>NC_136396.1:1485486-6375486 GCF_965140285.1 Lepidochelys kempii
ACGCGCTATCTCAGAGTGCGGCGTCACTGCGCGCGCGGCAGCGGCGGGCGGTGGGGAGGGTCCTCCTGGGCCGCCGCCCCGTGCCCCTGCCGCCCCCCCCGCTTTCCTATCGCCCCCCCGCCGCCCTCTCCTCCCCGCCGCCCCCTCCCTTTCCTATCGCCCCCCCCGCCGCCCTCTCCTCCCCGCCGCCCCCCGCTTTCCTATCGCCCCCCCGCCGCCCCCCCCGCTTTCCTATCGCCCCCCCGCCGCCTCTCCTCCCCCGCCCCCCCCCCCGCTTTCCTATCGCCGCCCCCCCGCCGCCCCCCCCGCTTTCCTATCGCCCCCCCGCCGCCCCCCCCCGCTTTCCTATCGCCCCCCGCCGCTCCCTCCCTTTCTACGCCCCCCGCCGCCCTCTCCCCCCGCCGCCCCCGTTTCCTATCGCCGCCCCCCCGCCGCCCCCCCGCTTTCCTATCGCGCCCCCCGCCGCCCCCGCTTTCCTATCGCCCCCCCGCGCCCCCTCCCTTTCTATCGCCCCCCCGCCCGCCCTCTCCCCCGCCGCCCCCCCCGCTTTCCTATCGCCGCCCCCCCGCCGCCCCCCCCGCTTTCCTATCGCCGCCCCCCGCCGCCCCCCCCGCTTCCTATCGCCGCCCCCCCGCCGCCCCCCCCGCTTTCCTATCGCCGCCCCCCTGCCGCCCCCCCCGCTTTCCTATCGCCCCCCCCGCCGCCCTCTCCTCCCCGCCGCCCCCCCCGCTTTCCTATCGCCCCCCCGCCGCCCTCTCCTCCCCCGCGCCCCCCCCGCTTTCCTATCGCCCCCCCCGCCGCCCTCTCCTCCCCGCCGCCCCCTCCCTTTCCTATCGCCCCCCGCCGCCCTCTCCTCCCCGCCGCCCCCTCCCTTTCCTATCGCCCCCCCGCGCCCTCTCCTCCCCGCCCCCCCCGCTTTCCTATCGCCCCCCGCCGCCCCCCTCCCTTTCCAATCGCCGCCCCCCGCCGCCCTCTCTCCCCGCCGCCCCCCCCGCTTTCCTATCGCCGCCCCCCCCGCCGCCCCCCCCGCTTTCCTATCGCCGCCCCCCCGCCGCCCCCCCCGCTTTCCTATCGCCGCCCCCCCGCCGCCCCCCCCGCTTTCCTATCGCCCCCCGCCGCCCTCTCCTCCCCGCCGCCCCCTCCCTTTCCTATCGCCGCCCCCCCGCCGCCCTCTCCTCCCCGCCCCCCCGCTTTCCTATCGCCCCCCCGCCGCCCCCCCCCGCTTTCCTATCGCCCCCCCGCCGCCCCCCCGCTTTCCTATCGCCCCCCCGCCGCCCCCCGCTTTCCTATCGCCCCCCCGCCGCCCCCCCGCTTTCCTATCGCCCCCCCGCCGCCCCCCCGCTTTCCTATCGCCCCCCCGCCGCCCCCCCGCTTTCCTATCGCCCCCCCGCCGCCCCCCCGCTTTCCTATCGCCCCCCCGCCCGCCCCCCCGCTTTCCTATCGCCCCCCGCCGCCCCCCCGCTTTCCTATCGCCCCCCCGCCGCCCCCCCGCTTTCCTATCGCCCCCCCGCCGCCCCCCCGCTTTCCTATCGCCCCCCCGCCGCCCCCCCGCTTTCCTATCGCCCCCCCCGCCGCCCCCCCGCTTTCCTATCGCCCCCCCGCCGCCCCCCCCGCTTTCCTATCGCCCCCCCGCCGCCCCCCCGCTTTCCTATCGCCCCCCCGCCGCCCCCCCGCTTTCCTATCGCCCCCCCGCCGCCCCCCCGCTTTCCTATCGCCCCCCCGCCGCCCCCCGCTTTCCTATCGCCCCCCCCGCTTTCCTATCGCCCCCCCGCCGCCCTCTCCCTTTCCTATCGCCCCCCCCGCCGCCCTCTCTTCCTCCCCGCCGCCCCCCCGCTTTCCTATCGCCCCCCCCGCCGCCCTCTCCTCCCCGCCGCCCCCCCGCTTTCCTATCGCCCCCCCGCCGCCCTCTCCTCCCCGCCGCCCCCTCCCTTTCCTATCGCCCCGCCCCCGCCGCCCTCCTCTCTCCCCGCCGCCCCCTCCCTTTCTGCCGCCCCCCCGCCGCCCTCTCCTCCCCGCCGCCCCCTCCCTTTCCTATCGCCCCCCCGCCGCCCCCTCCCTTTCCTATCGCCGCCCCCCTCCCTTTCCTATCGCCGCCCCCCTCCCTTTCCTATCGCCGCCCCTCCCTTTCCTATCGCCGCCCCCTCCCTTTCCTATCGCCGCCCCCTCCCTTTCCTATCGCCGCCCCCTCCCTTTCCTATCGCCGCCCCCCCCGCTTTCCTATCGCCGCCCCCCCGCTTCCTATCGCCGCCCCCCCGCTTTCCTATCGCCGCCCCCCCTCCCTTTCCTATCGCCGCCCCCCCTCCCTTTCCTATCGCCGCCCCCTCCCTTTCCTATCGCCCGCCCCCCCCCGCTTTCCTATCGCCGCTCTCCCCCCCCCCACCGCTCCCTCCCTTTCCTATCGCCCCCCCCCGCCGCCCTCTTCCCTTTCCTATCGCCGCCCCCCGCCCCCTCCTTTGCTATCCCCCCCGCTGCCCTCTCCTCGCCTCCGCCCTCTTCCTTCCCTTCCTATCGCCCCCCCCGCCGCCCTCTTCCCTTTCCTATCGCCCCCCCCGCCGCCCTCTTCCCTTTCCTATCGCCCCCCCGCCGCCCTCTCCTCCCCCGCCGCCCCCTTCCCTTTCCTATCGCCGCCCCCTCCTGCCCCCTCCCTTTGCTATCTCCCCCGCCGCCCTCTCCTCCCCCGCCGCCCTCTTCCCTTTGCTATCGTCCCCCCCGCCCCCCCTCTTCCTTTTCCTCCTCACTGTCCCATCTTTCCACCATCTCTGCTACCCCCTTCCCCCACCTCAGCACGCTCTCCCGCGCGCCCCGTCACCCTCCTCGGCTACCCCGTTCCCACAGCCCGCGTGTGGCCATCGGCAGCGTTGGGTCTCTGTACGAATGGCCACCACACACCGGTAGCCCTGGGAATGCTGCAAAGACGGGACTGCAGCAGCTCTTCGCCCCGGGGGGAAACGCTGGGGTGTATTGGGGTGTCCCGGGGGGAAACGCTGGGGTGTATTGGGGTGTTTGGTGGGGAAATGAAAAGGCACCCGGAGCTGCAATGGTGACTCACCTTTCCCTGGGTTAGAGGCCTGCATGCTTCTCCGCCTGCTGCACATGGAGCTGAGAGAACCTGTTTTCCAGGTACTGGGCAACAAAATCTGAGTCATGGCTGTAAGCAGCAATGAGGGCTTCTGCATCAGCTTCATGCGACCTCTCTGTCCACCTTTCATTCCAAAGGATGCCAGGGCACTTCATCACTGCGCAGTAGGGTACCAGCATTGCTGTGGATGGATGTCACCCGACCCAAAAGGGAACGGGAAACAACAACTCGGGGACAAACCTCTCCCCTTACAAAAAGGGCCTTGTGGTCTTTAACATTAGCAGAGAGGTTCTGTCTTTTAAGGCAGTGGTTCTCAACCAGCGTACTCAGAGGTCTTCCAGGGGGTACATCAGCTCCTCTAGATATTTGCCAAGTTTTACAACAGGCTACGTAGAAAGCACTAGCAAACTCAGTACAAACAAAAATTTCATACAGACGACGATTTGTTTATACTGCTCTATATACTGTACACTGCAGTGTAACTACAATAGTTATATTCCAATTAATTTATTTTATAACGATATGGTGAAAACGAGAAACTCAGCCATTTTTCAGTAATAGTGTGGCTGTGAGACTTTTTTATGTTTTTTGTCTGATTTTGTAAGCAAGTAGTTTTTAAGTGAGGTGAAACTTGGGGATACGCAAGACAAATCAGACTCCTGAAAGGGATACAGTAGTCTGGAAAGGTTGAGAGCCACTGTTTTAAGGCATTACCCTAAGGGACCCACAGATTAACCCTGTGTTACTGAACTTATGTTTGGATACAGAGTTGAGTTGCTCTTGTTCTGATTTGAACCTTTGGTTCCAGAGACTCTAGGTGTTTAAAACTTGCTGCGGAGACCTTTGCACTCTCCCCTGCAGGAGCTTCATGCGACCTCTCTGTCCACCTTTCATCCCAAAGAATCCCATGGCACTTCATCACTGCGCAGTAGGGTACCGCCATTGGTGGGGATGGATCCCCAAATAATACCCTGAGTTGCTGAGCACTGCTAAGTGTTTCCTTCGTATTCTGTTGCTTGGATATTTGTAGTTACAAATAGCTAGTTTTCAAAAAACATTAATTCCACTCATTATACCAAATAACTAAAATTTGGCTACCCTCAGAACCCACAGTGGTACAATTAGGTAATAGTCCAAAGGTTTGTCAGTGACTTGGAAGGACCGATCGATAATACAGGTACTACTAGCAGCCAGATGTGTGATAGCTTGTTTTTGGAAAAGGACCAATCCCCCAATATTAGTATCTTAGAGAAACAAGGAATATGGTATTGCAATGGGGAAATGGCAGTTTTGTATTAGGATCAAGCACATTTTACAGTGTAAGGTTACTGTATATGGAGTCTGAACAACATAAATATCCAGATAACACTATGAGTTTGGTCAAACAAATGAGTCTTTTGAAGGTAATCAATCCTAGGGAATAGGCAGAAGTGGAGGAGAGCCAGGGGACCCATACAAGGGGGGACACACAGCAGCTGGGTATGCTGTACATGATTCATACAAAGAAAAATAACAGAAAAAGGGGACATTTCTGGCCACCGCACACTGGAAGTCAGAGTCACTGTTCATATTTGGATAATATGTGCTGGGGACTGTGGCCTAAACTTCTAAAGTGGTATTTGTGTTGTTGCTGGGTAGAGGTCTGAGGCCCCCAGGCCCCTGGAGTCTTTGCGTTTAAATAAAGTGGAATTAGAATGTGAGCTGGGAGTTATGAATAAGATTGATCATACTTGTGTGGCAATATGAATTTACTAGGTCAGTGTTAATAGGGATCTGTATAATTTAAATAATTACATCTTTTCAGGTCAGATATGTTGATGAAAAAGTATTTATTTAAACTACTGACCGACTCTGAAAATCATAAGCTCCCTTAGGAGAAGTGCCTTTTATTTTTTAACCTGATAAGGTGATTTGAAGCAGGAGCCACTTAGATGGAGTTTGCCCTGGCAATTGCCTGTAGTGGGTTATAGGCAATTGCCAGTTGACTATCAGGATGAAATTTCTGCTGTCACTACATTTTGTTGGAATAATATTGTGGTGTTTCCACAGGCTAGAGCCAGCCTGAGTGGCAGAGTGGTATTTGTGATCTCACTCTTGGATTTCCTGGCATTGCAATCTGAGGATTAAATGTATGGAGGGTGGAGTGGTGATAGGGTCATTTAGATTTTGTAATAAAGACCAAGAATTGCAAAATCTAAACTAGAAATCTGTACTGGTGTTTGGGTAGTACCTGCAGGCTCATAGTGGTAGGCACTCTACACACCCGCTGAGATATGATCCCTGATCGGAGCTGCTTATAGTCACAATAGACACAGGGTGGGAATAACAGGTAGAGATTCACATTCCAATTTAAAAACAATGAGGAGGACTTGTGGCACCTTAGAGACTAACAAATACCTTTGGGCATAAACTTTCTTTGTTTTTGCTGATACAGACTAACCCGGCTACCACTCTGATTCCAATTTAAATAAATCTTGTTTGATTTTGAGCATTGCCCTGCAGTTAATTGCCCTTGAAGGGTATTTTTGTCCAAGGTACTGGTCTGGGTGCGCCATGGTGCTTCAGTGTGATGCTTTCATAGGGTTTAAGGCCAGAAGTGACCATTGTGATCAGCTAGTCCAGGATTTCTCAACCTTTTTGATACTAGGGCCTCTCTTTAGCGCCATCTTGTGGAGCTGCACATACACACATGCCCTTTTCTGGTAGCTGTTTAAATACAATGACTAAGGCATACCTCTTCCACTGAACGCATCCGATGAAGTGACCTGTAGCTCACGAAAGCTTATGCTCAAATAAATTGGTTAGTCTCTAAGGTGCCACTAGTCCTCCTTTTTTTTTTCTTTTTATCTCTTCCTTGTGAGTCTGAGTGGTGTATGCCCCCACCGTGTACTCTGGCATTATTTTTCTTTCCTGAAGCCTAGATTGGCTTTTTCTCTCTTCTCCAGCAATATTTACATTCTGAAGCTGTTTCTGTAATGGAGTGGCTTCTGGCCAAGAGGAGTGTCGTCTTTTTGAGGAAGGAGACATCATCTTAGCTATGCAAATACCGAAGGTTATGCTGTCCTGTCCCGTCCCCCACTTCTCTCCTGTCCCCCACGTCATAGCCCCCATCCTCCAGGCAGAGGAGGCGTAGCTGAGATGTTCCCGGGACCTCTCGCCTCTGCTGCTTTGCTCTCCCAGAACAAGGCACTGTGAAGTGAGAGAAAACGCCAGTGTGCTGATATCTGTGCCTGTAACATTCTGACTCTCTGCAGTGACTCACTAGTCACAATATTGGTATGTTTTTGTCCATGGGTTAACTTCCGCAGAAACATTTGTGTACAGTATTTGCAGAGCTGTGTCTGCCACAGCACTCATGTCCATGTGTGTTTCGTTAAGCAACTAGGAGATTGCTGGGTCGCTCGCATTAGTGGCTGGTCTTGTACAGGTGTTTCAGCACTGAAAGCAGCAATGGCCAAAGCGATTCACACAGGCCTTATTGGATATCCTGGCTTTCTTCTCCTAAACAGAGATGTAACCCACAGCATGTGATGATCTTGCTTGAGCTGAATGGCCTGATCTTAGTTAGCAAGACCCATAATCTCTGCATTAAAGGCAAGGGTAGCTGCTATCTGCTTTGTTTTATTCCAGTTAAGGGCAACTTGTGGGTTCTGGAAAGTTGTCAGGGTGGTCTTGATCTGAGCAGAATATGAATGCCCCCGGCCCAGCCTTGTGTTGCTTTATGATGAGAGAAGGGTGGGTTCTGTATGGGTCTCAAGGCAGGGGACTGGCATTTTCCATTACCAGCTGTCTAACTTCACAGTGCTGCAAAGTGCTGTTTCAAACTCTCAGTAAGAAGTGACATAACGGATATTCACAAACTGCCTAGGCAGGGTGTTAAAGTAACCAAATGCATTTGCTAAAATAAGACAGGAAAAATTAACCTGTATTCAGTGCTAAGGAAGGTCCTATTGATGTCTCGCTATGGTATTAGAGTAACTTCAATCTCAAGACTTCCACATCCAGCAGATTACTGGTACACCACAAACAGTGACTTTAAATAAATGATTAGGTTTAGTCACACACCTCCACAAACACTAGCCAAGTATTTCTGTACTTAGTTACCTTGCTGCATTCCTGTTACCTTTAGCCAGCTCACATAACTCTTTACCAAGTGTACGATAGCATCCTGGTCATGGGTTTCCGGTGCTGTGAGCGCTCTTTGCAGCAAGGGAGGCCTGCAGTAAAGATAATTAGCCTCAGGAGTGTCCACAAATGTAATTGTGGGGCCTAGAGGCCTGTCCCTATGTCGGATTAGACGCAGTTTTGCACATTTCCACAGGATTCTCTAGTATTTCAACATTCCCCAGTGACAGGCAACTCTGTGCCACCCAGTCTCCAGCACACTCCCGCTTGCCATTTGACATGGCATCCAGTGGGATTTCAGTACTAGTTTGAATGAATTTCCATACTCAAGGCAGAGTGGAGGCTGCTGTATTAGTATATATCTGATTCCACATCTCCATGGCAATAGCCATGCTCAGTTCTAGTTCCCATGCTAATTAATCTCTGCTTACTGCCATTCACACTGTTTTTAGAGTAGATGATGCTGGAGCTGGAAATAGCCAAATATCTCTAAATGAGTGGCTATTTTGGAACTGGGTGCAAGAGTGCATCCAGAAAATGAACTGCTACTTCTCAGTTGTAGTGCTTCAGCTCACTAGACAAACTCGAATGGAAATGTGCAGAAGGTGATGATGTATGTGGAAGCTGCTGGAACATGCAGTGAGAAGTTTGGGCTCAGAATGAAAAGTTAGAACAGACAGAAGGTTGTGGCATGCTGCAGAGTTGAGGGGGGCAATTCTGCCATCTTCGCAGCTGTCTTAAAAGGGTCAGTTCTGGGCAGAGGGGGTGAGGCTGTTCTACTTAGAAACTTAAATGTGTAAAAGCCGTTCGGCCTGCTGTTGCTTGTTTTTGTAATTGTTTGTATTTCAAGAGGCACTTACGAGCAGATACACCGGAGAACTGTTTGTGGTTGGTTGATACACACCTACATGCAGAAGTAGGGATGTTGGTAATGTGATACATGATACTGCTGTATTATAGTGTTACACAGTTCATCTGAGGTAGTTGGTTCAATAGCCATGTACAAAGGCATATTTAGATGTTTGTGGCCTTACCATCTGGGAGAGCAGCTCAAGCAGATATCATAGGGATTGTGTGTGTGTCATTGCTAGAAATACAGATGCTGGGGAGGAGATATTCTGTACAAGTATCGGTATATGAGTGGCAGGCTGATGACTGGCCAGGAGGTGGAGTGATGTCATTCTAGCCCGGGGCAGCTGCTATTTGTCCATCTCTAGTATGTTGTAGAGGGAGTGCTGGCTCGAGCCCAGGAGTCCCCAGATAGCTTTGGGATTGTAGAATCTGAGCGGTGAGCTGCTCATCTCTTTAATGTCATGTCTTGTCTTTACCATATCTCTGCTGTGAGATTTCCTTTTGTGAGACATAGGCTGATGCATTTCCTTGCAGCTTTTAATGTGTGATGGTTTGGGTAGGACCTCCAGGGATAGCCTAGGTCGTGGTCTTATCGAGGAGAAGGCCCAAGATTTGCTGTAAGCAGCCATGTTGGTGCAATCGGAATGTCTAGACTTGGGGGCAGCCCCAGCAGCTAGATGGGGATGTGATTTGCCCATATCCCAAGCCAACAAAGTCAGATTGTCTTGTGTGTGATTCCCTTCCACTGGCTATCATTGGGCAGGAGGGTGGTGGTGCTTTGTGAGCATTCTGGAATTCGTTTGCCCAGGTATCGTTCCCTAGGGGGCCATGGAATTCTGCTTCTCATAGTTTTTTACATGTATGCATCGTATCTATTTCAACACTGAGTTTGGAGATTAGTGCTTTAGATCTTCCTCTTCATCTAACCTTTCTCAATCCATCTCCAGAGGCAGTGTCTGGTCTGCCTCCACACCAGGGTGCTAGCTGGAAGAATTATCAAATCGTCCTGTTGTTTCAGTGTTACTTTGCGAAGCAGTGAGTCAATTGGGAATGATGGTGAGTTGTAAAGCCACAAGTTCAAAGGAAACAAAAATAGTAAATCCAAACCACCACTATGTACATGTGGTTTGCCCTTGTGCTGACCTTGACTCTCCCTTTGCTTCCAGAAGCCACATTCTAATGCAGTGGCAGTCAAAGGGTCTGGATCCTGGAAACAAATCTTAAAAGTCCTCGTCTAGTGCCTTCATTTCAATCCTACCACTGAGTCCTTTTACTGTTCTCTGGCAATCCGTAAACATTCTAATCCAGAGCAGGGTTATTGTGATGCTGTGTAACTGTCATGCTTTGTCACATTCAGGCTCCTAGTGCATTCTGTCCTCTGAGGCCCTCTCCTGTAGTAAGTTTGCCATCTTTGGCTCCTGGAGCTCTGTGAACAAGGTGCTACCTTGTTTGTCTAGGCTGGTAAGCAGCCAGTCAGCAATATACCCTATCAGGCTTCTCTAGCTTTTATTTCATTAGCCAAGTGTGACGTTTAATCCTGTTAAAACCTTCGCTGAGGTTGTATACCTAATAGGTTTCTGGGCAGCGATCAAGTGGTGCTGCTTTTCTGGATGCGACAGGAGCTCAGCTCTGTAATGATGGTTGCTCCTGTGATTTGGCTGCTCACTCAGACCAGGTTAAAAGCCTCTAGAAGCTCTGGGCTGCTGTCTGATTTGCACAGTCCTTGGCAACTGGTGCATTCATGCAGGATGGATTATGCGTAATTCAGGGGGCTTCATAAATGGTTTGAAATCCTGTTGCCTTAACTCTCTCTCTGTATTTGTGACTCCTCGGAGTACATTGTTTTTTGCTTCCTTGGCTGGTTGTAAGTGGGATTTCATGTTTGCCAGGTAGTTCTCTGTGGAGCGGGGTGTGAGAAGCCGGAGCCATGTCTGATTTTGTAGAGAGTGAGGCTGAGGAGTCGGAGGAGGAATACAACGATGATGGGGAGGTTGTTCCGAGAGTAAACAAGAAATTTGTGGAAGAGGAAGATGGTGAGTTTGCTTGTCTGTCATCACGCTCATCTGCTTCAGCGCTCTCAACATGCCCTGAGGAGTCATGGCGGCTCTTCCATGTTTCAGTGCGTAGCAAGGTTCCTTCTCATCACTGCGGGGCGGAGGGTTGCGGTGTGAACTATATCCTGCCACCAGGCCATATAAGGCAGCACTCTCCTGAGAAACAGACACACAAGTGTGTCCTGTGCTGACTGGGAAATCTTGTCTCCATGGAGAAAACTGCCAGTAGAACTCTACGGGTATAGATACACCACCGTCCTAAGGGAAGTACTTAGTCTGTAGTAGGAGCGGCCACATGCGGCGTTATGCTGCTATAGTTTTGTCGGTAAATTTCCCCGTGTAAATAAGCCCTTAGTGCTTTTTTATTTAAAGGATTTGATCCCTAGTTATCCTGTTTAGCATCCTATATCTGTGGGGAACACATGACAAAGCCATGGCGTAATGAGTATAGGAGGGCAGGCTCTAGACAGTCCCATACAATGTTTTAGTGCTTTTCTTCCTCAAAGCACTTGGAAGCGTATTTTCTATTCCCAAGCACCAAATCACCTGCCATCAACATCTAGAGCCACCTGATGCTACCCAATAAAGCAAAGGAATTCCCCAGACACACACGCAGCCCCTCCATTTCCTCTGCAGAGAGAGCTGCTCCAGTGAGCAGGCCTTGGAGCCAGCTGGGAAGGTCCATGAACTTGAGCTTTGTTTGAGGGGGAAGAGCGGCGGTTCCAGAGTCTCTGGCCTTCTGCTCGTTGCAGCCTGCCTCCACGGTTCAGATGGACAGAGCTAGAGGCAGTCAGCTAGGGTAACCCAGCTGCTCGCTGGAGACTAATATTCACTTCAGCGCCGCAAAATTGTTTCAGTAATGAGACCTGCTTGTAATTCTGTTCTCAATGCAGACAGAGCCCAGTAAGGCTGTTGAAATGCTGGGCTTTTGACTTGGGCAGGAGTCTGCTTTGAGTGCGGGTTGAAAGAGTTTAATTCTGTGACACCCCGGACCCCCATGGATAAGCTGAGAGAGGAGCTCATTGCAAATAACCTAGAATAGTCTGGGTGAAGTGTCCTGAGCCCCTCTAAAACTTGTATTACTGCCCATTTCAGATGAAGAAGAGGAGGAGGAGAATCTTGATGATCAAGATGAGCAGGGGAACCTAAAGGGATTCATTAATGATGATGATGATGAGGAAGAGGAGGAGGAGGAAGAAGCAAGCGACTCTGGTGATTCGGAGGACGATGTTGGCCACAAAAAGAGAAAACGCAGTAAGTTGTGTAAGCTTGGCTCTGCAGCAGGCAGTGCGGTGCAGTACATACAAACACACGTGTCCTGCTGGAGCTGCGGAATGGGGAACGGGCTTCTCCTTGTCCTCCCAGGGTCTGATGCCTGAGCAATAATGGGGTTAGCTCAGTCTCTGTGCTGTGCACTGACCAGTAATGGGGAGTTAACCTGTCCCTGCTCTCTCCTGCCAGCTTTCGACGACCGTCTGGAGGATGACGATTTTGACCTCATTGAAGAGAATTTGGGTGTTAAAGTCAAAAGAGTGAGTTCTTTTTTCAGGCCAATATTTTGCATGGCGAGCTGGGACCTGGACTTGGGTTAGTAAGTAAGAGGGGGAAGGTGGGGCTGGAAAGTTGAGCCCAGCATGGGTGTGTTATGTGCATTGCTATATGAGCACTTCTGCAGTGTGGAAGTCAAGGACAGCCATGGAGGCCAGGCCTTCAGTTCTCCCAGCCCAAGGGTGAGTGCGGGGGTGTTGGGAAGGTAGAGTTGTGGCCCTCAGAGTGATAGGCAGGGCTTTGACCAGGCCCGGGGAGGTTCTGCACACATGATGGAAGGCACTGGTGTGCTGGTGCTCCCCATGGTTGGGACACGTTGCCGTGGGGTAGGGAGTGTTCATAAGGGTGGAGAGGGCTCTGGTAGAGAACAAGCCGCATTTATGTGCTGTCTGTGATGACAAGGACCTTATGATTACTTCACTCTTGTAGCAAAAATTCAGGCGTGTGCGAAAAATGTCAGATGATGAGGATGATGAAGAGGAGGATTATGGGAAGGAGGAACATGAGAAGGAAGCCATTGCTGAAGAAATCTTCCAGGATGGAGAAGGGGAAGAGGGGGGCGAGGCTGTTGATGCTCCCATAGCTCCCCCAGAAGAAGAGGAAGAGGATGAGGAAGATGAATCTGGTAGGCATCAGTGGCCTATTGCTTCAAGTGCTTTCACTCCCTGCACTTCAGGCCTTGTACGTATGGAGGCTTTGTCTGTGCCCCGTGTTTGGGTGGAGGAACTGATTGCTTCCAGGGTGGGAGTGAACTTGCTGCTGTTTGTGCTCTGCACCCACCTCCCAAACCAAGTGTACAGCCATGGGGTACAGATGTGGCCAGGCTGTGGCTAGGGAAGAGAGTTGTTTAGAGTTGCTGTTCTTCTGGCCTCACTTGCCCCCAGAATGGTGGTAGTGACAGCTTCAAATGAAGGGAGCAGACTACCTGTCTCTGGGCATTTGATCGCCCAACTTCTGAGCCGTTAGGCCCCGCTGCTGCCGGAAGTCCTCCCTTAGGCAGCAGCCCAACATCACTGGCCAGCGGGAGGGGATGGACTGCAAGTATTCCTTCCATTTAACCCAGTGACTGATGTCCCCCAGTGAGGCTTTCTTTGGCTGTGGTGGCTTTGCCTTGCAAAGCTCTCTTCATCTTTGGGAGTGTGGGCTTAGCGCTGGCTGATCCCTGTAGCTCGAGGGGTTAGAACTTCCCTGGCAGGCACCTGTATGGTATGGGTGGCTTGGCTAAGTTAGCACCCAACAATAGCTGAAACCTGTAGCAGAGGCTTGTCTCCGTGGCTGCCTGCGTACGCACTGTCAGAGCTCTGCATAGCCTAAACTCCGTTCTGTGTCCAGACATCGACGACTTCATTGTGGATGATGATGGGCAACCTCTGAAGAAGCCAAAGTGGCGGAAGAAGCTCCCTGGCTACACGGATGCGTAAGTAGAAACAGAGGTTTGTGGGGAGGCTGCTCAGTTTCCTCAGCTCTCACAATGGCAGTCTGGCCTATTCCTCCCTGTCCCCATGTCATCACATTGGGACCCTCCTAGGGAAACCAAGCTAAGATGAAATCCAGGGCCTAGAGCAGGAGTGACTTTGTGAAGTGCCAAATCTCCCCTCCCTTGCAGAAGATTTCCCCTTTTTGCAGGGACGCTGACCAGTCCTTTAGCAGTGGCATCCCCTTGCCTCCCTGAGCCAGACCCATCCCTTATCTGCATCCTCCTGTCCGAACTGGAACCTCGGGAGTGCCGTTCCTACTCATGTCACCCAGTGCTGGGGCGAGGCACTCCCTCTGCCTGTCACTTTCCCAGTTCCCTCTGAGAGCACGGCAGTCATTCTGGGCCTGAGGGCTCCTCTCTCAGGGATAGTGCTGCGGAGAGTACCAGTTGTTTAGCTGGTCTGGAGAAAGTGTTAGCTTCCACTGCTCTGGGCAGACTTGTGTTAGTTCCACCAGGTTTATTTCCCTGCTTCCTGAAAAGGGCATTGGGGGAAACGCCTCTGGTAAATGAGAAGTCCCTGTCTGTCATTGGGCCCTGGCCATCACAGGGCAGTTCTATAGTGCCCACGCTTTTCCTGGGAGGGGACAAGGTCTCCCTTCTAACGATCTTGGGAGCAAGTTAATTGGAAATTGATTAGATACGTCTTCTTTCCGCACAAAGCAGCATGTGCTGTGAGTGAAGCTTCATGAGCTGTGTACATATCCAACCCGTTTCCTGCCATGCTCGACTAGACATGAGCACAGGTGCCATGGTACACTCACCCAGCGAGAAGGGTTTTCAGGTAACTTGGGGGTTAATGAAGTTTTGTCTCGCCCCCAGTGCTTTGCAAGAGGCTCAGGAAATCTTCGGAGTGGACTTTGACTATGATGAATTTGAGAAGTACAATGAGTATGATGAGGAGCTGGAGGAGGAATATGAGTACGAGGATGAGGAGGCTGAAGGGGAGATCCGTGTCCGACCCAAAAAGACTGCCAAGAAGCGCATCAGTCGACGTAGCATCTTTGAGATGTACGAGCCCAGTGAGCTGGAAAACAGTCACCTGACAGACCAAGACAATGAGATCCGCGTGACCGACATGCCAGAGAGGTTCCAGGTGAGGGTTCCATGCTGCTGAGAGGGCCTCCTGGCCGCCAGGGAGAGCTGATGGCCTATAGTGCAGCTCTTTGGGGGTGTGGCCTGACTGTGGGATCGGATCCTTGTTCCCTTATCCCTGTGTGCTGGTGCTGAAAAGGCAGGATGGGAGCTGCAGTGGGTTTTTCCTTGGCCACTGGATGCCTGTGTTGCCCATGTGGTGTGAAGTACAGTTCCCCAGCTGCCAGCCAGCTACGCCCAGATGTCCCTGGTGCTGGATCCCATCCATTACGGCTCTTCCTCATGAGAATGGAGATTAAAAAGGGGGGAGAGAGAGAGAGAGAGCTAGGACTTTCCAGACTTGTCTGTACCCCAGCCTATCTAATGCAGGACATTTCTCACAAGACATTTTCTGGTGCTTAATATAACCTCCTCTTCAATGACCCTAGCCATGAAATTGGCGCTTTCGCTACGTCCTGCAGTGAGTGTTCCATAGCCTGACATATCTCACACTGGGGAATTTTCCTGAGAGCCAGACTCAATTTTCCCTCTTTTAATTTCATCCCATTGCCCAAAGCCCTGACCCCCTTGGAACATTCAAAGTTCTCTGCCCTCCCCCACCCCCTGGGTGTTTGCATCCCTGAACCTTTGGCAGACATTTGTACCCACCCTCCTGGGAATGAAACGCGTGAAGCCGCTAGGGACCTTTTTCTTTTAAATATTGAATTTGAATTGGTTGTTTTTCTTCAAATCAGTGGGCCCTGCATGTGGGAGTGCCACGTTCTTCTTCTTGGGGGAAGAGTCATGGGGCCTAGCCAGACTTGTCGTGCCCTGCCACACGGTCATATTACAGGTGGACCAAGCCCGGGGATAGACGAGGTGGGGGAGATTAAATGCTCAGAGGAGCTGAGAGAGACAAGAATCTGATGGCACGGTCACTGGCGCTTTGTCATCTGTGCGGCTACTGCAGGGATAACGCTAACGTGGCCGGTGACTTTGAACAGGGCTAGACCCACGGGCTACAGAGTGGTTGGAATAGAAGAGGCCATGGCACAAGTGGTTTAGGAGCCTCTGGTTTGACTGGCAGTGGCACTTGTGCACCACTTGCAGAATTTTCTGCCAGTGATTCCCAGAAGAGCGAGCTGGTGGTGACCTAGCATGAAGCTGGGCACAGGTAGATCCCGGAGTCCAAAGATGCATGCTTTGAAAAGCTGCTGTCAAGAGAGCCCCTTGGGTGCAGGCATTTTTGAGACCTTCCAGGCATGTGTGGAATGAAAGGAATGGTTGTGGGCCCCTCAGAACCAATGTGTAATGCAAGCCACAGGTGATACGTGGCCCTCTCTTCACCCTGCCTTCCCACACAGCTGCGCTCCATCCCTGTGAAGAGTGCTGAAGATGATGAATTGGAGGAAGAAGCTGACTGGATCTACAGGAATGCCTTTGCCACACCTACCATCTCGCTGCAGGTAACAGGCTTCTCCTTGGACCCCAGGTCTGAGGTGACTACTGTTCTAACTCTCCAGCATGCTTTGCTTGGGGAAACTTCCTGGACTCTTCTTGGAGTGAGGTGGTACCTAATTTACTGGGACCCTTGATGTCTGGGTTCCTTACCTATCTAGTGGTGAAACTGGAAGAGGATGGGGGATAGGACACCGGAATTGTTTTTGCTCTGCCACTGATTCTCTCTGGCGTTGGGCAGGTCACTTTTGCAGCTGGCTCAGTTTCCCTCTGTGAATTGAAGGTGGTGATGCCTTGCTCAGGGGGCCCTGAGGCATTGTCATTCATAAAGCTCTTGAAGCAGTGCTGTGGGTATAGTGAGTATTATTAATCATCAGCTCTCAGTCACCTCCATCAGATGCTTCATCCGAACTGCACTTGAGCTGTAGCTCACGAAAGCTTATGCTCAAATAAATGTGTTAGTCTCTAAGGTGCCACAAGTCCTCCTTTTCTTTTTTCAGGGCTAGAATGATGCTTTGGGCTCTCAAACCAGTATCTGTTAATTGGGGACATCATGTTCCCTTTGGCTGGGCCTGTCTCCCCATTGACCAGGCCGGCCTGCCCAGCGTCCTGGGGAAGGGGCTGTGGGAAGCGCTAGACATGATATTCCCTCTTTCAGGAAAGTTCTGATTACTTGGACCGGGGCCAGGCCAGTAGCAGCTTCAGCCGCAAGGGGCCCAGCACCATACAGAAGATTAAAGAAGCCCTGAATTTCATGAGAAATCAGCACTTTGAGGTAACTCACAATTCTGCAGAAGGGTTGGGAGCAAGGGTCTAAGCTAGTTTTCTTGGAATGTGAAGGATTAATGCAGCAGCTGCCAATGTACTGGGGCCAATGGAAAGCGTTCACGTGGGCCAGCACGGGCAGGGACAGCACCGGGTGACTTGCTTTGAGCGCACCTGGCCTTGCAGGAGCCAGAGCATCTGCAGGGGAAGGCTGGATGAAGATTCTGTAGTTAAGAGGTGGGACGAAGGGGTAAATAGTGACTCAAACTCCAGGGGCTGTAATCTGTAATCCACACTCACCTCAGCCCAGGCTGTCACCTGCACTGCTACCTAGAGACTGAGAGCCCCTTTGGTTTACTTTTGTGGGAGTGGAGATGGAGGGCAATGTCTGGGGCTGTCAGAGTCCCGCACATTGGGGTTGGACTAAATACGCTGCCATAGCAAGGCAGGAAAGGGCAGCTCCACACAGCCCTTGTGTGCTGCAGTCCCGGAAGCTTTTCCTCCCCACCATCTGGGGTAACTGCATTTCTCTGCACTCCTGACTGCCAGTAGTAGGTCTGTCCTTGAAGGGGGCACTGATGGGTCTCATTTCTCACCTAGGTCCCATTCATTGCCTTCTACCGAAAGGAGTATGTAGAGCCGGAGCTGCACATCAATGACCTCTGGAGGGTCTGGCAGTGGGATGAAAAGGTGAGGGGCAAGGGATTTGCTCTAGAATGCTGCTTGCCTGAGACTTCAGCAGAAGCATTGCATTCCCCACCCATTGTTAGTTCATCAGCAGCTAGGCCATGTCTCTGACCCCCAAGTCTTCTAGGTTTATCCAGTCCCACGTTGGTACACTGCAGCCTGTTTTCCTGACACTGGAGACCAGGCCGTCCCTTTTCTTGGGGTTCTGCTACCATTTGGCAATGGGGAATACCGACCTGGGAAAGGAGGGATTGCCCTGTTCTCTCTCCTAAACTTGTCTGTGGTCTGGTGACTCTTCCAGCAGCAGCGAGCCAGGACCTCCTGGTGCACTCTGTCCAAAGCCTGCTCTGCTTTGGACGCAGGTCTCCGAGATGAGACTTGCCGTGCTTACCAGATGTGAGCCCAGCTATTGGAGATGTTGTCTTGCTGGCAGATGTTTTTCTAGTAGCAGTAGTGGCCAGGAGCCTGCCTTGGCCAGCGAGATGGGAGGGGAGGAAGTAGCAGTGAGGCAGGGCCACAAACCGCAGGTTCCAACCAGAGAAGGGTTAGCACACACTTATTTCTGCTACCGTGTTACAGTGGACCCAGCTAAAAATCCGCAAGCAGAACCTGACCCGTCTGTTTGAGAAGATGCAGGCCTATCAGTACGAGCAAATCTCTGCTGATCCGGACAAACCTTTGGCTGATGGGATAAGGGCGCTTGATACCACTGACATGGAGAGGTATGGTCCCATAACCTTTTGTGTTCTTATACAGCATCTTTCATCCCCAAGTGGCTTACAGACTGATATGCGTGCTGTCCAAAACAGGATCGCTTCCCCCCCACCCTGAAATGCAGCTATCTCTGGGGTGAACACGACCCACTGAAACTACAAGTGAGTTCAGGGCAGCTTTTATGTGCGGTTTGGGAGGCATCAAGCACTGCAAACTATAGGGATGATGTTGCTGGAGTCTCCCAAACAGCAGAAGTAAGCACTTTCTAATTCCTGAAAAGGCCAGCAAGAACTCTGGTGCAAGGGTGTCCCTTGCTTTACTTTATAGCCATCGCATCCCAGCACCAAGCACCTTTTCAGTATGAAATGGTCACATAGCAGCACAATGCCTGTCTTTTGCAGTCTCTCTGTCTGAGCTGCCCTGTGAAGCCAGAGAGATGGGAAACAGACTGAAGCTTCCTTGCCTGTAAGCATTCAGAGGGCAATAACCGGAGTTCTTCCTCTGCCAGACTAATCCACCACAGAGCTGGTTCCTTGTGCACGGGTCCCAGCTCAGGGCCTCACGGGAATGACATGCTGCCTTTGCACACTGTAGGCTGAAGGACGTGCAGTCCATGGATGAGCTGAAGGATGTGTATAACCATTTCTTGCTGTACTACGGGCGAGACATCCCGAAGATGCAGAATGCTGCCAAAGCCAGCCGAAAGAAGCATAAACGAATGCGGGAGGATGGTGAAGAGGCCGAAGGTTTGTCCCAAATGAGTTCGGCTTTTTGCTCTTGTGACCATGGGGCAGCTGGAGCTGCTGCTTTAAAATGATTGTGTGACATTTAGAGGCAGCATGCTGGCTCCTCCTTCAGCCAAGCACATGCCTGCACAGGCGTGTGTGCACATAATTCATCGAGCCCTACCCCTTTGCTCCCTTCCATCTGAAATGAGCTCTTGATCTGTCACAAGTCTTTGTGGGGATCCCTGCCCTTGCAACTGTCCAGGAGACTGAGCTCTGCAACTCATTAACCTAGACTGGAGCAAGTTGCAGCTACCCTCATCTTCAGTCTGCATGTGCAGCCTGTGGCAGCTATTGGTTTCAGGATCGTGGCAGATCAAACGAGAGCATTGAATACTGGGAGTTGTATTCCAGCTGGCCCCACCTCCAGTATTTAAAGATGCGGGTAGCTTTGGGTCAGCCACATTGTCGAATTCTGTAAACCAGCCATTGTTCAGCTGCCCCTCCATCAGTCCAATCCATTCGTAGCCAATATGATCCCAGGTGACATCCTACGTCTTCTCAGGTGCCAGAAACTCCACATGCCCCTCAACTAGCTGCCAAGACCGCCAGCTTCTCCTGACACTGTAGGAATGTAGGAACTGCCTTTTATAAGGCAATTATGGGTTTTCACTACAAAGTTCTGCAGCACACTGAAAATTAAAATGGTAGAAGCAGAGAACAATTGAACTTACTGTCAGGTTCCATAGCTTACTGGTACAGTATTGACTGTTCAGTGCACCTGTCCATTGGTCAGCGATCTGAAGCTGCAGCAGATTCTCCAGTTTGGAGTGTCCCAGAATCCAGGGACCCTGGGACAGGGGCAGTTCCAGCTTGCAGCGGAGTACACAGGACTCTTGCTGAGTCAGCCAGCACTGCAGGTGTCTAACAAGTGTGTCCCTATAAACACCATGCTGAATACACTGTTCCTCTGCAGGGGAAGGAGAGGATGCAGAAGATGAGGAGCAGAAGGGGCCCGAGCTGAAGCAGGCATCCCGCAGGGATATGTACACCATCTGTCAAACCGCCGGACTGGGTAAGGGCTCCTGCCTGGTGAGTCGTGATGAGCTGGCTACAGGCATGGAGTGTTCAGCATTAGTGCATCATCAGGTCTGGGAGTCGTAGCCTCTATTTAAAATTCACTTGGTAGTTCTGGTTAAACTCTAGCATCCCTAGGAGTGAGCGTGGCTCCTGCGGTGCTACATTTTTCGGCTCAGTAGGGTCAAGGTTACCCTTCAGGTTTCTCTTGGCCTGGGCGACTCTTCGGAGCACATGAAGAACGAATACAATGACCACACAGTTACAAGTTAAAAAAATGTTTTATGTATTGTAAGTGACATGCACATACTCATCCACACAAGCTGAGAGAGCCCAAGCAATAGCCAAGGCCGTATTTGTACTCACATGCCAAATGTACTGTGCAGCCTAGTGGATCTCTCAACTGGTGAGCATCGATAGAGGGGTGATTCCTGCACGGGTCTCCCTTCAGGGGCTTCCCACTTTAGCCCAACCAGGGAACCTCTTTTATCTTGTTCTGACCACGCCTTCTGCTTGTGTAGGAGGTTCCAACCCCCCTTTTCCTTATTTGTACTTCCATACCCCAAAACTTTGGGGGTGCCCTGCTTTTCACAGCCTGTTCTTAGTTCCCCTTTATCTTTTAGCATCTTAACACTTACATCAACCTGTTTCCAGGGTAATCTACAGTCAGAACAGAATTTTCCATTATGTTCCAATCAGGTGTCTTGTGGTCTGGATGGGTACATAGGGACATATTTTCCATAACATCCCCTATTGGCACATCCTTCACAGTAATCTTGTGGGCTTATTGGCATAGGGTCAGTCTTAGGTCAGTCACTCATGTCAAGTCTCCTTTCGCCTGAGGCCTATGGTGGCTAAGCTGAAATCTTACAGGCCTTAGCCTGTAGGCCTTGCTTTACAGCCATGCTTTACTTATATACCTAATACATACTCATCACTCCTAAATACCTGTCAGTCTTATACACCTATAAGCCTATCCTACTTCTGTCTGTCATCACACAGTGATTCCATAGGACATAGCATGAGTTCCCCACGACAACACCACAGTTCAATGATAAAATGAACTCATTGGCTGCAGAGTGGAGGCAGGTGTTCAACACACTATGGCATACTGTAGCAGCTGCCCTCACTCAGAGGAGCCAGGGCCCTGTCTACTGGATGTGGGTGGGTGGTTTTGATCAGCATTTGCAAAGATGCACTTCCTTGTGTACTTGTGCATTCTCTGCTCTAGACGGCCTGGCTAAGAAGTTTGGTCTGACGCCTGAGCAGTTTGGAGAGAATCTTCGGGACAGTTACCAGCGTCATGAGACAGAGCAGTTCCCAGCAGAGCCGCTGGAGCTGGCCAAGGATTACGTGTGTAGGTCAGTGTGCAGGTGCCGCCATGGATGGGCCTTCTGGGATGTGTGGGGAGAGATGCCATCAGGCACTCTCACATCCTGTGTCTTGGCTTTGTTGCTCTTTTCAGTCAATTCCCGACCCCTGAGGCTGTGCTGGAAGGAGCCCGCTACATGGTGGCCTTGCAGATAGCCCGAGAGCCACTTGTCAGGCAGGTCTTGAGACAGACTTTCCAAGAGAGAGCCAAACTCAACATTGCACCGACCAAGAAGGGTAAAAAGGTAAGGGAGTGGAGCACTGCTCCCATGGGCGTCGGCTGGGGTTGGGTCACCCGGCGTGGGTACCTAGAGGCAAGGAGTTACGGTCACTCTTGCATGGTTCAATAATGGGCGTGCTCCTTCTGCCTCGAAAGGGAAGTGCTGAGTCCAGCCCTGGTTCCATTCTTGGGGCAGTGCTTAGGGTTTAGCATCTGCTGTGTGCTGAAGCCTGGCTTGGGGAAGGCTGGATGAAGGCCACCATGGCAGCTCTGAGACCTCTCTGGGGGTGTGTAGTTAGGGTCCGCTCCTGCTCCTACCTGGTCATTGATGGGGCATGAACACTTTGGGGGTGTGAGAGGCCAGTGTGGGGTTTACCCCAGGAGTTCGTCAGCATGCTGCAACTCAGCTTTAACTCCCACCATTTCATGGCCTTGAGCTCTTGCTGCCAAGACACTGACACCATCATTTATTCTCTGGGAGGGCTAGGGGCGGTCTGTGAAGTCCTGTTCAGACTCTGGGGAAGGGCAGTGCAAGTTGGCAGGCATTGAAATCGGGATCTCAGAAACCCGCTTTTGACCTTAAGGCCCGGTCTATGCTTGAATGTTAGGTCAACGTTAGGTCAAGTCCCTCCGAGGTTTGACAGATCCCCACCCGAATGACGTCATTATGTCAGCTTACCCCAAGTGTAGACACGGTTAGGTGGATGGAAGAATGGTTCCATCAACCTACCTACCATCGCCTGCGGCGGGGGCTGTGTTCCTGCATAGCTGGGGAACCCCCTCCCATCGGTGTAGGCTGCACCTATGCTATTGGGTTATGCCACCACCACGAGTATAGTCCACTTAGTGTCGACATGGCCAGGCTGGCTCCTAGTGTGTGTGTGGGGGGGGGGGTTGGGCTTGTGCCATGCCCTCATTACCCAAGGCCCTAGGGCGCTGACTCAGCGGTGTCTCGTCTCCTCTCTCCGGGGCGCAGGATGTTGATGAAGCCCACTATGCGTATTCCTGCAAGTACCTGAAGAACAAGCCTGTGAAGGAGCTGCGAGATGACCAGTTTCTGAAAATCTGCCTGGCTGAGGAGGAGGGGCTGCTGAGCATCGACATCAGTATTGACATGAAAGGCGTTGAGGGGTGAGGCCAGCTCTGGCCAAGCATTCTCCCCCCTGCGTCCCCTTAGCCTCGGAGTCCCTTTGACGGCCCCCCACTGCCACTCTTGTCCTGCCAGCTTCCTTGGCCCCAGCTCACATCCCCTTGGTGCTCCATCGTGCAGTGGAACCCTGTCCCCTCTCCATGGCAGCCAGGTTTGCTGGCACAGGAGCAGCTGAGATAATGCTGTGGAATGAGGCAGGGCCGTACATATGGATCCTGGTATCGGGACAACAAACGGAGCGAGGTGAAAGACGAGGCTTATCTCAACAGACACCCCTTAAGTGCAGCCTGTGGAGCCATCCTCCACTCCCTCAGAGAGCTGGCCCATGAGTATGGGAACTCCCCAGTGCAGCACTCCAGGTGTTCCAGCCACCAGTCTGCTCCTACCTCTGGGCCCTGCTGGTCTCTGCAGGCTGCCCCTCATTATGCAGACTTGGTGGGGGCTTTGGGTTTCCAGGCAAGTTGCTAGCACAGCCCTTGGATGAGTAAAACCAGGGCCCCTTTGTCTGGCAAGCTGGCTAAGGGAACATTGGGAGAGCTAGCTCCTCCCTCAGGCTGACCGACAGGGAGCTCCCCGGCCCTGAGGAGCCACCACGTCACTGCAGCACAGGCTTCTGCCAGCCATAGTTGAACTAGGAGTATGGGCAGGAGGCGGCCATAAGTGAAGAGACCCCAGCATGACCAGAGCAGCTCAGCCAGGGGGTGACAGCCTAACATCCACCCTTTCCTGGAGCCTAGCCCTCAACAGCAGGGAAGAATAGGCTCTGCTGCAGCTGAAGCTGGGCATGGCCTATGGGGACCTGCAGCACTTCCACATCTGCTTTGGGGATCCAGACGTCTCCTGTGTGGAAGGCTGTTGGGTACCCCATTTCCAGAGGCCCAGGCAGCTCAGCAGGAGCTGGCGTGACATCCCCTCCGTCTCTCCCCCTCACAGGTATGGTAGTGACCAGACGTATTTTGAGGAAATCAAGCAGTTTTATTACCGGGACGAGTTCAGCCACCAGGTGCAGGAGTGGAATCGTCAGCGCACAATGGCCATCGAACGTTCCCTCAACCAGTTCCTCTACGTGCAGATGGCTAAAGAGCTGAAGAACAAGCTGCTGGTTGAGGCCAAAGAATACGTCATTAAGGTGAGAGGTGCTTGGGGCCCATGCTGACTCGTCACCTGCATTCTGGACCGGGCTGGAGTCACACTCAGAGGTTACAAGTGTAGGAGGCAGTCCGGGGGAGAGTCCTTTGACGGGGGTACATGAGGATAGTGAAAAGGCAGGAGGAGGTTGGGGATGGACCCACGGGAACATCCGTGAGTCAGTCTCATTCCATTCCCTGGGTAGAAAGGAAAGAAAAACATTAGATACAACTCTAACTGGCCCATTCCGGGGTCACCTGTACTAGGATATTCTACCCATCAGACCTTGCAAATCAGGGCGCTAGTCCTTCAGTACCTAGAGCACAATGGACAGTAGGTCCCTGGAGGATGCCCGGTTCTGTGCTGAAGAAACAGGAATCTCTTGGTGCTTAGGGATCCTGACTGCCACAGCAGTGAGCAAGGTAATTCCTTGGCTCGAGAGTCAGATTCCCCGGGAACAAGATCTTTTGCTTAGCGTGCTGGGAGCTGCTGGCCTGTGAGGTTGTACAGATCCTAGCTGGGAGCTCTGGCCCCAGAGGAACACCGAGTAACTGGCTGTCCTGGCTGGAAGAAGAAGCATCTCTAGCATCTGTGCCTCACCCTAGCATCATGCTCAGTGCAGGGTGCCGTCTGCACCTTGCCCAATGGAGGCCCGTATGCCTGATGGGATGTGAAGGGAGAGGAGATTGGCTTTCTCCCTCACACCCCTCCCTCTTCCTGTCCTTCAGGCTTGCAGCCGGAAGCTGTACAACTGGCTAAAGGTGTCTCCCTACCGTCCAGACCAGCAGGTGGAGGAAGACGACGATTTCATGGATGAAAATCAGGGGAAGGGAATTCGGGTGCTGGGCATTGCATTCTCCTCTGCCAGGTATGAGGGACAGGGTGGCTCCTGAGTTTACCTGCCATACTAGCCTGTTCCCATCGCTTCAGGGGGACCCTGTTTGTTTTGCAGAGACCACCCCGTGTTCTGTGCCCTGGTTAATGGCGAAGGCGAGGTTACAGACTTCCTCCGGCTGCCACACTTCACCAAAAGACGGAACGCCTGGCGGGAGGAGGAGCGGGACAAGAAGGTGAGCTGGGGCAGGGGCTGTATTCACAAGCTTATTACTGAAGTGGGACAGTGCACGTGGAGTGCAGTCAGCAGGAAGCAATCCCTAGCATGTCGGTCAGAGCTGAGTCTGAGACGTATCTGGCTGCATCCTGCCAATGGATCAGAATTGGGAGCAAAGCTATGTGCTTGTGAATGGAAGAGTTCTGGAATAAGCCCTAGGATCAGTGAGTGGAGAGGAGGGGGCATGTTCTGGCTGGGTGAGAGGGTCGTTTTTGGAAAGCGATCTCTGCTGCAGATCAGATCAGTGTGGGCTGTAAGGCAAGCAGTTCATGGGGGCAGGGAGAGTCCCAAGTTTGCAGGTGGGATTGCTGAGGAACCCTGCTCGCTGCACTGGGAGCCTTTGGAAAAGGCCTGTCTGACTTCTGGAAAGGCCAGAAACAGGCCTTGCTGTCCATTAGTTACAGATGGTCTGAATTGGTCCTTCTGCCCCTTTTGGAACTGGTGTCACTGCTCCTGTGTACGTTGTGGTATTCGAGCTGCCATTTCAGGGCCTCTGCCCCGCCAGCTAGCAATAGGCAGCATGACTCAGTGGAAATCGGGAAGGGCTCCCGGCTTCTATTTCTGGCTCAGTCTCCCTGTAACTCTGTGAGCAGGTCACCTCTAACCTCTCCCCAGTTGAGCCAGCTTGTCCCTTCCCAGGGCTGTATGGGAAGGGCCGTGAGCCAGTGCTTTGCCCCGCTCTGGGTTTTGTCTGGCGGACCTTGGTGGCAGGTCAGTGCCATAGGTAGGTTTGAGGATTTGCCCTGTGAAATGGGAGCTCCGCAGCCTGGGGCAGGTGCTCAGCATGTGGGAAGCTCTAGTAACTGGCCTGTTTCCATGGAGCCTCTTGCTTTCTTTTCTGTGCTCCAGGCCCAGGATATCGAAACTCTGAAAAAATTCCTTCTGAACAAGAAGCCTCATGTGGTGACAATTGCAGGAGAGAACAGGTATGAGTGATCTCTGGCGTCCGCTTCCCGCCCCGCCGTCCCTCCCCAGCCATTCGTTTTTCTTCCTCCTCCCCATCCCTTGCCACCTGTCCATGTTGCGCCCGCCGCGGGGCGGGACTCTGCTGCTGCTCCTACAGCAGATCCTACCGAGTGAGGGGTTGGCTCTCCACTCTGCAGTGCTGATGGTACGCCTAGCCCCACGGAGGCGGTATCTGTCACTTGCTTCTATCCCCCTCCCCAAGTGAAAATGCTTGTCCCAGAACCCAGCTGTCTCCAGCGTTGCACAGCTGAGCCAGCCTGGGAGAGCCCTGCTGCCCTAGAGCAGGGTCGGCCACACCTCTCTCGCGTGGGCCCTGTGGTAGTGGGTGGCTTCAGTCCCATTGCTAGTGGTCAGCTGGCCCCTGCAGCAGAGTGAAGAGACCTTCTCCTTCAGACCAGGCAGAAGCGGGGAGCTCGCACTGCCCAAGTGTCCATGTTTGGTGGTTGTATAGCAAAGGCTTCCAGGGCTCCCAGTCCAGCGCCTTTCATCAGTAAGAAAGGACTAAGCCCCAAACTGGGCTCAAGATGCCCCAAGAGACCTGCTGTGCATCACTCAATTCACTGGCTGGCTTCCGATTTGGTGCTTTTGACTGACGGAGCCTCTTGCTGTTAGCACCTACAGCCGATGCTCAGTTCAGAGGGGCTGGGAGCTGGGGGTGTGACATGCCCACCACAGGAGCTGCCTTGGAGATCAGTGTGATTTGAGTGTCCAGCTTTCTTGTCTTCCTCCCCATCCCCCTTGGCCATGTCTCCCCAGGGATGCCCAGATGTTGATGGAGGACGTCAAGCGGATTGTGCATGAACTGGATCAGGGGCAGCAGCTGTCTTCCATTGGGGTGGAGCTAGTGGACAATGAGCTGGCCATTCTCTACATGAACAGCAGGAAGTCAGAGGTAAAGCACCAGTGCATCTGTCCTCCTGTGCTCCTCCCAAGTGGCCTGCCTTTCCCTGGCCACTGGGAGGATAACCCATCTCACTGAAATCCCACCACCTCAGGCAGGCTGGAGGTCTCTGCTGCTGCATGATGATCAAGCCTTGGCTGAGGTGCGTCAGGGTTTGGGGTTGGAGGAGCTTGTGAAGGGATCCTGCTGGGGCTGATTGAAGACACATGCACCAGGAGACTCAGTGGTGGGTACCGGGAAGGTCTGGACAGAGCTTTGCCCACTTTAGCAGAAGGGAGTTGCTGCAACCTAGCTAATATGGGGAGGAACTGAACAAAATGGAGCTAGAACTATCCTCTCCTCCTTTCTCCTGGAGTCTTCGCTCTAATTGTAGAAAAGCCCTGGGAGCCTTTGGACCCATCCCCCAACCTGCCCTGAGCGCTGAAAGGTGCTTTTTTGAGTTGGTGTCACTTGTCATTAATGCTAGCAGCCATGGGAGCCTTGCTCTGCTTCTCTGATCCTCTGCAGAATGAGTTCCGGGATTACCCCCCTGTGCTGCGCCAAGCTGTCTCCCTGGCTCGCCGCATTCAGGACCCCCTGATCGAGTTTGCTCAGGTCTGCAGCTCTGATGAGGATATCCTGTGTCTGAAGCTTCACCCTCTGCAGGTAACTGTTCCTTACAGGGTTCTCAGTCAGAAAGAACAAGCCTGGGAATCTTCAACAGCAGGAACAGGCCCTAAGCTGAGACAACATGGTGTCCACCTGTTCTAGGATGCGTCCAACTAGCGCGACTCCTCCCTGCTCCCTTTCTCTAGAGAGCAGTGCTCATCTGCCTTGCGGCCTTAGACTAGTCTTGGTCTCCAAGACAAATCTCCACTTGTGTTGAGCCTAAGGGAGGGGTTACACCTGTGAGGGCCAGAGTCAGCCCAGATTTGCTTTTGAACAGCATTGTGTAGACCTGCCCCATGAGTGACCCCCTTCTCCCTTGGCAGGAACATGTGGTGAAGGAGGAGCTGCTGAATGCCCTCTACTGCGAGTTCATAAACCGTGTGAATGAGGTGGGAGTGGACGTAAATCGGGCAATTGCTCACCCTTACAGCCAGGCCCTGCTACAGTATGTTTGTGGCCTGGGGCCACGCAAAGGGACTCACCTGCTCAAGGTAAGAATGGAGCTGTCTCAGCCACCCCACAGCTGACGTTACCTTAAAGCTACTCTGTGGCAGTCCGCATCAGCTGCAGCGCTGGGAGGCACAGTGTCCGGGCCTGTGCTCGTGGTGTGTCTGACAGCACTGTCCCCATGGGGCCCAGAGAGTGGTTATCTTACTGCTAGTGAACTTGGAGCTGCATATGGGCCACTCTCCCAGGTGTTGCTAGAAATTCTCAGCAGATCCATCAATCCCAGAAAATTCCTGAGATGACGGTAGTGTCCGACAGGTATGAGTGTGCTGTGCTATCAGGACACTCGGCTGCTTTCGGAAGCACAAAGTGAAAGGCCAAGTACTTCTCCTCGTCCTGAGAGGGGTGGCAGTCCTGCCTGCTGTGTGGTGCTGATTTTAGATCTTCCCTTCGTGTGGCTTTGAAATGCTTCCTGTATAGCAAAGCAAGGACTAATGCGACAGGAGCAGGGTGGCTGTACCAGATACTCTCTTTGGACCCCTCACTATTCAGTCTGAGGCCTCTTTTTCCTTGCCTGTCTTCCATCGGGGCTGGGATATCTGTACCCTCCATGTGCTGAGTTGCAAAGCTAATGCTAAAATCTCCTCCCTTAGATCCTGAAACAAAACAACACAAGGCTGGAGAACCGGACTCAGCTAGTCACCATGTGTCACATGGGACCCAAGGTCTTCATTAATTGTGCTGGTTTCATCAAAATTGACACAGCATCGCTGGGTGACAGGTTGGTATTAGGTGGTGCTGCATGGGTTTAGTACTTGAATGACTGGCTGAAAGGGATTCCATTCTGCCGGGACCGTATTCCTAGGCACTTCTGTGCAGCAGCCTTTCATGTCCAGCCAAGTGAGTTTATTGCTGGTTATTAATCTGACTCTCTCTAGGCCAACTCAACCTAAACTTTCGTGTGAGCAGTACAGCACGAATTCTCTGCCGTGATTGGGAGGGTCCTTTGTGGTGAAGAGAAACCAAAGCGAGAATCAGTTCTTCCCTAGTTAGTGTCTTTGTACCTTTCACCACACTTGCCCACAGACCCTTTCGTTTAGTGCTGGTCTCGCGCCTTGATTTATTTTTAATGCTTTTTTTTAACAGTCCCAAACCTGGGGCAGTAGCACAGCACAAGACTGTAACTGGCTCTTAAACTGGAAGGACGATTGTGGGAGTTCGTGTGGAGAAATGTACAGAGCTTAAAAATAATGTTGTTAACCAAAGCTAGTGTTAAATAGAAAGCGTGAGGGCAATTTGAACCTGATTCTAATCTCTGGATGGCCTCTGGGCCGGGAACATGCTGTGCTCACTGGGCTGCTTCTTTCTTTATCTCCCCTGGGCTTGGAAGAGTCTGGGAACAAACAGGACAGCCAGGTGAACTCTTCAGCCTTGCTCCCCTCCCTGGGAGTTCTGGCCTTGACAGGACACAGACCCCAGGAATGTGAATGCGGGGTCTCTTGGGCTGAGACAAAGTTTTGGTACCTCTGAAACAGTTCGGTGCAGAGGGTTGCATTGTCAACTAGCCACACCTGACTAGTATGAGATAGCAAATTATAGCCACAGCTTCCTGCTACAGGGCACAAGCTCTGACGTGCAATACTCGCTTTCAATCAGACTGGCCAAAGTGCACAGTAGCAACCAGGCTATGCCCAGATGATGTGGGTGGCCGCAGGCTGCACTCTGCCCTTCTCTATTTCACGTTCATTTAAGAGAATTCTTGTTCATTTAAAGCAGCTAAATTTTGCGGTGAACTGTGAAAGTGAACAGCAGCAACTCAGCAGCAGCATGTTCTCTTTAGTCATTTTGCATCCTCTGGCTTGTGAAGGCATCGCTGGCCTCCTGCAGAGTTTCCAGTTTGATGCATGTGTTTGAATTCGTTTAGCACGGATTCCTACATCGAGGTCCTAGATGGGTCCAGGGTCCACCCTGAAACCTACGAATGGGCAAGAAAAATGGCAGTGGATGCCCTAGAGTATGATGAATCAGCAGAGGATGCCAATCCAGCTGGCGCTCTAGAGGAGATCCTGGAAAACCCAGAGCGTCTGAAAGACCTGGATCTTGATGCCTTTGCTGAAGAGCTGGAGAGACAGGTCTGTGCAGGGGAAGGGAGAGGGGGTGGAGCTGCCTTTCAGCCCTGAACTCTTGGGGTTTGATGGCACAGGGCTGTTCTAGCATGACCTCTATCCTACATGGGACGCAAACATTAAACCATGCCATTGCACAAACAGGGTTACGGTGACAAACACATCACGCTGTACGACATCCGAGCTGAGCTGAGCTGCAGATACAAGGATCTGAGAACCCCGTACCGTTCTCCTAACACGGAGGAGGTCTTCAATATGCTGACCAAAGAAACACCAGAGACCTTCTACATAGGTACGTCCCCATCTACTTGGAGGGCTCTCTCAGGTACGGAAATGCTGTCGCAAGCTGCACCAGGAGTGGAGGTCTGTGAGAGTGGCAGCTATGTGAATGCTGATTGGGTCGGTGCAAGGTCTACGGCTACTTGGTGTGCTGCAGAACCACACTGTCCGTGTTGCACTTGACAGCCTTTTATGGAAGGCCCCCCCGTAGGTACGGGAGTACTAAGTACTCCAAGTAGCCTCCAAGAGGCCTGCGTGGCATCCCATTCAGGGCACCATCCAACCCTTGCATGTGCCCGATATATTCCTGTTTCCTCTCCCCAGGTAAAATGATCACCTGCAACGTGACTGGGATAGCCCATAGGAGGCCCCAAGGCGAAAGCTACGATCAGGCCATACGGAATGATGAGACAGGCCTCTGGCAATGTCCCTTCTGTCAGCAGGATAACTTCCCGGAGCTCAGTGAGGTAAAGTGATCGGGCTGCTCCCGCAGGTGCCGTCTCCCGGCAGGCTGCTCAGATGTGATGCTGCCCCCGGAGCATCCTGTAGGGCATGCAGTACTGGAGGGGCCTTCTGAGAGAGGAGACCGCTTCAGGGCAGGGATTGTGCCTCTCGTGTTCAGACAGCGCCTAGCACAGTGGGCCCCCAATCCCTACTGGAGCCTTTGGCTGTAAACCTAATAGGAATACTTACTTCTGCTTCTGGAATTGCCTCTTTCTAGGTCTGCTAGCACCACTTAGTTGCTGTGTGAGGGTTGCCCAGTATATTTGACTAGGTGTGACATGGGATGGGATCTTCAGCTATAGCCAGTCGGTCAGCTTTTCCCTACAGATGTTCAGAATGGGTTTGTTCAGAGTCTGGACTTTTCTGTTTTATGCAGAGAAGCCGCCTATGGGGTGGAGAAAATAAGCTGATTTCACCCCCATTGTCTCAATTTAAGAACCAGCACAGACTCCCTGCTCTTAGATGGGGTGGCATTTTTGGGTCCTGCCTTAAGAGTGGCATATTCCAGCCTTGATAGCCAGGACGCTGGGTAATCAGCAGTTCCCATGGGACTAAAGTGGAACCCACCCCTTGCTGCGGAGTTGTGCTTCCGAATTCAAAGGGACCTCAACGCTTGCAGCGGCGTGTAGGGTGCAGACATGGCAGGCCCAGCTGGTACAGGCATGAACAGCAGCATAGACCGTGAGGCATGCAGAAGAGCATCCTCCGTGCCTGAATCCCAAGGGTACGGAACCTACGCGCCCTTTCCACACACCCAAGCAGGGCCTCCCTCATCTACACTGCAGCTTTTAGCAGCACAGCGTCCTGCTGCCTCCCCACTGCTGGAGCATTTCACTGTCGTGCAGCTACAGGCTGCAGTCCCAGGTGCGGACACAGCCTCCCTTTGACTGCGGCGTGTGTCTACGTGTGTTGTGCCTTACTTTGCACGCTGCGGTAAGTGTAGACAGAGCCTAAGCGTTCTAGCCTGCCTTGTTGCAAAGCAAACCCGCCTGCTATGAGCCGAGCGTTGCTGGCATAGGAATGCTGCATGGATCGGTTTCAGTCAGTCAAACCTCTGTCTTTTAATTTCTCCGAAGCTGCTGCAGGTTCTCCAGTTTGCTGCTATGGCCAGTGTGTTACAGAACTTACCCCCAACTTGCCCTGGCACACCCAGGCCCCTGCTTGACTGTGTCTCTTGTGTCTAACTGTATTGTACTTGTGCTGCCTTCAGAAATTGGTTTCCATGCTGAGTGTCTTATTCCTTTACTTCCTTAAGGTTTGGAATCACTTTGACAGTGGCTCCTGCCCTGGCCAGGCTATTGGGGTGAAGACACGGCTGGACAATGGGGTCACTGGCTTTATACCAACCAAGTTTCTCAGCGACAAGGTGGTTAAGCGGCCAGAAGAAAGGGTGAAGGTAGGAGAACAGAGTGCATCTCCTCTTCCAGCTCCTGATGGGTGTCTCTAAAGAGCTGGTACCAGAGGCTCAGAATCCTGCTCATCTCTCTGCCCCCCTGATATCCCTGCAACTGCTCTTTCTCTTGTGGGCTCTAAATCAATAGTGAATCTAGGTTCTTGTTTGCTTCCTTCTCCCAGACTGCAAGTCTCCCTTAGCTGCTGGTGGGAACTGTGTGAATCAGTTAGCATATTACACTGTGCAGGATTTATTACAGTCTGTATGAAGTCCAGACCCTGGGAGGCTGGAAGGCATTCTAATGAGGAGCTGACCTTTGTTTCCAGCTTTCAAAATAGCTCAAGGAGCGGCTGCTAGATTCCAGGAGGGTCATTTTCCCCTCACTCAGGGTAGTTTCTCCTAGCTGAATCCCTCTCTCAGGGTTATTTTTCCTAGTTGAATCAGTTTCTGTGGCTTGTCTGAGTTACTTGGTCTCCGTCAGAACGGGGACCTGGGCCCTATTAGTAGAATTACATGGGTATAGAATGCAGATGTCCACGTAATTAAAAGAGAAGGGTTCATCTCTGTGCTCTCCTTTGGGATCCTTGCTGAGGGAATTAGCGTTTAGATGAAGGACTATCCTGCTGAGATCTGAGGTCTCCTAGCAATCCCTTTTAAGAGGACACTGTCAACTTAAACACATTTAAATGGACTACATACCAGATTCTCCTAGAGCCCCTTTAAACACCATGACCTGGATCTTTAAAATGTTAAGGGTTTTTCTGCTCCCCTGTTCATTTAGAAGGGTCTTTTGGACAGGCTTGAAAACGTGCTCTGCCCACCACCCCATCCTGTTGTGTGTGCACACCTGACTGCTGCTTGCTCTCTGTTCACTTCCCCTTTCAGCTCCGAGGCACTAGGGGACACCAGCAACAGAACAAGGAAGCTGACTATGCAAAGGGCTGTGAAATGCCAAAGAGAAAACACTGGAGAAGAGTCAGATTCTCCTCTAATCCCTTCCAGGTCTAGTCTTCTGTAGGGTCATTGTAACAGTGGTAGATAAACAGCTTTCAGAGGGATATCTAATCATTATTTTCAGGTTGATGTGTCCCTTTAAATACTCGAGGTAAGCCTACCACACCTGGTGCGGCTGTGATAGGTCACTCTCCGAGTGACGGGTGCAGCATGTGAGTTGCACCTGCTGACTAATCCAGTCTGCCTCTCTGCAGGTAGGAATGACTGTTCACTGTAGGATCATGAAGATAGACATTGAGAAGTTCAGTGCAGACCTGACCTGCAGGACGTCAGACCTGATGGATAAGAACAATGAATGGAAGCTGCCCAAAGACACTTACTATGACTTTGATGCTGAGGCAGCAGATCACAAGCAGGAAGAAGACTACAAGAGGAAACAGCAGCGCACAAGTGAGTATCCCTTCTCTAGGGCCCTGAGAACCTGGGGCATGGATATTCGCAGTCTGCTCCAGGGAAAAGAAATGGGACTGGATGTTTCTTGCAATGAAACTGCTACTATGGGAATGCTAACCGCCCACTTGTCTACAGCATACATCAAGAGGGTGATCGCTCACCCGTCATTCCATAATATCAGCTTCAAGCAAGCTGAGAAGATGATGGAGACCATGGACCAAGGGGACGTGATCATCCGGCCAAGCAGCAAGGGGGAGAACCACCTGACTGTCACCTGGAAGGTGAACGATGGGATTTACCAGCATGTGGATGTCCGAGAGGAGGGCAAGGAGAACGCCTTCAGTTTGGGCTCCACCCTTTGGATTAACACAGAGGTAAGAGTCGGTGGAAGCATGACTGGGGACGTGAACCTGGTGGAGTGAATCCCAGCCCAGTTAATGGGAGGTGAAAGCTGACTCAGCGTGGAGGGTGGGCACAGTCACCCCAGAGGAACTGCTGAAGGATTGAATGGTTTGGCGTTTCGAAGCCAGAGGTGGAAGCAGAAGCTGGGGTGCTACCACTCCTGGCTTGCAGAAGACGTTAGTACAAGTTGGCCATCAAACCAAAACCTTTCCTAGCTTCACAAAGCTGGGTGAGAAACATGGAACCGGCCATGGACAGCCTGTGAGGCTGGGAGCCGGATCCTGAGGGTTTACTCTTCTCACAGGTGCTTCCGGACTGTCTGGGAGCAGCTTCCAGTTTCCCTCCCTTCCAGTTCCTGAGCGAATGCTCGGCAGCCAGCCTCTCTATTCAGATTTTAGAGTAACTGGTGGCTCTGTGTAAAAGAATCCTAGAGATCAGTGTTAGAAGAGCCCATTAGCTAATCCAGTTCAGTGATTCTCAACCTTTTCAGGTCGCTGTGACTCCTTATCTGAAGTGTAAAAAACAAAACAATGCAGCCCCATTACATTTATTTTCTAAAGTTGTGAGGGGAAAATGGATCCATGAGAACAGTGCAATGCCTGTGCAACTAATCTGTTGTGTGTTTCAGGAGGCTGACCGAGAATACTTGACCTTGAGGAGTCAGGAATGAGATTTTTCCTTGCTTTAGATTGTTTCCAATGCCTCATGACTCCCCATTGCCTTTCATGCCCCCATCCCTGGGTCGGTTTCAACCCATCAGCTGAGAAACCCTGATCTAGTCCAACCACTGCAAGACAGTTTGCTGTGCTCCATTTGCTCCTTTAGTCTAAGGAACAAAGTGCTTCCCCTCCGAGCTTGTCAAATAGAATTGGGGTCACTGTTTATCCCTGAGACTGAAAGGCACTGAGCTGCCCACCACTTGCACTGTGCACATTAATCCTACAGAGCACGTGTCTAAGGGAGTGGGCCTCTCCAGGGAGCCAGGGCCCTTGCCCTGCTCTCCACTGCAGACAGGCAGTCTCGTCACCCTGTGGTGCCTTCCCCTCTAGCATTCGGGGTTAAGAGGGTCTGAGCCCCCAAGGCCCAGGCATCGCTCAGCGCAGCGGGTTCAGTTTTGCCTCTGGAGGTTCAGGAGTCAGACTCGGAATAAAGTGGCTCTTTCTGTGTTCGTTCCAAGGAATTCGAGGACCTGGATGAAATCGTCGCTCGCTATGTCCAACCAATGGCGTCTTTTGCTAGAGACCTGCTGAGTCACAAATACTACCAAGACTGCAGTGGTGGAGACAGGAAGGTGAGCCTCCCAGAGGGGCTGCTGCAGAGCTGTAAGAAGCAAAGCGCAGGAGCAGCTGGCTGCCCCAGATCAGTCTCCTGGCCTCTGTGTGAACACGAACCACTGAGTTCAAGTCCGGGGTAAAATAGAAGAGGTTCATGTGTTCTGACCTATCGCACAGTGCTTGTGTTGGTCACCTCCCCGCTTTGTGTCTGGGGGAGCTAGCTTGGAGCGGTAGAACCAGCAGAGAGCCTGGGCTGGCTTGCTGGGCCGGAATGTCTGAAGGGCTTTGTCACTGTCTACGCCAGGGAAGGGAGGACAGCCTGACAGTGCTTGCACGTCACAAAGACACGGGCAGAAAGGCATCTCTCCCTCTCCAGCTCTGCTGCTGCCCCACTCTAGGGGAAGGGCTCTCAGATGGGACATGAGTGCCCTAAAGCGGGATAAAGGGATGCTGCTCCCCTCACACCATTGCTTGAAGACTTGTTTGCAGCACTGACCTAAGTAAGCACGAGAGTGTCCATCTGGACCTCCCAGTTGCTTCCACCGAGTGGTTACAGCTGCCAGCCCTACGTGCCATACTCAGCATTGTGAAATGAGCCCTAGATGAAACCACTGAATGCTGTTTGTGCCTGGACACTGCCATGGGGAGGGGTGGGCTGGGCGGAAGCCAGCACTGCAGTGTTCTGAGGCCATCAGCGCGCCCCTGTGAGTCCTGGTGCTGCCCCCAGGCTGCACAGGGCATCTCAATGGAGCGTTTATCTCTCTTCCCCTCTAACCAGAAACTGGAAGAACTTCTAATAAAGACCAAGAAGGAGAAGCCAACCTTTATTCCTTACTTTATCTGTGCGTGTAAAGAGCTACCTGGCAAATTCCTTCTCGGATACCAGCCTCGAGGGAAACCGAGGTCAGTGGTGCATGTATGTTGTTTCGTACAGCTGGCTGTCAGTCATTGCAGGGCCTGGGCCTTTGCTTGTCCCCGGCCTGACTTTTCTTGGGCTCTGCTCTGGTTCAGTGTGTAGCAGCAGCCCTGACCCCTGGGGTTTGGTCTGCAGGTGCCTCACACATGTAGTCTCATCAGGTTGGCTGCCGATGCCTTTGACCAGGTGGCCACCATGAGCCATGTCCCACCCCTCGGCAGGGGAGAGTATGGATTCCCTTTGAGTATCCTCAGCAGTCCGCTAGCCATTGGCATTTCCTGAGTCATGGCCAAGTGTTACTGGGGCTGGGCTGGAAGCTGATGGAAGGCGGGTAGTCCCAGCAGAGTCTGTGGGTTCCTTTCTGATGCCCCCATCATCTCAGTACCATGTGCCCCACCCATCCCTTTCTCACGCTGTGTTGGGAGGAGCTGGTGATTGATTGCCAGCAGTCGGTAAAGTGTGCCGCAGTGCAATGTGCTCGTCTCTCCCCCTTCCTGACCTTACAGGATAGAGTATGTGACGGTAACACCAGAGGGATTCCGGTACCGGGGACAGATCTTCCCTACAGTGAATGGGCTCTTCCGGTGGTTTAAGGATCATTATCAGGACCCAGTGCCAGGTGACCCCCAAATCCTAATCACCAGAATTGTTCTGTCCTGCAGGAAATCAACTCGTGGGGCAGACTAATTAAGGGCTGGCTCATGCTCCATGGATAGTCTAAATGGAAATGGGATCAAGCATCTGTCAGCAATTAGTCAGATGTGCAGTTACAGAGCTGCTTCCGGTTACAGGGACTTGTACAGCCAGACACACACGATCTGCTGTCTGCCTGTATGTCAGCTCTTGCTCTGCCTTGCAGAGAAGTCTCTCTCCTGTGTTTGTGACTCATTCATTGCACCAGAAAGGGTCGGCGTCATCCTTGTGACTGTGCCACAGGGCTCAGTAAGAGAAGCTGGGCTGTGAAGCTCTGTTCTTTAAACATCCATGGCCTTGCTGATTGTAAACAAAGCTCAAAAACCACAAAGTGAACTTGGGGATCCAGATGGCTCGGGAGACCTACTGGAATGTCGGAAAATCAGAGTTTGATTTTGGTGACGTTCCAGACTCCCTGTCTGTTGAAATACAGAAAGGCTCCATTGATCTGAATGTGGGAAATGTTCCCAAGAAAACCAGATTAAAGTGCTTAGCTTTGCTTTTCATCCGCATAAACTAATGCTGTTTAGAAGGAATCTGTCTGCCAGGCAAGCAGCATGGTGTGGGCTGGGCCTGACCATTTCACTCTTATCTCTGTCCCCTACGTACCAGATGCTCTTTATTCCATTGTCCCTGTTTTTGAGCAGAGTAGCACCTTGACACAAGACTTTTGCTGGGATCTTTTAAAATCCTGGGTAGTAAGAACCCCCACTCAGATTTCAGAATTACATACTATGACAGGTTCCCCCCTCCTCGGCGTGTCACCTGGAACTGGGGTACCACTGAGCCCCCCGACCCACCAGCCTGGGCTCCCACTCACGCTTTGATGCTGTGACAAGCTGCAGACACGCTCTCGGTCTCACACTTTCACCAGCACACAAGTAGGGACACACCCAGCTGTAGTAACATGCAGACAGGCTTTGTGACTAGCCCCTGCACAGGAAGGCTATACAGCTAGGGCACTTACCAGCTTCCCAGGCATGCACACCCTGTCTGGAGGGTAAACGCAAAATTATATTGTCTTGCACTGCACAGAGAGCTGTACAGCATAAGCTCATGAAATTTGCCCCCTCCCTCAATGTGGAGGAAGATATGCAACAGCTTTTTGTCCCCCCAGTTATGATTTCCACTCACTAGTTTTTGACAAAACAAAACAAGTTTATTAACTCCAAAAGATGGATTTTTAAGTGATTAGAAGTGATAGCAAACAGATCAAAGCAGATTCCCTTAGTAAATAAACAAAACTGCTAACTGAGCTTAACACAATAGATAGGTGGGATATGAATTTGCAAATTCTCACCCTGAGTGATAAAACAGGGTGGCAGATTCTTAAGGCTTTCCCAGGTTTTCATACACAGGCTAACAATCCCTCTAGCCTGGGACCATCACTTCCCACAGTTCAGTCCTTGTTCCTCAGGTGTTTCCAGGTTTGTTGTTGTAGGGAGACTCAAGTACCCTCATGATGTCATTGTCCCCCTTTTATATCTTCTCCCCACTTGCTGGAAAGCTCTTTTGCAGTGATCTGGTCAAACCGCTCCCATGGTGTAGTGCTATCTCGGAGAGGAGAGGTTTCTGTTGTACACGGTTCCTGGGGTAATCCTGGTGCTTGTGTGCCTTTCCTCAATGAGCCATTAACATTGTTTGCCCTTTTTACTGTTGTACCTGAAAGGCTGCTTGTGGGTGTTTTCAGCCTCGCAACGTGTTTCAGTTACACACACATAGCCAAACTTCATAACTTCACACACGACGACAGCACATACAATCCAACAATATTGCTGTTTAGCAGATCAAGACTTTTAGAATGACCTCTCACAACGCAGACTTTGTACAAAACATATTCTAATTACATGACAGTGATGAATATTGGGGTGCCAGGGTGTCACACATACTCCTCTCTCTTGTTTCACAAGGTATCACCCCGAGCAGCAGCAGCAGGACCCGGACCCCCGCCTCCATCAATGCTACTCCTGCTAATATTAACCTAGCTGGTGAGTACCGGCCTGTCTCCTCGGTCAGATCTATGGAGGCTGACTTCGAAGCTAGTCCCCAGACCAGAGTCACATTCTCTTCCTGTGTCTTCACTTCTCGGAACTCGGTGTTTTCTCTTCTAGATCTGACCCGAGCCGTGAACGCGCTGCCACAGAACATGACCTCACAGATGTTCAGTGCCATCGCCGCGGTGACGGGCCAAGGGCAGAACCCCAGTGCCACGCCTGCACAGTGGGCATCCAGCCAGTATGGCTACGGAGGCAGCGGAGGGGGCAGCAGCGCGTATCACGTAGGTGTATCTTGAGTAGCTGAGCCAGAGGGGCAGGAATCAGAGCGCGCAGCAGCCTGTCCCTCCTGGAAGCGCCGCCTTCCTCGGCAGCATTAGAGACTGGCTGTGCAGGGGACAGCACAATGGGCTGCACGGATACCCAAGGGCAGTACAGACCTGCCGTGGTCAGCCAGCGGCCTAGCTGCAGCATTCAGCCCTGCTGTGCAGATTCCTGGGCCTTTTTCCGTGTCCCCAGGGCCGGGAACATGGGAAATGCAATGCTGGCTGCGAGGAAGGTGTGCCTGGGGTTGGTTGGGACCCAGTGGTGAGTGAGAGGGACACGAAACCACATGATTGTGCTTCAGTATCGGCAGCATGGAGCTGCACATGAAAGGGATTAGCTATGAAAATATGTGCTGAGCTTGCAGGGCTTTCAGCTGGGAGGTGTGCAGGCAGGCAACACTCCAGCTCTGCCTCATGCCCGAAGGTGGCCCTGGACTCTCCTCCCAACCCGCCACTGAGCAGTTCCCCGCGTGCGTCTGCACCTGCCCACTCCACCCACTGTCTCCGGCCCTCCATGGCGGCAGGAGGGGCTTGGCTTGGTTCAGTGCAGCAGATGCCCCCTGCCCCCTTGGGGAGCTCTCAGCTAAAACCCTCCTCCTTGGGGTAGGCACTCTGGACTTGACATCTGGGGCCTATCGCTCCCTGTTGGAGTCCCCACAAAACCCTCCAGTGGTGCTAGGCCGCGCCCTGAGGAAGGCATGGCGGCTTAGTGACGTGTAGTGAGGACCTGACCCTGCCTCCTGCCCTTTGTGTGGCTGCTCGCTGGGTAAAAGGTGAGGGAATGTGCTGTGCTCTGGGCGTCTGTCTAGCCTTGCTCCGGTGGTGCCCTGAGCCTTGCGCTAGCCTAAGCGTGTCGGTCCTCCTGCAGGTCTTTACAACTCCAGCACAGCAGCCAGTGGCCACCCCTCTGATGACCCCCAGCTACTCCTACACAACCCCCAGCCAGCCAATTACAACCCCTCAGTATCATCAGCTGCAGGCCAGCGCTACGCCCCAGTCCACCCAGTCGCAGCCATCGTCCAGTTCCAGGCAGAGGCAGCAGCCGAAGTGAGTAGCTCATCCATGGTGCTGGATGTGTGCAGCTCTCTGCTGTCTTTGAGCCACTCTTGCCCTGAGCACAGTGCAGGGCCACGCAAGCACGGCCCTGGCAGCAGGACCCAGGCTCTGCAGTAACTCTGCCTGCTGCCAGTAGGGGGCGTGCTGCACAGGCCGGGGGTGGCGGGTGGGGACATTCAGCATGTGCACCTGGAGAAAGAGCTGCATGGCCACTGCTCAAAGGGCAGAGGAAGCGGTGTCTGGGGAGAACTGCAGCCGAGCAAGGGTGAAGAGCGTAGTCACGGCCCATCGGCCCTGGGGAAGTACAGTTCAGGCCGTGGTGCTGATGGGGGGTGTAAAGAAGCCAGAGCAAGGAGCTGCGGGCTGGCCCCTTCTGACACTGTGGCACTGGATCAGGAATCGGGAACCCGTTCCTTGGCCAGGCGTAAGGGCGGAACTGACTCTGCTAAGGAAATTGGCCACAATGGGTCCCATTGACTAAAGGCCACTCTGCAGCTATGAGGAATCTGCTACCTCCGACGTAACTGAACACAGCCCACAGAGTTCTGCAGGCATCCTAGAGCCACCAGCTCAAGCTGCAGAGCCCGTGGGTCCCAGGGTCCCATCATGCCAGGCTGCACCTTGCTCTGAGTAACCGTGCTGGGGGAGGAAGTCTGCGTGGGCTGCCCTGTCACCTGCCTGCCTTTGAATAGGAGAGAGAGACTTTGGGGGCATCCAGTAGTGGCATCCTTCTGCGAAGGCAGCACCTGGGGAGGGAAACTGACCCTGTTGGGCTCCTGCTATTCGTATGTTTCACTTCCTGCTTTTGTCTGTGTAGGTCCAACAGCCACGCTGCAATCGACTGGGGGAAAATGGCCGAGCAGTGGCTCCAGGAGAAGGAGGCTGAGCGGAGGAAACAGAAGCAGAGGCTGACCCCTCGTCCATCTCCCAGCCCCATGATCGAGAGCACGCCCATGTCCATTGCTGGGGACGCCACACCACTTCTGGATGAAATGGATCGATAGGCCTTGCTGGACCTGACCCTTGACCTCTGTTCTTTCTCTTGGGAGGGGAGGGGGGAGGGAGAACAGCTGAGAACGAGTTCCCTTCCCTTCTCCACACAACTCCTATTTTATACTTCATAAAACTATGTGAAATGACACTTGGTGCGTCCACCCACATGAGCTAATATACTTGGCAGGGCTGGTATAAATACACACACACAGATCATAGGAAGGGATGCTGCAGACACCTCTGTGCACTAAACCTTGGTTCACCGTGTGGGAAGCTCAGCAAAACAGTTACAAGGGTCGAACGAGACCCTTTAGAAATGCACAGCGACCTGCTTTCACAGCCAAAGACTAGAAAGCAAACCTAGCTGGAAATGCAAAAGCTCTTGGCCTAGAGCGAAGTTTTATTTTGATCGTCATGTATTCTGAATGTCGCCCGTCCCCGTTCCGACCCACGGAACGAAATCCCGTGGGGGCTCGGACAACTCAACCCACATCCTCTGAAGTTTCTGCTCCTGTTTGCTTGGTGGCTCCTTGTATAGTGGGCTCTGCCAAACTCCACCAACTGCCCCAGCTGTATTTGCAAGGGTGTTCTAGCAGAGCAGCTCTGGGCTAGGGCTCTTGCCAGAGAGGGAAGCAGCTGTACGACAGGCTCATCCTCTCCTGGCTTCATTTGGGACAATATTTATTCAGTTGGTTTTTAACTTGGACTGCAAAGCAAAACCCTGGGTAACAGCAGCTTTTCCAAGAGTGAGCAAGACCTAAGGCACTGCAAGTGCAGCCACTCCTGTGGTGAGGAGAATGCGAATCAGCCTGAAGTGCATGTCCTCTGTCATCCCGCTTAGCTCTGTCCACATGTAACCGAAAAGGGTGAATAAATAGTGTTTCTACTGAACGCTAGTCTGGAGGTGTTCTCTTCTCATCCTGTATTGCCTGCCTCTGCTCTCAACCACGGATTTGCTGCAGAAGCAGAGTACAGCAGTGAACCAGGAAATGCCCCTCGTCTTGTGTTGCCCGAGTTGCCTGGTGGGCTGATGCTGAAGAATATTTTGTGTTGAATGTGTTGTGTGGGGTTCTCAGCCCAGCGTATCAGGGCGACACCCCTGGCACTGCCCTCCCCTCTGTCCTAGCAGGAGCCAGGCAGGAGGCTGACGGAACGCAGGTACTGTCTGTCCTGGGTCAGAAGCAGCCCTGCCAGAGCTGAGGGCTCTGTTCAATACACTTCCCTGTATTTCGCCACCTGCCTTCTCCAGGAGGATTTTGCCTGGAAGCAGGATTTTTGTTGCTCTTGATCTGTTAACATCACAACCCGCTCCTTGAAGTCCCAGAGGGCTCTGCCCTCAGCTGGGAAAGGAGCAGACAGCTTAGGAAACAAAGGTCCTGTTGCGTGCAAATGCCCTTAAATAGCAAGAGATGCAGGAGACAAGAAGGTGAAGCTGTTCTCCCAAGGAGTGCAGGACCTGGTTTCCCTACAGCATATCCCCTTTGCTCCCCAGGGTGCTGGCCTGGCTGCATCCCTCTCCTTACCGTGCAGGCGGGCTCTGCTCGGGGGTAGATTAACAAGCATACTAACCTTACGCTGTTTGTTTATTTTGTTCAGTTCTGTATGACAGGAATTTGACTGTGGAGTAGCTTCCTGTGAAGGAACCTGCCAGAGAGCCATTGCGCTTCGTCTGGCCGCTCCTTCTGGCTGTCTTTGGTTTTAGTTTTTTCCCTTTCCATCAATAAAATTCTACTTTTGGGATGTCGATTGTACCCAGCGTTCTCCCTGCCTACTGCACTAACGCGCTCCGCTCTGTAAGCCACCTCCTGCCCTGCTCTGGGGATGCCAGGTTGTCATGGAGTGTGGGGGAGTCAGGGCCCTGCACCCCTCTTCCTGGGATTCACCGTGACACTCCGTCAGCCAGTAAACTGGAAGGTTTATTGGACAACAGGAACACAGTCTAAAACGGAACTTGTGGGTACAACCAGGACCCCTCAGTCAAGTCCTTCTGGGGGGCAGGGAGCTTGACCCCAGCCTTGGGGTTCCCTGCTTTCCACCACCTAGCACAAAACTGCAGGCTCTCTCCTCTAGCCTTTGTCCAGTTTCCCTGGCAAAGATGTCACCTGGCCCCACCCCCTTCCTGGCTCAGATTCCAGGCTCATCCCTTGCTCTCCCCTCCCCAATGCAGACAGTCCCCGTAGAACTAGACGCCAACCCCGCTCCCTCCTGCGTCACACAAGTGTAGCTGCCCCGTCTCTGTTCTACCAGCACTTGTGTGGCTCTAATGATGGCATGGCCTGTAAACGCTCAAGGGGGCACGTCCCTGAGCTACAGGCCCTGGCAAAACATGCAGCAGGTTATGAGAAGTGTTAGCCGCTGCTGTAGAGAGCCTGCGTTTCCTCCCTTTACGCTGCTGGGCCCTCTTGCTGCTTCGGGCTGGGGCGTTCCGGTTCCGCAGCATGCATGTTGCAGCCCGGATAACGATAACGCTCCTGCACCAACCTCTGCTCGGGCGGGGTGGGTTTGGTCTGATCTCCACGGGGGAGATTGGGAAGATGTGTACGAGCTGCTGCTAGTAGGAAATGGGAGCCTGCGTTTCCCATTTGTATCCCAGGCCCTCCTGCAAGTCGCAATCCCCTCCCACACCCTGCCTCCTTCCCCAGAGGAGGCCGCAGCCTTCTACGCTACATCGCTCCCGCTTGCACCCAGGACATCGCTTGAAAGACTCTGCCTAGCAACGCTTGGCTGAGCTCGGAGGCACTGCACTGTGGTTTTAAATGTCTCTCTCCGGCTAGCGCTCTGCCCCCTTGCACGCCCATGGCCGCTCGGTAGGAGTGCAAAGCTTTGGAAAGGCCGTTCCCAGGGTTAGGCTCGCTCTGAGCTGCACTGCTGTGGCTGAGTGACAAGCAGCACGCTTGGCTCTGTGCGGGGCCCATGGTAAGTAGGCTGCTCGCTTGTGATGTGTCTGGGTTCTCATGATCCTTTGTCCAAGGGCGGGGGAATGGCCCATCCTCTCCGGAGCAGGGGCTGGTCTCTTACGGTATTTGAAGAGTCCTGCAGGATGCGGTGGCAGGTTTAAATCAGTATCTCCCCAAAAGTCTGAAACTAAACGCTCCTGTGCTTTTTGCTTTAGCATTGCATGCTCTGAGTGGCTGGGTAACGCTGAGAGGCCTCCCTGCATGGACAGGCACACGGCCCTCCCCCAGCACCTCGTACCTGGGCCCTATGGCTGACACTGAGATAAGGATCATCTTGCCAAATGCTGGTTTTAAATGAAGGCTTTTTTAGTCTCCTGAGAGACTTGGCTAGAATGGCTTGCCTGGCTCCAGGGTGGAGCTCACTGAAAACAGGGCTTCTCCCATGCATTGGTGGATCTGTTTTCCAGCATGATCTTTGCATCTCTCGCTCAGTGCAGAATGAGAGTGGGAGCAGGGCTTTCCTGAGCTGTGTAACTGGGGCAAACCTCTGCCTTATGCCTTCTTAGGTATTCATACACGTTTCATCCAAGTGCTTGGCTAGTGCCTGCAAGACCTTGAGCCCATTGGGGAGCTCCTTGAGGCACATCCTCCACCCCCTTGATCTCCCAGTGGCTGCAGCAAAGCAGCCGAAGTCCACACAGTGAGAGACCTTGACTCTTAGAGCCGCAGGCCACACAGACAGATGGGCGCCCTGCCTCGAGGACACCACAGAATTGCAGGGTGCGTGGGCATGATGTTAATGTTCACAAGTGACCCTCCAGCTGCTACCACCTGTAGGTACAGCACAGGCTGGGCTCTGGCCTGGGTTCCCGGCCCATAGGCGCTGGTTTGGCATGTAGCTTTATGCAGGGCACTGACCTGTTCAGTCAAATGGAGTTAGTACCTGCCTGCGGGCCAGAGGGTTCGTGTGTAAAACTCAGCACCCCCCATTGCTATCACTGGAGCAGGGCAGAGAATTATTGTTATAAACCCCCAAGCTCTGTAAGTGGCTTGAGAACTGCTACAGCAGCAACCCCATCCCAGCTAAGCAAGAAGCTGCAGTTGGTTAATGAATGCCCCAAATCAAGGTACTGACCAGCCGTGCTAAGGCGGGGTCAGGGCAGGGAACCGCCTGCCCTGCCCTTAACTCAGTGCGGGAAATCTGCATGCCCATCCTCCCACTGCCATTCCTGCCCTGCCAGCTTGCAGGGAAAACAGCTCCGTGCCTGAGCTGAGCGTTGAGAAATGAAACCGCGTTAATGGTGAGGAGTAACTCAGCCTAGTTCTTTAATAACCTGCGCCCCTCTCATGGTCCAACACTTGGACCAAACAGGATACTTTCTCAAAGCCCAAGGCGCTGTCTGCCTGGCCTAGGCCAAACAAGCACCCAGTTCACAGAAACACACACAACTTGCTTTTCTTTTAAGTGCTGCCCTGGGAGGGTCAGGTGCTGGGCTGGCCTCCGAGCTGACCAAGGGCTGGGAGCCTGAAGAATTTTCCCCTTCTGCTCTGCCCAGTTCTCTGGCATCTGCTCTCACAGGGTCCCATTGTGCTGCTGTTTCCCCTCCAAACACTGGGACGCAACCAGGGTTGTTTCTTTGTGGGTGTGCAGGAAGAGCAGCCCCCGTCACCGTGCTCCAGGCCCTGGAACCAGCAAATCTCTGGGAGTCTAACTTTAAAAGGCACCCAAGCAGGGGGTGTTGGCGCTAAGGGGGGTATATGCTGTGCCAGCAGTGGCTGGGTGGGTGTTTACTTCCTAGGGGGCAGTTAGCATGAGCCCCAAAACTTCAGTAAAGCAAAAAAGGACCAGGGCCAAAGTATCTCTTGGGAACCCCTGATGCAATTACCCATTTTGGGGAGCAGGGGAAATACAGGAGCTGAGGTGGGATCAGGAAAGCAACAGCTGAAGAAGAACCACTAGCTCTGCACACTAGTGCAGTGATCACACGCGTGCTCTCCCTCGCCTGTTTCTACCCCTCCCCAGGGACTTTCATCTTGCCTAGACCCTTCAGGGCAGGGACTGTGCCTTTCGCTGCATGGCCAGAGGGGTGCTGCCACGGTGACTGCCGGTCTGCTCCGCTGGTGGAACAGGCAGGCTTTGCCGCCCCGCAGCTGCACGAGCAGGGGTTTCTGGTCCGTGCCCTCCGCTCTGTAGCAGGCAGGGCTCTCCCCATTCGGCTATGCTAAGCCCAGCTCTCTTGTTCTTTTGGCTCCGTGCTGGATTAGATCTGGAGTCTTTCCTGTTCCTTGTCCCGCTTTACAAATGTACGAAACTGCATTGTCACCTCTTTCCTGGACAAACATTTCAACGGCGCTGGTGACGCAGCAGCCAAGTCACAGAGGACTCCCTGCAGCAGGAGCCGCCCTGCACGGACACCCTGCCAGCAGCAGGAGCTCCATCTCATCGGCCCTGCACGGACACCCTGCCAGCAGCAGGAGCTCCATCTCATCGGCCCTGCACGGACACCCTGCCAGCAGCAGGAGCTCCATCTCATCGGCCCTGCACGGACACCCTGCCAGCAGCAGGGTCTGGGCTGGACGGGTTAGGTATAGAACACTAGCATGGTACCATCTGCTGCATTGAGCTAATTTATTACACTGGCAAGCTGCTCTCTTGGGGACGAGGGGAAGGGCAGCCTTGGCTGCAGTGAGTCTCAGACAGGCCTGGGCAGAGACTCCGCTTTCTTTCTCAGGCGCTTCCTTCCATTTCTTTCCCGCCTCCTCTTCCTCCTGCTAGCAGCTGGGAACGTGGGCTGGAGAGTAGGTAAAGGCCTTGTTTTCCACTGCCCCCAGTCACTGTTTTCAGCCTGCGCTGTCCCGTGTGGAGTCAGGGTCTCCTCCCGGATGGGGGCATCGTTCAGGATGGCATTGAATGCATCCTCCTTCCCCCCAGAGTCCAGCAGCTTGTTTCCCAGCTCCCCCAGCCCCAGATGCTTAGGGAGGAGGGAGGCAGCATCTGCAGTGGGGGTGGGGAGCCCCAGCACCTCAATTTTGGAATGGACTTTCTTCTTTTTCAGCCCTTTTCCTTTCATGGTTTTCCTCCCTCTCTTCTTCCCTTTCCCCTTCCGCTGGTTCTTGGTGGGGCTCTCTGGCTTGGGCCCAGTGGGCGCAGACTTCTGGGAGCTGTCCATAGCCCGTGTGACAACCTGGCCTGGGGGTGGGTGCTTTGTCGGAGGAGGGGCCCATCTGCCCGTGCTCTCTCTAGGTGGGGGAGTGCTGGGCTGGGGCGCTGGGCTGGAGGGAGCCCTGTCTGAGCCGGCTGCCACTTGGTCTATCAGTTCCCCACCAAACTCATAGAGCACCGGCGCCCGGGGGACCGCAATGGCCACGGTGTTGTACTTCTTGCACCTTGAGAGAAGTGGGACGAGAAGCAGAGTGAGGGGGGTGCAGCGGGAGGGGCGTGGGAGCACCCCAGGCTCCCTGGTCAGGACTTACCAGATGTACAGATAGGGCTCCACGCACTGTTCTCTGTAGGTGAACTCAAAGCAGGGCACCTGGATCACGTTGAAGAACGCCTGGCCCACCACGCGGGAGGCAGTGTCATTCACCTGCCTCAGGCAGCCTTTCAACCTGCAAGGGCAACGCAGAGCCTCAGGCAGGGTAAGAAAGGGGCACGGGGCCTCTCCTGCCAGGCTGATCTGGGCGCTGGCCGGGGCAGCGGGGGAGGAGCTGTCACGGGACTTCACCGGCTCTTGTTCCTCACCCCCTGCAGCAGCCTGTCTCTCGGAGCAAGCGCTGCGGTGGGGAGAGCTGTCCAGTGTCTCCAGCACAAGGCCTCAGGGCAGCGGGACTGGTTTGGGAGAACTGTGGCATGCAGGTTTCTAAACAGGAGCCAGCCAACAGGCCCGGTGACGGGGCCTGTAGCTGCTGCCAGTGGGCAGCATTGTACTCCGTGCCAGTTAACTAACCCTACCCGTCTCTGGGGCCTTCCGTCAGCGGGTAAGCTGTTCCTATGCCTAAGGCCTGTGCCCTGGGTGCTGTGATCAGGTCGACCAAACCCCCGGGGCAGACGCAGTGAGGGGGGCGGGTGAATTCTTCCATCCACCGAGTGACCTCCTCTGGGAGAGATGGCTGAACCACGTGGACTGGAGAAAACCCTCCCACGTGTGTGGACCCACCCAGAGGCTGGGTCTTGGCCCAGGTTACAAAGAAAGCCAGTAGCCTCAGCCTGCCCTGCAGCAGCCTGTTCTCCAGCGCCCGCTCGGCTCTGCTCCCGGCAGGGGGGAGAAGTCGGGAAATTCCAACCCCCTGCCGCTGCCCAAGCTGTCACTACTTTGTGTTCAACAGCCGGGGCAGCGTATCCCCCCGGCCCGACGGCATCCCCTGGCCGTCGGCCATGGCTGGCTCCCCCGTGCAGCCCCGGCAGCGGGCCGGGCCGGGCCCCGCACCGCAGGTCGCAGGTGCAGTGGCTGATGGTATGCCAGCGGAGGTTCCGGTAGCCGTACTGGTACGTGAAGGGGTGGATGACGTGCTGACAGTGGTCGTGCTCCCGGCAGCACTTGTCGGTCTCCCGGTGTTCTCCTGGGGGGACGAGGGAGAGAACACCTCAGCCCCCAGCGCCGCACAAGAGCGGCACGCCGGAGCGGGCCCCAGCGTGAACGCCCGAGGGCTGCCAGCTCTGCGGCCGGCAGGCCTGAGGCAACAGGCTCCGGGGCTCTTGGCACACGTGGGGCCCTGCCTCCCGGCTGCTGCTAGTCTGCCAAGGCTGCCTTCCAGACTCGCTGACAGCCCTGCCCCTCCCGCTCCTCCTCGCTCCCCTCAACCACCCTGCACCCAGCCTGTGCACACCCCCAAAGCCCCCCACGACCCCAACCCCACGACCCCAACCCCACGCCACCCCCAAAACCCCGTCCGCCTCCCACATGTCCCCCAACCCCCCCACCTCCCACGGACACCCCCAAAACCCCGTCCGCCTCCCACATGTCCCCCAACCCCCCCACCTCCCACGGACACCCCCAAAACCCCGTCCGCCTCCCACATGTCCCCCAACCCCCCCCACCTCCCACGGACACCCCCAAAACCCCGTCCGCCTCCCACATGTCCCCCACCTCCCACGGACACCCCCAAAACCCCGTCCGCCTCCCACATGCCCCCCAAACCCCCCACCTCCCACGGACACCCCCAAAACCCCATCCGCCTCCCACATGTCCCCCACCTCCCACGGACACCCCCAAAACCCCGTCCGCCTCCCACATGTCCCCCAAACCCCCCCACCTCCCATGGACACCCCGAAAACCTCATCCGCCTCCCACATGCCCTCCAAACCCCCCCACCTCCCACAGACACCCCCAAAACCCCATCCGCCTCCCACATGTCCCCCACCTCCCACGGACACCCCCAAAACCCCACATGTCCCCCAACCCCCCCACCTCCCACGGACACCCCCAAAACCCCATCCGCCTCCCACATGCCCCCCAAACCTCTCAGACATGCCCCCAACCCCCACACCTCCCATGGACACCCCCAAAACCCCATCTGCCTCCCACATGCCCCCAAACCCCCCCCACCTCCCACGGACACCCCCAAAACCCCATCTGCCTCCCACATGCCACCCAAAACCCCCACACATGCCACGGACACCCCCAAAACCTCCCCACACACTCCCAAAGGCCCCACCCCAAAAACCCACATGCACACCCCCAACTACCCCCCCCACACAACCCCCTCACACAGACACCCCAAAACCCCCACACACCCAATGCCCCACACCTCCCATGGACACCCCCAAAGACCCCACCCCCTCCTGCATGCATCCCCAACAACCCCCACGTGCACCCCCAACCCATCCAACAACCCCCAACAGACACTCATAAACCCCCCCTGCACACCGCAATGACCCCACCCCCCCATCTCCTCCACACACACCCCAACGACCCCCGCTCACACCCAAACACACCCCCCCACACACCAACCTCTGCAAACGCCCCCACTTGCCCCCTCACACTCACACACAGGGTTCACCTGCCCCCCCCCGCGGGGTGTGTTGAGTGATCAGTCACTGAGCACTCCGACCCCCCCGCCCCGCGTCTCCCGCCCCCGTCCACACTCGGACTGGGCGGGGTAGGGGGCTGCGGTTTGCCGCTCCTCGCATAGATCTGCTGTGGGGGGGGCCCGGCTCCAGCGCCCCGGGTGGTCCCGGGGGGGGGGGTCCCGACCCGGCTCCAGGGCCCCGGGCAAGGCGGGGCGGGGGGGGGGGGGTCCCGACCCGGCTCCAGGGCCCCGGGCAAGGCGGGGGGGGGGGGGTCCCGACCCGGCTCCAGGGCCCCGGGCAAGGCGGGGGGGGGGGTCCCGACCCGGCTCCAGGGCCCCGGGCAAGGCGGGGGGGGGGGGGGGGTCCCGACCCGGCTCCAGGGCCCCGGGCAAGGCGGGGGGGGGGGGGGGTCCCGACCCGGCTCCAGGGCCCCGGGCAAGGCGGGGGGGGGGTCCCGGCCCTCACCCAGCTGCTCGAAGCTGTCGGCGTTGCTGCCGGCCCCGCACCAGAGGGTGCCCGGGTAAGTGAAGCCCCGCTTGGCCCGTCTGCGGGCGGCGCCTCCCGCCGGCTCCGGCCGCCCCCGGCCGGGCGCCCACGTGGCGCCCAGCGGCTGCCGCCCGCCCGAGCCCGGGGAGCCGGCGGGGGCGCAGGCGGGGCCGGGCTGCCCGGGGCTCTCGGCCCCCCGAGCCGCCGCCAGCAGACACAGGAGCCGCAGCGCCACGGCCCGCATGGCCCGGCCGCCTTCAGCACCGCGGGGCCAGACAGCGCCTCTCCGCCGCCTTATCAACCGCCCGGGACCGCCCCTTCCCTGCCCCTTCGCCGCCCTCCTGCCCCGGGACCGCCCCTTCCCTGCCCCTTCGCCGCCCTCCTGCCCCGGGACCGCCCCTTCCCTGCCCCTTCGCCGCCCTCCTGCCCCGGGACCGCCCCTTCCCTGCCCCTTCGCCGCCCTCCTGCCCCGGGACCGCCCCTTCCCTGCCCCTTCCCTCCCCCCCACTCCCCCTCCTGACCCCTCTTCCCCCCCGACCGCCCCTTCCCTCTGTCCCCCCGCTACTCCCTCACCCTCCTCATCTACCCCCAGACCCCCTCCCCACTGCAACTCCCTCTCTGCCCTTCCCCCTCCCCATATACTGCCCCACGAGCCCCCTGCCCCCTCCCCAACCCTTCTACCCTGCTCGCATCCCCTCCCCCATCTCCTCTCCCCACGCCCATTCCCCATCTCTCTCTCCTCCCCTTCCCCCCCCTTTGTTCCCCATCTCTCTCTCCTCCCCTTCCCCCCCTTTGTTCCCCCTCTCTCCTCTGTCTAGGGAGTCCCCAGTTGATCTCACCCCAGATGGCAGGGTGGGGAGGGGAGTCCAGGGACCCTTCTGAGGCATGAGGCAGCCATGGACAGAGAGGGGATGCGGGGGGGGGGGCATTTATTTGCACTAGGTGTTCCCAAAGATCGGGTGGGATGCTGGGCTTTAACCCCGCAAGGAGGGCAGACGGGGCCTGTCTTCACTTGGGGTGGGGGTAGAAAGACACCTGCTCCCAGTGCAGGCCCAGAGCATGCTGGGGGGGTGGGGAGGAGACAAACCCAGTCCAGGGCTGCAGGTTGGTCAGGTTTCCCTAGGAATGTCCCTTTTCTGAGCTAGCTGAAAGGTGCCCGGGCCCTGGGATCATGCCACATGCCCTGGTGTTTGGTGCCCCAGAGGTGGCAGCCCTCGCCCAGACCCAGGGCTGTCAGGCAGGGCAAGCTGGGCCTCCCTCTGGAGCCCGAATCTGTAACGACAGCCATGACGCCTCTGTGAGCATCTGCAGCCCCCCATCCCCAGCTAGCTGAACTCATTCAACTCTCACATTGCTCTCAGCTGAGCCGCCGTCCCTCCGGCACCAAGGATGCAGCCACCTCTGGGGTGAAGGTGGGAGCCACCACCCAGCACAATGTGTGTGGGGAGGGAGAGGTTTGGCCAAGGGCATCAGGAAAAGCCCCTTGAGTTCTCGGTACCAGCAAAGCAAGGCTCACAGAGGAACCGGCACGATGCTGGATGTATCTGATGGGTCTGAAGGGTTGGGACAACCGTGCCAGGGGGTGAAAGGGGCTGTCAGCCCTGGGGCTCAGACCCCCAAGCCACTGCTCTGTGGCAGCCTGGCACCGCACCACACTGCTGGGCTCTGCCCTGGTGCTGACGGGTCTGTTCTCGCAGGAGCTCGGGTTGTGCCACGAGAACAATGAGCTCGTCCTGCCCCTCGGGGGCTCTGGGGGCTCTGCAAGGGGCTACAAGGGCTGCTGGGTGAGGGGAGAGGGAGCAGACCCTGCCTGGCTGATGCCTGAAGAGCATCTTCTGGGAGCTGTGTGCATCCCATTGCTGGCCTTTGATGGGAGCCCTGGGGAACACAGGGGTTTCCAGAGGCCCCCTCCAGCTGTGAGACTGTAGACCAGCCTGTGCTGAGCCCAGCCACTTGGTTGGGACCAGGATTCCACATGGGTGGGTGAATCTCTCCCGTCCTCAGCCCTGGGGGCAGCTGGCCCTGCTCTCTGTGCGCAGCCGGGAATGGCTCCATGGCCTCTGGGACCAAGACCGGCTCTTCCTGGTCTCAGCCAACCTGCCCCAATACCCTCCGCGTGGGTTTGGCTCAAGCAAGAGACCCAGTCGCGTGAGGTGCCAAGCACCCCGTCAGCAGGCGGCTCAGACCCTCCCAGGCCAGGCTCTGTTCAGCTGTATTCCCAGGCCTCAGCCTGGCAAAGAAAGGGTTAGCGCTTAATCTGCCTTCTTCCCTTCCCAGGCCTCTGACCGAGAGTTACCCCCAAGCCCCCTCTCCTGAATTCACGGCTTCCAAGGGGCGGGCTGAGCCTGGTTGCCTGGCAGCCTGCAATGGGGTGATGTTGCAGGGCCCATAGGACTCAGGCTCCTTTCAGATTTTGCCTCCCCCTGAACACGCCATCGGCTCTTTCATGTTCCTGTGCCCGGAACAGGGCCCTTTGTGATGCAGCAGCCAGGCCAGTGCAGGGGGAGTCACCCGCTCTCACACCACAGGCCACGGGAATTCATGCCAAGAACACCTCTTTCTTTGAGCATATTAATAAAAGTTGCATTAAGGAGCCTAGAGACCGGGGCTGGATTATGGAAAAGCCACACGATCTGCTGGGGCCTTTAACATGGGGCTGGCAGCCCCTGTGCCGTGGGCTCCCGCTGGCTGGGCTGCCACCTGAACCTCCCAAGGCAACGCACCCTGTTCTCACACAGGCCAGGCGCTGCACCCACCCTGCCCGGCTATGGGCTGCAGGAGTTTTCTGGCCTGGCAGCCTCCGGGGGCCCCAAAGGTACCCGGGGGTTGATGGCGTGGCTCAGGGCTACCTCCCATTCCCGTGATGCAGCTGGCAGAGGCCACAGGCTCCGGCATGCAGCGCTTGGCCTTGCGCTGAGCAGCCCTGCTTGTGCACGAGCAGCACACTGGGGCCTAGCGTACTCGGGAGGAATTCGGTTCTGGCTTTGGCCCAGGAGTGTCAGGCCTTGGGCTTTCAGCAAGTTCCTGCTGCCACCCTGCAGCGGGCAAGCCGACAGCCCCCTGGCCTTTGGATGGTACTGGGGAAGGGGCAGGTGAGCTGGGGGGTTCCCCTCTAAAATCTCTGGCCATGAATTGCAGCCTGACACTGCCCCCCATGTGCCCCATTTATGAACCCTGCCTGCCAGGCAGTGTATGTAACCTCTGGGCAGCTCCTTCACACCGGCCTGGAGGATGGGGAGGGATTACAGCCCTGGCACTGCCTCTGTCTCGTGTCTTTCCTCTGGCTGTGAAGCCTGGGCACAGCCTGACCCTGGCAGCCAAGGAGGTGAGATTGGTGGCACCACATGGCAGGCAATAGGGGACCATGGGACTGCAGGGAATTTAAAGGGGAAATGGTGCCAGATTCAGGGCTGCTCTCTGTAACCCATGGCCCAGGTAGTGGTGTGACGAAGTGGGACTGTTCTTAATGTTTCCTCTGAATAGTGTGGGGGGTGCCTTAGTTTCCCCTATACAGTTCTTAAGTATCTAGGTGGTGGGGTAAGGGTGTATGATCCTTGCAGAGCCCTAGAGGGCAGGTGTGTGCAGGGGTCTGGACACAGAGAATGGCCAACACTCTGTTTCCTGGCCACTGATGGCCTGGGTCCTTCCCCCCTGCAAGGTGAGAGCTAAAGGGTTGGAGAACAAAGGAATCAGGTGACCTCCTGGCCCCGGAAAGGGACAAAGCCGAGAGGAGGAGGGGCTGGAGATTGTTTCAGTTTGGGGCTGGCTGGAGACATGGACATGGAGTGAAGTACAGATGTGGTTGTCTGGCTCACGGTTGTCTGGCTCACTGTCCCCCAAAATGGACCCAGCGGACGGGTCCTGTTCTCTGCACCTGCAAGCTCTGTTTTAGACCATGTTCCTGTCATCTTGTTGAGGACACTGGGGCATGGCCACTAGGTAACTCGAGGGGATGGAAGACCACGAGTGTCGATGAAGCCCCCTCACACTAGGCCCAGGTGTCCTTGGCCCCCCCTCTCGCCTGGAGGCACTCGCAGCAGCTCTGCGTACTAGGCCCAAGTGTCCTTGCCCCCCCCCCCCCCCCCGCCTGGAGGCACACACAGCAGTTATGCTGAGAATCTGCAACAATATGTTGCAGAGTCAGACTGCCTGAAACTAAGCAAGGCCACACAGGGCAGATATGGAAGAACAATGCTGAATAAAGCAGCTTTATGTATAGTTTAATAAATGATACAGAGAACCAGGGAACTAGCTGGGAACTGGATTGGCTGGCTATATGGATACTTGGGGCAGCTTGCTATTGGATAAGTATGCTGGGAAAAAGGATGTATACAAGCCTGTGTAACTTCCTGCTCTGTGTACAGGATCTGAGATTCAAATCTCCCTGTACCTATTTGAAGCTTCAAATAAACTTTTCTGCTTCTCCACCCCGTTGTGATTATTGGGTGTAGCACACCGAGTAACGAACCACTCAAGCTGTTGTTCAGCCTCTCGGCACTGGGTGCCGGCAACAATCTAATAAACCTTCTGTTTTAGTGGCTGGCTGAGAGTCACGTCTGACTGCAGAGTTGGGGGGCAGGACCCTCTGCTTCCCCAGGACCCCGCCTTGCAGACTAGCTGTGGGAAGCGCAAGGAGGGGCAGAGAGGATGCTGAATGCTCCGAGGTCAGACCCAGGAAGGTGGAAGCTGTGTGAGCTGTGTGTCCTGCAGACAGTCTGCTCGCAGAAAGGCGACTACCCCAGAGTCCTGCCTGGCTTAGTAGGGAGCAGTTCCAGAGCATCGTCTGGGAACTCCGTGACAACTGGTGGGAGCGGTGGGATGTACTGCACCCCGTGGATGGCGCTTCCTGCAGTAAGTGACTGGGGAGCAGTAAAACGAAGGGGGATTGACGGAGACCAGGCGTGCTGAAGATTCAGAGAGAGACGGTTTCAGGGGCGGTTAACCCCTGGGAGTATGTGACCAGAGAGAAGGACTTTTGCAGTAACAGGGTTCCCCTGGGGATTGTAGCGAGCGGTCCCAGGGGCGGAGGAGTCTGCAGCTCGACCCTGGCAAAGAGGTGGTGACCTTGAGAAGGGCTGGCACACTTGGGGTTCTCCCTGGAAACCGTGGGGAGCTGAGAGCACACAGGCCGGTGAGTCCACAACAACTTGGGAAGAGCGGAGTGATGGCCTGTCACTGTCTCCTTAAGAAGGACATCGGAACCCTGTGCAGGAAGAGGGGGTTGCGCATTGGAAAGTTCACCAAAGCAGAGTTCATCATGCAGCTGGAGGAGGATGACCGCTCTAAGGAGCAGATTCCTGACCCCAAATGAGGCTATAGCAGGATCTGGGAGCAGCTTGAGTGGTAGCCAGGCACCCCCCAAGACTCCTGTCCCCGACCAGATGAGGATCGTCAGGATTGGGTTCCCCATCGGGAGATTGGAGATGGACGGGATTGGAGCTGAGTCAGAGAGAGCAAGAGGACTGGGAGAGACAGCGAGAGCCCGAGAAAGAGCTGCAGAAGCAGCAGCAGCATGAACTGGCGGTGGGGGAGCGGAGAGGCCTAGGGGACCCCCCAGGGGTGAGTGGGGATAGACCCCGGGGGGCCAGTTCTGCAGGGAACCTCGAGACTAAATTGCTGCCCCTGATTAAGGGGGTGGGGGGGATGTGGATGCCACCTCACTGCCTTTGAGCAGGCTGGCGATTTGAACCAGGGGGACCCTGCGGAAAAGCCCCAGTGTCTAGCTCCCTTGCTGGGTCCCAAGGCCATAGACTCCGTCAGCCAGATGGGTGGGGAGGTGGACAGGCTCCCACTCCTGGTCCCAGCCTATATGTCTGCGTGGAGTTTCCTGGGGCCAGGCCCCTCGGACCTCCAGTGGGAGCAGAAGGTGATGATCAATGGGGAGACATTTCTGGGGTGGCGAGATCCTGGGAGAGAGAAAACTGTTGTCAGGCCCTGGGTGGTGCAGCCTCAGATGCTGTGGGGCTGTGTGAGCTGGGTGAAGGTCCCAGGGATGAAGCCCCTCGCCCTACCTATGGCCCGGATCCCTGTGCAGACCCAGGAGGGGTGGGGCTAGCTGGTTGTTGGGGTTCTCCAGGACACCAGCTGTGAGACCCTGTTGTGGGGTGACTGTGTCTCTTTGGGACAGGATCCAGGCCCTGCTCCTGTAACTGCCGAGGGTTTGAATTTGAATCCAGGGAACCAATCAGTGGAGAGGGAAATGGTCAGTGAAAATGCAGATGACCTGGCTGGCAGCGGGGAGGAGCTGTTAGTCTCAGGCTACCTGCCTGCCTGTAACCAGCCCTTGGGGCTGGGTGGGACAGAGAGATGCTCCCCACCCCCTTGCACACCGGAGAGGGGGCTCAGGCCGGCTCTGACGCAGTGAGGAAAGCAGCGAGCTCGCTGCCTACCCCCACTGGGACAGCAAGGGCAGCGCTGAGCACAGTGGGAGCTGAGACCCCAGCTGAGTGGGGGGAGACACAGGCAGGGCAGGGGATCTGTGGGGAGCGGCAAGGTGCTTGGTAAGGAAAGTCTGGATGAGCCCAGGCAGCCTTATGAGCTGATGGCTGTGTCTAGTCAGCAGGGTGGGAAGGCGAGGAGAGTGGAAGATGAGTGTCCCTGGGTGGAGAATTGGGACAGGGAAGGAAACGTGCCTGTGTCTGTCAGGGGTATTGACTTGCCTATGGAGGGAGCTACCCTGATCTCCAAGCAGTTGTCTGTGACCCGCCTTGTGTGCTGGGACCAGGGGAATGAGATCCCAAGCTGTGTGTCTGGGAAAGGAGAAAGTGCGTCCGGCTCTTCTTTGTCTGTGGAGCAGACAGAAGGGGCCTTTCAGCCTGTGATGGTTGAGGGTCGTGCAGTTGTTTCAGAGCTGGTTCTTGATTCAGCTAAAGCCCAGGAAGGGAATGGTCCTAAGTTTGTGTCTGCTCGGGAGAATGGCCCTGTAACTAGGTCGCATCCAGTTAGTGTCTATGTAAAATCCCCGAGACCAGACAATTCTGGTGCTTGTATTTTGCCTGTTGCTAGTGTGTTGTTGGGAAAGGGTGGAGCAACTCTGTCTGATCAGGGTGAGATCCTAGCCAGGGCACAAGGAGAGCATGAAGGTGTGTGATTGTGTTACCTACTGAGGGTGTGGAAACCTGTAGCAAGAAGGAAAAGATTCCTGAACTTGTGTGTGGCAAAGGGAAGGAGAATGCTTCTGACCTTTTATCTAGAGAGTCTGTAAGTTTGCCTGAAAGGGGATGGTGTAGGAATCTGCCGGATGGGCCAGAGGTAATTCTGGATGTAAGGGAGACCCAGAAAGAGTCTGTTGTTGTTCAGGAAAGTGTTCCTCTAGAGCAAGCCCTCGTTAAAGAGGGTAAGAGCAGAATTTCTGTGAGGAGTGAATTGTTGCATAGAAAAGCCCCTGGAGAAAGGAATCCTCATAGTCGTCTTTGCAAGCAGTTTACTGCAACTGAAGGGTGTGAAAGTGATTTAATCCAGAAAGTTTCAGTTCCTAACAGCCAGAAATTTTCTGTTGTGAATGGATCCACTGACTTTCCTGTTGAAGGATCCAGTGTGGATAGCTTTGAGAAGGTCTCAGATGGAGTGAAAGCTGTTAAGAAAGTTAAACAGTCCTATAACCAAGTGGCTGTGTTTGGCCAGCTAGTTGGGGAGACAAAGTTGTTGAGAAAGGGATGTCTCCATGCTGATTCTGTAAGTGAACAGTATGTGGCCCAGGTCAAGACGGGGGCTCTTAACCAAGAGAGCCTGAATTGCAGGCCTCCAGACTGGAGCACAGGGAGAAGACCCGATCCCAGTTTGACCCCCAGGAGTTTTGGAGTGGCAAAAGGGCACGGCTGCATAAACCTTCCCACATGCGGCCTGCGAGTGCTATCGACCACCCCCGACCTAAGGGAGGGTGTGAAACTGGAAGGGCCTGGTGTAACTCCCACCGAGGAATGGGAGAGATGCTGGGGCATCCATGGGAACGTTGGTGGCTTCGAAGTTCCTCAGGTCACCAGCTAAAGTGACCCCTCTCAGTTCAGTCTCGAAGGGGGGAGAGATGTGATGAAGCGGGACTGTTCTTAATGTTTCCTCTGAATATTGTGGGGGTGTCTCAGTTTCCTCTATGCAGTTCTTAAGTATCTAGGGGGTGGGATGGGGGTGTATGATTGTTGCAGAGCCCTAGAGGGCAGGTGTGTGCAGGGGTCTGGACACAGAGAATGGCCCCGACACCCTGTTTCCTGGCAACTGATAGCCTGGCCCTTCCCCCCTGCAAGGTGAGAGCTAAAGGGCTGGAGAACAAAGGAATCAGGTGCCCTCCTGGCCCCGGAAAGGGACAAAGCCCAGAGGAGGAGGGGCTGGCGAGAGTCAGTTTGGGGCTGGCTGGGGACATGGAGTGAAGTGCAGACGTGGTTGTCTGGCTCACTGCCCCCCAAAATGGACTCAGCTGAGGGGTCCTGTTCTCTGCACCTGCAAGCTCTGTGTTAGACCATGTTTCTGTCGTCTAATAAACCTTCTGTTTTACTACCTGGCTGAGAGTCCCGTCTGACTGCGGAGTTGGGGTGCAGGACCCTCTGGCTTCCCCAGGACCCCACCTGGGCGGACTTGCTGGGGGAAGCGCAGGGAGGGGCAGAGGACGCTGAATGCTCCGAGGTCAGACCCAGGAAGGTGGAAGCTGGGTGAGCTGTGTGTCCTGCAGACAGGCTGCTCACAGAAAGGAGACTTCCCCAGAGTCCTGCCTGGCTTCGTAGGGAGCAGTTCCAGAGCATCACCCGGGGACTCCGTGACAAGTGGGGCCCACCTCCCCATTCTTTAGGGTGGGGCTGCACCTGACACGCTGTGGACACTCCCGAAGCGGGATCAGGGCCAGCTGTCACAGCTCAGAGCCTGACTGAGCCCCAAGCCCACTCCCCTGAGGATGTGGGTGTCTGTGAGCTGCCCCAGAGCCAGCGCTCCTATGCCAGCTCCTGCTGTTGGGAGACAGCAGGTTGGGGGGCGGCTCGGTTGCCTCCATGGCCAACAAGCCAGCAGCCCTCGGGCCCACTCCCTCTGCACTGTGACGGGAGCTGGCCTGTGCAGGGCCCCCTGGGCCTGGCTCGAGGTGGGTCCAGGCCCTGCTCAGCGTCCAGGGTGCCAGACTTGGCTGACAGCTCCTGGGAACGGTTGCCAGGGCTCGTTACCCTTCTTTGCTGGCTTCACACACCCCCTGTCAAGGAGCCCACTGACAATTCACAGTCACAACCCGGCTCAGAGCGGAGCTTTGTGTCGCTGGGCCAGGGCCAAGGCCGAGGCTGCCAGAGCTGGGCCACAGAATGTAAAGTGCCCAGGATACCTGTGGAAAGATGCAAGGTCTGTCTGTCCGTCCATCCGTCTCATCCCACCCCCTCCAGCCAGCCTTCCACTGGTCTGTCTGTCTGTCTGTCCCTTCCCACCCGCTCCAGCCAGCTTTTCACTGGTCTGTCTGTCCTTACCCACCCCCTCCAGCCAGCTTTCCACTCGTGTCTGTCAATCCCTTTCCACCCCCCTGCCCCCAGCCAGGCTTCCACTCCTGTCTGTCTGTCTGTCCCTTCCCACCAAATGTGGGGGCACCGGCTGGCCCTGTGTCACGGAGTCCCCGGGCGATGCTCTGGAACTGCTCCCCATGAAGCCAGTCAGGACTCTGGGGCAGTCACCTTTCTGTGAGCAGCCTGTCTGCAGGACACACAGCTCACACAGCTTCCACCTTCCTGGGTCTGGCCTCGGAGCATTCAGCATCCTCTGCCCCTCCGTGTGCTTCCCCCCAGCGAGTCCGCTCAGGCGGGGCTCCTGGGGAAGCCAGAGGGTCCTGCACCCCAACTTCGCAGTCAGACGTGACTCTCAGCCAGCCAGTAAAACAGAAGGTTTATTAGATGACAGGAACATGGTCTAAAACAGAGCTTGCAGGTGCAGAGAACGGGACCCCTCAGCTGGGTCCATTTTGGGGGGCCGTGAGCCAGACAACCACGTCTGCACTTCACTCCATGTCCCAGCCAGCCCCAAACTGAAACTCCCTCCAGCCCCTCCTCCTCTGGGCTTTGTTCCTTTCCCGGGCCAGGTGGTCACCTGATTCCTTTGTTCTCCAACCCTTTAGCTCTCACCTCGCAGGGGGGAAGGGCCCAGGCCATCAGTGGCCAGGAAACAGGGTGTCGGCCATTCTCTGTGTCCAGACCCCTGCACACACCTGCCCTCTAGGGCTCTGCAACGACCATACACCCTTACCCCACCACCTAGATACTTAAGAACTGCATAGGGGAAACTGAGGCACCCCCACACTATTCGGAGGAAACATTAAGAACAGGCCCACTTCGTCACATCAACAGCTCACACAGCTTCCACCTTCCTGGGTCTGGCCTCGGAGCATTCAGCATCCTCTGCCCCTCCGTGTGCTTCCCCCCAGCGAGTCCGCTCAGGCGGGGCTCCTGGGGAAGCCAGAGGGTCCTGCACCCCAACTTCGCAGTCAGACGTGACTCTCAGCCAGCCAGTAAAACAGAAGGTTTATTAGATGACAGGAACATGGTCTAAAACAGAGCTTGCAGGTGCAGAGAACGGGACCCCTCAGCTGGGTCCATTTTGGGGGGCCGTGAGCCAGACAACCACGTCTGCACTTCACTCCATGTCCCAGCCAGCCCCAAACTGAAACTCCCTCCAGCCCCTCCTCCTCTGGGCTTTGTTCCTTTCCCGGGCCAGGTGGTCACCTGATTCCTTTGTTCTCCAACCCTTTAGCTCTCACCTCGCAGGGGGGAAGGGCCCAGGCCATCAGTGGCCAGGAAACAGGGTGTCGGCCATTCTCTGTGTCCAGACCCCTGCACACACCTGCCCTCTAGGGCTCTGCAATGATCATACACCCTTACCCCACCACCTAGATACTTAAGAACTGCATAGGGGAAACTGAGGCACCCCCACACTATTCGGAGGAAACATTAAGAACAGGCCCACTTCGTCACATCTCTCCCCCCTTCGAGATCGAACTGAGCGGGGTCACTTTACCCGGTGACCTGGGGAAGTTCGAAGCCACCAATGTTCCCATGGATGCCCCAGCATCTCTCCCATTCCTTGGTAGGAGTTACACCAGGCCCTTCCAGTTTCACGCCCTCCCTTAGGTCGGGGGTGGTCGATAGCACTAGCAGGCTGCATGTGGGAAGGTTTCTGCAGCCCATGCCCTTTGGCCACCCCAAAACCCCAGGGGGTCAAACTGGGATTGGGTTTTCTCCGAGTGCTCCAGTCTGGAGGGCTGCAATTCGGGCTCTCTTGGTTAAGAGCCCCCATCTTGACCTGGGCCACATACTGTTCACTTACAGAACTAGCATGGAGACATCCCTTTCTCCACAACCTTGTCTCCCAACAAGCTGGCCAAACACAGCCACTTGCTTATAGGACGGTATACCTTTCTTAACAGCTTTCACTTCATCTGAGACCTTCTCAAAGCTATCCACACTGGATCTTTCAACAGGAAAGTCAGTGGATCCATTCACAACAGAAAATTTCTGGCTGTTAGGAACTGAAACTTTCTTGATTAAATCATTTTCACACCCTTCAGTTGCAGTAAACTGCTTGCAAAGACTCCATGAGGATTCCTTTCCGTAGGGCTTCTCTATGCAACAATTCACCCCTCCCAGAAATTCTGCTCTTACCCTCTTTACCTAGGGCTTGCTCTAGGGGAACACTTTCCTGAGCAACAACAGACTCTTTCTGGGTCTCCCTTACATCCAGAATCATTTCTGGCCCATCAGGAGGATTCCTACATAATCCCCTTTGAGGCAAACTTACAGACTTCCTAGATAAAAGGTTAGAAGCCTTCTCCTTCCCTTTGCCACACACAAGTTCAGGAATCTTTTCCTTCTTGCTACAGGTTTCCACACCCTCAGTAGGTAACACAATCACACACCTTCATGCTCTCCTTGTGCCCTGGCTAGGATCTCACCCTGATTAGACAGAGTTGCTCCACCCTTTCCAACAACACACTAGCAACAGGCAAAATACAAGCACCAGAATTGTCTGGTCTCTGGGATTTTACATAGACCCTAACTGGATGTGACCTAGTTACAGGGCCATTCTCCCGAGCAGACAGAAACTTAGGACCCTTCCCTTCCTGGGCTTTAGCTGAGTCCAGAACCAGCTCTGAGACAACTGCACGACCCTCAACCATCACAGGCTGAAAGGCCCCTTCTGTCTGCTCCACAGACCAAGAAGACCCAGACACACTTTCTCCTTTACCAGACACACAGGTTGGGATCTCATTCCCTTTGTCCCAGCACACAAGGCTGGTCACAGACAACTGCTTGGAGATCAGGGTAGCTCCCTCCATAGGCAAGTCAATACCCCTGACAGACAGAGACCCATTTCCTTCACTGTCCCAATTCTCCACCCAGCTAACAGGTAAGGTCCAGGGACTCTCATCTTCCGCTCTCCTCGCCTTCCCACCCTGCTGACTGGACACAGCCATCAGATCACAAGGCTGCCTAGGCTCATCCAAACTTTCCTTACCAAGCACCTTGCCACTCCCCACAGATCCCCTGCCCTGCCTGTGTCTCCCCCCACTCTGCTGGGGTCTCAGCTCCCACTGTGCTCAGCGCTGCCCTGGCTGTCCCAGTGGGGCAGGCCACTGCTTTCCTCAATGCATCAGAGCCAGGGAGAGTCCCCACTCTTGTGTGCAAGGGGGCAGGGAGCATCTCTCTGTCCCACCCAGCCCCAGGGGTCTGGTTACAGGCAGGCAGGTATCCTGAGCCTAGCGGCTCCTCCCTGCTGCCAGCCAGGTCATCTGCATTTTCACTGACCATTTCCCTCTCCGCCGATTGGTTCCCTGGATTCAAATTCAAACCCTTGGCAAAAAGAAAAGGAGTACTTGTGGCACCTTAGAGACTAACCAATTTATTTGAGCATGAGCTTTCGTGAGCTACAGCTCACTTCATCAGATCGGCTAAATGCAGTGCCTTGCATAATGACAGGTTTCAGAGGAACAGCCGTGTTAGTCTGTATTCGCAAAAAGAAAAGGAGTACTTGTGGCACCTTAGAGACTAACCAATTTATTTGAGCATGAGCTTTGAAGTGAGCTGTAGCTCACGAAAGCTCATGCTCAAATAAATTGGTTAGTCTCTAAGGTGCCACAAGTACTCCTTTTCTTTTTGCGAATACAGACTAACACGGCTGTTCCTCTGAAACCCTTGGCAGTTACAGGAACAGGGCCTGGATCCTGTCCCAAAGAGACACAGTCACCCCATAACAGGGTCTCGCAGCTGGTGTCCTGGGGCACCCCAACGACCAGCCAGCCCCACTCCTCCTGGGTCTGCACAGGGATCTGGACCATAGGGAAGGCGAGGGGCTTCGTCCCTGGGACCCTCACACAGCTCACACAGCCCCTCAGCATCTGAGGCTGCACCACCCAGGGTCTGACACCAGTTCTCTCTGTCCCAGGATCTCGCCACCCCAGGAATGTCTCCCCATTGACCATCACCTTCCGCTCCCACTGGGGGTCCGAGGGGCCTGGCCCCAGGAGACTCCACACAGACACATAGGTTGGGGTCAGGAGTGGGAGCGTGTCCACCTCCCCACCCATCTGGCTGATGGAGTCTGTGGCCTTGGGACCCAGCAAGGGAGCTAGACACCGGGGCTTTTCCGTAGGGTCCCCTTGGTTCAAATCGCCAGCCTGCTCAAAGGCAGTGAGGTGGGCATCCACACACCCCCCCCTTAACTAGGGGCAGCAATTTAGTCTCGAGGTTCCCTGCGGAACTGGCCCCCCGGGGTCTATCCCCACTCACCCCGGGGAGGTCCCCTAGGCCTCTCCGCTCCCCCACCGCCAGTTCATGCTGCTGCTGCTTCTGCAGCTCTTTCTCGGGCTCTCGCTGTCTCCCACAGTCCTCTTGCTCCCTCGGACTCAGCTCCAATCCCGTCCGTCTCGATCCCCCGATGGGGAACCCGATCGTGAAGACCCCCGTCTGGACGGGGACAGGAGTCTTGGGGATGCCTGGCTCCCACTCCAGCTGCTCCCAGATCCTGCGATAGCCCCAGTTGGGGTCAGGAATCTGTTCCTTAGAGCGGTCATCCTCCTCCAGCTGCACGATTAACTCTGCTTTGGTGAACTTTCCAACGCTCAACCCTCTCTTTCTGCACAGGGTTACAATGTCCTTCTTAAGGAGACGGTGACAGGCCATCACTCCGCTCCTCCCAAGTTGTTGTGGACTCACAGGCCCGTGTGTTCTCAGCTCCCCACGGTTTCCAGGGAGAACCCCTAGTGTGCCAGCCCTTCTCGAGGTCACCACCTCTTTGCCAGGGTCGAGCTGCAGACTCCTCCGCCCCTTGGACTGCTCACTGCAATCCCCAGGGGAACCCTGTTACTGCAAAAGTCCTTCTCTCTCCCCGGGCCAAGCTGCAGGCTCCTCCGCCCCTGAGACTGCTCACTGCAGTCCCCAGGGGGACCCCATTACTGCACAGTCCTTCTCGCTGGTCACACACTCCCAGGGGTTAACCGCCCCCCGAAACCGCTCCTCTCTGAGCCTTCAGCAGGCCTGGTCCTCGGCAATCCCCCTTCGTGTTACTGCTCCCCAGTCACTTACTGCAGGAAGCGCCATCCACGGGGTGCAGTACATCCCACCGCTGCCACCAGTTGTCACGGAGTCCCCGGGCGATGCTCTGGAACTGCTCCCCATGAAGCCAGTCAGGACTCTGGGGCAGTCACCTTTCTGTGAGCAGCCTGTCTGCAGGACACACAGCTCACACAGCTTCCACCTTCCTGGGTCTGGCCTCGGAGCATTCAGCATCCTCTGCCCCTCCGTGTGCTTCCCCCCAGCGAGTCCGCTCAGGCGGGGCTCCTGGGGAAGCCAGAGGGTCCTGCACCCCAACTTCGCAGTCAGACGTGACTCTCAGCCAGCCAGTAAAACAGAAGGTTTATTAGATGACAGGAACATGGTCTAAAACAGAGCTTGCAGGTGCAGAGAACGGGACCCCTCAGCTGGGTCCATTTTGGGGGGCCGTGAGCCAGACAACCACGTCTGCACTTCACTCCATGTCCCAGCCAGCCCCAAACTGAAACTCCCTCCAGCCCCTCCTCCTCTGGGCTTTGTTCCTTTCCCGGGCCAGGTGGTCACCTGATTCCTTTGTTCTCCAACCCTTTAGCTCTCACCTCGCAGGGGGGAAGGGCCCAGGCCATCAGTGGCCAGGAAACAGGGTGTCGGCCATTCTCTGTGTCCAGACCCCTGCACACACCTGCCCTCTAGGGCTCTGCAATGATCATACACCCTTACCCCACCACCTAGATACTTAAGAACTGCATAGGGGAAACTGAGGCACCCCCACACTATTCAGAGGAAACATTAAGAACAGGCCCACTTCGTCACACCCTGGAGCGAGGTGTACGCTGCACCTTCCAGATGCAGGGCAGCCCCCTGGAGACCCAGCAGCGCCACCCCCGGCGGGGAGAAGAGCACACCACTCCGTCAGGCCCCCACGGCTCTGGAGCCAGAGGCAGGGTCTGGGAGAGGAGCCCCATGCCTGAGCTAGGGGAGGGGCTGAGCGTGTGTATGGGGGCGTGTAATACCTGAGCCAAGGGGCTGCGGGAGCCTGGCCAGGGCCTGACCTCCCTCGGGGCAGTAGTGTCCGCCTGAGAAACTCCAAACGAGCTTGATTTGAAAAGAGTAAAACCAGTAACTTCCCTGGTATCTTGGTGTGAGCCTGCCTGGCAAGTCTTCTTTGATAGTAACGTTTTTTACCAATTAATGTCAGGGGTAAATACTGTGAACTTAGATTTATTTGATCTCATGCCTACATCCCTCACTCACAGGGTTTGTTGGGGGGAAATATGTAATCTGAACTAAAGCTTTGTTTCTTAAAAAGCCCAGCAACAGGCGATGCGCCCTGCAGCCGCCCACCCAGCCCCTGCCCCAAGCACGCCGGTGGCTTGTGCATTTCCATGGCGCTCTCTGGCCATTCTCAGCGGCTCTGTGACCTGGTGGAATGGAACCTCGGCCCTGGCTCATTCCAGGGCACATGGGCCAGGGCCAGGGCCAGTCCCCCTCTGGAGCACTCGGCCCCAGCACTTGCCTCGCAGCCCGGATCCAGGGACGTGCACTCTTGGGGGTTGCTGGCTGGACGAGGATCTGGGCAGCTGGGAACCTATTCCCCTGGCATTGGCTCTCCAGGCACAATCCATGCACACGGTACTGAAGACTGCGGGGCTTATGGGGAGCCCCGTGAGCCAGAAGCCGAGATGTTCAAGCAGCTTCCAGCTGCACAGTCGGGAGCAGGAGTTGCGGCTGATCAGGGACTGTCCCTCCCGGCCGAGGAGGAGATCCTCGCTGGTAAGTCCCCAAGGGGCTTGCTCTCCCTGAGACGCGGCTGTGGGGAACCTGGCCCTTGGGACTCCGCTTCCCTCACAGGCTGGGCAGGGCAGCAGGCAGCAGAGACAGCAAACGGCAGGTGTCACTGGGGGCATGGGCTGGCGAGACCCACCCGCCCAAGGCTCTGTAAGCCAGGGGAAACCCTGCAGTCCCCCCACCCTATCGGGAGGGAGGGGGAGCCTCACTGGGCCACACCCCAGGACAGAACATTTGCGGGCCGGGGGTGGGGTGGGGAGAGGGACGTGCCACCCAATCAGAACTCTCTGCCACGCCCATGGGGGTGGCGTTCACACCTGCTTGGCCCTTGCTCTGCACAGGGGTGGTGCCATCCAAGGCACAGGCAGGGGGACCAGGCCTCTGCTCTCCTGGGGAGGGAGAAATCTGCCACCAAGCCGTTGCTAAGTCCTTGCCTGTGGTACTCCTCCCTGGGGGACAACGTGTGCCCAGGCTGCAGGTCCAGGTGGGGTGGGGGCGGATACTGCAGCTCATACTTCTTAGCATGGGGGGTGCTTTGCAGTGCACTGTGGGGTGTACTTGTGCTGGACTCTTCCCAGAGTTCCCTGGGGGTTCGCCCATGCCTGAGGGAGAGGGGTCCTGCAGTGCGTGGGGACAGTACCCAAGCCGTGCACCCCCCAGCATGGGGGGGTCCTGCAGTGCATGGGGACAGTGCCCGCACCATGTGCCCCCCGGTATGGGGGGGGTCCTGCAGTGCATGGGGACAGTGCCCGCACCATGTGCCCCCCAGTATGGGGGGGTCCTGCAGTGCATGGGGACAGTGCCCGCACCATGTGCCCCCCGGTATGGGGGGGGTCCTGCAGTGCATGGGGACAGTGCCCGCACCATGTGCCCCCCGGTATGGGGGGGGTCCTGCAGTGCATGGGGACAGTGCCCGCACCATGTGCCCCCCGGTATGGGGGGGGTCCTGCAGTGCATGGGGACAGTGCCCGCACCATGTGCCCCCCGGTATGGGGGGGGGTCCTGCAATGCATGGGGACAGTGCCCGCACCATGTGCCCCTGGTATGGGGGGGTCTTGCAGTGCATGGGGACAGTGCCCGCACCATGTGCCCCCCGGTATGGGGGGGTCCTGCAGTGCATGGGGGTGGTGCCCAAGCCATGCGCTCCCTGCCCCATGTTCTGGGCATTGTTTGTGCCCTGCTCCATTAGTGGTTACATTCCTTTAACTCTTCCCTCACCAGGTCCCACCCCATGAGCCCATCGTCGAGCGCCCTGATGAGGACTGTGAGTCAGACGCAGGCCCCAGCGCAGCTCCTGGGGATCCCAGCTTTGCCAGGGGCCCTGCCGAGGCCCTGGTGCTTGGCCCACCTTCCTAGCGACATGTGCCTGGTGGGTGCCGAGGGACTGGCGGGTTCAGAGGGGGAGCTATTAAAAGACAATGTTCTGAGTTCCCTCTCTCCGGCCCAGTTCTGCGAGGTGGGCTGGGCTGTGCATTGTGGGGTAGTGGCAAGGGAAGGGGAGAGGAGGCTGGTTGGAAGCGGGGGCTACACGCTTTTCCTACCCAGGAGTGAAGAGCCATCCCTGTGGGACTCCAGCCCTGTCCACCCCCAGCCTGCTGCTCCAGGGCTCCGGGACCAGCAGGATTAGGGAGCATCTCTGACCTCAGCCCTTCCCGATACTGCCCTAGGCCATGGGGCTGCAAACAGGTGGGGGGCTGGGAGGACAAGGGCCCAGCCCCCAGCCCCATGGATGCATGACAGACATTGCAGTGTTCGCACTGGCCTCTGTGGGGCACTCTGGCAACTAGCCAGCCTGACCCCCAGGGCCTGGCCACTGACCTCCCCGGCCCCGCTGGGCCAGCCCATGGGAGTGCAGCCAGCTCCACCCGAACCCTGGCTGGTCTGAGGGCAGCTCGGCCCCCTTGCCAATCAGCTCCCGTCCCAGGCTCCTCCTGGCACCGCAGCATCACCACCTCTCCTGGCCCCACCAAAGCCCTTGTGGAATGTGCAGGGGCCTGGGAGCCAAAAGCGAGGACAAAGGTCTCAGCCACCAGTCGGCCAGGAACCCCTTGGCCTTTCCCCAGCACAACGCAGCCGTGCTCTGTCCTTCACCCAGGCCCCAGCGCGTCCCCGGGAGAGGCTGGGGCAGATGGGGCCGAGACCCAGAGAGGAGGGTCATGGGGGGGGCAGATGGGGCTGAGACCCAGAGAGGAGGGTCGTGGGGGATGAGGGGAGGAGACTCAGTGGGAAGGGTCGTGGGGGGTAAGTGGGGCTGAGACTCAGTGGGGAGGGTCGTGGGGGACGAGGGGATGAGACTCAGTGGGGAGGGTCGTGGGGGACGAGGGGATGAGACTCAGTGGGGAGGGTCATGGGGGGTAGGTGGGGCTGAGACTCAGTGGGAAGGTCGTGGGGGACGAGGGGATGAGACTCAGTGGGGAGGGTCGTGGGGGACGAGGGAATGAGACTCAGTGGGGAGGGTCGTGGGGGACGAGGGGGACGAGGGGATGAGACTCAGTGGGGAGGGTCGTGGGGGACGAGGGAATGAGACTCAGTGGGAAGGTCGTGGGGGACGAGGGGATGAGACTCAGTGGGGAGGGACGTGGGGGGTAGGTGGGGCTGAGACTCAGTGGGAAGGTCGTGGGGGACGAGGGGATGAGACTCAGTGGGGAGGGTCGTGGGGGACGAGGGGCTGAGACTCAGTGGGGAGGGTCGTGGGGGGTAGGTGGGGCTGAGACTCAGTGGGAAGGTCGTGGGGGACGAGGGGATGAGACTCAGTGGGGAGGGTCTTGGGGGACGAGGGGATGAGACTCAGTGGGGAGGGTCGTGGGGGAAGAGGGAATGAGACTCAGTGGGAAGGTCGTGGGGGAAGAGGGAATGAGACTCAGTGGGGAGGGTCGTGGGGGACGAGGGGATGAGACTCAGTGGGGAGGGTCGTGGGGGGTAGGTGGGGCTGAGACTCAGTGGGGAGGGTCGTGGGGGACGAGGGGCTGAGACTCAGTGGGGAGGGTCGTGGGGGGTAGGTGGGGCTGAGACTCAGTGGGGAGGGTCGTGGGGGAAGAGGGGATGAGACTCAGTGGGGAGGGTCGTGGGGGGTAGGTGGGGCTGAGACTCAGTGGGGAGGGTCGTGGGGGAAGAGGGAATGAGACTCAGTGGGGAGGGTCGTGGGGGGTAGGTGGGGCTGAGACTCAGTGGGGAGGGTCGTGGGGGGTAGGTGGGGCTGAGACTCAGTGAGGAGGGTCATGGGGGGGCGGGGGGGCTGAGACTCAGTGGGGAGGGTCGTGGGGGGTAGGTGGGGCTGAGACTCAGTGGGGAGGGTCGTGGGGGAAGAGGGAATGAGACTCAGTGGGGAGGGTCGTGGGGGGCAGGTGGGGCTGAGACTCAGTGGGGAGGCTCGTGGGGGGGGCACTAGCCTTTATCTGTGGGGACATAGGTATGAATGCAGGTTCGGTGACCAGTGCAATGAGTTTTTGGGCCCTCAGCTCCCTCTTCCTTCCGTCTCTATCATCGCCAACCACTCATCTCATGAGCCATGTGGGAGCCCCCTTGGCACTTGGCAGGCCTCAGCACCAGCCTCGCTGGCTGTCCGATAGGAGCCCAGGCTGGGCGCTCTGCCGCCGAGCGCGTCCGTGGGGCAGCGTGAAGCGATGGGCATGTCCGCACGCGGCTGAGCACACGTTTGTTCAGTCACCCCTGGGGTCATGGAGCCCTGGCACGCACAGCCTGGTACCAGCTGGGTTTTACCTTCTCAGCCATGTTCAGCCTGTTTTCACATTACAAACTCCCCCCTGGAGCAGCAGGGTTCCCCACGTGTGTAGGTATCCGGTCACCCCCGCCCAGCTGCTGCTGGGGGTGCAGGGCCAGGCCAGGGCCCAGAGCACTGGGCAGGGACAGGGGCAGTCGCTTCCATCCAGCTAGCAAGTGGCCTGACTTTGTACATCCGCTCGGGTCTCTGGCTTTGTGCACCGGCAGGGCAGCAAGCGGCTGATTGCCAGCCAGAGGAGCACCGACCTGCGGCACGGAAACAGCCGCAGCTCTCTCCTGGCAGCAGGTGAGCCAGTCCCAGGTGTGCTGCCCACGTGGAGCCCAGTGACGGTGCTAAGCTGCTTTGCCAGGTGTTTGTCGTTTCCTCCATGCCACCTGTCACGGACTCACAGGTCATGCCCACTCTTGGCTCAGTGTGGTCCCTGGGGGGAACCCCCTTCAGTGCAACAGCCCTTCTCGGGGGTCCACTCTCTCTCGGGGTTAAGCCCCTCCACCTCCTGGAGCCACACCTCTCTGAGCCTTAGCACACCTGTCTCTCGCCATGGGCCCCCTCAGGGAGTCCACTCACTCTGGCCCCCCGGGGCCTCCACTCCCCGCCCCCCAAAGGGGGTGATTCAACCCTGTTCTCTAGACCGGAGCGACTCTCAGTCAGCGTAAAACAGGAGGTTTATTGAGCATTGAACACATCACTGGAAACTCTCCGGGCCTCAGGCCTGGCCTCCCTCAGCCCAGTATATCCAAGTCTCCCCTGCATCCAGGTGGCCTCTGCCTGCTCCCTCCCTCCAGCCCAGAGCCCCCCTGCTTCCCAGCTGGGCATCTGATAGCACCGGCTCCAAGCCCCGCCTCTGTCCATTGTCTTCTCTGCAGGTAAACAGGGTCGTCTGGCCCCCCCTCTCCTCTCTTCCGTGCTCTGGCCCCCCTGTCCATTGTCTTCTCTGCAGGTAAACAGGGTCGCCGGGCCCCCCTCTCCTGTCCTCTGGCCCCCTCTGGCTGGAACCAGCTGGTCAGGTCACCAGGGTCCTCCCTTTGCAGCCCATTGTCCTCCCACTGGCCAGAACTGGCTGCGACTCCTGAGCTGGGCCTCTGGATCGCCAGGTCACCTGTCGCTGGGGTCTCCATTCTCCAGGCCAGTGGCTGGGGTCCCATGTTCCGTCCCTGGTCCTTTGTACCAACAAACTCCCTCTCCCATCCCCTCGTTAAACCAGGAACACCCAGGGAAACTGAATCCCTCCCCCCTGCCCCCTGCATGCAACCCATTGGAAAAACAAGGAAAAAACAAGGAAATCCCCCACTTGGAAAGCACCCCATGCTGCTGGGGCAGGGCTGTGCCCACAAGGCCATGTCTGTGATGCAGGCTGGGGTGGGGCCAGATGTCTCGGCTGCCATGGTGGGGGGAAGAGGGCAGGGCCTGACTTGGGTGCAGCCTGTAACCGGCCAGTTTGATGCCAGGAAGCTGAGTGGATAACTCATTTCCCCTTCGCTCTCTGGTTTTGAACATCACCTGCCTCTGGGCTCAGCTCTGGGCGTGCTCCCTGCCCATCTCCCCGAGCCCCAGCCCGGACCGCGACCTGGACACCAGCCCCAGTGCAGCAGCAGAGAGGATGCTGGGCTTTCCGGGCACCAGGTGCCAGCTGAACATTGGCATCCCCAGTCGCGTGAGACCCGTCTCCACCTGCTTACCCACTGCTCCCCCTGGTGGCCGCAGAGGGGGCACGGGGCCTGCGAGCCCTGTGTGGCTATAAGGGACCCCGCTCTAGTCTCTGTCCAGGGGCTCCATGCCCGGGTCACCGCTCGATGGGGGTCCCTGTAAAGGGTGGGGGGGACTGACTGTCGCACAAACCCTGCCGCTCAGGTGGCAAAGCCCTGCCAATGCAGGCACCTGCTCCCCACCAGACAGCCCGCCCCCCGCTCCGCAGGGCAGGGGAGAGGGACCCTGCACTCTGTGCCCCCAGCTGATGCCCAGGCCCGCCCCATAGGGCGATGGGGTTCTCTCCACAGGCAGGTGAAGGCACCAGCCTGCGGATGAGCCAGCCCTGCAGGGGGCACGGGGGGAGAGCGCCCAGCGGGCGTGAGCGACAGGCCATGCCTTCTGCTGACCCAGGGAGTCCCTGCCTGATACCTGCTGCTTCCCCCGCCCCGGGGAGAGAGGTGCGGGGAGGGCCTGGGCCGATGGTGCCTTATGCTGCCAGGCCCCCGGCCCCCGAGCGAGCGAGCGGCGACGACGTGCACGAGGGACGGGGTCTCTGGAGAATGAATTAGCACTTGGGACAAGGTTCTTCTTGTGCAAACGTGGGCCCAGCAAAACAAGAAAGCAGCAGCGTGGCCCCCTGCCCCTTCCACAGGGCCAGGAGACCTGGCCAGGCGCGGGGATCACTGCTGGGGCAAAGCGAAGGCCCCAGGAAGGGTCAGATGGTGGGCACGTAGCCCAGAGGGCAGTGCCAATGGAGGGTGTGGAACCGGGCGGCCCAGCACGGGGAGGCTGCTCCCCAACCGGGGCAGGACTGTGCTGGGCAAAAGGTCACCCAGGAGCTGGCCGTGGGCCCCAGATATTCCTCCTCAGTGCTGTCTTGGCTTGGTTCCACCCCGTGCTTCCAAGGCTCCTGGTCTGGGCTCCACCCTGGGGCCTGGCATGAGAGACACCCAGGGGCTATTTCATTGCCCTGGCTCTCAGGCCTTGGCCCAAGCAGTGCTGGCAGGGGGCTCCGTGGCTCAGTATTGCTGGGGGAGGGAGTGGTCAGGATGCTGATAAGGAGCTTTGCTGGGATCCCCTGCAATACCAGGGCTCTGGGGAGCTCTCCACCCTGCAGGGTCACTAGGGAGGCTCCCTGCTCCCTCTGCTGTGAGTCCCCAGGGCCTGCTCCAGCATGCAGGTGCAGGAGGCTTGGGGACAGACTGGGGGAAGATCTCCTCCCTGACTTGCAGTGGGCTCCGGTGCCAAATGCTGCCCCAGCAGAGGAGCAGCCTTGTGCAGCATCGCGGAGCTGCCGGAGGGCCCGGTGAGTAGACCACTCAGGCCTGAGCAGGGGTAGCAGGAAACCAGCTGCCTTTGCAGTCGGGCAGTCGTGGTCCCCGCAGCTGCTGGACTCCAGGCGACGCAGGGTCTGTCTCACCGCAATCAGGAGCTGGGATTGCCCCACGTGCAGACACACTGTGTGGGAACAGATCTGCCTGCGGGACAGCAGCAGGGACCCAGGCTGGCCTCACCCACCCGGGAGCCCGGGCGCTACCCCTGGGGCGAGCCCCTGCGTTGCCTGGGCTGCCTGATGTAGCCACCCTGCTATGGTCACCCGGCTCGCTTTGACACTCGCTGGGGTCTGGCGATGTGCAGCACTCGCTCTGCCTGACTGCAGGACGGACAGGCCCTGTGTGAACAGGTCTCAGGCCCCGGGGATGCTGGGCTTGCCCTGGGCACCTGGGCCACTCCCGCAGCGTTCTCCCATTGAGGCTCCAAAGGCTCGTGTGTCCCCTGGCTCTCCCTCCCTTTGGTGTCCCCTTCCTCCCCCAGGCCGTGTCCTCAGGGGCTTGCCCAGAGACTGAATGGTGAACATAGAATCATAGAATCATAGACTATCAGGGTTGGAAGGGACCCCAGAAGGTCATCTAGTCCAACCCCCTGCTCAAAGCAGGACCAATTCCCAGTTAAATCATCCCAGCCAGGGCTTTGTCAAGCCTGACCTTAAAAACCTCTAAGGAAGGAGATTCTACCACCTCCCTAGGTAACGCATTCCAGTGTTTCACCACCCTCTTAGTGAAAAAGTTTTTCCTAATATCCAATCTAAACCTCCCCCACTGCAACAACTCTCTCTGAGCTCACCAGCCCTCGGCCCCGGCCCGAGCTTTCCCCAGCTGTTGTTGTTTGTGACGGGAGCTTCGTCCGTGTCCAGTTGCACTTTGGCTCTGCAGGGACGTGGGTGAGGCCTGCCTGCTGCCCGCCCCCCCGGGCTCTGAAGCACTGGGACCAGGGCTCCACAGCAGAGACCCTCCTGCAGGTACTGAGCCAGCGTGGCCCCCGCTCAGGGGGCATTTAAATGGCTCCTGCTTGGGGCGCGTTAGTGGGAATGAGCTGCAGCAGCAAACGGAAAGCGAGGGGTACGGGCCAGGAAGGTGTGTGAAACGCAGGGGCTCAGGCTGAAGGAGCTACGGGCCGGCACAGCCGGGGCCCATGGAGCAACGGGCACAACAGAATCCCGACTGGTCTCCAGGGACTCGGCAGCGCTGCATGGATGCCAAGGGGCTGGGGGGTTTACTGGGAGGCCAGGCCCCTCCCAGCCTTACTCCTCCTCGCTTGTACTAACCACTAGGAAACTTGACAATGAAAGCTGTTGCCTTGCTGAACTTTGTGTGCGCTGCAGCATGCAGGTTTGTTTTTGAAGGGTTGTTTACAGGCACTGGTTGGTGTTGGGTTGTTTTTCGAGGGTTGTTTACAGGCACTGGTTGGTGTTGGGTTGTTTTTCGAGGGTTGTTTACGAGCACTGGTTGGTGTTGGGTTGTTTTTCGAGGGTTGTTTACGAGCACTGGTTGGTGTTGGGTTGTTTTTCGAGGGTTGTTTACAGGCACTGGTTGGTGTTGGGTTGTTTTTCGAGGGTTGTTTACAGGCACTGGTTGGTGTTGGGTTGTTTTTCGAGGGTTGTTTACGAGCACTGGTTGGTGTTGGGTTGTTTTTCGAGGGTTGTTTACGAGCACTGGTTGGTGTTGGGTTGTTTTTGGAGGGTTGTTTACAGGCACTGGTTGGTGTTGGGTTGTTTTTGGAGGGTTGTTTACAGGCACTGGTTGGTGTTGGGTTGTTTTTGGAGGATTGTTGTGGGAACGTTGGTGGCTTCGAACTTCCCCAGGTCACCAGCTAAAGTGACCCCTCTCAGTTCGGTTTCAAAGGGGGGAGAGATGTGACGAAGCGGGACTGTTCTTAATGTTTCCTCTGAATAGTGTGGGGGTGCCTCAGTTTCCCCTAGGCAGTTCTTAAGTATCTAGGTGGTGGGGTATGGGTGTATGATCCTTGCAGAGCCCTAGAGGGCAGGTATGTGCAGGGGTCTGGACACAGAGAATGGCCGACACCCTGTTTCCTGGCAACTGATGGCCTGGGCCCTTCCGCCCTGCAAGGTGAGAGCTAAAGGTTTGGAGAACAAAGAAATCAGGTGCCCACCTGGCCCGGGAAAGGGACAAAGCCCAGTGGAGGAGGGGCTGGAGGGAGTTTCAGTTTGGGGCTGGCTGGGACATGGTGTGAAGGGCAGACGTGGTTGTCTGGCTCACTGCCCCCCAAAATGGACCCAGCTGAGGGGTCCTGTTCTCTGCACCTACAAGCTCTGTTTTAGATCATGTTCCTGTTGTCTAATGAACCTCTGTTTTACTGGCTGGCTGAGAGTCCCGTCTGACTGCGGAGTTGGGGGGCAGGACCCTCTGGCTTCCCCAGGAGCCTGCCTGGGCGGACTCGCTGTGGGAAGCGCACGGAGGGGCAGAGGACGCTGAATGCTCCGAGGTCAGACCCAGGAAGGTGGAAGCTGGGTGAGCTGTGTGTCCTGCAGACAGGCTGCTCCCAGAAAGGTGACTACCCCAGAGTCCTGCCTGGCTTCGTAGGGAGCAGTTCCAGAACATCGCCCGGGGACTCCGTGACAGTTGTTGATGGGCACTGGTTGGTGTTGGGTTGTTTTTGGAGGGTTTTTGACAGGCACTGGTTGGTGTTGGGTTGTTTTTGGAGGGTTTTTGACAGGCACTGGTTGGTGTTGGGTTGTTTTTGGAGGGTTTTTGACAGGCACTGGTTGGTGTTGGGTTGTTTTTGGAGGGTAGCCCCTGACCATGGGCTTGTTTATTTCAGACACTGGAGCACTGAGCCCACCTACAGCACCTAGGACTCAGGCCCCAGGACGCCGTGTTGTCCAGTCTTTGCTCGTTTCGAGCGGCTGAGAGAGCAGCCCTGCTGGTAAATAAAGCAGTTGAGCGGCTGGACTCTGCTCCAGAAGTGAGGGCCTGGCAGGTGCTTCCCATGAGAAGCCAGCTCGGCCCTGACTCAGCTCCTCCTGGCTCCTTTCCTGGGGGCCACTGGCTGCTTTGTGGTTCCTGGGATGCCTGTGAACCGCAGGCCTTGCCCCAGGGGGTCGGGGTGGGCTCCTGCGGCAGGGGGCCAGGAGGAGCAGAGCTGCTCTCTGCTCACGTGATGCGCGGCTGTGCTGGGGGGCAGGAGGTGGGTAAGGTGCCCCCTGAGCATCCCTCCTGCGGGCGCTGTGCCAGCCGTCCCAGCGGATTTAGGGCTGACTCTTCTTCCCGTGCAGCAGGTTCCAGCCGTGCCCTGCGCTGCCCTGTGCTCATGGACCTGTGGCGTGTTCCCAGCAGCCGAGAGACGGGATGGTATTTAGCACTCATAGCCCCGAATGTCAAGGGCCCCAGTTATCCTTGGCTCGACCCCTCCAGGCTGTATTGTCACTGGCAGGTACGCCCCCTGCCCCAGTAAGGGGGCTGCACGTGGCAGGCAGTCTAGCTACGGGTTGCTGGGCCCAGGGGTGTCCATTCATGTGTAGCAGGGGGGAAAGGGTTAAAGGGATCTGCCAGGAGGGTCACCCGCCCTAGCTAGCTGTGCCCCAACCCCGTGGTGATGGGCACAGCTGGCCAGACGAGTGAGCAGGGCCTGCTATGGCACCAGCCTCTGCCAGGAGTCCCATAATGCTGGGCTGGTGGGTTAGTGAGGGGGAGGATGGGCCCCGAGCCCTGGGCATGCAGACCTGGGACACAAGGGCAGCCTCGGCCACCTGGGCACAGAAAGAAGCCAAGGGCTCTGCCTTGCTGACCCTGCTCCCAGGGGCGTCGCTGGCTGGGCACCTGCTGGCTCTGAGCCCGGTCAGGGGGACACAGCCAGTACCTGGGAACTGCCTGGCAAACTGGCTCCCATGGAGTGGAGCAGGAGGGGACGCGTGGAGCCAGGCGCCTGGCTGCCTAGCTCTCCTGGCCCTGCGGCTCCAGCACATCCTGCCTGAAGGCCTCCAGTGCCACTGCAGGGGCCAGCGGGCTCCCTTCGGAGGGCCTGGGTACATGCCCAGCCACCTGGAGATGAAGTGAGCACCAGCCAGTGAGCGCAGGCATCTCTGCTCCAGACTGGGCAGGCGGGTGGCAGCACTCACCAGCCCGCAGCACCCTCAGCAGCTCTGCTGTCTCCCCAGGGCCTGCAGGACTGCATTGCAGACCTGCTCCAGCCCTTCTGCGAAGACCCCATCGACCTGGTCGCTGGAATCGACGCCATGGGCTTCATCTTGGGTAAGCCCTTGTCCGCTCCCGGGTGTCTCCTCCCTCGGGGCTAGGGATGGGAGTGTGTGCTGGGGTGAGGGCACCGCCTGACCTCCAGTGAACAAAGGGTTAACCTGGGCTCTGGCCTGCCCTCTCCTTGCTGGGGCGCTCGGGGCAGTCTTTTCCCTGTGCTAGCTGCTTACAAGCTAAATTGCAACCCCTGGGCTCTGCCCCTCCAGGGCACTGGTGCTTGCTCACTCCTCTGCTTGCCCTCCTGCCAGGCGCTGCCATAGCCAACACCCTGCAGAAAGGCTTCCTGGCCATCCGCAAAGCCGGGCACCTCTGTGTGGAGACCTGCACGCAGCCCTACACCGACTACACTGCCCGCCAGAAGCTGCTGGAGATGAGGATGGACACCATCCAGCCAGGTGAGAGCTGCGGCAGGCACGGCCAGCAGCCCCTGGGCTCTTGCGCCCGGCTTACTGCCCTCGGGGCGCTGCGACCCATCTTCTGCCCTGTGGGAAGGGCCCTCCCCTCCCCTCCCCTCCCCTCCTCTCCAACTCACCTAACCATGGGCCCAGCACCTCAGCTACACCTCACCTGCTCCAGGTGCCCAGCTCCGTGGCAGAGCTCCCAGGGAGCAGCAGAGCACCTCCCTGGCATCCCACGTGCCCCTGGGCCACAGCCTGCCTCTCTGAGGGCTCTGCCCCAGCCCTAGCCTGCCTGCCGGGCTGCAGTGCCAGGAAGGACTGGTGGGTGGTAACAGCCCCAGACTGTGGGCAGAAGCCCACCTAACCGCGTCCGTGCACCCCAGGTCTGCGTGTCTTACTGGTGGATCAGTGGATTGAAACGGGGGGAACCATGCGCGCTGCCATCCATCTGGTGGAGCAACAAGGGGGAGTGATTGCAGGTAGGGGGCAGCATGAGGCACGGGGCAGGGGGCTGGCCAAAGGGCTGCGATCTCCTCTGTGTGGCTGGCCCAGAGCTTTGGCCTCGCTCCAGCCTGGAGCCTGGCGGAGCAGGAAACGGAGCCGCCTGGACACAGCCATCGCTGGGCGTGGGAAATGTTGAAAGATTCTCAGGGTTTTCCTGAACCAAAACTTTCCTTGAAAAGTTTCCGACCCAAACTGCAGAACGTTTGACTGAAATGTTTTAAATCTCTTTCCCCCTTCCCCCCGACCCCAACTGGAGGCCCTGAGGGAGGCCTAGTTGCACATTGTTCCACCTGAAGGTTAAATAACCACACCCCTGAAGGGGTGCTGTTCAATATATAGAAGCCTCATTGGACTTACTGAAACCCACCAGGGGAAACTGAGGCAGAAATGGACTAGCAGAACTATAGCAGGCCACCAGGGGGTGCTCCAGGTTGATGACCCTAGGATGCTCCTGCTCCAAGGGAAGGAGCAGCTCCATTTAAGTGCTCCAAATTATGGGAAATGGACAGGCATGTCCGCAGGCCTGACAGGGCAGGAGACAGTACGATTTGCCAGACAGGATCAGGTCTGTCCCCAGCCAGAGGTTCCTGAGCAAGGTGAACTCCCCCAGAACGCACCTGGTCACCCATGCAGTGTTGGGCCTGGGCTGTCCCCTGGGGCAAGGGCAGATGCGGGCGTCCTTGACGGCGCTGGTTAGTTCTTGCCCTGTGTGGGCTGCTGCCCGTCCTTGACAGTGCCCAGCAGAGGGTGGCACCCCCCACAGCGACTGGCACGGGGAGCGTGGATGCCGCTCTGCAGGCAGCAATGCAGCCTTCCCGCCATGGCCCCTCCCTAGGGCACTGCCCCGCTCAGCCAGCTCTGAGATCGGTGGTCTCTTGTTCTCCGGGCCCCCGCCGTAACGCCCCCGCTCTGCTCCATGTCGTGCAGGCATCGCTGCCATCTGCATCGAGGACAGTGATGGTGGCAAGTGGATCCAGGAGCATTACAAGTGTTCGCAGTGCGTCCCCCAGCACCTGATGCCCCAGTTCAACAGGCACCAGCTGGAGTCCTTCCAGGCCTTTGGGGCCACACCCGGCCAGGCATAATTCATGGGATCTCCTGCTCTGCAGCCGAGCCTTGCACCAAGGTGCCCGGGGCCACCTGCTCCATGGCCGGTGGGTTGTCCCTGCTCCCAGAGGCCGGAAGGGAGGGGTCACAGCTCCCAGAAGAGCAGCTTCCCCTCCCCCACCCCAGTCTAATCCAATTAACTGATGTAACCCTTACTAATCACAGATGCCCTACTGCACCCTCCAGCATAGCTGCATCACGCGGGCAGGGACAGTGTTCAGACAACAGCTGCACCCCTGCCTCTGGGGAGCAATCTCACCCCTTGCTGCTGCGTATCAAATCTGCCCCACTGTAACCCGCTTGATCTGCCTGGCCGCTGGCGCACCTCTGCCAACACCCCCACCCAGCGGCTGCTGGGAGCATGAGCTGGGGAGCCCTGGGTGGCCTCCCTGAAGTTTGTTACTCCCGGAGAGCAGAAGGAAATCTTTGTCTGGGCATGGCCCAGCTCCCTGCTGGCGGTGCCCCCCAGTGTCTGTCTGAAATCCGGCATGCTGCTCCTCCCTCTGGCTGTGCGGTCAGTGTGCAGAGGGGGCGGGGGCTGCAGGCCCGAGATGCTTCCTCCTTGTTCTAATGCCCCTCAGACCGGGCAAGACTCACGGGCCCTCCCTGAGCGGCTCCCACCCTGCCGAGGCATCACAGAACACTTCAGCCCCTCGCTCCCAGAGGAAATCTGGCCAGCACTGGTCCCCCCGCCATCACTGGGTATTTTCTTTTTTTTAAAAAAAGCATAGAAATCAGGGTTTATTACATAGCATCAGCGCCAGGAGACCTCCCCCCTTGCTAATTACACACTGATTTGCATAGTTAAGGAGCTTGTGCGGTCTCTTCCCTTTCCCTGCAGGCAGCAGGGTCTCTGGGGGCAGAAGTGGGGCAAGTCCCAGGCTGCTGCTCCATCTGCTTCCCGGCTCTTGTTGCAGTGGGTGGGCAGGGCGCTGCCTGGCTCCGCGGCTGGCCGGAGTCAGCCCCGCAGGCTCCTGGCAGCATTAACCCCACAGGGGCAAAACCAGGGCAGTGCCCTGCCCAGCCAGCACCAGCCCTGGGGCCAGGGCAGGGGCACGCAGAGACCACGCTCTGCCATAGCCCACAAGGAAGGGAGGGGGGATTCCTGTCCCAGCTGGGAGGGGGCCCTGCAGGGCACAGAACAGAGAAATGCTCAGCTGCCTCCATCGCTCCCGGGGTGGGTCAGGACAAGGAGCGGTCAAACGCCTCATCCCAGCCCCAGGAGCCGGAGCCGGAGCCAGGCCGTGGTCCCCAGCTGCCCAGCCCCGCTCCAGGCTGCCCCTGCACCAGGCACAGAGGGAAGGACTAGTTCTGGTTGAGCAAGGTGAGAGGTGGGGGCAGGAGCTGAGCCGGGGGAGGTATCGCCACTGAGCCAGCCCCAGCCCCCGCAGGCCCCCGCCCGGGATCTGCCGGCAGCTCTTTGGTAGCGAAGAGAGTTCCGTGCAAAGAGCGGGGCGGGGCTGGCATCCCCCGTCAGCGGCAACACTTGGATTTCCTCCTCTGCGCCGTCAGGTACAGGTCGCCGTCAGCGCTGCGAATCCCTAGGAAAGCAGCACACGTGGGATCCCGGGAACTACAGTGAGCGCCCCTGCCCCAGCCCCCTCCAGTGCCCACAGAGCCCTTTGCATGGGCTGCCAGCTCCAAGCCTGCCAGGGTCGGGAGTGCCACCAAGCGGTTCCCAGCCGCCCACGCGGAGCTCCCGTGGGAAGCTGGCTGCGGCTCTCTGCTCAGGCCTAGGGGAGGATCCACTGGCCCTTGCTGCAGCTCAGCAGAGAGGCCAGGGCTCCACTCTCTCCCCCAGAGCCAGAGGGTCCCCCTAGAGCAGTGCCAGGCGGGTTGTGGGGCGTGGTGGAGGAGCCCTGCCCCTCCCCAGCTCTGTGGTTACCCAGCGGAGCCAGCCCAGTGCTAGAGGCCCCCGGGCATCACATCACAGTAGAGGGGTGGCGCTGGCCTGGATCCTGGCAGCCGTGAGGAGGGTACTCACGCACGACATCCCCGATCTTCCTGGCGCTGCTCTTCTCCAGCTCGGCCAGCACGCTGCTCTCGAAGGTCAGCGAGGCCACGCGGAAGAAAAACTCCCTCACGTTCTCCCCTGCCCGGAGAGCAGACAGTGACCCTCCGTCCCTGGCTCCCAGCCCCAAGGGCGGGCCAGCGCTGGGACCGTACTGTGGGGCACACCGGCCGTGAGCAGCTGCGTGGGCACAGCCAGCCAGCAGTGAGCCACGCCGGGGAGATGCCCACGGCGGGGCAGAGGGCGATCGGTGTCTGAGGCTGGCACAGGTACAAGTGTGCTGAGGGGGGCCTGGGGGGCAGGAATGCACAGCTGGGGGGCCGGGGGGCCGGGGGATCAGACCCCTCAACAGTGCTGCCAGGTGGGAGTCCTGGGCTATGCTTCAGCCTCGGGGGCACCGGCCTCCACTCTAGGGGCCGAGAGGCAGCAGCTGAGGGCACCTCTCCCCTCTGACCCCTGCCCATCACAGCCTGCCCCATGGGTGCCAGGGCCCGGGCACTCACCGGTGAGCGAGGAGACAGCCCAGTACTCCGCATGCATCTCCTTGGCCACCTTGATGGCATCTCTCTCGATGAGGCTGTACTGCGCGGGCGGCTGCGGGAGGAGACGGGAGGTCACCGCCTGAGCCCTGGGACCGGCCCCATGGCAGGGGCCCATGGGGTGCTGGGGGAATGGCTCCAGGGGGCTGGCTAAAACAGACGGGGATGGAAGGCAGCTCCATGGCCTAGGTCAACCCCAGGGCTCTGTCCTGGGGAGTTTGCCGAGTCGAGCCCCCCAGGGCAAAGAGGGGTGGCCCCAGGCTCTTCCCGGCCAGCGCTTATTGGGCTCAGGAGGGGCTGGGACCCACACTCACGCTCAGATCCTTCTTCGAGCCCACCAGGAAGAGGATCACGTTGGAGGGGTCATTCTCCTTCAGGGCATCAGCCAGCCACTGCCTGAAGGGCGAGAGAGGCCATTAGCCGGGGAGGCAGGCGAGGCCCTGGCCTGTGAGACTTCCACAGAGCCAGATGCCCACTCAGCCCGGCAGCAAACAGCCCCCCGGCCCAGCCCTCCCCCCGGTCCCCCACCTTCAGGCCCCACATGGCCCAGAGCCTGCACCCAACCCCCACCCCCACCCCTTGACCTACAGCCTGGTCCCCTCATGCCTCGAATTCCCAGGCCCAATGTCCCGGCCCCAGCCCCCTGTGCCTCCCCCAGGCAGACCTCTAGAAATCCCCATTTGTCAGTTACAAACCCCACTCCCCACCCTGCCCCCTGGCTCTGCCGGCTGCCATCCTCCCTCCCCTCCGCCCTGGCCCCCTTGGCTGCCATCCTGCCATCACCCCTCCCGCGGCAGCCCACCCCGCTCCCTGCAAGAAGAATCCCTTCACCCACCGAGGCGGCGTTACCGTACCTGGCGTGCGCTAGAGATGCCACGTCGTTCACATCGAACACAATCACTATCGCTGGGAAGAGAGCGAGAGGAGGTAAGAGATGGGGGGACGGGGGGGCCAACAGGGGGCTGAGAGGGACCCCACAAACCCCGTGGGCTCGGTACTGAGAGCACCAGGCTGTGCTTGGCGCCGGGCCGACAGCTAGCACTGGGCCTGCAGGTGCCCGATGGTTACGGCAGGGCCGCGCGCGCATTGCGGTAGGGCTGCCGGCAGGGCCGGGGCACAAGCCCCTGCCCACTCCTGGACCCGGCACCTCACCTTGTGCTCCGCGGTAGTAGGTGGACGCGATGCACTTGAATCTCTCCTGGCCAGCCGTGTCCCACCTGGGCGAGAGGGGGACAGCGGGTTAGCTGTGGCTGCGGCAGGAGGGCCGAGCGGGCTGGGGTGAGCCGGTACTCACAGCTGTAAGCTGAAGGGGACGCCGAGCACCTCAAAGCGCTCCATCTCAAAGTCCACCCCGATGGTCGCCTTGTAGTTCTTATCGAACGTGTCCTTGCAGAACCTGCGGGGGAGACCCAGCCAGTGGAACTGGGGGTTCAGCATACACAGCCCCTCCTGCTACAAAGGGCCGGCCCCCTGGGGCTTCCTGCCAGACAGCCAGGGACCCGCCACTGAATGCAACCCCCTCTGGGTGGGACACAGCAGCCGGGTACTGCAATGAGATACCAGTTCGGGAGAGGAAGTGAAGGAACAGTCTGTGTCTAGCTAAATGCAGAGGGAGGATTCGGGGAGCCAGAGCTGCCCACGATGGAGTATTAGTTCTGTACTGACGGAGGGAAAACTGCTCAGCTGACTCACCTGGATTCTCCTGAGACATCTCCCATCCGAGCAGTAAACCGGCCGAGCTCTACGGATCTGACAAGCACAGAGCCCCGGGGGCCAGACCCTGACCCTGCTCTGGAACACAGCCAAGCTTGGACAAGTCAACACGTTCCCAGCCAAACCTCCCCAAAACCCACCCCCTAAAGCAGCGCCAGGAACAAAGGGGAAGTGGGGCCAACCCATAGCACCAACTCAGGGGCCGGGGGGCCAGCCTGGGGATCAGTTATCTGGAACAGTCTTGGCCACTGGCTGACTCCCCATTGCCCCAGGGGGCAGGGACCGCATCTCCTATGTGTCTGTGCAGTGCCCTGCACGGTGGGGCCTGGCCCTGAGATAATAAATTATGCTTCCCCTCTCCCAGAGAGGGCCCCTTCCTGGGGCCCTGGCAGCGCAGTCCTGCCCACCCCCAGTTAGCCCCACCTACCGGTTGATTAAGCAGGTCTTGCCCACTGACAGGTCTCCCACCACGATGATCTTGGAGATTTTAAACCTGCTGGGAAGTGCCGGGCACGTCAGCTGTGAGCTCCCGTCCCCCACCCAGGACGGGCCCCGGCTCACTGCACCAGGCAACGCCAGCTCCCACAGCGTAGTCTGCCTGGGGGCCAGGCCAGCATCCTCCGCCCCCAGGGCCCATGGGACCGTTTGGTGTCTCCAATGACTTGCACCCCCCCATCATGCTGGGCTGGTGCTCCCAGGGCTCCCTGCCGGTTCCCAGTGCATGCCAGCTTCCATTGGGGTAATTAGTAATCGCCGGAGCAACTGTCTCCTGGTAACCTCAGACACCCAGGCAGGCTCCTCCATCTGCCCAGGAAGCTAACGAGCCCAGGCAATTAGCCTCCTCCAGGTGTTTGTCAAATGCAGCCTGCTGAGAAACCTGAACCTCACCTTCCCCCCAATTCACCCCACCCCGCTGCTCCTAGCCCCTTTGCTTTTACAGATCTGGGCATCGGGCCTGGCAGCAGCTTCCCACAGACTGTCCATCCAACAGGAAGGCCAGACAATGCTGGATGAACTGCAGGCAGGCTTTCCAGGCTCCAGACCCTCTTGCCCATGGCAAGGCAGGCTGTGCACTTTGCAAGGGGACTTTAGGCAGACTCCAACTCGAGTCCTGGGGCAGCAGTCCCTTGTCACAGAGTTGGGACCAGCACCACAAAGCTTGAGAACTGGCAGGGCAATTAGCCCTCAGACTCAGACTGGGTGCCGGTTGCACTGACCACTGTGCTGGGGAGCTATTGCACGGCATCTCCCCAGTTGCCCACTGAGACCCCGGGCCACCTCGAGCAGCAAGTCCAAATTACAGGCAAGGCGGCTGCTCTGCTCTGGGCCCCTCCTCCCAGCTGCTCACTGCCACTGTGCTTGGGCACAGGCCTTCCTGCTCCCTCCCAGCATGAAGCTCTGAGCTGGGCCAGGGCTGGGGTTACCCTCTGCTGCTGAGCCAGAGGGAGGCAAGGATGCACTGAGCTCCCTCTGCCTCGCTGCTCTGGGAATCTGGCCCAGCGGAGAGTGCTTCCGGAGTCTCAGTCCAAGGCAGGACCCCCACCTCCTCTCCCCTCCCTCCCCAGCACATTCCTGCAATGTGAGTAAGCCACAGCCATGCTCCAGCACGCAGGGCTCTTAAAGAGACACTGCTCAGCCCTCCCCGGCTGCTGGGAAAAGCCAAAGCGGCCTGGTTCGGTTCCATTCCATTCAGAAAACTTCCCTAGCGCAGGGCTGTCACCGCAGGGGCTCGGGCCTGTGCTGGCTCAGGGCAGTCGTGATGAGCTCCTGGAGCCAGTGTCCCCGGGATCCAGAGCATGCTGCTGCCTGCTGGGAGCTCATTTCTGCCTCCCTCTCGCTCCTTAAAGGGCTCTGTTCCTTCCCGTGGGAGGCGGGAGTTCCCCGGGGTGAGGGTTCTGTGTGCCCCACAGCCCAGCACGGCTTACCCCACTGTCCCCGTTCGCTGCTCCTGGCAGGCATCGGTTACTTGGGGATGAAAGCTGGAGCGCGAATGGAGGGCAGCCTCTTTGTGAAAACACTGAAATGGGAGCACAGACAGTGAGCTGGCAGCTCCCGGGAAGCGAGCCAGGGAGTCGGCAGTGCCCGCTAACGCCTCCCCCAAAGACAGCCCAAGGGGGAATGCCCTGGAGCCCGACCGGAACGGCCAGCCACACACGCCCAGCGCAGGGGGCCAACAGAGAAACCAGGGCACGCTGCGACTCTCCCTAGCTCAGCTTGCTGAGGGGACGGATGGCCTGCGGCAGGGACCACCCACAGAGCAGCCCCAGCTGAGGGGGAGCTGGCAGAGGAAATGCCAGCAGCCTCTCGGGAGCACCACAGCAGCCAGACCGAGGCCAAGCCAGGGAGAATCTGCTCAACACCCCCAACAATCCCCCCAGCTCTAGTGCTGCACAGGTGCAACTGGGGTGCAGCAGAACCCAGAGAGCGTGGCTCTTTCCCCGGCTCTGATACTCTTCTTCCCTTGGGCCCCCGTGGGTATCCATCACCCTCCCCTGGACCCAGGGCAAGGGCCTGCCTGGAGCACTGCCATGCTTACCTGAGGCAGCTCTGCGATGATCCGGTCCCTCCGGACTGGTGCTAGCATGCTCATCATTTGGAGTCCAACTTGGCTGGGGAGAACCCAGGCACCCAAACCTAGTGCGGGAGAAGGTTTGAGGGAGGTTTCCGCCCCATTTGCTGACTACAGATCTGAAGCATGTCCTGCAGGATTACAGTACAACGGGGGGGCAAGGGGAGCTGCACTCTCTGCTTTGCGGCAGGCGGCAAGTCCTCCAAGCCTGGCACTGCTGGGGCTGGCATTCCGGCCCTTCTGCTCACCATGGGCAGAGCCAACACATTCAGGGCAGCCCGACCTTCGCCCGACCGCAGCCAACTTGCCAGAAGCACAGCACAAAGTGGGCAGGCTGGTTTCTATTTCCTGCAGCGGGTAGCAATGGAAGCAGCGTGGCGCTTGGGGATCGCTGGGGCAATGCACATGTCATCTCTGAGGTCGGCTGCAGGCTGCATGGCCCAGATCCACGGCTCGCACGTGGTCTCCGGCAGCACGCTGGCCACCCTGCACTTATAAGAAATGGAAGCCCTGGCCCTGGGCCACCGCCCTGAGAGCCATGGGTTTCTTTGCTATTCAGTGTGGAGACCCTCGAGCAGCCCTGTGTGTCTGGGGGTCACTGGGCAGCACTGGCCAGTCCCAGCCAATCCGTGCCAGGCTATGGGGATGTCCACCGGCGGGGGGGAAAAAGTGCCCGAGCCAGTGGCAGGTGACAGCTGCGCTCCTAGAGGGGCCGTCTCTTTACCAGAACCTTGGCCTGAAGGGCAGGGAGCGGCTGGGGCAGGGCAGGGAGCCTGGCCTATGCCAAGAAAATCTTCCAGCGGGGTCCTGGCTGACCTAAGGAGCCACAGTGAGACATCAGGCTGGGGAGAAAGGGCCATACCAGGAGTGGCTCCCAGAGCCTCTGCATGGACACTGCACTCCTGCCTGTGCCTCTGGTATTGAAGGGCCTTTCCTAGCACTCTGTGTTACATCTGGGGTTTGCTGTTGGCCCAGCAGCTGGGGAGATTTCATCTGGGCCTCGGCCTGAGCTGCAGCTTTCTAGAGCGCCAGGTGGTACAGAGAAGGACTTCAAAGCCATTGCCCTGGTTCCACGGACACAGCTCCTACTCTGGGCTCTGCGGCTACTGCAGGGTCCCTGGGCGAGCACAGCGGGTTGCTGACCACGAGGCTTGTTGGACAGCACCCAAGGCAGCTCCATCCTGGGAGTTTGCCCTCCAGCCAACGCTTCTTGTCTGCTTTCTGGAGCATGACAATCACTTGCTATTTCACTCCTGGCTGCGCAGTGTTGCCTGGAGAGAGGCCAGGATAAATGGCTGGCTGGGGCCACCAAGAAGCCAGTCAGGGTTGTAATCACAGCAGCTGCTTTCTGTGGTCTCCGATCCGCATTGCCCGGCGCGCTCGAGAGAGGTGCAGCTGACCCAAGGCCTTACCAGGGAAGCCCCACAAGCTAGAACGGCGTTGGCTCCCTGAGTGGGCTGCAGACAAGCTGGCGTGCAGGGCTCCACCTCTGACCCCGCTGGACTGGCATGGTCCTCAGGGCCAGGCGGAGCTAGGCACCAGCTGCTGTGGGCACGACTTGGCAGGGCCTGGGCTACCCCTACCCCCGCGGGGCCCGTCTAGTCTACACTGACGACCACAGGGGGTCCTGCAGGCCACCCAGCTGGGGAAGCGGCCTCAGGGGCCGGAGCCTGCAGGAACTCAGCGACCCTGCAGTAACTACGGGACTCCTGGGGCCCTGCCACGGGAGTGGGAGGGATGCATCTGGCAAGGGGGCAGGCTCCCCCAGGGGCTCCCGCGGGGGGGACACCCAGCCCAGGAAGCCCTCCCGACGCCCCTGCCCACACTCACCCGCACCAGCGGCGCCTTCGGGCTGCGGGGAGCTCGGGGGGGCGGCTCGGGCGATGAGCTGCATTTCGGGGGAGGGGACGGTAACCTGATCCCCGGAAATTCCAGGGGCTGCGCGGCAGCAGCCGGGCCGGGCTCCGCATTCCGAGACTGGGAGAGGGGCCGGGGGAGAGACCCCCGGCCAACGTGGGACAACATGCCCCCTGGGCCCTACGCAGATACCCCGCCGCGCCCGGGCCGCCCCCTCTTCCCCCCACCGGGCCCGGGCAGCCCCCCCGCGGCCCTACGCGGAGATACCCCGCCGCGCCGGGGCCGCCCCCCGGGATGTCCCCTCTCCCCGCGCCGGGGCCGCCCCCCGGGATGTCCCCTCTCCCCGCGCCCGGGCCGCCCCCCGGGATGTCCCCTCTCCCCGCGCCCGGGCCGCCCCCCTCTCCCTGTCCCCCCGGGATGCCGTGGGCTGGCTCTTCCCGCCCGGTCCCCACTTGCAGATTTCTGGCTCTAGCTCGTGTTGCGGCGCGGGCGCCCCGGCCCCTCCGTACCTTCCGCATGGGGGGCTCCGGCGGGGCTGGGAGGCGGCTGGGCTCCTTCCCAGGACAGCTGCTCCTGGTTAATGACTCACAGGCTGAGGCTCCAGCGGAGCCGAGGGCGGGGGCAGGGGCAGGCAGAGACCCCCGCAGAGCATCCGGCCCCGCGTCCCGCGTCCCGGTGCGCCTGTCCCGTCTGTTCTCCGCCCGGTGTGGCCGGCGAGCCGGCCCCGTCCGGCTGTCCGCGATCTGCAGAACAGGCGGGACGGAGCAGGGCAGGCCAGAGCTGGGGGGAGGCTGGGTCAGGGGGCGCCAGGCCAGACCCGGCCCAGCGAGGAATCATAGAATATCAGGGTTGGAAGCGCCCTCAGGAGGTCATCTAGTCCAACCCCCTGCCCAATCCCCAATTTTTGCCCCAGGTCCCTAAATGGCCCCCTCAAGGATTGAACTCATAATCCTGGGGTTAGCAGGCCAGTGCTCAAACCACTGAGCTGGGCAGCCCTGGAAGGGGCGCAGCCTGCCCCACACAGCTGGCCTGGGATGGGAAAGGCTCCCAGGCGGGTGGGGGGCCAGTGGCTTGGGAAGCACAGAGCCAATGCTGCTCTCCAGGGGCAGCAGCCATCCAGGCCTGTGCTCAGGTCTCTGAGCCTGGCTATGGGACCCCCCCCAAGCCCTGTCCATCCCTGGCATCCGGCTAGCGGGCTCAGTTCGCTTTCCAGCCAGGCCCCTAAAGGAGTGTCTGGGTTTTCTGGAAGAGCCCGGTGCATTGGTGAGCTCTGGGACATCTGTGTCACCACGCTGCGCTCTTTGACAGATCTGGTCCCGGTCATGTGCACTCTCGAACACCTGGCTGGCAGTGGCATGGCTTTGAGCCCAGTGTCACCCTGGTGCTGGCTCTCCACACCCGGGGGAATTTCACCCTGGCAGAGTTAAACTGTCCTGGCAAAAAAGAGCAAAGAAAGAGTTCCGATTGCATCGTCCCCCTCTGTAAATATCACACTGCACCTAGGACATGTCCTCGCCTCTCTCCATCAGCCTCTGCGGAGCAAACAAAATGCCTCCCGCTCTCCTTGTTTCCATGCTATTATCCTTTGTGTCTCACAGGATGCTGTTTGCACCTGCACGGATGGCTTTCAGAGTGTAAAGCCCACCATGGTCCTAGGAAAGGGCCGCTCCTCCGTGGATCCTCTTTCCTGCTAAGAAGGCAGAACAGCTCCCTGCTTTTCAGGCAGTAGCAGGAGTTGAGGGAATGCCTGCGTGGGATTGATTCTGCCAGGAAATGGGTGAGAGGATTATTCTTGGCTTTTGGTGAAAAATGCTGCATTAACAGTCCAGCAGCCTGAGGTTTGCTCTGTAGTGGTAGAAGAGGGATAAACATCAGTGTTCTGTTGGACAGTGGCCTTTGTTCATGCATAACGGGCCTATCGTGCCTCATCATTGTAATGGGAAATCGTGCCTCACCAATCTATTCAAATTCTTTGAGGGTGTGAAAAGTGTGGAGAAGGGTGAGCCAGTGGATATAGTGCACTTGGACTTTCCAAAAGCCTTTGACAAGGTTCCTCACCAAAGGCTCTTAAGTGAAGTAAGCTCTCGTGGGATAAGAGGGAAGGTCCTCTCATGGATCAGTAACTGTCTAAAAGATGGGAAACAAAGGGTAGGAATAAACTATCAGTTTTCACAGTGAAGGGAGGTAAATGGGGGAACCCCCAAGGTTCTATACTGGGACCACTGCTGTTCAACATATCCATAAATGATCTGGAAAAGGGAGTGAACAATGAGGTGGCAAAGTTTGCAGGCAATATAAAATTACTCAAGATAGTTAAGTTCAAAACTGACTGCAAAAAGTTACTAATGGACCTCACAAAACTGGGTGACTGGGCAACAAAACAGCAAATGAAATTCAGTGTTGAAAAGTGTAAAGTAACGCACATTGAAAAACATCATCCCAACTATACATGTACAATGCTGGGGTCTAAATTAGCTGTTATCACTCGGGAAAGAGATCTTGGAGTCAAATTGTGGATTGTTCTCTGAAAACATTTGTTCAATGTGCAGCAGTAGTCAAAAAAGTTAACAGAATATTAGGAACCATTAGGAAAGGGGTAAATGATAAGACAGAAGATATCATAATGCCACGGTATGTCCACACCACGAATATTGTCTGCACTGCTGGTCACTCCCTCTAGAAAAAAAAAAAGATATCTTAGAATTTGAAAAGGTACAGAGAAGGGGAACAAAAATGGTTAGGGGTATGGAAAAGCTTCCATATGAGGAGGGATATATTAGAATTGGAAAAATTACAGAGAAAGCATAAAAATTATTAGGGGCATGGAACAGCTTCTGTACAAGAAGAGATTTTAAAAACGGGGAATGTTCAGCTTGGAAACAGACAATGGAGGGGGATGTGGCAGAGGTCTATACATCATGACTGGTGCAGAGAAAGTGAGTAGGGAAGTGCTATTTACCCCTTAATATAACACACAAGCAGGGGTCACCCAATGCAATTAATAGACAGTTGGTTTAGCACAAACAAAAGGAAGTACTTCTTCACACAATGCACTATCAACCTGTTAAGCTTGTTGCCAGGTGATATTGTGAAGGCCAAAATAACAGGGTTCAAAGAAAAATTAGATAAGTTCATGGAGGATGGTCCATCAATGGCTGTTAGCCAAGATGGTCAGGGATACAACCCCATGCTCTAGGTGTCCCTAAACCTTGCCTGCTAGAAGTGCTGGATCATAGAAGATTAGGGTTGGAAAAGACCCCAGGAGGTCATCTAGTCCAATCCCCTGCTCAAAGCAGGACCAACCCCAACTAAATCATCCCAGCCAGGGCTTTGTCAAGTTGGGCCTTAAAAACCTCTAAGGAAGGAGATTTCACCACCTCCCTAGGTAACCCATTCCAGTGCTTCACCACCCTCCTAGTGAAATAGTGTTTCCTAATATCCAACCTAGACCTCCCCCACTGCAACTTGACAACCTCCCCCATTACTCCTTGTCCTGTCATCTGCCACCACTGAGAACAGCTGAGCTCCATCCACTTTGGAACCCCTCTTCAGGTAGTTGAAGGCTTCTATCAAATCCCCCCTCACTTTTCTCTTCTGCAGACTAAATAAACCCAGTTCCCTCAGCCTCTCCTCCTTTACTGAGTGATTCATCCCTTGGATGACAGCGGATGAATCACTCAATAAATTGCCATGTTCTGTTCACTCTCTCTGAAGCAATGTTAGCTTGTGTCTTGTTATATTTAAAAAATATTTATATTAACACTTCTCATTATTATTGGAGGTACTGAATTTCAATATGTGATTAGAACTGTCACTACCCCATGTACCATTCATTTGTAATGTGTTTTGGGACTCCTGGATGGAAGGTTTTTAATAAGATCAAAAATATTAAACTATTACTTAGGGCTGTCAAGCGATTAAAAAAATTAATCATCATTAATCTTGCTGTTAAACAATAATAGAATACCATTTATTTAAATATTTTTGGATGTTTTCTACATTTTCAAATGTATTGATTTCAATTACAACACAGAATACAAACTGTATAGTGCTCACTTTATATTTATTTTTATTACAAATATTTGAACTGTAAAAAACAAAAGAAATAGTATTTTTCAATTCACCTCATACAAGTACTGTGCAATCTCTTTATCATGAAAGTTGAACTTACAAATATAGAATTATGTACAAAAAATAACTGCATTCAGATATAAAACAATGTAAAACTTTAGCGCCTACAAGTCAACTCAGTCCTACTTCTTGTTCAGCCAATCACTAAAGACAAGTTGGATTACAATTTGAAGGAGATACTGCTACCCGCTTCTTGTTTACAATGTCACCTGAAAGTGAGAACAGGCATTCGCATGGCATTGTCGTGGCTGGCGTTGCAAGATATTTACGTGTCAGATGTGGTAAAGATTCATATGTCTCTTCATGCTTCAACCACCATTCCAGGGGACATGCATCCATGCCGATGACAGGTTCTGCTTGATAACCATCCAAAGCAATGTAGACTGACACATGCTCTTTTTCATGATCTGAGTCAGATGCCACCAGCGGAAGGCTGATTTTCTCTTTTTTGGTGGTTTGGGTTCTGTAGTTTCCGCATCAGAGTGTTGCTCTTTTAAGACTTCTGAAAGCAAGCTCCACACCTCGTCCCTCTCAGATTTTGGAAGGCACTTCAGATTCTTAAACCTTGGGTCGAGTGCTGTAGCTATTTTTAGAACTCTCACATTGGTACCTTCTTTGCGTTTTCTGAAATCTGCAGTGAAAGTGTTCTTAAAATGAACAACGTGCTGGGTCATCATCTGAGACGGCTATAACATGATATATATGGCAGAATGCGGGTAAAACAGAACAGGAGACATACAATTCTCCCCCAAGGAGTTCAGTCACAAATTTAATTAATGGATTATTTTTTTAACGAGCATCATCAGCATGGAAGCATGTCCTCTGGAATGGTGGCCAAAGTATGAAGGAGCATACAAATGTTTAGCATATCTGGCATGTAAATACTTTGCAATGCTGCCTATAAAAGTGCCATGCGAACGCCTGTTCTCACTTTCAGGTGACATTGTAAATAAGAAGCAGGCAGCATTAGCTCCTGTAAATGTAAGCAAACTTGTTTGTCTTAGCGATTGGCTGAACAAGAAGTAGGACTGAGTGGACTTGTAGGCACAAAAGTTGTTTTGTTTTGGAGTGCAGTTATGTAACAAAAAAAACCTACATTTGCAAGTTACACTACAGTACTAGTATGGGGGGTTCTAGCCCATGAAAGCTTCTGCCCTCATAAATTTGTTAGTCTCTAAGATGCCACAAGTACTCCTCATTCTTTTTGCTGATACAGACTAACACGGCTGCTACTCTGAAAACTATTTCTTTTGTTTATCATTTTTACAGTGCAAATATTTGTAATAAAAATAATATAAAGGGATCACTGTAGACTTTGTATTCTGTGTTGCAGTAGAAATCAATATATTTGAAAATGTAGAAAACATCCAAAATACTTAATAAATTTCAATTGGTATTCTATTGTTTAACAGTGTGATTCATTGCGATTAATTTCTTTGAGCGAGATTAGTTTTTTGGAGTTAATCGCATGAGTTAGCTGTGATTAGTCGACAGCCCTACTACTAATTAATAAAATTAATACAAAATTACAAACGCTGAGGTAATAAAAAACTACAACTCCCAATATGCACCACCCACAGGTACTTTTCTGCGCATGCTCTCCTGCCTACGCGCCTTCCGTCCAGCTGTCTGGAACGAGAACTACCACTCCCGGCATGCCGTGCGCGATCTCGCGTTGCTTGTTCCTGCTCTCGTGAGAGCTGGCCCTATAAGCCCGTGTGAGGCGGCCTCGCAGGCCCCTTTCGCTTCCCTTCTCCCAAGATGGCGCCGAAGGCGAAGAAGGAGGGTGCGTGTGAGGGGAGGCCGCAATCGCCGCGCTGGGGGGCGCGGGGAGGAGGCCGGCCGAGGGGGGCGGGGGCTGCAGGCTGGGCCCGCTCCCCGTTGCGGGGCCTGCGCCCCGCGTGCGGCGGCCGGAGACCCGCGGGGCCGGGCGCAGGGCGGGGAGCCCCCGGCTAGGCCTGGTAGCGGGGTAGGCCAGCTGCGGCCCCCCGGGGGGTCCCTTGGCGGCCTGGCCGGTCCCGGGCCGCGCTCTGGCGGGGTGCGGCGTGGGCCGAGGCCCGGGGGTGGGGGCGGCCCGGGCACCCCACGTGGCGAGGCTGAGCGGCCCCTGGCAGAGCCCACGCGCGCTCCCCGCCGGCCGGTACCCGGGGCCGGTACCCGGGGCCGGGGCCCGGGCCCGGGCCCGGGGCCGGTCAGATCTGAGGTGCGAATGAGGCACTTTTAAAAACTCCGGTGAAGTTAAATCCAGAATGGGGGGTCCCCCCACCCCTCCGTCTTGTCATTCCCAGGGTGGCCTTTTCGCCTCTCTTTCCAGCTCTTCAGTTAGCGAACACTCTCCCTTCAGACCGTGTGACGGCTTTGGCGTGGCTAGCTGGCCATGCGGTTTAGTGCAGTTTTGATCGCTCAGTGAATCAGAGCTCCTGGATCGAGCGGGGTTTCATTGCCACTCTTAGGCGCTCGAAAGCGTTCTGAGGCAAGTGTTCCCAGCCCTGAGGGTGCAGCCTCGTAGGCTGCCGATGTGCAGAATGTATCTTCAGGACCTGTGGGGTATGGAGGGAGTGTGGAGTCCCTTGTTGTGGAGGCCAACAGACCTGCTGCTGCCAGCCTCTTCCAACCAGTCTTTTCTTTGTAGCTGTCCCCGCTAAGACAGAGGCAAAATCCAAGGCTCTGAAAGCTAAAAAGGCTGTCTTGAAAGGAGTCCACAGTCACAAGAAGAAGAAAATCAGGACATCTCCCACCTTCAGAAGGCCCAAAACTTTACGATTACGGAGACAGCCCAAATATCCTAGGAAGAGTGCTCCTCGGAGGAACAAGTATGTCTGTGTGGTCCATTTCCTTTAAAATCTGTTTCCGTATATCCAGTCAAAGGTCTGGACACCTTCCCCCATCTCCATCAGACTTGAGTTTCTTGATCTAAAGCCAGCTTGCTTTTAGTCATAATCTTAACAAGTTTTTCTTTTAAAAATACTTACATTTAACAAGTGAACGTTTATACTGGAGAATCAGAAGTAAAATACAAGCTAGTAGTTTAGGTCAGGTCTACACTACAAAAGGTTGATTTGTTGCATAACCAGCAACCCCTCCTATTGCAGATGCTGTTTATAGTGGGGGGAAAAAATGAGTTAAGCTATGCTGACAAAAGCACTTTTTTAACTGGTATAACTGCATCTACGCTAGGGCTCTTGCTGGTGTAAAGATGTTGCAGAAATTACGTCTTGAAGCAACATTTCAAACAGATTTTGAGTGTAGATCTGGCCTCAGTGAATGGAGGACTGTGTTCTGGAAACTGAAATAACAATGTCTTGGCAGCTTTCTTAGTTACTTAGCTTTTGTAATGGATGTTTGGGGTGCAAATGATGATTCCATGCGACCAAAGCCTGAGAGTTTGTGATTACAATCTTACTAGTGACTGATGTACCCTGAAGGTTCTTAGAGCTATAGTGACAATCTGCTGTGTGAAGGAGCTTTCTCTAGCATACCTCACTGCTTCCAGTGTTATGTAACTCAAATGCTTCTCACACTCAGGCTTGACCACTATGCCATTATCAAGTTCCCTCTGACCACAGAGTCCGCCATGAAGAAGATAGAGGATAACAACACCCTGGTCTTCATTGTAGATGTCAAGGCCAACAAACATCAGATCAAACAGGCTGTCAAGAAGCTGTATGATATTGATGTGGCCAAGGTGAACACATTGATCCGGTAAGTAACACTGGGTTAAGTGGGAGGGAAATGGAGCACTTGTAGGTGTAAGTGTTTCAAAGTGCCCTGGATGGTGTTTAAGCAGATAATTGATTAAAAAGCTTAAGAGAAAATGTACCTGGCTTGAATGAAACTAGCAGGTATGTGGAATTGGAACCCAGAAGACTAGCTGTGTGTGGCAGGGGGAAAGATTCTAATGATACAGTTTTCTGATTGATTCATATGCTTCCTCAATGCTGTATAGACAGACATTTATAGCTGAGTTTCTTGGTTGGTAGGTTACAATATGTGTGTGAGTTGCAGAGTTCAAGATCTGTCATGATTTTGTTGTACAATCTTGGCTTTGAATCTGAGCATGTCATGGTGGAATGTAAATTGTAATTACTGGCTTAAAGGAGTAACCTGCAGTACTGAAGTACCAGCCAGTTGATCTGAGCAGCTCTTTTGGGAGCAGCAAAGGGGATTTCTTTGTGCAAATGATGGAAAACTACTTCAACTGAGTACAGTGATGTTCTCAAAGGAACCACTGATGCACAATGTGATACTACGCAACTGGAAAATAAATAGGGAGTTGTGGGTACTAATACCTTGTGCTTCATTGTAGGCCCGATGGTGAGAAGAAGGCTTATGTTCGTCTTGCTCCAGACTATGATGCGTTGGATGTAGCCAACAAGGTGAGAATGGAGACTCTTGAATTTTCTCACTTTCATCTGCCCTCTCTACTCTGCCCCAGCCGGACCCTGTTTTGACATACAGCTGAGATCAGGGTTGTTATTCTGGGAAGGGTGCTGTGCTGAAGTAGGGCAGTAATTCCTGCAAGAAATGAAAGCCCTGCACTCCATGTGAAATTGAATTTCTCACAAATTCTTAGTAGCCAAGTGTCACTGGGCTAGAGTTTTTAGACTTATGAAATGTCCTAAAGGCTTTTTACTAAAGTGGCTATTGACCTTGACCTCATATAAGACATGAAGGGGAAGAGGTGGTATAATTAATCAGTTAATGTTATCATTGGCTTACATCAGAAATGCACTCCTGCAGGGACTCTGGGATATTGATCAGCAACTAAGAACAAATGGCTCTGAAGCAAATTCATAAGCTTTACAAGCTCATCGCCATCTCTTAGCTGAGGTGTCAGACCTTGTTGACCACTTCTGATTATTAAACATTGAGTGGCACTCTCTAAGAGTGGAGGTGTTGGTCATGGTCACAGCCCAACATTCTGCCACCCTAAATTAACCCACCACTTCCAGCTTGAAGAGTAATTCCTCACTTAATTCCTTAATGCCGCAGAGAGGTTTCTGGCAAAGAATGTCTGTTTGTTCCTTTCCTTCAAGGAGAGGGGCTGTATTGCAGCAGGGGTCAGTGATCATATGTAGATGGTCTCAGAAGTACCTTGGGATGAAACATGCTCTATACATCTTGCTTACAGTCTCTTAACAGGGGGGAATAAATCTCTTTGAGCTAGTCTAAAAGAGTTTCTCTGACCCAACTTAAGCTGTCCAATAACTTGCCAGCTGTTGTGTAGAACATGCCAAAACATCACAAGTTATACAGATACTTCAGGCACTTGCTAGAACAGGGTAGAAATTTTGTTTCTGGGCTGGGGGAAGAGCAGTTAGTTCTACAGCGGAATAGGAGCATGGTGCCTCAAACCAGCCTCGGGGCCTGCCACAATAGTCTTAGGATGGTCAGAAGTGGATGTAACAGGCATTTTAATAGGACTGGTGCACATCTTATTGTGCCAGGCTGTTCTGTGGTAAATACTCATCTACTCATTTTTGTTGTAGATAAGATTAAGTGCTGCAGGAATATTGTGTTTGCTTTGTTGAGCTAGGGCAGACCGGAAGCCTGGGGGAGCAGAGAGGATGTTTGCATAGGACTAGAGCTTTCTGGGGGAGATGGATCTGTTGCCACTGTTCTACATCTTGGAATCTCCATCTTCATGTGGTCAGGGTGCAGGCTATAATATCATTCCTTTTGTTTCCTTTCAGATTGGAATAATCTAAAGTGCATCCACCAAGAGCTGGGCAGATGAGATAATAAACTTTGTAAAACCACTTGTTGGGCTCTTGTGTTTTGTAACCGAGTAATCTCTTGGAGCCGAGGAACCTGGGGGACTTTCGGGGCACTTAGCACAGTTTCAGTGGCTTGAGGCATATGTATATACTGCATGGAGGCAATAGCTGAGTGTCATGCAAGATTACTGAAGTGGAAGAATTAAATTCCCCCGAAATGCCATTCCAGAGGTGAGAGTGAAATGCTGTCCTAAACACCTGCCTTTAGGCTGCAGCATGGCAGACTTCCCCGGAGCTCTAGTCTACAGGAATTTGGTGGTGTTGGAGCACAGGAAGAGGTACATTCACAGTGAAAACTCCACCTCAGCTCATTATTCTCATTGCAGGAGACTTAAATGACAAGTATGTTCAATGCGCTGCTCTTGTCTTACCCTGGCTACTCGTCCAACACTTTTATGCTGCTTTAATTACATGGAGTTTAAACACCATCAATGCTGCTGTTCTCAGTTTAAGCCTGGGGTAGTCAGACCCTATTCAAAGTGCTCTGTGCAGAGCCTTTCACAGAGAATAAAAAGTTTTGTGTATCATGGCTTCATCCTTTGGTTTCATTTTTTTGCCAGCTGTTGCCATTGTACAGTCACTTGACTGATTTCAAATGAGACCTTTAGAGATGTTCTCATGTTCAGTTCATCTGGTTGATCACAAGTGCCTTCACCCTGTCTAGCTTAGCTAGATAATGGCTTCTCATCTGTCAAATGCATGTGTATTTTAGTGGTAAAAAGTCAATTGAAGGATGTTCCTGGGAGATTCCAGCTGCTCATGTCCTGTGGGGATTGGAGCCATGAGGGGAACCAAGTTTCTACATTCAGTACTTAAAGAGGAACTGCTACCAATTGGCGTTACTGCACAGGGGCCATTGCATACAAACTAGAGCCAAGGCTTGTCCTCTGACAGTGGCTGAAGGACAGAGACTTGTAAATACAGGGCAAACAGATGGTCTACCAGCTGTTTGTGTGGCCATCACTATATTATGTGAGCATCTAACAATCTAATCCTGTTTATCTCATCACGTGCCTATAAGAGTTGTAACTTAACCCCACTTTTGAGCCAGGTGCCTGAGGACCAGAGCTCAGAGACTTGTGGGTCCCAGATGTGATGCTTTTATCTTAAGGCCACCCTCCCTTCTTCATTCCTACTCCCAGCCTGAGTTGGCTCTTTCCAACTACTCAGTGATAGATTCATGAACACTTTAGTACTGAGTGCTACAATGCCCCTTTGATTACCAGCCCTTTAAAAATAAGGTTCCTTGGTTTTGTCTGACATGAAGTGCATTATCCCTGCTGCAATACAGGGCTTAGCTCCCCTGAAATGCACTTTGTTTGTGTGCTAGCATTGAAGGCCTTAATTAGGTTCAAGGTGCTAATCAGGGCAGCCTTAAAACTAGCTGCTGCTGCTACCTGGAAATGGGGGATTGCCATCAACAAAAATCTTTAGTTGAAACCAGCTCTTCAAAGTGCTTGAAGAATAGGTAAGAATGTGGAGTGCTTACCTGTGGTAGGCAGGACGTGGATGCAAAGAACAGAGATGACTCTAGAAATATTCTTGCCTAACAAGCCCCCCAGTTGTGAAGGGCTTGGCCAAACCAATGTGAGTAATTATATTCTGCCTTGTGAAGTCCCCTCTGCAGCTGAATGCTGCTCTTCACTTCCTGCCCTGGAGGGCTGGGGAGGGGGAGGTTTGCATTCCTCTGTGGAGTCTCCTGCACTTCAGCTAGGCAATGGTGTGTGTGTGTATGCTGACGCAAAAGGTGCTGGGTGGATAGAAGTGCTCGAAGGACCTTTGGGCAATGGTGGGGGGTTTTTTTGGGCCAAGGGCCTTATGTGGTGTGAAACCTATTTTGATCTGTCACTTAAGGCTCAGGCAGATTTGCCACTTTAGGGGAGGTTTCATGCACGGGGATGGCTGTGAGCCTCAGGCAGTAGAACTGGATTTTCAGGGTAATTCACCCCAATGTGCCTCTGGCTGAGGCACAGCAAATGGCATCCTTTGACTTTAGTTGTCCCCAAAGGGAAGCGTGGGTGCGTGGTGTTGGTTATATGGAAACGGGGGGTGCAGTGGAAGCCATCTGTTTGGCGTTGGTTCTTACTACAAGCCAGGGGGTGCAGTGGCCCCCCCTAGTTCCAGCACCACCGTATGGAAATGGTTAATCCCTTTTTAGGCAGGAATGATTTGACATTTCTAGGGGAGAACACAGTTCTACGCAAGACATGTTCTGCTGTGAGAAAGACAGAACATTCCCCTCTACAGAGGACTGACTGGACCTACGGGGGAAAGTTCTGCACAACGGAGAAGCTTCAAAACCAGCTGTATGTGCATGCCTCTGCACTGACCCACCTTGGCTGCCTCCATGCGGTGTCTGGGAATCCCTCTGCATACACCAGCGGGGGGAAAGGACTTAGCTTTTGGGGTAAGGAGTGAACATAGCACAGCTCTGGTGGGTATGGTGAGATGAGGGAGGCAGGTGCCAGACTCCAGGGAGAGCGTTCCAGGTGGGCCGGACAGGAAGCTAAGGCAGAGGAGCGTTAGCTGGGCATTGGGAAGGAGAGCTTGGATCATAAGCTTCTTGGTTGTAGATTTTCTTCTGGTCATGACAGCTCCCCAAGGCTGTAGGTGCTTTGAGAATCCAGCCCAATGCACAGGGAGCCCTGTGGCTAGCCTTGCCAACTCACCTGTACTGAGTTCCTAGAGCTGGAGCACCAGGTCTGCTCTCCAAGAGTGGCTAAGCCAAGTGGCCCTGCTGGCCAGCCAGAGTCCGCTTCATGCCCCAAGTCTCATTCTCCGCCAGGAGGGCTGGTGTGAATACTCTGGTTTTAAGGAGGCTGGGCCAAAAGGCATGTGACTCGCTCTGTGTTTTCCTTTAGGGCTGAGTGCTGCTAGACTGTTGTGGGCTGGTCGAGGTGGATGGGATGAGAGCTGCTGGCCCTTCTGCTCGCCTCAGGCAGGCACTTCCACTATGACTGGGTTTTTAACTCTTCAGTCTCATGGAAGAGGTTAATGATTGCTGCTGCTAACGCCCCGGGGCTGGGCCTGCGGGGCAAGGCGGCTGCTGTATTGCACTAGCCCAGGTGAGTGCAGACTGTATAGGAAGAACCAGGAGCCACTGAGCAAACACTGGCTCGGGCTCTTGAGGCAGAGACTGGTGGGGAGCCATCTTTTAGCTATGGAGTTTGAGAACCCTGCCTCTGTGCACACAGCACAGTGATGGCGACAAGGGCGAGGTTCGATATGACCTCTCGTTCATTATACCCAGTCCAATGGGCAGAGAAGGGCATGTGACCAAAAAGTTTCCTGCTATTGACTTCCAAGCTGTGTGTTTGACTGCTGGCCAGCACAGGGAGGAGAGCGAGGGGTGGTGCTGTGGGGAGAAGTGCGGAACAGGAGAGCCAGACTGGCTTCATCCATCTTCACCTTTTCCACAAGCCACGGCAGCTGAGCTGCACCAGCCTCTCCTGTCTCCCAGGAAGAAGCTTGAAACAGTCAGCCGGGGGCCTTCATTTGAGCAAAGTTTCTGTAACCCAAGGAGGGCCCTCCTGAAGGAGAAGCAGGTATGTAGGCGGGGCCATGCCTTTTCCCACAGCAGCATAGGAACTGCCATGCCTTTGGGGCAGAGGGGAGGCAGCTGCCCTTTCATGGAATCATCCAGAGCCTAGTGCCCCATTCAGCCCATGGGCCAGGGCCACTCTGGCAGAGCAGCGAGCTCCCTGCAGCTTGATTGCTGACCCCCCTGGTTAACCTTAGCCTTGAGTGCAGAGGTCATGGAGGATAATGGAGACCCTCTAGCTAAAGGCCCAGGGAGCTGATGGGAGAATCCAAGCTTCATTTCCAGCAGGGCTGCTTGCCTTGGGGCTGCCCTTGGGACCCCCTCCGTCCCTGTTTGCACAGCAACACGCTGAGCCACCAGGCCAAAGCTTTATTCTGGGAGCCAAGCGCAGACTCTTTCTGCACGTGCCAGCACCGGTTTGCCTCCCAAATACTGCACAGGAACTCCCAGAGCGATGGCCTTTCACACACGCTGCACGTCCAAGGCCATTCACTCAGTTAGCATTGGTACTGGACGGACCCCAGCAGCCTGTCTGCAAGCAGCCCTGGCTCTCTCCAGCCACGTTCTTACCCCCTGCCCACCAGCATGACACCTGACCCCTATACACAGCTCCTACCCTGCCCTGTGTTAAGGCTGCTGCAGCAGCAGCCAGCTGCAAAGCAAGGACACAGCAGCATGCACCTGTCCTGGATGGACACAGGTAAGACGAGGGAATGTACCCAACTGTGCACGAGGCCTCTGGATAAAGGCAGGTCCCAGGCTCACCACTCCTGGATTAGACCATTGGAAAGGGGGCAGCTGCACACACCCCACCCCGACCCAAGAACACCAAGGGGTCACTGGATTATTTTTAGGGAAGCCGTGGAGCCCAGCCTAGGGCACCTGCCTCATTGCTTTGGCTGTAGTCACAATAGCATGAATGGAGCTGCCAGGCCAGTCTCTCAGCTCTGCCGCTTGGTGCATGGCTGCTCCGGTTGCTGGGCTAGCCTTTGTTCTGACTGGGTTCTCCACAGGAAGAGCCAGTCACCCCTGCTTCATACCAAACCAGGAATTAAGGCTTTTGAAGAGACCATCACCTAGGACCAGTGAGAGCTCTGGGCCCTGCCGGGTCCCCTCTTCAGCAGAGTTCTTGCATTCCAGAGCCTTGATCCTCCCTGTCTCGCCTGTTCCTAGATTGCCCCAACACCCGCTCTGGCCAAAGCAGCAACTGGGTGACATTAAAGACTATGTTTTACCCCTCTCCTCTGCCCCTTTGCTCCTGTCAGTCCACGTCTTCCCTTTCTCTGCCGCCTTCATTGGCAAATGCTCTGCCCACTTTTCTAACCGCCTCCACCCCTGGAATCCTGCTGACTTCCTCCCTTCTGGCTTCACCTGGAGTTCAGCCCCCTCCCCCGGCTCACTGATCATCTCTCCCACCCCAGCCCCCACTGCCCCTTCTCAAGCCCTCGGCCCCTCCTGCTCTGCCCAGAATCCTGACAAATCTTTTCCAGCAAAATTTCACCACCTAGCAGCCGTTTCCCTCACCTGCCCCTTGACCACCTGACTCCTCCCCTCTTCCACTTAAACATTCCCTCCATTTTCTGGCTCCTTTCCCTCAGCCTACAAGTGGATACTTATCTCCTCCATCCAGAAAAGCTCCCCCCCACCCATCCCCATCCCACCTGCCTCTGCAGCCACTGGCCAGCTCCCTCCCTCTTGCCCCATCTGCAGCCACAGGGTATGTGACACTGAGCTGCAGATGTAATCTCTGGTGTGGGTAGACTGATCCAGCTAGCATGCTACAAGTAGCAGTGTAGCTGTGGCTGCCAAGCAGCGGGATGGGCTAGCAGCCCTGAATACAATCCCAGCTGAAACCCTGCCTATGTACATGGGCTGGCTAGCACCCACCATTGCACTGTTTTCAGTGCCGGACCTGCCATTGGCTGTCTCTGCCTCAAAGACGCCTCCCCCCCATCAGCCTCTGTAAGAAGCTGCTTCCTTCCCCAGGTCACTGCATGCTCTGCCCCGGGAAAGGACGGCCCAGATGTGCTGCAGAAGCTTGGAAACAGACACGTATTTAATGCATGTAACATCCCATCACAACATGGAAGATAAACCCTTTTTCCCAACCAGCTCCATCCTTCCCCTCCTGATTTGCCTGCTGTGACCCCTGCCCCATTGGCATTGACCTGACCCTGGGAGCAGCATGGGGGGGGAGGGGGGGGGTTTGCAGGGGGCAGGTCAGGCCATCCTGTGACAAAGCACAGGCTTTGTTAAGTGACTGCAGAGCCCTTTGCTGGTGGAGCTCAGCTGTAAGGCACGTGTGGTGCAGAGCTGAGGAGGTGCAAAGCGCCCCATGTCCAAGCCCTCCACTGCAGGGGGGGTTTGCAGAACCCCACAGACGATGCCCCTTCACTCAGTCCACTAAGAACTTCTCCCCGTCTGCATCCTTCCTGGCGCGCCGCCTGCAGGAGTCTGGGAAGAAGTCGGAGCGCAGCAGACGGGAGAAGTACGTCAGGATCATGGCATCCAGCAGGAAGAGGTTGACTATCAGGAAGGCTCCCTGACCCCGCACCTCCACGTAGCACACAAAGTACCAGGTCAGGTAGGTCTGAGGCACCAGGCGGAAGAGGAAATACATCACCAGGTTGACATACTTGTTGACCCTGTAGAGGGTGGGAGCTGGCATGTTGCTCAGCTTCAGCAGCATGCGGACGGTCAGGAAGATGTTGCTCACCTCCACGAAGAGTGACAGCATCCCTGCTGCCACGAAGCGGTCCAGGAAGATCCCGGAGAAGAAGGCTGAGATCGCCTGGCAGGGGGGACCCAGACACAGGAGTGAGGCCAGCTTTTTTCCCCTCCGTCCTCCTGCCAAGCCCAGGCATGGAGCTGAGTGCCGGATACCAGGCCCGCTCCAGAGGAAGGAGATTAGAGGGCAGGCAGTAAGGGGGGGGAGCCCCTCCAGCTCAGCCTGCAGGGCTCTGGGTAGTGGGGAGCCATCTCTCAGGAGTGAGCAGATTGGTTCAGCTTCCCGGGGTTCTGGCCACAGTTGTGCGGCCACCCCACTCTCACAAGGTTAGCTAAACCAGCCGGTGTCCCAGCCGGGATGTACTAACCAATCTTTCTGTGCACGGGAGGTGGGCAGGTCCCTGGGCTCTTTTCTCCACCTCCTGCTTTACTCCCCAGGGAATCACCCATGACCTGGCTGACTGTCCCATTTGGCAGGTGCTGGCTTCTGCATGCCCACCCTGCTGAGGAAAGCTGCAGGTTAGACTCGGGCAGGGAGCCGTTCCGAAGCTGACCTCACAAAGCCTGTGTAGCTCCACGGACCTGAACTTCAGCCCTGGGCCATGATCTGCTCAGCTAACAGTCAACAAGGCCAGCACAGGTCAGACATCCCCAACCTCAGGGACTCCCAGCCCTAGCCTCCTGTGGGGCACCCGTCCTGCCTCCCCAGGGTCACTGGACAGTTTCACTCAGCTGTGGGTGTATCTGGAAAGAGGAGAGTCAACTCAGCTGGTCTTGCTCAGTGCTGTATGTGCCAGCCGGGCTCACTGCATGGGCCTGTACTTGCCATGGCATGGTGAACCAGGTACTCCCAGGATGCTCGGGACTGGTGGCTCACAATGATGTCGAGAGTGTCGTGGATGAAGTAGCCTATGGAAGGGAGGCAGAGAGCACAATCTGTCAGTCCTGGTGTGAGGGGAGTTACAATCATCCCCTGTGCGTCTATAACAGAGCCTCCATCAAGAGCTTTCAGGTGTTACCCTAGTGAGATGGGGCTGCATTAAATCGTGCCCCCCCCCGCCGCCTTTTGTAACGAACGTTGGGAGGAACAGCTGGTGTCCTGATGGACACTCTCAGGAAGGCAGATTCATGCCCCTCCAACTGCATGCGTGATCACCAAGACTAGTTTGCACACAGCAGCAGCAAGCAGAGTGGAAAGGAAACAAGAGTGAGCCTGTCAGTGAGGTTGGGCACACGGGGAAAACGGTCTGGAACAGGGCGCTGGGAGCAGGAGTAGCTCCGTCTGGAACGGCTCAATGACCGTGCCGCACAGTAGGAGCAGGGAGGGCTCGCTGTGGCTGGACACCACCGAGGTACTGAAAAGCTCCAGGCAGCGCAGCAAAGAGCAAGCGACGCGACCGGGAACTGGAGAAACGGCTGCTGAGCCGAGCCACAGATTCAGATCTGTGGGGGAACAGGCTAGGCAGCCCTGTGGCTCTGAAGACACCAACGCTTAAGGAGGGGCACTGTTGTGGGCAGGACCAGGGCGTGTTACAGGAACAGGATGGAATTAAAGCACAGGTGAGCTGAAGGCTGAACACCATGAAAGGTTTTGAGCACTGAGGGGAGGGGCTGGCAGTGACAGGTCTGGGGGGGGTCCTCTCCACCCACTGCAGCCCTGAGCCCCTGCACAGCGCTTACTAGGCTGCTGCACAGCCACCCGGCTTCAAGAGAACTTCGGTGAGAGGTACTGGGCAGTAACATACTCTCCCCCGGGACACAGGAGACGACCCAGCACTTGGGACGTTCCAGAGTGGGCTGCACAAAGCCCCGGAGGGGATGCTGCTGAATCAATCCTGCCTGGAGCTGGCTGGTGCAGCAATTTGGGGAAGGCTCTTCCAGCTCCAATTTCAGCACCTCTAGCAGAAATGTAGCACACCAGACCCCTGCATTGGGGGGGGGGGGGCAGAAACCCTACCTGCAGAGAAGCAGAGAAGCAGGTATCCTGAAGTGGACGAGGTGTTTTCAATGTCCACCAGCATCTCAGGAACCTGCCACACGCTGGGGAGGGGAGAGACATGCAGAGGGGTGTGTGGTTTCGTATAGTCTGATCACAGCAGCCCTCCTCACCTCCCAAGTATCATGGTGCGAGGGGCCTGGGCACAGTTCCTCTTCCCGAGTTACCGCTTCTCACCCAGAGTAACTCCCCCAGTAGCAGAAGCAAAGAGAAACAGCTGGCCCCTCAGTCAGCCATTCAGCTCCTTCCAGGGCTGCGTGTCCCAGGCCCCATTACCTTCCCAGAGCCCAGGAACAGGCCTAGGTTGTGATCAGTAATTGCCCGATTTAGAACATGTCCACAACACTGGGTACAGTAAGAGTCAGCTGGGGCCTTTGTTCTTTCTCCTTTGCTTGGTGGCTCATTGCTCATGCTGCAGGGAATCAGTGAATGCTCCAAGCCCCGCTTGGAAGGGCCTGGAGTCCCTGGGACCGGGCTTTGAGACTTGGCACATGATCAGCTCAGCCCTTCCTCCCTCTGCTAGGGATACACTCGGTGGAGGTCTCCTTAGCAACAGAGCGCCCCTTGCCATGTGTGCACATCAGGGGCCTCAGGGACGCCCTGCAGACCAGGAACGTCCCCTGCTCTCCTGGCCCCCTCCGCGGTTTGGTGCGGGGGTTTGGTGCGGGGTGCTATGCGGGGTGCTATGCGCTGGTTGTCCTGCTTGCCCGCTGCTCTCCTCTGGGGCAGGGGGGAGGCGGCTCTGATGGGCCACGGCAGGGAGGAGGGTGCTCGGCACCGAACGGACCCCCATGTCCTATATACAGTGTGCAGCACAATCGGGCCTCAGGCCTTTGGGGGCCCCTCAGCCTAACCCCGACACAGCAGCAGCCCCAGGGACCCAGCCCGGCTCTCCAGAGGCTCGGGGACCACTGGCTGCAGGGAGGAGTCAGGGGCCGGGTGCACGTGCTGCAGGCCCAGCGCTGATCAGCACCCGCCTGCCAGGCTCCCCGGGCCGGCTCGGCTCTGTGCAAACACGTCTAATGGGGAGCAAAGGGGAGGCCTTGGCGGGCGGGGGAGGCCAGGCTGAGCTGCCCGGCCCCCCGCGCGCCGGGGAGGGGGGGGGGAGAAGGGGAGGGCCCCCCGCGCGCCGGGGAGGGGGGGGGGAGAAGGGGAGGGCCCCCCGCGCGCCGGGGAGGGGGGGGGGGAGAAGGGGAGGGCCCCCCGCGCGCCGGGGAGGGGGGGGGGAGAAGGGGAGGGCCCCCCGCGCGCCGGGGAGGGGGGGGGGGAGAAGGGGAGGGCCCCCCGCGCGCCGGGGAGGGGGGGGGGAGAAGGGGAGGGCCCCCCGCGCGCCGGGGAGGGGGGGGGGGAGAAGGGGAGGGCCCCCCGCGCGCCGGGGAGGGGGGGGGGGGAGAAGGGGAGGGCCCCCCGCGCGCCGGGGAGGGGGGGGGGGGGAGAAGGGGAGGGCCCCCCGCGCGCCGGGGAGGGGGGGGGGGGAGAAGGGGAGGGCCCCCCGCGCGCCGGGGAGGGGGGGGGGGGAGAAGGGGAGGGCCCCCCGCGCGCCGGGGAGGGGGGGGGGGGAGAAGGGGAGGGCCCCCCGCGCGCCGGGGAGGGGGGGGGGGGAGAAGGGGAGGGCCCCCCGCGCGCCGGGGAGGGGGGGGGGGGAGAAGGGGAGGGCCCCCCGCGCGCCGGGGAGGGGGGGGGGGAGAAGGGGAGGGCCCCCCGCGCGCCGGGGAGGGGGGGGGGGAGAAGGGGAGGGCCCCCCGCGCGCCGGGGAGGGGGGGGGGGGAGAAGGGGAGGGCCCCCCGCGCGCCGGGGAGGGGGGGGGGAGAAGGGGAGGGCCCCCCGCGCGCCGGGGAGGGGGGGGGGGGAGAAGGGGAGGGCCCCCCGCGCGCCGGGGAGGGGGGGGGGGGAGAAGGGGAGGGCCCCCCGCGCGCCGGGGAGGGGGGGGGGAGAAGGGGAGGGCCCCCCGCGCGCCCGGGGCTCACTCACCACAGCACGGCCCAGAGCCCCGTCACCACCGAGTGCACGAAGGAGACGAGCAGGTTCCGCCAGCGCCAGGCGCGGGTCGGGTCCCGGCGCACGTGGGCGGGCAGGGGCAGGCGGCGCAGCCCCCGCTGCAGCGCCTTGAAGAGCAGCGTGGAGCCCAGCACCAGCCCGGCCGCGCGCAGCCAGGGCCCCATGCCGCCGCCTGGCCCCGCCGCCGGCCCCGCACGCCCCCTAGCCCCGCCCGCTGCCGGCCCCGCACGCCCCGCCCCCTGCCGGCCCCGCACGCCCCGCCCCCTGCCGGCCCCGCCGCCGGCCCCGCACGCCCCGCCCCCTGCCGGCCCCGCCGCCGGCCCCGCACGCCCCGCCCCCTGCCGGCCCCGCCCGCCCCCTGGCCCCGCCGCCGGCCCCGCACGCCCCGCCCCCTGCCGGCCCCGCCGCCGGCCCCGCACGCACCCTGGCCCCGCCGCCGGCCCCGCCCCCTGCCGGCCCCGCCGCCGGCCCCGCACGCCCCCTGGCCCCGCCGCCGGCCCCGCCCCCTGCCGGCCCCGCACGCCCCGCCCCCTGCCGGCCCCGCACGCCCCGCCCCCTGCCGGCCCCGGCCCCGCCCCCTGCCGGCCCGGCCCGCAAGCCCCCTGCCGGCCCCGGCCCCGGCTCCGGCTCGTCCGGCTCCCTAGGCTCGCGGGAGGCGCTGGGCCAGCTCAGAGGGCGTCAGGGCTGGCGGGGGAGGGGCCAGCTCAGAGGAGGTCGGGGCTGGGAGGGGGCGGGGTTGGCACAGGAGAGGGGCTGGGAGGGGGAGGGGGAGGGGGCGGGGTTGGCAGAGGGGAGGGGCTGGGAGGGGGCGGGGCCGGGCCAGCTCAGAGGAGGTCGGGGCTGGGAGGGGGCGGGGTTGGCACAGGAGAGGGGCTGGGAGGGGGAGGGGGCGGGGGCGGGCCAGCTCAGAGGAGGGAGGGGGCGGGGTTGGCACAGGAGAGGGGCTGGGAGGGGGTGGGGCCGGGCCAGCTCAGAGGAGGGCGGGGCTGGGAGGGGACGGGGTTGGCACAGGGGAGGGGCTGGGAGGGGGCGGGGTTGGCACAGGAGAGGGGCTGGGAGGGGGCGGGGCCAGCTCAGAGGAGGTCGGGGCTGGGAGGGGGCGGGGTTGGCACAGGAGAGGGGCTGGGAGGGGGAGGGGGCGGGGGCGGGCCAGCTCAGAGGAGGGAGGGGGCGGGGTTGGCACAGGAGAGGGGCTGGGAGGGGGAGGGGGCGGGGGCGGGCCAGCTCAGAGGAGGGAGGGGGCGGGGTTGGCACAGGAGAGGGGCTGGGAGGGGGTGGGGCCGGGCCAGCTCAGAGGAGGGCGGGGCTGGGAGGGGACGGGGTTGGCACAGGGGAGGGGCTGGGAGGGGGCGGGGTTGGCACAGGAGAGGGGCTGGGAGGGGGCGGGGCCAGCTCAGAGGAGGTCGGGGCTGGGAGGGGGCGGGGTTGGCACAGGAGAGGGGCTGGGAGGGGGCGGGGGCGGGCCAGCTCAGAGGAGGGAGGGGGCGGGGTTGGCACAGGAGAGGGGCTGGGAGGGGGCGGGGGCGGGCCAGCTCAGAGGAGGGAGGGGGCGGGGTTGGCACAGGAGAGGGGCTGGGAGGGGGTGGGGCCGGGCCAGCTCAGAGGAGGTCAGGGCTGGGAGGGGGCGGGGTTGGCACAGGGGAGGGGCTGGGAGGGGGCGGGGCCGGGCCAGCTCAGAGGAGGGAGGGGGCGGGGTTGGCACAGGAGAGGGGCTGGGAGGGGGTGGGGCCGGGCCAGCTCAGAGGAGGTCGGGGCTGGGAGGGGGCGGGGCCGGGCCAGCTCAGAGGAGGTCGGGGCTGGGAGGGGGCAGGGTTGGCACAGAGGAGGGGCTGGGAGGGGGCGGGGTTGGCACAGGGGAGGGGCCGGGCCAGCTGAGAGGGCGTCAGGGCTGGCAGAGGGGGCTGAGCTGGCAGGTGGAGGGGCTGAAGACATAGGGCAGAGACCTAGGACTTGCCTGCAAGGTTTCTTCAGCTGATGGGGCTTGGCGGGCACAGGCCCACTGACTCCCTGCCAGGACTTCCAGCCCACGGTTCCTCTGACTCTTTGTCCCGTTCCAGCGCGAGGCCTCTCCCGCCCCAGGGCCTGGAATGGTACAAAGAACAACTCCAGTTCTGTGCAGGGGGTAAGCCCGAACCCACAGAGCTGGGGAGAAGCCTCCTCCTGTGCCGGCACCTTCCGTGGGCCCTTTCAGGCCTGCGGTGCTGCCCCAGAATCCGCCCCCGGGGGCCTCAAAACCCTTTCCTCTTCAAAATCCACGCTGACTCTCCCCATTCCCTCGGCAGCGTTCCCGAGGTGTTCCCTGCTAGGAATAATAACCTCAGAAGGCCTGTGTACAGCTCACCAGCAAGGGAGCCAGAAGCCTGGAGTAAGCCCATCTGGCTGCATGGTCAGGATCCAGGGGCTGTGTGAGCCAAACACAGGGACCCTTCCCTGTTTGGAAACCTGGCCTGAGTGAAGCCAATAGACAGGAGCCTGACCTACAACAGGCCGTAGATATGGAAGGGGGAATTAGAATGGCCAACGTGGATTCTGAAGAGCAAATAACTCTTCAACTCTACAAATAATAAAGAAGTATAAAAGGAACGAGATTTTTTAAGTCTTTCCGAACCAGGAACCCAGCAAGTCTGATGGATCACCGAGCGTTAAAGGGCACAGTTAAGGAAGATGAGGACATTGGGGAAAAGCGAACTGATTTTAATTTTTTTGCATCAGTCTTCCCCATAGGGACTTTTGGGGAGATTCCTACTTGGATCTGCTCTTTCTGGCATTAAGGGTGAGGATCTCTCCCAGACTGAGGTGTCAGAAGAAGAGGTGGTGAAACAAACTGATCATTGAAAAAGCAGGAAGGCACCAGGTCCAGCTCGTCCAGCCAAGAGTTCAGGAGGAGTTCAAGGACAAGGTGCTTCTCTGTGAAAACAGTCACTGTGCCAGAGGACTGGAAGGTAGGTAGCAAATGTACCTCCCTCCTACCCCCAAAGCCTCTCGAGGTAATTTCAGAAATTACAGAGCCGTCTGCTGTAGGTGTGGTTGAAACAATAATTAAAGAAGGAATAACAATACTCCTGAAAGCTGTATGATGGGTGTAGTCAAAGGAAAAGTGTGTTCCAAAGGTCTGTTAGAACTCTACCAGTCAGCCCCTGAATGGCTATAAGGAGAACTGGTTGACTTAATTTATAGATTCCAAAAGGTCTTTGACAAGATCCCGCACAAGAGACTACTGAAGAAGCCAAATTGTCATGGGGTGAGAGGCAAAGTATTGGCATGCATCAGAAACTGGCTGAGACAGAAAGCAAAGCGTAAGGGTAAATGGCCCATTTTCATGATGGTGAAAGGCTAACAGCAGGGCCTGAAGGTTCTGTCCTAGGTCCTGTGCTGTTTAATATACTGATTTAATTATCTGGTTAGGGCTGTGAGCAGGGGAGCAGCATAGTTTGTGGTTAGCACAAAGTTATTTACGTTAGTTGGATCAAAGAGGACAAGCTAGGGGAGTGGGCAACATGGTGGCAACTGAAAATCAATGTCTACAAAAGTAAAGTAATGTACATTGGAGGGGAAAGGTACACTACTATAGCGGACGGGGTTCGAGAGGTATCCACTTTGGAAAGGAACCTGGGCATGATTGTGAACAGTGCAATGGAGACATCTGCTCAACTTGCAGCTGTAGTCAGAGAAGCAACAGGATGTTTGGAAGCATATGGAATGGGTTAGAGACTAATTTGTATTTATTTATACAAATCAGTTATGTGGCCTCATCTGGATACTGGGTGCAATCTAGGTCACTCCATCTCAGAATGGTTATTGGAGAACCGGAGGGGGTTCCCAGAAGGGCAATGATCAAGGGTAGGAAAAACTTTCCAATGAAGAGAGATTTAAAGGATTGCGATTAGTACCTTAGAAAGGAGAAAAATAAGAGGGGTTGATAATCAAGTTGGGCCATTTCCAGCACAAATCTGGATTTGTGCTGGAAATGGCCCACCTTGTTTTTCATACACATTGTAAGGAGAGTGGTCACTTTGGATAAGCTATTACCAGCAGGAGAGTGAGTTTGTGTGTGTGGTTTTTTGGAAAAAAAAAAAAAAAAAAAAGAAGGGGAGGGTGAGAAAACCTGGATTTGTGCTGGAAATGGCCCAACTTGATTAAAATACACATTGCAAGGAGAGTGATCACTTTAGATAAGCTATTACCAGCAGGAGAGTGGGGTGGGAGGAGGTATTGTTTCATGGTCTCTGTGTATATAATGTCTTCTGCAGTTTCCACAGTATGCATCCGATGAAGTGAGCTGTAGCTCACGAAAGCTTATGCTCAAATAAATTGGTTAGTCTCTAAGGTGCCACAAGTCCTCCTTTTCTTTTTATGAATAATAAGGATATCCAGAGTTATGGTGGTTAATGCCAACATCTGTTTAGGGAAGGATATTAAACCCTATGCAGCAGGGTTCAAGCCAATCTCTAACTAACAGCCCAGGATGAAATCTAATGTAGGTGACAGATTGCCCCACTGCTGCCTGCTGATGAGTTCTTGCACCTTCCTCTGAGGCATCTGGTGCTGGCCACTGTCAGAGACAGGATACTAGGCTAGATGACCCCTGAGTCTGATCCAGTCTGGCAATTCCTGTGTGCCTAGATGATTGAGGGGAGGTGATGGGAAACAGCAGCTTTATCTCAGACTTTAGTAGGATTCTCAGGCCTTTCAGTGCTGCAGATGGACATTGACACATGCCTGCTGTGAGGGGGTGCCCTTTGCACCGTGCAACACTTAAGGCTGGGGAATCAGTTGTTTCCATGATATTAAGAAATGCATGTTTTGTGAGGCACAGGGGAGCTGGGAAGGAGTGCAGGGAGCAGCCACATTGCCAATCTCTGGTTCCAGGCCGGCCTGGGGGGGAATCACACCCCACACGTCTTTAGGGCTAAGGGGGCCATGTGGGCTCAGAACTAACCGCAGAGCCCCCTGCACTGCTATGTCTGTGGGGCTTGGGGAACTCTCCTCCTGTTTGCCACTAGATGGCGGCGGTGGCACATGGTGCGAAGTGGTGACTGACCTGGCCCCTGTCTCCCTCCATTTATAGAGGTTCCCAGGTGGAGAGCAGTTAGCTGGGGCCTGTCCTCACAGGCTCTGGCCCTAGTCTCTCTCCCCATGGAGCTCAGCCCTTAGTGTGTGGGGGGATGGGGAGGGAATCCAGCCTTACTTCTCCTCTCCCTGTCCCCCAGCCGACCATTTCCCCCTGTCATGCATGGCCTAGCCCATCCATTCCCACCCTAATGGTGTACCTGGTGCCAGGACCTGCTCCTGGCCTCATCCCATCACTGGCACAGCTTGTCCCCATGGACCTAAGCTGAAGGGGGGAGGTGTCCTAAGCGCCCTCCTCCAGATATCCGCATGGCCCTGCAGTGGAGTGCCATAGGGAGGTGATGGGCATCTTAACCCTTCCCTTGCAGGACAGCAGCAAGCCGGACCCATCAGCAGGCGCAGCCCACAGGGGGAGCAGATTGCAAGAGCATGGTGCTTCAGCCCTAGGATCAGAGCACTGGGGGGGAGTCCTGCCTCCGCCAAGAGCCCAAGCCCTGTGCTTCAGGGACAGGTAGAAAACATCTATAATGCATCTGGCCAGCTGTGCGCTGCTGCTCAAGGGGTGAGACTCCTGCAATAATCAGCTCACACCCCAAGCAGGGCCTAAAGGCAGTTTTCTGGGCCCTCTGCCCACACAGGGAGGCTGCCCTACCTAAGGGCCAATGGGGCTAACAGGACCAGGTCTAGGACAGAGCCACTACTGCTGTTAAGTTAAGAGGTGGCTCGAGCAGTCTGTAAGTGCCGACATGGGGAACAAATATTTGATACTGGCTTCTTAAGCCGAGCAGAGACGGGTCTAGCAGGATCCAACGTTGGAAGCTGACGCCAGATAAATTGGGACTGGAAATAAGGTGTCAATTTTTAATGATGAGAGTAATTAACCATGGAAACAACTTACCAAGGATCATGGGGGATTCTCTAGCCCTGGCAATTTTTAAATCAAGACTGGCTGTTTTTTTCTAACAGCTCTGCCCTAGGAATCTCTGGCCCTTGCTATACCGGGGGTCAGACTAGATTATCACGATGTAGGAATCCATGGCCCCACTCCCCCTTTGCTGTTAACCCTTCCCTTCCAGAGTGTTGCCACGTGTGCATGGCACTGTCCTGTGACACAGGGACGTGCAGCGGTCACCCAGCTGACAACCAGCTGGACAGTTTGTCTGGGTCTCTGGATGGGATTTATAGGGTGTCAGTTAATGCATGCTGATGGATTGGCCCTACTCGGAGCCTGTGCGAGCCCAGCCCATGGCGTGGCGTTTCCATTTGCTCTGCTAAGAATAGGGTGACTGCCCCAGCCCCAGCCTCTCTGCCGTGAATTCCTTTCCTTTATGCGCAGCTGCCCCACACCCTTGCTGGGTCTGGGCCAGCTTCAGGCTCCTCTGGCCCTGCAGGGCAATGCTGGTGTCCGCCATTGTCCAGAGGTATCCCAGGAATGCAATGAAAAGAGAAGCCAGCTCCTGGGAAAGCAGCCAGAGCCACATCCTTCTGTGACAACAAACAGGCCGAGCCTCGGGGCAGGGACTGGCTTGAGCAGTGGGTGTGTTAACACAGGCAATGCCCCAAGCTGCCCTCCCAGTGCCCCAGAGAGGGGCGTCCTCTGGCACTGCTAACACCCACCCTCCCCCCAGCCTTGGTGCTAAGGCCAGCTGGTGTGAGCCTGAGGCAGCCAGGTACGGGGAGGCAAACAGCTCCTAGTCCCCAGCTGTGGTCCTGGCATGCTGAGTGTGGGTGGCGCAATATTTATCTCAAACCCACGTGGCTCAGAACCAGACTCTCCTGTCAGGCCAGCCCAGCCCCACAGCCAGCTCCTTTGGGTTCAGGCCAGGCTGTGGGGCCAGCTCCTTTGGGATGTAACACTGCCCTTTCTGCCCTGCCCTGCTGCATCTCTTGCCCTGCTATCAGCCTGGCACTCATGCTCTGCTTTGAATCTCGGCCCAGGGCTCTCCACATTTGCCCCTGCTCCCCTGAGCTGCTGGGGGAGGTCTGTCCGTTTGCTCTCTCTGTTTGCAAAGGCTCAAGTGCTCTGCAGCCAGTTATAGATTAACTCCTTTCATCCTCTGGAGTGAGTGTGGGGCTGGGGAGGGGATCCCTGGGATCCAAGGTTTCAGAGTAGCAGCTGTGTTAGTCTGTATTCGCAAAAAGAAAAGGAGTACTTGTGGCACCTTAGAGACATCCGATGAAGTGAGCTGTAGCTCACAAAAGCTTATGCTCAAATAAATTGGTTAGTCTCTAAGGTGCCACAAGTCCTCCTTTTCTTTTTGCAAATACAAACTAACACGGCTGCTACTCTGAATCCTGTCTTAGGTAGACTAACAAATTTATTTGAGCATAAGCTTTCGTGAGCTACAGCTCACTTCGTCGGATGCATTCCATGAAGTGAGCTGCAGCTCATGAAAGCTCATGCTCAAATAAATTTGTTAGTCTCTAAGGTGCCACAAGTCCTCCTGTTCTTCCTGGGATCCAAGCAGCAGATTCTCAGGGTGGGAAAGGTTAGGGAGTCCTGGCTTCCCAGCCGGAGTAACCATTCTGTGTGGTGGACCATTCTGTGTCGTGCATGGGGCAGGCTGGGCTAATCCATTATCTCTCTGTGGCCTCTCAGGAGCAGACACCCCCCCCCACACACACACATACCTCCTGGGGTTTTTTGACTCCCAGATGCCATACCTCAAGGCTGGGGCTCCAGAGTGTGTTGTGCGGGGAAGAAACCTGCCTTCTCCCACTCCTGCTGCTGCTCATGGGCCCTGGCTTGGGCTCTGCAGCACTCGGGACCAAGGCCGTGCCACCCACGTGGGGCTTAGAGAGTGAGGCATGAACTGTTCCTGATGAATTAACCACAACTCCACCTTTCCTTCGCTGCCCGTTAATCCCCCTCTGGCAGGTTCCCTGCTGGGATGGGACGGTGTCCGCACAGCAGAGCTCTCACCAGCTGACTGATTGCCCCCTGCCAGCCCAGGGGAGTGTAACGCGCACAGTCTGTCTGCCCCGTGACTCTCTGCCTCAGTGGGAGGGGAATCTCCTTTGACCGGGCCGGCCCTGCCAGCAGCCGGCTGGGCACGTCCATGCACGGTGGCACGGAGAGGAAGAGCCAGGTAACAGAGTCTGGCCCTCAGAGTTGGAGGTGAAGTGCTTTAACACCAGGAATTGGGAGACAAAGGGCTGTTCACAGGCCGTGGTGCCCCAGTGGCCTGCCAGAGCTATCCTGTGCTGCCTGTCTCAGCGGGCTGCCTTCTGGACCTGCCAAATCACCCAGACTGAGGGGCCTGAGTCTTGTCCTGTTGGTGCCATTGGCAGGAGCAGGCCTGAGAAACCACCCGCTCTGGCTAACCTCCCAGCCGGGGCCCTGCAGGCCTGCCCTGCTCAGGAAGGTAAGTGGGGTAGCTCGCTCTAACATGGCCAGAGCCCTGGCGTCTGCCAGGAATAGTTACTGCTCCTACAGCTCCATTGCTGCAGCCGCTGCTGTGTCCTTCCTCCAGCAAACACCCACGCATGTGGTCAGCCTCACGCAGGTTTCCCACTCTTACAGCTGGGCTCACTCAGGTATTGGGAGGCAAAGTGACTGGCCCAAGGCCACACAGCAACTTCATAGAGGGGTCAGGGCTAGTACCAGGAGCCCAGGGTCCCAATGTCTCACACTAGCCATTAGATCAGCATTGTGTCCACCCCTGCGCTGCTCTGGGACAGGCCAGCACCTCTCCTGCAAGCCCAGCCATGGCGTGCAGCTGCCCTACAGGTTCTGGATTCAGCTACCTACTGGGCCAAGCCAAGCACCAGGCCCAGGCCAGGGAGGAGGAGTTTGCCTGTCCTGGCCCCATCCCTTGAGTGCCATCTGTAGCTGGCATTTTCTGCCCGCTGGGCCTGGCCCTGTCTGGGCAGGATTGTCTGTCTCAGAGGAGACGCAGGTAGAGCCCAGACTGTTGGGACAAGGCGGCAGGCTGGCGTTTACAGGGCCTGCCTTTGTCTGTTGAACAAAGACCCCCTCACCGAGCCATCAGCCACTCCTTCCCTGACAGCAGCTAATCACCCCAGAGGCACATGGCAATTATCTGAGATTAAAGGGACCTGGCAATTTACAGCCCTGGCTGCATTCAGAGGCTGGCTGAGCCCAATAAAGAGCCATTTAATTAGCGAGGAAGGTGGGGCAAGGGTGAGTGGGTGTGATGGCCAAAGAATTGGAGCTGTCACCCTGTGCTGAGCAGCCCTGCCCTGGAGGGAAAGCAGACAGGAATTCACTTGAAATTACAGATCCAGGGGCACTGGCCAAGTCACTGGCAGGACAGCTCCAGCCCAGGCCTCTCCCACAGGGGCTGACTGGCAGTCTGGGAGCAGGAGCTCTGGCTGCCTTACTGTGTCCTGAACACTCACTAGGTCCAGGGTCATGGGCAGGGTGTCAATGATGGAGCACAAAGGCCTTTCTGGGCCTAGGTTGGGGTGGCAGCTAGTGTGCTGTAAAGTGACCCCACGGGGGGAGGGGGGGCAATTCTAGGACCCCAGTGAGTGGGAAGTTCAGTGCCAGGACTCGAGACCCAGATAGCTTGAGGGGGGAGCTCAGCACCAGGCCTCAGTGATGCAGAGAGGGTGAGGGGGAGCCCAGCCCCAGGGTGGGCTGGGAAAGGTTAGGACATTGCCCACAATGGTACCCAGGCTCAGCAGCCCTGCACCTGGCGATGAGCTCTGCTGCAAGCAAGCAGAGGGAGCATGCATGGGCCTGCGGTGTGGAGCATAGCTGGCTGGTTCCCTGCTCTTTGCAACTAAAGTCAGTTCCTAGAGAGAAGAGGCTGTGAGCTGCCAGAGGCACTTCCAGTTTAAGGCCATGTCTCAATCAACCTTAACCTAGCAGGGGGACATGGATACAGCACAACAGGGCCTCTGTAACTGGGCTATGCCCTGGGGCATCAGGTTCCATCTGCATGGCAGCTTGGATGGAGTCGCACACCGTCCCAACTCGATTGCAGTGCAGCTGGGGAGAACGAGTGCTGCGGGCGACTGGCAGCTCAGTGCAGCGGGTGGGGTGGGCTGGGCTCAGGAGTGCCAGGGCAGCACGAAGACAGTTCCCTGTAACCTCAGCTTCCTGATTCAGCGTTTTGTCAGTGTCAGACAGAGCTCAGGATTGGGTTAGGGTGGGGCCGAGTTGTTTGAGGTCTCAGATGAGTCAGGCACCCCCCCCCCCGGAAAAGGGTTGGCCTGGGGCAGATGGCAGCTTTGCTGGACTGAGGGATTGCACCACTCACGGATTTCACCTGGCCTCCGCAGGAATATTAAATCGCTGAAGTCCTCAATGGGCTCATACCCCCCAGGGGGCCTTGGTGGTGCTGCTAACCTCAGCCCCCGCCAAACTAGGAGTCAGGCCCGATAACTCAGGAGAATGAAAAAATATTGGGAGTGGGGCTCTCTGGGTTCCCCTTGTGTTTGTTGAGGCATTAGGTCAGGCACAGGGCACATGCTCCGGCTCCTCTGCAACCGGGACAGCTCAAAACTTTCTTGAACAAAACACCCAACCCCTATGGGCAAGATTCTAACTAATCCCCCGACTCCAGGGGCTGGGGCTCTAACAACACCCCAAAACCCGCAAGACTCGCCAGCCAACCCCCAGAGCTGGCAGCGCCCACTGGCCAGGACTGGCGTGCCCGGAAACAAGCTGGCGAAGGGCAGGAGCCCGGCACTGTGGAGTGTTGGCTGTTTTGTGATTTTAAAGCCAATCTCATGAGTTTTGGGGCCTGACTTGTGACTTTTGAACTGTTGAGGTTGGCAGCACCTCTGCCAGGGGCATCGCTGCCTGAGCCCATCCCCCCCGGCTCAGGAACTGGGAGCCATGGGGTGCCTTCCTTTGGTGCTGGGAGCCATGGGGCGCTTTCCTGTGGCGCTGGGGGCCGTGGGGCACCCTCCCTAGGTATTGGGGGCCGTGGGGCACCCTCCTGGGCGCTGGGGGCCGTGGGGGCCCTCCCTGGGTATCTCCAGTAGCCTGGGGCCATTAGCACCCTCGTGGTGCCCCCAGGGCGCCTGGGCTCCCCACCCCGCTGTTGTGAGCAGCCCTGGCTCCGCTGCTGCCCCCCGCCCCCTGCAGCGACCCTGGGCGAGGGGGCCCCAGTGCGCGGAACGCGCCGGGCTGTTCCTCCGCGGCCGCCGTAGTGGAGCCCGGAAGTGTCTCCATGGAGCCGGGGGGAGCCGGGCCGGGGCTGGGGGGCGATGGAGAAGTACGAGCGGATCCGGGTGGTGGGGAGAGGAGCTTTCGGGTGAGACCCCCCCCGGGCCCGGCGCTGCCCCCTCCCGCGAGCCCGGGGGCAGCAGCGCTGCCATGTGGGGGCGGGACCCCCCGGGCTGAGCCGCGGTACGGGGCGAAGCGGCAGCGCCCCCCTCGCGGAGCAGCCAATCAGGGACCGGGAGACAGGAGGGCGCCCTTGGGGCAGATAGCGGGGTCCGGGGGACGGGCTGGGGGCAGATAGCGGGGTCCGGGGGACGGGCTGGGGGCAGATAGCGGAGAAGGGGGGCAGGCGGGGGGGGCAGATAGCGGAGAAGGGGGGCAGGCGGGGGGGGCAGATAGCGGAGAAGGGGGGCAGACGGGGGGGCAGATAGCGGAGAAGGGGGGCAGACGGGGGGCAGATAGCGGGGCCCGGGGGACGGGCTGGGGGCAGATAGCGGAGAAGGGGGACAGGCGGGGGGGGCAGATAGCGGGGCCCGGGGGACAGGCTGGGGGGGCAGATGGCGGGGCCCAGGGGACAGGCTGGGGGGCAGATAGAGGAGAAGGGGGACAGGCGGGGGGGCAGATAGCGGGGGACGGGCTGGGGGCAGATAGAGGAGAAGGGGGACAGGCTGGGGGGGCAGATAGCGGGGTCCGGGGGACGGGCTGGGGGCAGATAGCGGAGAAGGGGGGCAGACGGGGGGGCAGATAGCAGGGCCCGGGGGACAGGCTGGGGGGCAGATGGCGGGGCCCAGGGGACAGGCTGGGGGGCAGATAGAGGAGAAGGGGGACAAGTGGGGGGGCAGATAGAGGAGAAGGGGGACAGGCGGGGGGGCAGATAGCGGGGGACGGGCTGGGGGCAGATAGAGGAGAAGGGGGACAGGCTGGGGGGGCAGATAGCGGGGCCCGGGGGACAGGCTGGGGGCAGATAGCGGGGCCCGGGGGACAGGCTGGGGGGGCAGATAGCGGGGCCCGGGGGACAGGCTGGGGGCAGATAGCGGGGCCCGGGGGACGGGCTGGGGGCAGATAGCGGAGCACGGGGGGGCAGATAGCAGAGCACAGGGGGACAGATAACAGGGCACGGGGGATAGGCTGGGGGCAGATAGCAGGTTATGGTGTCCTAGGCCTGGTGGGAGGCCTGTGTTTCTCACTGATAAAGCTTCTTGGGCCAGACTTCTAGAGCTGAGCATCTTAGTCCAAAGGAACTGGGATGGGTAACTGGAGCAGGGCTCGCAGTTAGCGTCTTCAGAACATTCTGCATAGCTAACTCAGCGTCACTGCCTTTGGAGAGGTGCGGAATCACTATTATTCCCATTTTACTGCTGAGGAGACTGAGGCAAGGTGCCTAGGCGCACACAGGAGGACAGTGTCAAGGTTGGGGAAGGAGCCCTGGAGTCTTATGCTCTAAACACGGCACTTATTTCCTCTTGTAGTTTGGGGGAGGAGTGGAAATGGGGACCAGGCCCCCTGAAATGGCTCCTGTGTTGCTTGCGTCTCTTCGTTTTTGGACAGGTGCATTTGGCAAACATCTGGTGCTGTTTTCCACTTCACATCACTCATTTTGCTCTAGGCTTGGTCGCCCCTTTCCTTGTTGAGCTCCCTCCCATCCCATCTCTTGCCTGGCTGGTCCCTCTAATGCAGACTGTCCATGCTTTGTGCTATCACAGAATAGTGCACCTGTGTCTGCGCAAGGCTGACCAGAGGCTCGTGATCATTAAGCAGATCCCTGTGGAGCAGATGACGAAGGACGAGCGGCTGGCAGCACAGAACGAGTGCCAGGTGCTGAAGCTCCTGAATCACCCCAACATCACTGAATATTATGAGAACTTCCTGGAAGACAAGGCTCTTATGATTGCTATGGAGTACGCACCAGGTGGGACACTGGCGAGGAGGAGCATGGGCTGGGGACAGAGCTTCTTGGGTTCCTCAGTGTAGCTGGATCTGGGTGACTAAGCCTCTTTAGGGAGCGCCTGACTTAAATATCAGCAACCCCATGGGTTGGTTTTCAAGGCATCCATAGTGCTCTGTGAAGGTGAGGAGACTCCGATAATGTCTCTGGTACTTGAGACAGGCCTGACCTTTGTTTGGCAAGGCTGTTTCCCTCTGAAGAGGTGCTCACTCCTGTCCTTTGTCACCTCCTATTTCCTTATCTTGAAGCATATTCTATGTGAGGCTATTGTGGACATGGTTTGGAGGTCCACAGGATAACTTAAGCTTGTTGTTCAAAGGGACCTGGCCACATTGAAAATTCTATTATTTGAAAACGTTTTAAAATACATTTGCATTATTAGCACTGCCAGTGCTTATCCCAATGGAAAGGATTTTAAAAATCTCTTTTTCATCACTGATCTGTGTGTTCCCTTCTGCTCTTCACTGGGGTGTTCTGTCAGTTTCCCTTCTGTTTGTTGTCAGCTTCCCTTTTGGGCTGCAGTGTTGGAGCGGCAGAGCTGCCTGGAGAAGTGTCAATTCAAACAAACACAAGATTTGCCTTGCCATTTTAAATCAAGAAAATGCTTACCTTAGGGTTTGTAAAACTGCTTCATACAAAACCTGAATTCTGGCCCCTTAAACAGCGGGTGGGTACAAGGGGAATTTCTTGAGGCAGAACAGGCTTATCTTGTTCTCCCATTGACATTTGCTGCCTCACAGTGCTCTGATATGTATGGCTTTAACATTTCTGTTTCCCACTGAGCCCTGAAGGCAGTGCTGCCATTGACAGTGTGGTGCTAACATTAACCCCTCTGCTGCTGGTTCTGCATCCCATGTGCCGTGCTGCTGTTGTTCTCTTAACATTCAGAGAATGCGTGGCATGTTCTGTTGGTACATTGTATGACTTTGGACATGCTTGGCTCGTTCAGCAGCAATTGTGCAGTTAAGATACTGTGACTCAATTCCATTACTTTTGGTTAAGACTATGCCAGCCCTGATAAACTTCCTTTGCTGATGGCCCTTCTGCCCTTTGCCATCCATCCCAGGTGGCACCTTGGCAGAGTTTATTCATAAACGTTGCAACTCCCTGTTGGACGAAGACACCATCCTGCACTTTTTTGTGCAGATCCTACTGGCCCTTCATCATGTTCACACCAAACAGATCCTGCACCGGGACTTAAAGACTCAGAACATTCTGTTGGACAAGCACCGCATGATCGTCAAGATTGGAGACTTTGGCATCTCCAAAATCTTGAGCAGCAAGAGCAAAGCCTACACGGTGCGTATCTGCTGAGCGTTCCCAAATTTCTGAAGTCCAGGGGAAGTTCTTCCCATCACAGCTGTTCTGTTTCTGTGTCTCCATGTGGGGAGAGTGGGCCTGAGATTAGGTTGCATCAACTATTGTGATTTAGATTTTGACAAGTCCATAAATAATCAGTATTACTGCTAATCTTTCCACTCTGTGGGTGTCTCACTCCAGTTAGCTCACTGATGTTAGAGTAGCGGGGTAGCAGTGAAGACATAGCAACTCAGCTTTTAACACAGGCTGGTAGCTGGAGTTCAACCCCAGGCTGCCCTATGGGCTTTAACTTGAGTTGTTAACCCGAGTTAAAAGCTGGGTGGGTGCGTCTTCACTGTTACTTTAACCCTAGGTAAGAACAGATCTTCTTGTGCAGTGCAGACATGCCCTTAATCTCCCTTGACAGCCTCTCTTACTGCAGTCATGAAAGTAGTTATGTCAGTTCCTATCTCTCTCGTTACCATGATGTCTGAATGCCTTCCAGTAGTGCATGAAAACAACTGTCCTCCTTGTCCCCAGGGGAGTATTGTGTGTGGCGTGGATTGGTTAATTTTGGTAGGGCTTTGTTGTTGAAGATTGTTTTTTATTTAAAAATATCCCTGCGGCTGTGTGTTTATGCTGGAGAAGGCTGGTTGGAGGTAGGTGCCTGGCACTTGCAGTGGGAGGAGATGGGGCGTGTTGGGATGATCCATAGTTCCTGGGGAGGTTTGTTCCACAGTCTGTTACTGGCCTTGTGGAAGTTCTTCCTCCTGCACAGACCATCTTTGCCCTTGGGGTAAAGAGTCCTGCTGTTCCAGAGGGGTGGAGTTGTTAACCACAGTCCTCATCCTGAAGCTTCAGGCTCCTAGATATGTTGGGCCCAAGCCACTGAGCACCTTGAAGCTAAGGCCTGAGTCCTTGTACTTGACTCGTAGGCTACAGGAAGCCAGCGTAGAGGGTGGTGGACAGGCCTGCTGGGCTCGTGATGGCCCGTGGTGCTGAGGAGACTCACTGTGGCATCCGGTGGCTGGAGTTTCCTAAGGCCTGTTGCCTTTGTGCCCAGGTGCATTGCATTGCTGTAGTCCAGATGGGATGTGACAGAGTCTTGGATAACCAAGGTTAGGTCACAGTCCACCAGGTTGGGATGGAGTCTCCTAGCCAACCAGAGATGGTAAAAAGTGCGGCTGTGTGAGAAGTTAGCATCAGAGAGCCTCTTCTGAGACCGGGCTGATATGACACATGTGCTTGGGGGCTGACTTTTTCAGTTACTGAATCTTGCTGGTTGGGTGGATGTCCTGTCTTTTCTTTTTCATCTTTTCGCTGCGTGATACCTTGGTATCTGTCCCCATCTAACCTGATCTGGTTGGCATCACTAAGCGATCTGAGCCCTGCAGTTGGCTAGAAGTTCACATTGGAGCTAAGTGCTGAATGGGAGAGGGAGCCATGCTCTAGTAGCGTCAGAAACGGTAAATCCTCTAGCAATTTTATCTTGGGAAGATCATCGGCCAGTAATCAATAGCAGGGAAACTAATGCTCCTCCCAGTTCGCCTAGAACTCTGGCTTCGTTGTGTTGTAGTCAAGTCATTTTTGTAACCGGTGTTGATCTTTACCTCTCCTTGCCGTGGTTCTGGACTGAGAGTGCCATCATGCATCTGTGCCTCTTTCTTTCAGGTTGTGGGGACTCCGTGTTACATCTCCCCAGAGCTGTGCGAAGGGAAACCCTACAACCAGAAGAGCGATATCTGGGCGCTGGGCTGTGTGCTCTACGAGCTTGCCAGTCTCAAGAGAGCCTTTGAAGCTGCAGTAAGGCTGGGGTCTGGGGTTTTCTTAAAGCTGAGATGTGAATTCCAGAAATACGTCCGCGTTGGGCTGTGCCTGTTGCATTCCCACAGAGCCTGCAGCTCTGGGGAGGGCAGCACCTTGCATTGCTCCTGATGTTTCCTGTCTCTCTGCCCATGCAGCAGCCAGGGTTCTGCTAACCATGTGTGTCTATGTTCCTTCCATACTCTCCAGAATCTGCCCGCCTTGGTGCTAAAGATCATGAGTGGGACGTTTGCTCCCATCTCAGACCGATACAGCCCAGACCTGCGCCAACTCATCCTGAGCATGCTCAACCTGGACCCTTCCAAGCGGCCCCAGCTGAACGAGATCATGGCCCAGGCCATCTGCATCAGGCCACTTCTGAACCTTTACACTGATGTGGGCAGTGTCAAAATGAGAAGGCAAGTTGTGCTGCTGCGATCATCTCTCTGGGGCCTACCAATGGGAGGGGACGGGGATGGAGAGGCTCCAGCTCCCAGGAGATCTCTGAGAGAGTCAGTTCTTTACTTGGTTGGAGCTGGGAAGGGACGCTGACCAGCTAGAGATCTCAGCTGTGCTTGTGGTATGTGCATACAGGCTAACAGGACCCGGGCTCATGCTCGGCAGCCTGGGGGCTCAGGAGATGGTGAATTGCTGAGGGGCTGTCACGGGGAGGACAGGTTCACCTCCGGTCTCAGGATCTTGCTGACAGGTGTTGCACTTGCTCGCTCACTCTTTGTTGTGGTGGGTGTGGTGCTTTGGGATCCCTGGAGTTGAGAAGACCCATACTGCTGTGGTCAGCAAATACAAATGTGTACACACTGACTGAGTTCTTGCCCCTGCCCTTGGTGTCACCCTTACCCTGGGGCCAGCATGACCTCACACAGGACATGGTGCTGTCAGAGAGCCAGCTGGCCGATCTTAAAGAACTGTCCCCAGGAAACTGAACTGTGTCTCCTGTCCTGAGTCTGCCTGCACCAGGCCATGCTCAGCAGTTCACTCTGCCCTAATGATAAAGCTTCCCTCTCCTCTCTGAGCCCAGTGCTGATGCTGGCCCAGCTGTTTGAGTGAACAGTCAGAAGTTGTGCATTTCGGTTTGACAGGCCTGAGAAGCCATTAGCTACAGTGCCACCAGTGACCCACAACAGAGCGGGAGGAAGAGTGACCAGTGCCAGACCCAGGGGTAAGGCCAGGCACAGTGTATTCAGCAGAACTTAATTTCAAAGGCGAATCCTTTGTATTGACCAGCAGTGGCATCCTCTGCCAGATGAAACTCAGGCACTTCACACCCTAAATCCCCTTCCTCGGAGAACCTGTACTCCAGCCCCAGGCTGATGGGACTTAGGAGCTAGCCAGTGCTGCTTCCGAGGCTTTCCTGCCCTTGTCGTCTGGCGCCTGAGTTCCCCTGTGCTGCAGCGCACCCAGGCTGGGAATTGAGGGTCCCTGGGTGATGAATAGCTAGAGCTGTAGCAGCCCATCTACCCTCTGCAAATTCTAGAGTAGAACACTAGTTTCCCCCTCCTCCTGCTGGCATCGCCCTGGAGAGCTGCTGTGAACAGCCTTCCCTGGAGCCCCTAGTGAGCCTCAGACAGAGGTTCCAGGCCCTGTTCTTGCCAGCTGATTTAGCCCCTCTGTCTAACTGGGTGTTGTCCTCCACTGTGGCTGGGCATCTGGATAGTATGGCTAGAGCCGCTTCCTTGCCCATTATAGCTTGCCAGGGAGGGTTGGGGGGTGGCAAGCTGGGGTGATGGTATTTCGTTTGGCCTCTTAGGTGTTCGACTTGGTTCAGCCAGGACTGGAATCCCACCTCCCCTGTCTTCCATCTACACCTGGGGCAGCGGGATCACCACCCCCCTCCGCCTGCCCATGCTCAACACAGAAGTGGTGCAGGTTTCTGCAGGGAGAACCCAGAAGGCCGGCGTCACTAAATCAGGGAGGCTCATCATGTGGGAGGTGAGCAATGGCAAGCAGGCAGCAGCCAAGGGCAATAAGCCACTGTCAGCAAAGGAGGCGTATAGCCTGCTTCCAGACATGCCATGGCCTCACATCCCCCACAGTCAGCAGGCAAATCCCTGGCTGCTCCTGGTGACCACTGAGGCTGCAGGAGGTCGGAGTGGGCTTATTGCTCCAACTTGTTCTTTTCACCCAAGCCCAGCTGCAAGCAAAGTACATTTCAAAACCTTTTGGCTTCTCTTTGCTAGGCTTCCCCAATGGGTGCTGCTGGAGGCCCTTCTCTCCCAGGGGCCACAGAGCAGCTCCAGCCTCAGTTTGTGTCCCGCTTCCTGGAAGGCCAGTCCGGAGTGACTATCAAACATGTGTCCTGTGGTGACCTCTTCACAACCTGCCTGACAGGTATGGCCATGAGCAGTGCTGTCTCCCTGCACGTTTTGGGGGTTCCCAAAGCAGCCAACCCCATCTTGGGATGGTGCAGCTGCTGTGTTGCTGATGGGGCATGCCCAGCAGGACTCTAGTCCCAAAGTCCGTATGGCAGAGAACTCTTCCCACCCGGAATGAGAAACCAATTTCAATGAGTCTTTGTGAGCCTCCTGCAGGGCCGGGTGTCCTCAGCAGCACCTGGGGAGCCAGGATCTGAAAACGCTTTTAAAGCATCCTCCAAGCTGCTTTTGGTCTGAGCTTCCTGGCTGAGTGACATCAACCTGGAATGTGCACTGTTTGCACAGTGAGGTTCTTCTGATGGCCCGTGGGGAGCCCAGTGTGTTTGCAGTTCTGCTGGGGATCAGGGGAATAAGTGACAGATTTGCAACTGGCAAACTTCAAATGTGTATGTTTGTCCTATCTCTGACCATGCTTCCTGCTGCCCCTGGGCTGGGTGGCCGGTAAATGAAGGACTCTGTGTGTTTAACACCTCTCCAGACTGTTGAATTAGAAGCTCCTGCGTACACAGCTGGAATAATGTTATCTCAGTGCTTTGCCCATCATCCCCTGTTTGTGTTAGTTCTTGTTGGGTGACTTGTCCCAGCACGTTTATGGCTGCTTCTCTCAAGACTCCTGAGCCCCATCTAAAACTAGCCCTCTGTACATATCCCCCTAGCAGCTAGCCCAAGGCATCAGTGTGGGATTGGCAGTGTCTGCCAGCTGGTGAGGGCTCCCAAGGGACACTGGTACTGCTTGGATGCTGTGGTCTGTCCCCAGGGCTGTGTAGATGCACAGTGTATTGTGGGTGGCTGTAATATGGCTTTATTTTGCTTTTCCAGACAGGGGGATAATCATGACTTTTGGCAGTGGCAGTAATGGTTGTTTGGGGCATGGAAACTTCACTGATGTAACACAGGTTTGTAGTATGAGGAATTGGGGACACCGATAAATACTGACTGTGTCATGTGGCACAGCTTCTCCCTGGCCCCCAGCGGACTTGCAGCAGTCCTGCTGTGTGCATCCAAATGACGCTGACGGGCTCTGGAACCGGATCCTTTCCCTTCCCTCCCCCCAGCTCTGTTCATCCTGCTTCTCTCCCCCCACTTGCACAAAGATGTCTTTGAATGTGGGGTTACAACATGCCGAGGGTTGTCGAGAGCTGCCTTGTGGTTGCTGTTGGCTGGGACCCAGACTCTGCCGCTGCCTGCAATCACACACCTGGTTGTTTCGGTCTCAGCCCTACAGCTGCTGCGGTTCACTGGGAAACTTGTTTTTCAAAAGAGCCAGTGTTAAAAGGAGAGCCACGCGTCCCTGATTGGGACAAAGTGCTGGAGCTGGAAAGGAGCTCTCCTCTCCCTCTCCAGGCTGTTTCCCAGCCCACCCTGGCTGGCTGGTGGCGATAACATGTGAAATCCAGCCAGGGATGAGGGTTTGGGCTGGATTGTCTCTGTGCTCCCTTGCAGGGCTTCGGTGGGTGTTACCCTCTGGCTTCTGCTTGAGAGCTGTGCACACCTCCCATTTGCCGCTGTGGAGGAGCGTAGATTGGTGGCTGCAACCCTATTTAAGCAAATGGTGCTTTTCCCTGAGGAGGTTGAGGCCCATGGGAGGGATGTGTCAGATCTGACTCTTATCACAGCACGGAAAAAACAAAGTGAGAAGATAAATGGGGAATCTGCCTCACGGGAGAGTTAGCTAGTAGTTTCCGTGCAGTGCCCTGGGTGTGGATCTTTCAGGTGAGACATTATAACCAAGTTTTACCTGCTTTGCGTGGGCTTTTGTCACAAGGGTAGAGATTTGCCCTGCTGCCTTTGGCATAATGTTTCTCCTCCCCAAACTGTTGTGCTAGTTGGTTGTCTGGCAGCTGTTGTTTACCCCAGAGGTGGCTGCATTTTCCTTTGTGCTGTATATACACATAGTTTGTAAAGCACCTTTAAGATCCCTTGGGACAAAAGGTACTATGGAAATGTAAATATTGTTCATATAGTGTAAAACCTGGAATAGGAACTAGAAAATCCATGGAGCTCTGTTACCTTGCCTTGCCGTTCTACAGTGCCCGCTGGGTAGGCAGATCTGCTGTAGTAAGGAGTCAGTCAGTGAGCTGATGGGGGAGAGGGCGGAGCTGACTAAAGCTGTTCTTTCCTCTACCAGCCTAAGATCGTGGAGGCACTGCTGGGCTACGAGATTGTGCAGGTGGCATGTGGCGCGTCTCATGTGCTGGCCATTTCCAATGAACGGGAAGTGTTTGCCTGGGGCAGAGGGGACAATGGTAAGGGGATTTTAGCTGCCACTGCTTAGCATGATCAAGGGGCATTTTTCCTCCCCTTTTACTTCCCCAATCCCTACTGATGTCCCTTTGTGTACTTCCTGGAAGGTAACTGTTGTGTGAGACCGACTGTGGCTGGAGCAGCTGGCAGTTCCCCACAGCCAGGGCACCTGCGCCCTACACACAGTGCTCCCTGCTGGGTGTGTCTGCAGCTAAGGCACCTGCCCCCTTGCACACAGTGGCCCACATCCAGGCCCTGCAGTTACCACTCTAGATATTGTTACTCAGGGAAATGCCTTTGGTTTGTATTTTGATACGAAAAGTCTCTCTAAACGATTTCTTTTGCCCAGGTCGGCTGGGGCTGGGAACTCTGGACTCCGCTAATTCTCCCCAGCAAGTAGCTGTTCCTCCTGAACACGAGGCTCAGAAAGTCCTTTGTGGTATTGACTCCTCCATGGTCCTGACGGTGAAGAACCGGATTCTTGCTTGTGGGAGCAACAGGTAAGAAAAGAGGGATGTTTCCCTGCCTTCTGGACCAGAGGTGTCACCATAGCAGATCAGTCCAGGGCCCCTCTAATCCAGTGTCCTGTCTCCAGCAGCGTGAGAAGCTCAGTAATGGGTATCTCTTTGGAGCTGCCGACAGCTCTGGTGTAGAGCAAGAATGTGCCCTATATCACAATAACGATACATTTCTCAGCATCCCTTGGCTTCCGTGCAGCTAGTCCGGGAAGGCTTTGGCCCAAGGCATTCTGAAGAAGTTCCATTTATAATACACGATGTTTGCTCAGCCCCGGGACTGCTCTCCTCATGCAGGTTTAACAAGCTGGGCCTGGATAAGATTGCGGAGGAGGAGGAGCCGTCCCTGGGGGATCGGGTGGAAGAGGCTCCCACATTCACATGTGTCCAGTCAGGGCCTTTAAATCAAGAGCCGGTGGTGTGTGCAGATATCGGAACAGCCCATTCGGCTGCAGTCACAGGTGAGGAGGTGGCCCTTGGAAACCTGTGCTGGGAGGGGCAATGTGGGGAGGACCTTCCCCCCCTCCCCCCGTGGTTTGGGTTCCAGACAGCGAGTCGGCCTGGGAATGTTTGGGCTGTGGGGGCAGTGTGCTCTGCACTGGTGGAATACCAGCCTCTTACCGTGACATCTCGCTGCTTTCTGACCAGGCGAGTGTTGGCTGACTTCTCAGTTCTGTCTTCCCATTGACAGCTTCTGGCCAGTGTTACACCTTTGGCAGCAACCAGCACGGGCAGCTTGGCAGCAGCACCTGCCGTACCGGCCGAGTGCCCTACCTGGTGGTGGGACTCCAAGGGATAAAGGTCACCATGGTGGCTTGTGGCGATGCCTTCACTGTGGCCATTGGAGCAGGTGAGATTGAAGCCCTGGTGTCCTGTCTTGCAGCAGTTCCTGGCTTTCTTGAGCTGTTAGCCAAGGAGTCAGTGCTGCTGGTGAGTGCTCCAGACTGCAGCCTGCAGCCCCACCCTGCTTCCTATGGCCGCTCTGAGAGGAGCAAGGGGGGCAGGCTTGTTCCGCTCGGCAGGGCACTCTGCTCTGCAGCTTGAGACTGGAGGGTCAGCAAACCTCATGTCAGTCTGGGAGAAACCATCTGCAGCCAAGTGTCTCCTTTCCAGAGGGAGAGGTGTACACATGGGGGAAAGGAGCCCGCGGGCGCCTGGGAAGGAAGGATGAGGAGACCAGGACTCCCAGGCCTGTGCAGCTGGAGGAAACCCACCCCTACCTGGTGACCTCTGTCGCCTGCTGCCATGGGAACACACTGCTGGCAGTAAAACGTGAGTAGAGGGTTCTTCGCCACAGCTGTTCTTGCTGCAAGCTCAGGGGACCTAAACTGAAGCCCTGCCTGGCACCCTAGAGGGGTCATGCCCGGCAGCACTGAGGGGGCAGAGTGTGTTTAGCCAGCTGTCAGCCCCTGCTGCCCTCTGCTCTCTGCAGCTCTCCTTGCTAATTACACTGTGTGATTTGGGGGACACTAATGCTCTATTGCTCATTCCGTGCCTGCTGGGCCACAGACCTTTGGGGTGCTCCTGCCTGCCTTGGCATTGCTTTGACTTGCCTCTGGACTAAGCCCCTCCAGATTTTGCCACTCTGGGATTTCCTTTGGGGGAAGCGGGGTGCTGCCGTGTCTGTTGCTACCCAGGTCCCTTTCTAGCTGGGGTGTTCCATTGCTCTTCCTTAGGCCAAATGCTAATAACCAGGGAATCCAACACATTTTCAATCTGGACTTACTCCTCCACAGTGAACCCTGGCCCTGCAGAGCACAGGGACAGCCTCCACTGCAATGGGTCCCTGCTCAGCCCTGTCAATCCGGACATCCTGTACCAAGCGTTTACAGTGTCTGCTTTGGGGAGACCTATTCCTGAGCCGGGAGTGCGTGCACCCTCTGGAGTCACTTAGCACTGCTCCATGGGTCAGCTCCTGAGCGGTGCAAAGCCCACTCCCCCGCCCCGGTTGGAGCACTCTGCAGCTCTTCCCAGTGCCTACCGGGCCAAAGGCCCCCCATTCGTTACCAGCTGGCTGGTTTCTGGAATCTATGGTGACTTCGTATTCCACTGAAATCAGAGCAGCCCCAGGCAAAGCACAGAATCCATCTCTCATTGTGTGCTACACCCCTTAGCCACTGTAGTGATACTGAGCCAACCCAGCAAAGCAAAGAGCAGCGGGGGAAGGAGGAGTCCTTTGGATTCCTAATGCCCTCCTGCTACGGCTGGTCAGGGGAAGCCTGCAGGGAGCTGCCGTGCTGGTGGCCATGTTTATGGAGCCAAAGCATTTCCCAAACCAGCGACTTTCAGAGCAATTGAAGTTGCCTAAATAGAAACTGAGATTTGAGGCATCATTTTGGCTCCTGGATCTTCTCTGTGGTTTGATAAAAATAGCAACAGCGTGTGGCTTCTCTTCCCTCAGTCTGAAGGCAGCATCATTACATGGTTCAAATAAACCCACAGTTGGACCTGCCCTTCCTGTGCCAGGATACACGAAGAGAGCCTAGGTCAGCACATTGGAGGGTCTGCTCGTACCTCTGCAGTGTGGACTATGGCTTTTCCCTTTCCCTGTCCCCTGCTAGCTGGCTAATTGTCCCCAGCGGGGAGGAGCTCCTTCCCAGGGACATGGCTTTTAGTTCCGTCACGCTCCACTGGGCACCTTGATTAAGCTACAGAAAACTTTCTTGTATCTGTATCGATCCAGCCTAGGTCCTTATCTGCCCTGCCCCCCCCCCCAGTTACATCTGAGCGCTTCACAGTCTTTCACTGATTTAGTGTTGAACCCAAATGCATAACATTCAGGATTGTGAATTGAGCCACCAAAATGTCACATGCAAACAGTGCCCTGCCCTGCTCCATGGGTACCAGAGTGAAGATACCATGGAAAGCTTGCAGAATGGGTTGGTTCGAACTTTGGGCTTTCACCCAACTGTTGGGTTGGAAAGCTTTTCCCAGAAGAGAAAACCTGTCTGAACCTTCTGCTTGTGGTATAGCCCTAGTCCCCTGACACAGGGCCGTATGAAAGGCCCATCACTAAAAAGCACCTTTGTGCTAAGGACCCAGTGGTTTCTTAGTGCCCCAACTTGTAATTCTCTCTTGGTCACCATTCAGTGCAATTTCTTTCCAGCATTTGGCGTCTGCTCCCTGGCTGCAACTGCCTGGGACTAGACCAGTATCTGCGACCCGCTTTACTGTGAGCTCTGTACTGCAACCTGCTACTAACTCTCGTCAGACCTCAGCAGTGCAAACCTCCATGCCGAAGCAACCCCAGTCAGGAAGGGACCACTAATGAATGAACAATGAGAAGTGGGAGCCTGTCCAGCAGCACAGAACTCCTTTGGAGAGAGTCTCTCTTTGCCTTCGGGGCTAACTCAGTGGGGGGAGTAAGGGGGGCACAGACCTCAAGGAGTCACTGTTTCTTTACCCCCCAGAAGACCCTTTAGAATCAACATGAAGACAAAGGGCCTCTCTGTTAATCCTTTAGCACCAGTGCACATGGCTGTTCCGATGCCAGTCCCACGCCCTCTGCTCTGTGTACTAATGAGGGCCTCACAATGGCTTCCCGGGGCAGCAAGAAAGTTGGGCTACTGAACCACAAAGCCTGTCAGCCTGATTATTGGCTTGGTAGCCACAGGATGCTGCTGATTTTAGCCTCCTGGTGGAGTGCTCTATCGGATACTTTTCCTGTTTTTATCCCTGGTTTCTGCCCTTTGTGTTTCAGCTGCAGGGGAGGAGTCGGGCCCGCAGTGAGGAATGGGCTGAGAGGAGCGAACTGCACCACCTCCATATGGACATAGCCAGCTTCCTTCTGATCTATATCCTCTCCTGCCTGCCTCAGTGTTACTCGGGCCTGGAGGACGGGGCTCTGTAGTGCAGGGGCAACACCATGGGCTGCATTGGTGCTTGCCAGGAGCCTGAGAACACCTAATCTATAGAGAATGGAATGCACAGAACTGATGAGAGATGTCAAACCCTTCAGATCAACAGGTGCCACTTTGCTGGAACTTGAAGCCTCCCCTGGCCGCTGCCCCGTGGAGCAGCATCTGCTGGGACAGGCCACATCTCTCCATCCAGGATGAAGGGTGATCATGACCTGACTTGTATGCAGCGGGCCCCAGTCAAGCGATTTTGCCACCAGCAAGAAGGGCCTCAGTTCATTTTCACAGATCCATGAAAACTGAATCTGGTTACAAAGCGTGGGCTGGCAGCTTTGTGTTGGAGAGAGCTGTCAGTGTTTGCACCAGAACGTCTGTTGTTACAGCCCCAGGCACTATGATGGGTGACTAAGTGCAAACTCTTTTACTTAAAGTCTATTTATTCCTGAAGAATGTTTGGCCCAGTTGTTGACCAAGTTCATTGCATTTTCAAGCTACCAAAGTTCTGGGGCCGTGACCCACTTGGCCCTTCACAAGCTGCCAGAACCAGCGAGAACAGTGATCTTGTGTGTAGGCGGCTTGGCCCTGGACTGTTCTTCCCAAGTGCCTGCCTTTAACTCTCCAATCACAGCTTGACTTGGGTCCTTCAACCCTTAGTTCTGTATGCCCCGGCTAAGGTTTGTTCTCAGGTCTCCTAAAGCCTGCTAGTGACCAGTTCACTGTCCAACAGCCTAGACCTCTGCTACTGAAAATCACCAGTATCACAGCGAGTAACTGGAGGTCTAGTCCCAGTCTGACCATGAGGAAGGAGGAGGACCTCCCCGGGGCTCTTCCTACCAGAGACTGGAGTTATCTTTCTATGTAACCAGAAGGATCGTTCACTTTTCTACTGACACCCGACTCGGGGCCATTTGCTGAAGAGCTTGTCTCTGATCTATCTTAGCAGCTCTCCTTTTCACATCTACTATGATACACTTGCCAGTCAGTTGTTGTGTATAAAGGCCATGCTTTCACTCGCTGGTAGGTTCACTGGCTTAGTTATTTTATTGTGGATCTTTGTTTGATTTGAGGCAAAACTTGGCAGTGGCTGACGGGCTCCAGTGCCGTCTGGCTGCTATGTCTGGAGATGAAAGATCATTTCTTGTATCACGGCTCCTGTCCCCGCTGGGTGCTGGGGCTCTGGAGAGGCTGAGGAGCAGGGTCCCCTGTAGCACTGGAAGTAGCATGGTGACCTGACTGGGGACATTCCTCTCCCTTTCCCTGGTGGCTGTCTTCTGCACAGCTGGGAAGAATCAGCACTCTGTTACCACCAGAAAGTCCTGTTGATTGTTCAAAGGTGTCTGTTTTCTTGGCATTTGCCTTGTGCCCTCCACCTCTGCTGGCGTTGGAAGCTCTATTCACGCTAAGGGGCTGTAGATCAGATCACTGCACATGCTCATTGGATCTCTCTTGCCCTTAAAATGGTGTGGCTCACTAGGGGAGGTAGAATCCGGGGCTTGCTGTGGGGAATGGCCATCTTGATCGGTTCCAAGCCAGTGCTGAGTGATGAAGGCAGTGCTGCGTACCTGGCTGTGCCGGGTGAGCCTGTCTCATGACCCTTTGCTTTGGATGGGCTGCGCTTCCTCTCCCTTCTGTAGGTCACGGTGAGGCTCCCAGGAGCCTTTGTTTAGGTGGAGGTGTTTTCTGACCCCAGTCAGATCCAGGATTGTGAGTCAGGGCAACCCTTAACCAAGGCGATTGCAGCTTGTTGGGCTAAGAGAACCACTGCAGGCTTCCTGGGCGAATGGTTTCAGGAAAGACCTCTTGTTGTAGGGCAGCCCCAGCTCCTACAGGAATAGCATCCTCCTGCCAATGTCTCTACTGCCCCGGCTCTGTTCTGTAGAGCCCAGGGAGAGGGCTGCCAGAGGAGCCGGGTGCCTGCAGCTCCCACTGACCTGACCTGGAGCTGTGGGTGCTCAGCACCTCTGACTGTTAGCCCCCAAGTCCACTCTGATTCCAGGGGGGCACTTCCAACGTGGAAGCGCAGGTGAGAGATTCCCTCCGAAGAGCCTGGCCAGTCTGCTTTCCAACCCAGAGCTGAGGGAAAATGGAGCCTTCCTGGAGGGAGATGCTATTCTTGCCTCTGGAGAGACTTGCCAGAGGGTCAGAACTGGCCAGGCATGGCCACTGGACAGGAGGGTTGTGACTCCATAACCTAGGCAGGGCAGCTCCCTGATGAGCCATGTCTGCCTCTGACAGCAGAAGGTCTCTGTCCTGCACTTTGGCAGCACTTGTACAGCCTCTCCTGCCAATAAAGTATGGAGTTGAGTAGAAATCCACCATAAACCAGTCCCTTGGAAAGTCCGACACCAGCCACCTGGTTTCCTATGTCCCCTTGGAGCAAAACAGCTCCTCCCAAAGGTGAAGTACCTGCCAATCCTCCCCAAGGCAAAGTACCCGCCGAGGTGAAACCTGCTGGCACCAGCTCCACTTCCGGAGCCTCTTCTGGGGCTTTTACTGCATGAGAGATGTTGTTCTATAGCCTACAGAAGGGCCATTTCTCAGCAGAGCCCATGGGGGATGGCGGCATTAGGGACTGTAATAAGGTGAGGAGCCAGCTCATTAACAATGTGCTCCCAGAGGGGAAGACCCCAGTAATCTCCCTTGTAGGGTGACCATATTTTCCCAAAGGGAAAGCGGGACACTGCACAGGACCAGCCCAAGGCCCCCTCTCCCCACTGTGCGTGGGGTTGATCTGGCCCGAGCCACTTTCTTGAGCCCTCCCTCCCATGTGGGGCTGGCATTGGTGCTCTCCTGCCCCACTTTGTCCAGTTTGCTTTTGCCAACTGATCATCAGGCAGCAAGAGCAAACAGGACAAACGCCCTGTTTTGTCAAAAAAAGTCGGGACGACCAGGACAAGGCTTAAAAAAGGGACTGTCCTGGCCAAATTGGGACGTATGGACACCGTACCCCATTGATTCTCACTCATGTCACACCTTGGTGTGTGTGGAGTTTGGGGTGTTGCAGCCCCAAGCTAAGGCCAGAGCCAGCAGGAATTCACAACCACTGTTGGTATTTGCTGAGCACTGGAGTTAATCTTTGATGCCCCGGAGTTCAGCAAGGTCATTTGAAGAATTTAATACTGGACTGTGACCCAGCTCGGAAAAGAAACAAAGAGGCCCCAGAACAACACTAGAGCTCTCAGAACTACAGGCTGAGGCATGTCCTCCCTCCCTGAGGCACAACAGCCAGAGCTAACAGGCCATTCCATCCCTCAAGCCTGTGCATTGCTCCCCGCACAAGCTCATGCTACCCCAGTGAAAGCTCCTGCTTATCCTATGCCGCGGCTTGTGGGCTTGTTCTTAGTCCTATGTGTAGAGGAGCTGGGGCTAGAATACATTCCTCTAGCAGCATATCCCAGCCAAGGGCAAGGAGCCCCGGATCCACAGGCACTGAAGTGCACACGCCCCTTTCATGCGCGCCCCCTACTCGCAGCTCGCTTCCAAAGCCAGAGCACTTTCCACGGGGCCAGCAGCAGGAGAGGGACATGGAGCGCATAGAGGAGAGATGGGCCCTGTCCTGGTGAAGAGGATAGCTCAGCCACGGAACTGTTCCGGAGCAGCAGTGTCCCTCAACTATCCCTGGTGAGGCTCCGGAGGACGGACAGAAAAAAGAACATGTTCAGGAGATGATGCTGGAAAGGGGAAGGCTGCCGAGGCAACCCATTTCCCTCCTGTTCTCTCCAGCTTGAGGTGGATCTTGTGCAGTGTCCACGTTCCTGAAGAAAAGCTGAAGGTCCATCACTTGGCCTAGGGACTCAGCGGTGGCGGGATTGGGAAGGGGCACGAAACTCTGTACTATGTAGTTTCTGTAGCTCTCCTAAGCATCTCCCGGGAGTGGAGCAGCATCCATAATCAGCTCTCCCTGTGTGAAGGGATGATAACACCAGGAAGAGGGAGGGGAGGGACTCAAGAAGTAGAAAATCCCTAGGGAGCTGGTGAAATCCCAGGCCGCTTTGTTCTGTTCTCAGTTGAAAGTTGGAGGGAGAGAGAGAGAGAGAGAGTGTGTGTGTGTTTGTAGGTGGGTTGTGATGGGCTGTTGGGGGCACTGGGTGTAGGAGGACTGCCTGTCTGTCTGGGAGTGATATGTCAGGGTAGTTGAGGAGGTTATAAGTACAGTAGCTGCTCTGGTGGTGTCTGGAGTGAGGTCATGTATTGCCCGTGTTTAAGAGGTATTTCTAGTTACTACTGATGTGCCTAGAAGCATTTGGGCCTGAGGGAGCCATAGACACACAATATCTGATAGTGTTCAGGCTCTGAAAGGGGCTGATCTTTCCTGTTTGTAAACCCCATGGCAGGGACAGGGACTCCTCACTTCAGGCTGTCCCATCTCTCCAGCCAGTTCCTTCTGATGACTTTGTGTTCCCGCTAGCTAATGAGTCAGAAATGCTCTCTGCAGTGGGCTTAGAGGCTGAGTAGTTCTAAACATCAAAGTGCAATAAATAGAAATAGTGACTCTCTAGCCTGCTAGCGCCTTTCATCGGAGAGTCCTATGGGGCTCGCAGGCCTCCGTTAATGGAGCTGCACATACTTCTGTGAGCTAGCTAAGTTCTGTCCCCATTCTCCGCATGGGACACCGACACAGCGCAGTTAGAACCCCCCTCCCTTTTAAAGCTGTGTGCAGAGATGGTTTACATGGAGTTATGGCTGGAGGAGCACGTTCTATCCTGTTCTGGCCGGCCTGAGGGGGATGGAACCAGCTTTCACAGCCATGCCCCAGCCTAGGCTAGACCACAACTTGAGTGCCAACTGAACAACATGGGTCCATTTTGTGGTGTAGACAGGACCCTAACTGTGTTCCCAAAGCGAGCTAAAGCTTGGACACGGTGAAGGCCTTAGCTCTTTTGCCTACAGAATACAATTAAGAGCCATCTATGCTATAGGAGGGCTTAGGGGATAATCACATTGTATCTGGCTTCCCTGACACTGGCTGAACTGCAATGCAAGAGGCACCTAAGCACGCCCGTCATGCTGTGAGTCAGTGGCAGAACCAGAAAGGGAATGCGCGGCCTGAAGAGTTTTATGGCTACTAGAAAACAGAATGGGAAGAATAGTTACCCACATGCCATGGGCCACGCAGCCAGCATGCCAGACCGGGTGGGACATCGTTGGGGGCCAATCAACAAGCTCCAGCTATGTCCAGTATTCTAATGGCATTTCCCAGCCTGCTCTCATAAGGCCACCCATGGTTAATCTCTCACATGTAGCATTTCCAGGAGCTCTGGGAAAGTGAGGGAGCAAATTCCTGCTGGTTAAAGTTTAGCCCATTCTGCCACCAGCTTACTGCCTTCACAAAGGCCGTGTGTTAACCTTTCCTGCCTGTGGTCTTAGTGTGTGGTTGGAGACCAGTCCTCTCCTATCAGCCAGAGCTGTTGAGGGCCTGTAGTTCAAGTCACACGGGTGCCCAGTCTGCTGGAGAGGGATCCCAGTGCGCTCCTGGCATGCACTGGCAGAGACCCTCTTTTAAATTTGGATGCCCCATTCATTTAACCCATCTGTCATATAGCCAGTTGCTTGACAGCAGGTAGGGTAGCACCATGCATGTGGCCGATTAAGCTGCTAGCCCAGAACCTGATTCCCTGGGATATCATTCCCCGACCCCACCCCAGGCTGTGTATGTGGGGGCTGCAGCCTATACCCCACTAGTTTTGTGCCTGCCCTGATTCTAGCAAATGCTGGGGGGCCGGGTTTTGCTCCCACCAGGCAGACCCTGGCAGATTTTAACACAACTTTTGGGGGAGAAGAACATGTGTAGCAAGTGTCATGATGGGGATTTACTCACTTAGCATTTCCCCCAGGAATCCCTCCGTGTTCCATTTGCTATTTGAAAACTAAACCCAAAAGTTACCATAGCCACCACTACCCTCCATGAGACAAGGGCTAGAGCACGGGCGGGTTAGGCTCCAGCCACCTGCTCCTCACCCTGTCAGCCTGTGGGCACCAAATGGTGGTTGGACCTGTTCTGCCAGCCTCTGGGGGAAGGGACACACATCCCTACATGCTGCTTTCTGAGAGCAGCAAGTGGAGGCTGGAGGGTGGCAACTTTAGTCTGGCTCTGCTCCTTGCATCTTTTATCCTCCCTCCAACCTCTTTGAGAAGAAGGTGAGACGCGGGGCAGGAAGGCGATTGCCTGCTGGGCATAGGTACCCATGCAGTCCGAGCAGGGCCCCCAACTCCCAGTGGCGGGGAAGAGGGGCTAAGCCAAGAGTCTTGATGGTTTGCATGGAGAGTGATGGAGAGAAATGGGATATTCTCTGCTCTGAGAAATAGGGAACGGGATTGTTTTTGCCCTCATCAGCATGCCCCCCAAGGCCCAGCTTTGGGGCAAATGTCCTTCAGTGGGGGTGGCTGTACAGGTCTCAGGAGCGAACAAAACAGTTCTTTGAGATTAGCCACAGGGGTCACTGCAGATCTTTTGCTCTCTAGGTCCTGAGTGTCCACCCCAGCGCCTGTAGCCACGCAGCACCGTAGTCACCTGAAAAGGATTGTCTAGCGCAGGGGTTCTCAAACTTCATTGCACTGCGACCCCCTTCCAACAACAAAAACTACTACACCATCCCAGAAGGGGGGGCTGAAGCCTGAGCCCCGGGGGCAGGGGGGAGCCAAAGTCCAAGGGCTTCAGCCCCAGGCAGGGGCCCTGTAACCCAGCCCTGCCACCTAGGGTGGAAGCCCTTGGGCTCTGGGCCCCAGCAACTCTAAGGCAACCCTGGTGACCCCATTAAAATGGGGTCCTGACCCCCAGTGTGAGAACCACTGCCAGTAGTCACACCTTGCTCCAGATGTGTTTGGTTTAGTAACTTGTGCCGGTAACAGGTGTGATCACTAGGTGGCGTCCTCCTCCCCGCCCGTCGCGGGGTGCGGCAGCTCAGGGGTCGGTGCAGCGGGGCGGGGGGGGGGGGGAGTGTGGTTAGCCCGCTGCTGGGCGCCAGACAGGGAGAAACCACCGCCCCTCCCCCGCCGCCCGGGTGCTGGGCCTGGCCTGGGAGCGTGGCCACCCCCGGAGACGCGCCAGTCTCAAAGCACGTGGCCGACCAGAGCTAATGACTCCTCCAGGCGCAGGTAAGTAAAGAGCCCAGTGGGGACACTGAGGCACAGGGTGTCAGTGACTCAACCAAGGACACCCAGGGAGCACGTGGCAGAGCCAAGGCTAGACCGGACCCCGGCTCCCCGGCCCGGGCCATGCCCACTGGGCTGCGGCACGGGAAGGGAGCCGGGGGCAGGGGGTGGCCCTGGCCTGGCCCTGGGGACTCCGGACCCCGGGCTGTGACCCCCCCTGAGCGAAGTCTTGCGTTGACCGGGCAGCCGTGGGGGGGGGGAGCAGCCCTAGGCGGGGGGGGCAGCGCGGTGTCTGCTCTGCCAGCCGCTGTGGCGTTGCCCCCGGGGGCCGAGCCGGGAACCCCCCCAGCCGCCGCTGGCTCCCCGAGGGGGGCGGGGCGGGGCGCGGCCGGGCGCTAGGGCCGCGCGGAGCCCGGGGCCGCCCTGGGCGGGGCCGCCGCCCGCCCCCGGAGCCGCCGCGCGGCGCGGCCCCAGTCGGTGCCCGGCAGGCGCTGGGCGAGCGGCGGCCCCGGCGCGGCCCCACCATGCCCGGCTTCGACTACAAGTTCCTGGAGAAGCCGCAGCGGCGGCTGCTGTGCCCGCTGTGCGGCAAGGCCATGCGGGAGCCCGTGCAGGTCTCCACCTGCGGCCACCGCTTCTGCGACACCTGCCTGCAGGAGTTCCTCAGGTGCGGGGGGGTTGTGACGTCAGAGATCCCTTTGTTACGTCAGGCCCGGGGGGGCCCCCCCGGACCCCCCCGGGCTCGCGGCTCTCGCGGGCCGGCGCTGGGACCGTGCGGGGCTCCCCAGGCTGCTCGCCGGGCCCGGGGGGGGTCTCGTGGCTGGTCCGGGCCCGGGGGGGGGTCTCGTGGCTGGGCCGGGCTGGCGGGGCCCCCCCGGGCAAAGCCCCCCGGGATTTCCGCGCCCGGGGCAGCGGGGGGGGGCGAGTCCGGCTCCTGCCCCGGGCGGTTTGTTCTGGTGCCCGCCTGGCCCGGCGCTTTCGCCCGACCCGGGACCCCCGGGCGGTCGCCGGTGCCTGGCCCGGCCCGGCTCGGCTCGGCTCGGCTCCGCGCGCGGCGGGAGGAGGGGCCGAAACTCGCCGGTTTCGTGACGTGCCCGGGCAGGTGCGGAGACTGTCCCCGGGCGGGACGTCCCCCCCCTCGGCCCCTCTTGTGCGCGGCTCGGGGGCCTGGGGCAGCACGAACGGGGGGGGCCGTGTGTGCAGCGGGGGGGGCAAGGGTCAGGCGTTGCCCAGCCCCCCGGGGTGCGGGGGGGGTGCGGGGCTCCACACGGGGTCGGGTCACGTCCCGCCTGAGTCTTCACACCTGCGCGGAGCGCCCGGGCCACGTGGCTGCTCCGCCCGGGCCGCCGGCTCCGGCAGGCAGCGACCTGGGTGTAGCAGGGCTGGGAGCTCCTGAGTCTCCTGTCCCAGCCGGCCTGGCCTGTTCTGCCCAATCCAGCACGTCCCAGCCTGCCCTCCCGTTGTGCCCCAGCCTTGTGAAGGGAGGATGGGAGTCCCGGTGGGTAATGGCAGCCTTGCCCCCGTTTCCAGGCTGGGTCCCGGCAAGGGGGCACCACAGTGGAGATGTCCCCGTTGTCCCCCCGCCCTGTCCCACGTCCAGGGTGGTGGTAGGCGTTGTGGTCCACGTTTGCGGAGCCAGAAGCCGGGTGCTCTCTACATGGTGAGGGACCAGGGGGGCCCTGCCCAGGGTATACAGACTCCTGTTTCTCCCAGCTGGGGGCTGTCCTGCTCGTGGCTCTGAGTTCTCACTCGCTTCCCACCCGTGGGTTCGGGCTCAGTCTCGGTCTGCGGGGGCGAGGGTGGGGGGTTAACCCCTCAGTCCTGGCAGGTTCACACTCTGGTGCATTCCAGGCTCTGCCTTCGGTGGTGGCACCAGCCAGTCCGTTCTGCACTCTGCCCCCTGCGCCCTTTGTCTGAACATCCCTCCCTGATACCAGTCACACTGCTGCCCTCTCTGCCTGCCCCGTGTGGCCTGGTAGTGGGAAGGACCCTGCAAACATGCTGGCTATGTGCCCAGCTCAGCAGCTGCAGCTCCATGCCACCCTGGGCCCTCCTCCGTTTGACTGAAGACCAGCTGGTTCCCTGCTATGGGGCGGGGGGTGGGGGGGACGGACGACAGCCACTTTATTGCAGAAGTGGGTTCCAAAAGTGGGGAGGGGAAACCCTTGGCCACGACAAGACCCTCTCTGAGGAGCCAGAGCTCAGCCAGGCTACATCCCACCCTGCTGCAGGCCCATAGGATTGTTTGCCCCCAGACCCTTCAGCTCCATGTGGTGGTTTGGCTACAGTGTTCTCTCAGGGTCTGGTGCTGTGAAAAAGCCCCTGGAAATGGGAAGACCCTGCTGAGAACCTGGGCTGTGTGTGTACAGCGCCTGGCACAGCGGGGTCCCAGTGCTACAGATCACAATACAGCAGCTGCAGATGTGGGCAGGGCTGGGAGCTGTGCACTGGGTTAGGAGAGGCCTGCTCTGTGGTCAGGGGACGGGGATAGAGGCTCTGAGAGGCAGTGCGGGCTCAGCAGCCCATGCAGTGGCAGTGGGTAGAGAGGAGCCTTTTGTGTGTTGCATAGTGTGTAGCTAGCACGGTCGGTCCTGTTCCCGGTGCACTCAGGGCCTTCGGGATCCCTGCGCCTTTGTGCTGGGGACACTGCTGGGAAATAAGTGTGCCAAATGGGATTTATTTCAGCCCTTGCCGGACATCCCTTAAGAGCCCCAGCCCAGCTTAGCTCTCAGCAATTGCAACACTGACCTAAAAAGCAGAGTCTTCAAATTGGGATTAAACGTGTGCGTGTGGGGACGTAGGTGGGAGCTTCAGGGCGAGCGGTTTTCCTTCGGGCACCTTGCCTTTCTTCCACAGCCCTGCCCCTCTCCTTGCTGTGAGACTCCATCCTCCTGGCAGGATTGTGCCCTTCACCAGAGATGGAGCTCTGCACCCACTGGTGTGAGCCCTGTCCACACCACAGCATCTAAACCCTGCTGTTGAAGCATGCTTGAGCCATGGGGTTCTGGAGGGGTCGCCTGTGGCAGCAGCTTCCCACAGGCTTGCTGAGCGGTTATGGATTGCCAAAGTGCTGCCAGGGCTTGGCATGTGCCGTCCCTGGTCCCCCCACCCCCGCCGGGCAGGCAGGGTCTCTCTCGGGCTAGCCAGCTGTCCACAGCCTCGCCAGGGAAGCCTGGCGTGCGCCTCTGAACACTCCCAGAGCCAGCTGCTTCCAGCACCACCAGCCAGTCCTCTGCCTCCTGCTTCCTGAATGAGGCCCGGCGGGGCGAGAGGCGGCTCTGGCTGTCGGTGCTCAGGCGGGGGCCTGGTTCAGTCATGTTCTCCAGCCTGACACACTTCAGCAGCCTGTAGCTCCCGTCTGGGGGGCTGCGGTCCCCCCTCCCTCAGGGCAGGGCTGGGGGCCAAGGAAGCCCCTCCACCTCTGAGGGCTGTTTTGTGTAGAACGATTCGTGTTTAACCCCTTGGTGCCCAACTCCACTGTCACCAAGTGCAAAGCAGGCAGCTGTGGGGTCTCTGGGACTGCAGAACCCTCTGGGGCTGAGCTGGGTGCCTGGTGTGCAGAGTGTCGGAGTGGGGGAGGACTAGAGCACAGGTTGGTGCCAGGACCCACGGCTGGCCCCGGGCCATGGCCATGCTCCCTGTGACTGCGATGCCCAGGCCCACTGACCAGCACACCAGACTGAGTCTCTGTGGCGTTGTCCAGAGTTTAACTAAACGCCTGGCTTGGTAATGAGGAGCCCAAAGTTGGCCCTGGTGCCTGTGAGCAGGAATAGAACCCAGGCTACTGCCTTGAGCGTGTCGGCACGGATCCCACTACAGGGGTGCACGTGCCTCGCACACGAGGCCTGGTTTTTTGTGACTGGCAGGGCTGCGTGTGCACCTTGTGCTCCCGCACGGGGGCATAACAGGAGGGGTGGCTCTGACTTGTCTCCGTTTCCGTTTAATGCCCGTGGCAGTGAGACCGAACCTGGCGCACGTCAAACCTGCACGTTCCTAGCTCAGACTAAGCGCCTTGAGAACCTCGGCGCTCCTGACCACTATGGGCTGAGGGTGACTGTGGCCTGAAATTCTCTGGTTACACCCCCTCCCCCAGCACAGACCCTCACCGTACAGGGTCTTTGTAGCGAAGGAATCAAGCCCCAGGGCTTAGCCCTCCTTCCATGGACTGGTTCCCCTGACAATGGGCACAGTTGGGACCTGTTCTGTCTGTGAGAATCCCACATTCCCAGCAGATGCTCAGCATCCTCGTCCTTCTCTGGACTCATGAGGCTGAAACTCCACTCTCTGGGACAGTCCACGAAGGTCTCGTCAGCGCCCAGACGGTGAGCGTCAGAACCCTCCAAATGGCCAGGCCAGCGTCGCCTTGAACCCCACAGAGCGTCAGACGGGGCCCCAAGGAAGGACCCCGCACAGCCAACCTCATCTCTGACACCACAGCTCCTCAGGGGTTGCAGCTCTGTGCTGAGGGAACTCGGGGCTTCCCATAGGCACAGCAAGTCCTCCCAGCCCTTCCTGGAACGGGGGACAGGGAAGGACGTTGATGCTTCCTGGCCCAGCACTATGCTGCCATGAGCGTTGGCCCCGGCCCAGTGGATGAGGCTCTGTCTGAGCCAGGCCCATCGTCTGTATCAAGATGTCCGCTGGCCCCATGAACAGATTGGGGCTGAAAGCGTCTTCTACCTCGGCACTGCCCCAGGGGAGGTCTTCTCTTCACAGTCACTGGGGCATGTTCCCTGCTCCCAGCAAGGCACCTCCCCTCCTGAGACTTACAGGCTTCTCCTGCAGCCCAAGCCCGCCTGGCCTGGCAGGACTGGCGCTGGTGAGCTACCCGTGTCCATCTGTGATGCCGCCAGGCATCACCAGCCCTTGGCCCTGCTCTCAGGAGCCCTCGGCTGCCTGGGTTTGAGTTGTGGGGGGGAGGGGGGATTTGCCGCCTGGCCGCTGTCTGGGAGCTTGAGGCGGCACAGAGCACGTGTGTGGCCCTGAGGGATGCTGCTAGCCAAAAAAATCCTGGTCTCGTGCATGCACGGTGTATGGGCTCCTCTCGCGGGAGCTGCACGGACCACGGCTGGGAGAACCACAGCTCCTGTAGGGGAGGAACTGTCCTCCTCTGGGCTCCCCCTTCAGCGCCCACTCCTGCAGGAGCCTGTCCCGGGGTGCGGCATCCCCTCCTGCTGGTGGGGCTATTGGCCATGGGAAATGCGCTCCCCTCCGCCAGCGGCCCCACTCCCCAAAGGGGCTGGTGCGGAGTGTCCTGGCAGGGTGTGAGCTCACTGGGCTCTGCGCCTTGGTCTCTTGGCTGTTTGGAGGTGTGGGGGGATGTGCTCCCGTCTTTTGGGCTAAAGGAGCGAGGGCTGGCTGCAGCTCAGAGCAGTGTCTCCCCGTCCCCTGTGGCGCTCAGCCCTCCTGGTGGTGTGGGGGCCAGGCATGCCCAGTCTTGCTGGGCTGGCTGCGTAGCCAGGAATTCAGAAGGTGTTTTGTGATTGCTTGGTTCAGGACCGAGCTGGCACAGGGCTGGGAGCGGAGTGAGGCCGGGCCTCAGGGGCTGCACCAAGGAGCTGAGCCCTGTGTAAACACGGTAAATTGTCTGTTTCTGCTGTCAGATGGTCCCAGTCAACAGCCCCTGACCCCAGCCCCAGTCTGCCAAGTCAGAGAGGGGCCCCACCCTCTGTGGGGTGACCCCTCCATCAGGGCGACCTTCTGCTGAGCAGAGCTGGAGAGTCCCCAAGGCCGCAGGCTCTTGGGAGGAGCCAGGCAAGTGCCACATGAAGACAAGAGAAACCTAATTTGTGCAAAACTGGGGGTTTCTTAAGGGAGGCTCCTTCCATCCTACGGTGCCGTGGAGGGGGTGACTAGGACGTGACTGGGGGCAGCTGGAAGCTGACTTATCTCCCTAGGTCACCTGCACTGATGCTGCCTGGGGCCTGCGTCCAGCTCTTGGCTCGAGTTAGGATTTCTAATGTCAGAGAGGGGAGATGTCTACTGGATTAGAGCAGGGGGCTGGGAGTCAGGACTCCTGGGTTCCGTCCCTGGCTCTCGCACGTCATGCTGCCTTAGGGGATCTCTGTGGACCCTCGGAAGGTGCTGACCCTGTTGCAGGGCTGCTGTTCTGCCCAGCCCCCGCGGTGTGGCAAGGGGCGTGGGCTCAGGTCAGTCTCTGGTAACTGATGCGTTGGGCAGGGTGCATGGCTGAGCTCGCTGCTGGGGCCTGGAGCAGAGCAGGGTCCCAGGGAGGGTGCTGTGACCCTCCTCCCCCTTGGCAGCCCAGCCCCAGACCATGCAGTGTTCAGGGACGGTCAAAGGCAAGGACTTCACTCCCTAACTGCTGTCTCAGCACATTCTCTGCCCAGCCAGCCGTGGTGGAGTGAGCAGGCTTTGCTGGGGATTATGTCTGTTCTCCCCCGCCCTGCCGTGGGGGCCTGCAGCCTGTTCCTCTCTGTGCTGGTTAACCCTTGCTCTGTGCACGGCGCTGGTGCTGGGGAGGTGCATGGCAGCCAGCGTGGGAGCGCATTAGGCTGCCGGAGCCGCAGGGTTCCCGCCTGGAGCTAGCCTAGGCCATGTGCCTGTGCCCAGTCTGGGGTGGGGCTGCTGGCGCGAGCCAGGCTCCCACACTGCTTAGCATGGCGCAGCCGGGCCGGGCTCCGCCCCAGCCTGCTCCAGCCTTTGCAAGGAGCCTCGTTCGCCCTTGTGTACCATAATCCTCGCCCTCGGCTTAGTCGCCTCCTCTGGGCGTGGAATCCAGGCAGAGCGAGGCTGGCGGCTGGCTGGGAACGTGCTGAGGCGCTGTCTGAGCTATGCCCAGCTGTGGGAGCTGCTGTCTGAACCGTTCTCGGGTACTGCAGTGCTCGGCTCTGCCCACGGTCTGTCCCCGGGGGGAGGTGCCTCTGCATGCGGGGGGGCCAGGTTCCGTTGCCCGGCTGGCTCCGTGCTGCGCTGTCAGGTGTGTGGCTCCCTGGCGAGCGCTCTGCTTCCATGTATCCCGCTGCTTAGGCTGGGGCTTTATTTCTCCTCGCTGCCCAGCAACTGTCCCCACAGGAACGGCGGGCGCCCAAACAAACTGGGAGCTGGGCAGCCTGGGACCCGTGCAGGGAAGCGGGCTCGGCCTACGGCGCTGGGCTCAGGTGGCAAGGAAACCACCCAGCCGTATTGGCCGAAACCTGGTGGTTTCCCTCCTGGTGCGTCTGCGGGGGACCACAGGGGCTGAGCGCTAGGGGTCTGACTAGCCCTTGTTCTCCAGCAGGCCGTGGGGCCAGGGCTCTGCCTGGCATCCCCGCCATGGCATTGGCAAAGGCCTTTCCTCCTGTAGAAATAACCCAGCCTGGAAGCTGAACCAGGGGGCGAGTTGGATGCCAGGCTGTGACACGTGTGAACCACTCCTGGGAGTCGGGAAGGGGAGCCCTGGCTGGTCAGCGCTCTCCCAGCTGCCCAGGGCCCCCATGTATTCCTGCAGCACCTGAGGACAGAGGTGTGACTAGCGACTATGAGGGAAGGGCAGGTGTAGTTTCCTGTCCAGCTCCACCGGGCATCCTGGGAAGCACAGGAGCTGTTGCCCCAGAAAGAGGCCCCTGCCATGGGTAGGAGATCCCAGCTTTGCAGTGGGAGCCTGGCCCAGTCAGACCTCTGGGCTGCAAAGCCTGGCGTTCAGACTCTCTGTCTCCTGCCCGGCTGCTCAACCCTGCGCCCTGCCTTGCTCCTCTCCTGTCTCCCCGGCTGCAATTGTTGCTTGGCCCCGCTTGTTCCATCCAGTCCGTGTGAAATGCTGCTGGCACCCTCTGAATCCTCCTGCTGGGGTGGCGTCTCTGCTCCCCGGGCGCCCGAGGGAGCTCTCTGGGCCCGGGTGGGAGAGGGGTTAGTGGAGGTAAGCGCCAGGGTGAGCACAAGGATATAAACTGGCCAGCAACAAGTTTAGGGGGGAAAACACCCAACTGGCTTCGGGACTGAGGCTGATCAGTTTGTAGAGGGGATAGTACAATGGGACTGGGACTGCCGGCAGCAAATACCTCCAGTGGCCGGAGACGGGGCACTGGATGGGGAGGGCTCTGAGCTACTACAGAGAATTCTTTCCCAGGTGTCTGGCTGGTGGGTCTCACCCACATGCTCAGGGTCTAATTGATCACTATATCTGGGATCAGGAAGGAATTTTACCCTGGGTCAGGTTTTTGCCTTTCTCTGCAGCGTAGGGCATGGTTCACTTGCAGGTTTAAACTAGTGTAAATTGGGGAGTCTCTGTAACTTGAAGACTTTAAACCATGATTTGAGGACGTCAGTGACTCAGCTAGAAGCGTAGGAGTGGGAGGGATCTCGAGAGGTCGTCTAGTCCAGCCCCCTGCCCTCATGGCAGGACTGAGTATTATCAGAGCTCAGGGGTCTATTACAGGAGTGGGCGGGCGAGGCTCTGTGAGGTCAGACTAGCAGATCACGATGGGCCCTTCTAGCCTTGAGTCCCTGCGTCTGTGGGCTGTGGCAGGTGGCTGTCGCATGGGGGGTGTCCCCTCCCCTGGGCTGGGCTGTGGCGGTGCCCGGGGCCCCGATGTCTCTCTGATGCAGAGTCTGAGTGGTCCCAGGGGTGGCAGTTCTGGTTGCCGTGAGCACGGTTCAGCAGAGCTGCTGTTCAGGTCTGTAGGGCAAATGCACTGTGGCTGCCTGCCCTGCCCTGCCCTGCCCGATCGCTCCTGTGCGTGTTGCTGGCGGGCCAGGCCCCTGGGAATGCACGGTCACGTGCTGCTCTTCTTGTCTGGCAGCTTCTTAATTCTGGCTGAGCGATTTAGTAGCACTGCCGGGGATGTAACCCTGTCATGTCTGGAGAGCGGCTGCCAGCCTCCCTGTGTTCCAATGGCAGGCGGGTCGTGCTGTGTCCGAGCGCCCCAGGCCTCGCTGCTAGACCTTGTCCTGGACACTCGCCACAGGGAGGCTGGTGGGACTGGCTGTGTTGCAAGCCTGAGGCAGACCAGCGAGGCAGGGCGCTGTGCAGCTGGGTGGAGGAGGGTTCCTGTGCAGGGGGAGGCAAGGGCCGGGCCCCCAGCCTCAATCTCCTCGTGCTCCGGGTTCTCCAAGAATCTGGCAAGTGCAGCCAAGCTCCTAGTGGTCCCAGGTGAGATCCGTGGGCCAGGGAGCTGCCGCATGTTGGTGATTCGGGGTGGCAGAGAAGCGCTGGTGGCAGGGAAGGGCTGGCTAGCCCCAGTGGCTCCTCGGCCTGTATTGGCTGCAGCTCCTCTGGCCTCGGCTTGGGAGCAGATTTCACTGTAGGGCAAAGGTTGGGCATTTTTCTGCACAGTCTTGGCCCAGGCGTAGCTGCAGATTCTGCGACGGGCCCGTGGCCTGTTCTGCAGTCGAATCTCTGCAGTGCTGGGCCCAGGCCACGGGTGCCTCCTTGCCCCTCCACCACTGGCTGTAGGGCTCTGCATCGGGCCCCCAGTTCAGGGCCCTGGTGTCTTCCAGCCACGGCTCGCTGCTCAGTGCCTGAGAGAGGGCAGGGATCTGAGCTGGGGGGCTGGCAGTGTGCTCAGGCTGGCAGAGCAGAGCATTGCCCAGTGCTGGCCTACACCCTCGCCACCTCCAGATGTGCATGGGGGAGCCCAGGGCAAGCGAAGCCACCCCTCCTCTGGAGCGGGCGCCTGGGGCTGGCCGAGGCACAGTGGGACTCTTGGTGTGCTTGGCCCAGGATGGCCGCAGCTGTTGATCTCAGTGGGGCGACTGCTGCTGTCTCGGCACACTGGGAATCCCAGGCTGGCAGCAGCTGGAAGCCTGGCTGAAGGGACACCTGTTCCCAGGCTGCAGCCTGGGCCTTTCCCATCCCTGTATGTCCGTCGGGGGATTTGATGGGGGGAAGGCAGTTGGACTGAGCCGCGCAGCACTTGCCTAAGCAGGGATCTGGTGTCAGGGGAGGAAGCAGCATCTGCTAGGGGTGGGGGTCGGGTAGGGGCATTTCCAGGGTCAGAAATCACGGCTCGTGGGCCTTGATAAAACCCCTAATCTGTGCAAGGGCCAGGTGGGAGCCCCCCTGCTCTGGCCTCCCTCAGTCTCTCCTGGGGCTTGGAAGTAGTGGGCGGATGCTCGAACTGCGTGGAATACGGTGCCGCGCTCCGGAGTCTCTGTTTATTTCCATCAGGGGTTCATGTAACTTACCCAGCAGCTGGTGAGGGGGAGAGGAGGCCATGGGAACTGGGGGAGGGGAGGAGCAGCTGGCTGAGCCGGGCCTGGGCTGTGGGGCGGGGGGGAGAGAAGGGGTGTGAGCCAGGTAAATGCCCTGCTGTAGTGATCACTGGCCTGGCTCTGTGCAGGGCTCTGGAGCGGAGACCCACGGGGGGGCCAGGGGCTCCATGTGCCAATCCAGCCTGTGCCGGGGGGGGGGAACGTTTACGTAGTCAACTCCCACCCTGCCCCAGTGACTCACAGGGAGGCGCTCCTGCGGGCGTGACACTCGCTGCGTAACTGACCTTTGTCACGCAGGGAAGGTGTTTACACTCCCTGCCTGGCACTGGCTGTGCCTTGCTCTGCCCTGGCCTAACAGGCAGCCATGTGCTTGGAGCTGTGCCCACGGAGCTTGCGGGGGAGGCAGCCAGGGCCAGCCCCACCTTTTGGACATGTCCTGGCCTCCTGCGGGGAAGGTGTCCTCCGGGTATGCTGAATCGGGGGTGTTACTGGGGCCTGGAGTGCAGCCCCTGCTCCCCATGGCCCTGCCTGGGGCAAGGGCTTGGCCGGCGGAGACTAGCTCGGGGGGCTGAGTGATCTGTGGCACCTGCCCCCCACGTCGCTGCAGCCAGGCCCCTCTCCCCTCCTGGCCGTGGCAGTCCTGGTCTGCCTGCACCTTGCACGCATGCTGCACGAGGACCCCAGGCAGCGTGGGCTGTCAGCGCAGGGAGATGGGGCCAGCACTGTGCAAGGCCTTTCCCATGGGACCCAAGGGGCTCCCTCTTTTCCTGGAGCTCTGTTGGGGGGCTGAGGGCTTGCTGCTGCCGGCTCCATGAGCTCAGAGGTCAGGGGTAACATCTGGAGCTGAGCACGTGGGGGCAGGCTTATTACCAGGTTCAGATACAGGGCACATTTCCTCACCAGGGAAGCCTGAAGGGTGGGCTGGGAAAGCCCAACTGCCTGGATCCGTGCAATGGCTTGGGGAAAGAGCAGTGGTGCTGGCTGCAGGCTCAGGCGCACTCTGGAGGAGGCTCCACTGTGCTGGGGGCCCAGTCGCCCAGGGCACCTCCAGGCCTGCCAGGAGAGGGCCCAGCCCAGCCCCACTCAGGCTGTCTTGAGGGGTGGGGCCCAGTGCAGTGTCCCCCGTGCCTTGCGCAGGTTTTGGTGCCTGTGGAAGCTGACCAATGGACAAGGGTGACTCCCCTTCCTCCCGCGGGTGCAGGTGTCTGTGTGTCTGGGCCCTGGCAGGTGGGGGGCAGCTCCGGGGCGAGCCTGCTGTGTTTCCAGGTGGGGTGCTGGGTTTGGGGAAGGCACTAGCCGGCTTTGCCTGGCCTGCCTCCGCGCTCCTGTTCGCTAGATGCGCCGCTGGCAAACGCTGCCACCTGCCCCGTGCGGGGAAACCTGGGCTGCTATCGCTGGCCAGCTGTGCGAGGGGCATGGGCACCGGGCACTGCACAAGGGACCTTCCCAGCTGAGTCCCCGAGTCCAGGCTCCTGGGATCTGTGGGAAGCTGGAGAGTGTGTTTCAGAGGAGCAGCCGTGTTCGTCTGTATCCGCAAAAAGAAAAGGAGGACTTGTGGCCCACCTTGGTTATCACTACAAAAAGTCCTGTCCCCCCTGTCTGTCCGTCCCCCCCTCCCCGCTGGTAATAGCTCTCGTTACAGTGTGTACGGTCACACCCATCGTTTCATGTTCTCTGTGTATATAAATCTCCCCCCTGTATTTTCCACGGCGTGCATCCGAAGAAGTGAGCTGTAGCCCACGAAAGCTCATGCTCAAATACATTGGTTAGTCTCGAAGGTGCCACAAGACCTCCTGTTCTTTTTGGAGAGTGTGTGTCATCCATATCCCCCCCCCCCCCCCCTGCGCGGTGCCTAGACCCTTCGCAGTCCAGGGCTCCCCTGCCCCCCCGGGTGACCTGTCTCTGAGCCACGCACAGCACTCCCCCCCACGCCAGCACTCCCCGCCACGCGTCCCAGCAGAGCTGTCAGCCCCTCCCAGGGTCAGAGGCTGGGGGAGCTGCAGGGGTGGATGGGACTGAGCTGAGAGCTGGCGGTTTCCTGGAAACCAGGAGCCCCTGGGCTGCCTGGCAGCACGTCCACCCCCCAACATCTGGCGAGCAGCTGTGGCGGGGGAGGGGGAGAGGTACCAGCTCCCACTGTGGGGTGGCAGATTTCTCACCTCTAATGGAGCCTGGGAGGCGTTTAGCACCTGGCTGCGGGGAGCTGCACCAGACCATGGGGCGGAGCTGGGCCTGTTGGCCTGGCCTGCAGAGCCCTGACTGCCCAGGGCTGGGAGCAGCTGCCCTGCTTTCCTCCCGGGGCCCATGCTCCAGAAATGTTCAGGGCCCGGGGGCTCGGCTCCACCAATGTTTGGGGCCGGGTCTCTTCCCCGGCTGCCGCCACCAGCAGCACAGTGGGGCTAAGGCAGCTTCTTGCCCGGCTTCGCTCCGCGCCACTCCCAAAAGCGGAACGGCCCTATGGTCCTGGGGGGCGGGGGTGGTGTGTCTCCACACGCCGCCCCCGCTCCCAGCACCAACTCCGCAGCTCCCATTGGCTGGGAGCTGCGGGGGTGGAGACCCCCTGGCCCCCTGCCTCGGAGCCGCTGCCAGAGGGGGGTGTGGGTCGCTTTCGGGAGCCTCCCGAAGTAAGCACTGCGCCCAGCCCAGCCCAGAGCCTGCACCCCTCACCCCCTCCTGCACCCAAACTCCCTCCCAGAGCCTTAGGCAGATGTGTGAGGAGTGGGGGGCGGCAGGACTTGGATCTGTTCTGGGCATCACCAAAAATTATACAAACCTGCCGGCCCTGATGGGGTCACTGCTCCATGCTGCTCTGGGAATGAGCCCATCCCACCCTGCAAAGCCTGCGGGGCAAGGTGGGTCACACCCTGGGAGGTGTCGGGCCGGCGGGAGAAGCAGAGCCTGGCATTCGAGCCACTGACACTCTCGCCCCGTGGCATCGAGCAACCAGCAGAACAGCAGGCTGTGAGGCAGAACAAGGCCGCTCTTGGCTAGTTTCCCTCCTATGTGGAAGAGTAGCCGGGCCAGCTTGAGGGGCCATGCACCCCAGAGGCTGCTGGGGGAGGCTGAGCAGAGAAGGAGGCGTTCGGTTCACTTGTGTCCCTTGCTGGGTTTGAGCTCCTCTCGCAGGGCAGGCAGAGCTTGGGCGTTGGGCATGGCTGGGACGTTTCAAATGACTCAGACGGAGGTGACGCGCACGCCTCTGTGTCTTCACCTGCCCTCAGAGCAAACCTAGTCCCTTTCCCTATACAGAGGGAAGTGCCGTGTGTGGGGGAAACTGAGGCATACAGGGGACTTACTAAAAAAACGACAGAAAATTCCAACTTTGCCCCCCAGGGAGCCCTGCTGTCCCACCAGCTTTGACCTTGGCTCGTTTCTATTGCAGTGAAGGCGTCTTCAAGTGTCCAGAGGATCAGCTGCCCCTCGACTATGCCAAGGTGAGAGCCCCGCCCTGCCCGTGACAGCTCAGCCATGGGGAGGGGGGTTTGGTGCCCAGCAGGGCGTTGCCAGGGGGCTCGGCTCGGGTGCAGCATTTTCCCACTTGTCTCCTGCCTCCCATCCATTTGCAGCCCAGGGATGGAGGCCCCAGAGCTGGGGCGAGCCGTCCGGCAGGGAAGTCAGCCAATGCATGAGGAGCTGAATCTCCCCCTTCCCCGCAGCCTGGGCTTCCCCAACGGGGGGATGCTGCATCAGGTCCCACGGAGCTGGCAGCGTGGACCGCGCCCGGCCTCAGCCGGTGGCCTCCCTGGGGTGTCGGGCTGCGCGAGTCTGTGTGGCAGATAGACCTGGCAAACAGTCTCCACGTCACGGACAGGGACCCCCTCCCCTCACAGCCTGCCCTGGGATTGTGCATTGGCACACCTGGCACAGGCTGCGATGCCAACGTCGCTCTGAGGCGAGAGAGCCCTTCGTGCAGCTGTGCTGGGAAACTGGCTCCTCTCCCAAGAAAGGCTGCTTGTTCGCCGCCCTGGCATGGCAGAGCCCCTGCCACCTAACAGGAAACAGCTCGACCCCACGGGGGGGAGGACGTCCAGCCACAGCTCCTGTGCCCAGCTGGGCCAGCCCCCCGGGCATCTGGCTTGTTTCCTCCAGCCCTCTGAAGAATGCTGCTGGAGCCAAGACCCAGGCCCTGCCCTCCCCTCCCCTCCCATGCCCCTCAATCCTGACCTGCAGCCTCTGCTGTCCCAGCCCTGGACTCGAGGAGAGGGGGTTAATTTAACCCTGAGCTAAGTGGTTCCCAGGCAGGTTCGTCCAGCCTCTCTGTGGAGAGGGCATTGCAGGCTGCGGGCAGCCCAGTGGCTCAGGCGGGCACCTCTCAGGGCAGATGGATTTAGAGGCATGATGCTTGTGTGTGGAGCCGCTGGGAAGGGGGAGAAGGACGGAAGAACCCAATGCACCGCTACAGACTAGGGACCGAGTGGCTCGGCAGCAGTTCTGCAGAAAAGGACCTAGGGGTGACAGTGGACGAGAAGCTGGATATGAGTCAGCAGTGTGCCCTTGCTGCCAAGAAGGCTAATGGCATTTTGGGCTGTATACGTAGGGGCATTGCCAGCAGATTGAGGGACATGATCGTCCCCCTCTATTCGACATTGGTGAGGCCTCATCTGGAGTACTGTGTCCAGTTTTGGGCCCCACACTACAAGAAGGATGTGGATAAATTGGAGAGAGTCCAGCGAAGGGCAACAAAAATGATTAGGGGTCTGGAACACATGACTTATGAGGAGAGGCTGAGGGAACTGGGATTGTTTAGTCTGCGGAAGAGAAGAATGAGGGGGGATTTGATAGCTGCTTTCAACTACCTGAAAGGGGGTTCCAGAGAGGATGGTTCTAGACTATTCTCAGTGGTAGAAGAGGACAGGACAAGGAGTAATGGTCTCAAGTTGCAGTGGGGGAGGTTTAGGTTGGATATTAGGAAAAACTTTTTCACTAGGAGGGTGGTGAAGCACTGGAATGCGTTACCTAGGGAGGTGGTGGAATCTCCTTCCTTAGAAGTTTCTAAGGTCAGGCTTGACAAAGCCCTGGCTGGGATGATTTAGTTGGGGATCGGCCCTGCTTTGAGCAGGGGGTTGGACTAGATGACCTCCTGAGGTCCCTTCCAACCCTGATATTCTATGATTCTATGATGCAAAGCCAGGACCCTGCCCCTGGCTGAGGCGGAGCCTGGTCCTGGAGGCACCGGGCCGGCAGGGGAGACGAACACCCTGGTGAGGGGCAGGGGACGTGTCCATTCTCACTGTCTGCCTTGGGCCCCAGGACTCCCCCGGCCTCGCCAGGAGCGCCCTGCCCCTGCTTGGTGCCTGCTCCAGGGCGTGGCTGGTGCCCCTGGGATGGGCCTGGTCCTGTTCTGACCCAGGGTGCGAGTCCCCCGATCTCTAAATGTCCCTTTCCCCAGATCTACCCGGACCCCGAGCTCGAGGCGCAGGTGCTGGGCCTCACCATCCGCTGCATCCACAGCGAGGAGGGCTGCCGCTGGAGCGGACACATCAAGCACCTGCAGGTGAGCGGCTGCAGGGCCTGGGAGGGGCAGTGCGGGCGGGTTTGGCTCTGGGCGGTGATACCAGAGAGAGAGGGAGACGCGCCCCCCCCTTCACCTTCCTGTCTCGCCAGCCCCATCTCGGCACGTGCGGCTTCAACGTGATCCCGTGTCCCAATCGCTGCAGCACCAAGCTGAGCCGGCGCGACCTGCCCGGCCACCTGCAGCACGGCTGCCCCAAGCGCCGCGTCGAGTGCGAGTTCTGCTCCAGCGACTTCACCGGCGAGGCCTACGAGGTGCGGGGCGGGGCAGGGGTGGTGTGGGGAGCCAGGGTCCCTCTCGGGGGCGGGGCCAGCCCCACGGGGTCCCCCCCTCGCAGGGGGCTGGCGTGAGGGGCGGGGTGGTGCCGGGACGGCCCTGCGGGCGACGCCCCCTGGCCCCAGCTCAGCGCACTCTTGCCCCCCAGAATCACCAGGGCGCCTGCCCCCAGGAGAGCGTGTACTGCGAGAACAAGTGTGGGGCACGCCTGATGCGTCGGCTGCTGCCCCAGCACACGCTGGCCGACTGCCCCAAGCGCACCCAGCCCTGCCCCTACTGCTCCAAGCCGTTTGTCTTCGACACCATCCAGGTGAGGCGGGGCCCGGCGGGGGCGGGGGGTGCTGCTCCCTGGGCCGCGCGTCACGGGAGCCCGTTGGGTGCGCCCAGGTCGGGGCCCAGTCGGTCTCTGGGGGAGCGCTGCTCCAGCTAACAGCACCTCCCCCTCTGCCCCAGAGCCACCAGTTCCAGTGTCCCCGCTACCCCGTGCCCTGCCCCAACCAGTGCGGGACACCCAGCATCGCCAGGGAGGACCTGTCCGGGCACCTGAAGGAGACCTGCAGCACAGCCATGGTGCTGTGCCCCTTCAAAGACGCTGGCTGCAAACATCGGGTAAGTGCTGCCCGCTGCCCCCGCCGGCCTGGGCCACCGCCCCGAGCGCCCTGCTGGAGCTCCCTCCCCAGCCCTGGCTCTCACCAGCCCCTTCCCTCTCTTCTGTGCTGCACTCCATCGATGGCTGCTTCTTCCTCCGTGCAGTGCCCCAAGCTGGCCATGAGCCGGCACCTGGACGAGAGCACCAAGGTGCACCTGGGCATGGTGTGCTCCCTAGTCAGCCGGCAGCGGCAGGAGATCCAGGAGCTGCGGCAGGATGTGGAGGAGCTGTTGGTCAGCAGTGACGGGGTCCTGATCTGGAAGATCACAGACTACACCCGCAAGCTGCAGGAGTCCAAAGTGCGCAGCAACTACGAGTTCTTCAGCCCACCCTTCTACACCCACCGGTACGGCTACAAGCTGCAGGTGTCCGTGTTCCCCAACGGGAACGGCAGCGGGGAGGGCAGCCACCTGTCCGTCTACATCCGGGTGCTGCCGGGGCAGTACGACAACCTCCTGGAGTGGCCCTTCTCCTACCGCGTCACCTTCTCCCTGCTGGACCAGAGCGACCCCTCGCTGGCCAAGCCCCAGCACATCACTGAGACCTTCAACCCTGACCCCAACTGGAAGAATTTCCAGAAGCCGGGGGCCTCCCGCAGCTCCCTGGACGAGAGCACGCTGGGCTTCGGGTACCCCAAGTTCATCTCGCACGAGGACATCAAGAAGCGCAACTACGTGCGGGACAACACCATCTTCATCAAGGCCTCGGTGGAGATCCCACCACGAATCCTGGCCTGAGCCTGGCATGGAGACGTTAGCCAGGGGCCTTGCGGCTCAGCCTGGCCGCAGCTGCGTTGCAGCGACTCCGTGGCCTTTCTCTGTCTGCAGCAGCCTGAGGGCACCGTGGGCTTGTCTGACTGGGGCCCTCTTGGTATTTCCGCCCCAGAGGCCCAGCAGCTCCCTCCTGAGCAGGGACTGTCGCAAGCAGGTTTCCTGCAGCAGCCATGGCCTGGAACCACCCTGGGCCCCGCCCGCTGAGACCCAGCGCCGTGGCTGGAGCTGGCCGTGGGGTGCAGGGAGAGGCCCCGCAGACTGGGTGGGAAGGAGAGCGGGCCCTGTCCTTCATACATGTTCCCATGGGCTGGCTCTCCAGCCTCAGGACAGCTGTGGGGCCCAGGCAGGCTGGTCACTGCTGCCCCCAGCCTGCGCCCCACCAGAGTGAAACACCGCCTCTGTGGGGCAGTGTTGCAGCTGGGCCTGGGGGAACCCCAGCCCCCCTCCAGCACCTGCAAGCCCTGGAGCCGTGCCCACGGCGGGCAGGAGGGGTAGAGCCATGCTGTCCTGATAGCGTCAGTGGCATTGCCCCCTGGGAGCTGGGGCTTCTAGGCTGCCACCCCATGGGGAGAAAGTGGATCCAGCTGATCTCCACTGGGGCCATTGTCATATAACCCAAGCTCTCCTCCCCTCCTGAGTGCCTGGAGGGGGCAAGGCCTGGGGCTCCCTGCAGGCTGCCTGCCTCGGGGCAGGACTCGCCCCTGTGCCCTGCAGCTCAGCTAGGGCATTCCCCCTCCCCCCGAGAGCCCCAGAGAAGCCTGGACAACACAAGAGCCATGTAGCGGGGCAGGGATCCCCTCCCCTCCCATGAGGCCTTTGCAATGAAGCCCTAAGAAGGGAGCCCCAGTGAGGGGTCCCCTTGTAGCTACCAGCCCCCTGGTGCTCTGGAAGCCCCACAGGGAGGTACAGACCAGCCAGAGCCTGATGCTCCAGCAGCAAGGAACCGGCAGGTCCCCTGGCGCTGTGCATGCAGCTGCCAGGGTCCCCAGGCTCCGTCTCCTTCCTGCTGCCTCAGGGACCCCCGGAGGGCACAGGGCCCCTCCACCCAGAGCCATGTTTTGTGAGCACCCGCCCCAGCATCTGGCTGGGGAGCTGGGGTGCATGTGTCTTATCACCGGGGAGTCTTCCATATCGCGTCACTCCGAGGGGAGGGCGTCTGTTATTTATTGTCCTGGCTGCGGAGCTGCCCGGCCCTGCTGCCTTCACACTTTTTCAATAAACTCTTCTTGTATTTATCAGGTTTGATCCTGCTGTCTTTCCTTCCTCGCTCCGCAGGGGTTGGACCACAGGTGGGGCTTGACATGCAAAGGAACTGCAGTTAATTGCCATATGCAAATGAGATCACCCCTCTCTCTGCTGGGGCAATGTAGAGGGGGAGGCAGTGTGACTTAAAGCAGAGTCTTAGCAATGAGTTCGGGGAACCCACCAGGTAGACACATCATTGCTATGGCATGCTGGGCACCCCATGGGGGCGGGGAGAGGCAGGCAGTGGGGCAGTTTCTCTATATCACGTAATGTTGAAATGCAATTGGGCATCCGATCCAAAAAGCCATTCCATCCTCCAAACGTCCACCTTGCAGAATGGTCTTTTTGACCCATGCAGATGATATAATGGTGAGCTCCAAATAGCCTTTTCCGGGATGTTTGGAAAATATTTAGCTTCACGCATGTTCCCTGTACTGCTTTCCCCTCGGTTAATGCCAAGGCCTTTCGTTACACGGGAGTATGAGCAAGTTTGTATCATGTAGTCACCATTTGTAGAATTAATTGATTTAGTAAGTTACTTAGCTGCTATTTTAGACTGGCTACTGTCCATTGATTCCGGCATTGGCAATGGATGTTAACACAAGATAGAGTCCACGCTTTGGGCCAGGACTGGACCGGTTTTGTGTTTGCAGTAATACATTGTTTGGTCATACACCGCTGATTAAATGGAGGAGTCAAACCAAATTTGCCAGTGCCCCCCTGGAGATGAGAGCCATGCATTGTGCAATGAGTATGTAATGCAGGGAAGTAGGTTGGAAGACGGCTCGTGGAAGCCATCATCTGTGGTGCTTCAGTCAGCCATGTTATAAGAGGGAAAGTTGACTTGTGAACAAGGTAGTGGCTTTTTGGCAAGGGGTGGTACTTGGCGATTCCATGAACAATGGTTCAAGAAGATGTGAAGAGACACATCTTGGAGAAAGCTTGAAGCATCTGAAGATGTGGTGAAGACCGACTCCTGGACATGTGTGGTACCCAAGGAGAGAACTGTTCAGGTACACAGCCAGCCCTCTCCTAAATGACTTGAGGATTTCTTAAATAGGAAAAGGCAATCAGAGCGTTATTTATATGGTTAAAGCAAGTGATCACAGATACAGGAAGGAGTTTGTGTTACCTTTTGGAACTTAAGACTGAGCTTGCTCTTTACAGAAGCCTAGATGTCCTTCAGTGCTAACCCAGGGTAAGCCGCTCTTACGCCTAGAACCCCTGGAGTGGTGCAGGAGCTTCATGTGGCTTGGTTAAATTGTAAGTAAAAGGTGAAGTTGAGGTGGCAGAGATCTGCTCAAATGCCTCTGTCCTCAGCAGAAGTGAGAGGTGAACCAGAGCCTCCAGCATCCCAGCCAAATACCCTCCCCACTGCACCGCAGGGGGCTTCCTGCTCAGCCCTTGTGCTGTGGCCTAGTTAATATTGAATTAAAGTGGCAGGGCTTCAAGAGGAAAGACCCAGGAATTGAACCAGGGTCTCAAGCATACAGGGGAGAGCCTGACCCCTGCACCAGAGAGAGCTACTCCCAGGGCACTTTTGCTTGGCCCAGTGAATAGTCATTAAACTGGAATGGCTGCAAGAGATGAGACTCAGGGCAGTAATTAAAGTGGAGCAGCTTCAAGAGGGGAGCAGGCTTCCGCCCAGCCCAGCACTGGTGTTTACAACCCTCCTCAGCAAGCACAGGGGCCACTGCATGGGACTGGCCCCCTCTCCCCTCCCTGCTGCCCACCCACCTGGGGCTGAGCAGGTCCAAGCTGCTCTCTTGAGCCCTCCCTCCTGTGTGGGGCTGGCATTGCTGCTTCGCGTTCCTCCTTCTCCTAGCGTACACGTTGCCACCGCCCATGTGCCTGTCTCTGAACTGCAGAGCGGGGTGAGAGTTTGCCTCTAAGCAGCAGCAAGGCGACTGCAGCCTGTGTGTGGCTCATGGCCCTTTGGGTGACCCAAAGACAGTCTAACAACGCTGGGCTTGGGAGCTGGCAGTTGGTCAGGGAGATGCGTTCTAGGTGAACACTGCTCGTTCCCCCCCAGCTTTGTGCAAAAGAAAAGTGATTTCTGCCCCTCCCAACACCAAGCTGAGCTCTCAGCTGTGGGAGGTAGTAACCTATCTGCCTGCTGGCTATAAACCTGCTCCCACCACCTCCCGTGTGAGCAGTTTGAGGGCAAAGTGCCAGAACACGGAGGTGGTCACAGCAAGATGATCTGACGTCTAGTGCAGTGGTTCCCAGCCAGGGGTACGTAGGGGTACATCTACTCAGCGAGATATTTGCCTACTTGTACAACAGGCTACATAAAAAGCACTAGCAAAGTCAGGACAAACTAAAATTTCATACGGACCATGACTTGTTTATACTGCTCTATAGACTGTACACCAGGGGCAGGCAAACTTTTTGGCCTGAGGGCCACATCGGGTTTCCAAAATTGTATGGAGGGCTGGTGCTGTGCCTCCCTAAACAGCCAGGCGTGGCCCCTGCCCCATCTGACCCCCCCCCCACTTCTCACCCCCTGATGGGCACCCCCGGGCCTCCTGCCCCATCCAACCCCCCCATCCCCTGACAGCCCCCCCCAGAACCCCTGCCCCATCCGTCCCTCCCTGCCCCCCTTTGAACCCCTCTGTTTCCCGCCCTCTGACCACCCTGACCCCTATCCACACACCTGCCTGCTGACCACCACCCCAAACTCCCCTGCCCTCTAGCCAACCCCACCTACTCTCTGCCCCTCTTTCTGCGCTGCCTGGAGCACCAGTGCCTAGCAGCGTGACAGCCCCACCGCCCGGCTGCAGCCAGCCACACACCGCGCAGCGCACAGGCCAGGCCAGGGTCTGCAGCTGTGCTGCCCTGGGAGCTTGCCGCCCCCCGACCCTGCCCAGAGCATTGGGCGGGCAGCGCAGTGAGCTGAGGGTACGCGGAGCTCAGGGGCCGGGCAGGAGGGTCCTGGGGGCTGGATGTGGCCCGGGGGCCATAGTTTGCCCACCTCTGCTGTACAATAGTTCTATTCCAATTGATTTATGTGATGATGATATGGTGAAAATGAGGAGTTCGGCCATTTGTCAGTTGCAGTGCATGGCCAGGTGAGTACTTTGTCCTTCACACGCTATGTTCAGACAAGACGTTCTACACGCTCCCTTACTGGTACGTCAGAGGGTGACCTGTCTTACCGTCGTCTTCGGAGACGGACAGACCATTCCAGTTGTCACCTGTGGGCTTTAGACTCGTCTCCCGGGCTGAGCAGAGAACATCAAAATAGGCTTTATAACTGGGGGCAGGGCTCTCATCTGCATAACTTCATACAAATAGTGGCTAGAAGAACGTCTCAGATCAGTTGACAAATATCTGATGTGTGACAAGGTACAAACGCGCTCCTGCTGTTCTGTGACTATAGAACTTTGCTTTAACCGAAGGCAAGAAAACACAGGGACATGCACAAACCGTCACCTGAGGTGAAACATTTCCTGCCCTCTCCAGAGCAGGGCTACTCCGCGTACACCCTGGCATTGCCAGTGGTATTTAGAAGCTTTCTGCCAACTGTGGGCACAATTAGACTCTGTTTCTACGTGGTATGGCCCTTTGGGTGCTGGGAGGATGTTTTCTCAGATTGGATGCCCAAGAATATTTAAACATTACATGATACAGAAAACCTGCTGCCCCACCCCCCTGAGGATGCCCACTGGGTATGTGCCTAACGGGGGGGGGGCAGTAACATTTTTCTAGCTGCTGGCTGCCCGCAATGGATGGGGGGGGGCAGACTAAAAGTGCAGGGTTGAGCACAGAGAAGCTCAGGGGTGGCCGGGGCTGCAGCGTTTTGAGCTTTTGTTGGCATAAATATACATTTCTTCCTGTGCGGGGCGCAAAGAAAACCGGCCAGCACAGCACCCCAAGCAGCAGCACCACCACCTGCCTGCGACCACCCTGCCGAGCACTCGCCCCCCCAGGCAGCGCAGCGCAGCGCGTGGTGACTCTGGTCCCTATTGAGGACATCCTGAAGCAGGTAACACTAACTATGGCATTGCTGATCATCCCCTGGCAAGGGGGACACAGGGCTGCCTGTCAAGACCGTAGCCCCACAAGGCAGAGGGAAGTACTAGTCCCCCTGACCTCCATATGCTCGCACTGTCCCCATGTGCCTGCTGGAGTGCACTGACCTCAGCAGAGACCAGGGAGCAGCAGGGAAGGTGCTGCCCAGCCAAGATCTGGCCTGGTCCCGCCCTGAGGGTCGCTGGGCTTCGCAGTTAGTGATTACGGATTCCAGCCCCTCCCTCTGGCTCTGAATTCGCCTGCAGCTGCAGTAGGAAGTTCAGCCTGTTCCCAAATGCACAGGAGCTCGACTGACCTGGCGTCTTTGGAGCGCTGCCAGGAAACCTGGCCTGGCCTCACACCGCTGTGCTCTGCCCTGCAGCCCGCTGCTGCTTGGTCCAGCCCCTTGGGCCTGTGGTGGCTGCTCTGCAATGCCAGGAACAGCTTCTCCGCTCTGCTGCCTGCCTGTCCCTGCCGGCGGCCTAATGCACTGGCCCATCTGCTCGAGGGGCCATAGACCTACCAGGCCCTGGAGTGGCCTGTCCTTGGGCACCATGGCAGCCAGGGGGCTGGGCATGGAGCGAAAGAAAGGGAAGTGGCCGACAACATGCAGCTGCGCTGGGCCACGTTCAGGCCAGGCTGTGTCTGGGCCGTGCTCCCCCTCCCGCTGGGCTGTTTTTTCTTGGCACCCAGATGTATAACTAGGCCGGGGAAGGGGCGAGCTGTAATTTGTGTCTTTCCCGCTGGCTGGTGCCACAGGCTGGATTGTCACTAGATCCCAAACGCTCCAGGGGCCCAGCCAGTGGGGGCTGCTGCAGCTGGAAGCCCTGAACAGAGCAAGGCTTCCACTCACCTCACCTAGCCCCCTCCCCCCCCCAATGGGGCTGTACCCAGTGAGGCCACTGCACCAAGTCCCAGCCAGACCCAGCACCAGCCTGGCCAAGGGGGAACAATAGGCAAAGCCGGAACTGGTGCCCGGATTCACCCCACCTGCAGCAGAGAACAGCCAGGAGCAGCGTCTCTCCCTACAACCTAGGGGCCCAGCTGCTCCCCCCCCCCCCCGACTACAGTGGAGAAAGGTGCAGTCCCGGCATGCAGGCACCTCCCCCAAAGCAGTCAAAGGGCTGAAGGGCAAGGGAGGCCAGGCAGGGCCCCGCAGCATGGCAAGGCCCCTTGGCACAGCAGGGCTCCCGAGGGTGCCAGGGCTGGGTGGGCACTGCCCGTCTCAGGCTTTAGGCAGTGGGAATTCTCCACGGCCTCTCCCTGGGCCCGGGCCCGGGGTTCTCACGCTCCTCCAGCCCTGATAGTGGGAGCCACCACACAGAGCCCTGGCTCGGGGCTTCTCCAGGCCAGCTGCTGAGCAGAGCCCTGCTGGCCTAGGGGGCCCAGTGCTGCCCCATCACCCCCACCTGGGGGGTCTGCAGCAGTGAGAGCCACCTCTGAAGGGGAGGTGAGCAGGCTCTGCTCAGCCATGCATCAAGCAGCCACTACACTCATGCCATAAGCCTGATTGACCTATCCCCTGCCCACCCCTGCATGCCCCCCAGGCTTCTACACCCTGCTCCCCCCATCTGCACACAAAGGCTCCCTCAACACCCCTTGTTTTAAGGTGGGGGGGGTGCATGCCTGACCTTGGGCTGCAGGTTTCCAGTCTCTCCTGAGCGGGGCCCTAGGAACAGCTCCTCCAGCTTGTGCTGCACCCTGGAACCAAGGCCTCTCGCCGCAGCTGCACCCGATAGCTCGTCAGTGGCGTCGTTAGAGGGGACTGGAGGCTGGGCTGGGCTGGGCACAGAGGGGCTGTCTGCACTGCAGCTGGGCCCGCACTAGACGCAGCAGTGTGCACGGTGCAGCTCGGGAGGCGCTTGCAGGCCTGAGCAACAAACTCCACCCTGCGATTTTAGCAGGCTGGGTCGAGCCCATGGTGAGCGTTTGTTCACCAGGCAGGCAGGCAGGCGGTGCGCTCCCAGCTGCAGTGGAAGCATGCCCTGCGGGGCCCCTGCTCCCCTCCCCAGCACTGGGTGCCAAAGCAGGCTGCTTAGGGGGCAAACAGCTGAGGCCAGGAGAAAGCAGTGGGGTGGGCCTGCGGGGCCTCAGAAGATCTGGGGGAGGCTAGGGTAGGATGGGGGCTGTGGGGTGGGCTCAAGGGGCATGGGCGGAGCTGTGAAGGGGAAGCTGGTTTGCTCACTCAAGACCTTAGGGGTCTTAAACCCCGCCCCCCATAACAGCCAGGGCCGCTGGCCAGCGCGCACAAGGGCACTAAGCTTGCGCTCAATGATCCTGGGAGGCCGGGTGCTCACCCAGCTGGAGCCCCTCCCCCAGCAAGCCCTTTGGGTATGTTTCCCCCCCTCCCGCCCCGCATCCTGGCCCTAGAGATAAGCCCCCTCTGTCCCGTGTCTCGGCAGCTGGGATGGTTCTGTGCCGAGCACGACTGCAGCAGCTGCTGGGCTCACGTGGCCGTTACGGACCTGACGGCGCTCCCTGGCCTGCCCGAGGCGGTGACTGACAGGCCCCATCCCACGGTCACCATGCAGCTGACCAGGGACCCAGGCACCGCGCCTGCCCGGCCCAGCTCCTGCCTCTTTACTTGCCTGGAGACCTGAGCTGTGTGCCAGGAGCCAAGGCTGGCAGTGTGGCTCTTATCAGCTGTGCAGGCCACGGGGCTAAGCAGCCAGGCAGACGCCGAGGGGGCAGCACAACCCCTCGGCCAGAGAGGGCTCTGCTCCCACCCCCGCAGCTTTGAAATGGTCAGGCCCTGGGAGGGGCTCCCGGCGCAGAGGCCCACCGAACTGCCATGTCCATGCTGCACTGCCCTGGGGGCCGGGGCCCTTGCCTACCCGCCCTAGGCAGCTGGGCACGACTGCTGCAGCAGCCTGTTAAACAGCTGCCGTGTTCTAACTCAGAGGTGGCTGCATTGCCATGATGGGCACAGCTAAAATCAGAAGCAAAGGCCTTTCTGCTCCCACCCTACTGAGACAGTGGGGTGTAAAGCCCCCTCCCCTCATACATGCAGCCCAGAGACTGTGGCCAGGAGAGGCCGGTCGGATCCAGTCCAGCCTCCAACACAACTCAGGCAGTGAGCTGCCCCTGCAAGCCCTGCACTGTCCCCAGTGCCCTGTCTGCGCCGGAGCGACCCAGTTCGAAAGACCCCCTGCTCTCTGTCACCCCATGAGAGAGAACCCACTGCCTTGCCAGAGCAGCTCCCACCTCAGGGGAAAGAGACATTCGGGGCGGGGGAGAGGGGTGGCAGGGAGATGTCTCCCACAGGGCCGAGCCAGCTGCCCCATTGCCACACACAGCCCAGCCCAGTCAGGAGCCAGGCTGAGTGCATAAAGGGGGGTGCAGCAGGGGCTGTGGCAAAGGGGCGGGGAGCCCCCGGGTCAGACGGGCAATGCCGGAGCCCTAACCCTGACCCACATACTCCGAGCAGCTGGGGCTCAACTGGAGGCGGGTAATGCAATAATCACTGAGTGCCAGGAGGCAGCTTGCTCCGTACAACCCCCGCACTGGGCCAAAGATGGGGAGGGCCTGCCCCCATCCAGCCGTAGGCTGCCCCCAGCAGCTCAACACCAGCCCCAGGGGGTCCCCTCCACCAGCAGGGCCCCCAGAGGCTCCGTGGGCAGGTGAGGCTGGAGCAGAGCAGCCAGGGCGCTGGAGACATCAGCGCTGCCCAGCCTGGGCTGAGAGCCCGGCAGAATTCTGTCCCCATTGCTACTGCGTGGCAGAGACAGGGGCATTGGCAGCCAGTGGCAATTCCCTGCCTCCTGCCTGGCCTTGGCTTGGGGCATGATCCTGGCTGGGCTCCAAGGCCAGGGGTGGCAGCATCTGTGTAACCCAGTGCCAGCCCCCTGTGCAGCCTGGGGTGGGATGTGACCCTTCAGTAGCGGTGAGGGCATCAGGGGAGCCCCCCTGGTGTCTGTGGGTGCGCGGGGACCAGGATGGGAGTTCCCCAGTGCTGCCACCTGCAATGGAGAGAGGAACCCAGGGGCAGTGCGGGGTGCAGAAGGATGAGGAGGCCATGGCATGGGGGCACTGCAAGGTGGAGAATCCACTGCAGGACCTTGTGGTCCATGCCCTGGGCACATGCCCTCTCTGGCTCTAGCCAAGCTTTCCAGCTGAGCTGCCAGGGAGGGGGAGCGACCATCTAGCTGTCTCTGCTCTTCCCTGCCCCACCAGCCCAGGAGCTGGAGCCAGAGCCCCCAGGGCTCCTGGCTACAGCAGCCAGGTCTCTCCTGTGACCCTGCTGAGCCTTCCAAGCTCAGGGCACTGAGGGGAGGAGGGCTCGGACCAGCCACGGGGATGGGGGAGGGCAGCAGCCCACGAAGGAGCTGCTCGTCCTGCTGGGCCCCACAGCGCCCCAATTCCCACTGCTCTGCGTGGCTCAGTACAGAACCAGGCTGCTTGGCCTGGGGGTGCCGTTTAACAGTCCAGGAGTTTTCTGCTGCTCATGGGGGTGGAGGAGGGTTGCTACATAAACGCCCTCTGGGGCTGGCCCTGTCTGGGGTGCGAATCTCCCCAGGCTCAGGCGACTGGCTGGGCAGCGGAGGTAATGGGCTCCCCAGGAGCAGAGCCGGGGGGGTCACTGCTCACTGCACCCCTTGAATCCCCCACACTAGGCCTGGGGAAGAAGCTGTGGACTCTCCATCAGCCCATGGTGCCAGGCAGCAGGGCCTGGCAGGGTAGCAGCCCAGCTACCTTCTGGAGGGGAACCGAGCATTGGCCCCCGCCGCTGAAAGAGCCACCGTCAGTGACGGAAATCCCCCCGGAAGGAAGCAAAGAGCTGCCAGCAAAGGGGACTACCAGCTGCTGTGGGGAGCTGCTGAGGTGCACCTGGTCGCTGTTTACCCTGAGCTGCTGGCTCCTAGGAGAGCCCGGGGAGCTGCTGCGTGCAGCTAAAGCCCGAGCAGGGTGACTGCGCAGGGCTGGGCTGCCAGCTCCTAATTAGCCTGGATGTAATTAAAGGGCCATTTGCATATGACAGGGCAATAATTCAAAGCAGACAGGGGTGAGGCGGGGAAGGAAGACACAGAGCAGCTCCAGAGCCACTAGGGCACAATGACGGTAATTAGTGATGCTGGAAAGGGGCCGGACCTGGGCCAGCCACGCGTGCGGGTTCGTGCCGTGCGGGTTGCTGCTGCGTGGAATGAGTGGCTGGAGCCAGAGCCCTGGCTGGGAGCAGGACCCAGCAAAAGAGGCCATTGAGGGTCATAGTCCCTGGCAGTCAGAGAGTCACCCCCAGCTATCAGCACCGTAGCCCTAAGGGCCCCAAGCATGCACCAACCACAGTCAGTGACCCTAGCTCGGCCGCACACGTGGGGCAGGGACTCACCCAAGATCACCCAGCACAACTGGGAATAAAAGCCAGGCTTCCTGGTTCCCGCTCAGTCCCCCACCCCACAGCTGCATGTAGGGAGGGAGAGGCTGCAGGGCCCAGCTCCCCATCACCTGCCTGCACCCAAAGGTGTTAACAGCTGTGCCCTCTCTGTACCCCAAGCAGAGCCTGAATCCAGAAACCCCGACTTGCAACGGTTTGGTTTAAGGGGGGGGGGGGGGGCTTTAGCTGCTGCAACCAGCTGTGTGGATACACTCACATCAGGCTTGTATCAGTTTTCCTTAAAGGAGAAGCAGGTTTAATTGAAAGCACAGTCAGCCACTCTGACACCCACACAAGGGTGTCACCCCCCCCCCCGCCCCCGCCACGCACAGCGGTTTCACAGGATGAGGGGACAGGACAGACTGGGAGGAGGGGCAAAGGCTCATGTGGCTGGCAGAGGAAATACCCTATGTCTCCATGTGGCTCTTTCAGCTGACCCTCCCCAGCCCTTGTCCCAGCTGCAGGGCAGGGTTCCTGGGGAGAAAGGCATCTGCTCTGTGACCCGTCTTCAGTAAAGACGCCCTGGGCATGGCTTTAGCTGGCAGCGAGGCGAGGCCAGAGCACCACCTCCCTGCACTCAGAGCACTGATTAAGGAGCAGCCATGGGAACACTGCTGGTCACCCCAAATACCACCCCCAGCCATGCCCACTACTGCTGGCTGGAAGGACTTCTCTCCTCACCCCGCCCCCCGCAGTCACAGCAATGGCCTCCAATGGGGGGGGGGGTGGCAAATGGAGGCAGCACCCGGCAGGGTGGGCAGGGCTCAGGTGGGGGGTGTCACCTTTCCAGCCTGCTAATCCCACAATTGCATTCATGCTGCCCCAGTTTAAGGTAATTATCCCATTATCCCTGGCGCATAGCACTCCCATCTGGGACAGCAGCTGGTGAGAGGGCTGCTTCTCATGGCCCATGTGTGATCACCCTTGTGCTCCCTTGGTGGGGGCACAGGAGGGCTGAGGCCATGGGAGGGGAGGCTAGCAGCAGCAGCAGAGGGGGAGAGGGCTGGGCTGGAAGTGTGTCTTACAGGCCCAGCAAGGCCAGATGGTTCCTGATGGCAGCCAGGTGTTTGTGCCCCTCCTCCCCCTTGCTGGCTCCACTTCCCCTCTGCTGGTTGTGCCATGGCCTCTCCTCTGCTGGATCTCTGGGTCTCTGCTGTGATACACTCAGCATGGGGCCTGGACTGCTTGGGCCACGGCCACTGGCAACAGAGCGAGCTCATCCCCCAGCACATTGCCGTGTGTCACTCGGTGCACAGCAGGCATGGGTCTGTGGGGGCCAGCGTGTCTCTGGGCGTGTGTGGGTCCATGGTGGCAGTGCCCGGATCTGTGAGAGTCACAGTCCAGCCTGGAGCGTCAGCAAAGAAAGGTGCAGGACGTAGGGGTACGTGCACCCCAGGCAGGCTGCAAGCAGCAGTGATCAGGGCCCAGGGCTGGAAGTGCCCAAGGAGGGGAGGTCCCGGCTGTGCCCTTGGATGAAAGTGTGACGAGCTGGCAGGGGTTGGCACTGCTACCCCGTGCAGGCTCCTGCCAGCGTGGCAGCCCGGGTGGGAAGGCAGTCTGAAAGCCTGGTGTGCTGGCCAGGGTAATGGGGACCGGGGCCCCACCCCAGGCGGTGAGAGCCGCGCCTCTGCCCCCTCTTCTGCTCTACACCGAGCCAGAGTGCGGACCAGCTGGGTTCCGACCAATAAGCCTGTTGGATTTCCACAGCCTGTGCCCTTGGGGGCACCCAGCTCCGCCTCACGCCCCACTTACAGCACCTGGGAGAGACGTTCATCACTCTGAGCAATGGACTGAGAGGGGTTCATCGCTCGCCTTCCCGGAAGGGGAATTTGAGCCGTCACTAAAGAGCCTCTGCGCACTGAATAATAAATGGCTCCTGCAGACAGCTGAGTTGGGAGCTGGCAGACGGGCATGGGGCTCAGACTTTAATGGCACCAATAGCCCCGCCCCAGATCCCTGCCATGGGAGGGGCAGCAGGGGGCCAGGCCTGTCTGGGATGCCAGCTCCAGCCTAGAGTTGCCGTACAGCTCTAAGGGGACAAACATCTCTGCTGTCAGGCTCATTTCAGGCTGCCCTGTCCAGGCCCCAGGCTCCCAATGGAGGGGCACAGGGGGTGGCAGAATGCAGCCACCAGCAAAGGCAGGACTGGGCAGGACTGTGCCCTGTCTGCACATGGGGTTCCTCCCAGCCTGGCCAGCGGGAGGCAACCCTGGCCCAGAGCATCTCTGGGGGGCTCCTTCTGACCCAGCCAAGGGGAGGTTTGCTGCTTGTGCACCAGGAGTGGCTGGGCCCAGGCCTTGCCAGGTGCCCTGGCCCAGAGTCTGGTTGTGACACCGCTGAAGCGATAGGTTTGTTCTGATGGCCAGGCCCCAGCAGACACACTCGGAGCCCTACCCTAGACAAACTGCTCCAGCTTCCTGAGTCCTGCTCCTAGTTCCCGAGCCATCCGCTGGCAGCCTGGGACACGAGCTATGCCCACGCGACTTGCTGGGGGTCTGGCACACCAGAGCGGGCTGGCAGGATTTCCGTGCTAACAGGCGTGAGCAGGCAAGAGGCCCTCACAGCTCTCCCTGGCCAGGCATTGAGCAGTGAGCCCCGGGGCAGGGTGCTCCCAGCAGCATCTGTCCCCTCGCCCCCCGGATAGACTGAGGGTACAGCTCTGACGGAGGCAACACAATCGCCAGTGACAGGAGACGGGGCACAGCCATATGGAGGCAGGTGGGGTAATTAGGGTCAAATGTAAATCTCGGATTTAATGAGCACTAATTGCATTAGGATGGCCTGCATGGCTCCAGAAAGGGGGCTGCGGCATGGGGGAAGGAGGGGCAGCAGGTGCCTTGGTGGCACAGAGTTACGAGACCCGCCGTGCTTCCTATGGGGCACCCGTAAAGGTTGCTGTGCTGGCCTCACCCTCAGCCACGCCCCAGCAGGAGCAGCTCCACGGCCACGGCGGGCGGCTCTCCCAGCAGTTGTGTCCCTTTGGTAGCAAGGCAGCGCCAGCTGACCTCTGGTCAGGGGTGACAGTAACCTAAAGGGCGTACTCCGGAGTCCAGAGCAGGGGGGGTGGCCTCAACTGGAAGAGGCGTGGTCTTTAAATACCCAGGCCCTTTAAATCAAGATTTAAAGGCCCTGGGGCTCGGGCTCTGGCTCTGGCTCGGGCTGGAAGCCCCAGGGCCTTTAAATCACCCCCGGAGCTCCCAGCTGCAGAGGTGGCTGGGAGCCCTGGGGCTCAGGGGCGATTTAAAGGGCCTGGAGCTCCGGCCACCGTGGAGCTCCGGGCCTTTTAAATCACCATCGTAGCTCTGTCACCGCTACCCTGGGGCTCCGGCAGTGGGGCTTGGGAGGTGATTTAAAGGGTCCAGGGCTCCGGCTGCTGCAGGGAGCACCAGGCCCTTTAAATTGCCAGCCTGGGGAAGCCGGTCCGGCACGGCGTACTGGCTCTTGCTGGTATGCCGTACCGGACCGTACCAGCTTACTTTCACCTCTGCATCTGGTGCAGCCTGGGAGCCTCAGGCGTGATCATGGTAAGGAGCCAGGACTCCACCTGCAAGCAGGACCTGGGCCCTTCTAGCGGCCTGGTAGGAGGAGGCTGTGGTCCCTGCAAAGCTGATCTCAGCTCAGAGCTGAGAGTGCTCGTGCTCCAGGGCTGGGAGGGGACTGACTCAGGAGGCCCAGGGGTCCTGTTTTGAGAAGATGGGGCCTGCTGAGGAAGGAGGGGAGACAGCTGGATAAAAGGGCCCCAAGGCAGGGACTGGGAGTGCACACAAGGGGGGAGACAAGGAGCGCAGCAGTGAAAATAAACAGAGGGAGGAAATGACTGAGGTGGGGGAGGAGAGAGACCAAAAGAGAGGCAGGAAATGGTTCTGTTGCTGCCCTGGAAAGTCCTGGGGCTGCCTGGGGGCAGCTCTCAGGATGTGCTGTGCACGCAAAGCCCCTGGGAAGGCGGTTATGAAATGGCTGGCGAGCACAGGGCTGCGTGGCTTCCATCTTGACCTTGCTTCCTGCTCGCTCATGGCTGGGCAGCACTGGGGAGACGATTCACTGCGTGGAGGGAAGGGAATGAGAAAGGCAGCAGGTCCTGAATGCGCAGGGGGCAAGAGGGGACAGAAAGCCGCCGTGATCCGGACTCACAGCTGGTCACTGGGGGGCGGGGCTGGGGGGGAGCACTTGCCCACCTCCCCTGCCAACCCAGCTACAAGGAGGAGACAGACAGTCAGAGATTGTGTCACAAAACGTGCCAGGGCCCTGAGCAAGGAGGGAAACCTGCCCGTGGGTTTTGAGCTGAAAGTACCCGGATGTGCCCTGGGGGTTCCCATGAGACATAAAGGCTTCAGCGTGGCATGGAAGGAGCGTGACACGTGACATCAGTGGCCCAGAACCCAGCAGCGGCTGCAGAGGTCAGCTCCACGTCACAGGTGAGGCACACGAGCAGAAGCCCCCCCGTGTGCCTCGCCCTCCCCAGCACCATCAGCCCTTCGCTTTCAGGCGCACACCGGCTCGGCTCGGCTCGGCTCGGCCAAAGAAGTCGTCCTGGCCTATGTCAGAGAATTTGGCTGTTTGAGGACTGGCAGCACCAGCAGCCAAGTGGAGTGCTCCCGGGCATGGGACTGTGGCACCATGGGCTAGTCAGCTGAGCTGTGCTGAGCACGGTGATCTCGCTTGGGACCGCCGCTTCCCTCTTTACCACAAATGGGCTGCGCCCTGCTCTTGTTCCCAGGGAAAGTCCCGCAGCTCTTCCCCACCCCTCCAGGAAAGCTAGAGGAAAACGCAACACATGGCATCAGAATCCAGAGGCAGAAACCAGGGGGCCAGATTCGCTTGGGCGCTTCAAGCCCAAACTTGGGATGGAGGAATAGCAGCCACCCTGTGAGGTGAACCCCAGGCCTTCTCCCACGCTCCACAGCCGAACCCCAAACTGTCCCCTGCCCCAAACAATCCCCAACCACCCCCCTGAACCCCAGACTATCCCATCCTCCCACTTGACCGTTCTCTGAAGTGACCCCGGACCCTCACTAAGCTGTCCTGTGCTCAGACGGGCCCTCCCCCTTCCTGACGCCGGCGGGGCAGTGGGAGGAAACCAAGGTCCGCTGGCCACTTGTGACAGAGCCAGGGCCTCAGCAGGCAGCTCCAGCAATGGGAACGGGCACCTCGCTGCAATGCCCACCCACGGGAACAGGAACTGCAGGGAGCTGCCCTAATCTGGGGCAAGCCCCCATCCCAATACTGCATCTGTCTCCATCAGGGTGACCGCAGGGCTCCGGTGGAATCAGCCAGCCCCTCCCACTCAGCGAGCAAACGGCCCTTCCAGTCCTGTGTTTGGCCTTGTCAGGCTAATCCTCCCAGGGCTGGAGCAGTGCTGAGAGCAGCCCGAACACGTCTGTCCGTTCACACTGGCGCTGCATGACAATCCTGCAGGCTCCTGGGGCTGGAGCATGTGCAGGTGGACGAACGCAGCGGACACAGGCTGCAGGTGGAGCTGGGACAGATACCTGGTGGGGCTGGAAAGCCCTGGCCCCTTGGGGTGGGGGGGCTCTCGGAGCCTTTGCTTCCCTGCCTTGTTCAACAGGGAGGGAGGGAAAACCTCTAGAACATAAGAATGGCCAGACTGGGTCAGATCAAAGGTCCATCCAGCCCAGTATCCTGTCTACTGACAGTGGCTAATGCCAGGTGCCCCAGAGGGAGGGAACCTAACAGGTAATGATCTAGTGATCTTTCTCCTGCCATCCAGCTCCACCCTCTGACAAACAGAGGCTAGGGACACCATTCCTTACCCATCCTGGCTGATAGCCGTTAATGGACTTAGCCTCCATGAACGTATCCAGTTGTCTTTTAAACCCTGTTATAGTCCTAGCCTTCACAACCTCCTCAGGCAAGGAGTTCCACAGGTTGACTGTGTGCTGAGTGAAGAAGAACTTCCTTTTATTTGTTTTAAACTTGCTGGCCATTCATTTCATTTGGTGGCCCTTAGTTCTTATCTTATGGGAACAAGTAAATAACTTTTCCTTATTCCCTTTGTCCACACCACTCATGATTTGATAGACCTCTATCACATCCCCCCTTAGTCTCCTCTTTTCCAAGCTGAAAAGTCCTGGCCTCTTTAATCTCTCCTCATATGAGACCCGTTCCAAACCCCTCATCATTTTAGTTGCCCTTTTCTGAACCTTTTCTAATGCCAGTATATCTTTTTTGAGATGAGGGGACCACATCTGCATGCAGTATTCAAGGTGTGGGCATACCATGGATTTATATAAGGGCAATAGGATATTTTCTGTCTTATTCTCTATCCCTTTCTTGATGGTTCCCAACATTCTGTTTGCTTTTTTGACGGCCGCTGCACACTGTGTGGATGTCTTCAGAGAAATATCCACGATGACTCCAAGATCTTTCTCCTGATCAGGTGTAGCTAAATTAGCCCCCATCATATTGTATGTATAGTTGGGGTTATTTTTTCCAATGTGCGTTACTTTACATTTACCTACATTAAATTTAATTTGCCATTTTGTTGTCCAATCACTTAGTTTTGGGAGATCTTTTTGAAGCTCTTCAGCCTGCTTTGGTCTTAACTATCTTGAGCAGTTTAGTATCATCTGCAAACTTTGCCACCTCACTGTTTACCTCTTTCTCCAGATCATTTATGAATAGCTTGAATAGGATTGTTCCTCGGACTGACCCTTGCGGAACACCACTAGTTACCCCTCTCCATTCTGAAAGTTTACCATTTATTCCTACCCTTTGTTCCCTGTCTTTTAACCAGTTCTCAATCCATGAAAGGATCTTCCCTCTTATCCCAGGACAACTTAATTTACATAAGAGCCTTTGGTGAGGGACCTTGTCAAAGGCTTTCTGGAAATCTAAGTACACTATATCCACTGGACCCCCTCAAAGAACTCTAATAGATCAGTAAGACACGATCTCCCTTTACAGAAACCATGTTGACTTTTGCCCAACAATTCATGCTCTTCTATGTGTCTGACAATTTTATTCTTTACTATTGTTTCAACTAATTTGTCCAGTACTGACATTGGACTCACTGGTCTGTAATTGCCAGGATCACCTCTAGATCCCTTCTTAAATGTTGGCATTACATTAGCTATCTTCCAGTCACTGGGTACAGTAGCTGATTTAAAGGACAGGTTACAAACCATAGTTAATAGTTCCACAATTTCACACTGGAGTTCTTTCAGAACTCTTGGGTGATGCCATCTGGGCCCGGTGACTTGTTCCTGTTCAGTTTCTCAGTTAATTCCACAACCTCCTCTAGTGACACTTCAATCTGTGACAATTCCTCAGATTTGTCACCTACAAAAGACAGCTCAAGGTTTGGAAATCTCCCTCACATCCTCAGCCGTGAAGACTGAAGCAAAGAATTCATTTAGTTTCTCCCCGAGGACTTTATCGTCTTTAAGTGCTCCTTTTGTATCTCCATCGTACAGGGCCCCCACTGGTTGTTTAGCAGGCTTCCCGCTTCTGATGCACTTAAAAAACATTTTGTTATTACCTTTTGAGTTTTTGGCTAGCTGTTCTTCAAACTCCTTTTGGCTTTTCTTATGACATTTTTACATTTAATTTGGTCGTTTATGCTCCGTTCTATTTACCTATTTATGTGTCGTGCCAGAGCAGGTCAAGTGGGCATGGGGCTTCCGAGTGTGAGAGGCCCAGGCGGGTGGGTCCTGGGCTGCTCCTGGCCGCAAGAAGGAGAAAAGAAACCCCTGTCCCAGCTCCTACCCTGGGGGATCCTCCAGCACATCTGGGGATCCCAGTGCACCTGCCTGGGAGATTCTCCAGGGAGGCCGGGGGCTAAGGGCACATAGGGAGAGACAGAAATCCACAGGGAAAGGAACATGAGTCAGGAGGAAGTGATCGGTCTCTCTGCCTGCGCTCCAGCCCTGCCCTGTCTCACACCTGTGCCCAGACCAGCAGCCCCTGAACTTGGGGGATGGGGTGGAGCACGGCAGATGCAGGTAGGCAGAGCTCTTCCAGGGGGTACATCAACTCATCTAGCTAGTGCCGAGTGGGGCGGAAGGGACGCTCCCCAGAGCCAGCGCTGTACAGGGAGGCGTCAGTAGGATCGTCATGTTCCCAAGGGCAGAGTCAGCCGGCGGCGGCCACGGGGCGTTGCGAGGCCGGAGGCGCGCCCCAGGCGTACAGAGCCGCTGCCTTGGGGGCAGCCTAGCGCCCACCCCACCGGCGGGTCCCGGCCACACAGACCCACAGCGCCGCCGCGCGGGGACCGGCAGCAGCAGCCGCGTCCCCCGCGGCTGTGACGGGACAGTCGCGCCCGGCGCAGAGGCAGGCGGCCGGGCCACCATGAGCTGCTGGGGCTGCTGCGGGAGGCCCGGCGGCGGCGGAGCCGCGTCCCACGCCTGGGGCTACGGCCCCGAGGACGGCCCGGAGCGCTGGCATGAGCGCTTCCCCCTGGCCCGGGGGCGGCGGCAGTCCCCCGTGGACATCCGGGCCCAGGACACCCGCTACGACGCCGCCCTGCGGCCGCTCCACTTCAGCTACGGGGCGGCCGCGGCGCGGCGCGTCGCCAACAGCGGGCACACGCTGCAGGTGCAGTTCGGCGGGGGCGCGGCGCTGGCCGGGGGGCCCCTGGACGGCCCCTACCGCCTGGCCCAGCTCCACCTACACTGGGGCTCGGGGCCGGAGCAGGGCTCGGAGCACACGCTGGAGGGGCGCCGCTTCCCGGCCGAGCTGCACCTGGTGCACTGGCGGGCCCGCGACGGGCGGCTGAGCCGGGCGATGAGCCGCCCCGACGGGCTGGCCGTGGTGGCCGTGCTGCTGCGCCTGGGGCGGCCCTGCCCGGGCCTGGAGCCGCTGCTGGGCGCGCTGGGCTCCGTGCGCACCCGGGGCACCGAGGCGCCCGCCCCCGCCTTGCAGCCGCGGGAGCTGCTGCCCGCCGGCGGCGACTTCTGGACGTACCCGGGCTCGCTGACCACCCCGCCGCTGCTGGAGAGCGTCACCTGGCTGGTGCTGCGGGAGCCCGTGGAGGTCGGCGCCGAGCAGCTGGGCGCCCTGCGCGGGCTCCTGAGCAGCGCGGCCGGCGAGCCGCCCCGCCCGCTGCAGGACAACTGGCGGCCGTGCCAGGCGCTGCACGGCCGGGAGCTGCGGGCCAACTTCCGCTGAGCGCCCGGCCCGGCCCGGCCGCTGCTCAATAAACGCCCTGCCACGCCAGGCTGCCTCCTTCCCCCGCGCGGCGCTGCCCCGGCCCAAGCGGCCGGGCCGGGCCGGGCCGGGCCGGGCCGCGGGCTCTGCCCTCAGCGCGAGGGGAGCAGCAGAGCCAGGGGTCCGGCCGCGGGCCAGGGCAGCAGGAGTCAAAGGGCTGGTAACAGGGATCCTGGCAGCAGCAGGGGCCGGCCCTGGGGCGCTGCAGAGGGGACTGCCAGGGTGCAGTGAGGGTACAAATCTCCGCCAGCACTGGCTGTTAAACTTCCCCCGGGGCAGCCTGGGTGGGGAACCCATCCCTGAGCATGCGCGGGGGGGGGTATAGGGACTTAAAGGTGCTTACAGCAAGGAGGGGAAGAGCCAAGGCACAGCCCTGGGGAGCAGCTGTTCGGAGACTGGAGTTTATAGTTCCAGAGGGTCCTCCCAGCCCATTATGAACAAGAGCCAGACCCCATCCCTCAGTAAAGCTTTAACAAAATTCGCCCCAGGGCAGCACCCTGCATCCCCAGGAAGGGGGCAGAGAGCCTGCAGCACAGTTAACTGGCAGGGACACCAGAGCCCGGCCCACCAAAAGTTAAGGCAGGTCAGTATCTAAATTAAACCCAAACAAGCTCCTTTTAAACCAAACCGGGAACGTGAGCACAGGGAGTTACAGCCATTTAAGTAAATCAGCTTAGAAACAGCCCTACATTTAACTAGTAGAGCTTCGACTCTCAAAGCATCTTCCCCACTCCAGCAAAGGTGAGCTCTTCACAGAGCTGAAGGAGTGAGCTGACCTTGCGGCTATTCAAGTGGCCTTGGACTAAGGGGGGCTCTCGGTCAGGGAGTCCAATGCTTGGACAGGCCCAAGGGTCAAACTCCCAAGCCTGGAGCAGGCAGGTAGCTTTGGCAGTAAAGCACTAGGCACTAGGACTCCCCTCACGCCAAAGACCAGACATCACCCCTTTCAGCAGGAAATACAAGGCTGGCTCTTTTCGGCCTTCTTAGGACAGCGACAGCTAAAACTAAGACAAGAGGGGGAAAGGGAGAAGCACTCAGAGGTTTCTAGCAACCTCCTTGGCAGAAGCATACTCCATGATAGGCCCTGGCTGGTGATAGTGTCTGAAAACAACCCCAAACAGAACGATGGTGATAGGCACCTGATAAGCTACATGGACAGAAGAGGGAAAGCTAGATGTGCAAGGAGGATGGCTTCATGGGCCAAGGCCCACTCCCCCCAGTTAGCAGAAGGAAATCTGACTGCAAAGCTGTTCCCATGACACCGTGGACAACAGCAGCATTCGCATAGAAAACCAGTCTTATGAAAGACTTATGCCACGGGGTGGTCTAAGAAGAAAACAGATGACAACAGAATTGGGTCCCACTTACTGCTGGTGGTCTTGTCAGAGTAGTTATGGATTCTGCAAACTCCAGCGTTGGCAGAGAGGGAATGAGGAGGCTGGGTAGAGAAGCCTTGGAGCTAGGGCAAAAGGGCTGAAATGTTCCTCACAGTGGGGGAAAAGGGAACATTTGTTAGAGAGACAGAGCACCAGGCCTCAGAGGTCTTGGCACCTGCTCCCGAGAAAGGGGTTTGGAAAAGCCGGCTGACTTGGGCCAGAAGACCTAGGGAGGATGGGAAATTGGGCCACTACACTACCTCCAGTAAGCCACTTGATGGCACACGGCTGGGTCACTCCTCCTAACCGAGGCTGAGGTGCCTGTGTGAAATCACTCTCTGACGGATGCGGGAGTGCCCAGCCCTTGGCAAGCAGTGGGCTTGGCGTTTGTAGCTGTGTGTAGCCGCAGCAGGAAAGCGCAGGAGCTGCAAGGAGACTTGCCTGGTGGTGCTTAGAAGGTTTAGGCTAATTCCCAGGCCAGAGAAGTGAAGGAGCTGGAGGGTGATAGGGACACATGCTAGAGCAGGCCTGCAAATTAAATAGGAAAGAAACCAGCTCTAGCCCGTGACTGGTCCAAATCCACATCCTCAACCTATTACAGCACCACCACCACTCTACTGACCCGAGACCCCAGATGCTAGGGAGAAAGAATCCAGATGCCAGGCAGGTGAACTAGCTAGTACAGGTGAAAGCAGGGCAGCCTACAATGGGGACAAGCTCAGCGTGGAAATATTGTATTACTTTGTACTTCTGCCTTTCATTAGAGGATCTCCAAGCGCTTTACAAACACCAACTAATTTAGAATTCGTATCCCTTTTTAGAGAGGGGGAATGCAAGGCACAGAAATGACTCAATGGCTCACAAAACTCTACAGCCGAGTCAGGAGTAGACCCCACATTTCCCAAATGGTCAGTCCTGTTCTGTAAGCATGAACACACCCTCCTCTCTGCCCTTCTAGCACGGGTAGGGAATCCTCTGCATTCGTATATTGTTGTGATATCTGCAGCAACAGCAGCCTCCATTGCTGTGATCTCTACTTACTCACTGTACTCCCGCAGCCCACCGCAGCAGCTCTCTTTAGACGGGTGTCGCTGTAGGAGGGATTACACTGCACAAAGAGGTAAAGTGGCACTGCACAAAACGTGCTGTCAATTTGCCTTGGGAACCATCAGCACATTAACCTCCACCTCTTCAAATTCACCCAGAGCTCAGAGAGGCTAGTTTGAAAGGGGAGTGTTTGCACAGAGGTCTTACAAACAAACTGTCTAACTTAAGAGGAAAATAGCTTTTCTAAACCACACAGCAGTAGCAGAAAACCCACTTAGGCAAAACGGCCAGAACAAAACCCAGACAGCAGTGGTGGCATCTGTTGTTAGAATCCAGCTGTAGTGAGAGGCGGCTGAAGGCCTCCGTGGTACAGGAGCAGTGAGGCTCCAATTATACAAAGCTCTGTGCAGAGACTTCAACAACTAATCCTCACCACAGGCTGGGAGGTGAGTAAACAGTGCCTCTAATGGCTAGTGCACCCATACAGGGTGGCTGGTCCAAGCCCATACAGCAAGTCAGTGCAAGAGAGGGTTAGAGCGCCATCTGAACAGCCGCAGTTCTACTGCGATTCAGAATGACAATGGATGGATTAGTGAACGAGTGTCTCGTGTTTCTGCCTAGACCTAAAATACTCCAGCTAGGAGTTACAAAGGCACACATACAGAGCTTGGGCCGGTAAGCTCCTTCCTGACCCTGTTATCTGCATGCTGAAGCTGCTCCTAGGGCCAGGCCAGCCGTATCAGGGGTCAGTCTCAAAGCGGAGAGGAAAGGAAGTATCAAGAAACTACTGATCATTTCAGACACAGCAGCATGGTTTGAGGATCTGTGGAAGCAGGGGATGCTGCTATGATCTGCTGTCTGTGTCAAATCTTCGAGGCTACTCTGGCAGTACCCAGGTTGGGAAATGCTGTTCTAAGTCCCTAAGCCAGGCAGGGTGTCTTAGCCTTACCTACAGTAGTTTTGCATCCTTTACTCCTGTAGTTCATCCCCTGGACCACTGACCAGTTTCCTCTTTAGTTCAAGAGAGCCAATGAAATTAGTTGCTTTTTCTGCAGTAGCCTGCCCTTGGAAAATCACTGCACATCCTTGCTCTGGACAAGCAATTCGAAGTACCTACCTCTGCTAGGGCCTGGGTTCATCACCACATATAGAGCTAGACACCTGAGTATTTTGGATGTGACTTTAGACTGAAGCAGATGGTATGAACCCCAGTAAAGTGTGAAGAGCCCAGCTGCCAAGACCCAATTATTCAGGCAGCGGGGGCATCACTACAGGGATATGGCCATTGCTGGAGAATGGCCCCTCCTTAGCCTGCCAGGAACACACCGTTCCTATTATTCAACCCATCTGTTTATTATATAGGTTCATACATCACCATCCCTGCGGTCAGTTCACAGGGCCAGAGCTCACCAACCCTACACTGGGTCAGTCAATCTCTCCTCCCTGTACAGCTTATTCTAGAGCAGTGGTTCCCAAACTTTAACAACCTGTGAACCCCTTTCACTAAAATGCCAAGTCTCACAAACCCCCTCCTAAAAATGAATATTTCCTGAGATTTTCTCCTTTACAGGAGTATAAATTACAAAAGCAGTGATCTTGGAAATATAAAATTTGTTTTTATGACATACTTTATTACACTTTACTAATTATTACAATATTTTTATTATATTATGAAAACTGCAACACTCTTCCAAGATCTCACTTTTGTAGCTTGTATCACTTTGAATAAGGCTGTTATAAGACAAGGCTCCTATGTTTCATCAAGGAGTATCAGATGTGGAATAGCATGAAGGGATTTAAGAAGCCATCTCAAAATTCCTCCTACACAAGCGTTCAGGTCTTGAGCAGTCCAGGCAAACAACACACGTTACAACAAAGCTTAAACTTGTTCTTCATAATAATTTTAAAAACAGTAGCTGCCTATTTAATTTTTAAAACAGCAAAAAATATCCACCTCCCTTTCCATTTCTTATGAGTCTTGAAGTTTAAATCTCCTCAGTGTGATACATAGGCTTGTTTGATCTGCTTAGCTCTCGGAAGTGCAGGGGGTGTGGGCTGCTGGCCCCATGCTGTCTGGAGTCCCTAGGGACAACTCTGTCCACCATTAGGGAATTTTTTCCCCCGAGAACCCCCTGTAACATTTTGTGAACCCCAGTTTGTGAACCACTGTTCTAGAGCATTACCTCCGCTGCTTTCCCTCTGAGAACTGCTAGGACAGTCTCAGCCAACTGCCGCCCCCAGGTTCAGCACAAAAGCAAACGAGAGGGAGAGAACTCCAGTGACTCCTAAAGATACGAGTTACCCTTCCACACACACTTCCATAGCTTGTCACATCCTCACAGGTGCCTAAGTGTGCTTGTCACAGCTACCTCTACACTGAGGAGGGAGAGTTTACCATGACATTCCCAAGGGGCGTTTGGAAGCCGGATGGGTAGGAATTACCTCCATTCACCATTACTAGTGGAAATCTGCCTTCTGTGTAAGGGTCTGTTTGCCACACACCCCCTCCACTCCAAACAGGACTAGCTTATAAACCAATTGAGGAGGGAGACAGGGAGAGGGTATGACAATCTCAGCCCCAAGTGAGAGATGGTGGGGAGAGAACAGCTACCTCTCACATCAGAGGCCTGTCACTCCCAGAAGGTCTCCATAGAACAGGAGGGAGGAAGCAGAGGGGCAGGGAGCTGGCAAGCTCCACTCCTACAAAGTCCATTACATTTTCCACAGGTACCAGCTGTAAGAAGTGCCTACCACAGTGGGGCTCTGTGCACCACTGCAAAACAAAGAAAACAAGCACAATGCTTTGTATGGGCCTAGGCTCTTTCATGCAGGATTCTCAAAGCACTTTGTGTATTTTACACCTGGAGAAACCTGTCCTAAACCCCAAAGGCAGTAGTCTGTTGGGATCCTGGAGGTGGGCGGGTGGAGCTTGCCCACTACTAACGGACCTTCCCCAGCCTAAGGGGAGGATCCACAAGGCAGTAGCAGAGCCAGGCAGAGAGCCACAGGAGTACTGATCAGTTCCCAATTCTAGCCGCCAAGGCATCCTCACCAAGCTAGCATGGCAATTCTCCCACTGCCGAAGAATCCCAACCATCTGAGCCAGTTGGGGAAGGCCTGGCATGGGGTCGGTGCTTACTCCATGTCGTGGTTTAGCATTAAGGCAGGCTGTAGGCCAGTCTATTTACCAGCTCATTTGCAGTGCAGGATGAGGAAAATACTGTAACCCTGTGTGGCAGATACTGGGGAAAAGAAAGCCCTTTGCACTTAGCTACTCTTTGTATAGCCCTCGTTGGCTGAAGGGTCCCCCGTGCAGGGCCAGTTCTGGCCGACTCTGCTGAAATGCTATCTTCACCCCATTTTTTAAAGTGCATTGCAACAAGTGTAGCAAGTGTGTTCAACCCATAACTTCTGTGCCCAGCTAGAGTGACCATCTGCAGTGCAACTGTACATATCGCCGATGGCTTCCACCCTCCCCTCCCCCCTCGTGGGCATGTTACATCAAAACTATTTATCAAAGGATGCAAGAGCATGGGACATGTGATAAAGGGTGTCCTACACCCCCTAGCCAGGGCACCATCAGCTTGGCCGCAATATTAATTCAGAAATCAAAGCCAGAATGCAGGGCTTCTGGACAGTAGGCAAGAGAAAAACAACATTGCTAGACCCATGCGCAGATCCCGGCAGAAATGATTCTGAGAGTATGAAATGCTCCTTCCACTACCAAAGGTTTTATGTTACACAACCTCTGCTTTCACAGCTACTTTGCACTTTATTCCTTTGACATACAGTGTTGCTTTGATATCGTGGTTCTCAAACTTTGATCCTGGGGACCCCTTTCACATAGCAAGCCTCTGAGTGCGATCCCCCTAACAAATTAAAAAACCTTTTAAATATATTTAACACCATTATAAATGCTAGAGGCAAAGTGGGGTATGGGGGGGTGGAGGCTGACAGCTCATGACCCCCCCATGTAATAAACTCATGACCCCTTGAGTGGTCCCGACCCCCAGTTTGAGAACACCTACTTTAATAGCTCCCATGGATCTCTCTCTCTCTCTCACACACACACACAAAAAGATAACCACTGAAGTTGGTAACTTGTGATTAACTTAGCACTCCAAGACATGTCAGTTTTCCTAGTTACTCTGCAATTAGGGAAATCTTGCACTTCTCATGCAATGCATAAATTTAAATGTCAAATGAATCTTTAAACACCTCTTAACCTTAACATGTTTGCAAAATTAGTTTTTTAAACCAGGTTGCAAAACCACTGCAAGGATAGCACAGCCAACTTCTATGAGGAATCAAGAGACAGAGACCATCTCTTAGGATTCATTTGGGAAAATATTCTCAGTTTTACCCAGTACTAAATGAAGGCTCTCAAAGTGCCAAGTTTTAAATAAAAGCTTCCAGGAAATTTAAAACAAAAGCATAGCATAGATTTACCTTGTGTCTAAGACATAGCCCCACTAGTCCAGCATCTTTTCTCTGACAGAGGCCAGTACCAAATGTTTCAGAGGAAGCTGCAAGAAGCCACATAGTGGACAATTATGGAAAACTAATTGATTGGGGGTATGTCTTCTTTACCCACAACAGTCAGTGATTGTCTTATGCCCTGAGGCATTGCATCAATTTTTTATAATCCTAATGTAACTGTGGATGTTCTCATTTTCTAAATAAATAGCTAACCCTTTTTTGAATTCTACTAAGCCTTTGGTATCTGAGTACAGAGCAGTTTTCAAAAAAACATATGATGCCTGCCAGCTTGTTTAAGGATGAAGGCTGGGTTTCTTAAGGCAGGCATCATGTGGAGGTTCAGTTAGAATTGCCACCCAGGGTGGTATATAACAACTAGATTCCCTGGTGCCAATACTCCCATGGATTAAGTCAATGTCACTCAGCCAAAATGTCTGAGATGTTACTGTTTCACACTGATAAAGGATTTGAGACTTGCTTTTCATTTTCCTTTTAAAAACTGGAAAAGTTTCTGACCTTTTGTTTCAGAAATACGAGGGTTGGACAGGGGCCACAGGAGAAGAAAGTTTTATTGTGGGACTAATTATATCTTAGTGTGACGTGACTGTTTTAGTTTGTTCTTGGGATATCAGAAGCCCCAAATGAACTAATGTCTTGTACCCAATTGCCTTGAAATGAGCTCATATTAGTTAGATAAAATACTACAATAACCTTATTACAATTTGCCAATGTGCCAGTAATAGTCACATTTCAAACAGTTATTGCTAGGGTAGCTCTACTCTGGGTTCCTCAAGTAACACAGCAATTTTCTACCGAGAAAAGTGTATTCAGTATTTGGACCAGGGTCCCACAACACTGACGCAATGCAAACAAACAGAGTAAGAGACAGACCCTGCCTCAAAGAGCTCACAATCTGGTCTGTCCTCTCCAGGTCATTCAGAGCAGAGTTTTATAACCAGTAAAAATCCATGTGTCCATTTTTTCAGGGAGGACAGCAGATCACTATGGGCACAGGGCCAAAGATCCATTCATATTTAAAACTGGTGACATTCAGCATGGCTAGATCTCACCAACATTAGGAGTTTGATCACCTATCTAGAAATGGCAGTGAAATATCTTCCCATGCCAAAATAAGGTGCCAAGGCACTAAAGGGAAGCACCTCATGGAAAATATAGGCAGCTGTCTAGAAAATAAGAATAAATCTGAGAAGGACACAGGAGTTTTGATAGACTTGGAGCAATGCAGATGGCTAGTTTCCAAAAGAAGAAACCCTTTAAAGGGCCATTGTGGCCAAGAAGAAACCCAATGGATCACAGAAAGTAGGAGTATTTATACTGAGTAACACATAGCTTGCAACAGCCAATAGAGGACATGACTCACATTCTACCTTGCTACTGCTGCTCTCGAGGCTCAAAAAAACAAACAAACAAACAAACAAACATTAAAAGTGAAGGAGTTTCATCAGTCTCCTGCCAAGGAGCTAAAACACAGATATGGAAATCCTGCAGCAATACATTATCTTTAGAGAGTGGGATATTCACAGGTCATCAGTAGTGAAGTCTAGTGTTATGTATATTAGACTGCACAACCAATGCTGTTGTCTGTAATCTGGTCAGACTTTGGCAGGGCTGCTTCACCAGTAGTCACTCACCTCCCCCGCAGACCAAGAAGCAGAAAATCTGCCAATGCTTTTCAGTTCAGGACATGAGCTAAGCTGACAAGCGCTGCCTTGCATCAAGAACTCAAAACAGTTTCCCAACAAACAGCAGCACCAAGGGAATTTAGAGTGGAGAAGAGAACACAACACAAACACAACCCACACACATGCACCCTTGCTGATGAAAGCAAGCATCCAGCAGAGAAGCAGCATTTCAGCTTAATTCCAATTGAACCAAGGGAGAGCTTCATGGAAGACCCTAGAGACATTGGAACTCATTCTCCTTGGTCTGCAGCCATTTGGGCATGATGCTAGGTGCCTTTGGTTTAACTTAATAGTTTGCGTTTACTACATTCCCCAACAGGTTGGCAACTTATTTCTGGTGGTGTTTTAACTCCTCTCACTGTGAGGTTGTTCATACAAGCTCTTAATATTTGTAAACAGAGTCTCATTACTACACCTATATAAGACAGACAGCAGTGAAGTAGAAGCTCTTAGAAAGAGATTTGTGGACAGGCAGGTAGATTTTAACCCTTCCTTGACTTCCTACTCCTATCCCGTGCCCTTCAAAGAAAGATACAGCAACACTTGGAACAGGTCAAATAAATTCCAACAGAGTTCTTTTTTAGTGACTTAAGAACCATCTGCAAAAGCAGTTCAGACACTCCTAGTGTAAAGGAGATACGTATTTCAAGGAACATCCTCCCCCAGTAGATAACAGTTTACAGTTAACATTCCTGTGTCTGGGGAGAAGATGAGAGACCCATGGTATAAATGGAATATTATTTCCACTAGAGGAACCAGACATCCATGCCAGCCCAAATACCAAGAGTTCTGAGATCGGGGGAATGACGATATACAGCCTGGAAGATATTTGTGGCACCTTAGAGACTAACCAATTTATTTGAGCATAAGCTTTCGTGAGCGACAGCTCACTTCATCGGTTGCATACTGTGGAAAGTACAGAAGATCTTTTTATACACACAAACCATGAAAAAATGGGTGTTTACCACTACAAAAGGTTCTCTCTCCCCCCACCCCACTCTCCTGCTGGTAATAGCTTATCTAAAGTGATCACTCTCCTTACAATAAGAAAAGGAGGACTTGTGGCACCTTAGAGACTAACCAATTTATTTGAGCATGAGCTTTCGTGAGCTACAGCTACAAGTACTCCTTTTCTTTTTGCGAATACAGACTAACACGGCTGTTCCTCTGAAACCTCTCCTTACAATGTGTATGATAATCAAGGTGGGCCATTTCCAGCACAAATCCAGGGTTTAACAAGAGCGTGGGGGGAGGGGGGGGTGTAGGAAAAAACAAGGGGAAATAGGTTACCTTGCATAATGACTTAGTCACTCCCAGTCTCTATTCAAGCCTAAGTTAATTGTATCCAATTTGCAAATGAATTCCAATTCAACAGTCTCTCGCTGGAGTCTGGATTTGAAGTTTTTCTGTTGTAATATCGCAACTTTCATGTCTGTAATTGCGTGACCAGAGAGACTGAAGTGTTCTCCGACTGGTTTATGAATGTTATAATTCTTGACATCTGATTTGTGTCCATTTATTCTTTTACATAGAGACTTTCCACAGTACGTATCCGATGAAGTGAGCTGTAGCTCATGAACGCTTATGCTCAAATAAATTGGTTAGTCTCTAAGGTGCCACAAGTACTCCGTTTCTTTTTGCGAATACAGACTAACACAGCTGTTACTCTGAGTTAGTATCAGTGCGATTTAAACGTTCATTGAATGCATTTCCAGCAAGTCCAGGAGGGATGATTTTGAAGCCAATACAGTCCCCTTCGCTGCTCAAGGAGAGATGGACCTTTCCTATGTTCTAGCTTCATCATGTAAATTAGATGTCTATTCATTATAAACTGGAAAAAGCGCGCCTGGCTATAACCTTCAGTTAAATGAGAGAATCCTGCAAACTTGACCTAAACTCCCTTTTAAAATCCAGGTTTAAGAATTATACTAGTAAATGAAGAACCTTGAGTGGCTATGACACACACAAGTTACTTGCTCCAAATCCTTAACAGGAATAAAGGGAGTCTCCATAGTTACACCCTTCCAAACAGAAACATGCCACCTTAGATTTAGTTTGCCTTTACATGGAAAACGCATACATTCTAATAACTTCTGAAAGTCACACAACAGGTGAGCAATGGAACAGACCTAACTAGCACAAGTTTTGTCCTTCTCCTCAAAGATTTTTATTCTCTCTGCCTCGTTAAAATAAGATGTGTTAAAGTACCCTTTTAGAGTACTTTACAAATCCCACCCTGAATCTTCCTCCTATTCTCTACTTGAGAAGTAAGAGGTAAACGCCAGTACATTTCACTAACTGGCAAGTCACAGTTTATTTGGGATGGACGACTTGGTAGATTAATCTGCCTTGCCATAGCCACCTCACTCATTTTCCTATTTGAGTGTTGTAGAACGATTTGTTTATTTTGGGGTTTGCTGAGACCTGATCTACCGAACCCCTGTGGGCATCTCTAATGGGGTACGGTGGTTTCTTTTCAATATTCTTTTATGCTAGATTGACAAGGGGATTCAACTTCTAAGAGCAGCCAGAGCAAGGTATGCGTGGGAGAACTGGAGCAGACCACAAACCAATGGGTTAATGGGAAGTTTCTCATTGAACACTCACAAGAGATGGTTACTTTGAAGAGGTGCTCAACTTGCCTATGCACCTTGTTTCTGCTTCATTCAAAGCGTTCCAGCTAGCGAAGCACTCATACTGGCATCTGGGGAGAGTTCATCTCCACTCTACCTGAAAAATGCAGTGGAGAGGAGACAGGAGGACTGTGACAGTAACTTTCAAGTTAAGAACAATTTTTCATGACATCAAACTAAAAGGGAAATATCCCCACAGCTCTCAAGACAGAAAGATCAGGAATGGAGAAAATCCAGCCCAAACAGAGACTTCTTCAGGAATTTTACCATTTTTTGGCCTGCAGTTTTCTGCACGACGTAACAGTCTCACAGAATTTCTTAGTGCAGACTATCACAGCAAACGTCCATCCTGCAGCCATTGGCTACAGTTGAATACCACAGGCCAAGCAAGCCTCATTCATTCACACTGCATAAAAACAGCAGAAGGGGCAGAGGGAAAAGGACTTTTTGGCTTAGTTTTTATTTTTCCTGAAGACCAAAAGAAAAAAAAAAAAGAAAAGAAAAGATTCTCATTATACCCGTAGCACATGAGAAGCAGCGTATATAATCAGTATGTGTTTTAATGAAATACAGCAGCAATTCCCGATTCTCTCCACAGCAAACCCCAGCAAACATTTCTGTTTGGTTTCTACGGGAATGGCCGAGTTCTGTGGAGACATCTTTCACATCATAAGCTTCAGAAAAGGTTCTCTAAGAAAGAAAATTCACAAGTGTCATTATAATATTTTAACTTTGGGCTGTAACAAATTGGGCTGATAACAGCTTCAAAGCCACTGCTCAACAGAAAAGATACAGCAGAGATGTAAGTTTCCCATTGGAAGCCTTTTCACCACTTTCACACTTATCCCTTCTCTGCTCTGTTTACTAACAACCTCCACTGGACAGAAGTAAATCATTAGAAACCAGCAGAAGTGTCTGCATAGCAATATTCTGCTGAACCAGTTTAGTGCATTAGGAGGGGATAGATTATGGTGCTGACAGCACAGTATAAAATAATCCAGAGCTCACTGAGAAAAACATATGAAATATTTAGCTCCTTACTTTCCCCCCCCAAAGGAAAGAATTATTCCATAAATGTCAAAGATTGATTTCATCAATATCCAGACATGGAAATGGGGATGCAAGAGATTTGCATCAGAGGTCGTAAGTGCTTGACCTTTCAGTGGAGAAGAAGTGGAAAGCTGGAAGTGCTCTAATCGGAACAGTGGTGTAAATTCCAATGGAAGACACCCATCTATGTCAAAGACCCAAGTGAAAGCCTAGAGAGTTTACAAAAGTGCTGTACAAATTAAACACATGCAAAACAGAGTTCTACTAGGTAGGAAAACTTTCACAGCATTCAATATTGCATGGAATAGGACCAGAATGCTATATTTTCCTTAGAACCAGTTCCTCATCTTTGTATTAGTAAAATTATAGCAGGAACTGGAGGAAGGAAAAATATCAATCTGAATGAATACTGCGAAATGTTTCTAGAAGTCAAAAGCATGGCTCCTACTAAACACACCAGAGTATCACTCTGCATAAAAGAGTCCCAAAATAAAAAGATTCTACCAAATGATACTAAGTACCAAACACCCTCTCATTTGTCATCATTTGAGCAATAGTGCATGTCCAGTGGGGCCCTTTATTGGACCCTTATTGCTGGATTCATGTTGGAGTAAATGTTTCTTTTACAGGTTGAGTCTATAAACTAAGCATGTAAGTGAACAAAAACACTGATTAAAAAAGGGTAAAAATCTCTTAAGTATAAGAAAAAGCTGTTAGTCAGACACTGATGCAGAATGTAGTTATTTTCAATAAAAACTGGACTCAGAACAAGGCGAAATATCTGAGTAGGTTTTAATAGCAAAATTGTTCTAATTTTTTGAACAGCTAATGGAATGTCCTACCTGGATGTGTCTTGAATATTTTTGCTTCACAGTCCTGCTGCATCAGGCCAAAGTCTCAGAGGTGACGATTCTATTGGCAGTTATTAGTTCAGAACAACGCATGACAAGACTCTCAGACTATCTCCCGTGGCTTACTGTAACATTAGCGTAACTTCAGACATTTATACCACTTTTTGTCAAGAGCCGAAACATGGGCTTTCACTAGCTCTCCGTTTTGGGGGGAGGGCAGAAGATGAATCGCCGTCTGGGGTTTGTACTTGCAGTAGGCTACTGAACCCAATAAAACGTAGGCATATTTCAGGTAGCAGAACACCTTACAGTAACTACTTTAGTGGGAAATGTTAAAGTCACAGCACAGCCTTAGATCAATTTGGAGGAGGGGAAGAGGCGACAGGGAAAATGGAAGGGAAGCAGCTTCAGACTCAATCCTTGGCTTCCAAGATAATGTATTCAGAAAAATATTGCATGAAAAGCCTCAGGGTTTTAGTTCTTTCATAGATGTATATTTACCAGTTTTCACAAAGACTGCAGGAATACGATTATAAACAATAAATTAGGACTTCATGTTGCTATCATTTGGCATAACACAATCAGGCAATTTTTCCTTTTAAATATAAGGCAACACAAGCCAACACATAATTTAATCCGTCTTTAGTCAGACTGCTTAACTTAGCTAAAGAGTAATCACTAAAGAACGGTGTATAGTACACTTAAAAGAATTTAAATAATGACATGGTGTAAGTGTACTATCTTACGCAAGGAATCAGAAAACGTACTCTGCTAAGCTTTGAAACCTAAATATTTGTTACAGCCCAGAACTACACGTCTAAATTAAAAAATACAAATAAATGTTTTCTAATTTTTTCCATTTACGAAAATCTTTAAGAATCTCTAGCCAACTATGACATCACTTCAAAACTTGTAAGTTTGTTGTGTTTTTTTTTTTAAATTTTGTATGATGTCTTAAGATTTTAAATCATGCTCATTAAGGAAAGTTCAAGGAGCAAATACTTAAGGCTTTGTTTTTCAAAGGGCTGTGAGGGAGGCCAGTGAATGGCAGAGGCCAGGGGGTTCACTCATACACAATGCTACTCAAACCCACGCTACCAGGCGACATTCATACAGAAATATTACACTTAAAAGTTACAGTGTAGAGCAATATTTTTAGCCAGTGTACATATAAAGAATCAATGCATTTACTTTTTTTTTTTTAATTCCAAACTTGACTGTGATCATTATGATCAAGTATTAGTCTCATTTACAGAGATGAGAAACTTCCTACTTACAATAAATTTAGCTTTAAAAGAAGGGATGTTTCAATATGCTGAAGAGAATGAGACATTGAGGTTATCCAATAGTTAGTGTTCTATCGGTCACCAACTCATTTAGCTGCTTTAAGTGACATAGGGAGGGAAGAGAAGTAGTTAGGCACAGAGAATCTGGGAAAAGAGTACTTTAAAAATAGCTTAAATGGTAATTCCCAGATATGAGAACTGTTCTATCGCATCTATGTTGGTGCTTTAACATATAAGAGTACAGGGCTGTAAGACCCACCATGTCTCTAGAGCTTCATTTCATTTCATTGATGCTGTCGGAATGTGAGAATGCCATTCCAGTCACTATGTGCCCTTACCTTTACAGTGGAGACAGACTTCTAAATATGCTAATCTACCCTGAAATTAATTCTATCTACTGGAGGAGCAACTGAACCCTTGTGGGGTCGTCAATGGGTCTAGATTCCTGGAATAAAACCTCAATACAGCACTTTGTATCAGGAAATCCAGACTCCTAGCAGCGAGGGGTTCAGACATAGTTAGCTTTAAAATGGTCAAGTGGAAGCGAAGAGGGAAGGAGGCAGCTACTATTGCAGCTATGTACCCTACATCCTAAAACTGCCACTCCCATACCCTGTCCTCAACAAAGCATCCAGAAGGTCTGTGAGGGGCTTTTGACTCTGGAGATAGACCAAAGTCAAAATGACAAATGCAGAACTCTCTGCAAGAGCTAGCAAAAAGCTTCTTCCTATGTTAATGCCTAAATATATAACCCTAGCTAAATCCTTTCAAAAGTAGGCTCTCTTTTCAATTAAATAAGTCGCTAGACAGTGCAAATGGTCAACGTTTAATGCATTTAATGAAACAGGCTTTAGAGTTGAACATAAGCCCTACTTCCTGACAAATTTTGTTGCTCTTAATCTGTAGAGGAAATTTAGATGGAAATGTAAGCATCTATGCTACCTAGCTCTTTAAAGACCTGGCTACTAGATGCAACTGTGAACCCTGCAGCAACTTAACAGTCCAGCAAGTAGTCACCAAGTAGAAGGCAAATGCTGAGCAAAGAGGATTCTGTGGTGAAGAAATAGCTGTGGGATGCAGTAGTGTAATCAAGTTATTTGAAACAAAAGGCATGTTATATATTTGATGCTAAGAGGAAAAATGTGGATGTAAAGCTTTTAAATATACCTTAAGTCTTGTTTCAATGATTATAATGATCACACAAGTTTGCAAATTAAAAATACTTTGCTTATTAATTAAAATTAAGACTAAACCTCTAATTTTGTCTGTGAAAGTGACTGCAGCCTATCTATACCCCGGGTGCTGAATATGAAGATTTCGACTATCAGTTGGTTCAGGCGCTCGGTTCATGGGAGGCCGATGGACTTTTCCCAGGACAGCCATACTCTGATCTCTGAAGCACGCCTGTTGGAAGTCCCCACTTAGGTAATCCATGGTCTGCATCACACTATTCTGGCTGGATGAACCAGCTCCGGCTCTATAATGAGCTCCTGCTGCACAATCTAGTGGTGCCCCTGCTGGCTGTCCTCCATGAAAAGGCATGGCAAGGTCCTGTGACCCAGAGCTGTCACTGTTCGGTGTGGGCAGAATGTTATTCCATATGGGCTGGAAATAGTGCCCATTAGTATATGGCAAGGGTCCCTGCAATCCATTCACAGGTGGGGAAGGTGTAGGCTTCTCAATAGGGGGCTTTAAGTTGAAAGACTGGCTCATGCACAGTTCTTGAGGGTAGTTTGAAGTTTTACCAGGAAAACCTTGCCCTGCAATCTCTCTGTGAGGGTGCTTCCCGGCAAGTCCAGTAGGTCCAGCAGCATCGCCACACATCTGCTGGAGATGTGCAAGCTGATGCTGGTTCCATGCAACTGATTTCATTTCAGTCTGGTATGCAGACGGCACCCTGCTGATGTTTACCATGGGTATGTTAACAGAGGCAGAAGACGAAATAGCAGCAGCAGCATGATCTACAGGGTTTACTACACAGGAAGGCATGGGAGTGGGAACGTTGTGAGTAGACACCCTGGTACTTGCATTGATCAGCAGATTGCGACTTATGGGGCTAGGGTTTGCAATCTGTCCCTCACATACTGAGGTAGTGCTAATGCCAGCTCTGGCCTGGCAGAACTGGTTAATCTGGTGCACAATGCTGCTCAGGTCTGGCGGCTGGTTCTGCTGCAGAGTGGCAGCCATAGAGAGGGGAATGGTTGAGGTAGACACGGTCACATTCGGCGGCGCATCTGCATCCGGCATCTTTCTGCTTCCATGTAAACCCGGCTGCAGCAAAGTGTTTGCATGGTGCTGCAGAGCTTGATGTGCCATGGTCTGAGGATGCTGCAAGCTCTGCGGCTGCTGCATATTCTGAGGGTGCGGCAAAGTCTGCGGTATACCCTGAGGGTGTGTTAAGCTTTGTGGCGGCAGTATACCCTGAGGGAGCTGCAAAGTCTGCGGCTGCGGTATGCTCTGGGGGTGTGGCAGAGTCTGTGCATGCTGAAGGGCCTGCTGGCGAGCAAGCGCCTGGGGGTGGTTTAAAGTGCTAGGTGCAATGTACGGTGTGGAAGGGGGATTCATCATTGCTTCCGGCAGCAGACGTGCGCGTGTTCCGTCCAAGTCTTTGATAATTCCTTTAGCTGGAGATTTGACTATCGCGAGCAGGCCTGTTTTTGTGGTGGGCTGGGATGGGTAAGGACTATACCTCTGGCCTGAAGTATCAAGTCCATTCACAGTACGGCGTATGTGTTTCCTCTGGGGAACCTTGACGCTGTTTGGAAAAATTTTTATAGTCAGTGGATTGTTGGCAACCTTCTTAGCATAAGCATCCAATTCTGCTGGGGTAGGATACTGTGCAGATCTCATCTTCTGTGTAGTGTCCCCTGTGGAGATAGAGGGAATCCATCAGTACTGACCCTGGAAAGAAGCAGCGTTCTCTCAGAACAAGCAAGTTATAAAAGCATTCAAAAGATAAAAGAGCCGAATCTTCCCAAAACCAGTGGGCAAGCACCAGTTATCTGATTCCCTTCATCAGTGGAAACCAACATGACGCACCACTCAACTTCAGGCAAGACCAGCCTGAAGGGAGTAAAAACTGAACCAGACCATTTCTTAAATTAAGTTTATTCAGAAAATGATGGTAGTTACATTAACCCTTGAGGAGCTCTGGACAAACCAGGTGTGCCGCAATCAACGCATCGGATGGCCTGCACCTCAGATTATTTTCTATGCTGGATAAGAGGTCGGGCAAATGCTGCAGCCTAATGAATATTCTCAGACTTAAAATCTGCCTCTGCCCTCCCTCCCTAGCCCCCTTCTTAAGCTGTTCTTGGAATCCTGAGCTTCTAGTTTAGGAAACAGAGAAGGAAGTTAGCGAACAGAATGGAAAAATGCACAGAATGTTGGTGTGAGCCCCATATAAAGCCACTTCAAATAAAAACTACTTGGATTTCAATGTCAGCATTATTCAGAAATTGAGGCACTTAACATTTTTTAAACTGTCTTCTTTGGCAAATACTCAAAGGTTCTTTGAGAAGTCTTTAGTAATTCTAGTTTAGCCGGGTTATATTGTATAATTCCCATTCTGCTAAAGACGCATTATTTTGTGTCTTTCACCTCTGTCCATCCCTACTCAGCTAATCTCCATATTCACTATGACAGACAGTTTGGGAGAGTATCCTAACAATAAACGGTTACAATCAGGGTACCACAACAGATCCTAAAGGCACATTTATCTACCACATGTGGGCAAAATTATTCCAGACAGCCATCCTGTTCCATTTATCCTCACTTAGCAGATATCCACCTGGCTGAAGGTTGAGCAGCAGGCTGCCATTTGTACATTTCGGCAAAGGCCATATGAAAATCTAGGAGGGTGGAATGCATCTGTGGATTAGACAGCACATTTCCCTTTAAAGCTCTACTGGCTGCCTCCCATAAGCCTTTGCTTTAAAAGCAATTTTATAATCTTCCAATATAGGCTTGCTCTTCCATAATCTCATTCCCCTTCTGCTTGATTTTTCACCTTGCAGATTTTGTCCACCAGAAAAGCAGCTCCCCTCTCATAGAACAAGATCTTTAGCTTCCTCCATAGCTCCTACACACGCTACTGCAGTGATTTGCTGGTAGGGGGTTCTGCAGCTGACTTCTCCAGAGCCCAGCAGGGCCATTGCCAGTGCGCTTGGTATCTCACTGTCCCAAGCAGAAGAGACCTAGGAACTACAGCCCACCAGAGATCATGCTGCTACTAGGGAGGCAGACCTTTGCTTGAACATATGCACTTGATTATAGCCTTTTGGAAAACAATTTGCTTAGAAGAAGTTATCTACCAAGTATGGTTAAGGTCTAAGCAGCATTACTAGCTCCCTTTCAATCACTGTCTACAGAGCGTATGATTTTAGTCTCTAAAACTGAAGGCAGGGCACTGCTTCTGTAAGAAAAGCTGTCCTTAGAAACCAAGGGCAATGCAAGAGATGATGGGATGGATACCAAAAGGAGAAGCAACAACAAAATTAAACATATCCTTTGTAAAATGGGAATATTTATAAGCTAGTTGTTTCTTTAGCACAGCATGCACTCGGCTGTGCCAGCTGGCAGTTTACCTATCCATCTTCATTGTTTCTGAGATGCCTCTCACCATGGTGTTTAAGCACTGGCATCTACCACCCCCCCCTACTAATTAGAGGGAATACTAATTTGATATTTATTAACCTGAACATCCTCTTTGTTCTCATGTCTCACCTCACCCTGTCATGCAGGTTCTAACTTCCTTTTTGACTGAGCTCCTTGCATTTCTAATGAAGTCAGGAACGTCTCCTCAAGTTAGGCAATGCTAGTACTCTGTTGCCAGGTTTCTGTCAGCAGCTCTCAAAACTTTGTTGGCTGTATTTTTAGCAGGTTCTTCTATTCCTTCTCATCTTCTCTGCCTTTTCCAAAAGATGCCTACCTTGGAAACATGCTAGGTAATTCTGATGAAAGAGTTAACTGATCAGGCTGAAGGGAATCCAGGCCTTTCTGCAACTTGGGTTGTGTGAACTTGGCCAATTTCAGATAGAGTTTCTGCTTAACACTTCAAGGCATCTTTCTTTTACATTCTATGGAAAAACTAGACAAGAATTTCAGAAATCCAATATCAAACTGGGTAATAAATGTTAGTGACCTAGTATGTTGGATAGTTTGCCACCTTTCCAGTAGGTAAGGTCTTGGGTGTACTTTGACAATGCATTACAATTATTGTCAGGTAGCAGTTAAAATATTTATCACATTTTAATATGCAAAACTGAACACTTTGCATCTATCAACTATAGCACATCTATAGCTCTGAACCAGAGTTCCTTATTTTAAAAGCACAATAGTTTACTTTAAGAGTGAAAACAAGCGGTCAGTTCAAGTTAAACATGCACCAAGATGAAACCTGATGTCCTATCTTAAGTAACTGACAAACCATTTTTCAAATCCCCTTTGAATTGGCCTCTCAAGTTAACAACCCATTCCCTCACCTTCCCCCTCCTTTCCTATGTAATTCTAGTTTACAGAGTCAATGCCTCTCTTGCCCTGAACTAGCTAAAACATCCATAATTTACTTAGGACTGATCAAGAGAACATATTCCTGAGGCTCCCCATATACTACATAAAATGTAATGATGTTACACCAGTAGTTATTCTTCACAGTAGACTCTAATCTTTGCAGGATCAATTTGGGCAACAAAACAGAGAAAACTGTGAATGAGTCAGAAACAGGAATTAAGGCGTACTCAGGGGACCTGAAGGACCAGTACAGTGATTCCAAGGCTACAGTGAAGTAGTCATGGGGATTACGTAGGATAGAAAAAAATAGATTACCTCAGCTGACAAAATGAATGGGAAAATATCAAGCATAATTTAAACAAAATGTGTCTTTGCTGTCCAACATCCCCATCACTTGTGATCGGTTCCAGATTTCTGTGCCAGTCCATATAACAATTAGATGTGCACCTCTAAATATCAGAAATATTTTCTTGTTAGCAATGGCGTATTTCTCTGATTAATTTCAATACGAATAAAACATTTTTCTTTATGTGCATTTAACATTCAGGCTTTAAACCACAGCTTTGTAACCTACTTATGGTTATATTTTCATTAAAATTCATTAAAGTATAACAAGCCTTAAGGATCCTTACAATAATCAAATTCAAAACAAAAAAAGAAGAGCTATACCCAATTCCTGGGTAAAGCTCTCAACTGCTGCAATTTTCCTGTAGGTTTAATGAGAGTCCTCAGTCTTTGGGAAGGAGTTAATTTTAGCCTGTTGATTAGTCTTTTAGTCCAGGAATATAAAACCCACACTTCGTCTCAACTGTGGCTACTCCACCATCATCTCAATCAATCTTTTTCTTTGAAGGCCCTGAGGCACCTGTCTTTACATCACTGGAAACTATGATCATTGCCCAATAAAAAGGCATTTTTGCTCTTTTGACAATGCATTCTTTGCCTCAAGTATTTGATATGGTCTTCAGTGTTATATTTAAGAAACAGAAGGAAGGAAGGAAGCAAAGAATTCAGATAAGAGACCAATGAGAAATCCCACACATGTGGGTGAAGGACAAATTTCAGGGTTACTCTGCTTTCCCTTGAAATCTTACAAAATTGAGGTTTTTTTGGCAAAGTCTTTAAAATAAATAAACATATATATAAATAAATAAATAGAAATACTGATACATTATCAGTTTCAAAAAGACAAAATATTTACAAGTCATCTAGCACCTCTGCCTTCATGCAGTAGCCTTGGAAAAAAGCCCTTCACCTGGAGGTGGACAGAAAAGAAAGTAACTATGTAGAGCTTTAAATAGAATGCAAGACCAATGTGATCCAGAGAGCTATATCTAGAACAATTCCTCAGGCTTTCTGGACTTCTATTAATAAAAGTTATCTGGTACAGTTAGAGAGTTTCTTAAGGCTTCTATAAAAAGCATGGGACTATTTCAAATCCTCTTCTCCAGCTATCCCTAAACAAAAAAACCCCCCCACACATTGTTCATTAAAAATGCTTATTAACTCAGCTTTCCTTTGGCCAGGAGCAAGACTATTTATGCATATACCGGATGTGGAGAAATGCACCAAATAATCTCATACGCATCTGCCGCAGAGGGGCCATTTTGATTTTCAATATAAATCAGAGCTAACTGGAACTGCTAAGCATTAGTGGCGTTTAAACATCTGCCAGCCACTTTATGTGCTAAATTCTTTTAAACACAGTACCTAAACTCTTCACTAAGGGCATGTCTACACTAGGAAAATTAGTGAGCAGCAAGTTAGGGTGAAAATTTATAGTGCACGAGCTACTCAGCGCTAACTCCCTTTGTGGACACGCTTACTGAGCACTTCTTGAACAGTTTAGCTTAATGTGCTTCCGAAGTGCAGTAAATTATTGTGCACTAAGACATGAAGTGAACAGCAAGAGTAAGTGTGGGAGTAGCTACTGCAGGCTTTTTCCCTGTGTAGACAAGTCCTAAATGAGGTTATGGTACTGCTTTCAGTCCAGTGTCAAGCAGTGCCTGGAAAGAGCCGGCAATATCAGGCTAAGAGATATTGCTAGCTAACAGATATTCCTGTTACCTTTAGAAAATATAGAACTAATGCAGTATGAAATTGGCCTACAATTCACACCCTCATCTCACCAAACAAACATGTTAAAAGATTTCACTAATTTGCCCTTTCAGTAGGAAGCTTCCAAGGAAGCTTTTTAACAAATTGTAGGTTTTCTTCGTAAGAAAGTGCACTAAGTTCTCTCCCCTCCCATGTAGTTTTAGTCAGCAATATTCAGCTGAAAAGACATAATGCTACATATATTAATAAGATGGAAAGGAGGGGGAAAAAAAAAGGGGGGGAGAGAATGCTATTAGATGGCAGTCTACCTGCATATCACATTGTGAAAGCCCCTTTCTGGGCACATCCTCTTGCTGCAACCACAGAAATGTACGGCTAGCACAGGCTTTGAGAAGTTGCTCAGCCCAGCCCCTTCCACTGAGACAGGACAAATTATACTTAGACCATCTCTCACAGAAGTTTATCTAACCGTTCTTAAAACCGACAATGATGGGGATTCCACGACTTCCCTTGGCAGCCTATCCCAGTGCTTAACTATCCAAAAATGTTTTTTCTAATATCAACCTAAATCTCCCTTGATGCAGATTAAGTGCATTACTTCTTGTCTTATCTTCAGTGGACATGGAAAACCAATCACAGTGCTCTTTAGAGCAGCCCTTAACGTATTTGAGGACGGGCCCCCTCAGTCTTCCTTTCACAAGATTAAACATGCCCAGTTTTTTTTTTTTAAAGTCTCCCCATATAGGTCAGCTTTTCTAAACCTTTTTGTTTTTGTTGCTCTCCTCTGGACTCTCTCCAGTTTGTCCATATCCTTCCTGAAGCGTGGTGCCCAGAAGGGGACATAGTATTCTACTGAGGACTCACCAGTGTTGAGTAGAGCAAGACAATCTCCTCCCGAGTCTGACATAGGACACTTCTGTTAATACACCCCAGAATACTATTAGTCTTTTTTGCAACTGCACCACAATGCTGACTCACAGGGCTTGCCTGCACACACACAGCTCTCCTGTCAGCATAATAAAACCACCTCCACAAGTGGCGGGAGCTCTGTTGGCAGGAGACGTTCTCCCGCCGACATAGCGCTGTCCACACGGGCGCTTATGTCTGTGTAACGTATGTCGCTCAGGGGGGTGGTTTATTCACCTCCCGAGCAATATAAGTTATGCCAACATAAGCCATAGTGTAGACATAGCCACAGTCAACTTGTGACCCACTATACCCTCATATCCTTTCCAGCAGTGCTGCCACCTAACCATTTACTCCAGATTTTGTAGTTGTGCATTAGATTTTTTCCTTCCTAAGTGTAGTACTTTGCACTTGTCTATATTGAATTTCATCTTGTTGATTTCAAACCAATTCTCCAACTTTCCAGGTTGTTTTGAATTCAAATCCTGTCCTCAAAAAAGTGCCAGGTTGGCGTCATCTGCAAAATTTATACAAAGATAGTTGCACAATGGAGGGGAGAGTATTAGTGAAAATATTGAATAGACCAGAACAGACCCCATGGAATCTCACTAGAAAAATGCCCCCAGCTTGACAGCAAATCATTGATACTATCTTTCAGTTTTGCACCCACCTTTACAGTAATTTAAACTAGATCACATTTCCCTAGTTTGCCTATGAGAATGTCACGTGGGACTGTCAAAAGCATTACTTAAATCAAGATATATCACATCTACAACTTCCCTATCCACTAGGACAGCAACCCTGTCAAGGGAGGAAATTAGATTGATTTGGCATGATTTGTTCTTGACAAATCCACACTGACTATACTTATAACCCTATTATCTTCTAGATGCTTAAAAACTGATTGTTTGATAATTTGTTCCAGTATCTTTCCAGGTACCGATGTTAGGCTGACTGGTCTATAGTTTCACAGCACCTCTTTGTTCCCCTTCTGAAAGGTAGGTACTATGTATGCCCTTCTCCAGTCCTCTGGGACCTAGTCCATTCTCCATAAGTTCTCAGAAATAACTGCTAATGGTGCTGAGATTGCTTCAGCTAGTTCCTTTAGTACCCTAAATTTTATCAGGCCCTAATGACTTGAATACATCTCAATATTCTTTAACTTGTTCTTTCCCTAGGCTGGCTTCAAGTCCTTCCCACTGCTTGTTAATATTAATTGTGTTAATGTCACAACTGTTACTACAATTACAAAGCACATTTGGGGAAATTACAAATACAGTGATGTAAGACACACACATCTCAAGAATTTGTTCTCTTCTGGTATGCCCCAGTTACATAACTAGTAGACTATTACCTTTACTCCTCAATATTCCCATGCCAAATTTCATTAGCAAGTCATGGACCATAACATGTTGTTTAGTTTGACTATAATCGGAGTGTAAATTATTTGATTTAAAAAGGTGATAGCAAGTCCAAAACCAAAAGCTAAATGAAGAGATATGAATTTTCCCCTTGTACAAGTTGCAGATACTAGGGACAGGCTAAACTACATTTCTGTAAGGAGATCATTATGCCCAGTTCTTTAATAAACATTCTTGGAATAGTTTCTTATTTGCCACCCCAACTGTGGAATCAATTTGTGACTCAAGGGATCTCAGGAGGATGAGGGGAAGTGGGGGAGGGGGGCAAAGAGAGGATGATTTAAACTATTCCCTAATAAACTAATGCTTGGATCTGAATAGAAGGTTCTCCTGAAATATCAGTGAAAATGTCACAGGGATGAAAGAGGTTAGTGAAAGTAAATGTGTTGGTTACTGCCGTAATTCTATGCAAGAACTTTCAAAGCCACAGGAAAGACAGCAGGATGGAGAGACAGCACTCTGAATACTGGAAATACTGGCCAGATTACAAATATTTGTGTTTTATCAGAATGCGATATATCCCTATATCAACAAAACAAACTGCAACAACTCTGCATTAAGAATGATTTAACAGCTATTGGGGTCTGCTTTTCAATTCAATTTGGTGAAAAGGAACCAGAAAAAAAATTCTATTAAGAGCCAAATCAATATGTACGGTTTCACTGCCTAATGCTTTTAGTAAAGAGGCAAGAATTCAAGTGTGTTGTACTGCTATGATTAAAATTAACCTCTCAAACACTGGAAAGGGAAGGCTAGCTGCTAATGCTTGAACTTTGAGAGTGGTTTCTCACAACCATTATTGATGGATGCCTTGAAGGCACGACAAAACATAAAAGACAAAATATTAAAGAGATTTTCCGCTGTACCTAAATGTTTATTTCATAGCTATACTAGTGCCAGATTTAACAATTAACCTCGTCCTGAAGGCAAAACATCACTCACATTTCTGAAGTCCAGTGTTCATCTGCGGGTAAGAAAGAAGCTGAGAGGAGAGGTCACCTGGTCCTGGTAGACAGGCCAGCATGGCAGACAGGCACTAACACAACATGGGGCATTCACTCCTCTGCACACTGCAACAACAAAGACAATTCAAGGTTATAATACACAGATAATACTGAGATGAAACAGAAGCAAACAGCCAACCCTATGTGAAAGAGGGACCCATGCTTCACCGATGCAATTTAATTAGCAGTATTGTTGATTAAAAATATATCTTATTCTTATCTATAGCAACAATGTACTTTCCAACTGTGGTGATGGTTAAACTGACATTTTAATATGGCGCATCTGTATACTAACTGGGAAATGAAAAATGCCAACACTTAACAGCATTCACCAGCATTGGAACGTTTCTACCATTTAACCTACAAACGGCAAATTTTGGCACTTGCATTTGCAGGGTTATTCTGAAGGGGAAAAAAATAGTTCTGGGTTTCCTATGACAGGCCATCCTACTGTGGTTCTACCGAATTGCATAAAAAGAGTTACCAAGCTGCCGTTCAAAGATAAGATATAGAACAGCTGTAGTCCTTGAATAACGGAGAAAGCTGCACAACTGCAACCTAATAAACCCAGGCAATAAAGTTATTTTATCTATAAGCAAAACAGCGTCCCTGAAGGTTACAAGACGGGTGAATAACCCACAGCTAGAGTTATATGGCATGCAGCACATTGCACAGAGGAGCAAAACTGACATACACAATGCTTCCTTTCAGGGTTACAAAACTCCCCTAATAGGGAACCTATTTTGCCTTTTCAGCCTTGGATTTAAATAGATCAAACCTACTTCTAAAACGAAGGAAGATAGAAACTCTAGGTGCACATCAGCTACCTACCTAAAGAGAACAATTCTCTTATAAGCATTTATACCTAGGCGCAGAGTTAAGAAATGACTTTTGCAGCACAGATAACTCAGTCTTTAAATCCCTTCATAACACTAACAAGACTCAGCTAGTGAGATTGATGCTGCCCCAGTTGTAAATGAACTAGCACCAGACACGTCTGCTTGGGTGTCATTCTGAGAGGACACAACGGTAGAAAATGCAATCGGATTGTCCAGCACTATGTCAGGTTGGCTAAGACTAACCTGTGTTTTAAAACGTACTGTGAAGGTAACACAGAGATAGGTCAACAAATGAAAAATGATCAGCTGTCACCAAGAAGCCATACCAAGTACCATACACCCTGACTTTAATGGAATGCAGCGGTCCATTTATCAGCATGACAGGTCAGCAGATAAGTGACGAAGGGGTTTTGTTTGCTCTAGGTAAATAATTTGAAAACAAATACTGGAAAAAAAAGTTAAACTGATATTCTTGCACCATTTAGAGAAGCACAAAAAGCCACCTTGTGAGAAGTGCTTCTCTCAGTAGAGCCAGGAACCCTTATTAAACAAAAACAAGCACCTTCAGAAAAAGCAGCCTTCTATGCAAGGTGCTTGCTGCTCCAACAAGATGCCTTTGGGGAAATAAAGGCAGTGGACTGTATGCATTTACCAGCCACCACACTAACAGGTTAATCCCGTTTGCTCCAGATGCTGTTCTCTCAAAGAGCAGATGTTTCACTGGAATTTCAGCACCACATAGGTAAATTATTTAAGGGAATGATGAACTTGAAACCTGCTAACAGAAGGCAGGCAAAAATCTGGGTTTCCACAGTGATGCGTATTGGTGAAAAATATAGGATGGTAAGACTTTTAGGCCTCGTCTACACATTAAAGCTGTACAGTTAAATTTTAGAGAGTGTCTTATGTCAGTTTTGCTTACTTTTATTCCCAGTTAACTTCAACTAAACCAAAATATGAGCGTCCATGCAAACCAGTGCAAATCCCTAACTATACTGGTTTGAAGTCACACCTTTAGTTAAATTGATGCTATATTCTCATGTTAACAGGACCTTAGTGATAATATCTAAAGCTCAGACTGCTCAAGATAGATTTTATAGAAAAGTGATGGACTTCACAACTGATAGTTTTGAGTTGATAAAGTTTTCTAAGTTTTCTAACAAATTCCTTTCAAGCCATTGGGAGCACTTGAAACAAACCTCTACCCCTACAAGGAAACTAGTTGAGAATAAACATCCTGTATCTTGGCATGGAAGTTTAGCAACTTCTATGGTCTAATGGGATCAGCTATGGCCATCACAGGTAGAAGAAACTTTAAGAACATGGCTACACTCGAGAGTTTACAGCAGCGCGGCTGCATCAATGCAGCTGTGCCACTATAAGTTCTCTAACGCAGCTGCTCTAAGCTGATGGGAGCTCCCTCTTTGTCTTAACTACTCTAGCCCCTGCGAGCAGCAGAAGCTATGTCAGAGGGAGAAGTTCGTCCACTGACATAGCACTGTCCACCCGGCACTTATGTCAGAGTAATTTACGTTGCTCGGGGGGTGGTTTATTCACACCCCTGAATGACAGAAGTTATGCCGACGTAAGCTGTAGAGTAGACATAGCCCAAGGTTCTTAAAGATGAGAAAGACATAGAATGCTGCAAATGTTCTTCATTGCCCACTACTGTTAGGCAATGAAGAACATTTGCAGCATTCTATGTCTTTCTCATCTTTAAGAGCCTTGGGCTATCAACAAGAAGGTAGAGGCTCTTTGGAGCTCTTTGGGTACCAGAACTCCATGTAGATGCCTTTTTGGAGAGTACTACAAGTTTCTGAATTTGAAACTGGATTTGACTAAATCAGTTCCCATTAGATCAATGGGATTGACACCAATGGTATACAAGTTGTGGCATACACTCCATGATATACTTGATGATTTAACTGGGAATTGGTCCTGCTTTGAGCAGGGGGTTGGACTAGATGACCTTCTGGGGTCCCTTCCAACCCTGATATTCTATGATTCTATGATTCTATGATATACCCATCTTAAAGCACACATACCCAAACAGCTTTGCATTGAAGGGACAGTTTTAACCAATGAAACCATGAATGATCATTTCACCACTACCATACATTAAAGGCTACGTGATGGAAACCAGAAGCATGGATCTTGACTCTAAATTTAGTTCTCAGTTTTAAAATTCTATGAGGTGGAAGGGCCCCAGAACTTGGGCTTCAGCCCAAGCCTGAACGTCTATACCACCATTAAACAGCCCCTTATCCTGAGCCTAAGTCAGCTGTCACAAGCCAGCTGCAGGTTAACTGCAGTGTAGACATAACCAAAGTTTTCCATGTCATAACAGTTGGTCAATTTGTACAAGACATTAACTTGCTTATTGAGCCAACTGATCAAAGGTTGATCAAAACCAAGCACCATAAATCCGATAGGTTTTTCTCCGCAAATATTTGTTTATGAAAAAGCTGCATCTTTATAGCATGAATACTTTCAAAATATTAGAAGCAAGTCTCCCAGGTGCCACAAGTCCTCCTTTTCTTATTGTCAACTAAGTTACATGTGCAAACAAGTGCCAGTTGTGAGTAGTGGAGAAGTGGAGCTCACCATAATTTAGGGCACTGAAAGCCAGCATGACTATTCCACGCTACTGATCAAGGCAGACAAGCCCAAAACAGACAGCCCTTTGAAAACCTAAGGAATTCACTGGCAATCCTGTGAGAAATATAAATACATGGAACTCTCCAGGCAGTGCAGAATTCAGATAATTATGCAAAACACCAAGAGAACAACTTCACTGTGACTATCACTAATAGATGGTAATAACTGTGTTCACCTCACAAATCTTGCATTTTCTTTCAGACCTCAAAACCTGAACTGTAATTTTTCCTCAGCCTGTAACAGACTGAGTTCTCAATGGGATTTAAAGGGGTTTAAAAAAAACCCTCAGCGATGGCTTGCCACATCCAGAGCTTAAATTAAATTATTTTAGGAACAGAGACATTGCTTAGCCTCTACATTTAAGAAACTTATTCATGAATATAAACAAAGCTGCAGAATTCCATGAGAACTTTCCTGGCATCCTGTGGACAGTTCCCGCCTCCAAATTATACCCAACAAGAATGAAAGACAAAATAAGCATTCAGATCCCTTTTAAACCAAAGATGACAAAAAACATTGTAAATTTCCACAGACTTTGGCATTCTTCCCTTATACACTTTTACTGCTTCACCTGAGTAAGCAAAAGCTCAGATTCAGCAGAAAGTATCTACCCTCTCTTTCCTCACTCTTCTATTAGTTTCACAAGTCTGGCATAACTGAGGCCTGTTTCTCTGTCATCTTTGTTCATTGTCTACTCTTCACAGAGTTCCAATGCAAACTTCAGCAATGCAGAGGATTTTAATCAATCATCATCAGGTCCTGTAAGCATCTCATTTGTACTCCGAAAAAAACAGCGGCTAATCCAGGATCTGGTGCTCTCTCTTATTTCATGGCTAAAGTATCTCTTAGCCTCTAATGTTTTATGTAACAACTTTTGTATGCACACCCCCTAAAGAAAGGAGCACCACCATATAAAGTACAAACCGCACTAACAATACTTTATGACTGCACAAGTAACACTAGAGTGAGATATGCAGAGGGCTTATTTAACTGTTCAGTCTTTAAATATCATTATAGTCTTAAAGTATTGTGACTCTTCCTCTTGCTAAAGTGCGACAGAGAGCGTCAATGCCTTACACGTACCTACAGCAATAAACAGGATGACGACACATTCAAAATGTGAACAAGTGGCTAAGAGCAGCCCAAGACAGCATTAAGTTCAGAGTGGTCAGACTGCTATCATGGGAAAGCAGCATTTCCTTGGTGTCCAAAGCATACCAATTTACATAGTTAAGAATCTGATTTAATCTCCAACTCACACAGACCTTATGTTTACTAAAAGTCTGCAAAAATAAGCTTTGCCTAGTTCATTCTGTGTAGGAGCCCACAAGCTAAGTTACTCACTTTAAATATAGGAGATCTGTACACAGGAGATTTGTGATGACAAAGGCAAAACATGTCTTAAAGAAAGAGCTTTATTTATATGAGAATTTTTTTTTAAAATGGAAGCATTTTAAAAAGAATTACCACCTTTTCCTGGTCTCCACTGTAGGCGGACTGCCAATAATTTAATTCATAATGGCCAGGGAAATAGTGGCTATTAAGAGAAACAATGTAGGTGTTCTGGCAGTGCTAAGAAAACGTATCATGGAGGAGCTGGTTATGACTCCATAGTTAAAGCTGAGCTTCATTTTGTACTTTAAGACATGCTTCAATCTCTTATTTTTTTTAAATTAAAAATACAGTATACCCTCCCCAAGTTCTTTGAGAACACAATGAATATTCTAAGATTTTACAAGTAAATTCATTAGCTGATCAGTTAAAAATTAACATGTCTTCTAACAGATTTAGTATGTCAGGGTTTTTTTTGTCCTTAATGATCTCCATAATGGAGTAATGCAGTCACTTTATCTAAGTGTTATAATTATATAGACTAGAGACAAGGTCAACTAACTCTTAAGTGGGCCATTGGGACAGAAGCAACTCAACCCTTCCTCACCAGCTGAAATAAAAGCATCAATTCTATTGGTTGGAATGACTCAGTGGTAGGAGAGAGACTGGACCATATGTATAAACAGTTCTCACTGGCAGATGAGGCCCAACTGCCACTGTCTATGAAGACTCCAAGGCTGCATACTCTCTTGGGCATCAGTGCTTGCAGGGCTCCCCTTATCACTGTCCTTTGAGGCAGCACTGTTGTGGGAACTGAGGGAACTGTGCAGAGGACACATTAGGACTCAGTCTGAGCTTTCTTTGCTCCCTCCCAACGCTCTTCACTCGCTAACACAGCCCGCTTATTTGCAATTGACTGAAAGACTAGATTCACCAGTATATTGTGGCTGCTTTACACTGCTCCAACAATGCAAAGCAGCTGTAAACCCAGCTTAACTGGGTGCTCTGGCTGCTTGATGTATCACTAAATCTGCCCTTAAAAGTTAAATATAAAAAGAGATTTAGAGCTGACACTACATATAATCTAATCACTAGAAATATTGCACATAGCAGTCTCTTTGGGCTTCTTGTTCATGAAATTTTAAAATATTCTTTTAAAACTAAAATTCCCCCCAGACAAAAATCTCCATTAGTGATTTTTAAAGTCAGAAGATAAAAACACTGACTCTTTAAAAATCAATCACATCTAATCTGGGACCGCAACACTAGACTGCCATCATCGTTATTTTAGGACATCACTATAGGGCCGAGTTAGGGCTGGTTGGGTGCCTTAACTGAATGTTTTTTTCAGCTTAATTCTGAATTCTTGAGTTGTAATGCTTTGTTTTGGACTAATCACAAACACCCCTACTATGTTTTTTTTACCATTAAGTTACCAATAAATTGAGATGATGAAGGCTGAGAGTATGTATTGTTTTGTCTTGGTAGTAGAAAGCATTCTGTACCCCATTTCCAGAGTGGGCTCAACTATTTCAGCTGCCACAGGGCAAGGTGACCTACACTTAACTTCATCCTAAACTGAGCTATCGATGGAAGGGCTCCATCAGTTTTAGCAAGAGACTTCTCAGAGGTTGCCATAGTAGAGCTTAAAATTTCAAGAAAATTCTATGCTTATCAACCAGAAAATAGCAAACTTCAGAGGCAGCAGTTCTATCAGGGAACACAGATGCCTCTGGTATCTTGTACAGCATAGAGTAAATTACTTGTTCTTAACAGCCCAGTGCTAGAAACAAAGTCCCATTACTCTAATTTACGTGTTCTGCCACTAAATAAATAGATCACATGCTCAAATTAAAAGTTTTTGCTGACCTTTCAAACATACCATACTGCCTGAAACTCTCAAGCAGGCAAAGGAAATGGTCCCCACAAAACTGACATAGGCCAATGAAATGAGAAACAGGTCTGATTTTGAAAAAAGTAAGCTGGTGAAGTCTAACTTTAGACTCATGAAAATAAACATGCATGTTTGAAATTCCAGGATTAACTATAGACCTTCACTACTGAGGTCACAAAGCTCAGAGATTTGAGAAGGCAACAGAAACTACTCACACAAAAGAAAAGCTCAAAACTATTTAAAGTTTCCAGCACCCTGGGGTCCCTTAAGCCTTCTGAGGGCTTTAAGTACCTATGGCTCAGGGACGTGCTTCACTTCTTCCCCTTATTCATATAGAAACTGCATTAAATTTAATAAATAGTAACAATGCATTATGATTATGACAAAATCCCAAATACACACTGCATAACTGTAAGTTCAGCCTGAAAAAATGCTCCAGGACAAACTAGGGTTGTAAAGTTGCTTTGGTACAACCATATGTAAGTGCCTGTTACAAACATAACTGAATGCAAGCTGATTTTCATGCTTCTAGCGGAACTGTCTTGTTTACTCCCAGTTAAGACACTAAAGACAAAACTACAGACCACTGAAGCTCATTCCTTTTTTGCAATAAGAAAAGGAGGACTTGTGGCACCTTAGAGACTAACAAATTTATCTGAGCATGAGCTTCACAGCTCACTTCATCGGATGCATCTGATGAAGTGAGCTGTAGCTCATGAACTTTATGCTCAAATAAATTGGTTAGTCTCTAAGGAGCCACAAGTCCTCCTTTTCTTTTTGCGGATACAGACTAACACGGCTGCTACTCTGATTCCTTTTTTGCTCTCCCAAAGTAACCCATAGTCTAGTTTTTGAAGTATATATTATGTTCTCCTGAACACATTCATACCAATTACACAGGCAGGAATTGTTTACGTAATTCACACAATACTGAAAGGAAAAATTCTGTATTTTCAAAAAGGTCAGGGCATTACAAACGTCGGTTTGAGAAGGCCAGTGATTTAGGAATCAGCATATCTAAGTGGTATTAGTTAGGTGTTACGTTTTTGTCTCCTTTCATAATGCAGCGTCACTCTGAGTGTATGCTCTTAAAATGTGATACACACACCACACACCATCCCCACTAGCCGACATTGGTATTTATTACAATTTCAGTCAGTTCCATCACGTGTAGCTCACGAAAGCTCATGCTCAAATAAACTGGTTAGTCTCGAAGGGGCCACAAGTCCTCCTGTTCTTAGACTAACACGGCTGCTACTCTGAAAGTCTAGACTGATATCATCAGCATATCTCCCAGACTTCCTGCTCTCCCCTTCTCCACCATCCCTCCATTTCTGGGAATCCACAAGGAAACATTCTTGTGTAGTATCTCTGCTATAACCTGCTAGAAGAACAATATATTTGACATACCTAACTATTTTTCATAACTAAACTATCAGACCAGCACTGTTTTCACAGACAACACATGCAACAACCTTTTAATATTTTATAAGTCAAAAATTGCAAAGTAATGTTACAGAGGCGGCGGCTTTTCTTGATATGGCAATAAATCACTCTAGCAAGTGTATGGGGAGTAAACAAGGAGAGAAGGAGTGAACAGTGGAGAGCTGCCTTTTGTATGAGTTGAAGTGTCCTATCAGCTTCTACCAATATAAAGTTTTTTGGTTGTCTGAATCAAGAAGGTCCTCTTCTAGATCTCTCTAAGAGCGTCAATAAAATCAATTTTGCTCCTTGCAGTTTAATTAAGGTTTTGCTTATAAACCATTTCACCTTTAGGCTGACCACCATTTATAATGTTAGTCAGGCAACAAAATTAGTTAGTTTGAAAAGCAAGAAAGAAGAAATTGAAATGTATATGGATCCACTTCTTGCCCTTTTTCCCAACCCACTGAAAACACTCAAAACAGAAAACTAAGGGGCTTTAAAGTAAGAGTTCACAAAACAAACACTGGCAACATTACAATCCTTTTGGACTTGAAAGCTGTCAGGAAGGGCTACCTGGCTTCAAATCAATATCTGTAATTTTGAACAGAAGTTCAAATTCAGCCAAAAGATTAAAATATTGCACCTATAATCTCATAACAGGTATGCATTACCGTGAATGACATCAGTACCATCAAATCCATTTTATTGTGATAAAGCAGCAAGTTCCAGTATATGATTTTTGAATATAAAAAACCATTTTAGGTTGGTCTTATTAGATCTTAAAATACAGCACTGCACATCTGCTGAAGAGTAGAACAGTAGGTTTTAATTGTAAAATGGAGTTTTACATAGCTTCTGGCCTTTGGTATAAATGAGGTCTTAAAAAAAAAAGGAAGAGCAATGCATCACTTCAGTTATTAAAATCCATCCAACTTGTACTTTAGCCTTGGGATAACCACTGCCAACAAACTGACTTGGAAGTAATTATCACTGCTATCTGCAATAAATGTTAATTAGACATAATTGAACTAAAGCCCTAATCTGAATGACGCTGTTGTTGGCAAGAAGCCTACTCCTGCTTGTACTCTGCAAAGGAAGCTGTTAGCAACGATGTGGACAAACACGAAATTGCTTGTGTGGCTTCCCCATTGCAAATCACCATACATTTCCACTAATGCCTGGTTAGTTGGGCCAAAATAAAGCCATTAACAATGCTTCTCACTAAATATGTTTTAACTTAATTTCTGCTGGTTGGCCCATTTATATTTTGCATTTTTGCTAGCCAACAGACCAAAATATGGTTCCACCCCTTTACAGCTTACTTCCAATTTTAATTATTAACTCTTTGTCCTTCATCCAGGCATCTCAACGAACCTTACAAATACTACTTCGGCCTCCCAACCACCCTGAGACAGCCATGAATTGCGCATATTCCATTTTACAGATGCATAAAATCAAGACAAAAATTAAATAGAAGGAAGGCTGGTCTTGTAATTAAGACATTGGACTGGACTCATGAGACCTGGGTATAAATCCTGGTTCTGCCATGTGATCTTAGGCAAGTCATTTAGTCACTCTGTGCTTCGACTGTCACTTATACAAGGGATAATCTCTATCTTGTCAGGTATGAGAGGATAAGTTAAAGTTTGCAAGGTCCTCTATGCTACAGTGATGGGCGCCCTATTACACGAACAGATCAGCTGAGGCTTTGGAGTAAGTGGCAGAGCTGGGGACAGAACAGGGAAGGAAACTGTATCCAAGATAGTGGTGTAATGTACGTAGGCAGAGTGCAGTTATCAAAATCAGAAGTTGGCCAGAACAGCAGGCTAAATTCCCTACTCTTAAAAGATGTCACAAAGGCTCTTCAATGACTAACATAATATCCCAGGAAAATGCCCTCCAGACTCCTGACCAGATCTTTGAAACAACAAAAGGCATCCATCTTCTTCAGGGCAGGGATCATGTCACTGTTTCATAGATGTTTGCTCAGCACCTACCAAGTTGTGGAAGTTATTGGAAGCTAAATAATTCCATAAGAAATGGATTAAGATTGGTTAAAGTGTAACATCTGCTCAATGCAAACCTTAAAAAGGAAGAAAATATCAAGTTATGGGAAACCTCTTAACCGCATCGTAATTCCTACATAGCATATTTTCACAGACAGTGAAAGATTCTGCATCATCACAAGGAACTTATTTCTGCCAGCAAGTGATAAAGTAACATACTACACATTAATCTCCCTTACAGTATAATGCAAAACTCAATTACAACCCCAGCAACATCAGAAAACATATGTGCAGAGGTTAACTGTGCTGTGTTTATGGGAAAAGCATGAGGCTGTAATTAAGGATTTGTATTTTATTGTAAGGAACTTAGCTGTGTTGTGTGTAATATTTCTTCACTCCACGTCCCAGTCTCCCCTGCTCTAACTACTAACCACTCTCCCCTCTAAAGCTGGGAATAGAACCAGGAGTTCCAATTCCCAGCAATCTACTGCTGTCAAGCAAATAGTTGTGTAAGCCATTAGCAAATGGTGTGTGATATTTCTCTCTAATGGCTGCCCCACACACAAGACATGTTACTCTTGTAGTTGAAGGAATAGATGATTAATATGGTGAACTGAAGGTTCAGGATTCAAACCCTGATCTTGAATCATATTGGAAGTGGGGCAGTCCTGGTGGCTGCATACGACAATCCCTGTTTGTTCCAGTTTTTTCTTTTAAAAACTCATTAACAAAATGATAAAATTTACTCATGGTGTGACTAGCTTGGCCTGCATTGGGTAGCTTCAGTTTACTCACCATAAGTGTTGGGAAACGGTAGCCACCCTGAGTAATGAAAATTGTGACTATATGATTATTTTCCTGTGCTTAATTTCAACCAAATTTATTCAGAATGTACATTCAAACCAACAGGCAACATGTTTTAACTATATGTAAAATGTGAAAAATAAGCCAGCCATTTGGTAGCCAGACACTGCAGAAGGAAAACACTCTCCTAGTTTTTAAATTAATTTTAACTTAAACCAAACAATAGATCTAGTTGAAAATAAACAGAAAATCCAATTTTTATCCAGTACAGATTATGTACTGTACATTTGGGGAGGAGACACTAGTCTCCATATAAAACAAAATGAAAAGCCAAGTGCAGCCTTAGTTAGAAAGGCACTCCTGCACCTTTATAATGCCTGTGGCATGTGGACACGTTCAATAAAGTTGATAGTTGCTTCAGTATTAAATTATGTTAGTATTGAATTTAAGGTCCCAGCTGCCATACGACTGTAACCCAATTACAATGCAGTAATTTCTTGGGTGGGAGGAACAGTAGACTTGTGATTAAGGTACAAGACTGCAGATCTAGGTTTTATTCCTTGCTCTGCTGCAGACATCCTGTGTGACTTTGGGTGAGACACCTTCTCTACAGCTGTTTCTCCATCTATAAAATGGGGATGTTCTAGGAATTATTTGGGAAGTTCTTTGGCCTGCATTATACAGGAAGTCAGACTAGATAATCAGAGTGGTCTCTCCTGGCCTTGGAATCTATACTTTCTTACTTCATAGGGCAAGTGGTGAGGCTTAGTATTTGGAAAGTGCTCCAAGACCCTCAAATGGAAGTTGCTACACAAGTATTCTCAGTAGTAGTAAACTTTGCTAGACACCTGCTCGTCAAAGTGTGATACAAGAGGCGTGGACCACCACCAGGAAGTTTTAGGAGCAGCCTCCTGCCTTCAGCTATTAGGAAGGGTGAAGATGCTGAGGGTCCTACCACGGTGTTAAGCCCAGACCTATTTTTCATAACAGCATCCATTTAATAAGTTTCTGAGAAACAGGAAGGCCACCCTCTAAAACTTCTGAATAGGAAAAAAGGGCAGACACACACACACCCCTACCACCTCCTAGCTACCCTGAGCAAGGGTCTCTGTATTTGAAGATTTCCCCAGGAGCAGAACAGACCTGCTTCTTCTTGCCAGTTTCACTGTTACCCACAGTTCAGAACAGCAACAGTGAAACTGCCCAGAACATGTAAGAGACTTTTGGAAGCCCGAAGTATTAGCAGAGCCAGAAATTTCTGTCTTTAGACTCAGGAAGGCAGAACTTCAGAGTATGACCTGATGCAGATTCTCATTAGAAAGAAATTTGTGGTTGCAGAGAGAAAGCTTAAATTCCTCTGAAGCTTTCCCCCTTACCAGATAAAATTTCCTGCTCACCTTTGGTCAGTAGTTTTTTTCAAGTTCTGACAACAAATTATGTGTAGATAGAATCAAACTATAACTATGTAACTATGCTATAACCTGGAAAAGAAAGGTGGGCAGGGTGTGTGGGACCAAAGCCAAATAGTGTCACATTTGACAAATGCCCCAACATAATAATTACAGCTGTAGCCTAGATATTACAGGACCTCAGTGCATTAATTTGCAAAGCTCCCAATAATCTGGGATGTAACAAACCAAAGAAGTTAAGACCACTATTTTACATCTCTTATAAAGGGAGATGCCTCCAGAAACGCACAACCTCGGAGTCTCAGCACTATGCAAGGGCACTGGTCCAGTACTGACTGAGAAAGAGCACCACTTATGGACCCTACCAACACTAGCTCCTAATATTAACCTCCAAGCAAATCTGACCACAAAGAAACTGACCTGCCTGCAAAACTCTCTCTCAATGTGGTGGAAAGGCAATATCTTCCACTCTCATTGAACTGCATTCATATGGCTTATAACTATGTGATTAATCATAACTTCTGTAGAGCTTTTATCAATGTTTTTTCTTGGAAGACATGCTCAACTCTTTGGCACTCGTACCTTTAATGAAAAGCAATTATCAATTTGCTTTGAATAGCTGAATCTGCTTCTTTAATGCAAAGAGAGAGAAACTGATTAAAGCAATATTCTGGAAAAGTAATGCACACAACAAAATTCAAGAATGCTGTCAAACGCAGTCCCGATTTTGAAAAGGATGACACTAATCAGAATTCTTATCCAACCTGGCAGAAATATGTGCTTTATGGTTTACCTGGAGCTCCTTAACCTATGATACAACTCGGCTGGAAATTAACAGATGTGCCCTTACACAACTAAATTTAGAATGGTTTTTTTTTGGAGCATTAGAAATGGAACACAGAATGTTACATAAACCACTTGGATGGCAACAATCTCTCACCTCTGCCTGCACTACTGAGCCACATTCAAATGCATAGTGAATTACCATATTTGTATGTTTCAGTTTGGACACCTGTTAGCTGCTTACAAAGTAGGCAAAAATAAAGTGCTTAGAGACTACTGAATGCTATTTTCTCAAATGTAATGTTGCTTTCTACAGTTGATATATGCTAAAAGCTTTCATTTAAGAGAAAACGCTTGACATTAAAGCAAATTTTATGACAGTATTAACTACTGATGTGCTTAGCCAACCTTAAGTAGGTAAGTTAAAGTCTGAAATCAAAAGTTGTATCACCAGAACTGACTCATTACACGATCAACATAGAAGATAGCAGTTTATATTCCTTATGTTGACTTGAATTTAAAGGCTAAAATATTTCCATTAAGTATGTAAGTCTGTTTCCCACTACTTAAGAGTCTTGCTCCTTTTCCATGTCTTCAGGCATAGATAAAACACAGCATAAATTGCATTTTTTGTTAAAGAGGAAGGAACAAGATGCAATACTTCCCGGGAGTAAGACAAAAGGTGTTCAGGTGCTGATTCCCAGAGCACATCAAGAGATTATAAAATTGTAAAACTAGAAATCAGAGCAGTTCTGAGAGAACTTCCTCATACTTCATATAAACATAGTGAGAGAAAATTTGATGGAACTGAATCCTAGAGATACAGACTCACTAAACAAATCAAGGTAGCTCAGATACAATGTGGGATAAGCTATTTTCAGAGGCGTGAAGGGAAATTAAAGAAGTAACTTATTTTTTAAATGTGTTGTCTCCATTGATCCCCTCTGACAGTGCATGATCTGCCAATAGAACCCATTTCAAAGCATACACTGAAGGAACACATTATCTCTATTACCATAGCACCTGGGAGCCCCAGTCATGGATCAGGACCCCAATGTGCTAGGTGCTGTATCCAAACAGAACAATAGGACAGTGCCTACTCCGGAATGCTCCAACCTAAGTAAAAGACAAGAAACAAAAGACGGATACACACAGACAAGGAAACATGTTGCTCCAGCATTCTGGAGGCAAGGGCACACCTTTTAAATCTCCAATAGAGGGGGAAGAGTCAGTGGGGATCTGCAGAGGGAACAAGTTCAAAACACAAGGAGTACTTCAATAAGTATACCTATTATTCCTTTGTGATACTGCTCCGCACAAATCCCTCTGTGAGATACCAGTTAGCAGTGACAATCTTTAGGAAAAGGGCTGACTACTGTTAGTTGAAAAGAAACTTGAACATTTTCTCCTAGAATAAAGCATTCAATGGGATTTGTGATGAATACTGACAGAGTGATGCTTTGGAAAGGTGGGATTCAACTATAGGTATCTCAACAAATGGCACACAACAAAAAGACAATAAAGAAGCTGCTATCCACTCCTCCCGTAGAAAGAGCTTTAAGTTCTTCTCATATAGGATCTTCACTAAGCAGAGACCATCTGTATCAAAAATGGATCTGTTTAGAGTGCATCTGGACTGAAAAGTACTGGCTCTTTTCTCTAATTATACACCATAATAAAATTGAGGATTTAAAAAACTTTCTACTGCCAAGGAAATAACCCAATAGCCTTCTTCATATTCAAGGGACTCCACCAAGTCTAACATGGAAGATCAAGAGGCTCAGCAAAGTGTTTGTTTTAAAGGAAATTTGGAGGCCACCAGAGTCAAGATTTTGGAATAGGATTTTAGAACTTAATCCCTAGAAAATTTGTACAAGGAAGACCCGTCACCAAAGCGTACAGTTATGAATCTCTCCTGGCATTTGCTACAGTTGGAAGGGAAGGATCTTTCAATAGAGGTGCAAGAAGGAGCATGTGTCCTCATACAACTGAGAACCAAAATTTTAATCCCACATATTCCCAGGTTATGATTTTGAATATACACATTGATCAAACTTTGTACTGGGGATGTGAAATATTTGTCTACACAATACTGACATAAATCCCAACGTAGGGAGAAGATGAGGCTCAGTGTCCATTCTCTCAAGGCAGGAATGGGGGTATAGATGGATGTGGGGACTTTTGTTTCTAGGATGCTGGAGCACTGTGACAGGCACACATTCTTCCAACAGCTAGCTGCTTTGAAATGGGGTCTGTCCCCATGGAGCAGGAGACAATCTCACAGTGGAGATGTGCAGAAGCAATGTCATGAAGAAGAAACCCTGTTCCCAAAGTATTGCACCAGTACTGCAATTCTCTAAATGCATCCGATGAAGTGAGCTGTAGCTCACGAAAGCTTATGCTCAAATTGGTTAGTCTCTAAGGTGCCACAAGTACTCCTTTTCTTTTTTCTATATTCCAGGTGTTTCTTGCCCATTTCAGCCATCTGAAGGACAGGTTAGGCAAACCTTCTGTTTTTTACAATCTGATTTTAACACTCCTGTGCTGTACTTTACAGACAGGCCCTGAATCCACAACATGTAATAAAATCTTCACTTGCATAAAAAGCACTCTGATCTCATACCATTCTGTTTAGAAGACTTTTTCCTTCCTACAGTGAAACTCCAAGTGCCGCCTTGATTTTGCTGGTGATACAGGAGACTGCATATACTCCATTTGGAGAAGCGCACCTTGTGATTTTTTTTTTAAATATACTGATCTCACTTTAGTCAAGACTATTTCAAATCATTTTCAAAATTTCAGTTTCAAGAGGCTCACATTAACTTCTGCAGCAGCTTTTATATTGCTTTCATTTATGCCTAAAATATGTCTAACTCATGTAAGGCCTACTAAGTTCCTACCTTTAACTTTTCATGTGCAATTTGTAATATAATTATGCAACAAACTCAGATCTCATTTCAATGTGCAGTTTCTATAAATGTTTCCAAAGTGTATTTAACATTCAACAAATCCAAAGCATTTTCCACTACTGCTTACTCTTCACTTTGCACTAACAGTAGATCACACTCCTATCATGCAGGATTTAAAGGAAATCTTCCATGCAAAAGGAAGATAGCTCATGCAAAAAGTGACACTCTTATTTGCAATAAGATGTATATTTATCATGGAAAACCTATTTAAAAAGAGTGCTTTCGTATTTTATTTTTTAACAGGCCTGTTAAAGTTTAACCATGTTGGGAAACTACTTTTCTTTGCTCTATACCGCCAGCATAAGACATTTACGTAATACACAACAACATAACTTTCCTGAATCCTGGTTCCATGGACTTTCTCCCCCAGTTTCACAGGCAGATTCTTAAATTGGGAATTGATTATTTATGCCAGTATTTTGCAGTGTCCTATTTTCTCAGACATGTTAGAGAATACTTTTTCCTCAGTTTAACAGTATTAAAAGTTAACCCCAAAAAACTGCCCTAGCTAATTCAGCTAAAATATAAAAACTTTAACAAGACAGAAAGCAGTCAAAATTTTAAAATAAGGAATTCTTTTACTTCATCTTAATCTAATGTCAAACAAGTAAACTATATACTAAACTGATCTAGGAAAGACACTGATGACATTGTCATCTCTTATTTATCACTGGATACCTAATCTAGCACATGTCCATGAAATGATGGCCCTGTGACACCAGGCACTTTAAAATTGGATCACTCAGCAACATTATATATACACATATATATATATATATATATATATATACATACACATATATATATACATACACATATATATATACATACATACACACACACACACACACACACAAAAATCTTGAACAAGTAATTCCAGGCTGCTTTGCCAGCAAATTCTGGCCAGTACAGTTTGAAAGTGCATAGTTCTGGCCCTCACAAAGAGCAGACCTGTAAATGACATCTTGAGGATTAAACTGATTGAGATGCAATGCACATAGCAACCATTCATTAAGCAGAGTTCAGAAACAGGCCAGCAATCTATTCCACCTCCTTATCTGAGCAGTAAACAGATAATAGAGGGTAGAGGACACAGTGGAGACTATTTCAGACACATTGTAAACAGCTCTCTCAAATGTTAAGCCTCCTACAGTAAATCTCATGGAATAACCCCTCCTCCAAACACACACAGGATTTAGTTACAGCAAGTGTCTGACAAGCAAAAAACAGCTAAAAACCTATCCTAATGCAAATCTCAATGTGAATCCATTCACAGTTCTGTTTTGTCCACTATTCTCTCACCTTGAGCACCAAGAGCCTACCCCCAACCTTAAAAAAATCCACCATTTAATCATGCAAGGTTTTGGCACTGCTACTCCAATCGTTAAGAAACTCAATAACAATCTTATTCCTTTCCTTCAACTTCTGAAAGGAATCAATTTCTATTTCTGAGGGCTTTGATATAGGTTCTCTCTTAGGGAAGAGAACAAAAGTCACTTTTCCTCCCATTAAGCACCGCTGCTCATAAATAACCAGGACAGAACGAAAACGCCATAGGAGAAAATTAAACCAGCTACTTCAGTCTCAGTAGCGCAATGTGTTTCAACCACTTAGCTACAGAGATTATGGTAAGTCATGATTTCACATAACTGTTTCCTCATAAGTAAACATTTGATGGTTTCCTATTTTGCATCTAAGTTAAACGACAGAGATTAGGGTAGACATCCTACGATTATATAGCCGAATGTTTCATCTTCTGTGTACAGTTCTTTTGGGAAATCACTGACATTCAGCATAATATTACTATTACATATTTAAGATAAAAAATTAAACTGACAATAAATTTACGTAATACAATTTCATAAAGGCAGGGTGGCTGAATACTCTCTCAGATGAAAAATGTGAGCCCCATCAAAACTTGTGACTTTACCTTTATTAGGAAGTCAAAGGTACTTGATGATTCAATGGTTCCTATGCAATTCAATGCCTTCTAAGTGTCTCCAGCCAAAGCTGTCACTTCACCTACTCAACTAAAACTTATTTTTTTTTTTAAAAAAAAAAAGCTTTTAAAAACCCAACAGTGTTGCACTAGTTGCTGCAATGCTCATTGGTGTTTTAGAGTTAACAGGCTTCCCAAACATTGCACTTTAATACACAAAGAAACTGACTTCCTATTAGAGAATGAAACAAACATCATGATGCAACAGTTACTAAACTGGTATCATGGGTGATAAGAAAAAAAAATTCATCAAAGGTATTAGAAGGAGCTAGTAAATGTAGCTTACTTTCTTAAGCGGAAGATATCAGTTAATTAAGAACAGACCTTTCTTAAAGTTTACAGTTTTTGTGTCTATTGAACCTAAGCCATGCTAATGCTGAGATAAGAACCTACTAGTCTCTAATACAGCACCATATTACTGACTTCTGTTTACAATGATCTCTGGAATCTTTGCTTCACTTACTAGAATGAACTCTATATCACTTTAATTAATACCTCCAAAGTGCCAGAAAAAAATTGGTATTCAACTCTCTTAGCATTTTCCACTAGACATTAGTCATGCCAGCTCTTGGCTAATCAACATAAAAGGATATATCCCACGAAGTGGGTAATCATCCATGAAAGCTCAATACGTCTGTTAGTCTATAAGGTGCCACAGGACTCTTTGCCGCTTTTACAGAACCAGACTAACGCAGCTACCCCTCTGATAAAAGATATACTTGTTCCACATATTTAGCTAGAAATGCCTAATTACAGAAAATTTACAATCAGCATAGCCACCTAATTAGCATATATGCACCAGCTGGTTACAAAGCATTAATTTTAAAGCTTTACATTTGAAATCCATTTAGGAATTATTTTAAGCGTCAAAATCAGCACTATCCTAATTTCTGCTGGATTCAAATGCTTTTCCTTGTTTTAGGCTATGTCTTAGGCTATCGATCTATCAGGGATCAATTTATCGCTCTACCGTCGACTCCTGTACTCTACAACTATTCTTGTGGCTGAAATTGCCTCTCTTAGGTCCATCTCCCCCCAGTGTAGACCAGGCCTTACAGGATAGCTCCAAAGTTATGATCAGGTAAGGTTGCTTAGGCCCAAAGAAGAAGTGAAGTACCTCAATTGGCTTCACTTGCTAGAGCCAGGTTCAGGCAAAAATACCTGGACAGTACAGAATGCAAACCAGAAAATCAAAGCCAAGAGTCCTTTCTACAGAACGGGAAAAGAAAGTTTAAAAATGAATGGGTTTAGTAGTAATCATTCCGATAAAAATTAATAGGGTCAAATTAAGTTCGGAGGAAGGAGGCATTTCACAGATGTTAAGGAACAGTCTATTTGCCTGAAAGGAGGAGGAGGAAGATACAAGGAAAATCAGGAATCACCGGGCTTCTGCAAGAGAAAAAGGAGAGCAAGTCCATAAACGCAGTGGCCAGGGAGGGACTCCCCCGAGGCAGGCTAGGCTAAGCGCTGCGAGGCGACCCCGCCGCTGGGAAACGTGCCCCAGCTGGGGTCTGCGCGGAGCCCATCTACACGCCCAGCAGCACCCCTCTCTCTGGCGGGCTGGGTTTCACCCCCACCCCCGGAGCCGGGCAGGAACCCGCCGCAGGAAAGGGGCCCTGGCAGGCCGCCGCCCCGCCCCCGCCGTGCGCAGCAGAGCCGGGGCGCTCCTTGCCTGGGCCCTGCGCCGGAGCCTTACCGGGGCCCTGCTCGGAGAGGCGGTGCAGGCAGCCCCCATAGCCGGGGCCGCGGCGGCTGCCCCGGGCTCGGCGCTTTGCATCCTCTTTGCAAACTCAGCTCCCCGCAGCTCGGCTCCCGCAGCGCCGGAAACCGGCCCCGCCCCGCCCCTGACGGATGGCGGCCTCCTGCCAATGGCAGCCGCCCGCCGCGCCGCGCCGGCCGGGGCGGGGCCCTTTGTCAGCGCGCCCGGAGCGGCGCCCCGCTCGGCCGGCCCGCGCCCGCGCCCGCGCCCGCGCCGTGCGCCGCCCCCGGGCAGCGGGCCGAGCCGGGCCCGCCGAGCTGGAGCGCCCTGAACTGCCCCCGACCCGGCCCGGCCGCAGCGAGTCCCGCGCCGGCCCCCGCGCCGGCCCCCGCTCCTCCGGGCGCCCAGCACGGATTCCGACAAGGCCCTTCGGAAGGGGACTCCTGCAGGGGTGGCCCCCGTCTTCTCTGAAGCGAGCTCTGAGTGCCCTCATGCCTAGGAGGAGCTTCCCAGGAATGGGGGAAGCATTGAAGGTTTCATCGTTTAAAAAAGAAAAATAATAAAAGCTTTGTACTTGTAAAACTGACCCTCAGGACGTGAGCCGCAGCCGGCCTGCTTGGGTATGGTCTGCCCGAGGCTGTGGCCAGACAGCACCCTACTCACAGCTTCACCGCACAGTGCGCCCAGCGCCTGGGGCAGTTTCGTTGCTGCTAGGCAGAACTGGCAGACGGCACCCACACGCCCAAGAATACAGTTACAAAGCTCTTCACTGTGGAATTATTCAAGGGGAAAGGGGCTTAAAAACACAAACTAAGGGAGATTACAGACCTGTTCCATTCCCCTGAAGCAGGCAAAAGTAGTGGAAACCCTTCCTTCCTTCCTTCCTTCCCACTCATCCCCCTACACACAAAAGCATGGTAAAGTAGCAGACACCTCCTTTTTGGCAGCATTCAGAAGGTCTGGGAGGAAGGGTGCAGACTCCCCTTCCAACAACTTAGTGAGGCAGTACACACTACTAGCCCGACCAGAGCCGAAAGCTGCAGGCAGGGTCCCTGAATACCACCTCAGTGGCTATCCCGGCCTTTTCCTGCTTCCAGCCACTAGAGATGACAAGAGGTCTGGGCTCCTCACTGGAGCATGGGCTCTGGTCCTTGCTCTCAGAACCCCATACCTTCATCTTCTGTATCCTTCCTTATGACTGATAGGGTTTAGGCCTCCAGCTAACAAGTAGAGCCCTGTGAAATTCTTATTGTTACACTTCATTTTATCCATACAGATGGGAGGGGTTGTAGAGTGAGCCAACCCCAAAGATCTGGGCCCAGCTGCTCACTCTGAGCACTGGGATCTGGAGCATGAGGTCGAGTCACAGCTTAGGTTTGGCCTGGCTGACTCCCCCTTAATGAGACAGGGGCATCCAGGCCAATCCTGAGCAGCGGTGCAACCCAATAGGTCACAACTGTTGGAGTAAGGATCTGGGCTCAGCTCCACAGGACAAGAGCCCCCACTGTGGAGTGAATTTTTCACTCTATTTCTTTTTATAGAGTGTTTTTTTTGTTTTAGTTTGTGTTGTTTCACATTTTCAAAAACTGTAAGAATGTATAAATAAGCATCCAACAAGTGTTTCAGATCTTGTGAATTACATAGGAAGGGACTGAAGGTTCAACTTCATTAACATTAATAGGAGACCTGGCCTGAAAGATGGACTACAGGGTAATATGATTGGTACTTCTAAAGAAGCACACAGAAAAATTTCCAAATGATGTATCTTATATATAGTAAAATATAGTGATCAAGGCAGAAGCTTCCATCTTGATCAACAGATGCAAAGGAAAACAAAATTGGTTTGTTATTAAAGTTTCCAGATTAAAAAGTATACTATATAATTTTAAGTAACTGTTGAAGATGACTAAATATTTTTGTAATGGTTACCTTACAACAATTCTGATTTTTTTTTATTGCTAATGCTTTCTAATCGTTCAACCTACTCCTTCAGTCCTAATTTGACTTATCAAATTAGGCCTCCTACTGGGAAGTATTAAAATTGCAGTCCCCTATTGAGACAACTACCTGTTTCACTAAACAGATATTGGAAAAGTAATGCATTCCTAAATAAATGCTTTAAATTCTTTGACATTGTCATTCAGTAAATATTTAGAAAGTGTAATTATTGGAGTTTTCCTTAAAGCATTTCACAGTAACACAACTGATGCATTAAGAGGCTTCCATAAATACTTTTATCAGCTCTAATCTTCTCTCAAAACCTGAGGACTCCAACAATGCTCTGCAATTCTATAGCACCTTCCAACATTAATGAAATAATTGTCAACACTCCTATGAGATGTGATCATATTGTACAGCTGGAGGACTAGAAGCACAAATAGATGAACTGCACAGTCACATGAGGGGCTGAGTACTTCAGCTCCCATAACATCAAAATACAGAGTTCAGAACCTGGAAATTAGGGTGTGTTCCCCTCTCTACCACTGAATTTGTGGAGAAGGTGCAGAGACCTACACCAGGTCCAAACTCACATGATCAATGCTATACAGTGACAGAATGAGAACTGAACTCTGATAGTCAAACTTCCATACCTGTGCATTAATCACTGAACTGTAAGTGATTGTTATAATGGGAAGTTACTTCTGCTTAATTTTGGTCTTGATATATTTGCTGGAGGAAAAATTTATTCTAAAATTTTCTTTGAAGTCAATGTGATATTTGTTGAGAAATGTTGAACTAATTTTATATGTTAAGTTTTTCAAAACACTACTGTAACCAACAGTTGGAATTTGAAGCAAATATATGATGCATTACCTTTAGGAATATTTACTACCTTATTTTTATGCACATGGTATGGAAAACAGAGTTTTATCTGGGCCTTCAAAGCTACAAATCATTTTTTCCAGATCCAAGTGTTCTTGACAGACTTAACTCTGAAAGCTTACATGTGCACACTCATATAGGTTAAATAAAAACGTATCTTGCATCAATACTTAACTTTTACACAAAAGTTTTAAATTAATTTCCTTAACTTTTGTGTGTTTCCCAAAAATAAAATAATTCTCAAGTTCTCTATATGACAGAGACATACCAGTAACAAATCAGGAAGCTATATATTCATTAAATGGTCTACAAAATTGGGAAGGATATGCTAGTTTCCTCCCAATAAGAAAAATCAAAGTCAAGAGTAATACTTTAACTGGTAACCAGAACATTTCTATCCACTCTACTCTATTCAGTACTAATAAAATTAAGAGATCAGAGCGCTTCATACAGACAATTTTCTGATATGATAAACATTACACTCTGTTCATGCCCTTATTAGACCATTAAGGACAAGCTGAGTTCTCTATCATTGTGCGATAGTTCTAACAGATCAAGGTTTTCCTGCATAAACTGTCCAGGGTTCTAGGAGGATTTGTGTATCCAGTCACTACAGCTAAGTATATTTACCCATCTCTGGTGACCTTCCCAGAGAAGTTAGATTCATAGCACTTTTTGAAAGACTGAGGGAGAAACTCCTTTGTCCTAGCCTATTACATCTCCCAGAACGGATTGTCAGTTTTAAGGATGTGTATAAGATCACATAATGGCTACGATATTTTCTTACATAGTCACTGCACTTCCAGCATCTAACTCAATGGTACGAGATTTTAATTGAGCATTTATTTGGCATGTCCCAGTGGTGTAAGACATAGCTTATGGGAAAAAACTAAGACACTAAATATTTTTTAATACGACTAACCCAGACACCAAGTTTTATGCACTTTCATAGGAGATACTACAACAGAATAAAATCAAATTTAACTGCCTTTTAAATAACTGCAACAGCTACTTTAATTTTATTTCAACAATAATAAGTTATTCATAAATCAGATGGTCCACATGCTAGCGCAAAATGACAAGTAAATAGAGCAGAACACATTCAAGCAGAATATAAACCCTACATATGAAAGGCAATTTTTCTTAAACATGGTGCACAGCCATTTTACAAATGTCAAATATAAACTACCAAGATGCAGGCACTTGAAGCCTTAATCTTCATTAATCCTGGGATGTCAAACAATTCTGGAACATCAAGGGAGGGAAAAAAACCTACCGATGAAAAGATACGTTGCCAAAATTGGACCACGTTAAAAGAATGGCGTTTAATAACTGGATGCAATTTCTCTCTCACACACTAGATGGTAGTATTAAGAATGTTACAGTACTTTCCTCCACTACTTTTAATTTGGTTGAATGGTTTTAATTTATATTATACATGGCACTTAAAATTCCTCAGGCTTTCATTCTTTTAGTGTGCAACTTTACTCATTGTTAGCATGTATGTGGGAAGACAGTTTATGCTATTAAGGTAATATGTTGAAGATTGATGCCATCCATATATGTGGGAATATACACCAGAATATTCTATTTACTAATCATACTCATTTTTAAAGTTTATTATTACAGTTCCAAAATATTAAAACAAGCACTACTAAGGTTTAATCCCAAATTTAAATCATATGTAATTGGAAACACTTTAATGTAATAAATTAGAAGTCATAACAAATCTTAACCATCAAAAGCATCACCGAGCAAATGAGCAGAAACAAGGAATAATTAGAACAGGTATAAAAGATTTCCCAAATATTTCTCTAGCCTTGGGTGGAAAACTGGATTCCTAGAGAATATTGGGAGAAATCTTATAAGAACAAAATGAAATCTTGCAACTGAGAAGCTATAGACCAGAGCAGAAGGATTTCAGAACTGAATGGGAGTAAGTATCTACAATTCCTTTAAAAAATGCTTTCAAAGTGACCTGTTCCTAAGTCATTTCTAAATCCAAACACTTGAAGCCTTTACGGGAGGAGGAAAACAGAAGTGGTATGAACAGAAAGAACATAGAAAATTGGTTAGAGATACTTTTGTTAGCCTGCTTTGGCCTTTTCACGTGGTTGGTATTCATAGGTATTGGTTTACAAATGCTCACAGCTGTGGGGAATTTAATGTTAAAGGAGATATGAATTAAGAGCTCTAGTAAGAGCACATCAACAATGTACAGATGAAAAAAATGAAAGCCAGCATCCTGGAAGAATTTCCAGTAGTTGAAGATAAAAACTAAATAAATAAGAGTAAACCTCTGAATTGTGAGCTATTTGGCAGACTTAAACAAACAACCAAAATCCTCTCAGCATTGAAGCCAACACCTTCTACTTGTATTTAAAATGGCACTCTTCTCAAAAAGCACTGGAGGACTTAGTTTCCATGCAATTCTATTATCTCACAGAATTGTGGGGGGAGAGGGGGCACACAGAGGGTGAGCAAATACAACCATAAAGAAGGAAGACAATTATAACCAACATAAAGCCAACATTAGGCTCTCAGATGGTTCTAAACATATTTTTTCATCAGTTAGTGGAGATTACATTCAGTGTATCTTCTGATTATTATAGACATAAAACAGAGAAAAGAAGGCACCTTAAGATTGGTGCAGTTTAAGAGACTGGTACCAAGAGAAACAATGACAGAGCAAATGGACGTTTTAAAACCATTGACCTGGCTGAATGGAAAAGTGATTGGGTAATTACAAAGGACTGTCCTTTCCAGATGTTAAGAATGTATGTTGTTCCACTGCATATTTGCTATAGAGTGCAAGTGGTGGAAATTTACCTCAGAGAACAGTAGCACTAACTCACTTTTAAACTCATATGATGCTCTTTTCATTCCACAGTAATTTCTATTTAATAAGACTATGGCTTATCTTTATTTTAAGACCAAGATTCAAGTTAACGCTGGATTATAAATAGTCTTTGGGAAAGTGCTGTATGCTGTGGATTCAGGGATGGACAGAGAACACAATATCCATAAAGGGTAAGACTGCAGTATATAAATAATCTCAAATGCATGCTCAAAGTTTTGAGTGTGCAAGCAAAAATATGGATGGCATGAGACAGCAAGTCATGTTGTTATACAATGGTAGCAGAGAATGAAAAAAATCCATTACTGAATATTGAAAAGACAAATATGCTCTCTGATGAAAACAGATGAAAATACATGAAAACAATGAGCTTTTCATTCACTGTACCTCTAGAGATTAGTCATTTTATTCTGCCAGGAACCCCAGGCCCACCACACAAGAGATTATTTGTGGGAAGTTGAACTTGGTTATTATTTTAGCAGTGAAACAAAGAACAAGGAGAACACCAAAGTAGTTTACCTGTTCTCAGAACACCATATTACAGGTTACATGAGAAGTAAGATTCCAGGGGGAAAAAAAAATTGATACTGGACTCACTATGAATAGCAAAGCACATCACTTCACCTACTTCCACTTGCTCTCACATTGTTTCTAATTTTGGAACTATCAGAATCCTACTGGAAACAATATACAGAATCTTAATTGGGCTGCCTGTACTAAATACGTCAGCAACGTATCACTTGGCAGATCATTTTTTGACTTACTGGTTTTAAAAAAAATAAACTTTAATAGTTAACCTTTTTCTTTGTAATGCTACTATTTTAGCCATTGTGACAAAATAAGAGTTTGAAAGCCAACATAATTTCAATTTTTACTTACACTGCAGACTTAATGACGCTGAAGATTTGTTTCACTCCCTGAAGACAATCTAACACATACAATTCTATTAATAAGAATAGGAAAATGCTTAATAAAATCCTACCTAAAACTATGTCTAAGATTAGAATTTCTAGTGTTACATTTAGAGTAAATACAATTTTCTAATAAACTGTCCTAGAGTAGATCCATCTACTAATCTATTTAGGTGTTTTGATTAGTTTAGTTATTTATATAATGTATGTGGATGCACTTAAAATTTCATTGTTCTATATTCAAAAAGCACAGCAAAGTTCTTCAAATTTTACAGAAGCTATTCTATCTTAATTTGGGTCAACCACAGTAGACCATTCCAATTTAGAATATTGTACTGAAAATCTCTCCTGCCCACTCCCCCTCAAAAATAGATAAAGCTATCCAAGCAAGACTTATTCTATGTCAAAAGCAGACCTTAACTAATTAAACTGTGCCCTTCAGGAGTTATTCCACAAACCAGGATTTCTGTATTTTTTTCACATGTTCCGGAGAGGCTAATTTTCAGATATGTGATAAACAAGATTGTGAATATTATGAGCACAAACAATTCATAATCCCTGTGCACAAGAACAGAAGCATGTTTGTAACAAGGTTATCTGAAATACAAATTGAAGAGAATATGAAATAATGAACAGGTATAAGTATCCTACCAGTAGTAGAGAAATGGTGGCAGTAAGTATTGGATCCTCTGCACCTCACCAGTTTTTAAAAAGATGTATGTTTCAAAAAGCATTGTTACTAACACCAAATACAACAAAGCTTTTGAAAAGGAAAGTGGTATGAAGATTTAGCCTTCACATAGACTGAGTTGAAGAACACATTAATCTGTCATATCCAAATTCATGTGGTGCCAGGCAAGCATAACTGTTAGAAATAGTCTCACTAGCATAGGTCAGGATTTAGAATAGCAATAAGACTCTTTTGGGAGAGGTTATCTTTCTTATGAAGAATGTTACCCAAACTCCACTCAAACAACATGCCATTAAAATATATATATATACACACACTGTATACTCCCACATACAGATTGCTAGGCTTAGAAACTATTACGGGGAAAGTTAAAAATACCACTGGGAAATGGGAATATCACACCATGCCTCCCCCGCCCCCAGTACAATTTGCAAGTATTAACCCCCATCAATTTACAGTGTGAAAAAAGTTTAAAATACTTGTGAAGGGCTCTGAAGATGAAAGGCACTGTAGGGGAGATTGTGAAACCTTTATTCATATTACATCATGAGTAATCGCAGGAAAGTCAACTGGACTATTTATAAACTCAGGTACTATTTAGTGGGATAAATATATCACAATGTGGCCCTATATAAGTGTTCAATTACACCAGATACTACCGTGTGTGGAAAAAATATGCACTTTAAGCATTTATCTCATAACCCCGGCCACTTGATCACTAATCCTTTACTTGGCAGACAAGACTTTGGGATATGTTCTCAGTGGCATTTTTGGAAGTTCCATAAAGCCCAGCATGTGGACTGGGTGGTCCTTGGAGTAACTTGAGTCAGGCAGGAAACACAAGAAGGTCCCCAAGAGTCCATTTTGCATCCTTACATTTTTACTTTGGGAAAGTTTATGGCCTGTATTATCCAGGAGGTCAGACTAAATGATCACAATAGTCTGTCTGGCCTTGGAATCTATGAATTTGCCAACCTGTTAAATTAGTTATTTCTCTCACTATTAGAGTTGGTTCATCCACTAACAGAAACAAAGCAATTTATGGAGAATGCAAAACATCTTGGTTGTGTGGATTAATTGGTGGGTGTCGGGGTGCTGGAACCATTTGCTCTTGCACCCTCATGCACTGGCCAAAAATGAGCAGAAGTCAAGAGTGGAGAAGAGGTTGATGAGAACAGAAAAAGCAGAGTGACAGAAAAACACAGTACTCAGTAAAGAGGAACATATTGCAAACCTTAAATCCCCCATGCAGTCATGAATGTGAATACGGAAGAGCAGACATGCTAAGGCATGTGCAGATTTCACAGCAGGATACATTTCTGAAAAATGCAGATACTTCATGGTCTGAAAGAACCTAATTTTGCCTCTTGAACCTCTCCCTCAGCAACAGTCCCCAATGCAAATGTAGGTAAATGGGTATCTACCAGAGGAGAACTTTAAACATAAATAAAACTTAAATTAGATGCTTGCCTTACAATTATAGAAAACATATACAGCTAGAGAAAAACATTGTAAGTGGGCATTTATCAACCTCAAATGTGATTAGCAGAGACACTTTTGTCAAACTGTTCTACAGATGAAGCACTGTGGATCTGTTTGGAATATGGAGGGAAGGGGGAACCCACACCATGCCCTTATGCAAAATACTATTTACTTTGCCAGAGGTATGTTGTTTACTCCACTGAGAAAATTCACAACATGATGGATAGAGCATCAAAAGAAGGGCCATTATTTAATGTCAGCATTAAAGCGGTACAGATTCCTGTAAGTATCTTCAGGCAGTGTGCATAGTCTTATCTCAGCATAAAATATAATTTTTTACACTTCAAAATCCATGTACACAGCAAACAATTTATATGAAGAGTAAAAGAACTGAGGAGATGCCAACATCTTCCAGCAATAATCTCTCCTATGTTGTTCTTTAGATTTGTCTATTTTTGCTCATTTCTTGTTTCAATGATCCACACTGAGTCAGAAGAGAAAACAATGTGTAAGGACTTCAGTATAATTCAGTGCAGTTTCTTCACGAATTTTCAATTTTTCATAGCATTCTTTCGAGTCGGCTCATAAATTGGAAGTCCATTCATCTAATGCTCCCCCAGCTCTTGCTTTCTCCGACTCTGTCAGGTCAGTCTTTCCCTGAGAGAAGCCAGCTCTTTAGCCTCTCCATCTCAGGCTAGACGTATTTAATTTCTATTATGAGGACTGTGGTGTAGAACAATTTATAGGGGTCCCAAAGAGGTCATTGTTAAGGCAAAAAAAAAATGTAGGTCCATTTCTTGCTGAAAGTCTCATCTCTCTTATCTCAATCTCCCAATCTGTCCCAACCCTTAATCACTTTTGGCTGAATCTTCCTCTCCTCAAAAATATGAATGTTACTTCAGGACAGTTAATTCTCCAACTGCCCCACTAAAGGAAGTCTGTCTTCCTCCCTGCCCTCCAACATTCATTTGTTCTTCTCTCTCAATGGACCCTCTGATACTACAATGAAATCTATTTTACTTAAAATACACTTCATATTATATTTTTTATACTTCCCCAGATTTACTACCACACTGAATTTTCATAAGAACAGAATATTAACTTTTTAAGAACTCTGTTCCTGTTGCTTATTGCTCACCTGAAGTTATGAGCCTTGGACTGACAGAGTACAAGTTCTTACAGAAAAATAAAATGTCTGATCAGAAATGTACAGATTCATAGATTTTAAGGAAAGAAGGGCCCACTATGATGATCTACTCTGACCTCCTGCATAACACAGGCCATGGAATTTTACCCAGCAATTCTAGAACTAGAAGATTTTTTTTCCTATTGTATACCTGGAAACTATCAAGCCCAATACACCTAATAAGATTTACCCTATTACAGTGACATCACATTGGCTCTTGTGGAAATGACATCAGAGAGGAATCCAACTTCATTTGGGGAAACAGCTGCAGGAGCAATTAACTATTAAGAGAACCTGTGTTTTTATAATCAGAAGAAAGTACTTCAGCAGAAAAATATTTATTTAGAAACTTAACAGTTTTCCATGAGGCTTCAGTGGTGAATCAAAGAAAATAATGTGTCATCTTAATACATATGAACAATAAACTATTGTTATTAAACCCCTGGTGTAGCAGGGCTATGCACAGGCCCATATCCACAATTTATTTTAACAGGCATATGCAGTAATTTAAAGCAGAGCCAACACGAAAGCATACCACATATACCTATAAAGCCATTCAGGTCCTGCTCTGGAAAATCATGTATTGCCTACCCAAAGGCAGTGAAATAGTTAACTTGCTGAGTGGGCTGGAAACAGACAAGTAAACCTCTGCAATGCGAATGATTTTCATTATGGTTTGGTATTTATTGTACATACTTTTTCTGCCAGGAAGCTTCAAAATTTGCCAAAAGGAAAGAATTTACAAAATCTTGATTAATATGAGTCTTTGTGACTCATATTTCTGCATTACAACATCAGAAAAGATCACAAACCACTTACACGCTATATCAGGAATAAATGTACATTAGCACTGTTGTATGATAATTAACTATGTATTCCCCTTCCTGTTCCAAATCCAACAAGAGTAATTTATTATTACAGTGCTGATATGTTAGAGCAAATCTAACATCACATTCCTTGTCATAAGGACATTTTAGAGTTAGTAAAAGTGGTTCAAAACCACCCTCTCTCTTTCTCTGTAAGGACTCAAATGTGTGCGTGCAGCTCATAAAAAGGCTCATGAAGGTCCTCCCCTTTCTTGGCCTTTCAAAAAAAGAAAGGACCTCTCTCTTCCTGAAAGAATCTGGGACTAGTTCCCCAAAGGCAGATAGTCTCTGGTAGGAAAGAACCAGAGCTAGCCTATTGTGTTCAGTACCTGAAAAGGGTACATGTGTCTTGGACCTGTCCAAGAAGCCATTTTCTTTCTGAAAATATCTTGTCTTGGATTTTTCTGACTTTGTCTCTTTACAAAAGGATCAGCTGAGCCTGTTCCCTTGTTCCAAAATTATTACACACTTCTAAAACATCAATCACATAATTGGGAAATACAGTTTCTTACAAAGGGGTGGGTAAGACCAAGATTCTCCCTTCGATCCTCTGACAGTATAATCCATGAAATTATACTGGGGAAACTCACCCATGTAATTAGAGGAAAATCAAAAATAAAGAGGTGTTTTGCATTGTGCTTTGAAGGAAGCAAAACTTTCACCCAAATCTCTATAAGTAGCAAATTCCACAGCTAAGGTTCTAGATTGAGAATGCCCTGGCTGTGACAAGTTCCACATTGGTGCCTAACAAACAAAATATCCCTGGTAATCACAGCTGTGACTCAGATGAAAACACTGGTGGTCACTGACATAGATCACACTTCAATTAAGATTCTAGATAACGGACAGGACATTAAATTAAACCTAGAATTGACTTAGCAGCGGTCATAGACAATGGAGCCTTCGCCTGTTTGTCCTGCCTAGAAGTGGGACACTGGATTCTGAACAAGCGGCATCTTCTAGGTGGGCTTTATGGTCAGTTCCAGAAAGAGCATGTGGCAGGGGTCTACCTAAGGTGACAAAGGCAAACTCACCATGGCTACGTTCATATCGGAGGGGAAAGGACAGCCTTTTTGTCAAGCAAAGAATCGTTATATTTCTGGTCACTGATGCGGTGTCTTAATCCAGAGACCGATGCGACAATACGCCACTCTGGGCGAGTCACATTTTCTCAACTCTCTCCAAATGGTGTGGAACAACGATCTCTGTTTTTCATTACCGTTCCCGCCACCCGGGATAGGGAACCCCGTGTAAACGCTATTCCAGCCGAACTGGTTTCGAAGACCCAGCCATTGGGGCTTGCCAGCGTGAAGAGGAGCCAGCGGCCGCCCAGGGAAACGCGACGCCTGCTTCCCGCACCCCCCAGCCAGGCCAGCAGTCCGAGCGGAGAGGCGAAGAGAAGAGCGCGGCGCGGGGCTGAGCGGGGGCGGGCAAAGCAGCCACAGGAAGCCAGGCCACGGGACCGCAGCCCGGGGTTCGGTCCGGGCGCCTCCCGAAGGCCCTGCTCGGGCCGGAGCCCGCGGTCTCCCGAGCCCCGCCGGCAGCGCAGGGCCGGGCCGAGGGGGGCCGGGCGGCGGCTGGGCGGGAGGCCCGCCCGGCGCGTTTCTCTCGCCCAGGGCCGAGTTTCCGCCTCCCGCCAGCCCCGGGGGCGTTACAGGCCCGGGGGCGTTACAGGCCCGGGCCCCCCCGTCCGTGCCGGGGGCCGCGCTGCGCGTCACACGGGCCCCGAGAGCCCCGCGCCGCCCCGGCCCGGCCAACGGAGACCGGCCCCCGGCCCCGCCCGCACTTACTCTCGGTGTCCCTGCCCGGGCCTCATGGCGCCGCCGCTCGCCCCCGCCGCTCGCCGCTCCCGCTGTGGTGGCTGCGCCAGGCCGCCGCCGCCAGGCACCTCTGCGCATGCGCTCTCACCGCCAAGCGCGACGCCGGCTGCGCCCTGGCGCAGGCGCGTTCCCCCCCGCGGTCAGGGCCCGCGCAGGCGCACTTGATAGCCGGGAGAGGGAGGGGGTCCTTCAGCTTTTGTCACGGTGGTGTCTCAGCCGCGCCTGACTGAAACGCGCGGGCGCCGGGCAGCAGCCGCCCTAGGCCCGACTCGCCGCCCTCCGCAGGGGCGCTGGCGGCAGGAGGCGGGTGCTGGGGTCGGCGCAGTGCGGGACGGCCAGGACCCCCCCCCCGGCGGGGTGGCCACAGCGCTGCCTGTCCTCGCCGTGCCAACGAGGGGCCCGGCAGCCCCCACCCCGCCCCACAATGGGCCCGGCAGCCCCGGCGGCAGGGAACCACGCCGCCCCCTGGCTTCGCGCCCCAGCGCCCTGTAGGGGCCAGGGCTCCCGGGGGGGACGCGGCCTCCACAGCCGCGCTGCCTGTCTGGCGGTAGGGTAAAGCTAGCGACCCCCCGCCAGCAAAACCGCAGCGCTGGGAGCGTGCCCGCGTCTACACTAGGGCCTCGAAGCACGACTGCAGTAGGCGGGATCGCCCCGCTTCACACCCTGCTCGGCCTACGGCCGCACAAGCGTCTCGTGCGGACTCGGCGTGAGAACTGGCGCGGAGGGAAGCGGTGGGCTGGGGGAAGCTGGTGCTGAGTGCCTAGGGCCGCCCGGGTTGGCCCCTGGCCTCATGCTGTCCCAGCGAAGGGGAGACAGGGTGAGCAGCAAGGGGTGCTGCTTGTCGAGAGTCCCTTGTCTGTGCTGTAAATAAACCGCTTCTCTGCTCTAGGGCTGATAAAGCAACGGGGGGGGGGGGTTAAATTTCTTTTTGGTATTTCAAATACTTCTTTCAAAATGCATAGGAACTACCCAGCCGTCAGACCCTACACAGGCCCTAAGGCCCCCTTTACCTTAGATTATACATTCTGTCAGCTATGCACATACACCCCTCTGTACCCATAGTCCTCACGCAGGAGGATCACCAAAAGGCGCTACTGTAATAGAAGTACAGTAATCCATAGCCAAGGCTTGGTACCCAGACCTGCTGGGCATGGCTGCAGAATAATAATTAGCATGAGGGCGAGGGGGAATAGAAGTGAAAGCTATTCTCCTGTGCATGCATGAAGGGACCATACATCCTCCAAAAGACAGCAGGGACTTGCTTCTCCAGTCCAGTTGTGCTATACCACTTTATCATAACTTCTACCTCCATCCTTTCATAGCTAACAGCTCAGGACAGAATTGTACTCTATTCTGTCTGGAATGTGCCACGGGCAGTAGGGACTACCATAAACGGGATAATCTCCCCCCTACTAGTAACAGGCTAATTAAACCTGTTTGTGTCTGTTTCCCCAAATGTAAAATGGAGAAAATTCCACCTCCCTTTTCTGTTACCGCAGGTTTGTATCTGTTGCATAGAGTTTACAAAACACAGCTTTTTTGGCCCTCGGTGGTTTGACATTTTTGTCACAGACCCAAATGGCACTGAGAGAGTTTAAAAGCTTATTTAAATCCCGTTTCCTCATACACTACTAGGCCTATATAGGCAGTGGGATTAACCTTTCGGACAATATTAAGGTGACAGAACCACTCTTACATGACGCTGAAGGGTTTTTAGCCCTGTGTAGCAAAAAAAAAAAGGTGATGGATAAATTAAGCAGAATATCTTGCTTCAGCTAAATTGAGGGCTTGGGAGCAGCATTCATCACTTTAGACAGCTAACCAATTGCTACACCACATGCCATCAAAGAATGGACCAGGTGCAGCCCATCTGGAAAGACGGACAGTTCACACCTTTGTAAGGAAGAGGAAAGGGAAGGCATATTGTAGAGAAAGTAATGGCAGCCTAGCCTGAGAATGCACTGGCAGCCAGAAGGATGCAGACTGCTGCCACAACTGTTACTAGGAACCAGGGAATTTGGTCAGCATTAAAAGTTAGCAATCTTGTCCACGCTTTGTTGGGACTCTCCTTGACAGCACACTTCCCTCCCAACCAGCCCTCAGAATTCATTCCTTACACCCAGGGGGAGCTGCGGTTCTTTGCTTCCTTCCAAGGTGGCTTGTCTGCTGCTCTCCCTGGCCATTTCACCTGCCTCGTTCCCCCTGAGGCAAGTGAATGCTCTTCCTACCTAGCAGTGAGATGAGGCTGGACTTCCTATGAAAGGCTTATTTCACGTGCTGCCCTGGCAGTACAGGTAATTGGAACTGCACTCATGTTGCCGTACCAGGGAAAGCCAGGACCCTGCACTGTTTAGCTGACATGGCAGTTTCTCGCATATCATAAATAATTATGCCTTACTTTCTCATCTCTGTCCCTATAATTGGCTGCAAAGCAGATGCCCATGGAGGTTAGTTACCAGCAATGATATATGGGGCATTTGTCCACTCTCCATGCCTTGAAGTCAGTTGCACGATCAGTTAAACAGGTGCATCCTCCCTAGTAGGTTCTGCTCAGACATGGTGAAGTTTGGGCTTCAGTCCAAGAAAGCGTCCACATTCTTGTCCAAGAGGGAGGAATGGCACATGCACTTGCCAGCCAGTGTAGAGCACAAACCTGCCACCCCCTCATTTTTGGTTTTATTTCAGGAATGATGATTTACTGATCCCCTTTGTACCATGATACAGATTCCTCTCAGGCTGCTGGCACCCAGGAAGAGACCACAGACATGCCAACCCCTGACTGTTAATGATGTAAGATCCTGCCCAATTTTAATTGCATCTTTACAACCATAGGTTAAGCCATATCTAGCTGCAGGAGGGGTATGTAGCTGGCAACACTGTCATCTCTGCCCTCAGCCCAATGGTGTTTTCACACTATTTAGGTGAGAACGCCTAGCATTTGTAGAGCCCAGTGTGACACCGGGCTCTCAATACAGCTGCTACCACCACCACAAACATTAGGTGCAATCACCTACTGTAAAACAAGGTCAGTTAGAAAGTTTCCCCCCTTTCAGAACCTCACCAATAACTGAAATCAAACCTCAGTCTGCAACATGTCAGCGTTTTCCAAGAGACAAACAAGACTCCTAAGCTTTTTCTGAAGATTATCAGTGCAGCATCTAGATGCCAGGCATTACTCCTTAGCCCAGTAGCATCTCACTCCACAGGTTACTATTCCTGTCATCTAACTGCATTGTCACCTGACCTCCATGTTCCCAACCCCATGGACACCTGATCACATGGCTGCCTAACCCCATTATCATTTCATCCTAACTACTACAATGGCATTTGTTAGCTTAGTACAATATGAAGAGCCCTGACTAACCCCCTCCATGCCCATGTTGCCTTCCCAAAATCAGGAAGAATTAAAATATATCTGTGCTCCAGGAAGATAGCACCTTCCGTAGTCTGGGCCTTCGGACAAATGCTAACAGTACCTTTCATATGAGAACTGATTGGCTGATGTCTAATTAATCTATTTGCCAAGCCTTATTAATGAGCTACTGCCTCACATTTCAGACTGAGCAGGCCCTAAGCACAGCCTCTCACTGAGTCAGTCGGGTAGTTAGGCAACTAAGCATTTTCACACACAGTATTTCCATTTCAAGGAAATACATTTTGCATTGATTTTCCATCACCTCTCACTCCTAGGGACCAGCTGCTCCAGGCACTGGGCTCTGATCTTCAGCCTGGAAAAATCACTGAAATATGCTTTGGGGCAGCTTGAGACTTACTTTGTCTGTCAACATTTCACAAAGGAATGGTTTCCTCATTGTATCGGACACCAAATGAAACAACCTTTTGAATCCTCAAAGCTCCTTTACCAGTCTCTCTTCCCTGCAAGGTGTCAACTTCAGAAGCACCTGTGAACAATCCACTGCTATGGAAAGGTGATCTAAGTTCAGCTGGGAAGAAAGAAGATACATGAAAGTGTCCTGATTTTAGTCAGAGTAAAACAGATCCCAGGTAGCCGCTGCCGTCTGACAGAAAGGGGAAGAGAAACGACTGCTTGAGCGGGGACCTCATTTTATTGTCAGTGGAATAGAAGTCAGTTAGAAACATTCAGGGCACCAAAATATCCCCCGCATTGAGAGAAAGAAGTCAGGGTATCCCCTTACTATCTGAAGGCAGCTCACTGTTGCTCAGAGATGCTCTTATCTCCTCCATGGCAGAGTCTTTAATGGCTCAGTGGGTTTTGTCAGTGCCACCGAAGCCTCCCCTTTTCTCTGGGAAGGAAGAAAGTGGCACTGGATTTCATGAGAGGTTTGGGTTCCAAACAGGAGCTGGGAGTGCCTGGGGGACCTGAAGGTATCCTTATTTTAATTGCCTGGGCAGCACCTTAAGTGCTCAGGGCTGCTTGTAAACACCACAGAATGGGAAATGTAGCTTGATGTCTCAAGAGATCTCCTACCATGTGCAAGATCCTTTAGCAAGCCTAGCTCTGGGAACATGGAGAGATCAACACTCTGTGGCTTGTGATCTGAATAAAGGAGTCAATCACCTGATTTATATAGCAACCCCACACGGCAGGGGAATGATGAATCTAGATCAGGGGTTCTCACAATTTTTTTGGTAGCCTCAGAGTGATGGTGGTGGCCACTCTGACAATTTTTCCTAAATACTTAATTAACTTTAGGAAAAAGAAATATGCACATATACATGTCCAAATCATTGTAATTTATTTGGGATTTTTTCCCCAGACTCAATAAAAATAACATACAGTTGTCTCTATTCTTTACTAGGCCTAAACAGAATAGAAACAAATAAGGTGCTTGGTAAGTTCTTGTATTTTTTCTTATGTCTTTTGCTTTTTTTGGTTGCCCTTTTTTTTTAATTTAAAAAAGACATGTTAGTTACTAAGTCTGCTGTGAAAAGTGATATAAACAAACATACAAATACCACATTTCCCAGCAGGCTTACTCAGCCCCAGCAAGCCTGAGGACAAATTAAGCCCTGGATGGGGAGATGGATAGGGAGGCAGCAGGGGCCAGGTGCTGGGGGGGAGTGACCTTGGGGCAGAGCCCGCCACCGTACAGCCGGGAAATGGAGCCTGAAGCCCTGTGGCTGGAGCCTGCCACCCGAGGGCTGAAGCCTGCCCCCACCAGCCCTGGGAAGGTGGGGAACTTACTGGCTGCCTGCTCCTCTAGCTTGTCTTCCCCGGAGGTGGGCAGGACCCAACCATTGCTGGCGGCCTTGGGGGAGGGGGCCACTGCTTTCTCCCCCATCCCCGCCCAGGAGGCTGTGGCTGCAAGAAAATTCCCTGGTGGCTACATGCAGCCATGACGACCACATTTGAGAAACAGTCGTCTAGATACATATCTATAATATGCCAGTTAATGCATCTTGGTGCCAGTAAACAGCTCATCTCATCTTTGTCTGCAGAGGCTGTGCCAGTCCGTGCCAACACCAACATAGCTATTGGAAGGGCAACACAAGCCTATAGACTGCCATGCAGCTCAGATTTTAGTCTTCTCAATCTCCATGGCGTTCAGTCCTGACCCGTGTCACCCGCTACCAGTGAAGGCGAACGTCCCTGCCAGCTCTGCAATGAACCTCAAGCCTGACCTGTGACATCCCTGCTTCTCCAACCAGGGGCACACCTAGAATCCCCTGGGGCAGCGCAAAGGAGATAAGGAGCAATGGGAGTAGAGAAAGCCTTTCAATGGATCCACTTTCCACTCCATGGCAATTTTCTCAGATTGCCGCTTCTAAAATCAGGCAGCTCCTTGGGAAGCATTCCCCTTTCCCCCAGCCTCCTGCAGCAGCCCCTCAGGTATACAGAGCTTCATGTTCAGACAGCAGCCCACTGACCCACGCTCTCCTTCTCTGCTCTCCTGATACTCAGCTCAGTCACAGCAGCACGTGCAGCCTGGCCCCTCCCTCACAGCCTTCTGGCAAGTGAAAGAAAAGGATAAGGGACAGAAAACAAGACAACAAAAATGCTTGCAAAATAGGAAAGAGGAGAATGGAAAGAGGCCAGGGTGCCAACTGCGTAGGGGAAGGGAGACCGTATCCATGCACCACCCTATTGCAGGTGCACTCTAGTTGGGAACCACTGCTTAGTCAACATGTCTCTCTTTGACTGCAACCAATAGAGTGATTCCCTCAGCAATACCCACCTGCTATCCCAGCTACACTAAAAAGGAATGAGTGGCTCTATTTACAAGCAACATCCTCTGCTCCAGCCCCCATCAGCAAACATCTGGCTCCTAAAGGCCCAATTTCCATGATCCCTCATTCATTAGACTTCCACAGCCTGCAGAAGAAGCACCAGGCAGACAGCACGAGGTGCTGCAATCACAAGGAAGATCAGCATGTGAGCTGGGCTGGTGCAGCCTTTTCAGCTGGACCACCACCATTTCTAGTTGTACAGCTACGTGGCCTTACAGCACTGAAGACATGAGATGAGGGGAATACACCCGATAACCCTTTCTTTGCCAGAAGACAGCAGTCCTTTTGACTTTAAAGGACAGTTATATTTACAAAGCCACTTTCAGGCCAAAGGACCCCCAAGCACTATACAGGCAGCATTTCACTTTACAGTACTCACTCAGCTACTCATAGCTGAGTCTGCAGTTTTTCTAGAACACCAATTACTGTAGAAGCGTTTTAAGCTCTTGCCTGAGGGAGACTAGAGTTACTTCTTCACAGTGGACATTAATGGTCTGGAGAGTATTTGACAGACCAGTGCTCATATCACTCATGCCCACTGAGGTGCAATACAATGCATGCATCTGGACATGCATGCAGGTGACACCTGTTTGAGCCCTTCAGAAATGACCCTGATCTTAGAGATTCAATTTGTGCTCTTGCCTCCTCTCTCCACCCCGTATTCTGCCACTGCAGAATCATCATTTTCAGCACAACTTCCAGCCACAGGTTTTTGCTTTTGGCAGTACAGATAGCAGGCTAGTCCTCCAAAGGATGCGAAAGCCAAGAAGCAGTAGAGGAAGCAAAGACAGATTGCTCTGTAAATGCAGCACTAAAACTGGGTGGGAGAGGGGGGTTGGTTCCCCAACATCCACTCCAAGTTCTCACTGGATAATCTGTTGGGGGTAGGTCAATGTCTGAGAATTTCACCACGTTCCACCATTAAACTCATTGCAGTTCAGACCCTTCAAAGAACATTCTACTTTAGTTCTTTGGTTTACTCAGCATCCCTCACTGTACCCAGGGGGAATCTCAGTGCCCTGATATTGCCAGCGGGCGTCAGCCCCACCATAAAGGGGTGGCTCCATGTTCTTCAGCGTGTCCATCTCTTCATTAGTGGTCAGACAAAAAGAGTTGGTAACATCTAAACAAGCAGCTCATTTCTTCAGCTTCACACAGAGCTTCAAGCGGATGTCACACAGGAATATGTTCATCAGGTCCTCCCCGGCCTCCTGAGCAATCTTGCTGATCAGCTGGCCTCCCACACCGATCAGCATCTTCTGTACCACAAACAGAGACAGAGGATTATCACATTCACCTCCCTGACTTCTGGCAGTGCCACCTAACTGCAGGGAGAGACAGCCCAAGAGAGCAACATGGTGACTGGGGAAGAAGATAAAGAGGATGTTTCATTTCCGTGTCTCTCAACCTTTTTGATACCAGAGACCGGCTTGCTGCTTTCCTAAATTGCGTCAGGGAGATCTCAGGGACTGGTGCCAGTCCACGGACCGATCGTTGAGAAACACTGATTTGAAGCATCCCTGAACCCTGCCTATGGGGTATCTGTCACCACAGAACAGTGCAGACTCTTGCCCCGTTTGCAGAGAAACTGAAAAACCAGCTACTTGACACTGGGAGGGCCTGTACTCTCTACCTCAGACACAGACAGCATGGTCTGTGCCAAAGGGGAGATAGGTACCTCGAGTGACTGACTGGCCAACTCACACATGAGGCTGGCGCATGCTGTGCCTTCATGCTCTAGTCAGAGGGTAAGGAAGGTACAGAGTAGACCCTGTCACTGCTATGCTCCACCTAGTACATAATGGGCGGTTTGGCCTCACTCTGTCTAGACGTACCACAGGGCTACAGATATTTAATGCACTTTACACTGTGCCTGACCTGCAATTCACAGCCCACAGGACTCAGAGTCTGTACTGCAAGCCTAGTGCAGGGCGCATTAGCCTATAGCAGAGAACTGGCTAAGAAACAGGATATCTAGTATGCGCCATACAAATGTGACTGATCTCCATGGATGCATGAAGGATCCTACTCCCACACTGGGTCTGCAGACCCTCCTTTCTTCTGCTCCCAATCAGCAGACTCCCCCAGTCAGCAGCGAAAGAGCATAGAGATTCTCCAAGAATACTCACCACATGGGTCTCCTTTGGGACGAGCAGGTTCTGCAGGATGATGAGCTCCCCACTCGGCCCTTCCTCCCACATCTCCGTCTTCTGCAACATTAGGGCACAAACCCAACCACTCAGTAAACCCCTCCAAAGAGCAAAGTCCCCTGCCTCCAGGCCCCAGAGACTCCTGTTCCGCTGCCTGTCCCTCTCGTGGCCAAGCACACATGCACAACAGGCATCATGAGGGCCCTACTCCCCAGTGAAGGACTTGGGAATAATGCAGTGCCACATGCCCTCAAACATTAAACCCAAACCTTTAGAGATTACCAGGAAGGATCTCTCTCATCATATGGACACTTACGAAAAGCTGCTCTCACTGAGCTGCTTCCTACCTGAAGCACAGTGTAGGGCACTTCTTGTGGCAGATACTCCAGTAGCTTCCCCCTAATTATATCATCACAGATCTCCTGGGGGGACTGGCTTGTCAAAACCCTGCTGTGGTACTCCCATCGACCTGGCTTGGCTTGCATCAGGAGGTACTTCTGTCGACACAAAGGGCAGTTAAAGGGGACCCAAAGTCACCAGTAAAAGTCCTAGGTGGAAATAAATCAAAGATGGCACTCTTAAGTAGTCTGACATGGCACAGTTCCCTTGGTCAGATGGCACCCCATCACCAGCATACCAGGGACTCCTCAGGGAGCTGCAGACCGCAGGCCAGGAGAAAGGGGACAGGTCAGACAAATAAAGGTTGGCTATTTCCTCATACGATATGAGGCTCAAACCACAAGAGTGAGAGGGTGCAAGTCACAAGGTAGAATGAAATTATTTCAGGCTAATTTACCTTCAGCGTCTCCACTGCCTCTCCATTAATAGCTGCTAGCATGAAGATCTCCTGGAAGTGTGGCCAGCCTTTCTTGTTCTTTAAGTCTCTAGATACCTGGTGGTTTGCAATTTGTACTTTCTCTGTGCCTTCCAACATATGATTAGAGTTTGATGCCCTCATGTTACAACTGGTATCTGAGCTAGAGCCTCTCTGGACTTCGCTGGCATCCTGGAGATAACCAGACTGTTTGGAGGTATTTTCAGACAGGCAAGTTTGGATGCTTTGAAGGGGATTGTTTCTGGTGGAGTCCGAATGTATCTTAGACATAGATTTCACTTTCAGTTTCTTTCCATTTACAACTCCTTCTGTGAGCTCAGTGACCAGGTCCAGCAGAAGGGCCTTTCTCTTCAGCAGATCCACCTGAAATAGAAAGACTGATCAGGAATTTGTTCCAGATGGAACTGGGACAAATGTAACTGTCTCATGTAATAATCCAAATCTTGAGGTGAAAGAGGGATGAATCACAGATGTAAGGTCTGCACTATTGCTGCAGGCCTATGTCACCCCCTTGTAAGTTACAAGACACTGGAAACCTTCAAATAAATTGATTTCTTCTGTGGCACTTGCCAAGAGAACAACACTTAGTTTAACCTTCAATAGAGGTATAAAGGAAAGAGGCCCTGTATGTAATGCCCAAGCGCTAACTCACTGTATAAAACAGAGGACTTGGATCCCTCTCTCATTTACCTTGTTCATGACCAGGATGCTGGGAATCTGTGGGAACTGAGAAAGACACTGCAGCACCTGGAGACTCAGACGGTTCTGTGTCCAGCGTTCTGACACATCCACCAAAACCAGAACTGCCAAACAGAGAGATACATTTCAATCCCCTCGTGGCAGATATCAGTCTTTAATGCCCCTCAGCTTGTGGACTCTTTGTTCATATCACCGCCTTTCTTACTTCCACAGCAGAATGTGTACGTCTGAGTGTGCGTGTAGAGGTTCCTAATATGATAAAATAATGCACTTTTCTACATCTTCCCAGTGCCATACTAAATAATCCTCAACAACCCAGCCCAGTCCAATCATCCACACTTCCTCCTTAAGCGTTGTACAGGTATACTATACTTTTCCCCAGTTACATATGTGGAGAGTTCCTGTATGTAGTTCCCCTCCACTCTATCCCCGCACACCCAGGAGCTGCCATTGCTGCTCCACTCAGTACATGGGCACTCGGATACCAGGGCAATGGGAGCCATACAAGTACCCACCGCAGACAGATCAGGATTTGACTTGATATAGTATGAGAACTGGGTTCCCACCTAAGTCTGCATGCTTCATGCTGTCCCATGGATCATGTATCAGGGATTTCTCCAGATTATGCCTGAAAGACAAATACCTATTATGGAACTGCACATGCATCTGATCATAAACTGCCTCCTTTTCCATCCCATGGCAGAGTGGAAGAATTTCCTCTTAAAACAAAAGACAGTCCATTTCACATTCCCTTTTAGTACCCAGATAGTGCAGTGCCACCTTTTGGCCTACATCATCTCTCACTGAGAGTGCAGTGCCTGGCACAATGTGATCTCAACAAAGACTGTGGACTCTAGGTGCTACTGGATTGCTGGTAATTTTAAGGTAGTTCAGAGACAAGAACTGGGCTCAAAGACCTTCACATTCTGTGCACAACACACCTCTATCCCAAGTAAATACCCATTACACCCCTTTCAATCTGCTCTACAAGCTCCTACAACAGAACTCATGTTCTGGTCTCCTCAAACTTTGCCCAGCTGGATTTTTCATCTACCCACATTGAGAGAGATACCTTTTGGCTTTCGTGTGGCTGATGAGGCCAGGTGTGTCCAGGATGATCTAGAAAGAGAAAGCCAAACCAATAAGGATCTTCCTGTAATTACTGACAGGAAGCTAAAACTTCAGTTTGTGCAACTGAAGTAGACTGTAAGGTGTAAGCAAAATGCTATGGATCACAAATGTCTATTGCTGAGAGTTACCTTATCACATGTGGAATACCTACCAGCTGAGTGTCTTCTTCTGTGATGACCCCACAGGCATTGCATCGTGTGGTGTGCACCTTCTTCGATACTGGGAAAATCTGTAGGAAACAAGTCAGATGTGTACAACATCTAAGAAACGTAGACAAAAACAATCTGTCACCTGGTTCTCAGATGCTGCAAAGCTTTACCTTTCTGCCCAAGAGTTTATTCGAGAGGGTAGATTTCCCAGCATTTGGTGCTCCAATGATGGCAACTCTCAGAACCTTGGGGTTCTCTGGCTCATCTGGTTGGTGCACCAACAAGCTATCTTGCTCAGCTGCAGAGAGAGAAATAAGGTGTTCAAGTAAGAACACTGCAGTCACACCAGACTGCACACATTTAATGGATTAGTGCACCAAAGACTCAAAAGATATCACTGCACAAAACAAAATATTAAGTGGCTGACGAGATTAATCTTGAGAGACTACAAGAATGTACAGCCTTTAATCCCCACCTCATGGGATACCCAGCTATTTACAACTGTTGGAACATCTTTTGCAAGTCAGTCCTTCCAAGGCTGTTTTCCAACTTTCCGCTATGCCCTCTTTAGAGGCTGCCTCTATTGCTATTGTTCACCACCTCCCTAGAAAAATCATGCAGGCAGCTGAGTTTACCTTTGCAGTAAGACACCGATGGTGGATGTTGACCCAGTGCACATTCTGTCTTCTCTCTGGAAATTCCTAGGATGGTATCCAGGGCAGAAATGTTTCCATAAAAGCAAGCAGGGAATATGTTGACCCTCTGGGCTCTGTTCTCCAGGAAACAGGCACCACTGACTGAAAAACCAACACAGCAATACCAACTTAAACCTGCTGCATGCTGGACCGAAAATGCTACAAGAAATTCTAAGCAAGATGGCCTCAAAACACAGCTGAGAAATTAGATTTTACCAATATGGGTTCCTCAATCCCACTAACAGCTTATGGTTCTTTCAGGTTACAGTTGGGATGGTAATGACAAGGGCACACACACTACATAACCAGAGAATTCCATAATCAAGGCTCCTAAACCATTAGTATGAACTATGTACGAAGGATTAATCACATTAGAAGAGATATTAGCAAACACTCTCATGCAGTGTGGCTGAAGCCCCTACCTGTAATTCTCCCCAGCCTCCCTCCTTGCTGCCCATTACACTTAGAAAGCCTTCTCATGTGCCAGTTCACACAGCTTCCACAATGAAAAGGGGTCAGCACCATTTCCCAGCATTCATTTAGGGAATTGTGTCTGAATTGTATTGTCCATATCTAGCAGCCTCTTCAGCAACCTGTGCAGAGAGAAATTTTACCAGTTCTCCCACCTTTGGTGCTAACAATGGAACCACAAGTGCAGACTGGGCACATGCATTTTTACCACCAAGTCACTAAGGTCAGCAATGAGCAAGTTCAGATAAACATGATGAGAAAGGCATCTGAGCTGAGTCTACACTAGTACTTCTGTCATTGCTCCAAAGCTGTCAGACTGCTAAGAATTCTCACTTTCTACAAGAAGCTTCGGGGCCGGTAACATGTCCTTTATGCCTGTACATTGATATTTACTATTTGTATCATGCTAGCACCTAGGAACCTCAGTCATGGACCAGGACCCCACTGTGCAAGCTGCGGTAAAAACACACAACAAGAAGATGGAACCGACCCAAAGAGCTTACAATCCAAGTAGAAGACAAAAAACAAGAGATGGACAAGTGCAAAGAAACAATGAGATGATATTAGTCAGCAAGACACACTGGTTTCACACCAGTGGCCCAGTCACTATCAAGTTTTTGTAAACATCACAGCAAAGGAAGAATTCAAAGGAGGCTAATGAGATGGCTTTGCAGATGTTTATTGGGAGCTCCTGACAAATGTGGGGGGTGGCAAGGGAGAAAGCGCAAAGGGGCTTGTTTGGGAGATGGAGGCTGGCTTTATGGGCTGACTTGAGGTGGGTCGTACAAAGCTAAATAGTGACTGCACTCAATACCAAAAGAAAAAGAAAGTGCTGAACAATGACTCCTAAGCACTATTGAACTCTCACGGCGATAGCAGGAAGAAGAGCTGGTTGTGCTCCTTTTGCCAGGAAACTGAAACACGGGTGCTATAACGGATGTCAGGGTACAGTGAGTAACCATAGTGGAGAGTTTCTCAACATGCGACCTAACCATTACAAGGCAGAAACTCTTATTTGAGCAACTGTATACGGAGCTTTCCTCTACACTGGCCAGTTACAGCACCCCCACCCCCAGACCCATCCCACTGGTCTGTTGCTCTCCAGGTCTGGGGAGAGCTCCCTGATCAGAAGACGGGGGCTGAGCACTGCAGGGAGTAGGGAGGTTGGCTCCTGGTGGCCGAGGCTGGCAGTCTGGGGTGTTGACCAGCGTCTGAGTGGCGGCAGCAGAGCACCGGGGACAGCTCCAAACACGCAGACCAGAGCCCTGTAACCAGTGCTGCACTGTGGGTAGCTATCCCACAGTTCCCGCAGTCTCCGCTGCCCATTGGAATTCTGGGTTGAGATCCCAATGCCTGATGGGGCTAAAACATTGTCGCGGGTGGTTCTGGGTACATATCGTCAGGCCCCCGTTCCCTCCCTCCCTCCGTGAAAGCAAGGGCAGACAATCGTTTCGCGCCTTTTTTCCTGAGTTACCTGTGCAGACGCCATACCACTGCAAGCATGGAGCCCGCTCAGCTCACTGTCACCGTATGTCTCCTGGGTGCTGGCAGACGCTGTACTGCATTGCTACACAGCAACAGCAACCCATTGCCTTGTGGCAGCAGACGGTGCAATAGGACTGGTAGCCGTCATCGTCATGTCCGAGGTGCTCCTGGTCACCTGTGTGAGGTCGATCAGGAGCGCCTGGGCAGACATGGGCGCAGGGACTAAATTTGGAGTGACTTGATCACGTCATTTTCTTTAGTCCTGCAGTCAGTCCTATTGAACCATCTTATGGTGAGCAGGCAGGTGATACGGATTGCTAGCAGTCCTATTGTACCATCTTCTGCCGAGCAGCCATGAGATGTGGATGGCATGCAGTAAAAGATAGATGGAGTGTATCAAAACAAGAAATAGACCAGATTTGTTTTGTACTCATTTGCAAACCCCTCCCCGCCCCCATCTAGGGGACTCATTCCTCTAGGTCACACTGCAGTCACTCACAGAGAAGGTGCAGCGAGGTAGATCTAGCCATGTATCAATCAGAGGCCAGGCTAACCTCCTTGTTCCAATAAGAACAATAACTTAGGTGCACCATTTCTTATTGGAACCTTCCGTGAAGCCCTGCCTGAAATACTCCTTGACGTAAAGCCACCCCCTTTGTTGATTTTAGCTCCCTGTAAGCCAACCCTGTAAGCCGTGTCGTCAGTAGCCCCTCCCTGCGACAGAGCAACGGCAAACAATCGTGCATCTGAGTTGAGAGTGCTGTCCAGAGCAGTCACAATGGAGCACTCTGGGATAGCTCCCGGAGGCCAATACTGTCGAATTGTGTCTACAGTACCCCAAATCCGACCTGTCAAGGCCGATTTAAGCGCTAATCCACTTGTCAGGGGTGGAGTAAGGAAATCGATTTTAAGAGCCCTTTAAGTCGAAATAAAGGGCTTCATCGTGTGGACGGGTGCAGGTTTACATCAATTTAACGCTGCTAAATTCGACCTAAAGTCCTAGTGTAGACCAGAGCTAAGTGAACCAGAACCAGCCCAATGGGGCCTTCCAAAGCTTCACGGCCCCCCCAACCTGGCCCCGCCCCCCCGGCTCCCCTCCCCCGCCCGGCCCCAGGCCCAGCTTCCCTCCCCCACAACGCGGCCCGGCCCCGCTCCCCGGCTCCCCTCCCAGGCCATGCCAGGCCCCCCCCAACCCGGCTCCCCTCCCCCGCCCGGCCCCAGGCCCGGCTTCCCTCCCCCACAACCCGGCCCGGGCCCCGCCCCCCGGCTCCCCTCTCCCGCCAGGCCCCCACCCCCCAACCCGGCTCCCCTCCCCCGGCCGGCCCCAGGCCCGGCTTCCCTCCCCCACAACCCGGCCCGGGCCCCGCCCCCCGGCTCCCCTCTCCCGCCAGGCCCCCACCCCCCAACCCGGCTCCCCTCCCCCGCCCGGCCCCAGGCCCGGCTTCCCTCCCCCACAACGCGGCCCGGCCCCGCCCCCCCTCTCCCGCCAGGCCCCCACCCCCCAACCCGGCTCCCCTCCCCCGCCCGGCCCCAGGCCCGGCTTCCCTCCCCCACAACGCGGCCCGGCCCCGCCCCCCGGCTCCCCTCTCCCGCCAGGCCCCCACCCCCCAACCCGGCTCCCCTCCCCCGCCCGGCCCCAGGCCCAGCTTCCCTCCCCCACAACGCGGCCCGGCCCCGCCCCCCGGCTCCCCTCCCCCGCCAGGCCCCCCCAACCCGGCCCCAGGCCCGGCTTCCCTCCCCCACAACCCGGCCCGGGCCCCGCCCCGCGGCTCCCCTCTCCCGCCAGGCCCCCACCCCCCAACCCGGCTCCCCTCCCCCGCCCGGCCCCAGGCCCAGCTTCCCTCCCCCACAACGCGGCCCGGCCCCGCCCCCCGGCTCCCCTCCCCCGCCAGGCCCCCCCAACCCGGCCCCAGGCCCGGCTTCCCTCCCCCACAACCCGGCCCGGGCCCCGCCCCGCGGCTCCCCTCTCCCGCCAGGCCCCCACCCCCCAACCCGGCTCCCCTCCCCCGCCCGGCCCCAGGCCCGGCTTCCCTCCCCCACAACCCGGCCCGGGCCCCGCCCCCCGGCTCCCCTCCCCCGCCAGGCCCCCCCAACCCGGCCCCAGGCCCGGCTTCCCTCCCCCACAACCCGGCCCGGGCCCCGCCCCGCGGCTCCCCTCTCCCGCCAGGCCCCCACCCCCCAACCCGGCTCCCCTCCCCCGCCCGGCCCCAGGCCCGGCTTCCCTCCCCCACAACCCGGCCCGGGCCCCGCCCCGCGGCTCTCTCACCTGTGCGGGCCCGGCCCGACCTCCCGGCCCGCAGCGCCCAGCGCAGAGCGCGGCCCACGGCGGCCATGACACGCCCAGGCCTCAGCAGCTACAAGCCCCGCCGCCTCGCGCCCCAGGCGCCGCCATCTTCACCCGCCGCGGGGCATTGTGGGAGCGGGCGCGGCGGGCTCGCCCCATTGGCTGGGAGCACATCGAGGGGCGGGGCCCCAGCGTGGGGGCGGGGCAGCCCAGACACAGTCTGCGCCGGGCCGGGCGGGGCGCCCTCTGCTGGGGGACAGCCACTCGCTCGCCAGAGCCCCCCGGGGCCCCGGAACCCCCTACAGCCTGCCCTCAGCCCCCCCCGGGCCTGGCAACCCCCTACAGCCCCCCCGCAATCCCCTCAGCCCCCCCGGGTCCCCTACAGCCCCCCGCAATCCCCTACAGCCCCCCCCGGCCTGGCAACCCCCTACAGCCCCCCCGCAATCCCCTCAGCCCCCCCCGGGCCCCCTACAGCCCCCCCGGGCCTGGCAACCCCCTACAGCCCCCCCGCAATCCCATCAGCCCCCCCCGGGCCTGGCAACCCCCTACAGCCCCCCCGGGTCCCCTACAGCCCCCCGCAATCCCCTACAGCCCCCCCCCGGCCTGGCAACCCCCTACAGCCCCCCCGCAATCCCCTCAGCCCCCCCCAGCCTCCTACAGCCCCCCGCAATCCCCTACAGCCCCCCCAGGCCTGGCAACCCCCTACAGCCCCCCCGCAATCCCCTCAGCCCCCCCCGGACCCCCTACAGCCCCCCCGGGCCTGGCAACCCCCTACAGCCCCCCCGCAATCCCATCAGCCCCCCCGGGTCCCCTACAGCCCCCCCGCAATCCCATCAGCCCCCCCCCGGGCCTGGCAACCCCCTACAGCCCCCCCGCAATCCCCTCAGCCCCCCCCCAGCCTCCTACAGCCCCCCGCAATCCCCTACAGCCCCCCCAGGCCTGGCAACCCCCTACAGCCCCCCCGCAATCCCCTCAGCCCCCCCCGGGCCCCCTACAGCCCCCCCGCAATCCCCTCAGCCCCCCCCGGGCCTGGCAACCCCCTACAGCCCCCCCGCAATCCCATCAGCCCCCCCGGGTCCCCTACAGCCCCCCCGCAATCCCATCAGCCCCCCCCCGGGCCTGGCAACCCCCTACAGCCCCCCCGCAATCCCCTCAGCCCCCCCCAGCCTCCTACAGCCCCCCGCAATCCCCTACAGCCCCCCCAGGCCTGGCAACCCCCTACAGCCCCCCCGCAATCCCCTCAGCCCCCCCCGGGCCCCCTACAGCCCCCCCGCAATCCCCTCAGCCCCCCCCGGGCCTGGCAACCCCCTACAGCCCCCTCGCAATCCCCTCAGCCCCCCCGGGCCCCCTACAGCCCCCCCGGGCCTGGCAACCCCCTACAGCCCCCCCGCAATCCCCTCAGCCCCCCCGGCCTCCACAGCCCCCCCGCAATGCCCTCAGCCCCCCCCCGGGCCTGGCAACCCCCTCATCGCCCTGGGCCCCCTCCAGCCCCCCACAATCCCCTACAGCCCCCCCCGGGCCTGGCAACCCCCTACAGCCCCCCCGCAATCCCATCAGCCCCCCCCGGGCCTGGCAACCCCCTACAGCCCCCCCGCAATCCCCTCAGCCCCCCCGGCCTCCACAGCCCCCCCACAATCCCCTACAGCCCCCCCGGCCTCCACAGCCCCCCCGCAATCCCATCAGCCCCCCCGGGCCCCCTACAGCCCCCCGCAATCCCCTACAGCCCCCCCCGGGCCTGGCAACCCCCTACAGCCCCCCCGCAATCCCCTACAGCCCCTCCCCGAGCCTGGCAACCCCCTACAGCCCCCCCGCAATCCCCTCAGCCCTCCCCCGGCCTCCACAGCCCCCCCGCAATCCCCTCAGCCCCCCCCCCGGGCCTGGCAACCTCCTCAGCGCCCTGGGCCCCCTCCAGTCCCCCACAATCCCCTACAGCCCCCCCCGGGCCTGGCAACCCCCTACAGCCCCCCCGCAATCCCCTCAGCCCCCCCGGGTCCCCTACAGCCCCCCCGCAATCCCATCAGCCCCCCCCCCGGGCCTGGCAACCTCCTCAGTGCCCTGGGCCCGCTCCAGCCCCCCACAATCCCCTACAGCCCCCCCCCGGGCCTGGCAACCCCTACAGCCCCCCCGGCCTCCACAGCCCCCCTGGGCCCCCTACAGCCCCCCGCAATCGCCTCAGCCCTCCCCCGGGCCTGGCAACCCCCTACAGCCCCCCCGCAATCCCCTCAGCCCCCCCGGCCTCCACAGCCCCCCCGCAATCCCCTCAGCCCCTCCCCCCCCTCCGGGCCTGGCAACCTCCTCATCGCCACGGACCCCCTCCAGCCCCCCGCAATCCTCTACAGCCCCCCCCCAGGCCTGGCAACCCCCTACAGCCCCCCCGCAATCCCCTCAGCCCCCGCCCCCCGGGCCTGGCAACCCCCTCAGTGCTCCGGGCCCCCTCTAGCCCCCCGCAATCCCCTCAGCCCCCCCAGCCTCCACAGCCCCCTCGGCCTCCTACAGCCCTCCCGCAACCCCCTCAGCACCCCCGGCCTCCACAGCCCCCCCCCCACAATGCCCTCAGCCCCCCCCCGGGCCTGGCATCCCCCTCAGCGCCCCGGACCCCCTCCAGCCCCCCGCAATCCCCTCAGCCCCCCCAGGCCCTCTACAGCCCCCTGCAATCGCCTCAGCCCCCCGGGCCTGGTAACCCCCTCAGCGCCCCGGGTGCCCTCCAGCCCCCCACAATCCCCTACAGCCCCCCACAATCCCCTTAGCCCCCCCTGGGCCTGGCAACCCCCTACAGCCCCCCCCCCGCAATCCCCTCAGCCCCCCGGCCTCCACAGCCCCCTCTGCAATCGCCTCAGGCCCCCCGGCCTCCAGTGCCCCGCAGTCCCCTCAGCCCCGGGGCCCCCTACACCCCCCACCCCCAGCACCCCGCAATCCCCTCAGCCCCCCCGGGCCCTACAGCCCCCTACCCCCAGGGTACGGCAATCCTCTCAGCCCCTGGGCCCCCTACACACCCCACCCCCAGCACCCTGCAATTCCCTCAGCCCCCCCGGCCTCCACAGCCCCCCGGGTCCCCTACAGCCCCCCCGCAATCCCCTCAGCCCCCCCGACTTCCACAGCCCCCCCGGGCCCCCTACAGCCCCTGGGCCCCCTTATACCTCCCACCCCCAGGGCCCCGCAATCCCCTCAGCCCCCCCGGCCCCCCACCCCTCAGGATTCGGCAATCCCCTCAGCCCCCAGCCCCTACAGTCCCCCACCCCCCAGTGCCCCGCAATCCCCACAGCTCCCCCAGCTTCCTACTGCCCCCATGGGCCCCCTACAGCCCCCACACCCCTGCAGTCCCCCAGTTCCCCTCCAGTGCCCCCTGACCTCCCCCCAGCCCCCACCTCAGCTCCTGCAGTCCCAAGCCCCTGGCAATAGGTGGACCCACTGATGCTTCCCCAGCACACGCACCCCACTGCTGTGTTGCTGTTTGCATTGCAGTACAGTAGCCCCTGGCCCTGGGATGCTAACCTTCCCCCAGCCCCCTACTGCTCCCCAGCTCCCCCCACCACCCCAGCATCCCCACCTCTGCCCTGCAGGGCCCTAAACTCTCTCTGCAAGACCAGCGTTGATACAAGCCCAGCCTAGAATGGCCCAGGCAAGGGCTTGGCAGGCCCAGCGGGCTGCTGACCCACCTGCCCCCTTACCCACCTGACATAGCATTGTTTGTGTCTGGCCAAGGACTGGTTGCCATGTGCTGGCCTGCTCCTGCCCCACTGGCGTGATTTACTGCCAGCTTGCTCAGCACCAGCTTGAAGAACAGGGCCCCTGCCACCCAGGCACTCCAGACAGCCAGCGTGGGGTGGGCAGCAGGTGACAGCGTCCCCTGGGATCCCATCGCCTTTCTTTATTGAGAGAGCGGCTCTCTGTGAAGGTAGAGCCCAGCAGAGGGGTTTGGCCATCTCTCACCCCTGCAATCCTGCTCAGCCTCACAACCTGCCCTGCACGGAGCGGGGGAGATAGTCCTCCCATCTGGGTGCAGATGAAGGCACGGAGAGGTGAGTGAGGTACCCAAAACCCCAGAGGAAGCGGGTACCGAGCAGCGTGAGGACACAAGAGCCCCTGCCTGGCGGCCGTCAAGCTGAGGACACGCAATGGGACACTGGAGTAAGGAACGAGAAGGCCAGGAACGGAAGAGCAGGGGGGCTGGATGGCAGGCGCGGGGTGCTAGCCACCCTCTCCTTTTCTACCACCCTCTCCTTCCCCCCCTTGAACAGCTCAATTAATTGCCTGAATTGCTGGTTCTCGCAGCAGGCTTGTAGCCAGCACCACGGCAGACAGGGACGCTGGGTGCAGGTTCTAGGAGGGCAGAACAGAGCTCCTGGGGCAGGTTTCTCCTGGTCTGCTTGTTCCCACTCCCTGCCCCTCACCCCGCAAGGGGCACAGGCAGCATCACTGCCGGGCCCTGCCTTTGGAGGGCTGTTTTCTGGGATCACACAAATAGGGGAAAGAAATCCAGACATCAAAGGAAACACCTTTATTTCTCATTGATTGGCAAAGGGACTAGGGAGAGGCGGTGTGGCCCAAGGGAATCTGACCCCCAGGCAGGGTACCCCAAGCTCTCCCCCTGCCCCTCCCCCGCTTTGAGAGGACGCCGGGGGCGGGTCTCATGGCTGGCCTCCCTCCCGTAGCGGCTGGCACCCTGGAGGGGTCCTGCTCCGCACCTGGCGGTGGGGTGCTGCTCCTCGTGCTCTCGCTGGCCGGATGCTGGGGTGGCAGTAGAACCGTTATCATTACTAAAGTCAGTAATGGTAACGGTTTCATTGACACTCCGTGTGCTCAGCCTCCTGGCAGCTGCTTCTTGCCCAGGCGGCAATCCCCCCCCAGCAGGGCAGGGCTCCAGCCTGGCAGGAGGAGTAGTTGTTAACCCTTTCTTCCCCACTGGCTGCTTCCCCACTTGCTGCCTGTTTGTGCAGGTGCCCCAGAGCGGCAGGAAGATAGCGCCTGTTTCCGTCCCACGCTGGAACCCGGGGAAAAGGAGCGCCCTGAATGCAGGAAGGGGCTGAAGGGGTGAGGGTGCCACAGGCAGGGCCAGGCCTTCATGGGTGGCTTTAGGGCCACCCCCCCCCCGCTTAGCCCTCCATTCCTCTGCAGGAGGGGGAGGAACTTGTGCTGTGCTAGAAGTGATTTGGGCCGCTGCTCCCAGCTGGCCAGGCTGGACCTGCAGTAGAGCTCCTGGCTGAGGGGTGAAGCTCAGGATAGTACATCATCTATACTGTAGTGTCTCATAGCAAACTTACAGTATACGATGATATCCTGCCCAGAGCCCCCATGGCGGGTGGACGCTCTTGCTGCCTGGTGGACAGGCAGCAAGACCTGCTCTTGCGGGTGGACGCTCTTGCTGCAAGAACGCTCTTGCTGTTCTTCTTCTGGAAAAGGGAACCTAGAAAAACACCAAGAGAGCAGCGTTATGGGCGAGACCAGAGAGCTGCTGAGACAGGACAGCACAAAGCCAGGCAGGCCTGCCTGAGAGCAGCCGCTACTCCCTCCTCCCACCAGCTTCTCAGCTGCCCTAGGACTTCCTAAAGCCACAGAGTACAATATAAAGCCAGGGCAGGCCTGGACTCTGGGCCTCCCAGCTTCTGGGCAGGCAGTTTGGTGCCAGAACCCCACATGATGTCTCATAGGGGTGGGGAATAGTCTCCCAGAACTCCCTGGATCTTGTCCTTGCTTGTCCTGGCCTCCTGGCATCCAAGGGAGGCGTGTGGGGTGTTACTCCAGTTACCATCCCCAGCTAGCACCAGCCTCCTGCCAAAGGGCTTCCCAGAGCACTGGAAATGGTAGTGCCCCTCAGACACGCAGAGTGGGGAGTGCTCCTGCCCTCCATGGGGATGGAGAAGGGGGCCTGATAACACAGGCCTTTCCACACGCAGCGCCCCAGCCTCCAAACAAAGTTTCCATGCCCACAGCGCAGAGATGGGCACAGAGCCAGTTGCCTGGCACCCCACAAGTCAGGGGTACATGGAGCTGGGGTTTGGTCTTTTGCATCCCTGGGGACATTCACCCTCTCACGGCAAGGGGCCCGTCTCCGTTCCCTAGTGCAGATTGTCACTGTGCCTGGTGCCACCCTGCTGGCTGCTGAGATGGAGCTGGGACTTAGGGGAGCAAGCAAAGAAAATCCAGCCTGTAATAAAGCAGCGCAAGGGGCCCCAGGCCTCTCAGCCGGGGCTGCCCCACTGATGCAGCTCTGGGGAAGTCTAAGGCAGCAATGCCAGAGCCCCTTTCCCTTAGCCTGGCTGCCATCACCAGGCGAACCAGCTTCCCTCTGGAACTCCAGGGACCAGCCCTGGTAGAATCTACCCCGGGAAGATTGAACAAGCATGTGGCAGTTACAACCCAGGCCAGGGGATAGTAGCATGTAGCAGAGTCCAGGCCCTCTTCGAATGTGACCCACCAGCCCACGGGAGTCTCCAGTGGGTGGGACAGGATGCAGCCACTTCACGCTGGTGGGCTGGAGCAGAGCAGCTGTTCACCCCTTGGGACTGTGGATAAGTCATTAAAGAGAAGACTCTAAGGAATAAAAGAGAGCGAGGCCCCTCCTGGTGAGCCTCAGGAAGGCAGAGCAGGGTCTGGGCACTTACCTGGCTCAGGCCCTCAGGCTAGGCTAGGCTGGGCTGGGCTGGGCTGGGCTGGCGGGCCAGGCCGGGGAGGGGAGTGGGCTCCTTCTTTCCACTCCAGAGCCAGCGCCTCCCGCTGAGTCACTTATAATACCTACTCTGGCCTCATTTGCATATCAACTATCTGCTCATATCTGGCCCTCCCCCTTTTAACCCTGTCCTGCCTGGCTTTGGTGCAGCTGCCGCAGGGAAGAGTCTGCCCCAGTGCTAGGGAGCTCCAGGAAGTGACAGAGCTTTGAAGACAGCAACTGAGTCCTGTCTGCTTGGTGTGGAGTTAGCACCCTGCCCACTCCCCTGGGGCGAAAGGCCCCTGCACCCGGCACAAGGCCCACACAAACCACCTGGCCCAGCAGCACTGCGCCCTGCCTTGCTCCCCTGGGTCAGAAAAGTACTGCGGGGGCCTGGATGTAGGGGCAAGTTCTTCCCCTTTGTAAATGGCCTGTGACAGCTGCACCAGAGTGTCAAGTGTCATTACACACATTCCCCAGGACTGCCATCAAAAGAGCCCAGCCCAGGTGCCCTGGCCCATGGCCAGCAGGGCCCACGGCCACCCCACGTGCCTGGCACCTGCTTCAGGGTTAGCACACGCACATCACGAGAGCGGGGGGACTTGGGCACCAGCGGGAGGGGCCCTGGAAACCGAGCAGCAGGAGCAGCTCTTCCCCCCACCCTGCTAACGTGTCCTGAAGAGAGGAGCACTAGGGCCAGGGGTGCTCATGCCCCAGGGGCCACTTTCTGCCCAGCCTGCCAAGAGCAGGGCCCAGCTCCAATTAGGGCTGGTTATAGCCATGGTGTTCGTGCCATGGCATCCCATCTGCTAGGAGCTGGGCTAAGACCCTGTATACTCATTCCATGTGTGGGCCACCAAACCACCAGCCCAGGGCTACAAAGCTGGGCCCTGATCCTCTGAGCAGGAACCAGAGCCCCGCTGCTGGCCCAGAGCTTGGAGGTTGTCAGCTTCCAAATGGTCTTGCTTTTTTCCCAAAGGAAACTCCATTAAGTAGCAGGATACGTACAGCACAAACCGAAGAGTCCCCTGAGCCAGGCACAATCCCTGCCCCGACCGTGGGCATCCCAGCCCCACAGAGGCACATCCAGGGATGGTCAGTAACTGAGGCAGCACTGCCGTGAATTGCTCCCGTCCCCGCAGGTCTAGGCATTGGCACCTGCTCCATCCTGTGACAGGACTGCACCTGCTGTGCCTCTCTGGGACCCCCACCCCAGCCAGGCATCGCTTATTTTTCTGGCGTGCCCCTGAAATTGCCTGAGGAAGCTGCAGGCTCAGCAGGCCTGAGAACCAGGCTTGTGCGATTAGACCATACCCCTGGGGTTGCTCGGCTCCCCCCTCCCATTGGGCCTTTGCAAATGCCTCTTAGGAGAGCCACTGAGGCAGGGAGCCAAGCTAGGCGCAGCCAACGGGGGTGGGGGTGGGGTGGTAGAGGCTGTTCTTGGTGCAGAGGGATTTTGGCTATTTCCGAGGGACTCAGCACCCAGATAACTGGTGGCAGCTAGGTTGGGGAGGGACAGATGCCGGTGTCCATGTGTCCACATGCCCCGCCACAGAGCAGGGCTCGGCCTTGGGGGAGGAGGGTGGTTGGTGGTGTCACCTCAACCCTGCTGAGGGCAGGGGCTCCTCCACTGGAACTCTGGGTAGAACATGTGTGGGGCACTCACCTGGGCTGTCACTGTGTGTGTGGCCTGCGTGCCTGGCCGCTGGCCTGGCCGAGGGGCAGGGCTCAGGGTTCCTGGAAGCCGCTCGCCTGTGAGGCCTGTGATAAGGGGCTGGATGGGGCGCTCTGGGCAGGAGTTGCTGATAGGCAAGAGCCTGCTGCTTATCAGGGGCCCTGCCCTGGCACCTGGGTGGGAGCCTGTGCTCTCCTAGCAACCCTGCCAGCATCTCGGCACTGCCCAGGTTGCAGCAGGACCCCAGGCTGGAGCTGCTCTGATCCTGGCAGGGAACACAGGGGTGGGGAGGCTGCGGGGGCTCCTGTGTTCTCCTAGGAGCTGGGACGGGTGGGAGGTGTCCCAGCCTTCCACAGCCCGCAGGGTTGGCCTGGGGGAACCAGCTGGCAGCACCCAGGAGACTTTCAACTTGTGCTAGCTTACCGGACAGGAGCCCCCGGGCAGGTCCAGCCTCCCCGCAACATAAGAACGGCCACACTGGGTCAGACCAATAGCCCAGTGTTCTGTCTTCTAACAGTGACCGGTGCCAGATGTATCAGAGGGAATGAACAGAAAAGGGCAATTTATCAAGTGCTCCATCCCCTGGCATCCAGTCCCAGTTTTCGGCAGTCAGATTTAGGGGCAGTCGGCGTATGGGTTGTGTCCCTGCCCAGCTTGGCTAATAGCCATTGATGGACCATCCTCCATGAATGTTGGTAATTTTTTTTTAATCCAATTTTACTTTTGGCCTTCACAACATCCCCTGGCAATGAGTTCCACAGACTGACTGTGATTGTGTGAAGAAATACTTCCTTGTGTTTGTTTTAAACCAGCTCCATTGCAAGACCACTGGTTTGTGTGTTATGGAAGGGGTAAATAACACTTCTTGATTCACTTTCTGCACATGAGCCATGATTTTTAGACCTCTATCATATCTGCCTGTCGCCATCTCTTCTCCAAGGTGAACAGTCCCAGTCTTATTAATTTCTCCTCAGACAGAAGCTGTTCCAGACCCCCAATAATATTTGTTGCCCTTCTTTGTACTCTTTCCAATTCCAATACATCTTCTTTGAAATGGGGTGACCAGAACTGCCTGCAGAATTCAGGATGTGGGCGTACCATGGATTTATATAGCAGCATTATGATATTTTGTCTAATGTATCCCTTTCCTAGTGATTCCCAACACTCTGTTCGCTTGGACGGCCGCTGCACATTGAGGGATGTTTTCAGAGAACTCTCCACAATGACTCCAAGATCTTTCTTGAGTGGTAACAGCTAATTTAGACCCCATCATTTTCTATGTATAGTTGGGATTGTGCTTTGCATCATGCATTACTTTGCATTTATTGATATTGAATTTCATCTGCTGTTTTTTTGCCCAGTCATTGTTTTGTGAGATCCATTTGTAGCTCTTCACAGTCTGCTTTGTAACTATCTTGAGTAGTTTGTACCATCTGCAAATTTTGCCATCTCACTGTTTACCCCTTTTCCAGATCATTTATGACTATGATGAACAGCACTGGTCCCAGGACAGATCCTTAGGGGACCCTGTTATTTACCTCTCTCCACTGTGAAAACTGACCGTTTATTCCTACCCTTTGTTTCCTATCTTTTAACCTGTTACTGATCCACAAAAATAATTCCCTCTTATCCCTTAAGTGCTCACTTTGCTTAAGAGACGTTAGAGTGGGACCTTGTCAAAGGCTTCCTGAAAGTCTAAGTACACTGTATCCACTAGGTCTCCCTGTCCACATGGCTGTTGACCCCCTCAAAGAATTCTAATAGATTGGTGAGGCCTGATTTCCCTTTACAAAAGCTGTGTTGACTCTTCCACAACAAATCATGTTAATCTCTGTGTCTGATAATTTTGTTCTTTACTGTAGTTTTGACCCATTTGCCTGGTCCTGAAGTCTGGCTTACCGGCCTGTAATTGCCAGGATCGCCGCTGGAGACTTTTTAAAAAAAATCAGCATCATGTTTGCTTCCACCAGGCATCGGGCACAGAGGCTGCTTTGAGCGATATATTGCATAACGCAGTTAGCAGTTCTGCAATTTCTGGGGGGTTTTTGCCTTCCTCTGCAGGGTGGGGCACGGGTCACTTGGTGGAGGATTCTCTGCACCTTAAAGTCTTTAAACCACGATTTGAGGACTTCAGTAGCTCAGACATAAGTTAGGGGTTTGTTACAGGAGTGGGTGGGTGAGATTCTGTGGCCTGCGTTGTGCAGGAGGTCAGACTAGACTATCGTAATGGTCCTTCTGACCTTAAAGTCTATGATTCTATGAATTTCATATCTGAGTTCCTCCAGGACTTTTGGGTGATACCATCTGGTTCTGGTGACATCTTACTGTTTAATTGATCAGTTTGTTCCAAAACCTCCTCTATTTACACCTCAATCTGGGACATCTCCTCTGATCTGTCACCTAAAAAGGACTCGTGTGGGAAATTGCCCTCACATTCGCTGTGGTGAAGATGGACACAAAGAATTCATTTTGCTTCTCTGCAACAGCCTTGTCTTCCTTTAGCACCTCAATCACCCAGGGGCCCCACTGATTGTTTGGCAGGCTTCTTGCTTCTGACATACTTTATTTGACATTCAGCAGTTCTACGTTGATTAAACAAACATAGGGGGTTGGGGGGGGGAGGATGCAGGGTTCATTACAGCTTTAAATATACATGACACGTTTTATTGCATGTACTGTCCGTTGCATCTTACAGGTTTGGATTGGCTTGGTTACTTTGCAGGAACCATTTCCGGTGCCACACGCACAGCATATGGTTTGACTTCCTCTTTTCCTCATCTTTACCTTTGTGAAACTTTAGATTTTTGTTCTTTAGTTGATATTAAACAGTTTCCCGGGTGTAGGTGGCTGAGACAGTTTGGTTTTTTAGCCTACTGACCTATTTACTTATTTTATTTAGCACAAACATTGTGTTTTAACCTGATGATTTACTGACCTCCCCAATTCTGTCTGCAAAGAAATGAGCCCCCCACCCCTCCCTGGGTTAATTCCTCAGGTCAGACCCATGGTCCAGCTAGGCCAGCGTCCTGTCTTCTGACAGTGGCTGGCACCAGATGCTTCAGAGGGAATGACCAAAACAGGGCAATTATCGAGTGACCAGCCCGGTCGTCCAGTCCCAGCTTCTGGCAGTCAGAGGTTTAGGGACACCCGGAGCATGGGGTTGTGTTACTGACCATCTTGGCCGATAGCCGTTGATGGACCATCCTTTAGGAATGAATCTAATTCTTTTTGGACCCCTGTTATAGCCTTGGCCTTCACAACATCCCCTAGCAGCAAGTTCCACAGGCTGACTGTGCATTTTGTGAAGAAAACACTTCCGCTTGTTTGTATTAAACCTGCTGCCTATTAATTCCACTAGGCACTGCTGAGCCCTTCGCTGCAGCGCCAGAGCTAGGCCAAGGTGGGGAAGACACACTGCCAGCGGTGATGCAGCCAGAGGGGCTCGGGGCCTCTGGTGCAGGACCCCAGGACCTGGCCTGCACACACGCTCTGCTCCCTGGATGTGCTGGGGGCCCAGGCCCATGTGTTTGCTCGTAGATAAGGGATCCTCCAGCTCTCAGCCTCTGCTTGGACTTCAGGAAGTTTTCACTGTCCCCACCCTGCACTATCTGCAGCTCCACAGGCGTCAGACACACACTCTTCAGCTGTTTGTCTTTACAGGGTCCCTCAGTCAGGGGGCTGCCAGACACCCAGATCTTGGCTCGGCTTCCAAGCAGTGGGCTCTTCCTCCCACTCGTCTCAACCCTGACCCCACGCCCATGATGTTCCTGTCCTGGCTGAGGGGGAAGGGTGACCCAGCCTGCCCTGCTTCAGGGTTTCTCCTACACAGGCATTACTGTAAGGCTAGCAGGATTGGGATGCCCTGACCAAGCCGACCGTCCATGGTGAGCTGCAGGGGCAGGCAGGGGCAGCCAGGACCCATTGCTTGTGGGGCAGAGCAGTAGCTAAATGGACAGGGATAGAAAATCAGAAACACTTATCGGTTTTAGCTTCCGATTGCCACACTCTGCTCCTTTAGCCGGGCACTGCGGGGCCCAGAGGCTGCAGAGGCCACAGCTTGAGGACTGGCGCTGGCCAGAGCAGGAAGCGTAAGCAGACAGCAGGTGCTGCTGCCCCAGTCCATGTACAGTGACAGGGACTCACTTTAAACCCAGTTTCTAGAAGGGCTGAGCCAGTGATGAGCTGCCAGAAGCTCAAGAACCGGGTCCTTCACTTGTGCCGGGTCTCCGGCAGCACGTCCTGCAGTCCCTCCGGGTCTTCGGTGGCACTGAAGGACCCGCCGCCGAAGACCCGGAGCGAGTGAAGGACCCGCTGCCAAAGGGCCGCCGAAGGCTCAGTAAAAATTCACAAGGGAGCCTCCCCAGCCAAGAGCTCAGGCGGGACGGACAGGACGGTCCCGCGGGCCACATCCTGTCCGTCCCGCCTGAGCTTCCCCACCCCTTTAACAACCGGTTCTAAACCGGCTTCAAAATTTAACAACTGGTTTGCGAAAACCGGTGTGAACCGGCTCCAGCTCCCCACTGGGCTGAGCATGTGTTCCCGGGAAGGGTGAATGTGACTGAGGCTCAGGGCAGGCAGATGGTAGGTGGCTGGGACAATGCAGCTGGATGCCTGTTTGCCCAGCCAAGAGCCCAGAGATTGCATCTAATTTGTCAGCATGTGGCAGCTACCCTCACCTTCAGCCAGCAGGTCCCAGCATGTGCTGTGGCCAGGCCGCACTGACGCAGGGAGCAGCGTGGGCCAGACCCGGTCTCCATGTGCCATGGCTAGGCACTGAGGAGAGCCCAGAACAGCCACGTTCCCCAGGAGAGGCCAGAGTGTGCTGTGCGATGGGCTCCTGCCAGCCTGTCCCAGCTGCGGGACTGACATCCCTGCTGTTTCTGCCCTCTGGCAGCTGCAGGCACTGGCCCCATTTCAGCCTCAGGCTCCGTCTGGTGTCAGGGCTCCGGCAGTGCTGCCTGGAACAGGGATTAACTACCCCTTTGGGGCAGCAGAAGCCCTGGCTAAGGGCAGGCAGCACCGCCAGCCTGGGGCACGTGGAGCTGTGGGATGCTTCCCCTGGGCTCAGTAGACTCTGCTGCCTGAGTCACCTAGGGAAGATGAGCTTGTTGGCAGCAGCCTGGTAAATCCACTTGGACGTGGAGGGCAGTTTGGCTGAGTGGTCAGGGCCAGGACCAGGCCCGAGGGTGGCAGGATTCTCCTCACCTCTGCCATGGACTCTGCGAGGCTGGCCAAGGTGGTCGCCTTGGAGGCGAAATGCGAGCTGGGGCCCCTCTGGTGCAGTGATGCACCCATCCACAGTGGCTTCCTCCTGCCATCTACCAGCAGCTGGTATGAGGCTGGGCTCCCAGCTTGAAACCGGCAGTGCTACCCTGTAGGAAACACAGGTGAGCTTGGCAAGAAGCCCAAGGCTGCCCACCTGGGCCTGATAAGAGAGAAAGAGGGAGAGTTCTGGCCCAGCTGAAGAGTTGTGGGTCCCAGAGCAGGCTTGGGATGAGGCCAGTTCTCAGGGCAAAGCTGGCCCTTTGAATGCTGCCTGCAGGCCAGCCCCTGCAAACTGCCTGTGTCCGCCGGCTCCTCCACCTAACTCCCGCAGCAGCTGTGGGGTCAGTGGGAGGCAGAGGACAAGCAGACCCTTCCCTCCGCCTGCTGGGGCCTGAGGGGAAGTGGAGCCTGCCCTGCAACAGAGAAGGAAGGAGTCCGAGCAGGGCATGACCGACAGCCAGTGCAGCATGGACATGCTGCCTCTTTATTACACAGTATGTAACATAGCAGCAGCGCTGTGGCATGCACAATTTACATGCAGATACGAACAGCCTTTACAGAGCAGTCAGCTCCTGGCCTGCCGTCGCAATAAGCTAGTTCCAGATATACAGAGTAGTGTGTCTGGGGCATACGCGCAAGCCAGCAGATAAACCCATCCCTTCCCCTCCTGTTGTCCAGCTAGCTCCTCCCTCCCGATGCAGAGCTAGCCTCAGCCCTGAGAGAAGCCCCAGGAGGCCGGACATTCCTTCATTCCTCGTGTTTCCCCATGGAAATCCGGCCAGACCCACTTTCAGCTCTACATTACACATCCAGTCACATCCTTGAACTCACCCCCCAGCTCCCAAAGAGGGAGGCACCTTCCCAGCTGCAGGGAGATGGGTAGCAGCCTGCCAGAGCGCACACAACTCGGACAGTTTTTCACAAGCCGCCCCACGGCCAGAACAGTGTTGAGGAAAGACACAGATGGTGGGAAACCAGGGCATTCCCCGTCAAAGCCACGAGATTGCTCTGCAAGGAGGGTCTTCCACGGGACACACAAGACAGCCAGAGCCCCTCGTGCTGACCCAGCCGGGGCAGGGAGGAGGAAGAAACGTAACTAGCTGCAGGCAGCAGTAGACAGTCTCCTCTGCAGACCTGGGGAGTTTGACTTTGGCAAGGAAAGAAACTGGTGTCCATGTGCCAGGGGCTGTCACAGAAGCGGGCACTGTACTTCAGCGTAGGATTCACACTGCAGGCCCCAGGAGCAGAGCAGCAGGGGGCTGTGGGTGAGGACTGAGGGCAGGGGGAGAATGGGCACTGGCCCTGTGGGCACTAGGCCTTGGGCCCCCCAGTTCACCACCACCAGCAGCTTTATTGTTATGCTGATTCCTTTGCCCGCCGGCCACGGTGCCTGCGTCCTTGCTAACCTGATAACGTGAGAGACTGGAGGTCAGAGCATTTTCAAGGCCTACTGCCATGCACAGTTTCCCCTAGTTTAATCCCCCACCCCTCTTTGGGCCTGTGAAGCTTCCGGATTGGTCCCTATAACGCAGATCAACTCCAACCAGGGCAAGAACACTCCGACCAGCACACCACCCCGCACAGGCTAGCTGTCTATAAAACAACTGAGACAACCCCGAGGCAGGTCAAGCAGCACCAAGAGCCCTGGCGTGAGGCCCTTCTGCTGGGGGGAGCGACCCACGCACGGCTGTGCCCACCCTGAGCTGGACAAACCACCAGGGGAAGAGGAGCTGGCAAGAGAGGGCACAAGGAGACACAAGGACACAAGCCTTGGCTACCACTGGTAGGAGAAGACACTTTGGCAGCAGCAGAGTGGCCGTTGGCACAGCTTGGCACCTACAGCAGCGGGATCAGTCACACCAAGGGACAGGAAAAGCTGCTACACAGCAGCCCAGGATTACAACAGCTTTGGGACGCGAGTGACACCTCACACGGTACTCATCCTCTGCCTGCAGCAGGGGCCAGCTGCTTTCCCGCCTGCTGCTGCCACGGCCACCACATAGCATGACTGGGGCTCTGTGCCTTTACACACAGCTTCAGAGGGGACCCCCAGGACTGAAATCCACAGCGCCTGACAGCTGGAGCTGCACAGTCTGCCTCTGTGACCAAGTCCTTCTGTGAGAGCCAGTTGCCCCCTGCAAACCATGCCAAAGGAGGGCAGCCGGGGGGAATGGCAGGGAGAGCGTGGGACATGGAGCTAGGATTCTGGGCCACGTGCTCAACAAAATTAAAACAACCAACAATCAGGCAGTGTTTGGATTACAGCCCCGGAACCCCCCGACCCGGGCGAGGGGTTACAGCCCCACCACGCCCAGATCCCTCCTCGTGCCCCCTGGCTGTGCCTACACGGCCAGTCCCTGTTGCACCTGTACCAGCGGGAGTGCTGACGGACAGCAGCTCCGGCATTTTAACTGCAGTGTCCAGGCTGCGGGGACACTGGCACCCTGGCTACCCACCATCCTGAGCCTGGAGAGCACAGGGCCCAGCATGCACAGCTCCAGCCAGATCAAACCTTCCGCAACCCAGTGCCCCTGCAGGCTGCACCTCAGGGCCCAGATGAAGGGAGCCAAGGGGCTACACTGCCCCCTGCAGTGTCTGGGCTGGGCCTTGCCGGCTGCTGAGAGAAGCCGTTCAGAGGCTGTGTACAAAAGGGAGCCAGCAGAGCCGTGACTTCCGTGGCCCTTCCAGAACGGCAGCTGGCTTCCCACAGGAGCAGTTTCTTTCCCAGCATCAGGGCAGGGTCTGCAACACACCTGGGACAGTAGGCTGGCTTCACCCCGCTGACTGACAGACTCAATCTGGTGGGGCTGCAAGCAGTTTTCCCACGGGAGCAGGCAGCTGCCTGACACACACTAGAGAGCCTGTACTCACCACGCTTCCAGCCATGCCACTGTGCACCGCAGGCAACAGCCAGGAGAGAAAGGGGCGCTCCCGGAGCAGTGCTCATCCCACACTTGGCCCCAGGGCTCTGGCTGCTCTCAAGCAGGCCCTGAGCGGAGATCTGCCGAGAGAACTCACTGTAGCCACTCAGCAGCTACATTCTGAGACTGAATCAAGCAGTGGAGGAACCGTGGCCCCCGGATTAAGTCCCACGTATGCAGCAGCATGGCATGGCCACAGGCAGGCCCTGAGACCTGCACCCTGACAATGCAGTTGGCTGGGCAGATCTCAGCAGGCTCTGATAGAACTCATGCATTGAGTAAGAAGTCGCCCGAGGGTGGCTCCTCTCTCAAGCGCTAGCCTGGACTGGGCCCTTCAGAACTCAGAGTGGTCCTGGGGGCTTGGCTCAGGGCAATCTTGCTATGCTTTGCATGCCCTGGGGGTAATGTACAGGGGGGAGGCCAGCCAGCGGGTGAGCACAAAAGCAGTTGTGAGCGAAAGGACGTGGGACTCGCTAGATCACATTTGTAACTTGGGCAGACAAGAGGACGTCCTGCTCAGGGTTCTCTTCCAGCAGCTCCACGCACCGAGAACACTACAGAAACAGGCTTCTGCCCTAAGGAAGAAGTTTGCAAACCCCTCCATCCACACTCCTCACTGCCCCAGTGAATCCTCCCTGAGCCCCCGGGCTTCCAGCTCACCCCTCTCGGCCTCTCTGCCCCTGAGCTCCAAACAGAGGACAGAGAACTTCAAGGCACCAAGATTGCAAGACCAGACAAGCTGCCAATTATAACCGAGGATTCAAATCGATACTCCAGACTAATACAACACACAATTAAACTTACAAAATAAATTCCCCTTAAGAAAAAGAGACCAATTTAACATGCATCATTCTGGTCCTACAAAATAAGGCACCAGAGCTTAAAAATGAACTTCCAATTGTCTCTGATATAAAAGGATTTCCCAAGTGTTAAAGGCAGTTGAAGTAAGAGTGCATAACGGGGAGTTGTCGTCACTAGCTTTGGACTGGCGGCCTCATGCCTGGGCTCCCGTGGCTTTCTGGATCAGGGGGATCTGCAGGGTGGGAGGAGAGAAGCTGTTAAGAGCATTGCAGTGGGACACGGAAGGTGAGAGAGCCAGCCCCAGGCTCTCGGGCTGAGACTCTGCAGCCAGAACAAAGGCTGGGGACGACGGGGAGAAAGCCGTCAGGGAGAGGGGAAGACATCAGAGACACAGGTTTGAGCTTTGAGAGGTGGAGGGCACACTGAAAGCCCCCTTCTGCCCCCACAGCACATCATGGGAAGGGATCTCCCTTGTTCCCTTCCAGGAACTGCAGCCATGACTTGGCCAGGAGTGTGGGGCCACCAACTCTGCACAGTGACCCCCCAAGCAATGTTGGTCAGAGCAGTGGAGAGCTTCCTCAGTCCGATAACATTCAAAGGGTGTAGGGAGGGGTAGGATCGAAGGGGTTTCTAACTGGTGCTGTGGATATGTAATAAAACCACAAAGAAAGCTAAGGGCAGGTCCCCTGAAGTGGGAAGAGGCCTCAGCTCTCCATGTGACAGCCCCGCTGGTCCCAGCTCACCTTGGACAGATCGACGCCAGTGAGGGCATGCACAGATGCGGGGATCTCAGCCAGCAGACGGTTCAGATCAGACGTCACCTTGTTATTGTCACCACTGAGGATAACAACCTCGTCCACTTTAGCTAGCGGAGCGGCCACCTTGGCAGCGATCTGTGGAGGCGCAGGGGAAGGAGATCAGAATGAACCAGGGACCTTCTTTTCCAGCAGGAGGGGGCTGCTTGCAAACTTGCTGGCCAGACTTCAAAAAGGTTCAGGTATAAAAGTACACCTGCAAGCATGTCCCCATTGGTGCCTGACTGCAGGAAGGCTCTGAGCACCCGATCTGGCCCAGGACTTAGCCACCAGGCGCCGGCACGGTGCGATTCACAGGCGCAGCAGAGCCAAACCTTTCACCGACCTTTCCCACAGCCCCCTCCCTGCAGAGAGGCTGGCTCAGCGACTGGCGTTTGAGCCTCTCACCTGTGGCAGAGCATCCAGCACCAAAGCCATCTTGGCCGCGTCACCGTACTGCTGGTAAGCCTCTGCCTTCAGCTTCATTTTCTTCGCGTCTGCTTTCCCAATGGCTTCGATGACAGAGGCCTCTGCCTCACCAATTTTGCGAATCTTCTCTGCTTCGGCCTGTGCAATGAGAACCTGCTTCACCCTGGAAAGGAAACAACCCCTCCTTGGAAAGAGCCCAGAGTCCCGCTCCTTAGCAGTGCGCTGCTGTGGATAGGAGGGCTTCTGTATAGTAGGGGTCGGAAGGGCCCTCGAGAGCCCCCTGGGCCAGGCTCAGCATGCTGGGACTCCCACTGCTCCCAGTGCAGGGTTCAACTCAAAGGTAGCTACATTTGCTCCCATGCAACTCAGGCTCTTCGCATGCTGCCAGACTGAGTTTGGGCACCTGTACCCGCTGGGCCACTCACTTCTCGCCCTCGGCGATCTGCTGCATGCGGTGTGCCTCGGCCTCTGCCGGCCGCTTGATGGTGGCTGTCAGCTCCTTGTCCATCCGGATGATCTCCTTCTCCTCAACGTCAATCTGCTTCCTGCGCTGCACCACCTCGATCTCAATCTCCTCCTGGCGGATCTTCTGCTGCTCCCGGGCACCCTGCAGCTCATAGGCCAGCTGGGCTTCGGCAGTCTGTACACAGAGGGGAACAGCACACAGCCGGGACTCCAAAGGCTTAGCTTACAAAGCTGTTAGTTCTGCCTGCCCAAGCCTAGCTGAGACCTCAGAGGCATGAAGAAGGGGAACCCCTCCTTGTGCTATCTGCCTCCTAGGACGCTGGATATCCTGATCTAGACAACCCCAGAGCTCAAGTGACTGCCCCAGCACCAGGGATTAATGGATGGCTGGAGCGCAGCGCTCCCCCTTCTCAAAGGTCACCTGATTCCAGACTTTCTCCCAACCTCACTCACTCACCCAGTCAGCAAGCTCGAGAGGTGACAGTTTCCCCTTGCAGCAGCTGCTGCCCTCGCTTTCCCCAATATGGGGAAGGAATACAGCTCCCTGGGCTATTTTAGGAGTTTGCGATGTCTGCATCTGTAGTGGGAGCAGGAGCTCTGAACCTGGCTCTGAGGAGATCAGCAGCATTGTTCTTCCCTTGCTATTGCAACTGAGAACACAAAGTCACTTCAGGATTTCCAGCCCTGACCCACTTGTCCATTTACAAAGGCTCTTCGTGCCCACCCTTAACCCTAACTGAACAGAAAAGCTTGGCCGCTGACCCAGTGACAGATTGACATTGCTGCCTTCACCAGCAAGGGAAGCAGAAGGACCTTGGCGGAGAGGAGACAGGATGACCTGCAAATGCCTCACCGCCCAGAGTGAGTGGCCTCGGCCTAAGAGGTGTAAGAGCCTGCAGAGAAGAGGTAACTGCTCTCTTGGGAAATCAAAGACGCTCCCTCTCTCCTGAAGGGAATCCTCCCTGTCCCATCCTGGGAGCTGGAGTCACAGCGAGGTGTTCTCCCTACCAGCTAGTCCCAAGCAGGGCTTGGAGGAGCCCGTGTCCTGTCCCTTGGAACACTCTTCCACTCCGCTCTCCCCCAGTCCCAGCTAGCCCCCCCGATATGGGAGGGGAGGAACGTGCTGTGAGGAGCACTCAGAACTCTGCTGGGCCAGCGACTGCCCAGCTTTGCTCAGACTTTCTCCACAGCTTTTGCTCAGACTTTCTCCATGTGCCCAGCCCCTTGTCCCCCTCACTTCCAGGAGCTAGTGGCTGACAAGCACCAGAACACATCAGGGCCAGTTGGATTCCACTTGGGAAACCTCAGGCTAAGGCAGCACTTGTCTAACTGGGAAACTGACCCCACCTTTTCTTGCACCTCGTGGCTAATGAACCAGCCAGTTCAGGTGCTCTGAGCATTTCTCTTCCTCCCTTCTGAGGCAGTACACATCACCCTAAGCATCCAACACATCTGCAGAGCTGCCAGGCCTGGGGAACCTACGGTTTCTTACTCAAAGGATTTGCCAATACTGCAACTAACCTGGAATGTAGAGTCTACAAATCTGTTTGACAAGCGACATCTTCAGCATTTATCAGTGTAAAAAGGGAGAAAAGATGACTAACCACAGACCCCAGAGAAGGGCAGCTAGAAAGAACCCACTGCTATTGATCTCCAAGTCAGAAGTCCAGCCAGGGGGAAGCAGGACGCTCTCACCTTAATGTTAATCTCCTGGCTGAAGGCAGCCTTCTGCATCTCAAAGGCCCGTTTGGAATCGGCCGTTTTAGTGTCTGACATGAACTTGACGTCCAGCATTTCCCTCTTGCACTCGGCCTCCTGCAGGAAGGAATCACACCACACACTCAGATACGCGAGGACATCAGCAGCCTTGGCAAGCAGCTGAAGGATGACACTCCCTTTGGGGGACTGCTGCTGAACGTACCCGAATGCCGGCATCTCGCTCAGCCTCTGCCACGCCAATGTCGGCATCTCTCTGAACAACGGCTGTTTGAGTCTTACCCAGAGAGCTTAGATATTCCACCTTATCGTACACATCCTAGACAGAGGGAGATACTTCAAAATCATCTACGGCAAGTCATTCCATCCCAGACCCCCACCCCTCCTTCCCAGAGCACCCAGTGCTCACAACAACAAAGCAGCCGCTTCGCTCCAGGATATGCAAACCTGCCTTGCCAGCCTGCCTGGGAACTGAAGAGATGCAAAAGGGGGAAGGTTACCACGCTGAGGAGGCAGAGGAGCTCTCTGTGCAATGCTCTTGTGACTCCCACATGATAGGGGAACTGCAGCTATGTTTACAGAGCCAGCCCTGGTGGGGCGCTGAATTCCAGCACTTTGCATACAGAGAACTGAATGTATGGCCCATATTTTATACCAGTCTGCAGCTGCTGTTATGGAAACTCTAGCAGGGCACAGGCAGACTGTAAATCCTACAGAGACCTTTCCAAAGAAGTTAGGACCGATAGGTTACTGCCCCAGAAGCATTGCCAATTGGCCCAGTGGGTTCTCCTTGTCCAGCTGTGGGGTTCCCTTTGCCCGGCTGTACCTTGATGGTAAAGCTCAGGATCTCGATGCCCATGCGGCCCACGTCTGGAGCTGCCACCTCCCGCACCAGCTTGGCAAACTGATCCCTGTCCTGATAGATCTGTTCAACTGTCAGGGTGCCTGGAAAAGGAAACAAAGCCAAAGCGCTATTGCACGAACAATGGGAAAAGCACAATAGGTGGGCAGTAAGCTTAGGAGGTACCAGGGAATGAGAGGCCCCATGTTATCTCCCAGCTGTTCAAGAGCTGGGAAAAGGGGGGTCAGGTTTGGATGCGACAGCACAAACATTTGCCCAGGCTTCGCCAGGCCTGCCTACATCTCAATTTCACACTTTCCCATGATGAGGAAGATGCCAGAAACTCCGACTATGAAAAGCAGTTGTTCAGAGTGATGCTGAAAAGCTTAGCTTGTTTCTCTAGCACCCAGAGGGCAGCGAGGGAAGCAGCCACCGAGAGCTGCACACGCAGAGGGGAAACGCCGTTCAAGGCGCTGGCTACTGTGACGTCAGCGGCAGGGTAGTTGCACCACACCTAGGATGGATCGCAGATGCCCCTCCAGCGTTTGAAGGACCACGTTCTTAATGTCTTGGACGTTCTTCCCCAAGAACTGCTCACACGCCACAGCCAGCAGCTCGCTCTCGGTCATTATTTTCACCTGGAGAGAGGAGAGGGAACAGTGAGATAAAGGTCAGTCTAGAGGAACAGGCACCCGGCAACAGCAGCAGCATTGCCACCAGGGCCTCCCAAGCTCCAGGCACTCCAGGGGACCCGGCTATTTCCTTAGCACCAACAGCAAGAGTGCAGGACACACAGCTGAACGAGCACTGGCAGTCATTGCTGCTACGGAACGGCTGCTGCAGAGCGAGCAGAGATGGAGAGCAGAGACAGAGACCTCTCCAAACCCATGACTACAGCTGCCCTCTGCAGGGTGGATCACTGCAGTCACCTCCACGTCAGTGCAGCAATAGTAGGTGACTCCACTGGCCAGTGCCAGAAGCTGGTCCAGTGCGCACGCCAACAGGACCCAATCAAACCTAACAGGTGAAAAGTATTGCAGAGGTGACCTGACCAAGGCCACCATTACCATGAAGATACCAAAATACATGAGAGAGAGGTTTACCCAAGGAGCAACGTACAATGCACATTTAATTACCTTCCTGCTTCTCGCTCTTCCTTCGCTAGGGCTACTCCTTCCACAAACACAAACGCCGGAGAATGAGAAAAACCCAGATTTGTCCAAGGAGCACTTGGAAATCAATGTTCCAAGTCACGTTCCAAATGAGAAACGGCACCCGGGGCGGGCCATCAGACACGGGGTCTGCTGGGCTCTGACCCTGCCCATCACAAGAAGTTTGCCAGCCAAGCCTGCAAGCGGCCCAGATGAGGAGCTCAGCCTGTCATGGCAGTCCAGCTCACTACTGGGAGACGAGACCGTCGTCTCCCCAAAGGGTACAGTCACCCCTGGAGGCCCCTGGGGGAACTGGGTCCGACCAAGGAATCATCATGACAAGGTCACTGGTCAGGTCAAGCTCTCTTGCAATCTCTCTGCAGTAAAACACAACAACTTTCAACTCCCAGCAGCTTTTCCATTAAGATAATCCAAGATCCATGTACCCGCCGGGCTCCGAGATGGTTCTCTTGGTATGGGACATGCTCTTTTAAGATAAACTTAGTTTAAATTCAAACCTTACGGAGCACGTTACCCTGTGGAGACCCCAGGCACACACTGCAGCTGCTGCCACGCCGTGCTAACGGCATGGCCGTGGAGTTCTATTAATCTAGCATGTAGCTGCCTTTTGTTAACAGAGAGCTGCAGCTCATGGAAAAAGCAGATCCCAACATGCAATGCTCCATCTTAATCTGAGTGCCCACTGCTGATTACTACGGTGAAGCATTGCATGCTGTGACCTGAAGTTTCCATGGGTTATGTGACCCAGGGATCTCCTGATGCCAACTAGCAGAGGGCACAGGGGTACACAGTGATATAGGGATCCCCGGGGTTCACTGAAAGAATGCCAGGCAAGGTGTCTCCTGAAAGCCTGTGTCAAATGCTCACGAAAATCACTGATGGAGGTAGGAAAAAGATTCGGGAGTTATGTAATATTCTAAAAATGATGTTCTCTAGGCCTGCTAGTTAAAGGCAGGTCACGCAAAGGCAGTGTGCCTGGAAACAGGCTTCTGCAGAGTGGAGGGGGAACCATCTCTCCCAGAGGACCATTGTGTGTCTTACAAAACAGGTCTATTAGCACACCGAGTCAAATGTTAATGAAGAGCTTGTGGAGATTTCAGAAGGAAATAAACAGGAAGAGGTAAATGGAGGGTGGGGGGAGGCTCTTTTCAGATGAAGAACAAAGGTCTGGGCTGGTATATCTGGGGGGTGCACAGAGATGCTCTTCCATCCTTCAGGCAGTGAAGACAAGTTGCCAGTGAGCTTGATCTTATGAAGGGCGGGGTGGGAATCACAGCCATCTTGGCTGAAAACGCTGGGAAAAGGACGTGGAGCGAGTTGTCCTGTGGGAGACCGGGAAATGTCTTGTGAGTTACGTTTACACACTAGCAAGCCTGTTACGATTCCCTTGTATATGTAACCTTGTCTCCAGTGTAATTACTTTCTATCATTTGAATCTCTGCTCTTCCATAATAAACGTGCTGTGTTCACTATGAAGAGATCTATGTGCTATGTGTTAAGGGGACCAGTAGTAAGTGGTGTGTACTGTTCCTTTGGGAGTAGGGACTCAGTGTTCAGTGGATCAGGGGCCGGGTGCTCCCCCCCGGGCGCTCTGGGGATGGTGTGTGCCTACTGCTAACCTGCACATAGTGAGGCCTGGCTGGTGGAGTCAGGGAGCTGATCCACAACCACAGACAAGGCTTCCTCACGCCAAGGGCAGGTGGTAGCAAGGTGCCTCGCAGCCCTGGGTATCCCGGGATGCGTCACAGGCTGCCACTGCACAGAGGACAGCTCGAGCCATCTGCACCTTCTCACGCTACTTAGAGGTGACTCTTGAGCAGCTGGCAAGTTGCTCTGGGCTCCTCGAATTGAGCCGTTTGTGGCGGAGGGCCTCATTCCATTACGAGAAACGAAACCCTGCTGGGCCGGGTCTCTCGTCAGCGCTGCCACATTCATAGCACCGCAAGGAGGATGGATTCGGCTACCACTGGCTAAGATTCTGACACTGCCCTGAGGCTGAGAGTCCTCCAACAATTTCAAAGCACTGCACGAAGCACTTCCGGGGCGCAGCTGCAGAAGTTCTCGATGGGTTTTCCTAGATGTCTCACCCTACCACCTAGGGGAGCAACGTTCAGGGCTTCAGCATGTAGAACTGACCAATGAAATTGTTTTTAATTGTTCACTCAATTGATATAACTTCATAAGTAAAGTTTTATGAATGAAACTACATTCATTCATAAGCCAGGTACCCCAATAACTGGCTAATTGAGTTTCACTTTCAATCCAATTGCTGCTTAAATCACTGAAACTTGCACTGCTTCAACATTGTAACTTCTGCTCACGGTCATTCATTGTACTTGTCTATATTGTAACTTCTGTTCACTGTTTGCCATTCCTTACACTTGCCCATCTTGTAACCCAAACTCCATTTTAACTTCTCCCAAACTCCATTTTAAAATGCTAACTCCATTTTTGCAAAACCCTGCTGTAATCTTGTTAGCGTAGTTTAGATGTGTGAATGAGGTATGTATGGATGATGGACTCAACCTCCAGCCCCAGCCAGTCCTGATGAAATAAAGTGTAAACACCAACGGCTGAAGGTGCAGACAACAGCCCTGACAAAGCAAGAAGAGTCCACCCTCAAAAGAAAAGAACAAAAGTACAATTGAAGAAACATCAAAGCCAGGTCCCAGGCTGAAAGTCATGTCTGCAATAGACGGGTGATCAATCACATCGGACCCAGAGGCAGCGTGACACAGCAAGACCTATAGACTCTGGATTCAAACTGAAGCCTACAAAAAGGATGGGTGAGATGGAAGACTTTGGAGGGTAACACTCTGCTGCCAACATGGAAGGGCATTGGTGCGCGCCCAACAGAGACCCAGCCCTTCCTTGTGCCCAGCTTTCCTGGCCAGTTAGCCGCCACAAGCTACAAACTCAAGCTACATTCAGGACTGGTAACTATACAGCAGCTGCAGAACATTTGGGGGGGGGTGTATATACACAGGTATTAGATATTGGTTATTGGTCATAAATCAAATTGTGTTACAATAAACGTGACATCTTGTCTTGTCCCCTGAAACGATCCTGTGCAGTTCTGTCAGTATAACAAGCACGCTGCCCAGGCAGAGGGTGCAGACTTAGTGCTGGGAGAGGAAAGGGCATTGCAGTTCTCTGAAACGACCCTTACATCTAATCATAAATGATCTGGAAAAGGGGGTAAGTAGGGAGGTGGCAAAGTTTGCAGACAATTCTAAATTACTCAGGATAGTTAAGTCCAAAGCTGACTGTGAAGAGTTACAAAGAGATCTCACTACACTGGGCGACCGGGCAAGAAAACGGCAGATGAAATTCAACGTTGAGAAGTGAAAAGTAATGCATGTTGGAAAACAATCCCAACTGCATGTACAAAATGACGGGGTCTAAATTAGCTGATGCCACTCAAGAAAGTGATCTTGGAGTCATAAGAATATGAAAATGACATTCTGGGTTGGACCAATGGTCCGTCTAGATCAGTATCCTGTCTTCCATCAGTGGCCAGTGCTGGATGCTTCAGAGGGAATGAACACAACAAGGCAATTATTCAGTGATCCATCCTTTGTTGTCCAGTCCCAACTTTCGGCAATTGGAGGTTTAGTGGCAACTGGAGCCTGGGTTGTGTCTCTGACCGTCTCGACTAACAGCCATTGACGGACCTGTCCTGAATGACTAATTCTTTTTTGAACCCAGTTATACTTTTGGCCTTCACAACATCCCCTGGCAACAAGTTCCATAGGGAAACTGTGATTGTGTGAAGAAATACTTCCTTGTGTTTGTTTTACACCCACCAACTACTAATTTCACTGCGTGACCCCTGGTTCTTCTGTTACATGAAGGGGTAAAACAACAATTCCTTGTTTACTTTCTCCACATCATTAATGACTGTATATCCCCCTTGGTCGTCTCTTTTCTAAACTGACCAGTCCAAGTCTTTTAATCTCCTCATACAGAAGCTGTTCCATACCCTTAATCATTTTTGTTGCTCTTCTCTGTACCTTTTCCAAGTCTAATATATCCTTTTTGAGATGGAGTGCCCAGACCTGCATGCAGTACTCCAGCTGTGAGATTGCCTTATTTCCAAGAGAGCAATCTGTGGTTGTCACACAAGAGGGGGTCGCAAGGGCCATGCAATGCAGAGTCCCTGCTCAAGTCAGCTGTCTTAGCACATTCAGCCTGGGCTTCAGACCAGGACTCTTGCAAATACCACAAACAATTGTACAGACTCGACAGCAGAATGCACAGCACGAACCAAGATCAACCGCCGCTGTGCGTCTTCCAACAGCTTCCCTTCATAAAAGAGCCATTTCAGTGCAATCGAGTCACTGAATCCCTTGTGCTTCAGCACTGGGACACTGCTCTTAGCTCTGCATCTCAGGTGCACTCCCAGAGATGGACATCATATCTGACACCCCTCTTGGGTAGAGGGACCCTGCAGTCCAGCTGCCTTGACCCTGGAACCAGTGCCTCAGCCCCCCGCTGCTTAGACACGTTTCCCCAGGGTCCACCTGGCTGTGGGAGCTCTGGTTGCAGGGATGACGTGGCAGTAAAGCAAGGAACACCAGCTCAACCAAAGAATCTCTGTAACCACTAACAGTGGATTCTTAAAAAGCGAAGGGTTACAGATTTATGGAAACACTCCCATATGCAACCCCCCAGTTCGATCTCACCACTCCTGTGTGACCTGGCTTTGGTGTTAGCATCCTTAGGCCAGGCACCTCTTCCTGCCAGCTTGGCCTTGTCTTTTGAATGCAACAGTCACAAGGCCTCTGAGCTCACAGAACCCCCTCCTTAACTGAAGTCTCTCCTCTTAACTGGTCAAGTGGAGAAACTGCAGCTGTCCCAGCTGTTGTTTAGGTTGGTGTGTAGTGAGTCCTCCTGGCAGCAAACTTCTTGTTCCTGTACAGAAGAACCATTTAGAGCGGAGGACCCTCTAGGAGGTGTCCCACCCCCTAACAAAGCACGGTGCCCAGAATAGACTGCCTCTGTCAGGACCAGACTCGTTTTCCCAGCATGTCTTGGATGGAGGTCACAATACATAAGTGACAGGAAGTTTACAGTCCAAATGGCATCATAACACCAAACGGAGTTTATGATTTGAACCCCACATACCTCCAGCCTGTCACATAGGGCACAGCCACAGCATGTGATTTTTTTCAAATACCATTCAAACAATTAAAGGAATTTTCAGCAGGCATGAAGTCGAAGTGCTTCTGCAAAAAGAGTCCCATTTTAGCCAATCAGTATTGCCACCCCCAGGTCAACCTGGCATTTAACGAGCAAAGGCACAAGCCAGCCAGCTGCAGGGTTTAGTGTAGAGGTACAGATCAATACTGCCAATCCCAGTGTGTCCCAAAGCACCCCACTGACACAGAAAGTGATGTGCTACCAAGTGTTAAAGGGTCACTGCCCAGGGACATTCTTTTTGAAGCGTGTCCTTATTTATGTTACAAACACTTTAGAGTATCAGAACAAAGCATCAAACTTTTCTGGAGTAAGATCCTTTGTTTGCTTGATGCATGCCTTAGAGAAGGCAAACAAACTAGTCAGTTCCACTTTGGTTTCTTGTCAGTGTAATTTTCTATCTTTATGCACTAGTACAATACCGCAGTGGAACAATGCAACACAAAGGAAAAAAGTTGATTTACTTTAAAAGCCTTTCTAATGGAACTCCATAAAGTTATGGAAATATTTGTCTTATTTTGTAGGTCTCCCCACCCCATGCTTAAAACCTATATGAGCTACATGTGACCAGTGGATTCCTTTACAATTCTACCCCAAAGAGTTACAAATCCTTAAAATTAATTCTTGATCCAGAGGACAGCAACACATTTGTTATTGGGGTTCTTGTTTTTGGCAGCAAAGAGCAATGAGTGCTATGAGAGGATACAAAATAAATCAAGTGAGCTCTGCATTGGATTTTAAAATGGGACATTCAGCAGCCCATGTCATAGCAAACGCTGAATCAGTTGGTATCATAGTCAGCTCTCCATTATACTATTGCCACAGTAAAGCCACTGGCAATCAGGGTTTCCTAGGAAAGAATGCTGCAGAATTAGATCAGAGTGAGGGCTGGCTACTTAGACAACGTTTATGAAAACAGGAGAGTCTCTGGATATATGAAACCACAGTGTGAAGTGCACAACTACCTGCATTTGGTCCTCACTTTGCCCCAATATGCAAGAAATTCTGTGGTTATGTGAACGTTAGCAGTCAAGTGGAAATTAATGATTTGCTAAGACTGACATATACAGTTTACATTGTGTTAGCACTTTCCATCTGAAGTTCTCAGAGTTTTTCCAGATGTTAATGAATTAATTTGCTGTCCCCTGAAAGGTAGTTCAGTACCATTCCTATTTTAGAGAGACAGCCACATAGTGGTTAACTGGCTTGCCATACAGAACGCCTGGAAGAGATCTGCTGACCCCCAGTCCTGTGTTCTAACCACGACTATACTCTCTGAAGCATCAGTGCGGATACAGGTTATCGTTTGATGACTGGGGCTTGCACACACCCATTCTGCTGCGCATGATAGTCTGGAAATGCCAGTGCGCTCATGTTTGTTATAAAGACAACATTCCGCACTCCCACTTTAGAACAAGGCAGTAGACTTTCACGGGTTTAAGGCCATTTGCTACTTACATTTCTAGGAAATGCAAAGCAATAGGATGTGATTTCAGAACAAAATGGTTCAGTTCTGGGAAATGACAGATAGAGCTCAAGGGGCACTGTGGTACGTTACAGCTTTTAGAAGTAGGTCACGTCATCAATACACACCTCATGCTGCATGAATGAATGAGACAGAACATTGGAAAGGAAGCAATGATTCTGTGGAGGGTGGGAGAAGTCACATCCCTCCCTCACTCCATGGACATGCTGTAGTATGAACTGACAACAGAGACAGTGTTGTTGTCATACAAGAATTCATTTCAGAGCAGATAACCTCTGTTCCTGGACTACAGCAACCTTTTAAGAGGAAAAAATTAGGAGGTAGGTTAGAGGCATGCATTCCTGAAATGATGTTTTGGAGTTACTGTACCTGTGCCACACCTGTGACAGTTAAAGCTACCCCCTCCGCCGTCTCTACGTCCTCGCACCTGGGCTGTAACGTCATTATCTCTAGGGAAATCCTGCCAAAAAACGTAGAACATTTGCACGTTTCCAGGTAACACACTGTCAGCGTTTCCCCTCTACCTCCTGCCCTAGGCTACCTGCCACACTCCTTATAGGTAATGTAAAGGATGCTGTCCAGTGACGCGGTTCATAATTAGAGAGGTCATTTTGGCCAAGGAAGTAAGATTTTCAAATAATGCTTAGACATCTTCTAAACAGAGAAAGGCCGGGAAGCCAGATTGAACAAGATAACGTGACCCCCTCCCTTTTACTGAGTTAACTAGCAGGTTACAGGCTAACCCGCAAAGACCCCTCTATCTGAAAGTTTGTATATTACAAATTGCCCAATAAAAAGGCAGCATATGATCTGCTTGGTCAGTGTCACTAGTTTTAAAAGTACAGTATCAGATTGAGAACACTAGGCCAGATTTCATCTCTCTAACTGGAGTAGCTACACAGATACCACAATACCTGTGCAGACCCCATAGGCTCAGACATTCATCAAGAAGTACTCTAGGGAAAGAGCTCAGAGAAGAGTCACAAGTACATTTTAAAGACATCCTGGCCTGTAGTCATCCTTCCCAGTCTCACTGTCCAAGACAGGAGTTGATTTTTTAAATAACTAATGTCCTGGTAATCAGGATATGAAACCCAGGACTGAGAGCCACCCCACTTTGCGTGTATGAGCTTGGGAATTCTAATCCAGATGTAGGTTGTTGCTTCAGGGCAGCTCCAGGCATCCGAGCAGTCTCCCATTTCCTCAGTGACTCAAAGCTTATGGAAATTGAGAGCCCTTGGCCCTCTAGGGCCACGACTACTTTTCAGTATCAGCTAAACAAACAGGAATTTTAAGCTATTGGGCTGTATCAATCCAATCCTTTTTCCTCTTCATTCCTTGCATTGGAATCCTGCTAGTTAGGACCAAAGTACACTGGCAGAGCCCTGTGCATAGGAGGGTGAAGGTCAGTGATTGGAAGAACAGAGGACGCTGCCTGTCAGGAGTTAGATAGAACCATAGAGCTGTGTGCACGCCCCAGACTCCTATGCAGATACATATAATAAAAGGCATTGGAATTTTGAAACCATTATAGGAGAGTAAGTATGACTTGGCTAGCAGCCACTACAAACCAGCTCTGAATCAAATCAAAGAGGCACAGGTCAGAGGGTTTATGTCAGCGAACATCAGTTCACACACATGAGATATGAGTAGGCAGCAGTATCCACTGAACAGGCCACTTTACCATTCTGTGAAATCATTCAAATGTACTGCACTGAGTCTGCGCTCTGCAATCACCCTAATTAAACTGGCATGCAGGCATGGGAGCTGATTACACAGATCCTGCTGTACAGTACATACAACTGGGTATCTCTGCCAGGCAAGTTTATAGCTATATTTAACAGTTAATACAGGGCTGTAGTTGTGTTAGGGAACACTTAATTGTCCTATCTACGCTATGAACTATAACAAATATGGTAATGAGTCCCCGATTCTGCTGTAGCTTTAGCGTACATGAGTCCTTGGAGCGGACCAAGATTCACCCCAGTGGAAGGAAACTCACTGATAAATAATAAGCACTTACACAGATGCTTTAGGCGCCATAAAAACATCAGTCAAATGTGAAGCAAAACAAGATGGGCTCTTTCCATACTGTGCTTTTAAAACACAACAACATTCAAGATGGGTATTACCGCCATGTGGGGAATAGAAGGACTTGGTTTAATCTCACAGCACAAGTTTGGGAACAAGTCAATGAGCCAGTCACATTAGGAATTTTCCACACACAGCTTTAACTTGAACAACAAAAACCCTACATCACAATTTGCCCCTCCCATCTCAAATAAGCCTGACCTGGGTTTGGTTTGCGATTGACATGTAGTGTTGGAGGCCCGTGTTCTCACATGGCACACGATGAGGACAGTGCCCTCATAGGAAAGAGGGAATGTCTGCAGCATTATTGAAAGGAGCCAGCCTGGCCCTGAATTTGGAATACGTCAGTAGCATCTCTCTACATTACCTACAGAGCTATGGAGTGTACCAGAAGGCAAACACCAGAGAAGGGGGCAAAAGAGGAGGGTGTTGAGATCTAGTTGTTGTCCCACTAGAGGAAAAGTTAGTGTTTATGTTATCCTGCTGCTGCTGTTGCACAAAATGGAAGGGAGAGAAGAAGGTTAGACACAATGTTAGGAAGCTGGTGGGTTATTACCTGTGCAACCCCTGTTACGTACAGTGGGACCCCCTCCGACGTCTCAATATTCTCACAGCGACAGAGGATGGTCATAACCTCCAAAGACAGTCTGAGCAGCGATAAATAAGGGTAGGATAGCAAATACACAAAGCAGTTACCAGAGAATAATCGACACAACGCAAAGGACAGACGGGACTTTCAGGTTTTAATTTTCCCCCATCACTTTCCACATCTCCCGCTGCCCACTCCTGAGTCGCTAACATTGCCGGGCAGAGATACAGCCCAGTCTCTCTCTGCCTGGGGGCGGGGGCGTTGCCACTGCCTAGTAGCTTTATTTAGATTGTATAAACGCAACATGGTTTGCTCTGTAATTTTGGCTGTGAACCCTACATTTAGATATTCTGCAAAACCAAAGCTTCCTGCCACCTGGACATTGCTGCTACAGCTGTTCAGGAATTTTCTGTCAGTGCCCTTTTAACAAAATCAATTCTTTTTTTCAGGGAATTTTCAATTTTGCCAAAAAATTCAATTTTCCACTAGGAACATGAAGTGACAGTCCCCACCTGGAAGGCTCTTGTCAGTTTCATTTTCTGCCTGCCAGGAGAAAGTGAAATTGACAAGAGCCTGCCCCCAATGTGCTGAAACATTCCATTCCAGGCCTCCACATTTGAAATTTCAGAATTTCTGCCCACAGAATATTTCCAAAGCTGTTCATTTTTGTCCTGAATCAGGATGAAATGTTTTATGAAACCTCAAAATTTACTATGGGATGGACATTCTGTTTTCTGACCAGCACTAAATACTACTTCATCTTCCCCGTTCAGAACCAGCAGGGCTTCACTCCGACAACTGTGCAATATCTGCAGCTGTTCTGGCTTTCCCTTCTGACTGGTCCTCCTGAGGAGATTTTCTAGTTCAAGAGAAGGAAAGTCTCATTCTCTCGGGCAAATGGGAATGCAGGAAGCTTCATTACTTACACTGCACTTATGAGTTACTCAGGAGGTCATTGGTTCTTGAAAGAAGAATCAAATCCTGCACTCAGGTCTTGACATGCCTGGTAAGGTGCCTCTGAGCTCTCTATAATGTGTGTAACTAAAGCTATGTCTACACTGCACACATTACAGCGGTGCAGCTGTAAGGTATGCAGCGTAGCTGGTCTTTGTCACCAGGAGAGAGCTCTCCTGCCAACAAAATAAAACCACCTCCAATGAGGAGGGGTACCCTTGTCGGCAAGTGCTGTCCACACCTGTGCTTTTCATTGGGCAGGGGTGCGTTTTTTTCACACCCTTGACCGACAAAAGTTTTACTGATGAGAGTGCAGTGTTGACATAACCTAAGCCTAGGCACCTCTTGTAACGAACGACCTGGTAGCCCAGACTTTTGATTAACATTTATATTGTGGCAACACCAAAAGGCCCCATTGTACTAACTAGCGTACAAACATTTAGTAAATTACCATCTCTCCCTGCCCTCCAGCCACCCCACATTTTAACTCTTTAGACAAATTCTCAGACCTCTTGAATAAGTCTATTCCTTCTGCAAATGATGTGTCAGACCCTCTCTTTGGGCTTTCTCAAGCAACTTAAAAAGGGAACCATTTAAACACAAAGGACAGGAGCCATCTGTTCAAAGTGTAACTATTCTCCCAACGCTCACATGGTGTCAGACTTCTGAAGCGGTGTAGGGGAGAAGCCTGACACCACTGAAAAACCACCATACCATAAGCATCAGTTCTCCTGTGCTGCATACCACAGCTGGGCTTTTCTTCATTTTCCCAACTGACACGAGCGCTACTAGAAAGTCTGTTAAAACGCAAGCATTAGTTGACATGCGGTTGGAGTGCTATAGTACCCTGGCACTGTAACAGCCTAGTGTGGCAGCCACCGAAAGGGAGACCTGTACAGGTGGTGTGAATCATTTGCAAACAGCATCAGATGAGAGCTTGCTATGCCCACAAGCTAAGTGGCCTGGGGCTATCCCGAAGCGAAGGGCATCTAAGATAATGTGTCATTTCTATTACGATGGAGGTGCACAGCGAGGACAGCAACATGCTAACTACATCTGACAGTGGCAACACATCAAAAGAGAGAACAAGTGATGAGGCCAGCCAGTGCAGGTTAACTGTAACCATTTGGCCTTCACTCTTATGGCAAAACCAAAAAGTCTCGTCTTTCTCCTTTTCCCTATTAATTCTTATAAGTGCGGAGGAACCCCACACAGGTCAGTTGGATGTTACGACTGTGTTACTTATTGTGACATTCCCATGGACCTGCAGACTAAGCAGTTACTATCACAGCATGTTAGTTCAGAGACTGAAGCAACAACAAACAGCAAGCAAAACGCATGGCTGGGATTGGGGAGAGAGAGGAAATCCCTTGGTTTTAAACAGAAATTTGGGCCCAATCCCAAAGTAACAGTTAGTTTTTGAAACTATAGAGGGCTGCATACCTTTAGGAAAATAGACTTGAGTAAGAGGAGAAGAAAATTGCTCCTCACTCCATCCCTCCCCCTGTATGTTCAGTACCACCGGCAAATCACCAGCACCCTTATCAGAAAGACTGGCTTGGCAATAGCTGTCAGACATATGGCTCTCCCAACAGAGCTTCAATACTTACTGACAGACAAACCAAACTGGCCACAAAGGAAAACCAGCCCCCACTACAGAGCACCTCTATTATACCCTCTTAGTAAAGCAGCAGCTGTTTCCCTGTTACTGCTATTCCCTCAAGTGGAATAGCAACTGAAAGTTCTTGAGTTCCCCCAAACTGACTGATTTTAGCAATGTGGGAAGAAAAATAAATTCATTAACATTAAACATAGACATGGGCCCTCAATTTGCTTCGATTTTGAGGTATCTGGAAAAAATAAAATCAATTTTAAGGGGGAGGCATGCAGACACACAATATCTGTCTGAAGAATACTTCAGCTGAAACCAGACTTTCTCTATCATTCACCATGGTATCTGGGCATCTCTGTGCAAATAATCTACACAGAGAACGCAGCTAGAGCCAGATTGTCCTGAGACTACAGGTTATGTGGGTCCTATTTTGAATAGGACGACACTAATAGATGGTACATTTGAAACAGCAGGAAATATTTCTTGAAGTACCACAAAGACCTTCATTCCTTGGAATTCCCAGCTGCAAGATGGTCAAAGGCTGAATCCCACAGCTGGATTTAAAGAGGGCTGTGCAGGTGTGAGCAGCCCTAAAAGGCCATCATTAAATGAGTGTAATTAGATCTCATGCTTCAGGACATTCCTCAAGGGCCAAAAAGGATCTTCAGCTCCTTCCCATCACTTCACCTACTACAACACTGCACAACTGTTTAGAGGCACCATAGGGAGGCGTGGAGCTTTCCTTTGAAACACCAAATATTGGCCATGGCTGGAGGCAGGGTACTGGGCTTGTCAGGGACCAATGGTTTGATCTTGTTTGGCCAATTCTATGTTCCTAAAGGTACTGCTGACAGCCTGAAGGTTTACCTACCCAAAAGACACAAACAAGAGGAGAGAGGTCTCCTTACCTTTGTGTGTCAGAAATGCACCACCAAGCCCAGGCCCAGCCTCCGAACACATACTGCTTTAGATCAGAGCCACAGCAGCCACCTGCAGCACAAGCAGAAAGCACAAGTATGTTATAGTTACACACACAGAGCCATCTCCCCCAGGCAAGTTAAAAATAAAAACTTGCTTCCAAATAGCTCTCCACTCAATGATGAGCCACAATAGCGACCAGCAAGATTGCAGAAAATGCACGCTCAATTCCTGGGAAAGCAAAGGCAGAGAGCAGCTCTCTGACAAACAGCAGCCTTCTGTAATACTGGCCTTTCTACCCCCAGAGGCTGAAGAACAGGCTGAGTGAATTAATTCTTCTAGTTTCCCCCAATCTTTCTGAAACCACAGGGATGTTGATGTAATGACACAACATGAGACTGCTGCAATGGTAGAGGTGAGCTAAACGCATGCTAATCCACAGGACACGAAGAACATCTTTCCTGAAGCCCCCTTATATGTTGCTTTCCTCACCACTGAAGTTGTACATTCAGTGCTGACCCAACTACACTATTTGCAAGAGTTAGACCAGGGGTGGGCAAAATACGGCCCGGGGGCCACATCTGGCCCTTCAGACGTTTTAATTTGGCCCTCGAGCTCCCGCCAGGGAGCAGAGTCCAGGGCTTGCCCTGCTCTGGTGCTCCAGCTGGGGAGTGGGGTCAGAGGTTGCCCCCCCCGCAGCTCCCGGAAGCAGCAGCATGCCCCGTCCCACCCCACCCCCCCGCAGCTCCCATTGGCTGAGAACCACAGCCAATGGGAGCTGCAGGGGCGGCACCTGAGGATGGGGCAACGTGCAGAGCCTCCTGGACATGCCTCTGTACAGGAGCTGGAGAGGGGACATGCTGCTGCTTCCAGGAGCTGCTTGAGGTAAGCACTGCCCAGAGCCTTCACCCCTGTCCCACTCCCAGGCCCCTGCACCAGCCCCGATCCCCCTTCCGCCCTCCAAACCCCTTGGTTCCAGCCTGGAGCACCCTTCTGCACCCCCAATCCCTCCTCCCCAGCCCACCCCCAAAACCTGTACCCCCAGCCGGAGCCCTCATCCCCCACCCCACCGCAGCCCAGAGCCCCCTCCTGCACCCTGAACTCCTCATTTCTGGCCCCACCCCACAATCTGCACCCCCAGCTGGAGCCCTCACCCCCCCCACCCCCCAATTTCATGAGCATTCATGGCCTGCCATACAATTTCCATACCCAGATGTGGCCCTCGGGCCAAAAAGTTTGCCCACCCCTGAGTTAGATTGTAATGCCTTGGCACTTGTATTGCAGCAAAGGGTGCTAGAGAAAACCCCTCAGAGGGATTTTCAGGGCAGGTCCTGTAAAAAGCCACGTATATTTGCAGTACTAAATAAAAATTAAAAATCCTTTCCAAGATACGGGGGGGGGGGGGGGGAAGGGGGGAAGAAATCCTGCCAGGGCTCAGAGTGGGTTAGCTGGATACCCTGTTTCCTGTACAGAACCACAGATAACATTTTACAGTAAATATGATATGAATTCCTTCTCTTTGTAGAATCAGGAAGCTAGTGCCCCTCTCCCTCTGCTCAAAGCTCTTTTCACAAGGTTATTTTCTGAAGGCAACTTTTCAATATAAATCCTATTAAATGTACTACACAATGTTTGTTGTTTGCCATATTGAAATCCAACGGGCAGAAGGTGTCCGTTTCAAAAGCAGAGTAATTTATTATAACAAACTTGGCTTTTTGACACAGACAGTGTTATCTCAAAAGCACCTTATGCTTCAGGCTTCTAAAGCAACACAGTTGAAAAAAACAAGCTGAAAAGTTGAGTTCTTGCAGGGGTAATCCCCCAAGCTGTGGACAATACCTGCTGCTTTTGGCTCAGGATTATTAGGACATCCCATGCTTTGAAGGTAAACCACAGACTCAATTGCTTGCAAGTTGTTTAACTTTGTGTTTTTTCCAGTAACGCTTTTTGCCATGCTCAGGTTTAAGACCTGAAACCAGTGAGCTTAAGAGCCACTGGCTTAGATGTTTGTTTTGATCACTACTTGTATGTGCATTATTCTCCCACTTCCAAGACAACAGCTCCCTGCCAACTTGCATGGCAGCTAGAAGACTATTCCTCCGAATCGGGGGAAAGCTTAGGCCTGGTCTGCACTTAAAAATTAGATCAACCCTAGTTATGTCACTTGGGGCTGTGAAACACTGTGTATCCTGAGTGCCGCAGTTAGATTCACCTAACCACCCATGAAGAGGCGGCTAGTTTGATGAAAGAATTCTTCTGTCGACCTAGCTACTGGGGCTGCGAGAGACGGATTAGAAAAACCCCTTCTGTGGAAGTAGGGCGTGTCCAAGCTGTGCCTTGTAGCGAAGGCAAGCCCTCAGAGAAGCTGATTGGTGTGACAGCTCCTAAAACAGATTCAAAGTAATGTCATTTAATATCTCTTGGGGGATAGGAGACTGGCTTGCTCAGTTCATTAGCCAGACTCATACGCTGTCTTCCTCACCTCCACTTTCTGCCACTTCCTCACCTCCTTTTCTGTTGGTTATCTGCACAGCACAACGTTCTCGATAGTTCTGCTTCCCAGCCCACACTTATCACTGAGCAGACATGGCAGCATGTGTCCCTTCAAACAGATGTTATTTTCTTTCACACACAATGTAAGAAAATATCCTACTTCGAATCTTCTCCAAACTGAGCAGCAGCACCCTTACTAATTCTCACCAGAAAGCACAGAAAGTTACACCTGTGCACACCAGATTTGGTGCCATGTAGTGCTATTTAGTAAAATCATTCTTAATAGTGTCCAAAGCAGAAAGAAAATACGGAAAGTTATAATAAAGTTCTTCTAGAAAGATTCAATCTGAATTTACTAATGGGAGTGAATTGCCAAATAGGTTCTTTAATACAAGTTGTACATCCGGGCACAGTAGAATACTCTGGTGGTAAAAGAATGAGCCGCATGAACTAATTGCTTTAAACACTAATTTCCTATTTACAATCTTGCCATCTGCTTCCCAGGTCCCAAAGATCAAGTGAAAAAACAGAAACAAATCACCAATGTGAAAAACTTTGCAAATCTGGAAAACAAACCCCAGCACAATGAGATTTGGCAGAGAAACCTCCTATTTCAACTAGAACATCCCCTCTTCTCTTCAAGTCTGGGTCTCACAGCTACTTGGCTACAATTTACAGACATCCACCCTGCCTTTTCCAGCACAATAAAATACAGCCAGCTATACTACCATAGGAGGATTCATGCCAGACAGCAGTATTCCGGCTTGGAGCCTGCAGAGGGAAGTGATCCTGCATTAAAGTCAGAAGCGTTCCCAGAAACAACAAAACTAGATGGCCTGTTTCTTATGAGATTAGATGAACCAAATTAGGGTTTATGATTAGTTCCAGGTCTACATACAGAAAATGCCTCCAGCAGATCCAAAAAGGCCCTTTGCACTGCTGCTCTAAGCCCTGGTCTACACGACGAGTTGAGGTCGAATTTAGCAGCGTTAGATCAATTTAACCCTGCACCCGTCCACAAGATTAAGCCATTTTTTCCAACTTAAAGGGCTCTTAAAATCGACTTCTGTACTCCTCGCCCGACGAGGGGATTAGTGCTGAAATTGACCTTGCCGGGTTGAATTTGGGGTAGTGTGGTCGCAATTCAATGGTATTGGCCTCCGGAAGCTATCCCAGAGTGCTCCATTGTGACCGCTCTGGACAGCGCTCTCAACTCAGATGCACTGGCCAGGTAGACAGGAAAAGGCCCATGAACTTTTGAATTTCATTTCCTGTTTGGCCAGCGTGGCAAGCTGCAGGTGAGTGCAGATCTCAACAGCAGAGGTGACCATGATGGAGTCCCAGAATCGCAAAAGAGCTCCAGCATGGACTGAACGGGAGGTACGGTATCTGATTACAGTATGGGGAGATGAATCCATGCTATCAGAACTCCGTTCCAAAAGACAAAATGCCCAAACATTTGAAAAAATCTTGAAGGGCATGAAAGACAGAGGTTATAACAGGGACCCGCAGCAGTGCCACGTGAAACTTAAAGAGCTCAGGCAAGCCTACCAAAAAACCAGAGAGGCAAACGGACGCTCGGGGTCAGAGCCCCAGACATTCCGCTTCTATGATGAGCTGCATGACATTCTAGGGGGTGCAGCCACCACTAACCCACCCTGTGCTTTGACTCCATCAATGGATTATCATGCAACAGGGATGCGCATTTTGAGGATTAGGAAGATGAGGAAGAGGTTGAAGATAGTGCACAGCAAGCAAGCGGAGAAACCGTTTTCCCCCGAGAGCCAGGAACTGTTTCTCACCCTGGACCAGGAGCCAGTACCCCCTGAACCCACCCAAGGCGGGCTCCCGGACCCGCCAGGCGGAGTAGGGACCTCTGGTGAGTGTACTTTTGTAAATAAAATACATGGTTTAAAAGCAAGCGTGTTTAATGATTAATTTGTCCTGAAGACTTTGGATGCATTCGCGGCCAGTACAGCTACTGGAAAAGTCTTAACGTGCCTGGGGATGGAGCGGAAATTCTCCAGGGACATCTCCATAAAGCTCTTCTGGATGGTCACTTGTCGTTGAAATAGGGTAATTTTATTAAGGGGACATTCAAAGGTGGCCGTTCCTGCTGGGCTGTGTGCCTGTGGCTGAAAAGAAATATTCCCCACATAAGTTGTTGACAGACTTATGCCAGCAAGGCTTGAGCTAGTGAGCTAAACATAGCACACTCCCAGTTGCAGAGCAGACAAACCCACTGAGGCCCAAAGGTAGAGGTCCCTTCTGCAGTTTAAACCATTAAATGATGGGGAGGAGAAAAAATGAAACTGGACAACAGATGCATAAAGAAACTTATGTGCAGTGAAGTCAGAGTCTAGGCATAGATCAGGGTCAGAATCTCAGACACTAGTGTGAATCTGAGTTAAGCCTTGTCCATACACAAGTTGTATCAACTTAACTAGAATTAATTTAAATGGACTTAGTTAAACCAGTGCAAACTCCTGTTTGGACACTTATTAATCAAAAACTGGCTATACTAGTTTAGCTAGCACCAGTAACAAGCTAAGATGATGACAGTTTTAAACTGATCTATACAGTGTCTGCACAGCATTTGCACTGGGTTAACTAAATTGAGTTCAAAACACACCTTTCAATGAACTGGTGCAACTCAGTGTATAGATCAGGCCTTGTTAAAAAAAACCAACCCAACATATGGCTTGAATTTTACAAGCCATAACAAAGGTGTGCCACATTACACCATGAAAAGCTTACACTAAATTCTTCCTGGAAACTAAAGGGAAAACCCCTAAGGCAGGGGTTGGCAACCTTTCAGAAGTAGTGTGCCGAGTCTTCATTTATTCACTCTAATTTAAGGTCTCACATGCCAGTAAGACAGTTGAACGTTTTTAGGTCTCTTTCTAGAAGTCTATAATATATAACTAAACTGTTGTTGTATGTAAAGTAAGTAAGGTTTTTAAAATGTTTAAGAAGCTTCATTTAAAATTAAATTAAAATGCAGAGCTCCCCGGAGCGGTGGCCAGGACCCAGGCAGTGTGAGTGCCACTGACTATCAGCTCGCATGCCGCCTTTGGCGCGCGTGGCATAGGTTGCCTACCCCTGCCCTAAGGCAATGTGAAGCAAACCACACGTGCAGAGAAGCTATTCCAACTCTTTTGGAGACTTAACAAGCACTTGACAAAGGAAACCTTGGGTTCCATCTGTTGCAAAAGGCTACAGTGCTGCCTCCTGGGAAGGGCAATGTCGCTGAAGAATGCAGATTACCCAATTCTATGTAATTACTGAATAACAGTATTAAAGATTGGCTTAGGCTAGTGTCACACTGCAATCCACCTTGACAGGCTGTGAGGTTGCATACTGGACAGTAACAAATAAAGAGGTTTCAGTGAAAGAACAGTACTGTATCCAGGCACAGTTCAAGATTCTTGGCTAATCACATTTATGAAACTAAACAGATTATCATGGTACTCTGATTTTAGGGGAAAATGGAAACCCATTTATTTAAAGACCTTTTAAACAGCTAACCCTGCATGAGGTGTGTAAGAACTTCACTCTCAGGAACACATATATTCTGAATACAAATATGGAAATCTGATTCCAAAGGCAAAACAGACAAGGGTAAAACCTCTCCCATGCAGAGAAGACAGCCAGAGCTGCCTGTTCCCCCTTACTGTTATACCATGCCTACAAACTTTTAATCTGTCTACAAAGCTAGGGAATTAAAGCATGGTTAGTCAGAAGATCATGGGAGTCCATCTTTGTTCTGTGACCTGCATATCATAATGCTGTTTACAAGTCAAAAAGGTGATTTTCTTTTCCTCAAGGAAAACTGGGCTGATCCTTCTGTGTCTTACATCAACACATACAAGAAAGGGTCTGCCACCAAACATAGGTGACCATTTTGTTACTGAATGGAATCTAGATTACTCAAGAGACAAGCAGAGTAAAGACATGTCAGTAAGGTAAGCGGATACATTTGATGTTATTTGCTGACGGCAATCACACCTCAAAGATTGCTCATGTATGATATCTAGTAACAATAAGGGTATGTAGTTTATGTGTAAGTATTACAGGATCACAATTCACGACTGGCAGAGTGCGGGAGAACCACGCATAGTGTAAATTCAGGGAAGTGAAATAAGCCAGCCAAATAAACCCAACATCAACAGTGCAGTCAGTATCGTTTGTTTACACAATGGGAACTGCGGTCTGATTGTCTAGATAAAGTACCTTTTGCATTTTCCTGAAAACCTTCAATGGCACCAGTGCCATGGGAGAGAAGCCATAGCCTCAGTAATGGCCAGCATGGAGAGTGACACTCGGTTCTGGGACAGATTTCACACAGACGTGTCCCATAGCACACTGCTGTCCTTAGGTTAAATTAGAACCTAACCACAGAAAATCCTGAATAGTTTTTCAAATGTGAACAGAAGAACTTCAAGTCTGGGTTTAAAAGTTCCCAGAAGTAATTTTCTAACCAATATGTGGCTTAACAGGAACCCAGAGAAATTACCACAGAGTTGGAAAAAAAGCACTAACACCCACCATTGACCTGTGCCCTTGGAATCAGATTTCCAAATAAGGCCATCAAGCAGAGGGTTTTATTGGTCAAACAGAAGTTACAGAGAGCTGACTGCTTGTTGGGGTACTGTATGTCACTATAAAAAGCACTGAAAGAAAGCCACACCCCTGAAGTGGCATATGGTGAGACTCCCTCCTTAACAGAGTCAAGAATTTATTCTGAAAAAGCTTTTCAATTAAAATATTTGAGCCATCTCCCTAGTTAGTGACCTCTTTTACCAGTATTAGTAAGGGAACCCAATACTGCAGAACATAACTCTGTTAATAACATGTTCTAATATTGGTTTATCACACACAAAAACTTCTTGACTGTGATCTTAATAACTACACACAGCAAGGATGAAAACCAAAACGGACACAAAGTTCTGCATTTACAGACATTTTACCTCTGCCCCAGAGCTTGCTCAACATCCATGGAAGCCTAACTGTTGACTGCTCTGCCCTAGCATGCTAATAACCCACCAGTCACTCAACACCCAGATAAACAAAGGGTTATTAGCACAGTCACAACCCTGCAGCCAGGGCCCAGACTGAACACCTGTTGCAAAGCACCCAGGAAAGAATGAGGCATCCATAAGCACCCCCGACTCTTTCAGCCTGTTCCCTGAGCACAGAACCAGTGCTCTTAGGAAACAGGCAGGTGTTCGCATAGCACATAGCATGCTGGATAGTGAAATACAAAGGCCATCTTTGGTGACGGTATGGACTACAGAACAGACCTTTATAGCCAGGATTGATGTATTCATATATCAGAACACGGCAATGGTCATACTACTGGGTCAGACCCGTGGCCTGTCTAACCCAATACCCTGTCTTCCAACAGTGGCCGATGCCAGATGCTTTAGAGGGAATGAACAGAACAGAGCAATTATTGAGTGATCCATCCTGTCATCCAGTTCCAGCTTCTGGCAGTCAGAGGTTTAGGGACACCTAGAGCATGTGGTTGCGTCCCTGACCATCTTGGCTAACAGTCATTGCTGTACCCATCCTCCACAAGAATATCTATTCTTTTTTGCCCCCCCCAAAAAACTCTCAGCATGCGATTGCATTTGATGGGTTATCCTGGGCACACTGGGGCCGAGCGATGGGAAAATATATAGTTTGGGGGGTGTTAATGGATACCACAGACTTTTGTTGCCATGCCTTGTGATTCAGGGTTTATATACTGCTGCTTTCATAATTATATTGTGCTTTTAAAAAAAACCAGCAACTAATCAGGGGTTAAAATAAACTTGTTTAATGGCCAAATTTAAAAAAACAGAGGATAATTCCCATTCCTTTGCTATTTGTAAAATACTATTCTTGTACCCTGTAAGCAGGTTTTAGAACATGCCTGAACCACCCATTAAGACCAACTCATTAGGCTCTGTAACAGGCCTGTCCTCTGAGAAAGATTTACAGATTGCTTAATAGACCAACTGGAAGTGATTACCACTGCCTGCAGGAGATTTCAGCCTAAGGGACTGATTTAATTGGCTTGCAAACCATGATGACGTAGTTTCAGATACACAGCAATGGGAGTGAAGCAGCCGTATAATCACTTTGTAACCCCAGGTTTCAGAGCAGCAGCCGTGTTAGTCTGTATTCGCAAAAAGAAAAGGAGTATTTGTGGCCCCTTAGAGACTAACCAATTTATTTGAGCATGAGCTTTCGTGAGCTACAGCTCACCTCATCGGATGCATGTAGCTCACGAAAGCTGATGCTGAAATAAATTGGTTAGTCTCTAGAGGTGCCACAAGTCCTCCTGTCCTTTTTGAACATTATTTGTAGATGCCCTGAACTTTCTCTTGCCCACAGCCCGCCCATTCCGCATAACCACAACGGATCCAGTCATACCTACAGGATGCAGCCTCACCTACTGGCGTTTAATGCCACTCCACATTTTGATGGAGCCAGAGCCCCTGTGCACCCTTTGCAGTTTGCAACGGGAGCATAAATCAGGGAAAGGCACAATCGCCGCCCGGGCGACCCCTCCTCCACGGGGACGCAGCGGGAAGGCACCTGCTGGTGCTGGCAGGGGCGGGGAATTACCGAAACAAGGCTCGCTAGCAAAGCAACGGGAAACGGGCGCCTGGGGACCAAGGACTGCGCAAGGCAGCCACAGCCCTCGCGGCTCCCGGGTGGCAGCGGGAAAGAGCTCGCGTGCCCCCCCCCGCCCCCGCCCCCGCCCCCGCGGGCAGGGGGCCCGAGCTGCCTTCCGGACGAGCCGAAGGGTCTTTCGCCCCCAGTCCCTGCCATCGAGGCTCCGACCCCTCCCCAGACATTTCACACCCGGGGCCTTGGCCCTGCCCCGGGGCCGCCAAGCGTCCGGGGCCCCCCCCCGCGCTCCCCGGGGCCCCCCCCCCGCGCTCCCCGGGGCCCCCCGCCCCGCCCCGCCCCTCCCCGCCCCTGAGCTGCAGAGCGGGGGGGCGCCCCCCCACCTCCTGCCCTTCACCCCTGCGGGGGCCCCTCCCCCCCGCACGACAGGAGCCCCCCAGCCCCGCCTCCTTCCCCCTGCCGGGGGCCCCCCCTCAGTGCTGGGGGGCTCCCGCCGAAGCCCCTCCCCCGTCACCCCAGTAGGGGCCCCCCCCGGCCGCCGCCCCTACCTGACACCACCAGCGCCTCGTTGGGCCCCACCGTGTGGCAATTGCCCATGGCGCCGGCAGCAACGGCACCGCCCCGCCCGACTCTCCGCCGCAGCGCCCGCCGCGCCCCGCCCCGCCCCGCCCCGCCAGCGGAAGCGCGTCACCGGGGGGGGGAGACTCGCTCGGGGCAGTCGCCATGTTGGGAGGGGCGCCCGGCGGCGGGCGGACCCCGGCCGCCATGTTGGATTGAGGGCGGGGGGGGCAGAAATGGAGCAGCCGCCATGTTGGATTGGAGGGGTTGTGGGGGGGGGGTCCGTCAGGCGGCACCGCGCTGGGGGTGTGTGTGTGTGGGGGGGGTGTCAGGCGGCGCCGTGCTGGGGGTGGTGTGTGTGGGGGGGGGGGTGTCAGGCGGCGCCGCGCTGAGGGGGTGTGTGTGTGTGGGGGGGGTGTCAGGCGGCGCCGCGCTGAGGGGGTGTGTGTGGGGGGGGTGTCAGGCGGCGCCGCGCTGGGGGTGTGTGTGTGTGTGGGGGTGTCAGGCGGCGCCGTGCTGAGGGGGTGTGTGTGTGGGGGGGTGTCAGGCGGCGCCGTGCTGAGGGGGTGGGTGTGTGTGTGTGGGGGTGTCAGGCGGCGCCGCGCTGGGGGTGTGTGTGTGGGGGGGTGTCAGGCGGCGCCGTGCTGAGGGGGTGTGTGTGTGTGGGGGTGTCAGGCGGCGCCGCGCTGAGGGGGTGTGTGTGGGGGGGGTGTCAGGCGGCGCCGCGCTGGGGGTGTGTGTGTGTGTGGGGGTGTCAGGCGGCGCCGTGCTGAGGGGGTGTGTGTGTGGGGGGGTGTCAGGCGGCGCCGTGCTGAGGGGGTGGGTGGGTGTGGGGGGGGTGTCAGGCGGCGCCGTGCTGAGGGGGTGTGTGTGGGGGGGTGTCAGGCGGCGCCGTGCTGAGGGGGTGTGTGTGTGGGGGGGGGTGTCAGGCGGCGCCGTGCTGAGGGGGTGGGGGGGTGTGTGGGGGGGTGTCAGGCGGCGCCGTGCTGAGGGGGTGTGTGTGGGGGGGGGTGTCAGGCGGCGCCGTGCTGAGGGGGTGTGTGTGGGGGGGGGTGTCAGGCGGCGCCGTGCTGAGGGGGTGGGTGGGTGTGTGGGGGGGTGTCAGGCGGCGCCGTGCTGAGGGGGTGTGTGTGGGGGGGGTGTCAGGCGGCGCCGCGCTGAGGGGGTGGGTGTGTGTGGGGGGGGGGTGTCAGGCGGCGCCGTGCTGAGGGGGTGTGTGTGTGGGGGGGGGTGTCAGGCGGCGCCGTGCTGAGGGGGTGTGTGTGTGGGGGGGGGTGTCAGGCGGCGCCGTGCTGAGGGGGTGGGTGGGGGTGTCAGGCGGCGCCGTGCTGAGGGGGTGTGTGTGTGTGGGGGGGTGTCAGGCGGCGCCGTGCTGAGGGGGTGTGTGTGTGGGGGGGGGTGTCAGGCGGCGCCATGCTGAGGGGGTGTGTGTGTGTGGGGGGGGTGTCAGGCGGCGCCGTGCTGAGGGGGTGTGTGTGGGGGGGGTGTCAGGCGGCGCCGTGCTGAGGGTGTGTGTGTGTGGGGGGGGGGTCCGTCAGGCGGCACCGCGCTGGGGGTGTGTGTGGGGGGGGGGGGTGTCAGGCGGCGCCGCGCTGAGGGGGTGTGTGTGGGGGGGTGTCAGGCGGCGCCGTGCTGAGGGGGTGTGTGTGGGGGGGTGTCAGGCGGCGCCGTGCTGAGGGAGTGTGTGTGTGGGGGGGTGTCAGGCGGCGCCGTGCTGAGGGGGTGGGTGGGTGTGGGGGGGGGTGTCAGGCGGCGCCGTGCTGAGGGGGTGTGTGTGTGTGGGTGGGGTGTCAGGCGGCGCCGTGCTGAGGGGGTGTGTGTGTGTGGGTGGGGTGTCAGGCGGCGCCGTGCTGAGGGGGTGTGTGTGGGGGGGGGGGTGTCAGGCGGCGCCGTGCTGAGGGTGTGTGTGTGGGGGGGGGGGGTGTCAGGCGGCGCCGTGCTGAGGGGGTGTGTGTGTGGGGGGGTGTCAGGCGGCGCCGTGCTGAGGGGGTGTGTGTGTGGGGGGGTGTCAGGCGGCGCCGTGCTGAGGGGGTGTGTGTGTGGGGGGGTGTCAGGCGGCGCCGTGCTGAGGGGGGTGTGTGTGTGTGGGGGGGGGGGTGTCAGGCGGCGCCGCGCTGGGTGTGTGTGTGTGTGTGTGGGGGGGTGTCAGGCGGCGCCGCGCTGAGGGGGTGTGTGGGTGTGTGGGGGGGTGTCAGGCGGCGCCGTGCTGAGGGGGTGTGTGTGGGGGGGGGTGTCAGGCGGCGCCGTGCTGAGGGGGTGGGTGGGTGTGGGGGGGGGTGTCAGGCGGCGCCGTGCTGAGGGAGTGTGTGTGGGGGGGGGGGTGTCAGGCGGCGCCGTGCTGAGGGGGTGGGTGGGTGTGTGGGGGGGTGTCAGGCGGCGCCGTGCTGAGGGGGTGTGTGTGGGGGGGGTGTCAGGCGGCGCCGTGCTGAGGGGGTGTGTGTGTGTGGGGGGGTGTCAGGCGGCGCCGTGCTGAGGGGGTGGGTGGGTGTGTGGGGGGGTGTCAGGCGGCGCCGTGCTGAGGGGGTGTGTGTGTGGGGGGGTGTCAGGCGGCGCCGTGCTGAGGGGGTGTGTGTGTGGGGGGGTGTCAGGCGGCGCCGTGCTGAGGGGGTGTGTGTGGGGGGGGTGTCAGGCGGCGCCGTGCTGAGGGGGTGGGTGGGTGTGTGGGGGGGTGTCAGGCGGCGCCGTGCTGAGGGGGTGTGTGTGGGGGGGGGTGTCAGGCGGCGCCGCGCTGAGGGGGGTGGGTGTGTGTGTGGGGGGGGTGTCAGGCGGCGCCGTGCTGAGGGGGTGTGTGTGTGGGGGGGGGTGTCAGGCGGCGCCGTGCTGAGGGGGTGTGTGTGGGGGGGGGTGTCAGGCGGCGCCGTGCTGAGGGGGTGGGTGGGTGTGTGGGGGGGTGTCAGGCGGCGCCGTGCTGAGGGGGTGTGTGTGTGGGGGGGGTGTCAGGCGGCGCCGTGCTGAGGGGGTGTGTGTGTGTGGGGGGGTGTCAGGCGGCGCCATGCTGAGGGGGTGTGTGTGTGTGGGGGGGGTGTCAGGCGGCGCCGTGCTGAGGGGGTGTGTGTGGGGGGGGTGTCAGGCGGCGCCGTGCTGAGGGGGTGTGTGTGTGGGGGGGGGGGTCCGTCAGGCGGCGCCGCGCTGAGGGGGTGTGTGTGGGGGGGTGTCAGGCGGCGCCGTGCTGAGGGGGTGTGTGTGGGGGGGTGTCAGGCAGCGCCGTGCTGAGGGAGTGTGTGTGTGGGGGGGTGTCAGGCGGCGCCGTGCTGAGGGGGTGGGTGGGTGTGTGGGGGGGGTGTCAGGCGGCGCCGTGCTGAGGGGGTGTGTGTGTGTGGGTGGGGTGTCAGGCGGCGCCGTGCTGAGGGGGTGTGTGTGTGTGGGGGGGGGGTGTCAGGCGGCGCCGTGCTGAGGGGGTGTGTGTGTGGGGGGGGGGGGGGTGTCAGGCGGCGCCGTGCTGAGGGGGTGTGTGTGTGGGGGGGGTGTCAGGCGGCGCCGTGCTGAGGGGGTGTGTGTGGGGGGGGGGTGTCAGGCGGCGCCGTGCTGAGGGGGTGTGTGTGGGGGGGGTGTCAGGCGGCGCCGTGCTGAGGGGGTGTGTGTGTGTGGGGGGGGGTGTCAGGCGGCGCCGTGCTGAGGGTGTGTGTGTGTGTGGGGGGGTGTCAGGCGGCGCCGTGCTGAGGGAGTGTGTGTGTGTGGGGGGGGTGTCAGGCGGCGCCGTGCTGAGGGAGTGTGTGTGGGGGGGGGGTGTCAGGCGGCGCCGTGCTGAGGGGGTGTGTGTGGGGGGGGTGTCAGGCGGCGCCGTGCTGAGGGGGTGTGTGTGTGTGGGGGTCAGGCGGCGCCGTGCTGAGGGGGTGTGTGTGGGGGGTGGGGTGTCAGGCGGCGCCGTGCTGAGGGGGGGGTGTGTGTGGGGGGGGTGTCAGGCGGCGCCGTGCTGAGGGGGGGTGTGTGTGGGGGGGGGTGTCAGGCGGCGCCGTGCTGAGGGTGTGTGTGTGTGGGGGGGGTGTCAGGCGGCGCCGTGCTGAGGGGGTGTGTGTGTGGGGGGGGGTGTCAGGCGGCGCCGTGCTGAGGGGGTGTGTGTGTGGGGGGGGTGTCAGGCGGCGCCGTGCTGAGGGGGTGTGTGTGTGTGGGTGGGGTGTCAGGCGGCGCCGTGCTGAGGGGGTGTGTGTGTGGGGGGGGGTGTCAGGCAGCGCCGTGCTGAGGGGGTGTGTGTGGGGGGGGGGGGTGTCAGGCAGCGCCGTGCTGAGGGGGTGTGTGTGTGTGGGGGGGGTCAGGCGGCGCCGTGCTGAGGGTGTGTGTGCATGGGGGGGGGGGGTCAGGCGGCGCCGTGCTGAGGGGGTGTGTGTGTGGGGGGGTGTCAGGCGGCGCCCTGCTGAGGGGGTGTGTGTGTGTGGGGGGGTGTCAGGCAGCGCCGTGCTGAGGGGGTGTGTGTGTGTGGGGGGGTGTCAGGCGGCGCCGTGCTGAGGGTGTGTGTAGGGGGGGGGGTGTCAGGCAGCGCCGTGCTGAGGGGGTGTGTGTGAGGGGTGTGTGTGTGAGGGGGGTGTCAGGCGGCGCCGTGCTGAGGGTGTGTGTGGGGGGGGGTGTCAGGCGGCGCCGTGCTGAGCGAGTGTGTGTGTGGGGGGGGTGTCAGGCGGCACCGTGCTGAGGGAGTGTGTGGGGGGGGGTGTCAGGCGGCGCTGTGCTGAGGGGGTGTGTGGGGGGGGGTGTGTCAGGCGGCGCCGTGCTGAGGGTGTGTGTAGGGGGGGGGTGTCAGGCGGCGCCGTGCTGAGGGGGTGTGTGTGGGGGGGGGGTCAGGCGGCGCCGTGCTGAGGGTGTGTGTGGGGGGGGTGGGGTGTCAGGCAGCGCCGTGCTGAGGGGGTGTGTGTGGGGGGGGTGTCAGGCGGCACCGTGCTGAGGGGGGGTGTGTGCGTGAGGGGGGGGTGTCAGGCGGCGCCGTGCTGAGGGGGGTGTGTGTGTGTGTGGGGGGGTGTCAGGCGGCGCCGTGCTGAGGGGGTGTGTGTGTGGGGGGGGGGGGTGTCAGGCGGCGCCGTGCTGAGGGGGTGTGTGTGTGTGGGGGCGGGTGTCAGGCGGCGCCGTGCTGAGGGTGTGTGTGTGTGTGGGGGCGGGTGTCAGGCGGCGCCGTGCTGAGGGTGTGTGTGTGGGGGGGTGTCAGGCGGCGCCGTGCTGAGGATGTGTGTGTGGGGGGGGGTGTCAGGCGGCGCCGTGCTGAGGGTGTGTGTGTGTGGGGGGGGTGTCAGGCGGCGCCGTGCTGAGGGTGTGTGTGGGGGGTGTCAGGCAGCGCCGTGCTGAGGGTGTGTGTGTGTGGGGGGGGTGTCAGGCGGTGCCGTGCTGAGGGTGTGTGTGTGGGGGGGGGGTGTCAGGCGGCGCTGTGCTGAGGGTGTGTGTGTGTGGGGGGGTGTCTGTCAGGCACCGCCACGCTGGGTGGGGTAGGGTGGAAGTGCACGGGGGCGGGGGGTGTCTGTCCTCAGTGCCACACTGGGCTGGATGTTGTGTCTGTCACCAGCTGCCCTATGGGTTTGGTGAGGAGCTAGTAGAGAACATGTTTACAGAGGGGGATGATCATTGTATGCAGGGCTGTACATCTCATGAAGTAGTGTTCAGCTGCCCCCGTTCTTATAACTGTCACAGTTGTGGCCTTTTCTATCAATCCCCAATTTTGTGACCAGCTAACACCTGTAAAAGTGTGAAACGATATCTCCATTCAGTGTTAAAGGGGGTTTCTAATCATGTTAATTCACCCAATTTTAAGCAAGCACTTTCCCCCCAGTCTAGACAGAATTTAAATGACTCTCATAACTTGCCTGCTGCAGCCAGGACACTTTCAGAGAGACTCAGCAGCTAGTTCAGTGGAGGAGGCACCCATTTGCCACTGTGCAGTGAGGACTTACCAGCATTTTGTCTCTTTGTGCACATAGCTGTTACCGCTAGCATCCTGCCCAGAACATCTTTAGACTTCCTTTGAATGTCAGCCTTCCCAAAACTTCTTGGTGAACATATACCTACTACCCAGGAATTCCCTGCAGGTCTAGAACGTAGACCACAGCTGGCCAGCTACATACAGAAACAGCCTCACGAAACTATTGCACTGGGGATTCCACAGAATTAGGCAATTGCCCCAGTGGAAACTTTTTTAGTGGTAGACATCAGTGCTATTCTTGAAAGGCAAGTATTTGGGCTACTGTGACAAAGTGGGATGGGGAAAATGATACATGCTCAAGGAGGTGCTTTAATTCACCTTTTAAAACAGTTATTTTCATTGTGTTTTAATTGATACAATTATAGAAAATGCTATCGAAAATGTTCAGGTATGAAACAGGGCTTGAGGTGAGAGAAATGAGAGCGTGGATAGCACCAGCAGAACCCACATCATCATCATCCTTACACACTGGGGCACGGTAAGGCACCTACATTCAGAGTGGTAATCCCAGCTCTCACAATCTTATTTGTTAGATGCAGTGTAAAGAAAATCCTGCTTCTTAAGAAGATGGGTACATGTTCATATTACAGTGTTGGATCATCTGGTATAGCCTAGATGCCATGGAAGCTTCCACCATGTAATTTCTAATGTATCTGAGGCCTCGCTTTCAGCTCTGCCTCTCTCTTGCCAGTCTGCGGCCCTCTCAGTTTCCTAATGCACCTTAATCCTACCCCTACAGCAGCCACTGCTATTCCAGTCTATGGTCCCTACATAGCTCTCCGGGTCAGGGGATAGCACATTCTAAGCAGCCAAACCCACCATCCTCTCACTGACTTCCCACAGCTTCTTGGCAACAGCATCGTCACGGGCCTGGGGCCTGGGATCTTGTACCCGGCAGTCCACAAAGTACCGTCCGCTGAACATCTCAATCCCCTCCTGCGTGGCACAGTAGATAGAGGTCTGGGCTCCATCAGTGGGGTCTCGGAAGAAGAGCCAGGAGATCGGAAAAAAGAATGGCCACAGCCAGATCGGAATGTAGCGGAATAGTTCAGTGTTAACGACCCCTGAAAGCAAAATAAAGCAGCAGCTGCAGTTAGACTGGAATGTACAGGAAACGTCCCTCATCTGGGAGGAGGGGGTCTTACTCAGGAGGCATAAAGAGCAACGGTGCCAGTGAAGACTGAGAGAGAAGGCAAAAGCTACATGAGACCCATGCAGGCACACTGGGTTTGGTTCTTAGTACATTTCACTGAGAACCATCCACAGACCTTTGGTCTGACCCAGTATGGCCGTTCTTATGTTCTCTTAGTACTCACTCGACAGGAACTTGACTGCAAAGAGGGATGAAGTACATGGACAGTTCAAAGAAAGTGACTTGCACAGTAGGGTGTTGAATAGTTTCTAATCTGTACGTCATGCTTCCTCCAAATAGCAGTTCCATTTTCTGGCCTCCCTCCCACCCAAATTCCAACCAGTGCTGGAGAGGTAGGAAAGAGAATTTCATTGCAAGCAGGGCGAAATGCAGAATGAGGGATCATGGCCTTGGGGGTAAAGAGTAACTTTGGTTCATTAGAAAGCTGCCTCTCTTATTAAGATTGCTGACCAGTCCTCCTTGACTGGGTGGGAGGCTCAGTGTGAAAGGGAAGAGCCACAGGAGTCCAGGGGCTTGAGTACCCGTCTTAGGGGAGATCTGAAATTAACCCAAATCAGAAATTATCGTCCTTAGTAGCCAGTTTGTCCTGAGACAGGTCTCAAACAGGACTGGATTGAACTTCACCTCTTGAGTAGCGAGGCTCTGATCTATAGCTCTCAGGAACTTTGGTGGGATTTGGAAGCCACATCCCCAGAGAAAGGCTGGACCCATGCTCACCTGGGTGAACAGCATAGCAGGTTACATCGGTTCCCTCCAGTTTGTTGGCCAGCTCTCGGGCATACAAGATGTTGGCCAGTTTGCTGGTGCAGTAAGCCTGGAAGTTCTGCAGTATCCCTTCCACTGGCTTATGGAGGGTCTCAAAGTCTATTTTCCCTGATCGATGTGCATTGGAGGCCACAATCACCACACGGCTCGGTGCACTGAGCTTCAGCCGCTCTAGGAGGAGGTGAGTCAGAAGGAAGTGACCAAGGTGGTTGACCTGAAAGACCAGGTTAAAGCCATCCTTCTTCCTGCCACCTGCTCCAACCCCTGTAGAGAAAAATAAGCTCCAATATACAGCCGTGATCTCTGGTCTAGGACTTTCTCCACCCGACAGGGTCCTGCAAGCCAAAACAAGCCTACACTGTGTTATTCCCCACCTCAGAGAGTCATCACCCCAACATCAGCATCCAGGAATCTCCCCCAGAACCTCCTCAGCACAGCCTCAGGGCCTGACCTACCTATCCCTGTCCCACCAGGAGCTGGGTGGCAGGCTCGGTAATGAGATTCCCACCTGCGTTGTTGATCAGGATGTCGAGACGAGGCTCAGATCTCAGGAAAGTCTCTGCAAATGCTCGCACTGAGTCCAGGCTGGCCAGGTCCAGACTCATGAAGAGAACCTCATTGTTCCCGCTCTCCTGGAGAAAGAGGAGGAGGCACTCATTGCAGGCCACAATGGTGCATGGGGCGGTTAGGCTCCAGACCAGTGACAGCGACGCGGAAGGTGATGTCCCGTTTCCACCTTGAAGCACGGGGCAAACTGCAAACAGGAACTAGCAGAGGGAGCTGCTTGCCCTTCAGAGCACCAAGCCCCAGAGCCTGCGTGCACGTTTTTTTTGCAGGCTCCGCAGTGGTTACTGTTTGACACCATGCAGCCAGCCAGCCCACCCTGAGACACCTGAGCAGGATAGAGAAAGGCCTCACAGGGTGTTTAATTTGGCAGTTGGGCAGGTAAACGGGGAATTCAGGCATCCCTGGGGCAGTCAGAAAATCCAGCCTGGGGGATGCTGTCATCTTGGTTGGCTCCCTGCATATAGAAATGGGGCCCACCGTGCCCATGGAATGTGCACAACCCCCTTGCCAGCATTCTCTGTAGGCAAGTACCTCTGCAGCCCTCCACTCCCCACCCAGTGCTGGCATCTGTGCCCCTCGCCTCACTGGGGAGTAGCAGAGCCCTTAAATGCTGCGTCCTCTCCTGGGAATAAGGGAACTCTTATTGCTTATCTGCCAGGGCTCCTAAACCTTCCCCAAGCTGGTACCACTGCCCTCTGCACCTCCCTGGGTATGCTCCATCCTAAGCCTTGGTGGACCCTCAAAGTTCAGCAGCATCCCATGAGGGTGCAGGCCTGCCATATAGCAGGGACTGCTCATCACTGGGGCTCAGACTGCATCCATCTGAGTGAGGCAATAGGAGCGCGGAGCCCGCACCCGCCTGATGTCATAGACAGCCGCTTCTCCTCTCGCTCTGCTGCGACAGGCCAGGATGACGCGAGCTCTTCTCCGGGCCAGATCCAGGGCTGTCATCTTCCCAATCCCAGTGTTTCCCCCTGGAAAAGCAGAAGAAGGAGCTGGGCACAAGGAGATGACCAAGAGCAGCCTGGCTCTGTGTTGTGGTAGCACTGTGTTCCCTCTCAAAACAATTCATAGAGCCTGCCTGAAATCCAGCCGCCTCCAGGGAGGAACGGTGTCCCTAGCCTCTCTTTGAGAGAAGCTGGGAATGAGCGATGGGCTGGATCACTGGATGATTCCCTGTTCTGTTCATGCCCTCTGGGGCACCTGGCACTGGCCACTGTTGGAAGACAGGATACTGGACTAGATGGACCTTTGCTCTGACCCAGTAGGGCCGTTCTTATGAGGAGGGCGCAGCCAGCAAACAACCCCCGCACAACAAACCAGGAGAAGAGAACTTTGCCAAGGACACCAGGGTCCAAACCTCCTCTCACTGATCCATACGCAATGTTCTGTGTGGAAATGCTACAGAGAAATCCTTTTTCTTACTATGAATAGACTGTAGAACTCATTGCCACAGCACATTGGCTGTGGCTACCTTTTGGCTTCAGCAATGAGGGATTGGCTGTTTCTATGGTTATCATGAGTATCCAGAATTAGACTAGTAAATACTAGACAAGAGTTTGGGGAGGGAAAGAGCAACTCAGCACACAGCCAAGCTCAAACTCTTCCAGGCTAGGAGACTTCACTGGCGGGCAGGTTATCCCATAACCCAGCTGTGGGGCTGCCTGCACATTCATCTCACATATCCAGCCCTGGTCACTGGACTAAAGGTGGACACCAGGCGATTCTGATCTGTCTCAATTAGCGGAGTCAAGTCGGCTGGGATCCCAACCCTTGACCGCAGGAGCCTTGGGAGCTCCAGCCGGATGCACTGAGCTCACATTTGTGACATAGAGGGAGAAGGCAGAGCTGGGCCTGGCACCCAGCCTGGGCTCTTCCAACAGGAGACAACGTGCTGCGTGGGAATCAGAGACCTTGTCCTGAGCTGGGGGCAGGGGGTTTCCCACTTTTAAAGAGAGACGCTCTACCAGAGCCCAGGTAGCCCCCCAGCGTCCCTGGAGGCACCTGTCCCCTCTCCCCCTCACCTGTGATGACCACGGTCTTCCCTCGGAGGCTGGTTTGGGCCCTACACTTGGCCCCTTTGATGCAGTTGTAATAGAGGAGGGCGTAGAGGCCCAGGAGCAGCCCAAGCACTAGTAGCACTGTGGCCATGGCTTCCTGGGGCGCAGCGAACAGGGTCAGCAGCAGGTTTCCCTTGGCTGCAGCCAATTCACAGGCACCTCCAGCAGCAAGAGTCACTTGGCCGAGCTGCGCTCCTGGGCGGGCCAAAGCTGGAGCCAGAACCTGCGTCAGAGAAGGACCAGGACAAAGGTCACTTGCTTCACATTGCATAAAAAGCTCTCCTGGGCTGTTCTCTGCATGCAGCAAAGCTATGGCAAGCCTCCTGGGCCAAACCTCTGCAAGTTCACGCCCAGGATGTGCGGTTCTGAAGCTGGCTCTGATCCAGGCACGGCTTCAGGCTGCTCGGCCTGGGCCCTCTGCCTTATAGCATGAGATTGGCTGAAATACAGCCAATCTGCTGGCAACACTGCCACCTGCAGATCCGTAGCCTGCAGGGCACGAATTCGGCTTTGCCCAAGGAGCTAGAGATGGCCGGGAAATTTCTGATCAACATTTTTTGTCCAAAAAAGCCAGTTTGTCAAAACCGCGGCCCCCGGTTCAAACAAGCGCTGACAGACGTGTCAAAGCTCTCAAACTTCCTGTGTCAGCATTTTCTAAACAAACCCGTTGCAGGTTTTGATTTAAATGACTTGGTAGATGAGCGACAAGGTGGGCGAGGTGTTATCTTTAATTGGACCTACTTCTGTTGGTGAGACACACAAGCTTCCATAGAGCTCTGCGTAAGCTCGAGAGCTCGTCTCTTGCACTGCCAGAAGCTAGTCCAATAAAAGATATCACCTCGCCCACCTTGCGGGTCTAATATCCGACACTAATCTCAATAGTGTTGTAGCCTTGTCAGTGCTACAAGGCTACAGCCCTATTGATAAAGAAACCTTTCGACTGGCCCAGTCCAAAAGCTGGTTCCGATTTTCAGTATGCGGAATTTTTCGAGATTGAAGTTTTGTCCTGATTTGGGACGGAAAATTGTTTTGAAATCTCAAAAATTCCCCCCAGACAGGAAACCTGTTTGTCACCCGGCTCAGCAAGGATGGTGTGTTTGTTTTCTTCAACAACCCATGATTGCAGTGGGCCTGGTGGAGGCTCAGCACCTTTGAAAACCTGATTATCAGCACCCCGCAGCAGCACTTTAACAAACATTAACCGATTCGTGCTCCCAGCTGGCTTGGGGCAGGGCCATAAACTGTAGTGTCAGTATTCACCATTGACAGGTGCGCAGACCGGTTTCAACAGGCTTAGAACCACCATTCACTTTCTGAACTATAGGTTTAGTTCATGGTTTTCCATCAAAGAGATGCCGAGTACGGAGTCTGCTAGAGAAGTAAGACCCCAGCAGTGGGACAAAACCCTAATATGAAAGAACTAAAATAGCAGGGCAGACACGGGGGCTTGAAACGATTAGTTATCTAGCCCCATAGACGTGCATTTCACTTTACAGACCTAGGAGCCCTATATTCTCTGTATGCAAGAACACAAAATTGTCCCCCAGCCCCTCCTAACAGACAATTGGACAAACGACTCCTGTTCCCAATCGTGCAGGGCCCCCCCCATTCATGGCCACACAATAGCTTTGTGGCAGCGACAGGAGTTACTCACCTGGAAGGTCTCCCATGTGCGTAGGCACCGCTCGCTGGCAGTGGAATGACACTGGAATCACAGCCCTGGCAAACACTGGACTAGAGAAAACAGCTCAACTGCACCACCGGGCAGTACAAGCAGAGAAGGGGGTGAGCCCACAGCGGGGAGGAAGAGTGTTTACCTTCGGTTCCTGCATGCTGGGCTAGCAGAAGCCAGGGGCGGCAGAGAAGGGGTGCACAGCAGCCGGCACAGACCTGAGCAAGCCAGTTCCAGGAACCTCCTTGCCAGGCTCTGGGGGGACTTGTGGCCAGCCTCCTAGGATTTTAAGTGGAATAAATGAAGGGGGTCAGGGTAAAGGGACAGAGGGCAGAAAATGCTGCTTCAGGGGGGTATTTGGACAGGTAGAAGGGATGCATCCCATGGGCATATATGCCAGCCTCCCTCAGGAACATTCACCAGCTCCAGGAGAAGTTCCCCTGCTGAAGGACTGTTTGGCTGAAATGTCATTTGCCAAGCACTGAGATCAATGGCTGGAGGGTACCAGGGCAAATCATTACAGTCTTAGCACTTACTTTACCACCCACACCCGCCCTGGGTTGTGGCTGAAGATGATTAAACAAACCCTCATCTCCCAGTACCCGAGGCTAAATTCATGCAAGCCTTTAAAACGCTTTGCACCTGAGGACTACAAGAAACCAGAGCCAACACATTAAAGGCTGTGCCAAAATACCAGAACTTATTCAACACAGGAGCATGTTCCCTGCAGCTAGCGATTAGCCAATCCAATCTCTCTCAGGTCTCAGGAGGTGAGCACAGGTGTAACCCTAAGGTACAAGTGAAGTCATGGCCCAGGAGCCTTCCTGCAGCGGGGACGTGGCTGACAGGAGAGGGAAAAGCTGGGAGAACACTCCCTTCACACCAGGCCTCACAACCTGCCCAAGGAGCTTCCCTGTCTGGAGAGGGTGAGAAGCTATCTGAGCCCCAAACTGCAGGTGGGAGGGGAAAAAAGAAGGGTGCAAGTGTGGTTCTTGCTCTGTTTTCAATAGTATTATGAGAGTTTATTAATACAGACTTAATGCCATTGGAACAGATCGCAAATCCTTCCGTCTTTGTACAAAAAGAGTTAGTATTTCCAGATCAGAACATAGAGTATAAAACAGTAAAAATACAGCAGAGAGTGGCTCTAGGGCAGGAGAGCCAGGAGCGAAGGGGAAGGCTGCTGAATGGGAGCAGCTTCCCGCCCCGTAATAGCTACAAACCTTGAGTGCCAACAGAGCGAGTCTGCTGTGCAGCATGATGCCCTAAGAACATACCCTGTACAGAGTGGGGGAGGGGATGCACACGGCCAGTGCATGGCACTGATGTGGTCAAGAACAAAGGAGGAGCCACAGAGGCCATCACAGATACACCCTGTATTCGAACCTTCCATTCTTCCGGAGAAGCCTCATTCCCCCTGGGAGCTCACTTTGTCCCCAGCCACCCTGGTCCTGGAGGCCTGGGGCAGAGCAGGGGGAGAAGAGCGGACCAGGGCTGTTCCTGGGCACAGCCTGGAGGCCCCTCTCACAGAGGTTGGGTTTTGCCTTGGGATGCTCTTGTAGATCCTTGCTTGTGTTTACAGAGTCAGGACAGACAGTCGAAAGCAGGAGGTGACGTATTTTGTTTTTTATATACAGAATACAGGAAACCTTCTGTAAAGTCTAAAACATTACAATGACTATGTACATCGGAACTAGCTGGCCGGGGGGGCGGGGAGGTGGCATAGAACAAAAGAGACAAACAGGTTTACGACAAACGATTTGCTACAATAGACAGGTTGAGGCAACGTCATAGCACATGTAGCACTGTACACAGCTTTAAAACATTGAAAACGCCATCCCGGATGTATTTACACAGAGTCCGATACTTCTCCTTGGCTGGAACAAAACAGGGCGGGCAGCAGGAGAAGAGACACTCGTTTCTCATTGCCCACAATACACAGCATCTATTTGTAGTGCAACCAGAGCGGGGAGGGGAGGGGAGGGGAAAATAACTGGGGAGGAGGAGGAGAGCACTTCTTTACATTAAATAAAACAAGGATATTGTATAGATTTGCTGTATGAAAACTGTATTTTTCTCTTTTAATATAAAACTATCGTCACTGGCACAAAATAGAACACGTTTTTGATTATTTTACAACTGCATGGGAACGATCTGTCAGAGAGAGCCCAAGTCAGCCAGCCCCCGCCCCTCCCCCTCCTCGCTCTGACACGTCCTCCTCTTGCTGCAGCTTTCCTTTTAAAATGAAATGTATAGTACAAATATATGTGCAAATGCCCCTAAAACTTGAGCAAAAGAAGAAAATAATTAAAAAAGTGAAACGTTCTTCATTTCATGCAAACGGCGCGTGAACAGTTTCTGGGCCGACAGAAAATCCCCACTTGGTTTGTACATTTTGCATTGCAGGAGTCTCAGGACAGGGCTTTTCTTCCCCCATGGCTCTGCCTCAGCTCCTAGGGAACGGAGTTGGACCGCAGCACGGGCACCTGGTGGGGTTTCAGAGAGAGCTTTTCCTCCAAGTCCATGTCTTGTACTAAGGCAGCGTCCCCTTTGGGCTGTTTGGTCGCAAAGTCAGTGATGCTGAAGACAAACTGCAGGCAACCCAGTTTGATGTAACTGCCGTGGTGGAGCAGGGCTGTTCCTTCCCACCCCGCCCCACTGCCTCCTATTAAACTAGAGCTGCTGGCTTTGCAATTGCAGGGTTTCCGGTGCTGCCCTTGTGCCTGGGAATTCATCACGACTGCTTCTTCATGCGGCTCCTCGTCCTGTTTTCTGCCTTTGTGGCATTCTGGAAAAGAAACGCAAATGGGAAACAGGCCGGGGCAAGCATCCCATCCAGAGAGTGTCACACTCAAGTGCAGCAGCTTGTTTCTATACAACACTAAGTGCTGTAGTCACATGATCACCGGCAACTTCAGAGTGCGGCCAGCCCCTGGGTGCAGGGATCTCTCAGCAGCCTGTATGTAGGCCCTGCTGTGGGAAGGGCACGAGGTCAGGTGGGCAGCAGGAGTGAAGCAATGGGAGGATAAAGAGGTGGATAATGATGCTTAGAGTGTAGCCCCCGACAGGACCAGGTCAGAGGCTGTGTTCCCTGCACGCTGCGTGCTTGGGCGGCCAGGTAGGAGAGAGTCAAACGTCACCCAGCTGATTAGAGAGCACAGCCGGCAGCATGTGTTCAGGTGCCCCTTCCCCCACATTGCTCCATCCTGAAGCTGCTCCCGGGACCCTCCTGCTGGCTGTGCAGAACCAGGGTGTGTTTACGTGTGCACGCGTGCTGTCAGGGTGTCCCCCTCCCACTGTACCCCATCTCCACAGTGCAGGGCAGAGGGGACAGCTTAGCTCAGGAGGACGCAGAGCTGCTGTGGTCTGAATGGGGAGTGGTGGAGTGCCTTTCTTAAAGAGACAGTGCACTGTTTGAGATTTCCCCAGCAGCCAGCTCACACACAGTCTCTCTCTCTCGCACGCACACACACAATCTCCTTCTCCCCCTGCCCACATACCCCATCTCCGCAGAGGGGAGACACAGGACAGAGCAGGAGAGCTTTCAGTGAGTGTCTTAAAGAGACAACGCACAGCTTTCCCCAGCAGCCGTCTATCTCTCTCTCTCTCTCACACACGCACACACAGTCTCTTTCACACTCACCTCCAACACATACTTGTATTATTGTTGTTACTACTTGGTACTTCCTGCAATGCACATATATTTTCTGTAATTTTATTCTTTCCAAGTGTGTTATTTTAGTGTTTTGACTGGTCTATGCATTTCACAATTTTTATTTCTCTTACACTTAAATTTAACTCTTTGAGTAGCGAGTTCTAAAATGCCTAACCTGTCCTGGTGGGAGTAATTGTCCCTATGGTAACTTTTTAAAAATATTTATATCTAGGTTTTTTGTTTCTACTCGTGGCACACATCTGCACATACCTCGGTGCACCTACCAAAATTTATTCCATACATGGGTGGAAAAAATTAGAGGGAACATTGGTCAGAGGCAAATCTACAGATCAAGTCTATGGAGACCATCTGATTCCAGCTCAGAACTGATCGCTTTCAGGAGAGGGACAGGTGTCAGGAAAGGGCCTCTAAGTCTGAATTAACTCTAATTAGAGGAAGCATGTATTTGCAGTTCAAAGCACTCTCTGTCCCAAGCGGCTGGACTCAGAGGGGAGGGTTATACTGTGTAGCTGATGGGCAGGTCTGGGCTTTGGGGAGACCCCTTCCTTCTGTATATGGTACTTCAGCACAAGCTGGAGTTTCTGCTTCCCCCACTGCTGGCTCCTCTAGCCACACGAGGCCAGGGCACCATCTCCCTTTAGGGAACATGTTCTTGCATAACTTACTGATCACACTCTGCACTTTGGCAACAATGCTGCTGGGAGGAATGGGTGTAGTCTTCTCAGAGAAGTCACATGAATACAGAACATTGTCCACAGTCGTCCCATGCTCACTGTAGTTCAACAGCTCGTAATGTTTTGTATTCTAGGAAGGAAGAGAAACTTCACATGTAACCCAGGCAAGGCTCTGTACTGCGTTCCTGCTCAGACAGAGGGACCTACCGAGCTAAACACGCCGTTTCAGGCAGTGGCAGCAAGTCAGACTTCATGGCATCTGGCTGCATGCATGTTACCCAGAATGCTTTGCATGCTGATCTTGCACAGAATGCAAAACGAGCAAATGAAAACTGCTCACACAGTTGTGGGCTCGTCAACCTTCTGAATGAGATTCCTACAGTTGGGAACACGCTGTACTGCACAGGACCCAATTCCCCACCTGCTAATCCTCGGCCAGGCCCCTCATGTTAGCCACTGTGTGCTGCTCACCACACTACCAAGGGGTCTAACCAGAAAGGAGCATCTGCGCTTCATTCCCAAACCACGAAGCATATTCACAGTGCTGGAGAAACAGCAGGCCTCAGCCCTCCCTTCACAGGGGTCAACAGCACAGCTGTGAGCACTAACTCCAGGCACAAGGCACTGCCCCCGAGATTAAACACACTGCCTCTGGCATGCCTGGCATTCTAGAGACACTCAGGAGTGAGTGAGTCCCTACCCCCAGCACACAGCCCGACAGTGGGGGGAAGTGGATCGATCAGATCTTGTCACGGCGGAGTAGGATCAAGTTATGAAATTGCTATTACACTAAAAGTACAATGTTTTGTTAGCCCACATTACACGGACTAAAACCTAGCTAACAGGGATAGCGAAGTCATTGTCAATGGGGAATTATCCGCCCGATGGGTGTTTCTGGTGGGCTCCTGCAAGGATGTACTCATGTAGTAATTACCAAATAATCTGCTCAGGTAGTAGTAAATAATGATAGGGACATGTCAATTCTAGAGCGTGAGCCAAGCTCATGTGAACAGCATGTGTAACACAGCCAAAGGCAAAGTCCTACCTCTGGGGACAAAGAACACAGGTCTCGCGTAGAGGACAGGGAACGATTTCGGAAAGCAGTGACTCTGAAGAGGACTTGGCTGAATACGTGCTCCCAGTTTGACACGGTGGCTAAGAGGGGGATTCTTGGATGTATAAGCATAGACGTGTACTGAGGAGTAGGGAGGTGTTCCCGCTCTATAGGGCAATACTGAGACCACTACTGGACTAGTGTATCCAGTTCTGGTGTCCACGCTTCAGAAAGGATGTTGACACTGAAAACAGATTAAGGATGTGCAGAGACTCAGCCCGCAGAGTTTGCCCTGAGGGAACTTGTCAGCAGATCTCTCTGCCTCAGAAAGAGGGTTACCAGTGAATGCTGACCCCACCTTAACTCTAGTATAAGCCTGGCTCTCACTCTGCAGCCCACAAAGGAGCTCCACACAACAAAGACAACCAGCTGCCTTCATCTCCATCTCTGAGCAAGTGGCAAACCAAAGGCCCAGGCACTCACCTCATCATAGAATATGCAGGCATGTTTGCCAGACACATAGTTACAGTGACCATAGCTTGTAAGGCACACATCCATGTCAGCTCCTGCAACGGATGGGAAGACAAAATTCAACTGAATTCACAAGAGCTGGCAAGGCAGCACAGAGCAAGAGAATTAAACAGCAAGGGGCTTGCTTCCTTAGTATCTGCTCTCACAGCTTGGTGAACAGTGCTGAGATAAGCCACAGAAGAAGGTTTCCTCAGGGTTCTGGCTGTAAGATTAAGCAGGGGAAGGTGGGAAACCATTTCAGCATTATTGTGCCCTTCCAGTGTGCTAGGGGGCTCCAGGCTCAGGCAAGAGTGGCAAATGCCCAGAATGATCATTAACCTCCCTTCTTAGCAGTTACCAGACAGAAACCGACTTGGGGAGCCTAGGATAGCGGTGACTTTTTAATGCCAAATCTCTTAGACTGTGTGGTATCAAGAGTTAATACTCCCATCCTAAAACAGTGGCTATCAAATCTGGGCTACAGGCACTTAACTATGCCAGTCACACAGTGTCCTGACATCTGAGCGAGCTTTCTTGCATATGTTGCCTGATAATACACAAGAGAAACATAATTCCAGAATCCCAGGATAAAATAACTGGCCCCAACATGGCATTCTCCAAAGAGCAGCATTCACTTCCAATGGGGTGACTTTAGTGCATTATGGCTTGGACTGTCTATGTGCAAACAAAATAAAAGCTGAAAAAACAAACGGAAAGTTATTTTTTCACTGGGATTCTGCAAGCCCCCAGCTAGGAGAAGTCACTTACCTGTCCCGATGTAGAGGGTTCTGTAGCACATGTTGACTGCACTGCCTATGCCCATGAGGGGGTAGAACACTGCACGAGCTTGCACTTCCTTTCTTTGCACTGGAAGACAAAAGTGAGATCTGAATACTACTGAATAAATTGCCTACAGTAATATAAAGTTACCAGATTTAAGTATTCCCCCTATTGGGCTTTCTGGGGCTCATGCATAATTTTTAAAGGAAACTATCAACTTGAAATCTGGACAAAAATCGGAAATAGTTTCAGCTCTTACCCCCGACCAATTGTTGTGGTTTTACAGTCACATCTTGCTATTTCTTAGAATTTTTCTCTCCCCCACTGCTATGTGAAAGACCCACATAAGCCACGTGACTACACAGGGGAAATGACACTGGGCATGGACAAAGGAAACAAACTGAGGAGACATTATTTCCCCTCTCTCATCTCTTCCAGTTCCAGGACCATGAAGTGTTAAAGCACACGTCTTCTGAATTATTGTCCTCCAGTTCCTTTAAGATGGTGCCCCTTTAAACTGAATTTGGAGCTAGCAAAAGCTGCCAAGTCAACAGCCCTAGAGACAAAACTGCTAGTTAACCCCTGAGAAAAGCACAGGTAGATGCAGAACAAGCTTTTCCAGGGATCAATTTAAAATTCCTACAACTGGAAGGTTGGGGTCGGAGGAGGATTCTCTCTTCAACTAGTTTAATCTTAGTTCAGTATCCACAGCACAGTCAATCCTGGACCCCCCTACTACTGAGGCTGCCGACAAAGACCCAGTGGTTGCATGGACACAGAGATCACATCCCCATTGCACCTGGAACAGGTAGACCACCATCTTGTTTCACATAGCAGTCAAATGGCAACCTGGTCTAGGTTTGACTGGCTCAGTACCTGCCCTCTTCCTGTCCATGCAAACCCCCACACAGTCTAACCTAACTCCCCACCACATGCATCTCCAGGACAGTTTCACATCAAGAAAGGATGTGAAACTGACAAAGCATGCAGATTACAAACTGAGTAAAGAGTGGTCAAAAAACAACAAAAATTTAGAATGTGTGTGTCTGGAATTCACCACTGATGTCAAGAACACTCTCCATGGGATTATGTGGCACCTTCAGCATGGAACATGCCAAAAAGCTTCATTGTTCCCAACACATCATTTCTACATTTGGCTGCTTTGGATGACAGTTACTAGGGCGGGCTTAGTACAGATCAGCCAGCCGGGCTTGTCTCAGAAGTTGTCACCCAAGTGTCCCATCAACAAACAAAAGAAAAAAGTCAAAATTAGCACAGGGGGAAGCATCTGAAGTTTGATGGGTCCAAAAGACAGAAAGCAGGTAGGGAACACAGCCATTGATCTCCCCTAGGATAGTCGGGGCCGATGATCGAAGGTTCAGTTCTACAAGTGTCTGCTGGCCACATCATTTAATCCCAGTGCTGGCCCTATGCAGTTCCACAGCTGCCTCTAGCTCCAGAAGTGTTAGAAGAAAGAGACAGTTACTGACCGTCAGAATCCCTGCTGCTATGCCACGGCCTGAAGCCACCAGGGGAGCTGAGCCAAGGACAAGTCAAGTTTGTGACACAGCCAACAATGCACTAACACAGATCTCACCTCTCTGCTCCTACTGTACCTAGGCCACCTGAGAGCAGGACACAGCTCCCACAGGACAACTCTTGTTTACTCCTGAAGGTAAATGGATATGGTTCAGGGAATCTATACTCCTTCCTAACAGCTGATGACAACCTAACAGCGGAATAGGAAGCTGCATACCTGGCGCACTTCTAAGGATTAGTGATACTAATGACTATAGCAAAGGAAGCAGAACCCTGACCTCAGGCCCTGGCAGATTTTATAAGTGAAGGAGGTAACAGTTTCCAACTATTTAGTGTTAGAACATATCTGCAATTTTAGCTCTGCAGTTGCCGATTTGGATTGAAGAAATCAATGGATTTTAAAAGGTAACACCCTCACTCTATGCCCCTGCTCTTCCAGCTCACGTTTAGGTTTCTCTTTCAAGCCCACAAACCAGTTTTCTCCATCTCCAAAAAGAAGGCAACAGGACTGCAAACACACTTGTTCATTTGCTTCCCAGATCCCTGAGCCTCTTGCAAACATGCCAGAGAAGGAAGCTGGGCCTTTCCCTTCCTTGCTAGATCAGACTGGTACAACTTGGCTTAGCCCCACAATTACAGGAAACAGAACATCCATGGTTGTGAGTTGCTGTGATGCAGCAGGGAGAGAGCAAGCTCCTTTTCCTACCACATTTGCCAAAAGCTCAACAAGGGGAAGTGGAGGAATGTTTCTGATCGAAGAGTATCCAGAGAGGAGGGGCAAGAGGAAGGAAGGAGATGAAATGGGTGTCTCCCAAATACCAGAAGAGAGAGAATATCTCTGGATGACAGTCTGATGGCATGGTATATGCTGAGAAAAACCACAGCTCAATGCAAAGAGACTATTCTAGGGCTGCTCTTACCTTCTATGTGATTTGCCAAAGGAGACGACTGATGGGAACTGACACTGCTTGCTACGGAGTGAACTTTGGAAGGAAAGAGCTGTTGTATTCTCTGCAAGGCCAGAAACTTGATTAGCTTCTCATCCAGCATATTTATCTCAATCTCTGTTAATAAATAAAAAGCAATTAGTAAGTTATTCACAGAGAGGGCGTCATTTGATCTGCTGAGGGCTTAACTGTTCTGTTCCTACATTTTGCCATTTGCTTCTGTTAGCAGCAACTCCGTCAGGGAAAACTCTGCGGCCTCAAGAGTCGAAAGTACAGGGTGCTCTATTACTGTCTAAGTGCATTCTCCTCCCTAGCAGCACGTATGGACAGCAAGACTTGTAATCTTGGAGAGCTGCAGTCTAGACAGGAAAGGGACATTTGCGTTTTTTTGGCTAGGAAAAAGCTGAAGACTCTACATGTGGGCAGAGACCCAGAAAGGCCATGTGTATTTCAGGCTCTTTTGGGCAGCAGGGATGGGGCATGCTTCTTGTGAGACTCAAATTTACACCCTGGTTGGAAAGAAGTTTGACTAGATCTATCCCACAGATAAACGACAACTCCTTAGGAGCGGTACAGTCTCATTTTCAGGGTCGCAGTCTTTCATGGCAGGTTCAACTTAAAATTGTTAAGAAAGAGGGGAAATTCATACAAATCTCTATTTGGGTAAAAAGTAAATCTCAAAACAGATCACTGTTGCTGATAACGAGCAGCAAGGACGACAGTTAATCAGGACCTGCAAAGATCTGCATTGTGCTCATGAACAAGTTAGTTAACCTCTTGCAAGAGCCGTCTCAACATCAATGTCACTGGTAAAAGAGCGAATAAAAGCAGCAGAGCCATGGTGGCTAGTGAGAGTCCCGCTGCAAACACAGGAGGCCAAGACAAACAGCCAGGTGTTTGCCAAAGGGAAGAGGGTCAAAATAACAGTGCAAGAAAGGCTACAGAGAAGGGTCACAAGCAACAGACTGATAATGAAGTTGAGAACTGTACAGCAGTCCTCTGGTTCCTCAGTAAGTCACCCTGATGAGAGTCCAGGTTTCCTGCTATCCCACTGAAAAGGAGAGGAAGACGTACTAGGCTCTGGGGCAAAGGCAGAAAACGTAGCTGTAGAAAGATGTAACTGAAGGCAAACCCATAACAATATTGCAGCCCAAATGACTGGTGACCTACAAAGAATACGCAATCACTGGCTTCAGAAAAGGTGAGGGAAGTGTCCTTGGATCACAGCTAAAATCATGACATGGACAAGCTGGGGGTCTGAGCATATGAATTCCATCGAGCAACAGGTCTGGACACCAACATTCTGGACAGACACCCCCAAAGCTTACGAGGTGAAACACTCCAAGTACCAAGGCGTGGAAGTGAACGAGACCCACGATTGTGACAGGGATGGGGCACTCCCCTGTTCACCCAGGGTAACACATGTCCACACCCCAGGCCCCCTTTACCAAAGTCACTCTCCCCTTTAGCAGGGGAGTGAATGCTTTAAGGAAAGGACCATTTCCCTCTCGGCTGGTATACACAGCAACTCTGGACAGAAAAAAGAAACAAAGACTACTCACCGCCATTGGCATCCATTAATGCTTTCACAGAGCTGGTGAGGTCCAACATAGCCGCAGAGTTTAAAGTGAAAGATGAGGGGACAATTAAAGAGCTTCCTATGGATACGGTGCTGGGACTGACCTTACCATCTAGAGAGACATGAGAGAAGAGCAACGTCAATATGCACAGTCACTTCTGAGCTACTAATGAGCCCTCAACTTCTACTTCTAATTTACAAACTGCACAAAATTTTTGGCTAATTTTGCTAGTAGCAATGCTTTGAAAAGAGGAGTAACTCCTCTCATGACCCAACACACCTCCTGAAAGGAGCTCTAAATAGCACCACACCTTTTCCCAAAGCAGTTCTAGCCAGCTTAACTGAGTTCCGTTCCACGGGCTCCTGGACCTCTACCATCTGCTGATGGAATTCACATTATCCTGGAAGTATGACCTGTAGAGCAGAGCTGTAAGGTGTTTGGGGAACAGCTTGAAACCCAAATCTCACTGGACCCAGAGGGGAGAAATTTTGTGAGCAGTTTTTTTGTGTTGGGTTTTATACATTTGCAGAATTTTGGGTAAGAAATGTTTTGTTAACCAGAAACAAGATGAATGTTTCTGTAACTTGTTTTAGAGATCTGCTACTGCCAACACGAGTGCCATATGTACTGTGGAAGTCTGAAAGCTCCTTCCTGGGTGGTGAGAATGTAACAAAGAAGCAATACGCACACACGTGACTTTAGCTCATTCACAAACTGCAATCCTACTGCTTAAAATATTGTGACATTTGTAAAATGTCTGCTACAGAACTACATAGCAGTGAAGGAACTCACACCCCCATGCCTCAGATACCCAAATCTCCTGCCTCTCCCTGATAATCTATTTAGAATTAGATGAGAAATACTAACTGAGTTTAAAAGGGACATTAATTTTTCCTTACCTAGATTCCCACAACCTTCCATTACTAGAACCAAGAATTAAAATCTAATTTATTTGTCACTTCCAATGTCAGTTTCGCTTTAGTTTAGGCTCATTCACTTGTTCTCTAGCATGATGCAGCATGAGTTGAATAAAAAATACTGGAGGGGAAACCTACATTCCATTAACATTTGTTATCATAGGATTTTTTTAATTTTACAGACGCTCTCTTGGTAGCTGAGTGGGGCTTTGGTTTGCATTTTATAAAATCTAAAGTTTGGGCTCAAACTGACCTCAAACATCATCCTTTTAAGAAGAATTTTCAGGATTATCCATGCTTTGCCGAACTCTTAGAATCTTGAACATAATGTTTCTCCACATCAATATGGTCCCTTTTCCACCTGGTAAAACTTCCCTCCTCCCCATCCCTGTGCTTCCAGCTGAAGCAACAGCCAAGCCAGCAGCTGCATGTTTGCCTTCTCCTTTGTGCACAAGTGCGGTTAAGATGGTCAGCAGCCCTGGGCGTAGATTCTACATTAAAGCTACTTCAGAGGAAAATCTGTCACTCATACCAGGGATTTTTAAGATAATACTCAAGCCAGCTAAGCGCTCGCTCTCCCCACTGTGTGTACTAACTGTTTGGATGCTCACTAGCTGAAAAAAAAAAAAAAATTTACTTTAACAAACCAAACTTATGTGGGTATCTCAATCACTTCCCTGCCATTACAGAGGGCTCGGCCACTGGGGCACCTCGACCCCTCCTATTCTCTGCCTGGGGGCTGTGATACTTGGGTCTCATTTTCGTTGTTGGGTTTCGTATTCAGGTGCTGGGTGGCTTGTGACACCGAGGTCAGACGATGATCTGGTGGTCCTTCTGGCCTTAAACTTGGACTCTGAACCCACCCCACAGTTCCCATGTCCTGGGAACACTGCCACCTCTACAATTTGCATTGTGAGTGTTACATGTCCTTAATGGCCTCATTTCAGTTGCACATGGCTTTTTGAATCTTTATGTTGTACACTGATTTTCTGGGCTTAAATGAGTGTGACGGTGTTGGTTTACTTGTTTTGAAGCTTGAGAAAAATGGATTCAGTTGTTCCTCTGTACAAGAAAGAAAATATCCCATTCCTTAGTTATAAAAAAATTACAATTTTCTGAACAGCTCTACCATTCAAGAAGAAGATTCACTATTTGCCTTGCCATAATGGGTCTGCATATCTCGGACTTAAGTTTTTATGTTATCTGCTCCTCAGGAATACATTTTAGCACTTTTGTCAGTGTCCATAGTATTGTACATTTCTTTTTCAATCAGCAGCACAGACAGGACTGGTGCAATTCGGGGTGGAGGCTGTTAACCACAAAGCTCACCGAACAGCATGTATTACGCCAGCCAACTTTCACTATTACTGTTGTAAACTTTATATTTGATAAGTAGAGCATATACAGGAAACCCAGTGTTAAACAGAATTGTCCCATGAATAACTTTCATATTTGGGTACACATCCAGAAGGACAAAGTTACGAGATGCTAAATACATCGAAGGTTGTGCAAAAAGCAGACAGAAGACTACTGTAATTCATAGGAACCAGGGTGGAGCTGAGGTTGTACATGAAATCTTAACTGTGGCATTTCCTGACTAACACTCGGGATTTAGGGGTTTTTTTTTGTATACTGCCTTTGCAAACAAATGAAAGGGGTCACACATTATGATCTTCACAGCCTTGAGTGCCTGCTTCTAACAGAGCATTAAAGCAGACATTTGAAGTAATCCATTTGGAAACTCCAGCCATCTTCTTAAAGGAAATTTACTGTTACAGTTGTCAAAATAGGAACTGTGACAGCAACACAGCAACTGAAGAGTTTAAATTACAGTGCATTTCCAGAATTCCCAGTTCCTTCTGAACCTCTGATGGATCAACTGTTTCAGAAAGCAGCACAGTGCTCCCCCACTTCAGAGATGCATTTAACTGGCAACACCCAGCACAGGGCCCAATTTCTGCTTCACGACCTGTGGGCAATGCTAACCCTAACTTGTTCTCCATTGTGCCATGTCCGCGGGAAGCCTTGCTTCCTTGCACTTACTAAACTTCATGCTCTGAAAGAAAGATTTTTAAACACTCCACTTCCCAGCTGGAAGGCCCAGACCTCCCCATCAGATGCTCACCTGAAGGTGGTGCTGGTGAACAGAATCTGTGTGTGGATCCGATGGCAGAGATCCCATCTCCCGTTGCCTGTGGAGGAGTAAGAGCCCTAGTGGCAGTCAAAGGGGAACCAACAGATCGCAGTTCTGCTGTCAGTGGGGGGCCTATCTGTGTCTGGACATTCTTTCTTTGCAAAGTGCTGGTGGTCTCTAGGCTGGCACAAGAGCTTGGTATGGAAGCAGGCATACTTGTGACTGGCGCAGAACCCCTTTGTGCACAAGAAATGGGTCCTACTATGTTCTCCGTCTTCACGACAGTTCCAACTGCGTGATTCAGAAGTCCACAAGCTGCTGGGGGTGTGAGGGGCCTCGCCCATGTTTGCCGATGAGACAGCCCAGGTATTGTATTACCTGGGCCAATTAGCCTCTGAGACTCAGTCAAGTGTGCCGAAGGTTCAGAGGAAACACCATACAAATGAGGACCATTTACTTTAACATCAGAGGCTGTTGGCCCATTAGAAGTTCCACAAGATACTTTCTTTGACTTATCCATACAAGAGCTGCAATTGACATCTTCCTGTGATAAAGCCTGCTGGGATTGAGAAGAGCTCAAGGAATTCTGGGTGGTAATCCCTGAGGTGCACGACACGGAATAAAGGGAAGGTGTGAGTGCCTTGTCAGCTGCCTGGTAAGGGTTGGTGATTGAGCCGTCTGCCACAATAACAGGCTTAATATCAGCCTTCTCTGTCTGTTCAGAGTCCCAAAGCGAAGGCATCTGCTTAGCAGATAAATGTCTCAAAATGCTGCACTGGAGTGCAACAACACTACAGAGCCACTGAAAAAAGAAAGAAAACATCGGTAAGCTTCACAGGCTACAACTACAGGTTGCAGAGTAACAGCCGTGTTAGTCTGTATTCGCAAAAAGAAAAGGAGGACTTGTGGCACCTTAGAGACTAACCAATTTATTAGAGCATAAGCTTTCGTGAGCTACAGCTCACTTCTTCAGATGCATATCGTGGAAACTGCAGCAGGCTTTATATATACACAGAGAATATGAAACAATACCTATTCCCACCCCACTGTCCTGCTGGTAATAGCTTATCTAAAGTGATTTCCAGCACAAATCCAGGTTTTCTCACCCTCCACCCCCCCACACAAATTCACTCTCCTGCTGGTGATAGCCCATCCAAAGTGATAACTCTTTACACAATGTGCATGACAATTAAGCTGGGCTATTTCCTGCATAAATCCAGGTTCTCACATCCCCCCCACCCCCATACACACACAAACTCACTCTCCTGCTGGTAATAGCTCATCCAAACTGACCACTCTTCAAGTTAAAATCCAAGTTAAACCAGAACATCTGGGGGGGGGGGGGGGTAGGAAAAAACAAGAGGAAACAGGCTACCTTGCATAATGACTTAGCCACTCCAAGTCTCTATTTAAGCCTAAATTAATAGTATCCAATTTGCAAATGAATTCCAATTCAGCAGTTTCTCGCTGGAGTCTGGATTTGAAGTTTTTTTGTTTTAAGATAGCGACCTTCATGTCTGTGATCGCGTGACCAGAGAGATTGAAGTGTTCTCCGACTGGTTTATGAATGTTATAATTCTTGACATCTGATTTGTGGTCACTCATGCAGCACGCCTGCTTCAACCACCCAAATAAGCAGGTCAATTTACCTGGCATCGCTCTGCCCGCTCCTGGAAAGGCAGTTCACCACCATAGCAACACAACTAAATATAGGTAAATTATGGAACCATGGTAGCTGTTCTGATACAAATGCAGTATCATGTGGTTAAGAGCACTATACCTCTGCCACATAGGATTTACATCTATTCCAGAATATACATCAATCACGTTGATACTCAAGACAAACATTTTGCCCAAATCCAAGCTAGTTACAGGGAGAGTCTGCCTTATGCCCAAAATTCTACCTCCATCTTGCTACAAGATTCAAACAGATTCCACTTTAACACAGTACTGGCCTTTCTATAAAATGGGTTTCTCTCCATCTTAGAGTGCATCCAGCCAAATGACTCTGTAGAGAAAGCTGCAACAGACTGCAGAAATACTTTGGCTTCCTGTACAGAAGCTTTTTTAGGGACAGGGCAGAGAACCTATTTAAACAACGAAGACTGGGGGAGGAGAAAATTTGCAATCTGAATTCCTTCAAGGCTTCCGAAGGCAGCATGCAGACATTACCAGCTTCGGAGGCACTTTCTGAACAAGGATGGGTATTGGCCAAAGGCACATCACCATGCATCCTTCGCTTCCAGAACAGAATGGAGTCCCTACATTAGACTCATACATAGAGGCAGCAATTGCCTTCCACTGAAGTTTACACCACTCACACTGTGGGACCAGCTCATCTTGTCACAATCTTGTAACAGATGACAGAATGGCTTAGAGAGTCAACCGCTATTTGCGAAGGGATTTGTGGCTTACAATACTGTAACCCAGTAAGAGAACTCATAGGAGGTATAACATTCAGATTTGACATTAAAAATATGCCCATACAAAACTTCTGAGTGTCCTCACATTAGTCTTACAAAAGCCACCCAGCAACATTAATGTTAACATACAAGTTAGTTATCTCCACCAGCCTTACACAACCAAATGGAGAACCCAATTTCCCTCTGCAACATAAAAATGTAAACACTCAAATCACACCAAGCATTATACCCTCATCACTCTTCCCCAGACCCAGTCAAAAACAGCCTTCTCTCTGTGCATGGGAGGTGTGACGATGAGGGGAACATGTCTGCAGAACTTAGGAATGCTGGCTGATACACAGACACGGAGCATTGCATGATATAGGGTATCCAACATCAGCTGACAGGAGATGAAGGATATAGACACCAGTCTAGGGACAATGGACTTTGACACTGGTACTCTGACCGTCCAATAGCTATACTAAGGAGGCTGGAGCTGGGGGACATCACTTCCCCCAGCTTGTCGGTAGGGGGCTGGGATTTGGAGAGTGGAAAGGTGCCAGCAGCAGAACAAAGCAATCTGGTGGTGGTGGTGGGGACAGACTGTACCCTAGAAGTGTGCCTAGAGGTGCTGAGATAAGAACACTGCATGGGCTCCATTCAGACTTGAGGCTTAACACACAATCCAGCAGCTGGATCCCCTCACAGCTGTCTGAGGAGCAGACAAGAGGAAGTGTTCAACAAGAGCTGCGATAGGTCATGGAAGGAGAGAGAAGAAAGTCACCACTGCACATATATTCTAGACTTGCTACTCAAAAAGATACTTTGATCATATCTAACTGAAATGCACAGCAAAGAGGTCCTTGCACCACAGAGAAGCGATAGATTCAAAACGTCTGCCATCGTTTACCTCTTGTTGTTCTGACTGGCTGGCTAAGTGCTCAGAGTTCAAAAGGTGCTTCTGTGAGGATTCCTCAGGGACCCCATTACAGATGAGCTCACCATCCCGAATTGCTGCAGGTGCAAGTAAGGGGGGTGGAAACCGGTATTGAGATTTTATCGCATCAGGAACCTGAATTGTCAGGACGGAAGATGAGACATTAGAATAATTACAGGTGCGTGCCATTAAACTACAGTCATTCTTAACAAGTATTGTCCAAATTTACTACTAGCCAATGGTTTCCAGGCCAAAGAAATCAGAGATTGTGCCAACACCCGTCAGCACTGTGGCAGAGTGGAATACGAAAGGGGGACACCAGAAAATAGGAATGCAGACTTGGTTTAAGTTGACACAACTCTGCTGAAGTCAATGGAATTTCACCTGCTTATACCAGTTCTGAACTTGAGCCCTTAGTGAACTGGTTGTAGCATGAATGCATCCATTCAAACAAAATAAAAAGAGCGGGGAAAATGCATTTATTTAGCATCAAATGCCCATTATATGGAGTTATTCTGACTCATTTAGATTGGGTGAGGTATTTCGCTGACAAATTAGAACACGTGAAGCAGCGCTAGTTCTTCCGACTGCAGCACCTGCTACAGAAGCAGGTCCTCCATCTCTCTGCTCTCTTTTAGAAGTTAGCCACCTCCAACATTGCACAAGAAAACTGAAGCCTGCACCCCATGCTTGGTAGGTTAAAGAACTTTTCAGTTTCTCTAAATTAGTACATGACAAAAAGCAATGTGTTCAACTCTGGGGCTCTGAGCCACACATTTAGTAGGATACCCTCTGCCCTAGCAACTTTGATTCCATTAATCCTTTATCCATCCCCCACAGACAAATAAGTATCTAGTCTCAGCCTAGAGGTTCTAGTAAAGATTCCCTCACATTTTGTTCCATCTTCCCAACTTGTTCCAAGAATGTATTTAAATTTACTACTCAAAAGGAGTTTAATTTATAAACCTTACTAACTTTAAATTGCCGCAGTGACTCTCGAACAGTACGGTGTTAAGCTAGCTGACCTGTTGTGATTGCAGAAAAATATTTGCACATTCTAGAGCATATAAAAACAGGATGGGTTGCATGGTGTATGCTTGCTTCCGTCTCATATACAAATCAGTAATATGGGCAGCTCTTAGCAACTTAAAAACCTTCCAATTTTGAAGCATGAGGGCAACTCACGGGAAAGGCAAGAGCATTTCTTAAAGTTGCATTTGAAAGATGTGTAGTTGCCACCAAGTGGCAAAACTGTGTAATGCTACTTAATTGGGAGGCTGGATAGCTAAATGTAGCTCCCAGAAAACAGCCGTGCTCCACTCCCAAGTTTGAGATCAGGTGCTGTCGTCACTTCTTCCTAGCCCTGCTCGGGACACACCAAAGACTAGAGAAAGCCTTGATAATCCATCACACTAGGGCATGCCTGTTACTTGCCTTTTTATTATGCTAAAACATGAAAGCAAGGTTCTCCAGAATGTTTCCTGTTTTCACTTACCTTCAAAACTCTTCTCCTCACTGACTGAAGAACTCTGCGGTTGGGAGGGTGTTTCTTGTGGATTCGGTTCAGGAAATCCACCTTGACAACATGCTGAGATATGGTGTCTTGGAACCGATCAAAAACTCGGCACCGATTGCTCAGGGTCATGTTCTTCTGGTTCAGCTGGAAGAGCAGACAGAATACTGGCGCAGTTAGGGTGACAGATCAATACTTGTTCCAAAAAATATCTGCCTCTTTCACAGTCAGTTGGTACTGCACCGTCAATACCATCAGCTCAGCGTTAGTCCTCTGTGTTTGTGAATAAAATTGTTTCTGCTAGAGGGTACAACTCTAAAGATCGAAAGAAAATATTTCAGTGGCCCAATAAATTAATGTCTGCTTGTCTAATCTCACCAACAGTGGGTCTCCTGAGAGAAGTATTTAGATACCAGCCATCAGTGGATATGAACATTTGACTATAAAATAGTGCCCACCAACTTGAGGTAGATGGAACAGAGGGCTGATTCACACAGGAATTCCTTATTCAGGAAAGGGTAGGGGTTTGGGGGGGATAGTTCTAGAACTTTGGAATGAAGAAGCTGAGATCTATGGAGAAATAACTTCTCTACATAAGCATTTCATCTACTGCTTTTCTTCTGTCCAGAGGTTGCCAACTTGATCACATTTTTGTCTGAAAAATCAAGCTTCTCAGAGTCACAAACACCAATTACTATAACAAAGAAAATTAGCAAAATCAACATTCTACTTCTTCAGTTTGTTTACATTGTGTATAGTCAGTTTATTGCTTGTTGAAAACATCCTTAGAAATACTAATGGAGAAGCAATAAACTTTTTTCAAAGCTTTTTTTAAAATTAGTCCATTAATAAAATTGAATCTGACCGTGTCCTTTTAACATCCATTTACTATTATAAACTTACCACCACGTGTTCAATATGATTTGGACACATCCATCTGCCCAGGGGCATGGCAGTAAGAGGGGGCTCAAGACAATCCATGTGGAACAGCAGGGGGCAGTAATCACACTGAATAAGAGGTGCCACTCTGCAACTCCTGCAAAGAAACAGGGAAACAGCTGCTATTTTTATTATTTCCTAGAAAACCAAAATTAATGTTGCTCACCATCTTCCTATGCTACAAGTGGGAGGGGAAGGATCACTTGTAGCCAATAATTAGGAAGAGACTGAAGTGGCCCCAGCCACACAATTTATCTAACCTAATAAAGTTACTGTAGCTCTCATCCTCCCTTTCCCCTGAATTATTTGTTGCTATTGTCTAAAATTAGGCAACAATGGGGTAATTGATCTGTGTGGAGTCCTACTGGACTGAAGTCAAATGGGCACAAAGATCTGCCCATGTAAATCCAAATGCAGGATGGGGGCCTTGGATTGTAAAATCCTTTGGGTAGGACTGGCAGTGTCCTTTGTTCCCCAGGCACTCCATAGAAGCTGTATAAACAGTTCTGAACAAGCTGCTCTCATTCACTACTGCTTTGGCCAGTAGGCCCATTACCAAGGAAACTCATGGACCCTAAGAGCAACCTCCAGGGAGTTAAATTATTCCCAACTACTCCACTCCTCAGAGAGGTATATTATGTTGCACCGAGAACTTTTACTTCAGAGAGACGGAAGAGGTCATCAAAACAAAGTGGACATGAGAGGGGGTCTCTTTCAAATACGCTTGTTCTTCCCAGCCACACACAATTCATTTAATGAAGCCATCAGCTTCATCGTAGGTTTCTTTTTTTAAAGCTTACCTGAAGCTCCTCCTCACTTCCCACAGCTCACTTAGAGTGAAAGAAGACACTGAGCATAGCTGTACTGTGATTCGGTTTCCACAATAATATTTTAATTTGATTTAGACTATCAATTAAACTGACTTTTTGGGCTGGGATGTAAATTCATGGATATGGTTCACTATTCCAGCAACCCAAGATTGTATAAATATTTAGCTCTGTGGTTCTGTGATTAACCATTTCTGAGTTTCCCTTGCATAATCTGGTGGCATGCATCTTTGTCAGCGATTTTCTGCCTTTTGTTTCTGAGCGTTATTTTCTCCTAACGCCCTCTACATGCACCATAAATTACACTCACTACTACACAATTTTTACTCATCCAATGCCTTTTGAGATCAAAACTGGTATTTAAGCAGAGGATGCCAAACTTTTCACAAACAATAGAATTTCATCCACACCAAGTGAAACTCCCAGAAGTGAGAGACTTGGGTACCTGTTGCATGTGAAGCAGACTTTTACCGGCAAGGGAACCAGACCATTATGGTCTAACTCATGTTGTGCTTTCTTGACATTCTTTCCTGTGGTTTCCTCCTTCCTCCTCCTCTTACTAGTTCCTGAAAAGTAAATTAAAAGGTTTTGCATTACTTGTGTGTAACAGAGATCCTATTCTGATCACTGTAACTGGAGCAAACGGATATACACATCCATCTCTAGCAGAAACAAACACACTTACCTAGGAAGAGGCTAGCAAAGCTACTTAGGGCACCACAGCCCTGACTTAAATTTGGTATCAATTTAAAAGAAGGGGAGATGAGGAATACAAAAATAAAATGAAGGCAGGCCTGTTATTTGTAGACATGAGCCAAAAAAGCAAGCAGCCATCTAGATTTAGTCAGAGACAATATCTAGGCTAAACTGAGTTTTCAAATTATCAACTTGTTACTTAGTCTCAAAGTCTATTCCAGGAATACAATGGCAGTGAATAAAAGTTTGGCAATTAACAATCCTAACAAAATACAAGGAGACTTCCTCTGGCTGGTAAAATCCTCTGGCCAGCGTCATTTGGTCTGGCAGAGGGCGTCCGAGAGCAGCTGTACACTACTCTGTTAAACTCTACCGAAGTTCCGGCCAGTCCGGCATTTTGCTATTAAACAGGTTTCCAAGTCCTGCTGCATGTCCTGGAGCGAAATAAAAAAACTCATCTATTGTTCTAGTGAAGCAGCCACATCTGAAGAGGAGCTGGAGAAGAGTGTACACCCGCACCATCTACTTGCAGAGGGGGCATCAAAGCCAGAATTAGAAAAACATGTCAGTAGAATCTTGCATAAACTGGACAAACAAGAGCACAGAGAAGGCAGAGGGCACTTCTGCAACCACCAGTTGCATGTCTGACCTGTAAGCTATGCAAGTGAACAATATTTACTCACCTGGAAGTGCTGTGGTGCAGGTCAGTTCATTCGGCAACTGGAACTGGGTTGGGTTTCTTTCCATGGCAGCTGCAATAAGAAGCTCAAAGGGTCGCTTCAGCTGGGGCTGCCCACAGTCCATTTCCGCAATGGCAGAGTCATCATCCACATCAATTATGTCCTCGTCTACATCATTCTGCTCTGAATTGGGAGTCTCAGTGCTGGCATTAGATGTAGGAGTGCCAGGCCGACTTGCTCTCCGTTCCAAGATCCTGGCATGTGCAATTGCCCTGATGCTGGTGCTAGACCTATCCAACAGGTCTGTGTCACTTGTGGGGGAGGTGGTCCTTTTCCCAGATTTGTCCACCAATCCATTTACCTGCCCCAGCTCCTTCTTCTGTTCTCGCTTCTGCATAACATGAAGAGCCACACTTACCACTCGTGCCACACAAATAAGTACACTGGCCCTGATACATACGTAAGTAAAGATGGAACATGTTTCAGAAATGCTATATGAACAAAAGCTCAAGACATTGATTGCAACAGTTTCTCACCATGACATTTAGCCGTAAGGCAGTAAAAGCAATTTGGTTATTGCTAGTGTGACTAAGTCACACTACTACTAAAGCAGTTAGAACTGCCAGGTGTGGGAGGAGGTTCACCTACTTGCCTTTCGCCTCTGGAGACTTGGATTCAAATCCAGTCTGGACATGAGTAACATGTTTAGTGGCATCAGATTCCAAATTAATACTCGAGATCAACCAACCAATGTATTTGGGAGACCATATTTACCAATGACACCTCTTAAGCCATGCGTTCTCAAACTGGGGGTCGCCAGGTTATTACATGGGCGGCTTGCGAGCTGCCAGCCTCCACCCCAAACCCTGCTCTGCCTCCAGCATTTATAATGGCGTTAAATAGAATTAAAAGTGTTTTTCATTTATGAGGGGGGGCCCGCACTCAGAGGCTTGCTTTGTGAAAGGGGTCACCAGTACCAAAGTTTGAGAACCACAATCTTAAAACAATACACAGTGGACCATTCTGCTGCCTAATACAGCGCAGCAGGGTTTGCAGCGTTTGAGTCCATTCATAGCAGGACTACTCAAAAATGAGAAAAGAATTAGAACGATGACTTGAGAGCACAAAAAAAGTAAAAACTGCAATGTGCCAACTTAACACGAACTGGCCACTTCTGCTCAGGAGAGTCTATGGGGAGCTGAAGGTAAGGAAGGAGATCAATGCTGGAAGCTAAGGACTGGAACAGCAGAGGCTGGTGCACAGAAGGGCTCAAGTACATTCGCAGAAGTGTTCGAAGCAGCATGCAGAGTATTTGCCCACACTATGCCTAGTACAAAGAATCAGCCGCTGGGAGTAAACAAAGTAATTAAAAGCCACCATAATAAAGTGGGGGAGTATGGAAAGGAACATGGAATACATAAAAAGAAAAGGAGTACTTGCGGCACCTTAGAGACTAACCAATTTATTTGAGCATAAGCTTTCGTGAGCTACAGCTCACTTCATCAGATGCATCCGATGAAGTGAGCTGTAGCTCACGAAAGCTTATGCTCAAATAAATTGGTTAGTCTCTAAGGTGCTGCAAGTACTCCTTTTCTTTTCAAGGTATTTATGTGTCAGATATGGTAAATATTCGTATGCCCCTTCATGCTTTGGCTACCATTCCAGAGGACATGCTTCCATGCTGATGATGCTGTCACGTGGTCCCCGGGTGATGATCTGGAACTGCTCCCTACGAAGCTGGGCAGGATTCTGATGGAGCCTCCTCTCTGTGAGCAGACTGTCTTCAGGGCAAGAAGCTCACACAGCTTCCACCTTCCTGGGTCTGACCTTGGAGCATTCAGCATCCTCTGCCCCTCCGTGCACTTCCCACAGGGAGTCCGCCCAGGCGGGCTCCTGGTGAAGCCAGAGCGTCCTGCACCCCAACTTTGCAGTCAGACATGACTCTTAGCCAGCCAGTAAAACAGAGGTTTATTAGATGACAGGAACACGGTCTAAAACAGAGCTTGTAAGTACAGAGAACAAGACCTCTCAGCCAGGTCCATTTTCGGGGGCAGTGAGCCAGACAACCACATCTGCACTTCAAGCCTCATCCCCAGCCAGCCCCCAACTGACTCACTCTCCACCCCCTCCTCCTCTGGGCTTTGTCCCTTTTCTGGTCCAGGAGGTCACCTGACTCCTTTGTTCTCCAACACCTTTAGCTATCACCTTGCAGGGGGAAGGGCCCATGCCATCAGCTGCCAGGAGAGAGAGAGAGTCGGCCATTTATGTACACTGGCTCTTTGCTCTGCAACAATTACACCCCCTTATCCCACCACCTAGAGACTTAAGAAATGCATAGGGGAAACTGAGGCACCCCTATAGTATTCCGAAGAAACATTAAGAACAGTCCCGCTTCGTCACAGATGCTTGTTAAAAAAAATAATGCGTTAATTAAATTTTGACAACTTCTTGGGGGAGAATTGTACATCTCCTGCTCTGTTGTACTTGCATTCTGCCACTTATTTCATGTTATAGCAGTCTCAGATGATGACTATGCACACGTTATTTGTTTTAAGAACACTTTCACTGCAGATCTGACAAAACGCAAAGAAGGTACCAATGTGAGATTTCTGAAGATAGCTACAGCACTCGACCCAAGGTTTAAGCATCTGAAGTGCCTTCCAAAATCTGAGAGGGACGAGGTGTGGAGTATGCTTTCTGCTAGTGGCATCTGACTCAGATGATGAAAGTGAACATGCATTGGTCTGCACTGCTTTGGATTGTTATCGAGCAGAACCCATTATCAGCATGGATGCATGTCCCCTGGAATGGTGGATGAAGCATGAAGGGACATATGAATCTTTAGTGCATCTGGCATGTAAATATCTTGCAACCCCAGCTACAACAGTGCCATGCGAATGTCTGTTCTCACTTTCAGGTGACATTGTAAACAAGAAGCGGGCAGCATTATCTCCTGCAAATGTAAACAAACTTGCTTGTCTGAGTGAGTGGCAGAACAAGAAGTAGGAATGAGTGGACTTGTAGGCTCTAAAGTTTTACACTGTTTTGTTTTTTAATCAAATTTTTTTGTACATGTCTACATTTGTAAGTTCATCTTTCATTATAAACAGACTGCACTACGGTATGAGGTGAATTGAAAAATACAATTTCTTTTGTGTTTTTACAGCACAAATGTTTGTAATCAAAAATAGGAAGTGAGCACTGTAAACTTTATATTCTGTGTTGTAATTGAAATCAATATATTTGTAAATGTAGAAAACATCCAAAAATGCTTGAATGGTATTTTTTTTAATTGCGATTACTTCTTTAAAATCGCTTGACAACCCTAATTTTGAGGTCTCTAGCCAGCCAGCCTTCTTGGTGCTCCTAGTTTGGAAGGAGCAATGGGCATAATTTATTACGAGTCACAAGGGGCAGCATCAGCACAGTTTAAGGATTTAGCATTCACATCAATCTACATGAAAGCTGTGAGACGTGCAGCATATGAACCTCCAAGGAGAAAATGGGTAAAGACAGTTGAACATAGGAAAGGAGGGGAATCCCGCTTAAAAAAAAAAATCAAAAAAATCAAAAAACAAAAAGCCAACAACAACAACAACAAAAACCAAACCACAGGGAAAATCAGGAGCAGAGAAAAAAAGAAATTGAGCCACCAGAAAGAGACTTTTGTCCGATACAGGTTTTTCGGAAGCAGCATTTCTCTTTTGTGTGGGGTGCTGGAATGAGCAAAAATTGAGGGATTAAAAAAAAAACAAAAACCTAAGCCATTCAAGATAAGGAAAAGAGGTAGAGAAAGCAAAGCCATTGCTCTTTTTAAGCTGACCTTTTTATTGTTGAGACAAGTTTCTGAAGCGTTACTGTCTTCAGGGTACAACAGCATCACAAGTGATTTGCCAGGAGCAAGAGACCATGATAAAAGGTGTCGTTGGAGAAAGCAACGTGTTAGAGGGGAATTTGTGTAGCACGTCATATGAATGGTTTCCTGGATAATTTGGTGCAGAATCTCTTTAAACACTTGGGTACACAGTCTGAAGACGTCATTGCTGCAAAATCATGTTTACATTTAGCAAGGAGAGCTTCCTGGGAAATAGCATGTCAAAAAACCAAGCCACAATCTTGCCCAATCATCTCTCCATCCTGTTCTTACAAATAAGGAAGTCATAATTCACAGCAATTTCAGTCTGTTGCTATGGAAACTGTTGTGGGGGTCAGAGTTTTGTTTTGTTTTTACTAGCCAGAATCAGGAGGCACTGCCATAAAAGCATCAGACACTAAAGATGGGAAGCCACATTAAGGCACAACTAGTCCATCTCCTTTGCCCATGCAGAATTATTCCCTCTGGGATTTTTTAGTGCAGTTTGTTTTTTCCTGTCCAAGATTTAATGTGGAAAATTGCTGTTTGCTGAGGGTATGTTACTAAATTAATGTTTGTAAGTCTGGATTTAAGTTCAGTTTTGTGATTTCAAATAGTAAAAGTCAGTACAGGAATTTGGGGCTTCCTTAGAGTTTTCTGTGCACCTATTCGTAATCAAAACCTCTCTGCTCTGCCGAGCTGTCTAACCTTCACTTTACTCTCTGCAATTCCATGATCTCACACACACTGGAGCAGAACTCTCCAAGGTTTTGCATCTATGTCTGTGGGGATGGGAAAAGAAAGGTTGGTGGGAGGGGAAAAGGGCAGAAAGACTCGAATATGAGTGAAGCGTTTGGAAACCAGCACAGAGTGAACATTTTAGAAGAGGGAGACAAAGGACCGGGTTTGTTGGGTTAAGGGGTTTTACCTTTCGGCGCACAGTGCAGCGATGACACATCCACTCCCCTGGCGGCAGCATTTCCTCACTCAACGGAGGGTTACTGCGAGAGGAACACAAGGCACACACTTTACTCTCAGATTTCAGCTTGCAACACCGAGAACATTTCAAGCTGGCCCAGAATAATTCTGAGAGTTTCCATTGCCAGGAGTCTTCTCTATTTTATTCAGGCTCATGGACTGTGCTCCCTCTGTAGGCAGTTTTGTAATAAACCTATCACCAATGAAGCAAATTATAAAATCTTATAATCTAATTATAAAACACTCACTTCCACCTTAAAATATTCTGCTGGGAAAATCAGCCCTCCATATTAAGCACTTATTTTCCACTGCTGTGGTGCTTACCCCATCCTTTGCATCAAGAAAACAGACGACACTTTTGGTGCCATGTAAGTCATTGCATTAATAGATGCCAGTTTCACTGCCCTTAAATATATACACCTGCGCACCTTTATAATTTGAACAGTGGGGTCTTAAAGTTCATTTAGAGCCTGCTAGAAGACTGGATCAGATTCTTGTCCAAGAACGAACTACATCAAAAGTCCCCAAAACAAGTGACAGAATTTGTTTTCTAGTTTACAGCCATGATCCCTCTTCAACTGAGGGTGTCTACACTGGAGATGGAGGTGTAATTTCCAGCTTGAGGAGACATACCTCAATCAAAGCTAGTGTGGGTAACATGCTAAAAATAAAAAAGGTAGTGTGAGCAGTGGGATGGACTCCCTGTCCCAACTACTGTACACGCCTAGGGTCCTTGACAGGACTGGGCTTGGAATTGCTAGCCCACCCTGCCTCTGGGATTCACTTCTATTTTTAGTGCACAAACTCAATAAGAGCTAATGTGTGTGAATTTACATAACTGGGAAAGTACACCTCCAGCTCCAGTGTAGTTGTGAGCTGTAAGTGAGTTGTTGCCATGAAACTCACCTGCCCAGGAAGAGAAGAGGCAATGCATTATACCTACCAGTACATTAGAATCAGCTAAGAAACAGCAAAACACATTCATTTTCTGCATTAGTTACTATCAATCATAATAAGGCCTAGTATTCCACCAACGCATGATATATGCAGTTTGCCTTGAAGATATGAGCTTAAGATTTGTCTGACCCAGAAGAATCAGCCTTGGCCATTAATGAACAGATACTGTACCATGTCAACAAGAATATCTCCAAAACAGAGATGTTTGACTCATGTGTGCAGTATAAGTCGATACTCCTTGGAATAGCATTTTCTGTATCTCCTTCGTCCACTCCTCCTTCCAGTCTATGTGATAAGGCCATGGGTGAAAGAATTACAAAGTTACCGCTTGATCACAGATTGGGAAGGGTGGAAACCCTTTTCATATGGCTTAACTACAATTCTTTCAGTTTTCTGGAAGCAACAGAATTGTATAAAAATATTTGCTAGGATCCTGGACTGTGGCCATGAGCAGCTCCAGTAGAAAGCATACAGAAGAACCAGCAGACAGGCTGGCTGAAGCAGGAAACGTGGCAGAGAATTTGGAAAACTGCGAAGATTTTAGGGGTGTGGAAGTTAGTCTCACATCAGTAATAAATGTGAACAAACTTATAAATTACAAATACATATCAAAACTGAACTGAATTAAAAGTTGCCCTTGCAAGATTTGTTGACAAAAATCAGCATAGGCAGGCACAGAAGAAAAAAAACACATCTAAATGAGAAACTCAAGTTAAACCAAACCAGTTCAAGGGGTGATGGGGACAAAGTTCACCACCACCCCCAAGACGGTGGGATTTTGAAATCTGGCCCTTCTCCAGCCTTCTCTCAATGTTACAACAGCATAAGAGATGTCTGAGGGGTTTTGGGTTTTTTAAAATCTTTTTTCCCCCCAAGACATTTATATTGTTAATGTTTTTAAAAAGGTAATTTTCAACTGAGATCTTTTTTCCTGCACAAGTTATGGTTTAATCAGGTCACTAACTGTCATGGAGGAAACAGAACTGCTGTCAGATAAACAGAGGACTCTGTTTCCATGTAGTTTGTTTTCAAAGTGTATTTATTTGTATTTTAACTCTGTATAAATTTACTGCAGTTGTTAGCCAAAATTCAATGATGCAATACGTACTTCAGCCTAGGGATCCCTCTTTCCTGCAGAGAGTAAATCCACTGGTTAGGGCACTAGCATAGGAAGTGGGAGACTTGGGCAAGTTTCCTAGCCTCTGTGTCTGTTCTGCATCTGTACAATGAGGAGAATAGCACATCCCTGCCTTCCAGGGTCTGGTGAGGATAAACCCATGAAAAGACTGAGGAGCTCAGCTACTGTAGTAATGGGGGCCATATAAGTACTTGAACTTAAGGGACTGAGGCCTTATTTTGCCGAGTGCTTTGAGACCTTTTGATACAAGGTAATACAGAAGAGTCAATTACTACATTAGTATTAACTAGCCTTTAAATACCAATCACTAAAAAGCAGAGGCCTGAAATAAGTGACTGCTAGTCAAGTGTTCTTCTATAATTCATGAAAGTCCTTTTTACTACAAGGCTCAGTGACATCACTTAGACAAGCCAATATAAAGCTAGCAAAAGTCACAGATGTTCTACTGTAAGTTAGTCTTTGCAAACAAATATTTTTAAAGATGTCTCAGATAGCAGCTTCTTCAGTGAGTCTGCCACCATATATTCTGAAGCTGTAGGTATTTTCTCCATAGAGAACCCCAATGCTAGCAACGGGTCCCAGGCACAGGGTCCGGCCTCAACTTCTAAGTTTAACCTATAAAACAGACTTCCTCTTTTCAAACAATGACGTAGCATACATTGGGTAAGGCTTACAAACATCCTGACACACAGTCGTCCACAGGCATTGACGCTGTCAGGTTCACATTCTGTATGTTGAGTTGCACAGGTTCTAAGAATGGTTTTTACTGCCTTTTTCCTTCAGTCTTCCAGAGTGGTGGTAACCACCATTTCTGATCTCAAAAACACAGGGGGATTCAGTAGAGACAACACATCTGGCAGCCATTTTGAGAAACAAAAGCTGAGCATTTCTAGTGGCCTATGCTTCAGGTATCTAGAGTACTATATTTCTAGAATGCACAGTGAAACACACCTAGACCTTGTTTTTCCATTTCCTGGAGGTCTCAGGTGAACAGATGATCAAGCTCCTTGGAAGACACAAAGCACCAAAACCTCTCTTTCAACTACAGATAATGTGATAGAGTGTCAGATGTGTGGCTGAAATTAGGAGTTTTTTTACAAAATAAACTAACATTTTGTTAACAGAAACCTTAGTTACAGCAACAATCTCAAATATGCTTCTTAACATTTGGATTAATTGCAAGTCCTGAGGTGACCTCAGCAATAGCTTCAGATCCTTTATTCCCACTGGCTTAAGAGTTCTTTAAAAAACATAGCTAGAAGCCACTGATTTATTTTGGGGCATCTTGCTGATTCCCTGCCCCCCCCCACCCCCAAAAGAACAAAACTAAAGAAATTAGCAGTTCCAAAACTACAAGGTGGTAAAAAGCTCACTCCTACAGACATGCCCAACTCTGCCACAGAACAGGCCTGTCCCCATTTTAAGATATGTTTAGTATGCCAACTCAGAAATACACATTTTGCCAGACACACTTCAGGCTATTTTAACTCATTATCCTGATCTTAGATATTTTTACAATGGAACAGTGAATAGTGCAATGGATCCCAGGGAGTGATAAAAAGGACAAATGATTTTGAATAGATTTCATTTTACGATTTTTCAAAAACCAAAATATTTCATGTATTTATGAATATGGATATACACAAGATTTTTTGTTTAAAATGTCACTTAATACAGAGGGGGCCATTTAGGGATCTGGGGCAAACATTGGGGACTGGTCCTGCTTTGAGCAGGGGGTTGGACTAGATGATCTCCTGAGGTCCCTTCCAACCTTGATATTCTATGATTCATCTCTTGCATTAGTCTGTAAAACCCCTAGTTTTAAAATACTTTAAAACAGAATGCTCATTTTAAGAAGCTCTGAACAAAGCTGCCATTTCAGATCAACTGCAACATTTCAATATCAAACTCTACTCCTGAATTTACTTCACCCTCCAACGGGGCCCAGCTACTGCAATCAATGCGCCAAAGCTGGATTCTGGTCCTGGAGGTTAATGAACTGCTGCTCATCAAGACAGAACACTATACTAACCAAGATGGATGAATACTGTTCTTGCACTGCTGTATTCTGAGCCAGGAAAAAGCCACTATCCCGGTTAACACAAAGGAAATGTGCAATTTTAAATAACTAGTTATGACCACATTCTGCACCCCTCTACAGCAGGCATACTAGAAGTAAGATCTTTAAGCAAGACAGCAGTCAATGTTCTTGTCATATCACCAAACTCTACTTTGAGCTGCGCACAGCATGGCTGCTTTCTACCTTCTATTTTTCATACACTTATTAACACAAACCTCAAAAGCATTAATATTTGTTACAGATGAAGCCGCTGCCAGCAGGACCTGTTGCTCAACAGCACCAACTTAATTATCAATTACACATAATATATTTGCTTTTCAATATGGAATTGTACCACATAGTTATACAAGAGCCTGCCCTCCATTTCAGAGACTTTTCCTTTTTATCATGACATGCAAGCAAAATGGTGCAGCAACACTGACATAACGTGGAAGGTTACTGATGTGCGACCTGCATCTGTCTGCTCAGTGTAACATGTACATTTTAGAACTTAAGACAAAAGAAAGACAGCCCTGAGAAATATAAAATCTGACTTTCAAAGTTAAAAGACTAAACACACCTGAAAGGTCAGTCCCACAGAGAACTAATTAAAGATTTTCATGGCTCTACCTTTGTAAAGAACAGATTACACAAGCCACAGAAAATGGTGTTAAATATTGTTTATACGGACAGTAAACTCATGGTTTTTCTACACTAAGTATCTTTTTTGAAACCCATTTTCACAATATAAGGTTTATACAAGAATCATTTTACAAGTCTCTGGAACTATCTCCCATATACCGTACATTACGCAAACCCTCACTTAGGAAGGTGAAATCATTATTTAAATGGATATCATGAAATCAAACAAACCCCCAAAGTGATCTGTATATTAGGAGTTTTCATCAAGCAATGAAGCTGTTTTATTTTTCAATTTCACACTCTGGAGCTCACATACATCTGATGTTGGTATTAGACTAAATTCTGTAATTATGCTTACTGTCACTTCCTGAGGTCAGCAAAAGTAAAGAAAACAAATACTCAGAGGAATGGCACCCTCTCTGATCTGCCACTTCAACGGTGCAAGATGCATGGTTCAAAAGGAACCAATTGTGACTGCATTAGAAATGCAAGTTAATTACAACTGGCATTCCTGGTGGACACCTTGCTGAAAAAGACCATTTGTGAAATCTGCAGTGAGGGTGCTCCCTGCCTGCTGATGGCAGAGAACAGATGCCAGTTTCCATCATGCTTTAATAATGGAGTGGAGAACTTTGGAATTCAATGTCTGAATAAACTTTCTTGTAAGACTTATGTTGATGAATTGTGTGAAGATATACTTGGAGTTTTCTCTTGTGAGAGGAAAAAGTCAGAACTTAACAGAAACAACTGGGCACAAAAGGAAAAAATTTACAGCAGCCCCTTCATTCAGCTCACTCATGTCACTTCCTAAAACCTCCCAGTTATGTAGCAGGATTTACTGACAGGCTTATATTGGAAGACACTGGTGGGTAGGTTTGCCAGCAAGATAAAAGGCAGAAGAGTGAAAAGCCTTTATGTGGACTCTGACTTATTCTAATGACGGATGCAGCTACAGCTGTTCTACGAACATCATAGAGAACAAGGTTTATTGGCTTCCCAGTGTATGGCCATAACTAAAACTCTAACAAGGAAACTAGCCAGAGTGCCAGCGTATTACAAACGCCCCATTGAGAAATGTAGAAAGTTGCATCATTTACAAATTTGCAATTCTTTGAAACAGTTTTACTGTGCCCAAGTTACACACTTCTATTCACAGCTGCTCCCCAAAGCCCTCCAGGGAAAGGACACCTGGAACAAAGTGTTTGAAGCCAATACATTACACAAAGAACAAACAAGTCAACAACTGCAGCTAGTCAAAATCCCTGCCTGTCTTAACTCTCTTACCACCCTACTATAGACCTTCTGTGCCAAGGAACAGTTTGCTGATTTATCTTCTGTGGGAAAAAAAGGAAATGGAGACCGTGTATCTTTAAGACATAGTTAGGAAATATTGCAACCCCTTCCTCCCCTCCACCCCAATAATGCCAGAATCTCTCCAACAGGAAGTATAAGAGGAGATGATTCAGCAATATAAGTGTTACATTGAGCTATTAAACAGCATATCTAAGCTATTCCAACCCCACTATGGAGATCCACCTGTTTTTTAACACAGATAACGTTTGGCATGTAGGATCTAAGTTTGGGCTCTCTTTAAACGGTCAGCTTCCTGATGTTTATAGTGAATCCAAAATTCCCACAAACAAAATGTCAGAATGTAGAGCGCATCCCAAATCTTGGATAAAACACACAGGACCGATTTCCTCCTAAGAATTATCAGAGCTCAAACACATCTTTCCTCTAACAGGTTCAGGAACAAGGTATTCTTTGGGCCTGATCAGACTTTAAGTGGATGTTTTTGTATCAAACGTGATATGGTAAAGTCCGTAAGATTCATATCCAACCACCACATTTTTCAACATGTTTTATTTGACAGGATTTTAAGGACAGCCACTGGAGAGGCTGGGTACTTTCCTCTGTAGGAAAGCTGCATATTTCCCTCCTTAATACTTTGGGGAAAATTAAAAAGCTCAATCGTGACAAGTGTAAGGTAATATGCATTGGAAGGAACAATTTGAAGGAATAAATTTAAACTCTTTGTACACATTGCTGGCTCTAAATCAATACCAGTTAGTAAGGAGACTTGAGCATCACTGGGGATAGATCAATGAAAACTTCTGCTCAGTGACAATGGCAGTCAAGAGAGTCGTATAAGGAAGACTAAAAATATTACACAGATTACCCCCTTCCCTGGAGTCCTGCTTTCAATTGGGTCACACAGTTGCAAGGTACAGCAGAAATAAAGGATTCAGAGAGGGATAAAGATCAGAAGCCTGGGGTCGCTTCCATGTGACCAGAAAGAAGAGTCGGACCATTTAGTTCAGAGGGCGAACGTAAGGGTTTAGGAGGAAGTTTCACTACGCACACATGGCTCCATAACTGGTTACTATGGGGTTTCTTGCAAATTCCTCTGAAATATCCAACACTTGCCACTGTCACAGAGCAAAAAACACCACCATCTGCTGGTCTGATCTGATATGGTAATTCCTGTGCTCATGAAAGCAAGGGACTACTAGTGCTGGCTAACTACTGGCATAACATGAGCTCTTGCTTTAACCAAACATCTCAATCCTTCCTTGGATCCTTCTGCTCCTGGGAGTAACTGTTAATATTGAATAGTCTGATAAATATTTGGTGTGGACAGATATCCACTGGAGTATGGTCCAAAAATAATTTCATTTGTGAAGATATGAATGCAAGGTTTTCAATGACAAAAGCGGCGAACACTTTGCTTCCTCCCATTGCTCACCTTGAGTTATTAGCAGAGTTTGGATTGGTGCAGGCCTTCCAAGGATTTAAACTCTCAGCTAATGCTCATGGTCAAACTCCCTGGGACAAAGTCTGGAGAAAGCACCTAGGGGACTGGCACTCCAGAGGTTAAGCCTCAGGAACGCCTTATTGCAAAAATAAACTTACAGGGTTACTTCAGGAAAATTCCGACTTAGGTAGTTACATTCTGGCTATGTAAAATTCACTCTGCTGTTTCAGAGACATGGAGTGTTCTTCTCCGCTTGTCCTGAAGTGGTGTTTAGTGTTTAATATTATCAGAGTAGGGTGCACTTGCGTGTTATATGAAGCTATCACTACACAGTTTTCAAAGTGATCTGAAATCCTTTGGGATGAAAAGTGATACACAGATGTAATGTAATATCATATACAATATTGCATACGTATATAGAAGGCTACACAATGTGCAGATCAGGCCTACAGAATCACATGCAAATAAATGTGCTGTTTCAAAAGATTCTCAATATTTGTGATCAACTTAAAACTCTACACAGCGTGATGAGAACCTCTTTAGGGGGAAAGAGCACAACAGTCAAGTCACTTTTAGACTTACTGAAAAGAAAAAAGATGACGCCCATCAATATTGCACAGATTGGAAAAAAACCCACTAAAAAATTGCCAAACTCCAAAATGACAGTACAGTATCTAATCTACAAATTCAGCACAACACAAACAATATTTCTTCACACAACGCTGTCAACCTGTAGAACTCGTTGCCAGGAAATGTTGTGAAGGACAAAAATATGACTGGGTCCAAAAAAGAATTAGCTAAGTTAATGGAGTATAGGTTTATCAATGGCTATTAGCCAAGATGGTCAGGGATGCAACCCTATGCTTTGGGTGTCCCCTAAACCCGATTGCTAGAAGCTGGGACTGGTAACAGGATGGATCACCCAAATTGCCCTATTCTGTTCGCTCCCTCAGAAACATCTAGCACCGCCCACTTTTGGAAGACAGGATACTGAGCTAAGTAGACCATTGGTCTGTCCACTATCGCCATTCCTATGAAATGGCTTTCTGGTTGATGGCTTATATTGTGATGCATGAGACTATGGCTATCCTAGCCAATGTAATCGTGGATGCTCTGGTTACCCATATACATATCAAGGACATGTGGGAAAACTACAAATCACATGATGATCTCTTACTGAAGTGAATTCCACAGGTTTATTATGTAAAAATTTTTTTACCAGTCAAATTTGTTAGCTTTTAAGTATGTTCCCTTGTTCTTAATCAAGGAGAGAAGGTAAACAGCTGTGTTTGTTTAGCTTTCTCTAAACCATTTGTTGTTTTACATACCTCAAGTTATATTCCCTCGCCTCATCTCCAGAAGAGATTAGATTATTAATTTACATTTAAAATTATTTAGTCTAACTTTCAATCTCTCCGCACACAGAAGCCTTTCCATCTCTCTAATATTTTGTTGCTCATCTCTGGGCCTCTATATCTGCTCAACATTTCTCAGATGATCAACTGAATACATCTTCAAGGTGGGAATATTTTAATTTGCTTAAGGATTTTTAGCCTTAGAAATACCAGGAATGTCAAGTCTGAACTTCTGTTTAGCTAACAAGACAGAAGTGTATCTTGAGTGTTCTGAGCCCTTAAAATTCAACATGTCCACTTCATTGTAATAGAGAGCTTTTCTCCAAAGTATTTTAGTTAGTTAGATGTTTAGAACTTGTTTTATTTTATTTAAACCTGAAAAAAAGCAACATTCTCTCAGGTGTCACCACAACATGTCACAATCCACATTAACATGGTTTTTGTAAAGGGAAATCATGTCTCACCAATCCACTAGAATTCTTTGAGGGGGTCAACAAGCATGTGGACAAGAGGGATTCAGTGGATAGAGTGTACTTAGATTTTCAGAAAGCTTTTGACAAGGTCCCTCAACAAAGGCTCTTAAGCAAAGTAAGCTGTCATGGGATAAGAGGGAAGGTCCTCTCATGGACTGGTAACTATTCCTACCCTTTGTTTCCTATCATTTAACTAAATGGTCAGTTTTCAGAATGGAGAGAGGTAAATAGTGGTGTCCCCCATGGGTCTGTACTGGGACCAGTCCTAGTCAACATATTCATAAATGATCTGGAAAAAGGGGTAAACAGTGAGGTGGCAAAATTTGCAGATGATACAAAACTACTCAAGATAGTTAAGTCCCAGGCAGACTTGGGCAACCAAATGGCAGATGAAATTCAATATTGATAAATGCAAAGTAATGCACATTGGAAAACAATCCCAACATATATATAAGTTAGCTGTTACCACTCAAGAAAGATCTTGGAGTCATTGTGGATAGTTCTCTGAAAACATCCGCTCAATGTGCAGTGGCAGTCAAAAAAGCAAACAGAATGCTAGGAATATTTAAGAAAGGGATAAATAATAGAAAATATATTGCCTCTATATAAATCCATGGTAAGCCCACCTCTTGAATACTGCGTGCAGATGTGGTCAACCCATCTCAAAAAAGATTGGAATTGGAAAAGGTTCAGAAAAGGGCAACAAAAATGATTAGGGGTATGGAACAGCTGCCATATGAAGAGAGAATAATAAGACTTCAGCTTGGAAAAGAGACGACTAAGGGGGGGATATGATAGAAGTCTATAAAATCATGACTAGTGTGGAGAAAGTGTTATTTACTCTCTCTCATAACACAAGAGCTAGGGGTCACCAAATGAAATTAACAGGCAGCAGATTTAAAACAAACAAAAGGAAGTATTTCTTCACACAACGCACAGTCAACCTGTGGAACTCTTTGCCAAAGGATGTTGTGAAGGCCAAGACTATAAGGCTACGTCTACACTACCCGCTGGATGAGTGGGTAGTGATTGATCCCCGATCGCTCTGCTGTTGACTCCAGAACTCCATCACGGCGAGAGGCAGAAGCGGAGTTGACAGGGGAGCAGCGGCCGCCAATCCCGCGCTGTGAGGACGCAAAGTAAGTGATTCTAAGTCGACCTAAGATACATCGACTTCAGCTATGCTATTCTTGTAGCTGAAGTTGCGTATCGTAGATCTATTCCTCCCCCCCCCGCCCCCAACGCAGTGTAGACCAGGCCTAAGAGGGTTAAAAAAAACTAGGTAAGTTCATGGAGGATAGGACCATCAATGGCTATTCGCCAGGATGGGCAGGGATGGTGTCCCTAGCCTCTGGTGCCAGAAGCTGGGAATGGGTGACAGGGGATGGATCACTTGATGATTACCTGTTCTGTTCATTCCCTCTGGGGGCATCTGGCACTGGCCACTGTCGGAAGACAGCATACTGGGCTACATGGACCTTCGGTCTGACCCAGTATGGCCATTCTTATGTTCTTTCAGACCTTCAGCTGGCCACAGAATTTCTCCAGGTAGAAATACTAGATTAAAAAAACCTAAGCAGATTAAAAAAAGCAAAACTGAAAATCCACCCAGGCGTTTTCAGATTTTTTTTTTTTTTTTTAAAGAAAAAGATACAAACATAGGCACAAACCTCCCCCTCCTATCCCCTTTCACATCCTGCTCCTGTTACTATTCCTGGTGGAAGGAAATCCTAGGGGGTAGTTAACACAGTACCTCCCCACCTCCCCCCCCCCAAAAAAAAATCCACAGCAGAAAGTCATAGCCTGTATAGGCACATATTTTATAATGATTAGGGCTACTTGCTCAGGGAAGGTTTTTTGGCCTGTTGTGTCCTCAGGCCACTGCTAAATTCAAACCCTGCAGAGAGTAATCTCTAGCTCATTCTAGTTTATTTCAAAAAGTGACTCATGCACAGCAGACATCAGTGGAAAAGGCTCAAGTCAGGTTCAGACACTAGATTTCCTCCCAACTTGCTGTTAAAATATTTGCCTTTTATACTCTTGAGATGATATACTGAACACCTCTCAGGAAAGGCAATTTGTAAAAAGTATGTTAAAGGTGGAAAAAAACCACCAGAACTAGTTATACACAGCAAAGACACAAACCTGCACAGCTACAACTGCATTCAAGTGTGCTGACAAGATTATGATCCATGGTGACATGCAAGGTATTTTTCTCTAAGTGGTGTTTAATTCAGCATCACAAGTTGGGCAAAAGCCATGGTGAGAACTACTGGTTGGGGAAGAACACAAGAAGCTCTTTGAAGGCTGACTGTGCCAAGTACTCCAAAAATCAGTCACATACAGTTTAGCCACTGTGGCAAGATGCTTGCTTACGCTTTCTTATTCTGGGCCTGGATCTACACGTAAAACTTAGGTCGACCTACATATGTGACTCAGGGCTGTGAAAACTTCACATCCCCAAGACATAGTTAAGCCAGACTAAGCCCTGGTGTCGACACAACTATGTTGATGGAAGAATTCTTTTGTCAAACTAGTTACTGCCTCTCAAGGGGGCGGATTTACTACAGCGATGGAGAAATCCCTTCCGTAGCTGCAGTAAGTGTCTACGCTTTAGTGGCATACCTGTAGCTGTGCCACTGTACTGTTTGTAAGTGTAAACATAGGCCAGATCAAGAATTTCACATCCCCAGAACAAAGCCACATTATATTCTGAATTACTTTAATGTTTTCACACGCCTAAACTTGCTTCCTGGATTGGTCTTTTAAACTGCTAGATCTTACACAGATTTCTATTGTATTATTGCGTAAAGCCTCTGACCGCCAGATGCTGGTACTGGGCGACAGGGGATGGAACATTTGATAATTATCCTGTTCTGCTCATTTCTTTTGAAGCATCTGCCATTGGCCACTGTCGGAATAAGGATCCTGAGCTAGATGGAGCTTGGTCTGACCCAGTATGGCTGTTCTTATGATCCCTTGATACCACAAGGTTCCTAATGCACTGAGGACTCTGTTTCAAAAGATACACTTTCCTTCCTACTCTGGAAATTATTGCCCGCTTTCTTCACAGTAGGTTTCTGCTAGTCATTACTGACTTAAGGATTAAGGACCAGGTTTCCTAGAACACAGGAAAAGTCAAGAAAGCATCACATACTGACTCAGTCTAGAAACAAAGGAACTCCAAGATGTGTGCGCTTACGGGGTATCTTGAAGGGCAGCAACACCAACTCTGCTGCCTTTATTACGTCAGTACCTGTGCTGAATGGGTCTTACAACTGAAGGCTGACAATATGCTTTTCTTGTAATTTACACACATGCCTGGCACCCTGCAAATGAGGTGTAGGGTATTACACGCAGATAGGAACGTAAGAACAGCCATACTGGGTCAGACCAATGGTCCATCTAGCCCAATATCCTGTCTTCTGCTCTAGTCAACAAAACCACAGTTTCTTAATTACAATTCACTTATAGAGGCCTGAGGCACACACTGGTGTAACAGGCTCAGTCACATCCCTATCAGGTTCCCCAAACTGAGATGCTCCCCAGTACAGACTGTAACAGCGATAGCACCGGTTTCAGAGTAGCAGCCGTGTTAGTCTGTATTCGCAAAAAGAAAAGGAGTACTTGTGGCACCTTAGAGACTAACCAATTTAATTGAGCATAAGCTTTCGTGAGCTATGAAGTTTTAATTTCTCATGTATTATCCCACCTCTAAAGAAAGCAAATGATGTTTTTTCCCATTTTCTCCCTTACTAATCAGTACCAGAGGAACACACACCTTTATTATATAACTAAGGCCCTATATAAAAAACTTTTAAAAATTCATGAGTATAAATGGCAAAGTATTGGATTTCACACGGTTTGCATGCAATTAATTTTACATCTTAATTTAGTTAATTTATAGGCCAGCACGAATTTTAGAAGTGTTAGGAAAACACATTCTGTCCTTGAAATTGACTAGCTAGGGTACCTTTTTTCTTTTTGTATTAAAGACTTCATTGTAGACATTTTCCATTTAAAAAAAATATTTAAAAGATCATAATTTGGGGGCATTTTCATGATTTCTGTGGCCTCCATGAATTTGCATAGGGCCATAACCAATTGTCCTCCCTCCTTTTTGTGGGGAAGAGAGTGGGGTGTAAAACAAGCCATATAAAACTTGCAGGTGACTGTACCTTCTTGATTTTTTTCCCCCAGCAGTGTTGAGCCTAGGTATATAGTCTAGCAGATAGAACATAAGGTAACAAAAATTAAGGTCAAAGAACTTTTACAGGTAATATTTAAGATCTGCATAGCCGTCATTAACCAATGAACATTATCCATCAGAAATCAAATCCAATTAAAATCTCCTTGCTAAAGCAAGTGCCTCTAGGTAGTAGAAATCCTTTGGGAGGATGTTTCCACATTCTGAAACGCTCCCATGAGCCACACCTACAGATGCGATAACATGCTGGAAGACAGCAGCTAGAAAGTAAAACCATAATGGGTAACTACTGAGCAGAACAATGGATTCAAATTAAGTCACAGAGTTACTTTAAAAAAACTTTACTAAACCGAATAGTTCAGCAAGATGCAGCATCTTTAAAACACAGATTTCACTGCAGCAGTAAAAATGGATGATCACAATTTTCAAAATGTTTAAGAGTTACAGTTCAACATCAAAGCACATTTTTCCCTAGGCAGGGTAACAGGCCTTGCTAGTTTTTATCAGTGATCTTATCCTGTACCTTTCAAACAACTTTACTTGTAATTTTGATACCTTTTCTAATAAGTTTAGTCCATTTGATACAGAGGAGGGTGAAGGAATCATGTTTAAGTTCAGCTATTATATAGCACATCTTGTTGATTTCGACAGAGTCCCACCGATGACTGGGAAACCCGATTACTATGGTCCAGTTCTGAGAGTAGCAGCAACCAATGGTTTGGTTGGCAGGCACACTTCACTGTGTACATGTTAAATCAACCATAAGAAGATTTAAAAGAGCATGCACCCACATACTGAAGAGAATGATACCTTAAGGGTCCTGAATTACACATTAAAAAAATTCAGCTTATTAAGTTGTGACAAACCAAACTCCAGAAAATTCTAAGTTCTGCGCACAGCATTATTCCTACAGTTGAATTTTTATAGCTTTGCATTTCAGAGCCTCAGTGTAAACTAAAAAAGCATAACCAAAGTTGAACAAGGAAGCTTAACAGAGCTGCTATGGCTGATCATGTTACTGTGTCTAAAGGCACATAAAGAATGACTTTTTTTTTTAATTAAGTAACCAGACCAGTGCAATTGCTTCTTTCATTAACTTTAATATCTCAGATTCCACTTTGCTTCTGACACCACCCAAATACCAAATGCAATTAAAGCATAAAATTTGGCAAGCAGCGAATATTTTTAAGTTAATAAAATATTTTAAATTAAAACAGGTGTTAATAGCATGAGTTGTTTTCTTACATAACTTGAAAATATTATGGTCTCTTCTAACAGTTATGAGCTCAAAAAGAAGCTTAAATTAAAGTCTCTGTACTCCAGGCTTACTTCAAGGACCTTTTAAACGATAGATTTTGCCAGTATATTGTTCACATAAAAGGAGGATCTAGTTTTGATAGTAAACATTCAAACGTAAATTTTAAGTTTTTAAACCTACGAAGAGCCAATGAGTAAGCCTTTTTAAAGTTATTAGTAATTTCAGTATGACGTTTCATTCACTTACATGGAGTGCTGAAGTGTATTTAAACTTTGTCCAATTCACTATTACCTAGCTGAGAGTTAGTTATCTTACGGCAGGATGTCCAGAACACCTATTTTTATGGCCATTAAAAGACTAAATCACTGAAATTAAGGCAGCAGCTCAGAATCTGGATGCCTCAAAGATTTCTTCAGTCAAAAAACAAAACAAGAGAAGGGGAGGAATCAGACACAAAAGTGAAAAATCAAAATTAACTCCTAAATGATTAACTAGATTGAATGCTAGCTTGGGATAGGCCAAGAGAATTCTAAATCTGAATGAGGTATAGAAAGTTATTCATGTCATAGCATTTGAACAAAGATTTCACATATAGAATGGAAAAAATTGTCAACTGATGTGACTCAGAAAATAAAATATGCAAAACTGAGGCTAGTTTAGTTTCATCTGCCTCTCTTAGCAAGTTCTGTTACTCCAATTCTTCAACAACAGCATGCCAGAGGACTGCCAAGTCAGAAAGGGGAAATGGAGCCAAACACTCCAAATGTAAACATGGGGAGGCAAGTGTTGCAAAGATGTTTGATGGAACTAGCAGACAGTGCTCTTACCCTGTGACAGACACAAAATTCATCTGGTTCAGAACAATAGTCAATGAAGGGAAATCTTGGGAGGGGGCACAAGAGATTCACAATTTTGGTGTGTCAGAGCCATATTCACTTCAAAAGGAAGTTGACTAATTTAAGACAACTTAAGTTGCTTCAGTATACTAACAACCTTGTACTCAGGAGCCAGACAAACAGGCAATTGTAAATGAGAATCTAACTGAATGCTATGGCTCAGTAATTTGAGAGCACCTTTCACACTAGGAAAAATTAATAGCACTGCTTTAAAAAAATCAGTTCACCTGCTTTGTTTTGTAACCTCTATTGCCATTTTTACTAGTTATCTATTTTAAAACTGCGCTTTTCCTCTCAATCACTTTCTGCTTAATCCTTCAGAAAAGCCATATGGAATTTTTGACATCACAATCATTTCTGTGGACTGATCTCAAGCACAGGATCATGAGTTTACTGACGGATCAGGCAGGAAAAAGGAGACAGAAAAAACTGTAATAGCTACACACATCTAAAACAAGGGGGTAAGAGAAAAGTACAGAAAGTTACTAAACAAGAAAACTGCTTTTGGATCATTTTATAATAGTTTATCCCAGCTCAAAAGCCCCCTTGGAATCGAACTGTGAGATAAAATTCAAGAAAAGACTCTCCTGCATTATTTCTAGAACTGTTCAATAACTTGCATTCATAGTAATCACATTAGTGTGTGACAAATTAATATGCAAGCTTCCTAACCAAAACCAGAGTTTTAAAAGCTAAAAGCCAATAAAACTTCCTTGGAAAAAGCTGGTAAGTGGAAAAAGCATTCTATGCAAAATTTAAATCTGAAGAACAGTCAACGTATCTGAATACAGCAGACGCAGTGTCATAGGTAATCTAGCGAAAAGGGCACTACAAAATTTTCCATAACTATTACCCCATCCAAATTATTTGCAACAACACTGATGAACTCTGATGTAAGTAAAGAAAATACAGATTTTATCTGGTTTTTCCACAAACTATAATCTTTCTTGGACAAGATTACAAAAATAGTCAAATTCATAATAGATAAATCAGAAATCTGTTCCATGCACATGAAGTCATTCTGGGGCTGACAACTTGTAACTATAAAGAACTGGGTAAAACTGCTCTTTTTTGGCAGGTAAATATACTGTAATTCGACCTGGAAATATTCAAAGCGATCATCTTTTTTCAGCTGGCTTCCAAATGTGTGGAAATACTGTAGAAGTCAAGATATGCTTAAGAACAAAAAAAAAAGGACTTTTCTCTCCTGGAGTACTCCCGTGAACACCCAGACACTGTAAACCAAACCAAAAATGGAACCACAATACCTGCCTGGATTATATTTCAAGACTTGCTTACTGGAACGTATCTTTGAAGTGCACACAATAGATTACAGAATGAATTTCAATAAAGATGGGTAAGAATTCACCCGCCAGACTAACATGGACTATGGAAGCAGATAAACAAAAATTATGCCGTGTGGTTGTTTCCTTTTTAAGTTAAAACATGCAGATTGTTGCTTTGGAGATATACACATATTTACCTAATCAAGGTACAATAATGTAGCAAGCAAGTTACAAGTATTGTATAAGTGGGAAGCAGTGTGACCTAGCAGATAGTGCACTGGACTGGAATTAGGGAGACAGATTCAATTCTCAGCTATGCCACTTCCCCTCCCTATCCTTTACAGATGGTACTGACCTCCTTGGTGAAGTGCTTCAGGGTGTACTGTTGAAGAGCTCTAAATAAAAACTAGGTATTGTCAAATATTGTTTTCCTCACGGTCACAAAAGAAAGTTTTAGAACAGTGAAAACAGTATTGAGGGAAATGCCTGGAAGATGCCTCAAACAGCAGAATTCACAAGTTGGCTATAGATTAAGTAAATTTAAACAGTGAATGTAAACTTAAATATACCAAGGAAGCATTACTGAAACATTGCAGAACAACATAGAAATGCATGTACTGCATTCATGCCCAGTGGAATGGCAGTTTACTTTAAGCAAGATGTATGAGGTAAAGACAACACCCAAGTGTTCTTTTGAGGCAACTTGTCTCATTTGCATGCATTTACCAAGTGGTATGCAAGCCTTTAGAAATGAGAACAGGAAAGCAGCCCATCCTTTACTTCTGCTGAAGAAAAAGCCAGTTAAAGCAAATTTAAGCCAAGAATTATTTGAATACTGTGGCTGCATAAACTGTGGGGTTGACCTTACAAACCCCTTACCCTGGAGAGCAGTCTCATTGAGGTCACCGGGACTACTTAAGTGAGAAAAGGCTTAAGGGATAGGGCCCTGTATTCGTATCATGAAAATAGTAGCTAATCAGTTGGGGGTAATTTAGTTCTGTCAATTTTAGGAAAAAGGTCACTTCACAAAAGTCTCTAAATTGAATAAAATTACCATGGTTTCTCCATGCAGATTAAAAAACCCCAAACTGTTGCCAAATTAAACCATGAAGTATATGCATAGCTAATATCTCCATGACTATAAAGTGGATATTGACTTATGATAGAGACACCAGCTTTTAAGTAAGTGAGAAACTGTGTGTGAACCATTTTCTCTCCCAAATATTCTCAAGGCTTCTAGCAACTATCCTGCTTCAACAAATGAGACTCAACATTTTAGGCACTTCATTCGATTTTACCAGGTTCAGTTTATATCAACAACATCCTATCGTAAAACATTAACTTGTTTGTGTTGAACTACTGAGCCCTACATTATAAAACAATCCCATCCTAAAACAGCTATCTGAAGGAGAGCTGTGTAAGCTCCCAAGTTTGTCTCTTTCACCAAGTGAAGTTGGCCCAATAAAAGATTACCTCACCTACCTTGTTTAATTACTAAACAGATTAAAACAAAAAACCAAAACCAATGTTGTCCAGCAGATTTTAAGTGCTCTATATAATAAAACTACCCAGGGAACTTCTTCCAGGTAGAAATGATGGTATCATGGATTATAAAAATGGAGCTTCCTGTCTTGGGTAAACAGGTCTATAGAATGGTAACAGGACACTCCCTACAGAATTCTGACCAGACGGTTAATTTCCCCCGTATCAGTAATCACTGTAATAAGCGCTCTAAGACCTGCAATTACCATATAAAAAAGTACAACCATTCAGCTAAAGTCTCAACTGTAGCCGAGTAGCAAACAAAGATCCGAGGCATGAAAGACAATAAGGAATGTGGTTAAAAATCTCTCTCCAAGGAAGAATACCGATTCACCAGAACTTCATTGCTCTGACTTGCCCTGCTCCCTCCCCCATCCCATTATTCACTTTGGCTGTCTGAATTTCACATGAGCCTGAGTCAACTGCTGAACAGATATATGCAAATTCGCTTTCGATGCACCTAGGCTCCTTACACAGAAGCAAAAAAATGACTTCTCAGGGCAGAAACTGAAGTTCAGACATCTCCTGACTTTGCTGGTTTGCTTTTTGTTACTAGCTTGCGAGGCTTCTCGGTAACGCACCAAAGGTCCAGTGTCCCCCACGAACAGCAGCCACTATGCTCTAAAGGACACATTTCCAAACAACCACCGAGGATTAGCAACAAGAGCACAAAACTACTGGCAAGCTGTCCCTGAATTCGTATTGGTCACTCCTACAAGATGGAACAGGCAGGTCTAACCGAGGGGGGGAAGGAAAAAGGAATAAGGGTGGGGGAGGGGGGTGTCAATTTTCAAGTTCAGAGTTCTGGATCAACGCTGGGAAGATACTTCTGTATTCAAAAATACTACAGTAACGGTGCAAGGGTTTGGAAGTGCTATATGCAGCCAAAATGGCGCTGAGAATAAAAATATAATTTAAAGGAAGGTCGCCATATTGTAAACAGTGAAGCAGGGAGAGAGACAGAGACAGCAACCTCCATTATTCCCAGCAGCTGCAGCGGCACCGAGGCGCTCAGCGATGTCAGGCCAGCCCAAGAGAAGCAGAGGCGACTTCCCACCCGCCGCAGCCCCGAAGGGATCCCCAGGCAAGGCAGCCCTGAAGATGGAGCGGGAAGAGGAGAAACTTCCCGGCTGAAGCCCCGGGGGCATGCAATAACGGGCAATGCAAACCGCAGACCGACAGCTCGGCTTCTCCTCTCGCCTCTCCTCGGCGCCTCAGCACTTCACCCAAAAGGAAGAGGAGCCGCCCCCCGCCCCCGGGCGAGCCGCCGAGCCCCGGGGAAAGGGCGCTCGGGGCCTTTCCGCCTCGGCGGCTCCGGGTGAGCTGGCGGCCGCGGGCCCAGCCCTCGCCGGGTTTTGTTCCCGCAGACGCTGCGCCAAGCGAGCGGGCAGGGCTCCGGCGAGCCGGCCGGGCCTTACCAGCACTGGAGGTGGAAAGCGGCCGGGCAGTGGTCGCAGCACAGCAGATCCCCGCCTTCCTTGCAGCTATCGCAGCTATCGTGGTTCGTGGCCCGGCCGCTGCGCCGGGCCTCCTTCTCGGGCCTGCGGCTCCTCTTCTCCCCGTCCTCGCTCTTCGGGGGCGCCAGCAGGGCTTGGATTTGCTGCACACACAAACAGAGGGGCGGTGAGGGGCTGGGCCCAGCCCGGGGACGCGGCCCCCCACCCCGCCCGAGCCCCCGCGCAGGGGCCGCGCAGGGGCCGCGGGGGCTCCCGGCCCCGCGGGGGGAGGGGGGCGGCTCTCACCTCCATCAGCCCCCCGGAGGTGTCCAGGTCGTACACGATCGTCTTGGTCTCCATCTTGCCCCACATTCATCCAGCCCGGGCGCGGCGGGGGGCCCGGCCCCACGGGCCCCGGCCCCTCCGCGGGGGCGGCAGCGGCGGCTCCTGGCGCGCTCTCCGGGGGCGGGCGGGCGGGCGGGGCCTCAGGCCGGTCCCGGCGGGGGGGCGGCTCGGCGCGGCTCGGCGCGGGCGGGGGCCCCTCGCCCCGGGGGAGGAGGCGGCGGCGGAGGCGGCGCTCGGCCTATCCCACGGGCCGCTGCTGCTTCCCCGTCCTCCTCCTCCTGCCGGGCCCGGGGGAGGCCGCGGGGGGCCCCGCGCCCAGTGCCATGCCGGGGAAGGGAGGGGCGGGGGGCGGGCGGGACCTGCGCAGGGGCTCCGGGCTCGGCTGGGCTCCGCTCCCTCCGCCTCAGACACACAGGAGGCGCCGCTGGCTGCTTAGGGCCCCGCCACCGCGCACCCCGCGCAGGCGCAGCCCGCCCGGGCCCGGACACCCCCGCCGCGCAGGCGCAACCCGCCCGGGCCCGGACACCCCCGCCGCGCAGGCGCAGCCCGCCCGGGCCCGGACACCGGCGCGCAGGCGCAGCCCGCCCGGATCGGGCTCCGGAACCTCGCCACCCCACGCGCAGGCGCAGCCAAGCTTGGCTCGGACACCACCACGCAGGCGCATCCCAGGTGGCATAGGCGCCCCCGTCCGCCCAGGCGCGACGCAGTGAGGCGCCATTCCCGCGCAGGCTCACACCGGACGCCCTCCAGCCCAGTTCCGGCGCAGACTCAGTCTGACCGGCCCGCCGGGGAACCCCTCCTCGTCCCGCTTTATCCCCGCGCAAGCGCAGTTCAGTCTGCCCATGCATTCCACGCGCATGCTTAAATTCTCCATTTGTAGGCAAGCTCGGCCCAGCTGTAATGGGTCTGGCGTGCCGGTAGGCGGCGCGCTCCGCAGCGCGGCAGGGGGCGGAGCGCTGTGCTCGGCGCTGTACAAAGAGGGGCCCAGCCAGCTCTCAGGGTGGAGCCACAGGCGAAGCATAAAGCTGTGTTCCTGCCTCCCTGCTGTCTCATCGCCCTGGCACGTGCCCACCTCGCACCCGGCCTCTCTTTTCTGGGGGGTGCCCAGTCCCATCCTTCACCCTACGGAGCCCGTGTCTGAAAACCGCAGCCCGGGCAGCTGGCACAAATGGCAGCAGTGCCCTGGGGCTGGGGTGCCCTTGGCTTTGCCAGCCTGGCAGCACTGGGGAGCATGGTGCAAGTAGGGACCGCTCCTGTCTGTATTCACTGCCCCCTGTGCCCATCAGGCACTGGCCTGGGGTACCCCAACACTGACTAGTGCAGATGGGCTGGAGTCCAAGGGGAGGGGGTTCAAGGTGGAATAGAAACATGCCAGGGACGGGGGAGAGAGTCTGAAACCGTCTTTTTATCCCAGAACCGCTCCAGTGTGGGCAGCAAGCATGTATCGTGAGCAACCTTGCCCTGTGCTTGAGAGCCCGCCTGTAGCAGGGAGGGCAGGTGAGTTGCCATGCCCAGTCAGTCCTTGGCCTCTTGGAGCCTGCCATCAAGAGTGCTAATTGTGGGTTGGGTGGGGAGACAGAATGGTACTGAGACCCCCCAGCCCACCTGGCACAATGTCTAGTCACTCTTGACCTGGGCTGGATTTGAATGGCTGCACTAGCTATGAAAAGCCCAGTCTTTGGCCCCATTTGGCCCCTCTGCAAAGCACAGCTCTTAGGAGGCTACTCACCTTCCCGGGGGGCTGATGCCAGCAGCAGTAGCCAGTACCAGAAGGGTTAGCCAGGAATGTGCTTCTTCTGGGGGGCGCGCCTCACACCACGTGGTGTGTGCAGGAGAATAATGCCATTTCTGGCAGGCCCAAGTCCGGGCAGTGACATCAGCCGTGGCACCGATACATAGCCCTGGGCTGAGCCAGCCACAGCCAGCTGGGCTACAGCCCGGCCCTTTGCCATATTCCTTTTTAATGTGGGTTCATGCTTTCTCCCGCCCACCAACAGACAGCGTGTGGATAAAGCATGAATGAGCTGCGCAGCCTGGTGTGTGTGTGTAATCCCTCTCCCTTGGCTGTGTCCTGGTTTCATTGTTCGCCTACACGCAACCACATGCAGTGATCTCAGCGTGCCTGGCATGGAATGTCATGTCCAGGGGAGCTGCTGGGGAATGGCCCCCTGGCCTTGCTGTTGTACTTTCTTCCACTGTCAGCTCTGTTGAGTTTCAGCGGCAGGCCTGGGCTCTGAGCCCTGCATGGCTTCCTGTCCGTGCGTGCCTGCAGGAGGAAGTGGCTTCCACTGACTAACAGTAGCAGCAGCAGTAGCTTCAGGTTGTGTTGCTTGCAGCCGTGATGAGTTAAATGCCACACAGTTGTAGCTGCGCCCCACACCACATGTTGGGGAATTGCTGCCTTTTTGGAGCCAGGTGCTGCTCGCAGCATTTGCACAACATGCTTGTGATTTCTGTGCTAAGCGCTACGGATGTCATTGCTCTGAAGGTTCCCCAGATTAAAATGCTTATGGGCCAAAAAAGCCCTTGGAATGCTGTGCTTTGTGGCCTCCGAATTCCCTTGGGCTGTCTCTTCGACTGAGTGCCGGGGCGTCAGCATTACCGAGCCACCGTCACACTCCAGCAGGGAGACTGTACAGTGCAATATTGTCTCACAAGCCCATTTAACTTCCCAGCATGCCAAGCACCAGGATCCGTAGGTATAAGCAGAATCTTGCTCCTTTCCACTGGCCTCCTCCTTCCTGCTGCTGCATACAGGGCTGTCACCCCGGGGCGGTCACTGTGGGGGCTTCCCCTGTGGTGGGTTCATCGCCTTTCTGCCTATGCCCAAAGAAATGCAACCTATGGAGTGGAGCAGTCTGAGCAGGAAGTGTGGCTGTGGGTGGCCCACAGCCCAGCTGTGCTTGTGTGCAGCAGGTTTCCTGGTACGTGCTTGTGTCTGGGCCTGCTGTGGAGTGTGACCTCCCTGGGTGCTGCACTGCACAGTGCGGGCCTGGACTACAGGAATACAGGTCGCATCCCGCTCCGAGCACCTGGCTGCTACAGCTAGGCTCGGGGCGAGAGGTGGGCAAGGGCTGCCCTTCCCCACGGTTATCAGGAAGCTCTCAGTGGTTAGCACTGGGCCAGTCGCTATCTCCCTGAAAGGGATGAATTGGTGAGAAGGCTCCACCCCCCCCCCCGTTATTGTTTGAACTCAAACAGCCTGGCCGCTGGCTTCTGTGATGGCGCCAGGGAGGATCGAGGAGTGCTTTGCACCTGCTTTTCTTCCTCAGCGTGCGGTTTCAGTTCTCCAGGCACAAGAAATCAAATGAAGCAGCCCCCGCACCACACACCCACCTCAGGCAAAGCTCTCGGGACCGAGAGGACGACTCGGGGGTCTCTGCTCTTGAGGATCCCCAGTAACTCACTGGCAGGCAGCAGCGAGGCAATTCAGCGACCTGTGCGTGGAGGCCCGTGTGCTTGCCAACGGGGAGTCAACGCCCATGAGCTGCTCAGCTCTCTCTGACGCTGATGGGCGCCGTGGGAGTGGCACCCTTGCCAAGGCCAGGCAGGGCAGGCTCAGCCAGCAGCTGCTCAAACAGCTCAGGAGCCAGGTGGACCCTGGAGAAATCTTGGGCCAGTCCTGTGGGAGGCTCTGGGCCAAGTCCAGGGTGGTGGAGGGCAAAGGTGGGGCAAGTCACAGGCTGGTGTGACATGGGGGTGGAGCAGTGTTACCTACCTGGCAGCTGGATGGGGGCAGTGGTGTAGTGGGGCAAATGGCCAAGAGGAGGGTGCAGGATCAAACAGACCCCCCCATCCCACACATCAGCTTGGCTTCTCCTGGCAGGTTCGGCTCAGCTTCCACTGCCTTGGGCTGCAGGGCAGCCACTTGGTCCTGAAGCAGTGGGAACCCGGTAAGCACCCCTCTGGCCATCCCAGCTGGGCTCGTCCAGGTGCTGAGCAGGCCCTGCCGATTCAGGGGCCTGGCCGTAGCTAGCTGTCTTTGGCCTTTCTCCTGCAGCCCAGCCCGTGGTACAAGCCCCGGTCCATAAAACTGACCCCCTGGACTCCATGGAGTCTCTGGCACGCTGGCCTTTTTGGAGAAAACCCTCTGCTTGGGGGAGGGTGTTTGGGGGTGGTTTATTTAATTTGGCAGATGAGGGGGGCTGCCAGGGGCCTTTTTAAGTCGGTGGAAAGGGCTTTTCGACAAGGAATGCTCTGCAGCGTTTCCTGCAGACAGGCTTGGATTCGCCTGATCCCCTCTGGAAGACTGTCCGTACCCAGGTCCCCAGCACTCACGCGCTTCCCCCGGCCTTTGGGATCTGCATGCTCCCAGAGGTGTACTGCTGGCACGTGGTTCATAGCCTGAAATACAGCTCCGGGTGGACAGAGCTGGGGCAGCCTTCCCTGGCATCGGCAGCTGACTGGGCACCAGTGAAGAGCTGGAGCACGGGCCTGACACGCTCCCGGCAGCCCTGACCATGGTGGAAGCAGGCGGCTGCACTCCCAGCTGAGTCCAGTGCATGTTCTACAGGGACACAAGGGGATCCGGGAAGGTCCCATGGGGCTGCCCTTCTCCTGTGTCCTCCCATTCCCTCCCCCCGGAGCCGGCTCGCAGCGTCCCGCTCCATCCAGGACAGTGCCCAACTTCCCCAGCCAGGGGTGGTTGGTGTGGTGGGACCCTGAGTACGTCTGCAGCAGGGAGTAAGGTTTAGACATCGCCCCGGGGGCTTTCAGTGGGGTTGCCCTCACTGCACACAGGTGGTTCTTTGGGATGGGGGTGCGCTGACCGGTGAGGAGAGGACGCCCCAGCTCAGGCAGAGAATTCAGGCCGCCTGCCGCTCTCGTTCCAGGGGAGGAAGGTGCGAGGAGGTTCCCTGTGCTCAGGGATTGCAGGCCCCAGGAACATGGCACCACCACACAGAGCAGGTTCTTCTAAAACACCAGTTTATTAAGGAAACAACTGAAAGAAAAGCCTGGCTCTTCTCCCCAAGATGGACCGGGCGGCAGAAAGCTGGGACTGTACATGACATTTTACACGTGAAAAGCTTCCTGCCCAGGCTGGGGCTCTCCAGGCCCAGGGGCTCTGGCTGGGTCGGGGGGCAGCAGCACGAAGCCCCCCTTTCCCTAGGAAGGGGCGAGACCTCACTGCCCCGCACAAGCACTCTTGCCCCTCATGGAGACCGTGCAGGGCTCCCCATCCCTCCAGCACCGGTGCCCCTTGCTGGTGGGACGCCCTGTCCTGTCCGTCTCCCCAGCCTAGCCTGCTGCTTCTCACTCCCTTCTCACAGAGAACAGCATGGCATGCCCCGCGGCTGGGCTGGCGGGCAAGGGGCCCTGGCAAATGGGGGATGGGAGCCGCTTGGGCTGGCGTCTCTCTCAAAGCCCCATCAGGGCTCTCTGGGAAGCAGCTGCTGCAGCCAAACACTCCCTCCTGTCCTGGCACCACGCAAGGATCTTTGCAGCAGTGGGACAGCGACTCAGAAGGGCCCGTGAGGCAGAGCGGGGTGGGCTGGGCTAGATACCCGGGGGGCCAGGAGGCTTCTGGCTGAAGGCTGGAGCTGGTTGAAGCTTGTGGCCACCACCTCAGGGAGAATGGCATCTTGGGCACAGGGGCCTGGCAGTAATGGGAGCTGGACCCTGGGCAGGTGCACCTAGGTGGGAGAAAATGTCTCCCTGCCCCAGCCTCCTGCAGGATCTGGGCCTGGATCCAGAGACCACACTGCCGCACCAGCGTCTGCCCCAGCCCATGCACAGACCTCCCCAGGGGTCTCCTTGGGCCACATGGGACCGAGCCGGTGTCCACCCCCCATCTGCCTCCTGCCGGCCATTTGGCTGGAGAAAGGCTGGCAGTGGCTGGCGGAGCCCAAGTCTCGTTGTGCACACAGCCAGAGTCTGGCTAGCTGGCAGGGGTGTAAGCTGGCTCTGGGGAGCTCACTATTCAATGCCTGCCCTCACTGCTTCCCATGCCCCAGGCAGCCCTGTCTGAGCCAGGCAGGGGAGGGAGTGATCCCACAACGTGTGGGGCTGGAGGTCACTGTCCTGGGGTCTTAGTGGCAGTCTTGGGGGGGGGTCCCTCAGGCTGCCTCACGTGGGCACCCAAGGTGCCCCGAAGCCCGCGGAGCAGGATTCACGCCCAGGCAGGATGGCTGCCCATGCAGCTGGACAGTGCCCCCGCAGGGCCACAGGCCTGGCTACTGCAGCATGCTCACAGCAGCCACACGCGTGCTGAGTGACCTGCCCTCGTCTCTGACCGTCCCCAGCCACTCTAGGTGGGGGCAGGCGCTGGTGTGAGCAGGGGAAGCAGTGTGACCTGCTGGGGGCTGGCAGACCAACGCCAGCGGTAGAGCCCAGCCGCATGGAGGTGCCACCTCAGGGTGGGGCTGTCAGTTCCCAGCCTGCTGCTGAGCCCCTGGAATCACACGCCCTTCTGGGGCTGGGCGGAAGGGTTTACACCCTGCCCACCACTCACAACCTGGGAGAGGCTTGGGCTTAGCCTGGGCCGTCTGTGGGGGAGACGCTTCTCCAGTGCCCCCCACCTGCTGGGCAGCTGGGGGCTCCCCCCAATGAAACCCGGCTGTGGGGCTGAGCCGCAGCCTGGGGTCGCTGCTGCCCCCTCTGCAGGCCCTGAGCCTTGTAGTCCTGCGGTTCCCATAGAGTGCAAGGCCCCCCGTCTCTCTCTGTGCCAGGCCGAGAGACCCGCCCTGTGCTTGCCCACTCAAACCCACCTGGGCCACCCCCTTGCTGGTCAGCATTCGCTGAGGCTTTATGCCCTCCCCAGACCCCAGGACAGCTAGGCCAGAGCACGTTCAAGCTGTCCCTGCCCCAGCTGCTGGGTCCTCGGCCCAGGCCCACCTTACCGCCACTTCGTCTGTGACCTGCATGGCAGGAGCACTGCAGCCGCTGTGCCCAGAGGACAGCTGGCACCTGCACATGCTGCACGGTGCTGGGCCCCATCTCTGTCCAGGCTGGGCCCTAGCCAGGGCCACGGGAATCTGGGCTGCAGCCACTGCCTGCTTGGCTCAGGCCTCCCCTTTAAACCAGGGGGGCAGGCAGGGGGCTTGCTCCCTGGGCTGGGGATGCCCCCACTCTAAGCCACGTACAGTTCCTCCACGAACCCCGTTGCAATGGCAGCTTGTTGCACACTTCAGCTAAGATGCAGGCCTGCTGCTGCTCACGCAAAGGGAGTGCAGGGGCGTCTGGGCCCTGCCCTATGAGCTTTCTCCTACATCCCAAGGCCACAAGGGTCCCTTGTGACCACCCAGTCTGAGCTCCGTATAGCACAGGCCTGAGACCCGCCCCAGTAAACCCTTGGGCAGAGCTGTTAGAAAAACAGCCTGTCCTAATTTAAAAACGGTCAGTGACGGAGAATCCGCCCCAGCTCTGGGTCAGTTGTTCCAATGAGTAATTCCTCTCACTGCTAACGATTTACACCTTACTTGTGCCAGTCTGAACTTCCTAGCTTCAGCTTCCAGCCACTGGCCCGGGTTAGACACCCCTCCGCTACACAGAAGAGCCAGCGCACTATCTAATGTTTGTTCTTCTCATAGATACCTATAGACGGGGAGCAAGTCACCCAGAACCTTCGCTTTGCCAAGCTAAATAGTCTGAGCTCTATGAGTCTCTCTCTATGAAGCAGGTTTTCTAATCCTTTCCACATTCTTGGGGCTCTTCTCTGAGCCCCTCCCAATCTATCACCATCCTTCTTGAATTGCAGGCCCCAGAACTGGACCCAGGATTCCAGCAGCAGTTGCATCAGGGCCACACACAGAGGTAAACGCTTTTTTCAGTCACTGCTTGGCATGACAAGTCCCCCAGCCTGTAACACGGCCTGCAGTCTCTGTCCCTCCGCGCTGACATGTAGCCGTATTCACACACAGTTTACCAAGCACGCCACACTGCTCTGCAGCAGTGACCTGGCCTCTTCATTGTGTACCACACCCTAGCTGTGTGTCATCTGCAAACATCATTGGTGATGATTTGATGTTGTCTCTTGATGATGTTAAATAGCGCAGGGCCAAGAACTGCCCCACTGGACACACCTGCTTGATGACGATTCCCCACCTACAGTGACATCTGGAGAGTCCTTACCTACCAGCTTTTAGTCCACGGGAAGTGGGCCAGATTGATTTTACAGAATTCTAATTTTAATGTCGGTTTTACCCTGGCCCTAGAGGCTGGCAGCAGGGGCGGGCTGTGTTCCTGGGGGGTGACTTAGGTGTCTCACAGCGAGACACAGTGCTTGATATTCAGGGTGCCGTGTGCCCGGGGGCACAGTGCCATGCCAGCATTCCTCTAGCCTACGACCATGAGCTAATGAAATACCCTGCATTCTGCTACCCCTGCTACACACACAGAGGGAGGGTGGGGAGTTGCAAATACTCATTGAGGTACAACGTGTCTCTGAGTAGTTCCAGGGATGGGTGTTTTGCTCCCATGCGCCAGGCTCAGAGCCTCCTTCTGCTGCACCATCCAGTATGTGCCAGAGGAGGGCAAACTTGCATTTGGCTTCAGCAGCTCATCTCCCTGGCTTGGCAGACCTGGGTTGCTGCACTGTTATCCAGGCTGGCTAGCTGCCCCAGCTCCCTGGCTGCAGGCAGGATTTGGCTCTGGCTCCAGGGAGCGGTACGGGGAGCAGGTGCTGGAATCCAGTCACTCCCCGTCTGAGAAGCAGGAGACAGTGACTGCAAAACGTCCAATTCCACGGCGTGCATACTGCCAGCTGGGAAGTCCTAGGCCATGGCAGAGACCATGGGGCAGCGCACAGCTCTGCCCGCGGCTGGCTCCGGCTGGCTGCACACTCAGGGAGGTGATGCTGCGGTGCTGACATTCGCTCCGATTTTCAGTTTTCTCCACAAGCCTGAGGGCGAAGCTGAGGCCCTAGAGCCGACTCAGCAGCGGGCTCCTCACACCTGGCGTACGCCGGGCCCGGTTCAGACCCCACGAGCTACAGCTCAGCGCCTGGGACACAAGGAGCTGAACAGGCTCATGGGAAGGAAGTGTCTCCTTGGGCTGGGCCAGGCTGGCGATGGGAGGGAGGCCGCGGCGTTATCCCCGGCCACAGTGGGCAGGAGCAGGAGGCTGTGTGGCTGCGTCTGGCCTGGCCTGGCCGGTCCTGTGCACAGCTCCATGCGGTGTGACCACGAGTCCAGGGCCCATCACACCCATGTGGAGCCCAGAGCCCCCCAGTTTCTCTGTGCACAGACCCTGCTGGGCTGGCGGCTGGGGCTGGGTGGGGCCGCGCCGGCAGGAAGGGGCCAGGCCAGGGAGGGGAGCAGAGCTGCTGGCTCCTGCTTGGGCAGAGTCTCCTGGGGACAATATTTACAGTCCCTTCCCGCAGGACACTGGCGGGGTGTCCAGAGGGGCCAGTCGGCGTGGGGGGGCCGAGGACAGTGCTGCTGGGGCTGCCCCTCCTCCCGGCTCAGCTCAGCTCGGCCTAGATGGAAACCTCATATTCCCTGGTGTCCTGGAAAGGAAACAGACTGCAGGGGGTTGGACACTTGCCAGCACTGCCAGGGCGTTCTCCACCCAACCCCACTAGGGGGCAGCGTCCCCACACTCGTTCCCCCCCATCCCCCTCACGCCTTCCCTTCCTCCCGCCCCCTTCCTGGGGGGCAGCGACCCTCCTCTCCCCGCACCTTTCCGCCCCACCGTTGGGGCTCCCTTTGCAGCCCCCTCCTGGGATTGGACATTGCTGCACAAAATGACCCCTCTCCGGCTCCACACCCATACTGGGGGACTGGGGGCAGTTCCAGCAAGGGCCCAGGGCACTCCACAGCGGAGGTGCATGGGGCTGCCCCATTGCACAGCTGCTCTCAGCCCTCTAATCCAAGCCAGCCCCCAGCTCCTGGCAGTGCCCCAAGCACCTGGGTTTACCTGGGGCCAAGCTGCCAACAACCCTGTGTGGCCCGAGGGCTGGAGGGGCCTGAGTGACCGGGGCTCAGTACTTACTCCTGTCTCGTAGGCGGTGTTGTCAAAGGCCGATTCCACAGTGATGTGATCGTAGGGGTGAGAACCAGACAGGGGCAGCTGCAGGGAGGGTTTCCCCTGGAGCCTGCAGGCGAAAGAGACGAGCAGACAGTGACCCCAGCTCCCAGGGCTGGAACTGACAGACAGGGCTGGGCAGGGGGCAGACAAGAGAACATGGGACCCAGGCTGGGGGGCAGGGGCAGACAGGGCTGGGGGACAGATGGGGCCGGGCAGGAGGCAGATGCGATTGGGTGCGGGGCAGAGGAGGCCGGGCAGGAGGCAGACAGGGTTGGGTGAGGGCCAGTCGGGGCCAGAGACGGGGGCAGAGGGGCCGGGGGCAGATGGGGCCAGGGGCAGACAGGGCCGGACAGGGGGCAGACGGGGCCAGACAGGGTGCAGAGGGACCAGGGGCAGACGGGGCTGGGACAGATGGGGCCACGCAGGAGGCAGACATCCCCTGCCCCCCCACCCCAGGCACTCACTTGCAGAAGTAGAGGTAAATGCCTCCGATGAGCAGTGCCACGACCAGCACTGGCAGGAAGATGGCGATGGCGACGTTGGGGCCCTCCTGCGGGTTCCCCGAGGGCGAGACCTTTGCAACTGCCGGAGAGCCGGGGAAAGGGAGCAGGGAGGGGTACAGAGACCAGGGCAGCGGGCAGGGGAAGAAGAGAATTTACCGGGGATGAAACCAGACTCCCTGGGCAGCTCGGTGGGGATCCTGCACCCCCCTTCTCAGGGCACTGGGGTTCCGCCCCCCCATGTTCTTCTGTGACAGGTGCCCTGCGCGGACATGGGACCCAGCCTGCAGTGCCTCCTCCCCGCTCACAGGGGAAACGGCGCCTCCTGCTGGGCAGCCACATCCCGGCTCTGCACTCGCTGCGAAGCCCAGCCCAGCTCCCTAGATAGCCCCCCCACCCCCGCCCCCATGGGCACCTACCCCCACCGGCACCCCCACCTGCATCCCCGCCCCCATGGAAGTCCACCCCCATCCGCATCCCTATGGGCACCTACTCCCACCAGCACCCCCATGGACACCCACCCCCACCCCCATGGGCACCACCATGGAAACCCACTCCCACCCGCACCCCCATGGGCACCTACTCCCACCAGCACCCCATGGAAACCCACCCCCACCCCCATGGGCACCCCCATGGACACCCACCCCCATGGGCACCCCCATGGAAACCCACCCCCCAGCCCCACCCCCACTCGCATCCCCACCCACACCCCCATGGAAACCCACCCCCACCCCCATGGGCACCCCCATGGAAACCCACTCCCACCGGCTCCCCCAACCACACCCCCATGGAAACCCACCCCCACCCCCATGGGCACCCCCATGGAAACCCACTCCCACCGGCTCCCCCAACCACACCCCCATGGAAACCCACCCCCACCCCATCCCCATGGGCACCTACTCCTACCAGCACCCCCATGGGCACCCACTCCCACTGGCACCCCCACCCGCAAACCCACCCACACCTGAACCCCCTCTTTGATCCCTCTTTTGCCAAATCTCCCTGGGCCAGCCAGTGAGCCAGCAGTGAGCCCAACCCAGCTGCCCCCCGCACCCAGTGCCGTCACTCCCTGTGTTTCTGCATGTCCCGATGGTTCAGTGTCATCTGCTCTCCCCACCAGTCTCCTGGCCCCAGTGGCTCTCAGGCCACCCCCCTCCAGGCCTCTGCCCCAGAGGGACCCCCCAGCCCTCCCGCATGGCAGCCTGCGAGCGAGGCTGAGGGCTTGAGGGTACCAGGACCCTGGCTGCAGGCAGGCCAGAGGGGGCTGCACGCCGGCCAGAGGGGGCTGCACGCCGTGTTCTTACCGTCCAGGTTGCGGTTGCTGTAAAATTCATCATAAGCAGCTGGAAGAAGAGAGGGAAGAATGAAAGGCGGGAAGGAGAGCCAGCAGCTGGGTCGAGCAAGGGGGGCAGGAGTCCAGTGCATGGGCTGCTGGGGACCAGGGCAGAGCCAAGGGCCCCATCACGTGCTGGCCCCAGGCAGGGCAGCTGAAGCTCAGAGTGGTTATTAAATGAGAGCCTGTGGCCGGTGCTTTGCTAACAGCTTGGCCCAGTGTGGCCCCCCTGCCTTGGGGCTGACGTGGGCACATGCTCCGTGCGCCGTGGGACGGGAGCATTAGAGTCAGGCTGGAGAAGGGACAGGCAGCTTTGCAATGCCAGGGAGACGCTAGCGCTGGCAGTGGCAGGGGGTGTCCCTGGCACACTCACCATTCAGTCATGGAAGGGGCGGGGGAGGAGCTGGCATGCCCAGGGCACAGTGACCACAAGGCAATCCTGCCGGAGAGGGCCGTTCTGCGCCCCACAGCGGAGGGCCCTGCAGGGAAGGTGAGACGCCAGGGGCCCGGGGACTGGCTGGGCCGCACACACTGTTTGCTAGTCCCAGGGCAGACTCACCAGCCTTGCAGATGGGAGGAGAGCTGTTCCACTGTGAGGGGTGGCCGGGCACACAGCGGAGGCTCCCCTCCCCCAGCAGCACGTAGCCCGTGGCACATGAGAAGCGCAGGGTTGTCCCGGCCTGGTACAGCCTCTTCTCCGGGGTCTGGATGCCGTTTTCCGGGGCGCCCGGGTTGTGGCAAGGCTCATATACTTCCGCTGCAAACGTGGAATGGAGCTGGGCTGAGACACACACCTGCAGCTCAACCGCGGGCAGAGGGGCTCGGTGTGAGGCTGGAGCTTCCTTTGGGGGCTGTGGGGAGCCTCCCCCATGGGGCTCAGCCTGGCCCAACTGCTGGGGGACTCTTGCCAGGGCTGGGAGGCGGGCAGCTCCTTGCCAGGCTGCGGCCCAGGCCCTGGGGGACAGCCCAATGGGATGAGGTGCCCCCCTCCTGAGCATCCCATGCTTCAGGGTACCCAGCACAGGCTGCAGGGCCAGGGCTCTCCCCAACCCTGGAGACAAGCAGCCAGATGCACCGTGACCAGTTTTGCGGGGAGGTTACAGACAGACAGCTGGAGCAGCAGGACCCCACGGAAGCACCTGGCTGAGCTTGGACTCACGGGTGCACTTGGGGAGGTGGTCGCTCCACTTGGGGCCCCCGGCCTGGCGGTCCCGGCAGGTCAGCAGGCCGCCCCCTGTCAGGACGTAGCCCTTGTTGCAGACGAACTGCACGGTGGAGCCCACGGGGAACTTGGAGCTGGAGATGATCCTGCGGCTGTGGTCCACGTCCCCGGGGTCCTTGCAGGAGGTCACTGTGCAGGGGAGGGAGGGCAGCGAGACTCACATCAAGCTGAGGGGCAAGGGGGAGATGCCTCTCCGCATGGCTCAGGGCCTTAGGAGTTGTGAGGATGTGACTCAGCAGGGAGGGGGGAGTGTTGACCTGGGAATGTGCCCTGGGGATGGGAGACCTGAGAGCCTGTCACCTGAGCCAGGAGGGGGAGGGGGAGGTAACACCTCTGCCCAGGAATGTGGACGGAGACTGCAGCAGGAAACCTGCTGGGGGGGGGTTAGTTTTCAGTTTGGGGCTGGGTGGAGGAACACAGGGAACCCCAGGGCTGGGGTCTAAGCTCCCTGCTCCCCCAGAAGGACTTGACTGAGGGGTCCTGGGTGGCTCTGTTTTGGACTGTGTTCCTGTTGTCCAAAAAACCTTCTGTTTTACTGGCTGGCTGAGAGTCTCAGTGGATCCCAGGAAGAGGGGTGCAGGGCCTGGACTCCCCCACACTCCGTGACAGGAGGGCTGGAGCCAAGTGGGGCTGTGGCCCTTAGCTCTGCAGGGTGTGGGGGGAGGGGAAGGGAAGCTGCTCGGGGGTGGGGTGGGGGGGTGGCAGCCCAGAACTGGACACTGCTCCTGCTCGGATTGTGGGGGGGCGAGGCTGCAATCCCCACAGCCTGCCCAGCTATGCCGTGGCAGGCAGCGTGGCTAGTGGTCGAAGCACAAATGCCTAGAGTCTCTTCCCAGCACTGCCACCCATGCCTGGCAGGGCGAGGCCTCCAGCCCCTCTGCACTGCAGAGAGGGACACAGCCAGACCCCCGGGCGCCCGGAGCCCTGCCCCAGGGCTGCAATGGGTAGGTGAGAGTCCGGCCCTCTGGGGCTGGCATTGAGGGCACGGAGCTCCAGCAGGGGGAGCTCTCGGCACAGCAAAGCCTGCCTGCCCCAGCCGGCCTGAGCAAGGCAGCCTGGGCACAAAGGGGTGCAGGGTTGTTTGCGGGAGGCGACTGTTGGCATCCTGGCAGGGCTCCGGTCTGGGGGATCTTGTACCCATCCCCACCCTGCTAAGTGCCTGCCGCCTGGGGGGCAGCCCCACCCACCCCTCCCAGCTGGGAGCCCGGTTCCGAGCTGACCGGGTAGGCAGGGCGCTGTCCCTGGGAAAGAGGGAGGGAGCGGGAGGGGCCCTCCCCTCCCAACCCGTGCTCCAGCAGGAGCAGCCAGTGCTTGAGGGAGACCCGGGCCGGGCCGGGCCAGCTGATTGTCCCCTGGATGGCAGGAGGCCCGACCAGCCAACACTGGTGCAAAGGGGCCAGAACTCCAGCAAGCGCTGGGGGGCAGCCCCAGAGGGCAGGGCAGGCGGGGAGGGGAACCCCGGGGCAGTCTCTGGGATGTGCGGGGCAGCCTGCCCCAGCAATGACCTGAGCTCACCCCTCTCACAGGTGGGCAGGTCCCCGCTCCAGGTCAGGTCCCAGTGGCACATGAGCAGGTCCGTGCCCACGAGCTCAAAGCCAGGGTAGCAGTGGAAGTTCACCATGGTGCCGTGGATCAGCTCGGGGTGGGATGTGGTCTTCCAGCCGTTGGGGATCTCGGGCAGCTCGGGGCACGTGTCGTTGCGTGGAACCTCTGCAGGGAGAGCCAAGTGAGACCTCTGCCAGCACAGGAGCCTGGCCCCACAGGCTGGCTGCAGGGCATGGCGGGGGGCACAGCTAGCGGTGCTCAGAGCTCTGAGGGGTTGGGGGTTAGAGCAGGGGGGCTGGGAGGCAGGACTCCTGGGTTCTATCCCCAGCTCTGGGGGGGCACTGGTGGTTATGGGAGGGGGGACTGGGAGGCAGGATTCCTGGGTTCTCTTCCCAGTGCTGATGGGGGTCCCTCACCGAAGAAGTGGATGACGAAGCCCTGCTGGTAGCCAAAGACAGCGCCGCCAGGGTCTGACTGGAACTGGATGGTGACGTCGGCCATGGCCGTGTAGAGCTTGAAGCGGCGGTGGGTGCCCGTGTACTGGCCCAGGATCCGGGCTGTCAGGTCATCCCCGTCGTAGAATGTGAGGATGTCACCCTTCCCAATGTGCAGCCTGGGGAGAGAGAGGGGGCTGGGGAGACGCCCTGCGGAGGGGACCTGTAGAGCCCGGCTTAGCTGGTCCTGGCCCTGGCCCTAGAGGGGACTCTCCCCCTCGGATGAGTGAGGCTGTGTGGGTGTGGACTTCACTTAGAAGGGTTTCAGCCAAGACCATCCTGGGGCAAAGGGAGCCCAGCCCCGGCCCTGGCCCCTTTGCAGCCACAGACTCTCACGGTGAGCAGTGGAGAATTGGCTGCAGACTCAGGGGACGAGGGGTTCCCCACAGGGCTCGCACCTCTGCCAGCCATCCCCAGGGCACCCAGTGATCGCCCGGGGGCAATCCATAGGCCCTTGCTCCCCCTCATGCCTGGCTCAGTGCCTCCCTGACACTCACACTTGGATGTCCAGCATGATGCGCTTGTCCTCCTCCACGTGCAGGCCCCAGATGCAGTCCTGGCCCTTGCCATAGGCCTCCGGCCAGTTGGGGGACAGCACCACGCCCGCTGAGTCTGTGATCTCCCCGCTGCACACGGCTGCAGGGACAGACGACACTGAGCTCCTGCCCCCTCTGCCCCCTGCAGCCCAGAGCTACGGGGCGGGAAGCCTCACAGCAGCCCCCCTTCCTGTCTCAGCGAGCAGCACAGGGGGCTCTCAGTGGAGCGCCTGGGCCCCAGCTCTGCACAGGCCTGGGAGCCCAGGGGAACAGTGCCCTGCCTGCTCTGGCTGGGCGGGCCCCTGCCCTGGCTCAGCTGGTCTGTCCCCCCAGGCACCTGCCTGCCCCCTCCCCTGCAGCCTGGCTTGGCCTCAGCAGACAGACCTCGGCACGCCGGCTCTGTCTCGTTCCACTGGGGGTCGCTGGGGTCCACGCACTCGATGATGATGGAGCCCTGCTCCAGGGTGTAGCCAGGGTCGCAGCTGAACTCCACCGTGGTGCCCACGGCATAGGTGGCGTCGCTGGTGGTGAAGTTCCCGCACTTGACGAAGGGCTCATAGCAGTGCCCCTGCTGGAACGCTGGGGGCGGAGGGGCAGAGGGTTAACGTTGCCACCCAAAGGGGGCCGGGATGACAGTGTCCGCGGCTCCCCGGCAGCACAGGGCTCGTTCTCCGGGGCCCTGGGCCAGGCGTCTCTCCATGCTCCCTGCGGGGGTCTCAGGCCTTACCTTCGTAGCGGAGCGCCACGCCGGTGGAGGCGCCGTTGCTGTCGGTGGTGAGCTCGAGGAAGAAGTGGCGGGTGGTGCTGAGCAGCCCCTCGATGGGCAGGTACTCCACCTCGAACGAGTCGTACACCGGCGGCGCCTCCGTGCTGTTCCCGTTCCGGATGACGAGCCTGCACAGCAATGGTCACAGAACCAGCTGGGGGGGGCACAGGCCTTGGAAGATCCCTGCGGTGTGGCCGCTGGGTTCTAGGGGTCTGTGGCTCAGCCTGCTGGAGGCCCCTGTGTGCATCGGGAGAAGGCGGGGAGACGAGGGGCACGGCTGATGCCTGGAGGCAGGAGGGCAAAAACCACAGGTGCGGGGGTGACACTATACCCCATATTCGTCATAGAAATATTGTTATCGTAGGATTACAGCATTACTAAGATACGGTTTGTGCAAGATAAGGCATGTGAGGTGTCATTGGAAGTTATGATTTGCTGAGTATGATTATCCTATTTGTATGCATGGAGCATTTTTGTATCTAAAGCTAGGAATATTGACTATACATCTGTACTACAAAAATGTTTACACCTAGGGAACGCCCACCAGACAGAATGCAATCAGTCTGGCTGGCTAGCTGCGGAGGACGAGCCAGTGGACCATTGGGAGAACAATAGGTCTTTGAAGATGCTAATCTCCCACCTTCCCGGGATGCTACAAACAAACTCTGACTCCTGGCTGCTTTGACACTGCAGGGTCCTGTGATTAAGTCACCTGGTACTGGACTCCATGATACAATACCAGTATTTTCCCACCGGAGGGGACTGGACGGGATGGGGCAGGGCAGGAAAACAAAGGATTCCTGCCATACGAAACACCTATTTAAGGCAGGGGAGAGATAATCAGGGTCATTTTCACTGAATCTGTGCCCAGCATGACTGCTGCATACACCTAAGCAACAAAGACACAGGGGGGAGAAGGACTGAGCGCAGGCAGGGAAGGTGTTTGGCCTGTGAAAGGGATACCTGGAGTTTTAAACTGCAAGCAAGAGCAGCTTGCCTTCAAGAACCTCTGCAGACTACCTAAATCAACATTTAGGGTGAGAAATTATTACTTGTAACCAGCTTCTGTAGTATTTTAAGCTTATCCTCGTTTTTGTTTTATTTGCTGGATAATCTGCTTTGACCTGTTTGCTACCCCTTATAATCACTTAAAATCGATCTTCTGTAGTTACTAAACTTGTTTTGGTTTTCTCTAAAACCAGTTTGTGGAATTCATAACTGTGGGTGGGGAAAAGCTGTTGAATATCTCCCTCCACCCCAAGGAGGGGAGCAAATTTCATGAGCTTATGCTTCACAGTTCTCTGAGCTGCACAAGACACTATAGGTTTGGGTTTGTGCTCCAGAGGGGGTGTGCATGTGAGTGCTGGGCAATTCCCTAGCTGTGCTGATTTCAGCGTCTGCGTCCTTCTGCAGCTGGGTGTGTCCCTACCTGGGTGTGTCCCTACCTGGGTGTGCTGGAGGAAGCTTGAGGGCCTGGCTCAGCAGGACAGTGTAAGGGAGCCCAGGCTGGTGGAACAGGTGGGCTCAGTGGTACCCCAGTACATCAGGCGGCACCCTGGAGGATGGGTAACCCATCACACAGGGGAGCTGTGGTGCCCTGGTTATCTCCTCTGTCCCCTCTCCTAGAGGGGGCTCAGTGGGAAGGCCGGCTCAGGCATGGAGAGTCGGAGGGGAGCCCCTGGTTGGGGTGGGAGCCCAACACCTGTCACTGTCCATCAGCGCTGGCTAGAGCTCTGACCAGAGAGCAGGGCAGCCTCAATGGCACAGCTGCTCTGGCATGTGCCATCGGTGGGTTTCAGAGCCAACATCCATTTGCAAACACATGTTGCAAGTTCTACACAGTGTGGCAGGGGAGCTCTAGCCCCCCAGGCCTCACAGACACGTCCACCCTGCTCCCCTGAGGCTGCACCCTCATAGGCCCTTCCCTTGTACGGGCCCCGCTCCCTGCCCCACACCTGTCATCATCCTCAGCCAGCGCGACCTTCTCGAAGTGCAGATGCAGGCGATGGCCCCTGGGGGCCTCCAGCAGCCACTGGCAAGTCAGGTTGCTGCTGTAGTTGTTTGGGAAGCCGGGCGAGATGATGCGTCCGACGGTGGCATTTCTGATCACGCCTCCGCAGGCCGCTGCAAGGGGAGGCCGAGGGTTAGGAGCACTGGGGGGATGGCCGCCAGGCAGTGGCTTGCCCAGGCAGGGGCATCGGAGATGGGCCAGGCCAACTGGCTTGCCCCCATCAGAACGCCCTTGGCCAGATACTGCCCGGCCTTGCAGCAGTGGGCAGAGGGCAGTGCCTGGAGCCGGGCTACAGCTGCAGGGCAGTGGTTGGAGCGTGCCCAGTGCTTAGGGGGCACCCCATAGCCTGTGGGAAGGTGCTGGGGTGCAGAACCCTCTCTTAGGAGGAGACAGCCAATCAGGAGCTGGCGTCTGGGGCCAGGCTCAGGCTGAGAAGGCCAAACTCACGTCCCTTGTGAGCAGCTAAGGTCTGCTCTGGCAAGGCCTGTGCCCAGCCAGTGGGGCATCCGGCAGCACTGGGCAGCCCCTCCCCCCAACTCACCCAGGCAGATGGGCTCCCGGCCGCTCCAGAAGGGCCAGGTGGCGTTGAGGCAGGTGAGCACAGGCGGGCCCTGCAGCTGGTACCCTGTGGTGCAGTAGAAGTGGGCGCTGCCCCCAGGGTGCAGGCTGGTGATGGAGATGTCGCCGTAGGCCGGTCGGGAGGGGAAGCTGCAGCTCAGCAGATAGGCTGGAAGGGAGAAAGGGAGAGAGAGGGGCATTGAATGGCAGGGCCTGGCAGGCTGAATGGCTGGAGCGATGTGCTCCCTGGCTTGGCATGCCTGGTGCCCGGGGGTGGGTGCCCCGTGCCCGTGGGGGCGGGTGCCTGGTGCCTGTGGGGAGGGATGGACTCGACCATGTCCCTGCTTCATGGTTGCACCCCGCTGGCCCCAGTCCCCCCAGGGCACCAGGCTGTCACCCCCTCACTGCCCCGCACAGCACTCACCCAGGGCAGAGGGTGCCACCACAGCACCTGGGTGTTTTGCAGCATGTGGCCATGCCAGGCTGCCGTGATGCTGGAACACTTTTAAGCGTGGGCGTGCTAAAAGCCAGACCCCCTTACCGTCCGCAAATCCTCCCACCCCGAGCTGGGTCCAGGAGCAGGGCCATGTCTTTGGGAGGGGGGGACCTGGACAGGAGTAAGGGGGCCGAGGCCAGGACCACAGCTGGGGACGGGCGCGGGACCAGGAGCGGAGCCCCTGGGTGTGGGCCGGCAGCCAGGACCCTGGGGGGGGGGGCCAGAAGTGGAGCCTCGCGTAAAACCTGGGGGTGCTTCAGCACCCCCCCACAGCCCTAGTTCCTGCACCTAAGCCAAGCTGGGCATCAGAGGGATCCTGCCCCACAGTGTGGGTGTCACGCCCTCCCTCTGAGAGCCACAGGCAGGAACTCGGGGTGGAAGGAGGTCGGCTTTCCCTCCTGGAATACCCAGCTGCTGAGCGGTTTTCTCTCCTCTCCCCCCATTGTATGGAGACCCAGAGCCTCTGCCCCACCTGCCCAGGCAGCACCCAGTGGGCGCAGTTACAGAGACATGGGTCGGACACGGGTGTTGTCCCTGATCCCAGCCGGCAGGTGGCAGCAAATCCTTCTGTACGGCCAGGCAGCTGGCCGGAGGAGTGCAGCCTCCAGGCCCCACCTTGCCCACAGGTGCTGCCCGCCCAGGGACACCGCTCTGCCAGGCTGCAGGCGGGGAGCCAGACTCCTCGCTGTCCTTCTGCCAGGGGAGCTGGCGTTCCCCACCCCGCCAAGAGTCCTTTGCCCCTGCTGATGCCTGGGAACCCCAGGAGCCATGGGTCCAGACTAAGTGGGCTGCTCCCATGGGGCTGCACAGCCTGGCTGCTGGCATCGCCAGAGTCCCTGCTGCCCCAGGGCAGGAGGCGCTGCAGGGAGTGGGCGGGGGTGGGGGTATGCAGGTGAAATCTGCCCAGGTCACGCTGGGTCTCAGAAGGGAACCCAGCCCCTGGCTCTGTGCAGGCCGGGGGTGCTCGGGGAATGACTGGGGCAGGAGCCGGAGGGGGGCTGGCAGCACCTTCGCATCTCCACGCTGGCCGAAGGGTGCTGGACAAGCGGGGTGTGAAGGGCAGCTGACAGTGAGGGAACACGCTGGTGCCCTGGGGGACCGCAAACGTGGCTGAAGATGCAGCGCCTCTCCCCCTCTGGTACCCGGCTCACTTTGCCCACACACCCGGGCACAGCCACAGTGCAACAGAGGGGACACTGCTCATAAACCTTCCTGCCCAGACCAGCCTCTGCGGCTCAGGGCTACACACTGGCTGCGTGAGCTCACAGCCTCTGCTTGCGAGGTCACTCCATCTCCGCAGCAGCACGCTGTGATGTCACAAAGAGGTGAGCCTGACCTCAGCTGGGGCGGAGGAGGGATTTGGACGAGCGAAGGATCCCGGGGGCACTCCGGGAAGAGCAGCCACGGCGCTCAGAGCACCGACCTCTTCCACCAAGCCAGCACCAGCGCCAGGCAGAGCAAAGTCTAGTTCTAGTGCGGAGGAAGGGCAGGGCCCTGGGCCCCTTTGCATGCGAGTGATGCCCAGCCAGGGCCCCTTTGTACACCAGCGTGATGCCCCCCCAGGGCCCCTTTGCACACCAGCGTGATGTCCCCCCAGGGTCTCTGTGCACACCAGCGTGATGCCCCCCCAGGGCCTCTGTGTACACCAGTGTGATGTCCCCCCAGGGCCTCTGTGTACAACAGCGTGATGTCCCACCCGGGCCCCTTTGCACACCAGCGTGATGCCACCCCAGGGCCCCTTTGCACACCAGCGTGATGCCCCCCCAGGGCCTCTGTGCACACCAGCGTGATAACCCCCCAGGGCCCCTTTGCACACCAGCATGATGCCCCCCCAGGGCCCCTGTGCACACCAGTGTGATGCCCCCCCAGGGCCCCTTTGCACACCAGTGTGATGCCCCCCCAGGGCCCCTGTGAACACCAGCGTGATGCCCTTCCAGGGCACCTTTGCACACCAGCATGATGCCCTGCCAGGACCCCGTGCCCCTTTGCACACCCTGGCAGCCAGCAGAGATGAAGACCGAGCCCAGCAGAGCCCAGACTCTCACACTCAGGGGCTGCAGCTGACTGTGCAGTGTCTGTGGGTGACGGGGGGTGAGACCATACTGTTGGGGGGGGTCACAAGCAGTCCAGCGCCTTCCCTAGGAGCTCCCCACGTGGGAATCAGCAGGGGAGGGGAGCAGGGATGGGTGCGACGGCCAGTGGTAGCCAGCCCAGGGCTCTCAGTAGCGGAGGGCCTGACCCTGCTGTCAGGGAGCAGAGGGTGACTCTCAGCTCATAGAGCCCCTGCCCTAGTGGGAAATGCCCCGGGCCCAAGCACCTGTGGAGGGGGGCTGGGGTACCCAGGCATCTGGCTGGCGGTACCACAGCCTGGCCGGTGGGAGTGACTGAGTCATGCTCAGCCCCTACCTGTACCCAGAATCCCCCTGAATCCGGGGTGGGGAGGGGACTGGACCCATCAGACAATAATATAAAGGAGCGTGAAGTGCGGCTTTTCCCATTAATTTGCTGCATGTTGCCATGGCGACCCCGGCCGAGGGACGCACTCAGCACAATCTGTCGTTATTTTTCCATTAATAGCGTCAGGGCGGCACCAGGCATGTGGGTGAGTGAGGGCAGGTCGGGGGGGCAGCACATCCCTCCCAGGAGATTCTGGTGCAGACAGAGACCCCCCAGCCCAGTGCTGAGCGCCCCTTGGGGGTATTGCTTTGCTGAGGAACCTTGGGCAGGTTAAGGAGACAAAGGACCATGGGAAATGGGAAAGCAGGCACCCCCCATCCCCGAAACCCACCGAGCTCCGCCAGCGCCCCTCAATCCCGACCCGCAGCCCCCTGATAGCCCAGCCCTGGGCTCCCCCATCCCCGAAACCCACCGAGCTCCGCCAGCGCCCCTCAATCCCAACCCGCAGCCCCCTGATAGCCCAGCCCTGGGCTCCCCCATCCCCGAAACCCACCGAGCTCCACCAGCACCCCTCAGTCCTGACCCGCAGCCCCCTGATAGCCCAGCCCTGGGCTCCCCCATCCCCAAAACCCACCAAGCTCCGCCAGCACCCCTCAATCCCGACCCTCAGCCCCTGATAGCCCAGCCCTGGGCTCCCCCATCCCCGAAACCCACCGAGCTCCGCCAGCGCCCCTCAATCCCGACCCGCAGCCCCCTGATAGCCCAGCCCTGGGCTCCCCCATCCCCGAAACCCACCGAGCTCTGCCAGCGCCCCTCAGTCCTGACCCGCAGCCCCCTGATAGCCCAGCCCTGGGCTCCCCCATCCCCGAAACCCACCGAGCTCCGCCAGTGCCCCTCAGTCCTGACCCGCAGCCCCCTGATAGCCCAGCCCTGGGCTCCCCCATCCCCAAAACCCACCGAGCTCCGCCAGCACCCCTCAATCCCGACCCTCAGCCCCTGATAGCCCAGCCCTGGGCACCCCCATCCCCGAAACCCACCGAGCTCCGCCAGTGCCCCTCAGTCCTGACCCGCAGCCCCCTGATAGCCCAGCCCTGGGCTCCCCCATCCCCAAAACCCACCGAGCTCCGCCAGCGCCCCTCAATCCCGACCCGCAGTCCCCTGATAGCCCAGCCCTGGGCTCCCCCATCCCCGAAACCCACCGAGCTCCGCCAGTGCCCCTCAATCCCAACCCGCAGCCCCTGATAGCCCAGCCCTGGGCTCCCCCCAGATCCAACAAGCTTCACGTCCCAGGGGTTTGGACTCCAGCACCCCCCCTCTGCCAGACCCTGCCCCTGTCGTGCCGCCCAGCATTTCCTCTGCCTGAACCCAGAGAAAGAGCCACCTGCGTGACTCCTGCGTGACCACAGCTACAACCCCATGACACTACAGCATCTCCGCCTGGGGGCTGGCTGCTCTTGGGGGGCTGAGCTCAAACAGCAGAGACTCTGCCCCAAGCCTTCCCTACCCTCCTCCCACCCCTCTGTCCTGCAATGCCCCACGGCCTACCCCATGACTGCCCTCGTCCCCCAGCCAATGCTGGCACATTTGACTCATCCCTGCCGCTGGGGTCCAGCTCCAGGAGGGCTGCGGGGTGGCACCCCCATGGGAACGCTGCTCTGGTGAGAGGTGCCGGGAGCCTGGTGCTGAAGGGCACGACCCCTCTGCGCTCCCTTGGCCACGGCCTCAGCGCCAGCCTGCAGCGAGGGGGCAGTCAGGGGATTGTGACGTGAGCGCCAGAGCCGAGAGCCCTCAAGCTCCTCCCTTAGGCCCCCGTGTGGCAACCAGCCAGGCCAGGGCACCATGTCAGTGGCCCCTTGGCCCTCCAGACGGGAACCCCTGGTAAGTCTTCAGCCCATGTTCCTTGGAGCCTCCCACCTCATCGGCTTCCTCAGCGCTGGCTCCCTCAGGCTCTACGGCCCACCTCTGCCATCAGCCAGGCGGGGGCGAGACACGGAGCAGCTGGTGGGCTGGGAGCATTGCTGAGGCTGGGGACGAGGAGGCTGCATATGGTGTGTGGGGTGGGATTCACACTGGGGGCTCGATGTGGGCACTGCAGGCAGAGGGGTCAGGGCGAGGGAGGAGACAGAAGCTCAGGGCAGGATAGTGGCACTGCCGGGCTCCAAGCCTGGGGTGGGGAGCAGGGGAGAAAGTCCCTGAGATCCAGGCTAGCCTGTAGGTGTGTGGCTGGCTCCCCCCGCCAACAACCGCCTTTGCAGAGCCCCACAGGAGGCTCCCCGGAGGCACGTCCCTCGGCTGGCCCTGTCGCACGTGGGCGCCGTGCGGGAGGAGCGGCTCCGCCCTGCTATCAGCGACAAGGGGCCTAACTTTGCCGGTAATTATGTTAAATGAGCCCGTAATTGCTCACACCAATTATCTCTCCATTAGCGTGTCTCTCTGGTTGGTGCCCGTTTAACCTGGCGATGTCGCAGATTAACTCCGCCAGCAATTCCAGAGCTTTAAACAGGCTAATTGGCCCTGGCTGGTTGCAGCTGTGCCAGGGAAACAGGGGTTCACCTGCAGGGGAGTGGGCGGGGCCGCCCTGCGGACACACTCTTGGCACTGGGCACAGGGGCGAGATGGGTGCGCGCTCTGACCCAGGGCTGAGCCTAACTCCACAAATCCTGGGAGGGAGATGCTGTTGGGTGCCCCAGGTTATGGGGGGAGAGGGGTGACGTGGTGGCCTGGGAGGAGGAGGGGGCTCTGAGAGGGACAGGTGTGGGGGTGTATATGACCCACACTTAGCCAGAGCTTGCCTGGCCGCTCCCAGCCAAGGTGAAGTGCAAAGGGTCCAGGTGGGATGCCAGGCTGTGCTCTGTGGAGACACGCGCCCACGGGGGGGTGTGGGGGGGTGCCGTCCTACATGTCCAGTGTGCCCATATTACAAAGGGACTCTAGGTTGGCTCCATGGGAGGGGAAAGGGCCCCTCCCCAGCCTCAGCTGCCAGGGCCCCTTTCGCCAGGGACAGGGGCATGCTTGGCCACATTGCTAAGCCAGGTGGCCTCTGGCCCCAGCACATGGCCTGGAGACAAAGGATTCTTAGCTACAAGCCACCGGACACTGACTGCCAGTCCCCTTCCCAAACCTGCCAGGCCCATCAGCTCCTGAGAGCAGCCCCCACACTGCTGTGGGGCAGCACTCCTCTCCCGGGAGTGGGGCTGCCTCGTGGGGCACTGGGTCTAGGGCGCAGGGCACCACATCATGCCCCCCCAGCCCTGCGGCAGCATCAGAGCTCTGAGTGACCTGCTGCGCCCCACCAAGTGACGAGGCGAGCACGACGGGCCCTCTGGCTGCAGGAGGGCACCAAGGGCGGGGCCATGTCTGGCTGGCACGTGTGGGGGGCAGGACGGCACAGGGACCGTGGCTCCGCAGGGCTCCGCAAGCCGTGCCCGTACCTTGGAAGCGGAAGTGGAAGGTGCCGGGGCTGGCGGGCTGGGGGCTCTGGAACCGCACGCTGACCCGGTTGGTTGGGCTGCGGATCACCTGGCCCCTCATGAGGAAGGACTCGTTGGCCAGGATGACAGGCTCCGCGCCCCCAAAGGTCTCCATGGTGACCGTCTCCCCTTCCGACAGGCTGATGTTCAGGACCTGTGGGAGGAAGGGGCATTGTCAGTGGGGCATCAAGTTATTGCCAGCCCATGTGCTTGGCCCAAGGGCAGAGCAGGGGCACCTCCCCCGTTGGCCTTTCCCCTGGTCCCGCCCGGGCGACTGGCACAGCAGGGGGCTGGCTTGCCCCCCCCCCAGCTAAATCTGAGAGCCTGGGAGGAGTCACCTGGCCAGCCGCCCCACACCTGCCGGGCTCCAGAGACAGCCCACAGCTCTCCTGCGCCAGGCCTGCCAGCTCCATGGGGTGGGCAGTCACCCAGACTGCCCCCAAGAGGGGCCGGCGCTCACGCCCAGGGGGCTTGTCTCCTCTTCTGGAAGGGGATGTGCCTATCCCCACCCAGATCCTCCCCCAACACCCCCCCACCCCCGCTGCCCCCCCAGAGCCCCAGTGCCAGGCGGGCACGTCTCTCTCAGCACCTTTTCCACAGTCAGTAAGCGAGCGGTGAGGCCGGTCTGCCCAGGGCCAATGGCAGCAGCAGCTTTCAAACATACTTAGCAGCCCCAAAAATCTCGGTGCTGGGAGATGCCTTGGACAGGCGGCGCTCGGCGTGCTGCCCCTGTGCAGGCTGGAACCGGGCCCATGGGCAGGGGGCAGAGCCCGCAGGAGAGTCGCCCGCTGTGCCCTGCTCCGATGCTGAGCGGGCCCCGGCCCTGACACTGGGCTCTGACTGGGCCAGGTCAGAGGGCAACGCTCCAGCGGCACCATGGCGAAGCTCCCGTGATTGAGAAGAGCCATCGGTGTCCACGGCAGCGCTGGGGCAGAGACCCGTGGCAGCACGGCGAGTGAATCCCAGGGCTTACGGGCCAGAGAGATGCCTGGCAGGGAGCCAGGACAGAACGGCCCTGCCACGTGGCCCTGGGGGGGTGGGGAGAGACAGAGCCGTCTTTAATTGCGGGGTCTCAGAGCGCTGGAGACCTCTGGGGCCTCCTGCCCCACCAGAGGGTCAGCACCACCATCCCAGTGCACAGAGGCCAGGGACTCACCAAGGCCACACAGTGTCAGGCAGAAGCAGAGCTGGGGACAGAACCCAGGAGTCCTGGCTCCCGGTCCCCCCACCCCCACTCTAACCCCCTGGATCCCGCTCCACGCTGGGCCATGCCACCCCCAGGCTGTTTCTCCCAACCCCCCGCAGGCAGGGCTGGAGCTGGCTCATGGCCCTGTTGCCGCAGTAGACCCTGGCCAGGAGGACGTGGGTGCTGCTCCCTGGCTGGTGCTGCCCACGCTGCCATTAGCTTCCCCAGGGGCACACGCGCCAGCTCCCCCAAGCAGCCGTTCAGTGGCAATATGCCCTCGCTCCATTGCCATGGTAACTGGCGGCTGTCCCAGCCGAGAGCTTTGGAGCTGCGAGCTCTGCCAGCACGTGGGGCCCCGGCCTCCGAGGGCTCCCTCTGCTTGGCCACGCAAGGGGGCAGCACTATGGGCCCCTCTATTACCCTGCCCCTCCAGGAAACCCTTGGGGACTGGTCCCAGACATTGTCCTGGGAAGGCGGGGTTAGCTACTGCGGGGGCAGATCCTGGATCTCCCCGTTTGGGGCCTAAGCCAGCATGGCAGCTGGGGGAGGGGTGAAGGGACAGGACCCAAAGGGAACTGCTGGGCGCCCCAGGCCCAGGGGCGTGGCTGGAGGGACAGGTTGCTCCCAGGGACAACGGCTGCTGGTGCCAGCAGTACAGGGGACCCCACAGCCAGCATGCAGGGACAGAGGGCGGGCAGAGCCCAGAGGAGCCCCCGCAGGTGCTCCCAGGTATAGGGGGCTCTGCGGGCAGCAGCTCAGATGCCAGGCAGGAAGGGAGCCCTGGGAATGGCACGTGTCAGCCTCACACGGCTCATGGCAGGCATGCACATTCACTCCCTTGGCCTTAACAGGCAGGCTCGAGAGCCAATGGGAACCGGGGAAGAGGCTCTGGGCACGGCCCAATGGATCCCGGCCAGCAGGAGATGGAGAACCGCCAGCACAACGAACTCCAGATGGCGAAGAGACGCAGCCAGCTGGAGAGAGGGGCCCAGCCACCGAGCTAGCCACCGAGCTAGCAGGGAGCCTCCAGCAGGATCCACACAGCACACAGACACTCCCCCATGCATGGGCACCACGCATACACCCCCTCCCCCGCGTGCACACACACGCAGAGACCCCCCAGGCAGGGGCACACGCATACTCATAAACCCCCATGCACACGCAAACACACATACTCATAGATCCCCCCCACGCACACTCATACACACTCCCCCATGCGTGTAAACACACTCAGCAGCAAGGAGAGGAGCCCAGGAGAGGGTTCCGTGGTAGGATGCTGCAGCCGCAGGCCAGGCTGGGTTTGGCTGCGCGTCTGCAGGTTGCTGCAGGGCTCTTGCTTGCCAACCCCAGCGGTGCTGTGCAAGTGCCACGTGACTCAGCAGCAGTCAAAGCGGAGCAGCTCGCCCCCCGGCCCCAGGGGGCTGCTACCGGGCTAGAGCCTGCAGCCCACCCACATGGGGTGTTCCCACAACGGGCTAAGCCCAGCTTTAACTGAACTGCTTTCACACTGGTCTGGATCATGCTGGGCACCGTTTGGTGCAGAGGTGGCCTGGATGGGAGGACAGCTGGAAGCTGGTTTATGCAATGGGAGCAGGGTGCAGGCCAGGGCACAAGCTCATGCTGGTTTAGTGCATGTGATGCCTTCCCCGCAAGCGGCTGCCCACCTTTGGGGGCAGGGCACACAGAGGGCACAGAGAGCTTCAGCCTGGGTTTCATAGCTGCCTCTGGGCCAGTGCGATCCCGTCGCGTCTCCGTGCACCTCCTCATCCCAGTTCCAAGGGCTAAGGCGGCCCCGGTCCTCCCAAGAGAGCGAGAAGGTGGCTGCCCTCCCAGGCAGAACAGACCGGGCCCTGCCCAGCGCTCTCAGTCAAGCTGCATCGCATTCACTTAGAGCAACCATGGATTCCCGCGGCGGGCGCGGTCATGGCTGCCACTCAGCCATGCAGTGTGGAAATGCAGACAGATTGCCCAGCACAGGCGAGGAAATGGAGTTCTCTCCCGTGATTGTTCTGCAAATTCAGAAACTCCAGTTTCTGTCCAGTGGGCGGTGACCTGGACAGGGGCCCTGGGCAGCAGCCAATCCGCCAGACACATAGGCAAGCCTTGGGGCAGACACAGGCGGAGCACTACCGCCTCCGGCCTCGTCCGAGCGAACGCAGGTAACTGCCCCACTCTCCCTTTACTGGTTTCAGCATCCCTGGGCCTTTACCTCTGCAGCTGTTCCAGCCAGCAGCGAGAGCAGAGCGGTCCCCACTGCCCCTCTTCTGTGCCACATGCCCACTCCGCGTACCCCCATGGCCCCATGGCCGCAGTCTCTAAGCCTCACGCCCCCTGCTCTGGGAGTCAGGATCACCCCTGCTTTACAGGGAGGCACCACAGCTCAGAGAGACTCAGCCAAGGTCTCCCAGAGCTAGGAATTAAACCCAGGCATCCTAAGTCTCACCCGGCCCAGCTCTGAGCTGCTCGCTTGCTGCTGGAGGTGAGCGGGCATCCGCACACTCACAGGGGTGGGGGCTCGGGCTCCCAGCTTGCTGGGAATCCTGGGAAGGTTTAACCTTGAGGTTTCCTGGCTACAGTTTATATTTTAATGGATCGTTATAAAATATAACAACCCCCGCCCGTTTGGGACTCCCCCCCCCCCCCCCAGTAGGGCCTGGGGATGGGGCGCAGGTGGCTGGGGAGTAGGGGTCCCGTTCAGTAGCCACGGAAAGCCCCGAGGCCCTGTGGCTGGGGGGCAGCCATGTAGCCCGGCACACACATTTCAAGGACCAGCCCCCAGTCCTTAGTGTCCATCCCCGAGGCCTGGCTCCCGGCAGCTCTCTGCTGCGACGACATCATCACTTATCCTGAGAAACCCCAAGCTGTTGCCTTGTCTCATTAGGAGGTGATTGGATATTAATGATGTTAATTAAGCAACGCTACACGGTAATGGAGAGCAGTGCCGGTACGCACATTCTCACCCTGTGACGCTAATTACTGTGAGGTACCTGCCGGGTGGCAGGGGTTTGGGCAGCCGCGTGCAGGCCAGCACCGTGCCGAGCTCCTTGCCGGGCTGTTAAACTGTGACGGGATGGAGAACCACGGGGAGGTGGGAAACTCCTTGCTTGGCTCCATGGCGATCAGCTTCCCAACCCGTAGCTAGCCCCAGTGCTGCGCTGGGCTCACCCTGCCATAACGGGCCAGGGCCAGACCATGGGTTGATCTCCCTCCCCAGCCCCTCAGGATGCTGGCTGATCGTGGGCCAACCCAGCCTGGGTCTGGGGGATGTGAAACCAGAGCTTGGCTTAGAGCTGGAGCGTGACACAGGCCCACAATGCCCAGCCCCGGGCAAGCAGAGCCTGCCTTGTTCTCTTCCGGGTGCTGCCACCCTGCCCGCTCAGCCTGGCCAGCCGGCGCGGCACCACCCTGCCTCAATGGATGGAGCCTGTGCGGCTGGTGGAGGCGGCGGGGTTATTTATTTATTAATATGGAGTTTGAAGGCTCTGCTGTTGCCGAGGTCTAATTAGGCCCCAGGAGAGGGACTGGCTGGGGGCTGGGGCACATTGTTCAAATGTCGCCAAATACCACGTGCATTGATTTGACATTCTGCAGCACAGCTGCTGCCCTTTCAGCATTCACATGCCCCTCGGTAGAGGGTTGGGTTTGCTCCTTAGTGGCATTTCCAGCCCCCCTGCAGTTGGACGGGCTCCTCAATTGCACCCCAGGTCCCCTGCTCTTCCCCCTGGGGAGTCCCTTCCTGCTCGCCAGCCAGCGTTTCCCTCCCAGGTGGTTCTGCGTAGCCAAGAGAGAAAGTCCTGGAGTGCTGGGCCATGGGCCCACCACAGACCCCATCAGAGCAGGGCTGGCCTTTGCTGCTATCTCCATTCCACAGCACTGCGGCGGCGTAACGGCCTTGTGACGGAGTGGGGGAGTTTCTTGCTTTTCCTTGTTTCCTATGGGGGATTTTCTTGGTTTTCCTAGGGTTTGCATGCAGAGACAGTGTGACTCAGTTTCCCTGGGTGCTATGGGTTTAACAACGTGATGGGAGAGGGAGTTTGTTGTTACAGAGGACCGGAGAGGGAACTTGGGACCCCAACCACTGGCGCGGAGAATGGAGACCCCAGCCAGGTGACCTGGTGACCCGGAGGCCCAGCTCAGGAGGCCCAGCTGGGTCTGGCCAGTGGGAGGACAATGGGCTGCGAAGAAAGGAGAAGGGGCCCAGGCGACCCTGTAGATGACCCTGTTTACCTGCAGAGAAGACAATGGACAGAGGCGGGGCTTGGAGCCGGTGCTATCAGATGCACAGCTGGGAAGCAGGGGGGCTCTGGGCTGGAGGGAGGGAGCAGGCAGAGGCCACCTGGATGCAGGGGAGACTTGGATATGCTGTGCTGGGGGAGGCCAGGCCTAAGGCCCTGAGAGTTTCCTGTGCTGTGTTCAATGCTCAATAAACCCTCCTGTTTTACACTGGCTGAGAGTCGCTCCGGTCTAGAGAACAGGGTTGCATCATCCCCTTCGGGGAGGGGTGCGGGTGGAGGCCCCGGGGGGCCAGAGTGAGTGGACTCCCTGTGGGGGCCCATGGCGAGAAACGGGTGTGCTAAGGCTCAGAGAGGGGTGGCTCCAGGAGGTGGAGGGGCTTAACCCCGAGAGAGAGTGGACCCCTGGGAGAAGGGCTGTCGCACTGAAAGGGGCACCCCCTACGGACCGCATGGGCCAAGTCCGTGACAACGCGGTAGCAGAGGGTGGCTCGCGGATGCACCCTGTAGACGGTGGGCTGCGAGCACAGGCGCCTGGCAGTGAGTGGCTGCCAGCGATAGAACAAGGGTATTGAAAGGGACCGGCCTGGAAATGGCCTATAACCAGCTCTGTACGAGGGACCTGGCACTTCTGCGCAGGGAGAGAGGGCTGAGCGTGGGGAGGCTCACTAAGGAGCAGCTGATGGCTCAGCTTGTAGAGAATGACCAGTCTGAGGAACAGGCTCCAGACCCCAGGGGGGCTCCTGGGGTGCCCGGAGAGCCGGGGAATAGCCGTGGGGGCAGTCTGGGTAGTAACCGGGAACCTATCAGACCCGACTCCCCAGGCAGCGCAGGGGGACCCCAGTCGGATTCCTCCCTGGAGGAGCTGCGGAGACTGGAGCTGGAGGAGCGGAGGCTGGCAGACAGAAAGAGAGAACAAGAGGACCGTGCAGAACAGCGGAAGCACCAGTTGGCGTTGGAGGAGCGGCGGGCTAAGAGGACCTGCCGGGGGATAAGTGGGGAAGGGCCCGAGATGCCAGTGTTGTGGGGAATCTAGACACCAAACTGCTGCCCCGGTTTAAGGAGAGGGGGGGCTATTGATGCCTATCTCATAGCCTTTGAGAAGGCTAGTGAGCTGAAACAGACTGACCCTGCAGACAGGCTCCGCTGTCTGACCCCCGTGCTGGTCCCACGGCCATAGAGGCATTCAGCCCAAGGGATGGTATTGAGACGGGGACTATGACCTGTTCTAACAGGCTTTGCTGCAGAAGTTTGAACTGACCCCCGAGGCGTACAGGAAACGATTCTGGGGTGTACGCAAGACCTCAGGCGTCACCTACAAGGAGGTCGCCAACCTGCTGGGGGAATATCTCCTCAAGTGGGGGAAGGGAGCAGGGGCCACGATCGCACAGGACGTGTATAACCTGGTGGGGTTGGAGCAGCTGTGCGACATCTGCCCTCCAGATCTTAAGATGTGGTTAGTGGACCGGAAGCCCAAAGATCTGCACAGTACGGGGGCACTGGCAGAAGAGTTTGTTGACAGCAGATCGGGGGCAGGAGGGAGACCCACATCAGGGACTCAGAAGGGGAGTCACCCAGAGCCCTCTCCAAGGTGGGACTTTAGGAAGCCCAACTCAGGGGTGCCCGGGAATGCCGGGGTGGGCCGACTCCCCTGGTGGGACTTGAGGGACCTGAAATGTAATGACTGTGGCCAAAAGGGACACAAGGTGGCATAATGCCTGAAGATGAAGGAAATGGCAGCTAAGCAGAACCCGCGGGGTGTCAACTGGATGGGAGTCCACCAAGAGGGGGCAGCACGGGGCCCGGGGGCCGCAGTCGAGAGGGCTGTGCCAGGGGGAGGGGACTGCCAGGCCAGGCCCTCAGGGGAAGGCGGGGCTCCAGGTCCAGAGTGCCCATACTCCATCCACCCACACAGCCTTGGGTGACCATGGTTCCTGCAGTGGTGCCCATGCTACTCACTCCTGCAGCCACAGCAGGGCCTGCCCTGCCCCTCCAACCTGGCACCATGGCCCAATTCCCTGTCCCACAGCTGGAGATGCCCCCTGCCAGGTAGTAAGGAGGAAGGCCCAGCATGCTTTGCGCAGAAAGATTTGCATATTGAGTGTTGCCCGGTACCACCAGTGCCATCTGTTGTGGGGGAGGAGAGCTGCAGGGTGCTCAGCGCGGGCTCCGCTGGGGCGCTCCCAGCACAAGGCTCATGGGGGCGACAGGCGGCGGTGGGGGTTGGGGGGTTGGCGGTTTGCAGGCACTTTGCTAGGATTCCATTCGCGCCGTGAGACGCACAAGGCCCAGAAACCCCTCCCGTCCCCTGCATGGCCCGGCCTCGAGCCCGTGGGTGTTCTTCCCCACTCAGGGACTTGGGGGCTGCAGGGTCCCCCACCGGCTGCCCCAGCTGATGATGCGGCATTCAGGAGCCCACGTTACCGACCTTGATCTCCACGCCGTAGCCAGGGTATCCGGAGATGGTGTAAGTGCAGTCCAGGCTGTCATAGGGAGAACTGACCGGCTCTGGAGACTCCAAGGAACCCTCGGGACCAGTGAGGTTCCAGTTGCACGGAGCTGGGGACAAGAGGAAACCATGGGATCAGACAGGCTTCACGCCTGCTCCCTGCCCCGCCAGCCTATTGCACCCCTCCTCTCCCAGACAGGGTCTAGCATCCTCATCCCCTCCTCTTGCCAGCCCGGTCTCTGGGACACCTGGTGCTGATGAGAGGGTGGCTCATGGTTTCACCCCCAGCCAGGGAAGTGGAACCCCTGGTTAGCCTCATCCCCAGTACCCCACCAAGGGCCAGAAGCAGCCTGTACCCTCTCTCCCGCACCAGCCCCATCTCCTTAGATAAGAGTTTTCCCAGGACAAGCCCCCGGCTTCTGGGTTTGCTGCCATCATGCCCCATTTCACACTCACACTGTTGCGCTGGGCCAGAGGCCATGGGCTAAACTGGCCTCCATCTAGAGTGCGTCTACACTGGGCCCAGCTCTAGCAGGGGTGCAAAGGCGGGAGCGCTAGCGTGGACCGGGCACAGGTCCCGTCTAACCCTGCTTTGCTGTGGGGCCCATCTCCAGTACAGCTCCCACTGCCCCCTTGCTGGTGGGGCCACGGCCACAGGCCCCCCACCCCAGGAGGGGCTGCACGCCACAGCAACAGCAGCCCCCTCCCACTGGGCCGCGCACCCTGGGAACCTGGGGGATGAGTGTTCCTGGCGGAGAGGTCAAAGCAGCTGAGCTCGATCCTTAGAGCCGTTCCATACCTGGACAGCAGCTGTCCTGGCTGCTGCAACAGGGTGCTCGCCAGCTCAGCCTATGGGTGCCCTCCAGCCCAGTCCCTGTGGGAGCCGGCTCCCAACCGAGGCAGCTGGTGTCTCCGGCAGCCCGTGACCATCTCCCCGCCATGTGGTGACACACTTGCTGTGCGCCTGCCACGCACAGGGCGTGGAACGATGCCGCCAGTCAGACCTGTGCCCAACTCTTCCTCGGCTTCCCTTATGTCGCCAACGTATCGCGACTGCCCTGCGCGGACGGCCCACTGCCAACAGCCCCCTTTTAGCCTCACCCCAAAAGCGGGTCCAGCTCTCTCCGAAGACCCTGCGGCCACTCCCACCCCCGCTTTAGCAGGCGGCCTGGCCTGGTGCCCCTGGTCACCGCTAGGGTGGGAGTGCCCTCACCTGGTACCTGCACCGTGGTGATGGTAGTCGTGGTGATGATGGTGGTTGTGGTGGTTTCCTCGTCGTCCCCGGAAACCGTGGCTGTGACGGCAGCCTCCGGCTCGGGCTCCTTGGCCCATGGCAGCGCTGGGCCGGGCACCTGTGGCGAGACAAACCAGGCTGTGGGGGTGATGGCGGTTGTGGTGTTGCTGACCACCATGTCGGTGGTGGCTTGACCTGGGTTGGTCAGGGCAGCTTGGGAGATGGCAGGCGTGGGGGTGATGGGAGGCTCCGTGAGGACAGAGGCGGAGTTGGTCTCTGGGCCAGCTGGCTGGGGCTCTGCCCATGGGGCCACGCGGCCTGCAGCCGTGGTCAGCAGCTCCTCAGTGAACGCCGGCTTGACTATTTCTGGGGTCCTCTCCACGTCTCTGGCCTTGGCCTTCTCTCCCACTAGGGCCGTGGGGCTGGTCATGGTCACGGGGGCTGTGGCTGGCACCGTGAGGGATGTAGTCAGGTCAGAAAACACCGGAAGGTCATCTTGGTTTGGCAGGTTGGCCCTGGGGGTCTGGGTGATCCGCCCTGGCACGTCGGGCAGGACCGGGCCTGGCCCCCGCAGGCCCCATGTGAGAAAGGGCACCTGCCTCAGATAGTCCTTCTTCACCAGGGCCTCGTGCAGGAACTCCTCCAGCAGCGGGTGATGGTTGAGCAGCGTCAGCGTGGGGGCCGTGGTGACAAAATGGACCTTGCCCTCCAGCTCGTCCGGAGTGGGGGGCACCGTCTGGTCCCCCTCAGCCTCAGAGCTCCCCGCTGCCCTCTGGCCCACCACGTTCGGCTCCTCCGAGGCAAAGTCTGGAAGGAGGAGAGAGGTGGCTGAGAACAGGGGTGGCCAAGAGGGAAGGGGCTAGGGAGGGGCGGGGAGCTGGGCTGTCAGAGGCCTGGCAATATGAACCTTGGCATCGTGCCCCACCACCCCCAAAGGGCTCAATCGTGGCAAGTCACAGGGTGGCGGCTGGTGCTTCGGAGGCACCCAGATGCTCAGAACACCCCCGCCCCGCCAGCAGGAGACCCCCAGGACGCTGGCTGCCACCTGAGGCAGCACCCTGAGCCCTCCAGGCCCCCAGGTTGGCCTGGGTGCTGCTCTCAGACCAGCTGCCAATTCCCTCAGCAGCTGCCGACAGCCACAAGCCTCCGCCAAGCTTGTGGGAGGACAGACGCCATGTGCGGAGGGGGACAGGTCCCCCCCAGCGCAACGCCCTCAGAGCAGCGCCCGATTGCAGAGTCAATGATGTTCTGGCTCCAGCTCTCTTTACCCAAGAACACACGTCCCCCGATAAAGTCGTCAGCTTTATCGAAAGCGATTGGCGCCTCCTCTTAGATACTGTTCTGCCTCGCTGCTCCCCTTCCCAGAGGCATGGGGGGGGGTCTGCAGAGCTGCCCCCCCGGCCACCAAAAGGCCCTGCACTGCCCTGCTCCTGCCTGCAGTCATGGCTTCAACACCACACGCCCTGGGCCGCCGACCTCAGAACAAACTGAGCTACTGGCCTCTGCACTGTGCCCAGGGCCCCCGGGGAGGGGAACTGGAGCCCTGCTGGGAACACCAAAGGCCCCAGCTTCTCTAAGAGACAGCGCACCCCTTTCCTGGGCAGCTGGAGCCCGGCAGGAGCCTGGATCTCAGCTCCCCCCGCGAGCAGGCCCCAGGTGAGGCTCCTGAAGGCTCCCCAGAATTCACGCTCCTGCTGGCCGTGTGCCCTGCCCAGCCTGGTCTCTGAAGCTGGGCCAGCCCAAAGCCAGTGCCCCACACATTGCAATGGTGCCAGGGGCCCTCGGGTGCTCAGCCCTTAGCCCTGGCACCAGTATCTTGCAGACCCAAACTATCGCCCTGGTGCGGGGACACAGCAAGCAGCTCCATCGCACTGCCAGGCTGGGGGCCCTACATGGGGCTGGTGTCCTGAGCCCGGACCTGGAGAATGGAGGGGCCAGGACACTGGCAACAAAGGACAGGCAGCTGAGTAACTGCCCCAGAACTGCGCCCACCCCACTCCTTCTCCTACCCAAGACAGGCTCCAGGCCTTACCGTGCCAGGCCAGCTGCAGGGGCCAGGGACGGGAACTGAGCTGACCCCCGTGACTGAGACAAGCCCAGCTGCGAGCCAGCCCCTTCCCCACACAGGCAAGGCAGGGGCACTGTGAAGACCCCCTCCCCATTTCCTGCGAGGAGGGGCTGGCAGCCGGCAGAGGAGCGGGAGCAGCGAGGCAGAACGGGATCTAAGAGGAGGCGCCAATCGCTTTCGATAAAGCTGACGACTTTATCGGGGGACGTGTGTTCTTGGGTAAAGAGAGCTGGAGCCAGAACATCATTGACTCTGCAACTGGCAGCTGGCTCAGCAGCCCTGCCACGCGGCCGATGGGCGCTGCCACGGCTCTGGGGAGATGGCGCTTCTGGCCAGCATTACGGGGCCCTTACCCTGCACGTGGCTGCTCCGGGGGGGCATGCCCAGCAATGCAACACGTGCTAATGGATGGGACGCTGCAGCTTGTTTCACTTTGAGGGGCACGGGTGTTTCCCATCCCCCACCCGCCCTGCTGTGCTGAAGGGAGGGGCAGGAGAGCACTACTGGCCTACGGAGGGGGCTCCCGGCCAAGACCAGCCCAGCACAGCCCGCCCAGGGCAACCAGAGGTGACTCCCAGCTGAGACTGGCTCAGCCGGAGCTCCCCTGACCCAGTGGCTGCTCATGGGCCATGAGCTTCCCCCTACTCCCAGCTGCAGTGCCTGGCAGGATCAAGCCCAGTGCATCACTACACAACAGCTGGGGGCCCTGTAGGGGCTGAGTCCTGCCTGTCGCACCCACTACAGGTCGGGCCCCCGGGACCTCCAGAGGGGGGGCAGGGCCAACCCCAAAGTGCAGCCAGCGGCCCTGCAGCCGGGCAAGGCGGGGCAGAGCTCTGCAGCCCAACCCCCAGCCTGGGGCAGGAACTCCTCTCCCAAGGGTCCTGCTCCTCTCCCCGGCCTGGGGCGAGCCTCACCGCTGCAGGCAGAGGGAGCACAGGGCGTGCCCAGCGCAGGTGGAGAGAGAAGAGAGTGCCGTGCCCGTGCTGGGATGGCTCCAGGGTTGAGTGTCCCCACGGGGAGCCTGGGGCCTGCTGACCCGTGCTGGGAGGGGTGTGAGAGAGAATCCCCCCATCCCAAGGACCTGCCGGGCAGCACAGGGGGCCACGGAGACGCCAGTGCCGGGAAAGTCGGATGCCAGGCAGGCTGCTCTGGAGAGGGGCCTGCAGCCTGCAGGCAGGGGAGTGTGAAGCAGCCCATGTCACAGCTGGGGCTGGGCCCAGGAGCTAACAAATGCACTGGCCCAGCTGAGCGGAGACCTACATCTAATGGCAGCAGTGAGACCCTCCCTCCTGCTGCCCACCGGTGCCGGAGCGGGATGCACTCACGCCTGTGCCTGCCAGAATGTGGAGCCAACTTGGGGGTGTTACCTGACTGCCTGCAGCCCCCGCCACGGCCCCGCCGCCCTCCTGCTCGCTCCCAGCCCCCGCCACGGCCCCACCGCCCTCCTGCTCGCTCCCAGCCCCCGCCACGGCCCCGCCGCCCTCCTGCTCGCTCCCAGCCCCGCTGCCCTCCTGCCCGCTCCCAGCCCCCGCCATGGCCCCGCCGCCCTCCTGCTCGCTCCCAGCCCCCGCCATGGCCCCGCCGCCCTCCTGCTCGCTCCCAGCCCCCGCCACGGCCCCACCGCCCTCCTGCTCGCTCCCAGCCCCCGCCATGGCCCCGCCGCCCTCCTGCTCACTCCCAGCCCCGCTGCCCTCCTGCCCGCTCCCAGCCCCCACCACGGCCCCGCCGCCCTCCTGCTCGCTCCCAGCCCCCGCCACGGCCCCGCCGCCCTCCTGCTCGCTCCCAGCCCCCGCCACGGCCCCGCCGCCCTCCTGCTCGCTCCCAGCCCTGCCGCCCTCCTGCTCGCTCCCAGCCCCCGCCATGGCCCCGCCGCCCTCCTGCTCGCTCCCAGCCCCCGCCACGGCCCCACCGCCCTCCTGCTCGCTCCCAGCCCCCGCCATGGCCCCGCCGCCCTCCTGCTCGCTCCCAGCCCCGCTGCCCTCCTGCCCGCTCCCAGCCCCCGCCATGGCCCCGCCGCCCTCCTGCCCGCTCCCAGCCCCGCCGCCCTCCTGCTCGCTCCCAGCCCCCGCCATGGCCCCGCCGCCCTCCTGCTCGCTCCCAGCCCTGCCGCCCTCCTGCTCGCTCCCAGCCCCCGCCATGGCCCCGCCGCCCTCCTGCTCGCTCCCAGCCCCGCCGCCCTCCTGCTCGCTCCCAGCCCCGCCACGGCCCCGCCGCCCTCCTGCCCGCTCCCAGCCCCGCCGCCCTCCTGCTCGCTCCCAGCCCCGCTGCCCTCCTGCCCGCTCCCAGCCCCCGCCATGGCCCCGCCGCCCTCCTGCCCGCTCCCAGCCCCGCCGCCCTCCTGCCTGCTCCCAGCCCCCGCCAGGGCCCCGCCGCCCTCCTGCCCGCTCCCAGCCCCGCCGCCCTCCTGCTCGCTCCCAGCCCCCGCCACAGCCCCGCCGCCCTCCTGCTCGCTCCCAGCCCCCGCCACGGCCCCGCCGCCCTCCTGCTCGCTCCCAGCCCCCGCCACGGCCCCGCCGCCCTCCTGCTCGCTCCCAGCCCCCGCCACGGCCCCGCCGCCCTCCTGCTCGCTCCCAGCCCCCGCCATGGCCCCGCCGCCCTCCTGCCCGCTCCCAGCCCCGCCACGGCCGCGCCGCCCTCCTGCTCGCTCCCAGCCCCCGCCATGGCCCCGCCGCCCTCCTGCTCACTCCCAGCCCCGCCGCTCTCCTGCTCGCTCCCAGCCCCCGCCATGCCCCGCCGTCCTCCTGCCCGCTCCCAGCCCCGCCACGGCCCCGCCGCCCTCCTGCTCGCTCCCAGCCCCCACCATGGCCCCGCCGCCCTCCTGCTCGCTCCCAGCCCCGCCGCCCTCCTGCTCGCTCCCAGCCCCGCCACGGCCCCGCCGCCCTCCTGCCCGCTCCCAGCCCCGCCGCCCTCCTGCCCGCTCCCAGCCCCGCCGCCCTCCTGCTCGCTCCCAGCCCCCGCCACGGCCCCGCCGCCCTCCTGCTCGCTCCCAGCCCCCGCCACGGCCCCGCCGCCCTCCTGCTCGCTCCCAGCCCCCGCCACGGCCCCGCCGCCCTCCTGCTCGCTCCCAGCCCCCGCCACGGCCCCGCCGCCCTCCTGCTCGCTCCCAGCCCCCGCCATGGCCCCGCCGCCCTCCTGCCCGCTCCCAGCCCCGCCACGGCCCCGCCGCCCTCCTGCTCGCTCCCAGCCCCCGCCACGGCCCCGCCGCCCTCCTGCTCGCTCCCAGCCCCCGCCACGGCCCCGCCGCCCTCCTGCTTGCTCCCAGCCCCCGCCATGCCCCGCCGCCCTCCTGCCCGCTCCCAGCCCCGCCACCCTCCTGCTCGCTCCCAGCCCCGCCATGGTCCCGCTGCCCCCTTGCTCACTCCCAGGCCCCGCCATGGCCCCACTGCCCTCCCGCTCGCTCGCAGCCCTGCCACAGCCCAGCCACCCTCCGGCTTGATGTCCAGGGCATCTGTTGTGGGTAGAGCTGAGTCTGGTGCAGCTCGGTGGACCCCGGCACAGACTGGGACACACGGACACACATACAGCTCTGGGCCGCTGGAATCAGCTGGGCCAACACTTCACACAGGGCTTTCTACCTCGCTCCCCTCTGACCCCTCCAGAGGAGCCCCAGGGGAGCAGCGGCTTTCAAGCATAGGCCTCATTTGACTTCTATATTTGTGCGGGCAGCTCCAGTCAGGCCAATGGGGCCACACATGGGGGGAGCAAATTCCACACCTGCCCAACGCTTGCAGTTGGGGGGGGTCAACGCCCCCTGCCCTCCCCAAACTATGCCCACATCTTCAAATAGCCTATTCCAGCAGCTGGGGCTCTTAATGGGCTGACCTGCCCTCTGCTCCTACTCGGCATCACCAGCCCCCACCTGCACAGATCCTGAGCTAGGCCCTGATGTCATGAGATTTTAATTCTAACCACATCTGGTTCTTTGCTCCTGGGTTGGTGCCTCAAGGCCTGTTCCCAGCAGCTGTCCCCCAGCACTAGGGCTGGAAACGCACTCTTTTCCGAAATGCCAGCCGAGTTTCCCCCCGTCACCTGACTCCAGGAGCTGGGACATTAGGAGAGCCGGCCTGCGCTCCGGGCCAGCCACAGGGTGGGCAGGGCAGCCCGTACGGCTCTGTGGCAGGCGCGCTCCCCTCCTGCCAGCACCGCAGCCTCATTAGCGGCCCTCCCTGCACATTATCTCCTAAGCTATGCAAATAACCTATGTGTGAAGCCATTTAAAGTATTTAGACTAAATGAGAAAAGGCTTTCATCAGTCCTAATGAGCCATTGAACATGGCTCCCTGGCGAATTCGCTCTCCCTGCGTCTCCTCCCCACCACCGCTTGTGCCCCAAGAGCTGCCGTGTGACCCCATTTCCTGGGGACGGCTCCCACACATGCCCTGCCCCACCTTCCTGGGGGTGGGAGGGGCAGAGCTCTCAGAATGCCCCTTCCCCCGTTACAGAAGACATCACAGCTCAGCCGTGTGGTCACTGGCAACACCAGTGCTGCCCGGAGAGCACCCAACACTAGACTTATTGTAGGGCCTACGTAAACAGTGGCTGAATTGTTTCCTCTTTCCAGACAAGCAGGGAGATTGCTTTGGGGAGTGGAGAACACTTGATTTTCCCAACAGGAAGGGCATTCCTCACGCGCTAAAGGGGGTCGCAACCACATTGCACTGTCTGCCTGGGCCCCAGGTCAGCCCGGCCCCTCTCACGCAGGGCCGGCGGCTCGGGGTGAGATGGGCCCTCGCCAGGCCTCAGGCCCCGTCTTCAGCGATCTCTCGCCTGCCCCTTGGGCCCGCCGGGAGTTGGGTCGTTCGGAGCCGGCAGGGGAGTGCAGCTGCCCTGCTCAGGGCGGCAGTAGGGATGCAGGGGGACGCGCTGTGGTGCTCAGGTCCCCGGTGCGGGGCAGTGACCGAGGCACGCCAGTGAGGGTGTTAACACCGGACGGGAGCGTCGAACGCCAGCTCCGGGAGGATGAAGAGGCTTGCTAGAGGAGCTAACGCTGGTGCTGGGAGCTCCTGGCGCCACATCGGGGGGGGGCTCCCGCACCCTTCACCCCCAGGCCAGAGTGAGCAGGCAGCCTTCAGCCACTTCCTGCCCCCCTCACTGCCCAGCGCAGCTCCCTCAGGCCTGGCAGCACCAGGGACGCGGCAGATGCACACCAGGGTGGGCGTGGCGGGGGGCCATTGTGCCATGCGCCAGAGGGGAGCAGGAGAGGCCAGCTAACGGCTGCAGCAGAGTTCAGCTCCTGGGGAGGGCATCCCTAGGTGGGACGGAGAGATCCAAGGACGTGCCCAGCAGGGATCAGCCATGTCCCGAGGGCCCTGCCACAGGCTCAGGTGCCCCCTTGCTCGTGTCTGCCGGCGGCAGGGAGTGGCACCCAGTGGCCAGGCGGCGCGAGCGCCAAGACAGGCCACGTTAGCGCACAGGGCACGCCCTGCCGGAGCGCTAGAGCTGCGCACTGGTGACACCATACTGCCGATTAGCAGGTAATTACACTGAACGCTACCAAGGGCAGGGCCCGTCAAGGATGAATCCCCAGGTGACTGCCACGTTGAAGGGACTAGGAAGAGGCTTGAGCTGCAAAGATTGGGGAAAAGGTTACTGCTCCAGTTCCTGAGTCCTGCTGAATTTGGTGCTCAGAGCGTGGGTGGGGGCTGCCAGCAAAAGGCTCCCCGCCCCGAAGCTTTGCATGTGCCCCTTACTCCTGACCCACAGCCCCAACCCCACTATCACAGCCCCAGGCCCCCCCGCCCAATGCTGTCCTTCAGCACCTCGTGCTATCTTAATCCCACTCTCCCTCACCCCAGCTAACACCCCTCAACCCACAGCACCCAGGGCTTGCAGGAGATGCTGGCTGTGGAGAACGTCTCCCTAGGCCAGGGCGCGTCAAGATCCCCCCAGGTCCCCGTTTTCATTTGTTATTCCAGGGACTTCTGGGAATCACAGGACTCGCCAGCCCCGCCCAGCCCCGGCCCTGACACAGCCAGTTCTGTCAGAGGAGACATGAGGAGCAGCCGGCGCAGGGCCATTTCCTGCCCTCGTACAGCCAGATTTACGTCCCTTCCTACTTTATCATTAACCCACTGGATGGCACCAGGTGTTCTCCTTACCCATGGCAAGGCCCCCTATGAACCCAGGTGTCCGGAGGCCACCTGCTGGCACGCTGGCCCCCAGCACCACATGCAAGTAGAGCAGGGCTGGGTAGCAGCTGAAGGAAGCCCCGATCTGCAGCCTCCAGGACGGGGGGGGGCGGGGACGCCCTGGGGCCAGCGGGCGGCCCTACGGGCGTGTCCCCAAAGCTCCAGAGGAGACTCACTGCACAGTAGTGGACGGGAGAGGCCCTGCTCCCCACCTCCCCGCCTGAGCAGGGAGAAATATGCCTCGTTGCAGAAGTTCTAAGAGGTTAACTTGCACCCAGCACGACTGGAATTATTTTTTAATAGGATCCATTTATTATACCATAAAAGTTAATGAGTTTATACTGAAGGGCGCCAGAATCCCTTTTAGGTTTTAATAGGGGATTAGCACTCCAGCCCAAGCCCTACACCGGCTCATTAACTGCTGCCTGCAATGGCTCCCCACTCCAGGGGGTGGGATCTATGGGGAAGAGATGCCCCCAGCCCCCTTGCCTGGCATGCTCATGAACACAGCCTGCCAATGCAGATTCCCCTTTGTCACCGGGCCCCGGACTCAGCCACCTGCAAAAGCTTCTGGGAACTTGCCTGTCCCGGGCCGGGCATTCAGCAGTGACCCCAGGCTCAGAGAGCTGTGTGGCCACAGCCCTGCACGGGGTGTCACCAAACCCGGGGGAGATGGGCAGAAAACAAGGCTGTGTCCCTTGGGGTCTCGGAGCCCAGCAGCAGCCATGGAGCGGCTGTGCAGAGACCAGTGCCAACAGAGGGGTGCCAGCTGCATGGCCCGTCTCCCCAGGGCAGGGGACACACTGGCAGAGCGGGCAGCAGGGTGCACTGGTGCTGGCCTGGCGGCGCCCGCCCTAGGGAGGGAGAGGGCTCTGGTGCTCCACCCCGCGGATGCTGCCCCCAGCTCCGGAACCAGCTGGCTGCTCGGCTCAGCTCTATCCGAGTGGGTTATTTTCTCCTCGCCGGCTGCGATAACCCTGCTCCTGCTGCTCGCTGGATGGCTCTGATAATGAGATGTAACTTCTCAATGGGTGTTTTGTGCTCCAGCAAAACGTGTAAATAAATTGAAATGCTAATAATACCCCATCAGGAGAGATTCACTCCGCGACCCCTGCAACCTCATCAGCGCTGGCTCCTGTGTACCAGAGGCTGCCAGCAGAGACACGGGGCCAGCCAGGCGCCGATTATGTAACGCTGGGCTGGGGGAGCCCCTGCGGGGGTGGGACGTAGGCAGCCGAATATTTTGGTTAATACCAAACAAGGCTCTGCAGGAAGAGCCATCGCTCGGTAGCACCCCTGCTGCCCACGGCGGGCGCCGGCCAGAGGCATTGCTGGGCAGTCCTGGAGCGAGTAGCAAATGTTTCCACGCAGCCCTGAGAAACGCCCCCGTTTCCCACCACGCCCGGAGCAATACGCTGGGCTCAGGCAAGGCAAGACCAGAGAGTGGGGCTGCACCGGGCTGCACCAGGTACCCTGCGGGGGCTGTCAATACAGAAGGCCCCTGGGCACCAACTGGCCTGCCCTGCCCCCATCCTCATGCCCGGCCCAGGCTGGGTCCCAGCCCCGCCCCGCGCCCCTTCTGCCACAGCTGGGCACATGCTTGCGTCCCACTGGAGTCAGTGCAACTCGGCCTGCAGGTAACCCTGCGGGCACTGAGCAGAAAGGAGAGGCCTGGTCTCTGCTCTGATGCTCACCTGCCTGCAACATTGCCCAGTGCAGCTCCTGGGCTCAGCGCCCCACAGGGCTCCCCACACGCCCTGGGCTGGACACAGCACTAGCTGGAAGGGGGAAGCCGGGGGGGGCGATGCCAGCGCTGGGTCACCGCACAGCCAGGGGGCTGGGCTAACGGCACCCTCTTTGCCCAGTGGCGTATCTCTCCCCCGGAGGTTTGCTGGGCACCATGAGCCCTCCACACTCATCTTCCCACCTGCCACTGAGAACAGCCATGAGCCGCACGAGGCGCCTGGTGCCCGGGTCTGCCAGACGGGTGGAGAGTGCTGTGCCGGGGTGGGGCTGGCTGGGCTAATGTCCCCCTGCCAGCGGCTCCAGGGAGAGCACTGTGCCTCAGCACAGAATAAACCTCACGTGCAAAGCTGTGGGATCCCACGGTGATGAAACAGGCACAGAGGAGTCATGTGCCTGACACCGCGTAGCGAGTCGGTGGTACGGAACCCAGGAGTCCTGCTCCCAACCCCCCTGCTCCAACCCACCAGACCCCATTCCCCACCCGGAGCGGGGGATAGAACCCAGGAGTCCTGCTTCCAACCCCCCTGCTCCACCCCACCAGACTCCACTCCCTCCCCGGAGCCGGGGACAGAACCTGAGCCAGGCGCTGAGCTCCACACTCCCCCCATTCGGCTCTGCACCCCCCTGGCTGGGGAACAAGTGAGTGGAAGGAGAGACCACGCCAGCAGCGGGGTGAGTGGGTGGTGGGGCAGGGGGTGGAAGAGATTCTGCCTCAGGAAAACAGATCAGCTGCGGAGCTGCTGGAGACAGGGATCCGGCAGCGCGGCTGCTTGTTAGCGGAAGGCCCTTTAGACTGCGGGATTAGGCACTGAGCTGGTAACAAGCACTGGCAGATCAGCCCTGCGCGGCGGCTAATCGCACATAAGTCAGCACTCTGGCTTCTGCTGAAGGAGGCTCGTCTGCTCGGCAAAGCCAGGAGAGAGAGCGAGAGGGATCGCCTCTGACAGGCTGTGGTGCCCCCAGTGCCCTGGGCTCCAGGGGGGCTCCCAGCACACCTGCCATGGGGCTGGGTGCGACGCTGCCCCGGGCCAAGCAGGGGAGGTCTGGGGCCGAGGGGCAGGCTCTGCAGGAGCCAGGTCCCCGAGAACGATGGGCCTAGCGCTGCCAGGTGCCGCTCCTGAAGCTCCCGCCGTGCTCCTATTACCAGCCCAGGAATAAGCAGCTGGGGGCTGGGCTGAGGATGCAGGGGCTCAGCACCTTCGTAGCACAAGAGGCCGCGGTCACGAGGCCGCGGAGGCTCCCAAAGCGGCGCCCCCCAGCGGAGCGCGGGAGGGGCTCAGAGCCCCCAGCCCAGCTCCCACGCCTGGCTCCAGAAGAGGAGTGATATCTGCCCCCTGTGCAACCAGCAGCTGCTCCCCTGCAATGCAGCACTCAGTTTGGATGCTCCCCCAATGCTCTCCCAGGCTGCGGCAACACCCCCCACCCTGTTCGCTCCCCAGGCTGGGCACAGCCGGCAGTGCCAGGGGAGGTGGCAGCTGCCTCCTGCGTCAGACCTGGTGCTGCGGCAACACCCCCCAGAGCTGACGCCACGCTGCTCGCCACTGAGCCTGGCAGAGGGCTCAGCTCCCACGCGTCCCAGGAAAACCCCGGGCTCGCTGGAGCTGAGCGGGGCAGTCGCTTGCTGGAGTGCTGGCACCCCTGACCCCTGGCCTGGGGCCAGCAGCTGCACAGGGAGGGTGGGAACGAACTGCCTTCTGGCCACGTAAAGGGAGTCCTGCCCACCGGTGGGGAGTTCTCGGGGCCTTTTCTTTTGGCGGGTACAGACTAACACTGCTGCTCATTGAGGCACTTGGCAAAATGACACTGCCCAGCTCCACGCAGGGCCAGCACTGCACAGCCAGGGCTGGGGGCTGAGTGCACAGGCCCCGAGGGGCATGGGGAGACGGCAGGCGCTGAGCGATGGCACGGCGTGGGGAGAGCTGGGGCCACACTCACCAGGGGACAATGGCTGCACCGCCCAGGGCGCCAGGCAGCAGTGGCAAGGTGGGGTGCCATGTGATATGCCAGCCACGACCCAGGTCCCCCCGCTCCCGGCCCAATGGATGCTGGCCCTATGAGGTGCCTGGCAGCCAGCCCCACACCCGGCACCCAAGCAGTCAGGTGGGATTCAAATCAAAGGGGTAAAGACGACGCTCTCTCCAGCTACCATCCAGGGCAACTGGCGTCCTGTGGAGGGATGTTGTAGGGGCCAGTGCAAATGCTGCTAAAAGGAAATTCCCACCGGTCCCCGCTGCTGACAGTGGGCGTTTATACTGACACCGCCCAGAGCCCGTTGCCTTCCCCTTCCTCTACTGCCAGCTGCACGGCCGGTGCCCCCACTGCTGGTCCCACAGGCCCCACCGTCGCCGCCCACACCCTGAGCACAGCGCGGGGACGGGACCAGCCTTAGGTCACACAGGGAGCCAGAGAGAGAACCCAGGAGTCCTGACTCCCTGTCCATTTTGCTAACCACTAGCTGGCCCAGCCCCCCTTGCTTGTGCTGCCATGGGACAAGCGCGAAGGAGGACTCAGCCCACCAGCAGAACCCCGTGGTGCGTGTGTGCAGGCTACTCCAGGGCACATTCGCACACAGGTCCCTGACAGCTCCCCCTCCCCTGGGCCAGACAGGCACCTCATGCGGGGCTGGGAGTTGGCTGCCTGCTGGCGGGGCTCTCCTGGGCTGGCCCTGGATTGCAAGGGACATCCTGGAGCTGAGCCTGCCCCCGGCGCTGGGCATGGCCCCAGGAAACGCCCACCCTGCTGAGCCCACAGGGGAGCTGCGCGGAGGGGAAGGCTCCTGGAGAGGGCACTGCAGCCTGGCTGTCCGCAGCCTGTCGGGCACTTGGCACACACCACATGCTGCCAGCCGCAGCAGCTGGTCTGGGGGCCTAATCCCTCCCAGCAAACTTCCCGAGCGCCAGTCTCTTAACAACGAACGACGCTGGGGCTGCTGGAGAATGAGCCTCTCTGTGCTGTGCGCAGCAGGTGAAGGGAGGGTGCAGCAGGGGGTGGGCAGGCAAGCCGGGGGGTTCCCAGCAGAAATCAATAGTGTCTAGTGTAAAAAATAAACAAACAGCAGCTGGGATCGTGCTCAATCGACATCGTGCCGTGCACAAAGCAATAACCTAGTGCCTGGCAAAGCGAGAGAGACAGGGGCTGCATGCCACCCCGGGCAGCATGCGTGCCAGCCGGGGCCCAGAGACTGTTGCTCTGCACTCCTGGGGCCTGCTGGAGCAGGCAGCCCTTGGGGGGGCCGGGGGGAAGAAGGCTCGACTGAGCCCCAGGGATGGTTTGACCTTCAGCATCTCTCTGGCACGAGCTCCCTCTGCACATTGCTCCCTGCCCTACACTGGCTGCTGTGCTGTGCCCCAGAGGTGGCTGCATTGCAGCAATCCTGGGGCCTCTCCCACATGCTGTGGGGAGGAGGGACGTGCTGTCACTCAGTGCTGGCTGAGCTCTCTGTGCCACCCACGACCCCAGCCAGCAGAGGGGACCTTTGGTTTTCTTTGTAATTGTCTAAAGCCCTGGCTGGCAGGAGCCTTGCCCAATCCTCACTCATTAACCTCCCCATGAACAGCCCCTGTCTGTGCAGGAGGCTGGGCGCCGGCTGCCATGAAAATGAGGCAATTAGAGCAAGCAAGCGGCCCTGGGCAGAGGGCAGGCACAGAGAGCGGGCTGGCTGGTCGGCTGCCAAAGCAGCTCCCTGCAGCCTGTCCAGGACCATGCCAGCCATCGCTCTGCAGATCAGAGCCCCCCTGCTCCGGTCAGTCAGCCTCAGGACCATGGCAACAGCCCCCAGGACCAGCAAACACCTGCAAGATGCGCCAACCCCCTGCAGAGCCCGTGGAGGACCCATGCCGGACACCTCCATGGGGCACCCCCACCCCAATCCCCACACAGCCGTCCCTTCCTGCAGGGAAGCCTGTGTGCTCGGATGGGGGAGGACGCTCCTTGGTCTATCCCCTGCCTCCGATGTCTGGAATGACCTTTCACTGCACTGGCCGCAAAGCTCAGAGCAAGGAGGCTGGGGATGCAGGAGGGTGGCCCATGGAGGCACGGAGAGCTCGCTTGGAGGGGCACAGTCGGTGGTGCACGGGTGCTACCGCACGCCCGGGTTGGTTGCTTTATGGGGCCTGCCCACAATCCACAGCCTGACTTTGGGAAGGGTGAGAATTTCTGAGGTTTGAGAAGTTCTCAGGAACATAGTCAAGCTGGGGACGGAGAGCCTCCCCCCACCCCCCACTGCCAGCCACCAAGGTCCCTCCTGCATGCGCCACAGCCCCTGGGGCCGGGAGGGCTGACAGCAGAGAGACATGATGGGAATGTGACAGTGAGTCGTGTTCTGGGTCAGCTCTTGTTCTCCATCAGCACGGACACGTTGTGTGGCCAGAACCAGCATGGCGCTGAGAGCAGGGGCTGGGTGCTGGCTGCCCCGGCTGGAAAGCCTCTGTCCCTGCTGCACGCACTGGGGCGCCCCCAGTGTCTGGAGCAAGGTAACCCCTCCAGGCAGCACCGTGGGTCTGGCCCCCCAGCTGGAGTGAACCATGGTGCCAAGTTAGCAATGCATTATGGGCCACTGTCCCAGAGTGTCACGGAGTGTGGGGGAGTCCAGGCCCTGCACCCCTCTTCCTGGGATCCACTGAGACTCTCAGCCAGCCAGTAAAACAGAAGGGTTATTGGACAACAGGAACACAGTCCAAAAACAGAGCTTGTGGGTACAACCAGGACCCCTCAATCACGTCCTTCTGGGGGAGCAGGGAGCTTAGACCCCAGCCCTGGGGTTCCCTGTGTTCCTCCACCCAGCCCCAAACTGAAACTAAACCCACCCAGCAGGTTCCCTGCTGCAGCCCCTGTTCACATTCCTGGGCAGAGGTGTCACCTCCCCCTCCCCCTCCTGGCTCAGGTGACAGGTTCTCAGGTCTCCCATCCCCAGGGCACATTCCCAGGTCAACACTCCCCCCTCCCTGCTGAGTCACATCCTCACATCTCTCCCCCCTTTGAGACTGAACTGAGCGGGGTCACGCTGACCAGTGACCTGGGGAAGTTCGGGGCCCCCTCTCCGGGACAGCGCATCCGCTATCAGGTTGGCACTTCCCTTCACGTGGACCACGTCCATGTCGTAATCCTGCAGGAGCAGGCTCCATCTCAGGAGTTTGGCGTTGGCTCCTTTCATCTGGTGCAGCCAGGTCAGGGGAGAGTGGTCGGTGTAGACGGTGAAGTGCCGCCCGAAGAGATAGGGTTCTAGTTTCTTGAGGGCCCACACCATGGCCAGGCACTCCTTCTCGATGGCCGCGTAGTGTTGCTCCCGGGGAAGCAACTTCTTGCTCAGGTACACGATGCGGTGTCTCTCCCCCTTTTCATCCTCCTGCATTAACACCGCCCCCAGTCCCGTGTCTGAGACGTCGGTGAACACCACAAAGGGCTTGTCAAAGTCTGGGTTTGCCAGAACTGGGCCACTGACCAGAGCCTTCTTCAGCGCCCGGAAAGCCACCTGGCACTGCTCGGTCCAGACCACCTTGTCTGGCTTCCCCTTCTTGCATAGCTCCGTGATGGGGGTGGCGATGGCGCTAAAGTGGGGCACAAATCTTCGGTAGTATCCTGCCATCCCAATAAAGGCTTGGACCTGCTTTTTGGTGTGGGGAGCGGGCCAGTCTCTGATCACCTCCACCTTGGCTGGTTCCGGCTTTAGGCGGCCGCTCCCCACCCGATGGCCCAGGTAAGATACTTCCGCCATCCCCACCTTGCACTTCTCCGCTTTCACAGTCAGCCCAGCCCCCTGGAGTCAGTCCAGCACTTGTCTAACCTGGGACACGTGGTCCTCCCAGGTCTGGCTAAAGACACAGATGTCATCAATATACGCCACGGCAAAACTCTCCATCCCCCTCAGGAGCTGGTCCACCAGGCGCTGGAAGGTGGCCGGTGCTCCCTTGAGGCCGAAAGGCAGGGTCAGGAACTCATAGAGCCCCAGAGGGGTGATAAAGGCCGATTTCAGCCGGGCATCTGCATCCAGCGGCACTTGCCAGTAGCCCTTTGTAAGGTCCATGGTGGTAAGGTACCGAGCTCCTCCCAGCTTGTCTAGGAGCTCGTCCGGCCTGGGCATGGGGTAGGCATCAGATACAGTGATGGCATTGAGCTTCCGATAGTCCACACAGAACCGGACCGACCCGTCCTTTTTGGGGACCAGCACCACCGGCGAGGCCCAAGGGCTGGCAGATGGCTGGATCACCCCCAAAGCCAGCATGTCCCGGACCTCTCTTTCCAGGTCCTGAGCAGTTTTCCCTGTGACTCGGAAGGGGGAGCATCTTATCGGCGGGTGCGACCCTGTCTGCACCCGGTGGACAGTCAGATTAGTGCGTCCAGGCTGGTTGGAAAACAGCTGTCGGTACGGATGCAGCACCTCCCTGACCTCAGCTTGCTGGGCAGGGGTTAGCTGATCCAAGAGGGGAATTGTTTCCAGGGGGAAACCAGCTCTGGTCCCAGGGAATAGATCTACTAAAGGGTCATCTCCCTGCTCTTCCCACTGTCCACACACGGCCAACACCACATTCCCCCTGGCATAATATGGCTTCATCATATTCACATGGTACACCCGGCGGTGGTGCGCCCGGTTCGACAGCTCCACCACATAGTTTACCTCATTGAGCTGCTTGACGACCTTGAAAGGGCCCTCCCAGGCGGCCTGTAGTTTGTTCTTTCTCACTGGGATGAGAACCATCACCGGATCCCCGGTGGCGTAGGCACGGGCCTGTGCTGTGCGGTCATACCAGACCTTCTGCTTCCTCTGGGCTCTGGCCAGATTCTCCCTGGCCAGGCCCATGAGTTCAGCCAGTCTCTCTCGGAAGATCAGGACATACTCCACCACTGTCTCTCCATCGGGAGCGGCCTTCCCCTCCCACTCGTCTCTCATCAGGTCCAGGGGGCCCCTCACCCTCCTGCCATATAACAGTTTGAAAGGCGAAAATCCGGTCGACTCCTCGGGCACCTCCCTGTACGCAAACAGCAGGTGAGGTAAGTACTTGTCCCAGCCCTGCGGGTGCTGGTTCATAAAGGTTTTCAGCATTATCTTTAGCGTCCCGTTAAACCTCTCCACCAGCCCATTGGACTGGGGGTGATAAGCTGAGGCCCAGTCGTGCCGGACCCCACATTTCTCCCACAAGCACCGGAGCAGGGCCGGCATGAAGTTGGAGCCTTGGTCTGTCAAGACTTCCTTGGGGAACCCCACTCGGCTGAAAATGGTCAGGAGCGCATCGGCCACGGTGTCTGCTTCAATGGAAGCTAAGGGCACTGCCTCGGGGTAGCGGGTGGCAAAATCTACCACCACCAGAATGTATTTCTTCCCCGACCGGGTCGTCTTGCTGAGAGGCCCCACGATGTCCATGGCCACCTTCTGGAAAGGCTCCTCTATGATGGGCAAAGGTCTCAAAGCCGCTTTCCCCTTGTCCCGGGCCTTCCCCACCCTCTGACAAGGGTCACAGGATCGGCAATACTGCCGGACCGTGGTAAAGACCCCGGGCCAGTAAAAGTTCTGTAGCGACCTCTGCCGGGTGCGCCGGATTCCCTGGTGCCCTGCGAGGGGGATGTCATGGGCCAGGTACAGGAGCCTGCGGCGATACTTCTGGGGGACCACCAGCTGCCTCCTGATCCCACAGGACTCTACTTCCCTTGTGGGAGCCCATTCTCGGTACAGGAACCCCTTCTCCCACAGGAACCTCTCCTGGCAGCCTCTCCTCATGGTCCGTCCCACACCAAGGTCGGCCAGGTCCCTGAGCTTCCGCAAGGAGGGATCTTTCCTCAACTCGGCCTGGAACTCAGCGGCTGGGGAAGGGATGGGGCCCGGTTCCCTCTCGCTGGCCAGGTCCGAGGCCTCCGCCTCTCTGAGCCGTGCCCCTCGGCCCTCCCTCCCCACCAGGGTAGGGTCCTGCGCCTCTGGTGTGATACCCTCCCCGAGGTCAGGGCGCAGTGCCCCTCGCCGGCTCTGGCTACGCGTCACAACCAGGGCGGCCTGGGGCTTGCTTGGCCAGTCCTCTAGGTCTCCCCCCATCAAAACTTCAGTGGGCAAATGGTGGTGTACCCCCACATCCTTGGGGCCCTCCTTGGCCCCCCATTTCAGGTGTACCCTTGCCACGGGCACCTTAAATGGGGTCCCGCCCACCCCTGTCAGGGTCAGATAGGTGTTGGGCACCACCCGATCTGGGGCCACCACCTCGGGCCGGGCCAGCGTCACCTCCGCGCCCGTATCCCAGTATCCATTGACCTTCCTCCCATCCACCTCCAGGGGAACAAGGCACTCTCTCCGGAGGGACAGCCCCGCGCCCACCCTGTAAACTGAGCACCCTGAGTCCAGAGCCTCCAGCCCTCTGGTGGAGCTGGCCTGGGGTACTCTTCCCTCCGGGGCAGGTGGTAAACTGGTAGGCCCCCTTTCCTGGGTCGTCTGCCCCTCGTCCAGCTGGGTCCCTACCCAGTTAACCCTGGGTAGGTTGGGTCTGCTCAGTTTGTCCCTGAGCCCGGGGCACTGGGACCGTACGTGGCCTCTCTGGCCACAGTGATAGCAGCTCAGGTCACATTGGTCCCCTCGAGCGGGTCGGAGGGGCCCGACACCAGGCGTTCCCCTTGGGAGGGGGTTCTCCCTATTTCCCCGCTGGGAGGCCCCCTGGTGACTCTCTCTCTGCATCGGGGGGGGTCTGTTCTTTTGGGACTCCTCCCGGCTACCCCCTGACCGACTGTTCACAAACTCGTCGGCCAGCTGCCCTGCGTGCTGGGGGTTCTCCAGCTTTTTGTCCACCAGCCACAGCCTCAGGTCGGACGGGCACTGTTCATACAGTTGCTCCAGTACGATTAGGTCCAGCAGGTCCTCTTTAGCTCGGGCCCCAGCTGTCCACTTGCGGGCATACCCCTGCATCCGGTTGGCCAGTTGTAGGTAGGTGACCTCAGGCGTTTTACGCTGACTCCGGAACCTTCTCCGGTACATCTCGGGGGTCAGCCCAAACTCACGGAGCAGGGCCTGTTTGAACAGTTCATAGTCCCCTGCCTCCGGCCCTGTCATCTCCACGGCTGTACACCTCCACGGCTTTGGGGTCCAGTAAGGGGGTGAGAAACTGGAGCCTGTCTGCAGGGTCAACCCTGTGCAGCTCACAGGCATTCTCAAAGGCCGTCAGGAAGCTATCTATGTCCTCCCCCTCCTTCCGCTGGGCCAGGAAGCACTTATCAAAGTTCCTTGCAGTCTTGGGTCCCCCCGCACTCACCGCAGCCGCAGCCGGGACCCCACTGCTCCTCAGCCTGGCCAGCTCCAGTTCATGCTGTCTTTGTTTCTCCTTCTCCTGACGCTCCCTCTCCTTCTCCTGACGCTCCCTCTCCTTCTCCTCCTGCTCATGTTGACGTTGTTTCTCCTTCTCCTCCTGCTCATGTTGACGTTGTTTTTCATGATCCTCCAGCTCCCTCATTTTCATCTCCCTCTCCCATTCCAGCCGCCTCCGCTCCAGGGATGGGGAGCTCCGCCGGGAGGATCCCCTGCTGGGTGCCGGGGTCAGGGTGCCCTCGGTATTCGCCGGGCTTCCCCCAACCCCTCCCCCGGACATAGGTAGGAAGGGTCTCAGGATGTCCTCGGCAGCAGTCTGACCCCTCCCAGCCCGGTCAGGCCCCAGGGCCCACGCTGCGTCTGCCGGGCGGCTTCCCTCAGGGACAGGGATCGGGTCATCCAAGCGATCCCTCTCCTCCAGCTGGGCAATCAGCTGTTCCTTGGTGGACCTCCCGATGCGCAGCCCCCTCTGCCTGCACAGCTCCACCAGGTCGCTCTTCAGGCGTTTAGCGTACATCTCCCTGCTGGCCCCTCGCAGGCCGGGCAGCTTCCCACGGTTTCCAGGAAAAGCCCCTCGTGTGCCAGTCCTTCTCGAGGTCACCACCTCTTTGCCAGGGTCGAGCTGCAGATTCCTCCGCCCCTGGGACCGCTCGCTGCAATCCCCCGGGGGACCCTGTTACTGCAAAAGTCTTTCTCTCTGGTCACACATTCCCAGGGGTTAACCGCCCCCCGAAACCGTCTCTCTCTGAATCTTCAGCACGCCTGGTCCCCGTCAATTCCCCTTCGTTTTACTGCTCCCCAGTCACTTACTGCAGGAAGCGCCGTTCACGGGGTGCAGTAGATCCCACCGCTGCCACCAGTTGTCACGGAGTGTGGGGGAGTCCAGGCCCTGCACCCCTCTTCCTGGGATCCACTGAGACTCTCAGCCAGCCAGTAAAACAGAAGGGTTATTGGACAACAGGAACACAGTCCAAAAACAGAGCTTGTGGGTACAACCAGGACCCCTCAATCACGTCCTTCTGGGGGAGCAGGGAGCTTAGACCCCAGCCCTGGGGTTCCCTGTGTTCCTCCACCCAGCCCCAAACTGAAACTAAACTCACCCAGCAGGTTCCCTGCTGCAGCCCCTGTTCACATTCCTGGGCAGAGGTGTCACCTCCCCCTCCCCCTCCTGGCTCAGGTGACAGGCTCTCAGGTCTCCCATCCCCAGGGCACATTCCCAGGTCAACACTCCCCCCTCCCTGCTGAGTCACATCGTCACACAGAGTGCCTGGGTGATGCCCTGGAGGTGCTCCCATGAAGCCAGTCAGGACTCTGGGAAAGTCTCCTTTCTGTGAGCAGCCTGTCTTCAGGACACACAGCTCACCCAGCTTCCACCTTCCTGCGTCTGACCTCGGAGCATTCAGCCTCCTCTGCCCCTCCCTGCGCTTCCCACAGCGAGTCCGCCCAGGCAGGGTCCTGGGGAAGCCAGAGGGTCCTGCCCCCCAACTCCGCAGTCAGACGGGACTCTCAGCCAGCCAGTAAAACAGAAGGTTTATTAGACAACAGGAACATGGTCTAAACCAGAGCTTGTAGGTGCAGAGAACGGGACCCCTCAGCTGGGTCCATTTTGGGGGGCAGTGAGCCAGACAACCACGTCTGGACTTTACTCCATGTCCCCAGCCAGCCCCAAACTGAAACTCCCTCCAGCCCCTCCTCCTCTGGGCTTTGTCCCTTTCCCGGGCCAGGAGGTCACCAGATTCCTTTATTCTCCAACCCTTTAGCTCTCACCTTGCAGGGGGGAAGGGCCCAGGTCATCAGTTGCCAGGAGACAGTGTCGGCCATTTATGTACCCTGGCCCTTTGCTCTGCAACAATTACACCCCCTTATCCCACCCCATAGAGACTTAAGAGATGCCTAGGGGAAACTGAGGCACCCCTACAGTGTGCAGAGGAAACATTAAGAACAGTCCCACTTTGTCACAGCCACAGTATGCAAATTAATCCTGCAAGGAACAGCCGCAAACTGGACTTTGCTGTGCCAGGAAAGGAGCTGGTTCCGTGGGCAGCTTCCACGGGGCAGGTGCCCCCACAGCTCACACCCGCTACAGCCGGTCAGCACTGAAAGCTCTACGTGCTCAATGCATGGGGAGCCGACGTGCAGCACAAGGGGCTGCCTCTGCACAGAGCGCTGGCCTGGCCCCTGCACCCCCAGACCCGGCCCCTGCACCCCCAGGCCCGGCCCCTGCACCCCCAGGCCCGGCCCCTGCACCCCCAGGCCTGGCCCCTGCACCCCCAGGCCCGGCCCCTGCACCCCCAGGCCCGGAAGCATGCGGGGATGTGGTTACGGCTGCAGCCTGGGCCCCTGGGGTTTCTGTGCTTCAGGCCACTCCTGTGAGCAGGAGAGTCACTCTCCGTGTTCCCCCACTGCCTGCTCCAGATGACACCTTCCACCACATCCTGCCCCTCAGGGGCTACACGTGTTCTCTCTGCCCTGGCCCTGGGGAGACGGCCCCACTCCCCTCTCTTGGGGTAGTGGGGTTGGGGATCCAGGGAGCCAGTTCACATCACCTGCACCCAGCTGGTCCTGGCCCTGTGCAAGGAGAGGCAGAGAGGGCAGGGTAGGCTGAAGCCCCAGGCCAGAGCACAGGGACCCTGCTTTATACACTCCAGGAGCAGCAAGGTGCAGAGTGTGCTGGGAGAGCAAGGTGGAAACCAACACAGCTACTGGGCGAGGGGCTGGCTGGGCAAACACAGATCTGAGCCCCTCCCTCCACACGCACCACGACACCTCCTGCTTCCTGTTCTGGGGCTGCCAGGTCGATCCCCAGAGCCAGCACTGGTGGCTGGCTGGCATCTCTGTCGAGGGTAGCAAAAGAGGCAGGAGGAGGTGGTCTTGGTGCCCGCGACGTGCAGTGAGGGGGCCTGGGCAGCCGGGATCACAGGCCCACCGAGCTGTCACTCCCCAGCCCCACCTGGCTGGTGCTCGCCCCTCGCGGCTGCTCTGTCACACCTGGCTTCCATCAGGCAAGCTGCAAGTGCAGCAGCCTGATGGGCTGATGAATCCAGGTGGGGAGCGGGTGCTGAAGCCGGGCGCTGGAAAAGGTCACTATAAATAAAACATGGCCACGCTGCTCCCCTCCATGCCCCCCCCCGGCTGCTCCCAGCGCCCCAGGCCGGTGCCGCTCTCTGCAAGGTCCATGTCATACTGTAGAGACACATAATAAAGAAAAAGACCCAAACAAATCCCTAATTACAATTTATGCAAAATTGCGCCCGGTGCTGGCTGCTGCAGGGCAGCAGGACTGGCATCAAAGGGCCCAATAGCAGGGCAAGCACAGGGGGCCCAACCCCGCCAGGCGATGGAGGAGCATTCGGCGCACTAACGAGAACAGACAGAAGCCCTCCAGCAACGGGAGCTAACGAGAGACATGACAGGACAGGAATGACGAAGCTTTAATTCTTGCAACAAGTTTGGAGAAGCTGGTCTTACTCAAGCAGACAGCCTGCAGTGTCTGGCACGAGGGCTGGGGGCACCAGCAGGCAGGCTCAGCCCCACCCCTCTGGGATGTCCCCACGTGAGCCAGTCCCCTCCCTGCCTCTCTGGGCCATGCTGGGGGCTGCCCCCTCCCCGCAGGGCTGGGTCACACAAAGCCAGGCAGCGCCTTGGGCTCTTGTGGGCTCTTGGGGCTGGAGGCAGCTGGCTCCCCAGCCCTGCTTGGGCCTAGATCCCATCCTGCACAGAGGACTCTGCCCCCACATGCCTGTGCCCTGGGGAGCAGTGCCCACGAACCCAGCCGGGGTGCTGCCGGGTGGGGCAGCGTGCCAGCAGGTAGCTGGGGTGGGTTCTGGCAATGTGGCAGATCCTGTTTAGCAGTGATCCCCCCTCGGACACATACCCTGCTGCCACCGGGGGTTCCTGCCAGCTGCTCTCCTGGGTCTGCCCTCTGCTGAGCCTGTCCCTTGGGTCAGATGCCCGGAGCTGCCCCCGCCCCGGTCTCAGCCCCTTGCCAGAGCTCCTCTTTGCAGCACTGTTCTGGTCCCAGTGGGGAGCCTGGCACTGCGATCCCGCACGCATGGAGGGAGCGATCCACGTGCTGCTCCCGCCCAGCCCCGTGCAGGGAGGGGGCCTGGGGGTGGTACCCAGGGGCTGGCCTGGCATCGCCTCCGGCGCCGGAGCTCCGGGAGGCCACGCCGGTTTAATATTCCTTCCGGCGCGCGCGAGGAAGCGTTTGCCCTTGTGTGTCTTGCGATTCTCCTTGAATTGAACAGTCACTTACCCACTGACACGTGTCACATGTCGTCTCAACAGGCTCCCTCGAGCATCGAGGAGAACTTCAGCAGTGACAAATGACGGCTGACATACCGGCTGCAATGTCTGGAAATTACAGCCATGTAGCCGTAATGGAGCTGTCCGTGACAGCCGCCCGCGCCCATGCCACACCATGCCGGGGCGCCTGCAGACCCCCTCCGAGACGCCCGCTGGGGAGGGGCTGCCGTCACCGAGTGGGGGACAGGAGGGGACTGGACTTTCTGGGTCACTCGGCAAATAAAAACTGGGAGGAGCCCAGTGAGTCCCAGCAGATGGGGGGCCAGGCAGTGAGGGGGGGGCTGCTGGGAACGGCTGCTGTGACAGGGAGCATCAGAACCCAGGGGCGACACAGCGCTCCAGCCTGCCCAGTGACCCCATGCCTGCCTCCAGCCCGCCCAGTGACCCCATGCCTGCCTCCAGCCCGCCCAGTGACCCCATGCCTGCCTCCAGCCAGCCCAGTGACCCCATGCCTGCCTCCAGCCCGCCCAGTGACCCCATGCCTGCCTCCAGCCCGCCCAGTGACCCCATGTCTGCCTCCAGCCAGCCCAGTGACCCCATGCCTGCCTCCAGCCCGCCCAGTGACCCCATGCCTGCCTCCAGCCCGCCCAGTGACCCAATGCCTGCCTCCAGCCAGCCCAGTGACCCCATGCCTGCCTCCAGCCCGCCCAGTGACCCCATGCCTGCCTCCAGCCCGCCCAGTGACCCCATGCCTGCCTCCAGCCTGTCCAGTGACCCCATGGGCCCCGGCCATTCCTGGGAAAGCCCCGACCTCCAGGGCCCCATGGGCTGGCTCAGATCAGAGCCGTTTGCAACCAGTGCACCAATGCAGCCTGGCTGGGCAGAGGATGCTGGCACTTGGCCAGGGTAGGTTGGGAATGCCTCCCCCCACCCCAGCTACAACCTGCTTGACAGGGCTGAGCCCCAGGGAGCATCCCCCTAGGAGAGGCAGTGGGAGGGGGAGGGGGCAAGACTTCACCCTGCCACCTTCTCCCAGCCCAGCTGTGCCCTTGCCTTGCTGCTGTCTCAGCCTGACGTGCCAGGGGGCAGCCCAGGGCAGGCGATTTGCTACCCGAGGGCACCTGGAGAATGGGAGAGGCCTGCTGGGCTTGTCCTGCCCCCCCCCCAGGGGCCAAGGGGCTGGCAGTACGGAGGGGCAGGGGTGCTGGGCAGGGCCAGCTCCTATGAAAGCAGCATTCACCTAGCTGCCTTTCTCCACGTCCCTCCCCCACCGCTGCCAGATCCTGCTCATGCCAGAACCTCAGGCCTAGACCCCCAAAGCACCAGCCGCAGTGGCTCCCCCCACCCCCATTCCCAGCTCCTCCGGTGGCCCCACCCTGTGTCCGTCTAATCCTGATTCCCCGCTCTCCCACCGGAGCTAATGCATTTGTACAGCAATTTCCCTGAGCAGCGGGGATGATAAATGACATGCCGGCTGCTATTTCAGACCCGGGAGTCATCACCAGGCGCACACAAAAGGAGCCAGCCAGGCTTGCAGTGGCATTTTCTCCCCAGACCAGCGTCACTTGAAACAACTCCTCTCTCTTCTCATTGCAGGCAGTGCGGCTTTGACCTCCTGCAATTTGTGCTCGGGATGAGCTGGAGCCAGAGCCTGATTGGATTTGGGAAGGGGAAAATAAGCAGCTACAAGAGACATTAAAACAAAGGAGTGCACGGCATGGCTGAACGGCGACCTAATGCAATCCTCTTCGCACCCATGTGGGAGACGCCAGCTAATAACCCCTGCCAAGGGGCTTCCACACAACTTTCCAGCCTGACACGGTCCAGCCACAGCTGGAAAAGCCACCCCCGGCTCTGCTCCATGGGGATTAGTGCTCAGACCGGGAGACCCCGTGCACCGGCTGGGGCTGGCAGGCAGGAGAGCTCCCGCAAGCAGAGCGAGCCGCGGGGCTGGGCGCCTGGCAGAGTGCTGCGTCCCACACTGCGAGAGGGGCTGGAACCCGATCGGCAGAGTCCCACCAAAGCGGTGGAGACACTGGCGTGAGAAAGGAGCCTGCCTTAGCCAGGGAGGGGGACCAGGCGGCCTGCCGGCGCAGTGCAGGTCTCTGCCATTCCTCACCGCGTGCGCCGGGGGTGTCTCAGAGCATTAGAGTGCCTATCACGTAAGAGGCACGGGGCAACTGCCCCGGGGCCCATGAACCACCTGGGAGGCCAAGCAGAGTCCATTGGTGGGGATCCCTCACTCACGCGCCCTAGGAGTGGCACCCTGGGCTGGGGAGGACACCCAGGCTGGCTCTACGCTGCCCGCCTAGCACAAAACCACCGCTCCCCGAGAGTGCCCAGGGCAGAAGGACTCTCTGGCAGCTGCCAAGCCTCAGGGGCCCATGGTGGTGAAGTGAGTCCAGCTACCCAGCGCCCAAGGGTCCCTCGGCGCGCGTGGCCTGGCAGGGCCCTGGACAGACCCGCTCGCTCACGCTCGCTTGGCCGGTGCGTCATGAAAATACAACGTCTGCCGTGAGGGAGGGGTCGCTCCCAAACAGCTGTTCATGCCTGGACATTCGCTGAGCGAGGTGGGCAATTGGCTGCCAGAGTCACATGGCAATATTTCGGTTTCCTGATTGGCTGGCTAGCGTATCATTTCCCGGCACCATGTACCCACATGCCAAACAGGAGCTCCCCTCAGCAGCAGCCTGCGCAGGTCCCTGCCAGACAGAAGGGTTGAACTGCCAGGAAGGGGGCCTGGGAAGGAGTTGGGCTCATGCCCATGCCTGTTCTGAGACACCTTTGCACAGCATCTGGCCAGCTCCCAGTGCCAGGAGAATAGATGGGAGCTCAGATGCCGAATATTTATATTTGCAGCCACACTCCCGCTCCAACCTCCCCTGGCACCGGAGCCCTGGAACCCAGCATGACCTCCCCCTATGGGGAGCAGGGCCAGGCAGGCAGCCCAGAGCTGCCCCATCCGATCTGCTTCCATAGCGCATCTGATCTCCTGAGCACGCAGCAGCAAGCGGAGTGGGGAGCTTGCTGAGCCTGCGCCTTGGCTGAAATCCTGCAGCGTTCAGCACCCAAAGCCCTGCTACGGGGAACAAAAGCAGCTTTCTTCCCCGCTCGCTTGCTGCGATCACATCTCATTTCACGTCGGAGCTGACTGGCAGCTGAGGCTGGGCATGAGCTCCTGCCTGCCCTTGCAAGGGGAGAGGCACAGGCCGGACACGCGGGGCGAGCTGCAGTGTGGGTGGCAGGCCCCCACAGCCCCGCAGGTTAGGGGGCAGCTTGCAGACACCAGTGTGTGAAGTTAGAAGCGGGTGCCAGGACGGCTGCTGGCAGCGTGGGATCCGTATCATGTTCCCCAAGGTGTGTGTGTGACGAGCCACCAGAGCTGCTGCCGTCGCTAACTGGCTCGCTGCAGTGGATTGCGAGCGCGGCGAGCACTCCCCGGGGCCCCACTGTTTGCAAACACAGCGGCAAAGCAGGAGAGGGGAAGGGGGGCGCCCTGCAGCGTGGCCTGATGCAGAGAGACAGGCAGCGCTGAGCGCGGCTGGGGCTCCAGGGCGACTCTGCTCTGCCCGCCCCCCCACTTCACCAACCCTCGTCTGCCAAGGAGACCCGAGACCCCAGCTCTGGTGCTTCCATGCCACCCCATGCAACGGCCCTCCCTGGCCAGCCCCAGCCCAGCAGTCAGCTGGGGTTCCCTAGGGTCAAGATTTCCTTGGAGCCGAGGCCCGGCAGCTCTGCCATGCCTCCCATCCTGTACCTAGCCACGTGCGCCACCGGGGCTGGGTAATGCTGGGCACACCCCAGCACCTCCTGTCCCAGCGCTCGTGACTGCACTCCCCGGGGCCCTATGACACAGAGGGGCGGGGACATGTGCAGGGGCCCATGGGGCTCACCTGCAGGAGAAAGCTGTCTCCAGCCAGGGGCAAAGCAACCGTCCACAAGGCCAGTGGGCTGTCGAAAGAGCCCAGGTGGGTGGATGGAGAGAAACCAAAGATACCAGGGGCTGCAGAGTGGGAGCAGGCTGGCCAGGCACCATTCCCCCTCTGCCTGAGGGCACTCAGCTGCCACTCGCCCTCTGCCACGCAACAAGAGACCACAGTCGGTCACCAGCTGTGCCTAGCCTCCCTTCCACACAGCAGCCACCGCCCTGCCCTGCAAGGCCCATGCCCCCCCGAGGCGTGCCAGCGGGGCCCTGGAGCCGAGCGCACGGGGACATCACACAGCCGCGTGGCATGGCCCAGGGGGGTCTCACTCCACACAGTACGGCAGGTTAGAACCCCCCCCCCCGGTCCCAGCTGGGCCCATCCTTCTCCTCCAGTGCCTTGGCCCGCTCAGGCAGCTGGATCCAGGCTGGGTCCCCACCGAGGAGCGGGTGGAGCCCACCGGGGGTTTGTGCCACCCTCCACTTGCAGATGCTGCTGATTTACTCTAGGCTGGTCAAGAAGGCGATAGATCACTGCCAGCGCCTGCTGCGCCGCAGACCCTGAGCCGCCGGCTGGCAGCCAGAGGGGATCTCCGTGCAGACGTGGCAGCATTTGTGGGGTGCACAAGGGAAGGAGATGGGGGCAGAGTGGCTACGAGGAAGACTCTGGCGGGAGGGCAGGGCCATGTGATCACAGCCTCTGTCTGTGGAAGGGGGCCCTGCCCAAGCAGCCACAGGAGTGGAGAAAGCATTAGCGCCTCTGTGTAACATGCAAGGGAGACACTGCCAGCTCTGTGCCACCATGCCCTGGCGGTGCTGCAGGCTCCAACCGGCCAACCGCTGCCCCGTGGCCAGGCCTGGCCCAGCAGGGCTGAGGGGAGGGAGACGCTTGGTCAGGGTAGGAGGAAAGATGGGCCACGCGCTGGCAGGCCAGTGTTCGCGGGGAGCCCACCCAGGGCATGCCCAGCCTGGGGTTCGCTCACCCTGCCTCGCGAGCGCGTGTGGTGCTGTGGAGAGCCCGAGCTGGGCGACGCAGGGCCCTGGCCAGGCACAGCCCAGGAGCCCAGTGCGAGAAGTGAGGCCCAGCGCGCTCCCTGCCCAGCCAGGCACCCGCTGAGTTGGCACTTGGCTGCTGCCTCGTGGCGCGGAGACCAGGCTGGCCTTGGATGGGGAGATGGCGCATGGAGGGAGCAGGTCGCCATGGGAACGGCAGCCCAGGGATAATGCGCAGGGGGGCAGCGCACAGGGAGCCTCCAGAGGCAGCCAGCCTGGAGCCCCACCTGTACCCCAGCTCCAGGGGCAGCTCACCCCCTACCTGCCCACAGGGAGAGGAACCTGGCCCTGCTGGGTTGGCAGCGCCCCCAGGCGCGCGGCCAGCAGCTGCGATTCTGCAAGGGGCACGGTGCCCTCCATTGCCAGCACGTCAGGGGAGCTGGCAGTCAGCCAGCCTCGAGCTGGGCGCCTGGCTGCCTGCAGGGCACGTCAAGCTGCCGTCCCTGGCGGCTGGGGTAGGATCCAGCGCATGTCGCAACTGCAGACTCGCCCGCTCTTACCGCCTCGCCAGCCAGCAAGGACGAGAGCAAAGCCGTTTTGCCCTTTAGCAGGCTCCCCACCCCCCACCTCGGCTCTCTCTGTGACACTCACAATAATTGAAATCCAGTTGTGTTAAGCGTGCGAGATCTGCTTGTTCCCTTTCCATGTTCGGCTGCTCAGCTGTCCTCTTCCCCTGCAGCCGCGACTCCTTCGCCGCATGCGGTAAGTTACTCGCATGGCCTGGGAGTCAGAACCCAGCCTCCCCTGCCAGCACATCCAAGCCCCCCGCTCCACGGCCCCCCCCCGCAGAGTGCAGGAGGGGGGTTCCCTTTGCTCTCAGGAGGGGGCTGCAGAGCTAGGGGGACACCTGCCAGCCCCTGCCCCTGCTGCCAGGGGCCTGTAACCAGCACGGTAGGACTTGGCCCTCAGCACTAACTGGGATTTGGATGCTGTGCCCTTACTTGGCTTCAGGCAATTAAGAAGCGACCCCTGTCTTAAAGCAGAGACACGGGAGCTGGCAGAGCGAGGAGAGGCTCCCAGGTAGCTGGCATGGAGCAAGAGCCTGCCCTGACCAGCTCGGCACCCGGGAAGGGTTTGGGGCTCTGGGGGAGTCCATGCAGCTGCACGTTCCCTGCCTCTCCCTGTAGGCCCTTCCATCAGCCCGGTGCCCTTTCCCAGCACCATGGGGTGACCCAGTCCTTGGGGGGCAGCTCCAGAGCCCTGCTCAGCCACCCACAGGAGCCAGCAGGGGAAGGAAAAGACACACCCAGGGCCTGGCACCTCCATGGAGAGCTGGGGAAGCTGGGCTCGGTGGGCACCAGCCTGGTGTGCCATGGTGCACAGGGGCAGATTTGGGGCAGGGCATTCTGTGCTCGGGAAAGGAGATGAGACCACAGAACCAAACGCATTTCCCGTTCCAGCCTCAATCCGGAGTCTGAATCACTTGCCTACTGATTGCAAACACAGCACCCTGCGCAGTCCAGGATCCCCACTTTCTATTTGTATAGGACCTACATTAAAGGGCCACTCAGTCAGTTTGATTCTGGAGCCATTAAACACCCATATTCTGCAGGAGCCCTAGCAATAGATGTACACGTTAAAGTCATCTCTCCCCTCCCCTGGCATCCCTGTGCCCTCTGCTGCCCCCGAGCTGGCCCGGCAGGCTCCATCTGGCACCCGTGCTGTCTGAGCGTGCCTGGACGGGCAGCGCTGCCTTACAAGCAGCAGCTGCCAGAATCTTCGATATTTCATTTGCAAGTGGGGATTATCTATTCCTTGAGTTCAGGCAGACGCGTGCAAGGAGTTTTAAACGGATATTAGATCCCCGCATCTGGCGAACTCTCACCTTGGGGCGCTGCTGGAGTGTGGGCCAGAGCCCTACAACGGCAGAGCGGGAATGGGGGTGTTTCGCTTGGGACCCAGCAGCCCCACAGGCTCAGCTCAGTGCACCGGGGAACCAGACCCACGTTGGGATTCCCCCTGCCTGGTGTTGGCCCCTGGAAGCCTCCTCCCTTGCTGGCTAAAATCCCCTGACCTCCCGCGCCCTCCAGGATCAATTCAAGTCTGTTTTGGATTCAACTGAAAGCAAACGACGAGCAGGGACAAGACAGAAACGCCCCTGAAGTGCTCTTGGGAAGAGGACCTCATCTCGAAGGAACAACTGAATATGCAGAGTACACAGCACAGCTCTGCCCCCTCCTGCCACGCACCCCTTGCACCGGGAACACCAGAGATGGGCGAGTCCATGACAGACAGTGATTGCTCCTCACCCTTGGCCGCAAGGGGAGACTTGCTCAAGGTCATGCAGCCAGTCAGCGGCAGAGCACGAACACAGGCTCTCACCACCAGGGCACACTGCCTGCTGCAGGGACACTCGGTTTACAGCAGGTGCTCCTGGCTCCTAGACAAAGCCGCACGGCCAGCCAGTGGCTGGGAAGGCCTCGTCTACACTGACTTGGCCAGGCTGGGCCAAGGGACGCCATTCCCCGCTGCAGGCCCAGTCCGAGAGGCCGCGGAGAACCGAGGGAAGGAAGAGCAGCTGCATTTCGCCGAGCGCCTTCCCCTCGGCTGTCCAGCTCACCTCGCAGCTCTAGCCCAGGGCTTCCCGAAACACAGCACCTGGGCGGGCAGGAGGCAGCCCGGGCAGAGAAATCCTTATCACAGGCAGAGTGAGGGAAGAGGTCACCCAGCTACATCTGATCTTGAATTTCAACAATCTCACTCCATTTTCTCTGGGTCACAGCCATCTCGCTGCTGATTAATATTTTAAACCTTCAGCACATCTCATTACTGGATTTAAATTATATATGCCAGAATGCCCACTGGAACTTGCAGCATGTAGGCCGGGTCTTAATGCTCCTTCAGTGAGCCTGCAATTGAATGCAGCCTTAATCTAAACAAACAGAGACCTCGCCTGAGCCCCCAGCTGCTTTCCCGAGACCCACCCACCAGCCACGGGGGAGCTGCAGAGCGGGCGTTCTCACTTCCCAGGCACGGGGCCGGCGGTGTGACGAAGTGGGACTGTTCTTAATGTTTCCTCGGAATACTGTAGGGATGCCTCAGTTTCCCCTAGGCATCTCTTAAGTCTCTAGGTGGTGGGATAAGGGGGTGTAATTGTTGCAGAGCAAAAGGCCAGTGTATATAAATGGCCGACACTCGGTCTTCTGGCAACTGATGGCCTGGGCCCTTCCCCTGCGAGGTGAGAGCCAAAGGGTTGGAGAATAAAGGAATCAGCTGACCTCCTGGCCTGGAAAGGGACAAAGCCCAGAAGTGGAGGGGCTGGAGGGGGAGTCAGTTTGGGGCTGTCTGGGGACATGGAGTGAAGTGCAGACATGGTTGTCTGGCTCACTGCCCCCCAAAATGGACCCGGCTGAGAGGTCCTGTTCTCTGTACCTACAAGCTCTGTTTTAGACCATGTTCCTGTCATCTAATAAACCTCTGTTTTACTGGCTGGCTGAGAGTCCCGTCTGTCTGCGGAGTTGGGGGGCAGGACCCTCTGGCTTCCCCAGGACCCCACCTGGGCAGACTCGCTGTGGGAAGCGCATGGAGGGGCAGAGGATGCTGAATGCTCCGAGGTCAGACCCAGGAAGGTAGAAGCTGTGCAAGCTTCTTGCCCTGGAGACAAGAGAGACTTCCCCAGAGTCCTGCCTGGCTTCATGGGGAGCAGTCCCAGAGCATCACCTGGGGACCCTGTGACAGCAGGTGCCCGGCCCCCCCCACCGCTTCACCTCAGTGTGCTGAGCAGAGAGTGGAGATGGGGGACTTGCTGCAGCTCGGGGACTGGGGACCCTTTCACCGCTAGCTCACCAGCTCCTCCTGCCCCAGCCGCTCCCCCAGAGCAGCATGGGGCGGCTGCCTGGGGGATCTGTACCAGCTCTCAGGATGCCCGGAGGAACAGGAAGGGCAAGGACCGAGTGAGTCCCTAGCTCCCAGCTGGCCAGGAGAAGAGGTCGCTCCGGGAGAGGAGCTGAGACATTCACAGGTGGTGGGGAACCTCACCTTGTTCCTGTTCTGCGGGACTGTAAGTCTGGGCCATTTCACCAGCACTGCGTGGACTGACCCCTTTGGAGCCCAGCCTCATGCGGAGAGCATGAGGCAATGGGCCGGAAGGAAAGGAGTGACTCCGTGTGATGGACCTCCCCAGGTGTCACCGGGAACTGGGCTATTGCTGAGCCCAGGCTGGTGAGACAGAGGGCTCAGCGGTACCCCAGCTCCAGGTTGCACCCTGGGGAAGCACATCACACTGTGCCAGGAACTGCCCCAGCCCTGGGCTCTGTGCACTTTGGGAGACGTGACAGGGGCAGGGGCGATGGGTTTGCTGTGATGGTACAGGAGATCCCTGCGTGGGGGGTTAGATCTGGCAGCCCTGGAGCAAGCTCTCCAACGCCCTGCGCTGGAATTGGGCCTGCTCAAATTTGTCTGGGCTGAGGGGTTTCAGAGGTGATGGAACAAGCCTCACGTGCCTCCAGGGACAGACTGACAATATCCTGCATGTCCGAAGGAATTTAATTCAATAGAGTGCAGCATCTGAGGGGACCCTTGTATCAACAATGCAATTGTGTCTCTTAGTGTGGTGCTGGCTGGATGTACCTGTTCTAGGAGACTGGCTAATGCAATCTCTGACTGGATTAGGAACTTCAAAGGACTTTTGGGAACAATACCTCTGAAGTCAATTTCCACTTACAATCCTCCCCTTACAAGCTACCCCCAGGGGAGGAAAACCCATTGGCTACTAATTACCTGCACCTGGAAATCCAGCCCAGAGACCCTGACCTGTCTAAAGGGTGGACCTAACAGGTGATGAGTGGGCTAGTTCTGAGCTGAAGCTGCGATAAACTTGTAACCCCCACAAGGGACCCTTGGGAGGGGATTTGAACAGACGGCTCCATGTTAGGGGTGGGGGGATCTCCGGTAAGGTCATTAGCATGTGGGGAGGCTCTTTCGCTGTTGTAATATATTGTCTCTCTGGTACTTTTATCTTCAGAACAAAGCAGGCTTCACCGGAAGAGCAGCATGTACCTTCTAACTGTCGCAATTACACCCGCTACCTGTCTCCAAAGTGAAAGCCAGCCGGTGTCCTTGGGCAAACGATGCTGGGAAATACAGTGAAGGCAGAAAACTGCCCCGGTCAGCGGGTCTGCCCAGAGAGGCAACGGCCGGAGCGTGGGAAGCAAAGAGCAGGTGTCCTCGCCGATCCACTGAGGGGAAACACGAGTGCCACTCCCCCAGTCCATCCCCACTGCTGAGCAGTAGGGTTTAGACCACCTAAGAATTTTGCCTCAAGCTCCTATGCAATTTACTGTCAACTGGACAACTTCCCACTGCGTCCCCCACTCAGAGGGCTCATCGCATCTCCCCCTTCATCCTGACCCAGGTGACAACTGCACCCCCCCACCCATGTGTCGCTCTCATATGGGCTCCAGCCTACCGGCATAGTTAGCTGCCAGTCACTCGCCCCCCAGCGGGCAGGTGCCAATGGAGAAGGCCGGCAGGGACAACCTGCAGGATCCTTGCAATTTGCTTCCATCTGAAGGATTCTGGGTGGCTGCACCAGAGTATCAGGTGGCTGCTGTGTCCAGTGCTTAAAGGGCTTTGAGATCTCCCCGCAGAGGGGCTGGATGGAGGGCAGCTCATGGCTGCACGTGCAGAGGCCACTAGCCAAAGCCAGCTGCTGTCCATCCTGGGGTGAGCTGGGGAGCTCTGCCAAGGCCAGCAGAACATGCCAGGGGCCAGGCCCTTTGAGGGACCCCAACCAAGCTGCTGGGGCTGGCATGCAGCTCCACAGCTCATTGCAAGGGCTCCCTCGCTCGCTTTGCTCAGCCTGCCAGGGCTGGGGCCGCGAGCCCAGCTTCACTTCATTGCTTTTATTTCAGAAGCTCAGCAGTGAAGGCTGCCCAGGGACCCTTGCATGGTAAGTTTACGTGTCGGCTGCCTGTTACTCGAGAGGAATCCATTACCGCACTGTTTATAGGCAGCTTTCAAAGGCAATCTTTCAATTGTGTGCATTTAAAGAATTGATTGGAGGCTAAATTATCCTCTTCTCCTGGCTCCAGGAGAGGGAACTTTCTCCCCATCCATTACACCCAGGCTTGCCTCCAGCCCCGGCTCTGCGCTGGCCAGTGTGGCCTGGGCCCAGTGCTGGGGCCCTTGTGCCTCGTCTCACCCCCCTTAGGGAGGTGGGATGCCGTTAGCGCTGCTTTTGGAACTGGGGACAGAGGGGGAGTTCATGCTCCCACCACCTGCATCTCTCCCCACGGGAGAGCCAGACACCGGAGTGCAGGCCCAGACCGTGCCCTGGGGCCAGCAGTGCTGAAGAATCCCCGCAGGACCAGCCTACCTTGGCTCACCGAGCTTTCCCTGCATCGCTGCCGGTGGGAAGCCCCACAGTAACCAATGCCTAGAAAGGCAACCTCCACACCGGGCCCCCCTGCCACGGCCAGCCCCTCGCTCATCCGTCACACTGGTACAAGTGCCCTGAGCCCATGCTGCCCAGGGAGAACGGGGCCAGGGAGCCTGCTCTGGGGCCAGCAGCAATCCATAGAATGCTCTGGTTCCCCGACCCCATCCAGACTGGGGTCACCCCTCCAGGGGACCAGTGCAGGAGGTTCCAGGGCCTGTCCCCATAACGCACCAGCCTGGCTGTGCAACACCCTCTCCCAGGACCCTCCTTTGCAACTCCAGCTGCCGGATTGGGGTTGGCCGCCCTGCTGGTGTCTGTGCCCCTAATCCTTGTATCCAGCACTAACCCACCCTTGCAATCCCGGCCTGTGGCAGAGAGTCTCACAGGTTAACTGTGCACCAATCCCAGCTGGTCCACTCCTTCACCGTGCCCCACCCAAGCACTGTCTCTGTCCCCATGTGATCCTTGTGCTGACAGCGCAGACGCTCAGCGACACACTCCCCTGAGACTCAGAGGACCATCACGTATTCAACGAATTGCTGAGCCAGATGTTTGGCTCCTCTCCAGAGACCCTGGCTTCCCCAGCCCCTCCCAGACACGAGCAGCACCATTTCCAGCTCCTGCCACACAGACAGCCCTGCTCGCTTGGCAGGATGCCCCCCAGCGCCGCACCCTGCTCAGAGGGAGGGCACATGCCACAACTCACCCTCGGGGACGGGCCCGACCATGCCTCCCCATGTCTTGGGCATCTGTGTCCCTCCCCCATAAGGGCGCAGAGCAGGTGCTGCCGAGTCCATAGCGGCTCCGGCCAGGGCCAGCGGGGCTCCCGGGTCAGAGCTGGCTTTTGCCGACTGGCAGGGAGAGGCCAGCTGGGCTCTACCCTTCTCGCATGTCAGCATCGGTACCCCTGAGCCAGAGAAGGGGAGCGCTCGGCCCTGTGTGCTCTGGGAGGCACCGGCCTCACGCTCCCAGGGTGGGCTCTGCTCCAGGGCTCTCCAGGAACTGTGGCAGGGCCAGCAGGTCTGAGCCAGGGGTCACATTTCACTGGCGGCTGCCCCAGGTTGGACGCGATTCCTTCAGAGGCACAGGGTCCCGGTGGGCCGGAGAACAGCAAGGCCGGGCTAGAGCTGCCCACACTAGCCCAGACACGAGCAGCCTCAGATCCAGGCTGCAGATCAGAGATCCTGCTCATCCACCCGCCGGCTGTGCCCGCTGGCTACAGCACGGGCCAGGCCTGACCGTCTCCCGGGGACACTGGGAACCTCCTGACCGAGAGGAGCCTGGCTGGAGCAGGAGTCACCTGCTCCAGGATGCCCAGAAGGGGCAGCCTCTGTTGGAGCAGAATCCCAGCCAGGAAAGGTGCCTCAGGGACAGTGCAGGGGAGTGGGGGTGGGGGTTGCAGCACTGAGCTTATCCCTTCCTTTCCCATAAGCTTCTGATTTACAGCCACCCACAACCCCCTGCTAGCCCAGCCCTGGGCTCCCACCCCAGCTCTGCCGGTGCCCCTCAGTCCCGACCCACAGCCCCTGCTAGCCCAGCCCTGGGCTCCCACCCCAGCTCTGCCGGTGCCCCCAATCCCAGCCTGCAGCCCCCTGCACACCCAGCCTTCCCCTCCCCCCAAACTGATCCACCCTAATCCTCTGGGATTATTCAGCAGGCACCAATGGCCTTTCTGATGTAAGGAGCCTGTGGCCACCGTCAGCTCCGGGCCATCACCAGGGCACCCTGGGGTCAGAGTCTGACGGAAGCCACAGCCCAGCTGGTGCCCCAGACCCCACTCCAGGATAGAGCCTTGGCTCTATCCTGCTCCCGACCTGGCTGCCAGGGAGAGCGGTGAACGTGCCGGGGGAGGGGCAGGGAGAGAAGGACACAGTCCCTCTCCCTCCCCAGCCCTGGCAGACCAATCGGTGGGGGGACACTTGACCCCCTCCTCCATGCTCCCGCCACATGGTGCCTCTGCAGGCCCTGGGGCTGGCGTGTCACCACAATGGGGCAGCGTTTCTTGCCCTGCTCTCTGCTGGGGCAATGGCGCGGCCCTAGGCAAGCGAGCAGGAGGCCCTGAAGAGCAGCGCCTACCCCGAGGAGCAGCCCACACGAGTAGAGACACGGCCCGGGGGGGGCATCATTCAAACTCAGCACCGGCAGCTCCCAGCTTTGCTCCTCCTGTGCCAGCCTAGTGCCCCCTCAGCCCAGGCAAGGAGACGGCAGGGGGGACCCAGCAGCCGGTCACGGCCACGCTGCCGTGAAGCCAGCTCCAAGCGATGCATCACTTGGAGGGTGCTCCGTCCCCAGCGCGAGCCCCCTTGCTGAGTCCCAGTGCTTAATGTGCACCTCTTTCCTTACAAACTAGAGCAGTGCTCATCTCCCGCTGGGGCCGCAGCACAGGGAGGGGAGCAGGAGGGCTGCCTCCCTCTCCACTCCAATCCCACCCCCGTCCTGCTCGGGAAGAGGCTGTCAGCCCTGGAGCCGGGTGCGCCCTCCCTACCTTTCATCTGCTTGCTGCTCAGAAGAAACACACATGCAGAGTTTAATTAACTTTATTGATATTCAGAAATTAGGAGAATGACTAAAGGTAATTGCTCATTAAAAATCATTACACTGACACAGCAGGCAGAGTGAGGCAGCCTCCTGCCTTGCAATTATGGCAAGAGCGTTGCTGAGGCCTGCCCAGGCCCCCGCCGCCAGGCTGGCTCTGCACCGGTGCAGGATCTCGCTGGCTACAGGGAATGTGGTCGCAAGTGCTGAGCCGTGGAAATGGGGCACAGCTGAATGATCAGCCTGGCCTTTACCAGCTCCCCAGTGCCAGGGCACCACGGTGCCCCCAGCCTGGCCTCCTTCGCCACCACGCAAGAGAGGGGCCCAGAGAAGCTGGGCCAGGCCAGAGCAGGGAGCTGCAGGGCCTCTCCCCAGATCCCAGCCTTAGGGTGTGGGGAGCTGGCTCTAGCTTGGGGATGGTTCCAGTCTAGTCCATGCAGCACCATCCTCTTAGACCGCGCCCCAGGGACCAGCCTGGCCCGCTCCAAAGGAGAGATGGCCCCACTGCCGAGCCCAGAAGAGCGGGACGTGGCATCTCCTTGCTGGCACCTCACACAGCAGCTCCTCCCTCTCAGCTGGGAAAGGATTGAGGAACCATTTCCCCTCTGGCCATGCGGCATGGCTGAGCCTTCCACAGGCAGTAGCCACTGGCTGTAGGCGAGCTGGGCCAGAGCAGAGCACTAAGCTGGGGAGCCCAGGGTCAGAACAGGGATGCCAGGCGCCAGCCAGGTTCAGTGCTGGTCTCCCCAACCCCTCTGCAGCCCAGAGCATGCTGCACCCTTTACCCGCCAGGCTCCCAGTGTGGTGCAGGGAGAGTCCAACCTTCAGGGTGGTGGCTGGGGCAGCAGCATGGGCCCCCCTCCTAAGGCCCAGGAGTGGCAGCCAGAGCGCTCCCCAGTCCTGACCCTGGCTGCTGGGTTTAGCTGCATGGATGGGGGCTGGGCCACAGCTGGGATCATGCTGCTGAGGCCCCCCAGAGCAGCAGCTCTTGGCGTGGATTCCCACTGAACTGAATGGAGTGGGCGATGCCTCTCAGAGCAATTGGTTCAGGCTCTCTGCAGACACTGGCAGACCTTGCTGTGTCGGTTACATGCAGCACATGGGTTTGAGCTTTTCTCCACAACCACAAGAGCTTGTTATTTAAAAAAAGGAAGCGGAGGTCCTATGCTGCTCACCTGATCCAGAAGCTGGGGCCCTAGCCCTGTGGTCCCGGAGTCTTAAGCCAGCTTTGAAACCGCACTGATTCCCATGGAGGCGCTCCAGAGACACACCGGGACAGGCCTAACATTTCAATATTGACCCAGCCAAGAGCTTCAGATGGTTCTGAAACTCAGCCCATCTCCCCCATCCCCCCCAGCTGCTTGAGGAGGCAGATTTGAGGCACACAACTACGGATGGGAAAGGAATTAACCTCCCAGCTCCAGCGAACACTCCCCGGCTGCGAACTCCAGTGATGACGACATTCCCCCAGAACACCACCACGCAAAGCATTGTGGGCACCAGCTGCATGTCTGCCGGCCAGCAACGTTGACGCCTTCGCATTGCTTACAAGGCTGAATTACGGCCGACGACATATGGCGCTTTATGTAACTGCTCGATACGGCTTCTCCGTGCCCCTCCACTATGAACCACATTTGCACAATGCCTTGCCCTCCACCAGCGAGCTCTGCTGGGGCCGGGAGGCCCTGAACAATGCAAACAAGTCTTAAAGTGACAACGGAGCCCATCACCCATAAATCCGAGGGGAGAGATGTACTGTAACCGATCGTACTGCACTACGAAAATAGCTTGCTCTCTGCAAGCAATTACCCACCAAGCCAACGGAGCCCCGGCAGCTCCCTGCCATGCCGCTCGGGGTCGCTGGGAAACACAACAGCCCTCCAGAGATCAGCGGGATGGGAGTTAGAAATCGCAGCCCACGTTCCTGCCAGGACCTCAGCACCAGTCACCATCATTAAAAAAAAAAAAAAGACCCTAAGAAGCCAGTGGGACCCAAATATCCCATTTCTACTCTTCGGAGGAGCTGCTCACAGCATATGCAGAGTGGGAACATCCCACGGTACAAACTCCATTAACTGGGCCCCACTAACAGAGCGCCCTCCAGGGCCCCTGCACTGAGTGGGGTGCACGGCATCCGGGCTGCGGGAAAGGCTGTACCAGCCCTGCTCTGGGCTGAACCATTAGCTAGCTGCTGCAGCCCTCGGGTGTTCGGCCCCGGGCCCAGCTCCTCAGCACAATTCCATCGGCATCCACGTTCCCCCAGCCCCCGTTGTTTGAAGCGCCCCGGGGCCCGCCCCCCAGCCCTGCCAGTGATGCAGAGGAAGGTCCATCACTCACATACAAATCCTCCACAGGGGAGGTGCAAACACGCTCATCCGGCCCTCAGCAAGTTTAATTACAGCCTCCCGCAGCCTCAGCTAAACCACATATATTTGGAAAACTGTAATTTCCCTGCACTCGGTGTGCAGAGCGTTGCAGCCTGAAAGCCTAACCTCCCTCCCCCTGCCATCCAGCGGGCGCCGAGAACCTCCTTTCCGCTGAAATCCTCCTGCCTGACACGGAGGACTCCCCCTTAGAGCATCCGTCTCCCTCTCAGGGTGTCATTCCTATTGCCATCTGGCTGCCTCCAGCCCAGCAAAGCAGAGATGGAGCAAACACGGCTGGCTCAGCTAAGGTGGGCTAGTTTTTCCCCAGGCATCTCCATTTCAGGGAGCGTTCAGGACATGCACCACCAGTTTTGGAAGGGGGAAAAAAAAAGAGTTTGACACTTAGCAGCTCATGTTCCCTCTACCTCCAGCACCCAAGGGAAGCTGGCTGCTGTTTGCTTTTCCTCCGGCTAGCTCGCAGCGACCTCTGGTTAACAAAGAGGTTCGCCTGGCAGTCACCCTCGCTCCCCAAGGATGGCCCACTGCTGCCCTCAGGCTCCCCTGCCTCCTCCCACCTGGACGCAGGAGCGTGAGGAGCCCGAGACACTCAGCTCCTTGGCCTGTAGCTTGCAATTAAAGCACCAGCAAAAAGCTTGACATGTTTTTCAAGATGGCTTCTGCATTTCCATGCAGGGAAGCACCGGAGCACTCTGAGTAATGCCAGCCTAATATCAGCCTAATAGGGGAGCATTTGGGGAGAATTATCGAGCCAAGGCTCTCTCTAGCAAACAAGTGTTCTGACTCATGTGCGCTATGAGATCAGTCCCTAAGCAAGGAGAGAAGCAAATCTCCAAGTCACAGAGAAATCAATCCAGAAATACCCAGAGCAATGAGCCTACAGGAGCACTGCAGATTTAAGGGCATGTCAGACAAAGTGGCAATTAAGGAAAACCCCAGGGGCCGTCAGCCCGCTGGAGATGCAGGCAGGGTGGGGGAGAGAGCCTTCCCAAGCAACTGGGAGAGCACGCTGCAGCCAGCATGAAGCAGGTCCAACCCCAGCAGCATTCTCCCATGGCCTCGGGTGCCCTCTGCTCTAGGCAGGGGCAGTGGGGAAACACGGGGCCAGCTCACCATTCGAGCCAGATGGTGTGGCTCACCACACGAACAAGGGCCTGATCCAGACCCCGTGGGGAGACTCTGATTGGTTCCCTGGGCTTTGGATCAGGCCCAGCGAGCTAGCAGTGTTTCCCTTGGTGAGCTACCCAGAGAGACATGACCATGTGCCACGACACTGGGGCAGTCTGTCGAAGGAAACAAGGCCTTCCTTCCTCCCTCGCCAAAACGGTGACTCCGGCCTCCCCAGCGACATCCGGCCCAGCGTGGGGCCGGCCCAGCGTGGCTCCCTGGGAAAGGAGCCCCGGCCAGGCCTCAGACTTGGGACCAGTCTAGCTCCTCGGAGAATCAGCAGTGAGCAACGCAGGGCGATTGGTAACCAGTCTATGGGTCTGCCTTCCCCACAGCGCTGCATGTCCATCCTCTGGAGAGGAGGCAGAGCCTGCGAGCAGAGAGGAGACGGGAGGGCGACTAGGACGCCTGGCGTTAATCAAGCTCTGTGTCCCCAGTGACATTTGCGATGGCCTGGGCTGTGCTTGGCCTCCTGGGACATGGAGCAAGGGGCCGTTGCAGCAGGATGGGGCAGATTCCCGCAGGATGGGGCCGTTGCAGCAGGATGGGGCAGATTCCCGCAGGATGGGGCAGATTCCCGCAGGCTTCTGATGCCCCAGAAGCACCACTGGCCCCCAAGGGCGTCACAGCAGTACCCAGGGGTGGGGTGGGGGCTGTCCCTTGCCCTAACCCTAGTGGGCATAAATGGATGTGAAAAGAAAAAAGCTAGGGAACATCTAAGCAGCAGGGGCAGCCCCGGGAGGCCCCCCCGAGGAAAAGGCTCCAGGGAAGGTGTATTACCTTTTGATCATCCCTAGCATGGGAGCTTGTGATTCTATTAATACCAGGGATTGGGAAGAGCCGGGCCAGGCACAGAACAGAGCCAGGCTTCCTCTCAATTAGCCGCTGCCTGGTGCGCCAGCCACCCAGCACTTGCCCAGGTTACTTACAGGGCCAGCTAAGCAGCCAGGCCAGGCAAACCGGCCCTTAGAGCGAGGGGCCCCACGAAGCAGCGCATGGGGGTGGCTCTGGGGGGCAAACAAGCATCTTAGGTCAGCGGCTGGTCCGTACAAAACACTACTGCGGGCTTCGCCCCCCCCGGCCCCGGGCCCGCGGCTGCCCTTGGGCTGAGGCGCACCCGGAGCTGTGGGGAGCGCAGAGCCGGAGCGCACCGGCCAGGGGCGCAGCAGGACCCGTCCTTCGGCGACAATCGAAGGAAGCCGACGCGAAGGAGGCGGCGAAGGGGGCAGCAGTGGGTGCCTGGCAGCCCGGCGGTTAGCAGAGGGCGGGCGGTATTGCGGGAACCGCGTCCAGAATCACTCGGCTTCCCCCCGGTCGCGGGAGGCTCGGTGTAAACCAGCTCCGTCCCTCCCCCGGGCAGGCTACTCCCGTTTGCAGCGCTACCAAAGCGCTTCAGCCAGCAGCGAGCGTCGAGCCGGGAGGGGTAACGGGGCGGCCAAAGGCAGAGCAGACTCACACGCGTTTACACGGGCAGCTCCAGTCATTCGGAGCGGGCCCTGTAGGGAACGGCGGGGCTGCTGGGGAGAGAGACTGGAAACCGATGGGCAGGGGCGCCGGGCCCGCCTCATCCCCCCACGGCTCGGGCCAGGGGGGTCGCAGCCGAGGCGGGACCCCGCGTAGGAATTACAGACCCTCGGCAACTGACGCCCAAAGGATCCGCTAAGCCCAGCCCCGCGCTCCGGCGGCTCCGTGCCCGAGACCTCCTGCCCCATGCACCCGGCGCCCGAGCGAGCCGCACACAGGCTGGCGGGCAGCGGGCTGCCAGAGCCGCTCCCCTGACGCCTCTTCCCGAGCCGGGCGCGGCTGCGTCCCGGTAGGGAGGCGAAGTCCCCCGCCCGCTCCCCACCCCAGAGCCCCGCGAGCGAGCTGGTGGGTCTAGCCCCCCAAACACGCCAGTCTCCGAACTTCCGCCGGGTCTGACCCGCCCCGCCAGGACCGGGGCCCCAGAGCCGGGCGTCCCCAGAGTGAAGCCCGGCCCGGTGCACGGACCCCAGCCCCGGCGCCCCCAGCCCGGGCCGGCTCCTCGGCAGCGCCCGGGCGGGATTAGTCCGGGCCAGGGGGCCCGGCTGCCCTGCCGCCGGGGAGCGGAGCGGCTGCTCCTGGCCAGCGGGCTCCGCGGGGCAGAGGCTTCCCGGGGAGCCCGGCAGCCGCGCTGACGGGAGAGCGCAACTTGGCAAAGTTTGGCGCAAGGCGCCGCGCTGGCCGGGAGCGGCCGGGCCCGGGGGGACCCCTCCGCCTCGGGCGGATCCGCAGCCCCGGCCGGGCCGGGCCGCGCCGCGCGGAGCCCCGAGCCCAGCGGCGGGCGCCAGGCAGCAGAGCCGGGGCTGGGACCGGCCGCCCGGGCTGCGGGGGACCCGGGGCGAGCCCCAGGCCGGCGGCCCGGGACGGGGGGCAGCAGGGCCCCGCGGAGAGTTGGGGCCGGGCGCGCAGCGAGCTCTTACCTCGAGCCTGGCCCTGGAGCAGCGCGGCGAGCAGCAGGCAGCCGGCGAGCCCAGCCCCCGGCGCGGCGCCCATGGCCGGTCGCTCGGCGCTGCAATCCGCGCTCCCCGCGCTCAGCTGCGGCGGAGGCAGCCGGGCGGCTCCGGTCCTGGCGCGGCGCCCGCACCCGGCGCTGCCCGTCAGCACCGCGGAGAGCGCCCGGCGTCGGCTCCGGCGAGCGGCTCCTACCGTAACGCTGCGAGTAGCGCGCCCCGCCAATCCTGCGGGGACGCCCGGCCGCCGCTCCGGGGGAGGGGGGCTGGTTCCTCCCCGCTGCGCCGGGCGGGGGCGGGGGCAGCGCGCCGGCCCCGGACCTGCCCCCCGGCGTCACAGGGCGCTGCCAGCCCCCGCGTCCCGCACACCCGGCAAAGTTGGCGGCGAGTTGCGGGGCGCACGCCCGGGCGGCGCGGGGGGGCTGCTGCGGACTCCCGCCGCGGGGTAACGCGGCCGGTCACTTGGCGCTGGGGAGACGCCGCGGCTGCAGGCAGCCGCCTCCGCCCCGAGCCCCGCGCCCGGCCCGAGCTGCCGGCCCGGGACAGGGATTTCAGCGTGCGACCGCAGAGAGCCGGGCTCCTTCGGGGGGGTCAGCCCTTCCCGGGCTCCCTGCCCGCCCCCGTCTCCTTCCTGCTGACCTGAGACCCGCACAAGGTTCATTGCTCTGGGTGCCAGTCAAGCAGATGGACGAGGATGGCCCCCCCCCCACCCATCCCTAAATAGTCTTTGTGTGGCTCCAAGGAGTTGGCCCAGGTGTCACTTTCTAGCCCGGAGGAAGGGCAGCCCCGTGCATGGCCCCCCCTCGCCCCCATCTGTCAGCCCTGCCTTCTCCTGGGGCAAAACCAGCCGCCGGGCCCGCCCCTGGAGAGCCAGGGGATTGAATGTTTACTCGATTCAGGGACAGCCTGGGTCCGGCCTCTTGGCCCCGGCTGGGGCTTTCTGCTCTCTCCCAGTGAATGCTGGCCTCCTGCTGTGGGGAGAGCAGGGATGTGAAAGGGACAGAAGGAACTGCGGGCAGCAGACAGATGGCCTTTGGAGTTAGCCCAGAGCTGCTCCGGGCTGCTAGCTGGACATTTTTGAATGTAGTAAATAAAATCATTAAAATCAAGAGCCAGCTGTTTGTTTAAGGAAATACCCCCTTAGTCAGAGTCCAGCCGGCCTTGTCTTTGTGCAGGCTCCAAAACACGGGGGGGACGTCCTCTGTGCCCTTCTGGCCTGTCCCTACCTCCAGGAACACAGCAACAGGCCGGGGAAGGAGCCGCTCCGCAGCCTGTCCATGTACTTGGGGCCAGGGCTTTGTCCTGCAGCAGCGTGGCCGTGGGGAGGTGAGCCGTGGGCCTTCTCCCCCCGACCTGAGCCAGAGGAGCACCGCATTGGCCTTTCACCCACAGAGGCTGCACTTCCACACTGGAACTGACAGCCTGCTGCTGCAAACAAAGCCTACACACCCGGCTGCTGCCAGCCCTCCGCTGGGCGCCCTAAGCTGCGAGATCCTAGGGAGGAATCCGCTTGCTGCAAAGCATGATTCTCTTAAGAAGCAGAGCAGCCTTGCCCAGTAGGCAGGGCCTGCCCCTCCCTCCCCTGTCCCAGCTGAGCATGGGCTAGAAATGCTGGGATGAAAGGGAAACGTTTCTTTCCAACATCCTTGCCCAGCATTTGCCCTTCGGATGGATAGGACTCCGACGGCATTTAGAGCTCCCTAGGAAGACTGACCCTCTTGCTCCCGGTGTATGTCAGCATGACAGCACTGAAGGCAACTGAGTTCCCGCTTTGCACTGCTTGAACTCTCCTGGCTTTGGCACCAGGGGAACTCCCCCCACTGGATTCCTGCACCTCATTCTTAGTGGCATACACACATGGCTCTGGCCACTTATTTCCACTCCCGCTCTGACATTGCTGGTACACACATGTTCCCAGTGAGAGCAGGAGAAAACTGCTCTAGCCTGGGGCAGTTCTAAATCACACCTGATTCGGAGTGAGAGGAAGTAGTTTCTGTTTTTGAAATACACATACAGACAAGACAACGCTAGCTCTTGCTCACCTAGGCAATGCCGAGCCATTTGCAGTAAGCCTACAATACGTGAGGGGAGAGCAGACCAGGGCTCCACGTAACACTGGAGTCTCAGTTACCATTTTAAGTGACAAAAAAGCAACTGTCTTGAAAGCCCCAACCAGCTTAGATGCTGGAGCCTCCATGGACAGCTGAGTTTCTGCTTCTTTTCATTGCAGGCTAGGCACCCAGCACACATCTGCAAAGCACTTTCAATGCTAAATTTGAAACTTTGATCCTCAGTCACTCTATAAATGTTTAATGCAATAACACTTCTGAAAGGACTCAGAAGATGTGCAGTTTGAAGCCAAATTGAACTTTCTAATATTATGATATTCAAATAACTTTAAGATGCTTGGCACTTTCCAAGGCACATACTTGGCCTCTTAATGAGGAGGGGGACTCCTTTAAAAATAGATGTTGATTTTAAAATAAAGCAAACACCTGATTTGCAGGTATTGTCAAAGCTTTATTGAAGGGAAGGATGGGAAGAGAAATGATAGCTGAATGCAAATACAGCTCAACAAACAAAGCAGCAAATAAACTCGCAGACGAATAATCAGCCCCTTTGGAGCCTGCTGGAGGTGTGTGGATGTGAGACAGTGTCTCCGTGTGTTTGCATTTATCTGAAGTGCATGACAAGCTGAGGACTGAATTTAATTGAAAACCGCATCCTTTCCCCATGGCTTGTCTCACACAGCTGCATAGGCTCAGGCAGCCCCAGAGTTCTGGGTCCCAACAGGTATTGGAGGCTCCTTTTGTCAGGTGGTTCTTCATTTCAGCCTCATTCTTTCAAATGCCAGCGTAAGCCTGCTGACCCGAGACTCAGGCAGAGGCTGGCAGGAGGTTCTTGCTTGGGCGATTTTTGACCTTTGGGCAAATGGAAAATGTAAGGCGGGGCCCAGCGGTGCTGTTAGAACACCGGGCCCGGGGGGGCTGCCAAGGACCAAGGCAGGTAGAGTGCAACAACTGAGCGTAGGGGGTACATTAAAGGAGCTGGCCAAGGGCGAGAAGGGGGGTAGGGGGCCCCCTCAGGGCGGAAAATGCCAGATTAGGAAGCCTGGTTTATAATGGATCCGAAAAAAAAAGATGCAGCCAGGGGAGGGGCTCAGGGCTGCTGCTTGGCTGCCTGCTGAAGCCTCCACGACGGCTGGCCACAGTGCATGCAGGAGGGCAGCCCTGGTGAGCCCCGAAACACCCGGGCAGAGGATGGGAGGGGGAAACCAAAGGGCAAACTGCAAAGGCACTTCAGGTGCATGTAGAGATGCTGCAGAAGTGGCACCCGGGGCTCCCAGCCCTGGCGAAAGAGACGAGGCGCGGCTGGAAGTCAAGTCGCCTTGGGACAGGAGGTGGCGGAGCTGGACCTTCTGCCCAGCAGGATCCAGGCGGCGCAGAGAGGGGGAGTGGGTGGCTCGTCCCAAAATCAGGCCATTGGGTGCATTCACATGTCCACAGTCATCAGTGGGGACAGAGGGGGAGCTTTAGTCAAAACACAGGGCCTGACTCTCCACGCCTTGCACTTCACACCATCACTGGCTCGTGCAAGGTGAGTCCCACGTGCTTTGCACTGGAGTCAATGGCCGGACAAGGCACAGGACGAGAGAGAACCGGGCCCACGTTTAACAGATGCCGAGAGATTTTAATTTCCCTCCTTCCCCTTCCATCCTGGAAACAGCAGCTGGGTCAGCCGGAATGCAGGTGGGAAAATGGGGCAGGAGCAAGGGCCAGACCCAGAAATTTACAGCTGAAACACAGGGCAGGGAGGAGGCTCTGCTAAAAGAAGCCCTGCAAAGGACTTATGGCCTCCTTTGAGTATCATTTAAAACACCCCAAAAGGTTCCCCCCTTTCGGCCTCAAACCTTCTTTTAACCTTTGAAATACCAGGGAGGCTAAACCGGTCTCTCGTGTTGTTGGCGGGTGCCTACGGGTCTGTGTGCGCAAGTTCTGGCAGTTCAGGGGCCGGGCTGGAAGATGAATCATTAGCAAAGAAATCATTTTTCTGAAGTGTTCATTAGGCCTCAGAGTTGAACACATGTTTAAAAGCCAAGAGGTTTCAACATTACCTCCTCTCTCAGCTACTCACCGTTCAGTCACCGTAACAGGCAGCAAACTCTTGTGAGTCCAGGCACCAGCTCGACCTGAGTGTGTAATGTGAAAAGAAGCAGGAATTCCCCACCCCCACTCCCCCGGCCGCCTTTTAGCCCAGCTGTGTATTCCCTTTGCATGTCACCATTAACAAGTAAGACATTCATGGCAGAATATTTAGAAACACAGGAGCAAAGAGCTTCTGGGAGGCAGGAAAACATTCATTGTCTTGCACTTCGCAGCACCACAGAATAAAGGTAATCTACAAGGTCACTAAGTATCAGACAGGCAGTCTGCTGCAATCAATATGGACCTGCCATGGGTACCAAAGATAGAAGACATCTGTCAGAGGCAGTAGATTGGGTTAGAGGGAGCTGAGTGCTGGTGTCTCACCAGGATCTGCATTGGAGCTGGTCTGACCCACGAAGGAAATCAATGATCCAGAGGAAGAGCCATGCAGGGCTGGAGTTTGTCAGTGACACAAAACAGATGAAGCCAGGGTACTCTATTATTATTAATTATTATTGAATAAGTGCTGACAAGACACAATGAACAGACACACAATGTGCCTGCTGTGGAGAACTGGTGAGCTAAGCCAGATGTCGAAGGGCAGACACAGAGGAGGAGTGGACCTGGACAATTAATGTATGTTCATGATTTATTTCAGTTGCCTCTGGGTGCCTTTGGCAGGAAGTAGGGACAGAGTGCCAAGAATTCCTGCATTCTGATCTCAGCCAGCCTGCTATAGGATCTTGGGCAAGTCAGAACCCTTATGTGCCTCAGTTTCCCTGTCCATAAACTCCAGCTAATAGTCCTCTCTGCTTCACAGGTGTGTCAATATCTGCAAAATACTTAGGGACAGGGAAGAGGGCCCATTAACTTAGGAGCGGGAGAGCTTTCAGGATGGCAGGTCAGCATCAGAGAAGGGGTTTAGGTAATTCCAGCCAGCTAAAAAACTTCTTCCACTCGTGTTACGTGTCAAGAGACAAAGGGCCTGATGCCTGGGCCCCAGTGCTCTTAGGAAAATGAGAAAGCTGCTGCTCGAGGGACCTCCTCCTGCGAAACCATGGGAGGCAGAAAAGCCCAAGCCCAGGGCTGGGTCCACGGGCTGGAATGCCAGCTGCTCTGAGGAGCTAAAGCGGAAAGGTAATTTCAGGGTTCTGAAGTACATGGCTATTTCTACCAAGTTGTCAAGTGTTACGGATTCAAGCAATCTTGTTAAAAGATATGAAATCCAATCCCCCGTCCCTCTCACGGAATAATGGGCCTCGCCAAGGGGCTCAGCTCAGATCATTAGAGCTTTCCAGGAGCCTCAAAGTCCCACATCTCTGGGCTGACACTTGATTGGATGTGAGAGCGGCTGTTGTCATGACCGCTCTTCTCCTGGCATTCACGGCTCAGATTGGCAGCAGTTCTCCCGTCATCTCCCCTCCTTTGCTCACAACTTTCTGTGCAAAGCATTTGCTCTGGCGCAGATGAGAGGGATATTGTCAGTGCTTCAGCAAGCTGCCGGGGCTGACCTCAATCCGAGCCATCCAGTATAATTCTCGTTCCCATCCCAGAGATACGAGGGGAAATTGCAGCTCTGAAAAATGCCCTTTCAAGCACTAACCCAGGCTCAGCGAGTTATCAGCTGTGCAGATTTAATTCTGAGCAGAGGCGCCATCCAGGGCGCTGGGGAGCCAAGCACCGGCCACGTCACCCCGAAGCCGGGTGAAGGTGGGCAAGGACGCAATCAGGAAGGAGATAAACACTGAGCCGATCGGCTTGGATTGTCTCTCTGCCACTGATCTAGTGCAAGGGCTGCCACCCCTTGAGGTCCAAACAAGGGGCCATGCGGGATGATCCGGAGCCCACAGCAGTGGCCAGCTGGCCATGCGTTCTGAGCACCTTCGCACCGTTCCCAGGACAGCTACTCAAAGAAGGGACAATCCTGGGAGAAGCGGGACACGTGGCAGCCCTAGCTAGCATTGCCTTGGGTGAGTCTGGACTGGCCAGAGCAGCTGCATGATGCTCCTTATGGCCTCCAGGGCGGTGCAGCAGAGCAGACCCCTTCCCCTGTCTCTTCATGCCCAGTCAGGGGGTCTGACCCGGCTGGATTTCTTCCCAGCTGCTGACAGCTACACAAGCTCCTGTCTCCTCTGCCCCTGGGACCAGCCACCAAGGCCTGCAGCTGCCTCCACTTGGGTGAGCTTTAGTCAGGCCCCAGGTGCGAGCACAGGCCACAGGGAATGCCGGGGTAGCTCACTGCAGGGCTGGCTCATCCCGCAGCATTGCAGGGCCTGTCCCCAAGCAAGCCCGGAGAAGGGCAGCTGGCCCCCCACGTCTGTGAATTCCTAGGGCATGGCACGATGGTCCAGGCTGCTTCCCAAGAGGCGGGTGGGGCTGCCACTTTGCTGTGGCGGATCGGTGCCCATTCCAGCCACGGAGCAGGCTCTTGCCAGAGCCGTCCTAGCCACAAGGGAGCAGCTGCCTGCCTGTCGCATGAACGTCTGTACCACGAGGTGTCAGCCCTTTCTGTCTCCATGGGGATCCCATGCAGCCGGCTGCTCTGAATCGAACCAGCACTACGGTCCGGCAGCATGGCTCCTCCAGCTTCAACCAACAGACGCCAAGAAGCACAGTGTCCAGGCGGCCCTGCCAGGCCTCAAGCAGCTGTGCCGTGTGCTGTTTGAGCCAGCCCGGGTTTGTGGAGACGGGAGCATCGAGGGCCAGCCACCGGGGTTAGCGCTCAGCTCTGCCATGCACGGCACCACCTGCATGGCCACTCAGGGCCTGGGGCCTGGCAGGAGCAGCGGGTTCCTCCTCGTCCAGTCCGGGTTTGTGGCAGCAGAGCATTCCTGCGGCAGCCAGCAGTGAAGTCGGAGATGCCAGACAGGGGCTGCAATGAAGGAACCTGAGGACCTGGAGCCCGGTTCATAGCCAAAGGCCCGGGTTCCTGTCAGAGCTGGGCCCTGTCTGGCAAGCTCGCTGCTCTGCTTTGCTTCCCCCGTGCTACACCGGGCAGCAGCACAGACCGGCCGTGGGGACATGGAGGGCTTCGCGTCGGCTGGCTTCGAGCAGACTAAATACAAGTAATTTGGAGCGAACGTGCCCTGTTGCTCTTTGTGTGCTCGAGAGCGAGGAGGGGAGCGAGGCAGAAGCCGAATCATGTGGAGATGGGAGCTTTGCCAGGCTCCCATGAGGCAAAGCTCCGAAACACGTTTGCTGGCCCAGCAGCTCCAGCAAAGGAAGAGCTCTCTCGTCTCTTGCGGGCATAATAAGCAGCTGTCGAAAAGGCTTCCCGATGGGTCTTTTAGTACTCCCCCCTCCTGGATAATTACAGCCCGTTGAGTCACAGCCCCTGTACTGTCCAGCACCGCCCACTGACGTCAAGCTAGCCTCGCTCATCTGCAAACTTCCCCCTTCCTCGGCAGCCAGGGCTGGGGGGAAACGTGCAGAGAAAGGGACAGAAAATTCAAATTCTCCTCTTGTCAAATCATCATCAAACTGGTGATCAACCAACTCCCCTCCGCCCCGGTCCCCAAAACAGACATTGAGCATCCTGTGCTTGGCTTCAACTCTTCCAAAGCTCGCTGAGGTCTTAACTCATTAGAGAAGCATGTGGAAATGGGAAACAATCCTTTTATTTACTGCTTCAACTCTGGCCCTATAAAGGTGGCAGGAACCATGCTACCTGTATGAGGGAGCATGAGAAAAATCCATCAGCTCACCTGCTGCATATTTGTTTGCTAATAAATGTCCTGAGATGCTTCTCCTCCACATGGATTAGGGAGTTTATTTCCGATGCCACAGGGGCTTGGGGCACTGCAGATGGGTAGCCAAAACCACAGATCAGAGCAGGCTTGGTGAGCAGACCCAGAAAGACAGTGCAGGAACTGGCAGCTGAGACCTCGTCAGAGAGACGATCTCAGTTACCTTGGTTATCAGATCGGACGGAAAGAGACGCTGAGCACACAGGACTCAGCCTGGGAACTCCCAGTGCATCAGGTTGTTAAATATTATTATTTTGCTTCTGTTTAAAGCCGAGCTCAGACGGTAATGTAATGCCCCGGAAGCCCCTCCAGATGCAGCTCCTGAGGGCAGGACAAACTCTGGAAATGCCAGGGCTTTTCTGAGTGACGCAGGGTCTGACTTCCTAAGCGGCCAGGAATGGCGTAAGTGGGACCCAAGGCCCTGGTTTTGCCTGGCAGTTACTGGTGGGTTCTGTGTGCACCCAGGCCTCGGGAGGGCGGCCCGTTTGGCCCCTCCGTCTTGTCTGGCTGGTACAATGATTCATTTTGCCAGGTCCGTTCATTGTGTGCAGCTTCGAGTCCAGCTAGGGACCGTGCTGGCAGGGTGTCACCCGCACACACACACACACAGAGGCAACAGTCTGTGGGGCCGCTCCCCAGCACTGACTTTGCAGAACTGCACCAGTTTGCAGCAGCCCGAATACACGGGACCCATGGCACAAGCAACCGAGTCAGCGGCTCAATGGCTCACTAGGGGCCAGCTGGAGCCTGCCCCCTGGCTCTGGGTAAAGGGTGTTGCACAGTTGCACAGCCACAGGGGAGCCCCAGAGAAGTGTGCCAGGTCCCACCCAATCCTCTCCCAGGGGGAATAAGCTACTGCTCCCTTCCCCCACCATGCCAGCTCAGTGGGGGTGGGGAGTAGCAGGCCTGCCATGCCCCAGGCCATCTCCCTAGGGCTGTCCCAGCACTCCTGGGAAGGAAAAGGGAATCCAGTGGACCAAGCTGCCAGGCGCTGCCCATGGGCCACAGGTCACCCAGCGGCTCCCAGTGACGGGCAGAGCCCGGGAACGCTAAGGGGGCTCAAAGTGGGACGTTCACAGACATCCGGGAAAACCCAGCATCACATTAAGCAGCAGTGACGTGTGAACCAACTCGCACAACTCCTCCCCCTCACTGACTCTCGGACCTGGGGGCTCTGCAGCTGGATAGCTCAATGTATTTTGGGGGAATCAAAGGCTTGTGCGGATCAGTAGCAGATACCCCCAGTAGACAGCCCTCCTGCAATCCAGACAATCAATGTAAATACATGACAAGTCGCACCGAGCAGGGGAAATCGATCTTGGTTTACAGGCTTGTCCCCACGAGCTGGCGCGCTGCAGATTTCAGTGCAGACACTACCTATGCCGATGGGAGGGGTCTCCTGTCGCTGCAGTTAATCCACCCCCCCGGAGGCAGCAGTGAGGTTGGTGGAGGAATTCATCTGTTGACCTAGCACTGTCTGCACCAGGGTTAGGTCAGTCTAGCCACGGCTCTCAGGATTTGGATTTTTCACGCCCCGAGAGACCTAGCTATGCCACGTAAGTTCCAGAGGAGACCAGCCCTTTTTTGGAGTGATGTGAGCACGCCAGGCCAGTGAGCGGCTTCGAATTTTGGCAGTTCTCGTGGAGTTTCCTTCCGTCACCAGGCTGTTTTGATTAGCCCGTGCGTGCAGCTCACTGGAACCCCTAGGGGTGTAAGTCAGCCTGGGACTCTGGGGCCAATTTATCCTCGTCCTCAGAGGAACCCTGCACAGCCCCTGCCAAAGACAGGCCGTGGCGCTGGGATTCATAGCTTGTGTAGACGCTAAAAAGCAGGGCCTCAGTAAAGCCCCTGGATTTATGGCTCATTACAACAATCTGTAGCCCTCTGACCCCCCTTTCTCCTATGCCGGCTGAGTGTTAACCTTGAATGGGCTCGGGCAACATGTGTGAACTCCTGGCTACCCAATCTGCTCCACCTTGGACCCCCATGCCCAGCCTCAGGGAAGAGCTCTGTGCGCCTCCAAAGCTCGTCTCTCACCAGCTGAAGCCAGGCCAGTAAAAGCGATTACCTTCCCTCCCCCCTGGCCTCAGTAATGCTGCTTAGCAGCAGCCAAAGACCTGGCTCTTTGATGTCAGTGGAGTTACTCCAGTTTATACCAGCCGGGGATCTAGCCCAAGAATTCATTTTGCTCTTCCCTGCCCCCCCGAGTTTTGCACAGCCCAGTGCCGGGTGGGAGCTCTTCCGAAGGCACATGGTCAGTGTTGCCAACTCACACAGCTGTACTGGGAGCCTCGTGACAGCTGATGCCTGCCGAAAGCCCCAGCTCCTGGAGCCCTGGGACCACAGGAGAAACAGCTTCTAAGAAGCCATTTCACATCTAGCCCTGCCGCTGCGGGATATGCTGGAAATGTGGCCCTGCCCAGCTCACAAACCACAAGGCCAAGGAATAATTTAAAACTCACCTGATCTGGGGAAGTCCCAGCTCCTGATTGCTGAGTGCCTGGGGGCAGTAGTACAGGACCTGGCATCCCCCAGTGCAGCTCAGCTCTGCGGCCCGGCCGGGAGGGAGCCCTTTCCCATGGGCAGCAAGGCCTGGGCAGGGCTGCACACAGGGCCTGACTCCATGCCCCACCGCTGGCCACACCCCTTCCCTCTCCACTGGAGCTGTTGCTAATTAAGATCCTTGGTGCAATATGCAAACCCTGAGCAAACCAGTCTCTGAGGCCCACCCCACACAATCAATGAATTCTCCCTTCTGGCACTTGGCACCGACATTGCACAAGTTTAAATGAGCACACGGGGGCAAGGCAGCTGACCCACAGCTGTTGTGTGTGTCCGGAGTCAGATGTGCTTTCCCCAGTGACCGAATTCAGGGTTTTCTCCTTCTCTCTCCTGGTGGCCCTACGGAGCCAGCCCAGCTGAGGGAGAAGAACCTGGGCTGGGCTGGCTCTGGCTCGCTCATCACTGGGAGAATTGTTAATTAAGCTTCAGTTGCAAAATCTTCCTTCCTGGTGATGAGGCGTGAGCCAGCCAGTGCCCAGCATGAGCTCCCACAGATCTGGGAGGAGCCTGCAGGGCTGGCAGCTAGAGAAAGAAACAGCTTTTTGCCTGTAATTTGCGCAAATTTGAGCAGGAGCCGCTGAGGGATAATGGACGTGCAACTGCACAATGCCAGCGTCTCAGAGCCACTTTCCGATAAATATCAGGGCTCCAGCAGCTGTTCTTGGAAACATTCAGCAGGTAGCCCCATGTTTGCCGATCATGAAACGAACACAATTGCAGGGCACATGCTTCCCTCGCTGCCAGGCACCATCATTCTACCGCTTTGAGCTCCTCCCCCGCTGCTGGCTGACACAATGCAGTGCCCGAGCGGGCGCTGAGAGCTGCCCCAGGGTACTTGTGACATCACGGCTGAGCCGGCCACGGAGGGAAATGCTTCCAAACGGGGCAGAGAGCTAAATGGAACTAGAATTTTTATCAAATATTACACACACCCCCTCCCTGCATCACACACACGTACACACCCCCACCCCCTGCATCACACACCCCCACCCCCTGCATCAACACCCTTACAGGCACACGGCAGACAACACCAACGCACAGCCTGCTCCAACACACACACACAGCCTGCATCAACACACCTAGATAACACCAACACACAGAAACACACACCTGCACCAAGACACGGACACACACCTGCACCAACACACAGAGCCTGCACCAACATACAAAGACACACACAGCACTCAACACAAACACACACAGGCTCTCCCTATATCCTAGTTTTGAATCTCTCCAGAGCCGGGACGTTCAGCCCAGCGCTGTTTTCCTCCCAGCTCAGACAGGGCCATCAATCTGGCTGGGCCAGCGCTGCGAGTATTTCATTTTTACAGTGCAGCATGGCAGGCCTCTCCTGACCCTCACACGCTTCTTTAGGAAACTGATTTCTTGCTGCCATGAAAATCACTTCCAGTTAATTTAAACCAGGGTCAAGAGGAACATGCGGGGACAAAGGAGGCCAGGGTTTTTTTCCCCTCCAGCTCGTCTCTCTCTTGCTCTCTGAATTTATCGGCAGCCGTGCCCAGTTGCTAGCAAAGAGGCTGGGACTTGAGGCTGGCACAGAGGGCTGCGGGCAGCGCAGTGGGCATGGGGCACAGCAGGAGAAAGGAGATGGGGTTCTGAGCTCACTGCTGGCCAGGGAGCTGGTCCCTAACAGCCTCCTTCTCCGAGGTTACAGGGAGGGGCACATCCCCTGGGGAGAGGGGCTCCCACCTCTGCCTCGTAGGAGTGCCCATCTGATCTCAAACACCCTGACTGTCATTCCCAAGGCCGGCCCCAGAGATCTGCCATCTGAGGAGGGGGCTGTGCAGCGAGGGCCTCGGGCTGACGAGGGAGCTGCAGGGCTCCCCAGCTTTCTCCCATTCTGCTTCCCTGGAGGTAGGTGGCAGGTGCCGGGGTCTCTCCCCCAGCATCGGGTGCAGCACTGCAGAGGGGGCTTGGTGGGCAGGAGATGCTTCATAGCGACTTGGGCATGGAACAGCCTCATTACCCCCCCCACACACACACGCAGCCCTGTCACTGACCCTCTCCTGCCACACTGCAGACACATTCACCGTGTCCCTGCCAACGTGCTCGTCTCTCAGCACCCGCCTCGCCAAGACACCAGCCAGGACCGGAGCGGTTACAGACACCTTCCTCTTCAGAGAGGCTTCCTCTTCTGGCACGCTGAAGGGTTCCTCCAAAGTTTTGACTGTTTAAAAGCTGGGGCATAGCCCCGATCCTGTGAGTCTGTGACAGGCAGTGATGTCTCCATATGAGAAGGCAAAATGCCCCTTCAAGTCATGCCAAGGCCTGCTGACAGCATCGAGGCATGGTCACGTTGCCTCTGCAATGCCAGCCGCAGCCTCCCCTGGAGCCACAAGGTGCCCAGCCAGCTGGTACCTTCACCTAAGGAAGCAGGTTCAGTGCCAGACCCCTCTAGCTCAGGGGTGCAGGCTGCCAGGCTGGCCTTAGGGTGAGGCAGGGCAGGGGGTGAGGCCTGGGGTGTTACTGGTGGGGGGCTGCTCCCTCCTGCTCTGCTAGCTCTTGTGTACTGAGCTCCTGGCTCAGTCCCCTCTCCAGTGTGCCCTGGTTTGCACGCGGCTGCACTGAAAGGCCCCTGCTCTGCTCAGCAAAGCCACTTCCCCAGCTGGGGTGCAGCACACACCCCTAGCCCCATGCTTGGGGGGGGTTGGGGGGAGGAGGAGAGGCCTACGTACAAGCCAGCCTGGCCCTGGCATGGCTCTGACATGCAGCTGGTTGTTCGCCAGGTATGGAATCATTTCCAATGTCACCTGCCGGGCGCTAGCAGGGCTACTGGCCAACAGGCTCTGTGCCTCCGTTTCCCGCCCTGCCAGAGGGGTGTAGTAACCCAAGCTCACCCCGTTTCACTCACACACAGCGAACAGGTAAAGGCTCACTCACAAACCTTTGCGGTTAGGGGCCTGGTCCTTCCCACATCCCCTATCCCCTCCCACCCGTCCCCCTTCCTCCGACTGAGTCCTGTCTCTCGCGCTGCAGCTTTTGGCCCCGAGCTGTTCGGCAGGGCTAGCCCAGGACACCCGTCCAGCCCAGGGCTGCAGAGAGAACTAAGGAAAGAAATAAACCGGAGCAGATTGCAGCTGCCGCTGGGAGCGCGGCTCGTTCGTTACTGTCAGCCCTCCAGGAGCACGAGAACTGGCTTCCCAGACAAAGTTTCCTTCGGAGGAGGTTGATTTTCTTTGGGCAGAGACTTCTGGGATGCCTGCGGGGAGGCAGCGGGGCTGTGGGCTAGCACCAGCAAGCACCCTGCCTGGTGTACTTCAGCAGAGCACCCGACAGCAGCGTGGGGGAGGCGAGGTGTCTGGCTCAGGCTGGTCTTACATGGTTAACCGCAGTGGGGTGCGAACTGCTAACCGAGGCCCCGGGGGCGAGGGAGAGCCTGGTTCCATGCAGAGATTCCTGGATTCCAGGCCAGAAGGAGCATGGTGACCACCTAGTCTGACCCCCTGTGGAGCACGGGTCAGAGACCTGCCCCATGTAATCCCTAGAGCAGGTCTCTTAAACAGCAGTCAATCTTCATGCACAGAGTGTCAGTGGTGGAGAATCCACCCTGGCCCTGGGGAAGCTGTTCCAGTGGGTGATGCACATCCTATTGCCAGTCTGAATGTGTCTCACTTCGACTTCCAGCCACGGGATTGGGTTCGAGCTCTCTCTGCTGGATTGCAGAGCCCAGTATCAAATATCTGCTCCCCATACGGGTACTTCTAGACGGGGATCAAGTCACCCCTGAACCTTCTCTGTGTTAAGCTAAATAGACGCCAAGAGCTGAATCGATCACTCAAAGGCAGGTGGACCCAGGATTCCAGCAGCGGTCGCACCAGGGCCACACCCCTGTGCTCCTACCCGAGCTTCCCCTCTTTCTACAGCCCAGGATCACATTCACTTTTCTGGTCACAATGTTGCACCGGGAGCTCACGTTCAGCTGCGTATCTCATGACCCCCAAAGCTTGTCCAGGCCCAGGCTAGAGTCCCGCACCCTGTAAGCCCGGCCTGCCTTCTTTGGTCCTAGATGGGAACACTTGCATTTAGCTGTATTAAAAGCATATGGTTTGTTTGCACCCAGTTTACCCAGTGGTCCAGCTCTCCTTATCAGTGACCTGTCCTCTTCATTGTTACCACTCCCCCAATTTCTGTGTCATCTGCAAACTGGACCAGTGACAATTTTATGTTTTCTTCCAGGTCTTTGATAAAATGGTTAAATGGCAAAGGGCCAAGAGCCGATCCCTGCAGGACCCCGATGGAAACACTCCCTCTCCGTGATGAGTCCCGTTTACACATCTATACCGGTTAGCCAGCTTTTAAGCCATTTAACGTGGGCCATGTTAATTTCATATCTTCTAGTGTGTTAGCCGGTGTGTGCACCAAGCGCCATGACACAGCCCCCTCCACCCCCAGCCCCACGCAGGGCTCAGGGGTGCACGGGGCACCCAGCTCCCCCTGAATTAGTCAGAGGCAGCGAAGCTGGGCTTTCCGGGCACAATCGATTGTGTACAGAGGATTCGTTTTTGTCATTTAACATTTCATGGATAATTAAATATTCTTCATGCTCCAAGTGAAAAGCTGTAGCAGGTACAGGCCGTTCAAAGAGCCGGCTCCCGCAAGAAGCATGATCAAACCCAGGGAAACCGGTGAATTATTCACACCGTCAAACGCAGGGAAGGCGCTCGCCTTAATGGAGCAGGACGGCTTGTGCAGGGTGCTGAGCCCAGCCCAGGGCCAGCCCCAAAGAGAAAGCAGCTCAGTGCGGCTCCTACCAGGGGACCCGAGGGAGGCCTCTCCCCCAAGCCCTGGGATAGCTCTCGCTGCCGCTGCCCACGGTGTGTGGAGAGCGGTTGTCGGTTCCCAGGGCCCTTCCTTGGCGATGAATACACGTGCAATCAGCAGGTGCAAACGGAGACTTAGCTGAGCGGGGGCCTGCTTGCTGATTGCACGTGTGTTACACTGGACGGGCCCCAGGGCTCCGGGGGCTGATGCTGCGACACATTCCACTGAAGACATCCCCCAGTAACACCCCACGGCCTGTGTGCTACCGAGCCCCCTGCAACGCACATGCAACTAACTGCCCTCATACGCCTGGGGATCTGGCATCTAGGGGCCTCCAGCCAGCAGCCATGTACTGGTCGACTAGTAGAGATCAGATCCTAGATCTCAGTGCAATGTGGGGTCAGACCTCCCACCTCCTCCCCAGGGTCCTTGCCCCTTGCAGCCCCTCACCCACTTGGTCTCCCCAGCCGCTACTTCCTATGGCCAGGGCGCCATGCTTGCAGCTCAGGGTTTGCAATGGTGCAGCCGTAACAGAGGTGCTTTGCTGCACTGTCCGTGCTCCGCAGACAGGAGGGGCTGGTAGGAGCCCCAGGATCCGGGGCCTGCCCATTGGGTGGCCGCCCTTCCCAGCAATCCAGCACTGCGGGTGTCGGCACAGAAATGCACTGATTAGCATCACTTGGCCTGTCAGAGCTGGGAGAAGGAGGTCATGTGCTACCAGAGAGAAGGGCCTTGAAGCCCACCCCGCTGATTTCTGGTGGCCCGGCTCACAGGGTATGCAGCTTCCTCACCCGCGGGAGCAGAGCCGCACTCTGGCCAAGCAGCAATCCCTCTCCGGGCGGGGGTGGGCAGGAGATGGGATGAAAGGAGCCGTGAGACCAGCACATCTTGTCTGCAACAGCTGTGGTAATTGAACATTCTTGCCTATTTTCTAGGTAACCAGTTGAACGCTGCAGAGATTAAATTTCCAGGCAACGTTTTGTTGTCCAGGGCACAGAGCTCAGTTAATTAAAAGGGAAGGAAAAGGCTGACCACTGGGGCAAAGGAAGCCGTGTCTCGTGCTCGCAAGGGGGCACGTGGGGGACAGCAGGGAACAGCAGCCATGTGTGTCTTCTCGTTAATTGCATTGGAGACGAGGGGCAAACGGACCCAGCACTGTTCCAGACCCTCTGCCGCCTCACACGCAGACCAAGGAGCCTGATGGCCTGAGAGGCACCAGCCTAGGGGGAACAGATGAGCCTTGGTCTGGGAAAAGCCCCTTCATGCCCAGGCCCAGGATCGTGCCCGAGTCCAGCTGACTCTGTGTGGCTGGCGGTGCTGGGAGAGGATGGGGCAAAGCCGGGATGTGTCGGGACCTGTGTGCGCCTACTAAGACCATACCTTCAGCTAGCCAGCCAGGCGCTCTGCTCAGACGCAGCGAGGGAGAGAAGGTGCCCCTCCCAGTTCTCGTTTGTGCCTGGTACAATCGAAGCGTTTGACTCCGAGTATTTAGCAGCAACTCTTGTTTCATTCACTTCCAGCACAATTCTCCTGATTCCCAGAGCAGTGGGATTTGAAATGAGTTTCTTCATCTGAAGGAAGAACTGATTTCTCACTTAGAAACCCCCTTTTCTCTCTGCTCTCCCCTTCCTGCCCTCTGCCCCAGCAGAGCACCTCCTGCCTTGGGCTTCCAGAGGGACTGCCCACCTGTGCCCACAGGCAAGCTTCCGTGGGGGCTGGGGGCTGCAGCGGCACTGTCTGATCAATTATAAACTGCGTTTTAAATACCTAAAAACTTTTTTTTTAGTAAAAGCCTGTAAACCCAGTGGGAGCTGGAGAGCAGCTTCAGCTTGAAAGCAATTCTTTAGCATAAAATGTGTTGATAAACCAGGAGGTCGTGAATCATGAGCTGCGCTGCGGGGGCTGAGGGAATAGAAAGAGGTTTTAAAGAGTGTGTGTAGAGATGTAAATTTGAAAAATGTCCCTGTGTTCTCCTCTCATGCTGGGGCTGATTCCCGAATGCATCCAGGGCCCTTTGCAAAGGAACAAAGACGGCCTGAGGCCTGCCCACACTCCCACGTGCCTGGCATTAGACATGCTAGCCGGCCCATTGTGTCCAAGGAGACTGATCATGGGACTAAAGTGCCTTGTGTTTGCAGGACTCACACTGCACTGGCAGCCCAGCAAAGGCAGCAAAATCGGCTCTTGCGGCGATCCCAGCTTTTATCCTCAGATAGAAACATAGAATATCAGGGGTGGAAGGGACCTCAGGAGGTCATCTAGTCCAACCCCCTGCTCAAAGCAGGACCAATCCCCAATTTTTTTTTTTTTTGCTTCAGATCCCTAAGTGGCCCTCTCAAGGATTGAACTCACAACCCTGGGTTTAGCAGGCTGATGCTCTAACCCCTGAGCTATCTGTCTCCCCCCCAAATCCCAGCTTCCATCCCAGATTTGCACCAGTCTCACCCTTATGTCGACGAGAACGCGCCATGTGTCCACGCATGGGTCTCCAGACCTTCCTTGATGGAAATAACTCCCAGTGGTGGCATTGTGACACTATTGCCATGAACTGTGACTCTCTAGATCACTGTGGCAACCAAGGTCCTATAGTTGCACCAAATCTTGTACGAAGGAGGTCCAGTGAGGTGTCTATGGAAAGGTTACGGTCTGCTGGTTGTGATTGTCCTGTCTGTGTGCAGGTATCAATTTTGTAGTTGATATTATGAATATTTGCTATGTACTTGTATCTCAATGTGTTTGATTCCAAGTATCAGAGTAACAGCCGTGTTAGTCTGTATTCGCAAAAAGAAAAGGAGGACTTGTGGCACCTTAGAGACTAACCAATTTATTTGAGCATAAGCTTTCGTGAGCTACAGCTCACTTCATCGGATGCATGCCGTGGAAAATACAGAAGATGTTTGTTTTTATACACACAAATCATGAAAAAATGGGTGTTTATCACTACAAAAAGTTTTCTCTCCCCCCCGCACCCCACTCTCCTGCTGTTAATAGCTTATCTAAAGTGATCACTCTCCTTACAATGTGTATGATAATCAAGGTGGGCCATTTCCAGCACAAATCCAGGGTTTAACAAGAACATCTGAGGAAGGAGGGGGCGGGGGTAGGAAAGTGAAGCATTTGGTCAGCTTCTTGAGAAAGGAATTTGCAGATGAAGTGCCCAATCAAGAAACACTTAACTGACAATGGACCTTGGGAGACTCCAATCCACATGAGAAGTCTTCCTGGGAACCTTCACGGTAGCAGGTGAGCAATGGCTGCGCTTCCTGTAAAGAAAAGGAGGACTTGTGGCACCTTAGAGACTAACCAATTTATTTGAGCATGAGCTTTCGTGAGCTACAGCTCACTTCATCGGATGCATACCGTGGAAACTGCAGCAGACTTTATATACACACAGAGAATATGAAACAATACCTCCTCCCGCCCCACTGTCCTGCTGGTAATAGCTTATCTAAAGTGATCATCAAGTTAGGCCATTTCCAGCACAAATCCAGGTTTTCTCACCCTCCACCCCCCCACACAAATTCACTCTCCTGCTGGTGATAGCCCATCCAAAGTGACAACTCTTTACACAATGTGCATGATAATCAAGGTGGGCCATTTCCTGCACAAATCCAGGTTTTCTCACATCCCCCCCACCCCCATACACACAGACTCACTCTCCTGCTGGTAATAGCTGATCCAAACTGACCACTCTTCAAGTTTAAATCCAAGTTAAACCAGAACATCTGGGGGGGGGGGTAGGAAAAAACAAGAGGAAACAGGCTACCTTGCATAATGACTTAGCCACTTCCTGTAAAGAACTGAGTCAGGCATGGACATGTGACTTGCCCAGGTGACTCCAAAGTCCATCGTGCTACTGTGATTTTCCACAGTAAGAACAAGGGGGGGTCTCCTTCCACATGGCAGAGGATACAAAAGGCCCTCGAAACCCCTCCATTTTGTCTTCAATCCTGCTTCTTATCTCTGGAGGGACTTTGCTACAAACTGAAGCTCTGAACAAAGCACTGAAAGACCCATCCCAGCTGGGGATGTTCTCCAAAGACTTGATTTGAACCTGCCGTTTATTCCATCACTGCTACAAGCCTGAACCAAGAACTTTGCCATTACTCTGTGTCAGTGATTCCATTTCACCAGTTTTAGCTCTCATCTCTATTTCTTTCTTTTTATGAATAAACCTTTAGATTTTAGATTCTAAAGGATTGGCAACAGTGTGATTTGTGGGTAAGATCTGTTTGTATATTGACCTGGCTCTGGGGCTCTGTCCTTTGGGATCGAGAGAACCATTTTTCTTTTACTGGGGTATTGGTTTTCATAACCATTTGTCCCCATAACGAGTGGCCCTGGTAGTGATACTGGGAAACTGGGGTGTCTGTGGGAATTGCTTGTGTGACTTGTGGTTAGCCAGTGCGGTGAGACTGAAGTCCTCTCTGTTTGGCTGGTTTGGTTTGCCTTAATAGTAAAGGAAACCCAGCTTTGGGCTGTGACTGCCCTGCTCTAAGGAACTTGTCCTGAATTGATACTCCCAGTAGTGTCCCGCCAGAGGCAGCATCGTTACAGGCACTTACATCAGTGTAGATGCACCCCACTTCCAATGTAACTGAACTGGTGCAGGTGCGTGAGACCCGCAGGGCAGAGCTGGCTGGCTACCTGGCCGCTCTCCCCGGCATGTGGCCAGTTGACTGCAGCAACCTGTGGCATAGGGGAGGCTATAAGGTTCAGGTGCTCTAATGCTGCCCCTCCTGATACCCCCTCCCCTCTGCCCTGCACCACCCACCCTTCCCGAGTCAGTTTGCTGGGGACCCAACAGTCGCGTGGGCTTGACCTGCATCTGGCATCTCCACATAGGCCCTGGGCTCGCTGCCTGTGTGCGTGTGTGTCCCCCGTTACTGCTACCAGGCCCCAAGACAGGCACCTTTGCAGGCTGAGCTAGCGTCTCCATGGGTGATGCCCAGGCGGCCCCCGGGCTGAGTAGGTCTCAGCTGGGAGTCGCCTCCCTCTGACCCAGCCCAGCACACTGCCTGCTTTTCCACAGCCAGCAGCCCGGTGCGGTGACCCTGCTGTGAATGTAGCTGCACTGGAAGGAGGTTTCAGTCAGCAAGTGAATGAACCCTTTGCTGTCCCAGCTGCAGAGCCCTGGGCCTGAGCAAAGCCCCGGGAACTAGCTGGGACATATGGGTCCCGAGCCGACGGGGAGAGGCACAGAAGGTGAAGCTGCAGCTGCCAGGAGCCACCATCAATGCGACAGTTGAGGACTTTCCATGTCGTCAAAGGCCAAGGACGGCTGTAGTCGGCAAGACAGTCAAGAGCCCTGATTCAGCCCGGTCCGGTGGGGTCGGCGACACCTGTGCAGAGCAGGTGCAAAAGGAACAGGGCCAGATTTTCAACGGCTCTGCGCCCAGCCGCTCCCACCGGGACACTGCGAGCTCAGCAGCACCCAACGGCTGGGCTCCTGGGGGGATCGGGGTGGTCACCCCCTGCACTCTCTCGGCGGAAGAGTGAGCGAATCCACACTGTGCGAGGCCAAGCACAGTTGCAAGGGAGGTGGAGAGCAAGGACAGGCAGAGTTCTCACAGTTACTGCTAACATACACATGAAACCTCCTGCATCCGGACATACGCCCATCTCTGCCTCGGTGGCTGGGGCGCTGCGACATCACCCATTGTGCTGAGTGGAATTGGCTCATTGCTTCCTCAGGCTTCCTGTTGTCCTGGGAGCGTCCTCAGGCTCCCCGGACTCTTGGTCCTGTGTGTGTACAGCACCGTGCACACTGGGCCTAGGCCATGGCTGGGGCTGCAAGCGGCTCTAAATGGCTAATAACTGTCAGAGATCAGGATAGGATCGCATGTGGGGGGCAGATTAGCCCACATTTGCTACTGGGGGATTCCTCCGAGAACCTCCTGCCAGCTGCTGGCAGAGGCAGGACCCTGTGCCCACCATGCTGGCAAGGGCTGCATTCCTCAGGCAGCTCTTCAAGCTGATGCCCTCGAGTTCCCCTGTGCTTCCTCTCTCGCTTTCCTTTTATCTTATCGGAATCTTTTTATTTTAAGCATTCACACAAATTCCGTTCCCTGCCTGCAGCAGGGCCCAGCTCTATGCCTGGCAGGGCTGGTAATTCCTGCCTCCTCCCGTCATGGTTCGGGACTTTCCCTGCCTTACAAACGTGATTAAGGCTCCGTGCTACCTAATAAATTACCGGGAGATTAGCAGTCAGGGGGGCAAAATAAATGATATTTAACATTTTGTAATAACAACAATTAACCAGTAAATAATGTCTTTTAAACTGCAAAAGCCCAAGTAAATTAATTCTTCTAATTAGCTGTCAAATAATAAAAAAAACAACCTGCAGATTCTGTGTGTTATTGTCGGCATCTCCCAAATCCAGGCAAAGCTCCCCTCCAGCCTTCCAATCTCATTACAAGGGAGCCCTCTGCACTGGCTGGCTTGCCCCGTTCACTGCTAATCTGCGCTTTAGGCTCTGTGTTCTCGGGTCACACGGCACGTAGTTAACACACTCACCCCCCCCCCCCCGCTGCACACACACGCAGACCCAGTGCACACGCGCACACACACACAGCAACCGCCCAGGCACACGTGTGCACACAGCCACTCACACACATAGACACACAGCGCACAGGCATTCGTACACACTGTGGCACACCCACACCCAGACACAGCACATGCTCACGTGTGTGTAGACGTGCATACACTGCATGTGCACAGAGTCACACACGCAGACACTGCACGCACACGCCTAGGTACACACACACACAGAGGATGCACAGAAATATACATACCCAGCTGCTGAAAGAACACAACTTGCCCAAATTGCGGCCCAGTACGGTTCCTGCCAAGCAGCGGCTCCGAGCGCGCGTTCGTTGCCTTGCTCCGGCTCCCTTTCTTCGGGACTAACTGTCCGTGCTGGAGGTTGGGGCTTTTTTAAAAACCTCCCAATAAATGTCGTCTTTGGCGACTCTCCCGCTCCCCGTATCATGTATCAGCCACCTGCTGCCACGGCACGCGGCTCTTGTCAGCACCAGCCTTAAACACTTCGCTGGCACCTGCTGGGACTTTAAAGCCAGCAGCCCCGTTCTGCCCCACGCGGGTCAGCAGCCTGACCTCACCCCGTGGGCACAGAGCTACCCGGCAGCAGCCCCCACACCACACAGCCCCCCCATTGCTGCTCAGTGGATGGGGGGAAGGGGCACATGGGCACAGAGACCACATGTGGCCCATGCCCTTGGCCTGATCACGTCCACCCCCCACCCCTGCTCCAAACCTGCCCCAGCTCTGCGGGCCCTGCGAGCTGGATCCCAGCGCTGTGACTGGCCACCCTCAACAACGAGACAAACCTGACCCTGGATCCCACGCCCCCGGGCACACGGCCCCGTCTCTAGCACGGTTGCAAAGTGCGCCATTGCAAACCCCAGCCTGTGCTGAGCAGGGCAGAGCGGCTGGCTGTGCCCAGAAAGCCCAGGTGTGACGAAGTGGGACTGTTCTTAATGTTTCCTCTGAATAGTGTGGGGGTGCCTCAGTTTCCCCTAGGCAGTTCTTAAGTATCTAGGGGGTGGGGTAAGGGTGTATGATCATTGCAGAGCCCTAGAGGGCCGGTGTGTGCAGGAGTCTGGACACAGAGAATGGCCGACACCCTGTTTCCTGGCAACTGATGGCCTGGGCCCTTCCCCCCTGTGAGGTGAGAGCTAAAGGGTTGGAGAACAAAGGAATCAGGTGACCTCCTGTCCCGGGGAAAGGAACAAAGCCCAGAGGAGGAGGGGCTGGAGGGAGTTTCAGTTTGGGGCTGGCTGGGACATGGAGTGAAGGGCAGATGTGGTTGTCTGGCTCACTGCCCCCCAAAATGGACCCAGCTGAGGGGTCCCGTTCTCTGCACCTACAAGCTCTGTGTTAGACCATGTTCCTGTCGTCTAATAAACCTTCTGTTTTACTGGCTGGCTGAGAGTCACGTCTGACTGCGAAGTTGGGGTGCAGGACCCTCTGGCTTCCCCAGGAGCCCCGCCTGAGCGGACTCGCTGGGGGGAAGCGCACGGAGGGGCAGAGGATGCTGAATGCTCCGAGGTCAGACCCAGGAAGGTGGAAGCCGGGTGAGCTGTGTGTCCTGAAGACAGGCTGCTCACAGAAAGGCGACTGCCCCAGAGTCCTGACTGGCTTCATGGGGAGCAGTTCCAGAGCATCGCCCGGGGACTCCGTGACACCAGGCATCACATGCCCCCCGCTTCCCAGTCTGGGCAGCCCCAGCTGGGACTCCGGGTGCCATGACCTCGGGCTGGTGCCATGCAGGGTAAGGGACTGGGGAGGGCAGCAAGGTTTAGCAAACGAGGCTGGCTAATCCCTAGCACTGACTTCCGCTGAATTCCAGAACTGCTCCCGTCCTTTGCAGACCTCCCTGCTCCGAGCTGCCCTGGGCCCGAAGCACATTCCCTGGCTGCTGCAGAGAGGGGAGGGCTCCAGCCCCAGGCTCTGGCTGTGTAAGGATGCACGCCGCATGCCCCCCAGGCCGTCAGCTTATCGGCGGCCCCCTTTCCCAGTCACAGGCAAGAGGAAAGCAAAGCTCAGCGAGGCCGCAGAGTCGCCCTGGGCACCGGAGTTCCGAAGGGAGCCACGATGCGATGAGAGCGAGACGTGCAACGCTTCGTTCACAAGGACTGCCGGGCTCGCAGCACGGGGCTGCACTGCCTGTACCCCATGCAGGGGAGGGCAGCCCACCAGGGCAGTCTGCGTCCGTCCCCAAGGCAGGGTGGGATTGGAGGGAGGCACTGACTCACAAACTATGGTTCTGCCCCAGTTGCCTTGGCCTGCAGTCCCGGGAGCCTGCGGAGGAGGAGGAGGATGCCCGGCACCCCGGCTGAGTGCGTGAGCAGTAACGTGGCTGGGCGGGCCCAGCAGCACTGGCTTGGAGGGGAACCCCCTTGGTGCGGCCACTGACGAGGGACACCCTGCTAGAACACAATGCACAATGCAGGCAGCGTCTGCCACCATCACGCCTAGACATGGACTTCAAGCCTAGCGCTCCTGTCAGCCCGCTGCCTCGTTTCACCATCTGAGGGAGCTGCTGGAGGGTCTGAGGGACCCAGGCAGCCAGCTGCCCTCGTGTGGTGCGGCTGGGCAGGCCTGGGCCTTCCCGTGAGAGACTCCAGGAGCTCAGTCTTTTGAGCTGGACACAGAGCAGGTTACAGGGTGGCTTGATTCCCCATCTGTAAGTACCAACCTGGGGAGCAGATATTTGCTACTGGGCTCATCAGCCCAGCAGAGAGAGGTCTGACAGGACCCAGTGGCTGGACGCTGAAGACATTCAGCCTGGAAGGAAGACGGACATTTTTAACCTTAGGAGTAATTAAGTACTGGGACCATTGATCAAGGGCCGTGGTGGAGTCTCCATCCCGGACAATCTCTCAGCCCAGCCTGGATGTTGGTATAACAGCTCTACCCTAGGGATGCCGTCGGGGCAGGTCTCTGGCCCCTGCTATCCAGGGGGGTCAGACAAGGTGATCACAGTGCTCCCTTCTGGCCTTGGAATGGACGGGTCGGCCGGCACCCTGGGCAACAAGCCCCTGCCAGCTAGCTTTGGCACAATGGGCCCAGGCTGTGAGGGAGCCAAGCGCACTGGGAGTTGGGGGGCAGGACAGCAGGGGTCTTGCTGCCTGGCCTAGCTCACCGTCCAGCTCTTCTGGGGGTCTGCATCGTCTAGGCTGGGCCCCTGGGCAGTGCAGCCTGGGCAGGCAAGTGAGAGCCCCAGCAAGAGACATGATCTCAGCTCACCCCTGCCCCAGCTTTGGGCGGGTGAAGGAGAAGGGCCAGGCCTGGCATCCTCAGCCCCTCCTCCTGTGCTCTCTCTCATCTCTCTCTAGCCTGCACTGCCTTGGCCTGCTTCCCAGCTGCCCCCACACCTTCGTGCTGCCGCCTTCCTTGTGCTCCATTTCCTCTCGCAGCCCTTTCCCCTCCTGCAGTTCGCTGTCTCTGCCCATCGCTGTCTCCTCCCCGCTCATGCGGACAGCTAGCCAGTTCCCCGTGCCACGGCTGAGCCATGCACCTCGCTGCAGCCCTGACCCAGGCGGGCGCGTCGCATGCTGCAGGCAGGAGGGAGAGAAAGGGGGCTCCCTGCCAACAGAGCTGGGGGCTACACGGCTCTGCGCCCCCCAGGTCAGCCAGCTGCTAAAATACCCTGCCAGGCTGCAGCTGGCAGCTGCCGTGCCCGGAGCGGGTTGAGCGGAGAGACGCTCCCTGACTTGCTGCAATCGGGGTGAACCCTGGGAGCAGAGGGAATGGCTCCAGCTATGACAAATGGGGAGGAGAACACCCAGCATTTCTCCCCTCCCGCGGGGAGTCAGTTTTTATGGGAGCAGCGCAGGAGAGAGGCATAAATATCCCGTGCCCTGGGCTGCCCAGAGGTGGCGATTTTATCCTGGCGAGCGATGAAAAGCCTTAAATCCAGCTGCCGGTTAAGCCACTGAAGAATTATAGTGAGGATAAAAGCAGTGTCCCCTGGCCCCGGCAGGTGTGCTGGGGCCCCCTCCCCCATGGTGACTGGTGGGTGGGGAGACACGTGCTAGCTGAAGGGATTTCCAGAGCAAGGGCTCCCCCGAGCTGTGACAGCCAGCTCATGGGCAAGCGGGCCTGACCCTCCCTCACATGTGCTGCCAGGGGTGCCAGGGCCACCCTGCTGCTGTGGAGGGGCGGCATCTTAAGCAGCACTCCAGGGAGCGTCCAGGAAAGCTGGCTGGTCTCTGGGGGCAGCCCCACGAGGGCCCCCATCCTCATCACCCCCCAACTTCAGGGGCCACAGAGGGCCCAGGAAACCTGAGGCAAGGAGTTCCCAGAGCCACCTGAGCCGGTGGCTCCCCTGCCCCAGGTACAGGCTGCAGCAGATCAGCACTTACCCCCAGCCCGTGGCTCAGTGTGTCGAATGATACACAGGATCCAACCCAAGCTCTCGCCCCAGGAACGCTGCTCCCCGAGCTCCTCCTTCCAGACTGCTCAGCCCACCATCTGGATCCTCTCCCTTCTACCAAGCCCCCTGCCTGAGCCGCCCCCACAGGACACTCCCCAGTGTGATCAGCACCCATAGCAGGGCGGGGTGCCGCTGGCCCATTACAACCTGCCAGTGCCCTGTGATGCAGGGAGGGGCTAGCTGCCTGCAAGGCCCGAGACAAAGCACCTTTTACACCAAGAAGCACAAACCCTGAATAAGGAACACAAGGGAGCGGGGAACGTCTCAACGGCTAGAAGGTTCCTCCAGTGGCTGAATGAAAAGATTAGTGGCTGATTAAAGGCAAGATGAAAAGTGAAGTGCCGGCTGTCCAGTGCAGCGCAGCTCCTCGGCTGGTGCAGTGAAATCATCCTCATCTCCTGGACCTTAATCAAGGGCAAAGTTCAGTTTCTTACAAGCAGCCCTTTCATTGATTTGACATAGTGCCTTTGCCAAGCAAGGAGAAAGCGTTATGTTCTCAAGTGCTCATTAAATTTTATATTTGTGACATGGGGCAGTGCATTTACAGACACAGGCTGATTGTAAAATAAATCAGCGCAAAGCAGGGAAACAGCCTGATGAAAAGGAGACCAAGAGAGGGGGGAAAAGAAGCGAAGGGAAACACAGGGAAGGGTTTGTGCCGAGTGGTGTGAAGAGCCCGCTTCCCTCTCGCTCCTCGGCTGAGGCTTGACACCTTTTCCCCCCTGCCCCAAACTCCGACAGTCGGGTCTTCTCTGGGAACACCTCACTGCTATGGCTGAGCATCACGTGTCTGACTCTGTGCAGAAACCTGGCTTGGAGGGAGCTCTGCTTCTCGACCTGCCCCAAAGGGTGGTCGGGGGAAGGCAGGGGCCCAAGGAAAGGACTGAATCAAACGGAGTTCAGATTGGGCAAGCACCCGCTCCCCCCCCCCGCAGCTCTACCTGGCCCCCCGGGAGTGCAGGGGGCCTGGGCCCCACAGGATCAGCCCTGGATTCCCGAGTGGCGCTGATGTCCCACAGGAGAGTCACCAAGACGTGTCCTGGCCCGGCCCTCAGGTGACTGGCAGAGTGCCCAGACCAGGCCGAAGTGTGGGGCATCCCGCAGGCATGGGGAGCCGGACCCTCAGAGCCTGCAGACAGCACCATGCCGAACCCCCTTGCCAGAGGGCTGGGAGGAGCCGCATGGAGCGAGATCTGCCCTGCCTGTCCCACCGCAGGCTGAGCCAGAGCCCAGGGCAGCTGCTTGCTTCGGAGGGACTGCCTGCCCCGCCACACTCGCTCCAGCAGCTTGTAGCCAACACAGCTGCACCCAGAGTGTGAGCAAAGGCCGCTGGGCATGCCATACGGACAGCCCAGGGGCCACCAGGCATGAACACCCCTCTAGACGGCATGAGCGGCACCTTGCCTTCCCCAGCCCCCGTCGCCACTAAGCTATTCCCCGTGAGCATCAGCTCCTGCCCTAAGTAACCCCGGCCGCAGGAAGGTCCCTCCCGGTGGCTGCACTGGATTCCCCACAAGGCTTCAGATAGCGAGGGGGTAGGGGAGAGAAAGACCACAGCTGCTGCCAATTGCCCGCAAGCCCAAACCTCCGTTAGCAACAGCATTGCCCCAGCAAAATGGACTGGCCCACCCTCTTGGTAAAGGAGGACTGGAGCCCGGCAGAAGCCGGCCGGGGAATTTCAACCCTGGAAACACAGGTAAAGAAGAGACCAGGTGCCTTTGTGTTTAGCCAGTGCCTTGCCCAGCAGGCTCCTGGCACAGGACTGGGGCTCGGAGGTGCCACCACCAAACACATCCTCAATAAGAAATGTGAGAGGACAGGCGTGAGATGGAGCCAAACAAGGGACCCGCAAATAAATGCCAGACAAATCCCGTGGGATCCCACGCAGGTAGCCCACGCCTGGGGTGGCCAGAGGTTGGTTACTGGCATGGATCCGGGTCAGGAACAATCCCTTCTGTCCTGCCTTGGGCCTTGACAGTCGCTTTCCCAGGCCGTGCGACCGCCTTTTGCCCCGCGCGGTTCTGCTCCCCATCATCCCAGTCATCCAGGGGGAAATTCCCCCTTGTGCCAAGACCCCGGCACTAATGAAGTCCCACAAGGCCTAGGCACCAATTAAGTTGGATCCCAGAGGGCTTGTGCTGTAGGTCTGCACTTAGGTAAATGCCTCCCGCCCGCGCACCCTCTCATCTAGTAAACAGAGTTGGTTGAGGGGCTTTTTGGCCAAAAGAAAAAATATAGTTTTGGACACGGACCCCATGCCAGCTTTTTACCCAAAACCGAACTGCTCTCATTTTTGACTCATTTATCCAGTGGGTTTTTTTAAATAAAAACCCCATTTAAAAAAAAAATCAATTGTTTTCCGCTGACCTAATGTGCCGTGGGAACGTTCAGTGACTTTCCCCCCCGAGGTGATAAATCCCAGGGGGGTTATGATCAGCTCTAATATCAAGGAGAAGATTGCCAAGACGGTGGGGAAGGGGAGGCGGACCTGGGCTCTCTGTTACTGTCTGTTTTAAATGAGAACCCCTACTGCGGACTCTTGTGACTTTATCCTGTGTGTAGTGATTTTTTGGGGTGTTCTTAAAGGCCCCAGTGGCTGGAATCATGGTATTACCTGAGAAACTTGGCTGGCATTGAAAAAAAATAAAGTTTCTAGCTTTCATGGTTGCAGAAAAGCTTGAAAATGTGAAAATCTCCACCAGCCATAGCCAAACAAAAAGAACCCGACGTGGATTGTAAATAAATATATTATAAAATCATCATCATCACAAAGTAACCTCCTGCAGGAGCACTTGAGTGCCAAACAATAAATAGTGTTTTAATAAAAGAACACCCCCACACCGACAAAACTGCATGCCAGGTGGGTAACCAACCAACAAGGCAGTTGTGATGCTGGCAGCCAGGTGCCGGCTCATGCCAAGGTGCCCGTGTCTCAGCTGAACACGGACACCTACAGAGCTCAGATTTCAGAGTAGCAGCCGTGTTAGTCTGTATTCGCAAAAAGAAAAGGAGGACTTGTGGCACCTTAGAGACTAACCAATTTATTTGAGCATACGCTTTCGTGAGCTACAGCTCACTTCAAGAGCTGGAATCAGGCTGGCTCACCTGTGCCTTCGTGTTGTTGCAGTAGGATGTAGGATGATCAGAGTGTGTTTAGTGTTTAGACTCTGGAATGGCTGTCAGCTGCGGTGCGCATTCCCCTCACTTACAACATCTGCATCCCACCCTGCGGGGTAACCCTGGAGCATTTGCCTTGCAAGCCTCTGTGCCTGAATCAGCAGACGGGGGAGGGGGGGCATTAACTAGTGTGAAGTGCTGGCCAGACAAGGAAAGGCCATTGACACCAGATGGGCTAGAGCGGAACATTAAAGAGAACAAAAGACTTTGTTATCCCTCCCCTCCCCTGCACAGGAAGATGAGAGAATTCCTTGCAAGGGAATTCCTCTCCTCAGCTGTGTTTGCTGCTCAGAGAAGAAGGGGGAAGGGAATAAAAAACCCTCTAATAAGGAGGAACTGAATCTTCATGCAGCTTGGACTCTGGGGAGGAAAGATTACTAGGCGTAAGCAACTGACCCCCAATGCTCAGTCTGGGTAAGCCCCAAGGGGCATGTAGACCTTGCTTATCACAGAAGCTTCAATTACCTTTTGAAACTTAAGATTGTAACCATTTGTGTCTGTACATTTACCTGCTTTAACCCTGTCAATAATGCTCGTATTTCCTTTTCCTACATAATAAATCTGTAGATAGGTTTTTACAGGACTGGCTAGGAGTGTTGTTGTTGGCATGAGAACCAAGGTGCAATTGACCTGGGGTAAGTGACTGGGCCTTTGGGCCTGGGAGTAACAGGAATATTTCTAAAAGAACAGGAGGACTTGTGGCACCTTCGAGACTAACCAATTTATTTGAGCATGAGCTTTCATGAGCTACGGCTCACTTCATCGGATGCATACTGTGGAAAATACTGTAGCTCACAAAAGCTTATGCTCAAATAAATTGGTTAGTCTCGAAGCTGCCACAAGTCCTCCTTTTCTTTTTGCGGATACAGACTAACACGGCTGCTACTCTGAAACCTGTCATTATTCTAGGAATATTGCTGTGATCCTTGGTGGAAGGGACCATCTATCACAAAGGCAGGCTCACCTGGGCGGTGAGACCCATTGGAGAGCACCCAAGGGACTATGTGTGGCTCGTGCTGGGGCTGTTATAGCACCTGAGGAGTTCACACCTGATAACTAGTTGATGAAATCTACCTACAGAACTCAGGGCCAATGAGGGTTGGGCTCTGGTTCCTAACAGTCTGCCCTGAGGTTGGAACTACTCTGGAGTCACTGCCAGACAGACTCCAGCGAGAGACTGCTGAATTGGAATTAATTTGAAAACTGGATACAATTAACTTTAGGCTTGAATAAAGACTGGGAGTGGATGTGTCATTACACAAGTAAAACTATTTTCCCATGTTTATCCCCCCCTCCCCCACTGTTCCTCACAGGTTCTTGTCAACTGCTGGAAATGGCCCACCTTGATTATCACTTCAAAAGTTTCCCCCCCACACACCCCCAGCTCTCCTGCTGGTAATAGCTCACCTTAACTGACCACTCTCCTTACAGCATGTATGGTCACACCCATTGATTCATGTTCTCTGTGTATATAGAGACAGGTTTCAGAGTAGCAGCCCTGTTAGTCTGTATTCGCAAAAAGAAAAGGAGGACTTGTGGCACCTTAGAGACCAACCAATTTATTTGAGCAGAGACCGGTCTCTGTGTGTATATAATGTCTTCTGCAGTTTCCACGGTATGCATCCGATGAAGTGAGCTGTAGCTCACGAAAGCTCATGCTCAAATAAATTGGTTAGTCTCTAAGGTGCCACAGGTACTCCTTTTCTTTCTGTGTATATAAAATCTCCCCACTGTATTTTCCACTGCATGCATCCGATGAAGTGAGCTGTAGCTCACGAAGGCTTATGCTCAAATAAATTCGTTAGTCTCTAAGGTGCCACAAGTCCTCCTTTTCTTTTAGCTTGCCAGTAGTAATTTACAAAGCCTTACAGTGTAAATCTCATGATTTTGGGGGCCTGTTCCCTCTCTGAGCACAGGGGCTGGTGCTGAGAACACAGCACCCGAATTCTGCTGGTGGCTTGGCAAACCCCAGCCTAAAGAGCAAAGCCACTCCTAGAGCAAAGCAACCCGTGTGGCCCCCCCACCCCACCGACAGCTGGCATTGCTGCCAGTTACAGAATCATAGAATGATAGAACTGGAAGGGACCTCGAGAGGTCATCTGGTCCAGTCCCCTGCTCTCATAGCAGGACTAAGTATTATCTAGACCATCTCTGACCGGTGTTTATCTAACCTGCTCTTAAAAATCCTCAATGATGGAGAATTCACAGCCCCCCTAGGTAATTTGTTCCAGTGCTTAACCACCCTGACAGTTAGGAAGTTTTTCCTAATGTCCAACCTAAACCTGCCTTGCTGCAATTTAAGCCCATTGCTTCTTGTCCTGGCCTCAGAGGTTAAGAACAACAGTTCTTCTCCCTTCTCCTTGTAACGACCTTTTATGTACTTGAACACTTATGTCCCTCCTCAGTCTTCTCTTCCCCAGACTAAACAAACCCAGGTTTTTCACTCTGGCCTCATGGGTCATGTTTTCTAGACCTTTTATCATTTTTCTTGCTCTTCTCTGGACTTTCTCCAATTTATCCACGTGTCCCAAAGTGTGGTGCCCACAATACTCCAGCAGGACCAGGGATTTCCCTACACCCCCCTGAAGTCTCTCCTTCCCCCCGACCCGCCCATGGTCAAACCAATCAAGATGAAGAACATACCAAGGGCCAAGAGGAAACCAACGTGTCATCTGAAGGTTCACGGAATTGACACACAAATACAGCTACCTACTACAACCGGAAGGCCGTTCCCTGCGTTTGCTGGTCAAATGCCTTCCATTTATTGAAGTTACAAAGATGGCAACTGGTGCACTTCTTCCAAAAAAAGCTTATGAAGAAGGAAAGCTTCCCACTGCTATTCTGGAGGAGCTTTGTTGGCCAGACCGATCAGCAAAGCCAATGCTGACAAACTATGTGAAAAGGCTGCGAAACACCAAGCCTCTGGACTGCTTCAACATGTAGAAAGCCTTGTAAACCAGTCACTGTCCAAGCCCATTTTAGAAGTACTTGATGAGGCTGTTAAGAATGCTGGAGACCCAGTATAATTTACGTGAACAAACATGGCAGCGGCATCATACTTCCTATTTAAGCAAGAGAGCCCACATGCTAGAAACTGGAGGCCAATGGTAAGCGCATTGTCATCTGTTAATGCTGAAGTTGGACACTGGTTCCAACCAAGACCAGCAAACGCTCACTCTCTTTCTGCAAGAAACTCAGCTGCCTGGTGGGAAGCATGCAGTGCGACAACTCTGCAGTTGAAAAAGTGCAGAACTCTCTCACCGTTTTGTTTTAAACCTGCTGCCTGTTAATTTCATTTGGTTTTCCCTTGTTCTTGTGTTATGAGAAGTAAATAACACTTCCTTATTTACTTTCTCCACACCAGTCATAATTTTATAGACCTATCATATCTCCCCTTAGTCATCTCTTTTCCAAGCTGAAAAGTCCCAGTCTTATTAATCTCTCCTCATATGGCAGCTGTTCCATATCCCTAATCATTTTTGTTGCCCTTTTCTGAACCTTTTCCAATTCCAATCTATCTTTTTTGAGATGGCGCGACCACATCTACACGCAGTATTCAAGGTGTGGACGTTCCATGGATTTATACAGAGGCAATAGGATACTTTCTGTCTTATGATCTATCCCTTTCTTGTTGTTTCCCAACATTCTGTTCTCTTTTTGACTGCCGCTGCACATTGAGTGGATGTTTTCAGAGAACTCTCCACGATGCACTCTCAGCAAATTTGCGGATGATACTAAACTAGGAGGAGTGGTAGATACGCTGGAGGGCTGGGATAGGATACAGAGGGACCTAGACAAATTGGAGGATTGGGCCAAAAGAAATCTGATGAGGTTCAAAAAGGATAAGTGCAGGGTCTTGCACTTAGGACGGAAGAACCCAATGCACCGCTACAGATTAGGGACTGAATGGCTAGGCAGCAGTTCTGCAGAAAAGGACCTAGGGGTGACAGTGGATGAGAAGCTGGATATGAGTCAGCAGTGTGCCCTTGTTGCCAAGAAGGCCAATGGCATTTTGGGATGTATACGTAGGGGCATTGCCAGCATATCGAGGAACATGATCGTTTCCCTCCATTCGACATTGGTGAGGCCTCATCTGGAGTACTGTGTCCAGTTTTGGGCCCCACACTACAAGAAGGATGTGGATAAATTGGAAAGAGTCCAGCGGAGGGCAACAAAAATGATTAGGGGTCTGGAACACATGACTTATGAGGAGAGGCTGAGGGAACTGGGATTGTTTAGTCTGCAGAAGAGAAGAATGAGGGGGGATTTGATAGCTGCTTTCAACTACCTGAGAGGTGGTTCCAGAGAGGATGGTTCTAGACTATTCTCAGTAGTAGAAGAGGACAGGACAAGGAGTAATGGTCTCAAGTTGCAGTGGGGGAGGTTTAGGTTGGATATTAGGAAAAACTTTTTCACTAGGAGGGTAGTGAAACACTGGAATGCGTTACCTAGGGAGGTGGTAGAATCTCCTTCCTTAGAAGTTTTTAAGGTCAGGCTTGACAAAGCCCTGGCTGGGATGATTTAATTGGGGATTGGTCCTGCTTTGAGCAGCGGGTTGGACTAGATGACCTCCCAAGGTCCCTTCCAACCCTGATATTTTATGATTCTGTGATACCTCCAGGCGTTTGACTTGGGTCCTCTCGAACTCTAACTGCGTCTCCAGCTCCTGGATCTTGGCTTCCTGCCGGCTGACTAGAGACTTGTCCACCATGGACTGCTCGAGGAACTCCAGCTGGCTCTGCAGCCCTTGTAGCTGGGGACAGGACTGGCAGCAGCTCAGGTCACACCAAAAGAAAACCAAGGCTTGGCCTCATCCTGGTTCAGGAGAAGAGCCAGATGGGCCAGCACATCTGGCTCAGGGGGTTGGACTAGATGACCTCCTGAGGTCCCTTCCATTCCTGATATTCTATGATTCTATGATGACCACTCAAGAAAGAGATCTTGGAGTAACAGCTAATTTAGACCCCATCATTTTATATGTATAGTTGGGATTATGTTTTCCAATGTGCATTATTTTGCATTTATCAACTTTGAATTTCATCTGCCATTTGGTTGCCCAGTCACTCAGTTTTGTGAGATCCTTTTGTAGCTCTTCGCAGTCTAACTATCTTGAGTAGTTTTATATCATCTGCAAATTTTGCCACCTCACTGTTTACCCCTTTTTCCAGATCATTTATGAATATGTTGACTAGGACTGGTCCCAGTACAAACCCCTGGGGGACACCACTATTTACCTCTCTCCATTCTGAAAACTGACCATTTATTCCTACCCTTTGATGCCTGTCTTTTAACCAGTTACCAATCCATGAGAGCACCTTCCCTCTTATCCCGTGACAGCTTACTTTGCTTAAGAGCCTTTGGTGAGGGATCTTGTCAAAGGCTTTCTGAAAATCTTAAGTACGCTATATCCACTGGGTCCCCCTTGTCCACATGCTTGCTGACCCCCTCAAAGAATTCTAGCAGATTGGTGAGGCCTGATTTCTCTTTACACAATCCATGTTGACTCTTCCCCAACAAATTATGTTCATGTATGTGTCTGACAATTTCGTTCTTGACTATAGTTTCAACCAGTCTGCCTGGTACTGAAGTCAGCCTACTGGCCTGTAATTGCCGGGATCACCTCTGGAGCCCTTTTTACAACTTGGCGTCACATTAGCTATCCTCCAGTCGTTTGGTACAGAAGCTGATTTAAATGATAGATTACAGACTACAGTTAGTCGTTCTGCAATTTCACATCTGAGTTCCTTTAGAACTCTTGGGTGAGTGCCATCTGGTCCTGGTGACTTATTACTGTTTAGTTTATCAATTTGTTCCAAAACCTCCTCTAATGACACCTCAAATCTGGGACAGTTCCTCAGATTTGTCACCTAAAAAGAGTGGCTCAGGTCTGGGAATCTCCCTCACATCCTCAGCTGTGAAGACTGTTGCAAAGAATTCATTTAGTTTCTCTCCAATGGTCTTATCACCCTTGAGGGCTCCTTTAGCATCTCAATCGTCTAGTGGCCCCATTAGTTGTTTAGCTGGCTTCCTTCTTCTGATGTATGTAACAATTTTTTTGCTATTCTTTTTGAGTCTTTGGCTAGCTGTTCTTCACATTCATTTTTGGCCTTCCTAATTGTATTTTTACACTTCATTTGTCAGAGTTTATGCTCCTTTCTATTTTCCTCACTAGGATTTAACTTTCACTTTTTAAAGGATACCTTTTTGCCTCTCATTGCTTCTTTTACTTTGTTGTTTAGCCATGGTGGCTCTTTTTTGGTTCGTACTATGTTTTTAAATTTGGGGTATACATTTAAGTTGAGCCTCTATTATGGGGTCTTTAAAAAACTTCCATGCAGCTTGCAGGGATTTTACTTCTGGTGCTGAACCTTTTAACTTCTCTTTAACTAACCTCCTCATTTTTCAAAAAGAACAGGAGGACTTGTGGCACCTTAGAGACTAACCAATGTATTTGAGCATAAGCTTTCGTGGGCTAAAACCCACTTCATCGGATGGATGCAGTGGAAAATACAGTGGGGAGATTTACATACACACAGAACATGAAAAAATGGGTGTTACCATACACACTGTAAGGAGAGTGATCACTTAAGATGAGCTATTACCAGCAGGAGAGCGGGGGTGGGGGAACCTTTTGTAGTGATAATCAAGGTGGGCCATTTCCAGCAGTTGACAAGAACGTCTGAGGAACAGTGGGGGGGTGGGGAGGGAAAATAAACATGGGGAAATAGTTTTACTTTGTGTAATGACCCATCCACTCCCAGTCTCTATTCAAGCCTAAGTTAATTGTATCCAGTTTGCAAATTAATTCCAATTCAGCAGTCTCTCATTGGAGTCTGTTTTTGAAGTTCTTTTGTAGAAGAATTGCAAATTTTAGGTCTGTAAGCGAGTGACCAGAGAGATTGAAGTGTTCTCCGACTGGTTTTTGAATGTTATAATTCTTGACGTCTGATTTGTGTCCATTTATTCTTTTACGTAGAGACTGTCCAGTTTAGCCAATGTATATGGCAGAGGGGCATTGCTGGCACATGATGGCATAGATCACATTGGTAGATGAGCAGGTGAACGAGACTCTGATCGTGTGGCTGATGTTATTAGGCCCTATGATGGGGTCCCCTGAATAGATATGTGGACACAGTTGGCAACGGGCTTTGTTGCAACGACAGGTTCCTGGGTTAGTGGTTCTGTTGTGTGGTTGCTGGTGAGTATTTGTTTCAGGTTGGGGGGCTGTCTATAAGCAAGGACTGGCCTGTCTCCCAAGATCTGTGAGACTGATCTACAATGATCTACAACCTATCCTGAAGGACGACCCATCACAAGCAAATACTCACCAGCAAAAAACCACACACCACACAACAGCACCACGAACCCAGGAACCTATCCTTGCAACAAAGCCCGTTGCCAACTGTGTCCACATATCTATTCAGGGGACCCCATCATAGGGCCTAATCACATCAGCATATGAAACAATACCTCCTCCCACCCCACTGTATTGTTTCATGGTCTCTGTGTGTATATAATGTCTACTGCAGCTTCCACGGTACGCATCCGATGAAGTGAGCTGTAGCTCACGAAAGCTCATGCTCAAATAAATTGGTTAGTCTCTAAGGAGCCACAAGTACTCCTTTTCTTTTTGCGAATACAGACTAACACGGCTGCTACTCTGAAATCAGAGAAAAGCGTAACCTTGATCTGCAGAGGCCACTGTAACTTCAGTACCTGGAAAGATAATGGACAAACAATTAAGCGATCAATTTGCAAACACCTAGAAGATGGTATGGTGATAAGTAACAGGCTGCATGGATTTGTCAAGAACAAAGGGTCCCTGACAGGCTTGTACTAGGGGGCGAGGCCATGTCCTCACTGCCACGCCAGCTACAGTAAAGCTAGCCCAGGTATGCTTAAACTCACTCCAGCACTTGCTGTGCAGAGGTGCCCACAGTACAAGGCTGGGATCTGCGCCTTGGACACGGGAGTCTTCCACCCGCGCTCAAAGCTTCTCTTGTACATTTGCACCCGCTCTCATGGCTTCCCTCTTAGCTGCACACCGACTGCCTCCCCCTCCAGCCACTCAGCTCCTTCCCCTCCACCACCAAACTCTCACATCAACAGCCATTTGGGGGCAGTTTTCCAAAACACCAGATCTGTCAGTCAGGGGAGCAGGGGTTGTGAGCCAATGATCGGTTCCCGGAGCTGCTCTCTTCTCCGTTCTTTAAACCCCTCTGAGCGCTGGCCACCATGCCTGCACCTCCCTGGAGGCCTTTGCTTACTCTGACTCTTCTGTATTTCTATATTATTATTACTGTTATTTGCAAAATAAAAAAGAATCATTCACAAAGCAAACTGTTGACAGCTGCATGCTGAAGCCCTCTCTCTGGCACAGGGGAATATGCTGGGGATCAAACACAGCTTGCAAAACCCTTTAAATGTATTATTCATTGCACCAATGAGATGCAATCTTTTCATTTTTTTAAATCAAAAAGAAAGAACAACCCCCACACGTACACTGCACAGACGCCAAAGCGCTTGGCTTCAAGGACCTCCGGATTTGTGTGTCTGCAAAATTAAACAGTTCTTACTACCCCCCAAATTATAGTGTCATAGCTAACCACATAAAGTTACTTTAAACTCTGTAGGGCCCTAAATCAAACTGTTTGCTCCTGGAAGGAAAAAAAAAAAAGGCTACAAAATATTTTATGGACATAATAAATTGCAACAGAAAAAAATGCTTCCCGTGAAACAAACTGCATGCTTTGCTAATCTGCAGACAAATGTGCTTTCATAGATAAAATGTGAGAGTTACAAGCAGCCCCTTGTAAGGGCCCTAACAAGAGCAGACAACAAAACAGTGGGGAGGGAAAGGGAAAATTTATTGAAAACAATTTTCCGTTACATTTATACCACCCACTCTCTCTAATCTTTCATTATTCTTTTCATCGCTAGATTATCAGTCACCTTTCCATTTGCAAGCTCACCCAGGGGTTTTTTACCCCGCCCTGTTCCCTTTGAATGCAACATAATTCAGGTGACAGAATAAGGCCAGAACTGAAGCACAAATGTGAGCTGCTTTGAACATCAATTGGTGTCAGTGGCTAGAACCTTGCAAACAAACAGATAAATAAATGAACCCAATACAAATAAAATAGCACCATTTCCCAGGCCAGGCTCAAAATCAACTGGCCCAGTCTTTATCCCCATGGGAAAGCAAGGAGCTTCTCAAAAAACCCAGTAAACTGGGACTTGCCCTGGCTGAGTAGCATTTGCAAAGTGCCTTTAGGTTCCTTTCCCTGGTGCCGATGGTTAGCCCAAGGCCGGAGTCTTGGCCTGCCATCATCCTGCAGAGACATGAGCGATTTCCACATGCAATGAATCAGTGGCAAGGCTACGAACAGAACCCAGGCAGGCTAGCACCCAGTCCTGCCCTAGCCCCGGCACCCGGGCTCCCTCTGGAAAAACTAGTGCCAGGGACCTGTGGCACAGTCTAGCCCAGCAGCCAACAGCACATCAAGCGACACAGAACCCAGGCAAGCCTGTTCCTCCCTCACCAGAGCGGTGACAGAGCAGTGGTGGAAGATGCTGCGGCTCAAGGGCTGTAATCCCGGCCCTCGGCTAATCGGATGGAGTTGCTCTTGGAAGAAGAGGTTTGAAGTGGCTGTGAGAGATGGCAGGAGATACGGTAGATGAGGAATCTTCCTTCTTGGCTCTGGGCATGTCCAACCAGCAAAAGAAGGCAGCAAAGTGCAGCGTCTGGGGCTGCAGCCTGGGGCTAAAAATACCCGTGTAGATGCTCAGGCTCGGGCTGGAGCTCGGGAGGGGGCTTTCAGAGCCCGATTTCCAGCCTGAGCCCAAATACCTACATAGCGCTCGTTAGTGGGAGCCCAGGGCTAGAGCCCGGGCTGGAGCCTCATTGCTGCAGGGCTTTCCTGCCATGCAGACATACCCGCTGCCGCATGGCTCTCGTGCAGCTCCTCCCCTCACACAGCAGCTCCCCAGACACAGGAGGACGAGCCCTGGCCTGTGGTCTGAGCCCAGAGCTGGGAGGCAGATGCGCCAAGCTGCCAACCCGGAGCCCCGGTGCGATGCCAGGGTGCGTAAACCGGGGAATTTCAAGTAGGAGCAGGGGAGGTTATTTTCGCACGTGGTGCTGGCGGACCCACTGCTGGAATCCTGTGCCCAGGTCTGGGGTCCAGGATTCAAGGGGGCAGTGGGTAAATTTGAGAGGGGTTGGAGAAGAGCCATGAGAATGAGTGAAGGATTAGCAGCCCTGCCATATGGTGACAGATGCAGGGAGCTCACAGCAAAGGGCTGTGACCTGATCCCAGCCTACAAGTGCCTACTGGGAGACAAAGATTTAATAATGGGTTCTTTAGCCCAGCAGAGACAGGTCTGACTCGAACCAGCAGCTGGAACCTGACGCTAAACAAATTCAGACTGGAATGAAGGTGTAAATTGTTAACAGCGCGGGTAATTAACCATTGGAACAACTGATCAAGCGCTGTGGGGGAAATCTCCATCCCTGGCAAGCTTTAAATCCAGACTGACTGCTGTTCAAAGAGATCTGGGAATTATCGCAGGCAAGTCTCTGTACTACACAGGGGCTCAGACGGGATGATCAGAGTGGGCCCTTCTGGCCTTGGAATCTATGAATCTCTATACCCTCTGCAAGTAACTTGGTGTCTCTGTGCCTCAGTTTCCCTGGGTGTAACTGGGAGTGTGCTCCTTGCTGGGTAGAGGCTGACGAGGAGAAGCCAGCAGGTGTTCGTGGTGTTCTCCGAATTGGATCTGAGCAGGGCTGTTGCATGGGGAGATGTGAGCTGCCCAAGGACACACTGCTGGCTCCCCAAGGCTGGCTGAGAATGGCTTTAGATGCATGCCTGCTGGGGATAGATGTTGATCGATGTTTGGCTGCATGTGTGTGTTCCTTCTGTGTGCCGCCCCGGCCCTGCGCAGACAGCTGGAACAGCAGACCTCGAGCAAACCGCCCAATGACCACAAGATCCGTTAAGGGACGAAGGCACCCAGCCAGGTTTATTGTCAACAAAGCACAATACTAGTATCCCACAGACTCTACCAGACCACTAATACATGTATGCCCGAAGCAATGGACCAGCTCAGTGAACGGCGGGACTTTCCGTTCCTCCCTAAGGCCAAAGATACTCCCTCTGAAATACCTCTTTATACCCCAATACAACCAAGTTAGTACTACCCCTCTGACATAGTTAGTTACTGCCCCCTGGGGTGGCTAGTTATCACCCGTCATCTTGTACATGCTGGTTCAATCAAAACATCTCTATTACATACTGTCATCCTGATCTTATCTTTGAGGAGGGGTCAGTGTGTCCCTGTTATCCTTGGGGAATGTGTCTGTATCATCCTGGCTAGCGGGATGTTCTGCTACCCCTGGCTAGCGGGATGTGTTTGCGTGAGTGCTCTGTGACTAGCACTTCTTAGGAATGTGCATTTCTGCAATGTCAGCCCTGTTCTTGCCACATTCTGTGAGCCGGTCCAGCCTCATCCCAGGCCTTTGATACAAGGGCTAATGTCTCAGGCTCTCTTCCTCCTACACCCCCTCAGGCTGCTCAGTGCCAGGCGTATTCAGCAAACCCCCCAGAGTGGGACCAAGACCGCAGGCAGGCCCAGCACGGCCTGTGGCCTGCACCCAGGGGACACCAGCACCCGCAGTGCTGCACTCTGCAGTACTAACATGCACTGCTGGGCCTGTCCATCACAGCCGGCGTGGCTAGGCAACGCACGTCCCTATGCTGCAGACAGCCCATCCATCTCACAGGGAGCAAACACAGCCTGCCAGAATGGGGATGGCCCCCAGCAGCAGATATTTCCAGGGTCGCCGGTTATCCCTCTGGCGCCTCTTTGGAGGCCATTCAGAGGGGCTGGGGAGGGCTAGGGCAGAGCCAAGCTAAAAATACCACAGCTGCAAAGCAGGTGATGCAGGGGAAGGGCGCCAGAATGCCATTAGGATCAAATCAGCTGCCTTAGTGGCCTCGTTTGCAAGTGTTACTGCAAACCTGGGGGCAGGCAGAGGAAGGCAAAGAGCCAGCTTGGCGGGAGAGTCTTCAGCCCATAGGCACCAAACACCCGGGCCAGGTGGCCTGCATAGGGGAGCAGAATGCCATGGCATACACACGTGAACACACACACGGTAGCCTGCGCGCTCGGAGCTGGAATTTCACGCCGAGTGCGGCGGAAGGTCCCAAGCGGGCCCCGCTCAGCTCACATCAAAGCAAAGAAAACTGGGGCTCAGTTAGCTGTTCAGTTTCAAGGCGCAAAGAGAAAGCGGCAAAGTACCCGCGGCCGTCAGACGCTGTAACCGGAACGCCAGCGCGGCCCGGGGCGGCTGGTCGGGGCCCACTGAGGAATTCGCAGCCTCCGAGCCATGTGTAAATACAATCAGGGCAGGAAGGGGAGTGGCGCAACGCAAGCCGGGGGAGGTGCGTGGCTGCCGAGGGGGGCTTTAGGGTGCCGGGTGGCCGGGAAGAGGCAGAGGCTTCCTGGGGCTCAACTTCTTCCTCCCCCATCCTGCATCACAGCCCAGCTCCTTCAGAGCCGCACCAGCACCCGCGCCCAGCTGTCACTCGGCTGCACGTGCCCCGCTGGTGGGCCGGGAGACGGGGCTGTGGGTGGCAGCTGGGAGGAGAGTCTTTGTGCACGGCACGGCTCTTTCCCGCAGCAGGTTGTGGGATGAGGACCTGGCAGATCAGCTGTCAGGGTGTGTTCTGGGGCAAAGCACAGCACAACACAGCACACAAGGGAGCACCCTCGCACCACGCCCATGTGTACTCCCCCCTTCACTGTAGGCAGGGCAAGAAGCCTCACTAAGGGGCCCTGCCTCCACTCCCCCTGGCCACGAGGGACGCCCCCACCGGCCTCACACCCCAGCAGGCAGCTGGCCCCTGCACTGCCCCCCTCACAAACCTGCGTGTGTGTGTGCGAGATGTACACACGCTGCACCACACAACCGGTGAAACCTACCCTCTGCGCTGGGCCGGCCCCAAGCACCATCGGCCTTCATCCCGCTCCCGCCTGGCGGGTGTGTGCCCTGGGGAGCTTCTCAGATGCAAACGTCCTTTCCTGCCCAGACATGCGCTCTGGAGGCAGGCCTCAAAAACCCGCCAGATTAGCTAAGTATCAAGAGATTTTTAAAAGTGAATAGATGGGGGACAGGGGAGCGTTTTGTCATTGTCCTTGTTTCAGAACCTTTAGGGTTCGCAGCTTCTCTCCGCAACCACGCAGGCTAGAAACATGCCTTAAAACCAGCTGAGAGCCTGACCTCAGTTGCCTGAGCCCAATAGGTGGGACTTGAAGAAATGCAAAAACTACTGAGGCCCATGCTAAATGTGTGTCGTTGGCAATATGCCCACGCACCTCCGGCTCCGGGCGTGTGGGGATTCTCCGATCAGGGATTCAGCACAAGTGCGAGGAGCCGATGCCTTTGCACAGAGCAGAACTCCCTCTCTCCTCTCGGCAATTAAACCCGCACATGGTCAGCAATACAAATTGGAAAATTACTTAAAGGCAAATTTCTGAACACAGTAAAACATCTCGCAAGCCAAGCCGGCGCGGGGTAAACAGCCGTTCATTTGCTGTTCAATTATGTTTCCTAGCTGACTCCTTGGAATGGGTGGTTATTAAGATGTTGATGTGTAAACACAGGGAAAATGACTTTCCTCCCCTCCCCTCTTCCTTCCTACAATTAAACCTCCGGGAACAAAATTAAAATCCACTTGGCGATTTGCAGTGTCTCCCCCAGGAGCCTGGCAGCCCCAGGAGCAACTCGGGGAGAGCACAGCCTCTGCAGGGACACCCCAGATTGGTCGCGCCCCACGAGCTGCTCAGGGTCTTGAGCCTATCCTCGATGTGCAGCTTGCAGGAACTACAGTTCCCAACATGCCCTGCTCCAGGGAGCCAGGCTCAGGGCATGCTGGGGCCTGGCGGGTTTGGGGGGTCGCCCACTAAGGAGACAGCACAAGGGGTGCTCCGTGGCGCACGTTCACAGGCGCTAGCAAGTGCCCTGCAAACTGAGCGCGAGGCCTCCGTGTCATGTAGCCCAGGCGTGGCCCTGCTGGGGGGGCAGCCTGGCAGGCGGGAGTGAGCCACACCCCCCCAGGTCGCCCAGCTGGGTGCGGACAGCAGCCAGAGCCAGGCTCCGTGTGCACTGAGCTGGGTGGGTCTCTGCACCGCATAAAGGTGCTGCTGAGGGGCCCCCGGCTGGCGGCTTGAGCTGTGGGGCCACAGAGCTGGAATTCCCAGCTGCTGCGCAGCCTTGGGGCGGGAGCCGGCCTGCGACTGCCTGCCCTGTACCCGCTTGGTGGGGAGCCGGGTCCTCAGGGCTCCCCTGTCCTCACAGGAGGCAGCATCGGAGGAGGAGGCCCCACCTGGCTGCCGTGACTCTCCATGGCAGGGCACCAGGCTCTTCCCTTTGGTCCCAGCGACCGCCAGGCTGCAGCTCTCTTCTCCCCGCCCCCACTTGGTACCTCAGGAATCTGCTCCGGCCCCTTCCCCAAAGCTTTGGTCACACTCGCTGCCCAGCCCGGGTCTTCTGAGCCGGATCCTCCTGGAGGCAGCTTGGCACAGCCGCCCGGGACCCTGCCCACCGCGTACCCACAGCCCTTCTGCCAGAGCTGGCTGCAGGATGCCACAGGCGGGCGTTTCAGAGCCTCACGTAACCCACAGGCAAGGGCAGTGGACGGGGCTCCCTGCCTGCGGACCCCCCCGCAGCTCCTGGAGCAAGGCGATTCCGGCCTCAGGCCTGTGCACTGATGCCATCGGCACAAATCCACTGAAATCAGCAAGTTCCCACGGGGCACCAGGTGCCAGGCTGTTTTTAGGGGACTCCTTAATATAGCACCAGGAGGATCCCGGGCTCATCACATCTGGAGCCTCTGGCTGAAAGCAGCTGGATCCCGCACAAGAGGCAAGGCCAGGAACCGGAGGAACCACCCAGCGTCAGGCAGCGGGAGTGGGGGAGAGATCAGCAAATTAACATTTTTACAACCACCCAGCAAGTCATCTGCAGAAATTATCCTCCCCGCGGTCTTTCATTTATCTCATTATCTGGTTCCTAATGTGCTTTCTCCCCCTTTTCTTTCTCTCTTCTCCACACTTCAGGCAAATCTTATTAGCTGCTTTTCACAGGCCAGGGTTTCAAACTCCCCGCCCCCCCATCCATTTTTCATTAAATTCTCTAATAAAAGCAATCACAGTTATTACGTGTTCAGAAGTATTAAACGACTGCATGTGCCGGGCCAGCCAGCTCACAGTGGGGCCAGGCACAGGCTAGCGCTAAGGCCAGTTACAGCCAGTGGGCAGAACCCAGGCATGGGACAGGGCAGCAGACTGTCAGGAGTACCTGAGTGGAGCCGCGGATCCAACCCGTTTCGAAAGAGATCAGCTCTGGCCCCAGGAACTGCCCCGTTTGGGTAGCTGGACAGGGCCCTGACTCCAGCCCTTTCTGGAGATTTACAGGACAGTCATAGAATCGTAGAGGATCAGGGTTGGAAGAGACCTCAGACCTCAGTAGGTCACCTAGTCCAACCCCCTGCTCAAAGCAGGACCAACCCCAACGCAATCATCCCAGCCAGGACTTTGTCAAGCTGGGCCTTAAAGACTGTGACGAAGTGGGACTCTTCTTAATGTTTCCTCTGAGTGGTGTGGGGGTGCCTCAGTTTCCCCTAGGCAGTTCTTAAGTGTCTAGGTGGTGGGGTAAGGGTGTATGATCGTTGCAGAGCCCTAGAGGGCCGGTGTGTGCAGGAGTCTGGACACAGAGAATGACCGACACCCTGTTTCCTGGCAACTGATGGCCTGGGCCCTTCCCCCCTACGAGGTGAGAGCTGAGGGGTTGGAGAGCAAAGGAATCAGGTGACCACCTGGCCCGGGAAAGGGACAAAGCCCAGAGGAGGAGGGGCTGGAGGGAGTTTCAGTTTGGGGCTGGCTGGGACATGGAGTGAAGTGCAGACATGGTTGTCTGGCTCACTGCCCCCCAGAATGGACCCAGCTGAGGGGTCCCGTTCTCTGCACCTGCAAGCTCTGTTTTAGACCATGTTCCTGTCGTCTAATAAACCTTCTGTTTTACTGGCTGGCTGAGAGTCCCGTCTGACTGCGAAGTTGGGGTGCAGGACCCTCTGGCTTCCCCAGGAGCCCCACCTGAGTGGACTCACTGGGGGGAAGCGCACGGAGGGGCAGAGGATGCTGAATGCTCCGAGGTCAGACGCAGGAAGGTGGAAGCTGTGTGAGCTGTGTGTCCTGAAGACAGGCTGCTCACAGAAAGGAGACTGCCCCAGAGTCCTGACTGGCTTCATGGGGAGCAGTTCCAGAGCATCGCCCAGGGACTCCGTGACAACTGGTGGCAGCGGTGGGATGTACTGCACCCCGTGGATGGCACTTCCTGCAGTAAGTGACTGGGGAGCAGTAACACGAAGGGGGATTGCCGAGGACCAGGCCTGCTGAAGGCTCAGAGAGGAGCGGTTTCGGGGGGCGGTTAACCCCTGGGAGTGTGTGACTAGCGAGAAGGACTTTTGCAGTAACAGGGTTCCCCTGGGGATTGCAGTGAGCAGTCCAAGGGGCGGAGGAGTCTGCAGCTCGACCCTGGCAAAGAGGTGGTGACCTCGAGAAGGGCTGGCACACTAGGGGTTCTCCCTGGAAACCGTGGGGAGCTGAGAACACACGGGCCTGTGAGTCCACAACACCTTGGGAGGAGCGGAGTGATGGTCTGTCACCGTCTCCTTAAGAAGGACATTGTAACCCTGTGCAAAAAGAGAGGGTTGAGCGTTGGAAAGTTCACCAAAGCAGAGTTAATCGTGCAGCTGGAGGAGGATGACCGCTCTAAGGAACAGATTCCTGACCCCAAATGGGGCTATAGCAGGATCTGGGAGCAGCTGGAGTGGTAGCCAGGCATCCCCAAGACTCCTGTCCCCGACCAGACGGGGGTCTTCACGATCGGGTTCCCCATCGGGGGATCGGAGATGGACGGGATTGGAGCTGAGTCCGAGGGAGCAAGAGGACCGTGGGAGACAGCGAGAGCCCGAGAAAGAGCTGCAGAAGCAGCAGCAGCATGAACTGGCGGTGGGGGAGCGGAGAGGCCTAGGGGACCTCCCCGGGGTGAGTGGGGATAGACCCCGGGGGGCCAGTTCCGCAGGGAACCTCGAGACTAAATTGCTGCCCCTGGTTAAGGAGGGGGGGATGTGGATGCCACCTCACTGCCTTTGAGCAGGCTGGCGATTTGAACCAAGGGGACCCTGCGGAAAAGCCCCGGTGTCTAGCTCCCTTGCTGGGTCCCAAGGCCATAGACTCCATCATCCAGATGGTTGGGGATGTGGACAGGCTCCCACTCCTGGTCCCAACCTATATGTCTGTGTGGAGTTTCCTGGGGCCAGGCCCCTCGGATCTCCAGTGGGAGCAGAAGGTGATGGTCAATGGGGAGACATTCTTGGGGTGGCCAAAGGGCATGGGCTGCATAAACCTTCCCACATGCGGCCTGCGAGTGCTATCGACCACCCCTGACCTAAGGGAGGGCGTGAAACTGGAAGGGCCTGGTGTAACTCCTACCAAGGAAGGCTGGGGCATCCATGGGAACGTTGGTGGCTTCGAACTTCCCCAGGTCACCGGCTAAAGTGACCCCGCTCAGTTCGATCTCGAAGGGGGGAGAGATGTGACGAAGTGGGACTCTTCTTAATGTTTCCTCTGAGTGGTGTGGGGGTGCCTCAGTTTCCCCTAGGCAGTTCTTAAGTGTCTAGGTGGTGGGGTAAGGGTGTATGATCGTTGCAGAGCCCTAGAGGGCCGGTGTGTGCAGGAGTCTGGACACAGAGAATGACCGACACCCTGTTTCCTGGCAACTGATGGCCTGGGCCCTTCCCCCCTGCAAGGTGAGAGCTGAGGGGTTGGAGAGCAAAGGAATCAGGTGACCACCTGGCCCGGGAAAGGGACAAAGCCCAGAGGAGGAGGGGCTGGAGGGAGTTTCAGTTTGGGGCTGGCTGGGACATGGAGTGAAGTGCAGACGTGGTTGTCTGGCTCACTGCCCCCCAGAATGGACCCAGCTGAGGGGTCCCGTTCTCTGCACCTGCAAGCTCTGTTTTAGACCATGTTCCTGTCGTCTAATAAACCTTCTGTTTTACTGGCTGGCTGAGAGTCCCGTCTGACTGCGAAGTTGGGGTGCAGGACCCTCTGGCTTCCCCAGGAGCCCCACCTGAGTGGACTCACTGGGGGGAAGCGCACGGAGGGGCAGAGGATGCTGAATGCTCCGAGGTCAGACGCAGGAAGGTGGAAGCTGTGTGAGCTGTGTGTCCTGAAGACAGGCTGCTCACAGAAAGGAGACTGCCCCAGAGTCCTGACTGGCTTCATGGGGAGCAGTTCCAGAGCATCGCCCAGGGACTCCGTGACAAAGACCTCTAAGGAAGGAGATTCCACCACCTCCCTAGGTAACGCATTCCAGTGCTTCACCACCCTCCTAGTGAAATAGTGTTTCCTAATATCCAACCTAGACCTCCCGCACTGCAACTTGAGACCATTGCTCCTTGTCCTGTCATCTGCCACCACTGAGAACAGCCGAGCTCCATCCTCTTTGGAACCCCCCTTCAGGTAGTTGAAGGCTGCTCTCAAATCCCCCCTCACTCTTCTCTTCTGCAGACTAAAGACTTCTCTCAGCCTTTTCTCGTAAGTCATGTGCCCCAGCCCCTTGATCATTTTTGTTGCCCTCCGCTGGACTCACTCTAATTTGTCCACATCCTTTCTGTAGTGGGGGGCCCAAAACTGGACGCAATAGTCCAGATGTGGCCTCACCAATGTCGAACAGAGGGGAACGATCACGTCCCTCGATCTGCTGGCAATGCCCCTACTAATGTCAGTATTCCCTCTGTCTGGAGGGAGGTTAGATTGGCCGTGGAGGCGGGTGAGAAGCCAGCCAGGGGCTCGTCGGACCTTGGCAGGAGTTTGGGCCTTGATTCCCATTGGTGTTGGTAACCCCGGCCCTGGGCTTCCCTTGGGGGTGTCTCTCTGCAGGCATGTGCCTGCCTCAGCCCCAGAAGCTGTGACACCAGGTCTGTTTGGGGGTGGGAGGAGCAGGGCTGATGGGCAGGCTTTGTCCGGGGCGCATGGGAATTTCACTGGGGAGACAGACTCTGGCAAAGTCAGGCCCCCTGAGCTTGTGATCTAGGCCGGAGAGCTGCAGCCTCCTGCCCAGTGTGGCACACCTCCCTTACCGGCACAACCCCAGCAGGCAAGGGCAGCAGGCGAGCTGTCGTATTTCTCTGGCCCCCAGCACCACGGTATCAAAGCAACTCCCAAAACCCCTGTGAGGCAGAGCCAGGCAATCATCCCTATTGTACAGAGGGGAAACTGAGGCACAGGGAGGCTAAATGACTAGCCCAAGGGTGCATAGGGAGTCTGTGGCAGAGCAGGAAATTGAAGCTAGGTCTCCCTAGGCTAGTGCCCTAACCAGTGGCCCATGCTTCCTCCCCACTGTCCTGCACCTGGCCTGGGTAACACTGCCTGCCCCCAGGGTACAACATCTCACCCTGTGTGAGCAATGGGGAATTCGCTGCAGCAGCATTTCACGCTCACTCACACAGGTGCAGCTGGCTACACACCGCAGGGTCTCAGGTTCACACACACTGTACTTTTCCCTTCAGACCCCACTGCCCCAGCGAGAAACAGGGTGTGCCAAGCCACACATTACCTACTTCTGCCCTGGTGCTAGCAAGCTGCAGGCTGAGAGTCTGGCCCAAAACACCCCCGCGTGCTGGCCAGGAGTAAATCTCCAGTGCTCCAGTGGCTCGGTTCCCAATCGCTGGAGGCTTGTGGCTTTTCCCTGCACCTCGGTGAGCCCGGGACTGTTTGGGAGGGCGCTGGGCTGGATTCATTTCTTGCACAGTTAGTGCAGGGCTTCCGGCCACGCAGACTCATGGCTGGGGGGTTCTTTTAAATATATTTCCCAACCTTTCTCATAAATCTCCCTCTTGCTCTCGCTTGTTTAGGGTTCTTTCTGCCTTGGCTTTAGTTTTTTCCTGGCTTTCCCGCACGTCTCGATGGTATCAGCCCCTATAAATCAAGACCAGGAGAAAACTTTATCTGCTGCTGAGGATGGAGGAATCTCCTCAGCCAGGAGTGGGAGCCGGCCCTTTCATTTTCTGTGTTGACGTTTATAAATGCAGCCTAGAATATCGGCGAGATCTAAATAAATCAAATTGTTTCAGAGCGCGAGCCTGGGCGGGCTGCCGGGGCTCATACAAATTCCCTCCCCGCTGTCCCAGGGCCCTGCATGGGACTCACTAGATTTCTTCATGTTCACCCTTCCACGCCTCGCAGGCCATGGATGGTGCAAACCGAGAGCAACCCCAGGAGGCACCAATGCATATGGAAAGCAGAGGGAATTCCCACCCCCACCCCCTCCCTATTCCCCACAATGGTGGTGTCCAGGGCGACTTCACAGGATGCGCCAGCCCGGCCTGCAGTGTAAAGAGGTTGGTGTGGCACACACAGTGCCCGTGCCCGACCATCTTCGCAGCACGTCAGGGAAGGGCATGACGGGGGGGGGCTCTGCCGAAAGCTGAGAACTTGCTGATCATCACAGTTATTGCCAGAGGCTTGTATTGGAAACAATTTTAGAGCCAGGGGACAGGCAGGTGGCCGGGGTCCAAATCTGGGGAGCAAACCGTGTCCTGTGAGCAGGGCCGGTCTGTGAGCTGGCCTGGCTGCCACATCCCTGGCTGAGCCAGTCTGGGGTGGGCCGGGCGGCTCATTTACAAAGACAAAAGAATCCCAAGAAGAGTCGGAATAGGGCCAAGAGGCTGGAACCGTGCAAGTGGGGAAGGAAGGATCCGGTTCAGCGGGGTGGGTCCCAGCTCTCTGGGCCAGACTAGCGCTGCCAGGACTGACCAGTGGGTGACAGAGGAAAGTCACCTGGTCACAGGTATAGGCTGGAGATCACGTCTGATGTTTTTCCTACCTGTGATGTCCAGATCCTTGGGCTGGCTTTTGTCCGACTCGAGTGCTGCTCCTTGAATCGGGCTCTCCTCTCGACTCGTCTAAGGACCCTGTGCCAAGGGGCGGTAAGCTAAGGTACAGCCAGTGGCCGGGTGGCCCATCAGGGGGTCCAGAGGGGGACGGGGCCCTCAAGTGTAACAAAGCAGGCGGGTCCATCGTGAGCCGGCAGAGATGAAGAGCCGGGTTCATGGTGCATGTGTGATGGGAGAGCTCCCCCAGCGGGCACAGACCAGGCTCCCCCGCTCTGTGAGTGGGTGGCAGGGATTCACCCCGGACACCTCGGCTCACCCCGAGAAGTGTTGCAGCTGGGGCCCCCCTCGGAATGCGGCGCTAACAGATGGGATGCACATCCTGTAGGCCCACAGTGATTCCCCGGGGGAGTGGGATGCAACACAGGCCTAGGAGCAGGAAAGCATCCCTGGAGCAAGACAGACAGCGACTGCTTGGCCAGGCAAACCATCCGGGGGGAGCCAGGCCCTGGCTGCCCCCACAATGGACACAGAGCTGAGCACCGGCCCCGGTCACGCTGCCCTTGCTCCTGTCCCCCGTTCCCAGCCACGCTAGCGCCCCTGGGGCCTCCGTAGACATGGGGGCTGCATGCTGCTCCTGGCAGTGTTTGCCAGCCCTGCTCTGGGCAGTGTCTGGGGCTGGGACACCCTCCCCGTCCCCGGTGGCTGGGAGGTGCCGGGCCCTGGGAGCCGGGGGGTGTGAGAACGCCGCACAGCGCCAGGCACATGCACAGCTCTGGTGCCACGCTGGGGATCCGGCCCCTGCCGCGGTACCGGGTGCAAAGCAGATTGGTAGCAATCTCCCCTTTGTTTCCATGCAGCCGCTTTCATCCCCCGGCTCTCCCCAGAGAGGAGCGTGTATTCACCAGCTAAAGAGGGAAGAAGGATCTGAGGCAAGAAGTGACTCAGCATCTCCAGGGAAAGACGGGACCAGGATACGCAAACAAGCACCTGCCAGCTCTGGGCCAAGACAGGGGCTCAGCAGAAAGCCGGCGGGGCCATAGGCTGGGTCCCCAGAGGGCAGCTTTGCATTGGAGTTGGAAGCCAAGGGAGAGAAGGAGGTTGGTCTTGTGGACTTGGCTTTGCTTCCTGGCCGGGCCCCGGTTTCCTGTGTGTGACCTTGGCTGTCACTTCATGTCTTCAGGCCCCCGTTCCCTCTGGGAAAACACTGCCCCGGGGGAAAGGCGACCAGCTGTGGGCTGGGCAGATACCACAGCAATGGGGCCATGGGAAGGCCCAGCTAGACCAGAGACGCCCGGGGCAGGATGGTCAGTGCCTGCTTTCCAAGCCCCAGAGCCTGAGAAGAAGGGCCAAGGTCCAGAGGAAGCCGGAGGGGCCAGTTGAGGTGCTCTCCGAGCGAGTGGGCTCGGCAGGCCGGGAAGGGAGCCCTGCCCTGGGGAAGACGCATGCGGGTGGGTATCATCCAGGAGCTCCTCAGGCGGACTACAGAGCTGTCACGGGGGGGGGTCTCTTCCATGCTCAGCCCCAGCGAAGAGACGCTGCAGCCTCCGGCTGTCCGCGAGAGAAAGGAGCGACTCCAGTGGAGTGCTGAGAGCATCTCTGCACGGCAAGGCCCACTCTGCCTTTTCATCTCCACCCTGCCGGCCTTTGATCACCTCCCTCCGCGCAGAGGAAAGAAGCGGGAAGGGCTAAGGCTGGAAAACACAAAGCAATTAGACTGAGCCGTGCTGGCTGCTCCGCGCCAGGGGAAGGCAGAGCCCCAGCCAGATGCTCCAAGTGGGGCACTTGCCGAGAAGGGCGGGGTGGCCCCCTCACCAATGGGTTTTGCAGACAGGTAGCGCTGGGTTCATTTCTAATGCCAGCTGAAGAGCTGCTCAGTACATTGGGTTGGGGAAATCACCTCCCCGTGGCGCAGCACCATCTGTCCAGAAGACGAATTGCAGCAGTGGGGTCTCAGTGCTCTGCTCGTTCCCTCTGCAGCAGGGCTGGCTGCGCGCCCCCCAGCTCACAGGCTGGGGCGTGGATCTCGGCCAGGGGGAAATAAGCATCCCCAGCACCAACAAAAGCCGAACGAAAGCGCCCCGGCTCAGCGCGAGCGGTGCGATCCCTATCTCTGCCCGGTTTAATGGCAGGCATACTATTGAGTGACGCCGGGAGCTAATCCCCCTCTCATGCCTCGCTTTGTCTGTCAAGCGAGGGCCCCGTTACAAGGTAGATCTGAACCTCTGCACTCGGCCCCCCTGCTCCCTTCGCCCCATATCGCCGTCAGCAGACACCAACTCTTCCTCCTGCCTGGGCTGCCGACGGAGAGCACAGGGCTTTGGCGGTGACATGCGCAGGGAGCTGAGTGCACTTCGCCCTTGGGGAAATAATGCCACATGCTCCACCCAGCTCCTGGCACCCGGTGCAGATGGGCAGCGCTGTGGCTTGTAGGGGGCGGGGGGGGGGGGGAGAGAGAGACGACTGTGAGTGCTTGGAATCGCATCCCCTAGTGAAGGCAGCTCTGCCAGGAGTCCACTCAGCTCCCCCAGAATCCGGCCCCTCCTGTGCCACAGGGCCTGGGCCTGACCCACCCTGGGTTCACCCCACTGATGGGGAGAGCTGCTCCTGGGGTACATGTTGCAGCAGAGGCCAGTTACTGAGAGCTGTGGTGTGGAGTTTGCTCTGCACCCCGCCCAGCCCCGACAGGCACCAGAGTGTGGGGTTGTGTCCCTGCCCAGCCTGGCTAATGGTCATTGATGGACCATCCTCCATGGACTTAGCTCATTCTTTCTGGAACCCAGCTGTACTTCTGGCCTGCACACCATCCCCTGGCAAGGAGTTCCACAGGCTGGCCACGTGCGGTGGGGAGACGAATTTCTTTGTGTTGTTCTAAACCTGCTGCCTATTCACGTCTTTGGGTGACCCCAGGTTTGTGTGTTATGAGAAGGAGTAAACAACACTTCCGCATTCACTGATTTCATAGGCAATCGCCGCCCCCGTCGCCCAAGCCGAGCGGTCCCTGTCTCTAAGCTCCCCTCCCTTGCACAGCACGCAGCACTCCAGGGGTAGGCGTACCATGGGTTTATATTTACTGTCTTATCTCTCCCTTTCCCCATGGTCCCGGCCCGCGGCCCCCGCCCACCCAGCCCCCGCACTGCAAGCCGAGACTGCACTTTACAAATGGTGGAGAGAGACCCCGGAACTGCCTGGCTGCCTCCGCAGGGGCTCCTCAGGCCGGCTCCCCCATTCGGTGCGTGCTGGGCACGTTTCCCAAGCCGTGCGGGCTATTTACCAGGAGCACTGGAGGTGCCTTGCAGCGGCTCCGCATAGCCGGGGTCGGCAGTTACACGTATTTACGTGTCTGGCGCTCCCGGTTCAGGGTGCCTCGCTATTTCCCCGCTCCGGCGAGTTTGCCACCTTGGCCGGCTCGGCGCGATCAGCCCTGCAATATTACACAGCCAGCTCTCTCCTCGCCCGCGCGCCTGCCCCAGGACACAGACTGCAATTGCTGAGACATAAGTGCCGTGATGTGCAGTTTTTTTATTGCTATTATTCATAACAAGAACTGGTGTAAAAATGTAAAGAGAAAAAAACTCCTATATAGCTACACGCTCCTCTCCGCAGCCTCCTGCCAGGCTGCAGCAGCGGGAGAGGTGAATGGCTCAGAAGTCATGTTGATTGGTTTCCTTCTACGCCGCGGAGGGCAAACCGGCCTTCCTGCATCGGTTAGGTTTGCAATAGAGGGCGCAAAAAAAGGGGGGGGTCGTTCCACCTATGTATCCAAGCAAAACGAGAGGGGAAGCTACGATTCGGAGCTTCTCCCCGATCCCGCTTACGTGTGGTGCATGACATGGGATGCCACTCGCTGCTCTGGAGCTGGAGGGCAGGGGAGGCGGAGGGGACCAGCCCAGGAGCCTGCTGGCTCACTAGGGAGAAGTACACCGCTCGGAGTGGGACTTGAGCAGAACACGGGCTTTGTAGCTGGAGTGGTGGCAGGTCTCTCTGGACAGGGGCCGGTTGGGGCTTTGCATCACCCGCTGCCCCCAGCAATCCCACACTCATCCAGCACCTGGCGCATGAGGATTTCAAAGCGCTTCCCAAACACTAAAGGCCGTCCACCATATGCCTGGGGGGAAATCGTAGCGAAGTCAGAACTGCTTAGGATTCCCCACTCCCCACCATGCCAGGGACAAAACCTGCCAGCTTAGGTAGAGGAAAATCACCATCAGCTGCTAGCAGTACATGGCCAATGACACAAAGTCAGGCAGTGAGGGCAGTGATGCCCGCACAGCAGGCTCTGAGGCAGAGACAGCTTTTGTTGATGTGGGAGGCCAGAGCTCAGGAATAACGGCTGTCGAAGGCCATTATAAACGTGGCCACGTCTACTCTAATGAGATAACGGTGCCTCTCTTCCAGACTCGGTGTGTCTGTTCTATGCAATCCCCCCTTTTGCGGGGTGGGGTCACAGCCCCTCCCCGACCCTCCAATTGCCTACATCCACCCAGCCAGCACACACTACACACAAGGAGGCGAAAACCCTGCCGTCAGAGCACCTTGTGCGGCAACATCTCCCAAGCAAAGCAGGGCTCACATAGTCCCACAGAGCACGGGAGGAGCCCAGATGACGGGGTGATGGGCACGGTGTGAATCTCTAGCTAGATGGAAGTGTCCTGCCCAAAGTTAAGCAGTAAGACTCAGGAGCTCGAGATCATCCAGAGCCACCAGCTCCACAGCAGCCGTGTACCGCAGGAGGGGTGGGACGCACGCGGCCCACACACCAGCCGAGCAGGCCGGGCTGCCTGACTCGATGCAGCAGCGCAGGTCAGGACTCCCAGCCCCACGGGGAATTTCTGGCGAGGGGCTGCGGAGGCATCTACCCCCAGGACCTGGGGGAAGCCCCAGTGCTTGGGCCTAGAGCGGACGAAGCTCTGGAAGCTGCACAGAGGCTGTGATCCGGGATAGACGCAATTCAGATCCTAGGTACACCCAGAGCTGCAAGGGCTCGACCTCACCCCCCAGCTTCAGCTCTGGATGCAAGCAGCTGCTAGCCCGTCACTGCCCTGCTCCCTCCCAGACGAATGCGGCTCCGGGGGTTACTGGGCGAGCGTCGCCAGTCGCTGCAGAGCAGTGCTGAGGTGGGGGGGGGGACGCCAGCAGCCCGGGGCCCTCCCCAGAAGTGTCCCACACTCCCCACCTTGTGGGGGCCAGCGGTGGGGCTAGGGGAGCTGGGCTGGTTTTACATCATCTAGCTCATTTTGCCCCAGCTGACTGAGCAGCCGCGGGCAGTGCCAGTGGCCCATGCTCAGAGGAGGACGCTTGCTCCGGGCCATGGTCGGGCAGCAGCCCCGTGCTCAAGGCACCCGAGCACTCAGCACCCGCAGTTAGCTGGGCCTGCTTCGCACGCGGGGAGGTGCCAAGAGGCAGGTCCGGGGGAGCCAGCAGCGGGAGACATGGCTGGCATGAAGCCATGCAGGAGCTCCGGGCCGGGGCGCTGACCCGCACAGGAGCTGGACAGTTTCTCCAGAGAGCCAAACCGCAGTGATTAATGATCAATAATGCAGGTGCGTTTCCACCGCCTGCCGTTAGCCGGGGAAGGAGACTGGCCAGCTAATGAATTAATCCAGCACGTCACAGGTTGGCCACAGGGGGAAGGAGCAGACGCCCAGGTAAGCTCCGGTAAGCTGGCGCAGCACCGCGGATGGGCAGAGCAATGCCACTGATGCCAGCCCGGGTCTGGCCCTCATGTCCCAACGGGCTGAACAGCAAGTTAGTCAGAGGGTGTCACGGCGTCCCCGGGCGATGCTCTGGAACTGCTCCCTACGAAGCCAGGCAGGACTCTGGGGAAGTCTCCTTTCTGTGAGCAGCCTGTCTGCAGGACACACAGCTCACCCAGCTTCCACCTTCCTGGGTCTGACCTCGGAGCATTCAGCATCCTCTGCCCCTCCCTGCGCTTCCCACAGCGAGTCCGCCCAGGCGGGGTCCTGGGGAAGCCAGAGGGTCCTGCCCCCCAACTCCGCAGTCAGACGGGACTCTCAGCCAGCCAGTAAAACAGAAGGTTTATTAGACGACAGGAACATGGTCTAACCCAGAGCTTGTAGATGCAGAGAACAGGACCCCTCAGCTGGGTCCATTTTGGGGGGCAGTGAGCCAGACAACCACATCTGCCCTTCACTCCATGTCCCTAGCGAGCCCCAAACTGAAACTCTCTCCAGCCCCTCCTCCTCTGGGCTTTGTTCCTTTCCCGGGCCAGGAGGTCACCTGATTCTTTTGTTCTCCAACCCTTTAGTTCTCACCTTGCAGGGGGGAAGGGCCCAGGCCATCAGTTGCCAAGAGACAGAGTGTCGGCCATTTATGTACACTGGCCCTTTGCTCTGCAATATTACACCCCCTTATCCCACCCCCTAGAGACTTAAGAAATGCCATGGGGAAACTGAGGCACCCCTACAGTATTCCGAGGAAACATGAAGAACAGTCCCACTTCGTCACAGAGGGCAGGCCAGCCACGTGGGGATGTACCCAGGGCTGCAGCAGGTCTGCACAGCCCTGGCCACCACGTCCTGCCCGCTCCTTTTACTCACAGAGCCAGCCACAAGCTAGCACAGGTCTGCCCAGCCGAGCTGCAGCCGCACGCTGAGTGTGGTGCAGACGGGCCCTCGGTTGGGAGCTGCAGGGAAAGTAATCAGCCACGGGTAGAGTTAAGTGTAAGAAGGCTCAGGCTGGACTAGCAGGGGACTGCAGGTCGGGATTGAGGGGCAGGGTAGAGTTGGGGGGAACTCAGGTCTGGGACAGGGGGCTGTGGGTCAGGATTGAGGGGCACTGGCAGAGCTGGGGGGACCTCAGGGCTGGGACAGGGGGCTGTGGGTCAGGATTGACGGGCAGGGTAGAGCAGTGCACGAGGGAAACTTGCCCAGTTCTCCCCACCTTGCTCCCAGGGATTCCCTCCCTAGGGTGACAGGGACCGCCCCCTGCCCTTGCAGATGGTGCCCCAGGGACTGAGCTTGCTGGGCTGGGGCCAGAGCTATTTGCATGGCATGGCTGTGAAGGAGGCAGGAGTCCCGAGGGTTCCAGCAGCCGAGCAGCGCCCAGGGACAGTCCCTGGCAGGACAGGCCTGGCAGAGGCCACATGATGCCCTGGTCAGGGACGGGGTGGGTGGGAAATGCCCAGTGCACTTTATGCCTCCCCCAGGGCTGGGCTGGGCTGCTCCAGGCTCCAGGGCAGGTGGAAGCAGGCGGGGGCCCAGACCAGCCAGTCGGGGCACATGCCAGGGAGCCAGGAAGCCCCAAGGACCAGTGCTGGCTGCTGGAGGCAGGCCTGGAAGTCAGCTCCACACGGCTCCCCGCCTGACTGAACTTTGCTCCTGGCTCAGGTCCCAGGCCCCTGCAACGGGAGAAGGGCTGAAGATGGCAGCTGCGGGCGAGCCCCACAGCTCCCTCTACGACACCATAGTGGTGGGGGCCGGGATCCAGGGGTCCTTCACTGCTTACCACCTGGCCAAGCGGGGCAGAGACACCCTCCTGCTGGAACAGGTACCACCCCCAACCCCGACGCGCCGCTCCGGGGAGGACTGCAGGGCAGACACAGCCCCGCAGGCTCCAATTGCAGCCCTGGGTGCACACAGGAGCGAGCCAGAACGCGCCCTCCGGCAGCCGTGCACCGGGACCCCACAGACACCCGGGCTCTGCCTGGCGACAGCTAGCTGGCAGGACGGACCTTGTCCCAGACACAAGCTCTGCACAGCACTGCTCCACTGGAGGCTCCAGCCCAGCCCCCAGAGCGGCGGGGAGCTAAGCCCCTGCGCCCCCCTCTCCAGGTGGGGTCCCTGCAGCTGGGAGGCATGCGGGGCCCCTCTCCAAGGCCCAGTTACAGGCTGGCAGCCAGGAACCGCTCTCCACATGCCCGCCTTGCCCCCAGGCAGACGTGGCTCCGTTCCCACTGCACGCAGCTGTCCCAAGAGATCAGGGAGGGCTGCCCGCTGGGCCAGGCGCAGAGCCGGCTCTCCCAACACCCCTGACCCCTTGGGCTCGGATCCTGCCGGGAACATCCCCGTGAGCAGCTCTCAGCAACTCCCCAAGTTGCAGGGAGAAGCAGCGTGGCCTGGCTGGTCTGCTCCTGGTGCAACACACGATCCTCCCAGCCGTCGTGCGCCTTGCACACGCACCCCAGAGCGGCCTCACCCCACGGCTGAGCTAAACACCCCCCCTCCCCACGGTGACAGAGCGTGATGATGCCCCCCCTCCTGCCCATGCAGCCTGGAGTCTCCGCCGCAACACCCCCGCCACTCCCCACGCAGCAACACGCCCCACCACCTCTCCTGGAGCCCCCGGGAGCCCGGGCCACCCACCGCAACATCCACCCACCGCTGCGACACGGCCGCCCGCTTGGCACAGAGCTGCCACGCCCTCACCCGCCCCCCAACAGCCCTTCGGGGGCAGAGCCCCCGTGCACCAGGGGCTCTCAGGAGCGAGCACTTGCCATCTGAGAGGGCAGCGGCTGGCGCTGTGTGATGCTGGGGAGATCAGTGACTGGAGTGGCAAGATGACCCCACCTGGCACCTAGGACCCCGCCTGGCTCAGCACTGGCCAGAGGTGCTGGGTGGAATCACTGCATTCCCCACGGAGCGGGCAGCTCCCAGGCAGCCCTCGCCCTCACAGCCCCCCCTGAGCAATCGCACCAGCCAGGCAGGGTCGTGTGGCCCAGCTGTGCCCAGGGGGTGCCCCACAGCCAGGGCAGAGACCAGCTGGAACCCAGACCCTCAGGAAGCGATGGCAAAGAGAGGGGAAGGTGCACCATTAGTCCAGGTCCCTCTGCCCACCACGCCTGGCTGCTGCCCCCAGCCTCCCCTGCAGCATGGGGAGAGAGCACAGCTCCAGGAGGGGACGGGTGCCCTGCCCCAGCCCAGGGGCGTGCACCCGAGGCGTGTGCACCCGGGCAGCACTGCAGACAGGGCAGGGAGAGGGAACCAGCATCCCCACAGCAGGCCGGGATCCCCAGCGAACCTTCCCTTTGCCCCTCCTGTCCTGGTAGTTCCCCCTGCCTCACTCCCGAGGCAGCTCCCACGGCCAGAGCCGGATAATCCGCCACGCCTACGCCCAGGAGCACTACACGCAGATGATGGCAGAAAGCTACGGCCTATGGGAGCAGCTGGAAGCCGAGGCTGGCGCCCCGCTGTACAGGTGAGGTGCCGCGAGGGGGAGGGCGTGCTGCCCGCCGGGGACTCGGTCCCTGGCAAGGGGGGCTGCTGGCGGAAATTCAGCCCTGACACCTCAGAACTGAGGGGCCGGGAGGCACAGGGCCCCGGCTGCCCCGCTCAGCAGTTATTGGCGCTGCTGGGCCCCAGCCAAACAGCAGCCGGGCCGATGCCAGGCCAGCTGGCCCCACAGCCCACCCTTAGCACCACGCACGCCAGGCCCCGGCCGACAGGGCCACCAGTCTGGTATGGGAGCCTGGGGAAAGGGCAGCCAACCACAGGCCCTGGCCCCTGGTGCCCAGCCGGGTTACTCACCCCCAGGCTCTCTGGCCAGACATTGCAATCAATGGAAAGGAAGGGCCCCGGCTGCCCCAGAGTAGCCGACACCAGGGACCCCTTTGGAACCAAGCGGAGCATTAAGGGGTTGTTGCTGGAGTGGCTCAGCCCCACGTTAGGGCAGGGGCAGGATTTTACCACCCCGGAGATTCAGCAGCGTCTCCATTCGCTGCGGGGGCCTGCACCGCAGTTACAGCCGGTTGGTGGGTGCAGATTGATCAATCCCCCCACCCGACGGCCTTGGGCCTGGCCCATGAGCACAATGGGAAAGAGATGCGGGGCTCTGTGTCAGCCCACCCGAGGCATGCCGAGTGCAGGCCACCCCGGCCAAGAGGAGAGGCTAGTAACCCCTCCAGGCTTCGGCTGCTGTCAGCACAGGGAAGGGAGCCGGGTGTGGGAGACACAGGACTGCGTCCAGCCAAGATCCAGGAGCAGGGATGGGCCCGGCCCCGTTGCAGACCAGCGAGCGCAAAGGGGCCCAGTGAAGAGCAGCAGAAGGGGCAAAGTCCCTGGCACTGAGCACGAGCCACCAGCCGCCACGTCTGAGCGATAACAAGCCCCCCCAGGCCCGGGCCCCAGACAGCGCGACCCTGTTTCCTTTGGCCAACCGCAACAAACAGGCGGAGCCGGAGCCAAGCCAAGCAATCCCGATTGGCGGTGCCACCCGGATGCAGGCTGGCTAAGTGCACGAGGGTCTCGCTGCTCAACCAGCCCCCAGCCCTGCGCGGCTCTGGTACCTGCCTGAACCCGAGCAGCCACGGATCTCCCGGGAGTGGTACCGCGCGGCTACTGGCCACGTGCTCTGAACGGGACGGTGCCCTGCCTGGGCCCAGCCAGCTCCCGGGGCTCAGAAGTGCTCCCCTAGGACAGAGCCTACAGCTCCTTACTCCCCTGTACAAGCCTGGCTTCGGCTCCAGACCCCTGTTTACACATTGCCAGCAGCCCACGTAAGCCTCCCCCAGGTGACGCTGGGGAGCTGAGCACTGGAGGGGTCATGGCGGGACCCCCTCCCAGAGGGGGAGCCCAGCAGCAGCCCCATGCTAGGCCATGTTAACAGATAGCGGGAAACAAATGATCAACTTCCATCCGTCCCCGGTCCTTGGCTGACTGCTCAGCTGCTGTCAGAGAGGTGAGGCTGCCCCCCACCCCCTCCTTCTGGGCCACGGCCCCACAGGCCAGGGGACTGGTAGGGGCTGGGGATGGACAGAGATCCCAGGAGGGAGGTGGCAGCCCACCTGTGAACATTGGCACGGGGCTGACAGCGGTTCAGAAACCCCTTCCCCCACATGCCAGCATGCAGAGCCCCCCACTGCAGCCAGGGAAATCCCTGGGGCAGAGCCCACAGGGCGAGCCCCTACACCACCGCGGGAGCCTCAGCATTTGGGGAGTGTGTCCCGGTCCCAGAACCTGCCCCTAGGAGCCAGCCAGCATGGCCCAGGGCTGGGCTGCAGGGCTCGGCTCCAGCCCACAGGAGTTCTCAAGCCCAGGGCCAGCAGAGCCCTGCAGGAACCCCAGGACCCATGGGCTTGCACCAGGACTCACCGCGCTCAGCCCCCCACTCACCTGCTCAGGAAGGGGTCTGCTCCGCTAGGTGCTGAGTAGGGCCTTGGCGGAGTGGCTGCACTCCCACCTGGCCTGGGGTGGAGCCACAGACCCCACCCCCAGCGCACCTGTGCTGGAGAGACAGGCCCCGAGCGGCCAGGATGTGGGGCAGGAGGCAGCCAGCCTAGGCCGTGGTCCAAAGCCTGCTGTCTAGGGCAGAGCCATGCTGGGCACAGCAGTGAGGCCAGGGGCAGCCCCTCCTGCCAGCCCCGGGAGGCTCTCGCAGCGAGGCCCCCTCCCTGGCCCCCCCCCACTCATCCCAGCACCCCCTTCCGTCTCCTTCACACCCTCCAGCCCCACGTGTCTTGGCCTTCCTTAGGCATTGTGTAGCCAGGGCAGTCCCTGGCCCAGGTGCCCTTGTGCCAGCGGCGCTTGTGGGGAGGCCGGGGGCAGGTCTGCTGGACAAGTCTGTGGACTCCCAGCCTGGCAGAGCCGCAGCTCATGCCCCAGGAAGCGGGTGATTCAGCCAGACCCTGGCCTGGCCCAGTGAAGGAAATAACCTGCAGCAGGGGAGCCAGTGAGGCCTGTTCCCGGGGCTCAGGTCAGGGGCTGAGCAGCCCGAAGCTCAGGGATGTCCGATTGCCTTGAATTATCAGCTCCCGCACGCCCTGGCTTTAGACTTTGCCAGCCACCCGCAGCCACCTCTGGGGTGGGACATGGCAGCCACTGAACAGCATGCAGCAACACTGCCCACCTGACCCAGGGCTCCCCTCCTCCTACAGACAGCCCCCCCTCAGCACAGGGCAAACTCATGGAGAACTGGGACATACCCCACAAGGGAGCACGGGTGCCCTGCTGATGTCACCGCACAAACCGACTGCTCCCAGGGGCTGCGATCACGTGATCTACAGCACTCCTGCCAGTCCAGACCCAGACCACCTGTGACAAAGTGGGACTGTTCTTAATGTTTCCTCTGAATAGTGTGGGGGTGCCTCAGTTTCCCCTAGGCAGTTCTTAAGTATCTAGGTGGTGGGGTAAGGGTTTATGATCCTTGCAGAGCCCTAGAGGGCAGGTGTGTGCAGGGGTCAGGACACAGAGAATGGCCGACACCCTGTTTCCTGGCCACTGATGGCCTGGCCCTTCCCCCCTGCAAGGTGAGAACTGAAGGGTTGGAGAACAAAGGAATCAGGTGACCTCCTGCCCTAGGAAAGGGACAAAGCCCAGAGGAGGAGGGGCTGGAGGGAGTTTCAGTTTGGGGCTAGCTGGGGACATGGAGTGAAGTGCAGAGGTGGTTGTCTGGCTCACTGCCCCCCAAAATGGACCCAGCTGAGGGGTCCTGTTCTCTGCACCTACAAGCTCTGTGTTAGACCACGTTCCTGTCGTCTAATAAACCTTCTGTTTTACTGGCTGGCTGAGAGTCCTGTCTGACTGCGGAGTTGGGGTGCAGGACCCTCTGGCTTCCCCAGGACCCCGCCTGGGCGGACTCGCTGGGGGAAGCGCACAGAGGGGCAGAGGATGCTGAGTGCTCCGAGGTCAGACCCAGGAAGGTGGAAGCCGTGTGAGCTGTGTGTCCTGAAGACAGTCTGCTCACAGAAAGGAGACTTCCCCAGAGTCCTGACTGGCTTCATGGGGAGCAGTTCCAGAGCATCGCCCAGGGACTCCGTGGCAACTGGTGGCAGCGGTGGGATGTACTGCACCCCGTGGATGGCGCTTCCTGCAGTAAGTGACTGGGAAGCAGTAACACGAAGGGGGATTGCCGAGGACCAGGCATGCTGAAGGCTCAGAGAGGAGCAGTTTCGGGGGGCAGTTAACCCCTGGGAGTGTGTGACCAGCGAGAAGGACTGTGCAGTAATGGGGTCCCCTTGGGGACTGCGATGAACAGTCTCAGGGGCGGAGGAGCCTGCGGCTTGGCCCTGGGAGAGAGAAGGACTTTTGCAGTCACAGGGTCCCCCGGGGGATTGCAGCGAGCAGTCCCAGGGGCGGAGGAGTCTGCAGCTCAACCCTGGCAAAGAGGTGGTGACCTCGAGAAGGGCTGGCACACTAGGGGTTCTCCCTGGAAACCGTGGGGAGCTGAGAGCACACAGGCCGGTGAGTCCACAACACCTTGGGAAGAGCGGAGTGATGGCCTGTCACTGTCTCCTTAAGAAGGACATCGGAACCCTGTGCAGAAAGAGAGGGTTGAGCGTTGGAAAGTTCACCAAAGCACAGTTAATCGTGCAGCTGGAGGAGGATGACCGCTCGAAGGAACAGATTCCTGACCCAAATGGGGCTATAGCAGGATCTGGGAGCAGCTGGAGTTGTAGCCAGGCACCGCCAAGACTCCTGTCCCCGACCAGACGGGGGTCTTCAAGATCGGGTTCCCCATCGGGGGATCGGAGATGGACGGGATTGGAGCTGAGTCCGAGGGAGCAAGAGGACCGTGGGAGACAGCGAGAGCCCGAGAAAGAGCTGCAGAAGCAGCAGCAGCATGAACTGGCAGTGGGGGAGCGGGGATGGCTAGGGGACCCCCCAGGGGTGAGTGGGGATAGACCCCGGGGGGCCAGTTCCGCAGGGAACCTCGAGACTAAATTGCTGCCCCTGGTTAAGGCGGGGGGGATGTGGATGCCACCTTACTGCCTTTGAGCAGGCTGGCGATTTGAACCAGGGGGACCCTGCGGAAAAGCCCCAGTGTCTAGCTCCCTTGCTGGGTCCCAAGGCCATAGACTCCATCATCCAGATGGGTGGGGAGGTGGACAGGATCCCACTCCTGACCCCAACCTATATGTCTGTGTGGAGTTTCCTGGGGCCAGGCCCCTCGGACCCCCAGTGGGAGCAGAAGGTGATGATCAATGGGGAGACATTTCTGGGGTGGCGAGATCCTGGGAGAGAGAAAACTGTTGTCAGGCCCTGGGTGGTGCAGCCTCAGATGCTATGGGGCTGTGTGAGCTGGGTGAAGAACCCAGGGATGAAGCCCCTCGCCCTACCTATGGCCCGGATCCCTGTGCAGACCCAGGAGGGGTGGAGCTGGCTGGTTGTTGGGGTTCTCCAGGACACCAGCTGTGAGACCCTGTTGTGGGGTGACTGTGTCTCTTTGGGACAGGATCCAGGCCCTGCCCTGCCGAGGGTTTGAATTTGAATCCAGGGAACCAATCGGTGGAGAGGGAAATGGTCAGTGAAAATGCAGATGACCTGGCTGGCAGCAGGGAGGAGCTGTTAGGCTCAGGCTACCTGCCTGCCTGTAACCAGCCCCTGGGGCTGGGTGGGACAGAGAGATGCTCCCCACCCCCTTGCACACCGGAGAGGGGGCTCAGGCCGGCTCTGATGCAGTGAGGAAAGCAGCGAGCTCGCTGCCTATCCCCACTGGGACAGCAAGGGCAGCGCTGAGCACAGTGGGAGCTGAGACCCCAGCTGAGTGGGGGGAGACACAGGCAGGGCAGGGGATCTGTGGGGAGTGGCAAGGTGCTTGGTAAGGAAAGTCTGGATGAGCCCAGGCAGCCTTGTGAGCTGTGGCTTTGTCTAGTCATCAGGGTGGGAAGGCGAGGAGAGTGGAAGATGAGTGTCCCTGGGTGGAGAATTGGGACAGGGAAGGAAACGTTCCTGTGTCTGTCAGGGGTATTGACTTGCCTGTGGAGGGAGCTACCCTGATCTCCAAGCAGTTGTCTGGTGAACAGCCTTGTGTGCCGGGACCAGGGGAATGAGATCCCAAGCTGTGTGTCTGGTAAAGGAGAAAGTGTGTCCGGCTCTTTGTCTGTGGAGCAGACAGAAGGGGCCTTTCAGCCTGTGATGGTTGAGGGTCGTGCAGGTGTCTCAGAGTTTGTTCTGGATTCAGCTAAAGCCCAGGAAGGGAATGGTCCTCTAAGTTTGTGTCTGCTCGGGAGAATGGCCCTGTAACTAGGTCGCATCCAGTTAGTGTCTATGTAAAATCCCAGAGACCAGACAATTCTGGTGCTTGTATTTTGCCTGTTGCTAGTGTGTTGTTGGGAAAGGGTGGAGCAACTCTGTCTGATCAGGGTGAGATCCTAGCCAGGGCACAAGGAGAGAGCATGAAGGTGTGTGATTGTGTTACCTACTGAGGGTGTGGAAACCTGTAGCAAGAAGGAAAAGATTCCTGAACTTGTATGTGGCAAAGGGAAGGAGAATGCTTCTAACCTTTTATCTAGGAAGTCTGTCAGTTTGCGGGAAAGGGGATTGTGTAAGAATCCGCCGGATGGGCCAGAGGTAATTCTGGATATAAGTGAGACCCAGAAAGAGTCTGTTGTTGCTCAGGAAAGTGTTCCTCTAGAGCAAGCCCTCGTTAAAGAGGATAAGAGCAGAATTTCTGTGAGGGGTGAATTGTTGCATAGAAAAGCCCTAAGGAAAGGAATCCTCATGGAGTCTTTGCAAGCAGTTTACTGCAACTGAAGGGTGTGAAAGTGATTTAATCCAGAAAAAGAAAAGGAGTACTTGTGGCACCTTAGAGACTAACCAATTTATTTGAGCATGAGCTTTCGTGAGCTACAGCTCACTTCATCAGATGTTTACCGTGGAAACTGCAGTCTGCTGCAGTTTCCACGGTAAACATCTGATGAAGTGAGCTGTAGCTCACGAAAGCTCATGCTCAAATAAATTGGTTAGTCTCTAAGGTGCCACAAGTACTCCTTTTCTTTTTGCGAATACAGACTAACACGGCTGTTCCTCTTAATCCAGAAAGTTTCAGTTCCTAACAGTCAGAAATTTTCTGTTGTGAATGGATCCACTGACTGTCCTGTTGAAAGACCGAGGGGGGATAGCTTTGAGAAGGTCTCAGATGAAGTGAAAGCTGTTAAGAAAGTTAAACAGTCCTATAACCAAGTGGCTGTGTTTGGCCAGCTTGTTGGGAAGAAGACCCAATCCCAGTTTGACCCCCTGGGGTTTTGGGGTGGCCAAAGGGCACGGGCTGCATAAACCTTCCCACATGCAGCCTGTGAGTGCTATCGACCACCCCCGACGTAAGGGAGGGCGTGAAACTGGAAGGGCCTGATGTAACTCCTACCAAGGAATGGGAGAGATGCTGGGGCATCCATGGGAATGTTGGTGGCTTCGAACTTCCCTAGGTCAATGGCTAAAGTGACCCTGCTCAGTTCGATCTCGAAGGGGGGAGAGATGTGACGAAGTGGGACTGTTCTTAATGTTTCCTCTGAATAGTGTGGGGGTGCCTCAGTTTCCCCTAGGCAGTTCTTAAGTATCTAGGTGGTGGGGTAAGGGTGTATGATCATTGCAGAGCCCTCAAGGGCAGGTGTGTGCAGGGGTCTGGACACAGAGAATGGCCGACACCCTGTTTCCTGGCCACTGATGGCCTGGGCCCTTCCCCCCTGCAAGGTGAGAGCTAAAGGGTTGGAGAACAAAGGAATCAGGTGCCCTCCTGGCCCGGGAAAGGGACAAAGCCCAGAGGAGGAGGGGCTGGAGGGAGTTTCAGTTTGGGGCTGGCTGGGACATGGAGTGAAGTGCAGAGGTGGTTGTCTGGCTCACTGCCCCCCAAAATGGACCCAGCTGAGGGGTCCGGTTCTCTGCACCTACAAGCTCTGTGTTAGACCATGTTCCTGTTGTCTAATGAACCTCTGTTTTACTGGCTGGCTGAGAGTCCCATCTGACTACAGAGTTGGGGGGCAGGACCCTCTGGCTTCCCTAGGGGCCGCGCCTGAGCGGACTCGCTGTGGGAAGCGCACAGAGGGGCAGAGGAGGCTGAATGCTCCGAGGCCAGACCCAGGAAGGTGGAAGCTGTGTGAGCTGTGTGTCCTGCAGACAGGCTGCTCCCAGAAAGGAGACTTCCCCAGAGTCCTGACTGGCGTCGTAGGGAGCAGTTCCAGAGCATCGCCCAGGGACTCCGTGACACCACCCCATTACCCCTGTTCTGCCGGTGCCCCTCACTTCCGGCCCGCAGCCCCTGCTAGCCCAGCCCTGGGCCCCCAGCTCTGCCGGTACCCCTCACTCCCGACCCGCAGCCCTGCACCCCACACACACGCTCGCCGCAGACAGGTGCGGTGGCAGCCCACTAGCCATCAGCCTGGGAGCCCCAGACTCAGTCTCCCTGGGATCCAAGCCAGGCTTTGTACTCTGTCCAGGACGAGTGTTTGGGGCAGCGACTCGCGGGGCCGCCCACCATCCGCCCACCCCTTGCCCTTGCTCCAGCCTGCCCTGGGGGCACCCAGCACAGTGGTCGGGGGCTGGTTCCCAAGGCAGCAGGCCGCATGGCGGGCGAGACGGACTCCCGGTAATTTATCTGACTCTATAAAGGATGAGCCATTAAGGAAAGAAGCACATAAACGATTCCCCATCTCGCCAGGGTCAGAGCTAATGGAGCTATCAATCTCGTTAGGCGGGAGCCTGGCAGAAAGGCCCCTTCCGCCGTCCCCGGCTGACTGACTCCCAGATCCTTTGGCCTCACCCCACCGGGCCCTGCCTGTTCCCCACACAGGGGCTGGGCTGTCCCGTGGGCTGGCAGTGCTCAGGGATCTCCCCTGATGGCGTGGCCCAGGGGAGAGGCTCAGACCCAGTCTCTTGTTGGGGCAGCAGCAGCTGCGGTTCCCGCCCCGCCCCGACCTGCTGGGGGCAGGAATCGGCACTGCCCAGCCGCCGGGAAGGGCGGGAATCGCCCCTGTGGCCTTTAGTGACGGGAGGGATCCAGGCCAGGCTCCCTGCGTGGCCACGGGATGACCTGCCGCAGTCCCAACACCCCCCCCCAGCTACCAACATGGCCCCCCCAGCTCTGCCAGTGCCCTCATCCCCCTGCTACTCCAGCCCCGGCTCCCCCAGCTAGCAGCTGGGCCCTGCAGGTTCCCCCCTCACTTGCTCTGACGATGGTGGCTCAGGCAGCTCCTGGTGGGTGGCGCTTGGCACCGTCACAGCCTGGCCCCTTGGCCCCTGACCCTTGGTTTTGAACCACAGCCGCCCGCAGGGGTGGCAGCCTGCCCACAAGCCCAGCGATGCTGGAATATGGACACGCTGTCTCTGCAGTCAGCTTCCCTGGCAGCGTGGGCAGGACCCGTCTCCTGCCCTGCCACCCACCTGCTGGGGGCCCCTGTGCAAGTCGCCGCCCCGCTCTCTGGCTCCGCGGCCCAGACTGCCGGAGCTGGGCTGGGCCAGGCAGGGCCGAGAGGGCTCGTGGCACGCCCACGCGGGGCCGGAGCTGGCTGGGACGTGGGCAGCGACTGCCCAGTGCCGTAACGCTCTGTTCCCCGGGCCCATCTCCGCAGGCAGACGGGGCTGCTGGTTCTGGCGGCCAACACCAACCCCGAATTCCAGCGCTTCTGCCAGACCTTGGCACAGCACCACATCCCCAGCGAGCTGTTCACCGCGGAGTCGCTGCGTGGGCGCTTCCCCGGCATCCGGCCCTACTGCGGGGAGGCGGGCGTGTCAGACCGCACGGCAGGGGTCCTCTACGCGGACAGGGCACTCCGGGCTGTTCAGGTACCGGGCTGGGCCTGGGGCGCGTGGCTTCTCTCCAGCCAGGGGCCGGGGGCTCGGCCCCAGGAGATGGGGGTACTGACAGCATCGCCTCCAGGCCCTGCAACCCCTGGGACAGCTCTGGCTGGGCCAACAGCCACGCTTGCCACAGACACGGAATGGGGCCCAGCTGGAGTCCCTGCACCGGTGGGGAACGCCTAGTGCTCTGCCCCTGCAGCTCTCAGCCACGCCCGTGGGTGCTACCATGTGGCATTTGCCATCCCCGGTATGCTCCCTGGGGGTGGCTCGCCGGGGCAGGCATGTGCCCTCTGGACCATCTCTGCAAGGCCATGGGCAGCCAGCAGCCCGGGGGGGCCCCAGCGCACTCCTGGCTTGGCCCTGTTGCTGCCTTCTGGCTCCAGGAATGAGGGGTCCCCAGCCGGGCTCCCACCCACTGTGCAGGGGCTGAGCACCAAGCTGCACCTCTCGACCCCTGGGGCCTGGCCCAGCCGGCATTGCTCCCCCGGCCCCAGGCTGAGTGGGCTCCCTCCCCAGGACGGGTTCCGGCGGTGCGGGGGAGCCCTGCGCGACAGCGAGCAGGTGACTGACATCCAGCCGGGGGTCGTGGTTACCGTGACAACCAGCGGAGGGGTGTACCAAGCCAAGAGTCTGGTGATTACAGCCGGCCCCTGGGCCAATAAGCTTCTGGCCCCGCTGGGCCTGCAGCTGCCTCTCCAGGTAAGGGCTGGCTCCGGCTGTGCCAGGGGGACGCGGGGCGTTGCCAGCAAGAGCACAGGATTGTAACCCAGAATGCACAGCTCACTTCCACCACTGGCTCACGCCTGGCACTGCACGTGGGGCTCCGTGTCCCTACGCACGCCCGGCAGTGCACGTGGGGCTCCGTGTCCCTGCGCACGCCCGGCAGTGCACGTGGGGCTCCGTGTCCCTGCGCACGCCCGGCAGTGCACGTGGGGCTCCGTGTCCCTGCGCACGCCCGGCAGTGCACGTGGGGCTCCGTGTCCCTGCGCACGCCCGGCAGTGCACGTGGAGCTCCGTGTCCCTGCGCACGCCCGGCAGTGCACGTGGGGCTCCGTGTCCCTGCGCACGCCCGGCAGTGCACGTGGGGCTCCGTGTCCCTGCGCACGCCCGGCAGTGCACGTGCCTGGCTCCGTGTCCCTGCGCACGCCCGGCAGTGCACGTGGGGCTCCGTGTCCCTGCGCACGCCCGGCAGTGCACGTGGGGCTCCGTGTCCCTGCGCACGCCCGGCAGTGCACGTGGGGCTCCGTGTCCCTGCGCACGCCCGGCAGTGCACGTGGGGCTCCGTGTCCCTGCGCACGCCCGGCAGTGCACGTGGGGCTCCGTGTCCCTGCGCACGCCCGGCAGTGCACGTGGGGCTCCGTGTCCCTACGCACGCCCGGCAGTGCACGTGGGGCTCCGTGTCCCTGCGCACGCCCGGCAGTGCACGTGCCTGGCTCCGTGTCCCTGCGCACGCCCGGCAGTGCACGTGCCTGGCTCCGTGTCCCTGCGCACGCCCGGCAGTGCACGTGGGGCTCCGTGTCCCTGCGCACGCCCGGCAGTGCACGTGGGGCTCCGTGTCCCTGCGCACGCCCGGCAGTGCACGTGGGGCTCCGTGTCCCTGCGCACGCCCGGCACTGCACGTGGGGCTCCGTGTCCCTGCGCACGCCTGGCACTGCACGTGGGGCTCCGTGTCCCTGCGCACGCCTGGCAGTGCACGTGCCTGGCTCCGTGTCCCTGCGCACGCCTGGCAGTGCACGTGCCTGGCTCCGTGTCCCTGCGCACGCCTGGCAGTGCACGTGGGGCTCCGTGTCCCTGCGCACGCCTGGCAGTGCACGTGGGGCTCCGTGTCCCTGCGCACGCCTGGCAGTGCACGTGGGGCTCCGTGTCCCTGCGCACGCCTGGCACTGCACGTGGGGCTCCGTGTCCCTGCGCACGCCTGGCAGTGCACGTGCCTGGCTCCGTGTCCCTACGCACGCCTGGCACTGCACGTGGGGCTCCGTGTCCCTGCGCACGCCTGGCAGTGCACGTGCCTGGCTCCGTGTCCCTACGCACGCCTGGCAGTGCACGTGGGGCTCCGTGTCCCTGCGCACGCCTGGCAGTGCACGTGGGGCTCCGTGTCCCTGCGCACGCCTGGCACTGCACATGGGGCTCCGTGTCCCTGCGCACGCCTGGCAGTGCACGTGGGGCTCCGTGTCCCTGCGCACGCCTGGCACTGCACGTGGGGCTCCGTGTCCCTGCGCACGCCTGGCAGTGCACGTGCCTGGCTCCGTGTCCCTGCGCACGCCTGGCAGTGCACGTGCCTGGCTCCGTGTCCCTGCGCACGCCTGGCACTGCACGTGGGGCTCCGTGTCCCTGCGCACGCCTGGCAGTGCACGTGCCTGGCTCCGTGTCCCTGCGCACGCCTGGCACTGCACGTGGGGCTCCGTGTCCCTGCGCACGCCTGGCACTGCACGTGGGGCTCCGTGTCCCTGCGCACGCCTGGCACTGCACGTGGGGCTCCGTGTCCCTGCGCACGCCTGGCAGTGCACGTGGGGCTCCGTGTCCCTGCGCACGCCTGGCAGTGCACGTGCCTGGCTCCGTGTCCCTGCGCACGCCTGGCAGTGCACGTGGGGCTCCGTGTCCCTGCGCACGCCTGGCAGTGCACGTGGGGCTCCGTGTCCCTGCGCACGCCTGGCAGTGCACGTGGGGCTCCGTGTCCCTGCGCACGCCTGGCAGTGCACGTGCCTGGCTCCGTGTCCCTGCGCACGCCTGGCAGTGCACGTGCCTGGCTCCGTGTCCCTGCGCACGCCTGGCAGTGCACGTGGGGCTCCGTGTCCCTGCGCACGCCTGGCAGTGCACGTGGGGCTCCGTGTCCCTGCGCACGCCTGGCAGTGTACGTGCCTGGCTCCGTGTCCCTGCGCACGCCTGGCAGTGCACGTGGGGCTCCGTGTCCCTGCGCACGCCTGGCAGTGCACGTGCCTGGCTCCGTGTCCCTGCGCACGCCTGGCACTGCACGTGGGGCTCCGTGTCCCTGCGCACGCCTGGCAGTGCACGTGGGGCTCCGTGTCCCTGCGCACGCCTGGCAGTGCACGTGCCTGGCTCCGTGTCCCTGCGCACGCCTGGCACTGCACGTGGGGCTCCGTGTCCCTGCGCACGCCTGGCAGTGCACGTGGGGCTCCGTGTCCCTGCGCACGCCTGGCAGTGCACGTGGGGCTCATGCCTGAGGGCTCCATGCCTGTGCAGACAGGGCTGGGTGGAGCGAGCGCACCTTCCCGGGGGTCGCTGTGTGGTTGGTCAGAGCCCTGCAGTCGCTGCCTGGAGCTGCTCTGAGACGTGGCACCGGGGCGGGGCGGGGCAGGGGGGGCACTGGCCTAGGAGCTCAGCTGGGTCAGGGTAGGCATAGGGGCACAGGGCGCCAGGCGCCAGCCAGGAGGAGACCTGGCCTCCCACCCTTCCTGCCAGCTCTGCTGCCGGTGCTCAGTGCTTGGTAGTGGGTCCGGCCACCCGCCACCCCCAAGGGAGCCGCATCCCTCTCGCCCGCATCCTCCCCAGCTCCCGGACTTGCCCGGCAGGGAGGAGAGGACTGATCCATGTGTGCCCCGCCCTGCAGACCCTGCGTATCAATGTCTGCTACTGGAAGGAGAAGGTCCCTGGGGCTTACGGGGTCTCCGCGCACTTCCCCTGCTTCCTGGCCATCTGCGACCCCCATCACATCTACGGGCTGCCCTCCAATGAGTACCCAGGGCTGGTGAAGGTGAGATGGGGCAGCAGGGAGGGTGGCCCAGCTTGCGCACCCGCCCACACACACACCCACCCCCTTGCACGCACCTCCACACACTTTGTTGGGGGGCAGGCAAGATATGGGCGCTTCCCGGCCTGATGCAGCCCTAGGCTTTGCCAACCCTGCCCTTGCGGGGGGTGGGGGTGAGTGCAGAGCTCCGGGGGGAGGGAGCCTGGGGGCCGGGGCGGTGGGCGGGAGCCCAGGGGTGCTCGGCGGGGGCTGGCTGGGAAGGAGCAGGGCTGGCCGGGAAGGAGCAGGGCTGGCCTGACCCTCCCTCCTCAAACCGCCCCAGATCTGCTATCACTCTGGCAGCCCGGCAGACCCTGAAGAGCGCGACCGGCCGCCCGAGGCCTCAGGCCTGCCTGACATCCAGGTGCTCCAGGACTTCGTCAGCAAGTACCTGCCAGGCCTGGTGCCGGAGCCGGCCGTGGTGGAGCACTGCATGTACACGGTGAGGGGCAGCTGGGAGACCTGGCCTGAGAACTCCCCTCCCCTCCCAGGGCCTGCCAGCTCAAATGGGCACCCCTGCCTGGAGCTAGGACCAGAACCCAGGAGTCCTGGCTCCCAACTCCCCCTGCCCCCCCAACCTGCTAGCCCCTACGCCCCTGCCAGGGCCAGGGCTAGAACCCAGGAGTCCTGGCTCCCCAGCAGCCTGGCCTCTGCTTAGACACCTGCTCCCAGTTCATGCCCCACATGGGTGGTGATGGACAGGCCAGGCGATGGCTCCCAAAGTCACTCGTGTGCTCCCAGACCCTCCCCACTCCGGCAGGAGCCAGGGCACCAGTGTCCCCCTTGCCCACCCTGGGGACTGTGAATTGGTGAGGCTCTCCCCTCCTTGACACACGCACTGGCTCCCCACAGAACACCCCAGACGAAGACTTCGTTCTGGATCGGCACCCCAAGTTCAGCAACATCGTCATTGGGGCGGGGTTCTCAGGTAAGTGGGGGTGGGGCGGCAGGGGATTCTCAGGTAAGAAGGAGCGGGGCAGGATGCGGGGGGGGGGTCTTGGGTAAGCAGGAGCGGGGCAGGATGTGGGGGGGGGTTCAGGTAAGTCGGGCAGGGGCTCAGCACCTGCTCCCAGTGCCAAAGCAGCGCCGGGGACGGCTGCCTAGGACCGGGGTGTTCCCCATAGGGCTGGGATGGCCCAGCGGTCCCCCTGCCCCATCCCTAGGCCCCGTTCAATCTGCTGCCACTGCTCAGCCCTGCCCCAGTGCTGGTCCCACCCCACGGGGCGGGTGTGGTGCAGACCCCCCTCCCCCAGCTGCAGGGCCCCCCGGGTGTTCCCAGGGACACTGGCTGGGGTGGGGAGTGGGGGGTGGCCGAGCACCATGCCAGCCCCCGGGGGCAGGCGAGCATGGGCAGTGCCCGCAGCCCAGGGCTTGCTCTCGGGGCGGCCGTTCCCAGCTGACTGGAGTTTCTGCACTTCTGCCCACACAGGCCACGGGTTCAAGCTGGCGCCGGTGGTCGGGAAGCTCCTGTGCCAACTCAGTGTGGGGGAGGAGCCGTCCTACACCATGGAGCCGTTTGGCATCCGACGCTTCCCAGCCCTGCCCCCCGCTGCCCTGTAGCCTGCCCTGCGCTGGGCCCAGGGGCTTCTGCCACCAGCGTCACTGGCCCCCAAGCTCTGGCTGAGCCCGGATGCTCGAGCTGAGTGCAGGGGTCACCCCCTCGGCCCAGGCTCTGTTCCCCTGTTTGTTTGGGTCTCAGCATCCCCCCCTGCTGGGCATACACAGCCCCAAGACAAGGGGAACACGGGGCTCCCCGCTCCTGTTCCAACCAATAAACACCTGGCAAGCCAGCCCCCGTGCACCAGCTCTCTCTCTCACCCGCGGCCGGCGTGGAGGGGACTGGGGGCTCCCTGGGCCCCAGCAAGTTGAACAAGCCCCACCACACTGGGTGAAGGTTGGCAGACGGGTGGGGGGGTCTCTGGCTCACTCGGAGATCGACCGATGGCGCCATGAGACCCTAACGCCCACCTTGGCCCCACTTCGCTCCATGCCCAGCCAGCAGCGAGCCCTGGGCGCAAGGTGCCTCCTCCATGGAGCTGGCCCAAGCTCACCCTGGAAGGGAGCCTGAGCTGCCCCCGGCCTGGCCCCACACACAAAACGGTCTCCTCAGCAGGAGCGACGTGGCTGGGGCCCCCCCACCCCGCGCTCGCTGTGCAGGGGGCCCACTCGGCCCAAGCTCATCTCGGCCTTGTCAGGCTCATGAAGATGGAGCTGTCTGAGCGGGAGCGACACACTCGCTTAGGGGGCAAGTGAAATGTTTTAATGTTAAATGTGCCATTTTATTATCATTAGATCGCTCCCACTTAATGAAAGCGCATTAGTGCAGGGCTGGCTTTATGGCGGCGTGCGCCCAGCCTGCCCCATTTGTTTCCAATCGATCACGTGAGGCCGGGGCCTTTGCACCGGCTCAGGGCTGCTGTCACGGAGCGTGGGGGAGTCCGGGGCCTGCACCCCTCTTCCTGGGATTCACTGAGACTCTCAGCCAGCCAGTAAAACAGAAGGTTTATTGGACAATAGGAACACAGTCCAAAACAGAGCCACCCAGGACCCCTCAGTCAAGTCCTTCTGGGGGGCAGGGAGCTTAGACCCCAGCCCTGGGGTTCCCTGTGTTCCTCCACCCAGCCCCAAACTGAAACACTCCCCAGCAGGCTCTCTCCTGCAGCCTTTGTCCACCTTCCGGGGCAGGGCAGAGGTGTTACCTCCCCCTCCTGGCCCAGGTTACAGGCTCTCAGGTCTCCCATCCCCAGTGAAATGCCCCTGCTATGTTCCCAGGTCAACACTCCCCACAGCCGCCAGCCTGGACACAGCCCCATGGACCAGGCAGGTTGCAGCTGGGCCTGCCATGCCTGGCTGCAGGGACACGTGGCCAGGTCCTGCATGGGGACAGCCCGGCCTCGCCCTGGGTGTCTGGCTGAGGGCAGTGTAATGAAGCGGGACTGTTCTTAATGTTTCCTCTGAATAGTGTGGGGGTGCCTCAGTTTCCCCTATGCAGTTCTTAAGTATCTAGGGGGTGGGGTAAGGGTGTATGATCACTGCAGAGCCCTACAGGGCAGGTGTGTGCAGGGGTCTGGACACAGAGAATGGCCGACACCCTGTTTCCTGGCCACTGATGGCCTGGGCCCTTCCCCCCTGCAAGCTAATGAGAGCTAATGGCTTGGAGAACAAAGGAATTCAGTGACCTCCTGGCCCAGGAAAGGAACAAAGCCCAGAGGAGGAGGGGCTGGAGGGAGTTTCAGTCTGGGGCTGGCTGGAGACATGGAGTGAAGGGCAGATGTGGTTGTCTGGCTCACTGCCCCCCAAAATGGAGCCAGCTGAGGGGTCCTGGTCTCTGCATCTACAAGCTCTGTTTTAGACCATGTTCCTGTCATCTAATAAACCTTCTGTTTTACTGGCTGGCTGAGAGTCATGTCTGACTGTGGAGTTGGGGGGCAGGACCCTCTGGCTTCGCCAGGACCCCGCCTGGGTGGACTCACTGGGGGAAGCGCATTAAGGGGCAGAGGATGCTGAATGCTCCAAGGTCAGACCCAGGAAGGTGGAAGCTGTGTGAGCTGTGTGTCCTGAAGACAGTCTGCTCACAGAAAGGAGACTTCCCCAGAGTCCTGCCTGGCTTCGTAGGGAGCTGTTCCAAAGCATCGCCCGGGGACTCTGACAACTCCAGTTTCATGCCACATGTGGGAAGGTTTATGCGGCCCGTGCCCTTTTGCCACCCCAAAACCCCAGGGGGTCAAACTGGGATCGGGTCTTCTCCCAGTGCTCCAGTCTGGAGGCCTGCAATTAGGCTCTCTTGGTTAAGAGCCCCCATCTTGACCTGGGCCACATACTGCTCATTTACAGAATCAGCATGGAGACATCCCTTTCTCCACAACCTTGTCTCCCCAACAAGCTGGCCAAACACAGCCACTTGGTTATAGGACTGTTTAACTTTCTTAACAGCTTTCACTCCATCTGAGGCCTTCTCAAAGCTATCCACACTGGATCCCGCAACAGGAAAGTCAGTGGATCCATTCACAACAGAAAATTTCTGGCTGTTAGAAACTGAAACTTTCTGGATTAAATCACTTTCACATCCTTCAGTTGCGGTAAACTGCTTGCACAGACAACCATGAGGATTCCTTTCCCCAGGGGCTTTTCTATGCAACAATTCACCCTTCACAGAAATTCTGCCCTTACCCTCTTCACCTAGGGCTTGCTCTAGAGGAACACTTTCCTGAGCAACAACAGACTGTTTCTGGGTCTTCCTTACATCCAGAATTACCTCTGGCCCATCCAGTGGATTCCTAGACAATCCCCTTTCAGGCAAACTTACAGACTTCCTAGATGAAAGGTCAGAAGCATTCTCCTTCCCTTTGCCACACACAAGTTCAGGAATCTTTTCCTTCTTGTTACCTTCTGAGGGTGTGGAAACCTGTAACAGGATCAAATCACCTTTCTGCTCTCCTTGTGCCCTGGCTAGGATCTCACCCTGATCAGACAGAGTTGCTCCACCCTTTCCCAACAACACACTAGCAACAGGCAAAATACAAGCACCAGAATTGTCTGGGCTCTGGGATTTTACATAGACCCTAACTGGATGCGACCTAATTACAGGGCCATTCTCCCGAGCAGACACAAACTTAGGGCCCTTCCCTTCCTGGGCTTTAGCTGAATCCAGAACCAGCTCTGAGACACCTGCACGACCCTCAACCATCACAGGCTGAAAGGCCCCTTCTGTCTGCTCCACAGACAAAGAAGAGCCGGACACACCCTCTCCTTTCCCAGACACACAGCTTGGGACTTCTCTCCCCTTGTCCCAGCACACAGGGCTGGTCACAGACAACTGCTTGGAGATCAGGGTAGCTCCCTCCACAGGCAAGTCAATACCCCTGACAGACAGAGACCCATTTCCTTCACTGTCCCAATTCTCCACCCAGCTAACAGGTAAGGTCCAGGGACTCTCATCTTCCACTCTCCTCGCCTTCCCACCCTGCTGACTAGACACAGCCATCAGCTCACAAGGCTGCCTGGGCTCATCCAGACTTTCCTTACCAAGCACCTTGCCACTCCCAAGAGATCCCCTGCCCAGCCTGTGTCTCCCCCCACTCAGCTGGGGTCTCAGCTCTCATTGTGCTCAGCGCTGCCCTTGCTGTCCCAGTGGGGATAGGCAGCGAGCTCACTGCTTTCCTCACTGCATCAGAGCCAGCCTGAGCCCCATCTCCAGTGTGCAAGGGGGCGGGGAGCATCTCTCTGTCCCACCCAGCCCCAGGGGTCTGGTTACATGCAGGCAGGTAGCCCAAGCCTAGCAGCTCCTCCCCGGTGCCAGCCAGGTCATCTGCATTTTCACTGACCGTTTCCCTCTCCACCGATTGGTTCCCTGGATTCAAATTCAAACCCTCGGCAGTTACAGGAACAGGGCCTGGATCCTGTCCCAAAAAGACAGTCACCCCACAACAGGGTCTCGCAGCTGATATCCTGGAGAACCACAACGACCAGCCAGCCCCAAACTGAAACTCCCTCCAGCCCCTCCTCCTCTGGGCTTTGTCCCTTTCCCCGGGACAGGAGGTCACCTGATTCCTTTGTTCTCCAACCCTTTAGCTCTCACCTTGCAGGGGGGAAGGGCCCAGGCCATCAGTGGCCAGGAAACAGAGTGTTGGCCATTCTCTGTGAGCAGACCCATGCACACACCTGCCCTCCAGGGCTCTGCAAGGATCATAAACCCTTACCCCACCACCTAGATACTTAAGAACTGCCTAGGGGAAACTGAGGCACCCCCACACTATTCAGAGGAAACATTAAGAACAGTCCCTCTTCATCATAGATGTCCAACTCCCCTCCTGGTGGTGGTGAGCACTTCCCCCCACTGAAGGGGGGCAAGATGGGGGGGGGTGAGGGCCCAGGCTCTCAGTTCAGTGACCCTTCCAAGCGCAGGGCAGAAGCTGGGGGGCCCTGCAGCAAGGAGGCGGGGCAGGAAGTGAGGAGCAGTGTCTCCAGCCAGGCTGTGGGTGCTGCTGGTGGCCTCTGGGTGCCCATTCCCAGCCTAGCCAAAGGCCCTCCAGCGGTAACGCTCAGGGAAGGGGCTGAGGCTGGGCCGGTCCTCTGCTACCCAGCATACACCAGGGCACCGTGCTGCAGAGATTATGAGTGCGATTATGCAAATGAACAGCTCCTTCAAATTACCATAACTTTAAATAATTAACACCAGCTGCCCGAGGGCTCCCAGACCCTGCTTCTTATCTGCATATTTATTACGATTTATAAATGATTCAAACACCCTCCATAGAGAGCAGGGGGGCGGGACACGGAAAGGGGGGCAGGCCGGGAGCCAGGGGGAGCCAAGGTGGCAGGGCTGGGCCAGCCCCTCCCACCCATTGCACGGGGGCTGAGCTGCCCTAGCCCATGGCGGGTGGGGTTGGATCCAACAATGCAGGGCCAGGGCCAGGGTTGGGCAGGGCCAGGGGGCAGCGTGCTGGGGGAAAGCGGGTTGGACCGGGCAGGGCTGGGCTAGGCCAGGGGGCAGCATGCTGTGGGGAGGCGGGTTGGACTAGGCAGGGCCAGGGGGCAGCGTGCTGGGGGGGACCAGGCAGGTTGGACCGGGCAGTGCAGGGCCAGGCCAGGGGGCAGCGTGCCAGGGGTTGTGCAGGTGAATGCCGGGGGTCCTGGCCAGCCCAGCCTGCTCTGTCCCATGGGCTCGGACGCCAGCACGGGCCATGCAGAGGCAGCCCAGGGCCCCCATCCCGCTCCCGCCAGGCTGGCAGCAATGAAGCCCTGGGCAGGCGGCTGCACTCATGTGCCGTGGCAGAGGCAATCGGGGAAGTGACAACAGCAGCAAGGGGACTCGGGGCCCTGCCTGGGGGGGTGGGGAGCCAGCTGGGCTCCAGCCGGGGTGGGGGGATCGCCGGCCCGGCATGCCGCCCACGGGGAGCACCCCAGAGCCCGCGGGGCAGGACGGGCTGCCCGCCCTCCCCCCGAGCCAGGCAGAACCGGGCTGGGGCATGCGGCTCAGCACGGCCTTAACGGGAGGAGCCCAGCTGGGCACGTCCAGGAGCCGTGGGGGACGGAAATGGGGTTGGGGGAAAGCAGCAGACGACACACGTCAGCGCGAATTGCTGTGGGCAGTAGGGCAGGCCTGGGCCCCAGGCAGACGGTCGTGGTGGGGCAAGTGAGGGCCGGCCCAGGGGCCTGGAGCACAGCACTATGGGGCCAGCAGGCTCTCCTGGCTCAGCACCCCCAAAGCCCCAGCCCAGGGCACCACCACGCTCCAGACCTGCCCAGCCTCCACCTCCCTCCCTCTGCCACGTGCCCCTTGCCTGCCCCATTCCCCTGCTCTGGGCTAGGAGGGAGCGGGGCAGGGCGTGGGGGGCTGATTACCCCTAATTACCCCTTTACGGAGATGCCCAAACTGACTCCGACCAGCAGCACGAGCAGGAGCCACGAGGCAGCAGGCAAGTTGGGGTGGGGTGACGGACCACCAAGACCTGCCCCTGGTGAGACAGTAGGCGAGCACGGACCGGGCGCTACCTTAGGGGAGGCAGGAAAGGGACCTGGAACGCGCCCAGCTGCTGCAGGCGTGGAGACAAAGCAGGGGGGCTCGGGCCTGGGAGAAGAGCTGGGCTGCCCGTGCTGGGGAGAGAGGCAGGAGATGCTGCCAGCCGGGGCTCTTCCATTGTCATGCAAGGCCCCAGGGATCCGCATTCCTGGTGAGACCCCACCCTGCGTTGTGGCAAACGCCCAGCCCCCAACAGGAGCATGGGGATTATGGACGCACTGGAGGGGCCATGGCAAGGAACAGGGGAAGCAGGGCCTGGCCCAGGGGCATTCAGACCTGGCCCAGCACCATGGTCTCTGCAGGGTGTTTGCCTTGTTACCGCATCAGCAGGGATGGATGGGGCTGAGGCTGCCCACTCAGGAAGTGGGTGCTGGTGCAGCAGGGGTGGGAGGGAGCCGTCGTGTGGGTGAATTGAGGGGGGCAGAGAGGCAGGCAAGGGCCACGTGTGACTGTGACAGGGGTACAAGGCCCCGTCTGAGAGGCTGAACCCCATGCCAAGCCGGCCTGAGCCCAAAGGCTGGGGCTTCACTGCTCGACTCCACTCACCGACTGTTCACGCCGGGACACGTCTCTCTGGGTGATTATGCTGAGCAGCAGACAGGTGGGTCAGCCTACGGCGCCCGAGCACTTGGCATGCACCATCTGCTCCAAACAAGCCGAGATTTGTGGCTGAGATTCCTTGGGCACCTCTTCTCCTGGAGCACCTGGCACTTGAAACATTGCAAGCCCCACGCGGCCTGGCCCTGGCTCCTCTCCCCAGCCCCAGCGCACTAGCTGCACTAACAGCCGTAGGGTTGGAGTGGGCAGGCAGCTGCAGGGACTGGGGCCAGGAGATCATCCACGGCTGGGCCCTCAACTAACAGAGCCAGGGCTCCAGCACGGGACTTCTGTTCAGGACGGGCTAAGAGGGCCGCCGGGGATAGGAGCGAGTGGGAAGCAAAGCTCCAAGACAGTCACAGGTCAGCTGTGCCTGAAAGCCCTGCCAGAGCCTCGTGGCCCCTGGCCATCCACACCAAGCCTCAGGAGCTCCCAGCCTGCACCCCAGGCCCCAGGGAGCTTGAACGGCCGAGCAGCTCTGCCCTGGCTGCGGGCGGACTCCAGCCCCCTCACTAGTTGCTGGGAGTGAACAGGTCCGACCCTGCACTTAGCATCCGACTTCTGGGGGACTTGAGAACGAAGACACAAGACCTGAGCCAGCACAGATCTTCCTCCCTGCACCGCGACACCAGGTTCATCCCACAACCCCAGGAACCAGGCCGTGGCCACACTTTGTGACAGGCGTAGGGGGAAGCTTGGCTGCTGCCGGCACGGAAATGCCACGCTGGGTTACCTCACATCGCTGCACCCCGCATCCCTCCCCAAAAGCTTCACCCCTGCAGGCTCCATGCCCTGCGCAGCTTTCGCACTGCTACCCGCAGTAAAACCACCACTTCCTGTCCGAGTGCTAAACCCGGCCACGCCGGTGCACCCCCGCCCCCACCTCACGTCCCCTCCCCGCACTGCAACAAATCACCCGAGGGGAGGAGCCAGCGTCACCAGCCATAAATGACATTTAATATTTAAACGGGCAGGAAAAGACGCACAGCCGAACTAGTGCAAACCAGACAGGCAGGGCTGGGCAGCTCCCCAGTGTCCAGTCCAGCTGCTGAGAAGTCAGCAGAGATGACCACACCCGCACAGCTGGCTCCGGGGACATGGGGCAGCCGCTGAGTCCTGGAGGCAGCAGCGTCAGTAGGGGGGCATCTGTGGAGAAGAGCCCACTTCCAAAGTGAGCAGATGCAGTTATTCTGGATGCCCAGAGGAGGCGCCGTGGAGCTCCTGCCCAGAGGCTCAGCAGACAGTGTGGGTGTGAATGAATGTGTGTGCCCCGCAGAGCGCCTGCCACATATGCTCTCCAGACACCGCGTGTGCACGTGCGTGTGGATGGGGCAGGGTTACAATTTATTTCAAACAAAACTGTGTGCTAGGCACAAGCCCCTGGAAAAAGAAATGACCCAAAATAAATCGCCATGCCTGGGGAACAGAAAACCATGTGCAAGGAAAGCCCACATGCAGCAGCAGAGTGAGCGTGAGTGTGTGAAATGCACACCCAGGCGTGCCTGGACTGTGCTGTCACACGCAGATCCCCGCTGACAGCTGCACCAGGAAACCAGCTTCATTCTTCGCTGGGGTTTTTAAGCCAGATCAGAAAGTGTCACCTTTGGCTCAGCTGAAAGGGAAGGAGTGACGGTGGAAACGGGTGCTGCCAGGGCCCCTCCCGTCTGCGCCAGACACACACGGGCGGGGGGGGGGGGGTAAGTTATAAAATAAAAAGACAGCAGGCACTGAGGAGGAAAAAAGCCCCTGAAGACCAGCTCAGCTTCCCCTCCACTGAGAATGGAGCAGCAATGGAGGTGGCCATGGGGGTCGCGGGGGTGGGGCAAGCTGGCAGGAACTGGGGGAAGGAACACTGACCAGCCCCACAATGCCCAGTCTGGTCCGGAGGTGCCAGCTCACCCCATCCGAGGGCACTGCAGCTGCTGTCGGCCAGCCTGGCTGGTGCCTCGCCCGCGCGGACAGGGCTGCGTTCGCTCAGAGGGAGGGGTCGGAGGAGAGGGCTTCAGATGAACATTTTCCACCATGCAGGACATACTGGGTGCACACAAGACATCGGAGGTGGTGACAATCTGTAAACGCAGCATTTCCCAGGCAAGGCGCTTGCCAAGGGGCCATCAGGAGCTCTCTGGAGGCTGGTCTGAGGGTCGCTGAGGCCTGGCATGGGCCAGCTCACGGATCTGTGAGGCAGAGTATTTCTGAGGCTGTGGAAAATGCGTCCCTCCAGGCAGCCTCCCGGGGCTATGCTGAGGTTTCCGCTGGCTTGCTCTCTGTGTCGCTGTCACTCAGGTGGCTCCTGGAGGAGTACCTGGACCTGTGCGTGCTTTCCAAAGGGGCTCGCTCCTCCTCCGATTTGTCGCAGGCGAACTGTCGGCGGTAGCCTGGGGGGCTGCACAGAGGGAACAAGGCAGTTGGCAAACAGGTAGGGAAGAGCAGATATCACCTCGGCACACGCTCCCGCTGGGAGATGCATGTCAGACCCTGCCTTGAGCAGCAGCGCTCCCCGCGTGAGGCTGGGCTCCCTTCCAGTGCCCACCCCAGGGCTCAGATCCAAACCCCCCAAACCTCAACATAAGCCAGCCAGAGCCTCGGCCGGGCAGCGGGGAGGCCAGGCCACGGCAGCTGCCTGGCCATGCCGCAGGAAAGTGGGTTGGTGGGGTGGAGGCCAGTTCCCAGTGACTGGGCCATGGTGGGCAGTCTCTGCAGGCACAAGGCCTCTTATCCTGGGAGGGGACTCAGAGGAGCAGGCCCCCAGCTTTCCTCAGCACCCAGCTCCCTGGCTGCCCCACCCCTGCAAGGAAACGCCTCCTCTCCGCCGCGGGCACCAGCGCCAGGCAGGTGGGGGGGGGCGGAGGATGGGACCGCACTGTGCTCCCAAGCGTCAGCTGTTCTGCCCCCTAGGACTGTGCTGGGAGGGGGGATCCCTGCTCTGCGGGGGGTGGGTCTCTGTGGGGAGGTGCTGATCTGTGAGGGGGCGGAGGGTGCTGGGCAGTGGGGGAGGTTTGTGTGTTTTGGAGTGCTAGGCAGTGGGGAGTGTGTGTGGAGTGCCGTGTAGTTGTAGGGGGGGGCTGTGGGGAAGGGCATTGGGTAGTACAGGCTGCGGGAGCTCTGCGTGCGTTGGGGTGCCAGGCACTTGTGGGGCTGTGGGTGGGGGGAGTGCTGGGCAGGGGTGGTGGTGTGCAGGGCAGTTGTGGGCGGGGGGGTGCTTGGCATTGTGGGTCCAGGGGAAGCTGGGCATAGGAAGCTGGGGGGGGGGGGGACTGTGTGGTGCGGCATGGGCCCCCCCAGAGGCAGCACAGGGCTGGGCAGGCCAGTGTGCATCTCCCGGCTCAGTGCGCTATTGTCCTGTGCTGATGGCCACTCGAGCTCGCAGGGATCTGAACCCCTGCCGCAGCTCTGCTCCTGTGCACAGCCTTCTACACCGCCCCCCTCCTCGTGCCCTCTTCGCCAACCCTGAGCACGGGCCCCAGGCCCTGCAGCCAGTCAGCTGGGGGAGCCGAGCAGGACTGAGCCCCGATGAGTGAGATAGTGAGGGGGCCCGTCCGTTATGGGGACACGGGCACAGCCTGCCCCCACCCCTGGAGAACACCCAGATGTTAGGGGATGGGCTGTGCTTTAATGGCAGCCTTGGGATTGGTCTCTGCCTGTTTCCCAGTTGCAATCAGGGGGACCAGCCAGGGGGTGAGGAGTAGCTAACATTTGCAAAGGGCTTTAGACCTCAGGTCAAAGGGACTCCAGGAAGACCGAGCCTCACTACAGCGTTCCAACATTTACTTGGCGCTGGGACACCTCAGCACAGCACCAGCAGCCTTCCACCGCTCTCTGCCCTGCTTTGGGCCGGGGAACAGCTAAGCAAACCTGCCAGCACATGTCCATGGCAAGCGGCAGCTAAGCATCCGACTGAGACAACAGCAAATACGCCCCAGGATCCCTCACTGCTCGCACTGCCACCTCTCCACCACTACTCCACGCAGGACCGAGACACCAGGTGCTACCCAGACCCTGCTCGGAGACAGGGGCCCATTTTATAGATTGGGAAACAGGCAGAAAGGAGGGAACGGACTTGCATCCAAGATCTTTAAAAGAGCTGGCTGAGGAGCTTGCTGGATTTTGGATTTTCAGTAAGTCCTGCAGCACTGGGGAAGTGTCCAGAAAATGGAAGAAAGCATTAAAAGAGTAAATGGGATGACCAGGGTCATTATAGGCCTGTCATTGATCCCAGGCAAGATAATGGAGCCACTGACACAGGACTTGATTAATGAAGAATTAAAGGAGGGTAATACAATTAATTATATGGAAAATAGGTCTGCTCAAACTAATTGGATATCTCTTTTTGACGCGAGTACAAGTTTGGCTGATAAAAGTCATAGTGTTGACATCATATACATAGATTCTCTAAGGTGTTTGGGTTGGTTCAGCATGACATTTAGATTAAAAACTAGAAAGCTATAAAATTAAGATAGCACACGTTACAGGGAGTAAAAGCTGGCTGGCTACCTGACAGGCTTCCAAATACAAGTTGAAATGGGGAATCATCATTGAGCGCGTGAATTTTTAGCAGGGTCCTGCAGGGATCAGTCCTAGGCCTGCGCAATTTCACATTTTTATCAATAGAAAACATAAAATCATCACGGATAAGGTTTGCAGATGACACAAAACTTGGGGGAGTGGTAAACGAGGAGGACAGGTCACTAGTGCAGAGTGATCTGGCTCTGCTGGTAAGCTGAGTGCACGCAGACAATGTGTTGTACTATGTCTAATTGTAAACTAATACACCTGGCAACAAAGCGGCAGGCCCTATTTACAGGATTTTCTACCCTGGGAAGCAGGGACTCTGAAAAGGACTTAGGGGTCGCGATGAAGAATCTGCGGAACGTGAGCTCCCAGTGCGACGTTGTGGCCAAAACAGCTAATGCGAGTGACCTGTGGATATGTAAATAGGGGACTCTCCAGTCGGAGCAGAGAGGTTGTTTTCCCTGTGTGCGGCACTGCAGTGATTACTGCTGGAATCCCGTGTCCAGCTCTGGGGCCTGCAATTCGAGAAGGACGGTGATAAATGGGAGAAGGTTCAGAGAAGAACCACAAGAATGATGCCAGGATTAGACAACCTGCCTTAGAATGCTGAAAGGAGCTCAGTCTATGCAGCTGAACAAAGAGAAGGTTGAGGGATGACTTGATTAATCTAGAAGTACCTACACGGGGAACAAATATTTGACACCGGGATCTTAAGCCGAGCAGAGACGGGTCTAGCAGGGTCCAATGGCTGGAACCTGAAGCGAAACAAAGTCAGACTAGCAATAAGGCGTAAATTTGTAACGGTGAGAGGAATTAACCACTGGGACAATTTACCCAGGGACAGGGCTGTGGGGTGGCGGGGGAAGAACTCTCCATTCCTGACCATTTTAAAATCCCGACTGGATGTTTGTCTTACAGCTCTGCCTTAGGAATCTTGTTGGGGCAGGTCTCTTGCCTGTGCTATCCAGGGGGGTCAGACTACATGATCACAGTGCTCCCTTCTGGCCAGGGAATCCATGAATTGCCCAAGAACACCCAGCAAATCAGCAGCAGGAGGTTCTGGCTCCAGCTGGGCCTCCTGCGGGACAGAGACGCAGGGAAGCAGCTCCCATTGGAATGCAGGGGCAAGGAGGAGATGTTTAAAGTTTCTGTTGTTCCCAAAAGCTGGTTGTGTTTGTGTGGGTGTGTGGGTTAGTGGTTAAGTACTAGCATTCAGCTACGGATAATTGGGAGAGTTGTGCATTGGCATGGATGTTGGGTTCCCCCAGGACCGCCTCTGCCACAGCAGACTGTCAACCTGGCAGCTTTCTTTATGAGGGCTCATTATTCTTTTTTATTATTTTTAAGACATTTTCAGACCATCTGGAGTGATTTACTCTCCCCTGGAGTTAGCAGAGCTAAGCAAGTAATCTGCAGCAAATCATGCATTTGTTGAATTGCACCTCTATCTGCTCAGGAAGACTGTGAAATTGCAGAATTTGTTCATTATTTAAAGTTTTGTGCCTATTTTGTCCCTGTGAAAAGAAATTGCAAATGAGAAAATTCACTATCTGAATTTTGAACTTTGCGCTGGGTAGGCAGTTACCTAGGTCACGTGGGACCATTTCAGTTTCCTGATTGGATAACTGTTACTAAGCAACAGCGCAAATTTTAAAGAAGGGCTTTGCCTTCAGCAAATATTCACCCTGAAAATTTGCTTCCTGCAAGCGTCTGTGCTAGAGAAACTCGTCTGCTCGAGGGTGTGTGGGGTGAGTGTGCCGACAAACCCAACCTCGTATTCCCATCCAACATCTACAGACATTTAAATCCCTGCCTATTCACTCAGCTCCGGGAATCCAGCTCAGCCACCCAAGTCCAGGCGACCTAGCGGGAGCTGACAAGTGGATTTCACTTATATTCAAGGCGGCACATGGCAGGACCAGCAACTGGAAGGTGCGAGGCTACGTTATCCGTCACTGCCTGTTAATTTGTCCTGCTCACCAGTCATCTCACGTGCACACCCCTTCCACTCTGCGCCTACGTCCCCTCGGAGCCCAGCCGCTGATTCGAACCCTTTAACGCCAGCCTTGGCCAGACAGGAGGAACTGCCGGCTCCATTTCCGTTAGGGCAGCTCCGGCGTCACACACGTTACAAACAAGCAGCGCGGCAGCCCCAGCTGCAGGGGATTGTTCTGGCAATTGAACACTTTAAAAGAATTGTTTAAAAAGCTTCTTTCCTTCTCAGATAATTCTCCCATTCAAAGCTGTCGGAAACAATTTAATACACAAATAAATTCCTGCCAGAAAAAACCCTGGCCCCGACCACAGTCGCTTCCCTTCCCCCTCCCTGCACAGGCTTCCCAGAGCTGCCCTTCCTGACTGGCTTCTCCTGCAGATCTCTGACCTGGGTAAAACGGCGCCCACCTAGCCCCCCGATGCCCACCGGGACCAGCACCTCAGGCCAGGCAGTTCTCCCACTGGCTGCCAGACCAGTGACAGCCTAACACAACCTGCTGTCTGACCGAGGTGGGGAGCTAGCTGGGAATCCTGCCATTTCAATACCCAGATTGTGTCATATGCCAAGTGCTGGGCCCCTCCACCACTCCTCGGGGGGGCAGTGACCCCACACCACCTGCCCACGAGGAGCATTCAGCAGCTTGCAACCCACATTCCCCTAGTGAGCTTGAAAAGCACAGCTGTGCTGCCAAACGTGGGCTCCTGGGGCGTGATCCTGGGACCATTCCACACTCCCCGAGCCCAGCTGCTTCCAGCTCATCCCTCCACATCTCCCACCCAACTGCCTGCTTAAGCAAGAGCCAAAAAGTGACCAGAGCCACAGAACAAGGCCCTGGTTCCACCAGGGAGCCCAGCCACAGTCAGCCAGAGCCTGGTTGCCCCAATTCAGAGCAGTGCTCCTCTCCCGCACCATGTCATATGTACCCGCGTGTGTGTGTGTGGGGTGTCTCTCTCTCTAGGTAACCTGCTGTCCCATAAATCCCAGAATGGTCAGGGTATGGGGATGGCATTGGGGAGCTACACAGAGGAGGGCAAGTGAAGACTCCTATCCCACAGGGAACGCCCAGGGGCCCACAGCACTGCCTGCTTTCCATGTGCAGCACGATACCGGCTTTGCTCATGGGACACATATGGCCAGTTTGCCCTCCTGAATCACATGTCTCCATCCCCAGCGGGAGGAATTCATGGAAAGTTTTCCATTTCCAAGGGGAAGTGGCCAGGGCAGGGCCTGGAGCCCAGCCACTCCCACCGCGCCTTGCCCTTGGAGCGCCTCTGGCACAGGATCAGTGCTGCTCACTAAGCTGCAGTTACACACGGCTGCCCCCTGCCCACCCCCTTGCACAACACACACCCTGCAACGGGTGTGTCAGTAACTCCAGCTGTGCACGGGGCTCCCTAGCAGGCCAGGGACGTCAGGGTGATTCATAGATATTAAGGTCAGAAGGGACCATTATGATCATCTAGTCTGACCTCCTGCAGAATGCAGGTCAGAGAATCTCACCCACCCACTCCTGAGATAAACCTCTCATCTATGTCTGAGCTAGTGAAGTTCTCAAATCATGGTTTAAAGACTTCAAGGAGCAGAGAATCCTCCAGCAAGTGACCCGTGCCCCATGCTACAGAGGAAGGCAAAAAACCTCCAGGGCCTTCCAATCTGCCCTGGAGGAAAATTCCTTCCCGACCCCAAATATGGCGATCAGCTGAACCCTGAGCATGTGGGTAAGATTCACCAGCCAGATACAGAGGAAAGAATTCTCTGTAGTAACTCAGATCCCACCCCATCTAGCAGAAGGGTGATGCGCATGCCCTTCTGCTGGTAGACTCCAGTCCTCGTCCCCACCCTTCGCAAGCCGACAGTCTCCGCGCAGGAGGTAGGGGCGCAATCTAGCCCATGGTCCGGGGTGCTGGGAGGGAGGACAAGCCTGTCGGTGTGGGCGCATAACCTGGCTCAGATGGGGACTCAGCAGCAGCAATCACATGGTGCGCGCCCCTGGCCCAGAGTGGGCCAAGGGGAGTCTCAAAGCACCCCCCAGTAAACCACTCTGCCTGGAATTACAAAGGTGGGGGGAAGAGCTCTGCAAAAGGTGACTAATACAGGACAGAGAGCCACCTCCTCCTTCCAGAGCTGAGATGACAGATGGCAGCACGCAGTGCACCAGCTTGATGGGAGCAGCACTGCATGCTGGGATGTGTAGTCTCTGCTGGCCACTCTCCATATCGGAGCTGATGATAGCTGCAGATGGTTCTGCTTTATACAGGGATGGCTCTGAACCGGCAGCCCTTGAGCTGAACACCCCTGAACTCTGGGAAGCCTGCACTGTCCACCTTGGTGACAAGCATCCTTGTCTCTCACTGCGTGATGGAGGTGCAGGGCATGATGTTACACAGCACACTCAGTGTGGGAGCTTGAGAGAACCACTGGCTCTGTGGCCAGCAGCCTCGTCTAAGGGTGCCAAGGAGCCCTCAGTTGGGGCCAGCATGGGTGCTTCTGGCTCGGAGTTAAAACATCCCAGAAGTTCTGGCCCAAGAGAAGCAGTCAGTGTGCTCAGGGCTTCCTGCAGGCCAGCAGGGAGAGAGCAAGAGGGCAGGGCATGAAGACATCTGATAATTTCCATGGCTTTTAAAAGTTTGCCCATGAGAATACAGAGGGTCTGCAGCAGTGGGATGTGGGAGCTGTCCACGCCATGGCAGGTTTATTCTGGCAGTACATGCTCCTCATTAAGGCCTTTTTAAATACAGCTCGACGCTTTCTTGCAGTAACTAATCCCCAGTCTGAACCGGGAGATCCTGCAATGCACTGTGACCCATTAATTTCAGGAGAAATAAATACAGCCACGTACTTAACAGTTTCTGAAAGGCCAGGAGGGATTAATGCTTCTCAGTGTCCTGTGCACACCAGCCGCTAATCCCTGGAAGGGATACACTAGCAGAAAAAACCCGCCTACGTCGACAAACCCTTTGTGGATCTTGCCCGCACTCTGCGCGCCCACTGTCTTTGCCTGGATTGCATTGTCACAGGAGCGTATGAAAGCCAGAGGCAGGCCCCACGCCTCACCCCACAGTGAGTTACATGGGGGTGAGGCGTGGGGCTGCAGCAGCTGGAGTGGTGTCCTTTTCCAGCAGGTTTTCAAACGGGCTGGTCTCTGCCAAGCAGCCGCGCCTGCCAAGCCCCACAGCCGTGATGTGGCCTCATGATGAACACAGGCAGCTTCAATGCAGCAGTGGGGTGGAGGGGGCTGACTGACTAAGGTGGGACTCATGCCAGGCTCAGCCCTGGCAGGGTTAGTAACTCAGGAAACAAGCTACACCACACAGGCCTGCAAACCCCAGAGTGCTTTGCCAGCGTCTGCAGCGCGGTGAGCCCCAATGGCCCACCCCTCTCAGAGCAGTGCCAGGATTACAGCCCGCCCAGCGTGGTAAATCAGCTGATCCGCCCTAGCCCAAGACCATTAGGGTTTCCCAGCTCTCTAGACTTGCAGTGTGACTGATTTATCTGGAGTAGCTGGCTTAGCTGGGATCTGTCCCACAGAGAGGCTCCGGCAGCTGGGGGCGGGGCAGTGAGTTCAGAGGCATTCCCCGAGCTAGAGACATGCTGCCGGGTGGGTGGGGCGAGGGGTTAGGGGCAGCAGGGAGTGGAGGGTGAGGGAGGTTAGTGGCACACGGGCATGCTGTCATGCGGCACTGCACACCATTCGGCACCTACTGCCTTAGTCGCTCTCGGGCCGGTAGAGGTATTTCATCATCAGGCTGTCCACCTGCTTCTTCCGCTTCTTCTCCTCCTTCCTCAGGCGCTTGCCTGATTTCTCTGCATCCCGCCCCTCCGCGGCTCCCTCCCCTTCGGAGGCCGGGCTCTTCTTCTTGGGGCCCTTCTTGACACTGGAGCTGCTGTGGTAGGAGCTGGACGAGGAGTCCGAGGAGGACTCCGAATCTGAAGGCAGCTTCTTCTTCTTCTTGGACTTCTTCTTGGCATGCTTCCTGGCGCTCTTCCTGCGCTCCTCCTCCGAGGAATCATCTTCAGAACTGCTGCTGTTCCTCTGGCCCTTGCTGCGGTGAGGCCGGGAGCAGTCCAAGGCAGAGGCGGACCGGCGCAGGCTGCTGAAGGAGCGCTCTGAGCTCTCCGGCCGGGTGGCGCTCCTGGCACTCCGCACGCTCCTCTTGTCCTCCTCCTCTGAGTCTGGGTCCAAGCTGGAGCGCTTGAACTTGATGGGCTTGTAGCTGAGGACCTCATTGATGGCAGCCTCCAGGTCAGGGTCCAGGTAGGAGCGGTGGCTGACGGGCCGGATGTCTGAGACCTCCGGCTGCACCTCGTCGGAGGCGGAGGTCCTGGGCCGGGGGGGCACGGAGAAGCTGCGCCCAAGCGAGTGCTGGCTGTACAGGGAGCGGGTGTCGCTCAGAGCCACACTAGACAAGTCATCCAACTCATCCAGCCGGCTCCTGCTCAGGGAGAGCCGGGAGTCAAGCCGGCTGCCCAGGGTCGAGGTCTCCAGCCCCAGCTCTGCCCGGTGGCTCAGTGGCGGGCTGAGGGCACTGCAGACGCCAGCCAGCGGCTCGCTGAGCCGGGACGTGCTGCACCGCAAGCTGTCCGGGCTTGACAGCGTGAAGCTCAGTGTGGACCTAGCGTCAGCCTCGTCACCTTCCAGCCCGCGCCGGGAGGAGGCAGCCCGGCTGGCCGGGGCAGACAGGGCAGAGGCCTGGTCAAAGTCAGCTGTGGTGACAGACCACCTCTTCTCCAGCCCCGTCCGGGCTCTGCTGCTGGCCTCCGAGAAGGCTTGGGAGATGACAGAGCCCCTGTTGTCAGGGTTCTCGCTGCCTGGAGACTTCTTCCACGAGCAGATGGAGCCGGTCTCCTCCTGGCTGCTGGCCGCCGAGCTGTGCTTGGCCTTGCGGAAAGACCTGTCTGGGGAGGCCGGCCGCTCGCTCAGGGTGGAGAAGAGAGTCTCCTCGTCCCCCTGGCCGCCAATAGAGTCCTTTACGTTGAGGCGTTTCCTGTAGCTCAGGGAGCTCATGACAGAGACCGGCCGCTCCTCGGCCTCTCTGCCTTCCTTCCTCTCCTTGGGGGCCAAGTTCAGGGCCGGCCTTAGGAGAGTGACCAGTGGACAGCAGCAAATGGGGAGGGAGGGGGGAGAGAGAGAGCAGGTGAGATCAGAGAGACACACCAGGCGAAGGAGAGAGGAAGGCAGCAGAGGAAACCCAGCTAAATAATTTGCCTCAGTGGAAAATAGCTTCCTGGGAAATGTCATGCAAATTAGGGCATTGTTCTATCCCATGGCTTTTATGCCCCTTTAAAACGTTTCATTCAATTATTTCATTGTCAACTACCTGGAGCCACTACCTTTGAGAGCCAACTTCCAAGAAGGTGGAATTATCCCCAAAATGAAACGCTTGACATCTGCACCGCCGAACAAATTAAACCAATTAAGAGAAATAGCCTCGGCTCTTCCCCTGGCTCAGTGGAGGGGGGAGAAGCCCCTGGGATCCCTGAATCCATAGCAGGAAATTGCTTTTATACCAAACCAATCTGTACTCATCAGGCAGTACTTTCCCCAGGAGAAGCTGCTCCAGTCCTCTTCTCCCCGCTCCCGTGGCACTCCAGGCGAGGGGTGCCAGGTCTGCCCAGCCCCGTGGGCACTCCCCTGAGGCACAGGGAAAAGCCACGGACAGGGCCCTGCTCACAGCAATCCCACATGTTGAGTGAACCAAGGGACGGAGCAGTGGGAGCCGGGGGCTTGGTTGCGGCTCCAGCTCAGACGTCTTTGATACCTTCAGATTTATAGTTCTGAAATTCAATGCGCTTAGTTGCCATAGCAATGGCCGCTCTATCCTGAAATCAATGCACACTCCCGTGGGGCCGGGTCTTGGCCTCTCAGGGGCACAAAGCAGGGGAAGCCGGATACTTTTACTGCTCTGCCCACCAGCACCACGCCAGCCACCGGCCCCTGGCCCGGAACCCATGGCTCCTGGCCAGCTGTGGGAGCCATCACTGCAGGCCCCTAGCCCTAACTGGTCAGTGTTCTCCGCAGGGAGCACGTGGCTGGGGGTGGCCTGTGCTTGGCTGCTGGTGTGCTCAGAGGGTTATGCACCCGCCTGGACGGCACAGCCGGGTTGAGCCCTGGCAAACCCTGCACCCCAACGGCGGTTCAGCCCGACCCTGCCCCTCTTGTTCGGGGCTCTGCCGGGCAAGCAACCGCTCTGTCTCCTGCTTGAGTGACGGAGACCAACTCCCTCCCCCACAGGGCTGCTGAGCCAGGGTCCCTGGAAGGGAAATGCCATGAGAGCTGCCTGGGTGACAGCCCCGGTCCCAGCGACCGCCCCCACGCCACCTCCCCAGCCCCCGCCCGGTTGCTATGGGGAGAAGCGAAAGCAAGTGGCTGTTTCCCCGGGGACGCTGACCGCACACTGACCTGGAGCTCTTCCAGCTGCCGTCATCAGAGACTGCTTTGGAGGAGCCTTTGTTCCTGGAGAGCCATGATTTCACTCCATCCACGCGGTCCTCCAGCTCCGAGTCCACATCGGAGTCACCCTCGCTGCCAGAGGGAAAGATTCAGGCGGGGGGAGATTAGCACCCGAGGCTGGCAGCCTAGCTCCCCTGCCAAGCGGGGTCTGCGTGTGCTGCCCTCCATGCCCCCAGGAGAATGTTCCCAGCTCAGCCTGGAAGGGGAACGGGCAAGCATCCCACTGGGCTCCCAATCCCTCGATGTGGGCAGAGCCAGCTCAGCCCGGGGGCAGGGCCTGGCAAACGCGTGGCCACCTCTTGGGGCAGGGATCCTACCTCGGACCCCGAGCCGAGTGAATCACTCCCGGCAAAGCCCGTCTCCCACACCCCAGCCCACCTGCGAGCTGGCCACGAGTGGGCAGTGCAAGCCGCGCTCTTCCCTGGCCCCGTTTGGCGCTGTGCTACTCAGCGACCCAAGCCAGACGGGGCCGGCTCGGCTCCCATCGACAGGTTCTATGGCTATGTTGTAAGGACAAGGCCGTTGCGTGCAGGGAACAATGTGGTGTGCCATGAACGGCGAGAATGAGGGGCCGGCGTCAGGGCACATTGGGGATTCACGCCCCCTCACCCCCACCCAGGAGCACGCCCCCTGCTGGGGCTCCAGGGACAAATGCCCTATGGCCCTCAGGGACTGTCCCTTTCTCCTACACCACTGCAGCAGCATCCCCAGACCTGGGCATTAGGGGCTCCACATTCACTTCCCCCGCTGGCCAGGCATGGCCCGAGCTGGCTGGCTGATCTGGTACAGTGCTTCTGCATGGCTGGGGGAATGTCGTCATCGACTTCAGAGAGCTCCAACGGGCTGTGGACCTGCCCTGCCCACGTTGGAAACACCCACAACGGCAGGGGCGCCGCAGATCTCCTGGCACCAGGCCCACGTCTCGCGGGGCGGGGCAGTGCCCAGACAGGGACCGAGTGGGTGACAGAGGGACGAACAGCACCCAGGAGTCCTGGCTCCCTCTCCTGTGCCCCACTCATGGGCAAGAGCGGCCTCTGCCCGCCTCAGAGCTGTGTCAGACGCTGGCTGAGGTCAGGCTCTGTTTTCAGGGCCTGGCGCAGGGAGGCTGTGGGATGTGAGCTGGCCTTCCCAGGCATGCCTGGGGGACCAAAGCACTGTGAATTAACGCACAGGCATTAAGCCCAGCAGCACAGCTTAGCAATACATAGTGCATCGAGCGCTGCTCCCCCCACATTAACCAGCTCCAGCAGGGCAAGCCCCCTGCAACGCACTGTCAAGGGGATGATGGGATGCCCATTAGCAGGCAGTGCAGTGCGCTGGCTAACTGGCCATGAGGGAGAATGGCGAGGCCCACACCTAGGACAGACACTTTTACTGAGCAGTTCTTACTACTCCAGAAATTTCACATCTCCACAACTGTGCTCTCAATTAGACAAGGGAACTCTGTGCAAAGGGCTCGCGTTAGTTTCATTTAAATACAGCTATATTACGAACCGGCTGCGCCCTTGGATCGATCAGAGCCCTGGGCTCAGAGCCAAGATCCCCTCTAACGGGAGACAGGCAAAGGGAGTTGAAGGAAAAGGGAACTCCTCTTCCAAATGCTTCCCCAAAGGATAGTGGGGCCAGGCCTGTGGGGCTGTGTGTGCATAAGGCAAGGTTTGCAGAGGAGATGCTTGGTAGCACACACATCACCCTGCCATGTGGAACACTGATCTCTGCTCCAGACAGACCTGGGAGCGAAACAGCAAGGGCTGCTGCAGGGCAAAACTGGGATGCACCAGCAGAGCTGCGGGGTGTGGGGGACAGGGCTAGCAGGGGGCTGTGGGTTGGGATTTGAGGGCAGAGCTGGGGGATGGAGGCAGGCAGGAGCCCAGGGCTGGGCTAGCAGGGGGCTGTGGGTTGGAACTGGGGGGCACTAGCAGAGCTGGGAGAGAGGGGAAGGCAGGAGCCCAGGGCTGGGCTAGCAGGGGGCTGCAGCCTGTGTGCATGTGATAGAGAACACACACATGCTCAGGCTGCAGTAGGGCATTGAGGGACACTCAGTTTCTCCGAGGGCAGCCAAACCAGGCCTCGGCTCAACTGGACCCAATAACCCCACATGTTGTGCAATTCTATGTGCCCTGGTGCAGCTGCCCCATGCGCCGCCCACGGTCACTGCAAAGGCACCAGGACGGCTCAACACGAGGCTCTGAATGAACCCGGGACACCTCAGCCAGCCAGTCAAACCCTGTGTTTTTCAGACGGAGAGGTGACCCCAGCAGACCAGTCCTGGGCACAGCAGGGGCCAGCCAGTGGGTTGTGCTCTGCAGACAGCTTCCCCCAGCAATTACACTGACAGCGGCTTGTGATGCAGGCTGAGATGTTTTGTATAAATTTAGAAAAATATTGTTCAACATGTCCCTCACTGTGGATCTGCTGGGCTTCCCCCCAACCCAGGGGATACATTTCCTTTCATCCGTATCAGCAGGAGAGGCCCTTCTGTACAGAATTATGTCCCCGAATAAATAACAAAGGGGAGAAAGAAAAGCAAGAAACAGGCTGCAGTTCTGGGAGCGAGTGAAATTTCAAATTTGCAAAGAGCAGAGGATTGGGAGGGAAATAAGTGGGCTCATTTTATAGGCCTCCATCAAGTGCAAAATTACAGCAAGGAAGAGCTATGTTGATGTCTCTGGGTAAACAGGAGTTTAGCAGACAGAACGGAAATGACTCTGGCAGGCTGGGTGCCCAAGTGTGGCAGGCAGATTTACAGTGGCAGGCGAGCCCCTCCGTAACGCTAGAGCCGCCTGATTTACACACACACATAAAGAAAGCCCTATCTGGCTTAAACCAGCTAATTTATAACCACCGTTCATAACCCTATTGATTGCCTTTAGAAAGAAGGTGCTGTATGCATTGCAAAATCTCTCTCTCCATGTTAAAAGCAGTTCTGTATAAATCTCTGTTAATACATAACTGTTTACTGCTTTCATTAGGGTTATAGCAATAACAACTGTATCTATAAGTAAATCGAAACGTTATTTTTCCTCCCACCTCACTCGGCTCAATAACTCTGCCCTGGCTTCCCCCAGCACTAACTGGCTGGTAAAAGCGAAGGAAGTCTCTTGGGAACCCAAGGTAACTTTGCTAGAATTGCAAGTGTGCCTGGGAACAGATATATAATGTGATCTTAAATGAGCATTTTATCCGCCTAGCCTCAGGGCTCTTCTCTGCCCGGGGAGCACGGGGCGGCATCGCACAGGGGACGGGCTATTATAGACCCGGAATACGAATTCTCCTTGTTCAAGTCAAAGCAACGGGCTGGACCTGATCCTGCAAACGTCTCCCTCCTCTGCAATCTAGCGCAGACAACACCGTTATTTTCCTTAAAAACAACGAGCCCCATAAACAAACTCTGGGGGCAGCTGAGGTTTTAAATCGTCAGAATTAAACTTGATGTCAAACACAATTTATGTCCAGACTAGCGTGCCATTAGTTAACTGGGATCCAAATCACAAGGGAACAAACAAACGGGGACTGAGCTGCGGAGGATATTAATTGTGTGTGACAACAAGGCTCCAATGGCCCTCTATCACTGTTACACACACTTACATTTATCATTAGTTGTTATAGATCCTTCCACAGCCAACGGCCCCTCCTGCCTCAGGAAAGAGACCTTGCTGGCAAAGCCAGTCCAGAGACACTCAAGCCTCGGGTTCCAGGGGACGGCACCTGACGCCTCGGGTTCACATCCAGGGCATGAGGAAGGCTCTGCAAGCCACACAGAGCCGGGCACAGCACAGAGCCCCCCAGGGACCCTTCCGGCGGGGCAGAGCAGCAGCTAATGGCAGAGCAGCCCCAGGCGGGCCCGACGCTCCCAATGGCGCCATTTGCCATCACTAAACCTCGGGCTTCAGGGCATCGCAGCGGGGCACTGAAGGGAATCCCTCAATCTCACCCACATGCAATTGCTCCACTGGCCAGGTGCACCAGGGGGCTTTACACTTTTCTCTGAAGCATCAATCATCAGCTAATGCCAAAGGCCGGAGACCAGCCCAGCTGCTCTGACCCAGCATGGCATCTGAAACCAAACGGCCAATATCCGCTCCCCACAAATCCCCACTCCCTGCCAGCTGCGGCACTGGGGCACTGTGCTGGCTTTGGAGAGGTCAGAAGCCACTGAGAAGGCAAACAACTGGGGACCTGCTTTGCTATCTGTCCTTTCCCAGGTAGGACACACTGCTTATCTGATGGGGCTTCAAGGACAGGGAGCCTGGGGGAGCAGTCACTCTGGGGTGGGGCCTGGGGGGGAGGGGGCACTTGTCCTAGCTTTGCACAGCTTTGCCTGTTGCCTTGTGAGGAGAAGGGATGAGTTATTGTCTCATCATATTCCCAGGACATCCAGATTTATAATTGATTTCCTCTCCGTTCCAGGAGCGGCTACGGAGGACTCCCGGGGGAGAGGCGCAGACTGTCAGTTACACGGGCAGCGTTACCTGCGGACCCTGGTGTGATGCGAACAGCTGCTCCAGGCATGGCTGAAGTGAGCTGTGGGCTGAATGCTCACAATGCAGCCCCTGCAGACTGCCAATCCCAGCATGCAACAGCGTCATCCCGAACCATCCAGCCAGGAGCTGCAGACGCCCCCCACCCAGTGACACAGCCCCCTCCAGATACGGGCCTACGCGATGCGGCTCCAGCACCGGTCCCTCACGGCACCGAGAGGCTCCCGGCGCACCCTCTCCCCAGGTCCCCAGCCCCTGCTGCCAGCGGCGGAGCGCAGCGGTCGGGACGCAGCCCGGTGGCTGCTTATTAGAGGGTTAGGGCTAGTGCACATGCATGGAGTGCGCTGGGGGGGTCGACATGCAGGGCCCAGCGGCGGGCTCCTTCCAGGCATGCTCGGGGTTAGGAACAAGGGGTTATTGAATTGCGAAGGAGAGTTGAGATCCTCACAGTTTATTCTTTCTTTTCTGATACTTTGTCACCACGTCCTGCAAACTGAGAATGGGGGCGGAAGGGGGCAGGAGGACAAAGAAAATAAATGAACTTAAAGAGGCAAAACGGAACAAAACCACAACAGAAACAAACCAGGGCAAACCAAAGAGCAGAGCCGGGGAGGGGGGAAGGAAGGAGGGGTTGGTGGACAGCAGCACTGTCTCCCGTGTGGAGAGCCCAACGCACCTCCCCACACTTGCAGATTACAGCGCGCCGGGGCCAGGACCAGAACCCAGAGCTGCTAGTCCAGAGTCCTCGCGGCTGGGCCTGGTCTCAGCGCACAGCCCCAGCCCGGTGCCCCAGCCGGTTCCTGGGGTGGCCCTGGAGTTGCTAGCGATGCTTTCTGATGCCGGTTCCTGGGGTGGCTGTACTCTGACATCGCCCATGTTTGTGGTGCAGCAGGCAGCAATCAGCTGCTCCCCCTGCTGGAGGGGGGGGGTGCAGGCGTGCCCCATCATAACACCTAGCTCAGAGAGCATTTTCCAGCCCCAGCTCTCTACGCTCTTTCCCAAGGTCAGTGTCATTACACCCATTTAACAGGTGGGGAAACTGAGGCATGGAGGTGAAATGACTTGTGCAGAGTTCCCCAGCAGGCCACTGGCAGAGTCCCAGTCTAGTGCTCTATCCACTAGCCCACCCCACCTCCCAGCCACTCTCGGAAGGTGCAGACGCACCCAACACCATAAACAAGTGCTTGCTTTGCAAGCGGCAATGTGAGGCCAAGGCGGGCCGGGCCGGAATTAAGGCAGCTTTTGTCACGGCCAGAAAGCAGGGACTCCCCAGGAACACACTGGCTCGTCCCATAAATTTCCAAGTCTCTGGGAAACAGAAGCTGCTCTCCCGTTTTATGGCAAGGGGAAGTGGGAAGGAAGAGCCTGAACTGGAGCAGGGGGAAGATAAGATCCGACCTGCCTGAATTGCTGCAAGGAATCAGCCCCACACCCAAGCAGCCGCTATCCGGGATGGGAGGGTGGGGAGGGTGTGTGTGGCTGACTGCAGCATGTCCATGGGGGACCCCACCAGCTTCGCCATGGGGCAGCCCTGCCCAGTCTATTGGGAAGGAATGAGCAGGACTGGGAGTTTCCCGGGCCCTGGCGGGTGAGGGTAGCGGGGGTCTCCGGTAGGTAACCGTGCGGCTCCCACCTGTTGATGAGGTCCTCGTTGTCATCGCTTTCCATCTCGTCCTCGATGGCAGCCTGCAGGTCCCCAATCCGCTTGAACGCCAGCTTCAGGTCCGACTGCAGGCTTTGGTTGGCGGCCTCCAGGCTCTCCAGGTCCATTTCCTTGGGGAGAGTGAACCCAGTGAGCATTGGCTGCAGCCCCATGCCACAGAGAGGCAGCCAGTGCCAGCCTGGAACTGTCACCCCACAGAGGGGCTGGGGTGGCCACAGCTGGAGCATAGCACCCAGTCCCGTCCATCAGGCAGGGAGGGACCAGGGCTGTGCCCAGCATGTCACAGGGCAGTTACACCAGAGCAGATTTGCCCCCTCTCCTCCCCGAGGCAGTTACACCGGGGTGGATTTAGCCCAGCTCCCATTTTTAAAGGGCTATTCTCAAGATGCCCAGCTCCCCGTTTCCCCTGCCAGGCTCTGTTTATGGGTAGGACCTACGCTAACCAGCCTAGTTTCATAGCGACGTTTGGGGATCAGTGGCATGACCCATATATTTAAGGCTGCACATTCGACCCCGATGGGGGCACCCCGGCTGGTCCCTGCTCCCACCCCTGGGCACGCTGGGGGCAGCGCTCCCCATAGCTAGTCGAGGGCACCATCACATCAGCTAACAGTTCAGCGGGGTGGGGGGGGCTGGCTGCCCCGCCTCGCCCTCTGACCAGGCTTCCTCACCAGCTCATGCTTCTTGCGGCTGGCCTCAGCTTCCTTCTTGGCCAGCTCGCCCATCTCCTCCTTGGTGTCCCGTAGCTGGCGCTGCAGCCGCTTGTTCTGCTCCTTCTCCCGGTTCTCGGCGGCTGCACGCTGGTCCCGCTCCTCTGTCAGCTTCTCCATGTTTTCCTTCAGGCGGCTGGCCAGGCTCTGGGGGCGCAGGGCACAGTCAGGCAGGTCACAGTTACCCCAATCCCCAGACAGGGCAGTGGAGGTGGCTAGGGTCACGCAGAGCAAGGGTGGGGAAGAGAACCCAGGAGTCCTGGCGCCCCTCGAGATCAGCAGGGACATTTAAATTGGGGATTGGTCCTGCTTTGCGCAGGGGGTTGGACTAGATGACCTCCTGAGGTCCCTTCCAACCCTGATATTCTATGATTCGGGCCTTCCAGGGCCAGGCCACCTCAACAGCCAGCCCCACGGGGTGTGAGCCAGTCATCAAGGCCCTGCCAAGCCACAGGGGCTCCTGGATGCCCTGCCCAGAGCAGGGCCGCTGAGTCCCCATGCTGGCCCCCTCCCATACCCCCCTTCCCTCCCCGCCCAGCCGCAGGAGGCGATGGGGAGACGGCAGCCCTGACAGAATCAATATTCACTCGTCAAGAATAATCGCAGCAGAGAACGGCAATTACCCAGCCCGGCTCAGGAGCGAGCGCCGCCCCGTCGCTTCCCACTGAACGCTAATGGAACAAACGAACCCAGCGCCATGCATTTACATGAGGGGCTGGGGCGGGGGGAGAATGGAGGAGCTGCTTCCCCTGGGCGAGGGAGGGGGCAGAACAATTGCGGGGCTTTGGCGAATTGGAAAAATAGATTTAACTTTGTGTGAAGTAATTACAGCCTGTAACGCCGAGAAAAAATAGACTCAATCCTTCCCGGCAGCTGAGCCATCCGCTGCATATTTATGGCCCCGCCAGCAAGAGGGGAAGGGCAATACGGAGAGGGAGAGCCGAGCGCCTCGCCTCTCACGGCAGAGAGGGGCTGCGAACGCAGAATATAAAGCAGGCTGCGCTGAGCGGGAGCAGCAGAGTCTATAATTTCACTAAGTCAAGAGCAGCACTTTGCCACGCACCAGCTGGACTGCCAATGATTGTTATCAGTGCCCGCGGATAACCGGCCCAGGCAGGCGTGGAGCTGGGGGCGTCAGGGGACAGGGCGCAGCAGGATGCTGACACAGGAAGAATCAAGCCCGGTCCAGGTAACAGGCCGTGGGCAGCGGAAGGCCCGGAGAGCTGCCTAGCCAGTGTCCCCAGTCCAGAGCTCTGCACGGGCCACTCCAGGCGGCGTTAACGCTGCACCAGGAGCCCTCAGCCTCCCCCAGTGGCACCATCAACCCTGCCCAAACCCGCAGCATCTGCTCTGGGACAGGGGCGCCCTTCGGTCCAGCCTTCGCACAGCGCTGGCACAGACTAGCCGAGAGGCCGCTGTGGGCTCCCCTGCCTGGCCCCACTCACAGCCAGTCCCACAGAATGACTGGAGCAGCAGCTGCCAACCTCCCTTGATGAACAGTCCTCCACTGGAGCTCGTGCCCAGCTGTGCTGGGCTGGAAACGAGGGGTGGCGCTCAGATCACCAGATGCCCAGGGAGCTCTCAGTCAGCGTGCAGGCCAGGCCAGGGGCCACTGGCAGACATGCTCGTTGACGAGCCCGCTGCACTGATGGGGCTGCCCTGCTCCCCACCATGCGGGGCCAGCAGTGGAGTTGGCTCAGAGGAGCTCCGGATCCCCTCCTCCCCCAACAGCGCGACCTGCGGGGCCAGGGCGCCATCTGGAGCTCCCTACATTAAAGAAGTATGGGCTGGATGAATGGACGATAAGGTGGACAGAAAGCTGGCTAGATTGTCGGGCTCAATGGGTGGTGATCAATGGCTCCATGTCCAGTTGGCAGCCGGTATCAAGTGGAGTGCCCCAGGATCGGTCCTGGGGCCGGTTTTGTTCAATATCTTCACAAATGATCTGGAGGATGGTGTGGATTGCACCCTCAGCAAGTTTGCAGATGACACTAAACTGGGAGGAGAGGTAGATACGCTGGAGGTTAGGGATAGGATACAGAGGGATCTAGACAAATTAGAGGATTGGGCCAAAAGAAATCTGATGAGGTTCAACAAGGACAAGTGCAGAGTCCTGTACTTAGGACGGAAGAATCCCATGCACAGCTACAGACGAGGGACCAAATGGCTCGGCAGCAGTTCTGCAGAAAAGGACCTAGGGGTTATAGTGGATGAGAAGCTGGATGAGAGTCAACAGTGTGCCCTTGTTGCCAAGAAGGCTAACGGCATTTTGGGCTGTATAAGTAGGGGCATTGCCAGCAGATTGAGGGACATGATCATTCCCCTCTGTTCGACATTGGTGAGGCCTCATCTGGAGTACTGTGTCCAGTTTTGGGCCCCACACTACAAGGATGTGGAAAAATTGGAAAACGTCCAGCGGAGGGCAACAAAAATGATTAGGGGGCTGGGGCACATGACTTATGAGGAGAGGCTGAGAGAACTGGGATTGTTTAGTCTGCAGAAGAGAAGAATGAGGGGGGATTTGATGGCTGCTTTCAACTACCTGAAAGGGGGTTCCAGAGAGGATGGTTCTAAACTATTCTCAGTGGTAGAAGAGGACAGGACAAGGAGTAATGGTCTCAAGTTGCAGTGGGGGAGGTTTAGGTTGGATATTAGGAAAAACTTTTTCACTAGGAGGGTGGTGAAGCACTGGAATGCGTTATCTAGGGAGGTGGTGGAATCTCCTTCCTGAGAGGTTTTTAAGGTCAGGCTCGACAAAGCCCTGGTTGGGATGATTTATTTGGGGATTGGTCCCGCTTTGAGCAGTGGGTTGGACTAGATGACCTCCCAAGGTCCCTTCCAACCCTGATATTTTATGATTCTGTGATACCTCCAGGCGTTTGACTTGGGTCCTCTCGAACTCTAACCGCGTCTCCAGCTCCCGGATCTTGGCTTCCTGCCGGCTGACTAGAGACTTGTCCACCATGGACTGCTCGAGGAACTCCAGCTGGCTCTGCAGCCCTTGTAGCTGGGGACAGGACAGGCAGCAGCTCAGGTCACACCAAAAGAAAACCAAGGCTTGGCCCCATCCTGGTTCGGGAGAAGAGCCAGGCGGGCCAGCACATCCGGCTCAGCTGCAGACAGACCCAGCCCCTTGGGGTCAGTGCAGTGCCTTGAACCAGCACCCTCAGCAGCCGGGTGCTCCCTTCTCTCCAGCCCCCTGGTGACGGGGGCGGGGGCAGGCACTGCAGGCCATGCGCCTGTTTGCCCAAACGGCCTCTTCCCTGGGAGAGCGGCAGGTGCTGGGGCCTTTGGGCAGCGCTACCCTGCTGGGGAGCCAGGCTGGGGCCATTGCCGAGGGAGGTAGGGGCTCTCTGCAGGCAAGGTGGCTGTCCCCACGCTTGCTGCTGGGGTCTGCCAGGCTCTCCAGACTCACACATGTAGCGTGGGCAGCTAGGGGCCAGCGATTTCCCCTGTTTGGCCGTCACAGAGAGGATCAGGCTAAACCAGCCTGGCTGCGGACCTGGAGCGGCACACGGGTCTCCGCCAACGGCTGGACTCATGTTGCTCGCGTCCCAGATTGCAGCGCAGGGGCCCAGCCCCTCCCAAACCCAAAGGCCATACTCTGGGTGTGCTCCCCCCCAGCACAATGATGACCCAGGACCACCCTGCTACCTTCTCCTGCAGCTCCTGCTTCTCTTTATTGGCGTCTTCCAGCTGGGACTGGAGGTCGTTTATCTGGGCCAGATCCCGGGAGGCCTGTGGGCAGAGAGTGTCTGGGCTGATCAGAATCCAGAGCCAGGCCAGCTGCCCTCTGCCAGCCCCAGGGCCACGGGCGCAGCGCCCCTAGGGCAGGCAGTGGGACTTGCCAGCCTCCGGGACAGCCCCCGGGCAGGCTCACAGCAGGGGAATCCAGCAGTGCCCTTTGGGTGCCAGGCCTGCTCTCCAGCTGGGATGCCAGGGATGGCCAGAGCTCAGCTGAGACTACAGAGCGGGGTGAAGACACCTAGCGGCTCACCTCACTTCCAGCCTCCACAGAGAGGCGCCTACGAGTGTCTGTGGTGCCAGGCTGGGCTAGCATGGTGTGGACGGGGCGCCCAGGGGCTGGGCTGGGGGGCATGCTCAGGGTGCCGTGGGGGGGTGCGCCAGCAGCACACAGGACTGGTAGAGCTGGGCACAGGTGACATCACCTGGGCCACTGATGCTTTGTGCTTCTTCATCAGTTCGTTCATGTCCTCCTGGTCCTCCTCCAGGCGGCTCTGCACCTCGTTCTTTTCCCGCTGCAGCCGGCTCAGCTGCTCCTCCAGCTGGGGGGAGACGGGGGAGAGGTGAGGCTGGCTAGTCCCATGTACACTGCTGCCCCCCAACCACTGCCCCCAAGGCTCCCCCCACCCACCCGGCACCAGCAGCAGGCACCTCTGTGCCCCTCCATCCTGCCGTAGCTGGGCTCCAGCCCGGTTCTGCCTGGGGAGGCCAGAGCCCAGGACAATAATGGACCTTCCAGCGCACCAGACCGCCAAGCCTGGGCTGGACGCAGGCCAGGGACGGACTGGCTCTCAGGGGTGGGCTCGGGGTCTTACCCCTGCGCAAGCAAGATTGATGATGAGAGCTCGGAGGAATTAGCTCGAGATGCTCATGCCCACAGGAAGCTGGGGCCCGAGGGCAGGGCCAGGCCCCCTTTGCCTGCCATAACCATAAGGCTCTATGTTGGCCATGATCCATGGGGCTCGGAGCAGCCTGAACAAGCCTGCTGGGCAGGGAACCGGCTCATCGCAGGCCACGGGGGAGTGGAGCCGCACGGGCAGGGAACTGGCTCAGGCACTCACGGCTGCCTTGGCTTTGGAGATGTCGTCGATCTGCAGGTGAAGATCCTCAATTTCCACCTCCATGGACTTGCGGGCCTTGACTGCCGCTGCGCAGGTGAATTCAGACTCCTCCAGCTGCAGAGAGAGCCCGACACGGGGACTGTCAGCACCGGGCACGGGTCACGGCATGGGCGACGCACGCAGCAGCCTGGGGGCAGCCCCGGGGGTTTCTGTTGGGAGGAGCAGGGAATGGCGGCCGCGGTAGCCTTGCTTGTCCAGGAGGCAGCAGCACTGGTGTCGCCAAGGAGCCACTTCAGGAGTGGCAGGCACGGCCAGCACATGCCGTGGGGAGCAGGGAAGAGGGGGGATGGCAGCCCAGAGCACAGGAACCCCCCACAAGGGCCAGTCCTGACCTCCCCCAGCTCTCCCTAGCTCAGATCAGTGAGTGACGAGGGCTGGGAACCCCCCTCGGGAGACACGGAGGACAAGGCCGGGCCAGGCACAGAGCACGCACGGTCCCGGCAGGCAGTGCACACCTGATTTCTGAGCTGAGCGATCTCCCTCTTACTGGGCGCGTTGTTTTTCAGGTGATCCAGCATGATCTGGGCATCCGCCAGCAGCGCCTTGGTTCTCTTCAGATCCTTGCGCAGACGCTTCTCCGTCTCAAAATCCCGCTGGCTCACCTGGGCATGGGGAGGCCATGCAGGGGCTTGAGGGCACGCCCGCCCTACACTCTCCATCCCAGAGCAGTCCCCCGCCCCCTCAGCAATGGGCACTGGCTCCCTCTAGAACCTGAGCACCACACCCGCGATGGGCAGAACCCCCAGCACCAGGGCTCAGCTCCTGCAGGGGACAGTGACCCCCGGGCACACCCGCGATGGGCAGAACCCCCAGTGCCAGGGCTCAGCTCCTGCAGGGGACAGTGACCCCCGGGCACACCCGTGATGGGCAGAACCCCCAGTGCCAGGGCTCAGCTCCTGCAGGGGACAGTGACCCCCGGGCACAGAGTGGACGCCGCACTCCCTCTGCTCCGCTCTAGCACGGCCCTTCGCCCTGCACCATCGGGCGCATGCTCCCTCCGCGGAGGCAGCTGCTCGCTGCGGCCAACCTCAGTCTCGGACCTCCTGGCCAAGGACCAGTCTGGTCCCCAGAGCCCGCTCCACCCCAGACAGCGGCAGGCCAGAGGAGTGCTCCTGGGGCAGGGGCAGCGGGGCCCGCTGTGGTTTAGGAACTAGCCAGCCAGGGGTGCCCACGCCCCACTCTGCCATGCTGGCTTCAACCCGGGCCAAACCTCCTCCTTCCAGCAGTGCCCCCGGGAGGAAAGACTTTCAGATCTACCTGGGTTCAGTCCTGGCCATTAACCCCTGGGAGACCCAGCTCCACGCTGCACCCCCCAGCCGGGGTCTCTTGCCCGGGCGGTACCTGGTCACTAGCCGCAGACAGCTTGCTCTCCAGCTCCCGTTTCTCTCTCAGCACCTTCTGCTTATCCTCGTACTCCTCCTCCAGCTGCACTTCCATCTGCTTCAGCTGCGCCCGGCACCCCAGACACAAGAGCAAGAGGGTTTCCATGAGGCACGCTCGGGCCAGTGTGGCTGGGAGAGCGGTGTGCTGGACGTGCGGGGCTGGGTTAGCAGGACGGGGGGCCGGGCAAGCAGGCTGGGGAGGGACAGGCAGGGCTGGGCGAGCAGTGCACGGGACGGGGGCAGGGCAGCGAGCACAGGAAGGACCCTAACCTGCACTAGCCAGTCACCTCCCGGCTGGGGGGCCACTCGACGACCCTGGGTCCCAGTCCCAGTTAGGCCCCCAACCCCGTCTCTTAGCTCCTGCAGACATGATCCATGAGGCAATTTGGTGATACTGACTGTCCCTGCGCAAGAGAGACCCTAGGACTGGCACAGTGGGGGCTACAAATCCAGATTGAGGGGCACCGGGGTTACCCCATCCCCAGCCTTCTGGGGAAGTGGGGAGATGCTGGCTCCAGACCGCCCCGGGTCCCTGTGCCATGATTTGAGAGGAGCAGTGCACTGCCTGACCCAGCTAATGCAGGCAGAGTGAGCAGACGGGGAGAGCGACTGGTTAAACTTGTCAGGCCAGGAGAGCGACTGGTTAAACTCATCAGGCCAGGGCCGAGCAAGCTGCCAGCTAAGATCTGCGTGGGGAGCCAGAGTAACACAACCCGCCAATCACATCACAGGGCCCTACTGCCAGGCCCACAGCACTGGGTCTTCGGGGCCTGGGGGGGGACACGATGCAGCAGGCCAGGGATATCATGGGGAGTGGAACAGGAGAGAGGGGATTCATCTCTAGAAAAGAGCCCACGCTTCTCTCCAAACTCAGCCCACCCCCACTCTCCTGAGACCCTACCCATACCCTGCAGGTGGCTGCTCCAGAAGCTGGTGCCCTGGCTGTGCCCTGTGCCATGGACAGCAGCTGGGCACTCAGCATCCTGCCCCACCCGCACCCCTCTAGCCCAGTGTCTCAGAGAGCAGCAAGCCCCCCGCCGAGCGGTTCGCACTGCGTCCCAGCTGACAACAGCATGGCCAGGATGAAGTGGCTCGCCCGGCCCCCAGCCTAGTATGGCAGGGAGATCACGACCAGACATGGCAGCTCCTCCGAGCAAGGAGCACTGCACCCCTGCCTTGCTGAGCCCTACGCCGCTTGGTGCAGCCCCTGACACTGCCTGGCAGTCGGTGCCCAGTGTTTTCTCATGGCAGCATTCAGCACCAGGTCACGAGCAGCCAGGGGCTGTGTGCGCCCCACACCCTGTGTGTCCCAAGGGGGCTGGCCCCCACTCCATCTGACAGAGAACACGGGCCAGCCCGGCAGGCACCAGGGCCGCTGTACCTGGGACAGGGGCCCTCTGCCAGGCACAGCAGGCCTGAGGTACGTGGGTGGCAGGCAGCAGGGAGGCAGCTGTCTCTCCACTGGCCAAACACCCTCGTGCCCCTGCCCAGCAGTGAGGGCAGAGCGACGCTCTGGCCCTACCTTCTTCTGGCACGACTGCCTGATCTCCTCCACCTCCTCGTCGCGGCTCTCCACCTCCTTGGAGTGGGTCTGCCGCAGGCGCTCCATCTCCATCTCCAGACGCAGCTTGGCCTGCGGGCGGAAAGCAGCCCTGGTCAGCCCGACGCCAGGGGCCTGGCCACGCCACTCCTGGCAGAGCGGCCCTCTGCTGATCACTTCCATCCCGCTGAGCCTGAATGCAGCCACGCAGAGCGAGTGTGGGCCAGAGCATGGCCACTAGCCCTCAGGGGCAGCACACGGATAGGGCCAGCCCAAGGCCTGTCGGACCTGTAACCCTCAGTCTCCACTGCCCTGCACACTAGACAGAAGCTGTCTGCCCCGGTAACATAGACGCCCCCTCGGCCAGCACGGCATAGAGCAATTGGCCTGCACCCAGGGAGAGGTCCTGTGTTACCCCGGCTAAGAGCTGCCAGGGAGCGCAGGGACAGGGGCACCCTTGTGTTGGGGAGCCGAAGTGACAAACACTCCCTGCCGATCGCCGGTGCTTGGCACCAGAGACGGGAGGCCCCCCCCGCTCCCTGCCGATCGCTGGTGCTTGGTGCCAGAGACAGGAGGCCCCCTGCTCCCTGCCCATTGCTAGGGCTCTGTGCTAGAGACGGGGGCCCCCCGCTCCCTGCCCATTGCCGGGGCTCAGCGCAAGAGACAGGGCCCCCCACTCCCTGCCCATTGCTAGGGCTCGGTGCTAGAGACAGGGGCCCCCCGCTCCCTGCCCATTGCCGGGGCTCAGCGCCAGAGACAGGGCCCCCCGCTCCCTGCCCATTGCTGGGGCTTTTCACAGCGATGACGCTCACAGTGCCACCAGTCCAATGCCCACGCTGCTGCTCTGCCAGCCAGCATCTCGGCGGTCCTTGCAGGCCACTGCTCCGTGATGGGAAGGCAGCGTTACTGTCTCTCCGAGCCCCCAGGGCAGGCCTGGCCCCACACACCAGCTGGTCGCCCCATGCTCTAGTCCCCTGGAGGGGGTTGCCGCAGCAGAGAGGGAGCGCCCCACCCACACTGAACGCAGGGTTACCTAGCAAGCCGGCCGGCCAGAGCCATGTGAGCCCTGGGCGGGAGGCAGCCAGCACGACAAACCCACATGAAACCGGCACACCCAGAAACCAGCCCAGGCTCAGCCTGCCAGCCTGGGACGCCTGCCGCCTGCTCGGGGTGGGAGCCGCACTCTGATCCCTGCATCGAGGCAGGATCGAATCCAGTCGATCACCCTGCACCCCCACACCCCCCGAGGTCTCAGCCAGGCGTCTCGCTCCAGGCCCTGCCCCCTCCGCACCTGCTCCAGCAGCTGGATGGTCCCGGCCTGCTCATCCAGCTCCTCCTCCTGGTCCTTGACCTTCGCCTCTAGGTCCCGCAGCTGCTTCTTCACCTTGGCCAGGGAGGCCTCATCCTTGGACTCCTGGGAGGAGACGTCTTGGAGCTCGGCCTCCAGGGCTTCCACCTTCTGGGTGAAGCTCATGATGTCGGAGTCTCTGTCCTGGAAGAGAGAGCAGGGAGCGCCTGCTGAGCCGGCCTCACCGAGCCGCCCGGCCGCAGCCCTGCCAGCGAGGGGCAGGGGAATGGGCTGGCCATTCTGCTCACCTGCAGCTGCTGCTTGAGGCCGAAGACCTCTGTGATGAGCATGTCCTTCTCCCGACTCAGCTTCTCCCGCAGCAGCTTCTCTCGCTGGGCTTCTTCGTGAGCCTGAGCGAGCTCGCTGTCAAACCTGAGACACCCACGGCCAGGCCGTCAGCTGTCCGCACGCCAGCTCAGCTCAGGCACCAAACCCACTCCGTGCCGGAGCGCCCTCCCCCTGCGCTCTGCCATAATGCTGCTGTCTGCCCAGTCACTGCCCGAGGCAGCATCCGGGCGGGACGAAGCCGAGACCGGCAGGGGCTGTAGCCCCTGTTGAGGTGGTGTACCTGGCTCCTGCCCAAAAGGGCATGCATCTTTCCCCACCCCCCAGCCGGGACCCCCCAGGAGATTCCCGGCCAGCACTGAAGCCCTGGGGAGCACCAGGACACAAGTAGCTAAGCACCTTCCTCCGGGAAAAAGGCCATGGTGCTAATGCAGCCAGGACAGAGCCAGGACAGCCTGAGGCTGCTCAGCGTGGGAGGCAGGTGCAGCGTCACTTCCCGCCCCAGCCCTCCTTCCTGCTCAGCTCTGTCCTGTCACTGCCTAGCCCGCCGGCAACGCAGATTCCTGGAGCTGTGCAAGGAGCTGGCCCCCGCCAGACAGCCAGGAGAGCCCTGGGGGACAGCGGATGCCCCGTGGAGCAGGACAGGAGCCTGGCTTGATGCTTGGGTCCAGGAAAGGAGGGAAATGCCTCTGCAGGGTGCGTGTGCTCTGGGAGTGATTCCCAGCTCGAGAAGATGACCCCGCGCTACCTCTGGGCGAGCAGCAGGAGGGGTCGCTGCTGAGCGCGCGCCTAGCGTCTCTGGCAGGCACATACTCGGGGCGGCAGCCCCGCCCCCCGACATGGCAACGCTCTCTCTAACTGCCCTCCCACTACGTCCAGGTGCTGATCCTGGCCACCCCAGGCAGCAGATCCCCAGTGGGGCAGGGGAGCCGAGGCAGTGGGCACATCGCTCCCTGGGCACAGCTCCTGCTCTGACTGGCTAGAGGAGGCACGGCGCTGGGAGAAGACAGAAGATTACTGGTTTCTCATTGCTGGGCCCCCATCTCTGCAGTACTGTTAGGGGAACTGTTTCAGAAGCGGCGCAGGGACTCAGGGTACGTCTACACTAGAGCTGCAGGTGATTCCCCGCTTGGGCAGACATACGCACGGTAGCTCTGATCCAGCGGTGTGGCCGCCCGGGGATGTGCCCGGGGTGGTGAGCCCACCTGGCCGCCTGGAGTGCACTCGTTCCATCGGAGCTAGCGTGGGTATGGCCGCTCAGACTGGGAAGCGCCCCCAGCTCCCCGGTAGACGTTCCCGCAGGAGCCCAAGGGTGAAAACGGACCTAGGCTCCTAAGTCCCTCAGGCCCTTCAGAAAAGGTCACTCCAAAGACACAAGGCGAGTCCATGGCTGAGCCAGGAACTGAACCCGGGGCTCTCTCGCCAGAGGCCACTGGGCTTCCTCACGCCCACCTGCTGGCTCTGCCTCCGAGGCTGGCCCGGCCGGGAGTGGGACTGGCCTGGCAGCATGGCACATTCAACCAGCCCCGGCAGTGTGCTCTCCAGCTGGGCCCAGGGTGGGAGTCCTCAGGAGAGGAAGTGTGATGAAGTGGGACTGTTCTTAATATTTCCTCTGAATAGTGTGAGGGTGCCTCAGTTTCCCCTAGGCAGTTCTTAAGTCTCTAGGGGGTGGGGTAAGGGTGTATAATCACTGCGGAGCCCTAGAGGGCAGGTGTGTGCAGGGGTCTGGACACAGAGAATGGCCGACACCCTGTTTCCTGACAACTGATGGCCTGGGCCCTTCCCCCTGCAAGGTGAGAGCTAAAGGGTTGGAGAATAAAAGAATCCGGTGACCTCCTGGCCTGGGAAAGGGACAAAGCCCAGAGGAGGAGGGGCTGGAGGGAGTTTTAGTTTGGGGCTGGCTGGGACATGGAGTGAAGTGCAGACGTGGTTGTCTGACTCACTGGCCCCAAAATGGACCCGGCTGAGGGGTCCTGTTCTCTGCACCTACAAGCTCTGTGTTAGACCACGTTCCTGTCGTCTAATAAACCTCTGTTTTGCTGGCTGGCTGAGAGTCCCGTCTGACTGCGGAGTCGTGGGGCAGGACCCTCTGGCTCCCCCAGGACCCCGCCTGGGGGGACTGGCTGGGGGAAGCGCATGGAGGGGCAGAGGATGCTGAATGCTCCGAGGTCAGACCCAGGAAGGGGGAAGCCAGGGGAGCTGTGTGTCCTGCAGACAGGCTGCTCACCGGAAGGCGACTGCCCCAGAGTCCTGCCTTGCTCCGTGGGGAGCAGTCCCGGAGCATTGCCCGGGGACACCGTGGCAGGGAGGAGTGCCCAGCACGCTCCTCACCTTCGCTGCTTCTTTTCCAGCTCGTGGCTGCGCCCCTGGTGCCCCTCCAGGTGCAGCTTGGTGTCCTGCAGCTCTGCCGTCAGGCGCTGACATTTCTTCTTCAGCTGGTGCAGGGCTCGCTGGCACTCCTCCTGGTCAGCCTGAAGATCCGCCAGCTGCGGGTGGGAGCAACAGGCACAGCTTAGGGCTCTGCCAGTGGGGGCCGGGCATCCCATCGCCTCCGCTCCACCTCCCAACTCAGCCACAGAGCCCTTGGGGTGAGCCCTTCCCGGGTTTGGGAGGGGAGCAGACAGCTGCACGGGGCTTCACGGAGCCAGCAGTGCGGGTGCAGAGAGGCTGAGTTCCGAGGACCCCGCGAAGGAGACGCTCTGCGGCATGCGGCCCGGGCACCCCCACTGCCAGCCTGCCAGGGCCCCGGGCCGCACAGCACGTGGAGACGACAGGCGCCCCTCGGCTCACACAGGGCAGGGCCTGCTGGGAACCGCCGGCTCAGCAAGACGCGCACCCTGCGTTAACAGTAAGGGCAGCACACGCTGCCACGTCGGCCACCGGGAGGCTAAATAACCGGGCGCCTGGCGTCAGTCCCCGGTGGGGGTCACCCGTGCCTATGTGTACGTATGTGTGGGGGGGTCACTGGCGCTGGGGGGGAGGAGACGGCACCGGTGCACACGGGACGGGGGGGGTCACCGGTACGCGTGCGGGGGGGGTCCCCCGACAGGGCCGGCCTCACTTACTCTTCTCTCCTGCTGCCTCTTGCTCTGCTGCTCCAGCTCCAGCTTGTCCTCAAACTCCTGCTGTACGCGCTTCTTGGTGAAATCCAGCTCGCGGACGGCTCGCTCGTACTTCAGCCGCCACTCGCCGCCTGCGGGAGGGAACCAGAGCCCCAGGCTGAGGATCTCTCCTGAGCAGACCCCAGACTGGGCTTGCGGAGTGCATGGAACAGGCCAGGGGAAGCGGGGGTCTCGCTGCTGCCATATGTGCTGAAGGCGGATGGTGAGAGCCCCCCACATGCCCCGGGAGCAGGGGGTGACCCCACTGATCAGTAACCACGATGCCCTGTATGTAGGTGGGGAAACAGAGGCATGGATCGGGCAAGTCACCTGCCCAGGGCACAGAGTGAGACGGGTGATGTGCCCCCGTGTGTGGAGATGGAGGAGGAGCAGAGGGCAGGGAGTGAGGGGGGTTTTGGGGGGCTGCCTGGGGCAGGCCAGCACCTGAGTCATCATCGTCGAGCTCCCCATTGAGCTCGGCCGCCCGGATGAGCCGCGCCTCCATCACCTCCATTTCCATGGAATCCATCTGCTTCTTCAGCACCTCGTACTTGGCCTGGGAGGGGGAAACAAGGCCCAGGTTGGTGCCAAGGGGCAGAATGGGGCACCCGGCCCCTGGGGGAACAAGGCCCAGGTTGGTGTCGAGGGGCAGAGCAGGAGTTTCTGCATAGGCACAGGGGGCATCACCGGACCTGGTGGGGGAGCTGGGCGTTTGTGGGTAGGACAGGGGGCATTGCCAGACCTGCGGGGGGGGGGGCGGGGAGCCCAGGGCTGGGGGAAGAGGTGGCTGGTGTGTAGGCATAGGGGGCATTGCCAGACCTGGTGGGGTGGGGGGGCGGGGAGCCCAGGGCTGGGGGAAGAGGTGGCTGGTGTGTAGGCATAGGGGGCATTGCCAGACCTGGTGGGGGGGGGGGGGGGCGGGGAGCCCAGGGCTGGGGGAAGAGGTGGCTGGTGTGTAGGCATAGGGGGCATTGCCAGACCTGGGGGCGGGGAGCCCAGGGCTGGGGGAAGAGGTGGCTGGTGTGTAGGCATAGGGGGCATTGCCAGACCTGGGGGGAGCAGGACCCATTGCCGGTGTGCGGCTGGGTGTCCTGCTCCAGGCTCCCACAGCCCCTGCGAAAGGAGGCTGCTCTCGGAGCAGAGCTCACAGGCAACGGTGGAGTGCGCCGGCAGCCAGCCCCCCTCACCTGCAGATCCTTCATCTCCTTCTCCGCCCGCAGCCGCTCGGCCGTCTCCGCATCCAGCAGCTGGGAGGCCGACTCCCCCGTGTGCCGCTCGTCCGTCAGCTCGGCCGTGAGCTCTGCCACCTGGGGATCCGCAGTGCGAGGCTGAGCGGGCGCCATGGCCGGGGCGGGGGGAAGGGGCAGTGCCCAGGGATCGCAGCAAGGCGGGGCCTGGCAATGGGGCCTCCACAGGGACCAGGAAAGGGACCCACCCCTCTCCCCTGTACCCGCCAGACCACACAGCAAGCCTGGGAAGGCAGCTGGCACCGTGCCCACATGCCCAGCCTGACATACCCTGCTCTCCAGCCGGTCGCTGCCTAGCCGCAGCTCGCTGCGCTCTTTCTCCACCTTCTCGAGCTTGCCCTTCAACTGCTGGATCTCCTCCTGGAACAAAGACGGCAATGAGGGGGGGCATCACCAGACCAGGGCTGGGGGAGCCCAGGGCTGGGGCAGCAGGGCCCCTCCAGGCAGCAGGAACTGAGCTGTTAGTAACTGATGCCAGTTTGGGGGTCTCAGCCCCACAGTGCTGCTGGCCCCCCACGCCAGCAGGGCTGGGAGGGGCATGCAGGGGGCTGGGGCTCTCTGTGCTGAGCACTCTGCATGGCCTTTCCCGCAGCCTAGTCTACGACAGGATGTCACTTTCAAACCCATCTCTGGAGTGCATCTTCCCCCCACCCCACGTCTCCCCGCTCTCCTCCACTGCCACCTCGCAGAATCCAGCATGCAGCCAAGGTGACAAGGCCGCAGCTGGGAAGGGCTCCGGGCTCAGCACCTAACGGGCCCATGGGAGGGTCCCAGGAGCTGATCCCGGCCCGGCCCGGCCCAGCCCAGCGGCCTGCAGATGGCAAAGGGGCACCCCCCACCTCCCCGTGCAGGAGGCTGATCTGAGGCAGAGGGAGCGGCACGGCTGGGCCCAGCAGCTCCGCCACGCTCCAGCCGCAGCCAGAGACAGGCGAGAAGGGCTCTCGGCTACCGGTGGACTGACCCCTTGATGCCAGTAACCCGAACGGGCTGCGGGAGGCTCAGGCCGCCCGGTCAGCATCACACACCCACGTAGACGTCGCCCATCCCTTCTGCCACTGAGGCCAGGGGCACCCCAGCGCAGGGGGCTCTGGCTCGGCCGGCAGCGCCGCCAGCCAGGCCCAGGGCTGGGGGCAGTCGGGGAGGGCAAGGAGGAGGCAGATGACAGCCTGGCACACTCTAGGTTGGCCTCCTGCCCTTCGACGGCTGCCAGGGGAGGTTTCCTTCCCAGGCACTGAGCCGCAGTTCTCCAGCAGAGGGGAAGGGCCAGGCTGCCAGCCGCCCCCACACAGTGCAGCTGCCTCTCGGCACAGAGCTTTAGCTCCATTCGCCACGCCTGGCAATCGGGCCCATGCGAACACAGCCTCTTGCAATGCTATCGACAAGCCGATCCAGAAATTAGCCAGGTATTTGCTCCTTCACTGGAATCAGGCTGGGTGAGAGATGCCCGGCACCCCGTCCTTGCACGCCTCCCCCTGAGTGTGCACGCGTACCATGGCTCCTCACATTGCCGTGCAGAGCCCAGGACAGAAGGTGACCCAGTCTGAGCCCTGTGTGACCCCCAGAGCAGGCGGGAACTCGCCCCAAAGTCCATTTGTGGAGGGGGTTCCCTGCATGCTTCCCAGCCCAGCAGCAGCACTGCCATGAGCCGGCTGGAAAACCCTCCTGAGGAGGGGGCAAGGCCAGTTTCCCATTTGCACTCCCCTTCAGACAGCCCGGAGCGACTCCCGTCCCCGGAGCGGCTGCGGCTGAGATCCTACGCACGTCTTTGCCCCGGATCTGCTCCTCTGTCAGCTGCACCTCGACGAGGGGCCGCACGGTGGTGAAGAGCTTCCACCAGGGCCAGTCCTTCACCCCCTTGTTCTTCTTGATGTTCTTCTGCACACAGCGGATAGCCAGCTCCTGGATCTGGGGAAAGCAGCCAGGGTCAGGGCAGCTCCACCCTGGACCAGAGCTGCCTTCCCTGCACTGAGTGACTCCACCCGGGGGAGCCCAGCACCTGGCTTTGCCAAGAGGCAATCCCATGTGGAGAACATGGAGACCTGGGCCAGTGGGGAGGCATTGCCTGCCAGGGGCCTGGTGGAGCAGAGCCCCCGTCTGCCTGCATAGCCGCTCCTATCACCCTCCCTAGAACAACTGCACCTGGTTTCTTTACTGCTGGATGAATCCAAGCTCCCACGCAGCCATCAGCGCTAATCCTGCCGACACCCGCACAAGCTCTGCTTTATGGACTCTTCAACAACACAAGTAAGAGCTGACACAGCTACTTATCTTAATGGAAGAGCCCCTGCCCCGCGAGCCGCTCACAGCCCCCTTGTGTGCAGGGAGTGCCAGCTTGCAGGCAGTGCCTATGTACCCATAACATTGGCTCCCTGGCTCCAGCAACAAGACGAGGCAGGCTGCAGCCTGGAGTGCACAGAAGCCAGCGGGAGATACCTCCCACTCCCCAGCCCCCACGCAGCCCTCCTGCCCAGCTCCTCAAGAGGGGGCGGCTGCCGGCACGCTGGGACCTCACCGGAAAGCCGGGGAGAGCAGGAGCGGCTCCGTCTCCTCCGTGCTGGGTGCCCTGCAGGACGCAGGCAGGCAGGACCCCCCCAGGGGAAGCCCAGCTCGGAGGGGGCGGCGCTCGAGGCAGAGCTGCCCATTTTAGGTGAAGTCATGCAGCTGCCGGGGTGGTATGTAAACGGGAAGGGGACCGGGGGCGGGCGCGGCAGGGGGGCTGCCCTGCTGAATACCTTTCTCTTCTTGAAGTGCTGGCGTGCCAGGAAGCCCCTGCACGCAGCCTGGAAGAGTGCAATGTTCTTGCTTGTTTGCTCGTCTCGCTGCTCCTCAAGCTTGGCCAGGGTCCCTGCCCGGAAAAACGCCTGCGGGGGAGGAGAGCAGGTGAGCAGACCCCCGGGGGGCAGACGGGGGCCTCGCCCCGGACACTGCAGAAAGCTCAATGCCCCCATCCTCACAGGCACCCGGCATCGCCCACTCTGCGAGCCAGCCTGGCCCACTCGTGCACAGAGCGGCCAGTGTGTGGGTGGGGGGCCGGAGCGCGGCCGCACCCTGCACTGTTGGTCAGAGGGGATCCGTGCAGCTGGCAGCACCAGGCAGAGCCGCCACGGTGACAGCCTGGCACGAAGCCAGAGGCTGCACTGGAGACAGGCAGCTCCCTCCGACCCCCCAGCATCTCTGCCTCTCCTTGCCTGGAGCTCCCCAAGCAACGGCAGCTCTGTGCAACGCTGCTCCCGCAGGCTTGCCTCCCCGAGACCAGACTGCTCTGAGCTGCCCCCACTGCCGGAGCCAAGCAGGGGGCCGGGAGACAGAGGTATAGGAGTGACCCCAAATAGTCTCACACCCACTTGGCTGGCCTCACGGACAGAACAGCTCCCATGCCAGCTTGCTGCCTTCAGGCAGCCTCTGCCACTGCCCTGGGCTACAGCATTGCCCGCCGTGCCGGGGCACAATGTGCAGCCAGACCACCCCAGCCCCTCTCCTGCTGGGGCCGCACCCTGGAGATGAGCTGTGACTAACGGACACAACCCTTACACAAGGTGGGTGCAAATGCCACAACTGGAGCCTGATTGGGACCTGTGTGCTTTGGACCAGACAGAAGGGGGGGACGGACGGCTAGGGAGCAGACTGACTGGGGGACGGACGGACAGACGGCTGGGGAGACGGACGGCTGGGGAGCAGATGGGGCGATAACCCGCCCCAGGGGCCGCGCAGAAGGCTGGTCTACCAGGCTGGGCCAGAGGCGGTGCAGTCGGCTCGCCTCTGCCCTCGCTCCAGCGCAGCGTCTCCCACCACCGCCTTACTCTGGGGGGCCCCGGCTCCGGCCCCAGACACCCCTAGGTAACAATAAGCCAGAGGAGTCACTGCAGAGTGAACGCATCTGTCCGACAGCAATGGCTGCGATGCCCCGTGTGCAGATCCAGGGTGGGGGGTCCCTGGTGCTGGGCTGGGAGAACATGACACGTTCACTTCCACCCCCATGCTCTCCGAGGCCCCGGCTGTCTTCTCACATGAGCCATGTGGCACAGAGCGGTCTGGCCTCTGCCAGGAGACGAGCTGGCCCTTCAGGGCTGCTGTGCCTGGCCAGCCCAGGGAGAGGTGCCAATCCCGGACGGAGGCCCCCCGCAGCGTGACGTGCCAGTCGCCCCTTGCAGTCAGTGCCATGGAGCAGGCCTCAATAGTAGGTGGTCCTGGCACTCGGCCCTCCAGCGTCCCCTGCTCCTGAGCAGGGGAGAGACACCGCGGCCGCTGGCTCAATGGCCCCATCCCTGGCAAGGCTGCCCCTGTGGTGCTACTGGCTGGTGGTAGTGGGGGCCTGGGTGGGCACTGGGGCCGGGCAGAGCTCGCCCAGTTTTTATTCCTTCAGCCCACTGGAATTCTGCGGGCGGGACGTGCAGACACAGCCCCTCCTGTCCCAGCATTCAGTGTGGGGAAGCCTAGCCTGGCCCGCAAACCCGACACCCGGAAAGAGCCTTTGTCTCCTGAAGCTGCCTGGCCTCCTGGCCCCCTTCCCACGCTGTACAGCTCAGCCTGCCTGACCCACTGCAGACAGGCCACGCTCCCATAGGGCTTCGTCTGCCCCAGGCTGGGCCCAGAGCAAAGGGGAAGGCAGGCAGAGCTTGTACCCAAGAATCCCCTGCTCCCCCCGCCTGCCGGGGTGGTCCGTGGTCAGGGCGGCACTGACCTTATGGGTCTGGGGAGCAGGGCCCAGGCCTCCGAGTACCAAGGACTCAGAGTAGCAGCTTGGGCAGGGCAGGGAGCGGGAAGCTATGCTGCAGGGGGGCTCGCAGTTGTTTGAGCTGCCGCTGTGAACACTGGGGCCTGAGATCTTGCATAACTTGGCTCTGGGGCCAGATGGCTGCTTCATGGCCCCCCCCATCCCAATGCTCAGCCACTCAGAGCTGGGGGCACCAGCGAGCAGCACCCCACGCCCCCAGGGCCAAGCAGAGATCCTCTGCTGCTCTCAATACACTGCAACCCAACTCATGCTCCCCTGGTGCCACTTCCAGAGTGTGTGGGGGGTGTGGACAAGCAGTGCCAAGCAGCCCTCCCCACAATCCCAGCCCTATGCTGGGAACCACCGATGGGACATGGGTGAGAGACACGGACGCCTCATGGCTGCAGCCTCTGTCCCCAGCAAGGTGCACAACGGCCCCGTTGCCACATGAGGTTCTGGGAAGCAGCCTGGGCTGAGTGGCCAGGAGGAGGTGCGCAGTGGGGCAGTGAGCTGGCCTGCCCAGGCGAGGCTCTGCAGAGGGAGCAGTGCGCCCACGGGGACTCGGCCCAGTCAGCTGGGAATGTGCTGTCAGCCTGGCCCTGCTCTGCTGCGATCCCCCAGCACGCACCATGGCCAGGGACCCCAGCAAGCATGGTGTGGGCACCAAGAGGTGCCCCATACAGCGCGTTTGTGACTGGCTTCACCTCCCCGAGGGGCAGCACTGGGGTGCCGAGCCTGCCAGCCCGCTAGGGCGAGGGGCTGCGCAGAGCTTGGGACGGGCCCCCGAGCGGCTGGCTGGGAACAGCAGGAAGGCTGGGAGGCTTACCCGGCTCAGGCCCATGTGGTAACTGCTCTTCTCGAGGTCCAGCGATTCCAGGAGTTCCTCCACAGCCTGCAGGAAAAAGGCGGGGGGGGACTCAGCTGCAGGGAGGTGTGGCAGGAATGCACGGCTGTACTCACAGACACGACAAACACTTCCCAGCTGAGCTGGAGTTCCGCACTGCTAGCGAGCCCCGCTGAGAGCAAAGGGGCACCGAACCCAGTGGGCAGCAGAGTGCTGACATGCCCCTATCCCCCGCAGCAGGGCACGTGCCCTCTGCACTCAGGGGACTCCCTCTTGCACTCCCAGCCACACAAACTGTCTCCAGGGAGAGCTGCTTGCTCCCCATCGCTCCCCAGGCAGGCACGTGCTGCCAGCTCCGAGGTGCAGCGAGCGCGTCCCCGCCCCAGGTCCCACATGCCCGTCTAGGGGAAGGAAGAGGAGGTCACGGCTAGCCAAGGGAGCCTTTGTCTCCTGGAGCTGCCTGGCCTCCCGGCTCCCTTCCCACACTGCACTCAGTGCATAGCTCAGCTTCTCCGCTGCCCACGCAGCCAGTGCCCAGCTGCCAGCCAGCCTGGCCATGGGACACACTAGATGGTAGGCAAGGGCTGGAGAGGGGCCACCTGCCTGTCCCACTGGGATGTGCCGGTCCCCCCTTCCGTGACCTGCCTACACAGTCCTGGCAGGCCGCCAGGTGTGTTCAACACTCTTCCAGTGCTTAGTGGTGAACCAGAAAACACGGCCCTCACTGGGGTCCAGACCAGGTGCTTCATGCGGCTTCGTCCTGCATTCCCATCACAGGCTAGAGCCTTCACACGGCCGGGCGTTAGCAATGCCGCCAGCTAGACCCCACTGCGAGCACAGAAGGTCTTTGCCAGCTGCAGGGCTAGGCTCAGGCCAACGGGAGCCCTCAGCAAAACCCAGCACGTGGGATCAGTCCTCTCCGCTGCAGAGCTCGACCAGCACAAATGCCCAGTGCGGAAGAGCCAGCTCCCCACTCTGTGAAACGCACTGTGCTCCCAGCCACAGCAAAGCCCCTGCCTGGTCTCTCAGCAGCGGGAACCTCTGGAATCTGCCACCCACCCCTATAAGCCCCCAGGCCACACCACTCGCTGCATGACCTGTCCCTCTCCAGCCTCGACTGCAGCACTGTACACAGACTCTCCCACTGACAACGCCTTGTGGGGCTCCGGCACTTCCCACGTCCCCATCCAGCACCTAGCACAGGGGCCGTGGGAGTGGGGCTTTGGGGAGCCACGACACGACACCTGCCGGGAACAGAGGAGCAGGGGCACGCGCCAGGCGCAGACAGTCTTCAAAAGAGGAGGGTCAGCTGCAGCAGGCTCCCTTTCTCAGCTGAAGGGAAGGGGCCAGTATCCAGAGCCTTGGCTACACTAGGCTCCGCGGGCACTCCTCTCACCATTCTCTAGCACGGCCTCTTCCAGGGGCAGCGTGGCCTGGGCCGAGAGCACTGGCCTGGCACTCAGGAGAGCTGAGCTCTATGCCCAGCTCTGCCTTTGGGCAAGTCACTGCCAATCTCAGTCTCCATTCCCCGTCCCGAGCTCTTCAGGGCAGGCACTACCAGTGTACGTGCAGCCCCTGGCACCATGATCTGGGCACCGCCATCACGCGACATACAGGGGCAGCTCTCGTGGCCTGCCCGGCTCCAACACGCACCCGTTTCTCGTCCGTGACGATGTAATTCCGCCCGTGTTTCTTGGTCAGGTGAGGGGCCAGAACGTCAAAGCGCCGCCGGAACTCCGAGAAGACCATGTGATCCGGGTAACCTGGGGTAGAGCACAGGAGAGCGGGCATGTGTCTTGGCCTCTGGCGCGGGAGGGCAGAGACTCAGGAGCCTGCAGGAAGGAGCTGGGTGGCGGTGGTGTGCACAGGGCTGCTTTCAGGCCAGCACCAGGTGCAGCTGCCTCACCCAGCACCAGGCCAGGAGGGTGAACAGCCCCACCTGGAGCCCCTGAAGGTGGAGCAGAAGGGGGTAGGGGAAGCAGTTCCCATGCCCCGCTGCCACAAAGCACGGTGGGGACCCAGCTGGGCTATAAAGCCCCGGGGAAGAGCCTGCCTGCCTACCTATTGCGTGGCCTCGCCCTCCAGAGGCTCTGGGATTGCCCCCCCCCCAGGCCTCGGAGTGCAGGGACTGTCTGGCAGCATCGTGCGCAGGACGCTGGAGACGCAGAGACCTCCCTGACACTTGCATCCACCCATGCCCAGTGCGCAGGGCCAGCCACCCAGGACATCCACACACTGCCTCTCCAAGCTGCACCTCTCACCCAGCCCTCTGCTGCAGTCAAGCTCCCGCCAGCCAAGGCCCAGCCACACGGCTGCAGCGGGTGCTGGGAGCACTCTGCCGCACCCCCAGTGCCAGGGAAGAGCCCAGCCTGGAGGGCGCCAGGCATAGGCAGCAGGCGTGATGTGGCCCAAAGGGCTCGTTCCCTGCGGAAGGGAGGGGAACGGAGAGCGAAACCACACACAGCCACTGAAGTGCAGCCACCTCTGGAGGGGGACCCAGCAGCTGTTTCAGACAGAGCCGCTCAGGCAATTCCTTGCCATTGCGGAGGGTGAGGGGCCCCATTGCAGTCCTGGGGCGAGAGGGCAGGTGAGCACCTGGAGACGCAGCGTCTCCATCAGCTCGTGCAAATCCCGCAAGGCGAGGCAGGGCCGGCCCTGGGGTGGGAGGCCCCTGTCTCCTGAGTCACGGACAGAGCCCAGCCTAGCGGCAGAGCTGCGGGAGGGCTGGCTTGGCACCCAGGGCCTGTGGAGAGCACTGGCACCTCGGACAGCATGCCGGTGAAGGCGTCCACGCCCAAGCTCTCGGCAGGGGCAGTGCACCATCCAACCATGCTACCCCCCAACAGCTGCCAGAAACAGAGCCTGGCTGTTTCTCAAAGGTGCTTTTACGTGGCCCTTGCTTGGCAACGTTGGCCTGGCTTTCTGCCAGCTCCGGAGAGAAGCCAGCCGAACGCCTGACTTGGGGACAGGGCTGAGGCGAGCATGTGTAACTGAATCAAGTGACTGGGGATCTTATGAACAGACCCTGCTGTGGACTGTACCTGGACTGCAATTACATTTATATGCAAAGATAGCAGAGTTGATGCTTCACTTCTTAGTTCATCATCGGTGCTATGGATGGGGGCTGAGCCTATCCCAGCCCAGGCGGCCGTGGGCAATCGATCCCGGGCTGTGCGAGCCACATTGATTTTGGTTCAGAGCAGTGATCTGGTTTTGAAATAATAAACACCGGCTCCAGGGCAGGATGTCCGTACTGATAAATGGAGGGCATCTCATTCTCTCCCCTGCCGAGCAGGGAGCAGCCCACCTGCAGTCAGCACTGACCAGCTGTGTCCCGTTTCTCAATCAGGGAAAGGGGCTGAGAGCCCTGGAGAGTGAAGGCCTCTCCCCACAGAGCAGGAACAGCCGGGGGAGCAGCACTGGCTCACACGCTCTCCTCTGCTGACCACTCAATCCCGCCTAGAGGGCCCAGCACCGGGACCTCGGAGCGCCTCCCACACGGCCCAGAGCTCTCTCGAGCTCTCCCGCAGGGTTGTTTGGTTTGGGAGGCAGAAGCAGGCACTGGTCTGTATCCCAAGCTCTCCGGGAGCGAGGCTCAGCCCCCCAGGCCTGTCTGCGGCACAGGGCCGGTGGGCTGTTCTCCCGGAAGGTTGCTCTCGTGGGAGGTCACAGCCGCCCGGCTGACGAGGGTGTGACGACGCGGGACTGTTCTTAATGTTTCCTCTGAATAGTGTGGGGGTGCCTCAGTTTCCCCTAGGCAGTTCTTAAGTCTCTAGGTGGTGGGGTAAGGGTGTGTGATCGTTGCAGAGCCCTCGAGGGCAGGTGTGTGCAGGGGTCTGGACACAGAGAATGGCCGACACCCTGTTTCCTGGCAACGGATGGCCTGGGCCCTTCCCCCCTGCAAGGTGAGAGCTAAAGGGTTGGAGAACAAAGGAATCCGGTGACCTCCTGGTCTGGGGAAAGGGACAAAGCCCAGAGGAGGAGGGGCTGGAGAGAGTTTTCGTTTGGGGCTGGCTGGGACATGGAGTGAAGGGCAGATGTGGTTGTCTGGCTCACTGCCCCCCAAAATGGACCCAGCTGAGGGGTCCCGTTCTCTGCACCTACAAGCTCTGTTAGACCATGTTCCTGTCGTCTAATAAACCTCTGTTTTACTGGCTGGCTGAGAGTCAGGTCTGACTGCAAAGCTGGGGGGCAGGACCCTCTGGCTTCCCCAAGACCCCGCCTGGGCGGACTGGCTGTGGGAAGCGCACGGAGGGGCAGAGGATGCTGAATGCTCTGAGGCCAGACCCAGGAAGGTGGAAGCCATGTGAGCTGTGTGTCCTGCAGACAGGCTGCTCACAGAAAGGAGACTTCCCCAGAGTCCTGCCTGGCTTCGTAGGGAGCAGTTCCAGAGCATCACCCGGGGACTCCGTGACAGAGGGCCAGCTCAGAGCCCAGAACCGGGAGCATGATCTGCTTCTCCAGAGATAAGAAGGGAGCTTGTTCTCCAGGAGCCAGCTCAGTTCTTAGCGCCTTTGCCGAGGCTGCCCCCTGGCATTAGCTGGCCCCCTGCTGTGATGTGAGCTGGGCCCCACCTCTCTCCATTGGGTGCCTGGCTTACAAGCAGGGTGAGTGTCACTTGCCTCCTTCCTGTGGGGAGGAAGGGAATGCCCCAGTATTTACCCTGGAATCCAGTTAAGGGATTTGCCTCCTCTTCATCGTCCACAGCTCAGAAAATTCCCATCTGGCTTCCCTGGTCCCTGAGGGCAGCGCCCGCCCTGGCAGAGCTGCACTGAATGCAGCAATGGGCAGTGCCACATGCCAGTACCCATTACCTGCAGTGATGAAGGACCAGTCCCTGGGCCCCTCTCTGCACCCCACAGGCACAGGGTCCCTCTCGTTTCTCTGGCCCTCCCATGCATACCGCTGTGAAGTCCAGCAGACTTGTTTGGATCTGGATGATGGGGCTGCCTGCACAGCAAGGAGCTGCACCCCTTTGCTCTGGAAGAACAGCCCTGGACCCGCGGGGAACAGCTCAGCCAGCCCACCACCCCAGAAGAGGGCACAAACCTTGCCGGTACATGCGCAGTGCGTCGAGGAGCCGGGAGCCCCTGATCTGGGCCCTCAGCAGGGGCACGTCGAGCTGCATGAGCCCCGCCTCACAGTGCTCCCCGTGCAGGTCCAGCTCACTGCTGCTGATCCGCCGGGCCGCCAGCCCCTTGGGGTCCCCGCTCCAGCCCTCCGCTTTGGGCAGGAGGCAGTGCACGAAGTGGACCTTCGACTTCTTGATGGTGTCAATCAGAGCATCCTGGGGCAGGGAGAGGATGGCTCAGCCTGGGCGTGCCAGGGGGCTTGGGCACGGCCTTCACCCAAGGTGGCAGAAACTGGGGTGAGTGACCTTGGGGCAAAAGGGCCAGAAGGAGAAACTGCCTCTAGGATCAGCCATGATTCTGCAGCTTTGTCTGGGGAAGGCAGAGCCCCTGCAGCTGGTGCCGTTGGGCTGGGGGGGGTCACTGTAACCCCACCGGTGGCGTTACCCAGCAGCCAGGAGCTTGGCCTGGGCCGTGGGAGGCTGCCCCAGCACAGAGAGCTTCACCCAGGTCAGATCTGCCCCCCTCCCACGTCTCCGCACTGGGGCTGCGCACGCAGCACCAACGGCAGATGCTGGTTCCAGCCTGGCACTGGGGGTAGTGGCCGCTCCCGCAGGGACCCCGGTACCTGCTGCCACGGTTACTGGGGCACGGAAGAGAGGCTCTCCCAGCGAATGTAGATAGACCAGATGGCAGAGGGGAACACCACCCCTCCAGGGCTCTCGGGCACAGCTGTGCAGTGAGGGCAGGGGGACCAGGGGAGCCCTGCCAGCAGGAGAAGTGGGGAGATGGGCACCCGCTGCCTGGCTATTTGGGCAGGTAACTTCAGCATTGCCTCCTGCAGCCAGGCCCATGAGCAATGCCTGGGACCCGCGCAAAGCACAAGGGACAGTGTGACCTGCAGTGCCAATATAAAGCAGCAGGGCAGCTGAGAGACGACATGGGCCAGTGCTTAGAGCAAACGGCTGGGCGCGGGGATTCCCGCGGGCTCCTAGCTCCATCCCTGGCTGTTGCCCACCTGTGGGAGACCGGGGCCCTGGCCCCTGGGAGCAGGGAGGGGTCATTGGAGCGGGCTCTGCCATGCTCAGGCTGCAGCTCACCCACTCACCACTTGCAGCTTGATCTGAATGCACAGCGACTTCTTCTTCACCGCTGCCACCCCCGTGGTGAAGGTCTTACGCATGCTGGTAGCCCTGCGCAGGGCCAGCTGAGACCCGCCTTCCAAGCCGGCGATGGACCCCGACAGCACCATGGCCGTACCTGCCCGGCCCATAAACAGGCTGCTGATGATTTTCCTGCCAGCAGAGAGAGAAGGTGACCAGCCGCCCCACGCCCTTCCCTGCCACGGCCCAGGGAAATGATAGAAATCCAGCTACAGCAGGCTGAGGGTGGCCATTACCGGGCACCGCACAGGACTCAGTGCCAGGATCTCGCCTGCTCTGGGGAGTGCAGGAATGTGCGTCTCAATGCACGACCTCCTGCTTGTCTCTGGGTCGGCTGAGAGAGCATATGTTAGAACCCATAGTCCCGTCCCCCCGCTGAGCGGAGGGCCGGGGACGCACGGGAGCAGAACTGCGCGACTGGAGTCCCACCAAGCACTCGGGGGGCAGGCAGCAGCAACCCCAGCGGGAGAGGCACAAAGCCAGCAGACACACCTGCACGGGCGCACGGAAGGGAGGCTGACGAAGCCCAGCAGGGCAGCTCCGGGAGATTGAAACATGGCGACTGCCACTTTCGTGCGGAAAGTGCCTGCATGCAGTCTGCCTCAGGCACTGGCAGAAGGGTTAGGAGAGCACCTCCTAACCCAGCGCTGGCGATGCCGAGAAATCCCTCCGCAGTCCAGACGCCAGACAGGGCTGGAAGCAGAGGCTTTGGCCCCAGCAGCACTGCGCACCCCTCCCAGGGGAGAGACGGCCCAGGCATGCTAACTCTTCCCCTAACCGTCCCTGGCACGATCAGATCACTGCTCTCGCTGCTGGCTCAACTCCACAGACCCCGAGGCGAGCAGCGCGGCGCTGGGCCATGGATGCCTGGCGGGGATGGGAACACACGGGTCACCAGCCCGGAGGCGGAGATGCGGAATTCACAGGTTTGCAGCAAAACCAAGACTCAACTTTCCAGAGAGCCTCCTGGGGCCCTTTAAACTAGCATTGTAGAGACCAGCGTGGCCCAGGACCACAGCCCACGTCTGTCACACCACACAGTCTGTGGCGAGAGGCCATGAACACGCAGCCTACAGCCCACTGCCTGCAGCGTGACCCAGCCAGGGGGGCAGAATGGTGGAATGGGGCCTGAGAGGTCACCCAGCCACTGCAACCGTGTTGCTCAAAAGAAAGAGGCTGCTTCTCCCCTTAAGAGCACAGTGACTACCCAGCTGCCCCCTGCTCAGCAGCTGCTCCTGGGGGACTGGAAATAACAATTTTGCCTTTTGATGAGCGTGATCCACCCCGGCAGAGGAGCCACGCCAGCCTCCCCACCCTGGGGGACGTGTCTTGTGCCTGCCCACCCCAGGCCCTGAGCCCAGCAAGAGCCTCTTACTGCACAGCCGCTGCTTACTTCTGAGAGTCCTGCAGGATAGCTGCAGCATGCTGAGAGGCTGGGTTCTGCCGGACATAATGCAGCCAGCCTGTGACGTCGTACTCCACCCAGTTGGTGCCGTAGCTGTGACCCAGGAAGAAGTGGTGGGGCTTGTCGCTGCGCAGTATCGGGCTGTGACCTGTAGGGACAGAAACCCCATCAATGAACCGGTCCCCCGCAGGCCAGGCACCAAGAGGGAATCCCTGCCCTGGGCCACCGAGGTACAAGAGCAGTGCTCCCTCGGATCTGTCCCACCTGTGCACGGAATGAATGTTGCGTGACACATCACCTACATATCGGTGCACATAACAAAATTCTTGTGGTGGGGGTGGGGCCAAGGGGTTCGGCGTGTGGGAGGGGGCTCAGGGCTGGAGCAGAGGGTTGGATGCAGGGGGTGAGGGCTCTGGGGTGGAGCCGGGGGTGAGGGGTTTGAGGTGCAGGGGGGTGCTCCAGGGCTATGGCGAGGAAAGAGGACTCCCCCCTGCACTCCCTCCCTGCAGCAGCACTTGGGCTTGGGGGGGAGAGGCTCCTCTCCTGGCCGTGGGATCTCTGGGGCTTGGGCTGCAGGAAAGGCACCCCTCTCCCGGCCCCACAGGTCTGGGCCAGGGGAGGCCTACTCCGGCCGCACCTAGATCCAGGCCGCCCCAGCAGGTCCAGGCCACAGACTGAGTCGGGGCCAGGGGAGGGGCGCCATGGCCGCAGCAGGTTGGGGGCTGGGCTAGGTGGGGGCTAGGGGAATAGCACCCCTCCCCCGGCAGGTCCCCAGGTGGGTTCCCTGAGTGCCTGCATGGCCACACAGCTTACAGGGAACTTAGCACAAGAGCCCTGGCAAAGCTCACACACAAGGAAACCGAGGCTACGTCGACACCACATAGAACTGCGCCAGTGAGTCCCAGAGCCCAGGTCAACTGATTTGGGCTCATGCTGAGGGGCACAGACGTGTCTGCTTGGGCTCTGGGCGCCTCCCCGGGTCTCCAGCCCAAGCCCGTACACCCAGTCGGCTATTGCTGGCCCTGCAGCACGAGCCTGGGGTGAACAGCACAGAACTCCCCACTGGGCAGAGCTGCCAGAGCTGGAGAGCAGCCCTACGCACAGGACAGGAGCCTCTCCTCCCTCATCTCCTGCCCAGATGCCCCACCTGCCCCTGGAGGGGTGCATGGCCCCACCCCGAGCCTGTGGGGCTCCTGGCACACACAGGCCACACGCATTGTATGGTTCCTGTACAAAGGAAACAACTGGACTGGAAGCCTCACTCGGGGAGAGCCAGGAGCGGGGGGCGGGGGAAGAGTGCAGATGGCCTGGCTAGGCCTGCAGAGGGGAGGGCTGGCCTCCCCCCATACCTTTCTTATCTCCCTCCTGGGGCCCGTAGTAGGCGAAGAGCCGTTCCAGCAGCGTGTCCTCATTCCCTGCAGGCTGCAAAGCCTCCTCCTCCAGCAGCCACAGGAGCCCACGGGCCTCATCCGTGCGGGCCAAGGAGCGCACCTGCAGAGACGGTCCCAACCGCACACATCACCCGAACTGTGTCTGCTCCCCACCTGCTGGACACGTGGGGACTGGCAGCATCGCTGGGCCAAGAGCCCCCCGGAGAGGGAGAGAGGTGCCGAGGGTGGCTATGTACCTGTCCTAGCCCTACGGGAGTCTGGGACACATTCCCCGGGACCAGTCAGAGCGAGCGGCAACGCCTCGCTCTGAGTAACACTGAATAGATTCTTTGCAGAGAAAGAATCAATACTTAATACCCGAGCCAGTAAAACACACGTCAGCCAGGAGCGTTCGCACTCAGCCACCGACGTACTCCACATCCAGAGACAGGCAAAACCATCGAGCAGAGCTCAGAGAGACGCACCCACCACATCTCAGGCCCACGCTCTCCCATTCTGACGCTGGCTGCTCCCCTGGCTTCTCGCCAGGTAGCAGGGCGAGGGACCGAGGCCCTCCCTGCCTCCATCAATCCGAGCCGTCTCCTGCTCCATGGGTCAGTCTCATCTCAGTGACCCTGCACGCATGGGCCTGGGCACGAGGTGAAGCCATTCAGGTTACTCCAGCAAGGCAATTCCTGCCCTGCAGGAAGGGGGCACTCGGGTCCCGTGGGCTTAGTGTTACTCAATGGCATGCACCCCACGGGAGGCTCACTGCCCTGTGCCTGCATTCATTTCACTCCTTTAACACTTTATGTCATTTTCTATCGAGCCTGTGGCAAGATCTCTGTGCAGGGAGAGTCGTTTCCCTGAGTGCCCTCTGGGCTGGTGGGCAGGGCTGCTAATGCAGCCGACTGCCCTGCCGCCCCCTGCACCGCAAGCCAGGCTACACAGTAAGGTTCCCCTGTCACTGCCACCCTGAGGATCAGCCTGGATGCCTTCGTTCCCCTTGGCAAGCCTGTCGCTCCCATCCTGCCAACATGCCCCAGGCACACTGCTCCTTCCCACGGATGCCAAGCCCTGGTCCTGCCCATTGAAGCCCTGCTGGGCCTTTTCTCCAGGGGAAGCTCTTAGAGCCGGAAATGACACTGGGCCTCCCTAAGCTCCCTGATGCTCCAATGGGCCACAGGACCCTTTGCTTTCCAGCCTGTGCTGTTCAAGTGCTGCTCAGCCCTGAGCCCAAGACAGCTGCCTTTCAGTGCTGGGGGCAGTGACCCTACACAGTCAGGAGAGCAGGCCCCCATGTGCCTCCCGCACCCAGCAACCAGCCCCTGGCAACGGTGCCGGTTTCCTAGGGAGCTTCCAGAGCCCCGCAGGCTACAGGTTCTCTGCGCCCCTGCCCAAGGCAGAGGGAGATGTGCTTTGCGGCACTCAGCCGCACTCTCCGGCACTGCCTGGGTGTTCAGGGCAGGGCCGCCCCCTGCCGTAATCACCGCTAGTGGGGAGGTGTGACGATGTGACTCAGCAGGGAGGGGGGAGTGTTGACCTGGGAATGTGCCCTGGGGATGGGAGACCTGAGAGCCTGTCACCTGAGCCAGGAGGGGGAGGGGGAGGTGACACCTCTGCCCAGGAATGTGAACAGAGGCTGCAGCAGGGAACCTGCTGGGTGGGTTTAGTTTCAGTTTGGGGCTGGGTGGAGAAACACAGGGAACCCCAGGGCTGGGGTCTAAGCTCCCTGCTCCCCCAGAAGGACTTGACTGAGGGGTCCTGGTTGTACCCACAAGCTCTGTTTGGGACTGTTCCTGTTGTCCAATAAACCTTCTGTTTTACTGGCTGGCTGAGAGTCTCAGTGGATCCCAGGAAGAGGGGTGCAGGGCCTGGACTCCCCCACACTCCGTGACAACTGGTGGCAGCGGTGGGATGTACTGCACCCCGTGAACGGCGCTTCCTGCAGTAAGTGACTGGGGAGCAGTAAAACGAAGGGGAATTGACGGGGACCAGGCGTGCTGAAGATTCAGAGAGAGACGGTTTCGGGGGGCGGTTAACCCCTGGGAATGTGTGACCAGAGAGAAAGACTTTTGCAGTAACAGGGTCCCCCGAGGGATTGCAGCGAGCGGTCCCAGGGGCGGAGGAGTCTGCAGCTCGACCCTGGCAAAGAGTCGGTGACCTCAAGAAGGACGGGCACACGAGGGGCTTTTCCTGGAAACCGTGGGAAGCTGCCCGGCCTGCGAGGGGCCAGCAGGGAGATGTACGCTAAACGCCTGAAGAGCGACCTGGTGGAGCTGTGCAGGCAGAGGGGGCTGCGCATCGGGAGGTCCACCAAGGAACAGCTGATTGCCCAGCTGGAGGAGAGGGATCGCTTGGATGACCCGATCCCTGTCCCTGAGGGAAGCTGCCCGGGGGACGCAGCGTGGGCCCTGGGGCCTGACCGGGCTGGGAGGGGTCAGACTGCTGCTGAGGACATCCCGAGACCCTTCCTACCTATGTCCGGGGGAGGGGTTGGGGGAAGCCCAGCGAATACCGAGGGCACCCTGACCCCGGCACCCAGCAGGGGATCCTCCCGGCGGAGCTCCCCATCCCTGGAGCGGAGGCGGCTGGAATGGGAGAGGGAGATGAAAATGAGGGAGCTGGAGGATCATGAGAAACAACGTCAACATGAGCGTCAGGAGAAGGAGAAACAACGTCAACATGAGCAGGAGGAGAAGGAGAGGGAGCGTCAGGAGAAGGAGAGGGAGCGTCAGGAGAAGGAGAGGGAGCGTCAGGAGAAGGAGAGGGAGCGTCAGGAGAAGGAGAAACAAAGACAGCATGAACTGGAGCTGGCCAGGCTGAGGAGCAGTGGGGCCCCGGCTGCGGCTGCGGTGAGTGTGGGGGGACCCAAGACGGCAAGGAACTTTGATAAGTGCTTCCTGGCCCAGCGGAAGGAGGGGGAGGACATGGATAGCTTCCTGACGGCCTTTGAGAATGCCTGTGAGCTGCACAGGGTTGACCCTGCAGACAGGCTCCAGTTTCTCACCCCCTTACTGGACCCCAAAGCCGTGGAGGTGTACAGCCGAATGACAGGGCCGGAGGCAGGGGACTATGAACTGTTCAAGCAGGCCCTGCTCCGTGAGTTTGGGCTGACCCCCGAGATGTACCGGAGAAGGTTCCGGAGTCAGCGTAAAACGCCTGAGGTCACCTACCTACAACTGGCCAACCGGATGCAGGGGTATGCCCGCAAGTGGACAGCTGGGGCCCGAGCTAAAGAGGACCTGCTGGACCTAATCGTACTGGAGCAGCTGTATGAACAGTGCCCTTCCGACCTGAGGCTGTGGTTGGTGGACAAAAAGCTCGAGAACCCCCAGCACGCAGGGCAGCTGGCCGACGAGTTCGTGAACAGTCGGTCAGGGGGTAGCCGGGAGGAGCCCCAAAAGAACAGGCCCCCCCCGATGCAGAGAGAGAGTCACCAGGGGGCCTCCCAGCGGGGAAATAGGGAGAACCCCCTCCCAAGGGGAACGCCTGGCGTCGGGCCCCTCCGACCTGCTCGAGGGGACCAACGTGACCTGAGCTGCTATCACTGTGGCCAGAGAGGCCACGTACGGTCCCAGTGCCCCGGGCTCAGGGACAGACTGAGCAGACCCAACCTACCCAGGGTTAACTGGGTAGGGACCCAGCTGGACGAGGGGCAGACGACCCAGGAAAGGGGGGCTGCCAGTTTACCACCTGCTCAGGAGGGAAGAGTACCCCAGGCCAGCTCCACCAGAGGGCTGGAGGCTCTGGACTCAGGGTGCTCAGTTTACAGGGTGGGCGCGGGGCTGTCCCTCCGGAGAGAGTGCCTTGTTCCCCTGGAGGTGGATGGGAGGAAGGTCAATGGATACTGGGATACGGGCGCGGAGGTGACGCTGGCCCGGCCCGAGGTGGTGGCCCCAGATCGGGTGGTGCCCAACACCTATCTGACCCTGACAGGGGTGGGCGGGACCCCATTTAAGGTGCCCGTGGCAAGGGTACACCTGAAATGGGGGGCCAAGGAGGGCCCCAAGGATGTGGGGGTACACCACCATTTGCCCACTGAAGTTTTGATGGGGGGAGACCTAGAGGACTGGCCAAGCAAGCCCCAGGCCGCCCTGGTTGTGACGCGTAGCCAGAGCCGGCGAGGGGCACTGCGCCCTGACCTCGGGGAGGGTATCACACCGGAGGCGCAGGACCCTACCCTGGTGGGGAGGGAGGGCCGAGGGGCACGGCTTAGAGAGGCGGAGGCCTCAGACCTGGCCAGCGAGAGGGAACCGGGCCCCGTCCCTGCCCCAGCTGCTGAGTTCCAGGCCGAGTTGAGGAAAGACCCCTCCTTGCGGAAGCTCAGGGACCTGGCCGACCTCAGGGTGGTACGGACCATGAGGAGAGGCTGCCAGGAGAGGTTCCTGTGGGAGAAGGGGTTCCTGTACCGAGAATGGGCTCCCACAAGGGAAGTAGAGTCCTGTGGGATCAGGAGGCAGCTGGTGGTCCCCCAGAAGTATCGCCGCAAGCTCCTGTACCTGGCCCATGACATCCCCCTCTCAGGGCACCAGGGAATCTGGCGCAGTCGGCAGAGGTTGCTACAGAACTTTTACTGGCCTGGGGTCTTTACCACTGTCCGGCAGTATGGCCGATCCTGCGACCCCTGTCAGAGGGTGGGGAAGGCCCGGGACAAGGGGAAAGTGCCTTTGAGACCTTTGCCCATCATAGAGGAGCCTTTCCAGAAGGTGGCCATGGACATAGTGGGACCTCTGAGCAAGACGACCCGGTCGGGGAAGAAATACATTCTGGTGGTGGTAGATTTTGCCACCCGCTACCCCGAGGCAGTGCCCTTAGCTTCCATTGAAGCAGACACCGTGGCCGATGCGCTCCTGACCATTTTCAGCCGAGTAGGGTTCCCCAAGGAAGTCTTGACAGACCAAGGCTCCAACTTCATGTCGGCCCTGCTCCGGTGCTTGTGGGAGAAATGTGGGGTCCGGCATGACTGGGCCTCAGCGTATCACCCCCAGTCCAACGGGCTGGTGGAGAGGTTTAACGGGACGCTAAAGATGATGCTGAGAACCTTTATGAACCAGCACCCGCAGGACTGGGACAAGTACTTACCTCACCTGCTGTTCGCGTACAGGGAGGTGCCCCAGGAGTCTACTGGATTTTCGCCTTTCGAACTGCTATATGGAAGGAGGGTGAGGGGCCCCCTGGACCTGATGAGAGACGAGTGGGAGGGGAAGGCCACTCCCGATGGAGAGTCAGTGGTGGAGTATGTCCTGATCTTCCGAGAGAGACTGGCTGAACTCATGGGCCTGGCCAGGGAGAATCTGGCCAGAGCCCAGAGGAAGCAGAAGGTCTGGTATGACCGCAGGGCACGGGCCCGTGCCTACGCCACCGGGGATCAGGTGATGGTTCTCATCCCAGTGAGAAAGAACAAACTACAGGCCGCCTGGGAGGGCCCTTTCAAGGTCGTCAAGCAGCTCAGTGAGGTAAACTATGTGGTGGAGCTGTCGAACCGGGCGCACCACCGCCGGGTGTACCATGTGAATATGATGAAGCCATATTATGCCAGGGGGAATGTGGTGTTGGCCGTGTGTGGACAGTGGGAAGAGCAGGGAGATGACCCTTTAGTAGATCTATTCCCTGGGACCAGAGCTGGTTTCCCCCTGGAAACAATTCCCCTCTCGGATCAGCTAACCCCTGCCCAGCAAGCTGAGGTCAGGGAGGTGCTGCATCCGTACCGACAGCTGTTTTCCAACCAGCCTGGACGCACTAATCTGACTGTCCACCGGGTGCAGACAGGGTCACACCCGCCGATAAGATGCTCCCCCTTCCGAGTCACAGGGAAAACTGCTCAGGACCTGGAAAGAGAGGTCCGGGACATGCTGGCTTTGGGGGTGATCCAGCCATCTGCCAGCCCTTGGGCCTCGCCGGTGGTGCTGGTCCCCAAAAAGGACGGGTCGGTCCGGTTCTGTGTGGACTATCGGAAGCTCAATGCCATCACTGTATCTGATGCCTACCCCATGCCCAGGCCTGATGAGCTCCTAGACAAGCTGGGAGGAGCTCGGTACCTCACCACCATGGACCTTACAAAGGGCTACTGGCAAGTGCCGCTGGATGCAGATGCCCGACTGAAATCGGCCTTTATCACCCCTCTGGGGCTCTATGAGTTCCTGACCCTGCCTTTCGGCCTCAAGGGAGCGCCGGCCACCTTCCAGCGCCTAGTGGACCAGCTCCTGAGGGGGATGGAGAGTTTTGCCGTGGCGTATATTGATGACATCTGTGTCTTTAGCCAGACCTGGGAGGACCACGTGTCCCAGGTTAGACAAGTGCTGGACCGACTCCAGGGGGCTGGGCTGACTGTAAAAGCGGAGAAGTGCAAGGTGGGGATGGCGGAAGTATCTTACCTGGGCCATCGGGTGGGGAGCGGCCGCCTAAAGCCGGAACCAGACAAGGTGGAGGTGATCAGAGACTGGCCCGCTCCCCACACCAAAAAGCAGGTCCAAGCCTTTATTGGGATGGCAGGATACTACCGAAGATTTGTGCCCCACTTTAGCGCCATCGCCACCCCCATCACGGAGCTATGCAAGAAGGGGAAGCCAGACAAGGTGGTCTGGACCGAGCAGTGCCAGGAGGCTTTCCGGGCGCTGAAGGAGGCTCTGGTCAGTGGCCCAGTTCTGGCAAACCCAGACTTTGACAAGCCCTTTGTGGTGTTCACCGACGCCTCAGACACGGGACTGGGGGCGGTGTTAATGCAGGAGGATGAAAAGGGGGAGAGACACCCCATCGTGTACCTGAGCAAGAAGTTGCTACCCCGGGAGCAACACTACGCGGCCATCGAGAAGGAGTGCCTGGCCATGGTGTGGGCCCTCAAGAAACTAGAGCCCTATCTCTTCGGGCGACACTTCACTGTCTACACCGACCACTCTCCCCTGACCTGGCTGCACCAGATGAAAGGAGCCAACGCCAAGCTCCTGAGATGGAGCCTGCTCCTGCAGGATTACGACATGGACGTGGTCCACGTGAAGGGAAGTGCCAACCTGATAGCGGATGCGCTGTCCCGGAGAGGGGGCCCCGAACTTCCCCAGGTCACTGGTCAGCGTGACCCCGCTCAGTTCAGTCTCGAAGGGGGGAGAGATGTGACGATGTGACTCAGCAGGGAGGGGGGAGTGTTGACCTGGGAATGTGCCCTGGGGATGGGAGACCTGAGAGCCTGTCACCTGAGCCAGGAGGGGGAGGGGGAGGTAACACCTCTGCCCAGGAATGTGAACAGAGGCTGCAGCAGGGAACCTGCTGGGTGGGTTTAGTTTCAGTTTGGGGCTGGGTGGAGAAACACAGGGAACCCCAGGGCTGGGGTCTAAGCTCCCTGCTCCCCCAGAAGGACTTGACTGAGGGGTCCTGGTTGTACCCACAAGCTCTGTTTGGGACTGTTCCTGTTGTCCAATAAACCTTCTGTTTTACTGGCTGGCTGAGAGTCTCAGTGGATCCCAGGAAGAGGGGTGCAGGGCCTGGACTCCCCCACACTCCGTGACAGGAGGAGAAGGGCCCTGGCAGCGTTGGTCTGATTCTGAAAGTTCAATAAACCACAGCAATGGATCGGTGCTTAACGCAGCCTCTTCGTCGCCAGGGGAAGTGGCAGCAAGCCTGCTGTTCTCCTGCTTCTTTATTGGCCAAGGCGTTAACGGGAGAGGTAATTATTGGCGACACGGCCCCACCGTCCAAATCTCACCCCCCTCCCACCGCCTTGAGCCATCTGCCCGGCACGATCGCCCTCCTCAGCACTGAGCAAAGCCACCCATGCTGCTGCCCTATGGCAACCCCCAGCTCGGCAGCAAATGTGGTCAGGTGGGTTGTGACATTATGAGTGTAATATAGTATCTCACTGAAGGGTGACAGGGCCAGAAAGAGTTAATTAACTCACAGACTGACCTGACCCATGGCCGAACTTTAGAGACTGGTTAGGAAGAGATGTAAATGAATAGAGCTTTGAAATGCAAGCCTGCCTTGTTAGAGGTAGAAGGGGAGATGTTTGTTCAGGTCTTGTGATGTGAGCAAGCAAGTCTTGGCTATGGCTATAGCTTTGATGCAAAGATCAAAAAAGGAATATTAACATTTAGGAAGACGAGTGAAATAGTGTTATTGTCTATATGTCTCTTCAAAGGTTGTGGTAACCTGTATCTGAACTGCTTAACGGACAAATTACCCTGTGCTAATTGCCAGGATGTTTAGGAGAAGGAAAGTTAAACCTATTGTTTTCTCAGGCCAAAAGGCTGCTGGAAATGTATAAAAACCTTGGGACACGATCCTTCTTCATCTCCGATCTGCTTTGGGTTTCAAGAGGGGGAAACCTTAAGCCACAAGGATTGAGATCCCCAGTCACTCACTGGAGTCAACCTGAATACGGACATTGGACTATAACCTATGGACTATTTCTAAAAGGACTTTTGGCAACTCATCTCTGCTATGTACCTGGATCTCAAGAATTGAATTCAAGTCTGTCTGTATATTGATCTTTTAACCAACACTCTCTCTTTTCTTTTTTTAATAAATTTTAGTTTAGTTAGTAAGAATTTACTATAAGTGTGTATTTGGGGTAAGATTTGAGTTATTATTTGACCTGGGTCTGGGGCTTGGTCCTTTGGGGTCAGGAGAACCTTTTCTTTTATATGATGAAATAAGATCTTCAGAATTTATCATCCTATGCTTGACAGGTGTGTCTGGAGGGAGGCCTGAGGCTGGGCATTTTAAGAGAACTGCATTGTTTGTACGTCTGAGTACCCAGGGAGGTGCTGTAGAAGCTGGTTTGGGCTGGCTGGGTAAATCTAAGTGTTGGAATATCCACCAGCGTGTGGGGTTTTGCCCCGTTCTGTTTGCAGTCCACCCTGATGAGCGACCTCAGCTGGCTCCTACAGGTAGCACGGTCACAGGGGTGGCCAGGCTCCAGGGGAAGCAGGGCTGTTCCCAGCCTCGGGCACAGAGTGCTTGGGGGGAACGTGGCTGAGAGAGGGGCTGTGAGGTCTGGAGTCTAGCATATGGAAACGCAGCAGAAAGCAAAGAAAGGGGGGCTGTGATCACCTCTCTTCCCCCCCAGACAGCCCCAGCAGAGAGCTTCCCTCAAGGTGACCCTCAGCTGCCCACCCCGCAGAGCCACCAGCAGGATGCAGGGAACCAACAGGGGAAATGAAAGCAGTTCTCCCACCCGAGAGCTGGGCGGTCTGCAAAGCTGTACATGAACCTGGAGACGAGTGGGGAAACGCCGGCCCACGAGCTGACGGAGAGGCCACGGCCCACCCCAGAGAAGAGGAGCGTGGTGGTAAAGTCAGACTGGGAAGAGACAGCTGTTCCTCCAAGGAGGGGAAGAGACAAGACTGTGCCTCCCACTGAGCCCTCCTGCCCCTGCATGGGGAGGGTCACCGCCCCGACAGCTCTGACTAACTGGATTCCCCTGAACTGGCCCTGCCAGCAAGTGGGCAGATCAACACCACCCTGAGCAGATCAGAGCAAGCCCCCGCTACCAGCAGCCTCCCCACCCAGCACCAGAAGCCTCTCTATGTTAGCACCAGGTAACCAGCTGGATGAGGGCTGCTGCTACAGAGCAGCTCCCAGCTTGGCTGCAATCCCAGCTTGCTTGGCATTTGACCATGGGAATTAACCTGGCATCTCCCCATGAACGTAACCCCAGGAGGGCATCTGCCTGGGGACAGAGGACGCAAAGCAAAGGCAGCAGAACCTGCTGCAGGCTTCTGGGCGCTGGTGACTGGGTGGGTTTCTACTGGGTGTAGCTAGGAACAGGGAAACACCCTGCTTTGGAGGGGAGCTTGGAGCCATGGAGCCTCCCCTTGCCCTGTCTGCACACAAGAAAACCCCCCAGGTTTCCCTGCCCCGCCCTGTCATGATCAGGGTACGAGCGTGTGGCCCAGAGCAAAGTGCAACTCCCTGGTCACTGCTTAGACGGCCCCGCAAAGCTGCTGACTCAGGGAACAGAAGGTGCTATGGGCCTGGAGAAGAGCTTTAGACACAGGCAGGGGAGAGGGGAGAGAAATTCTTGCCATTAAACCCGATGTGTGCTTACCAGTGCTTGGTGTGAGGCTTGGTCTACAGCAGCTACAGAGCCAGATGTACTGGGCTCTAGGTCATCTAATGCAAGCTCTATGCTTTCCTAGAGAGGACGGACAGGCGAAGGGTTAGTGCCTGTGTGACTAAAGATCACAGTTACGGGACCCAGAGAGGGTCAGTCAGTACATTAGTCTGAATAGGATCTACAGGACATTAGACCACAGGGGTTTCCCTGGAGAGCCCCAGCCACCCTCCCAGTGCACAGGGGAAGGGTACGGTCAGCCCACCACCCCAGGCTGCTCCCCATGGCTCTCAGCTCAGGAAGGGGAGTCCCTAGGGCAGGGGAGTGGGGTCACGGCCCTGGCCAGCCTGCACCATTCAGGGGTGAGCCGGGGGGACCGGGGCTGGGCTGTATTCATGCCTGGGAAGTGCTGCCTTGTCCCCCGACAGGGATGGCAGAGCAATAACCAGGCAGCTCGGCCTCCTGTCCCCACGCAGTGTGCCAGGTGTGAAGGGAGTTGGCCCCTGGGCAGTGCAGGAGGCAAAGAGCGGGAGCTCCCGAGGCTGGGTCACACTCCCCCAGAACAGCTGCCGCTGGGGTGTTTGGAGGGGGCTGGGAGAGGGCCCATGGTCCCCAGTGAAGTGAGGATGGGGGGCACTGGGCAAAGCGTCCTCGGGGAGCCATCTCCAACAGATGGGGGGAACTCGGCCTCTGGGGCCTCACCAATCCTGGAGTCATCACCAAAGGGTGGTTCCTGGATCACAGACATCCCCAAGGAGCTGGGCTGAGCCCCAGAGCCAGGGCCAGGAGCAATGACCATCCTGGGCTGGATTTGCACCAGGGTCTCACTCTCAGAGCCCCCCCACCCTCCCCCCCGGCCTGGGAGTTCAGAGTTAGCTGGGCCATGCACACAGGCAGCGCAGCAGCGGGCACCGAGAACTCGCCCAGCCGTCAGCAAAGGAGTCTGGGCCCAGTTAGCCCCTGCAGCGGGCCCCACACGGCTGGTGCACACAGCTCCCCGCCCACCCTGGGGAGTTTGCCAGGAGCCACCCCTCCATCGCTGCCGGGGTGACTGCAATGTACAGGGCTGCTAGCAAAGCCACCAGGGCCCAGGGCAAGGCCAATGGCAAATGGCCTGTTCCCGGGGAAACCCCTGCTTCAAGAAGCACCAGATTCGGAGCTACGGATTAGCGGAGTCCTGTCTAGGCGTGACTGCCCGAGCCACCTACAGGGTTAGAAATCAGCTGGAGTCTAGTAGATGCTAGAGCAGAGAAGAGTCAGCAACACAACTAGCTAAGGAAACATCCTCCACGGCCCCTTCACACGCCCTGTACAGCCTAGAGCTGCCATGCCCCGGGCAAGGGCAGCGCCCGCAGGCTCCTACACAGCAGGGGGGGCTCTCCAGTCCCTCGCTGGGCTCCTGCGTGTCTGCTCCAGCTGGAGAGCAGGTCTCTGCCATGGGCCGAGACGGATCCCGCAGGCAATACCTCCTTGTATCTCTCCAGCTCTTGAGAGAAGGTGCGCTCGTGGAACAGCATCTGCAGCCGCTCCTGGGCGTAGTTATGGCACAGCTCCTCAAAGCTGGCCCCGCGGCTCTGGTTTGTCAGCTCGGGGTTCTGGAAGCCTGGGGTGTCCACAAGCATCATGGAGCACAGGGAGTGCTGGCTGGACTTCAGCGCCCTAGACAAGGGGGGGAAGAGAGGGGCTAGGGCACACAGGGCTCCGTGCAGGGCATGGGATCAGACCAATGGGCCCCTGCCTGCCAGCTGCTCCCGATCCATCCAGCCTGGTCCTGTGCCTCGTTGGGAGCAATGCCTGCAGCTCCAGAGGAAGACCAACACCCCAGAATGCCCCAGCTACACACGTGAGGTGAACCACTTGCCCTCAGCCATTACACCTGGGCAGCAGGGCCCCTTGCCCGGCACCCAGCTGCCCTAAGGTAGCGCTCTCTGCTGTCCTTATGCGACGCATCAGAGCCCTGCCTGGGCCTTGCTCAAGGCCCTGGAGCACACAGCAGGATGGCTGCAGGGGCCGGGCTAGGAGAGCGTGCCAGACAAGGTCCCTTCCCCAAAGGGGAGACGAAACGTGCTGGAGCACGGGCAGCTCTCCCGGGAGATCAAGGGGAAACGAGGCTCCTGCCTACACACCCCCACTCCACTCCGAGCCAGCCAGGGGCTGGGTGCTTGGCTTGGCCTAGGCGCGTACCTGTTCAGCAGCGAGATGAGCAGCGTGAAGAGCTCTGAATACAAGCCAGAGGCCAGGCCTTCCAAGCAGTCCAGAGCTGTCAGCCTGGAGCCTGGGGGGAAGAAATGGTTCCAGAGTGAAGGCAACTGCACCCTCCCCCAGCGAACATGAGGCCAGGGCGCCCCCCGTGTGCCAGGACAGGCTCGGGGAGCTGATCCAGTGGCTCAGGCTCCAAGGGAGCAAGGTCGACAGCGTGGGGGGCCCTGGGAACGGCTGCACGTCAAGTGTGAACCCAGGCAGTGCATTCCCACGGGGAGGCAGGACGGTCTAGTCACTACAGCACAGGGCTACATCGACGCCCTGGCTGACACTCTCTGTAGGCCTCTGTCCCTGCCTGTCAAAAGAGGGTGGTGACCCGCGAGGGTCTGGATCCCATGAGGACCTCCGCAGGAGATGCTGGGAAGCGGGTGGCAAGCAGTGGCTGTTTTGGAGGAGGAGCCTGGGGTAGGACAGGGGCCCGTCAGAAAAGGGGGTGGGATTTGGGGCCCTCAGCTGTTTTCTGGGCTCAGACCATCCTGCATTCGTGTTGGGCGGCTTCATGCTGGGCTGGGGGAGAAGGGGAAACCCAGGTTCCAGCATGTCCAGTGAGCACAGCCAGGCAGTCTGGGCCGCAGCTCCCACATCGCCACCCTCCTTGCACCCCAAAAGCAACATGCTTCCAAAAAGTGACCCCTGGTAACAGCCGGCACCCCCAGAATGCCAGGCACACAGAGGAAGGGCAGCTCAGTGCTTAGGGCGCTAGCCTGGAACTCAGGGGATGGGGCCTGATCCCTGCTCTGCCAGAGACTCGCTGCATGGCCTGAGGCAAGTCACAGCCTCCCTGAGCGGTGGCCTCCCTCGGTACCAGGGGAACAGCCCTGCCCTGTGTCTCCCGTGGGCTGGGCGGCAACAGGCACTGAGGACTGTGAGGTGCTCAGACGATGGGCCCAGCTCAATGCCGTTCAGAGATTCGTGACAAGGAGATGATGAGGTCCAAGGGAATTACGCTGTTTGAGGTGCCTCACAATCCTACGTGTTCATAGGGAACAGAATCCAGTGAGGCAAAGTGACATGCCCAAGGTCGTTCAGGCAGTCTGTGGTGGAGCAGGGAGTTGAGCAAATCCAGGTCTCTCAAACCCCGGGGCAGTGTCCTGACCACTGGCTCATGCTTCCTCTCCCACTTGGCTAGTTACAGACCCAGGAGGGCATCAGCTGCAAAGGAAGGCAGATGGTCGGGGGAGGACAGCCAGGCTCCGTGCACCTGTAGGAAGAGCCATCACCTTGCTCGTTGCTATCGGCTGACACTACCTGCACCCCACGTGCAGCAGCAACCCAGTACCTGAGCCATCTCCCAAGCCAGCTTCCTCAGGCCCCTGGCGGAAGGACGTGGATCGCTGCAGGCTCCCTTTGGGCTGGTGCTTGAAGATAGATGAAGACAGCTCTTCCAGGCTGCAGCCCAGAAGGTAAGCAGCCTTCTGGGCCCACTCGTGCCGAGCAAACTGCTTCCTCCCAGCTAGCGGGTAGGGAGAGAGTCTTAGTGCTGGGAATGCAGCCAGTTCCCCAAGGGGCTGTGGGTCTTCGAGGGGACCAGGGCTGTCTAGTGTCAGGGGCATCCCAACCCAGGCCTGAGGCCAGTGGCAGGCGTTCTCAAAGAACAGCAATGCCGGGGAAAGAGATTCAGTGCAAGACAAAGCAGCAGCTAGGAGTGGCTAGGGAGGGGACGTGGCAGAGTCAGGGCTCGGCGCAGCCAACCCCACTGTCCAGCCTGGTGCAGCTCGAAGAGCTCGGTGTGGAGCAGGGCAGACTGGGCCGTAAGGAACACGGACTCAGGAGTTTGAGGAGGGGAGACTGGTGCGCCATGGCTGAGGCCGATGGCTGAGACCTGCCGCCGAGCTGGGATAACAAGAAGGCTCCCGTACTCCCAGCCCAGCTGCAGAGCGGCCACTCAGCAGCACACCAAAGCCAGGGCTCCAGACAGAGCCCGCCTGGGACTGAGGATCCACCTCGGCGCGGGGATGAGCCTGCTTCAGTGAGGGGCAACGAGCTGCCCTGGATCCCGGCTGGGCTGGGCCTGAGGGCGCCTCCTGGAGCAGCAGGAGGAGCCAAACTGCACCAGGCAGAGCTCTCACTGCAGGTCTCCCTCCAACCGACACCCCCGGCTGCCCTGGGGAGGGGGGAACAGTGGGGACGCCCGAACCCAACGCCCCCAGCCGCCCCATGGGGAGGGGGAAACGTAGGAATGCCCAAACCCCAACGCCCCCGGCCGCCCTGTGGGGAGGGGAAACGCGGGGACGCCTGGCACCAGGCGAGGAGCCGGGGACACACAGGGAGGGCAAGTTAATGGGTAACACGTGGAACACAGCATGGGGAAGCAGAGAGAAAGGAGCTTTACCTTCATCGGTGTCTGCGTTGCCAAGGGACGGCATGCACCATGCAAACAAAACCAGGGGGTTAGAATGGCACCACTGAGAGCTGCTGCCAGCGAACGCCCGCACTGGGCCATCCCCTGGGGGCAAGCGTGGCAAGCCGATGCAGGCTGGCACAGACAGACAGACACGGACACACCACCCCGGCCGGGACCCCTCCTCGGAGCCAGGCAGCCACACAGCAGCCCCCAACCCAAGGTCCAGCCCCCATCTTTCCACTCGCCCCTCTGCCCCCCATGCCAATCTTCTGGCTCCCCTCGCCAGCCCCATCTTGTTGCAGGTTTGGACCCACACAGCTGGGCTTCTCTGGGTCCATCCTGGGTCCTTTCCACCCAGCCCCTCCCCCAAGCAACTGCCCATGGAGCTGCTGGAATGCAGACCTGTGTCTTCCGCAGAGGGCAGCGTGTCTAACCCCAGCTCCAGGGCAGCCGCAGAGAGCGGGGGCAAGGCTGGGTCTGCATTGAGGGCCAGCCTGCGTACTGAGGGGCTGTGCTCCAGCCTCAGGGCTGCCAGCCAAGGGGCCAGCTGGCAGAGGCAGTCATGCCAGGCGGGCTGGTGGGGACACCATAACGTGGGTCCTTCTCTCCCTCTCCAGCAGGGCCTCTGTCCACTTTGTGAGACAAGGCACCGATAAAAATCGCCTCCACACCCCCTGAGCATGGCACCAGCCGAGCAGGGTCTGCAGCACACAGCGACGGAGGCTGCTCCCACGTAGACCCTGACTCCACTCCAGCCCCCTCCCTTGCCACCGGTGCCATGCTGTCCCCTGGCGGCCCCACTGAAACCAGCCTGCAGCTTAGCTACAGAAACCACCTTGCCCCAGGTCCCCTCCAGCTTTGGGATGTTATGAAATCACCTTCGCTGGCCACCCCCCACTGCAAAACAGCCCCCATGATGCAAAAGTCTGAGTGGCCTTCCCCCGCGGCGCTCCCTGGGCTGTAAAATCCAAGCCCTGGTAGTCGCAGCAGGAACCTCTGGGACGCCCGTCTCAAAAGGGAAATCCCAGCGCGCCAGTGGGGAGCAGACACCAGCATGACCCACTGCCCTCTGACACTGCCAGGGGGATGGGGCGAGAGTGCAGGCAGCCAGACTTCCCCAGAACTCCGGGGAGACAGGGCATGGCCTCAGAGAGATGGGTGCCACAGAGCAACCCAAGCCCTGGAAGCTATTCCAGCTCTCCTGATATCTGACATGGCCAAAGACCCGGGGGAAGCCCAGCTCAGAGGGAGCGCTGTGATCTCCCAAATCACTGCAGGGCAAACCCACCAGCTGGTCTCTCTTCACACCAAGCACTCATGGCCCTGCACTTGCACCAATAGCCTCCCTAGGCACTCTCCCAGCCAGTGCCGAGACACAGACCTGGCCCAGAGACCCTGCCGCATGCCCGACTGGGGACAGACATGATACACCGGGCCTATGACCACAGCATGCTGCTCCGCCAGCCTGGAGGGGGCTCCTCAGAACTAAGGCCTGTGCGGGACACAACGCAGCAGGATTGGGATCCGTGTTTCCACCTCCGCTCAGAGTGCAGCCCCTGCCCTGATGCCACCAGCACAGGGCACGGAGCAGAACCCACAACCCCAGGAGAGACCAGAGGCAATTGCCAACTCCTCCTGCAAAGGACCCTGTGAGAGTTCTTAGTCCAGGAACGAGAGGACAAGAAGGCCGTCCTCATGCACACGTCAGCCGCCTGCCCAGGGAAGCAGCCAAGACCTTCTCCAGGGAGGGGACGTGGCTTAGTAGCGATCACCCCTGTGGCCACCAAGGCTTTCCCCGAGCCAAGGGCTGGAAACCCAAATATCTTCCCAGCCCACTGCCTCAGAACTGCTCTGCTTCGACTCAGGCCCACCCCACGTGTCTCTCCTGCAGCAACCCAGCACCACCAGCAGCATGCCCATGCTGGGGCTGCCCAGCTCCCTCCCATCCTGTGGGGGAGGGAGGAAGCTGGGGAACACTAGGGCTGTGCCATGTCCCCTCCCAACCACACTGTGTGGACAGCCCTGCACAAGGCCCTGAGGTCAATGGGGAGCTGGTGATTTCCCTTGCAAATGACAGTGGATGAAAGCTGGTTGGGTCAAGCACTGGGGATGATCCTGGTCTCTCAGAAAGCCTGCCCAGCAGCAGGCACCTGACCCACCGGGTGTAGCCAGGAGTCACCAGGTCTCAGAGCACCCAGGGCTGCCAAGGGGGAAAAAGGGAAGCCCTACTCAGGGTTCACTAGCCCCCAGGAGTATTTCTGAGAGAACCTCCCATGGGCACTGACCCGCCCTGTGGGGACAGGCAGCTCAGTGGCCTCTCGGGAGACAACAGTGCATGGAAAGGCTGCCACCCTGCAGGCTGCTCGGACCGGCAAACCTTGCCCGGCGACGTTCCGAACAGTTCATTACCTTTGGTGGCTCCTGCGGCCCCGAGGTGATAAATGGCCCCCAAGACGAGCCAGAACGCCTTCTGCTCATCGCTGGAGATGCCCACCGCTTTCATGGCAGCCTGCAACTTGCTGAACTGCTGGGCTGCCTTCTGCTTTTCTTCCGGCTGGAGAACAAGGGGCTTTTCTCACTGCTGGCAAACAGCCACCCGCTCCGTGCCAGAGCTCCCACCCCACCCAGCTCCCCTCAGCCCAAGACCAGGTCTGCATGGGCCCGGGCCACCCACCGTGCCCCAGAGAGCACCTGGGCCAGTGCAAAGCAGACATCCCCGCAGAGCTCACACTGTCCCCGTGAAGGACAGAGTGGGGCGTTGGGCACGGGCAAGGAAGGCTTTAGTTAAGCTTTTAATTAAAAATCTCCATCAGAGGATAATCCTGGGGCTCCGGTAGAGAGCAGAAGAGTAAACAGATGGACCCCAGCCGACGGAGAGTCCATCTCTCTGGGAAAGGCGGAGGATTCGCCGTCACTGTGCTGCGTCGCTCCCACGCAGCGTGCTCCCTGGGAACTGGCAGGCAGCAGCAGCCCGCAATGGACCGCCCCAGCCCCCAGGTCTCTGCCTGTTCTAACGGCAGCTCCACAGTGACTGTCGGCCTTGGACTTTCATCCGAGGGCGCTCCTGCTCAGCCAGGCCCATGGGGCCCAGCCCATGCTGGGTCAGGCCTGGGGAGGTGGGCCCTGCCCATGCAGGAAGAGGCCAAGGAGGACCACACTCTCATAACACCAGCCCCGCCCGGCTCTGCCGAGTCACCTTGGACAGTGGCACAATCCCAAACACGTTGGTCTCTGCTAAGTGGCTGAAGTGAAGCTCGGTTCTGCAGGAATAAAACACAGCGTTACAGCACCACGCAGGGCTGGCCTATGCTGACAGGCCCCACACCAGGGCCAGGCTCCCCCGAGGCCAGAGTCAGCTCAGACATGCAGGCTGATCTCAACAGACCAAGCTCTGTTCTCTGGAATAAGATTCCCTGCCACAGGGCACTGAGGCAGCTTCTGGGACCCTGGTCTCTCTCTCTGACCCCTGCAGGCTATGCAGACTGACGTCGCTGTGTGCCTGATGCGGCAGCCTGGCCACACCATGCCAGCTGCACTGCAGGCCCCTCTCTGGCCCCTGCCACCTCCATGACCTCACAGAGAGACCCATGGGCTTGCAGCACTGTACCCAACGGGCTGTGGTTGGCTCTCAGCCGTGAGCGAAGCGATTCTTGGCAGGGGAATGGCTGGAGCAGAGCTTAGCGATCCGCCAGCTTTCAGACCGTCACCACGGCTGGGTGCAATGGACCCCATTGCCAGGAAAAGGCGAGAGGCAGTGATGGGGGCAGGTGATGCAGCGCTCACCTGAGGGCACTGTCCATGCCAGCCAGGAGGTAGTAGAAGACATTGAAGGTGGCCTCGTTGGCCGGCCGCTTGGTGACCCTGAGCTTCTCCAGCAGCATGGTCTGGGGACCAGAATGGAGACATTTGGGGCGGGGCTGCGGCACGCTGCCTGACTGCATGTCTCAGAGGTCACTACCAGCCGCCCACCTGCCACGCAGCACCAGTGCACAGGACCGGCTCTGCTCACCTGAGCTGGGCCTGCTGCAACCCGCGGCCCAGTGCACCTGGCTCTGCTAGCCCCTCCCCACCCGCCCTTAGCCCCCAGCGTTGCATTTTCTGACTTGTGGGCAGGCAGCACTCTGGGGCAGGGACCATCTTCAGGCTACCCGTGTCCACGCTTGCCTAGCACAACAGGGCCCATGGCTCTTCAGTGTTATCCCCATTACTCCCAGCCTGTCTCTAGCAGGGGCCTTCCAGCTGCCTCAGTGGGAGGTAAAATCCCAGTCACATGCCGGGTGCCAAGCTTTCCCTGGGGGCTGCGTGGAGGGGGGCTGAGCTATTCCTGCCTGCCCGCCAGCGACTGCCCTGCCCCTTGCCCAGGGTGATGCTGCAACACTCCTGGCCCATCTAGCCCCAGGCCAGGGATCGCTCTCATTGGGCAGCAGCTAATTATGTCAATACAAACACTGGTAAAGCGGCAGACTCTTCAAAGCCTCCGCAGCCTCCCTAAACCTATCTCCGCACAGCTGATTTGCAGCTCTCATTACACGGGCGTACAGAGGGACTTGGCTGAACGTCAACGGCTGCACACTCCTTACCCACGCTGGTGCCAGCTTTTAGGAGTAGGGGAAGGGAGAGAGACACCTCGTTACTGGAGACTAATTCCACGAGGAAAGGAAATCAAGGCCATCTGCGACGGGCCTTGCCACCTCGCTGTGCAATGCTCCAGATGTGAAGGAAGATGAGCTCCAGCAAACGAGGCCAACCATCACGGAGTGGATCTACCAGCCATGCGGCTGCTGCGCACGGTTGTGAACACACAGCTCCGCTTTCAAGAGACAGCCCAGGCAGGCAGCCTGCCAGCGCCCGTCTAGCCCCACACTGAGACCAGCAGGGGGCAGCTTCAGCTCTCATCGGGAAGGAGGGGAGTTCAGTCTCCAGGCCCCACTGGGTCCCTGCCTTCCTGCTGAGACTGCCAAAGACAGCTCCCCATTTGGGCCAGCCACAATGGGGCCGGTGGGACAGGCCACAGGTCCTGTTAGGAGTCACGTGCCAGGGACAGCCCCAAACTCTGAGCTAGGTGCCAGGTCCCTGTTCTGTGGTCACTGCCCAGCGCCATTCAGGCCCCTCCAGCTGTACACTCAGCACACCCCCTGAGTAAGTCTAGAGATACCCTGTGCGTTCTTCCCCCCAGCCCCCTCTCACCTGTATGGAGGCTGAGGCCACCTGGCCAGCCTGATCGAAGTCCAGCGAGACGATCTGGGAGAAGCGAGTGGCGTTGCCATTCATACTGCTGCTGCTATTGCCAAAAGCCTCCAGGATGGTGTAGAGCGCCTGCCACTTCTCCACTGCGGGGACACAAGTGAGAGGGCGTGTGCCCGGCCAGCCCCAGGGCCCAGAGGGCCGTGTTAGTTCCAGAGCAAGCGCCCACGGTGCAGGACAGAAAGGGCAGCCGCAGGGCAACCTCAGCACCCAGGGACCCCAGCGCCACCCTAGAGGGAGCAGGTGCCCTTGGTCCGAGCTGTGCACCCGCGCCCGTGGCCGGGGACCCAGAGGGCATCCCCCAAGCACCGTGGGGCTGGCGGGAGCCCGCAGTGCTGCAGGGAGCCCTCCGTGTCCCCTCCAGTGCCCATGAGCAGTGCCGATGGGTTCCAGACAGCTGCTAAGAACCCGCCCAGGCGAGAGCAGCGAAGGGCCCAGCCAGGCTGTAGGGGCATCGCGTGGAGCCGATCTCGGCGGGTCAGCGCTCTCCTATGGCCGCGGCCCAGCCAGCGCCGCTGGGCACTCACCTGAGAAGACCTTCCCCGTGCTGCCGGCTGTGGTGGCCAGGTACTGGATCAGGTGCTGGCAGCACATAGTCTTGCCGCTGCCACTGCTCCCCAGCAGGACGACCGACTGGTCCTGGCGGCTCATCAGCATGGTGCGGTAGGCGGCCTGGGCCACAGCGTAGATGTGCGGAGACATGTCTTCCCTGCGGCACCCTTTGAACATGTGCATCACCTGGGGAGAGCGCAGGCGGCTGGGCGACCTAGCGCAGCACAGGGCGGGGCCAGGCCACTCCCCCTCGGCGGGGCCCCCAGCCCACGCGCCGGCCTGAGGAGCGCCTGAGGGCAGGAGCAGCAGGCCTTACCCAACGTGCTGGGAGACGGATGGGACAGCGTGCCCACCTGCTGGCACTGTCCGGCCACAAGTCCAGCAGGACCTCTCCTCAACACGGGCTATGCAGCCAGGAGAGAACACAGCCAATAACTGCGCTTGGGGCTGTACGTACCCCCCACACCTGCAGGAGAGTCTGCCCTGGCCCCCGTACCAGGTGCACAGACCCACAATGAGAGCCCAGGGGCTGTCCACCATGCCCATTGACACTGAGCACCACCCGCCTGGGTGGCAAACCCTGCAGCGCCCAGGAGGCAGGGCAGCACTACCGTCGCCACTACAGACAGGCAAGTGGGGGAGGCTGGCGTTGCCCAGGGCACTGTCGCAGAGCTGGGAACACGGCACTTCCTGGCTCCAGCCCTGGGCTCTGTCCCCCAGCCACTCTCCTTGCCTGCTGCAGGCGGAGCGGTTCCATTGCAGGGGGACCCGCGGGGACGGAGTGCAGAAGCTGTGAGAAGGGCTCGTGCAGCCAGCCCCGGGGCAGCGTTACCTTCTCCGAGTACATGGAGGGGGAGCTGAGCGGGTTGACGACCAGCATGGTGGGCCCCGCGTAGGTGTGGATCAGGTTACCGCCGTAGCGTTGGCGCACAGTGTGTAACGCGCTGGATTCATTGAGATAGACGAGGTTCGCCAGGTCCTCCACCCGGTCACAGGACGGCGGGTTCGCCTGGGGACAGAGGGAGGACAGGCAGCATCAGGCAGGGAATCCCAGCCCCTACCCCACACAGCCCCTGCCACCGCAGGCACAGAGCCCCTTCTCACCTTCCCCTCCTGCCCACCCCGCGGTCCCCTGCCCCTGCCCTGCCCCACCAGCCAGAGCCAGGGCCCAGGGCTCCCACCTTCTCCACGTCATCCTCGTCCACTTCCAGCACGGACCCATCGTGGTCCAGTTTCACCTTCACCTTCCCTTCGGGCAGGAGGATCGCTTCATCTGCCCGCAGCTGGCTCGCTGCGAAGGGAACAAACAGGCCATGGCATGGGCAGGTTCTGGCACCGACCCCCTCCCGTCCCTCCCTCCCTCCATCCCTTCCCGTGCCCAGGGACATGCTGACACCTAGCGGTGGAGCTCTGGCACTGAGGCCAGGCTGCTCCCCCACACCAGGCCCCACTTCTTCCAGAGCCGCTGCTCCTTTACCACTTGCCTCCCTGAGCCCTGGCATGGGCGTGGAGGCTCAGGAGAAGGCACCCTGCTCTCGCGGTGCAAGGGCACACTAGTGATGCCTTCTAGGGCCTCTTTTCTTCTGCCTGTCGCCTGGCAGGTCAGAGCCAGGCTATAGCTCTGAGCAATGCCCTGGGGAGAAGCAGGGAGGGCTGTGAGCAGAACCGTGGTCTAGTCCCACTGCGTGGCACTGCCCTGAGGAAGCCAGGGGCAGAGCCCCCCACGGAAGGTGAAGGACAACACCCACCCCCTGAACTCACCCAAGGAGAAGCCATCCTTGTGGACCAGCCACACCTTGTCTGTCTCATACCAGGCCTCCTCAGCCGCGATCTGCTCCTCCGTCTTCGCCTGCCAGTACGAGGAGAAAGGGGAAGAGGTCACGGCACAGGCTGGGGGGACTGGACCAGCCCAGGCCATCAGACACTCCAGCACCTCTCACCTGCTGCCCTCCCCTCTCCCTGCCTAGGCACCCCCCGATTCCCAGGACAGCAAGTCACTGGGGCTGGAGTGAGAAAACCCAGCCCTGTGCCAGAGCTCCTGCCCAGGGAAGAGCTCAGACCCCACGGAGCTCTGCAGTGACCCCAGGGGTGGGAAAGCTGGTCCCTGCTGTTCCACACAACAGAGCCTGGCTCTAGCCATCAAAGGGAGCATGGCAGCGCCCCTGCATCACTAACAGGCAGCGTGATCTGCGCGACACAAGCTCTCAGAGCGGCCACTCTACTCGAGCCAGCCTCACATCGGGTCTTGGACCAACATGACCAAGTCACTTGCCCCGGTGCAGCTGGGACAAGCTGAGCATGCGACCCCCTCACAGCAGAAAGAAAGAGCAGAGCAGGGCAGCGGGGAACACAGTGCATCCTGCAGGGCAGAATGAACCCAGGCCACGTGGACACAGGGAAAGTGCAGAGAAGGGACACCCCTAAAGCTCCAAGCCAAGTGAGCAATGTACACAGCCCCCACGCCCTGCACAGGGCACGGAGAGCACAACGTGGCAACTCTGCCAACTGGGACAACACGAACGACACACGGAGTCTCACCGAGCAACACTCCCACACCCGTGCAAACAGGGCCCCACACATACAGCCGGAAAACGCAGCAGAGTTCAGCTCTGCAAACAGGCACGGCTCCTTGGAGCTCACAGGACAGAACTGCCGGCCTCACTGGGACTGTTAAGCGTGGGCCACAGGGGAGAACCAGGGGTCAGGATATTTGACAAAGCTGCCCAATAGCAGGCTCTGCTGGGTGGAGGAGTCATCCCGAGGGCAGGCCCCAACCCTGGAGTCACTGGACAAGGCCATGGTCCTTCAGGGAGCAGCCCCAGGCTGGCCTGTGGAGAGTAGATTGGATGGGCCCAGGGGGCTTTTCCAGCTGTCCTGGCTAAGACCTTGTCCCACCAATGAGCTCAGCAAACATGCAGGGCAAAGGCCTCATGCAAACAGAAAGAGGGAGAGCAACACTCCAGCAAACAAACAAGGCAGTCGTCCCCCCGCCCCACAAAGCATCAAGCAAATTCACAGATACTCGCGAAAACGTTAATGTGGTCAAGCAGCCAGACCTGAGGCAGGGATGCAGTGGAGGCTGGGCCAAACATGGCTGCTGGGGCATCGTCCGCCTGTCCCTATTGAGGCCGATGGGGAAGCAAGGTGTAAAGGGTTAACGTCCTCTCCCCCCAGGGGAAGGCGCAAAGAGCAGGGAAAGCCGCTATGGAAAGCGAATGGAGGTGAATGGGACAAAACCTGCCAACTATGCAAAGGGGGGCCAGTGGCACCGCGTCTCTCCCAACCCTTCGGCACGCTGTCAGCCCTGCCCCCAAGCGCCCCCTGCCACGCCGCAGGAGGGGCGGCTGCTCCTGAAGGAGAGTTTCCGGTGCCCACGCTGCACTCAGGGTAGGGCTGTGGGCAGGGCGGCAGTGCCCTGTGTCCTGCAGCCCCCACCCACAGCTCTCTGCTCCTGGGCTGCTCTGAGGGCCACAATTAACTACAGTGCCCTGCATTTCCCAGCCTGCCCCCCAAGCGCTTTGCAGAGCTGGGCCTCCGAAGAGAGGCCACTGACCTGCCCACGCTCACCCAAGGAGTAAGTGGCAGACCTGGAATGCTGTCTCCCAGGCCTGGGCCTTGACCTCAGTGCTCTGCCCTACTACACGGGAGACCTGGGGGCAATCCCCCTCTGGCCTGGGAGGGGTGGGACCCCTCCTCCCTGCCTTGCCGTGCCCCCCCAGCTATCCAATCCACAAGAAGCTGGGAAAACGAGGAGCCAGTGGGAAGGAGGGTCCCACCTAGGCTAACAGGCAGGCTACCCAGACATGGGGCATTGGGGAGGAAGCGAGAAAATAGACATGTTCTCCAGCACACGGAGGAACCCTCACCCCCTACTCAGAAGGGTGAACGGGACCCCTCAGCAATGCACAGTTTCTTGCTCCCCAAACGCAGCTGCGCACATGTCCGGGAGCGAACGTCAGGGAGAGTCCAGCGTGGCGGCTGACACGGCCAGGACATGCACAGCCCAGCGCCCTGAGAGCTGCGGACCCGCCCATCCCCAGGTGACTGCACAGAGCAGAGCCCACTGGGGCTGGGTGATGCAGGTTTCACTGCTGGCCAGCAGGTGGAGACAGAGACTGCACCTAAGCCAAGAGGCTCTCGAGTGCCCATTTACCTGCCAGCCTGGCCCAAGCCTGGCCCAGGAACAGATCCTGGGCTCCCTCGCCCCGTCTATAGCAGGCCACTGGGTTCATCAGACCAGCCCTGGCTTGGGAACCTCATCCACACTCAGGCGTTTGCAGCCTTCGGGACACAAGAGCGCACATCCCCACTGGAGGTCTGGGGGAGTTTACTGCCCAGAGCAGTCTGCTGCTCAGCCTGGCCCTTCCCCTTTGGGCGTTTGCAGCCCCAGGTCGGTACAAGGAGCAGGCCAAGTGGTGGCACCAGTACATTCGAGAGGCAGCCTACTCAGTACACAGGGCCTACAGCTGGGAGTCAGGACTCCTGGGTTCTCTTGTCAGCTCGGCCACTGATTCGCTGAGTGACCTGGGCCAGCTCCAAGCTGTGCCGGTGATTCTGACCCCCTTGGAGAAGCGCTCTGTGACATGGGGACGGACAGCCGGCAAGGGTGCGGTGTCCTTCATCCCACTCACTGTTAGCAGGCGAGGACCTGACTGCTGCCCGAACGCAGCCTTCTGCTGGGACAGAGTTAACAGCCGCTCACGGTCCTCTTGCCTGAGACTGTCCCCATGCCGCACTGATCTGCACGTCTGTCCTCTGCCGCCAGACAGCACCAGGACTGCACTCCGCAAGCTCACGGGCACCATCCCGGTGCAGAGCTCCCACCTCCTGCTTTCCCAGTGGGAAGGGAGGGAATAACTCCAACCCCAAGGCAACTCCTGCACAGAGGTGCACAAGTCAGTCTGCAGCCAGGAAGCCCCGGTGCCACTGGTCTGAGGGAGCCCCACACCAGCTGCTCTAGAAGCTTGGGGAAGCCAGCGGTCAGCGGCACTGGCCAACGCAGCCTCCCACTGCTGGGAGTTGGGCGGCCTGTTCCCCGCCCCATCGTATGCAGCCTCCCACTGCTGGGAGCTAGGCGGCCTGTTCTTCGCCCCACACACGCTTGCCTGGCTACGAGGAGGAAAGTCTCAAGGCCAGAGGAAATACGGCTCATTAGTGACACACGAGACCCTGCCCGCAGGGGGGTGACTTGGGACTACTCCAGAATGGCCCCGGAGCAGGTCTAGTCTCGCACAATGGCAGGAATGAGCAGGACAGAGACCCAGACGGGGCAGGCTGGAGATGGGAGAGGTGAAGAAAGCCTTACACTCCAGCATGAGGCGCGTGCACAGACACCAGCCCAGAGGCAGACAGACGACGGTGGAAGGTCACCGGTGGAAGCAGAGAGCTCCTGTGGGCAGGGGTACAGTACCTGACTCTGTGCTGACGGGGAGGCCACAGGCTCCAGCTAATGGCAGCAAGGCAAGAAGGGGAAAAAGGAGAAGAAAGAGGGTGAGATAAGCAAAGAATCGAAGGAAACTCATCCCAGCCAGTGACCCCAAACAGACCAGGTGTGCGACTGCCCGGGCCAAAACCCCACATCAACATCCAACCATGCGCTGCTCAAACCAACTGCTTCCCCATGGCTCGGGGACAACCACCACCCTTGTCAGGCCAGTGGGGCCATCACTCTCCCAGCAGGGCCACTCTCAGAGCCAGCCAGCTTCTGCCCGGTACCTCGCACAGGCTTCGGCGTACACAAAGGAACTGCACAGCTGTGTCTCTACGGAGCCTGGCCTCCAAGCCAGAGCAGAAGTCGCAGCTGCCAGCTCTGCTTCCTGATGACAAAACCCCTTGGCCTAACTGCTAATCGCCTGGTACAACAAGGATGTGACGCTGGGCTGGGTCTGACCTCAGGGACTGCAGCCTGCATCACAGAGCAACCCTGCCCCGGCCATTTAAAACCCCCATCCTGCAGGGTGAAATCCGTGGCCTGACAGCTGTCTGAGCCTTCCCCTACTGCAGGCCAGGTTGGATTTCCAAGAGCCAGTGCTGCAGAGTGGACCCAACAAAGCTAGCCCACCTCTGACTCCAGCCAGCCACCAGCCTCGCTGCTGGGCGGCCCAAAGCGCTCTCCTGGAGGAGGGTGGAGGAAGCAGGCCACCACCCTGGTAATCAATGACCCTGCTACTAATGGAACCACTCCTGGTGCTGACCATGCCCGCCCCAAGCCGGAGCCCCAGGGAGCTCACAGAAAGCTGGCGGCATTGGCCTTTCCACGGAGGGCTGCTCACCAGGGCCAGTACCAACAGGAACTCAAGTTTAACACTCGACTGACTGAGGACCTTACTGACTCTGGGATGCACCCGCGGGCTGCGCTGCTTGCTTGCCAGCAGCCCAAAGGCCAGCCTGGAGTAAACCGAAGTGAGTAACTACGGCCGCTGTCATCCTCCTCAGGGAGTGCCGCCCGGCTCCCGGACCCAGCGTGCCATGCTCACTCACCCTCCAGCAGCAGAGGGGCCAGCAGTCCATTGGGGGCAACAGGCATGGGCTGCCCCTTGGGCACCGGAGGGGTGGCACACTTCCTCCTCCAGACTCAGAGCGCCAGCAGCCTCACCCCAGCGTTACTCTTCCATGTGTGGAGTGAGTCCGCCTGCCCACGGCCTCTCCCCGACGCTCAGGTAACTCCCACCCCAGGGAGACAGAGGAGAGGGTCCAGTGGCCCAGGACCCATGTGTCACGGAGTCCCCGGGCAATGCTCTGGAACTGCTCCCTACGAAGCCAGGCAGGACTCTGGGGAAGTCTCCTTTCTGTGAGCAGACTGTCTGCAGGACACACAGCTCACACAGCTTCCACCTTCCTGGGTCTGGCCTTGGAACATTCAACATCCTCTGCCCCTCCGTGCGCTTCCTACAGCCAGTCCGCCCAGGCGGGGTCCTGGGGAAGCCAGAGGGTCCTACCCCACAACTTCGCAGTCAGACGTGACTCTCAGCCAGCCAGTAAAACAGAAGGTTTATTAGACAACAGGAACATGGTCTAAACCAGAGCTTGTAGGTGCAGAGAACAGGACCCCTCAGCTGGGTCCATTTTGGGGGGCCGTGAGCCAGACAACCACATCTGCCCTTCACTCCATGTCTCAGCCAGCCCCAAACTGAAACTCTCTCCAGCCCCTCCTCCTCTGGGCTTTGTCCCTTTCCCGGGCCAGGAGGTCACCGGATTCCTTTGTTCTCCAACCCTTTAGCTCTCACCTTGCAGGGGGGAAGGGCCCAGGCCATCAGTTGTCAGGAAACAGGGTGTCGGCCATTCTCTGTGTCCAGACCCCTGCACACACCTGCCCTCTAGGGCTCTGCAAGGATCATACACCCTTATCCCACCACCTAGATACTTAAGAACTGCCTAGGGGAAACTGAGGCACCCCCACACTATTCAGAGAAAACATTAAGAACAGTCCCGCTTCGTCACACCCTGTCGGGACATCCCCTGCTGCGCTCTGGGACACTTGCCGCACTCACCACAAGTGCGGCAGTTAGTCCACAGCAGGCAGCTGAGGCATTGGAGAGAAAGCACAGGAAGTATACGGGGGCCTCTCCTGCATGCCGTGTTAGGATGAGAGAGAACGGCAGGCCCCTGCACACATCCTCCTATGGGCAGGAATACTGGTAAGGGATAGAAGAGGGGTGTCCTCAGAGAACAGAGCACACACAGCTCCTACCCTGCCTGCTAGACACGCACCCCTTAACCCCTGGGCTGTGCACCTCTGGACTTGTTATTGCAGGGTAACTGGTGCTGATACATATTTTAAACAGCAGGGAAAATGGTTTTTGTGGAAGAGAATCCTGTGACCTCTGCAGCCAGGTGTGGGGGGCAAGGGAGGGATTTGATCTAACCAGGGAGTTCCAGCACATGAAACTCTGTGTCTCTAAATCTGAGAGCCGAGGTGAGACGAAGTGGGACTGTTCTTAATGTTTCCTCTGAATACTGTAGGGGTGCCTCAGTTTCCCCTAGGCATTTCTTAAGTCTCTAGGGGGTGGAATAAGGGGGTGTAATTGTTGAAGAGCAAAGGGCCAGTGTACATAAATGACTGGCACTCTGTCTCCTGGCAACTGATGACCTGGGCCCTTCCCCCCTGGAGTGAAGTGCAGACGTGGTTGTCTGGCTCACTGCCCCCCAAAATGGACCCAGCTGAGGGGTCCTAGTCTCTGTACCTACTGTAGCTCTGTGTTAGACCACGTTCCTGTCGTCTAATAAACCTTCTGTTTTACTGGCGGGCTCAGAGTCCCGTCTGACTGCGAAGTTGGGGTGCAGGACCCTCTGGCTTCCTGCTGTGGGAAGCACAAAGAGGGGCAAAGAGGATGCTGAATGCTCCGAGGTCAGACCCAGGAAGGTGGAAGCCGTGTGAGCTGTGTGTCCTGCAGACAGTCTGTTCACAGAGAGGAGACTTCCCCAGAGTCCTGCTGGCTTCGTAGGGAGCAGTTCCAGAGCATCGCCCGGGGACTCGGTGACACGAGGCTTCTCGCCAGAAGAGGTACAGCAGCAGCGCCCGCAGCCACAGGGCTTAGAAGCTCCTGATGGCTCCCAAATGCCAAGGAGAGGCCTGAGGTGCCTTCCGGCAGCTCCCAGGCACACGGAAAAGCAAAGGGAGCGATGGGAGCACAGCTCCCAGACCTACACACACACTGGGGGCACACCGGCGCCCTCCCACACACCAGCCCGCCCACGGAGGCACTCAGAGTCAGAGCTGCTCACACACACGGGGCAGAAGCAGCGGGGAAGCCATAGCACGTGGGTTGGGAGAGCTGAGTGGGTGCATGTACACAGGTATGTAGGAATAACTCCCTGATTTACAGAAGCCATGAAGATCCTCTCCAGCCTTCTGTGAGCTTCCTCCACTGGGGTCAGCTGGGCACTGGGGCCGGCTACAGCCTAAAGGTCAAACCAGCATTAGTGTCACCCTTCATGCCACTCACTGTCCTGAGCAAAGAAGGCAGCTGGGGAACCACCTGCTGGCAAACTACTGGGGTTCTTTGCCAAAGGCAGGGCTTAGCCTCTGCAGGGCAACTCTCCAGGAGCAGGGGAGCGGGAGGAAGCTGGCCTCCTGGGGCCCTCAGAGCTGGTGACAAATGCAGCGGGAGTGTGCGTTTGCCCCCTCAGTCGCCTGCTGCTGAACAGCATGGGAGTTTGCATGCCCTGCATGCTGCAGGGACAGGGCTGGGACAAGGCTCCCTCAGGGAGGTCTCAGCTCCAAGCAGGAACTGCCCCCCAAAGCCCTTTCTCCAGGCCTTCTTCCTCTGGGAAGAGCCGTGGCAGAGCCTGCAGCCAGGACTCCCAAGGGGGATGAAGCTAGGCGCACGGCACTCACAGCTCCCATGGCAAAGGCCTCGCCATCTGTCCGGATATGGCGCACTGGCCCGCCCGCCCAGGGCACCGAGGGGTCAGCGCTTGCAACGCGCTCCACCAACACTACGAATGAGCTGGGGTTAGCCCTGCTGAGCTCTCCCGCTCACCACGCGGCCCGGGGGCCAGCAGGGCTCCTCTTCACTACCAAGGGCTCCACAGCCCTGAGTCCCTGCGTGGGGATCCAACCTGCTGGCTGAGCAGAGGGGACGCTGGACTGGCCCCCCACTAGAAGAGGCGTGGGTTTGCTGCTGTGCTTGGCAGCCACTAAGGGCAAGAAGGAAGGGAGGGGGCTGATCCAGCGCTCCCAAAATAGAGAACAGAGCTCCCTCCCTCAGCGGCGTTCACCCAGCCCGAGGGGCCCGTGGGGGCAGGGTACGGCCAGTCACACCCGGAGAACCAGTGAGCAGCACCCAAAAGCTCAGGCCCCGAGGAGGAGGGTGAGTGGGTATGTGGGGGAGAGGGGTTTGGGGAGGGGGTTCTTTAACACCGCCGTCTCCACTGGTTCCTGTAGCAAGTCAGACTTGAACCAGGCTAGCAGCTCCCAGGCCAAGGCCCATGGCACTCAGGGCTCCATTTAACAGCTGCATAGCAAAGGCTTCTGCAGGTTCCCGCAGAGTCTGCGCGTGCTCGAGAGCAGCAATACCAGAGCCAAAGGACTGCGCTCGCAAGCAGCGATGCTTCCGCAGAGCCTGACCAGGCAGGCCGGGGCCCGGCACACCTGCCCTCCGGGGCAGAGGCTGGAGCCAGGCACAAGAGCTGCCAGGCACAAGAGCTGCCATGCAGGCAGAGCTGCCAGCCAAAGATCTTGGCTCTCTGGCCATGTTTCACCAAAGCAACTGTCCCAGGAACACTCTAGTTACCGGGGGGGGGACGGGGGGGGATGACGGGGGACTCGGATCGTACGGAGCAAGGGATGGCATCCCCCCCACAAGAGTGTGCCCCAGGAAAACCAGCAGCACCCAGCGGATAGCGGAGCACTCCCAGGAGCAGGCTACTTCTCAGCCATTCACAAGGAGGGTTTGATTCCCCACTGACCCCAGTCCCTTACCGCCCCCATCCCCAGCTGCCACTGGAGTCAGTCGAGTGCCCTTTTAAACCTACGCCCAGTGGATACACGCCCAGCCCTCCCCACGCAGCACACCGCCCTGGCACGGCCACCGCCAGGCTGGCACACTCTGCGCCACCCAGCCGAGTCACACTGGGGCGCAGTTCTGTACTCCTCAACTAAGAGCTTAGCCAGCTACCGTCTCAGTGACACTGCTCAATGGTGGTCACGGGGCTTTCACGGCCACCGACCTCCCCTGTCCCCAGCTCCCCAACCCAGCAGCTCACCTGCTGGGGGGATCCCTCTGCGGCTCCTGGGGGAGGCAGCTGCTTCTCTGCTGGCTGGGGTTTCTCCATGGAGCGAGCCGGGTCAGACAGAGACAGGGAAGCTGATTGACTTGGGTTTGTCCTTAGGAATCCCGGTAAGGAGACCAGGCGAGGTTCCACCCCACAACGCCTGGCCCCACGTACGCTGCACAGCACACGTCAGGCCTGCAGACTAATGAACGTTTCACACCACACCGGGCTAGCCTCAAAGGGCCAGGAAGGGGCATGTGGTTAGGACGCTGGGCTGGCATGCAGGAGACACAGGTCAGGTTCCTGGGGCTGAGGGCTCATGGCGGCACGAACAACAGGGCAAAGGCCTCAACACCTTGGGCAGGAAGCAGCACCTGGTTCTGCAGCGCCCCCTCCTGTCACTCTGGGAGTGGTGATGATGGCTCTGAGAGGGACTGAGGAACCGACTCCCAGACCTTGAGAAATGAACAGCATCTGCAAGAGGTTCCCAGGAAGCCCTGTGGGTGGCAGGGGTGTGCTGCTCGGAGCAAAGGGGAAATACTAACTATCCCTGGTTTGGAGCAGCTGGGGCACCAGCGTCCTGCCCAGAGGAAGCCTGCATCCAACGTGGGAGCCTGCTCTGCGAGCCCCCACTAATGCAGCGCCCTGAGCAGGCTGCTTGGCAACGAAGGATTGAGCTCTGTCCCTAAAACACAACCCCAAGACTCGCTACCAAACAGAGCTGGGAGGGGAAGATCACCGCTGACTGCTGCTGGACCCTATGACCTGCCCAGCAGCCAAAGGGGCTCCCATTGCTGAGCAGCCGCAGGTCTCCTCCTCCAGCCCTGGCCCGCAGGCTAACAGGAGCAAGCCTATGTGTTGGAACAGGTGCAGCAGCACTGACCCAGGAGGAGCAGCACCAGCATGGGGCTGGGAACGCACAGTAAGTTACGGTGAGCAGCTCACGCCATGCACCGTCACCAGACGGCTCCAAGTGGCCCGTAAAGCCATGCACTTCTTCAGCTAGGCACAAAGCGTATGATCAGAGCCTGGATGTGTGCTGACGTGGACACCACGCTCAGCTCCGCAGCACTCACAGGCAGTGTTAGGAGTGACAGGCCCAGACCACACACCGGTGCCATGCATCACCGGTCTAGACTGCACACACTCATGTGTACCTTGGCTTGCCCCGGAGCAGCTGCTTTCTGAGGTGCCACGTGTGTTGGCTCCACCATCTGCTCTTGTTTTGTTTTGGGGTCTGGAGTGGCTACTGCCCCTTCCTCCTCTGCAGGAGATGGGGAGCCAGGCTTCTCGGGTTCCTTCCCCACTGGGGGTGTCTTCGGCTCAGGAGGTTTCTCCTCCTCCTGCTTCTCCACTGGCCTGAGGCGAGGCCTGTGCTGTTTGGTTTTGCCTCGGGACATCAGGCTTCTCAGACCCACCGAGATCTCATCCTTTGGGCCAGGCTCCTTGGGCTCCGACTTTGGGGAGGACGCAGGCAATGGAGGCGGAGACACCACCCTCGGTGGCGCCTTCTCTTCCTTCTTGGCTGGCGAAGCTGGCTCAGGAGACTTCACGTCCCTCCCCAGCTCCTTGGTGCTGCCAGAGGCCTCGCCAGGCAGGACTTTGCGCACCACCTTCCGCACCACCCTCACCACTCTCTTCCTGGACAGGCCCTGGCTCTCCTCTCCCAGCAGCTCAGGCTGGGCCAGTGAGCCAGGCCTGGATCCTTCCAGGCCGTTCATGGTCTGGGCAGGTGTGTGGGAGGGAGGCTGGTTATCGCCGTTGAGCAGAGGCTCTGGGCTCTTCACTCTCTCTGGAGGCTCTGGGCTTCGGGGAGCGGGTGGCTCGTCTTCCCCTGCATTTGGATTTTCTGACTACAGTTACAAATACATGACCACATTACAGGAGGACATCCCCTTACCACCACACCCACACACACACGCACACAGAGCGGGAGAGAGGACACACAGAAACCTCCCTTCAGCAGCTAACCCAGCTCCAGCCTCCCCTGCCAACCCCGTTAGTGGATCCACATCACAAGTGACACAGACACAGGAGAAGAGTGTTCTGGGCTCCATCCTGCACCCACGGCCATCAGCACCAGTTCTGCCATGGCTGCAATGGGCACAGGACCGGGCCATGGAGCTACAGATGCTCTGTTTAGTGTTCACAGGTTTCCCAGGCCAGGACAAGCTCGTTCTGAGACCTCGCCATGTGACACGGCTTACGAAGAGCACCGGTAACAAAGCTGCATCCCTCACGGAGTCCAGACCAGCCACTGCTCTGCAGGGCGCTCCGCAAAGACGGGTTTGGAAAAGGAGCCATGGTGGATGGCTCTCTTCATGCACTACTGCTTTGAGCTCTAGCACCAGGGCTAACGGAAACACTCCCAGAAAGTTTCACTGCCTCTCCCGGTCCAGGCAGGAGACGATGATGTCAATGTGCGACCCTACCTGCTGGAGTGTCTACCACCACAATGCTGGGGGACGCCTGAACTTGCAGGTCCAGACTTCACCTCCCTGCAACCGGGGAGAGGGGCACCCGCAGCACAGGGGATGGAGGACAGTTGGTCCCCACCCCCTACAAGGGCCAGTCTGGTGGGGGGCGGGGGAGAAACCTCTCCCTGCACTATAACTGGAAGAGACAACACCTCCCACCTGTGCCTAGACCGGCAGAGCTCCCCCACTCTGGGCTCAGCTGCTCAAAGCCCCACGTACAGATGGCTGCGGCTCCTGTCTCCACCACGTCAGCATGCAGGATGCACACACAAGTCCTGCACTGGTTGGGGGACTCCTCTCAGAGGTTTACGTTGCTGCTAGACTCCAGCGGGACCAGCCCAAGAAGTGGACATTTGAGCTGAACATAATTAATTCAAGGCCTCCGCTGAGACTTTGCATGGTGAAGGAGGTGGCAGAGGTGGGTTCCACCCTGCCCCAACAGTCTGCAGAGAAGCAGGTGGATAAGAAACCTGGGAGCTGCCAATTCCTTGACAAGATAGATAAACAAAGGGCTTTGAACTAAATCCTGGAGCCAAGTCCCGTGGCGTCAGCTCTGCACCCTGTCGTTAGTGGTGCCTGCAGCAGAAACACCAAATTACTGAGAAACACCCGCAGGCCCAGAGGTCTGCTCTTCCCATCCTGCCAGGCACAAGTGGCTCTCACCCATCCTCCCACACCCAGCATGATCCAGGCTGGGAGAGACGCAAGCAGCAGTGTGTCATAGATCCTGGGCCGATTCAGATCCCGCTGGGTGTCTCAGGCTGCTGCCCTAGTCCCGTCTCTGTATGCAGCTCATTTGGTGACACAGCTCGTCCTGTCCACGCCCCTCACCTGTCTCTCATACGCACCTGCCAAGACCTTTGTCTGTCACTCAGCTCTGGGCTTTTCTCCCTGTGAATGATTTACACTAATGGAGCATGTTACTGGTGACAGCGAAATGGATCCCCCAGTATGGCGCTGCCCGCGCTGCCCGATCGGCCAGCCCGTTTGATCTCTAGGTCTCCAGCCAGCGGCTGATACTCCGGAGAGGTAGGAACAAAGCCAGCTAGAGTCTGCGGCTGGGCTGCTACCATGCGGGGCAGCATCTCACCACCCCACTGCAGCTTTCTTTTCCCTAACTGCTGCCAGTAATGCCCCACCGCTCAAAGCTGAGGGCTCAGAAAAGCCTCTCCAGCCTTGTCCAGGAAGCTGCACTCTCCATTTAGCTTTCTCTTCAAAGGGGTGGGGGGGTGGGGAGGGAGAGATGATCTACCTGGCCAACAGGTTTGGAACAGCAGCCGGGGTTCTGCAGCATGTTCACACACTCAGCAATTCTCCCTGCAAATCGGTGCCCCACTAACAGGGCACGCCTTGGAATTTCCTTCCCTGCTCATTTACCATCGTGTATGACGTTATTCCTCATGCAAACCACACGAGAACCTTTTATCGACCCCCAGACAATCCCATCCCCCAACGCTCCATTAAAGCCAACCCAGGAAAGAGGAGATGTGCTGAAGGTGGAAAGAGACCAGCAGGCAGCAGAGCACCTGTCTGAGTGAGCAGCCAAGCCCCCAACGGGTTAACCTTGCACAGCAGGTGGTGACAAAATCCAGGTTAAAGAGAGTGGATCAGTCCCAGCCCCCAGCCCCCCCCCCCCCCCCGTGTGTGTCACCGCTCCTAGCCAGAGAGGGTCGCACACCGGTGAGATCTGAAGCAGAGATAAATGCGTTAGACTTGCAATCTAGCCTCCTTAACACACTGCACTGCAGCACAACCTGCCTTGAGAAACACTCTGCAGCAAGTTGACCGGCAAGGCAAAGCACTCACAAAACCAGCCTCTCCGGGGGTGTCCACTGTGCACTTCACTCCCCACCACACAGGGCACTGCCCCTGGCCCCGGCAGGCAGGACAGAGGCCCACAGCAGAAGGCATTCAGAGGGAACATGGCTTATGACAGGTAAAGTGAGGCAGGTGACGGACCCCTGCTCCTCTCTTGTGCACCGTGCTGCTCTGGAGAGCAGCTCCCAAGAAAGCCAGCTCAGCTTCGCACCCATGGGAAATGCTGTGGCATTTGCTTCTGGCTGAGCTGGATGGACCATGACTGCAAATACCTTATGGGCAAACTCCTCCCTGGCATGGAACAGGGATTCCCTGGAAAGGCAAGACGTGTCCCACGGCCCCTGGACCCGGCGGCGATTGGGTGGCCGGTCTGTGCCGAGTGGCTGCAAGCCAGCCCTCTTGTCAGCTGGGGAAGAGCAAGCACGCAGAGGAGCTCCCAAAGGGTCAGCCGGCAGCAGCCCACATGGGATCAACGTTCCCAGCGCCAGAGACGTGCCTGCTGATACCGCATCAATCGAGATGTTCGCTGATTAACGCCACTGAAGTGAGAGGTGACACGGCTGGGTGTCAGAGGGGCAGCATCTCCACAGGTCCACTACCGCAGCCTGCGCTCTGTGTCTGAACAGCAGGATGGCTCTCTGGACATGGGACTGGAGGAGAGGAGGCTGCACCCAGCCCAATCTGTCAGTCATGCAGATTAGTGATGATGCTGTATGGATCTTTCTGTAAAGTCACTTTTATAGCAATACAGTCCCAGCAAGACAAGCTGGGACTTTGGTAAGATTACCGCTTTACCAGCGCTGTTTGTCATTTCTTTCCTCCGGAGGGGTCCCACACAGTTTTGCTAACCACCAATATACAGGAATCACTTGATCCACCTCTGGAATTCAGCCATCTCTGCGGAGGAGCCAGGCAGCTCGTGCCCACAACAACAGAGGAAAGAAAGGAAAGTTTGGTGTGGGGACAGGAGGCAGCAGAAGGACACTGACGGAGCATGTCTCAGGACCTTTACTAGCCCTGCACAGCAGAGCAAGCCCGGGCTCTCAAGGGTGCATGTGAAAGACCATCCCAATAACCTGCCACCACTCCACGGATAAGCCTGGCGAGGAGCACAGAGCAACCCTGCTGGGAGGTGAACCACTGCTCCCGGCAGCTCCGCTTCTGAGCCTTAGTGCAACAACCAGCCATCCCCTCAAGTCAGCTGATGCCCCCTTCTTCAACTCCACCCTCATTAGCACAGAGAGATCTGCCCCCAGGCCCTGGGGGTCAGCATCCTACAGGCAGAATGACACGACAACCTGCTCAGCGACCACTTCTGCCTGCATCTCATGCTCAGCCAATCAAATCCCGTTCTACTTCCATCCTGTCTCCGAGGTAACCAGCCAGCAGCCACAGAATCACACTCCCTGACCCCCAATAAGCAAGGCACTAGGTGAGGGGTGCAGGCTGGCCCGATGGCTCAGAGCAGCACGTGGCAGGGCAGCCTGGGCACCACCACATGGGATTCACCCCAGAACCACTGCAGAGCCTCTCTGACCTACCCAGGGTTGTGAAAAGCTGCCCCCAGAGGGAGCTGCACCCAGCTCTGGAGTCCCCGGGCCATGCTCTGGAACTGCTCCCTACGAAGCCAGGCAGGACTCTGGGGAAGTCTCCTTTCTGTGAGCAGCCTGTCTGCAGGACACACAGCTCACCCAGCTTCCACCTTCCTGGGTCTGACCTCAGAACATTCAGCGTCCTCTGCCCCTCCTTGTGTTTCCCCCAGCGAGTCCGCCCAGGCAGGGCTCCTGGGGAAGCCAGAGGATCCTGCCCCCCAACTCCGCAGTCAGACGGGACTCTCAGCCAGCCAGTAAAACAGAAGGTTTATTAGACGACAGGAACATGGTCTAAAACAGAGCTTATAGGTGCAGAGAACAGGACCCCTCAGCCGGGTCCATTTTGGGGGGCAGTGAACCAGACAACCACGTCTGCCCTTCACTCCATGTCCCCAGCCAGCCCCAAACTGAAACTCCTTCCAGCCCCTCCTCCTCTGGGCTTTGTCCCTTTCCCGGGCCAGGAGGTCACCGGCTTCCTTTGTTCTCCAACCCTTTAGCTCTCACCATCTCATCAGTTGCCAGGAAACAGGGTGTCGGCCATTCTCTGTGTCCAGACCCCTGCACACACCTGCCCTCTAGGGCTCTGCAAGGATCATACACCTTTACCCCACCCACTAGAAACTTAAGAACTGCATAGAGGAAACTGAGGCACCCCCACACTATTCAGAGGAACCATTAAGAACAGTCCCACTTTGTCACACCAGCCCACTGGGCCTGGGAACAGCAGCTTCCTCCTCACCGGAGGAATCCCGCCCTCTGAAAGGAAAAACAGCAGCAGCGGCTTTGCTGAACCAGAGGCTCACCACCTTGGGTGGGTAACGTCCCAGAGCCAGAAGCAGCACGCCACCCTGGGGCCACCTCTTTGATGCCAGCAGTGCTAGTACCAGCCGGAAGCGCAAACTGCCTGTTAAGCAGAGTTGGCCCGGTACCTGCCGTCAATGGCCTTTGGGTCTCAGAGGAGGTTGTCTGGGCCTGTGAGTTAGCACAAGTAGGATGCAACACTCAAAGCTAGCCCCCCGATCCCACAGACACTTACTGCCCCATCCTCTTTCCCAGTTCTTTTCACAGATAAAAGTTTGTCCTCATCCTTAACCTGGGGGATAAACAGAGAAGAGGGGCACATTTCAGCCAGAACTCTCAAAGGGACTTCCAGACTCTCTCTCACACACACTTTCATCTAGCACTTTCTGAGCACACGAGCGTGGCTGAGATCAGAGCTGGGGGGTGGTGCGGCTGCTTCCAGAGACTTCGGCTTAGGCTGCTCCCATTCTTGTGCAATTCACTGTTGCGACCACAAGAGTTCAAGCAGAAGCAGGACCTCCGGAACTCACCACTGCAGGACGCTGGGGCAAACAGCTTAGTAAGGTTCAAAGATGACAAGAGTTATGAAACCAAGAGTAGCATTAGCAGATATATTAGCATGAAGAAAGTTACAAGGACGACTGATACTCATGCTTCAGAGCAAATAGGGGTTGCTTGTGGGGCTTAGGAAACAACAGCCACCCAAGGGACGCCATTAGACAATGGAGTGTGTTATGGGGGAACTTTGTGCCTTCTTCTGAAGTATGAGGCATAGGCCACGGCAAAGCCAGGGACCCTGAAGGTGCATTCAGTACACAGTAAAGCTTATGGCTTCCCTTACATTCACAAGCATTGGAAACGAATGCAAAAAATGTTTCCCAATTATTTCAAAATCAAAAACCTCACCAAGCCTGCTGAGGGGGAGAAAGCAGAGATGACACAAACACTCCTCCTGCATGGCTTTGTAACACCACTCCGCCTAGGAGGCTCAGCTGCCCTAGGTAAGCTACATGCCGACATGCTCCATAGCTCACAGCAGCTAAGCTCCGTCAAACAGGAGGGACTGAATTTGCAGTTGGTGACCTGGCTGGCAACTAAAGCCCCATTTCCCCTCCCCAGGAGGGTTTCTATCTTTCTGCTTGTTACTCAGTTTAGCTCTGACAACTGAGCTAAACTGAGTAACAAATGAAAAGCCAAGTGCTCAGATAAGGAAAGTGACCTGGCTTCTCACGAGGTGCCCCTGCTCTTACCACATCAGACAACAGACTGCATGTTAAACGTCATCAGCTAATCTCTCCAGCAGCCGGCCTTTTGGGAAGCGCTGGTGAATACAAGCACACGCCTTTGCCCGCCCTGGAAAATTCCAGGGAAAGAACGCGGTGACCAGGGCTTCTTTAAACCTGGCAGTGCTCTGAAAAGGCCTCTCTACAACAGATGACAGACTAATAGGGAAGAAATTTTCCTTGGCCTGTGTGGTTGTGCCCTGCCCTGCATTAGCAACAAGGGGTCCCTGGCAGCAGGAAGCACAGCAACTCCCCAATCAATAGCTGATCTCTAGTCAGGGCAAGCCATCGCCCAAGATACGCCATCTTAACTGGGAACCCAATTACGGGCCTGATCCAAAGTTCACTGAAAACCATGGAACAACTCCCATGGACTTCACTGGTTCTAGGATCAGACCCTAAGAGAGGCCATTAGAACAGAAAGCAGTGGGAAAAACCTTCACATGGAATACAGTATGAGAGTTACAGAGTCAATAGTCCCTGCATTCAGCTGTTTCTCCTTGAAGCCTACCTAACCCCTGCGCCCTGGCTGAATGCATCCCCAGGAAGTGGGATTTCAGCTATTCCCATCCCTGTTGAGCAGCATTCACAGCTGACTGCTGTCCCCCAGCTTTAGCTGAGGGAAGTACAGTCTCTTCCCCCCCCCTCCCCCACATGAAGCAAGTGGCAACGGTTAGAATTAAATGTGGTTAGGAACATCTTCTGTGAAAACTGTCAGTCACAAGCGGGCCACTGGCGGCATTAGTAATTCACCCACTCAGGCCATGCATTAGTAACCTCTCCTTGGGGTAATCCCCCAATGCCATGGTACAAGGGGGAACTCAGCCCCCCCATACACAGCTACTGTAAAACTTGGGTTTCAGGATGTAACAGGCTTCAGTGCCTCACCATTTCTCTGCTTCCAGGGCACCCAGCCTCTCAGCCAGCGAAGCCATGGCTCCCACACTGCACTCGGGCCCCCAGAGACCGGTGCTTTCCGGATCAGGAGCTATGACTACACCTTGGGAAGCTTCTCCAAAGCATTTAAACAACACCCCAAGGAGATCCCCACCCTGGAGCTCAGCAACTGCATTTAGCTTCAGCTTGACTCAGGGTACAAAAGAAGTCTCACACAAGCTGAGGTCAGTGCACAGATGGGAATCCTTCCTCACCAGCTTGGGTTACTGCTGGCACTTGAGAGTACAGCTCAGCCCCCGCTGCCCCAACAACGGCCACTGCTGGCTTGGGCATTGCTCCTGCACATGTCACTCCAGAGCATCAAAGCCACTTCATTTGCAAGCGTGAAGGACCGCACAGCAGCTGTGGGCTCTCCTCTTTGCCTCCCTGCACAGACCCCAAAGCCAAGGTTACAGTAATGTTCTTGAAGCACAGCTGGACCAGGAGCCCAGATGTTAGTGCTGCTTAACACGGGTTATTTACCAGGCAGATGTTAATGATGGGGGGGCAGCTCCCAGTTTGCTCAGTTCACAAGGGGGGAATTTGGCCCCTGGGCAGAGGACATCCCTGAAATCCCATGTCAGGCCTTGTGCTGGCCCGCTGCACTGGGGGAATTGCACCCAAGGTGAGCAGCACATTGCACCAGGCAGAAACTTTCAAACAGCTGTTGCAAACCAGGGCCGGACATGCATGCTGCCTTGCTGTGCCCGCCCCGCCCAGCCCAGCCCCCACTGCGAGCAAGGGGGGACTCCTCATCCCAAACGTTCCCCAAACTGGGCAAACTAGGAGCAGCTTCCTGGTAACATGCTGTCTGCTGGGCACACAAACTGCACAAAGGCTGAGCATGGCAGGGGCGGCAAACACAAGCAAGACTTCCCTTTTGTTCCCAGAATGCAAACCGTGAAGAAAAGGCCATGGCGACGTCACAGGGAGCTGGAACCGGGACAGTTGCCCTGACTGGGAGGAAGAGAGGGGAGAGGTGAAACTTACATTCAAGCGATGATCTTGCTTCTTCCTAGAGAGGAATGATGGGCCAGGCACATGGCCATTCAGCAGGGGTGCTAGGCCATGTCTGGGGTGCATACAGGAGTAAGACAGGGAAAGGGGGAAGCTCTCCAGGGAAATTTTAAACAACAAATTCTGTAAAATGAGGGATGTTACAAGATGAAGGCACAAGAACAGAGCCGGACTGAACGCTCTCACACGGGGAGAACAGCCAGTCAGAGAACCAAACCTCAGCCGTGTCTCCAGACAGCAGCTCGCAGCAAAGACTCGATTGGGAGATAGGAAAACAGAAGAAAACCTGTTAATTAGCCAAAAGCTGCTCCTGCCCTTGATATTTTCAGCACCAGCTTTCCAGGAGAACAGCAGCACAAGACAAGTCCAGTCATCAGGGCTCAGCGGCTGGTATCGCTCCACGTTCCAGCAGGAACCCCGGCACTCACATGCATATCTACCCCGAGGACTTACTGGGATTTAAGCAGCAACTCTAAGTAAAGCATAAACACAAGGCAGATCTATACCAAGTGCCCCCATTACGCCCTCCAGGACTAGGGCAGGGTCACTGCTTCCCCTCCTGATCGGTCACGGATTGAGGGGAGAGGCGCGCAGCCTGCCAACTCTTACATACAGCTCTGGCCTTTGGCAAAGAGGAGAAATTGCGCTGTGTAAAATAGAGAGCGCAGCATTTACGCTGGCTACATAGCGGTAAGGCAAATTCCCGAGGATGCAACTCAGCCCAGAGTCCAGCAGCTCAAGAAAGTCTGGCTTCTCCAGCGCCTGGAGAGGAAACAAGCATCCTAGCTGAACTACACCCTTTCCTTTTTATCACTAACATGTGGCACCTGAAGTGTGCACAGGGCTACGCTTGCCCCAGAGAGCTCACAGCCCTGGATGTACAATACCAAGCAACACAATGGAGCGAATACACACACACACAGGGTCACTCTCACTGATTTCCCCCACAGTACGAGCACACAGCTGATAACATGCAGCCATGCTGTGTGGCACTAGCCACCCCCATGAGCTACACCTGTCCTGACCAGGAACCTCCATTCAAACCACAAGCACGGAAATCAACAATGGAGTAAGCTAATGCCAGCATTTTGCCCCATGTGTCCAATTACACCTGTGTCACGGAGTCCCTGGGCGATGCTCTGGAACTGCTCCCATGAAGCCAGGCAGGACTCTGGGGCAGTCGCCTTTCTGTGAGCAGCCTGTCTTCAGGACACACAGCTCACACAGCTTCCACCTCCCTGGGTCTGACCTCGAAGCATTCAGCATCCTCTGCCCCTCCGTGTGCTTCCCACAGCGAGTCTGCTCAGGCGGGGCTCCTGGGGAAGCCAGAGGGTTCTGCACCCCAACTTCGCAGTCAGACGTGACTCTCAGCCAGCCAGTAGAACAGAGGTTTATTAGATGACAGGAACATGGTCTAAAACAGAGCTTGTAGGTGCAGAGAACAGGACCCCTCAGCTGGGTCCATTTTGGGGGGCAGTGAGCCAGACAACCACGTCTGCCCTTCACTCCATGTCCCAGCCAGCCCCAAACTGAAACTCCCTCCAGCCCCTCCTCCTCTGGGCTTTGTTCCTTTCCTGGGCCAGGTGGTCACCTGATTCCTTTGTTCTCCAATCCTTCAGCTTTCACCTTGGGGGGGGGGGGGAGGCGGCCATCAGTTGCCAGGAAACAGGGTGTCGGCCATTCTCTGTGTCCAGACCCCTGCACACACCTGCCCTCTAGTGCTCTGCAATGATCATACACCCTTACCCCACCACCTAGATACTTAAGAACTGCATAGGGGAAACTGAGGCACCCCCACAATATTCAGAGGAAACATTAAGAACAGTCCCACTTCGTCACACACGGAGTGCGGGGGAGTCTGGGGCCTGCACCCCTCTTCCTGGGATTCACTGTGACTCTCAGCCAGCCAGTAAAATGGAAGGTTTATTGGACAATAGGAACACAGTCTAAAACAGAGCTTGTGGGTACAACCAAGACCCCCTCAGTCAAGTCCTTCTGGGGGAGCAGGGAGCTTAGACCCTAGCCCTGGGGTTCCCTGCGTTCCTCCACCCAGCACCAAACTGAAACTAAACCCCCCCAGCAGGCTCTCTCCTGCAGCCTTTGTCCACCTTCCCGGGCAGAGGTGTTACCTCCCCGTCCCCCTCCTGGCTCTGGAGACAGGCTCTCAGGTCTCCCATCCCCAGTGAAACGCCCCTGCCACATTCCCAGGTCAACAGTCCCCCCTCCCTGCCACGTCACATCTCTCCCCCCTTCGAGACTGAACTGAGCGGGGTCACTCTGACCAGTCACCTGGGGAAGTTCAGGGCCCCCTCTTTGGGACAGCACATCCGCTATCATGTTGGCACTTCCCTTCACATGAACCACGTCCATGTCATACTCCTGCAGGAGCAGGCTCCACCTCAGGAGTTTGGCGTTGGCTCCTTTCATCTGGTGCAGCCAGATCAGGGGAGACGGCGACGTGCTGCCCGAAGAGATAGGGCTCTAGTTTCTTGAGGGCCCACACCATGGCCAGGCACTCCTTCTCGACGGCCACGCAGTGTTGCTCCCGGGGTAGAAGCTTCTTGCTCAGGTACACGATGGGGTGTCTCTCCCCCTTTTCATCCTCCTGCATTAATACCGCCCCCAGTCCCATGTCTGAGGCATCAGTGAACACCATAAAGGGTTTGTCAAAGTCTGGGATTGCCAGAACTGGGCCACTGACCAGAGCCTCCTTCAGTGCCCAGAAAGCCTCCTGGCACTGCTCGGTCCAGACCACCTTGTCTGGCTTCCCCTTCTTGCATAGCTCGGTGATGGGGGTGGCTATGACGCTAAAGCGGGGCACAAACCTTCGATAGTATCCGGCCAACCCAATAAAGGCTTGGACCTGCTTTTTGGTGTGGGGAGCGGGCCAGTCTCTGACCACCTCCATCTTAGCTGGTTCCGGCTTTAGGCGGCCGCTCCCCACCCGATGGCCCAGGTAAGATACTTCAGCCATCCCCACCTTGCACTTCTCCACTTTTACTGTCAGCCCAGCCCCCTAGAGTCGGTCCAGCACTTGTCTAACCTGGGACACGTGGTCCTCCCAGGTCTGGCTAAAGACACAGATGTCATCAATATACGCCACGGCAAAACTCTCCATCCCCCTCAGGAGCTGGTCCACTAGGCGCTGGAAGGTGGCCGGCACTCCCTTGAGGCCGAAAGGCAGGGTCAGGAACTCGTAGAGCCCCAGAGGGGTGATAAAGGCCGATTTCAGCCGGGCATCTGCATCCAGCGGCACTGGCCAGTAGCCCTTTGTAAGGTCCATGGTGGTAAGGTACCGAGCTCCTCCCAATTTGTCTAGGAGCTCATCAGGCCTGGGCACGGGGTAGGCATCAGATACAGTGATGGCATTGAGCTTCCCATAGTCCACACAGAACCGGACCAACCCGTCCTTTTTGGGGACCAGCACCACCGGCGAGGCCCAAGGGCTGGCAGATGGCTGGATCACCCCCAAAGCCAGCATGTCCCTGACCTCTCTTTCCAAGTACCGAGTCACAGGGAAAACTGCTCAGAAGGGGGAGCATCTTATCGGCGGGTGCGACCCTGTCTGCACCTGGTGGACAGTCAGATTAGTGCGTCCAGGCTGGTTGGAAAACAACTGTCGGTACAGATGCAGCACCCCCCTGACCTCAGCTTGCTGGGCAGGGGTTAGCTGATCCGAGAGGGGAATTGTTTCCAGGGGTGAACCAGCTCTGGTCCCAGGAAATAGATCTACTAAAGGGTCATCTCCCTGCTCCTCCCAATGTCCACACACGGCCAACACCACATTCCCCCTGGCATAATATGGCTTCATCATATTCACATGGTACACCCGGCGGTGGTGCGCCCGGTTAGACAGCTCCACCACATAGTTTACCTCATTGAGCTGCTTGACAACCTTGAAAGGGCCCTCCCAGGCGGCCTGTAGTTTGTTCTTTTTCACAGGGATGAGAACCATCACCTGATCCCCGGTGGCGTAGGCACGGGCCCATGCGGTGCAGTCATACCAAACCTTCTGCTTCATCTGGGCTCTGGCCAGATTCTCCCTGGCCAGGCCCATGAGTTCAGCCAGTCTCTCTCGGAAGGTCAGGACATACTCCACCACTGACTCTCCTTTGGGAGTGGCCTTCCCCTCCCATTCGTCTCTCATCAGGTACAGGAGGCCCCTTACCCTCCTTCCATATAACAGTTCGAAAGGCGAAAATCCAGTAGACTCCTGGGGCACCTCCCTGTACGCGAACAGCAGGTGAGGTAAGTACTTGTTCCAATCCTGCGGGTGCTGGTTCATATAGGTTTTCAGCATTATCTTTAGGGTCCCATTGAACCTCTCCACCAGCCCATTGGACTGGGGGTGATAAGCTGAGGCCCAGTTGTGCCGGACCCCACATTTCTCCCACAAGCACCGGAGCAGGGCCGACATGAAGTTGGACCCTTGGTCTGTCAAGACTTCCTTGGGGAACCCTACTCGGCTGAAAATGGTCAGGAGCGTATCTGCCATGGTGTCTGCTTCAATGGAAGCTAAGGGCACTGCCTCAGGGTAGCGGGTGGCAAAATCTACCACCACCAGAATGTATTTCTTCCCCGACCGGGTCGTCTTGCTCAGAGGTCCCACTATGTCCATGGCCACCTTCTGGAAAGGCTCCTCTATGATGGGCAAAGGTCTCAAAGGCACTTTCCCCTTGTCCCGGGCCTTCCCCACCCTCTGACAGGGGTCGCAGGATCGGCCATACTGCCGGACAGTGGTAAAGACCCCAGGCCAGTAAAAGTTCTGTAGCAACCTCTGCCGACTGCGCCAGATTCCCTGGTGCCCTGAGAGGGGGATGTCATGGGCCAGGTACAGGAGCTTGCGGCGATACTTCTGGGGGACCACCAGCTGCCTCCTGATCCCACAGGACTCTACTTCCCTTGTGGGAGCCCATTCTCGGTACAGGAACCCCTTCTCCCACAGGAGCCTCTCCTGGCAGCCTCTCCTCATGGTCCGTACCACCCTGAGGTCGGCCAGGTCCTTGAGCTTCCGCAAGGAGGGATCTTTCTGCAACTCGGCCTGGAACCCAGCGGCTGGGGAAGGGATGGGGACCGCTTCCCTCTCATTGGCCAGGTCTGAGAACACAACCTCTCTGAGCCATGCCTCTTGGCGCTCCCTCCCCACCAGGGTAGGGTCCTGCGCCTCCGGTGTGGTACCCACCCCAAGGTTGGGGCGCAGTGCCCCTTGCTGGCTCTGGGTCACAACCAGGGCGGTCTGGGGCTTGCTTGGCGATTTAGGTCCCCCCCATCAAAACCTCAGTGGGCAAATGGTGGTGCACCCCCACATCCTTGGGGCCCTCCTTGCCCCCCATTTCAGGTGTACCCTTGCCACGAGCACCTTGAATGGGGTCCCACCCACCCCCGTCAGGGTCAGGTAGGTGTTGGGCACCACCCAATCTGGGGCCACCACCTCGGGCCGGGCCAGCGTCACCTCCGCGCCCGTATCCCAGTATCCATTGACCTTCCTCCCATCCACCTCCAGGGGAGCAAGGCACTCTCTCCGGAGGGACAGCCCCACGCCCACCCTGTAAACCGAGAACCCTGAGTCCAGAGCCTCCAGCCCTCTGGAGGAGCTGGCCTGGGGTACTCTTCCCTCCTGAGCAGGTGGTAAGCTGGCAGCCCCCCTTGCCTGAGCCGTCTGCCCCTCGTCCAGCTGGGTCCCTACCCAGTTAACCCTGGGTAGGTTGGGTCTGCTCAGTCTGTCCCTGAGCCTGGGGCACTGGGTCCGTACGTGGCCTCTCTGGCCACAGCGATAGCAGCTCAGGTCACGTTGATCCCCTCGAGCGGATCGGATGGTCCTGACGCCAGGCGTTCCCCTTGGGAGGGGGTTCTCCATATTTCCCCCTGGGAGGTCCCATGGTGACTCTGCATTGGGGGGGGGGGCTGTTCTTTTGGGACTCCTCCCTGTTACCCCCTGTCCGACTGTTCACAAACTCGTCGGCCAGCTGCCCTGCGTGCTGGGGGTTCTCTAGCTTTTTGTCCATCAACCACAGCCTCAGGTCGGAAGGGCACTGTTCATACAGTTGCTCCAGTACGATTAGGTCAAGCAGGTCCTCTTTAGCTTGGGCCCCCGCTGTCCACTTGAGGGCATATCCCTGCATCCGGTTGACCAGTTGTAGGTAGGTGACCTCAGACGTTTTACGCCGACTCCGGAACCTTCTCCGGTACATCTCGGGGGTCAGCCCAAACTCACGGAGCAGGGCCTGTTTGAACAGTTCGTAGTCCCCTGCCTCCGCCCCTGTCATTCGGCTGTACACCTCCACGGCTTTGGGGTCCAGTAAGGGGGTGAGAAACTGGAGCCTGTCTGCAGGGTCAACCCTGTGCATCTTGCAGGCATTCTCAAAGGCCGTCAGGAAGCTATCTATGTCCTCCCCCTCCTTCCGCTGGGCCAGGAAGCACTTATCAAAGCTCCTTGCAGTCTTGGGTTCCCCCTCACTCACCGCAGCTGGGGCCTCACTGCTCCTCAGCCTGGCCAGCTCCAGTTCATGAGGACGTTGCTTCTCCTTCTCCTCATGCTGACACTGCTTTTCAGGATCCTCCAACTCCCTCATTTTCATCTCCCTCTCCCATTCCAGCCGCCTCCGCTCCATGGATGGGGAGCTCCGCCGGGAGGATCCCCTGCTGGCTGCCAGGGTCAGGGTGCCCTCGGTATTCGCTGGGCTTCCCCCAACCCCTCCCCCAGGCTTAGGTAGGAAGGGTCTTGGGATGTCCTCGGCAGCAGTCTGACCCCTCCCAGCCCGGTCAGGCCCCAGGGCCCATGCTGCGTCTGCTGGGCGGCTTCCCTCAGGGACAGGGATCGGGTCATCCAAGCGATCCCTCTCCTCCAACTGGGCAATCAGCTGTTCCTTGGTGGACCTCCCATTGCGCAGCCCCCTCTGCCTGCACAGCTCCACCAGGTCACTCTTAAGGCGTTTAGCGTACATCTCCCTGCTGGCCACTCACAGGCTGGGCAGCTTTCTACGGTTTCCAGGAAGAACCCCTGGTGTGCCAGCCCTTCTCGAGGTCACCACCTCTTTGCCAGGGTCGAGCTGCAGACTCCTCCGCCCCTGGGACCGCTCGCTGCAATCCCCCCGGGGGACCTTGTTACTGCGAAAATCCTTCTCTCTGGTCACACACTCCCAGGGGTTAACCGCCCCCTGGAACCGTCTCTCTGAATCTTCAGCATGCCTGGTCCCCGTCAATCCCCCTTCGTTTTACTGTTCCCCAGTCACTTACTGCAGGAAGCGCCGTTCACGGGGTGCAGTAGATCCCACCTCTGCCACCAATTGTCACAGAGTGTGGGGGAGTCCGGGGCCTGCACCCCTCTCCCAGGGATTCACTGAGACTCTCAGCCAGCCAGTAAAATGGAAGGTTTATTGGACAATAGGAACACAGTCTAAAACAGAGCTTGTGGGTACACCCAGGACCCCTCAATCAAGTCCTTCTGGGGGAGCAGAGACTTAGACCCCAGCCCTGGGGTTCCCTGCGTTCCTCCACCCAGCACCAAACTGAAACTAAACCCCCCCAGCAGGCTCCCTCCTGCAGCCTTTGTCCACCTTCCCGGGCAGGGCAGAGGTGTTCCCTCCCCGTCCCCCTCCTGGCTCAGGTGACAGGCTCTCAGGTCTCCCATCCCCAGGGAAACGCCCCCGCCACATTCCCAGGTCAACACTCCCCCCGCCCTGCTGCGTCACAACCTGCACTGCAGGTGCGGATGGAAGCCTGAAAGGCTCAGCCAGCCTGCCTGACGGATGAAGATATGGGAGGTGCTGGGCTCCAGTAGGGATGCGCAAGGACTTACATGTGGTGGAATTGTTAGAGCACCGAGCGAGGCCTGGAGCCCAGGAGGGCGGGAGCGCATAAGTGACAGCTCCGCAGTTCTCCACCAGCAGAAACCTGGTGAGCCGAAAACAGCGGCCTCCTGGCAACTGCCACAGCCTCCATTGGCACTAACTGTCCTTGGATGTCCATCATCACGGGACCAGTCAGCTAGAGCCAGGCGTTACAGAAATCAGCTCTCTGGGAGGCCTGGGGGACGGACGAGGTGCTGGCTTGTCCCTTAGGCGTTCCAATCTCGTCTAGCATGGGAGAAGTGCAGAACTAGCGAGACGAAAGGGGGACACTCCAGCCACCACGAGGGAAAGGGACTTTCAAAGGGTTACCCCTCTGAAGGGTTTGCTCTCTCTGTTAACTCCTGTTTAACGCCAGTGCCCCAAGCCTGCCCTGGAGAATGGATTTCATCACCCACCCATCCCTTTGGCTGAGCTGCCAGAGCTCCCAGCTCCTGCACTCAGGTCCCCAGGGACCCTCTAGCAGCAGCAGGCTGCCCACACCCCACTTTTAAAAGCAGAAACCAAGCAGATTTATTAAGCTTTCCAGTCGTTCCATACCCTCTCCTCAGGCCTCAAGCCACTCGAGAGAGAGCACGCGCTAGGCAGAGCAGAGGGCATGCTGCTGGGCAGCGATGCCTTCGCCCCATCCCCCAGGAGCGTGCTACACTTGGCTACCCCCGGTGGATTCAGAGAACAGCCTTGCCTCCAGCACCCCTTGTGAGATACACAGTCGCCCTCCTGCCCATGACATGGAAGGGCAGGCAGACAGGAAGGTCCTGGAGATCGCACCCCCCAACAAATCCAGTGAGCCCCACAGGATCCTGTCTGAGCTGCGCTCTGGCCACTGTGACCCAAAGAAACAGAACAGGGCTCTCGCCCTGCGAGTCTGTGAGTGACTTGGGGGCTCAACAGGGAGTGGGCAGGGAGGGAGGTTTAAATACACTGAAACCTAAATGCCGCCCTGCCCCAGATCCCTGCAGGAGGAGCCTTTCCCAGCTGAAGCTCTCCAGGGCTGGGGCTGCCATAGCACTGAAATCCCCATGGAAAGTGCATTTCACAGGCACTCTCGCTCATTCTCAGCCAGGGTGAACGGAACGGCCCCACAGCAACAACGGCCCCCCCGGCCCTGCCTCAGGCTGCTCTGCACCTCCCCAGCAAGCCCCGCAGGTTCCCCGCTCCAGGGGAACATAGCACTGGGGAGGCTGCCAGACGGCTCTGGAGATGTGCAGCCAGAAAACAGGCACAGCAGCAGGACAAGCTCCCCCCACCCCACCCCAGCATGCCTCAGCCCTGCCCTGCAGCAAAGCCTCTGGAGTGAGGGGACCAGTCCCTGCCCACCCCTCTACCGAGAAGAGCTACAAGGGGTCATTACAATGAGCTTGCCTGGACACTTTGGTGACATGGGCACTTGGCCCACTAAGGGACCCACGGGGGGCAGCTGACATCAGATGACGATATCCTTTGGTCACTGCTGGATCTGGACTGGTGACTAGCTATGACAGATGCCCCGCAGCCCTGTGAGCCAGCCTGTGGCATGAGCTAGCAAACTCTGAGGAGGAGGGACCTCGTCCCACTGGGCATCCCTCCCTTCCCCAGCCGGCCCCTACCATGGCACTCACCATTTATTCTGAGATGCTGACTGCGTGTCAGTGTTGCTGGCTGCCAACCACCACTCACTGGCATTTCGGTGAGCCCAAACAGGGCAATGAGTGGCTTGGGGACCGCCCAGCCCCTGGGCAACAACTGTGTGAGGGCAGTGGCAGGCAGGATCCGCCCAGACCCTTGTACGTAGGGCTCAGATCAGGCTGTGGGAGGGAATCCCTTTGGGGAAGTGAGCTGCTGCCTCCCCTCCCCTCCCCTGCCAGGAATTTGAACTCGATACACTTGTCGAAACTCTGACCACAAATTTGGAGGCAGAGGCCTCTGTCTGGTTTCCTGCTTCCGGCTCCGTCAGACAGTCCCCGTATGAGGCCAGCCCCATGTCAGAGGAGAGCCTCTCCCCAGAGCCAGCCCCAGCCAAGTACTGACTTCTCCAGGGGGTCTCCCTCTCACACAAGACCAGCGTACGCCAGCTTCACTACTCAACCGACCCCAGACAGCAGGGAGGAAAGGGCCACAGCGGGCGACGGTGACGCCAGCAGGCTGCGGCCCGGCTCCTGGCTGGCACGTGGCTGCCGTGAGCCTTCTGCCAGTGCTGCAAGGTGCTGGGCAGCACCACTCCACAGCCTTGGCCTGGCCAGCAGCAATTCCCACATAGCCCCACAGCGGCAGGGCTACGTGCAGGCAGGTACTGCTGCTGCCCCTCAGCACAGCCTATACTGCACGTGTGGCTGGGGTCCCGGCTAATGCACCCGCCTTGGTAACAAAAGCGTAAGCCACAGAGATGCTGACAGGCTTTCTACAATGCCAGAGCTTGTTCCACAGAAAACTGGCTGCTCTAAGCTGCTTTTTATCCTCCTGCGTTCGATTGGTCTCCGGTTCTCCTACCTCTCCTGTTATTTATACTTCGTTATTTATTCTGTCCCACTTTGCTTTGCCAGAATTCTATCGGCAGGGTCAGTGCTCAGACTGCTCTGGTTAGGTCCCCCGGACACAGCGAGCGAACGGTTCTCCATGGGTCTGCTCGGTAACGAGACTGATCACACAGGCACCAGACTGCTCCTGACAGGGGCGGAAAAGGCTCCAGGCTGGTCCTTTCCCAAGCAAAGATTTAAGCTAGGGTCGTCAGTAGGTGGACCAGGGGCCAAAGCCAGACCTCCAGACACTTTTGAACGGGCTGCAAAATCGTTTTATTTACTTTTATTATTATTATTTCTTATTATTTTCTCTGGAGTCTGGACCTTGCCCAAGAAATTTGGCCCTTGACAAAAGAACTGCTTACCCCTAGCTTAAGCCAACGCTGCAGATCCAGAGGGGAATTCAGTGATGCCCAAGAACGAACTCACCGGCACCCAGACACCACGGTGGTGGGCACACAGCAACGCCCCAAGCCAGGGAAATCCCTGCTGTGGGAGCAGTTGTACTCATCTCCCAGCCAATGCAGCCTCACGCACTGGCGGTGCCAAGGCAGCCCAAGTCATTGCCATCACAGGCCCTGTCCAGAGGAGCAGCAGAGTCTGGCTCAGCCTGCATCCTCGCAGCCCAGGAATTAGGAGATAGCCCTTTTAACTGCGCACATTCCAGGGGTCTGACTCGTCCCCACACCTGCCTGCACTAGAGCCCTTTCTGGCCCTGGAAAGCTGCTCCAGAGCAGCACCGCTGACAAATAAAGGGGCTTAGAGAAATAAATCTGCCAGCCAGCACATGTCAAGGGCAGGGCCTGGAAGCAGAAATCTCCGGCTACCCCCTCCATACAATGCAGGCCAGTGCCAAGGCTGAGCAAGCTCAATGGACCATACCTTCCCACCCGCGCGACCAGATAGGAGCCTTCCCCGGAGCACTGGGGGGCACTGCAATGCCACTGGGAAGCACCCAAGAGGCTGCCCCAGCAGCCCTCCCAGCTCCAAAGGGTTTGCTAAGGTGCCAGCGTTAACAAACACACCGTGCAGGGTTCTCTAACACAGACTTGCTAACATCTAGAGTCCCCAGGACGGTTAACCAGGGCTCTCCTCCGGGGACCACACTTGCCACGCAGCAGGCAGGAGCCGGCCGCACTCTCAGCAGGCCACAAGGGAAATCACACCTCGCCCACATGTTGCGGACTTCCCCAAGGGCACCTGCAAAGCCTGGATGCCCGTTAGACTGAGCCACGGCAGGGCAAATGACTGGGAAACATCAGCACGTCTCCAATACACCCTGGGCAGCATCTAAAAATAGGCCAGCCTTAAAATGGTGGCCTGCTGGCCCCGCCGGGCACCCTGAGAGCCAAGCGTGCTCCACCTCTGAGCTCTGGGCCCGTTCTAGGCACTCATGTGAGGGGAAAGAGCCCTTACCTGGAGAACCTTCTACCTTACCAGCGAGGTGGGGCTGGGGCCCTGGCAGCGCCTGAGAGGAGAGGAACAAGCAGGCAGCCGGGCAGGGCGTCCGCTGCGAAGAGAGCTAGCGTAAGGCGATAGGTAAGCCAAGTGTCAGTTCCCCAGCGCTGCAGCCAGAGGCACAGGGACAGCTGGCCTGATACGGCCACCCTAAAAATAGCCAAAGAATGCAAGGCAGAGCGCAAGCCTGCCCTGCTCCCTGTCGCCAGCCCCCATCCCCGCTCCCCACTCGCCTTTGCCTGGCCTTTGCATGCACACATGGGAAGAGCTGCACCACCGGGGTAAGGGCCTCGCTGCAGGGAGAGGAAGCGATGTGGGCGTCTGGCAGCCGGGCTGCTAACGCAGCTCTGCGGAAGGAAACCCTCCTCCAAGGGGAGCACGGCTGCCACGAGCACCTCACCCGCCACACTGCCAGCTACCCAGGGGAAACAGGACAGGGCACTGCACCTGGCCGCAGAACAGCAGCTGTGGTCAGGGAGCCTTGGGACACAGGCTCGTGTTACAGGAAAGCCTGCATGAACACGGGAAAGATAACCCCCACACGAGAGGGGCCAGAGCCCTCCTGAGCTGAGACCTCTATGGCTCGGGGGGGACAGCCCCACTGGTTTCCACATGCTGTTCCCATTCCAGCGCTGCACCCTGCTCCAGGCCTGTGTCATGGGAGGGTGCTAGACGGAAGAAGTAACTGCAGCTCTTCCACAAGCAGCAAAGGGAGGAGCCTGGCCCGACACTGGCTGACTAACGCCTGGGCGATAGGGAGTGTACATGGAGCACAAATAACCACTCCGGGCAGCAGGCAGGAAACAGGGCAGGGGGAGCAGCAGAAATGCAGCCATGCTCCCCAGGTGGCTGCTTGCTCTGCTGGCAGCCAGAGTTCCTGGAGAGCAGGGGCAGCCAGCAACTCAGGGAAGGGATTACCCTCTGTGTGTCTGCTCCAGCCTCAGGGGAAGAGTCTGCTCCAAGCAGCCACGCTGGGTTCCGTCTTAAAAAGCTTCCCCTGGCTGCAGCTCTGCCAGTGACAGAGCTAGATTTTAACCACGGGGTCCTCTAACTGCTCAGCCTAGGGGGCAGTGATCAGAGCCTGTGCGAGCGTCACCACCAGAGAGACACACTAAGGAAGAAAGTCCAGCATGCAAGGCCAGTGTCTTTCACACTATGGCATTACCTTATGGATTCACACATACTCCTGGGTCTCGAGGTGCCAAACACTGGTGTCCCCGAGCCTGGCTCACTGGGGTACCTGCAAGCAAGGCTTCTAGATCCAGCCAGATCACAGGGTCTGCGGCTCTCTGGCTGCCTTCCCCAAATGGATGCCCGTACATATTCCAGCCTAAATCTGGAGGGGTCCATATGTAGGACCTGACAGAGAGAAACCCATTTCAGGCCCAACATTTGGTCTGCATTGGTAAAACATTTAATAAAGCCTCATAGGAATAGAAACAGTGCCCTGACATCTTACACGTGCAGTGAAATATTTACACGGGGTGGGAGAGAACAGGGGGACGTTAACTCTTGTCCCCCCTGAATCCAATCCCAAGAGCACAGGAACCAGCCATGGAAACTATGGCGGAATGGCCTGGTTTGTATTTATAGCCTGAGCACAGTGAAACGGCATGAGCAGGCAGTATCCAGGGGGAGAAGCCAACCAGAGCATCTCTGTTCTGCTCTCCTCAGGGGGCTGGTAGCAAACTGGAAGAATTATGCTAAGAGGACCCCACACCTCAGTGCTAGGGGGTAGGACAGGACCCTCTCCTCACCAACAGGCACCTGGCGAGAGTCCAATAAGCCCATGGTGTTTGCCAGGGAGACAGCCTGGGTGTTTGGGACCTGCCAAGGAGAGGGGGCCAGGATCACAGGGTCCCCAGCGTGGGAGAGAAGGTGGCAGCACTCATCTATCCGGCTTGGGGGGAGTAACGTGGTGCAGCAGCTCCCAAGGGTGCGAGTATCCCCGTGAGCACAGCCAGCACGCGGAGGGCAGCACACGCAAAGGCACAGAAACAATCCCTGACTTTTTAAGTCTGCCTTAGCTGTCCAAAACGCACCGTGCCCAGCAGATGGCGCAGGCCTCCCGCTCCCAGCTGGCTGCGCTCTGCGCGTGCACCCTTCGCTTCGCTGGCCGGGACAGGTCTGTGCAGGGCTCACGGATTTGCCATGGCGAGGGCACCACCCACTCCTGGAGAAGCAGAGGCATCCGGGTGACTTGCGGAGCATGAGCCTGGCTCTGGAGCACTTCCCTCAGGGAGACAGGGTGGGGGTGGGCACAGATTGGTGCGAAAGCAAAACCACTGGGCTGAACTGCGCAGCTGAGCCCTGGTGCTGACACAGAAAAGCAAGGTCCTGACAGCTCAGTCACTAACGACCCCATGGCCCTTTCCCCACGGGGGTGCCAGCCCCCAGCACTCTGGCCAAAACCCAGTCGGAGCGATTGTATCCCGCCATGCTGCAGCTTCACATCCTGCTCAGAGCTGCCCTGTAACGCTCAGTGTTAAACATCTCCTGCATTTCGCTTTCAGAGGTGGCTGCTGTCAGCAGCCAATGCAGCACGGCAGAGCCCGCTTAGCCGAAACTCCCATTCCAGCCAAGTGGGACAGAGGACCCCCAGGACACAGGGCCAGACGCCGAGCTTATAGAGGGCTCCAGGATCCTCCAGGAGGAAAAGTCGTGTATCAGCACGTTCTCACTACAGAAACCAGGAGGCCATCAGGAAATACCCAGAGAACACTCCTGTCTGCCCCAGGAGGCACGTCAGGCTGTCTCTAGGAGACACCAATATCCCCATGGCCATCCCCAATCCTGCAGCACCCTCATTCTAGTCCTGGGCCCCCACCCAGCTTTGCCAATGCCCCATATTTGCTGGCATGCCCCCAGATTACACAGAGCCTTTGAAAGGGTATCCCCTCTGCGGTCCTGCCCTCAGTGAGCCCTGAGCTCTGTATAACATCCGGGGGCGGGGGGGGGGGGGGGGAGAGGACCAGTCCATGAAGACCGCAACGCCTGAGGCCGTGACACCCGAAACAAGAAAGCCTATGAGAAGAGGGATCTGGCTAGGAGAACAAACCATGAGTTAATCGCCCTATACTGAATTGCCCTGTGTCCCAGGCCAGAGTTACACACCCCTGCCGCAGCCAGCAGGCCTCCATTGTCATTTGTTCCTAATAAGTGCTAATTAGCAGTAGCTGGGTTAACCCGCCTGTCTACCAAGCAGCGAGACAGTTGCATGTTCCACAGGCAGCCAGCACTCCCCCAGCCCCAGGCATCAGGATGGCTGGAGTGCAGAACCCAGAGCAGCGCTGGGGTGCTCGGACAGAGAGAGACCAACAGGGTGAAGGAGGGACATGGTGCTGCATTCTCCCACCAGGCACCTCCATTTGCTTAACCCTCCTCACGTTCCCTGCACTCCCCCAAGGCCGCAGGGTCATGCTGGGATCCTTACGTCTCAGCAGCAGAGGGGAGGGCAAGACGGGCCATGCTGCAGAACCCCAGGAGTTACAGTTGGCCCCCCCAATCCTAGAGGGGAAAAGCAGAGAAGTGAGCATCAGGGCAGGTCCATGGTGCCTTAGCAGCATCCCCTTCAGCCCTCAGAGGGAAGGGCCCCTCGGGGACTGGGGGCTCCCACTCCCCAAGTTCAGAAATATGCCTGCAGCCCAGAGCTGGGCCCGCAAAACCGGGGCATTCTCGCTGGCTCGCTCCCCAACCACACCAGCCAAGTTGACAGTAAAGCAGCTTTTGCTGCAAAGCTCAGTAGTGAACGTACAACCATGTCCATGGCAACAGATGGGAATACAGCCCTGGGAAGATGAATGAGATCGGGGGGTTCCTCCCACTTGCTCCAACGTTTGCCAGAAGGGGGACAGGACAACCCACAGCACACGAATGGCACAGGCCAAGAGATGGTGTAGCCCTGGGCAAACTCTCAGCCCACAGGCAGCAATGCCCTTGGGCGTGTTGCACAACCCCCAGGTGAGGATGGGCCGCCAGAATCCCAAACTGCCCAGCCCAGCTCTGCAGGGCCTATGGAGGCTCCAAGGATTCTCGCTGGACTCCTGCTGCTGAGACTTGCCTTTGCGCTGGGCCTGGGGAGAGTCCCCCTCTCACGCACACCCTCAGGCAGCACACTGCAGGTTCCTGCCCCCCTGCAACCAGCATGGCCCAGGTGCAACACGAGGGACTGCTTGCCTCTGGCACAGCAATAAGTTCAATACCTGCCATAAAAATAAGACACTCACAGAGGGGAGGTCTGTCAAGTGGCAAGGGCAGGCCCAGGACAGCTGCAAAGGCAGAGCCCATCTCCCTGGGAATGGCAGAGGGAGCTGCCTGCCCTCCCCCTTCCAGGCCCCCCATGCAATGGCCAGCAGTGGAGTCAGGCTCCGGCTCGGGAGGCTGGCTGGAGGACATTGCAGTCGGGTTTTGGCTTCTCAATCCGAGGCAGCCTGGAGCCCCCAAAAGGAGTGTTTCAGAAGGGTGCGTATGTCACCTCCCAGCCCCACACATGCAGCCTGCCTCTGTTTGGCTGGTTCTAAGGAACTCTGCAGCATGGCATCAGGGGAACTGGAAGCCTAGGAGTTAACAGGCCAGCTGCAGTTGGCAGCAATGACCGCAGCAATGCAGTTGTTTCCCTAGGGAAGGAACCAGCTCGCTCAGATGCCAGGAGACAGAAGAAGCTGGCACCCAGTTAGACCTGTTTCCAGGCAGGCAGTGTGCAGCCCTGGGGAGATCCCGGCTCACCAGGACACACTGGCTTCCCATGGCGAGGATCCACGGGTACCAGGCTGAGGTGAAAAGACAGGGCTGAGAGTTTCAGAGCAATACCCATGCCGTCTCCATCCCCCACGACAATGCTTTGCACTCTACCAGTGCAAGAGGTGTGCCCAGAGCTCGATAAATACAGCGGGCCCCAGGAGCCCGACGGGGGATCTGCACGGAGTTCACTTCAGCATCACAAAGAACAGGCGAGAAAGGAGCAGCTGCCCCGCAGCAGTGGTGAGCTGCAGTCCACAACGATACACCAAGAGTGGGGAGGAGACAGCTCAGAGCGATCCCTCGAGCTGGAGAGCAAACACTAGCCCTTCAGCTGGCACTAAGCCACCTGCTCATTTCTCCCCCCAAAGCTTCCTGGCCATGGCAGCGCTGCTGAGTGCTGTCCCGGCGTCCCTGGGCGATGCTCCGGGACTGCTCCCTACGAAGCCAGGCAGGACTCTGGGGAAGTCTCCTTTCTGTGAGCAGACTGTCTGCAGGACACACAGCTCACACAGCTTCCACCTTCCTGGGTCTGACCTTGGAGCATTCAGCCTCCTCTGCCCCTCTGCGCCCTTCCCACAGCGAGTCCGCCCAGGCAGGGTCCTGGGGAAGCCAGAGGGTCCTGCCCCCCAACTCCACAGTCAGACGGGACTCTCAGCCAGCCAGCAAAACAGAGGTTCATTAGACAACAGGAACATGATCTAAAACAGAGCTTGTAGGTGCAGAGAACAGGACCCCTCAGCTGGCTCCATTTTGGGGGACAGTGAGCCAGACAACCACGTCTGCCCTTCACTCCACGTCTCCAGCCAGCCCCAAACTAAAACTCCCTCCAGCCCCTCCTCCTCTGGGCTTTGTCCCTTTACCAGGCCAGGAGGTCACCGGATTCCTTTGTTCTCCAATCCTTTAGCTCCCACCTTGCAGGGGGGAAGGGCCCAGGCCATCAGTGGCCAGGAAACAGGGTGTCGGCCATTCTCTGTGTCCAGACCCCTGCACACACCTGCCCTCTAGGGCTCTGCAATGATCACACACCCTTACCCCACCCCCTAGACACTTAAGAACTGCCTAGGGGAAACTGAGGCACCCCCACACTATTCAGAGGAAACATTAAGAACAGTCCCACTTCGTCACACCAGAGGAATCAGCTCCCACACACAGGACGGAACTCAGAGCAAGGCCCTGTTCTGGTGCCTCTCCCATGGCCAGATTCCCTGAAATAAAGGGAAACAGGAAGGAGCCCCAGGGCTCTGGGGCAGCAGGTTCATGAGACTCTCCCCCCTGGAGAGGGAGATAAACCAGGAACACCTGCAGCCCAACAGGGAAAAAAAAGCTGCCCTGTCCATCCAACTACCTGCCTGCCTGCGCAGCCCTGCGAGGGGCCAGCTGTATTGCAGAACAACCCCAGCCGGCCGTGATTCCCCAGGCTGCCTCCTGGGATTACTTTGGCAGCAGCACGCATCAGACTGGGTTCTGACAGAGCCAAGCAGCCCTGACCAAGCACCTGCAACCACAGTGCTGCATTCTCCTGCTTGCACTATGCTGTGCCCCAAAGGTGCCGCTACAGACGGAAAAACACGGCAGGTCACGAGCAGGGGCGGAGGGAGGGGACAGGCCGCTTCCCAGCCCCTGGAATTCACTCGGACACATGCACACCACCACACCTTGCCAGGGGAACAGGGTTTCCTATGTGGATAACTGTCCCATTGGGCTGGGGCTGAAATCCCCAAACTCATTCCACTTAGCCCCCCCAAGGAGCTGCCTGGTAGTGATGGCTTTTAGCCACAGCGGCCCTGAGAACAGTCTAGCCCGTGATCTAGAGCCCAAAGCTCCTTGTTACCCCAGGTATCGCTCTCTTACTTGATCGTTTTTTATCCTGAGACCTCAGCAGCCTCCACCTGTCTGTTCCCCAGAAATTCAGGAAGCTCCCTGCCTGGCTCCCTCAGCCAGCCACGGCTCAAAAGAAACAGAACAGGGACCTAAAAGCAAGATGAAGCAGTTCCTTCCTTGGACATCATCATTGGCACTTCCTACCAGCACAGTCTGGCAATTCTTCATCTGCAATACAAACAATTCCCCCTCTTTCCCTTCCCTACCCCAAGCACATCTGTGCCTGGGTAGGACTGGACGTAGACGTAGACCAAAGCACGTAGACCCATGCTACAGAAAGCATGCCTGCCATCTATCCATGCCCGCAAGGAAGTAATTGCCTCAGCCATTTTCTCGGCATAGCCAAGTCCCCTGGGAAGGTCTGGCCAGTCACTGGGCTAGGAGTACTCACTGGACCAAGCTCCAGCAGAGCTGTGATGGAAGGAAACAAGACAGGCTCAAGCTCTGTGCAGGGTCTTGTCCTGGAGTTCAGTGGACTGGGGGAAGACAACTCCAATGTTTGGAGCTGTGCCGTTCCAAGATTTCATCAGCCCTATGAGGACACTGTCCTGTTTTGCCCCACCCTTGGCTGCTGCCCTCCTTAGAGGATGAGACATTTTACTACAGCAGTGAACTGTGGAGACATGGTCCATGCGGCAGTGTGAAGCGCCAGGACTGGAGAATACCCTAGTCAATTTCTGAGGGTCTTTGGCAAAGATTCATCATCTGAGTGATGTCAAATTCCCTTAAGGAGCAAGAAAAGGTTTATGGCCCCAGCTCAGAGGACATCTGACTACCACTGGAGCACAGGGCCCTGGGATCAGCTTGACTGCTGCAGTTCATCCCCACAACTCGTCCCTTGCCAGGTCTTTAGGTCATTTTCCAGCCAATGACGCTGGCCATAACATTCCCAGAGCCAGTGGCCTGAGAGTGCAAAGACATTTCATATTCTCCTAACTGCCTCAGGATTTATCTCTGCAGCTGGTTAGCTGCTGACCAGCATCCCCAAGGGACAAATTATGGGTAACCACAGACGACTGTGGAGGAGAATACCCTGAAACCAGCCCTCTGCCATTTGCTGACCAATATTAATACTAGGATTTGCCAGAGCCTTCCGAAGAGCGGCCTGTGCCCATACTCTGCTCAGCAGGAGAGTTTGTTCCAAGCTGGTGAGAAAGACACCCTCCTTGACCTGTGTGCAACAGCGGCCTGGCCCAAGCAAAGGGACGATGCCCAAATCTGGGGCTCCTGGCTACAAACATTCCCTCCCGTGTCCTCTTCCTCTTCACTGTGACCAGCATGCCAGGCGGTAGGGCAGTGAAGGCTGGGCTCTGACCTAGGCAGAGAGAAACATGACCCAGCCCCAGATCTGAACTCCCCTGAGCTCTGGGGAAGGTCACAGCCAGAAGCCCAGCAGGCCTGACAGCTGTTAGGGCTCCCTACTCCTAGCCCCCCAGACCATCTCTCACACCTACCCCCAGGCAGTGCACTGAAATAAGCCAGGTCCAAGCCTCCTTGGCTGGAGGGAGAGCGACCACGACATGGGCAGGTGGTGGTGGGAATCTAGGGCAGGGCAGGAGAAGTTTCCCAGATCGGAAAGGGCTGGGAGGACACACGTTGAGATGAGTTATTAGCAGAAAGGTCAAGGCCACTTCGTGTCCATTGGGGAGCCCTAGGCTAGCCAGGATACGTTCAATGCACAGGAATTTTTGCACATAAACATTTCCATGTCCCAGCCTGCGGCTATACCTCCCTCTGACAAGGGGAGGAGAAAGGCCAGGACTGAGCAGCCAGAGAGCAGGGCAGTCCAAACCCTATAGCCCACAGAGCATGGGGCAGCAAAGACTCACAAGGCCTGAACGCTGGAAAGTGACGCACAGCTCAGGAATGTGGCGGCGGCTGCAGCCAGGAGGTGCCTAGGGCGATGGGAGTCGGGGCAGGGAGACTGAGCTGAGACTGGCGTGCCAATCCCATCTGCACGGATGACACTGGTGACTCTGCTGAGCTCAGACACGCCCTGGGCTGCAGGCCATGAGCCCTGATCTCCCGCTGGAACACAGGAGACTGGAGGTGGGTCTATCCTCCCCATGCTCAGTCACTGGGGGATCCCACCAGCTATTGCAGGGAGACAATTTACCCCCTCTGCAGCGAGCAGACCAGTTCACAGACAATGACTGCCCAGCCCGAAGACGGGGAGTTCTCTTGCCGGGGGGGTCTCTGCCACACAGAACACCACAGCCTGCTCTGGGCAGCTCAACGGGCCCGTGGCCAGGCTGACAGAAAGCAGGAAGTTTTTCGGATGGCAGCTGCTGGGACCCTCTGTTTTTCAGAGGTTTAGCTTGCAGGCCAAAGGTGCGGACAACAGCTCTCTAGCCCCACAGCAGGACCCCCCCTGCCCGACTCCAGATGCACACTGCCTTCCCCTGCCATGATCCACCAGGGCTTCCCACACAGCCGGGAGAACTCTAGGTGCAGCCACTTTATTGTGGGGCCGTGGAGGAGGTTTGCTCTGCAATTTAAGGGTTCCTCGACTGATCACCCAGCGTCTCCAGGGCTGTGCAGCACCGAGGGCAGGAAGAGGCCCTGGAAAAGCGGCCCCCGGTGTCCCTCATCAGATGGGTCTGACCTATTGGAGCAGGATGAAGCTGTCACCTGAACTCTGCACTGCAGAAACAGAGCTCCAGGGAGTCTCACACGGGATCCATCCCCCTCACTCAGGTCTCATCACTCCACTCGGGGCCCTGCACAGGGCCAAATCCACAGCAATCCCAAACAAAGCTTCAGCTCTCCCCATTAAAGCATTCTGTTCCTTCACACTCCGGAGGGTGGGAGGCAAAAAGCGGCTCGCACGGTGTGGTCAGGGTGACGGTGGATCTCAGCTTGCGCCAAGCAGCCTGGGCATAGTGCATGCTGGCATTTGGACTCTCCCTGGTGCCACACTCCCTTCGGGCAGGTGAGGCCGGCTGCATTTTCCTCCATTCTTTGTAAACAAGCAGCCCTGGGGCCCCTGCAAAGCTTCCCCTGCTATGTTGGTGCAGCTAACTGCACGTGGCCCTGCATTACAGATCCAAGGATCTAGAGAAACGGCACCACGACATGGGCTTCGATCCACTAGTGACAAAGCACAGAGCAGGCCAAGCAAAGCATGGCTGGATCAATCTCCTCCCCCGCAGGCATGGCAGAGACACGTTGCTTCCAAGCCAGGGAGTGCATCAGGCAGAGGGAGCTCCACACCCAGTGTCCTCGCTAGGAATACGAGGCAATTCATTCCCAAGAGCAACAGCCAGTCAGCATGCTGCAGATGCTGCAACAGGAGACGCACACGACGGGGCAGCGGAAGCACTCTCTCCTCAACACTAGGGACCACACGCTGGTTCCGGACTCTTCCCTGGTGCCGCGGCAGAGTGGGGAGGGGGAAGCAGTGGGGCAGGGGCCTGAGGATGCTCAGAAGGACAGTGTGGGCGCAGGGGAGCGAATCCCACGCAGATGGAGTGTCATAAGGATAGGAGCAACCCTCACTGCTGTGGGGACACAGGAGCAGCAGAGGGGCCTGCCGGGGTTTAAGGGACGCCTGCAAGGTTTAGGTGGAGGGCAGCTGGGAAGGAGACGTGTACAATGGTAAGAGTGCTGGAGTGCAGCAGAGTAGGGGGACAGTCTGGGGAAGAGAGAAACCAAGCGGGGCAGGGCAGGGCAGCCCCGTTCCCAGCTGTGATGCAAAGGGAGATGCAGCGGGATAGGGAGGCTTTTACTTCCTCCCAGGTGCTATACAGGAGCCCAGCATACACACCGGACAAGCCTTTGGCACCTCTCCTCCCTGCCAGGGCTCAGAAGGCCAACAGCCCAGCCTGCCCACGCAGCGAGTCATGGCGGGTTAGCCACAGAGGGTTGTGGCTCTAACCTGGCTGGGCGTCAGGAACAAGCAGAGGGCTGCAAAGAGACTGGAGCCTCCCCACCCGCCTGCTGCTCTGGTTCTGTGCTCCGGAATGCCACTCTCCCCAGCTCAGCCTCTCCCTTGGGCCCCTGGCTGCTCACAACCAGGATTTCTGCTCCACCAGCAGATTCCTCTCATTCCTCCTCAGAGCCATATGGAGCCGCTGCAGCAGAGACCACCCTCGCCCAGCAGCTGGAGACAGCTCCCTACCCTTCCTCAGCACCACCCTGCCACCCCTCACCCCAAAGCCCCCAGCCCAGAGGGTTCCAGCCCTGACCCCAGCCCCACCAACGCCCAAGACCTATCACAAGTCTAGTCACTCCTGGGTGGGGCATAGGAGTGTCACGGAGTCCCCGGGTGTGACGAAGTGGGACTGTTCTTAATGGTTCCTCTGAATAGTGTGGGGGTGCCTCAGTTTCCCCTAGGCAGTTCTTAAGTATCTAGGTGGTGGGGTAAGGGTGTATGATCCTTGCAGAGCCCTAGAGAGCAGGTGTGTGCAGGGGTCTGGACACAGAGAATGGCCGACACCCTGTTTCCTGGCAACTGATGGCCTGGGCCCTTCCCCCCTGCAAGGTGGGAGCTAAAGGGTTGGAGAACCAAGGAATCCGGTGACCTCCTGGCCCGGGAAAGGGACAAAGCCCAGAGGAGGAGGGGCTGGAGAGAGTTTCAGTTTGGGGCTGGCTGAGACATGGAGTGAAGGGCAGACGTGGTTGTCTGGCTCACTGAGAGTCCCGTCTGACTGCGGAGTTGGGGTGCAGGACCCTCTGGCTTCCCCAGGAGCCTGCCTGGGCGGACTGGCTGTGGGAAGTGCACGGAGGGGCAGAGGATGCTGAATGCTCCGAGGTCAGACCCAGGAAGGTGTGAGCTGTGTGTCCTGCAGACAGGCTGCTCACAGCTGTAGCTCACGAAAGCTCATGCTCAAATAAATTGGTTAGTCTCTAAGGTGCCACAAGTACTCCTTTTCTTTTCACAGAAAGGAGACTTCCCCAGAGTCCTGCCTGGCTTCATATGGAGCAGTTCCAGAGCATCGCCCGGGGACTCCGTGACACCGGGCGATGCTCTGGAACTGCTCCCTACGAAATCAGGCAGGACTCTCGGGGAGCCTCCTCTCTGGGAGCAGACTGTCTGCAGGACACACAGCTCACACCTTCCTGGGTCTGACCTCGGAGCATTCAGCATCCTCTGCCCCTCCGTGCGCTTCCCACAGCGAGTCCACCCAGGCAGGCTCCTGGGGAAGCCAGAGGGTCCTGCCCCTCAACTTCGCAGTCAGACGGGACTCTCAGCCAGCCAGTAAAACAGAAGGTTTATTAGATGACAGGAACAAGGTCTAACACAGAGCTTGTAGGTACAGAGAACAGGACCCCTCAGCTGGGTCCATTTTGGGGGGCAGTGAGCCAGACAACCACGTCTGCACTTCACTCCATGTCCCAGCCAGCCCCAAACTGAAACTCTCTCCAGCCCCTCCTCTTCTGGGCTTTGTCCCTTTCCCGGGCCAGGAGGTCACCGGATTCTTTTATTCTCCAACCCTTTAGCTCTCACCTTGCAGGGGGGAAGGGCCCAGGCCATCAGTTGCCAGGAGACAGAGTGTCAGCCATTTATGTACACTGGCCCTTTGCTCTGCAACAATTACACCCCCTTATCCCACCCCATAGAGACTTAAGAACTGCCTAGGGGAAACTGAGGCACCCCTACAGTATTCCAAGGAAACATTAAGAACAGTCCCACTTCGTCACAAGGAGCACACAGGAGCCATGGCCTAGGCAGGGAGCTGGGGCTTTGAAGTGGCTCTGTTTCACTAGGGAGCTGGAGCACACAGAGCTTACTGGGAGGCGGATGGTGCTGCTGGGCCAGCCTGAAGCAGGCTAGGGAATGAGTCACTGGCCTATAGGATATCATTGCCCCAGAACCCTGAATGGCATGGACCACTCCATCCCACCAGCCTGTTCCCTTACATGAGACGGGGGGGATCCAAAACCCATCGCAGACCCTCTCAGAAGCTATGAGAACCATTTGCCTAAGGGAGGCTCTGGCCTTACCCCATGGCTTGGGACACTTCCAGCTAGGCAGAGCTGGGATGACCAGGGCAGGGAGGGACAATCCTGTCCTGGCTCCCAAGAGCTGACCTGGAGGGACAGAGCACGACTTTCCCCTCTCCTCTGGAGACCCACGTTTAGCCCTGCTCAGTTATCATCAGGACGAGGCCCCTCCTCCCATCACTCCTCACCTGCTGCTCCTAAAACATACCGGAGCAGTCACTCCACCACCTGCCCCTTCCTTTGCTGCCATCTGCAGCGAGGTTCCCCTGCCCTACACCCAGCAGCGTGGGATCCACGCAGCTCAAATGGTGGCTGAACAGGGAGAGAAATTAGAAACTTTTCTTGGAGAAACACAAAAAAACCCAAAAAGTGTCTTCAGGATAATCAGAGCCAGGGAAAAATCCAGAGTATTTCCTGCGTCTCCTGCAACCTCTATTTCAACAGAGCAATACAGGCCAAGCCAAGGGCTACAAGTGGGGTCTGCAGCGAGAACCGTAATCAGAAAAACCCCCTCCCCCAGCCCTTCTTTTAGCTCCTAACAGCCTCGGCTCTGGGGTTGTGCATTCAACAAGCCACATCAGACCAGACATTCCCGCCTAATGCTGAGATGTGGTGCCGGTGGGCCAGCGTTTGACACCGGGAAGACAGGGAAGTCAGTGGGCTCTCAAGGAGAGAGTACCTGAGCCACAACTCGGCACCTTTGGCCAGCTAATGCACAGCCAGAACCTACAGTGATACGTTTCACTGTCCAGAGACAGGAAATCTCAGCAGTGCACCCCACGAAGGTAGGAAAAGAGGGACTCCCAGAAAACTTCTTCTGGAGTGGGAGATGGCTGATCTGATCTCTGAGCAGAGCACAAGCGCCATGGGCATGTCTGAGGGTGCAGCGAGAGATGACTCCAGAGATAGCAATGCGTGGGGGCACGCAGGGCTCTGCTGGTGCAACCACTGAATATCTGTTGTCCCTCTGAAGTGCTGTGGGGGGTCTCTGGAATATTTCTGCCCCTGCCAGAAGAGAGCTGTGTATACCTGCTACTTACCAGAAGCATTTAAATGGTAAATAAACAAATACAAACTTCAGAGTAGCAGCCGTGTTAGTCTGTATCCGAAGAAGTGAGCTGTAGCTCACGAAAGCTTATGCTCAAATCAATTTGTTAGTCTCTAAGGTGCCACAAGTCCTCCTGTTCTTTTTGCAAATACAAACTTGGAGCAGAGCCAGCCTGGTAGAAGAGGCCAGGTGTGAACTTTGGGCATGAGGGGGCTCTCTGCTCAGAGGCCCTGGTGCACTGCATTGCAGCACCCAAAAGGGCATCTCCCACAATGGCACTGCACGTTCCTTCCAGCGACACAGACATATGCCCTGCTCTGCCTCCAGTCGCTCTGATTTCAGCTGCTCTCATTAGCACTGTAAACACAGCTGCCCCGGAAATCAGGCTGACAAATCAGCCCAGCACAAAGGGTTTGAGACAAATCTAGAAAGCAGCTCTGGATGCTGCCAATCACTCCCTGCACCATCCACGTGACACAGACGGCATGGAGGACACAGGGACAGCGCAGCTGGGCACCTCTAGCCACAGCTCAGCAGCGACGGGAAGTTGCTCCCCAGGGTGGCTGTTCAACATGTGGGTTCTCAGTCCAGTTCCCAACAGAGACAGCACAAAATACCACAGTCGGCACTAACTAGCCTCCCCACTGGAAGCCTCCTCTGAAAAGGCAGCAAATGAATGGGCACCCAAGACTAAACTCCCTTCTCACGGCAGGAGGGGCAAGGGAAGGAACTGCCTCTTGCTCTCTCCCCCACCCCAGGGAGGGGCCTTTAGGAAGGCAGAGAGAAAGATAAACACAGCAAGGAGGAAGATTTAAACTAAATTCAATTTCCAGCTTCCTTCTGCCCCAGGCTCCCCTCCCTGGGGCTGGGTGAATTGCAACCCTACCCCTGTGATGCCTCCTCTCTTGGCACCTGTGATGCCAGCTGCCTGAGGGCCTGCTGGACGAGGCAGCTCCTCCGCTGGAGGTAGAGGTGTGGGAATTCTTCCACAACGTGACGTTTTAGAATAAATCGGAAGGCAAAAGACTAGCAGGCGGGGAGGAGGGGGAGGTTGCCACAGAGCCTGTGTGCTCCCCTATGACCCCCAGAGAGCAGATGCCTCTCTGAACTGCTCAAGTCCCTATACCAGGCTGGCTGTCCCTAGGAACAGGCTCCCATGGGAGGGGTAAGGGGCTCCTGCTCCCCTGCAGAGGGGCCTCCTGGGGACACTGAACCCTTCTGCTGCCTGGAAATGTGAGTGAAACACAATTAACAACCCCCTTTCTGACCCAAGCAGCGAGTCAGAGTCTGGGGCTCAGGGGCACTTCCAGCTGCGAGCAGGATTTGGTGGTCATCAGGTATTACTCAGAGACAGTTTTCCTTATTTACAAGGAAGGTACAAAGTCCCATCTCTCTGGAGAGAAGGTCAACCAGCAGGACACAGCACCAAGAGTGCTCTGTTCAACCTGTGCCTCAACCCAAAAGCCCCGCCCCGGGTTTCTCCGGAGTCTGACCTGAACTTTCCAGCTGCCCAGGGGGTTCTCAGCCCCAGCTCCTGCCTAAGCCACAACTTCGGAGTGCTGTCTCCACGGCCATTTCAGAGCATTAGTGCAACCCCTGCTAGTCAAGCCGGTGCTGTGTAGACATTTCCCCTGTGGCCCCTCAAGCACCTCACAACTATGTTCAGTGAAGGGCGTGTTCATGTGTCCATTTCAATGAGGTGTGAACCCAGTCCGTAAAGAGGTTGAATCCAGCTCATCACAACAAGACAGCTGCCCAGCTTTCACAACCCTCTGAAGACTCCGTTTGTGGCCAGGGAGAAGGGTCAGGTGGGACCGTAGCTGAGCCGTGGCAGATACCCCAAACGTTCCAAGTCCCACCTCATCCCTTTGAGCCCTAGGTGCCAGGCATTGGCAGCTCTACGGCTCAGCTGGACTAGAAGAGCCATTGGTACCGTGCTCAACCTGAGCAACACCCCGCTTTACAGACTAGGAAACCTCAGGAGCAACCTGCAACAAGCTCCCGTCCCTGGGGCCTTTCCCAAAGGAGGCAGCCTCAGCGCTGGGGGGCCTCGATTTACAGCATGAAATGAACACACCCAATACGGCCATGGGGGGGCAGGCCCTGCCTGGTATTATGGCATCTCTCAGAAACCACAAGCATCTGAGGGAACAATTGTTAGGGTCTGTAAAATATTCTCTCTTCCAACATGTCCCTTCCCAGAAGAAACATAAGACTTCATACCAAAAAGAAGCGGGCTCCAGGTGGGGCTGGCCACACAGCCATGTGTGCTCCGAGAGCAGGGCGAGGTGCCCAGGATCAACCCTATGCAGCTCACCTCTCAGACACCCCACAACTGACCAGCTGCTGCCATGAATGCAAGGCACCACAAGTTAACCATAACCCTTCAACAGCATTGTAACTGAGGGGCTGGAAAGGCCGTGGTATTCTGCTCCACACACAGAGGCACGCTTCCCCAGTGCAAAGCGGGGAGGTTTCTCAAGCAATGGCCAAAATATGTATATAATTTCCTGTTTCCAAAAAATGGATCATTTTTATTTAAATTAAGAACAGAAACATTCCATGCAGCTTAGCAGGGCCTTGGGGAGAGCACGGGCCTCTCTGCAGCAGGTCTGCACCTTAAACAGCTCCTGCCGAGCATTCAGACATGAGCGGTGCTCCGGGGCTTCTCCCAGGAGCGTCACAGAGCCATCCCTGCCCCAGGAGGGAATGCAACAAGCCAGCAGCGTTTGGTGATCAGGGCTTCACCCTGATTTCACAAGATCCACTAGCTCTCCATGCGGGAGGCAAAATCCTCTTCCCAGCATGGTGGTGTCTTTCTCCAAAGCGGCAAAGACAGAGCAGGGTTCCTTAGTGCGAGAAGGTAATCCAACCTCCCCACCCCGACGGCTTCATCCCTGTAAGGTGTCATAGCTGCCACCACACTTAGTGCAGGCACAGCCTCACCACACAGCTCTCATGCAGGAACCCATGACCATGTACTGCTCTGGGAGTCACCTGCTCTTGATCCCAGTGACTTTGGCTTACAGAGGATTATAACATTCACAGCACTGTCTATGGGGGAGAGCTGCAACGTCCTCTTTAGGCCAGAAACCCCTCAGCACCCAGATTTAAAGGAGCCTCTTTACCGCAACTCCCCTCAAGGCTACATCCAGGCATGGCAAGTCCCACATGGAACCCCCCAATGTCTGGAGCACGGCAGAGGACAGGAGTGGTGCATCTGCTTCCACTCTCCACCCCCCTGTGCAAGCAAGCAGGATGAGCAGGAGGGAGGGCGTGGGACACTGCTCTTGTGGAGCAGAACACAGCAGGCAGATAGCGATGCTCTCAGCTGTTCCCTCCTCTTCCTTTTGTGCCATCAAACTCAGCAATTCTGTACCCCTAGCTATAGAAAGCCAATAATTAGCACAGGCTTGTATATATCTTGACTATTCTTACATAGCGCCCATCTATCCTCCCAGCACCCCCTGAGTAAGGGAGTGCTATTAACCCCACATGGGGAACTGAGGCACAGAGAGGAAGAGACAGACTTGCCCAAGGTCACCTAGGGAGGAGGGAACTGAACCCAGAATTCCCAAGTCCCAGGCCAGCACCCTAACCACTGGGCCACCCTGCCTCTCTTATTGAGCTAGTCTATGGGTAACCATACTGCTAACCCTTGCACTTGTATGGCACCCCCTGTGTGAGGGTCTCTGTGCCTTGTGAGCATTAGTGAATGGATCGGGGTGCATGCTTTGGTAACTAACTAGGCCATAATTCTTTAGCGTCAGGTTTTCTCTGCAGAAGTGTTTGGCAGCCCCCAGAGCTCACTGCATGTGGATATTTCCACCGTTAGGGAACCCACTCCCTGCCTCACGCATGGCATCTTTCAGCTGTCCTGCGCTTTCATGTGCAGATTGTGTGTGTCACAGGGAAAGTGGCATCAACAAACAACCCTGCTGCTAACAAGCTGTCTCCCGAAGGCAGAGACAATGCTCCGTGTGCTGAAGACATTCTGTTGCTGCGTGCACTCAGAAAAGCCCACAGAGTGAAGGAAGCCCCAAACCCCTGCTGCCAGGTCCCTCAGGACTCAGTGCTAAGCCTCATCCACTCTCACGGCTCCAACTCCCAGCCCTGCACTGACAGCTCCCACCCACCCCTGAGCTCTGCCCACTGTTCAGTCCCACGCACCTGACATCTCCTCCTGAATACCCAAACCCCCAATTCCTCATCCCAGCTGGGAGTGCCATCATCCTGCCAGTGCCTCCTCCCCAACTCTGCTCTCCCCTTCGCTCCTCACACGCAGTCACTGAATTCCACCTCCTCTTCCTCCAGAACATCGCCACCATCCCAAGACAGCGACTCACTCCCCTAGGCCATGCACTTTTTTTACCTAGGAGACGTGGGAGTGTCCTAAACTGACTGCCACACACCCCTGTGTTTAGGAAAATACATCAGGACTGCCACTGCAGACTGCCTGTGGCTTCCTCCCTCTAGAAAAGGGAGAGATTTATGCTTTCTGGAGAAAAAACAAGGAACAGAATAGTAGACCCAGCAGGGCCTTCCAAGGGAAACATAAAGCCCCCCCCCCACACACACACACACTAACACTGGGGCCGAGGGATTCCTCCTTGTTCTCCTCTCAGCCTTTAACGCTGAAGGCTGGCCTTATCCAGGACAGGTCCATAGCAGTCAGCGGGACCCACCAAAACATGGAAGTCTGTAACCAACATCGGGTAAGCGTTCCAAGCACAGGGTCATCCAAACCCTGGGCTACACTTGCCCACCATTGAGGGAATGCAATATGCTCAGTCTGTTTGCTTTGGCAGTTTATCTATTCCTGGGAGACCTGGCAGGCAGTCCTGAACAGCCGAGCCTAGTTCAGAGCTGAACCCCAGTGCCCATCTCACTGCGGGGCATGGAGGAGAGGGGGGAATTCATCACTCCATCTGGGTGAAACATTCTGAGCTGGTGGGGTGATGAGGAAGACATAATCCCCTCTTCCAGGGCAACCCCTGCCTCTGCTGTCCCTCTTACAAGAAGCGGGGGTAGGGGAGGTAATATCTTTCATTGGACCAGCATCTGCTTGTGAGAGAGACAAGCTTTCGAGCTACACACAGAGCTCTTCTGCAGGGCTGGGAAATGTGCTCGGAGTGCCACAGCTAAATACAAGGGGGAACAAATCGTTTCGCATTAGTAGCGACACTCCGGGCACATTTCCCAGCCCCGCAGAAGAGCTCTGTGTAGCTGGAAGGCTCGGCTCGTACACCAGCAGAAGCTGGGCCAACGAGAGAGATTCCCTCAGCCCTCTGGCTCGCTCTATCCTGGCAGTGAAACCCCCAGCACAAGCAGCAGGCATTGGGAATGGGGTCCCCCAAAGCACTTTCACGCACATGGAAGCTACGGCACAGCTGGAGCTCTGAAACGCCACCTCTCTCCTCCCACTTCCAGGCCCAGAGTATCAAACCCGCAGCATGCTCCCCCGCCCCAGCCAGGGCTCCCTACACCACTAGTTCTCTCCATTACTCCAGGCAAAGCCCATCGCCCCAGAGACTCTCCCGTTGCTCTCCAGTTTCTACATGGCATTGGCTCTCCCAGTCAGAGTTCGAGAACTTCTTGGACATGCCTTCCAGTCCCTTGAGAGTGCAGAGCTGGGCCCCTGCTCCAGGAGCTCTCTGGTGAGGTGCTTCACGCTCCTGATGACTGGGTGCAATCAGGTGTCCAAGCTGTCATGGAGTCCCTGGAACTGCTCCCCATGAAGCCAGTCAGGACTCTGGGGCAGTCACCTTCCTGTGAGCAGCCTGTCTTCAGGACACAAAGCTCACCCAGCTTCCACCTTCGTGGGTCTGACCTCGGAGCATTCAGCCTCCTCTGCCCCTCCGTGCGCTTCCCACAGCAAGTCCGCCCAGGCAGGGTCCTGGGGAAGCCAGAGGGTCCTGCACCCCAACTCCGCAGTCAGATGAGACTCTGAGCCCGCCAGTAAAACAGAAGGTTTATTAGATGACAGGAACATGGTCTAAAACAGAGCTTGTAGGTGCAGAGAACAAGACCCCTCAGCTGGGTCCATTTTGGGGGGCAGTGAGCCAGACAACCACGTCTGCCCTTCACTCCATGTCTCCAGCCAGCCCCAAACTGAAACTCCCTCCAGCCCCTCCTCCTCTGGGCTTTGTCCCTTTCCCCGGAGAAGGTCACCGGATTCTTTTATTCTCCAACCCTTTAGCTCTCACCTTGCAGGGGGGAAGGGCCCAGGCCATCAGTGGCCAGGAAACAGGGTGTCGGCCATTCTCTGTGTCCAGACCCCTGCACACACCTGCCCTCTAGGGCTCTGCAAGGATCATACACCCTTACCCCACCCCCTAGATCCTTAAGAACTGCATAGGGGAAGCTGAGGCACCCCCACACTAGTCAGAGGAAAAATTAAGAACAGTCCCACTTCGTCACACAAGCACATAGGTGCCCTGGGACCCTCGCTGCCCGAAGGACATCCATGGAGCTCTCCCACAGTGAGCGGTCACCTCCGCCATCTCGGCTTCCTCAGCCGAAGAGCCGACGAGATCCATTCCAAGGGTTTATTTGGGGCCCCAGCCACGGATTCCTAGCTCTCCTCTCTCAGCCGGGCAGGAAGAGATCCCAGCCCATTACAGGTCTGCTCAGACCCAGCCAAAAAAGCCAGTTAAAAACAGCAGCTGTGACACTGTATTCTAACCTGCACAAAACAAGGGCTTCCGCACCCTCCGGAGGCGAGGACACACTCCAAAGGGTATGAAAACCTCAGACCTAAGGCTACCTTCACTCTCAATAGAAACAGCAACAAAGAGTTATCAAAACACCAGAGTTACGAACTGACCAGTCAACCACACACCCAATTTGGAACCACAAGTACGCAATCAGGCAGCAGAAGAGACAAAAATAAAAGCAAATATAGTACAGTACTGTGCTAAAGGTAAATAAAGGGAAAGTTTAAAAAAAGATTTGACAAGGTAAGGAAACTGTTTCTGTGCTTGTTTCATTTAAATTATGATGGTTAAAATCAGCATTTTTCTTCTGCATAGTAAAGAAAAACGGAAAGGAGCATTGTGACGAAGTGGGCCTGTTCTTAATGTTTCCTCTGAATATTGTGGGGGTGCCTCAGTTTCCCCTATGCAGTTCTTAAGTATCTAGGGGGTGGGGTAAGGGTGTATGATCATTGCAAAGCCCTAGAGGGCAGGTGTGTGCAGGGGTCTGGACACAGAGAATGGCCAACACCCTGTTTCCTGGCAACTGATGGCCTGGGCCCCCCCCCCCCCCCCCCCCGCAAGGTGAGAGCTTAAGGGTTGGAGAACAAAGGAATCAGGTGACCTCCTGGCCCGGGAAAGGAACAAAGCCCAGAGGAGGAGGGGCTGGAGGGAGTTTCAGTTTGGGGCTGGCTGGGACATGGAGTGAAGTGCAGACGTGGTTGTCTGGCTCACTGCCCCCCAAAATGGACCCAGCTGAGGGGTCCCGTTCTCTGCACCTGCAAGCTCTGTTTTAGACCATGTTCCTGTCGTCTAATAAACCTTCTGTTTTACTGGCTGGCTGAGAGTCCCGTCTGACTGCGGAGTTGGGGTGCAGGACCCTCTGGCTTCCCCAGGAGCCCCACCTGAGTGGACTCACTGGGGGGAAGCGCACGGAGGGGCAGAGGATGCTGAATGCTCCGAGGTCAGACCCAGGAAGGTGGAAGCTGTGTGAGCTGTGTGTCCTGAAGACAGGCTGCTCACAGAAAGGCGACTACCCCAGAGTCCTGACTGGCTTCATGGGGCGCAGTTCCAGAGCATCGCCCAGGGACTCCGTGACAACTGGTGGCAGCGGTGGGATGTACTGCACCCCGTGGATGGCACTTCCTGCAGTAAGTGACTGGGGAGCAGTAACACGAAGGGGGATTGCCGAGGACCAGGCATGCTGAAGGCTCAGAGAGGAGCGGTTTCGGGGGGCGGTTAACCCCTGGGAGTGTGTGACCAGCGAGATGGACTGTGCAGTAATGGGGTCCCCCTAGGGACTGCAGTGAGCAGTCTCAGGGGCGGAGGAGCCTGCAGCTTGGCCCGGGGAGAGAGAAGGACTTTTGCAGTAACAGGGTTCCCCTGGGGATTGCAGTGAGCGGTCCCAGGGACGGAGGAGTCTGCAGCTCGACCCTGGCAAAGAGGTGGTGACCTCGAGAAGGGCTGGCACACTAGGGGTTCTCCCTGGAAACCGTGGGGAGCTGAGAGCACACAGGCCTGTGAGTCCACAACAACTTGGGAGGAGCGGAGTGTTGGTCTGTCACCGTCTCCTTAAGAAGGACATTGTAACCCTGTGCAAAAAGAGAGGGTTGAGCGTTGGAAAGTTCACCAAAGCACAGTTAATCGTGCAGCTGGAGGAGGATGACCGCTCTAAGGAACAGATTCCTGACCCCCAATGGGGCTATAGCAGGATCTGGGAGCAGCTGGAGTGGGAGCCAGGCATCGCCAAGACTCCTGTCCCCGACCAGACGTTCCCCATCTGGGGATCGAGACGGACGGGATTGGAGCTGAGTCCGAGAGAGCAAGAGGACCGTGGGAGACAGCGAGAGCCCGAGAAAGAGCTGCAGAAGCAGCAGCAGCATGAACTGGCGGTGGGGGAGCGGAGAGGGCTAGGGGACCTCCCCGGGGTGAGTGGGGATAGATCCCGGGGGGCCAGTTCCACAGGGAACCTCGAGACTAAATTGCTGCCCCTAGTTAAGGAGGGGGGGGGTGGATGCCCACCTCACTGCCTTTGAGCAGGCTGGCGATTTGAACCAAGGGGACCCTGCGGAAAAGCCCCGGTGTCTAGCTCCCTTGCTGGGTCCCAAGGCCATAGACTCCGTCAGCCAGATGGGTGGGGAGGTGGACAGGATCCCACTCCTGACCCCAACCTATATGTCTGTGTGGAGTTTCCTGGGGCCAGGCCCCTCGGACCTCCAGTGGGAGCGGAAGGTGATGGTCAATGGGGAGACATTCCTGGGGTGGCGAGATCCTGGGACAGAGAGAACTGGTGTCAGGCCCTGGGTGGTGCAGCCTCAGATGCTGAGGGCCTGTGTGAGCTGGGTGAGGGTCCCAGGGACGAAGCCCCTCGCCCTGCCTATGGCCCAGATCCCTGTGCAGACCCAGGAGGGGTGGGGCTGGCTGGTCATTGGGGTTCTCCAGGACACCAGCTACGAGACCCTGTTGTGGGGTGACTGTGTCTCTTTGGGACAGGATCCAGGCCCTGTTCCTGTAACTGCCAAGGGTTTGAATTTGAATCCAGGGAACCAATCGGTGGAGAGGGAAATGGTCAGTGAAAATGCAGATGACCTGGCTGACAGGCGGGAGGAGCCGCTAGGCTCAGGCTACCTGCCTGCCTGTAACCAGACCCCTGGGGCTGGGTGGGACAGAGAGATGCTCCCCGCCCCCTTGCACACCAGAGCGGGGACTCTCCCTGGCTCTGATGCACTGAGGAAAGCAGTGGCCTGCCCCACTGGGACAGCAAGGGCAGCGCTGAGCACAGTGGGAGCTGAGACCCCAGCTGAGTGGGGGGAGACACAGGCAGGGCAGGGGATCTGTGGGGAGTGGCAAGGTGCTTGGTAAGGAAAGTTTGGATGAGCCTAGGCAGCCTTGTGATCTGATGGATGTGTCCAGTCAGCAGGGTGGGAAGGCGAGGAGAGTGGAAGATGAGAGTCCCTGGACCTTACCTGTTAGCTGGGTGGAGAATTGGGACAGTGAAGGAAATGGGTCTCTGTCAGGGGTATTAACTTGCCTATGGAGGGAGCTACCCTGATCTCCAAGCAGTTGTCTGTGACCAGCCTTGTGTGCTGGGACAAAGGGAATGAGATCCCAACCTGTGTGTCTGGTAAAGGAGAAAGTGTGTCCGGCTCTTCTTGGTCTGGGGAGCAGACAGAAGGGGCCTTTCAGCCTGTGATGGTTGAGGGTCGTGCAGTTGTCTCAGAGCTGGTTCTGGATTCAGCTAAAGCCCAGGAAGGGAAGGGTCCTAAGTTTGTGTCTGCTCGGGAGAATGGCCCTGTAACTAGGTCGCATCCAGTTAGGGTCTATGTAAAATCCCCGAGACCAGACAATTCTGGTGCTTGTATTTTGCCTGTTGCTAGTGTGTTGTTGGAAAGGGTGGAGCAACTCTGTCTAATCAGGGTGAGATCCTAGCCAGGGCACAAGGAGAGCATGAAGGTGTGTGATTGTGTTACCTACTGAGGGTGTGGAAACCTGTAGCAAGGAGGAAAAGATTCCTGAACTTGTGTGTGGCAAAGGGAAGGAGAATGCTTCTAACCTTTTATCTAGGAAGTCTGTAAGTTTGCCTGAAAGGGGATTGTGTAGGAATCCGCCTGATGGGCCAGAGGTGATTCTGGATGTAAGGGAGACCCAGAAAGAGTCTGTTGTTGCTCAGGAAAGTGTTCCCCTAGAGCAAGCCCTAGGTGAAGAGGGTAAGGGCAGAATTTCTGTGAGGGGTGAATTGTTGCATAGAAAAGCCCTAGGGAAAGGAATCCTCATGGAGTCTTTGCAAGCAGTTTACTGCAACTGAAGGGTGTGAAAATGATTTAATCAAGAGAGTTTCAGTTCCTAACAGCCAGAAATTTTCTGTTGTGAATGGATCCACTGACTTTCCTGTTGAAAGATCCAGTGTGGATAGCTTTGAGAAGGTCTCAGATGGAGTGAAAGCTGTTAAGAAAGGTATACCGTCCTATAACCAAGTGGCTGTGTTGGGCCAGCTTGTTGGGGAGACAAGGTTGTGGAGAAAGGGATGTCTCCATGCTAGTTCTGTAAGTGAACAGTATGTGGCCCAGGTCAAGATGGGGGCCCTTAACCAAGAGAGCCCGAATTGCAGCCCTCCAGACTGGAGCTCTGGGAGAAAACCCAATCCCAGTTTGACCCCCTGGGGTTTTGGGGTGGCCAAAGGGCATGGGCCGCATAAACCTTCCCATATGCGGCATGCGAGTGCTATCGACCACCCCCGACCTAAGGGAGGGCGTGAAACTGGAAGGGCCTGGTGTAACTCCTACCAAGGAATGGGAGAGACGCTGGGGCATCCATGGGAACATTGCTGGCTTCGAACTTCCCCAGGTCACCGGGTAAAGTGACCCCGCTCAGTTCGATCTCGAAGGGGGGAGAGATGTGACGAAGTGGGCCTGTTCTTAATGTTTCCTCTGAATATTATGGGGGTGCCTCAGTTTCCCCTATGCAGTTCTTAAGTATCTAGGGGGTGGGGTAAGGGTGTATGATCATTGCAAAGCCCTAGAGGGCAGGTGTGTGCAGGGGTCTGGACACAGAGAATGGCCAACACCCTGTTTCCTGGCAACTGATGGCCTGGGCCCTCCCCCCCCCCCCCCCCCCCCCCCCCGCAAGGTGAGAGCTTAAGGGTTGGAGAACAAAGGAATCAGGTGACCTCCTGGCCCGGGAAAGGAACAAAGCCCAGAGGAGGAGGGGCTGGAGGGAGTTTCAGTTTGGGGCTGGCTGGGACATGGAGTGAAGTGCAGACGTGGTTGTCTGGCTCACTGCCCCCCAAAATGGACCCAGCTGAGGGGTCCCGTTCTCTGCACCTGCAAGCTCTGTTTTAGACCATGTTCCTGTCGTCTAATAAACCTTCTGTTTTACTGGCTGGCTGAGAGTCCCGTCTGACTGCGGAGTTGGGGTGCAGGACCCTCTGGCTTCCCCAGGAGCCCCACCTGAGTGGACTCACTGGGGGGAAGCGCACGGAGGGGCAGAGGATGCTGAATGCTCCGAGGTCAGACCCAGGAAGGTGGAAGCTGTGTGAGCTGTGTGTCCTGAAGACAGGCTGCTCACAGAAAGGCGACTACCCCAGAGTCCTGACTGGCTTCATGGGGCGCAGTTCCAGAGCATCGCCCAGGGACTCCGTGACAAGCATAAAGTCTGGCAAATCAAGTATACAAATATAATTAGGAAGGCCAAAAAAGAATTTGAAGAACAGCTAGCCAAAGACTCAAAAAATAATAGCAAAAAACATTTGAAAGTACATTAGAAGCAGGAAGCCTGCTAAACAACCAATGGGGCCACTGGACGATAGAGATGCTAAAGGAGCACTCAAGAACGATAAGACCATTGCAGAGAAACTAAATGAATTCTTTGCATCAGCCTTCGCGGCTGAGGATGTGAGGGAGATTCCCAAACCTGAGCCACTCTTTTTAGGTGACAAATCTGGGGAACTGTCCCAGATTTGAGGTGTCATTAGAGGTGGTTTTGGAACAAATTGATAAACTAAACAGTAATAAGTCACCAGGACCAGATGGCACTCACCCAAGAGTTCTGAAGGAACTCACATGTGAATTTGCAGAACGACTAACTGTAGTTCGTAACCTATCATTTAAATCAGCTTCTGTACCACATGACTGGAAGATAGCTAATGTGACGCCAAGTTTTAAAAAGGGCTCCAAAGGTGATCCCGGCAATTACAGGCCAGTAGGCCTGACATCAGTACCAGGCAAACTGGTTTAAATTATAGTCAAGAACAAAATTATCAGACACATACATGAACATAATTTGTTGGGGAAGAATCAACATGGTTTTTGTAAAAGGAAAATCATACTTCACCATTCTACTAGAATTCTTTGAGGGGATCAACAAGCATGCGGACAAGGGGGACCCAGTGGATATGGAGTACTTAGATTTTCAGAAAGCCTTTGCCAAGATCCCTCACCAAAAGCTCGTAAGCAAAGTAAACTGTCATGGGATAACAGGGAAGATCCTCTCATGGATTGGTAACTGGTTAAAAGATTGGAAACAAAGGGTAGGAATAAATGGTCAGTTTTCAGAATGGAGAAAGGTAAATAGTGGTGTCCCCCAGGGGTTTGTACTGGGACCAGTCCTAGTCAACATATTCATAAATTATCTGGAAAAAGGGGTAAACAGTGAGGTGACAAAATTTGCAGATGATACAAACTACTCAAGATAGTTAAGTCCCAAGCAAACTGCGAAGAGCTACAAAAAGGATCTCACAAAACTGGATAACTAGGCAACAAAACGTCAGATTAAATTCAATGTTGATAAATGCAAAGTAATGCACAATGGAAAACATAATCCTAATTATACCTATAAAATGATAGGGTCTAAATTAGCTGGTTCCACTCAAGAAAGAGATCTTGGAGTCACTGTGGATAGTTCTCTGAAAACATCCACTCACAGTGCAGCAGCCGTCCAAAAAGTGAACAAAATGATGGGAATCCTTCAGAAAGGGATAGATCATAAGACAGAAAATATCCTATCGCCTCTGTATAAATCCATGGGACACCCACATCTTCAATACTAAATGCAGATGTGATCGTCCCATTTCAAAACAGATATATTGGAATTGGAAAAGGTTCAGAAAAGGGCATCAAAAATTATTAGGAGTATGAAATGGCTGGCATATGAGGCGAGATTAATAAGACTGGGACTTTTCAGCTTGGAAGAGAGATGACTAAGGGGAGATATGATAGAGGTCTATGAAATCATGACTGGTGTGGAGAAAGTAAATAAGGAAGTGTTATTTACTCCTTCTCATAACACAAGAACTAGGGGTCACCAAATGAAATTAAAAGGCAGCAGGTTTAAAACAAACAAAAGGAAGCATTTCTTCACAAAACACACAGTCAACCCGTGGAACTCTTTGCCAGAGGACGTTGTGAAGGCCAAGACTATAACAGGGTTCAAAAAAGAACTAGGTAAGTTCATAGAGGATAGGTCCATCAACGGCTATTCGCCAGGATGGGCAGGGATGGTGTTCCTAGCTTCTGGCAGAAGCTGGGAATGAGCGACAGGGGATGGATCACTGGATGATTCCCTGTTCTGTTCATTCCCTCTGGGGCACCTGGCACTGGCCACTGTCGGAAGACAGGATACTGGACTAGATGGACCTTTGGTCTGACCCAGTATGGCCGCGCGTATGTAAAGTTTCAAAGCTGTATTAAGTCAGTGTTCAGTAGTTAACTTTTGAAAGACCAGCCATAACATTTTGTTCAGAGTTACCAATGTTGCAAGAGACTTCTGGCCCGTGCACCTGCTCTCTCCTGGTTCCTCCGCAGCTTTGGGGGCATCCCTGGGTTCAGGGTTACATTCAATCAACTGGATGTTCAGTATGCACTTCAGCCCTGCCATTCAGAGCAGCAAGGGGCTTTGGGTTCCTGTGATATTCAAAGAGCTACCTAAACCTACGTTCTTATTAACATTGGACTAACCATCTGGCTTGGTCTCTCCCCCCCCTTCACTGGCCTGAGGCAGAAGAGTCATTTCAGACCCCGAGGCACACCAGCCATGCGCTGAGTGAGCGGCAGCTGAAATGTTAACAGTGTAACCACACTACCTAGGAACAAACATCCTGACAGCAAACCAGCAGCCCAGGAATTTGGTGAAGCCTCCAAGTTATTTCACCCTTTCTTGGCACTGGTCATGGGGAAAGGGTTTGCCAAGACAGGAACAGGACACCCTTCAGAGACTAGTGATGCCAACAACTGGCTGTTCTCCCTCGAGGGTCACTGCTCAATCAGCAGAGTGGTGTGCCACACACGATCCAACCAGCCAGTCAGATCTCTGGCAGCTCTAGGGCTAAAGGAAAGCACATGAGATGCAGGTATGTCAAAGAGGCAGCACAAGCTGGTAACACCAGGACTCCTTAGCTCTGTTCCCAGCTTTGCCACTGACTGGTTGCGAGACCTTCGGCAAGTCTGTGCCTCAGTTTCCCTGTCTGTAAATCGGGATAACAGCACAGCTTCCTCTGGAAAGAGCTGTGTGATCTAGGGATGTGAAGTGCTGTAACGAACGAGCTAAGTATTGACAACAGCTGAGGATTAAAAGGTCTCGATACACAATGCACCCCAGTCTTCCAACTAGCTATGTTCGGCCCAGTAACCACGACACTACAGTTCACACACAAGATCCACCTCCTGCTGTCATGGAATCAATACCACACAGAGATGGAAAGAAAACTATTAGTTCATCACCCCGGCCAACACAGGGCAGGTTGCCCAAGGACACATCTCAGTGCTCTGTTCAGTGAAAGTCAAGAGATGGCCCTTCGCTGCGAAGACGGAGACACTGTGAAACAGTCTTGTGTCCTCCGTGTACTTCTGCTCAGTTCTACCCCATTCCTCCCACGTCATTTGGAGACAACAGGGGCTTATTCTCTTCTCTTTCGCTAGCCCTCCAGGAAGTTGGATGGTGATTCTTTGTTCTTGTAAGGCTGATCATGCGGCTGTGTTACATTGTAGTCACACTGGTGAGCAAGGGGTGCTGGCATTACTTTACTGATTGATTGTAAAGATAAATGGAAAATGGAAATGTTTGGTTTGAAGAATTTGAAAGAATTGTTTCAGCGTTGCAAATACATAAGGAAAAAAGAAAAGGAGTACTTGTGGTTCCTCCCCCACTCTGAACTCTAGGGTACAGATGTGGGGACCTGCATGAAAAACCTCCTAAGCTTATCTTTACCAGATTAGGTCAAAACTTCCCCAAGGTACAAAATATTACACCCGTTATCCTTGGACTGGCCGCTACCACCACCAAACTAATACTGGTTACTGGGGAAGAGCTGTTTGGACGCGTCCTTCCCCCCAAAATACTTCCCAAAACCTTGCACCCCACTTCCTGGACAAGGTTTGGTAAAAAGCCTCACCAATTTGCATAGGTGACCACAGACCCAAACCCTTGGATCTGAGAACAATGAAAAAGCATTCAGTTTTTTTACAAGAAGACTTTTAATAAAAAATAGAAGTAAATAGAAATAAAGAAATCCCCCCTGTAAAATCAGGATGGTAGATATCTTACAGGGTAATTAGATTCCAAAACATAGAGAACCCCTCTAGGCAAAACCTTAAGTTACAAAAAAGATACACAGACAGAAATAGTTATTCTATTCAGCACAATTCTTTTCTCAGCCATTTAAAGAAATCATAATCTAACACATACCTAGCTAGATTACTTACTAAAAGTTCTAAGACTCCATTCCTGTTCTGTCCCTGGCAAAGACGACTACAGACAGACACAGACCCTTTGTTTCTCTCCCTCCTCCCAGCTTTTGAAACTATCTTGTCTCCTCATTGGTCATTTTGGTCAGGTGCCAGCGAGGTTACCTTTAGCTTCTTAACCCTTTACAGGTGAGAGGAGCTTTCCCCTGGCCAGGAGGGATTTCAAAGGGGTTTACCCTTCCCTTTATATTTATGACAATAAGGAAAAAAGAAAAGGAGTACTTGTGGCACCTTAGAGACTAACCAATTTATTTGAGCATGAGCTTTCGTGAGCTACAGCTCACTTCATCGGATGCATGCCGTGGAAACTGCAGCAGGCTTTATTTATACACAGAGAATATGAAAAAATACCTCCTCACACCCCACTGTCCTGCTGGTAATAGCTTATCTAAAGTGATCATCAGGTGGGCCATTTCCAGCACAAATCCAGGTTTTCTCACCCTCCACCCCCCCCACACAAATTCACTCTCCTGCTGGTGATAGCCCATCCAAAGTGACAACTCTTTTTACACAATGTGCATGATAATAAAGTTGGGCCATTTCCTGCACAAATCCAGGTTCTCTCACCCCCTCACCCCCCTCCCAAAAACCACACACACAAACTCACTCTCCTGCTGGTAATAGCTCATCCAAAGTGACCATTCTCCCTACAATGTGCATAATTAAGGTGGGCCATTTCCAGCACAAATCCAGGTTTTCTCACATCCCCCCCACCCCCATACACACACAAACTCACTCTCCTGCTGCTAATACCTCATCCAAACTGACCACTCTCCAAGTTTAAATCCAAGTTAAACCAGAACATCTGGGGGGGGGGGGGAGGAAAAAACAAGAGGAAATAGGCTACCTTGCATAATGACTTAGCCACTCCCAGTCTCTATTTAAGCCTAAATTAATAGTATCCAATTTGCAAATGAATTCCAATTCAGCAGTTTCTCGCTGGAGTCTGGATTTGAAGTTTTTTTGTTGTAAGATAGCGACCTTCATGTCTGTGATTGCGTGACCAGAGAGATTGAAGTGTTCTCCGACTGGTTTATGAATGTTATAATTCTTGACATCTGATTTGTGTCCATTTATTCTTTTACGTAGAGACTGTCCAGTTTGACCAATGTACGTGGCAGAGGGGCATTGCTGGCACATGATGGCATATATCACATTGGTGGATGTGATATATGTAGACTCCCTCCTCAGGCCCTACGCTACCAGCACTCCCAGCTACCTTCGAGACACCACTGACTTCCTAAGGAAACTTCAATCCATCGGTGATCTTCCTGATAACACCATCCTGGCCACTATGGATGTAGAAGCCCTCTACACCAACATTCCACACAAAGATGGACTACAAGCCGTCAGGAACACTATCCCCGATAATGTCACGGCTAACCTGGTGGCTGAACTTTGTGACTTTGTCCTTACCCATAACTATTTCACATTTGGGGACAATGTATACCTTCAGATCAGCGGCACTGCTATGGGTACCCGCATGGCCCCACAGTATGCCAACATTTTTATGGCTGATTTAGAACAACGCTTCCTCAGCTCTCGTCCCCTAAAGCCCCTACTCTACTTGCGCTATATTGATGACATCTTCATCATCTGGACCCATGGAAAAGAAGCCCTTGAGGAATTCCACCATGATTTCAACTATTTCCATCCCACCACCAACCTCAGCCTGGTCCAGTCCACACAAGAGATCCACTTCCTGGACACTACAGTGCTAATAAACAATGGTCACATAAACACCACCCTATCGAAACCTACTGACCTCTATTCCTACCTGCATGCCTCCAGCTTTCACCCTGACCACACCACACGATCCATCATCTACAGCCAAGCTCTGCGATACAACCGCATTTGCTCCAACCCCTCAGACAGAGACAAACACCTACAAGATCTCTGTCAAGCTTTCTTACAACTACAATACCCACCTGCTGAAGTAAAGAAACAGATTGATAGAGCCAGAAGAGTTCCCAGAAGTCACCTACTACAGGACAGGCCTAACAAAGAAAATAACAGAACGCCACTAGCCGTCACCTTCAGCCCCCAACTAAAACCCCTCCAACGCATTATTAAGGATCTACAACCTATCCTAAAGGATGACCCAACACTCTCACAAATCTTGGGAGACAGGCCAGTCCTTGCCTACAGACAGCCCCGCAACCTGAAGCAAATACTCACCAACAACCACATACCACACAACAGAACCACTAACCCAGGAACTTATCCTTGCAACAAAGCCCGTTGCCAATTGTGCCCACATATCTATTCAGGGGACACCATCACAGGGCCTAATAACATCAGCCACACTATCAGAGGCTCGTATACCTGCACATCCACCAATGTGATATATGCCATCATGTGCCAGCAATGCCCCTCTGCCACGTACATTGGTCAAACTGGACAGTCTCTACGTAAAAGAATAAATGGACACAAATCAGATGTCAAGAATTATAACATTCATAAACCAGTCGGAGAACACTTCAATCTCTCTGGTCACGCAATCACAGACATGAAGGTCGCTATCTTACAACAAAAAAACTTCAAATCCAGACTCCAGCGAGAAACTGCTGAATTGGAATTCATTTGCAAATTGGATACTATTAATTTAGGCTTAAATAGAGACTGGGAGTGGCTAAGTCATTATGCAAGGTAGCCTATTTCCTCTTGTTTTTTCCTCCCCCCCCCCCAGATGTTCTGGTTTAACTTGGATTTAAACTTGGAGAGTGGTCAGTTTGGATGAGGTATTAGCAGCAGGAGAGTGAGTTTGTGTGTGTATGGGGGTGGGGGGGATGTGAGAAAACCTGGATTTGTGCTGGAAATGGCCCACCTTAATTATGCACATTGTAGGGAGAATGGTCACTTTGGATGAGCTATTACCAGCAGGAGAGTGAGTTTGTGTGTGTGGTTTTTGGGAGGGGGGTGAGGGGGTGAGAGAACCTGGATTTGTGCAGGAAATGGCCCAACTTTATTATCATGCACATTGTGTAAAGAGTTGTCACTTTGGATGGGCTATCACCAACAGGAGAGTGAATTTGTGTGGGGGGGGTGGAGGGTGAGAAAACCTGGATTTGTGCTGGAAATGGCCCACCTGATGACCACTTTAGATAAGCTATTACCAGCAGGACAGTGGGGTGGGAGGAGGTATTTTTTCATATTCTCTGTGTATAAATAAAGCCTGCTGCAGTTTCCACGGCATGCATCCGATGAAGTGAGCTGTAGCTCACGAAAGCTCATGCTCAAATAAATTGGTTAGTCTCTAAGGTGCCACAAGTACTCCTTTTCTTTTTGCGAATACAGACTAACACGGCTGTTACTCTGAAACCTGTCATAAGGAAAAAAGTAATTCAAATTTCAGGCCTGCCAAATCAAGAGGGTACTTTAAGGGCCTTTCCACACTTTTAATTTCATTTGAAAGCTTGACGTTTGCACCTGGTTTTTATCTCAGTTCCAGTTCAGCAGGCTGCAAACAGGGTTTGGGTGGGCAGTATAAACCAGACCAAACTGCTTAAAGCCATTGCCAAGGTGGGAATACATAACATTGCAGGGATCTGCCCTCAGCTAGGCACTTACAGAAAGGGACAGATAACTGCAGCATTTTGGCAATGCAGCTCCTGGTCTCCAGCTTAGCTTAAACAAGGATGCCCATGGGAAAGGCACTCACACAGCGAGCAGACAAAGGGTCTCATCAAATTGTATGTTATATTCTGAACTTACATTTTCAGCATTTGCTTTTTAACCTTTTATTGGAAAGCTCCATCAGGATGCTCATGCCATGTGAGCTCAGTTCAGAGCTCTATTGCTGGCCAATTTCTCTCAGCAACCACAAATCTCTACACATCTTTAGCAGGCTAGGGCCATGACTTGGAGCAAAAGGCAAAGGAAGTGGGAAGAACAGTGTAACAGAGACAGCAAGAGCCTCTAAAGCTGGCTCCCATCCCAACCTCTCCAAGAGGAGATGGAGACATTTTGACACAGAAAAGTAATAGCTGGGATTCAGGGCTGGCTCTGGAGAATGACTAGCTACCTCGGTATTAGAACCCACACTGTCAGACACAAAGCCCTAATGCACTGGCCACTTACAGAGCTGCTGGAGGCCCTCCCAGAGTTGGAGACGACTCGATAGACTCTATGCTCCCATGAAAATCTTGGTGATCTCGTGGCTGCCGCTAAAATTTTGCCCTTTCAGAGCTGGATACAAAACAGCCACTTTCCACCTGCAGCAGATGTTGTGCATTCAGATTCAGAACGCTCCATGACACAGACAAGCCACAGCAGCATACAGAAGAGCAGGGACTGCTCCTGCCAGCAATGAATAGGTCAAATCTGCTCATCTACCCTACAAGCCCTCCTCTCAGGAGATCACCAGCAAAGTGTCATCAGCACAGAAGGCAGCTATGCACAGCTCAGCAACCTGCTCCCCAAGACACACACTACATCAGCATCATCACCCATCCTGACCTTGCCTCTTTCATAATCAAACATGCACCTCTGGCTACAACAATTTGAAAGCTTCCAATCAGTTTTCTTATGATTTTGAGAAGAGGTCAACATACCGAGAGAGACAGCTGGCGGGGCAGGGGAAAGTGTCGGCAACCATCAGCAGCCCAAATATACAGATGCCACGGGAGAAGAGGGAAAGGAAGCTAGACTCAAAGCATGGAGCCTTCACCAGCATCAGGGAAACTGCAGGCATGTGGGGATACAGGCTACTGGCTTCTCAACAACTGCAGCTCCAGCTGCTCTGAAAGTACCCGAGTTTCTCTTTATTTTCCAATTCAGCACAACTCTCGCAAAATCAGTCTGAGTGCCTGGGCTGGTCTCCGCGGGATGACCAGGAGGCTTCTGCAAGCATCACATTCAGCAAATACCTGCCAAACAACACAACATGTGCTACAGCACAACCAGCAAATACAAGCAATGAGGTCCAAGCTCAGTCATCACTTAGGGTGGAATTCACCCCTCTATGCACAGGACCAGCAAAACACCTACACTCCACAGGGCCTTGCTAGCCCTGCTCTGAAGCCTGAAGTAGGATCTGAGTAGTAGTTAGCCCTTGTGCTGACTCCCACTTCCTGGGGCAGCCCACATAGGCTGTAGCTTACGGCACCAATTTTTGCAATGCCTCCTAGGCCCCAGGCGGAGGTCTTCTCTTTGCTTGTATGTCAGCCATGAAGTACACTGTTAAAGCTCTCAGACAAAGCATAAATCCATCCACCTGAATGCCAGAGGGTCTGGCTGGATCCATTTGCTAAGCAAAGCTGTGTGTGTTAAACCAGGGCCCTGCTCCTTCCCATCTCCTCTTCTCAGCCTACTTGATCCTGCAGCAAAGAGATGGCATTTCATTCATGTCCACTGCAGCAGGCTCTCTGGTCACAAACATTATCTAAGCTCTGCTGTAGGATGAAGCAGAAGAAACCAAGCTGGGGGGCGGGAGCAAGTTCTGATTCAAAACACAGACATCTGCCAAGTTGTTGCACAGAATGTGCCTGGCCCAGGCAGCTGATACTTGCCCGAGTGTCCCATTGTGCTGACTGTGCGAAGGGCTGCCTGGCAGTTAGTTTATCGCTTGTGGGAAGGAATATCTCCATTTCTGAAAAAGGGGGACATGGAGGGGGGGGTCAGTTGGTTGTTAATTATTCCAGAGCTAAGTACCAAAAAGCTACGCTTACTGTAGGTGACTTTGGAAACAATCAAAGCAACAGGCACCACAAGTGTGTACACGGTACATGCTCCCAGAGCTTTCCTGCTGCCATCTCTTACGAGGCCCAGCTTACCTTGCTGATGCCTGTTCTCATTTAACTAAGGGGTGATTCTGAACAGATTTAGCTTAACTGGTGCAATTCTGTGTGTGGACATTCTAATTTAAACCTGGTTTATAATGGTTGCAAGCTAATGCACCACAACAGGTTTAAACCAATAAAAGGGTCTGCACCTGTCTAACTCCTCCTGTTCTGTATGGGTAGAGACAAGCCCTGCGGAACAAACGAGAGCAAGCACATCCCTGGAGCCTTCCTGCCAGGTCACACATGAGTCTCCACCGGGGTAAGCCCATAAGCTGTCATTCTGTACTGAAGGCACTGCCTGTACCTCCTAATATCACACTCTGCACACAGACCTTTGGCTCGCCCTTTGGATCCTGAAGCCACTATATTCCCCTGGCAAGGCAAAGACCCCAGCAAAACCTTGGCCCACCCCGATGCCCAGAACACCAGTGCAAAACGAAAGGCAAGGCCCTTTGCTGCTATTTGCTCTGAGTATGATTTGCATTACAGAGAGCTCCCAGGCTGGAATTATGACAAGACACAGCAGGTCTCCTGCAGCCCAGATACCCCCCAAGCTGGTCTGAAAACCACCAAGACAAGAGTAACACTGGGAACCCAGACCACTTCCACATGAGCTGAGGGTCAGGTGCATGCATGGCCCAGAGACCGGCTGCCTTTCCTCCCCACTCTAACTCAGTACCAGGCAAATATAGCCATTTGTCTTTTACTTGGAGAGCTTCCTTGAACGTACTCTCCACTGAAAGAGACTTCTTAGATTTTGTCAGTTTCTATTATGCTGCACACTTCCTTAGGACTTCCTACTGGTTTCTGCACCATAAACATCTGGCAGGTCGTTTAACAGCTGATCCTCCACTGCTGGCTGCATGCTTCACAATGTGTGTCCCTTTGGAAGAAGCCTGAAACAAGGCCAATCTTTTATTCTTTTTAGACATAAAGGGTATTCTTGTACAGGCAGCTGGAGGTAAAATGCAAGTGCATCTCTCCATGTCAGAGGCAGGCTTAACTCTTCAGGGTCCTCACAGTTTGGGGGGTTTGTCCAAACTTAAAATGACCCTGTCAGAACGAGATGCTCAGTTAGTCAACAAGCCAATTTAGAGTGTAGCTGTGTGGCTACTGTACTAGCAAGCAGGATACGGGCCACCGAGCCATGACATTACTGTCTACACAGCACCACAGTGCACTTGGTACTTCACAAACTACGCACTGCGATTTATAAAACACACTTGTCCCACCCCGTGGTATACACATGGCCCTACTTCAATAATCCCCCCTTGGGAGATGCCTCCTGTCAGGAGAAACTCATATACACAGAGAGGCTCAACATGGCTAAGGTAAAGTAGCCTTTTTGCAAGGCGGTACTAGGGGATGCCTCTGGCGGTGAGCAGCAAAGCTCAATTCCCTCTAGGATCAGACTCTATGCAGAAACATTCCCCACTGAAACTACAGGAGACGCATCTAGACATGGAGCCACCGCACACACATATGGTTCACAGCTGCAGAACACAGACTCTGAGCCAGGCGCCAGACACTCCAAAACCTCGGCACCTGCCAGACTCCCCAGCTCTCTGCAGCAGCAGACACGCTTCAGTTTGCTGTGTATCTCCTCCAACCCAGCTTCTGGAAACTCATCAGAACCTCCCTGTCCCACTGGCCTCATTGCACTCCACTCCACAGCTCATCTGGTCAGAGCAAAGCCAGACCCTGGGAAGGGATTCTGCTGAGCAAAACCAGCCCTGCCCCACACTGCTAGCACCTTCCTGGGTTGTTGAACCCCAACCCTCATTTAGCTTTCCACCAGGGATGCTGTTTGTTTTCTTTATACCTGTCTCTCTCTGGGAACTATACAAATAAACTAGTCAGCTTCACTTTTGTTCAAGTCAGTTTCACACACAGGTTCTCGCCACAGCCCAGCCCAGCAATGCCAATAAACTGGCAGGGGGAAGGGTTAAATCCAAACCAAGACCGCTATTTTCATTACACTGTAAACAGGAAAATGCCAGGATTTGATTTAATTTATTTACACAAAGCTACATGCTGGACTTAAACCACTAGATCATGTCCCTTTAAATAGCTTATCCTGTTTTCCAGGGCTAATTACCCAGGAGGCTCTCAGCTCTCCAGGGTCATCAGCAGCAGGAATTAGTGAACCATCCACAGAGCACAGCCCCTTTGGAAGCAGCACAGAATGTTGTGGCAAAATTAACCCTTTGCATGGTGGCATCTTCTATCAACCAAACAATAGGAGCATGCCATAAGCTTTTACTCCCCTTTATTAGGGATGGAAAAGGTTAACCGGTAAGCGGTTAACCTGCCTTAACCGTTAACCCCAGGTCGGCCTGCCGACCCTAGTCTCAGCCCCAGCCACACCAGCAGGATCGGCCCCAGCCGCTTAATTGGTTAACCGCTTAAACGACAGATTTTGAATCATTTCAATGGTTAACTTTTTAAACAGTACTTACATCCCTGCTCTTTATACACATGGATGAGAGTCGGTCGGTATTTAGCATATGGACAACTGAGCAATCGTTTCACTTTCTTTTAAACAGCAGCAACACATTTAGTTATCTGGTACGTACAAAGAAAAGGAGTACTTGTGGCACCTTAGAGACTAACCAATTTATTAGAGCATAAGCTTTCGTGAGCTACAGCTCACTTCATCAGATGCATATCGTGGAAACTGTTTCTTATGCTTATGCTCTAATAAATTGGTTAGTCTCTAAGGTGCCACAAGTCCTCCTTTTCTTTCTGCCCACACAATGAGTGAAACCTGGCTAGGGACCTGGCAGGTAGCAAGAGCGAACAACTATAGCCAGGGCGGCTCTGCTCTCACTCTGACCAGCACATTATATCCTCACAGTCCTTCACACCACAGGCAAGGTATTTCCAAGACCCCTGACTTCAACATGTAATAACTCCCCAGAGGGAAGAAGAGCGTTTAAATAGATCAAGAGACCCAGATCTCAGTTACTGCAATGGATCGAAGTCCGGGTCTTACTGGGCTATGGGAATGAAGAACAGTCTTTAACTGAGGGAACCTCTGCCCACATTCTCCAGTTCCCCTCCTCTGGCTCTCTGCATATGGAGCAGTGACAAGCACATCAGTGTATATGAGCTAAGAGACTACACGTTTCACCACAGAGAAATTGGGTACAAACCCTGAGGTTCTATTTCCCCACAATCCACATATAGTTAAGCAGCTGGCTCACTCCACAGGCCTGAATCAGGCCCCAGGAGCAATCCAGGATGCTACATTTATAATGCAGGCATAAGGAGCACCAAGAACAGGTGTCTATATAGGGACCTACCCCCGAGGAGCCCAGGCAGACACTGCAGGCTGCTGTGACAACTTGCCAGGAGTGCAGGGCACCGAAGTCTGTGTAACACACAGCTGATCACAGCAGCTATCTTCAGTATGATAAAAGAAATGCCCGCACGAGGCTCTAGCAGACATGCCAGGCCCAGAAGGCTCTTTCCCACCAATAGCTACTCCAGCTTCTCTTTTCCAGGGGCACCCCCCAAACCTGTGAAGGGAGGAGTGACTGGTCGAAACACACACACACACACACACACACACATCCCCTCCCCAAAAATCTCCAGCAAAACCAGAAGAAACCTTTTAAGCTGCTATTACTTTAAATTGTCAAACCAGAGCCACGTTGGGGGCCACATGTGAATACCATCTCCCAGAATCTCCTGCTCCTCACTCCCTATTCCTTTCAGATGGGGAGAGCTCTGGGCACTGCCCCCTCCCTAGTCACACACAAGCTGCACCAAACCAGTGCCCATGTGTGCTATCCCCCAACTCGCAGAGCTGCCAGGGGAGCAGAGCTGGCGACACCCAGGGCTGGTTAGCACCGAACGAACCAAAGAGACTGACAGCAATGGTGGTTACTCACATCGAAGGCCGCTCTGCGCAGCCCCTCGCTGCTCCTCAGCCAGCAGCGGCTCAGCTCGCTCAGCTCCAGGATGGGCTGCACTTTCAGCCGCACAGTCTCCCCTGACTGCCGGATCATCTCCACTATCTCGTCTCGAGATTTGTTCTCCACATTCCGGCCGTTGATTTCCACCAGCCGGTCCCCCGGCACCAACCCCAGTGCCAGGTCCTTGGTGCCAGCACCAGGCTCCGCAAAGTGTACCACCCGTCTGTACACCTGCCCGTCAGGGGCCCGGTCCAGCATGGTCGTGCGACGCAGAGAGAATCCAAAGTCACCAGTGTTACGCCTCTGCAGCTCCAGTTCCCGGGGAACGGGGGGCTGGGGCGGCACCACCACGGGCAGCCTCAGTTCAGCAGGAAACCTCTTGCTGACCACCTCAGGCACCCTCGCTCGCAGCGCTGATGAGGAGGGGGCCCTCAGGTGGCCCCTGGGTGCTCCCTGCTTGCTGAGCTGAGTCTCCAGCATGCGCACCTCCACCTGCGGGGAAGGGGCTGCAGAGTGCTCGGAGGGCGTGGAGGTCTCCGAGGCACTCTCGTCCCGGCTCTTCTGAGAGAAGGAGAACCTCTTGACAATCATTTGGGAGTTCTGCTTGGCCAGGGAGCCGAACTTGGCCGCCCGCTGCAGGACTGAGCCCTTGAAGTTGGCGTCATCCACCTTGAGGTCATCGCTGGAGCTGGCTGTGCTCAGATGGCCCGAGTCCAGGATCACGCTGCCCCGGTTGCTGTCTGAGTCTATGTCCGTGAGGTGCAGGTCTGAGCCGCTGGCCACCTTGATGGGAATGGGGTTGGAGATCTCCAGCCGGGTCTTGGACTCTCTCTTGGAGGTGCGGCTGAGGTTGAAGAAGCCCCTGCGGAGGCTCATCTCCTCCAGGCTCTTGAGCTCGGCAGCCGACATCCGCTCCTTTTTCTCCTTCTTTTCCTTCTTGTCCTTCCTCGACCCATCTTTGTCTTTGTCCTTTTTCTTCAAGTTGAACATGTTGGAAGGCTCGCGGGAGGCACCCGCGCTCCAAAGGACAGGAGGCCGCTGAGGGCTCGCAGCAGCCGCTCTACAGCTCCGGATCCTGCTGCCTTTCTGCTGGGTCTGCTGCTGCACAGGCAAAGAACAAAAACAAAACATCTCGTTAGCCAGCAGAGATCACACAACTGGCACCTCCCAACTCCCCAGCCTGGACCTATGGCCCAGCCCCCCAAACCCACACACTGCTGCTCTCCGGCTCACACTGCCTGCTGCCCCCGAGGACACAAACAGGCTATCTAGCTCGCAGCTCCTCTGATGGCAACAGGAGCTGCGCACATGGGTCAAGGGCACGGGGCAGCCCACCTTTCCCTGTTGCGTTTGAGATAGACACGTCAGGGAAAGCCAAAGGTCTAGGGATGGGATTCCAAACACCTCAATCCTAGGAGGCTGGTTCCCAGCCCAGCCTGGCCTGGCATTAAGCGAGCTACCATAAGTGTTCCATGGGCTATGCCCTGTGAGGGGTGGCTCCCAGACAGCCGCAAGTGGACAAGGGCCCATGTCACAAGATACAACATTTGCTCCCTATAACCTGACCCTGGGAGGCAGCGAGCATCTACATCTCCATTGGACTCAGGCCCCGATTAACAACCCCAACCGAGACGCCAAGGAACAAATGAGCCACTGGGACCAAACTCCCCTCTCACCCCAACAACAACTGGCTGTAACAGCATCCCCACACACCACCCCCTGTGTCCCCACCCCTGTGCACAGGCAGGGGGGAGGCAGAAAAGCTCATCTCTCGGACTGTCAATCCAGCAGCTTTCAACAGCACTAAAGACTCTTCCCAATAAGGAGAGGATGCAGGTGTCCAGCAGTGCTTTGCATGCAGCCAACCCACACTCCTCTAGGATGCCTGAACACAGCAAATGACCCTCTGCCAGAGAGAGAACATCAGGACAGGGTTAACACAGGGCTCCTGTGTACAAGCTTTTCTGCCCTCCCCTCTAGCTCAAAGGTAACGGTGCTGGGAGAGCCCAGCACGGTGCACCACAGGCAGAATACGGTGGATGTCAAAGGCAGACGGAAAAGCTTCTTCCAAAGACAATTCCAGATCCACTCAGGTCACATGGGCACGTTTTGAAATAAAATCCCCTTCTTCTGCCCCAATCCCTCCACCTGTCAAGACCTGAACTTCCTCTACTGCTCCCCTGCACTGGAGAGCACCACTAACCTCTACAGGAGAATTTCCCATGCATCCATCCCCTGCTGTGCCTTAGGCAGGGCAGGCCATTAGCTGCAGGGGAATGCAGGGCCCGCCAAGTAAAAGGAGGAATTGCTTTTCAGAGGGCTGATTTTACTTGCAGGGTTTAAGCCCGCACAGAGAGTCCCTCCCTGATATGGGATGCATACAGCCCATTCTTGCTTTGCTGTAGCTGTAAGAGTGTCTTGCTCTCTCACTCAAAAAGCCCCTGGTTAAAATAAACAGAGGCCTTGTTAGGACAGGGGAAAGCCCTGCCCTAGGCTTCTGTCCTGGGCCTTTCAAAAAGCAGCTGTGCCTCTTTCCCTCTGTCACAAAACCCCTGAGCGCTGAGGCCCCTCCCCTGTCAGTGACCCAGAAGAAAGGGGACCTGGACTAACAGCAGCAGCTAGCTGTCCCTGCCTGGGGGAAGGGACGCTTCCTGCAGGGAGCATGGAAGACATAGCCCTTATTAGTAATTTTTAAATGATTATTATTAATTATTATTATTATAATAAACAGGATCCTGGAAACTCACGTTCCTCTGAGACAGTGATAAGCGTTTAAAATTAGCCTCTGCAACGCAGAACCCGTGATGCTGCCAGGCGACCTCTAGGAACAGTCACTCTTTCATTCAGCTGCATCTCCCTGACTCTGGGGGTGGTACCCAGCCTGCTGCAAAGACGTTACAGACACATGAACATCCTGGCTCACTCCTTAGCCAATCAGTCCCAGCAAGAAACAAAGCCCCTGCCAGGGCTACTGCTCCAGCTGCCTTCTCCAGGGCTGCCCCAGACACGGCCAAAGAGGAATTGCAAGAATTGCTGCTTTACTCATCTAGAGAGGGACATTTCTCCTCCCCCTTTATGGGGGTTTTAGCCAATACCCAGGTCAACACCCTGATAATAGCATACATCCAAAATCAGTGGGCCGACAGGTCTGAGCCATTATACATGCCCAGAGCCAAAAGGAAGTCCAGACAACACCAGAGGTGCACGCTCTGTGGTGTCACAAAACCGTATCCTGTGATCACACCCTTCGCTGTCAGGTAAGAGATATGGCTCTCTCAAGACAATTCTTTCCTCCTCAGTATTGCACACACAGATTCTGGCCAATTACACTCCAAACTCCACTAAAAACAAGACAAAATCTAACAGCTGTATGGAAAAAAATGGAGAGATCCAGAATGACAATGATATGTAAATGTAGCAGGAAGTCACGCAGTTAAAGAAATTACCCTTAACACAATGTATCTGATGGGAGAATACTCCAGATTGTAAATATCTGCTTTCAGAGCCGTCAGTTCGTTAAGCTCTGAGACACAGAAGCAATTTACGTAGTGCGAGCACGCGCGCGCCCACACGCCATTGTGCTGGGTTCCTAAGCTCCCTCTTCTGGCTGTACAACAGCTGTTAGGTAAATACTGGCTGCGCACTAAGCTGTAACAACACCAAGGAGAGCGCACGCACGAGGCAGGACAAAGAGCAGGATTATTTCAGCCCATTTCAAGGCACAGCTAACAAACAAAACCAAAACCCAGCGCTTGCCAAACAGAATAGAGACATCAGGAGGCCCAGGGATGTCAATCAATGCTGAGGCAACACTGTAGAGGACCAGCAGTCTGTCCCTCCAGAGTGCCTTCCATGCCTCCTACTAGCTGCTACCATTAATCTTCACTGCTTTCCAGTGGGCAGGAATTGTTAGACCCATTTCACAGATGGGGACTCTGAGGCACAGAGCGGAGATGGGAGTTGCCCAAAGCAACAAAGCTGAAATGGAAGCCAGGAGTCCTGAATCTCACTCTAGACGAACACTGCCTTCCTTTTATTTAAGTACTGAGCACCTTTCCTCTGACTCCTGAAACCAGCAATAGAGTAAGGGCTTGTCCACACATGGAGTTATTCAGCAATACCTATTGCATTTTAAATTAACACCCTCCCTTAATCCAAATGACCGTTCAAATGTAGACAAGCCCCAAGAGCAATGCCAGCCTGCGTGGCTCTTATTTAGGCACAGCAATGGCATGCTCCCTGCTGGACAGACAAATGAGACGACACGGTCCCTACCTCAAGGGCCAACTATCCATGTACAAAGTGCTTTTCCTTTGAAGCCTCACCCTTTAACAGACCCTTCGGCCTAGCGAGTACAGAGCTCATGGATGAGGGGAATCTGGATTCCCAGCTGGCAAAGCCAGGACAAGGCAAGAGAAAGAAGCAGCTTGTCGACAGTGAGCTCCGGACTCCAGGCTCTGCCACCAGGTGCTGCCAGGGAAGGAGCTGGAGAAACATGTCACCTCCCAATGCGGGCCAGCCACAAGCCCACACAGACAGACACAAGGAGCCCGGGACACGCACCCACAGCACATGCAGCATGGCCCACAAGACCCACAAGAACTCCTGTCACATGTTGAGAGGGGACAAGGTCAAAAAAAACACAGCTTGGCTTCACCACTGCATTCACCTGCCCCAGCATCCTGCCAACTGCCACAACATTGGAGCCTTCATCAGCCTCCTACTGCAGCGCCTGCCCTCGGTCTGTGCAGCGGGGGGATAATGTAAAGGTTCTGCTCTGTGCTGGATTTGACACCCCAACAGCAACTCCGCACATGTGTACCACACACGACTGTTCCTCTCCTACTTCTGCATCCTGTGGGGAGAGCCAGCAAGGCACGCTGGAACCAGTCACCTACGCCAGCCGCACCTCTGCTCTCATGATGAAAGTGGCTGCAATTTGCTCTGTTTCGTGATAACTAGGTGCAGCCCTGGGGCACCCAGGGAGCTGCCAGCATGGCTCTCAGCTGTGCACACATGGCACAGACCGGAGTGACGTAAGCAGCTGTGTGATTGGCCAGTCAGCAGAGCTGCAGAATGAGTGCAGATTACACACTAAAGGCAGGAGAAAACAATCTGGAGGGTGTGAGAATAAGCAGACCTGCCTGCCCCCTGCACGCTTTATTGAACCGCTCCCACCCCGCCCCCTTATTACACTCCCTTAGCAGCCACACAGCTCTGAACCCTCATCTACACGTCACTTACCCTCCATTCCCATCACCCAGACCATATGGGAGATGCATCTGCTTGCTCCAGACTGAACAAGGCCCCATGTCAGAGCAAAGCTCCCAGCAGTTCCAAAGGGACCCACGAGACCTCCCTCCTTCCCCATCTCCTCAGGCACCTCTGGGCTCCGAGCCAGGCTTGTGCAGCATTGGCACATTGCACCTGGCTAGACATACCAGGGGCAGCTCACAAACTCCAGTTTTTAATCCCACCCCAAGGGTAAGATGGGCAGAGAACACAGGAGTCCAAGCAAGGGGCCACTGGTTACACAATGTGGCCCTGAGCACACAGCCAGCGGGGGCAAAGCCTCTGGCTAAGAAATGAATGAAAATTTAAGCAGCAGAGCCCCAAACGTCAGCAAGGCCCCAGCCAGGCACTGCAATCTCCTGTAACCCTCCCGAAGAACATGACTAAGCTGCCTGCCCAGGCCACACATCCAGCCTGGGCATGAACACGCAGGCCAAGGAGGGAGAACTGACACTTGAGATTGTTCACAGCACAATCTGAAGAGCATGTGTCTTTTCTTGGCTCTTCTGGCCATGCCGGCTCTGTACTGAAAGCCTCAATGTCATTAGTCCATTGAGGTATGCATTCTTCCAGCGTGTGGAGCTTGAGGGGATTCCTCATTTGAGGTGGTCCCTTCTCTCTCAATAGAAGTTGGTCCAAAAAAAGCTATTCCCTCCCCTAACTTGTCTTGCCATTGGTCCATGGATACCTTTCATTTATCAATGTTCATAAACTTTGACACATTTGGAAACATCCCACACTAAAGCCTCAATCTACCCTAACTCACACTGAGCACCTCTATGTGAGAGAGGAGAAACCGTTATCCTCCTGCTTCTGGGCATGAATCACTGCTAAGTCATGGGGTCAAGAGGAAATGCCCCAGGGGCAAGTTATTCCAGAACTATCCACTGTGGGCTTTCAAGACATCTGGTACTGGCCACTGGAGTAGGTGGATCACTAGTCCAACCCACTGTGGCAATTCCCATGTTCCTGTGCTATCACTTTCCATCTTCAGTAACTAACTAATCCTCACCAGGTATGTCTACACTGCAATTAGACACCCACGGCTGACCCATGCCAGCTGACTCAGGGAAAGGGATGCAGACTGAGGGTGGTTTCACTGCGGCGTACACATTCAGGCTCAGGCTGGAGCCTGGGCTCTAGGACCCCGGGCTCTAGGACCCCGCGAGGTGGGAGAGTCCCAGAGCTCTCGCTGCAGTCCCACCTGAATGTCTACATGGCAAACAAACAGCCCCTTGGCCCCAGCCCGTCAGTGGTACAGGCCAGCCACAGGTGTCTATCTGCAGTGTAGACATACCCTGTGGTCCCTGTGTGGCAGGGCTGCATTACCTGCCCCACTTTCCAGAGGAAGAAGCTGCGGCACAGGAGAAAGAAGTGACATGCCCAGACAGCAGGTCAGTGGCAGAGCTGGGAACAGAGCTGGGTCAGTGGCAGAGCTGACTCCGACCTGTGTCCCTCTCACCCAGCACCCCAATGCCTTGTGGCCCATATGTAGCTCGTCTGAAACGCAACAGTGGAGAGCTCAGACTCTTTCTCTAAGTCCTCCATGTTACCAGATGCACACACCACATAGCAGTCGCTTGCCTGCTTTGCTTCCATTCCCCACAGCCAGCCACAGCCCAGGAAGCCTGTACTCAGCTGTAGGACACTCCCTGCTTTCTCTCCCCAAAGAGGGAACCGAGCAAGTCCTCCCCCTGCCCCCCGCCTCAACTCCTTCCTTCTTGGCTTCAAGTCCTGAATACTGCAGCAACTGACCTGAGCCGCTGACCCTGCCCTGCATTCTTCCTTAGACTGAGCAGATGCCTTTCAAGAGGAGCCCTCCGGCTGAGCAGCCAGGAACGGAATGGGGGAAGCAGCCAGGGCCAGCACAGCGACAGTAAAACTCAGGCAGGACAGACAGACGGGGACCCTGACAGAAGGCACAGCCTCTCCAGGCACTTGGAGGTCTCGGCCCTTCCTTGCGTAGGGCGTGAAACTCAAGGACTTTCAGGTTCCCAGTCCGTCAGAAGTAAAGACACTGCTCTGCCCTAGGGGCTCTGGGCCTCCACTCTCACAGAGCCACAGGGAGCTAATGAGATGCTGAACTTCCCCCATGTGATCACCCAGCTCTTTGCAGTCTCCCACCCCACTCTCCAGCTACAGCTCATCTGTCAGAGCAGGCCCTCCCTTCATATTTGCCTGCAAAGCACCCAGCACACTGATGGAGCTATACTACACACAGCATGGGGACAGCGCACAGCACAACGGCAAAACCCACTAGAGCACTGTAGTTACTGTTCCAGCCCAGAAGGGTCCCAGCCCCCAGCGGGGCTGGGAGGTTACTAGCCAACAAGCAAGGAAAATAGAATATCATCACTATCAGATTAGCCTTACATAGCAGAGGTGCTCCCCGCCGCTTTAGAAGGGATGCATCCAGGAGCGGGGACGGTGAGGCTCACACAGAACAGAGATACTAGCCAACGGGCATGATCACGCTAAACGGCCGCCATCTACCAGCCCCGCATCTCCAAAGCGTTTACTGGAGAGGGGATTGCAGAGGCCCCAGATGGGAAAAGGCTCCTGATATCAGAAAGGCTAATGGGAAATCTTATAGAGGGCTCCACCACATTTTCTCAGGGACCAGTTCTGCTCCCAGCATTCCCAGTGCCTCAGATCCACATCAGTGGGAAGGAAGGACAGGAGAGGTGATGCCAGGGAAAGCAAAGAGGTTTCTTCCACAGAGAGCCAGATTCCAAGTGAATCAGAGCAATGGAGATCTCAGCTCAAACCACCAGGAAGCAATTGCAATGCTAAGACACTGAGTGTCTCAGCCACAGATCTCACACAACTACTATCATTCGCCCCAAATCCGCCTCCGGGAACCATGCCATCCTCAGAGCCTGCATTTCTATGGGGGAGGGTTGGAAGCTGGGAGTTTCCTGCACAACCAGCAGTCAAAGCCAACACACCTGGATGAATGTGCCACCTGAGACATCAGGGATTTGAGGGGTCTGGCAAGAACACAGAGGGAGTGAACTGCAATAAACCAGACACATGGTCAAGCATGCTGGCCCTCACTCTGCTCCTGAAGTGCCTTATGTTCTCCACCCATGTGGCCCTACGTCCTCTGGTATTTTGAAAGGTTCGAACCCCATTCTTGCCAGGAAGGAACCAGTAGGACGTCGGATCTCGGCACAAGGGTCATTCAGCACTCTGCCATGGGTCAGGACTGCTTCCCTTGCACCAGGCAGAGTCACACAAGCAGAACAGAAAATTACAAGGAAAGATGGGATCCCAGCCTGGGACCATCGTCACCAGCTCCTATGGGCCACAGACAGTGATCAAGATACCACTGCTATCATCACACCGCAGTGTGATTCACTCACCCACCCTCTCCGAGTCCCTCGGAGGGCAAAAGAACCTCCTTCCTAAAGCAGCCAGCCATCCCCCTCAGCCACTACCCAGCAAGGCCTTTACACAGGGAGTCAGTTACAGCTGGGGTGTTTGAGACAGGCAAGGCCTCCGCAGGACGTTGTTTGCCGGAAGAGACACAACCCTCTCCTTTTCCCCTCCTTCCCCCCCACCCACGTGCGTGCGCACACACTCCAGCCGAGTCTTTTATTTCCCCCAACAGACGGGAAGGTGTTACAATTTGCATGGCTAATCAGCCAGCACTGCCAATTAACAGCACAAGCTACATGCTCCCAACTTAAAGACCACTCCATTATTCACACAAGGGCAGTAGCAAGGCATGGTGCTGGGCACCAGGGGCCTGGAGAGCCAGCCAGGTTACTTAGCTGGATCCCACAGACAGCAACAAGAATGCAGAGGGATGGCACACAGCACTTGGGCAGCCTGGCCAAAAGGCAACCCAGGGAGACAATGCAGCCCAATGGCACCCTCCTCTGTCATGTGGAGGGGGAGCCCACAGGACTACAAGTCCCACCATGCACCGGACCCTTCTCATTGAATTGAATTGAATCATAGGGTTGGAAGGGACCTCAGGAGATCATCTAGTCCAACCCCCTGCTTGAAGCAGGACTAATTCCCAATTTTTGCCCCAGATCCCTAAATGGCCCCCTCAACAATTGAACTCACAACCCTGGGTTTAGCACTTCTGATACCATGCTGGGCCCTGGTGCACCTCTGGGAAGAAGAGGAGAGCAACAGCAATTTGTTCCTTTGGATAAAAACGCCAGAAGCCCGAGGGCTGCACCCAAAGCTGACAACAGGGCCCCTGGTGGAGCCAGGTCTGTGGGCGCCGGTTCTAAGCAAACATCCCTGGCTGTTATAGCCATGCCACCGCTACCGTCTGCTAGAAACACCAAAGGCTGTTGGGCGCTTAGCTGAGGAGGAAGACACACTCACTCCAAAGGAAAATTGTGTCACCAGCTGCTTGTGCAGTCCGGCTGAAGAACACCCTTCATACAGGCGTAGAGACAGGACGATACCTTGAAAGGCAGGCTCTCGCCCAATGCCCCTGCTACAGAGCAGAGATCCCCTGCAGAGCCGATTTTCATGGGTCTCATGCGCTCTACCCCACCAGTGCAAAGCCCAGGTCACCAGGAGAGAAATGATCCCTTGTTGCCGAATTACACGCTCTGAGCTCCAAGTGCATCTCTCACGGACTCGCTCTTGTGTCACATGGAGCTTATCTGGCCCTAGATGTGTTCAGAACAACTGCATACTTCGGGCGTGATTGGTAGAGTTAGCCAAGGAGGAGAGGGGAGGAGCAGAGATGGCAGGCCAGAGGCCTTACCGGGGGGAGGGGGGGCTATTCAGAAAGGACAGACTCTCCATGGAGCAGGGACGGAGCGGAAGAACACAGCGACACTTCACACACAGCATGCTCACGCTCCAGTCTCAAAGCACCTTATCCAAGGTACCAGAGTGCCCACGTTACAGAGAGAGAGATTGATGCACAATTTGCCCAAGCTCCCTGGAATCAGAGCACAGCAAAGAGCAGACTCCAGAAGTCCTGGTCCCAGCCCACTGCAACACAGGATTGGGGGTGGGGGGGGGCGTATCTATACATAGAGTTAAAATACTCAGCCACTTCTCCCTCGTGCAAGTTGCCAGACTAAAATATGGCAACCGTGTCTGCACGGCCCAGCTCAGCAGTACCCAGCTCCTGCCTCACCCTCCGCCCAAGCATCACTCCCTCCCACTCACCAACTCCACTGTTTGCTCTCCACCCTCCGCTGCCCAATTAACAAAAATTCCTCCAGAGCACTCATTAAACACTCCCAAACCTGCACCGTATCCTAGCCGCTCCCTTCCCCACGTTTGCACTCCAGTGTCCTGGGTGGGGCTGCATTCACCCTTTGTGGCAGGAGACCCATTCTTTGACACATCTCCCCAACAGCCCTGAGTACCTTTACATCTCAGTATTGACATTTGCTCCTGGCCCATACTTCGGGCTGGCTCTTTCTCCCCAGGGGTGCCCCAAACAAAAGTGAATTCAGTGCTGCATTGGCAAGCCCAGAGATGGAATCTTCTCTCTCCACAGAGCAAGGCCAGCAGCAGACTGAGCTTCCCTGGGCACCACTGCCTCAGCCCCACCCCGCAGGGACCACCCATCAGTCCTTGATCTGGCCACCCAGACCATTAATACAAGCACCAACCACAGTAGCAGGTTTTGTGACGTGGGCACCTGTTTCTCTATGAAATAAAATGAGACCCACCAACTTGTTTCACAAGGACTACTGAACAGCTGTCCGATGGGATGGCGCCCAGAGGTGAAACTCTCCAATATAAACCATCCCCAACCCACCCAGTCCCCCTCCCACCTTTGTATTCTGGATAAAATCATGAAAATGACAAACTGCTGCTTAACACTGAAAAATCAGAAAGCCTTTAGACCTTCTGGGGGAAGCACCTAAACTGAGACTCTCTAGACAACTCCTCTCAAACGAAGTACATTCTTGTTCAATACAGTGGTAACAAAAGGACCTTGGAGCACCCATTTGTTGCTAGACTCTTTCTTTCTGGCTCAGTTACATAACGGTTCAAGCCCTCTGTTCTGGACACTGATTGCATTGTGCATTTAATGAGATGACCCTATCTGCTCTGATTATACAGACATTTTGGCACACAGGAAAGCTATCTTTCAGGCCCTGCCTAGCCTGTCCTGGGAAGTTGTTGTAGCACCTCTTTAGCAAACCATGCTAAGGGCTCATCTAAGCAAAGCAGCACTGGTTTAACAAGAGGTGTGACGCTGATTTTGTTAAACCAAAGCAAAACGCTACATGGAATCTCTCTTAAAAAAACATAAACCTGATTTATATCAATTTACCAGAAGAGGATTAGGATCAGGTTTTTCGCTAAATAGAAATAAGTCACTTTGAAACCAAAATTGAAGTGTCTACACAGGGGTTTGCACAGATTTAACTTAATCAGTTTTAAAATCAATTTGTGTGGACCCATGCTGCCTAGGATTTCTAATAGTATGGTGCTAATGCTGTTTCCATGAGCAGTGCAGACAGAAGACCCAAGTCAGCACGAGGTTATACTGCCCATTTAGATGGGACTTTGCATTACTTGCACCAGTGTAAAGGATGGGTTGAGAGCACTCGAGATCCAATCATTACGAGCCGTAGGGTTCATTGACTAATCTGAGGAAATCAGAATTTAGCGTTTCCCTATAATAAGGAAGATTAATTACAAAGCACTATTTCCCAGCATCCTTAGCAAATCTCAAGGAGTAACTTAGTCTCTGCCTAACCTTATGCATATGCAAAGATGCATCCGGATGAGACAGATTCCTTTCCATCCAAGTCCCACACAAAAGGAGCTGCCCTTCTCTGAGGCAGGTTTTGATATATTTTGCAATGGCCACGGCCCTGCAGTGAGCTCACCCTCCAGCAGACAACATGGGGGCAGTGAAGGAAACAGCCCAGCTGATTCATCTGTTCCTTTTGGCTGCTGGGTTTTGTTGTTTTTTTTTTTTTGAGAGAGATTTAATGATGAAACAAAAGCCAGCCACAGTTTGCAGACGACGACCCTGGCGACCACTCTTTCCGCAAGTGCTGTCAGAGAGGATGGGGGTGACATCCTCAATGTGCCCAATCTTCATTCCAGAACGAGCGAGAGCTCCGAGGGCTGACTGGGCACCAGGTCCAGGAGTCTTGGTCCTATTTCCACCCGTAGCTCGCAGCTTGATGTGAAGGGCAGTGATGCCCAGCTCCCTGCACTGCTGGGCAACATCCTGGGCTGCCAACATAGCAGCAGAGGGCGAAGACTCGTCTATCAGCCTTCACCTGAATGCCACCAGCCACTCGGCAGACGGTTTCCTTGCCAGAGAGATCAGTTACATGGGTAAGTGTCATTGAAGGAAGTGAAGATATGGCAGACGCCAAACACATTTTCCCCTTCGGCAACTGGCGGTCCCAAGCTGATGACCTGCTCTTCCTTCTTCTCCTTACCTTTATGCGGTGCTATTTCTGTGCATCCTCTCGGGCACCCAACACCGGAAAGGATAAACACTCCCCAGCTCTGGCTAAGAAGGCTAAACACAAACAAGCACAACTGTCGACAGTCTGAAGTGTCACTCTCTGAACTGGTGACACTGTCTGGAAGGATTTCCATAGTATTTGCACATCTGCATTCCACCCTCCCCTGCGAGCCCCACACAAGGCCATAACCCTGTCCGCTACACCCAGGTCTTGCTTGCAATACCTGCTTCAGCACAAACAAGGGCAGTTTTGTAATAAAGGCGGCTACAAACCAAGATTAGATACTAATTACAAAATGTACATTGCAGAGAAATTATTCAGCACAGGGTTAGGTTTCGGGTGGGAGAGAAATTGAGAGCAATTATTCAACAGCATCTGGCACAGTACAACCTGGAAATGCTGGGGAAAATGCAGGTTAGAGGTTACAAGGAAGTCACCCATTCGCCACACTAAGGTTTCAGTTCTCCCACAAGAGGAGCTGTGATTCAGACCCTACTTGCCAGTTGCCAGGATGCAAGGTCTGCACCTAGGATACATTTCTGACACCTTAAGCTTCAGGGGTGAGCAAATGCAGCTCTTTTCTGCCACAGCAAACAGAATCAACATGGCAAACAACAGTAAAGCGAGGAGTTCATTATTGTTCAAAGTTCAAGGCTTTGTTTGAATTAGACCCTACAAAGACAGAAATTACCTTTCATGTGTTAAAAGAAAAGGAGGACTTGTGGCACCTTAGAGACTAACCAATTTATTTGAGCATGAGCTTTCGTGAGCTACAGCTCACTTCATCGGATGCATACTGTATAAATTGGTTAGTCTCTAAGGTGCCACAAGTACTCCTTTTCTTTTTGCGAATACAGACTAACACGGCTGTTACTCTGAAATCTTTCATGTGTTGTTACAGATCAGATGATTTTCTGGCTGGAATCAAACAGCTATTTCCGAAGTTAGATTGTACAGATCCATGGCTAAGAAAACTGCCTGTAAATTTTTTTTAAAAGCACCCCCTAGACTTGGAGCTCCTTAGTTCCATCTGATAGAGGGAATTCTGAGGTCCACCCCCCACCCCCCCCCAAAAAAAAACAGCCACTACCTTCCCCAAAGTACTGGTTGCATGCAAGTATTGTTTTATGTCATTGTCCTAAGTTTAGTTCCTGCACAAATTGCCTGAAACCACAGAGTTTCTGAACCCCTCAGCAGACATTTGCTATTCTATATATTCCTCCCTAAGCAACTTAATTTACAATAACCCCCTGGGCAGGAGGCAGGCAGATCAAACCTCAGCCACCCCCAGTGATACTTTTGGCTGCTTTCGAGCTATTAGGCCAAAAGTCGCAGCCCTGCAGCCCAAGGGCTACAGGCAACTGAACAGGTCTCCCCTTACCCAGCCTCGGCAAGCCCACCGCCCTTCTCACGGGCGACAACACACTCTCAGTGGCGCTTCTACTGCAGCAATGAGACCAGCCCTCCGAGTCAGCGCGATGCGACCCAGCCCTGCCAGGGCCAGAGGGAGGAACGAAGGAAGCCCTGCACTGGTGTGAAATTTTTCATTACGCAGGAGGGTTTCCCCTACCTCGGAAACGGGGAGGCAAACAGCAGGCAAAGGACTAGCAGTAACAGCAGCACAGGGCAGCTGGAAGAGGTCTGCGTTTCCCGTCCCAGGCTACCAAGTATTCCCCAGGATTAGCCCAATTAGCCCTCCGCATCTTGCTTGAGTGTAGCAAAGCAGCAGCTCCCTCCGCCTCCACCCGCCGCTGCTCTGCCCAGGGGAGAGAAGGGGACCAGGTGCCAGGCAGCTGCGGCCCTTCCGAGGCGGCGGGGCGGGCAGGCTGCTCCCCCGCTGCGGTCGGGGCCGCCCGCCGCCCAGGGCCCAGGCAGCCGGCCCAGCCCCCCCCCCCACGGCCGGGCCCAGCCCCCCCACGGCCGGGCCCAGCCCCCCCACGGCCATCCTGCCGGGGCCAGCCCCCCCACCCCAGAATCGGGGGGCTGCCCCACCAGGGACCGCGAAACCAGGGCGTGCCCCCCATCCCCCACACACCGCGCTCACACACGGGGGGGGGGGGTCTCACACACACACACACACGGGGGGGGGTCTCACACACACACACACACGGGGGGGGGTCTCACACACACACACACACGGGGGGGAGGGGTCTCACACACACACACACACGGGGGGGGTGTCTCTCTCACACACACACACACGGGGGGGGGAGGGGTCTCACACACACACGGGGGGGGGAGGGGTCTCACACACACACACACACGGGGGGGTGTCTCTCTCACACACGGAGGGGGGTGTCTCTCTCACACACACCCCTACCCCCCACCGCAGACACAACAGCGAGGGGCGACACTGACACACGGGGGGGGACAGCGGCCCCCCCATGTCGGCGGGGCCCGGGGCCGGGCCGCCTCTCCCGGTACCTGGCTCCGCGTCTTCCGGCCTCCCCGCCCGGCGCCGCCGCCCGCCCGCACTCACCGGCCGCAGGAGCTCGCGGCGCGCGGCCGAGACGGGCCCGAGGCGGGGGGCGGGGAGCGGGGCCCAGCCCGGATCGGCCCCGGAGCCGGCACGCGGCGGGGGAGGGGAGCGGCCTGGCCTGGCCCAGCGCGCGGCACCAGCCCCGCCCCCAGCGCGGCGCCCCCCCCCTAACCCGGCACCCCCCCCAGCCCGGCGCCCCGCCCAGCCCTGAACCCGGCACCCCCCCAGCCCCGCCCCCAGCCCGGCGCCCCGCCCAGCCCTGAACCCGGCACCCCCCCAGCCCTGAACCCCCCCCGCCCCGCCCCCCAACCCGGCACCCCCCCCAGCCCTGAACCCCCAGCCCCGCCCTCAGCCCGGCACCCCCCAGCCCGGCGCCCCGCCCAGCCCTGAACCCGGCACCCCCCCAGCCCCGCCCCCAGCCCGGCGCCCCGCCCAGCCCTGAACCCGGCACCCCCCAGCCCCGCCCCCAGCCCGGCGCCCCGCCCAGCCCTGAACACCCAGAGCCCCCCCCAGCCCCGCCTCCTCACAGCCCGGCGCCCCGCCCCCAGCCCGGCGCCCCGCCCAGCCCTGAACACCCAGAGCCCCCCCCAGCCCCGCCTCCTCACAGCCCGGCACCCCCCACAGCCCTGAACACCCAGCCCTGCCCCCAACCCGGCACCCCACAGCCCGGCACCCCCACCCCACAGCCCGGCACCCCCTCCCCCCAGCCCTTTTTAAATCAGGTTTGTTTTTGTTAAAATTGTTTTTAACTAAAATAGTTACATGAAATATTTAAAAAAAAACAACAACAAATTAAATCGACTGTGTCAGCCTGGTCAACATGAGAAACTTAATGTATTGGCTTCTGCAGCTCACTCAGTCATCTTCACCTTCATTTTCCTGTTTGGTCATCATCTGGAAAAGAAAAACAAGCTTTCCTGCTTTTCAGGACCCAAACAATTTCTCAATTTGGAATGAATTAGTCCAAAGGAAGAAAATATTCTTTCTACACTGGCAGAAGAAGTTACTGCTGTTAAAAGTGAGATTATCACTTCAACAGTCTCTGAAGCCAAGTGCTTAAGTGACTTCCACCAGTTCACTGATGTGACTTTCTTTAAAACATCATCAACAAACATACATTTCTTGAATGGTTCTTATTCCCAAACTGGGTCTCTTTTGTGGCCTGCTGCCATTATAGATTTTCCCTTTTAGTGAGAGAATGTATGGTAGATCTCAAATCAATGAAGGCTACACTCAGAAGGATCTCCAGACTTCTGGAATGTGCTTCCCAAACAGTTTCACTTTTGTTTCTAGTGCCTGTCCCTCCCTTCTCACATTTATCTCCAGACTTTTTCTCCTTGTCCAGATCTATTCCGCCCCCAACAATCTTCTATTCACTGGACTTTTTGAAATTTTGCACTTTTAGACGGAGGTAAGGGATTGACTCTGTGTACACAAATCTGCAGAGGGACAATAGAGTTGAGATCTGTTATTTCTCACCTCTATATATTATTCATTTATTTATTTATTTAATGTCATTTTTGCTGTTAACAAGCATGTTATCTCTGGAGACACAAATCCACAGTCTGAGAACTGCAAAACTAAGCATCTCTGATGGTATCTTCTAGACTGAGCACTGAGTCCCAGTGGGTAGATAGAAAGATTAACCTAAATAATCTATACAGAAGCCCCTGGAACCCCATCAGATTGGGTCCCTAATCCATCAACTATTGGAACTCCTTTACAAAACTTTTCTTAAACATTACATGAATATATTGTCTCATACTATAGAATTAGAATTTATAACCCCTCTTCCAGGATGAGATGTCTTTGAGCTATAATGTATCTTAATTAAAACTAGCTTTAGATAGGTTTTTTCCTCAAAAAGCATTTTATCAAAAAAATCTGATATAAATTTAAAAAATCCAATTTTTTTTATTTAAAAAAAAAAAAACACACATTGATTTTTATCCACCCTGGTCACAGTACTCCACTGGGCACAGACTCCTGAAGGGAAGAACCAGAACTCAGCTGGGCCTCCAGGTAAGCATGGTGGATGCCCAGGGTTCTGTCGCCCAGCACCTAGGCTGGGAGTGGAGAATTGTGGAATCCCACCCTAGGATAGGTAAAGACACACGGCCTGATACTTGGGGGGTGCCCCAGAGAGGGGACGGCGGAGCAGCTAGCCCTACAACCAGGACATCTCCCATGTAGGTGAAGCAGCTTATCGGGTGCAGCTGTGCACCTTCAGGGGCTGATACAGTACTGCCGTGGTCAGAAATACCCTGGAGATGTAGGGCAATGCAAACTGGAAATAGCTGCAGAAACCTAAGGGCCAGGGCTGGGCTTTCCAAAGGAGCATAAGGGAGGTAGAGGCCCAGGTCCCACTGCCTTCCATGGGATTTAAAATCTGCAAAGTCAACGTAGCTGGGAACTCCAGGAACTTAATTTAGGGGCAGAGTTTGAAATGGGACTCTGGGCTTTATCAGTGAGTGATCAAGACTGTTAACTGCACACCTCTGAGACAGGAGCGTCTAGGTAAAGGCAGCCCGAGGGTTTTGGCCACCTAGCATCTGGTTAAAACAGTCATTTAAATGGCCCTTATGGTGTGTGTAGCAATTAGTTCTGTAGCGTAGCTGTTACCCAAGTCTGTTGTGTTTGTATCTGTCTGTATTTCTATTGTGTGTTTGCAGTGGCCATTGCCAATGTAACCACAGGCCAATAAATCCACAGATCATGGTATGTTCTAAAGCCAGAGTGTTCTAGCTCCGTTTCCAGGCTTGCATTTGACATCGGGCTTTTCTTTGGGGAAGCGTCACTGGGATCATTTCTGAAGGAGACTGTGGTTTGAAGAGAGGTCTCTCCTGAGGCAGTGTCAGGGAGGCCTGCAAGATGGAGCCCATCGGCGGGAGGAGAAGGGGCTCTGGTCTGCATTCCTAGCCTCCTGTCTTGTAAGCTCAGAGCAGGTGGAGTAAGTTGACAAGAGGATACAAAAGCCAAGAGCGGCCCACTAATGCAACTCGGTCAGGGTTCAAAGGAACAGCCAGGCCAACTCCGAGAACGCAGTTGATGGAAATGGTAAGATAAAGCAGTCTGTCCTGGCTGAGCAGGGCTAAGTCTCCCACTGGAAAAGGTGAGACATCAAACCCAAAGAGGTAATGCTGCCCCACCCAGAATCCTCACTGCATGCAGGACCGCACAGCCACATGGGCAATATACATGACCAAGGCCCAATCTGAAAGATGAGCTGAGCCTTGAACTGTCATCCTGGTGAGTTTTCGCATCACTGATTCCTGATTCTTGGGTGCTGCTTTAGACCAGTCATTAGGTCTTTGACCAAGGTCGCACTTCCCCTGCAATTGCTCACTGGCCGCCAGACTTCGCGGAAGCTCAAGGACACGGACTCCCTCCCTCTTGTCTGTGGTGATCTGATGGAGCACACGGGGTAGAGCGCGGGTGGGGTGGAGACCGAGGCAGAACCGCAGGGGGGTGCAAGCGTGAAAGTGCCATAGCTGTCGTTGCAGGTAAATTGGGACCATTGGCGCCATCGCCAGCAACTCCCACCACATTGACCAGGAGGCTTCGGGAAATGAGAAGCGTCCTCAGGTACTTCTTCCCACTGGCAGGGGCGTGGTGCTGGGCTGCCATAAACGGCTGACCCAGAGCTGCCCGGTGGCCCGGGGGGAAGCCTGTGGGGAACCAGTGAAGAGAATACAGAGCAGGATGTGGAAAACCAACACATTCACAAAACCAGTAAGCAACTCATTCATGTCCCTGGTGCGCCATCCGTCCCTGAGGTATCCGTGAGCTAATGCAGGAGAACACAGGACCTTGAGGGTTCTGCCAGGATCCGTCTAACATGAGGTGAAACGGGCTCTATGATGGTAGCATTATCACAAACGTGTTCCAATGGCAATACCAGTTAATCCATTCTTACATACATTTCACAATAGCTGTCACTCCTGGATGTTTGGACCTAGATCCCGTGCTGATGAGCTAATTACAAATATTCAGACTGTTAAGATCTGTTTGTCTGTCCTTTCTTTGCTCTTCACCCAGTTCTTATACAGCCCTGTGAAGTGACCCAGGTCTCTGATTCTGGCCAGTTCCATCCAGGAAGAAATAATTTACCACCAATCTAGTTGGGGCCAAAGCAAAGAAACACACTTTGCTTAGCGCATCTAGATGTGAAGAATCAATACGCTCTGATCGGACAAAGTCCAAGGCAGGAACACTGGGAAACTGATTGTGGAGCTGCCAGGAGGGAGTTTACTAGGAGAGAGCTGGATTTCTGCAGTTCAGATGCTCAGAAGGAATCACGCAGGGTACCAGTGATTTAGAGACAAAGGTTGCAGTGCTAATTCAGGCAAAATCCCTGTTGTGCTCAAGCCGTTGCGACAGCAATTGGGTCCTGACTGAGCCTTCACGTGAGCAGACAGTCCAGTCCCTGACGCTCATCCCCGTAATGTCTGTGCATGTCCATCTATGCCATGCAGTTAATTCCGACTCCCTGAGCACGATCAGTCGGGATGTAATTGACTCTAGCTTCATATGCAGTCTGTGCCCAATGCGTAGTTGAAAGCTGACAGGGATTTTATCTGCTGCCAAGCACACTAAAGCAGCTTTGGGCGGCTCATACGTGAAAAAACACCCATTCAGTATTCAGTGAGGTGAAGGGGTAACCCTTAAAAGCCATGCTGAGATAGACATAGAGGGACCCCCTTTCAGAGCAGGGGCGGGGCTGGCTGTGCCTTGCCGAGAAGGGTCTCTTCTCTGAAGTGGAGTGTGAAATAAAGCTGAAAGGTGCGGCTTACCTAAGGCCCTTTCGCATCTCTTTACTGGCCAGGAGGTGAGGCTGCCTCTGCTGGGCCAGCTTGGGGAACGGGCCAAGCACATCACTAAATGGCCTCAAACATTCATTGTCAGTGGTTTGCAGAGGACAAAAAGGGCCAGTTTTTGCAGACATGAATGTACAGTGGGGATCAGCCCTTCTGTTCAGCTAGAATCCACCAGAACAGCAAACTGCCCGGCCCCATGCCGGCAGCGCGGCTTGCTCTCTGGCAGGAGAAGGAGGCTGCAGTGAGGGGCACTGGCCAGACTGACAGCGTACCGGACAGGCCATGTCACTGCTGATAGCAACTAGGGTGACCCGATATTAGGGGCTTTTATATACACAACTAAACACTCCTCCTCCCCCCCCAGAAAAGTGTCCTGATTTCTCACACTTGCTACCTGGTCACCCTAGAGAGCACCAGCGAAGTGGGAAGGTGCATCACACGCCCGAAGGAGGCACCACCCCAGCTGCACTACATGGACATCCCGCGTGGGAGTGAGAAGCGCACTGCCCAGTTACCCGGCCTGGACGATCCAAAGGCCCTGACTGGCCAAACAGGGAGAGTTACTGAGAGAAATGCTAGGACGAAGCCACTTGTACGTGGGCATCTGCACACTCACCCACTAACCCTTTGCATGCCGTATTGCACCATTCATCGAAGGAGCTCAGAGCTCATTGACCTGGATGGGCACGGGCGTGAGAGCCAGCGCCTTTCCTGACGTCACAGGAGTAACAACTGTGGGAGTGCGGTGCTATCCTACCTGCACATCCGGCGGCCGCGAAAGGAATAACCTCGGACTAACAAACACCCCAGGCCTGACCCACACCTGGGGCAGGGTTGAGAAACTGCAAGCAAACTCAGGGAGGCAGGGGCCTCTGCAGAGAACAAGATTGGGATTGCTTTGGGGTTATTGTCTTTCAGGTTTTGGAGGAAACAGTAATTCCATTCCCCTGCACACGCGTCTGTCCGTGACCGGTGAGGGCCCAGCTCTCAGAGAGTGGCTGTTGCCACTTGTGCTTGCACCTGAATTTCAATTTGCAGGGAAGTGTGGAACTGACCTGGTGCTGTGTGAACTGACAGGGGACGTTGCTCCTGCCCAGCATGACCAGCCAGGTGTGGGAATGAAAAACACAAACCAGCCATCACCTTCCCGCTGCCACCTCAGGCATGGAGGAGCCCTCCTCTAGGCTCCTGTCACTGCTGTCCACCTCCTGTTCCATTGCATGTTCTCTCGCCAGCACGGACGCTGAGGCTGCTCCAGCCGCTTGCCCCACCTAGCTCTGTTGCAGTCAGAGTACAGCCGCGGAATGGTGCAGCTTAGCCCTCGTCTTGCATTTCTCACACGGGCATTTCTGCAGCACCCACCACTGCAGAACGAAAGTGCCCTCGGGGGCAGTGACCCCAAAAGATGGGAAGCTGCTGCTCTCGAGCGGCTTTGGGCCTTGTGTTGTGCACCCCTGAATTTGCAGTAGCATAATGAGGCACTGGGTGCATGTCCATCCAGCGTAAGGGCTCAGAGGGGACCTGCATGCCCTTGGAATACTCCTGTCCAGCCTAGGTCTCGTTAGAAATGGATCAGCTGGTTCACCCCCCTGAACACAGTTGCGGAGAGCAACAGGCCCTGATTCAATGCTGCCCGCCTCTGAATGCTAGGGAGAGCGGAGGGACAAGGAAGGTAATTTTGTGTAATATATTAACCAAGGGCTTGGCCCTGCCAATGCTACTGAGACCAGGGCCATGGGCTCCGACAAGCTGCTCCCAGCACTGAACTGCAGCCCCAGGAGAGAGGCAAGTTCCATCTTTACAATCCCAGCATTTCCCCCCTTCACACTAGCTCTCAGGGCAGCGCCTTCCCTCCCCAGGTCACCGCCCTCACGCGTTCCCTCCGACTGGTAAAGGGAGAGGCTGATTTACAGCAGCAAGTGCCCCATTGCGGTTGCCCAGCAGGGAGCAGAGCATTAAAGGGCATAACCAGAGAGCCTTGTCAGCGCCACAGAGAGCCGGCAGCACACCCTGGGCCACTCCTCCAGATGGGCTGTGGCCAGCAGGCCCAGCATGGAACAGGCAGATTAGACACAGGCCTTGCAGTGGGGGAGGGGACTGTGACACAGCTGCCTGCCTTTGTCAGCACTACATTTTGTGCTTTCCTTTTGTCTTGGACGGGTGGGGCTGAGAAGGCCAGGAGCCGCCTGTCCAGCTGGAGGTGCAGCTCCTCCAGGGCTGGGGCTGGCCAGGAGAGCAGGGGCCCTGGGTACGATTCAGGGAGCTGGTTATGCCTGAATGGGAAGGGCACATACCTTGTGGCTGCACCCGGATTTCTCCGTCCATGGGTATCGGACGGGGTAACCCAAGCTTGCATCGTGTCTCCGTTCAGGCTAGCGGTGGGTTACAGTTTGTTTGTGGCAGATTGCTAGGGTGACCAGATGTCCCGATTTTATAGGGACAATCCCGATTTTTGGGTCTTTTTCTTATATAGGCTCCTATTACACCCCACCCACATCCCAATTTTTCACATTTGCTGTCTGGTCACCCTACAGATCGCACTGGGCAGGCAGCAGTTTGGCTGAAATCAGTGGCAGTCTCCCAGCTGAGCAGTAGCCGTGGCCCTTGGGTAAGGAATGGGGGTGGCTGTGCACCGTTGCAGCCCCTGTGTTTTGCCCCAGAGGGGGCTGCAGTTTAGCTCTCTGTGCTGGCTTCCCATAGCATACCGAGTCTCGGACCCGATCTTCAAGGTGCTGTGCGGCCTGGGCTTAGTGTATCTAGAAGGGCCTACGGCTCCGGGCTGGGCACAGAGACCCGTAACTCCAGCCCTCGGGCCCATGGAACTTTCTACCACCGGGGCAGAGCCCAGCTGGGCAGCAAACAGAGCGTCCTGCGGGGCCGGTCCCAGACCGCGGAACAACCCCCCAGGAACTCAGGGCCACCCCAAACCTCCCCAGGGGCCCTGCTCCCACAGGCCTTCTCTGACACAAACCCAGAGCAATGCGTATATTAAAAAAAACCTTCCAAAACAAACCACTCCGCTGTACACACAATCCTTCCCCTGGTGAGTGGATGAGAAAGCAAACCACACGTGAGAGATGGATTTCAGAGTAACAGCCATGTTAGTCTGTATTCGCAAAAAGAAAAGGAGTACTTGTGGCACCTTAGAGACTAACCAATTTATTTGAGCATGAGCTTTCGTGAGCTACAGCTCACTTCATTGGATGCATACCGTGGAAACTGCAGCAGACTTTATATATACACAGAGAATATGAAAAAATACCTCCTCCCACCCCACTGTCCAGCTGGTAATAGCTTATCTAAAGTGATCATCAGGTGGGCCATTTCCAGCACAAATCCAGGTTTTCTCACCCTCCACCCCCCCACACAAATTCACTCTCCTGCTGGTGATAGCCCATCCAAAGTGACAACTCTTTTTACACAATGTGCATGATAATAAAGTTGGGCCATTTCCTGCACAAATCCAGGTTCTCTCACCCCCTCACCCCCCTCCCAAAAACCACACACACAAACTCACTCTCCTGCTGGTAATAGCTCATCCAAAGTGACCATTCTCCCTACAATGTGCATAATTAAGGTGGGCCATTTCCAGCACAAATCCAGGTTTTCTCACATCCCCCCCACCCCCATACACACACAAACTCACTCTCCTGCTGCTAATACCTCATCCAAACTGACCACTCTCCAAGTTTAAATCCAAGTTAAACCAGAACATCTGGGGGGGGGGGGGGGGGGAGGAAAAAACAAGAGGAAATAGGCTACCTTGCATAATGACTTAGCCACTCCCAGTCTCTATTTAAGCCTAAATTAATAGTATCCAATTTGCAAATGAATTCCAATTCAGCAGTTTCTCGCTGGAGTCTGGATGTGAAGTTTTTTTGTTTTAAGATAGCGACCTTCATGTCTGTGATTGCGTGACCAGAGAGATTGAAGTGTTCTCCGACTGGTTTATGAATGTTATAATTCTTGACATCTGATTTGTGTCCATTTATTCTTTTACGTAGAGACTGTCCAGTTTGACCAATGTATATAGCAGAGGGGCATTGCTGGCACATGATGGCATATATCACATTGGTGGATGTGCAGGTATACGAGCCTCTGATAGTGTGGCTGATGTTATTAGGCCCTCTGATGGTGTCCCCTGAATAGATATGTGGGCACAATTGGCAACGGGCTTTGTTGCAAGGATAAGTTCCTGGGTTAGTGGTTCTGTTGTGTGGTATGTGGTTGTTGGTGAGTATTTGCTTCAGGTTGCGGGGCTGTCTGTAGGCAAGGACTGGCCTGTCTCCCAAGATTTGTGAGAGTGTTGGGTCATCCTTTAGGATAGGTTGTAGATCCTTAATAATGCGTTGGAGGGGTTTTAGTTGGGGGCTGAAGGTGACGGCTAGTGGCGTTCTGTTATTTTCTTTGTTAGGCCTGTCCTGTAGTAGGTGACTTCTGGGAACTCTTCTGGCTCTATCAATCTGTTTCTTTACTTCTGCAGGTGGGTATTGTAGTTGTAAGAAAGCTTGACAGAGATCTTGTAGGTGTTTGTCTCTGTCTGAGGGGTTGGAGCAAATGCGGTTGTATCGCAGAGCTTGGCTGTAGACGATGGATCGTGTGGTGTGGTCAGGGTGAAAGCTGGAGGCATGCAGGTAGGAATAGCGGTCAGTAGGTTTCTGGTATAGGGTGGTGTTTATGTGACCATTGTTTATTAGCACTGTAGTGTCCAGGAAGTGGATCTCTTGTGTGGACTGGACCAGGCTGAGGTTGGTGGTGGGATGGAAATAGTTGAAATCATGGTGGAATTCCTCAAGGGCTTCTTTTCCATGGGTCCAGATGATGAAGATGTCAGCAATATAGCGCAAGTAGAGTAGGGGCTTTAGGGGACGAGAGCTGAGGAAGCGTTGTTCTAAATCAGCCATAAAAATGTTGGCATACTGTGGGGCCATGCGGGTACCCATAGCAGTGCCGCTGATCTGAAGGTATACATTGTCCCCAAATGTGAAGTAGTTATGGGTAAGGACAAAGTCACAAAGTTCAGCCACCAGGTTAGCCGTGACATTATCGGGGATAGTGTTCCTGACGGCTTGTAGTCCATCTTTGTGTGGAATGTTGGTGTAGAGGGCTTCTACATCCATAGTGGCCAGGATGGTGTTATCAGGAAGATCACCGATGGATTGAAGTTTCCTCAGGAAGTCAGTGGTGTCTCGAAGGTAGCTGGGAGTGCTGGTAGCGTAGGGCCTGAGGAGGGAGTCTACATAGCCAGACAATCCTGCTGTCAGGGTGCCAATGCCTGAGATGATGGGGCGCCCAGGATTTCCAGGTTTATGGATCTTGGGCAGTAGATAGAATATCCCAGGTCGGGGTTCCAGGGGTGTGTCTGTGCGGATTTGATCTTGTGCTTTTTCAGGAAGTTTCTTGAGCAAATGCTGTAGTTGCTTTTGGTAACCCTCAGTGGGATCAGAGGGTAATGGCTTGTAGAAACTCGTGATGGAGAGCTGCCGAGCAGCCTCTTGTTCATATTCCGACCTATTCATGATGACAACAGCACCTCCTTTGTCAGCCTTTTTGATTATGATGTCAGAGTTGATTCTGAGGCTGTGGATGGCATTGTGTTCTGCACGGCTGAGGTTATGGGGCAAGTGATGCTGCTTTTCCACAATTTCAGCCCGTGCACGTCGGCGGAAGCACTCTATGTAGAAGTCCAGTCTGCTGTTTCGACCTTCAGGAGGAGTCCACCTAGAATCCCTCTTTCTGTAGTGTTGGTAGGGAGGTCTCTGTGGATTAGTATGTTGTTCAGAGGTATTTTGGAAATATTCCTTGAGTCGGAGACGTCGAAAATAGGATTCTAGGTCACCACAGAACTGTATCATGTTCGTGGGGGTGGAGGGGCAGAAGGAGAGGCCCCGAGATAGAACAGCTGCTTCTGCTGGGCTGAGAGTATAGTTGGATAGGTTAACAATATTGCTAGGTGGGTTGAGGGAACCATTGCTGTGGCCCCTTGTAGCATGTAGTAGTTTAGAAAGTTTAGTGTCCTTTTTCTTTTGTAGAGAAGCAAAGTGTGCGTTGTAAATGGCTTGTCTAGTTTTAGTAAAATCCAGCCACGAGGAAGCTTGTGTGGAAGGTTGGTTTTTTATGAGAGTATCCATTTTTGAGAGCTCATTCTTAATCTTTCCCTGTTTGCTGTAGAGGATGTTGATCAGGTGGTTCCGCAGTTTCTTTGAGAGCGTGTGGCACAAGCTGTCAGCATAGTCTGTGTGGTATGTAGATTGTAATGGATTTTTTACCTTCAGTCCTTTTGGTACGATGTCCATCTGTTTGCATTTGGAAAGGAAGATGATGTCTGTCTGTATCTGTACAAGTTTTTTCATGCAGTTGATAGATTTCCACTCCATTTCCACGTGAGAGATGCTAGCTGCATTGCTTAGTGCGCTGCTGGATGGTGTTCAGTGTAGGAGCAGGATTTTATATTTGTACTATAAGAATTAATATATGATTTGATCATCCTGCCAGCCACCCTTTTCGAATAGCAGAAAGGAATGACCCTCTGGAACTATGAGAGATTCTGTTTCCCATGCATCACAAATTAGGCCCTTCTAGGTTTTTTTAAGGTTTAGTTAGTAAGAGATAGGATCTTATACCGTGTCTATGTTAAGCATATTAGAGGGATGTTGAAGGCCTGGGCCCCACTGTGAATTGTTTTGGTTATAAGATGTAGTAAGTTTTAATTTACAATGTCTTTTCCCTTGATATAAAATACTGCTGTTTGTATTCTTAAAGGTCTCTGTGAAAGACTGTTTGTGTGAATGAGGAACGTATGCATCAGGAAAAGATAAGGTGTGAAGGTCATTGTTATAGCTCAAGGAAGAAGGAGTGAAGAAACTTAATGACATCAGAGAACTATCAACGGGCATCCATAAGGAAGGAAGGGCAGATTGACAACCCTGAGGTGGAGGTTGGCACCCCAAAGACAAGACAATTGATTAAATCGAAACCAGGACAGGATGACCTTCTCAGAGGTGTTTTGGAATGTTAACATCAAAAGATACACCAATTAAGGACTAACCGGTCACAAACTGACACAGCAAAATCCATAGACCTCAACAGAGAAAAAAAAAGATTGTAAGAACAGGGTGCTTGGCCATGGGACTTTGTGTTCATCTTGCCACACTCCAGGAGCTTCGGATCGCAAACGACAGAGCCCTGCTCCCCTGTGCAACCAATCTCACTGGCTGCTAGATTGATCCAGACTCTGGACTGGTAAGTCTAAACATCAGCTGGCAGGACTGTGTTCATGGGGGTGTGTGTGTGATTGAAAAGCATATGCTGACTGTTGAATTCTCAATAAATGCGGTGTGCTGCCTTCTCCCCTATAAAGATCCCGGGTGCTTCTTATAAGTATCACATCAGATACTATTGTGCTCAGGGGTAGGAGAACCTATAGAGACTAGAACAGAAGGGAATTCATTCTGTACTGCTAAAGGGTTTCTTCTTTTGGGGATCCCTAGGATCTAGAAAAGCCAGTTGCCCTGGGCTCCAGCTGGATCTGACAGCACGATCCTTATGTGAGTACCATGCAGCCTTCGGCAAACCCCAGCCCGCTCTGAGGTGTTTGTGATGGGCTGGATCACAGAAACCCCCCTGGGGCTGCCAACGGATGTGCTGAGACTACTTCTGCCCCTGCTTTCCCTGCCAGCCTGGGACTCCAGCACCCTCTCTGGCTGAGCCAGACACGCCCGTCTGCTCCAGCACAGACCCAGGGTCTGAACCTCGTGCCCCAAAGCTGCAGACTTAACTGAAAGCAGCTTACAGAAGTGTTCCTGTCTTTAACACTCAGAGGCCCAACTCCCAATGGGGTCCAAACCCCAAATAAATCCATTTTACCCTGTATAAAGCTTATATAGGGTAAACTCATAAATTGTTCGCCCTCTACAACACTGTTAGAGAGATATGCACAGCTGTTTGCTCCCTCAGGTATTAATACATACTTGGGTTAATTAATAAATAAAAACTTATTTTATTAAATACAGAAAGTAGGATTTAAGTGGTTCCAAGTAGTAACAGACAGAACACGTGAATTACCAAGCAAAATAAAACAAAACACGCAAGTCTAAGTCTAGTACAGTAATAAAAAGTGAATACAGATACAATCTCACCCTCAGAGATGTTTCAATAAGTTCCTTTCACAGACCAGACACCTTTCTAGTCTAGGCACAATCCTTTCCCCTGGTGCAGCCCTTGTTCCAGCTCAGGTGGTAGCTGGGGGATTTCTCATGATGGCTGCCTCCCCTTGTTCTGTTCCACCCACTTATATATCTTTTGCATAAGGTGCAAATCCTTTGTCCCTCTGGGTTCCCACCCCTCCCTCTCAGTGGAAAAGCACCAGGTTAAAGATGGATTCCAGGTCAGGTGACATGATCACATGTCATTGTAAGATTTCATTACCCACTTGCCAGCACACACGTATACAGGAAGGCTTACAAGTAAACAGAGCCATTGTCCTGGTTAATGGGAGTCATCAAGATTCCAAACCACCATGAATGGCCCACACTTTGCATAATTACAATAGGCCCTCAGAGTTATATTTTATATTTCTAGTTTCAGATACAAGAGTGATACATTCATACAAACAGGGTGACCACACTCAGCAGATTATAAGGTTTGTAATGATACCTTACAAGACACCTTTTGCATGAAGCATATTTAGTTACATTATATTAACACTCATCAGCATACTTTCATAAAATCATTTCGAGTGCAACATCACAGTGTTCTCCTCAGCTCCCACCACAGAACTTAGATCCGTCCCTGGGGAACCTGCCTTTGCAAGGGACTGGCTCCTCTCAGGCGGGGATATCGTGTCAGGCTTCAGCACAGGGGGAGGGGAGCTGAGCTTTCTAGGAGAAAGTCCCCCAGAGTCATGCACTAGCAGAGCCTCTTGCAGGAGCAGGGTCTGGAGAGCCGTCCGACAGGCCCTTTGGGGAGCCCTCGCAGACAGCACCCTTCCCCAGGCAGAAAAGGCAACTCTCTCACCTCTCGGAAGTGGGGAACGCTGTGGGGTGGCTGGGACACCCCACAGGCCATATTCTTCCAGACCGAGCTGGCACGACCCATGGTGAACTCAAATGGCCAGAAATTCAACCAAATGGTCAGCAAATTTACACAGGGTAAGGGCAAGCTGACAGCACAGGGTGTGGCTGCTTCTGGGGCTGTGCTGGCTTGGGGAGAGCATGGCAGGGCGGGCGGGGAATTCACAGGCTCAGCCTATGGGCTGTGGGGGTCCAGGGACAAGCGTGTGCCCTGTACCCGCCAGATGCTGCTCCAAAAGGTCCTGTGGCTGGGCACATGACTCCTGCAGGGGCATGGTGGAGGCAGTGACCTGAGTTCAGGCTGACCTAGGCACAGCTGTGTTGGTTTGGAGAACTGTAAATGGTGCAGCCCCAGCGTGGAGGTGGTTAGACTGGGAGACAGGGGTAGCTGATTCCTGCCCGTGTCCCTCGTAAACGTTATGGTGCCGTGGCAGCTCCCAGCCCGCCACACCGACCACCACTGCGTCTCTCGCCGGGTTGGCTGTCGCCTTTCCTGTCTGTTCCAGACCGTCGTCGTTCCCTGCTGTCTGTATGGTGCTGGTGCCCTGTCACGGCTCAGGCCCCATGGTGCTAGGTGCTGGACCAGCACAGAGCACAAGGACGGCCCCTTCCCCAAGCGTAAGGCAAGGGACAGCTGGTGGAGACTATGGATGGGCAGCAAGAGGAGCCACAAGGATCACAGGGAGATGCTCTAGGTCTGCTCCCCATTAACAGCCTCTCACTTTGGCTCCAAAGGCTAAATAAACCAGCGGCTCTAGGAGCACAGCCCAGCTTTACAGAGAGCATTTCATTTTCCTTCGTCCCCCGGCAGGGGCGCAGACTAGGCCCCCCTTGAGCTGCCCAGCCTGGGTCCCTCTGCAGCTCCTGGCACTGCAGGATCTGAGCACCTCACGGCTCGAGGCTGGAGAATCAGCCTCCCCTCCCACCCCTGTCCCAAATGAGACCATCAGGGAAAGCTTCCACTCTTCCCCCTGCCCCGCCCCACGCTCTCACTGTGTCTGGCTGGGGGAGCCTGGGTGGCTCTTGCAGGGGACAAGGCTCTGCAGCCAGCAGGGTCAGAGGCCACCTGGGCGCATGTGTCCGCTGGGAGGCCAGGGCACAACGGACCAGCTCATTTCTTGTCATTAGCGCTCCCTCCAGTGGCCGGACGCGGTATGGCAACGCCAGGGGGCCTGATTCTGCACTCACTTTATCCCCATTCCCAGGTTGCTGTCAGACAAACGTCACGGATATGAAAAGGGAGCCAGCAGCATGCTGCTGACTAGGTGTGTCACAGAGGACGTGTCCAAGGCTGCTGGCACATGTAGGCCACCCGAAGTTGCAGCTTAAAGAGCCAAATCCTGTGACTGTTATTACGGGAACCCATGTTGCTGGTTGAAATATGGGACAGAGGTGCTAGGAAAGGGACAGAATCTGCCACTGTTACTCACACTGAGTAGTGCTTTACTCCCCCAGGGTACTCGCAGAGTGAGGTGCTACTTACCATGAGTAGGGACGGCAGAGTCTGGCCTGAGATTACCTCAGTGCACACTGTGTGTATCTCAACTAGAGGAGAAGGTCTCCGGAGCAGGCGTAAATCCAGAGACTCGCTGGGCCTTCCATACTCTGAAAAGCATCTCTGAGCTCCAAAGCAGGGCAGCGATCTCACACAAGTATCTACGGCAGCAAGGAGGAGATTGTTCAGACAGGATGCTGACCAATTGGAACCGGTTCAGAAACGGGTTTATTGCTACAAGAAGGACTCAAGGTCTGGGAACTTGCTTCAGAGCAAGAGACTAAAAGACGTTCAGTTGATTTATCTCACCCAGGAGAAGGCTGAGAAGTAACTGGATCATGGGCTCTAAGGGCCTACCTGGGGAAGAGATTTTTGATTGGCGGCAGCTCTTTATTCTAGCAGCAAAAAGCAGAACAAGGTCGAATGGCTGGAAGCTGAAATTCAGACTGGAACGAATTAGAGCTAATTTTCAAGCAGGGAGGGGAATTAACCATTAACAACCCACCGCAGGTTCTGGGGGTTCTCGGTCACATGACATCCTTCAGTCCCGACCCAAGGAAGTTTGGAAGGAAATGCTGTAGCCCAAATGGAGGGTCTGTGCTCAATGCAAGAATCGCTGGGTGAAAGTCTCCTAGCATTAAAACTCACTGAGAGTGTGATTGTCTGTCGGGCACTTGGGGAAACGGGCATGTTCCTTATTGTTCTTGTTGAAGATTGTTTAAGACCAAGCAGCTCTGGGGTCAGTCGTTCATCAGCAGATTCCTCTCCCTCCTCACCTATTAGGGGCAGACTTTCTCCAGGTTAGTAATACTCAGTTTGTAAAAGCCTTTCTGAGCGCTAAATTGTGCCTTCAGACAAAGCCCTGAGCCCGGCAGGTGCCTCAGACAAGCCCCCTCCAGGAGAGCGGAACCACACCCCATGCAAGCTCAGCTGTGCCAGCTGGTGTTTTGGGGGTCAGAGCCCAGGCTCCACTTACTTCCCACTTCCCTGTTCCGGGGTAAGCAGGAAAGGTGCCCAGTATCCACTTGCCCCAGTGCACGATGTCGCCCACGTGTGGGCATGACGAATCCCCTGTGTGGGTTTGTGGCCCAAGTCACCATCGAGCCCTAGTCCTGTGACACTAGGAGTAATAACCCACTTTGAGGCTGGCTTCTTCCTACAAACCTTAATCGATTCTCCCTGTGCTGGGGTGCTTCCCTGCCCCTCCCGTCTCCCATCCCTGGTGGAGGGTTCGCAGCCCACAGCCCTTAGGGCAGGCGCTTGGCAATCACACTGCTGCTCAGCGTTCTCCTCCCCAGCGGTTCTGAGAGCTGCTCTGCCCTACCTGGGACTTCAAGCTGCCCCATTTCCCCTCCACACACCCAGAGCATGGAGCTGTCTCCTGTTGCATCAGAGCTTGCTGGATTTTGGGATCATAGAATATCAGGGTTGGAAGCAGGGGTGAAAGTAAGTTAGAGAACTTACCGGTACACTGGAGTCCTGAGCCAGGGGTGTGGCCTCAACCGGAAGAGGCAGGGCCTTAAATTCCCAGGCCCTTTAAATCAAGATTTAAAGGGCCAGGGCTCCAGCTGCGCGAGTGGCGGCTGGGAGCCCGGGGCTGTTTAAATCACCCCTGAGCTACCAGCTGCAGAGGCGGGTGGGAGCCCCGGGGGTGATTTAAAGGGCCCAGGGCTCCAGCTGCTGCTACCGCAGCAGAGCCCCGAGCCCTTTAAATCACTGAGGAGCTGTGGGGGCTCCCGGCTGCCACCGCTACCCCAGGGCTCTGGGCTCCGGCAGAGCTTTACTGGGGCTTCGCTGCTACTTCGCTGCTACTTTTACTGCTACTGGGGCTTCGCTGTGGTAGCAGCTGCCGGAGCCCCGAGCCTTTTAAATTCCCGCCTGAGCCCTGCTGCCCGAGCCCTGGGGTAGCGGCGGCAGGGCTCTGGCGGGGATTTAAAGGGCCCTGGCGAGGGGGGTAGCAGCGGCTGGAGCTCTGGGGCCCTTTAAATCCCCGCCTCAGCCCCGCTGCTGCTACCCCAGGGCTTTAAATTGCCCTCTTGGAAAGCCGGTCCTGGTACGGCACACTGGCTCTTACCGGTACGCCGTACCGGGGCGTACCGGCTTACTTTCATCTCTGGTTGGAAGGGACCTCAGGAGGTCATCTAGTCCAACCATGCTCAAAGCAGGACCAATCCCCAGCTAAATCATCCCAGCCAGGGCTTTGACAAGCCTGACCTTAAAAACTTCTAAGGAAGGAGATTCCACCACTTCCCTAGGTAACGCATTCCAGTGTTTCACCACCCTCCTAGTGAAAAAGTTTTTCCTAATATCCAACCTAAACCATCCCCACTACAACTTGAGACCATTTCTCCTTGTTCTGTCTTCAGCTACCACTGAGAACAGTCTAGAGCCATCCTCTTTGGAACCCCCTTTCAGGTAGTTGAAAGCAGCTATCAAATCCCCCCTCATTCTTCTCTTCCGCTGACTAAACAATCCCAGCTCCCTCAGCCTCTCCTCATAAGTCACATGTTCCAGTCCCCTAATGATTTTTGTTGCCCTCTGCTGGACGTTTTCCAATTTTTCCACATCCTTCTTGTAGTGTGGGGCCCAAAACTGGACACAGTACTCCAGATGAGGCCCTCACCAATGTCGAATAGAGGGGAACGGTCACGTCCCTCGATCTGCTGGCAATGCCCCTACTTATACATCCCAAAATGCCATTGGCCTTCTTGGCAACAAGGGCACATGGTTGACTCATATCCAGCTTCTCGTCCACTGTCACCCCTAGGTCCTTTTCTGCAGAACTGCTGCCGAGCCACTTGGTCCCTAGTCTGTAGCGGTGCATGGGATTCTCCCGTCCTAAGTGCAGGACTCTGCACTTGTCCTTGTTGAACCTCATCAGATTTCTTTTGGCCCAATCCTCTAATTTGTCTAGGGCCCTCTGTATCCTATCCCTACCCTCCAGCGTATCTACCACTCCTCCCAGTTTAGTGTCATCTGCAAACTTGCTGAGGGTGCAGTCCACGCCATCCTCCAGATCATTAATGAAGATATTGAACAAAACCGGCCTCAGGACCGATCCTTGGGGCACTCCACTTGATACCGGCTGCCAACTAGACATGGAGCCATTGATCACTACCCGTTGAGCCCGACAATCTAGCCAACTTTCTATCCACCTTATCGTCCATTCATCCAGCCCATACTTCTTTAACTTACTGGCAAGAATACTGTGGGAGATCCCCTGTCCCGCAATGTGCTGCATCCGAGACATTCATTCCTGGCCCTAGGAGTGGGGTCAGCAGCACCAGGGTCCCTTGGGGGAGCGCTCTAGGGGCTCAGCCCCTGCAGGGGAGACACTGCAGGGGGAGGTCTGAGGGGCAGATACTACACTGGGGGTTGAGGAGAGGTGAGAGTTTGAGGGCAGCCCAGGGTCAGCTCCAGGATTTTTGCTGCCCCAAGCTCCAAGAGCGCAGCTGCCCAAGCAAAATAAAAAGGGTGACCGGACGCCGCCCCTGGAATTGTGCCACCCCAAGCATGTGCTTGCTTGGCTGGTGCCTAGAGCCGGTCCTGGGGCAGACACCCTGGGAGGACATTTAGAGGGGTAGAGGCAGACACTATGGGGGAGGGTTGGGGCATTGGGGGCACCCCAGGGGGAGTCTCTCATTGAAAAGATAGCTGTATGCTCCCCCCGCCCCAGGAACATTCCTGCTAGGTGAGGGCCCCTCCCTCAGCCCAGAGCCCCCTGGCAACGGCAGCTCAGAGAGCCAGGGCCCCTATGTGCCCCTTGGCAGGGGCAGGGGAGGAAGTCCAGCCTCCAGAGCCCTGCTAGGACAATAGCCAGGCCCAGGTGGAGCTGACGGGGCGCTTTTGTTTGTCCCTCTCACTGCTTAGAGCCAAACAAAAGGGGCAGTCAGACGTCACAGCGGCCGCATTGTGCCGCAGGGAGCAAAGCGCTGAGCCGGCAGCTTGCCGTGACCTCGCTTGTTTGGAGAGCACTGCAGGGCGAGAAGGCCCCAGGCCCCGGCAGCCTCACAGCAAACACGGGCCTGGCCTGGCATGTCCCGGCACAGGGCCCTGGCCACAAGGAGCCCAGCCCGTCCAGCCAGGGGAAAGAAGGAGCCTGCCAACCCAGGGGACTCGTGGCCTGCAGGGCTCAGCAGTGGCTGGGCCTGGGTTGAAACACACTCACACCAGGCCACTTGGGATGAGCCCAGGGCAGGGATGGGACAGAGAGAGGTCCGGTTACTATGGTTACCAAAGAGCACTGGGACAGGCAGGATTGGGGCCATGGAGCGTGGGGCCACCAGTCCAGGCTGGAACCAGGCTGCTGGTAGACGCTTTCTGCAGGACTCAGAGCTAGCAGGGGAGTATTTAACAGCGGTGCCCTGGCTCCCAGGCACAGAGCAGGGCCTTGCTATGCAAACCCCCCGCACACACACAAGAGACAGCCCCTGCCCAGAGAGCTCACAGGCTGGGGCTCTGCTAAGACACAGCAGGTCTCCTGCAGCCCACAAATGCCCCCCGAGCTGCTCTGCAAATCGCCAAGAGAAGGGGTCTCCTCCGGCACATGCCGAACCATCTGCCCAGCTTGGATTTTAGCTCAGAGGCTCTGGTTACCCTCCCCAGAGGGGAAGCAGGGCTCTGTGAAGCTCGAAGCCTGTACCGTCCACACCAGAAGTTGGTCCCTCACCCACCTTGTCTCCACCAGGACAAGGGTAATTCTGGGAGCCTGCACCCTTCCGCCCCCCCCGGTGAGCTGAAGGTCAGGTGCTGGCCCAGAGCCTGGCTGCAGGTTCTATTCCTCCCCCCGACTCAGCACCACCCTGAGCAGCTTGGCATTCGCCTGCAGAGATCCTGGGAGGCCCCCGGTGCTGCAGGATGTTACACACCCTGGAGAGACCCCTCTGCTCAGCACCAGCGGCGGTGAGCCGATGGCCCTGGAAAGCTGGGCTGGGGAACTAGCAAGCAGGGCCCTGGCGTGTGGCCTGACGCTCCCACTGCACCAGGCCTGCGCTCAATGGTATGGACCTGGGGTGATGAACTTCGTTGTCTCTGCCAGCATCCAGCAGCTGCCTCTGTCTTGGAGCCCTCAGCTGGAGCCATTCCCAAGCTGCTCTCAGACAGCAAACCCCCAGGGAGCCCCGGCTGCCCACTGGGAGGGAGGTTAACACAGAAATCAAAACCCAGGTAACGTTCAGCTCTGATGCCTTCACCTGCTTTGGGGCTCCTAGAGAGGAAGGACAGCTGAACGGTCAGGGTGCTGACCTGAGGCTTGGGAGACCAGTCTTCAGTTCCTGGTTTTGCCACTGAATCCTGCGTGACCTTGGGCCAGTCACTTAGCCTCTCTGGGCTTCAGTTCCCCATCTGAACCATGGGAATAATTCCCCTCATGGGGTAATCTGCAGGATAGATCCACTAAAGATGGTGAGGCTCCCAGACACTAGGGTGATGGGGGCTGTCTGAGTACTAATATAAATTAAGAGGGGTCCTCCCTCAGGGTCACTCAGCCCACACCCTCGATCTTCTCTGCCCAGAGAGCTGCTCCCTTTCGTTTACCTGCATGTCGGGTAACAAGCCCTCTGGCTTGGCCAGGCAGCAGGACTCACCCCTTTCCCAGCAGCTGCTAGCAGGCTGGGGTGCTTCAGGCTGGTTATCATCCCCCCTTCACTCTTGGTCTCTTCTTTCTTCCCTTGTTGGGGAAAATCTTTGTTCCATTCCACGAGGCTCATCTCTGAAACCAGTCAAACCCTGGCCTGAAAAAGGAAATGCCAAGAACCTTTCTGAGCAACCATGGGGGGTGTCCCTAGTTGGGGCAGGGAGAGAGCGGCCAGAGACAAAACCCCAAGCTTGTCTCATGAGAGAATGATGCTGCCAGGCTGGAAAGTACCAGAGCAACGAAGCTGTTGAGTCATTTGTGACCAAGATTAGCCATGCAAACAGCCGACCGTGGATCAGACCATGGGGCTGAGCTGCTGGAATCTCTGAGGATCAGCAGAAAGGATCAGAGAAAGCATAGTGCTGACTGCTCTACAAATGCTGGCCCGGGGCCCCGGCCAGCCGGGTGCTATATAACCAGAGGGGCTGGAACAGGCAGATAGTACATGGAGGAAGCAGCAGTGCAAGCTGAGCTAGGTGAGTCCTGGGGCTGAATTTTCGACTTTTCCTATCACCTCCTCCATTCTCTCTGCTCTTCCAAGAGACAGGCAGACACAGCCTCCTTCCTGCCTGCTGACAGGTGCTGAAACGAGACGGCCAGGAGTTAGCCCTTTGCAAAGACAGATTCATACACCACAGCTCTCAACTTGGGCCTATCAACCCATGGCCAAGTGTCTCCGGTCACACACATGGAGTGACAGCCAGAGACACTGACAAGGTAGTTCGGGAGGTTTCAGGTTAACACCCCGCCCAGGAGCTTGGGAATCGGCCTCCTCCTTCACGCGCTCTCCCATTTTCAGTAGAAATGATTTCCTCACCGCAGCTAGCTGTTGAGGGGCAAAGTAGCCAAGTCTCTAGAGGGTGCGTGGACGGGGCGGGGAATACGTGTCTGGAGGATGCAGCAGAGCATAGCTGGAGATAGAGGTGATGTCTCGGTTATACCTGGGCTGCATGGCCTGGAGATGAGTGGTCACTCGTAATGTTTAATGTCTATAGCGTGGTAACGCTCCCACGCCCCGACTGGGGCTGGGGTTGAGGCCTCATTGCACTAGGTGCTGTGCAAACACTTAGGAAGATGTGCTCCGTAGCCCAGAGATCTTCACCCACCCAGACACGGAATACTCCCACTCCCACCCACATACCCAGACACAGAATACTCCCACTCACACCCAGACACAGAATACTCCCACTCCCACCCAGACACGGAATACCCAGACACAGAATACTCCCACTCACACCCAGACACGGAATACCCCCACTCACACCCACATACCCAGACACAGAATACTCCCACTCCCACCCAGACACGGAATACCCAGACACAGAATACTCCCACTCACACCCAGACACAGAATACTCCCACTCCCACCCAGACACGGAATACCCAGACACAGAATACCCCCACTCACACCCACATACCCAGACACAGAATACTCCCACTCCCACCCAGACACGGAATACCCCCACTCACACCCACATACCCAGACACAGAATACTCCCACTCCCACCCAGACACGGAATACCCAGACACAGAATACTCCCACTCACACCCACATACCCAGACACAGAATACTCCCACTCCCACCCAGACACGGAATACCCAGACACAGAATACTCCCACTCCCACCCAGACACGGAATACCCCCACTCACACCCACATACCCAGACACGGAATACCCCCACTCAGGTTGAGAACAGCGCTGCCCCCCCCGGTCTCTGCTGGGATCGTGCGGAGTGCATGGGGCCAGTAGTGAATGGAGGGGTGACCCAGTGAATGAGGGGACGGTGGGCACCAGCGAGCGTGTGCAGAAAAGCTTTTCCAAAGGAGCCTGCTTGGCTCTGTGCCAGAGTCACTCTGACGCAAGTTGTGCTTTTCCCTCCTTTTCCAGGCACCAGCCCCACAGCGAAGATGGCTCAGACGAACCCTCTGCCTGGCCCCACGGGCCCGTGGAAGGTACGTCCCAGCTGTCCCGCGCGTTAGGACTTGTAGCATGGAGGGCCTCGAGGCCCCTGCTGAGTGTGCACTGCCCGCACATTAGATGTGACCCCCAGGGAAGGGAAATGACTGGGCCAAGGTGACCCATCAGTGGCAGAGCCCAGGTCTCCTGCCCCCTGCCGGATCACACCGAGTGCACCCCTGGTTGCGCAGAAGTCAGGGGCAGGAGTTCCTGCTGGTGCGAATGCTCACTGGCCCAGTTTCGGAAGTCGCTTGCTGGGCAGGTGCGGGCCAGTCAAGCGCAGCAGCCCCATGGTGGGAGTGCGAAGGTGGAGGGGAGCAAGCGTGGCTGGAGCCAAGGCAGCTGAGGTCTGATGGAGCTGCCACCAAAAGGGTGAGCTAGCGTATTTGCAGCATTCTGGCAAGCCGGGGAGCAGCTCTGTCCTGCTGGGCGGGAGAGCGAGAAGGAAAAAGAGAAAAAGGTGTGTAAATCTGGGGGGTGGACAAAGAAGCTGCTGCCGGGGGGAGGTGATGATCCTGTGAAACAGGCCAGGGCACCAGGAAAGTCCCTGCTCTTCCTTTCTCCACCTAATCCTCTTTGCACTGGAGACTTTGGAGTGGAACTAGTGTGAGTTCTAAGTGCAGCCTAAGACTGTCTACTCTGCAGCCTACTCTCAGCGCATCTCTGTGCACTCAGCAGGGCTGTGATCGCTTCCAGACCCCTCCCGGGGATGCCCCAGCCGAGTCCAGAGCTCATTGCCGGAGACAAGCAGCTGTGTGGTTCAGGAGTGGGCGCCGTAGGTGAGGGTGAGAAAGAACGTGTCCACGGCTGGGCTGATCTCTCATGCACCTGAGTGCTGCAAGGCCCAGCTGCGTGTTAGAGCCCCATAGCTGGAACAACAGGGGCGCTATGGGTCAGCCCCGAGGAGTGCAGATGCAGCCCCGAGGCATTAACCTTAACTCTTGTTCAAGGAGCACCCAGTTCACCTGGACTGTTAATGTGCACAGCCCCCCACCCCCGCTTCAGTGACACTCATGTGGGGACGACTTCCTTTCAGCTCACAGCCTACGACCAAGAAAACTTCCAGGGAAAGAAGATGGAGTTCACCTCGGCCTGCCCCACTGTCACTGAGTGCGGCTTCGAGAACCTCCGCTCCCTAAAGGTGGAATGTGGCGCGTAAGTACAAGGCTCCCGCCAGGCTTTGGGGGGCTGGCAGGCGAGGACCGAGCACGGATGGGCCGGGTTGTCATCTCACCTCAGAAGTAGTTTGGCCGTTCTGCTAAAACACAGGGGCTACGAGCCAGGTGGCTCCCGGGCTCCACCTACCCAGCTGGGGGTAAAGCAAGTGTCCCATTTCGGGTCCTGTAGTGCCCGACTGTGCCCAATGGGGGAGGGAGCAAAGCCCAGATGGCACCAACACAGAAATGTAGGTCATTAAAGTGAACAGCGGGACAATCTCACCCGTGGCAGGCTTGTTTCTGGAGAAAGGAGTTGACGGGGGGCTGGCGAGGGGCAGGGAGGAACGGCGTCAGATTTTGCACAGTTGAGCCTGTCTTTGTGCTGGAAGCCTTAGGTCCTTCATATACAAGCAGCAGCTCCACCCCCACCACGAGCATCCAGAACAAATCCTAGGCCACAGCTACCAGCCTGCTGGCAAACCCTTGCCAGCCTCCGTGACAGCCTTAGCCAGTCGCAGGCCTTGTCTACATGGGAAAGTCACAACCCTGGGCTGAGATGGGGGTTAAGCCCATGACTTCAGTTTAAGAGCGGATCTGAAGCTGCAGCCAGGGTCTGCACTCTGGTCACCTACGACACACCAAGTCAACGGCTAGAGCGTGGGTTAGTGCGATTCAGCGTAATCCCGTTCCCAGTCAGCTTGAGCTAACCCCGAGAGCCCCAGCTCGTGCCCACCCAGGGCTCTGCACCAGACGAACCGCATCACTTTGAAATTGCTTAACCCAGTGCAGCTTCCTTATGAAACCAGGCCTGCCAGCCTCAAGGCAGCCGCCTGTGGAGAGCGGAGGGCCCTGCCCAAAGGCATCTCCCCTTCCCAGCATCCCCAGAGACAGCGTGACCCCATTTGCACCAGAGCCCCGTCCAGCTCTGCGTCTAGTGCGCCAAATGGAACCTCCCAGCTTAGCGAGCCCTGCACTAAACCGTTCTCTCAACCCAGGAGAGCCAGTCTACCCCAGACCCGCCTGCAGAGCGACTGTTGGCCTGGAGCCCTTGACTGCTTTGGATCCCAGCAGTCAATGACACCGGCTCGGCCCGGTGGCTGCCATACAGGAGAGCTGAGCCCAGGCACCAGGATGCGCTGGCCACATGCTCTGCCTGGTAGCAGCATGCCTGCAATACAACCAGCTAGGTAAGCAGCAGCGGACTCTGAAGAGACCCCTGCCTGATTGCTTTGCCCAGAAAGTTGGGTCCACAAGACGGGTGCACAGCAGAAAAAAGTGGAGAGACTCAGGGCTCCAGGAGCGAGAGGCACCCCTCTCCACAACCAAAATGGGGAATCCTCTGCACAGCAGAGGGACAATTTCTCTGCCACTTCCAGCCCATTAATGCCGAGCAGTGAGAACCCCGCTGCAGTTAGCAGTGTCAGCCTCTCTCTCCTGCTTCCCCACCCCTAACGGGATTAAGGCAAAAGGCACGAGCTAGCCAGGCAGCAGCAACCAGCTCCCTCCTCCAGTGGGCCATTCACCAGGATGCCAACGCAGCATAGGGCCACAGCTAGTGCCACTCAGCCCTCCAACCACGCTGTGTGCTCGGGCGAGCTTGTTTTCCCTCAAACACTCCCTGTGCCCAACAAGCCGCCTCGAAAACCTGTGTCCAGCTGAGGTGGGGATCAGCCACGTTAGAGATTCTAATACACAGAGGACAGGAGGGGACTGCGGCAGCCCGCCCCTGGGCAACCTGACAATGCACCAAGGTTCCCCATCCCACCTGGCATGCGAGTCACTCGCTCTCCTAGGCAGATAGGTGCAGGGACGCAGCGGGGTTGGGGTTGTCTTAGAGGCTCAGACTCTCAGCCTTCCCTAGTCGCATCCAGGCTGCCTCCCGGCTGCTTTGCGGGCCCTCTGGTGGGCAGCATGGGTACCGGCCCCACACAGAGACTCGCCAGGTGTTGTGTCCTGTGGACACAAGAGACAACCGGGGAAGCATCTCTCAAAGCGGGGCTGTGGTGGAGAAGAGAGGCAGGCGTGAGTGGCTGGGAGAACCGGGGCGGGGGTGGCGTGGTTCCGACGTTAGGAATTGTGCCCGTGGCTGCCATTGGGGCAAGGGGGGAAATTAGCACAATGACAGTGCTGCAAGAGAGCGAAACCCGAGCAGCAGAGGAGCTGAGCCAACATCTTGTGTGTTAGTCCCCTATAACTCCGATGCCTAACAAACACGCTAGAGCAGGGCGCCTCTCTGGAAGATCAAACCTCCTCCAGCCCTTTGGTGGAGGGTTCGCTACAGGCAGTGGAGACCCTTGGGACTCCTCCAGCAACACCTGGGAGCAGCAGTACGTGACAGCCCCCGTATTTCCGCAGTGAAAAACCAGCTGGAGAAAATCTCCCTTTCAAGCTCTTGTAGAGAAGCAAAGGAGGGTGGAGCTGTCCGAGCCCTGTGCAGGTCACCTGTAACCCAGGGAAAGTGGGAACTCTACCTGGAGCATCCCGTGCTCTAGGAGTCCATTCCCTGGAGCCTCCCCCTGCTCTGTCTTGGGTAACGCTGCAGCCTGCGTGAAGACGACACGCAGGGATGTGTAATGAGTCTGGGCAACAGCCACTTAGCAGAGGGCAGGCCCTAGCAGCTGAGCTAGCCCAGCAGCTGTGAGGGCCCTTAGCATGAGCTCACCCCGCTCAGTACCATACAGCCTCCCGCGCAGGTGACGGTGGCTATTGGAGCAGGGCCTGTCCTAACACTAGGGTGCCATGCGTGCTCCATTCCCCTCAGGCACCCAGGCCAGGAGAAGCAACAGCTTCAGCCAGGCAGACCCCTGGATTGTGGAGAGGGGATAGGGCCACGCCTGGCCTCATCTCTCTTCTGGCAGCGAGGGAGCCCACAGGGATTTTCTGTGCCCCTTCTCCCTGAGTGACAGACGATGGTGCAGCTGGCCAGGGCAGGCCTGCCTGCTTCCCCCCCTGCTTGGGTCTGGGGCACCGATTCCAGCCCCGGAGCTGCACCAGGAGGACCGATGGAGCTGTGCTCTGTCATTGCAGCTGGATCGGTTATGAGCACACCAGCTTCTGTGGGCAGCAGTTTATCTTGGAAAGGGGAGAATACCCACGGTGGGATGCCTGGAGTGGGAGCAACGCCTATCACACCGAGCGCCTGATGTCCTTCCGCCCCATCTGCTGTGCTGTAAGTGAGATTCCCCGGCCTCTTCACCCCGTCGCGTTTCCCAGCAGCCTGCTGCCTTCCTGCGAAGCAGAGTTATGACTCCTCCACAAAGGTGCCTCTTGGGCTCAGAGGGCAGGGCAGGGCTCATGTCTTTTTTGGAATGAAGTAGCCTAAAACTTTTACCAGCTTTTGCTGCTGCAAATCAGCCTGACAGTTGCCTACTCTTCCCTGTGATGGATGCTGCTGGGAGGCCTGGCCTGGAAGCCGGGAGAGTCACTGATTGCTCACTCACTCTCCAGCTGCTGTTAGTAAATACAGCCACTCTGATTAAAAACTCGTCAGTCACTCCAGCTAGGTAGAACGGTAGGACTGGAAGAGACTCGAGAGGTCATTTAGTCCAGTCCTGCACTCAAGGCAGGACGAAGTATTATCTAGGCCATCCCTGACAGGCATTTGTCTAACCTGCTCTTAAAAATCTCCCATGATGGAGATTCCACAACCTCCCTAGGCAATTTATTCGTGTTTAACCACCCTGACAGTTAGCAAATTTTTCCTAATGTCCAACCTAAACCTCCCTTGCTGCAATTTAAGCCTGTTGCTTCTTGTCCTGTCCTCAGAGGTTAAGAAGAAGAATTTTTCTCCCTCCTCCTTGTAACAACCATTTATGTACTTGAAAACTGTTCTCATGTCCCCTCTCAGTCTTTTCTCCAGACTAAACAAACTCCATTTTTTCAATCTTCCCTCATAGATCAAGTTTTCTAGACCTTTAATCATTTTTGGTGCTCTCCTCTGGACTGTCTCCAATTTGTCCACATCCTTCCTGAAATGTGGCACCCAGAACTGGGCACAATACTCCAGTTGAGGCCTAATCAGTGCCGAGTAGAGTGGAAGAATTACTTCTCGTGTCTTGCTTACAACACTCCTGCTAATACATCCCAGAATCACATTTGCTTTTTTTGCGACAGCGTTACACTGTTGACTCATATTTAGCTTGTGATCCACTATGACCCCCAGATCCCTTTCCGCAGGACTCCTTCCTAGGCCGTCATTTCCCATTTTGTAAGTGTTCCACTGATTGTTCCCTCCTAAGCGGGGTACTTTGCATTTGTCCTTATTGAATTTCATCCTCTTTACTTCAGACCATTTCTCCAGTCTGTCCAGATCATTTTGAATTCGAATCCTGTCCTCTAAAGCACTTGCAGCCCCTCCCAGCTTGGTATCGTCCGCAACCATTCAAAGTGTCCTCTGTACGCCACGTACAACACATGGAAGTGCCGTTCTGGATGAGCCCACGGGCCCAGCTCTCAGGAGCGCATGCAGCCCCACCGCTGTCAGTGCCAAGATGACGACGGGCTGTAAGCTTAGGGTAAAGCAAGGAGGCTCAATTGAACAGTTCTCCTGGCTGCTCTCCACCGTTGGCGTGATTGCGCAGCATGGCTAGGCCTTAGGGGCAAGCAAGGCACCTCTGAGGGGATTTTTGGATGCACTCAGGATTAGCTGGGTCGTTTTTGTAGAATTGTAAGGCAAGCTACAGCTAGAGGCTGCTAAAAGTCTGATGTGATTGGAAAGGGAAGTGCAGAAACATTGGCTGTCCATCATTGCAGTATCCTAGCCCCTGAACAATAGGGCAGGGGACGTAGATGGCTGCACCTCCCTTCCTTTAGTGCAACGTTTTCGTACCTTCTGCTTCAGACATGGATCTCTTACCCTGGTTCATAGATGTGAGACAGCCGGTCAATGGGGGTCAGATCCCAGAGCAAGTCCTTGGAGCAAGGGGCCCATCACTAGGAGCTGCGTCCGTTTCCCCCCACACAATCTGTTTGAAAGATGCTACTGGCTTCCCTCTCATGTCTGCTCTATTCCTGTCGCCCAGAATCACAAGGAGTCCAAGATGACCGTCTTTGAGAAGGAGAACTTCATGGGACGCCAGTGGGAAGTATCGGATGACTACCCCTCCCTGCAGGCCATGGGCTGGGGAAACAATGAAGTGGGCTCCATGAAAGTACAGTGTGGCACGTAAGTGAGACACGCAGGCTTAGCACACCAGAGGTGTGAGAGCAGGAGGCTGGCTGTAGAACCCAGTGCACATCTCTAGCAGTGGGTGACGATTCCCAGTTGCAGCAGGGCCGCCCACAGGGAGAGGCCTGAGAAAAGCCCTGACCCGCTGAGGGAGTGCACAGCTCCACCCTTGGCACACCTGCAGGAGATGTTCTGACCAGAGCGTGGGTACAGTACTGGGTTAGGTACACCCCGTTTTTCTGCCAGTGCAGCACATCTGCATTAGGGGCTTACTTCAGTTTAACTCCATCAACTTGCAAATTTCCTCAATGGAGGCAGGGCCAAGGCTATCCAAGTACGGGTCATCTCCATTGTGGAAACGGAACATGCAGAATTCATCCTACAGACCACAATGGATACGGGGCACAATGCAGTTTTACCCTTTCCTTAGTCCATCTGTGGCACGGCTCAAGCACATCAGTACCTCAGCATGTGGGCATGGGCAGCCCAGGGCTTTCAGGTGAAGACCGCTCTACTTGGGCTAGGGCTCAGAGGAAGCCTTAAAAACTGCAGCTCTAGCAGGAATTCTGCAGCAGCCAGAGGGCAGGTCGCACTCCAGGAAAGTGTCACAGCCTGCAGTCCCGTTGGACATAGCAGCACATGGGTTCACATCTGAGCACGGTGACAAACTCATGTTTGTTTGCAAAAGGCTTTTACCCACAATAAAGCTGGGAAACTAACTCCAGTTTGACAAGAAAAGAGCACTTTCTTCTTTAGTGCCATGTAGGGTCTTTCCCTCTCCCCATTTTCTCGGAGCAGTTTAGAGGCAGATGGCCTGGCTCTATTTCTTTCTGGGTTTGGGTGGGCAATTCACCAAGACACACCTAGGACAGTTCTAGATTTGTAGGCATGGGGATTTCTCCCCTTTCCAAGTCCAACAGCTTTCTGACTCTTCTGTTTGTTCCAGCTGGGTTTGCTACCAGTATCCTGGTTACCGTGGCTACCAGTACATTTTGGAGAGCGACCATCATGGTGGAGATTACAAGCACTGGAGAGAGTGGGGCTCACATGCCCAGACCTTCCAGGTCCAGTCTATTCGGCGTGTTCAGCAGTAGATATTTGTGTTCGCAGGCTCTCCTCTTTAAAGAGCGTCTTTGCCAGATTTCTAAAGCACACTGATCCCTATGGTGCTAGCACTTCCCCTTACAAAACAGACAGATTCCTTCCTTGTACTGTGACTGCTGTTGAGACATCGTTTCTTCATGGTACTAATTGCTGCAATTACCAATAAATGTCACTGAAAGAAAATGCTACCAGGGTGTTTGGATTCTGTCACTCCAGTGTTCAGAACAAAGGGTACTGAAACTTGCATTAGTTCGTCTCAAATTCACATCACAACTAGTCAAGACATTGGGCCCAATTCTCCTTCCTTCCAATGATTTTACACATAGGTAAGTCCATTGACTTTCAGTGGAGTGTCTTGAGATTTACACCACCGAGTTCAGAATTAGAAGACACAGTCTTCTCACACAAGCACACTACTACAGCCATTAGTCTGTCAGCAGGCCAGTTGTCAGCACAACTGGCTCCTTGCAAAACCAACTCCATATAGGTTTATGGCGGACAAGGGCTGCAGTGAAACTGGAGACAACATTGCTACATCACACTTGGATTTTTACTATCGGCAGAAGCCTTCTGTGTTCAAACCACGTGGAGCAGATATGGTCTCCTGGCCACTGACCTGCAGATGGGAGGTTCGCCCCATTATTAGTGGTTCTCTCAGATGGGCAGATCCACTCATTGCTGCCCTACAGCTATACAGGTTCAACTTTTTTCTCCGCCCCTCCCCTGAAGTGATAGACTCCAGAGCTCTGTCCTCCTTCCCTTGCACTCCAAAAAGCACAGCACCCACAGTAAGTCAGGGGGAGCTGGGCCCACCTGCCTCTTCAACCTCTTACCAGTGCTGCATTAGTTGACCATCAGGCATTACTGACCAGCACGGCCCCCTAGCTCAGGACCAGCACTGCACATCAGGGGGACGTGTTCCCAGTGGGATGCTGCAGGGATTGGCTCTTAGCCCTACACTATTTAGCATTTTATCAAGGACCATGAAGAAAACTTGACACAAAAATTAGGGGAGTGGTACATACTGAAGAGGACAGGTCATTACCAGAGAGCGATCTGGATCACTTTGTAAACTGGGCACAAGCACAGAGAGTGTGTTTTAATACAGCTAAACGTGCACATCTAGGAACAAAGAAGGCAGGCCATACTTCCAGGATGGGGGACTCGATCCTGGGAAGCAGACGCTGTTGTGGTAGACAATCAGCTGAGTATAACCTCCCAAGTGTGATGCTGTGGCCGAAAGAGCTAATGTGATCCTTGGACGCATAAATGGGGAAATTGCAAGTAAGACTAGAGAAGTTATTTTACCTCTGGCACAGATGCAGCCACTACTGGGATACTTTGCCCAGTTCTGGTGTCCACCATGCAAGAAGGATGGTGATAAATTGGAGAGGATTCAGAGAGGAGCCATGAGCATGATTAAAAGGATTAGAAAACATGCCTTTGAACAAGACTCAAAGAGCTCAAGCTATTTAACTTAAAGAGAAGATTTGGGGGTGACTTGATCAGTCTGTAAGTACTGATATGGGGAACAAATATTTGACAGTGGGCTCTGCAAGCTAGCAAAGAAAGGTATAACACGATCCAAAGGCTGGAAGTTGAAGCAAGAAATTCAGACTGCAAATAAGGTGAAGATTTTTAACAGTGAGAGGAGTTACCCATTGGAACAATTTACCAAGGTGGAGTCCCCATCACAAAACAATTTTTAAATCAAGATTGGATGTTTTTCTAAAAGCTCTAGGAATTATGTTGGGGACGTTCTCTGGCTTTTGCTATACAGGAAGGCAGATGGGATGATCACAGTGGTCCTTTCTGGCCTTGGAATCTATGAATCAATATTATTCGGGTAGCTGCTGCATACACTTGCACTAACCCACCAGGGCAGCTCTGTAATGACAACTCGATACTCTGTTCTCTGCTTACATCCACAGACCCACTTATCTTCGTGCCGAGGGCTCTCTCTAATAAAGTGTGATCAACATTTGTACAACACTGCATTTTGTCATTGCATCATGCATCATGCATAAGAGTAAAACTCAAGTAATCAGCACCAAAATATTTTTAAAGGACCCTTGTGAGAGAGAGAGAGAGAATGAGAAAGAAACAGACAGACACCTACAAATTTTAAAATTTTTATTCAACAATTTACATCACTTATTGTCTGTCAATGTATTTGATCTACATAATTTTCTGTTTTCTTCCTGATAAAGTGGTAAATTTGGGTAACTTTTGAAGACCAGTTGGTGCAATATAGAATAAATGAAATTAAGGTAACTTTTTAAAAAACATTTAAAGTGTGGAGTACGACATCTTCAGTAAAGATCTATTCTGCCATTACAGCTCATGGACAGTATCTATCCTTACATTCCATGACACCACTCTGTAACATACAAGGCTGCAACAGCCTGCACTAGATACAGCTACAGCAGGTATTTACGTATTACACTAAATGCTCTAGCCACCCCTCCCACAATCTGGAAAATGTCTACGTCTGTAAATGGGTACACAATATTTTAGCCTATTTCAAATTATTGGGAAGGGGACAAGAAAACAACTACCTTTAACCTTGTGTGTGGTAGGACACAGCTACCCCACCAGTAACAGAGAGGGGCTATCCCTCTCAGACAGGAAGAGGTAATTCAGCTCCTGAGCAGATAAGACACAGGATCTGCTGTGATTTTAAAATACATACCAGGAAACTGAAGAGAAATGAGAACTATTGGCAGATATACGAGCGCAGGCAGTTATCCATGCAAGACACCGCCTTCTGTGCTCCTGCAGTTCTGCCATGAGAGACCACGTGTATGAGCCCAACTTTCTGGGTCTGTAGTATGCAGTTGAGTTTCAAAGTGCCATTAACACTGAAATAGTCAGGAGGGATTGTGGTTTTATTTTCTCCTAAGTAAACATGTTGAGAGCCTCCAAGCCACTTGGTGCCCGAGCCACTGAAGGCAGTAAGTACACGTGTGACGGATAGAAAAGCAGCCCTGTTCTGTACGGAAAAAGCTCCTGTAAAATAATACGAATTTCAGCCCCAGCTAAGGGAGCACATGGAAGAAAGCTGTTTGCCATAAGTCTCTAACATGAAATCCAGCCACTCCTACACAGCAAGGACCTGGGCTAGATCACAAAAAAGGTTTTCAAGGATGGTTCAGTCAAACCAACTTAGTGCAGCCACACATCTGCAAAAACAAGAGTAAAGACACAGGGCAAAAATCTTGGCTTGCTGGAGATTAAAGGGATTTTTGCCATCAGCTTCAACGTGGCCAATACGTCACCCATTTAATGCACGCATACTGCGGCAATTAAAACAGCTGAGCGTGTCTCTTGCCTTGCACTATGGGCAAAGACTAAATGGGGTTTTTTAAGCTGTTTTCCCTCTACACCGTTTACAATTAGTCCACCCCACACTTGTCTAAGCAAATGGGTTCTCTGTTAAACTAGTGTCAAGGTAACATCCCATAATCAGGGCTGTCCTTTCAAATGGGATTGAAAAGCAGCGAGTGTAAACTGATCAGCCTTCCCACTCACTGCAACTTCTCAGCTAGTCTGGAGGTAACACCTCCAGTCACGTCCTTAACAACAGAAAGGACACAGTCACTCAATGATATCAAGGGATATACCCAGAAAACTGACACCACACCCTTCTCCCTCTTATTTAAATCTCTAAATTAGGCTTTTAAAACAAACAAACAAACACCAAACACCTCAGGCTACTAAAAGCAGTACCAGTTTTCTGTTAGTTGACTGACAGCACAAAACTGCCATCTTATGTCACACCCTCAGATGGTAAAGCTAACGTATGCAATGACAGCACAGGAATGCAAACAAGGACAGATAAGTCACTTCTGGTAATGAGACACAAATTAAACTTTCAAAACATGTGCATAGCTTTATTCATCTGCTTAGGACTAACCTTTTCATGGAGCTTCAGTGAAACCCGAGTGTGCAAAATGCATTTCTAAAAAGTAATGCAAGCAAGCTTTCACATTTACAGTGGCAGAAATACAGAGAGGCTTAAAACAGAAAAAAAACACTTTAGGGAGACTGAATCTAGAGAGATGCAGAAATGAAAAAAAACAATAATTGCACAGTTTAATAGTCTGAGTCAATGGTTGCAAACAAGCATTTTTTTTTTAAAAGCAAGGTGCATTTTCTTTTTTCCTTTACAAAATTCAAGGGGGAGGGGGGAAACAGGAGGAAAATCCAGCCCAGTAAATGGAATTTTCAGCCTCTGCAGAAAACCTGAATTCCAGAGTGAAGCTGATTCCAGACCTTCCACAGTTCTGTAGACAAAGCATTACACCACCTTCTTTTGCTAATAGGGGGAGAACAGCAAGCCAGGTTTCCTTTAAACACACACAAATATGATTCACGTTCAGATAGGAAAGGTGCCATATCATAGGATTTGAGTTTTTCCCGCAAGCCTGTAAAACAGCCACTATTCAGAGTCAATTTAAGATTATGCCCTCATTTTGACAGCTGATCCAGCTGGTTACTGAGAACTATAGCCAATCCCAGACTGCAGAAGGGTGAGTTCGTTATGCCATACAAGGGGGTGAGAAGTCCAGAATTACCAATGCAAAGCTCCACAACAACTGACTGGTGAGTTTGACTATTTGAATTTTTTTTAAAATTAAACAGGCATGCAAGGCACGTTATATTAAAAAAAAAAAAGCAAACACCAGTCAACAAAAAAAACCACAGTGCTGACAAGCTAATGATGGCAGAAAACTCTGCTCTATGTTTACCTACCATATTGCAGTTTGACTTATGTTTCAGAAGCATGATCACATACAATTTCAGACCTCTCAATTCTTCCCTCACCCTACAAAAATATTTCTACCCCCTTTAAAAAAAGTTTTCTACACACAGAAAGATCAAGTAAATTTGTTCCTCCAGCAATCTCTCACTTAACGGCATGCAAGCTCTCCCGTCGAACAGGAGAGCATGGCTCGTGAGTGATCTGGCTGAGAACTACAAAGGTGAATAGCTCTGGTACTTCTATGCCAAATGAGCCAGTGCCATTATACCAGAGATGCTCCCCTTCTCGCTAACCTGTATGCCTTCATTTATTTGTAATCATTCACATTTTTGTTCTGTAGCTAAACAAAGCAGAGAGACCAGTCTCAAGGGCTCTCTGCACTAGTGGAACATGGAAAAAGACAGCTAACCTCAGATGCCAGCTGGGCTCCCCCATCAGCCTGAGAGCAGCGGGAGAAGACACCAGGGAAAATTAAGCGTGTTTCACAACTTTGGGAAAGCAGAATCCTTGCCATAAATTTCACATTGAGATTAAGCATTAAAAAGATTATTTTCAGAGATCAATATTTTCCTTCCAAAGATCGACATGGCTAAAAAACAGAATATATAACAACTCGGACAGAATATGCTTCAGCTAGATTTCTTTGACCTAGGGTTATTTTTAGCTGCATTCCCTGTTCCAGCCAAAAAGGAAGAGAAAGTGCCATCTCAGGCATTTGCACCACCTTTCCAATAGCAGCCTGAGGGAGGGATGATACACAGTGTTCTTTGAAGTTACGTTTTCTTTTGCTTGAATTGCATAGTAATTCTCATAGGTGGTTCAGCACCAAAATCAGTTACGCTCATCTTCCAAACCGTTATTTCAGTTTCTAGGTTACCTTCAGAATTAGTGGCTGTGTTACAGGAGGGGGTCAAATCGTCCTTAGAAGAACTATATGGTCATGTAAAAAAGTGCATCACATTCTTGATTTTCAGAGTTACTGATAGCAGCAGTAGCATTAATCCAAGACGTGAACAATTGTAGATTCATTCCTAAATGCAAAACTTAATGAAATGTCTTCAAGGTCACAAGAAAGTCCTTCTCAAAAGGATAAATGAAAATTTGACTAACAGACCCAAAAGGGATAAAACCAAACTAAAGAGGCATATTCTTATTTACATATTACAACAAAAACATTCTTGTTAAAATACTGAATCTTTATAACACCTAAGCAAAAAAATATGTATTTTAGGAATAAAGCAGAACCTCCTAAAGCAGTAGCCATTTTTTGGGAATCCTTATTTAGCACCTGAGGAGACTGTGCGGGAAGCAGACCGTTTTTAAGAAAAACTACAAGTTTGACATTTGCTGAACATTCATATGTTCGCAGTGTATAATTTTCATACCACAGAAAGAAAGAAATGGTTTTTTTTTTTTAAAAAAAGAAGCTACTAAACCCATTAATAAGGCTGTAGAAAAGGGATACTGCTATGTTACAAAATGGCTTTAGAACCCTGGACACACGTGAAGTTTTCTGATTAACAGTCAATGATAAATACAACTCCGTATCCCCCAGTGAATGCGAAGCTATGACTTCTGTTCCTTTAATGAGGCTTCCATTTCACAACAGCAAGCCAACGCTCCTAGCTGTGATTCACTGCAGAATTGTTACACTCCGAACACAAGGTCACTCGCAATGCACTGCAGAGTTGCAATACAACATTCCTGCGCTGCCTCAGACATCCACTAGTCTCTCATGTCATGGTGCTAAGTTACACAACTTTGAGGACTTTAGGCGGGCTATAAGGAAGCCAGCTTTACCCTGGGTGGTGTAATACAAATTGGGCACATTTTTGAAACTGTGTAATGCAGTGTGTTTGTAGAGGAGCCGGAGATCTTCCAATCCCTTGCATCCGTCCAGATTCATGGTTCTCAACTGCTTTCACTTTTTTCCATGGGTAGGCATACTTCCATTAACCCTATGGTGCCAAAAGCCAGGATTTCTATCCACTCACCCACCATTCCCTGCTTCAGCCACGTCACACTTGGTTTAGCAAAGATCTTGCAACCAGCAAGCGAATCTTGCCTTGTGCACCAGAAAAACTCTTGTAGCAGCTTGAATCATATTTAGCCTTGCTCTCTCCTCTCCTAACCCCGCTCACCTCCTCCTTTGTACACAGCCTCGATAATGAAAACGAATACTAAATACATACAAAACCATCCGAGTGATAGGATTACTGAAAGCACCAGACACTGGAGCAAGTTCTTGAAAACGCTATTATCAGAAAGAGCAAGACCTTAACACACAGAGACACTATTAGCCACGTACAAGTTGTCCTGCAATAATTATGCATGTAACAACTTTCTGCCATGCTACCATCAAGAAATGTTTCTACCACCACCACCACCTGTTAGCAGCTGTTTATGAGGAAGGTGTATTTGCATCAAAATCATGGTCTTTGAAAGGAGTGGTAGAAAAACAATAATTGCCTATGAAAGTTAGAGAGGACAATTTCCATCTCTCTGAAGTTATTTTATCAAAGCAGAAAGTGATTTTGTTTTTGATTGTAATGGCCTGCTCTTTCCAGACCCCTCCCCCAGCCATTGAGTACACAAGAGTTACAAATTTAACACCAAAATGGCTTTTCCATATTGAAAAGAAGTTTTCAGCAATTAAAGAAGGCAAACAGTCAGATTTATGGTTCACAATGGGTTAGTGACAAGAACTCTGCCTGGCCTTGCCAAAACCAGAAGCCATCTACACTACACAGGTAGTTCTCAAAGGTGAATGCCAGATCTGCCAGGCGACTGGCTTTTGCAGCTATAATGAGGGTCCCCAAATGACTGAGCTGGGATTTTTTTTTTTCCTTAAATCAAATAGAAATCAAAAACTTGAGATTAACCGCAGCCCTGTCAGTCTGATGGGATACCAAATAAGGAGAGCAGAGAGACCAATGCTGTCTCAATGAAAGGACAGCAATCTCCATCACGGGCGGGGGGAGGGGGGAGCACAGGGCAACTGTTAAGCCATTCCTTGGAGTGGACAAAAACACACCTCAGTCCACCAAAGAGAAACAGCCATGTATTTATTTTGGTACACATTCAGGTTTCATTTCTGCAAGATACATTACAGCTAATACCCCAACGAAACCTGCCACTAGAGGGATGAAGAAAGGAGAGAGGTGGGGGGGGGTTCAGATTTTAGTCAGGAGAAAGGAAGAGGAGACGTACACCCCCACCCCCTCCTGTGCAGGAATAGTCAAATAAATATAAAACTTCACTTGGTAGGGGAAATGGAGGGGAGGGGGAGAGAAGAGTAGGTTGACTCATAGGGCCTACATTCAAAAGAGAAAGTTAAAAGAAGCCTTTAACCTGAATTAGTATCTTCACTGCTATTAAAAAAATAGATCATGATTTCGTTCTTAGTGCCACTTTTGAATCCTACACTTATTTTAGGCTTTTGTTTTAAACTTATTTTACTCAGTGTAATAAAAACAAATGGCACAAAATAAATACAAAGTTCGTTCTCCAAACATGAATAAAATGCTTGCACACACATTCATTCAATTCCTAGTCTGTGTGTCCCACCTCCCTTCACCCCCCCCCCCCCACACACACCATGTTCAGTCCCCAGAATGGGAGAAGGTGGCACCTTTTCCAGGTTGTATTTGGTTTATGCTACAGTACTAATACTCTGAGTCCAAGGAAAATTCAAGAGACCTATCAGTAAACAATAGCATTGTTTGAATGGGCTGAGTTAGTCACAGATGAATTTGTTTTTATAAATTTACACAAAAATAATCAGAAAACAGATTAACTCTTGAGATTTTTTTTTAATAAGTGCTCAGTAAAGAATTGTGTGAGGACTTAAGGAGAAAGACTGCAGACACAGAGAGGGTTAAGTGTTACAAAACAGCACAAAGGAAGTTTATTCCATGGTCCTGCCTGTCCCTAGGCAATAAAATGTATCCAACCTGTTGCCCAGAAATACTGCCTTTGTTAGCAAGCTGGAACTACAGGGCTCCCAGAAACAGAATTTCTTAACTGCTTAAAGCCAATGGTACAACCAATGGAGCTTTCGAGTGGAGGAAGCAGACGGTGAAATATTTTAAGAGACGAGATACTCAAAAACACAAATGGAGAGAACTGTAGAAGGTGTTTCTGCATCAAATACCAACGGCCCGAGGGAAGGGGCAAGGCAGTGGTGTGAGAAAAGCAGGGGGAACAAACATTTAGAGATTATTTTATTCAGTTTCTTTTGAGAACTTATTTCATTATTTGAAAGATGCACTGGATTGGCTAAAGTGAGTTTCCTCAATACTCAGCAAGACTAAGACACATTTCTAAACTCTAAGGGTCAGATTCCATTTAGAAGATATTGCTGTTCCGCAAAAGCAGATGTTGGGGGGCACAGCTTTATACCCCGTGCAAGCAAAACAGGGGTTTTTTAAATATATGGAATCCAGCCCTTAAGGCGGCAAGTGATTACACAAGGCAAATAAATATACAGCGGAACTTTAAAGCCTGTAAAACAAACTAGAGACTTTGCTATTGACTGGAAACATTTAAAAAAAACCCAAACATTTTTCACCTCACTCTTTTAAGTTATATTTTCCAGTTTGTTCAACACTTTAAAGCTCAAGAATGCATCAGTTCTCTTTCACAGAGGAACCAACAGCAATTCCAACTTTTGGCAAGCAGTCAGGAGACTTAACAGAATTAAACAATAGGAGCGTGGGAGGACTAGATGCAGGGCACATCTGTAAACACATTGTACATTTGAAAGTTACAAACACCTGTAAAGGTGATACAGTTTATAGGTGAAATAGAATCATTCCGCAACTGGCCAACCGCAAGTTTCTGAACCTGGACTGATACAGTAAGTTATTTGTTACTATATATATATATATTATGTCATATATATATACAGTGTATTAATACATAAAATGGAGTAGGCAATCCATCGTTATATTTTTAAAACTAAGCATGGCAGAAAGCGAACAATCTTAAAAAGGTACAGGAAAAATTAAAGTTTCTTTGTCCCACTATGAACCTGAGAGCTTCATTCAGGAACAACCTCAATAAAAGCATGAAACAATTAAAAAAAAAAAGACACGCATGCTACATACCTAATTATTTTCTTTTTAAAAAGAGTAGATACATCTAAGCACAAAGAGTAGGCAAAAGTAATGGGGTTACTTCCTTCCCCTAATGCCCCATGGGATCCAGTCTGATTTTACCAGATGCTAACTCCTGTCAACCTAAATGCCCAAATATTTTAGCCAGCACTCAGCTGTGAACATACAAGAATATTTAAGAGTTGTACATGTACGGAATTTGGACAGGCCAGAAAACTTGTTTTGTTTCACTAATGATTAACTGATCAGTCTTACATTGGACCCCAGGAATTTTGCACCTTAAAAAACGAACTAAAAACAAACAAACAAAACAAACAAACAAACCCACCATCACCAACACATTTTTAACATGCTACACACGCTGCAGCGCACAGTATGGATCGCACAGTTGGAGCCTGCACTCTCTTCCGCCTTCTCTGCTATTGCTGGAAAGCTGTCCTTGGTTTTGATGATTTTTAAATTTTCATTCCTACCCCCCCCACCCCATTTTGCTCTTGTAATAAAATATATTTTAATAGAGATATAATGAGAAGCAGCAAAAGAGCTCAGAAATACACAGACTGCATTAAAATATAAAAAGAATATTTCCAATGGCCGGGACAGCATTCCCTCACCCATTGCTTTCAGGGACAAATGGGAAAGGGTTATGATTCCCATAGGTTTTTTCTCTTTTTTTCCTTTTTCCTTTTTTTTTTTCTTCTTCTTTTTTTAAAAACTTATTTCTAAAGAGAAAAAAATACTTGAAGGGTGAAAGTTAGCAGAACACAAACAATTTCTCTTCAGGTTTTCAGTGAAAACAGGAAAAAAAGCACATTTAGTGTTAAGAGACAGACAGAGCAAATATGAAGCACCTACAGTTGATAGCAGGAGATAGATAGATATATATATCTATGTATATATATATATTTTTTTGCTCCCAGTGATACAATGGCATAAAAGTGTGGGAACAGGGTTTTTTTTCCATATTAAATGCCTAAACCAATTGCTTGTTTTGCATGTTGTCTTTTAAAATGACACTCGTGAAAGAGCTCTTCAGTTGTAATAGTCCAAAGTGTAACCGGAGTTTTGTCAACTCTGTAAAACCAATGTGTATCCCAGAACTGTAGAATTACCATCTTCCCCCCAGAAGAACGATGCTTTAAGACAATTTTCTCAGCACCTGATGGGCTGTTTTACTCCTGGCAAGACATGCAGATTATATTCTCTGGAAAAAAGGAAACCCTGCAAACTTCAAGGTGTTTCTCCAGCATTCGCACAGGGTTCAAAGTAAAACAAAATAAAACAAAAAGGAGGGGAAGGGGAGATGAAGGATGGTGAAACATCCCGATTTCCCTGTGATTAGTGTATCACTACAGTCACAAAACAAGAAACAGAAACCTTGTAAAGTGGAAATGCCTCTCCAACCGTCACTGTTGCCCATGTTGATGACAGCAGGAACTTTAGAACCAGGCTTGTGAATTGAGTCTGTACTCATTAATCATTTGCATTTGCTCTTTAAACAAAAACAAAACTAAAAAACCTATTCAGTACCGGAGATTAAATAATCATGTGTGAAGTCTGCTGAAATAAATTTTCAGATTCCTTAAGAAGTCTAATTACTTTCAGTCGCCATTTTTTAAATAACTATATATAATTTGTATATATTATCCTGTGATTCTAGTTATGGTTCCTCTGCTGCACTGAAGATTTAGAAGGAGCATAAAAGCCTTTTGTCCCCTGTGAACAGCATCACGCTGCAGAAAGGTTATAACAGGCAGTCTTGTCCTGCTACCTTCATTGATCTGGACATTCCATGGCTTCATCATAAGTGATTATCCTTTTGGGATCTGAAAAGAAAAATTAAACTCAGCTTTAAACAAACTGCATTCAGGTTCTGAAGCAGAAAATATTCATGAGCAGGAGACCCGCAAACCAGCAAAACACTTAACTAATTGTTAAAAAACCTCCTTTTTTCTCCCTGAACTGCCACAATTTAAAAGGCAGTTTCCTCTTTGCTGACAGGTCAGTGATCTACTTCCTCTATACAAAAGAGCTGGGCAGCGTTCCAGTGGACTCCCAGCAACAGCACCCCCGGCCAATGTATTCAAGAGCCTAACTGACTCCACACAGATGAGTGCTCGCTCCCAACATTAGATCAATGCAGTAACACAGCAAAAGTACAAAGGTCTTTGTGACGAAGTGGGACTTCTTAATGTTTCCTCAGAATACTGTAGGGGTGCCTCAGTTTCCCCATGGCATTTCTTAAGTCTCTAGGGGGTGGGATAAGGGGGTGTAATATTGCAGAGCAAAGGGCCAGTGTACATAAATGGCCGACACTCTGTCTCCTGGCAACTGATGGCCTGGGCCCTTCCCCCCCCCCCCCCCAAGGTGAGAGCTAAACAGTTGGAGAACAAAGGAATCTGGTGACCTCCTGGCTCGGGAAAGGAACAAAGCCCAGAGAAGGAGGGGCTGAAGAGTGAGGAAGTTGGGGGCTCGCTAGGGACATGGAGTGAAGTGCAGACGTGGTTGTCTGGCTCACTGCCCCCCAAAATGGACCCGGCTGAGGGATCCTGTTCTCTGCACCTGCAAGCTCTGATAAACCTGTTTTACTGGCTGGCTGAGAGTCCCGTCTGACTGTGGAGTTGGGGGGTAGGACCCTCTGGCTTCCCCAGGACCCTGCCTGGGCGGACTCGCTGTGGGAAGGGCACAGAGGGGCAGAGGAGGCTGAATGCTCCAAGGTCAGACCCAGGAAGGTGGAAGCTGTGTGAGCGGTGTGTCCTGAAGACAGTCTGCTCCCAGAAAGGAGACTTCCCCAGAGTCCTGCCTGGCTTCGTAGGGAGCAGTTCCAGAACATCGCCCGGGGACTCCGTGACAGTCTTCATTTAGCGTTTTCCCCACAAGTGAAAAGAAACTTCATTTCACAGCTGAAATCTGGACACCCAGGAAAGTTTAAAGGTTGATATTTGGGTGAAGTCTGACACCAGCAATTACAGGAGTTATCAGACCTAGCCTGACTTTTGTCTTTTTACATTTCGTGATGGGGCTTTTACAGTCCTCACGGCCACCACTTCTGAGCACCCACATCTTCAGCTAGTGTCACGGGGAGCCGACAACCGTCAGCACCTTTAGAAGCCAAGCCCCAGACATCTCACCTACTCCCTGCCTTTGCTCAGGATACTGCTTAACCATGCTCAGCTCTTAAGTGGTCTTGGTTTAATGTAACAGCTCATTGTTACTCATGTCACTGTTTCATTTTTTAGAATTCTTACCTTGCTTTTGCAAATTCCAAACAGATTCCATTTCTGTGAAGGCAAAAGAGAGAGAGAGTGAGTGTTCTGCAGCACTACGGTACAGTTAGTGAAGCTTCCGGACATGCTTTCATTTTCAGGCTTAGCACTATACTAGAACTGTTGCAACAGAGGGGAATTAGGCCTGAATGATATGGTTGTAAGAGGCCTAGAAGCAGCTGCAATGCAGCCTCAGAAGTTAGAGGCCCAACTTTGCATCAGAAACGAGATGTGTCACTTGCCACTTTCCAGGCTTACAAATCACGACCCAACTCAAAATTTACTAGACTGACTGGAACACCCCTTAGCAGCAACTATTACAACCTCAGTAGCTTGAAGTTCTGATTTTTACGAGTAGACAGTTACAGCATGTGAAATTATAACTGCCAGAGAAAGTGTCTCCTGGTTCACAGCACAGACCTGCTGAAGCATGGCATACGAAATGGTATTTGACTCAGATCACCATGAAACCAGTAAGAAGCATTTCCGCAAACATATTAGAGAACGAGGACTTGTCTACACTTGAAATGCTACAGCTGCACCATGCAGACACTGCCTCCCGTCTATGTACGAAACCGATCTCCCTGAGAGGCTGTAGCTGGGTGGATGGAAGAACTCTTCTGTTGACCTAGCACTGTCTATTTTGGGGGTTAGGTTGGCTTACCTATGCCACTCAGGGGTGTTGCTTTTTCCACACCTCTAAACAATGTAGTTAAGATGCCTTCGTTTTCTAGTGCAGACCAGGCCTGAGTCACAAAAGTATGCACAGAAACACCAAAGAGATTACCAAACTACTTGCTCAACATACAGCTTTCGTTATAAAAGCATCCTGGAGCCAATTTAAACAAATGCTCACTAAAAGAAAGCACATTTTCTATTTATCTAACCCCAGCAAAGACATACAGTGACGGTGCTTTTAAATGAGTCTCTCCTACACAAATTCACATGCAGGGTACCAAAAGCAAGAAACACAAAATGTGACTTCTGTAAGGAAGGCAAACTATATTTCATAACAGATCTTGAGTCCTCTTGAAAAGAAACAGGGTTATTCATTTAACTGGTCTTTATTGTATGGCTTAAAATATTTAAGGAGGTTTATTTGTGTCTTAATATTGGAAATGTGGCTGTTATTACTTGTGGGGAAGGAGCAGATATGCTGCAAAATAAAATTAATCAGCTTTAAGAATTCTTTTCCGAGAGCGAAGCTAGTAACCGCTAAGCGGGACGTGGATGGGAAGTGGGTAGGAACGGAGAATACTATTACTAAGGATGGGAGTGGAGCCCACAAACACTGGAACTAGGCAATAAGGAAATTAGGCAGCATGGAAGGGGGGAAAAAATACCTACAAAATTAATGGATTTAACCTGGTACATGCCAAATGCCACCTCAATCGTTTGTACAGTTGTTTCCCCACCTGTGTTTTGTTTGCTTATATGGCAAGCTCTGTGGGCCAGAAGTTGCGTATCGATACATGCAGTGAGAACTCGATAATATTTAGGCCTTTTGTAACAAAGCCAGCCACAAAATTTTACTAGGCCTGTTATTTTCATGTCCTCATAACAACAACAATACTCTGCGCTCATCAGATGACACAAAGTGCTTTACACAACATTAACTAAGCCTCACAACCGCCTGAGAGAGGTCGGTGCCATAAGTGACCACTATTCATCAACGCAATGCAGCCTTCTAGGAGGTGAAATGAAGCATCTATCGGAAGTGCAAAGTGGCATTACACTTGCCCATTTAAAATGACAAGGTGCATCCGTCATTTCTTAGCTGCTAAAGAACATCACCATTATGGACAGTCTTGTCCAATGGGGTGGGAAAGGAAAAAGGAAAAGACAACTGGAAACCACGACCCCTCTTGCTAGCTATATAACAATTAAGTTACTATCAAATATTGTAATGATTCAAATCAGTTACATCAGAAGAGGAGGAGGAGGAGTTCAAACCCCTTACACCACCACTCTTTCCTGAAAAGAAAACAAACAAACAGGAAAAGTTCTTGGCTTCTGTGCTTTTCATTTGGACAGGAGCGTGAAAGCTATACTACAACTGAGCATGTCCGACACTGGAAGACAGACTCATACAGGACTAAACGAGAAAGATTACAAACATCGGACAACTTTTTGCCTAAGGCCTGGTCTTCACTACAGAGTTTGGTCGACACAAGGTAGCTTTGTCAACCTATGTAAGTGACGACACCACAATTTCGCTCCCGCCAACGTAGCTGCTGCGTGCCACTGACTTAGCTCCCCCTCCACAAGCAGCCCAGAGTCAAGGTCAATATAGCGTCAGTGCAAACACAGACTCACTGGCTTTCAGAAGCATCCCACAATGTCTCACGCTGATGGTACAATCAGTGCAAGAGCTCCTGGTGAGGACACACATCGCCAACACATGGAGTGGAGCATGGACAAGCAAAAGCCATTTAATTACTGCAGCGGCTGGATGTCAGCATAAGGTAGGTTGATGTAATTCTGTGATACAGACATGCCCTAAGAGAAAAGAATGTAAGAAGGAACGCAGCTTGCTTAAGCTATCATAGAATCATAGAATATCAGGGTTGGAAGGGACCCCAGAAGGTCATCTAGTCCAACCCCCTGCTCAAAGCAGGACCAATTCCCCGTTAAATCATCCCAGCCAGGGCTTTGTCAAGCCTGACCTTAAAAACCTTTAAGGAAGGAGATTCTACCACCTCCCTAGGTAACGCATTCCAGTGTTTCACCACCCTCTTAGTGAAAAAGTTTTTCCTAATATCCAATCTAAACCTCCCCCACTGCAACTTGAGACCATTACTCCTCGTTCTGTCATCTGCTACCATTGAGAACAGTCTAGAGCCATCCTCTTTAGAACCCCCTTTCAGGTAGTTGAAAGCAGCTATCAAATCCCCCCTCATTCTTCTCTTCTGCAGGCTAAACAATCCAGCTCCCTCAGCCTCTCCTCATAACTCATGTGTTCCAGTCCCCTAATCATTTTTGTTGCCCTTTGCTGGACTCTCTCCAATTTATCCACATCCTTCTTGAAGTGTGGGGCCCAAAACTGGACACAGTACTCCAGATGAGGCCTCACCAATGTCGAATAGAGGGGAACGATCACGTCCCTCGATCTGCTCGCTATGCCCCTACTTATACATCCCAAAATGCCATTGGCCTTCTTGGCAACAAGGGCACACTGCTGACTCATATCCAGCTTCTCGTCCACTGTCACCCCTAGGTCCTTTTCCGCAGAACTGCTGCCTAGCCATTCGGTCCCTAGTCTGTAGCTGTGCATTGGGTTCTTCCGTCCTAAGTGCAGGACCCTGCACTTATCCTTATTGAACCTCATCAGATTTCTTTTGGCCCAATCCTCCAATTTGTCTAGGTCTTTCTGTATCCTATCCCTCCCCTCCAGCGTATCTACCACTCCTCCCAGTTTAGTATCATCCGCAAATTTGCTGAGAGTGCAATCCACACCATCCTCCAGATCATTTATGAAGATATTGAACAAAACCGGCCCCAGGACCGACCCTTGGGGTACTCCACTTGATACCGGCTGCCAACTAGACATGGAGCCATTGATCACTACCCGTTGAGCCCGACAATCTAGCCAGCTTTCTACCCACCTTGTAGTGCATTCATCCAGCCCATACTTCCTTAACTTGCTGACAAGAATACTGTGGGAGACCGTGTCAAAAGCTTTGCTAAAGTCAAGAAACAATACATCCACTGCTTTCCCTTCATCCACAGAACCAGTAATCTCATCATAAAAGGCGATTAGATTAGTCAGGCATGACCTTCTCTTGGTGAATCCATGCTGGCTGTTCCTGATCACTTTCCTCTCATGCAAGTGCTTCAGGATTGATTCTTTGAGGACCTGCTCCATGATTTTTCCAGGGACTGAAGTGAGGCTGACTGGCCTGTAGTTCCCAGGATCCTCCTTCTTCCCTTTTTTAAAGATTGGCACTACATTAGCCTTTTTCCAGTCATCCGGGACTTCCCCGGTTCGCCACGAGTTTTCAAAGATAATGGCCAATGGCTCTGCAATCACAGCCGCCAATTCCTTCAGCACTCTCGGATGCAACTCGTCCGGCCCCATGGACTTGTGCACGTCCAGCTTTTCTAAATAGTCCCTAACCACCTCTATCTCCACAGAGGGCTGGCCATCTCTTCCCCATTTTGTGATGCCCAGCGCAGCAGTCTGGGAGCTGACCTTGTTAGTGAAAACAGAGGCAAAAAAAGCATTGAGTACATTAGCTTTTTCCACATCCTCTGTCACTAGGTTGCTTCCCTCATTCAGTAAGGGGCCCACACATTCCTTGGCTTTCTTCTTGTTGCCAACATACCTGAAGAAACCCTTCTTGTTACTCTTGACATCTCTGGCTAGCTGCAGCTCCAGGTGCGATTTGGCCCTTCTGATAACATTCCTACATGCCCGAGCAATATTTTTATACTCTTCCCTGGTCATATGTCCAACCTTCCACTTCTTGTAAGCTTCTTTTTTATGTTTAAGATCCGCTAGGATTTCACCATTAAGCCAAGCTGGTCGCCTGCCATATTTACTATTCTTTCGACTCATCGGGATGGTTTGTCCCTGTAACCTCAACAGGGATTCCTTGAAATACAGCCAGCTCTCCTGGACTCCTTTCCCCTTCAAGTTAGTCCCCCAGGGGATCCTGGCCATCCGTTCCCTGAGGGAGTCGAAGTCTGCTTTCCTGAAGTCCAGGGTCTGTATCCTGCTGCTTACCTTTCTTCCCTGCGTCAGGATCCTGAACTCAACCAACTCATGGTCACTGCCTCCCAGATTCCCATCCACTTTTGCTTCCCCCACTAATTCTACCCGGTTTGTGAGCAGCAGGTCAAGAAAAGCGCCCCCCCTAGTTGGCTCCTCTAGCACTTGCACCAGGAAATTGTCCCCTACGCTTTCCAAAAACTTCCTGGATTGTCTATGCACCGCTGTATTGCTCTCCCAGCAGATATCAGGAAAATTAAAGTCACCCATGAGAATCAGGGCTTGCGATCTAGTAGCTTCCGTGAGCTGCCGGAAGAAAGCCTCATCTACCTCATCCCCCTGGTCCGGTGGTCTATAGCAGACTCCCACCACTACATCACTCTTGTTGCACACACTTCTAAACTTAATCCAGAGACACTCAGGGTTTTCTGCAGTTTCGTACCGGAGCTCTGAGCAGTCATACTGCTCCCTTACATACAGTGCTACTCCCCCACCTTTTCTGCCCTGCCTGTCCTTCCTGAACAGTTTATAACCATCCATGACAGTACTCCAGTCATGTGAGTCGCCACTCACTATGTCTCCACTGCTGCAGTGTTTCAGTGCACAGCCCTTCTACAGCAAGGGGAGGGGTTCTCCTGTCACTGGGAGTAGGCCACCTCCCTGAAAGCTAGGTTGATGGAAGTACTCTTCTGTCAACCTACACAACTGTCTAAACAAGGGGTTAAATTGGCTTAACAGTCTCGCAAGGATGTGGATTTTTCACATCCCTGAGAGACACAGCTGTGCCGATGTAACTTGGGGTAGATTAGCCTTTAGCCTCCAAATGTGATCTTCCTTTTTCTCCCAAGGAGGACAGGTAGAACAGAAGTGGGCGATTAGAGCAAAGCGTCCTGTAATTCCTGGCTATCTTGAAGCATTGGTTATCAAAGCATACAGTCTGACAAATCCTGAAGAATGAACATAATTTATGAGATCACCACATTAGTCTAAGAGAGACTGCCATAAACCTGGAATTAACTATTCTGATAAGGAAGGGGTTTAAATGCTAAATAAGAACAAATACCTCTCCTCTAACTGACCTGTAACATTGAAATGCAGTCACCCCATACTATCTGAACATTCTGTTTACCTGCTGAAACACTGTTTCATGAAGGAAAAATACTTCTCTCCCCATTGCAACAAGAGAGCCAATTACAACACAGAACTAATGAGCTTAATACTTCCATCAATCTTAATGTTGGATTCTTTGTTCAATACGCTTTTCCTAGAATGAACCTGTTCGAGTTTTCCCCACAGTTCTGGATTATCTCAGTGCCTCACTCATTGGCTCTTCATATCTGGCAGCTCAACAAATTGACCTCTGCAGAAAACCCCTTTAAATTCATCAGGACAATAACCACGGGGTGAAGGACAGAGAAAAAGTAAAGTTGTATAATTTGGAACGATTAGTAGAAGCCTGTTTAGAATTGTAGGCTAAGTCCCTTTGATCTAGCAGCTGATTTCCCAGCTTTCCATTCTCTCTGTTTTGGGATCAGTTTTTATGTACTGATGCTGGTGAAGCATCTGGTCTCTGGAAGTTTAAGATGCTCCTAGCCCCCCCTCTTTTTTCAGACACAATATGAGCTGATGAGCTGCAACGTCTCTGTGCTCCCCACAGGATTTACAGCAGTGACACAGCTCCACGACGATCCTTTTATTTCTACACTCGCCTTTCCCTAGAGGAGGCTTCCGTAACCCCCAGAAATACAACGGAGAATTTAACCAGGAATTGAATAACCCATTCCTTAAAAGTGGGAGGAGCCCCCCCTCCCCCCACTCTAAACAAAGATACGTAGTAAGTTCCTGCTCCAGGAACTCAACTCAAAGACTGCAAAGCTTCAAGAATCGGTGAAGTGTGTAAGGGGGGAGAAAGATGCTGGATTTTCAGGAACAATGACAAGTGAAACGGTGCATCTTCTCCCCAGAGACCCACAAACCCAGAAAGATTTCACTAGCAAACCCTTCCAGGAGAATAGGGATGAGATTCAATGGGTCCAGACCCCTTCCCATGAGGTCTCCCAAACCCTAGGCTCTCCAGATCCCTGCTCTATGAAGCTCTTAAATTCCACTGGACCAGGGCTCAGCTCTGAAAGGCAGGAGCTCCATCTTCCTGGTGACCTCAGGAGATGTCTGGGACAGGGCATTCCAGCAGTGTCTAGTCATACAGCTCAAGATTATGGAATTACTACTTACCTAGGAAATCGGGAATCCTGTTATCGAAGGCCTCAATCCTACAATTGGACCTATATGGAGATACCTGCACGGAGCCCTATGGATTTCAATGGAGTTCCCAAGTCCCACACATATGGCTCTGGCAATACGAGAGGGGCCTAACCTAATGGTGGACTGAAGCCTGGATGTGATTCTATATGACAAATTCAAAAGTCAGATTCAAGACTCACTGAATTTGTCATATATAAAGATGGATACTTAACTTCCATAAAATCTCTCCCTCCAGAAAACCTGCCAGTGGCCAACAGGTTACATATTTCAGTAGTGCTGTGGGCTAGATGTTTATTTCAATTTACTACGTTAACTGTAAATATCCTGCTCAAAACAGAAAACTAGAAAGGAAGCTAGGGAGAGGGAGGCTTTTAATACCAGCTTCCCCGCGGTGGTCTCATGTGTGTCCCTACTTACTGGTCGGAGGGATTTATACTACGTTCTGGTTGTGTCTAGGAAACAATGCAGAAGGCTAAAACTGTGTGGATCTTCAGTAACTTTGTACCACAGTTCTAGCTACTAATTAATGGATCCTGATCAACAGGAAAAACACAGACAACAGGGGAAGGGGAGACTCAGAATTTTCTTACATTCAGGACCCACAAAAACATAAAAAGTGTCAAACTGAGACTTAACAGAAGGAAAACTCTTCTCTTTTTTCAGAGGCAAAAGACAAAACACTGAATTCACAGCTCTTGTTTTGTGTGACCCAGTTCACAATTCCAGTGAAAGCCACTAGTGGCCGGCCCACACTGCTGTGCTCTATTTCCCAGACCGCTCTTGTTTCTTCCTGGAGTGCAGCAGAGAAGCCAAGAAAGAAGCAAGCAGGAGCACTGGGAAGAACCCAAGGGCAGGAAAGAACAGTAGATATAACTAACTTTCTCTCCCCACCTCATCTGGGGTCTTCACTATTTTGTAATGAGACCTAAATCCTTCTTCCCTTAGCTAACAATATTCTTACTACATAGCATCCCCCCCACCCCCCAAAAAACCACAACTCATCATATATAGAGATCCCTGAAATGCAGCCACCTCTGACCTGGAACATGGCAGCTGTTTTAAACACAGACTACAATACATGACCGTTTAGGATATGAAATAAGTTTTTAAAAAGGGAGCATTTAAGCAATCGGAAAGCAGTTACCTCAGCCACCGTATAGCTGGGACAAATATACCGTACTCTTGTTTAAAAAACAAGGCACCACCAGAATTGGTAAAGACCAGTTTAATCTCAACAAAGAGGTGACACTTCAATAGCCCCTAATGCATTGCCATGCCTGGGTCAGTGCTGATCCCGAGAGAAGTGAAGCCCCCTGCATAGTAAACCACTCTTCCTGCAGGTCTGGGGTTTATTCAGACTCCCATTCAAAATGACCGTCCAATCTCCACCCATGTAGCAACCAGGCCCAATATTTAGCTAGTAAGATCTCATTTAGCACATAGTTCATTCCTTTTACAGTACTGCAGTACACAGAGGAGACGTAGGAGTTGTCAGCAAAGAGACAGGTTGTTTAGCTCACCCAGAAGTTATGGGTTTGTTACAGAAATTACTAGTTGAAATTCTAGGACCAGTGCTATGCAGGAGGTCAGACTAGGTGATCATAATAGTCCCTTTTGGCCTTAAAAATCAATGGAAGCCTGGAGGCAAAGCAGGGAGAAAGACATATGAAACTAACTTTCAAAGCATCCAAAAAAGAAAAAAAAAGTGCACAAGTACTGCCAGACCCTCAGCATGTTTCCAGTGCCCGACACCCATGCGCCCAGCAAACTTACGAGGGCAAAAGCACACTGGGTACATGTGAATGAGTACAAACATTCCACTCCAAGAATTACCATATCCAGCAATAGACAGCACAGCAAAGCGAACCCTGTCCGGAAAGACAACACTGTCCGGTGCCTAGAGCACAGGACTAGGACTCAAGTGCTATTCCCAGCCGCCTCTGTGATTGTACCGCTGTGTGCCTCAGTTTCCCCCTGCCCCATCACTAAAAGGACAGCAACATCTTTCAATGGGAAGCTGAGAGTGTTACTCACGTTTTGTAAAGCACTTTCAACTCGTGGATGGAACATACATGTACAGAAAGTATCATCAGAACCATCCTGTGTTTTAGCTTGCAAAGACTCAACTATGAGAGTCACCAGATTAAGATGGAGGACAGATCTGAGAAGCGAACCATCAACACCTCTCTCTTGCCAGGTTGATTATTTGCTTTTGAGGAGAGAGCAATTCCCCCCCCTTCCCTTCCCCCCCCCCCCAAAATCCAAACACACTAACTGTTCAGTCTGCACAAATCTCCCCCCAAACTACAACAGCAAGAACAAAAGCCAGGCTTTCAGCATCTCATCACTGGGAGATAGTCAGACAAATCATTCTGTGTTACTGAATAGGAACATGGCAGCTATTTATCAGGGACGCTGGGAAACTGCACAAGACAAACCGTGGCAGAATCATGGGGAACTTACCATTATTTTGCTGTTCTTAAAACGTTGTTAAGACATTTTATTAGAGCTGTTTGCATCAGTGCTCTGGTCTGACTGTAGGCCAACAGAACACAAGCAGAGAATGGTGCTGGTATTTTCATCCACACATGCAGATCACCGATACAGCCCGTGTCCTGTAACTGGATGTGGGCAGACAGACCCTTGCACTGGTGTGGAGCTCACCAATTTCAATTGGGCTCTGCCTGGTCACCCACCGGGATTTGATGGCAATATCATGGCCTTAACAAGTAATTACTTTCTGCAGCTGTCTGTCAGGATGAGCAGTATGTCTCATACCACTGATCCATAAAATGACACTTCAGAAAATATGCTCCAGATCACACTGGAATCCTTTCAGAACAAATGCCAACATACAGATGAACCAGGAAGCAGGAAAATGGGAAGACACTCTAATTTGGACTTTGGTTTCCACTCCCCAAACCATGAAAGGCATCTAATGAGTACTGACTTGTAAATGCAAGCTCAGGTTCCTCCCAGCAACCCATGTCACATGATTCGTATGGCACTGATTACAAGAGCCATCCACCCATTATCTTCTAGGCTGAAGCCAAGATGTCGTCTGGAAATTGGTATAGGAAAAGGCAGGTTGAGAAATCAAGAAGGGACCTGAGAAGGACATTGGGGCAGAGAACTCCAGCTCACCACAAACACATCCCAGAATCATAATATGACCAGAGTTACTACTCTGGATGGGCCAAAATAGAAAAAGCGTGTGTACAGGTGTGGGCGGAGGGGATGGTCGGCAAAGGAAAGGGAAGAGCTGCACAATTAGTTTAGAAGTGCTTTCATTCCCATTGTTTATTTCTGCCATTGACAATGATTAGCTCCATCATAGAACAGGGGAGGGGAATGTTCATCATCTCCACTGTAGCTAGTACTGTTCAGGTGGAGACTGTCTTGCCCAGCTGACCGAAGAAGGGAAGAGATCTAAAGAACAGTGGTAACAGAATGGCTACTTCGTTTCTTTAAAAAATAAATTTAAACTGAGCAAAAAGAAAATAAAAATCCAAGTTTGCAACTGTTGCAGAAATCTCCAGACATGGCAGGATTAGGCTTGTCTGGAACTTTACTTCCCAATGTCCCTGATTTTCTCTGAAAAGCTGGCCGAGATTCAAGACTCAACAGGTGCAAGGAACACTCAATTCTAAAGCTCTGCTTCATGACTAAAAGAAACCCTGAAAGTGTAGATAAAAATAAATTGACAGACACTAGGTTGTTATTCCCAGTGAGAATACTAGAGCATAAAGGGTTAAGAAATTACACTGACCCGGGATAATTTTTGAGTTGCTTAACAACAAACAAAGCCACCAAGATTTCTAAGCTTCACCTGAACGAATTGTGAAGACCTTGGAGAGGTAATTTTGCACTCTGCAATAGGTCATAATGCATTAAATTTCCACTTAAGCCATGAAAGAAATCTTGTCCCCCACTTCTGAGCAGCTATCATTCAGCTCTCCCCCGAAAGGAATACTTCATGTAAGGCTGCCTGGAGCACCCTTTTTTTTTTTTTTTTTTGAAGGGGAGGGGGTGTTGGTGAGAAGAGGTAGCAAAAAATAAAATAAAAGGGAATTGCCCAAAAGGTAGATAAGCAACAGCAAGCCAAGGGAGCATCTAGCTAACTGAACTGCAGAGCGGTCAAGAAGAGGCAGAGAGCTTGTGAACATCCAGAAACTTCTGAGCCAAACAAGAATGAGGGGTAATTTTAGTCATTTTATTCTATTGGCTCCTGGCTGTAAATATCCATGCCACGTATCAGACACCTAGCTCTTTTTTTAAGAGCAACCCCTGAAGTGTTGTTGGAGACAGACAGCCTTAAAACAAGAGGAACAGACCAGGTAAACCAGTGGGTCCATTGCTGAGCTTTCACCCCCTTCAACATCAGGAAGTTTTGGAAGATCTACTTACCGTACATGAGTCTGACACAAACATGCACCAAAGGTAAAACAGCTGTAACTATTACTTCTACCAAATCTCACACACTTACCCACATGAACAGAGAAATGAGCACCTTTAACATAGCTTGAATGAATAAATCAAGTAACTGCTAGAGTATTTTAAAAACAAACATTCTTATTCTGCTATGGCCATCAAAGACGGAGCAAGAAGGCCGTTCTTAAAATCAAGGGATGCAACCTTTACAGGATTGGATTTTCCCAAACCAATTAAGAGAGAGCCCCATTAGGAAACAAGTTGAACCATTACCTTTAGTGTGATATACAATAGCAGCCCTCAGGTCAAAAGAACCCCAGCTATCTTTCCTTTCTAGGCCTCTCTGGTACCTCTGATCTTTGGCGGAGGCTAACAAATTGTTCGTAGGAGAAGCCAAGGGATTCTCTAGTTCATAGTCCTTTGAAAGGAACACTAAAGCACCTTGGCTACTGGTGTCTGCCATTTGCAGGTCACCTATGTGATGTGGTTCCAAAGACAAGACTCCAATCTCACTAGCAGTCCCAGGCTTTATAATACCACTAAGTATTTGAGGGCTAGTCCGTTTTTCCAGCTCATAAGCCTTAGGAAACACAGGTTGTTCAGTTCCTGAGGGAATGATTTCAGCACCCTGTGAAACCAAAGTGGCAGGATATTCCCCTTGAAATGTCACTTCCATTATTTTATTATCCGTTGATTTCCCCAGAACAGTCTCAGGCCCAGCACTGGGCTCATTTATAAATGATAAACCCCACTGGTTCTGGAAGATATCCCCCAGGTTCTGCTGATTTGTCTGAGATGGCAGATCCACCTGTGCTGTGCCCAAAAGCACAGATTGCATATTTGAAGGGTAGATAAAAAGGCTAGACTTCTTTTGTTCAGTGGCTGGTGAAGCTGCACTTATGTCCTGGTGTACTGACTCAGGAGAGGCTGATGGTACAGTACTGGCAGCCGTTGTGAGCAGTGGCTGGCTCCCTGGGGAATATACATTCCCATCAGTCCCTGCTAAAATGGGCCCATTTGAAAAGCTAGCAGAAGTAACAGACTTCATAGCAGACATGGGGACTTGGGACAGTCGACTCGGCATTTGGGCCTGTATTTCTCCAGTAGATGAAGACGACGACGAAGACAGAGAAGATGGGTTTTGAGCTGCTTTGTTGAGGTTTTCTTTAACTTTGCTTGCATAACTTATTTTAGGAACTATTTTAGCACTGCTGTTGTCCACTGGAAAAACTGGGGGTGGTTTAAACAGGGTCCACGAGTCCTCTTTTGATGCAGCCGCTGATGCATGCTTCCCCTTGGGCCGGTCATCAAACTTTTTGCTGCTAATCCCAGGTTTGGCATCAGAGTTTTTTCGTTGCACCTCCCCAACCCCAGTTTTCCCACGGCCTGCTCCTCCAGCCCCAGCTTCATACTTCCAAACAGGCTTAGTATTGTCAACTCTGTTTCCCTTTTGTTCACTATAGTCAGTCTTGAAACTCTCAAGTTCCTGTTTTAAGGATGGGGTATTGACCTCCTGTTGCATTATTTTGTCCTGCACCAGATTCAAGTTCTCACAACCCTTGGCACTGTTACGCCTGCCTTTCCGTTTCTTAGGTGTGGTATATCCACTCTCAGACCCACTGCCATCGTTATCTGCCCCTTTGCCTACATAACCATTAGTGATATAACCAGAACTATTTGTTACAACACCATTTGGAATAGATACTGCCTCTGGTTTGTCTGAGGATTGATTTTCTCTAAGTTTATTCTCATAAATTTTTTCATTCTTTTTGTCCATACTGTTTTTCTGAATGAAGTTCTTGGGTTTGATTCCAGCTTTCCCAAAGGTGCTGACCTTAACAGTCTGCTTTGGGTTTACATTAGTGTCTACAAGTTGCTGGCTGCCATTTGGTACCCTGGAAGATGGGTTGGTGGTTTCATCAGCACACAGGCCCTTTAATGATACTTCTCTTTCTCCTGCGTTACCATTTAGCTCTCCATAGCCTAAAACAGGCAAAAAACAACAAAAAGACAAGAATTAAAAAGTGAAATGTTAAACTTCTGATTGAAAAAAAAACGCTATAATTAAACCCCTAAGCATAACCAGCTTTTTTTAAAAAAAAGAGTAAAAAGTGTCCACTCTTTGATATATGAAAGCAGGTCCTTACCACTTAATGTCAAAGTAAAGGGTATGGTCTCACCTCAATGATGGGAGTTAAGCACATAAAGCCCACTAAAAGGAAACACTTCTCTATGGACTCTAACATGCAATAGAGCATTTAGCAGGCCTCTTAGCTCTTATTTTTTAAAATAATATATCCCTTTGCATACAGAAAGCAATCAGGCTATTCACAATGCTGAAGAGAACTGCAATGTTATTGTGGATTTTCATATGGTTTGATTCTGATAAGTTTAAGAATGCTTAGGACACTGCTACACAAGCTACTTCAGAGTCCCTGTTGATCAACAGGACTTCATCCAATTCAGCCACTGATTACATTTCCACCTTGTCATTGTTTCTCAAATGCTGTTTTTTGCACCCAGGACAGTTAGAGACAAATAGCCCTAACTCTCACTTCATCCTCTCCTTAAGTACCACCTGTGATCTACATTTTCCAGTGCTCATCAGCTTTGGAAATGCTTTTAGAAAATTTCCCTTTGTAATGTTACCTCACTCCATTTCAGAATAGTGTTAGAAGCAATAGGAGGCCCACCACTTCCCTGCTCGAGTTATTAGCTTTAAAAAGATAACACGACTGGAAAGAAACAATCTTCAATTCTTCAGGTGAACTTTTCCATCAGTTTCAGAGTAGCAGCCGTGTTAGTCTGTATTCGTAAAAAGAAAAGGAGGACTTGTGGCACCTTAGAGACTAACCAATTTATTTGAGCATAAGCTTCCGTGAGCTACAGCTCACTTCATCGGATGCATTGTGAGCTGTAGCTCACGAAAGCGTATGCTCAAATAAATTGGTTAGTCTCTAAGGTGCCACAAGTCCTCCTGTTCTTTTTTCCATCAGTGTGAGGCCAAGCCACTGAAAAACTACAGTATTAAAAGGGCATCCTGTGGAAAACAGAAGTATTGGCAGATCTGGATTCAGGCACAGAAAACATAGGCCCTTACCTAGGTCCCCACCTCATTGAATCATGCGATTACGTCAGAATCTCAGCTTTCATAAAAATAAAAAGTAGGTTTCTAGCCCTTGTGGTTGCAAAGAGAAATTCAAAAACATGACCAGGTGCAACTGATGCATTGATGTCTGCAGAAAAGCATGAACTGTCGCATGCACGTCAATGGTGCAAAACTCCAAGACCTACCGCTCTGGATGGCCCCACCATCACTACATCAACAGAGGACTAGATTTGTGACCGGGGAAGAATGCAGTGGGCTCAGTCCACCCACCATAACGAGTAATGGAGTTCCCTGCTGCCACCCCTTTGGAAGGGGGGGCCTGCTGGAGCTCTTGGGAGGAGGAAGAGGATCCATGGTGTTGCCCCCAACATTTTTTGGGGCTGGGTGGGTGGAGTGATCACTACTGCCAATTCAAGGGCAGGTGGGACCAGAAGGGTCCCCCCACCATGTCCTGGCATCTCCGGGACCTCAAATTACCTTAATATGGCTTGAGTGTGTCGAACTTTTCAGATGCAAGAAAACCCATGTGTTCTCCTCAACAGAAAACATTTTGGGCCTGATTCAGTTACACTGTTGTAAAAATGGAGTAATGCAGGTGACACGCTGGTCTAGCAAGTCCAGAACAAATATTTTCCAACAGAAATGTTGTTATTCTTTAACTGCTATGCTAAAAACTGTCACTCTCAACATTAAAAAAAAGAAAAGGAGTACTTGTGGCACATTAGAGACTAACCAATAATAGATTTCCACTCCATACGTTTAACCATATTGGTTAGTCTCTAAGGTGCCACAAGTCCTCCTTTTCTTTTTGTGAATACAGACTAACATGGCTGCTACTCTGAAACCTCTCAAAATTAAGGGATCTTGCATCCTAAACACTCCTGCCGGGTCTACAACTAAAACTAAGGTCAACTTAGCTACATCGCTCAGGGCTATGAAAAAGTTCAGGCCCCGTGCAACACAGATACTACACCTCTCAAGGGGGTGGCTTTACTACTGCTACAGGAAAACCCCTTTTATTGCTGTAGCGTCTACACTGCAACGGCACAGCTGCAGCTGGGTTGCTGCAGTGCTTGTCGTGCATACAGCTGCCGTGCATCCGAGGGTATGTGGTCATATCTTGTGGAACTCTGAACCATGGAGATTCCTGCAAGAACCCCATCGCTCAGCTTGTTGAGGTAGGTTAAACAAGGTAAGACACTGTGTGACTATCAGCAACTGCTATAAATTTTCCAATAATGTAACTATATTCATATTGTTGACCATAAATACTTCAACCAAACGATGCACAGACTGATGGAATTCTAATGGATGAGCCAAGGATTGAAAATTAGTTTCAGGGTGACATGCAGAGAGCAAGTCTTTTCAAGGATAAGATACCGTATAAGGCCTTTTGTGACTCAGATTTCTGACATCTCTATTTAATAAAACAAAATAAAGAGAATGATCATAAGACCACTATGCATCAGGAGTGAGAAAAACTAATGGATTTTGCTTTTGACTTTATTAAGAGTGTCAACAGTTTAAAGTTCCAGTTTTCAAGCATTTACATGAACAGCCTAAATTCTCTCTAAGCTAATGCTTGAAATACAAGGTCTTCGCTTCACAGCTGTAAAAATGCACTTCAAATAGAGAAGCTTATTCTGCCACTGTCAAGTTTTAGAAACACACAGAAGTATGTTTCCAGGTGTTTTGTTTGGCCATGAGACCCCAAAGAAGACCTCAGAAGGGCATTTTTAAACTGGAATTTGACAGGCATTAGTCCAAAGGCACACTATGGCTTTCAGATATATTGGAAAGTTAACTTGGGTGTTATTTTTATTCAGTTATTTTGCTTAATAGCTTGTTTCACCATATACCTAGTCAGTCCCCTATTACACTCACCTGCAGATGTTTGTGTAAGGCTCATTAGCATGCAGGTTTGGGGCACCTTGACATCTATTTTTAATACAGTCCAAGTCCCTAATAGCCTTTTGGGTAGCCAGCAAAAGAACGTTTTAAAAAGACTAAATGCACATGGCATGCTAACAGCTTTCTAAACTTTACTATAACATACCATTAAGTGTTCAAAACTTTCACAAGCATCAGTAATACAAGTTTTAAAAACAAAGCCCTGGCCACACAGATTTGAAACCATGACCCCAATCCTGCAATGTGATCTGTGTGGGTGTGGAGCGGACTCTGTGCGGGTGGGGATCAGTCTGCTTTAGCTACCACTTTTCTGGAGAACCATGTTTAAATACTGTTCTTGGCAGAAAGATGCTAACACAATTCCAAATTTCTGTGCTGATGGTCTTATTCACCCAACATACAAATAACCTTCTGTAACAGGGAAATAGATAAGTTTTAAGATTATTTTTATTTTTCTGTCATTAAAGTGGTTTGTGGGCCAGAGAAATGTCTGGAGACTCTTCCCTTCAGTTCCTTGAAAACAGAATTTAGGAATCCCAGTCCCATGCAGAGTCTAATGAAGTCAACAGAAAAACTCCAGAGTGACTTCAATGGAATTAGGATCAAGATCCTTACCCACAGTTTAGTTTTCAATTAATGGAAGTGAGGTATTTGGAATGAATGCTCTGAAGGACCATCTGGACTGCCAGTTATAAAATCACTTAAAGACCAGTCTCACACCATTGAAGGCAATGTGAGTTTTTCCATGGACTTCCTTGGAAGCAGAATCAAGCCCCCAGGGAAGTGGCTGGGATCTCTACTTTTGAATACAGCCTTCCTTCCACTAATACAAGAGCTAGGATTTTACCTGGGTATTGAAAAGATATTGCAGAGCAGTTGCAACATATACCTAATTCGCAGGCAAAGAAAGAAAACCAGAAAGGAATGATTTTCTAATCACAAAGAGACAATGTGCTGTCACTCTCCCAGGAAGCTTTATGAAGCTTAAAATACTGATGCTGTATTGTGTGGAGAATTAATGAATGTGTAGTGTTATTTGTGATCTTATATCACATTTTCTAATTTGGCCAATTGTTTTAGTTATGGACAAGTACCAATACATTTTATTTTTAAAATACACTAGCTAGACAAAATAATGCCAGGACAGGGGAAGAGATCTGCCAGCACTTGGCACGACGACTTACACCCGTGCTCCAAGCTCAGTGGTGGTGTCATGGTGGCCGTGCTGAAAGCCCACATCCTGAAGGCATAAGTGAAGGTTATTAACCACTCTTGTGCTGGGGATAAGAGCAGCATTAGTTCTAATGAGAACACACATTCTTATATATTATAGGACCATTGTGGGAATTTACGGTTCATTTAGTTTTAATTCTTCAAGAAGAAAAAAATGTCCTCTGTGCACATAGCCATTTCATACCACCAGCCAACAGCGTTACTGGGCTTTTTAGTAGCACAACTATACTACCTCAGCCTGCGCTCTCACAAACCAAGGGTATGTCCACACTACAAGTGCTACAGAGGCACACCTGCAACTACATCACTGTAGTGTAGACACATGCTACAGCAATGGAAGGGTGTTTTTGACTACTGTAGTAAATCTACCCCCTCAAGAGGTGGTAGCTAGGTCCACAGAAATTATTTCATCAACATAGCTGCACCTACAGTGTGGGTTAGGTCGACCTAACTATGTTGCACTGTAAAATTTTTCCACATCCCTGAGTGATGTAGGTAGGCTGACCTAAATTTTAGGTGTAGACTAGGCCAAGGAATGACAACATTTGGTCTGTAGTGGCAGGCGGGTAGCCTACTTCTAAAGGTGCTGATGACTGAATAAGCCATTCAGTAGTAGAGGCATTAATTCAGTACACGCCAGGATAATGCTGGGAGGCGAGAGATGCACGGCATTGGCCGGAATTGCCATCTATGGCAAAAGATGAAAAACTAAGGTCCTGACCCCTTACATTATTAATGATACCCTTGCCCTGGTGAAGAATGTACAGTGTGTCCTGGCCAAATTCAAATGTGTCTAAGGTCACACCCATAGTTTCAAATGAATGTGGGATTCTTGACTTTGCAGCCTTAAACCATTACGTAGGGTTTCTGTGTTATTTGTTAAACTACTGCACCCACGAGGTTGCAGCTTTTCAGTGGTGATAAAACAATCCCTCAATATACCCAAAAAGCACTTGAGATCTGAGAGACTGAAAGACCCCATATTGTACAGAGAGTTTTATTTCTCAGGTCCTAATCCTGCAACCAGATCTGAGCAGGCGGGCCCATATCCCCATGTGGAGTCCCATTAATTGTGATGAAAATCCAAATGAGTCTAAGATTCCACTCACAGAATCAGGGCCTTAGAAATCTATTGCTGTTATGTTATTAGCAGAGTAATTTCTTTGAGCCTTCAGCAAATACAGAACACCAGCTAAATTTTCTCATAGAGTCTAAAGAATTCCCCAGTTTCTCCAGACATGGAGGCAAAGCTGCCATTGCCTGCATTTGAAGGGCACAAAAGGTTTCCTGAAGAGTGGTGTTTGAATGTACATTGCACTGAAATTTTATATTTCAATGTGATGTTCTAGAACCTGTCACAAACATGGAGCCCTAATAAAATCAATTTAAGCTTAATCCTGCTTACTGAAGGTCTGACTCCAGAGGAGCGAGGTGCTTCCCTCCAATCGCTGGCGAACCTACAACCCAGCGTTTGTCTGCACTTACAGTGGGGAGCTTTCGAACAAAATGTACATTAAACAAACCTAAGGTCAAGTCTGTACATCTCCACTTCCCACCCCCTCCAACTCGGATCCCAGGGGGAACGGGCCAGTCTCTACTCGGCTCACACAAAGGACTGGGGGGGGGAGGCTAAACATAGCCATCTTTGCTGCACAAATGAGTACCTCTCTTCGGAATAAAACCTCCCCTGCCCCGTGCCCCCAGGCCCGGGGCCAGGCCGCCCAAACGTTGCAAGCCAAGGCGCTGGGCGGGAGCCGGCCCCCGCAGCCGGGCTGAGCGGGGTTCACCCCAACGTGCCAGCCCCCCCCGGCCATGTGCTGCCACTGCCAGGGGCCGGGCCGGCCTCCCCGCCCAGCCCCCGCCCGTCCCACCCAGAGCGCCGGGCCTGGCCCCGCCAGCGCCCCACGCGGCCCTGCCCGCCGCCGCCGAGCGCCTAGGCCCCGCGCGCGGCCCCCCCCAGCCCAGGCCGCCTCGCCCCCCCCCGCGCGGCCCCCCGGCCCAGGCCGCCTCACCCCCCCGCGCGGCCCCCCGGCCCCCCCCCCGCCTCGCCCCCCCCCGGCCCCGCGCGCAAACCCCCGGCCGCCCCCCCTCCCCCGCCCAGGCCGCCTCGCCCCCCCCGGCCCCGCGCGCGGCCCCCCAGCCGCCCCCCCCACCAGGGCGCCTCACCCTCCTCCCCACTGCCCCCCCTACAGGGCGCCTCACCCCCTCGGCCCCCCCCGTTGTTCGGCGCCCAGCCGGGGCGCGGGAAACGTGCCCGCTGAGCCGAGCCCCGCGCAGGCCGCGCCGAGCCGCCGGCCCCACAGAGCGGGCCCGGAGCGGCCGCCCCCGCCCAGGCCCAGCCGGGGGCCGCTGCGGCGGGAGGCGGGCCCGGGTGGGGCCGGCGCGGGGGGGGGGGTCCAAGGCCCGGCCGGCGGCTCCCCGCGCCGGGCCCGGCTCCCAACATGGCGGACAGGAAGCGGCCCGAGAGCCGCGGAGAATGTTCCAGCCGGGCCGGGGGAGGGGAGCCGGGCCGAGCCCCCGCCCGAGGGGAGCCGGGCCGCCCCCGCCGAGACCGCGCCGCCCCCGCCGCCGGGAAGGTCACGCCGGCCGGGCCGCTCCCCTCCTCCGCCGTCACGGCCACCCCCCGCGCGCCTGCCGGGACCCCCGCTCCCCGGCCCGAGTCCCAGCCCGACCCCTGCCCGCCCCCACCCCTGGCTTGGTCCCCCTCTCCCCCGCGGTCCCCGGGCCCGCTCCCCGGCTTCCCTCCCCGCCGACCTCCCGGCCCCGGGCCTCCCCCCCCCCCGGCCCCGGCCTCCCCCCTTCCCGGCCCCGGGCCTCCCCCCCCCCGGCCCCGGCCTCCCCCCCCCCCCGGCCCCGGCCTCCCCCCCCCCCGGCCCCGGGCCTCCCCCCCCCCCCGGCCCCGGGCCTCCCCCCCCCCCCGGCCCCGGGCCTCCCCCCCCCCCGGCCCCGGGCCTCCCGCCTCCCGGCCCCGGGCCTCCCGCACCTGTTTTCTTCTTCGGCGCGTCCTGGGGCTGCGGGCCCGCGTGCTTGGGCTCATGTTTGAGCAGCGGCTTGGGCGCGGCCTTGGGGCCGGCGTCGGCGCCGTGCGGCAGGTAGGGGCTCTGCGGGAGGAGGTGGTGGTGGTGGTTGTGGTTGTAGTAGTAGTAATGGTGGTGGTGGTGGTGCGGGGGGTGGTGGGGCGGCGGCGGCGGCGGCTGGGGCGGGCCGGGCTGCTCCTCCATTGAAAGGGGCTCGCGGGCTGCGGCACCGTGCGGACGCGGGGCGGCTCGCCGGGCGCACACGGGCTCGCGCTCCGGCCGGGGCAGGCGAGCAGAGTGGCTCCTGCGCTCGGGCTCCGCTTGACTGGGGGATCGGCGCAGACTGACGGCGCCGCTCCAGCAATGGGGAAGCGTCCAGGGCCCCCGTCCCCGCCCAGCGCCGTACCATTTACCCTCTGCAACCTCCCCAGGGTGGGGCCTCCAACGTCAGCACTCTGGGCTCTGCCTGCCGCCTTCGCTCTGCTTCCTGCAAACGGCACTTTCCACACGCCCCGCCGGCGAGCAGGTTTCAGTGGAGCCAAGCAGATTCCATTTCTGGAGCAATCCGATCGGTACTTTTACTTTGCTTTCCCTCTGCATCGACTCTGTTTCCTCCCCTCCCCTCCCCTCCCCTTTCGCAAACTGCAGGTTCTCTCCTTAGTTTATTTTTCTAACGAAGGAGGGGAGCTGAAGCACAAGGAAAATGCCAGCAACCCAACTGGACAGTCATTCACATAGATAAATAATGCAAACGTTTAAAGAAGCCTGCAAATCATTTTGTATTCTGGATCCATTTTGCATTGCATTCAGATGCTAATCTCTCCATTTCCATGGAGGGATTATAAAACTCCACAGGGTAGTGTCTGTGTAATTTTCTAAAAGGGCAGAGTGCAGTTTTAACCAATTTTTCCTTTGTACAGGGAAGAATCAACATTTAAAGTTTCTAAAAGGAAATGAAACACTGCAGGTAAGATCAGTTTTGCTGCTAAGAGAAAGGTCTGATTTAGGACTAGTTTAAATGAAAGGGGGGGGTGGATATTTTACCATGTTTTTTTCTAATAATAGTTAAATTAGGGGGGGAAAGAACTCACCCCAAAACAGCGTATTTGGCCGGTCATTTTTTGTATTCCCATTGCCATTATTTCAGGCTTTAAGGATTGAATAAAAGCTTTCTTCCGATTCTGCAGAAAAGTCTGTCATAATTCTATTTTGCAACTCTACAATCTCACATCCTGGAACTGAATGTCATGTCCTGATTCAGATTATGACTTCACTGCAGGATCAAATTAGAGGAAGAATAGGAAGGTTGGGAAGAAGCAAATACTCATTTAAATATAAATGAGCCAAATCCTGCCATCACTTTCCAGGCAATCCCATTTACATCAGTGAGGTTGCATGGGTGTATGTTTTTAGCAGAATTTAGTTTAAATAACTTTTAAAATTAGCAAACTGAAATTGATTGAGCCAGGGATTTAAATTAGCAAATTATAAATTATTGTATTTGCACTAACACTTACTGTTTAAGATGTCAGAGTCTTAGGTGTTGGAACTAGGGGTGCTGTGGGTGCTGCCACATCCCCTTGCTTGAAGAGGTTTCCATTATATGCAGGGTTTACAGTTTGGTTCAATGGCTCTCCAACACCCCTGGTCAGGGTCACAGCTTCTTCAGAAAGAAATTTAATTCAACTACAGGAGTAGGCTGAGAGAGCTGGGACATACTGTCTTATTCTAGAACTCCAGTAGCAGATTATCAGATGAAAGCACGCTCAACCAACTAAACAAAACACAAAATAGAAATGATGGAATCTCACATTGATGTCAATATACAAAGATTCAGCAAACACTGTAAGTGAACATGCTAGGTCAGACCAATTCAAAACATGGTTACATGTGGGACAGACAAGATTCTCTATGACCTTTGCAGGATGTTGTATCCTTGCTTTGCACCATTCACAACAAGCTATCAATAACTCATCACTCGAACACTCAGGGACCCTCTTACCTAGATCTCATCACTTAAGTACCCGTGCAACTCTTCAATCATGTACAACACAAAATTTGGCAAAACAAATGAGGAAAACAACTACAAGTACAACTACATTGTAGGGAAAGTGATCACTTTGGATAAGCTATTACCAGCAGGAGAGTGAGTTTGTGTGTGTGGTTTTTGGAGGGGGGTGAGGGAGTGAGAGAACCTGGATTTGTGCAGGAAATGGCCCACCTTGATTATCATACACATTGTGAAGAGAGTGGTCACTTTGGATGGGGTATTACCAGCAGGAGAGTGAGTTTGTGGGGGGGAGGGGGGGTCAGATGGTGAGAAAACCTGGATTTGTGCTGGAAATGGCCCAACTTGATCACTTTAGATAAGCTATTACCAGCAGGACAGTGGGGTGGGAGGAGGTATTGTTTCATGGTCTCTGTGTGTATATAATGTCTTCTGCAGTTTCCACGGTACGCATCCGATGAAGTGAGCTGTAGCTCACGAAAGCTCATGCTCAAATAAATTGGTTAGTCTCTAAGGTGCCACAAGTACTCCTTTTCTTTTTGCGAATACAGACTAACACGGCTGTTACTCTGAAACTACAAGGAGAGTGTCTTTTAGTGAGAAAAGTTTCCACATAGTAGGAAACATCTATCCCTTGTTATTACCAATACTAGTAAGGAAGAAAATAAGTGTTATTTATGCACTATTTGGCTTAGAATTATTTTGTTGACATAGAATCTGAGAAACATAGGGTGGAAAGGACCTCAAGAGGTCATCTAGTCCAGTCCTCTGCCCTGAAGCAGGACCAAATATATGTACACCATCCTTAGCAGGGATGGTCTACATATATTGCCTAACCTGTTCTTAAAATCCTCCAGCGTTGTGGATTCCACAATCTCAGTTGGAAGCCTGTTCCAGAGCTTAACTATCCTTATAGTTCGAAAGTTTTCCCTAATATCTAACCTATATCTCCCTTCCTGCAGATTAACCCCATTACTTCTTGTTCTACCTTCAGTGGATGGGAGAACAACTGATCACCATTCTCCTTATAAAAGTCCTTAACATATTTGAGGACTGTTATCAGGGCATGTCTCAGACTCCTTTTTCCAAGACTAAGCATACCCAGTTTTTTAACCTTTCCTCAGTAGGTCAGGGTTTTTGAACCTTTTATCATTTTTGTTGTTCTCCTCTGAACATTCCAATTTGTTTACATCACTCCTAATGTTTGGCACCCATAACTGGACACAGTACTCCAGCTGAGGCCTCACCAGTGCTGATCAGATCAGGACAATTACCTCCTGTCTTTCCCCTGCCTCAGCCCAGAACCTGCACCCCTCCCGCACCCAAACTCTCTCCCAGAGCCTTAGGCAGATGGGGGGGGGGGAAGGGGGCAGGATTTGAACCCGTTCTGGGCACCACCAACAATTATACAAACCTGTTGCCCCGTCACTATTCTCTTTTCACCCTTAAACAGCCTATTTTAGGGACAGCCTTCCAAAATAAAAAGTGTTCTCATGCCATTCGTGTCATGTTGACTACTCTGTACAGAGTATTTGGGCTGAATTTGACACCCAGACAAGTTGGAAGCCTATAGTTTTGCCTAGAAGCAGAACAACACTGACAAGTTTACGCTCAGAGCTCTGCCAGTGAATGCACATGCTGTTCCAGGTTACACTTGTCTGTCATGCCAACTTTTATGTAGCTTTTAATCAGAACTTTACCTGAATGGTTTCATTGCATGGCACCTAGAACACTACACCTAGAACAGAGAAACGGAGGCCTTCAGTCCTCATGGCTGTTTGTCAGCATTTTTCACCAGCACTAAAATTAACTAAAAATGTGAAGTACCAAAAATATATCTTACTCAGAATTATTCTTTACCATTTTTGAAATTATATTAGTAAAATGTAGCTGCAGGAGTATTTTTAGATGACAGAGCTTCTTAAATAAGAGACTCTTCAACCCTCAAGTATAAAACCAGTAACATACATATGTTCTTTATATTTTTAGGTTGTCATTAAAATATATTTTAAATGTGTTTGATATTGAAATTTATATTGAAATTGTGAATTCTTATAACTTCCAGTATTGTATTTGTGTTTAATGCCTTTTAGGATCTAATTTGAAAATTATTAGTATGATATGAGAAGCAGGCAACAACACCTGTAATTAAGGTTGCCTAACACTTTCTGCTGTAAGAAAGACAGTTTTCATTTCCTTGTATTTTGCCAAATTTTAACTGTTTGGGCTGAAGTTTCCATGCTGGTGTCTGCCTCAGGCTAAATCATTCTGGAAAGCTTCATCAAAAATGATTCTGTCATTTCTGAGAACACGGTTAGAGGAAAATAGGCTGTTTTGCCAAGGTTAAACAATTATGATAGTGGTTTTGTTGAAAAATTGTAGCAATGTTTTGCAGCGGGGACTTTGAAATTTGACTAGAGTGGGGGTGTCATTCTGGAGTTAGAGAGCTGCTTTTTGCTGCATTGTGAAATCCACCAACATTTGGCAGAATTGCAGCTCTCTGGGCGCCAGGGGTTAGCACTACTTTCCCTGCAATTGCTGTTCCTGGGCCTCAGGAGCCACTGTGGTGCTTAGTACTAGAACTTAGAGTAGGGAGACTGTCTTTCCTTTTCTCTTAAAATGCTCTCTGGTGGTATACAGGCAGCATGGAGGAGAAGGAAGAAGCACCTTGACTTGAATGCAGCGGGGGGAGTAGCAGAGCAGAGACAGGAGCAGGGTGGGGAGGGACAGAAGCAGAGGAGGACAGGGCAAACTGGGGAGGTCAGGAACAGAAGGAGATCAGTAAGGCAGGCTGGGGGTTGTCATAGATTCCAAGCCCAGAAGGGACCGCTGTGGTCATCTAGTCTGACCTCCTGGATAACACAGGCCAGAGACCTGCCCTACAATAATTCCTAGGGCAGATCTTTTGAAAAACCTCCAAAGGTGATTTAAAAATAATCAGGGATGGAGAATCCACCCTGACCCTTGGTAAATTGTTCCAATGGTTAATTACTCTCACTGTTAAAAATGTATGCCTTATTTCCATTATGGGGCAGGCAGAGCTGTCCCTTGGGTATGGCAAATCGGGGCAACCACCCTGCGCCCTGCCTATGCCAGCGGGCACCACCAATCAGCACCTCCCCCCAGCACCTCGTCCCTGCCAGCGGGCCCTGCCAATCAGTGCCTCCCCCTCCTTCTCAGCGCCTACTGCCTACCTCGGATCAGCTATTCCGCGACATCAGGAGGTGCTGGGGGAAGGGGAGAGGAGCAAGGGCATGGCGCAGCACACTCAGGGGAGGAGGTGGAACTGGGCAGGGAAGAGGTGGGGCGGAATGGGGGTGGAAAAAAGGAGGGCGGGGTGGGGCCTTGGGGCAAGGGATGGAGTGGGGGTGGGGCCTGGGCAGAGCTGGGGGGAGCCTCCCCCTCCCCCGGCAGATTAGAAACTCTGCGCCTATGTCCTGGGCTCCATATCCACCTTGGGACGGCCCTGTCCCTGCCGGGTCCCCCCTGACGCCTGTGTGGGCGGGGAGTGGTGGGAGTCATTGTTGCCACCCAAAGTGGCCGGAAGCAGTGCGGGTCCCCCTTGCCACCCCCGGTGGCCAGGAGCAGCAGATCCCCCCCCTGCCTCCTGTGGTGGCTGGGAGTGGCAGCGGGGAGCTGCGGGGCTCTCCCGTGCCCCTCACGGTGGCCAGGAGCTGCAGGACTACCCCGCAGCTCCCAGCCAGCGCTGGCTGAAGTCACAGAGGTCTTTTGAAGTCACAGATTCCGTGACCTCCGTGACTAAATCGCAGCCTTAATCATAAGGCCTCCACACAAGGGGGCTGAATTAACCTTTCACAGATAACCGTAAAACTGACATTACCTAACTTTTGAGAGCTTGACTTTGCAACCTTAATATACATAATTTTAATAGTTATAATTCAGTAGTGCCCAGAGATGCCAGTCAGAATCTGGGCCCCACTGGGCACTATCAAAGACTGTCACTGCCCCACAGAGTTTACAGATTACAAATGTGATTTATACAAAACGTAGTTGACAGTATACAAATCCAACAGCAGAGGGCATTTTTGTTGTGTAGGTGGTAAAACTTCTCCCACCATAATTCTAACTCCCACACTTACATTTTTTCTTATTAGAGGTTTGGGGAATCTGAAACATAATGAGATCTTTGCTAAACCTCCACACTATTTGAGTTTCTTTTTACACATTACAAGGTACACAGCAGCTTAACACTTGGTTTTTTTTAAAAAAAGGTCTTGCATTTCTTGTTGTGATCTGTCTGTCCATATTAAAGGTAGTTGCAATTTGTTCTTTTTAGGGGCTACCAGACAGAGTATTGTGGGACATTGCAACTGGAATTTCCTTGCATATTGTCAGCAATAGGACCAAAATCTTCTGTTGTTCTGCTCTCCTCCCCATGAAGATGAGTTGTGCAAGTGGACTCTCTCCCTCTCCTCTCCCCACCAGCTGAGTTTGCAGCTCAGAGTACAGGGCAGGAGGGAGATAAAAAACCCCAAACAAAAGGAATTTGGTATCTCTACGCTGCTTGGACTCTGAGGGGCAAAGTGTTTGTCAGCATAAGCAAGAGATCCGCAGCTGCTTAGCCTGGGTTAGCCTGTTATAGTGTCTGAAGAGTTTACACGTGATAATTGGTTGGTGGAGTCTAAGTATCGAACTCACCGCCTATTTGGGGTTTGTGCCCTGCTTCCTAGCAGTCTGCCCTGAGGTTGGCACTCGCCCTCTGCCACTGCATGCAGTGTTACAGGGGCATTCCCTGCAGTCCGTGGCAAATTCCCCATTCAGCTCTGTCTGGCAAAATGTCGGTGACTCAGGAATAAGGGCCAGGCCAGGCTCCCGTTGACTCCGTTGAAGCTGGATTAAGCCTCAGATCAATAATGTGAACAATGTTGTGCTTGTTAGACAATGTGTTAAACATACTTAGCTACAGGGACTGCATTCTCCAAAGCCCCTCAGGAGGGGAAATGGTAAGTTCAGCTCCTCCCGCCCCCTCTTCTCCCATGTTTTCCCTCCTTGCAGCTGTTCCTGCCGACGTCTGTGAGTGACCAGTCTGCTAGGCCTCATGCACGGGGAAGAGGGCATCGTCCCCAAATTCCACATCCACTCCCGGTGACAAATAATCCCACAACCAGGCACAGAGCTTGGGCACGGTCTGTGGCACTACTAGGTCTTTCATTCAGAGCTGGCTCCTACCTTACCTGTTGTAACGAGGCTGGTTCTGGCGGGACCCGACGGAGAGTGCCATTTCAGGACAAAACGAACAGGAGGACTTGGGGCACCTTAGAGACGAACCAATTTATTGGAGCATGAGCTTTCGTGAGCGACAGCTCACTTCATCGGATCCGATGAAGTGAGCTGTCGCTCACGAAAGCTCATGCTCCAATAAATTGGTTCGTCTCTAAGGTGCCACAAGTCCTCCTTTTCTTTTTGCGAATACAGACTAACACGGCTGCTACTCTGAATTCAGGACAAATTGCTTAAAGCAGGGCAGTTACAGCCCAAGGCTGGGGTTCCTTTGCACACCAAGGCAAACCAAACCAGCCAAACAGAGAGGACCTTGGTTTTACCCTACTGGCTAACCACAAGTCACACAAGCAATTCCCTTAGACACTCCAGTTTCCCAGTATCACCACCAGGGCCACTCGTTATGGGGATGAATGGTTATGAAAACCAATACCCCAGTAAAAGAAAAATGGTTCTCTCCATCCCAAAGGACTAAGCCCCAGACCCAGGTCAATATACAAACAGATCTTACCCACAAATCACGCTGTTGCCAATCCTTTAGAATCTAAAATCTAAAGGTTTATTCGTAAAAGGAAAAAGATATAGATGAGAGCAAGAGTTGGTTAAATGGAATCAATGACATACAGTAATGGCAAAGTTCTTGGTTCAGGCTTTTAGCAGTGATGGAATAAACGGCAGGTTCAAATCAAGTCTCTGGAGAACATCCCCAGCTGGGATGGGTCTTTCAGTCTTTTGTGTAGAGCTTCCGTTTGTAGCAAAGTCCCTCCAGAGGTATGAAGCAGGACTGAAGACAAGATGGAGGAGCTGCAGCAGCTTTTTATAGTCTCTTGCCATGTGGTCTCTGCTTTCTTTGTCCCAGAGACCAGCTGCCCATCACAAGGCATGGAAACGCCTCAGAGTTCTGTCCATAGGCAGGTCCCTGCAGACCTTGCTGAGTCCCAAGGCGCGTCTGCCTTCTCTCAGTGGGTCAGTGGTATAGCTGATGGTCCTTAATGGGCCATCCAGCAGGCTAGGCAGAGCTGACACCAACTTGTCTGGGGTATCACCCAGATGCATAGTATAAGTTTGAAATACAGACAGTATAGAGCCAATATTCATAACTTCAACTACAGAATGATACACACATATAGACACCATAATCATAATCAGCAAACCATAACCTCTCCATAGACCCCTTACACGACAACCTTTATGCAATATGTGCTGCAAATATATAACAGGGGTTGCAACAGTGATCTATATGGTTACAGATTATGTCAATAATGTCACACATGTCTTTAAAATACACTGCTTCTCTGAGTATTCACTGTCCAAAAATGTGCAAATTGAGATCAATAAGGGCTGAAGTAGCTGTTTCAAGTTGTATCAAGGATATAACAAAGTTTAATTATGGAGATGGTGGCCTTTATTCCGTACGGTGGAAGTTTGCTTTAAATAATGCTGGGGACTAATTCCAGTGATTTTTTCCTAAGAACAACAAAATATTTCTTTCCAAACTCACCATTCTGTGAAACATCTAGAAAAATTTCTGTGAAAATTTTAAATTATTTTATTGATTAAATTACAAATTAGAAGCATTTAAAATTAACCAGTTTCAATTTTTTTTTTACTGTCTTTATAATATTTTGTGTATCTCTGGTTTAACATTTTTAAAACTTAGAACATCAGACTTACTGTGTGTCTAAATATTGATCATGGCCCTAGCACAGAATTTAATTCTATATCAATATTTCACCAAGACCTTGAAGCTGCAAAGCAGTGAGCACTTTGACCCCAACCCAACAAAGCACGTAAGCATGTGTTTAAGTTTGAGCATGTGCATAGTCCCATTGCTTTGCTGGATCGAGGTCAGACTGCTCAGCACCTGGCAGGATTAATCCCTTGATGATGAATGCATTGTTCTGCAGGTGGAGAGGCACTGCACAGCATAGAATGCATTTACTAAGGCCTGGTCTACACTGGGAGGGGTGGAGAGAACGGGGGATTGATCTAAGTTACACAACTTCAGCTACATGAATAACGTAGCTGAAGTCGATGTACTTAGATCTACTTACCGCGGAGTCTTCACTGTGGTAAGTCGACGGCTGATGCTCTCCTGTCGACTCCACCTGCGCCTCTTGCCCTGGTGGAGTATCGGAGTCGACGGGAGAGTGCTCGGCAGTCGATTTATCATGTCTAGAATAGACACAATAAATTGACCCCCGCTGGATCGATTGCTGCCCATCCATCCAGCAGATAATGTAGACAAGCCCTAAGGCTATATCTACACTAGAGCTGTACTGATCCAGCTATGCTGCTGTAAGATCTCTTGTGTAGCCAGGAGAGAGCTCTCTTGTCAACATAATTAAACCACCCCCAATGAGCAGCAGTAGCTATGTCAGTGGGAGAAGCTCCCTGAGCAACATAGGTTTTGCCGACATAAGTGGTAGTGTAGACATGGAATAAGGGTTGCAGCCACGATTGACAGGTCCTCAATTAAGATGTCAAAACACCCCCTGCAGTGGGTGACTCTAGCATCATCCCCTGCAGTCTCCTCTCCTCCTGAAGGGCTCACCACTTCCTTGTTTCTCCTCAAGTCCCATCCAGCCAAGCTGACTCAATTCAGTACATTTTAATTGAGTCCAGACATACCTTATTGGCAGGACAATTGCTGTTAATATGCAAGAGTCATGGAATACTCAGATCTTTGTCAGAGGCTGGTATAATCTGCCCAGGACAGAGTCATGCAATGGGGACCAGATTGCTCTTGCAGCCTTTCACCTTGAAGATAAGGGTGCATATATTCTCACTGGATCCAGTTACTACATTAACAAGAGAACATAACGTTGCGTCTAACCTGGAGTCCTGTTTCGTAATAGTCTTGTCCATGTTAAGTAAAGTGGAGTGTATCATTGAACTCCATTTCTCTGTTACACTGTGAACATTATTTGTGGCCACAAAAAAAGACAATGTGAAGGATCCTGTGTATGGAGTCTGGGACTGAACTCACCCAGAGAGATCTAGCAGATGTAAAAGAGAATGTGAGCTCTTTTTGGCTGGTAGAAATGGACATGTTGGGCACTTACATTTCTTTCTCTCTCCTGTCTAACAGTTTAAACATACCCATTGAACAGCATGTACTTTATCAAATCTTTTGTCAACCACATTCAAGACGTATCCTCATGACCACCATGTTGTCAATTCTTCATTTACTCTCCAAAACTACTCCATTAACTGAATTATTGGAGAGCTTGTTAACTTTCATCCCTAAATTAGGGTTATTCAAAAAGCTTAGAAATCATTTCCTCTTTCACAGGTAATGACAGTATCAATCAGCATTTCACAGGGAAGTATCGGTATGAAATACCTGATTTTTCTAGGCCTCAGGCCAGAACGGTGTAAATGGGCCTTCATGTAACAGGATCAGACCCAGGGTGTTTTGTGTAGGCATTAGGTGGCATTTGTTTCTGGTGGCTAGGTCCATGTTTTAGTAGGACTGGATCTGAGGAATGTCCCTTCTTGTAAAGGTTTCAGAGTAGCAGCCGTGTTAGTCTGTATCCGCAAAAAGAAAAGGAGTACTTCTGGCCCCTTAGAGACTAAAAAAATTTATTTGAGCATACGCTTTCGTGAGCTGTACGAAAGCGTATGCTCAAATAAATTTGTTAGTCTCTAAGGTGCCAGAAGTACTCCTTTCCTTCTTGTAAACACATTCTTGTGATCACACAGAAATGGGTAACATCTTCTGCCTGTATCTGCCTGAAACATGAAACTTGTTTCCTACAGTGTGACCAGGTAAACTGGAGGCAGGTTCTTGGATGCAAAAGGGAAGCCATGCAGGAGGCAGGCTGGCAGGTCAGCCTCAGCCAAGCCTGCCGTTGAGCCTCTGCCTTGGTGACTTGTCCAAGATTTCACAGAGACTTGGATTCATATCTCCACCCAGGCTCCCGTCGCCTTGGATCATGAAGGGACTTGGTATACTCCTCATGAATCCTGCTCTCCAGGCTGCAGACAATGCCACAGAAGGGCCACAGACCTACTGCAGCAGGGCCCCAGAACAGCAGCAACCAAGACAGGCTCACTGTCTCTCTGGGCAGGGCAAGTATCAGTGGCTGCTTGCAGGGGACTCTGATCTCTGGAAGACAAGGACAAATACTTTAGAAAACCAAACACTCTGTGTCTGTTCCAACACACCGTTATAAGGTCACTCATTCATCCACTTCATTTCATTCACAGTTGGACATGAAACATTTCTTTGGTGCAGGGACTTGTGTGTGTAGAGCAGAGTGATTAGCACAGGAGGGCACAATCCCTGGTTGGGAGTCTCTCAGAGCTACCACAATACAAATACATATCAGAAATACTATTGATTTTCGTAGTTATTTTACTATTATTGTTTTATTCATTTAGCAGAATTCCAGGGGGCTCAGAGATGGTTGACTAGAATGACTACGGCATGGAGAAGCTCTCATTTGAGGAGAGATTGAAATAAATGGAACTGTTTGCCTTAGAGAGGAGATGCGTAAGGAGAGAAAGGAAAGGTATACAAGGTTATGAATGGTCTAGAGAAGGTAGATTAGAACTTCGAATAAAAAATCCCCAATGGCCAGAGGTGGGACACCAGAGGGGGAGGGCTCTGAGTTACTACAGACAATTCTTTCCCAGGTATCTGCCTGATAGGTCTTGCCCACTTGCCCAGGGTCTAACTGATCACCAGATTTGGGGTCAGGACATAATTTTCTCCTGTGTCAGGTTAGCAGATTTTTCCTCTTCCTCTGCAGCAAGGGGCACAGGTCACTTGCAGGCTTAAACTATTGTAAATGATGAAGTTTTTATAACTTGAAGACTTTAAAGCATGATTTGAGGACTTCAGTAAATCAGCCAGAGGTTAGGAGTTTATTACAATAGCGAGGTTCTGTGGCCTGCAATGTGCAGGAGGTCAGACTAGATGATCACAATGGTCCCTTCTAGCCTTAAAGTCTACGAGTCTAGGAGAACACAAGAACAAGGGCACATTCAGTGAAACTGAAAAGTAGAAAATTCAAACCTGATAAAAGTTAATGATTTTTCACACATTGCACAATTGGCATGTGAAACTCCTCGCCACAAGATATAATTGAGGGCAAGACTTGAGCATGATTCCAAAAAAGGTGGCAGTTTATATGGCTAACAAGAATATCCAGAGTTATTATAGTAAATATTAATATATAAACTAGGGTGTGAGCAGGGTGATAAACTCTCCTACTTCAAGGCATAAACCAGCTTCTGACTGCTGGGGGTTCTGTTACTGGTATTGCAGTAGTACCATAGGACCTAGTCAGGGATCAGTAGCAGGGCTAGACACATGTAACAAAAAGACCATGGCTGCTCCAAAGAGCTTACAATCAGAGTGTAAAACAAGAACCAATAGAAGGAGACAGAGAGACAGGGAGGGAAGTGTAAGGCAACAATAAAACAATTATGAACCGCATACTAAGCAGTGATCATAGTATATCAGCTGTCCACAAACACCTACCACAGGGTTCATGCAACTTCCTCTGAAGCATCAGATACTGGCCATGGTAGGAAACGGGATACTAGGTGAACCCCTGAATTTGATTCAGTATTGCAATTCCTGTATTGTATGAATTGTTTAGCATTTCTTAAGCACCGGCACTGTACAAGACACAAATTAAAGCTGATCCCTGCCAAGTTGCTTACAATTTTAAGGCCCTATCCTGGAATCAGAGCCACACAGTCAGACACACACACATGGCCTCCCACTGGCTTCAGGGGGCCCCTACCCATGTCGATCTGATAGCAGGATTAGGGCCCAAAAGACAGACAAAGAAAAGTCAGGAGGCACTGGGATGCCCCAAGAATGAATAGCCTGGGGTGTTTTTTATGAAAATGACTCATTTCTTGTGTGCAACACTGGAGAAAGGAGTCTTTAGGTGGGATCTTGATGTTGGCATAGGCTTTGTCCACACTACACAGTTTTGTCGACAAATGTTGGGTTTCGTTGACAAAACAGTGGAGGTGTACACACTGCAATGCTCCTTCTGCCAACAAAACTCTTCTGCTTGGTTATGTTGCTGTAAATGGCCTCCAGAAAGTATCCCACAATGCCCATCCTGACAGCTCTGGTCAGCAGTTTGAATTCCGCTGTCCTGTACCCAGGTACGCAGTCATCCGCCCCTTCCCTTTTAAAGGCCTCGGAATTTTTGATATTCCACTTCGTTTGCTCGGTGTGGAGAGCTCTCATCGCATCTTCCCAGCTGACCATGGCGGCTCCACATAGCAAATACTCACCGCTTGGACCACAGCTGAGTTGTTGGATCTGCTGGCACTGTAGGGAGAGGACGCTGTGCCATTCAAGCTTCACTCCAGCCATAGGAACTTCGATACATATGGTCAGATTTCTTGTGGCAGGTTGGTTAATGGCTACGAACAGGACACACATCAGTGTTGTGCAAAGATAAAGGAGCTGAGGCAAGCGTACCAGAAGGCAAGGGAGGCAAACCATAGCTCTGGTGCTGCACCAAAGACCTGCCACTTCTGTAAGGAGCTGGATGCCATCCTTGGCGGCAACCCCACCTCCACCGCCAAGAAACCAATGGATGCTTCAACAGGGCTAGAAGTGGCAGACGATGGACTCAACCCCAAGGACGTAGACATGGATGAGGAGGTTGAGTTGGAGGATGATATGGAGCACACAGCAGGGTCGTCTGGTGGCACGGCAAGTCAGGACCTCTTTTCCACTCTGGAGGAGTCTTGCCAATCCCAACAGTCTGTCTCTAGTGTGTATGATCATAGAATAATAGAATATCAGTGTTGGAAGGGACCTAAGGAGATCATCTGGTCCAACCCCCTGCTCAAAGAAGGACCAATCCCCAACTAAATCATCCCAGCCAGGGCTTTGTCAAGCCTGACCTTAAAAACTTCTAAGGAAGGAGATTCCATCACCTCCCTAGGTAACCAGTGTTTCCAGTGTTTCACCACCCTCCTAGTGAAAAAGATTTTCCTAATATCCAACCTAAACCTCCTGCACTGCAACTTGAGACAATTACTCCTTGTTCTGTCATCTTCTACCACTGAGAACAGTCTAGATCCATCCTCTTTGGAACCCCCTTTCAGGTAGTTGAAAGCAGCTATCAAATCCCTCTTCATTCTTCTCTTCCACAGACTAAACAATCCCAGTTCCCTCAGCCTCTCCTCATAAGTCATGTGCTCCAGTCCCCTAATCATTTTTGTTGTCCTCTGCTGGACTCTTTCCAATTTTTCCACCTCCTTCTTGTAGTGTGGGGCCCAAAACTGGACACAGTACTCCAGATGAGGCCTCACCAATGTCGAATAGAGGGGAACGGTCACGTCCCTCGATCTGCTGGCAATGCCCCTACTTATACATCCCAAAATGCCATTGGCCTTCTTGGCAGCAAGGGCACACTGTTGACTCATATCCAGCTTCTCGTCCACTGTAACCCCTACGTCCTTTTCTGCAGAACTGCTGCCGAGCCATTCGGTCCCTAGTCTGTAGCAGTGCATGGGATTCTTCCGTCCTAAGTACAGGACTCTGCACTTGTCCTTGTTGAACCGCATCAGATTTCTTTTGGTCCAATCCTCTAATTTGTCTAGGGCCCTCTGTATTCTATCCCTACCCTCCAGCGTATCTACCTCTCCTCCCAGTTTAGAGTCATCTGCAAACTTGCTGAGGGTGCAATCCACACCATCCTCCAGATCATTAATGAAGATATTGAACAAAACCGGCCTGAGGACCGACCCTTGGGGCATTCCACTTGATACCGGCTGCCAACTAGACATGGAGCCATTGATCACTACCTGTTGAGCCCGACAATCTAGCCAACTTTCTATCCACCTTATTGTCCATTCATCCAGCCCATACTTCTTTAACTTGCTGGCAAGAATACTGTGGGAGACCATGTCAAAAGCTTTGCTAAAGACAAGGAACAACACGTCCACTGCTTTCCCCTCATCCACAGAGCCAGTTATCTTGTCATAGAAGGCAATTAGATTAGTCTGGCATGACTTGCCCTTGGTGAATCCATGCTGACTGTTCCTGATCACTTTCCTCTCCTCTAAGTGCTTCAGAATTGATTCCTTGAGGACCTACTCCATGATTTTTCCAGGGACTGAGGTGAGGCTGACTGGCCTATAGTTCCCAGGATCCTCCTTCTTCACTTTTTTAAAGATGGGCACTACATTAGCCTTTTTCCAGTCGTCCAGGACTTCCCCCGATCGCCATGAGTTTTCAAAGATAATGGCCAATGGCCTCTGATGCAGGAGAGGAGAGCAGTGGTAAGTGATCTTTTTGAATTGATGCTGCTCAATTATATGAGGTTGAACTATCCTTTGCTCTGTATATTCTAGAAGTAGGTGAAGGGATTGTAAAAGACTAGCTGACTACAAATCCCGGTCAGGAATCATCACAATGGTCATGCAAGGTGGCAAGTTAACGAAGCATAACAGAGTGCTGTGTAGAAAAACACATTACTGGTGCTCATTGTCAAAATGTTGCCTCAAAGCCTCCCTGATTTGAATAGCCCCCTCATTATGCCCCTCTAATAGCCCTGGTATCTGACTGCTCAAATTCAGCAGCCAGGCAATCTGCCTCTGTGATCCACCCTGGGGGAAACTTTTCACCTTTAGCCTCACAAATATTATGGAGTGTGCAGCAGGCTATGAGCACAGGAATATTTTCCTCCTTTATGTCTAACGTGCCATAAAGGCAGCACCAGCACACTTTTAATCTACCACAGTCACATTCTGCACCTGCTCAGCCTATTGTGGAAGCACTCTTTGCTGCTGTCCAGGTTTCCCATGTAAGGCCTCACGAGCCATGGGAGTAAGGGGTACGCTAGGTCTCCCAGGATCACTATGGGTATTTCAGCATTCCCCACTGGAATCTTCTGGTCTGGAAAGAAAGTCCCTACTTGGAGCTTTCTGTACAGGTCAGTGTTCTTGAAGATGCGTGCATCATGCACCTTCCTGGACCATCCCGCATTGTTGATGAAATGCTCACGGTGATCCACAAGTGCCTTCAATACCATAGAGGTACAATTTTTTATTGATGTACTCCATCACAGGATGGTCCAGGGTCAAACTTGGAATATGCATCCCATCTAGGGCACTGCCAGAGTTAAGGTATCGCATTGCTGCAAAGCCATCCAATATTTCATGCACATTGCCAAGAGTCACAGTCCTTTGTAGCAGGATGCAACTGATAGCCCTGCACACTTGTGTTAATGCAGCCCCAATGGTCGATTTCCCAACTCCAAACTGATTTGCGATTGACAAGTAGCAGTCTGGAGTCACCAGCTTCCACACAGCGATGGCCACGCGCTTCTCCATCAAGAAGACAGCTCTCATTTTGGTGTCCTTGTGCATCCAAAGTTCCTGGAAGGTGCCTTGTGCATCCAAAAGTTCTGCACCTGCTGCTCATCATCCAGACCTGAATAACCATGTGATCCCACCACTCAGTGCTTGTTTCCAGAGCCTTAAAGCTATGGTCTACCCTGTTCAGCTGCTCCAGGAATGCCAAAAGTAATCTGGTGTTGTTTCTTTCCATGGCACACAACAGGTCAGGCAACTCTGATTCCTGTTCAGAGTCTGAGCTCATGATAGATTGCATGACCATCCGCGATGTGTTCATAACAGTGACTGCAACAGTAAAGAGCAGTGCAGGATCCATGCTTTTAGATGGAAATGAGGGGTACACATTAAACTGGGGCTGTTGAAAAATGCCACAAAACGCAGTTGGAAACCCATGGGATGATGGGACAAAAAAACTGCATCATGGGACATTGAGCCCACGATGCGCTGGTATCCAGTGTGCCTTCCCACAACTCCTAGCTGCAGAAGGGGGCGAGTAGCACAGTGGGATAGCTACCCACAGGGCACTGCTCTCTCTGTCAATGCTAGACTACCAACTGTGGACATGCTCCACCGACAGAAGGAGCATTGTGTGAATATGCACAAGCAAAGTAAATCATACTGGTTTTTGATCGTCAGCATCACTTGCCTTGACATCCCCTGTCCCCCATGTGTGGGTAGATATTATTCCCATGCAAAAACCTGAGTCACTCAGCTTGTCTAAACATGGGACATGTAGCTGCAGCAGTCCAGAGAGCCATAGTGCAGTCTCACTGCACTGGTGGAGAAAGCAACTTGCAGCAAGCAGATTCCCTTGGTCTGAAAGTGGGGTACTCTGCACCAGCACAAGCCCCATTTTTCAGCAGTGCAGCAAGTTTGCACCAGAACTTTGCACCATTCTAGCTTCTTTGGTGTAAAAAATGGTCATTTAACCACTCACCCCAACTGATACCTCCCCCACCAAAAAACCCCACCCCGAAACCCAAGTAGGAATTTAGATACAGGCAAGACATTTACCATTAAAAGTGGCACCTGGAAGAGGTACATCTTTCTGGAGACATGACAAATACAAAGGGATCCTCAGGCTTGGTCTACACAAACTGGCATAGCTTTGTGTGAAAAAAGCACCCCCTGACCTCTATGCCAACAAAACTCCCAGTGTAGATGCGGCTCTGCTGAGAGAGAGCATGTCGTCTGGGGAGGTGTGTTCCTACTCTGGCAGCCGCACTTCCCATCAGGCCAGGCTGCAGCTACACGAGTGGCCTGTGCTGACATAGCTATACCGACATAGCCTCAGCTGTTCTATATTTTGGGGTGGAGATCTCCAGTCTGGTTGTACATAGAAATCATTCACCACTGAAGTGCAGCCACCTTTGTGCAGCAGCTAATTAGAAGCGCACAGCAACACTACACAGCAGTTTAGGACACAAATGGAAGAAAAATTGTGTCTCCCATTAAAACTGCAGCACAAGTGGAATTTTAAGGAGGCAGAAAAATAACAACATTGGAATTGTTTTAAGACCAGCAAAGAGTTCTGTGGCACCTTATAGACTAACCGACGAAAGCTTAGGCTCCAATGCGTCTGTTAGTCTATAAGGTGCCAAGGACTCTTTGCCGCGTTTACAGATCCGGACTAACACGGCTACCCCTCTGATGGTTTTAAGACCCCAACTCTTGAGGAAAGTATCATGGGACTTCTCTCAGTCCCATTAAATATGAATATGATTGATTATCAATGAGCATCTTTAGACTGTGGTAGACACTGTCCTGGTCCTGGATGCATACACAATTCAATCCTTGACCTCTTGGATCTAACTCAACAAGGAGACCACATAAAAATCATTCTTACCATAAAAAATCCCAAGGTTTGTCTCATTGGCAATTTATCTAATGGCTGCTAAGATACAGAAATAATAGAAGGAGAAAAATGAGAGAGTAAAGAGTAGCATAGCATTGCTATGGCAACTGGAATTTTCAATCTAAATACCTTTTTGGAAAAGAGGTTTAATATCCAGAGCTCTGCAAAATGCTTGCCAAACAGATTAATTCGTATTGTTTCAGCCACTGTTACCCTCCTAGGCCCTGATCCTGCAATTGGATCCACACAGACCCTTCGTGAGCACACAAATGTGCAAGGATCTGCCCCAATAGGCCAGGGCAATTCTGTTGGTCAAACACTGCACCCCAAAATACCCCTGGCCCTGCACAGTCACTTTAGGATTGCTTTCTAAGGGTTTGATCGGTCACCAGTGGGGTTCTGTTGATCACCTCCCCTTCCTCTCTGGCCTCTGATTAGTAAAATCACAAGTGATTCCAGAACCTTCGGTGAGGGCCAACGCTGGCTTTGTGGTGGGCATTCCCCATTCCTGCAGCAGGCTGTACCAATGCCCAACATCTGCAGTGTCTTTGCTTAGCCGTGCTGTTATTTTAAGTGCCATCAGATCAGGGATTATAGAAATTAGATTCTCTTTGCCCTGATTCTGGACCCCATACTCACCCTGAGGAGCATCTTGTCTAGTGGATAGCCACACTGAAGGTACCATTCAGCGTGAGTAAGAGGATGAGAATCTGGCCCTTTGGCAATCCATTGGGTCACATCCCTCCCAACCGTGCCTGGTCAGGAAAGAGATTGCTCCTTTTAGGCTCAAATGTAGTCTCATTCCACACACACGCATATTGTGGGGTATGAGTGGTTATTGCTGACTCAGGGCGCAAGGTGGTGGGAAATGCGGTACATATTAAAGCAGTGAAGCCCTGGTGTTTGCTGCTCCTTCCTTTGGTTTCTGTGCCAGTCTTAGCCGGCTGCAGCCAAAATAGGCTCAATTTCCTGAGAGGCAGGGACAAAGCACCTGTTTCCTACAGATAGCTCCAATGCTTCTGCAATCCTATTGTATGCAGGAGGGGGGGACTCCTAGGGTTTGTGAACCATGGGTCATGGACCAGAGAGATAGAGGGGACCTAAGGGGTCCCCCTCTAGGCCAGCTCAGGCCTCAGGTAACATTGTTTTCTTAACACCTTGTCAAGACTCTTTTTCTGTGCCCTCCCCGCATCCCTTGGGAGGCTAGTCCATAACCTTGGTCTTGGCTGCCCTAGGGTTAGCCCCGATTTGTGCCATCAGCATAGCTGCAACAATGCAGAAAGGTAAAGCCACTGTTTGCACCAGCAGGGCTTTCCCCTGCTTGAAACAGAGGTAAATTGCAGTGGTGCAGATTGTGGCTTAGAGCAGCTTCCTCTGTCTGTCCTGGGGTCTGCGCCAAGGGTGGGTGCAGGTGGCTGGAGTTGAGGCAAATGCTCACAAAGGCCAGTCTCTAGAGATTTCACTGTCAGGCAGCTTTGCCTGCTACCCAGCCTCTCGTTTCCTTTGCTGAATTCTACCCCATCACCGGGGGAGGGAAGGTGCCCACCATGGGGCAATGGAAAGTGGCCTCCCCATTGCATGAGGCAGTGTGTTTACAAGAACAGCAGCATTTCCCAGCCACTCTGCCCCGTGGTAAACGACTCCGAGAGGCCAAAGGCAGTGGGATGCTTTACGTCTGCATGGGGTGGGGAAGGAGATGGGTTGCTGAGTTGCTACCACCTCCCATTATCCACACAGTTTTTGGAAAGGAGCACAGGCTGATGAGTGGCAGGTGTGGGTGGGTGGGGAGTAGTTCCATTGAGTAGGGGGAGTGGGCCGTGGGGAGAGCTGTATTGTCATGTTCACTTCACTGGCCTTGCTAACATTCAGCTTCCCAGGCTCTCTGGATGAAGTGAGCTAAAGCTGTGTATATTAGCTCCCAATAAGGTCCGAAAACATGCAAACAAAACAAGGTCTCCTTTCACTGTGTGGCAAACGGCTCTTCAAATGAGCCCTTCCAAGAAAGCCAGTTGCCTGTCCTGAGTGCACTTGGACTCCCGAGAGCTTCTTGCTACGGAAGGCTGTAATGGTGGCCCCCAGCTCTCCCCTCGCTAAGCCTTGCACCGGACTCCTGCAGTTTCTTTCTACCACGTGGTTTGAGTGAGAGTTCATAGGTGCCTTCAGGGCACTCCAGGCAACAGCCTGTGCCCCGTGCAACCAGCATGGAGGAAACACACACTCCCATGGAGCGTCTAGTGCCCCCGGGAAAGAGGGTGAGACATGGGGCTCACCCTGGCAAAGTGGATCCCCCTGAGGGCCCTGTGAGCTTGGTACACCATGTGACCTCTTGTGCGGTGTCCCTAAAGCCATCCTGATGTAAGCCCCTGTTCCAGTTTGTATCTGGAAGAGAGCACTACACACAGTGAATGACTGTGTCCCCAGAGACATTCCTATGTCACACCAACCCAGACCATAGAGCCCAGCATAAAAGATGAGGAGGTGGTGTTGGCCAGTGGACAGCTCTTGGAGCCCAAACACCTGGGTTCTTTTCCCAGTTCTGGCCCTGAGCTGCTGGGTGACCTTGGGTAAGTCACGTCCTCCCTGTGCCTCAGCCTTTCCTCCTGTAAAGAGAAGAGCTGAGTGTCACCGCACAACCAGGACACGTGCATGCATTGATATTAGCACCTGCATTGATAGTGTTTGAAGAAAGTCCAGAGAAAAGCAACAAAAATGATTAAAGGTCTAGAAAACATGACAAATAAGGGAAGATTGAAAAAATTGGGTTTGTTGATTCTGGAGAAGAGAAAACTGACAGGGGACATGAGAACAGTTTTCAAGTACATAAAAGGTTGTTACAAGCAGGAGGGAGAAAAATTGTTCTCATTAACCTATGAGGTTAGGACAAGAAGCAATGGGCTTAAATTGCAGCAAGGGAGGTTTAGGTTGGACATTAGGAAAAACTTCAAAACTGCCAGGGTGGTTAAATTGGAATAAATTGCCGAGGGAGGTTGTGGAATCTCCGTCATTGGAGAGTTTTAAGAGCAGGTTAGACAAACACCTGTCAGGGATGGTCTAGAATAGATAATACTTCGTCCTGCCTTGAGTGCAGGGGACTGGACTAGAAGACCTCTCAAGGTCCCTTCCAGTTCTATGAGTCTATGGAGCTGGTGGGAGGTGGAAGATCTGCAGAGACTGGGTGGAAGCTACGGAGGGAGTGGGGAACTGATGGTCAAGAAGCTGTCAAGTCCTGCCACACACACGGTGAGTAGCATAGTATCATTGAGAAGTGGCTTTTGTTATTAAACTAAGTGTTGGCATGGCTGCAAGCTTCCTCCCCGTGCCCTCCTTTTATTAGGGCTGTTTGGTTTAAGGAAGATACCCTGAGCCTCGGGGAGCACAAACCATGGATGTTAAAGCTGCTGGAGCCGTGGGCACATGCTGTGGAAGAGTCCAAGCAGTGCAACATTGTGCACAGACGCTCTGACATCAGGTTCAGCCTGTTTACGCTGGTTTCGCTTGCATCAGGGTACACCAGGCCCAGGAAGCATCTTTTCTCCCAATCATAGAATCATAGAATATCAGGGTTGGAAGGGACCTCAGGAGGTCATCTAGTCCCACCCCCTACTCAAAGCAGGACCAACCCCAACTAAATCATCCCAGTCAGGGCTTTGTCAAGCCGGGCCTTAAAAACCTCTAAGGAAGGAGATTCCACCACCTCCCTAGGTAACGCATTCCAGTGCTTCACCACCCTCCGAGTGAAAAAGTTTTTCCTAATATCCAGCCTCGACCTCCCCCACTGCAACTTGAGACCATTACTCCTCGTTTTGTCATCTGCTACCACTGAGAACAGTCTAGAGCCATTCCCTTTGGAACCCCCTTTCAGGTAGTTGAAAGCAGCTATCAGATCCCCCCTCATTCTTCTCTTTTGCAGACTAAACAATCCCAGTTCCCTCAGCCTCTCCTCATAAGTCATGTGTTCCAGTCCCCTAATCATTTTTGTTGCCCTCCGCTGGACATTTTCCAATTTTTCCACATCCTTCTTGTAGTGTGGGGCCCAAAACTGGACACAGTACTCCAGATGAGGCCTCACCAATGTCTAATAGAGGGGAACGGTCACGTCTCTCGATCTGCTGGCAATGCCCCTACTTATACATCCCAAAATGCCATTGGCCTTCTTGGCAGCAAGGGCACACTGTTGACTCATATCCACCTTCTCGTCCACTGTAACCCCTAGGTCCTTTTCTGCAGAACTGCTGCCGAGCCATTCGGTCCCAAGTCTGTAGCGGTGCATGGGATTCTTCTGTCCTAAGTACAGGACTCTGCACTTGTCCTTGTTGAACCTCATCAGATTTCTTTTGGCCCAATCCTCTAATTTGTCTAGGGCCCTCTGTATCCTATCCCTACCCTCCAGCGTATCTACCTCTCCTCCAGTTTAGTGTCATCTGCAAACTTCCTGAGGGTGCAGTCCACACCATCCTCCAGATCATTAATGAAGATATTGAACAAAACCGGCCCCAGGACCAACCCTTGGGGCACTCCACTTGATACTGGCTGCCAACTAGACATGGAGCCATTGATCACTACCTGTTGAGCCCGACAATCTAGCCAACTTTCTATCCACCTTATCGTCCATTCATCCAGCCCATACTTCTTTAACTTGCTCGCAAGAATACTGTGGGAGACCATGTCAAAAGCTTTGCTAAAGTCAAGGAACAACATGTCCACTGTTTTTCCTTCATCCACAGAGCCAGTTATCTCATTATAGAAGGCAATTAGATTAGTCTGGCATGACTTGCCCTTGGTGAATCCATGCTGAATAAGGGGGGCAACCAACTGCTCCCTGGGCATTGCGATGTCTTGTAAATTTGTATGTACACATAGAATGTCCTGCGCACAAACTGTATGCATAGATCCCACAGTCATGTACTCTAGCAGGGGTTCCACACTGCTGGGTGGTCATACAGGCAATCAACCCTCCATATAAGCATGGTGCATTTCAAAGCTGCAGCCTGACACTGTGGGGCAAAAAGTCATTTCCTCCCTACTTGACCTAAATTTGGGATATTTGTTCTACCCTGGAGGACGTGGGCCCCTCCTGCCAGCTCATGCAGGCTGGCAATGCAGTCCCCTATGCACAGATAAGTCCTTTCACCCTCCTAGGCTCCAAAGCAAGGGGATTTCTTTAATGCCAGCAGCCCTGCAGAGAATGCAGGAGACAGTCTAGTGTGCTGCAATTTACAGCCAAGGCCAGTTATATAATGTGTTTTTCTGCTGTTTCTAGCTTGTTAGCAGAGGAGAGGCCCCTGAAATGGTTCCACCACTGCATCTGATACTGGTTTATTGTGCAGGGCAGACCAGGCATTCCCAGGGTCTTGTGACGCTCTACTGGGAAACCACATTGTTTTCATGGAGCTGGTCTCACACACCAGCCTGAGCCTTTTCTGTTTCCTTTCAGACAATGGGTAAGAAAGCCTGCTGAGACCTGACTTCCACTGGTACAAACCTACCTTCAGCTGGGATCCAGAAGAGCCAATAATTCACAAGAATTATTGCCATAGTAATGGTCCTGGGACAGCAGTTCAAAACCAGTTTGAACTGATCAGCAGCACAGTAGGTCATAAGAGAGCATCAGCTTCCATGGGAGTTGAACCCATTTATTTCAGGCCCTCAGCCTGGACTTAATTAACTCATTAGCAGAATCATTTACATCCAGGATCCAGACTTGTTTTGGGTGAGTGCTGGTCCTTGCATATCGCTGCAGCCAAAACCCAAACCAGGACCCTGATGGCCTAGAGTCAGCAGCTCCCCAGGGTGACCCAGTCAGGAATTCTCTCCTGGACCAAGCTGGTAAGAGCTCCCTTGAACTGCTCTTGTCTGCAGTCATCTCCCTGGCTAGGCTGCTACTGTCTGCACAGGGCCGGTCTCAGCTAGAAGCTGCCTCCCTCTTGTCCAAGCTAGTAGAAGCTCTAGGGGGCTGCTCTTGGCTGGAATTCCCTTGCTGCTTGTCAAGGCAGCTGTGCTCAGCTGGGGTCACCTCCCTCTCCATGGTATAGGAGCCAGTTTGTATTGGCTGTAGCTGCGGATGGCTCTTTGCAGGTCCTGCAAGGGCCTTTCACAAACTGTTCAAGTGAAAGTAACGAACACACTTGCCCCAGTTATGGCGCTTAGTGAAAAGCAGCCTCAGGTGACCACGCAGTGCTTGGCAAGTGAACCCTCCCGAAGGAGCCCAGTTGGATTGGCTAGTTTGCTGACAGAAATACATAAAATAGCCAGGAAATAGGACACTTTTGAAAAATGGCTGCTTCTCCTTCTGACTGTGACCCCCACTCTGTGATTGGCTCTGTATCGTGCCCTCTGTGTTGTCGCCCAGAGCCCCACACCAGACCAATGGGTGGGGTCACAGAACTGATGGCCTGCATGCTGCCCCACCCACGTGCACTGCTGCTGCTCTAGAGAGGGGAGCCTGTAAAGTGCCCTGTCAAAGCATCACAGAAATAAAATCCCAAGAGGAAAAGGCTTGCAGTGAAAACACTCCATCGTAGTTAGTGACACAAACCTGGAGGGGCTTGGTCTGCCCTTCTGTGTCCCTATCTCCTGCTGCACTCTTTGTCTCTCTCTGCCACAGTTCAGCATTTCTAGTTCCTAAATCCTGCTTAGCTGGTTAACATGCAGACCTTTCCCCCGGGTTTACCCGTCTCCTCTGACCGTGCCAACGCGCGCGCTCCAGCTGATGTCACGGCTACCTTTAAGAAGGAGGCTGACCTGCGAGCTATTCTTAGCTGTGCTGTAAAGTCATGGTGCTATTTTGATCCCATCTCTGTACTGTAAACTGCAGGCTGCTGACAGGCTCTGCACCCACCATGTGCCACACGGTGGTGTAGTTGTAAACAAGGCTGCATTGTGACCTTGTACCTGGGCTTGTCTTCCCTTCCTGGGGCTGCAGGCTCTCCACACACATTTCAGGAATGAGCACCACACTGCTTGGGAATGACAGAAGCTGGCCCGGGCTCCTACTCTCCTTTGGCCTGCGCTGCTTCTGGGACTGCAGAGGGTGCTGCGGATCCACTGGCCCCAGCACACACCTGACTTGCCAGCCTATGGGGCACAGGCCCACTTACAAGTGGGCAAGGCATCGGACAGGGATTTACACAGCTTAGTTTGCCTCAGGCCAGCTGGTGTTCGGGGTGGGTGAGTGCATGCCGAGAGAAGGGTGTTACATGGAGATCTCTGCAGGATTGGGGAGGGGGGCCTTGCACATAGCCTTATGCTGGTCTGACTGAGCTCTGGTGTCTGGGAGATCCAGCAGGGAGTGCGCTGGGCAGAGGGGCGGCTGGACTGAACACTGGATCTCTCCGGAGGAGGAAGCCTGGTGGGGCTGTGCAACAAGTGTGGACTGTGAGCAATCCGAGTGGGAGTTGGCGGGAGGGGAGAAGCAAGTGGGACTGAGTTGAACAGAACCGGAAGCCAGGAGGATAGGGGAGATGAGCTGGCTGAACGGGGAGCAAAGGAATCCCCTGCATCAGTGTGTGAGTGAGTGAGAGGGGAGTGAGTCAGATGGGAGGGGAGGAAGAGTGAGGGAGAGAGTGTGGGTCACCGCAAACAGCTGCCCCTCCAACAAGCCCAGGAGGGCCCCATCTCACCTTTGCTGTTTGCAGGGGACCCTATAGCCACTCCACTTTGTATGGGGTTAGGTAGCCCCCTCCCTGCAGCTTCAAGATGACTAGGGGCCTTGCACCTACAAGGCTGTTTAGGTGACTGTCCCCTTCCCCACTCCACTAGGATTTCTGGGGGACAGAATGAAGACCCCAGAGGTTGAGCAGGAGCATGGAAAACTCTTCCCCTCTCGCTGCAGCTGCTCAGGCCAGGAGCATCTTATTTTCTCTAGCCCGGCAGCTGGGGAGCCTGCAGAGGCTGTTAGGGATCATGGAACACCTCTAGCCCTGGGCCTATTTACCACTGCAGTGGGGGGTTTGCTTGCCAACCCTTACTACCCTATTTCTGAATCTAAAGTGAGATGGGACCCACAGGGCCTGTTGGGAGGCTGGGGACAGCTGGATAAACCCACGAGGCTGAGACTTTTCCTTCAAAGTGGGACTCAACCTTCTAGAGCAACGTGGAGCTGTTGGTCCACTCCTGTCCTCCTGTGAAGTAAGCTTCAGGGCTCAGACTAAAAGCCCCATGAGGAAGTAGGCCCCAAAGGGGAGTCATTCCAGCTCTGGTTGTGGGTCAGACTCCTGTTGTCCTGACCTGATTGCTCCTGCCCTGTGGACTTTCCTGGGAAAGCTTGCTGTTGCCCCTACCCCATGCTCCTCACAAGCTGCATTTCCACAGTGTTGTGAATCAGAAATGCCAGCACAGCACCACTTGTACATTGCCTGGGCGGGTTGTGAGTAACAGGACCCTGTCAGCTGTCCAGACATGGTGTGGACATGGCCCATCTAAGCAACACAGCTTTGGGGGTGATGTCAGTGGGCATTAGGCACTAGGTTGGGGCTGGGGCTCGAGGGGCCCTTTGGGTAGAAAGCAAATTTCCGGAAAAAACCTGGTGTGGATAGAAGCTGGTCCTCAGCAAAGCCCTAATCCCATGGCAGGTGCTCATTCCATTAGCAGCACCTGCCTCCTGAACACTACAATCAGAATGTCAGGCTGAAAGGGACCTCGGGAAGTTAGCTATTCCAGCCCATGTGCTGAGGCAGGGCCAAGTAAGCTTAGACCAGCCCTGACAGGAGTTTGTCCAACCTGTTCTTAAAAACCTCCCGTGGTGGGGATTCCATGACTTCCCTTGGGAGCCTGTTCCAGAGTTTCACTACCTTGAGAGTTAGAAAGTATTTTCCGAATATCATAAAAACAAAAAGGAGTCCGGTGGCACCTAAAAGACTAACGGATTTATTTGGGCATAAGCTTTCATGGGTAAAAAACTCACTTCTTCAGATGCATGGAATGAAAATTACAGGTACAGGCACAAATATATATTGGCACATGAAGAGAAGGGAATTACTTTACAAGTGGAGAACCAATGTTGACAAGGCCAATTTAGTGGATGTGGTCCACTCCCTATAATTGATGAGGAGGTGTCAATACCAAGAGAGGGAAAATTGCTTTTGTAGTGAGCCAGCCACTCCCAGTCCCGATTCAAGCCCAAATTGATTGTGTTAAGTTTGCAAATGAATTGTAGCTCAGCAGTTTCTCTTTGAAGTCTGTTTTTGAAGTTTTTTTTTGTTGAAGGGTGGCTACTTTTAAATCTGTTATTGTCTAGGGAGATTGAAGTGTTTTCCTACTGGCTTTTTTATGTTACCATTCCTGATGTCTGATTTGTGGCTATTCCTTATAAACCTGTTATCCTCTAGGTGCTTACAAGCTCATTGTTTAATAATTTGTTCCAGTATCTTTGAGGTATCACTTAGTTTGGGGCTTGGGAAGGTTTTATCTGCTCAGTTTTACTGGGTGTGTGTCCTATTGAATCACCCCTCTTGGTAGCCAGGGACAGCTCAGGTAACAATGTGAGCAGGTGTTGTTCCTGTCCTGCTCTCAAATACAGTCCACATGCCCTGTAGAGCCCAGACCACCCCTCCACCCCCCGGCCTGGAGGTTTGTTTGAATAAACACAGATATAAATAATAAGGTAACAAAGTTCAGCTCAAACTTTCTGCACATGGAATCATAGAATATCAGGGTTGGAAGGGACCTCAGGAGGTCATCTAGTCCAAGCCCCTGCTCGAAGCAGGACCAATCCCCAATTTTTGCCCCATATCCCTAAATGGCCCCCTCAAGGATTGAACTCACAACCCTGGGTTTAGCAGGCCAAAGCTCAAACCACTGAGCTATCCCTCCCCCGACGTGGTTGGTCAGAGGGATCCTCCCTCAGGAACGCTCAGCCCATGTCCTAGAGATCTTGTTTCTAAGACAGCCACTCCCATCTCCTTTCTCTCTGGCTGGGTCAAGTCACCTGCCTCAGGGAGTCTCCAGGACCCATGTACCTACCCGCTTCTAGTAGGAGCAGCTCCTGATAACAGGATAGACTGTTTCAGGCAAATACTGCCAACCTGTTAGAGGCAGATTCATTCCCTTATCTGGGATTTTCTTTATTTGAGTGTTGCTGTATTTTGTTGGGTGTTTGGGCTTGCTGCAGAGGTTGCATACGGCATGGCCTTCATGCTAGTGAAATCGATCAGCCATTGGAGCGTATCTTGTTCAGGACTGTCAGATCAGATTGGTAGGAACACTTTGTTGGTTGGTTGTTTTGATGCCAACCAGACAATGTGATGGCTAGGATAATATTTTTGTTGTAATATATCATTTTTTGTAACAGAATGGAACAGAACTGGGGTGGGTCTGCCAGGGACAGTGAACGCACTTGAGACACTGAGATATTACCAGTAACATTATGTCAGGACCAGAAGTCTTTGGATCCAATGCAACATGGCATTCAGTGGCCCTTCCTTTCCATGGGGAGCTGTGGGCAGAACGACTACTAAGCATTGTATGATGAAAGTACTTGACTAAGACTGAATAGTCAAGCATTCTTTGTTGCATTCTTTCCACCCCACACTTCAGCAACCTTGTGTTGGGATTTCACATACAGAGGATAATAAACATTATGTAGTGAGAATGTCTGACAAAATGGAGAGAACAGGTTACCTGTCAGTTCATGCAAAGCATCAGCATTTCCTCATAGCAGGGCTTGACAGAGATAGAACATTATAAGCACTAATCTAATCTATCTATCTATCTATCTATCTATCTATCTATCTATCTATCTATCTATCTATCTATCTATCTCTAGGTCCTTATGCTTCACCCATCATTGCACCTGTTATCTGAGTCCCACTATTAAAGCACTACTGAAATCAGGTTATCACTTGTCTTCAACAGTTATGTAAGACATCAGATTTCCACTCCCACACTGCAGGCATTTTACTAGACAATACAATGGAGCTCATTTTTCAGAAGGAATCTCCCAATATGGACAATTGTCTGCATGGAAAGACACCAGCACATACAGTAACGAAGTACATGCAGCTTGCCCCACAGACAGTAATAATAACAATAAGTCTCCCATCAATTATGCAGACTCAGACAAGTACACATAATATCCTCTTCTTGCCATTCTCCTGTGTCACCTCTAGAGAGTGCAGTTGTAAAGGAAGAAATAAAAAACTGCCTCACAAACTCCAACTGGTAATCTGTGACTCAGGATATTTAGACAGACAGGAAAGATGTCTGCCTATTTTCAGCTAGCACTGGATAGCAGCACTGGGGCACCAGCTTGGGACAGGAGGGCGTTGGAACCCCCATGCATTGTTTAGCAGTATGAAAGAAAACCCTCCTAAGGCACTGAGATCAGGATGTAAGTCATGTAAGTACACTTCATGTGCTAAGTCAACTTAAATGAGTGAATCAGCAGATCCCCAGTGCAGTTAAAGGTGGGCAGCCCACAGGGTGAGCCTTCCACCTCCTCCCCACCACCACATCATGCCAGTGTACCTCAACCCTGTCTTGGAGGGATTACCTCTTGAGGTGAGGGAAGTTCAGTCTCCATAGACTATGCAGTTCTTGGTTTGTCTGCCAAGAATGCCAACAAGTGGACTAGTACATTTTGTCAGTGTTTATGGTGTGTTTTGTATATACATAGACACCCGGCTTGTAGGAACTGGACTGAGATCACCAATTCATTTCACACAGGGCCCACTGAACACCTGACAGCTTTTGGTCACTGCACATCTTCTGGTATTGGAGCCAACGACATAGAGGTGAAAGGCTGCATATCACCCCCATTACCAATCGCTTGAGCACTTCCCAGCTCTTTAAACCTCTGACCTGAGCTCCCAGCCCTGACCCCTGCCTGGAAAAGGCATTACATCTCCACTGTGGAAGGCAATGCTCCCAACCTCCAGAAGAAATGTAGGAGGGGTGAAAAGAATAATACCCGATGCCTAAGGGGAAAGGTACAATCAGAAAAAGAAGAGTAGATCTCAGCAGTGCATGCTGTGCTTCACCCCAGAGGGTAGAAAAGTGACCAGGACTCAGTCAGATCTACAACGGTTCTTGGCTTTTTTATCTACAGTGAGACTATATTGCACTTCCCCAGCTGATGTCCCTGGGTGCTCCCGAAGTAGCCGTGCAGCCATGGGCTCGCTCTTCTTGCCATGCCCCAGACACAAGTACCTTCCCAAGTGAACGCTCCATAAGAGGCTGCTGCAGTTTGAATGTTTTGGTTGCATGCTGAGGCATTCATATGCCCCTTGCTCAAGCTTCCTGTTCTCCTGGAGACAGGGAGACAGGCACCAGGACTGTTATTGGTAGGCCATCCAGAGCCAATGGGAAGTGAGCATCTTTGAAGGAGAGCTGCAATTGGGAGGCTACTAGGGAACAGACTGTTGCTGCCTATGGATGAAACTGCAAATCTGGCATGGGGAGCACTGCACAGATAGACACCATTTAGATGAAAACGGGAACACACATGCACATCTGTGAAGAGCAGCATTGGTGCTGGACCTGGGGGTGCTGTTGCACCCTGTGGCTTGAAGTGGTTTCCATTATACACAGGGTTTACAGTCTGGTTCAATGGCTCTCAGCACCCCCACTATGCAAACTGTTCCAGCCCCTCTGAAAAGCACTGCTCAGTTCAGGGGCCATTGGTTGCCACTTGTGACCCGTGTGTGCTTCCCTTTCAATGGGGCAGTTGGTCCCTGTGGGAGAAAGACAGCCTTTTGCTTTTAGAGTCTAGGCGTCCCTTTTGTGCACATAGCAAAGGAGCCGTATTATGGGCCCCGCTGGGCAGTTTAGGGCACTGGGGATGGAATGCCAAAGCTAGCTCCCTTTAGTCTGAGGACGTCACTGCTGTCTGGTGAGCCACAGGAGCCTCTGGGAAGGTGTGTGAGCCCCTGTGTGTAAACTGCATGTTTGACCCAATGGCAATAGCTGAAGAGAGCGCCATGTGATTATAGCGGTTATTGCCTCTCACCTGATGGCTCATGACCACCCTATTGATCTGAGATGCACAGATACTCTGCCACAAGCTCATTCCCCCTCCTTTCGTCATAGTTTGTCCTTAGTTATGCTCCCCTACCCCCTTCAGCTGCTGTCCCAGAAACCTCCCCTGCCCAAACAGGAAAAACATTGGTGGCAAAGATTTGCTCAGCCAGTGAGGGCTACCTTGAAGGAACCAACACCCTTTCCTAGCACCTATACAATAAGGGGTCTCAAACCTCTATGGCTTGTCCTGCCCTGCTTGGGTCCCCTCTCCTCTAGCCTCTCATATTACTGCTTCAGTAATCACAAATGCTTTCAAATAGATAGGAGGCAAGGGGAGGGAAGTTTACTACTAAGAGATCCTGAGAACATCTGGGACACTGTCCTTTTCAGGGCAGTATCTTGTGAAGACACACAGAGTTGCTACATTCAGTGGGATATTAGTGACGTGCATTCCCACAGTCTCAGCTCCCCAGGTCCTTCACTTCTGTCTGGGGTCTCTTCATTCCACTACAGCCCATCTCAGATCAGTGGGTGGTGGAGCCTTCAGCAAGGTCACAGCAAGCACTGACAGGCACTGATGGGTGAGTCATGCTGCAGTAGCCAGGGTTGGTAGCAACAGGTTTGTTGATCAGTATGCAGTCTAACTCCTGATCTGGAGTCTCGTTTAAGAGCAGAGTGCAATGTGTCACAGATTTGTTGTGCAGGACTGTGGAGGAGTAAGGGCCATATTTTCAATACCGGTGCTTGTTTATCTAGAGCGTAGTGAGATCCATCTCCTGGAGGCATGTTTCAAACCACGTGACATTGCATGTTTTCTTCAAAAGGAAAATTAAAATGGGAGCTCCAGATTGGGTTGTTGGGGGGACATGTTCATTGTAGCTCCAGTCTGACAGACCAGCAGCACCACTCGGGGAGTGAAAGTGGGGGCAGAACAGCTGACCTGGATTGAAAACAGAGATGCAGGGGTTAGTGAGGGTACAAGGAGACTTTTCCTCTTTATTACCTAAAGTACCAGTCCACGGGCGTTCAGGTAAAGTAGGGCTGGGAAGAGTTCTGTACAGAAAAGAGAGGGGAGTTACAGAAGCGCCCTGAGATGTTACTGCAAGTGGCTGTTTTAGCTTCATTGCAATGATGTTCTGTTCAACTTCCAAGGAAGAGTTTCTGTGTCCATGTATTCCTCCTAATGCTCACTTCCTTTCAGAGTGCCACCCTGGCAACTGTTCTTGCTAGTTCTCAGCTAACATAAGCTATCTTACTGACTTGTCTTATAAGGGAAAGAAAACGTCATGGCAACTGGATAACTATAGCAAGTAACATATCCTCCCAGGATCATTGTATTAGACACCTTTGGCCCTTCTCAGCCAAAGGCCTCTTGAGAACAGCTCCTGTCCACCCATCTCATCTGCTTGGTGCCCAGATGTAGGGCAAAGGCTTCTTCTGTGCTGCTTCTTACCATCTGCTTCATCTTTTCTCAGCCATGCTGCAGGGTAAAGTCCTCTCCAGCAATGTTCCTTCCCTGTCCATCTCAGCTGAGCGAGTGCCTCTTCAGCACTGACCACAGGTTTGAATGGACACAGATTTGGATGGCCTCTAACCATGCTTGTTCTCAGTCCAAAGTGTTTTCTTTTGTTTTTAAAGATTCAGGTATACCCTGAGCTGTGACTATGTTTATCAGCCACTCGGCTACCTCTAACATCTGGTCTAATTTATCTCAGGGTGACATATACTGTTGGTCTGTATCTGTCATAACACATTGTGAAGGGCCGTGATATGGTATGAGTGGTGCATCCCAGCATACAACTGCCAGCTAGGACATTTATGGCGATCCCAGCAAAACAGTTTACATACAGTGAGAGTGCGGGGCGGGGAGGCCGAACAGCCCTGAGCAGGGGATTACTGTCAGTCAAGGGGCCATGGACACAGAACTCACCTCTAGAGGAGCAACTGTGTCTGTAAAGTAACACACTTCCATACTCTGTGTATAGACATGATGGTTCATTGAATCAGCATTGAATGGATCTAAAAATGGTGAATGTTTTACTGGACTTTACTCAGCTATTATCATAGGTTCCATGTAGAAGAATAAATACAATGAAATAGACTGATCACTATGGAGGGTGAGGTGGAGAAAGTCATGCTATAGAGAGGTTTACCAGGGGCTGACATGAAGACCAAGTTGGATAAAGTGAGAGAGAAAATCAGGAATACATTGTTTGCTGTTTTTTATGTTATGTTTTTCCTGATTACAGTCTTTGAACCACAGAGTGCTCAAAAAAGGCCCTGATCATGCATTCTGATTCACAGCAGACCCATGCAAGTCTCCACACAGGGGCAGGAGTCCACCTGCATGGGTCAGCTTGCAAGATGAGGACCTAAGAATCATCTCAGGGAGAAATCCAATCAGCACATATATCGTAATCTATATGGGCAGAGACATCTCTGAGAAACTACAAGCCAATGTCTTTCTCCCATAGAGAGAGTTGGAGACAATGCTCAAGTATCACCGAGGCCTGGTCTACACTACAAAGTTAGGTCGACAGAAGCTGCCTTGCATCAACTTCATTGTGCATGTGTCTACACTTAAATTTGTCTCCTATGGATGTAAGCACCCCGTTACAGTGAGTAACACCACCTCCCTGAGCAGTGTTGAGCCACGGTCGATGGACTGTTGTAGATAGAGTGCGAGTGTAGATACTGCATTACTTGTGTTGACCCTAACTGTCCTCTATCAGCTGTCCCACAATGCCTGGCACTGACTGCTCTGGTCACAATTGTGAACTGCACTGCTTAAGGTAACAGAGACTGGAGACTGGAACAGAGACAGTGTGCTGGATAGTGGCAGGTTGCACACGGGGATGCCGACCCACGGTGCACTGTCCTGTGCATTGGTACGCACTCCTAGTGAGCACGCAGAGTACTGACACAAGGAGCAGCCCCTAAAACAGTGTGTGTGTCATACGGGAAAAATACAAAATTGGCAAGAACCAACATTTAGTTTGGCAAATTTTGAAAATATTTCCAAAAACAAACCTGTGAAGAGCTCTCGCAGAGCAACACACTTTTCTGCTGAGATCCTGATTGATCCGGCTGCCACAGGCTACAATGGCACATTGGCTGATTCACAATTGCACAAGAACAGAGCAGTCACTCTGGAAGGGAAAGGTGTTGAATCATACTGTCCACCTCTTTCCCAGTTTTGTTTAGTAATGTTCAGTAAACCTAGTGGTTACAACAGGGAACAGGAAGACAGGAAGCCTGGATTCAACTCATCCCTCAGACACTGACTTACTGTGTGACCCTGTGTAAGCCATTTTCCCTCTCCGTGCCTCAGTTTCCCTCCTTGTGACATGGATAATAATACCTTCCTGTCTCACAGAGCAGTCATGAGGCTTAACTAATTTTTGTAATTATTGTGTGTGAAACAAACTCATGGGACGAAAGGCACAAGGGAAAGGTAAAGTGTTATTACGGGTGTGGCTAATGCAGGAAGTATATGTGTAATGGGTCAAGTGTCACTTCATTTCTTGGAATTACCACATACCTGATTGACACAGGGATACGGTCTGACATGATGCCTTTATTCCAGCTGATAAACATGTGGCATGGCAGTTATACTCCCGTATTTTGCTCTTGTTTATACAAAAGAGATGACAAGCCAGTTCACTTTGACCAGAACACGTTTTTCCTGTATAACCTTGTAACCCGTAATTAGAGCCTCAGCTGAACTGTGGAGAACGATGGCAGGTTTCATGGGCTAGTAAAAGCCAAACAATTCCTGATTCTCTTGCATTTCACAGTTGGTCCTGGCTAAGCAAACAAAAGTACCCACCTCCAGCATCGCTGTTATTAACAGATAATGAACAAGGGGTGAAAGTTAGTTTTTAATCAATATACAGTAAATGAGAGAATAAAGTTTAAAATGTCAGTCCCCGACAGGATTTGAAGCAGCACTTATTGGCTAATTGTTTATACCCTTTGCTCTGTGTGCTGTTTTTTATGCTGATCATTTCCCTAAAAAAATCAGTGAAAGTGGCAGGTCATAACAGCAATTTATAATAGCCAAGTTTCTTTGATTCATGCTTTTGGATTTATTTTAGGGTTGGTATTTCTCTAATTTGTTACAAAGGGCCAGACTGAGCTAGTACCTGGATGGGAGGCCTCCCAGGAAGAGCTACATTGAGCAGTCTGAGATGCTGTGCCCCTAGCAGCCAGCACTCGATCTAATCTTAATTTTACCTCTACGGAAAGTATTTACAGAACACCCATTACTATGGAATGTAGGCCCTTTTCTCCCGAGTCAGTTCTGAATCAGTGCCCCTCTGTGGTACACTAGGGGGGGATGTACTGCTGGAGGGGCTGTCTTTGTTGAGAGACATAAAACCAAATCCTCACTGTAGTCTGAAGTCACTAAATAACCTATGGTAGGTTTCAGAGTAGCAGCCGTGTTAGTCTGTATTCACAAAAAGAACAGGAGGACTTGTGGCACCTTAGAGACTAACCAGTTTATTTGAGCATAAGCATCCGATGAAGTGAGCTGTAGCTCACGAAAGCTTATGCTCAGATAAGTTGGTTAGTCTCTAAGGTGCCACAAGTCCTCCTGTTCTTTTTGTAAATAACCTGTGGTACTGCTACAGAAGTAGGGGTGTTAACACCAATGTCCTGGCCAAATTTCCACTTCAGGTCATTATAAGGTGTCTTGAATAAATTCCCGCTACCCTTTCCCTGGAACACGGTATTCCTGTCCTAAACAATTGTGCAGTGCTGATGTGTGTTCTTAATGGCCTTGACTATACTAGAAAAGTTACACTAGTGTAACTAAATTGATTTTAAATTGATCTAGTTAAACTAGCACAAGTCGTTAATGTAGGCAAACAAACTGGTTTAAAGAAAAGGAGGACTTGGGGCACCTTAGAGACTAACCAATTTATTTGAGCATAAACTTTCATGAGCTACAGCTCACTTCATCGGATGCATACTGTGGAAAGTATAGAAGATCTTTTTATACACACAAAGCTTATGCTCAAATAAATTGGTTAGTCTCTAAGGTGCCACAAGTACTCCTTTTCTTTTTGCGAATACAGACTAACACGGCTGCTACTCTGAAACTGGTTTAACTCTTTCTTTCAGATTAGCTTGCATCAGTAAATTACCAAATTAAACTAAACCAGTGTAACCTCGTGGATGCCTGACAGGACCATCTGAAAGGGTAGCACAAGCAAATACAGGCAGCAAGAGGAAGCCTAACAGGGCTTGAACAAAAGGGGACTAAGTGTACATTTATTTCTAGAAAGTCACAGTTTGTAATGACTTTTGTGTCCACGGGTTATGCTGTGGTTTATTACATGCCATGACCTGTTAAAGCAGCCACAGAAGATCCTTATCAGCTGCACCAAATGAGAATTTGGCCCTCCTTGTTATGAATTTTAAAGGCAATGCAGTCTGCAGGAATAAGCACCAGGCTGGAAGTCAGGAGATCCTGATTTCTAATCCTGACTCAGTGTGGCCATGTGCAAATCACTTCCCCGTACTGTCTCAGTTTCCTCATTGGTGAAATGTGCATAGTAATACCTACCTCCTAGGGATGTTGTGAGAATTAGTTAGTTAAAACCCATACAGTGCCTTGAACAGATAACGCTCTGCACAAATGCTAAATATTACTATTGTAACACTTGCAATAAGAGCATTTATCATTTCTAAGTTGTTTTTAACATTCCAAAAACATACCCTCCTATGCTCATAATGTTTTAGGAGACTGGGCAATATAAGAAACAAAATCCGTGCTTTAGATCTGGCTGCTTGTGATGTGGATGGCTTTGCTTTTGTGTCAGGTGATGTGCTACAAACATCTTTGGCAGATGTGTGACATCCAAACTTTCTGGAATGGCTGCCAGCTTCAAGGCTGGGTTGATCAAATTAATCTTCAGTTTGCCTATCCCAACGCTTCTAACAACATATGCTGGGGATGATGCAGTGATGACAGTAACCAAGGTTTGATAGTCATCTATATATGCCCTGATTTTCCTGATGGGAATCAAAGACTATGGTGTGAGACTCTCACATAGTATAGGTCAGTGTAACTCTGGAGCTGTGCTGATTTGCACCAGCTGAAGATCTTGCCCATTAACTCCAGATACCCACTATTCCTATCCCCCCCTCCCGTGTTTTTACTCAGGGTTAAATACTACCTGATAAAAATATAGATGTTGCCTCCTTGAGCACTCTAAATATTTAATTTGGGAACCAACGTGTACCATGCCAGCATATTTCTGATTATTGCTGTTACCTGATGGCTATCAAGAAAGGCCTCGGAAACGCAGGTAATTAGGCGTTATCCTCAGTGCCTGTTGGACAGTGTCCCCTGCTGGGGTTTCAAGTACAAGTTAGTTTACAGGGAGTCTCACAGGAAATTGTGGTTTTGTTTTGTTTTCCTTTTTTTTAGCATTATCAACAATGTTTGGTTTGCAACAAATTCCTATTTTGTAGCCAAGGCGCCTCAAACTGTCTTTATACTATTGGTTAATATGTATTGAGCACTTTACAAACTATAGGGGACACAGTCATCTCACATGACTCAAGATTTAGATTTGGTAAAAAACAAACGTTTCCAAACCCAAAGTCCAATAGAACTGTTTCCATTAATTTGCCACTGAAGTGTCAGTGTAAATATTGGTTTTCAAACCTTCCCCCATGACTCTGAAAGGGAAATAGACTATAAACACAAATGAAACTGACTTCAATGATTTCCATTGCTCATTCTGAGAGAGAGAAACAGAGCAATTAAACAGCATGCATGGGGAAAAGTGAGATGTTTAAATTCCTCTGGTATTAGTCTATAGGAAAAGAAATGCATGTCTCTACAATATGATTTTTAATTAATCCTCACAGAGCACCAATGTGAGATAAGTATTACCCTCCCATTTTACAGATGGGGAAACTGAGGCCGAGACATCCAGTGACCTACTCAAGTTCACAAAGGCATAATAATTAGAGGCAGGATTAGAACTCAGGAGTTCATGTGCTCAGGCCACTTAGCCTCTGCCTCTCCCTCTCCTCTCAGCTAGACCCAGGGCAGTGGCTATTCTGCAATAGCCCAGACTTGGCCAGGGGAGCTGGGGCTCACGATTTTTTGCTTTCACCTGGGCAGCACCCAGAGAAAGGCAGGTCAGTGTCACATCTACACCTGTCTCCATAGGACCCCGCCTCTTCTCCGTGCCCACACCCTGAGCCCCCCATGGGACTCTACCCACTCTACCCTCCTGCCCCCCCAATCCCTCCAGGGGCCCCCCACCCACTTTCCCCTCATGCCTCCTCCCCCCCTTGGGACCCCGCCCACATCCCCCCTCTCCCCCTGCACCCCCAAGGGACCCCCGAGTCCCCCCTCTCCTCACCCTGCCCCCTCTCCCCCCCGGGACCCCTCCTGCCCACTCTCCCCACACATCCCCTCTCCCCCCCACACCCCCAAGGGACCCCCGAGTCCCCCCTCCCCACACATCCCCTCTCCTCACCCCGCCCCCTCTCCCCCCCGGACCCCTCCTGCCCACTCTCCCCACACATCCCCTCTCCCCCCCATGCCCCCAAGGGACCCCTGAGTCCCCCCTCCCCACACACCCCCTCTCCTCACCCTGCCCCCTCTCCCCCCCGGGACTCCTCCTGCCCACTCTCCCCACACCCCCCCCTCTCCCCCTGCGCCCCCAAGGGACCCCCGAGTCCCCCCTCCCCACACATCCCCTCTCCTCACCCCGCCCCCTCTCCCCCCCGGACCCCTCCTGCCCACTCTCCCCACACATCCCCTCTCCCCCCCATGCCCCCAAGGGACCCCTGAGTCCCCCCTCCCCACACATCCCCTCTCCCCCCCATGCCCCCAAGGGACCCCCGAGTCCCCCCTCCCCACACATCCCCTCTCCCCCCCATGCCCCCAAGGGACCCCCGAGTCCCCCCTCCCCACACATCCCCTCTCCTCACCCTGCCCCCTCTCCCCCCGCCGGACCCCACCCGCCCGGAGCCGCTCCCCTCCCGCGGCCGGGAGGCGGGGGGGCGGCGAAGTCTCGCGAGAGGCGGGCGGGGGCCGCTGGCTGCGGGCGGCGCGGAGCGGAGCGGCGGACGCGGCGCAGCCGGAGCCCGGGAGAGGCGCTGAGGGAGGCGGCACCGAGCCCGGCCCGGCGACCCGCTCCGCACCGGGGGCACGGCCGGCCCCGCCCCGCGCTCGCTGCGGCCCGGCCCGGGGCTCCCGAGCAGGCGGGGCCCAGGCGGCCTCGGCTCCCCGACCCCTGCCATCTTAGCGGCCGAGCCCGGCCCCGGCCCCGGCCCGGGCCGCCTGCCGAGCCGACGGAGGGTAAGGGCCGGGGGCGCCTGGCGCCGTCGCTGCCGGCGGGGGGGCGGCGCGGCGGGGCGGGGGGGCGCGGCGCGGGGGGCAGGTGCCCCCCCCGCCAGCGGGAGCAGCGTCCCCGGCCCCCCCCCCGCGCGCCACTGCAGTGCTGCGGCAGGCCCGGCCCGGCCCGGGGGGCGGGAATGGCGGTTCCTCCTTTCCCTCCGCACGGCCCCCGCCGGCCCCCTCCGCACGGCCCCCGCCGGCCCCCTCCGCCGGAGACGGGGCTGCGGCCCCGAGGGCGGCCCCGGGCTGCGAGCCGGCGGGAGGTGGCCGCTGGTTTCCTTTGCGCTGCTAGATGGTTTCGTGGCTGTGGGGGAGCGTGTGGTGAACGCGAATCAGCCCTTGTCGGCGTCTCCCTCCCTCCCTCCCCTCCTGGCGTGAGGGGCAACGAGTCTTTCCTCGGTACAGTCAGGTGCTTTGTTTGTTTGTTTAAATAGCTCTTTTATTCCATCCTGCAGACTTGCTCCTCCCGGAGTGGTGAGTTTTTAGGGTAAATACCGTTTTGCTCAGTGCAGATGCGGGATTTAGGCGAAAGTGACCTATATAAAGACCTCTTCTTGCTTCCCTTCAGCTGTGTCTGTGCTTAGTGACCGTGCCCGCCTGTAAAATAACATTTTTCAAACATTTCAATCTGTCAAATCAAAATATCTAATTGGATTTAGATTTCTGAAACCTCTGTGTCAGTGTCGCTTTTGGTTCTTGCAGCAGTTATTTACGGATGTCTTCTAACCTGATTTGCTGCAAACGTTGTTGGAAATGTTAGGGTTCAACCTTATAACAGTAAAAAAAATACCGTAGGTCCATTGCATATTACAGGCACTCCGACAGCACGGTGGTGGGTGCGGTACAAGAAATGGAAAAGAACAGAGTTAGAATTATGTTGTCTAGTGTCAAGATTTAAATATCTTACTGAATATGAAAAAAATACGATTAGGTTTGAGACCCTTATTCTGTTTGTTTTCCCAGCAGAGAGCTAGTATTTATTGTGCTTGCACCTCCTGTTTATCATGGCCTGGAGTATTTCATTAGGTGGCATTTTAGTGAATGAGTTGGTTAAATAGCAGTTGCTTTAACTAGTTGAACCAATTGTGACCGTCATCTTTGATGACCGCATTTCTAGCATCTTTATAGCAATTTCTCCATAAAGGCCAGATGAGTGAGATGTTACCTTCAGGTTTGAATTTCATTGATTGGTTAGTGTTAATGCTATTTATAGTGAATCTGTCACATTCTCCTTGTTTTATGTATTTGCATAAAGGTGGTTGTTGTGGAATGTTTAAAAAGAAATGTTTCAAAATGCCATTTCTAATGTGCGGTAGTACATCTTGTTGAATACTCTAGTTCAGAGGCTAAAATGTCTGAAGAATAGCTCTAGTGTGTAGTACATTGTAATAGTGAAGACAATATCAAAGCAATGAAAAATCAGGATATATTTTAGTACTGGGGATGTGGATTTGTTTTTACATAGTTCATGACTACAGACTAACCCATCCTATTGCTATATATGTGATTTCAAATATTTCTCTCAAAACAAAGTTGAGGTTGCATCTTGATTCCAGTTGTTCCTGTTCACTATTTTGTAACTTTTGTTGTTTTGTAGCTTTTGTTACTTATGTCCAAGGACAAAATAACTAACAACTGATTTGAGCCTTCATGTTAGATTGTTCACAACATTGTCCTAGTTTATGCTAGTGTGTTTGCCCCTGGTTTTAGAACTCTTCTTCTTGGTATGTATTGCCACAAAAATGGAGATACATTTGAATCCTAACTTGACATCTGAACTCGAGAGAGTGAATTTTTCTTTTGTGTTGTGGCTGTCTCAGTAAGGAGAAATTAATTCTGAAAGTTTTGTTTAAATATATGTAGCTTGTTGGTTAAAATAAGAGTCTAAAGTGAAGTGCCTATAGACAGGTCATTATCCGAGAAGCTAAAATTAAATGGCACATGTCGAGGGTCAGAATTATGTATGCCTACAATTATTTAAATCCTAAACTGAACTATTGAAGTAGTGTACCTCACGTCACACCCTCCCATTAAATTCCATCGTAAGCTAACTTTTAAAGAATTTCCTTTAAAAGTTATTTGCTCTCTTGTACCCATTTATATAACTTTCATCTTTGCCTTTGCTATAATTCCCCAGTGTTTGTTACTGGAATAAAATGTTTTAAACAGAAGTTGTAAGACACCACTAACTTTTTGGAATTAATGAGATTATTCAAAGAGAGACAATCAAATATCACACTGCTGATTACAGTTTTGTAATGTAAGGTCATTTGCCAAATGTCTCCTAATACTGCATTTCCTGTAATCTATATTTTCAGTGAACAGTAGATAAGGTAAGGAATTTGTTTTAAAGATTATACAGATAGATCATTGCTGTATAGTAAGATTAGTTTCACGAGTGACAAAATGTGTGTAGTCTGCATGCATGCATGCCTGTGTTTGTTTGATTACTTGCTAATTGCAGTCTATTTTTTTTCTACCTCTAAAGCTTCATGTTGTAGTGACTCTTTTTTCCTCTGAAAGGTCTAGTGTCACTCTATCCACTGCAAGCAGACCATTGCTCCTAAGCCAACCAAATGGACAGTACAGTTCACTTGGAGAATATTTCTGTTGTGTGTTTAGCAAATAGTGGAAACCAGTTATTTTATTAAAGAAAAATGGACATTTGGATAGATTTGTGTCAAACTTTACAAAGACCTGTGGAGAGACAATGGCAAATGTCATAATTTTTTTTCTTGAAATGTATGTTGATGGCCAGTCAAGTTGTACTTAAACATATAGAAAAAAATTGTCTTTTTTAGAATCACATAGGCGTGTATATTGGTACATTCAGGCCCATATTAGAAGCTAAGGATCTTTGTTCAGCTATTTAAGATAGAATATTATGGTTCATGATCCCATCTCCCAAAATATAAGGGCTAGGTCTAGCCTCATATTTCATAGAGCAGTATGTTATTAAGCATCATGATATTGTCTCCATGGCTCCATAAGACTACCCTCGCAAAGCGGGGAACCCATCTTTAACTCTAGACTTGTTCTTTCATTTGACAAGCCTGCAAGCTCCTGTCTGTACTAGAAAAATCCTCTATTGGTGACATCAGACTTCAGTTACAAATAACTCATGGCCTCAATCAACCATGGTTGAGAATGGCTTACCTGCAAGTATATTCAGAGCCATTTTAATACCTATTATGGGTATTGAAAATGGATTGGCACTGTCTACACTAGTGACCAAATTATTCTCACTCCTGAATTGACTTGGTGTAGGGAGAACTCCTGGTGGATACAATTTGTCACCCACTGGTTATTTGCTGCCAGGTTTAAGAGACTGAAAAGATAACTGAGTAGAAAGGGGTGCTTTAAAGCACTACTTTCAAAGTTTGTAGAAGGAGTTTTTTTAAAAGAGTGCACATTCTCCATTGTGATTATAAGAGGAGGAGAGACTGGGAAACAAAATGGAAAAATCCCAAGGATAAAAGGGCATAGAACCACTAACCTCCTCCTGCTCAGGCAAAGTGGCGGGGAAGTTATGTTTTGAAGGGCTAGTAAGCAAAAACAGTTCACCCTGTGAAAATCTGTTTGGAGTATCAGGACATAGAATTAGAGTTCAAGTGCATTTTTTAGGAAAAAATTGTACAACACTGAGGGAAAGAGTGTAGATCTGTTTAATCACCATTTTAAACAGCTATATGATATTCTCCTTATTTATGTACTGACATACAGTTCAGAGCACATTAACACACACAGGAAGATGCTGTCCCTGTCTCAAGGTGCTTATAGTCTGTCTAAGCAACTCAACATGTTGGGTGACCCTAAGGAGGTTTCCTAGATCATCTTTGGCAGGGGAGGGGGAGGGGAATTGATAATCAGTAGCTGAAAGGATGAGTTTATTGCAATGGGATTGCAGTTAAAGGCTTCTTGTAGTAATTTATCAGAATTTGAAACAGTTATTTGTTGTGGGAGTTCCTGAGGAATCTGAGTTTCATAATTCCTGGTTTCTTTGCCAGAAGAAGTGACATCACTACCACTGTAAAAGTAGTTTGAAAATGGCCTAGTCTGTGGTTGTTTTCGTCTACACACAAACCAATGCAGCATCTAACTAAAATTGTTTGAAAAAATGATTTAAACTGGTGTAAATTCCTGTGTGGGCACACTTAAATAGATTTACACTTGTATTGCTTTCGCTTTTTGCCAATGATTTAACTTATCTTTAACTTATATGGATTTAAAAAACAAATTTATGTAAAACAGTACAATTTATTGTCTAGATAGGAAGTTAGATTTCCAGTGTTCAAACATGTTGGCGTTTAGAGGAAGGATGGTTAGGTTTGGTTTCTAAAACAGAAAAAAAGCACTCTTAGTCCAGAATAGAGCATCCACACATAGTTATTCTGAAATTCTTGTTCCACTTTCAATTTACATCCTTCCTTAGGCCTGGTCTACACTAGAATCTTACATCAGTATAGCTATATCTCTCAGCGGTGTGAAAAATCCATAACTTTTGAGATGTAGCTATACTGACTTAAACCCCTGTGTAGACAGTGCTAGATTGACTGACAGAAGAATTTGTCTATCCACCTAGCTACTGCTTCTCGGGGGGTGGATTACCTTGACTGATGGGAGAAACCCTCCCATTGGAGTAGGCAGTGTCTACACTGAAGCACTACAGCGGTGGAGTTATAATGTTTTAAGAGTGATGCATACCCTTAATCTGGAAGAATTTTCATGTATAGAAAACCCCTAAAATAGATAGATGGGCTCAACTCGTCACTGAAAGTGACGCTTTATTAATGTGAATGGGCAATAGTTTCTGACTTTTCCTCTGGTATTGTTTGGCTGTAGGCAGTTTTTTCGGGGTTGGGTTAATGGGGCATCAGCACATAATTTTAGATGGTGAACGCTATCTTCTACAAGAGAAAAAACTAGAAACTGAATTGTATTTTACTTTTTAAAATAAAATGGAAGTTTAGATTCTGAGGAAAGAAGCAAAAATCAAAAAGGTCTAAAGTTATGACACTTGCAGTTTTTCTATGGCTGTTACTTTGCACTGACACTGGCTATAACTATCTGCAGCCATGAAGATATTTTTGTTATAGTAAGGCATAATGTGCAGGGTGACATGTTCCCCCCCCATCCCCTTCACAGGTCTATAAAACATCTACACTTGAAGAACATATGAGATAAGTTAAATCTTATTTTAAGGTAGTTTTCTAGTGGTATGCCTGTGAATAGGTTTTGTGAATTTAATTTCGCTTTAGCTGTACATCTGTGATGTTAAACCACATTTAAAAATTCTTCTGGCTGTCTTATATGGATTCGAGAGTTTACCTACAGTTCAGTTTGAGACTGAACATCAATGTGTGTTACACTCAAAGCCCTTCATATTGGGTTTTTACTTCGTTTAAAAATTACTGGGAATTTCAGTGTTGATTCTAAAATTTTAAAAATGGGTGAAAATGGGTGACAAAAATGAAAGGCGGGAATGGGGGATGCCCAATACTCATGTAGGCTGGCGGAAGAGTGCCCGGTACACATGGGAGTGGGGAGGGGTGCAGCAGGTGGTGGGGACCAAGAGGTGCCTGGTAATTACGATGGTGCAGTTGAGGAAACCTTCCGCTCCCTGTGGGCCTGTTGTTGCAGCGATCGGGTAGTCTCAACTGCCTGGCTCCCTGCCTATCTTGCTCCCCCATTGCAGAGCAGCAGTTACCAACGTGAAGTTACCCTCCTCTGTGCAGGCGTGCTGTATCGTCCAGCAGAGACTCTACGAGGGGGCAACTGAGCCACCATCTCCCCTTCTGGACTGGGGAACCAGGCCTGGGGAGTTCCGTACTTCAAAATCCAGTTGAAAATTGGGAAAACCTGAAAAATGGCTTTTTTTAAACTTGGGAATTTTGGGGGAAAATTGGGAAAAACCAAAGTGCTTTAGTTATACCATAATTCTTAGAGCACCACCTCAGTGAGTAAAGTAGTCTTCAGCCTCTCCCTTACCTCAGCTACATTAAAAAACCCCTGCCTTTAGTAGCTTGCCTCCGTTGGCCGAGCATCAGAAGGCACAACTCTCTCAAGGGGCAGATGGGCCGCTGGGACCAGCCCACCTCTTTCTGCTGCTGAATCAGCCTTTCCACTCTTCCTTGTTGGTTCCTATAACATTTCTTGCCCACTCCCCAGCCTGGTCTCCTGAGATCACCCACCCTAACTCCTGTTGGTTGCAGACTTGAAGGGATTGGGAACCAGCAGCATGGGAAAGTGGAGCACATGATGAGGGTGAAAAGAAGAAGGGCTGGGGTCTTGCAGCAGGGAAGTAGTTTAGATAGGTTCTTCTCAGCATCCGTAAACCCTTCTTCCCTGGCGTAGTGCCACTCCATGGCAACAGCAAACCATGGGCTGTTAGCCTACTCGGCAAGAGTTAAATTGCATTAGAGCTCCTTTCAGGGATCTCCCATTTACACAGTATTAGGTATGTTGGCTTATCACTGTTTTCCCTCCCCTTTCTCAGAATATAATGCTGATCTCTCTCTCCAGTCCTCTCTTAATTGTTGACTATTCCGCCCTCAAGCCCAAGAGAGCAGGAGGAAGGTTATTTGTGGAGTTTGTCCTAATGCTGCTTCACAGACAGGCCACTGGAGTACAGTGAGAGGTGTGGTATCTCTTCCCCTGGGAAACCAGACTTCACTGGGGCTTCTGAAGTTGGGTCTCAGGGGCAGTACAACATGCTTTCTCTTCAGTATTAGCCTGGCTTGTAGTTGTCACTGACGTTAACTCCTACTTCGCACTTCCCCCCAGAGAAACATAAACCAGTCTGAGAAAGGGGGTTGTGGGTACTATAGGGGATATTACTCTATTGAGACTTGAATGTCACTGGCTTTTCTTCCTCTTCTGCAAATACACGTTGCTTTTGTACTGTCTTGTTGGTGTAAGGTATGTGCTTTGGTCTCTCAGGGCTAGTCTACACTGGCAATGCTAAAGCACTGCTGTGGCAGCGGTTTAACGTGCCTTGTGTGGTCGCGGCGCAGCGCTGGGAGAGAGACCGCTCTAAAAGTCCCACCTCAACAAGGGGCGGAGCTCCCAGCACTTGGAGCACCGTCCACTTTTCCCAGTGCTGGGGCACTGTTTACACTGGCACTTTACAATGCTGCAACTTGCTGCTCTCATGGGGGGTGTTTTTTCACACCCCTGAGTGAGAAAGTTGCAGCACTGTTAATTGCCAGTGTAGACAAGCCCTCAGTCTCTGTCTGTTCTGGAAAGCAACTGAGTTTAATAACAGTTAAAATCATTGGCGGATCATCCATGCTTTTGATGGGACTGAATGAGGTTAAATGTGTACCAGAACTGGGCTTTGGCAGTAGTGACCTGATGCAAGCATGGTTTTGAAATCCATTTATATTATGATTGGCCAAGTCCACGTAGTCAAGATGGCTGTATACATTTTAATATGTTAAGTAAAACACAAGATGAATGCATAACAATAAGCTCATCACAAGGTCTCCAACTACTGTAACCTTTATTTTCCCATACCTCTTACCCTAACCTTTGTCAGTCACCCATTGCTGTATTAGATTTAATTTAAGGCTTGTGTATGTTAGGGAATTTTGCACTGGTATTGCTTCACTAGTGTAACCCGCTTGCAATGTAAATATGTTGCATTGGTATGCATATGTTATCAGGGATAAATTGCACTGGTGCAGTGTGTCTGTATGGCAGAGGTTGCAGCACTGTAGCTGCACTTATGTAAAAATTCCTAGTGTAGACAAGACTGGTATGAAAGATGGAGAGGGAGTACTAGTGTGGTTCAGAGACAATGCCCTGTCAAGAACACTAACCTCCATTCATACTCATAGTTGTTAAAAAGGGCAGGAGAGAGAGGGTTTTTACCCAGGAAAATATCTTAGGAGGCTAGAACCCCCAATCCTCTGGCTGCTGGAAGAGGAAGGAGCTATCTCTCAGAAATGGACCTGATTCTTATCAGCGGCACTATTTCCTGAAGGCTTCTAATTAGCTTTGTTGAGACTGACCAGAGTCTTGTTCATTACATTTTATTGCTGCTTGGGGAAAAAACTATGCACAGGGCTGTAGGTACTGGGACTGTCAGTGTGCAGATTCAGGAAGATTTCACTGCAAACATTGACATTTCACTATTGTAAAGGATAGAAAACCCCACCACCACCACCCTTTTTTGGGGTAAAAGGAGGATTAATTTTGGCAGAAATTGAAGTCTTAGAGCCCACCTTAGGAATTGCCCTATGGGATCAGACCTGAGGTTCATCTAGTCCAGTATTTTATCTTTAATGGTGGCCAGCACCAGATGCTTCAGAGCAAGATGTAAGGAACCCTGCATTGGACAGATGTGGGATAATCTGCTCCTTATGAAGGTTTCATTCTAACCCCTGATGCTCAAAGATTGGTTTAAGCCCTGAAGCATGAAGCCAGAGAAAGTTTTATACTTGCCTACTTTCCAGAGGCAAGTATAAAAGTGGATTTTTCAGGTGCTTAGTGGAACACCATGAACATCTATGAGACTCTAAAAATCATAAGATCCTAAAACAAAAATGTGAATGTAGTGAATCTAGTGTATATTCTTAAGAGTATTTTACTATTTTATTATACTATTTACTATAATAGATAACCTTTCATGGTGTTCTAATTAGCATGAGGCTATGTCCACTAGACTTCTTTTCTTAAAATTTCCCACTCTGGCTTACTGCTAGTGTAGACCGGCTAGTGTAGACCGGCTCCTGACATTTCAACTGCTTTATTTTTTATGGTAGTTAAATAACAGCAGCTGTGCTGGTGCTCGTCCCACCGGTTCGGCTGCATTGGTGGTGGCCCCGCGTGAGAGAGTCTAGCGTCTGGAAGGCTGAAGAGTGTGTGCAGCTGTCACCCCTAGTGTCGGTGCAGTCGTTGCATGTGAAGGTGCTTATGTTGGAATAGTTTATCCCTGTAAGGAAAGAGGAATGATCTATACTGGTATAAGCCTTTGTTAATTTGGGCAAGTTTCATTGGTCATACAGGTAGTTACACCAGTATAAATTCCTGTGTGGACACTCTGTGGACTGGTCTACACTAGAAATTTTAGCCAGTATAGTAATGTCAGTTAGAGTTGTGATTTTTTTTTTTTAAGAGTATTTCTATACTGGCAAAAGCCTACTAGTGTAGACGAGTTATACCAGGAAAAATGTGCTTCTGCCGGTATACGAACCTGTGAAAAGTAGTTGTCACAGCGGACCGTGGTGAATATACAGGGCCATATGTGATGACTGTTCACTGTCTTTTTCATTTGGGATTGTAAACTGTCATTCACCCTCTTAACAGCACTAGTAAAAAATTAACCTCATGGGTTTTTGTTTGCACTTTAATTTTAACTGCTCTTTTGCATACTATAAAACTCTGACTTTCCAAAAATAGAACATCTCCATTAATTCACACTAACCATTGCAGAATACATAGTGGAAGGTCAAGACCCACCCAGTGTATAATCTAATGTACACTATTTTATGAAAGCAACAGAGAGCTCCATTGTGGCTGACTGTTAAAATGCTCTATTAAAGCCTCCCTTAGCTGTACATCTCCGCAGTTGGCTCATCTAATAGACCTTGTGTCCAGCTGCTCACATTCAGCAGAGTGCTGCTCAACCTCACCTCTCCATCCTGGTGGGAGCTTTTCCACCTTCAATTCACAGATGTATGCAGTACACAACATGCAGCTATAACCAGTAGGTATTTTTCTCGCTGAGATCTGGTCTAATGAGTAAGCAATGCCAGCAGTCTACCAAAAGCACATTCAGCTGACATTCTGCACTTACTGAGCCAGTAGTTGAATCTTTCTTTGGCATTGTTGAGGTGGCCAGTGTATGGCTTCATGAGCCAGCAAAGCAAGGGGTTGGGTGGGTCTCCCAGAATCATCGCTGGCAGTTCAACATCGCCAGTGGTAATCCGTTGGTCAGGAAAGAATGTCCTGGTTTGCAGCTTTTTGAAAAGTCCCGTGTTCTTAGAGAGGCAAGCATCAGGCCCCTTCCCCGACCAGCCTGCATTGTTATCAGTGAGGCATCCTTGGTGGCCCACTAGCACTTACATAACTGTAGAAAAGTAGCCCTTTCTGTTGTTGTACTCTGTGGTGTAAGGTGGTCTGTTGTCAAAATAGGGGTATGCAACGCCCCACCACAGTTTGGGAACTCCATTGCTGCGGTTCCATCCACTGTTCCCTGTATGTTGCTGAGAGTGACATACCTGGTAGCAGCAGACATTTAATGGCCTTAAACTAGTGGTGGGCAACCTGCAGCCCACGCACGTACCTGTCAGGGTAATCCGCTGGTGGGCCGCGAGACAGTTTGTTTACATTGACTGTCTGCAGGCACGGCCGCCCACAGCTGCCAGTGCCCGCGGTTCGCAAAGGACAGTCAGCTCTATAATTCAGGAAGCTAGCTATATGGATTGCTGAGAGTATGTGGAGGTGAACCTTTCCCCAGTCATTTCACATCAACCTTGTGACTATTTCCTTGCTTGTTCTTCTGCTGTAGGTTCCACCCTAATTATTATCAGTGAATGTTAAGGTTTTGGTTTTGACTTAAGGCTGGTCTACACATAGTTATTTCTGTATAGACTATGCTAATATACGTGCCTTTATACTGATATAACTATGTCCACTCTGAGGGCTGTACTACTTAACTACAACTCTTTCTAAACTGATATAATGAAAACAGTACAGAACCTGTGCGTAGATCAGCCCTTAAAAGCCCTGAACGGCTTGGGACCTACTTCTTTGTGAGAATTCTTTTGCCATGTACTATACTGCCACATCGGCATTCAATGGAGATGCTCCAGTCAGAGCCTGTGGGTATAAAGGTCAGCAAGCTGTTTCTGTGAGGGGCTCTCAACTTTGGAACTGACACTACCCTCCATGGTTTGAAATAGCCTAAATTTGTTGACTTTCACTCTGTTTCAAGGCCCATCTGTTTATCCAGGCTTTTGGGAAGGGAGGGTTGTGATAAGGGCTGGTGTTTGTGGCAATGAGGTGGTGGTTGAGTTTTGAGTCTGTCAGCTTATTTTTTGGTTTTGAGGTGAGGGGCATCTGCTGGTTCAGTTTTTTCCGTCTTGCATATGATTCTTTTTGTTTTGTTTTGTTTTGTTTTATTTTTTAACAAAACTCCTGGCATCCAAGGTGAGCTATACACCACGTCTGAACACTGCTACCAGCTGTGGGTATATGAATCCGTAATTGCATTGTTGTCTGAGACTCACCAGTTGTCATGCCAGCATTTCTGGTGGGAGAACACAATGGAAGGAGTAGCCCTAGGACTAGGACGTTGTGGGCTGGTGAGGGAGAGAGTCTACCCTGCAACCTCTGTTTATAATCCTTTTCCTGGGTTAGTTTCAAACAATAGATGCTTGTTTGGTTGATCCTGTCACTGTAGTATGGCGCCTAACTTAATAACAAGACTGAATTTGTTTTGCCCTGTTGAGAAATAAAATGTATTCTGACCTCACAGAAATATTAGCCTGACTGAAGCAGGCAGCCAGCTAAGTCAGCCAGCAGATGATTGGTTAGCTTGTATGTCTGGTGGAGATGACAATTAATATTTAAATTAAAAAAAAAAAAGATTTTAAATGATCTAGACCCATCATGCTTTTCAAGTAGCTACTTCAGTATGGTTTTTTTTTTTTACCCTTCTCTTCCCTCCTTCCACCTTTCCTGCTTTTGTTTTTAGCCCTCACTTGTTGCATTTTGTTTCAAATTCGATTGTAAGATGTTCGGGGCAGAGAGCATGTTGAGTGGCCAGCACAGTGGGGCCCAGTCCCGATTGGGGCCTTCTGACACTAACACAATAAACATAATTCTAAGTAATTTAGCATTCAGAACCTTTGCCATTCAGCTTTCCACTCACATTAGTCTATCAGTTTGAAGTATTACATGAACTACAAGTCTGCTTGTGGCATGGTGTAGTCAGTTTGCATACTTCAGCAGGAGGGGGTTCTCTCTGTCTGTTGAATACAGGCAAGGTATGAAATCTTCTTCTCTACAGAAAACATACTTGTCTCTCTGGTGTATAATTTGTTTTTATGCCTACCACTCAGGAACCTTTTTATGCCTACCACTCAGGAACCTTTTTATGCCTACCACTCAGGAACCTCTCTGTCGTTCATGTTGTATATTCTACAGGCCCTCCTAGAAAGGTGTTCTTCAAAATAACTGCATCTTATGAAAAACTTCTTTCCATGGAGCCTTTAAGTAAAAGGGATTTCAAATATTGTACTAATTTCAACTTGCTTGGTTTTTCTGCATCTTATTACATTTTGGTTACAGTAAAAGCCTCTCACTTATAAAAAACAAAATCAATAATATATTACTGTAAATAAACTGCGGTTATTATGCGATATTAAAGGTGGCTGCATGGGTAAATAATGGTTATGTGCCTTTTTATTTTTCCCTGCTTTATGAAGAAAATCTGAAATATTTTTTAAAAAATTTGTTTTCTCTTAGGAATATCATGTCTTGTCTTCCCTGTTTTTTCTGGGAGATTTCTTGGCGGGCCAGATGGCGGGAGTGGGAATTTTTCTCCCAAGCGTGTCTCAGATGTTTTAGTTATACAGGTGTTAACAAAAGCAAGCAAACCAAGAGTTTTAAACTATTGGACGATGAGCCCCTTCCCCTCTCAGTTGCTCAAGTTTTTCTTTCTTTGTGCTTGTGGTGTTGTGGTTATACTCATTCTCCAGTTCAGTGTCTTCCAGGAAAACAGAGGAGACAAGATCTGAATTTCTAATGTGAAAAATGAGTGCCCTGACTGCTCTTCCTCCCCCTCTCTGATTTTTTGTGTGAAGAAAGCTGTCTGGTTTACTTTACACAGTATGGCTTTAGTAGAAAGCAGACAAGCACATACCTATTTTATTTTTCATTTATGCTATTAACTTCTTAAAAATAAAAGTATATGTAAGGTTTTTCCCCTGCAGTGTATGCTGCATATCTTATATATTGTGATGTACATCAGAGCTTAGATGTGACTGGCGACTGGTAGTGGGCACTTTACAAATACCTAGCCATTCTTTTTTGTACATAGGGTTTGTTTTTTTTTTCTTTTTAAGTATGTTTCCCCCTCTTTATGCTCCTGTTTGTTTGGAGGTATTTTAATAAGCACCATGTAATGGTGCATTGTTACTCTTCTGTCAGTTTCTACCAGAGGACACCCTAGATGTTTATATAAGAATCGTGGTAGTACTAACAGTGCCATTCCACCAAGATTACTCTTGGGTCCTGGCCAGATTCAGGGGAGCAGCCAGAACCAACAACCTGCCTGAAGGCGAGAAGAAATCCGCCTGCGTATGCCCTAAGAAATGTAACCTAAGACTGCATCTAATTTGGCTCCAAGACTTCTTCCCGTGCCTGGGAGGAGCACTGTAGTAGCTTAGCAGCAGCTGGCTTTGTGGAGGTAGTTCTTTAATTATATTTGCATGTGATGTTTCTGCTGGTATAGACACTTCTGTTCTTCTAGAACTAGAGTTCTTAGAACTGTTGGACTAGCTTCTGAAGTCTCTCTGGATCATATCCTCTTCTAACATCTTTGCCAAATCATCTGCAAAGAAGCTGTTTCTTGGAGCTGTGTTAAGTGGCTAGTGACTAACAATGCCAGCTTCCTGATGCAAACTGCTGTCATTGGTAATATTAAAAAATAGATTTTTGATCTTTGAGAAATCATCTAGCTGTAGGTTTCAGAGTAGCAGCCGTGTTAGTCTGTATTCGCAAAAAGAAAAGGAGTACTTGTGGCATCTTAGAGACTAACCAATTTATTTGAGCATAAGCTTTCGTGAGCTACAGCTCACTTCATTGGATGCATTGAGCTGTAGCTCACGAACGCTTATGCTCAAATAAATTGGTTAGTCTCTAAGGTGCCACAAGTCCTCCTTTTCATCTAGCTGTAATAAGGGCAAATGGGCGGCAAGCAACGTTAGAGGACATGTTCCTTCCCTGTTACTTTCAGGAACCTTACTTTGTTCTTGGATGTTCTTTACAGTTTGCCTTCAGAAAATAAATAATGTTTCATGGCACTGAAAGTTGAATTCCCAGTTCCGCTGTATCCAGCTGGGCACGTGGGTCGGCTGCATGTTTTATTAGGGGGCAATTTCCCACATTTTTCTGGTCAGTTGTCAGGGCAACATCTCATTTTCTACCTAACGTGTCAGGAAGTTCTACTTTTTCTCTCATCGTACATCCAAAAACTTTATAAAGTGGGCACCTGACATTCCCTATTAACAGCTGGCCAATAGATCCTTTCTTAATAAAGGAAATGTTCCTTGAAACCTACGTGGTTTTTTCTGTGTCTGTTCCTGCTGGAAAGCATAAGCATAATCTGTTCTTCTGAACTTCCATAAGAACAGAGGCGTCAAATGCCCAGGTATGAAATTATTCTTCTTGTTCAGTTACAAGAAGGATATGGTGTTGTATATGGCGCTTCAGAACCTACAAAGAGCATTCTTTTTTGTGCATGCAAATTCACTATCTATAAAAGGCGTCAGGTTGACAGCCTCGGCGACTGTGACGGCGGTAATTTTATTTATCCTCCGAGCAGGTAGAGTACAGGCAGTGCTACTGCAAGAATCCCCAGTTGACCTGCCATTGTGCCTCAGCGGCGTCCTTCAGAGGCAGCCTGCAGAGGCCAGGAGGTCGTTCAGTCTACATGCCCGTTAAATTGTCCTCTCTGCTGAGACTGCCAACAAGGGAGGCAGTTAGTGCCAATTGTGCTATTGGTTTTTGTGGTGTGGATGCTTGTCTCCTGGGACTTGTATAGAGCTCACCATACTCATTTCACTCATGCTTCTGAACAGCTGGATCTCAAACAACTTTTGGTCACCACTTGGGCTGAATTTTTACTCTTTATCTAGAGATTAAAGGGTCTGTGTCCCATTACCACAATCACTGAGTCATCCACTCCCCCATAAAGAAGATTTTAACCATGTGCCTCATGGTGCAAATAATAGGTAGAATGTAGTAGAGTTAACAATTGGTACTGCTGGCTTTAGTGAGTGAGTGGCACTCTGCAACTGGGGGGAAAAAATCAAGCTTAGTAGTACTTTACATGTAGATAGCACCTTTCACCCTATGATCTCAAAGCACTTTACAGTTGCTGCAGAATGTAGTGGTGTATAGTGGTTAGAGTAAGGCACTGGGGATTGGACCTGGATTTTTATTCTCACCTTTGCCATTGATTTTCAATGTGACATTAGACATGACACTTCATCTCTCATTGACTTAGCTTACTGATCTGTAAAATGAGGATCTCACCTAACTTCTGCAAAACACTTGAGATATTCAAATGAAGACTCTTTATAAGGATGTGGTGGTGTTATAGATAACATCGATGAATTAACGTGTAATTCCATCCCATCATAAAATAAATATATATTCCTATTTTATAGGAGAAACCAACTTGACCTTGAAAGTCTGAGGTACACAGCAAGTCCGTTGCAGAACTGGGAATAGACCCCAGTTATGACTTCCAGTTATCACCTTTAACGATTGGGTAACCCTTCTGATACCAGAAGAGTCCATTGTCCTCTTGGGATATGCACATGGAGATGGAAGGGTGAGGGAGGAGTCATTTGCCATCACAGTACTTTTCTTTCCTCTCCCAGACCCAGTAGAAGGCCATCAGCAGTGCCAAGTGATCCAGGAATGGAAGGATAGCAGCAGAAAGCCGGAGGAGATGTGCATTTTCTTTCCCCTCCCTGGCTTTATGAGGAGTTCGCAAAAGAATGTTAATGTAGCTTTAAACTGCATTCACTTTTTCATCAGGGCCAGCTCCAGGCACCAGCGTTCCAAGCAGGTGCTTGGGGCGGCAGTCAGAGAGGGGCAGTAGAGTTTCCGCAGCGGCAGCGATTTGGCAGCAGCCTCTCCTTTCCGCCAGCCGCGGCGGCAATTCAGCAGCAGCTTCTCTCTCTCCTGCCGTCCGCGGCGGCAATTCAGCGGTGACAGGTTTTTTCACTGCTTGGGGTGGCCGGCCCTGTTTTTCATGATCCACCTTTGTGCTGTGGAACCCCATTCCCTTTCATGCTGGGTTCCAGAGGCAGTTGATGGTCGAGGTAGCAGGGGTGGAATGACTTCCATGCAGTTGCACTGTCCTGGAGACAGTAGCAGGGAGCAAGAGGCCCCAGATCTGGTGTGGAGGCACATGGCATTCATATGTCTTCCAAAATTCACATAGGTCTTTGGGGCGTAGGGGGGGAATCCTCTACCCCTTCCCCCTCAAACGAAGAAATTGAGGATAATTTACCTTAAGAGTTCTTCAGCACAAGGAAGTGATCAAGCCTACATGCTTGTTTTACACTAGACTCCCCATCCCCCAGCCCTTTTTTCTCACCATTGCTAACTGAGCTGAAGCTTCACTGGAGGTAGTTGGGAAATTGGAAGAAAAAAGTCTCTCTTAGGCACAGCTAAAGAGTTTGGAAAACACCTTATATACCTATGCGAGCTGTGCTGGGATGAATACTTTGGTATTTGCTAAGGTAGGAACCCTTTAGTTTTGCACAGATGTTTTCAAAACAAATTGGTGAGTTTAATTTTACGCTTGAGTAAAGAGTCTGTCTCTCCAATATACTCCCCCCACCCCCAATAGATGTGACCTAATTTAAAGAAAAAATGTTTTAATTAAATAAACTATTCCTGTCTCATTGCTTCTTTATTGGAATGTTTTCTGTCTAGGCCAGAGGTGGGCAAACTGCAGCCTGCAGGCCACATCTGGCCCGCGGGACCCTCATAGAATCATAGAATATCAGGGTTGGAAGGGACCTCAGGAGGTCATCTAGTCCAACCCCCTGCTCAAAGCAGGACCAATCCCCAATTAAATCATCCCAGCCAGGGCTTTGTCAAGCCTGACCTTAAAAACTTCTAAGGAGGGAGATTCTACCACCTCCTTAGGTAACGCATTCCAGTGTTTCACCACCCTCCGAGTGAAAAAGTTTTTCCTAATATCCAACCTAAACTTCCCCCACTGCAACTTGAGACCATTACTCCTTGTCCTGTCCTCTTCTACCACTGAGAATAGTCTAGAACCATCTTCTCTGGAACCACCTCTCAGGTAGTTGAAAGCAGCTATCAAATCCCCCCTCATTCTTCTCTTCTGCAGACTAAACAATCCCAGTTCCCTCAGCCTCTCCTCATAAGTCATGTGTTCCAGACCCCTAATCATTTTTGTTGCCCTTCGCTGGACTCTCTCCAATTTATCCGCATCCTTCTTGTAGTGTGGGGCCCAAAACTGGACACAGTACTCCAGAAGAGGCCTCACCAATGTCGAATAGAGGGGGACGATCACGTCCCTCGGTCTGCTCTCTATGCCCTTACTTATACATCCCAAAATGCCATTGGCCTTCTTGGCAACAAGGGCACACTGCTGGCTCATATCCAGCTTCTCGTCCACTGTCACCCCTAGGTCCTTTTCTGCAGAACTGCTGCCTAGCCATTCGATCCCTAGTCTGTAGCTGTGCATTGGGTTCTTCTGTCCTAAGTGCAGGACCCTGCACTTATCCTTATTGAACCTCATCAGATTTCTTTTGGCCCAATCCTCTAATTTGTCTAGGTCCCTCTGTATCCTATCCCTGCCCTCCAGCGTATCTACCACTCCTCCCAGTTTAGTATCATCCGCAAATTTGCTGAGAGTGCAATCCACACCATCCTCCAGATCATTTATGAAGATATTGAACAAAACCGGCCCCAGGACTGACCCCTGGGGCACTCCACTTGACACTGGCTGCCAAGTAGCCATGGAGCCATTGATCACTACCCGCTGAGCCCGACAATCTAGCCAACTTTCTACCCACCTTATAGTGCATTCATCTAGCCCATACTTCTTTAACTTGCTGACAAGAATACTGTGGGAAACCGTGTCTAAAGCTTTGCTAAAGTCAAGAAACAATACATCCACTGCTTTCCCTTCATCCACAGAACCAGTAATCTCATCATAGAAGGTGATTAGATTAGTCAGGCATGACCTTCCCTTGGTGAATCCATGCTGACTGTTCCTGATCACTTTCCTCTCATGTAAGTGCTTCAGGATTGATTCTTTGAGGACCTGCTCCATGATCTTTCCAGGGACTGAAGTGAGGCTGACTGGCCTGTAGTTCCCAGGATCCTCCTCCTTCCCTTTTTTAAAGATTGGCACTACATTAGCCTTTTTCCAGTCATCCGGTACTTCCCCCATTCGCCACGAGTTTTCAAAGATAATGGCCAATGGCTCTGCAATCACAGCCGCCAATTCCTTTAGCACTCTCGGATGCAACTTGTCCGGCCCCATGGACTTGTGCACGTCCAGCTTTTCTAAATAGTCCCTAACCACCTCTTTCTCCACAGAGGGCTGGCCATCTCTTCCCCATCTTGTGATGCCCAGCGCAGCAGTCTGGGAGCTGACCTTGTTAATGAAGACAGAGGCAAAAAAAGCATTGAGTACATTAGCTTTTTCCACATCCTCTGTCACTAGGTTGCCTCCCTCATTCATTAAGGGGTCCACACTTTCCTTGGCTTTCTTCTTGTTGCAAACATACCTGAAGAAACCCTTCTTGTTACTCTTGACATCTCTCGCTAGCTGCGGCTCCAGGTGCAATTTGGCCCTCCTGATTTCATTCCTACATGCCCGAGCAATATTTTTATACTCTTCCCTGGTCATATGTCCAACCTTCCACTTCTTGTAAGCTTCTTTTTTATGTTTAAGATCCGCTAGGACTTCACCATTAAGCCAAGCTGGTCGCCTGCCATATTTACTATTCTTTCGACACATCGGGATGGTTTGTCCCTGTAACCTCAACAGGGATTCTTTGAAATACAGGCAGCTCTCCTGGACTCCTTTCCCCTTCAAGTTAGTCCCCCAGGGGATCCTACCCATCCATTCCCTGAGGGAGTCGAAGTCTGCTTTCCTGAAGTCCAGGGTCCGTATCCTGCTGCTTACCTTTCTTCCCTGTGTCAGGATCCTGAACTCAACCAACTCATGGTCACTGCCTCCCAGATTCCCATCCACTTTTGCTTCCCCCACTAATTCTTCCCGGTTTGTGAGCAGCAGGTCAAGAAAAGCTCCCCCCCTAGTTGGCTCCTCTAGCACTTGCACCAGGAAATTGTCCCCTAGCTTTCCAAAAACTTCCTGGATTGTCTATGCACCGCTGTATTGCTCTCCCAGCAGATATCAGGAAAATTAAAGTCACCCATGAGAACCAGGGCATGCGATCTAGTAGCTTCCGCGAGCTGCCGGAAGAAAGCCTCATCCACCTCATCCCCCTGGTCCGGTGGTCTATAGCAGACTCCCACCACTACATCACTCTTGTTGCTCACACTTCTAAACTTAATCCAGAGACACTCAGGTTTTTCTGCAGTTCCGTACCGGAGCTCTGAGCAGTCATACTGCTCCCTTACATACAGTGCTACTCCCCCACCTTCCTGCCTGGCCCCTCGGCTCTTGGCTTGGGAGGCTCGCCCCCAGCCCCTCCCCCGCAGCCTCAGCATGCTGCGCTGCCGGCGCAATGCTCTGGGTGGCCCGGCAGCGCAGGTGCAGAGCCGGTGCTCTGGGCGGCACAGCTGTAGTGCTGCCAGCCACTAGCGCTCCAGGCAGCGCAGTAAGGGGACAGGGAGTGGGGGAGGGGAGGTTGGATAGAGGGCAGGGGAGTTGTGGGTGGTGGGCAGGGGGTGGGGGTGTGGATAGAGGGCGGGGAACAGGGTTGGTTGGGGCAGGGGTCCCGGGGGGCAGTCAGGAAGGAGAGGGGGGTTGGATGGGGCAGGGGTCCCGGGGGGCAGTCAGGAAGGAGAGGGGGGTTGGATGGGGCAGGGGTCCCGGGGGGCAGTCAGGAAGGAGAGGGGGGTTGGATGGGGCAGGGGTCCCGGGGGGCAAGTCAGGAATGAGAGGGGGAGTTGGATGGGGCGGCCAGGAGAAGTCAGTGGTGGGGGGTCCGTGGGTGGTGAGGGGACAGGGAGCAGGGGGTGGTGGATGGGGCAGGAGTCCTGGGGGGGGGGGCATCAGGGGATGGGGGGGGTTGAATGGGTCAGGATTCCTGAAGGGGCGAGGGGGGGCGTTGGCTAGGAGGCGGGGGCTGAGCCATGCCCGGCTGTTTGTGGAAAGACAGCCTCCATACAATTTGGAAACCCGCAGGCCAAAAAGTTTGCCCGTCCCTGGTCTAAGCTCTTACTAAAATTTGTCTTATTCTCAGAATGTCATCTGCTTTCATAAATAAAATATATTGTCATAGTAAAGGTGTTTTGTAGTTAAAATGTTGCATTCTACTTAGTCAACATTTAATTTGCCTGTATTTCAAACTCTTGTCTTCTGCTAAATTAGGTCCCAGTCCTGCATACGTTTGCTCAAATGTGCAATTTTACTGTCATGAGAAGTTCTGTATCAGAATTAAATTGGACTAGTCATGTGAGTAGAGATATCTACATGCTTAAGAGTCTGCAGGATTTGTGTCCTTAGTAATCAAAGAGACTATTAGTCAGGGACCTGTAGAATACTCTGTGATCCCAAGGCCATAAAATTTGGTGTGGAATCTACCTTTTTCTGCAGAACTATGCATCACAATCTCATCTTTAATTAAAAAAATAAAATAAAAGGAACTCTGCTCCTTATGCTTGTGAAAAAACAGCTGGTTCATGTTTTAGTATTTAGCCAATGCAGAACTGTCTTCCTGAATCTGTGGACAACTTGAAACAATAGCTCTGAGAAGTCTGATCGTTTCCGTCCATATCAGTGGGATATGGACTCTGAAATGGAAAGCTGGCAATTTGCATATCTGCATTAGTTATGTCACTGCTGATTATTTAGCATACATACAATTATTTTTTACATCCCATAATCCCAAATTGCCTCCTACTCCGTCTCAGCTGCCAAAAGCCCCAGCTGCCAGAACTTTCTTGGGCTTCCCATGACGATAACTTCTCTGATGCAGTCATGCAGAGCCAATATAAAAATCTATGGCTGATTGAAATGTAAAAATTTGGGAGCAGCAGAAAAACTGAATTTAGTATCGATGACTAACCCCAGGATACCGTCCTGATTGTTTTATTTTTATATTTAATTCAAGAAAACCCTCAAATTTTAGAATTTAAATGAAGTTGCTGCAGAATTTCCTGCCTTCCACATCAGAGTGCCACAAAATTTAGGTTCAGCTTGCGGTGGCAACCAGAAGGTCTTGATGGTAATTATGGTAGATGTTCAAATACCCTGGTGAGGAGGCCATAGAAATACCCGGACAGACAGACTGGATGGATGGTAAGGAAGCTATTAATAGTAAAGCATCCCACTTTGCATGCATTCTTTCCCCTTTACACACAGGGAAGCTGTGCTAGGCAGTGCAGGGAAACTGGAGGATATAAGGCAGGGATGGCCAACCTGAGCCTGAGAAGGAGCCAGAATTTACCAATGTACATGGCCAAAGAGCCACAGGAATACATCAGCAGCCCAGCCGATCAGCACCTTCCCCTCCCTCCCTGCACCTCCTGATCAGCTGTTTTGTGGCGTACAGGAGACTCTGGGAGGGCGGGGAGCGAGGGCATGGCAGGCTATAAGGAGGGGGTGGGAAGGGAGGGAATGGGGGCAGGGCCTGTGGCAGAGCCAGGGGTTGAGCATTTGAACGCTGCCTGGTCCACTGGAAAATTGGCACCTGTAGCTCCAGCCCCAGAGTTTGTGCCTATACAAGGAGCCACATATTAACTTCTGAAGAGCTGCATGTGGCTCCGGAGCCACAGGTTGGCCACGCCTGACCTAAGGGAAGGGTGATATATTGCCCTTTCTGGCCTGAACGATTAGCCAATGTTTGGTGCCTTGCCAGGTTGTGACTGTTAGGAAAAAAATTAATGATACAAGTCAAGTATTTCTTTGAAGCAGTCCTGTTTGTTTGCAAAGAATGTCCACAAAGTCCTGTTTCCCTGAACACAATAGAAACAAACAGCAGCAGTTAGTTTCCTTGCTTACAGTTTCCAAGTCTGCCCCTCCATCAAGTCCTCTGCTCCAAGAAATTCTGTCCTTCTGCTCTCTCTCATGACCACTTTCACTTGTTTCTCTCACTGTGTGCTGGCTTTTTTTGTTGCGTTCTCTCTCTCTCCAGAAACAATCCCCTAGCTTCTGTGTTTGCAATCAATCTAGGGAAACTCCTCAGACCACGTAACATCGTTCTGTTCAGACTTTGCCATATGGTCGATTGCCTTGGGTGGCAGCTTCTATTCTTTCCAGCTACTTTATTCCATAAATGGGCTTACTTGCTCCGTTCATTTAGTCTGAAAGAAGGGTGATTAGCACATCCATCAGCTTTAACCACATCTGTGATAGCTAAAATAATGGTTGTGCTGGAAGGTAGCAATAGCTATTTCCTATGCAACATGTTCTGTTAATATATCACTCCAAGGCCGTGGCTACGCAAGAGAAATGACCTACTTCTGACAGTGCTTATCAACACTGCTTCCTCCACCTGTACCAAAAGCTGGCTTTGAAAACAGTTTAAACGCTAGTATAGACATGACAGCACTGTTTTCAGCATATATAGAAAGGCTGATTGAGAGCACATTCCACAAGGACTCAGTCAAGCTTTCTTTAAAGGTGATGAAAACTGTTTGTCCCATCTATCCTATCCGTGAAATACTTTTCATACCAGCTGAGTGGTGGGAGAAGAGGTAGTTACTGATGTTCATTTACTTCATTTTCTTGCGTATGGGGCCAGAGATCTACTGGACTGAGAGATTCTGTTCACCAGGTCTTGTGTACAAAAAGAGCATGTGAAATACAAGGGCTCCTGGGGTGTGCTATTGGAAGACAGGAATGTCTTACCATTGCCTTGTGGCAAAGGTAATAGAAATTCAGGACAGTTGTGTTTCTATCTTAGCTGGAATTACCTTTTTCTAACTTAAAATCCTGTAAAAATTGGTTGTGTGTGTTAGGGTAACTTAAGTGCTTCCTTTATAAATTTATGCCAGACAAAAGATCTATGTACACTTGTGTAGGACACAGTTCCTTCCAACCAGGTTCTTACAATTTGAAGAATCCGTGTAAAAGAAAATAATTTTTGAAAATGTTTTCAACACATCTTTGGCCTATCCACACTGGAACTTTAAAGTGTACTAGTACCTGTTTTAGTGGACATTGTGTTTAAACTTTTTTTTTCCCCAAACAAATCCCTCTAGTGTAGATTGAGACCTTCATCTTTTGTTCCATATTTGCAGGATAAGGATTAATATACCAAAATAAGAAAAAGGCTAGATAATTTTGTCACTGAAAACCTGCAACACACTTTAAAAAACCACAGTTGATGCATTCATTTGTGTTATTTTTGAATGTGCTGTGATAAATTATCTTAAACTATCTTCTTAGTTGAGAGGAAGTGAAGCACTGACATGCAAAAGTCTCTGATTTGATTAGTATTTTAGTGAACCTTCTGCAAGAAGAGATGATATATTTACCGAGTATATTGCACTGAAAGTAATTTTACTCTTTAGTTTTATAAGTACTTGCAGGTTTTGCTATAAAAAGAACCTGCAAGTTTTGATCATAATTTTGACTTTCATTGATGTTTCTTACCCCCATGTAATTTGCCCATCATTGTGATATTCAGACTTCAGATTTTTAAATATAATAGGGCTGTCAAGCGATTAAAAAAAATAATCGTGATTAATAGCACGATTAATCGCACTGTTAAACAATAATAGAATACCATTTATTTTGGATGTTTTCTACATTTTCCAATATATTGATTTCAGTTACAACACAGAATACAAAGTGTACAGTGCTCACTCTGTTTATTTTTGAATACAAATATTTGCACTGTAAAAAACAAAAGAAATAGTATATTTCAATTCACCTAATACAAGTACTGTTGTGCAATCTCTTTATCATGAAAGTTGAACTTACAAATGTTGAACTATATACAGAAAAATAACTGCGTTCAAATATAAAACAATGTAAAACTTTAGAGCCTACAAGTCCACTCGGTCCTAGTTCAGCCAATCACTTGGACAAACAAGATTGGTTACATTTGCAGGAGATAATGCTGCCGATTTGCATGGCACTGTTGTAACTGACATCGCAAGATATTTACATGCCAGATGTGCTAAAGATTCATATGTCCCTTCATGCTTCATCCACCATTCCAGGGGATATTCATCCAAGCTGATGACGGGTTCTGCTCGATAACAATCCAAAGCAGAGTGGAGCGAACCATGTTCATTTTCATCATCTGACTCAGATGCCACCAGCAGAAGGCTGATTTTTTTTGATTTTTTTTTTTTTTGGTGGTGGTTCGAGTTCTGTAATTTCCACATCGGAATGTTGCTCTTTTAAGACTTCTGAAAGCTGCTGCCACACCTTGTCCCTTCCAGATTTTGGAAGGCACTTCCGATTCTTAAACCTTGGGTCGAGTGCTGTAGCTATTTTTAGAAATCTCACATTGATACCTTCTTGGTGTTTTGTCAGATCTGCAGTGACAGTGTTTGTAAATCAAACAACATGTGCTGGGTCATCATCCGAGACTGCTATACCATGAAATATATGGCAGAATGCAGGTAAAACAGAGCAGAGGGCAATCAATTCACCCCCAAGGAGTTCAGTCACACATTTAATTAACGCACTATTTTTTAACGATCATCATCAGCGTGGAAGCATGTCCTCCAGAATGGTGGCTAAAGCATGAAGGGACATACGAATGTTTAGCATATTGGGCATGTAAATACCTTACAATGCCGGCTACAAAAGTGCCATGGGAACGCCTGTTCTCACTTTCAGGTGACATTGTAAATAAGAAGTAGGCAGCATTATCTCCTGTAAATGTAAACAAACTTGTTTGTCTTAGCGATTGGCTGAACAAGAAGTAGGACTGTGTGGACTTGTAGGCTCTAAAGTTTTACATTGTTTTGTGTCTGAGTGCAGTTATGTAGCAAAAAAATCTACATTTGTAAGTTACGCTTTCACAATGGAGATTGCACTACAGTACTTGTATGAGGTGAATTGAAATATACTGTTTTTTTATCATTTTTACAGTGCAAATATTTGTAATAAAAATAGTAAGTGATCACTGTATACTTTGTTATTCTGTGTTGCAATAGAAATCAATATATATGAGAATGCAGAAAAACATTGAGACACTACAGTAATGGGGGGTATATATATATGTGGGGGTATATAAGTACCAGAGAGAGAGAGAGCAAAAATTCAGGAAGAAATGATAACAGCTGTAGCTTAATAAAACACAAACCTGTAAGTGAGGGGAATTTGAGGAAACAAGTCATCATGGCAATTTCACACTTGATCTAGTGTTCTATCATACCAGGATGTCCACTCTTCATACTAAAGTGTTTCCAAAACTACTACAACAGAGCTTTTGTTCCTATGAGTTTATAACATTAGTGTAAAAATTTCCTCAAGGCTGAAACTTATTACAAAGCTTCATCCTTAGAGTTAGGGGTATGTGCACCAAATTTCCAAAAGTGTAAAAGCAGCCAAAAATTTCTTTTGTCTGGTGCAGTATTGCAGCACATCTCATTAGCATGAATTTTATATTCACATTAAGTGGGTATTGGCGTAAAAGGCTCCATCTACACAAGGATTTTAAAGTATGACATTAGCACGTGTTAGCTAATACATGCATTAATAGCATGTTTTAAGTCTAGGGTACACAAGGCACATTACTGTTAGCATGTAATAAATTGGTTGAGTTACATTGTAACCCCCCTTATTAACATGTTAGCTAATATGGTTTAATTTACACATTTTTTAAAACCAGGAACTTGCAGGAAGCATGGATAGGGAAAGTGATGTTCAGAAACATGTTAACTGATCACAGTCAACCTTAAGATGAGCCCCAGGCTTGACTGTTGCTAACACATTTGTGTACCTGGTTTGCCTGGTACTTGTCTACACGAGGTGCAAACTCCTTTTTATAAGTCACCTCAGTTAAAATATGTTGTTAATACATTTTAAAACATAACCTCTTTTCTCCATACAGGCATGCCTTAAAAGTTCGTATGCTACCGCCACCTCCATACAGTCTTAGTTTCTTTGTGTTTGTTCTTGATTGTTAGCAAGCACATGTATAAGATTAGGATATCTGCTACCTTCCAGTAATTCTTGATGGTTTTGAAATAAGTATTAATAAGTTTCTCCCTCTCTATTGCTGGTCACTTGCTGCTTGTACCTCAGGTGCCTAACAGGGATAAGTTCTGATCGTAAACCACTGGCCTCCTCAGTTGCTGGGTGTTCTGGTTGGCATAAAGACGTTTTTTCATCCGACCAAATAAAATTAGCGTAGTTGAAACTACAATAAAATTGAATATTTGTTACCATCTTGAGGTTTCCTGAAAACTACTTTATAAAACAAACGCAGAGAATCCAGCCCTTGTAAACCTCACTAGGGATGTGTGTCTTCCACTAGACAAAAAGAAGAACAAAGACAGGGTTTGTTTTTGACTCACCCTCTTCCCACAAGTGGGATAACAACTTGTTCTGTTCAGTCATGTGGGGGATAGGAGGGATAAATACTCAATTTGAGGTGGACTAACGACTTTTTCTTTGGAGGGTTCATAGCTGAGGAGGACTGTTGCTGTGTTGTAGAAATGTGTGAAACTATAAATGTTCAAAATATTCCACTTATGGACACTGATGATCTGATACAACAGACAAAATCTTCTTTTTAAACTTGTTGTATGTAAACAGTACATATGTCCTTGCTTGTGATGTAGAAGTATGTCCTGCCATTCACGGATCCACCTTCTTTAAGACAGAAGCATATACAGCAGACACCTCCCCTGGCACAAGTCCTCCTACTATCCACTTTCCAATGGGAAAGCACTTTCAGGTCTTTAGATGGGTCATTCTTTGTAATGGAGAAATTGGCCTTTCACTGAACAGTCTGTTCTCAACAGCTTCTTCCATATTTGTACAATAGTGAAACAGATTTCAAATAGCTACATGACTAGCAAGTAGTAAAATATGTTATAATTTCTGTGCCGTCTTTCAGTAGGCTTTTTCTTAGAAACTGGCATTTACTGTTTCTTATAAAGTGCTATGTTAACTATTTTTTCGTAGCCAAGGAAATTGGAAAGGATGTTTGTTTGAGATCACTAAGAGATTAGTGATCATAGAAATTGCTGTCCCAAATTAGACCCATGGTCCATCTAGTCCTACATCCTATCTCTGAGTACCAGATGCTTCAGAGAAGGTCCCAGAACCACCATGAAAAAATCTTGTTTAATCTGTCAGTGGATGTTCTCATCCATATAAATATCTAATCCTTTTTTGTTACTCTTACTAATCTTGGCCTTGATACCCTGTGTCAGTGAGTTCTGCAGTTTAATTCTGTACTGTTTTTTAAAATTATTTGTATTGATTTTAAATTTGCTGCTTTCAATTTTACTGCATATTCCCTTGTTCTGGAAGTCTGAGAGGGTAAGTAGGACCCCGATTTACTTTTTTGTTAATACTACTATTTTTTACCTGTAAAATATCTTCTCTCTAAATGTAGCAGTCCCAATACTTTGTCTCCCCAGGTGTGAATGTACCATAGATTTATATAATTGCATTATAATATTTTCAGTATTATTTTTCGAACCCATTCCTTGTACATTGTAACATCTTGTTTGCTTTTTGTGGTGTCTGCAGTCTTTTTCGTGAGAGTTAAAGTTAATTTAGAATTCAGCTATATGTACTAGCACATATTATTCCGTCCAGTGTTGATTACTTTGCGTTTTTCAACATTGAACTTCGTCTGTCATTTTGCTGTCCACTTGTCTAGCTTTTGTAGGTTCCTCTTAAGTTCTTCAACAGTTGCCTGTAGACATAACTAACCTGAATAATTTTGTCACGTGCAAACTGTCAGCTCATTCTTCATTCCCTTTTCCAGATAACTAATATATATATTGTACAGTATCATCACAGGGGCTTGGATCATCACTGTAAATCTTTCCTTCTGTTGAAAATTAATCAAGTAGTCGTACTCTTTGATTTGTCTTTTAGGAGGTGTCTAATCCATGACAGTACTTGACTTTTCAGTCCAATGATTATTTAACTTTCATAATAGTGTCTTGTAAAGAGTTTGTCAAAGCCGCCTTGAATGGCCAAATAAACTTTTAGTTGTTTCTTCTTTTCCTGCTATTTTGTTGACATGCTCAAAAAATCCTAGTAGACTCGAGAGATCTTGTTTTCCTCTATAGAAGCCATGCTGGTTTGTCCCTAGCTCATCATAACTATCTAGTTACTTTATCGTTCTATTTTTATAATGATTGCTTCAATCGATAGTTGTAAAACTTACTGGTCTGTATTACTGGATCACCCTTAGCATTTTTGTGAAGATTACCAGTGACCATTTACTTCTATCTAATCCTCTTGTGCTGTAGCTAATTTTAATGAAAGACTGCATATTTTTGTTAGCAGTGTAGCCACTTCATTGTTAAGTTCCTTTGGAATTTTTGGACATGAACTTGCCTGGTCATGGCAACTTGCTTCTTTTTAATGTATGAACATATTCCAGCACCATCTCTTTTGACATACCAGTCCGTGACAGAACCTCATCTTTGTTACCTAAAAAGAGTAGGTCTGGGTTAAATATCTTTCTTGGTGGTGAAGATTGAGGCACAGAAATAATTTAGATTCTCTTTAATACCCTTATCTTCCCTAATTACTGTTTTTCTATCTGGTAGTCCAGGGGATAACCTGACTTCTTCTGCAGGCTTTCTACTTAAATAATTTCATATTTGTTTTTAAGTCTCTATTTGATCTTCAAATTCCCTCTTAGCTTTCCTAATATCTGTTTTATCTTTTTCCTACTGTAGTTTATGTTCCTTTTTATTAGCTTTGCTTGGGTTGGATTTCCATTTTCTGAATACCTCTTCGGCTTGAATGATCTCTTGAGCTTTGCCATTTAACCAGACTCTTTTTTGTGTGTGTTCCCTCCTGTCTAGGCTTTTGGCTGGAGTTTGCATACCTTCTTTGACTGTTATGGTTTAGGCTTAACTAGCTTTCATGCTCAGTTTAAGGTTGTTAATTTTCTCACTTCCGAATGCAGGATCTTTTTGATTAACTTTTTCTATTTAAATTCCCCTTTCTAAATGTTCGTGTCTCAGTGGTAGTTTTGGTATTATTCCTTCCACAAGGGCACATAACTTCATTATATTGTGGACCCTACTGTATAGTAGCTCAAAGGATAGTTACTTTTTGAGCCTATATTACTTAATACTAGGTCAGGAACAGCCAGCCCTATTGTGTACTCAGACATTAGCTGTTCCAGGAAGCAATTGTTTAAGGTGTCAAGAAAATGTTTCTCTTGGTTTATAATCCCACTGACATTTGACCAGTTTATATGCCAGGAGTTAGGTTGTCCATTATTACTGTTTTATTAGACTGAGCTGTCTCTTTGATCCACCTCAGCATTGTGCAGTTGGTATCCTTTTCTTGACAAGGAAGCTGGCAGTAAAACCTGCTAATATACTGGAATTCTTACAACTTATGATCAAAGGAGATGTGAATATAAAAGTGTTAGAAGAAAAAAGCAGCCACAGGGGATTGGCTGTAGTTGATTGGGAGTGGCTATAAAAGGATCAGATTAGTAAACTTTTTATGTAGCAAGGGGTAAGTAGTTGGCAACTGTAGGCCAGAGTGGCTTGGAAATCAAGGTCTGTCTAAATATAGGACTAGTTGGAGTGCCATTAAAAACTAAGGCACCAATCTATCCTCTTTTAGCCCCTATTTGGGATATACCTGAGACCTTTGTATTCCATTTTGACCATGGATCTTGGTTCCTATCTGTAAGCCATTGTTGGCTCAAATTGTCTATCGTATTTTTCTCTAGTCAGAGTTGAATGGAGATGTCGTAAGATATCACTATATGCTGCTTATGTCTCCTTAAACCCAACTAACCATGGCACGTGGGTTCATCTTGTCTCCAAGTGTTGAATGGTGTCTCTCTGATTGTAAAATTAATTTCACTAAACCTGAAGCCTTTTCATTGGGCAAGACAACTGCTCTTCAGGACTTCTTATTACCTTGCTGCCCTACAAAAGAATCTGTAAATATCTTTCTCTCTCACTAATTAGCACAGACACAATTGTCCCCTGGTCATTTCTAAAATTAGAACAGACCTTGTAAGAAGTTCTCATAAGCTCATCATACTTTTGTTTTGTCAATTTGATTGGGAAGATGCTAGTTCTAAGACTTGATTGCTTGCTGAAAAAAATGTGACGTTTACTGCCCTTTAAAGTCATCTGAATGATTTTGTAGGTTTGACTGGTATGACCTGAAGTATTGTAGAAGACTGGGTCTTACAGCTGCCCTGAGAACTGTATTCCCTAATTATAAGTTGTTCTATTGGGCTTCAAGACTCTAGCCATTGGAGAGTTTGGATGCAAAAGATTCTTCTCCTTAGAATTATTGGTACGCTGCAGAATATTGTTCAGAGCATCCGATTTGAAAGTAAAACTTGTCCATATTCCCCTCCCCTGCTTGCCCTTCCACGCTGACACTGTTTGTTCAGCCTGGCTGTGGTAGGACAGATGCTCACTCCAGTCAGGAAGGTGTTAAAAAGCTCCTCTGGGCACAGTCAGCCTGCAGAGGGGTGGCTCCTTAAAAAAGAGAATCCAAGCCTGGTGCAGGGCGGTGCTTGAAGGGAAGCAGAGCTTGAACACAGAGCTCTCTAGCCCTACAGAGCAGTGGCTGCTTACCAGGAAAGCTGCTGAAGAGCCTCTGCCACCTGGACCCTTTGAAGAGGTAGAGGGACCCTCAGTACTGTGTTAATCTTGTCACAGCCTGGGACCCTCAGACAGAGAGGGGTTGAGAACTCTTGACCCCCTTGATGCAGGTTATTTACCTCTTGTCTTGTCTTGTCTCCCGGCGAATGGGAGCTGCAAAGCCAGCGCTCTGGGCAGAGGCAGGGTGCAGAGCTGCCTGGCCATGCCTCTGCCTAGCAGCTGAGCAAGAGGGATGTTACCGCTTCTGGGGAGCCACCTAGGTAAACGCCGCCCAGAGCCCGCCTCACCCCATCCCGTGCCCCTGCCCCCTCCCACACCCAAACTCTGCTGCTGCTGGGGGGTGGGGTGGAGGCATGGAGCCAGGTAGGGAGCCTGCCAAAGCTCCCTACCCCCAGCACTAGTGGGAGTCCTGGGCTGTGCACCTGCGGGCCCCAGCACCCGCGTGCCCCTGGACAGCTCAGCCCCCCCCTCAAAGTTTTAGTCCCTGGTATTTTCATGAACAGGTCACGGGCCATGAATTTTTGTATACTGCCCATGACCTGTCCATAACTTTTACTAAACATACCCATGACTAAAACGTAGCCTTACTGTAGTCCATCTTCTTTAGACTTTGGCAATAGGGGTGATCCTGACTTAGAGAGAGGGCAGTACGTATACTCCATTGTTTTCCTACTCCCCAGGAGTTTGGGAGGGAAAAGAGCAGTTCTGGATCTGAAGTACTTGAAGTTTCTCTGAAAATCAAAATGGAAGAGGGATCCGTATCTTATGGGGACTTCCTTTTGACTGTAAACACCATTCCACATCCTTATCTGCTCATAGACTCATGGACTTTAAGATCAGCAGGGATTATCGTGATCATCTAGTCTGATCTGCTGCAATTGCAGGCCACAGAACTTTGCCCACCCACTTCTATAATAGACCCCTAACCTCTGGCTGAGTTACTGAAGTCCTCAAATCATGGTTTAAAGACTTCAAGTTACAGAAAATCCACCATTTAATTGGTCTCCCATGTTTAAGAAAGATGCATTCAACCTGGAACAGGTGCAGAGATCACAGGTTTGATCAACCAATACACCCAAGTCTCCTCCTCTGTCACTTTCAACTGATAAGTCCCCAGCTAAAAGCAAAAATTCTTGTTGTTAGTCCCTAAATGCGTGATTTTGCACTATTACATTTCATCCCATTTCTATTACTCCAGTTTACAAGGTCATCCAGATCTTCTTGTATGATATTCCAGTCCTCCTTCATATTGGCAATACCTCCTAACTTTGTGTCATCCACAAAGTTTATTAGGTTTCAGAGTAGCAGCCGTGTTAGTCTGTATTCGCAAAAAGAAAAGGAGTACTTGTGGCACCTTAGAGACTAACCAATTTATTTGAGCATAAGCTTTCAAGAGCTACAGCTCACTTCATCGGATACATTTTTTTTTCCACTGAATGCATCCGATGAAGTGAGCTGTAGCTCTTGAAAGCTTATGCTTAAATAAATTGGTTAGTCTCTAAGGTGCCACAAGTACTCCTTTTCTTTTTGCGAAAGTTTATTAGCGTGCACTCACTTTTTGTGTCAAAGTCAGTAATAAAAATGTTAAATAAAATTGGTCCCAAGACTGATCCGTGAGGAACTCCACTAGTAACTTCCCTGCAGCCTGACAGTTCACTTTTCATTATGACCCGCTGTAGTCTCCCCTTTCATCAGTTCCTTATCCATCTTTCATTTCTCACATTAATCGTCGTCCTCTCCAATTTAACTAATACTTTCCCATATGGAACTGTATCAAATGCCTTATTGAAATCCAGGTAGATTAAACCTGATGAATTTCCTTTGTCTAAAAAATCAGTTATCTTCTCAAAGAAGGAGATCAGGTTGGTCTGGCATGATCTACCTTTTGTAAAACCATGTTGTATTTTATCTGAATTACCATTCACCTCCATGTCCTTAACTACTTTATCTTTCAAAATTTGTTCCAAGACCTTGCATACAATTGAGGTCAAACTAATCTCATGGCAATTTGTTTTGCTGATAATTGGCACCATTTCCAGTACAGATCCTTACCTAGGGTGTTTATATAGGTCTTGGAGGTTTTACTAGCCGCTCTCAACTAGGAAACAGTTCTTATCTGCATCTTCTTTGATGACCTTCTGCTCTGGCCCCCATCCAGATGCAAGGCCCCAGTGGACACCCTACCAGTCATACAAGTACCAGGGAAGTACCAGTATAGCTTTGAGATAAACTGAGAGAACCATTAGTTCATAGCTATTTAAAGTTATTCATGTGGGGTACAGTTTGACACTAAGTATTAATTTCTAAGGAGTGAAAGCGGAAGTTAATGAAATCCATGTAGTGATTTCAGTATTCCTTCAGAACGTCCAATCCAGTTCCTCCCATGTCTTCTGTACATAAGTACCACAGGGGCTAAATTCCACATAGTGCCTTTTTAGATTTTTTTCTCCTGTTGTGTCCCCTGGACTTATCGCTTCCAATCAAGATCCTTTCAGAAGTGTCCATATCACATCAGTCGTGGATGATGAACAACAGATGCTGGAAGGATCTCCAAATCTCAGAACTAGACAAAACAAAGGTAACATATCCCGGTTTAGGGGGTGGCAGAGCACACTTCAGCAATACTTTAGGAATAGACCAAGGCATATGGTCTAACAAAGAGAAGACGCTATGTTAACTGCCTAAAACTGAAAGCCATCCTGCAAGACCTGAAGATGTTCTTACATTCAATGACAGACATCCACATATGTGCCATGATGTAATTGAGCATGGAGATGGAAGCCAGGTCACTTGCTATGCAAGGAGCGGGCCAGATACTATTGCTGAGCAAGGAGAATAACCTGTTCACCTGGGCAATGTACATCAAAGGGAAAAACAACCCAACAGTAGATTGTCAAAGCAGGCTAAGTATGGACCTTATGAGCAGGAGCCTACATTGAGGAGTGCTTTGGCACATATCCAGAGCTTTTATGTGTTCCTGCTGTACCTGATTCTGCCCTGGACTGCACAGAAAGTCAGAAAGGAGAGGACTTTCATTCTGCTGGCATCACGCTGATTGCAGAGACCCTGAATTTTGGATCTAGTAAACGTGACACTAGAACCACTGTTGTGTGTGCCACGTAAAAAGGATTTCCTGACTGCCCCAAAGACCCCTTTGTGCAACCTGAGTGCAGCAGACTAGCCAGCTGCCTGCCATTTGACAGGGAGCAACTAAAGGAGGAGGGCTATTTGGCCAGGTAACCTCTACTCTTTCCATTTCCAGATAAGTTTTATCAATTGAGTAAATATATTATCTTGGTAAAATTTTAAATGCTGCTTTAGAGAGCAGAGTTACACCAAGATCAGCAAAAACATCATGTACAGTTCTAGAGTTCCTTCAGGACAATTTCACTGTGGGTTTAAAGGCACTGAAATTGAAGGTATGCACATCAACACTACTCAGTGTGCTGGGAGTGTGCAGAGGGAAGAATGTGTATATGCAGGCACTGAATTTCTTCAGGAATCCTTACTCATACATCTTCAACAACTACACAGGAGGACTCCACCTTGGGACGTCAGATTGGTGCTCAATATCATTGTGGTACGTCCTTTAGAACTTCTGAGGGAGGTTTCTCTTTATTACCTTTCTGTCAAGTGGGGTTTTTATAGCGGTTATGTCAACAGTCTATAACCAGACAAATATCAGAATTAGGAACTCTGCCCATAGAACACAACTTCAGCATTTTTCTTATGGACAAAATAGTTCTTGGGATCATCCTGGAATTTCTCCCTAAGGTCAACTCCATGTCCCATAAATCACAGGATGTAGCATGGCAGTTCTTGTGTTACAAGCCATCATGCCCATCAGAAAAGCTATGGCATACCTTGGATGCTTGTATACCAGTAAAAACAAAACATTTCAAGATGAAACTAGGTAGTTCAAGAAATATACCTCAGTATTTGTGCTCCATCTTCTAACTGTAAGGAACGAAAAGTCAGTCTTTCGTCTCTAGATAGCTAGATGATGTGTATTGGTCACATGTATGTGCTGTAGAGCAGCAGTCAATCAGGAAACCTTGGAAATCGGGAAATGTATGAACCTTACTAATTGAAGAAAGTAAATTTTGAAATAGGCATTTATGATTTTTCCTCTTCTATCTGTATGCAGATATGCTGTTTGACTCTTCTTTCCGTATGTTGTGATCTTGCTTTTCAAGATTGGAGTTGAGGTTTTTTAATATCAGTAATGTAAGTAGATGTTACCATTTCTACCTTGATGCATCAACCTTGATAAAAAGGAAACATGCTTGAGCTACATGGTTAGACACCATGTTGGGAAAAATCTTCTATAGATGTTTGACATAAGTTATAAAGCTTGTGCTGTTAAAATAGTTGGTGTCTTTGTGGTAGCATGGAGGAATATGAATTCTCAAGTACCTTTCTAGAAGTAAATGAAACATCGACTGCTCCACACTTATGTACTAAAAGCAACTTGCATTCTATAATTTAAATCTTTTATCTTAATTTTCTTGTCTGTTTTATATATGTAACTACTGCATTGTATGTTCATTTTCAGAATCTATCAATAAATAGCCAAAAGATATAAAGCACTGAAAGGGGAATTATTAGTTTGTTCATTTTTTTTTAAATTATACTTGTGGGTCAGGCCTTAAATCTCCAATTTAAAATGGATAGATATTATGACATATCAGTTTGTATTTTAAGCATTCTTTTTCTCACTCTAGCTTCAGGCGTACATGAAAATAAAAGAAACATTTGTAAAACGTCAGTGGTTTCAGTAGTTCCAGTTTATTGTCTTTATGATAGTGGTGGTAATTTTCACTGTCAACTGGAAACCATTCAGGGAAATGCGAGTCGTGCGTTGAGAATATAATTTACTATCTGCTTCATATGCTCCTTGGAACTGACCCATATGCAAGAAACAAAAGCCCTTTTCCGACAGTTGTATGATGAAACTCATTCTTCATCTGTTTTATGCTTTTACTTTAGTAATTGTTGACGCTATATGTGGATTAGATGCTGTAAAAACCCTAAATACCAATTTCCAAATGGAGCTGTGGGTGGGCAGCAGTTTCAAAGGCCAATGTGGTGTATTTTGTTTTTTTGTTTTGTTTGTTGGACTGTTTACTTTTTAATGTTAGCAGAAATAGCTCAATTTTTTTTAACGACAATGACTAGCGACTTGAATTCATTTTTAAGTGTGGTCGGTGAGCAGTATATTTAGCCGTGGTAAGGCATCCAATACCTGCCACTAAAGATCAGTTTTCATAGATTTGATTCTGGCTTTGACTACGCTATGAGCTAGGGGTGTGATTCCCAGCTCCGGTAGCTGTACTCATGCTATCTCCCGTTTCAGCTAGCACGTTAAAATTAGTGGGGTAGCCACCGTAGGACAAGGCATGGCAGTGCCGTCGCTGCTGCTGCCTGTGGTACTGTGGCTTCCCTGCAATTTTTAATGTGCTAGCTCAGATGAAAGTGAGCACAAGTACGTCTGTGCAAGCTGGGAATCATACCCCTGGCTCATAGTGTAGACGTAGCCCATGTTAAGGGTATTTTATAGTGTGTAGGGTGGCAATAACTTATCTAAAACCAAAACCAACTCCAAAGTCACAAATGACTTGTTTGAACTTAGTGATGGCGGAATCTTCAGCTGATCATCCCGGCGGTCATCATTAGGCATCGTGTCCGTCCAGCTTCCTCATGTTGTGTGCTGTGTTTGATACCTAATGAAATGGGAAGTGACAGAGCATGGTAAACTATTTTACAACACACAAGTCTGATGTGTGCCTCAGCTTGTATGAGTTATGGTCACCAGAATTTAACAAATACCTATTTTTAAAATTGAATTTGTTAATTCTTTGAAGTTAAATCTATGGGAGAATGTGTGCTGCATTGTACCTCTACTAATCTGATTTACACACAAGCCTGCATACTAATCTGAGAGTTTTACTCTTTATAGCCTTTTGAATAGCCTTCTGGAGCTAAGGTTGTTCCTTTGATGCAGTAATACTTGGCACAGTCTCATAAATTCTAATGGTCTTTGCTTCTCACTGGCTTTAGTCTGGGTGAGATTCTGAAAGTTGATCACTGTACATATGTGGAAATCTCAGCTAATGTAATTAACAGGCTTCTACGGTGAATTCTAAATATAGTCTGTTCCCAATACGTGTGTTTATTACGTTTAATACTTTGAAGATATTGCAAATAATTACCCAGGATATGTGGGTGGCACAGATGCATTTTACTGTAGTGTCAGATAAGAACGGCCAGACTGGGTCAGACCAATGGTCCATCTAGCCCAGTTTCCTTGTCTTCTGACAGTGGCCTGTGTCAGATGGAATGAACAGAACAAGGCAATTTCAAGTGATCCATCCCCTATCATCCAGTCCCAGCTTTTGGCAGTTGGAGGTCATGGATCATGGGATTGTAACCCATACAATCCTGGTGAATAGACCTGGATGGACCTATCCTCCATGGACTTACCTAATTCTTATTTTAACTCAGTTATACTTTTGGCCTTCACAACATCCCATGGCAATGAGTTCCACAGGTTGACTGTGCATTGTGTGAAGAAGTACTTCCTTATGTTTGTTTTAAATCTGGTGCCTATTAATTTGATTGGGTGAACCCTAGTTCTTGTGTTATGTAAAGGGAGAAATAACACTTAAACTTTCTTCATACCATTTATGATTTTGTAGACCTCTACCATATCTCTCCTTAGCCATCTCTTTTCTAAGATGAATAGTCCCAGACTTTTTAATCTCTCCTCACATGGAATCTATTCCATACTCCTCATTGTTTTCATTGCCCTTCTCTGTATGTTTTACAATTCTAATATATCTTTTTTGAGGTGAGATGACTGGAACCACACCCAGTATTCAAGGTGTGGGCGTACCATGGATTTACTGTGCTCTGTCTATACAGGCATTACGAGTGAATTTTAACTGCCCTGCTGCGGTAGTCCTTAAACTTTGTTGTAAGGCCTACATAAGACAGGGCTTAAATCTACACTTCGCATATGACAGTTGAGGATGCAGAGCTTTGTTTGTACTGCCTTTAAGTATCCCACTGGATCTTAGTCATGGGGTGGGGTCTTGTTTTAGCAAGGGATGACATGGGTAACAGGCAGGCAGAAAACACAAAAGAGAACAGGTCTTCCAAACGTGGTTTTTTTCCCCTTTCTCATTTTGCAAGTTCATGATGTCAGTGGTTCTGACGGGTGTGTATGTATACAATAAACATAATTATAGCAGCATAAAATTTTATGTACACAAGGACTTTCATGGGTGTATTCGTGCAATTTCTACTAATTGATCATGTGAAAGTAATTTGATAAAATATTTTGGCCTGTAATCAGTTTCAGTGACATTACTAGTACCCAGTAAAATAAACACAGTGCAGACTAGTATGTGTAAAAGGAGTTGGTCAGAATTTATACTACCGTGATCCTTCTCCGGTTTGATTAGAATATAATTTTTTTTTAATTGTATCAACTTTTTGGAGTAACTCTCTGATTGAGTGGAATTGTCAAATTAAATTACATTCCAGTCGTCATTAATATTTTATATAATATCTTTTCTTAGATGTGGATGATCACCAATGAGGCATACCGTACAATTTGGGTTTTATGCACCAATGTAGCTGCTCTAGTGCAGAGGTGCTGCGCTGGAGCAAAAAGTAGATTGCATGCAGCATGACCCTAAATTTGAAAATTAAAGTGCTGTGGTATATGTTGGGCACAGCAGGATTTAGATAAATCAGAATCAGCAGATAAAATAAGAATAATTGCCTTCAAATACCAATGGTATTGAGAGGTTTGAGTGACTTCATATGAAGAGAATACAACCATAGCAATTGTTGTACCAAAATTCATAAGAATTGAATCCTTCAGTTTTCAGTGCAATTTAGTTTTGATCTCTTATTTTGCACGATGATATATTTGCATTATTAATAAAATAATGCATACACATTTTCCACCCTCTCTCTGAAATCTCCTTTCCTCCTTCCGACTCCCACCTCTCCCAAAAATTAAAGCATCTTTGTTATAAGAAAGGGGGTAACAAGGTGGATAAAAATATTTATTTTTTATTTAAATTGGATTTTTCTAATTTTATTTAAATTATATTTTTTTCTTTATAAAAATAAATCTGTTTAAAATGAAATCTGAATTTAATATACAGTATGTTGCAGCCTAAACTTGTTCTAATCTCTTTAAACGTTTTTAAATAAATATGTAGAATCCATGAGCCTCTATCTAAAACCTTGAGGTAAAAGCTGCTTTTCTATGTAAAGACAGAATCAGGGGAAAACATCTAACCTTTGAATTTGAGCTTTATAAATATGGCACTCTAGGTCATGTACTGTATTAAGGGCTTGTTTTGATTAATGAAAATACATTTTATATACTGTTTTATGTGTTTAATTCCAATTACTATCCTAATGCAGCTTGACACAAATCATGAGCAAAAAGTTATTTCTCTAGGAAATAAGCAATATTTTATTCACCATTTTTTAACATACTGAAATTGTACAATTAATAAGAATCTGAAAATATTAAGCTATATAATTGCTTAAGTAAATGTATATAGTTATAGTGTACCTCGTAGGTAGCAAACAGTTGTACCAAGTCTTGTGTAAAGGCTCTATTTAGTTGTAAAGTAACATGTTTTAATGTTCCTCCCTTGGTGTTCACACCTCAACTGCTAGAAGAGGGTCTCATCCTCCCTGATTGAACTAACCTCGTTATCCCTAGCCTGATTCTTGCTTGCATATTTATACCTGCCTCTGGAAATTTCCACTACATGCATCCGATGAAGTGGGTATTCACCCACAAAAGCTTATGCTCCAATATGTCTGTTAGTCTATAAGGTGCCACAGGACTCTTTGCCATGTTTTAATGATTATATCAACCAACGAGAATGCACCTTTCTTTAGAAAAAGACTGAAACAGAAATGGAAAATTTGATTAAAATCAGTTATTTAAATTTAGGCTTTCCACTTGGTGGTTTAAATCATGAATTAAATTGCTGATTTAAATGTCTCCACCCTGGGGGGTAGAGTGTTTGAACTGGTAAACTTGCTGAATCTTGATGTGTGTTGTGACTTCCTGCTTCAGAAAAAGACAAAGGGAAATTAACGTTATAATTTTTTTTAAATAGAAATATTTCATTGTACAAAAAAGCAAAAGACAGCAAGAAGATGTAAAGTTATTTAATGGGTGGAAATTGCATTAGTATGTCTTGGCAATGCTTGTTCATTTGAACCTTACACAAGGATAGGCATAACATCATGTATAAATTTGTAACTGTTGCACTAAAATGAGTTTTTTTGTTTATTTTTATATATATATTATATGTACTTTAAATAAAAAGTAGTAATTATGTTCAAGATTCAGGATAGGCAAACTTTTTGAGAATAAAGGAAGAAAATTTCTTTTAAGGTATTTGAAATAGGTTAATAGACATGACGTTTTTGCTGGACCCACTTTAATTTGCCATTTACTATGTGAAGTAAGGCAGCGAAGGAGTCTCACACCACTTCTGTATAAGCTGTCAGCCTGGAGGGAGTTTCAGCACTGGTAAAAAGCCCTGCCTGTTGATGACATTTCACAGGCATACTCAAAAATCATGCCAAGAATGAGAATAGTGGCTAGTTTGAGGGGGACAACCCTGTAATCCCTCTCAGCTCTGTGTATCTAGGGTTCTCATTCTCTCTCTCTTTCTCAGATGCACTATGAAGGGGACATGTGACTTTTGTCCATATTGGCAGGTTTGTCCAAGCCTAGACTCCACTGATTAACAGATGTAAGGGAAAGAGCATTGTGGGATTGCAGCAGTTGCTTTTGAACAACAATGTCCTTTTTGTAAGAATCTGATGCTTTTTAAAAGATGTAACATGACATCATTACAGTTGATCCAAGAAACATTCCTTCAATAATACTGAGTGTGCTGTGGTTATCAACTCCCTTCCCCCATCTCCTTTCTCTTGCCTCTCTGACTTATGGTTTTTGTCTATTGTTCGGCTCTAGGCTGTAAATGCGAAACAGTTGTCTTTTAGTGTCATGTTCTTTTTAGAGCTGTGATCAAATGTAATATTGTTGATCTTTTTGCTTTTCTATCACATCTGTTATAAATGAAGTCCATTTCAGGTGTCTACTAAATTGCAGCTAATTCTTGTTCTCTACTGTGTGAAACCTTAAGAGATAAAATTAGATAATACTTAGTCCTGCCTCAGTGCAGGGGACTGGACGAGATGACCTTTCAAGGTCCCACCCAGTCCTACATTTCTGTGATGATAGATAAGATGTAGGCATGACATTCCTGTACATTTGACTCATCTTATTGAGCTACATTTTATATATAATTCCTGTGCTAATCGTATGTTTTAATATAAATGAAGAGAGAAATTAATAGGTTGACACCAGTGTCATTGTAATGGCACCTGCATAAATACATACTTAAAACACGTTCATAATTATATTTGCACAACAGTTCATAATTCCATCTAATTTCTTATACCCAATCCATCACTGTGGTATCTGCATGTGGTTTTGTTCCTTGGGTGCTGAGAGTGGGCTGTCATGGAAACCCATTTATGGTTATATTACAGATGTTTACAATCCTGGCTATTTGGAGGTACATTATGGAAATCCTGGATTTTCTTGCATCCCATCTCCCAAATACCTCTTAGCTAGACAAGTTGGAGAGTCATGCAGCATTGATAACTAGGTATGTCTTGGCTGTGCTCACACACAATAGTGCTTTCCATGTAGTGGGTCTGGCAGTTGCTTGAAACTAACAAGGATCAAGTTGTCTTTGTCAGTTTCACATGCTGCCAGTGGCTAGAGGAAAATACTGCTATGCACAAGCACTCTAAGGAGCATTATTTTTGTCTATAATTTCTATAGGAGTCTCTTCCGGTGCGGGGAACCAATGATTCAACAGAGATCTGGAGATTTGAAGAGAGGTGGGGGTACAGAGACAGAAAAGGAGAAAATTGTGCAGGGATAATGACCTTTAAACATAACACTTAAACTCATATTTACTGTTTTTGTCTGCTATGAAGTTAAAAACCTTCTGTAGGTTTAACATACAAAATGTAAAATGTGGAAGTATCAATCTTGACGAGACAGAACAAAAAGATTTGGAGAAGAAAGGGGATAGTATGTTAGCTATTTGCCAGTGATATAGTTGTTTTGGTTGGTAACATTTTATGGAGGATTGTGAGAAACTCCCAATGCCAAGGCTTTGTCCTCTCTAGGCGAAAATGTGTGTTTTTAACGTTAGTGAAAATCCTAGAGTAGACAAGGCAAGTTGTTGTTTTAACTTGTGTTCACTGGTACATGTAAACCCTAACATGTTAGAACTGCAATTGCCCTGTCTACAATAGGATTTTAACACATTAAAAGTACAGCTTTTTTCCTAGTATAGACTTAGTCCAAAATGACCAATCAATTTTGGATAAATGTAAGGTAAAGCACACTTAAAACACTTCACATATGCTAATGGCATCTGAACTTTCAGGTTCTTCTGTGGAAAGCTATTGGAGATGGCTTAATGAAAATAGCTTTGTTATGTGCTAATAGCAGTTAAAGAAAACATCAATGCTTGAGTTTGTCTGAAGGGACAGACACATGTTACTCTTTCTGATTTTGGTCACCATCTCTCTAAGATGTGGATTGTGATAGAAAATATCAAGAGCAGGCATATAAGATAGAGGTCTTGAATTTATGTATCAGAAGAGACTGATAAGGCTGAAGGTATGGGCTTGTCTACACTTAAAATGCTACAACAGTACAGCTACACTGCTGTAGAGCTTCAGTGAAGATGCTACCTACGCCGGTGGGAGGGCTTTTCCCACCGGCGTAGGTAATTCATCTCCTTGAGAGGCGGCAGCTAGCTTGACAGAAGAGTTCTCCCATGGATGTAGCGCTGTCTACACTGGGGGTTAGATCGGCTTAGCTGTGTTATGCAGGTGTGTGGATTTTTCACACCCCTGCATGACCTAGTTATACTGACCTAATTCTTCTTTTGACCTAGCTGCCACCTCTCGGGGGGTTATCTAGGCTGCTGGGAGAACCCCTCCAGCTGGTGTAAGTCGTGTCTATGCTGAAGCGCTACAGTGGTACAGTTGCAGCATTTCAAGGGCAGACAAGCCCTTATTTACCGGTGGCAGGAGAAGTGTTCAAGGTGATTTGATGGAAGTATGGAAAATTAGTCACAGTTGATCAGTGCCTCCTTTTTAGCCTGTGGTGTAATAAAAGAAGGTAATACTGAATTCAATTAAGCTAAAGGGCAGTAAGTTTATTACCAAGGAAGGTTCTATAGTTAAGCAGTAGAATTCACTATTACTAGGGGTCATTGAGAGACGTACTGCAGATAATTGTATAACCATTAACATTTGCATCTCTGCAAATGAAAGATCACATGGGGAATTAAGTCTTCATAAGCTGGTCGATTTTTGTATTCCTGGAAGGAATTTTTTCCCATTAGATCCCTGCATGACTGGCTAAGTGGATTGTAGGTGGGGTGTTCGCCCCACCCCCATTTTTTATGTACCTTCCATCGAGGGATAAGTTGCATGTCTCTGTTGAAGGCAGGATACCAGACTTACGTAGCAGTTGGACTGATCTGGTATAGCAACTCCTGTGTTAGCATCACTTGTTATGAGTGGCATGCTTAGTCTACAAGAAATTTGGACCCTGCTCATCTGTAGACTTCAGTAATGAGTTGCTTTGCACTGGCTCTGAGATTTGTAATCAGTGATAAGTTGTTATGTTTTTCTTACAGTAATCCATGCTGAAGAGGCCCCATTCATACAGATGAACCAAGGGTTGAGGCAGCTCTTTCAACCCAGATAGTCAGTCGGCTAACTGCCCAGCAGGATGCCATCAACCAGCCGAGCGGGCAGCCTGAAGGACCCAGAAATTGCAGAGCTCTTCTTTAAAGAAGATCCAGAAAAACTCTTCACAGATCTCCGAGAGATTGGTCATGGAAGCTTTGGAGCAGTTTATTTTGTAAGTAATTTGAACAGACAGTTACTTGTGAATATTAGCTGGCTAATTTTTAACTCTGGATATTGCCTTTTTACTACTTATTGAGGAAAATTAACTCATCTGAAACATTGAGGTTTTTATGGTAGGCTCTTTGGGTGAGGGTTGGTGGTCTTGTTATGTGTTTGTACAGTGTCTAGCACGATGGGGCCTCAGTTTCTTGCTAGAGTCCCTAGGTGTTACCACCGTATTAATAAGAAGAAAAGCTGGGTCAGAGTCCATGACTGGTGCTCTTAGGCATGACAGTAATACAAACGATCAGAAGTAGTCAGGGATTTAGTTGCACATTAAAATTGCAGGGCCTAGCAGCAGCAAAGTTTGCAATTGCAAGGCAAAGTACTTGAAAAGAGACCGCTTCCATCATAAATCAAAGAGTGTGTTGCATCAGCAACAGTGTGTAGTAAAACGAACTACAGCTACTCTGCCTTGGTTAGCCAGTTAAACTCCTGCTTACCTTTCTGGCAATGTTAACTGCCAGTAAACTATCTGTCTGCAGCTGAAAAGCCCAGATCCCATCTCTCCATTCCCCAGACCCCATATACTAATCACAGCACTAACAGGGAACATGTTCACCTGAGGCTCAGTCTTGGGCATGCTCAGTAGTGCACTTCTTCTTGGTCTCCCCTGGCTGACATCATCAAGGCCCATATTTCTGCCACTCTTCATGACTGGCAACTCAGCTCTATTGCTCTGCTCAGCTTCTCTTCATTTCAGTGCCTCCCTTCTGACTGGCAGTGCAGTTCTGTTGCTCCATACAGTTCCTTCTCGTCCCCTGCCCCTGAGTGCAGCTCAGTTTTCTTTCTCCATCTGCCACTCAGCCCCTCCGCAGCCATTTTCTCTCGCACTGTGTCACTCAGTTTGCCTCAGCGTCCCCTGCTGTCCTTATCCAACAGACTGGAATCCCAATACTTGTCCATATAACATTTCTATTTGACCTGAGCTTTTGGGGACCAGGATTTTTCCCTGCCTACTCTCTGCTTACATAGCACAACTGAGACATGGGATATCTCTTAGCCTCTTAACAGCTACTTCATTTGCAACTTACTGTCTGTTAACCTAAGTGCATACTGTGAGACCTTCATTAAAAAGCCATTTTCCGGTGCAAACCTTTTCTCATTTATAATTATAACAGGTGTGGCCAAACCTGTCAGTTTTCTTACAGAGAGCTATTTGTGTCAGTATTTTATGAGCTTCCTATTCATTGTTAATAATTGCAGCAGACCATGTTGGGAACCTTCCAGCACAAATTTAATGCAGCACAGATGAACTAATTAGGAAAAGCTTCTTAATTTTGTTCCTTGCTTAAAATTGTGAGCTGCCACTGCCTGGGAACAGAACGTGTGAGCAAATGTTTTATAATGAAGTAAATGCCACAGGTGAACATTGCTTAATATCGTTAAATTCACTGCAGAGAAAACTGGAGATAGATTTTAGATCAACTCACTTCTCCCCTCTGCCCACTTTTTGACACAATTTTTAAATGTTTTCAACTTTGCTACATATTATTATGGTACAGAAATGTCATAGGGGATGGTTAACCAAAACGAGCACATAGTTAGAGGTCACCTGCATGCTATGTGGTAGAGGTGTGCTCAAACAGCAAGAAAAGAAGAGCATTCATCACATCAATATCTCTGTGAACTCCGTATTTGTTTCAAGTTAAAAATCATTTAAGGGTTGAATGCCCTTTACCAGGGCACCCTTCAAGCAGCATGACAAGTGCTGCCATGAATTTAAATGGTGGAGAACCCACCCTCCCAAGCTTTTTAACCCTTCTCTTCTCTACACACTCTCTCACTAAACATTACTGTCAGAAAGTTCATTACAAAGAGGGATTTCTACCTTACTGTGTTCAGATTGTACTTCTGATGCACTGCAGGTAGGAGATTAGACAGTCTTCCTAAAGGACAAAAGGTAAGCTTTGCATGATGCTGCTCAAACGTTAGTGTATCATGTGTCTTTTGTTAATAAAGGAGTATGCCCCGTAGAAGATGTGTGGTATGTTACTGTCTATTATTGTTTTGCATTTTAAGCTTCAACACACAAACTAGACGTGATTACAGTATCTTTTTTGCTCTGGAAAATCTCTTGTAAGAAATTTTATATCTGAAGCTATTTTATAGATAGACATTATATTACATAAAGCTCTATCCAGAAAGATGAGATGGACCTGGTGGGTGGGGAGAAATTTGTTAAGGTAAAGATTATGTATATGAAGTTAGATTGGGAGAGCATGAATGTCTCATTTCTGATTTTCTTGCAGAACCAGTAAATTCCTTACTAAAATAAAAATTATCTTGTGTTCCATCAGCAATATTCAATTCTTGGATAATACACTATTAAAGTGTTCTCTAGTTAAGTTAAATGTAGTTAAAACTTCAAAGGAACATTGCCAAAGCTGCTGTACTTAAAGCATCAGCTTTGTTATGCATTTTGCGTCACACGCATGCATCTTGTATCATTGGTCTAGCTACTCCATTCTTGGGAACTTTGATACCTTGCCTTCTCTTGAGGATTGAACACAATATGCATGTGCATACATGCCTGAAATCTCAAACAAGCCCTGGGTTTTATGATCACCTAATAAATTGGGTGGCATCATAACAATACAGCCTTTGTTTTGAATGTCATATGGATTTTTCCAGGCTAGGGAAGACGCTTCAAAGAAACTGGGTGCCTTTAACTCTCTGGCTTGTTAACCTTCATGGCTCTCTTTTCTTTTCATATTCAGATTCTGGCAGTTATTGACTATTGATGTTAACTTATCAATAATATTTGTGTGTTTAAGGTGGGTGTTGTTTTTTGGGGGGGTTGGTTGTTTTTTTTAGTAAAGAAACTTTTTTTCCCCCATCTACTTTCGTTGTGTACAGCTTGGCCTGGGAATGTTAATAATAATACACATCTAGGAACTGTTTAGGAACTGGAAAAAGCCATACATCCCCAAAATCTTGCCCTTTTAATTGTATTTTAATTCTGTTTTCCTTTTCTTTATTATATCTCTTACTCCACCCCTTCACTCACACGTCCAAAACCAGGTCTAGATTTCACTCAGATTCATACTCTTTTGATCATCATCTGTGATAATTTATTCTATAGGTCTATTACCTCTACTTTTTATCCTGCTCTCCAAGTTTTAGACCATTGTATAAAGTTTAACTACAATTCCTTTCATTATTTTCATGAACTCTGTTGGCTCACCTCAGGGTATTATCACCCCAGTAATTACAAGGCTTCCTATTACATTTTTGGTTTTAGTTTCATCTTTGCTGCCCTAATTCTTCATCCTTTTCAGTGCAAGAATAGCCTTTCTTTTATACAGTAACCAGTGCTAGGTAGAGTGCTCCAGAGAGGGCAAGGAGGTGGGTATATTGACTCTTTTTTATTATGTCTACGTTCCTTCTGCTGCTATAATCTGGTATCTTCTTTGCCCTTTTTTATTGTAGCTGTTCACCCATTTGATTATTTCAGTGATTCCCTCCTCCCTCACCCAAATAAACCTTAAATCCTTTGTGATAAGTGTGCTAGGTGATTGCTCTATTCAACAGATATTCCCAAGATTTTCTTTTCTCCCAGTCTAATTGTTCTACCTTGAATATTTGTCATCTGTCGGGCCAATCACCCAAATAGTCCAAATATTTTAGATGTTTTTTGGAGTATGTGGGGCAAGGGAAGTATTTTTATGGTAGGTTCAGGGTGGTATTTTCTCTGTTAACCCGCCAGTATCTCTTGCTACATGAAACCTGTGCAGTGTTGTTCTTAATTAGTTTCCTAATTGTTTGTTGAAGGTTTAACGGTAGTAAACCCAAGCACTATAGGAATATGGACAAACAGAAAGATAGTAGCACAACAACAGAATTGCAGCTGGTATGGAAATAAATATCGTCAGATGAGTGTAGCAGGATGAATTCAAGAGTATAAAGTATAAAACTAAAGCTAGTTTAAAAAACAAAACGTATTTGAATTTTGCCTCCTTGGGATAGAGTCTGGCCTTGTGGTGAAGGTGAAGGGCTGGGAGACCGGAGCCCTGAGTTCTCTTCCTTGCTGTGGTGCTGATTACTTCTGTGATCTTGGGCAAGTCAGTCCCCCACCCACTTTGTAAATAAGGATACTTCTGTCCCTCACAAGTCTGTTGCAAGACTGAGTTGATATTAATTAAGTGCATTGGGATCCTTTGATGGAACCACAATAGAATTTTGTTGTTATATTCCAAGGTCCCAATCCCAGAGATGCTGTAGATTAGGGGTGAAATCCTGACCCTGTGGAACTCCATTGGAGTTTCACTGTTGACTACAGTAGGGCCAGAATTATACCTTCAGTGCCTTCATCAGGTGCACAGGAAGCAGCCATGGCTGAAGTTTGTTATTGATAGTTGGGCTGCCAAAGACTGTTGCAGATGTTCATTTCATTGTGATGCAAAGGGAATTTTCTCAAGAAGGATGGGGATCCAGAGGTTTCTAGATTTTTGCCTGGTCATAGTGTTTTTCTTCTAGTAGATCAGTGCTAGATGTTTGGCTTCCAGGGCACTCTTCAGGAGCCACCTATCCCCGCTTATTCAAAAATCAGGTGTGCTGGTATTTGCTAATATCAAAGCAGGTTCGTCCTTGTCAGTGTTGGTACCTGTAGTTCATTTCAAATAATGAATCCAAATAGGGGATACAAGCGCCCTCTGAAACAGAGTGTATTAATGTTGGCCTGTTAAAATCCACACCTCCAGCAACTCAGTACTGTTGTGGATAAAAATCTCAGAAAGATAGAGAAAATTGCATGAGCAGAATTATTTCTCAGTTGAGTATTTTTCCCAGTTTTCATGAGGTGACAACAGCTCTTTAAATCTTACTTCTTATTTCTGCCTTTTATTTCAACAGAAACGCAGGGCATGTTTGTTGCTGTATTTTGGATTGGCAGCAGCCCTCACTTAAGATCTGCTTTGTGCTTAATAAATTACGGCCCTAGCTAATACTAATGGGCATGGTTGTGGCAGAGGAAACAGTTGGGTCTGTGAACAGTTTCCTCTCCCTGGAGAAGATCTAGGAGTTACAATGTTTAAATTGTACTGGTAAAAAAAATAATTTTTGCATTTTTAATAGTTACCTTAAATAGATTGAAATGTAGACTCAACACTGAAATGCAGCATCCTCAGTTACAGAAAGAAAATGGTAAAAGCTAGTCAGAAGTTCATCATTGAGGTAAGAGGGTTTCAGAATTCACTGTCAACAATGAATGGCAAAGTACCAGAATATGGCTGAGAAACCCCTTTACAAACTCTGGAGTCCTGAATGTAATGAAAGTTCTGGAAGCCTGTGTTTGATAGATTGCAACACTGAGTGATAAGGTCAGATTTACTAATTTTGCAACCTGAAATTTAACTTGAGTATTCTTTTGTTAACTGTAGCTTGAAATTGCAGCAGGTAAGGTAATTTAGCTTTCTTCATACTTTCACCTTCTGCATTGTTGGAGATCCTTCATTGTAAGGCTGCATTGAAATGGCTAGTAGAGTTAGTATTTTAGTACTAGTGTCATTGAAATTCATGACATGCACCGTTATTTTGGCTTTGTGGTCAAGTCAAACAAACATGAGAGAGAGGCCCTGAGGAGTTCCCCGCCTCCTTAGCCATGTATGGAACTTTCAGTAGAGGATTGGTTGGGATTTTGTTCTGCTAAACAACACGGTGCTCTCCTCTTTGCTTTGAGGCTGAGTGTGCTGTTCCTTGAGTATTTCAGGGCCTCTGCTAAAATGTAATGAAAATTAAAACAATAGCTTTACTTCAGAACACATTGGGTTCCCACTGACAGCATTATTATATTGTCCACTCCCTATATTGTCATCTTGTCTTAGTTTAGATTGTAAATTTTCTGAGAACAGGAAATCAGTCTGTAGCATGAAGAGCCATTAACGTTTATTGTGCTATACTCATCCTAGGGGTACTTAAGCGATTAGTTGAAGCAATCTCAGCGCTGTTAGCAATTATCTTTGAGAACTCATGGAGGACTGGTGAAGTCCCAGAGGAGGAGGAGGGCATATATAGCACCTCTCTTTAAAAGGGGAACAAAGAGGAACGGGGACTCATGGACCAGTCAACCTAACTTCAGTATCTGGAAAGATACTGGAACAAATTATTAATCAATTTGTAAGCACTTAGAAGATAATAGAATTATAAGAAATAGCCAACATGGATTTGTCAAGAACAAATCATGCCAAACCAACACCATTTCCTTCTTTGACAGGTTTACCGACCTAGTGGATAGGGAGCAGGGAAGGTGTAGACGTGATGTGTGTTGATTGTATAGTAAGGATTTTGACATAGTTGCATATGACGTTCTTATAAACAAACTAGGAAAACGTCATCTAGATGAAATTACTATAAGAGGGGTGTCAAACTGGTTAAAAAAATGATTACAAAGATGAGTTATTTTAACGATTTGCTGTCAGACGGAGAGGATTTATTTAGTGAGGTCCTGCATGGGTTTGTCCTGGGTCTGGTGCTTTTCACCGTTTAAATTAATAACTTGGATAATGGAGTGGAGAGCATGCTTATAACATACGAAGATAACACCAAGATGAGAAGGGTTTGCTAGCACAAATTAGAGAAAAGGATTCGAATTCAAAAAGACCTTGACAAATTGACCTGAAATCAACAAGGTGCAATTCATTAAAGATAAGAGCTAAGTATGAAGCTTAGGAAGGAAAAATCAAACACACAAAACTAAACTGGGAATTGCTGGCTAGACAGTAGTACTGCTGAAAAGGATCTGGGAGTTATAGTGGATCACGAATTGAATGAGTCAACAATGTGATGCAATTGTGAAAAAGGCTAATATTATTTTGGGGTGTATTAACAGGAGTATCACATGCAATACACAGGAAGTAATTGTCTTGCTCTCCTCAGCACTGGTGATGCCTCAGCTGGAGTACTTTATCCAATTGTGGATGCCACACTTGAGGAAAGATGTGGACAAATTGGAGAGATTCCAGAGGAGAGCAACAAAAATGATAAAAGGTTCAGAAACCCGGACCTTTGAGGAAGGGTTAAAAAAACCTGGACGTTGTTTAGTGTTGAGAAGAGAAGAGGAGGGAGGACCTGATAAGTCTTCAAGTGTGTTAAGGACTGTTTTAAAAAGGATTGTGATCAATTTGTTCTCCACATCCACTGAAGGTAGGTCAAGAAGTAATGGGCTTAATCTGCAGCAAGGGAGATTCAGGTTAAATATTAGGAAAAAAACTTTTAACTGTAAGGATAGTTAAGTTCTAGAATAGGCTTCCAAGAGACATTGTGGAATCCCCATCATTGGAGGTTTTTAAGAATAGGTTGGGCAAACCTGTCAAGGATGGTCTAGGTTTACTTGGTCCTGCCTCAGCTTGGGGGGCTGGACTACATAGCCTCTTGAGATTCCCTCCAGCCCTACATTTCTATGATTTTATAAGTTGTAAATAATGTTGGACAAGAAATGCAAGAATCAGAATTTGAAAATAAATGTATGTCTCTTTATGGCAAACACCTTCATTTATGTGATCTACTTTGTATCACATTCCACATTTATCCTCTCCCTGCAGCATCAGAAAGGTGTCCACTGTTTGCAGCTGACGTCAGAAATATCAGAGTAATTTTGGCCATGTGATATTGCAGTATGTTCCTTTCTGTTTGGAGTGGAATGGGAGAGTGGGGCTTGATTTCACTTGTTCAGATTACTTATGGCAGGGCCGTGGGGAAGGGCAGAGGTTGGTTTAGAGATCTATTCTACTTCTTAAAATCAGAAAAACCACATTTACAGAGATGCTCTTTAGTCTAGAAGTAACTTACAGAGAGCTGATGGATGCTGACAATAGATGGGATGAGTTAAGAATCATGTCCCACAAATAGGAGTGTGATTTCTTTTCTTTTTTCTTTTTTTTTTTTGGATTTTTTTTTTAATTTAATTCAGTTTCTGAATATATCCAACATTCATCACCCCTAGTGAAATGTATTATTTTAACATTCTATATCCAGGCTAACTATTAAATGGATAAGGCCTTTTCAGTACTTCTATTCCAATGAGAAATCATTCTGTGTTTTTTATTTTCTTTACTGGGTATTTTCTTTATGATACGAGATATTAATACTTCATGTTTTAATGTTACAGGCACGTGATGTGCGCACCAATGAAGTGGTGGCCATCAAGAAAATGTCATATAGTGGGAAGCAATCCAATGAGGTATGTGGAATATCTTGTATATTAAACCCAGATTGCTGTGATATATGCTGACTTGAATTAATCCAAGCTGTCCTGAGGGAGAATCTTTATATAATAGTTAAGATGAATCGGGGCATTGTATAAACAGAATAAGTTTCTTTGAGCATTTTCAACATGCTTCTAACTAGTCCGCTCCTGGCATGTTATGCAGGATTTATTTCACTCAGCCAGGAAGAGCCATGTTTTATGGAACTGCATAATATGTAAGCAAAATGGTAAAATAAAAAATAGTGTGCATCAAGAGCGACAGCATTCAGACTTAGTAAGAAGCTGAGTTGCCTTTTTAGCCTTAAATGTTCCATTCTGAATTCCATTTAAAAAAACCACCCTGTTGCTTGCTAGATAAAGGCTTGCTAGGAATGATAGCAATGAATACAATAGAGACATGGACTCAGAAGGATGCCTGCCTACAAAATGTAATAATAGCAGATCAAGCCAGAATTTTTCCTTTTCCTAAGCGGTCTCTGCTGAACAATATAATTTTGAGGATCTTGAAAGAAAGAATGAAAAAGAGAGAGAATAATAGGAAATATGATAAAGCAGCATAAATGTGGGGAGATTCTCTGGGCTGTGCTTAAGGTAGACTTTTAAGAGCCATCAATAAGGCTAAATATTAAAATATTTTAATGGCATCCCCAGATTTTTTTCTTTCTAGAACACTCTAGCAGAGATCATTAGCTTGTACTTTATGTGATTCTGAAGCTCTAATTTGGAAGCTTGAAAAGCCGTGGCTTGGAGTTGCCTAGCTTGGTTGGAAAGCTTCCTGATGGTGAATTCTATTCAGTTACGGAACAGTTTTGTAGAAGTAGTATAAGCGCTGTTGCCCAACAAAGTCAGAAAAAGATTGTTCCTTACACTATGTTCTCCTGCCCTTCAAGCAGGGCAAAGGGATGGATTAGCTGACCTGACCTAATAGCGCCTAACCTTTTGGTTTCCATGAACAGACCTAGACTTTGCCACCTGTACTTTGAAGAATTGAAGTATTCATTTAATTCTTTAGCAGTTTCTGATACCTGTCTCTCCTAACCAGCCTCGAATCCTGATTTCATAGCCAAACTTCCTATGTTTCTTTTTTTACTCTGTTACTGCAGTAACTTGTTTACCTGTGTCCTGATGAAAGTATAATTTGTACCTACTTCTTGTCCTGCTCTTTTTAATTACAATGAAGTATACATATTCTGTTCACATGAATGATGTGAACTGTTCATGCTTCAGAAATAGGTTCTGATTGTTGTCAATGGATGTGTTTCTTTATTTTGAAGAAAAAAGTCAGTTAAAACATTTTCTATTTTGCTTTAAACAAAAATTATTTGAAGGAAGGTTTGCTCAGATTGTAATCTAGCCTATATACGGCAAATCTCTTCAAGGCACTACAGTATCAGTTATGCATTCCTTTGTTTTTAATGGGATTTTCTCATTGGCTCTGGCAGAGACCATCTAAAACAGGAGCATGCTTTGTTCCAAAACTAAATTGAGGGGACTCTGAAGTATGTGGTGCTGTGCTCTTGATTTGTTACTAGGGCTTGTCTACATGGGAGGATTATACTGGTATAACGTGAAGTGTGAATTTAAACCAATATAGTTATACTAGTATAACCTTCCATGTGGACATTCTTATATGTGCTTCATTTTGTTTTTTAAATGTAGCTTATTTTACTTGAAAAGGGGTTTAAGCTAAACCAAAAAAGCCAATCTTATACTGCAATAAATGTGTTCATATGTGGTTTCTAATGATATAACTCTACAAGTATAACTGGTAAAAACTTCCATGTGTAGACAGACACTTGTTTAGTCAATAACCTGCCTGGACTGACCCTGTTTTTGCTGCCTCTGGAAGCGCAGAACTGATGAGGTGAATACCAGTTGAGGTAGAGTAAAAGCTCTGTTATCCGGCTCTGTACCAACCAGAAAGCTCTACAAACCGGCATTTTCTAATCTTCGTAGAAAGTCCGGTTTATAGTCCAGTTGGTGCGGGGCTGGCAGGCTCCTTATCTGGCTCTGCGGGGCTGCCCGGAAGCGGCAACATGTCCCTGGTGCTCCTAAGCAGAGGAACGGCCATGAGGGATTCGGGGTGCAGGGTGTGAGCTCTGGGATGGAGTTTGGGTGTGGGAGGGGGCTCAGGGCAGGGAGTTGGGGCGCGGGAAGGGTTTTGGAGTGCTGGATCCAAGGGGTGCTCACCTCAGACGGCTCCCCACAAGCAACAACCTGTCCCGGCCGCTCCTAGGCGGAGGCGCTGCCAGGTGGTTCTGCATGCTGCCTCTGCCTGCAGGCACCACCTCAGCAGCTCCCATTGGCTGCGGTTCCTGGCCAGTGGGAGCTGCAGAGCCAGCACTCAGGGTGGGGCGGGATGGAATGCTGCTTTTATACCTTGGATTCATCAGTAATGTCAACTCTGGCCTTCTTTAATTGTATTAGAGGACTTCTCAGGAGTCCCAAATGTCTATTGAAGCCCTCACTCCTTCGCTGAAGAGACAGGGTGGTTGAATCATTAAATACATCCCTCTCTGAAGAGTGTGTTAAGCAGGAATGTGTAAGTAAGTGTTTACAAAAGCTAACAAAACAAGTTGTAATTAAGCTGATTAAAGCGGAAGGACTGTTGCATGGATGTAATTCGTAAAGTCCTGTGTATAAAAAAAGCCAGAATGGCTGAGAACTTAACAATTGGACATTGACAGACCATAAATCCCAATGATGACTGAACATGGTGATATTCTAAACAAAAAGAGCTCTCAGCCAGGCTTGTAGCTGTTTCCATGGCTTCTCGCTGATTCGACAGACGCTCTAGGTTTCAGAGTGACGTTTGGGTGTTTTGTGTGTGCTAGTTGCACTGATTTCTGTACAGGGGGATTGTGCAGGTATATTGTGCAGCTGTTGTGAGGTCTGTGTGTATTGGGCGGATTTATTGTGTATGCTGTCGCACAGGTGTAGCATTTGGGCCAAGTTATCCACCATCTGTGCAGTTGCTCTCATACAACCAATGAAATTGTTGCATATAACTTCCCTGTAGAATAGGGGTTATGATTGGTTGTTACCACTGATATCACAACGGTCTAGTATGCTTGGCATGATGTTGTGACCTTGGTGAAACCTTGTTCTGGGTTGAGTTAAAATCTCATTGAGATAAAATGTGAACTCGCCCTCATAACTTAGTGTAAACCCGTACCTCAGACAAATGGGGGAGAAGTTTTGCATGCTCGGGAGCTTTTGGTTGAGTATTGTTTTGGGTAGGGGTATGCATGTGTGAGAACAGACAACAGAGAGAGAGGCAAGAAAGCCACGCAGGAGCCTGGAAGTACAGTGTGACCCTAGAACAAGCTAGAGCGAACTTTGGAACCTGTGTTTCCTGAAAAGGCTTGGGGGCTGTAAGCTAAGAAAATGCTCCTATCATTCTTGGTTCCTTCTGCATTCAGAGAGATTGGACTTTTTACGTTCCTTATAAATAAACAAAAGGACACCAATGGTGTAGAGACTTGCTGTCATGTGGCTGTACATTGAATGGGTATAACTAGTTAATTCAAAATGGCTGAGAACTTAATTGGATGGTAACAGACTGCTAAATCCACTGATTATTGAACCTGGTGTTATGCTGAGCAAAAAGAACTCTCAGCCATGCTTGTAGCTGTTTCCATCGCTTCATGCTGACTCAACAGGCATTCTAGGCTCCAGAGTGACACACAGAGGAACAATCCTGGATTCTGATTAGGTAGATCCTATCCCACTCCCCTTTCAGTTGTTCAGGATTCAGTCTCCTTTAGTCTCTGTTTCTATGTCTATCTTTTATGGCCCTCACTTCTGTAGTATTTGACCACACTTGTTGATGTTTAATTAGTTTCCCCTTCACCACAAGGTTTTCACAATAGACAAAATCTGAATTTTTGATGTGAAAAGCAAGAAAACACATTTTTTTGACAAAACTTTCAAACTACCTTTAATCCTTATGTCTGAACAAAAGAGAGAATGAGCCAATTTTTTTTCCCCTTTGCAGGTCACCTTTACTTTCTAAATTAAATTACGATGGTTTTTCTTTTCAATTTGAACTTTACATGAATATAGACAGGTTTCAGAGGAACAGCCGTGTTAGTCTGTATTCGCAAAAAGAAAAGGAGTACTTGTGGCACCTTAGAGACTAACCAATTTATTTGAGCATGAGCTTTCGTGAGCTACAGCTGTAGCTCACGAAAGCTCATGCTCAAATAAATTGGTTAGTCTCTAAGGTGCCACAAGTACTCCTTTTCTTTTTTCATGAATATAGAGTGACAGTTGGACAATTCTGTGCATAGGTGATAAGATGGAACTGTTGGCATGAGGTGTAACCGTACAAAGTCATCGTGTAAATAGAAGGCTAAAAAAATATATTTTCTGGTCTTATAGGTATTCTCTCTGTTCATGGTGTGAAGGACTCTTTTTGAGCCTGGATTTTATATTGCTGGATTTTGTAAAACTGTGTTTGTATTTTAGGCCTTGTGTATACAGTTCCATCTTGCATTGGTCCTAGAAAAGGTATTGGACCTGAGGGCTGATAAGACCCAAGAAATCGGAGAAATTCCTTCTGATTTTAATATGAGGAAGATTTTTCTGCTTCTGACTAACATCAGAGCTGTTGTTTTTTATAATTTATTTGTGTCAATGTTAAAGGGACACTATGACCTTGAAATCTAGTCAGTTAAAAAACTGAGTTAAGTATCTTCTGGTGCTAAACTCATCCCTCGGTGTCCTTGCCCAATTTTATTTTTCAGTCACATTTTCCTAATTTTTTAATGCTTTTAATTTTTTTAATGCAGTTACAGTAATGTGAGATGCAAAGTGGGTGAGGGAGTAATATCTTTTATTGGCCCAGCTTCTGTTGGTGTGAGAGAGAGAGAGAGAGAAACTTTCAACCTTACACAGAGCTCTTCCAAGAAGAAGAGGAGCTCTATGTAAGCTCGAAAGCTTTTTCTCTCGCCAGTAGAAGTTGGTCCAATTATCTCTCTCATATCCTGGGATCAACAAAGCTACAACAACACTACATACAGTAATGTGAGGTGTTACTTTTAACAATATCAGATAGACAATTTGAAGACTGAAAGTAATCTTTACATTGGCAGCGTCCCTTTAAGAATATATTGTCATAGAACTTAACTCTGTTTTATATTGGGGTTTTTTGCTTGTTGAAAACTCTTCACTGACCAGTAAATAAGGTAATTTAAATTGCTATATGTAAAGATTGAAAGTGATAAAGGAGAAATGATATCAAGAACATAGTCAAAAAGTTAGTGAGTCGCAAATTAAGGTTGTCCTGAAGTAATGTACTTACTAACAGGGCTGGGTCTTTACACCTCCCAGACTGGCTTTAAGGCAGCTGGCAGTGACAGAGGGTAATGGCAGCTATCCTGTCCTCCTTCAGCCTGGTGTGTGTGTTTGACTGGCTGGGAAAACTGTGTTTTCTAAGAAGGGACAACTTAATTTTTGGAATATGAAGTGTGAACTCCGCAGGAGAGCTCAGATATCAAATGTTGTGGTGTTGTGTTCTGCATGTACGTGTATAAAATATTACATTAATTGAGAGATTTTTGCTGTAAAATCAAATTCCTTAACATTTTTATTCTCTGGGTAAATAAAATGGTAAAATATGATACTTTCTTTATGCAAAGTTGAGCAGTGTAAGTCATGGTATTAATATAACTTTTTTTTGAATTTCAAACTTCAACTATTTTGAGGAGGATACAGATCTCCCCCCACCCCCATTCCCCGTTTATCTTGGTTAGGTCATTTTTTCTCTCTCTCGCCCTTCTTTTAAGTAACAGTTTTTTAAAGTTTCTTCCTATTCCTTTTCTTTTCCACAGAAATGGCAGGATATCATTAAGGAAGTCAAGTTCCTACAAAGAATAAAGCATCCTAACAGTATAGAATACAAAGGCTGCTATTTGCGTGAGCATACAGCATGGGTAAGCCGCTCTCCACTTCTCTTGTTTCGATTGAGGGCAAATTTAAGTAAACACATGTCTCCAGCTGGCTGTAGGGGAAGACCCCTAAAATCTCTGTCTCCTACATAGAGTGATAAGGAAAAGGTGCAGCTCCCAACATGCTTAGAAATGTGCAGCCAGGATCAGTGGATTCTGTGAGCCATATAAGGCAAGTCCAGAGACCCTGCAAACTTTCTCCTCCCTTCCTGAAGGGGTATATTGATATTAGTGCCCACAACTCATTTCATTGCTGGGTTGTTAAATAAAAACCGAGTACTTGGCCACTTGATTCTTGCTTGGAGGAGAGGAAGAATGCATTTCGTTAATTTTCACTGCATTGGAAAAAAATATGGCAATTTTATTTACTAACAGTATATCTGATGTCCCAGTGAGCTTATTATCTGTGGTTCAGTGTTTTACATTTTGACTATGTTCCATATATAGCTGATTTATTCTTTTAAACGGATAGTCACATTATTAAATTGATTTTTAAAATCACTTACTGTTTTATCACAGTTTTTTTTTTTTTTTAAATTCTCCCCATTTGGACAGTCTAATTTACTTTTACCCATTTTATGCTATTTGTTTATTTTGCCTTTTCATTTTTACACCCTTTGGATGACATAAGGCTGAATAATCAGTTTCACTTTCTGGCTCTATGCAGAATACCAGTGGTCCCCCAACTGTGGGGCATGCCCCCTAGGGGCACATTGGGGCCCCAGACCTGTCCCCACGGCAGGTGGGGAGGGAGCGCTACCCAGTCCTGCTCTGCTCCCAGCTCCACTCTGGCCCTAGCCTCAGATCTAGCTGCAGCCTCGGCCACAGCTCTGCTCCTGGCCGTGGCCCCTGGATCTTACCTTGGCCCCGCTTCCAACCATGGCTCCTAGGGGGGCACAGGCCAGGTAAGGAGAGTGTGAACAAAAATGTTTTGGGACCACTGCGCTAGACTAGTGCTGCAGTGTTTGGGTTACAGTCAAAAAGCCTTTCTTTATTTGAATTGCTCATTGCATACCTACATATATATATCTACATACAGGAAGAAGTTGCACTAAGAAGTCCAACTTCAGTGGCACATCACACAGTTCATTGATAAAATTGCAGTAGTTCAAATTACAAAACAATTGTGTATTAAATTATATTAATGTGTAAATACTATTCATAAATCAATATCCGTAGTACTATAAGACCTAGACAATATTTTTTTAAGGTTTTGAGAAATCTAATTATAACAAAATTAATCTAAATACAAATAAATGGTTAGCCATAAATGATATGATAAACTTATTGAATATAATTTTCACATCCCTGATAAGTAATTATGTACTCTATTTATCTCTTTTATATGTAATTTGCTGTGGGCACTATTCTGCCCTCTTTACTCTGTGTGATTCCTTACTAAAAGACAGGTTTCAGAGTAACAGCCGTGTTAGTCTGTATTCGCAAAAAGAAAAGGAGGACTTGTGGCACCTTAGAGACTAACCAATTTATTAGAGCATAAGCTTTCGTGAGCTACAGCTCACTTCCTCAGATGCATATCGTGGAAAGCAATTCTGGTAATTTCAATGGGAATTGTTCCTGTAGTATGGTACTGCTCAACATTAGCAAGGGTGGTAGATTAGGGCCCTATGTTAGGAATAATATTAGATTGTTGTATCATCATATTTGGAAGCTGGTATTCTCCAGTTAGGCCTAGTCTACACCAGGAAAGTTTTGCACGTGTAGCTAAGATGCTATACCAGCAAGTCCACCTAGTGTAGATGCAGTTTATACTGACAGCTTTTGCTGGGAGAGCTTATACCAGTGTCCTGAGCAAAATAATCTATACCAGGAGAAGCACTTTCATACTGATATAACTGATCTACACTAGGGTTTTTGCCGGCATAGCATGTCTTTAATCACATCCTATTCAACATTTCTAAACTGGCAAAAGTATCTAGTGTAAACCTCACAGCATTCTACTACTGCTTTTATGTTCTAAGGGTACATCACTGAACACTACCCTTGCCATATATACAATAGGTAATTCCCTTTTCTTCTCTTTTTCTTATCAAAGATGTACAGTATAACTAATCTTGAGGGGAATTTAAATTCACTGGAATTTAAACAAAAATGTGGAAACATAGCTGTTGGGATTGTTTTGTAAAATCTGGTTTCCCAACACCTAAATTATTTTGGGCCTCGGCTTATTTTTCTCAAGGTTTGTGAGATGATGGTCGTTTCAGCCGGAACATAAGGCAAACTCCTGTTGTAGGGTTCATAGTACATGAATGATGCTGGATCACTAACTATTCACAAGCCGATGAAATCTAGTCACCATTTATTTATCTCTAGGTATTCTGTAATACATTATTTTGATTTCTCCCCACACAGCTTGTTATGGAATATTGTTTAGGATCGGCATCAGACTTACTAGAAGGTATGTCTCAAAGATTTCTTTGATTGAAACGGAGAAATTTATAATCCAACAGATTATGGATCAGAGTTGTTCTACAATGTTCAGTTATTTAATTGGGGGGAGGGGGAATGTTACAATAGCTCAAAATTTTACATATCTACAGTATTTTTCTGTAGTGTATAGCTTTCCTAGGCACACAATTTGTCTTCTCTTACTATCTTTAAATAGGTCTTCAACCATCTGTTTGTATTCCTTGAATTTAAGATTCTCCTTTTATGTCGCTTCAGAGCTTAATTCTGCAAACCCTTGCTGTCAGGCACAATGCTTAGTGCCGGGGTAGTCCCATTGACTACAGTGTCACTACACCCAGTAGCAAGGGTTTGCTAAATGAAGCATTTTGTTAGTTACCTTCACTTCCTGTCAAACTGTCTGAGATGAGCTACAGAGCAGTTCATTTGGCCTCTGGGAGAGTTCTGGGAAAAAAGTTGTGTTGTAATTTTTTTGTTGAGGTTTATTAATGGTAAATTAAATATTCATCTCAAATACCGTTGGTAAAATGGTTGAAAAGCTGACAAGAATTTAGATGTGAATTTAGCAGTATAGCCTTTTTTTGGGTAGAATGAGTCGCTGCCGTGTTACAGTTAGAGGGTTACGTCTGATTCCAGATTGTACAGTGTATTATCAACCACTTGTAAAGTGGGTATCCTCATGCAGGACACAGGCCTTGTAAAACTAGAACTTACAGTTTTCTAGGCCTGTGTTTACATTTTTGAAAGTATGCACTGAACGTTGTAAACTGCATTGTTTTCTTGAATAATAGATTTCACATGTACTCTTCCCTTAAGTTCATAAAAAGCCATTGCAAGAGGTGGAAATAGCAGCAATTACCCATGGTGCTCTCCAGGGACTAGCATACTTACATTCTCACAATATGATCCATCGGTAAGTACTTACAAAGTTACTGTGTCACACACTTGCAGGTAATTTATCTTGTTGATTGCAGCCTGATCATCCCAATGATGGAAATGACATTTAAGATTTGTAAGTAGAGTTGTTTGGGTTTTTTTGCAGTGTACATATCTTCTAGAATTAGTAATTCACAATAATTGTAAAATGCCAGGAAAATCCCTTTATGTAATATCTTTTATATCTGTTTTTCCCACTTGATATGGTAGAATTCAGTGGTGATGCTCATCCCTTGAAGCACAGAACACCAAGGCTGACTAAGCACATAGGTTAGCTAAATAGCTTTTTGGCAACTTCAGTGTGAAAGTTGCTTGGTATTTTTTTCCCATAAAGAAAAGTAATAACCCTCTTAAAAACTAGCTTTATGTGAATACACACACAGGGAAAAATGGCAATAAAGGAAGTCAAACAGTCTAAATAATTTTTTAAAAGATTCCTGTCACATTTTGGTAGGAATAAAATGTGTGAGTTATTGGAACTATTAACATTTTTTGTAGAATGTCTAAAAAGGGGAGCTAGCCATCTCTTATGGTTTTGATGGATTGCAGTCATGGTATTTAAATAATTCTTGTTGCTGTTAGAAGTCACTGAAATCTAAAGTTGATTTTTTAAGACACTAAACTAGATTCCAAGATCAGGCATAGAATTAAGGCTAGGACCCCTCATTACTGAAACTCTTGTACAGGGGTCAGTGTATTCTATAACTTGAACCTGTGAATGATGGCACACTCCATTGTGGCTGTTTTAGGGATTTAATAGTAATGCTTGTATTCCATAACCAGAGATATCAAGGCAGGAAACATCCTGCTGACAGAGCCAGGCCAGGTGAAGCTTGCTGACTTTGGATCTGCTTCCATAGCCTCTCCTGCCAATTCGTTTGTGGGGACGCCATATTGGTAAGAAAAGTTTTTACACACCTGTGGCTTCAAGAAGTAACATCTTTTGGTAGGCTGTCTAATTTGTTTGGACCTTACTAAAATCCACTTTTGAGACAGTACAGTTCTGGTTAAATCAAAATGTACATTGCAAATATAACATTAAGTGCTATGAAAAGTTTGATCTGTTCAGATTTTAAGGTAAGGACAGTTCAGTGCCCTCCTAAGTGTGTATAATACTTTTATTTACTTTTCATAAATTGCATATACTTTGCTATTATATTTACCCTGACTGTAAGTAGCTACAGTGAGGCTCCTGAAGCAATTATGTGCATGCTTTATTCAACCAATACCATGATTTGAAACTTCAAACGTTCTCATGGCATCTGGCTGTTCAAATTACTAAAGAGCGTTTTTTCACAGGAAAGGCCAGATTGATTGAACAGAAATCTTTGCAGACATCTTCTATGGTTTGATCTTCTACATCTAATCTGTGGTGCTTATACAGCTTCACTCGAAATTGCCTTGTTTTGTTACTCCCTTGGACGCATGTGGCACTGGCCACTGTCAGAAAACAGTATACTGGGCTAGATGGACCAGTGTAGCTGTTTTTTATGTTCATGCGGTAATTGCATCACCAGTATTGGTTAGCCAACTAGACTATTGGAGATATGGGTGGAGCAGGGAGTTGTAACGCTCATAAATGTGAAAAGCTGGGTATAGGGCAAGAATGCATTGTGTAGGTTTCCCCACATGGCTTTGCCAGTGCGGCGCTACTGGTTGGTGAACTCCAGAATGCCAGACAAGTTGGGTCCAAATCAAGACTGAAGTGACCCAGGCATATTGCCTGATATCTTGTGCAATGTTTCTTTCCATCTCAATACACCTCTACCCTGCTATGACGCCACCCGCTGTAACGCAGGTTCGCATACAATGCAGTAAAGCTCCAACACGCTGCTCAGAGCAGCGTGTTAAGGGTGCCGGGCTGGAGAAGTGGGTCTTGGGGGCGGTCAGGGGCTCCCTCACCCAGGCTCTGGGAGGCAGGAGCTGTGGGGGGGCACTTTTGGGTGCCCCACAGTCCCAGAGTGGCCCAGGGGATTAGCAGGAGGCCGGGAGCAACCCACTCTGCTTCCCTCACCCCAGCCTGAGCCGTGTCGCTAGGGGGAGCAGGCTTGGGGGAAGCGGAGCAGCCCGGCCCCAGCCTGCTCCACTCCGCCAGCTCCCAGCCACATCGCTCCACTTCCCACCGTAGGTGAGTGCGGGAACTTTCCCCAACTCCCCCCCAGCAACAGGGCCGGGGAAAGGAAAGCGGAGTAGGCTGGGACCGCGTCGCTCCGCTTCCCACCGCAGGTGAGTGCAGGGGGTGTCCTTTTCCCAACCTCCCTGCACTCACTGGCGGCAGGAAGCGGAGCGCCGCGGCTGGGAGCTTGCGGAGTGGAGTGGGCTGGGTCCGCGTTGCTCCGCTTTCCGTCACTGCCGGTGAGTGCCTGTCAGGGGGCAAGGGGTGTGGATAGGGGTCGGAGCAGTCAGGGGACAGGGAGCAGGGGGTTGGGTAGAGTCCTGGGGGTGATTACGGACGGGGGTCTCTGGAGGGGGAGGTCAGGGAACAAGGAACGGGGGAGCCAAAGCAAGTTTGATATAACGCGGTGTCACCTATAATGTGGTGAGATTTTTTGTCTCCCAAGGACTGCATTATATCGGGGTAGAGGTGTAGTTCAAATTAGTCAATTTGTCACATGGCCAATTAGGTTGAAATGCTTATGGAGTACTGTAATGTAGAATTTTATGAGAATTTAATTTTATGTTTTAGGATGGCCCCAGAAGTAATTTTAGCCATGGATGAAGGGCAGTATGATGGCAAAGTAGACGTTTGGTCTCTTGGAATAACATGTATTGAGTTAGGTAAGCCATCTTCCTTTAAAAGTACTAGACTACCTGACAGATTTTCCTCCGTGTCCAACTTGTGGTGTAAATATTAAATTTCTACTGAAAAGAATGTTTAAACTTCATTCTGAGAGTCTGAATTGTTTAACCCTGGAGTGTATTGATCTGAGTTACCATGCACGAGACCTGTGCTTGCTTCCTTGTTCTGATGGCTTTAGGACATGGTCTTTAGAGTGAAGTGGTAAGTGCGATATTAAAAATCAAGAGTAAGTTTCCAGTTTTGTGTTAATTGAACTGGCATTTTCATTGCACAAAGGAAGAGATTATTATAGACAAGGAAAACAGCAAACCCTCTAGCACTTACAGGGTTTACGCTCGGTGTGGGGTCAGTTAACCTTTGAATGAAAAAGCATGATCCACACAGAGAAAAATGTAGAAAATAGACCTTAAAGTACTAAAACACATATGGCTTTAAAAGTGAAAAGCAAAATGTTAACTTCAATATTCGTATACAGCGTAAAGTTTCCTTGAGGACTCCTATGTTAATGAAGCTTGGTTTAAACTAGGAGTGGACAAACTTTTTGGCCCCCAGGCCACATCTGGGAATAAAAATTGTATGGCGCGCCATGAATGCTCACAAAATTGGGGTTGGCGGGTGGGAGGGCTCTGGATGGGGGTGTGGGCTCCGCGGTGGGACCAGAAATGAGGAGTTCAGGGTTTGGGAGGGGGCTCCAGATTGGAGTGGGATGTGGGGGGCGCGTGAGGGCTCCGGCTGGGGGTCCGGGCTCTGGGGTGGGGATGAGGAGCTTGGGGTGCAGGAAGGTGCTCCGAGCTGGGATTGAGGGGTTCGGAGGGCAGGAGGGGGATCAGGGCTGGGGCAGGGGGTTGGGGCGTGGGGAGAGGCTCAAGGGTGCAGGCTCTGGGCGGTGCTTACCTCAAGCGGCTCCCAGAAGCAGCAGCATGTCTCTTCTCTGACTCCTACATGGAGGCACGGCCAGGTGGCTCTGCATGATGCCCTGTCCGCAGGTACTGCCCCTGCAGCTCTCATAGGCTGCAGTTCTCTGCCAGTGGGAGCTGTGGGGGCAGCACTTGGGATGGGGGCAGCATGCGGAGCGGAGCCCCTTGGCTGCCCCTACATGTAGGAGCTGGATGGGGGCCATGCTGCTGCTTCCGGGAGCAGTGTGGAGCTGCCCCCGACCCTGTGCCCCGGCTGGAGCGGGGCAAGCCCCACACCCTGCTCCCCAGCAGGAGCTTGACGGCTGGCTGCATCCGGTCTTCAGGCCGTTGTTTGCCCACCTGGGTTAAACAGATGGCTTCATAGCTATATTCAGGGTGTGTTGTCACATATGAATAAATTTGTCTGGAAGATCTCTTAAGGAAGATTTGGAACAATCCAGTCTTGAAGTATTAACATCCTCACCCAGGAAGTAAATCATGGTACTACAGTTAGAATGGGCTACTTAAAGCAGAGTGTCTGTTTAAAAGGGTTACAGGTGCATAAAAATTTCTTTTCACCCTAATGTATAATATTTTCATGATAAAGATCCAACTTGATAATAGCACTTCGATACCAATGCCCCCTAAAGTGGCAAAGTTATTCCTTCGTGCATCCCAGCGTATCTGGGGCTGTATTAACTGCCTTGTCATATCTTATTGTTTGTTCTAAAACGTCATTGATTGAATGAACAATCTGATTGGCTGGTGAACATTCTCAGAAATACACTAATCCATGTGAACCACAGAGTTTAGCTAAAAATGCTGTCTAATATTCCAGGCCGTTAACTTCATTTTCTTCCAGTACATAAAAGAGACTCCTTCAGAGTAAAGATTTTTGTTGCCAATATAAAGCAGCTTTAAGGGGTGTGGCTATCATGACATAATCATGCTCTGAGTGGACTAGAAAAGTTTGGCTGGATCCAGTGCCCCAAGAATGTAGTTAGCTCATGGTGACCACACCCCTTTTGTGCCTTATTGCATACTGAATTTCTGCATTATGAAGTGTGCTTGCTTTTTTATATGATTTTTGGCTTGACGTGGGGCATCATCCCTCAGTTTGAGTTCTGGTGAACTGGTGGGGCATGAGGCTATTTTACCAAATCCCATAACGTGGAAGTGTGTCCATTGACATCCATTGTGTGTATTATTGTGAAGTACTTGGTGGGAGATAGAGAGGAGAATGTATGTATGCCAAAGCACCAGTGGGACATAAAAAGCTGAAAATAGGAATTGAATCTTATGTTAAAAAAATTCTTCATTACATTTTCCCCTGTGTATAAATGTCACCATTTGAACGGTTTCCTTGAAATGTTTGCAGTGAGCTTCAGTTCTATAGTTTTATTCAGCAAACATTCTGACGAACCTTCTATTCTGTTGTTTTGGTGAGATCATCTCCTTCCTTATTAAAATTTCATACTGTGTTGGTCCTATGAGACTACACTAGCTTGCAAGAGAAAGGAGAGCCAGAGAGAATCTACCCTCAAAATAGTAAAGAATTAGCTTGTTATTGACTGAACATATGTATGTTCAGTCAGTGAAGTATGGTTGTGACAGTTTCAGTAACCAGCTTTGTCCACATCGCTACCATTGGATTTTGCGTACTTTTAGGTTTTAAAATAATTGTATAACAAACTGGCCAGACCCCATTGTAGCTGTGCAGCCACTGATTGTGGCTCTTACTGCTGATTTATTTATATTTTGGTAATTTAGAGTGAGTGCTCCACCATGACAACCCCCAGAATTTGAAAGCTTGACAAGACAAGGCATTTGATCTTCAAAGAGCTTTCGTCTTCTGCATGGGTAAAACCCATGGTAGGAGCACATGGCAGCACATCTTGTTGCAGGGTTAGGGTTGGTTTGGGGCCCCATGTTCAGGCACTAGTGGTCCTACGGTTGTGTCTTTATAAGCAATGGGAATAAATTAAGGGGAAAACTGAGACTATTTCCCTATATAAAAATTATTTTCTTTTATGTATAGCGGAAAGGAAGCCTCCTTTGTTTAATATGAACGCAATGAGTGCCTTATATCACATAGCGCAGAATGAATCCCCTACACTACAGTCTAATGAATGGTGAGTATTACTGAGAGAGAAGCGTTGTCGGGACTTGCTATAAATGGAGTGCTTTGTCATGCCGAGTTCTTGAAATGGCTGGATTCCAGTTGGGAAGATGTGAGCTGAAAGGCTGATAAGTAGGTGCACTGTACATTTTATGTGCACAAAATTCACCACTGAATAAGTGAATATTTTAGAGACCAGGAATGCAGCAAGTCCAGAAACGGAACAGACTTGCTGTAAGAACATAAAATCCCATGGTAAGTCATGTGTCAGTAAACATTGGAAACCTGGAGGTTAGCAGCAAATGATTGTTTTTATATTATTAAAAACAAAGTTTATGAAACCCAAATCTTGGTTTGTGGAACTACTACCATTGATTATGTATTTGCCAACACCCATAAAATAGTCACATTTTGTGCCTCCTGGTCCTGAACATTTTCTTGAATCCACATACAGATGAATCCATTTTAAAAGTAAAAAACTTAGTAATAATTGTCACACTGTCTGCAGTGGCTCATGACCATGAGTGCCTAGCCTACCTCAGGGCAGACACCTCAAATTGGTGGTGTGTTTTAAATTCAGATTTCATCAAGTCAGTAACAAATGTGAACTCCTGCATCACTATAACAGTGTTACCATGGAGTCACAGACAGTCCCCTTTGATTCTCCAGTCTATCTTGCCACCCAGACAAACTGGACATAGTGATAAAAGATCACTTACACCAAAAATCACACCACATTTGGGTTGCTTCCACGCACAGGAGACCAGTCACTTACCCCAGATCAATTGGTATCCTAGATCTTTACACCAGAGACCACGCCTGTAGCCTTTCCTGTAATAAACTATATAAATGATTACAAACTAAGAAAAAGGAATGAGAGAGCTCTTTACAGGTTAAAGCAAGCAAACCTATACACAAATGAGGTGCCATCTAAATCCTAAGAGTGATAGTTGTAGTGGTCTGTCAATTCAAAGCCTCTTTCAGGGCAGATTCATCAGGCAACCCTGAGGATCTCTGGCTTCGGTTTAGAGTCTCTGGCTCTTCAGAGTTCAAACAGCAAAAAAGATGGAAAATTTTCCAGTGGCTTCATTTTATTTCCTTCATTCAGCTTCAAAACCCACAGGACAAGCTTCCTTGCAGGTAGCATTTCCTAAGTGGGACAGGGCCATTAACTAATCCTTTGTATTGCAATGATACTTGATAGCACATCTGATTTTGATAGTCCTCATGGATGGGCAGGGTGGGAGATGATTCCCATGCCTGAGTTCACAAGTTCAGAGCAAACATTTTCAAAGTTATACAACAAAACTTACATATTTTCTTACAGCATGGAGTACAAATATTATAAGCAAGACTAATGCATGCGGCAATTTACAAGCACTTCATAGAGACTAAACACATTCTTAATAAATACCTATTTTGAGCAAAACTAACATGTAGCTGACCTAGTCTTGTATCCAGCTAAAAGGCTGTCAGTTCTTTCAGGAAAGATGTGGACAAACTGGAGAAAGTCTAGAGAAGAGCAACAAATTGATTAATGGTCAAGAAAACAAGACCTATGAAGGAAGATTGAAAAAATTGGGTTTATTTAGTCTGGAGAAGAGAAGACTAGGGGACATAAATTTTCAAGTACATAAAAGGTTTTTACAAGGAGGAGGGAGAAGAATTGTTCTTAACTTCTGAGGATAGGACAAGAAGCAATGGGCTTAAATTGCAGCAAGGGAGGTTTAGACTGGACATTAGGAAAAACTTCCTAACTGTCAGGGTGGTTAAGCACTGGCATAAATTGCCTAGAGAGGTTGTGGAATCTCCATCATTGGAGATTTTTAAGAGCAGGTTAGACAAACACGTCTCAGGGACGGTCTAGATCAGTGATCTCCGACCTTTTTATGCACAAGATCAATTATGAATTTAAGCGCAATCCAGGATCTACCCTGCCCCTTTCCCGAGGCCCCGCCCTGCTCACTCCATTCCCCCTCCCTCCATTGCTTGCTCTCCCCCACCCTCAGTCTCTTTCACCAGGCTGGGGCAGGGGATTGGGGTGCAAGAGCAGGTATGGGGTGCTGGCTCTGGGAGGGAGCTCAGGGCTGAGGATTGGGGTGCGGGAGAGGTGTGGGCTCCTGCCAGACGGCACTTACCTTGGACGGCTACTGGTCAGAGGCGCAGCGGGGCTAAGTAAGGCAGGCTCCCACAGCCCCATGTCGCTCCCAGAAGCGGCCGTCATGGCCCCTGGGGAAGGGAGGCACGTGTCTTTGCATGCAGCTGCTCTCCGCAGGCTCCGCCCCAGCAGTTCCTGTTGGCCACAGTTTCCCATTCCCGGCCAATGAGAGCTGCGGGGGCGGTGCTTGCAGGCAGGAGCAGTAGCGGAGACTCCTGCCTCTCCTCCCTCGGGCCTGCTGCCTGCCTCCAGGAGCGCACGGGACCAGGGCAGGCAGGGAGCCTGTCTTAGCCCCACTGTGCCATCGGATTTCTAGTGGCCAGAGATCACAATCAATTGGCAGAGACTCCAGGATCGACCAGTCTATCGCAATCTACAGGTTGGTGGCCCCTGGTCTAGATAATACTTGGTCCTACCATGAGTGCAGGGGACTGGACTAGATGGCCTCTCGAGGTCTCTTCCAGTTTAGTTAATGCCTGCAGCCTGGACAAGAGCTGGCATCTGGCCTGCCAGTGTCACAGTAGTGTTGTTTGCTAAGCTGCAGTCCTGCTGTTTGGATTGTAACGCAGTGTTCTGCACTTTTGCAACTTTTTTAACCTCAGAGATGTTCTGATTAGGTGCCCACACATGATATTTCCAGAAAAGGTTCTGCTCATTTTATAGATTTTTTTCTGACCAAAAAATACAAGAATTTAATTTGCTAAAAAACTTTAGAGGAAGAAAATAATCAAGTAATTACCTGGGTTTTTGTGGATGGAGAGAGAAAAAGAAAATCTGAAGTTCTATCATCTCGATGTCAGTAGTAATGTCTGTCGGAAAGTCTGTGTTTTAAATGAAGGGGCAGAATGTAGAGACTCAGCATCCAAAGAGATGTGAAAAATTCACTTAACCCTGTACGGCCACGTTGCCAATGGATTTCAGAACATCTTGGAAGATGTGTCTGAGACATATAGGTATTGTGCTAATGCAGTGTGCTGGGGATTAAACTCATCTGGGCAGAGGGCAGGCACAAGGCCTGTGTGATAGTTGAATCTGATAGTTAAATTTGTCCCATCAAAATGAAACAGTGTTTTTACACCATTAATGATGGCATTCAGAGTCATGTGGGCCTTTAGATAACTGGTACAACATTTCCTTTCCTCTTGAATTGCACAATATTCTTGCATTCTTACTCTGAGCCAGTTTGGCAGTTGAGGTTAAAGGATCTACAGAGGAGACATAGAGTCTGGCTTGACTTAGATATGTTGGTTCAAGTGTTGAGGGGTTGGTTTTTGTTTTTTGGGGGGAGGGAGTGGAGGGGTTGATTTTGCTACAGATGGTTCCTTAATGAGATGTTTAAAATGAAGAAGGCAGCAGTTAACTCAGTTAACATTTTTTTCTCTCTTGTAATAGGTCTGATTATTTTCGAAACTTCGTAGATTCTTGCCTCCAGAAAATTCCTCAAGACAGGCCTACATCAGAGGAGCTTCTGAAGGTTGGCTTTCTTGTCCTGTCTTTTTTTTTTTTCCTTCGGATGGTATTAGAAAGAGAGGATTTTATGAAGTATAATGCTCTACAGCTCTTTTTCTTTCTCACCTGCTGCTCTTCTAGACCAAGGTTAAACAATGCTTTGTCTGTTATCCGTAATACCCTTAAGCTAAAGAACTAACCAGCTTTGTGGACTGCACTCTTTTTTGTAAGCATTTCTAATTTTACTACTCAGTGTCTGAAGCAGCTAGCTAGATGATTCAGTGATCCAGCCATATCTTCATAGTTACTAATGGAATATTCAGCAAGTGCCATAGGCTGACCATCAAATCTCTGTGTGCCCTTTGGTTGCTATGCTTAATCCTGACAGAGCTATCGTGCATTGGTTAGCAAAATATCTTTCTTTACTTCTCCTCATCCTGTGCTATATACACCTTGCAGGCTTTTACACTATTCCAGCACCTATGTGCTTTATACATAGATTTGAAATGTACCCTCCAGCATGATCAAGTGGATTTTTCTCCCACATATTTCTTTTCTTGACACTGATGCATGTAACTTGTTTGCAGAGTTCCTCCTGTTATATTGCCTGGCTTCTTCTCCTTCTCCCCTCTCCCATGTGCTGTATATATTTAATCTCCTTTTCTCTAGTGGTGAAACACAGTAAGTGTCTTTAAATGGTTGCAATGAGCTGATGCATGCCTAAGCGAATATACTTATTTTGGCAATGTACTAGTAGGTATTGAGATGGCCTTACACAAATGTGACTTCTGTGGACTCCCTTGACGGTATCAAGTGGCATTTGTTTTGGTTAATTTTTCATTCTCCTTGTAAAAGCTATGGCATTGATTTTTCATCTTTTAATGTAATGGTGCTTTCTATTCAATACTTATGTTCCAAGTTCTTGCACTATCAGCACATGACTGCTGACAGCGCAGGTTTAGATGGTCACCTTTTTGTATGTTTTAATGCTTAAGTGATCATGAGGCTTTTCCTTTCTTTACATTTGCTAGGATTTTCCATTCAAAAAGTAAACATAATTCTCCACTGATGGGCTTAATGGGAGTGTAGCGAGCCATGTCAGAATTCTAAACTTCAGGTTTTTTTCCAACAATACACTTTTTAATTAAAGAAAATTGTGTTGAAAAATAAACGTTGGTGAATTTTATGAATATGTTCCTTCCCTATCTAAGTAGCAAACAGCTGTATGCCAATTAATAGGGACATGTAGGAAATATGACAAATGTTGGAAATTGCCGTACTGCTTTCCAAAATAACAGAATGAAATTGCTAGTATTGTTAATGCTGACTCATATCTATGGAGCACAGTTCGTCCGGAAGGCTGGTAAAACACCTTCAAACACACACAGATTAGTTTCCATTCACCTTCTGGCAAAATGCAACCATCAGTGCAGTGCAATGCAGCAAGTGAGAGATTGGGGGTGGGGACAGGTACTTGTACCTGGTGGTGTGCCCTGTTTAAGGGTCCTAGACACCATTTGACCCTTCCTCCCTCCAGGGTATAATAAAAGAGCTAATTTAGATTCAATTGAGAGTCTTGTTACGTCACTGGGGATTTTTAAGAGCAGATTGGACAACCACGTGTCAGGGATGGTCTAGATCAGTGGTTTCCAAAGTGGAGTGCGCAAGACCATCCCTGGGGGTGCGTGGCAGGAGGAGCGCTGCTGAAGGACCTCTGATTCTTTGATGGCACGCCGGCAGCAGCTCGGCTCTTCCCCGCTCCGTCTTGGGTGGCAAGCCGGCAGCAGCTTGGCTCTCCCCTGCTCCGTCTTGGGCGGCACGCCGGCGGCAGCTCTTTCTTTTTTTTTCTCCTTCCCTAGAGCTGGCCCTGGGGGTGTGCAATCCAAAGTTTGGAGACCACTGGCCTAGATAATACTTAGTCCTTCCTTGAGTGCAGGGGACTGGACTAGATGTCCTCTCAAGGTCTCTTCCAGTTCTATGATTGTAAGTCTTTCTAATAATCTGAGCAGCACAGCAGTTACAAAACTAAAAGTGAGAGGGAACCATAAATGTTCAAAACCTCTGTTTTATGTCTCATCCAAAAGAGCCATATGCTGAGTTTTAGATAAGTTACTCATTTGTCTAGAATAGGAAGAAGGCTGTTTAAAAAAATAAAAGTTAGTTAAGATCTTAAATGCCACTTAGCAACCAGGAGAGACAGAGCTTAACACCTTTAGTAAACATGATAGCTGGTTGTGATTGACTGACCAGCTAATGTGTTTTAAAGGTGTTACCACTCAGAAAAGACAGGGTTTAAGTGCTGTTTAAAATCAAACATCCTTTTCCTTAGTCTAGGCAAGGTCTCTGGAGGAAGAGTTCCACTGAACTGAGTTGCAGACCCTACTTTCCTGCAACATCTTTATATCCATGGATGTCTTTCATCAAAGTACTGACCAGGCTCAACTCATCTAGGTTCTGAAATCTGATAAGACCCCAACCTGAGCTAGTATGGCTGTAGGCTACCTTCTTCTTCTACCTATTTAGGGAGGAGGAAGAAACACGACCAAAATTCATGAAGGTAGTTTCCAACGAAGTATGTGCACTGGGGATCTGAAATATTAGTCACCTGTCTGTGTGTGTTCTGCAGCACATGTTTGTTCTTCGGGAGCGGCCTGAAACAGTGTTAATAGACCTGATCCAGAGAACAAAGGATGCAGTGAGAGAACTGGACAATCTGCAGTATCGCAAAATGAAGAAGCTCCTTTTCCAGGAGGCACACAATGGGCCTGCAGTAGAAGCACAGGAAGAGGAGGAGGTAAGAAGAGCTAAGAGAGACGATGGATCTCTCAACGTGGGGATATTAATAATGATCATTAGGATTTAGAATAAACTCATCAAGATGAATGGAGGCTGTTCCTGTCATTCAGAGTTATTGCTGCAGGTTGGCTGCAGCCTCTGGCCTTGTCCACCCTTGATTCTAGCCAGCCACAACAGGGCAAACTCCTAATATAGGAAATGAAAGCCAGGACTTGCACCTATTCTTGAAACCAGGATGCAAATCCTGGCATTCCTTGCCTTCTTGAGGGGTTTGTGCTGGTGCACCTTCACTGGTCCCTGAAATAAGGGCTAATCGCAACCTAAGCAAGGCCACTGACAGTCGTTATTGCATCAGTTACATCTGGATCATGTTTTGAAGGTTTTTTCACCTAACCATAAAGGGTAGAAACACACACTTCAAAAATAAATAAATAAAAAATTAAAACCTAGATTCTGGAGCACATGGTAAAACCACAAACCAGAGCCAAAGCCCAGTTCTCTCCTTCTGCAAAGGGGACATGAGTAAATTGTAAAAGTGCTGGCATTGCTCTTAGGGGAAGATAATACTGCTGTCAAAACAGTTACTGGGGACACAGTATTGCTGATTCACTGTCGAGTTTAACTTCCTAGCGTGCTCCCTTCTGAAAAGAATCTGATAGCAGCCAGGTTAATCTTGCAGCAGATCTCTTCTGTCCCCACCATTCCTGCAGGAGAAACATTTAGTAGCACATGTCTGAAGAGTGGGCAGCTGCAGTGACTTGGCAGGTGGATGCCGGTATAAAGGCATCTCAATAATATATTGTTTGGCAAGATTGATAACTTTACAGTTGCGATGGACTGTTTTATTTTAAAGATGGTAACCAACTATTTTTCCTCCCCTTAGGAGCAAGACCATGGCATTGGCAGGACAGGAACAGTGAACAGTGTTGGAAGTAATCAGTCCATTCCCAGTATGTCCATCAGTGCCAGTAGCCAAAGCAGTAGTGTTAACAGTCTTCCAGATGCCTCCGATGACAAGAGTGAGCTCGACATGATGGAAGGGGACCACACTGTGATGTCAAATAGCTCTGTCATCCATGTAAAGCCTGTGAGTGCTAGCTTTCTAGCCAGACCAGCTTGAATGAGGTTGTGATTTCACTTGGTGTGAATGGTGTAGTGTGTGCAGGTTTTGGTTTGGTATTAGAAGAGGCATAAATCATTGCTTCCTATCTCGCAACATAGTAATGCAGATTTTAAAATTTTGTACCAAAGGATTAATGTGCATTCAAAAGAAGTCCTCGTCAGAAGGCTGACGTAAAACTTTTTAAAAAGCCTGTTTTTTAAAATTAGCTGCATGGCAATTTTGTGTTAGTTAAATTGTTTCAAAACCAGTTTGGGATTGCCCATTGGGAATTGGTTTATTTAGTGAATGCCCTGGGCTTATCGAGTGCTGTTTTACAGGGCAAAAGCTGTAAGTGTTCTTCCTCCTTTTTACTTCCTCATTAGTGGATTCTCAAATACTAGACCCACAACAGTGGCAGAGAACTGTTCCTGAACCACCCAGCTTCCCATTACTTGACTGAATTTTTAATTAATGAACCAAGTTACACAGGAAAAGAATTGCAGCATTCTGAGCATGGCATGCTGTGAAACCACTTCCCTTGCTTACCTTGGAATGATGAAGGATCAGCAACAGTCTCTCTTTTTGAACCATGCTGCTCTTACTACACAGAGGTCATGATACACTTTTCAGACTCATATGTTTTCATAGTTAATGGTGGGAGTGGCTGTAACTTTTTCTTTAATAAGATATAGAACAAGGATATATGCCTTTCCTCAGGCAGTTGATTAGCATATACCATAGTTAATTACCAATTGCCTGATGATGAATCATAGATTCAAAACATAAACATATAAAATATGACATGGCAAATCAAACGTTTGTTTTTCTTTGAGTGTTTCTACAGTTAGTTAAATTAACCTCATTATCTGGCATGATTGTGAAGAAGGAGCTTGTCCGGCTGGCTGGGTTAAGATATTATCTGCTATGTAGTGTGCTGGTTGGAAGTAGCCTGTTGAACATCTCAATAATTTGTTTCCCTTTATTATTTTTTCCACTCTCACTGGTGAGCAAGTCGCTTTCCTCTTAGCCATAACAATGTGAAATGAAATTTCAGCATCCTAAGTTTCAGGGTCAAGGGTTCTGTTTTCTATACTATATTTTCAGCTGGCTTATTGTCAGCAGTTGCCTTTCAGGACTAGTGCATCTGATGCATTTTTGCTTCTATTTTCTTAAGGTTGTCTTTGAAGCATGACAATCTGAGTAACATGGATTCTCCTTATTCACTCTACTGTTAATATTTCTCCCACTGTTAAGGAGGAAGAAAATTACAGAGAAGAGTCTGATTCTAGAACAAGGACATCAGAACCACAGTCTCCACCCCAAGTATCTCGCCACAAGTCACATTACCGCAATCGAGAGCACTTTGCTACTATACGCACAGCATCACTGGTAGGTTTAGTTTTTTCTGTTGCTTAAATTGTATAAGCATGATGAATTTGGAGGTTTAGCTATAATGTTACTTCCAGCTTTTAGGATTTCATCAGAATGTGAAGTGTCATCATACACTCAAAAATGTTATCACAAAAATAGTTAGAGCTACCTTACTAACATAAATATAACCCCCAGCTTATTTATTTTCAAAAACAATGCCTAGTAGTACATAGGGAATCTGCAGCATCAAATGGCTTATAGTTTCATGCCACAAAAGCAAGTATTCCCATCTAAATTTTACACCCTAGTTTCTGTATGTGTACACTGTATGCACGTATAGGTTAGTCAGCTGAACCAGTTCTCCTTAATACAGAAATAAGATTGGCAGTCCAGTATGGTGTTTCCATTATTGCATTGCTGTGAAGCCATGCCATAGATCAGGGGGTTTCACAACAAAACTTTTAGTGGCTTCAGTGTGGCACCACCAACTCTTGCTGGTGGCCACTCTGACAAATTTTCTTAAAATACTTAATTAACTTTAGGAAAAACAAATAAATATGCACATACACATGTCCAAATCATTGTAATTTATATATGTAGGTTTTTTGCAGATTCTATAATAAAAATAATGTACAATTGTATTTTAGTGTACCTGGCCCCTGCTGCCTCCCCTGGCCCCCCATCACCTCTAACCCTGCTGCTTCCCCCGGTCTCCCACAGATCCCTATGGCCTCCACTGCCTCCCCCAGACTACTCATTGTCCCCCTGAACTCCGCCTTTTCCTTCCTCTCCTCCCCCCATTGCCATGAGCTCCCTTCTGCAGCCTTGCACCCCAGGCTCTTGACCATGGTGCCTGGTAAGGCTGGCCCAGATGAAGCCCAGTGCCCCACGACTGGAGCTGGTGGAGTGGCGGGAGGGGTGTCCTGAAGCCTGGAGTTGCTGAAGCTCATCCCTGGAGTCCCACGGCTGAAGATGGGGGATGGGGCTGAAGGCTCCCCCCAGCCCCTGGGCGCTGCTTTGCCCCCTCCTGCATTTCTGCCCAGGAGGCTGTCATGGCTGCAGGAAAACCCCCGGTGGTTACCTTTGAGAAACACTGATCTAGATCTTGCAAAATTTAAAGTGTATCTGTAAAATGGTCACTAGCCAGCATTTTTCACAATACAAATTGATGACTTTCCTTAATTTTTACTAGTGAAACGCAGAGAACTTTTAACCCATCTATAACTGGACTCATGATTTTCCAACATAAACATTAATATTGAATGCATTTGAGGTCTCATCTTCTGTGCCTCTGGTGTTGGAGAGGTGAATAGCACCATATAAAATGGGGTCACATTTATAAAAGTTTAGGCCTCGAAATGAGACACATAGTGGCCTCTGTGCTAAACGCTTCTAGACTTTTGAGAATATGTTATGTTAAACCATATTTAGCTGAGATTACAGCTATTGCAGAAATACTGCTCTAAGCTAAAAAAGAAAGCAAAGTCACGCTTTAAGTGTTTGCTAGTACAGGGTGCTACCCTTCGCCTCTGTGAAGTTTTTTCCTCAGTAGAAACCCACTTGAAAACAGTGTTTCGTTAAAATACAAAATAAAGATGGCAATGCGCTCTCACTCTCTCACTCATTTTTAGGCATTGTTAACAACTAAAAGAAGCCCAGTAGGGACCTATTTGATTTTTTTGTGTGTTACAGTAAAAAGAGAAGGCTCTCTCTCTTAGTCAAATCAGTTTTTAGCTGTCTGCCCCTGAAACGAGTGCTCTTCTTTCCAACAAAGTTACACATCATTATTGAATCCTTTTATTGTGTAAATCGAAGAATGCTGAAAAACAAATTAAGATGCATTAACTTTTTATCCTGCTGTGGTTGTCTTACTAGGTGACAAGGCAAATGCAGGAACATGAACAAGACTCTGAGCTCCGAGAACAGATGTCTGGCTATAAACGCATGAGACGGCAGCACCAGAAACAGCTGATGGCACTGGAGAACAAACTGAAGGCAGAGATGGATGAGCATCGCCTCAGGTTGGACAAAGATCTTGAAACGCAGCGCAATAACTTTGCTGCAGAAATGGAAAAGCTAATTAAAAAACACCAAGCAGCCATGGAGAAGGAGGTAGGGGATTAAGATTTAGAGACTGGTCTATGTTTGTTAATTACATTGAATTGTCCACTTCTCCTCACTGAAGAAGAGATGACATTGTAGTCTCTTACGTGTCTGTTTTCAGGAGCCAAGCAAATTGATAATTAGAAAAAGGCTAATACATCACCTCCTTACACTAAGGGGTTTATGTAACTAGAGGAAAGGTATGTCCTGCATCACAGTGCATTGTACTAAATGTTAGCATACTGAGCCCAGAAAGAATTACAGTAAGGATTTTCCTTTCTGTTGTCCTGTATCCTTTGTCGTCTTGATTTTGTGTATGTTTTAAAAGTGAATTAAGTGCATTCTTCAGAAATGACCAGAAATCTTAGTAGTAGAATAGCACTCTTGCCTTGTATGACTCCTGTTGGGAGTTCTAATTCAGATAAAATGATCCTACACAGAAAAGTGTCAGTTGTGCTTAGAATGTTCATACTTTTATTTGTGTATGAATATACTGTTTTGTTAACAAATCATGATGGACTAGTGCCACCAGCGAAGATGGTTGGTGACAATTCTTTAGGTGTTCTTATTGTTGGTCACTGGGTGGAACTATTCCAGTCTATATCGATCTTTATACCATGCTTATCATCCTAGTGTCTGAGGGTATGTCTACACTGCAAAAATAACAAAAGCCAGGGCAGCAAATCTCAGAGCCTAAGTCTACGGACTCAGGCTTGCGCTATGGCACTAAAAATAGCAGCGTAGACATTCCTCCTCGGGATCTGAGACCCACTCCCTTTGCCGGCTTGCAGAGCCCAAGCTCCAGCCAAAGCAAGAATGTCTGCGTACTCCTTTTAATGTCCTAGCGCGAGACCGAGTCTGCAGACCTGGGCTCTGAGACTCACTGCTGCAGCATTTTTTTTCTTTTTTTTAAACAGTGTCCTTCTACTCTGAGTGTCTCTCTATGGCTTTCCCTGTCATAGGGGAGTCGACTTCATTACTAGTTTAAAAGTAAGCTAGAGCTTAGGTCTAAGTAGTAAAGCACTGAGTAAAGACTGTCAATGGGTGCATTCATGGGGGGAAACTGAGAAATGAGAGAGAGCAGATTTTTGCACAGTCTTGATTCTCTTGGAAAGGCGTGGTGAGTATATGTTAAAGGTGCAAAGCAATAGCAATTCGCATGGGGTCTGAAATGGAAGTGGAGATCTGTTAAACTGTTTGAGTCACAGAAATTCATTGGGTTTTGTCTTCTGGTGTAGGCTAAAGTGATGGCCAATGAAGAAAAGAAATTTCAACAACATATTCAGGCCCAGCAAAAGAAAGAACTGAACAGCTTCCTGGAGTCCCAGAAGAGAGAATACAAGCTCCGTAAAGAACAGCTCAAAGAGGTAACCCCTCTGTTATGAGAACAATAAAGTACTAATTGTACTAATACAATTGTATTTGTATGATAAATTGTACTAATACACAACTCCTAGAATCAAGAGATGCCAATATGTTGCAAAGTAATTTTTAATATGATCATGGCAAATTCTGTATTGTGATTCCAGTCAGACGCTTACTGAAGACATCACTTGTAATGTTTGTCATTGATCTTAAAACAAAGTGTGTGTTTTTATGCTTATCCACATAGTTGTCTACTGAAATGCAGGTTTGTCCATTCTTTAATACTGTTTCCCGGTTTAGCGCCCGCCAAGGTGCTTACAAACTTAAGAATGCTAGGGAGTGAGAGAGTAGTTTAGGAAAGAGAGTTCTCGCTGTTAAGAGGTAAAGCAGCATACTATGGAATATATCTTATAGCGGCATCTCTTGTAAATAGAAGACCATTCACTATTGTAATTAGTGAAATTTTTCATCACTGGGTTATCGATACCTCTATTGGATAAGCAGGAATGTAGAGCAGTGAAGGTGAACTCTTGAAGTTTTGCTAAAGAATAACTTCTATAAGATGGTAAAAGGAGTGGGAGAAGCTATTTAGGGTAGATAACCACTGTATTATTTTGAAAATCGTGATCTTCTTCAGCTCCATAGGGACCTATAGGTGCAGACTTCCTGGTTCCTTTTACAGACTGACATCAAACCACCATTGAGTTTTTGAAAGAGCCATTTAATTCTAAACTATTAACTCCTGTGATTCAACTTTGGAACGAGCAGTTAACAAATCCAGAAACAAATAACCCCCAACATAGCTATTCCCTGGGAGGGAGAAGCCTGGGAAGTAGTAGGTCTGAGAGACCTGTAAAGCTGTGATGGGTTGGAATCTTCCTCTGGTCATACAATAGATAGTATTTAAAGAACAATGCCCTATGATGTGTTGACTCTCCTTGATAAAATACAGTGGCATTCTGTGTGGTATTAACTCTTTTATATGTGGGGACTAGTCTAATAACAGTACTGGTCCATCTAGTATGTATTACTTCTCAAATTATAGGGAGAGCTTGTGTAAACAGACTAATTCCTGACTTTGTCAAAGTTGTTTTTGAATTGAAGGGTGTCTCAAATTTAGCATCCAAGTTTGAAAACATGGCCAATCATCTCTCCTATTTACTGCCTTATACTGTTTCTTTGTAAATTATGGGTCCTTGATAACTGAGTCCTGCCTTGGGACTTAAATGTATTATAAATATCTCTATGTAATGGCCCCAAAGCACTTAAGCATGTTCTTAAGTGCTTTGCAAGATCAGGGCCTATATAAACAATATTGGTAAATGACATCGGATGAATTTGTCCTGGTCCCATTGTCATCCCAGCTGTGATATGTCAGTGGCTAGGTCATATACTTGTATGTATGTATAAATCTTAAACCATTCCATTGGAAGTTGGAATGAGATGGAAAGGTTTTTTCCCTCTGGAGAGGCCAATAGAAGTGCCTCATAAATTGGAATTTACACGAATACAAGTAGCATTACATCATCAGTGATAGAATATATTATTCTCAAGCTTTTGTATCCTTTTACACTTGTCTAAAGGAAACTCAAAGGCAAACCAATGTTTTGAAGTTAACTTAAAATGAAAGACTCAAGAAAATGTACAGTTAAAGCAGCCAAAATTCAACTTGTCCCCTGGAATCGCCATAGATATGCAATATCATACACTTTGCTGAGAGTTCTGCAATATCTGGGCACAAGAGGACGAAGTAACACAGCCTAACCAAAGTGTAGTTGATTATGCAGATCAGCACAGTTGTTCACTGTCAAACAGCTTAATGTGATTATTCTGAAATTAATTATCCTGGTCTTGTCAGGAGCTGAATGAAAACCAGAGCACTCCAAAGAAGGAGAAGCAGGAGTGGCTCTCCAAACAGAAGGAGAACATTCAGCATTTCCAGGCAGAGGAGGAGGCCAACTTGCTGCGGCGCCAGAGACAGTATTTGGAGCTGGAGTGCCGTCGCTTTAAGAGAAGAATGCTTCTCGGGCGCCATAACCTGGAACAGGACTTAGTTCGGGAGGTGAGAGAGCAGGGGAGTAGTAAAAACCCATGAACCATGTTAGTCCCAGATACACCATATAGGACACCTACTGTGTAGCCAAAACCCTGTGCTTGGTACAGGATGTGGTGTTGCCTGATCTAGGGTGACTTTTGTAATAGACCAGTTTAAATGGGCGCATTGTGGTGAAAACCAACATGCCAGTTTAATGGATCATTCATTGTCAAAGTCTCACTGCTATACGTTATGTAGGGAAGTGTAAACAAAAGCAAATGGATAATAGTGGACAGCATTAAAGACCTCTTTAGAAAGCGTCTACTATGGTTAATGCTACGATTTTGTCATGGAGGTCGCAGAAATCATGGAATCCATGACTTCCAAAGACCTTCATGACTTCAGCCTGTGGCAGCTGGGAACTTTGAGCTGCAGTGAGTGGCGGGGATACCCCACAGCTCTCTGCTTCCGTGGGCCACAAGCTCCAAACCACTGTGAGTGGTGGGGCTCCAAGCCGAAGGCGGCGGGGGATCCTGGAGCTCTGAGCCCCCATGGGCGGTGGGGCCCCCAAACTCCAAGCCAGGGCCTGCCCAGCTACCGCAGGCGGTATAGGAACCCCGCAACTCCCCATTTTGTCAGGATGTTTTTAGTAAAAGTCATGGACAGGTCTCGGGCTTCCATAAATTTTTCTTTATTGCCTGTGACCTGTCCATGACTTTTACTAAAGATATCTGTGACAGAATCTTAGACTTAACTGTGGTAAATTGGAATTGTTTAGCAGCCATGACAGAAAGAAGCAATGTGAAGTGATTTATTTTTTGACCACCTTTCCTAATATTTTATACCTGATACCTACCACAAGTAAGTTGCAGAAAAACCCTGGTGTACCATCTAAATTGCTTTGGGTGTGCTTTGGTAGAACCATTGAAATGCACTGCGGTGAACGTGATCCCAATTAAGCTAGGTACACAAATAACTCATGGCAATTAATTCTCGCTCTGTGGCTCAGGAGTTAAATAAAAGGCAGACGCAGAAGGATCTGGAGCACGCCATGTTGCTGCGACAGCATGAGTCTATGCAAGAACTGGAGTTCCGCCATCTCAATACCATCCAGAAGATGCGTTGCGAGCTGATCAGGCTTCAGCACCAAACTGAGCTCACAAACCAGCTGGAATACAACAAGCGACGAGAGCGTGAGCTAAGGCGTAAGCATGTCATGGAAGTTCGACAGCAGCCTAAGAGTCTGAAGGTATTGCGTAATATTGGAGCGTGATCGAGATGGGGAGGGGGAGTAAACAGGCCATGTTTTGTGCTCCCAGGCACAGTGCAGTGCAGGGCTGGTCTACCCAACAGTTACAACTATGTCACAGTGTCAAGCACCAGCATGGTTCCAGTTTTTGGTGTATGGGAGTCCTTAAGGTCTTTAACCATGTTCTGTAACTGGGCTAAAGCCCTTTGCACCACACCGCCAGCCTCTCCTTCTTTAAGGTCTTTCATGAAGCTCAGTTATTCAAGGAGGTTTATAACTACATAAGGAAAAGGAGGACTTGTGGCACCTTCGAGACGAACCAATGTATTTGAGCATAAGCTTTCGTGAGCTACAGCTCACTTCATCAGATGCATTCAGTGGACGCTGAATCCATCCGATGAAGTGACCTGTAGCTCACGAAAGCTTATGCTCAAATAAATTGGTTCGTCTCTAAGGTGCCACAAGTCCTCCTTTTCTTTTTGCGAATACAGACTAACACGGCTGCTACTCTGAAACCTATAACCACATAGTACATGTCTTTATTCTATTAAAAAAGCAACTCTTCACAATGCCTGCATTACTTAACCAAGCAATCAGATGATCTTGCTATCTTAACTTTCATCCTTCCCCACCCACCACCCCATTGTTTCCCATAATCATCTATTGTTCTTCCCATAATTAACGATTGTAAAATTTTCAAGACGGGCACTCTGGGCCAGATCCTTAACAGGTGTGCATTGGCATAGTTTGATTGATTTCATTTGAGCAGCACCACTTTATAGCAGCTGAGGCTCTGGTCCTGTCTGCTTTTGTTCTATATGGGGCTATGCATATATGTTGAGCTACGTAAATAATGGGACGTGGCTAAGGTCCCCGTGACACCATATGTATTGGCAGTAACTGGATCCCATCACTGGGTTGTACTTGTGTTGCAGGCAGGCCCCTACTACACCATCCCTCACTTCTTTAAAAAGATGCTGCTCAGCAGCTGCAATTTGGCTTCCCTTTTAAAAGGTTAAATTCTATTAGAAGTTGGATTTTAAATATTTTTATCCTTGCAGGCCCCCACCACCCCCCCACCCCAGTCCCTACCCCCGCCCAAAATAATCCACCCTTCTATCATGAAGGAATCATTTTGAAAGCCTAATTTTGCTGCTGCACATGGAAATAAAATATGAACAAGCTCTCCAGCTAACAGGCTATGGATGTGCTCCCCTTAGTAGTGTCGGTGGACAAGCAAATGCAAATAAAAAATATTAACCAATGCAACATCAGAGGGGAAAAGAATTTAATGATAACCCGCCTCACGTTCTGTCCTGTGCTTACGCTGGTGTCTGAGCAGAACTGTCGTGCGTCTGTCGTGGAGGCTGTTAGTATTTACATTATAAGCCCATCTCTTCATCCATAGAAGTCCCGTTGTCTCATGGGAGGTGCTTAGCGAATGGGATATAAGTCCCTTCACATCGCTGCCTGGTCCTGTGCAGAGGGAGACTCCTTCACTCCACCCAGGATTTCAGCTGTGCCCAGAGCAGAATATGCCGTGTGCCTTACGGAGCATGGGGTTCCTTTGTTGCTCTAGGTCTCTGGGAGTCGTGATTTGCCCATCTGACTCAGTTCACACCAACTGTAGGTTGTTTTCTTGACAGAAATTGTCTGGAAAATAACCATCTTGGAAACAGTACTTCTGCAGTGAAAAGGAATGATTTATCAATCTCCTGATATTCAATAGCTAAATCCTGACTGCTGACCACAGGGGACCATCTGATCAGTGTGTTCCGAATCTCCAAGGGTATAGCCCAGAAATAGCTGATGACTTCACAAAGAAGCAGTCCTGCATTATGAGCTGAATAAAACTGAAGCAGCTGCATTAGGTTGATCCTTCTGAAGCTAACCGTGAATTGTGGCTCCCCAAGGGGATATGGTACAGCACAAGCAGACAATGTGTCCATATTCATTCCCTCCCTGAAATTGGCCCCTGGTTGGCAGTTACAGCAGAGAAGTCAAGGGACCTGACTGGGTCATGGAGACTGAACCCCCTTACAGGTCATCCCCACAGGGCAGGCTCAAGCGTACTGGCAGGGAGTGTGGGAAGCTTACACTGCTGCATGTGCTGTACCTGCTTTGTGATTAATGAAGGACTTCAGAGTCCAGAGAGTCAGTCCAGCACCTTTTGCCAGCACTGAATCTGTGTACACAGAACACTAATAGCGAAGACCATTGGAATAACGATACTGCTTGAAGTCCAATACTTGCTTTATTGGAACTGTTCACTAGAATTAACTCTTTCCCTCACTTCTGAACAGTGCATGCACATGGTTTATTGGCTGCCGTTGTTACCTAGATTCTCTCTTCAGCGACGTTTTCCTTTATTAAAGGGCCCAAGTTACAGGGCTCTCCTTTGCTGCTTACTGACTCCTTTTATACTGAGAGTAAGGTTTTCACAATCAGATGTCTGTTTGTAGTCATTGGCTGCTCCTGAAGGAATGGTAACTAGAAGTAATCCTTTAATGAAAAGTTCTCTGTTATAATTATTCTGAGTGTCTTACTTGTTACCCTCTTTCTGGTAACTCACAATGCAAGACCAACATGATCCAGTCATAAACCTGACTGGAAAACTTACCCTTGCCTCTGTTTCCTGTTGTTAAAGCCTGTGCATTGGAAAGTTATAAATAAAGTCTGGTGTACAAGAGAAACTTCACAGAAAGTGAGGAGAAATGCATTGCGACTCCCTGGCTGTGACCAAGTCTTCGATAGAAATGCATGGCCTACAAGCACTTCCCTGCAGGGCAGGGGTAGGGAGAGCAGCCAGAAGGGCTTTCATGCAGGGAAATGGCTTTTGGTTAATTTAGAAAGAGTAAAAGTCCCGTCTTCCCCTCTGTGATACGTGTGTCAGCGAAATAGAGAGTGCATACAGGCATTCTGCACCAGGGAATCAGGGTGTTCTTTGGAAACCAGGCCAGTGTTTCTCACATGCGGCCACCAGAGGCTTTTCTTGTGATTAGGGCCTCCGAGGCAGTAACTTCAGGGCGGGGGGTGGTTTGCAAGCAGTGGCCCCTTCCCCAGGGCCACCAGCGGAGGTTGGGTCCTGCCCTCTCCGGAGCCACAAATGCCAGAGGAGCAGGCAGCCAGTGAGTTCCCCACTTTCCTGGGGGCGGTGAGAGTCAGGCTTCAGCCCTGGGTGGTGGGCAGCAGGCTACAGTCTTAGGGTTTGGGGCTGTGGCTCTGGACCCCAGCAGAGGTGCTGCCCCATGGCTCACTGCCCCTCCCACTTCCTCCCCCACCCCCGGCATCACCCCTGGTTCCTGCTGCTGCCTCATCCCTCCATCATCCCTGACCCCTGCTGTCTCCCTGCTCACTTCCCCATCCAGGGCTTAATTTGTGCCCTGACTTGCCAGGGCTGAGTAAGAATGCTGTGAAAAGTGATATTAACAAACATACAAATATTACTTTTCACAGCAGCAGACTCACTAGCTAGCAAGTCTTAAAAAAAAGAGGGGGGGCACCTTATTTGTGTTACTATTCTGTGTAGATCCAGTAAAGAATAGAAACAATTGAACATGATTTTTATTATTGAGTCTACAAAAAACCTCTACCTGAATAAATTATGGACATGGATCTGTGCATATATATTTGTTTTTCCTGAAGTTAATTAAGTGTTTTAGGAAAAATTGTCAGAGCATCCACCAGCAAGAATTGGTGGCTGCACTCTGAGGCCACCAAAAATTTTGTTGTGAGAACCCTTTAGGCAGTGAGGTATTAAGGAAATATAGAACAGGGCCCGAGCTATTTTATGCTCCCACAGGGCCCTTCTAGATAGCCACAAACGCTGTGCTTTACCTGCCTCTAAGGCAGCTGAACCAACTTCAGCACTGCTTAGTAGAGTGGCTGACAGTCGGGAGGTGCTAGTTAAAGCAGCTGTCTTCCCTGTCCAGGTGCCAGGGCTTCTCCATGGAACGGGGCGGAAATCCATTCCCACCCCTGCTACTGTACTGCTACAGCACCTTTAAACATCAGGCCCATGGAGGGACTGACCGTGCAGCCCAGAGTCAGTGCTCTGTGTTGCCACTGCTGAAACCTCTGATTTTGTTCCCAGCCTTTCTGTTCTTCTCCAGTCTGGCAGGGGCTGGGAGCGTTTCTAGGTTTCATCTTCCTTCCTTGGAGTGAATGCCACGTGTAGCTTAGCTGTGACATCTCAGAGGCTGTTCCTTGTTTGGCTAAAGCGAATCCCATCCAGTGCTCAGGTGGAAGGGTGGTAACCATAGTAATAATTGTAGAGCATGTCCCAGCTCAGGATCTCAAAGCACTGTACAGGTCCCTTGTGAGGATGGTAAGGATGAACCAGATGCGAACACTGAAACACAGAGAGAATTAATTTACCAAAAGTTACACAGCAAGTCAGAAGCAAATCCAGGTACTTAACCCTATCTAGTGACTCCTAATCTTTTGTTTTCAGTGCTAACTGACACTTCTTGACAACGCATAGAGCTTTGGGTGCAAAAGGAGAGCACAGGAATGACCTCGGGTCTCCAGCAGGTGCCTCGAAGGGGGTGGGGGAGGGACTTGTATATTTAAGTGTTTGTTAGATTAGGCAAGATACTACTACATATGACGACTCCCTCTTCCAGATATAAAATATGGGTCCCCTGCTAACCAAGTAATGTTACCAAACCAGTACTGGTCAAAATTTTCCTTGATAAAATAATGCTTTACTGCAAACCCTTATGAAAGTAAGGTCCTAGCATCAGAGGTTAAAATACAAATTTCCGTCATTGAATCCTAAATAAAAAATGATCTCTCTGTACACAAAATATTCCTAGTTTGCGTTTTTCACAGCAATAAATCCAGGCACAGCCATGTGTAAGTAAGGCTTTAACGGCTAATAACTATTACTCCTATCACACAAGAAGTCTTCTGAATCCAAGGACTGAATCCAGTCCAGTGGCAAATGGGTCCCTTTGTGTAGTGACAGCTGAATGTAGTCTGGAGCTTTGGTAGAAAAGTGTCATCTGTATTCTAATTGTTTTGCACACCAACAAAATGTAACTAGCAAAGTGGCAAAGCAGCTGCAGCAGCATGATCTCTGTCTCTTGTGTGCTCATCACTTTACTCTTCACACTTTTTATATTCATATACATTTGTGGGATTTGTGAACTCCTTCCTACCCTTGAATATGGAATGAAATATCACTGAATATATTGCTTCCATCTTTGACATATGCTGGGTTTTTTCCTCCTTCTCTCTAGTCTAAAGAACTACAAATAAAGAAGCAGTTTCAGGACACATGCAAGATCCAAACCAGACAGTACAAAGCACTGAGAAACCATCTGCTGGAGACCACACCAAAGAGTGAACACAAAGCTGTCCTGAAACGGCTCAAGGAAGAGCAGACCCGGAAACTGGCCATCCTAGCTGAGCAGTATGATCACAGCATCAATGAAATGCTCTCAACACAAGCTGTGAGTGCCTCTGAGACCTAGTATACATATGCTTAGCCCAACATATCAGTTTGCATTTTGACCTGTGGTCACCCTGACAGCAGGGTTGTTTTCTTCCTTTGCCACACATGCAGCACCCAGATTCAGATCCCAGACTTAGTCCTTCATATCCTGCAGAAGCAGCCTTCAAATCCCGAGGAAATACTCACTACCCACTTCAGTCAGTCCTGAGTTACCATGACAGAGGTGCATAGTAAGTGTTTCCTTTTAATCTGAGGGCTGCATTTGCACCAAGCCTGCATCTTTGAATTCAGCTGCTTCTTATGGAGCACCAATATGCTACTTCAACCTGGCCTTTTAGTCGGTTAAATGCTTCTAGATATAAACCTGAAATGATATTGACACTCACGTTGAAAGCTTAGTAAATGCCATTTTAACTAATGACTATTCACTATATGCATAATACTTCGGGTCCCTGCTGTAACTGCATTAGAATTTTCTTTTCATATCCTTAGTGCAGTGGCTCCTAACCTTCCTTGTTTTGAGACCCCTTTGACACGGATCAGCAGATGGTGCACTCCTAGCTGATCATAACTGCTTGCTCTAGGTCCTAGCATAGTGGCCCCTGTATCTCCTTTTCCTGTTCATCCTCCTCTTGAATTTGTTTTTCTCTTTATTTGCCTTTGCTCACCCTCTCCTCTCATTCCAACCCTATCAGAAGCTTATGCTGCTTGCTTTTGGGAAGGATATGTTGATGGCTTCATAGGCAGGGCCCGATGTGTCTACCTGCTGGGGCTGAGTCTGTGGGAGCAGAGAATAGAAGTTTGGACGAGTAAGTTGCTACCTGAGCCTGCAGCCCTGGACATTGCTTCCTGTGTTGGGGAGTACTGGGGAGCAGGGAGGAAAGCAAGAGGCTGCCCACTGCTTTAAGAGCAGATTTGCAAGGGAACTGTTGTGAATCTGGGCTCATGCAGCTTTTCCTGCCCTCTCTGCTTTGCACTCAAGAATGGCACTCCCACGCTGGGTAACGCGGCCTTAGTGTAGGCATGGTGAGAGTTAAAGCTCATGGTTGTGTAACTGGCTTGAGGCTGTTAAGCTGTGCTGCTAGTTACTGTTCTGCATTGGCAGGGAGGTGTGCTAGGAGCCGTTTCCCATCTTGAACTAGGATTCTGTGCAAACGTCCAGTAAATCTGGCATTCCATTTAGCCACTTGTATGCAACACAGGAGAACTTTTCTTTTTCTAAGCTTCCCACAAGCGAGAGCTGTAGATGTTAGTGCCATTTAGCCAGCCTTCAGCTCTCCCTGTAGGGGGCCAGAGCTGTTCAGAGACCACTCTGTAGTGCAGCTTGCGGCAGCATTGCCATCTTACTGCCCCCAGTGTTTGTCACTGTGTGTTCCCTGTTCACTGAAAGTGGATACAATAGAAGGCAATTGTATTGCTAAGAAAACAAACGTTTTCCCCCGTACAGTGTGTCACGAGTGGCTGTCCCCCCGTGAAACATCTCTATTGTCTTCCTCCTCACAGCTGCGTTTGGATGAGGCGCAGGAAGCGGAGTGCCAGGTTTTGAAGATGCAGCTGCAGCAAGAATTGGAGCTGCTGAATGCATATCAGAGTAAAATCAAAATGCAGGCTGAGGCCCAGCATGATCGGGAGTTGCGTGAACTGGAACAGAGGGTGTCCCTTCGCAGGGCCCTCCTGGAGCAGAAGGTAAGGGCGGCTGAGGGGCCTTGGGAGCAGCAGTCAGCATTGGCCATGTTCCAAGAGTTTGACTATGAAAAGCTAATGTTAACGGGACAATGCTACAGTACTGGTTTTGACCCTTCCCTGGGTTCTCTCACCTGAGAGGCAAAATGGCATCATACTAGTCACTGGAGGAGTTCCTCTTGTCCCATCACTGATAGCGATAGGGAGAATGGGGTCTTGGTCTGCTCAGGGTGACAGTGCTGTGGCACATAGTAGGGCTGAGGTGCAGTGTGCCTGGACCTTGGGTAGTGAAAGGGGAGCCGTTTGTATCGAACTCCATGACCTCCTCCTCCTCCTGGCTGGACTGCAGGGCTCCATCAAGTTCTAACTGATGGAGGGAAGGCTGCTATGATGGTGAGTCTTCAGGTAGAAGGGGAAAAGCAGTGTTCTCTCCATTGTCCCTGGCAGTGGATTCTCTCTCCACTTTCAGGAGAGGGAAGATGTAACACAGCAAAGGAGAGTTTCTATAATTTTCTCTGGTATCAGGAATAGTGAACTTCAAGTAGAAAGGGTGGAGTGCACCAGCACAGATTTGTGATGGGGGCTACCCTGAACAGAAATGTTTGTTGTATGCAGCTTCACTCCATTAAAAGTCTATGAAGACTCAGCTGTGATACCTCTGTAAAATGACTTTGATTAAAGTTAGACAGCCATTGAGAAGAAACATGATAGTCAAATCATAGTTAAAAAGTCCAGAGGTCTGACCCTAATCCCATTACAAACTGGAGCAGCCAGACACAAAAACAGAGAATCCACTGAGCTCCAGAGCTTGGTATAGAATTGCTTACCCATACCAAGCATGCCTCCCTGTGCTACACCAAATCTGGGTTGTGAAACTGTGTATCATGGCCGCATACTAAGCATGTCACAGCAAAGAAAAATATCCTCCTGACCTTCGTCCTGTAGAATTTCCCCTGTTGACTTACCCCTATGGGTTGTCAGACATTGTAACTTTGATGCTGACTGACAGTTAATACATTTGTGGCATAGAAGTAAGATATACTTGCTTGCTTCTCTCAGAGTAACCAATGTATGTTCAGCCAGCAAAGACCACTCATCTGAATTATGCTACTCATCTACTGGGCAGTGGGAAAACTAGTCTAAGAAAGCTGTGTCTTCTGCTTACCCATGGCCCTTTTGCAGGTTACTGAATCTTCACAAGTGGCTACGTCTGTGAAAACTAAGTTACTATGTAGGACTTTCTGGTGTAATATTTGCCTCTAAACTGCAGTGTTACATTTATTTTATTCCCATTAAAATGTCAGTTTGAAAAACTAACAGTTTACAACACAGCAGTACTCTTGGAACCTGCTTTCAAATAAATATTTGTATTGTAACTATTGCTACCTGGTGGCGCAGTCTGAGATGTATCTTTTGGAAGCATGTGTGTAATAGTCTGTTGCTAGTCACTCGGTTTTGTGGGTGCAATTCGGATGTGTTCTGATGTTGCATTGCGCATAACCAAGAGAAAGTCTGGCATCAAGTTACATTAGAGGCTGAAATTAGGCCAGTGATTTAAAGGAGGACAGGTTAGCCAAAAACGAATTCAATGCAAATTATTCGTTATGGGCCTGATCCAAAGCCTACTTGAGTGGAAGATCCCTGTGAATTGGCTTTTGGCCTCAGTTACGATGAGAGGACGTTTAGCAAAGCTCCATTCAGGGAGGAGAAAGATAAGATCTTGGCATCCTTTTGCTTTAGCTTCTGTTGTTAGAACTGTTCTCAGGGCCAAGAGATCCTGCAGTATTTTTTTTTTTTAACTGATGTGCCTCTTTACAGTGATGTGTTCAGTCACTTACCACCTTTAAAGTAGGGTTGTAGCAACAAAATTAAATGGTTCAAACAGTAAGAGCCTGTATATCACAGACATGCACAATGCATATAATTAACAGCTAGCAGAGAAGTGCAAAGCTTGAGCTAACAGTGAGGCTGCATTCCTTGGGCTGCCTGGTTGGAGTTACTGCTGATTAGTGGCCACCCAGGAAAAAAATGGGGACCCATGTGGAATAAATGGGAATGTGCTGTTTCTCAAAGCGTTGTCCTTTCAGTTGTTGTAGGCTGTCTTGACTCTTTTGATGTGATATGATGTGATATGATGTGTCCACATGCAGGCTAACTGAAGCTTTGACTTAGGACTGGAGACAAGTGTCGATTTTAAAATGCCTCTGTATTTTTATTGGTTGTCTCTAGCAAAGTACATAGAGCTTTGGCCCCTTCCCAGCAGAGCGCTATTTATTGTATGATGGTGCCCATCGCTCTAGGAATTGAGCAGTGTATGTGGCTTGGATGAAGGCAAAGGCATATACATAGCCAGCCTCCTCAGTTGGCATTTTTCCAATGGTGTAAGTTTCCTGGTGTGTCAGTAGTGAGCTTTGCCCTGTACACATGGGGAGTGTACATTCTAAAGATCTAGATGTATAATATGCTTCTCATGCTGCTTCAAGTACCTCGCCCAGCAAGACCCTCTGAACCTCTAAGTCATCTCTAGGTGATGTAGCTTTAACACAATGAAATGTACGAGTCCACATGTGCAATTGAATTGTATCTAAGTTCTGTTTTTAACTTTCAGCCTTCACCATGGCGTCACCTGCAGTGTTACGCATATCTATTATGTTGTATTTAAGGCAATGTTACTTCTGAAATAGAAATAGACTTTGCATTGATTGCAATAGTTTGGGCAGGGTCTGGGAAGCCTTGCTAAGCACAAATGCAAACAATTGTGAGTAAATAGATTTATTAAGGATCCTGAATATCCATGTTTCACAAAACAGGGTCGTTCTTCACAAACAGCGTTTGTGCTTGGGCTGCAGCCTGAGCTCTGGGACCCTCCCACCTCACAGAGTCCTAGAGCCTGAGTCTGAACATCTACACTACAGGTGAATAGCCCCTTAGCTCAGGCCCCTTGAGCCTGAGTCAGCTGGCACTGCTCAGCCGTGGCAGTTGTATATCTAAGGGATTGAGCAGCCAGCCATGTGAGCTTCACCATCCAGGTACAGGCAAATGAGTTAAGATTACATTGTGGCAGTCTTCTCTGAATATTCTTTGTAGCCGCTTTGCCCCCTGTGTGTTAAAAAGACATAACTAACAACAGTAATTTTAAAGAAACAACCTCTTCCTGTATTGTTTTTGTGGCTGAAATACAAGACTTGTTTGTCAGGACACCTAGGTTCTCTTCCCAGCTCTGCTACTTTGCACTGCCACTTCCCTGCTGTGTGTCTTTGTTTTCCTCACTTATAAAACAGGGGTGATTTCTTACCTAGTTCACAGGGAGGATGGGCCTTAATTCATTAATGTCTGTAAAGCTGTAAAGCTCTTTGCACTTTTCCAGATGGATGCTGCTGTCTAAATTCAAGAGATTATTAGCCTCTTAAAACTCGGCCGGGGGGGGGGGGGGGGGAAGGAGAATATAGAGCCTGATTCTCTGATTCTTACTTATTGTAAAGCCCCTTTTTGTGTTAATAAGAAACAGACCCCGAATACATCACGTCTGGCTTTTTTTCTTCCTTGTTCCCCTCTTAGCTTGGACAGTGAAACTAACCCGGTCAGTTCTCTCCTGTTGGTGATGCTTGGGTTTCCAACACTGAAGGTTACTTCTTGGGGAATTCTGCGTCACTGCACGTGTGCAGAATTCATGCCCCCTCCAGATTTCTTTGCTTCCCCACAGAAAAATGACTTCTGGTAGGAAAGCAAAGGGAAGCTACAAGAGCGGTCATGTGCCCCTCCCCGGTAATGCAGGCAGGTCGGTTTGGGTGCCTAGAGCAGCTGGTAGAGGCGTAAATCAAGGCTCCTTTACATTGCCAGGGTGGTGTAAAGGACAGTGTGGCCTTATAGATGCTTATGGTGCTTTAGTGATTAGAACTGGTCTAAAATTCTTGGACTGAAAAATTTCCTATAAAAAGATGTGCTTCCCTGGCATATGCTGTCAGCCAGCCACTCCGTGGCTTTTAGGCAGAGTGAGCTGGCCGCCTGCCTAGCTTTTACCTGGCCTAAGCCTTACACAGGGAGCTAGATCCTTTACCTCATCAGGGCCCACACTGTTTCTCAAAGCCGCAAGAAATCAGCAAGTGAGGGAAGGCAGCATCTCAAACCCCAAATGGTGGAGGTGATGACTCATGCTGGAGCAGATTGTTTCCTGAATTGTAGATTAAACTACTGTACATATTCCCTGATTAAATGCCCTGAGAATGGTTACAAGCAAACAAGTGTTAATCTCCAGCACTTGTGAGTCCTGGGGCCCCTCTGGGGTGAGAGAGAGTCTCTCTTGTGGGAATGTTGTTGCTGAAAGGAGTGGAGATGTCGGCATGCAAGCAGAGTCAGTTTCTTTTTTCCCCCTTCCCTTCATTCTTTGTGACCAAGCCCAATAATGGCTTCTCCGTGGCATGGAGAAATAATGGAGCAATTGTTGGGTCTGAGTGTTTAACCCCAAGAATTTCCACAAGAGGAGATAATAAATCGCAGGCCAAAATTCACCCTTGCGCCAGGGGCCATCAGGAGGCTTGTGCACCATATTCCCTGTGCCTAAATGGCTGATGTCCATGCCTTGCACAAGGGCCATTAAAAAGTGATTTGCAGTGTTCTTACTGAAGAGAGACTGTGTCGTATCAAGAGCTGGAGATGCTCCCAACTCCGTTGGTCATTTGCAAATCATCCAGCTAATAATCTGCCCAGAATGCAGATATCTCCACCTACGTTACTGTTTTGTTTTTGAAGCGGGAAGAAGCCCCGTTGATCACATGTAAGAGAGAGCAGCAGGTTAATGAGACATTAGAAACCAATTTAGGAAAGGAGTAAGGTCAAAGTGATGAACATAAGCCAAAACCAATTGGAAGACTGGCTCTGAAGGGGAAAGCAGGCAGGTCTGTTAGTAAGTTGCCATTCTGAAGGAGAGTTGTTGTCACTAGATTCAGCTGACAACGGTTCAGACCAGTTGCTGTTGGATTGGTAGGTGACTGACAACCATGCAGTCGTTCTGCTTGAAGCACCTTGTCCCTAGGTCAGGGGGTGAGCAGTAGATTTTGCTGCTGCATCTTAGATTTGAAATCTGAGCTCGTGAAGACATAGATTTGGATTTGAATCCCAGAAGCCCTGATGTAATGTGTGAAACACCAGGAAATAGGATGGTGGAGCTCCTCACACCTGGGTTCCATCCCTGCTGTCCAGCCCCTCTCACTTTTTGGCGCCCAGGTCCACGTGTCCGAGAAACCCCAGATTGTTGTTTTGCATTCATAATGGAGAGTATGCCTCTGGCCCCTGCAGCTGATCTAGTCTTTGGCTGAACAGCAAGGCCAGGGATATGTAAACTCAGCCTTGCAATGAACCTGGTTGCGCTTGCTGTGTCTCTAAAGGTGTGCTGCTCCTACAGACTCCCTTTTCTCTTTCCTTCCCTCAGATTGAGGAGGAGATGCTGGCGTTGCAGAATGAGCGCACCGAACGGATACGAAGCCTGCTGGAGCGTCAAGCCCGCGAGATTGAAGCCTTTGATTCAGAAAGCATGAGGCTAGGTTTCAGTAACATGGTTCTGTCTAATCTCTCCCCCGAGGCGTTCAGCCACAGCTACCCGGGAGCTTCTGGCTGGTCCCACAATCCTACTGGGGGTGCGGGACCTCACTGGGGTCATCCCATGGGTGGCCCACCACAAGCTTGGGGCCATCCAATGCAAGGTGGACCCCAGCCATGGGGTCACCCCTCAGGGCCCATGCAAGGGGTACCTCGAGGTAGTGCTATAGGGGTCCGCAATAGCCCCCAGGCTCTGAGGCGGACTGCTTCTGGGGGACGGACGGAGCAGGGCATGAGCAGGAGCACAAGTGTTACTTCACAAATATCCAATGGTTCACACATGTCTTATACATAACTTAAACAGGAACTGCGGGTGGCAATTCCACCAGAGCTGTCTGCCAACAGAAACTGCCTACAGATGCATCCCAGCAGCCTCCTCAATGTGGGACTGCAGCGCGATGCTGGGTGACCATGGAGTATTGTATTCATTTTGTAAAGCACTCTGTTTTGTGTCTACTAACTGGGATGTCATAGTATTTGGCTGCAGGGTTTGTTTTTTTAATTTTTATGTTTTGGGGGGGGCCTGGGGAGGGGATCTAAGACATATATGCAACTAGTCAGAGAAGTTGGCTGTCGGTTATGGCATTGAAGCTGCACAAGGGCTCAGACTGCTTTAACCCCCGCTCCCTATAGAGTGTTGGGAAGAGTTCAAACCTTCTCTAATGTCCAAACCTCTTACCAGCCACCTGAGCAGACCAGGTGGGCTGAAAATAAGTCACTACCTGGCGGAGAAGCAGCTGTGTTTTCTGCCCATTGTTTATCATGAAATTGGCGACATTTCTAGGTGTAGCCTCAGGAAGAGAGGAATTAAAGGAACTGTAGGTGAGGTAGAGGGGCAAGAGGAAAGGCTTTGCTTGCTGAGATGACAGGGATCAACACAGACCCTTGCCACCCAAGTGCACGCTCTCTATTGCACTATGAGGTGAGCTTTCTCCAAGGGCATAGGTTGGCTTCCTGGGCACCACACTGGTAGATGTGTGTGCGGGGGAGGGCTGGAAATGTTTAAAATCCGGCTTAGCATCTTTGCACTCCCCTGGCTGTGCTGGTGGCAGGGGTGTCATGCTTTGGAGGAGGTTGGGAAGAAGAGCATAAATAATAAAAGAACACTTGTATGGCTAATACTGTGACATCTCACCTTAGCTAAGCATCAGAATAATTCGTGGAGCCCTAAATAGTTCTTTTGCTCTGTTCTTCAGAAACCTTGGACTTACAGCCAATCAATCTGAAATGCCAGAGGTATTTTGAAAGATGCCATAGTCACAAAATGCCATTGATCGGGGTTTTCATTACTACACTGCGTACACCAGTTTATTACCTTTTGGCTTGTTGCAATTTCCTGTTTACATGTTGAGTGTAGCCAACTGTTTCAATGTTTAGTTGCCATAGTGTACCAGGAGGAGCTGAGCCAATGACTCTTTACCAGCTGCTGACTAACCTACATCACCACTGTAGATCTTGCTGCATGTGAAGCTCCTTTGTATTATTTTGGTTGCCGCAGTACTTTACAATTTTACAGGCCATTGAGACTTTGTGATCATTTGGTAGCATGTCACACCACATGTAGGAAGCACTATTTCCAGATGGCTCTTATCAGAGCTGCTGTACTACTGAAAGGGAGCAAAAGAGGTTGGGGAGTAAATTAAAAAAAATTAAATTAAAAAGGTCAGAGAGTCTGAAAATAAATGGAATGACTTTTGTGGCTATGTCTCAACCCTTAATGTGTTGTGAAAGACTAGTACCAGTGGTGGGGAGTTCTGGGCAGGTCAGCACCATGAGATTCAGATGAGAATAGGTGGATTAAGCTTGGTTTGCGGTAGAGATTTTCTTCCTGGGGACTGACCAGCCAGAGTTCTTTGTAAATTACTTGCCTTGCACACTAATCATCTTGAAGAAAACACTAGCTGCTAACTCTAGGATTTGCATTTAACATGTTCATAGGGCTCACAAGCAGGGTTTTCCGAATGTGTTTGTCCATGTGACATGTTTATATAGAAATACTCCAATGTGTCGCTGCTGTTCAGTTTTCTCAACAGTGTGACATTCTTTTGTTAACTAAATTAAAATCCACTCCAGATCCTTAACTCTTAGCCAATGTCTGGTGAATCCAAACTTCAGGATTTCCAGTGTCTCGGTATATCATATCACTCGGAACAAAGATGGACATGATACCAAAATACATTTGATTAACCCTTTGGCAGGGCCTGGTAGTATTAACCGTGTTCGCAGAAGTTTGGGATGAGGCGGTGAAGCCACTGGGGAATACGCCCGTTGGTTACCCTGTAGGACAGGTATGTTTGGGACAAAGATGAACTCTCTGACTTCTTATTCCCCTTGAGACGCATCTCTGTGTGGGATGGATGTTTTCTCTTCTAGCTGTTCTTTTGCATTAAAATGTTCAAATGAAATTAAGGAAAATCACCTTCATTTTCCTGTTTTAAGAAAAAAAAAATCAAAAGCCAAACACCTATGTTGGATCTTACCACCTTGGGTTGGAGGGTGTATCCACAGCACGGTGCTAATATGCAATGTTTAGGGGTTCTCACCTACTCCTAATCCCAGACAGCAGCAGTGATGGAAACTGTACTTCACAATTCAGGGGTTTCATCCTTTTGCTTCTGTTATGGTTTGAATTTGGCCAAAGTCTCTGGCTTAAATTGAGCTACTTCAAGAAGAGTTCCCTCAAACCATCTCTTTGTGTAATGTAAAGCATGACTAAATGCTGGACCCAAATGATGTCTATCACATATTGGCTTTTTTGTTTCCAAAAAAATTGTGTAGTAACCATTTTTACATGTATATCATGTGCAGACCTGGACTATTCCAATGAGTTAATATTTTAATTAAAATAGTTTGCAAAAACTGATTCAGATCAACTGGTATAAGTGTGTGTCTCTGTGTGTACATGTGGGGAACAGAACCTACCTTCCGAATGAGTTTGATCTCAAGAGTTGTTTCCCAATTACTCAGTTGTTGTAATCTGTGGGAATTGCTTCATATTGTGTAGTGGAGGTATATGAGGTAAATTAGTGTATATATAATGTGATATCTTATAGGTATCATATATATCACATTCAAAGCTTTGTGACATATATGTATAAATATAAAATCAAAATATTCCAGAGACGCAAACGCTTTCTGAATCAGTTTGCAAACTCCATTTTAAAAAAATTAAAACTAAGTACTTCACACTGTACTATACCCTCTCACTCACGCTGCCGTGCTGTACTGTACCCTCCCTCCCTCCCACGCCGCCGCGCTGAACTGTACCCTCCCTCCCTCCCACGCCGCCGCGCTGAACTGTACCCTCCCTGCCTCCCACGCTGCCGCGCTGTACTGTACCCTCCCTCCCTCCCACGCCGCCACGCTGTACTGTACCCTCCCTCCCACGCCGCCACGCTGTACTGTACCCTCCCTCCCACGCCACCATGCTGTACTGTACCCTCCCTCCCTCCCTCCCACGCCGCCGCGCTGTACTGCACCCTCCCTCCCTCCCTCTCACGGCCCCGCACTGTAATGTACCCTCCCACCCACCCTCCCACGCCGCTGCGCTGTACTGTACCCTCCCTCCCAGTCACATCCCCGCGCTGTACTGAACCCTCCCATCCACCCACTCACGGCCCCGCACTGTAATGTACCCTCCCTCCTACCCACCCTCTTATGCCGCCGTGCTGTACTGAACCCTCCCACCCACCCTCTCACGCCGCCGCAGTGTACTGTACCCTCCCTCCCAGTCACGCCCCCGCGCTGTACTGAACCCTCCCATCCACCCACTCACGCTCCAACCAGGGCTTTAAAAATACTGTTGTTTGTAAATTGTGAAAACTACTCCCAGTGTCTCAGCAAGATGCTAGTTTTCCATCTTCTATGTGAGGATTAACACTGGGAAAATGTCTCTGTGTATATTACTTTACAATTTTTATGACAGTATTTTAAAATACTGGTGCCAGCTTGACACCTACTGTATATTATTCTGTGTGTTTGTTTTTTTCCCCTTTGCAGAGACCTTAAATTTTAGTCCAGAGGTGCAATAGCAGGAGAGTTGGCATTTTTCACCTCTTTAATCATATTAGACTTCTTTTGATTTTGTTAATTAAAATCAGTGCAAGGGACCTTTGTTTGTTGTGGTGTCTGGAAAACAGAGGCCACCTCTCCCTTCCCCATTGAATGTTGTGCACTTAATTCCTTGGACACAACACTGGAACTTTCACCTGCATTCAGTCTAACCTGTAAACTACAAAGGGGATGAAAACCAAACACGGGACCGTGCAGTAACAAAGCATTGAACGGGGAAGTCCCTGTGGACATTTCTTATCTACAAGTCCTGCCTTGGGGCAGACTAGAGCTGCTGTACTTTCAGTACATCCTCAGTTCATTGTCAGTCCAGTGCACAGAGTACATGGTGCTGGATACTGGAATAATACTGCTTATTCTCACAAAGGGGAAAATGGCCTGTTGAACTCAAAACCTTGATCCTGTCCACTCTTCGTTGGCGAAAATAAATTGTATTATATCAGTACCTACTGTTACTCTGTTACATACGCACCTCTCTCTGGAGAGAGATCTAATACTATCTCCTTTGTATCTGTTTATATACTCTCTGTGTGTGCACACAACTCGTGCTCTGCCTTTCTGTCAGGGCACTTAGCAGTCCCTCAGCTGATAAGCGGACAGGACAGTTTGTTCAGCAGGGCTGTGTTAGGGGGAGGATGTGAGCAGAAGTGCACAAGGGTTGAATGGAGTGGGCAAGCCCTGGTTTAAATCCTGCCCTGTGTTTTGCAGGCTGTTGGAGGGTTGTGTAGCTGCTGCGGGCGTGTACAAGGAGGGACGAGCGCTCATGAAGGGTACGGCACAGTTAGAAGGCAACGCAGAAAGCAGGGTTGCGTAGCACTATGGAGGTGGCATGGAGAGCTGCTGGTGCTGTTCGACGTATGCTTGGAGTCAGTGTGCTGGGAGGAAAGGCGGCGGTACATAAGAGTGAAATGCGCCACAGGCTGAGCTCAGAATCCCTAGGGGTGGTTCATCTCAAAAGATCACAAACCCCGTATAGTCTTCATTAACCTTCTACATTTCTGGTTCAGCTGCCACTAACTATAAACACTGCTCTCTGCACCTTTGTTGCTGTTCCATGTGCATTAAGCTAAGGCCAAAACATAAGATAAAACTGTGAAGTTACTTCTTATTAGCTCCATTCTTTATCCTTCTCCTCACCCATTCCTTCCAGAGCATGGGCACGTGTCTCTAAGTCTGGTTCCCCACCAGCAGTGGACAGTGTGATGGGAACAACATCATTTTCTTCCTTGATGCCAGTTCTGTGTGCCCATGTAACGCTGCAGGCTTCTGAGTGATGGGGTAACAGCTGGTCAGAGACAGCCCTTAGAACCTGATCTTCTAGGCCTGGAAACCTTCTGCAGAGTCCTGGCATCTCTCCTCCCCACCCCACCCACCCTTGGATAGCCGTGAGGCTTCTGGCAGTTTGGGGAGAGGTGGTCTGTTCATGCATGTGTCAGGTCAGAGTTGCACATATGAAGGGCATCTCCTTTGTTAGTGGGAGGTGTTCCTGCAGTCTCAGACCTCGCTAGCGTAACAGCATGCCACGCATAAGGTGTGTCTTCCTCTTGGTGTGTGTGGATGCTCATGGCAGTGGTGTGTACATACCAAAGGGAAACCCCCAAACAACTGTTCTTGTGGGTTATAGTTACTCTCAGCAGTGTGGTTGCTTTGAAAGCAGGTTTGTAACCTTTTTCAGTGTCTCCAACAAGCTTTTGGCTTCCCTAAACTGTCAGCAGGAGTGTCTGTTCTTTTAAAACTGTCTATGCTCCTGGTTTAAAAACCATGGGACGGTTCCAGTCCCGCACTCCCCTGGACTCCAGTCAGATTGTGAGCTTAGAAGTGGGTTTTGTGTCCTTAAGAAAGGTTGGTGCCCGTAGCAAGAATTTGGGATTGACGTGTGTCTTGCTGTGTTCATTTGAGTTTGCACTGTCCGGTTTCATTTCCGTAGGAGCCAGTGAAGAAATGTTTGCGAGACTGTGCTTAGGGGTGCAGGGGGCTGTCAGATCTGGGAAGAAGCCAGCTGACTTAATGGTTTTATTAAAACATTACTCCAAAAGAGAGACGGGTACGGATAACCCTGATTCCTGTTGTGTAAAAGAACTCAACCAGTTGGGCCTGTCAGGGTCACTCACATGCCTGGGATACCCCATTCTCAACCCTTGGCTAAATGCTGGAGGAAAAAAGCCTGGCTCAGCTAGAGAGGGCTGGGTAAATAACGCATACAGCAGCAGCAAACAAGCAGCTGGCCCAAGCTGTGGGCCTCTGAATGCTTGTGCTTTTGGAGGTACATTTACCCACCTATCTGCCATCTAGCCATGTTCTGTAAATCCAGGGTTAGCCCCTCTGAATACACACGCTCAGCCTGGAGGTCTGGAGGTGGTCTGCCAACGAGAGATGGGCATTCCACCACACAATGTGCACAAAATCAGGGGTATCTCCTGTCCCCTGACTTACCGCTCCCGGTACGGGTACCTCAGAACATGCACCGTTCGCATTTTCACTGGCAATTGGTTTAATGATTGTGAGTGAAAATATTGTAATTATCTGTAAATATGTAGTTAACAAATTGACCTAGTTCCTGTATTTTTTAAGTTTTTGTACTAAAGTTTATAGATACAGTATGTGCCACCTAGAGAGGAGCTACTGTCATTGCCAGCTGTAGCCCAGCCTGCATTTAACCCCTTAAATCGCCTGTGTGACACTAAGGATTCATGCTGAAATATTGTAAGGGCCGGGGGGAGATAAGGGGGAATAATGACTTAATTTGCTGTCCAGGTGGAAATGCTTCTGGAACTAACAAAACATGATTGCTCCATATCTTTTATATTCACCATTTAAGTTGGGTCCCCTGGGTTTTAGATGCGTGTATGCAAAACCTCTGCCCTTTCAGTCTAAATGCAAAGTGCGGTGATGTGGACAGTGCAAAGGATAGAAGTGTTGGCTTGGAGCTTTTTCTGGGGCTGAAACTCACATAAACTAAGCCCAATTTCTCGCTATCCCTTTCAACAGCACCCTTTTCTCTTACTTACAGAATTGTACAGAAAATACATATTCCCCCCACCCCCTGAACGTGTTTTGATGTCAGGATAATCTAAAGAGCACGTAAACCGTTGGAGAAGAAATTAATTTTATGGAGCTCGTTGCCTGCTTTTAGTGCCAGTATAACACATTTCTATGGCAACTCTGAGCTCAGCAGAGTTTGGAAATGAGCACACAGTTGTTAATGAACTGAAGTATGTAATCGCTGCTTTTGCATGGCTTGGCAGCAGTGTTAGATTAGGGCCACCTGAAAGCATTGGAGGCAAATTCTTGATTGGAAATGGTCATTTGCTTAAGTTTCCCTTGACTAAATGCATAGCCAAGGCATGGTGTGTGCTCCTAGAAATTGCATGTGGTCAAGGAATGGAATATGCAGAGGTGGGGGACAGTTTTCTGCTATCGAGCAGGCTCTCCTTGTAGACTGGTGGGTGTACTCCCACTGCCCTGCTTGCAGATGCTTATGTGGTTGAGATGTAGGCTACAGCTGGCTTGCATTGTAGTTTTTGTTTTCAACACTCATTACTAAATTAGAGAGTCTTTTCCCTTGGATTGCATATGAATGAAATAATCTCACACACCTCACTTGTCCCACCTTCACTGAGTATCTCATAGTGTAAGCAAATCTGCAACCCTGGAATAGCTCTGAGAGCTAGAGGTCTACAAGAAAAGAGGGTTTCATGACCACTAGAGAGACCAGTCTTTGGAAGATGTTTGTTTCCCTGGAGGCTGTTGGGATGTGAAATCTTCAAGACACTGACAGGATCAAGGAAGGGAGGAAATGCAGAGATGGGGAGGCATGGATGGTGGGTGTGGTTTCTGGCAGTCAAAACCACCTGCTTCCTTTCTTCAACCTTCCTTTTTCTCCTAATCCCTCTCAGCTCTCACCTGAGCTTGCTTAGAAGAGGGATACTTTATCTGACCAAACCAACTGAAATGGGGGGTGGGTCTGATGTAAATAAATTAACACTAAAAATCAAATATAGTGCATACTACATAAACAAAAGGCTATACCGACTTGAAAATTGTAAATGCTGAAGTTTTTATTAACACTTGGGTTGCTAAAATTCCTATTTATGTTATTCCATGGAAATCATTAACCCATTTAAAACTTAAGGCGAACAGTTATGAAAATGCCAGATTGCCAGGAGGACTTTAGCTGTCAGAGCCCCCTTGGTTTCGTACACAAGAGAGGTAGCACAACTTGCATTAAGAAGGTAGGAGAAGGCTGTGTGAGGTGTGTATAGTGTATATTTTTAAAAATAGCTTGCTTGTATTGTGAAGACTTTAAAGATAAACTTGAGAATTCTAACATAACTATTAACAAATTTAACATAAGTTATCCCACTGGGTTCGGAGCGTCTTGAATGTATAATCTTTTTGTAACCCAGAATGATTTATTCTTCTACCAGTCAGCCAGACATCTTATTTATATGTTTAATTTTGTATATCAATTTTTCTTTTGTTTTCATGATTTCCAGCATGCGTCTGTTTGGTTGTTTGCACAAGTATTGTGTAAACTAAAAGAAATTTTAACTTGAACCTGGCATTTTTACTTTCTCGGATATTCTTCCTCCACACTTTTTGGGTGAACCTGGGGGGGTGTATTTTCCGTTTGCAGCTTCCGGGGGAATGCCTGGTCTTTTGCCAGTCATCTAAAATGCTCCACTGTCAGTTGCTTTAAAAGAAAATGCAAATGTCACCTTATCAGTCCTAGGCAGCGCACGGGGAGGAGGGCAAGTGCACACCTGTAGCAGCACAAACCTGCGTTTGGTTGCAAAACGAAGGCAAAGCTTGGCTTTAACTAGATAGCTGCAGAGCTCCCCTAAGTCCCACGTGTTCTCGCCACAGCCCTGACACAGGCACAGCTGCCATGACCTGGGGTGGGAGCTTTGCTGGCTTGAGGGCTGCTGCCGGTAGCCAGGTTCCCACAATGATAGTGGGAGTTAAAATAACTGTGTCCCTCTTGGCTGCCACCTGTGGGGTCATTGTTACACCCCTTGCTGTGTGCCTGCTAACGTGTGAGTGGGAAGAGGGATGCTCACAGACACCAATTAATGTGTTTGCTCCCCTCCTCCCTCTCTCCCCCCACCGTTTCCCTAACAACCTTCAGCTCGTGACCAAGAACTCTTCCCCAAGGCCCCAGCCTCTGTCCTTGGCCAGTAGAGGGCTCATTCATTCTGGGGCATCGGGAGTGGAGGTGTAAACACGGCTTTAACAAAGCAAGGCCAGGAGCCGGGCATCACTTTATCATGGGTGGTGCTGCGCACGCCGTTATACTGAATAGAGGCCTGAGACTTCCAGGCCCAATTCCTACAGGGATGGATCACCAAGGGTTAAAACAGGGTGTGTCTGTTTGCACCAGCTGGGATGGGTGAGTCTAAAGGTGTGCATTTTCCTTTTGGTAGAAAAGGCCACAAGCACTAACTGATAAGGCTTCTTGTACAGTATATTGTCAGTATTCCGGTATCCTTCCGGTTCACCATACATTAGCGCTCATATATAACCTGTATTAATTGTATAGATTGTGCATTTAAAGCTGTTACCGAGTTGTCAGAAAATAAGAGAAGAGAAAATAAGGTCGTATGTAATATTTTGTTTGTAAGTATCCTTTGTAACAGAGCAAAGGAAATGTTAAAAAATCAACTGTAATAAAGTAATTTTAGTACATGGAGCGTCTGCTGCAGGTTTTGAAAGGTGAGGAGAGGAGGAGAGCGCCTGAGGATCATGGTGTGGGCTTCGCATCTCCCCTGAACGCTGTTCCTTCAGCAGCACGGTGCTCTCCCATGGTAGGGGCCCAATGAGATTGCTTTGACCCGGGGGCACTTTCCCATCCCAGCACACTCAGGCTGGTCGCTGGGAAGTGTGTGCTCGTGGAGTTTCATAGGCAGAAGGGGAGGATCAGTTAGCCATGCCCAGCCCTGAGAGTGCGCAGCCTGGGCCATTTCCAGTGTGGTGGGAACACACCAGTCATGTCAGCCCCATGGGCTTTCGACGGTCTGCTCCTGTGGGGAGGGGACGGTAGGGCCTTTGTGTACAGCGCCTGCCATCCTGGTGTGAGCGCGCAAGAGGGCTGGGGAAGGCTGTGCAACGGGGGGGTGACTGTACAGCGCTGCATGGCCCTTGGACAGCCTCTCCTAGGAACGCTATGCAGAGGTGCTAGTCGCAGAACCTGCCCGGCGCTACCTGGTGTAGGACCTCTGCCAGCTGAAGATCTCCTGGAGGTGGCAGGCAGCGGAGGAAGCCTCTCTCTTCTGCAGGACACTCCTCCTGCACCGGTGCAGCCCCTTCAGCCTCTCCTCCGCCCGGAAGAACTCCGCGACGGCCATGAAGTACTCCAGCGTCATCCCGTGGCTCCAGGAGCAGGGTCCCTCCTTCAGGAAGCCGCAGTGCCCGCCATGCGGCGTCAGCAGCAGGAAGAAATAGGGGCTGCTGTGGAAGAGCTCCATGGGGAGAGTGCTGGCCGGAGGTCCCCGGACGGGGTCGTCAGCGCTGCAGATGCACAGCACTGGGACGGCTGCCTCATCCGCATCCCGGAGGGGCTCGTTGCGATCCCAATAAGCATCCCAGGTGACGGGGTGCTTCTTGGTCTGGCAGAAGAGGGTTTCCTCGAATTCCCGGAGTGAGCGGCTCCTGAACAGCCTGCCCATCTCCACCGCCTCTGCCAGCGCGGTGGCATACCTAGGAGGGACAAAGGCAACAGGCCAGGGCACGGCTCACATGGAGTGGCTGTGTCCTTCTCATTCACCAGAACATCGCTGCCCCCTGCTGGATGCTCTCAGATTTCTCAAGTGTTTCACGCTGGAGACGCATGTCCAACGGCTGCCATAGCTGGCTAGTGGCACTGCCCTGCAGCGGTTCTGGGGTCAGAGCTCCTGAATCCTACCTCCAGTGCCTAATCTGTGTGGCTTAGTGGGGGCCTGAAGCAACAACATGGCAGGGGTGCTAGATACCATGGTGATGGGCATGTTACAAATGCCTGGCTGGGCCATGGTGTTCGTGTGCATCCGCCCCTGTGTTTGTGACACACTCAGTCTGCATAAGGTCTCTGAACTCCTCTCTGTATCCTCCCTGGGCCCCAACCGGGGGAGCTGGGTGCAGCTGGGTCCAGGGTGCCCTGCTTCTAGCCCATGCCACCCAAACCTACAGCCAGTTAGTGCCGCAGGTGCATGTGCCCATTTAATGCCTCTGCTTTTGCAGTCCCTGCCCGTTCAGATCGGAAGGGCCCCACGGCAGCTGTTGTTGGGGCAGGGGTGGCCTGGGGGCTCTGTGGGTCCAGCCCTTCCCTGCTGCCGGAAAGGAGGGGGCGTTGCTCTGCAGTTTCTCGCTCGTTTGTCATTTTGGTCACTTGGGTTGGAAACCATAGCGACAAGGAGAATCTTAGCACCTGGCCTCCCGTACATGGCTCTGGTTTCCATGCCAGCAGGCTGAGGCTGCTGCAGCATGAGAGTGTGGGACATGGAGAGCAGGCGGGCGGGCCAAGCTGTGCGTGAGGAACCCCACCACCGCCCCAGCTGAGTATGGTATCCAATGCGCTACCCCTAAGGGCAGGGCATCCCTGGCTCTCCAGCTGCCCGTGGCAATGGAGCCCTGGCCAGTCCCTGGCTCCCGCATGCAGAGCATGGGACAAGGGACTCCGTGCAACCCAGAACGATAACCATCCAATTCAGGAGCACAAGCGTCCCCCTGCCTCTGGGCTGGGCTCCTGCGCATGGCTTTCTCCCTCCCCAGGGAGTGGTGACTTTCCTTCCTTCCCCCAAGAAGGTGCCCCTTTGGAGCGGGCCCAGTGGCCTCCCTAGCACCCCCTGAGGTAGCACCCGGCGCCGTTGGACTTCTCCATATTCCTGGAATTGTCCATTGATGGTTCCCAGGCTGCATTGCAGCTGGGGCTCTTCCTCAGAGCAGACGGGGGGGGGCACTTAAGGAAATGAGGTGCAGACAGGCAGCATCAGCCCCAATCAGGTGCCCCCAGTAGCAGACTGGCCAAGGGGAGCCGTGAGGTTCAGCGGGGTCCTGCTGCCATTGGGAAGCTGTTTGCCTTGACTCTGCTAGAAGGGAGGATTTTGAGATGGCATGGCTGCCCTTCCGCAGCTTGTCCAGGGCCTGCTCTACACACAGTCTCCCCAGATAACTCAGTTGCGGTGTCACTCTGGTAACAGCCCTGGGGTGGACACAGTTCTAGAGGGGTCAAGGGGGCTTACACCTGTGTAGCTTATTCCCCTCCCCTATGGGACTAGCCAGGCTGCTGCAAAGCACCTTTATACCAGTGTAGCCAGTCCCACAGGCGGGGCCTGAACTGCTGTACCAGTACAGTCCATCATACACCAGCTTGGTGCCAGGAGCCCTCAGCGGGGCTGGGCTGAGCAGTTTACCCCAGGGCAGATCCATCTCTGTGGAGAGCTGAGTAGTGGTTTCTGGGCAGAGACATAAAACTTCAGCAGAACTATTTCAAACTCCGGCAGGCTGGTGGGTGTTGGCTTGGGACTAGCTGAGGCAGTGAACTTAGCTTCCCTTGCTGCCCGGCTCCAGGGAGTTTTGACTGAAGGTTTTAAATTGGGTCTGGGGCATTTCTAATGTGCCCGTCAGCACTGGAACAAGGTGACTTTGCTTTCAACAATTCCCCCAACACTCACCTGCAGGGGCTGTCAGCTGGCCCTGCCTCGCTGGCTCCTCGCAGTGCCGCGAGACGGGCTGCCCTCCGTGCTCAGAGGAGTGAGTGTTGCTGGTGAGCTGCTCTCATCTGTTGGGCCTCACGGCTCCCGCCTACGCGCTCCCTGCTCTCTCCAGCTACCTGCGCAGCCTCTGCACGTCTTATCCCCTCACCCACGGGCTCCGTAGCCACCCGATCCAGCCAGACGCGAGTTAATGTGGTTGTGAAAGTGCAGGCTGGTGCCAAGCAAGTTTCCCATGTGCTGACCTGCTGGTGCCCCTCAAGCCTGATCTGCAGCCCCTTGTTACCCCACCCCTGGGATCCTCAAATCTACCCCAAGCCTGCCCTACGCCACCCCTGCCCGCCACCCCAGCTCTGCCAAAGAACTTTGTCCCTGTTCTGTCTGCCCCACTGCCCTGCACTCTTGCCACCTCAGTCTGAAGAAGTGCAGCCAAGAGGGCAGGGGAGGGGCTTGGGAAAGTACCCACCTGCTGAGGCCTCGTTTCTGGTGCAGCAGCAGACTCCACTCATACAGCCAGGGGCACCCGGTCTCCAACCACTCCTGGCACCTGAACACAGGCGAGATGCAAGCTGCTGCAGCCAGGTAGCTGGAGGAGCCGCACTCCCCCAGGTAGGAGAGGAGCAGGCCGGAGCCCGAGCCCTCACTCACGGCACAGAGCGAGGAACCCGGCTGCCGCACATGGATGTATGTCACTGCCTCCTTGAGGTCGCCTGGGTCCCCGAAGGCCTGCAGCTTCAGGCTGGCAAGCGGGCTGCCGTTGTGCCCCCTGCGGTTGAAGATGACGGGCTTGTAGCCCTGCTCCAGGGCCAGCAGGCAGAGGTGCAGGACGCCCCTGGTGACCTTGCCGGAGGCATTGGGGAGGACAAGCAGCACCGGGGCGATGCCAAAGGCAGTGGTCGCTCTACTTCGCTTGCCGGCACCACGGGGCCCCAGGACCCAGTCCAGGGCTACCAGGCCCCCATCGGCCAGCTGCAGGAGCTCCCGGGCCAGCTCCGGCTGGTGGGCAGCGGGGAAGAGGAGCTGGAACATGGTCTGGAGCTGAGGCCAAGTCCTCCACAGCCAGCGCCCGCTCTGCAGGGCAGCGCCCCGCTGTAGGCTCCTCAGCAGGCTCTGGGCCAGGGCCGAGGGTTTGCAGATGAGCCTGCAGTGCCCTGCCCCGGGCCCCTCCTCCCTAATGACATCGTCCCCATCTTCTTCCTCGCCTGCACCCGTCGGCTCCCGGCCTGACCCCCAGAGCTCCCTGGCTAGGAGGCAGAGAAGGGCTAAAGCCAAGGCCCAGGCCGCAAGGCTCCCTAGTGCCAGCATCAGGTGCCTCTCCCGGCTGGGGAAGAAGTGTCTCCCGGAGCCCCCCTGCGTGGGCTCTGCATCAGCCCCCCTCGTTACTGAGCAAATAATGGATTTGTTTGAGGGCGAGTGTGCTGATTGGATGGGGGTTGTGCAAGCGTTAACCCTGCCCCTGCCAGGCGCTCTCCCCAGGGCCCTGGCTAGCTGCCTTGAGGATCCTGCCTCTTTCCACCCCAGCTGTGGCTAGCAGAGAGCTTGCCCCATTCTCCTGCTCGGCCCCTGCTCCTCATGCAGGGAACGAGCGGCTCAGTTCCTGGGGTGGGTGAGCGCTATGCAGAGCTGTTACATGGAGCCCTGGAGGGGTCAGCCCTCTGCCCGCCTGGCAGCAGAGGATGGGGCTCATGCAGGAGTAACCAGACCAAGTGCATTGACCGGGCCACACTGGAGTTCAGGTGAGATGAGCGCATGGCTCTTGTAGCCTAACCCCACTGCTGGCCTGCCGCTGTATTGCCCCACGGCCCAGCTGCGGGGGGAGGGTGGGGGTTCTCATGGAGAGGTCTAGGCTGCTGGGAATTTTCCATAGCCAAGCACTCTGCCCCGTGTGACTGGCACAGAAATGGAGCCATTATACCCTGCACCTGCCCTTATGGGCCCCTGAGCACCATGGCCACTCCCACCACTGTGGGCGTATTCATGCCCCCCACCACACCACACCCCACGGGAGGAGGGGCAGGCCCTTGTTCCTGGGTTTGCTTTAGGGCCCTGATCCTGCACTGTGGGTAGGGGACTTTGCAGGGTCAGGTTGCAAACCTGCCCTTCACCCCTTCCTTTTCTCTGGGCCTGGGCCCCGAGCAGAGGTCTGTGTGCACTGTTCATGGGGGTGCTCTGCACACAGACCCCGTTCCTCCCGAGCCTCCCACTGCTGCGTCCGAGGGGCCGTGGGCCTGGCAGGAGGGAGAATTCTGTTTCTTTGGGCCAGGGAGGCCCCGGCCCCGGCCCATGGGGCATATGTGTAGCTTCTGGGGCAGCCAGGGGTGTGGGGAAGGCGAAAGCCGCCTGGGGCTGGGGGGCACGAAGGAGGGGTTGGCCGGGGCCTGCTAATCCTGGCCCTAGTACCAAGGTGACGGGCAAAGTCCTCTGCACCCAGAGCCCTGGCCCACTGGGCCAAAGTCCACACGCAGCTGCTCACAAGGCCCCCAGCCTGGGCTGGGTCTGCCCAGGGGCCGGCCTATCGCCCCCCCAGGCCATGGGTGGGCTGAGCCATGGGGCAGGCAGGCCTGCTGGCGGGGAAGTGGCTCCCTAAGGCACCTCATGACTTAGACCAGAACTGTGCCCGCCCTGGGGCCTGGCAGATCACAGGGGCTGCCCTGGAGGGGTGGGGTCCCGGGGAGGGGGGAGGCTGGGGCTGGCCGAGGGGAGGGACAGGGCCCGGGGTTGGGGGGGCAGAGCCTGGGGGACTCCAGCCCGGGGGAGGGGCAGGGCCTGGGGTTGGGGGGGGCAGGGCCTGGGGGGGAGGCTGGGGCTGCCCGGGGTTGGGGGGCCGGAGGCTGGGACTGGCCGGGGTTGGGGGGACAGAGCCTGGGGGGGAGGCGGGGGCTGGCCGGGGGGGCTCCAGCCCGAGTGCTAGAGGGCGGGGCAGATCTGTCTGTCCAAGGCCCGGGGCGATTGTCAGGGCGGGGTTCCCCCCCCCCCGGCCCGACCGCCCCCATTGGCTGCCCTGGAGCCCGCGACCCGCCCTCCCTCGGCCGAGCCAATGAGCACGTGCCCAGCTGGCAGCCGCCCCCCTCCCCGCCCCCCCGTTTGCTGCCTGCCGGGGGGGGGGGGTCACGCCTCGAAGGGCCCCCGCCTGGCCGGGTGTGCGCGGCTCGCTGGGCCCGAGGGTTGACTCGAGGCCCGGCCCCCTGCACCCGCTGGGGCAGAGTGTGGGGGGGGCGCAGCTGGGGGGGGCAGAGTGTGTGGGGGGGGGCGCAGCTGCACCCGCTGGGGCGGGGGGGGGGGCTTGGAAGGCGCTGGCCAGATCTGCGTTTGCTCCCTCGCAGCGGGCCCCACCAAGTGGGGGGCTGTGGCCCTGTACTGGCCCCCCAGCGCGGCGGGGGTGTACAGCGCACCGCTCCCCCGCGGGGCTGCCCGCTCCTGCCGCCCTTTCACCCTCGGAGCACGGGCCAGGCGTCACACTGCCCCTGACATGCCCCCCCCCAGCACGAAGGGGTTGTCTTCCTCCACCACCCCTGCACCCGGCCCGGCTGGCCCCACACATCCTGACCCTCCACCGCAGCCTCATGCAGGAGCGGGTGAGTCTGGGGACGGCGGTGGGAGGGGCTGGCTGCAGCATCTGGGCTAGTGGGTGGGGGGCAGTCAGAGGGGCTGATGTCCTCAGTGCACCCCCCCCCCATTGCGGGTGCAGAGGCAGAGAATGGGGCTGGTTTTCGAGTTCCCATAACTTTTCAGTGTTATCCAGCATCCAATCCAAAAACATGAAATCCCAGCAAGGGCCATTCCTCATAGACCCAGAGTCGAATTATGCCCACAGTTGAAATCTTCTAAATACCACGGCTAATGGCCCTGTGTCCTTGGCCTAGTCCTGCTCTGGAGAGTGCAGGAAATGTTACACCTCAGGAGGGGGGTTTGTGCACATCCCTGAACCTTTTGGCCTTTCGTTAAAGCAAAAGTCTGTAGGGACAGGACCGCCTGAGGAATACATTTCAGTATTTGTCACTCTTTGTGGCATGGACCCCTTTGAGAAAATTTAATTTTAAACAGATTTCTGCTCAGCCAGGACACTCATGAAAAGCGGACATGGTCCGACTGGAATTATTTCTTACGCTCGCTGACTACAATGACAGTACATGTAAAGTCAGGTGCGGTCCCGTTCGTAGAAGGGCTGCAGAAAGTCTTGCAGGAATATATCGTGGGCAGACCACAGTATGCCCAGCGACGTGTACGTAACCCCTCCCTCTAGCTCCTGCCTGGCGAACGCAGCGCCCTTCACCCGCTCTTTGCAGGCACAGTAATCTGCAGCTCTGTCCCTGCCGTGTCTAGGGCCCTGCTGCTGCGCTTGTCACTGTCACAGCCCCCTGCGTCCGAGCACACCGCGTCTTCCCTGCAGCCCTGCTCTCACAGCGACTCTGCCCAAAGCTGAGGACGGCTGCTGGAGCAGGCTCTGCACCACCGTCTTAGGAACAAGATGTCCTGTGCTGGCTGTCACCCCTCCGGTCCTGACAGGGGACCCGTGAAGATGCCAGACTGCAGCATGAGTCCATATGTCTGATCAGCGGCACGTTTCCGGGGCTGCCTGCCGGAGGCCAGTGATGGTGGCAGTTTCTCGCTTTTGTTCTTCTTAGCAAACCGCTCGTAAGCACGCGACCCAGCGCTGGTTGCTTCTTACCCCAGTACAATGACGACACCAGCGAGACGTAGGCTGAAAAGCAGCAGCTGGCTTGGACTGCAGTTAGCGACCTTCAAATCTTGCCAAGGGCTACTGCTTGGTTCTTGGTTGCCTCTCTGGCTAAGGCCACACAGGGCAGGCAGGCAGGAGCTGGCCTCCTTTGTAAGGCACCCACTGGGGGCAGGGGTGAGCCTGGGTCTGGTTCCTCCTGCTGCCTGACAAGAACGGATTTGACCAGACAACTGCTGTCTCCCAAGTGAGAGCCCATTTGCTGTGTTAAGGGATGGGCTGATGGCAGTTGCTCATCTTCTCTTGTTGAAGCTCTTCCACTTTAATTAAATAATAATTGGGCCACAGACCCCATGAAAATCACTTTATACTCCGGGGGGGCTCACCCAGGCTGGGGAGAGTCTGGTTCAAGTGTCACTTGGCCTCCTGGGAGGGGCTTTGAGCAGCCATCTCCCTGCCATGCAAGTGACTGCCCTAATGCGGGGTCTTGAGGTGAGGCTCCCTCAGTCTGGCCTCATGAAGCTGTTCCACTTTACTTAAATGTTAATTAGGCCAAAACAAAGGGTGCTGTCCTCCTTCATTAAATGTTAATTGGCCTAAAGCATCAGTGCCCAACAAGCAGCCCCCCGGAGGGCAGTGGGGAGGGTATTTGGCTGGGATGTTGGAGAGCTGGGTTCGAGTCTCACTTCTGCTGAGGACAGAGGCATTTGAGCAGCTCTCTGTCACCTCTGCTTAAACTTTGAGCCCCGTAGAACTTGTTCACCCTCCTTTGGCCCCAGGGGCTAGGTTACTCCCCCAGGGGCAGGAGACCCCCAGCCGCATCCCTTGTTGTGTGAAGGGATTTGGACTCGGGCCTCCCAGCTCCCAGGCAGCTTCAGAGGGGAACATCCCTGTTCAAACACCCTCCCCTTCTCTGGGACAAGCATCCTCCAGAGAAAGCCAGGTTTCAGAGTAACAGCTGTGTTAGTCTGTATTCGCAAAAAGAAAAGGAGGACTTGTGGCACCTCAGAGACTAACCAATTTATTTGAGCATAAGCTTTTGTGAGCTACAGCTCACTTCATCCAATGAAGTGAGCTGTAGGTCACGAAAGCTTATGCTCAAGTAAATTGTACAGAGAAAGCCAGAGAGCTACCCCTTGTTGAGACCTGCCCTGGAAGGCTGGGAATCTCCCTGCAAATCCCTTTAACAGGCAGAACCAGGATCCCCCACCGCCTAGACGAGTCCCCAGCCTCTGGCCTAGGGCATGAGTCTGACTCCTGGCCCGGCCCAAACACTACTTAAGTAAAGCAGAACAGTTCCATCAGTGCAGCCAAGGGACCTCCCCCCCCCATCAGTACAGTCCAGACACCAACGACCAGGCCGAGGGGAAATCGAACCCAGCTCTCTGCCCGCCTGCATGAGACTCCAAACCCTTGGGCTACAGAGCGAGCACTGGCCCAGTTACTGTGTAATTATTTAATTAGCGGAACTGCTTCAGCAAGAGCAGGAGAGCACCCCACACCCCTTAGCGCTGTGATGAGCAAACCCCGGGGAGTGGGGGGAGCTCAGGGTTTCAGCCCCACACTGCTCTCGGCTGCAGGGGGTGGGGCTTGGGGTTTCAGCCCCGTGGAGGGGGGCTTCAGCTCTGTGCCACTCCCTGCTTCAGCCCCGTCTGGGGGTACCGGGTCTCGAGGCTTCAGCCCTGCAGGGGGGCACTGAGACTGGGGCACCAGGTTTCAGCAGTGGCATTCCATGGACCCCCTGAAAGGGCTCACGGACCCCCAGTTGAGAACCGCTGATCTAGACCATCCCTGACAGATGTTTGTCTAATCTGCTCTTAACAATTGCCAATGATGGAGATTCCACAACCTCCCTGGGCAATTTATTCCAGTGCTTAACCACCCTGACAGTTGGGAAGTTTTGCCTAATGTCTAAATCTCCATCGCTGCAAATTAAGCCCATTCTTGTCCTGTCCTTTGTGGTTAACAAGAACAATTTATCCTCCTCCTCTTTAAAACATTTTACATACCTAAGACTCTTCTGTCCCTTCCTCACGCTTCTCTTCTCCAGCCTGAACAAACCCAGGTTTTTCAATCTTCCCTCACAGCTCATGTGTTCTAGGCCTTTAATCATTTCTGATGCTCTTCTCTGGACTTTCTCCAATTTGTCCACATCTTTCCTGAAATGTGGCACCCAGAACTGGATACGATACTCCACTGAGCGGAAGAATTACTTCTCGTGTCTTGCTTACAACCCTCCTGCTAATACATCCCAGAATCATGTTCGCTTTTTTTGCAACAGCGTTACACTGTTGACTCACATTTAGCTTGTGGTCCACTATGATCCCAGCTCCCTTTCCGCGGTAGTCATTTCCCATTTTGTATGTGTGCCACTGATTATGCCTTCCTAAGTGGAAGTTTGCATTTGTCCTTATTGAATTTCATCCTCTTGACTTCAGACCATTTCTCAGTTTGTGCAGATCATTTTGAATTTTAATTCTCTCCTCCAAAGCACTTTCAACCTCTCCCAGCTTGGTATCGTCCACAAACTTTAGAAGTGCACTCTCTATGCCATTCTCTAAATCACCGAACAGAACCGGACCCGGAACAGATCCCTGCAGGACCCCACTCATTCTGCCCTCCCAGAGCCACTGGTAATGACTCTCTGGGAGCGGTTTTCCAGCCAGTTTTGCACCCACCGGAGAGTAGGTTTGTCTAGGCTCTTTCCCTAGTTTGCTTGTGAGGTCACGTGACACTGCACCAAAAACCTCACTAAAGTCGAGATCTACCGGTCCCTGCTCCCCATCCACAAGGCTGTTTCCCTGTCAAAGGAGGCCAGTGGGTTAGTTCAACATGAGTTGTTCTTGACTGATCACGTGATTACCTTCTAGCTGCTTACAAACTGATTATTTGCTCCATTATCTTTCTGAGGCCCACCAATAAGCTGACAGGTCCCTAGCCCCCTGTTTATAGCGAGGTACAGTATTTGCTGATATATCACTTGGGGCTAAATATTTCCCACACTTACCAGACCAGGACTATTCGCACTCCAGACAGGCATTGGCAATTGTATTTAGAAGCTTTCTGCCAATTTGGATTCGATGGCATCTGGCCTTTCGTGTGTTTACGGGTTTTCCTGACTGGATGCCCAATATCGTTTAAATGTTACATGATCTAGAAAACCTGCCCCACGGCCAGCCCCTGCATCCCCCCAACTCATTACTAAGGCCCCTTGTTAAATCTGGATGGAGCCTGCAATGCCTGTGAGGGGCAAGTCACTTGCCCCTGGCCCCAGCGCCTGGTGCTGGCCATGAGGGGTGCCATGCTGGCGGAGGCTATGGACGGCTGAGGAAAAGTGGCCAGAGGGTCTGGTGTGCAGGGTGGCAGGTAGTGTGGACAGGAGAACACGGCCACGTGGAGTGGGTCTCGGGGCCAGCTGCCAGCAGCTCCCCTAGTGGAGGGGACGTTGATAGAGGAAAGGGATGTGAGTCCCAGTCCAGCTCTCCCCCCGGGCAGTGTGGCCTGGCACCCAGGCCTCCTGCGAGCTGTACCTGGCTCGTCCCTTCCCCTCCATAGTAAGGTGGCACTGCCAGCCTGGCAAACAGGGGGGAGTTGGCCCTAGTCTTACAGGGGAACCAGCAGCTGCTCCCCATTGATGACCCCCCCACACACCTTTCTTGCCCCCCAGGCCTTGCTGAAGCGCCCCAGACCCCGCCGCTCACTCGCTGTGGAGGGGAAGCCCAGGGCAGCCTGGCGAGCTCCCCATGAGCTAGAAAAGGCCCTGGCGGTGCCCAAGGGAGACCTCCAGCCATGCTCCAGCAGCAGGAACAGCTCAGGGAGCCCGACACCAGAGCTCCCAGGACCCAGCGTGGCCCTTGGGCACAATCAGGCAGGGGTTGGGGTGACCCTTGAGCCCGGAGGTGACCGGGATCGCCTGGACACAGCGCCACCCTCTGGCCGCTCCCTAAACACCTGTGCCACAGCTGGGCAGCCGTCAGCCCCCCTGCTGCCACCCACAGACGCTATACCACAGGCCAGCCCAGCTCCTGGAGGCGTCAGTGGGCCTGGGGCTCTGCCCCCCCAACAGTCCAGCACCGCCCGGCAGGGCCCCAGAGCACGCCCCAACTGCAGGAGCGCCCTGGGTGGCTGGGATGCTTGTGTCCCAGCAGGGAGCAGCCCCACACCGTGGCCCAGCAGGGAGCCATGCCGGAAGGGCAGGCCCCACACGCCTACGTGCCCACGCCCTGCACAGAGGAAGCGGCCTGGGCCGCCAGCGCCCTGACCTTCCTGCTGGTGGTGCCGACACTCGCCGTCCTGTACACCCGGCTCCTCCACAAGAGCCAGAGCCTCCATTGGGCCCCAGGCGACGCGGGGCAGGAGCCCCTCTCCGGTGAGTGCCCACAGCCCCTCCAACCCGCTGAGGGCCACAGCCCCCCCTCCCCTCTAGCGGGGCCTGCCCACACTCGGTCTTCTCCAGAGGCGGCTCCTGGCGGCCCACAGCAGACCCAAGAAGGGGCAGCGGCCCCAGCAGCCACGGCTGCTGCTCCAGGGGGCATCGAGTGAGAGCGCCGACAAGCCGGGGGCCAGCTCTGACCGCCCCATCTGGCCCCCGGCCCAGCTCCCCGGAGAGGGGCAGGGGCCCGCACCCGCAGCTCACACTTCCTGCTGAATAAAGTGTTTTAAGGGAGTTGTTGGGTCTGGCTGCTCCTGACGGGCGGAGGGGCTGCACGAGCAGCAGTTCTGGAGAGCGGCTGCCGGGGCTCCGCTTGCCCTGGGGGGAGCCGGCAGACAGGGGGGAGCCAGGGCCACAGTCACATCTTTATTGGATCCAAATGTACAGTACACACCTGGCCGTACAGGCTCCAGCCAGCCTGGACTCTCCTCCGCCCCTTCCCAGGCACCCAGCTCCTGTAGGGGATAGGAGGCAACCATGCCCGCCTCGGGTGCCCGCTCCCATGGCACTGGGACTTTGGCTGTAGAGAGAAATCCTGGGCAGTGGGGAGGGCCCAGGGGCATGAGGCGAGGGGCCTGCCCCGGAGCAGCCGTGCAGGGGGCGAGGTGGTGGCTAGCAGGCTGGGGGGCTGAGGCTCGCACGCGCAGGAGAACATGCCGGGCGCCAGCCATGGCAGGCTCCGGTTCCAGTGTAATGCTGCAGGCAGTGCCCTCCATGGAACGGGGCTGAGGGCACTAGGGGTGCGGCTCCTCTGCCCAGCACAAACCAGCTACACACACTGTACAGGGGAGGTCGGGAGAGGCTCCGGGCAGCACCCTGCTGCCAGTTAGTGGTTCCTTGGCTGGTGGCGGGTTGGGCCGGGAGAACGGAACGAGGGGCTATGTACAGGGGCACACGCAGCCCAGGCTGGGGACAGAACCACTGACCGTCTGGGAGTGGCCACAGGGCGGCGCTGCTGCGTGGGGGACGGGCTGGGGCAGGGGCATAGCCGGAGCCGCACTCTGCCCCACGCGGGGACACTGGCAGCATGGGGGGAGGGGGCACAGCCGGAGCCGCGCTCTGCCCCCGCTGGCAGCACGGGGGGCCAGGAATGGCACGTGCTCAGGTCCCGTGGGCAGACTAAGGACACTTGCGCTGGCTGGTCCCCGGCCCCACGTCCTAGCCAGGGGAGCCGCCCGCCGGGGGGGGCCAGACCTCACAGCTTCTTCTCGCGGGTGGTGATGGTGACCAGCTGCTTGGCGGCCTTGGCGATGTCGTAGGCGCACTGGATGACCTGCTGCGTCAGGAGCTGGTAGTCCACGGGCGCGCCAGGCTCCGGCGGGATGGTCTTGCGGCACTCACTCTGCAGCCGGTAGGCGCTGGCATTGAGCAGCCGCAGGGAGCCGCGCACCGTCTCCAGGGCTGGCTTCTGCAGCAAGGCAGAGACAGGCCTTTGGGCTCCACTGCCAGGCAGGGGTGCTGGGGGATGGGATGGGGGTGCAACCCAAGCCACACGGCCGCACCTGGGCACAGAACAGGCGTGGCCGGGCAATCAGGCCCCTCTTACCTTGGGGAAGAGCGAGGCCATCTCGGTGACGGCGGAGTGGATCTTCTCGGAGCAGGGTACGAAGCTGGGGAGAAGGCAGAGCCGTTAGGCCTGGCTCAGCCATGGCACTGCACGGTCCCCACCCCCAGTGGGGCGCCAGGTGGCTCCAACTTCCGCACCCAACCCCCAGCCAACACCAAGAGGAGGAAATGCCCGTGGCAGCAGCTGGGAGCTGGAGCAGCCTGCCCCAACCCCCGGGCACAGCACCTCCCCCCAGCAATGCAGCCACTTCTGGGGGATGGGCAGCCTGAGAGAAACTGAGGCAGAGCCCTTAGACCAACCAGAACTGCAGGGGGTCATGGGCTGGCAGGATCCAGCCCCCAGTCTCTCCCCCACCATGAGGAACTTGGGAACCTGGCCATGAAAGGGGGGCCCAGCTCTCTAGTGCCTATGGCTCTGAACACCCCCAGCCCCAGTTCAGCCCCTGCCTGGCCCTACCTGTCATGCTTGAACTCCTGGGCAGCCCGCAGCAGCTCCTGGATGTTCTTGGTGACCTGCTCGGTCTTCAGGATCACGTCCTCGGTGCTGGGCAGCCCGGGGTCCAGCTCCCCGTCCAGGGCCTCCAGCTCATGGTGGAACTCGTCGTCCTTCCCCAGGTCCAGGAACCGCTTCCCATCCATGCTGCAGGGACGGAGCTGGGTCAGGGGCAGCAGGCCACGAACCAGGGCCATGGGAGGCGTTCACTTGCCAGGAGACCTGCCCCAGGCTGCTCCAGGGCCCTTGCGTCGGGGGCTGGGCACCAACACTGGCTGGGATTCCCAGCGCTCTGCCCGCCAGCATGGGCACTGGGCCTGGAGAGCAGCCAAGTGCACCACGGCCCCGCCCCTCCCCACCAGGCCCTGCCCCTGCCCAGAGCAGCAGCTCCCTGGCCCCACCCCTCCCACCAGGCCCCGCCCCTGCCCAGAGCAGCAGCTCCCTGGCCCCGCCCCTCCCACCAGGCCCCGCCCCTGCCCAGAGCAGCAGCTCCCTGGCCCCGCCCCTCCCACCAGGCCCCGCCCCTGCTCAGAGCAGCAGCTCCCTGGCCCCGCCCCTCCCACCAGGCCCCGCCCCTGCTCAGAGCAGCAGCTCCCTGGCCCCGCCCCTCCCCACCAGGCCCCGCCCCTGCCCAGAGCAGCAGCTCCCTGGCCCCGCCCCTCCCCACCAGGCCCCGCCCCTGCCCAGAGCAGCAGCTCCCTGGCCCTGCCCCTCCCCACCAGGCTCCGCCCCTGCCCAGAGCAGCAGCTCCCTGGCCCCGCCCCTCCCCACCAGGCCCCGCCCCTGCCCAGAGCAGCAGCTCCCTGGCCCCGCCCCTCCCCACCAGGCCCCGCCCCTGCCCAGAGCAGCAGCTCCCTGGCCCCGCCCCTCCCCACCAGGCCCCGCCCCTGCCCAGAGCAGCAGCTCCCTGGCCCCGCCCCTCCCCACCAAGCCACGCCCCTCCCTGGCCCCCCGCCCGGCCATGCCCCTGACCTGAGCAGCGCCTCGCCAGCCTGCGTGTTGTCATAGTCGCTGTCAGTCCCACTGCCGTGCCGGTCTAGCTTGCTGGTCTAGAGGGGAGAAGGGGCAGCGTCAGGTGCAGGCTCCACCCTCGGCTCCCCACGGGGTCCATGACACCCCTTCCCCCCATTGGTAGGCTCCTGGACCCTCCCCCGCGAGGCTGGGGAACCCCGCAATGGAAGCCTCGTCATGGGGCTCCCTGTACAGAGCCCTCCCCTGCCCCAGGCATAGGGCTGGGATCTGCCCCAGTGTTGGGCACAGGGACAATGCGCCCACCCAGCATTGAGGGCTTAACCCCCACTCCAGTCTGCCCCAGGGCCGGTCCCTCCCCCTCGGTTCAGAGTGAGTACATCACCATGTGGCGGGCGCCGTCCTGCGTGCCGGAGAGCAGCGGGGAGGAGGGGGGGAAGGGCACCGAGGAGGCAGACACCCCCTTCCGGATCTGCAAGAGGACAGGGCGAGTTGGGGCGAGTGGGTACGAAAGGTGCCAGCCCCCCAGAATCACAATTCCAGCCGCTCCCACGGACAGACACCCATTGGCGCGCACGCGGCACGGCTGACTCCCAGTCGATGACGAGTTCCCCCCACTCCACAGCGTCCGTCCCAACCGGCTGCACCAAGGCTCCAGCTGGCAGCAGCCCCTCGGGCCCCGCCCCACTGTGGGGGCCCACGCTAACCCCCACCCAGTGCGTGACTGGGCTGCCCACGCACACCGTGGCAAGAGGGCACCCCCAGGCCGGGCAGCAGGGCTCGAAGCTAAACAGGGGCTTCCCTGGGGGGAGACACGTGTCGGCACGGCATGCAGACTGCAATGCACGCTTCTCCAGGGCCAGTGCCGGGGCCGGGGGGGGCGCTCGCTTCTCCTGCCACAGGCACAGGGGGCCGTGTGTCGCACGAATAGCAGGGGGAGCACGACCCCCACAGGAAGCCAGTCCCAGGGTCCCCTCCAGCCCCCCCGCCCCCTTACCCGGTACACGCTGGCCGGGATGTGCGTGGAGTACACAGCTTCATCCTCCACCTCCTGGTGACACAGCAAACGTTACCCCCAGGCTGGCGCCCAGCGACCCCCCCAAAGCCCAGGCTGCTGGGCGCTGCCTCACAACAGTGCCCTGCCCCACCACCAGCGGGGCTGCACCAGCCCCCGTGCCCCAGAGTGGTGAGTCGGTCCCACGGGCGCAGAGTCCCCGCAGTCAGCGCCATGCCCAGCACCCCGTCTGGCAGGCAGGCAGAGCACCGAGGTTCAGCCCCCACGTGCGCAGCCTGTCCCCCTCAGATGCCGCCGTGGGGAGTCCAGCTGCCTTGTGGCCACTGACAAGCAGCATCAGCACTCGCTGTGCGGCCCAGCACGGCACAGGCCCCGTTCACACAGAGCTGGGATGAGGACCCAGGAGTCCGGGGGCTGGTCCCTCTGGGCCATGCTGCTGTCCAGAGGGCCCTGATCTCGCAGCTGGGGACCCAGGGGAACCCCTGTTCGGCCCTGCATGCTGGCTGGCTCCCCCCAGCACCCGGTGGCAGAGACCTGGAGCGGGAGCCTGAGCCACGGAGCAGGGCGGGGGGCTCCGGGCCCCAGGCAGCAGTGCGCAGAGCTGCAATGCCACCCAGGTGAGGAAAGGGGTGCCCGGGGGTGCTGCAGCAAGGGGACACCCTGGGACAGGCGTGGCCCTGACCCCCCAGGACTCACGCTGGAGTGGAAGGGCTGCAGGCGGCCGACCAGCTCGTCCACGGGCTGTCCGAAGGGCTTGAGAACAGAGCCCGGCTCGTACATGGAGAAGGCCTGTCGGTCGCGCCGGTGAGCTGCTGCCGTGGCCACGCCATGCCCATGCTCCGAGCGCTCACTGGGGGCCGGCACTGCATGCCCGGGGCCCGGCTGCTGCCGCATCTGGGAGTTCTCCGCCTGCAGCTTGTGGATCTGGAGGGTTGGAGCAGCGCATGGTGGAGACGCCGGCACCGTGCCCAGACAAAGGCCCCCCGCCCCAGGACCCCACAGACACCCCCCGGCACCGCAGTCATGCCCCTTCCTGCCCCTGGCACCGGGCCCACAGACATGCCCCCTGCCCCTCCCCCACACACCCCTGGCCCCTGCACCAGGCCCACAGACATGCCCCTCCTGCCTCACTCCCAGCCCCACAGACGCCCTCTCATGGCCCTGGGCCCACAGACTTGCACTCTCCTCCCCTGCCAGCACCAGATCAACAGACACCCCCTCCTTCCCAGCCCAAAGACATGCACCCCCAGCACTGGGCCCAGACACACCCACTCTCCCTGGCTCACAGAAATCCCCTTTCCCCCCCAGGACATGCCCCCTCCTGCCCCAGCACTGGCCCCACAGACACGCTCCCTTAGCGGGATTGACCCCAACTGGGGGTGTCAGGCCGGGGCCACCTTGGCACCTAAGTCCCCTGTAAGCTGCGTGGCCCCCACCTAGCCCAGCCCCCCACCTGCCATGGCTGGGGCACCCCTCCCCCCAGCCCCAACTCTGCCGTGGCCCAGACCTGCCGAGGCCGGGGTGACCCGGCCTGGCCCCAAGTGTGACAGGCACAGCCCAGCCCTGGCACTGCAGCACGGAGAGCGCGCCGGGGGGAGTCCTCTCTCCTCGCCGGAGCCCCCTCCTGCCCCCCAAACCGGAGCCCTCACCCCCGCACCCACTCCGAACCCCTCGGCCCCACCCCCGCCACAGACCAAAATTCACTCCGCACACGGGCGGGAAGCCGGCGGGACAGTGCCCAGAACGAACCTCACGCTGCAGCCGGCGCAGCTCGTCGCTCAGGCTGCTGTTCACCTTCATCAGCTGCTGCACCTTGGCCTCAGAGGCTGCCAGCGCCTTCTTCACCTCCAGGTACTCCTGCAGCGTGAGGGGCCCGTCCGACAGGTCCGAGGAGTCCATGCTCTGCGGGGAGAGCGGCTGAGCAGGGGGCCCGCGCCGGCCACCGCCCCCGGCCGCAGCGCCCGGCACGCCCCGGCCTGGCCCCAGCCACTCTGCCCCTCAGCCCTGGTGCCCAGTCCTGGCACCACACTGGCACCGGAGGCCACCTGCCAAATGGGGCCTGTCCAGGAGCAGGGCCATGGCACAGCAGGCACCCACCAGCTCCTCTCCCCAGGACCCGAGCTGCAGTGGCTTTGCCCGCCCCACGGGTATCCTGAGGGCAGCAGGGAGCAGGGTCCCCAGTGCCATCCCTGGCTCCAGGCATCCCGTGCCCGCCCACAGCCCCCTCCAGAGCTCACCACCCAGTGGCCCAGGTCCAGGCAGGAGCCAGGAAGAGAAGAGGCCAGGAACCTGGGCCCAGCCTGACCCGACTCCAGCAGCTGCCCCAGCTCGGACCCACCAGGACACCTAGAGATGACCCAGCTTCCTTTCCCGAGCGGCGGGAAGGAGCCCCTGGGGAGACTGATTCACGGTGTTGATACACTAGCTGGGGCTGCTCGGGGGGGGTCGGAGTGGGTGGGGACCCCAGAGCTGGGGTAGCAGGGGGCTGCGGGGGAGTGGGACATTGCACTCCACAGGATTCTATGAAAATATGCTAATGAGTGTTAATATGATGTAACTGGAATATGCTTCATGCAAAAGGTGTCTTGTAAGGAATCATTACAAAGCTTATAATCTACTGAGTGTGGTTATCATATTTGTATGAATGTATCATTCTTGTATCTGAAACTAGAAATATGAAATTTAACTCTGAGGTCCTATTGTAATTATGCAAAGTGTGGGCCATTCATGGTGGTTTGCAATCTTGAGGGCTCCCATCAACCAGGACAATTGACTATGGATGGCTTTGTTTGCTTGCAGGCCTTCCTGTAAGCCAGGCTGGGAAGAATGAAGGCTTGGGGGGTCGCACAGGACATGTGACCATGTCACCTGGTACTGAAATCCATCTTAAACCTGGTGCTTTTCCATTTAGGAGGGGTGGGGACCCGAGAGTCAAAAGATTCCCGCCTTGTGCCAAAGCTATTTTAGGGGTGGAACAGAACAAAGGGGGCTGCAGTCATGAGAAATCCCCTAGCTACCACCTGAGATGAAACAAGGACTGTACCAGGGGGAAGGATTGGACCCAGACTAGAAAGGACTCTAGTCTGTGAAAGAAGATTATTGGAACATCTCTGAGGGTGAGATTTCATCTGTATTCAGTTTCCTACTGTATTAGGCTTAGACTTGTGTGGTTTTGTTTTATTTTGCTTGGTAATTTACTTTGTTCTGTCTGTTATTACTTGGAACCACTTAAATCCTATTTTTTATACTTAATAAAATCACTTTTTACTTACTAATTAACCCAGAGCAAGTAATTAATACCTGGGTGAGCAAACAGCTGTGCAGATCTCTCTCTCAGTGTTCTAGAGGGCGAACAATTTATGAGTTTACCCTGGATAAGCTTTATACAGAGTAAAACTGATTTATTTGGGGTTTGGACCCCATTGGGAACTGGGTGTCTGGGTGCTGGAGACAGGATCACTTCTTAAGCAGTTTTCAGGTAACGTGCAGCTTTTGGGGGACGTGGTTCAGACCTGGGCTGTGTTTGCAGCAGGCTGGCGTGTCTGGCTCAACAAGACAGGGTACTGCAGTCCCAAGGTGCCAGGGAAAATGGGCTCGGGGTAGTCTCACCACATCAGGTGACAGTACCAAGGGGGTCTCTGCGACCCAACCCGTCACAGGGAGCCCAGAGCTGGGCTTGCAGGGGGCTGCGGGGCGGATGGTAGGGGTGCCCGGGGGGCAGCGCGGGGGCTCACCCGGCACGGTTGTTGCGGGCAGCGCTGCGCAGCGGCTCCTGGTCCGTGTCCTCGTCAGAGGCAACACTGTCGTAGTCGTGCTGGTCGTCTGGGTCACTCTGGCTCCGCACCGGGTAGTCGACGGCGTCTGTGGGAAGACGAGGGTCTCGGTGTCTCAGCACCCACAATGCACTGGGGCAGGGAGCCACAGCCAGCCAATGCCAGCCCAGTGCTGGGGCACCACAGTCATGCTGCCCCCCAGCCGGGTTGCCATGGCGAGGAGAAAGCCTCTGCCCAGTCCGCCTCTCCCCCCGGGCAGCTGGGACGCCACCATCCTCCCTGGCCTCCCCCTCCCCCGTGGGGCTCTCCCCCCTCGCCCACTCACCTGTGGGGCTCACCAGGCTCTTGCCCTGCTGCCGTCGCTTGGCCTCGCTGAGGATGTCGATGATGAGGGTGGCAAACTCCCTGGCATTGAACCGGGCAAGCTTCTGCCGCCCCTGGCGGAGGAAAGAGTGGGTGAGACAGGCTGCAGCACCTCTGGGGCCCGCCGCTCTGTTGCCCTGGCCAGATGCCCTGCACCGAGCACCCAGGGCAGCCTCAAGCAGGGCTGGTCAGGCTGATCCGGGGGCAAGACAGCAAGCACACCCGCACTGCCTGAAGGGGCTGTGGGTCGGGAGTGAGGGGCACTGCAGAGCTGTGAAAGGGGGAGCCCAGGGCAGGCAGAGGGGGGCACTGCAGAGCTGGGATCATGCAAAGGGGACCCTCTGAGCCCCTTGGCCCAAGGCCTGGGCCCCCAGACCCAGGGGCACAGGGGAGGTGCCAGGCCCTAGGAGTTGGGGTTGGTGTGACCCTTATCCCGGTCAGGGGCAGGGAGCGCCAGCCAGAGCGGGGAGCGGCATACCTGGTTGCGCGTGGCGGAGTACTCGGGGTTGACGGGCAGGAAGGGCACAGCACTGCGCTCTGTCACCAGCGTGCTGTGATTCTGCGTCGTGAGCCAGACTGCAGGGAGCAGACGGGCAGCGGTTACCGGGCACCTCGATGCCCCTGCCCCCACCCACACTCACCCGGGACGCAGGCCCAGCCCCACGGGAGCTTGACACACTGGACCGCAGCACTGGGGGGAAACAGACCCAGAGAAGGCCCGGACCAGCCCAGGCAGCGAGCCAGGGATAGAGCAGGGTTTGAACCCAGGAGTCCTGGTGACCTCGCTATCTCTCCCGGCACTCCCAGTCCCTCCAGAGAGCCCCGCAGCCAGCCCCAGAGCTGGCCCATCCAGGCTGCTGTCGCGCACCCCCCTGGGGTGGGCTCAGGCACCCCCCACCCCCTCCTGCCAACTAGGAGCACCCATGCAGCTGGGGGCATCCCCAGAACGGCAGGAGCCCCCAGCACAGGGAAGGGGAAGCCCCACTGCTGAGTCAGGCAAATGCAAGGCCCCAGTGCCAGGGGCATCTGGAGCCTGGGCCAACTCGCCCAGAGATGGGCTCCCCCCTCTCTGCCTGCAGGGGGCTGGACCCCTCCAAAGAAGCCACTGAGAGCTGGGCTGGGACTCGCCGCACGGCCGGGAAGGAGCCCCAGAGTACAGGCTGCTGGCTCAGCCCCCAGCCACGGCCCAGAGAGGGCAGCGCACGCCCCGCAGCCACTCGCGGAGCAAAGGGAGGAGCGGGTACTCCCGGTAGCTTGGGCACGGCTCCAGTCTGGCACGAGCCATGCAGCGATGTGGCAGCACCATCGGGACAATGCCAAACCCCGAGCGTGAGCTCTGGCCGGCTGCTCCAAGCACGGCCCCATGGCCGCCCAGCCAGGCTGGGGGCTCACTGCACCCCTCTCCCGGACACCCCGCGGCACAGCTCTGCTCAGAGCCCAGCGCCCGTCCACCACGGGTGCCTGTGGGCACAGCTGTGCTGTTGGGAAGCTGGGGGTGGGGGGGGAGCGCGGCCCAGCCAACAGCCCTGCCCCATGGCAGTCGGCCCTGAGCATAGAGCAGCAGTCAGGGCTCTTCCGCTGAGCGGTGCCAGCAGCCTCCATCCGGGCAATCGCCTGCAGGGCACCCTGTGCAACCCCCCCCCTCTGCCCCGAGGGAGACAGGCTCCCGGGGACCATGCGGGGCAAGGGCAGGAGCTCCGCCCTGGAGAGACCAGCCAGCCGCAAGCCCGAACCCAGAAATGCTCCCAGCCTCCCCCCACCTCCTCACCCCGCCAGACACCCGCCCACCCCAGCGGCTGCTCCCAGCCCCCGGCCAGGGCCCTGCCGGCTGGGGCCTCCCGGGGGAAGGATCAGCAGGGGTGCAGCCAGCCACTCCCCGCGCGGGACCCCCCCAGACCCACCTCGAGTGCTGCCCAACGGCTGCCCGGCCCCCGCGGCCCTGCGCAGCCCACGGCCTGTTGAAGGAACTCCAGCAAGGAGCCCCCCTGTCCAGCCCAGCCGGCAGGCGGGCGTCAGCGGCTGCCAAGGAATGAGGAGGGCGGGCCCAGCTCCCGGCTGCGGGGCGGAGGGAGCCAGCTGCTCTGTGTCTGAGCCACATCCCCAGCCAGGCCCCAGCAGCGCCCGCCTCCCCCGCGCCCCGGGAAGGGCCAGCCCCACCGCTGCGCAGCAGCGACCCTGGCTGGCTTGTGGCACCCTGCGCCGGGTGCTGGCACCATGGCCTGCCCTATCCAGCTCCGGGCCCTCCAGCGCCCGACCCTGTCACAGCACCCCGGCCAGCTCCCGATCCCCACCGCCGGCTGCTCGCACAGCGGAGCTGTCGGCCAGGAGCAGCGCTGGGCTCCCCCACGCAAGCCGGCGGGCACTGGGGGCTGCACGGGGCAGGGATCCCTGTGGACACTTGGTCCTGACGGAGGCATTTTGTACCAGCCTTGCCCTCTCCGGTCACTGGCGCCCAGCCCAGCACCTCTGCCCCCGCCAGCGCACACCAGGCCGGGGAGGGGCGGATGGTCTCTGGGGCCCGCTGGCACCACCTGGGCAGACCGCTCTGTGACGGGGCCCCGCACTGTGACCCCCAGGCTTGGGGCAGCAGCATCTGTAGCTACATCACAGCTGTAGCCCCGCAAAGCGCCCCCAGCCGAGTGACCCTGGAAGCCGGGGGCAGCACCAGGCCCGGCTGGGCACGTCTTGGGGCTGCGCTGGCAGCGTTCCAGGCCAGACTTAGCCGGGCGAAGCCCCGGGCACTGGGATCCTGCTACCCAGACCCCGAGGGATCCCCGCCTGCGCCTGGCAGAGCCGCCGCCCCCTTGGGAGCCCAACGGCCAGGCAGAGCCGAGGAATCTGCCAGCCGGCCATGCTGTGCCAGGGAGGCGGCCGGGGGAGTGTCTTCTGGTGAATCGAGCCTGGGGTCTGTTCCCAGCTCCGCTATGGGGGCACCTGGGGATAGACCCATCCCGATGGACACCTCTGCTCTCCTCTGCCCTGCCAAGCTCCGAGTCCAGCACGCGAGAGCGCTGGGGGGCAGCTTTCTCCCCAAGTGCCCAGGGCTGCGCCACGCACAGTAACACGCCCGCCCCCGGGAGATCCCAGAGCCGCACGCCCCCTGCACCAGCCAGCCAGGGACAGCAAGGCCCTGCCCTTGGGACAGGAATGACAGGGCTGGGGCTGACAGCCAGACCCGAGCTGGGCTGGGCGTGGGGGGGGTGATGAGGAGTCTGGGCACTCCCTGACACTGGCTTCCATAGGGAGTGGGCACCTCAGCACCCATAGGAGCAGCCCCACACACGGCACCCCAGGGCCCAGGCTACAGCATGGGGGGGGCTCCTAGCTGGGAACAGAGCCTGGGCCAAACCCATCCCTGGCTCCCCAAAGCCCCAACCCCCCAAAACGCAGCGCCAGCATCATTCCACCCCCCTTCCCCAGCATTGCCCCACCCCCGGCCTGGCATCGCCTGCCCCCCCAATGCACCGGCATCACCCCCCTCCCCTGGCATCACCCATTTGCTCCCACCCCAGCATCGCCCACCTTCCCTGATGCGCCACCATCGTTCACCCTCTGCCCCCACACTGGCTTCACCCCCGCCCTGGCATTGCCCATCCCCCAATGCACCGGCATCACCCCCCGCCCTGGCATCACCCGCCACCCCCCCCCCACGCACCAGCGTCGTTCTCCCTGCGGTCCACCTCGTCATACACGTCCATGGCCAGCTCCTCGAAGAGGCGGTTGCTGAGCTGGAAGCAGAGATGGGCGGGTCACGGGAGGTGGGGGCAATATGCGGGGGTGGAGTCGGAGCAGCCCCTCGGCTCGGCAAGCTCCAGCCCCCTCGGCAGCAGGGCCCCATGGGGGGTGGGGGGTTCCCAGGGGTTGGGATCAGCCCTGTCCCAGGGCAGCTGGTCTGCGAGAGGTGGCTGCTGCAGGCCAGGCCAGGCCAGGCCTGCCCCCCAGCCGGGCCCAGCCCCCAGCCCCACTTACCGCCTGTAACTTCTTCTTCGCCACTTTCGCCAGCTCAGACAGGTCCAGGCTGCACATGGCCGGGGCGGGGGGAGACAAAGCAAGAGGGGTCACTGCTGGGCCGTGCCCCCTGCCAGCCGACGCCCCACAAACCCTCAGGCAATGGGGTGAGCCGCATGGCCATAGATGGCATTCAGCTCACCTAGCCACGACATACCGACCAGGCACCGTGGTGAATGGCTAGTCCTGGGGCACAGGCAGGGCGATGTGGATCAGGAAAGGAATAGCAGGGGGCTGTGGGTCAGAAGTGAGGGGCACCGGCCGGGCTGTGCGTGGGTGGGGGATCCCAGGGTTGGGAGAGCAGGGGGCTGCAGGTCGGGAGAGAGGGTCACCGGCAGGGCTGTGGGTAGGTGGGAGGGTCCCAGGACTGGGCTAGCAGGGGGCTGTGGGTTGGGAGTGAGGGGGACCAGCAGGGCTGTGGGTAGGTGTGGGGGGGATCCCAGGACTGGGCTAGCAGGGGGCTGCAGGTCGGGAGTGAGGGACACCGGCAGGGCTGTGGGTAGGTGTGGGGGGGGTCCCAGGACTGGGCTAGCAGGGGGCTGTGGGTTGGGAGTGAGGGGGACCAGCAGGGCTGTGGGTAGGTGTGGCGGGGGTGTCCCAGGACTGGGCTAGCAGGGGGCTGTGGGTTGGGAGTGAGGGGGACCAGCAGGGCTGTGGGTAGGTGTGGGGGGGTCCCAGGGCTGGGCTAGCAGGGGGCTGCAGGTCGGGAGTGAGGGACACCGGCAGGGCTGTGGGTAGGTGTGCGGGGGTCCCAGGGCTGGGCTAGCACGGGGCTGCAGGTCGGGAGTGAGGGACACCGGCAGGGCTGTGGGTAGGTGTGGGGGGGGTCCCAGGACTGGGCTAGCAGGGGGCTGCAGGTCGGGAGTGAGGGGGACCAGCAGGGCTGTGGGTAGGTGTGGGGGGGTCCCAGGACTGGGCTAGCACGGGGCTGCAGGTCGGGAGTGAGGGACACCGGCAGGGCTGTGGGTATGTGTGGGGGGGATCCCAGGACTGGGCTAGCAGGGGGCTGTGGGTTGGGAGTGAGGGGGACCAGCAGGGCTGTGGGTAGGTGTGGGGGGGTGTCCCAGGACTGGGCTAGCAGGGGGCTGTGGGTTGGGAGTGAGGGGGACCAGCAGGGCTGTGGGTAGGTGTGCGGGGGTCCCAGGGCTGGGCTAGCATGGGGCTGCAGGTCGGGAGTGAGGGGGACCAGCAGGGCTGTGGGTAGGTGTGGGGGGGATCCCAGGACTGGGCTAGCAGGGGGCTGTGGGTTGGGAGTGAGGGGGACCAGCAGGGCTGTGGGTAGGTGTGGGGGGGTCCCAGGGCTGGGCTAGCAGGGGGCTGCAGGTCGGGAGTGAGGGGGACCGGCAGGGCTGTGGGTGGGTGGGGAGCCCACACCATGCCCCCTGCTCTCCCCCTCTATCAATCCCTTCCTGCCACTATACAGACTGAACCAGCTGGGGGCACGTTAAGGCCAGACCCAGCGGCAGGGGCCGCCCAGCCGGGTCCCAGCGGCGTGGGGCGCGTCGCACCCGGACACTAGAGACAAGAGCGGAGGGGACAATACCTCTGCGCCGTGCCCTTGGGGCGCGCCCTGCACTCCGGAGAAGGCAGCGGAGGGGAGAACAGGATAAAGGAGGGCATTAAACGCAGTCAGAGCAGGAGTGGCATGCCACGCCCACAGCCACGCCCACAACAGGCATGGTCGCGCCCACATAGGCCACACCCACAACTGTCATAGCCACACCCACACCCGCCATGCCTGCCCTGCCCCACAGCCCCCAGGCAGCGCTCTCACAGGCAGACACAGGGGCATACAGCCACCAGTCTGCCCCACGGGCAGCGCCCATGCCAGGGACCACTCAAGAGACACACACAGGGGAGCAGAGTGGCAGGCTTGGCACTGGCCACGGGAACCAGAAAAGGGGGCACTGGGTACGGGGGGCCCGCAGGGGCCCCCTTCTCCTCCAGCGCTCCCTACAGGCGAGTCCAGCGCCTACCCCAGCTGCAGCCCTGCCAGGAGGCCCCGCGAGGAGGCTCCAGGCCCCAGTCCCTGCCACAGTCCAGCACTTGCCAGCCCCTAGGCGCTGAGGGGAGGGGGGGGGCATGATGCTGCTGCGTCTCCTGTGCACAGGGGCTGGGTCGTTCCGGCAGCATGGGGGTGTTGGCAATGCCCCTTGGCAGGACCCCAGTGGGGCCAAGGCCTGGGGCACCGTGGAGACCGAGTGTCCCCGTGCCAGGGCAGGTCACTCAGGGGCAGGGGAGCCAGGTCCCAGACTGTCGACCCGACCCAGCATGCACCAAAGGTGCGGGCTAGCGGAGGAGGGGAGACCCACGCTGCTGCCCCCTCCCCACCCCGTGCGGCTGAGTTGATCAGTGGGAGCAAGGTGCAATTCTGGCAGTGCCCACAGGGTGGCGGCATTTCCACCCTCACAGGTGGGGGAGTCTCCCAGCAGCGGGGCGGGCGGGCGCTCACCTGTCTGCCATCTGCGGGATGATGTAATGCCCATTCTTGTGGTCTGGAAAAACAACGGGACCGACGGTTAGCTGGGCGCTGCTGGCCCAGAGGCAGAGCCCCCCACTCCCAGCTCCAGCAAGAGCCCCCCATGGGCCCCATGCCAGCCCCACACGCAGCACCCGCCTACCCCACTGCTCACTGTGCCCCAGCGACACCCGACACCCCCCCCCCCCGGCTCGCATCCCTCCCCTTCCTCCCGCTGCTCAGATCCTTCCCTGGGGCGTGGCCCCCTCCCCCCCCAGCTCAACCCCCCCCCCCCCGCCAGCTCCCTGCCCTCCCCGGGGCATGGCCCCCTCCCCCCCAGCTCTCTGCCCGCCCAGGTCTCCCCCTGGCCCCTGCACTCACCCGGCTTGCGGCCGCACAGGTAGAAAGCAAGCCGGTCCGTCAGCTCGTACTGACACTCCACCAGCCGGTCCGCGAGCTCGTGCTGGGCTGCCTGCCTGCAGGGGGAGGGCAGAAGTCAGACCAGGAGCAGGGCAGCCAAGCGTCTGCAGGTCACCCGCTGCGGGCACTGGCTCAGCTGCTTTGCGTTTGGTGTAAGGCTGTGGCCGGCAGAGGCTCCAGGCTCCAGCAACCCACGCGGACGCCCCTGCACTGCCCTTGGGCTGCTGTAATCACTGGACAGGGTCCGTGCGAAACCTCTCCAGGGCAGCCAGCCAGGGTCCCACGGCCAGGCAGCCTCTGGCACTCACCGGGCGTAGTCGATGGGGGTCCTGCCGTTCACATCGGGTGCCCCAGGGTCGGCACCGTACACCACCAGCAGCTCAGCCTGCAGGATCTGTCCAGCCTTGGCAGCAACGTGCAGTGGGGTGGTGCCCTTCTCCTAGGGCAGGGCAAGGGAGAGTCAGACAAGGGCAACTGGCACATCGCACCAAACCACAAGAAGGGCACCAGGACCGGGCTAGCAGGGGGCTGCGGGTCAGGAGTGAGGGGCACCGGGGCTGGGAATAGCAGGGGGCTGCAGGTTGGGAGTGAGCTGTCCCAGGGTGCCTGGCTCTGAGGGCCCCCTCACTGGCCGCTCTCTTTCTAGGGAGCCTCCCCCAGGCCCCACATGGTCACGGGTCTCTGTCCCTCCCGGAGCAGCCATAGCGCTGGGCACTAGCGGGCAGTGCAGCACCGGACTAGAGATTGGCCTGGCCTGGGGCTGGCATCGGGCCTGAGACGAGGTGCCCCTTGCTGCAACAGTGAACCGGGAACCCCAGCACCATGCCAAGCTTCTGCCCCCCTGGCGCCCAGGCCTGCCCTAGCCACCTGGTGGAGGGGTCTCAAACACTCGGCCCGCAGGATTATTTCCTGCAGCCCGCCAAGCTCCCCACCCCATGCTCCCCCTCCCCACAGCATGCCATGTCCCCACTCCTCTGCTTACCTCCAGGCGCTTCCTGCAGCCAAACAGCTGTTCGGCGGCACTTAGCACATCCCAGGAGGGAGTGGGGAGGAGCGGGGAGCCCTGCGCTCAGGGAAGGAGGTGAAGAAGAGGCGGGGCCGGGGCAGGGATTTGAGGAAGGAGTTGGAATATGAGCAGAGAGGGGGCGGAGTTGGGGTGGGGACTTTGGGGAAGGGGTTGGAATGGGGACGGGGAAGGAGTGGGAAGAGGCAGGGCAGGGGCTGGGCGGGTCAGCGGTGCAGCCCTCGGGCCGACGTACTAGTCCTCACGTGGCCCTCGTGGTGATTCGAGTTTGAGATCCCTTAGTGCCAGCACAGGAACGGAGACCTGGCATCACCACAACCCCCCGGCCAGACCTCTGCTGCCCTCCTGAGCCACCCCGGCCCAGAGCCCGCGCCCCTTCCCCTCCCCGCTGCAGGGCAGAGGCACCCGGCCAGGCCTCACCGGGTGGAAGAAGCTGGGCTGGGCGCCCAGTGAGAGCAGGCGCAGGCAGGTCTCCAGGTTCCCCGTCCGCACACTCGAGTGCAGTTGCTAGAGGAGACACAGCGGAGCGTCAGCTGCCCTCCCATCCCACCGGCCTTCTGGGAACCTGCCGGACCGCCCCGGGGCATGGCACCCACCCCCGCCTGGCCCCAGAGAGGAGCCCTGGGAGGGGCTGGGGTAGGGGAGGGTCTCAGGGCCTGGAACAGCACCTGCCTCGCTTGGAGGGGCAGGGCCGGGCAGCGAATGGCACTTGGGATCCAGGCCCGCTGGTTGCTCCATGCCGAGCCGGGGTGAGGAGAAAACCTGGCACCCCCCAGCCCGCTGACGGGCTGCCCCAGCCCAGGGCCCAGCAGGGCTTGGCTCTGTTCACAGCAGCAGCTGCCCTCGGATGGTCTCAGTGAGGGAAACCCACATGCACAAGGGGGCAGCCCCAGGCACCCTCATAACACTGCATGACTCCAACCTGGGCCCACTGGTGCCCAATGCATGAGTCTCCAGTGCCAGTCCCACCCCAGCGCCCACTGGAGGGCACCGAGGACCCCTGCCCCCAACAGCGCCCAGCACGGCGGGCTAGAGGGGTGGACATTTTCCCACCACAGCTGGGCATTCCCCTTTGGGATCCAGCCCCGGTGCTCAGCACTACCCCACTAGGGCACCGCACCCCCAGGCCCCCCGGTGCCACGCCTGCTGCTCGGGCCCCTACCTTGCTGAGGTCCTTGGCCGTGACGCCGTCGTCATCACGGCAGGGCAGCTTGTGCACGAAGGCCAGCATCTGGTACTTGGCCCGGATGAACTCGGACTTGGTGGGGCTGGGGAGAGAGGGGACAGGGTGAGACCGCGCCGGGCTAGCCCCTCCCCGCCCCCCGGGGGGACACTTACTGCACTTTGTCCTGAGGATTGGCCTTGCGACGCCCGCTCTGCACCTGTGCCGGGTCCAGCAGCGAGTGCTCCCAGATGGAGTTGGCTCCGTTGCTGGCCAGAGTGTGCAGCATCTGGGGAGAGACGCACCGGCTCAGCGCCGCTTCCACCACGCACCCCCTGGCCCTCGGAGCTGCTGCCGGAGAGCCAGGGCTGGGCTGGCAGGGGCCGCGGGGCGGGCGCGAGGGGCGCCAGGGCTGGGCTGGCAGGGGCCGCGGGGCGGGCGCGAGGGGCGCCAGGGCTGGGCTGGCAGGGGCCGCGGGGCGGGCGCGAGGGGCGCCAGGGCTGGGCTGGCAGGGGCCGCGGGGCGGGCGCGAGGGGCGCCAGGGCTGGGCTGGCAGGGGCCGCGGGGCGGGCGCCAGGGGCGCCAGGGCTGGGCTGGCAGGGGCCGCGGGGCGGGCGCCAGGGGCGCCAGGGCTGGGCTGGCAGGGGCCGCGGGGCGGGAGTGAGGGGCGCTAGGGCTGGGCTGGCAGGGCGGGTTACACAATAAAAATAACTTGAACCAAACCCCAGCAGCGGGAAGGTGGGGGAGGGGCGTTCAGGCCAGCAAGCCGTGGGCACGAACCCACTGGCGAGGCAGGGCCGGCAGTCCGGGAGGGGACCAGTCGCGGCTGCTGGAACGCGGAATAATCCCAGCACCAGCCCCACCAACCTGCCGCTCCCAGGGACGCTGCATCAGGCAGCGCACCCACGGGCAGTGCCAGGCAGGGGGAGCCGCACAGACCCCCAGCGCCCCTCCCCCCGCCCATGGGGCTCGGGGTGCCCCCCCGGGCGCTGCCCGCACCCACCTGCAGCAGCGGGGAGGGCCAGGGGCTGTGGCGCAGGTGCTTGACGATGGAGATGTGCCGGCCCAGGCTGCGGTGGATGCTGCAGCATTCGTCGCAGATCAGCACGCCGCGGTTAATGGAGGCCCAGCCAGGGTCTGCAGGGGCAGGAGATGGGTCAGACGCCCCTCCTGCAGGCCTGGCACACGCCAGTACCACGGCCCCCACCGGGGACACCTGCCAAGGGCTCGGTGGCTGGCCCAGCCTGGCAGGAGGGGACCTTCCTCATGAGCGCTTGGGCCCTCGCCCCAAAGGTGAGGAGACCCAGGGTGGGCACCGGGTAAATGCCAGCCGGGCACTCGGCCACAAAGGCCTAGAGCACTCCAGACAAGCTGGTGAGTAAGGGATAAATGCCCTGGCTCTGAGAGGGGGGTGGGTTAGAGCGGGGGGCCTGGGAGCCAGGACTCCTGGGTTCTATCCCAGCTCTGGGGGGGAGCGGGGTCTGGTGGTTAGAGCAGAGGGACTGGGAGCCAGGACTCCTGGGTTCTACCCAGCTCTCACACTGACTCAGTGTGTGACCGGGGACAAGTCCCATCTCAATGTGAGGTTTAATTAGGGTTTGTGAAGCACCGAGGGACTCACAGCAGGCTCCAGATCCCCAGGGTGGGTGGCCAGCAGCCAGAGCAGAGCCCCGACCCCCGGAGCTGGAGCAGGCCCAGGGGGCAGCTGCTTGGGGCGTGTCACTCTGGGGTGGCACAAGTGCAGCGAATGGGTGGGGGGCCCCCAGGGGGCTCCAGCGGACAGAGCGTGGGAGAAGCTGGAGCATATGCCAGCGGGGGAGCACCAATGCCCCTCCCCCAGGTGCAGAGCGCAGACAGCCCCAGGCACTGTCCCCCCCCTCAACCCCCGTGCTGCTCTGCTATTCACCTCCAGGGGCGCCTACCCCTCCCACCCTGCTGTCTGGGGGTGTCAGTCACCCGTCCCTGCCCAGAGCTTCCCAGGGCCCATCTGGCTGCTCCCCGCCATCGGCTGCCATGGGGACGGTTGCTAAGGTTTCCCTAGCTACAGCTAAGGGGCTCAGGCGTAGCTAGGGAAACCCTAAGGTTTCCCCTAGCAACCTGGCTCCAGGCCTGGGGCGGCCTGGGAGCAGGGACTGTTCATCCTGCCCAGGGCCCGCTCCCATGCCCAGCCGGGGGGCAGGGCAGGCACGGTGCCAGGCAGGGAGCAGCGTGGCTCTGCAGGGGCGTCAGGCCCGGGAAGGGGGGCACTGGCTTGGGTTCTGCAGGCCCGGGGGACGAGCCCTGCGCACCCACCAGTGGGCACAGCGGGCACCCACCCATGGCCAAGCCGAGCAGAAGGTGCCAGCCCCAGGGCAGCACTCGGCTGGGGCTCCCCACTGGCTCAGACAGGCCTCGGGTTTTCCACCATCACTTCCAGGAGCCTCCCTGGAAGGCCGACCCTGCCGGGGCCCCGGGGCTTGGGGGGGGTGCGGTGGAGGGCAGAGAGCAGCCCCCGCTGCCCAACCCCAGTGCACAGCCAGGCTCCCCGAGCTGCATGGCCACAGGAATTATATACTCACCAGCCATCCCCGGGGGCACGGAGGGGCTGAGTGCGCATTCAGGGACGTCCACGCAGCCCGCCAGCCACCAAGCAGGAGCAGCCCAGTGCCTCCTGGGCACAGCTGGCACCGCCTGGGACAGGCCCCCCATGCCCACTGTGGCCCATCCCCTCAAACCAGCCACTTGGCTACTGGTGCCTAGTCACAGGCCAGGGCTCAGAGCCGCTCCGGTCGAGCACCTGCCCGGGTTAAATCCAGGGGGCTGCTGCAGTCGCAGCCCCCCAGGAGCTATGTGCTCTCAGCCCCCCCCCCCCAGCTGCCTGCTTCCCCCTCCCTGCCCCGCCAGGGGGCTCAGGGCAGAGACACAACTGGCTGCAAGGTCGTGGCGGGCACAGGGATTGCTGGGAGCCCCTGCCCCGTACTCAGGGCCCGTATTCTCCATGGACACAATGGGGTGACCCCCCACTCGGCGCACACGGTACCCCCCGGGGCAGACGAGTGACTCACTGAACTCATGCCCCTCACAGCAGACAGGGGGGAGCGCTCCCAGTCGGGCCTGCACCCCAATCCCAGAGCAGCTCTGCCAGCTCAGAGCGCAGCCGGCTTCACGCCCTCCCCCACCCGGCAGCCTCCCACACACAGAGCTATTCCCGGCTCCTCGCCCACGTGTCGCTCCCTCAGGGCCGCGCCAGGTGCCAGGGGGCCCCCAGGCAGCATCAGCATCACAGAGCGGTGTGGGGAGCCCTGGGTGCGGGACGCAGCGCACTGGGGGAGCTCTCAGCAGCTGGAGAGAGGGGATGGCTCCCAGCCCTGTGCTCGGACCCCGGTACCTGCTTTTTGTGGGCAAAGAAACCCGCCTCGCCCCTGCCCCCAGGGAATACACGGGGAGGAACGGGCCAGCAGCCCGGCCCCTGCCCTCTCCCCGGGCCCCTGGGATCAGCTCCGCCCCACAGAGCTCTGCCCGGGCGTGCCGATGGCCAGCAGCAGTAGTATTCCCGTGTGCCTGGCGCACATGGCACCAGGCTCCCAGCTGTGCCCGACCACCCCCCAGCAGGCCAGCCCCGAGGCCCAGGCTCAGCGCACCTCGGCTGGACAGCCGGGGTAACCCAGTGCCTGGGAGCCAAGCGCCCACCGCTCCGCCAGCTGCCAGGGGAGGCCAGCGGGCGGGGGCCACGGAGCAGACAGCCCGCCCCAGGGTGCTGTACCACTGCCCCTTCCCAGGGGAACAGCCCCATTGCCCCCTCCTGCCCCTGCCCCACCCCAGAGCCTTCCCGTGCCACGCTCGCCCCATGGCCCGCATGGGAACACCAGCCCCTCCCCCAGCCCAGCCGGAACGGAGCACTCGGCCCGAGAACAAAAGGCCACTTGAGATGCCGTGCACTGCGGCTCAGAGCCCACTCCCCTGCCCCCACTCGGAGGGGCACACGGCCCGCGCCACGGGGAGCCCAGCCTGGCTGCAGGGAGCACCCGCCCCAGCTCTCTCATACGCGCCAGGGCCGGGCATCAGCTCCGGCAGGCACCCCCCAGGGCAGGGCAGGGCACGAGCAGGGTGGCCCAGCATGGGCACCGAGCATGCAGCTGCTCCCCCAGGGTCCACGGTGCTGTACACTGCCCCACTGAGCCAGGCCTAGGGTGGGGGGGCACGGAATCCACCCTCCCAGCCCCACAGACGGGCCCTCTTCGACCACTAAGGGGCACGCAAAGGCTCTGCCGGTGCCCCTAAGTCCCGACCCCCAGCCCAGCTCTGCCGGTGCCCCTCACTCCCAACCCGCAGCCCCTGCTAGCCCAGCCCCAGGCTCCCCACCCCGGCCAGCCCTGTCGGTGCCCCTCACTCCCGACCCACAGCCCCTGCTAGCCCAGCCCCAGGCTCCCCACCCCGGCCAGCCCTGCCGGTGCCCCTCACTCCCGACCCGCAGCCCCTGCTAGCCCAGCCCCAGGCTCCCCACCCCGCCCAGCCCTGCCGGTGCCCCTCACTCCCGACCTTTCTTTGGTGTTTATAGGGGGCCTGCCCCATGGTGGGGGCTTTCGGGCACTGTGGGAGGAGGAGACATTTACTCTGCCCCCAGGCAGTTCTGTGCTGGCGGCCGTATGCCAGGCCGGCCCAGCTGTGCCCGGCACGGCCCCTGGAAGCCTCCCGGCTCTGCCGCCCGGCCTTGATTCCTGCAGCCTGCGTCAGCGCCGCCCCCACCCCCGCCAGCCCGCTGCAGCCCCACGTCCAGCGGGGAGCAGAGCAGGTTCCCGGGGGCGTCCCCTGAGCCTCCTGGGAAGGGGGGTGGCAGCCAAGGGGAGTCCCTGGCTAGGGTGGCACCGGGGGCTGCACCCATGGGGGCTCTCCCTAGGACACAGGGCAGGTCACACGGGGACTGTGGGGGGGGGGGCAGCCACCTCCCTCGGAGCCAGGCCAGGGGTCGCAACAGCTGCGGCAAGGTCCCTGGGAGAACGAGAGCCAGGGCCAGGCCCCGCCTGCCACGGCATGTGCGTGTGCCCTGAACACCGCCAGGGGCCTCCCCCACATGCTGTCCTGTGCGGGAACCTCCCCCAGCTCTGCCCCTGCCCCCAGAGCCCTGCCCCACGGCCCCTCTATCCCGGCCCTGCCCTACAGTCCCTCCATCCCAGCCCCGCCCCACAGCCCCTCTATCCCAGCCCTGTCCCCCCCAGCCCCACCCTACAGCCCCTCTATCCCAGCCCTGCCCCTCAGCCCTGCCCCCGGAGCCCTGCCCCACGGCCCCTCTATCCCAACCCTGCCCCCCCAGCCCCGCCCCACGGCCCCTCTATCACAGCCCTGTGGCCCCCAGTCCCACCCTACAGCCCCTCTATCTCAGCCCTGCCCCCCCCAGCCCTGTCTCACGGCCCCTCTATCCTTGGCCTGCCTCTGCCCCCAGCCCTGCCCCTCAATCCCACCCCACAGCCCAGCCCCCACAGTTCTGACAGTGCCCCAAAATCCCACCCACTACCCCCTCCCACACACACCCAGCTGCTCCGGTCTGCAGGACAGCACCGGTGGAGCCCCCATCTCTGTCCCTTCCCGTGAGGCCCAGTCTGGCCGCCCTCCCCAGGCTCTGGGAGCTGGAGAGACATGTTATGCAAATGCTGCTTGCAAAGTTCAAACCAGCCATTTGCAAAGCAAAGGGGGGTGGTCTGAGCTCAGCCTCTGCCAGGCTGGGGGGCAGAGCAAGAGGAGGTCAAGGTTTCCCGCAGCCCCAGCACCCTGCACAGGCAGCCAGCCAGGGACTGAGTTGGAGGCAGGAGCTGCCTTAGGCCACACACAGGCTGGGGGGGAGGAGGCCGCGCCCAGGGCTCCCCCACGGCCGGAGAAGCGCAGGTGACGGTGCCCTGCCTGGAACTCTGCTCAGCGGGCGGGTGGCTCCGGCCCCCAGCCAGGCCTGCATCTGCCCCGCGCTGCTGCACAGGAGAGAGTCACAAGCCAAGGGCACAGTGTCCTCGCGAGAGCCAGAGCAAGGGGGAGGCTGCCCTCCCATGGCCCCCCCAAGCCCCGAGCGCAGCCCTTGGGGTCCTGACAGAGCTCTCCGGAGCAGCCCACGGACCCCAGCACATCCAGACAGCCAGGGGCTGCCCCAGTCCAACACGGGGGCCTAGGGGAAAGACCCCAGCCCAGCTCCCGCGCTGCCATCACCCCCCATCCAGCCACACTGCCCACACTGCCCCCCACCTGCCCTTGGCCCCGTCGGCACCTTGCCCAGCAGAAGGCAGCTCCACGCCCCACAACCCAACCCAGCCCAGAACCATGGTGCACCTGCGGCTAGCACGGGCTGGGCACAGGGGAAGCTGCAGCCCCAGCTCAGAGCCCCTTGCTGGGCTCAAATCCCAGCGAGTTGGGCCAGTCAGATACAAGCCACAGGGGCCGTCCGCAGGCTCCCGGCACAGCCGCGGGCCCACACACCGCCGGGCAGGCCCACCAGCCACTGGGGAAGCCGCTTGCTTGGGCACTGGGCCAGAGCCCCCGTGCTCTGCCCCACCCAGCCCAGCCCGGCCATCTGGCCAGGAGCCAGTGCTGGAACCAGGCCCCAATCCTGGCAGAGAGGGAGCTTTGAGAAGGGACTGGCAGGGGTGGCCGTGACAGGCCTGACTAGCCCAGGACAAAGCCTTCGCGGAAGCCCAGCCGGATCCCAGAGCCCGGCCGGCGCTGGGCTGGGGGAAGAGGTTTGATCTGGTCATGGGAAGGAGCTAAATTCTTCAGGAAGGAACCTGAGGAGGGAGCAGTGCCAGCCCCCCCCCCCCCCGCTCTGCAATGCACCCAGGCCCACTGGCTTGCGGGAGCGCCCACGGGAGGCTGGTGCCTCCCAAGTGTTTGGGGGAGGCAGGAGCCCACGAGCCAGGCTTCCCCTGGGCACAGGCTGAGCCCCACACCCCCCTTCCCGGTGCACCAGCCAGCATGCCACCCATCCCCCCCGTCGGCAGGGCTCCCCGAACGGGCTGGTCGCAGGGAAAGGGGAGCCCCCTGGGACACGATAACACAGGTGCACACCCAAGGTGGCACAGCCCTGACAGGCAAAGCCAGGAGCCCTTCGCCCTGAGAGAGGGGGATGGGCCCCCGGGGAAGGGCCAGGAGCCCTGCTGCTCCGGGCGGGTGCCAGACAAAGCCCTGGGATAGTGCAGGGGACATTCCTGCCCCGTCAGTCCCCGCCCCAGGCCAGGTGCTCTGCCAGGCTGGGAACCCCTGCGCTGGGGCCACTCCGGTCTCTGCCCCCGGAGAGCCATCTGCCCTGCTGCCAAGGGGGTTCAATGCTCATGAGCGCGGGGGCCAGAGGAGCCCACCCGAGTGAGGCAGCTTGGGGTCGCCACTGGCAGAGGGTCCTAGCGATCAGCCTCCGATATGCCTGCGGCTGGGGAGGCTCAAGCCAGGAGGTTGCAGGGCTCAGGCTGCGTGGTCTGGCCAACGTGGGAGATGGCCACATGGCCGGCTCACCAGTGGGAGAGAGGGGCAGCCCCGCCCAGCCAGACTTACACCAACTCAGCGGGGAGGGACGGCCCACAGAGGTAGCCAGGCCTGGGGCCCCCCAGCCTCACAGCCCTGCAAAGACGCTGTGGGGCAGGCACTGATCATGCAGGGAACCCCCCTGCCAAGCCACACTGGATAACAGGCCGGAACGGGGGCATAGTGGACACTGCAGGACTCCTGGGTTCCACCTGTGGCTCTGCATGGGCTGCCGCCTCTGCCGAATGGGGACGGGGCCTGGCCTGCCGGGGGTGACAGGACACCCAGCCCTCCACGGGGCCTGCAGCCGAATGCCAGGGGGTGGGGGGCAATAGCCCAGGCTCTCAGCAGCGCCTCCCCCCAGCCCTGGCACCGGGGCCCAGGGCCGAGTTCCCCTGTTGTCCCTGCAGAGGAAGCTTGGCTGTTGCGGATGGAGCAGGCCCCCCCCATGCTTCCTTCCTGGCTGCACTGGAGAGGAGCCTGGCCCATGGACCGGCCCCAGCTGCGCTGCTGACTCGCCATGCCCGGAGCACCCAGGCGGCATCCCCCAGCCCTGCCCCCAGCCTCTGCCCTGCTCACCGGGGTGGGGGGCAGAGCTGCTGGGCGAGCGGCATGGGGGGGGGTCCCAGAGCTACCTGGAAGGGGTACGGAGGCCCCCGTCAGTATCAGGCAACGGCCAGAGGACACAGGCCTCTCCTGGCTGTCTGCAGAGGAGGAGTAAGAGGGATGAGGCAAATGCCCTGCGCAGCCAGCGTGTCACGCCCCCCCCCCCCCCCCGCAGGACAAGCGTGGGCACCTCACAGGCATGCAGATGGCACAGGAACAAGGGGCCTTGGCAGCAAGACCAGCTGCATCTGTGTCTCTGGGCTCGCGGCCGCCACCGTGAACAGAGCGCGCCGCCATCGGGGGACTGAGGCCAGAAGCCCCCGGCCCGGCATGGCCAATCCCACACCTCGCCTGGGATCTCCACTCGGGCTGCCCAGGCCACAGAGCAGCAGGGACCCCCAGGGGCCAGCATGCAGCTCCCTCTGGCTGCAGTAGGATCCCAGAGATCACCTCTGCCACCCTGCAGGGGAGACGATGCTGGTCCCATGGTCACCACCCTGAGCCACTGGAAACATGGCCTGGCCGTAGCTGGAGCTCCCTGCCCCAGCCTGCTCACGGTGCTACCCAGCACCAGGACAGCCAGGCAGGCCCTGGGCACCACCTCCTCCTGTCCGGCATGTCCATGACAGTGTAGCCGGAAGAGGAGGTCCCAGCAGGGGGTGTCCTCTTCCCACCTCACCACATCTGGCAGTCGGCAGCGCTGGGCACCTGCTCAGGAGCCCCCAGAGCCCCCCACTCGTGCACACCACAGGCCCATCCTAGCCAAGCACGTGCTGCACATAGCACAGAGGAGACAGGGTAGGGCCCCCGCACCCCACATCCCACCTCTGCTGGGGGTACCCAGGCACCAGCAAGCTCATGCTCAGGAGTAAGGTTGGGCCGGGGGTTCAAGTCCTGCTCCCCCAGGGAGTTGCCATGTGCGTTCCCAGCTGTACGATGGGGTACAAGCCCTGCTTGCCAGGGGGCAGGAGAGATCGCAGGGGACTGTGTAAGTACCAGAGACAGCAAGGGCCGCAGTATCCCACTGAACTGCAGGGGCCAGCGGGAACACTCAGCACCCCGGGGTGCCCAGAGGGACCCTGCACCTACAGAGGGCAGGGCCTCTGTTGGTGCTTACTGGCCTTTTCCAGCTGCCTCGTGGGAGGGGAACTGCCTCTGGGAATGGGAGGGGGCAACAGACACGCTGTGCTCTAAGTGGGCTGGGAACGCACATGCCACTGTGCCTGGGCGCCAAGCACTCGCACAGCTCCTGCCCACCCCGAGGCCAGGCTCACAATGGGCGCACACACCCACCTCCCGCCGGGGACGCGCCGGGCCCCCCTGTCTGCAGGAAGCAGCCCCGCCGGATTTTATAACTCATTTCCTCACGTGGATACGGATTGAAGGAACTGTTTCCCAGTTCCACAGCGAGGAATCCCTGCTGCGCTCGGCCCTGGCGTGAGACACTGGGGCACGACTCCAGGGCCACCCCGTGGTGCTCTGTACCACCAAGCACTGCGGCACGCATCTCCACCCCTTCCCACCCCACACACGCCCTGGCACACATGAGGCACCATGCTAACGGGAGATCTTCCTTCCCATCCATGCCAGGCCTGAGCTGGCTAGCTGGTGCTCTCGCAGGGCCTAGGACCCTCCTGTAGCGAAGGGAAGGACCCCCAAGTCTCCATTGCCATAGGGGACTATGCTTCCAGCTATGCCCCATTGGCAAGGCAGACCTTCTGGCCTGGGGCCTGCGCCGCCATGGCTGGGAGGCAGCGTCGCAGGAGGGGAGGTACCGCTAGCAGCTCCGACCTGGTCTCTCATGGCACGCCGCGCTCCGGCCCAACGCCTGGCAGTGCGATGAACGGACAAACGGACACGCTCATTCGGCACGAGGCCTTCGGATACCACAGTCCTTCCGATGACCTCACTGCTGTTCGACTGTCGGGCCCCACAGCAGAGAAATGCACCTTCTCTCCCAGGCCGGGGCCAGCGCGAGGAGCCAGTGTCGGCCTGATTCTGCCCCGCCACGCTCCCCCGACCCAAATCCACGCCGGGGAATCCTGCCTGGGAGACTCCTCGGGGCTGGGGGGCACCGTTCGGTTTGGAAAACACGAACAGGGATCCGAGTCCTGCCCCAGGGAGCCCCTGGGGGTGGAACCCACCAGCCAGCCCAGCTGCTGGCCCACCCTGCAGACGGCACACGGGCAGCAGAGCCCCATCCCGGGGTGGGGCTGCCAGAGGGGCAGGTGCGATGGTGCCCGGGCTCTGCTAGGGCTCCCACCCTGGCCACCCCCTGCAGCCCAGGGTCAGGGGAGCGAGTGCCCAGGACAGCACTGGCAGGGGCATTCACCGGGAGCCCCCTCCCCAGAGACCCCAGCTGCTCTGCACCCGAGCCGAGCCAAGGGGGGGCTCCAGGCACCCCCTTGCCCCGCCCCCCGAGAGCCCTGCACCAGTGGGGAGCGGCTTGCGGGGGGGTCTGACACCCTCTGCCCCTAGCGCACAAGCTCCCGCCCCCCCCCCAGCCAGACCGAGCGGGGCCCCCAGCGGGGCCTGCCCCCCGGCTCTGCCCAGCCCCCCGGCGGCGGACGAGCCCGTGCGCGCAGGCCGGGCCGGGGGAGGCCCGGAGCCCTCACCTGGGGCGCTGCAGTCCGCGCACACCTCGGTCCGCGGCGCCTTCCGGGACATCCTCAGCGGCGAGGCGGGCAGGGCCTTCTGGGCCAGCGTGGGGCCGGGCCGGGCTCTCCGGGGTCCCGCCGCTCCCACGGCGCAGCTCCTGCAGGAAGCGGCGCAAGCCCGGCCCCTGCGCAGGGAGGGGTTCGGCGCAGGCTCCCCCCAGGCCCGGCCTGCCGGAGGAAATGGAGCGGCGAGCGCACGGGGGCGCAGCGCCGCGCAGCCAGGGCGCGCAGGGCGGCTGCCGGGCTGAGCTTCGCCCTGGCCCGCCCCGGCCGGGCCGCCGGGACTCAGGGGCTGTTCCCAGCTTTGGGGGCAGCGGGGCTAGGAGCCAGGACTCTTCTCGCCTTCGCTGCGCCACTGCCCGGCTCCCTGGCCCGGGCCGAGTCACACCCCAGCTACTTTGTGCCTCAGTTTCCCCATCGCACGCTGGAGGCCATGGCACTGACCTGCCTGCGCAGGGCCTGCTTGCTGGCTCCTCGGCTGCCTCCCTGCAGCAGCCGGCGCTGTCCAGGGTTCTCCTCCGGCCTGTCCACTTCCCTTGTTCCCCACCTAGGAGCCTGACCCCCACCCGCTCTGTGACCATTTATTTGCTGTCCCCCCTTCAGCGGTTTCCTGGCTCCGTGCCCCACCCCCCCCGAAGGCGAGTTCTTTGCTCGGGTTGGCCCCGCCCACTCTTCCAGGATTTCGGAGGTGGGGCTGCCTAGCTGGCTGCTCTCCCCCATTGCCCTCCGTGCGTGGGGAAAATCCTCATCCCCATCTGTAAAGATGCCACCTTCTCCTCCTTTACACCCTCTGTGGTGCGACCCACAGACCCCCGATCTAGCACCGGCTGCAATGGGGCTGGCAGGGACTTCTACACCCCACCACCAGGCCTGGCCTCTCTGACACCCGGAGCAGGCGCTTTCTGGGGCAGGAGGGTCTCTGTCACTTGTCACAGCCCCTCGCACAACCGGGCCCTGACCTGGTGTAACGCCGACAGACCTTGGGTGTTGGTGGGTGGGATCGAACCTGGGACCTCTGGAGCTTAGTGCAGGAGCTAAAAGCCAGCTGGCTGTAGAGCAGACTCATAGGCTCTCTGGTCTTGGTGCCACCAGATGGGACAAAACACCACACCCAGGAGGTGTGCGGGTTACCCTGGGGCTTGGTTTTGCAGCAGGTACTGATGATGAAAGTCACCCAGTCTCTGCCTGGTCCCTGAGCTGAGCTGTCTTCCCCTCCCCCTCTCTCTTATTCTGCCCCCCCCCCCCAAATGCCTGGGAGAGCTTCCTAAGTGTCCTCCTCACATTTCCTCATGCTCTCCAGGCCTGGCACCTCACACCCAGGGCTAGTTCTGCTCAGCAGCCGCCTCCAGGTCTGGAATCCAGATAAGATAGCGGAGGAGGAAGCTACACAGGGAAAGCTGAGAGTTAAAGTGGAATTGGGTTTCTCTCCCCCCACCCCACATGGCAATAGCTGGCTGGTCCACCCCGCCGCTCCCAACACCACTACATTTCGGGAGTCAGGAGCCGTGGCTCCAAACCCAGATGCCAGCTCTGCAGCTTGGGCCCTGCTCTGAAACATCCGGGGGCTTTGCCTCCAAAGCATCCATCTGTGCCACTTCCCATGCGCAGCGCAGAGCCCAGCCTCTGCCCACCTACGCGCCATCAGCGGGGAGAAGCCTGGTCAATACATGGGCCCGGGCTCTACTCTGGGGGAACCCACTCCCCTGTGGCTGGCTCCCAGCCTCATGCCCGGGGGTTGCTCACAGCTGAGCTTTGGTACTTAACCGTCCATTCCCTAGTCTTTAGAATGAGGGGCTGCCCTCTTAGGTGCCAGCCCAAGCCTGGCGGGCAAGGCCCTCGGCCCCTGCGGACGGAGATCATCAGGCAGGGCGCACTGACGCTGCCTTGGGGAGGTGTCTGCGATAAAGGCTTGCTCGCGGCTGGAACAGCACGCAGCCTAGGCACACCGTCATGGAGATCTATACTGGGCCAGAGCGCAGGGCACCGGGCTGCGAGTCAGGCGGCCTGTGTGTCATTCCCAGCTTCACCACTGTCCTGCTGGGTAACCTTGGGCAAGTCACTTCCCCTCCCCCCCCCCCCGTGTCTGCTCTGTACAGCTCTGTGGGGCATGTTCTGCACCCAGCACAATGGGGCCCTGAGCTCAGCTGGTGCTGGAGGCAAATAGGTCTGAAACAGCTGCTCTGGGAGTCACTGGCTGAGAGGCTGTGGCCTGGGTTAGCTACAGGATCATAATGGCTCCTTCTGTCCAGAAAAGCCAGGACCCTAGAACACACATAAATAACACTAGTGAAATCTCTGTGCACGTTCGGAGTGGGAACAATCCAAAGCTCCAGCCTGATTCCGAGCCATGCTGAGCTCACCTCCCTGCAAAGAGATGTCGTGACCCTGCTCTTGCCTTTCTCTAGCACCTTGGTGCCAATGGTGAGCTGGCTGTACGTGGGGAAGCCAGTGACAGAGGGCATTCACCGGGGGGGACAGGACAAGTGCTGTTAGCTTCTCCATTATCCCGTCTCCATGATGAAGGGCGGGCTTGTAGCCTGGGTGCTGAGGCTAAGACAATAAACCAGGACATTTTTGCAGCACTCCAGATTTGATGGGTGTCTACATTACCCTCCATATGTATGTATGTGAAATGCCACCTCACCCTGCCACTTCTGGGGTGGAGCATGGCAGCTGCTGAACAATGCAAAGGAAAACTACATAACAGGGTGAAAAATGCCAACCCCAGCTGGGCGTGCGGGGGCTGTTCTCGGAAGGCTGAATGTCGCATTGTTGTGGCTCTCCGAGTAGCACCCCTGTTGTGCTGGGCTCTGCACGTACGAAGCTGCAGCCCCTGCCCTGCAGAACTTGCAGACTGGACAGGAAAACAAGGGTGGGAGAAAGGGGTCTGGGGAGCACAGTGAGCTGGGCCCTTGCTAGGAGGGGCGGGTTGAGACTGGAGTTTGGAAGGTCACTCCAAGCACAGGGGAAAGCATGGCATCACCTGCAGGAGAGCAGGGGCCTTTGGCTGCCTGTGGAACAGAAAGCTGCAGCAAGTTACAAGAAATAGGAATGGAGTTGCTGACAAAATCATCAATTACAAGCCGTTACATAAAGAGTTGTAAGTGTGGGATGCGGGAGGGGAAGGCTTAAAGCTGTCACTTCTCTAGATGGCCGTTGTGTAGATGGATACTGTATCTAGGTGTCTGGGAATAGAAATATTCAGCCTTTTTATAGTTTAAACTTTATAGCTGAATTTGTTTATAGTAAATATCTTTTGAGAGGCAGAAACATGAAACTCATAGGGATCTGGGGCAAAAATTGGGGATTGGTCCTGCTTTGAGCAGGGGGTTGGACTAGATGATCTCCTGAGGTCCCTTCCAACCCTGATATTCTATGATTCTATGAGAGCCAGAAACGTGTGTCCTACAGACCCTGCTGCTTCCTGTGTCTGTCTGCCCCAGTCCCGTCTGACATCATCCCGACCTGCCACTCCTGCAGATGCCTCCGTAGCCCCTTTGCTGTCTCTGAGTTGCCCCAGAAACGTGGGTGTTCACGCTGCAGAGAGGAATCCCACCACAGGGGCACTCACCTGCAGGAACAGGTACTGTGGCCCCCCCCAGGCCTTTGTCATAAGAACGGCCAGACTGTGTCAGACCAATGGGCCAGCTAGCCCAGTGTCCTGTCCTCTGACAGGGCCAGGGCCAGGTTCTGCAGAGGGAATGAACAGAACAGGGCAACTATCGAGTGATCCAGCCCCTGTCATCCAGTCCCAGCTTCTGACCGTCAGATTTAGGGACACCCAGAGTGTGGGGTTATGTCCCTGCCTAGCCTGGCTAATGGACCATCCTCCATAGACTGATCTAATTCTTTTTTGAACCCAGTTATACTTCTGCCTTCACAGCACCCCCGGCAAGGAGTTCCACAGGTTGACCGTGCGTTTCCTTTCCTTTGTGTTAAACCCACTGCCTATTCATTCCATTGGGTGACCCCTGGTTCTCGTGGTATGTGAAGGGGTAAATAACACTTCCCTAGTCACTTCCTCCACACCAACCATGATTTCATAGACCTCTGTCGTATTCTCCTTAGTTGCCTCTTTTCTAAGCTGAAGTCCCAGGCTTCGTAATCACTCCTCCTATGGAAGCCATTCCAGACCCCTACTCATTTCTTTTGCCCTTCTCTGTCCTTTTTCCAATTCCAAGAGATCTTTTTTTGAGATGGGGTTACCAGACCTGCACATAGTATTCCAGCTGTGGGAGTGTACTATGGATTTATACAGTGGCATTATTCCACTTTATTATCTGTCCCTTTCCTAATGGTTCCTAACACTGTTCGCCTTTTTGACGGCTGCTGCACATTGAGCAGACGTTTTCAGAGAACTCTCCACAATGACTCCAAGATCTGTCTTGAGTGTCACAGCTAATTTAGACCCCATCATTTTGTAAGTATAGTTGAGATGACGATTTCCAATGTGCATTACTTTGCATTTATCAACACTGAATTCCATCTGCCCTTGTTGCCCAGTCACCCAATTTTGGGAGATCCTTTTGTAGCTCTTTGAAGCAAAAGAGTAACTGTTTGGAGGTAACCATCCTGAGTAATTTTATATTGATTGCAAATTTTGACACCTCACTGTTCACCCCCTTTTGCAGATCACTAATGAATATGTTGAACAGCACTGGTCCTAGTACAGATTTTTTGGGGACCCCCCTATTTACCTCTCTCCACTGTGAAAACTGACCATTTATTCCTACCCTTTGTTTCCTGTTTTTTAACCCATTACTGATCCATGAAAGGACCTTCCCTCTTCTCCCGTGATGGCTTAGTTCACTTAAGAACCTTTGGTGATGAACTTTGTCAAAGGCTTTCTGAAAATCTAAGTACACTCTATCCACTGGATCCCCCTTGTCCACATGCTTGTTGACCCCCTCAAAGAATTCTATCAGATTGGTGAGGCCTGAATTCCCTTTACACAGTCCATGTTGACTCTTCCCCAACAAATCACGTTCATCTGTGTGTCTCATAATTCTATTCTTTACTGTAGTTTCAACCAGTCCGCCTGGTACTGAAGTTAGGTTTACTGGCCTGTAATTGCCGGGATCGTCTCTGGAGCCTTTTTAAAAAATCACTGTTACATTAGCTCTCCGCCAGGCATCTGGTACTGAGGCGCATTTAACCGATAGGTCACATACCACAGTTAGTCGTTCTGTGATCCCATATCTGAGTTCCTTCAGAACTCTTGGGAGATACCCCCTGGTCATGGTGACTTATTACTGTTTAATTGATCAATTTGTTCCAAAACCTCCTCTACTGACAGACACCTCAGTCTGGGACAGTTCCTCATTTTTGTCACCTACAAAGAATAACTCAGGTGTGGGAATCTCCCTCACAACCTCACAGATGCAAAAAATTAATGTAGCTTCTCTGCAACAGCCTTGTCTTCCTTGAGTGCTCCTTTTAGCACCTTGGCTGTCCAGAGGCCCCACTGGCTCTTTGGCAGGTTTCCTGCTTCTGATATACTTCCAGAAAAAATTCCTTTAGTTTTTGTGTCTTCTGCTAGTGGCTCCTCAAATTCTTTGTTGGCTTGCCTTTTTATACGTTTACATTTGGCTTGCCAGAGTTTACACTCCTTTCTCTTTTCCTCAGTAGGGTTTCATTTCCATTTCCCCATCAATGTGACCTGCTCTGTCACGCCTGTAGATTTTGTACCCTGACATTACTGTCTCCCACTGATGACTGTCATTCCACCAAGTTTCTGTGATGTCTGTTATTTCAGTATCTCATTTAATACCAGGCCCTCAAATTCACCCATCTTAGTATTTAAACTTCTAGCATTTGTACACAAGCACTTCTAAAATTTGTTAAAATGTAGTTGTCTGCCTTCATGTGATGTAATCAAATGGGACTCTTTTTTGTTTGACTGTTTCTCTTCAGTTCCCACCTCTACTTTATACTTCCATCCTCTCCTCTTAACGAGGATGCAGAGTATCCCCTTTAATAAATCCTCCCTTAATGGATGTCTGGCAAACCATGTGCTCCTCTGCACCTATCGGCTTTCCCCCAGCCTTTAGTTTAAAAACTCCTCTGTGACCTTTTAAATTTTCCATGCCAGCAATCTGGTTCTGCTTTGCTTTAGGTGGAGCCCATCCTTCCTGCATAGGCTCCTCCTTTCCTAAAAGGTTCCCCAGTTCCTAATAAACCCAAATCCCTCCTCCAAACAGCACCGTCTCCTCCCTGCATGGAGACCCTGTATGGAGACAGCTCTGCCTGTCTGTCTGGCCCTGCGCATGGAACTGGAAGTATTTCAGAGAACGCTGCCATGGAGGTCCTGGACTTCAATCTCTTAATCTAGCGGCCACCAGGACCTCTCTCCTACCTACACCCTGCATAGACCGTGACCAGTGGCTCCTCCCAGCACTTCTGTCTCAAGAAGTCCACCAGACAGATCTATGTGCAGTGCTGGGGAGGAGCCAGTGGTCGTGGTACAGGGGGGTACCAGTGACATAGTGAGAGGTCCTGGGGGCCACACTGAGGTTGCTAGGTCAGGTGAAAGCCCAGGACCTCCATGTGTCTCACAGGAGGAGAGGGTGTGACACGGGGCCCTTAGGCGAGGACATGGGGATGGAACCTAGTGCCCAATGACCCAGCTCTGAGATGGGGCCCCTGGCTGCCACCAGGGCACTGAGGGGATGTTGGCCGGGGGGCACGGTCACTGCAGGCCCAGCCGAGGGGCTGCGGGAGCCAGGCAGGCAGGGGGCTGGGGCAGGGCCATGGGGCAGTACCGGGGAGAAGCCAGCGCAGCCCCCGGCCGAGGTGGGAGGAAGCTGAGCCTGGGGCCGGGCTGCCCAGGTCCCGGAGCGCCCCGCAGCGCCGGGGGGCAGAGAGCCCGGCCCTGCCCCCGGCCGGGCGGGGAACTACAGCTCCCATCAGGCCCCGGCGCCAGGCCGCTGCACGGAGCTCGCCAGCCGGCGCCCGGCGGGGCTGGTCCCGGAGCGCGGCGGGGGCCATGCCGGGGCCGGGGGGCCCGCTGGGGCTCGGGGCCCTGGGGCAGCCCGCGCCGGTCCCTGCCGCCGCCGCCGCCTGCGCTCCGGGTGGGCGCTGCGCGGCGCGGCGCGGCCGGGCGCTTCCCTTTGTGTGCGCGGGCGGAGCGCGCAGCGCTGCCCGGGGCCCGGCGCTCGGCGCGGGAGCGCCCCCCTCTCGGGGAGCCCCGGAGCCGGGCCCGGCGCGCCGGCGGTCCCCTCCCAGCCACATGCCTCCGCCCCGCGCCGCCGGCAGCCCTGCGCCCAGCCCCTCGCCCCTGCGCCGCCGGAGCCGGCGCGCCGACAGCATGATCGCCGCCGCCGCCGCCGGGCCGGAGGGCAGGTACCCGCTGCACCGCCTGGTCTGGCACAACCGAGCCCGCGAGCTGGACCGCGAGCTCAGCACCCAGCAGGTGGGTCCGGCCGGCGGGGGCGGCGCCGGGCTGGGGGGCACCGAGCCCCCCCCCCGCGGCTCAGGCCGGGACTGTGCTGGGGGGCAACGGGGCTAGTGCTGGGGCCGCGGCGGGGGGAACTGATGCAACAGAATCGCCGCCCCCCTTAGCAGCAGCATCTCCATGGCAGGGCTTCCCCGGCTCCAGGCTGCAGCCGGCAGGGCCCTTGCTGGGCGGCTGCAGGCAGCCTCCCACTGCAGTGGGTCTGGGCGAGGGGGAGCGGGGTCTTTGCCGTGGCGGGCTGGCCCGTGGCCCGCTAGGACTTGGGGTAGGTAACAGCGCAGTGGTGCCAGAAGGCAGGCGAGGAGGGGGCTGGGGATCCTGCTGTATGATTTGACCCTCCCCCAGAAGCCCTTCTCCCCAGAAACTGTCCCTGGCCCCTCACCGGGGCTGGGGGATCCAGGGACTGGCTGTCGTGCCATGGGCAGCGCCAGCCTGGAAAGCAGCCAGCAGAAATCCCCAAGCAGCAGGCAAAGCACGGCAGGGTGGGTGTCCCAGAGCGCTGGCTTTTCGCACCCTGGGGTGCTGAGTATTTGTAGAGAGGTACGTCCCGGGGCCAGGGTGCTCGAGGCCTAAGGAAAGGGGCGCAGAGCAGGGTGCCAGCTTGGGACCAATTGGTTCACCTCCATCGGGAGCCCAGCCACTGAGATGGCTCAGCACCTAGCTCATGGCCTGTGGGGGATGGTGGCCACCGTCGGTGATGCTCTGCCACCTTTTTCCATCCAAACGCCCCCTGGGTTTGGGAGCTTGTGACTGCCTAAGGGCTTTGTGCCTGTGCCCATTACCATGGGACCAGAGCAGTTCCCACGTCAGTTGGCTGGCTCAGCGAGATCCCAGGGCACATACATTCCCTCTGGCCTCAGAGCATGCAATCCCTCCCAAGGATCACCTTGCACCCGAGGCTGCGATTTGCCTGGCCCTACAGGAATCCACACCCAAATCCCAGGGAATTGCAGTGGAAGCTGGTCACCTAATTTCCTTGGACTGGGTTGAAACTCCCAGAGTGGGTGTTAACGACTCATTGAGAGCTGGGGGTGCTAGGAGCAGATGAGCGCTAGGCCGCGGGCCCCTCGTCTTCCTTTCCTCTCCAACCTGGCGTGGGTGGTTTGTTATAGACACTAAATATATGTTTCACCTCACAATTAATCTGGAGTAGCTGGAGGTGCAGTTGTCTCTGCTATGGTGAAAACAACACCTGCTAAGAGCAAGGACATGGACCTTGGGAAACGGGCAGTGTGCGTTGCGTGTCAGGACTGCGTTCCAGCACGGCTTGTCCTGGGCACGCTCTGGTGAACACATTTACACCAGGCAGAGAGTATGAGCTCCTGGGGCTGCTGGCCCTGGCAGATAATTAAGCTGGGTTTCCACAGTGTCAAAATATGAATTTACCAGCTTGGGGGGGGGGGTTCCTTTGTCACTGTTATTCAACTAATTAACCCCCCCCCCCAAGCAGTACAAAGCTGTCTCCCTTACAACAATAGTATGGTTGTGGGGAAAATGGCAAACCCCAGGCAGTTCCGCATTCGGGCATCCCAACTTCCTCCTTTGCCTGCCCGCCCTGTGCCAGGGCACAACTCCCTGTGGCTGAAGTTGTGTGAAGTGTGTGACAATGCCTGAGTTTGCAGACCCTGCTGGTGCCCAGGAACCGTGAGCCAAGAGCGCTCAGCACCTTGCAGGATCAGGTTCTTCGTTGTTTTTACAATGAGACGTACAACCGCCTCTGACGCATCTTCTTCCGGCTGGGATATTTGCTATGGCTGCAAGGCTTTTCTTTACCTTGGCTGGCTGGTGCCACACCCGTCTGTATTGTAGCAGGCAGCTGTGGAGAGATCCTGGCCTAATTGTGATTTGCATGGAAATGGAGCGGCCACATATGAGCTCCTGTTTTCTCCTCTTTCCTGATCGGAGCAGCCTGTGGGGGAATCTCCTGCGTTTTATTTCTCTTGTAATTCAGGGTCATTTTTAGCAGCAGCTCGGGGAGGCGGAGATCTCGGCTAAATTGACGAAGTGTGTGCTGGCCATTTCCCCGTGCCCAGAACGGACCGGACGAGCGTAGAAATAGCAAGGGGGATTTTTATGCCCTGCTTGGTAACTTATGTCTTTGGAACATCTCAGTGGCTTTTCCTCTGAAGGAAAAATTCTCCAAGATGCACGAGGTCTCTCCCCATTGTCTGAGATGTGGCTGGAAGAGGCAGCAGTAAAACCAGGTTTGGTTGGTAGGAGCTGCCTGGGCTGGAGGTTGGCTTAAATGCCCTGCCCCTGGTGCCCACGAGAGCCCTGTGCAGTGCCTCGCTGGAGGGCTCGGGGTGCAGCTCTCAGGCCCAGGCAGCCCACGGCTCTAAGCCGGGTAGCACCAGCGGCAGGTCCGAGCAGGGTCTCTGGTCCACGGCGGCTCTTGTGATCACCCCGTCTGACCTCCTCCACGTGCAGGGCAGAGACCCTTGCCCAGTGTTGCCTGCATCCTGCCCAGAACGTTGGGCTGTGCCTCTCCTGTCGAGACATCTGGCCTCTCCCAAAGCACAGCCCACCGTACAGCCCCCCGGCCTCACTCCAATCGCTCAAGGGCAACTGGTCCTTCCCGTACCAGCCTGCCGCAGGGCAACCTGCCTGCTCCGTATCTGGCACTTCGGCCGCAGTCCAGCGAACATCCCTGGGCTCCTCCAGGAGGCTACAGCCTGCGTGCTGGTAGCGAGCATTACCGCCAGCAGGGAGGGTGCAGGGTGGGGCCCACGGAGCAGCTGTTTGGGGCAGGGGCTGCATCAGCTGAGTCCTGGCTGCACCCCCGGCGAGCTGCATTTTGTCAGGTTAGGGCTCCCTTAAATAGGAGCAGCCCAGACCCTGCCTAGGCAAAGGTCCCTCTGGAAAGGAGCCCCAGACATTGTGGGGGGCAGGGAGGCAGCTCACACAGACCGGCCCCTGGAAAGGGGCTGCCATGGGCATTGCACTTCGCAGTCCGGCAGGAAGAGGAGAGCGTGGTGTGCTGCTCGCGGGAACTCTCTGGTTCTCAGGTTCTGCACAGGTCATTCTTGGTGTCGCAGTCAGCGGCGAGAGTTGTGGACTGACTCCATCCCCTCCTAGCCAGACCCCAGAGACCCCCCTCCCCCAATACAGAGGGAAGGCCAGTGCTGGCTGCTGGAGCCTAGCTTGGCTACAAAGCCAGAGCCAGACCCAGCCCAGGGCAGTAACCGAGATCTGAGCCCCAGTGTGCCGGGCAGACAGTGAGATCCGGTCCCAGCCCCAAGGAGCTTGCAATCTAATGTATCACACTAGCAATGAAAGGCCCCAGCCAGCCAGCCGGGTGAGCCCAAGGGATCATTAGCACCCACTCCTTGGGGGTGGGGGGGCTGAGGCCCAGACAGATCCAGCCCAGATTCCAAGAGCTCAAGGTCCGAGAGATGTGGCTGAGGTCACACACGTGGACCTGGCATCACGGTGGTGTCACTGGCAGCACAGAGTGCTGGCATCTCACCCTCTGTGCCCTCTGCCCAGCTCTGAGTGCAGTGGTGAACACCCGGCTCGGGGCAGCCAGGGCCCTGGGATGGTGCCTGGGCATCACCGCAGCCAGGCTGAGCTGGGTCCGGGGGGCTCAGGGCAGAAGATACTCACCAGCGGGGATGAGCCACGCCAAGTCTCTGCCCCAAGCCTCCTTCCAGCTCACCCATGTTTGGGCCCTGGCCCCCCGCAAATGGGACATAGCCGTCTTGGCCCTGGCTGCCCCTCTCCGCGGTCGCTGGCAGGGCTCACCTCAGAATTCGCAGCTCCCCGATTGCTCTGTGCCAAGCCCCGGGTCAGGGGGACTGTTCACACTCTCCTGCTGCCAGCATGGAGCCAGGACTGGGAGGGGTCTGGGGCAGCAGCAAGGGAATCCCCTCTCCATTGCTCCGGAGAGCCCTGCTGCCTCTTGGCTATGGCAAAGCCAAAGGATCCGGGTGGCTGCTTGCAAGACCAGCCCTGGCATTCCTGTCCCACGGATTCCCTGCCCCAAGGCAAGCCCGCCCCCTGGGAAATCCCACAAGGCGTCTGGAGCATGTTTCAGACCCCGATACGTGGCAAGGCACCAAGGGGTGGGGAAGGGAGCAGAACATGGAGCTGAGCCGAGGGCACATTCAACTCTTGCTTGGACGGGTCAGCCAGTGGGGTCGGCCCTGGAGCTTGAGTTCCCCGGGCACAAGCAGCAGTGAGCCAGGCCTGCACTGGAAGAGCCCTGCTCTGTCAGCTCCGGGGAGACGTCACGGGGCTACACCCGCACCCTGGGCAGAGCTTCTCTTGGCCAGCTGAGGGGTGGGGACCAGGGGCGCAGCTCGACTCACCAGCGGCAGGTTCTGGCTGGCACTGAGGGGTGGGCTGGGCTGGAGCTGGCTGGCATGGCCACTCCAATTGGGTGGAGCCAGGCAGCGCCTGTGGATTGAACAGTAGGAATCACAAACAGTTCCTCTTCCCCCCTTGGCACTGCCCAGCCGGCACCAGGGCAGCTCCGAGCGCCCATCAATGGAAACTGGCATCTCAGGCTGCAGGATGAACTCTGTAGTAACCCCTCCCCATGCCCTGGTCAGCACTCTTCCTTTTTCCTGGCGGGCACGATGATTGGTGCCCTCTGAAGCCAGCTGCCCGTTGGCAAAGTCTGGCCCTTAGCAGCCCTGCAGGAAGGCAGAGTTGGTTCAGCGTGCGTATGGGGGTCAGCGGGGAACTGCATCCCAGCCCCAGGGCCCTGGGGTGGGCAGGGCAGTGGTGTCTGGGCTCATGGCTCTGGACAGAGCCCCCGGCTCTCAGGGTGATGGGGCTGTTATGACCATCTGGGACAAACAGCAGCCCCCCCGAGGAACCCTGGCCCGGAGGTGCAGTGAGTTGTTATGAACAGTCCCAGCCCCCCCATTCTGCTGTCTGCCCAGCTGGGCGGTTGGGCTCCTCCAGCAGCCCCTCACCCTGCAGCCCCGCGGGCGTGTGGGGAGCCAGCAGCTAATGCCTGATGAACAAGTCACTGCCAGGCTTGGGCCAAGCCAAACGCAGCCACGGACGAAGGAGGCAGGCTGGCCGTGCAGGGCCTGTAACGCCCCCCCGCCCTCTCTCCGCGGCCATGGCCTGCTGAGACCACCCTTGTGCAGCGCCTTCTCCCCTGCAGCCAAGATTGCTGACCCTATCTGGCCACGCCAGCCTGCTTTGCCGAGTCCCATCCTCCCGGTGCCTGGGCGAGAGACGCTGCCACTCGCCAGCCACGAGCAGGGGCAGGGTCAGCACCCTGGGGTCAGGGTCAGCATGCCACGCAGCTGCCTCAAGGCCTCACCCCCCCGCCCCCGGCAATGGGAGCTGGGTGCTACACAGAGCCCCGGCCTGGGGACCAGGCAGCAGCACTTGGGGCTGGCCGCCCAGGTCCCGAAGGCCTAAGCGGGGTCCTCAGCAAAAGGCCGAACGCAGCAGCAGTGGGAGCAGGGTAGTCATGGGCGGCGCCGGGTGGGGGAAGTGCCGGGCCATGCATGCAAGTGGGGGCTGCTGCAGGGAAGTGGGGATGGCCTGGGAGCGGAGAGCTGGCTGGGTGGGAAGCCTGGGCATTAGCTTCTGCTTCCAGCCAGTCACATCCTGATCGGTCACCCTGGTGTAAATGGGGTGACTCTGGATTGACACCCAAGGCACCAAGAGCCAGCTTTGGTTCCTGGTCCACAGTGAGGGGCCCATGTCCCATCCCTTCCCTGGGGCAGCACCCCACTGGACCCAGCCCCCAGGAAAGCCCGGTTCCCGCAGCCAGGGGTGGGGGGAAGCTGCATTAACCAGCTCCCAGCTGGAGGGCTGGGGTGTGTGTGTTTTCTTTAATTAGTTAGAGCCCTTTTCATCAGAGCAATTAAGAGCCAGCCAGCGATCACCTTGGAGAGCGTTTAATTAACACGCCAGCTCCTGCTACACTGGAGGTGCTGCTTCCAGAACCGGTTTTGTTTCTGGGGCACCCCCTGGCAGTGCCTGGGTCTCAGTACTGCGGGCCAGGCCAAGGGGCAGCATGCGCCGTGCCCCTCCGACGGGACAGCTACATTTGCCAGGCCTCTGCCATCCAAGACGGGCAGGGTGGAGGGGAGGCCATGGCTGGGCCAGGATTGGCTCTGGGAGCTAGGGCTCTGGCACCAGAGCTGGGCTGGGAGGGACAGTGTGGGTTTGGGGGGCTCACAGGAGCAGCACCTGGGGGTGTTAACAGCTGGATCCAGCTGGCATGTGAATGGGAAGCACCGAGGCAGGAACCAGGGCATGGGGAAGTCAGACCTGAGCGTCGGAGAGCCCGGCTGCCCAGGCGGGGCGAGGCTGAGACCCCTTGCGGGCTCCTCCCTCCCCCGTGTTGTGATTGGGGCACCCCCCGAGGTGCATGGCAGGGGATGGCCGAGCTCTGCTCCCTGGGCAGGATTGTGGGAGACGCCCCAGCGTGGCTGGCAGCGAGGCTGGGGCAGCTGCTGGGCATGGGGAGGGAGGGGTTTGTGCCAGTCCTCAGCCCCTGGCACTGAGCTGGGGGCTCCTCTCCTGACACAGCCCCCCAGAGTGCCGGGGCACGGAGGCAGGGCAGCCTGGCAGAAGTGCAGCTGCCCCCCCCCCCGGGGTTACAGTTTCTCTCAGCAACAAGAATCGGCCCCTGGGAGCTAGTGTCTGGCAAAGGAGTGTGGGGCAATTAGCACTGGTGGGGGAGGGGCTCCAGGGAGAGTCGTCTCCAAGCAACCTGGTCCCGCCCCCCAATGCTCCTAGGGAGCCTCCCTGTGGCAGAGCTGCCAGGAAAAGTGGGGCCCCACTCACCCAAGTCAGGGACTTGGCTCCCCCCCGCCAATGCTCCTCATTCCAACCCACAGCCCCCCGCTGCTCCCAGGGGCGGAGGGGGGGGACTCCCACACTCCAGGCCTCCTCTCAGGGCCCCTGTGCCTCTAGCCAGGGGGGCTGGAGGAGACGGTGGCCCAGAGCTGCTAACTGCCACCTCCAGACATTCACCCCCATCACATCCAGCCAGGGCCGAACCCAGCACAGAGCGGGGCCCTGGCCGGCTCCTGCTGCAGACCCAGCTGGGCTGGGCCTCGCCTCGCCTCGCCTCGCCTCCCCTCCCCTCCCCACGGGCTGCAGACCCAGCCCAGCGGGCAGGGCACGCTCAGGAAATAGCTGGCACCTGGGAGCCCGGCCATCTCTAGCCAATGGGCTCCCCGGCAGCTCACCTGGCCTGGCCCAGAGCCCTGCAGGCCAGAAGCCATTAACCCTTTCAGCACCGCACAACACCATTGTGCCCGCGCCTCGGGGCGGGCAGCAGAGATGGGCCCGGAACCCGCAAGCTCCAGGCAGCTGGGGGCTGGGGTTGCCGTCGGGTCCATCTCTCTGCAGCGGCTGGAGGGGTAAAGGCAGGGCTGCCCCGTGAGCAGGGCTTGCTGTGCCTGCAAGTGGGGGTGTTGCTGGGCCCCCCTCCACCCCGGGGCCAGGCTCTGCAGGGAGTGAAGCTCCCACCCCCCGGCTCTCACAGGACCCCCTGCAGGGTCAGACCCCCTCTCCTGTGCCTCCTAGCCCTGTGGCCTGGCACCCCACCCCATCCCTAGCATGGCTTCTGGCATGGCACTCACAAGAGCTGCCGTCCTCTCCCCCCACCAGGGCTTGGATGCCAGCCCAGGTGCCCCTTGACCCGGCAAACCCAGCTTGTCATCTCCTCAGCTTGGCATGTGCCTTTCATGCATGGCCTCCTCGGCAGCCAGGCGGGAAGTGGATGTGACAGGCACTCCCCTGGGTTGCCGCTGGGCTTTCAGCGGGAAGGGCTGGGGGGGGGGGCAGCGGGGGATGGGAACGGAGCTGCCCGCAGAGTGGGAGCCTTGTGCTAGCGGGCACAGCGGGCGGTGGCAGCCCTCCCGGCTGCCCCCCACAGAAGGGACGCAGGGCAGAGATGGGGATGTGCGCAGGAGGAGCCCCCGGCTGTCCCCATGCTCCAGGCCTTCAGCCACAGCCTGGGGCATGTGCTGAGCTCCCAGCCAGTCCCAGCGGCAGGGCCCATGGTGCAGAGCTGGGCGGTGAGTCCAGCCAGGCGCCTCTGCCAGGAGTGGGGGCTGGGCCTCAGGGGGTAGGTCAGATCCCACTTGCCCCTGCCGCACGCCCTCAGAGCAGGATGGGGAGCACACATGGCCTGAGGTGCGGTGATTGGCACGTCTGGCTGGGCGTGACGTGATGCATACCACAGCTGGAAATAACACGCAAGGGGGCACGTGAGGGCAGGGTAGTGCATGCTGGGCACACAGGGACGTGAGCTGCCGGGCAGCAGTGCCGGGGTGACACGGGGCAGGAACGGGGGATGCGACACAGAGCCACAGTGTCATTGGTCACAGATAAAGGCCGGTGGATTTACCGAGGGAGGCCGGGGGCAGTGACAGGCTGCATTGGCTCAAGTGCGTGGCTCAGGCTCACTAGCTTGTCTCTCCCTAGCAGAAGCTGGGCCAATAAATGCTATTAACCCTTCCACCTCGCTCCTGTCCTGGGCCCAGCACAGCTGGACGCCCTCCCCAGCTCTCTACCTAACTGAGGGGACATCAGCTCGGTGCTTGGGCCAGGTGTGTGTGTGGGGGGGGATGGAGCCCCTCCAGCAGGGTGCTGGCTTGAATCCTGCCCTGCAGCGCACCTCCAAGGAACTCAGGGGCTGCTAGCCCAGTGCTGTCCTTCATGCCCCGGAGCTGCCAGCATGACCGGTCCCTCCTTGGCTGACCCAGCCAGGGCCGAGGAGGCTGAGTGCCCTTCTCCGCTGGAGGCAGGGGGAGATGTGCTTTGCGGGGACACCCCACCCCCAATATCTCTAGCTCTGCCCCACAGAGCTCAGCTTTTCCCCACCTGGCTGGGTTGCCCAGGGGTCATGGGGATAAAGGCCGGTGGCCCCCTCACTCTGAGCCCCAGAGATCACACTCCCCTGGCCTTGCTGGGCATGGGGAGAGAACAGGCTCATCTGGGCAGCTGCTCCCAGGATGGCGCTGCTGGCACGGACTGGAGCATTCACTCCCTGCCCCAGCAAGGTGCCCCGTTGTCAGTCCTCCTGCCCGCTGTTGGGATTCCCCCACCACGTCCCCCTGCAGTGCAGGAGGGAGCCCCCAGGGCCCAGGCCAGAGCTGGAGCTGGGGAAGGCCTTTGGGCCCAGGCGGGGTCACTCACCCCCAGCCCTATGGGCTGCACTTGTGGGCCTGGAGCCTCTCTCCCCTGACTTTCACCAGCACAGGCTGCAGCTGCCCGGGGGCTGGTCAGGTCCCAGCTCAAAGTCAGGTCCTGGGGGGAGGTGGGGATCGGGGGCTCAAATTTCACGCATTCCAGGGCTGCCTTTGAATGGGCTCGGGCTCAAACCGCTTGGCTCCTGGAGGCAGAACTGGGGGGATGTCCATGGGGCCTGGGTTGTAGCCCGTTTACCAGGCCCGGTGCTGTGTTGGCCAGAGAAGCAGCCAGCCCAGGGCACCGGGGTCTCACACTGGCTCATCTGCATGGGGCTCCCCCCACAAAGAAGAAACGGCACCAATGGGCGGATGGCTGGCCCTGGCCAGAGGAGCCTGCGCCCCGAATTCCCAGGCCAGGGCCTCTCGCCAGCCGGTTCCTTGGACAGCTATGTGCCCTCCCGCACCAGACCCAGCAGGGCCTACACCCCTCCCCCCCGGAGCACTGAGACTCCAGGGGCCCCAGGTCCCAGCACCCCACAGAGATGACGAGGGCTGGGAGCAGCCCCATCCGGAGCAGCAGCCAGGCCTGCTGGGGCTGCTCCCCCGAACCCTGTCCCAGGATCACCCCCAGCTAAGCCCCTCTCTGGGCTCTCCTGGCAGGTGGACATTGAGCAGCTGGACCCGCGGGGCCGCACGCCCCTGCACCTCGCCACCACGCTGGGCCACCTGGACTGCGCCAGGGTCCTGCTCCAGCACGGAGCTGATGTGGGCAAGGAGAACCGCAGCGGCTGGACAGGTGGGCAGGCGGCTCTGGGACGCCGGGGGGAGGCTGACAGCCATCGCCTGCAGCAGCCCCACCTCTCCTGCGCCAGGGGGCTGGCACCTGGGGGGCTGGCACCTGGCACCAGTTCTGCAGGGGCTGGCACTTAACAGGCAACAGATACCAGTGAGACCAGCTCCATTGCACAGGGGGTGGGGGGGTGACAGAGCAACCAGGCGCCTGGTGTGAGCTCATGGAGGTCACTGTGCAGTGCAGGTGGGGGCTGAAGAGCGGGAGCACTTGGGCACCCTGCCCTTAGCCGCCTCTGCTGAGCCCCTAGCCCACCCTGGCTCCCCCAGCCCCGCTGGTGCCCCTCACTCCTGACCTGCAACCCCCTGCTAGCCCGCCTGGCTCCCCCAGCTTCGCCGGTGCCCCTCACTCCCGACCCACAGTCCCCTGCTAGCCCGCCTGGCTCCCCCAGCTTCGCCGGTGCCCCTCACTCCCGACCCACAGTCCCCTGCTAGCCCGCCTGGCTCCCCCAGCTCCGCCGGTGCCCCTCACTCCCGACCCACAGTCCCCTGCTAGCCCACCTGGCTCCCCCAGCTTCGCCGGTGCCCCTCACTCCCGACCCACAGTCCCCTGCTAGCCCGCCTGGCTCCCCCAGCTCCGCCGGTGCCCCTCACTCCCGACCCACAGTCCCCTGCTAGCCCGCCTGGCTCCCCCAGCTCTGCCGGTGCCCCCCATCCCAAGCTAAGTTCCCTGTAAGCTGCGCGGCTGTGCAACAGGCTATCAAGGGCCGCACATGCGGGGAGAGGCGTCCCTCCCCCAGCCCAGCCCAGCCCTGCTCTCCCCACCGCTGCCCCAGGGCAGCCTGCACCCCAATCCCCTCATCCCTGGCCCCACCCCAGAGCTCTCACCCCCTGCACACCAACCCTGTGCCCCAGCCCTAAGCCCCCTCCCACACCCCAATCCCCTCGGTCCCACCCCTGCCACACATCACCTCCATATTGGTGCACAGAACAAAATTCATTCCACACATGAATATAAAAAATGATAGGGAACATTGATCCCAACCCCCAGCCCCTGCTAGCCCAGCCCCTTGTCCGTCCCCCCAGCTCTGCTGGTGCCCCCCAATCCCAATGCACAGCCCCTCTGCTGGAGCCCCTCAGTACCATCCCCACCCAACACAGCAGCCCCAGGGCTCCTGGCAGACATTGGGGAGGTGCTGTATAGGCCTGCAGTGTCCGTTCCCAGCACCTTCCCCCGCGCGTGCAGGTAGCCAGCCTGTGCTCCTGCAGTGGCTCAGGGCACGTGGGAGGGGGCAGCCCCAGGGGGACCCTAATGGCCGATGCTGACGCCCCCCTGGCTGAAGCAAACCTGCGGGCCTCACAGAGCTGCAGGAATCCAGCTCTGCCCAGGGGCACTGCCAGGGGACCAGGCCAGGCGCCTCCCTGGTCTGGGACAGGGACCCTGGCCAGGTGCTGCCCTCCCCGGTGCAGGCTGGGGCAGGGCTGGCTCTCCTGGTCACGTGGGCAGAGGGGACCCTGCCCGCTGCCCCTGATACCCCCCTCTGACCCCCCAGTGCTCCAAGAGGCAGTGAGCACCCGTGACCTGGAGCTGGTGCAGTTGGTCCTGCGGTACCGTGATTATCAGCGAGCCGTCAAGCGCCTGGCCGGGATCCCCATCTTGCTGGAGAAGCTACGCAAGGTACAGCCCCCGCCTGCACCCTCTTCTTGCCCTGGGCCACCGCAAGGAGCCAGTGCTTCCCGGGCCATGGGTCCCCTGCCCGGCCCTGCCCAGCGGGCTTCATGTGCCCAGTGCCAGCCCCATGTAGGGGGAAGCTGGCAGGGTTCGCACATGGTCACACCAAGGACTCCTGGCTCCCTGTCCCTGCAGCTGCTGGGTGTGAGGGGATCCCGTGGGTGGCACTGGGTGCCCTCAACCCCGGCCTCTCTCTCCTCTCCCCAGGCCCAGGATTTCTACGTGGAGATGAAATGGGAATTCACCAGCTGGGGTAAGTTCTGGGGCCACCAGGAGGAGGCTGGGCCCAGCCCTTTTCCCCTTTTGCTGCCCCCCCCCAAGCCCATAGACGCCCTTCGCATCACCCCAGACCCCGGTGCTCACCCACACCTGTGACGGCCCCAGGCAGCCCTCGAGTCCAAGGGCCGCCTGCCTCCTCCCTGTTGGGGACCCCTCCCTGCTGGGGACCCCACTGCCTCTCCCCTCACCTGCTGGGCCCCCCACCCTGCTCCCCCTGAGTGGAGAGCTCTGGCCATGTGGTGGTTTGGGGAATTTTATCTTCTGTCCAAACCTGGCCCCTGGGACCCTGGAGCAATGGGTCCCAGGCCAGCGGGATGCCCCTGCTCACCGCCCCACGAGGCAGCGTGACGGGTTGAGGGGTGGCTCTAGCCACGGGGGACTTGCCCCTAACATTGCCCTCCCCACAGTGCCCTTGGTCTCCAAGATCTGCCCCAGCGACACCTACAAGGTGTGGAAGAGCGGCCAGAACCTGCGTGTGGACACGACGCTGCTTGGCTTCGACCACATGACCTGGCAGCGGGGAAACCGCAGCTTCGTCTTCCGGGGACAAGGTCGGCATGGCCCCCGGCACAGCGCGGTGCCGGAAGGCTCTGGGAGCAGCAGGGCCGCAGCCCCCAGCCCTGCCCGAGGCAGCCCGTGGGCACCGGCTGTTGACAATGCACACACCCATCTCGCTGCAGCGGGGCCATGCTGGCCACTCACTGCACTCCGCCCCCCAACCTGCCCGCAGCTGGGTGTGCCACCTCTCCCCCTGCCCGCAGCCGGTCGCTGGGCTGACCCCGTGCGGGAGGTGCCGGGGCGCGTGGTGGGGGAGCCCGCTGGCTGGGCAGTGCTCTGGAAAGGCCCAGCTTAGCCCTGCGGGCCTGGGGCGGGTGCTCTATGCCCTGGCTGCTGCCCGCTCCCCTGGCACGAGGGTCGCAGAGGTCTCATCCTGCTGGCTGGGCGGAGGAGTGAAAAGCCCCGTCTAGACACCAGGTGGCATGAGGGAGACGCCTCCCTGCCGGCTGGCAGCCTGAAGCTGGCAAGCAGACGCAGCAGCGTGGAGGGGGAGCGTGGGGTTCGTGCAGCCAGAGGGGCAGTTATGGATGGGGGAGGTGCTGATGTCTGGGGGTGGGGCAGCCCACCTGGCCCCCTGCTCGCTGCCGGGGAGGGTGGCTCTGCCACACCTGGAGATCCAGCATGGGCACACTCAGGCAGGCCCCTGGCACATGCTTGCACGGCCCTCCTGCACTCCCCCATGCCCCCAGCCCACACCCCCCACGCTGCTCTGGAGCCCCCCCCCCAGAGCTGCAGCCCCTGGGGGCAGGTGCTAACGTGGCCTCCTCCCGGCAGACACCAGCGCGGTGGTGCTGGAGATCGACCACGACCGGCAGGTGGTGTACTCTGAGACGCTGGCCCTGGCCAGCCACGACCGCGAGGGCCTGCTGGCTGCCGTGCAGCCCACTGAGGAGCAGGTGATGGGCCGGCTCACCGCGCCCGTCGTCACCACACAGCTCGACACCAAGAACATCGCCTTCGAGAGGTGGGCACGTGCCGGGCAGGGGAAGGCTCCGGGAGGGGGCTGGGAAGCAGGCGACTTCTGCTGCAGCCCAGGGGTGCCCCGGGTCCCTGGTTCTGGGCAGGGCCTGGCAGATGGGGGGGGGCTGAGTGTGAATCCCCCGTGGGTCTGTCACTCACGGCTGCCTTGTCGCCGTCAGGAACAAGACGGGGCTTCTGGGCTGGCGGAGCGAGAAGACAGAGGTGGTGAACGGGTACGAGGCCAAGGTGAGGGGCAGGGCGGCCTTGCCACTGGCCATGGGCAGGGGGGCGCAGGGCAGCAGGCAGGGGAAGGCAAGTGCTCCCTCCCCAGCTCTGGGAGGGGCAGGGGAAGCCATGTCGGGACCCGACTCAGCACAAAGGCAGGGTCACACCTTGGCCTCCTCGCCAGCAGGGCTCACCTGGCCCCAGCCAAGGCTCCTTGGTGGGCGCAGAGCCACAATGCCCCACGTTTGGCTGCCCACGTTTGGCTGCAGTGGGGCCTGAGTTCCCAACCAGGGCCCCAGTGGCAGGGAGAGCAGCCTGAGGAGCCCTGGTCACAGCGCCCACGTGGGGGGCTGGAGCCACTGCCCCCTCCTGCCAGCCCAGCCCCTGGCGGGGGCACATCTCTGGGGGGCTGTCAGCCAGAGAGAGCTGCAGCCTCTGGCATTCGGGCTCCTCCCTGCAGGTTTACGGTGCGTCCAACGTGGAGCTGATCACACGGACGCGGACGGAGCACCTCTCCGACCAGCACAAGGGCAAGAGCAAAGGTAAGGGCCGGCTCCAGGGGATGGGCCCTGTTTCTTCCCTAGCAGCCCCATAACGTTCCCATCCGCCTTTGGCTGGGGGAGGCAGGCAGGCCCCGGCGCTGCCCCAGCTGGGGAGCCACTGGTGTCACAGCCCCATGCTTTGTCCCCGTCTCTCTGCAGGCAGCAAGACCCCGCTGCAGTCCTTCCTGGGGATCGCCGAGCAGCATGTGGGGCCCAGCAATGGGGTGAGTAGCGGGCTGAGCTGGGAGCGGCTCTGGGACCAGCACAGCCCCAGTAGCTGGGGGAGGCGAGGGGACCGTGTTTGCGCAGAGCAGCCCCAGCCTGGCTGAGCTAATGAGGCCTCTGCTCGTCCCGGCGCAGACGCTGATCACGCAGACCCGGAGCCCCACCAACCCCACGGCCATCACCCCCGAGGAGTACTTCGACCCCAGCTTCGAGCTAGGCAGCAGAGACATGGGGCGCCCCATGGAGCTCACCACCAAGACGCAGAAGTAAGGAGGGGCCCGCCAGGAAACCTGGGGCAAAGGGGGACCCCGTCAAGAAAGGGAAGGCTGGGGATAGGTGGAACTCACTGCTGCAGGAGATTGGGGCAGAGAGAGCAGGAGCGGGCCGGAGGCTGATCTGGGAGAGAATAGCTGGGCAGGGGCATGGCCAGGGCCCCCCCGAATCTGCCCGGGGTCTGCCTGGGGCTCCCCACATGAGACTGCGGTGCAGGCTTCCCAGACTGTGAGGAGTATGGGCTGTCCCATGGGGCAGAGGGCAGCACCTGCCCAGTGAGCTCTCGTGGGCAGCCCATGCTCCGCAAGGCTCTGTGCTGGGGGACCCTCTAGCTGGGCACAGTGCCGGAGGGGCAGCGCCAGGTAGGGGCCCGTGCTCTTGTGGGCATCTCTTCCCGCTGCAGGTTCAAGGCCAAGCTGTGGCTGTGTGAGGATCACCCGCTGTCCCTGTGCGAACAGGTGGGGCCGATCATCGACCTCATGGCCATAAGCAACGCGCTGTTCGCCAAGCTCCGGGATTTCATCACGCTCCGCCTCCCGCCCGGCTTCCCCGTCAAGATAGGTGAGGCCGCGCTGCCCCTGCCCTGCCCCGATCCGGCCGCCGGGGGCGCCGTGCACCAGGCCCTGGCCGGTGCCCTCACCCCATGACCAGGGGCTCCCTGGGGCCTGAGCCTGTAGTGGCCAGGTATGACTCTGGCTGCTCTCCTGGCCCTGGCCCTGGAGCTGCCAGCCCCGGATCCCCATGGGGCGGGGGGGGGTGTGGGGCAGGTAGGCATGTGCTGGTGTCCTGGCCCTGGAGCTGCCAGCCCCGGATCCCCATGGGGCGGGGGGGGGGGGGCAGGTAGGCATGTGCTGGTCTCCTGGCCCTGGAGCTGCCAGCCCCGGATCCCCATGGGGCGGGGGGGGGTGTGGGGCAGGTAGGCATGTGCTGGTCTCCTGGCCCTGGAGCTGCCAGCCCCGGATCCCCATGGGGCGGGGGGGGTGTGGGGCAGGTAGGCATGTGCTGGTCTCCTGGCCCTGGAGCTGCCAGCCCCGGATCCCCATGGGGCGGGGGTGGGGGTGGGGCAGGTAGGCATGTGCTGGTCTCCTGGCCCTGGAGCTGCCAGCCCCGGATCCCCATGGGGCGGGGGGGTGTGTGGGGCAGGTAGGCATGTGCTGGTCTCCTGGCCCTGGAGCTGCCAGCCCCGGATCCCCATGGGGCAGGGCGGGGTGTGGGGCAGGTAGGCATGTGCTGGTCTCCTGGCCCTGGAGCTGCCAGCCCCGGATCCCCATGGGGTGGGGGGGGGGGGTGTGGGGCAGGTAGGCATGAGCTGGTCTCCTGGCCCTGGAGCTGCCAGTCCCGGATCCTCATGGGGCGGGGGTGGGGGGGGGTGGGGCAGGTAGGCATGTGCTGGTCTCCTGGCCCTGGAGCTGCCAGCCCCGGATCCCCATGGGGCGGGGGGGGGTGTGGGGCAGGTAGGCATGTGCTGGTCTCCTGGCCCTGGAGCTGCCAGCCCCGGATCCCCATGGGGCGGGGGGGGGGCAGGTAGGCATGTGCTGGTCTCCTGGCCTTGGAGCTGCCAGCCCCGGATCCTCATGGGGCGGGGGGGGGGGCAGGTAGGCATGTGCTGGTCTCCTGGCCCTGGAGCTGCCAGCCCCGGATCCCCATGGGGCGGGGGGGGGTGTGGGGCAGGTAGGCATGTGCTGGTCTCCTGACCCTGGAGCTGCCAGCCCCGGATCCCCATGGGGCGGGGGGGGTGTGGGGCAGGTAGGCATGTGCTGGTCTCCTGGCCCTGGAGCTGCCAGCCCCGGATCCCCATGGGGCGGGGGGGGTGTGGGGCAGGTAGGCATGTGCTGGTCTCCTGGCCCTGGAGCTGCCAGCCCCAGGCCCGGCAGGTGGCACCTCCCTCACTGCGCCCGCTCTCTCCCCCTCCCAGAAATCCCCATCTTCCACATCCTCAACGCCCGCATCACCTTCGGGAACCTCAACGGCTGCGACGAGCCCGTCAGCTCTGTGCGCCGCAGCTCCGGCAGCGAGGCGCCCTCGCCTAGCAGCGACTCCTCCAGCGTCAGCAGCTCCAGCTCCCTGGGTACGCGGCACCTGCCCCGGGGAGGGACCCTGCGGGGACGGGCAAGGCGCCGGGGTAGCAGTCGGCCCTTAGCACCCCCACATCCAGAGCTATCTGCGCACCAGCCCCCGGGTCCCCCTCTCCGGCTTTATAAGGGAGGGGGAGTTGGGCTTGTGCACATTAGCAGCCCCCCCTTTGACCTGGCTTGGCCCCCTGTTGGCGACCAGCCAGGAGGCCAGTAGCCGCAGCGCCCCGTCCTGCTGGCACCTGCCCTCCCCTTCCCTAGGGAGGCCGGGCTGTGGGGCCTGCAGCTCCCAGCATGCATTGTGGCGCGAGCGGTGTAGTCTGCAGGGGATGCATGCTGCGCCATGTCCCCCCCCCCCGCAGTGACAGGGACATCTGGTCCCCGCAGCCTCCTGCCGGGCCTGTGAGATGGACCTGTCCCTGTTCGAGGCCCCGCCCGGGTACAGCGTGCTGGGCAGCCAGCGGGACGCCATGCGCGAGGAGGATGACGACCTGCTGCAGTTCGCCATCCAACAGAGCCTGCTGGAGGCGGGCACCGAGTACGACCAGGTGGGCTCTGCGCCCCCCCTGCTGGGCGCCCCCGAGAACTGCCCCGGGGCCCGCCAGGTGTCCCGGGATGGGAACAGCCTCATCCCAGCGCATGGCTCTGGGGCTGCCCCTCCTGCCGGGCAGGGCGCGGTGAGCACCCAGCCTCGGGCGCTGCAGGGGACCAGCTCTCACCTTAGTTCTGTCCCAGCCCCACAGCACTAGAAGAGCAGCACAGCCCCCCTGAGCCCCACTCTGCCTGCCAGCGTGGCCCGGGGCAGCCCCACGCTGCCACCCGCAGCTCATGGCGGATCCTCCCCTGCCCCTCCTTGCCGCTGGCACACACATAGGGCAGCAGCGCCAGCAAGGGGAACAGAGGCCCAGGGGTGCTGCAGCTGGGCTGGTGTTGGGGGCCCTGTGCCCACTGGGATAAATGTCTCCTCTGCTCTCTCTGGCCATGCCCTGGGCTTGGCCTAACCCTCAGCCAGGCCCCAGGAAGCGCCAGCCAGGCTGGGGAGTGGGAGGGGAGGTGGCAGGCGAAGGGTTAATGCACTGCGGCTTCCCCTGCAGGTGACCATCTGGGAAGCTTTGACCAACAGCAAGCCGGGCACACACCCCATGTCCCAGGAGGGCCGGCGAGGAGACAGGTTGGTAAGGTCTGGCTAGTCCTATCCAGGGTCAGGGCTCACAGGGCCTGGCGTTGGAGCCGGGAGGGGGTCGGTCTGTCCTGCACGGCCCATTGGCTCCACGCAGCCTAGCCCCGTGGCTCTGTTCCACAGCTATATTCAGCCCAGCCTGGCAAGGGGATCCTAGCTCTCTCCCAGCGACCTGCCCGGGCCGTGCCTCAGTTTCCCCAGCTGTAACGACGCTGGCCACACTCCAGCTCCCTGGGGACGCCACCAGGGTCATGCCACTGGGGCCTTCTGCTGGCCGGAGTCAGGCGCGACCGACAGGGCTCTAGCGTCCCAGCTGGGGGCGGGGAGCTGCTGTGCTCACTCGCCCACCCGGGGCACTTAGCGCCCGGCGTCCAGGCGCTGGGCCCTGCAGCAGCCTCGGCTCAGCCTTGGCACCCGCATTCCCGGGACTCCCCTGTTCCCTGCCCCCCTAGGTCACCCCAGCGCACACCTCCCCCGCGGCAGGCCGGCCCCCAGCAGCAAGGCCGGGGCAGCGGTGGGCCCAGCCCCCTGTTCCGCAGCTACGGCGAGCAGCTGCGCCTGGCCATGGAGCTGTCGGCGCGGGAGCAAGCAGAGGCGGAGCAGCGCACGCGGCAGGAGGAGGAGGAGCTGCGGCGAATCCTGCAGCTCTCGCTGACCGAGCAGTAGCCCGGCGCCTGCGATGGGCCCTGCAGCTCTTGCCCAGCTCGCGCTGAGCCGGGGCCCAGCCCGTGGCCGGGGTGGGCCTTCCCTGGGCCGCGGCGGGGTGGCAGCGGTGCCCACGTGAGCAGAGAGGTGCTGGCCCGCCGCAGATGCCATCGAACGGGGCCGTTCAGAGACCATGCCAAGAACACTGCCGGGGGCACAGGGCTGCCCCGCCAGGAGGAGACTCTGCTGCGGCAGAGGGAGGTGGGAGCCCCGGTGGTGCCGCTTACGGTGCCCTGTGCCCCAGAGGGAGTGGGCTGGCTCCCCATGCCCCCCGGACTCCTCATTAACCCTCGCCTGCCCTGGGCAGCCCCAATGACCCAGGCCCGGCCAGTGAGGGGCAGAGATTGCCGGCCTGGGGTGGAGTTTACAGAATGGGGAGAGGGCACCACGCCTGTGGGGGAGGAGAGGACGGGGCTGCAGCGGCAGGAGGTGACCTGCTGCGAGGCAGGGGGCACGCCGAGGCCCCTTACTCACGCCCCAGTCCCAGTGGGTGGGTACTCACCAGCTACAGCCAGCTGTAGGGGCTGGCAGAGCAGGGGGTGAAGAGCCCAGGGCTGGGCTAGCAAGAGGCTGTGGGTCAGGAGTGAGGGGCACCAGCAGAGCTGGGGGGCAGGGGGACAGCAGGGGGCTGTGGGTCAGGAAGGGAGGGTGCTAGCTAAGCAGTGTGGGGCCCAGAGGCAGAGCCGGATGGGGTGAGCTGCGCAGGGAAGCAGGAACGCTGCTGCATGGTGATACCAGGAGCTGCTTCCCCCCCCCACCTCATGCTGCCTGGACTAGGCCCCTTACCCTGCCCCTCCCCTCCCCTGGCAGCTGAGCCTTTCTGAGCCTCCCGCCCCCTGTGACCCACAGCAAGGGCAGGGCCCTGCTGCACACACTCTCCCCCCCACTGTGGGCTCACAGAGGCCCCCAAGTCTTCTGTGACCCAGGGACACTGCCCAACTCCCCCAGGCCTGGTGCCCAGAGCCCCTCCCCTACTGCCTGGCTGCATGGGGCTTTGGCACTGCCAGCGGCCGGCCCTGACACATTCACGCCTATGCCATGTGTGAGGCTGCTGGTGCCAGGCCCTGCCTTCCTGCCTCGCCCCAGGGCTGCCCCCAGGAGCTGGGCCGGGGAACGAGCAGGGCCAGAGATGGGGGAGGCTAGCACCCAGGGAGCCCCTAGGGAGGTGGGCACAGGGCAGGTAACCTCTGCCCTCCATGCTGAACCCACGCCGGCTGTAGGCACCAGCTCCGTCTGCTGCCCTCGCAGCACGCGCCAGTCCCAGGGCTCCGTGGCACCGATACAGCATCAAGTGCACTTAGCCAGGAGCCAGGCCAGGCCTGTGGGCTGCCAGCCGCTTTGCCACTAACCACGGAGCCCCACCGGCCCGGCCCTGCCAGAGGCCACCCGCCCCGCCAGGGCCGTGCCCAGAGCCCGCACCCTCCCCAGCCCCGTGGGGGTGCTGCCCAGGCAGGCCCTTGCCAGCACACTTAGGGTGGGCATTTACCAAAGCCTGCTAGTGGGGGGAGGGGGCAGGGCAGGTGCTGCAGCCCCCACCCCATGCCCAGGAGCCATTCCCCAGAGGAAGCACTGCCCACCTGCTGACAGCCCAGCTCTGGGGCAGCCCACACACCGGGATCCTTTGAGGTGCCCGGCTGGAGCTGACTCCTGAACTATGGGGAGTGGGGGCAGGTTTCTCTGCCTGGACAGCACCTGCACCCCAGGCCGGGGGGTGTCTGCCAACACCATCATTAGGATGGGGAGCCCCCTCCCCACTTTCCCTGGGACAGCCCAGCATGGCGTGACTGCCCCCTGCTGGCCCTCCAGCTCTCAAGTGAGCCCACTGAGGGTGGTTGGGGGGGGAGTCAGGAGCACCCCCTGAGCCAGCCATAGGTTCCTGCTGCCAGGCCCTCCCAGCCCACACGCTGCAGCCCCATGGCCTGGGCGGAGGGGTTCCCTAGCACCCCCCGCAGCCCACACTCCTCACACAGGGTCCAAAACCCCAGAGAAACCTTACGTCAAATGGTGCTAAGTCCCCGTGTCCCCCTGCCCCCGAGAACACAGCAGCCCTGTGCCGAGATGGGGCCCAGGCCTGCCCTGTGCCAGGCTGGGGGCACAGGCCTTTGCTCGGTTTGCACAGAGGACAGACCTTCTGGTATGCCAGCGCAGGGGCGTGGCCCCGTGTACCCGGCTGGCAGGTCACCCCCCGCCTGAGGGGACCCACCGCCCGGCGAGGAGCCATCTCACTGAAACCGGGGCAGCAGCTCCCTCCCGAAGCTGTGACAGGGCAGGGACCTTTTCTTAGTCGTCCACGGCACCTCCCCACACCAACTGTACAGCAGGGGCCGGGGCACGTGGCCGGGGCACGTGGCCACGGCCTGGCGGGTGGGCCCGGCCCACAGGCTGCGATCACGGTGGACGCCAATAAAAGTCTTTAACATTTGTCTCTTAGCAGATGCGGGCTCCATGGGGAGGGGGGCCCCAAGCCAGGGTCCAGCTCCAGCCTGGCTCAGTCCCTGGGGGTGGGACACAGCTGGGCACACGGGTTTGACTTGATTGAAAGCAACCCAGCAGCCACCAGAGCCTTGGCTAACCCCCCCCCCCACCCCATCCCCAGAGACATCTGGTGCAGTTACTGCAGTGCCAGCCCCACTGGGGGTGCACTGCCCACGCAGTGTGCCAGCCACTCAGGAGGAAGGGGACACTGACCGCTGGGCTTACCCCAGATCCCCCTGCTAAATCCCATTTCCCCTGCACACCAAGGTGCCCTCCAGCCCCACAGGCAGATTGGCACAACCCCAGCCCCCTTTGTGCCATGGCAAAGTGCCCTCCTTGGGGTGGGCATTGCTGGGGCCCGTCCCAGCTCTCCCAGAACAGGCCCTGGGAAAGCTGCAGCCTGGGGAGTGACGTGCCCCCTCTGGCTGGTGCACGGCAGGAGCAGCCCGCATTGCTCTGCGGGAGGGTGAGCACTCGGGGGGCAGGGGGGCTTACTCCTGGGAGCCCCTGAAGAGCATCGCCTCCCACTCACTAGCCGAGAGGTCATGTGGGTTAGTGGTTAGAGCACGACACTGCTGGGTTCCAGGGGCCTTGCACAACCCCTGTCCCTGGGCCTCAGCTGCTGCCTAGGGGGTGGTGGTGGTGGGGACATCCAGGGGGGCTGGCTGCATGCACATCCCCATCTGGCCAGCCATCTCCCCACTGCAGGCAGCTCGGGGGGGTGCTGGGCTAGACCCTGCCCCGAGAGTCACCCACTAGCAAGCTGGCACACAGCCTGGCATGTAGGGCAGGGCTCAGTGCTGGTGGGGTGGCTGGTGCTGTGCTGGGATCCCTGGGGTCACCCGGCCCCCCAGTGCTCACACTCCCCACACCAGGGTAGGAGAATGCAGCCATTTATTGCTGAGGGACAGGTACAATACCAGGGGGCCAGGAACCTGCAGGCAACACCCAGCCCCCAGGGCCAAGAAAATCCTGGTTCATTAGCTGGCCTGCCCCATCAGCAGGGAGAGCAGAATCAGGGCCAGGTTGCTGCTTATGGGCACCTCACCAATGGGGACCCAGGCTGACCCACACGTGTAACCCTGGCGGGGCTGGGCAGGGTGCAGCTCCCCAGGTGCCCTGCATGGATGGGGCAGGCTGGGCTGGGGGGGCCTTCTGCAGCCCTCCTGTCCCCTCTGCTTTGAGCCCAGTTCAGTACCCGCCGGTCCAGGCCTGGGGGGGATTCCCTGAACCCATTGTGTGCTGCACGCCATGGCAGCAGGCCTGAGCGATGCCCTCCCGAGAGCCCAGCCTTGCCCTGGCACCCCGACCATTCAGTGTGCACTGGGAGGGGCCGGCTGCCAGGGCTCAGGGAAAGGGTGGACCAAGGAAAGGGGCCCTCATGCCAACTGCCTGGGCTCCTGTCCCATGCGGTGCCCATCGCCTGGCGTGATTCCCCACTGCACACGCGCCAGGGCCGTGTGCTGAGGCTGTTGGCTGGAAAGGTCCCCACAACTTTCCCACTAACGCGGCTGAGTGGGAAGATGGGGGCTCGCCGCAAACAGCCCTCTAGGCTACAGACCAGCTCCCCAGGCCAGTCGATGTCAGGGGGCCCAGGGCCTGGGGGAGGAGGACCAGGCAAAAGAGGGCAGGGCAGGGGGCCTAGGGGATGGGGGCCCGGCCGGGGAGGGCCAGGCAGCAGGCCTGGGGGAGGACATGCCCCAGCCCATGCCCAGCAAGCCCCCACAGTGCAAGTGATGAGGGTTTGCCCATAAGGCTGGGCTCTGCTGAGCTAGCCACAGAACCCCCTCTCTAACCCACGTAACCACCTGCTGCCACCCCCTTGACCTGGCTGGGGAAGGGGCAGAGATAGCACATTCCAAACACATACCTCCCCCTCCCCTGGAGCATGGGGTCCGTCCCCTCTGCCCCCATGGCCCCAGCCCGGCAGGAGGCTTCCCCACACAAGGGATCAGTGTCAGCCAGGGAGGGAGGGGGGGTCAGTGTCTCTTGCCAGCAGAGGCCCCAGGGAGCAGCCCCTAGAGCCCCGCAATCCACTGCCGTCACCAGCTGGGTTCCTCTGCAGACTGCCCCTGGGGCCGGGGGCTGAGGCCTGCTGCGGGGGAGCCTGCCCGCAGCTCCGGGGCCAGGGTAAAAAACACGTCTCCCAGCTCCTCCTCTGGGGGGTTGGTTTTAATCCTTTAAGTAAGGCTGGGTCCGCTGGGGGCTGGCGCCCTGCCCGCCCAGCCCGGCGTGACGGCCATGGCACAGGGGCCGCTAGGCCGTGCCGTTGGTGAATTTGCAGAGTTTGTTCTCCAGGTCAGAGATGCGCTTCTCCTGCGCTTGTACGGTGTGTCGCAGGGATCGGATCTCCTCCAGCAGATCCTCCAGACTGGGCCGCTGCAAGGGGACGAGCAGGGGCAAGGGTCAGAGGTGGGGCCGCTGGGGGGGCCCCGGTCCTTCTCTCCCACCCCCAGCCAGTTACCACAATCTCATCCTAATCTGAGCTGCGCAGGTGGGCATCGCGGCCCCTTCCCCAGGGCTCCAGAGCCGCCCGAGCCCCAAGCCAAGCTGCCAGGCCCATGGCAGTGCCCCCATGGCTCCCCACTCCGGCAAGGAGGGTCCCAGAGAGGGGCCGTCACCAGGCGAAAGAGAAATTCCATGGCAAACCCCTGCCCATCCAGCTAAACGAGGCAAGAATCAGCGGCTGTGTCACATCCCACGCAGCGCAGAAGAGACGCTCCTGGTGCAACTGCCCCCTGCTCGGTCCCTGGCAGGGCAGGAACCTGAGCCCCAGACTTAAGCAGTGACTGCAGCAGCCAGCAGCTATAGTAGACTCTTATCCCCCTGCGCCGTTCAGATGCTAGAGGGAAGCCAAGACCCCCCGCTGCCCGAGTGTGTGCCTGGCTCTGCAGCAGCCGAGTGCAAGGGACCCGGGCCAGGCCTGCCTTGCCCCCTCCCGCCCGAGCCAGGAGGGGTCAGAAGGAGCGTCCCTGGGGGAGGCTGGCAGCTGGGCACCTGCCTGCAGTCCCGGGTGAGCCTGGCGGGGGGTGGGCAGGCCCGAGGGCAGGGGCGCTCGGGCACTCACCGAGAAATTGGCGTCGCAGGTGGAGTGGCTGCGGCACGGCCCCACGGGAGGTTTGTCCAGGATGTTCTTCCTGGTGACCTTGAGCTCGCGGTTCTTGACAGGCGCGTAGCCATCCCGCAGCGAGACGAGGATGGGCGCCGCGTCCTTCCCCGCCAGCCACTCGGCCGCCTCCAGAGCCGGCTCGGGGCCGGGCGTGTCGGGGTACAGGTCGTCCTGGAACAGGTCTGACTGTGGGGAGCGGAGGGGCCCGGTGAGGGGCCGTGGCACGGAGCGCCCAGGTCTTGGGCTGCCTCCCCGCGCCCCCTCGACCCCGCCCCACAGCCTAGCGCCAGAGCTACCCTGCCCTCCCTGCGCCCCACCTACCCTGCCCCACAGCTACCCTGCCCTCCCTGCGCCCCACCTACCCTGCCCCACAGCTACCCTGCCCTCCCTGCGCCCCACCTACCCTGCCCCACAGCTACCCTGCCCTCCCTGCGCCCCACCTACCCTGCCCCACAGCTTCCCTGCGCCCCATCTACACTGCCCCACAGCTACCCTGCCCTCCCTGCGCCCCATCTACCCTGCCCCACAGCTACCCTGCCCTCCCTGCACCCCATCTACCCTGCCCCACAGCTACCCTGCCCTCCCTGTGCCCCATCTACCCTGCCCTCCCTGCGCCCCATCTACCCTGCCCCACAGCTACCCTGCCCTCCCTGTGCCCCACCTACCCTGCCCCACGGCCTAACGCCACAGCTACCCTGCCCTCCCTCGACCCCGCCCCACAGCCTAGCGCCAGAGCTACCCTGCCCTCCCTGTGCCCCATCTACCCTGCCCCACAGCTACCCTGCCCTCCCTGCGCCCCACCTACCCTGCCCCACAGCTACCCTGCCCTCCCTGTGCCCCACTTACCCTGCCCCACAGCTACCCTGCCCTCCCTGCGCCCCACCTACCCTGCCCCACAGCTACCCTGCCCTCCCTGCACCCCGTCTACCCTGCCCCACAGCTACCCTGCCCTCCCTGCGCCCCATCTACCCTGCCCTCCCTGCGCCCCATCTACCCTGCCCCACAGCTACCCTGCCCTCCCTGTGCCCCACCTACCCTGCCCCACGGCCTAACGCCACAGCTACCCTGCCCTCCCTCGACCCCGCCCCACAGCCTAGCGCCAGAGCTACCCTGCCCTCCCTGTGCCCCATCTACCCTGCCCCACAGCTACCCTGCCCTCCCTGCACCCCACCTACCCTGCCCCACAGCTACCCTGCCCTCCCTGTGCCCCACAGCTACCCTGCCCTCCCTGCGCCCCATCTACCCTGCCCTCCCTGCGCCCCACCTACCCTGCCCCACAGCTACCCTGCCCTCCCTGTGCCCCACCTACCCTGCCCCACAGCTACCCTGCCCTCCCTGCGCCCCACCTACCCTGCCCCACAGCTACCCTGCCCCCCATCTACCCTGCCCTCCCTGCGCCCCATCTACCCTGCCCCACAGCTACCCTGCCCTCCCTGTGCCCCACCTACCCTGCCCCACAGCCTAGCGCCAGAGCTACCCTGCCCTGCCTGTGCCCCATCTACCCTGCCCCACAGCTACCCTGCCCTCCCTGTGCCCCATCTACCCTGCCCCACAGCTACCCTGCCCTCCCTGCGCCCCACCTACCCTGCCCCACAGCTACCCTGCCCTCCCTGTGCCCCACCTACCCTGCCCTCCCTGCGCCCCACCTACCCTGCCCCACAGCTACCCTGCCCTCCCTGTGCCCCACCTACCCTGCCCCACGGCCTAACGCCACAGCTACCCTGCCCTCCCGCGCCCCACCTACCCTGCCCCATGGCCTAGCGCCAGAGCTACCCTGCCCTCCCTGTGCCCCACCTACCCTGCCCCACGGCCTAGCGCCAGAGCTACCCTGCCCTCCCTGTGCCCCACCTACCCTGCCCCACGGCCTAACGCCACAGCTACCCTGCCCTGCCTGCGTCCCCTCGACCCCGGCCCACAGCCTAGCGCCACAGCTACCCTGCCCTCCCTGCGCCCCATCTACCCTGCCCCACAGCTACCCTGCCCTCCCTGTGCCCCACCTACCCTGCCCCACAGCTACCCTGCCCTCCCTGCGCCCCACCTACCCTGCCCCACAGCTACCCTGCCCCTCCCTGCGCCCCACCTACCCTGCCCCACGGCCTAACGCCCCAGCTACCCTGCCCTCCCTGCGCCCCACCTATCCTGCCCCACAGACTAACACCACAGTTACCCTGCCCTGCCTGCGCCCCCTCGACCCCGCCCCACAGCCTAGCGCCAGAGCTACCCTGCCCTCCCTGCGCCTCATCTACCCTGCCCCACAGCTACCCTGCCCTCCCTGTGCCCCACCTATCCTGCCCCACAGCTACTCTGCCCTCCTTGTGCCCCACCTACCCTGCCCCACGGCCTAACGCCACAGCTACCCTACCCTGCCTGCTCCCCCTCGACCAGGCCCCACAGCCTAGCGCCAGAGCTACCCTGCTCTCCCTGTGCCCCATCTACCCTGCCCCACGGCCTAACGCCCCAGCTACCCCGCCCTGCCTGCGCCCCATCTACCCCGGCCCACAGCCTAGCGCCACAGCTACCCTGCCCTCCCTGCGCCCCATCTACCCTGCCCCACAGCTACGCTGCCCTCCGTGTGCCCCATTTACCCTCCCCCACAGCTACCCTGCCCTCCCTGCGCCCCATCTACCCTGCCCCACGGCCTAATGGCACAGCTACCCTGCCCTGCCTGCACCTCCTCGATCCGCCCCATAGCCTAGCGACACAGCTATCCCACTCCTCCCTGCGCCCCATCTACCTGCCCTGCCCCATAGCCTAGCGCCACATTTTCCCTGCCCCTCCCTGCGCCCCATCTACCCCGCCCCATAGCCTAGCTCCCCTCTACCCTGCCCCTTCCCCAGTCCAGGGCCCCAGGAGCCCCATGTCCCAGGAGTCCCGGCCACTAGGGCGCAGCCCCCAGGGAAACAGGGGCTGGGGCCAGGGGTTCCCCCAGGACTCACCTTCCGCGGCACTGTCATGACGATGGGCTCGCACTTCCGCTCGTGCAGCTTGAAGAACCTGGATAAATGGGGCATGTGGTTACAGGCCTGGCCTGGACCCCCTCACCTTCCCATGGCCCAGCCCCCACTCCCTTGCAATGGCCCGGCCTCCCCTCCAGAGCCCCCCAAGGCCCAGCCCCCTCCCCCATGGCAGGGAGCAGTGACTGGCCCTCCCACAGCGAGGCCCACCACCCACTCCCTCAAGTCTGTGCCATGGTCCAGCCCCCACCCCCGCCAGCAGGGCCCCTCGGGGTTATGGGCACCCCCAGGAGCTGAGGGCCCCCACGAGCTGCCCTGGGCCTGTGGGAGGGATCCAAGGACTTGTGGGCAGTAGCTACAGGGGTGTCTGGGCCCCGGCAGCCCCACATGCCATGGGGGCTAGGGCAAGCCGTGCCCGGCACCCCCTCACCTGGCAATCTCGCACTTGCTGACGTCCAGGCCCCGCTTGGGCATGAAGCCCATGCCGCGCTGCGGCTCCTTGCTGCTGTAGGTACTCAGATAGTGCACGTAGGGCGCCTCGGCCGTGATCTCGAAGTAGCGGATGCTACTGTCGCCCTGTGAGCGGGCACAGGCGGGGGCATCAGCACTCGGAGAGGGGGCTCAGCCGCAAGGGGAGGAAAAGGGACCCGATGGCGCCGGGGAGGGTAATGCCCTGCGTGCTGCAGCGCACTGGGTGCGGGATCTGCCCAGGGTACGCGCCCCGATCCCGCCCCCAACCCCCCCCCCCGCCACTCGGGGCACCGGGATCCCGCCCCCAACCCCCCCCCCCGCCACTCGGGGCACCGGATCCCGCCCCCAACCCCTCCCAGCCATTGGGATCCCGCCCCCTGCCACTCAGGGCACCGGGATCCCTGCCCCCAAACCCCTCCCCGGCCCCTCGGGGCACCGGGATCCCGCCCCCAACCCCCCCCCGGGATCCCGCCCCAACCCCCGGCCACTCAGGGCACCGGGCTGTGTCAGGGCCCAGCCTGGTGCAGTATTACCTTGCCGCACAGGTAGACGATGCTGGAGTCGGGGTCATAGAAGGGGAGCAGCACCCCATTGCTGGTGTCCATCTCCTGCAGCGCAATCGGCTCCTCGAAGTTCTTCTGCAGGGGCGGAGGGAGCGCGGGTGAGAGGGGGACAGGGCGGCCCGAGCTGGTTAGCCACGCACACACACACCACGTTAGTGACCCAGGCCCAGGACAGGCCCACCCCCTTCGGGCCCCTGGCACCAAGCAGGGGACAGCTCTGACTCTTGGGTGCTGGCTCGGTTCTCCCTTCATCTCTCCCCAGCCATGAAAGAGGGCAGCCAGTGGGGCCAGCCAGCATTGGGGCCAGCCCGCTCTGCCCTCCCTGGCCTGCCTCTGCTATTCACCCTCCTGCCCCTCGGCCCTGCCCCACAGAGCTGTGTCCCAGTGCCCCCCTCCACAGCAGCAGGGCAGCCCAGTGCCCCACAGGACAGGCCCTGCCCTCCCTCCCCTGCCCCAGAGCATCTGTGCCCCGACCCCTGGCCTGACCAAGCCGTCTCTGCTCACCCGCCTCCCAGGAGCATCTGCCCCCCAGCCCACGCCTGGACAGTCGTGCCCTCACACTCCCAGCATGCACTGCAGTTCTAGGCCCCTCCACTCTCCCCCCATCCCATGCAAATTCACATCACTCCAAGCCCTGGGAAGTTGGCATCATCCTGATGGGACAGCCGCGCCCATGACTTGGGGGCATGGTGCCCTGCTCCAAACGGATGCCGCCCGATGAGCATCCTCCCCCGCCGCCACGGGCCCCCTGGCACTCGGAGCAGCCCTGCTGCCTGCCAAGGCCCCCGGGTTTGCGTCCCCCACCCCACAGCTCTGACCCCTGGCCTTGCGGAAGAGCTGGGCCTGCCCTGAGCAGAGCTGCCAGCTGCTGAAACCAATCTGCCGGGAGGGCTCAGTGTGGGGGTGGGACGGGGGGAGCCAGCCCCTCCCCCGGGAACCCAGAAGGCCGCTGACAGGGGATGCAGGAACCTTACCCGTGGCAGGCCCTGAGCTCTGCCCACACTGAGTCCCAGGTGTGGCACTCACAGGGTTAATGACTAGCCCCCTCCGTCCTGCAGAGAACGGGCCTCCTGCCCCCTCCTGCCCCGCGCGCAGAGGCCAGCTGCCATGGCTCTGGGGCGTGGGCACTGCCCACGGGGCAGCATAGGGCATGCGTGTGCGGGGCGATGATGCCCAAGTCCCGGACGAGCATCCCATGCAGCCGTGTTACCGGGTCCCACAAGCCCAGCTCCCGCTGACTCATGCGGGTAAAGCCCGTGGTAAAGATGTGTCCTTCCCGCGTGAAGACAGCCCGCATGGGCCTCATTCCTTCGTGGGGGGCAAACCTCTCCTGGGGAAGACAGGCAGCGTGTTACCGGGGGGGGCCCAGCTCCGCCGCCCTTGGGACCGCAGCGCGGGGGCGAGAGAGAGCCAGGCGCGGTGCATGGGGAGCCCACGCCCAGCAGGACCAGAGGCAGGCTGCGGTGCAGTGTCCAGCAGGGACAGCCCCTTTACCCCAGCCACTAGGGTGCGCTGTAGCAGAGCTGGCAAGGGAGTCGGCCCCGGCCACAGAAATAGAACCCAGGAGTCCAGAGACCTAGCACCCTCTCCTCTGACCATCAGACCCCACTCCCCTGCTCTGAGCCCCCCTCTCATTCTAGCCCTCCCCAGCACTGCAGCATCTGGGGCTGTCCCTGCAGGGCCTGGACCATTTGAAATGGGGCCAAGGCCCGGAGCGGGGTGCAGTTTCTAAGGCACCGGGGAGCCCCCCGGGGGAGCTTGGGGCATTTCCTGTTCACACCAGCCAAGGCCTCCCTCTGTCACGCTGAGCAACGGGTCCCAGGCTCCGTGCCGAGCTGTCTCCACCACGCACAGACACTCGCTGGCAGAGCACCGGCTCGCCGCCCCGACAGGCACGCTAGACAAGAGCGGCGGGCAAGGCCTGGGGCGCGCAGCAATCGCCTTCTCCTACCAGGTCCCAGAGCGCCAGCTGCCGCTCACTCATCTTGCTGAAGCCTGTGGTGAAGATCTTGCCATCGGCCATGAAGATGGCTCTGATGGGGCGGGCACCTTCATGCGGCTTGACTTTCTCCTGGCACCGGCGGTTAGAGGGTTACAACCAAAACACAGGCACACACCAAGCTGTTAGTCCGAGGTGAGCCCCCGCATGCAGGGAGCGTGGCACGGCCTTCCCCCCCACCCCCTCAGCCCAAATGGAGCAGACACTGAACAAACCCCAGCCATGAGCTGGGCAGTGGGTCCTGCTGGGGTGGCAGGACTGGATGGGCTCTAATCCCCACAGAGGGCACGGACAAGGCAGTGGCAGGGGGATCTTTACCACCTGGTCCTGCCCTCTACGACAAGAGGGGTCTCCGTGCTCTGCCTCTGGGCTGAGCCTGCCAGCTGTGGGTATCCATCCTGCCCCCTGCAAGTCATCAGCCCGTAGCAGCCGGGAGCTGGTGCCCTGCTCTTGAGCCCCGAGACCAGCCGGTCCAAGATGCCCTCGGCCATGGGGCTCAGGGCCAGTGCTCCGGCTGTGCAGGGCCTGGGTGCGATCATGCAGAGCTGGTGCCATGCACGGTTACAGGCGGGCACAGCTGGGCGTTAGCACTCAGCGCCGAGGGAGGGAGGGAGCTGTGGGCAAGGCGTGGAGCCAGCCTGCTGGGACATGGAGTAACTGCACGGCACAGCCATGCTCCCCTGGGGAGAGGGGCGCTGAGGGGGGAAGCTGAGACACCAGGACAGCAGGCCGGCTCCAGCTCCCAGAGGAGAACACGTGGGGCGGGCAAGGAGGGGAGAGGCACAGGTTGCTCAGAGCGTGGGGCGCCCCACGGACACGGTGTTGCTCCCAGCAGCAGCAGCGTGCGAGGGGCCCGGCTCCATGCCCGCTGCCCGGCTCCATGCCCGCTGCCCGGGGGTGCTGAGGACTCACCGTCACCACCTGCTGCTTGCGGGGGTCGATGATGCGCACGTGCTTGTCCTTGCAGGTGGTGACGAGCAGGCTGCCGGTGCGGTTCCAGCCCACGTTGTAGATGAGGTCGCCGTGCATGTCGTCCAGCGTCAGCAGCACCTCGCCCGTGCCCACGTCCCACAGGATCAGCAGGTTGTCTCCGCCTGGGGACGGGCGGGACGGGCGTCACTTGGGGGCTGCGCCCAGCCCGAGGGCTGCAGCCCGGGCACCCTGGGGGCCTTACCTGCGCTGAGCAGCACATTGCGAGCCGTGGGGTGCCACGTGATGATGCCCACTCTCTTGGAGTGCCCCTCCAGTGTGACGATGGGCTCCGTGATGTTCCGCGTGGGCACGTAGTCGGGGATCTGCCAGACCTGGGGAGCAGGGAGAGTGAGTGGCGGTGAGGCTGCCCTCTCCGCGGGGGTCAGAGCCAGGTGCGGGGAGGGGCACCCAGGGGCCTGCGGGGTCAACGACGCTATGACATTTATGGGCTCAGGAGCTGTAAGCGGCTAAGAGCCCCAGAGCCAATTAACTTCTCCCTTAATCCTCTGGCATGTCACCCTGCCCCGGGCAGCTGTGGAGAGAGGGAACCATGCCTGAGGCTCTCCGGGCCCCTAAAGACACTGGCCTGGGGCCCCCACAACCTGCCCGTCGTCCTCCCCCTCCCTCCCTCGCTGTGAAAGGGAACAGGAGCACATGGGGTAGGAAACCAGGGACCGGCCTTGCTGCACACTGCAGCGGGGGCAGGCCCCCCAGGGACAGCCCCTCACTAGCATTGCCCTGGGGTGTTGGGGCGACAAGGGCTGGATCCCAGCCTGGCCTGTCTGAGGAGCCCGTGGGTCTCCCATTTCCGGCTGCCCCTGCCACCCCCGTGCAACCAGACGCCCCCAGGAACGGCTGGCTGCACTAGGAGGTCTTCTGCCACCCCCGCGGCCGCCTGCTAGAGACAAGGGGGAGCCACAGCCCCCCAAGCAGCGGGTGCTGCACTGGCCCCCCCCCGGATCTTCTCCCTGCCCCAGCACGGCCTCCCATGTGGCTATTCTTAGGTGCTGAGTCAGGCAGGGAGCGCCGCATCCCCCACACCGGCAGGCACCAGCCAGCCACGTGCCACCTGACTAAAAATAGCCCCCACACTTCCAGTGATTTCAAAAGGAACAGCGCTGAGCCAGAGCACTGCCCCCCCAGCCACCTGGCCCCACTGCAGCCCCCCATCCCCCCTTGTTGCAGCCCCCCCAGCCATCTGGCCCCCAATGCAGCCCCCCAGCCCCCCTTGCTGCAGCCCCCCCAGCCACCTGGCCCCACTGCAGCCCCCCAGCCCCCCTCACCGCGGCCCCTCCAGCCACCTGGCCCTCGCTGCAGCCCCCCAGCCCCCCTCGCTGCGGCCCCTCCAGCCACCTGGCCCTCGCTGCAGCCCCCCAGCCCCCCTTGCTGCAGCCCCTCCCAGCCACCTGGCCCTCGCTGCAGCCCCCCAGCCCCCCTTGCTGCAGCCCCACCCACCCACCTGGCCCTCGCTGCAGGCCCCCAGCCCTCCTTGCTGCAGCCCCCCCAGCCACCTGGCCCTCGCTGCAGGCCCCCAGCCCTCCTTGCTGCAGCCCCACCCAGCCACCTGGCCCTTGCTGCAGCCTCTCCCAGCCACCTGGCCCTCGCTGCAGCCCCCCAACCCCCCTTTCTGCAGCCCCCCCAGCCACCTGGCCCCCAATGCAGCCCCCCCACGGCAGCAGCCTCACATGCACATTTCTGCAGCAACTCTCCAATGCATTCACCCCTCAGCCCCCGAAACCAACCTTGTCACCCCCCACAGCACCCTCCCCTCCCCTCCAGTACCGTCCCCGCAGCCCATGCTCCCCATTTCCCCCCAAGGCCCCTACCCCGTGAGAGGCCCTGAGCTCAGCCCCCGGCCCCCATACCATGACCGTGGTGTCCTCGGAGGCACTGGCGATGACGTTGTCATTGTGAGGGCACCAGTCGATGTCCAGCACGGGTGCCGTGTGCCCAGTCACCAAAGGATGGTTCTTATCCACGCGCCCTGTCTGGAACACACAGGCAGGGCAGTGAGCTGGGGCCAGCTGGCAGCGCCCTGTGCCTCCCGCCCCTGCCCCACAGCCAGTGCCCCATCGCGCTCTGCCCCGCCTGTGAGGAGCACCGAGCTTCCCGGCCCCCCAGCTGCCGGTACCTGGGGCCACGTCTATGGGCAGCCAGCGCTGGGCAGAGGGACCTGACGGCGGGTGGGCGGAGCACAGCCTCCTCCCCATGCCAGGATACCGGCTGCAGTACCTTGGCCCCCTCACCATGCCCTGGGCCGGCTCCTGGACTCGCCGAGGGGAGGGGGGCTCCAGTGGGGTGGGGGGTGTCAACACAGATCCCAGTGGGACAGGTGCCCACATCCCCACACGACTAGTGTCCTCGGCACTAACCACCCCTCCCTGGTAGCGCCCTCAGCAGAGGGGCCAGGGCCTGGCTGGGCCCCGCAGCCTGAGTCTCCCTCTTCCCCAGGGCCAGGCAGAGCACAAGGAGGGCTCACCCCCGGGCAGGCTGAGACCGGCAGTGCCCTGCACCCCTCTGGCTTCCCTCCCGCAGTGCCCAGTTGACTCTAGACAACTGCTGTCAGCAGGAGCGTCTGACACACACCCCAGGCCCTACCTCCCTGGGGAGCAGCTAGCGGGTGGCATGGGCACTGGGCAGAGACCACACTGGGAGGCAGGACTCCTGGGTCCCCTTCTCAGCCCCGCGCCCGCTCACATGCAGGGACCGGGCAGAGCGTGGGGAGATGGCGATGGGCGCACGAGGGCGGGCGGGGTCTAGTCCCGGGCCAGCCTCACCCCAGTGCCAGTCACCCCGTGGCAGGAGCAGGGCGGAGAGGGGACACAGGGCCCTGGAGAGGCGGGCAGCGGAGTGCCACTCCGCAGAGTCCAAATCGCTCCGGCCTAGGCAGAGTGAATGGATCCGGCCCCAGCAGCTCTGACGTCACATGACCCCGAGAGCGTCGGCGGAGCTGCTCCCCGCCGTGCCAGCAGAACGTGCGGGCAGGAGGGGGTGGGGTCAATTTGACACACACCCCTGTGCCATCCTCTCTCAGGCTCTCTCCCACCAGGGCCTGGGGTGGGTGCAGGCGCCTAGCTGGGAGAGGCTCTCATGCATGCTCCAAAAAAGCCAAGGACCCCACCCCAGCTCCCCAGCGCCCCTCCTGCCAGCCAGCCAAGCTGCACTGGGTCAGTAACATCACCCTCTGTGCGGGGGAGGGGGAGACCTGCAGGGCCCTCCCCTAGCATCTCCTATACACTCACCGACCCCCAATTCCCTCGCCCCCTGGCACTGACCCCAGGCAGACAGGGGCACCCAGCTCCCACAGGGCAGGCCCAGGTTTGTCACTCAGAGCCAGCCCCCATCTTGCCTGGCCACAGCTCCTTCTCAGCCCGCAGATCTCAGAGCGCTGCTTGAAGCAGCATCACTCCCACTGCACAGAGGGGAAACTGAGGCACGAGGCAGGGGACAGGTCTTCCCCAAGGCCCTGCAGTGAGTCAGTAGCAGAACTGGAAATGGTACCCAGAGGTCTGGACTGACAGTCCCCAGCAGGCCACACCTCCTCCCATGGAACAGCCCTACAGTGTCTTCTCCGGTCAGAGCGGGCGGAGGTTTGGACTCAGGACTCCTGGGTTCTAAGCCCAGCTCTGGCACTGACTCACCATGTCCTGTCCCCTCACTAAGCCTTAGGAAGGAGCCCCCCACAAGCAGGCTCTGACCCACCTGCCCCTTCCTGTGCCCCCCCTCTGCTGTAGGGCACAGCCCCAGCCCCTCCCCTGGCCAGTGAGCTGCACACACCAGGGCAGCGCTGTCCAGCTGGAAACTCGAGCTGTGGAAAGAGTGACCCCGTGGTTTCCTGCTGTCCGCTCGATTGTTCCTGGTATGAGTCACACGTTATTGTGAGCACAGCCTCCCCGCGCCGGACAACTGCTCCAATCCATCTCTGCCCGGAGCCCGCCTGGCCACGGGCAGCCCGGCGTGGGTGGGGGGAGCCCGGTCAAGGTCACGACCTGCGGGTGCTGGTGAATGGAATCCCCAATGCCCAGAAAGGCTGGTGAGCACAGGAGGGGGCGGAGGGGAGTGGGCCCAGAGGCAGGGGACAGGCAGGTGGATGGGGCAGTGCTGGGGACCAGACAGGATGGAGTGAGAGAGGATGATGGCCAGAGCCCAGGAGCTGAGAGAAGCTTGTAGCCCGGGGAGGCGGGGGGCAGCAGGAGCAGGACAATGATCTTACCAGAGTAAAATATCCCAGAACTGCTGGGACAGACCCCGACGCTCAGGGCCAGGGCAGGATTGGGCCCCGTTCTATAGCCCCGCTGCTTAGCCCGATGCCCACTCCCAGCAGTAGGTCACCCACCTGCCCCACTGACAGGCCCTGTTGCAGTCTGGCTGCCCCCAGCATTGCTCGAGGGCTAGCAGGAGCTGGGCAGGGGGCCCAAAGTCCTGCCCCACCCTCTCTGCTCCTCCTCCTGTCTCCCAGCCAGGCTTCCGGGCTGCTCCCCCCAACCCCCCAGGAGGAAGGCAGCACGGGATGCACCTCCCCAGCCCTCTTGACTCACCGGCAGCTCCTGCCTGCTCGCTCGTGGTGCCCGAACCGGGGCTGGCTACGAGAGCCATGGAGCTTTCGGACCCTGGGGCGGGAGGCACCCCCCTCCCAGGGCAGGTCACACACACCTCCCTCTACAGCTGCAGAACAAGCCAGTCCCCAGAGCCCTGATGGATTCCCTGAGCAGCCCCTGGCGCTGTGTGCCAGTCACCCAGCCCTCCTGCTGCTACCCACTCCAGCGCCCATTCACGCCCCCGGGGCAGCATGCCCTGCCAGGGCCAGTCACTCTCCAACGGCTGAGTCTGCACCCAGAGGTGCGGGGCCCGAGCCCACCGGCAAGGCACGAGGGGTTCAGAGTGGCTGGCTGGGAAAGGGCACCGTGCTCTTGGAGGGGACCTACAGGCGCCCCACAGCATGGCAGCTCCTGCCCGCTGGCTCCTCGAGAGCTGCCCCATGTGCTGTGGGGAGGCGGGGGGTTCCCTCGCTAACAAACCCCGCTTGCGGCAGCTGCTGCCTGAAAGGAGCTGCCCTCGGGCAGCGTGGCCAGGCTGTCCCCAGCATCAGAGCCAGGTGCCCAGTTGCTAACTCCCCTCTGCCTGCGAGCTCGTGCCACAGGGGTGAGGGTAGAACCCACCCACGGGCCGCGTAGAGAAAACCCCACAGCCAGGCTCTGCTGTGGGCCCCTAACGAGCCCCACACACGGCCCATCAACCCGGCCCAGTCCTGGCAACGTGGGGCTGGGAGCTGGGCTGTGCTCTCCCGGCCATGGCCCCACAGCCCCAGGCCCCCGGGACAGGGTCCAGGAGTCACCAAGTTTCCTGAGCCTGCCCAGCTCCCCGCCCGGCCGGCTGCCCCGTGCCAGCGCTTGGGGGAGGCCAGGGCAGGACGGCCGGAGAAGCGGGCAGCCCACGATGGGGACTCAGACCAACCCAGCCCCATCGCCATGGCGACGCGCAAGGATGCTCCCAGCTCCAGGCCCGAGACTGCAACAAAGGCCTGGCAGCTGCTCCCGCGTGCCGGCCTGGGGGAGGGGCTGGCAGATGCCCCCCAAACCCGGCACCGCCCCCAGCCAGGCCAGCTGGACTCACGAGCCCGGCTGCCATGCAGAGAGGGAACTCACCGCTCCCTTCTCCCTGCCCTGCTGCTGCTGCTTGGCTCTGCCAGCCAGGGGCCACCACGCAGGCTGGGGCTCTGCACAGGAAACACGTCCCGCCTGGGGCAGCCCCCCCGGCCTGCCCCCCACGGGCCCTGGCGGCTGCCGTGCCCCTCCCCCCAGCAGCCCGGAGCATTACACAGCACCCAGCCTTTTCCACCAGCGCCCCACTGCGGGGAGCCCAGCAAGCCGCCGGGTGAGCCCACCCCCTGCCCACTCCTGGCCTGGCCACACCAGCCACTCACTCACCTTGGCCAAGGGCAGCACCATGAAGGCCCCTCCGCCGCCAGACTCCACGATGATGGCCACGAACTTGGGGTTGACAGCGCAGAAGGAGCTGTCCCATGTCACCTTGGACACCCGGATGTCCTCGTACATCTGGTCGGCCTTCACCGGCTGCCCGAAGACGTGCCGGAACTTACTCTGGCGTACCACCCTGCGGCTCATGGCTGGCGGGAGATGAGGGGATCAGCGAGGGAGCAGGCCCCCAGCACCATCACTCCTCTCCCTGCCTGGCCTCCCCAGCCATCCACCGGCCTCGAGTCCCCAGGACACAGCAGGCCCCTGCGGGCTCCAGCCCAGCAGAGCTGTGGGGGAGCCCAGGGCCGGACTAGCAGGGGAGCTGATTGGGGGCCCATGAGAGGAGCTCTCTCTGAATGTGGATTCCAACCTCTCCCCTCCCCAGGCACCTCAGAGGATCTGGCTGGTGACAGCAAGTGAGCGCGGTGAAGAGGCTGCTTGGTGTCTGTGCCCCATGCCAGGGCCCACCCCACAGAGCAGGTGCTGGGAGGCAGCCTGCAGCAGGGAGTTCCCAAAGTGCCAGCCCCCCATCCCAGCTGCAGCAGGAGCTCTGCAAGAACCCTTAGCTGCAGCACCGCGCCTCCATTAGAAGACCAGCAGAGGCAACACCTGGAACTGAGAGAGATGCTGGGGAGCCAGGCAAAAGGGAGCAGGGAGCATCCCTCCTCAGGCTTGCGGAGCTCTGCTTCCCCTGACCCCATCCTCTCTCCTAGGACAGAGCGGAGGGACGGAGCCCAGCCCAGAGAGCAGGTGCAGCCCCATGGGCCTACAGGGCTCTGGATCCCTACTGCCCTGGGTCAGCCCATCGCCCCCATGGTCCCACGGCCACTGCCCTGACCATACCCCAGTCCTGGTCAGGCAATTCCATTCAGACTCCCTACCACCAGGCCCCCCACAGCCTGTTGGATCAGAGATTTTGCATCCCTTCCTTCCCCAAACTGCTGGCAGCATTGCTGTGTAGGCATTAAACAGCCACCACATTAGCCTTCAGAGGTGGCTGCATGTGAGTGGTGGGTAGATGGTTTCCCACCCCAAGAGTTCTCGTCCGAAAAGCCCAGGGACATGGCCGGGGGGGGGCCTCCCTTGTCTGGGTGGATGCAGCCGCAGAGCATCACCGCCATCCTGGCAACTGTGAAAGTGACAATGCTGCCCCCCGAGCCATTCCCTGGGGGTCCCCAACGCTGCCCCCTGGTGGGAAGCGTCAGCAGCACCGTGGTGTTGGAAGGCAGCATGTCTCCTCAGCAACACCAGCTGCTGCAAGCGCATGGTCCTGCGCTGGCCTCCTCAGGGCTGGAGCACCCAAGGAAACAAAGTACTGGGTGCTCAGCACCCACCAGCCGGACTTGGGGGAGGGCGGAGAGGAGCGAGCGGGTGAGGGCCTCGGGGAGGGAAAGGAGTGAGGGCAGGACTGAGGGGGAGGGAAGAGGTGGAACAAGGGTGGGGCCTTGGAGGAAGGGGTGGAGTGGGGGCAGGGCCTCAGGGTGGAGCACCCGTGGGGAAAAGTAGAGGCTGGCCCCTATAACTGGCCTCCCGTAGAAGAGAGTTAAGGGCAGGGTCTCGGGCCCGATTTCGAGGTGCTCCGCGGCCTGGGCTCAGCGTACCTAGAAGGGCCTACGGCTCCGGGCTGGGCACTGAGGTCCGTAACTCCAGCCCTCGGGCCCGTGGAACTTTCTACCACCGGGGCAGACCCCGGCTGGGCAGCAAACAGAGCGTCCTGTGGGGCCGGTCCCAGACCGCGGAACAACCCCCCAGGAACTCAGGGCCACCCCAAACCTCCCCAGGGGCCCTGCTCCCACCGGCCTTCTCTGACACAAACCCAGAGCAGGGGGGCCGTACTGGAGGGGAGGAACAGGCTGCTCCACCGCTCACACAGCTCTCTCCCTGGGGAGAAGAAGAGAAAGAAGGAACCACGGGCTGTCACTGGACAGCGCTCGGACACTGTGGTGATGAGGGTGAGCCCTGCAGAGCAGGGCAGGGGGCACCTGAGATATGCAGTGGCCTGGGGCTACAGGGGCCACTGGCTCCCATGGTGGGGGGCTGAAAGGGCTGGGAAGGTGGCCACTCGCCTGTAAGCTGTCTGGGCTGTGTTCGTACCGCGCCTGGCACAGGCGGTCTCTGGGTGCGACCGCCACGTAACCAAACACAACAGGGACTGCCAAGGGCAGAAGATGGTACAAAACGGGGGGAGGGCAACCTAAGGGGTGGTCTTTCTGCGTGAGTCTGCCTTGGCGTGCCAGCGTGCTCGCCCGCCTGGCCCTCCTCATGGCCTGCCATGGCTTTGCCAGGCCTGGCTGCTTAGCCACATCCCATCCCCGAGGGAAGGAGGGAACCAGGATTCCCTGGAAGCCATCTGCTGCCAGGCTGTTGCTGGGCTCCGTGGGAAGCTGGCATACCCAGTCCAGCATGGCCCCACACGGGGCAGTGTCCATCCACCTGCCCCCCTGAACGCTGCTTCCTCTGGGGGGCTGATGTTCTCCGCCAAGACTAATCCATGCAGCCGGCCGAACCCCGGGCTAGGGGCAGCCATGAAATCGGACATTGCTCTCAGCCCCTGGCCTGTCACGCTGCGCTGGGGCTCTCTGCCTGGCCCCCTTCCCATCCCCTGCACTCCACTCAGTGCCCAGAGGAATAAACCTCCCAGGGACGCTGAGCCATGTTAGACCAGATAACGAACGCTCAGCCTTCCGCAAGCTCCTAGTGCCGCGCGTTGCCCCACGTCGCCCCCACTTCGCAGGTGGGGAAACTGAGGCAAGGGAAGGGACGCGACTTGCCCAGGGTCACCCATCAGGCCAGTGGCAGGGCCAGGAATTAAACCCAGGTCCCAGCTGCACGTGCCCTTTGGCCCAGCGGTTCATTCATTCTCCTGTCAGCACTGGGGCGAGTGGCCTGCACAGGCCTGGGCCAGGGGGAATCATGCCCATCTTTACCCCAGGCTCGGCCCCCCCGGACCTAGGCTGAAGGGGCACCTCACCCTACGCAAGGCTGGGGCTGCAGAGCTGGGGGGGGGGCTCTGCTCTGCCCCCCCCAGTGCAGCGTGCGGGACTCTGGGGTCACCCCCAGCTCGCAGCCCAGCCAGCCTCCCTCCCTCCGCACCGAGCACAGGACCCAAGGGCCACACCGGCCGCATGGCACCCGGGGGCCGCGCCTGCCCACGCGCCGACATCCTACAGACACCGCTGGGGGGGGGCACAGTCCCAGCACCAGCCACCCCCCCGCCAGCCCTGCGCCCCTGGCATCCCCACCACACACGGCACCTCCTGCGCCCGCCCCCGCGGGGCCCGGCAGGATGGGGGGGGCACGTCGGTGATTATCTGCCCTGCTCCCAGTTCAGTCCCGACGGCAAAGCCCCGCCTGCCCCCAGGAAAGGGGCCCTGGGCAGCTCCGCAGCCCGGGGTCCCGCGCCCTCCCCGCGCCCCGGGGACCCTCTGCGGGCCCCGCTCAGCCCGGACACCGCAGCAGCTGGAGGAGGAGACGCTGCGGCGGGGGACGAGCCAGGGTCACTGTCCTAATATAGACACGTCTCCGCCAGCCCGGGCCTGCGGGGGGGGCCCCGGACCGTCCGCACGGGGACCCCGCGAGCCGGGCCGAGCCGGGCCGGGCCGGGCCGGGCCGAGCCCCCCCACCCAGCCGGGCTGCCCGGGTACCGGCTGGCAGCCCCCCCCACCCCCAGCCCAGCAGCAGCTGCCCGGCCCCATGGGGCGGGCGCGGGCCGGGGCCCCTCTCACCTGCTCCGGGGCGGCGCGGTGCGGGGCCGTGCGGGGCGAGCTCGGCTGCAGCCCGCCGGGGCGGCTCGTCTCGGGCTCCGGGCGGAAATGGACGAAGCGCTTCGTGCGGCTCCAGCCGGCCCAGCCCGCGGCAGCTGCTGCCAGCCACGTGCGGCCGGGCTCGGGGAGCCGACAGCTGCGGGGCTGGCGCGGGGGGGCCGGGCAGAGCCCCGGCGGGGAGGGGCCGGCTGGGCACCAGCTGCTGCCCCAGGGAAAGGGCTGCTCCCCACCGAGCCCCAGGGAAAGGGCTCCCCCCTCCAGCTCCCCCCCGAGCCCCCCCAGCCCCAGGGAAAGGGCTCCCCCCTCCAGCTCCCCCCCCGAGCCCCCCCAGCCCCAGGGAAAGGGCTCCCCCCTCCAGCTCCCCCCCCGAGCCCCCCCAGCCCCAGGGAAAGGGCTCCCCCACCGAGCCCCAGGGAAAGGGCTCCCCCCTCCAGCTCCCCCCCCCGAGCCCCCCCAGCCCCAGGGAAAGGGCTGCTCCCCACCGAGCCCCAGGGAAAGGGCTCCCCCCTCCAGCTCCCCCCCGAGCCCCCCCAGCCCCAGGGAAAGGGCTCCCCCACCGAGCCCCAGGGAAAGGGCTCCCCCCTCCAGCTCCCCCCCCGAGCCCCCCCAGCCCCAGGGAAAGGGCTCCCCCACCGAGCCCCAGGGAAAGGGCTCCCCCCTCCAGCTCCCCCCCCGAGCCCCCCCAGCCCCAGGGAAAGGGCTCCCCCACCGAGCCCCAGGGAAAGGGCTCCCCCCTCCAGCTCCCCCCCCGAGCCCCCCCAGCCCCAGGGAAAGGGCTCCCCCCTCCAGCTCCCCCCCGAGCCCCCCCAGCCCCAGGGAAAGGGCTCCCCCACCGAGCCCCAGGGAAAGGGCTCCCCCCTCCAGCTCCCCCCCGAGCCCCCCCAGCCCCAGGGAAAGGGCTCCCCCCTCCAGCTCCCCCCCCGAGCCTCCCCAGCCCCAGGGAAAGGGCTCCCCCACCGAGCCCCAGGGAAAGGGCTCCCCCCTCCAGCTCCCCCCCCGAGCCCCCCCAGCCCCAGGGAAAGGGCTCCCCCCTCCAGCCCTCCCAGCCCCAGGGAAAGGGCTCCCCCACCGAGCCCCAGGGAAAGGGCTCCCCCCTCCAGCTCCCCCACCGAGCCCCAGGGAAAGGGATGCCCTCCCGAACCCCCCCAGCCCTAGGGAAAGGGCTCTCACCCAAGCCCCCAGGAAAGGGATGCTCCCCAGCTCCCCCACCGAGCCCCAGGGAAAGGGCTGCCCCCCAACTCTGCCCTCCAGCCCCAGGGAAAGCGCTGTCCCCCAAACTCTCCCCAAGCCCCAGGGAAAGGGTTGACCCCCAGTGATCCCTCCCTGCAGCCCTAAGCAGAGGCACAGTGGGACGCCCCCCTTCTGGCGGGCAGTGCCCAGCAGCTATGGGGTGTAGGGGGACACGCTCCTGTCGGGGGGGGGGGGGCTCAGGAGGACGGAAGGGGGTGGTCCTTTGGAACCGGAAGGCCCCTGCCTGGCTGGGTCCGCTCAGAGGGTTTGGGTGTCACCCAAACAATCCACTGGACAAACCTAAGAACAAATTGCTGGTCCCCCCCACCCCCGCTTGTCTGAGTGGGGCCAGCCATGGGGGGAGGGGGCAGTGAAATCGTTATAAGAGCCAGCAGATGGGCTGTGGCTTGTGGGCTACAGCCCCGGCGTTGACTGGCGGGACCCCCACTGACAGCTGGAGCTCATGGGGCGGGAGGCTGGATGGGCAGACGGGTGGCAGCAAGCTCTCAGCTCGGCCCCAGAGCAGACAGCCACGAGGGGCCAACACACCAGACCGTAACGACTTTCCCCTCCCCCCTCCATCACGCCAAGGGAAATGGAGGCACAGGGAGCAGGGGAGTGTGACAGGGTCACGGGGGAGCCAGGGGCTGGCAGGAATAGAGCCCCAGAGCCCCACCTCCCCATCTCTGCTCCAACCACCAGGGATGCCACTCGTGTGGGCACATGACCCGAGTTGCATCCCCTGCTGGCTCCAGCAAGCTGAGCACCCAGAGGGGAAGGGGCAGCATCGGGGGCCTGCACCACCAGCCAAGCAGGATCTTGACCCTGCAGGGATGCGTCCCAAGCCCCAGTGGGGGGAAGAGGGGATTGCTGTGGGAGCAGAGGGCGGGGATATGGGGAGCAGCCACACACCCCTTCCCCGAGCAGCGTTGGGGTCACCGCAGCAGCTACAAAGAAGGACGGTTGCTGGTTGCAGCAGCTCCTCACAGGGAGGGGTGGAGAACACAGCCCAGCTCTGGCTGGCTGTCAACACCTGTGATGGGCCAACTCACCCATGGGTCCCACCCCAGCAGCCAAGCCCCCCACGAGGCACTGGAGAAAGTGCAAACCCTCCCAGCCAGCCCACAGCCCAAGCATGGCCTGTGACACCCCAGCAGGGCAGCTCCTAGAGCCCCCGAGGCTGGCGACTCTCAGGCCCTGACAGACAAGGCCAAGGTGTGGGGAGCAAGTGGAGGCTCAGAGCAGAGCCAGGAGAGAACCCAGGTGTCCTGCTCCCAGGGCCTCTCCCTGGCAGTGCTGCCCTGCACGGGGCTGGGCACTGGTGGGGGATAAGCCAGGGCTCAAAACCTGCCGGGAAGCACTACTCCAGGTCAGAGGGGCCAGGGGGAAGGAACAGGCCCAGGTCCCCTGCTGGGCACAGCACAGCCAGAGCCCTTGGCCAGGGTCCTGGTGCCAAATGGCACCAGCGCAAGGCATTCTGGGAGAGCCCGATGCTACTGGGGCGCTGTCTGCTTGGCTGCAGGCCAGGAGCAAAGCCGCAGGCAGCAGCGTTCCCGGCACGCCAGCAAACCCTCAGCCCGGCAGCCGCCCCGGGGGATTAAGGGGATTGTGGGGCTCAGGCCAGCCAACGAGGGAAGCAATGCCCTGGCTCCGAGAGTGGCAAGAGCCCTACAAGGGCACCGAACACAGCTGCATGAGCATTGGCCGAGCTGCACAGACCCAGACCTTTGGGGACTGGGTGAGTGGGAGCGAGACAGGACGGGCATGCCCCTAAACTCTCCCACTCCCAGCACCTGGCCCGGGCCGGCACTGCTGGTGGAGGGCAGGGTCACCTCAGGAGCTGCGCCAGCCCCCGAGGGATAAGGGCAGAGACCCTGGCCCTCTGCTCAGTAGGGGGCAAGGGGACTATGGCATGGAGGCAGGGCCCAGGCCTGCCCTTTGCTCTCTCTGCTGACCCTGCAGCAGGTGGCTACTGCAGAGGTGCCCCCCAGGCCAGCAGGGACATGAGGGCCCTGGCTGCACAGGAACCGCCCTTCTCCTGTCTCCCACCTGGCTCCCAGATTGTCCGTGCGGACACCTGTGCTCTGAGAAAAGCCTGGTGGCGCCCAGTGCGTGGGCTTCAGCCTCCTCTGGCTCTTGCTGGCCCAGGCAGGCCGCACAGCCGCCAGGGCTGCAGGAGGGCCAGGCCTCATGTCCCAGTGTCAGCACAGCATGGGGGAGGTAGGAACATTCCCCTTATGCCAGCCTGGCATTCAGGGAGCAGGTGAGAGGACAGGGCCATGGGAAAGCCCTGACCACAGCCCCTCTGCCACGGGCACAAGGGAGTGAGTTTGGAGCCAGCTCAGCCCAGCCACCCCCTTCCATCCCACTGCTCTCCTCTGCGCCACCTGTTTGCCAGCCGCTGCAGCAACTCTGGCCCTGGCATTAGCACCGGGTGAGCCAGTGAGAGGGGAGCTGGCCCTAGGGCAGGGGCTCAGGATCTGCCCCAAGGGGGCAGCAGGCAGAAGAGACTATGCTGGGTAAAGGGATTTGCTGAGGAAGCTGGACCATGCAGGGTTGTGGGCAGGGAGCCTGGCTGTGAGGGGCCCAGAGTGGCAGGCTGGCCAGGGGCCAACAGTTTGGGTGGCTGGGGAAGGGGTCTGGCCCTGCAGCTGAGGACCCGGCCCTCACCTGTGGACCCATTGGAAGGAAGCACGGCAGCGGCCAAGGGGAGGGTGAAGGCTGATGCTGGAGGGCAGCCAGTGAGAGGAGGGGCTGATGCCCATTGGGGTGTCGAGGGGTTGTTGGAAACCTTTTTGCCATGCTGGTGATTTAGTTTGGGGCCCAGAGTGAGGATTGGATGCTGCTTTCTAGTGTAGTGGATTTGTTCTGGTGGACGTTACTTTATATTATTGGCCCCGCCACCGTCCTGAGTTTTTCCTTGCTAACATTGGAAGGTTTTCTCCATGGGGCTGGGGTGCCCCCGTCTCCCCCCACAGGCAGAGCCCATCCAAGGCCTGGGCGACTGCACAGCTGCTTGGCCCACTGTGCCTGCCTGGTGCCAAAGGCAGTGACCTGGGAGCAGCCCGCCAGGGAGTTACCCAGCAGCCTAGGGCAGGGAGGGGACGGGAGAGAAGGACCGAGGAACAGCCACTTGGGCAGGAGCCATTCCACGCCTCCTGGGCAGACCTACGCCAAGAGATTTCACAGAGGGCACCAACGAGCCATCAGGCACCTTGGGGCTGCTGCCCTGGGCCAGATGGGAATGGGCTGTTGGGGGGGAGGGGAGGGAGGGAGATCCTTGCTCTGCAGCCACCTGGCTGCGGGGGACACAGGTGCCAAACACAAGGCAGTGGAATCCTCCCAGCTGCCCAGGGTAAAGCTGACAGCAAGGGCCCAAACAGCAGCAGTACCTGGGGGCTAAGGAGGTACCAATGCACCATCCCTCTAAGCTGGCAGCTCACCCCTCTTGCAGCAATGCTGCTTGCCACAGTGCCCCAGCCTTCCTGGGGTGGCAGAGCCCAGGCCAGAGGTACGGGCCTGGGGCATTGCATGAGCCTTGCCCCAAGAGTAAGGCAGGAATTCTGACTGATCTCCCTCCCCAACCCGCTCACCCTTGGTCTCTCTGCCTGCAGCCTGCGCCATCCCGGCTGGAGAGCTCCCGGCCCAAGCAGGCCGGCTTTCCTGGCGTTTCCTTTGTTTCCATGGCAGCACGGGCTGCAATAGCACTGTGTGGCGGAGGCTCCTTGGGGTGGGTAACAGGGACCTGCCTTTGCCCCCTGCCCTGCCGGAGGGACTTGTCCAAAACCAGAAACAGGCTGACACCCAATGCTCGGGGGTGGGAGGAGAAGCTGCTTCCTGCCCTTGCACAGCTCTTGCTCCACATGGGAGCAGTTCTTTCCCAGCAGCATCCTCTCGCCTAGGCCAGCTGGTATCGAGCCCACCGTCCTCACACAGCCCCAGGGGAGGCTGGTCCACGGCGGTGTTCTAGGCCACGTACAGCAGGGAATAGAGCCGGGGCAGCCCCCCGGACACGCTTGGGGGGGGAGGGGGGTCACAGGCTTAGAGGCCAGGCCAGGCGCTTTGGGTTAAGCGAATCCCCACCAACTCCTTTTCTGGAATGTTTTGTGTGGGAGGCTGGTGTGTGTCCTCAGCCCAACAGGGCCGCCATAGTGCAATCAGCCTGTAGGGCACCTGGAGGACAAACATGAGGACAGAGGCCAGTGCCCAGCGACAAAGGGAAGGAGGAAGAAGGGGAAGGTCGCCCACGTGTGATTTGCTGGGGATGCATTTTGCTCTTACAGCTAGAATCCCAGTCCTTCTCCTTGGTATGCAAGTCCAGACCCCACCAGGCCCCTAACACGGGCCCTGCAACACCTCAGTGCTTCTTAAGCCTTTGCGTTTAATAGTTTGGTTTAACCACTGTTCCCTTCAGTTCCCTCCTCTTCCCCTTTGATCCACTAGCCCAGTCGCTGCCTTTGGACAAGCTGCAGAAGCCAGACCCCTCCGTGGGCGGCTCCGAGTGCCAGCCGTACCCCAGCTAACAAGGGAATCCTAACGCGGCTGGATCGATGCCTCATCCCTGCAGGATGGATCAGGAAATCAGGGCAGGAGGAGGCAGTGATCCTTTCTTAATTAAACCCAAAGCATGCAAGATAGCTGCCTTGTGCATTTCCTCTGCCAGGTCCCCAAGCACGCAGCTCAGCCCTGTGCAGATCTCACCCCTCCCTGACGTGCAGCTGGCTGCCAGGCTAGCAGCGCTGCCCAGAGCTCCCCGGGAAGGAAAGGAACTCACCCGGCTGCAGGAGAAATGTGCATGTCGTGATAGCCAGGGCAACCTGGCCATTTCCGTGACAAGCTCTCCAGCGCAGCTTGGGGGATGTTAGTTCGGTGTTGGATTGAGAGGAGCGTGCCACGGACTGAAATCACCATCCCTGCCAACTGCTTCTTGGGCGCCTCCCATCTCAGCAGGGACCAGGCCTACCCCTGCTTAGCTCTGAGCCCTGCTAGGGGTGTCAGCTGCAAAGCAATGCAGTGAGGGACAGGAGTTTGGCTGGAACAGTTCCTGTGCTGACTTCTCTAGGGCACCTCCCCCCTAGGCCTAGGTAAGGGCAGTCAGGACTGACGGCAGAGGGCCAGGATTCTCCTCCTTGGTGCATGGGTTACACCCAAGGATTTCCCAGGTGGTGGTGAGGGGAGATGGGGGTAAGGGCATGTTTCAAAAGCACTTCACACTGGCCTGCCCCTGCTCCCAGGACTCCTGCCAGTCACAGCCGGTCAAGGTGCTACAGACCCCCCACCCGCAGCTCGACCATGCTCTCATGGGGCCACGTGATCTTTTGCACTTCCCCACAGCAGAGGGCAAGGAACCCATGGAGCAAGCTGCCAAGGGAAGTGGCGGAGCCCCGTCTCTTGCTGTCTCCACATCAAGACAGGATGCCCTCTCCTGAGAGATCTGCTTTAGCCAGTGCAGGTCACATGAGCTCAACACAGGAGAAACCGGATGAAATTCCACAGCCTGTGTTAGCTGGGAGGTGAGATTAACACGGGCCGTCACGTAACAGAGGCCAGCCTGCCAGTGCCTGGCTAACAGCACCCTGCTCATGCTCACCACCCCTGCCCACCCTGTGAGCAAGATGGCTCATGTTTAAGTCCCATGAATCCCCACGGTACCAGCCCCCCCCCGGAAACTGAGGCACCCACACATGCTTCATCCTGAAAATAAAAATTTATTCAGTAACAAGAACATTGAATCTGCACGTCCGTGCAAGAGTTCACATTTCCAAACAGCCAAGCACGTGGGTACAAGTCTGGGACCAGGGGAACATCCCAGTGGCGGTGGAAGATCAGGGGAGGGTACAAGACGAAGCGCTGTCCCCCACACCCCAAAGTCCAGAACTCTGTTTCCAGCTGTCTCCGAGCACCTTCCTGGGGCCCCTGCAGGGGAGTCAGCCTGGCTGTGAATTCTGGAGCAAGAATGGTTCCTACAAACCCATGCACATAAGTCACATTTGTAGGAAAAAAAACAACCAAAAGGCACCGGCACCTGCATCAGTGCCAACCAAGGATCTGGCTGTGCATGGGCTGAGCCCCTTGCTGCCATCCGAAGGCAAACTTGGCTGCTCTAGCCTCCACCCCAGCACCAGCCTCCCAGCTGCAAGAGAGGTAAAGCCTCGGCACCCTTCCTGTCTCCTGCACCAGCCAGGCTCCTGCAGGTTCTCCTTCAGGAAAGGGATGTGGCATTCTTTGAGCTGGGTCACCCCACATCTTGGGAGCATGTCACTCACTATAAGGGGTAGCGTCACGCACCCCCCTCCCAGAGAGGCTGCGCAATGTAAGGAACCTGAAACTGTACGCTGAGGCGTTGTTCCTGCCCCCTGGGCACGTGCATGGGGGGGGTCAGATTCCCTGGCACAGCCTGACGGGCGGGGCTCAGGCTCTAGACAAGCGTGTACCAGCTTAAAACCCACATCCTGATCTCGGCTGTAGTCTGGAAGGAAGCCTGAGGTGTCCCAGGAACACAGAGCTAAATCCCACCCTGCTGAGAACCAGAACCAGGGCCAACCTCAGCACTCGGATGAATGCCTGGAATATGCCAACACGACTGAGCAGAAGGGGATTTTTTTTTCTTTTTTACACGTTTTCTTGAGTGGCTCAAAGAAAGCTATGCATCAATGAGTGCAATAGACCCGTTCACTTTTCACACACGTGCACACACGATCCAGGAGGACTGAACACCAGGGCACCCTCCATGCAAGGCTCGCCTGGCTGGAGCTCAGGGGCAGACGGAATGGCTGAGATATTGTCCAGAAATCAGGGGCACACTGTAAACAACTTATCCTCCAAGAGCTTTGCAAGAGATCAGCGGAACGGCTGCTTTGTAGAGAAATGCCCATCATTGTTTATTAAACATTTTGATCACAACCCCGCTCATCAGTTACGCTGCTCAGCGATGGGGGACTGGAAATGCTGCGTCCCCTCAGCCAGGAAGGCACCTGCTCTGCCCCGACCTTTGTTAGTTCCCAGACAGATCACCTGGGGTATCTTGGCCAGGCCAAGCTGTAACCAAGACAGGCTCCCAGCTCCCATCCTCCAGCCAGAGGCCACCAGTGGGCGGAGAAGCCACTACTCAGTCAGGCTGCGCTGGGCTAGAGTGATGGGTGGGTGGATTCTGGCCTAGCATCCCGGTGCTGTGAACAGGCTGCCGGCTCACGTGGCCCAGCCAGAATAGCCGGGCCCGCGCTTGAGCCATGGGTGCCCAGCACCCCAACAGACCACGGGGAAGGGGCAGGTGCCAGCTCTGTGAAGAAGCCGAGCCCTGCGGCAAGATTCTCTTCAAATGCCCCATTCCCTCCTCCCGCGGGGACGCTTCCTGCAAGCCAACTGCTGGTTTGTTGGCAGGCTGTGTGCTTGCGCTGGCAAATGCAGCTCTGTACGTTTGCCATCCGGCCCTGGGCTGTGTAGAGTGCAAACAGGGCATTTCCCACGGTCGTCCTCACAGAGCAGCCACAGACCCTTCCCAGTGCTCCACGGCACATGGCCTGCATGGGCCGGCGTTTCAGCCACAGCCCCTTGGAAGTTCTGGGCTCCTCTCGGCCACCTGCTTCAACAGGACAATCGCTGCTGCTACGATGCAAAGAACTCTGCGCAGACCCTGGTGCTGCAGGACTGGCCCTGCTGCCAGGCGCAAGTCCTGGCAGGACCCAACTGAGCTCTGCTCTCGGCGGCTGCAGCTCTCCATGAGTCATGGTCACTGCACATTTCACATCACCCTCAAAACTAGTGTGCGCACAGCACCTTCGATCCCATAACGGTGCCTGGGCAGGGCTCAGCCCCCCCTGCGACGAGCGGCTGCTAAGAACACCCAGTGGTTTTGCTAGTTACTTCGGTTCTGGCAGGATGCGTAGCCAGCGAGGTTAACAGAATGCCATACCCCACCAACAGCCCCCTGGAGGCACCGCCAGGACTGCAGGACAGCGAGTCAGTCCTGTCGCTCTTCTACGAAGAGCAAACTAGTTGTAATTTGCTAGAGGGAACATTTGTGAAATGCGCTGCTATGCCCCACTGGAAACCAGCCGCCAAGGGTCAGCTCAGCCCTGCCCTGTGCTCACACTCTAGCAAAACCGGCTGAACCTCAGAATTGGCTCTGAAATACAATCCTGCCATTCTGCAGTGGAAGAGGGTAGGTAATGTTCTCCTGCAACAGGGGCTCTTGCAAGACGGACACATCATTTGGCAGAAGCGGGCAACGGGCTCTCACTTGCTGAGAGGGAAGACCGCTTACAAAGGGAAACCCACTCAAGCATTTGTGCAGAGGCCAATGAACACCACTCAGATGGATTCCGGTGGTTTTGTTTTCCAGTTTACAGAATGTCCTTTCAAGAAAACAATGTAAGAAATAACAAAAGTTATCTAGATAAATACTGTATGTACACAATTTAGGGGGAAAAAGGGAACTTTCAGACAAATCATTGCTCCAGGTTAAGTGTTAAGGTGAGAGCAGAAAGAGAGGAAACTTCATGTAACAATTAAATCAGCCTTCCCGTTTGAGAGCCAGCTGAGTGTGTACGTGAGTGTGGGGAGAATACCTCAGGGAGCACTAGGAAAAGAACAGCCCTGGGTGGGGGAGAGAATGGTGAACAGATGATATGGCCATTAATGCAGAAGGCCCACAGCAGTATTCAAGTAACGAAAGGGTTAAAACCCTACAGAATTGTTTGTTTTAAAAGAACACACGTCAGTTCCCCCGCTCCCCCACATTGCTGCTGTTAAAACGGGTTCTTTTAGATTATGAAATTCAAATGAATTTGGCGGCCCCAGGGTCGGAGCAAAGAAGAGGCTGGCTCTGGGAGGGATTGCTGTTTGAAGTCTCTAACCACACTGGTCACGATCAAGACACCTTGTACATTTTGGGGTTTTTTTGTTTGTTTGTTTGTTTTTAATCACATTGGAGCCACTCCCTGGAAACAAACCATGCAATTTGGGGCAAGTTTGTGTTCCAAAGTTGGAGCCATAGCGAGAGACTGAAAAGTGCAGCCCAGCCATCAGCTGCCTTTGGGCTGCAGGAACAAGCCAACCAGACGGGTTTGCGCTGAGGCAGCTTCAGAAGCAATTTGTCACTGTTGGGGAGTTCTAGTTAGCTTGAAGTGGATCAAAAAAAGCCACAAACAGAGCTTGGCACAACCTTCATATTTACACCAGCTGCCACAGCTAGCACCAATTTGTGTGTGTGTGTGTGTGTGTGTGTTCGTTCAAGTTATTTGTGACTTGGTTCCAATCTAATCTAACCCTCAAGATTTCACCACAGAGAGATGAGCCAACTGCCAACAGCAATTGTCACTTACGAAAGGTGTTCTTTGAAAACAAAGAATATTTGAGGTTATTTGAGTTAAAAATAATTAAAAAAAATAACAAATGGTCTTGCAGTCAGCGTCCCACACAAAAATACAACCCAAATCTACATGCGCCAGGAACAGTAAAATGACAAAATATATAAAATTAACGAATAAAGTGCATGTTCCTTACATATTACACCTGCCCCTTGTATGAACATCAGAGGTTTTGTTTAAAAAGAAGTCCCAGCTGAGGGCTTAGGATCACATGGTATTATAGAACGAATTGCTTGTCCGCTTTTTGTCGTTCGCCTTTTTTAGTCTCCTCAGAGGGTGAGTTCTACCGTGTTGATGTCTAGGTGCTACAGCCAGTCTTTGAGCCGGGAGCCAAGAGTCTAGTACCTTCGTCTGTAGCAGCGAAAGACCCTCTTCAGAGCTAGTCAATCTAGGATCTGTGCTGGGACACAAACTCTGCGGAGCTGAGCCGAACTCTTTGGCATACTGCACTGGCGGCCTCTCCACTGGCTGGCTCTGGGCAATGCACTCAGTTGTTTTAAGCTGCTCTACAAAATGCTCGGTGGGCTTTGGATCCTGGCGAATACGGGGAGAGGAGGCACAAGGCTTTTCCGGTAGGCCTTCCAAGCCATGCTCTGGCAATGCCCCACGCTTGCCTTGGCCAGTCCTGGGGGAGGCGGGCAGCAAGTCAGACCGGGTCAGGCCGGCATGGGAAGAGGCTGACTCCCTTTCGGATAAGTCATCTTGAGAGAGTTCCAGGCAGCCCAGCTTGGCTAAAGATGCCGAGCGTTTCATCTGGGACGGCGTGGTAAGCCCTGCTTGCCGTACCTGGGCCTCAAGTTCCTTCGCACGCTGCTTCACTGAGCCGGGAGTCTCACTCATGTCTTTGATGCTGGGGCTGCTGGAGCTGTGGGGGAGGCCGCAGGGGGGGAAAGAGATGCCCATGGCGTCAGTGTGGTTACTGAGGAAATCTAAGTCCTCGTTGCTCAGCTCCATGAAGGCACCATCACTCGCCCCGCACAGGACATGCCCGTTCCTTGAGAGGCTGCTCGGTGCCGCTGGCTCATCGTCCGTGCTCGTGCTGTGCTCCATAACGCCCTCCAGATGAACTACGCGTTGGTGAGAAAGGTAATCGAGGCCTGCTAAAGGCGAGTGTGCCACCTGGCCAACGAACGAAGAGGTATCCAGGTTAATCAGTGCTGCTCCGTACTCTTCCTCGGGACTGCCCAAGGTGAAGGTGGCCCGCCCGAGCTCCTTGTGCTCTAGTACTGAAGGGTTAAGCAAAGGCAGAGCATCTGGATGTATAGGTGCCATCTCAGTGCACACCGAAGGGTTCAGGTTTTCATCTACTGGAAGTAACACCGCTGCGTTCTCCAGCACGCCCTGCTCACAGCTGCTGTCACGCTCATGGAGATCAGGTGGCGTGCCCACGTGGGAGTACTCGATAATTTCTAGTCTCCTGGGGAGGTGACCAGGAAGGGCTGGCTCCCCGGAGCCATCCAATGACACCACTGTCCTGCGCACATCCTGCTTGGCACCAGGCTCTGCCAGCAGAGACTCCTGAGCAGGCTGCACAGGGCGAGGAGTGAGTGGTGGCGACAGGTGCGTGTCAGCCGGCGGTTCAGGGCCATGAGGCAGTGCACCCTCGGCTGTTGGGCTCTTGTCACTCTCGTTCTCTCTACGGGCAGGATCCAGCTCCCAGGACAGTTCCTCGGTTTTTCCCTTTGGTGCAAGCTCGGCAGCTGCAGAATCATTCTTGGAATTCTTCCGAGTAGGTAGCAAGCACGTGGGGGGAACGTGCTGGTGCTCTTGCTCCTGTCTCAAGCGCTCCTCGAATTCCAAGGTGGCACGTTTAACAGACCCCGGACACCACTTCGACCCAGGGTTCAGACCCTGCACTCGAGGCTCCTGCTGGTCTTCTGCGGGATCGCTTTCTTCCACATCCGACACACAGGTAGGTGGCTGGAAGGTTGGAGCATCTTCCTGGTCTGGTTTTGGAAGGTCTTTTGCTGTTTCCTGCTGTGCCATGCAAGCTCCTTTGCTCTGTTCAGCCTTGCCAGGGTTATTTTCAGATGCCCAGAGCACCTCTACAGGCAACTCATGGGCTGTATTCCTCTTTGGTGCTTGGGCATGGTTGGCTGAGCCCTCCATCTTCTGCTGGCACGGTCCTACGCTCTGGTTGATGGATTCAATTTCAGTTATGATTTCTTTCACAGAGATTGCATTTTCCGAGTGGGATCTTGTGAGAGGGCCCATGATGGTCAGTTCGGAGATGTCCTGGAAACACAGAGAGACTTATTACAAAATGCAGGCAGCCTTGCCAACAACACACCTGCAGTCAAACAGCCTGAACTGCAGTGAACACACATACAAGAAAAAGAAAAAGCCCCCGGTGCTAATGCAGAGTAGTGGGCACCAAGATCTCACTCCAAGCAGAAACGATTGGGGTGCTCACGACTGGAGCGCTCACGACTGGAGCTGTTCCAGAGGCGCTCAGGTCTCAATAAAACTTTCCAGCCAGGATTTGCCACTAGCCTAAGGCATTTAGATACCAAACTAGCTGAAATGCCAGGAGATTTAGGCACCCAACTTCCATGTGCTTATTACTTAACACATGTTTGAAGGCAAAACTCAGGTCATTTAAAAAGAAAATAAGGATAAGAGTGAGAGTTCTCACCCTGTACAGAACAGGAATGAAGATGACGATGGATTGCTTCAAATCCAGCCGCCAGGATATGTATGCTAAAGGCCCTTGTTGGAGTCTAAACGTTCCACAATTTCCATTGGAGAGTAGCTCGGGATGCTAGAGCAGAGACAGAGCTACCAGTACGCTGTCAATTGTGCCTTGCGGGTACCGGACTGAAATAGGAGGCAGAACCAAAGAGGCTCAGACCAATATGGAAAGGAGGCAACCAGTGCTGTACTAACCAGAAGAGAAAACTATTTAAGTAAAACCATTTCCCAGGAAAAAGCAGGTCTCGGACTAACCTAGATCACAGTTAGAACTGCCAGCGGGGTCTGACTGGAGAGAGAACTAGGGCTGGTTTCCAGGACCTGCTTTCACTTAGCCCAGCAGAGAAAGGGAGCAGGAATTCAGAATGTTGGGAGTTAAACTACGCCAGCCACATGTCTCCTGGGGTGCACCACCGAGCGTCATGTTTATCACACTCTGATATTTCACAAGGGACAAATTCAACGGCCATTAGTAGCAACTCTTTAAGTGAAAGGTGAGCACAGAAAATCAGCAGCCATAATAGCCAGCCCTTCAGCTGCTTCGGTTAGAGAGTCTAGATCCCATTCAAGATCTCAACGATTTACATATAAAAAGTGTTCTCTTGGACATAACCCCTCCGAGCTTGCTAAGGACACGGGCTACCCTTCGGCCAGCGAGCTGCAGTCCGAGACACGGAGTGGAGAACTGTCTGCAGCACTTACTACATTTAAAAAATCCTCACTGGAAGATAGAAAATCGAACAAAACTAACAACTGACAAGAGCGAGCATGCTCTGGAGGAAACGGCCAGAGCACCACTGCTGATCAGCCACAGCCCATGAAGACACAAGATGATCGGGTCTAAAGGGCTCTAGCTTCCTTTTTCATTCTGCATGGCACTAAGACTCTAGATAACTGCCAATCAGAGGGCACCTAACTGCAGTGTCCTGTTAGCCCACCTGTGCCTTGGCCCCCCGAACAGATGCACTATCGTGCAGACATTACATTCATTTTTTTGGGGAGGGGGTTCGTTTACTCATGAAAACGAACCACCGATAGCACTAGCCACCCAATCCTGGCCTGCAGCTCCCCTCACTTGTATTCCAGCGCTGGGCTCCGCACACACAGCTCTGTGAATGCCTTTCAGTCCTGCCCTGCTGCTCCCCCGCCCCCCCAGCTACTCCGAGTCTGGAGACCCCTTCACACACCTCTGCTGGGGCAACTCAGCCCTGACCCGCAGCCCCTCTTCAGTTCTGTTCCAAGTTCTGGATTCGCAGCCTGTAGTTCTGCCCAGGCTCTTCAATGCTGACCTAGGGCTGAAGCCCCTCCCTGCTTTGCTAGCCCAACCATCACTCCCACCATCCCGACCTGCTACCCCAAGCCTGGAGCTTCCCACCCGAGAACGTTGCCGATCGGCTCAGGCAGTTTGGTGGTGTTTATGAGGAGGACAAACAACTGCCCAAGATGCGATTCCCAGGCTAGGGGCACGTGATCGGAGTTGAGAAGCTCACAGTAGTTGTACTACCACGAGTTTGCTGGTCTCCTTACGCAAAGCTTTACATCGGAGAGTTTATCAACGCAACTGACACATTAACTGGAAGGCCAGAACGTTGCCCGTCTTTCCACTGCATTAACCATACAGCAAGAGAACCATGCAGCCATCAGGAACGTTCAAACAGAAGTCCATAGGAAAGCAGCAAGCCGTGGTTACCTCTGGTTGTTCCTCATCTGTGGAAGACTCTTCCGGTGCTGCAGGGGAGTTGCCTGCAGAGCTATGCCTCTGGGTATCTACAGCAGTCTCTGCTGGCAGCGCCTCCGGCGCAGACATCTTGGAGACCCCGTTCCTCCCGCCTCCCTGCTCGTCCATCCTCGAGTGGGAACAGGTGTGAGACCGGCTCTCTTGGGACAGCTCCTCAAACTTCTCTAGGGCACTGAGGAAATCAATCCTGTCTGTGGTTTCAGGCTGGGAACTGAGCTGTGGGCTTGGAGAATTCTGATCAGGCGACCCAGGAAGGTCTTTTAAACAAGCCGTGAATTCCTCCATGGGTACCAAATGCACGTTCAGGTCAGTTTTAAGGGCATCTGTCTCTAGATCATCCACGGTCAGATCAGGGAATGCTGTAGCCATCTCCAAAGGCTCTGCAAGTTGCATCAAGGCCTCAGAAGAATGGCAATTATCCAAGGGAAATTCCGACTCATCCAAGCAGCACCCTGCCGGACACCCGTTGAGGTTATTCAGGTTCAATTCGTCCTCTATTTGTTCAGCGCGGAAGCCTCTGGCTGTGAACTCCAAATGGATCCTCCTCTCTTTGGCACAAAGCTCCTCGATCGTGTCCGTGTCCTGCTGGAGCAGACGGTCCACGAGTGGCCCCACGGAGAAGACGGGAGATGCAGGCTGGTGGTTGTCATTTGCCGTGGGCTCAGAGAGCTGCTCTGCGGAAGTGGTGATCTCCTTTTTGTTCAGCTCCATCCCAGACTTGCAGATCGGCTGGTGGTGCTCCGAGAGGTCGCTGTCCGAGTGTGACCGCCACAGTTTGTTATGCCGCTGTTTGCTGCGGGAGAAGAGAAATGTTTTAGTCACTGTCAGAAACCACCTGCGGATCACACATGCCTAAAATACAACCCTGGGCCAAACCCAGGTTGGCTTAAGTGGGGGGGCTGCTGCCATGGTAGCCTCTGGGCCAGATGCAGCGGCGACAACCAGTCCCTTCCATTAAACGTGGTCAAAGTTGGTCAGAAAATGAATCCACAGGGGCCGAAGTGGCCTGGTTAGTGCAGTCGGCACTACTCCAGCATTGCGGGCGAGCTGGTGACTGCAGCACGGTAGGAAAACCAACCAATAGGAAGGGGTAATACAAAGCAGGCCTCTGCCCTCTGAACTTTCTGCTCCCCACACCCCCCAACGCCTGCAGCGGCAAACTCTGCCCTGCGGGGAGTGGGTACCGTTGCAATGGACTTCAGAATATCCATCTGTGTAAATGAGCACAGGGGTGTAAGCCATTTACATGCACGGGCCCCCGTGATTTGTGCGGGCCTCATGGAACTCTGCTGAACTTGGTCCTTTCTTTGACCCTAGATGATGGATAGGTTGGAAAGGGAGAACAAGCTGCAGGGCACCAGCCGGGGGACACTCAGTGGGGTACGTGGTGGGCCTGGAACAAAAGGATGCCTGATTTCCCCTCTAGGCTCCAACACCCCTGGGGCATGCTCTGGTAAATAACTGAGCTATGGAAACCAGAGAACGGTGTGGGGGCTGGGACATCCTGCATGGTTACAGGAGGCCAAAAATAGCATCTTGTTTGCAGGACCGAGGCCCAGGACAGCCACCCCCTTGCTGCTGGAAAACATCCTTGGGAGGGTCCCAGCAGTCACACGCTCGAGCGAACGTCAACAGCAGCACCTGTTCTGAGACCTGTTGTGTCCGGGGCCCTCACAATGGGGCGATTTCTCCGAAGTGGAACCAGATCAATGAAAACACACAACCAGCCCTGCGCTGCGCTTTAGAGATTTCCCTTCCTCCGCTTGCTGCACTTTCACCGGCTCCCCCTAGGAGGAGAGCACACACCGCACCACGCTCAGCTCCCAAGGACGCTGCAGGCAGCCAGCCAAGTCTGTGGATGCCCTACTGCAATCCCACCTCCCAGTCGCCTGCTTGTGTGCAGAGATCCCAGCCAGTGCGGTCTGGCTGCTGAGCAGAGGTACACTGGTTAGCTAAAACAGCAGCAAAGGCCTAACAAGGCTGCACGTTGCTGGTGGGGAATGCCCTACGGCTAGGGGGCCTCACAAAATGACCCAGTGCCGAGTTAGACTGCAGACCCAGCAGTCAGGCACCAAGAGTCAGTGTGTGTGAAATGGGCCAGGACTGGATCCCCTGGGACGGTGGGGAGGGCTACGAAGGGCCTGTGTAGGGCCCCAGTACGGCTGTAAGATACACGCTCTTGGTTCCCACTGGGCACTGACCCGACAAGCATAACCTGGAGACGGAGAGTATTTTATCTGCAAATATTCGTTAGTGCAATGAAGTAAAGCAGTGACTACCGCTCCTGGCGGTCACCAGGTATTCCTTCTGTTTATGAAGGATGTTGGGATCACGGCATGAGCTGGGTCTCAGGAGGTCAGAGCTCCATGGAGGGCTCCCTGCCCGGATGTCCTTGGGCACACTGCTTTGTCTCTGTGCCCCAGTTTCTGTAAAATCCTTCTCAGGGACACTGTCTGGTTACATGCAAACGCTTTAGGGCCGGGACTGTTTCTCACTATCCTCCCGCGTGCAGTCCAACGCCCAGCACAACGGGCCCTGCTTGTGACTGGACCTTGTCTAGACACTACTGTCACACACATCGGGCAGAGCTTTCTGGGCAGTTCATGCCCCGCCTCTCTAGTGACTGTGTGATGAACTCTGCGCACGTGTTTTATTTTGAAATTCAAATCACCTGTTTGCAAGAGCAAACTGGATTTGCCGAGTGTTTTATCCGCCTCCAGCAGAGCCCGAGCCCAGGTAACAGCAATTCTGGGGCACGGTCAGGGTCGAGCAGAGCAAGCGGGTGCGGGCACTCAGGTGGGATCGCTGGGAGCAGCTGCAGTGAAAGTCTCTCATTCCCCGACCTGTGTCTTGGGCTGGAGCTGGGCAGCGTGAAAGGAGCTCTCTCAGGCCCTGAGGGTCAGTCACTTTCTCGGGTAGCTGGTCCCCCGGCAGGTGGCCCCAGGTGGTTTGGTAAAAGGAACGTTCAAGCTGCACAAGGCACAGCATGGCCCTCGGGCTCGGCCCCTGCCGGAGCACACGCTGCGGCAGCGCGGTGCCCAGGCTTGCTAGGAGGGAGAGGAGAGTTTAATGAGGTGAAGGAAAGGCTCTGGCCCTGCTGCTAATGGCTGACAGCTCCAAGGAGCTAAACATCCCTGCTGCTGTGACAAAAGGAGCTATGGGGCTCCGTGTTTATGGCTGGAACGCAATATCCCGCTTACCACGCCCCCTTCACCTTCCCAACAACCTCGCCAGACAGTCCAAGCACAGGGCTCTCCTCACAAGCCCTCGACTCCACCATCTGAGTGCACTCACAGAAGTACAGATCTGCTTGTTACCTGCCTTGGGGTAACACAGCAAACAGGCCTGGGGGCAGCTCAAGGGGAGAGCCCAAAGCTGCAACGAAAGAGGGCAGAGAAGCCTTTTGGAGCTGTGAAAGCAGAGAGCAGGTGAGGAGTGCGTGGTGCCCCGGGGTTCTGCCTGCCGCTCTGCCCAGCATGGCACTTAGCTCACCCCAGACTGGTTAGCCTCGTGCGCTGAAAGGCCTCACTGATAACCCAATTCACGTCGTTATACTGGGGACTTGTCCAGAGTGGGCAGAGGCTTGGCAGTTGCATACCCGGGGTGAGGGTGAGCCACGCGCTGCAGGAGTGAAGGTGGCATTCCCATATTGGTTACGAATAAACTTGTCCATGTCTAGCACAGAGGGAGCAAAGAAGAAGAAATCAAGACTCATCACGCAGAAGTTTCCAGGTGTGCTAGAGGCTACCAGACAAGCTCACTCAGTCACCTAGATTCGTAGAGGACTTGAGGAGGTGAAGTACTAGCCACACACCAAGTACGATTGGTTTTTAAAGTCTTCTGTTCACCCACGCGCTGCAACGGGAGGGAGCAGCCATATGGCAAACCCTAGAGACACAGCATGTACGTCCGGGTTCCTCTTTACGGAGCGGGACAGGTCAAACATCTCACAGCTGGATCAGTGTGGTGCTCTGCTCCTCTGACAACACCACGCACATTTCCAGGCTTGCTTCATCTTGCTCCGGCCTGAGCTGCACACGGACAATGCTGAGAAAGCTGATGATGTCCTAACGCACTGGTAACTGCCCAGGGATTTCATCTGCAACCACCTACCAACAGCCGGTAGCAGAGGAGGGTTCCAGCACCAATACTGCAGCCTGGCAGAACACCAAGTATCTTTTCCTTCCAGCAGGTCAAGTCAGGACATTGTTTAACACCTCCTTTATGGGGACGTCCAGAAAACATGCATTACTGAGGTCTTTTTACTCCTCAGCTGACAGGCCTTGTGTTACAAAATCCCCTGCCATACCTTACCTCCCAGCTGAGCTGAAAATGTCATCCAGGAATAAACACTTGATGTTTAGAGTACAGAGGAAAGGGGCTCCCCCCACTGACTGCAGCAACCATTCCTCAACAAAACGGCCCTGAAGCCAAGCCAGATGTTGGGCAAGCATGTTTCTAAAAGGGAATGGTGATGCTGAGATGATTGGGCCGTATTTCGTAGATGGCAGAGAGGGGGACTGGTTTCCTACTTAGCCATGCTGTAAAAGCTAGTGGAATCATTTGGTTCTGTTGGTGCCTAGCTCAGAGTTTGGAGTTGAGTTCTGGGACACTTTTGGCTTAGAACCAGCGTTGGACCAAGCCTTGCCCTAGAGCCCTTATTATGCCACTGGCTGTTCAGACTGATTACTCAGCTCCCCCACCCCCACGGGGAGCTTCAGGGGACTGGCTAAGGCTCCCCATACAAATGGAGCACTCTTCCCAACCCCGCTCCTAAGGTAATGATGAATTTGCGCACCGATGAAGGGGAAGCACTGAATTAATCCAGTGGAGTCACTCAAGTGCCTGTGCCTTATTTTATACTATAAGTAAGGTTAAGATTTTGGCATGGGGATTTTTATTAAAATTCACGGGCAGGACATGGGCAATAAACCATAAATCACAGAAGCCCAATGCCCGCACAGGAATGGGGGGGGGAGGGCAGCCCGAGCCCCGCACAAGGATGGGGGCTGGCAGCCTGAGCCCCACATGAGGGTGGGAGGGAAGCGGGGGTGGCAGCCAGTGGGGCTGAAGCAGAAGTCACGAGTTCTGTTAAAGGCAGGAATCCATGACCAAATTGTATCCCCCTTTATAGCAGAGTGGAAGCATGTCAGAGACAGCGTTCTCAAGCACACACTAATTCTGAATGAGGCAGGAACACAAGCACCTGCCTGCAAATCTGCTGGGCCGGCCACGTGGTCAAGTCAGACAAACGCTCAGGGGCTCTTGAAACACACTGACGGCAGAAAACAAACATAATTAAACCAAGGCCCCGAACCCCAGCGCACATGGTACAAAAACAGGATCAAGGCTGAATGTCAGCGACCACAACACGCAGTCCGGGACTACACCCTGCTGTCAGCACAGCTGTCTGTGGCTTCGTACAGATGGGAAGCAGCTGAGGTTTCTGACGTGTGAGAGCAGCAACACCCAGCTTCCCACACTCCTCTCTGCAGCACCCATACCGAAGGAGGTCCAATCCGCTTGGGTTCAGACCCTTTCCGGTTCTCCTTTCAAGATAAGCCTGGGCCAGAGTGGGCTGGGGAATGATTTTGTGTTTAGGAAACACAGGACAGGAGACAGATTTGTGCTCGAAATCTTACGGCCAGTTCCTTCCCTGCCCCCGGAGCTCACCTCGCCAGCAGAATCCCTTGGTACTCCTCCAGCTGCCTCATGAAGCTTGGGTTGGGTTTGGTGACCGTGCGGCGCTCCTTCACGTGGTCATACGCTCGGTCCAGGTTCCAGCCGTACTCCTTCATGGCATATGCAATCACTGTGGAGGCCGACCGGCTGACTCCCATCTTACAGTGCACCAGGCATTTCGACCCGTTCTTCCTAGGGCGGGGGAATGGAAAAGGATGATTTAAAAGCCTCCTCTGAACAGCTTAGGAGAGGCAGACACTGTAGGGGGGAGCTCCAAGTTACTACACAGCTCCTTCTAAGCAAGCACTTCCATTCTCAAGGAAAAAGCCTTCTGGAGAACACGTAGTAAAAACAATGAACAGATGTAAACAAAATATATCAGGAGTTGCCCATCAGCCTTGGGGGGCCCTAGAACAGGGGTTCTCAGAACAATTGTTTTGGATGGCCTCAAAGTGGGGCCAACCAACCCTTGCTGGTGGCCGCTCTGAAAATTTTTGTAAACCCGAGTCCCGCTGCCCCGGGCTGAAGCCCAGAGCTGGAGCCAGCTGAGCACCCACACTGGCCCCACGTGTCTGCAGAGGTGCTGCCTGGAGCCCCCAGGAGGCTGCATGGTGCAGGCTGCTGATCCCCTGCTGGCAATGCCAGCAAACACCAAGGCAGCTGGGAGCAACAGCTGGCCACATCTGAGAAAAGCTGCCCTAGTAGGTCCTTCCAGCCCTTCAGCGGGATTGGACAAAGATCAAGTCCAAAGGCCACGAGTGTTTCAACTCAGCCCTTTTGTACCAAAAGCCCCTGTCGGCCTCTGACAAACCCAGGTTGAATGAGTCTATGCAAACCTCCTGGGGTGGTCTGTCTCTGGAGGCGTTTACGGTCTCAGCAACTAGCCCTCATCACCCCCACTGTTATTAGCCCCTGGGAGAGGCATGGTAACCCTCCCCCAGAGCAGATCATCATTCATAAATTGAATAAAAGGGTCCCCCAAGATACCGCATGGGGTCACATATCTGTCACACCGGGCTATGTACCAGGCAGCTCAGGACAAAGGTGGTTTTGTTTTTCACCTCCTAGCTCTTGTTCGGCGCACAGAGCAGTCTTGGTACAGAGCTGGCCGTGAAGAGTTTGCTCCGGCTTGAGAAGGGCTTGCTCCATTGCCAGGAACGCAGGGTTCTGGCTTCAGGCGAAGTGTGAGCGGCAAGCAAGGGCGCACAGGCGGTGATTTGCCTTGTCCAGCACGGACTTCAGCCGTACAGCTTTCAGCGCTCAGACCTGCCCCCGTATTCTTTGCAAAACGTGCATCCTGAAAGGAGGATATTTCTGACACGGACAAGTTTCCAAGGTCATTGCACCAAGGAGCTCGATGTGCTTTAGAAGTATATCTATATATACGCTCGGGTAAATCAGAGAGGCTTAATGATTTGTTGGAGAAGCAGCCATTGTCAATCGGGTCATCATCTCTGGGGCACGGGCAGGAGACAGATACAAACCCCCGCCACAAGAGGGTTAAAGGCAGTCCCTTGTTTGGAAATCCATCCCAGACTTGCTGGCAATGCATGTCAATTGCTTCTGTGACCAGCGTCTTCCTGAATCAGATGGCTGCTGGATTTATTATAGACAACCTAGAGAAGTGTTGGCAACCCACTGGCCTCCAGCTACCAGACTAGAAGTGGCCATTCAGATAGGAAGCCTAGCAAGCATCTCGTAGTGCTAATGGATAAGGGTTTTTTTCAGAGCAATGTCTGCCTGCTTTGTACGCAGGGAACGATTTGGATTTTGTTCACAGTTATGTTGCTTTCCAGTGTCTGCTGAGCTCTGCTTGTTGCCTTGTCCTCCCAACCCGCCCCACCTGTTTCGCCCACGTGTCAACAAGGCAAAAGAACTCTCTCCAGGAGCGAGTAGCTTCTTTGTTACCTGTCTGCCTGGCACCTAGCACAATGGAGTGTTTGGGTTTCCTCGATGCTCTCATAATGTAAACCCCAAGGCTGTGTAACAAGTAACCCCATTCCCCTTTGGCATTAACAGCTGTGTTTGTATGGTTTTATGTCCCCTGACATTTTACAGAAGTTTAACACTTCAGGTGGTTCTTAGTTTCTGAAGCTCCGGAAGCAGCCCTAAGGCACTACAAATACAGGGCAGCCAAGGGGATGACTACACAGCAGCATTTTTCCATCTTACTACCATGTGCGATTTTTGTAATTCAGACAGACAGAAAGGCCCATTGCACACAGCAACAGCAGGAACTGAGAATGCAGATGTCTTGGTCCTAACGCAGGACAAAGGGTAGTTGGAAAGAGAGAATGGCCAGAAGGAAACATTGCATTACTAGGAGCTTGCTGTATTGTGTTCGTTCTTTAAGTGCAGACTTACTTGGCTTTGGAGATGAATTTGTAAGTGTCGTTCCAATATGCCAGCAGATCTGTAGCCTCCTCATCGTACACCCGGATGTTATGGTACTCGAAGACGCCTGGGAAGAAGTTATCTATTTCTCGAGTGACATTCAGAATGTACCGCACCCTGTGTGGAAACAGAGGGCAGATAAGATTGGACAGTCTCTGCAAGGAAATGGGTTTGCCTTGTTTTGAATTTGTTTGGAGCCAAGCAGTCAGAGTTACAAGACTACAACACAGAGCAAGCCGATTTGGGAGTTAAACTTCAATGCAGGGAGGAAGGGATTGATTGCGAGGCCAGGCTAAGGGTTTGCTGTGGAATTTCTAACTTAGTCTCTGTGGAAGGGACTTCGGTCTGCTGTGAATGAAAACCAAACCAAACCAAGACTGGCTGGCCAGCCCGCCCATTCAGCTGCTCTGTATTGCACAGAAGGGCCAGTGGTGGTCACTTGGCATATGCTACAATACAGCTTCATCTCTTCCTGCCAGCTGGAAACCATCCCCCTGGGAGACGCACAATCCCCTTTCCAATCTCCATTCCTATTGGGCCAGTTACCACCAGTGTTGGGAGACTAGGCTGTAAGGGCATTAGCCTGAAGATCCGTGCTCTCGACAACATGGGACCCTCCTAACACGCCTCTCTCCGGGGTCTAAACAGGAGTAGCCGCCTTCTTTCTGGGATTTGCACCAGGCCCTTCACTTTAATCCAAGACACCAGACTAGTCTCAGAATTAAGACCACAGCGAGCCAACTCCTGATTGGACCCTCTTGTATTCTGCAGCTGCCCAGAACCCAGAGAAACTAGAAGAGCATTGCCTGTGGTTGGGACAGATTTGGTTCTTCTCCCCAGCACAGACCATTCTGAGCAGTAAATGGCTGAGGGAAGCACATGGTATTCACATGTTAGACACCCCAAGCCCCTAAACTCATGAGAGATCTGCAGCCTCCATGTCTTAGCAGACAGCAGCAGAGTTTCCAGGGGAAAATGCCCTTTGTCAGGCTAGGAGCAGGTGTTAGGTGGGGAGGACTGAAAAGCGATCAGCTCAGGATGAGGAGAGATTGGTGTAGTAACCTAGCCAAGTGAGAAAGCCAGTGGTTTCCCTGCATGGTCCATCGGGATCGATGTGGCCTTAACCCCAAACCTTACAGAAACGAAGGAGGAACGTTACCCCTTTGAGCTGCAAGATGCTCAGTGCAGCCCCTGCTCTCAGGCAGCGATGGCTGCTTTGACACACACTTGTCGCTTTCTTGCCACCATGCAGCTGTCTGCCCTGGTTGTGAGGAGTGCCTCCGAGCAGCGCATGCAGGGTTTCCTCCCACCCCAGGAGTGCAGCACGCTGAGCCCAAAGAAAGGCCCCCCAGAGAGCCAGCTCTGTGCTGTCTATTTGGCAAGGGAACTGCAGATCTCGGTTACCCGTTGCTATGTGACCGTCAGCTGCCTGCACTTGTCGGTGGGATTTCAGTCAAGGTCAGGGCCTCCAAAGCCTTTCCTTCCCTGTCTTTGTATGTGGGATTTGGGGGCTGGGGTGCTACTTTCCAGTTCACTGTTACCATGCCTGGTTTGCAAGCCCTCATTAGCACACAGCAGCAGGAGGTATGGGATGGAAATTTGGTTGTGCAGCGACTTAGGTAAGGCAAGCCTTCCTATCCGTGCCCAGCAGCTTGCATGCAGGGGCCTGCTACACAGCTCAAAGCTGCTTACCCTCTGTTCTGTAAATCTTCCAAATTGGAGGCATTCCACTCAGAACCCTGTGCAAAAAATAAAAAAGGGAGCATCAGAAGAAGCGTACACCACTGGGAGGGACGGCCCCCGTGAGCCGGGTGCGAGCTGCAGGGAGCCAGCGAGCTGTGCAGGGAGGTAGCTGGCCAATCCAGTGCTGTAAACTGAGATTTGTTGAAAATACAGATGGTAAAAGGGAAAAAAATAGTGCTCCTGTCTCACAGCACAGCCACTTATCTCACTTTACAATCAGACCCACCCTGAATCAACAGGAAGCCCTGCAAGCCAGAGCCAGGTAGAGCCCTAGCTAGCTTCCTGCAAGCCACTGAGAAACCTAGTTCAGAAAAATAAAGACAGGCCTCTTCCCACACAAGCCCCTGCCTCTGACTCTCCTCTATGAAAGAGAACCAGTCTGCAGAAAGAGAGAGAGAGAGAGAGAGAGAGAGAGAGAGAGAGAGAACCTCTGAGCCCCTCTCTACATGGGTTCCCACATCAAAGACAGGAGGACAGTTTTTTTCCTCTTGCCTATGTGAGCAGAGAAACCAGCCAGGGAAGCATGTTTTCGCTTCGCTATCTAAGTGGCTTCTCCCTACAGCGCAGACAGGGCCTCCAAGCCAAGCTGAGTGTCCACTATCCAAACACTACAGCTTGCGTGGGAAAGAGGACGAAGGCCACCTTGGGAGCCAGTTGCCAAGAGGAGCCAAGGGAGGTGGAAACCTCAGCTGCCCACTTCCCCTGCCTCCTCCTGCAAAGTAGTTTCTGAACTGAAAGGTGGGGGTGGGGAGGGCTAAGTGATGGGCGGGGGGCAGCAGGGGAGGAGGAGAGGAGAGGCAAACGAAGCCAGCATGAAGGAGATGGATGAGCAGCTGCCTCAGAAGCCCAGACACTCTGCAGTCCAGGATAAGAGAGGAGGAGCAAGGTTCCAACCCCTAAAGCATGGGTGGCTGTGTGACCGTGTGCCCAGCCCGAAGAGATGGACATCCCTCCCGTGGAGCAAGCTGCTTGTGCAGTGGGAGCTGAATGGGGCAGAACTGTAACCTGGCCCTGGTGGAAAACAGCCCCACTTGAGGCAGGGTCAGCGGTGCCTGTACCGAGCCATGGTGGTAACTCTGATGTGCCCAGACATTCTTCCATTCAAGACAATGCTGTGCAAATGAAACCCTTCCCAGCACATCCAGCTCGCAGCAAGGCTCATGTATTCCCACTGGGATAGGGTCCTCTGACCTCTCCTGCACGTGATGTAGAAACCTTGGGGAGGTCATTTTTAAACACATCAGTTCAGCTGATTCTCTCCCCAAATGGACGTGCACCGTTAAAACGATGACAGCGTCATCACCCGGGGCCAAGGCCAGGCCACTGCGCTGAACAGCATGCTAGGAAGACGAGCGTCTCCCCACAAAGCCCCATGCTTTGGTGCCTGGGACTGGGGATAAGACTAGTAGCACCTGAGCTAACGCCAGGGAGGTCACAAGCCCCATGAGGCGTCAATGAAAAGCTGTGGCTTGCCAGCCCACAGGCTCTCTGCTCCGCCCAAGCCGGCGAAGAGAGTCAGCCTGCCAGCTGCAGCAGAGTCATGGGAACCACATGGCCCGCGGTTTGCTCCGCTTAACAGTAACTGCCTTGTCTGGGTCTCAGATTTCCTCATCCCTCGCTGGGTTCTAACACGGCTCCCTCCTGCTAGTGAGGTGCACAACGCCTTCCAGAGAGTTCACTGCACAGACCTGGCCTCTTCGCTGTATTGTGCTCATGAATGAAACTGCTGGCTGAACCCAACCTTATTGTCCTTTGCAAACCCTGCTACTTCGCTTCCGCCCCTGGGTGCCGCGAGCCACAGAGACTGACTTTGCTGAGTGCTGCCTGGGAGCCTTTCCTGCATGGGCTTGTTTGCATCCAATCCCCACAGCTGTCTGAAGTTGCCTGGATTACATCTGACTACTCTGATGAGCTTGTACGAACTTTTCACTGGAAACCACCCGGGCAAAGCAAGTCCTTAGCCTGAGACACTTTTGCTGCTTAACTTGTCTGCCTCCCCTCCACCCGCCCACTTTCTCGGAAGCGCTCCCGTTTCAAGACACTCTGCCTCCTGAGCTGCTGAAAGAAACTAGCTTCAGAAGGGTGGGAGACGTGGCCTCCTTACTTGGGCTAGATTGGCTCGTTCAAGGAGTGGCGGCTCTGTGTAAAAAACGAGCAGACCTCACGCTAAGCCAACAAAGCTGGGTCCATCCCTTGGGGTTGGGAAATCAAGGGGAGGGCTGGGAAATCAAAGGGAGGGCTAACTCACCCTCGGGGATGTGGTAAGTAGCCAGGCCCTGGCAGCGATGAAAGGCAGTGAACTAAGCACAACATTAAAGGCAAAATGTTTACGTGGCCTTAAGTGGATAATCTGCAGGGTGGTTCTTTGTTAGGCTCCTCTGTTCCTGGCTGAGAAATGAGTTCAAAAGATCTCTGCTGTTACAGGAAGTGTAATTCCACCTGTGACTTACACAACCCTTCCCTGCCTGGGTTCCAGTTTGCTTTTTTTGTCACTGCTGTGGCCTCCCAAGGAGAGGTACACCCCGGTGATCTCATACACAGACTCTGGTATGGGATTAGGGATTTGACTGTTACTTGCCAGTAGAAATTGGGAGCGAATTCAGGTTTGCGCGCGGAAATGCTGAGATTTGCTTCCCTCACCTGGAAGCTGTGGAAGGGAGCTTCAGCAAGGCTGGATTGATCACACTGGGGTCAGTGCATCCAAGACACCAGCCAGCTCTCAGCCAATAGTACCTCGCCTTATGCATCTGTGAATGCGTGAGCTCTAGGAGCAGCTACTGTTCCACTGATGGGAATGTGACTTCGCACAGAGATCAGCCCACTTAAGGCAAGAGGCATTATTTGCAATTACAGGCCTGTTCTCAGTCACACAGACATCTTGTGATTACCAACAGATTCTACCTTGCTGAGCCATGGTCTTAAGGGCTTACCAGAAAGACATGGTCAAATATCTGCGTGGGACTGTCCATCTGCCCAAGGATCACAATCATTTCATTGTCGATGAACTCCTTGAACTCCCGCAGATTGCACACCATCTGCATCTCCAGCTCCGTGCGGATCTGAGGAGGAGAAGAAAGCTGGGTGAGTTCTTTTTCCATTTCCCCGGGCAGAATAAAGGGACAATGCTCGTGTTGTGCAGTGCCCTCCGTGCTCCCAGTAGTCACCCTCCTCACCCGCAGCGTTCTCCCGCACCCTAGTCCCAGCATGGGCAATGGCAGGCTCCCTGCTCACCTCTTTGGATGTGATGTTCTCCAAGTCTTTCTGCATCATGATCTCCCTTAATTTGGTTTTAATTAACCGCTCTGTACGCTCACGCTCCGTGGGGCTAGGAGAAGGAAGCAACAGCCATTTACTGCTAGGTTGGATAGAGTTGATTCACAGTGGTTTTTAACTGGTTAATGATGCTATGCAGATGCACTGAGAGTGAGACATTGCTGAGAAGATCCCCACCTGGGAGGAATCTAACGCTTTACCTCTGGATCCCCTTAAACCCAGATCAGGTTCACAGCCACACTTTATATGGAACAAACACCGTAGGATGGATCCAGTACTTTAATGGCACGCCATAAAAATCTCTCCAGTATTTTGCAGTTTCAGTGGCTTCAGGCAGCGTATTACCCCTCTGCTAGTCTCCCAGCTTCCCCCTTACCTTTCTTGGAAAGGTAACAGCTCCACACCTCCTTACATGGAGACAGAGTGCAGCTAAGCCTGTGTGCATTCCACCAGCCTCTGCTGCCTGTCGCCTTATCGCTGGTTGCAAAAATAGCTTTACTAATAAAGCAGGATGGTGGCAGTTGTACTGTAGCTCTGGTGCTCCGAGCTGGCTCACCCAGCATCCAGAGACGGGGCCCAGCAGTGACATCTCACACCTATTCTCGCCGTCTGCAACGCTGCCAAGACAACAAATGCATGGAGGCTTCTGCTTTAGGAGCAACTAGAATTCCTCTCCAGCTGGTGGTTTAAGAGTAAAAGAATTACAAAAAATACCGGTCCTTTTAATCACAGAGCCCTGCCAGGGACTCCATAGGCCCACAGCCTGAGATTTTTCAGTGGAGAAAGGGTGGGTTTTTGAAAACATGAACAAATCATGGCAGACTATTATGCTGGCAGCCTGCCAGAGTCTTGCAGCTCACTTCCCTGTATGTTAAAAACAATCAGGTGTGAAGACTCATTGGCAGCTGAAATGCTCCACATGATTATCCGCTCACTGCTCTGCTAAGACAACTTGAGCCCTGCGTGCTGTAACAAAATCTATGGGAAGGAACAAAGCGGGCAAGCAGCCTGTGATGGCAAAAAGGCACGTCCTCCGTTCTCCTTGGGGGGAGCGTGGGGACTATAGCAGGAAGGAGCTCTTGAGGTAATGCCATTGCTCTTAGTGCTGCAAGGAGAGGCTACGCAATTATTGACAACTGGTTGGGAGCTATTTGTAAGCAGGCAGCTTGGAAACCTGGCCCCACTACCAGCATGGCCATCTCAGTCACTGTCCTGACGCGCGCCGCCAGCTAGCGTCCGAGCATGATGCATCTTCCCACCCCATTCCTCAAGGAGATAAACGCACTCGTCTCTACCCCACATTTAATCATTAGACACCTCGACTGGATCAGCTGCTTGAGGCTTCCCAGCTAAGAGGCATGAAAGTCTCTGGGCCACGCAGCAAGAACAAAATAAAAACCCAGTTTATGATAAATCAGCAACATGCCCATGTAAGCTCCTGAGCTGGTCTGGAGTTGGAGACAAGCTCCTGGGTTCTACTCCCAACTCTGCCACCAACTCCCTCTGGGGCCTTGAGCAAGTCACTTCACCTTCCCCATCTGTCAAAGGGGATAGTATTGCCCAGACTGAGGGACAGAGAGAGCTCTGGAAGTGCAGGGAAAATGCTGAGAATCAGCACTGAAAAGGACACAACAGGGTCCCCATTAGCTAGTTTTCCAGCCTTGATGTTTATTTAATCCAGGATCCACCTATGAATTTGCAATGATTCCTGTTGACAAGGCATGAAACCTGATTCTATGGGGCTGCGTCTCCTCCAGTGGAGGTTTGGTGCTGCACACGGCAGAGCCTCGCTGCCCAGCAGAGATGGGTTTGCTTACACATCCGTGAAGAGGGTGGGGGAGTCAGGCCGATGCGATTGCACATCCTGCATGGTGTTCCATTCGTTGACTGAAGACTGGTCAGAGTTGATGTGGCTCTCATAGTAACTGACCCAGGTGAGGAAGAGGCTCCCTGGGTAGTAGTTGTGACTTCGGGCCACCTCACAGGCCTTGTGTAAACTCTGCAGGGCAGACCTGGAAGAAGCCCCCACACATCAGCATCTCCCCTGAGGACGAAGAACAAACTCCAGAGTCCCACCATTCCCATTCACTACGGCTGGCTGGGCTGTGGGGCAGCACGTCCTGCCTCTGTCACTTAGGACGCAGGTCTGAACCTGGATGCAGTGGTACCCTCGGCCTACAGTTGCCTGGAAAGGTTACTGTTTAATGCAGGGCCTGACTGTAAAGTCAGCTCTGGACTCACACACAGCAAAGGTCTCCGGTTCGGATTCAAAAGAACCCTGCAAAATGGCAGCTCACGCTCTGACTGCCCTTTGCAACACGTCACAGGAATCATTCTGAAACCTGGTACCGGCCTTTGGAGAGCCACGTCACTCACTGCACACACACGAGCTACATGCCCCCTAGAGCTGAAGAAATGGTCGTCTTGACGTTACAGACTCCACCTGCAGTTACTGTACCCACGCAGCACAGCTCCCTGGGTGTCTGAGCAGGTGCCAAGGCCATGCGCCTGGGTCTCGCAAGACCTGGGTGACACACAGCAGCACCCGCTTTGTGAAAGCAGAAGCATTTAAAATGCCTTGGCTAAAGGAGCCTTGAGACAGAGGACAAAGTCCTTACCACATTGCTTGAACAGACACCGGCTTGAACACATGCACCCTGTTGTCCGTTGATACGCTGAACCCACTGGTGAAAGAAAAACATTGACCCATTAAGAATGACACTTATCATGGAGTCTTTTTTCAGCCAACCACCATTAACGTGTAAGCAGCCAGGACAGCAAAGGGAGAATCCAGGACACAGATCTGTTTGGCCAGTTTCAGCTAGAGGACTGATGCAAATAGCATGGGACAGCTCTGGGCAGGCTCATTTTTAGTGGCGGCTGTTCAGCAATGAAGCCAGGACGCTGGCTGAAATAAAGGCGTTGGTCAGCCACAGAAGCAGCAGTGCCCAGGTGAGCAGTTTACCCAGGCTACATTCAAGTTCAAAGCCAGAAATGGAAACTACACAGTACAGCTGAGCGAGGCAACAAAAAGCTGCAAAGGTCATTCTCTGGGCAGTCCGTACAGCTGGCACCGAGAGGAGTTTACAATCCAGGAGGACACTGGGCAATGAAGACATCACACTTGCATTTACACTTAGCAGAATATGGTTGTCCCTACAGGTGCTACACAGCAACACTTGATAGGATCCCTTTTCAGAAGCTTTCACCCCCGTCCCCTCCCCACATAGAGTGAAAGCTTCTTAACAGCAGCTTATGCGCACACATGTGTAAGCTGCTGCCTAACTGCAAGCCAATTGGTTGTTGTCTCCCACAACAACTGTGATTTGAAGGACAGCCTGAGCTGCCCCTATTGACAATAATTTGAATGCAATTCTACACACTATCCTCTGTGTGCAGCATAATGAACAGAACACAGAACCCCTCTGCTTCCCAGCCAGAACATACAAGAGACACTTACCCGTCCCCATCCAAGTGAATAAGGGTGTCGCTCCACAGAGGCAGGACCAAGCCCATTGTGCAAGTGCTACTGTAATAAGAAACAGAAAGTCAGCCGTTGTGCCATCCGCTTACCCTGCTACTCTTCAGATTTGTACAGCAATGGTTGCAAACCCACTCATATTGATCTGAAATACTGACCAGACCCCTCTCTAACCTGAGTCTTGTTCTCTACAGATGTCCTTGGAAGTGCAAACGCTGTTTGATATGGGCTGTTAACCAAAGCGGTGGTATGGTCGTCCCCCTGCAGCAAGCTTGTAATGTTAGTGTATTCCCAGGGTGAATTCAGAGCAGCAGGCTCTATGCAGGAGGGCAGAGGCCAAGCCACCCAATTTTCAGTCAACTCAGGGTTTTTACACTTTAACAAAAGGAACCGTCCTGATTTCTTTCAGGTTTGTCAGCACAAGTGGCTCATGTCTAGTTGCGATTTTGGAATCCAGGGTTCTCTGTTTTTATTGGTCGTTCAGCCACAGCTGCTAGGAACTCAGGCGAGTGTAATTTCATGCTAGTCCGAATGTCAGCAATGGGAAGGAAGGTATGGTAGGTTGTGCACTGCAGCACGCCACCCCCATCTGCAGATTTCCCTGTGTCCCCCACAATGGCTAAGCACAGGCTGCCACAAGAGAGACTTATGGGAAAGGTCTTTGTTCTTCCAGTAGCTGCTATGTCTTTTCCCTCATTTGACTAGCATGCCATGTTTGATCACATGGAAAGGCTTTGTCCTCTCTGAAAGAAAAGGGAAACCCTGGGATAAAAGCAGAAAAAGTGATGGAAGAACTGACGGGGAAAAAAACCTGTACGTGTCAGGTTGCCAAGGGGAAAAGCCCAACCCAAATTAGGAGGAAATTGCCAGGTGACAAAGCAGGTGCTTTCAGGGAGCATCAGAGTCTATTGTCCCGCTCTCCAGTTCTTCACACTGGGTGACTGGAGCGCAGGGGAGGCAAACAGAGACTCAGACTGGACTGCGGACATGCACGCTCACATGAGGAATGGCCGCAATGCCTGGTCCCCGGAGACAGTCACAGGCAACTATTTCTGTTGACTAAATGAGATGAGCTCATGGAAAAAGGAGTTTTTAAAAGGCTCCCCAAGGTGGCCAGGGTATTTTTAGTGATACTTTTCAGCGAGCATTTACCAGGGGCCTTAGCAACAAGTCTGTATTGAGTTATAAATAGCAAGTGGGCGGGGGGGGGGGAGAGGGGGGAGGGACAGCATGACAGTCTAGAACCCAAATAATAGCAAAAAGCTAAAAAAGCCTGCGCCGTGTTTATCTGCGCGTCTGAGACGGGGGGACAGCGAGCCCTCACTTGTCTGCATTCCAGAGGGCAGCACTGGTATGCCAGACCCAAGAGCAAATTCCCCGCTCACAGAATTCTGTGCAAGACCGTAATAATTGTGCTAGTGGACCCATGACACGCACCGGGTTTGATTTTCAACCCCGCTGCACACAGCACCAGCAGCGCACGGGCCCCAGTTCTTTTGTCCCAGTTGCTTCTGAGCCAAGCTTCCCAAGCACCGCTAAAAGTTAAGCACAGTGGCTGCTGAGATAGCTAAATGACAACCAGGAAGGCGGTGTCAAAGGCGAATGGTTTCAGCCAGCCATGTGATGGCCCCAAGGACTGGTTCCGTGTAACAACTCTGGAGGAATTTTTCTGACATGCATCGCACATAACTCTAAGGTTGGCAACATTCATTCCCATACTGTGGTTCTATTCAGATGTTCTGGGGCTGATGCACACTCGCTGTTTCCACTGATAACTTCACAGGAAATTAACAGGAGGGCTTAGGACCTGGGTTCCTATTCTCTCCCCTCTTAGCTAAGACTCAGATTGGTTTGTGATGCTTTAGGGTTCATGTCCTCCCACCCCACCCCCTATAAAGAGCCCAGAGTCCTAAGTTTCACCTTTAGGAAGTCTCCGCCCTACAGCAGCTGGCAGGCCTCTCCATGGCTTCTGGTTACACAGACAGCAAAGACTACTTAGTGGACACATTTTGCAACTGGTCGGAGAGGTCAGCCACAATTTACATAAATAAAGTGAAAGCACTACACCGTGCTGACACACAAATGGCGGGAGAGCGCACGCACTGAGTAACCTCTGCCACCAGAGCACCTGGCATTTCCTTCAGGCCCTTTGTTCCCCCACCACAACCGAGCCTCCTCCAGGCGTCGGGGTCTGAGTGCTCCGCCTGACCTGGGAAAAGCATCTATTGTTACAGCTTTTTGTTGTACAGACTCTAGGGAAATCAGACAAGTTGCGGATAAGCAGGGCTTTGGGTCTTGCTGCATTCAAAACTCCTGCAGCTGCATGGGAGACTGGTTACGCTATTTTTCGGGAGTTCCAAATGATGCACGTCCTCTGTCCCTCCTAACTCTGAGTTGCTTCCCCCGTCCCAAGTCCCATAGCCCAGGCTCTGTGTTTCAGAGATGCACCAAGCCTCCAGACTCCCCACCACATCCTTTCAAGATGTTAGAAGGAAATATGGGGGCTGGAGAAAGAAAGCGAGTCTAGAGGTTGAAGCAATCTGCCTAGATACCTGTCGTTGGAAGAGAAATCCATTCCGAGGACAATGCTTTCCTCAGTGTCTTGTCTGCCATTGGTTGAAACTACCACCATGTATCTAGTGCGGTTCTGGTACGTACTTTCCAGTCTTACTGCCTAAAGGTCAAGGAGACAAAACAAAAGGTCAGCAGCAAAGCCAGTGAAATGTACAGCTGTGACTTTACAAAGCATCATTCCATGCTGATGTTTGGCACAACAAGCAGCAAGGCCTTTTGCACCAGCACAGAAGACCAGAGCCTCTACACTGGGTACGCAGTACTGCCGCAAAGAGAGAAATGAGAATCATTCTCTCAGCTCTCTCGGACGTCAGGATCTGCTCCTTACACCCACCAAGCACTTGCCTGCAGACGTGCCCTGTTCATCCAGGTTGCATTCAAACACTATTGCCGGCAGTATCTGGGGATAGCTGCCACAGTCCTCTGAGCAAGTTGGCATAGTTAGTCCTAGGAGGTGGCACAGAGGGGGCTCAGCACCATGCAGAAGTTAAGTAGCACTTCAGAGAAATGGGTCCTTCCCTGAAGCTATCCTCACTGAATTATGGTAGTTCCGAAAAGCCTCTCGACCAACTTCACAGACAGGTGGGCAGATCCCAGGAGTCTAAATCAATCCATGGTCCCTTGCTGGGCTTCTGAGCCCACACAACTCTGTAACTGTACCCTTCCCTGTGCAGAAATAATGCTCATTTCCTAGAGCTGCAGGGAAAAGCTTGTTTCCGAACTCCACATCCACAGACCAGCGAGGCTGGATGCCATTATGTCTAATTGCTCCCGCCCTCTTCCAGGCATAACCGTTTTGAGCACAGGGACCCGCAAATATACCGAGAGGAATGGACTGGTATCTTATTTAAATCATTTCTTTAAACGATTGACTGACTAGTTGATTCTGTCCCTAAACCCAGCACAGCTGGTGAAACTCAGGCAGCAGCCTTCCCGCGTGCTTTTGACAAGAGCTGACCGCGAGAGAGGCAAGTCGGCAAGATCCAGGAAGGCTGCATCACAGAGCCCGGTACAGTAACAAGAAACCAAGAGGAACTACATTCAAATGACCTACGCAAGTCTCCGTAAGATCAGAAGTTGATTAGCTGTGGCGTGCCAAGGGGACGGCACGCAGACAGAGTGCATTTGGCTAGGCCAGGTTCACCTATATGGATCTGTGGGAGGCAGTTCCTTTTGCTTTTAGTGCTTTTGGACTCGGTCCCAAGACATCTGCAGTTATTTTAGTCACAGAAACCCAATTAAAGATAGACTGGGATGCCATTAGGGAGGAGATGTCTTAATTATGATCTATTGGGTGGTGTGTTTGCTTTGGGCAGTCTAATCTCGCCCAGAGTCTGAGTGTTTACATTTGCACTGTTACACCACTTCCTGAACTTTTCAGTGAGCCATGGGGAGCCAATGAGGATGAGAAAAGCCTTGTCTACATGAGCAGCATCAGTGAAGCCTCCCAGTGTTGTAGCTGGGGCAACAGCTGGCACAGAGGCATGACTGGCATTTCAGCCACCACTAGACCAGACCTATCCAACACTACAGCAGACTCGAACCACGACAAGGCACCCAGCTTGCAGTGTGACGGGGTGCAGGCAGATTGGAAGACACACTGCATGGTGGGAGAGGTGCCCTCACCCCACTCTACTCGGAAGGAGTCGCGCCAGAGCCAGCCTCATTTGCCTTCTCATTCCTTAAGAAGGAGAGACATGAGTTTGCATTTCTGCAGGCCAGCCCTTCCAGATGGGATTGCAGCCAAAGGGGGTGACTTCTAGGACTAGCAGTTGACAACAGATTGCAGAGGAAACAGTTGATTCTGACCCCAAAGAGCAGAGGACAACCAGGGTCTTGGTGGTTCAATTTTTTCCACCCACACTAGGACACAAACCCCATAGGATAAAACAGATTGAACTGCCTGAAAGTGGAGTGAGCAAGCAATGAATAGCACAATAACCACCCTGCACCCAGGGACCTGTCAGAGGCTCCCGAGGCTTGTCTGCAGCCAGAGGATTAGTGTAATCTAATTTACTTCACTAAACCAATCTAGGTAGCTGTAATTAGCTGTATGGCTTTAATGTAAGACCCTTTAGAGCAGGGCTGACCAAGCAGGTGCCAAAGGTCACATGGCCTCAAGTTGCTGAGACAGGATTTTCATAGGAATGATTATGAGAAACTGACTTTTGAGGATCAGCACTTAATACCCCCGCTCCCGCTGACAGCCAGTGTGGGTGCAACTAGGAGGCAATCTGTTTCGATAAATTGACTGGAATAATCAATAATTAGCTCTGCACTTCTAAACCAGGTGACACCAGAGGATCTCAAAGCAATTCACAAACAATCAGAGTCTCAACTTGCTTGTGAGGGAGCTGCAATTCCCAATCTCCTCCTCCAAACCGGGAGCTCATTCTCGACCAATGGCAGTGATGCCATGATGAAGCACGACAGAATCAGTTGCATCAATTACTACCCACCCCACCGACATGGCTGTCCTAGCAATAGTGGGTTACGCAGAGTCACTGGGACCTCTCACCAGCTGATCCATGCGAGAGGATGTTCTCTTCTCAAATTGAGAAACTGACCTAGTACTGGTAATATAAAATCTATGGCAGCTCTTCCTGTAACCAGGGTCTGTCTTTAGACAACATGTTGTGATTACAACACAGCTTTCCCCTCACCTGCAAGCTTTTTTGACCACAAATGACATCATGCAGTATTTAGCCACCCACATGGAAGCACATTATGGAGGTCCAAAGCCAATACAGAGGCCTTACCCATCACCTGGATAGAGAGTAAAGAAACTTGTAATGCCTACGACAGGACTGTGGGAATTTATAAACTAGAAATTTGGTTTGGATACAGAACAAGTTTAAAAGCTAGCTGCCCAATTTCTACATTCTTCCACATTCCAGAAGGTTCTTGTACAACTTAACCCCTTGCCTTCATACTACTGGTCTTACACTGGTCTATTAAAGGGCCCAATCCTGCTCCCCTTGAAGCCCCTGAGAAGTCTGCCAATTGCTCCAACAGGACCAAACGCAGACGCTTCAGCTGTCCTCTAAAAAGTAATGCTGCCCCTCCAAAGAGCAGCAGCCAACACACAAGAAGAGAAGTGGGGTTTTATGCTCTTTACACGACAAGTCTCAGCTGAATGTACTATTTTAATGAGTCTCTTACAGCTCTGTGCACCCTTCATTTGTCAGGAATCAATTCAATTCAGATGGACTTCTGACCTCAGCCTCAGGCAAGACACTAGCATTCCGAACTGAACGCCACACAAAAGGCTGTGTGTGTTCTTAGCCTACCATCCCGATTCGGCTGTTAACAGGGCAAACTGGTCTCACAGTGCAGAGAGCAGCCAGCAGTACTGCTGAGGGACGCATGCTCAATAGCCACAAGCATTCTGACTTTGGGCCCCAAGCTGCAAGGTGCCAAGGGCCCTCTGGGATGTGAGTGTTGTGCATGCTCATGGCCTTCTGCACCAGGCCTCTGGCTTGTTTGGGCTGGGTTATTCCACGTGCAATTGCAAAGTACTTGCCGGTCTCCTTTTTAAACTGAATGTGCTTTGCAGTCACATCAGCTGCTTCCTGTCGTGTGTGTAAGGAAAATCCAGGAGGAAACTACAAACTAGCAGTGCTGGAATGTCTCTCCTGGTGCTTGGCTAGCCCTGAGGGGGAAGAAACTGCTGTGGCAGATTCAAGAGATGAACCCAGACAACACAAGAGAGCCCATCAACGCTAATGTATGACAAGAGAGCCAATGAAGATCTGTGAAATGTTTAGATATTGCCAGTCCCTCCGGCCACCACTCTTCTGTTTCTGGAGGCATCCAGGACAAAGTTACTAACGCCACCACTTCAGTTCCATAGCATCTTTCAACTGAGGATCTCAATGTGCTAACTAACCAACAAGTCTTTGCTTATACCACCACGGCAATATAGGCAAGAGCCATACAGGGATTACTTCTCCCACTAAGGAAATGCAGTCACATCTGGGGTAGTACATGGTAGCTGTTCAACAGCCCACAGTAACACCATGCAATGATGTAGAAAGGGAAGATGAGAACCCCAGTGACTACAGGGGGGTATTTCAGGTAGGCTAGATGTAATCAGTAGGGCTCTGTGTCTGTCATGGAGGCTGAAGAAGTCACAGATTCCGTGACCTTCCATGACCTCCGTGACTTCTGCAGCGGCCAGCGTGGCTGGCTCTAGGGCAAGCTGCTTGGGCAGCCCTGCTGCCAACGGCAACGGCTGCTGCTGGAGCAGTCCCGGGGACTGCCTGAGCAGTGGCCGGTGCAGCTGGCCCTGGGGACTGCCTGAGCAGCAGTCCCTAGGCGGGCCCCCAGCAGCGGTCCCAGGACGGCCGGAGCAGCTGCTGTCAGCAGCTGGTGCCACTGCCCCCCTGTCCCCCGCCCAGCAATGCTCTCCATACCCAGGCACTCCAACCGCAACAACACCCCACCCCCACAAAGATTTAGTCACGGGTATTTATAGTACAAGTCATGGACCGTGAATTTTTGTTTATTGCCCATGACCTGTCCATGACTTGTACTATAAATATCCTTGACTAAATCATAGCCTTAATAATCAGCAATTTAGACACCAGAGTAATGTTCTTAATTCTTATGACAATTGCTACAGGATCTTTAATGACCACAGGTGCTCAGGACATGAGTCACCAAATGTATGTAAAACCCTTGAGTCAAAACATTGTCCAACTCCTTGTCTCACTGGACAAATCAGCGAGCTGACTGCACCTTTCCCTCGTGAACGTCTGGGCTGTAAACAAGTTCCCGGATTTCGATAGCAAAGCCACTGAAATGGATACGTACTGCAGCTTTCATTGGTCACTCTGCAGCACCTCTCAATGGAACCTAGCCACACAGTATCCATCACAGATTATTTATCATAAATCAAACAGCCAACCTACCAGTCGAATGTTGTCTTCAGGGCGAAGGAGGATGAACATGGCCTGCAGGTGCTGCTGGAGATCCCCTGAAGAAGAGAGGGAAGGTGAGGATGCACATAAACACTTTTAGTCATGTCCTACCTCCTGGCATCTCAAACATCCCCTGGGCAGATGCTGTCCTGGCTGCCGCCAGCTCCACCTGTCTTTCCACTGAAGTGACTAGCGTCTCTCTCTCTCTCTCTCTCTCTCTCGTCAGCTCTTTGCTCTGTGCCATTACCTGGCCTGATCTTACCAGGCTCTCTGGGTAATGTTTGTCCCTCTCAGCCCTGCTCCAGGACACCTCTGAACACTCCCTTTATGTCCCAGCCCCATTCTAGTCTTGTGGGTCCCACATCTGGGTTGTCCCATTAAGCTCACCCAGCCCCGTGATTGCATTCTGGCTCAGGTAACCCCACAATGTACAATCCACACCTTGCATAGAGCAACCCCCACGCAACAGGTTCCCGGGCTGCCCGCCAGGGATTATCAGGACAGCCATTAATGTTAGCTGGAAATGCGAGCTACTGGTTTATTGGGGGCACTGAGAAAGGATGAAGGCGCTATCCCAGCTGCTCAATACATTAGAAGCTTGTTAATAAGAAAGGGAGTGGAGTAGCACACGTTCCCAAGACAGCAGGCATTCACAAACCAAACCCAGATTAATTCCCGGCCTAAATCTATTCCCTTTGCACTTCCTTGGAGGGAGAATTTGCAGCAGTGCAGCTGCTCAGCACATGGAGAAAGAGGGATGTGTCTCCAGCAAGCACCTCACTCTCTATGAAACATCAGCGAGCAACACAGCCTCCAGAAAGAGACCCTCTCTGCAACACCCACCTGGAAAAGTCACCTGCAACCCCAGGGAGTGGACCAGCGGCCTGCCAGGTGGCAGCTACCGCAGAGCAACAGGGTTCCATTCTTCCACCCTCTCCTTTCTCACGCAGACGGAAAACTTAGACTAGTTAACCAGCTCCTTAGGGAAGGACAAAGGTTTCAGTGGAGCAAGTGATCAGCACTATAAAGTCTTGTGGACATTAAAGGTTATGGAAACCTTAGTCCAGTGCCTCCTAGTGACAGCATACTGCACTGCCATGCAGGGAATCTGGGGCCCCTAGGTTTCCAAGAAGGCAGGGGCTGGGAGAACTGGAGAAATATTGCAGCTGGTCCTTGGGCGGGTACCTTACACTGCTCCAGAACGGCTCCCCGTCACCCGTAGCGCTGAAGAGATCTAGTGGCAGCATCTGGCCCCCTCCACCAAAAGGGACTTGAACACAAGGGGAAGCTTGGAGCTTGCTCCCAACCGTACAAATTTCAGCATCAGTCCAAGAGCCTGTCCTAGGACAGCGTTTCACTGGGAAGGCAAGGGGCACTCAGCTGGGCAGGAGAAGCGAGGAGACAATCACTGGAAGTTTTGAGAGACTGCTGCAGGCAGATTGTTTCCTTAAACAACAAGTAGCCCTGGACACAGATAACAGGGTGAAACTGGCCCATCAATGGGATACACACAACTCTCTGCACCTTCGTCGTTCCTGGGAGATAGATTTCCCTTCGCTCTCAACACTGCAGACTCCTGGCGCTGCCGGTCAGCCATCAGAAATCACACGAACTAGTACAAACTGGTTAAGACGACAGCGTTTTCCCCGTGGGGGAGCTCAGAGTGCCAGCAGTTCTACATCTCCCTTGCTCCAGATGGCTTCTGGAAGGAGCAACGCCTGGAGTCTGATGCCCCTGGCGCACGAGGGCTTCACTCACAGTAAGTGGCTAAGAAAATGAAATACTCTGTGCCCCAAACCTTTTCCAGATCAGATTAGACAAAACACAGCTACAGCCCCTAGGGTCTTTAACAATCAGCCACTGTTTCATGCTGGAGCTGCAAACTGCACCTAGCAGGTGAAGTCCCTAGGTACCTGATATTGCTAGCTTCCCTCCCAGCTGCTGACTTCAAGGAAAGACAGAGCAAGTTGCCGAGCAGGTTTCTCTCTCTGGGAGACTCTGAGTGGCCACTTGGGGAGACATTTTATCCTTCTGATATGGAGGGAGATTTTCTGTATTTCCCCAAATTTCCCTGTTGGCCAACAGCCCACTCAACCCTGGTGGAGGCTTTAAACTTTATGCCAGAGAGAGATACAACATCCCTGGCCAGCTTCACTCCCCTTACATGCCCCATGTGAGCGACGCAAACACCAGCCGTTACACATCCCAAAATGCTGAGCAGGACCTGGGCAGAGGGGTACACCATGTTACCCTGTTATCAGGCCCTGTCGAGCTGGCACCACTGGCATTTCCAGGGCAGCTGCCACATCTCTAACACAACCCCCAGCAGGGCACCGTGGTAACACAGGACTGATTTTGTTTAAACCGGGCTGACAGGTGGGGTACAAGCTACCAGCCAGGATGGGAAATTGGACTTTTCTAACTTTAAGTAGCCACATCACCTTGGGTGTTTACATCTTGGGAAGCCACACTCACAGAGTCCAAAAGAATACACGTTAGCTCCCTTCACATAGGGGATTTTGCCAGGCACCACCTGGCAGTGCTCAAGAGGGAGCCATCGGCAGAAGCCAAGCGTGGAAGGCTGTTTTCTTAACTGGCCAATCTGCCAACTAGTCAATTTCCCCCTTTTTGGGGTGATGCTACTAAAAAAGCCATGGGGCTAGCATTAAATATTTCCTGTTGTGAAATAATAAATATCTTGTTTGCAGGGACTCCCCCACTCCTGCTTAACGGGGGGGAAGAGGTTAGAAAAGCGCTCCTTCTCCATTTCCCTCAGGGCTGGGAAAGAAATCTGCCTGCCAGAATTCTGTGTGCACCAGAGGTTAGCAAGCTCTGGTGTTGAGCCAGGCAAAGGCCAAGAACGGAGATGGAGGTTTTGTTTCCATATACTCTGCTCACCACCAGTGGCTGGTTCACAAATTGGAACCATGTTGTGTCCAAGACTGTACAGCTCAGAACTGTTCTAACTTGTGCGGTGTAGTTGATTTCACCAGGCAACGATAAAAGCAAGTACTACTACCTCACAGACATTCTTAACGGTGTGCACAGATATGAAAGGGTATACATAATACACAGACAGGGAGGAACTGGTTGAGAATTTGAAAGTGGGTGAAAGTGATCATGAAATGATAGCGGAACGGTAGGAGGGAGAACAAAATAAAGAACAGATTTCAAGACGGCAGACTTTAGCAAACTCAGGGAGTTGGTAGGTAAGATCCCACGGGAAGCAAGTCTAAAGGGAAAAACAATTGAAGACAGCTGGCAGTTTTTCAAAGAGACATTATTAAGGGCACAAGAGCAAACTATCCCATGGCGTAGGAAAGATGGGAAGTCTGGCAAGAGACCACCCTGGCTTAACCAGGAGATCTTCACTGATTTAAAAATAAAAACAGGGTCCTACAAAAAGTAGAAACTAGGTCAAATTACAAAGGATGAATATAAACAAACAACACAAGTATGTAGGGACCAGAACAAAACCCAGGTCAACTGACTCCCAATCCGGTGCTCTATCCTATAGGTCACGCTGCCTCCTAGAATACAAAATACAATTGCTGCAAGTGATCTCCCCAAAGCAGGTTTGCCCTTGCAGAAATTTGATCTCTGCAGACTCCATATTCACTGCATGAGTGTTTTCTTACTCAGGCAACTGTACCCCTGACCTAAGACAGCGAACCTTTTGGAAGTCGGCTCTAACACATGGAGTCTGGGCACCAGAGAGCCGTAGTTCTGTTTATGCTACCACTGCATGATCTAGTTTGGCCAGGATCACACCTGAATTCCATCCAGCTGGGATAAAAGATGATCCTCTCCGCACGGTAAAGCTAACAGAGCATATGTCAAGCAGAAACTTGGGCTGTAACTGTGCAGAGTACTTTGGAGAGTGAAAAAAGAGACAGGTCAAGGGATTAGTTCTAAAAGATGCTGGCCCCACTTACATACCACAGACAGAATCACTTAAATCCTCAGCCAGAGAGACTGGCTTTAAACCAACATTCAGCCCATTATATTTTCTTTCAAAGGCAGGGGTTTCATATGCCCCACCCCAGCCTCCCATAGCTCAGCTACTGCTCCTACCACGGTTTTGGCCGGGGGTGAGGGGAAAGAATTTGCTGACTCCTGACTTCCTCCTTAGAAGTGTTACCATTGGGAGTTGGGGCACGGTGCATGCGTGGAGACTCTCACCGATCATCTCTTTGGTTCTGCAGGGTGTGCTGCTGGGTGACGTTCTAACAACACGACAGTGCCATGGAAATCGTGGCTGGAACCAACTGAAGTCACCCTTTTGGGTGCTCGTTTTTTGGCAAGGACAAAGTTGAATCCAGCCTCTCTGGTTTTTGTCTCTGACCCAGAGGAAGTTCAAAGTTCTCAACGTTATATGTCCCCTTGCAGAGATTGTTTAAAGAAGGAAGAAAAAAACCCAGAGACACTGATGCCTGTAAAGTGCCATCCATGAATCAGCACCATGTACGCACTGAGCAACCCTCTTCCCTGCAGCATTTGGGTTTCATTATTCAGAGACTGACTTTTCCAACAAAGGATCAAAACAGAAGACAAATCAAGCTTCAAAGAGGGTGGAATTCTGACTCGCTTCATATTATCATTCAGTACACCAATCTATCTGAATAAAAGAGACATTAACAGATTCCTAATACTTCCCACCACCATTCAGAATTAGAAGGTCTTTATTTTTGCTGTCAGTAAACAAGCTGTTTACAGACCAAGGAGAGCAGTTACTCATCCCAGATAATCCCAGGTTCTGGATGTTATGCACCAATCTTTGCATATGGACCCCAATAAAAAGGTTACTGGATACATTACTAATGCAGGATATCATCCTTTGGGGCAGACATATTTGCACTAATGCACTTTCAATAATGTTACTGGATGGGAAGAGTTTGCATCCTTGGCAATTCAGCTGTTTATGTAGAACCAGTGACCACATCGACGTGCTGTCACAATCGCTTCCCTAAATCACCACTTTGGTGAAAAGAGACTGAGAGCTTTGGATTTTGTTGGGAAGGGATTGCTGCACTCAAGTTTATATTACTAGGACCCTCAGGTCTACCAACATGAAGTGTAGCAGCCGTCCGAGATGAAAGCCAAGAGCTGCACTAGCATGGCGCACCATCCCAAAGAGGAGAATTTAAGGGACCAGGCAGTAGGAAAATCCGGGCTGTCAGATGTAAACAGAGGCGGTGTATTTACCTGCATGCTTGTTGCGCCTGTTGTTGATTCTGGGGGTAGACGACCCATTTCCTCGGGGCAGGAAGAGAGCCGCACCTTTCACAGTGAGGAAGCTTTCGCTGATGCTGCAAGGGCAAGAAAACCAATGAGCCAGTAGCAAGGAGAGAAAGCACCATGACAAACAAGGGCCCTGAACAGGGAAGATACTTAAACCCAAACCATTGTGCTGGTGAAGGACAATTAGTTTCTTTCCCCTCTAGAAATACGGCAGGGTTCACAGCATGAACGTAAGTGAGTCATATGTGTAGGGTTATTGAGAGCAATGGTACATAAACAAACTGTAGCATTGCCCTAAGAGGGGTTTTTGATTTGGAAATCTAGACGTCTGGTAGACATTTCCACGTGGCAATATGTATATCAGTGCTTGAAATCCATAATGTAATGGATTTGGTGAATCCTGTGCTTTGTTGTTCAGAGAGATAGCTGATGCCCCATAGCAACAGATGCCTTGCTTTTGTAGTTAGCTGAAGGACCATCAGTCCGTACAACAGATTAATGGACCATAAAACTCTATTGTCTGATGATTCATGATAATTGACTCATGAAGAGACCCAAATAAATTAAAAGCAAAACCATAATGCTGTTACTTTAAGACACCTTTCATTGGCTTGACTTTGCCCTTAAATCAAGTGACATGAAGAATGAAGTGCACTGCTGAAGTAGCTACATAGAGATTGAGACCCTCTTCTGAAAAAGATTTTATGTTACGAAAACTCTGTAAGTAGTCTTCTTTTATAAAACATACATCTGTTATAGTTCATTGAGGAAAACATGATTCTTAGCACCACTCTGCTGGGATTAAGTCATCCTGGTACACAGAGCTTGGGGCACCTGTTTTACTCCGAACTGAAAGGGGAGAAACCCCACAAAAACATTCAAAAGTAGTAAATCCAAAACGACAACGCTAGAGTAACAGGATGAACTATGCACGTTCTAGACAGGATATGAGAGTCCCTGCCATTGTGCACAAAGGCTCCATGCCTTCCATGAGAAACCAGCTTGCTGGGTTCGTTCACGCAAGAGACTAATAGCCTCTTTACGTGCCTTTCTCAAGTTAAATACAACAGTTTGCGATTCTCCTCTCAAAGGCTGGGGTAATGAAATGGAAGTTAAAACAGCACAAAACCCCTCCACATATTTGAAGAAAATGAAAAAAGTTACAAGAAATGGATAAAAGCTAACCCATGCCAAGTTAGCACGCTTCGCGCATACTTCCTCTTCATAACGGTGGACAGACCAAAGGGCTGTCTTAGCAACCTGATTCATGAAAGCATTTAAGCACATGCTTAAGCCACATTGAGGAAAAAGGCTTTGTAGAGAATTCAGTTGTTATCCAGTGCCAAAGGTCAATGGGACCAGCATGTGCACAAGTGCTTTCCTGAACAGAGGCCTTACTGCTGGATATCCTGACTGCTTTGCAAGACTAAGTTTCAGTAAATACAAGCCTTCTCATCTCTGCTCTAACTCCACACACTCCCATGGGAAGAGTGGATTGCCCCTGCCCTCGAATGGCATCCGAAGCAGGAACTCTCTTTGTAGAGACATCTCAAGGGAGCACCTGAGCCCAGAGCTCCCTCCACTGTGCTATGCTTTTTCACCCTGGCAGTTGTACACTTCCCCAGGGGCCTTTTCCTTTTAGCCCATGACTTGCCAGCTCTTTAGTGTGCTGGTCCAAAACACCAGAATTTCAAGAGGAAGAAAAATTCTTCCTAGATAAAAAAGAATCAAGAATCGTTATTGTGTTAAATTAAAGACGCATCACTGGACATGCGGAACAGATGTTTTCTCATGAAGAAACAGTCCCTCAGATCCTCCCAGGACAAGAATTTTAGTCAACAGCTCTGCTGGCACCATATGACAATTATGTTCTCTACAAAGCCTTTAGGCTACACAATGCCTTGAAGTACACTTTGGACCTACCAAGAAAATATTCAGTTATCTTGAAACCACTTATTTTGTAAAATCCTCCTGCCGGGCCTCACTTCCCCATAACTACATTTTTTCCAGAGTCTGTAATGGCTTCATGCTTCACAGAAGTGTGTTTCTGACTTTGCCACTAGAAGAACAGGTTGCTGAACAAGGCTGCTGACCCACCAGCTAGAGATCATGTGGATAAAGCACAGTTCTCTGCTATGCTGAGCCACTCCATCAAATGAGATTATAGGAGAGCAATAGCTGCTAACGATAAAGGAATTACTTTCCCCCTTCCTCTGCCCACTGCAGCTTCATCTCAAAAGGACTGTCAGACGCGATTGAAGGTTTCCTGCTTCACTAGAAAAAAGTGAAACAGGCACAGACAGTCTTCTCAGCAATCATTTAACCAGCACACCCAGCCACTGATATTGGCCTCCCACTCCACCTGTGCCTGTTTCCCTAGAAGGTTGACTTAACGTGACCATTTATGAAGATACTTTTAGGGGATTAAAACGAACACACGTGGAAGGCTGGGCAGCTCAAACACTGAATTAAAACCTATTTGCTTATATGATTCAGTCATATCGGTATTAGTCTTCCAGGGACGAGAATGTTCTCCAGCCCTCGTCTATTCTATGGTCCCATGCTCTGTACAGTATGAACAGGGATTCTTGAGGGGAAAAAGGCGGTTGACATTTATTGCTGGGGCGAACAGGCAGAGAAGGAACACACAGTTCAGCATGTTTACTAGATACCATTAAAAAATGGTTTCTGGTATTTCTAGTTCTTACTCCTCTGGGATTGGTGCCTGCCTGAACCAGAGGGGTGCTGCAGAACTACAGGTGTGGAGAGCAGGTATGCCACCCTCCTTCAGAGGGTTTGCCACCTTTGCTATTTTTGTGCAGTTTGGGTCAGTGTTTCGGGACAACTCTCAGCCTGCTTAATCGGTGAGAGCTGGAGCGTTAATCATAGAGGTGCTGCATGGGCCAAGGAGACGTGTGCATGTCTCAGAAGGGAATACAGTCTCCAGTCAGAGAGGCAGAAAGCAGGTTTTTAAGAATGTGGAAAAACAGATTGGTTCTGTGCAGCAGGAAGATAAAGTAACCAGAACCAAGCAGCCGACAGGGCAGGCATCAGTGAAGGTAACAACTCACTCAAAGGCAAGGGGAACTCACAACGATAGAAGCAAATCACATGGTTTAATAGAGTGACTATCACATCCCCACCTTTCTCCCTGATTTAATGGCCAGGGAAGAGTTTTTTTGCTGCAATCATGCACATCTTATCACAGGTGGCCTTCCACCCAGCCCAATCAATAAATAAAATCATTGATAACTGCCTGTACAAGAGACACAGCTGACACCACCCTACACAGGAGTCAATTTCTAAACAATCCACACAGCTGTTGAGGGCAGCAGTGTGACAAAAGGGCAGCTCAGTGCGACCTCATAGGAGGGAGACTCGCTGGTTTCCCAACACTTGCTCTCTTTTCATTTGGAACTCTCATTTTTAAAAGGAGAGGCCAGCCCTGACCAATGGCTCGTGAGCTCTCTCCATCCAGTACCATCACATCGCTGCTGAGAATCTCGTTCCTTTCATTTCTTCCCTGACCTCTGTTTAATATTTGTAAGTTAAACCAAGAATGCAGTAAGTTTCTGGAGTCCCATGAGACCAGGACCGTAGCACTGGATGCTACCTTGTTCCACCCTTTTATGGGTCAACAAACGCAGCTCACCAGACCACGATTTGGAGAAAAGTGTCACCAAGACAAGTCACACTTCTGCTTAGAGGCAGAGAATGTGCCCCGTGTGCCAGATTAACAGACTTTTACTTACAGGGCACCAACTGGTCAGTGATTTCCCTTCCCAAAATCCCCCAGAAGGTAAGTGGAAGTAAGGGACCAAAGCACCTTGCATACTTCCTTGTTCGTATTTTAAGGGCTGGCTGTTGGTTACGTTACGAGAATGCTGCTCACTGTGCCTAGAACATGTATTTCACTATGTCGTTGAGGGATTGGCTAAAACTGCACTGTCCTGAAAAGATGATGCTCTGCAAACCAGCCAGCTTAACGAAGGTACTTGGATGCCTTCCCAGGTGCTGGGAGAAACACGCCTGACATTCGTTGGGGTGCTCACGGCACGAAGGAAAAGACGACATGGTCGGGTTAACCAGGCCGCACTCTATTAGTCAAATGGTGTCCAAGGCTCCCGGCAGGGATGGCCCAGGGAAGCCACTCTCACTCTCTGCCAATCCCTGGGGTGCTCCCACCACAGGGGGAGCCAATCACCGCACTAGGAGGTTATTGGAGCACCTCCACTTGCCCATAGGATCCCCCTTTTTTGGGCACCGCCATAAAGCCCATTGGTAGGGCAGTCCCTCAAAGGCAGCATCCCTGCCTCTGGTTTCCATTTGTCCCCAGGGGAAAGATGTGTTGCCCCCCGCATCTGGTCAGGAGATGCCCTCAGGATGTTACCTTCTTGGATCCGGAGCCCAAATCAATGACTTCCGGCACTGGAGTAGCCACAAATTGCAACTAAATGACTCACATAGGACCAAGCCGTGCCCTCCGAGGGGGACAATCCTACCCTCCCGGTGCCCTAAACCCAACCCCTAAGTTTCGCTGCAAGGAAGGTGAAAAATTCAGCCTGCCTCAGACAAACCTGGTTGTTTGGAGAAACATCTGTGCCCAGCCACAAGAGTCTGCAGTGACCTAGATAAGGGAGGGAGGACAGGCAGGCTGAGTGCTGGAAACCAGCAAACTGGAAGTGGCCCTGAACACAGGGCTCCAAATCTCATGCCAAATCCCGCAAGAGCTCCAGCTCACCCTGGAATGTGGGGGTGGGAATCTTGAGGGACCTGGCTCGTCCTGGCCTTTTTGCCCTCACCTATCTCGGGAGTCACCAAACTCACCCCTCACCGGGCTTGGGGCCCTCAATGCACAGTTTGTTTTTAAATAGGATGCCAGCCACGCAGCCAGCCACCACTCCCAGGCCATACAAAAACCTACTTCTCCCCACCTGAGATGATGCCCGAGATGCTCGGTGTTATTCACTCGTTACACATGCAAGCTGGCCACAGCTCCAAATACACTGCTAAGGAGAGTCACCTGTTTTCACTGTACTGTGAACAGGTATTTAGTGCTTCCAAAGAACTTTCCATTTCCAAAGCACTTTACCCGCTCTCCTGGCCATCTGACTGGGACACCACGACAACTCGTACGGCTTCTGCTGCTGCCCCCACTTCCTACTGCATCCCCCCAGCACAAAACAGTGCAAAATGCGTCTTTATGGATGGTGCTTTATAAAGAAGGAAAACAGCTGCTCTAAAGCAAAGCAAGGAAATCAGGGAGGCACCTGGGCTGCTTCTGGCAACATCTAATACCAATAAACCTTAATGAGGCTATTGAGAGTCGGAGGAGAGCTCTCCAGTCAGTTCTGCTTATTCATCAGAGCAGCTTCCTTCCAGCGGGCTTTGTCTGGACCCCAGCCCTTAGTCAGGCACTTACCAAAGCAGCCCACCTGACGGGGGACTGAAACAGCCACTATGAAAGGTGCAGCGAGAGGTGGCGGAGGGAAGACTTCCCCTCTCTCCTTATGACGGCAGGCGCTCTGAACCAAGCTGCTCTGCAAAAGACAAAGCCCCCAGGCTTTGTCAGCTCACTAACCACAAGTGCCGTGGGGCAGTCAGGAAGGGGACCCGCGTGACAGTTTATTGGAAGCAGAGCTTATTGTTCAGAGGTCCTTTTCTAAAAATGGGGATTCCAGATATTTTATATTTGAATACCCTCCCCCACCCTGTGTTTACAGCAAAATGCCAAGTTTCTTTGCTAGTCTATGACATCATTCGCTTGGGCTCTGCAGAAATGGATTGGAAACTGTGGCCAATATGGAGAGCAACTGCCCTGCAAGACAAGAGGCTGCCCTTCTATTTCTGTGCCAAGTCAGGGGTAGCTCTAGGTCACTGTGACAATGGAGTTATGCTGTAACCATGGAGGCCTGTAAGCTGCCGAGCAAGAGAAGATTTCCCTAAAGGCCATCTCTGGGGACACAGCACCGCCTGGCAGAGGAGTCTGGAGGCCAGGGCCGATGAGCAGCCCACGTTGCTGGAGCTGTGCCTGGTACAAGCAGCTATTTCCAGGTAGTTTGTGCTGCAGCTCTCTGCCCCACACACAGGGCTGCCCCTTGCAGCTCCAGATGGCGGCGGTTAGGATTGTTAGAGAAGGGAGGTAGAAAGCTAGAGGGACTGACAAAGCAAGAGGCGAGTCACAGTGCGTTTACGGCTTTCCCACAAGAAATGAAACAGCCCGCAAGTTAGCATGTATGTTACTCAGTGACAGCATTCAGCAGACAAAGTGCTACGCAGCCCGCAAGTTAGCATGTATGTTACTTAGGGCTAGTCTTCACTGGCAAGCTTTAACGTGGCTTGTGTGGTTGCGGCAGAGCGCTGAGAGAGAGCTCTCCCAGCGTACTAAAAACAACCACCTCCACAAGGGGCGTAGCCAGTGTGTAGCAGACAGGATGGACACAAGGTGGGAAAGGGACGTGGAGGCACTGAGAGAGGAAGGCACTTGACCTAGCATTCTAGGCCACTGGAAAGGTCAGGCAGAGACTTCCAGGTCCCCAGACTCCCAGTCAACTGCCCTAGTACCAGACTATGCTTTCCTCTCAGAAGAGCTACGTCTATTTTGCTACAGTACCTGGCTCTGGAACTCACGTGGTGGGCGAGAGCGCATGTGTATTTACTTTAAAATTTACACTCTGCTCTTCCAAGTTCTACTAGGTCTGATCTCTCAACGGATCAATTTCAGTCCTAATGCTCAGGCTCCTTTAATCTACGATTTAAAAAAATCAAGCCGTAAGAGAGGGACTAGCACTCCACCAATGGCTAGGAAGAGCAGCAAGCATCAATCCCAAGCCCCTTCCCAAGGCTGCAGAGCTAGAAAGACAGGGCAATCCAGTACTGCACACAGCAGGGTGTTATAATGTACCCGAACGAAGAGAACTGCACATTGAATGTGTGACACTGCGTGCAGAAGAAATGCAAAGCGAAGCGGGACCAACCAACACGTTTGTCCCCCTGCCCCCAGGTCTCAGTTCCTGTATGGGAAGGGATGAGCCAGTCACAGAGCATTCCCTTCACCTCTGGCTCAACACCAAGCCCATGCAAAGGTGCATTTCCATCACCACTTCAGCACAAAGAGGAAACTATTTTAAAACTAACCGTGGGGGGTGGGAGGCGAGAGAGACAGATGGGAACACGACACCAGAAGTTCTTGGTGTACAGAGGGTTAGTCCTGCTCCCAAGGGTATGGCAGTCCCACCAGCTGGCGGACAAGTTACACCCGCAGGCAGCAGAGGGTCCTTTGTCAGAGCAGCATGGGACAAAGGGCAATATGAGGGTGCATTAATGGCAGTCTGCCCCCGAGGCTACTGCTGTGGTGTGTTCTGCAGGCAACCAGAGCAAGTGCATCAGACTAGAGACAGTGCTCGGCCCACTCACTGCTACACTCCAGACACTCCTATGGCTCCCATCCTAACAGCAGCGAACACCACACCAGCAAGGAGTGTATCCGACAACACAGCAGAGAGGGAGGGGAGGACTATTACCCTCACTGACAGATAGAGAACTGCAGCACAGAGAGAATATGTGACGTGACCAAGCGCACCCAGGATCTGTATGCAGGGAGCTGACCCCATTTCCCACAAGTCCCAGGACAAGGCTGTCCTTCCCCAGGCTCCTGCAACGCCTGAAGGAAGGAAGGAAATCAGAAACAGACATGGATGTTTTGGAAACAATTCTGCAAGTTTAGGAGATTCCAAACATTGGGCCTCTCATCAGACGTTTGCCAGGACAAAGCAATTTGCTACCCATTTCCCCCTGTTATTGTGGTTTATTTGTTTTTCAGCAACCTTTCCTTCCTGCCCCTCTGTGCTGTGCCCGTCTTTTGAAGCCTCAGGTTTCGGTCACCACCAGAGGAAAGTGACTGCACTAGTGAGTCATTTCGTAGAGCTATTCTTGCGTTCCAGTTGAAGTTTTGCTTGTGGCTCCTTGTCACAGGCACTAGGGGATTTCACGCAAACTGCCAGGCTCCTAGGGCTGTATAAAGCAGAGATAACACTACGAGGCCCACAGGCTACAAGTGCTTATTAAAACTCACTGATCAAAAGCTGGCATGACTGCAGGCTGAACCACACGAGACTAGAAAATGTGTCCAGGCAGCCCAGAGGGGTTAGTTGACACTATGCGCCTGTATGCTCTAACCCCAGGAACAGAAAACAGACCAAGTGCCGAGCAGCAGACAGGGTGTGGCTTACCGAAAGGGCACTGTGACACGTCTGTGAAAATGGCAACACTAAGGCTGAGGGGAGAACAGGGAAGTGGTATTCTGACAGAAGTCAAGCACTTGCCATTCTGCACTTCTGCAACTTGAGAAACAGCATGGGGGAAAACCAAACCAAGCGTGGGAACCGAGCTCCGACTCACAGATGTTTGACGCAAACTGCTTTTTTAGCAACATCTGCACTAGTACAAAGCTTGAAAACAAAGGAGTTGTCAACAGGCATTTCCTCTGCTGGGAGGTGGGGCTGTCTCCAGGGAGTGAGCGGTGATGAAACAGGCAGACACCACACACTCCAGCGGTGTATACATGGTGGAACAGCATCGTCTGCCCCCTACTCCACCTCAATTAAGTCCTTTTCTACCTCGACATCTTGGCTAACATGGAGGGTATCTGCAGAAGCTGCTCATGGGCCACCAGGCACTCACATACCCTAGTGATGAGATGCCGTACAAACCGGAATGGACTGGAAGGGCTCGGCTGGTTTGCGTTAGATTCCCCCTGCAGACCAAAGAACGTTTACAGCAGGAGCAGCCTAGGAGAACTCTCCTCTCATGCATATGTAACAACCCTCCCCAGACAGGGAAAGCGACTGGCCCAAGATCATGATGCAAGCCAACGGCAGAGCTGGTGACAGAAGCTAGGAGCCCTCATTCCCAGGCTTGGGCTTGCACAATTAGCTCGTTCTTAGCCATCTCCTGGGTCTACAGCTGACAAATCCAATACATCACATATCCCTGAGTTCGTTGGCGTCTGTCCTTCGCTTCCCTTTTGCAAGCGCGATTGGCTCTGCTGTTTTTCAAAACACAGTCATTGTGAAAAGTGCAGCGCCAACGCTCCCTCCAGCAATCCCTCTCATGAGAGAGAAGCGAAGGGCAGATGTCAAACGGAATCAAGGCCATTAAGTCCTCGGAGGAAATGCTACCAGCCTTCTGGGCCCATCGCCAGAGCAGCAGGGCTGGTGCAGGCCATGCCAATGAACCACCAGCCACAGGGGCCCTACAACGGGAGCTGGATATTTACCCCTCATGCTCCAGTCCCCCACAGAGCAGCGCACAAGCCCAGTGGTGATGAGTTCTCTGGGGAACCAAGGTGTCTTTCCTTGTATCCTGGCTCTGGCTGGGCCACATGGCAGATCCCTCATACTCCATGTTTAACAGGAAAGCCAGGTTATTCCCGAACTCCCTCTGTGCTGACACAGATCCGCTCCAGACAAGCTGCTCTCTCTTTTCCAAAGGACTCAGTCCCCCATCATGTACAGGCCAGAGAAGTTTTGGGGAGAGGGATCAAGTGACTCTGGAGGGGCCGAGTTCGACACAACACTGCGGCTGCAGAGAACAGGAGAAGCTACACCGGAGGCTAAGCAAAGGGCTCTCATCTCATCAGCACTATCAGAGCTGCTGCCAACAAGGGTGTGTGTGGCAACACCCTTCATTGTTCTACAGCCAATACTTCAGCCCACGCAGACGCAACAGGTCTCAGCACTGTCCTGCGGACAGCCGCAGCACCCAGCGCATTCCTCCTCCTTTTCACAGTGCCCTGAAATCAGCTGGGTCGCAAGCATGCAGACCCCCGTCAGGTTCATTCCCTTGCAGGCACACATGGAACGTATTCATTAAAGGAACAATAAAGATGGCTTCTTTAAAAACCAGACTCCAGAGAAAGGAGTCAAACTCACTGTCAAATTTCAGCAGCTAGTGCAGATGACGTCAAAGCCTGTACACTTCCCCTTTACCTTGCCTGCCCTCTCCAAGGCTCCTATGAACGAACGAGCCCAGCAATACACCGCCCGCCCCTCCTAGCTCAAGGAAGCCACATAGCAAGTCCCTTCACGTGGGCACAGATTCCTGCTTTGACTCTACAAGGCAGAGAAAAGGTCTGTAAGCCCAAACAAAAAAAATATACAGCTCGCCCACCCTAAATATCTAGAGACATAATGCACTGACCCCCAAGCTGGTGTACAAGAGCTCACTCCTGAACTGGTGGCCAGCAGCTGAGCTGCAATCACATCGAGAAACTTATGGATTTTACATGCGATTCTCCCTCACATCCTCTCACTATCAAACCGTCTGTTGCGTTTCCTGTCAGCCAATGACCTCAAGGTCAAAGAGGAGCAGCTGAGAAAGCTAACAAACTTCCTGACTCTCTCTCACACATTTCCCATGTAGCTCATGGCTTGGCAAGAAGCACTCTAGGAAAAGCCAGGGTTAATACCTTGAACCAGAATTGTGACTATTGTTTTAGGTGAAATTAGCACCTTGATTATCCTCTTGTCACGGGGGACTTGATGTAAATTCAGATAACAGAATCTCCAATGTAATTAATACATTTCAGGGGATGCGACCTTGCCGTGTATAATAGGCGGTTTTGTCCAATTCTGCTGTGACATGGTATGAAGTAGAGTATTCAGTAGGCGGCAATATAAGCAACAGGTAATTCAGAAGATGGATGCAAGCTCCCAGAGAGACCAGGCCTGTGCTACAGACTATACTGGTAGAACTACATTGCTCAGGGGTGTGAAAAACCCATCAACGCAGCTACCACCTCTCCGGGAGGTGGGTTAACTATGCCAACAGGAAACATTCTCCGGTCGGCGTCGGAGCATCCTCACTTGCGCCGATGCAGCGTTTTACGTGTAAGCTCAATCTGTGGGAAGGCCGACAGGATTCCTTACACAGTGCAAACAACTAGCCATAATAACAACAAAGAAAGGTTTTGGGTTCATAATATTAAAGCCTAAGAGAACCTGGCTTCAAGATAGCAACAATCACATGACTCTGGTCAAAAGTCACTTAATTTGCTTCAGTTTACCCATCTGGAAAATTGAAACCAGTTGTCTGTAAAGTGCCTTGAAAGGCTTGAGAGAGGCACAAAAGCATTGCTCTGACAGCACTCCCAACTCAAATGATTCTTTAGAAAAGGGGTGGATAAAGCAATATACAGCTGACACTGAGAAACTCTGGTATTAAATATTTACAGCAGATGTACAATACCATGCATTTTTTAAAGTAGTGATACGGACTTGAAATGAGGAAGCAAAAGGCGCTTGGTTTATATGATACCATCTCCAAAGACTCTTAGGTCTCCAAGTCAAGAGATTCCCAGACTAAATCCCTACATGATATATTCTTCTAGCTCTATATATTGTTTAAATATCTATGGACTTCTAATATACATACTCAGCCTTGCTAAGCAGAAAAGTTATACCCAAGGGAGTGCTTCTAAGAGTTATTACCATATGCTCCGTGCTTATTTAAATACTTGGTTATGTCCAAGACTAGCTGGCTTTCATTCTCTAAGCAAAGAGATAAGATGTCCCTTCGGTGAGAGTTTGAATGCACTTTAACCAACTTGGAAAAATCTCAAACAGCAGAATTTATTCTTCATGTCAAGGATCAAAAAAGGCTAAACAAACTGCAAGTTTAGTTTTCTTAAAATTAATCCCCATTTTACAATGCATCTTCTCCCTTTCAGGATTAATACAGACAGTCCTGGAGGGCATTCTTTGAATTGTATCTTCATTTCCCTAGTCACTAAAGGTTGAAAGCACAGCTTCCCCATGCAAAGTTTGTTAAAGTTTAACCATCCCTGAGCAGTTTGGTACAATACCTCTGACCAAAACCCATTACTATCACCTCTGCTCCAAATACATTTAATTTTTAAAAATTTGGGCACAAACTTCTCTCTACAAGCGTGTAGCTGCGTGAGATTCCCAGCTCCCCCAGACCTAACCACGTTTGGTCTGGCTAACAGAGCCCCATAACTTTAAACAAAAGAGACACTGTCGCTTTAAATATTATTGTAACAGAAGTCAAGTGAGACACACTGAGGTCAACATACTGTCCCTCTCCATATTAGTTCAGTCCAGGGCCATCTATATTTAGCCAAAGCATGCTCAACATGACAAGGATGGGAAAAGAACGGAGACCACTGACTCTCCTGAATCAGAGTACTGGCTGCATCCCCTGTGAAAGGGATGATCTGGACATCAGCAAAGCAAGCCCACACAATCCTCCCCTTGCTGGCACAGAGCTGTATTTGTATCTTGTCTTGATTCACACCCTCCCTAAAATCTACACTAGTCCCTAACCCTACCGCACACAAATCTGGCCTTGCACCAACCGATACCGTTCAATGGATGTGATTCAGAACAGGCAGGTTGAGGATCACCGGGACAGTGACAGCTGCTTGAGTCAGAGTTGAAACGTTCAGTCTGTTGGGAACGCAAATAAAGAAGTTTACTGCCTGGGCACCCCTGCTGCATTGGTAGCAGCTTTGGTTACAGCTGCCAGACTGAGTGCTAACAAAGATGTGAGTTGGACGATGCTAGGCAGCAGCAAGAAAAACCAATACGGATGTGGGTCCAAGGAATAAAGTACAGTAAAGTTAGATGTTGGTTTTGGGTTATTTGAATTTAAAAGGGAATCTTGTAAACGCTGCATTTGGGGCCAGTGCAGACCAGACACGCAGCTGAGATGCAGTAGAGGTAGCCTTGTCTGAACTGTTCCCGCCCTTTCACCTTAACTAGCTGCAGCAACAATGGGAGCTCAAGCATGGGTAAGGTCCAGGCAGCCACCAGCACTGTGAACACGGTCATGTAGACCTCCTTCAGCAGGTACGGACAGCATGGTGCTTGTGTTCGTGACCACCTGGCGGTCCATCTGCATGAGTGCTCTCACCATTGCTAACACGGGTGCAACTGACCCAGTGGCAGCAATGGTGGGAAAGTTTAGGGGACAGGGAAGCTACTGCACCTTGAGGAAGTGCTATGCCAGAGCCCCAACATGAATTCCCTGAGCTGCTGGGAATGCGGGATGGATTGTAGGAACGACATTTTGCAATGCAGCTGCTGGGAAGACAGGCTGCCTCGGATTACGGCCTCCAAAGAACCTTGCTGGTAAAAACAGAAGTCATGGAGTACTGTAAAAAGGTCACAAAAGTCTGTCCATCTCCATTCAAAGTGATCAAAGTTGCAATTTTAAGGCTTTCCTTTGCAGTGAAGAGAAGCAGACGCTTAGTTACATTTCTAGGATTTTTTTTGGGGGGGGGGAAGGAGGAGAGAAAGCGTGTGAGTGTGAGTATGTGTAGAAGAGGCTCATGTATTCCGATTTATGAAGTAGCAGGAATTTCATTGTTCAGTGGTTTACCTGTTGCAACGTTTATACTCCCACTGCATTTTCTGTTCTCCACATCCAGCTGGTGCTCACCTGGCCCTACAGCTGAGGCAACCTTTCCCACGGAAACAAGTCAGTTTGGAACTTAACAGCCCATCTGATTACCAAACAGGGAACTACTGATAATATTAATTTACAGTAGATTAAAAAAAGGTGTTAAACAGATTTTCAGGGAGAACGGTCATTTGCCAGACTTCTCTCAGCAGCTCCTGGTTCGAAACTGGGAGTCACAAGGACCTTTGAATGGTCTGGTGATGTAGCCTGTAACCAAGTTACTGGTTTGTTCACCTTCTACGCTGTCATGGAGGGTACTCCAGCTTTGCAAATCTGAGAGTGACTTCACTTTGTGCAACAGCAGATTCCAGTGAAGGGAAACACTTCAAACAAAAATGTTTCTCTTTTAATGTGATTACAAATAATGCCCTGAAATTATCATTAATTAGCAAAGACAAAACAAAGGAAGACTTTCCTTTATTAATGAAGCAAACATTTATTTTATATGTGAAATCCCTACACGGAGACTGTCACTTCACTTTGGTGTCTTAAATTGAAAGACAGCATTTCCTTTGTATTCTTTAGGTCAACACATCTGACCTTTCTGTGTCAAGCAGCAACACGGGTTTATTGTGGATTTAGGAGAGTCTTTGCTCAGTAATTTGTCACTTTCAAATGCTAATAGTTTAATCTACTGGATCACGATCAAAAAATAAAAACTAGCCAGGACATTAAAAATCAATTTTCACTGGACTGCCAAAGAGTAGAAAGCAGTAGAGAAAAGGGACTGATAAGCTGTATTTGATAGTACATTGCTATTATTAGGTAGGCAGGTCACTTCTGTTCCCAAAGACCTCATCCCAAGGACTTCTCCGCCCTAAGGAAGTTCGTAAGAATTTTCTCTGCATAGTCCCATGGTGCCAGATGCAGCACAGAGAGGTGGGAAGGATTTTTTAGCTACTGCGGTGTCTAACTGCACTCTGCGTACAAGCAGCGGGCACCACTGGCAACAGCACATCATATCATTAGGGTAGCTAAGCCCGCCAACATTCTCCCAGTGTAGACGCACCCTGTGTGATAACTATTAGGATCCAGAGTAACAGCTGTGTTAGTTTGTATTCGCAAAAAGAAAAGGAGTACTTGTGGCACCTTAGAGACTAACCAATTTATTTGAGCATGAGCTTTCGTGAGCTACAGCTCACTTCATCAGATGCATGCCGTGGAAACTGCAGAAATCCGTGAGTAAACCTCCCAGTCAGAGGCTGAGATGTACCAGAGATCTGTTTTAAAATGCAAATTCAGCATTGCTTCCCATGCCCCTCCAAGTCTGCATGGCAAGTTTTTCTTGGCAGCGATATTGCCAATTTTCTCTTGGCTCCTTGGCTAGGGATCAACTTACCAAGACTACTTCATTCCCGAAATAACTTCCATCACTCACTCACCACGCACCCTTTAAACCAAAGCTGACAGACTGTGGGGTGAATCGCATTGCTGCTGTATTTCGAGTCTCATTAAAGGAGGCTCATGCTGGGATTAGAAAGGGGCTGGAAGGAAGAGGGGATTTCTCCAGAAGAGAAAATGAGGGACCTTCGCCTGGCTCCCAAGCATTGGCCAATGGGTGTGATAAAGATTTAAACTAAAGAAAGTCATTTGCCACAAGGAGGCAAAACAACAAGCATTCCTGTGATTTTCCCCAGAATGCAAAAGAGAAATCCAATGTCTCCCCCCACCAAAGATGTAAATAAAGAATCCAGAGAGGGACCTGGGTAATTGTTAGACACTCCCCTGCAGTTCTATATTCACAATGCCATGGCACAGCTGTAAACTAACTTACTGTTGTGGTCCCCCATAGAATCATCGAAAAGCATGGCTGGAAGAGACTTTAAGATGCCATCAAGTCCAGGCCCTGTGCTGAGGCAGGACCACCTAAACCTAGCCCATCCCTGACAGGAGTTTGTCAGACCTGTTTTTAAAAACCTCCGGCGACGGGATTCCATGACCTCCCTTGGCAGCCTGTTCCAGAGCTTCACTACCCTGAGAGTTAGAAAGTATTTTCCTAATATCTAACCCGAAGCTCCCTTGTGACAGATTAAACCCATTACTTCTTGTCCTACCGTCAGTGGACACAGAGAACAATTGATCACTGTCCTCTTTATAGTAGCCCTTAGCATATTTGAAGACTTATCAGATCCTCCCTCAGTCTTCTTGTCTCAAGACTAAACATGCCAAGTTTTTAACCTTTCATCATAGGTCAGGGTTTCTAAAGCTTTTATCATTTTTGTTGCTCTCCTCCGGACTCTCTCCAATTTGTCTACATCTTTCCTAAAGTGTGGTGCTCAGAACTGTACACAGTGCTCCTGCTGAGGCCTCACCAGTGCTGAGTAGAGCAGGACAGTTATCTCCTGGATCTTACTTATGCCACGCCTGTTAATACACCCCCAGAATGATATCTGCCTTTTTTGCAGCTGCATTACATTGACTCCTATTCAATGTGTGATCCACTATAACCCCCAGATCATTTTTAGCAGTACTGCTGCCTGGCCAGTTATTCCCCATTTTATAGTGGTGCATTTGATTTTTCGCTCCTATGTGAAGCACTTTGCACTTGTCCTTATTGAAGGTTCATCTTGTTGAATTCAGACCAATTCTCCAATTTGCCAAGGTTGTTCTGAATTCTAACCCTGCCCTCAAAAGTGCTTGCAACCACTCTTAGCTTACCTTAGCGTAAATGTAAATTAATGAAAACACTGCCAAGTACCAGACCCAGGACTGACCTCTGCGGTAGCCCACAAAATACGCCCTCTCAGTGTGACAGTGAACCACTGGTAAGTACTCACGGAGTACGTTTTTTCAACCAGTTGAGCACCTACCATTCCATTTAGACCCCATTTCCTTAGTCCTCATGACACTCCAGTTAAGGCAGTGGTGCACAAACTTTTCCAGTCACGCCCCCCCTTGCTATTAACAGAATCTGTCCAGCCCCCCCCCCCCCATTACTACACAGCCAAGGCTTCTTCAGCAGCAGAGCTTGGGCTGGGGTCAGAGCTGGGCTAGGGTTAGAGGGGGAATGAGGGCTGAGCAGAGGCGGAGTGGAGCTGGGTCTGCGAGTGGAGTGGGGTTGGCAGGGGATCTCGCCTGGAGGCAGAGCAGGGCTGGGGTTGAATGGGGATGGTGGAGAAGCTGGTCTGGTGGGTGAAGTGGGGCTGGAATCATGGTGCTCCCTCTCCGCCCCCCAAGAGATCTGGTCTGGGCCCTGCACCCCACAGTTTGAGGACCACTGAGTTAAGTGGTCATCAGCACTTTGATTACAAACCCATTTTTAGGCGTTTCTAGCTCAGCTTAAAAAAACCCCACAATACAGCAAAGCTTAGCTGACAAGGCCTCAGTCATGAAACACTTAACACACATTTTAAGTCTTTTAAAAAGCCTTTGACAAAATCCCTCACCAAAGCCTCTTAAGCAACCCAAACAGTCATGGGATAAACGGGAAGGTCCTCTCATGGATCAGTAACTGGTTAAAAGATAGGAAATAAATGGTAAGTATGGTCAGTTTTCACATAGCAGGGTCCCCCAAGGATTGGTATTGGGACCTGTACTGTTCAACATATTCATAAATGATCTGGAAAAAGGGGGTGAACAGTGAGGTGGCAAAATTTGCGTATGATACAAAATTACTGAAGATAGTTGAGTCCAAAGTTCACAGCAAAGAGTTACAAAAGGATCTCTCAAAACTGGGTGACTGGGCAACAAAATGGCAGATGAAATTCAATGTTGGTAAGTGTAAAGTAACACACATTGAAAAAATAATCCCAACTATACATACAAAATAAGATCTAAATTTGCTACCACCACTCAGGAAAGATCTTGCAGTCATTGTGGAGAGTTCTCTGAAAACATCCACTCAATGTGCAGCGGCAGTCAAAAAAAAGTGAACAGAATGTTAGGAACTATTAGGAAAGGGATAGATAATAAGACAGAAAATAATATAATGACACCATATAAATCCAGGGTTTGCCCACACCTTGAATATGGAGTGCAGTTCTAGGAGCCGCCGCCCCTCTATATATACACAAGAACAAAAGGTGCAGAGAAGGGCAACAAAAATGACCAGGGGTATGGAATAGCTTCTAGATAAGGAAAGATTGACAAGACTGGGACTGTTCATCTTAGAAAAGAGATGACTAAGAGGGGGGATACGATAGAGATAAAATCATGAATGGTGTGGAGAAGGTGAAGAGGATAATATTATTTCTCCTTTCATATAACACAAGAACCAGGAGTCACCTGATCAAATTAATAAGCAGCAGGTTTAAAACAAATGTAAGGAAGTATTTCTTCACACAACGCACAGTCAACCTGCGGAACTCATTGGCAGGGGATGTTGTGATGGCCAAAACTATAACTGGATTCAAAAAAGAACTAAACTGGTTCCTGAAGGATAGGTGCATCAGTGGCTATCTGCAAAGATGGTCAGAGATGCCACTGCATGCTCCCTTTGGTTGTCTCTAAGCCTGACTGCCAGAAGCTGGGACTGGATGACAGGCGATGGATCACTCGATAATTGCCCTGTTCTCTTCATTCCCTCCAAAGTATCTGGCACCAACCACCGCTGGAAGACAGGACACTGGAAAAGGCTCATTAGTCTGATCCAGAATAACCACTCTTATCTAAGTTTTATGTTACAAGAGTGCTCAGAACTCTGAATTTACAGATTTCCCGATGTTTGTACACTCCCACAAAGCTCAGATGGTAACTTCTGACTTAGGTGCTCTTTGTCTTTTTGAGAAATACAAGGACTTGAGTGAAGAAACATTTGAAAATTAGCTATCAGACAGACTCATTTCAAACCACACATTAGAAGTGGAAGGATCAATACAATACTGGATGCAGCTGTGTACTACAGACCTGAAGAGAGCCTCTCTCCCCACCTAGCAGGAACAGAGCATGCCATTAGGAACAGGTCTCCTAAGCAGAAATTCAATTGATTTGAAGCCCCTGTAGACCCATGCAACACGTTTTATAATCTGACACAAGGAGGAAATTAAAGAAATTACTATTGCAATCATGAAATGCTACCAAGAGCTCGGCAATTCAAAGTGAAAACTTGCCCCCTACCCATTGCTAACTTTGGTGTACCTTTCCTTCCAAAGACCCCACCGCCTGATGCAAATTGCTTGGCTTCTTTAACAATCTTGACATTTAAAGAGATATTTTAGCAATACACACCAACACATCTAGACACGCACTTGTCGTACATACTAATAGACAATTCACAGCACATACTCACTCTCTGCTCGCATTACCCCCCTAATTAGTGAAGTACATGAGTCTGCATATTCTCAATTTGCTTTCTTGTTTTCCCCATTGCAGAGAAGTGGTAGGAGGGTTAAAGGCGATACTAACAAATGATTTGTTTCCATCACATCTAATTGGTTTTCAATCCTGAAACACACAGAGGAACCCAGAAGTTCTGATTCATCTTTGTTTTCAGATTTTCCCACCTGCTCTCTCATACCAAGAAGGGCAGCAACCCATGCCAGCTAAACAGCCATTTGGGTGCACTCATCACCCCACAATCATGTTTAATTAGCTCAACTACTTTTAAAGAGGGTTTTTTTCCCCTTCCATCATAAAGCCTGGGACTGGCGAAGGGATAAGTTTAATTCTGACCACTCCTGAAAACTGGGCCAACAAATAGCTACTCCTGCTTGTTACTTGCCCATTGAATTTCACAGAGTGCAACTGTTTTGTTTTTCAATGATGATAGGGCAAAGGTGACTCTCGTTTTTGCAAAGTCGGAATGATCTACCCCAGTCCCATCTGACCCAAAAATAGTCTCACTGGTTCCCCTGAGACTCCAGCAGTGTTTTACAGTTAGACTACTCACATCAATGCATTGGTGAGCTGCTACATATTCAAGGTGAACATGGACAGTGCACGATATAATCTAAGGAGAGATGATGTCTTTTTGAACTTCTGTTTAAAGCACACATGTAGTCTGCTCTCCTCTCAAGCAATATTTACAATTGCTATGTATAGGCGGGTGGAACTCACCCTTGTGGCGCCTCCTGCTGGTCGTCCTTGGAAATTAGCTCACCAGCCTCCAGGTGTCCCGCCTGTCACTGGCCCCCATGTCCCTCCCGGACCCGGTGCCCTTGCCTTGGGTGCTGCCCCCCTGACAGTACCCCCACTCTCTGGGTCTCCCCACCCAGGGGAACCCTCACCCACTATCCCCACCTCGCCTCAGTCTTTGGCTACTGACCAGTCACTCTCTAGTCCCCGCTCACTGAGGCTGACTGCAGTACATAAGCCACTTATCACAGGCAAGGGGGGGGTTTGGACCTGCTGCCTCTGCCTACCTGTGGGGCCTGTTTAGGCCCCGCACAAGGCCCTGCAGCCCGGGGGATTTCCAGGCGGGAGCTCCCCAGCACCTCTCACCTTCCCCCAGCATACCCCACCTCAGGTTCCCAGGTATGCTCCCCAGCAGCCAGGCCCTTCTCCCTCTAAAGGCAGAGAGAGAGGCCACTCCTGGCTGCCCTGGCCTTCTTATACAGGCCAGCTGCAGCCTGACTGGGGTGTGGCCCAGCTGAGGCCACTTCCCCAATCAGCCCAACTTCTAGCCCACAGCCCCAGCCCTCCCCAAGGGCTGGCTTTTCAGCCCTTCAGGGCAGAAGCAGGTGACCACCCTGCTACACTATGCAAAAACCAGAAGGCTTATACAAATCTGATCACTGAAAAGTATGCATCCGATGAAGTGAGCTGTAGCTCACGAATGCTTACGCTCAAATAAATTGGTTAGCCTCTAAGGTGCCACAAGTACTCCTTTTCTTTTTGCGAATACAGACTAACACGGCTGCTACTCTGAAAACTGAAAAGAGTGTTCTACTTAGAAATAATTTTGTACATACACTGAACACACCTCATATTTCTTTTCCCATTTCTTTTCCCACAAAGAGCCTTGGTAGTAAAGATGGGCACTTGCTCCTCTAAGAGCTTATTTTCTACTGCTAATTCCCCATCAGAGATCAGCCTTCTGGTGTGACCAATAGTTCCACAGCAAACAACTATGATGTAAGAAGATGGCGGCGACATCATATGATGAACAGTAGGCTCAGATGGACTCAAGCAAAGATGCTCTATTCAACTTGCAATATTAAAAAAGGAAGATACAGGAGAGTGTGTGTGTGATAGCACAGAAGGATTTCTAAATAGAATATTTTACAAAAAGTCTGCAACAGGATGACCTGATGTGGAGCTTTCAAGACACCTGAATACTTAAGTACAGACAATAGCTTTAGGTGTGACCGAAGGTCTGCAAAGCTTTGTAAATATAAGGTTTTGGAGGTGTCACAGCAATCTAGCAATCCCAGCTCTCAGAACACCCTGAGGCTGGGCTGGATCAAAAGATGACGCTGAACTTAATTTGACTTGTCTTCTTCCCACAAGCCATGTCACAAACTTTAAAACAGAGGGACAGGCAGATATGCTGTATTTGCACTTAAAAAAGAAATGTCTGTCTCGAGTTTTAGCCAAGTGTAAACAAAACCCAGAAAAGAGAAGGGTTACTGGGGAGATCAGAGACCAGAAGCACACGATGATGGGACAACACGGATCGTATCAAACCATCATTACAAAATACATATGCAAATGCACGGTTTTCAACATTGACTACTCAAAGGACACAAACATTTGCTTAGAGAAAGAATAAATGATTTGTGGGTTTAGCCTACTAGGCAACTAGAGAGGTTTCAAGAGAAAGCACAAATCTTAACTGGTTAATAACCATCATAAATAAATGAACGTGCCACATGCATTCAGATACTCTGGTGATGAGGATCAGCTAAGTACCTGCACAGACAGAAAGATGCACTGAAGTAGGAGAATGCTGCTGTTAGACACTTCGAAAACTAAACCGATTCATTACTTTCTTGTGTCAAGATTATTAGTTCACACATGTGCCCTACCTCAGAGAATGCTACTGAATTTCCTAGAAATGTACTTTCACCACTGTGCCATCTTAGTTAGTCCTCCACATTTCACAAGGAGATATAGACACACACACACGATCTGCTAAGTGCTGCAACGTTCGTTTCTTGAATTCAAAACTTACAAATGAAAGGAGTGCAGATCCTGTGCTGGGATCTTAGAGACTGGGCCCCTTTACTGCTCCCAATTCGAATGAACCTCTCAGGTGCAATACAAATTCAGAGATTTTAAGGCCAGAAGGGAGCATTAGATCATCCAGTCTGAGCTCCTTGATAAGGCAGGACAGAATTTCACCCACTTACCTGTTTATTCAGCCCAGTAACGTGTGTTTGACTAAAGTAAAACAACAAACAAAATAGGATGCACTTCCCAATAATCGCTCCCTGACCAGCGAAACTGTTTTCTGGACTTGGTTACGCCTTTCCTATGCTCTTTATTCCTAATATAAAACCTCTACTTTGGAACAGAGGAGTTGCTCTACACCAGAGCAGATCAGTGGTCCAACCAGTTCCATCTCCCCAGCTCATCCCAGCGCTGCCAGCACCAGCTACTCCAAAGGTAAAGCACAATGAATAAACTGCCCAGAGAGTACGTTCTGGTTAGTGACTGGCTTATGACATGAAAGTTTCTCTCTCTCATGAAATGTTTTTTTAATCCTACATGATAACTGGGTGTTTTTATTAGACTCCAAGACCAACTATTCCCAGTTAGCTGTAATTGTTGAATGAAAGCTACAGTACCTATGCGTGTGTACACACACACAGTGCAAAGCTGCCTTTAAACAAACAAATTATGCCATGTTATGACAATAATAAGCCCACAAAAGAAAGGAAATTCAAAGTTAAGGGTGCAGGGTTGACTTAATACCTCTGTGTGGAAAGAGGGTTTTCTGAATATCAGGCTGACTTCACATAAGATTCTGGTTGAAGATGGAATGTCAGACAACTCTGAATTTCTGACTTTGCTCAATGCATAGGTAAGGTGGGGAATGGCCTGCTGAACTAGTTTTAAACCAGTTCAGGTGAATATGGTTCACATGCTGTTGGGTCAGGCCAGCGTGGACGGACAATAACTCTTTCATAACTACCATAGGCTAGGACACAGGATTCTGAACTAACTGACTCTGTTCAGATTGGCCAGATAATCAGCGTTTCAACAAAATTAGTCTGAAATTGTTTAAATCCCTTCCAGGAAATACTATTTTAGCCTGAGGTTCTATAATAAAGGTCCAAAGAGGTGCAGTGCTAGGATAGAAGCAGGCAGCCTAAATATTAGCTGGCCCCAAAGGGCCATTCTCTATTGATGGGCTCTTGCCTCTAGAGAAGCAGGGCTAGAATGATAATCTCTACAAGAAAACCAAGTTTTCCTTGGGAGTGAACATTTACACAGCAGCCCCAACAGACCCCAGCATCTCAGAAGCAACTGGCATGGTTCATAGCCCTTCCAAATGTGAATCTGGCTGGGCAGCTAAATATTTAAAGCTAACTATTTACTGCTTGAAAATTAGTTACCCCAGGATCACGGATTTCTCGCTCAAGTCTTGATCCTATTTCAGGGACCCCTTCTGCCTCCCAATGTAAGAACGGCCATAATGGGTCAGACCAATGGTTCATCTAGCCCAGTATCCACTCTCTGACAGTGTCCCACAAAAGATCAGTGAAATTTAAATACACTTCACCTCCAGGAAAATAGACAGGAAGTCCAAGCAGGAAGGCTAGACATGGATAACATCGTCTCTGCCTGGGTTAATGATCAACAGAGTTCTCAGCAGTGTGCTAAAACACACCTATGCAAACGCACTGAGGTAATCGGAAAAAAATATCATGGGGAGAAACACTGGGGAGTGACAGGCCTTTCCCATGCTCTATTTGACACATTAGGATGAGTGAAAAAGGAAGGAAAAAAGGGAAGAAATTTCACTCAGCTCAGCTTGTATAATCAGAAACAGGCTGATCATTCTAAGATGCTAGGTAGAGAGCAGCATGGAAATGATGCTCAGTTCACAACTTCTTGCCATGGAGGATGGAGCAGAGAATTATATTGTTGCCCAAGCATCCAGAGAAATATAGTTTGCATGCCAGGAAAGTAATATCGATATTCAGTGCTGATCAAAAGTCTCTACTGAGCTTTTAAATGGGAAAAGATCTAACCAGTCTATTTTGGGTTTTCAAACATCCAAAACTACAAGTGACCCTTAGTTCACAAAATGAATTCAACTGCAGTTGAAAGCAGCAATTTGAGCTACTCCGTGGAACTCCCTTTCCCTTGAATCTCCATTTGTCTGCAGCTCCCTCTTTAAATCCGAGGTGTCAGCAATTCTCACTATAATGGTAAAATATTTACAAAGATAGAAAAGCAATTAAAGATCTTCAATAGAACTCCACATTTCCCGAGATACAGAAAAGCCTCCAGGATACAGAAAAGCAGCATCCACCTATTTCATGGCTGAACACATGCCTCAACACAAGGAATTACACTGAAGATTAAACTTTACACTATAAAGTTAGATTTCTAGATAAAGGCTTCCTCTCAAGGCAATGGGGAAAGAAAATGAACACAGGATAGGGCCTAAAGTGAGGAGTGGATAGGAAGAAATGAGTCAATAAAATGAGTATTAATTACATTGTGTACAAAATCAAAAGCCCTATTAACAATTTGTAACATCCCTTGTATGTTACACAAATTCTGAAGGAAGCTGGTTACTTTTAAGCGGTAGCACTATCCTGTGTATTCCAATTCTGCAAAGACACTTCATGACTAGGTTTAACCCTTTGCTGAAAGGAATTCTACCGAGAGTTTTAGTTGCCTTTTTCTTTTAAAGCAGAGGTTCTCAACCTGCAGCCCAATCAGCGCACAGCTGTGGCCCATGTGACATCCTCAGGGCCATACAGGTAGTATACATATTGTGTTGGATGTGGCCCACATATCACAGAGAGCTGTATATGTGGCCCACAATGGTAAACAGGTTGAGAACCATACTGTAAAGGATTCCAAAACTCACATAAAACATTTTTGGAGAAACTGGTAGTTCTACATTCCTCCTTTTAGTCTGAAACACAGTCTCTTCAACACAGAGAGTTTAGCTCCCATAACTGGGAACAGGCCAGCATTGAAAATAAAAGTATCATTGAAGATCTTTCTCAGTTTACAAAATAGCAAATACAACATATGTATAAATATTTCCATATTGTTAAAATGCTTTTATTAGCGCTCTAGCTAGTACTCGTGTCCCCCCTTACCATAGTATCTGGGTAAGGTTTAATCTTTGTCACAGACCCCATGAGGTGGGAAAGTGCTCTTAAGCCAATTTTGCAGATGGAGAACTGAGGCACAAAGACGAAGGGACAGATTTTCAAAGATACTCAGTTGTCCAAAGCTACAGCTAGGCTCCAAATGGGATTTTCAAAAGCACCCAAGTGCCAAGGGGAGTTAGATGCATCGATAGGCATCTAAATACCTTTGACAATCTGGCCCTAAGTACTTGCCACAGGAAGTCTGTGGTAGAGCAGGGAACACCCTGACCACTGGACCAGACTTCCTCTCTAAAAAAACAGAAGGCAGAGAAAGAGACTTGGCAGTAAAATTAAGGACAGTTTGCTACCTTCTCAGGGCTGAGTAACATATTTCAAGGACTAATACATGGAATAAGATACCAAAACCTTGTGATTAACCCTAAAGAATGAGGGCAGACAGCAAGTAGAGTGGAGACTGACTTGTGGAGATTACTGTAGGTGTCTTCAGGTAAAAATTCTTGGGCATTTACAGGTCCACCTCATCTACCTTGATCTTTCCAATATCTGCTGTGACCACTGGTTGAAATTTTAGGTCCTATACAGGAAAAAGCTAATAACTAAATGTTCCTCCCACTGAGTTCAACAGGAGTAGCAGCTGGCCCTAAATCAAGATACAGTTTTAATGGTGGTATTTTGATAAACAAAAGAGTCTCTTAAATGTTGATTTTAAGCTTGTGAATGAGAGATATTCAAGGTCCAGTCCAGCTGACTAAACCACCAACTCAGAGCCTGAACACAGGAATCATTTTTTTGCTGATGCCTGAAAGTCAGAGCCAATTCGCTAACTGCATCTACTTACGAATACACTCATGTAAACGTTCCTGGCATTAGCAATCCAGGTGCTGTCTTTACCATTCCACACAGAGAACAATGTTTTGGTGCAGCAAAACCTTGACGTCTGATTTTGCCGGTAATTGTACAAGGATCTGTGATCTCTAACTGAATTCCTGATTTGCAAAGCAAAACATTTTAATGTAAGAACAATCAGCTGAAAAAACTCCCCACTATCCAATCACAAAAACCACACCATTGTTTCCAGTTTAAAACCCTGTCCCAGATAAATGTGCTAATCCAACACTGGGCCCTAGATGAAGGGCCACAAACTCTTTAATGCCGGTTAATCTCAATTTACAGAAGGCTGAGGACAGAGCAAGCTCCTCTGATAACTGAGTTATCACCAACTCCAGGAAAGGAAAGAGTTCGATCCTTCCAAGCAAACTGCAATTGCAGCTGCTCCTGGACACAGCACCCTTGGGCGATCAGACCCTCAGAGACAGGAAAAGTTGAGTTCTCCTTCCCCTCGGCACCATTTTTGCATGCCTCTCTCCATAGATAGTTTCAGATTGTGGGTTAAATATTTGAGTAATGTATATAAATCAAACACATCTATAACCATTGAAATTGTTACCTAGCTACCTAACATAAGCAAGACATTATAAAGCAAATGTTTCAGCAAATACCAGCATTTATCCTGATACAGAAAAACAAAAACAACAACAAAAACCCAACACATTTGCTGCCTCAGATCCCCCAAAGCAGACACTATTTACACAGAGACCTTGGATACACTGTTAGATTCCCACATTCACAGACACAAATGGGAGAGCTGTGATGTTTACAGGCAAAGTTATCAATTAAACAGAATAACTAATTACAAACATGTCAGGTCAAGGATGGAAGGCTTAGAAGGCCTCATTAAACAGACGAAGCTAACAAATACACAGCACCAATTGTTTAGTCTTAAACACAAGGGAGATGCAACAGTGGCCAGTGACCAATTTCTATGACAAATCTAAGAGAGAATACTCATCAAGCTATATCTCAAATGCAAAGTGTCCAGATTTCTGGTGGAAGCTCTTCACAATAGGAACACTGCACCAGCTGGGTTCATGCCAACATTTTATCTAACTATTCTCAAGCTTGTCTTGGTCTCTTCAGAAGATAAAACAGCAGCTGCTTTCTTGAAAGAACCACCATGCATGATTATACCACTACCAGTGTCTACCTTGAGACTTGATCCTCCCCTACTACCAACTCCCCCAAAGCCACTATTAATTATTTATTAATTAATAATGCCTATTTGTAGGTGCATTTAAATCAGTGTGTACCGCTGGAGGGACTGGTTATTCAAGAAGCTTAGCAATGGGACATGGAGCCTTTCAGTTTGAAGCTGGCCAAAACTGGTAGTGACTTGTAATCCCTATCCACCCACGGCTCTTCAACCATAGCACCATCTACTGCTGCAATGGACAAATCTTGCTGCTTAGGGCAGTACACAAGCTAGACTCCAGCTTATGCATTCGAAAAAGAGAGCAGGGGATCTTCAGAGAGGAGGACAGCACGTGCAAGGGTTGACAGTTCGTATCCCCGCACAACTTGCTAGCCATTGGAAAGCAGAGTTTTGGAGGGTGCCACTCCATTTTTTGTAGCATTGGTTGTCCATTATCCTGAACAGAAAGGAGCTAGGACACTGACTATGAATGGATGAAGATTTGGAACAGAAATCGGAGGGGGACACCAAAACATTTACCAAAACCCCAGGTTGTCACAGTGTTGCCATGCATTCCCTTAACTTTATGTATGTTGATGGACTCCTAGCATTAACCAAGTAAGAGTCTGTACTATCAGCATGCAACTAAGAGTTTATCCCAAAGTTTCAAGCTTCCAGGCTGTCCTTGCAGAAAACAGAAGAGCAGCTATAGCCTGGCAACAAAAGTACGCAATCCCTCCTCCCGCTCCTCAACCCACACTTTATAAGAGAACATTCTCGGGTCTCAGAGCCTGGGGCGGTGTGGGGGAGAAGAAAGTTTACAGAAAGCTGAAATTGGAGGTTGATAAATTGTTGCAGTCTAGTAAAGCATGGTAGAAGATAGTAATGAAAAGGCTAATTTGCTGACTGAAAATCCTCTGTGGCTATTTTCATAGCATTCCCCGATATCTGATACCCAAGCCTGAAGTACTACAGGAATTTCAGTCTCAGACTTTAAGAGGACAACTCCTTTCTAAAGCCTCTGCTGATACAGGCAAAGACTTTCACCAGTGACTAGTGATTTTGGATGTCCATGTTATAAAGAATCTGATCTTCAGAAAAAGCTGAACACCTACCCTCTGAAAAACCCGGGAGCTTGAGGGAATCTCAAGTTGGGCACCAAAACAGGAGCTACTCAAAGTCACTTGTGAAAAGCTTGGCCATGGTGTAGACTAGACTCCCCATTGCCCTGGATTACTGGCCCTACGTTAAAGGGGAAGTCAGAATTACTAACCAGAAAAGATGCTTAAAAGAAAAAAGCCATTAAGACAAAAACTGTAGGAGTATTTTCTTGCAAACTGTAGAAGACCCTAATCCAAAAGGCAAAGTGAAGAATTCTCCTCCCACCCCACCCCAGGCAGCTGTCCTGCTGTTCCCAAAGACAAACAACATTCTGCATTTCTGACCAAGCCCCCCCAACCACATGATTCAACCCATCTTTGTGCTCCTGGGCAAGTGCTTCATCAGCTCAGTTCCTGGAAGGGCAGATACTGTGAGAACACAGTCTCCTCCAGCCGGGAAGTCACACAGGCTGAGTCTGATTAAGAAATTCAGCTAAAGAAGGGTAGATTTTCCCTCCCCGCCCCAGACTCCTCCGTCCTCGAGCCGGATCGCCTGCCTGCTGGGGCTGGCATGGATTTAGCAGCAAGTTAAAGAGCTAGCAGCACAAACAAGCGATAACCCCCTGCTGCCGTTCCCAGCCCAGCCACTGGGCCGCCTCTCCCCAGGGCTCACAGCTGCTGCCTTGCGAGCGGGACAGACTTTCCCTGGCAGCTGAGGCTTGCGGGCAGCCCACGCTCGGTTCAGTGTCACAGTGCAAAACTCTGCCGGCCGGAGCATTACCCGATTACTACCCCCCGCCCCGGGGACTGGGGCATGGCTCCCCCCGTGCATTACTACCACCCCCCACCCCCCCCGGCGACTGGGGCATGGCTCCCCCCGTGCATTACTACCACCCCCCACCCCCCCCCGGCGACTGGGGCATGGCTCCCCCCGTGCATTACTACCACCCCCCACCCCCCCCGGCGACTGGGGCATGGCTCCTCCGTGCATTACTACCATCCCCCCCACCCCCCCCGCGACTGGGGCATGGCTCCTCCGTGCATTACTACCATCCCCCCCACCCCCCCCCGCGACTGGGGCATGGCTCCTCCGTGCATTACTACCATCCCCCCCACCCCCCCCCGCGACTGGGGCATGGCTCCTCCGTGCATTACTACCATCCCCCCCACCCCCCTGGCGACTGGGGCATGGCTCCCCCCGTGCATTACTACCATCCCCCCCACCCCCCCAGCGACTGGGGCATGGCTCCCCCCGTGCATTACTACCATCCCCCCCACCCCCCCGGCGACTGGGGCATGGCTCCCCCCGTGCATTACTACCATCCCCCCCACCCCCCCGGCGACTGGGGCATGGCTCCTCCGTGCATTACTACCATCCCCCCCACCCCCCCAGCGACTGGGGCATGGCTCCCCCCGTGCATTACTACCATCCCCCCCACCCCCCCGGCGACTGGGGCATGGCTCCCCCCGTGCATTACTACCACCCCACACCCCCCCCCCCGGCGACTGGGGCATGGCTCCTCCGTGCATTACTACCATCCCCCCCACCCCCCCGGCGACTGGGGCATGGCTCCTCCGTGCATTACTACCATCCCCCCCACCCCCCCGGCGACTGGGGCATGGCTCCTCCGTGCATTACTACCATCCCCCCCACCCCCCCGGCGACTGGGGCATGGCTCCCCCCGTGCATTACCCCCCCCGCATTACTACTACCCCCCCCGGCGACTGGGGCATGGCTCCTCCGTGCATTACTACTACCCCCCTCCCGCACTGGCCCGGGGACTGGGGCATGCCGCCCCCCCCGGCACTGGCCCCCGGCACGGGGCCCCGCACTCACAGCTGGTTGATGGCGTTCTGGGAGATCACCGCGTTGTCCGAGAAGTAGGGGATCATCCTGGGGCAGCGGCAGGGGCGGGCGCGGCCCGGGCCGGCCCCGAGCCGGCTGCGGGTCATGGGGAGGCGCTGCGGGGCCCCGCGGGGGCAGCCAGCGGACGCGGCGGAGCCCGGAGCTCGCTCGCTCCCTCGCTCGGCTCCTGTGCCCGGGCAGCCACGCGCCGCCCAGCTGTGCGCCGGCTCCCCGCCCCCGGCCGCAGCGCGCAGGCGCGGCCCGGCCCCCCTGCAGCGGGGGGGGGGGCAGGCCGGGCCTCCTGGGGCAGGCGCTGAAGATGCTGGGTGGAGACGTTCAGCTCAATGGGGAGAGCAGGCCAGTAACGCCCGGGGCTTGGCCTCCCCCCGCAGCTCAAACCTGCTCCCCCCAGGGGCATGCCCCGTCACGGCTGGGGAGCGTCCACAGCTGCAGGGGCTAGGGCCCTGGCCCCTCCCTGCGACTGGATACCCCACCCGCAAGGGCTGATTCTCCCTTCCCTTAGGCAAGTTTGACAGCAATGGCCCAGGCGTGCTTAGAGGGGAACTCTATTCCCCTTCACCGCCTAGCACCCAGATAAGAATTAAGTTCCCTAGTGGGAAGTTAGAAGAGGCTGGTGCATGGTCGTTGTTTAACTTAATGACAGTGCTCCTACAGCAGCTAACTGATACACTTAATAGAAGTGTATTATTAAAATGCCTGAGCAGCAGGCTCGTCTTTTCCTCCAGCCGAGAATTACACATCTAGGCAGGAGATTTGTTCCATCCCCCCAGGCTGCTGTAGGGGAAGATGGAAACACAAGCAGTGTAAGGAAGAGATGAAGACAGAGTAGCTAGTCTGGTTGTATTAGCTAAGGTGTGAAATCAGGTATTTGCATAACACCCTCCATGAACATAAGCAGACATTAGTCAAGCTTTATTAACTTTCTTGTACCAACAGAGCCCTTTTCCAAATAATTTTGGCAAGTTTTATTAGTTTCTGTCTCACTTAATTTCACCACATGATTAATGTACACTAGCACCTAAGAGAAGCATTTGGCAAGCAGAAAGCAGGGATATTAAAAGCAATATCCAACCATCATTCTGCTAGGTTTCACACACTGACCTATTCCCATCTCCCTTTAATTAGTGCAGTATCAACTTTAACCAAAAAGTAAAATTTCACATCTACACGATAATGATAGGCACCAGGCAATGTGTTCCAAGATGCTTTGGGGATAAATTATCATACAAGATGTTTAGAAAAATAAGTTTAGCTACTACCATGACAAGTGTTACAATCTACTAAAGGAAAAACAGTTTTAAAAGACTACTGAAGAGTTTAGATTTCAGAGTAGCAGCCGTGTTAGTCTGTATTCGCAAAAAGAAAAGGAGTACTTGTGGCACCTTAGAGACTAACCAATTTATTTGAGCATGAGCTTTCATGAGCTACAGCTCACTTCATTCAATGCAACTCCAGCAGTTTAGACTCAACCTCAAGGCCAAAAGCTGTTCTATACATACAGCTGTACCAATGCAGCACGTCTAGGGAAGATGCTAGGCCGATGGGCGAGAGTTCTCCTGTAGGCATAAAGAAAACCCACCTCCACACCGGGGGAGAAGCTCTCCCTCCGACCTCATGCTATGCACACAACCGCTTATGGCAGTGTAACTTGTCTGTTGGGGGGGTGGTTTAGTCACACCTCTGAGCGACAGAAGAGGTGTAGGATAGACATAGGCTGTAGTACAGACATAGCTTTAGCCTCCGATGTCTAGCAAGAGACCTGTAACCAGGGAGGACTTTACAACTCACCGCCCCACCTCCACCTCTTATTAGGTTATTTAACACCCAGTTAAGCTGCCAGTCTTGAATCTTCTTCCATGCTACAGTTTATGACACCAGGAGTCAGTCCACAATTCGTATTCCCGTTTGGTTTATGCTCAGGATTTTACACTAGTTCCTATTGTGAAATGGAGGCCATGGAGCTTTGTTTCCCCTCTGAAGACTGCCAATGCTGAGTCAGCAAAGCAAGCCTTTTACACTCAGCATGGTAGAAGTACCAACAGCATAAGACTCCTCCAAGAGTTGGCAGTAACATTGCCCTAGTTCTTAGTAAAGGCTGAACATCTGTCACCTCCTCCGGGAGGAAGAGCACATTAAGGAAAATATTTCTCCATACACAAGTAAAATAAAAGATCCACAGCATTCTAACTTCCTTTAATCTTCATCTTTTGCTCCCAAGCCCCTGGTGACAAGGCTCCCAGGAGCAACCCAGGAATTCAGGGATTACTTTAAATTAGATGAGAAACATGCTGTCACTGTGTCATGCTCAAATAAATTTATCTCTAAGGTGCCACAAGTACTCCTTTTATTTTTGCGGATACAGACTAACACGGCTGCTACTCTGAAACATGCTGTGAAGTAAGCAAGTTCCCCACCTGGCAGGGAGTCAGAGGGGTGGCCATCCTAATTCACAGATTCCAAGGTTGGCAGGGAGCACTACGACCATCTAGTCTGACCTCTCGTCTAACAGGCCATAGAGCTTCCCCAAAATAATCCCTAGAGCAGACATAGCCAATCTTGATTTGAAAAACTGTCAGTGATGGAGAATCCACCAGGACCCATGATAAACTGTTCCAATGGTTAATTCCCCTCACCATTACAAAGTTTAACTTATTTCCAATCTGAATTTGTCTAGCTTCAGGGTCCAGCTACTGGATCCTGTTAGAAGTCTCTCTGGTAGAATGAAGAGCCCATCATCATCATGTTCCCCATGTATGTTCCTATAGATCAATCAGGTCACCCTTAATCTTCTTTTTGTTAAACGAAAGAGATTGAGCTCTTGGAGTTTAATCACTAGAAGGCATGTTTTCAAATCCTTTCATCATTCTTCCGACTCTTCTCTGAACCCTCTCCAATTTGTCAACATCCTTCTTGAACTGCAGACACAGGAATCCAGCAGCGGTCTGATCTGTGCCAATTACAGAGGTAAAATAACCTCTCGACTGCTACTCATGATGCCCCTGTTTATGCATCCAAGGATCACATTTGCCTTTTGGCTACACCAGTGTCCCCCTGGGAGCTCAGATGCAGCTGATTATCCACCACAACCCAATTAGTTCTACGTATTGGGCAGGGAGAAGAGAATCACCAAGCCTTTTGTCAGGGACAGACCCATGTTATCTTTAACTCTTCAGAGAGCCAGCAGTTTGACAGAAGAACAAAGCAATCGGAAAATCACTTCAGGTACCAGAAATAATTTTTCTATGGGAACTACTCCATGACAGACAAGTAGTATACACAAACTAGGCATATTGTGTCTGCTTACTACACAGCATCAATTATGGGTGTACACTGCAGAGACGCAAGGCACTGACCAGTCACTGCAGTTGAGATGAGCTTATTCTTGGGGGGCGGGGGAAAAAAGTATGTTGGATAAATTGAATTGTGGACAGAGAAGAGGGATTATAAAAAGTCTTTGTTTTCCTCTTCCTACACTAGAGCAAGGGGCTGGGGGCCATGAGCGGCACTTAACCATTTCAGTATGAGAAAACTGAAAGTGAACAAGTTACTTTTCATCAATAGACACTTAAACAAATCCATGTGTTAAGATTCTGCTAGCAGCTGAGTGAAGATCCAGAGGAAATAAAGTACACATTCACCCACTGACTCCCCCCAAAACTCTGTCGAATGAAGACAGACTTCCCTCCCCTTTTCTTTTAATGCAAGAAAATGTTAAAAGGTCAAATAAAACTGCATCATAAAAGGCAAGTTCTTGGGTTATTTAGAATTTAGAGCATGTAGTAATGCAGATATGCACAAGACAACTTTGGACAGACACTTTGAAGACAAGCAAAGTTCACCTGAAAGGATATTTTTAAAAAGCTGGAGTATGAATAAAAGGAAAATATCTAGTAGGATCTGTCACTGCAAGTCTTTGCTGGAATCTGCATTAACTCATGTGTCTCACTGCACACCCAGGAGCATTTGAATATTAGAGTTTAAGAGTCTTCCAAAGACATTTTAATTTAAGAAGATGCAACACTAGTCAGCTGTCCTCCTGCAAGAGAAGCATTTTGCCAGACTGGAATTAGTCTGTCTTATCGCCAAAGGTATGCAAGTCAGGGCACTAGGGAAGCAGGATCCCGTCAACTCCTCAGGAGCCTGGTGAGAGGGCCCCATCTAGAGTTAGTACATACCAATGTCTACATACAGAAAACAAACCAGCGCTTCTGTCCCCATGCTAATGAATAATCTGCACAGTGCTTGAGTAAGGCTCTTGAGATAATCCATTTAATTTACTAAAATGTCACCCCAACAGCTGCTAGAAATATCTTAGTATGTTCTGCAAACATTACAAAATGCAGTCCCTCCATATAGAGTGGAAAAACCAATGTAGTGATTAATCAATCACACTTAACATACAGATAATACATTTCTAAAGGAATTAACCCTGGATTAAAATCAGATATTGCATCCCATATGTGGAGACCAACAATGTAAGAGATGCTTCACCAAGGACATATCATTCTGAGGATAGTGTAAGGTGTCAGCAGCAATTCTAAAAACTTAAGATTGTACTGAGATCTGCACTACGAACAGATTTCGATGTTATTTCTATGAAAGAAGTTGTATTGTAAAGATTGAAACATCAGCCCCATGGTCAAATCTCTCTCAACATCATGCTACAAGTCAGGACAGTATGCACTATTCAAATAGCCTGTAGGAACTGAAATATGCAGTTCTCATAGCCTACTTTCTTCAGGGTTAGGGAAACAGCCCCATATTTCTTTGCCAAAGTGTTACCCTGGCATTTCAGGGCTCCAAGCAGAAACTGAGATGTCAGCAAGAGATGTCAGCAAGAGATCCTCAGGAGGGGGATGAAAGAAAAGCATCTGAATTTTGATAAACACCATTTTGGTGTTTTTTAAACTTGCAAGACACAGAAGGCTGTTAAAATATATATTAGCAACAGGGTAAAGTTCTTCACTCTAGGTGATGATTCTCAAGTATGCGAAGAGTTAAATGTATTAAAATGCATGGAGTCAAAGCAGTGAGGGGTACTGTTCTAAATGACTAAAATTCTGGAATAAGGTGGGTAAGTATAAGCATCACTGTAAATAGCCCACCCACCTCCCACGGCAAGGCCAGGATTACATTTTGCAGTTTTAGACATCTGTGTTTAGCGCTCAATAGCTGGTAACAGGATTATCAGCACACTGCCTGGGGTAATAGGGCTAGGGGCTGTACACAATAGTGGCTCTGGCCTTTTGGCATAACAAACTGCTGATTGTGGCCTCCATATTTATCAGGAATAAATAAAAATAAGAACTATAGGCACATACACTTCACAACAAGTGGTTTTGCCCAGCTTACAGAAAGCAGTTCAAGTCTCTCCCACCACTTCCCAAGGCTAACTCAGACTGGCTTCCATTAGAGTCAGACCGGATTATGAATCTACCATGCAAAGCCTCCGTTAAAAGAATGTTGAGTGAGCCTGGTTAGGCATTCCAAAGTCAGGCAATGCCAGAGTGAGTTGCATGCACACAACACTAAATTCTCTTCTCTCGAAGCAATTCACTATAAAGAGTCCGACCTTATCTTCTATTCTGCAAGTAAAACATGAACCAAATTACAAAATCTCCAAGCATCACGTTCAGTCCTAAATCTGGACTTTGAGGATATCACACTAGAACAAAAAGCCTTTACTCTAGCCTCCCTGCACAGTCATAACATACTGAGGCCCCAATCCTGCAAGGAGCTCCATGCAGGCAGACCCTTTGAGTACATGGAGCCAGCAGTCCACCTGTTCGGTGCTCCTTGCATGAGCAAGGCCTCAATTAGTGCACGTGTTAACAGTCAAAATGTTAGGGTTGTTGCCATCAGAAGGAAGATAAATCAGAATGATTAACAAGGATTTAGATGCATTTGGTGCAGATATAGAGTTTGAAACCTTTGAGGTGGAAAAAAGTTTCTTGTGGAGCTGTGGATTCTTGTCAGCGTGAGTGGTCAACATGAGGCATGGGTTTAAACTGATGTTAAAATATTTTCCACCCTTGCCTCGGCCCCTGGTGTGCTGCATATCAGAGCAAACCTCTATTGCACTGTTACGTCTGTGCCCACATTTGTTTGCTGCCTCTCATCAGATGCTAAGATTGCAAGCAGTGTGGGGCACAGACAGGCTTACTACACATGTATACAGTGCTTAGTGCAAGAGGATCCTGCTGGAAGCCCCTCACCCTTTTTTACACTTCTAAGGGATTCTATGGGTGGGTTTTGCAATTAAAACTGCTACTCCTCGCCGTTGCTTTAGAGACAGCTCCTGTCGTAGGGCTCTTCCGCAGGGGGCTCAAGGCTCATGTCCCCTCTGCTGTGCCTGCAGGACTCACTCAGACGTGCTACAAGTAGGCGTGCCGTGGTGAGTGTGCACGGGGGAAGCGGCTGCAGGGAGCCTGCAGTGGCAGGGCAGAAGTGAACGGGCTTTGCCTAGTGTAAGAACAAAAGGTGTCTGTGTGGACACCATGCTAGGTACAGTGAGAGTGGTTCAGTTGTGCAGATCATGTGAAAAGTCTCTGGGGGCACCTCTGAACAATAGGAGGGTATGTGCATGAATTTCTGCCCAGGCCTGTTAACAGCAATGTGACAGATAAGGCATTGTAGGACCTAGACTCATTTTTCTTCCACATAAGATGGAATTATGTAAAGTTCTGAAGCTTCTGCTTTACAGAATGCACTCCTCTGCAGAGCCGGGTGAGTTACTGTACGGCCTGTTCCGTCACCTTGAGCATGAGTGTGGAAATACTCCTACGTTGCCACACATCTGTTTCCTGGGTCATTTGTGAGAAGACAAGTTCAAATCAAAACCACCACCATGGCCTAAACGATTAGCTTTGATGTCTAGCAGCAGCACCTCATGCATCAGCATGGCAGGGATGGATACAGAGGCAGCATGTTTGTCTTCTCCATGTTTGTAAGTAAGAGAACGCCAAGTTTTTCTCTGCATTGAGATTTCAGGAAGGGTACTGACGGCCTTCTAGAAAGAACTGCATGCAGTCCTTCCGCACTAGGAGCATGCTTGTTCTCCATGCTGGATTTGAGATAAGAGTAGCGAGTGATGTGAAGGAAGAGGAGCAATGCATCTCTCTGACAACACAACATTGGAACTTAACATTTCTTTTTAAATTGCGCCAAGTATTAATCACACTCCAAACTGTGCATGAAGGACAGCAATATTTGAGCTGCAGCTCACTTCCCTCCCACCTTCAGCTCAGGTAAAAGGTTTGTTGACTTGTTCCACTGCTTTGTGCCCTAGAGGCCATACAGCTTACAGAGATAAGCAGGGGCTGAAGCTGGGTCTAAGTGAATTAGACACACAAATCAATGACTATCTGGAAAAAGCCTAATGGTAAAGATACAGGAGAATGCAAATAGGCAAAGCCCAATTGTTTAGAGACCCACCTGACAACTTCTGGAGCGGTCCTTCTACCACTCAGGATGGACAAGTCATATGATCAGGCCTATCCATCCCAGGTGTTTACAAACTGTATCTGTATTAAAAACAAAGCCCACAAATGTGACGAGGTTTTCCCTCACCAAAGCCCAAACTGTTTCAGCAGCACAGTGCTCATGAGCCAACCACCGTGTGCAGCGCAGGATGGAGGGAAAGACAGGGCAGGAAGGAAACTCATTCAATTTAAAGCCTTCATTGTGAATCAAAGGCACATGACTCACCGTGGCAATGGTCCTTATCTGTCTATACAGCAGCTATATTACACAGCTAGGGGGACTTAACTCAGTAATTAGTAAGATGTCCTGGTGCATACTGATTAAGAAATAGGTGCTATACAAAACTGTATTTAATCCTGTATCATCTCATTAGGACAGATTCCATTTCTAAGTCTAGTTATCTCAGACGTCAGGAAACATTTACACTTCTGGTTCTCACTCACAATTTTGTAACAGGCAGTCTAAGCCATGCCACTCATCAACACCGCTCTAGCTCACTTTGTTTCTAATGGAAGCGTTTTCTATTTGTAATTCAGGAGGTATATTGAAAGCAATGTTCAAGGAAACCTGATTTCCTGGTTAAAATGACAAAGCCTCCTGGAAACTGCATTCCAAAGCTAAACTCACAGAGATGCCTCCAGCACAGACCTCTCCTGCCCATTCCCATCAAGGTGGAGAAGGTAGCCTGAGGTTTACATTTTGCTCATTAAGGCAACACCACTGAGAGTTCCATTTTTATTTTCTAAAGTATGTATCTAAGGGAGAGGAATAACCCTAGGGGAATCGTTTCAGTATAGGAAAGGAGAATCACAAATCAGACATCCATAAAGACAAAGGCGAGCATTAAACATCCAGTTTCTCAGTGTCTACTCTAGTATTGAAGTCTCGTATTAAAAGCAGTAGAAGTGAAGATAATGCATTTGGTACTTTTCCTCCAATACAGCTTATTCAAGACAAGGCCACACTGCTTTCAGACTCTCCTCTCTCGCGCTCTCCTTTATAAAGGTGTGTTTTTGTTGTCATTAAAAGAAATCCAATACAAAGTCTACGATCACCTGTGTGCACAGAGCCAGAGACGAAGGGGAGACTCATTAGTAAAGCAAGCAGAAACAAGAAGTAATGGTAATAGTAGTATGCGGAGATCTTTAGAAGAAAGCTCCCATATCAGCACAGAGAACTTTATAAGTGTTAAGCAAGTTTCAACACCTCCATATCAGTCAGATAAACACTCCCATACTCCATTTCCAAACAGGTTGCTGCAGCAGAGCGCCTATATGCGGCGGTGGAATTGCAGATGGAGGTACGCTAGCATACATTGGTGTGCGGCACTCAGGTTTAGTGAGGAGTAGTGTGCAGAATGCAAACACCACTTTCTTTCTGAAACACTCAGTGCCAACTGCCCTGAGTCCTCACCAAAGCGTAAGTCATGGCTAGTTACACCCTTTGCTGACTTTAGAGGTGTAATCAGGCCAGAGTGTCATCTTTTGTACCACCACATGAATAAGGATTATTTCTCCAGATCAGCACTCAGCAGGACAAGGGTTTTTTGATTGCTTGTTTGTTTAAATTGGAGCTTCCGTGTCTGCATTTCTAACTCTCAGACCTGATGAAGAGTTAATGGTATATGCACCTTTTGATGTTACCAAATAAAGCATCTTCCTCCAAACAATACATTCTCTTCTGCTGAAGACAGCCTTTCAGACTAGGTTATGTGAATGGGCTATCACCCCACCCTTAGCAATCTTTGTACTGCTATGCTAAATTGTTAGTGTATTCCAAAAAAACAACAAGGAGTCCGGTGGCACCTTAAAGACTAAGGGATTTATTTGGGCATAAGCTTTTGTGGGTAAAAGAAAAAGTGTTTTTTTTTAACTCACTAAAGCTTATGTCTAGATAAATCTGATAGACTTTAAGGTGCTACTGGCCTCCTTGTTATTTTTTGTGGGTACAGACTAACACGGCTACCCCGATACTTGACAGTGTTACCCAAGTACACCATTCCCTGTATCCTCTGAACATTTGTTTCTAATCAGGGATGATTTTTCTTGGGTGGTACCTTTCCCAAATCACAATCCTACACATCAAACCTTTAGGACTAACTCAATCCCTTCTTCTGCCCCATTACAATCCCCACTAACACCCTCATATAAATAAAGCCAGTCTAGATTATAAAAACCCACTTTCCCATGGAACTAAGAGCAAGTGCATGGCAATCATGCCCTGCTTGTGTGTTGGTGCCCATTTCCACCAGCCTGTGTTAGTTTATCTTTTCAGAGTCTAAGCTCTTTGGGGCAAGGACTAAGTCTTCATGAAGCTGAAGAGGAGCTGGCCCTGGGTTTATGTTGCAGCAGTGCCCTCAGAATGGGTATTCTTACAAACAGAGGGCGAGAGAAGTATGGTGCCCCTGTTTCTGCAATGCTACTTCACAAAGCCTTGATTTGGGCTGTGTGTAACGTTCTCTTCTCACCGCTGCATGTAAAGAGAGTGTGATGTGAAACACCTGACAGCAGCACTGCAATCACGGACTCCTCATCCGTAGTTCACGGTCAGGCTGACTATTCATAAAAACAGGACATTATTTACAGGACAAATACATGAAAACTGGATCCTGAATGCAGACACTTGAGTGTTCTATTACATCATGTACCCTACCATTACTTGTAACATCCTCCAATGAGTAAAAATAACTTCCCCAGCTAATTCCATCCCCTTCCCTCCCGCACTCTGCTGCTCAGAATCAAGATGAGCTTGGCTGTTGATTTCTAGTTTGCTGAGACTAAAGTACTGGAAGGCAGTTGCTGGCAGTGTGGTCAATGCTACTACAAAGCCAGGAGGAGCAGCATAAAAGTAGGTGTTCTCACACTGTCCCCACTTTCAATGGTGGCTCATTAAAGTTCATTTTTGGACACTTTTTTTTTTGGGGGGGGGGGCGCAGAAGACACGTATGTGAGGGCAGGGGGTGGAAGATGAGCTATTTAAAGCTAAATGGACTTTTTCAGAAGATCAGGCTCAGACGTTGACTATTTAAAGATACACCTACTGAAAGCTTTTAAGGGGTATCCAAAAATCAATGCAAGGCTGAAACAAGGTTCCTTGTTTTCTAGCAGCTCAAGCCAATTCTGGACAGAGACATGGACAAGCATCCTGCACTTGGGTTCTGTAAACAGAAACTGTTATTATTAACCCCAACATAAAAATTGATAAGGTAACCAACTGAAATAAGGTTGAGACTTTACTATGAAAGTCTGAATCATTGTAACAGATCAGACTAGTGTTTCCTCTAGTCTAGTACCCAGTCTTCAACAACAGCTGGTGGAAGATGCTTCCAAGGAAGGTCCAAAAAACCTAATTATAGAATAGTCTGCCCATAAGAGAAATTTCTTCCTCCTCCATTAGCTAGAAATTGGCTTATACCCTGAAGCACAGGGGGGCTAGATCTGTTCCAAACATCAGACTTTTTAAATCTCAACTAATATAAAACTGCGGATATTCTCATTACCCACAAGCTTCCAATCCTTTTTCAAAGCTTGTTAAGATAGGTCATGTTAGCCTCTGACACTCCTGCGGTAATAAGTTCCAGAGGTCACCATTGTCAAGTAAATAAAGCTGACAAAAGGAAATGATTTTGTAAGTTTTCTGGGATCTACACACCTGAAAGGCAATCAGAATAAAATTCAAGGCACCAATTTAGAACCAAAAAAAAAATTTTTTTTTTAATTTTTTTTTTTTGGAGTTTTCACAATAGCAGATTTGCAATATCTACAGAAAGGCAAGACTCCATACTACTTAATCAGAATTCTGTCCAGTTTGAGTTTTACATTTTACACCTAGCAAGGAAGTCCCCAATTAATTATTAAATAACTGATAGTATTTCACCAGTTGTGTTGCTTAGAGACGATATATTACATCCACAAAATTACAATAGAAGAACGTTAAGGTTGCAAAGGCAAAACTAAACAGTTAGGAAACGCCTTAATTAAGGTTGTCTGTGCACCATCCATTTCGTGCACTGAAAGAGGCAGGGGTCCTTTTAAAAAAGGAATGTGATCATATAATTAAAGATCATGTATCATAATGCACACACATGAGGGGGGTCAAATTAAGGTTGTATGGACATCATTGATTCAAGCATTTTTTAAACTCCTAAGTGCTTCACTTTGCACATTTAATGTTCTTTTAACTTAAGACTTTTGGATGTTAAATATTTTATAATTCTATCACCACAGCTCATAGTGAGTTGGATTTCTTCCAGGCATGTAATGTAACAGTGCTTATGAAAAACAGTGCCAGTTTACATATAATCTCCTAACATTAAAAACTAGAGTGCTTCCTAGTCTTACCCATCTGGGAGCCCCTGGCAGGTCTCAGCAGCAGAGTCATTAAATTACTCATTTTTGAGGAGTTGCTTTTGTCACTGCCTTTTATCAGGTGGCAGCAGCTCTCCATTCAAGTGTCAGGGACGAGTCTTGCTGGGCTTTGCTTTAGCGCACCCCAATACTCTAGTCACACTCCGCTGTTTCTCTAGACACCCAATTCTTTCCTTTGGCTGCACAGCTTCTCTGCCAAAGGAAGTAGCTCTTGTAGCATCTCTGATCAACCTGTCTTCCATAGAATGGCCAGAAGAAAGCGGACCATCCAGCAATACTTCTAGAGCTTGTTTTTTAAGACACTTTATTGGCTCTTTACACTAATGACTGTTTCTTGGTGAGGTCTCCGAATTGAAAGCTGAAGCATTTACATGAAATCTTATGGGAAAATTGGATTAGTTTAAATCGTTTCACTTAAAGTTGCATTTTTCAGGAACATAACTACAATGTTGAGTGAGAAGTTACTGTATTTGCTTTGCAGCCACACAGGAGTTTGCGCTAATCTCCTGGTCGTCACTGCAAAATATATATATAGATAGTATTTAGGAGTTACGTATCTATATTGAAAATTGAGCTCTTAAGGGAGAGGACCCCAAACTGTGGGGTGCGCCCCTCTGGGAGGGGAGGGCAGAGGAACATTCAAGGGGATGCAGCTGGGGCCAGGGCCAGCCACCACAGGGGACAGGGAGGGAGTGCCACCCAGCTCCACTCCTGGCCCTGGGACCCCAGCAGCCGGAGTCAGCCCCTAGCTGGGGCCCCAGCCTCAGCCCCCTTACTCCTGTCCACGTCTGCCCTCCCGCCCCAAGTCGTGGCCCCACTCCTAGGCCCTAGGGGGGTGGGACATAGACAGAGGTAAGGGGAGCACAACCCTGAAAAGTTTGGGGACCACTGTCTTAAGGACTTGGAGTTGAGGCAGGTCACCAAGAGGTGACACTTTGGAGGCTGAAAGGATCATGCATCTCCCTGTCTGGCCATTGGCCTTGAGCTGTATGACTATTTGCATACTGAGTCAGGTGTGAACGGAGGAACTGTGAAATTTACAAGAAGAAACAAAGGCAAGGGGATGTTCTGTATATGAATAAGAACAAAGGTTTGATCTGGTATATCTTGGAGTGCAAAGAGACACACTGAATCCTTCACCGAGGAGGCAAACTGACAGCGTGCTTGTCTCGTGAAAGGAGGGCCACAGCCAGTCTGGGTGTAAAGGACTAGAAGAACGCAGGGTAAGCAATACTCTACAGGACACAAGAATATGTTGTTCATTAAATCTAGGCTCTAGGATGCGTGTTCTGATTTTATTTGGCATGGAACCGTTTGTTTCCGATACTTCTACCTGCTATGACCAGAATCTCTGGGCTTTGTTAAATAAACGTATTTCACTATAAACATGTTTAAGTGCTGCGTGTTAAATGCAGTGGTGATCTGAGGTGGGACTGGTAAGTTGCAGAGCCCTGTTTCTTTGGGAGCAGCGAATCTGCGAGCACTGCGAGAGTCCAGTGGAGCAGGGGCTGGGTGCTCCAGGGAGTCACTCAGATGGTTCGAGGGTTGAGATGTGCCTATTGCCAACTTGCAGAGTGACAATGGGGCCTGCAAGGCCTAGAAGGCAGGGCTTGTGTTGGGTGTGGCCAGTAGAGCTAGGGAGCTGACCACAGCAGCTAGACAGGGTTTTCTCCTGTTAAGGGCAGGTGGTAGCAAGATGCCTCACAACCTGGGTACCCCTGGGCAGCATCCCAGCCTGCTCAGAGGGGAAGACGAAGGCACACATGCCTGATAAGCTTAGAGACTGAACAGTGCACAGAAAATGAAGATGTTAAATGCATCTCCGTATGTGCTTACTCCCAATATTTAAACTACACCTTGTATAGGTGAAAAATTAAGTGTTTAAAAAAATCCCTGTTAATTACCTAATAGCATTTATTAAAGTAGGAAAGGATTAACTTAATATCTTATTCCTGAAACGGACTTCCTGCTGTAATGAAAATGCTTTCAAGTAGAATTTCCCCACATTTTCATGCTGGAGTCAGTGGGCGATGTTGAGGCATGCTTGGGGCAGAGGACGCTACCGAGGCTGGTGCTATCATGACTTTGCATGAGGTCAGGCAAGGCATGGAATGTTCTTCCTGAAAGAGCTATTTAAATCAAACCCACTGCAGGCGAGGAGTCAGAGATAAAAGCCAGGGCCTGGGCAGGTAAGTTAGAATGATTGCATCAGCTCTGCCTCATCCCAGGAAAGCTGCACCAACTGGGCCCTGCTCAGACAAGCACTCAGAAATTCCATTAATAAAATTAACTCTTTAAAAGGCACCTAAGTACAGCTCCTAATTAAGGCTGGATTTAACTCAGCCCATTTTTAACTGAAAGCTTCCATCTAATACCATTCTGCAGACACGACAGGCTACTTACTGCCACCCAGAAACAGCATTTCAGCTTTCTAAATGGCTTCAGATCTTTATTACGTCTGTCCAAGCAGCTTATTTCCCCTTAGAAAGGGTCTTGGCTAACGTTAGCTTCCCTACCACCAGCAACAGGAAGTCTCGGAGCAGAGGTCACCATGTCAACAGCGGGGTGCCATTTCCTATCCTAGAGAAGTATTTTAAATATGCATAAAATGTGATCATTGAACCCATCTTAAAAAGAAGCCCCTAACTAGGCCACAGCAACTGAGCTGACACAAAAAATCCCACACTGCCGTCAAGCCCAAGTGTATAAGTGAGGCTCCAAAGAGCCATGAGATTTTAATAAATAAATTGGGTTTGTTATTTATGTTAGGCTTTTGAGCCTTCAGGCTTCATGTTTTCAGGCTTTTCTCGACAATCACCAAAGCTATAGACTTCTTAATGAGACTCGAGAGTCTCATGTAGGTGCCCGACTCCAGGAGCTGGTGGTCTACAGGGGAAAAAGCCACCAACCTCTGCCTGCCTGCAGCTGAAGAGGCAGCCAAAAGCTGGTGGTCTCTCAGAGGTGGAACCATATCTCCCTTGCCCGACTGACCCATGTGGTCCGCCTCCAAGGCCATGCAGAGCAAAGACCTCAATACCATGGAATTGTGGACCTCATAACAAACAAGATAGGATCACAACAGCCAGAAAGAATCATTGTACTTCCTTCCTTTGCAATTCTCTACATAAAAAGCTAACACAAAGGAGAGATCCGACAGAGAGAACATTTCAGTGAGACAGTTCTGTTGCCATTGGACAAGTCACCTAGTTAAAGTAGCTCTCATTGAAATGATCCAATTTTCAGAGTAAAAACAGCTGAAAGTTTTGAAGTTGTGGAAAAGTTACCATTGTTAAGTCTGTGTGGCTGACAAGTCCGAGAGGTCACCAGCTCATAACCCGTGTAATGTGCTTAGCTCTGGTGAGCTGGTTTTGTTTAGGTAAGAGTTTGATGGCAGATACAGTTTTCTGTTTGACATGACTGGACTTGGTATTTACAGGAATTAATACAGACTTCCCATTCTTCTTCTATGGATTATTTTGGGATTACAGCTCCTTTGGCTCTCACTATTCTCGGACAGAAACAGAGGACGATGCCTGGGTAGGTATGAGGACATGTGTGCAAGAGGAACACTCGCCACGTACATACCCAGTGAAATAGGCAGAGGACAAAAAGATACTTTGATACCGCATTACCATGTATTCAATGCTCAAAGTACACTCACCTGCAAAAAAGCTAGCACACCTGTCCAACTTTTTGAATATTAACATTTGAAAGACATGCCCGGTTCGTTAAACGTGTAATCTGATTTCACTCAAATTTAATAAAATCATGGAAAACAGCATCTCATGGGTAGTCAGTGATCCCATATTACAGGGATTAAATGGAGAGATCTGATTACAGTACTGTCTGTTTTTCTAAACAAACACTCCCTGTTGTACTCCATGTCTACATGGCAAGGAGTTGTAAACTTGTGAGAACTTCCTAAATAAATCAGCAGTGTAAGTGATGGCTGGGCTTACAGGCATGAAGTAACCCAGTCGCTTCAGCTTTGGGGACAGTTGATTAGCTGCCAGGAGATGTTGCAGGAATATCTAGAGGTGAAGGAGTACGAGAACTGAAGGGTGCTAACGGGAGGATGAAGTCAGATTCTGTGATGCTGTCCCATACACAGATTAACCTGATCTCACCCAACATTAGTAAGAGGGACGGAGTGGCTGTGGCTCGGGTTTTTACTAGAGGGCCACGGCCAATGGAGCAAGGCCACTGCGCCCTGAAGCTCTCAGTATCCCCGTGTCATGGGTGATGGGCCAATCCTGGGAACCTGAGCAACTGCCACGCCTGGGAGCTGGAAGTGCTCAGCATCACAGGACTTGGCAACGGACGCTTCGCCCACAGCTGCACAGGCTCTTCCCACCTGTTCCCCATGTAGTAGTGGCCAAAGCACCCCTCCCCAGAGGCATGGATTCTTCCCTCCCAGGAAGCCTTGCTGTACCCTTCTGACCCACCACAGAGCCAATTTCCTCTGCTGCAGTGGCCCCTTTGCTGGAGACACTGTCTAGGCTGGGGTTAGAGGACATTAGCTTCCAAGAAAGGTCAAGATGATCCAGCTGTGTTGGACTAGCAAGAGCTAGAAAGTGGGAAGGGGCTGTGGGAGCAGGGGAAGAGATCTGCGCTGCAGTCACCATGGAAACCATCCTTCACTACTGCTGCAAGCGCTAAGTGACACTCTTACCTTCTGGGCTGGGACCGGCACTCTTCCTCCCCACTGTCCGCCTCCTGCATGCACAGAGGAGAAAAAACAGGACCAGTTAAAATACTAACCCATTCATAAAACTTCAGACCATTGCACTTTACTAGCTTGGGCGGTGTCTGTAGGTGGGGGGTTTCTTTTTTATTACCCCTGCACATCTCTCTTTCTGCTGCTGCATATGCACTTACTTTCTGAAAGCCTTTAAATAAACACATGAGAATCATTTTTCAACTGCAGACTTTAACATGCTGCTGCATGGCCTTCCAATGATCTCTGCCAACCAAAGAGCACCAACCGTCAAGCACTTACATTGCTCCTGGGGGGGAAATCCCAGTGTCTGACAGTGAGAAGCTCAGAATCAAAAAAGAGCAAAAAAGTGAACCCAAAATGGGGCTGGGTAAGTGCAGACTAACTAGAAAGTGGAAATTTGACACAGTCCGCGGCTTCTGATGCAAAATTAATCGGCATAATTTCTAACATGCTGTGGAATTTTATTAGGACTTTCTATAATCTCAAGGTGATTAATTCCACTTCATAGCAGATTTAAATGGACATTCGCAGGCAGGACTGGGGGAGGGGTGTAGAATTTGCTTTATCAGTGAAAATAATAAAATCAAGTTTGGCCGATGTAGTTCTGTGGTGGCTGGGAAGCATTTTAAAGTACAAGCAACATTCTAAATTGGCACAGAAAGGCCTTCAAGGAAACCAAAGCTCAGCACCTGGTAACAGGAGATACGGGCAACGCTACTCTTTCAAGTTTATGCCCAGGTCACTTGGGGGTTTTAGGCTGTGATTGTACTGACTCATAGAAGCACAGGACTGGAAGGGACTTCAATAGGTCACCTAGTCTGGACCCCTGCACTCAGGACAGGACTATGTAATAACTAGACCATCCCTGACAGGTTTTTGGAGATTTTTAAGAACAGGTCAGACAATGACAGAGATTCCACAACCTCCCTAGGCAATTTTTTCCAGGGCTTAACTACCCTGAGAGTTTTTCCCTCATGTCCAACCAACCTAAACCACATTTGCTGCAACGTTTGCTGTTGCTTCTTGTCCTGTCCTCAGAGGTTAAGGAGAACAATTTTTCCATGTCCAATTCCAAGCAGGGTCACACCTTCCGTTATTTGGGAGGGAGACCTCCAAAGAGCATACAGGTGCTGTAGGTAGTGGTGTTGGCAATTGAATAAGTGGCTCCTCTTTCTTTTAAGCCAGCACTGCCCCAGTGCAGTGCTATGGAGTGTTTTTGCTATCTTTCAGGCAAGAGGTAAAACCCACAGTCCTCCAGGCACTGAAGGTCCCACAGCTTTGTTCTCCAGGGGCTGAGCATTAGCAAGATATACTGACCAAACCCCAGTGCAGACATTTATGTCATTCTCCCATAGATTTTTAAATTAGATCCTGGATTCTTCCTCCCTGTTAGACTGGTGTGTAGTGTTCCAGTCTACTGTCATAACAGCTGTTCCATTCCACCCCAGAGTGGTTGCATTTCTGTGGAGGAGGAAGAGGTATCTAGCACTTGTAAAGGAGCATCCACAGAGGAGCTTATGGGGTGGGAAGAAGGCTATCAGCAGAAAGGGACCAACTTTTGCACAGCTAGAGTGAGCAGTCAGAAAGTGCCCATTATATTTCTATAAAGCGCCCATGCTAGGCTTTCCCCTGCAGCATTGCATTACACCTAGATACCTTTGTTAGAATGGCTCCAAAAATGTTCTATCACCACAATTCCTAGTGACCGCACCTGCCGCACGTGGGGAGTTTATCTGAATCCCAAAGACTCTGTATGCTGCATGCCAGTGAACCCGATACAGAGACCGAGGCTTTGCCAGCTACGGAACTATCCTAGCTTTCCTTCTACATCTTTCATCTGCTATGGCTTTGAAAATGCTCTTGCACCCATCCCTACCAGCCCATTCAGCTGCCACCTGCAAGGCGTACAGGTGGAGACAAATATGGAATGGTTTGGCTAGGACCTATCATGAGGTAGCAGAAGAGTAAGAAATAAGATTGTGGATTGGGTCCGGATCAGCAGAATAACCAGCCATTATGTCTGCTGACCCTCCCGTCCAGCCCCACCAGAGGGTAGGTGCAGACCTGCTGCTCAGGGGCAGGAGAGCAAGGAGTTTTGAAACACTTGCGGAATTTGCAGAAAGATTCAGACCTGCAATTCTTAAGTCACAGGCTCAAGAAGGGTGGAATGGAAATGTCACATTTCACCACCAGGGGATTGTATAACCAGATTTGGTTTCCTGTAACTTCACAGAATGAGAGGCACAGCTCAAGAAAGCCATCAGTGCAGCATTACTTGGGTCCTGTTCGTTATTATGTGCAAAGCTCAAGCCCTTTCTTTATACAAAATGCAAGATACAGATGCGGAACGGCCAGCAGAAATATTTGCATCTCTGCTATCTGAGAATCTGATCCTGGGAGGTGCTCGCTAGCAGAGTTCCAGGAGCATAGGTGCTCAGCGCCTCTCAGGCTCAGACCCCCGTTAATGCCTAGTAAACGAGGAGACAAATATCAAAATAGACACCTATGGCAACAAATTGGAGCTAAAGCTGCAGGCTACACATGCTGAGGGGAAGCCAGCAGGGCTACCTTCCACACCGCAGGCCTCAGAATTAGCAGTGTCACTCCAGCAGCGTGAGACAGGCAAGCCGGCACGCCTCTCCTAACTGAAAACCCCAACCCACTCCATCATCAGGAGAGAACGTGATGCAAATATTAACACTGTCAAACAGGTACAACCACGCAGGGAGAGCATTGGCTGAGCAGCTTTCCAAGCCCTCCCTCCTGCAATGAAGCGGTACAATGTTCAGCCAGCTGCAGGCAGGGACTGGCTCAAAGTGGCTGGATGCTGCAAGCCGCGGCTCGGATAGGCCGCGTGACGGCAGGAGCCTGAAGCTGGTTGCCATTATGTGGGCATCCACAGGGATGGCACAAGCCAGGCTGTTGCACACCAGGCTGGCCACAGCTGTACTTGCAACCGGCATCCCAGGTAGCTGAAGACACGAGGCTTTTAGCCTGAGCTTCCCAGCAACTTGTCAAGAGCACCGCATGCAGCTGGCCAGGATGCGGTGCCATTCAGTGCTGGCCACACTGAAAGCTCTAGGCGACAGGGGCTTTGTTTTCCTAGGTGCCTGCACAGCACTTAGCACAACACGGCCCTCACCATCATTGGGACCTTTAAACAACAAGCGTTTGTAACAGCCCCTCATCAGCCATCTACCAGTGAGGTCAAATCTAGAATAATCAAGTGACTGACAGTCTCAGGACTAGATGCCTTTCCTGGTTTAGCTATGAAGTCCTAAGTGTATGTGCAATTATCTCCTTACGAACAAATTTCCTTTTAAGGGAAACACCAACGTGGAGTGTAGCTAACTGGTGCAAGTCAAGTGACTTGAAAGAGCTAGATATCCCACCTCCTAAAAACGGATAGATTGGCACATGAGGAACGGGGAACCCGTTGTCAACTTTGCAATCAGATTGCGTTTTCCTGTGTCCGAGTTACTCTGCTGTCAGGCAGGGTAAAAAAATTCTCAAAAGCACGCAGGTCACTCAAGCACTTTGAAAAGTTTGCCCACTGCAGATCTGCACCAAACTATCCTTAGAACCAGTTGGATTCTGCCAGGTCACAAGACACGTGGCCAACACTCCATATGGGTTCCCCAGGAAGGGGACTTACTGCTAATAACAACAGCAGTCAACAAAGTGAATAGCAGCCATTATGGGTGAGCCAAGAGCTCGAAAGGGTTTGTTCTCTAGTCAAATGCATTCTTCAAGCCCAGGATAAGGTGAAGTAGTGGAGAGAAGCACTTCAGGTCTGCACAACCTCACTCAGTAATCTAAGCTATGCAGACAATGCTGTTTTCGGTCTGGAACGTGCAGCAAGCAACATCATTACAGCAAGTGGCCAGCTGCACATCCAAAAAAACCCCAGCCATGGCAACTAGCAAGCACCCTGTCCCCTCAGCAAAAACAAACAAACAGAGGGGATGCCCTGAAGCATATAGACCATTTCAATTATCTTGGCTCCACATGGAATTTAAACCTCATGAGCTCTCTGAAAACATGGAGGCGGATAGACAGGACCCCATCAGTTGCAATCTGTCGCCGCTGAAGACTTGATGAGATCTAAACATTATAGACATAAATGCAGCACATTTTAGTGTCAGGAGTTCAGAGTGTAGCCACTTAGGGTCATATAAACTGGACTATGAACACATGCGATTCTGGTCAGTCTCTAAGATCAAACAGTGCTACCTGCACTCTGCTGTCCAGCTCGGGACATCTGAAAACTCATCTTTAACCTTTAGGATTTATGGCAACATCTGTCTTCCCTATCTGTCTTCACTACCAAGATTCCTGTCCATCGGTCTGCTACCCTCTCCCCTCCAGCCAGTTGGCATCTCATGCATCTGTCTAGGTATGCACGCCCCACCCCCATATCAGCTTTATGGGAGCATCTCATCTTACTTCCGTCCTTCCAGCTTCTTCAGGATCCTGCTCCCCAAAACACTTTCCTCTCTTACCCTGTGACTCTTTCACTGACTTTCCACATCAAGTTCAATCTTTTCTGTCTCCTATTGGAGGCTCTTTGCAACTCCAGCACAGCTTCTCTTATCTGCTTCACACTTCCCAAGCTTCCCTTCTGACTACCCCTTTGCAGCCTCCTCTTGGTGCCGCCTTATGGGCTGCTCCTGTTATGCTTAACGGTCTTCCACTTCAAAACACTCCCTTATTCTGCCATGGAATTTCTCCTCCACCATGAGCTCGGACCATCACCTGACATGCTGCATATCTAGCTATTGCACTATTTCCTGAGCTAGGCTGTAATCATTCACACGTATTTTTCTATGACCGTAAAGCAGTAAGATCACTAAACATACTGTAAAGACGAGGGGCCGCTCTAAACCTGGAACTACAATTTAATACAAATTCTCCACTAGAGGGCAGGAGAGACATGGCATGGACAAACACTACAAGTTCAGGAGTGACTCTCACCTACGGGAGATGAAGGAGGATGCATCTCCCACATGCTAGTTACTTTTAACTAGAGAGCGTTTTGGAAGATCCTGTTGCCATTTCTCAGTGCGTTCCCAAAGCGTGGGAAGTATTGCTGCAGTGCAGCCAGCTAAGGAGACTACCTAGAATCTATTTAAGCTGGTTTTCCAACTGTGGTACAAAAGGCCATTCGGAGATGCATACAGTGGGGCGTCTGTTGAGCTGACAGCCACCAACACTGAAGCGTCTCGCGTGCATCCCTGGAATACAAGCTCTCAAGTGTTTTCAAACTGTACGCTACAGCCAAAACTCAGCGCTGAGTGCCTGGCCAGTAGCTTGTGGTTAGTGCTATGTAGAGGCTCCTAGGGGCTGATTGTTCCATTCTCAAGCCAGCCCCTTGTACCAATGTACAACTCCTAGTGGTTTAGAAGCAGCCTTGACAAGCTCCAAAAGGAGTCATGCCCTGTCTTCCTTGGCCAGAGAAATGGCAGAAACAGGGGGCTCAGGGGAAACAAAAGGAGAGCCATGGCTCTAACGAGGCCGCAGTATTAATGACAGCTTAAAATGAAAGATGAAACTTTCACTCTTTGCACCTTTCAGGCTATGCGGAACAGAATATGCAAAACACAAACCCAGTTTTTACTTTGATCTTCTGACACAGTCATTAAAAGGGCAAGGGAGAACAGAGACATTATTTAGCATTCGTCAGGCTTATACAACGGCACTCTCTCCATGTCACATAAGCCACTCTCCTGTCCCTATGAAGCTTCTTTCTTATCTCCATGTGGCAATAAAAAACAGTGCTCATCTGCATTCTGAAATTCAGATGCCAGCTTGTTTGTCTGCATGTAACATGTCTGAGTTCCCTGGCACACACATTCGTTGGATAAGATGTATGATTTCCACCAACTCCTTCCCAAAACTACTGTAGCTAACATTTACTACACTTTCATTAGCCATGGTACATTAGTGAGGCTTCTTGCCACCTACTTGTTTGAACCCTAAAATAAACTCACTTTAGCATACCTGTTTGGTTATATTGCTGAAGCATGTGTCAAACTTGTAGAAAACATGCCTCAACTGCTGCTTGCATCCTTTGCAAAGTGAAATGCCAGCTGCTAAACTACTATCAAGAACGCCCTTCTATCAAAACAAGCAGATGAGTTAATCTCTCAATTTGCCAGTGTGAAGCAGTGGTATTAATAGACCATTACATTTTATGCATTCCACCCTCAGTTTGAAGATGCAGCTGTAGTCTAATATGCATGGCAGAGTTTCCCATAGCCAGGCTACATCACCAAACTGGATCTGTACCAGGAGTTAGCTTTTTACCATAAAACTGTAATTAATACATACATACATAAAAATAATAATTTTAAAGGATTAAAAAAACCAGAGAAAATGGTCTCTTCCATCATAACAGCTAGCATCATCTACCTTAGAAAAGATTCCTGTTATCAAAAAAATGAAATCTGCTCCCATGACTGTACACACTCAGAAAGCCCCACTTTGAATGGCATTAAAAAGATCACCAGAATTAGTTTGGGGTCAGACTGCTCTAGCTGGACATTTTAATGGAAGATGCTAGATCAATTTATAAATGAAATGCAAAAATACACCTACAAATTCCATCAGCTGCAAGCCTGGTGCATTTACTTATCTTCTCTTCCCTCTCTGAAGAGGGGCTGGGAACACAAGAGCCTAGTGTGACAGCACATTTAGCCAACTTCAGATCTGCCCTTCACCACCCTCCACCCAAAACAACCCCCACCACTGACTTTCTCCAGGGAACTAATACACTGACTAAACCAACAAGCCTTTAGAACAACCTACATGGCCAAGAGGCTGGCAATTCAGACAAACTGTCATTCTAACTTGTGTCTAGACTCTCTCTCTCTCTCTCTAGAGCGGAGGCTCTCCTATGCCATGAGTGCAATGACTCCTAGCCACAACTTGTAAGGATACCAGGTGTGCCTTCACGTACACTAGTTCAACCCTGCTGAAATCACTAATGTAGGCTTTTGCTCTAACCACAGAGCAGTCAGCCTTGATACCCCAAAAGGCACCAAGCTCCAGAGAGAAAGCCTTGCATTGGTAGTCATCTATGGTCAATTGCCACACCAACTCCAGCGCCTTTGCAACCGTGGACGAAATCCTCAGCTAGTGTGACCAGTCCATTGACTTCTACAGAGAAGACAATTTGCACCAGCTGTCTTTTCATGGAAGGAGATTACGGGTGGTGGGGGTGGAAGATTTCCATTTTCCCCAGCTCAGTTGCCTTCATTTGGCATCTTTGTAGCCAGCTCATTTTCATGGTTTCCCCTATATAAATCAGTTTCTTCCTTTGTTTGCAGGGATCTTTCACACAAGCAGCGGGATGAAGAAAATATAAAATAGTGAAGTGTGGTTGCAAATCCCCAGTCAGCAGGTGGACTCAGGTGTGGATGTAGGGCATCAAGCTATTTTAAATGCCTAGACTTCAAGCTGACAATGCCCCTCCCTTTAAGAAATAAAAGTCCTCCTTTGACAGGGAGCACAAGACCGAATGCCGCTCGGAGACACAAGCATACAGTGGTATCTGCATTTCTAAAACACAGAAAGCTTTCCAGCCTTCCCCCAGGCCAAAACGTGCTTTGAGCCCATGAAAGATGGCAACAAACTGATACAGGAGTGAGCTGCCAACAGCAGTAACTAGCCCAACACAGAGGAGACGGTGCAAAGTGGTTAGCATACTGCCAAGGCCAGTTACCTTGCAGGATTAACCTTTGCAAGGGGTCTGATCACCATCATGGATCATTTGACTTTGTTCTGCTACTACTCAAAGCCTCCACACCTCATGAGGCAGGATTGCTTTAGAGTAAACTTTCATTCCCAGCTATTGAGTAGCATCAGGAAATGAACTGAATGGGCTCATGAGAGTAGGAACTGAAGACATCCTTTGCTATAGATCTGATCATTGCTAAGCTGTTGAAGTAAAGGTGTGCTCACTCTACCTACTCTTCCTTGGGTAGAGCCCTGTGCATATACTCAAATTACACTGAAAACCTCTCAGCTGGGCAAGATCTTTGTGGAGAAGAAGGCAGCTGGTCTAATCAAATCAGGGGCTATGCACCCAAGCATTAATCCAATAGCTAATCCATGCAAATGCTGTTCATGAGCATGTGGGAGAGCATCCTCCGGTCTCCCAGTACATCTTTGTCTTTGCAACAGCTGTCTCATACATTGCAAGCTCTTTGGTACAGGCGCTCTTCGGACAGCACTGAGCGCATCAGCATGATAAGCAATCCCTTGCCTAGGCACCTGATCACGAAGCTCCTTCTCTGCCTACGGACCCGACCAGATTAATACTGGCAACGGCCCTCAATCATAGAAGTCACGTGGAGATAATATATTCACTGCACAGACTCCCGAAGTCCAAGGGAGTTTGAGCTGCACAAGGAATGCACGACAAGTACCAGCTGAAGCCCAATAGCGCCAATGACAAACTGTGCATAGGATGCCCTGTTATGGAGCCTGATCTTATGAACTGTGAGCTTAAAAATCACTTACTGGGAGCAAACAAAATTCAGACAGATTCAGTTCAAAACCACCATACGCATGTCTCTCCACTGCACAGCTACGTGACAAAGTTTTTAAAAAACGTTCTCTTAAACATAAACCCCACATATGCTGTGTTTACAGCAATGCCCGAGTGCCAGCAACAACAGACTGGTACAAAGAAACAAGGACAGACTTGAAACCCTGGGCTGAATCTTTTGAAAGACCCAAGGTTGCACATGAATTAACTCTAGCTTGAATTTCTGAAACATCACAATTTTGAGTTCCATGCTTGGACTTTGCTCAGGAGTTGTTTGATGCCAAGGAGGATGTTTTAACCACAGAAAGTGGGCAGCCAGAGGATCAAACTGCACACTGACTTCATTCTCGTCCATGCCACAGCTGAGAAGATTACTAGCAGTTTATGGAAATATTTTCTGAATATTAAGTAACAGATTTTGAACTGAGTTGATTCTAGATACCATTTCCCTGGCAGTGATGTGAACGCACCTATACGTGTGTGTATGGTCCATAAAGCTCAACGCAGAACTAATTAATTCTACAAGCCCCTCAAGCTGCTCTGGAAGAGATAAACCCTAATTAGTTTCATATCTTTTCATACACATTATAAAAAGGTTACCCGATATAGTCCAAGGAGCTTGAAGATTAAATAAGCAGTCACCATGCCTGTGAGATCAGCACAGGAGTGAGTGGTACATGGGTAAAAATACAGAGCACAGCAGAGAGCTACACTGAAGCAAATACATTTCCTTGTTATGCATTTGAATGACAAAGGCACCAATCAGAAAGGCTTGTATAGGACCTGGAACCACAAGTACAATTAAAATAGGCCATAAGAAAGCTAGAGCGAGCGTGCGTGTAAATCTCTGCATGCAATTGCTCTTCCTGATCTTTCCAAAGCAGGGGCCAAGAGGTATCATTCAGCCAGTCAGCACTGGTCTTTTCATTGTGATAGCTCTGGGATCTATTAATGTTTTTAGCCCGTTCCTATTGCCTCCCTGGATAAGAGAACACCTTGCTTTAAACACATGAAAGCCACCCAAGACCCTGAGACAAGCACCAGAGTTACATGGGGAAGTTTCAGGCGCAAAAGTATACTAGAAATTCTGACAGCGACACCTGCACCTCAGATGTGGGACAGCAACAGTCAAGGTAGGGTAGTATTTCACACCACGTCTCCCTCCCTTTTTCCACTTCAGACTTAGCATGGCAAAACAGACCACTGACAGTGTGATCCAGAGACATCATGCACAACATTTCTGCTAGAGGAGAAAAAATAGCTTCCCTCAACATCATCAGAGCAGAAACCCACTGAAGAGATGGGATGCAAGCAGACTGGCTGTCCCTGCCAGGATGCAAGGAAGGGAGGGAGTCCCTTCCACTTCCAAGTCTGATAGGGTAGCGAGGCACCAAGCAAGACAACAAATCACTTGAAAGCTGCAATTCCACTGCAGGCATTGGGAAGTAGAAATGCAAGTTCCACCTCCTGAAGACGACACCCCCCATTCCTGGACCAACTGTCAAAAAGTTTCTCTGTTCGTTTCAGGCATAAGAATAAACAGAGAGGCTCTGATGAATTTGTGGACAGTCCAAATTCAGATAGTACTTAGAAACATAAGAATAAGAATGGCCACACGGGGTCAGACCAAGGGTCCATCTGGCCCAGTATCCTGTCTTCCAACAGCAGCCAATGCCAGATGCTGCTGAAGGAATGTACAGAACGGGGCAGTTATCAAGTTATCTTCGCAGTCTGCTTTGGACTTAACTATCCTGAGTAATTTTGTATCATCTGCAAATTTTGCCACTTCCCCGGTTACCCCTTTTTCTAGATCATTTATGAATATGTAGACCAGATCCCAGATCTAGTGCCATGATATTTACCTCTCTCTATTCTGAGAATTGACCATTTATTCCTACCTTTTGTTTCCTGTCTTTTAACCAGTTACTGATCCATGAGAGGACCTTCCTTCTTATCCTATGACTGCTTACTATTACCAAAAACCCACAGAATCCTTCCAGTTGATTTAGTCTTCTTTATCTGAAAGAGAATTGGTCTATGAAACACAGGCACACAGGTCTAGTGTTCCATCCAGTAGGTGGTCAGCGGTGACAGACACTAGGATAGACAAGACATGATGGGATTTTAATTGGTGAGCAACTGCAAAACCTAGAACTAACAACAAGAAGCATTGGAGAGAACTTGGTGGAAGATTCATTCCCACCACTTTTTTGCATATACATATGGGTTGTGGAGGAAGGCAGCCTATGCTAACTATCAGCAGCCAAGTTCTCGTCAGATGTTAGCATCTCTTTGGTATTGTTCTCTGTAACACACTGCTGTGTCAGGAATTGGAATATTTAGGTCAAAGACACTGTGCTTCTGCTCTCAAAAAGAAAAAAAGCTAGCTCCTAATGGAGCCTTTCATCTTTTCTGCTGGAGATAAGTGATCTATGCAAATCCTGTTTAAATTTGGTTACCACTGGAACAAGATAAATAAAAACCATTCAGATCTTAAAAGCAAAAATCTAAAATTCTTCAACTGGTAGCACAAGAGTCAGGATGTGAAATACAGTGCGACATCACCTACTGCAGTACACCACAAGAGGAGATTAAAAACAGAAGAGATTACTGTCAATTGAATTTCTACATTAAATGAAATAGTCTTGCGTGCTGGGAGTACAACAGCTTTTGCTTTAATCAAGGAGACTTGCCTTAGAGGAATGGCATGAGCAGCGTACATATATATTCCTATTAAACACATTGCATTAAAGGAGCATTAATAATGTGACTTCTCTTGAAAGAATGACAGCATAGAGCAAAGGATCAATTTTCAACACCCAGACAGCCACACGGAACTTTAAGGATACAGCCCTATTATAACCAAACACTGCTCTCTAGCCTCCAGGAGACTTGTGCGTGTGCTACTGGACATTTTGGACAAAGGACAGAGAGGAAGGTAGAGATATGAAATGATCTGAGATTATTTAGACTGTATATAATTTTCTAGAACTTCAAGCTTTGAAGATTTGTGTCACCTCCCTGTAGGCAAGTGTTAGGGAGTCCTGCACTAGGCTCCTTGTAACTGACAAGCATTCTTCATTTTCTCTGCAGCACTAACTTAAATGCCAGTTCCCCCCACCCCATTCCAATGTGACATGTGTGACCAAAACAGCTCTTTGCATGAGCATGACCATGTGTGGCTCCAGCTTTCATACCAAGAATTGTTGCCAATGTCAGAGGCAAAACGGAGTTGGAGACCAAGTGAAAATATATGTTTACACATACACATGGGTGAATCTCAGGGCATGGACTTCTTGGAGCCATTTTACACATATGGGTAAGAAATGACCTGTGATTAAAAGAAAATCCCTTCCTGCACAGCAGCGGCAGGGATATCAGCAGTGAATGGATGTCAGCTGTCCATGCAAATCTTAATAGCCCTTATGCAAATAAGAGGGAGGCATGTCCTATTTGTCTAATCTAATACAGTCACCAGTACTTTTTAAATTATACGTATAAAGAGCAAACAAACCTAACAAGCCCTATCAAGTGCTTTCCACAAGAGCACAATCAAGTAGTCAAAACCTTGCTTAGGACTGGCTCTATATTTCCAGAACAGACAGGCTCCAGAAGTGCAGAATATAAAAGATACCTTGAGCCAGATGGCACTGGAAAAACTCGTAATGGAATCTCTAGCCAATAACAGCTGTACAGAGGATAAAGAGTGGGGAATTCAGATTGCTGTAGATCAGTCCTTCATAATTCATGAACATTAATACCACATTATATGCAATAATGACAAAGATCAACATAGCAGAAGCAGTGCCCATTTTTAGTCCTCCTCCCCCCCTTTTTTAAAATGAAAATTCCCACAGAACAGATTTCCCACTCTGTACATTGACTAGAGATTCACTATATATGCTAAGCATATAGGTTCTCTTCCTATACGAGGAAGTTTTACAGATGCTAAGGGGTTATTTCTGGTGGGGGAAGGAAGGGAGGTATGCTGCAAGGGGAAGGAAGGGGCCGATCACAAAACAAAAGACATCTTCCTGTCACCATATAGGTTATTTATAGCTATTTCTGGGCCCCCAGCAGCCAAGGCTGTAGATGTATATTGTTTGTATCACTAATGCAGTTATTTACATTAATAAAAATATTAAATCTTCACACACAGCATGAAGAGTAAGTTACATATTCTAAGGCCTTGTATACACACGTAAGTTGTGCCACTTGAACTATAACAGTACAGTCAACCTAGTGCAGACACGGTTACACTGGTGTAAGTATGCTCATAGTGGAAGGCAGAATATGCTTTCCTGATAGAAAGCATCTTTACACTGACACCCACATGAGGAGCTGTGCCAAGATGCACTATCCCACCCCTACCTGACAGTTACACAGGTACAAAAACCCTGTGCAGACCAGCCTTAAGAGAGCCGACATTTAGGCAGTGGACCATTTTGGGGTGGAGGAGAAGTTACTCCTACGGATACAGATTTAAATTTCAAGTTTTCTTGTTAAAAAAGCGTCATGCTCCGGAACTGTTTTAAACAAGTTTTAAGCAGAGAAAGACACTTCCAACAGATTCTCACCCACTCAGATGCAGTGAACCTGGTGCGTCCCACCCTCTCTCAGCACGAGTGCTGGATGCAATGGCTGAAGTAGCAGAAGCGCAGACGTAAGAGTTAAACAGCCAGACCACGCAGGACCCATGGTGCCGAAGAGGTCAGGAACTGACCTCTTCGGGTATGTCTACATGGTGATAAAAGCCCCAGCACAGCTGTGCCTGGCCAGGGTTAGCTGACTCAGGCTCTAACATTGCAGTGTAGACATTTGGGCTTGAGCTGGAGCCTGGGCTCAGAGACCCCCACGAGTGGGGGTGAGTCTCAGAGCCCAGGTTCCAGCCCAAGCCTGAATTTTTTGGAGCCCTGCAGCCCAAGCCAGCTGACCCAGGCTCTGAGATGCGGGGCTGTGGTGGTGGTGGGGATCAGTGCAGTGCAGTGCAGTGCAGGGATATCCTTATTTTTTGGTAAAAAACTCCTTGGAGAAGCGGAAGTCACTTATTGCTGCTTTAAAGAGCTTAGGTGGAGAAGAGGGAACAGCAGCATTCAGAACCTTGTCCAGTGCTGTGATATTGTACTTCTGAGGGGAGCGGTTAGCCTTGCTCAGCCTGGATCTGTGCTCAAGAGTGCAATTACAAGCAGCAAGTTGTTACCTGGCATGTGTGGGTCACAGCAGAGGCAGGTATCTGAGCATCCTATAGAGCTGTCTGGGATCTGCAGCAGCCTAGCAAACAGCAACTAAGTGCAGTTGTAGAATGCTATTTGAAGCCAGGCCTAGCCATGAAGCCTCTACTCCATTTGAAAGAGCTCTATGTCCAGAATGCAAATGCCTGAGAGACATCACAGTCTAATGGTTAGAGCAAGGATTTGTCCCCACTGCTGGTGCTGACTTGTGACAAGGGTAAGTCGCTTGACCTCTGTCTTGGTTTCACCTTCTGTCAAGTGCAGATAAGGATCCTGACCTACCTGGCAGGGGGCTGGTAAGGCTTTTATTCAAGGCATGTTTGAAAAGGGTTTGAGATCCCTGGATGGAAAGCATTAGGAGGGCACTAACCATCACTGCAAAAAGCGAGGGATAGCTCAGGGGTCTTGAGGCTAGTCAGAGACTGCCGTTCTGTCTCACTGCTCAGATAGCATGCAGTCATTTGGACATGAGCTTAAGCAGCAATTGCTAGAGCACTTTCTTGCACACACGTTACATGAAGTACAGAACATGATCTGACCTGTGTTGCACTAGGCTGGATCTTTGACGGGAGATCTAAGTATTACAGCCCACAGCAAACTAAACCGCTGTGTGTCACAGGCAGAGAACAGGAGGGACCGAGGTGCACCAACATCTGAGGCTCCACAATGGCAGAGAAGGGATTACATGAGATACCTTCAGATAATCCTGACAAGTGACCCTCACCCCCTGTGCTGACCTGAGCAGGGGAGAATTCCTTCCTGGCCCCACACATGGCCATCAGTTAGCCCTGACCATGTGAGCACGAGCAGGCCAGCCAAGCCCTAGAGAGAGACAGAGAGACACTGCTTGGTGCTACCTCGGTGCCCTGGCCCTCCCCACCCAATGTCCCATCTCCAGCCATGACCAATCCTGATGTTTCAGAGGAAGCAGATCAAACCCCCATATCTCTTTTGTTTGCACCAGAACATCATTCATTCAGGCGGTGACAAAAAACCAGCAGACTAAGGCAGCTGCTCTGTCTCAGTCCTCCCCACCCTTGAAGGCGGCTACCCTCAGGTTTGTACATCCAAGCAGCTCTGGCTCCCAAGCTGTGTTTAAGGGAGTAGCTTTGGTGCAGCCTGCAAGATCCTGCAAGCAGGAGAAAACAAGTGACTGTTCTACTGTTCTTCCTTCCATCCTCCTGACAAGGGTAAGTCACTGACACTTGCAGATGAAGTCACTGGCGTCTGTGGTATTGCATTTTCAATTGTCGCCCAGTCATCTCTAATCAAATCTCTAGTCATTTTTCAGTATTCCAATACTGGCTGTCAAGGAGCCTATTTTGTGAAAAGCAAAGATCTCTGGTCTACCATGAGCTGCAGTTCCGTCACCCCTTGGACCAAGTTTTCTTCCTCATAGGGAATGAAGCACGTCATCTTGCACAGACTGACCTGGACAGCAGCAAAAGAACAAACTGGTACTGCAGAGCTCCTCTCTGCCTAGTTACCGAATAAAAGGGTCACCAACAACACATTGTCCCTTCCTGGGGCATTCTTAATTCATTGGACATAAAAATTAACAGAGGCTGGCAACGCAGGGCACTGTATTCAGAACTTGTGTTTCGAAAGTGTCGGAGGTCTCACCTAACTTCCTTCATAGGCTGCAAGGAAAAACACACGCCTTTTTCTAATGAAACCCCCAACAGCAAATCAGTGAACGCTGATTCATTGGAAATGGAGGAATTAACAAGGAAAAACGTGGAACAGCCAAACTGTGTACGTCATGGACACGAGAGAGAAGCAAGCTGAAGACAGGTTTCCTTTTATTTTCACAATATACAAGCTGTCAACTGCATGCCAGCTCCCCCTTTCAGATAATATGGAAAATGAAACTTTGGCTCTGACCAGAAAATGGAGCTAGTCATGGTGCATGTGCCTTCATGGCAGCTGTATCACGGTTTGAACTGCCCACAAGGAAAGAGGAAAGAGCTGGTTTGCCTGACAAGAAAAAAAAAAAGTCTATTGTCATTCTTGCCACAGAACAGGATTTATTTGACCCCTGAAAGGTCACCAGACCCACCACTCTTGCTGCCCTGCAGTTGCTATGTAGTAACCGCCCGTATAATCCTGGTCTCCTTTGTGCCATCTGTTTCCCTTTGGCAGACTGGCCACTAGTGACAAAATACAACAACTCATATCTCCTTAGTAACAGATCTTTCCCCCCCCCCAGTCTTTCTACCAATCCTGTAATCTACACAGGGTTTGATTCTCTGCAGGGGCGGCATGACGACATTTGTGCAAAATACTTGGGGTAGGAACAGCAGGAAAGATTTTTGGGGGGGGGGGGAGGAGAAGAAAAATCATCGAAACCATCCTTCCTCAAACCTTACACAATACTTACGTCACAATTTTAGAAATGCTCTGACCCACATTATAGGTATAAAAAGGGCTTGATTTCCAATCCAGAGATTGGCTTCTCCACCACAGGCTTTTAATCAGCAACTGCATGCTGCCTTTGGTTTCTTAATCCTTAAATCCCTGTACTTTCTCCTTCCTCTTAATCTGGTTAAAAGCCTCCCCTTTTCCTCCTTTGCTATAAATGTGAACAGTGACCACCCGAAGAGCGCTACCGCAGTAGCGGATACCTGCAAGATGTGCTGACTCCATGGCAGAGCAAGGTCTTGTTCAAAATTAAGTATACACGCCATAACTGGTTAGATACTACAGTGACAGGTACTAGCAAGAACCCTAAAATAGATTAAGATTAGATAGATTTCTTAAGGAGAGTCCTTGCATCTAAGGAACCTATTACATCAGCACTCAGCATGTCTGAGCATACAGCCTGTTAAGAGCCAAACTTCAAAAAACACCCAGGTTTGGAAATTTTGGCCACACTTACAGCTGTATTCTGTCCTAAGGAATTCAGCATGAACAGCTGCCAAGCTGGAGGTCATCTGAAAATCTAACAGACTTTCAGAGCTACAACTAGGAGTTGTGTGGCTAAAACCCCATCTAAAAGGGGCTGAAACTGCAACTGAGTTTCTATGCTCATGAAACTGAGGGACTAGCCACCCGACTGAAGTCACGCATGACCCAGACAGATGGGTTTTTACACAAGCCTCCCCCACGCAGCTCTGCCTGACTGCTCGTAGCCTGATCTGAGCAGGCATCAGTGGTGCCAACAGTGGGGTGCTTCTCCTACGGGGAACACTGATTGCTCTGACAGCGTAACTCCCTTACATGCTACTGCTTCTCCAGGACTGCACTCAGAGGCTGACCGCATAAGGAGTAACTAAACTCTACCAAATGCGACCACTACTTAATCTCCAGAATCCCAATACATATCATTTCTCCTCTAGCTATGGACCAGACATTGCATTTACTGCGTGTCACATTCACACAATAAATCGTCCCAGCAAACCCCTGCTGAAAATAAAACCCAACACACCCCATTTCAACAGGGAACATGGATTTAAACTTAATAGGAGCGATTTTGGTAATGAAAGAGGAGAGACTGTTTAGTAGTGGTACCATAAGGATCTCTACAGAAAACGCATCTTAAAATTAGCATAAACTGACAAGACAGTGAGGGAATCTGAAGAGGCAGGTATCAACTGTTTTTTGTCCAAGACGGAAAAATGAACTGATGAAGATACAAGTCTGCAGTACACTGGCATTTGCACAGCTTCTGGCTGTGCCTGGATTATTCCATGCATGTGCTGGTAGACAGGATAACACTGCGAAAGGAGATACAGCTACAGCTCTTGATGGTGTCACCCTGTCCATAGGGCTAAAGCAGAACATACTACATATCTGACTTTCTTATTGAAGTGTAATTTTTTCATCATGCATTCATGGAAGTTCAAGCCACCAAGCACCGAAACATACAAACTGCCCACATGAGCTGTTGACTTCTAGCCAACCCCAGTGAGAAATTTAATGGGAGACATTCAGAGAGCATAAAACTTTCTTACAAACCATTGTGCTTACTGGGACTGTTACTTCTTGTAGAAAGGGAGCCTGGGTACTTAGACCAGGTGCTTTTTTACCCTATATAAGGAGTATTTAGCTTTGTCTAGGTGAGAAGTTTCCACCAGTTTAAATCAGTTGTTAAAATGATGCAACCCTTGCATGAACACTCTTATTTTGGTTTACAAATGGCTTTTTGTGCTTTAGCTGAAGTCCCCTGGGAATGAAATAAGCCACTCACCCCAAAAAGGAGAGAGACAGCCCACCCAAGGTCTGCACTAGTTTAAACCAATATCAGTTTAAATTCACCTCTGATTATATTAGGACAGCTTTCTCATGTAGAAAAGCTGTCAGAAGCCACATTGTATTGAGAAAGCAAAATTTCTCTTCCACAATGCACTAATTCTTGCCCTTTCCATAAGTCACCAGGATATGTAAGCACCCACTATATCCTACTTTTATCCTCATAGGACTGAGCAACACTTGACAAGTCACCCGGTAGGCTCCCGGCCAGAAAGCTAGTGCTCAGCCTGCCAACAGACCTCAACACATGTGCAAGGTCTGGAGCATGCAGCAGAGTGATGACTAAGTCCTCACGAAACATCTGGACAGAGCCATGCTGAAGACAAAATGGGCAGAGAGACAGAGGCTATGGAATTAAGAATCCATTGAGATGAACAGAGGCAATTCACACCCTTGTTATGGGGAAAAATAATCCTGCCCTCTCCCTTTTTGGCAGGAGGGTCACTTGTAGCAGAGCTGGTATGGTTCTACTGCACAGCTGGAGGGATGGAAAATGCACACTTTGCACCGCACAAAGCCAGCTCTGCATTTTCTTCCTGCTGGATTTGGGGTGAAACAGCAGATCTCCTACTACATGGATCCACCAGGCTCTCCCCAGCCACGTAGCAACCCAAGTGCAGTGGAGGCTAGGCTTCTTCAGAGGTCGAGTTACAGAGCAGTTCTGGGGGAGAGTGGGCCTGGGAAGAATGGAGCACTCCCCTGAGATCTTCCCAGTGCACAGCCAGGCTGCGTGCTGGAGACAGGATTTGGGCCACAGCCAGTTGGAAGAACGTCAAGACTGCCTGGGTCCCATACTGAAGGTTTCCTCAGAGCCATAAGGGCTCGAATCAGAGTATGTTCCATTTTAAAATGAAAGCTTAAATGCTGCAGAAAGAGCACTTCACTCCCCGATGCTTCTCACAGGGAGTCAGAGCAACCAGATCCACATAGTCCCATGTCCATTCCCTCAGCCTTGTCTGTGCCAATACACATGGGGCCGACGTGAAGACCTGCTGCACAGCATGCAGGGGCCAGTGACATCTCTCCAGCTCTGTCTTTGTAAAGGGCCTCTTTAGTGTCCCTGTCACCACACCCACCACCAGAGTGAATTTCACCTGGTGACAGTAATGCAACGAAGAGCATAGCTTTGATTTGCCCATGGACAGAAAGGAGTGCTCCTTGGAAGGTGTGTGTCTTCACTCTGCACTGCAGTCCTAGCTGAACTCCCAGCTGCACTTTGCAGCTAAGGGGCAGAAAATTTCAAACTAGTCCCAATTTGATAAGGCCAATTCAAAGGATTTCCTATTTTACAGTGCTGGAAGAGAAATTTTGCCATTTGTTGGCCATACACCACACATGAATATACAGACTTACAGCAGAACCTTCTGAATGCTGATGTTTGGATCTCCACCATTATATAAACTCACAGCTACCTAGAGTTCTGCTTTAACCTACGTAACTTTTGAAGAGACTGAAGCTTTAGAAAGCAGAAGTCTCCTTTCCAAGCAAGTTCTTATATCTCCAGATCTGTGCACCATGTGGCTACGGAAGTAGAGCCCCAACTTATTCTTTTCACACTCTGGGGATCAGACATGTCTCTTGTATCATTCTACCAGACACGTACCAGGGATACACTATTAGTAATAAGCATTGTAAAGAGGTGCATAGGGCTTCACAGCACAGACAAAGGTCGAGGCTCTGCCCTGAGGCTCTTATAAAGTGCAGAAGAGCAGATGAAAAAGGCAAAGACAACACAGTCAGATGGTCAGTACGTGGCTAAAGCACATGCGTGGATTGCTAATGGCTGTTTTAGGAAATTATTTTGGCAGTTTTAGTTTTATATAAAATTATATTACTTTGAAAGTCACTTGGAAGCTGTAGGTTTTGAGAAGAACTTAAGAATGGCACAGTGGACTGGGTCAGAAGGGCAGTCCAGGAAGACTGGCAGCCTAGATGTAGGTCCAGGGAAAAAAAAGGCATCCAGATGACAGGCTTGTCTGAGCAAAGAAAGCATAGGTCTAAAAGGAGACAAGGTCAGGGAGGTACAGTTATCCAGCGTTTATTTATCTGGACCCCATTTACACAGATTGCCCACCTGTAATCGCTGCTGCATATTTAACACTTTTCCTGGATAGCCTTTTCAGTCAGCAGCATTATACACTTCTGCACTTTTTAAGTGGTTATTTGAAGACTATATTATGCACTTATTAACGGGGACATTGTGCATCTAACTGAGACCAGTGGCAACACTGACATGTTTACCTTGTTAGTCCGAAGAAGTGCTGCAGGTACAGCATATTCAATTAGAGAGAGAGATGCCACATTTTTCTGAACAGCTTCAAAGGAGGCCACCTGGCCATTTGGGATATATACGTATGGGACAATTCAAATCATGATGCTCTACAGCCAGCCTCCTTTATAGGTTTCAGAGTAGCAGCCGTGTTAGTCTGTATTTGCAAAAAGAAAAGGAGTACTTGTGGCACCTTAGAGACTAACCAGTTTATTTGAGCATAAGCTTTCGATGAAGTGATGTTAGTCTCTAAGGTGCCACAAGTACTCCTCCTCCTTTATAGGTTTGTCATATTTGGCCAAGAGACAGGACTACAGTGTGTTTATATTACACCACCTACAATTCTGCAAGAGACTGCTCCAAATTCTCTCTGCCTTCCAGCACCAATTCCCTCATTAGTTTTGTCAATACACTCAGGCTGCTTATCAGTCCAGTGTTAACTGATACACTTAATGAGGAAAGGGCGTAAAGGTGCATGTCAACTTCATTAGAAGCCCCCCATTTTCAAGAGTTTAGAAACACTTTAAAAAAAAATTCATTTTCCAGACTAAAACTTAAACAAGTCTTCGTCCAGGAACAAGTTAAAAACTTTAAGACTCATGTCTTACAACTCCAGAGACCAACAATACATGGCTTTGAAAGGCTGACTTGGTTTATTTTTCCATAGAGAGCTTTTGTTCAGAAATACTTTTAGGCCATTCAGAACTAAATGTAGTGATTTCGGGGTGAACGAAAAAAGGGAAACATCCCACAAAACACACAATTTTTTAAGAATTATCATATTCAAATGTGTTAAGTATTGACCTTCAAAAAAAATGTACACATGACATTTGCACCAGCATTTCTGCAACTCAGGGCGTAAGAAAAGAATTTCAACATGCTCGGTTACTATGACAAAGCAGTTTTAAAAGCCCATTATCCAGTGTCAGGTAAAATTAAGCCTAGGTCTACAGTACAAGCTCTATGTCCGTACGACTATATCACCTGGGGTGTGGAACTCCACACCCCTGAGTGAGGCAGTTATACTGGCCGAACTCTCAGTGTAGACAGCAGTGTGTCGACAGGATGTAGCTACTGCCACTTGGGAAGTAGAGTACCTGCACCAAAGGAGAAGCTCTCCCATTGTCATGGACAGTGTCGCCTAAGCACCACACCAGCACAGCTGCCGTGCTGTAAAGCCATGTCTACACTACAAAATTCTGCCAACTTAACTTTTGTCAGCATCCAGCCACTGGTTATTAAATCACTTGTGTGCGCACACTTGGCTCCTTGTGTCAGCGATGCACGTCCTCACCAGGAGAGCTTGTATCAATTGTGTTATCAGCGTGTGGCACTGTGGGACAGCTCCAGAAGGCCAACAACAGTCAACATAAGCAACGCCGTATCTACGCTGTAACTCGGTCGACCTAGTTACATCGACAGTGACTTTGCTCGGGGAGGCGGTGTTATTAAAATAGACGTAGAGAGGCACTTAGGTCAGTGGGAGCCAAAGTTAAACGAAGACACTTCCACAGCTAGGTCAATGCAAGGCAACTTACAGCAACCTAACTGCGTAGTGTGGAGCAGGCCTTAGTGTAGACAAGCCCTTAGACGTTTAAGTCAATGCTACAGATGGGATATTCAAAAGCCATCTAATAGGCCTTGAACTTCTAAATCCAGATCTGCCCAGCCTCAAGCATTCAAGAGCCACAAAATTTAAAAAATTTTAAATGTTTTTGTATATAAATTAGTTTGGTTTGTCTTCTAGTTTGAGTCTTTACACAGTACTCAGGTCACATTTTCAAGCTTTTCTCCACAACCAAGATTAAAAACTTCCCTTTTCTTAAACGTGAAAACTGAGATTCTCATGCAATCCAATTCAGTCATTGGGGCCTTCAGGAGACCCCTAATGTTACTGGTGAGCTGGCAAAACTAAGTCACCTGCCAGTCAATGGGATCTGTGCTCCCATGTCACTTTGGCACCCATATAGATGGTATGATTTTTCTGAAGTGCAGAGCACTTCCAGTGCCCACTCTGAAGTCAATAGAAACTGTAAGAGCTCAGCCACTTTTGAAAATAAAATCGGGATTTTTTTTTTATTTTTATTTTTTTTAAGGCAGCAACATTTAAGAGCCCAATGTTAGCCAGAGTTTGAAAGCCATGACCTTCTGTCCCACCATGAACTATCTATCATTAGATAGAAGGGAGCCTAGAAGGCTGGGGACTTCAGCCTTCTGTGACTTACACTATTACACATGGCATATTTAAGAAATCACATGCAAGAATCATTGGAACAGATGCTTTTAAACATGAATACAATGGAGTAGTTTGGGTCCCATATCCAACACTGCTACCAGCTTTCATTGAGTTCATTGGTATTTTACTATTGCGTAGGTAACAGCACCCTGCTTGTGAGCATGGACAGAACACAGGCAGTTAACGTCACTGAGGAGGAAAGTTTCAGACAGTTAGAAGCAAAGCTTGATCCTTCAATCCCCATCTTTTTGAATATCACAATATACACTAACGCCCGAAGGAAGCATGAAGAGAAGAGGAGAGAGCCAACAAAAGCCATTTAGCTGTACAACTCAAATAAACTTGATTAAAGATTTGAGTTTACTTCAGTCTGCATTTCCCTGTATCCTAGTGCCCTCTGTTTTGGGCAGGCAAAGTCTGCGGTAAAGGAAAGGCAACGCATTTTCTCTGCAGTCCTGTTAAAACAGAGCACTCACTCACTCACACTGCATTAAAGACTAGCACAGTGAAGCCTGAAAGGTGTGTACATGTGGTACCAAATCTTATTAGAACTAGAAGAGGTCAGCCCTCTCTAATACATTTAAGCCTTCAATCCTTCCAATTCTCTTGAGGAAAGCACCTCTGAGCACTGAGTAGATCAAGTGAGAATGATCCCCCAAATCCATGGCTCTCCCAAGCGGAAATAGTACGGAAGCTGGAAGTGTAAAAGGTTAAACTTAAAAAAAAAAAAAAGCACAGACAAGTCAAGTAAAAATGAATCTCACTTAAACCCAGAGGGGCAAGGAGCTCTCAAGTTAAGGCTGAATCTCAGAACCAACATGAAGTCACGATACTGTGTGGAAAAACAGAGCCATATCAATAATTCTCCCTCCCCTGTGGACAAGAGCTTCATATTCTATCTCCAATAATTCCGCAAGACACTGCTCCAAAAGCGCCACACTCCAGGCACCAATTCCCTCATTATCTTCACTGAAAAACTCTTGCTACTTAGTAAACTGCTGAGACTGACAATTTTGAAAATCTCATGCTTTGCTGAGGCCAGTATGGCATTTGCTAATTCAGGCCTAGGTAGACTGACAAGTGCTGCTACAACATTGGATTATGATGGGTACCCCTTTGCTGTTCCACTCTCATATACAGATCCCATGCAAAAGGTATCAATTTCACTTAAAATTCCTGAAGCTGCTTTCTAAGCGGATAGAGAAGCAGCTGAGTTGTGAAAGAACTTCTGACTTGTACACCAGTCACACATCAACAGACCCCGGCACTCAAGCCATGCAGTACTGTTAAAGGAGGCAGAGCTCTGCAAGTGCAATGGGAAAACCCGACCCGTGGCATTTTCAGTTTTTAATCCATCTACAGCATTTCCAAGCTTCAAGGAAAAAGGCCTTGAAAACTTCAGACTAAAAATTAGAAGTTATACAAGCAGTGGCCAGCAATTGAAGAAATCTCGATGCACCATTATACAGTCAGGATTCCTGAAGTTAAGTAACAGGGAAAACCTCCACATATTATGGGTCAATAACTATTTAAGTCTGATGGATTAAATACACACTTCAGCATACCCAGAAGGGCAGAGTCAAAGCAACTCCACCCATTCAAAGGAATAAAGAGCATATGATGTTTTTTTTATTCTCTCAATCGCGTAACTAATCTTGCTGTAGGCTTCTGCTTTTCATCTTTAGACAGTCAGTGATCAGTGTATTTATCAACAAATTAGCCAAGGGTATTTGCATCTGCATTTGCAGATCCTGACCACCTAGGAAACACAGCATAGGCACCTGCTGCACAGACATTTGTTGTTTACTGCACAAGTTCTAAAACTTACAGATACTCAACATTTTCATCTCTGTTAATTTTTGAGACATTTCTAAGGTTTGGAGATGAAGGCAGCTGGCTTCCAACTGTTCTCTAGTTTATAAGTAATTACTTTTAAAAAACAGTCAAGTTCTAAAAAAAACTCCACACACTCAAAACAAACCTAAAAGCACGAAAGCTATGTTTTCAAATCCCAAAGCCGTACAAAAACAACAGGTGAGGGGACACATCTCACATACAAACATTCCTAGCAAGTTTTGGGGGAAAGCTTTGAGGAATCCTGGATGCTACCTGGCCAATGAACAAGTGGTTTTATATAAAATTTAACCCAGACTATCTACTGCTGGCAAAATCACCAGAAATAGCAATATTGGTACCAGTTGGCTATTTCTAAAGGAATAACATTCCCAAGGCACTTAATGAACAGGAAATAAACTAGTCACAAGTCACAGAATTAATGAGGAATAGAAGGGCACAAAGATGATTAGCTCCTATACACATTTCTAGCCAAAATACTGTGCTCTTCTGAAGTTCTTTAACACTCTGTATTAGAATATTTCAGGGTCAAAAGGCGCTGTTTTCACTACCCAGCTCTAAAATCCAAGTGAAAAAACATCAAGAAGAGATGACGTAACTTCATATTACTTGGGTCAGAGTCTGCTCCAAAACATGGTTGAAACTATCACACAGAAGCACATTTTTAGGACTCATGAATCACCACACAACAGCACAAGTGGCCAATTTAATACGTGTAATTTTAAGCTTCCAGACACCCATAGGCATCACATTTTAAAAAACTTTCTAAACTTCTTATGGGAATGAAGCGGACATACCTTAGACTTGGCCTAACAAAGGTCATTACAGTAACCAGAAAGCCATAATGACGGGCTCAGCATTGTAAAATTTCTAAACATCTACTGTTAAAATCAAGGGCTGTTTTATCAAGGTTTTCAGCTACACACAGTTAGCAACGCTGCTTGTTACACTTCCCCTGCTGTTGTGATTATTAATAAGGAAATGGAGTAAATCTGATTTGAATTTTTCATTTGGTCACTGCCTTTTCCAGCATCCTCACAAGTTTGTGTTCTGGAACACTGAATTTAGAAAGTTACTAGGATGGCTAGTGCCACTGGGGTATAAATAATCTGAAAAGATGCCACTTACACAGTCAATGAGAGTGGAGTAGTAGTCTCTGAAGAAAGAAAAATTTGGTGATATTGTCTCTTCAGTGCACACATGCACCCTTCCTATTCCCTGTAGTAGGAGTTGTGCATGATCAGAAAGTGTAAAACAAAAACCAGACTCAGCCTGAGATGCTTTGAAACAAGTAGAGTGCGTTCCCACTGGCCCTTTGAAAAGGGCGGATGTTACATGTAGCTGTTATCCCAAGTTGCACAACTGACAATACCATCCCTCCATCACACAGCCAACACATTCACAATACCAGCTGAGATATGCTTATTCACTAAAGGAGAAGACTACAGCTAAAAGCAAACCATAGAAACAAAGTCGACGGTTCTGTTTTAAATAAAGTCACTCTGGAAATGGGTTGAGCACATTGAAGGTCTGTGTTGACTTATGTCCTGGGACAATATTCTATTTTAAGAGTTCATGCAAGATGATTCATGTGGGAAAGCATTTTTTAAAAGCTATTCAAATTTCCATTTTCAACATGATGTACCAGAAACTGGCCCAACGCGCTAAACATAGGAGAGACCTTTCAAGGGTAACATTTATTTGAGCATGAGCTTTCGTGAGCTACATAAAGCTTATGCTCAAATAAATTTGTTAGTCTAAGGTGCCACAAGTCCTCCTTTTCTTTTTGCGAATACAGAGTAACATGGCTGCTACTCTAAAACCTTTCAAGGTTACTATCTGGAAAAGCAGTAAAGAACGCGTCTTCTATATTACCATATTGGTAACTGTAGACTCATCCCTGGGATTCATAGGATGCAGGGCAATGGAGAATTGAGCCCCATGTAGTTATTTACCAAGCATGAGTGAATTGCTACCTTTCTGATTTGGTATGTCTGCATGCCAGCTGCCTGGGGCTCAGGCTGAAGGACTGTTTCATTGCTATGTAGACTGCCGGGCTCCAGAACTGGTCCAGACTCTGGGACCTGCCCAGAATTTTATTAGCCAGCCTCATGGGCTTCTGGCCTACAAAGAAAATCCAGTTGGCCCCCTGGAGGATCCAAAGAAGCAGCCAAGAGGCCAGCATTCTCTTTCTATGGACTTGCTCCAACACACCTCTTGTAATCCAGCTCATCTTCTCTTTCATTCACGCAACTCCATGGGGTTACACTTTTCACTTCCTCTTCTCCAGATCAAGGCTCTTTAGAATGCTACCAGGCTTCATATAGTACCCTTCAAAACACCAGACTACAGATCATTATTCTAGCACAGTTTTTAGTTACTCATAAACCTTGCTAGGTTCTAAGTTGCTTTAACAGCTCAAGAAAAAGACCACCACAGCAACATTATGGACAGCTCAGTAAATAGCTCTTCTCAATGTGCAGCTACAGTATTTTTAAAAAAAAAAAAAAAAAAAAAAAAGCCCAGTTCTTCAGACACATTAGGAATGGGATGTAGAACACTGAAATTATTACACCACCATGACAGAAGTCTACAAAAAATGCCTCCTCTGGAATTCTGTGTGCAGTACTGATCCCCACTTCCCAGAAAGGAGATACCAGAAACAGAGGGGTTTCAAAGACAAGCAATCTGAATGACAAGGGACATGGAAAACTACAAAGGATAGGGACTACTAAATATTGCCAGTTTAGAGAGAAGCCACATATACCAAGTTCATGGAAAAACATGCCAGCCTGGAGTCTGTTACCCTGATGGCATGGACACCAGCAAGACATTTGTGCTGGGCAGGAGAGAAAGAAGCCCTGTAATTAATGCAAAGAATTCTGATTTGAGAGAGAAAGTAGTACAACAATACCATCCACAAAGCAACAAACCTCCAGTGTCGCTTTGCTAGGACTCACTCATTTAGGTCATGACTAGTCACTCCAACTAGGATGTCAGTTCAGATTCAAAATGAAACAGTGTCCAGACTCCAGGGAAGGGAAATGGTTGTGTCATTATTACAGTAGTTTGAGCCAAATAAGGATCCACAGTGAGGAAGCAGAGCAAGCTCTACTGACAGGTTTAGAGGGACAAATGTTTTACCCTTCATTTGAAAGAGGGACTTATATAAGCCTTAACACCCATACTGAGCAAGAGATCAGTCCTTTCCATACAGTGATAAGTGGCATGGAGAGGTGAAGCATCTCGTGGGTCATTCAGCAAGTTCATGGCAGAGCGGGAGGGAAAGAGATGTACTCTGCACAGTTCAGTTCCCAGTGCTCCTACTCGGTCACTGCCTCGCACGATACATTAGTGGTGCGGGAGGTGGCCAGTGCGCCTTTGGGCTATTTAGTAAAGCCTGGAGCACTTCCCCTTTACCCGCCTGGCACTAGAACAACTGGACAAACACTTGAGCTTCAAAGAAGTCTTTCAAGAACTTCAGCTAGAACTGGGCCAAGGCCCATCTTGTAAAATTAATGGAAGTACAAGTAACCACGAAGTCAAGTTACCCAACATTGTTATACCAGCACACAGAAGTGGTGTTGAATGAGGTCAGTTCTGGAGACCATTCAAGGATTACTTCTAGGTCTGATGTCAGGGTCACATGTTTGAAGGGAACAGTCTGCAGCTGGATATTTTAATGTTCTCTATTAATGAGGAGTACAGAAAAGCCAGTTGATTATAAATTCAACACAACTGGCTAATGAATTGGTACGTTAGGTCATAGTAACAATCGCCAGACCCAAGAGCCGATATTTCCATGATGAAGTTTGACCATTTAAAAAAATAATATATATTTTTTTCTTTTAGCTATTAGGAACAACAGTTTTATAGAAAAAACACTGCCTTATCGGGGTATCCGTTTCATTACCACAGTGTTCCACTATTTCCTAGTTTCTTAGGAAGAGATTTTCCCTGTTCACATGTTGCCCTCCAGCTAGCATAGAGTGAGTGAAAACTAAGCTCAGCCATTGTACTGAAAATTTGACAGCAACTAGTGTTGGGGAGTGCTGGAACACAAGCGCTTCGTAAGGTAACACAACCACATCATTGGAGTAGCCAATCCTGTGGTTAAAGCCATTCCCTCAGAGATTTCAGTTGCCAAGTTTGTATTTCCTTTTTTAATATTATAACAGCAACATCCAACAGAAGTTCAGTCATGAGCATTTATGCTCAGTTACCACCAAATATTTTTGGAAAGCTTTGCACACTGCCAAACCTTCCTGCTTGTACCCTGGAATTCTAGCAAGCAGGCATCATTTTGCATTATTCAAATGTATACTTTCATTAAAAATGAAATGTATACATTTAATTTAGCTACTGTGTGAAGCTTAAGGAAGGGGAAAGTGACAAAACATATGACACATTCCATGCATTTGAATAAGCCATTCACTTTTCTGGGGGACATGCACTAGGAGTGGATTTTCCAAAGCACCGAGCACTGGCTTAACTCTCCTCCACACCTCATAGTCAATGGTAAAACTCTCAAGGTCACCCTTTGGCAGACAATTAAGTGTGCATCTAACTCAAGCTATTGTCCATATCCCACAGTTATTACAAGCAGAAAGAAATGAGATTTTTAGCCACTTTAGAGGCTAGGAGTGTCACCACTTTGACATGGGAGGCAGGTTCTACACTTCCAGCTCTGCCTCTTCACTGCTGCATGACTTTAGACAAGTCCCCCTTTCACCTCACTGTGCCTCGGTTTCCCCCTCTCTCAAAGAGGATTAATATTTTCCAGCTCTGACAGGGTTTACTACAGCTGGATTTACTCCCGAGAAGCTAGCATGACAAGCATTTTAAATGTTATGTTTATTACCATGATGGCGAAATTCACGGAAAATAGCTGGGTTTAATCAAGAGCAGCTACAGAAAACCCTCCACAACCCATTACATTTATTAAGACGGGCTAATTAAGTTACCACAAAGTTCAGAAACAAAGCAAACCCAAAGCTGAAATGTGAGGATGATTTGGTTTGTGTAATTGACAAATACTGAAGTATTTCTAGATTTGTCTAGGTGCTGCAAGAAGGATCCAAGCCAGAAAGCAATGAACATGTGGCGAGGAGGAGTCTGGGTTGGGAGAGCAAAGCAAAGGAGTTCAGATACACTCTGGGCCTCTGGCAGGATGACCAGGCCATGGAACTCTGCGATGTTGAGCCCAACACCACATGTGTGCCACACAAAACCCGCAGCATGAAGATGAAGATCTATCCCAGAGCCTGCAGACTGTTGCAGGAGGCAGACATTACTTGGTGCTAGATTCAAACCATGTCTACACCACAGACACTAAGTGGCACAGCCCCAGTACTGCTACTATAGCACTGTAGCATAGACTTTTCCTACAGCAACGGAAGGGATTTTTCTGGTCACTGTAGGAAATCCACATCCCTGAGCCCCTGTAGCTGTACCGATGGAAGCATTCTTCCATCGATCTAGCTGCATCTACACCAAAAACTTAGGTCGGCATAATCATGGCACTTCTAGACGTAGGACAGTACAGTACAATTACCATAAGCCACCTCACCAGCATTCCCCATTCTCTAGATAATTTCCTTAGCCCTAAGACACATGGCAAAATATAGTCTGCATATATGTAGTTGCAATTTCCACTCCAAATGCTACTCAAATTACAAGAAGCTAAGCAGTTAAACTTGTATGCTCAGTAAGACAGTCATCATTTACCTACCCCAACTCAGCATGAAATATCCCTTTACTTTACCAAACACCTTAGGTTCATAGAAGTTTGAAGCCTCATCTAAACCATAAGAATTAATCCTTAATTCCAGCCCGTTCCCATTTTAAGACAAAACTCCTCTGAAAACCATCATCCTTTCAAAGGTTTATAACTACTTGGCTGCATATAACTGCCTAAAACAAGTCTGTACATTTTTTAAAAAAAAATTTTAGACTTCATGTAGCATGTACTTTCAGAGAGGTTTACAATGCAGCCTTTTGTAGTTAACTTGCTCACAACTGGGCCACTGCCAGGTTGTCATCAATGACATTGTAAAGCAGATGAATGAAGTTCTTATGTGTGGTGACAAGCAGAGTTCTGATATGGCGCATGCATGAACTGAAAGAAGAGTTTGCTATTAATTTGTCAGGTTAATAAATATGATGATTCAGTGAATAAAAAAGTCTAAACATCCAGAAGTAATATTTGTAGCGCTTTAGTGGTTCAGTGCTCCCTTGAAAAACAAAAAATTACAGACAAGCCAAAAAACAAAAACCCTGGAATAAAAAGACTCCCGCGCATAGCGTCCCACTCCCTAAGCTCTTCTCACACATTGGAGAAGGTACAGCTCTGCCGTTCAGCCTGCCATCTCCAGACTTATGGCTACTCCTGACAGAAATACACACCTTACCATGCAACACCTCCAAACTGGTTGTCATAGAGCAAATATGAGAGATTATATGCTTAAGAAAGATCATGCTACGAAATAACAGAGCTGGAACCAGCAGCAGCACTTGTGGGAAGAATTCCACATCTTCATTCCAATAAAAAGAAGAATACACTTGGAAATGTTACACGTTAGCAATGCACTGTGAGACATTCAGTGTCAAGACACATCAAGCCAAAGACAGTGAAACTATTTCAAATAAGTTTGCATTCACTGTTTTGCCACGTGGGAGAAACACCCCCCCGCCAAAAAACAAACAAACAAACAAACAAACAAACAAAAACAGTGCTTTCAACATTTAAACAGACTCCAGAACCATTGCGGATGGTCTCAACATGGCCCACGTAAAGAAATATGGCAAGCCTGGATGGGTAGGACACTGAGAGACCAACCAATATGTTCAAGATCTGGCTGCTTTATCATCATTAAGCTTCTTGCCCCAGAAGACTGAATTCACAGAAACAGATTAGTCAACAGTGTTGCCATGGGGTATGACTATTTCTAGTATACCAGAGATCATCATAATATATGGCCTGAGCATTTGGCATGTCCTACCTTTTTAGTTCTCTTACTGAGCATCCTCCCACCTGAGACTGACTTGACTAGTTCAGCCATATGCGAATAGTGAGAAGCAGTCAGGTCTAGTCACCAAGGCAGTGGACTGGGAGTCAGGAGAACTGTTTTATACCCAGCTCCACAAATGACCTTCAGCGTGGCATTAGGCAAGTCATTTCCTCTCTCTGTGCCACCACTTTCCTTCCTCACCATTTGTCTTGTCTATTTCAATTGCAGCCTCTTTGGACCAGGTACTGTCTCGCACTAAGTGTATGTACAGCACCTGGCATAATGAGCCCTCCAGGCCGCATCATAATACAGTGCTAACAAATTAATTATTGTGCTATACCCAGACTGTCTTTTACACACTCTGGAATCATCATATCAAGTTTAATCTGTGTTTTAAAGCTAGGTACTAGTTTACACCAGACAAACTAAAAAAGCAAAACACACTTGGGTTTTAAAATGGTATGCTCTAATCTAATCCAATCCATCTATTTTCCAGATTTTTTACTCTTCGAGCATTTCACTGCAGTATCCAAATTCCTGAAGCCAGTAAATTTATCTGATCTATTGTTTCAAGCCAGGTACAGATAGTTAGAGTATTAGTTTCCCCTTTTACACAGATGATTATTGTTGCCTATGTACAAAGGTAAAACATAGGAACATGGACCATGGTCTCAGAAAAAGCTCTCAAACCATACAATGCTCCACTGAATACCGTTCAAACTTACTCAGGGAACCATATCTGCAGGACTTTAGCAGAATACAATGCTTACTTCCATGCGGGACATTGACCAGTGAGAAAGAAGATGCCATTCTTGGCACAGGACAAGCAATTGCAGGTCAGCTTTCACTGCTGAACTGCCTGGAGTGCCTTTTGTAGGAAAGCTGTAAAGCAAATAGCCTAGAGACCGACCTCCTTGTTTTCAGAGGCTCTGTATGCACACCACACAAGGTGGATTTCAGAGTCAAGGAATAGGTGTACTAGAGGCTACCAGCATTCACGTTTCTGAATTCTATTGCACTTTTTATTTGCATATGGAGGAAGCACAACTTTGGTACCTACTTCAGTTTCCATTAGTTGACAGCAAATCTACAATACAGTCTGTGCTATCCTCATATGACCCCTATCTATTCACTTGGAATGAGCTGGAAGAGCCAGACAGGAGAAACCTTGCTCACTGGCCCTTAAACTGGATCACAGCTACGTTAATTTCTCAGATTTCTTTCCAAGTGGAAGACCGACAGTAAATTCATATGGTTTCTTTCCTCAAAGTTATCCTCCCCCAAATCCCATGCGTGCGGAAATGCCCTTACAACAGTTTTATCCTAAATGGGAACTTGACAACTCAGCCATTTTTTAAAAGCCAAAGAATTTAATTTTCAGTCATGTGCAACTAGAATATTAAAATGAGTTTTCATGGGATGTAAACAGTAGCTGAAAAAGAAAGTGAAAGTCAGAAGGTCTTATCAGTTAATGCAAACTGCTTTCCAACTGTCTCTAAATAACCCCAGTCACCTTGTGACCACCCTATCTTTTCCAGTTACGCCCAGCCCTGTTAAAATGGTAGCCTGGAAAAGAAAGAGCGTGACTTAACACAAGTTATTTTTTGGGAGCTGAACCAGAGTGAATTTTCATCAGATTAATGACAAACAAATTTAGAAGCTAAATGAGTCAAACACAGACAATTAATCTCTCTACATTTAACCACTGACTGCTGTCTGAGCTTTACTGTTCTGGCCAGTGCTAAACCACATCTCTAAAAGCAAAACCAAATCAGATGCTGTCAGTGTTTGAAATCTACAGTAGTCTTTGGCATCAGACCAACGTGGACAGTAGACAAAAAGATTAAGCTGAAGCCTGAGCCAATGGAACAGGGATTGGGGTACAGGATCTAAACAAAAGATCTCTGCAATTGCAGGGTTTTCAGAGACATCTCACATTGGGCCATTGCCTCAACCCAACTCCCAGTCTCATGGACTTCATTTCAGACTGTGTTTGCACAGCACCTTTGAAAATCAGGCCCAAGAATATTACTGCTGGCATGTTAGAGTAGATGGCAACACTAAAAGTAGCTACATGGATGGAACAAACCCAGAGAGAGACTGGGCAGTCATTTTAAGATACCTCTGTGATGGAGATAAGACAAAAACAGATTCCTGCTAGTGGGAAGGGAGACACATATAGAGATAGGTTTCAGAGTAACAGCCGTGTTAGTCTGTCTTTGCAAAAAGAAAAGGAATACTTGTGGCACCTTAGAGACGAACCAATTTATTTGAGCATGAGCTTTTGTGAGCTACAGCTCACTTCATCGGATGCATACCATGGAAACTGCAGTAGACATTATATGCACACAGAGACCATATAGAGATATATATAGAGATAGACTACTTTAAGTTTTTAAGGTGCTCAGATAACACAGTTGTAAGAGCAATGTCTAAAAGGCACAAGGAAGGAGTTTTATAAAGAATACTTGATTGAATGTGACATTTACAATACTATTAAGTTAATTTAGGGGACCTAAAGAGACTGAATGTTTAGCTTAACAGAAACACAGCTGGGAAATGCCCCTGAAGTAGAGAACAAAAAGATCAATGAAATCAAAGCCATCCAGACCTACGCTTTATCCAATAAGGCCAACCATAAAAGGCATTCAAGCGAAATGTATACCTCTAAATAAAAAAAGTAAAAGGACCAAAAAAATGCCACCATGTCTCAGAGTAAAAGAGGCAGCTGAGAGCAAAAAAGGTGTCCTTTAAAAATTGGAAATCAAATCTTACTGAGGAACATAGAAAGAAAAATATTGCAAGTATAAACAGGCAGGCCAAACAAGAATTTGAAGAGCAACTAGCAAAAACTAGACAAAAACTACTAACCCCCCCCCTTTTTTTTTTATTAAAGTATATCAGAAGCAGGAACTAACATAACATTGATTTTTAGAAAAGCCTCTGATGACAAGGATCTCATCTGGAGCCCAGTAAAGTCTAAATTTTAGTACCAGACATATTGATTGAAACTAGAAGAATTATCAGATACATAAATAAACATGATATGTTGGAAGAGTCAACACAGCTTTTATAAAGGGAAATCATGCCTCACCAATCTATTAGAATTCTTTAAGGGAGTCAAACAGCCATGTGGTCAAGGGTGATCCAGTGGATATAGTGCACTTGGACTTTAGAAAGCCTCAAACAAAGTCCCTCAACAAAGGCTCTTACACAAACTAAGCAGTCATGGGATAAAAAGATCAGTAACTAGTTAATAGACAAGAAGCAAAGCATAAGAATAAATGGTTAGTTTTTGCAATGGAGAGAGGTAAATTGCAGGGTTCCCCCCAAAATCTGTATTGAGACCTGGGCCGTTCAACATTCATAAATGATCCGGGAGAAGGGGTAAACAGGGCGGTGGCAAAATTTGCCGACAACTATCCTGAGTAATTTTGTATTAAGTCCAAAGCAGACTGCAAAGAGTTACAAAAGGGATCTCACAAAACTGGGTGACTGGGCAACAAAATGGCAGATGAACTTCAGTGGTGATAAATGCAAAGTTATGCACATTGGAAATAATCATCCCAACACTTCATACAAAATGTTGGAGTAAATTAGCTGCTACCACTCAATTAAGATCTTGGAGTCATTGTGGAGAGTTCCCTGAAGACTCAGCATGCAGTGGCAGTCAAAAAAGCAGACAATGTTAGGAATCATTAGGAAAGGGACAGATAAGACAGTAAATAGCATAATGCCACTATATAAATCCATTGTACACCCTCAACTTGAATACTGTGTGCAGTTCTGGTCACCCGGTCTCAAAAAAGATATTAGAATTGGAAAGAACACAGAGAAGGGCAACAAAAATTAAGGGTATAGAACAGCTTCCATACAAGCAAAGATTTAAAAAAGACTAGTATTGTTCAGCTTAGAAAAAAGAGACAACTAAGGGATGATAGGATAGAGGTCTATAAAATCATGAATGGTGTGAAGAAAGTGAACACCGAAGTGTTACTTACCCATTCGCATAACACAAGAACCAGGGATCACCCAGTGAAATTAAAAGGAAGCAGGCTTTAGATGAATGTAAGGAAGTTCTCTCTTCACATATCACAGTCAATCTGCGGAACTCATTGCCAGGGGATATTGAAGGCCAAAAAGTATAACTGGGTTCAAAACTAAATTAGATAAGTTCATGGAGGATAGGTCCATCAATGGCTATTAGCCAAAATGGTCAGGGATGCAACCCTGTGCTCTGGGTATCCCTATACCTCTGACTGCCAGAAGCTGGAAGTGGACAACAGAGAATGGATCATTTGATAACTGCCTGTTCTGTTCATTCCCTCTCAAACATCTAACACTGGTAATGGTCAGAAGACAGGATACTAGAACACTGGTTTGGTGCAGCTCTTTGCGGAGCTGCGTGGGTGAGTTACAGCTATGGAGTGTACTAATGTAGATATACGGCTTTAAAGTCTTCCCAATGGAATGGACAGACATTAAATAAGAGTATCTTTAAAGTCCAAAAGTGAAGAAATCCAATTAACAAAAGCACAATCTTCTAGACCAAACAAAAAGCTAGATACTACAATGCTGGACATCCAAGACACCAGAAGGGAAACAGCATCCAAATACTGTAACTGTTTTCAAGTACCATGGCAGATCATTTGGTGTTTAAGTATATCTTCTTGTGGTGGGGCAGAGCTACATAAGGCAGCCACATTTTGCAAGAGAAAGCAGTTGAGTCATAGAATCATAAAAGATTAGGGTTGAAGAGGCCTCAGGAGGTCATCTAGTCCAACCCTCTGCTCAAAGCAGGACCAACCCCAACTAAATCATCCCAGCCAGGGCTTTGTCAATCTGGGCCTTAAAAACCTCTAAGGATGGAGATTCCACCAGAATCAGTCCAATCAGAAGCCTTCAGTAAACTAGCTCAGCTTCCACATCAGAAGAAGAGAAGACTGAAGTAGTGCCAGAACACTCCAACTGTCCAGCAGCAGGTCTGATGCTTTCTCTTTCAGAAAAGCCAGGCAGTAATGGGGAGCAGTTAGTCCAATGACTCTTAACATGTGTCCAGACTTGAGTGAATACTGACCACACAGGAACTGCTGGACTTAAAACTTCTGCTTTCTGTACTCAGGATGCAGTTCTGAATAAAGCTTTTCTCCAGACCAGCCCTCACAGTTTCTGTTTTGCATGGGAAACAGTTTACAGCCTCAGAAGCCAGCTTGCAAAAGATTCTAGTACAGTCTTTGTGCTTCACTTTGTGAGGACACCAACATGAAGAAATGAAATTAGAGAACCCAAAGTGTATAAGCATACACAGTACCAAACAATAACTAATTTCACCCACTTGAGACTGAGCAGCTTCAATTTAAGCCATGCTAACAACTCCAGCATGGTATTTTGTACAAAGCCTTTTTTGCCCAACTTTTTTGGTGGTGTTGAAGAGCAACTATATTTATAGTTTTGCCACAGTCACCTTTTCCATTCAGGATCTAGGTAACAAGTTTAACTAAGCACATAACGGGTACACTGGACCGCGGATGAAACTCTGCCTCTCCGACAAGACGTTATATCAATGGTCGCTGGCCACCCCCTAGCAGTTTGAGAAGCGGTACAATCGCCTAACAGTAAGGGGAAAGAGGAGTCACAAGGAGTTAATTTTCCATGTTCAATTGTATGAAATCTTTTCATCAAAACAAATCAAATAAAAACAAAACCTAAGCCACCCTGCTGAAGAGCAAGCTTCTGGGCAGTGCGTTAGTGTTTGTGAAGTTCAACATTAGAATGCAGAAGACTAATAACTGTAGCCTAACAAGAATACCAGCTAGAAGGGAGAACTGTCAAAATAGCCAGATCCGGTGATAAGTTTCAAGTAACGCATTAAAACCACATCATGCTTCCTCTCCCTGCCCAGGCAGAACTCAAGTGAAACAAAATGAACAAAAAAAGAGAACCCCCCTGATAAGAAGTAATACAGCTAGCCTGATGTTACTTGTTTATGTAGTCTGGAAGGTCAGTAAAGGGTGTTATCACCTCTTCACACACTTTGAAAGGTTAAAGTTAAGTTGCATTAGTGTAAATTTTATTTTGCACAGAAGGATGCCTGTACGTGGGAGGGCCTTGTTTGTTTAACTGCTAGGCCTGCACTATGCTGGGGAAGACTAGGTTGTATTTACCTTTTTGTATCACTAACCAAAATTATATTGACAGGTTTCAGAGTAGCAGCCATGTTAGTCTGTATTCGCAAAAAGAAAAAGGGAGTACCTGTGGCATCTTAGAGACCAACATTAATTTGAGCATAAGCTTTCGTGAGCTACAGCTCACTTCATCGGATGCATTCAGTGGAAAATACAGTGAGGAGATTTATATACAGAGAGAACATGAAACAATTGGTGTTACCATACACACTGTAACCAGAGTGATCACTTAAGGTGAGCTATTGCCAGCGGGGGGAGGGGGGGGGTGGACACGACCTTTTGTAGTGATAATCAAGGTGGCCCATTTCTAGCAGTTGATAAGAACGTCTGAGGAACAGTGGGGGGGGGATAAACATGGGGAAATAGTTTTACTTTGTGTAATGACCCATCCACTCCCAGTCTCTATTCAAGCCTAAGTTAATTGTATCCAGTCTGCAAATTAATTCCAATTCAGCAGTCCCTCATTGGAGTCTGTTTTTGAAGTTTTTTTGTTGAAGTATTGCCACTTTTAGGTCTGTAATCGAGTGACCAGAGAGACTGAAGTGTTTTCCAACTGGTTTTTGAATGTTATAATTCTTGACATCTGATTTGTGTTCATTTATTCCTTTACGTAGACACTGTCCAGTTTGACCAATGTACATGGCAGAGGGGCATTGCTGGCACATGGCATATATCACATTTGTAGATGTGCAGGTGAACGAGCCTCCGATAGTGTGGCTGATGTGATTAGGCCCTGTGATGGTGTCCCCTGAATAGATATGTGGGCACAGTTGGCAACGGGCTTTGTTGCAAGGATAGGTTCCTGGGTGAGTGGTTCTGTTGTGTGGTGGCTGGTGAGTATTTGTTTCAGGTTGCGGGGCTGTCTGTAAGCAAGAACTGGCCTGTCTCCCAAGATCTGAGAGAGTGATGGGTCATCATTCAGGATAGGCTGTATATCCTTGATGATGAGCTGGAGAGGTTTTAGTTGCAGGCTGAAGGTGACGGCTAGTGGTGTTCTGTTATTTTCTTTGTTGAGCCTGTCCTGTAGTAGGTGACTTCTGGGTACTCTCCTGGCTCTGTCAATCTGTTTCTTCACTTCAGCAGATGGGTATTGTAGTTGTAAGAATGCTTGATAGAGATCTTGTAGGTGTTTGTCTGTCTGAGGGGTTGGAGCAAATGCGGGTGTATCGTAGAGCTTGGCTGTAGACAATGGATCGTGTGGTGTGGTCTGGGTAAAAGCTGGAGGCATGAAGGTAGGAACAGCGAGCAGTAGGTTTCCGGTATAGGGTGGGGTTTATGTGACCGTCGCTTATTAGGACCGTAGTGTCCAGGAAGTGGATCTCTTGGGTGGACTGGTCCAGGCTGAGGTTGATGGTGGGATGGAAATTGTTGAAATCATGGTGGAATTCCTCAAGGGCTTCTTTTCCATGGTCCAGATGATGAAAACGTCATCAATGTAGCGCAAGTAGAGTATGGGCATTAAGGGACGAGAGCTGAGGAAGCGTTGTTCTAAGTCAGCCATAAAAATGTTGGCATACTGTGGGGCCATGCGGGTACCCATAGCAGTGCCGCTGATTTGAAGGTATACATTGTCCCCAAATGTGAAATAGTTATGGGTGAGGACAAAGTCACAAACTTCAGCCACCAGGTTTGCCGTGACATCATCAGGGATACTGTTCCTGACGGCTTGTAGTCCATCTTTGTGTGGAAAGTTGGTGTAGATGGCTTCTACATCCATAGTGGCCAGGATGGTGTTTTCAGGAAGATCACCGATGGATTGTAGTTTCCTCAGAAAGTCAGTGGTGTCTCAAAGATAGCTGGGAGTGCTAGTAGCATAGGGCCTGAGGAGGGAGTCTACATAGCCAGACAATCCTGCTGTCAGGGTGCCAATGCCTGAGATGATGGGGCATCCAGGATTTCCAGGTTTATGGATCTTGGGTAGCAGACAGAATACCCCAGGTCAGGGCTCCAGGGGTGTGTCTGTGCGGATTTGTTCTTGTGCTTGTGCTTGTGCTTTTTCAGGGAGTTTCTTTGGCAAATGGTGTAGTTTCTTTTGGTGACAAGACTCCAGCATCAACCCAGAAGACCAGCGTATTCAGAGTTAATATGGCCCAGACTTCTTTCATTGAGCTGCTGCTTGCTTAGCCATTGAAGGACGCCCCTATAATATTTATTTCACAGATGAGTTAGATGTGTCTATTTTAGGTGTTTCTGGAGTGTCTATTCTTGAAGTTAGCCCTTGTATCTAGGTTACACACAGTCACTTTCTTGTCTACCTCAGATTTAGTCATGAGCTGCTACCTTTCAGCATGCCACCCCAGTTTCTTCTCAGGTGCTTTGGAAATGCTATGGTGAAAAGGTGGGATTTACAGCTGCCCTGACAACTCCAACTGAAATCTGTGTTCCCCTTGGGAGAGTGCCCCCCAGCAACAGGCACCACTTCAGAGCAGGACCCTGCAAACTTGAAAGGGGAGAAGCATCAGGCTTTTGTTAACAGATTCAACAGTCAGATAAGCACAGCTGCAGCAATGATTCTCAGAGATAGCTGCCGGGCCTATTCCACCCAAAGATTAGCATTTAGCTCAGGAAGATTTTATTTTTTACTGAAACACACAGTAAGAAAGGATAGTTAACTTAACAGATCTGGCTATATTCTCTTTGCAGGTTGCTAGTCCTAGAAGTAGCTTGTACTAGAAAGGGTATCAAGCCTATAACTGTAGTAGTGCTAACTGACACCACTGTAACACCTGTTGACAATATACATATATATATAAAAAATTAAGTGCATCATTCTGCTTCAGAGAGAACTCTGTGAATACATGCCATGTCCATAATTTCCAACTAGCTATAAATATTCAGTGGTTGTTCAATCAAGTACCAAATTCTGTCACGGCTTTGTCTACTTTGACAGATAACACACCTACACTGCAGCTTCACCACAAGTGTGAAGAATAGATAAGACCAACGTGCGAAGAGGTTTTTTTAATTTTAATTACAGTTTATTGCAATGACTGCAAAGCCTGGCCATATTTTTGCTGAGAAAATGTTACTAGGGAAAAACCCATCACAAATACCTCAGATAGACCAATAGCAATGCAGATACACACTTTGTGCAGAAATACAATTCAGCAGCTTTTGTCCCTCCAATGGTCAAGAGTATTCATCACCATCTCCCTGGATATCAAGTGCTAAACACCCTCAACTTCCAGCAAGGTAGGCTGTATCATAGAACCGGAAGGAACCTTGAGAGATCATCTAGTCCAGTCCCCTGCACTCATGGCAGGACTAAGTATTATCCCTGACAAGTGTCTGTCCAACCTGTTCTTAAAAATCTCCAATGATGGAGCTTCCACAACCTCCCTCGGCAGTTTATTCCAGTGCTTCACCACCCTGACAGTTAGGAAGTTTTTCCTAATGTCCAACCTAAACCTCCCTTGCTGCAATTTAAGCCCATTGCTTCTTGTCCTATCCTCAGAGGTTAAGAACAACAATTCTTCTCCCTCCTCCTTGTAACAGCCTTTTATGTACTTGAAAACTTATGTCCCTCCTCAGTCTTCTCTTCTCCAGACTGAACAAACCCAGTTTTTTCAATCTTCCCTCATAAGTCATGTTTTCTAGATCTTTGGTCATTTTTGTTCCTCTTCTCTGGATTTTCTCCAATTTTTCCATCTTTCCTGAAATAGGGCACCCAGAAATGGACACAATACTCCAGTTGAGGCCTAATCATCGTGGAGTAGAACAGAATTACTCCTTGTGTCTTGCTTACAACACTCCTGCGAATACATCCCAGAATGATGTTTACTTTTTTTGTGACAGTGTTACACTGTTGACTCTCATTTAGTTTGTTGTCACTATCTTGCAGGATCAGCCCCTGGGTCCAGTTTCTAGTTAGATCATGGCTATAAATGTACCACAAAGACATCTGTTGTGCAAACAAAGGATTTTCCACCTGTAGGGCACATGGTAACTTCCTTTCATATAAAGGGGAAGGGAGCAGCAAGTATCATTTCAGCTTTACAACTTCGGAGTAACTTGAGTTTGCTGACTCCTGACTAAAACTGCAACACTAAGCACGTTACTACTGCCCACTTTGGTACATACAGAGAAAATGGGGGACTTTATGGAGCCCACAGCATTCTCGGAGAGTGGTGGCTGCTGACTGAGGGCCCAGCTCTGCAGGCAGTAGCACAGAAGTAAGGATGGCATGCTATGGCATTGCTGTCACTCATTCCAGACCCATTCTGTGGAGGACTTTAGTGTCCAACACTGCTGAACTACCACCCTTTGCAAGCATTGCACTCTTCTGGAAGTCAGATGGAAAGGAGAAGTCTGCAGCACCAGGAGGATGTGGTTTGTTGTGACTGAAGGAGGCCTTCAGCTGCAGACTGAGATCAGGCAGCGATCAGCCCCAGGGTTACTTTTTGCTAGTTTCCAAGACAACCAAGTGCTGCAGGTGAAGGCCTGACAACTGAAAAGTTGCTAAGCCATACTTGACACTGCAGGCAAACTTATGTGTCCCCTGCTTAACTAAGCTGGTCATTGCAGAGAAGAGCATCACAATATCTAGGACAGATGTGTATGCAGAAGGTAAAGTTCTTCTTCGCAAGTCAAAAAGCCTGATCTTGGGCAGCAGGCTAAAACCCAGTTTTAGATACTTAAAAAATGTAAACCTCAACCCTTCTATTATGCAGCAAAATATGAAACAGAGGATACGGGTCTCTGGTATTTTCTTGTAGATCTGGAAAGTAAACAAAAATTGCAAAGGCCTGATCTACAACCAGGTTTTTATCCCACCATCATAGTCCCACTTTGTTTGCCAGACCCTGCCACTTGAGGATGCCGAAGGTCTGGTGTATGTTGAGTCTGGCTCTCACCTATTGTCTCTGAAAGATTTAGTATGAAAGAGCTGTGCACACATCTGAAAGGCTTTAGAACTCCCCCTTCTCCTCTGTCCCTCATCTCAGAATGAAGTGATGGCAGTTACCTCAGATTTCTAGGACTGGCACATGTTAAAGAAGAAAAAAACCATGGCTTTATCAGCACATCTTGATAAGAACTAGTGATCGCTCATGTAACTGATTAATGCAACTCCAGAGATAGACTGCCACTCTGATAAATACTGCAGAGGAGAGGAGAGATTTTTAAAAGGTAGTAATAAATGTGATCAGTTTAAAGAGTTGTTTCCAGTGTTGTTGCAGCCACTTTGGGCTAAGAGGTCAATTAGTGTTTTGCCTAGCAATTATATTGTTAAGACTACTACTAATGAAAGCCCTGAAAGCACTATTAAAATAAAGAAAACAGAGAAAGGTTATATTTAGTTTCTTAAACTATTGAGGAAAATATTTCCTGTATGTTCTACTAGCAAGGAACTTGAAGACAGAAAATGACAAAAGGTTTCCAAACGTATTTGCAGGGTTCTGCTTCCCCCTTTAGTTAACCTCCTGGGATCAAGAGGGAAGCTGACTGGCTGAAGGTTTGTTGTTTTAAGTTGTGAATTTTATAACAATGAAAACAGCATCTCCTCTTTCTGGGTCAGTTGTCTTCCCTACCCTTAGGGAAACAGTATGCTCTCTTACTGGAAAGGAGTCCGGGCCCGATTGCCTGCCCAGATCCTTCACTTCTCAAGAAAGGGTCAGACAGGATTATTTTGCTTTTCCTCTGTGTAGGGGTCTTTCAAAAAAATTAATGAAAGAGTTACTAATAGTCAATGAGTAGAGACAGTTCTATAGTAATAGTTTCAGAAAATGCCAGCATCCTGCAACATCGGGCCACTTTCCTTTGTTCACCTCATCATGTTAACGGGGATCCCACTGTAAGCTTTTTGGTAAGGTCACCTCTAACATCCTTCAATGCCTTAAACTGTAAATCCGATGCAGAGACTTTTACACCAGGTATATATGGTATCAACTATGTTCTTGCTACCAGATCAAACACACACCCCAGACTTCCATTCTGCATTACATCAACAAGTTTTCCTCCAATATTTTAGGTTAGTGTATATGGGGATGGAAGCAATAGAATTGATAAGACCACCATAGAAGGGGAAAGTAGTAAATAACTGGACACAATTGGTCAAAGCAGATTTAGAGCCTAATCAACTGGGCTTTCACATTTCCATCTCATGATCAAAACTTCAGATCAACGGGACACATTTAAGAAAATTGCACCTCCCCTGCACCCAAAAAAATAAAAAAGCAGATATTAACCATGAGGAGCCAGAGATCAGGGCAAGCCTAAGTCCTGGAACTTTTAGAGAACAGCAGAAGACCTTTGGCACAATAACAGCGGGTGCACAATGCCTCAACATCTCTCCTGAGACAACAGCACTTAGGAGACAGTATAAAAGGTAGAAGGGTGACAATCTGGTTCTTGTTCAGACAGGAAGGAAACTATTTTTAATTTAATAATGGTGCCTACGTACTGCAGACTTTGGCACATTTGAAACGCTTACATACACTAACCATCAAGGACCAACTCTATAGTGCATTTTATGTGTGGTAGTGAAGAATTCTGCGTTTATGGAATTAACAGATAAACGATTAAATCAGGACAAGTCTTTTTTGAATGATCAGTTTCTGTGTGACACAGGAAAAAGCAGGAAGGTTAGGAGACAGATTCAGAGAAATCTCATTTAGCACCTAACTGTCAGCAAAAGTTAATTTGCTGTGGACATATACTGCACAGACAGAGACCATCTGGAAAAGACTTGTGCTGCTTTCCAACGCTCCTCCACAGCCAGACTTTGCCATGCAAACTTCCAGCTCTTCGTTTTATAAGTGAAGTCTTGGAAAGCATGGGTTGAGCCACCACCACAATTTTTGAAGACAGAGTGGGAGAGAGGATTTTTTCCCATGGGAGAGGAAAAGGTTGCTTGGAACCAAACACACAGGAGAAGTTCATAGATTTCCATTTGTCTTAGACTAGCCGGAGAGTAGACGAGCCGGTGAATTGTGCAAGAACTCACTCCACCTTTAACAAATCCTGAAGAGTCCTCCAGCTCAAATCTTCATTATGTCTTGGAACAAGGCTTGATTGAACCTTGACAAATTGCAAGCCAGATGGCGGAGTTATGGGGAACAGACTATGGCAAGGTTGTGGAAGACATACAGCAAAGCAGAACGTGGCAGTGCTTTCTCTGGCAATGTCCAAATTCAGACAGCAGGTTTCCATACAGCCTGCCGGATCTGCCTGCACATGAGTCCAGCTGATGTCAGTTTACATATTATTCCACTGAAATGAGGCCACTGGGGGGTGGAGTGGGGAAGTGAAAAGAACTTTGCAAAGCCAGGTTCCCAGGATCCTCTTTGACAGATATTTGCAACTAGGGAGACAGTCTCCAGGAAGGAAGGATACCACAGCCCTGGATCCTTTAAATCTCCCTACTAGATATCTGGCCCCAAGCTTCTCTCACTCCTACAGCTAAATGTGCTACAGCAATGGACAAGGTTTTTCCTCTCTCTGTAGGAACTCCACCTCCCTGAGTGACAACAGCTAGGACTTTGGAAGCATTCTTTGGTCGCCCTAACTGTGTCCACACCAGGCAATAGGTCAGCTTAGCTATGACACTCAAGAGCGGGGGGCCAACCTGTGGCTCCAGAGTCACATGTGGTTCTTCAGAAGTTAATATGCGGCTCCTTGTACAGGCATCAACTCCAGGGCTGGAGCTACAGGCTCCAACTCTCCAATGTGCCAGGGGATGTTCACTGCTCAACCCCTGGCTCTGCCACAGGTCCTGCCCCCACTCCACCCATCCCCTGAGCCTGCCATGCCCTCGTTCCTCCTCCTGCACGCCACGGAACAGCTGATCGGGAAGTGTGGGGAAGGAGGGGGAGGCACTGATCGGTGGGGCTGCCAGTGGGTGGGAGGGAGGTGCTGGGAACGGGGTGGAGGAGCTGAAGGGGGGCTGCTGATGTATTCCTGTGGCTCTTTGGCCATGTACATTGGTAAATTCTGGCTCCTTCTCAGGCTCAGGTTGGCCACCCCTGCTCAAGAGTGTGGATCTTCCACACTGAGCTAAGTTTTAAGTGTAAGCCAGGCCTAATTCTATTCCTGTAAGCACTGTTTCCAGCTGTAGGTTATAAACAGGGAAGCCTCCAAGGCAAGTATTTGAGACTAGATCTGCATTCACTTTTAGGTTTACATGTAAAATGTTTGCAGCATCACAATTTTTTGTGGCATGAGGCAGCAAGCTCCACACAAAGAGAAAAGGAGTCCTTGTGGCACCTTAGAGACTAACCTATTTATTTGAGCATAAGCTTTCGTGAGCTACAGCTCAAAAAAAAAGCTCACGAAAGCTTATGCTCAAATAAATAGGTTAGTCTCTAAGGTGCCACAAGGACTCCTTTTCTCTTTGCGAATACAGACTAACACGGCTGTTACTCTGAAAGCTCCACACATGCCATGTCGCCACAAGCACAGTTCCAGAGGAGTGTGGGGATTCAGATAGGGAGAAGAGGGACAGTCTTTGCTGTAGTTAAGGGAAAAACAGACTGATAAAAAGGCATCTTTTATTCTTAAAACATGAGCTAGGCTTTTGCCAAAAAAGCAAACACCCAATATTCCAGAAGAGAAACTGGAAATCTTTACAAGGTTCAAATCCTTCAGCTCTTAAGCAACGGCTGCTGTGTTGATGAAGGTATCCACTCTCTAACTCTCACCCGATTGATGAAATCGCCACTGGACCCATACTCTGCCCATAAGACACTTCTGCTCATTCCAGCTACTGCTTCTGGTAGAAAGAAATGTTTTGTAGGATGCAGCACAGAGGTCTCTCTTTTTTGATAAGAGTGCCAGCATAGTCAAAAGCCAAACTACAATTGGAAACTCAGACAGACAATTAAGAGATCATGCTTTATAAGTAGCCAGATGAAATACTGCAGATCTATAACAACCTGGTCAAATCACAGTATGAAACACTCCTCTGCAACACAATAAATATTTGTGAGGTGCTCAAATTCTATGGCAATGAGGACAAAAATCCAGAAATAAAACCAACCAATTTCAAACTGATTTGAATCATCTATTCCCCTGAATCCAGGGAAGCCAATTATAATACTTTTGCAGCACACAATGCAGAAGTCCCCTGTGGTTCAAGGACATTGACGCTGCACTATTTGAACCTCCTCTTCTTGTCTAGGGAGTCTACTTCTAACAGAAGAGCATCAAGCAATTTATAAGGGACTCTGTCCTCAAAGTCCTTTAGTGACCTAGAAATGAAATTCGTTCCTCCATTTGGTCACCCGTTGAAGCATACACAAGTGTAACACTTTCTCCTTACTCCCAGTTTGAGATGGCAAAGCAGCAGTCTGAGAATTTTTATGTCAAGACATGAAAACATCAAGCTACGTCAGACCTCTACACTCTCTGGGGGACTAATTTATCAGATTTAACTTGACCTCATCCCCATGTTACCTAGAGAAGGAACAAAAAGTTGGGGTTTACATTTAACTCTAGATGATTGGTATAATGTGTTGGTGTCCACACAGAAAATATCCATATGTAACAAAAACAAAAAACCCAATGGTTCGATTCGTCTATTAGAACATTACAGCAGCCAGTCTTATTTTTTATAGAAAACTATCAACCTATGATCCTGTGCACATAGAGAAAGGATTAAAGCACGGTTTGACCAAACATCTTGCTAAATTACGCAGAAGTTTTCCCACAAAATTGCAGGCCCCGATCTTACAAGGGACTTTATGAGCAGACTCCTGCAGTTGTCCAGAACCCTGTTGAAATCAACAGGGCTCTCCCTAGGCAGAGGGGACCTCCCATAGTCAATTTCAGCATAAAGATCTTAAGGAGGATTAACAAGGTGATAGACTTGCCAGAAGCACAAGCCTTCAGCATTTCATTTGGGACCATCACCTGAAATTCTTGGGCCATCTCACCAGGAAATTTTCAGTCCAACCTTCTCACACAGGTACCTAGTGGCACTGAGCTGTAAAGGTCAATGGAATTCTGACAAGAGCTGGATATTAGCCAAACAACAGTCTCCACTACAGTGTGGCTTGGGAATTCTTGTGGCACTCAATGGACAAAGATTGGAGACTTAACTCCAGTGACTATTTAAGCTTGGTGGCATATCTAATATATTGAAACCAAATGCTATACTTTGCTTAACACTGAAGAAAGTTTAGCAGCAGATATGCAGATGAGCTGAAATAGTATATATTTTTTCTGAAGCTCCTTTCATCCTAAAAGATCACAAAGGACTTTTACAATCTTATATTATTATTAGTAGTAGTAATAATTATACACATGCTTCAACCACTAGGGAAATGCAGAAGGCATTTGAAGAGTTCACAAAAACCCCATTACAACTGTTTAGGGCAGAAAGTGAAAAATACCATTTCCACTTGAGACTGCAAGGAGAGTTTTAGGTAGGCGGAAAGTAATTACTAAAGTTAAAGTCTGGTCAGGACACTAGAGCCCACACACTTACTCTTGACAGGTTTCAGAGTAGCAGCCGTGTTAGTCTGTATTTGCAAAAAGAACAGGAGGACTTGTGGCACCTTAGAGACTAACCAATTTATTTGAGCATAAGCTTTCGTGAGCTACAGCTCACTTCATCGGATGCACATAGCTCACGAAAGCTTATGCTCAAATAAATTGGTTAGTCTCCAAGGTGCCACAAGTACTCCTTTTCAGTTAGGAAAGAGTGTGGATGCATGAATGCTGTGTGTGTGTGTGCGGAGAATACCACCTTTAGCATATTTAGCAGTACTCGCTCTCTTTCCTCATTCTAATAAAACTGAGATGTAATCTGCTAAACTAGTCACCATAAATCCTGTGGTACTCTTCACAAGTGTAAAAAGAACAGGAGGACTTGTGGCACCTTAGAGACTAACAAATTTATTTGAGCATAAGCTTTCGTGAGCTACAGCTCGGATGCAACTGGAACGAAAATGAAAGCTTATGCTCAAATAAATGTTAGTCTCTAAGATGCCACAAGTCCTCCTTTTCTTTTTGTGAATACAGACTAACACGGCTGTTACTCTGAAATCTTTCCTAACTGTTCAAAGTGATCCAAATCCAAAGCAACTTTTTTGGTAACCTAGAAGGGAAACAGGCTGGTTAGCTGCACCAAACAGGGCAGCCTTGCAAAGTGATCATCACGACAAGTTTAAATGGAAGGAGCTATTTGAGACTAGGCATCAGTTGGGATGTATGAATTACATTAAAAAAAATATATATCAGTCTTGTCACCAACCCAAGAGTTCCTACCCGAAAGAGGCAACAGGCTAACTGCTGAAGTGTTTTACACATGGAGGAAGTTAGGAGCAGCTAAGCCCAGACTGTTACCCCATGCATGGTTGTGAAAACAACGTATGATGAAGTAACAGAGTTAATCAATATTTATAGCAAAGTAACACAAGTGGAGTTAATCTGCACTGCTAATAAAACAGGCATGTCTTAGCAAGACAGGAAAAAAAAAAAAGAACATAGGTGTTAATACCCTTGTATTCAAAATAACATTTGATGTGATACTATCAAACAGTTAATCCACAATTTAGATCAAAAGAGATTTTACCCAACCCAAGAAATATTTTCAGAGCGGTTTTTATTTTAGCCAAAACAACTGGGATTTCAACATTCCCCTGAAGCAGTTGCAACCTAAACATAATGTGAGTGTGATAATACATGAGACTTTCAAAGTGAAGCCAACTGGAAACTGAATAGAAACGAAGTGAAAACGACTTTGCAGTTTTCACTGCCATCCTCAGTTAACTGCTGGTAACAAACTATATCAATTGTAAGTAGTAATTTAGATGCTTCACGTTCAGTTCCTCCCCCCTTTTTAAACAAAACATGATTTTGAATATGACAGCATCCCTTTCACAACCTGCCACACTCCCTGATTTGGGATTAATTTCTGGTAGTTTTGAAGACTCCTTTAAGGAGAGCTTTCACTGCCATAGAGAGATTTAAAATCTTCTTGTTTCAAATACTGTCTCAGTTTGATACAGCCTTTTGAAGATTACATGCAGCACTAAGAAGGAAAATCTAGTCGCTTTTTCTGAAAGAAAGCTCATGCATGGAAGATGCCTAAAGGCAAATACCAGGTTAAATCATTTTTAGAATACAGTTCTGTAGGGGAGGAATTTAACATGGTCACTTATTAGAACCCCAGTTTCCTTTTAACCAATGATTTTTACATTTCTTGCACAATGGAAGCGAAGACCAGCCAGTTTATTTATAGTCCATTTCACTTTCTGGTGGTTCTCATTCATCTTTACACCCTGAACTGTGTTGGGTGACAAACACGACAGGGCAGCATTTAAACCCAGAAACAAATGGTTTCCACTGAAACGTCATTTCACTGCAAACATTTTACTTCTGAAGTTGGGTAAAACATGCCATCCATGAGATCCATATTTTTAAGACTCCCCTGACCTGATCAGCTTGCTTTCAATAAGTTAAAAGCCAACCACCACCAAACAGAAACCCACACACTCTCTAGAGACATGGCCCAAGAGAGAACCCCCTTCCCCAGGCTATTTCTTTGCAGCGGAGCAATAAAGATGGGCCAGAACCACATAGGGAAGCAGTATGTAAGTGACCCAGACATAGATTCGCTTAATCGTTTTGCAAGCACACTATAAAAGCTATAATGACATTTTTGCAAAAGGCAAAGGGGGAAAAAGGCAAGAGCGATCCTGCTTATCCCCTCCCCGCTGCCCAGGACGGGTCCAGGCTTGGTACCTGCCCGGAGCCTGCAGCCAGCCTGAGCATCCCTGGGGCTGCCCTGCTCGCGCTCAGCTGTCAGGCCCGAGAGAAGGGGGGGGGCGGGGAGGCGGCACGGCGCGCGCATGCGCGCACACACCAGCCGGACCCTATGTGGCAGCTAACTGCCTTTCCCTCCGCCTCAGCGAGGGAGCGCCGGGCGGGAGGCGGCGGCCGGGCGGGGAGACTCACCGAGGCGCAGGGGCTGGAGGTGGCGCTGGGGGTAGGCGAGCGCTGCACCGTTACCAGAGCCATCGAGGCGCGGCGGGGGGCCCCGTCCGGCCGCGGGAGGGGGCCTTACTCCATGGCGGGGCCCCGGAGCCGGGCGGGAGGCGGGGGCGGCACCGCGGTGACCGCCGGGGGCAGCAGCTCAGCATTCACCAACGGCCCCTCGCCGACTGAGCGAGGCGCGGCGGGGCTGGGCCGGCCGGGCACAATAAGGCGCCAACGCGCATGCGCCACCTGTCAGCCCAGCCACGCCCGCGCCCTGCTGCAACAGCCGTTAACCCCTGCTCTGCTGGCCCCTAGCGAAACCCACCTCCTCGCTGCTGGGGCTGCTGCAGAGCCCCTTCCTGCTCCACTCCCTTCGGGAAACGGGCGCAGGACTGGGCTCTCAGGGGCTCGCCCCTTCCCTTCCCCCGGTTGAAAGGATTCCCAAGAGGAACCCTGCAGGGTGCATCACTAGGGCAGCTACCCTCAAAGTGTTCAAAAAATCATATGCCTCCAGAATCATGAGATCGGTTTACAATGATGAGATTTAAATAATAATGAATAACTGCTGGGTGATTTTTATTTACCTTCTGGTTTTTGAGTCTTTAGGGAGCACTGGGATGACGTTGCTGCTGCTTCTTCTTGTTCTTTTTTGAGGGTGGAAATGAAAGCTGAGGTGGAATCCCATGGTTCCCGGAGCTAGGGCTTTAAGAACTACTTCCTGTGACACTCATGATAAAATTACTTGAGTTGGCAACACAGATGATATCTTTGTAATTCCCCAACATTCCAGCCATCCGCTACAGAAAACAGCATCCAATCCCCTTTTGGGATTCTCTGGGAGATTCGCTGACTAAATCCATGGAGGCCTAGATACCTAGAAAGTGATGGGTCTGTGATGTGCGCACACAAATTTAAGCCATAAAATGCCCCCAGAAGTCTGGGAGCAGGGATGGGGGCGAGAGGGGGGCAGCAATACGGTTATGTTAACAGCTTGAGCAAAACTTATTTGTTTTGGGGGTTCAGCAGTTAGGGTCATGTCCGGGTGCCATTAATGGGAGTTTTGCCATTTAAGTTAATGGCATGAAGAATCAGCCTTTTGTCGGCATCTAATGAGATTATTAATTGTCATTACCAGAGACCATAATACATATCAAACAGAAAGCAAGCACTCTTCTTCTCCAACAGCTTGCATTAACCCATCAATTCCTCTTAGGCACTCAGTGCATTTCACTCTCATCTCCTCCTTCAGGTTGACAGAACTGTCACGAAAGCTTTGTGCCCTTTAAATCTAAGCACAAGAAAAGCCCTCAGTGCTAGTTCTTTGGTCTATCCCTCACTGCCCTGCAGTCAAAATAATTGTCAGGCAGGCTCTGCAAACTGTACAGCAGTTATCCTTTACCACGGTACAAAAGTTAAGCTCACTAATGAGCGTTTGCCTCCTAGTGGATGAAGGAGGATGAAAAACAGACTCAAAATAAAACTGAGTTTAGAAAGCGATTTTTGTGGGAATGCTTCACTCAGGTTTATGCAGAAAGTGAGAACTTTGAACATACAGAATCCACAAAAATGCACCTGTTTGAGGGATCAGATTAGAAGGGGAGAATAAGCAAAGAAACATACATAAAGCAAGTAAAGAGACAAGGTGGGTGAGATATCTCATTGGACTATCTTCTGTCTCTCTGATATCCTGGGACCAACATGGCTATAACAGCTCTGCCTACATAAAGAAAGTGTCATTGAACTGCTTGTAACAACCATCAGATTATTATTTTGAAACATAGTTTTTATGGAAAGCATGTTAGCACTGCTATGTGATTTATAGGGAGTGATCAGGAAAATTACCTCCAGCCCCTTTATAAGCTATCCTCCCCCTCACTCTAAATATTCCATAGCTTCCCAAGCAGAAGGTGTTTTTACTTTTACTTTTTTTGTATATTTATGCTTTGCATGATCATATACTATGACAAGCTTTTTATGACAGTCTCTAGCTTTGAACCTTTGGGTGGCTTCGCCACTTCTATTAGCTAGATTTTATTTTCAGCAGGTTTCAGAGTAGCAGCCATGTTAGTCTGTATTCGCAAAAAGAAAAGGAGTACTTGTGGCACCTTGGAGACTAACATTTATTTGAGCATAAGCTTTCGTGAGCTACAGCTCACTTCATCGGATGCATTCAGTGGAAAATACAGTGGGGAGATTTATATACAGAGAGAACATGAAACAATGGGTGTTACCATACACACTGTAACCAGAGTGATCACGTAAGGTGAGCTATTACCAGCAGGAGAGGAGGGGGGGCATGTACATGGCGGAGGGTCATTGCTGGCATATGATGGCATATATCATATTGGTAGACGTGTCCACATATCTATTCAGGGGACACCATCACAGGGCCTAATCACATCAGCCACACTATCGGAGGCTCGTTCACCTGCACGTCTACCAATGTGATCTATGCCATCATGTGCCAGCAATGCCCCTCTGCCATGTACATTGATCAAACTGGACAGTCTCTACGTAAAAGAATAAATGGACACAAATCAGACGTCAAGAATTATAACATTAAAAAACCAGTCGGAGAACACTTCAATCTCTCTGGTCACTCGATTACAGACCTAAAAGTGGCAATACTTCAACAAAAAAACTTCAAAAACAGACCCCAACGAGAGACTGCTGAATTGGAATTAATTTGCAGACTGGATACAATTAACTTAGACTTGAATAGAGACTGGGAGTGGATGGGTCATTACACAAAGTAAAACTATTTCCCCATGTTTATCCCCCACCCCCCACTGTTCCTCAGGCGTTCTTGTCAACTGCTGGAAATGGGCCACCTTGATTATCACTACAAAAGGTCCCTTCCCCCCCCCCACTCTCCTGCTCACCTTAAGTGATCACTCTGGTTTCAGTGTGTATGGTAACACCCATTGTTTCATGTTCTCTCTGTATATAAATCTCCCCACTGTATTTTCCACTGAATGCATCCGATGAAGTGAGCTGTAGCTCACGAAAGCTTATGCTCAAATAAATTTGTTAGTCTCTAAGGTGCCTCAAGTACTCCTTTTCTTTTATTTTCAGCAGTGTACTCCATTCTGTATAACCAGGGATAGAGTATAGATATGGTTGTTCAGGAGATCAGTATTTCTGGTTTCACCTGCATTTTAAGAGAGAGAAAAGAACACTCCTTTTTGTGTTGTGATCCTCTATGTGACCTAGTTTTGTAACTGGATTGCTTTTTTCCACTCCAGTGCATTCCCTTCACTTCCTTATCGACCCCTGTAACAGACTCATTATCTTTTTTTTATTTTAATCCTTTAATTTTAAAAGAAGTTACAACCCTCTGGATTTGTGTAGGATTGCAGGATTGGGCCCTTTCAAAATTTGACATTGGAGAACTTGAGTGGAGAAGAAATCTCATTTTAAAATGCTTTCAGTTGCCTGATCATTAAACATTTGCTCTTGGGGATAGCACTTACTAACATAAAGTCAGCATAACTGTCTCATAAAAAATATCAAGTTAGTTTGACAAGATCTATTTTCCATAAACCCAAGTTGATTGGCATTAATTAATTTACCCCTTTAATTCTTTATTAATCAAGTCCCATATCATCTGTTCCATTATCTTCTCCAGGATGAATGTCAGGTGGACAGGACTATAATTACCCGGATCATCCCGTTTACCCTTTTTAAAAATTGGCACAACATTAATTTTCTTCCAGTCTTCTGGAAGTTCCCCAGTGTGCTAAGATTTAGTGAAATCAACATTAATAGTCCAGTGAGCTCCTCAGCCAGATCTTTTAAAACTCTTGGGTACAAGTTATCTGGACCTGCTGATTTAAAAATGTGTAACTTTAATAGTTTCTCATTAACATCCTCCTGAGATATTAGTGTAATGGAAAGAAGGTTAACACGATATAATAACACTATAATCTTTTTCCCCCCAAATACAGAACAGAAATATTTATTGAACACTTCTGCCTATTCTACATTATTATTGATAACTTTACCATTTCCATCTGTAGTAGAGCAATACCAGTCAGGATTCTTTTTGTTCCTAATATATTGAAAAAAACACTTTCTTATGATTCTTAACTCTGCTGACCAAAGATTTCTCCTTGTGTCTCTTTGCTTCCCTTATCAATGTTCTATAATTCCTAACTTCTGATTTATATTCATTGCTATCTACTTTCCCGTTCCTCCATGTGTTATATATTATTCTTTTATTTTTATCACTGCCTTCACTTCCCCTCTAAACTATGTCATTTTTTAAATCAGCACAGCCTTCTTCCTCAATTGTGGGATTGTGGCTTTTGGGTCTTAACCACAAGGCCATCCTTCTTCTCTAGCTTTGCTTGTAAGCACTGTGGCTCCAATTCATCACTGTGGTCCCAATTCAGCAAACCACTGCAGCATGTACTTAACTAAAAAATTACATATTAAAATGTCATGGATGAACACAATTTCGTTGGGCAGAGTGGGATACCGTTTTGTTTTTAATAACTTTAAAATATACATAAGGTTGCTTGTATCTTCTTCATCTGCATGTTTAAATTGTATTTTATATTTGCATAATGTGCATTTTTTGGATTGTTTCAGTGAAACAGAAATCTCTGGGCAGAGTGGACCAGTCCCTCAGGTAAAAAACAGTCTGTTTACATTTCTTTAATATTTGAATGCAAATAAAAATGTTCAGTTCAGATTTGTCATCTAAGTTTCAGGGCCTAATGTTGCACTTCACATTGACTGCTTTGGGATTTTTGCCTTGGACACTGATTCTGCAATGCAGATCCCTGCACAGGGCTCAATGCAGGATTAGTCCTTTAGCAAGGAGTTCAGGATTGGGCCTCTAGTGTTCCTGGCATTTTATTTATCCCAGGGTTTCATAGGGGTAAGGATAAAATCAGGGAGAAGAGAGATCAGACTGCTGGAGCCCAGCTAAGGGACACAGGGAAAATAGGAGGTGTGGGGAGTTCTTTAATGGTTTCCTGATTCATCTCTTCCAATTTAAACCATGTACTATAATTTAAGAAACTGGAGCTCAGGTCTATGAAATGAAGTTATACTTAGATCTGAAATGAGAAATGTTCCTTATAATGAGCAATAACTGTAATGTCTGCTTGGACATGGGAGCAATTCTTCATTCCTAGTACACCCAAACCTCCTATTGCAGGAGCTTTGGGGACACAAGAAGTGTAGGATCAGATGTTATGTGTTCCCTGGCATTTGGACAAAGAAGCTTAGCAGAAAAGGAGATGCTTTCACAGGCAGAGTGTTGAACTGACAGTCAACTCATGGTCCATGCTCCCATGAGATTTTTGCCATTATCTTCAATGAAAGCAGAAGGAGGCCTCACATTTGAGGATGTGAAGGATTTTTACCCCATCACTTATGACAGGGATCTTGTTGTTTTTTACCTTTCTGTGTGAAGTATTGTGCTTGGTGTATTGATTAATTCCAATGGATGGTTTCCTGCAGGCATGGGGGTGAGCACTGGTGGATGTCACCTGTATCCTCAATTTGCATATCTCTGTAGTACAATCAGGTGTAAACAGTGTGCAGGTTAGGAGTTCCCAGTGCCTTCCAGCGATCCTCTCAGATGGGATTGGGGTTTCATTTTGAATAGATTTGGAAAAGTGGAAGTCCTGGGATTTCCCTCAGGAGTAATTAGAGAAATACTTATCTGAATTGGCCTCCCAAAGAGACAGTTCTCTGGCTTTCATCTGTTCATTGGCACTTCTAGGAATATTTAAACAGCAAACACTTGTAAAAAGTCATTCCTAACAAGTAAATAACCAAGTTGTTTTCTATAGTCAGCTAAAGGTCTAATAAATCCGTTGTTAACTAAAATAATCACAGATATCCAGGGGATTGAAGGCCATTAGAAAGCTATAATTTGCATGTGGAGTAGTTTTCAGCAGCAAAATTTAAGTGTAGAGGAGGAAGCTATAAGGGAAATGTATTCTGATTTAAAAGAACAATTAGAATGCTGCCTGTGGTAATGACAGCCAATTACATGGATCATAAGTTTGTGTCCATATCTTGCAAGTTGCTGTGGGTACCATGCTCAGCAGGACTGGCCCCAGAGATCTTTTAACACACCCAAACCACAAATTATTTTTGTCTTCAGTAAATATGAAAATAGTTCCCTTGCTGACACACCTTTTATTTTATTTTCAGTATTACCAAACATCAACGATTATAGCATAGTCCCACTATGAAGTGTAAAAGGGCACAGAATGCCCCCAGACTGCATCTTGTGTACAAAACAAAAAATAACATATAATAAGAGTTACCCCAGCAAAACATCTGTGATTACATATTCAGCACATTATTTTGTCAACAGCACAGCACAAGTATTTGATGGCAGAAGGATATGCTTTGATTTGAGGAAACATTAAGATATAACATCTGAGTTAAATAGGGTGTGATTACTGTTTTGCCACAGTATTTAAATTTCAGAGAAATAAAAATAGAGCCATTTAGATCACTCCTGCCAGTTTTTTACCCCGCCTGTTCTCATTTGGTGGTTTAACAGCAGCTTTGAGGAAAATTAGAGTATTTTTACAATTGATAGTTTTCTTTTTTAGAAAGATTTATAGATTGACCACAAAAACATTTTGAATTTCAAAAGAGAAACATCAGGTACACCAGGGAATGAAAAGACAAACAGGAATTAATCATGCAGAACCTGATTTGAAGTGAATAGAATTAGAATCCATTTTAAAGCCACATTTTAGATTATTCTAACAATTCCATGCCCAAAGCTTCAGATGCATTTTATTACAGTAATCTAGGGTTTACTTCAACACATTTTGCAAATACACTAAAATAAGTGTCTATTCCCTAGTCATCTGTTTTGCTAATTATAATAGTAACAAAAATTTACAATTAATTTCAGTGTATTTTCCCCATGAAAGCTGATTTAGATTATTTTTGTTTCATGCTCCCTGCCTGAAAACAAATGCTATATACTAAAATGAAGTTAGTATTATAGTGAGGACATAAGGGTGCCTTAGTTGGACAAATGGGTATTTGAGTGTATTCAGGAGAATATTGTTTATGTAGAAGGATATTAAATATGCAGAATAGATGGCCGAAGGCCTAAATTACAACCATGGAGACCTTTGAAAGAGTATTTATAGGAGCACACACAGGAAAATAAAACATCGCAGGGTACTGTTTCAGGGCTATGCCTACCCTGTAGCACCCCCTGCTGACCTAGTGTGGCACCGCAGCACTTCCTGCCTCAGTTTCCCTTCTCTCAGGGTCCCTTAAGAACTCTACACAGTATAAAAGTTTGTAAGACAAAATTCCCCTGCTGTGGTTCTACTTCATTAAATATAAATACACTTGAAATAAAGTCTTTTCCTTTGGCTCAGGCCTTGCACAGCTCTTGTCATTGGGACCTGTGGTCTCCGGTAGCTCCTCTCACTTCAAAGAGCTTCTCTCTCTGAGGACCTCCCTACAAATGAGCCCAGATGGCATTTTGTCAGGCCAAGGTGCTTGTTATTCAGTTAACTGCCTAGAAATACTCATTCCCCTTAAAATAGCTTGTCATGGGTAGCCTGGGCCTGGACTCCCTTAATGGGCCCAGCTAACCCTGTGACAGGGACAACACGAAGTTAGGTACATGGGCCCCAGGGGTTCTCACAACAATTTTTTGGGTGGTCTCAGAGTGTGGCCACCAGCAAACACTCTGACAATTTTTCCTAAAATACTTAATTAACTTTAGGAAAAACAAATAAATATGCACATATACATGTCCAAATCATTGTAATTTATGTAGGACCCACATGAGGCTTATGCACCATTTAAGCTCCAGTTCAGCTCTTTGGAACAAATTTTATTTCAAGAATTTAAGTGGGATGTAAGTGGTGTTGTGACCTTGGGTAGACCTCTGCACAGGGGGAATTTTACCTATAGTTCTTTTCATCTTCAGGGGCCTTTACAGATATATTTACACTCATGTCCCTCTTTGGGAAACTGAGGCAAAAAGGTTAAGTGACTTTCACAGAGTGAGCCAGATCTGGAATTAGTACTCAGTTGTTCCCAAATTAGACAGACAATATTGTTTGTTACAGAGTGCTGGGCTGGGACTCCTGAGCCAGCGTTCTGTTACGCCAGCTCCAATTAAGAAAGGTAAATTGGAGCTGGCTAGAGAAACCTGTGCCTGACTGGTGAAGGGGAAACAGCTGCCAGCCTAATTAGCCTGGGGTTATAGACAGGCCCAGAGGAAGGAAGCAAGGGGAAGCTGGAGAGAGGAAGGAGAGTGTTAGTGCTTCTGCGTCCCTCCTGGTTGTAGAGACTGAGACGCTCTTAAGGCTGAAACCTCCAAGCTGTAGACGGTGAGAAGGTGGTGGCATTGAACCTTGCAAATAAACTCCACCAGTGATTGCTGAACCTGAGGGTCTCTGAGTGGTTTTTGGAGCAGAGGCAGGAGCAAAGGGGGCCCTGCTATACCCTGTTACACTGTTCAAACAAATAATGCACCAGATTTTGGAAAACAATCATACTTTTAACCTTTGTTTTGGTAGATTAAAGTTGATAAGGTTAATGTTTTATGACAGTCTCTGATATCCCATGAAATGAGCAATCATAAACCTGTACTGCAGGATAGAGTACAGTGCCATAGTCCCGCAGATAAGTAGCATGCAGAAGTCATAGTCGAGAGTTCTTGTGCATGTGGAGATTAGTCAATCCACATGGTCATGCATCTTAAAAAGCAAAAAGTATAGAGACACTGCAGAAAGAATAGCATAAGATAAATACAATTTACTGGAAAAGTCAGCCATTCCAGAAGTGCTAGTTTGTAATTCAATCAATAAAGACATTGGGAGAAATTCTGCTCTCAATTACACCAGTGTAATTCCATTGAAGCCACTGGCGTGCCTCTCTATTTACACCAGGGTGAATGAGAACAGAATTAGTCTCATGCAGACCACTTTTCTTTCCCTCCTCCTTTTCATCCTGTGGAACGGGTTCTCCATTATATGGAAGAATAAGAGAAATAATGATAGATCCTAATCATGCAGATTCCAGTCTAAATCTGTTCTTAAAGAACAGCGTGCTTAAAGACCCCCTTCTGTTCACTGCAGCTGGCTTACTCCACAGGCCACTCCAAAGTTTCTTCATTCTAAATGAAAAGAAGAACCCAGTAATGTGTATTTCAGTTTGGCCTGTAATTCATTTCTGTTTATGCTCTCAGGTTCTCACATCTGTTTGGTACAATCCTCAGCTCAGCCTAAAATCTCTTCATTTCTGTTCCTAGTGAATGAGGCAGGGCTGGAATTCATGATCCCTGACTCTGAAGGTCAGCCTACTGTCCCTAGGCACGGATGGATATTCTCCTGGGCAGCACTGAAATTTAGTGCTATATGTGTTGCCATTCTTTAGACCTTTTTTTCCCCGGTCATATGACACAATGATGTAAGTTAAGGAAGAATTTATATTGAACTGCCAACAGCAGTGGACAATCTACTGCAGTTCTGAGTAGTAGATGAGACATAGCAACCTTTGGATTTATTGCTTAGCAACCTCAAACACACACCCAGGAGTAAAACTCACAGCCTGGCTCCGCAGCAGGACTGAGAAATCCCTAATTCACTTGTAAGTTTTCTAATGGCTAGGAACTGATGGGTGTATATTAAATTCTCATTCATCTGTAATGCCTCTCTGAAAGCAGGAGGAGACATTTCTGGATTGATACCTGCCCGGAAGGTAAGAAAAACAGTTCTTCAGTAGAGTTCCAGGAAGCGAAATCACAGTCGTTTTAAAGGTTGATTTTAACCAGGACTTAAAAAAAGAAAAAATACTCCAAATATGTTAGGCACAATCGCATCGATCCTCAAAGGTATGTAGGTGCCTAAATACACTGGAGGATTTGGGCCATTGTGATGAATCAGATAAAACTTCATCTGAAGCTCTTTGGGGAAAGACAATTATTTTTTGAGCAATGGCAGGGCTAAACAAATTCCCAGACTGGCCTCTTCTTTTGAAAGCACTTCAATAACTCAGAAATTCCCCAAATAATCACTTGGAAATTTTTTTACAATAAATAAATAAATCAATCTCTAGTGAAACCTATCTTGATTATGAGCGGATTTTTATCGTAGTGATAATATCCTGAATGCAGAGAGGTAATCAAATTGTACTTGTGTGTTGCTATTGAGCACAAATGTTTGCTACACAGAAAAGGAGCCAGGAAAATGGTATCCTAGTGAAAGGCTTGTCTTGCTTTCACTTTGAACAGTATGAAGAGCCTTTATATCAATTTTTGAGTTTCACTGGTGTTCAAAACTAGCTTGTCTTTGTACATTATGCTCGTTACCACCAGGGAAGATTGTACTTGGGAATAGTCTAAGCATTTGAGAGCTGTGTGAATTATGGGCCAGATTATCTGCTGGTGTAAATCAGCATAGTTGCATCGAAGTCAATGAAGCTATGGTAATTCATATTAACTGAGAATTTGGCCCTGTAACTCTTGACAGATGCAAGGTTTGGAGTATGATCCTGACACTTTGGGGGTGAATGTTGCTAATATTGTAATAATTATTGACTGTTCTCATGTTCCTCCTTCTCCTAGTTTGCTAATGGTTCTGGTTCCCTGTTTCCTCACCGCAGTTTTGGAGTTATACCACTGGCTTAATGGAATAGAGAGTCAAACCCATTGATTATTTGCATTTCTGTAGTGTCTTTCACTCTGTGTAAAGGCACCTTACAAACATGAATTAATCCTAACAATCACCCTGGGAGGTAAATGTGGGATATGTAGGGATCGCATCAGTCGTCACTGAAATGCGGTTACCTCTAGAGTGGAATGCAGCAACTGTTTCAAAGCACAGAAACACTGCACAACACTGTAATGAAATGAAGAAAAATATCATAACCAGTTGAAATTGCAACGGTAGTTTATGTAGGCACAACATAACTACTTCATTTAGAATTTGGCCAGGACATTGGCTTAACCCCCCGATGTCTTACCAATGTTCCAAAGGAGCTTGGTTTTACATGTTACTGAAAGAAACTCACCTAACCAATGGCAATCCAATGGGGTTGACAAGTTCCCTTCTTTCTAACTCCGTGCTCCTTTACAGTTATATCTGCTAACGGGAAAGACCGTTCTCATTTTTATAACCCATTTCTTGGGCCAGGCAAGCAGCCTGACATATAAATCCATCCTCCCCAACCTCCCAGGCAGATAATCACCACCCTGCACAAATGACTAGAGGGTGCCACCAGACCTATCAGAAAGCCGACCCAGAAATTTACCGCTAGGGTTCATCATACCCATTTCAGGCAATATTTGGACTCAAACCCTGGCTAGGAACCAGAAGGTCAACATGCTAGTAATTACACTAGTGTGCCAAGATGGCCGTATATCACTTTTGTGCATTTCCTGAAAAGCTCAACTCTTCAGAGCAGCTACAAGTATTTAGGAATGAAGTGGAAATAGCAAAATATATCAAAAACAGTGCTACTGATATGGCTACTGAAAGGCCATAATCAGCCAGAAACCCCTTTAAAGGATGCCTGTATTCAGGGCGGTGCACGTTCAGGGCACAGTTGCAGCCTTAACTTGGAATTACCTTGCTTTGGTCAAACTGTCTCAGAGACGTTACTGATATTGAGATTATCCTTGCTATTGTTTAGCCCTGGGTTAGGGGTGTTTTGCAGGATGGTGATGGTGTTTTGGTCTCTGAATTGGCTAGTAAAGTCAGATTCTGCCTGCATTCCCTGTGTTCAATTCCCATAGAGGCAGATGAGAGCTGTATGTATGAAGGGTTACAGAAGTAGCTTTCAAACTGTGGCTCATGCACCACCTCAGGACCACACTGTCCTTCCTGGTGCTCCACAGAATGAACATTATGAGAGACCAAGATGAAGGAAGATAGGGTCTCTGAGATTAGGGTCTGTCTACACTTGAAAGTTAACGGGGATTAAGGTGGGATGTAAATTTAAAGCACAATAGCTATTCCTGAATAACTCCATGTGTGAACACTCTGTTAGCTTAACCCACTTGCAAAGTGACCCACAGAATGAAATGCTAGAGAACAACTCAGCCTCAGGATCCAGTTTAATGTCTCATCATCTTCCTAACACAGAGCTCCCTGTCCCATAGCAGGGGTGGCAGATCCCAACCCCATAGAGAAACATTCCACACTGGAAAATGGGCAGAGGACAAACATTTGCAAAAAATGAAGTAAAGTAGGCGTAGTATCTGCCTCACTGCTTCCCAGGGGCATGGGAAACATGGAGACAAAATGGACAGTTCTGAATAGCAGAAAATAGGGTGTTGATGCTACATAGAAAACTCCCAGCCTCAGGCATCTGTTACTACACACATATTACTTCCTGTATCCCATGTCTCATGGGAATTATTAGAAAAGTTGGAAACAAGGAAGGGGAACTGAAGGAAAACATTCAAATTGGGGGAACTGTTGTCTAATGGTTAAAATGGGGGACTGATAGACAGCACGCCTGAGTCTATTCCCAACTCCGCCTTTGACTAGCTGGGTCACCTTGAGCACCCTTCTGTGTGGCTCAGTTCCCCATCCATAAAAGGGAATACAAATATTTAGCTCCAGGATCTCTCGGGGTATTTGTGAGGCATAATTAATTAATTAATTAATAATTAACGCTTGTAAAGCATTTTAAGCTCCTCAGATGAAATGGGCTGTATTTATTTAGGAGTGCAAAGTAACAATTTCTGATTTAGAAAAGGAATGTAAAAGAAACATCTACTGATTGTTTTCTAACTGTATAGATTTGTTTTCCCTTGTATTTTCTATCTATCTAAGACATTTCTGCCATGTCTTTCAGAATTACATGGTGTTGATCTGCTTTTGCATGTACCACAGTGAAATATGGCTGCTGTGCCAGAAGATGAAGGCCAAACTCCTGGACTGAAACTCCCCAAGCTTAGTGTTCAGAGTATGCCCATCAGAGCGAAAAGGAGAAGCCAGGAGAGTGCTACGCTGCCAGGTCTCAGAAAGGATGCTCAATGGAAAGAGACATTCTATGAGAAGGTACAACAGAGAGCGTTGAATCTACAAAGGGAAAAGGTGGAAAAGATTCACGTACGTAAGGCAGAGGAAGAAAAGATAAAAAAGAAAGAACCTCTGGACTGGCTGTCTAAGGAATGGCTGAGTGAAGAGAAGACGACAAGGGACACCAGGGCCTATTTGCTCGACAAACTCCTACCCACATTAGTCCCAGGAGTAGAAAAATTGTTAATGGAAGTGGAAAGAAAGAAGGTGCTTGAAACAGACCAAGATCCACCCAAGTTTGATCCCATTAATTTTCTAGGAGAATATCTGATGAGACATAACCCTCAGTTTGATACATCTGCAAAACTAGATCCCTACAAGAGAGGGATGAAGGCTGTCATGGAGGAGTTGAAAACTCAGGTGCCTGATACAGCACTTAACAGGTGAGTGAGTTTAAACTATGCTTGGTTGTAATATACCCTTCTCATGGTATCTCTGTATTCATTTTAGAAAAAGCAGTACATTCCTTAATTGGATACAGTGACTGTAATCTGGGATGGCAAAAGTGCATCCTCCGGCACCAAATGAATCCCCTGGAGTTCTGTGCCATGGCCAGCAGCTGTCTTCTTCGAGTCTTGGAAGCAAGAGAGATGCCAGCACATGGCAGATATAGCCAATCAATGGCTTATGCAGATTTAAGGCAGTATCCTACCCCCACTGTGTAGGCAGTGCTTGATTTGACACTGTGCGCATGGAATGAGGACACTTTATGACCTTTCTGGACATTTTTAGCACCAATGTTAACAACATAGGCCAGACACTCCTGAGGCCCTTTTCCCCTTATGTCCCTCCAAAGAGAATGAAAACAGGGTTAGCCAAGTTCCTCTGGTGCCCATCCTGAGGATTTCTCTTGACTGGACCAAGGGCAGGGCTGTCTGGGTTCTCCTTGGGATCTCCCACCAGGAAAACGTTTGCTACAATCCTTCTGTAGCTATGTTCATTTCAGATCCGTTCATGTTTAGCCATTGTAGGCTCTCTTTCCGTCAGCACTTCCCTTTGAATCATTATTGCCCATCCTAAATTAGCAGATGAGCTGGTTTTCTCTGCACAGTTTGGTCCAGTGTTATTTAATTCATGTATATTTTTCTACAGCATCTCACATGAGGAGATTATAAAATTCAGTTGCATTAATAAATAATACATTCGTCTTGATTTGTCAATTCAGAAAAATATGCAAGTGAACATCTGTGTTAATGAAAGGCACCAGAGTGGGCAGCAATAATGTCAGAACTACTCATTAACTTCCCGATCACTTTATTCCAGAGTCTGTTTTGGTAGAATAACAGGATTTGTACAGTACTCTCATCTATTTGCATAAAACTGAAGTCAGGTTTGGGTGTCAGGAATTAAGGAAAGAAGATGTTGACATAAAATGTCTCATGTCTAGACTCTAAACTAAGATAATGGAAGTTCCCAGTTATTAAATGAATAAAGGAATATGGTTAAATCTCTCTCTCTCTCTCTCTCTCTCTCGTATTTCTAATGCATATGCTGTTGTAGGTTTCAGAGTAACAGCCGTGTTAGTCTGTATTTGCAAAAAGAAAAGGAGGACTTGTGGCACCTTAGAGACTAACCAATTTATTTGAACATAAGCTTTCGTGAGCTACAGCTCACTTCATCGGATGCATACTGTGGAAACTGCAGAAGACATTATATACACAGAGATCATAAAACAATACCTCCTCCCACCCCACTCTCCTGCTGGTAATAGCTTATCTAAAGTGATCACTCTCCTTACAATGTGTATGATAATCAAGTTGGGCCATTTCCAGCACAAATCCAGGTTTTCTCGCCCTCCGCCCCCCCCCCCCCCAACTCACTCTCCTGCTGGTAATAGCCCATCCAAAGTGACCACTCTCTTTACAATGTGTATGATAATCAAGGTGGGCCATTTCCAGCACAAATCCAGGTTTTCTCACCCCACCCCCTTCCAAAAACCACACACACAAACTCACTCTCCTGCTGGTAATAGTTTATCCAAAGTGACCACTCTCCTTACAATGTGTATGAAAATCAATGTGGGACATTTCCAGCACAAATCCAGGTTTTCTCACCCTCCCACCCCCATATACACACAAACTCACTCTCCTGCTGGTAACAGCCCATCCAAAGCGACCACTCTCCCCACAATGTGCACGATAATCAAGGTGGGCCATTTCCAGCACAAATCCAGGTCTTCTCACCCCACCCCCCCCCACACAAACTCACTCTCCTGCTGGTAATAGCTCATCCAAACTGACCACTCTCCTTACAATGTGTATGATAATCAAGGTGGGCCATTTCCAGCATAAATCCAAGTTTAACCAGAACGTCTGGGGGGGGTAGGAAAAAACAAGGGGAAATAGGCTACCTTGCATAATGACTTAGCCACTCCCAGTCTCTATTTAAGCCTAAATTAATAGTATCCAATTTGCAAATGAATTCCAATTCAGCAGTTTCTCGCTGGAGTCTGGATTTGAAGTTTTTTTGTTGTAAGATAGCGACCTTCATGTCTGTAATTGCGTGACCAGAGAGATTGAAGTGTTCTCTGACTGGTTTATGAATGTTATAATTCTTGACATCTGATTTGTGTCCATTTATTCTTTTACATAGAGACTGTCCAGTTTGACCAATGTACATGGCAGAGGGGCATTGCTGGCACATGATGGCATATATCACACTGGTGGATGTGCAGGTGAACAAACCTCTGATAGTGTGGCTGATGTGATTAGGCCCTGTGATGGTGTCCCCTGAATAGATATGTGGACACAGTTGGCAACGGGCTTTATTGCAAGGATAGGTTCCTGGGTTAGTGGTTCTGTTGTGTGGTATGTGGTTGTTGGTGAGTATTTGCTTCAGGTTGGGGGGCTGTCTGTAGGCAAGGACTGGCCTGTCTCCCAAGATAGGTGAGAGTGTTGGGTCACCCTTCAGGATAGGTTGTAGATCCTATATAATGCGTTGGAGAGGTTTTAGTTGGGGGCTGAAGGTGACGGCTAGTGGCGTTCTGTTATTTTCTTTGTTAGGCCTGTCCTGTAGTAGGTGACTTCTGGGAACTCTTCTGGCTCTGTCAGTCTGTTACTTCACTTCAGCAGGTGGATATTGTAGTTGTAAGAATGCTTGATAGAGATCTTGTAGGTGTTTGTCTCTGTCTGAGGGGTTGGAGCAAATGCGGTTGTATCACAGAACTTGGCTGTAGACGATGGATCGTGTGGTGTGGTCAGGGTGAAATCTGGAGCCATGTAGGTAGGAATAGCGGTCAGTAGGTTTCCGGTATAGGGTGGTGTTTATGTGACCATTGTTTATTAGCACTGTAGTGTCCAGGAAGTGGATCTCTTGTGTGGACTGGACCAGGCTGAGGTTGATGGTGGGATGGAAATTGTTGAAATCATGGTGGAATTCCTCAAGGGCTTCTTTTCCTTGGGTCCAGATTATGAAGATGTCATCAATATAGCGCAAGTAGAGTATGGGCATTAGGGGACGAGAGCTGAGGAAGCGTTGTTCTAAATCAGCCATAAAAATGTTGGCATACTGTGGGGCCATGCGGGTACCCACAGCAGTGCCGCTGATCTGAAGGTATACATTGTCCCCAAATGTAAAATAGTTATGGGTAAGGACAAAGTCACAAAGTTCAGCCAGCAGGTTAGCCATGACATTATCGGGAATAGTGTTCTTGACGGCTTGTAGTCCATCTTTGTGTGGAATGTTAGTGTAGAGGGCTTCTACATCCATAGTGGCCAGGATGGTGTTATCAGGAAGATCACCGATGGATTGTAGTTTCCTCAGAAAGTCAGTGGTGTCTCAAAGGTAGCTGGGAGTGCTGGTAGTATAGGGCCTGAGGAGGGAGTCTACATAGCCAGACAATCCTGCTGTCAGGGTGCCAATGCCTGAGATGATGGGGCGTCCAGGATTTCCAGGTTTATGGATCTTGGGTAGCAGACAGAATACCCCAGGTCAGGGCTCCAGGGGTGTGTCTGTGCGGATTTGTTCTTGTGCTTTTTCAGGAAGTTTCTTGAGCAAATGCTGTAGTTGCTTTTGGTAACTCTCAGTGGGATCATAGGGTAATGGCTTGTAGAAAGTGGTGTTGGAGAGCTGCCAAGCAGCCTCTTGTTCATATTCCGACCTATTCATGATGACAACAGCACCTGGGAGTGACAGAGACCGGGAGTGGCTAAGTCATTACGCAAGGTAGCCTATTTCCCCTTGTTTTTTCCTACCCCCCCCCCCCCCAGACGTTCTGGTTAAACTTGGATTTATGCTGGAAATGGCCCACCTTGATTATCATACACATTGTAAGGAGAGTGGTCAGTTTGGATGAGCTATTACCAGCAGGAGAGTGAGTTTGTGTGTGTGGGGGGGGGGGGTGAGAAGACCTGGATTTGTGCTGGAAATGGCCCACCTTGATTATCATACACATTGTAAAGAGAGTGGTCACTTTGGATGGGCTATTACCAGCAGGAGAGTGAGTTGGGGGGTGGGGTGGGGCGGAGGGTGAGAAAACCTGGATTTGTGCTGGAAATGGCTCAACTTGATTATCATACACATTGTAAGGAGAGTGATCACTTTAGATAAGCTATTACCAGCAGGAGAGTGGGGTGGGAGGAGGTATTGTTTCATGGTCTCTGTGTATATAATGTCTTCTGCAGTTTCCACAGTATGCATCCGATGAAGTGAGCTGTAGCTCACGAAAGCTCATGCTCAGATAAATTGGTTAGTCTCTAAGGTGCCACAAGTACTCCTTTTCTTTATGCTGTTGTAGTACTTAGGCACATATATAACCTATACCTGATACAATTAAAGCAGTGATAATTGACTCTTATGAATTGCACTTAACTCTATTTACCTGCCTTTAAATGTAGCTAGACTGGTGATCAGCACATGAGCACTCAGCATTTTGGCTTGCCATTTATTATGAGATTTATGATTTCATGCTTTACCTTTGCTTTGGGCTGGTAATTCCAGTTTAAAATTTGGGAGTTAAGTTCTTAGTTTGACCGATGTGGAAGAGTCCGAGAGCTGATGCTCAGGAAATCTGTATGAGGAGTCACAGCAGTTGGCCTCTCCATGGCTGTCAGTTCCAGGGGATTTACACAGCCATGGCAGTAACAGGTAGTATCATGGGATTTGTGTTTGCATTATTTTAGGATTTCCATATTTGTGTCTGGCAGGATCACAGGATTAGTATGGTGTTCTTAAATCTGGGGTACTTGTGGCACCTTAGAGACTAACCAATTTATCTGAGCATGAGCTTCCGTGAGCGACAGCTCACTTCCTCGGCTGCTACTCTGAAACCTGTCATTAAATCTGGGGACTCCATAGCTGCACTACAAGCTTTTGCTCCCACCATGCTCTGGTGCATAATACTTGCCATGAGTCGCTGGCTTTCCAAGTAGAACAAATTAGGAGACGAATGGCAAGGGGAGCTCAGAATGGCTCATGTAAGCACCCAAAGTTCAGGAGTGAAATCCTGGCCCCATTGAAATCAATGGGAGTTTTGCCATTAAATTCAGAAGGGCCAGGATTTCACCTCAGTTGCTTATCCAAAATTTATCCACCCTAGCTGAACTTTCTCTGGCTTCTTCCATCCCCACCCTAACTGTGACCATGTTGGGAGGCCAGGAGTTCATGAGAGTGGGGTGGGAGAAGTTCCTTTTTATCTGAACCAACTCACACCTGAATTAATGTCTGGTTTTGTTCAAAGGATGCCAATGCATCCAGCTGATTCATGCATCCATATGTGGGAGAACAGGGGCTTCCTTCCTTCCTAAACATGCTTCTTTGTGCAGGGAGTCATCCTAAAGATATCTCTGCTTATCATATGCATTACTAACAAATGTGTTCCCACCATGGTGCATCTACCCAGGACTGTTATAACCAGATGGAAACTTCTGCAGTGGGACAATCTTTGTCCTGCACCCAAGGACAAAAGGAAAACGCATTTACATGCCCTTTCAGGACCACATGGTAATAGCTGGAACAAGCTTCCTAGAGAAACAAAATTGCAGCACACTGCATGTATAGCACATACCGTCCCTTGTGTTTGGCACTGCCCAAATTAATCATCAAAGCAGTCTGGCAACTCTTACATTGGAGTTAATCCTGCTTTGTGTTTGCTAATCATTCCTGAAGAGGGGCTGATAGTTGAAATGTTTCTAAGTTTATTTCCTGTTTTTAAGTTACAGAGAACTTTCTTGATCCATTTAATTTGGCAACTGGTACATCTCTTCTTTGCAGCATTATTAAAGCAGTCCAGAAAAGGGAATTAGGTTTCCCAAGACCCTGCTCCATTGTATCATGGTGTTAGGGGTTGAATCACATCAGAAAGCAGCTGTCTTTCAGTTAGTCCCATAGTTTGGCTTTTTCCTAGCAGTGAACAGGGCAGTTTCCCCATTTATTTTGTGGATTTTTTTAAGCCAAGTGCCGTTTGAATTTAAAGGCCCTTGTCAAGGAATTTTTAATGTAATTTTTCCCCGTTGTCATTTATAAGTTGAGATCTGCAAACTGAAATCTTTTTCCTTGCCTTAATATTTATTTCTTCTTGTATGTACATCTACCTGCCATTTGTTATAGAGTGAAGTCCTGCCCTCACCGAAGTCAATGGCAAAACTCCTGTTGACTTAAACAGGACCAAGGTTTTCCCCATAATGTTGCACTTGAGCAGTGAGCCTTCACACACAGGTTCCATTCTGTAGGGTCAGTAATAACCAAGGTCTGCATGGTCTTGATAAACGTGTACATACTCTAAACCACAGGGCATTACTTACACCGAGCCAAAACTACGTGCTCATCTTGTGGCAGAAATCTGCTCAACGATATTAATTATCCCTATATTCTGCACAGCCTGGTAGTCCTTCCTGCGTCCAATATACTCAGGATTCTCCTAGAACAGGTGTGGAGAAGGCTTCTATTTGCAGTGTTACGGGTTTACAGTGGGACTCAATCCAAGCAGTCTTCCTTCTTTTCATCTCAAAGCGAAAGCAAAAACATTGTTGATAGATCAGCGCAGAAGCTGCATCCACCTTCAGCTGATGTTTGTTATGATTTTATCCATAGATGAGCTAGCCCCAGAATTTCTGGTGTTGCAAAGACTAGATTCAATGCCCCATGTGAGGCTAGATGTGGGAAAGATTTTAGCAGGGATTTTCATTGACACAGTGAAGGCTCCCGGGAAAGCGTAAAGAAAACAGAGACGCATCCTGTCCTTGTTATATTGGTAATTAGAGATGTTAGTACACTTACTGCTATGTAGGCATAAGAAGCCAGAGGCTCAGACCTTTACCTCTTTGCGGTTAACAACTTAGCCACATGTGGCCTGGTCCTGAGAGGTGCTAAGGACCCACAGTTTCCACTCAGCTCTTCAAAATATCTGGCCATTAATTGGGCAGTGCCAGTGGACAGCAAATATTTAAAATCTAAGAGGCCAGGAGAAGTGAGAAATAACTTTTTTGTGGTAGTCGGGCAAGCCCTTTTGTAAATTCCCTAATTTGCTCATTCTGAGGTTGGATCTGATCCACATATCTCACCATTTTATCAAGATTAGAAATAATCCCAAATGAAAACACTGCAGAAGGAAATGAAGGAACAGATCAAGACAAAGACAGCTCTGTGCCATTTGGAGCTGCAGGAATCACCTCCAAGAATCCCGTTAAAAATAGGGCTGTGGAGCCCTGAGGCCCAAGTGAAATCATAAGTGTTGCAGAAGGTCTAAGAGGGTTAAGTTTCACAAGACTCTCTCGCGTGCATCATTCATATGCCTCTCACATACTGGGCAACTGAGTGACTGATGAAGAAGCTTCCATGATAAATGGTCATGACTTAACAGTGACCTAGTGATAAATATTACTGTAGCCAGTGTGTTATTATAATATGTTAAATAGGCCTTATTATTAATTAAAATGTAATTGCTTTATAATTGCAAGCCTTGTTCCTAAACTATAGTGAGAGGTCAGGGATAGTATCAGATTATCATCACACCTTAAGTGAAAAAACAATCTTGGAGAAGAGAGAAATCATCTGGTTAAATTACAGTCCTGGGGCCAGACTTTGCTCTCAGTGACAAGAGACAAACAGGAGTAGCGCCACTTACTCCTGCTAGTTATAGACTGGCATAACTTAGAGCAATATCTGGCTCAGTGAATGCACAGTACATGGGTGAAAGGAACAGTTAGGAGCTCTCAATACAGAGACAAAGACTTTTTAACAATCCATTGAAATGGGAATAAAAAACTCCAGACCCTCTCCCCCCATAATTGAGCTGTTACCCTGTAGCTATAGGCACAATGAGTGCCATTCATGGGGTTGTTTTCCTGAAGACTTTACTTATATTTTACAGAAGAAAAAAAAATCTACACATGATCAGTTTAATAAAATCCTTTTATCCTGGCTACAAAATGGAGGACTGGCAAATGCCCTTCTGATAGGTTAGAGAAGGAAAACAGCTAGAATCCAGAAGAAAGAAAGGCATTTCTGGTCCAGGCTTGCAAACCCTGTGTTCAATAAAAAAAAGAACCATGGTAGGCAAATTATCCCTGTCCTAAAGCAATGAGAATTTTATTGTGCAATAGCACTTTGGAAAATTCATTAAACATAGTTCACTGCCAGTGCAATTCTTACATTAAATGGTACATAGGCTCTGAGACAAATGAATAGTAATGCAATTTTGTTGTTAAATTATGTGAAGCAAAATTATACCCCTCAGTTCCTGCTAAAATGTTCGGCAGGAAAATTGAAGAACATCTCCATAATTAATGATTAGCACCATCATAGAAAGGTGCATTCATTAAGGGCAAAATCCACCCTTTGTGTAACTCTGCAAGTCACTAGAGTTGCACCAGGGATAATTTTGTCCCTAAATGTCTGACTGTCTCTGGGCTCAGAGAGAGTTCCATGCACCTTTCACAAAAGGCTCTCTCTACAGTGATGTACTTGATACTCAAGCTCTGCATTCAAATTCTTAATTACACTGGCCTTCAGCAGAGACTTTCACTTCATGACAAACATTCTCGCCTTCCAAGAGCTGCCTCATGAAGACATGGATTGTGAGTGTTTATATAGAATTTGACTGGTAGTTTGTTGCCCCAAAGATCAACTATTTCAATGGGGAAAAGACCTAATGTAATAGAAAGTACAGGAATTACCGTGTGCAATTACTTCCATTTCCTGCTGTTCCTCAGGAGAGGTCAAACCAAACTTAGCTCAGCCTATGACAGTAACTTTATGATCCATACGCCTATGCCTTACAGGCTAGCCAGGATGAAGTCTGAGGTAAAGAAAAACCGTGAGCAAAGGGAGCAGGTGGAGAAAATCAAGTCTCAGGTGGCAGAAATGCGAAAGGAGGCCCTGGCAGTGCAGTTCAAAGAATGGACATTGGATGTCAGAGGAAGGCTACCACTCACACTGGTAACTAGGGCAGATATTCACAGAAACACTGCTATGTCTATACCCGGGAGGAGGAGAATGGAGGCTATTGTGGAAGTGAGTTTGCTATGTTATATAGCAGGAAGGGAGAGGAAGGATGGTCCAGTGGTTAGGCACTAGCCTAGGACCCACGAGATCTGCCTTCAAGTCCTTGCTCTGCCTCAGACTTTCTGTGTGACCTTTGGGAAGTGACTTAGCCTCTCTTTGCCACAGCTGCCGAATGGGATAATAGCCCTGGCCTGCTGCACAGGGGGGTTGTGAGGATAAATCCATTATTGTGTAGTGCACAGGTGCTACCGTGATGGGAGCCAGATAAGTGCTGCAGATAGTTTTATATCTCTCAGCCTTGGGTTTCCTGGCGGCAGCTGGTCACAACTCAAAATCTACCTCAGAAGACACTGGGTGGCTTACTCCCATCCTATCCTTTCAGGGCCACCATTAATTCCATTGTCCCCCTTGCCCCAAACCATTGACTCACTGTTTGAGAAGACGAGACTTAAAGTCATCATGATGGACCAACCAGTCTTGGGTGCTGGTACAGACACCTTCCATAGATGGCGAATAAGTCAACTGCTGTGAAATTCCCCTGACCCCCACTAGCTTTATGGGCTATACAAAGCACATAACATAGACGTGGCCTGAATTTCTGTAAGTGGTGAGAGGCCTGGGAGGCGGCGGGGGGGGGAAAGCCTAAAGTAATGTTCGTTAGGTTCGTCTAATTTAATGGGAAAATTTCCAGAACTGCTGCAATGTGCCTTCTGTGGTCTAGCATAACATTCCCATTTACTTACTACAAACACTTTAAGGGTGACCTCTTCAGATCACAGGGCTCTGGGTATGGTCTGTGATGCAGTCATCCATTCTCAGCACTGGGGTATCCTTTGTTGCTGTAAAGATTTGAAGAGCCCTGGGCAAAAACAAAGCAGGAAGAAAATAAATGGCAAGACATTTCTGAGAAACCAATTGCTATAGAGCTGCTTTATCTAAATCTGTTCATAATAACCAAATGGTGATAACCCGGGCCAGAGTGTCAATGCAGGGAAAGCAGGTGCCCTTTTTCGGTTCAGGCGTGGGGAGAGAGAGTAACACTACAGCTACTTTGAGTTTGAAAAGGAGTGGAGATGAGCAAAGAGTGTTTCTATGACTCAGGCTTTTAATTGTTGTTTTGATTTATAGGTTCAGAGTGCCCTGAGGTCATTTCTGGATGTCATTTCTACTCCTTTGGGAGCAGGGCCAGGTAAGGTCACAAATGTTTTCTTTGGTTTTATTTTCCTTGGTCTGACTTCTGGTGCAGAATGGGAGCAAAAGGAAAGTAGGCATGGAATCTATAAGGACAGTCACGGTATACCAGCCACGATTCTTGCTTGCAAGACTTCAAGTGGGGAGGGGCAGAGGGTGAACCATTATGTTGTCTTGGTGTTTTTTTTTTTTTTTTTTAATAAAATTATGTAAAAATAACATCACAGCTTGTGGGCCCCCCACCCACATGACAGCACAAAAGCTGAGTAAATGTACTTGGCATAGAAGATCTAAAAAGGGCTGGGGAACAAGGAGTCCTCTCCCCATCTGGTGGGGTCTCCTGATGCAGATGTGCAGCCTTGCTACAGCTATTCCTATAGTCCATGGGCTATGTAGTAGCTGCAGCCCTGTGTGCCCACAGGGATCTAGTCCGTTCCTTGTCATGTTCCTGACTTCCCAAGTCCATCCCCATCACAGGCCCCTCTTCCTCATTGCTGCAGAGCTCTGCAGGGTGAAAAGGCATGCAGAGTTCCTCTCCAGGGCCTCTCTGTGTCCTGCAGCTCCCCACAGATAAATTGGACCTACACCAGTTCTGTTCCGTGCCCATGGAAACGGGGGAGGGGTGCAGCATTTGGCCCAGTCATTTTAGACTAAGTTGATCTGGGCCTCTCTAGTTGCCAGTAACAGACTCACAGGGCCCCTTCCTAAGTAATAAAACTCTGACAGCGGCAAGTAGCCTGTCCCTCTTTTCTTTCCCCCACATTAGCCAAACCTGCTCCTCATGTGTGCATGAAAATCAGCTGAAGATCCCCCACCCCTCTCTCATTTCATACTAGGGCCATACTTGGCATGTTTGGGGGTGGGTAAAAAATGAAAGCGTAGCATAGCTGTTACCTTCTAGGGCAAATCCTGAAATGTGCCTGAGAATTCTGCGACAAGGCTCATCTTCTCTAGGCATTTTCTCTAGCCAGCGAAAGGAATGACAGTGACAATACATACAGGGCCCACATACCAGAGCATTCAGCACTGAACTGATTTGCATAATTCTCATCTCTTTATGGCTTACGCTTGACATAATTAAATAATGATAATTGAATAGATAGGGCTAGAAATGTTGAAGTGGCAGTGTAAAGACTGTTGTCAGACCTTTCAAATAAATAGAGGTATTACGATAATCAGTAACAACAAATCTGTCTTTGCTGGAAGATGTGAGGCTATGTAGGACACTCAAAAGCACACTGGAATCCTCCTCTGGAAATAATCTTTCTCCACAGCTTGCCTTTGCCCAGTGATAGTAATCACTGCCCTGAGTATTCATCTTAGACTGGTAGCACACAGTCTGAATGGCAAACCCAATCCTCAGGTGCTACTGTGGGGCTGTTGGGGATACTGGTACTCTAAGAAAGAAGGAAGTTCATAGCCAGATGGCTACTCTGCAGGCATTCTAGGCATTATTGGCAGTATTTTACTCACAGCCCAGCTCTGTTTCTCTGTGTATTTCATTTAACAGAGTCCAATACACTAAGTGAGCACTAAGCCGTGTTTTATAGTTTCATAAAGATAATGTATAACTTTTGGATGTCTTAAGGAAGCAAGAAATATGTAGGTTCCACTGAGAGTGTTCTCATTATTCCTGATGTTTCACTCATCATATTGTAGAAGTAAGAATAACAGAATAATAATCCCAACAGAGAGAATATTTCTTCTTTCAAGACTTCCCATGCAAATCCTGGGCATTTCTTCTCAGCTCCACTACTGTGGCCCAGAAACTGGCCAAAAGGTGGCTGCAAAGGTTGTAAAGTAAACAGGAATATCTATCTCCATATGGCCGCTAGAGTAAAAGTCTTGTTTTCAGAATACGGAAGCTCCAGTCCTTGCTGGTAATTCCAAAGTCAAGCCACAGCTGCAAGGAACCTGACTACTGGGTCCCAGCATGTAAGGGAACTATACCCATTCATTACATCACAAGCAGGCATAAGCAGATATAACTCCCATTGAAGTCGTCGTGATTTACACCTATTTATGTCTTGTTTGAATCTGACCATAAAAGCTTGTCTGCACCAGCCTGTAGTGCTTGCCTTTCAGAAGGGGAACTGCAGTTTCTCAGCACTGGAAAGGGATATAAGAATCAGACCCAGCCAGTATTTATATAGCCACGAAGTACACTACTTATCACGAAGCAGAGCTGAACATGCAAAGTATATACAGGTGCTTCAACTCCCTGCCATTCGCAGCCACAAGCCAGAGTAGCCCTAGGTAGAAATACAATTCTGCAAAAATACACCTGCCTATTTTCTGTCTAATCTTCTCTCCTTCTCCATTAGAGATCTACGACAGGAAGCTGGAAACCGTAGATACACTGGGGAAAAAAGTGAATGAGGAAGAGTTTAGGGAGGTGAGAAGCTAAATAACTGCACCTGAGTCAGAATTCTATTCCTGTTATTGATGCCTTTTAGGAGTGTTTCCTCCCCTGGTGGGTGCTGACAACAGAAGATGAGAGGCCTCCCCCTCTCCCCAGCCCCAAGCTGTGACTCTGGCACTGTTAGGTAACTCCATGTTCCCAGGTCACCATTATTATCTGCTCACATCCACATACCCATCCTTATTTTGTAGATTTCCCCATCACTCCAGCAGGGTGGAACATTTAGCTTCCTCCAGAGTCGCTGCCTGTGTGGCTCTATGTGTAAGTGGGGGAATAGTCCCGCTCTTGTGGGGAACTTTCCTGGCTTCTGCACTACCCCGGTGAAGTGGGCTAGCGAAAGGATCCGAGTCCTCACTCCCACTTCCTTCACCCAGTGGCCTCCCTGCCCTTGAGGACTCCCCTTCCACTCTCCTGTCTGGCAGAGTCCTCCTAACCCCAACAAGGCTGGGCCCAGGATTCCTGGGGGGCTCGACCCCTAACCCTGCTGTGGTCACCTAGGACAGGGGCTAGGGTGTCCCCACTCCGGGGTACTCTGTCTGCACTGGGCACTGCTCTGGCCCACTGACCATTACATACAAGTTAAAGCAAATGCAAGTTATTTAATCAACAATTAAATTTAAAAAGAATAAGGAAAAAATGGGAAAGGTGAAAGGAAACACATCACCCCGCTCTGTGGCAGGGAACATCACAAACAGTGTCTCTGGAACGTCAGGGCAGTTCACAGTCTGCTCCTTGTAAGTCCCAGGCCTCCTGCTCAGGCCCTGGCTGTGCTGCAGGGATGCTGGGGGTTGGACACTTGCTCTGGTGGTGGCCACACGCTCTCAGGCTCTAAGTGGTAGGACCCTTCTGCCCAGTGTCGCCCCCGCCCTGTCGGGGTTATGATCCAAGCCTGGCCTGCAGAGCCTCTTGGCTGAGGCGTCTCCCTGTGCTGGGCCTGCTGCCCAGGGTCCCCCCTCGGTCTCCTCAGCTGCTCACCGCACCCAGCTCCAGACTGCTCCAGCCCCAGCTCCACCACTCGGTCTCTGCCGGGCTGCTGTTGCTGCTGCTCTGCCTCCAGCTCCCTGGGCTGCTTCTCTGGGCCCTCTGGCTCTGGTTGCTGCAGCTCTGCTCCCAGGACAGGTCTGCTCTGCAGGCTGCTTCTCTGACTCTGCTCCCAGCACTGATCTGCTTCCTGGGCTGTTTTCCTGGCCCCTCTGGCTCTGGTTGCTGCAGCTCTGCTCCCAGGGCAAGTCTGCTCTCGCTGGGCTGTGCCTCTGGCTTTGGGGCTGCAGCTCTGCTCCCAGGACAGGCTCTGCTCTCTCTGGGCTGCTTTTCTGGTCCCTCTGGATCTGGCCCAGCTCTGCTCCCCAGCTTAGTTTGAGCCCCGGCTTTCTCCTTAGCTCAGCCCCACTCTGTCTGTCTGACCCAGGCAAATCCAGCTCACACGGAGGATGGGACCTCCCTGGCCTCCTGATTCCCTGATTAGCCTGCCCGCCCTGTCATTCAGGCTGACCTGGAGCATTGGCCTCTCCCCGTTGTTCCTGGGGGCTGTCAGTCTCAGGGTCCTGATTCCCCATCGACCCTTCCCCCTTTTTAGTCCTGGGAACTAGCCAACCAAAACACCCCACTGAATGTTAGTAAGGGGACAACAGTCCCCTTACATATGGATTAATTATGAGGGTTATTTTAAAAGCCATGTTGTAAAAACATCTCCCTGGTGTCCTCCTTAGCGTGCGCGAGGACACCACCTCTGCCATGCTGCAAGGAGCTATGTTTCAAATTACTCGTGAATTCAGATTTTTCATCAACAGCACACAGGAGACGGTCTCCCAATGTAACTAGCATTCTAATGTAATTAGTATGGTTCCCATAGTGCTATTATTCCTTTGGGAATTCTGTTAACCAAAGGACAGTTCAACAGAAGGCTAATCAGGGATGAACAGCATTATTATTTTTGCCCATAGAGTGAGTATATTTTGCCACCATATGGCTTTGGTTTAAAAGCCACACCAGGGAGCATACAGAACATAAGGTAAGTGTTCGGTATCTTTTGCAGGGAACTTAAGCAATATTAACTCCTGTCGCAGAGGAGCTTCCAGCATGTTGTCCATCAGACACAAGGATTCAGTGGTGATGATTGTGGTGCTAGGCTGCTCCCATGCATCTGTGGGGAACTAGGATAGTAGTTCATTTATCACAGCAAACAAAGAATCTCAGAACGTCAAATGTATCAGCCCTGCCTCCTCATCCTCTTACCCCCAACCCCTCTGTGCCTTGGGTTTTTTCTAACCCAGCATGCTGTGGTTTGATTCAAGGAAGTGTCCCCGACTGTTTCCTATTTCGTGAAGGTGGTGGAGCGTGGGTGGGTGGTATGAGTGAGCATGTGGGCCTGAACATGTGTGTGCATGTGTATGTGAGCAAGCATGTGTGTACTGTCAGCACGTGGCTGCATGCATGATGATGAGTGTGTCTTTGAACTATTACAGTGACAAAGCTGTAACCAATGAAAGAAACAACCATATAAATACAGCTATCCCTCTCACTCCATCTTCCAGCATGTTCAGTCTTTGTGACCACCACCTGCTCTGGTAACAGTCATATAAATGACCAGTTTTCCAGTTCCAGTAAGTCTTTGTAAACTTGTTCTATTTCTATAACTCCCAAAGGAAGGTGGAAGACAAAAGATGTAAGTAATCTTAAGAAAATGCTACTAAGACTGTAAAAATCAGGATATAAATGTATGGTTATGATTTGAGTTCTTATTTACCCCATACCCTCGTGTATCAGAATTAAATGTGTCTTCGGTGAGCCAAAAGTCACTCAGGACATTGGTTGGTCGTATGCCTGGGTCACTGCCCCATGGCATAAATTTAAAGCAAGGTATGTGTAGGGGATTACTGTACACTCTAATGTATCCACATTAACTCTGCTACTAATGGTGCTGTTAATCTGCCTGAGCTGTTCCCATAAATCATTGTGAGCAGAATATATAGCAAGTGCTGTCATCTAGTGGTTAGAGAATAGAAGACAAAACTGGCTTGTGTTGTGGCCTTGGTCAACTCATTTAAGATCATACTTTCTAAAATGTCAATTTGTGTCTTAAATTTGAAACCCAAAATTGTGGGACAGTTTTGAAAATGTACCTTAGACCTGTGTCTCATATTACGTATTGGTAAAGTGAGGATAAGTACTACTTCCTTATGTTCTTGTGAGGCTTAAGAAATTGTTTGTAAAGGGCTTCATTTAGATGAGAGGGGCTACATAAACCCTGGGCATGATTATTATAAATTCTGAACAAGTGCACCAATAGAATCGCAAAATATCAGCCCAGATGGTCGATTCTCCTTTTAGGCCTGCTTTGGGACAGCGCTCTATGGGCAGAATAAGCTGGTGACCTGCCATTATATGCACTCTCTCTTAGCCTAGCCTGTCGTTTAAGAAGCTGTCCCCATCCCACTGTGCTCAGACTTCTAGGATCTACCAAAATAGAAAAGAATTCACTCTAGGGAACAAGTTACAAGTAAATAAAGGAAAAATAACACCAAAAAGTATAGTTAAGAAACATCACATATGTGACTTTAACTCACCAAAGTCAAGGAATGTAGTTAAGGATTTCATTCTATCACGTTTCCCTTCGTTAACTTAAAAACAACCAAATCAGTTCAACCTAAATTTACTGGAAAAACTCTCTGGGCTGAGACTTTACCAGTCAAGTTTCCACCTACAGTAGAGCTAGATTTTATGGTTGGGCTATAAACTGTGAAAAGGAACATTTAGACTAGAAATGATGACAGCCCTTAACTTAGCAGAGCTAGTGGGTGCAGTTACGATAATTAAGAACAGAGCATAAAGCAGCTGTGCAGAGACTAACCCCAAGCGACTGTGTGTGATTTCTTTGCCTTCTGCACTCCCAGGAGAGTCACATGTTCAGTACTTTGCATAGAGATGCATTTTTGTGATAATTTGTTGAAGATTTCTTTTTTCAGCATGAAATTATATATTTTAAAATTTAACCTCAATGTGACTGCATTTAATTAAGGAAACGATTGCAGATAATGGAATCTCAAAGAATCCCTTTTGTCACTAAAAAAATATATGTAAATCCATAATCTCTGCAATATATGAATGAGTTCTGAATAAATTCCTATTACGTTCAGTCTAGAAGAGTGCTTTAGATAGCACTGTGTGTACTATTTGTTTTAACTCACAATTGAGGCATACAGTAATAGAAATCAGAAATGTAAAGGACCTACAAAGTCAGCTCAGCTAGTCTTATTTCCAGTCACTGGAAGATTGTTTCTCCAGGATATTTTTCATTGCTTTTTCTAGTCCAGTTTTAAATGATTTAAGTGATGTGGCTTTCACCAGTTCCCTTGGGAGACTATCCCACAGTCTGAATAGACATCACTGTCAGGACATTTCCTCCTCCCCACTCCCCATATTCATCTTAAATTTACCTTTATTATCAGTTTGCATCATCCTTCTGGAAGACTGAAGAGAAAGATCTGGCCCCAGACTGATGTGGGCCTTTTCACATTTGGAAAGTATTGATTGTTAATGGAGCTGAACATTAAATGGCTCTTTTTATGTTTTCTTTCTTGAACTCAGGGCAGCTCTGGGTTACTTAATGGCTGTTACAGAGTCAGGAGTGGGACCTCACACATTGATGTTTCTGAGTCTGCCAAAAGGGTTGCTCTTGTTCATCGTATTATTGTGTCCTCAGGAACAGGGTGGTGGATTCTTTGATTTTAAAAGTATTTAGAGCCCTCTGCCGCCCCCCCACCCCCCAATGTATAAGACAGGTTAAATCGTGGGCCTACATTATGAAATGGAGAGACTTCAACACTTTTAGGGCCTGATCCAAAGCTTTCTGAAGTCAAGGGAAAGACTCCCATTGACTTCAGTGGGCTTTGAATGAGGTCCTTAGGGCTAGATTCTGCTCTCAGATCTACACGTGGCTTCATCAGATTCCACGAAGGTTAATAGCAGCCATAGACACACATCAATGGGCCGAATCTGACCCATTGTCTTTAGTAGTATTTATTAGCAACCTAAAATAGAGTGACTTGTTCAATAGAGAGAGACAGATGATGGAAGTGGAAACTTTATTAATGATAAATAAACAACAGTTGTGTTTATCCGCTTGTATAGCACTTTACACGGTCAGAGTGCTTTACAAACACTAGGCAAGGTCTGCGCTGCCACTTACTTTGGTGTAACTTATGTCGCTCAGGGGGGTGAATAAGCCTCCCCCGAGCAATGTAAATCACCCTGACCTAAGCACCGGGGTGGATAGCTACTGCTTCTCACGGAGGTGGATTTATTATGCCGACGGAACAACTCTCTCCCACCGGCACAGAACATCTTCACCAGATACGCTTCAAGGGCTCAGCTGTGCCAGTGTAGCGCTTCTAGTGTAGACTGGCCCTAACTCATTAACGTTTACTAGTCTGAGGCCTGGTCTACACTACCGCGTAAGCTGACCCATGTTACGCTACTCCTGCTACGTGAATAACATAGCTGTAGTCGACGTAGCTTAGGTTGACTTACTGCGGCGTCAACAACACGCTGCGTCGACGGAAGACGCTCTCCCACCAACTTACCTTACTCCTCTCATTCCGGTGGACTATCAGAGTCGACCAGAGAGCGCTCGGCCGTCGATTTAGCAGGTCTTCACTAGACCCACTGCATCGATTGCAGCAGCGCTGATCCCCGGTAAGTGCAGACATAGCCTAAGGTGACACAGACTAGACAAGCACTGTCCCAATGAACCACTAACTTAAAAAGGCAGAGAAATTAATTATTAAAATGGGCTTTGACTCTTGGTGATATTTAGCGGGCACCCAAAGGAGAGGATACCTAATCACTACCCATGAATAGCTCTGAGAGTGAGAAAGGGAATTTAGCAACCATGAGTGCCGCCTGGCAAGGTGTGTTATGAGAGGAATGACTCACAGGTCAGGAATGAAATGTGTCCTTTCACTTCATGATAGGGGAGAGAAAGAGATAGGGACTCCATAGCGGAAAGAATCCGAGAGGCTTTCATGTTCCTTTCTTCCAGCACTCTTAGATATGTAATCTCACCTTCCCCTTGTTCATGTGTCTCCCGTTTGCACTAAGGAGTTGCACTTGTCTTGGGGTGAACTCATGGTACTTTTCTGTTGGCTCTCTCTTCTTCTTTTCTCTACGGCTTGTTTTAGTGACTATTCTACCTTTCATGCCTTCACCATCATTCCTAAACAAGAAGGAAACTGTTTTAAAATATATTTAAACATTTGAGGCAAATATTTTTTTCAAAATAAATTCTATTTATGTCTATAATAACACAACTTTTGTCTTCTATATCACCTTTATCTCAACATTTATAAACATTAATTAGGCCACAATATTTCAGTTTGAAATAAGCATTTTTCCCCTCATTCTAAGATGAGGAAATTGAGGCACAGAGATTTTAAGGGCCAAATTTTCAAAAGTGAGTTCTAATTATAGGTGTCTTAATTTTTAGGTACCCAGCTTTAGAGAAGTCAGTGGGAGCTAAGGATGCTTAGCACCAGATAGGACTCAGCCCTTCATGGGTAGCTCAACATGACCTGAGTTCCTTTTCCCAAAATGCATAATTTACCACCATGCTCTGTGAATTGAATTCTCGTGCCTGCTCCCAAATTCCCCCATAGAGATTTGGTTCTGATCTCACATCAGTGTAAATCAGGAGCATCTCCACTGAAGTCAGTGGAACTGTACTGGACTGGTGTGGTGTAGCTGAGATCAGAATGATCTGTACCTTTTCCTTTCCGCTTGTCTCACCTGCTTCACTGACACCCTGTGACATGAAGCAACAGGTGCAGACCTATCTGAGAAGGGCTATTAAAATGATAAAGCATAGGACCTTCTTTGACATTTACATAACACAGCCTCTCTTTCTAATAATGGACCAAATCCTCCCTCCAGGGGACTGTTTGACTAGTAGGGGGATTCCATGAGCCCATGGGCCTGAGGGTTGCAATAGCCCCATTGCTGATGCACCCCTGCTCCACAAGGGACAGAGTCAGTGGATCAGTGTAATCACAGGTCCACTGTTCCCTCCTCCAACCCACCTCTATAACTTCTCTCTCTGGTGAAACACAGAGCTATCTCACATTGCTTCATAGACCCTCCTCCATTGGCTCCCTGTTCTCTGCCCCTTCCTCAGTTGCTTCAATGTATTTTTGAACCATCCAGTATAGTAACAAATAATATTAATTAGTAGTAACCTACCTGTACAGCATTTTCAGCAAACATGAAATGTTGTATCACTGAGGCTGATAATAATGTTAATAAAAGTCTACTAAGATCATGAATGTGAGTCCCTAGTTCTCAGTCCCCTATGAAAGCGACTAATGGGAAACACCTCCAAATTTCACAAATTCCCTGCAACATTTTTAGTTTCCCCATCACTGTGACCAACTCCAGAAACCGGCTGTAATAATTCAGCCCACACTCTGAGACTCTGGTTTGTTCTGACAGCCATTATTATTTATGTAGACCACATTTTTGGAACAGTATTGCTTTTGCTTATGAAACCCACATGGCTATAAATTGAGAGTGTTAAAGTGTCTCCAAGACTCGGGCTTAAGATAAATCTAGTAGTACTGAGTAGTATTCCCAGTGTCAGAGGACTTAGGTGACAGCAAGGTCATTTTCAAGTGGTGGCGCTTGTTGTTTTTCCAGAATGGTTCTCATCAGCTCTGAAGGCTCGGACAGCAATATTATTCTGGCATTCAAGAATTGAGCCACGGCAGGTCCTGCAAAAGCCTCTTGCTCAAGATGCCACCTCCGGAGTAATGTCAAGAATACCAAATGCTATAGAAAGAACGCGCAGAGCCAGACTCATCACTGGAGAGTCTAAGTCTATGGAATTACATAAAGGATGACTCTGGCCCAATGCCTCTGAGCCAGTGAGAGTAGCTAAGTGACCTTTTAGGTCAGGAATGAGAGGGACATGTTTAATAAGTGTTTGTTCAGTGTCTAGCACAGTGGGGCCCCAATACTGACTGAAATGGACAGCAGTAGCATCCATGCACCAAATCTGGCATTACTCTTGTGGACAGTGTACTTAAACTGCAGGTCTTGCGTTAAATTGGTTTTGATTTCAAGTAGGTATCCCAGCCTCTGTCCCCCATATGCAGTACAGTTTAAAATGTACATACAAAAAGGGACTATTGGAAAAGAAATTAAAAATTTCTGCCTCTTCTTTTCTTCCACAGTATGTCCATTCTCACATCAAAACCTTTACAAGTGACACGTTCCAGGAATTCCTGAAGCACCTCTGGCAGTGTGCTGATGACTTCCGAGATATAATAAGACATGACATCTGGCGGCAGATGTTTACTGACCTCTTCCTGGACTGTGACCACGGAAAGGTAGGTAAAGAAACCCTCAACATATATTTGACAATGTAATGTTTCTGATCCGGTATCTCTCATTCATGTAATTGCTTCTTTTTCATTCCTAGTCATTGGCTCCAAGCTCTCTCTTGGTATTAATTTGCTTATTTCGGAAGAGAGCAGTTGTTGCACAGCGAAATGGGTTGATACTTGTTATCTAGGGCATGTCTGCCCTGCAATGAAAAACCTGCAACGCTGAGTCTCAGAGCCCAGATCAGTTGACTCAGGCTTGCAGGATTTGGGCTCCGAGACTAAAAATTGTGGAGCTGATTCTCAGTCTGAAGCCTGGGCAGTGAGACCCACTCCCTTCACGAGTCAATTGACCTTCATGGGGTCGGAGGCTCAGGGCAGCAGTTTTTTATTGCAGTGTAGACATAGCCATAGACATAAAAACAGTGAACATCCTGTCTCCATAATCTTGCATTTACCCCTCTTACCTGTGTTGTGTATTCCATTCATCACCCCTCTGCTGACGTTCATTGCAAGCCTACCCAGAATTAATTAACTGCTCTATAATATCATTCTAATTAGGTCATTGACAAAGCACTGGCTGGGATGATTTAATTGGGGATTGGTCCTGCTTTGAGCAGGGGTTTGACTAGATGACCTCCTGAGGTCCCTTCCAACCCTGATATTCTATGATTCTATGATTCTATGATTCATTATCTCTAAAAGAATAGAATTACAGAGCACATTTTTAGCAGCAACAATGTGTTTTAGAGAATTAAAGAGACAAGGTGGGGGAGGTAATATCTTTTATTGGACCAACTTCTGTTGAAAGATATGACCTCCCCCACCATATCTCTCTAATATCCTGGGACTGACATGGCTACAACTACACAGTTTTAGAGAACGTGAGGCAAACTGTTATCTCAGCTCAGGGGTGGGAAAAGTGATGTGTCTCCATCTCAACCAGAAGATATTTAAATTCCTAATCCCCATCAGGAAGATCAAAAAGGTAGACAGAGGAGAACACAGACAGTCTTATTTCTCTGCATTTTGAAGGAGTCCCCTCTCTTCTCATTCTCTGCTGGGTGAGTGTGACGGAATACTGCACATAAAAGCACAGGGATGTGTGAGAAGGGATGATATCACACATTTTACTTTGTAGTTTAGTAATCACCATCTCTCTGCCTCTGATAACAATGCCATCTCAGAAAAGAATAATTAATGCTAGAATCAAATGAGAAGAGAGAACACCTACCCGCATGAACACCAGTCTTTGGGTGGAGAAAAATAATCACAGTAAAAACATGGCTGCTCTTGATATCAGCTTAGGCAGATTTGATCACCACATTTAGTTTACAAACAGCATTGTTACTGCACTTCTCTTGGATCTGACATGGTTGCTCTCCCAGGGCTATAATCAGCCTGTGCTATACTGTACCCACAGGGGAGATCAGAGAGTAAACTAATCCATGAAGACCCCTGACTTTTTGAGTGTGATCTATCACCTGTGGTAGTCATTTTGTGAAGCACAGCCAGCTAGTTCTTCCATTTTCTAATTTGCATTTGTTTGGTGGCAGGTAATTATTCCCATTTTGTAGGGGTGAGTGGTGTTCTCTGTCTCAGTTATTTATAATTAGGGCCATAAAGGGATACAAAATGGAGAGAGAAGCATTTAAGCTATAGTCTGATTACAAGGAATCCACACAATCATTATTATGATTTTAAAAATGTACATCTGTGAGGATTCAGAGTAACAGCCGTGTTAGTCTGTATTTGCAAAAAGAAAAGGAGTACTTGTGGCACCTTAGAGACTAACCAGTTTATTAGAGCATAAGCTTTCGTGAGCTACAGCTCACTTGTCAGCTCAGCCAGAACCCCCTGGAATAGCTAGACTAGCTACTTAACCAGACCGCAAAACAATGTCAGAATAGAACTAAAACTCTGCTCTAATCCCCATAAAGGAAAAGACACTTTGGATTTAAAGTTCATGGCCTCACTGTGCCTCGGTGTGTTTAGCACAGTTCCATTTGACATTGGAACTGTACCTGCATGAATTTGCTGTGCATTTTCTGCCCAGGATCTTCAAAAGTAACTGATTACACTAACAGATTACTTTTCAAAATACTGCACACCTGAGAAGTTATCTGATTCCTCTCCAGACAGAAAAAGAACAAAGATTTCCTTACCCTTAGTCATCCTGGCAATGCTGTCCTGGGCAGCATCAAGGATATTTTGTTGTCATGGTATACACATCTCCTACACACAGTGCAGAATAATCAGAACGTAACTGCTGATCTTTCACTGATCAGAAGATGCTGGCATGTACAGCTTGGGGATTTGGCAATGAGTTATAGAGCCTTTGCTGGAAGTGACTCAGGGTTGTCACCATGTGGTGGCTGGGTGAAATGAATTAGGGTGTCTCAGTCCAGTTCCCACAAGAAAACACCACTGTGGTTGGCCCTAATTGGCCCCTTTGTTGCCAATCCCAGCAGAGAGGCCGAGGGCCAAATGAGCCAGGAAGTCTGAACTAATTCTTCTCCCTGCTAGGGGTAGTCCCACTATGCCAGGTGAAAGAATATTTTGTGAGGCAGTATGAGGACAGCTGTAGCTCACGAAAGCTTATGCTCAGATAAATTTGTTAGTCTCTAAGGTGCCACAAGTCCTCCTTTTCTTTTTGTGAACCTTCTCTGCAGATCAGTAAAGGACTCAGTGTTCCAGGATACCAGGCTGGAATCTGTCATCACCCCAAATTCATACACCAGACTGATAAGACATATTTTTCACAGAGTATACTATTGCAAGGAAATTGAAGACCCCATTATAATGCTATTATATCTGGGTTGTGAGTAGCATTGACATGATTTTCCTAGTATCCCCATCCTTTCCCCCAACCTTATACAACTGAAAACCCGCAAATGGAATTGTAAGGGATCCTTGTCCCATGATAGCCCTGAGCCTGAGGGTGGTCTGATAAAGCCATACAAATCCAGGAGTTTACATCAAATTTAAAGCAAGATGGAAATCCATCCCCAGTCCATCTCCAGTAATTTCTTTCCACACTTAAATATTTTGTGCCTCTATTGTTTTTCATAGCATCAAAAAGCATTTATTCTCAGTCAGACCAGACTGTTGTCAACATATTTTATTTGTCCCCAAAATGTAGTTTAATTACTTGGCAAAAAGCATCTGTAACCACGAACATCATCTTCATTTTCTCTAAAACAAATTACTTCATTAATTGTAATTACTTTTTGGAGAAAATGTTATGTTCTTATGTAAATGAAAGTTTGCATTAGTGCTGACCACTGTCAGAGAAACTTTCAAGTGATTGTGATGGGCAACAGCTGAAATAACTGAAAGTGAAAAGAAGGGCGTGTAATGGGAATACTCAGCTGAGTAGCCAAACATTCCACCAGTGATGCGGTAATATCTTCAAAAACAGGCGCTGACAGTTTTGTGTTTGGATTGATGTTAAGGAGATGCAGAATTAGATCTGGGATATTGAATATAAAAGCAAACTACATAAACAGCATGATATATTCTTGGGGAACAAGGTGACGGCACTCTACCATCAAGAGGAGGAAGGGATTTGGAAACAAACTGTTAATATAATAAGTTTAAGAGATAGGATGCAGCTGAAATACAGCTGGAAGTCCCAGCGCTTCTGACCAGCAGAAACTGAGTTACAGGAGGCTGAGAAATAAAAAAACAGGTTCTGTCTGCTCTTTATGGCTATTAAAGAACTTTTGTCACTCTTGCTGATAGATGGAGTTTGCGGAGGTCTCCTTGGCGCAATTTTACCTCTCCCTCCCCACCGTTGCACAGTGTGGTGCCCTCCACCCAGTGCTGCTGTATGCTTAGAGTTTGTGAAGTGCTTTGGATCCATCAGGATGGAAGGTGTTACAGTAATACAGAATATGATTTACTTGGTTCCTACATTATCAGCATTACTTCCTTTTCCTTGGAGCCTTTTTCTTCTGCATCTTCAATTGTCCAGCTCTTTTTGAGTTTCAGACCCTTTTGGGAGCTACTGACTCTAGTCCAGTATGGACAGCTCCCGCTCATTTCTGAGTCCTCTCATTCCCTCCCACCACTTTTGCTTTTAGATTACGAACACTGAGGCTACTCATCACCCATCTTGGGCTTGCTTCCAGAATACAATAGCAACCGTTGTTTATTTCTTCAGTTTAAAGGCATGGAAAGGTTGACACAGAATTAACATCTTGGTGAATTTTACACTTGGCAATTTTTACTCTGGGAGCAAAACCTTGGAAGGAAATCTATAATTCAAATGTGAAACTGGTTGCCACAAATAACAGATTTAAGTAATTTATTATCTGATCAAATACTATATTACACTAATGGGAAGGAGATTATGAAGGTGAGAACCCTTAAATAATGACAACATTAACTCATTATTAAAATGGAAGAGCTCCAACCCTTTGGGGTTGCTTTACTTTTTTAAAATCACAATTTCCTCATCTTTTTCCTGCCTTTGCTATCCCCTTCCCCTGTCTCTGAGCAGTAAGGATGTTAATGCTACCCTGCATGTCACAGAGCACTGAGGCCTGCTTCTCCCTGGCTCTCAGAGGTCAATCATTACTTCCAGGATGTGTCTCTGCAAGGCCAGAGTGAGAGACCCAAGCCTGTTCAAGACAAGCAGCAGTTCTTAAGAGTAGGAGCAGCCTTTCTTACAAGCTTAAAAAATATGCACACGTACACAGAACCACTGTGGGGTGATATGAATGCTAGTCACTCTGCCAGAAACCCACCAGGAAACTGCTCTTCTGCTTGCTAGAGCATCAGAACTGCTTATATCTATTATCATTATCAAGAACATGTATGCCTTCAAAAAGGAATGTAGGGGCTTGCCACACCAGCTCATACCCTTGGTGTAGCTCTTTTCTCTGGTAGTGCCAATACCTGATGGTTTAAAGGAGGTGATGGAGGAGGCAAAACCAAACCACGCATAATGCATGTAGCCACTACAGTTGCACAATGCTGTATCTAGAGGAGAAAATTCCTCTGTGACCTCCCTCCAGGCAATCATGACCTTGAAGCATGAGATGGAATTACTTTCATCTTCACATATAGAACACATGCTATTATTGGTCATACAATTAGCCAGCTCTGTTTTATGGGGAATATGAATATCTGATAGCATGTGCATATAAGAAAATATACCACCTGTAAGTCCCACTTAAGCCCTGTGGATGAAATCCTGGCTCTAGCACAATAAAATTGACTTGGTCCACTGCCAAGGACTACATTTCACATAGAGATAGCACTCAGGTTTTACAGATCACACAAGATGCTTCGCTGGTAAGTTTTGATGTGAAAAACCAGAACTAAAGAAACTATCTTGAACCATTGACTGTAGCTGTTATGTCTAGGCTGGCCTCTTGGACAGGCAGAGGACACTGGCCTTACTTGAAGACTTCTATGACAGCAGCCCAGTGATTGCTAAGAGGGGATTCTGTAATCCAAGACAATGTAAGTACAATAGGTAGTTGGAACATATTTAAAAATTCATATTTAAAACTTCATATGAAGTTTTCCAGTTATGATACATTTTTATAAGTATTGTCAGCAACAGATGAAACCTAAAAATCTCGTAGACCAACACTGCAACATTTATATCACAATTAGAGCTGGCCTAAAACTTTCAACATTTAGACAAACTTTTTTTGCAAAATATATAAACGCAGTGGTCAGAAACACTTCAGTGTACAAACTGGTAAAGTTATGTATTGAAACATTGCTGTAGAATAGAGTACTTTTTATTATTTATTATTATTATTATTATTATTATAAGCAGTTATTGCAAATAAGATTATTTTCCCCAAAGTAATTGTCCCCGAAGTAATTTAATCTGGGAAGTATTAGATAAATGTTAGCACTACTTCTAAACTGAAATTTCTCTGTAAGAATAGAAGGCTAAAAGGAACAGAGAGAATATAGAGGATATTCTACATAAAATTACAATGATTTTTAGATATTAGGCATAAACTACTTGAGAGTATCTTGCTTAGATCAGAAACAGTGGAAATTTTAACATATAAATCATTGCTTCCCTTTTAATATGGAAAAACAGAAACATGGCAGTGTGGCATGTGGCACAGTGCATATCTTGATAACAAAAAGAATTCTTCTAGAAGTAAAAAAACTGCCCAATTTGCAAAAGCTCCATCTCCAAAGCTAAGGTTTGGGTTTCTGAGTCTGTATGCACTGGTAGTACTTTCAGGAAATTCTGTGTTCACTAGGAAGTACTTTTCTCCATTTTCTCACTCTTTTGCATTCTACTTCACCTCCAGTTAGCAATCATAAAAACAATGCAAACTATCAACTAAACAACTGCTTTTCTATATTAGGGCCAATAATTGAATTGCAAGAAATAGAGCTTACTGAGTTCTGGGGAGACTTTGATGATGGACAGATAGCTTCTGAGGAATCCAGCCAAATATTTGCATGGTCTCAAACAGAAGTTTCTGAGGGAAGGACTCTATCCTCTAAAATGCTAGCTGCTAATGGTCAAGCTGCATATGAAACTTGCATTTTGATAGATGAACCAGGAGAGCCAGAGGCAGAGCAAGACCAAGAGGTTGCTCTTGAACAAAAGGCCATGAGTGAATCTGGAACAGACGAAATCAGTAAGGAGGAACCTGGTTTAATTGGCGAGCTTATTGAGATTGTTCCAGTAATTGCCCTCGGAGAAGAGTATACAGTCTCACCTACAGAACCTCGTTCTGAAGTTCAGGTGAATCAAGAGGGAGAAGGTTTCACTGCTGAGTTGTATGAAACTGTTTCAGCATCAACCCCTGGAGAAGAGAATCCAGTCTCAGAGGAGAAACCTGATCCTGAAGGACAGGTCAGCCAGAAAGGACTCTATGTAACTACAGAGATGGAAGAAACCGACCCATCACCACACCCTGAAGCACCAAACACCCTCCTGAAAACGGAAGCAAGTGATGCTAACGTGAGCCAAGAAGCCTCCAAATCTGACAGTAGAAAGGGATCTACAGCCCTTAATAAGGAAACTACTTCCAGTGAGGACATGGACATAGAGAATCAGACTGATACTGCAGATGCAGAGAGCCAGAATGAACCCATTCCAGTAGCAGCTCCCGAGCAAGAGAACGTAAACATATATAAAGAACATGGTTCTGAAGAACGTGTCAGCCAGGAAGATCACAATGTGGCTACAGAGCCGAGTGAACTCATTTTAGCCCCAAACTCTGAAGAAGGGAATATAACCTTGGAGAAGGAACTTGGTTCAGAAGCACAAGTCTGTCAAGAAGAACATGATTTGATTGCAGAGCTGAATGGGGCAGTTCCAACACTAATGCCTGAAGCAGAAAGCATAATTTCAGAAGAGGGAGCTGAATCAGAGGAGAAAATCACTGCTCTAATACCAGAGTATAAAGAGGGAACTGCAGATCTTGGGAAAGAACTCCCTGAAGAAAAAGAGAGTGGTTCTGAGGGACATGGCAGTCAATCAGAATTACAAGCAAGCACAGAGACCAACATGCAGGCTGAGGACTCCACACCAAGGCTTCCACATGAGCCAACACTTTTGCAAGACCAGAGTACAGGTAAAGCATACTTTCTGATGTGACATTGGATCTTAGGCTTTGGGTACACACAAAATTGCACCGGTTTAACTATAGGTGTGATTTTAAACTGATTTAAAACCTGTGTAAGTATATGAATAGCCACTCTCATTTCATATTCGGACTAGTTTATTTTGATTTAGAAAAACTGGATTAAGTTCAGTTGAAATAGACACTTTTAAACCAAATAAGAGCATCTATATAAAAACCTGCACTGGTTTAAAAAACACATTAAGTTAAACTGGTGCAAGTTTATGACTTACGTTTTTATACTTTCTCAGCATGATGTTTCCGATCAAGATTTTACAGTATGTTCCACTCAGACAATATCAGGCACTTGCTCGATCTGTGATATGTATTCCAGACACTAAACAGCCATCTGAAAGCAACATGGTGCTTTTTCAAGCTACACTGCCTTTCTAATAGACAGAATCTTAATGTTTCCTTTTCCTCTGGAATATCATGACAGAGGGGAATCTGGTAACATTAAATATAGAAATGTGTTTTAATAATTATTAGGAAAATGAAACAAAGAGCCTTAAGGAGATAGATTATGGCATTGGATAGCAAAATGTGCTTATTTTAATCTCTTGTCACATTTCTAAAAGGGATATTGTACTTTTCAATTTCAATTCAGGGCCCTTATTATAGGAAAGCTGCAACAGGGGAATTCCAGGGCTCCCACTAAACCATGCTAAACACTTTGTTGAATACAAATACTGGGACAGACTCCCCCTCTGGTGCTCCATTCGTCAATCCTCTTGTGCTCCACCACTTCAGGCACTACAGGGGCTGGGTCTGTGTTGTGTCCCATTTAAAATTGGGTGACAAATTCCTTATCTCAGGTGGAGCTTGTGTATTTATTATTCATACAATGCACATATTCCCTTCCCCATGGGAGTTGACTCCCCTTTTGATTTGGCAGAGGTATGAGTCTGTTCTCCAGGTCTTTGCCCCTAGGTGGGGTGGGACCAGGAGGTCCAGATATTCAGCTTAGTGGAAGAGAGTTTGCCGCTGTTGTTAAAATGGACGTTTGGAGCTGGGTTTAAGAAATGTGACACATACCCAGGGAATTTGTTAAAGGGGCAATTTCATACATTGAAAATAAATAAGTATATATAGTAAGGGTAGCTCCAGTGACACAGGTGTGTTGTGCTTATGCGGATGGATTTCGGCCTGTAGGACTGCATGGAGTTTGGGCTTCAACCACCTCCAGTTCATAGATGGTTCTTTTTTAAAATTTCAGGTCCATCTCATCCACCAAGAGAAGCTTCCCAGGCACAAGCTAGAGAGGCATTTGAAAAGGCAGCCCAATTGATTGATGGAATACCATGGTCAGGTGACAGCAGTTCTCAGCACTTTTTACTTTTCTTTCTAGAGACTGTATTTTGCTATGAATGTAATGTTTTATCTCTACATAACATGGGTTGTCTTTCTGTCAGGTGACCTTCTGGCTTCTGACCTAAGTTTCAGGTATAGTAGCTATGGTGAGAAAATTCAGGAGGACTGGAACAATGAAAATTCCAGATTTGCAGGTAATTGATCGCAGTGCTGTATGTTAACCTTGGCCCTCATGTGATAGGCAGTGTCTATGGAAATCATGGCACTGCTGTGAAACTTCATGACTGGGGCTTCGACAGCCAGGCCTAGTGGTCAGGGTTAGTGCCAGAGTCCAGGGGCCTCAGTCAGAGATCAGAACCAGGGTCAGAATCTAAGAATGGTTGAAGTTTGGGATCAGTCCTAGTACTGATGCCTGGGGGTATGAACAGAGCTAAGGTTTAAGGAGCAAAGCCAGGGTCTGTAGCTGGAGTCAGAGTCCTAGTACCAAAGTGAGGGTTCAAAGCTGGTGTCGGAATCCTAGTGCTGAAGCCAGGGTTGGAGTTTAAAGGCGGAAGCTGAGTTCCAAGCCGAGGTCGGGAGTCTGAGAGCAGCCACAAAGGCAGGTTTGTTGTGATAGCTGGCAGGGGAGGCTGCTTCACTTCATGGGCACTTCCTGGGCCTCCTCCTGGGCTTAAATAGGGCACCTTGGGAAGGGAAGCTGGCAGTCCAGCCTTCCAAGGTGGTACATCCTGTGCTTTTTATCTCCACGGGGTCTGTGTGGTAATGCATGTGGCCCTACCATGGCTGCGAGGTAGCAGTGTGGAGGGTGGTGCCCATTCCACACCTGCAGAACCTCACAGTTGTGGGCTCGAGGGAGATCTTGCCCATTGTCTAAGGAGCTGTTGTCACTTATTGTGAGCCTTTGGTCTCCAAGACCACAAGGGATATTTGGACTGCGTGTCAGGAGCACACCCTTTGTTGTATAACAGTGACTTCAGCTAAGTCTGTATTGTGTAACCCGACCTCATTACATGACACCTCTCACATTAGACTGCAGTACAACTGTGAAGAAATATTACTGGTATTTTTCCTCAAGCAAATGTATGGCCAAGGCCTGGGGCCCTTACTCAGTGTTCACTCAGTCCATGTTCAGCCCATGTTTGACACCTGTCACATGCACAGCTTTGGATCAGCATTTGGCTTCCTGCTGGGTGATGTATTTTCTCCCCTCTAGACTTGCGTATGCTCATGGCAGATATTCAGACCCATAGTGCCTCCATTGCCATGGGTGCCTTTGACAAGAGCTGCCTCAACCTACCCCAGTTCGTACAGCTGATGGAGACCTTTGTTGGTGAAGACAGCTCTCTGCCAACCGTGAAGAAACTTGTTGCATTTGTGAAAGAAGGATACGGACAGACTGAAGAGGAAAAAATCAAACAGTTGGAAAAAGTAAATGCTGATGGGCTTTGCTGATGTTATGTGTAAACAAACAAATGGCTAGCGGAGTGGAGCTAACCACCCACACCCTTGCTTTCTTATGTTGTGGTTTTTTCGCCCTCTATTTTCACATGAGCTTTCCCCACATTAGCCCTGAGAATAATGCTGGGCTAATTCTGCCACAGGTTGGCTGCCTGTCACACAGCCTGACTCTGTAAGACACCAGGTGGGCAGCCAGCTGTAAAATCGCTTAAGATGTTCAGTTCTGTTGTCTCACCTCTAGAGAGTAACCCATGCAAGCAAGAAACCTGCAGTTCTAAACTACTGCATTTGCCAATGTTCATGTGTGTGCATGTGTGGGAGGGTGTGTATAGTCAGCATGTGCACTGGTGTGTTTGTTACACTCACTGGGAGTTCAGTAACCTTGTCAGCTGTTGAATAAATATATTCACTCAAACACAAGCCCACTCTGCCCAGTATCTTTGCAAAGTGCTGATACATTTCTCATCATGTCTACCTCTTTCGCTGCAGTTTCCTCAGACTTCTTTCTCATTTCCCTCTGTGCTGCTGACCTAATTTGGGTGAGATATTGGATCTGACAGCTCTGCCATCTTCATGCTGAACACAACATTCTTTGCTGTTCAATGAATTCCATTTCCAGCCGTTTAGCATCTGGTGCTGCGCAAAAACTGGGTTCTAAGTGGCAAGTAGCACATGCAGCCCCATGGGGCCCTGCACAGTGAAAGGCGCTACCAGAATCAACGGTTTACAAACTTAAACAGAAAGAGCAAACACTGCAAAATACTGTGGGTGTCATTTAGAAGGAGCCACTCAGCTATGGCTGGAAAGACATATCTGGGGTGTGAAACTGCCCCCTGGCGGGGTTGATCTTACATTGGCTCCTGGTATGTACTTTGGGAGTCAATCCCTTTGAGAAGCTAAAGCTCATTCTGCCTGCTAAAACTGAGCTGTCACTTCTGTATAATCTTTTCCAATATCTTCCTGCTTTTGTGACTGCCATCTAGTTCAGATCTTAATGGTATTTTTACAGTGATTGCCTGGATGACAGGCTTTTTATGACCATCATGAATGGACAAATGTCCAAATGATGAACCAGACATTGCAATTCCCCTACTGGTGGGTGTGGACACTGAGCATTGTCAAAAGCCAGCTTTTCCTTACAGCTTTCCTGTCTCTGTTGCTTCTTCCCTGTCCTAGGTTCACCGTGAGGCTCTCTTGGCCCGAAGGAAACTGCTCCTGGAGGCACTCTTTGAGAAGTGGGACAACGAATGCTCTGGGTACCTTGACCTGAAAGAGGTGGATGCTGTTCTAAGCACATTTAAGGAAGGAATGGAAAAAGAGGCTCTGAAAAAGGGTAAGAAAACACCAGTTTGGAGGTATACAGTGAGAGAAAAACGCTATGTAACATGCTGAGTCACTAGCCATTCAAAGATGGTGCTAATGAAGTCGGGGCAAGGACTATTTTTGCATATGCCACTGTAAACATAAGGAACTGTAGATGAAATGGAAATGAAGGTTTGTGGCTATAGATGGGCAGGAAGTGTCCTTTCTTTTCAATTATCCATGGCCTGAGAGTTTGGGGTCCTTTCATGCAGGTGTCAAAGTGGCAGCTTGCTGCTTTCACAGGGTAATGAAATGCAGAAAAAGGATATCTGTTATAATGAGCAGTAAGTAACCATGATTTGGACTTGAAAACTGTAGCCATAGAGCAGTCCTGTGGGCGAGCGTTTGAAATTTGTGGTCCGACTTGCCTTCTGTTGTGCACAGCTATACTGAATGGGTGATCCTCAACCAGCCTCTGGAATGGTACTGTCAGTGCTCCCTGCAGGCCTCAAATGGCCTTTCAGAATCCACACAGGGAGTTCAGCTCTCGTGATAGAAATAGAGATTTGGAGTTGTGGTTTGTGTGGGGCTTTTAGCAGCTAATATCAGCTCATTTAGCTGACTAACTTTACAAAGTTGGTCTTCTGGAAAACAGGCTGGATCAGACAAACGTGCAGCAGGCCCTCAGAATCCATCTGGCAGCTCAGTAGATATGCTACCAAGCCATAGTACTACCAAGCACCATGTTAAGGGGGGCGGGTTGTGTACTCACTGGAACTTTTGGGTACGCCATAGACTAGTCTGCCACCATGGACAGCCACCCTTCCCAATGCTTCCTCCTGAAAGGTTGCACGTGACATTTGTCCAGGCTACTTATTGCTGACAAGAATGATTAAGTATGGCATATTTTGACAACCTTCCCAAATCCCCTCATCCCACATCTCATGTCAGGCTAGCTGTGGGAAGCACTGTCATGCCTCAGTCAATTGCATCCCTGTCCTGGGGCCATATAACACAGAGTTGACAGAGTGCCATCTCTGTGGTTCTAAGGACATATGTTGTAGGTCAGCATATTGCAGTCAATTTAACACCGCCACGGGGAAGTGGCCCTGCCCTGGAGCACGCACTCCATCCCAGCAGTCTCTTACCTGCTGGGATATAAACTATTGTTGTTTATAATGCAGTGAGTGCCCAAACTCTGGTAGGGTGCTGTATAGAAATACAGGGAGGTGCAGTCCCTGCTTTGAGGAGTTTACACTCTGAGTGACAAATAAACAGACAAAGGATGGAAGGAAAAGGGACACAACATAGAAGCAATATAAAACTATCCCCAGCTGCCTCTGGCTAAACTTTCATAGATATCCTGGTACAAGAGGGCAGTGCCCTTGAAGACCAGCTCCAGATCTGAGTTGCATTCAGCATGGAGGAAAGCCCAAGGTCTGAGGGTGTGTCTACACTGCAGTCCGAGGTGTGACTAAAGCACGGATAGACATACCTGTGCTAGCTTTACCCATGCACGCACGGCTCAAAATAGCAGCATAGATGCAGCAGCAGGACTTAAGCATGGGCTAACAAAGTGAATACATAACCAGGGTTCCCAATGTGCTTGTACAGATGCTCTGAAGTCCATGCATCTCATCAACACTGCTCTTTTTAACTATGCTAGCACGGGTATGTCTAACTTTCACACCTTGGACTGCAGTGCAGACATACCCTGAGACATCTGTCTTTAGAGAGTCAATTCTCATCTTGATAGAGAAGTGTAACTCACCTTAACAATGTCATGGGCCTTAGAAATCCTAGTGTCACCACGAAGTGGAGGGGCCAGCAGCAGTGATGTGGTCTTTAGGATTCACGGGAACAGGCGGATTTAACTTACTGTCCCTGTCTCTTACAGTTCGTTGAATTGTATCCCTGCTAACAAGGGTGCAATCGTACAGGGTCATGCAATTCCCAGCAAAGCCATCAGTTCTACAGCAGATTCACTCTTTCAGAAGCTGAACCAGTTTTTTCTCTGCAAATGAGAAACTCTCCACCAATGGTACCGTCCCTCCCTTGCCAGTTAGTCTATATTCTGGCATTATACCTCCACTGCATCCCGCTGGCTGCACATCAGCCAAAAGCATGTCACACACAGCCAGACTCTAGTGACAGTTCCCAAACAACTGTCAGAGTGGCTGAAAGAATAGTACAACTCAATGGGAAGTGCTTCTCCTGCATGGACCCAGCGTGGCACATCTCCTGTGTGTACATACACAGGAGCAGGGGTTAGTGCGGTGCATAGCTTAGGGGGTTGCTCCTCTGTTCGCATAGACTGAGGAGAGTGTGATGTTAGTGCAGGCAGACCCTAGCCATAAAAGCACCATTGAAAAAGATGTGGCCAGTAGCTCTAGTTCTAGGGGAATGAACTAGGCCTGGTGGTACTACAGTACGTGTGTATCACACACCTGTGCAGGAGACATTAGGATGCCCACTCCCAAGCCACATGATGACCACTTGCACATACAGCTGGTTGAAACATTTTTACTCTAATAATTTTATGATGAAAAATGGCTTTTTCTGAGACATTATTTTGACAGAAATTCTTTGGGTTTTCACAAAAAAAACCCCCAAAGCAAACATTGTTTGGCTTGTTGGGTATTTCTTTATGCCTTCCACCTTTTTTAAAAAAAGAGCCAGGGAGGCAAGAAGGAAGGGAGCAAAAGGGGGGAAGTATCCCAAACACAAACATTATTCATTTTGTCACAAAACCTAAACATTCCTTGAAAATAATTGTGCACATTTTTGCAGCTCCAAGGGACAATAAGTCACTGGCAAACATTTCTAAATGGTCCAGAGCCATGTAGGGCTTACCTGTGCTTCCAGTGAAATCAATGATAAAATTCTCATTGACTTCCAAGGGAGCAGACTCTTAGCTCCCATAAATATCAGGGTCTTAGGCTCTTGGATGCTGTGAGAGGCAATCAGAGCGGCTTCTTTCCTGCTCTGGCATATAATTTGTCAGAGCATTTTCCATTATGCCGTTCTTTACAAACCATTACATGTATTGATCACGAAATACTACTCTCCTAGCAGCAAACTTCACACTTGCACACATACTTAATTGATTATCTGTTAACTGAGGCACTGAAGCCTACTGACAAACAGCTCTCTCTCGGTTTACTTGTTTGGGGACTGCAAAATTTCAGATGAGGGTGCAGGACAGATGATCAGAATAAGAGCATTTGCACTTGTAGTGGGGGCAGCAGATGAATACCGTGTTTCAGAAAGAAGAAAGCCTAGCCTGAAAATTCAAACGACTGTACAAGAGCACCCTCTTGTGTGCAAATATAGCATTATGGGAGGTAACTGGAGTGCATAAGGAACTATTTAATCAATAAAAAGGAGGACTTGTGGCACCTTAGAGACTAACCAATTTATTTGAGCATAAGCTTTCGTGAGCTACAGTAGCTCACGAAAGCTTATGCTCAAATAAATTGGTTAGTCTCTAAGGTGCCATAAGTACTCCTTTTCTTTTTGCGAATACAGACTAACACGGCTGTTACTCTGAAACCTATTTAATCAATGAGGAAGGCTGGGTAGTTGAGAAGAACTCCTGCATAGATAAGTCCAGGACTCAGCTGAATAGAAAACAATAGGAGAGGCTCACATTTTCAGAATTGGCCCAGTATTAATCCTAGTTATGTGGCGTAGGGTTTATAGCCTGTTCTTTAAAAGTCTGTACCCTCTCTAGGTCTCGGCACGTGTCTGTAGAATCATAGAAATCAGAAGAACTGGAGCTAGCCCACTGTGGGCCGTAAGCAGGAGTATTTTGGGGGGCTTCCACACAACACATATTATAAAAGCAAATATGGGCCCCCTTGAGTTGCTAGGTCCTGGGTCCAGTGCAAGATTGCTCCCTACAGTACATTTTCTAGTGCTCTGTCCAGTCTGCCTTTAAATATTCCAAGTGAAAGCTCTTCAGCTACTTCCTTGGAAGACTATTCCAGCCTGATAGACATCTTTGTTATGGTTCGTTTCATGATAGTCAGACTGATTTTTCCTGTGATTAGTTTCATCCCATTATTGTTTTATTCTCTTGTGTTCTCTTACACTTCCTCTCCTTCCCCCACATATTTCCAGACTGTTACCCTCTTCCCCTGTAGTCATCTCTTAGCCAAACTATGCATGTTTAGCTCTTAGAATTTTTCCTTTCTACGTCACTCCCACCAAACCCCAATCATTTTGGTGCTCTTCTATCAACACCTTCTGGTTGGTATCTTTCTGGTAATGAGGTGCCCAGAATTCAGTGCAGTACTCCAGGTATAGTTGTACCAGAGCCAGAGAGGAAGAGTAATTTACTGTCCACTCTCATTGCCAGATCTCTTGAAGCCATTGTGCTTTACAGGTGTCTCCCTCCTGCTGCATAGTTATCTTTTGGATTATTTCCCCCTCTGATGTATTGGCATTTATTTTTCCAAGTTGAGTCTAACATTCTTATTTTCCTATTGTTTTGAATCTGTCTAGGTCCTTTTGTATTATTTCACTGTCCTCATTAGTGTTTGCAGCACCTTCCAGTTTAGTCTCCTCTGTGAATGTCATTAATGTGCTGTACATTATTTAGATTGAAAGCTCTTTGGGGCAGGTCCATTTGTTTGTTTGTACAGCATCTAGCACATGATTGGGGCCCTATGTGCTACCACAATGTTCATCATCATTCATCATAATCTTCAAGTTCACCTCCCTACAGCTTGATGCATTGTCATTTATCATTGCCCTTTGTTACTGCCCAACAGACAGTTTTCTCTTCTGTGACAATGTTCATAGGTAAGCCAGTCTGAATAAACTCTGGGAATAAGATTTCATGAGACAGTATCAAATGCTTGACTGAAATCCAATTATATCACATCTACTCTCTTCTCTGCTGCAACACTGGCTAGGCACTCCAGAGGTTATTTTTGAAGGAGACTTCTTCAGTGTCCCATGTATGTCAACCCTCTTGGGGTTAATCACATAGGGGTAGACAGGCTTATTGCAATCCAGCATGAGTAAGGGGCATGCATAGCTACGCTACCCCAGGAGCGTCTCAGTTTGAGCCATGCTTCCCCCTTTCTCCAGGGGGGAAGTAAATTGTGTCAGTCCTTGTGCTAGAACAGCTTACTCCTCCCCTCGGTCAGTTTGGCTGCACTGGCTGGTGCATTTGGAAGCGGGATGTGGCAAGGTTCCACCCATTCCCTCCCTGCCCGCTTACCCTCTGCTCAAATGTGCAGGATGGGAAATAGCAGCCTGGCACAGAGGGGTGAGGCGTGTAGCCCCTTGACTACTCGGGGAGGAAATATTCAGCAGGTCATGACTGAGCCCTTAGTAATTTTTGAAACTAATAAATCACTGTAGATCAATTCAACCCTGAAACCCGAAAGGGGGAAAACAGAAGTACAGAGCATGTGATCTTCAGAGAAGAGCCATGTAAAACAGTGCTTTTCTTCCTGTTTTCCCTGTCTGCATCTCCTGGTGAAATTCTACTATTCCAGAGCATCATCCAGTTGTCTATGTACGATAAATGGAGTTTTAATTTTGTTTCATCCTCAATATGAGATTTAACACAATACAAATGTTATTTCAGTAATTCAACCCAGACAACCAAAGCAGAGTTAGTAAGATTATAGCTGCTTTGGAAGGTCTTAAAAACCCCATGGTGAATCCAAGTGCTGTACGTAATGGAAATCCTTGGGGACAAGATTGAACTGTGAGGTCATCAGTAGGCTTTCGTCTTCAGGGTGTTAATGGGAGTGGCCAGTAGTTCTTCTGTAGAACTTGTGGCTGCTTCTGGAGCATGCAGCACTAATAGGGACATCTACATGCCCCTGGCTGCAGCAGGTCATCCTAAGTCCCTGCAGTTTGGCTATGTGGTTGAGGTGAATGTGATTCTGGGACAAACAGGAGCAACCTCTAGATTTTCCCGACATGTGTAGCTTGGCTGCTTTGTGGAGGTGTGCATAGGGGAGATTTGGGAGCACTGTCCAGGTGATTTTCTCAGTGTCTGAGACCACTGTGATCTGGAAGAGAGAGTGCATCCTGCCTTTATGGCTGCCATAACACCTACATTTTGATTTTGGGGAGGAGGAAGTGAGTGGAAAGAGTGACTCTTTCAAATGATGGGCAGGGAACACTGAGGGAGAGCAAAACAGACAGGTGTGCCTGTGTCCGTATTTGTGTTTCATCCCTTAGCAAAGAAGCACTTTCGCTGCTCCCACCCACACCCCGGTGGTGTGGTGAAGTTGTCTCCAAAGGAATTTCAAACCTATCTGGAATTGGTTGTTTCTGAGCTTACTGGTAACGAAGATGAAGTTCTTGATACGGTGGTGGAGTTTCTGACCACGAGCGTGGCGCGAACCCACATGGAACGCCTGCGAAGTTCTGCCAGGAGGAAGTGGCTGCACAATATCCAGCATGCGGCTGAGACCAGTGGGGCAAGCATGGATCCAGTGTACAAGGCAGTCTTTAAGGCACTTTCCCAGGTATGCATCACTACCAGCTGCGTGAGTGACACAGACTGTCTAGTGTGGATTATGGCTGACACTGTCTTCAGCTAAAGGGCTACATTCACCACCAGTCCAGGTGAGTGTAACTTGATGTGGGAAGCTTCACCTACCCTCAGTATGCCTATCTGAAGATAGTGTAATCACTTGCTGTTCCGGAGACTCAGAGATTAAATAGCTGAGGCTGTTGTAGGTCAGGGATGAGATGCAGAAGCTCTTGCCAGGTGCTATATCTATCAGATGCCATCAGTGTCTCACGGTCATGATCACCTAATCACCTCAAGTTTTGGAAAATTTAATAAAATAAAATCCAGAAATGCATGTTCCTGGTTTTATGGTTTCTGAAAATAAATACGCATCATTCAGTTTTTGATGCATATGGAGAATTTATAATGTGAATGGCTTCACATTTGCTTCCAGGTGCAATTTAAGGTGTTAATATTGATCTTTAAAGGCTTATCTGATGACCCCTACTACATAATGGACCCTCTTCTCTTCCTATGCAGTGTGATGGCAGCTGATGCACTCTTGCTAGCTGTTCCTAGATTTAACTTCTCAAGGCTAGAGCCAGGGTATCCTTGTGGGAAGGCTCTGGACTCTGGTATTTGCTTGCGTTTTTGGTCCAAGACAGTCTGCCCCGGAGATGAAGTTCATTGGGGTTTTTGCTTAGGCATAGGTCATTAGGGGCAGATTGTATTTTTAGAAAAACGTGGTCTCTGCTTAGCAGAAGCAGGAAACAAATCCATCCTCCCTGCCCGTCAAAATGCAGCTTTTGAGTTGATGGTACAGTGAACTGGCCCAGAACCCATTAGACAAGTGACAGCATGGTCATCATTAATCATCTGGTGTAAGAGAAATAAAGTCATTGGCCTAGAATAGCATCCTGTGATAAATGAGATAAGCTATAAGCACATGAAATAAGTGTAATGGCCAGTGGCTAATGCACAGATGTAACGTGAAACATTTGGTTGCTAGGATGCAGAAGCCCATGGGAATAACAAGAAGATCAGTGCGTATATTGCCCTTTTGGAACAGAACCAGCTTTCACCAGAGCGGGGAGAGGTTCTCCTGCGGTATGTGGCTTGCACCTCAGATGATGCCCCATACATCCTAAACCAGGCACTTTATAGGGACATGAAAGGAGTAAGGTAAGGAAACCTGCACAGAGCTGTTACCTTTTCTTAAGTCACTTGAATCATGGAATTTAGAGAGTACAGTGACTATGGAAAAGACAATCCCTCAGGGGCCAACACAGGATTTTATCCCTTATAAATCTGATTGTACTTTTTACCAGTAGTTCTCATCCAGAGGGTCCAGAGCCCTCTGGGGGGCTGTGAGCAGGTTTCAGGGGATCCACCAAGCAATGGCCGGCATTAAACTCATTAGGGCCAGGGCAGAAAGCCAAAGTCCCGCTGCACGGGACTGCAGCCCAGGGCCCCAAGCCACACCACCCGGGGCTTAAGCCAAAGCTTTGTGGTGCCCTCTTGGCATGTGGCCCCAGGCAATTGCCCTGCTTGCTACCCCCTAATGCCGGCCTTGGTTTTTATATGCAGAAAAACAGTTGTTGTGGCACAGCTGGGCCAGGGAGTTTTTATAGCATGTTGGGTGGGGCTTCAGAAAGAGAAAAGTTGAGAACCCCTGCTTTATACAACCGCGTTTTAAATGTCCTAAGGGATCAGGCGCCCACTCCTTTACTTTGGGAGACTGTTCCACAGTCTAAGAAGTCTTATCCTTAAAGAAGATTTTGTATTATATTCAGCCTACAGTTTCTTTTAAACTTCTTCCATTACTGCTATCTATACCCCCTTTCTATCACTACAGAGCACTTTCCACTCCCTTACACCCTTTAAGCTCTAGGAAACAATCATCATGCCTGCTTATCACTTATGTAAGTTCTACATATTTGTCTCTTTATCTCCTTCCTTATACATCATCCCCTCTATTACTATCATCACTATTAGTCCCCTCTGAATCGCCACCCTTCATTTGTCTCTATTTAGTTACATTCTTTAGCTGATATTTTACAGAACTTTGAAGATGAAAAGTGCCATGTAAGTGCTAAATATTATTGTCATTATCTTTCTGGGATGCACGAGGTAGATCCAGTATTCTAGGTGTTGTTTTATCCGTGCCTGACAGGGCTGGAGCATCACCTTCCTACTCCAGTCCAGGATGCCTTAGCATAAAGAGCCCAAAACTGCACTGTGGGTTTGTTTGCCTTGTTGGTGCTATGTGGCATTGCACCCTCCTGTCTAATTGCTATCCACCATTTCCTGTGGGAGTCTTCAGGGCACTGCTGCTTTCAAGTTTCCCTCTCTACATTGAACACCTGTGTTTGGATTATTTTACCCCCAGATGTATTGGAAATCCTCAGAGCTTTTCTAAAGACTTTCTCTGCCTACTTACCTTTCTCCTACAAACCTCCTCTTGCCCTCCCCGTGGTATTCCTGTCCCTCAGCTTTGCAGCAGCAGAAGAGGGGAAGCCAGTCCATGTTCCAAGAGTTAAGTTCCATGGAAATATCCACTTCTGGAACTATGACCGGCCAGAACGGGAGAGGAGAGGCTCATTCCTGGTGCTGCCACTGCAGGATTCCCGATGGAGGGCCTTCGGGATTCTAGGACTTGACACCCTGCGGGACCAGTGTGAGCAAACCATCTTTCTAACCCATGAGATCGGTTTCTATCAGGTGGGCACAATGAGAAAAGCAGGGTCATTAGATGGTTCAAACAAGCAGTTTGGGACTGTGTGGACTTCACGTGCCTTGCTGTGAATGGGCAGCAGCTGTACAGTTAGAAAATGCACTGTAAATCCATTTTACTCTCTGGGATGAAAATGACACAAATAGACCAGTATTATCCCCATGTCAGATATTTATGTAGAAGGCTTCGCCTCTAAATGTGAATGGTGAACTACAAAGAGATTTGTACAAAGTTCATACTTATTAGCAGTTATTTACTGAACACAGTGGTTGCGTGTTTTGAACATAAGAATGGGTCAGACCAATGGTCCATCTAGCTCAGTATCCTGTCCAACAGCAGCCAGTGTCAGAGGGAATGAACAGAACAGGTCAATTTATCAAATGAACCATCCTCTGTTGTCCAGTCCCAGCTTCTGGCAGTCAGAGGTTTAAGGACCCCCAGGGCATGGGGTTGCATCCCTGACCATCTTGGTCAATAGCCATTGATGGAATTCTCCTTCATGAACTTAGCTACATACTTGTGTCATGAAACTGTTCACTTTATACTTTCTGGACTAATTGCAAACCACTGCACTTCAGGTTCCTTTACCAGTGTTTCCAAATATCCAGATGTTTCAGGCTGGATCAGAGAAAAAATCTTCTTCTCTACAGTCCCATAAAACTTTCAGTATAATTTCTTCATGTGTTTCTACTTTGCCAGTTGATAATGATTCCAATTAGTGGAAGTCAAGCTGGAGATAGTATCAGCAGCCAGGTATTACAGCAGTGGGCGCAATAGAAACAGAATCTGGAAAATCTCCGTGGATGTTAAGATACAATGGGAAGAAAGGGAACTTTACAGAGATACACAGTCAACCAAAAATGATAGCTGGTACACAGCCTAGCCCCTGTGCATGCATCACTTATTCCTTAGTTTTCTCTGTTTGATATTTTTGCTTTACTTTAATTCCCCCCCTTTCCCCCCCTTTTATTTACCTGGCCAGAATGCTAGTAGAGAACTGCTGTTGGAACCGGACTCATTGTAGTTACCCCTCTTGGCCAGGAGGGAGCACAATATGCCAGCACTGGGAGGCAAGTCCTCCCTTCTCAGAGACCATGTTCTCCAATCATTCAGCTCTCCAGTACTGGCCTGGGCCCCTGAACTCTGGAGTCCCCTTGACAATGGCAATCACAGGCTAGCTTTATATTCTTAGAGATTCTCTCCTTTAAAAGAAATTTTTATAGACTAACATTTTACTAATTTTTTTTTGCTTAATTTGCTATGAAAATGTCCCCGACTTTATCTCCAAGTCATTTAGAGGGTTCTGTTTCCATAGGGGGTTTCCCGCATATTCAGCAAAGCCTACCACCATGTCCACACACTGGAAAACATATTGCAGGTTGCATTCACTGCTGTGGGTTGGCTCTGCACTAGGGCACCCACCATCCGCAACATCACTACGTACCTGGTAGAGCCTGGCAAAGATAAGGTATGTCTAGTCCTTTCACGTTAGTCTCAGACCACTGCACAGAAGAGACCTCTTGATATAATAGTGATATATTGGGCTAGTGCAGTTTAGCAGGGATCAACCATTGTTAGCTCAGTTTGGTTCTCAACCAAGATTAATCCTGCTACAGATTCTAGTACCTGATACAAGATTCTGTGGGGGAAAAGGGAAGGAAGGTTCCTTCTCTAGGGGATGCCACTTTTCATTCTTGCTGTCCCTTACAGTGATCTTCCTTCAACCAAGAAAGGCTGGTTGGGATTCCCTTCAGTTCCTGCATTAAAATCAGCAGCACCCCCCTCAGTAAGCTTCTCCTATGAGCTAAAGGTACTGGACCTTTAGTACTCCTGGCTCCTACCAGCCAATAGAGCAAGACACCAGACTCAGTACTGCATGCAGAGCGGCCTGTGGAAGTATAGAACAATAACCACATGGTTACCATGCTAGCCCACTCAGCAGTTGTCTGCCAAATCAGTCCTAAAAGGGAACTGCTCTACTGTGGAGGAAAAAACCAGCCAAGATTATGGTATGGAAAGGGAAAATGGTTCATGTTCTGGCTCTTCATCCTGAAACAACATCAGCAGGCAAAATGTAAATACGAATCAAGAGGCAGACTGCTCGCAATTAGCTCGCATGCATGGGCAGCCCACTCGCCTGCAGTTCATATTCCAATTATGCAGCAGGTGCTGAGACACTGGGATGCTTGTCAGCTTACCTCAAACTGAATTAGGTAGATAAAAAGCAAGAGGATGAAATGTTTGGGACTGAGCTTGTGTTATGGTCGCTGCTGCAGCCACAGCTCAGCTGCTTCCCTGTGATAAACAGGTTTCCCGCTGGCAACTTATCTTTCATTCCTGGCTTTACATTTTCATCTTGTTGGCTGCCCATATGTCATATTATTTGCTTCCTAAAGATGGCTGTGTGCTTTTCATCTGGCAAGATACACCGACATGAGCGCTGTGTCTATGGAAGCTATTGTACCATGGGAACTGAAGTGAAAATGAACTGTCCATAGGTAGCCCCCTCACTAGGCTGAGGCTCATCCACCTGTTGGCATCCTTCAGGACTGGACCACAGGGATAAGTTTAATTAGGCCAGTCGAAGGAAGATGTTGTACATATCTGTGGTGCACGGTGAGTGCTAGAATCTGGGACTGTGGGGACAAAACCACACCTGGTTAGAAGCTGTCCTTAAATCATCCCACTGAGGGTGAATGTGAGTGAGAGCTCTCCCCTAAGAAGCAAGCAGTCGTTCTCTCTCCAAGCTTCAAAGTGGATGTTCGTTTTCTGAATGCAACAAAAACACCCTTTCCTCTTTTCAAGATAAGTGACTACGTTTTGCGTGAGATGATGACTACAGATCACTCTGGGCACATGGAAATCCCCTCCCCTCCCACTGTTCTCCGCAGGAGAGAAAATATCTTCAGGTGGGTTTGAGACTCTTCTGCCATCTGCAGGGATTTACAATAGTCATCCATGCCTATGCTGTAACACATGCAAAGAGCACTCAGCAGAGGCAGACTCCGTTCAACGGTAAACTTGCTGCTGCATTCGTCTCTTGGCTGCTGTCACATGCAGGAGGCTGGCTGCTGGATAGAAGATTAGGCTGATAGGTTAAGTCCAATTGTAATGTCCGGCCTACCGCTGGCAGAATATGCATACACTTTGTATACAGTCTGTGGGAATGGTGTCTATCTGTCTATCATATGCTCTCTCCCATGGTATCTGGTGTGTGTGTGTGGTAATACATTATCCAGGGTTAGGAATCTTTTCTTTGGGCTAGATCCTGTAAACATTCAACACCAAGCATAATGCATACTCACATGAGTAGGTCCATATACTTCAAGAAAGCACGGTGTCTGGTAGTGACTGTTTGCAGGGCAAGGCCCCATATCTTGAGCATTCTGTTCTTTAAATTAATGTATCTTTTTTCCTGGTTCTGTTATCCTCATTTCCTCTGAAACATCCTACTGTGTAGTTATTACCTTCAACTGCCAAGGTCCTCACAGGCTTAGCTATTACATACATCTTCCCTTGCTGCTGAACTTAGTCAAGAAGTTACTTGCTGTTCCAGCAGATGTTTTTACTTTTTGTGAAACTCCACGGAGCAAATGTCAAGATCACTCTGAACCGGAAACTGTGTTTGCAGCAAGAACACAACACTAACTTAGTGTTTGTTTAAACCCATATGATTCTCAATACTAGATGAGGATGAGCAGGGTTGTGCTCCGAAGTGCTATTTCTATCCTTCCAATATGGCTGGAATGTTGTCTGTATCTGCCTGCTTGTAGGCCACAGGGAGGAAAGCAGCTGTTTTAGTAATATAAAAATTCCTTCCCTTCAACAGCAAGATATGTACGGTCCTTCACTGCAAATGCTACAGTAGTTGCCAAAAAGGCTGGAGTTGTAGAGTTTATGATCTTGTCCTCATTCTACTGTCATTTCAGAGATTACCTCTTCAAGTGCACAGACAGTTCCGAGGTCATTAGCACCTTTGCCTATGAAGAGCCTCACATTGCAGTTCCACTCCGTGAGCCAACAGGACGGGCCTTTGGGGTGTTTGATCTCAGCCCTGCACATTACCAGGGGTTACCACCTCATGAGCACAAAGACCTGCGGATAATGCTGAAGACGGCCCAGGCAGCTTGCTCCGAGATACTGAAAGAGTCTTCAGGGGAAACAGACCCAATCTATGTCCTAGGTACTGTGCGTGCAGGGCCAGTACAGTTTCTTTGGCCGATATTAGGAATCTCAGTAAAATTAAAGCCAAGACAGCACTCAGACAAGTACAGAAATACAAATAAAAACATACTTCAGTCATTTAAACCAAGTTTAAGTGAACCCCAAATCTCAGCAGACTCTGGGGAAAACAGCAAGGGAGGAAGAATGTTTCAGAGGCTCTGGCCCAGCTCCTCACGGATATTTATTCGTATTGAGTTAGGTGGATCTAACTACCTTTGAGGGTCTGGGCCTGTGTGTTCTTCAGGGTTGCTCAGAATGGAATCCAGATCATGAGCTTTGCCTCCCTTCCCCTGATCCATATACATTTTGAAAACACTGACACTCCTAGGCTGTTCGTAAACAGACCATTTATGAATACTATCTGTATTAGAACTGGAAGGGAAAGTTAATCATAAGGAGGGCAGACCCCTGTATTCAAACCTTACATCTTCAGTAGCAGGTCTTTCTGAGCCTCTTCTTGAAAGGTTGGCTTGTGATTCCAGTTGCAGAGCACATTGCGGATCTGAGGCGTGCACAGATTCTCTTCCATCGGCTCATGCTGCAGGACTTGCGTGAGTGTATCCAGAAACTCAGTCCCGAGTCCTTTGCCAACATAAAGCGCTACGCAGAGCCTCCAGCCATGGTGCATAACATACTAAAGGGTGTGCTGCTTCTTTTCTACCCAGAGTGGGTAGGTTCGGAGAAGATTGCGAACTGGAGTCATTGTGTACTGGTGAGATATCAAGTTCTTGAGCCACTCTCTGTTTAGGCAAACAACCCAAAAAGACACAATGGGACTTGTCAAGGGTGATATGAGAAAGAAATATGCTCCTGGAGATATGAGCAGTGGGGAGGCAGTGGACCTAAGGGGTTAACAGGCCAGATTTCATAAAGAGTGGAGAATGGAAAAGAGTGGAGAATCTATATATCTATATATCACTATGAATCTATAAGATATATCTATGCCTAAGTAGTAGATAAACAAGGAGAAAATATCCATTTCTTACCAAGTTCCATGAACGAACAGCAACATTAGTTTACCATGAATATCTCTAAAATGTAATATGGAATGTGATTTGCTATAAAACTTCAACAGGTTCTACAAAAAAAAATCTGATTTCAGTGTGCCTTCTGCCCTCCTTTGTACTCCTTGTCACAGCCCTCTTCCCTCTGTTTCTTTCCAGTTCCTCATATTCCAGTCCCTTGTCATAACCAACTGGCAATTTAGACTTCCTTGTTTGTTTCAATATTAATAAAGTCCCATAGTAAACATAATTCAAGAAGATAAATTCCAAGCCTGGACAGCAGAACTGGGAATGATGATTTCTGTTTCTATAGGGTTTTAGAAAGGTGTTATATATAGCAAAGGTGTCAGTGTAAAATACAAATCTAATGTATATCTCTCAGTATAAATAAACACTCACAGAGAATACGGTTGAATAAACAGATGTAGCATGACAGTCAATTTACTATTATATTGGAAGGACATTTTATCATATTAAGAACCATTGGAAGACTTACAGGTCCCCTCATCCCTTTGCCCCTCGTACCTCACTTGCCTGCCCTCCCGCTCTTCAATTTTTCAGTCTTCCCAGCCTCCTGCCATCATACCACCACTCCCTTCTGCCTCTCCATCTCCATCAGTGTTCCCACAAACTTCACACCAGTTTGGCTTGGCTACCTTTAGTAACTTTGTAACCTTTTACTGTTTTTCCTGACCACCCTGTGATTCTATTCTTTGCATTGCAGAAACTTGATGGTGATTTGATTCAAAAGATCTGCTGCTTTGACCCAACTGCCACGAATGGGCAGGTTCAGACGGGGCTGCTGGCTAACTGTATCAAAGGTATATATCAAAAACGAATTCTGGGGTCATATGCTGCATCTAAGTATTGTCTCAATGAACTCTCAGCTGCATTTTTGGTCCCCCAACTATTTAAACTACAGACAAAGCATTCTAAACTTCTGTGGAATCTTTTTTGATGAATAAGAAAGACAGCCCTGCTAAGTATGATATCAAAACTCACAGCTCCAAGAGATGGCAGCCCATCTGCTTTGAAATGGGTTCCGTCACCACATGTCGGAGAACAAAAGTTACTTTGATGAGTAAACTCTTTTTCTATACATTTCAGGCTGCTCTGACTTATACCAGGGACCTGACCCAGGTCAGAACAGACCCAGGATTGGGGGACCACAAAATGGCTAATCATCATCTTTGTAAACAACAGCCCACAGACGCACCAAGTGCTTGTTGGTTGCAAGTAAGGATCTGGGCCTCAGTCCGTCTCTCTCTCTCCTCATGAGGATGAGCTTTCCAGGGTGGTAGGACGTGGAAGAGGCTGTTATAATTCTGAACATTTATAACAGGAACATGCAGGTTTCCTGTTGACTTGTGTTTAGATTTTCACAACATCTTTTTATATTACGCGTCCCCCCCCCAAATACTCTTTCATTTGTTTAACAACAAACTGTCCTTTGCTGAGCTGATGCTAGATGGAGGGTCTGTGAAAATCAGATGAGCGGTTGGCACTCACTAATTAAACTTGGCTTATTTATTGATACTACCTTGACACGTACCTTTTTATAGATGTAGCCTAGGCATGAACAGTAAACATTTAACCAGGCCTGGCTCCTTCCCTTCTGACATTAAACTAATTTATTGCAGCAACAAGAGCAGCCCCAGGCAGCCCCTCTTTCCCCACAATTCAAGCCCTGGATTAGATGGAGAGAATATAGTTCTACATTTGTAAAAGACAAGGTGCTGCTATTCTACAAAGGAACAGTTACGTGGCATGTAACCTATTCTGGGACTCAAACCAATTAGGATTTAGGAACTGAGGAGACAAATCAGTGGTCTAAATGCAATACCACTGACGGTCATATGTATCAATTTCAAAATGTATTACAACATTCACATAGATACATGTTCCTGCGTTTTCCTCACATGCGCCACACACCTGTACTGTAATATAATATGAAGCACTTAACTGCCTACACCATGTACCAGTAAAGCAAGAGAGAGTGGAAGTAAAATAAAACTTCTCCGTGGTATACACATCAGAATTAGTCCAGGTCCCTTTAATGCTGTGCACCTACTAGTTACCTTTAATTGGTACATATCAAAATAGCTGAAAAGGGCAACTAAACTTTAACCTCAGAATCTGAACATGGAGAAAACACTTTGCTTTTCTCACCTTTACTAGCATTTTAATGTCAAATGTCTAGTATTAAAGCCTAGCACAGCACCCAGCACAAATCCTATCACAATACAAGTAAACAGTAAAAGATGGAATTGATTTATACATAATTGATTTATTAAGTTGAAACCTCCCATTACAACAAACCAGATTACAGAGTAACAGCTGTCACATTTAATTACATTTTTTAATTAAAGCAGAATCTATAAAACATACTAGTCCATAAAAAATAAAATCAGGGTGCCATGGAAGAGACTTTCTGAAAGCATCTAACTGATTTCTTTATGGATTCATATGGACGTTCTAGAGGAACTTCCACACCCTTATTTAAAATCAGTACAACCAGTTAATCTGTTTCAGAGCAGGATGAACTAAAACAAGTCAGGACAAAATTCGACCAATGTCTGCCTTCTAAAGCAACCTGATGAACAGCAAGGACACATCTGATCTCTCTCACAACTTAGGTCAGGGTAGTCATTATTTTTTGTCAAGGTCCAAATTTCTTGGTCAAGGTATAGTCAAAGGCCAGACTCCAGAGAAAATAATAATAATAATAATAAGTAAATAAAAAGATTTTGGGGTCTGTACAAAAGCATCTCGCAGTCCGGATTTGGTCCACAGTCCACCTATTCGCAAAAAGAAAAGGAGGACTTGTGGCACCTTAGAGACTAACCAATTTATTTGAGCATGAGCTTTCGTGAGCTACAGCTCACTTCATCGGATGCATACCGTGGAAGTTTCCACAGTATGCATCCGATGAAGTGAGCTGTAGCTCACGAAAGCTCATGCTCAAATAAATTGGTTAGTCTCTAAGGTGCCACAAGTCCTCCTTTTCTTTTTGCGAATACAGACTAACACGGCTGTTACTCTGAAACCAGTCCACCTATTGACTACCCCTGACTTACGTGCAGCAGAGATTTGTATAACTCGCCAAAGTGACCACGAACAGAAATAAAAGGACAGGACTATAGGACACAGAACTGGAAGGGACCTCCGGGGTCATCAAGTCCAGTCCCCTGCTATTGCAGGCAATCCAGGACAGCAATAATTATCCCTGGTTGGTACATAATTCAGATTTCACAAATGGAAAATAATTAGGAAGAATCATGGCATCAAGTTGAAAGAATGTATGCATACTAACAATTCCACAAGAACTAAATAGCACTGGGAAGGAAAGGATCTTGTCTGGCTCATCCCAGCTTGAATCACTGAGGATGTGGCAGACAGGCTTAAAAGGCAGCAAACATGTCTGAGAACAAAATTGTGCTATAGAGACTAACTAGGTTATAGCATGGCGTGGGAAGCATGGGTCTCAGAGAAAAATAAACACTGCTCAGAGAAACCAGGCTAGACTGTGTTGGCTACAACCACATCTAAACATGATGGTAGCTTCTATAGCTCATCTATGATCTTAGTGAGAGTTGAGCCAGAGAGAATAAGTCACCTTCCTACAGCTCCTCTAAGAACAACTATCAAAGGAATTTAATATATAATATCAAATATTTGTATTTACGCTTCAACAGGTCTTTCTACCTGCCTCTGCCAGGCTATGTTATTACCTTGTCTTTGGGTCAGTGCACAGTTGGATGCATGCACAACACACAAGTGTATTATTTTCTTTGGTTCAACCATGCACATGTTAAAAGGACCTTTTAAAACTCAATGGGCCAAGTTCAGCTCAGGTGAAACTCGGTTGATTTGCCCTACTGAACCCAGACCTGAATTTTCCAGCACATTTACAGGGCTGATTCATTCCAACCATCCAAACTGAAAGACATGCAAACACATCTAACAGCACAAGAATAAACTTTGCTGTCTAATCGTCAAACAAGGTGGGTGAGGTATCTTTTATTGGATCAACATTTGTTGATGAGAGAGACAAAGAAGAGCTCTTTGTGACTCAAAAGTTTGTCTCTTTCACCAGCAGAAGTTGGTCCAATAAAAGATATTACCTCACCCACCTTGTCTCTCTAATATCCTGGGATGGAGGAGGATACAACTACACTGCACAGAATAGTCAGACAGTAACGTGAGAGGGTTTGTTTGCTCCCAGCAGGTGTCAGCATTCTAATATACCAATCGTGAATGCTGCTTGTCTCATTTTAAAAAATCTATAGCATTTGTAAACCAAATTCAATGGATTGAAAAGGCAAATTACTACTTTCTAAACAGCCATGGATTAATATTCCATGGCTGTTTATAAAGTAGTAATTTGCCTTTGCCCAACATAGCTTTTCTGCAATAGAAACAATCAAATATGCAGCAGTGGATGATGGTTACTAATTCTCATCCAGCTAGAAAGTATGGTTGTAGTTCAAGTCTTAAAGTAGGAACTTCCTGGGGCAGTTTGACTCTTGGGATGCTCACTTTGGATTTCTTTAGTAAGTGAAAAACTCTAGGTCATGATTCTGCATTAGAATCTGCTAGTATGGGACCCCTGAGCTTGTGCAATATTCCACAAACTTTTGGACTCCACATGGGTACAGGGATCTATGCGAGCGGGTCATGCTAGAGCACTGGCCCTAGTTTTGAAATGGACTTCTGTGTTATGATTTTGTTTGTTTTAGGTATACCTAGAGAAGAGGTGTGGAAGCATAACTCTGTTCCAGCTGAATACCTGTACAACTGGGCACTTACCTGTCTAACACTAATAGAGCTCACAAAGGAACTACAGCATACACAAGATTCACCTTTAGCATCTCTGACTCCAAGACCCAGTCTGATTGCATATAAGTCAACAGAAGTTTTGCTGTCCTCTAACCCTAGTGATTCTATTATTTAATGTTACTTTTAAATGTTTGGCTTTATGTTTGCTATTCATAGCTAATAAACATAAGTTGCTTACCCGGTGTAGAAAATCATTAGGAATATCTAAGTAATTTATTTAGAAACGTTAAAAGGAATAATTCTGATAACATAGGTGGGTCATTCTAAACTCAAGAGACTTGACTGAAGAGAATACCATTCGGTTTTCATTTAATTCTGACGAGAAGAGGATTAAGCAAGAGGGCAAATATAACTTGTATGTCTAGCACATTACATGATTCATAAACGATAACAGAAAAAGCCCTTCCGAATTGAATTGTGTATTTAGCAAAGATTCATTTTCCTAAAGTGACATTTTCAAAGTCACTTTAAGCCCAGAAAAGATTGTTGAAGAGCATGCTTTTAGTTCTCCCAATGGGCAGAACACTTATTCTGGAAAATCCCTCTAGTTTTAATGTGACAGGAGTTTTCTTATTGGGTTAAAGCTTGTTTACAGCAAACTTTACTGCTCTGTTGCAAGATTCCATCTTTGCAATAAAGTATCTTTTGGCAGAATCAGTTTTTTAATAAAATGTTGGGAAATTAAACTTCTTTTTCTTTATTTAGTTGACAAAGTGTGATGTCTACCAAATACTTTCTAATTTGAGATTGCAGGTTGCTTTTAACCTCCCCATATAAAATGATGGTGATTATCTGATAGCTGCTTCTAACTGGCAAGTGGGTTTCATATTTTTGTTAGGGGAAAGGCTTTTCAGGTCACTTACAGTGATATTTCTAGGAACAATGTCTTTACAGATATTATACTGATAACCACAAGCACTTGTCCCTTCAGAAGATGCTCACAAACAATTCATTGTGAATACAAGTTACTTACTAAGCTTCATGAATGGAACAAAAAAGGTAGGGTGCTTATAGATGACATGGTTTGTTTCAGCGAGTCAAAGTAACACACCAGGGCTTTGGCTAGTTCAGGGTCTGCAGCGGGCAGGGGCGATACCAGGCTCAGGAAGGTGGTTTTCCCAGGGCGGGGCTCACCCGTTGCCCTGCGGGTGCGCTGACCCCGGCGATTTCCCCAAAGGCGGGAAACTCGGCTGCAGCGCCTGTGGTAGTGGCGCGCTGCTTTTGTTTCCCCTTTTCAGGTACCTGCAGCGACAGGTGCCTGCTCTGCACGGGCGCTTTGCTGGCAGCGGGCGGGCGGGCGCCAAAGGCCCGGAGCGCGCCCGGCGGGGCGGGAGGCAGGCCGCAGGCTCAGGCCCTTCACTCGCGGAGAGATGATCAGGCTGACAAAAGCTGGGAGCCCCAGCACTTGCGGGTGCCCGCACTGCCCTAGGTGAAGCGTCGCTTGGCGAAAGCCGGTTGCCCGCCGCCTCACGCCAGGAGTCCCGCGTGGCCGAGCGATCCGTTCGCCCCCCAAAAAGCGAACAGCATCTCGCCGCGTTTTACCGCGGAGAGTCGGGTTCAGGGCCCTGACCCCCAGTACGCCCCGAGCCGCCCCTGCCCTGCGGCGGGGCAGGGAAACGCCCCCGAGGGCGGCACGGGGGCGGCGAGGGAGACCCGTTTTGCGTCGCTCGAAGCGGCTTCCCCCCCCGCGCCGCTCACGGGCCCCCGCGTTCACCCGGCAGGGACCCTCGGGCGCGCCCCGTCTGAGCCCGGCCGAGCTTCCCGCCGCGCCCCGGCGGGCTGAATGCCTCCCCCCCCCCCCGCCGCGCGCGGATATCGCCCCCCCGCCCCCCGCGCGCGGATATCAGCCCCCCCCACCCCCGGCCCCACCGTCCCGCCTGCGGCGCGAGGCGGAACCGGCGCCGAGCGGGAGGCGGCGGTGCCCGGATGCAGCAGCGCAGCGCGCCCGACCCCAAGATGGCGGCGCCGAGCAAGCAGTGAGCGGGGCCCGGGCGCGTCAGGGGGGGGCCCCCATGAGAGACTCTGGGGACGGGAGAAGCGCCTGGGGGAAGGGACTGGGAGGAGAGGGGGCCTGGGAGGTGATGGGGCTGAGGGGGTGGTGCGAGGGGGGAGGGCAGTGAAGGGGAGGTTGGGGAGAGACCCCCATGGGGGCCTGGGAGGTGATGGGGTTGAGGGGGTGGTGCCATGGGGGAGAGGCCCCTGGGGGAGATGATGCCATGGCGGAGGGCAGGGAAGGGGAGGTTGGAGGAGAGGCCCATGAGGTCAAAGGGAATGGGGTTGAGATGAGGGGACATGAGGGCCAGTTGGGGGGATGGTGGCATTGGGGGAATGACAATGTGGGGGAGTGGCTTTGGGGATATAGGGTCCTGTGTGTGGTAGGCTGAGAGGATAGGGCCCCAGGGGGACACGGAGGGGGGTCACCAGGGCCTGGGATTGGTGGGGAGTCTGGGGTCCTGTTGGGGAAGGAGATAGGGTGATACAGTTGGGGGCAGGGGATGGGATGGTGAGGGTAGATGAGAACATGGGGCAGATGCTGGGGATGTGGGGCAGCTCTTGAAAACACCACCTGTGGGCAGTGGGGTTACTCACGTGGGCCCCTGCAAAACAGTGTGGTGGACCAAGGCATGCTCAGAAACAATCTTCACCTGGGGCTGTATGATAAGCAGATGACTTACAAATCACTTCATTTTGTTTTATTCAATCTGGGCTCTAGGGTCTCAGGGCTGCAACTTTGGAGAGGGCAAACATTGCAAGGGAATGTTTGTTTGTTTTAAAAGCAACTGTTTATCCTGGAAGCTTCTTGCACCAAATTAATAGAAATATATCATTGGGTCTAGAGCTAGTAAAAGTTTGTTTTTCCCAAATCTAATTTTGGGGTCAAATTTATTATTGTTTACTTCCTGTACAACTCACAAAGCCTTTCCAAACAGGAAAGAAGACATGTTCCCTGCCCCTAGGAGCTCTTAGGCCTGGTCTACACTTAAAAATTAGATCAACCTAGCTACATCTCTCAAGGCAGGCAGCCTGTCTCCCTACCCACCTCTACTGCACTCATCACCTTCCAGTAGTGCCTTAAGTGGCATGACTAACATCTGTCACATGTAGTTCCTTCCCTCTCATCCTGCTGGGGGCAGGGAGGGGAATTGTGTGTGCAATGGAGTGTTTTTTATTGGTATGTTTTTTGTTTTTAATGTATCTCTTGTTCTGTGTGTGTATATACAAGAGGGCCAGTCAAAGAGGTGTGCCTTAATTTGGAGTGGAAGGTGGTGAGGTTTGGGATTGTCCTTCGTTCCTGTGAGAGTTTGTTCCACAGTCCAGTACCAGCCCCCTGAGAAAGCTCTTGTTTCTTGCACCATAGAGTTCATTTGTGCATGGGAGCAGAGTTTCAACTACACACTTAATTCTGGATCTTCAGGTCATGGTGTACTTCTGCAGTACAAGTAATAAATAATAATAGGTGATCTTTTAGATGGCCTGGGCCCAAGCCTCTGCATGCCTTGAAAATAGTATTGAGACCTTGAACTTGACTTGATATTCTATAGCAGTGGATCTCAACCTTTCCAGACTACTGTACCCCTTTCAGGAGTCTGATTTGTCCTGCATACCTCCAAGTTTCACCTTACTTAAAAACTACTTGCTTACAAAATCAGACCTAAAAATACAAAAGTGTCTCAGCACACTATTACTGAAAAATGACTGACTTTCTCATTTTTACCATATAATTATAAAATAAAACAATTGGAATATAAATATTGTACTTACATTTCAGTGTATAGTATATAGAGAAGTATAAACAAGTCATTGTACGATATTTTAGTTTGTACTGACTTTGCTAGTGCTTTTTATGTAGCGTGTTGTAAAACTAGGCAAATAAGTAGATGAGTTGATGTACTTCCTGAAAGACGGCTGCGTACCCTGAGGGTACGCGTACCCTTGGTTAAGAACCACTTTTCTACAGGAACCCTCTGTAGGGAGCAGCTACAGGTTTGATGTGCTCACAGTATCCTGTGTTGGTGAGAGAATGCTGCTGCATGTTTCGTACTAACAAACCCTTCCCAAAAGAGTAGAACTAATCTCTTAAGAAAGACAAATGTTTATTTGTAGGCTTGGCAGAATTTGATTTTTATTTTTTTTTATAATTTCAATGAATAATATCGATTTTATTTTTAAATATTTTTTCAATTTTTATCAATTTAAATTTTCACAGTTGCGTAAAATTATGGGACATTAGATAACGGGAGGCAGACAATAATTATTTAATGACAGATGTTGAGATTCAAAAAGTTAAAACATTATAACCATTAAAACACAAATTGTTAATATCACATCAAAATATACAAAGTAAAGATCCTTAAATCAAACTCAAGTAAGAAAAATGCTGCTTGTGAATTTATTAATCTGTTCATTTTGATTATTGGTGGAAATTATTTTTCGAGGTGTGCGTGTGTATGAGATTATGCCCGTGTTTAATCCTTTGCAGAATAAAGAGCCCGAACTAGTTTCTTCTTATGGTAGAAATGGGCTTTCAGGAGGGATTTAAGTGAGAGGGTACTGGCTTTGTGGACCAGCTCTGGAAGGGCATTGACTGGAGAGTGGGTGGCATGGGAAAAAGCTTGAAGACTGCTGTAGGAGAAGCGTATGAATGGGTGACAAGGTCGGCTACATTGTACCAAATGTCCTAAATTATGCCCAATAACTGTGGCACTGATGCTGATTTTGCTAGTGTGCTATTTTCTGTTTTTAAAATTGGGTGGTTGTTTTCTTTGTCTTGGAATATAATACATATATTACCGTATTATTGTCAATAATACTAAAAGGGTGATTTCTAACCTTTTTCTCCAGATATGGGCTTATTTTGCCCAAGAAAGCATTGCAGAAAACTCTGATGTTGAAGAAACATTCAGTCTTCGCAGATGACTCTGATGAGGAGGTTAGTTATCAATAATTTTCTCCACAGTAACACTGAAATGTACATTTCATTCTGCTGCTTTTCAGTACGTTAAATGGAGGATTACTTTGAGCTGAATATCGATTGGGAACATTTTATGGGCAGATGCCTGCTAATAACAAAAGAAGTCCAAATTCAATATACATTTCATTTCCAAAAATGCCTTTTTGAGTAGCATGATCTAGTGGTGAAAGCAAAGATCTGGGCCTGGGGAGCTCTCAGTTCTTTCCTTGATTCTGCCGCTAATTTGTGTGATCTTGAGCAAAGTACTTAACTTCTCTGTAGGCAAATGGTTCTTTGAAATAGATTTTTGCTATTCTGGAACTGTTATGTCCAGAACTCAAAAGACCTTTAACAGCTCATTTCTTCAGCTTGTCTCTATAATTAAAATAAGTCTGCACTAATGCTTCTAAAAGTGTGTAGTCTGGGGTATTTCTGAAGAACATTGTGCAGTTTAAAGTTCAGAGTTCTGTACTGTTTTTAAGGGGTACATTTTGTTTTAGGTATTTTTGAAATACAAATCAGTGCTCTAATAGCCTGATCCAACTTCATTTGAAGTCCTATCTGAATCTTAATGAAAACAGTGCAAAATTAACCCTGATGTGTATGAAAACTTTTATTTTAACACAATAGGTAAGAAATAGTCAGAGTTGTGCACCTGAGAGTTGTCTGGTTATGCCATACGCATTTGAAGTTACTTTGTATAGTGTGAAAAGGAGTATAATTTATCGCAGGTTTATCACTTGTGAGTTATGAGTCTATACAGGTAAAATTACACTCTATCCCTATGTTTGTAGCTCTGTCTGACATGTTCTATTCCATAGACTTGTTTGGTGGCTGGGTGAGCAAGTTGAACATATTATTCATGTGGACAAAATAAAAGATGAAATGTCTCGTAAGTCTCAGGAACAGAATGAAGTAACTGCACTAGTCAGATGTTTTTGTAAACAGATTGTAAAATTTTAAGGATGAACAATAATTCATCCTTGTGTTTAATCCAAACAAAGGTCCCAACCCTGTAAACACTTATCCACACGCTTAAGTTTACTTATGTGAGTAGTCTGATTTAATTTAGTGGTGCTACTTGTGAGAGTAAAGTTAAGTACATGTTTGGAGGATCTGGGCCAAACCTCACAAAGATTCTTTGACAGCTTATTTTTGTTAAGCATTCACAAAAATTGAGTTCATAATTGGCATGGAGCATAATTAGGAAGTGAAATGATCTTCTAGAAATCTAAACTTCGTAGAGTTTAAAGAATTCCTGCTTTGTCAGTAGTTGATTGGGATATGGAAGAATGCCATAGACTTTTTGTATTTCTTTTCCTTGATGATGCAATTTGATTTCTGGATGATGACTTCCATGACATTTCAAGTCGAGCGTTAGGACAGTGTACAATACTGCTAGTACATGACTTACCTAAACATGTACTCTGGTTCTTCTTCGAGTGCTTGCTCATATCAGTTCCAGTTAGGTGTGTGCACGCTGCATGCACGGCTGTCGGAAGGTTTTCCGTAGCAGCCACCCGTCGGGCCGGCTGTGGAGCCACCTGGAGTGATGCCGATATGGCGTTTTATATACGACCCTGCCGGCCCGACCCCCCTTCAGTTCCTTCTTACTGCCAGTGACAGTTGTTGGAACAGTGGTTTCTTGTTCTCCAGTTGTCTACTACTCCCTAGCTATCTTACTTATCTCTGTATATAGTTACCCATTGTTAGTTAATTGTTTAGTCATTATCTCTAGTGTTAAGTATAGTTTATAGCAGTTGAGGGTTTTCCCCTTCAACGAGTGTCCTATGGGGCATGCCATCCCAGGGCTTCAAACCTTGTAGCTCTTGCGGCAAGCTTATGCCCACGGCAATCTGCACAACTCCTGTCTTCGGTGCCTGGGAGAGGCCCACCAGGCAGACGTGTAAAATTTGCAAGGCGTTTAAATCCCGAACCAGAAAGGAGAGGGACGCTTGCCTGAAATAACTCTACATGGAGTCTGCTCTCCATCCGCCACAAGACTTGGGCCCGAGCGCCTCGATGCAGGGTGCTCCTCCAGCGGTGCCGTCTACAGCTTTGCAAAAGGACTCGGCACGCCCTCCTAGGGGCTGGTGATCTCCCGGGGCCCAGAAGCGCTCCCCCCGGCACTGCTCCCCCTCCCTGGCCGCCTGTAAAAAGCAGGCCATGGGAGGACTTCCTCAGAGGCTTGAAGCAGATGCTGCAGCCCCAGCAGGACACCCATAAGACTGACAGACCCTCCAGTAGGCCTCAGCCCGCATGGGCCCTCGGTCCCCCGGGCAGCCCCACGCCACCAGACTCTCTGCAGGTGGAGGAGGTCACGCTGACCTCCACTCCGGACACTTTTGAGGCCTCTAGAGGGCTCATTGAGATGACTGCGCCTGTGTCCCCGATCTCAAGGCCTCCATCAGCTCGAGCCCCGGTACCATCAAGGGGCAAACCGGCAATGTTTGGGCCATCTGCCCCCAGACCAGCATCACTGCGCCGGCCTGAGTCCCAGCGCTGTTCTGAGTCCCAGCACCGCACGTATGTTACGTGCCAGTCTGACTCGCGGCACTGGTCTTGCAGCCCCGATCCTCGGAGCTGTTCCCCACTCTAGGTGGTCATCAGCTGATAGGTTGTGGTCCCGCTCGAGGTCTAGGTCATGGTCTGAGACCTTGCGGCACTGCTCAGACCATCCTCGTTCCGTGCACCGCTCTCCATTGCAGCACCGCACCTCTCCAAGTTGCCGATCGCAGCGCAGATCTCCGGCACGGCAACAGTCGTGGTCACTCTCTCAACACCGCTCCCCATTGAGGCAAGGTCCAACTTCTTGGCACCTGTCGACCTCACGGTACCGCTCTCCACAATGGCACTGGTTGCCGCCTAGATCTCGCTATTCCTTGCAGTACCCATCCCACCAGTTGCGGGACACGGAGCTTTCCTTGATGCACTTGAGCACCGCCCCTCCTTGACCGTCCCGCTCCCAATCTTCCTCCCTTAGGTGGAAATGGCTATACACAAAAAGTAAATAAACTACAAATAGTTATTTTCCCCCCTCTAATCCCATTCAATTCACAGTACTAGTTTTCACATTTTCAGATAGCAGTGTGTTTTTTTTTTTTTAATGGATCCATATCCCTTTAACATTTCAGGAGGAAAGATTATTGCATTTTCTTTTACCTTTACCTTAATAATTTGAGCATAAAGTATCAGCACATTAATTTAAAGAAAATATTGTCAACTCAAATTTTAGCCAACATTTAGATTTTTAAAATGAAATATTTAAAAATCAGAAGCCCTATAGAAATCAACAATTTGTTCCAAAATATTCAGTGTAAACCGTAATTGCTATACAGTTTTTGCAGCAGAGAGAACCTGAAAGAGCACGGATCAGAAGCAAAACCGAAACTGATTCATTAATTTTTACTGTCCAAGCTGGACAAATGCAAAAAGTAAGTAAATGGTTAAAAGGAAATTGTATTATTAGTTTGAATAACCTGTAGCCTTACTAGTAACCAAGAAATTTAGTTTGTTTAAAATACAAGATGTTTAAATTTATCCAGCTCACTTTTAAAAAATATATTAATAACTTATAAAGAAAAGGAGTACTAGTGGCACCTTAGAGATTAACCAATTTATTTGAGCATAAGCTTTCATGCATCCGATGAAGTGAGCTGTAGCTCACGAAAGCTTATGCTCAAATAAGTTGGTTAGTCTCTAAGGTGCCACAAGTCCTCCTGTTCTTTTTGTGAATACAGACTAACACGGCTGCTTCTCTGAAACCTATCGTTAATAACTTAATAATTTCTACCTGCTCCAGCAGAGGGTGCAGCAACCCATGCAAATTACAGTTCGGGGTATGCTCCTGTCATTGAGGCACTGAGATGGCCGTATAATGCGAGGTGGATAGAGCTGGGTATTTTACAAATAAAAATAATTGATTATCTTAGGAACATACTGTTAAATTGGGGTATAACAAAGGAGTTTAAAGCAGGATCTTTATCCTCTTTAAATGTTGATCTATAGTTAAAGAGAAGATAAGTATTCTGGAGGTGGAGTTACAATATATTTAACTTCAGCATCGAAGTATAATGTTATGGTTTTTATCAACCAAAATTTATTTCTGAGAATTTTAATCATGCCCACAGTCTATGAATTTCAAACTCTAATTTTAAAATGTTTTAATTAATTTAATATTATGCTCACTCCACCTTCCACTCTAAAAATTTTCAATGTAGGTGAGATCTGTTACCCTAATATTACTGTTGGTTTTCTAAAGCTAAACTTGAGTTCTTTTTTTCTCTTGTGTGGGGGGAAAATCCAGAGCAAATCCAAGTGGAAAAGAAACACTATATCTGAGGTCCCTCATTCGCATAGTTTCTGAGCAATTCACAAACTGCCTCTGTGAAGTAGCAATGCCATATTACAGAAGGGAAACAGAGGCACAGAGTGACCAAGAGTGGGATCCACAAATGTATTTAGGCACCTAAGTCCTGATTTTAGGCACCGCTGTGATCCACAAACCTCCAGCTCAGCTAATCCTGTAAGCGCCTGGACTCGCTTGGTGCCTAAGTTTTTGCCGTAAAGGTTCCCTATGTTTCTGGCTCTGATTGTGTGCACTGCAGCCCTACTTTAGGTGACTGGGCACCTAAGTCCCAGAGTAATTCACAAAGTAGGGGAGAGAGGTTGTTTGGCTACCTAAGTCACATGCAGGGCCCGATCCAGTAGGCGAGCTCAGAGGTAGCCTAACTGCACACAAAACAGCTAGGGGGAGGAGCAGGCGGAGGAGGACTTTACAACTTTTAGCTGAGTGGTTAGCGTTTTTAGCCTTCCTCTGCAGCGGGGGCATGGGTCACTTGCGGGTTTAAACTAGTGTAAATGGCGGATTCTCTGTAACTTGAAGTCTTTAAATCATGCCTTGAGGACTTCAGTAACTCAGCTGGAGGTTAGAGATCTATTACATGAGTGGGTAGGTGGGGTTCTGTGGCCTGCAATGTACAGTAGGTCAGCCTAGATGATCATGATGGTCCTCTTAGACATGGGATGTGGGAGACTGCTGGATCAAGTCTTCCCTGTGCCTGAGGAGGAGGAGAAGGGATTTGAACAGTGATCTGCCCGCCTGAGGAGAGAGCCCCAAACACTTGGCTATGGAATGTTGTGGCTTGGATCTCCCTAAATCTCTCCTATTGAAGTTGTTCCACTTAAATTAAATATTGATTAGGCCAGAGCAAGAGTTAGAATGACTCTGTATCCTAGTGGTTAGGGCATTCACCTGCAAGGTGGCAGATCCTTGGCAGCTGAACTCCTGTCTTGCCTGCAGTTTGTGACTCTCGAACAGTGATAGGTGCCTCTCTGCAGCCAGGACTTGGCACCAAATTCAGAGAGAGGAGTGGGGCTTCTCATTGCATCTCCCATTGTCTAGCTTAGACGGCTCCCTGCCTACCATGCGGTCTTTGTGCATCACGTTCTAAGGCACCTATCTCTCCCCATTCATTTTATAGGAGCCGAAGTCAGGCTTTGTGGATCTCAGTGTTGTTCCAGTGATTTTTTTAGGCCTCTAAAAGTTATACGCTGTGAAGCTCAGCATCATAACACTTAAGTCTCTTTTGTGGATCCAGGCCTAAATGACTTGCCCAAGGTGTCTCAGGAAGTCTGTGGCAGGGATTTGAACACAGGTGTCCCAAGCCAAGCCCTAGGATCACCTTGCTCTCCAGTACATATACTTCTACACAGAAAGAGAGGAGAAAAAAAAATAAATCCAGTGAAATAATGATTTCATCATCTTGGTTTTGTTGTAGAATGTAAAATCTGTGTAAAATTCTGTGACTGCAGAGACCTCAGTGATTTGAAATTGATGAGTGGGAAAATTACTAGTTTTCGGTCAGACTGCTTGTGGACTTGCACTACATGTCTCAGCAACCAAATGCTATTGTCCAGAAACATTTTTCTATGCATGTGAGTAATAATCGATGCTGTCTGGTAAGCCTTGCTGAAATTCATGAAAGCATCTCAGTCATTTAATTAATATGCTACATATAAAAACAAAACAATGAAAAGTAAAGATTGCAAATGGCAAATTTTATTGTCACATTTATAACTAAACAAAAGCTTAAGTTAAATTCCCTTTCCTCCAAAGGATTTGTAATGGAGGCTGAAATACTCTTTAACTACGTCCTTACTACCAGACTCCACTATAACAAATCATACAAAACTTACCATGTTATGTCAGCATGGTACACAGCCAGCAAAAAGCAATAATCTCACAACTGCCTTTATAAAAAAAAAATCATTTCTTTTTAAACAAAATTACTTTATTAGTTCAGTAATAATTTCAGGGCTTTTCAAGATAAGGAGCAGCATTTGGGAGGGGTTTCATTTCCTGTCTGCTACTTTATCAGTCAGAACTACATCTCGAATGTCTGAAGATTGTGTATTTATAACTGAACTCTAATAAAGTCCATGCTGGGGAATCTGCACACCTGACTTGGTCATTGTGATTATATATTAGATACCAAACTTGTGTTCCCTTTTTTTAATGTTACTATGCATATTTCATTAAGATTTTGTCTGCATCCTTGCTGAATCTGTTAGAAAGGATTTGAAAGGTGATAATATCTTATAAAGTCTGCTCACTGTCGCCAAGCTGGTTAGTGGATGTAAGTTACTGTAGAAGAAAGTCCTTTGGCTTGCTCATTTAAGCAAAGTGTCCATGTTAGTGGGACAGAAATTCTCTTTAAATGAAGTGTTAGTCATGAATAATTAATAAAGCAAGAAAGGAGGCTTGTTAATTCTAGTACGCTAGGTAAAACCTAGTGTGTGGCTGTCATAGCAAGGGAAGGATTTGTTCTTTCACTATTTTCAGTGTTAAAATCTTTAAAATTGTGTTTTATTTTCCCTTACCACTAGAAAGTCTTTTATTGAGCACATAGACTATAGCAATACATCATTTGAGTCTTTAAAAATAACGCAGAACAGAAAATGTATCAGAAATAAATTTCTCAAAAGGATCTGTCCCCTATATTCCTCTTCATCTAGGACTTGTCTGTATGACTGCTGCATTGTTGCTTGCTCTGCTCCTGTCTATGGAGTTTAATAGACCATCTTTCGGTGCTAATTGATACTTCATTTACAGCAAGTGGGGTGCCTGCTTCCGTATCTCTTAAGATCCCTCCATGCAGATTTCCCTGTCCTTGCAACTTTTAGAAATTGCAGTCTTCTCCTTTACACTGAGGGCTTGTCTACATAGGGAAATGCACCAGCAGAACTTTAGTGTGGTCATAGCAGTATAACTCCCTGTATGGAGACTCTTATTCCAGTAAATTTCCCTATTTAGAGAAGTTCTCATGGTACTTTACACTGCTCTTGCAATATAACAGGGCCTTAAAGTGGGTGTAACTAAGGCTCCTTTAAGGCTTCTTTTTTTTGCCAAAGCTGTATGAGATGGCATTATTATGAATGAGAGTCAAATCCTGAGATTCCTGATGTGTTGTGAGAAGAACTAAGTACTGTACTTACGATCTGTGATCCAGTTATCTTTGGTCTTGCCTTCACTACAAAAAAGGATATGTTCTTAACTCAAGTTAGCTAACTCAAGATAAAATCCTAATGAAGACAGAGCAGTTAATAGTTTTTGCATGAGTTAGCAGGTCGAGTTAGAGTAGGTTTGCCCATAGTCTTTAGCTTGACCTGCTAACTCATGTGAAATATGAGCTGTCTTGTCATCATTAGGATTTTACCTTGTGTTAGCTAACTCAAGTTAGATCATTTTTTTTTGTCAGTGTGCAAACAAGGTCATTTAATGTAGTGGGATAGCTGGCCTTGCCAGCTTCTTGGATATTGTCCTATCTTATATTTAACAACTAATCACGTATTTAAAATGTATGGAATATATATACAGTAGGGTTTTCAGAAACAATGTGAACAGGTCAATATGATAGTCTAATTCTGCTGTCTTTTTGGGGATCAACTTTGGCTTCCACTGGCTTTTGTTTTGTGAATGTCCACAATTAAAATGATTTCAGCAAGTTGATGAAATAGCACTCTAACACATTTTTATATCCTGGAAGGATTTACGCTATTATTAGAGATGTTCTCTTACTTTGGGCCAAAATTATTTTCTGTGCTTCATAGCCCTGCATCTTATCCCCTGCCTTAATTTATAACAATATAACATTAGAAATGCTGCCCCTTAAAATGAAAGCTGTGGGGAACCCTTATAATGAATCTCACGTTGTTGATTGATTGTTAATTCCATCCGGCCTTAAATGGAAAAGAGCATCCACAGGTATTAAAAAAACAATCTAAATGTATCCACTTAACTTGTGAGTCAACAGTTAAAATAATCATAGATGTACTAATTGTCTGCAGACCTCCAGACATAAAAGGTGTCCTGGAGTGACCAAGAGGTATGCTGACTGTTATGGTGGCGAAACCCAAGACTTACTTGCTTCAGCGAGTTCAGCACCTTCGCAGACATCATCTCTGATGCTATCCTCCCAAACTTTGTATTGGAACTGACCACCTCTTGTCTCCAACCGGCTAATCCTACACATATGGCCCCGATGTGTTTTTGAGTTTAGGAGGGGTCATAGGGAGCGCAAAAATCACCCTCCTATTTTTGGCAGACCACAACCTTCTCCAAGCACAGTCCTCAAACAGGATGGTGGCTCTCATTGTTGTCTACCTTCATAACCACATGGATCCAGTTAAACATAACAGCATCCTCAGAGAAAACAACGGTGAACAGATAGCATTTTGTCAAACCTACCATTCCTTGAGCTATGATCGTACACCGAACGCAGCCAGAAATATGGCACCACACTATTATATCACCATGATTTTCTGATAGTCTACAATAATGAAAGAGGGAGGGAAGGACATTTGAATGCCTGTGTTGAAAATCTAAGGTAGAAGCATTCAATACAAGAATCTCCTGTGGTCCTAATCCACAATCAGGATAGAAACAGAGAGAATTTATTTTCTTTACCATTGCAGCCACTGTATCACTACTATCAGGACTTTCCAGGACTGTAAATTGCTTCATCAATCCAGACTACATACACTCTACCTAGGAAGCCAGTATTACCTGCTTTGAGAACTATCAGCATGTTTCACAGAGAAGAGATTCCAAATGTGGGATGATAGGTTCTGTGAACAAGAACCATACACCTCTCTTCCAGAGGAGAGAAGAATGGTCATAGGCCCTTCCCAGATTCAGACTGAAGTGCAGAATTTATATACAACCTAATCTTCACCCACAACAACTAAGAGGAAAAATTTAAACGAGGAGGAGGAGAAGGTGTCTTTCTCTCTCACAAGTGTGTATGCATCCGCATGCACAAATTCCAACAACCTGATGATGAGGGGGCAGAAACTAAGGCCTGGTCTATGCTAAAAAGTTAGGTAGACCCAGCTGTCACTCAGGGGTGTGAAAAATCCACACCTGCTGAGCAGCACAGTTAAGCCGAACTAAGTTGCAGACAGGGCTAGGTTGATGGAAGAATTCTTCCGTCGATCTAGCTACCACCTCTTGGGGAGGTGGATTACCTACTCAGACAGGAGAGCCCCTTCCAACGGTGTGTAGGCAATGCCACTGTAGCATTTCACATGTAGATAAGCCCATAGCTCACTAGACTCTGTTGCTTTAATTCAGTTTTTGCAGGTGCTTAGATGCTAGGTTTATGGATGTCCGATAAAAACCTTTACTGTGATTATTTCCAGATTTGTATTTTATTTATTTATTGGGTCCCTCACTTTGAATCTTTGCCCCACATTTTCACCTTGTCAAGATGAGAGCTGTGTCTTTCCAGCTGAGGTCTTGTCTGGTTTCATGTGAATACTTGGTCAGGATAACATGTTGTTGTAATTAAGCCTTGGGGCTACAACAATAGCCTAAAATCTGATATTGAAAGTTTTTGCTTTTGTGAACAGATTAACCATCTCAGCTTTTCTCATTTACTGACCAGTTAATAACTCTACTTACTCTACTGTTGGCGATTAGCCAGGGATTTTCTGCATACCAAGTTAAAACCAATTGGTTATAGTAGGAGATTAAAATTAATTCTGGTTTAATTTGTCTGACGGGTCATTAAGTCTAGTTTCATATCCCTTTGAAATGAATTACAAAACGAAGAGAAATAATTGATCCTGTGTGCCTAATGTTGAATGCCTTGAAGGAGAAACCTCCAGAAAGCTGGTAGATATCTTGTCAGAGAAAGATGATGCGGGTCTAAGGTGGCAGTTTACTTCTAAAGTGAGAAACCATGTAAAAGAAAAGAATAAGGCAGTATATAATGTCCTGCATACAAGTATTTGCAGTATATAAGGTTTGGGTGGCAATCGCAGATCATGCTTCCCTCCCTCACAAATCCGTAAAAGAGAATTTACCCCTAATCAAAAGTGCTTTGAGTGTAGCTTTATTAAAATACACTCTGCTGTAGGTGGTCTAAATTTTCATTGGGGTCATACGTCCTTTCCTGAGATGTCAGTGGAAGAATGCACTGGCGTTTCTCATGCGCATCGAGATCCTAATTTAAGGTAATTGAATGTCCTAAAATTTTCCATGAGACATTCTTAATCTTACATGTTTTACAAGAGCTTTTTAATTTAAGCCCAGATAATAAGGTCCCATCTACACTAGGAAACTGACTCAGTGCTGAAAATGGTTGTCAGCAATGGGCCTTAGTCTTCCTTTCTGTAACAGTGCAGAATATGGTTTTGCTACATCTGTACTAGCAGTTAAATGGTTTTCAGCACCAATTCTGGGAGAACCATTGCTGACAACTGGTCCATTTCCTAGAGCAGTTGGGACCAATGGGTCTATATTAAATTAGAATAAAAGGGAAATGAAAAGTTTTCAGACTTCACCTTACATTCTTCAAAACATACACACGTATAATCACATGATTTACTCTTCTTCTTTTTGCTTAGGTATTTGAGGACTTTTGAATTATTGAGCTTTTTGTACAGCATTCAGAGTGCTGTAAAATGCAATCACAGTGAGACCTTAAACAATTCAAAACACTGGTCAGTAGTGTGGTCTTCACATCCCTCCATACCCATGTAGGAATGACTGTAAAGAAGAAATATATTTTAAGAAGTTATTTAAAATGAGAGAGAGAGGTTGCTTGGCAGACAAGAATTAGGAGAGCGTACTGGTAGATACTCTGGAGGGCAGGGATAGGATACAGAGGGACCTAGACAAATTGGAGGATTGGGCCGAAAGAAATCTGAGGTTCAATAAGGATCAGTGCAGGGTCCTGCACTTAGGACGGAAGAACCCAATGCACAGCTACAGACTAGGGACCGAATGGCTAGGCAGCAGTTCTGCGGAAAAGGACCTAGGGGTGACAGTGGACGAGAAGCTGGATATGAGTCAGCAGTGTGCCCTTTTTGCCAAGAAGGCCAATGGCATTTTGGGATGTATAAGTAGGGGCATAGCGAGCAGATCGAGGGTCGTGATCGTCCCCCTCTATTCGACATTGGTGAGGCCTCATCTGGAGTACTGTGTCCAGTTTTGGGCCCCACACTACAAGAAGGATGTGGATAAATTGGAGAGAGTCCAGCGAAAGGCAACAAAAATGATTAGGGGACTGGAACACATGACTTATGAGGAGAGGCTGAGGGAACTGGGATTGTTTAGTCTGCAGAAGAGAAGAATGAGGGGGGATTTGATAGCTGCTTTCAACTACCTGAGAGGTGGTTCCAGAGAGGATGGTTCTAGACTATCCTCAGTGGTAGAAGAGGACAGGACAAGGAGTAATGGTCTCAAGTTGCAGTGGGGGAGGTTTAGGTTGGATATTAGGAAAAACTTTTTCACTAGGAGGGTGATGGAACACTGGAATGCGTTACCTAGGGAGGTGGTAGAATCTCCTTCCTTAGAAGTTTTTAAGGTCAGGCTTGACAAAGCCCTGGCTGAGATGATTTAATTGGGGATTGGCCCTGCTTTGAGCAGGGGGTTGGACTAGATGGCCTCCTGAGGTCCCTTCCAACCCTGATATTCTATGATTCTATACTGGTATATGCAAAATCATGAAAGAAGGTTCAAACTCAAATGTGGGGGAAAAAGAAACCAAGAGGGATTTGGGAAGATTTTTCAGGGGTAATATACTGTAGTGCCTTAATGTTGTTATAAGAAGTTTTCCTTGGTTTGCACAGGAGCATTCTGTTTGTTTTTACTATAGGGTTAAAATATTTGCTCTTGACAGAAAATATTACACTATAAGCTTTGTGCCTCCAAAGAATAGCTTGATTGTGGACAAACAGAAAGCATGAGACAGATTGCTGAGTTTGTAGGGCCTTTAATAAATGAACTGTTGATAAGTAAAAACAATACAAAAGAACAGGAAGTTCTCATCTATCAGTGCTCATAGCAGAACAGGAAATTGTCACCCACAAACCATAAGAAGAGGTGTTTGTACTGGAGCCGTTTTCCTTAAACTTACTGACACTCTGGACAAACAAATGACAGGTGGACCTCTTTAGACCTTTGTGTATAAAAACGAGAACCATATATTACTTTTGCAGGTCTATAAATATTATACAAATACAAATTGATTTCTTGTAGGCTGAGTAGGAAGAAAAACATTCTAACCAGAGTTTGATATTTTGATATGAATACAGAAATAGGTTTTTCCTCTTTCCCCTCCACTCTACCCTGATGGGGCCCTTAGGAGAGCCTGCTCTTATAGCTGGGTCTCAAGGGAAAGTTAGCTAAAAGTTTTCTAAAAGATAAACTCTAGGAATTATTTAGGGGAAAGTTCTGGGGAAGTCAGATAGATGATCACAAGTGATTCCTTCTGGCCTTGGAATCTATGACTATGCCAAGCAGAAGGCAACCTTGTTCCCCAAGAACTGGCGTCGTATCTCAGGGCAGGCTTATCCTAGAACTGCTACAGCAGCACCGCTGCAGTGCTGCTAGTTCAGACGCTCTCCTGTTGGCATAATTGCACCACCTTCCTGAGCCGTGGTAACTGTGTTGGTGTGAGAGCATCTCTTACTGACCTAGTGCTGTCCACGCCGGCTCATGGATCAGCGTAACTTATGTTGCTGAGGGGGTGGCTTTTCCACACCCCTGAGTGACTTAAGTTATATCAAAGTAAGCTGTCGTGTACCTTCTACGTCTCCTGTGTAACACTGTCACTATCCCACAGAGTCAGCCCTAAATAGTCTTTTATATTAGGAAAGTTATACTGCTGGTCACATGACGTTGTGGAGCTATGTAATATATGTGAAATTAAAATGAGGGTTACTGTTTAGTTTTAAATAAATATTTGAAAAGAATCTGAAACGCTATTTTAAAAATTTGCTTCCTAAAACCACAAGAAAAAAGAAATGGATTAATGAAGTCAGGATTAATTGAATATGTTTGAAAATATAGAAAATGTAGATGAATGCATCCTAATTCCAGTCCAAAAAGTATGTTGCAGTGTAAAGGATGTAGTCATGAGCATCACTGTAGACTGTAAAAACAATGAGGAGTACTTGTGGCACCTTAGAGACTAACAAATTTATTTATGCATAAGCTTTCGTGGGCTAAGACCCACTTCATCAGGTGCATGGAGTGGAAAATACAGTAGGAAGATAAATATACATAGTACATGAAAAGATGGGAGTTGCCTTACCAATTCTAACAAGACAATTTGATTAAAGTGGGCTATTTTCCACTCCATGCATCTGATGAAGTGGGTCTTAGCCAATGAAAGCTTATGCCCAGATAAATTTGTTAGTCTCTAAGGTGCCACAAGTACTCGTTGTGTTTGCTGATTCAGAGTTGTAGCCATGTTAGTCTGTAACTGTAAACTGTGTGTGTGTATGATTTCGAATGGTTTACATTTGGGCAGGAGTGCAAGGCAGATGGCTCCTCTGCAGTAATTCTGTGAACTGACCAATGGATGTAGCGGAACAGCAATGGGTTTGAAACCCTCCTAAAAATAAGTGCATTATTGTTGTCTGTGAGCCATGCTCAGCTTCACAAGCCCTGGGCCTAGAATGTGGTTTGTTTCCACACCTTAAGTTATCCACTGCTAGATAAGAGAGCTGCCCCTTAATGATAGGGATAACTGTAATCCTCAGCTTTCCATCCTGGAGTCACTACTGTTTGTTCCCCAAAAGTATACAGCATGCTTTTTTTTTTTTGCTTTTTTTATTATTATTATTTATTTTTATTATTACTCAACTTTACAGGATTTACCATTTTTGAAGCCTGGATATAACTTTAGGTTTTTCTCTCTTCTGCCAAGGCCCACTCCATACACAGCTATTCAACCTTTAGCAAAATAGAGCATTAGAATGGGCAGTGTTTCAGAGCTGCTTTTTCTAGTCCTCCTCCTTTTACTTGTCTAATATTGGTCACTTATATTGAAGGAAGTTAGTTATTGAGGGGAAGGGCTTGAAAAGAATAGTTTGAATGGTTTAAGCTTCTTTCTGCTTTAGTATATTTTCCCTGAATGTAGGCTACATTATAGCAGAAAGCTTGTAAAAAAGTTGAGTACAGGTAAATTAATATAAGTTCTAATATTCAGTGAACACTTGTATATAGTCTTCAAAATATTGACAACTACCCTAGGACTATTGTTTCTGTTGCTGTGCTATAGAAAACAATCAGGGGCCCTTTCAGAGATACTGCCTTGGTTAGGTATAGAGATGGGATACACGAGTTATAAAAGTTCGGTTCTTTTTACGTGTACTTACTGCTGGAAGAAGCTAGCGAAGAGATCTATATTTGATATACTAAATACTGTTCAAAGCTTGAGAAACAGCACTTAACTTTTTTCCATGTTGAGAAACAACACTCGGCTTATTTCCGTGTTGACATGATTTCAACAGCATATGAAAGGAGGGACATGGCACATTGCTATTTTGCAAGCACCAAATGAAAGCAGAAGCTGCATCCATCAGCAGATCTGTTTGAATTTGTGTGTGCTATATTTATTTGGCTTTCCTCAGTGCAACTTTTCATTTCATTTTATTTTTTTTATTAGTGATTGACACAAACGCTCTTTTTAAAAATCTGATGTTGAGCATGGTTCATACATTATTGAAAAGATCAGCTGCCAAAATGCAAAAGAGAGGTTTTTTTCAGTGTTCCCCCTAGAAAAGACTGCTAATTGATACCTAACTACATAAACAAGGCAATGTGCCATGTCCTCTTAATGAATCTGTTTAACAAACAAAATCTTGTCTACTGTTTGGGGGGGGGAAAGAGATGCAGTTAAAAAGACAACAGTAACTAAGACATTTTTAGTTTAAAATATGATTAGAAAACTGAGAGAGTTGTATTTGTCTTAATTGACATTTTCAATTTGTTAATTTTTTCAGTTTGTTTCTTATGTTGTGTTTTCTTAAACTACGGAAGGCTAATGCTGCTATTTTCTGGCATATTAAAAATCTTGAAAAGCTTAAAATAAAAGATTAATGGATTAAATGGTTATTGTAACATGACCATAGTTCAGACTCAAGGGCATTTCGTATCTTCAAATTGCAAAACTACTAACATAGCTCAGGACTTGATCAAAACAACTGTTTTGTAAGTGCAGGAATACTTATAAGGTATCTGGTTATGGTGTTGTGTACAATTCTTTCATGCCTGATATTGTACTATAAGGTAGAGGTGTGTGTGTGTGTGTAACCACACAAGTTTTGTGTAATTGTGACTCCATGGAAGATTATTTGTACATAGTATTTATGGAAGTACAAATACACAAAACTGCTGCGGTTATGTGTCCACTTGTTAGTGGACACTAATTAGTCTACAGCAAAAAATAGATGTGAAGAATGAAAGCAAGAAAAGAGGGCAGATCAACTAGCATTATCTGCAGAGATTGTGTCAGGAAATTAATTCCTTGGCATTTATGTCCAAGGTATTATAAGATCATTGTGATGAATTTTTTAAATTATTGTTACCTTTAAATTGGCAAATTCCTATAACTTTGTTGTTAATAGTGTGTCCATTATTGTAGAGCTGATGAATTCACAGGCCATGTGAATTCCGACCAGAGACCTTCCTGTTTTATGGCATTAGAAATCTTTTAACCTTTAAAAAAAACTGCAGCTATATTTATCCTTCAGTGTTCACATACAACTCCCTAATGTTAATGGAAATTAGATTAATCTATTGATGGGAGAATAGACCCCTAAGTACTTAATATACTGTGGGTTTTTGTTTCATTTTCCACAATTTTTTTTTTTTTTTTTTTTTTGGTAGCAAAAACCAAGCAAGGTTTAGTGCTAAGGAAATTGAGGGGCTGATTCTGCATTAGCCAGGATCATAGTTTCAGAGTAGCAGCCGTGTTAGTCTGTGTTCGTGAAAAGAAAAGGAGTACTTGTGGCACTTTAGAGAACAAATCTGATGAAGTGAGCTGTAGCTCACGAAAGCTTATGCTCAAATAAATTTTAGTCTCTAAGGTGCCACAAGTACTCCTTTTTCGGATCATAGTGTGAGTAGTCACGGTTTAAGCTTCCCTCTATATCACTGCCAGTGCATTTCAGTCTGATCTGTATTACCTCTTGCTATTTCAGTCTTGGGTTCTCGCACCACTGCTCTGCTAATATACCTCAACACAGATAATTTTTTTATATGTAACACATACACACAATCAGTACTCCAGCGCCCTGTGGTATTACACTTGCAAGTATCTCTTGAACAGAGATTGCTTATTTTGTTGAATTGAACCAAATTGTATTGTTCTTTGGTGAGGTAATTTTCTTGGAAATTGTGTTGTAAAACTGATTATTATTTCTATACTAATTTGGGATAGTTTCTTTCCGTGGTACAATGCACTGATCTATTTTATGTTTGTTAATTAAGTTTCAGTTTGTTTCTTACAACTCCTCAGAAAAAAGCTGTAAAAGTTATAATAATAATACAGTGAAACCACTTTATTAAAAAAATAAGCTATGGATTATTATAATGTTAGAAAAATAAAACCCAGTATAACCTGTGTAAACACAATAATCTAATTTTATTGCTAATAATATCTTTTAATAGGCATCTGTGGGTGAGAGTCTACAAAAAGAAGCATTAAAAAAGCAAGTAATGAAGCAAGTAAGTTGTGGTGTGGGAGTCCTCATGCATATAACAAAGTAAGAAATTGCTATCATTAGTAACCATGCCAGCTAACGATGTTTTGACCTTGCCAGCAATCTAGGCTGGCTGTCGTCTTGTAATCAACACACAGTTTTTTGTTTTTTTTTTCAGTGTGGGTAAGAAGACTCCCTTCTTAACCATGCGTTTGTAACTAGTTTGGCCAGTCCCCTTTACTCCCAGTACTCCATGCATCAGTACATCCCAGAATGCATTGCCACACATGCTGCATGTGCGCAAGTCCTTCACATTTAGAACTTATGTTTAAAAATTCACTCAATCATGGTGATTTTCTGCATCCCATCTGCAATGCAAGACTTCTTTAAAAACAGATTTAGAATTCTCTAGTGCCAATTTTTTGTGTTCCAATTTAGCAAATGTGAAGTAGGAGTCTTCCCCTAGCTGATTTTTAACTTTCATGTTTCTATGGGTGTATTAAATTATTCCACTTTTCTGAACAAGACTGTTCTTGCAATTCTTTGGCTTTGTCCAGGAGCAGCTGAAAAATAGCCTAATGCAAACTTTGTAACTGAAGTTTCCATAGAGCTGAATGTAGTTTACAACAAATACACACACCGTAAAACCACGAGAAGTTGCATTTATTTCTGTGATGTAGAATGTAGTGATGCTTTATTGAATGAATATTTTAAACAACTTTTTTTTGGAGGGAGAATGTAATATTTTAAGGAAATTAAAGATGATAAAGTGTTGAGTTCTTGTATAATGGAGTTCTTACCAACAATGAGTCTTGTATTGGAAGACTCTTGGAAAGTTGTCCAGGAGGAATATGATACTTCTGTAAAGAGACCCAACTATAGGAAAACAATTACACTTAGCCGAAACATAATACAAGGTTATTTATAGGAAGTAAAGTGCATGGGATAAAGTTCTGTAGATGACCTATAGCAGTATATTTAGAGAAAACTATGTAGAAAAATAGATGGATAAATTGGCTAAACTTTTTATTATTTGTATTTATTTAAAAAAATCCCATTGAATCTGAGCTAGGGATATTATTTGATGGGTAATTCTCCCCTAAGCAGGATCCATAATAGCTTAATTGCTGTAATTATTATGTTTTCTCATTGTATTCTATTCCTTATCTCCTAAATATCCTTCTTCTTATAATTACTCTTATTTTTAATTCTGATACCAAACAAAGGACTTTGTATATGGAGTTATGGTGAATTTATGTTCAGTTTTGTAGTAGATTTATATAATGAACTAATGTAGTTAAAGCAAAATATATGAATAAAAAGTTTTAAAAGCTTAAAGTTGCAGGCTTCATTGGTCTGTGTTTCTCTTTTTTTTTAAGACCAAACTTGAGATTCAGAAGGCCTTGGCAGAAGACTCCACAGTGTATGAATATGACAGTATTTATGATGAAATGCAGCAGCAGAAGAAAGAAAGTAATGCCAAAGTACTCTCTGGAAAAGATGACAAAAAGGTCCATAACTGAAAATGTATGCTGTCTGTGTTACCTCTGTATGCTGGGAATAACCATGGCTATTTAACTGATTTTACTAAGTTTTTTGATATCCTAGTAACCCGTTGTTCATTCTGTAGCAGGGCCCACAAGTGTTGTGCTCAAAATTGTGTTATATAAAATTGTGATGTTGTAAGACTGGTAGTTGTAAGGTGTTGTAAAACTGGTAGTTCATCAAATATTTCAGGACTCTAGTCCCATTTCATTCTGTCGTTGATTGGAAGGACAACAGGTCTGCATAGCTTCCCACCCATAAGTTCTGTGGGACAAGGACCACGTGAATTGCTAGAGAGCCTGTTACAATGGGATAGTCCTGATAGCGCCTTTAGTCACTACAACAGTGCTGCTACTACTAATTCCGAAACAGGCAACCCAACTGAACGGGGGAAGGGCTGTCTTTGGGCAACCTGACCAAATTTTGTAGCAATGAGTATGCCTCTCACTAGTCAGCTGCTGTAGGGTCTGTCAAGAAGCTAAAGTAACTACATTTCAACTGTAACATGTGAACCAATTTCTACAGCCCAATTCCTTATTCTAGAAAATGGCTGAATTATCGTGACAAATCACATTTTCATTATTGCTCATTGCATTTGGTAATGGAGTGTTTGTCAGGCTATGATAGGTCTAAATGAAGAATGCCTCCCATTCCCTTACAGCAAGTTGAAGAGGGAGAGAACTATCACAAGACAGAAAACTGCTGGAAGAAAGGTTGTATTGAAAGCATTTGATCTCAGTCTGAGCAGCAGTACACCACTTGAAGCTAGGCTCAGATTTTGTTGAATGCAACTGTTTCATTAATGAGGAGAAAATTCCCATGATCTGGAGCTGAAAAATGTTTGTATTAGTTCATTGAGATAATTGTCCCAGCAGTGGCAACAGTATAAACCAGCTGGGCTGGCTACTGCCATTTTTGTTCCATTTAAAAACTGATTTTTTAGTGTACTTAGCAACTCTAATTTGTCTTTTCTCAGCCACCTTGATTCCATCTCATTACTCTTTTTTTCTCCACCTTAGCCCAAATACATCCAAAATATCCTCAAAGCAGCTGAGGTAAGAAAGCAGGAGCAGGAAAAAAGAATGGAAAAAAAAATTCAGAAGGAGCGTGAAATGGAAGGGGGAGAGTTTGATGACAAAGAGGCCTTTGTGACATCAGCCTATAAGAAGAAACTGCAAGAAAGGGCTGAGGAGGAGGAAAGAGAAAAAAAGGAAGCAGCCCTGGAGGGTGAGATTTACACTGAACCAATCTGACTCTCCCTCAAAAGGAAAGTGTGGCCTTTTGCTATTACAGATAGTGGTCATAGGTGTGATAGAGTTTTCATCCTGGTCTCCTGTGAGGATGTGACTCAGCAGGGAGGGGGAAGTGTTGACCTGGGAATGTGCCCTGGGGATGGGAGACCTGAGAGTCTGTCACCTGAGCCAGGAGGGGGAGGGGGAGGTAACACCTCTGCCCAGGAATGTGAACAGAGGCTGCAGCAGGGAACCTGCTGGGTGGGTTTAGTTCAGTTTGGGGCTGGGGAGAGGAACACAGGGAACCCCAGGGCTGGGGTCTAAGCTCCCTGCTCCCCCAGAAGGACGTGACTGAGTGGTCCTGGTTGTACCCACAAGCTCTGTTTTGGACTGTGTTCCTGTTGTCCAATAAACCTTCTGTTTTACTGGCTGGCTGAGAGTCTTAGTGGATCCCAGGAAGAGGGGTGCAGGGCCTGGACTCCCCCACACTCCGTGACACTCCGAATTAGGTTGTAGATGGAAAGGAGAGGAAAGTGATCAGGAACAGTCAGCATGGATTCACCAAGGGCAAGTCATGCCTGACTAATCTAATTGCCTTCTATGACGAGATAACTGGCTCTGTGGATGAAGAGAAAACAGTGGAGTGGTAGATAGACTGGAGGGTAGGGATAGGATACAGAGGGACCTAGACAAATTAGAGGATTGGGCCAAAAGAAATCTGATGCAGTTCAGCAAAGACAAGTGCAGAGTCCTGGACTTAAGACGGAAGAATCCCATGCACCGCTGCAGACTAGGGACCGAATGGCTAGGCAGCAGTTCTGCAGAAAAGGACCTGGGGGTTACAGTGGACGAGAAGCTGGATGAGAGTCAGTGTGCCCTTGTTGCCAAGAAGGCTAACTGCATTTTGGACTGTATAAGTAGGGGCATTGCCAGTAGATCGAGGGACGTGATCGTTCCCCTCTATTCGACGTTGGTGAGGCCTCATCTGGAGTACTGTGTCCAGTTTTGCGCCCCACACTACAAAAAGGATGTGGAAAAATTGGAAAGCGTCCAGCGGAGGACAACAAAAATGATTAGGGGACTGGAACACATGACTTATGAGGAGAGGCTGAGGGAACTGGGATTGTTTAGTCTGCAGAAGAGAAGAATGAGGGGGATTTGATAGCTGCTTTCAGCTACCTGAAAGGGGGTTCCAAAGAGGATGGCTCTAGACTGTTCTCAGTGGTAGCAGATGACAGAACAAGGAGTAATGGTCTCAAGTTGCAGTGGGGGAGGTTTAGGTTGGATATTAAGAAAAACTTTTTCATTAGGAGGGTGGTGAAGCACTGGAATGGGTTACCTAGGGAGGTGGTGGAATCTCCTTCCTGAGAGGTTTTTAAGGTCAGGCTTGACAAAGCCCTGGCTGGGATGATTTAGATGGGGATTGGTCCTGCTTTGAGCAGGGGGTTGGACTAGATGACGTCCTGAGGTCCCTTCCAACCCTGATATTCTATGATTCTATGGGGTTCTGTAGTAGTAACAGAAATGTAGGGCTGGAAGGGACATCAAGAAGTAATTTAGTTTACTGCCTATGCTGAGACTGGATTAACCATCCATGTATTTTTGACAGTTTTCCATGCCTCCTGCCCTCACCTTTTATTTTCTCCTCTTTTGTCCAGTGAGTTGGCCACATGGTTTTGAGCATCTTTTTTATCCTTTCCAACCTTTCCAGGGCCCCTAACTATCATTTTTGGACACATGTCATGGGGGCGAGGAAATACTTTTAAAATGTATTTTTCTCTACTAGAACTATTGAAAATAAATGAATACATGTCAATGTAATGTCTTCCATATTTTAAGAGGGAAATATTATTTTTATACAGTTAGTACAATTCTAAATAAAGCCATTAAATAATTGTATAACGTCTTAATGACAGAGGAATAAACAAATGTTAATACATACGTATTCATAGATTGTAAGGCCAAAAGCACAGAGAGCATTGTGACCATCTAGTTGACCTTCTGTATAATACAGACCATAAAACATCCCAGAATTAATTCCTGTTTGAACTAGAGAAGATCTTTTAGAAAAACATCCAGTTTTGATTTTAAAATCGCCGGTGATGGCGGATCCACTATGACCCTCAGTAGAGAGTTCCAGTGGTTAATTACTCTCTCTGTTAAAAATTTACAGACTGAATTTATCTAGCTTTCAACTTTCAGCCATTGGATCTTGTTGTACTTTTCTCTGCTAGGTTGAAGAGCCCATTATCACATTTTCGTTCTCATATAGGTACTTAATAAATTATGGACAACTCACCACTTAACCATCTCTTAGACTCGAGGAGCTCAGTCTATTTAGCTTATCATTATAAGGCATGTTTTCTAATCCTTTAATCATTCTCGTGCCTTTTCTCTGAACCTTTTGCAATTTATCAACATCCTTCTTGAATTATGGGCACCAGAACTGGACACAGTATTTCAGGTGTGGTTGTACCAGTGCCAAATACAGCACTAACAGTCCAGCAAGCTCCTTCGCCAGCCCTTTTAAGCTCTTAGGTGTAAGTTATCTAGACTTTCTGATTTTTAAAATGTCTAACATTCGTTGCTGATGTTTAGCATCCTCCTGAGTTACTGTTGGAATGGAAAGCGTTTTATTATCATCCTGTATTATGACTACATCGACTTGTTTTCCCCAAATACCAAAAAGAAATATTTATTTAACACTTCTGCATTTTCTACATTATTATTGACAATTCTACCATTTCCATCTAGTAAAGGACCAATACCATTGTAAGAATTTTTTGTGTTCCAAATATACCAAAAAAATCCTTAGTGTTCTTAAATCTGCTGGCTATAGATTTATCCTTTGTCTTTTTACTTCCCTTACAAATTTTCTGTAATTCGTGGCCTCTGATTTATATTCATTATTATCAGCATCCTCTTTCTTCCCTTTGTTTTTGTTTATAATTTTTATAACCTCCTTCACTTCCTGTGTAAGCCAGGGTGGTATTTTAACTAGTCTGATACCGCCACACTCTCCTTGCCCCTTTTCCTGACTTTTTAGTTATCTTTAAAAAAACATATCCTCCAACTCTATCGTGCACTCTTTTCCTGACTCTTTTAGTTAATATCTAAAACTGCCATCTTCTACATAAGAAGAAAAGAATGGCCATACTGGGTCAGACCAAATGTCAGTGTAGCCCAGTATCCTGTCTTCCAGCAGTGGCCAATGCCAGATGCCCCAGAGGGAATGAACAGAACAGGGAATCATCAAGTGGTCCAACCCTGTTGCCCATTCCCAGCTTCTGGCAAACAGAGGCTAGGGACACCATCCCTGCTTATCCTGACTAATAGCCATTGATGGACCTATCCTCCATGAACTTATCTCATTCTTTTTTGGACCCTGTTATAGTCTTGGCCTTCATAACATCCTCTGGCAAAGAGTTCCACAGATTGACTGTGCTTTGTGTGAAGAAATACTTCCTTTTATTTGTTTTAAACTTGCTGCCAATTAATTTCATTTGGTTCCCCCTAGTTCTTGTGTTATGAGAAGGGGTAAATAAGATTTCCTCATTTACTTTCTCTACTTTATGTTTTTAAAGTATTGTGAAGTTGTGGAAAACAAAGACACAAATATACTCTTGGCACATCAGCAGCAGTGAACCCCTGTTGTCCTGCTGTCATGGCATAGTTCCAGTGTTTCAAACACTGGTTATGCCAATGGTATACCAGGCTTTAATTAACAGGCTTTCTCAAACGGCATGTCCTCTAGACAATAGTTTCATGTCTCCCTCCCTAGGTAAGGAGGATCTTCCATTTGAGTCATTGTGATGGGGTGTCAACCTCTTCAGGTCTTGTGTGAGGTGAAGGTGATTAGATGGGCCAATTAATTGCCCAGGCTGCACCTGGAGGGGTAGTCATGAGGACAGGCAGGGTGAGAGGGTATGTCAGTTGCTGACTTTATCTCAGTCTTCAATCAGATAAAAAGCTATTACTTGTCTTTTTAAATTTAAATTTTAGTCCACCTCTGTAAAGGAGGATTTTGTATATTGATATTCTCTGGAGCCTAAACTTTGTCCACATTTTGTAAATTATCCCTGTAGACTGTTTTTACAGTTTTTTGTTTTCATGTTTTGGAATTAATTTATTTAGGCAAAATTTTAAAAAGAAGCCAATGGTAATTTAAAAAAAAAAATTAAGATAGTATATCTGTTAAACGTTGTATTATGCCGTGTTGTTGTAGCAATGTCAGTCCCAGGATATGAGAGAGACAAGGTGGGTGAGGTCATATCTTTTATTGGACCAGGTTCTGTTGGTGACAGAAATTGTTCCAGTAAAAGATTCTACTTTACCCACCTTCTCTCTCAAACACTGTATTGTAGTTTTTAATTCACTAGACCTTTTCCTCTTTGGTTAAAACAAAACCAAATGTTTATGAGTGTTAGGAGAGGAGTGCTAGGTGTTACAGTTTGTGTACAAGGTATACCATGCCATGTAAAGTTTTTTATAAGCACAGAAAAATTAATTCTTTTGGACTGCTTCAATGTGAAGATGAAAAATAAAATCAACAAAAATAATAGTTTTGCACATAGCTCGACAAAGATGTTGATACCTTTTGATTATATGTAAAACTTTCTTGGACAACTCTGAAAGCTGCTGGCTGTAGAACTACTATGCCTAATACACATGCAACCATTATATTTTCTCTGTATATCACTAATACGTACGTGTGTGTGTGTGTGTTAACACACATCCTTTTTTCCTATCCCAGTAAAACTGACTGAGTAAAAAGTATATTTCCCTCTTAAAATGAAAAAAGGTACAAAATCTATATTCATTCATTTATTTTTAACGTTTCCAGTAAGGATAAGTTAAATACATTTTAATATATTTTTTTCAAAATGGCCAATAGCACCAAAAATGCATCTGTTAAAAATTATCCCTAGGGGCCCTGGAAAGGGTAGGTGGGACTTCCAAAACCATACAGCCAACTCAATGGGCAAAGAGAGGGCAGGACTAAAGGTGGGGGCATGGAAAGCTGTCAAAAATACATGGTGATGAAAGGTATGGAATTATAACTACTTACTGTGAAGGAAGAGCAGAGAATAACACACTGAACTCAATGAGAGTGCACTTTGTGACTGTAGTTTACCCTGGCAGATTGCTGTGGGGTGTGAGGAAATAGAGTGGAACCTCACTCACATCAGTACTGGTTGTATGATTTTTGCACCTGGAAAGGGGAGGCTGTTAAAGGAGACTAGTGAGTCCGTGTTGCTGAGGAAGAGTCTGTGGCAATATTAGTAGCAATTCTCATGCCAGATTTACAGTCACGTGTCCCAGAGATTAAGAGAGCTGGTTTTAGCCTGAAAGCAGTAACCAGAATGGAAAATAATCAAGTCTGGTTGGCTTGCTTTCTTCTACATGTTCAAAATGTCCTGAGCATCTCTTTCTGGATTATGGGTTTACCATGTGTCAATAGGGTCTGGTTAATGTTCATGAAACTAACATCATTCTTATTTTCCTTCCTTTAGCATGCCTGGATGTAACAAAACAGAAAGATCTCAGTGGATTTTACAGACATCTTTTAAACCAGACAGTGGGGGAAGAAGAGGTGCCCAAATGCAGCCTCCGTGAAGCCAGGTAGGACATAGTTCCAGAAGGACTTTATATGTATAGTTTCTTCATGCTGTTCATAATTCCCAGTGTCACTAGAATCATAGTAAGAAGGAAGGCCGTACCAAAGCACTGGTTGGGGAGGAGCTTGCTTTCGAGAGTTGACTACACCATTCTTTGGAAAATGAAAAATCATCATCCTTGGGTGAAAGTATAGAATAGGAGAAGGGTTAGGGTTAAGGGGATACTTACGCTGGTAATACATTCTAGCATTATTCTAAGCTAGTTTTTTTAATTTGACATTGTATACATCTTAATAAGCCACATTAAACCAAAAGCTTTGCTACCAGAGGCAGAGCAAGAAGAAGATAGTTTTGGGCTCAGGTGGATAATGATATTTAATGGTTGTGCAACTTCATTTTATCACCCACTGGAAAATTGGAACCAGTGAGTCTCTGTCTTTGTAGCTGGCAGCATTTAACCATAAATATGAAAAAAAACCTTCAGTTTTCTTGATTGGCTTAATACTCATGACAAAAGGAAGCAATCAGATGTACAGCAAGTCCATTGGGAATATTTTAAATTTTACATGTACTGTGTACAACAAAATAATTAAATGCCATTGTGTTTTTGGGCCAATATAGAAAGAACACAGTTGGGTCGTCTCTGGCTGAGATGCTGGCTGGGTTTTTTAATTTTACTGAAGGCTTTATAGCAACCAATGACCACTCAAGGCACTTTATCCAGGTTAAAACTAATTTGTTGGGACCTTAGAAAGTCTTCAGTGATCAGGTGTATGTTCTGTATCCTAAGACTATGAATATTACCTTCAATCAGGAGGCTTCCTGGGACTGAAATTGAAAGGAATCTCAAATTAGTTCTTCGTTTAAAGTGAGGAAGGTTATCACTTTAGAGCTACTCCTCCTACTGAGAGACAGGACTTCTGGCCTATATTTATTGTGAGGCTGTGCCACAATCTCAGAAATAGGGAAAATTAGGGGAAAACCTAGCAGGAGGTCAGCATACTTAGACCAGCATACCTCCATCAGTCGGATATAAAATGGACAAGTTAGGGCTGCTGTTGTTTGGCACTCTAAGATTTATAGAACCAGCTGCTACAACAGTATGCTCTTCTAAAGCAGCTCTGTATCAAGCTTAAGTTTCACCAGCAAAGTGTATATCTTAAGAGTACCAACAAAACTCATCTTCTGTAATAGTAAAATGAACTGTGCTTTTCACATTTGCCTGTTTATGAAGCCATCCATATGTTATTGTCTGATTTATGAAGCAATGGCAGTAGTGATTAACCCACTTGGTATTGTATTTGCTTGAACAATTCTCTCAGTTTAAAATTGCTGTATTTAAGTGCAGTTATGTTCAGAAAAGTGACTTTCAGAATGGTGGCTTCTTAGCCAGTGTATCTGCTTTTTGGGTGTTCAGATCATAATTATTGACTAGAAACAAGTTTTGTTGCTCTGAGTCCTATAGAACTAATTAATCTATGGGAAGATAAGTAGGAATCTATTCTGCTGAATCCAACAAAACTGTCAGCCGAGTTGTAGATTTTTGTGGATTTTTTTTTCCCTTATGCTGGTGTAAGGTACAGAAAGAAAACATCTAGATTTTCAGATGTCAGACAGAATTTGTAGCACTGCCAAACAGAAATTTCACCTTTGACTTATAAACTTCATCATTTAGAGCTGGAAGATCATTGAAAGAGAACAACTATGGAATACTACAGTGTAATTTTTAGTCATTTTTCCAAGAATAACCATGCTTTAAACCACGGATCAAACTTTCAGCCTAACCAGATGGTCCACTGATTCCCAAGGAGAATTTACCACAGACAGTTGCTGTAGCTACATGATTAGTGAAAACAGACGTGGGCTATGGAATTTAAAATTCAAAAGTAAAAAAAGACTGAGGTATTGTAACACTTTTGGGCATTGTCCAAGTTTGATATCGAAGAGTTTGTCCCACGTTTCCTGTTTGATTATATTTAACAAGTTAAGAACTGTAGCAAGATGCTAGTGTCAGTTTAACCACAAGAGTGAGATCCTAGTCAACAAGCACAGAACGAGTCAGGATTATTGTGTTGCAATTTAAAACTTGTAGTATCTTATGAAGACACATGTTTAGGATGAGGAGTTCTGTTTACAGCTATTACTAAAATAATGACAGTTGTATTTGTAACTCTCAGACACGAAAAAAAAAAATCCCTCCTCTTCTTCATATGTAACTATATGGCATGGGTAGGGTTGTGAGCCACTTAGGAAAGGGTGTGTCATGTAGATAATATTACCAGGATACAAAGCTGTGTCCTGTCCTTTAAAAAAGGATGCTAGAGTTGTAAAACTTTACTCATTCTTGAAATTCAAAGCCTACTTTTTCAGTGTGTTGAAAATCAGAGCAGCTGTTTTTTAGGACATGTACAGTACCAAAGAACCTGATGCAAACTTTCAGTACAAATCCCTCAGAGTTGGAATATTAGAACCGGAATACTGGACCAGATTTGGTTGCTTAGTATTTTCAGCTGCATCAATTCTTAAGGGTTGCTCAAGTCCCAACAAAAAGGTCGCAAACTCCAGAATAGTTTGACACTGCAGGCTATGTAATATCTTTTTTTTTCCCCTCCCACAACAACAACAAATCTAGGATAAAGGAAGAAAAACCTACCATTAATTCAGATGAATCCATCCAAAGAAACAAAAGTCCAGATGAAAGACCAAGACTTAGAACCCCTGCTAAGGAAGAGGATAACCCAGATGCGGACAGTGACTTAGAAAGTGATAGTAGTGATGATGATCATAAAAATAGCAGAGCTAGTTCTAAAAAGAAGGAAAGTCGTGAGAGCAGTGAGGAGGATTCCAAACATCACAGGAGCTGGAAACACTCCAGCTCATCAGAGTCTTCAAGTGAGGAAGGAAGTCACCACACAAAAACCCATATAAATCGTCCTAGGAGAGGAGAGAGTGGAACAGGTAGAAGAGAAAAAGATGAACACCACAAGGAAAGGGATCATGAGAGAAGAGATAGAAACCAGGAAAAGGATCGTTGGAGGGAAAAGGAAGACCGACAGAGATATGGGGATCATACCAGTAAAGATAACTACAGAAAGAGGGATGAGCAGGACGACAAACAGAGGGGGAAAGATAGAAAAGAGAGAGAAGGATATGACAAAGAAGGTAGGAAAGAGAGGGAGGACAAGTATTCAGAAAGGGAACGAGAAAAAGAGCGACTAAGAAATGGCAAAGACAGATACAGTGAGAGAGAGAGAGGGGAAAAATGCAGAGAAAAGGAGGAACATTTGAAGGAAAAGAGAGAGAGAGATGACAAGAAATACAGGGACAGGAAGGAAAGTAGTCCTCGAGCCTCAGAAAGGGACAGGGACAAGAAGCAAAGTAGCCCTAGATCCTTAGACAGACAGTGTGACCAGGAAAAGGAGACAAAGGCAAAGGACAGAAAGAGTAATGATGAGAGAATCTCTTGCTCTGAAAGATTTCCCGAGCCAAAAGGTAAGGATGCAGAGGAAGGGCAAAAAGATGCAGAGCAGGTGGAAAAAAAATCTGTGTGTGTGAGCAAATTTGCCAAGCGGAGCAGTGAAGAGACAGTGGTGTCAGCAAGGGATCGCTACTTGGCTAGGCAAATGGCACGAGTTAGCACAAAATCCTATATAGAGAAAGAAGAGGATTAGCTTCATTTCAGTGGCCATGAACCAAGAGATGATCCACTTTCACTGGTGGAAAAATCACTGCAGCAGGAACTCTGTGTTGAAGTGAAAGTATTTCCTGACTGTTTGTTTCTGGGTTTTTTTAAACTCAGTAATTTAATAAAACAAACTTCTGTTTTGAAATGTTTTGATGGTCTTTGTACATTCATCGAGTCAAATGTACAGGTAGGGTGTTTAATTTAACTGGTTCTGTCCATCCTGGCCTTCAGCACCATAGCCTCTGCTTGTTCTAGAATTTATTCTAAGACAGGGAGTCACACTTATGGATTCTAAACTGATACAGGTGAGAGTACCTCAATGCCGTCCTGCATATAATCCTTATCGGCTAATACCAGCCCTACCCCCCTTCTGGAGCAGTGGCATTCTCAGACATTACTGTCAAATCACACTATCCAGAAAAGGTAACAGAAAGGGCACGGGAGAGAGAACTTTAAAGAGAGGGATATGCAGGCAAAATAAACAGAACAATAATTTGGGTGACCCTGTGTATTTTGTGGTGTTTTGTAAACCAGGTAAATTTCATCTTGACTATATTTGGATTTGAACGTATATAACACATGTGTGGGTTTTTGTTGGTTTCTCATGCTTGAGGTACAGAAATATTTAAATAAACTGTAAGATATGTACTATATCCAGTGCTTAGATCTTTCTTTGATGCCTGTCCTTTGCTAATCTTTAGTGGAAATAGCTGCAGTATTAAACAAATCAGTTATATCTTTCCACTTCCTGTATTACTGTCAGACCTGCTTATTGTGCTATAGCTGATAATGTTGAACTCGCCAGAATAAACCCATTTTGTCAGGGGTTTATAGAACCGTAGTAAAAGTCACTCTCTAAAAATGTGATCTTTGCCAAGTTACGGTTTAAATTATATTTTCAGCAATCCTCCTGGTAGTTTTTATACTTTTTTTTCCTGGCAAGTGTATATCTTTTACTTAACAGTGGCTGTGCCAGCACCAAGAACTTAGGCTTCAAAGGGGCTGAAAAGATGATTTAGACATTCTAGATGTAATTTTACTGCATTTCTGTAATTTAAAAACAGATTTTTAAAACCTTAATAAACATTGCAGCTGAGCACTTGCATGGAGCCTCATTACTTTGAGTGTTTTCAGGCTAAATTATTTGGCCAAGACACTGAGATTTAGAGTATATTTACCACACACATGACAAGGGTTTTTGTATCAAGAATGGGATTGAGTTCCTACAAGCCATTTAATTAGTCTGTAACTGACTCAAGATATCTGGGGTGAAATTATAACTAACCAGAAAGGAAATGTGTCCATGACTTTCCATTGTCTGACCCTGTATCTTTTTCCAATTCCTTACAATTATTTATTTCCCTCCAAAAAAGCCCTGATTTTTTCGTTCCTTGTGGATCCAAAACTGCCATTGGGTTCAGGTTGAGATTTGGGTATTCAGGGAAGGCAGAATCAAGCCCAGAGATGCTTTAAAATAGGACTTTTTTTTTTTTTTAAACCTGTAAAACTCTTATCAGTGGTTATCAGTTTGGGATCAGAGGATTTCTAATGGGATAGAGAGCATTTAATTCCCCTATTAAAATCCCTGCAGTGGCTTCCCATAACCTTTCTCATCAAGGTCATGTTTGTGGTCTCCACTTTTAGGACTATGAACAGGTCTTCCCCTGCATGTACCTCTCTTCTTGTTTCCTCTTGCTTCACCCCAAGCTTTGTTACCTGCTCCCTTTGTTTTTTCCTCTCCCTCTTCCTTTGTGCTATGTGCTGTTTTGAAGAGTTTTCCCTTTTTATTGGCCAAACTACTACTACTCTCTTCGTACAGTCCCTTAATAAAACATCATACATCTTTGAAGGCTTTCAGTAATAATCAGTCCATCAAAGGCAGATTTTTCTGCACCATTTTGAGATTAGACCTCATTGGTCAGCTAGTGTATTGTATATCCTTACTATACTGTCTGTTTTAGAATGCAAGCCCTGTACATGCTGATGGTGCTCAAAAATAAATTACACAAAACCTATCATCGTTAACACTAATTTGCACTTTTGTTAGCATTCTTAACACTGAGGCCAAGTGTTGAATGGACACAGAAACTGACCTATCCTCTCACCTCCCTTCAGTATGGTTTTAAGTGGACTCCTACTACTACACACTGATGGGGCAATGTGAGGAAGCTTGCCTGTTCTATACCTGTTATGTGGAGAAGGAGAATCTTTCCCTCTCTGCAGCTGTCACTCCAGCATCCTCCCTCAGCGCTAAACTCTCCTATGCAGATTTAAAACTAAAAAGAAAAAAGATTGGGTTCAGCTTTCTGAAGGGTTTTGCCCAGAGGCGAGTCTTCTGCGGCATCTGTGACCAAATTCCGATTTATTTGGGACAGCCCCATAGACTATGCCCATTTGCCTACAACAGGCCATCCTCAACACATACATAACTGCAGGTGCCAGGTGACTCAGAGTTTTACACTGCTGTGCTACACAGTGTTTAACATTGCAGAAATCTTCTCTTACTTTCCCTCTTGAAATGTACACATTTTTCTAGACATTCTTCCCTAACTTTTTGTGTTGAGGCCCTATCTCATTTCTACATATTTAGTTACTACTAACAAGGGAATCTGAGGATAATTTTAGGAAGAAACGGTGAAATGTTCGTAATATTCCTCCTCTTGATTATCTGTCTTAGTGCTCTGGAACACTGCTTTAGTTACGTCATTAGATTTTAGCCATGCTGTTAGGGGTCTATGAAGTTGAACATGGCATTGTGCCAAATGAATCTTTAATGCAAAAAGATGTGACATTTGAAGTGATTTATAAACTCAATATAAAGTGCTCCTGAAAATTAGGGTGTAAAAAAAGTAGGTTATGTTATTAAGTACCATAATCCTTCCTGTACTTGCCTGCATCTCCTGGTCCAGTTCTTGTTTGGTACAGGCACAGTTCTAGTGAGTGAGGCATTTCAGAGACTTATGAAACAAATGAACGGAATGCTGAGATATGATTTAGGCAGTCCAGTTGTCCACTGTAGGATACATTAATGCTCAAATGCTCTATATTGTTGTGTGGGTAAATATATCAACAATAAAATATCCTTACATCTGTGTTCCTTGTGCACTCAGTTTTCATAGTAGCAACAAAGAATTTGGAACAAGACGTTTTCTAGGGATTAATACCGTCAAGGCATCTCTCAACTGCACTTTGGACCACCTGCTCCTTAATCCTCAGGAAATGCACTAAAATTCATCTTTCAGTGCTTGATTGGAAGGTTAGGAAATGCTCTATTGTTGTAAATATCCCTTACTGTTTTGAAGTGTTGGGAAACAGGTTTGTATACTCCAATCATGAAGATCTGCAACACACAGTTGGAGGTATTACATACAACTCTTACAAACTCCAGAGCTTCCTCAAATGGAGAATTGATTTCCTAATATTTTGTGGACTGGTCATTTCCTGCTAAGGATGATGGAAAGTGTTGCACTGACATGGATGAATTGTCAAGTTTCAAAATATCTCATCAAAGAGATTCACAGTGTGGTTTGTGTGACTAAAACATTTTGTAGTGTATGTTCAGGAACAACTGGTGAGTCACTATTGTCCTAGTCGGTTTTGGGAAATGATGCAGAACCTTCAGTAGTCCTTTTCAACATGGCATAAAATGTTTCTCAGAACAGAGTTGGGTTTTGCTTGTTTTAATATTGGTGATATATCTGCTTTTACAGTTTACAGGGAAATCACAAACTGTTTTATCAGTCTGACTGTACTGAACTAGAGAGTAATGTGGCCAACCACCAGTGCCTTCAATTAGACTGTGCCTAGGCTAAGAGGCCCCAGTACCATATCTTCTGACCCTTCATCTTAGCTACCAAGTTTTCTCTCTTCTCTACCCTGCCAGACCTTGCACCCTCTTGCTTTGAAATCTTTCCTAACCCTCACCAAAATCATTGCTTCAGCCTTTTCTAAACCGAATTGCAATATATTTTAGTAATATTTAACGGGATATTTTGCTTTTGGATAACCCCGGTTTTGATTCGTTAATGCAGGCTGGGGAGAAAGGATACTCATTTCTCTACACCTGCTCAGTAGATAGAGGAAATGTTAGCAGTGGCAAGGGTGGGAAAAGCAACAAATGTGTGGACTGGTCCCTTTATAGTTCTGTTTACAATGAATTAAACATCTCCCATGAAAGGGAGTGTATTTGAGAAGACATTGCCTGCCAAGGCTTTAGTTATCTCAGCTGCAAACGGTGATTTACAAAATACTGAATATGATGTTCCATCTGCTTTATTTTCTCTTTCCCTGTGGAAATCTATAATAATAAACCCACCTTTTCTGTCTGTAAAAGTTCAGTAGTAGAATGGGAGATACGCTTGAGGTTCCTCTGCATCCTCAGTTGAGTGTCAGAATGCAAAGGGAACAAAAACGGGGTTCAGATTGATAGTGGTTGATGACTTTAGGCCAAATTCTTGTGTTAGAGCGGTTCAATTCCAGTGCAGTGAATGGAGTTGCACTTGCCTATATTAGGTTTGAATCAAGACAAAATCTTAAGCTGAATTTTCTGAAAAGAGTGCCATTTAATATTCCTGGCATATGTCTTGAATGGAAACGTTAATCAAACCTTGGTGCTCAACTGTAGCAGCATCTGTCTACCTGCTTCCCTGTTATTTTGTTCATCAGACTTACGTATACAGAGATGAAAGAGGAGTTTAAAAAATCTAACTGCAAAGCCATGTCAATTCACAAATACCTTAGAGTTGGTTCAATATGCAAGTTTATTGAGCAACTAAGCATCTATTCCAAATGTGGAGGAGTTTTCTTTTGTGATTCTGTTTAAACAGATGTCATGAATATTCCTATTAAAGTGGAGTTCAAGTGATGTTTTCAAGGATGGGCCAACATACAAACAGTCAAGGGGTTACACCGCCTTTTGTTGAGGCAGTCTGGTCAGCATAGTGAACTGTGTGGATACTCTTTTTGCTGAAACTGAATCTTATTGTTGGAAAACGTTTGTCTTTCTGAATCCATGCTTTTCTCTCTCAAGAGATGGGACAGACATGCATATTTATTATGATATTAAATTTATTACAATAACAGTTTACAAGACAAGGCACATACTGATGACTTACAATCCAGCTTGGAATATTCATAACTAAACAGCTGCATAAATTAATACAAGTGCATCATATACAAGTTAGAGGGAATATACAAATAAAACTCCAGTTTAATTCTCTTACTAAAGTTTGAAAGGTAAACATGCTCCCGGTTCACAAAGATAAAACTGGTTTTGGAAGTTCCCTTATCACTGTTCATAGTGGTGCGCTATTTATTAGCGGCTCTAGTTATGCAGTAGGTGAGCCAAGGAGTAGGAGAAGGAATCCATTTGCCTGAAATGCTTCCAAATCCAATGTAGCCTGTGTGGCATCAGTAGAGCTATGGTTTTGGCCAAAGGTGTAATGTTCCGTGTCCAATACAGGTATCTACATCTACTTGTTGAGCTGAGGGACAGTTGATTCTTAAATCATTTTTGAGCAAGGATGTGAAAAAAAAGTAAAATATTAATAATAATAAAAATAAGTGAGGTCAGACAATGTGGCCTCAGTTTGCTTGTCTCTGAGCTAGCCAGAGATGATTTGACATGACTGATTTTCCTAACACACTGTTAGGAGACCAACCTGTGACAAGACTGGAGGACTTAAAAAACCTCAAACCAACTTGTAATTAAAACAGGAACTAAAGCAACTTGATGGCTCAGCTTTTGAAGAGTGAAATATAGTGTGTGTGGTATATTAGCATTATACTGAACAAGAAGGGTCTGTGCATTTTAATATACTTTTGGAAGGCTTCCTGACTGCCCTGTTCCCAGAATGCACTGGGAAGACTTCAGCATGGATTTTCCTTTGTGAAAAGCCCAGAGTCATTTAAAATGATCTGTATTGTATTTACAGAATTGCTCAACTGAATTCTGAACCATGAATTCAACAGCAAATAAACTTTCATGAAGCAAAGTTTTCAAAAGGCCAGATTATACAATACTCTCGTAATTACGTTCTGCTTCTTAAAGAATGTTTAATTTCCAGTCTTCAGCCTTCCATGGAACCCCAAGACTGTAAATGAGAACACGGTGCACTTCTGCAATTACATAACGCAGAATAGATAATAAATGCAAAGAAAACATTTCTCTCGGTTCCTTCCCCTGCTTATGGACTCATTCCCCTAAAACCCAGGACAATTGATCATTCTAGGGGGAGGAAAGGAAATGATTTAGAGGGTGTCCCTCCTGCATGTTTTTTTTTAAGATTGAATGCTCTTTAGTACAGGATCTATATTTTCATCTGTGCTTGGCAAGCACTGCGCACATTATGGGCAGTACTACCACATGCTAATTATAATTACACATCTTGTGTGGGTTGAATGATGGAATTACTTAAGCTGATTGTGCTGTATCCAGTATTTTAATACTATGAGTCACACTGTTTATCATCAATATTAAGGAACATCCAGGAAGGAGAAAAAAAGTGATACCCTTTCTGATTTGTCTTGTTATATAAAGTAAAATGCATCTCCAGCTCTCGTCTGAGTAGTTTCATGGGCTTTAGAAAGGGGCCTACCTTATCTAACCTTTTCCCTTCAGAACTCTGAATGTTCTCTTGACCTTCTAGATATCCAGAATGTGCCTGTGTTTCTCATTCCTGAGAAAGCATTAAAAGATTAAAAAGTAACTAAAACTGTCCTAACATTAGCATACACCTTCTTTCCTTTAGTTAGTGTATACAAGTACAACAGTTAGTGGTTCAACGACTCCAAGAGGTGTTGAGAGTTAATTTTACCATGGCCTGGCAACCAAGTTAACCAGTTGTTTAATTATGGAATTTGCCTTACAACAACTTGAAACTTTCTGATTAACAAGGCTTTTTAATGGGGAAGCTGATGCTTCTGTCCTAGGCCTTGATTCAGCAAAGCACCTCGCATGAGCTTAACTTTAAGTAAATGAGTAGTCTCAGGATGACTATTCACATGCTTAAAGTCAGCCCCATGTTTAAGTGCTTTGTGGAATCAGGGCCCTAGTTTGCTTCATGAGATTGCCAAGACAGTGGTTTCATATTTAGGGATCTGATCCAGCTCCCAGTGAAGTCAATTATAACAATCCTATTGATTCTCCTGGGAGTTGAATCAGGCTGCCAGTGTCTTGAGTATAATAAAGTATCAACAACCAACAACCTCGTCAGTGGCAAGGGAAATGATCCCACACTGCCTAGCACCTTATGTAGTCATCGTGTAAGCCCCTGCAAAAGAATGTAAAGAGCTACCATTCTGATTTGGTAGCATTTTACATTCACTTTATGCAAGCTGATATGATTATGCTGTGGGATCAGGTCCGTATCCTTTGTAATTAAATTACACTAGTTTTTCCTTTTGAATTTGAAAAAGCAATAAAGGAAACAGCTGATACTGTCGTTAGTGATTACATGAACTTTTAAAAGACTCTTTTACTGGAGGAAAAATTCTAGAAGGGAGTAGGACTTCTTGAATGGCTGTCAGCAAATAGTGTTCTAGGCCTGTCAGTAGTGCTCAGCAAATTGTCAGTTCAGCCCATCTGCCTTTTAAGGCATATAAAATGTGTAACACCAATTATGAACTATAATCTGTATGTCTAGAAAATTACTTCCTAGTATTTTGCATGTCTCCAGTGCCTTTCACCTTGTAAGTGTGGTCCTCATCAGTCCTCACAGAACTCCAGTGAAACAGGCAAGTAGGCTTATCTTAATTTTTCATCTGGGAAACGGAGTCAGAGAAAACAAATGACTTGCCCAAAGTTACACAGTGGGTCCATAGCCTTGTTTTTAAACTCAGGACTTCCTGGTTGTCTCCTAGTCCTCTAGAAAACACTGGTACTTCTGGGGCAATTAATTCATTTTCTGTGCTGTAACCACCCAGAAAATCACTGTTGTGTATTGTCTAAATAATGCGAGTGAAGATTTTTTTTTTTTTTTATTTTGCAATTGCAGTTGCATCTATAAAGCTGTACCATGGCACCATAATGTTACTGCTGAAGAGTCCAAGTATTCTTCCACCTCCCACTAAAAAGTAGAGATGTCTGCGGTTATTACTCTGCAAAATTATTATTCCACTAGAACTCATCCTGAGTTTCAATTTCTGTGCAAGGGATTGGGAAGAAAACGTTGGTTTCAATGCAGATAATGCTCTTACTGAACCTAAACCCTCCCATTTCCTTCCTGACAGGAATGCCATTGGCTCAGGCAACAATTCAGCTTAGAATGTGTATCCACTTAAAGAACAAATAAACCCTTCACAGTTCTGGTATTGGCTGGACACAAATTAGGGAGAATAGAGAAGACATAGTAAGACTTCTTCCTTCCCAAACTTGATGCTGGGAATATGTAATTATCCTGCTTCTCCCCCCCGTCACTTCATATGTATTTTTTCATCAATACTTTTATGACAGAAAAGTTGAACTTTTGACAATTGTATCAAATGGTTTCTAATTTTCTGGTTGATCAGTTTTAATTTTGAATATTAAATTTTAGATGTTTTTATACATTTTATAAAATAGCCCATGACCTATTTTAAATAACTTTTCTTCAAATCCTGCAGATATGCTGTCTGTCTCCCCTCAAAATTAAGTCCATCTTAGAAGCTGTTTTTAAATATACATGAGGGGTAAATTGCTAAGTTACTCCTTGCAAGTCATTATCCAATGAGACATGGATTCATTTTATCTTTCTCATGGCACTTTGAGACATTATTCCCTTTAGAAATGACTTGTGTGGTCCTAGTAACCCTTTGTCAGCAGAATTAATCAGTCATCACTCATAATTATTTCTATGTAACGAGTTGAGCTAGAGACCTACAAGACAAGTGACCTTATGTCTATGGCTCAAGTGTAAGAGACATTATTTGAAGTGGGTGTCTATATGCATAAGCAGAAAAGTCTTGTGAGAGACGATGAAAATGTATAGTATTCAAAAGGCAAACACATCATGGTTGCACTCCTCTGTGCAAATGATCTGTTCTTTGTAGTCTGTATCAGTGTAAGTTTTTTCTTTCAGAAGAAATTTCTTGATGCCCACCTACTTGAATTCTTGTCTGGCAGGGGTGGGCAGACTTTTTGAGCTGAGCGCCACATGGGGTTTCCAAAACTGTATGGTGCTCTGAGGGGCATGGTAGGGGAGCGGGGGGGTTGGATAAGGGGCAGGAGGTCCTGGGGGGCAGTCAGGGGACAGGAAGCAGGGGATGGTTGGATAGGCGTGGGAGTCCCAGGGTGTGGATAGGGGTCGGAGCAGTCAGGGGACAGGAAGCAGGGGGGTTGGATATGGGGTGGGGTCAGGGGACAAGGAGCGGAGGGGGTTGGATGGGTCACGGGTTCTGAGGGTGGCAGTCAGGGGGCGGGAAGTGGGAGGGGGCGGGACCAGGCTGTTTGGGGAGCCACAGCCTTCCCTACAAGGGTGTAGTGTATTACATTGCTCCCGTAGGAATGTGCTACTTATGGTATACTACTTAGGGTTGCCAGTCCTGATGCCCTGTAAGTAGCGCATTCCTGTGGGGAGCGATTTAATACACTACACCTGGTGGCTCTCGCAGCCCTGCTGCCTAGAGCACTGGTGGCCTGCTGAGGCTGCGGGGGAGGGGCCAGGGGCTAGCCTCACTGGCTGCGAGCTCACGGGCCAGGCAGGACGGTCCCACGGGCCGGATGTGGCCTGCGGGCCGTAGTTTGTCCACCTCTGTTGTATGGCAACCTCTTCATTTTTAACATAGGCAAATTATGATGTACAAGGAGATTTTATGTTCTATTTTAGCTTCAGTTGTGATAGGTTTTATAATAAAATTTGATGAGGCTTTAGTGACAAAGTAACAGTATAACGCATGTCTCCTTTACTTACATGTTAACTGCATAGGGTTAACTAAGCAATTTCCATGTAACTGCATAGTCAGTCCATGGTCCTGAAATTCACTTGGCAAATGCAACTGAGTACAAAAGTAATCATTGTTTAACCTACCCTCTGTCTTGACAGGCATAAGTACTTATAGACTGTTATGAATTTACATGTATGTAGAACTTAATTTGCAATTAAATACCTCAAAATACATCTCAAGTTATGATTAGAATTCATCCCTGAAGAATTGTACTCACCACTGGCCCAGAGTGAGTAAAATAGCATTGTTTTTTTGTTATCTTTATCTTCAGGATAAAGACTGGATGAGCTGATTTAGTACATGAGCTAGTAAATTTTCATGACATTTTGTAAGAATTTTTAGACTTGATATTTGTGCCAACCAGTATAAAGTGTAACCCTAAGCTTTAGTTTTGCAACAGGAAACAATAGGAAAAAACACAGGTTGATTCCCATAAAAAGCTGTAAAAGAAGTCCATGTAGCTCTGATGGTCCAACCTCTAGCATCTGACCTCCTAACAATTCACCACTGGGCTACAGTTTCTAAAGGAAAAAATAAGCTAAGTCTGTCTGTAAAATGTCATCATGAATATACAGCTAAAAGAGACAGGCAGATGGAACCACAATGTAGCAATTGCTAACAACTTAAACGTTTGCCAGCTGACCTATGACCCAGAGATGGATGGGCTGAAGGTTTTGTATAACTAGTACCAGAGGAGAATAGGGAAGATGCTGAGCATTTTCAAAATTCTGGACTTCACAAAATCTTTTTATTTGTGGAGTGCTTGTTAGGCAAGAAATAACTGATGAAAACTGGTATGGTCCATAAAGTTCAGAAAAGTAAGTGGCATAAAGAAGGGAAGGGGGCGGTTACCAAATATGTGTGCAACTGGACACAGTCTTCATACATAGTGCTTTTCATGGTGGTTTTCTACATCTTTCTCTGCCTACTCCACAGCAAAACAAGGATCTGAGGGTCCTATTATTTTTAAGCGATAAAACTCTGTATTACTCAGGTAATATATGGCTATCAGAACTACTTTCCTGTATTTTTCAATTCAGTTTAAGCAATGAGGTCTTTAGAAGCAAATACAACATGGTCCAGTACAAATGATCACATTGAGAAAAATACAGGAGTACTGCCACAGATTTGAGATTCTAAATCTAATCCTAACTGATGAGACTCATCCTGTCGTGGTTTATGCAGTCTCTCCCATACACACATCCTCTTGTTTTCAGAATGAATCAGTTCAGCAGTGAACTCGTAGTCTGGTTTGAAGTGCGCAGCAGATTTTGTTGAAATGCTTGGATCTGTGTGCTGGAGGCACCAATTTTCCAGATGCACATTGCCGTTGTCTGGGCCTCCATGGAAAACGCCCACCCATTCCTTGGCTCAGCTGAAAACTCAATTCTTTGGAAAGGGGAGTATGGACAGTTGGGGAGCATGGGAAAAGTTAAACTTTTACACCTTTTCCCCTCCCCCCAAAAATGTTAACTTAAACTGCATTCATGCGGATGTCCCCAAAGGGAATTTCTGTGGCTGTCTCCGGAGTAATGCTTTTTAGAATACGCTGTTGAGAAGAAAACACATGTTAGATGAACGTTGTGCAAATTTAGATTTCAGGTAGAACTTTGCTGTTGAAAGGGACACTGTAAAGGATTTAGCTTAAAGAAAAATCTGACCCACCTTTAAAGATGTAAAGTGCTAGAGAAGTACAAACTATTATATATTTTTTAGTTGACATAAATGGTAACATCCAGGTTAATTTACAGAACTTTTGCATTAATGCCCCTGTGATCATTTACTTAAATACTATCAACTTTATTGAGCATATCTCTTCTGAATGGATATTTACATATAAATAAAGTTTCCAAATTCCATCCCAGCTTGCGGTGGATCTTGTGTAAAATATGGGATGGATGGTTTTGGTGGTTGTGTATATTTCTATTTTTGTTTTTTGGTGGAGGAAGCAGGATGGTGTGTCGATAGATTTAGGTCAAAACTAGTATTGCTTCCTCAGCCTATGGCTAGAGTTGACTGAACCTCTTTGGAATATATTGCTAGGTCCCTATCTTCTAACCAAAATAAAATTTTCCATCTTCTGCAGTGACCAGCAGAGATGCATATTTTCTGCTACTGCTGAAAGTCTGAGGACTTGTCTACATTTAAAATGCTGCAGTGAAGCGCTTCAGTGAAGATGCTACCTATGCTGACAGGAGGGCTTCTCCTGTTGAGGTGGGTACTCCACCTCTCCAAGAGGGAGTAGCTAGGTCGATGGGAGAATTCTCCCATTTGACCTAGCTCTGTCTACACTGGGGGTTAGATCAGTTCAATTGTGTCGCTGTGGGGTGTGGATTTTTCACACCCCTGAGCAACATAGTTATACTGATCTAATACCCTAATGTAGACCAAACCTGAGAAAACAAACTACAATCCATCAGTGATCTTCCTGAAAATACCATCCTGGCCACTGGATGTAGAAGCCCTCTACACCAACATTCCACACAAAGATGGACTACAAGCCGTCAGGAACAGTATCCCCGATAATGTCACAACAAACCTAGTGGCTGAACTTTGACTTTGTCCTCACCCATAACTATTTCACACTTGGGGACAATGTATACCTTCAAATCAGTGGCACTGCTATGGGTACCCGCATAGCCCCACAGTATGCCAACATTTTTATGGCTGACTTAAAACAATGCTTCCTCAGCTCTTGTCCCCTAATGCCCATACTCTACTTGCGCTACATCTTCATCATCTGGACCATGGAAAAGAAGCCCTTGAGGAATTCCACCATGATTTCAACAATTTCCATCCCACCATCAACCTCAGCCTGGACCAGTCCACCCAAGAGATCCACTTCCTGGACACTACGGTCCTAATAAGCGATGGTCACATAAACACCACCCTATACCAGAAACCTACTGACCACTATTCCTACCTACATGCCTCCAGCTTTCATCCAGACCACACCACACGATCCATTGTCTACAGCCAAGCTCTACGATACAACCGCATTTGCTCCAACCCCTCAGACAGAGACAAACACCTACAAGATCTCTATCAAGCATTCTTACAACTACAATATCCACCTGCTGAAGTGAAGTAACAGACTGACAGAGCCAGAAGAGTACCCAGAAGTCACCTACTACAGGACAGGCCCAAAAAAGAAAATAACAGAACGCCACTAGCCATCACCTTCAGCCCCCAACTAAAACCTCTCCAACGCATCATCAAGGATCTACAACCTATCCTGAAGGACGATCCATCACTTTCACAGATCTTGGGAGACAGGTCAGTCCTTGCTTACGGACCGCCCCCCAACTTGAAGCAAATACTCACTAGCAACCACACACCACACAACAGAACCACTAACCCAGGAACCTATCCTTGCAACAAAGCCCGTTGCCAACTGTGTCCACATATCTATTCAGGGGACACCATCATAGGGCCTAATCACATCAGCCACACTATCGGAGGCTCGTTCACCTGCACATCTACCAATGTGATATATGCCATCATGTGCCAGCAATGACCCTCTGCCATGTATATTGGCCAAACTGGACAGTGTCTACGTAAAAAAATAAATGGACACAAATCAGATATCAAGAATTATAACATTCAAAAACCAGTTGGAAAACACTTCAGTCTCTCTGGTCACTCGATTACAGACCTAAAAGTGGCAATACTTCAACAATAAAACCTTCAAAAACAGACTCCAACGAGGGACTGCTGAATTGGAATTAATTTGCAGACTGGATACAATTAACTTAGGCTTGAATAGAGACTGGGAGTGGATGGATCATTACACAAAGTAAAACTATTTCCCCATGTTTATCTCCCCCACCCCCCACTGTTCCTCAGACGTTCTTGTCAACTTCTGGAAATGGCCCACCTTGATTATCATATAAAAGGTCCCGTCCCGTTCCCCACCCCCCGCTGGTAATAGCTCACCTTAAGTGATCACTCTGGTTACAGTGTGTATGGTAACACCCATTTTTTCATGGTTTGTGTGTATAAAAAGATCTTCTGTACTTTCCATAGTATGCATCTGATGAAGTGAGCTGCAGCTCACGAAAGCTTATGCTCAAATAAATGTGTTAGTCTCTAGGGTGCCACAAGTACTCCTTTTCTTTTTGTCGGAGCAAAGCAGTTCATATCTTCTACCATCCTCTGCCCCTTCCAAAACAGATTCAGAAGTAATCCATGCAAGGATAAACCTTGTTGTGATTAAATCAGGGTAACTGGCAAAACTCATCACACTGTACTACTACTAATATCTTGCACATTTATAGTGCCTTTCATCCAAGATCTTAAAGCATTTTACCAATGTATATTATTCCGATCAAACACTAATTCTCAGCACTTAACCGTCTTAAATATTCACTGAACAAAAATACTAACACAGAATGAAGGTTACAGTGGTACCTTGTGCCCTTGAAAAACATTGTTCTGTAAAACTCAGACTTCTGAAAACCAGGCAATACAGAGTTAAGGTTCACGCCCACACAACTGTAGTCTGTGACCCTGGAGCTGGCAGTAGTCCCTGGGAATTGTCTGGGTGTACTCTAGCTGCATTCGCTGTGTTAGGTATAGCTGTATTGAAAGGGGAGGGTTAGTTGGAGAGTTCGGCAGAGCTGTGATTGTAATATGAGACAATCTGGGGGTCCCCCTGGCTGTGTGTATGGCCCCTCTCCCTAACCCTCATATGTGTAATCTAAGGGAAGAGGTCCATGTGTACCTTGACAGATCAAGTATGCCTTATTTAAGCTCTGTGTTACGTAGCAGTGGGGCACATGGATCCTCTTGCCATGGGAATTCTCAGCATCTAGGTGGGAGATGAGTGTGGTCTGTGGGTTTAATGACGGGTAAGTGAAACCATAGTGTGAGATGGCATCATGTGCATAAGGGTGAAGAGGTTGAAAACTTCAGCAGATGGGGTTAGTGTTGGGCATGTATAGGTAGTTCCTGTGTAGTGCTGTGCAGTGTGAGAGCATGTGCTATGGGTGTACTGAGGCATTGCTCCAAGGGGGGGGGGGTGGTTAAGGTTGCATGGATGTGTACCTTAACACATCAGTTCCTGTTTTTCAGACATTTTGAGTTTTGCTGAACTCAATGTTCAAGGACATGAGATACCACTGGACAACCTTAACTCTCCATTAGCAAAGTTTTTTGTCAGTGAATTTCCTAGATTTTTTTTAACAGAGAAATGTTGTTAGTAGGAGTTAGTGGTCATTTAGGCAGTTTTAGTTATCATGCAGGTGTGCGGCTGAGATTCAGTTGTGGCCAGGTGATGATGATGATACCTTGCTCTTACGTTGCGCTTTTCATCAATAGATCTCATAACACTTTGCCAAGGAGGGAAACATCATTATCCCCATTGTACAGATTGGGAAACTGAGGCACAGAGCAGTAAAGTGATATGGCCAAGGTCACCCAGCAAGCATGAGGCAGGGGTGGGAATAGAGCCCAGGTTTTCTGACTCCCAGTTCACTGTTCTCTCCATTATGTTGCTGTGTGATACCTGGGTGTGTGCCTCTCCCATCCCCCACCTTGTTACAGTGAAATAGGGATAATGGTTGTGCTTTGAAGTGTTTGGAGTTTGGAGTTACTAAAAGCCCAGTGAGAGAAATCTCAGATGTCGTCCTTGCCCCAAAATCAAGTTTTATTACACAAGGAGAACAGTAACTTTAAGTATGAGAGAAGATTCGTATAGCTCTCTTTTTTGCTCCACCCTCCTCTACCATCATCCCCCCACAACGCGTATCCTACCCTCTGCCACCATTCCCACCTCCCCCTTCCCCTCCTGTCACATTAAGCCACTAGCACTTGAGAAGCCAGGTGTGTGCAAGGAAATGGGTAGAAATCTGTGAACTTTAAGAAAACCTGTTAGTTTCCAGGGGCTGTATCTTGGAAATCCTTTTCTCAAATATGGATCGTTTACCCTTCCCCAGTAAAGCACACAGCACATTTCAAGACATAGTGAGGAAGCATGAGGATTTTAGAGCACCTAAAAGAATTAACCTTTAAACAGAAACATCTTCACAATCTTAACAATGGCAGAACTGGACAGTGCTCCACTATAATTTGATATGAGATTAATCATCAGCAGCTGCTTTGCTATAGCCAGATTCCCAGCACAGGCTGAACCGAAAGCAGAGCAGGCTCTGAGACGTGTGAAGTGGGCCATTCAGTGAAATGAGAGGGGGAGGCAAGGACGGGCCCAGACCCCTTCTGCATGACAGGGCCTCCCATATTCCACATAGGGACAGGGGGAGGGCTTCAAATTCCTGTAGAGAGGGGAGGCAGGGAAAGGCATCCTCAGAGGGACAGGGCTCCCACAGATCCTTGTTCATATGAGAAGTGGGTAGGGAGAGGAGCTCAGATACCCCAAGAGGGTCAGGGTCCCCCTGTTCCCAGCACACACACAGAAGAGAAGAATGTGGGGATGACAGGCACCCCTAATTCCTCACACTTGCCCTGCCACCCACCTCCATGTCATTCCCTCACACTTCCCCATAATCCCCACTCACTCCCCCTGACCCGAGTCCTGAAACCCCTCCCCTATTACTCCTCCCTATTTATCCTTCTCTGTATAACCCCCTTGCCTCCCTGAAGACCCAAACCCCTCGTCCCTTCCACTCCTCTGCCTCCTAAATCCCACTTCTTTCCCAGCAATCATTCACACGTGTAATTTCTTTTCTTTTTGAAATAGCACAAATGCCTTCGGAAGTTTCTGCTGTACTCAGATTACATTTCCCCAAAATAAAAATAAAACAGCCTTGGACAGAGGCAGTTTATACCAACATGCCTAGGTTTCATTTCAGCTTTCTACCATGGATTGGGTTTGAATTTGCATCTGAAGAAGTGAGCTGTAGCTCACGAAAGCTTATGCTCTAATAAATTGGTTAGTCTCTAAGGTGCCACAAGTCCTCCTTTTCTTAGTGCCTCAGGTGTTGCTCACGTTCAGTGGCTGTAACGTCCCCTTGAGTCACACAGGTCCTGTGAATCATGCTTGGCTAGTAATTCTTTTGGGATTCTGTCCACATGTGCATAGTGTAATCCATTGGCTTGTGAGTGTTAGCATGCACCTGCCTAAAGAGCCAGACTCACTCAGTTTTGCTCCTCCAAAAGGTTAGTGGGTCCCTTGCACTGGCAGGGGTAAATGTTGAGTGACTGAGACCCTTTGAGCATGTAGAGCCGTGGTTTGAGCCTTTGGTCTGAGTAAAAAAACAAAAAGTTGATGGAATCTGTGAACCTTAAGAAAAGCTGATTTCCTGGGGACAGCTGTATTCTAGGAACCGCTTGCTCAAAAGACCGCAAATTTCAATCACTAAGCCTACCCCAAATCCCATGTGGCAGAGCTAATTTCAAGGCAATCTGTACAACCATGTGGATTTTAGAGCACTCAGAGTTGTTCTCTAAACAGAAAGGAATTCTCAACTGTAATTCTTTGCAGAGCTGGCACTCTGCTATCATACATAACCCACCATTCCTCTGTATTAATGGCAAGGAGGTATTTCTTGCAATGCTGATCCATACATCCAGCACCTGGCAAATATGGGAGCATCATTAACAGACCATCTTTTTGTCTTAAGTGCCTATGCAGTATTTTCCCACCTCTCCTTATGTACAGCTGGGTAGTGGGGTGGGAAGTACATCCCATCAAAAATGAACTTGAACAAATAAAACACATCAGATACCTCTTTAAATGTTCCTGGGGTGATTATCAACCGATAAGCCATGTAGATTGGAATGCAGATAACAGAGGAGGTTCCTATGCAGTAACCCACTATAGTGGTCCAATAGGGATAGTTATAATCAAAAAGCCGTAGATCAGGAGTGCTGGACATAAAACTGCAAATGATGAACTGAAATAAAAATGCAAGAAAATATTACAAATACACAATGTTTTTACATAGTACGTAATTAGCCTTTGGGACCAACTGCTGCAATATATCGTAGCAGGATTCCAAAAAGGATTAAGCACTTATATGAATAATGAGAAAATCCACAGTTACTTTAGAAAGGATGTAAATCCTCATGCTTAGGTCATAAGCCACCTTAACAGATAAGATATTAGGAAGAAAATTCCTCTTATGGACAATTTATTCCATAATGACCTGTTCTCGGTATTCTTGAATCCAAACATAGAGACAGGATATTGGACTAGAGTTGTAGATTTTTAGGCCAGAAGGGACCATTAGATCACAGAGTCTGATCTCTGGGAGACTGGAGAGCAGAGAAATTCATGCAGTTATGCCTGCGTCAAGCCCAATAATTTGACTGACTAAAGCATATCTTCTAGAAGACAGCAAGAGCAAGGGAGTACAACATTTCCCTTGGTAGTTTGTTCCAATAATTAATCACCCTCACTGTTAAAAAATGTGCACCTTATTTCCAATCTGAATTTGTCTGGCTTTAACTTCCAGCCATTGGGTCTTGTTCTGCCTTTCTCCATTAGAGCGAAAAGGACCATTAGTACCCAGTATTTTCAACCCAGGAAGGTATTCACACATCATAATCAAGTCACCTCTCAGTGGTTTATTATTATTTATTTATTTTATTAAACAGATTGTGCTCGTTAAGTGGAAGGTATTTTCTTCAGTACTTGAATAATTTTTCTAGCTCTTTTCTGCACCCATTCCACTTTTTCAATATCTGTTTTAGAATGTGGATACCAGACCTGGATGCAGTATTCTATGATCAGCATCATCAATGCTGTATACAGAGGTAAAAAATCACCTCCATACTTTCCTGTTTATACATCCAAGGATCATATTAGCCCTTAGATGTATAAATGGACCACAGATCTGATCTTGTATTGTATGTTTGAATACCAATTCTAAAATTCTACTGAATTTTAAGATAGAATGGTCAAAAAAATTCCATTTGAATCCAGTGTGATCCAGAATCCCATAGCCAATAATTAGGTCTGGTAATGAATAGGGGTGAAAGAATTTTTTCTTGAAGACACTGTTTACCCTTCCAGAGGATTCATCCAACTTTGATTCCTCTCTCCCTTTTATTGTTGTGCTGATTTGGAATGCTATGCACCACTTGGCGCACACATGCTCTATAAAAGTTTATAATTTATTCTGATCTAGTGTAATTTTTTTCTCCTCTTCCACAATTTCATTAGAAAATGTTTATGTTGTGTATATTTAACACACAACTACATTCCTTGCTTTTTGTGTTCCTTTCTCATGTTATTGCTTCAAGTTCTTTCAGGGGCTAAACAAAGATGTCACCTGCAAATTTGAAGTGGTTCATGTACCATTTTTATCTTTTATTTTTATCTTTTATCTTTTCTTCAGAGTCCAGCTTTTTGAATGTTTTCTCCAGGCAGATGGTGAAAAGTTGAAGATAAGAGAGTGTTTTCTTGTGTAACTCCATGTTTGTTAAGCTTAAATAGTATTGTACTAGTTGTATAAATGTTTCAAGAATTCTTTGAGGTCACATGGAATGTCTAGTTTTTCTTCAAGTAGTTCTAATACTCTTCCTTAACACCAAATAGAGGAATTTCCACTATCTACAGCAGCAACTCATTGCATTTGGCAGTCTTCTCCAGTGCTTGATTCATTGTCAGGAGCCTGCAGATGCTGTATGATTGAGAGATTACTTACCAGCTTTTGTGTTGATTATAGGCCAGAAATCATTGTGGTTTGATCCCTGATACCTCAGATTGACTTGTAGAAATCGATAGTTCTTGGATTTATGTTTTTCTTCTTACTCTAATACTAAAATGGCAACGTTCCAGTTTTATGCTAAAGCTTATTGGATCCGACCCTGTGAGATGCTCAGTGCTTCCAGTTCTCATTGAAGTCAAACCTAAGGTGCTGAAGTATTAAACTGGTACATTGCAAAATTAATGTTAGTGACTGTTTTGGGAAGCATCCTAACTTAGTTTTCACAGAATTACATCAGAGGATACCCGGCACTAGATGTTTAAAATTACCAAAGAGAGCCACCAAACCTACGTCTGGGTTTTTCTTGTTTTAGTTTCCATAGAGACCGTAAATATCAATTTTGCCTAGTAACCACATCACTGAAAGTATATGGCTCTTCATGTAATTTAGTTTTATTGTTTCAGGATCATGGACAGGACAGTAGTGTATAAATTATTTTTGTGGTGAAACATCTATTTATAGCTTTTTTTTTTACTCCTTTGTCTACAGGTAATAAAATGGAAAACAGTTAAACACACATTAATCATCCCAGCAGTGTTGTTTGCCTCCATAAACCTCCATCTTGACTTACTCTCCTTGCATCCAAGCCAAGCAACAATAAAAGACAGGGTGAACTAATTTTGGAACAGGGAATGAAGGCTTTGTTTAAAAATGTTAGTAATAACTTTGCCAAGTCAGCTGTGGGGATACTGGCACCAGTTGCTGATTATGAAGGATGCTCTCTGGTGATGTAGAGTTTGGGTAGGTGTATTCTAAAGTTGCCAGGCAGTGGCTGATCAAACAGCTTGTAAATCTGTTATCTTAACTTCTCTTTTTTCTGTGCTTTTTATCAGCATCCTTTTACTATTTTACTTCACTGACATAAATCTAAAGCAGCAAAGATCAAATTAGCCTTGTCCTGTGTTGCAGGTTATTAAAGTTTTCCAATATCATCATTGTTTATCTAAGTAACAAAAAAAAAAAAAAAAACCAAACAAACTCAGTGTTGATCTACTAACTAATCCTAGCTGCTTTTATCAGATTAGTCTCACTGATTTAAGATTGTTGGCTTCCAAAAGCTGGCATTAGAGAGTAGAACGTGAATATTATGTAAATGAAAATCCCATATCTGGAACTCTAAGATATTACACTAGTAAACTGACTGTCTTGGGCTGGGAAGATGAACTCACCAAAAGAAAGATGGGGCTGATTGCTACCCAGCAGAGTCGCCAGTACCAGCCTGGAGTGAAGCCCAGCATTTCCTTCATGTCACTGCAAAACTGGTTGATGCCTGTGAAAATAAATGGATGGTAGAGGGACATGGAGAAAAAGGTTATTCAAACGTTGATATAACGAGGAAATGCATTTAGCATCCACCAGAAAACAGTGTGGTCGTGTCCCTGCAACCTTTTCATTACACAGAAACCTCCATTATCCAAAGTCATTCAGTGTTTCCCAACCCATTTGGAGATCAAGATTGTACTATGCTTACATGACAAAGTAATTGGTAACATTGTTTTCCGATTAAGTAATCTGTAAATTGCTTTTTCTATGTGACATCAGTACCCCTGTCCACAAAGCTGGCGGAAATACTATTCGGCAAATGCCCGGGAGTCTGGTCGGCATGGGTTGTAAGTGCAGGAACAATCTTACCATAGAACCAGGCCACCGCAATGGATTCCAGAAACACCACTGTTAGGACAGCAGGGCCTGTAGCATATTCTTCAAACAGCTTCACTACGTATGCACCACCCTAGAGAAGAGATTGTGGTACTGATTAGCCAAAATCACCAGAATAGAAGTTTTGTACTACTAGTCATATACTCTCCTCATTTGGAAAGAGAGCATTCACCCGTGCAAAATTCACTCTATCCCATCACTTGCTGCCTGCTCTGGCCTTGAGTAATACTTGACAGTACTAATGACTTGTCCAGTACTCTTGCTTTAACTTCCTGTGATCATCCTTTGCCAATAGAACGGACATGCAGAAAAACTGAAAGGGAAGCGGCACACATTTCTAGTTTGGATTTTAATGAGCTAATCCGATGGGATCTGTGCTTTTCTGTGCCCTCCTTTGATGGCAACTTCCTTCTCTGTCCCTGAGCATTAGTTACTGAGCAGGAAACAAAGGCAGCATTACGTTCTATTCTTTCCTCCTGGATCTGGACTCAGCTACAAGAAAAGAGAGTTGTGTGTTCTACAGGAACCTGGCTCCTTGTAAATGCTTTAAACCAGGAGGGAATTTCTCATAAAACAAACAGTGGAATGTAAAAGCCAGTGAATTTTTCCCCCACATCTTTTACAAAAGCTGACCAATTTGTTCTCCTGTTACAGCAATGAAACCCCAGTGACTAGACAGAGGTTGCATAGGTGTAACTTAGGACAATATTTGGCATGTATGAAAGAAGGAATATGTAAGTGCTGTAGATTCACATATGAGCCATTATCCAGTGCCAGGAGCTTCTGGACTCCAGTTCACTAAATTCCATTTATGGTAGTTTCTAGAACTGGATTTTGTATCCATCCTTTTCTTGATTTGAAATTTATTTCTAACCCTTTGAAAATTAAACTGATAATTTTTAATTTTGTAAAAGCTGGGATTTTGGGTGAAGGTTTGAACGGTTAATCAGCTGGAATGAACTGCGTCGTGGTATAGTACCAGTCTGAGCAGTATTTGTGTGGTTTATTATGTACTGTACACTGAAACTTTGTCAAGTTACAACATTGTCAGATTCCTTCATGAGCACGACTGCTCACATTCATTCCACCGACAGTCTCCAACCCTATAAGGAAAACAACTCCTCTCAACTGGACTAATAGGATTTCACATATTTGATGAGACTCCTTGAGATTCTGTTTGGGAAACACTTCCCTCCTGCAGATATCAGCTAGAGCCGACTGCCAATAAGCAAGGTTCACAATGTTGGGTGAGGTACTTACAAATGTCAGAGTTGTTAATGACCCCAGGAAGCAAGCAATGATCAGACCAAGGACAAACCATTCCCTGCGCTTGCCCCAGACATGTGGAAATTCATCCAGCACTGCAGTGATCACCCCCTCCAGACCTGCAAACTGAAAAGCACAGCAAAGAGTCATAGAAAAAAAGAAAGCATCCTTCCTACCCTGCATTCCCCACACACACCCCACAACTGCTGGACAATGAAAACGTACATTGACGTAGCTGCATCTCTCAGACATTTGAAAAATCCACAGCCTCTGAAAGCCAGAACTATGTCAACCTAACCCTAGCCAGTGCTTCTGTCAACCTAGCTACCACCTGTTGGGGAGATGGATTACCCGCAGCAATGGGAGAACCCCTCGGCTCACTGTAGTGAGTGTCTATACTGAAGCACTATAGCTGTGCTGCTATAGTGTTTTAAGTGTGGACATACCATAAGATACAATTAGGACAATGAACTTTTGGCATGTATCTGAGTGTGATAGGCTTGAGGTGACTGCTCTGGAAACATCTCCATCATGTCTTCAGAGACCTTGATCTCTTTAGGACAGGGATTTTGTCTCATATGTGTGGGAAGTGCCTAACACATAACGGGAACTACCATATTACAAATAATAAATAACAATAAGTAAATGGCTCATTATAGCTAAGACTATGAAGTCAATGGAGTTGATTTTGGATTGAATTTGGTCCTTAATTTGCAATAACTATGTGGCTCGTAGCAAAATCTTTATAGCACTGTGCCCCACTTTGAGAAATCCACCTTCTGTTCCCACCTTCTAAATCCTGTTACCTGTGAAAAATCCCAGAAACATGTCACTGACTTGCATGTTGACAGGTAATTAAATGCTTCCAATGTACAAGAAGAGAGAGGACATCACCTGCTGGTTAAAAGCAGGGTTCTAGAAGTTGAATATTCTGGGTTCTGTTCCCAGCTTTGCCATTGACTTACTGTGTGACTGGGCAAATCATTTAATCGTGTTGTGCCTCAGTGTCCCCAACTTTGAAATAGGGATAATAAATACTATTTTGTGACCCAGGGGTTATGAAGATTAACGAATGTTTGCAATGCATTTTGCACTTATTTAGCACCCTTCATCCAAGGACCTCAGCGTATTAGTATAGTTGCTCTATTATCAAAAGAAGAGTTTACGTTTAATTCTGCAGATTTATTTTGGAACATGCTGGAATAATTCCAAATGCTTAACTTCATCCATCCATTCAGGGCCCCTCTCACTAATGATACCCACTCACCGTGCTGTCTAATCCCAGAGTGAGTAACATCAAGAAAAATATGATGGCAAAAAAGGTCGAAGCAGGCATGTTTGCAATGGCCTCTGCGTAGGTAATGAAGAGAAGGCTGGGCCCTGGTACCAAGAGGGAGAACAGGTGGTTATTTTTCCTTCTGCTCTGAAAAAGAGGGACCATTTCACTCACACCTGGAAATGCCTTTGTCCACAGGGGAGTGTTACCAAGTGTAGTCACAGTAAGGGTCACTAGGTGACATATAACATGATTTCTACATTCTTTTATCTTCGTAGAACCATTTTGGAGCTGTGTAGCACACCGTATGCTGCTCACTGTTTTATGATAGTCATAAAGCAGTATGATTAATCATAGTATATACAAAACATTTTGTGCAGTTTGGAGTGTTTGTCCAGGCCAGGGTCTTTCCCCTGATCCTGAATTTTAAATGGATTACATGGTCATGTTTGTGTGGTAAGAATATCTCCCCATCTGGAATGTAATCAAACAAGTTCTATCGAAACTTCAGAGGAAATTTAAGACAGCAATAGAATAAGTTCCCCTACCAGTATCTTTAGCAACCTCCGACACCTCTTCATTCCTCATTTCAGCCATATATCCAAGCACAGTGAAAATGACAAATCCAGACACAAAACTAGTCATGCAGTTCACAGTACTGGTAACCAGTGCATCCCTGGAAGAGAAAACCCAATGAATCTCAGAGAGCGAACATCTGCCAGAAAGAATGGTGTATTGCCAGAAGGCACAGTATTGATTTTGAACTATCTAGACCACCTGGGAGCACGTTTCAATACAGCCCTTCAACTTTCCAGGGTATATAAATATTCATTCATATATTTTAATATGTGAGAGTCTGTTGGGAAAGACCTTAGGAAAATTAAGGTTCTGTCTTTGCATGGATGCTAAAAATCACATAGCATTTTTCAGAAGGGTAGTAAGGCTTTGCCTTGGTGTCTTTAGCTACATTTTCTCCTGCTCTCCCGTTTGTCCACCTGTCTGCTATGTTTTGCCCCAAAGGCAGCTGCATTTCACTGGTGAAATGATCGTTGGACTGATAGGTACTGGTAGTTTTAAAACATTTTGAGATTATCACAGACCATGCTCCCAGATCCATTGATAGTATCCATTTACCAGTATGATGCAGCCTGAATCTCTAAAGGACATCTAAAGGTTGTACCCCAGCCCTGTTGATGTCCTGTTTTGTCTTGGAATGAGACAAGGTATGTCTCTCCTTTATGCCCAGCAAACTGGGGCACTACTGATTTGTCTGTTGATATATTGGCTCTCTTTTGGATAGAGTTTTGAATTGTTGTGTCTTATAGGTCTAAGGAAGAACTTCAGACATTTCATTCAACATCTGTTCGGCTGTCTGTTTGGCTGCATACCAGACACATCACACCAATCTAATTAATACTGGATTCAGAATGATATAGTAATAGCTTTAGAGAGAATGATGATTTGCAGGTTTCATTTCACAGGACATAATAAACATCCTTAAGAAAATAAGGAAACAACCCACAGAGCCCTTTACCAAGTTATAGCTGATCTAAACTGCAGTAACTAAATACTGTTACAATCTGATGGTTGTTCAGGGGTGGATTTAGTCCAGATCCTATTGGACAGGTGTCCGCATCACAGCCTCACCTCTACAAGTAATTGGCCCCCTTATGGGCAGTTTCAGCAGAGATCAAGAATTACATGGGTTATAAACTGTTTGGGGAGGGACCATCTTTTTGTTCCATATTTGTACAGAGCCTACCACAAGAGGGTCCTGGTCCGCAACTGGGGCTCCTGGGTGCTGCCACAAGACAATAATAAATAATAATAATTGAGTAGACATGGAAAGCAAACTCCCAACTTGCCTTGAAGCGAGGCACATTGGCTGGATGTGATGTGAGGGAAGATTGCGCTGATGCTAAAGGGAATGTACCTGTTCTGCAGATAGAATTCACCCTACAGGACTGACAACCTGGCAACTTTCACCAGCGTTACATTTCTCATTTTTTTAAAAAATACATAAACTGTTTACATTCTAACACTGTCCTTTTATTGACTATTTCTTACACTGAGGTGGAACTCACTGGTAGCAGTTGTTGTGGAATTTGTTGTAGCTGGCAAAAGCTAGTAGGACCCCAAAACCTGGACCTAGAGAGAAGAAAATCTGAGCTGCAGCATCCACCCAGACCTGAAAAACGTAAGAGGCAGAGGATCAAGAAAAGATGGTGTTAAACATAGAGCAAATGCCACTCTACAGTCCACTGGTGCTACGAATTAGATTCAACAGCCTGTATATAGTCTAGTCCTATCTTAACAAATATTTTATTAAGAGCTTGTTACATGGATCAAAGATTTTGTGCTGAAGTGTGACAAATACTTTTGTAGTTCTATGACAGAGGCAAATACCCAGCACAGTGAGGCCATCATACTTATTTTCACTCGTGGCATAGTTAGGATTTATCCTTCGAGAAGGTCACCATAGGTGAAATGCTACCACATTTCTATACACAACACAGTAAATATTCAGTAACTGTGCCAGCTATCAGTGTTTCACCCTTGACAGTATCCTAGGCTGACAAATGGCAGTCTTCCTGTAGCACATTGTTTTTGCATTGTAACTGTGCCTTTGTAATGGGTTTGGCCTGTCTTCCTTCCTCCAGGGTCTCTGTGCAGAAGGACAGCTGGAGTGCATTGCCTCCTGTGTGTGTCTGGGCGCATGTCCTCTGGGCTAAAGCACTGTGTGATTGCTCCCTGGATTGATCCAAATACATTTGGTGGTGTGGGTGCAACTCCAGCTGTGTGAACACAACTCAACCATTTTGTAGCCATGTCCAATAAAAGTGTGATGACCTGGTTACAAAAACACTGTGCTACACTGGCCGGAGTCTTACTGAGTGGCATCTCCAAACTGTTGATCTCTGTTCCATCCCTGAAAGGAAAAGTCCTGGTTCCTTTATTCCCTCTTGATTGCAACATAGAGTTCACTGCAGCTCATTTCTAACATACTCCTTCTATGTGACTAGCCTGCACCTCCCCTGGATAGAGCTCTGATGCCAGCTGGCGCACAGATTGCAATCTGCTGTCCTCACTTCAGATATATTCAATACAATACCAATGTCCTTTATTGCTTTTAGGAAGACGTGGTTCCTTATTGGAGATGATGCTTTATCTCTTCATTTCCTCTTCATTGAAAACTCTCCATATCAGCTGGGTAGCTGCAGACTCACAGACATTAGAGTTTTTAATCTTTGTATTTGTTGTATTTATTGCTTTGGGTTTTTTCCATCTCCCTCCCCATTAGCGACTTTCACTTGTAGCGAAGCAAACACAGTCAGCAGCCTGATGGACTGATTGCCTCTTCCACACGGGTTCAAATCTAAATCAGACACTGGGTTGACATGTTGTTTTGTTTTATTATGGTCTCATCCCCATACCTGCTCTCTCTCCTAAAGTTGGTAGTATTTGTAGGACTGTGTGGTGTATTCCCTCTCCCCACACATTCACACCTGCCCAGCTGTCATCACTTCATCAAGCTTAGTGTGTTGAGTCTGATAGTCTTCCTGCTGTCTATGTCTGCATGGAGTACGTGGGAGATTTCCACCTGAGTCAAGCACCACTTGTCTGGAAAGGAGGATCTCTTCGGGCTCATCTGCCACAGCTTGACACAGGGCCGATGGCTTGAGTTTTTTCGATGGTGGCAATATTCACAATTCCGAAATCCAGGCAGTGAGTCCAGCCACCTGATAGTGGACTCCATTAAAGGTGATTTAGCCCATTCCAACATCTGCTGGTCATCCAGCAGTCAGCAGAGCTACAGGGTATCCACTAGTTTAGATTAAGGTTAGCTAGCAGAGTAAGACCAGAAGCAGTAACAGCTTGGTTATCTCTATCTTGCATAATTGTTACAACTGCAAAAAACTTTTTACAAAGATTTAAAAGAATTGGAGTTAATCTTCAGAATCCATAGGCACCTATTACTATGCTGACAGTAGCCTTGTTCTGAAAAGGAGAGATTTAAGTATACAAGTTTACAGGCTGAAATCAATTGCCACTTTACAACAAGTTCCTTACCTCAGTGGCCAGGAGTTTCTGCCAGTCAGGCTTCAGGTAGAAGACAACCCCCCTCCAGGCTCCAGGCAATGTGGCCCCTCGTACTAACAGGATAAAGAGTATGATGTAAGGGAACGTGGCAGTCACCCACACCACCTGTTAGAGAAAACATTAAGACCGTGTTTGCCATGGGTACTGATTGAGGGAAACAGCTAAGTGATGATAATGGTAACAATGTCGAATGAACAGTAATATTTAGACTTATAACACCTTTCATTCAAAGTTGTCAAAGTGCTTTACAAAGGCAATAATGTATTACTATACTTTAAATGAAGGAGCAAATATAGCACAGAGTAATTAGATGACTTGCCCAACATCCTGCAGTGAATCAGTAGCAGAGCTAAGAATTAGAACCCAGGAGCCCAGACTCCTACTCCCCTCCTCTTAACAACTAGGTCACGTTGTCTTCCTTAATGCCATCCAGGTCACTATTTATGGTGTGTAAGCTAGTTTATTCAACACCATAGGTCTGACTGCCCCACCAATAGTTATACATTCTCCTCTCAAAGGCAGTCAGCTCCAGCTTCTGAATCCAGGTTTGCTGTAGCTGTAGTCAAAAGATAGACGAGTTGCCTAATTTGATACCATCTGTGTGCACGGACCACTGCCTTTTTTCATCTGAAAAGGGACTACCCTTGTTTAGTGGTTTGAGCAAGGAATGGGAATCAGACTCCTACAATCCATTTCCAGCTCTGCTGCTCAATAATTGTCCAACCTTGAGTAAGTCACTGCAGCCAGAATTTTGAGCAGTGTCCACAAATGTTGGGTGCCTAACCTGAGACCCTTAGGCCCAGATTTTCAGAGCTGCTGAGTGCTCACAACTCCAGATGAGGAGATTTGAAAATGCCAAGCTCAGCACCCCTGAAAGTCAGGCCCTAACTGTCTCCAATTGGGCATTCAGAAATGAGAGCATGCAGAATTAGCTGACCCTTCTGAAAACATTGGTCTTAAGCTTTCTGCACTTAAGTTTCCCCTTCTGTAAAATGGGAATAACAACACTAGTCTCTAAGGTGCCACAAGTACTCCTTTTCTTTTAACACTAATCTTTGTAAGGTGATCTGAGGTCCTCACACAGGAGGTTCTCTGTCAGTGGAAAGATTTATTATTACTCATTATTTGAAAATGAATGTGTATTAAGCAGCCCTATTTTGGTAACATGGCTTGCTCTGACAGCAGACAGCAAGGCCCATCTGTAGAAAAAGAAACAATGGAACTGAGGCTCAACAGAGCAGTAATCAGAGGTCAACCTCCACACCCGTTCTGATCCTCTGGGTAGGATGATCTTTATCTGCAGCACAGCAACCCAACATGCTGTTAGCATGTATTATATGGATTACGGTAGCACTCACTATTCACATGTATGTGAATTTGCAGTCCCTGTCCTGAAGACAATTCTAAGCTTACTTTCTCTCATGTTAATAGGCTGCTCCAGACATGTGGCAGAAATTACGCTATATCAAGCAACTTCCTCTTGCTTTTGCATTCACCTTGCCAGATGTTTTGACCCCTTTCCAGATGCTGAAGTACACAATAGTGAAAATCAACAATAAGCAGAGGGTCAATTGCCAGCTAATGCCTCCCAGATCATCCAGCCCTTTGGATCTTTGCACCTGTAGAACGTGGCGGCTAAAACAGGAGAGAAAAGCACATTGTTGATGTTTGTGTAATAAATACAGAGAGTGCTTAGGCTCTAAATCATGAGAGATAAAAGACACCCCCATCCTACACATAACCACAACTGCATGCATTTTAATCCTTAGACCGTTTTTAAAAACCCATGTGATTGATAAATACCTGGGTTACCCTCTAAAGAAAAGCCTGCTGCATTTTCTACCCCTCTTTCTGATATCGTGTCTCCACTTACATGCACTTACGTATAAAATTCTTCTGCAGGGGAGATGGAGTGTGGGGTCCAGGTAATGCTGGCATTGATGAAGTAGTTGGTGCAGTTGCCGGTGTTCCAAGCATTTTTGCAGCTGATCCATGGCAGCTCCACCGTGAAGGATGAAATGAGGTAGTAGAGGGCCCAAGCCATGATGGTATTGTAGTAAGAGGCTATGTAGAGAGCTATTATGCAGATAGTAAAGCCAATTCCTGGTAAGGCAGAAAGCAGTTATGTGAGTGGAAATGTGAAGGCTGGGTCCAGTGAAAGGAGGAGTGGGTAATCCACATGAACTAAAATCAGTACCTGCCAGAGGCATCCAGAAAGGAGGGCACAACATACACCACGGCCTCCCTTTATATTTTTTTAGAATGCTCTGGAACTTTGTGGGGACTTCAGAAAGTGGGGGTGATTTGCCCAAGCCCCACTTCAGAAAAGCATCCCGGTTCTGAACATAACGTGTAAATGCTAGCCTGATTCAGGCCCCAATCTCTGGAATTTTGACTGTGATGTGTATTCCCTCATCCTCCACACCCCCAAACAACAAACCAACCAAGCAAAACAAAACCAAATCTAACTCTGGTACTGGGAGCAAGGGTAACAAGCATGTAAAAGGCAACTATAAAAGATCCTCTATTATCACTGCCAGTAGGATGGCTGAGAAATGGAATGGAGCTGAAGGGTAATTTGTTTAAAAGATCTCTGGGATAAAAATAAAGAATTTGCAATATTTTTCCTAACTCGTGTTTCTAATACCATTTCAAATATTAAAAATGGAATAATTTTGAAAGTTCAATTTACTTTCACCCTTATAATGTTCTCTGTATGATTTTGTATTTTTTTTCTGGCTTGGGTCAGTGAAAGTACAGTGGATTGTTTCTAGTCAGTTTCACTCCCTGGTCTTCAGACACTAGTAGGAGGCTGCATCCTTTGGATTGGAAAACAATTAGGGCAATGTTTATGTATATAAAACAACTTGACATTGCTTTTTTAAAAAGCACATGACTTAGAAAAGTAATTAATTCCAGGTTTCATGAAAGCTTTTCTTACATAACCTAAATGTGGGCCCTAAACCACTTGACATTAGCCCTTCATGTTATCTCTTATTGTCAGTAATTGTTCCACCCTTAAAGAAAATCTCTGCCGGTTACCCTAAGGGATCATGGTAAGCTGCCTGTTCCCCTTACTACCTTTGAAAATAGGACAAATTTTCCTCCAAACTGAGATACACCCATTCCTGTGGTACTGTCCCAGAGCTAGTTCCATGTAAAAGAGGGGGATGCCTCCAAAGATGGCCATGATCGTGTACGGGATGAGAAATGCTCCTGCAAGGAAGAAAAGGACATGACTGTAACTTCTTGTAGTACTTCTGGTGTACTTCATAAAGAACAATTTTTCAAGCCCCACATCCAATACACACTGCACTTAACTACGACAGTAAAACCTATGTGACCCCGTGTCATAAATATAAAGGGAAGGGTAAAAACCTTTAAAATCCCTCCTGGCCAGAGGAAAAACCCTTTCACCTGTAAAGGGTTAAGAAGCTAGGATAACCTCACTGGCACCTGACCAAAATGACCAATGAGCAGACAAGATACTTTCAAAAGCTGGGGGGAGGGAGAAACAAAGGGTCTGTGTCTGTCTGTGTGATGCTTTTGCTGGGGACAGAACAGGAATGGAGTCTTAGAACTTAGTAAGTAATCTAGCTAGATATGCGTTAGATTATGATTTCTTTAAATGGCTGAGGAAATAAGCTGTGCTGAATGGAATGGATATTCCTGTTTTTGTGTCTTTTTGTAACTTAAGGTTTTGCCTAGAGGGACTCTCTATGTTTTGAATCTAATTACCCTGTAAGGTATTTACCATCCTGATTTTACAGAGGTGATTCTTTTTACTTTTTCTTCTATTAAAATTCTTCTTTTGAGAAACTGAAAGCTTTTTCATGGTTCTTAAGATCCAAGGGTTTGGGTCTGTGGTCACCTATGCAAATTGGTGAGGATTTTTATCAAGCCTTCCCCAGGAAGGGGGGTGCAAGGTTTTAGTGAGGATTTTGGGGGGAAAGACGTTTCCAAACAACTCTTTCCCAGTAACCGGTTAAACGTTTGGTGGTGGCAACGAAAGTCCAAGGGAAAAGGGTAAAATAGTTTGTACCTTGGGGAAGTTTTAACCTAACGCTGGTGAAAGTAAGCTTAGGAGGTTTTCATGCAGGTCCCCACATCTGTACCCTAGCGTTCAGAGTGTGGAAGGAACCTTGACACCCCATGATCTTGAGAGGCCAGTCCAGTGAAACTTTCTGTAATGTCACACAAAACAAGACTTGTGGGTTTGTTCCTGAAGGGCCAGGTTGTGACCCCTTTACTCACATTGGTGAGCAGTTACTCACATGACTAGTCCCATCATCTTCAACAGGATTACTCATGCAAGTAACTGCTCACCACTGTGTGTGGCAACTGTCTTGTGTTGAAAGTCAATGCCATAAGCACCAAAGCAGTTCAGTTACTGTGTATCAGGCTGGAGCATCACAAATGGCTAAAAGTCCAATTCTCAGGTGCCACAGGTAATGCTCACTGCTGTAAGGAAGGCTTAAGTGTCCAGTGGAATGAAGTTCTGAACTATTGTAAGATTGTCTCCTAGCAGGCACAGTCAACAGTACTCCTATTCCCAGGCTTCTGTACCCAAACATACAGGGAATTCACAAAGATTTTATTGGCTACCATGGGTGCAGCAGCAAGATGGGGCAAAAGATAAAATAATGTCTTCCTCTGGTGCAATGCCTAGATGCATTAAGGGGATATAGGCCCTTTTTCAGCACACTCACTGGTTACAATCATTGTTTGATTGTACTGAGCACCTGTAGCACTGACATTTTCTGGTATATTGGTTAGTCTGAATTTAAATGTTTCTGGGGATTGGTCTTATCTCTTCCCTTGGGAGACTGTTCTATAGTCCAACTGATCTTAGGGCAGGATGTTTTGCCTAATATTAAATCTACATTTTCCTTTTCTTATTTTCATCTCATGCTTTCCAGCTATACTGGATCTTGCATCATTCTAGATAATTCCTCTTCCACCTCTGTGTTTATAGCCCTCATCTATTAGTTGATGCATATGTCCCAGCAACCCTTATCTGACTCTAGACATATTTTGCTATTTTAATCTATCTCGTAAATAGGGCTGTACCAAGTTCACGGCCATGAAAACACTGTGAAATCTAGTCTCCCCCCCTGAAATCTGGTCTTTTGTGTGCTTTTATCCTATACTATACAGATTTCATAGGGTAGACCAGTGTTTCTCAAATTGAGGGGCCAGACCCAAAAGGGAGTTGCAGAGGGGTCACAGTATTGCCACCCTTACTTCTGGCTGCCTTCAGATCTGGGCATCCAGCGAGTGGGGGCTGTTAGCCAGGCACCTAGCTCTGAAGGCCGCACCCTGCCAGCAGCAGCACAGAAGTAAAGGTGGCAATACCATGCCACCCTTCTGCACTGCTGCCTTCAGATCTGGGCGGCTGGAGAGTGGCAGCTGCTGACTGAGGGCCCAGCTCTGTAGGCAACAGCACAGAAGTAAGGGTGGCAACACCACACAATGCCATCCTTAATTCTGCGCTGCTGCTGGCAGCAACTCTGCCTTCAGAGCTGGGCTCCCGGCCAGCAGCCGCCGCTCTCCAGCTGCCCAGCTCTGAAGGCAGCGCCGCTGCCAGCAGCAGCACAGAAGTAAGTAAAGCAGTACTGCAACACCCTCTACAATAACCTTGCAACCCCCTCTTCCCCCCTCCCCCCACAATTCCTTCATGGGTCAGGACCCCTAAAATTACAACACCATGAAATTTCAGATTTAAATAGCTGAAATCATTAAATTTATTATTTTTAAAATCTTATGACCGTGAAATTATCAAAATGGACCGGGAATTTGGTAGGGCCCTACTCATAAATCAGTTCCTCTTGCTCCATAATCCATTGTTGCTTACTGTTGGTCTCATAGGTTTAACTTGAGCCATAGAATTGACCCATTTATACCCAAAGAAGACAGCTTCTAAGGAATGGCACATAGGGCTGAACACTGACCTCCTCCATTTTGGTAGCATATATAGGGAAATCGCCATATGTTGCCCAGATCCACTGCATAGCCAATGACAGAGAGAAGAAAGTCCATTTTTTTACTCCAGGTCTCTCTTTCCTCCGGCTCCAGCAGCTGTGGTTGAGCCTCCATCCCACAAGTGGTGGAAGTGGTGGTAGTTGTGGCTGCTGGGGCCATGCACTGGACATCTTCCCCATCTGCTATTCCATCACAAGGAACTGGGTTCTGAACCACTGAGTAGCCATTTGAGATCTGACCTGCTTCCCCTTTGTCTCCCTGGCTGGGGTGGACCTTATTCCCATCCTCGACCAGCTGCAGGGCAGATTTAGGGTTCTTGACCAAGAGTCCATTCTCTTTGCAATCTTCACCTTCTGTACAGTCCAAGAGCTCTTTCTTAGAAGTCAGAGGCTGGTTCTCATTGCTGGATGACTTCTCCATTCTGCTGGTTAAAAGATGGTGCTGCTGTCCATTTGTGAGTGACCTGGACCAGAATCCCCTTGTGTCAAGTTGCTGCTCAGTCTTCCCACTGCTGCCAGAAACTCTCTAGTCTTTATGTCCACTGGACTGCAGAAAAACACAGCTTCAAAGAAGCAGAAAAAGAGTTGAACTCTGTTACAAGGCTTGCTGGTGGCTGTACAGGAATAGCTACTACAGGTATGGTGAATAAAACACAGTCTTTTAAAATAAAGCCACCCCCAAGAGATAAGTATCATTTATGGAATAATCCTATGATCAGTCACAGTGTCTCAAACTGAGGAGAACCACAAAGAAAGGCACAAAAAGAAAAGGAGGACTTGTGGCACCTTAGAGACTAACCAATTTATTTGAGCATGAGCTTTCGTGAGCTACAGCCCACTTCATCGGATGGAAGACAGAGAGATTCGGATGGATTCGATGAAGTGAGCTGTAGCTCACGAAAGCTCATGCTCAAATAAATTGGTTAGTCTCTAAGGTGCCACAAGTCCTCCTTTTCTTTTTGCGAATACAGACTAACACGGCTGCTACTCTGAAACCTGTCAAAAGAAAGGCGGGGGCTAATCCTTTCCCTCCAGCTGCAGAACAGGAGTGGAGCCACTGCATGTAGCCAACAACTTGTGACCCTCCACACTTTGGGAGAGATGAGGAGAGGACTGCAGGCTCTGTGGAGTGACAGTTCCCCAGTCCAGCTTGTTCCCTAACTCATCCTGCACATGTGCCCTACAGGGTTCACTGCATTCCTGGAGAGGCACAGCCCAACATGGTCCTGCCATTTCCGATCACCTCCTTGTGCAGCAGAACCACACCAGTGTCACAATCAGGAGCCTCCATCATAGAATCATAGAATATCAGGGTTGGAAGGGACCTCAGGAGTCATCCTGACTTGCACAACTGGGGGCAGAATTTCCTGGCTATTCAGCCTGCATTTTCCTTTTCATAATTGCATCTCATGTCTTCTACCTGTACTGTTTGAGGTGCTTACGTCCCTAAGGGAAAGATAGCAAGTGTTACTTAAACAAATCTTTACATATTTGCAAATAATTTTTCTTATTCACATCTTTCCAGAAATCTTACCAGAGATTTCTTACATAATCAGCCACATTTGGCAGATCCAAGAGGTTTAAGGGGAGGTTCAGTTAACTATCCAAACCGAAAGGTACTTATCTGAATTAAATACATTCTCAAACCTTTTGAGGTTCCATGCAATATTAATATGTGGGGAAGATGGTCAGGGCTACTTTAATTTTTTTTTTTAAACTGCGGAAAAGAAATAGCAAATGGAAGTTATTTAGGTGCCCGACTAACAAGTGAGAGCTTCATATGCTTATCTTTAAAAATTAAATCTGTTAGGGAGACCCACCTTCAGGTTTATCTTGGGTCTGAAAGCTAAACTCGTGGAGAGGAGACCAGTGTGGTAGCAAAGCATTCCTGGAAAGGACATCCTACTAGGATCAGTTTTGTGCTTTCCAACCTTATTTAAAATCTCTCATAGACGATACAATGCAATGACCTAACATAGCGGAAAACTCCCTCTTTGTAAATAGTATCCTCTCAGGAGCACTGTTCATCCCTTTCCCTTGCGTGGGGTGTTCTCGTCTCCCTTTATGCTGTAGTTTGTTTTCATTTCCTGGTAATCTCTCTGTCTCATTTCGGGCTAGCTTGTCACAGCCCTTACTTGACTGCTCGAGGCAGTAAGCCACACACCCTTTCTCATGTTTGGCTGTGCTCAGATTGTGACTCCAGCCATGTGGGGAGAGTAAAGGCTACTCTGATCAGACTCCCCACTGCAAGCAAGGGGGCAGGCAGTGGGAGGAGCCCTGGCTTCACCTCCCTTTCCTCCCACTTGCCCTCCAGAATACCCCAAGGAGAGCAAGGTGCTCCAGGAGAAGGGGTAATTACTTCTCCTTCAGAGCAAGGAAGGAGTGGGAGAGGAATTGTGACTGTTCTGGAGTCTGCTGCTGGGGCAATGCAGCTATGTCCCACCCCTTACTCACGGGAGAGTATAAGGGAGTAATTTAGCCCTGGTATTGTAGAGTTCTTGGGGCATGGACTTTGTCTTCTTTCTGCCTGCAAACTGGTATGCATGCCACTGCATGCCATTAAATATATCAAATTATCATTATTGTGTGACACTTCTCATTTTCAAAGCACTTTACAACCGCAAATAATTACCATAACACCCCATGAAGAGGAATAAATATTCCCTCAATTTTACAGATGAGAAAACTAAGGCAGAGAGATTAAGCTATTTGCTGAATGTTAGAGAGGCAGTCATTGTTAGAGCCAGGATTAAAACCAAGGGGTTCCTGACACCCAGTTTTGTGCCCAGACAACTAGATCTACATCTCTCCCTACTCATGGACGGATGTAAGAGGAAAGAGGAGGTGAGTTGTCAAGTAAGAAGCTGTCAAGATTAGACCCCTGGAGATCTGAATAAAGCCTGCTAATTCACAGCTACCTTATCAGTTCCTCATTCACACCATATACACTCCTCAGTCACCCAGATATTTGTCTTAGGCACTGTGTAGTTAATGCCAAATTCTCATAATAGTATTTAATGATATTCTACTACCGTAAGTTAATCATCCACAAAGATAGAAACATCTTCAAAGTCCCAGCAAAAAATAATCACACAGCAGAGATGAGTGATTTCTGTTTTACCTGCAAGACTATAAAACCTGGGCATCTTTGGAGTCCAAGCCCTTGCCGGTCTCCCAGAAGAACTCATACAGGTCAGGAGGACCTTCACGCCATGGACGCTAACATAAAAGACCTAGGTAAGGCCAGAGCCATTCTTTCTCCCCTTTCTGCATTGAGGGTGTTCACCACCACCAGGTACAAATATGGAGAAGTAACCTGAGCCCTACTGGACTTTACACCTGTGCTAGTAATCTAGAAAGCAGTAATGGATGTTCAGCTAATTACACACCTTGTGTGACTGAACTTTCCATGCCTTACACATCAGCCTTTAAGGTATCTCTAGTCAACCTCCATCTCTTCCTACTTAAATTATGTTGGGCTCTGTTCCCATTAGAGTCACTATCCTTTAGTGAAAAGAACAGGAGTACTTGTGGCACCTTAGAGACTAACAAATTTAAGGTGCCACAAGTACTCCTCTTCTTTTTGCAGACACAGAATAACATAGCTGCTACTCTGAAACCTATCCTTTAGTGCTAATTTATAGTTCCCAATGGCTAATTGGGAGATATACGTTTAAATTTTTGTATTCCAGAAGGAATCTCTTACTGCACTGTTCCTCAAACAAGTCCAGTGTTTGGTTGAGATTAGACATGATCTGTGCCCTTGGCCAACTGCACTCTCACTGCGTGCAGCTCCAAAGCCACAGTGGCTAATATATCAAACCTGGATACTTCTCAGCCATCATTAACCAAAATCACTTTTGACAGGGTGCAGAATCCCTAAACTAGCACTGATGGAGAGAAAGCCACTCCCTGCTAAATTCTCCTGCTAACATCTCAGCAGAGGCAGGGCATTGGATTGAGGGCTCAATAAAGAGCTCAAGGCAAGATTTGCAAAGGTGTTTAGGTGCCCAAAGATGCAGAAAGGCACCTAGTGGGATTTTTGAAAGCACCTGAGCAGGTTTATTTTGCACTGAAATCAATGGGAGTTGGGCACCTAACCATTCTGAAATCCCACTAGGTACCCTATTCATTGTCAGACATAAATACCTTTGAAAATCTGGCCTTCAGAGGCTTGGACAGATGTTAGCAGGGAACACACTAAATCTGGAACCTCAAGAAAGGCAGCTCTCCATACCACACTGCAAAGATGGAGCTGGTTGGAGCCTGAGCAGCCCATTTAAATTTTATTGTAAGCTTGTTCAACTGGACAATAAAGACATATTATAGTTATAAAAATCACAGTGGGCAGCTATCCCTTACAGTGGAAATATACAGTTCAAACACAATTTAAATATCCTGGTAACGCCACCAGCCCACCACTTCCCCAGAAGCCTGGGGGGGTGGAGGCAGGTGAAAGCTCCATGTGGAAGGCTCTGGTGTGGGACAGCACTGAAGAGCCCTGCCAGTTTACACAAGCTTTCCATACACAACAGAAAATGAGGGAAAGGCCACTGCTGGAGGCAGGGTATGGGGTTAAATCAAGCAATGATCTTCTCTAGTATTGCAGTACCTCTGCTCCTAGACAGAGACCTAGCCTGAATTCCCTGCAAGTGGTATCTTATACAAGTTGTGTTGATGATTTCATGGAGATTGTCCCGCACTTGCTGGAAAGCAATTAAAAGAGCAGCTTCCCTAGGAAGTGGTTTTATGGCAAGACATGCGGAAATGCAACATCCAGAGAGAAACACTGAGTTAAACAAATGCATTACACATGCTTAAGGCTAAGATTTTGTCATGGAGGTCATGGAAGTCACAGAACCCATGACTTCCAGACACCTCTGGGACTTTTTCGCCTTAGTCCCAGAGTGGCAGGGCTGGAGTTGTCAGCCAACAGGGACTCCCCTGCAGCACTGAGCTGCCGCCATGGGTGACAGGGAGGATCCCCCCACCCCATGGCCCCAAGCCCACAGCTCCCAGCTGCTACCAGCACCAGGGGGGACACCGCACTCTCAGCCACCGTGGGTGGGGGGATCCTGGAGCCCCAGCAGCGGTGTGTGCTGGACCCTCTTCCTTCCCCATTTTGTCATAATTATTTTTAATAAAAGTCAGGGACAGGTCGTGAGCTTCCGTGAATTTTGGTTATTGCCCATGACCTGTCCCTGACTTTCACTAAAAATAACTAAATGGCCCCTCCATCTCTCCCCATTCACTTTGATTTCTTCCAAAAATCCCCAGAGGGGTACTAAATGAATCAGGTTTCATCCCAGGATCTGGGTACTTAAGATTGTGGGGATGAGCCAGTCACATACTTATGGCTAAGTAAGGACATTTCACAAAGAGTGCATCCAGGTGCATTCTTACAGGATGCTTTCATCTGTCAATCTGTGTCTGTGAAATGGACACATTCTTCTTTACCAAGAAAAGATAGCCGAAGGGTTCATTAACTACGTCTGTGGCAAGTAAGATTTCTGTCTGTCTAGAACAAAACTCCTTCTTGGTGCCTGCCACCCACGTTCAAATAGAAAGGAAGGGAGTACCAGATTAATTAGAATATTTTGGTAACATTTTCAGTAGAATTAATTTCAAGCCCATAAAATGGGTTGTGACCTCCCCGGGACCTCAACATGAATTGGATCTCCTTTTTAAAAAGACAGGTACAGCTGTTTGTTGTGGGAAATGTCTCTGGAGCAACAGACTTTACAGCTGTGTAGTGATGAGCATAGATATGTAATGCTGGAGCCTCAGTGAGCTAAATTTAGCAGATAATGTCACTTAGCCCTAGGATTTTAACACCCAGAAAGTGCCATGTGGACAGTAGACAACGTCTTGTTTCTTTATTGGCTACAACTTAAGAGAAAAGACAGCACACATGCAAAGGTATTATATTTATATGAACAGTATAAATATTTAATAAGAGTAGAAGTGAAGTTCTTGGAGGTGGACAACATATTGTAGGATGTGCAGGGGCCCTTGGGATAGGTATCCTGATCCCGGGGAGAGTTATGCCTATCCTGGAGGATCCCTCTTATATTCTGTCGCTCTCTGTCACTGTAGTATCTAGTACTATTTGGCTATTTTAGTGAATGGCATCAGGGATAACAGTTTATTATCTATTTTTGTTCTGAGCTGTTGCAACGGTCACTCTTACATAAACACGTATTGGCTCTTTATCAACAACTGAAACAGCTGCAGGATGAAAAAAGAAAGAAAAACAAAGAAAAGAAAAAGCTTATGAAGAACATGTGACCTGGAAACTGGAGTTAGTTTTGTGTTGCCTTTCATAAGTGTGGTATTAGTCTTTCAGAGGCCCAAAGTATCTGCTCCTCTTCCCATCCTTTTAATTCAGAGTGTAGAATGTACTGACACAGAGATTAAAGATTTTGGGGGTCTGTGAAAGGTGACAGACTAACAATACTGTAAACCACAGTCCTCTCATTATCCACAAATTGAGTATAGTACAGAGCACAGAAAGGGCCCAGCAGTGTAAGCTTCACCCACTTCCAGTGTACCTCACTCTTCTCTAGAGAAGCCACCTCTAGGGTCATGGGAAATCTGCCCTCTGTACCCATTCTGTCCTTGACCTCTCTGCCTAAAATGCCAGCCTCACTGAGATGTGGATTCATGTTCACTAGAAACTAGACCAAAGTCACTAGTTCACATAGGCCAAACAGCCTTTAGAATAATAGAATATAAGGGTTGGAAGGGACCTTAGCAGGTCATCTAGTCCAACCCCTTGCTCAAAGCAGGACCACTCCCCAATTTTTTGCCCTATATGGCCCCCTCAAGGATTGAGCTCACAACCCTGGGTTTAGCAGGCCAGTGCTCAAACCACTGAGCTATCCCTCCCCCCATAGATAAAGTGACTTTTGGTTACTCCCACTCGTGACTAGAGAGTAAATGGGAAGGCTCTAAAGCTCATTAGCAACATCTTGATTTACACCATACACAAAAACTACATCTTTGGCTCATCTAGCAGAGAAGTCCTCTTAGAATGCCATTGCCCTGGGTTCCAATCCCATCTCGGACCTGACTATGGCAGTTCACTGTTTTACTAGTGTCTGCTAGTTTATTTCATGAGGCATATGGTGACCTCTAGTGGCAAGGTGTGCAACATACAAATAATTCCTCTCATTTGCTTCTCAGTGATCCTGTGTGAGAAAGTAAAAGAAGTACTTGTGGCACCTTAGAGACTAACCAATTTATTTGAGCATGAGCTTTCATGAGCTACAGCTCACAATTGGTTAGTCTCTAAGGTGACACAAGTACTCCTTTTATTTTTGCGAATACAGACTAACACGGCTGTTACTCTGAAACCTGTGTGAGAAAGGTGAGAGGAAATTCTGATATGTGATATTAGTCCTTTTCCTGTTCTCTACATTTTTGAAAAGGTGAGATTCAGACCTTCAATCTAAATTCTGGCTAGAAGATTAAGCCAACCAAACCTGATATCCTGCTGTTGGCACCAACCAATACTTGATGCTTCAGAGGAAGGCAAACCACCATAATGCCTCTTCTGAGTTATGCAAAACTGTACTGTATGTGAATTCCTTCCTGACCCATGCAATGATTAGCTTATGCCCTGCAGTATGAGATTGGTTTATTCTTAATGTGCACAATTATAAAAGATATTATTGGTCATAAAGTCATCCAGGCTATTTTAAATCCTGCAGTCATGAAATACATATATTTGCATGCATTTCTCTTCAAACAGATTACTTTTTCTTTTTAAATTTAATGATTTAAAAACCAACACTTGATCTTGCTGGTGTATCAGCCACTGGCTGTGTTAGAGCTGAATTCCTGTAGAAGGACTTTCATGTTATTAATATCACTTTGGGTATGATAGGAACCTGTGTTCCATCTGGCTTACTCCTATCCTCCACTTACAGATCAGCACCTGCTAAGAACTAAACTGCTCTGAACTGGAGAATTAAAGGGTAACACATATACTTAGCAAAACAGAACAAGCTATTTCTTAGTCTCTTCCACACTATAAATTGAAATTATTTCAGTTAATGTGTCCTAAATTAGTTCTCACTTTTACTTTTAGCTGTTTGGGGATTTTTCTTAAAAAATAATGTTGCTCTTTGGCTTCAAATGACACTTTATGCAAAGAATGAAACTCACACAAGCAGACACACACAAATACACAAAGCCCAAGTAAATTGGTCTCTTTTAGGGAACTTAGTAGGCGTTTGTGAGGGATTACAAATCATTCCTCTAGCATGGGAGAAGGCAGCGCAGCTCTTCTGCAACCACTGTTCTAGCCTCCAGGCTGCAATAGCAACCTCAGCCCTTCTCCACAGCATATGTAAAGGTTCCCAGACACTGGATCCACATAAGTATCTATTCAAAAGTCTCTTGCCCTTCTTCCTTACAGCCTTGCATAGTTCCACTTCTGTCCCCCTGCACAGGGCTGCCATGAGGGACTTGCACAAACTGTCCCTACTGCAACACTCTTGAGGATGAGAGAGATCCTGTTTTACTACATATGTGGAGGGGAGAATAGAGAGGCTCCTTAAATCCTCTTCTCCGTTCTTGCCTTCCGTACCAGCACAGGCCAGGAGAGATGCTTTATTTCAGATATTTAAATGACAGATTAGTTTAGGAGCAGAGATGCCATGGCAATGAGAGCTGTTTGGAAACAATAGACAAATAGACCAATTCTGGCCAATTACAGTTTGAAAACTTGCTCACAGCATATGTCCCAATGAATTTTACTTGCTCTTTATACCAGGAAAATCCTGTTTAGAATTGGCAATCATTTAATATAATTTGCTATTGAATGGGCCCATTTGTATTGATTTCATGCAAAGCAGTTTGGTCCCAAGAAAAGCTTTCCCTACAATCTGAATTTTCCATTAAGCAAATTGACAGTAATTGGGATGCACTGTATTTTAAATCTTCAAAACGAGCATAGAAAAGTATGTAATCACTTGACAAACAGTCCTCGCTTTGGAGCTGGTCAGCTAGAGAATCAAAGAGTTAGGCACAGGGAGAGGCATTACTTCACTTCTAGTTCATCCCTCAGCCAATGTGGGGTTGATCTCTGCAGCTTGTTTTATTTATGCTTTATCTAGTCCAGTTTTAAATAAAATGTGTAGATGATAGATCTGATCTAAAGCCTACTGAAATCAGTGGGATTTGGATCACATCCACTATGCATGCTTAAAAATATCTATGTGTCTTGAGACTTTATACCACTCCCCATCACCAGAGTATCCAAGCCCCTTATAATATGATACATTTAAAATATGCAGGTAGTAACATGGACCTTGTATGTGAATAATACTGGCACCTGAAGGGACATAACTTATCAAGGTCCAGATTCATAGAATAGAATAATAGAATATCAGGGTTGGAAGGGACCTCAGGAGGTCATCTAGTCCCACCCCCTGCTCAAAGCAGGACCAATCCCCAACTAAATCATCCTAGCCAGGGCTTTGTCAAGCCTGACCTTAAAAACCTCTAAGGAAGGAGATTCCACCACCTCCCTAGGTAACGCATTCCAGTGCTTCACCACCCTCCTAATGAAAAAGTTTTTCCTAATATCCAACCTAAACCTCCCCCACATGCAACTTGAGACCATTACTCCTTGTTCTGTCATCTGCTATTGCTGAGAACAGTCTAGATCCATCCTCTTTGGAACTCCCTTTCAGGTAGCTGAAAGCAGCTATCAAATCCCCCCTCATTCTTCTCTTCTGCAGACTAAACAATCCCAGTTCCCTCAGCCTCTCCTCATAAGTCATGTGCTCCAGACCCCTAATCATTTTTGTTGCCCTCCACTGCACGTTTTCCAATTTTTCCATATCCTTCTTGTAGTGTGGGGCCCAAAACTGGACACAGTGACTCCAGATGAGGCCTCACCAATGTCGAATAGAGGGGAACGATCACATCCCTCAATCTGCTGGCAACACTCCTACTTATACAGCCCAATATGCCGTTAGCCTTCTTGCAACAAGCGCACGCTGTTGACTCATAACCAGCTTCTCATCTACTGTAACCCTGGCCCCTTTTCTGCAGAATTGACACTCTATTCTGAAATCTACTGCAGATAAAATATTACTTAATAGAGTGAGGGTGCCAGAGTATAGCCATAAATAATGAAACATCTGCAGCCTACACACAGGCACAGGGCTAAGTGTGGCTACACCTGCAATCACAATGTTCCTGAACAAACAAGCTTGTGTGGTGGGTCTTGCATGTCACCCTAGAAACTTTGTGCTCTTCTTAACTACCAGATGTGCAGCAAAAGAACCTGGTGCATTAAGGAGGAAGCATCAGCCTTCACTCTGAATTTTATATTACAACCTTACTTTTATTTAATTCTATATTTAACATTTCCCGAGAGAGAGGACACGTGACAGTGACTTATTTGTGGAATTCCTAGAGAACGGAAACCACATAATAGTGGCAAAGTTGTAGATTAAAGTAGATTGTGCTTTGCTATATCTTTCCAAGACAGTTGTTCAGACTATAGAGAAAGGAGGGGCACAAATGCATTCTGTAGCTGCGGAGTTTAAATGTTTAGTGCAGAGGAATAGATGAGCTTAGAGCGGATGCCATTCCCCTAGATATTATCTTTAAATCATTTATGTAATCTCCAAGAAAGATACATAATACAGTAAATGTCACAAAATTACTAGAGCCCCATCAGCAAGTCCAGACTCTTTCCATAGACAGGCAGATTGAGGTAATAACACATGCTCACTGTATAATAAGATACATGGATGCGTACACAGAGACTGACTACAAATTTTACACAAACAGGGCACATTTTTCTATAATGATGTTTGTAAATGCTTACGTAAGAAAGTAAATAAATGGTCACACACTTGTGTAGATGATCTTTCCTATACGGCTGCTTGGTACAAGGCTATCGTCAAGTTACAGCAGCAACCTTCTGGTTCCAAGCTCTACTGCAGCATTTCATGAAAACCCCTGTACCCTACATGGCCTTTATTGTGCAAAGCTATTTGCATGAAAAATAACTGTCCGAACAGGCAGTGCTACAGAGCTATCTTTAGAAGAGAACGAAGACATTAGCACCAGGAAGGGCACCATGGTGCTGCATCCTGATTTCCTTAATGCCGCTCCTGTCGGAAAACTCAACGTGTGTCCTTGCAGAAAGGCACAAGGGAGATGAGAGATGCTATACATTTTCCATACATGGGGATACATTTTTTTGATTGGATTCCCACAGTGTGTGGACGCTTTTTGTAAAGTTGCAGAGCTATTAGAAACTCATACCCCCCCTTTTTTCAATTAGAAAATGCACCCACGCAGCCATTGGCCACATGCTTTCTTTATAAAGCACTTCCCAAGAATCCTCATTATTATCCAACTCCAAGGCAGAGCTGCTTAGCATCTAGCCACTCAACAGAAACACTAAGAGAAGAGCCATGAAGGTTTAAAATCAATTGCACTGCATTACATCTGATGAAGTGCCTGGAAATAAACAACCCAAATTCAAAAATCCCCAAACCAAACTATCTCCAGCTTAGGGGCTGGAACTAGGGATGTTTGGAGCGGGGAGGGGCTGCCACAGTCCCTGGCTTGAAGTGGTTTCCATCATATACAGGGTTTACAGTTTGGTTCAATGACTCTCACCAGCTCCTATACAAATTGTTCCAACACCTCTGTCTCCAGGAGTCCAAATCCATTGAATTATCTGTTTACTTCACTTTTGCCTTTCATATTAGATCCGTTTTCTACTCTTAACCTTCCAAGTCATTTTATATGTATCGTTGGAAAAAGAACCACTTTACACTACATATTTGATCACCTTATATTCTTAATCATTTGAGCTTCTGTAATATTTATCAAACTTGTAGCTAAGCCAACAAGTCTGATAATTGCATAGGTAAACACTGATTACAACAAATACATTCACAAAATACTCTTCAGTCTATTTCTTACAATAATTCTGTTCCATCAAGTTAGATAAACCATTCTAAAATAATAAATGATAATTTCAAATATAAATTAATGTGGCTAATTAAATTAAATGTTTATTTTTGTCCTTTTAAAGTAAATCAGAATTTTGCATTGATTTTGTCTCAGATTCTTTCCCTTTCACATAAATTCTTCTCTAGCTCAGTTTAATATACTTCTTCCTGAATTTGAAATAAATGCTCTATTCATAATACAAGAATTTAGATTGTCATAAATTCTAATTTCAAATTGTCATAACATGTTCTGCTGCAGGCATTTGTCCAGTAATTATTAATGTTGCAGACAAATGCCTGGATGAGACAGCGGGCATGTAGCTGCAGAAAAGCAAACTGAGGCATACGTTTAATGAATCAAAGCAAACTTTCACCAAAATTCAAGGCATCCTTTTCTCAAAGCCATGACAGATGTGTTTTTTCTCCCAACACTTCAAACAGTGCTGGGAGCCCTATAAAGCGTTCATTTAAAAACAACTCTAAAAGTAAACAAACAAAATGTATTATATAAACTTTAGTTCATTATCACTTTCTAAAGTTCATAACCATAGTTGCAAGAAGCAATGAAACAGTAAAAGTTAATGAAACACCAGTGCCTGCCTGAAGCATAAGACAGACTCTTTCAGCTAAAAGAGTCTGTCTGGCTCACATAGTATAAAACTTTATATGTCTGTAGGTTTAAAACAAAATGAAAAAGTACCTGCCTTTCAGATGAATCTGAGGTGCTTTTCCCCTGGAGTTATCCAAGACTGAGTAACCCTAACCCTACATTTACTTCAGAGCCTCAAACTCAGCCTGTGGGCAACTCAGCATCTTGGTGAGGTTTTTGTACACCAATCCCCCTCACATGGTCTGATTTCCAGATAATCTGCTGCCAAAGAGCTCTTTAAGAATTTTTGCGTCACTTTTAGTCAAATAAACTTTATGTTTCACCAGGGCTGCAGCTCAATTGTCCTCCTAGAGGTGGGTAGCTACATTTGTATGTTCTGATCAGTTCAGGAGAGCAGGATCCAGCTAAGACAGGCAGGCTGAAGGTGAGGAGACGCTCACTGTTAAGGCATAATTTTCATGTCTCTGATTACAGCTATAAATAAGGGGATGGTGGTGACAAGAAGATGACAAACAGGGTTAATGATCAGTGAATTAGAAGTGCACAGGTGGGTCTATACGATAAAAAGGTATACTATAAAAAAAGAACTGAGGTCCTAGTTCTAGAATAGAATGGAGAAAGGATGGTTCTTAGACTTCCTTGTTACTGATTACTTACATTATTTTAATGCAGAAATATAAATGGGGGGTGATTTTGTTATAAAATGTGAGGCACAAGTTTTTGAAAAGTGTTTTTCTACTTTAATCAAGACAAGTCACTTCCTCTGTCTCTGCCACACATCAAAAAACCTCCAAAACAAAGGCTTTTTCTCCAAGGTACTTCAGTCCAGAGAAAGTCATTGTACAGTCTCAAACTTTACATTGTGTTTATAGTAGATGGAAAAAGCATAAATCAGTGAGTATGTCCCAGTTTGTATGAAGATTTGAAAAAGAAAGCAGAAAATCGTAAGGGGGGAAAGAATAGCAAATTTTTAGAAGGAACAACAAAACAGCTGATATAAGTGGCAGTTTGAAAAGATCTGTTCTGAGTAGTTCAGTAATAACAGAAACTCTGACAACAAACAAGCCTAGGGCTATAATTACTGCTTCCCTTCCTCTGACTGCTGGTCCAGGTCCCCTTTGCCGCAGCAGTGACTATTGGCACCATCTCAAGGACAGTTGTGGTAATGCAACACTGTTAATAAGAAAAGGAGTACTTGTGGCACCTTAGAGACTAACCAATTTATTTGAGCATGAGCTTTCGTGAGCTACAGCTCACTTCATCGGATGCATACTGTGGAAACTGCAGAAGACATTATATACACACAGAGACCATGAAACAATACCTCCTCCCACCCCACTGTCCTTACTGGTAAGGACAGTGGGGTGGGAGGAGGTATTGTTTCATGGTCTCTGTGTGTATATAATGTCTTCTGCAGTTTCCACAGTATGCATCCGATGAAGTGAGCTGTAGCTCACGAAAGCTCATGCTCAAATAAATTGGTTAGTCTCTAAGGTGCCACAAGTACTCCTTTTCTTTTTGCGAATACAGACTAACACGGCTGTTAACGCTCTGAAAACTGTTAATAAGAGATACCTGAACCCAAATCCTTGCTTTTTCCTGGTAATTCTGTGTGAACATGCTGTAAAAAAGTGTTTTATCAGTTTTTAAACTTGTTGCCTTCTAATTTCTCTACAGCTTTCTTGTTTTTCTATTACTGGCCAGGGTAAATAGCAATGTCTAGCTGGTTTCCTCTTTTACATCACTTTGTCATGTCCCCCTCATACTCTTCTTTCCAAATTAATAGTCCTAGATGTTCTCTGGAGAAAGGGGAGACAAGCACATTTCCCATTCTGCTCCCAGCACTCTATCCCATCCCCAGGATTCTGAGAGGCTGAAGGCTCATTGTGTCTCACTCACTACATCTTACTTGAGATCTAAGCGGAGTATTTGTATGTATAAAGGGTCTGTTTGCAGACTTAAATCTAGCATTTCAGGGATTATTTTGTTCATGAAAAGAATCCATTCCTTCACTCTCAACCAGAATTCCCAGGTCTCTAATACCAGAATCCTGGAATAGATTTTCCAGGAACTCTGAGTCTACTCTTTCACTGAAAACAGGATCTTTCATCACCGTTTTTGGAGTTTTTTTCCCCTCACTGGTAGAAATATATAAGAATCTGCATGACGTGTCTTTTTAAAAAAATGTTATTTGTTGCTGTATCTCCACTTTACTGTGCTCAGAGCAGACTTTTGCCATGGTTTCTGAACTATTACTGAACACAGTTTGTCTCAGTCTACACTGGTAGTTAAAACTGTGTTCAGCTGCACACACTGAGGACACTCAATGTCAGCAACTGGTAATATATAGACAAAGCTTGAAGGTACACAGAGTGTATTGAGAACATATAGAGAGCATTAACAATTACTTAGCTTGGCTTTTTTGTTCACTTATGGGTTTTTTCCACCCTTTCACTGCAGTATATGTATTTTATTTGTTCTGTAAAGTACCTAAAACACTTTGTGGATACTGTATAAATAATAATAATTGCATCCCAAAAACTGATTATTAATTTATTCATGGACTTTTCTATATCACTCATCACTATATTATCTGACCACTTCACCAATATTAATGACTTTATTTTCAGAACCCCAGAGAAGTGAAAGGATGATATTATTCCTATTTTACAAAAGGACAACTAAGGCACAAAAAAGATTAGGGTCATAAGGCTCAGCTAATGTTGGGTGCCTGATCTGAGATGACATGGGTATGATTTTTCAGAGTACTTAGCATTTTGTAGCAGGTGATGTGTTCAAAGCAGAGTCCCATTGAGTTCAGCTGCGGCAGTGAGTTCAGGTGAAAGCATAATGATTGTCTGATTTTACCCACATAGCTGCTGCTGGGGCATTTGATACACTGGACAAGGTACACCACACGTTGTGTAGGACCCGGGGATCTTGAGAGGTGTGTTGTGGAGCATACTGCTCATCGTAGCAGTGGAGATAACAGCGGCAGGTTTTGCATATGTTGATATTCTGGCAGTAAGAGTGCCCTGTAAGAGTGTCAGTCAGAGGGCTGCCTGGGTACTCTTTTTTGTGTCACTCAGGAAGCATGTGGAAGATCTGTGGGGTGGGTTTGAAGTAAATTAAGCTAAACTGAATTAAGGCAACTTTAATTCTGAATGAGTGTTCACACAAGGGTTCAGGGCAGTTTAACGAATCCATTTTAAATTCACATATTTAATTAATTCAGTTTAAATTTCCTGAGTGTTCCTGTGTAGACAAACCTTTGGTCTTGCTGTCTACCCCCTAGTCTCCTTGTCCCCATATATTCCCTCCACTCCTGTCCACTCCACCCAGGTCCAGCTGTTGCCCCATCTATATCTGAGTCCGGCAGCTGCCTCCTCCACACTGCCTAGATGCTGCCAAGGGACCATTGGAAGCACAGGAAAAACAATATCCTTGTTTTCAGTTCTGATGCCTGGTGCCACAGCAATGGGGAATTAGCAGTTTCACGGAACGTCCCATTCAGCCCCTGGAGCACTGAACTGGAGCATGCTAAGCACAAATGGAATCTCAGAAGAGTTTAGCTGCCAAACTCTAAGAAGTCTCTTCTGAGTGTGTGCAAACAGATTTTTTCAAAGGCTTATAACTTGGCCAAGTTTGGTTGGATTTTCAAGGGAAAAGCAAAAAACACATGCCTTGGACCAGGGAGACTCCCTACCATATTTCAAGTCTTTACTCCAAAAGCATGGGGGAGTCTAAAGCTTTCCAGCAAAAAAGTTGTAAGAAACAAATATTTAACATGGGCAAAACAAATTTTTTCACAAATCAACTTCCCAGAAATGGCTGAACCATTTTATTGGAACCTTTAAAAAAAAAAAAAAAAGAAAGAAAAGAAAGTCTAAGGCAGACACCCTACATTGAAAATTTCAACCTGAACAGGATGATTAGTTGGGAACTCTATGAGTTTTATCTTGTAGCATTTTCCTGAAGCATAGGCTTCCCACCAGAAGAGGGGGATATAACCTTAAGTTACCTGCCCTGGGCCCAAGTAGAGCCTACACCAGAACTTGTAACTGATCTTAGAAGGAAGTTGCAGGTCCCAGTCTGGTGTTTAGAACACCTTCCTTGAGTGCAAAATTAAACGGTCATTGCTGCAACAAGATACCATAGGGAAACAGAATATGAAGTTCAATCTCAGTTCTAGTCCAGCAGGACATGGGTGCAAATCACATTTATATTATGCGTGGGAAGAAAATGTACATAGGTAGGTGGCTTTGCAAGAACCCTGGATGAAAAATTCAGGACCTGCTTAGGTGTGAGGCATGTCCTGCCCTCCCCACATAGCAGGGCATTGTTGTAACATGTTGTAGGCAGGGACCTTCTGTGAACTATCACATGGAAAAGTGTTATGGTTATAGTCATAAAAGTTAGAGAAGGAATGCACCTCACCATCAGCCATTCCATGTGAAATTCAAAGATCTTTCTCTCCATGTGCAAACCATATATCAGGGATACAACTAAGCTAGATAAGGAGAGAACTCTGAGATGTTTGGCTTCTCTCCCCCTCCAGCCTCAACATTCTGTTACCAACTGGTTATGAATGTTTCCTTGTAATCTGGATTTACAGTCCCTTACAGACAAAGTTTCTCTTGCCCTAAAATTGTACATTGAGCAGGCCAGATTTATTCATAGATTTGTATTCCATTAATTGAAATGCAGAGTTTTAATCCTAATCCTCTCTTCTCTGATCCAGCCGCTAAAAACTGACTTGAGAAAAACAAAATGTTCCTCATTTAAACTGTCCCATCAAACCAGACTGAAGAAGTGCTAGGCCCATACCTGGCACACCAACTCGCTCCATGCCACAAATATATTTCTGTGCATGTGAGAAGAGACTGAGGTTCTTTTGGGACCATGAGCACTCTCAAGCTGTTCATGACACCAGAATCTGTTTTTTATAACGTATCTTGAGGCTTATCAATGTTTTCTCTGGCTGGCTCCATTCTTAATTCTAACACTGAAGGTTGCCATTCACATCACCACCTTTTGCTTTAGGACAAAGGGGCAGCATGGTCTGGTAAATTGATGATGAACCTCTGACCCAGGAACTACCAAACTGCAGTCATTTCATCACTCTGCACCTCAGCTCTCCCATCTGTAAAATTAGGGACACCTGAAGTGATGCAGGACACTCCAATTAAGAATTTAAAAAAAACATTGAACTTTCTTAATTCTTTAATAATTTGCATCTAAAAATGACCAGGTTTCTGTTGGATTAGACTTAAAGATGAGGGACAATTGCCTACTTATGTTAGCAGCAAATAGATCATTAAAGTCAGATACAAATATAAAAAACACTGGAGGGAGGGTTGGAATCAATTTTCTTCAGTTTTGCTGTTGTTGTGGAAGTTCCATGTATGCTGCAATGCCCTAAACTCTTGCCTCAGGAGAGCACACTTAATCATTTATTATTTGATGGCACCCAAAAGAACACTCTATTTTGCTAGAGATACAGGGCCCACTGTCCCCAGAGATTAGTAGGGACATTTTACATCTACTACACTATCACCAGGAGCTGGTAGAGGGGAATCTATTTATACATACGAATTTTAACCACCATTTCAGATGTTGCAATTTAAAAAAAAAAAAAAAGACAAAATGTCAGTGTTGTTTAATAGTCAACAAATCACCAATAGCTAAGGGGGCTGATCTGTTTTATTAGATAAAAATGGCCATTGACAGAGCACTACAACAAAGAGCACTGCATAAGAACATATAGAGAAAAAACAGGAGCATGCAACTCCTGGTTGCTGTCAGTGGCAGAAAACGGGAATCCGACTATTGAAAATTCCTGTGACAATTCAAGAAACTCGACACACAGCATCCTAGTAGTCTCCCTGTTGGCCTCAAAGTACAGTAAAGGTATGGCTACACTTCACACTAGAGTGGTAATTGTCAGCTGCAGGAGACATTCCCATGCTAGCTGCGATCAAGCTTGAAAGCTAAGAACGAGTGTAACCAGTGCTTAATTTGTTTGGCAGTTCGTAGACCCGGCACCTCTGGGCTTGCTGCATCAGCTATGAATGTAAAACTATTGCTTGAGCCACAGCACCTCTTTTATTACAAATTAAGCGCTGGTGTAACACTGCTGTGACTGGGTATCTGTGCTGAGTAGACACCCAGTGGTTTGGAGGGGTTCATACTCCAGGAGGCAAGCCCCTCCCCCCACAGCTACCCTCCTTTTTAGTGCACTAGCTGGATCAGACCTAACACGGGCATCTCCTTGAGCTAGAAATTACACTTCCATCTTGAAGCAGACATACCCTTACACACATTGGTATAGCCTACTGAAAGTTGTTGATTTAACAACCCTTGGAGTGATCAAAGTAGAGGGAAGAACTGGAATATATTTCTCTCCCCTATCCCCCTACAAAGATTTTAGAGCAGCAGTGAGTGTAGATAGAATACTGCTTCTGCCAGACTGGCTTCATTTTACATGGCCTGTTTGAACCATCAGAATGTTCTGTGCTTTTTGAAACGGGGGGGGGAGAAGAACCCAAGCTATTGTATAAACTGTACTAGGAAACATATGGGCAAGGACAGCAGAGATAAGCTCACACCGGACAATAGTTAAAAATATTCCAAATTAAACAAAAATGGGCTTGAACACAGTTTAAGCTTGTCAAACGAACACAGAGCTGGCATAGGCAAAAAATGCTCTTCACTGTATCTCAAAAGAGGTTAACTCCTTTTGATGGCTATAATCGAGTGGTAAACATGCAACATCAAAAGCAAAAAACTTTAAGTGACTAGGATATTGAACTTTAAGAAAAAGCCCATGAGCCTTAGCATACTTCAGAACCACATTCAACCAAGAAAATTGCTTACTTGCCACAGTTAAGGTAGTTTGTGTGTGTGTACATTAGTGCTTTTTTGTATGGGTGGGGTTTGGACAAGCACATATGAATGTGCTTTATAAACATGAAGCAAAACAGAGACCACCTCCTGTCTGCTGTGTAATGCAGCCTTCCACAGATTTTTGTAGAAATCAAGGACAATCCATTTTTCCAGAGGTAATCCCAGAGGAAATCCAAGGATTGGGTGTTTGAAATCTGGGAACACATGCACTGGAATGCTTATATACTAGCTTCAAATTTCTGTTGGTGACTAATACTATCAGAAGGAAAGGTGCAAGCAATTCTGTTTACAGCTAAGTCTTTTGCTGGTCTTTACACCATGAATTTTTAATGAGCCTTACTTGAGGTGAAAAAATATTTTGATGGAAGTATGTCAGTAACAGAAGCTGAATTTGGAACCCCAAGAATCCCATTTGTTGCTTGTACTTAGGTTAGTAGGACTGTTCTTTTCTGTCAATATTCTCTTCACTTTGTCCAACCCCACCTTTCTCCCTGCCCCTGCATGGAGTGAGTAAGGACTCCATGCAGAACAGCACAAGCCATTGTCACAGAGGTCATGGTATGCAGTTTAACAGCTTGGGCTTGATTTGATCCACGCATTTACATTGTGCTCATCACCGTGGTATTTAAGTGCCTGTAGTGTGAATGTCTTCTCCCATGCTGTGTACAGATGGAGAGCCTTTATGTCAACTATAGAGAAGATAAAGCAACATGGCTTGAGCTGCTAGTGTTTTGGCTCCCCAAGAGTTGTTTACGGGTCATTAACATCTTTCCCATCCAATGAAGTTACATGTAGCTAATTTATAAAAGAACACAGCTATACCCATAACTCCAGAAAGTTTTTTTTATTCAAAAGCTTCAGAGCACCATCTAGTTGAAGATGTCCAAATAAAATGCAGTAATTAAAAACCCAGTTTTACTAGAGCACCATATTCTTTAACTTTGCCTGGGATCATATTTATTATGGTTGTCCTTGCTAATCCTACAGGAAAGTTATTTTTCAGTGAGTACAGATTAACACACACCAGAATCAGTCTGTCATACTTGGGTAGGGAAGAGCAGGAAGCAAGTCAGACTAAGTACATTTGGTAAAAGGCTCAATGCTGCTGGAATAGGAAACCATTCCAGAAAAATTACTAGAAGAAAATAGAACCATCTCTGTACACCTACCTCCTTAAGACCAACTCCTATTATGCAGAAAACCAAAAATGTGAATAGCTCTCTAGAAACAAAATGAAGCCAATACTGAATCTGGACACTTATAGTACAAATAAAAACATGAGACTAATTATAAACATTTTGCTGTACTTTTCTTAGTATCACTCAGCTAATTAGCCTAAAATTTGGCCATCTACAACCCTCTCCCCTGTGGAAAGCACTGGTCAAAACAGTTTGACAGAGTTATGTTCATTATTAAAAAGATAAAAATCCAAACTGCCATTAAAAGCAATTCTACAGTATCATGAGGAGGTGGGTAAATTTTGTGCGCGTGCATAGAGTAGCCTGACAGCTTTTTTATTCAGCCATTCAGTAAAGCGCTATTTCCCAAAGAGATCCCTAGCATACATTTAAAGATTGTAAATGCTGCATGCTTGGTCTTATCATTTGGCTATGGCTTCCAGTCTCTGGGATTCTCTATCACATCTACTTCTGGTTGACCATTAGGAGGCAAGTACTGTGCAGTTCACTTGGCTAATGCACCCATGGGGTCCCATGCCGGCAAGACAATGGGTTCCTGCTGCATCACTGCTAAGATGTCTTCTGGCACATGCTTCTTATCCACCACCACTTCATACACATACTCAGAAAACCAGTCATCAGACATGAGCAGGTAACCTGGAGATAAAAAACAAAGTAGGTTACTAACAAAGAGGCATGGATCTTATGCAAAATTGTATCATGTCCAACAACTTCATACTGTCAAACAGGATAATCATATTTCCACAAAAAGAAAAGGAGGACTTGTGGCACCTTAGAGACTAACCAATTTATTTGAGCATGAGCTTTCGTGAGCTACAGCTCACTTCATCAGATGTTTACCGTGGAAACTGCAGCAGACTTTATATACACACAGAAATCATGAAACAATACCTCCTCCCACCCCACTGTCCTGCTGGTAATAGCTTATCTAAAGTGATCAACAGGTGGGCCATTTCCAGCACAAATCCAGGTTTTCTCACCCTCCACCCCCCCACACAAATTCACTCTCCTGCTGGTGCTAGCCCATCCAAAGTGACAACTCTTTACATAATCAAGTCGGGCTATTTCCTGCATAGATCAAGGTTTTCTCACATCCCCCCCACCCCCATACACACACAAACTCACTCTCCTGCTGGTAATAGCTCATCTAAACTGACCATTCTCCAGGTTTAAATCCAAGTTAAACCAGAACATCTGGGGGGGGGGGGTAGGAAAAAACAAGAGGAAACAGGCTACCTTGCATAATGACTTAGCCACTCCCAGTCTCTATTTAAGCCTAAATTAATAGTATCCAATTTGCAAATGAATTCCAATTCAGCAGTTTCTCGCTGGAGTCTGGATTTGAAGTTTTTTTGTTTTAAGATAGCGACCTTCATGTCTGTGATTGCGTGACCAGAGAGATTGAAGTGTTCTCCGACTGGTTTATGAATGTTATAATTCTTGACATCTGATTTGTGTCCATTTATTCTTTTACGTAGAGACTGTCCAGTTTGACCAATGTACATGGCAGAGGGGCATTGCTGGCACATGATGGCATAGATCACATTGGTGGATGTGCAGGTGAACGAGCCTCTGATAGTGTGGCTGATGTTATTAGGCCCTGTGATGGTGTCCCCTGAATAGATATGTGGGCACAATTGGCAACGGGCTTTGTTGCAAGGATAAGTTCCTGGGTTAGTGGTTCTGTTGTGTGGTATGTGGTTGTTGGTGAGTATTTGCTTCAGGTTGCGGGGCTGTCTGTAGGCAAGGACTGGCCTGTCTCCCAAGACTTGTGAGAGTGTTGGGTCATCCTTTAGGATAGGTTGTAGATCCTTAATAATGCGTTGGAGGGGTTTTAGTTGGGGGCTGAAGGTGACGGCTAGTGGTGTTCTGTTATTTTCTTTGTTAGGCCTGTCCTGTAGTAGGTAACTTCTGGGAACTCTTCTGGCTCTATCAATCTGTTTCTTTACTTCTGCAGGTGGGTATTGTAGTTGTAAGAAAGCTTGACAGAGATCTTGTAGGTGTTTGTCTCTGTCTGAGGGGTTGGAGCAAATGCGGTTGTATCGCAGAGCTTGGCTGTAGACGATGGATCGTGTGGTGTGGTCAGGGTGAAAGCTGGAGGCATGCAGGTAGGAATAGCGGTCAGTAGGTTTACGGTATAGGGTGGTGTTTATGTGGCCATTGTTTATTAGCACTGTAGTGTCCAGGAAGTGGATCTCTTGTGTGGACTGGACCAGGCTGAGGTTGGTGGTGGGATGGAAATTGTTGAAATCATGGTGGAATTCCTCAAGGGCTTCTTTTCCATGGGTCCAGACGACGAAGATGTCATCAATATAGCGCAAGTAGAGTAGGGGCTTTAGGGGACGAGAGCCGAGGAAGCGCCGCTCCAAATCAGCCATAAAAATGTTGGCACACTGTGGGGCCATGCGGGCACCCATAGCAGTGCCGCTGATCTGAAGGTATACATTGTCCCCAAATGTGAAATAGTTATGGGTAAGGACAAAGTCACAAAGCTCAGCCACCAGGCCAGCCGTGACACTATCGGGGATAGTGTTCCTGACGGCCTGCAGTCCATCCCCGTGTGGGATGTTGGTGGGATGTAGAAGCCCTCTACACCAACATTCCACACGGGGATGGACTGCAGGCCGTCAGGAACACTATCCCCGATAGTGTCACGGCTGGCCTGGTGGCTGAGCTTTGTGACTTTGTCCTTACCCATAACTATTTCACATTTGGGGACAATGTATACCTTCAGATCAGCGGCACTGCTATGGGTGCCCGCATGGCCCCACAGTGTGCCAACATTTTTATGGCTGATTTGGAGCGGCGCTTCCTCGGCTCTCGTCCCCTAAAGCCCCTACTCTACTTGCGCTATATTGATGACATCTTCGTCGTCTGGACCCATGGAAAAGAAGCCCTTGAGGAATTCCACCATGATTTCAACAATTTCCATCCCACCACCAACCTCAGCCTGGTCCAGTCCACACAAGAGATCCACTTCCTGGACACTACAGTGCTAATAAACAATGGCCACATAAACACCACCCTATACCGTAAACCTACTGACCGCTATTCCTACCTGCATGCCTCCAGCTTTCACCCTGACCACACCACACGATCCATCGTCTACAGCCAAGCTCTGCGATACAACCGCATTTGCTCCAACCCCTCAGACAGAGACAAACACCTACAAGATCTCTGTCAAGCTTTCTTACAACTACAATACCCACCTGCAGAAGTAAAGAAACAGATTGATAGAGCCAGAAGAGTTCCCAGAAGTTACCTACTACAGGACAGGCCTAACAAAGAAAATAACAGAACACCACTAGCCGTCACCTTCAGCCCCCAACTAAAACCCCTCCAACGCATTATTAAGGATCTACAACCTATCCTAAAGGATGACCCAACACTCTCACAAGTCTTGGGAGACAGGCCAGTCCTTGCCTACAGACAGCCCCGCAACCTGAAGCAAATACTCACCAACAACCACATACCACACAACAGAACCACTAACCCAGGAACTTATCCTTGCAACAAAGCCCGTTGCCAATTGTGCCCACATATCTATTCAGGGGACACCATCACAGGGCCTAATAACATCAGCCACACTATCAGAGGCTCGTTCACCTGCACATCCACCAATGTGATCTATGCCATCATGTGCCAGCAATGCCCCTCTGCCATGTACATTGGTCAAACTGGACAGTCTCTACGTAAAAGAATAAATGGACACAAATCAGATGTCAAGAATTATAACATTCATAAACCAGTCGGAGAACACTTCAATCTCTCTGGTCACGCAATCACAGACATGAAGGTCGCTATCTTAAAACAAAAAAACTTCAAATCCAGACTCCAGCGAGAAACTGCTGAATTGGAATTCATTTGCAAATTGGATACTATTAATTTAGGCTTAAATAGAGACTGGGAGTGGCTAAGTCATTATGCAAGGTAGCCTGTTTCCTCTTGTTTTTTCCTACCCCCCCCCCCCCCAGATGTTCTGGTTTAACTTGGATTTAAACCTGGAGAATGGTCAGTTTAGATGAGCTATTACCAGCAGGAGAGTGAGTTTGTGTGTGTATGGGGGTGGGGGGGATGTGAGAAAACCTTGATCTATGCAGGAAATAGCCCGACTTGATTATGTAAAGAGTTGTCACTTTGGATGGGCTAGCACCAGCAGGAGAGTGAATTTGTGTGGGGGGGTGGAGGGTGAGAAAACCTGGATTTGTGCTGGAAATGGCCCACCTGTTGATCACTTTAGATAAGCTATTACCAGCAGGACAGTGGGGTGGGAGGAGGTATTGTTTCATGATTTCTGTGTGTATATAAAGTCTGCTGCAGTTTCCACGGTAAACATCTGATGAAGTGAGCTGTAGCTCACGAAAGCTCATGCTCAAATAAATTGGTTAGTCTCTAAGGTGCCACAAGTCCTCCTTTTCTTTTTGCGAATACAGACTAACACGGCTGTTCCTCTGAAACCTGTCATATTTCCACAGCAACTTTCATGACAGTCTTGGAGACTTCAATTTTCTGTTCCTTTAGTTATTCTGAACTATCTGGTTAAATAGATTTTAGCTATGACAGAGACTTGGATCAACAAGCCTAAATAGGAAGAAAGTTTGACTAGAGTGTCTTGGACAGGAAATCCTGAAAACAGTTTTGCAAATACAGGCATCTTAGTGCAAGGAAGAGACTGTCTGAGCCAGAACAAAAGGATTTCTAATCTGGGCAACAAACAGCAGTCCTGGGGCATAGATCATCCTTACACAGAAGGCAGTGGAGGCTCATTTTATAATCGCTCAGTCATATGTTGCTGTTCTAATGGACATCAAGAATATACTAAATACATTCCTGATTGTTTAGGCTAAACTTCAGACTGTTTTATCCATGCTTATTAACCACTCCAGTTTTCTGGACAAGAAAGCCCAGATCTCAGTTTCAGGAGATGGAGAGAATGTGTGCGTCCATATTCGATGCTAATTTCTTCCCTCAAACACAAAGCCACTGAGACACCCTCTGGCTGAAATAAATCTTGAGGATAAACTGCACCTCATTTTTACACCCTTCCCTCTTTATGAGGCTCTGGCTGGGAATCTTAATGCAAGATCCTTCTACCTGTATAAAGAAGAAAATCCTACATCTAAAAACATCTTTGCTTTCAGCATTATCCTGCTCTCTGAAACAAATCATTTAAGACATTACACACCACCCCATTCCAGGGAACTCAGCATGAATTGAGAATGTGTGCCGTCAGGGAGAGGGAGGCTATATTTGATAGAAGACAGATGAAGCTTTGTGTAATAAAGTTTCTCATGTCCCTACAATTATCACCACACAATCAAATGAAACAAGAAAATGCCCAAAGAATATGGACAATAAGTGCATCTATCTACACCATCTTGTTTCTAAAGCAAGAGATCAGATTGAATTCCCATAAATTAAAAAGCCTATCAATTGTAATGCGAGCTAGAAGCTGGTTTGGTGGTACTGCCAAGGGAAGCTGCCTTGATTGTTCTTTCTTCAGGATATGAGTTCTTGGGACACAAAAAACCTCACTCCTGACAGCCAACAAGTAATTGCACTCTGAGGATAATGAACTCCCTGCCTCTGTGGCTGTTGACATTCTGCATGTCGGAGCTGGACTGTACTGATTGGGATCACAGCGTCCGAACAAGGAGGAAGTGCCAAGTAAAACTTCAGAACATGTGAACAGGGATGGTCACTGTTGCTTGAGAAGGCCTGTAGCCAGGGTCACAGAGAAAGCCATAATTTTCTTCATTAAATGGAATTATTCCCATGCCTCAAGGGAAACAATATACATATCCTGACCTGCACATCCTGTCCAAACAGAACCCAAGGCTCTGCATTCCAGCTAAGTGGGATAAGCAGAGGATAGTGAGTTTTTATTGTATTTCAGGGCAGAAACCAGCAGTGAAGCCCCCCTAGGCCCATCCACCTATCAGTCTAGTGTTTCTACTCTAGCCATGTCTGTTTAGAGAGAACAGAGGTTCTGGCATAGTATCTTTGTGTTCTGACAAGAGGCTCACCAGGGCCTAACAGATGACTGCCCAATAAGTACGGTATGACATTTAGTTCTCAGGTACCACCCTAGCACAAAGCTGCTCCATGTTTCCCACTTCTTCCCCCAAGAAAAGCTGAATGAAGGGATCATTTTATTAGGAAGAGCCAACCAAGGAAGGTTGGTCCAGTGGTTTGGGCACTAGACTCAGAAGACCCAGGCAAAAGTCCCTGCTTTGCCAGACACCCACTTTCACACAGGAAAAGCCACTTAGCCTCTCTGTGCTTCAGATCCCCATCTGTACAATGGGACAGCCATATTTCACAGGAGTGGGAGGATAAAAAAGGTTCTGAGGTGCTCAGACACTACAGTCAAGTTCCTAGGATAGAGAAAGAATGAGACTGTAGTAAAGATGCTAGGAACAAAAGCAGGAGGAGCGCGCCAAAAGGGATGACAAACTAACAACAGTTTACATGGCTGCCAGCTGAAGACTTACAGTAAGAAAGGCTTCTCTTTGTGCCAAAGTAGACAGAGACCCCTGTCGAACAGATGGGATAACATGATTCAATGTTCATTCAGCGTTCACCTTTGGAGACCATCTCCTTGGTTTTAAAAAAAGAGGTCTGATTGGAGATGCTGGGTTCAGACTTAGGTAACACTGTACTGATACAAAGAGCGAGCAGAGTTAAACTCATCTGCAAGGCTGATAAAGTGACCAATAAAACGTAGCATAGAAAGTTTTGCTGGAAGGAAATTTGTCTTATCTCAAACAAAAAACAAAACCCCATACAATATTTGGCAGGAACTGCATTTGTTCCTTGAGAAAAACTAAAGAGATTCCAAGAAAACAAGAGCATTACAAGAGAATCCTATCATTAGGGAATATTTAGGAGAGGTGAGGTTCACGGTTCCACGGGCTCACTGTCCCCCACTACAAGCCCCCTAGTGATGGTTCTGCTCTCTGGACACAGGCAGACAATAGGGTTTAAATTGCTCCCCACTTTCAGCAGCTACATAATGTGAAGGCTCCTCTTTTTGGTCCAGCCTTCACTTCCAGGATTAAGCAAGTCTAGGAAGACTGGTGGCTGTTGGGTACCCCACCACACAAGCTGTGTAAAGGGATCCAACTGGATAATATGGGTCCAAAGGAAAGGGTGTATATGGGGGAATGCCAGTAGTTTCTATATCCCACTATAACTTTAGCCTCCTCATGACCTGAAAGACTAATCTCTGCTGTACTGTTTCAAGTGGTACCCTTTGACATCCTGCTCAAGAAACAGTGAAGTTTGGGCCTGTTTTTATCCCAAACCTCCAACTGGGTCTCAAATGTTACGTGCCAAGTGTAATGTAATTCTTGGACTCTTCCCTAGTGATGGACACTGGTGCTCTGTATTGGGTTTATCCATGCACAGCTTTAAAGGAACATGCTGTGAGAAGGTGCTGCCCAAATCCTTCCTGAGAAAGACACAAGGCTTTCTGCCAGGCTCACTCAGCCGTCTAGCAAGTGTGCTGGGGTATCAGAGTTCAAATCCCAAGCTCCCTGGGCCAGCAGGGGCTGAAGCTGAAAAGGCAGAGATGGGGATGAAGCACCATGCCTAATGCCGCTCAAGTAACCACTTGTGGTCAATGCCCAAGGAAGAGCTGATAGGCTCTAAAGGAATATGTCTAGTTGCTCTCAGATAAAAGGAAGCTTGTTGTGACCCACAGATGAGAAAACTGTTCTAGGGTTTACCACCCCAAAATGTTTCCTTGAACCAAAGAAACAGCTCAAACCAGCTAGGTCTGATGGAACATTTTAAAGTATAAGGAAATTTCCCAGACAACTCCCTGACCTAAAAAAACACACAGGCAATAAGCAAGACTCTAAAGAAAGGTTGCATCTTATGAAACAGCAGATGAATGACAGTAACCCATCCCTAAGGATGTTGTGTTCACGTGTTGTGTGCACACATCCATGTCAGGAACATGGAAACAGATTTACATCCCCTGTACAAAACAGTGCAACACTTTACAGTAAGACAACTCATTTTGGAATTCTAATGGAATAGTTGAGCTCCTATAAAATACACATAGAAGAACTCATTGATCAAAATGAGTTCATGTTTGTAATAAAGTGACATTTGAGGCAGTAACTAGGTGTTGCTGCTTATAAAAAAAGCAGCTTAAGCTGCCATGCTGGCAGACTACAAGCTCCAGAGAGTAAATCTTGAGCAACGTGAGTGATCTGGTTAGCTTTCAGCTTGTTATTTTTAAAGTCTGAAGTGCTATACGTTGTCATCTTATGTAGTTACAACAGTTTATTGTTTGGTTGACTTTGGATTTTAGTACGGTTGTGAAGGAAACAAACGGAGAGCCAGGAATAGCAGAGGCTCTTCCTACACGGACCTGTCCAGGTACCACAGTCCTCCCCGGTAGCTCCCACCAATGTTGCAGCCTGGTGTCCATTTTCACAGCTCTGCCAACGCACTTTACATTTTAAGTGCGGAAGGGTTACAGTTATACTCCTCATGAGTAATGGCTGCCTTTTGAACTTAAATGGGTCTATCCTACATCAAGGTTTTGAAATAAGGACGTATGCCCTCTAAGCACTCAGACCAATTAAATTTCACTTCAAAGCCACAAACTTTCTGGCTAGGCAGAAGGCAAGTGCAAAGTTGCTAATAACTGACCTGAATGTGAGCACCATTAACTTTACAGAAGCCTTTTCCCTTACACTGTTCTAGGAGCATTGTCCCCAAAGAAAGCCTATACTCAGCATGTTCAACTTTACACGATGTCTTTACACCACACTTTGGGACAGAAATGACTCATTACCCTAACAAAGGAGCTAAGTCCCAATGAATTCCATGCTAAGTATTTGTAAAAGGAGGACAAGTGGGGACATTTGTTTTTTCCTAGCAGCATTCCTCCACAACCAGATTAATGGCACCCAACATAAGCCAAGTACCTAGAGCATAAAACAAATTCTCATTAAGAACAACTGGGTGCCATTCACTAGACCCTACACTTTCAAGATATGGTCAAGGTCAATGTCTGTTGTATTGGCCTGGATTCTGAACGCAACCTGTATCTTGTTAATGAGCATGTGCTAGGACATAAGCATACAAAAAACCACACACTATGGAAAGTAATGCTTGCTAATCGAATACTAGATCTATTAGTTTGTGCATGGGAAGGAAGCTAGAGGTTCAATATTAACTTCAGTGTTGAGTCTCTTTACATGACACAATATTCCCAAGTGCATCTGTACTAATGGATGGACCCACAAGGCTAGTTAACATTGTAAAGTTGAGTGTTTCAGTCTAGTTTCAGTCAACTGTCTGTTAAGATTATTGGATTTTTGTTGGAAAACTTGAGTAGATGTACTTTGAATTTAAATAGCTGTGTCAGGACAGAAACTGCTGCATATGAAGCAGAAGCAAAACATAGGCACCTGCCAGGAATATTTGAAAGGTTAGTGAATTTTTCACGTAACCAGAAAAATTACATCAATAGCTTAAATTAAAAGGCCACATGGTATTCTCTGAAATTAACCTCAAAGTGTCTGTTTTTGACTCTACAAAAATAAAAATCGAAGAGAACTTGTTCTAAATATACTCCATTATGGGGTGAAACCCCCAGGCACTGTGGGAATTTTCAGCCATGCCAAGGTTTGAGAGCGTGACTAGGCATTAATCCCCCATCACAAAACCAGAATGCCTTTGATATATAGTTATCTGTCTGTCAACTCCCTGTCCAGGGAATGTTACAGCTCAAGACTGGGGAACCTGTTGGTCAGATTTTTAGTATAGCTTTATATGGACACAGAGTTGGAATAAAAAAAGGTTTTGCAGATTAAGGTTGATGTTGAAATACAGGTAGGTTTTGCAGATGGTAGAGTTGAAATACCTTGCACAATATCTGCTCATAGCAGTGACCGGAACCAGACATAGTGTCAGTCCCTCATTTCCAGAATAAATTTCACCAGACAAAAGTTGCAAAAGAAAGAAACAGCATCTGTAATGAGTGCTGTAGATTTACCACATGAAAGCTAAATGTAGCTTCCATGTCTCTGTAGAAGCATTATTTGCATAATATTAGCTACAGCTTCGTGAGATCTGACAGATGAGCCAACTCTGGTAAAGAGAGCTAGATAAGCAGCATGATGCTATAATCAGAAAGTCTCACTGTAAAGTGTGCCAATTAAGTTAGATTGCATTCTTTTCCTTCCCATTTAAAAAAGGATAAAGGATTTTTGAGATAAGCATGTGCTAAGAGATTTCTTGGAAGTGACCACTGCCTAATTTGGTCCTGCACAGCTGTTCCTAACTTGTCTATTGCTCTCCTTAAAAGATTTCCTTTGCATAGCCAGAATACCAGAGATTATTTCAGAACAAAAATGTTAGCTTCTTTTCAGATGGGAGAATTATGTATTTTGCAGCAAAAGATAAACTACACAGAACAGCAAAGAGCCCCTCTTCCTCCCAAACACAAACTTGTCAGAGACAGTAACGCTATACTTTTATTTTTAAATGGGGAAGACATTTCAGACTGGATGGGCATTTGACAAACTAATCCAGACCAGGCCCATGGAGAAGGATTTGAGAACAAACCTCTTAACGTGGATCGTCTTTGGCTATCGAACCTTATGACTTCGGGATAGCATGCTGGGTTTTTGTTGAAGTCAGGTTCCTTAGGAATATAGGGGAGCAGGCACTGGTTTGTTGCTATAAAGCTATTCATGTATTCTGGGCTGTATGCACTCATTCGCCATCGTAGGTTGCACTTAAATGTTAGCCAGGGAACGTTTATGTTTGTTTGGGGGAGAAGGTATGGAGCACTTTGGGGTGGAATGGGGGGGGAAGAGACCATGGGCTTATAAGAATGGAAGATTTCGTTAACTGATCCAGAATTTGTATACCTTTGTTTCAGTTAGTTATGAAACTATTTTTAAAATAAGGTTCTCTTATGGCTGGGCATATGGCAACAAATCAGTGTTGCCCTCACAATGCATGTACAACCCTCTGGTAACTGGTGTTTGCAGCCCAGCGTTCCCAAGCAATCCTAAACCACCACCACAGTGTGGCATATGGAATTGGAAAGAGGAAGCGACAGAATTAGGAGAAGGGGAAGACTTCATAAGATAATATTTTCATTTCACAACTCTAATGCTTGTGGTCCATGCTCTACTGTGTTAGCGAAGGTGGCAACAAGGGAAGGTTTGCATGGCAGTTAGCACAGACTACCAAGGGAAGTGGTGAATTCTCTCTCGAGGTTTTCAAATCAAGACTGGATGCCTTTCTGTAAGATACGTTTCAAAAAATACAATTACATGGTTGCCTGGGTGAAATTTAAAGGCCTGTGCTATACAGGTAGTCAGGCTAGATGATCTATGGTCCCTTCTGGCCACAAGCTATGAATGTATAAGTAGGTTATTAAAGCAATTTAGTGAATTTAAAAAGAAATCTTCAAGACTTCTTTTAGCATCCTTTTCACAAACTTTTTAAAGACTCCAACTACCTATCATAACCTTAAATGAGAACTAGGATTTACTTAGACATGAGCGGGACAAGCAACTTTTTAAATACGTCTAGTCTCTCGTGTGTATTGTATTGGTGGTCATGCTTCATCCCTGTCAACTAGAAGAAATGACCTGATAGGCAAACGTGCATATTTCCTGAAATTCCTCTTGGCAAGACAGATGTTTGAGAGGTCCTGCCCTCTCCACAGCATATCAGTACACTCAGCCATAGTTTGGCATCACTACAAAGGAAAAACAAAACTGTCTACAGGAAACCACCAATAAGCCACTCAGCTCTGCAGGGCACCAGACTGAGTTTTACTGCTGCCTCAAATTCATCGCAGTCATTCCAAGATTTATATAATCCAACAACAATTAGAAGTCAATCAAGCTAGAGGGGAAGGAGCCAGTGATCTGCAGATTAAGAGAAATATTACGAGCACTTAAAATTTGTTTACACAAAATTTGTGCCACTGAGTTTGGTGGTAGAAGTCAGCCAACATCCATTCATTATATTTTCATGTGGAGATTAAAAGATTTGCACTATCAAATTGCTAAAATAGTTACAAGACAAGGCCAAGACATCCCTCTAATAATGCAGACTGCGCACTTGTATTAATAGTCATATCTGGGGTCCCAAAATGCCTTATGAACATTAATTAAATGAGGCCACGCAGCATGCAAAATCTATGGTCTACTGATGGGAAAACTGAAATACAGAAGTTAAGTGACCAGCCCAATCACGCAGGAAACCTGCAGCAGAGTCAGGAATAGAACCTAGGTCTCCAGAACTCCTGGATTTGGCATAACCCCAAGACTACCCTCCTGAAAAAGTTCAATAGAGTTATGCACAGCACAGTCCATGTTATCTAATTCCATCTCAGAGGCTCTGGGCAGCAGCCTCTTTTGAAGACAGGTCACAAACAATGGAAAGAGCACAACTGGAATCTTCATGGTCTCCATGTTCACTGTTTCTGGTGGTTGCTTATAATGGAGTCATTTGTTCCACTGATACAGCAAAGCCAAGGTTGCACCACAGCATGAATTGAGGTTGGTACTTTAATACATAATTCAGAATTTCGATTCACTTCACTAGGAAGTGAACTGGAATACCTCCAAATTCACTATAAGCTGGTTCCATTATATAGTTACATCTTACTTTCCCCCAATGAGGATTTTAAAATAAAAAATTCCTGATTCTTACTTCAGGGAGATGGCTGAGGAAGCCCACAATGCTCAGCCTAGCTACTCCATTTCTTTCTCCTGCTTGCTGAGTGAACATATTGTATGTCTCCCCTTGTCTGTTCATCTTTGATAATTACACTGCCCCTTACACCGCTTCTGTTGCCAAATTGCAGATACTGGCAGTAACTGCAGAAGGAGGAGTTCCTTAATCTACCTTAAGCATCACCTTAGCCTGTGACCTAGAGGACAATGAACTCAGTCAGCCTCCATGTATCAATCTGAAAAGATTTTTTCAGTGAGCCAGGATTTTACAGTGAGCTTGTAATTGGGGTCCATCCTGTGTAATCACCCCATTCTGAAACATCCAAAGCATATTTTTTGCCCTACTTCAACTGATTCTCCAAACAAGTAGATTTGGAACAGCAGCCACCTAATTGCTCCTACTGGAAATACAGACCTTCATGGCCATCTTCACGAGGCAGCATTTAGCCAAACAGGTCAGTGTTGGCCAAACAGGTAGCACGTGATGCTACTAGGCAGGGATCCAAGTTCAGAATTATGCTTCTAGGCCAGTGGGTTTCAACATTCTCATTTGCAGTCCCCTACAAAAATTCAAATGAAGGCGCAGACCCTTTTGGAAATCTTAGGCAGTCTACAGACATCCCCAGGGTCCACAGACCACAGTTTGAAAGCTATTGTTCTAAGCTCCTAGACCATTGGAAACTGAGGTAGAGGACATTATTCTGCAACTTATCCGGTGGGACATGAGTTTTGAAGAAAACATGACTACACTAAGATTACTACTTCTCTTCCTACAAGTAGGATGGTGTAGGATCTCACTTGGTGCACACTTACTGCACAAGGCCCTTTTCCCTTCCAGCTCATTTCCATATATGGAGTTTGACAATGTATTCATGTGACTGCTATGATTTGTGTTACCTTTAATACCACGGTCTTCACCCCAGGAGTTCTCCACCTTCCATTTCTCAAACGATCCTTCTTGCCCATCCTGAAGGAAGGAAAGTAAAACATACATTCAGTGGAGAAATTCCTCAAAGTTTGACAGTCTACTTCTAAAATCATTGCCAACAGAACCACCAACCTGACAGATATCTTTGATGCTCATGCTAAGTAAACTGGTAGGCAAACTCTCAGAACAAAGGGATTTTAGAAGCAGAAGCACTGACTGTTGTAAGAAACGGTCTCCTTTTAAAGTAATCTGATTAGTTGAGGTAATTATTCCATTTTTCTATTACAAAACACAGCTACATTGTGTTTTACAAGACTGAGTAAGTCGCAGTCCCTTTTAAAAACTTCTAGTACTTTGCACAGTTGCATTATAAGCATTCTTTATCTGTTATTATTGGACTTAAGGTCCAGAACCTATGTTACTTGTTTGACAGTTTCTCCAAGAACGTTTCTATTTGCAGGACTGTCACAGTGAAGTGTCTTAAGTTTATAAAATTTTCCCCCACCCTCTTGAGTTAGACTCAAGTAATTCTAACAGATGAGAGTATTTGGAACTATTTCTAGAAACTTTGGTAAGATTTTAGAGAGCTGTTTCTCCCTTCCTGTGATCATCCTTGCTAATACGATTTGAAAGATGTTTACAGTTTCTTGGATAACCTGCACCTTGCATATCCACCTATAGAGTATCTAGTCTACTCAAGTCCTTTCCGAGTTAGAATCAATGCACACAAGTCCCCAAACTAACGTGTCACATTAAAAGGTACTCAAGCTCCCTGGAGGCAGCATTCCATCCTATTGGAAGGTGTGTAATGTTCTTAGCTAATGAGGAACAGATGTGCCCAAAGAGTCACTTTTTAGAATCAGCAATAAACAAATGGGTAGTTTAATCTAATCAAGGCAGAAGAAAATGCCTTGGGCAATTTGTCTGTATTTTTCAGTGAATTAGCTCAAGCCATTTTATGTCTTAGATAAAACACAAGATGTGTAACTTGTGTAACATTAACACTTGTGCCTTCCCATAAGCCCTATGACACTTCCCCTATTGACGGGGAATTCCTGTTATGGGAAGGGGAGGAAGTTATTTTGGTGAAGTACTTTTCCTGTTCACATTCACAGCCTGGAAGGTCTCTTTCCATATACTGTTCTTGACTGCCAAGTCAGGGCAGAGCTACTGTAACTCACCTGGATACTATAGGGGCTGCTCACTGGGCTTTTTCTACCCTGATAGCCACACTTAACCTTTCAATGGAGGCTTCCCCATCACACACACCACATGACTCAGCTTCAGTCTCCCTCGAGACACTCTTCCAGATGGGTGCTTATTAGCTATTTCACCACACTTTTTTTTAGCCTCCTCAAAGTAGACTTTCACAGCCTTCATGGGGAACCATTGCCTGGTTGATATTAAAAAATGGAAGCCAGTTAAGACCCCCAAGAAAGGCTGTATACCACCACACAATCTCAAATGTGAGTTACTATGAGGCCTAGCTGAACTGTTTCAGCTAGTCTGAATCCACACTGGCTTTCAGAATGTTTAATGATCAGTTAAAGCTTATTCAGTTCAAACTGAACCAGTTTAGTGCCAATGTGGACTCAAACTAGCTGAAACATTTCTGCTAGACCTCGTAATGCCCCACAGTGCAGTGGTGAAATCTCCCTGGTTCAGCTCAGAAGCAGTGCATTCTGGAACTAGCGTATAGTTAACTGGGAGTCATTGCAACTGAAACAGTTAGGGCATGGCTTGAGAGAAGGGGAAAACACGAAACATTCATTAAGGCAAGTGCGGAACCCTGAACTGTTTGTGCTTAAACTGGTTCAAGGACAAAGAGCAGTTCTCTAGTGTAGTCAAGATTGCATTCCATTCCAAGCTTCGTTAGCACTCTAGCACATATTCCACATTCTGGAAAAAAGTCTAGTCTGTTTTCACATCATCAAGCAGCACACAGAAGCACTGAGAAGATAACCCCCATGTGCTTACTAAATAAGATCCTTAATCCATAGGCTTCCCCATAGCAGCTCCCATGAAGAACTATGAATTCATTTCTTTCCCTTTCTTTTGGTATTCTGCCCTCTTCTGTGATTTTCATGATAATGCAGAGTTAACTCTGGTCTTTGGAAAAAATCTGCCCCTTACCTCCCTTTTGTACCCACATCTGTATTACTGTAGTTACTACACTGAAGTTTTATATTTTTGGGATGAGGTTGGGAAAATACTTTAAACGAAGACAAGGGTCCTTAAAATGAGATACTCAAGAGATGTATCAAAAGCACTAAGTTGAGTCCACTCAAGCACTTTGACAAGTAAATTGAACAAAAGGTTATGGTTTTGGAATGGTTTAGAAATACTGGCATGGATTAAATGTGCCTCTTCTGCAAATAAAATTACATTGTAACATTGAGGAAAATCCCATTGCAATCAAAACTGTTTTAAAAAACAGGTAAAAAACCACCAATGCTTTGATGGATTCACAACTACCTTTGAAAGCTCCTTTAGATTAAAGTCAAGGTTTACATAAGACAACACGTTCAAACAAAAACACAACCTAGCTATTTTAGTAAGAAAAAGGCCTTCAAATTCTGGACATCCTCTAGAGTTAAAGCACCACCACTTCAAGACATCCATTTCTCACATTCAAGACCCAAAGTATATATAGTCTATATATGGGAATGTGTTTTCTGCTTAGCAGATCTTCCTTACATTTGTCAAAATTCTGGACAAATTTTAGGTGACAGTATAACAGAGCCCATGCATTGATTCGAATAGCCAGATTTGGTATGCAAAAGTTAAACTCTGATACACAAACCCTCAGAGGGTCAAAAATATGAGCTGCAAATCAAGGAAGCAGAATGTGAGGAAGGAATTTCTACTTATACAAAGCTTTTGCTGTTCCAAAAAAAAGTTGTGTGAAAAGAAACCAGATTGCAGCGTGAGTCACTTTACATTCCTTTATAAGGTTACTATACAGATATAAACCTGTAATCAGTGTGAAGTTTGTGTAAGAATTTCAAACAACTAAAAATGTATAAATCATTTTAAAGCTCTAAATTTCAGAAGTCAATAGAATATCCTTTAATCCTAATATTCACACAAGATTAGTTCTGTAACCGGACACCTGAAAAGCATGTGTGTAAATTGTAGAAGACCAGTATGTAGAATACTATTGAATTTTGAAAAGTAGTTCTGAGAAAAACTGATGACTCAACAATCCCATGTCACACCCTTGCACAAAGTCCTGAGTCTCTGGGAAAGTTTTCATTAATATGTAAGCACTTACTTCTCAGACCAAGATTACTTGGTCTGGAAGAGATTACTTTTACAAAGGAATCTTAAAAACTTGGACTGTGTTCTGATGTAGGAGGAAATCTCAATTTTTCCAGAACACAAATAAAAGCTGAAAATTATGACCACTTTCAGGTATCCAAAGACATTGAGGTTCACATGTGTCTCCCAGAGGGCATTTCTCTGGTTTATTAGCATGCAGTACAGCTGTTGGCAGCGTAAAAGTGCTAAGAGCTGTACTGCTGTCTTGGGGTTTCAATTCTTCTCTCTCTCATTAGTGGGTGTGTCACAGAAGTTGTGTGCTTCTGATTGAGGGATTGTTAGTTATTTACTTGAACACACTGCGGGAGGCAAAGTAGTACAAAGCTTGGCGATAGACCTAGTTTAGATTTAGCAGTGTGCTGTGGAGAGGGATGTGCTATCACCTTTGATTCCCTGGTCAGTAGGAGAAACCAGAATTCACATACCATTTAAAGCCAGCCACTGTATGTTTTAAATTCCTGGAAAACACAAGCCAAGTTTCTTTGCCCTTCTCAGAATTTCTGGGCACAAAAAATAAGCCACTGCCTTGTTGTCCAGGATTGTCCACTTGTTTGGAGAAACTAAAAATAGTAATTTACCAACATGTGACACAGGCAAATAAGACATCATAGGTATGATGCGCAGGTGTGATGTCCTGCGCATATGCTGCCCTTTAGCAGAGCATATAAAACTGCAGGAGAGTTCAAATACATCTGTGCAAACAGCACAAGTGCTTGTGGAGGAAATCTTACCTTCTCTGTGAAGGCAGTGAGGACCATGGCATGGGTCATCATTGATTCTCCAAAGGTTAATCGTTCTGCTTTGTTCATGTTCTTGACGGAGACACCGAACACCAGCTCATGATCAAACCTACAAGTAAGCCATACAAAGGAGGTAAACACAGAAGGAGGGATCAGTAAAATTTAATGTCCAGTGATTTATTGCACAGGGCTCTGACATACATGTAGCTCCTTTTCAAATCTCAAGTTAGAATAAATACTAAGCGGGCCCGTTTTGGAATGCCGTTCACCAAGTACTAGGGAATTCAAGTAACTACACAAGCTCAAGGGATGGGCTGTGGGTGCTACAAACCCTTCCTTTTTGCCTTGCAAGAGGCACAGCTGGGATATACTGCATCTAAGTTCCTCTCTCTTCAGCTAAGAATATTTTACATTAAAATTTCACAAGTGAATTAGCTACTGAGTACATTTTCAGAGTATCAGCATTTCAATTTACAGCCAAAAAAGGGGATTTAACAGAAATAGAGGTCCAAATGCACACTTGTCTCACTCATTTTGGGTAAAAAAATTGGAAACATTTTTTGGACAACATTTGTCACCGTAGCATTTTCAATTTGTAGCTGGATTGCCATGAAGAGAGCCCAGAAAACAATTGTGTTTTAATTTCCTGCACTTACACATTCAGGTCCATGATGCCCAGCTTGCTATAGAAGTATTTTCCAACATCGCAGCCGAACCACACAGCCTAAAAATAGGAGAAAGTAGTCATGCCTAGGCCACATCCCAAGATGGACTCTTATACCACAGAAGAGGGGGGAAAAAGTGCCACTGATTGGAAGACTACACAAACCTCGCCATCTTTAATGGAAACTGCAGCTATCTTCTTCAACAGATCAACAGGCTGGTTGTTGTAGAGTGTTTTTCTTCCTCCCACCACGTTGCCCAGGTATGCTACCGTGTATAGCTTGTTGTACTGGTTCTGGGGTCGAGGATCATTCACTAGACAAATCTGCCATGAATAAGATGTCACTAGTTAAATTACAAATCAATTGAAGCCTCAAAGAAAGAAGTAACTCTTGGTATATCAAATTAGTTCTGCTCTAGCTAGCTGACCATCCCATGCAAGTGAGGACAGCTTCAGCTGGAACAGAGGTTTACTGAATGCAACAGAAAACATGCTCTAAGCTGGTCTACATATCCTTAAGTGCTGCAAAGGAACATCATTCTATTCTAATTAATATTTTATCATCAAGGCCCCCCTGGCTAAGCCACTCGAGATCTTACAGCAGCATGAAAACATGATTCAAGTACAGTTAATCCATAAAAAACTCATCCAAATTCACACAAAACCAAATGAGAGGCGCAGTGCAAATACAAAAAGGGACGTCTATGTAGTAAGGAAGAAGGGGAAATAAATTCAAGGCTAACTGACTCAATAGATCGCTTGCTATGGGGAATGTGTGAGGCTGTGTAAAAAACCCTACTTCAGCAACAGCACATTGTACTATACGTTTAGCATTAAAAGGGGCTCCAGATACAGCAGGCATTGGTTGTATTCTCCAACCTTGTCTTCCATGTTGAAGAGGGGTTTGATGTGTTCCTGGTAGAACTGCAGTGGTGTCACAGGGCCAATCTTGTGGTAGTTCTTCTCCTTATCTCGGAATTCCCAGGAGAAGGTCTCAGGAGGGTTCCCCAAACAGCTGCTCACTATTCTGAATACCTGCACAGGAAAGCCGATATGGCATGAACATTCATCCAAGCGTTCTGTCAATTAAGCACCAAAACTCTGCAGCTGGGCCAGCGATAGAACTGCCATTAGTCAATTGATATCTTCACATGGGGACCAACTACAGAATCAGCTCCTTAATGTTTATATTTAAGACATCAGAATAACCCTATGCTGGTCAGTTTCCCCCATCCGGTACTAAGAACCCATGTTCTGCAACACCACCGAACATCAAATTAAAGTCCACAAAATCCTGCGCTTCCTCACCATGCTAGAAACACCACAGGTTCCTGCTCAAGCTTTTTGTGATTTTTCTCAGGCACTAATATATTCAATTCCCAGCTGTATGACTATAGTAGCAGTGAAATAAAAACATATATGGCTCAGCTGAAACACTGCCCAATCCTTAACCCTAGCAACTGCATCAAAGTGCAGTGAAACCTTCCCCTAGATAGAAGCTGTGTTTAGACTGTGCAATGGAACCAAAAGTGGTTACAGTTGAAGACCACAATAAGGACAGTTTGAGACAGAAAAAGTTGCCAGGCCAGCTGCCACCTTTCAGAAGGTGGCATATACAAATACTACCCTCCCTCCAGGTAGCACATACAAATATTGTTTGGGAAAGGGCTCTAACAACGTATGTTGTGTCTTATGGACGCCATAATCTGTTCTCCTAGCGTACATGCACAGAAACGTTTTCATTCTGACGGTACACACCTCCATTAATCACTTTTCCTTCTGCGAGATGATTTGGATTTCTGCTCTTTGGAAATCCCAGCATAATCTTCTGGTCTGTTTTAATATATTTAATAATACCTATATTTAGGGTTAAGTATAATTTTACTGAAGGGCTCTGTTGATTTTGTGACATCCTTGGTTGAAATACATAGTCCTTGATAGCTGACATGCATTTATTAATTTCTGTTAGATTAAGGATCTTTGGCTAGATTTCAGGTGGACTGTATCCCTTTAAATGAACTTCTCTTTAAGAGGCCAGGCTAGTGGTGGTCCTCTATTATCCGACTATAGAAGTGCTCAACTTTTTTCCTGCCCTGAAGAACTTATAATCTAATAAGGATAACAGAAGAAATCAGTTCTTAAGTGGAAACAAGGGCATGGGCTCAAGTTTTTATTGGAGAAATTCCCACTTGTTTAGTTTTTATAGAACATGTTTCCAATAAAGGTTTTAAAGAACAAATTTAAATCCCTGGCCTCCTACAAAATGATTGATTCTCACACAGATTAAGTTTGCACAAAGATAACTATTGCCAGTGGACATCCCCATTTACCTCAGATGGGCCCGTTTCTACATCAAATTACAGAAATAAAAACAGCTCAATGGAGAATGCCTAAGGAAACCAACAGGCAAATTGGTTCCAACCAAAGGAAGGAAAAGTGATGGAGACGAAAGTCTCGAGTCAAGAGCAACCTTGCCTGAAATGGTCTCCTTGGCTTGTTTACCACCACACTTGCCATAGGCCACCCCTCAGTATCTCCAAAGCTTCCTCTTTCAATACCCAGGGGACACTTGTTTCAACTAAGCAGAGCTTTCTATCACTCTGGTGACAGCTAACACCAGGGTAATGTAAGGACACAGTGGCTTTTTGTTTTAAACGAAAACAGGCAGGGAGAAGGGCCACTGCTGATAAGGTAGAGTCCACAAAAAGAACACACTGAAGCCAGAAAAATTCAAATAAAATCTAGTGACCTGAACTTGTGACCTCCCACATGCTGCTTTGATAAGGGGAATGTATCTACTGGAACACAAGAGATTCAGTATTCACCCGAAGACTATGCAACTGCTCAGCTTCAGATAAAGGATTGGTGCCCATAATAAGGAAATTGAGTCATAGAAATTTGCAAATGAACTCAGTGGAGATGAATGGTGAATAAATCTGGTTTGCCAGGCACAAAACTTGAACTCTAATGTACAGAGAAATGCTTCTGAACAAGTGAAGCAAGACAGTATAGTCCACCTTTAAAACTGCTAAATGCTTCTGCAGGTTTAGAGTTGACAGCTGGCAATGCTAATTACAACATTTCCCAAGAGGAAATCCACTTAAATGGTAGTCAACCAGTAGTGTTGCAACAGGAAGAACAGGGGCTAACTCAGAGGAAGAAACAGCTTTTTTTAAAAAAGCACACGCAACAACTCTCCAGATTCTGACAGAAATTAGTGCGCCATTAATGAGCTTTGCTTCCAGTTTCTAATGCTGGAAACTAGGAGACTCTAAACAAAGCAAATGAAAAATGTAAATCTGCAATGAACTCTAGGTCTCTGCCTTTTCTGAATTAACCAAGCCATCCCAGGAGGCTTCAAGTTAACACTGCAATTAAGCCCTCCAGTGGATGTCTGCATGCAAAGCCTAAAGATGGGAATCATGTTAATAATATTAAACTACAAAAAGGTAATTTGCAATGTACTGAAGGGTAGAATCAGTAAGGTAAGAGGTCATTTGGCCCCTAGCAGGGCATGTTTGATGGAATATAAAGGGTTTTGTTTTAACATACAAATGTGTTAAGAACACAGTACCAGTTTTGCTATCACCACATTTCTTATTCTAACTTTAGAACTGGGGATAGTGAAGCTGTGGATTTGTGCATGAATTGCAGCAATTACTACCAGAGAGGGATTTAGGAGCTATCATTTACACAAGGCACAGAAAAGAATAATTTAACAGGAAGCTTTTGAGAAGTTTGCTGAAGGGAGGGGAAGGAAAAGGAGATTTACATCTGTAAATCTTCTCCAAAAGAGCTGGTACAAGATGACCCAGTGGGCCTGTACCATCAGACACTTCTGACAGAGGTATATCCATAAACTTCTGTAAGTAGAGAATACAGAAATGTATCTTTTTTTAGAAATACACATGGCCATATACACCAATCTTAACATACTATGGGCAATAAGTTTGCTGCTTCTAATCCATTACTGTTGGCTATTTGAAAAAAAACAAACTTAGAGAACCAAATAAGATGAAAATAGGGTATGGCATCTCTTGCATTTAAGCCAACCATACAGCAGCGCAAAGTGCTAACCTTTAAACTGTGGAGGGGTGAGAACCGGACAATGCACCCTACTTTAAAGCTAATTTGCACGTGTGAGACGCTGTAAATTCATACAGAGAGGTACTTGGATAGTTGGCCTTTAAGAAAAAGCAACTCGATTTCTTAATTGGGAAAGTGATTGCAATGCTGCATATTTAGCACAAAGTTTTTTCCACATGCTAACACCTGAGAAGCTGAACTTTCGTTCTTCTTTTCTGCTCTCATGGGGAATTTCTGCAACACCACGTGTGCTGCACAACTAAGTTTACAGTGGGTATACAGAACATAGTTTCCAGTTCTTCTAGCCCTTGCTAGTTAGACCAGGCTGTACATATTATTTTGGTCTCTTGAGAACAAAAATGCTGGGGTTTAGAGTCTGTTAACTACACCTGGAAGAGGAAATCTTCAGCTGGTGTAAAGTGTCCTAGCTCCACAACTCACCCAAGTGTTTAAATGCAATGGTAACCCAAAAATGTAAAGAACAGTTTATGCAAGAAAACATTACTAAAAAATAAAAATCACTTAGTAACACTTCAGACAGTACATGGCCATCTGGGGTCACCCTGATTTTTGTACAATAGAAGGGATTTGTTTTGTACTTTGCAGATAGTTCTAGAATAAAAGTAAGCCAGAATTACTTCATCTGTAGCAGCTTGCTTCTGCTATGGAAAGAATCAGGTTATATATGTATATTACCTCCTCTATCATAGTGTCCTTTGCAGCAGTGAGTTCTTCCTTAGTTGACTTACTTGCCACCATGTTTCTTAGCCGCACACAGTACTCCCTCATCTGTTTAAAAAGAAAAGGCCATTTTATCACTAATAGGACCACAAAAAGTATAGATTTGCAAAGCCTGTACATGTTAGAAAGTCAAGATTTGCTTTATGGATCTCTATTAAGCATCCATCACAAAAGGTTTGTTTACAGAAAAAAATCCCTATTGATACTACTATTAAGAGTTGGTTCTTTATATTAAATTTTAGAACAATCTAAAACCAACCTTTCAGGCTGGTTGGTTTGCCAGGATTCAAGCTGAAGACTGGAACATGGCAGCCCCAAGCAACACCATTAAACCTCTGGTTTAATTTCACCATGCCTATTTTATTTACCAACTCATCTCTATAGATTTCTGGGGATTGTTGTCCCTTGATCACATGCTCGTAAATTGCCAAACAAAGCTTTCACTGGAAAGCTTTAATTGCCATTTCATTTTTTGCCACAGTGGATTCAGATCCATGTCTGATTGCCTAAACCTGCTTTCTTCCTTGGTCAGTCACTTCAGTATTTCACATGGCACTGGATGCTTTTCCTATGCAAGCTGGTTTTGGTTCTATCCTAAGCTCTGTATTTTTAAAATCCATACTTGTAAATCTTAGCCACTATACTTGGCATCATGAGAGCCTTGATCTCTTGGTGGATGGCACAGTGGAAAACTAGCTCTCCCTGGATACACGAAGTTTACAGAAAAATCTTCTGCCAGCCACATAGATAGAATTTTTCCTTTGGGAGTTAGAGAAATAATGACCATTGTAAAAAGTGCCACAGAGGACATTTTCAAGCTGCTGTTTGAAATCAAGAGTTTAAAACCCTGCTAGTAGCAGCTATTCATGCACCTACTTCCTCTTTCTTTCCCAGCATTTTAGGGCCATTCCCCCTTTGCCTTTTAACCCTTACAAATGCAGTGTTTGCATAGAAGCAAGGAAGTACCCACACTGGCTTTTAATGCTTTGATCAATAAAGAAAATTTAAGGAAACTAGTCAGGAACATCTGGAGCTTATGGTTTCTTCCCATCGGTCTAACCACTGAGTTTTAGCACAATTTCAAATCCTTTACCTTATGATTCAAAATCTCATTCATCTTTCTGGAGGCCTCTGTGGTGTAAGATTCAGGGAAATTCTTCTTGGGGATAACACCATGTTTTTCTAGAAAGAAAAAGTTGACAAATATTATCAATTGATAATCTTGTATGCAGTGTAATTGTAGCTGTGTCAGTCCCAGGATATTAGAGAGACAAAGTACATGAAATATCTTATTGGACCAGCTTCTGTCGGTGAGAGAGAAGCTTCCAAGCCATACAGAGCTCTTCTTCAGGTCTGGGAAAGATACTCCCAGCATCACAGCTAAATGGATGTTCCACCTTGTATTTAGCTGTGACACTCAGCATCTTTCCCAGACCTGAAGAAGAGCTTTGTGGGCTCAGAAGCTTGTCTCTCTCACCTACTGAAGCTGGTCCAATAAAAGATATTCGCTCACCCACCTTGTCTCTGATTGACAATCTTTCTATACGGTCAGTGTTGACTCTGCTCATATCCATGGGAAGCCTTAACTCACCTGATTTCTATGAAGATTGTCTGTCGCAGAGGTTTCTTATAAAAGAAAGAAGAAGCCAAAGGTTATGTTTTTTGTCTGAGTCTTCCTCTGTCTTTGTTAAGTATAAATTCAGCTGGGTTCCCCATAAAGATAGAGTCCTTCAGTGATCAGACATGACAATATGCCATTTGTAAACTTATTCTCCTCAACTAATTAATGTTATTTAAGAAGCTCTTTCACCAGAAATTTGACTCTTCTTAGATTAAGCTACCAACCCAGTTCACTAAAAATATATCATGTGCTATACCACGTATTTGGTCTTAAGGTGAAATGAAGAACTTCCAAACCTTCCCTTCTCCAGGGCAACAGAAAAAGTGCTTTATCCTCAAAGCTATGAGATGTAGCTTTGTAGTTGCTAATAGAGTAGTAGCAGTTAGGTTAATTAATATTTACATTGTGGTAGCACTCAGAAGCTCCACAGTTCTAGGTGCTGGAACAAAGGTACATAGTCCCTGGACATGCAGCATACAGTCTAAGGAACAGTCTCCTTTCTGCAGTAAGTCTTTGCAAGACAATTAGACAAGAAAGGGCAGGTAAAGGCAGTTACAACATTCCAGAAAACAAAATCCTTTTGTGCAGTTTGTGCTGATTTTAAGCACTCATTACCCTACAAACTTATTACACCAGTGCATAATCCACATGAAGTCAAGCAACCTCTGAATCCACCTATGTGAATTCAACTATATCTTGATAAATTTTTCGCTTAAAGAACAGCCCTACCCTGAGCAGCAGCCTTGTAAAGTTGGCACAGTGGAGTTCCACAGTCATTTTGTCTCATTCCATATCCCATTTGCTCAGCTTGCAAGAACATTTTTCCTGCTAGCCCTACAAACATCCTGGGCTCTGACAGCCAATATGGGTTCTTACCTTGTGCACCAGTAACATTATGCACAGGTATAAGTGAAGGCAATTCCATTTCTCTGGATTATTACCACTCACGGAGTTACACATTTTCATAATCAGGAGACCATCAAGGTGCATGGGTGTGGCTGAGGGCCCCATTTGGCCTGGTCCTACCACAGGCAGTGCACAATAAGGAGAGAACCCAGAGTTCAGGGTGAGTTTATAGGGACAACTGTTAGACATTTTTACCAGTGAATGTTGAGCAAATCTGTTATGGGCGTGGGGGCTGTTAGCCCAGCATTCTGCAATGGGACTCCATGGCTTTGGAACTCACTTCTTCCTTTGAGCATAACAGCAAAACTGGGGAGTTTAACATTTGTTGCCCCATTTATGTTGTTTCTTAACAATTGGGATGCAAGAGTACTTTACAGAGTCTCTTTGACAACAAGTATCTTGTTGAGGGTGCCTAGAACCTGGGATGAGTTCCCTTTTGGGTAGTGGAGTAGAAGTTTAAGTAAATTGGAGATAGAAAACAGTGAGGATATGAATACCCACATGTGATTTCTGTTTTAATCCACATACAAGAACTCATCCCCCCCTTGACTCTCCACTAAATGTTGGTACGATGCTTGCAGGAAGACTGTCATAAGTTTCTGGGTATGCTTCAAGTATTAAGAGTTGAACTACTAGATTAGTGAATAATTAAGTGCATAAATTTGCTCCCACCTGTGGTTTCTACAGCCAGTGTTTATATTCTAAAGTTAAAACTGGTTTAGTCGGATTCCACTCCCTGATTTTAGGTAGTCAAAGCCATAAGAAGGGAGGTAATGACAGAGGTTAGCCCAATGCTTTTAAGTAGATCACATTTGTGGTTTGTTGCAGTCAGGTTTAAGGGGGACAAATTGCCACCTCAACTATGGCAAAACTAAAGGAAAGCAAGTTAATCTTTGACTCAAGACATGGTTCTTAGTGCTTATAATACTAGGTTTTTTTTAATTTGGGGTATACATTTAAGTTGAGCCTCTATTATGGGGTCTTTAAAAAATTTCCATGCAGCTTGCAGGGATTTCACTCTAGGTGCTGTACCCTTTAATTTCTGTTTAACCTCCTCACTTGTGTAGTTCCCCCTTTCTGAAATTAAATGCTAGAGCATCGGGCTGCTGGGGTGTTTTCCCCACCACAGGGATGTTAATTTGAATTATATTATGGTCACTATTTCAGAGGGATCCAGCTATAGTCACCTCTTGGAACAGATCCTGTGCCCCACTTAGGACTAAATCAAGAATTTGCCTCTCCTCTTGTGGGTTCCAGGACTAGCTGCTCTGAGAAGCAGTCATTAAGGTGTCAAGAAACTATTTCTGCATCCCGTCCTGAGGTGACATGTACCCAGTCAGTCAATATGGGGATAGTTGAAATCCCCCATGGAGTTTATTTTTAGAGCCTCTCTAATCTCCCTGAGCATTTCAGAGTCACTAGCACCATCCTGGACAGGTGGTTGGTAATATATCCCTACTGCTATAAAATTATTATTAGAGCATGGAATTACTATCCATAGAGATTCTGTGGTACAGTTTGGTGTAGTACACTTAAATTTTTACGTCATTTGATTCTATGCTTTCACATATAGTGCCACTCCATCAGTACAATCTGTTAAATCCTTCAGATTGATTTCGTACTCTGGTATTACTGTGTCCCATTGATTATCCTCATTCCTCCAAGTTTCTGTGATGCTTATTATATCCATATCCTCATTTTACATGAGGCAGTCTAGTTCACCCATCTTATTATTTAGACTTCTAGCATTTGAATACAAGCACTTTAAAAAGTTGTCACTTTTTAGCTGTCTGCCATTACATGATGTAATTCAATGGGACTTTCATTTGACTGTTTTTCCATCAGATTCTACCTGTATTTTATAATCTTCCATCCTTTCCTAGGACAGAGAATCTCCATTAATAGACCCTCCCTGAAGCGACGTCTGTCCGAACCACTTGCTCCTCTGCACCTGTTGGCTTTTCCTCAGCCCTTAGTTTAAAAACTGCTCTACAACCTTTTTAATGGTAAGTGCCAGCAATCTGGTTCCATTTTGGTTTAGGTGGAGCCTGTAGAGGCTCCCTCTTTCCCAAAAGTTTCCCCAGTTCCTAATAAATCTAAACCCCTCCTCCCTACACTATTGTCTCATCCATTCATTGAGACCCTGCAGTTTTGCCTGTGTAACTGGCCCTGCACATGGAACTGGAAGCATTTCAGAGAATACTACAATGGAGGTCCTGGACTTCATATCTTCATAAATGATCTGGAGGATGGTGTGGATTGCACTCTCAGCAAATTTGCGGATGATACTGAACTGCGGATGATACTAAAGTGGTAGATACGCTGGAGGGCAGGGATAGGATACAGAGGGACCTAGACAAATTGGAGAATTGGGCCAAAAGAAATCTGATGAGGTTCAGTAAGGATAAGTGCAGGGTCCTGCACTTAGGACGGAAGAACCCAATGCACAGCTACAGACTAGGGACCGAATGGCTAGGCAGCAGTTCTGCGGAAAAGGACCTAGGGGTGACAGTGGACCAGAAGCTGGATATGAGTCAGCAGTGTGCCCTTGTTGCCAAGAAGGCCAACGGCATTTTGGGATGTATAAGTAGGGGCATAGCGAGCAGATCGAGGGATGTGATCGTCCCCCTCTATTCGACATTGGTGAGGCCTCATCTGGAGTACTGTGTCCAGTTTTGGGCCCCACACTACAAGAAGGATGTGGATAAATTGGAGAGAGTCCAGCGAAGGGCAACAAAAATGATTAGGGGTCTGGAACACATGACTTATGAGGAGAGGCTGAGGGAACTGGGATTGTTTAGTCTGCAGAAGAGAAGAATGAGGGGGGATTTAATAGATGCTTTCAACTACCTGAGAGGTGGTTCCAGAGAGGATGGTTCTAGACTATTCTCAGTGGTAGAAGAGGACAGGACAAGGAGTAATGGTCTCAAGTTGCAGTGGAGGAGGTTTAGGTTGGATATTAGGAAAAACTTTTTCACTAGGAGGGTGGTGAAACACTGGAATGCGTTACCTAGGGAGGTGGTGGAATCTCCTTCCTTAGAAGTTTTTAAGGTCAGGCTTGACAAAGCCCTGGCTGGGATGATTTAATTGGGGATTGGTCCTGCTTTGAGCAGGGGGTTGGACTAGATGACCTCCTGAGGTCCCTTCCAACCCTGATATTCTATGATTCAATCTCTTACCTAACAGCCTAAATTTGGCCTCCAGGACCCCTCTCTAATCTTTCCCTGTGTCATTGGTACCTACATGTACCATGACCACAAGCTCCTCCCCAGCACTACACATAAGTCTATCTAGATGCCTCAAGAGATCTGCAACCTTCACACCAGGCAGGCAAGTCACCATGAGGTTCTCCTGGTCATCGCAAACCCAGCAATATAGGTGTCCAATGATTGAATCATATATTACTCTATTACCTGTCTCTTCCTAATAACTGGCGTTCACTCCCCCGGAGAGGTATCCTCAATGCAAGAGGATACCATGACATCTGGAATGAGGGTCCCAACTATGGCATTGTTTCCCTCTGCTCCAGTTGGATGTTCTCCTTCCCTGAGACTTTCATCCTCCTCAACAGCACAGAGGCTGCCAGACATGGGGTTGGACCATTCTATTGTGTCCTGGAAAGTCTCATCTGTGTACCTCTCTGCCTCTTTGCTCCTCCAGTTCAGCCACCCTGGTCTCCAAAACCTGTACATGGTCTCTGAGGGCCAGGAGCTCCTTGCACCGAATGCACACATATGCCACCTGCCCATAGGGCAGGGAATCATACATACTGCATCAGTGCAATAAACTGGATAGCCCCCACTCTGTTGCTGGACTTCTGCCTGCATTCTCTTTTTACTCCTGCAGCTCATTCCTTTGATGTTTTAATTTTATCAGGGGGTAGTTTTGGCTTTAAGTTTAAAGAATGTTCGGTGTATCTAGCCCCCAGCTCATGCTTCCCCTGCCACTAGCTGTTCCTGTTTGCTAGCTCCTCTGGTCACTTAGGAGGAGTTGCATTAATTCCAAACTAGGTTTTGAAAAGGAGAGGGAGGAAGGCTGCAGCAAGGAGAAACCAACACAACACAGGAAAGTTCTGTTAATCTTTCAGTTTGAGGTCTTATTTGTTACTCTGATTAGTACCTCTAACCTAAATTGACAGGTTTCAGAGTAACAGCCGTGTTAGTCTGTATTCGCAAAAAGAAAAGGAGTACTTGTGGCACCTTAGAGACTAACCAATTTATTTGAGCATGAGCTTTCGTGAGCTACAGCTCACTTCTGGAAGTGAGCTGTAGCTCACGAAAGCTCATGCTCAAATAAATTGGTTAGTCTCTAAGGTGCCACAAGTACTCCTTTTCTTTTAACCTAAATTGGTTTAGCATTGGCAGCCTTTATGCAAGTTGTTTCAGTCCATCAAGCAAGAGAACCACTTAGTGTTACGTAATGACATCACTTATGTCAAGTGAGTTGTGTGGGAATTCTGTCACTATCTTAAATGGATTATTTGTCCTTTACTATCACTAGATTGCTGTGATTAGTGGAACTACAAATAAATACTACTCATTAAAGTAGTCTAGTGTGCAGCACTGTACAATCTATGATGCCTGTAGGACGTTGGGCTAGCAGTATAAAAATAATACACGGCTGTAAACATTAGTTACTTCACTCCTGATCTTTCAGGAAAGAGTAGAGTTTCAGGAAGCCCTTTCAGTCACCATTTGTCTTACCAACAATATTAACCAGCATATCCCACTGTCCTCCATCATTGGTGGGGTTGGAAAGCAGGAACTGCATCAGCCTGTCTTCTACAGGCTTGTTTTTCTGAGCCAGTTCCACAAAGGCATTTAAAAAATAGTAGCAGCGTTCAATCTGGAACAGGACAGATAGGGTAACTTAATCTTTGCTTCTAACATGCCATCTGTTACTTCATTCCTGGGTGTATGCACTTCTTTGCAAATCTCACGGGAGGCGGGGGGGAAGGAAGGGGACGGATGACACCTCCCCCGTCGACTCCACTTCAGCCTCTCGCCATGGTGAAGTACAGGAGTCCACGGCAGAGTGATCAGGGATAGTTTTATCGTGTCTACACTAGACACAATAAATCGATCCCCGATAGATCGACAACTACCTGCCGATCTGGCGGCTAGTGTAGTTGTACCCTTAGTTATTAGGGCTAGCTGCTCTTAAACAGCCACTGTTGGAAGCAAACAAGTGAATTAGCTTCCAGCAGTGTGTCACAGGGACAAGAATAAGGCAGCTTTAGTGGAAAACAGCATTGTTCCCATCAAGCTTCCTACACAGATCCTTCAGCGGACTTCAACATCTTGAAACAAAAAATGCTACTCTTCCAAACAAATTTAAAACCCCCCACCATTTTCTCCTCAATCAAGGAACACTTGCTCCCCACCCACATCTAAAAATTGTGCTTGGAAAGGACTTCTGAAGACTGCTTTCAGTGTTTCTCCTTGGCACCTTAGGAAAAGTCTGAATGTCTGGATAGAGGGAAATCAGACTGCCAGTGTTGTTTGCATGAGTAAAACGTCCCCCAAGAAGAGTCTATGGCCAGCACTACTGTACCTTATCCCAGTAGAATAGATATGCTTGGCTAAACTCAAACTCTTCAATGTTAAACTTCTTCATGACAGGAAGACGCATCACATTCAGACATGAGAAGATCCAGCATCTCCCTGAAAGAGAGCAAAGGAACAAGAATTAAACTGTCCAGCTTTACAAAGATTTGCACAGGCTATATATAAACACAAGGTTTATATGGGGCTTTTCAGACTCACTCGTTTACAGTATTAAACAAAAAAAATTCTCACACACAGATCAAGTGGTCAAATGAGCAAAGAGATCTTGGCATCCCAGATCCTGATTTCTACCCCAGCTCTGCTGGTGACTCCCATCTGATCTGTGAAAAACCTTATTGAGTTTAAGTATCTTTGGTGACCTTTATATTAAATTAATGGTTTCTGTATTATTGTGGGACTGGATGATCAAAGGACTATACTGAACAATTTGGCAGACAAGAATGGACTTTAGACAAAGTGTTGAGTGGTTTGCCTGGGGAATCTCTAGGAGGAGATGAATGCAAATTTTCACTTCCAGTTATCCAACAAACCTAGCCTTTTGAAGTTACGCCTGGAGAGAGACCCACTGGGTGCTGATTATCAGAGCCCTTATTGGAGGGTGGGTGCTCTCTGCCCAAGAGAGATGACAGTTAAGGAGCCAGGAGCGGGTGCCAGCAATGGACCATGGAGGAGGAATACAGGTGAAGTTGCCCTGAACTGTGACAGTCACTTTATTTCTCTTTATCTCAGTTTCCATAGCTATAAAATATACAATATGTATCTATTCATAGGGAAAGTTGAAAGGATTTTTTAAGGAGCTTTGAAGATGAAAAGTAATAAATAAGGGCCAAGAATTATTAAAAGCCAAGCTGAAAAGGGCTATTTCAAACTGCTCTTGAATGTCATCACAGATCTGAGATGTCCAATATCAAAAGACAGTGGTGAAAACCTCTCATACAGATTAATCTAGAACAGAGGTGGGCAAACTACAGCCCGCACCTGATGCTTCAGACATTTTTATCCCGGCCCTCGCTTGACCCGCTCCAGCCGGGGAGTGGGATCAGGAGCTTGCCCGGCTCCACACGTGCCGTGACACCGCATGGCTCCTGGAAGTGGTGGCATGTCCTCCTTCCGGCTCCTTGACATAGGGGCAGCCAAGGGACTCCACATGCTGCCCCCACCTCAAGTGCCACCTCCGCAGCTCCCATTGGCCGCAGTTCCCGGCCAATGGGAGCTGCGGAGGTGGCACCTGTATCTTTGCACAGAGATACAGTGGTCAGTACACAGAGCCGCCTGGCCGTGCCTCTGTATAGGAGGCAGAGTGGGGGCATGCCGCTGCTTCCAGGAGCTGCTTAAGGTAAGCGCTGCACAGAGCCTGCACCCTTCAGCCCCTCCCATGCCCCAACTCCCTGCTCCAGCCCTTATCCCCCTCCCACCCTCTGAACCCCTGGATCCCAGCCTGGAGCACCCTCCTGCACCCCAAACCCCTCATCCCCAGCCCCATCCCAGAGCCTGCACCCCCAGCTGGAGCCCACGCAACACCCCCGCCCCCACACACCCCAACCTCAGCCCAGAGCCCACTCCTTCACCTTGAACTCCTCATTTCTGACCCCACCCCAGAGCCCGCACCCCCAGTTGGAGCCCTCACCCCAATCCCCAATTTCGTGAGCATTCATGGCCTGCAATACAATTTCCATACCCAGATGTGGCCCTCAGGCCAAAAAGTTTGCCCACCCTGATCTAGAACCTCTGCGTGGGAGGAAGCTACTGGTTCTGAAGAACTTTTCTTTGTCTGCCAAATCCATTGTAGGTTGAGTGACAACTTAGTAATTGCTTTTAACATTTGAAGGTAGAAAAAGATCAGTCTGATTATCAATCTACGGTCTTAAACCAAGAGACTTTAAAACTGTCACAGGTCCAGTGACTGAGCAAGGCTCTTTTGGCACCAGTCCAAGACCGCATCCAATTTCAGATCTCAGACCAATCTTATTTCCAAATTAGGGAAGAGTGCCATTTCTCTGAGTTCTCTGTTTGAGTAATTTCAACCTCAAAGGGCTTTGTCTATCGGTCACTATTCCCACAAGGCTAAGGAGTAGAGGTGATACAGTTTGAACTCAAACAGTAAGAGCTCTTCCAGGTGATGTTTCATAAATGAGAAGGCAGTTTAAAACATAGTACCAGGCATCCATTGTAAATGTAACCTGGTTCATAGACTTATGCTGCCATAATTAATAAGTTTCAGAGTAACAGCCGTGTTAGTCTATATCCACAAAAAGGAAAGGAGTACTTGTGGCACCTTAGAGACTAACCAATTTATTTGAGCATGAGCTTTCGTGAGCTACAGCTCACTTCATCGGATGCATACCGTGGAAACTGCAGCAGACTTTATATACTTCATGATCTCTGTGTGTATATAAAGTCTGCTGCAGTTTCCACAGTATGCATCCGATGAAGTGAGCTGTAGCTCACGAAAGCTCATGCTCAAATAAATTGGTTAGTCTCTAAGGTGCCACAAGTACTCCTTTTCTTTTTATAATTAATAAGGGTTTTGTTTTAAGAGCAGTCAAGGAACAGCCTATCTGACAAGTCTGGGGCTTGCAAAGAATTTCCCTTACCTGAGTTTTTCTGGTTAGTGACTGGCTTGCCTTCTACAGGCACGGTATGCTGGAACACGTGCACCGTCTCCTGCACCACTTGCCGATTGAGACACACTTCCAGTGGGTCACTGGTGGTTGCAACATTTCGAGCAAGCAAGAACTGTGGCGTTGACGCCAGATTTTTGGTGAAAGCCGCTATCTTTTCCAAGCTGAGCCCTGCTGAGCAAAGCAACGCACGTTGCATCACACAAGCCGAGCGAGGCAGCCCTGGCATGTGTGGTCAGAGCCCCGAGGGGTCACACTACCTGAGAGCATGGAAATGGCTAACAAGGTACCTGGGGAACTTCCCTGCTGAGGGCACCCAAGAGGAGCCCAGGGCCAGACACCAGCTGGTGAAGCTCTGCCTGCAGCTGGGTGCCCCCACCGTGCTGGTACCCCTTATCCTAAGTGCCCCTACCCCCCAGGTCCCCCTGCATGTCCCCATCCCCACCCCCCATATGCCCCCATCCTCCAGGTACCGGTGACCCAGCTCCTCGGGTCCCCCTGCATGCCCCCCCCCGGGTCCCGGCTCTCTGGGTCCCCCTGCATGCTCCCCCCACCCCATCCTCTGGGGACCCGTGTCCCCGCATGCCCCCCCGGGTCCCGGCTCTCCGGGCCCCCTTGCATGCCCCCCTCCCCCTTCCAGCGGAGCAGCCACCGCGCCCCCAGCTGGCTCCGGTCTCGCTTACCCGGGACGTTCATGGCGGGACCGGCAGCAGCGGCCCGGGCAGAAACAGGGCGGCGGTGGGGACGGAGGAGGCTCTTATAGCCCCGTCACCGGAAGTAGGAAGCGCAGCCGAAGCCGGCGAGGCGGGCGGGAGGACGGCGCGCGGAGACGGACATTCCACGCCGCTGGCGTTGCGCAGGCTCCCAACGCGGGCGGGGCCCCCGCCAGGCTCCACCCGGGCCCAGCCCTGTCTTGCTGTTAAAGGGGCCGCGCCCAGCACCTCCCGGCCCGCAGCTCGATTTGTGCAGTGGGGGTGCCGAGAGCCATTGAGCCAGACCGTGCCCCCCCCCCTGTGTGTGATGGAAACCACTTGGAGCCAGGGAGACAGCAGCGCCCCCAGTTACAGCACCTAGGCCTGCTGCAGCCTCCCCCCACCCTGCCAAGCAGCGCAGGGTCTGGGCTGGGGCGGGCAGAGACCCCTGGGCATGCAGCAGCAGAGCCAGGGCTCAGCTCTTCGCCGTGCAGCCTCAAACCACCCACCCAGCTGGGTGGGGGTGGCAGGCACGTAGCTATGCCCTTTTAGGGTTGCCCCTAGGCCCTGCACAGGGACCTCCCCTGTTTCTGCATCGCTGTGGAACAGGTTCCAGAGTTGCTGAGTGCTGGGGAAAGCACCGAGAAACACCCCTGTTTTGGGTAACGACCATAATGAATATCAGGAAGTGGGGTGGGGCGGAAGTGCTAAGAAAAGTCCCTTATTTTTTTAAATACAGTGTTGGCACCCCTACTTCGCAGGAGAACTGGGGCGTATGCCTGGACGGAAATGAGGCAAGCTTGTCCAAACAGGCCAGCAGCACAGCACTTTACAGACAGCTCTTTTTCCAAGCGTTCATTGCTATGATTTAATTTAAACAGTTGTGAACAAACAAATTCCCAGAGTTTTAAACAGAACATCAAAATACCTTACATAGATTATTTAAAAAACAAACCAGCGTTCCCTACAATCTGATGTCTCGGACTACTGCCATGCCACCAAATTTTTCAAAGTTGGTCATTCTCAGATAACCTTACAGTTCAGTGAGCCACTTTTATATGCCTCATTGATGTCAACCTTTAGCTCCTGATTGCTCGCTGGCAGGAGGAGCGCTGCCTCAACTCTTTCACCTGTACAGATGTAGGGTATCAGAGACTTCACTGGGATGTTAACTCCATGACTCCTGGATCCAGAGATGGGTCTCTGCACTTGTCACAGTGCTGACGATTTGGGTGTGTAGTTATGCAAGTGAAATAACATTTGACAGAGAAGACAGTGTGTGGATTACAAAAATTATGAACTTGTATCTCTTGTGGGTATATTTATGCTTCCCCATCTCTTCTTAATCTGTTTTCCCAAGTTTTATTTTTCAAGTGTTTAAGGGGAAATCTGTCCATGACTACCCATTTATGTGTGTAGATGAGGTTTTTTGTTCAAAAGCAAAGTATTGCATTAGATTGTGCAGTTTGGTTGTTGTGTCAGGAACTTGCTGTTGGTAAATTTCCTTTTCATTTCCGAACATCTTATTTCAATATTTCTGTTCAAGTTAATGATAGGTGCAGGAAAAGGCAAATCCTGTCCCGAGCAAACAGCATGCATAACCAATCTGACTGGTGGCGGTCAGTGTGAAGAAATCTTTCCCCATGCAAGGGGGTGACAACAGACAACCAAACAAACCAGACAACCAAAACTACCGTCTCAGTACCAAGGTAGGCTCTGTAGCTGCTGCACTTGTATTCCAAGGGGAGAACAGACCGTCACTCTGTTTTTTCACAGATCCGTTGGTCCGGTCTCACCCCAAAAATTCCCCTGCCTGCTGGAGCACAGTAAGGCCTCACAGAGCACATCCCTGTGGTGCAGAGGGAGGATGGAACCCTTCCACTGGGCCCACAACCCTACACTCATTCCCTGAACAGAATCACAAGAGTTCACTTTCTAGTTGATGGCTTTGGAATTGGGTCCGGATTTGCAGGGATAATGAGCATCCACAACCCTCACCGAGATCAGTGGGAGCTGCAGGCTGCCAGCATCTCTGCAATTCAGAGTCAAATCAACTAATTATAAATTCATAGCATTTATACAGCACTTTTCAATCTTGTAGTGAAAAATAGCTAGTCAGGCTTAGTAAAGGGGATTACTCATTGCATACAAAGCAATTTAAATTATTGTGTGTAATAAAGAGAATTTGTTTGTACTAAAGTTATTATGCTACAATGTTCCCTGAAAGCTAGTTAATGTTAAATTGGCAGGGATAGTGTCACTCCATCAATCAAGGACAGACTCAATTTTATAGTGGTTGAGAAACTCCTTTCTGCTGAGTAACACTACCTTTCCACTTTCTGAGAAAGATATTTGCCCACCAGCGACTGGAAGTTATTTATAGCACATGGGGTATGTATACTGAGTCAAATTGTGATGAGTCTTTAAAAGTTTGCGGGAATCTTGTGAAAAAATTTCTGCTGGTATGTTGCATGGTCAGTGGGGAAAGGGGAGATGACCCCTCAATTTTACAACTGGAGAATTTATTCTAAAACTGTTGTTTATTTTAACACAGTGTTTGTGAAAGGTATTAGAGCGACTGCCCCAGGTCCTGAAATCCATTGCCCCAAAGAAGGGGGCACAGTGGAGGCAGCAGCAGTACTGGCTTCATCTACTGTAGTACCCGGCTGCCTCAACCCTGGCTGGAAGGGGCCAGCTCTAGGGGTGAGTCTCTATGGGTGATTCAGGCCTTTGCCTTTCTGCGGGGACTAGCAGCAAAGGAGAAAATGAGTGCCCGGTGTGCTGATGACCATGTACTGGGAATTGGACGGAGACCCATTAAACGACATTTGGTCGCAGTGGGCCATGGAGGGAGCTAAACCAGCATACAAGAGATTTTCTTTCTTATTACCTAACTACTGAGCTGTTGAGCTCCCAAGGCTTCCCTTTCTTAAGAAATTATCTGCGACTGGTATTTGTGCACTCAACATCAAACTCTTTGGGTTGTGGGAACATAATTTCCATGGCAACTCATTGTGACTTCCTAATGACCAGGAACAGACTCCTAAGAAATAATGATCCTGATTACATGCAAACATCCTTTAGGAATAAAAATGGAGGCAGACCAAAAGGAAGCAATGTAGTCATCCTCTCCCCCCCCCCCCATTAATGTGTTCAAAGCAGTAGGTTAGAATCAACATACATAAAGAACCATTTACGTTTTGAAAGGATCATTGTGTAAAATAACAATAAATATAGACGGAACTATGTGAACTAGAGTAACTGTTGCAATGCATAATGGCTAATCCCATCCCTTAACACAACGGCATATGTCTTGCTACAGATGATGCTTCTTAGGTGCACAAAGTAACCTCAGGATTTCTTCACCTGGAGTAAAATGAAAAGGATAGATGTAAATCACGGTCTGATGTAAGGCAAAGTGGGCTGAATTCACCCTGAGCTATGCCAAAGTGCATGTCCAAAATATTTTAGCAGGGAAGCAAACTACAAGGAACAGCTTTGGTGCTCACTTCCCCTTCAACCACTCAGAGTTCACCCTCTGTCGTCATTCATGGCCAGAGCCACAAACTGGATTGGGCATGTGATCTTGTACTTGACTCTCCATGCTGCTCCTCCCACTAGGTTGAAATACCCCTGGTAGAAGTAATCTATGAAGGGGAAAGGGGAGGTGCAGGCATCTGGTCAGAATAATACTTTTGCAGTATTATTTTGCATCTGCTTTAACAGCAAAGAGAACCTGGACTTGGTCATTTTTAGTTTGTCTTAGTATCATCTTGTTTCATGTGGGCTGTCAAGGCTTAAAGAAGGAAACTATGGATCTTTGGTACCTATTGCATTCTGCATATGTTACAGAACAGCTAATGAAATGTTCTGTACCTCAAGCTAATTAACTCACATCCATGGTGTTTACTAATATTAGCTGCATTAATAATAATAATATTACTGGAACACCTTTCATCTAAAGATTTCAAAGTACTTTACAAACGTTAATAGAATAAGCCTCACAACACTGCTGTTAGGTAAGGAAGTAAGATTGTTTCCACTTCATATTCTATTACAGAGACACAAACAGATGAACAATTAGTGACTTTCTCAGTCACTCAGCAAGTCCATATCAGAGCCATGTGTCTTCTCTAGCCACTAGCCCATGCTGCCTTCCCTCCATTTTTATACTATGTTGTCTTCCTCTTAGCCCTGGTCTACACTAGGACTTTAGGTCGAATTTAGCAGCGTTAAATCGATTTAAACCTGCACCCGTCCACACAATGAAGCCCTTTATTTCGACTTAAAGGTCTCTTAAAATCGATTTCCTTACTCCACCCCTGACAAGTGGATTAGCGCTTAAATCGACGTTGCCGGCTCGAATTTGGGGTACTGTGGACACAATTCGATGGTATTGGCCTCCGGGAGCTATCCCAGAGTGCTCCATTCTGACCGCTCTGGACAGCACTCTCAACTCAGATGCACTGGCCAGGTAGACAGGAAAAGAACCGCGAACTTTTGAATCTCATTTCCTGTTTGGCCAGCGTGGCAAGCTGCAGGTGACCATGCAGAGCTCATCAGCACAGGTGACCATGATGGAGTCCCAGAATCGCAAAAGAGCTCCAGCATGGACCGAACGGGAGGTACGGGATCTGATCGCTGTTTGGGGAGAGGAATCCGTGCTATCAGAACTCCGTTCCAGTTTTTGAAATGCCAAAACCTTTGTGAAAATCTCCCAGGGCATGAAGGACAGAGGCCATAACAGGGACCCGAAGCAGTGCCGCGTGAAACTGAAGGAGCTGAGGCAAGCCTACCAGAAAACCAGAGAGGCGAACAGCCGCTCTGGGTCAGAGCCCCAAACATGCCGCTTCTATGATGAGCTGCATGCCATTTTAGGGGGTTCAGCCACCACTACCCCAGCCGTGTTGTTTGACTCCTTCAATGGAGATGGAGGCAATACGGAAGCAGGTTTGGGGGACGAAGAAGATGATGAGGAGGAGGAGGTTGTAGATAGCTCACAGCAAGCAAGCGGAGAAACCGGTTTTCCCGACAGCCAGGAACTGTTTCTCACCCTAGACCTGGAGCCAGTACCCCCCGAACCCACCCAAGGCTGCCTCCTGGACCCAGCAGGCGGAGAAGGGACCTCTGGTGAGTGTACCTTTTAAAATACTATACATGGTTTAAAAGCAAGCATGTGAAAGGATTACTTTGCCCTGGCATTTGCGGTTCTCCTAGATGTAGTCCTAAAGCCTTTGCAAAAGGTTTCTGGGGAGGGCAGCCTTATTGCGTCCTTCATGGTAGGACACTTTACCACTCCAGGCCAGTAACACGTACTCAGGAATCATTGTAGAACAAAGCATTGCAGTGTATGTTTGCTGGCATTCAAACAACATCCGTTCTTTATCTCTCTGTGTTATCCTCAGGACAGTGAGATATAATTCATGGTCACCTGGTTGAAATAGAGTGCTTTTCTTCAGGGGACACTCAGAGGAGCCCATTCCTGCTGGGCTGTTTGCCTGTGGCTAAACAGAAATGTACCCCGCTGTTAGCCACAGGGAGGGGGGAAGGTTGAGGGGGTAGTCACGCGGTGGGAGGAGGCAAAATGCGACCTTGTAACGAAAGCACATGTGCTATGTATGTAATGTTAACAGCAAGGTTTACCCTGAAAGAGTGTAGCCACTGTTGTATAAAATGTGTCTTTTTAAATACCGCTGTCCCTTTTTTTTTCTCCACCAGCTGCATGTGTTTCAATGATCACAGGATCTTCTCCTTCCCAGAGGCTAGTGAAGCTTAGAAAGAAAAAAAAACGCACTCGCGATGAAATGTTCTCCGAGCTCATGCTGTCCTCCCACACTGACAGAGCACAGACGAATGCGTGGAGGCAAATAATGTCAGAGTGCAGGAAAGCACAAAATGACCGGGAGGAGAGGTGGCAGGCTGAAGAGAGTAAGTGGCAGGCTGAAGAGAGTAAGTGGCAGGCTGAAGACAGGGCTGAAGCTCAAATGTGGCGGCAGCGTGATGAGAGGAGGCAGGATTCAATGCTGAGGCTGCTGCAGGACCAAACCAGTATGCTCCAGTGTATGGTTGAGCTGCAGCAAAGGCAGCTGGAGCACAGACTGCCACTGCTGCCCCTCTGTAACCAACCGCCCTCCTCCCCAAGTTCCATAGCCTCCACACCCAGACGCCCAAGAACGCGGTGGGGGGGCCTCCGGCCAACCAGCCACTCCACCACAGAGGATTGCCCAAAAAAAAGAAGGCTGTCATTCAATAAATTTTAAAGTTGTAAACTTTTAAAGTGCTGTGCTTAAAGGGATTGAAGGGAGGAGGGGCGGGTGGTTAGCTTACAGGGAAGTAGAGTGAACCAAGGGGCGGGGGGTTTCATCAAGGAGAAACAAACAGAACTTTCACACCGTAGCCTGGCCAGTCATGAAACTGGTTTTCAAAGCTTCTCTGATGCGTACCGCGCCCTCCTGTGCTCTTCTAACCGCCCTGGTGTCTGGCTGTGCGTAACCAGCAGCCAGGCGATTTGCCTCAACCTCCCACCCCGCCATAAACGTCTCCCCCTTACTCTCACAGATATTGTGGAGCACACAGCAAGCAGTAATAACAGTGGGAATATTGGTTTTGCTGAGGTCTAAGCGAGTCAGTAAACTGCGCCAGCGCGCCTTTAAACGTCCAAATGCACATTCTACCACCATTCTGCACTTGCTCAGCCTGTAGTTGAACAGCTCCTGACTACTGTCCAGGCTGCCTGTGTACGGCTTCATGAGCCATGGCATTAAGGGGTAGGCTGGGTCCCCAAGGATACATATAGGCATTTCAACATCCCCAACAGTTATTTTCTGGTCTGGGAAGAAAGTCCCTTCCTGCAGCTTTTGAAACAGACCAGAGTTCCTGAAGATGCGAGCATCATGCACCTTTCCCAGCCATCCCACGTTGATGTTGGTGAAACGTCCCTTGTGATCCACCAGAGCTTGCAGCACTATCGAAAAGTACCCCTTGCGGTTTATGTACTCGGCGGCTTGGTGCTCCGGTGCCAAGATAGGGATATGGGTTCCGTCTATGGCCCCACCACAGTTAGGGAATCCCATTGCAGCAAAGCCATCCACTATGACCTGCACATTTCCCAGGGTCACTACCCTTGATATCAGCAGATCTTTGATTGCGTGGGCTACTTGCATCACAGCAGCCCCCACAGTAGATTTGCCCACTCCAAATTGATTCCCAACTGACCGGTAGCTGTCTGGCGTTGCAAGCTTCCACAGGGCTATCGCCACTCACTTCTCAACTGTGAGGGCTGCTCTCATCTTGGTATTCATGCGCCTCAGGGCAGGGGAAAGCAAGTCACAAAGTTCCATGAAAGTGCCCTTACGCATGCGAAAGTTTTGCAGCCACTGGGAATCGTCCCAGACCTGCAACACTATGCGGTCCCACCAGTCTGTGCTTGTTTCCCGAGCCCAGAATCGGCGTTCCACAGCATGAACCTGCCCTATTAGCACCATGATGCATGCATTGTCAGGGCCCATGCTTTCAGAGAAATCTGTGTCCATGTCCTGATCACTCACGTGACCGCGCTGACGTCGCCTCCTCGCCCGGTATCGCTTTGCCAGGTTCTGGTGCTGCATATACTGCTGGATAATGCGTGTGGTGTTTAATGTGCTCCTAATTGCCAAAGTGAGCTGAGCGGCCTCCATGCTTGCCTTGGTATGGCGTCCGCACAGAAAAAAGGCGCGGAACGATTGTCTGCCGTTGCTCTGACAGATGGAGGGGCGACTGACGACACGGCTTTCAGGGTTGGCTTCAGGGAGCTAAAATCAACAATGTGGGTGTCTTTACATCAAGGAGTATTTCAGGCAGGACTTCACGGAGGGTTCCAATAAGAAATGGTGCACCTAAGTTATCGTTCTTATTGGAACAAGGAGGTTAGCCTGGCCTCTGATTGATACATGGCTAGATTTACCTCGCTGCACCTTCTCTGTGAGTGACTGCAGTGTGACCTAGAGGAATGAGTCCCCTAGACAGGGGAGGAGGCAAATGAGTACAAAACAAATCTGGTCTATTTCTTGTTTTGACCCACTCCATATATCTTTTACATCTTTGGCTGGCAGCAGACGGTGCAGAAGGACTGCATGCCATCCACATCTCATGGCTGCTCGGCAGAAGATGGTACAGTACGACTGCTAGCCATCCTCATCTCTTGCCTGCCTGGCAGAAGATGGTACAATACGACTACTAGCAATCCTCATCTCTTGCCTGCCTGGCAGAAGATGGTACAGTACGACTGCTAGCAGTCCGTATCGCCTGCCCGCTCACCATAAGACGGTTCAATAGGACTGACTGCAGGACTAAAGAGAATGACCTGCTCAAGTCACTCCAAATTTAGTCCCTGCGCCCATGTCTGCCCAGGCACTCCCAGCTGACATGGCCAGGAGCACCTCGGACACGACGAGGACGACTACCAATCGTATTGCACCGTCTGCTGCCAGAAGGCAATGGGTTGCTGCTACTGTGCAGCAAAGCCGTACCGCTTCTGCCAGCACCCAGGAGACATGGGGTGACGGTTACCTGAGCGGGCTCCATGCTTGCAGTGGTATGGCGTCTGCACAGGTAACTCAGGAAAAAAGGCGCGAAATGATTGTCTGCCCTTGCTTTCACAGAGGGAGGGAGGGAACGGGGGCCTGACGATACGTACCCAGAACCACCCACGACAATGTTTTAGCCCCATCAGAGTGCTCCATTGTGACTGCTCTGGACAGCACTCTCAGATGCCCGATTGTTTGCCATTGCTCTGACGCCAGGAGGGGCGCTTACAGGGTTGGCTTCAGGGAGCTAAAATCAACAATGTGGGTGTCTTTACATCAAGGAGTATTTCAGGCAGGACTTCACGGAGGGTTCCAATAAGAAATGGTGCACCTAAGTTATTGTCCTTATTGGAACAAGAAGGTTAGCCTGGCCTCTGATTGATACATGGCTAGTTTTACCTCGCTGCACCTTCTCTGTAAGTGACTGCAGTGTGATCTAGAAGAATGAGTCCCCTAGACAGGGGAGAGGGGGGGAAGCAAATGAGTACAAAACAAATCTGGTCTATTTCTTGTTTTGATCCACTCCATCTATCTTTTACATCTTTGGCTGGCAGCAGACGGTGCAGAAGGACTGCATGCCATCCACATCTCATGGCTGCTCGGCAGAAGATGGTACAGTACGACTGCTAGCAGTCCGTATCGCCTGCCCGCTCACCATAAGACGGTTCAATAGGACTGACTGCAGGACTAAAGAGAATGACCTGCTCAAGTCACTCCAAATTTAGTCCCTGCGCCCATGTCTGCCCAGGCGCTCCTGATCGACCTCACAGAGGCGATCAGGAGCACCTCGGACATGATGATGACGGCTACCAGTCGTACTGTACCGTCTGCTGCCACAAGGCAAGGGGTTGCTGCTACTGTGTAGCAATGCCATACTGCGTCTGCCAGCACCCAGGAGACATAGGGTGACGGTTACCTGAGCGGGCTCCATGCTTGCCGTGGTATGGCGTCTGCACAGGTAACTCAGGAAAAAAGGTGCGAAATGATTGTCTGCCCTTGCTTTCACGGGGGGAGGGAGGGAACGGGGGCCTGACGATATGTACCCAGAACCACCCGCGACAATGTTTTAGCCCCATCAGGCATTGGGATCTCAACCCAGAATTCCAATGGGCAGCGGAGACTGCGGGAACTGTGGGATAGCTACCCACAGTGCAACGCTCCGGAAGTCGACGCTTGCCTCGGTACTGTGGAAGCGCTCCGCCGAGTTAATGCACTTAATGCACTTAGAGCATTTTCTGTGGGGACACACACACTCGAATATATAAAACCGATTTCTAAAAAACCGACTTCTATAAATTCGACCTAATTTCTTAGTGTAGGCATACCCTTAGCAGCACCTTTAAGTACACTGATTAAAACTGGCAAAGGAGAAGAAAGGGTCCCTTAAGCATCTGATAATGAACAGCACAAAGCATCATTAAGTCCTCCCATGCTCTTCTCTTTTGGCAACACTGCCTCCCACTTATTCCTGTTAAGAGAATAAAACACCCTAAAGTGGAACTCAGCAGGAGGGGCTTTCATTCGAAAACCCATTTACACAAGACTGCCTATTTACAAATCATTGACTCAGATACTTACAGAGCTGTTTCACCTGGTGTTTGTTTTGTCTTTTTGAAGCACTAAAAATAAACACAAACAACACAATCTTGTCATTATTGTATTTCTGAATGAAAGGCTTTTACTAAGTATATTCATAACTTATATTAGTACTGCTCCTTTCATCCCACCTGGCCCCAAATGGAATATACAGGAATCACTTCACCTCCCACTGCTATGCAGCCACCTCTGGGGATGGGTTGTAACAGTTCTCAGAACAGTATACAGCAACACTACACAACAGTATCGGACAGAAAACTGCAGAAAATGCACCATAATTGATCAAACTGAAAAGCAGACAGGACAACACCAGTACTTTGGTGAAAAATGCCAGGGGTGGAAAGGTTTCAGAGTAACAGCCGTGTTAGTCTGTATTCGCAAAAAGAAAAGGAGTACTTGTGGCACCTTAGAGACTAACCAATTTATTAGAGCATAAGCTTTCGTGAGCTACAGCTCACTTCATCGGATGCATGCCGTGGAAACTGCAGCATTTATACTTTATTTATACACAGAGAATATGAAAAAATACCTCCTCCCACCCCACTGTCCTGCTGGTAATAGCTTATCTAAAGTGATCATCAGGTGGGCAGTTTGGATGAGCTATTACCAGCAGGAGAGTGAGTTTCTGTGTGTGTTGGGGGGGGGGGGGGAGAAGACCTGGATCTGTGCTGGAAATGGCCCACCTTGATTATCGTGCACATTCTGGGGAGAGTGGTCGCTTTGGATGGGCTGTAACCAGCAGGAGAGTGAGTTTGTGTGTGTATGGGGGTGGGGGGGTGAGAAAACCTGAATTTGTGCTGGAAATGGCCCACCTTGATTATCATGCACATTGTAGGGAGAGTGGTCACTTTGGATAAGCTATTACCAGCAGGAGAGTGAGTTTGTGTGTGTGAAAAGAAAAGGAATACTTGTGGCACCTTAGAGACTAATCAATTTATTTGAGCATAAGCTTTCGTGAGCTACAGCTCAAGTGAGCTGTAGCTCACGAAAGCTTATGCTCAAATAAGTTGGTTAGTCTCTAAGGTGCCACAAGTACTCCTTTTCTTTTTGCGAATACAGACTAACACGGCTGTTACTCTGAGATTTGTGTGTGTGGTTTTTGGAAGGGGGGGGTGAGAAAACCTGGATTTGTGCTGGAAATGGCCCACCTTGATTATCATACACATTGTAAGGAGAGTAATCACTTTAGATAAGCTATTACCAGCAGGAGAGTAGGGTGGGAGGAGGTATTGTTTCATGGTCTCTGTGTGAATATAGGTTTCAGAGTAACAGCCGTGTTAGTCTGTATTCGCAAAAAGAAAAGGAGGACTTGTGGCACCTTAGAGACTAACCAATTTATTAGAGCATAAGCTTTCGTGAGCTACAGCTCACTTCTTCAGATGCATATCGTGGAAACTGCAGCAGGCTTTATATATACACAGAGAATATGAAACAATACCTATTCCCACCCCACTGTCCTGCTGGTAATAGCTTATCTAAAGTGATTTCCAGCACAAATCCAGGTTTTCTCACCCTCCACCCCCCCACACAAATTCACTCTCCTGCTGGTGATAGCCCATCCAAAGTGATAACTCTTTACACAATGTGCATGACAATTAAGCTGGGCTATTTCCTGCATAAATCCAGGTTCTCACATCCCCCCCACCCCCATACACACACAAACTCACTCTCCTGCTGGTAATAGCTCATCCAAACTGACCACTCTTCAAGTTAAAATCCAAGTTAAACCAGAACATCTGGGGGGGGGGGGGTAGGAAAAAACAAGAGGAAACAGGCTACCTTGCATAATGACTTAGCCACTCCAAGTCTCTATTTAAGCCTAAATTAATAGTATCCAATTTGCAAATGAATTCCAATTCAGCAGTTTCTCGCTGGAGTCTGGATTTGAAGTTTTTTTGTTTTAAGATAGCGACCTTCATGTCTGTGATCGCGTGACCAGAGAGATTGAAGTGTTCTCCGACTGGTTTATGAATGTTATAATTCTTGACATCTGATTTGTGTCCATTTATTCTTTTACGTAGAGACTGTCCAGTTTGACCAATGTACATGGCAGAGGGGCATTGCTGGCACATGATGGCATATATCACATTGGTGGATGTGCAGGTGAACGAGCCTCTGATAGTGTGGCTGATGTTATTAGGCCCTGTGATGGTGTCCCCTGAATAGATATGTGGGCACAGTTGGCAACGGGCTTTGTTGCAAGGATAAGTTCCTGGGTTAGTGGTTCTGTTGTGTGGTATGTGGTTGTTGGTGAGTATTTGCTTCAGGTTGCGGGGCTGTCTGTAGGCAAGGACTGGCCTGTCTCCCAAGATTTGTGAGAGTGTTGGGTCATCCTTTAGGATAGGTTGTAGATCCTTAATAATGCGTTGGAGGGGTTTTAGTTGGGGGCTGAAGGTGACGGCTAGTGGCGTTCTGTTATTTTCTTTGTTAGGCCTGTCCTGTAGTAGGTAACTTCTGGGAACTCTTCTGGCTCTATCAATCTGTTTCTTTACTTCTGCAGGTGGGTATTGTAGTTGTAAGAAAGCTTGACAGAGATCTTGTAGGTGTTTGTCTCTGTCTGAGGGGCAGTTTCCACAGTATGCATCCGATGAAGTGAGCTGTAGCTCACAAAAGCTTATGCTCAAACAAATTGGTTAGTCTCTAAGGTGCCACAAGTACTCCTTTTGTTTTACTTCAGAGTCTCCCATCTAGTAACCCAGCCTGGCCTTGCCATAGCGTGCAAGCATTACTAGGACCAGGACTAGGCTGTAATTCATGTAGGCTATCCCTGATAAACAGGAAGGAGGATGACCATTCAGAGTTTGTCATTTCTGTATATGGCAAATTACAATATCTTCTCTCACAACAATATACACCTATGTGCACCACCACATTAGCGAGACTCGTGTGTTATATGACCTGTATATACCACCTTTCTGGGTCTATTTCTAAGTCCAAGACAATAGAAGTGTTGTGTTAAGCCTCACCTCCCCTCACTCAGAAAATAACGCTGAGATTAAACAAAGCTTTTTCTTAACAGCAGCTGTGCTGACTCATTATGATGGTTTCTGATTCATTGATGCTTTTGTTACCTTAAATATTTTTTCTCTTCGAGCCACAATTCCAAAAATTACAGTGAGTAAAACCACCACGGTGGCAGCAATAATGGCCTCCAAGGGAAAAACTGGTTTTCTATCTGTTGGAAGGAGGAAAAAAACACCCATTTGGATACTGGACAGATTGATACACTTCTATAAAGCAAATCATTTTAGAGATGTCCAAAAAAGAGCAGGTGGTTTCTTCCTGTCCCTGTCTACACAGTGACCTGAACTGTGCTAAAAACAGAGGTCAAAAACTGTTGTAATGCATGGGATATTCATGTGGTTCTGACATTCAAAAAGAAAGACGCAAACAACAAACAGCCAGACATTTTTACTGGACTAACTGGAAATATTAATTGGTGGCCACTCCAGCAGGTTCTCCGGCTAGGCCATCAGGCCATGGACACAGAGTAAGATGTGCAGTAGTGTTTCCTGACATCTCCAGTACAACTGTTTTTATGATGGTTCTAGGGATAGGAAAGAATGGCTTGTGGGCAGCCCTGCAGCCAGAAAACCATGTATTTATTAGAATGAGAGGTGGGAAACTGCAGCCCTAAGATAGTTGTAGATTATTAGGAAAACATATGCAACAGATCCCTACTGTGGCACCTTTGTATTCTGTAAATTGATGCAATTAAAATGTATCCTCTTATTTGTGTGTCAACAACCCAATTAAGGGATGGGGGAAAATTACTGATTTCTTTCTAAACAGGGCATAGCTTCTTGCTTTTGAAACAAACGTCTCAACAGCTATTAAGCAGAGAATCTTCACATTGTTTTACATCCTTTAAAAAAACAAAAACAACTAGCCTTCCTGGGAGAGGCCAGGAGTCTGAGCAGAAGCCAAAGTTAGTACTCCTGGATTTTGTTCTCAATTCTGATTTTGTCTTTGCCACTGCCTTGTGCTGGGCAAGACCCTGCGCCTCGTTCTACCTCATTTTCCCCATTTGTAAAATGCGAACAAGAATATCCCCCTTCAAAGGTGAGCTTTGTGGCTTAATTAACATTTATCAAGCCACCTGAGATCCTCGATTGCATCATGCTGTCTATGCACAAATTACAATTATTATACTTCATCCAGTTTTACGGCCAATCAGCATGTGAGCTTTGTGTCAGCCTATTTCTAGCTGTTGCTCCACCTGGCCCTGGCCCCAACCTGCTATTCAAAGCACTGATGTGTCATTGCCCTACTTACTTCAAATAAAATGTCCTGTTTACAACCACCCCTGCTCTAATTTCTACTGAATTCCACTGAGGGAAAAGAACAAGTTATTATATATTGTTTCCATTACAGTCGTGCCAGATTTCTCCACTCGTCATCGGGCTAATTGTGCTGGGCACTGTGCAAACATGAAAGAAGAGACAGTGTCTGCCCCAAAGCGCTTATAATCTAGTGCCCTGATGCTGCAAATGGATCCACGCTCCTGTGGCTGAACTGAGCCTCACTGACTTAAACAGGGCTCTTCACTGGCACAGGGATTTGCCAGTATGGACTGCACTGCAGTATTGGGGCCTGTGTAAAGTATAACCTTTTGCTCAGGGCAACTAATAACTGCTGGGATTCAAGTTGGCCAATGTGCATGAATTTAAAGAAGGGATTGGAATTATTTGAAAATTTTAATGCACACATCTGGCTTCAGGAGATCAGAAGGTGAGATGCAGCCCCTTCAGATTACACACTCCAAATACTTTTAAATAACTGGTGGAACAGGAAAAGCAGTCAGGTGCATAAGCCAAGCTATTGTTTCTATGCACTTAGATGCACACTCATTAGTGTTACCTTCAACTGTCAGGTGGAACTCCTTTTTCATCCCTCCAAGAACAGATTTAGCCTCACAAGTGTATGTTCCATTGTCAGATTTTTCTACTTTCTTGATAGTCAGCTGGAAGACCTCACTAGTATGGTATATCTGATAGCGATCTTTCTTCAGGGTCAGGGTGCTGTTGTCTTTATACCAAACCATTTCAGCTTGAGGGTTGGAATTCACATTGCAAGTCAGCTTCACATCATTCTTTTCTTCTACTGGAGGAGGGTCTTCCCCAGTTAGGAGAGGGGGAACTGTTCACAATAACCAGTTATTTTAATTACAAAGTTACCAGAACCACAAACACCTACTTACTATTTAAGGGAAAAGGAGTTCCCTGTAAACATTTCTGATGCATGCACAAATAACAATGATGATGAATAGCAGTTATGTAACCCTTCACAGCACTACTTGAGCAAACTGGGCAGTCATCATTAGAAACAGTAATTTCCAGACATAATTTTAAAAGGGAGTCCTGACTACTTTTCAAAACACCAATATAAAACAGTTCGCTGCTACAGCTTTTAGCAGTCTTTCCTACGAGCTGTACTAGTGTTAAATTTCATTCTGTCATAACATCGAATATTACAGTGAGAAATCTAAACTGGATGCATTGTAGGATCAGAATTTAGCTTATTTAATAGCTTTCCCATGCACTGCTAAACACTGCTGGAACGTGATACATTTGGAGCAGAGGAAGTGGGGCTGGACAGAGCAGGAGAGAGAACAGACACCACCAAGGAAGGGGGCGAGATTGATCACATGACATCTTCCATCTGGAGGCACAGTTGGCCACCTTTATGTCTTCAAAGCTTCAGGCATCACCTTTCAGCTCTTTCACTGAATAAAAGCTTGGTTTTTACAGCGTAATAACTAATGCCTATTAACCATCATGCTGCAAAATCCTAGTGGAGTCAAGGGGCAGGTAGTTTTTGACATGATGTAGCTAGGCGAGATCAATCCTATGTCTCCCACCCATGGCTAAGCTCACCTAGCTACATCCCGATAAAAGCTGAAGTGCTGTATGTCTCCTAGGGTTTGACAGTGGGAAGGCTAACACACGTCAGTTATCCTTTTTTAATTTATTTTTTATTTTTTATATTTTTTGCAGTGAAGACATAGCCAAAGGCACTCACTGCTCCTGGTTCAGGGCATAGGCCACTCACCAGCAGGTGTCTGGAGTTTAGGTGCATCAGGAGGATTTTATATATTCCTCTAGCATCGCACAGTGGCCACTGCAGCAGAGAGGATACCAGAGGAGACAGGTCTTTTTTGTGCTCTGATTCTTTTGTTCCCCTCTCTTTTCAAGCCGGAGTCTAGGTGGAGGAGGCAACAATGTCTAGTCAATCTACTTCTTAATCAAGGGTCTCATCCAGCTCCCACTGAAGAAAACTGAAAGGCCCCGCATTGATTTAAATGAAAGTCGGATCAGGCTTGAAGGTTTTGTTTACGCTAGGGAAAAGGTGTATTTTGAACACATTAGCGAACACCTAACATCAGCTAACACTTTTTCCTAGAAAAGACAAGGCAAAAGAATATAGAACAGTTGGGCATGGACTTCACCTCGTGAGCAGCCCCCGGGTGTGCTAAACCCACTGATCTCACACTGCCATAGCTATTTTGCATAATCAGCCCTCCCATTAACTCACACTGGACATCCAGAGTCACCGAGATCTGAACAGACTCGTTCCGCACCAGCTTGCAGGTAAAGCTGACTCCATTGTCGGTCTTAGAGACTGGAAGGATGCAGATGTTAGTGGTATTCATTTTATTGCCATCTTTCATGTTCACAGTCCCACTGTCTCGGTACCAGCGTAATTCCTCCGCCCTGCTGCTGTTATGTACAGTACACCACAGAGACTCTTCACGGCCAGGCTTTGTGGCTAGTATTTGGTTATCAGAACAATTGTTTATAGCCAGCTCCACACCTGGGAAGGGAAATGGACATGGTGGGTTTCACAATCTGTACCTTTTGCACAGGCCAGGACAATATGAATAATTACCAGGCCGCTCTGACAATGCCCAGGCCCCGGAAAGCAGGTTAAGAATGGAGTTGTCAGACTTAAATCTAATAACCACCGTTTCTAAAGCAGCTTCTCAAACTGCAGCAACAATTGTTCAGGCACAACTTGTGTTTTATTTATTTAGATTTACAAAAAAGACACAAAGGTACCTGCCCTAAGCTGTCAGTCTTCTAAAATTGCAAGCAAACGCAGGGCCCTGACGCTGCAGCTGACTGCATGGGTGTAGGAACCTAGGCTGTGAAGAAAAACCCTACCAGCCACCACCATATATAGCAGTGATGTATTAGCCCCTCCAGCAAAAGGAAACAATAAAGACAAATACTTCACCCTCCCTGAAATACTATGTGTGCTCAGTTTTCACAGCCAGGCTTTTATGCACTCAATTTTTCATGCTCATGTTTTTATGTGCTCATTTTTTTGATTGTCTCAAGTTGCATTTGTGAGTATAACTGGGTAGTTAGATCACCAGCTACATCTGCACTGGCTTCAGTAGAGTTTTGCTGTTCAAGGACTGCAGAATCAGATTCTAAGCTTGGAGCCTTAGGACATTTTCACTGGGAAAAATAATCCCTGTGGGAGATAAGTTGTCATTATCTCCGAAACTCAAGACTCTAGTTCCCGTTATGTCTTAATTAACTGAAAAAGTCAGTTGAAAATGCAAAGGCAATTGCACTCTTGGGGCACAAAAATAACCTGAGACCATGATTCTCTTGTTTGGTACTCCTAGATAGCAAAAGCATTCAGACTTTTCGTTTTTCACGTATTGTGCAAATAATGGAGTCCTCTGATTTTTGTACTCTTTGAGTTCACCAGTCTCATTTAGTGTGAATGACACTTTTTAAAATGGTGAAGTCTCTTCATTCTCTCTGGTTGCTCACGACGCTGTATTGAGCAGATCAGTTCTTTCTATGTGTAGCCTATTTAGGACCGATTACTACAATATAGGAAATGTAGGATCCAGCTGTAGCACATCGCCCTGGACACTACCCAGTGACAGGTGTCAAGCAGAGCATCAGGAGATATTAAGAAGCTCAGACAAATAAGCTGCAGCTTTTCTTTGCTGCTTACCTGTGACTAGACATGGAAAAAGTAAAACTGCAAGGACAGGTACTCCATAAGGGGTGGGTAGGCGGCTCTTCTGGGCCATCTCTGATATACTCAGGTGGGATCTGTTGGATAGAGAGTCATAGTTCTGTGAATACTGCAAGCATGGGATAATTATACATTGCTATCACACATTCCGAATAAAGCCCTCCCAGAAAGGCCCTTCACAGGCATTGATGGGCAGGCGGGGCCCTGAGGAGGAAGTTGTATTAGTTTCTTGTTGGTTGTACTCCACAAGCAACTGGCCCTTAAATCGTTAGCCCCTTCCTCAGAAATAATTTTTTTCCTAGCAATGCTAAGTTACTTCTGTGGCAGAGGTCCTTTCTCTTGGGATATCTAACCCTGCTGCTTACCTTGGGGAGAGTCTGTGAAGAGGCTTCTCCTGTTCAGAAATGCACAACACTTTCCCCATCTCATTTATAAGGGTTGAACTGTAATGTTTTTATTGTAGTTCAGTGTCAAGTGAGTCAGATAAACTGGGGTCAAGGTCTTGTTCCTTCACTGAATTTCTGAGTACACAAAACACCAGTTAGAAAATAAGGACTCTTCCTGCACTGCTCACTGTTTTATGGGATTAGCTGAGGCAATGAGTAACTAACAGGAAAGTTCCTGGGTCAGCCATTGCTGATTTCAACCAAAAATAAGGCATGTTTCCTTCTCAGCTTTCCTCATGTTGTTGGGGCCTGCATTCATTCAAGCCAGTGGGAGCTTTGTTCCAGACCTCAACAACTGGGGCAGGAGCCCATCCCATTCTTTCCCTTTCTCCCACCACGGAGCCATTTGTAGTCCCTGGGACTGCATGCAGGAGTGAGGTTACTGGGAATTGGCTCAAACTCTGAAACATATGTTTGGAGATCGGAGAGCAGGGTCACTGTAGTGACCTAGAAACTACAAATGAGTCCCCTCCGCCCCCATAAGTTCGGCCAATACACTTCAGTCCGGAAGAGCACCAGGCCTTGATATTCCACTCCTGGGACTGACCCCACCCCAGCCCTCTGCTGGGGCACATCACTGCTCTCCCAGCACGGCGCCCAATTCCCCCACTCTCTCAGTGAACCTCAGTGCTGCATTGTGGCTCCCCCTGCTATTCCAGACTCCTCCAAGCTGGAAACACCTATTTTTCAGTTAGCTCAGCCACTGGGGCCAGCCCTGATGTTACGGTGGATACAACTGTGTTGAATTCCAGGGAGTTCCGGCTGCTTACAAGGCTGGATTTGTCTCCATGTGTTTCGAAGCAGCACTCTGGGGGCACAGCTGAAACCCATGGTGCTAAGGGAAGATGGCGTTTTGAATATTCTCAGCACACCTTAGCAGGACAAAGGTGATAACTATAAACCACTAGGTCCTTACCAATCCTGACCCTGAAAGGAATGTCCCATGGGCCTGTGGGTGCTCAGCACCTCTCTGGATCAGGGTTATCATAAACCTGGGATCAGAAACTGGCTACAGTGGGCCATAAAATGCATTTCATAGGCAGGGAAGGGACCCTGGACAAGGTGGACTCTGTTCGACCCCACTCAGCAGAGAGCACCAGTAGGTTTGGAGGGCGGCTGCATGGCTTTGCTGTGGGCAGGACACTAGAGGGAGCCAGTGCACAGACTACTATGTATTAGTTGCTCTGTACGTTGGCTCATCTGTTGGAAAAACCCACGGACAACAAGAAGCCGTTTTCAGGAAACGTTTTTTATTTGATGCCTGCCCAAGGTGCTTTGGAGAGAGGAGTCAGAGTGGGGCCCGCCTCTGACATCTCCTCCTGGATGTCTAGCTGCCACCCCTAGCTCAGCATGGCTAAAACAGCGCACAGGTGCCATTCAGGTAGGGCAGAGGGGGGCTGCGGCCCCCCTGAGTTTTGTACCCCCATGCCAACAGCAGGGCTGGAAGCTTCTGCAGCACTTTTTTCAAATTCATTTTCCTGAAGCTCTGGGCTTAGGTCAGAAGATGCTTGCTGCAGATTTCATCATGACCTGCCATTCACCTTCCCAGGGTGACATGTTACAAAGCAGCTCTGAGCAGGGGGTGGGAATAGATGACCTCCTGAGGTCCCTTCCACCCCGATCTTCTATGAAAGGCAGGAGCCAGCCCCTTATGACACCAGTAGACAGAGAACTGCTTGGGAGGGGCAGGAGCTGCTGTCCCAGGCACATTCAGGGGATCATTATCCCCACAGAGAGGCCAGCTCTGGACGTTTCAGGCTGCAAGAGCCGTGCTGAGGAATGACCACCTGGGATTTTCCCCTGCTGTCAAGAAACAAACATGCTCTCACACCACCAATACTGTTTAAATGACACTTAAAACTTCTTATTTTTTCCAACTCTTTAATTTTCCAGTGAATGGCAGTACCCCAGTGCGGCCATTTATTCTGCCATTTAGTGCCACGTGTCTGCGGGAGTCTTTCCTTTGCCAGCAATAGGCTTTGGGTCAGGTCCATAGGCTGTGATACAGTAACACTGATCTCTCTGTGAATACTGGGATTTTACCAGATCTCCCCAGCGTGGGGGTGGACTTTTCTAGGACCTTTTTCCCAGATACCTTTTGAGGAGCTTCTGCCCCTGGACTGCTGCTCTCCAGCAGCCATTTTGCAGCTTTCCGCTGTATGTCCTCTTCCAGCTGGGAAATATTCTTATCTCCTGTTGTACTTACTCTTTAACATTCCTGAGGGTGGCAGAGTCTCACAGATCAGTGAGTTTCATGGAGGTGATGTTTAGTCTATCAAATCCTTACAGCAACACCCCAGAAATCTACTTCCAACTTAATCCGTTGTATTTATCGTAACTATTTGCGTAAACCCTTTAGTGAACATAAACCTAAGCCAATCTAAACAAGTTGTAAGATTTGGCTGCCAAAATGTGTTTGTTATAGATCTACACTGCTAACATCCATCCTTTAATTATAGTCTAGATAGTAAAAAGAATGAGGAGTACCTTAGAGACTAACAAATTTATTTGTGGCACTTTAGAGACTAACAAATTTATTTGAGCATAAGCTTTCATGGCCTAAAGCCTACTTCATCGGATGCATGCAGTGGAAAATACAGTAGGAAGATATATATATACACTGAGAACATGAAACAATGGGTGTTGTCATACCCACTATAAGGAGAGTGATCAGGTAAGGTGAGCTATTATCAGCAGGAAAAAAAAAACACCTTTTGTAGTGATAATCAGGATGGCCCATTTCCAACAGTTGACAAGAAGGTGTGTGTAACAGTAGGGGGGGAAAAAACATGGAGAAATAGTTTTACTTTGTGTAATGACCCATCCACTCCCAGTCTTTATTCAAGCCTAATTTAATGGTGTCCAGTTTGCAAATTAATTCCAATTTAGCAGTTTCTCGTTGGAGTCTGTTTTTGAAGTTTTTTTGTTGTAGTATTGCAACTTTTAGGTCTGTAATCAAGTGACCAGGGAGATTGAAGTGTTCTCCAACTGGTTTATGAATGTTATAATTCTTGATGTCTGATTTGTGTCCATTTATTCTTTTACGTAGAGACTGTTCGGTTTGGCCAATGTACATGGCAGAGGAGCATTTCTGGCACGTGATGGCATATATCACATTGGTAGATGTGCAGGTGAATGAGCCTCTGAGAGTGTGGCTGATGTGATTAGGCCCTATGATGGTGTCCTCTGAATAGATACGTTGACAGAGTTGGCAATGGGCTTTGTTGCAAGGATAGGTTCCTGGGTTAGTGTTTTTGCTGTGTGGTGTGTCGTTGCTGGTGAGTATTTGCTTCAGGTTGGGGGCTGTCTGTAAGCAAGGACTGGCCTGTCTCCCAAGATCTGTGAGAGTGATGGGTCGTCCTTCAGGATAGGTTGTAGATCCTTGATGATGCACTGGAGAGGTTTTAGTTGCGGGCTGAAGGTGAAGGCTAGTGGTGTTCTGTTACTTTCTTTGTTGGGCCTGTCCTGTAGTAGGTGACTTCTGGGTACTCTTCTGGCTCTGTCAGTCTGTTACTTCACTTCCGCAGGTGGGTATTGTAGTTGTAAGAATGCTTGATAGAGATCCTGTAGGTGTTTGTCTCTGTCTGAGGGATTGGAGCAAATGTGGTTGTATCGTAGAGCTTGGCTGTAGACAATGGATCGTGTGGTGTGGTCTGGCTGAAAGCTGGAGGCATGTAGGTAAGTATAGCAGTCAGTAAGTTTACTGTATAGGGTGGTGTTTATGTGAACATCGCTAATTAGCACTGTAGTGTCCAGGAAGTGGATCTCTTGTGTGGACTGGTCCAAGCTGAGGTTGATGGTGGGATGGAAATTGTTGAAATCATGGTGGAATTCCTCATGGGCTTCTTTTCCATGGTCCAGATGATGAAAACGTCATCAATGTAGCGCAAGTAGAGTAGGGGCATTAGGGGACGAGAGCTGAGGAAGCGTTGTTCTAAGTCAGCCATAAAAATGTTGGCATACTGTGGGGCCATGCAGGTACCCATAGCGGTGCTGCTGATTTGAAGGTATACATTGTCCCCAAATGTGAAATAGTTATGGGTGAGGACAAAGTCACAAACTTCAGCCACCAGGTTAGCCATGACATTACCGGGGATAGTGTTCTTGACGGCTTGTAGTCCATCTTTGTGTGGAATGTTGGTGTAGAGGGCTTCTACATCCATAGCGGCCAGGATGGTGTTTTCAGGAAGATCACCAATGGATTGCAGTTGCCTCAGGAAGTCAGTGGTGTCTCAAAGATAGCTGGGAGGGCTGGTAGCATAGGGCTTGAGGAGAGAGTCTACACAGCCAGACAATCCTGCTGTCAGGGTGCCAATGCCTGAGATGATGGGGCATCCAGGATTTCCAGGTTTATGGATCTTGGGTAGCAGATAGAATACCCTGGTCGTGATTCTAGGTGTGTGTCTGTGCAGATTTGTTCTTGTGCTTTTTCAGGGAGTTTCTTGAGCAGATGGTGTAGTTTCTTTTGGTAGCCCTCAGTGGGATCAGAGGGTAGAAAGTGATAGATAGCTTGTAGAAAGTGGTGTTGGAGAGCTGCCTAGCACCCTCTTGTTCATATTCCGACCTATTCATGATGACAACAGCACTTTCTTTGTCAGCCTTTTTGATTATGATGTCAGCGTTGTTTCTGAGGCTGTGGATGGCATTGTGTTCTGCACGGCTAGATAGTGATTCTTTTTAAAGGCATAGACCCCAGTGTTAATAAAAAAATTGTTTAAATAACTAGATTGGGGTTTTTTGGGGCTAGTTTTTAAGTGACTGTGTACTATTGATGCAGTAGAAAATAGCCCCGGGAATCATGGTTAAAGTTGCCCCTCCCTTCCCCCCCCCGGCTACCAAAATCTGAAATGGTACCCCTGAAACAGAGCCCTCAAACTTTCCCCAAAGCCCTCCCCACACCCTCCCTTCTTGAGCACTGTGGACAATACCACCATCCTCTGTGTAACTCAGGCCTGTAACCTGGGTGTCATCTTTCACTCGGCCCCCTCTCTTGACCCTCACACATAGGCTCACAGATTCTTTCTAGATAATATCTCTATGATATGGCCTTTCCTGTCCATCCACACAGCTCAAACTTTTGTCCAGGCTCTCATCAGCTCATGTCTTGATTATTGCAACATCCTTTTCTCTGGCCTTGACAAATGCAACCTTGCTCCCACTCATATCTATTTAAAATGCTGCTGCAAAGATCATTGCTTTGACCATGTGACTCCTCTCTGCATCCCTCCACTGGCTTTGCCTTTCCTACAGCATCAAACATATGCTACTTGTCTTCACTTTCAGGGCCCCTGCCGGCCTTCCCTACCCTACCTATCAGCTGTCATTCACTGTCAGGAAGCTGACTCCCACCTCCGACTGGTCCCTGATGCCAGACTCCCTCACCCACTTGTTAAATGTCAACAAGCACCTAAAATTGAAAGGCGGAAAATTTCAAACTGACAAGAGTTGATATTTTTTTGTATATAATGTGTGCACAGATAGCCTTTCAAACATGTTGCCACAGGATATCATGAAGACCTAGAGCCGGGATCTGCAACCTTTGGCATGCGGCCTGTCAGGGAAATCTGCTGGCGGGCCGGGACGGTTTGTTTACCTGCAGCGTCTTCAGGTTTGGCCGATCACAGCTCCCACTGGCCGTGTTTGCCGTTCCAGGACAATGAGGCTTGTGGGAAGCAGCGGCCAGCACATCCCAGAAAAAGTTTATTTTCTGTTTGGTGTCCTAGACTCTGACTTCAAACATTAGACCTAGTTTAGGCCAGATTTGATCATTCAGAACATCCATAATTGAATAATAAAATATATGACCTTTCTATCTTTTATAGATAAAAAACATTCAAGCTTTTCTTGAGAAATGGTTTGCGAACTAAAACCTGCCCTTGGAGTTAGATGTGTAATGGGATATGCAAAAACATGCATAATCTAGGATTGAGATATTGGTTAATTTGTCAAGCAAAGAATCCGTCAAGTGTAGCATTAATCCCATTCCCAGGAAAATGTTCTCACAATAGTGCCTCAGGTGTTGCTCAGAGGTTGTTGGCATCTTCCCAATCATTCCAGTTCCCTGATTGTAATCCTATTTTAGTACATGGTGCAGCGTATTTTGCAACAACACTTACGTCATGAGTGCAACGAACTCTATTCTCTCCATTTGCCGAACGTCAGTGTTAAGAAGTAAAGCCCCTGAGTAAAGCCATGAATATACTTAGCACAACATCCCCCTTCCACCAAACCTTCTCTTATTCCCCCCCCCCCCCATTTGTTAAGCCATTACAGTGCGTCATTGTTGCCCCAGGAAGATTCAGAACTCATGCAGCATCTGGTTTCCACTGTGAGATGTCTAGATAGCCAATATGCCTTGAATATATTGTTAATAACTAGAGTTGCTGTTGGCCCTTACAGCAGGAAAGCTGTTGCTCTATTCCACTGTCAAGGATACAAAACAAGATTACAAGTAGGGTGACCAGACAGCAAGTGTGAAAAAACGAGACAGGGGATGGGGGGTAATAGGAGCCTATATAAGAAAAAGACCCCAAAATCGGGACTGTTCCTATAAAATTGGGACATCTGGTCACCCTAATTACAGGTGGTACCTCTGTTTGCTCAGAATGGCACACCAGCAATCCACATTTTAAACCATGAGACACAATGTCTGGGGAATACCATGTAAGTGAAGCTGGATGCTCCATTCCCACAGAATTGGAAGGGAGAAGTTTAACCAAAGCCTTCAAGCTATGGTTAATCACACAACTTAATATATAGATAGAACTTCCTCTCTCTCTCTGGCTACAGGGAACCCCTCTAGGGGCTGGTGGACAAGAGTGACACCTGGTTTTCCTATGCAGAGTGGCAACTTTGTCCTGGAGAAGTTTCACAGGGCAGTACAGGAACTAAGTTCAAACAGTTAAGAATGCTTACTAGGTGACCTACAAAAAGAGAGAAATTATATGGATTAAACTTCCTGGTAGCCCAAGAAATCCAATCCATCTAGTTTGCACCCCAAATCTGTCTTATTCCTTCAATAGGCAGGGCTGCACAGAGGTTTGGGGGGGCCTGGAGGAGAAGCAGGGCTGGAGAGCAAGCCCACCTGACACTCACCCTACAGTGGCAACTCCTGTCCCACAGGGCTGGGCCTGACTCTCTGCTCCGGGTGTTGTGACCTGGCGCCTGAGGTTGCACCACTCAGGTTTGGCCTGGCCTGGGGGACCCTGTCACTATGTCTCTTGTTGGGTGTAAATCCTGAAGGATGTGAGGTACAAGTATTACATCTAATCAAAGAGTATATGGACAATATCCAGTAAACATAGAGGAACTATAAGGGATGTTTAAATGTTTATTGAGTCTAGAAATGACAGGAATTGTGTGGCATTAGAAGGAAAACAAATGTATTGAAAGATCTAAACCCTAACCAGCACATACATTTGAAATATTAAAAGAAATTGCTTTTAAAAGGAAGGGGAGAATTCCAATAAATAATAGGAGTTAACAGAGAAAAGACAATCCTTGAAATGAATAAAACATAAAAAAAAGGCTCATAGAAATATGTTCTACATTGATCCCAGCTAGTGGATATTGATGGAAGTAGCAGACAGAACAGTAATCTGAGATCAGCTGGCAAGTGTCCAGTAGTCCAGAGTGTCACCCGCACCAATAAACCCGGAGAACAGCGTATATGAACTGAGGCCACAGGAAACTCATTTCTTCCCCACACCCCTGACCAACAAAAGTTTGACCAACAAAAGTGCTACTGTAGACATGGCTTTAGATTTCAGCTTTAAAATGTAACTGGTGCCTTGGCAAATTAATAAAACTGACCCCTGTTCATGCTTACACTCCCACCCCCACAGTGAGACTCCCCAATTTTCCATGTGGTTAAACCAAGATACAAGGAAATGACTTTCCATGGTCATGGTGAGAGTCTGGCTTAGCATGATCTGATGTCATGTTCCTCCTGGCTCTCAGTACTTTTGTCTGCTAGACAACAGGGCTTCCACTGCTGAAGGTCTGGGCTCATCTTCAAGTGTTTTGGCTGGCCCTGGGCTTCTGAGATTCGGAAAATCCCACTCCTTCATTCTGGAGCTAGCTGACTCCCTTTCCCCTTTTAGATCTTGTCCTGTTTTGACAATGACCCTTTCTGTGTGTTCAGGAGAGCAGGACAATGAGATAAAAGGATGCTCAAGTGTAGTGGAAGCATTCCCTGTGCTTTGCCTGATTTTGTGTGATTCTGACGGCCCATAGAGCAAGAATTAGGAAATTGTCCCCAAACCTTTTTCTGCAAAGCTGCTCATGTGTGACTGCTGCTGTTCCACCTGAACAGGAGGTTTTTTTGCCTCCTATGAACTTTCATCTCCAATGAGACTTTCTTGAAAGAATTTGCTTCTTTGAAGGGGTCTGGAATGCTGTTGGTCTAAACTAATTGACTTTGCCCAATATTCATTATTGTTTCCCCTGCCTTGACATGGGAATTAATGAAGGTTTGAGTGAATGATATATGAAAGGTCTGTCTTAGTGTCAACCTGTACATCCCTTTGTATCTCTTCTGAAACACTCTTTTGTAACTACCTCCAATACAGCAGTGACATCAAGAATGGTCCTGTCTCCCATGAGGCCTGACGAACTGGTCTTGGAGGTTTGTGCCATGTAGGTCAAGCAGCATCTGTGCGTTTCCTTAAGCAGCCAAAACACCAGGGGAAGTATCATCTTCCAGCCTTTGGTAACATCAGACCAGCTATCTGTGAAGGCAAGAAAGCCCCACACATCGTTGTCATACTGCTGTCTCTCTGTGGCTGGGTCTCTATTTTCTGTTTTCTATTGGATTCTTTTATTGACAGGCAATGCCTCTGCTGTAGCTGCTTAAGGTGATATGCCACTTGTCATACACAGAAATACCACTGACTTTAGTATGTACTTTGCTGTCCCTCTGGTAGGGAAGTCATTCCAGAGAGCTTGCAATGTTGCTGTAGCTGTGTTGGCCCCAGTAGATTAGAGACACAAGGGGGGTGAGGTAGTATCTTTTATGGGACCAACTTGTGTTGGTGAGAGAGACAAGCTTTTGAGCTACACAGAGCTCTGTGTAACTTGAAAGCTTTTCTTTCACCCCCAGAAGTTGGTCCAATCAAAGATATTCCAGAGAGTGACAGAGTCTCTGCTCATCTTACTTAGGAGCCTAGTCTGCTCTTGATGCATAGAGATTTATGTGCAGTTTAGGGAGTTACCAGAGTAAGCTGAGATAAAAATAGACACATCAAGCTGCCTTTTCCCAGCCTTGAGTGTGAGGCTGAAGTTAACCAAATGATTCCTCTTTAATTTCACCTAGATACAGTTCTAATGCTCTGCATCTTATTCAATCTTCTTAGTATTACTATGGAAAATTGGAACTGTAAACAGCAGAACGGGCAACAATGTTTTTGTCCATATTTCACAGAGTTCACCTTTGCTCCTAGTTATAAGGTCCCTTCTGAGTTACTGTGGGCTGGTAAGGACTTTTATGATTTTACTGTGTTCACTGACAAACAGACTCTCATGGTGCTCCGTTTTTAAAGAAGAAATATTATGTTTTTGTACAAAGTAAATCTTGCAAATCTTTCCCTCTTGTCTTATTTTTATGATAAGGGAATATAAAAATATCTGGTGAAACCTTGTCACATTTCAGTGATCCCTTCTTTGAACTGGACAGATTTCCTGTGATATTTATTACTGTAAGTGAAACATGATTCATAGAATCTGCTTGCATTTAAATGGCTTTGAATTTCTTTGAGCAAAGGCTTTCTAGGGCTACTTCAAGAGATATTTTCAAAGGTGCTGAGGACCAGCCTTCCTTCTTGCAAATGCAGTTTGAATTTTGCATAAACTGAACCTATGCTGTGAACCTGCCAGATGGATTTGCAAGTGCAAATCAGAGTTCTTGCACCTCTAACTAGCTGACTTGCTGTGACGTTATTGACGTGAACTGGAACCGTATAGATAATTCTTGCAACCAAAGTCCTGTAGTGGCACCAAATCTTGTATAAAGGGCGTCAAATAAGGTGTCTAAGACCAGGTGATGGTTGGCTGGTTCGGATGATGCTGTCTGTTTGCATGTATCATTTTTGTATTTAAAGTTATAAGTATTGGCTCTAGACTGTCTGTAGTTGCAAACTTGTGCTATGCTTCTGGGTGACACCCCAGACAAGTTGGTGTCAGCTCTGCCTAGCCTGCTGGATGGCCCATTAAGGGCCATCAGCTATACCATTGACCCACTGAGAGAAGGGAGACACGCCTTGTGACTCAGCAAGGTCTGCAGGGACCTGCCTATGGACAGAACTCTGAGAGTTTTCCATGCCTTGTGATGGACAGCTGGTCTCTGGGACAAAGAAAGACAGACCACATGACAAGAGACTATAAAAAGCTGCTGCAGCTCCTCCATCTTGTCTTCAATCCTGCTTCTTACCTCTGGAGGGACTTTGTTCTACACAAAGGACTGATGACCCATCCCAGCTGGGGATGTTCTCCAGAGACTTGATTTGAACTGACAGTTTATTTTATCACTGCCACAAGCCTGAACCAAGAACTTTGCCATTGCTGTATGTCAGTGACTCCATTTAACCAATTCTAGCTGTCATCGATATCTTTTTCCTTTTATGAATAAACCTTTAGATTTTAGATTCTAAAGGATTGGCAAGTGTGATTTGTGGGTAAGATCTGATTGGTATATTGACCTGCATCTGGGGCTTGGTCCTTTGGGATGGAGAGAACCATTTTTCTTTTACAGGGGTATTGGTTTTCATAACCATTTGTCCCCACAACGTTTGGCCCTGGTGGTGATACTGGGAAACTGGAGTGTCTAAGGGAATTGCTTGTGTGACTTGTGGTTAGCCAGTGGGGTAAAACTAAAGTCCTCTCTGTCTGGCTGGTTTGGTCTTCCTTAGAGGTGGAAAAACCCCAGCCCTGCTTTAAGCAATTTGTCCTGAATTGGCACTCTCAGTTGGGTCCCACCAGAACCAGCCTCGTTACACTTGCACACTCAATTAGGTTGTTAGAAGTGCAATTATTATTATTTATGTGGTTCCATAGATGGGATGCTTTGTCCTGGGCTTTGAGATCTGCCTTTTCCCAGAGAAGCACAGCTGGCATAGTGTCTCACAGATTGAAATCTGATGTCTGATGTAGTGGGGCTTGATCCATTAATTGCTTTGAAAATCAGGGCCCAGGCCTCAAACTATGCTTACAATGGCCGGAGCCCTGGAGAAAGTCAGCGGCCAGGCTCTGTACGAGCTGGTCATCTGTGCTTAGCAAGGAGTCAAACAGGAGGCTGGGGCTTTGCACCACTCTGCTGAACGGGGGCTGCCATAGGCGCCAACTTCCCCCGGTGCCCCTGGGTGCTCGACCCCACCCGCCCCAACTGCACCCCATCCTGCCCCTGCCCCTGCCCCTGCCCCGCCCCCATCCCAACCCTTTCCCCCCAAATCCCCGCCCCCGAGCGCAGGGCTCCTCCCCCCGCTCCTTGGGCCGCGGAACAGCTGTTTTGTGGCGGCAGGTGCTGGCAGGAGCCGGGCCGGTCTCGGGGAGGCCGCCGACAGGGCGAGGCGGGAGATTAGGAAGCGCTGGAAGGGGGGGGCTCCCTGGGGCGGTGACGGGGAACAAGCCCCGCGCCCAGCACCCTCAGCCGGGCCCATCCCGCCCGGCCCCCGCGGGGGGGGGGGGATCGCGAGCGTGGTCCCGAACACCCGCGTCCACCCGAGGGGCCGCGCCGCGCGAGGGGCACTGCCCCTTTAAGGTTGGCCACGCCCTCTTGGTGACGTTCCCAACAGCGGTTTTTTGAAAGACACCTGGTCTGGCCGGGCGCCTTACCCCGCCCAGGCTGCCTCATTGGTCCATCTCTCGCCCCGCCCATCCCAGTCGTCTCCTCCTCCGTTGGCACGTTACCTCTCCGTTCGCTCCGCCCTTGCCGGTCTCCTCCTTTCCCATTGGTGCCTTTCCCCGTTCGCTCGTCCTCTCCTCCCTCATTGGCCGCCGCCGTCCGCTGCGTGCCGGCCTCTGCCTTCCCATTGGTACTCCTCATCAGTCCCTGCCCTCCCATTCGTCACCTCCTCCGCGGTCCCTGTTTCTGCCCTTCCATTGGCCAGCTCCTCAGACGTTCTTGCCCCTCCATTGGTCACCTCCTCAGCTGTCCCCGCCCCTGCCCTCCTATTGGCCGCCGGCCCCCCCCTCAGGTCTCCGGTGCGGGTGCGGCGGCTGGGCCCTGCGTGTGGCCGCGCGTCTCTCCCCATGGCCGGGCGGCTCGTGCTGTGGCTGCTGCTCGGGCTGGGCCCGGCGGGCGGCGCCCACATCAAGAAGGCGGAGGCGGCGGCGGGCGAGGCCCCGGCCCCGGGCTACCTGCGGGCGGCCGAGCTGGGCGCGGCGCTGCGGGCGCTGGCCGAGGGGGCCCCGCCGGGCCTGGCCCGGCTCTTCAGCATCGGGCAGTCGGGGGAGGGGCGGCCGCTGTGGGTGCTGCGCCTGACGGCCGGGCTGGAGCCCGCGCGGCCGGGGGCGGGCCCGGGCGGGGCCCCGATCCCCGGCCGCCCGCAGGTCAAGCTGGTGGGGAACATGCACGGCGACGAGCCGCTGGGCCGGCCGCTGCTGCTGCGCCTGGCCCGGGAGCTGGTGTCGGGCTGGGCCCGCGGGGACGCCCGGGCCGGCCGCCTCCTCAACGCCACCGACCTCTACCTGCTGCCCAGCCTCAACCCCGACGGCTTCGAGCGGGCCCGCGAGGGCGACTGCGGCGGGACGGCCCCGGGCGGCCGGGAGAACAGCCGCGGCCAGGACCTGAACCGCAGCTTCCCCGACCAGTTCGCGTCGGCCCCGCCCGACCTGGAGCCCGTGCCCGAGGTGCGGGCCCTGATCGCCTGGATGCAGCGCAACAAGTGAGTGCGGGGGAGCCGCGGGGCGGGCTGACGGTGCTTTGTCTGTATGTGAAATTTTGGCCTGGCTGAGGAGGGGTCTGGGCCCAAGGGGCGAGAGCCTCCGGCTCACAGCCCGTGGGTCCTGCCTGGGCTTTGGGAGGGGATAACTGTGGGGAGAGAGGCTGATGTTGGGGTGGGGGCTGGAAGTAGGTAGTGGCGCTAATGGACAAGGCATTGTAATACATTTTCCTTACCCTGAAGTCTCCTGTGATTCTGTCTGCATTGTACCAGCCCCCTCTGGCTCCCTTTGTGCTGTCGTCCGAGGCTGCTGGGACATCTAGCTACTGGGCTCTGACTTCTTATGTGCTGCCTTGTGCAGCAGACCTCTTATGAATGGAACAGTGGGGCATTTTATTGTTTAACTACACAAAGGCCCACGTGCACCTGGCAGAGAAACCATGGTGGTTTCTTTACAGACAACTGCACTTAAGGGACCGCGAGCAATGTGTTTTTCCTGGCTAATCCAAACAGGCCAACAGTAACTTAAACTATTCATGTTGACTTCTCCTTTTTCACAGCAAGCTAAATGAGTGCTCAGTTAACAGGTAAACTTATTTTCAGGATGTGCTTCATTCACCTTAAGACCATTGGTGACCTTTGCTTTTGGTCCTGTGTTGTTAACGCTCCTCGTGATTAACTGTCTGATCTTTAGCAGTATGAACCAAACGGGTTGCTTAATACCTACAGATGCTCAAATACTGAGGTCTGGTATGAACTGTGGCAGGCAGAGTGTCCACCTTTCCTCCACCATAATAAATTTTCCCTGTATTATTTCTTGCTGTTGTTGCATAGAGAATTCTTGCTAAATGTTTCTAGATGTAGGTCTTGATCCTGCAAATGTTTATGCATGTCAGTAGTTCTGTTGAGTGTTTGTGGGCCTAGAATAGTGCATTAGCCTTTTGGCTCCTGATTTGGAGCAAAGGAAGGGAAATGCACCAATAAGCTTATTTGTCTGGAGTAGTGCTGCCTGTGAGGGGGGATAGCTAGCTAAATTGGGTTATGAAAGTCCAGTTCTGTCTTTTCTGGGACTGTCTCATTTGCTATGAGTTTCCTGAATGAATTTGTAAAAGAAAATAATGATTAGATTGTGTAGGATTCTGTTACCTTTTTGAAGATAAATCTGAAGAGAATTACAGAATCGGTACCGTGGAACATGTAATGCCATTGCATAAGGTGTGTGGAACAGGAGTGCACAGGTTTTTGTTGCGAGTCTCTGGAAAATGAGTATGACAGCTATGTATTTGCTAATGAGAAATACATTCTGATCAGGCATGATTTGATAGACCGAAACAAATTCTAGACATCTTCCAAAGTCCAAGAGAGAGAGAAATTAAGGTCTGATTGACCACTTCACCATAATAAAGGACTCTTGAAAAAACCTCTGTTAGTACTCCTTGGTTATTTTGGCTAAGCTGGTCAGCAGAAACACAATAGCAACTGTGATAAGCATCAGCATGTAACATTTACTTAAGGGAGTGCGGAAACTCAAGTTTTTCTCCCTAGTTTTTGTTAAATTTTAACAGACTTCATGTGTTGGGATCAGGAGGTGCCAGTAAAGATCCAGTATTATAGCTGTAAGAGGAGTTAGTGGTCGAGTTGTTGATTCAACCCTGTTCCTCAGGATTCTTGATTGCATTGTCCACACTTGCTTACTGGCTGAACTTTACTGTCAGCGCTGGTGTATTGATGTGCTGCAGCACAAAATGAAACTAAGCCCCAAATTTGCTCTGGCTCAAAATTATCTAGTGGGGAAAATCCTCTGGGTTTCAAACAGTAGTAGTTTAAAAATAAATTTTAAAGTGTATTTTGGCAACCACTGCTGACAAAAAAGCTACTTTGTCAGATCTGTGCAGGAAAAATACAACACATGATGCTCTCCTCTGGCTCGCGGCTGTAATGATACTGTGCTAAAGGCTAACAGGCTAACATGCCTGTTCCACGGCATGCATCCGATGAAGTGAGCTGTAGCTCACGAAAGCTCATGCTCAAATAAATTGGTTAGTCTCTAAGGTGCCACAAGTACTCCTTTTCTTTTTGCGAATACAGACTAACACGGCTGTTACTCTGAAACCTGTGCTAACTTCATCACTCATACAAAAATTAGTCAGTAAACAAAACCATTTGTTTAAAAATTCCTAATGGATGTAATGTTCCCTGTCTTATTAGATGAGTCACCTGATCTGATTTGCATCCTTTAGCTTGTTTTTTTTAAAAAAAAAAGCCAAGGCTTTGGTCATGTCAACTCTGCTTAATAACCCAAATACACGTAGGCTGAATGGCAAGGGAACAAGCTGAAGCTTTTCTACAATATTATATCAAATGAGAACAAAGCTGCTTAAAAATGCAGGGGCACTTAGAGTATCAGATGTATTGAGACCTTTGCAGCTGCCTGTGACGAGGCCAGGGGTCTCAAACTCAAATGACCACGAGGGCCACATGAGGACTAGTACATTGGCCCGAGGGCTGCACCACTGACCCCCCCCCTCCACCTGCTGCCCTGGCCCACCCCCACTCCACCCCTTCCACGAGGCCCCACCCTATCCCACCTCTTCCCACCCCTTCCCTGCCCCCATTCCAACCCCTTCTACAGAAATCCCCACCCCAACTCTGCCCCCTCCCAGCCCCCTGGGGGTGCAGGGGGCTCAGGGCAGGGGGTTGGGTGCAGGAGGGGTGCGGGGTGCATCAGGGGGCTCAGGGCAGGGGGTCGGGATGCCAGCTGAGGGCAGGGGGTCAGGGTGCAGGAGGGGTTGGGGGGGGGGGTCCAGCCTGGCACGCACCGGGGGCAGGGCAGGCTCCCTGCCTGCCTGCTCTACCCCTGTGCTGCTCTGGGAAGTGGTCAGGACTTGGGGGAGGGGGAGAGGCACAAGGGTCTGTGTGTTGTCCTGGCTGTGCCTCCAGGTATCTTCCCCCGAAGCTCCCATTGGCTGGGAACGGGAACTGTGGCCGATAGGAGCTTCAGGGGAGATACCTAGAGGAGCGGCCAGGGCAACACACAGATGCTGGGGGGCGCGGGGAGCTGGCAGGCTGCAGAAAATAACCCCGCGGGCCGTGTGTTTGAGACCCCTGGACTAGGCTAAGGGACAATGAGACATGGGGCCTGCTGTGCTTTTAAGCTTTCAGACTTGCCTTAGAATTTGACACTGGTATTTACCTGACCGTTCCTTACTGCAACACAAGCCTCTTAATTGTGCAAGTAAACCCTGGAATACATCTCAACTCAAACCTTCTTCAAAGCTTTAAAAAAGCTGTCTGTATCTGATGTCCATGTGGACAGCTAAATCGCAGTTGCCTGTGATGATTTGCTTGACTCTGCATTTTTATGTCTGGGGGGGGGGGGGGCGGGACGGGACAAGAAATGTGTTGCATCTCCTGTAACACTAGATGTTACACTCAGTTGAGAGTCTGTTTAAATTGAATGGAGCCCTGAGGTTATATTGCAAAATTCTTTTGGCTTCTCAGATGCCATCCCATTCAAGTTCTGTTCAGAACCTTTTTACAGGGCTGTCTGTTGCTGAACTTTGCATGAGGAGCTGAATTTTTTTCAGTATAAGTGGACGTGCTCAAAGTTCCTATCAGAGCAAGATACACAATGGTCTAATGGCTGCTTTTTGTAAGCTGTAAAGACAGTAGCTGCCATGGTGATGCATCAATGCCTAGGCAGCTGAAGAGAGGGAAGCCTTTTCTTTCAGCATCTTGAGAATATCAATGTGCATGTTGCTTTGAAGTAATCCTGCTTTGAATGTTGCCTCATTTGCCATTCTAGCAACAGACTGCAGTCCTGAGAGTCTGAGCTGAACCTCAAAGGAAGCTGCTGGTATGACAAACCACAAGCTAGGAGTAAATAAACTCCTTTTCAGATTAACAACATTCTCTTTCCCCCACCCCATTGGTTTCTGTAAAACAAAATAGAATATTTCAAAGCAAAGTGTGCCTGTGTGAACATGACTTAGAGAAGCTGGGACACCTTAGCCCAGCAAGAGCACTTGCTAACCAAAGCCTTAAGAACATGTGAATTGCCAAGCTAGATTGGACCTGAGATCCATTTAGTTCCCTATCCTGTCTCTGACAAAGGCCACCCCCAGATACTGTTGGAGCCTATCTAGTATAGGCTGAGTATGTGTCTCAGATATAGCATAGCCTTGATACAATTAGCAAAGCTCTAATAAGTCATCTCGTCATGCAGCGCTAATTGGATACAGAGCTGTTCACTTACTGTCCCAAAAAGCCATGCAGTTTGAAAGAGCTGTGACTTTCCTTCCCAGAAGTGTGGATTTCAGAATGTCCTCATTGAAGTTCTTTGGGCCAGAAGGAGCTATATTAATCCGGGTGGCGGGTTCTGGCAGTTACCTCTGCCCTAGTGTGCTCTGTCTAATAAGCGTGTTTTTTGTTGTTGTGGTTTTTTTTTTTTGAAAACCAGGTTTGTGCTCTCTGGGAACCTGCACGGGGGCTCTGTGGTTGCGAGCTATCCCTATGATGACTCTCCCATGCACAAGTCCAGAGGAATCTATAGCAAATCAGCTGATGATGAAGTGTTTAAATACCTGGCAAAAGCCTACGCTTCTAACCACCCGATAATGAAAACTGGCACCCCAAACTGCCCGGGGGAGCAATTTGAGACATTCAAGGATGGCATCACTAATGGAGCTCATTGGTATGATGTAGAAGGTGAGTTATTTCAGTATATTGCGTAGTAGGGTTCTACAGCTCTTAGTCTGGATCCCATCTTGATGGCATGTGTCACCTCCCCTCTCCTTCTGTTTTCATGGGCCATCTTAGCTCCCATTAGCTGTCAAAACATCTGTGGCAACTGCTGCAGTTGAAAAGTAATGGTAAGAAAGGAATATATTTTTAGCTTTTAATGCAACTGTAAACAAAGCAAAATGGTGCCATGGGCCACGTGCAAGTGCTCGGTGGATCACAATTTGGGAACCTGGTATAGACGGTTAAAGTCTATTATGTGTTTTCAAATATGCTTAGGGTAACTGTACAGCCAGCTCCCATCATTTATAGTGGGGAACCGGGCATACAAACTCCTTGAGTTTATTTGAAAATCCCCACCTAAACTGTCTAGGGGTGGAAACCATTAATTAGTAGATCACTAGTCATTGGTCTGAACAAAGTTATTTGTATGGTCAGTGCAATTCACGGTCTGATTCTCTTTAGTCTCTTATGTTCCATTGAACGTTCTCTTCAGTGAAGTCTGGGATGTCTGATAATGGGTGGTCTTACTGCACTGGTAACTTAGAGACACTTTGGTTCTGATGTTTTAAACAGCCCATTTCTTAACCTCAGCTTAGCTTAACTTCCCCATGCCCTCTTCTTTGGAGGGGAAATGGCATGACTCAGCCATATTGAAGAGTAACTGCTCTCATTGATGGGTACTTGTCTCCCACAAATTATCATACCAGTCCTACCGACATGTGATGGCATGTTATTTCTGAAAAGTCCCATGGGCTAGTAGAAATATTAATCATTACTACTACATCCTGAGTTTGCTCTTGTCTTAGCTCCCGGCAGAGGCTATTATGTAAACATAGACTTGCCAGATAGGGTGGGGTTTCTTATCATGGAGGACAAAATAGAAATGTGGCGGGAGTGTAGCACAGTTCTGTAACCAGCTACACTCCAGTCTTTCCCCACTCTGAAGCTGAGGGGGCTATGGAGTGAGCTGTAAGTAAGTGGCAGAATTAGAAAGCCCTAGTGAAGGCTTGGCATTTTATTGAGCAGTAATTCCTAAAAGATGTTTATCTGAAGTTCTGGGTTTAGGAGCTGAATGACTCGTGTGTAAACCTCATGTTCACACTTCTTGGGACAGAATTCAAATACTGGCCTGTAGCACCAATATGCTTGTAGAGCGGGGAAAAAAGGTCTAGAGCTATTTCCCCATTATAGCTGATTCATTGCTGGGGATTTCACTGTCCAAATAATTTTATGGTGTTTTCTTAATAGCTGCTTCCTGCTCCTGTCTGCTGAGCACACCTAAGTGGGACAGGCTGTATGTTTCCTGGCTCAACAAGGTTCATTGTGTTTGTACAGGGAATCAGAACAAGAGAAGGATTGCAGAAGGAACCTCATGATTCTGCTTTAGATAGAACCAGGGTATCCTGGCGCTACCTTACTCTGTTGGCAGTTGTATAAACCATCTAAGCCAGTCAGCAGGAATGTTTTCAGACCTTGCCATGAACAAATTGATCCATAGCTAAACATTTTGTGTGTCTGAAATAAGTTTGCTGTGGAGGAACATCTACTGTTGGTGTTCTCAACCTCCATGTCCTCCTAATCCTGAGGTTTGGTGGCAGTAGTGGGTAAGCACGTGCAGACAGCCTTGTAACTTCGAAGTCTGACCCTGGCTCTCTGGTGTACAACTAGCCAAGCGCAAATGCCAGGATTTATAAGCATGTTCTTGATGGCTTCTGCATCAGCATCCTGGGCCTTTTAAGTAACCGCTGCCTCAGACCCTGGCTGAAGAGGTTTGTATACGTGCGCCTCACTGAGGCAGTGACAGAAGGAAGGCATGAGCGTCAGTGGGGTTTGAAATCTGTCGAGTACAGAGACTTCTAGAGGTTTCCAGCTTCACTGTGAAAACAAGCCCCTCGGCAATGGGGAACCGTAAACTCCAATTCAGGTATTCTCCAGCCCTGCAGACTTGCTTTTATATGACTTGGAGGCAGTGACTGTGGGGGAAATTAAGCAAAATAGAATTCACAGCACACACAAGAAGGCTTGGCTAGCGACTTATAAACCTTGTGTTTGCACCAACCCCTAGAGTGAAGGGCAGGTGAGACGTGGCAATCCAGGAGCCTTTAAATGCACATGTGCTGTTTGTCTCATTGTTTGAGTCCTAGTAATGGCTATTTAAAGGTGCCATGCACACGTGGTGCTTTTGCAACCAATAAAGTCAGTTATAATATCAGGGCAGGGACTGAGACGTGACCCAAAGAGGCTGAGAGATGGGAAGGGAATATGGGAGCTTGAGGCTTCCAGCAAGGACTGATTGAGATGATGTGTACAGTTGGTGGGTTCCTTCTGATTTTCAATGCATTAACATTTATGGGTGGTGTTGGATGAAGGGCAGGCAGAGGGGAGGGAAGCCAGCTGTGTGCAGCATGTACTGAAATTGCCCAGAATACAAATATTAAAGGTCCTCTGACTCTTCAGCTCTGTGCCAGGGATCTCCAAGGCTCATACTGGGCTCTGGAGCTACTTGTTAATGTGTTCAGAATTTAGAAGTGCTGTGAAATGAAGACACTCGGATTCTGGTACCCCTTGGGGAGGATTATGGGTAAATTTTCCAAAGTGGGCCTTATTCTAATCTCTGCTAATGTGCAGTACCTGCAGCAGGACTGCTAAAGGTTTGTGACCATGTGTATGCTACAGCCTGCAGATTAAAATGTGCCAGGGAAGAGGCCAGGTTTTAAATGACTCAAAGCCATGTGAGGGGCAAGGGGAGGAAGGGACATAATTTTTCAACAGGCACATTTTTTCCTGCTGTATCTTATCTTGTGTAATCAAACATGCCGGAAGGTAGACTGCTGTGGGATTCATTGCCCTGGACTTGGAGTCACTGGTCAAAGCTTGGGCTGTGGCCAGATCCTGTTGGCCCTCATTTCTGAGTTTGCAAACAAGTGTGTGTGTGGGTGTATGTGGTGTTGAACTAAGGTGGCATGTGCAGGGCCATAGGAGTAATCCTGAAGGTCAAGTATCCATAGCAAATGTAGTCCTCCGAGCCACTGCTGAACTTTGCTTCTGCTCTCCAACTCCTTAGATTAGCACAGGCTCAGACTTGGAGACATGTTGAGACTATCTCTGTTCCATGCTCAGGTACTCTTCTGTTTTTTAACTCCCCTGCACACAGCATAGTTCTTCTTAATCTCAGCTGGGTGGCTGGTGGGGCAGTGGAATTGTCACATGGAGCATTCTGTAGCTCAGTGTTGGGCTGGGAGCACTGGGGAGTTGGTGTGCTGTTACTGGAGATGGGATCCCTTGGCGTCTCTCGGGTTTAAAAAGGGAAATGACGTAATAGCCCTTTTGGAAATTCTTATATTTGAGATGTGCATGCTTGCTGTGTTAAAGTAATAATATAGAGTCTGACTCATGAGGAGCCATGTTAATTGAGTGGATTCACATGCATGTGTTTCACTCTGTTGATGTTTTTGGTGACACTTATCTTTCCATCTACAGCATGGTGTAGAGTCGAAGAATTATTTCTCATGTCTGGCTTACAACGCTCCTGCTAGTATATCGCAGAATGATGGTCGCTTCTCCCCCCCCCCCTTTCTGGGCAACAGTGTTGCTCTGACTCATTTAGGTTGTGATCCACTATGACCCCCAGATCCCTTTCCACAGTACTCCTTCCTAGGCAGTCATTTTCCATTTTGTATGTGTGCCACTGATTGTTCCTTCCTAAGTGGAATACTTTGCATTTGTCCTTATTGAATTTCATTCTGTTTACTTCAGACCCCTTCTCTCATTTGTCCAGATCGTTTTGAATGATAATCCTATTGTCCAAAGCACTTGCAACCCCTCCCATCTTGGTATCGTCTGCAAACTTTATAAGTGTACTCTCTATGCCATTATCTAAATTAGTGATGAAGATATTGGCCAGAACTGATCCCTGCGGGACCCCACTCATTATGTCCTTCCAGCATGACTGATAACTACTCTCTGGGAAACAGTTTTCCAGCCAGTTATGCAGCCACCTAATAGGAGCTCCATCTAGGTTGCATTTCCCTTGTTTGTTTATGAGAAGGTCATGTGAGACTGTATCAAAAGCCTTACTAAAGTCAAGATATACCTCGTCTACCACTTCTCCCCCCCCCCACACACACTTTGGTTTGACAGGATTTGTTCTTGACAAATCTGTGTTGACTGTTACTTATCACCTCTGTATCTTCTAGGTGTTTTGCAAATTGATTGCTTGATTATTTGCTGCTTTATCTCTCTGGTTACTGAAGTTAAGCTGAGGATGTGATGTGGTCCCCATCCCTTTACCCAAGATCGAGAGGCAAGTTCAGCCTTCAAAGCCTCTTTCACCTCCTGAAGTCCCTTCATCTAAGGGAATATGCTCTTGCGCAGTGTGAGGTTCTGTAGCTAATGCCTAGCAGCTGGAATTCTCTCCCCACCCCACCCTGCCCGCCCGTTTTGATTGCTGACTAATCGACCAAAACATTCCTCTGCCTGCTTGGTGTCGCTGCCAACAGCGCTCAGCCTGAGGTGGGAGTGAGCAATTGGTACGCTGATCAGAAGGAAGTGACTTGCATCTCTGTTTAATCACCTCTTTATCTTATTCTGTGCCATCTGTGCCCTGCAAAGCAAAAGGGACAGTTTGTTCTTCATGGGAAGAGGACATAGTCATTATGGCATCCTTAGGGGCATATGGTACAGCTTCTTAGGCTAAATATATTGGCCCAGCAAGCTTTCCAGTGACTTTAGATTTTGCTAAAGAGGCTGGACTGAAGGGTTTTCCTCCTTGCAGACAGAATACATTGATGGTATTCATAATACTAGTAGGCTAGTCCATGGCTCAATTCCCACAGCCACCCACCTGTTGTGTAGTTTGGCAGGGGATGGGAATAAGAGCACAGTGGCATGTGTGCACAGATTTTGGAAGGAGGGCAGTTGAGTTCTGCAGTGCTTGTGCTTATCCCCTTATCACAGCAGGTCTGCTGGTGGGATTCTTGCCTGAGCTGGAGGCCGGGACACTTAAGGAGATGAGCACTCAACAGGTCTCTTCTCTGCGCCAAGGCTAGCCAGAACCTGTTCTTTCCTGGGTCTCATCCTATCATTTGGGTACTGAGGAGCTATTAACCCACATGAAGTGCTTTGAGTGCCACTCTCATCCTGGAGCGGTGCTGGTGGCGGCTGGGTGCCAGGCCTGGCAGGGGGGTCAGCTCTCCTGCTGCTGACACGACCAGGGAAACGTGAGTGTGTGTGTGTGGGGGGGGGACGGGACCGCTGGTCCAGCTCCTCAGAGACAGCCCTGCAGCAACTTCTCAGACCACAACTAAGTGCTTCCAGTTCCTCTAGCAAGAGCAAGGAGCACTGGTTCATTTTCCTGTTTGCATTCCACTGTGGTGCAAAGGGGAGGTGCCCCTGCTCAGCTGCGACTCCTGACATGCAATTGACACAGTAAGGAATGGAGTTCTCAGAAACTACCCTTAAATCCCAGACGTTGGCCCTTCTTCCCTAGCCCCTGCACTCCCTCCCTGTGGCCCTAGCCCCCTCCACCACCCATACCCTCTGGGCTGTTACTTCCACAGCCAGCCCTGCCCACCTGCTGCTACAGTCCTAGTGCTGGCGAGAGCATGGATTTTGTAGTGGTGTTTGGGTTCTGCCCGTGTTTTTGTTAACACGGATTTCATAGAGCCCTAATTATCCCAAAACAGATTAAACCAGCTCCACAGAATGAAAGTACGTTCTGTCTTAATTTCTGACACTTGTTGCTTTGTTCTTTGTGCTCTGCTGTGTGGTGTCGTCTGACACCCCTAGTCACAGATGTCTTTTAAATGCTTGGCGAAGCAGTGCTCGGGCTCTCTGCAAACCTCTGAATCCTTTGTGGAGCTGTGTGTTTTTCTGCATGTGATTCTCAGTTCCCTACACTGCAGATGTAACCTGTCTGCTTTGGTAAAGGGCTGTGTGAATGTGTAGCTAACACAATTAAAATTCCATAGCATGCAGTGGACTGCTTTGTGAGTCAGTTTTGCAAGAAGTGATGTGTTTAAGACCTACTTTAGTCTGCCGCTCTATTTTGGTTGAGCATTTGTCTCAAACTCCCATGAATGGCAGATGAAGCACTGGGTATGCCTTTTATGTCTTGATGTCTCAAATTCATAACTTCCTGCTATGAACAGATGGTTAACAACTGGCCAAGCATTGTTTTACTCCACATGGCATTTGCTCAAGGAAGCAGACTGCTGTGGGTGGCTTCTGAGCCTGAAGGTAGATGATCAACGCTGACCTTCTTTACTTTATTTTTCCTTCTTCTAAGAGCTGATGTCTGAGTCGCTCTTAAAAAACAAACAGCCGAACCCTTCAACGAAGATCTATATAATTCTTCCAGGTCTGTCTGCCCAGCTGGAGAAGCACCACGCGGTTCACTTGTTTCTGTTGAGTTTCAGGCTTGGGTTCTCATAACAGGGCTGCTGTAGTTCTGTTAACGCTGCGGCAGAATGTTAACTCGTTACATTTCCATTTGCTTAAATAAGAGACTTCTGGAAATATTTCCATATTGGTCTCCTCTTGTGAAAGCTTTTATTAACCATCTAAACTTTGGGTCATCTTTGATCTGACAATGGTCCTTCAAGGCATGTAACTTCTTTCCCCTCGTCTTATCCTGCTGTAAGAGCTCATCTCGGTGTTGTGAGGATTAATTAGCATGGTGTCTATGCTCTTGGCTCTATAACAGCTAGACTAGCTAATGTTTTGTGTTATACTAAGTAGAGTTAAGTGCTACACTCAGTGGTTTGGTCTGTCGGGGTGGCTTTGAAACCTCTTTCATGGACTTGTCTGGCTGTTTTGTAACATGCTGGTTACTGTTGAAACCTCTCGAGTGCTCAGAGCTGTAACAGTGAGGCGTGACCCTGAAATGCCGGAAGGGCTAGGATCTGTGTGGAACTGCTACAGTGCTTCGTTCCGTCCATATTGTTCAGGATGGAGAGATGAGTTGACTCTCACTGAAGTGTGGCCATAGGAACTTCCAAATATCCCCCCAACAGAAGAGACAGAGGTGCTTATTGGAACTAGGCAGCCTTTCGGACTCTTATCTGAGTGCCTGCGGCTGCCATTGCAAGGCAGGTGGAAGGTTACAGAGCAAAGGAAAGTTGAGCTGCCTCTAAATCATCTTAAGATCTTAAAACAAACTCAAGCCCATGCCCTTCTTCACTTTTCCAAATCCTCAGGGAGGTTTGGGTGACTTAGCTCTTCGCTAGTAAGCTGTCCCCAAATCCTGCTGGGTATTAAAGAAAGCAGCCTCAATTCCATTACATTTAGTGGGGTAGTGCAATTCTTTGGGCTGGGAGGCTACTAGCATCTAGCGATGACTTGGGTATTGTGCTGCAGTGGGGCTAATGCTGTCACAGCTGACCCCCCCCCCCATCAGAATGAAAGTTAGTCTGCCTGTTGCTGTAACTGCTCACCAGTGACTGAAGTGAGGGGTGACTGTGGCTTTGAGAAGGGTGGGAGGAGTGGGAATGGATTAAATGGCAACCTCAGATCAAGGGTATGGGTGAGAACCACATGGCACTTGGGGCAGCTCCTGGCTTTGGTAGCGCTGGGGGATGATTCTGCACCCAGCAGCAGAACATGGTGGGGGTGGCAGTTCTGAAAGCTGTATCAGCGTTTGTTGTTACTACCCAAAACCATTTCGAAAGCTGTTCTCCTGACCTGATACAGAAATAGGGAGCAAGGCAGACCTGCATTCAGCCCTGCGAGCCTCCTCCACAGGTACGTCATAGCTCCATGAGATGCTATTGGTTTGCAAGAGGGCTTCAAGGTGGGAGGTACTTCCTGAGTCTGGCATTTCACCAGCATTCTTCTTTGTGACCAATCTCCTCTCCTTCCCCAGGGGGGATGCAGGATTACAACTATGTTTGGGCTGACTGCTTTGAGATCACTTTGGAGCTGTCCTGCTGCAAGTACCCAATGGCGTCCCAGCTTCAACAGGAATGGGAGTATAACCGGGAATCTCTCCTCACCTTCATTGAGAAGGTAAAACGTGCTCTGTCTTCTCAGGAGGTCAAACGGGGTTGTGCACCAGAGGTACAAGGCCTAGGTGCACCTGACTGGCAGATCAAACCCCAGAGTACGGGGTATGGAGTATTTCTGTGGCCCTATGGCTAATAGCCTAGGTTGCCATGTGGCAGCTATGAGTTAACAGAAGTCACCAGCTATAAGGCAGCTTTGCTTCTCTGTGGTCCTGCTGCAGTGCCGTATCGCTGCTGTACACGGCAAGGCCTACGTAGGCAGGGTTGCAAATGTTGACCATTTTTGGTCCCTCTCCATGGGGAAAGCAGGCCTGCCATGGGGAGCCCAAGGGATTTCTGAGTGGTAACATCTGTTTCGTTTCATCCTGGGATTTTTTTAGTGCAGTGGTCCAGCCAAACTTCCCTCTGAATTACAGGCTGGTTGGGCACTTCTGCCCAGCTAACTCTGTTCTAAACTTATCAGCATTGGTGGTGATGGGGGAAGGCTCCATCTGTACCTGGAGTGATTTGCCTTGATCAGTTCCTGTTTGATTTGTTTCCCCAGGTCCACATGGGAGTAAAAGGGTTTGTCAGGGACTCGGTCACTGGGTCTGGCCTGGCAAATGCGACCATTGCTGTTGCTGGCATCGATCATAACATCACGGCAGGCAGATTCGGCGACTACCACAGACTGCTCGTGCCTGGAACCTATAACATCACGGCAGCTGTCGTAGGGTAACGTCTCTGAAGCAGACAGGGTCCTGTACTGCTACACATGCTCATTTTCATGGTCTGTTCATGCTTATGGGGTTTGGCTAGAAGCTGCTACTGTTGATTCTTTCCTGTGATGGTGCCAGGCTGCAGCTCCATGTGCTGACTTGTCCTGCATTTCACACTGAACACTCTCTTGCCCCTGGAGCGCCACCATTTGGGGTGGCACAGTGTGGGTGGGAGGGAGGCAGCATTAAAGCCTATAAAGATAGCATTACCTGATGGGTTAAAGCCCCTTCCCTTAGCTTGCTGCCAAGGCAGTCCCAGAGGGGCCCTTCTTGAGAAGAGTGCTGTAGGCAGGCGCTCTGCCTCTCGTGACTCTCTGGCAGGGCTGTCGTCCTCTCCGTTAAGGCAGGGTTTGGACTGATGGCAGTAGGATGTGACCTGACAGCGTGCTGGCTGGTGAATCTCTGGTGTCGCTTTTAAAGCACCAGCCTTGTTCTGTGGTGGTTGGAGGCAGTGCTGGGAAAAGAGATGGCTCCGGTGTAGCTTCCGGTTTCGCTGATCGAATCTCCTGTTGAAAGCAGACTTGTGTCTTTCTCAGCTATGTGCCACTGACTGTAGAGAACGTTGAGGTGGAAGAAGGAGCTGCAACAGGGGTGGACTTCTCCCTCCAACCGACTGTCCTGGTGCCTGTTCCCGCCCCTACGGCGGCTGCCGCCACTCCTGCCCCAGGCTTTGCCGCCAGTGCCGCTGCCCCAGCGAAGACAGCGAGCCCGACTTCTCTCCACCAGCCGCTCCAGCCTGAGGACTTTCGCCACCACCACTTCCCGGACATGGAGATCTTCCTGAGGAGGTACGCCAGCGAGTACACCAACATCACACGCCTCTACTCGGTGGGCAAGTCAGTGGAGCAAAGGGAGCTGTATGTGATGGAGATATCGGACAACCCAGGCATCCACGAGCCAGGTAACCGGCCAGCCCCATGAGATCCTTCCCTGACCTATTGCCTGCACACCTCCAGAACAGAGCATGTGCCAGGGCCTCTGCCTGGTGGGCTCTCGGGGTATGTCTGTGCTGCCCGCCAGATCAGTGGGCAGCACTCGATCCAGTGGGGGGTTGCAACACGTTGACCCCCCAGCGCGCTCTCGTCGGCTCCTGTACTCCACCAGAGTGAGAGGTGCAGGCAGGGTCGATGGGAGCGTCAGTGGTCAACTCGCCGTGGTGAGTCGATCTAAGTAGGTCAACTTCAGCTTCATTATTCACATAGCTGAAGTTGCGTGACTTGGATCGATTTCCAGCCCCCCCGCAGTGTAGACCAGGCCTCAGATGCCTTGGACTGTGGTGGGAGCTGTATGCGCAAACTGGGGAGGATTGGGGGATGGTGGTTCAGTCATACCCAGACGGATGGATTGTGAGCCCTGCCTGGCAGGGACAAGGTCACCTTGTTTGGAAATAACAACCTAGCACATTGTGGGCAGCAGTGCAATTTCAAGAGAGAGGCATGTGTAGGGAACGCTTGATTAAATGAGGATGCCCTTCCCAGTGGTTCTTTTGCAGCCCGTTGCACTGCTGGGGGGGGCCTTGGCACTGTCATGTCTAGGCTTATTAGTATTTAGAAAGCTTTGCGAGCAGAACTGTTTCCGCCTGCGCTCCTGGGTACGGATGCCGACTGGTGCCCTAGAGTCGTAGTGTGGCTGGCCCTCCCACTCACGTTCCACACGTGGCAGCTATAATACAAGCCAGACATTGCAGACAAGGTAGCCAGACTCAGATGCTCTGCACAGTGCCGCCGGGTGGGTTGCACACTCAACCCAAAGTATGAAACAAACCCGTTGGGTAGATTTCCTGAGCTTCCCAGGAAAATGGGGAGGGGGCCCCTGTGGGGGCCTTCCTTGGACACTGCCCACTGCATTAGCCCCTCTTAGTGATGCAGAACTCCTGTCTTCCTCCTCTGACAGGTTTCAGAGTAGCAGCCGTGTTAGTCTGTATCCACAAAAAGAACTGGAGTACTTGTGGCACCTTCGAGACTAACAAATTTATTTGAGCATAAGCTTTTGTGAGCTACAGCTCACTTCATGGGATGCATCCTCATCTGAGTCACTCAAAGGGATTCCAGGGGGATCTCAGTCTCTTTGAGCTATGCAAGGAACTTGCCCCTAGAGTGTATCTTCCCATGGAGTTGTCCTGTCTCAGTAGCCAGGCTGATGCCATCTCACTGCAGGAGGTAAACTGGGAGAGCGGTGACAAGGACTGCAAGTGGTTTCAGGGGCCCATCACAAGTGGGCTGGAGGTGCTAGTGTTCACACTGGCTTTACAGTGTGCGGGGTGTCAAAGCACTGCTGTTATAAGGAGAATGCATTCTTTCTGTTGCTGAAATGTCTGTTCTGCCCAGGTGAACCAGAGTTCAAGTACATTGGGAATATGCATGGGAATGAAGTAATAGGTCGAGAACTGCTTCTGAATCTCATTGATTATCTCTGTAAGAACTTTGGAACGGATCCTGAAGTAACAGAGTTGGTCCTTAATACCCGAATCCACATCATGCCCTCCATGAACCCTGATGGCTATGAAAAATCCCAAGAAGGTAGCTCTGCCCTTTACTAAACCGCCTTCATGCATGTAGGTTCAGTAGTGGGCGCTGGGAACTGTCTCAGTCATGGTGAAAGGGCCAGGAGCCTGATTTGTGTTGCACACAACTTTTCCTGTCCCGGACGGGCAGAGAGCTGGCCTGCTACATCTTTGTGGTAGGGTAGATCCACTTGTTCTTGATGTGCAAGGTGCTGTGCTTGAGTTCTAAGTGGCTGAGGTGCCCCTTATGCTTCAGCACAGCTGCAAATTGTCCTGCCTTAGTCCTCTTCTGTTGTAGCTTTCCCAAGGCAAATCTTTAAACAAAGAAACCCAGTATTGTCTAGACACAACTCGAGTGTGCAGCCTGTTTTGTAACATCTGTGCTAGGAGCCGGGCATTCTGAAAAGTGCTTTTCCAAGGATCATAAAATACAGAACCTTCTCATGAGGTTAGGATGGGTAAAGCAGCTCTGTGTGTGAGCTCTCTAAAGTTCGTAACTTTGCAGATTGGCAGGGCAAAGCCAGTTCCTCAAATAGTAGTTGGTCTTTACTTGGTTAAACTTCGATAGGCTGCAGTGAAGCTAGTTTTGAGATGTAAGCGCTGGGTTTTTTCTCTGACATCAGTCCATCTAGATTATTCCCCAGTTTAAACTGCACATGTCATCTCTCTGTGTACTGACTAATAAAATCAGAAACCTGGTGAGTGCAGAGGACAAAGGCTCATAATGGTGACCACTCCACGCGGCAGCCACCTCCCAGAGATATGCATGCAGGACATGGGCTCCCTACTTGGGGGAATAGATTGTGGGGGGGCAGGAAGCTGCAGGAAGCCAGCCCATTAGTATATCTCCTCAACTCCAGTGGGCTGGTGGAGAACGGAGTATTCTGGGTAAGGAACAGATGCATTGCTGTCTGTCGAAAGCAACCCCTTTTCCCCTTGCTTTGAGGTATACTGGTGATGGGTCTGTGCTGCTGGGGATGTAGGGGGATGCAGGCTGAATGTATTGTTTGTTGCTCAGGAGACAGAAGCAGCACAGTTGGCAGAAACAATAGTAACAACTATGACCTGAACCGAAACTTCCCAGACCAGTTCCTCCCAACGACCGACCCGCTGCAGCCAGAGACTCTCGCTGTCATGAACTGGCTCAGGGACTTTCCGTTCGTGCTCTCGGCAAACTTGCATGGAGGTATGTAGACAAAACTTACCTTGTGGGAGAAGGGGGTCACTGTGCCCCATTGTGGAGGCTGAGTAACACTGGGGGGCTTCTGCTCTGTGTCTAGAAGCAGCAGCAGCAGAAGTTTCTCTGTCTGGCCTGGCCTAAGGAATTGGCTTCCGTTGGCCATTAGCCAGGCTCTTCCCTAAATAGAGCAGTAGCGCATTAAGAAGGGGCCACTGGCAGAAGGTTACAGCCACTCACCCCTGGGGGGGACAGTTTGTCTGATCATCTTGAGGGGAAACTGTTACATTTGTTCAGAATCTGAACGATGAGGCACCCAGACCTCCTAGTGCCGAGGGCGGTAAGAGCACCAATAAATGAGCCACATTAAAGTCTCCATGGAATTAACTTCTGGGTGGTTCAGTGTTCTTCATCTTCAGTACATCTGCGGTGCCAGGCACTCAAATGGGCTGGATGTAGGGTGACCAGATAGCAACTGTGGAAAAACGGGACAGGGGTGGAGGGGTAATAGGTGCCTATATAAGAAAAAGTCCCAAAAAACAGGACTGTCCCTATAAAAGCGGGACATTTGGTCACCCTAGCTGGATGTCTGGTTTATGTATAAAATGAAGGGACCGAGAGGGAACTACTTGGCATCATTACCTCGCTGCATGGCTAAGCGGCTAGGTTCTCGATAATTTAATCAGTTGCCTCTTGGAGTGATGCTAAGTTAATAGTCACTGCATGCTAGCTTGTTCCCCAGACTTCTTGTGGCTGTAGCTGCTGGCAAATGGTGGTTCTGCAAGTACTAATGCACTGAATTCTTCAGTGCATTGATAAGTTGATCCAGACCTGCCCACAGTGTCGGGGTTTTTGTCCACTGGCACTGACATCAGGTGTCCCATAGTGCTCTTAATGCAACTTTGTAAGAATCTGTTTAGTTTATTCAAGACTTTACTTGTGCACAAATGTTCGTAACAAGAAGCCTTCCTAAGGGGTGAAGGGATGCAATATTCAGAACTGCTGCTGGTCAAGGATACCACGGACCCAAATTCCACTCCTTCTGTAAACCTCCTTGACTCTTGCTTTCCCATCTCATTCAAAAATTGTCCCCATGATCTGTGCCCAGCTTTCTTATGTGCAAGGGCAACATGCTTGGTTGTAGTGCTCCAGTTTCAGAATTGCTGTGACTTTCCTGGGGTAGGCACATTGTGTTAATTGTCTCCTTTATCTGCCTGGCTTAGTACTGCGGCTCACTCCATGCCTTGGCAAATACAGACTTGTTCTCTGGTGTTTTTTGGGAAAGCTTCCTCTACGCTAGGATTTAACGATCCATTATAAAAGCACACTAAGTAGAATCTTGTTTCCCCTGCAGGTTCTTTGGTGGTTAATTACCCTTTTGATGATGATGAGAAAGGAATAGCCATCTACAGTAAATCACCAGATGATGGTGTGTTTCAGCAGCTTGCACTTTCTTATTCCAAGGTAAAGCTATATTTAAAACAAAGCAATTGCACATTATGCTTCAGTAACTCCAAGTGACTGGTTTGCAAAAACTGCTGGAAAAAAACTTGTGTAGGTAATGTTCATGGAGTCTTGCCCTTTAAGTGTAATGTTGCCATCCCTCCCTGGGTTACAGCAGAACCAGTCTTGCGGGCGGCTGTCATTGCGGGAGCTAATTTCCAGCATAATCAGCCTGACAGGTGCTGTAGGAGTAGAACGCTGTTGTCTTATTTGGAAGCCATTAAAAATTGATTATGCAAGACTCTGGGCTGAGGGACTGTAGTACATACTGTAAATGAGCCACAGCGGGAGTCATGGGCATGACCAGACATGGATGGGCTTTCCATGGCTTTAGGTAATCAGCACTGGATTAGCAGTAGCTCAGAGAACTGTGCTGTATGTGGCTATATGTATTCATAAATATCCGTCTGTATTTAATGTCTGCTGCCGAGTCCAAGATTCCACGTTAAGTCCATTACATTTTAATATGCAAGTGTCACCACGGTACATGCAAAGTCCAGGGTTCATGTGTGATCACTTCTGTTTTTCAGGAAAATACTCAGATGTACCAGGGCAGCCCTTGTAAGGACATGTACCCCAATGAGTATTTCCCCCATGGCATCACTAATGGGGCTCACTGGTATAATGTTCAAGGTAAAACACCACGTGGGGAAGAAACTGTTCATGGCCTTGAGTGCGGTGGATTTCGAGTCTCAAACAATTTTTCCATATGAATGTATCTGTGGACAAGATTCTGTCTTTAGAATTTCCTATTAATGACCTAGCTCTCTTCCCTGGTGGATCTAGCCCAGAGGGACCTGGGCCCCTTTTATAACCTCTAAGTTGTAGTTGGACAAAGTTATTCTGGACTGGGTGAATCTGTGCTATGCCTACCTGTGATCAGGTGGGCTGTGCTCTCCTGTGTTTGCTTTTGGCTATTGGGAAGGAGGGTTTATAAAAATTTAACTTAACTTGCTACAGTCTATATTTTTGAGGTCCAAGTGTGTAAAATGTTTAGTTCAGGAATAAATCTGTCCTTCCTGCATCTTGACAGTTCTCTGAAGCCTGGGGGAGGTCTCGCCCTGTATATAAACCTCTTCAGTTTTCTGTTACAAGGCAGCATTTTGCTGTTAGAATTTCACCCTATGTGTGTCTGACTTCTCAAAGCTCTACAACTTAACAGCCAGGGTATTTTATGATTGTTGTAAGAAGATTTTGAGGTTCTTAATTATAGTTCTGTTCTTTCTGCCTTAGGTGGGATGCAAGATTGGAACTACGTAAACACAAACTGCTTTGAAGTGACCATTGAGTTAGGCTGTGTGAAATACCCAAATGCTGAAGACTTGCCAAAGTACTGGGAGCAGAACCACCGGTCTCTGCTCCAGTTCATGAAACAGGTGAGATGCTACAGTAACCAGCCAGCAGGGACAGAAATGCTACGTAATGCTTTACAGTGCCTCTGAAGTACCCCCTGTAAGTCTGTTCCCATTAGGGGATCCTGAGTGTGTCTAACTCTGGGCTCCTCTGCAGATTGGAATAAGCACTGCTGCCTGGCCAGAATGGGAATTGTAGTGTCACCAGGGAAACCATCCTGATTATCAGAAAAAACACAAGATGAGCTGTGAACACAGCAGAAATCGTTTATAAAAGCTTAAGCATGTAATGTATTCTCAGAAGCAGGCTTAAAAACTTTACCTGGGGTATCTCTGCCTTTCAGAAGTCTGGCAGAGGCCCTATACTGCCATGTCCCTGGGATTTGGAATGGGAGTGCTGTGGAGGCATTTTCAGACGTGATGCTAAATGAAGGCATGTAGCAAAGTACTGTACCCCTGTGTCTTGAGTGAAACAGTTGTGCCCCTCAGATGAAACTGACTTCAAACGGGGTATTTACAGGGTACGTTTGGAACTTGGGCCTGGATTTCCTTCACGTCCCGCAGGACTGGAGCTGAAAGGGAATGTACAGCTATTTGCTGCTTGTTGCCGTGACTCCTGGGGTGCATGGACATCACAATGCTAAGTGGTGTAAATGCCCCAGAGACTTGTCACTGAACAATGGTGGTTTTCTGATCCTCTGTCCAGGTTCACCGAGGTGTCAAGGGTTTTGTGCTGGACGCCATAGACGGAAGGGGCATCTCAAATGCTACTATTAGCGTTGCTGACATCAATCACCCTGTCACCACTTATAAGGCTGGAGACTACTGGCGCCTGTTGGTTCTGGGGACTTACAAAATCACAGCCTCTGCCCGAGGGTGAGTGACTGGCACCTTGGACAAAGGACTGATCTCGGACAAACCTTCCCCTAATTCAGCTGTGTTGCTAGCTCCTCTCCCCTGCGGCCAGAAGTGAGTGCTGGGATTTGTGCTTAACGCCCCCTAGGGGCCAGCCAACTAACTCTCCAGTAGAGAGAATTCAATCCACAGAACTGCCAACTGTGGGAGTGCTTGGCTCCTCTTGTGAGAATGATCCCAGGTGGTTAATAAGTGGGTATGTATTTAGGAGAAACTTAAAGAGAGACAGCTGCTCAAGAATAATTTCATTAATTGCTCTGGATCTGCCAAAGCCTGGTCACCATTCCAGTCAAAGCGGCCGTGATAGTCCCATCTGATAGCCTTGTACCATAGCAGCTGGACTGTTGAATTCCCCGCCCCACCTGCTGGTAGGAACTGTGGTTATATGTGGTGATCACTGTCTCCCACTCAGATTCTGGATCCTCTTCCTAGCATGGTATTCATAATGTCTTGTCTCAGAGCTGCCTTGCTATTGTTGGGTCTTGTTTTCCTTTACTGTGCACCTTGCCTTAGTATGTGATGGAGAAAAGGTTACAGTCTAACATGATGTCCAGTTGGGCAAGATATTGCAACAAATGGAGTGATTGAACTTACTTTCAATTTCCTTGTATGTCTTCTCCTCTGTCAGGTATAACCCCCTTACCAAGACAGTGAACGTCGGGGACAGAGGTGTGATGCAAGTCAACTTCACTCTTTCACGGACAGATTCCAAAGTTGAGGAGGGGAAGACCCCGGTCATCACCAATGGAGACACTAGCGATCCCTCTACCAAGGAGTTTGAGACCCTGATCAAAGACCTCTCAGCGGAGAATGGCTTGGAACGCCTCGTGCTAACCTCTTCAATGGACGTTTCTCCCTACCGCTACCGTCCATACAAAGACCTGTCTGACTTTCTCAGAGCCCTCAACTTGAACTACCCTCAGATCACAAATCTCACCAAGTAAGTGATGCTGATTCTAGCTCATGGCCTCCTAAAGGAACAGCCTGTGGCTGTACAGTAGCAACCAGCCTGTGATGTTCCTGCCATGAGTACGCTCACCACATTACACACACCGTCCCTGCCCGAAGGAGGCTAATCTAAGTGACAGACAATACCTGTAGCGGGTATCTGTACTGGATGTAGGATGAAGCTCTAATTTCAAAGCCATAGAGGTTCTGGGTTTTCACTGTAACCAAACCTTTTCCTGGGGGGTTTCAATCTGAGTAGAGGGCAGCTGTCTGGAAGGGGGAAGAAGACTGAAATATGAAGGGGCAAAGATGGGGGAATCCAAAAGGCCCTTTGGGGGAGGGAAGGTTGTAGGCAGAAATGAGCAGATACATTGTGTGTGTCTTGATGGGAAGCCAAGAAGCAGATGAGTAGGTATCTCAGTTAAAAATCTGAGTCCCTGACCAGCATTAAATGAGCTTTTGATCCATCACATGATGGAAACATCAAGGTCCTGGAGAAGAGCTGTATCTCTCCGGGTAAAGAAGACCCTGCCTCTGCTCTTGAATGCCAGATCTGTGTGTGCGTCTCTCCATATGCTCCAGTTAGTACCTTTACCTCTGCATTCCCTCCTCTCTAGCTCCCTCTGATCTTACCCAAATTGGTAGAGTCACTAATGAAAGCAATCAGTGGGAGGAGCATCCTGAATGGCACTGTCCTGCTCTGTCCCTCTGGTGTCCCATGCATTATGATCTCAGACATTCCTTTGTTCTTTCCTTTCTTTATGACCTTGTACGCTCTTCCAGATTACTCTTGCCCTAGAGACCACCTCTGGGTTACCGCCTTTAATCAGCCCACCCACTCGTGTTCCTCTGTTTGCTGTGGTTCTTCGCTTATGACTAGTGTTGGCAGATTTATATGCCTTCCACATACTGTTTGCCTGATTATGCCATGCCTGGCAATGCTAGTGTGTTGCCCACACTTACTCCAGAGCTGCTGTTCTCATCTGTAGCCTCTGAGCTTCCAGTTACATCAGTCCCTGGCTGTCGTCGTTGTCTCACTTCCACTTCTTTCATGAATGGCAGTGACCCATGGCTTGTGCAGTCAGCTGCAGCCTCTTCAGAGCATGAAATTTGGTTTGCGGTGTCCCTCTGTTCACTTGTCAGTGGGAAATCCAGTCACTGATGAAATGTAATCCTTGGGGTTATAGTCCTCACATGTCAAAAGTGGGGTTTAAATGGGCCTAGGCCACATCCCTTTTATACTGTATTAATTTAGTTGGCATATATGGGCTGAAGGAGTCAGAGGTGTTAACATGACCATGCTTGGCACCTCACAAACGTGCTGTAAATTCTTTTAAACTTTTTTTAAAGATACAGGAAAAAAGGAAAAACAGTTAAAGCATTTGAAATGTATAGGGGAGGGCTTTCATTTTAACAACATCCCTTGTTCTCTTACCTGTAGAGAATCTTGTCTGACCAGCTCCTAGAGGGCATTAAAGATAACTCTCCTGTTGGGGAAAAGAGAAGAAGTTAGTAGAGATAAGCTGGAGCTGTTAAAAGTCCAGTCCCACTTCCTAGAAGACCAAACAAGATGAGCACACATGAGGGAAGAGAAAAGAACAGCAGAGAGAAAATGTCGCTTCTGTCAAATTGTAACCTTGGTGCTAGAAAATCAGAGGCACATTGCATGGTCTTCTCAACCCCCCGAGACCTGGCAAAATGTTATCAGCGCTGGGCCATTTAGGACGTTTGATTTAGCTGCGTTTCTGGTCACAAGCTTACATCAATGTTGCAAAATATTGCAGTTTTGTCCAGATAAGTCAGACTTATTAGAAGGAAAAAGGAGAGAGAAAGAAAAGAGAAGAAATAAGGTAGGGGAGGAAATGGACACACATGGGGGAGGAGGGAAGACACAAATGTCACATCCCAAGTGGCATATGGGATCTGGCTGGAGCCTGTAGAGGTGGTGGTGTCATCTAGGTCCCCACCTGTCTGGTGAGGATGTCTCTCACGCTGCATCCCAGGGGACCTTAGGGTGACAGCCGAAGTGGTGAAGCTTGTTCTTTCTCCTTTATCTGTCAGCCAGCATTCCCCCCTGCTTTGCCTCTCTCATTTCTGTATTCTGCCCCCTACCTCCCCCCGCCCCCCAAAGTCTGTTTTTCCTTAAGGACCTCAGAAGGAGCAATGGGTGGAATAGCCCTCCTCTCTTGCCCACAAATTAAGACTAATTTCTGACTTTTTTTTTTTTTGGATTCATAGATTTTCAGTCCCACACCTTGATTTGAACAGTCCTTGAATTATGAGCAGGCTCTTTGCTTGGGCTGATTCAGTCTTTGACTCCCTTTTGCACCTTTTCATTTGTTGTAGGCCACTGTGGGTGGGATGATCTGTTTATTGGCCCAGCTTCTGTTGGTGAGAGATACCAGCTTTTGAGCCATGCTGAGCTCTTCCAGAGGTGACCTCTGTAAGCTTGAAAGCTGGTCTCTCACTGATAGTGTGTCCAATGAAAGATGTGACCTCCCCCACCTTGTCTCTATTGTCCAGGGGCCAACATGCTACAACATGGGTTATTCTAATGCTTTTGTGAACTTTGTGGGCCCGGACTGTGAGAAGGGACTGAAACGTGACCTTTTATCATAACATCCCCCTTCATCAGTTCTGATTGCTTGTTCACAAATACTTGTCATCTCCAAATCAGCTATTTCACTAGCTTTCCACATACCCGGCTTTGACATTCTCCATGTGTCAGATACTGCTGGAATAGGTTAAATTATCCTTTTGCTCTTACGCATATGTGCAAGTTGGTGAGTAACTTGAAGCCAAAGTTCTGTATGAACGCTGGCTAGGCAGGACGTTTACTGTTGTAGTCCCTTCCCTCTGTGTTACAGGGAATTCTCCTTTGTCCCTTTCTGTTGGGCAGCAGCTTTGCCCCCGTCCAGCCCCTTGTTGACCTGTGCAAAGGCCAGGCCAGAGGTGGTTCTTCAGCCATAAATAATCAGCGCTTCTGTTTCTCATCTGTTGTCAGCTTGGGTCACAGTGTTGAGTACCGTCAAATGTGGTCCCTCGAAATATCCAACAAACCCAACCAGTCTGAGCCTGAGGAGCCGAAGATCCGCTTTGTTGCTGGTATCCATGGAAATGCCCCGGTTGGCACAGAACTGCTCCTGGCGTTGGCAGAGTTCCTTTGTATGAACTACAAAAAGAACGCAGCCATCACCAAGGTAAGGAGCCAGCGTCTGTGACACCCTCCCCACCCGCCATGGGGCCCTAACTTGAACAAAGAGTGGTTACCGCCGAAAACCATCCTCTTCTTCATGCAGGGCTGTGGGTTATATGAAATCCAGATGACTTGGCGCGGGGTGTCTGAGGACAATGTAAACTCTGTTGGGGCCCAACCATGTGTGGTGGTGGGAAGGCTCCTGCAAAGATCATGGGAGTTGATGGTGGGTGGGTCATTCAGGTGTCCCAACCTCACTGTTGTGAGGCAGCTGGCAGCACAGGGGTTGCAGCAGCTGGCCTGGGTCTGCAGACCCCTGTCCCTGCCAGCTGGGGCACAATGGTGAAAACCCAAGGCTAACTCTTCTGCAGTGCTTCTTGGCACCTGAACAAGTGAAGGTGCAGGGAATTCTTCAGGGTCTGTCGACGTACTGGCTTTAAGATACTGGGTTTGTCTCTGAGGGAGGGGGGAGTCTGCCGAGCATGTTGAACTTAAGCTTCTCTCTGTGTGTAGCTCATTGACAGGACAAGAATTGTGATTGTGCCTTCCCTAAATCCAGATGGGCGCGAGATTGCTCAGGAGAAAGACTGCACGTCTAAGACTGGACAAACCAATGCTCACGGCAAAGATCTGGACACAGACTTCACAAGTAAAGCTAGTTAACGTTTAATCTCTTGGCAAAAACCAGCACAGTGGTGAACTGATCGCCCTGATAACCACTCTCGACTTGGTGTCAGTCATGTTGTTGTAAGGTCCAGCACCACTGACCTCTTCAGTTATGCCTCAGTTATTCTAACTAGCTGGGATATCATGATGATCTTAGAGTTGAGACAGGTTACAGAGGGTAACTGTAAATACCTTTTTTTTGCAAGGAAAGGAAAATCCTAGTTCATGATACTCTCTAGCAGAATCTAGAGATCAGACACCCCTAATGACTGATAGTGACTTCATGGTTGGGAGGGGGGTGGGGGGGTGGAGGATCTTTTAAACCCAGAAGCTCTCCTCCTTTTTGCTGCCATCCTCCTCCTCCATTATCTTGAGCTATTACATTGGAACACCACAAGGCTGTTCCTGACAAATGTTTTGGCTGGCTTTGTTGCCTGGGAATGCGTGAAGCACTGATTTGTGGGAACAATGGCATCAGTTATGTGACTGAAGTGGTGATAACGTGCAAGAATTGCTCCCTAGATCATGGTGGGAAATAGTGACCTGCAAGGTCTATTGGAGGTGGTGGATGAATGCAGCCACTGACTGCCGTTAATTGACTATCTTGAGTGGCCATGTGTCTTTTTAAATGTTGTCAAGTGCCACTTGTTATGGCAGTGGTCCCCCAGAAATGCCTTTCTAATCACTTGCAGATGGCGTCAGTACAAACACGAGCCAAGAGTGTATTTCTGGAAGCCTTTACCATCACAGAGGGAAAGTCTTCTGCTGAGCTCTCGTGACTTCCTTTGTTCTGTTTTTAGGCAATTTCTCCTTGTATTCTGGGATGGGAGAGCCGGAGACCAAAGCAATCCTTGAGAACTTGATCCTGAAGCGAGATTTCAGCCTCTCTGTCGCCCTGGACGGCGGCTCTCTGCTTGTAACTTACCCGTATGATAAACCTGTGCAGACAGGTACAACTAATTCCTCCCAAGCCTCCTCACTCAGCACTTAGGATCAGTGATTGTTTCAAACGTCCAGTTTTCAGCTGCAGGCTTGTTCTGGGCCAGCATAGCTGGTTATCTGGGTTTGAGTGAGCTTGTCTTATTGCTGAATTGAGAGCGAAATGAAAATTAGGAGACTTCCTGGCTAATGATGCAAGCCTCGTGTAAGACAGCTGGGGCACTGCTGCCAGTGTTTAGCCCATGCAGTGTAATAACTTTAACTGTCCATTGTGGGAAGGGTTGGGAGTATTTGGCCTGGGAGCCATTTAAAAACAAACCAGTGCAATGGGACTCAGTGGCGGTATCCGTTTGACCAATCGTAATGTTCAGGAAATGCAGTTTAGAAACTGAGCCCTGTTCGAGGCAGTCTGTGCACCGTGCTGTGTCGTTAATTTAGTCTGCCTCAGTTAAAGGCAGCTCCTATCCCACCTCCTGCTAATGTTCTAACTTTCTCTTTACAGTGGAAAATAGAGAAACTCTGAGACATTTGGCATCTCTGTATGCAAACAACCATCCGTCAATGCATCTAGGACAGCCAGGCTGTACAAATGAGTCGGGTACGTGCATATGATGCCCTGGACTGTGGCTGTTTTTGTGCGGTCCACTCTTGTCAGATGATTTTCTGACTCTTGTCTGTCTGTACAGATAAGAACATTCCAGGAGGTGTCATCCGGGGGGCAGAATGGCACAGTCACCTGGGCAGTATGAAGGTATTTCACAGAGATTAGACTCCGCCTCCGTGCATAGCCAGGCTTACACTACAGTAGAAACTGTTACAATCACCTCCGGAATGGAGATTTTGTAGCTCTGAACAAAAAGTTCTGGTTCTTTAAAAAGTTTACAACTGACAGTTGACTCAATACAGCTCTGAAACTTTATTATGCAGAAGAAAAATGCTGCTTTCCTGTTTTTAAGTAGTTTAACACAGTGCTGTACTGTTTGCTGCTGCTGCCTTTTTATTTTATTTTTTTCTCATCTGTGCTGCTGCCTGATTGTGTACTTCTGGTTCCAAATGAGGGGTGTGGCTGACTGGTCAGCTCATAACTCTGAGGTTCTACTGTAGTGTTAAAGGAACAGATTTTCTGGGCAAAACTATGCCGAAGTAACCAGTTACCTCATTCCAAAGCTTTCCTTTTAAACACTGTCCGTGTCACAACCACTTCCCCTGTTTTTCAGGATTTCAGTGTTACTTTTGGCCATTGCCCTGAGATCACAGTGTATACCAGCTGCTGTTACTTTCCAAGTGCTGGACAGCTCCCTAATCTGTGGACAGAGAATAAGAAGTCTCTCCTTAGCATGCTTGTGGAGGTGAGAGATTAATGCTTCTTGGAGAAGAAACTCCTGGGGGCTTGTAGGGGAGCACATTGATACATGAGGCCTGGTCCTTGCTGCTGAAGTCCTATGGTGGTAGGCTCAGAGGATTGAGATGTGGTGTATCATCCAGGAAATTGGCTAATCTCTCAATAATGCTTTGCCTCAAGGTGAGATGAGCAGCCTTTGGTTGTATTGCACATTTTAATTACTAAGCAGAGGGTGGTGTTCTGTTTCACACTTCAATAAATCCTAATATGCTCGTGTATCTCCCACCACTCCTGTATCTGAACTCTGAGCGTCTGACACTCTTGATTTCAGGTTCATAAGGGAGTCCATGGATTTGTTCAAGACAAGAGTGGCAAGCCAGTGTCTAAGGCAGTTATTGTATTCAATGAAGGTGTGAGAGTCTACACAAAGGAAGGTGGCTATTTCCATGTGCTGTTAGCTCCAGGTTTACATAACATCAGTGCCACAGCTGAAGGATATCAGCAGAAGCATGTCTTGGTGAGTGTGCAACCGAATCACAGGATCTCTGTTTCCCTGTCTTGTCTGTGGCCTCCTTAGACTACTAGACTCATTTAAGGGTCCTGCCTAATTTTTACTCGAATCTGTTTTTTCAGCTATTTAGTCTTCAATAGCTGCTGAACAGCCTTGCTTTTCAGCCCAGTGTAGCTGTATTTAACTTGTGTAGTGGATGGAAGAGAACTTCCCATCATGATAGTTCTGAGGCATGACTTCCTCTGCATCACACTTGCTGTTGGCAAGTCCATGTGCCTACCACGTGCTTCTCTCCTACCTGGATGCTAACATAAAATATTGAACGTTCTCTGCCCATCCATTTGTTTCTCCAGGTGCAGGTGCGCCATGATGCCGCCAGCTCTGTGGTGATTGTGTTTGACATGGATAACAGGATATTTGGCTTTTCAAGGGAGCTCGTGGTAACTGTAGCAGGTAATGTGTGAGACTGTCTTTTCAGGACCCTTTATTTGAGCGCATTCAGGATGTGAGACCCAGCTCTGACCATAATTTTTCTCTCTTCTCCCCTCCACCCTTCCTTAACACTAAGTTAGTCTATGGTCCTGAGTCATTCCCCTGCCCTTTATTCTAGGTACAGTGTTTATTCCAGCTGGCTTATCCCACAACGTTTATGCCTGCTAATGCCATGTCTGCAGCTAAGTGGGTGGCTATTGGAGATCTTTGCAGCACTCTTAGTGAGGCCCTTTGTGGATTGGCTAATGAGGAGGGATGGTGATAGCAATGGGAAAAGCCTGCTTCTGACAAGTCCATATTACTTGGCCATGGGAGTAAGACAGTATCATTCCTTACCCTCTGCCACCTTGAAAGCGGCACAGCTGGCTACTGCCAGACCACTACGTGGGTTTGGAGGAGTTCAAGGATAAGGTGGCTATCAACCTGTGGAGGCCAAAGATCATATTCTTGGTTAGCTCGAGGAAAGTTTGGGTTTACCCTGTGCCAGTCCCAGCTTTGCCCATCTGAAGCTGCTGCACAGGAAGGGCCCTTTGCTGCAGGTTAGGGGCAAGGTGCATTGGCACCGTTGGATAAAGAAAGCAGCTATAGCTCGTCCCTCTTATGGGCACAGCTCGTGCTGTAAGTGACAGGAAAGCTGTAAGTGTCTAGCAGGAGTGCGGGTACTCACATGGCCCTGACTTAAGTGTTTTCTCATTGGCAGGTGCCACCATGTCAGCTGTGGTCCTCACAGCCTGCATAATTTGGTGTGTCTGCTCCATCAAGTCCAACAGGCACAAGGATGGCTTCCATCGCCTCCGGCAGCACAATGATGACTATGAGGACGAGATCCGCATGATGTCCACCGGCTCTAAGAAATCCCTCCTTAGCCACGAATTCCAGGATGAGACAGACACTGAAGAAGAAACATTGTACTCTAGCAAACCCTGAGACCCCAAGTGGAAAGGAAAGCTCCCTATGGACAAGCCCTACAATTTGGGGCTGCTCTTATGCTTCAGAGATCTGGAACGTTAGCTTGCAGAATGCGTAAGCTCCAGAGATGTGGGTGGCAGTTCTCAACCTCCAGGGTTCTTCTTTGCTCCATTCCTACTTAGGCACATGACAGCTGATGTCAGAGGCTGTGAACGCAGTCAGGGTTCTAGGTCAGGGGTTGGAGTTCCATGTAATGGAAACACTTGGAAGGCAACTTATTAGTATGTGGTAGCAGTTTTCTCGACAGTCCAGCCTGGCGTGTGGATAGTGGAGTAATAACCAAATGCCTGGTGGGGTCCATAGTTTTAAACTTTAAAGCCATTATTTATCTCTACCTTTTTGATTCTTTTCACTCTATACGTTTTGGGGAAGCCTTGATCAGTTATGGCCAAGACTTCAGCTGCACTGCCGGTGAGTGGCTCTAGAAATGGACAGTGAGCTTGGTTTTTGGTTGCTCCATCCCACTACAAGGGTACAGAGGTACTATGGGCTGCTCTGCTCTACTGCAGGCTCCTAATGCTTCTGACGTGTTTGTGGGGGAATAAGTTTTTTACAGTCGGGCTCTCCATGAAATTGCCTCTGTATTGAAGACTGACAGGTGGAATAATCTTGTCCAGGTGTGAGAAGCTCCCCAGCCAAAGGGGGAGAGCGCTACAGTTAACTCAGTCGGAGTTGGGTGTCCAGTAGCTGGGTAACTCTGCCATTCTCTAGTTTAAGAAAAAATCCTCCAGTTCACTTGAACTGTCTTGTACAGAACCCCCACTGCTTCTGGCTGGCCATGTAGCCAGCCCAATGACACTTAACTTTGCCTGTCTGGGAATGGAGACTAGGTAGTAACCCAGGAGTGAGGAGTAACAGCAGCATGGCAGGGTAGCATGCTACAAGAGTAACTTGAGTGGGTTTCCAAACAGATGGTGGTAATCGCTCACTATGGGTATTGTCCAAGTGCCGCTAGTCACTGACTTGCCTGCTCAGCCTTGTTCAGGTCTGCTGGAGTTTGAAAAGCTCTTAACCCTGGCCACAGCCGAGAAAACACAGCTAGTGTTCTGCAGCAGCATTGAGAGCTCGCGGAATCACCATGACTCAGCTTCAGTCTCAAATACCTGCAAGACTTAAATTCCTCTCCCAGGTCCATCTGACACAGAAAAATACCCATTACTGACCACTGCTATTGTTAAAAGCTGACCTCTTTGCTCCTGTATTGAACCCTGATGTTGCCTGACATCCAGCAGCAGGATGGGCATATCGCTGCTCAAGGACCACAAGCAGAGTTCCTCTAAATGTCCCTCCTGCTCTTTCATAGTGAGATGGCTGCTGTCAGTGACCATAGCACAGCGGGAGGGGGGTGGGTGGGGGTGAGAGAGAAGAGGGATGTTTGGATAGCACTTGATGTGTAAACAGGAGCTGAGTGACCTCTCCCTACCTGAGAACACACTTGGATTCAAAACTTAGCTGTTGTTGGAGCTAAAAGGCTCCTCTAGAAAGGGAGGATTCTGTGCCAAGGGAGGATTCAGACCTCCTGATTTCCAATGCCTTTGGCTGTCTTTCTAGTTTGCCTCCCCTTTCTGAGGAGGGGGCTAGGGCTCAGCAGCATGAAGCAAATGCCGGTATTGCTTGTTTCAGGAGTATAGTACTTGCAGGAATTAAATAGATGATGCAGTAAACAGGCTGGCTCTTGCATGAAATGAATGATTCACTGGTGGACCCACTCAGGATATTGCAGCTGGAGCGAAGAAGGAAATCCTCTTGTAAGACACAAGGTCTGAGGTTCTCCAGCCTTTGCTGTATGCCCCCAACAGTACTTCGCTGCCCTTGTGGAAATGCAGCTACCAAGGGAACCAGACAGTAAGATCTTTTTGTAACCCACCAGTTGCTGAAATACTAAATTCTGCCAAAGGTTAATGGTGTTTGTTCACTGCCTTTCCTATTAGTCTCCTCTCTGGCTTCTCAGAGAACTTCAGATGCTAACAAGCGTTGTGTTGGAGACCGCAGTTCTCTTCCTACGTTATTGCGTAGGAGGTATCCGATTTGAATGGGGGAAGAGTGGGCATGTGTGTTGTGACCTGTCGGCTCTCTTGTATTTGTTGGGTGGAACAGAGTTGCTAGTATTAGGTCTGCAGCTTGTTCCTCTGTCAAGAAGTGGGTCTGTACTGCCAGTGTTCACACTCCTCGTCAGTTACCCAGAGAGACTGGAGTTTTATGTTACTTACATCCCCAACTTGTGTTAAAAGCATTTCATCAGCTACCATGTCGGGGAGAGTCTCCAGTACAACTTGGGCCTGGCTGCTGCCCTGATTATACCCGTCTCCCCCAGAGTATCCATGTGAAGCATCAGCAATTCCCTGACCAAATGGGTTTGATGTAGTAGATGAGCGAGTGTCTCCACTGGAAATTGTCAACTGAACTCTGGGTAGAGAGAGCTATGTGCAGCCCCTTTTTCTTTTAAAACAAGGCTTCATATTGGAAGTCGGGCAATTCTGCACTGTGAGGCTATTTATATTCCTCTCTCCCCAGGAGAGGAGCTCTGCCTAGAACATGCCCCATATGTAGTACATGGACCTACTCCCATGCTGTATTGTCTGCCATAGGGCTGTCTCCAAGGTACTGGCTCCATGCAGCTGCCAAACTGATGAGAAGATCATTGTGGAAATGTTTTAGCATGGCAAATAGATTTCTCAACCTTTTAACAGAACAGCTGCTAAATACGCTGTTAAGTATGTGATGGGAGCAGGCAGGCTAAGCAGGGAGCTCCTGCTCTTCCTTATACCACTGTGTTAAGGAGCTGCTGTTGCATCTTCTCTCACTCTTGCAGGGGCCACAAAAGTAGCATGTCAGGTTACAGCTGTGCTGAGTAAATGACTTTGCTCCATTTCTTCAGCTCTCGGCCTATTATGCAGGATCCAGTGGGCTATCAGTCAGTAATGTTAAGCCTGCCTGATTCCCAGAGTTTTTGCTTTCAAGGTCAAAAGCAGATCAATTTTGGGTTTTTATATTAGTTGCCTTCTCAGACTGATCTTCTGGCTCTCGCTTTTCCTGCTTTGATACCTGGTTCTGCGTGGGAGTTGGGGCTTCCTCATTCATATGAAGATGTTCTCTCTAAATTAAACTTCTGCCTCACAAGCAATAAATTGTGTTAGAAATCTACAGACATTTCAGAGCATTGGATCGGCCCTTTTCCTTCACAGAATGTATTGTGAACTAGCTACTGTAGGTGAATGCGTGTGAGGTGAGTGGGTGTAAATACCTGAGAGTGGGAGACTGCACCAGATGAGTGTCTTTGCTTAGTTCTCCACGGGCAAATGTACAGCTCTTCTATGCCAATGACAGCTGGCTTTTTTTAACTGATTTTTCTGAACAAACTGCACTCCCTGCCCCTTTTTTGAAACACCCCATGCCATCCTTAACCTAGCTTTGACAGCTACTGTCAGCACCCCCCCTCTTTCTGGAGGTGCCAGCACCAGCCGCATGCACTTGTCTCTGGAGTGCATAGGTCCATGCACTGTGCCTTCAAAAGTAAACTTTTAAAAAGGGACTTAAAATGGTTGACTTTTAGCTTAACTAAGAGAAGCCAATCTGTGTGCCATGTGAGACCGAACTTTCTGTACGAGGAGCGTGCTGTTTTTTTTACATGTATTCTGAGATCTAATACTCTATTAAAATTATTTTGATGTCTCTTGTGCTGATGGCTGAAATCTTAGTAACTTTCATGAGAGTGGCAAAGCAGCTACGTTGTTGTCTTAGCCTGCATGGAGTAAGAGGCTCTTGGTTTGGGCCCCTCAGTCCCTGTTCCCTCTCAAACCTCCTATTATTTCTTAAATTATCTGTGGTGTCCAACAGGGCAACCTCTAAGACTCAAATCTATGGGAGCCATAGCTTGTACTTCACTACGCACCTGCCTTCTGGGTCCTGCCCCTCTAATGCTACGTACCTGCTGCTTCACTGCTTTTGACTCTCAACACAATGCCCCAAACTCATGTGCTGGACTGGAGGCCAGCAGCCACCTTCCCACCCATATAGCAAAGGCGAATGGAAAATTAAAGCCTGTGTGAAGATAATGCTGTAAAACTTGGCTCTGAGGACAACTGCTTTGGGTGCTGTCGGTTGCTGTCAGCACTGCTGTGAGCTGTAGTTAATGAGGTTTCTCCAAGACTGTTTACACGCTAAACTCCAGGGGACTGTTTATCTGCCATGGGACCAGGCATGGGTCTTTCTGCAGTAAAACAGGTGCAACGAGCATGAAGAATGTTACTACAGCTCCAAGAGGCTCTTAGGAACTGCAGGGCAAGGTGAAGTGCTGAGCTGCTGTTTATTACTGATGTATCAGGCCTGCTAGTGGTCTGGGCTGCACTGTAATAGGAGCCGGAGGCACTTGTCAGGTGTGGGGCTCTGTGGGGTTAGGTGCTGTACAGACACCTAGGAAGATTTCAGGCTGTTCACGCCAGCCCTATTACAAAGCTGTGGTGTCTCGTAATAGACCCCTGCCAAGTAGTAATTGTATCTATTAACTAGGGGTCTGCAACTATTGGTGCCTTTGCCACCTGCAGCTGTTGTACATTACATTGAACAGGCTCCTGGACACAGCTCTGAGGAGGGGATACCTACCTGCTGGTTGAAGGAATTCTTTTGTGGGTGACACCCCTTGTGTCTTCTGTCGGTAAAGCAGAGCTGTACGCACTCAGCGTTCTCCAGCAATAGTTATGCCAAGGCCCTTAGCTGCTCTTAAATAGATAATATTTGCATAGAACATACTAAGGTAGTGACCAAAAAAACCCTCTGTCCTGTTTGTCACTTTTATTGCCTCGAAATAGGTAGCTATTGTACATGTTGTGAACTGCCAAGGGATCATGGATGGAGGGTCCCTGCTCATGTGCAGCAGGTACAAGAGGGCTGGACTCTTGTTGTTGTTGTTGTTTTTTTTTGAGGGGGGGGGGGAGCCCTTGGCTCTGGGGCAGAGGCCTCGGGGGGAAAGCAGCCTCTATGGGTGGCAGTTCTTGTGAGTGGCCATTCCCCAGTACTAGATGATGCAAATTAACTGAATCGTTAAGAACTGCTTCTTAAGAATCTAAATGGAGCCTTGCAAAACTGCTATGAAAATGTAGGAGCCTGGATGTAAAACTGACCCTCCCGGAGGCTGGTGGGAGGCATAGCAGCTGAGTGGCCCCTTAGGAAAGGGGTAGGGGAGAGGGTGAGTGGACTTGTCACGCCCGGGCACTTACCAACTCGTGGGAGATTTGGTGGTGCTTGTAAAGCCTCTGCTCCTGGAGGCACATGCTGATGGGGGATTTGGTTGGTTTAAATTAAAGTAGCCCTCAGGCTCGGGGAAAAGCGTGGACGTGTGAGCTGTGTGTCCCCCCAGCAGCCCGAAGACACCTTACACTCATTTTTAAAAATGATTTTTTTTTAAAGCCAGCTGGGTGCTATTTGGATGCTGGGGCTTGGCAGCGTGGCTGGTGCTTGGTGGGGGAGGCGGGTGCTGCCTCTGTGTGGGCCTGGCCTATTTGCTCCTACGCGGCTGGGCCCCCTTTGCACCATGGCACGCATGGCAAGCCCTGCCCTCCTGCAGGCTGGCGCTGAGCTGGGGGCCCTCCCATCCTGTGGGTGCTGAGCCTGGGGGTGGGGGTCCCTGTCCCATCCTGTGGGTGCTGCTTCGAGGAGTGCTGGGTGTGCTGCAGCACCCTCTGGCTTGAGGTGGTTTCTGGTTCAATGGCTCTCAGCACCTCCACTGTGAAAATTGTTCCAGCACCCCTGGGGGGCTGGGGGTCCCTGTCCCCTGGGTGCTGAGCTGGGGGGCAGGGTCCCTGTCCCCTGGGTGCTGAGCTGGGGGGGTCCCTGGGTGCTGAGCTGGGGGGCGGTGGTCCCTGTCCCCTGGGTGCTGAGCTGGGGGGGGTGTGGGTCCCTGTCCCCTGGGTGCTCAGCTGTGGCGGGGGGTCCATGTCCCCTTGGTGCTGAGTTGGGGGGCGGTGGTCCCGGTCCCTGTCCCCTGGGTGCTGAGCCGGGGGGGGGTGGGTCCCTGTCCCTTGGGTGCTGAGCTGGGGAGGGGGGTGTGGGTCCCTGTCCCCTGGGTGCTGAGCTGGGGGGCGGTGGTCCCTGTCCCCTGGGTGCTGAGCCGGGGGGGGGGGGTCCCTGTCCCCTGGGTGCTGAGCCGGGGGGGGGGTCCCTGGGTGCTGAGCCGGGGGGGGGGGGTCCCTGTCCCCTGGGTGCTGAGCCTGAGCTGGGGGGGGGCTGAAAAGCGCGTTACATGGAGCAGGGGCCGCGCGGGTGGGGCCGGACCTCCAGCCCGCTCCAGCCTGCGCCGCCCGGCCCGGCCCGGCCCCGCCCCGCCCCGCCCCGCCCCCGGAAGCCTTCGGGCGGCCAGGCGGCAGAGCCCTGCTATGCCAGCGCGGGCCGCCAGGGGGCGACGCGCGGGGAGGCTTACACGTCCCGTCGGTCCCAGCGCCCCAGGGGGACGCTCTGGCTCCTGGCCTCTATCGCTAGGGCTCGCGGGGACGGGAGCAGGCTGACGTTGATAACAAACATGGCGGCGGGGAGCAGCAGCAACTACTGGGAAGGTGAGGGGGGGGCAGAGCGGCGGGGGGGGCACGGAGAGGGGGGATCTTGGGGGGAGCCCGGAGGTTAGGGGTGGCCCTGAGGCGGTTCGGGGGCTGGGTGTGAGGGGCTTCAGCAGGGGAGCTGGGGTGGGTCGGGGGGCTGGGTCTGAGGGGACTTGGGGGGCTGGGTCTGAGGCGGTTCAGCAAGGGAGATGGGGTGGGTCGGGGGGGCTGGGTCTGAGGGGACTTGGGGGGAGCTTTGGGGGGGTTGGGTGTGAGGGGGTTCAGCTAGGGAGCTGGGGTGGGTCGGGGGGGTCTGGGAGAGATGGGCTGGGTCTGAGGGGGGCTGGGTCTGAGGGGACTTGGGGGGGCTGGGTCTGAGGGGGTTCAGCAGGGGAGCTGGGGGTGGATCTGAGGGGCTTGGCGGGTGGCCTGGGGAGGGGTGTCCCTGTGGGGGTATCATGGTATTGAGAAGCAGGGGCCTGTCTGGGTGAGGTGTGGCCTGGGGTCCCATTACTGGCCTTGCCTTTGGGGGTGTTTCTCTCTGAGTCATGGGTGGGAAGGGGACGCCACCAGACACGCACACAGCTGGGAAGGGTGGGGTTCAGGCTGGACTGAGACCTTCTGTCTGGAGAAAAGACCCCACCTTTAGCAGCTCGAGCTCATGCAGGGCTCAGGCCCTTGGCAGGGGGCTGCTTTAATTCTGTCAGAGCCTGTTTGGAAAAGTTCACCCTTCCCACCCATTGTCTAGGTCTTCCACACGTTTTGTCCTGGGATTGGGGACCAGGGTGAAGGGTGCCATAGTGCTCAGTTTGCCAAGGATCTAGGAGAGAAGTTGGACCTTGACTGCTCCCCGTCCTTGAATGTATCTTGTGTCTCTTCAGGCTTTGGGAGCTTTGATAGGACTATGCACCGTGACTGTGTTAACACTGTAGAAATATAGCTGTGTGTTTGGTTTTCTGTTTGTGGATGCTTTATTTCAGCGACCCCAAGACTACTATAAATATATGCTGAAAACAGAAAAAAGGAGAGTAGCGTCGCACTTATGTTAAAAGTCATAAACTGATGGCCTGCAATGGTCAAGAAGGATTTCCTTCTCCTCCTTCTGTATACTCTCTTTGCAACCATTTTCCGCCTGGTCTGCTGATTGCTTCCAGGAGACATGGAGAGCCGCGTGTCCTTCTAGTGAAGCATCTGCTACTTTTCAAACACAAATGCATCACATCACAGATTCTTTTAGGGTTTCTACTCTCTAAAGCTTCATTTTGACCAGCAAATTGCAAAACCAAGTCTCATCTCTGCATCTGTTGCATGTGCTTCCCATCTCTTTGTACTGTGGGTTTCTTGGATGAAAACTCATTGCTGACCAGTATGCCAACAAAGTCTGAAATTGGATGTATAGCTAACATGCAAGATAAGTTGCAGGTTCTTGCACAGGTGAAGACCTGTATCCGGGGAGAAGAAACAAATAGCACAAATTCAAAATGGGAGATAGCCCAGCGTCCACTTGTGCTGTATTAAACAAGTTTATTTCTATATTGTTGCTTTAATAGTGCCCTACTTTGATTTATTCTTGTAACCAGAGCTCTGTAGTTGCTTTACAGAAGAGGTGAATCAAATTTTGGAGATAGGAATGGGAAAGTGTTCATGAAAAGATCTCTCTAAAATGGTCTATGGTGTGAAAAAGTTGACAACCTATCTGTGTGCTACCACCAGTTGCCTAGGCTGAATATGGGACATTTTGCCTTCCTCTCCTAAAGGTGGTATACCAGCTTGAAGCACCAGTCATCTAGTCTGACACATCCTGTGTTCCTATGACTGTGAAAGCTTTTCTGGGGATGACCAGGAAAGGGTAGAGTTAATGAAGACCAAGAGAGGAAGCATGGGATTTTGGTTTTGAAAATTTTTACTGATCAAAGTGTTGTTGTAAATAGTAGTATAAGATCAGGCTGTGCTAATGAGGAAGTGTATTGGGGGGGGGGGGGGGAATCTTCCTGTGAGGGGAAAAGACATGTAAAGACTTGGATGTTGCAAAAGCAGGTATAAAACTACAAAGCTGGTCTGATTGTGGCCCATTCAGCCTGGTGATGTCTCTATAAAAGTGTGACTAGCATTTAAAGAGGACTTGACTGCTATTACACCCCAGAAGAGAACTGAGCTGATATTTACTGGAGGGGAGCAGCTGGTAAACTTTTGATGGAGATTTTCAGAAGTGCCAAAGGGAATTAGGAGCATACAAGGCAGGGGGAATTGTGTGCCTGAATTCCTTAGAGACCTTTGTAACTGGGATTTTCCAATTTACTTGGCTGAAACTTGGTAGTTTCTAACTTGCCATAGCTGACTTGGTCTTGTGTGAAGGCGAGACCATACTGCGTAATATTCGTAGACACTAGTAGCCAGGGAGATCATTTAGGCCATGTGTCAAATGTGTGGATGTTTCTTTATAATGATGTGTACTGATAACAGTGGCATCATGTAAAACACAGCAGAAGACATGGTTCCTAACCTATGGAGCTTAAAAATCTAAACAGCGTGTTCTCCAGTACTTCATTCAGTCCAGTTCTAAATAACCACGAGAGGGCTTCTCCATCCTGACTAAGTCTCTGGGTCACTAGTCTGATTCGCTGTGGTGGAACAATTATTACTTCTGTATTTTCATGACTTGTGCATACATCTAGGCATTTAATCTCTTTTGTAACATATCTTGCCTGACTTCTTATTTTTAATTATGTAGTCTCTTATTCTGACTTCCTCTCCTTTGTTTTGTACCCAAAATGGTTTGTTGTAAAAAAGCAAATCCCAAACATACTGGATTGTAAAGGGACCTGTTAACCTTTCGTATTTATCGTGTTGTTTTATACAGATCTCAGGAAACAGGCTAGACAGCTGGAGAATGAGCTTGATCTGAAGTTGGTCTCCTTTAGCAAACTGTGCACAAGCTACAGTCACAGCAGCGCCCGAGAGGGAAGACGCGACAGGTATAGGTACTAACAGACTCCTTAATGTTTTTTTTAAAAGGCTGCTTTAAATACTCTTGATTCATTTAATCTTCCACTTTTCTTTGTTGTTTGATGCTTAGTTTTTCAAGTAGCTCATTAGAATAGTCCTTCCTGGGCATTAGGAACCATATGCTGATCTTGATATGGTGATGGTGGTGAATAGGCACCACAAATGGATCAAGGACAGTGGAGCGTCGTTAGCATGATGTAAATCATTAGGAGGAATTATGTTTAAGATTTAGTTTGTATTTGTGGTAATCCATAGAGGGGTTGTGTCCTTGAGTATGGCAGTACAGCTTGCTGCACCGTCTGTGTTCAAATTGTATATTGGTTTAGAAAACATTTTGCAGTTTTTTAAGGACTTCAGCTCAAAGGCTGGAAAGCAGTTTGGATACTGATGAATTGAGCCTATCAAATCTGCATGTGGTCTGGCTAGCATTATACTCCCCATTGTAAAGATGAGGAAATTGAGGCACAGAGCTGTTGTGACTTGTCCAGGCTTGCACAGTGAATGCATGGCAGAGCTGGGGTTTGAACTGAAGAGTTCTGACTCTGAGCCCTCTGCTCTAACCCATACAGGGTACAGCCGTTAGTTTCAAGTTTTCCTTCAGGATTACTAGTGAGAACTCCTTTTTAAAAATAAGCCTTTTACCAAAAGAGCTAATAAATGTTCTTCATTTGCTAGTGTCAGGTTTATGTGTGTTCCCCAATCAAGCATAGTTAAGTTTTGTAAGTCTCTCCACCTTGAAGACCAGACTCTACTTCTTTCTGAAATGTGAAGACAGTTACATTATTATCTTCATAAACGGTGCCTATGCACATGCAGCCTTGTCTTGATCAGTCACTGTATATTAATTATGTGTCTATTGCAATGGGAGTCATTCTGGAACTCGCTCCAATCCTAAAGTGAGAGAAATCTTCATCCTTCAAAACCTTCCCTAAAGCTCCCCTCTACTGGGTTGCCTACCAAATATTCAACAATATCTAGGCATCCCGTGTACTGTGACCTCTGTTGCTCATTCTGAACATGATTGTGTCACTGTCACCTTTTCCTTCTTTCTCCCCTCTTCCAGGTTCCATTTGTGTCCACTTGTTGTTGCTTAGAGGCTAAAACAGTAGGCTCTTTGTGGCATGGAGTGCATGTTTTATTGCATGTAGCACCCAGCACAATGGGGCCTTATCCCTGATTGAGGTCTGTCAGTGTTTCTGCCATACAAATAATAATAGAGCTTAAGACACCTAAATGGAAGCCGCCCAACTTGACTGCCAAGTGTTAGTTAGTTGTGTTCTCATTTTCTCTTCACTCCCCCCAATCCACAGAAACAAACCTTGGTCTGATTGTCTTTGTTTTATCTGCCTTTCCCAAGAAGTACTAGTAGATTGCGGTCCTACCCCTTGAAAGCCACATTCCCCCTCTCCTAGCACAACAGTTCTCTCTCTTGCTGTGTTTTCAAAGAGAGAACACCAAAATGGATTGAGTCTAAATGTATTGTCAGATTGAATGAGTCTCTTCTAACATTGCTCAGGGTGAGCAGAGTGACCCAGAATCTGTTTCCCAGACGAAGCCCAAGAGCAGCGCCAGGAGTCACCACTCCCTTCCTAAATCAGGGCTGCTGCCGCCACCCCTGCCTGCTCCATCTCTCTCTCTCTCTCTCTCATGTTGCCAGAGTTGTATTGTGCAGTGTTTGCCAGAAACTTGGACATACCACTGACTTCTCACTTCCAGAGAGAAAGATGGACGGTAGAAAAGACACTAGTTTTCTTTCCTCTTCCTATTCCATAATTGCAGGTTACCAGAGAAAAGAGTATTGCCTTCACAAAAGATGTAAGCTGTTACCTTAAAGGTGTTGGTCTGTTGTGTGTTCGCTCCTATCCCCTTGCTTGTGTGTGATTTTCTTTTCCCTGTATAATTTTTAACTGCTTTGACAAGCATAGGGGAGATGGACTATGTAGAAAACACAGTTTATCCCAATTTTTCTCTGTGGCATGTTCTTGTTTAAAATGTGTCTGCAGGAGTTTCTCGCACTGTATTGTTAATGTACATTTACGTAATTATAACATACTAATATTGAAACCCACTTTCCTGCTAAAATGGAATAATAAAGAACAGTGTGGGAAAGAAACATCGTTGTTCGGCAAGTAATGATTTCTGACGTGAGGTGCAGTATGATTCAGTACCAGATATTCGCTTCTAGAGGGAAGTAAGACCGTGTCTACACTGGTGCTTATGTTGGCAAAACTTACATAGCTCAGCAGTGTGAAAAAAACAAGCCCCACCCCAGGTGACATAAGCTTGGCCAGCAGAAGTGCTCATGTGCACAGCGCTGTGTTGGCCGCAGAGCTTCTCCTGCCGTCACAGTTACTGCAGCTTGCTGAGCTGGTTTTATTCCGTCGATGGGAGAGCTCTCTCCCGTTAGCATAACACAGCTACACGAGCGCTCTCACAGCGGCACTGCTGTAAGTGTAGGCGTGGCCTTAGACTGTTTGCGGGGTATATATCTCATGGTATTTTAACTGAGGTATTGGACTAATGAGGCAGTTGATACAGGGGAAAATGTATCTTTTTTCTAAATTTAATTTCTGACTTTAGGAACTTATTTAGAAAATAAAATTGCCCTTGTACTTATGTCTGATATTGACATGTTGTGTCCGAATTGTCACAAAAGGATGTTGTGCCTTTCAGTAATTGCTGCTGCTCTTTTCCTCTTAGTTCTGACACAACTCCTCTCTTAAATGGGTCGAGCCAAGACCGAATGTTTGAAACCATGGCAGTGGAGATTGAGCAACTTCTGGGAAAGGTAAATGAATTGTCATATTCTTATTTCAATATCTAATAGGGCGTTGAAGACTTTAATAGATATAACGTTCCTGCATAGGCTGTAGAATGCGCACTTGATGACACAGATTGCAATACACCTCCATTAAACAAAACAAGATGTTTAGTAACACTGGCAACAGTGGTTGGTAAATACCTCACTGAGAACATGTTAACCAGCATTGTAGCACCTTTACAGAAAAGTGTCCCTTTGTTTTTTGGTTGTTTTCTGTAGCTTACTGGAATAAATGACAAAATGGCAGAGTACACCAACAGCGCGGGAGTCCCATCCCTGAATGCAGCACTGATGCACACGTTACAGCGTCACAGAGACATATTGCAGGTAAGTCGCATGCAATACATTTGTTACTTGTTTTTACGCTGTGTCTTTATTGTAATAATACTTGGGAGTGGTACTTAGTGATCTGACCTCACACAAAATCCAAATACTCTTGTAGGTGTGTGTGTGCGTGTGTATAAAAATGTTAAAAAAAAAAATAAAACCCAAACCCTACAATGTTGATTGGCAGGGAGAAGTTTGAGGGATGCTGTGTCACTGAAAAGTAAATGCTATCAGTTTTTAGTTGTGACCAATGCATAGCAGGTTAAAATGTCTGATGGAAAAGACATCTTTGTCTCATATGCTGCAAGGGAAGGATATAGAAAATAGGATCCTAATAACCAAAAGGAAATAATCTTACCCACAATTGTTGTGGTTTTGCACACTGTGTGGATACAACTGATTAAATAATTCTATCTTAAAATGGTCATCTTTATAACATTTACCTTCTTGGTTTTCTATATATTTCAAAAATGATATAAGGAAGCTATTTTTGGTCTGTGATGTAAAGTTTTCAGGCTTGGGTTTATTCCACTCTATTTTTTGTTAGCATCCAGTAGTTACATAAACTTAATTACAGTTCAGACTCTCAGATGAAGAAAAAGCTGTCCCAGGGAAGCTGTTGAAATAAGCAATTGAAAGCACTGAATATAAAAGTGAACCTCATATTCAAAGGTTTTAAATGCAGCTAAAATTAATGAACAAAAAGATGAATATGCCATAGGTCCCAAGAGGTCTGTGCAGTTTTCCTGGTTTAGTGACTACCTGGTCTTGATGTAAAATTATTAAGGAAGTTTCACAATTTCTCAGTATTTGAATGTGTGTGTTCCTTCACTAGCTTCACAAATATGTCACGCAGGGAGTGCAAGGCTTGTGCACAAGCCGACATCCACTCTCTATTTGATGTTGCCTTTCTAGAAAGGCTTTCGGCTTGGACCTTTTCGCTGGAGTACTCAGTGCCCCCTTTGCTGAGGGGGGAATAACGAAATCTGCATTAAAACCAGCTGTCAGATCTTCAGTTAAGATCCCATTTGATGCTATTGCCTTAAAACTACAAGAACAAACCCAAAACCAAAAGGCACTTTGTGTAGTGCAATAAAGTGTGATCATCTATGAAGTCTTGTAATTGAATTATTGATACATTTCATACCGAGAGATTTAAATATTATCAACTTCAGCAAACTGACTCTGTGTCCAAAGACTCCTAGGGTACATCTGCACAGCAGCTGGGAGGTGTAATTCCCCGTTTGGGTAGACAAACATGAGCTAGTTCTGCTCAAGCTTGCACTCTAAAAATGTGGTGCCCATGGTGGCACAGGCAGCAGCCTGGGCACAATCCAATCTGACTCCTGGGCACGTACTTGAGCAGCTAGCCCTAGCCGCCACGCATGCTACTACAGATATTTTTAGTGCACTGGCTTGAGCAGAGCTAGCAGGTGTATCTCCCAGCTGCAGGGTAAATGTGTGAATTTCCAGGTTCTGAGAGTAGGATTTTAATGCCCGCTCATCAAATGGCCTAAATTCACATGCTGTGTGGGAGACTATCATTTAAGAGACACTATCCATTTAAAAAGCACACAAATGCAGTGGTTCTCAAACTTTTTTTTTCTGCGGAACACTTGAAAATTGGTGAGGGTCTCGGTGGACCACTTAATGATCTTTCCAAATGTTGTTTGTACTGTTGGATAACTATTTGTAAAGTGCTTTGGATAAAAGCGCTATATTAAAAAAAACTTCATAATAATTAACTTTTTTATTCTACAAATAAAAGCACACAACTCATATTTTAATATCAGTAGTCTTACCTTTCTAGTGTGATGGATGTGCCCTCTCTCCCCTGCCAGAGCTGGGGCTGGGAAGGGGGAGGGGTCTCTCCCTCACTGCAGCAGCCCCTGAGCTGGGGAAAGTCACCTCTTTCTCTGGCTGCCACAGCCCTGCACATCCCAAATTCCCCCCATCCCCTATTCTCAGCCCACTACCCCCTATTCTCCCTCCCCCCCCCAAGGCCACCACCTCGCCTCATCTCATATGTGCACCTTCTCCAGGGTTCAGGCACCTAATTACTGGTGCCATGCCTGCGCGGCTCCACTAATTAGGTGGGTAGGCCCTTCATTCTCTCGTGTGTGGCTACCCAAGCACACACCTTAAAGGGAACTATCCGCAGACCACCTGAATGGAGCCCACGGACCACGGTTTGAGAACCTGTGCACTAATGTCTGAATGTTTTTTAGGTACTATCTTTTTACTTTTCTTATCTATTTAACAGAATATATACAAACTGATAATTCTTGCAAAAAATGTTTTGTTCATTTATTAGCAGGAAAACCAACATAAGTTTTTAACAAGTTGTATTGATCATTTTTACACTCTTTACTCTTTAACCCTGAACATTATAGGGACCATCTACAAAGTCTGTTTAATGTTACACAAGACGCCATCTCTGTTTAGCTTGTTTAAATATAACATCACAAACAGTACAATTTTTTAAAAAATGCAAAAATGATAATCATTACAAAGCATTAAAACCTAGCCCCCTTCGTTATTTACAGTGTTTATTTACATGACCCGGTACTTCTAGTGAAGAGTACCAGTTTTTAAAATGCAGAAATGATAAACTCAAGCATTAAAACATTTCTTTACAGGATACATAAACCATTACGAGTAAACAGAACCAGTGTTTAAAAATGCAGAGATGATCATTTTAAGTTGCAACAACAGCAGTACTAATTTGTTCCTGCTGGTTGTTCGGATAATACGAAGAGCCTGGTAACGGAGGCTCGAATAAACGGGGTTCTGATGTCTTAGAATTGGAAAAAGTACAGAGAATGGCAGCAAAAATGATTAGGGGTTTGGAACAGCTTTCGTACTAGGAGAATTTAAAAAGACTAGGGCTGTTTATCTTAGAAAGGAGATGATTAAGAGGAGATATGATAGAGGTCTATAAAATCATGACTGATGTGGAGAAAGTGAATAGGGAAGTGTTATTTACCCTTTCACATAACACGAGAACCAGGGGGTCATGCAATGAAATTTATAAGCAGCAGATTTAAAGCAAACTTAAGGAAGTACTTCACACAGTGCACAGCCAACCCGCAGAACTCATTGCCAGAGAATGTTGTGAAGGCCAAAAGGATAACTGGGATCAGAAATAATTAAGATAAGTTCATGGATGATAGGTTCATCAATGTCTGCTCACCAAGGAGGTCAGGGGCACAACCCCATGCTCTGTGTGTGCCTAAACCTCTGACTGCCACCAGCTGGGACTGGATGACAGGATGGGTCACTTAATAATTGCTCTGTTCTGTTCATTCCCTCTGAAGATTGTGGCATTGGCCACTGTTGGAAGACAGGACACTGGGCTAAATGGACCGTTGGTCTGACCCAGTCTGGCCATTCTTATTTTATGTGAAAACAAGAGGAAGGGGTTATAATGAAAGTTCCAGTATAACCGTAACCATTGAGATCATTATTAAGCAAGTACTGTAATGCCATAGAAGTAATAAAACTTTCAAGCCTATTTTCCATTTTTACTAGCCTTTTTATTGGCTAGTTTTCTGTCTATTTAGTACCTGTTAGTCAGATCTTGGTTGGCAGAGTGTTGCCCTTGTCGAGATCTAATGACGATGAAATACTTTTTATTGCAGGATTACACGCATGAATTCCATAAAACCAAAACCAACTTTATGGCAGTGCGGGAAAGGGAAAATCTCTTGGGATCAGTACGGAAAGATATTGAGTAAGTCTGAGTATAAACAATAGCAATAGACTTGAACACTTCTCTTGTCCTGACTGGAAGAAGCATATTTTTTTGAACCATCACCCTGTTTTCTGAGACATCTTGCATGATTTTTTAAAGCGCTTCTTTCAGAGAGGGCTCATTTCAAGTACATTGTCGGGTGTATTATGAAGCTGTACACTGAAACTAAATCTATTAGCCAAAAGTTCCAGGACTAAAAGTACTCCTGGCTCTCCTTTTTAGTAGTGTGGGATGTGTGCTTCCCTAAATCAAATGAATTAGTATATGTTTAAAGGAGGGTCAAAAGCTTCCAATATAAAGTGAAGAAAAAGACTATTCTGATTGGAGCAATTGCCATAAGTTTCAGGTTGAATTAATGAGTTGTTTCAATCAGATCTGGCTACATGATTGTCTCAAAATTCACTTTTGATACAAGCAGCTTGTAATCATGATTACTTGCTTTTAAAAGATGCAAATTGCATTTGCGAATTGAGCTGTTTAGCATGCTTGTTTGAGATCATATTTAACAGCTGTGGATGTAAACCACAGATAAAGACTCTCCATGAGGCAAAAGTTAATCTTTGAAAAACCTTCTGAGAAATGCTTCTGCCTATCCCCACTGTCCTATTTTTGAGTGTGTCTCTTCCCTAGATTTAATTCTAGGGGTCTTTGCTTGAAAATATAGGATCTTCTGTTTTGTAGACGCTCTTCTGCTTTTCTATATTCCTCACCTTGAGTTGGATTTCTTTGTGACAACACAAACCTCACAACCATTTTAACTTCACGTGAGGGGATCGCAGCAGGAGCATTTACTGCTTTTAGGAGCAAAGATTATGTTCTCATGTGAACTTCCCTGGTAGCAATAAACTGTAATAGTAAACAAGCAGAACTGTGTTCAAATACAGGCCCAGTGCTCCTTCCATTGAAGTTAGTGGCAAAAATCCTTGATTTTAGGGTAGTGTCCAGAATGTGTTTCAGTGAATTTCTAAAAAAACAAACCTCAAGTGTTTGTAATATAATTAAGCCTGGATATGAATTGGAAGTTTACTTTTCCTTCTGCAACCCCCTAGTGAGTCTCTCTGAAACACCAGCAGAGGGCACCTGCCTTTCCTTTATCTATCCAGTGTACATTTCAGAATGTTTCCCTCAGGGAAAGAGAAATTAGAACATGCTTCTGAATGGGAAAATAGCAAACTCTTTTCTGAAAGAGGTTATTTTGAGCCCAGGTGAAACTGGGAGAAAGCTGTCTGTACTGATTTATTATAGCCTCTCTCTAGTTAGGGTTGGGTTCCATTTTGCACTTGGAAAATTGTGTGTATATATATATATATATATATAGGTAGGGTGTATATGTGTGTGTGTAGGTAGGTAGGTATATATATAGGTAGGGTAAAACACTTAAATCCATTTTCTATGGTTTAGTCTATCAATTTAAAAAAGGGTATTTTAATGACCCTGAGACTTTTCCATTTGATGATTTGGAAATAACTGAATTTAACATACAAGCTAGGTCCGTCAAGCGATTAAAAAAATTAATAATGATTAATTGCGCAATTAAAACAATTAATCGCGATTAATCGCACTGTTAATAATAGAATTCCATTTACTTAAATATTTTTGGATGTTTTCTACATTTTCAAATACAATGATTTCAATTACAGCACAGAGTACAAAGTGTACAGTGCTCATTTTATATTTATTTTGATTACAAATATTTGCACTGTAAAAAACAAAAGAAATAATATTTTTCAATTAATCTAATACAAATACTGTAGTGCAATCTCTTTATCATGAAAGTTGGACTTACAAATGTAGAATTATGTACCAAAAACAACTGCATTCAAAAATAAAACAATGTAAAACTTAAGAGCCTACAAGTCTACTCAGTCCTATTTCTTGTTCAGCCAATCGCTCAGACAAACAAGTTTGGTTACATTTGCAGAAGATAATGCTGCTCGCTTCTTGTTCACAATGTCACCTGAAAGAACAGGCATTTGCATGGCACTGTTGCAGCCAGCGTTGCAAGATATTTACACGCCAGATGCGCTAAAGATTCACATGTCCCTTCATACTTCATCCACCATTCCAGAGGACATGTATCCATGCTGATGACAGGTTCTGCTTGATTGCAATCCAAAGCAGAGCAGACCGAACCATGTTCATTTTCATAATCTGTGTCAGATGCCACCAGCAGAAGGTTGATTTTCTTTTTTGGTGGTTCGAGTTTTGTAGTTTCCGCATCTGAGTGTTGCTCTTTTAAGACTCGTGAAAGCATGCGCCACACCTTGTCCCTCTCAGATTTTGGAAGGCACTTCAGATTCTTTAAACCTTGGGTTGGGCGCTGTAGTGATCTTTAGAAATCTCACATTGGTACCTTCTTTGAGTTTTGTCAAATCTGCAGCAAAAAGTTGTTCATTTTAAGAACACATGCTGAGTCATCACCTGAGACGACTATAACATGAAATATATGGCAGAATGCAGGTAAAACAGAGCCGGCGACCTACAGTTCTCTCCCAAGGAGTTCAGTCATAAATTTTATTAATGCATTATTTTTTTAATGAGTGTCGTCAGCATGGAAGCATGTCCTCTGGAATGGTGTCCGAAGCACGAAGGGGCATAGGAATGTTTAGCATATTTGGCACGTAAATACCTTGCAATGCCAGCTACAAAAGTGCCATGCAAAAGTCTGTTCTCGCCTTCTGGTGACGCAGTTACAAAGTGGGCAGCATTATCTCCTGTAAATGTAAACAAACTTGTTTGTCTTAGCGATTGGCTGAACAACAAGTGGGACTGAGTGGACTTGTAGGCTCTAAAGTTTTACATTGTTTTGTTTTTGAGTGCAGTTATGTAACAAAAAATCTACATTTGTAAGTTGCATTTTCATGACAAAGATTGCACTACGATACTTGTATGAGGTGAATTGAAAATACTTTCTTTAGTTTATCATTTTTACAGTGCAAATATTTGTAAAAAGAAATATAAAATAAGCACTGTACACTTTATATTCTGTGTTGTAATTTAAATCAATATATTTGAAAATGTAGAAAAACCTTCAAAATATTTAATACATTTCAATTGGTATACTATTGTTTAACAGTGAGATTAAAATGGCTATTAATCTCGATTAAAAAATTAATTTTTTGATTTAATCGCGTGAGTTAACTGTGATCAGTCAACAGCCCTGATACAAGCAGATCAATAAATGCTGCCTTGTGAAAAGAATTTCTGGCAAAAGTGTTTTTCACTTTTTTTTTTTAAATCTTAGGTCATATAAAAGTGGGTCCGGTGTGAACAATAGAAGAACAGAGCTGTTCCTGAAAGAACATGAGCACCTTCGAAAGTAGGTTTTCTTAAATATCTGGATGAACCATTCTTTTTCTTATGGTAAAAGAATAAGAACAGCATCTACAGTTATAGTGCCTCGGACAAAGATTACAGGAGCCATTCGTCCTCATGCTTCAGAACATAAAAACCAAGCACAGCTAGGGTCAGGGAGAAAATCTCCTCCATAATATTCTACAAGGTGCTAGGACACTACGCGGGTTTAATACTTTCCTCTGCAGCATCCAGCATATGGCGCTACTGGACACAGGATAGTTCGCTAAGTAGCCTGTACCAGTATGGCAGTTTCCTTGTGAGTTTAGATATTTTGTGGCTGAAACTACTAATTAAAGGCCAAATGGAAGAATTCTCTCAGGGCAGCAAATGAATTATCTTGTGTATCTTCCGTTCCTTGGCGATGAGGTCAATTTTGCAGCTATATATCCAGCTCAGTTACGTGGTAATTGGAAGAATCTTTCACTGTGTAATTGCAATCATATTTTAACTGAAATGCTTTGTTTAATGGTTATTTTTTGTTGTTTGTGCTTCCTTCTTATTTCAGTTTAATGAACATTGGAAGTTGGACAATTTCTGCTTAGATTTCTCAAAAATAATGATGGGTTTATAATCTTACTGTGTTTTTGCTGATGAAGTGGTGGATAGAAGATTTTTAAACAAACAAGATTTATACAAACCAGATTGAAATATATTAGTGGCCAGGATCTAATGAACACAGTAAACTCTTTAATGTACATTACATAGGCAAGAACACAGGGTACTAGATTGTGACACTGAGGTCACGTATAAACATTTCTTTGCCACTAGCAATAGCAAATTATGCTGCTGAAAGTGTTCGTGGATATTTTACAAGCCAATTCTGTAAGTTTTTGTTGTTGGCTATGTGCCTCCTCTTACTCTGTGATTTTTATTTAATATATTTTTTTAAAACAGTCTTTCTGTATTAGCAATACCAGCATCTGTCTTTCTGATAGGGTGAATGTGCAGCCGTCTTTGTAATTGATTCTGTGGTAGTTTCTCCACCTAGAAGCTGACACATACAAGGGCTGTCTCCCAATTGGAAGAAGCAGTGTCCTGCTGTACCTGTTTTTCTCAATACTGTCTATTCCTTGTGGAATATCTTCAACGGAACCACTGTATGTGCAAAATAACTATTCAGCTTTTAGAAAAGGAGTCCTTGTGGCACCTTAGAGACTAACAAATTTTTTTCGGTATAAGCCTTTGTGAGCCACAGCTCACTTTACCAGATGCGTGCAGTGGAAAATACAGTGGGGAGATTTTATACACACAGAGAACTGAAACAGTGGGTGTTACCATACACACTGTAATGATTCAGCTTTTGTTCTTTATTTGCCTTTGGATTTGTGCTCTTCTTATGTCACTAAATCTATCTTCTTTTGTGCCTGTCAGTGTTAGACATAGAATGAGAATCTGCTTTTCACTTGTCTATGCTAAGTGTGTAGAAAATCCACATACCAGAATTACTAATGCACTTAAATACATCTAAAATTGATATCTATTTTTTTAACCAAAACTAAAAAGGCAGCCCAAAGACTTCTCCTTAGTTCTGTTTTTCTCACTCTAACTATGAAGGACTTCATCTATTTATGTAGTAGATGATCTCTGTTACTCTCCATCCAGAGGGAATTGTGGTTTTGAAAGTTTGCCTCAAATACCAAGTTACATGGTCTCAAAGCTCTAGGAACTCAATGATTTCAACTGTGTGTATGGGGATTTTGAAACAAGCACATTTAATCGGTCTTTCTCATTCAAATGAGATCTGACCAATCAACATGCACACTGGAATTTATTCCTCCTTTACATTGGACCCTTTTCTCTACAAAATGATGCTGTGCGGCCATTCATTAAAAATGGGAATATGCACAAGAACATTAGGGTGAAAAGGAGCAAAATCCCGCAGAACGGTGTCACAAAGCTGTGGCTCTTTAGGCATTTCCTTACTTTCAGGATGCAGTCATATGCTCAAGCTCTAACTAACTGATTGTCACATTTGGGGTCGGGAAGGAATTTTCCCCTAGGTCAGATTGGCAGACACCCTGGGGGGTTTTCGTCTTCCTTTGCGGCATGGGTCACTTGCAGGTTTAAAATCGTGTAAATGGTGAATTCTCTGTAACTTGAAGTCTTTCTTTAAACTGTGATTTGAGGTCTTCAGTAACTCAGCTGGAGGTTAGGGGTCTATTTCAGGAGTGGGTGAGGTTCTGTGGCCTGCAATGTGTAGGTAGTCAGACTAGAAGATGACCATGATGGTCCCTTCTGACCTTAAACTCTGAGTCTATATTTGTGTAGAAAAGGCTTGAGTTTCAAAGAAACACAGACTTCTATGACTTACTATGTTTCCACACCCCAGCCATGGTAAACTATAGACTGACACAAGGGGGCAGAATTTCATCGGGAAAGTTTTCGGCTGTGGGCTGATATCTGTTCCTAAAGATAATTTTGTGTTGTAGCCAAGACTAAGTCAAAAGCTTTTACAGGAAATTAAAAATACAGTTTTTAGATGGGTGATAAAGTACGGGCAGCCCACAATTTCCCTTGGTATCCCTGGTGGCATTCAGAAATCCACTGGTCTAAAGCATAAGCTAACGATTTTCATTTGATTTGCACCTGTTGTTAACCTTTATAATCAAGAATGTTGTTAAATTTTACAGAAACAATGCAATGGGTTTAATGTCTTGGAGGTGAACCCTAATTGAAATTGAGTGCACTGATGAAGAACAAGGAGTGCCTATTAGTCTGAATAAACTTGTTTGTTCCCATATCCTAAGGATTGAAAAGTAAGCGTTAAGTAATGTTATAAATTTGGCATTTTCTGAAAAAAAATGCAAATTTCCTCTTGCAGTTCCTCTAAAACACACTTTTGATAAGTGCATAGAGAGGAAATTATCAACAGATCTTTAAATGGCCCTAAAACAATGCAATGAAAGGCAGCCATTAAATGTCTTGTATGTTTCATCTGATGAAAGTTTTTGGAAATAATCAGGTCCAGCACCTTACAGAGGTATTGGTTGCTTTGATCTTTCCTGGGACAAAGTTTCATTGTGGTGATTAACTTATGCTGGCTCATGACTTTGGGGTTGGACTAGATGACCTCCTGAGCTCCCTTCCAACCCTGATATTCTATGATTCTATGACTTTAATAGCAGTCTGATTTCGCAGTAAGGATGATCCTTTTCAGAAGGCGGGTCAGAGTATTCCTGTGCCTGTGTGTCTACAATGTATAAAATATTCCAGGGTTCTTCAAACTTATTTAATAGAGCGTACGGAGAAACAGCTGTGCTATTATTATTTCTCTCTCTCTCAAAATATGCCCAGTTGATACTCCACAATTCAACAAAATATCTAGTTATCTCTTACTGTTACAGATAATGTGAGGTTTAGAATTAGTAGAGTTGTTTGTGTCTTAAGTCTAGTTAATAAAAATGCTACTATATATCTCTTCTCCAAATATACTTTGACTAAAAATGAATTTGGTAAACTTCCGTACTTGATAGAGTTTTCCCTGGTAGCCATTCATCTTACAGATCATGGTGCCTTTTTCCCTTTTTGGTTGATGAAGTACAGGTAGCTTTCTTGCCTGACTTGTGCTTCACTGTAGGCCATTATAATCAGTCAGCCAATGTAAAATGCTGAGCTGAATCATTGTCAGGCTTGTTACTATATTATTTATTTTGAATGAGCCCTCACATTTCTGTAGACTTTCAAAGGTTATTTGAAGATTGTCATAAATATAAAGGGAAGGGTAAACACCTTTAAAATCCCTCCTGGCCAGAGGAAAAACCCTTTCACCTGTAAAGGGTTAAGAAGCTAAGATAACCTCGCTGGCACCTGACCAAAATGACCAATGAGGAGACAAGATACTTTCAAAGCTGGAGGGGGAGAGAAACAAAGGTGCTCTCTGTCTGATGTTTTTGCCAGGAACAGAAAAGGAATGGTTTCAGAGTAACAGCCGTGTTAGTCTGTATTCGCAAAAAGAAAAGGAGTACTTGTGGCACCTTAGAGACTAACCAATTTATTTGAGCATGAGCTTTCGTGAGCTACAGCTCACTTCATCGGATGCATACCGTGGAAACTGCAGCAGACTTTATATACACACAGAGATCATGAAGTATATAAAGTCTGCTGCAGTTTCCACAGTATGCATCCGATGAAGTGAGCTGTAGCTCACGAAAGCTCATGCTCAAATAAATTGGTTAGTCTCTAAGGTGCCACAAGTCCTCCTTTTCTTTTTGAGAAAAGGAATGGAGTTTTAGAAGTTGGTAAGTAATCTAGCTAGGTATGCGTTAGATTCTGTTTTGTTTAAAGAAAAGGAGGACTTGTGGCACCTTAGAGACTAACCAATTTATTTGAGCATAAGCTTTCGTGAGCTACAGCTCACTTCATCGGATGCACGAAAGCTCATGCTCAAATAAATTGGTTAGTCTCTAAGGTGCCACAAGTCCTCCTTTTCTTTTTGCGAATACAGACTAACATGGCTGCTACTCTGAAACCTGTTTTGTTTAAATGGCTGATAAAATAAGCTGTGCTGAATGGAATGTATATTCCTATTTTTGTGTCTTTTTGTAACTTAAGGTTTTGCCTAGAGGGACTCTCTGATTATTGAATCTGATTACCCTGTAAGGTATTTACCATCCTGATTTTAGAGAGGTGATTCTTTTACTTTTTTTCTTCAATTAAAATTCTTCTTTTAAGAACCTGATTGCTTTTTCATTGTTCTTAAGGCCCAAGGGTTTGGGTCTGTGCTCACCTATGCAAATTGGTGAGGATTTTTATCAAGCCTTCCCCAGAAAAGGGGGTGTAGGGTTTGGGGAGGATTTTTGGGGGAAAGATGTTTCCAAGTGGGCTCTTTCCCTGTTATATATTTGTTCGACATTTGGTGGTAGCAGCAATAAAGTCCAAGGGCAAAAGGTAAAATAGTTTGTACCTTGGGGAAGTTTAAACCTAAGTTGGTAAAAATAAGCTTAGGGGGTTTTTCATGCAGGTCCCCACATCTGTACCCTAGAGTTCAGAGTGGGGAAGGAACCTTGACAAAGATGAAATAGCTGTTAGGGATTCGCGTGAAGTATAACTTTTCTTTATATAGTCACTTAAAAAATGCAGTTGTCTTACAACTGTCTGAGATTTTTATTCCCCCCCACACACCGTGTGAGATTTACTAGTAGTTGTACAGAGTAGTTAAACACAATGCAACAGTCGACACTTAAAATTCCAGTTCAAATGGAAATAAATACTTCAGCACCTATGTAATGATTTCTGCTTACTTTTTCAGAGCAGTTTTTTTAAGTGTGGAAGAAATTGCTACTGCGTGTATGGGAAGAGTTTCAACAGCTACCACTAAATATGCTGGCCTAGACTTTGAAACTAAAACTGACCATTAGTCCTACAATTAGTTGAAACTATTTGGAACTGGGGAGTTCCAGTCATTCATCCACCACAAGTCAGTTTCTTCTTATTACCTTCATATAAATTAATACTGTAGCTGTATTAAATAAAATAGCTCTTCAATACATTTTCCAACAAACCCTCCAGTCTGCTAGGCAAAAGGAAAACATCTTCAGAACTAGAGAAAACATCTTCCAGGGACTGATTGCAAAATGTAAGAAGTTTTTTTTTAATTAAAACGTTAAAAACAAAAAAATGTATAAAAAATTATATAGAATGAGAAGTTATTTGAAATGTGTTAGAAACCCAGAGGAAACAATGTCATGGCAGAACATGGAAGGGCACTCTGCAAACTAGAGATAACTCTGAGGTATGTGCAGAAATGTGTTGTCAAAGCATAAGAAAACTGGCAAGAAATCAAGAGCTTGCAAGATATTCAGAACTTTTCAAGTGAGAATCCTTAGCTCAAAAATAGACATTGGCATAGAAAATATTAAAGGATTTCAACATACTTGTCATCAGAGAAAGTAATTAGTGTGATATTACTGCCAAGAAGCTGTGGAAGCTGGCGAATGGTCCATAGAAACCAGAAGGATCTAGCAAATTATACCAAATGAGTTTCTGACAAAACTCTGTGAATTTCGAGATGCTCAGGACCTGCTTGCAGAGGGTGTGCACTGCAGAGAGGCTGTGATGCCAGGCTATTTGGTAGAGAGAGCTGAAGTGTCTGAATCAACTATGAAGGTGACAGTAAGAGAACTTAAATATTTAAAAAATAAAATGAAATTGGAGCTCTGCCGCAGCCTTCTCAAGAAAAAGGGATGGAGACAAACTTAGTGGATGATTTTCATTAGTTACTGAGAAAACATTGGTCCTGTAGCACAGCCTTGTGGAATACTTGCCAATATGAAGCACTGTGTTGACCCTGTCATTGATGTATTAAATATTTCAGCCTACTGCATGTTTATTTTAAGTCCTGGTAATGGCTGGTTGTAGTAAGAATTGACTTGGTTGTCCACTGCATTTAACTACCTTCTTCTACAAGGCACAATCAGGAGAGCTGGTGGTTCCCATGATGCTATCTAATAATGTTTTTAAAGGAGTACTATGTGCTTCTCCCTAACCAGACTCTGTCATATGCCATTATCAGATCCATGGGCTATAGTTCACCCTGCAGAGTCCAGGCTCATCCTTCACCCTTTCTTCTTATGTATGAGAAGGGGCTAAAAGGAGACAACGGTTACTCTTGGCAATGTTCTCTTTGCTCTGAAAACACTCCTCAGAAATCATGTCGGCAAGTATTAGATCTTACGGTCTACAGTGGCATCTGATTAATGGTAGAAACTGGAAGAGAACCAACAAGAAATGCAATAATTTTTCTGCGCTTCAGGGGTGCTGTGAGTGTGGCTCTCTGAGGATTTTGTGGAGGGACACGGAATCCCTTCTAGAGTAACTCCTGCTTTCTTTCTGAATTTACCTTTTTACTCTTTCTCCCAGCGGGAAAATAACCTGCGCTGTGATCATTCTCAAGAGAAGTTGTTGTTCATTGTGGCACTCTGGGACAGGAGCTTGGGCACTCATAGGGACAGCAGTTTGACATACTACTGATTTCATACTGTAGGGCTAAACAGTTCTTACAGTTTTCTGTGGGGAAAACCAATTGCTTCCTTTGCTTTGAGACTGAATGGAAGTAAATGTTAAAGGCAGTGGCTTAAAACATTCAGTAAAGTGGAAAAAAAACCACCCCCAAGTTGGCATTAACTATTGAAGCTTGATTTAGCAAAATGCTAATCAGGCACTTGAAGGAATTACTAGGCATGTTCACTCACTAGAATTTCTAAAGTCTCTTCTGTGGATTCAGCTTTTTCTTTGTTGATTTTTTTTTTCAAAATCCAGAGCACTCAAAGGCCTTCATGCAGCATATTAATCTGCTACATTTAGTAGTGTAATACATTTGTTATCTCTTCTGGAAAGATTATGCGAGTGCGAAATGGAGGATTGATTTGCTTGGTTATATGTAGATGAATTGTAAAGGGGAGGAGAGTTCAGAGATGTTTACATACAATAGTTTGGGTGAAAAGAGCCCCTTACCCGCAGCTGGCTTAGATTCCTAGAGAATGTTGACATCCCAACCATTGGGTGGACTCCCGGCATGTTTGAAGTATGGAAAATTGCTACCAGTCGTGCACAAGTGATTGTGCCATTGTGCGGATTGCACTTACCCTGAGTAGGGCTGACCAGCGTCTGCTGGTACAAATGCTAGTTTGGCAGTGAGCGCTGGTTTGCACAGTTCAGTTGGTTTTTGCACTACCATCCCATAGTGCTGCTGCTCAGTCTTCATTGATGACTTTAAAAGCACAGAGTGCTGGATGCATACTACCCTCAGCTCCGTTTAGGCTTCTGACTCCTGTTCTGGCAGGCTCAAGAGCAGCAGGGTTTCCAAAGACACTAGGGGGAATTTGTCTGGTTCTCCGCCCTCCATCTGAACCCTTCACAATTGTGAATTAAAGGAATTCCATTATTTTTGTAGCTTCTTTGATTCTGAGCTTTAAAAGGAAATCAGACTTGTCTAGAAATTCCTAGTGGCTTTAGATAAAAGATTTAAATAATCCACAGAACTTTTAAAAATCCCATTTAGTGCTAAATTATTCTTGCTCGACAGATAGATCAAGGACAGTTTTCCACCGCTCTGGACAGGTAAATGAGTTGTTTGGGGCTGTGGATAGGTTGAGGTAAAAGATAATCATGTAAAGGTCTCAATAGTTGTTAAGGGAGGAAGACCAGAAATTAGGTGAAATATTGTTCTGTTTTTGCATTCCCATCTTACGCAGAGGCTCCAAGCCTAATAGATAAATGTGTGCACTTCACTTGTGGAAATTTACTTCTCTCAGGTTCTTACAGTTAAACAGACAAGTTTGTCCCGCTTTTCCTGTTAGTACATTTTTTGGCAAGATGAGCAAATAAATCATTATCTTTCTTGGAGTACTGTTTTCTGTCAAAAAGAAGCAGCATCCTTAATGATGAATGGACCAGATTTAACAGTTTAGAAACCTCGTTGAAAGTGCTGTCCTAAGAGGAAAGAGCCCTGTCTGCTCAGCATTTACTTTTGGAAAATGTAGCACTGGGAAGTTCTACAGTAATTGACCAGGTAATTTAGTCCACGAAAGCTTATGCTCAAATAAATTTGTTAGTCTCTAAGGTGTCACAAGGACTCCTCTTTCTTTTTGCTGATACAGACTAACACGTCTACCACTTTGAAACCTGATAGGAGTTGTATCCTAAATCAGCAGAGAAGGAGCTAATGTGTTAGTTTAAACTGGCAGTATAGAGTGTTTCAGAGTAACAGCCGTGTTAGTCTGTATTCGCAAAAAGAAAAGGAGGACTTGTGGCACCTTAGAGACTAACCAATTTATTAGAGCATAAGCTTTCGTGAGCTACAGCTCACTTCCTCAGATGCATATCGTGGAAACTGCAGCAGGCTTTATATATACACAGAGAATATGAAACAATACCTATTCCCACCCCACTGTCCTGCTGGTAATAGCTTATCTAAAGTGATTTCCAGCACAAATCCAGGTTTTCTCACCCTCCACCCCCCCACACAAATTCACTCTCCTGTTTTCTTCATATCACATATCTGCAATTTATGTGGATTAAATTAATGCTGTTTGCTGACATTGATGGTTGGGTGTAAGCGATTTTATCTATCCTTTCTCTGACTTCCAAAAATTGATATAGAGAGATTTTATTACACGCATTGCACTCATTGAAGAACTAAGTGAAGCACTCCATAGATGTGTTAAACGTAATACGTCAGCTCTTGCTGTGATCTATCTGTATCGTCATGTGGGGTCACTGCATCATTGACTTTTGGCTCTGCTGCTTTATTTTGTTTTGAATATCTGTCCTTCCCAAGGGGAGACATATAGAGAGGCATGTGTATGCACTGATTAGATAAAAGTGCACACCGTTGGTAGGTTTTTCTCTTTGAGGGTTTTATAAGGCCCTATGTATTATTTAATTTTGATATTTCAGTTCTCCAAGGTCTCAGAATGAGTGACTGTTATCATCTAGCTTGTACAATAATATACACTAGAAATAAAAGAAGAGTTTGTGTTACTTAGCTGAGGGACACATTCTCTCAAGTGCCCAAAAATCTCTGTGGAACTAGAGTGACCTTGTGCTAATTGTATCCTGTGGTTGTGATGGGAACAAAGAAGCCCAGAAACAATAGAAGGGAAAGCAGATAGAAGAGGAATGTGCTCAGTATTCAGAAGAAAGAAGAGGGGGGAATAAGATGTGAGTGAAAGAAATACAGGAATCTACTCTGACTTCTTAATGGTGTTGTTAATAAATAATACATAGTGCATAATAATACTTGACTAATTCACAGGGGTGTTTAGGGTAAATGAGTTAATGCTTGTACGATGCTTTAAACACAGCTAAAATACTATGTTAGTGCCAAATATTATTATTGCTTTCTCAAGTCGCCACAGACCAGATTACCTGTTCCTGATTACCTATTGTTGATTGGTGTGAAATAGCCACATGCAGTAATGACCAATCTGTATGAAACTGAAGATTTTCAAACATTTTCATCATGTGGCCAGATCTTGGAGAGATTGTCTTGCAGACCTTTGTCCTCCCAGGCCTGATCCTAATGGCAATCACGAAACATATTTGCGGGAACTACAGCAGTAGTTTATGTGGAAAAAGTCATATTAGGCAAGTACAGTATTTAGGTAGCTTTAACTTTCTTCGATATAAGCTGTTTCCTTTTAGGAAAAATTACCTCCTGGTCATTTCATTTCCCCTCCTGGCCCTTTTTCTTTTTCCTCTGTCTCCTTGCTCTTTTGCTTGTGTTTCTCCGCCGCTTGCTTCTCCTTTCTCTCTGTATATGCTTAGTCTAAGGGCTGGTCTACACTACTGCGATAAATCGATCTAAGTTAAGCAACTTCATTTGGGTGAATAACGTAACTGAAGTCGACGTAGTTAGATCCACTTACCACGGTGGCTACACTGTGCTGTGTCAACACGAGAGCGTCTCCTGTTGACTTCCCTTATGCTTCTTGGGGCAGTGTAGTTCACCAGACCCACTCAATTGACACTCTGCAGCATCGATTGCAGCAGTACTGATCTATCGGTAAGTGCATGCCGTTAGCGTGCAGCCCTGTTCCTTTGCCTTCTCTTAGGTAGCAAGATTCCTAATCTGACCCCTTATTCCCACTCAGGCTGCCCGTAGAAGCAGATGGAAAGGAGGAGGAGCCATGAGACAGCACCAGGTGATTGCAGGCTCTCTGGACCACAGTTTGAGACTTGCTGAAGTAGGGTGGTGTACGTTTTTTTTTAAAGCTGCTGCTGAGTAAAGTTCTTTAAATTGTGGTTTAATTTGGAGGCAGTATAACCTCATTCAGTTACTATAACAGTATGAGGCCCATTTATCCTTGTCACGGTGTTGTCCTAACTTTGATAGTTTTTTTTAACCAAAGCAGCTTCTTATATTGAGTCATTTTTTCCCGTCCTAGATAGTTACGAAGAAATCCACAAAGACTGAAAGAAAGCAGCTATAGTAAATGCATTTAATTTGGAATATTTTCCTGTATAAGTTTCTGATGTGATATAATTTGATTGGCCACAAACTTACTGTGTGCTTCTAATACAAGGCCACACAACATTGTCTACTAAACTGGAAGGCGGACAGGGAGAAGGGATTCAGAAAACTAGGTTAAATGTGTCGTAAATGGCCTCTCTAAGCAGAATTTTGAACATCCAAAAAGACCAATTTTGGAGAGGACCTTGTGTATACAATCATCTGCATCTATACTCTTTCCTCCTGAAGCTATAGACAGCATATTTATGCTTAGTGAATTTAGACTCTTGAGTCAGAATTTCCTTAGACTCTTTATTTCAGGTGTTAGGCAGGAGTCCAAATTGATTCTCACTTTCCTGGTGTTCACAGATGGCATATAGCACAAGTGAAGATACTGTAGTTTTGAGATTGCAAATCTTATGAATTTGGGCCAGCTTGCATGAAGGAGGAGGTAGGAAGTGACAAGGTGTTCAAGGACTCCTGGTAAAGCTTATGCTTTTTAAAACTTAGCAAGAATGCATATATAATTCTTTATTACCATCATTTTACTTTTTATTAAGTGCTGCTGGTGTGCCTGGTGCAGTATAAAATACACATAAGTGGTCCCCTGCGCCATGAACTTAGTCTGAAAGATAAGACTGGACACAGCGGATTTGGAATAGTAAATTGACAAACTCATACATAAGTTTGTCTTTTGTTGGGGGCCTTCAGGAGAGTGATTTAAATGAGGGGAGAGTGGGTGTCTGGAACACTGAGATTGGCATAGTTTATCTAAAGGTACATGATAATTCAAAGTGTTTCTAGTTTCTAAACACGTTTATCCTTGCTGATTTTATTTTTTCTAGGGAATTTCAAACCAGACCATCCTCCAAATTTTCTTGATTACCCTCATCTGTCACTGCATCCTTCCTTTAGCTGGGTTTGTGTGTACTGACTGCATGGGCTTCCTTTAAGAGCCTATAAATGGTGCTTCACCATCAGCTGAGGGGGATATGTGAGAATGACACAAGGCTCTTCTCCTCCTCAAACTGTCTGTCTACACTGCAATTCAAAACCCGCAGCTGGCCCATGCCAGCCAACTTGGGCTTTCAGGGCTCCAGGCTAAGGGGCTGTTGAATTGTCTTGTAGATGTTCAGGCTTGGGCTGGAGCCTGAGCTCTGAGACCTTGGAATGTGAGAGGGTCCCAGAGATAGGGCTATAGCCTGTGCCCAGATATCTACACCGCAATTAAACATCCCATTAGCCCAAGCCCCATAAGCCCATGTTAGCTGGCGTGGGCCAGCAATGTGTGTGTAATTGCAGTGTAGACGTACTCAAAGGAGCTGCCTCTCCAGCACTCCCAAGGTGTATCACATGATAGTTATCCACAAGGCTACCAAGCCAGCGCAAATATTACCTAATAGATAAGTCATTTATTTCTGGAAAAAGCTTCATAGCTCATATGAATGCAATTCTATAACTATATAAGCAAGTCACTGAACTACCTTGAGATTTTGGGAAAGTTCAAAGCTTGCAGGTGGTGGAGAGAGATGCTCTCTATTATTTATAAATAACTGAAACAAAAGCACATGAACATCAGCCAATCACTCCAGCATTTAAGAGCGTTTTCCCCTTTAAAAATGGAGTTTAAGGTTTATTAGAATAAAATTACCATCTGATTGCTTTTCATCCCTACATACTTAATACTGAAGGTTTTTCAAAAACATGAGGATCCAAAACACCCTTTATAAAGAAAAAGGTTTATTGTAGAACATGCCATGTGTGCCAGACATTGACCTTGCATAGAGCTAAATCAATGAGATTTAAGAGGCTAACATGTATTCTTTAATCATTATAATTAATCACTATGGTTATCTGAAAGCATTAGCTTTCTAAAACCAAATTTGTGGTTTCTTTCTAGCTGTCTTGTTAGCTGTGTGGATTGGTGATACACATGTGCATGATCTGCCACTAGAGTTGAGGCTCTGTAAGAATGTTAATGTGTAAGTGCCATTTTGAAGACCCGTGACTTAACCATAATAATTTGAAACTTTTGATTTAAAAAGACAACAACATTTGGCTAGTTATTATTCTTTTCTGCCTTAATCAGTTTTGTTGTTTCAAATTTGTTATTTGTTATTGAAAAATAGCTTAGATATTTATCTTTGAAAAGTTGTAACTTGGCATCCTTAAGACTACTTCTATATAAAAAGTCAAATTAGGGAAGACACATGTGTATTTCAACATAGAATTAAAGAGAATACCAGCTTTGACTAACTAGTATTAGTTTGCTAGTCTGATGATTAGGACTAATTATGGTGAATCATGTTCATCTCAAATATTTTCTGCAATGATATTCTGCGTTAAAGTCAACATCCAATCCTGCTTTGTGCTATCATGTCTACATATATTATGGATCTTGGATCTGTGTGGTGGTAGGTACCAGCTGAGCTGTAATACCCTGTGAAAACAGGCAGAGTTAAAGAGGGTGCATCAGCCTGTGCTTTGAATTTGTATTTCTTTTTAGGGGCTGACTATTACTAACATGACTGTGCAGTCTGTATTGTCCGCCAGCTATTAAGAGAACTCTCCTCCACTGTGAGGGTATGATCCAACAAATCCCTTGACATTGGAGTTACCTTTTTTTCACACTTGAATAAGTCACGTAAGTTGGGAATTTTGCAAATAGAAAATCAGTCACATAAGAGCTGGCACATTTTAAAAAACCTGAAATCTTTGACTTGGCATTTATGCTACAAGCTTTACTATTAAGTGTCTTCATTTATCTTTTTTTTTTAAGTTAAATCTAGTATTGGCACTTGGCATTCTGAGATAATTTAGGTGAATTTTGTGTAACTTGTCTGTGTAGTGACAATAAATGGACACAAATCAGATGTCAAGAATTATAACATTCATAAACCAGTCGGAGAACACTTCAATCTCTCTGGTCACGCAATCACAGACATGAAGGTCGCTATCTTAAAACAAAAAAACTTCAAATCCAGACTCCAGCGAGAAACTGCTGAATTGGAATTCATTTGCAAATTGGATACTATTAATTTAGGCTTAAATAGAGACTGGGAGTGGCTAAGTCATTATGCAAGGTAGCCTGTGTCCTCTTGTTTTTTCCTACCCCCCCCCCCCCAGATGTTCTGGTTTAACTTGGATTTAAACCTGGAGAATGGTCAGTTTAGATGAGCTATTACCAGCAGGAGAGTGAGTTTGTGTGTGTATGGGGGTGGGGGGGATGTGAGAAAACCTTGATCTATGCAGGAAATAGCCCGACTTGATTATGTAAAGAGTTGTCACTTTGGATGGGCTAGCACCAGCAGGAGAGTGAATTTGTGGGGGGGGGTGGAGGGTGAGAAAACCTGGATTTGTGCTGGAAATGGCCCACCTGTTGATCACTTTAGATAAGCTATTACCAGCAGGACAGTGGGGTGGGAGGAGGTATTGTTTCATGATTTCTGTGTGTATATAAAGTCTGCTGCAGTTTCCACGGTAAACATCTGATGAAGTGAGCTGTAGCTCACGAAAGCTCATGCTCAAATAAATTGGTTAGTCTCTAAGGTGCCACAAGTACTCCTTTTCTTTTTGTAGTGACATAGTTATCCCTAACATTGGCTTCAGATTAATAGTTGCCAACCAGTCATTCAGTGAGCTGTAACAGCTAGCCCAATACTGTAGTCAGACCCTTTCCTAGACCCATGGAGACATGGTAGCTAGCTCAAATATGGTGAATCAATGGAGCGTAATGGGTTTCAATTGTTTTGTCTGCTTTGTTCATCCATTTCCTATCCCCCCAAGAGGATCTCCTGCAATAGCAGGGTACAGTGAGAAATAAGAAATCAGAACTGGCTGTGGGCCTCCCTTAAGCTCATATCTGTCAGAGCATACTATGTGCTATTAAAACAACAACAACCACCACCTAAAGAAAACATGGGAAGCTACTACCCAACCAACAGTTCATACATGTTAGTTAAATTGGTTGCATCCTGAAAAGAAAGTTGTTGAACATATTTTTTTTCTTGAATGTTTTCCTAATGGCTGCTTTGCTTTTCAAACGCAGGGCTCCAGCTACAAACTGTTTTAAATATTGTGATTGTTGTGCTAATTTTATACCCTGATATGATCTAAAATGAAATGCACAGACAAAGTTTGGCAGCTAATAACATTGGGTGTATTGTAGGCTAAACTGTGCAAGCTTCTCCGCGGAATGCAGGTAGACTTGGAGCACGCTGCTAATTCGGGTTTCATCCTTTCCACTTCAGTGGTATCAATATACCATATTCCTGACTTGCGTTTATCCTTTTTTTTGTTCCAGTCATGGGCACATTCTCTGCCTTACTCCACTCTTCATTCTTGACCTACGCAGTACTCTTTATTCTAGTCCAAAGACTCTTCTGATTGGAGACTATCATGTTGAATTAATGAATTTATGACATGGACAATGATCGTTAAAGTCTCGGTGAAGAACCCCAAATAAATTTTGCTTTAGATCTAGGTAGAATGGCCTTCCCTAATGTGGCTTTTTATATAGAAGTAATCTTAAGGATGCCAAGTTGCAACTTTTCAAAAATAAATAACTTGGTTGTTTTTCATGTGAAATAACCAAATTGATTAAGGCATAAAAGAGAGTAATTACTAGACAAATGTTGTTGTTTTTTTAAATCAAAAGGCCAAAATGTTTAAAAAGACATTAAATTTAGAAATAACTGCAGATAGTAAAAAACCTAACCCACCTGTTGGAAGTAGTTCTGATACAGAAAAGGGAAATTCGGCACAAAGAGGGGGAGTGAGTTGCTCAAGATCAGTGAGCACAGAGCTGGGAATAAAGCCCAGCTCTGACTCCCAGTTCTGTGCTTTAACCTAGAAACAGTACTATGAGGGTGGGGTGGGGTGGGATGTGTGTGGGGAATTAAACCATACATCAAGGAAAGTTAAAAAGCCACATGTGTGCTTGTGCATCTGGTTGCCTGTTTTTGAAATAAACAAGCAAAAGATGTATGTTTGATTTGCTTCCAGCATTCTTTTGAACTCCAATTCTTAACTAGAACAGCTTTGTCCCCCAAGGTTTTTATTTAAATTAGGAGCCTAACAATTATTGAAAGTCTTTGACATGGGCTAGCTCTAATAAAGCAGAAGCACATCTTGAGCAGAGTCAGTGACGGCTTTGTTCTGCAGTATCACTTTTGCTTACAATATTTGAAAAAGCTATTTTATTCTTAAAGGAGCCTTCCCCACTGAGTTCAGTGTTCAGAGTTTATGCTGAATAAATGCTTTATAACATTTGCCTCCCCTGTTTGTAGTTTTACATCTTGTTGGTGTCTTGCTGTGAAGTACCCGTCAGGCAGTCTGTAGCAAATTTAAATGCCCGTTTTGAGTAACATCAAGGCATTTACTTACCGCCTCAGCACAGCGTTTTAATGGAATGACTAACCTGTCAGCTTTGTGTACTTCAAACAACCGAGAGTGCTAAAGGAGTTGGCAGATGTGGTTGCAGAGCCATTGGCCATTATCTTTGAAAACTCGTGGCGATCGGGGGAAGTCCCGGATGACTGGAAAAAGGCTAATGTAGTGCCCATCTTTAAAAAGGGAAGAAGGAGGATCCTGGAAACTACAGGCCAGTCAGCCTCACCTCAGTCCCTGGAAAAATCATGGAGCAGGTCCTCAAGGAATCAATTCTGAAGCACTTAGACGAGAGGAAAGTGATCAGGAAGAGTCAGCATGGATTCACCAAGGGCAAGTCATGCCAGACTAATCTAATTGCCTTCTATGACGAGATAACTGGCTCTGCGGATGAAGGGAAAGCAGTGGACGTGTTGTTCCTTGACTTTAGCAAAGTTTTTGACACGGTCTCCCACAGTATTCTTGCCAGCAAGTTAAAGAAGTATGGGCTGGATGAATGGACTGTAAGGTGGATAGAAAGCTGGCTAGATTGTTGGGCTCAACGGGTAGTGATCAATGGCTCCATGTCTAGTTGGTAGCCGGTATCAAGTGGAGTGCCCCAAGTGTCGGTCTTGGGGCCGGTTTTGTTCAATATCTTCATAAATGATCTGGAGGATGGTGCAGATTGCACCCTCAACAAGTTTGCAGATGACACTAAACAGGGAGGAGAGGTAGATACGCTGGAAGGTAGGGATAGGATACAGAGGGACCTAGACAAATTGGAGGATTGGGCCAAAAGAAATCTGATGAGGTTCAACAAGGACAAGTGCAGAGTCCTGCACTTAGGACGGAAGAATCCAATGCACCACTACAGACTAGGGACCGAATGACTCGGCAGCAGTTCTGCAGAAAAGGACCTAGGGGTTACAGTGGACGAGAAGCTGGATATGAGTCAACAACGTGCCCTTGTTGCCAAGAAGGCCAATGGCATTTTGGGCTGCATAAGTAGGGGCATTGCCAGCAAATTGAGGGACGTGATCGTTCCCCTCTATTCGACACTGGTGAGGCCTCATCTGGAGTACTGTGTCCAGTTTTGGGCCCCATACTACAAGACGGATGTGGAAAAATTGGGAAGCATCCAGCGGAGGGCAACAAAAATGATTAGGGGACTGGAACACATGACTTATGAGGAGAGGCTGAGGGAGCTAGGATTGTTTAGTCTGCGGAAGAGAAGAATGAGGGGGGATTTGATAGCTGCTTTCAGCTACCTGAAAGGGGGTTCCAAAGAGGATGGCTCTAGACTGTTCTCAGTGGTAGCAGATGACAGAACGAGGAGTAATGGTCTCAAGTTGCAGTGGGGGAGATTTAGGTTGGATATTAGGAAAAACTTTTTCACTAGGAGGGTGGTGAAACACTGGAATGCGTTACCTAGGGAGGTGGTGGAATCTCCTTCCTTAGAAGTTTTTAAGGTCAGGCTTGACAAAGCCCTGGCTGGGATGATTTAATTGGGGTTGGCCCTGCTTTGAGCAGGGGGTTGGACTAGATGACCTCCTGAGTTCCCTTGGAACCCTGATATTCTATGATTCTAAGGAGTGATGCTTGAAATGTGTGATCTTGCAACTACCCGGTCTCATTTTCTTCATAAATTTCATACCTGAGGCAAGTTGTTACATGGACATCCTCTGTAATCACTTCGTACGTTGTCGAAGTTTACTGTTGCAGGGAGCAGTCTCACCTCTCATCAAACAAGACAATAGCAGTTGTAATAGGTGATATGCTGTGTGTGTGCATAATGTATGTGAACACTATTAATTGACTGGAAAGAAGACCCTTATGCACCCACATTTCTGTTGTGTGGGCTGAAAAATATTTTAGTGCAAAACAGTAAGTAAAGCGCTTACAATGCTGTTACCATGTATTCATATCCATTTAACTTCAGCTAGCATGAAATTAAGACTACATTTCTGGCGTGGGGGTTATTTGGTGCGTCTGTGAGAATTAGCGGGATATTGCATTATTGTAGTTTTCATTACCATGGGGTTGCCTTGTTTTAAAACTCATCACAACTCTGGTTGATAAGTTATTGCAAAGGTGGGGTGGCCTTGAAAACTGGGTTTTGCAAGTATTTTATTATTTATTCATTGAGAAAGTGGTGGGAATGGGTTTAGAACAGACTAGTAGAGTAACCCGGAATTCCCGGTATAAATAATGTACACTGTTTAAAGAATTTCCTTGGATCTGTAAATGTCTCTTACTTTTGTAGATGCCTATTATACATCATTGGTTGTGTGTGTTAGCCCCAAAGGACTTAACAGATTTTCTGCAAGAGGAAAGTCTCTTAGAGGAGGGTAAAACAAACTGTTGTCCAGCCCATGCAAAGGACTGCTGCTGAGATCATTGTCCTTTCCCACCAATCTATTGCTGGGATTTGCAGAGGAGTCCAAGGAAGCTAGATGTGTAACTCCCGCTGCAAATGCAATCAAATTTGGGCACCTAAATCCCATAAGGCATCTTTGGAAATGCCAGCCTCATTCATGCCTTTGGGCACAATTCGCTGGATGGCATTATATACACTTATGGAGCTATATTGAAATAACTGTTTCTGAATCCATCCCCTGTCTTTCTGGAGATGTAAATAATCAGAGCTGACTAGAAAACAGAAACCATTTCTAGTGAGAAATTTCATATTTTTGAAAAAATGTTCATCCTGAATGAGGGTGAAAAGTGGACTGCAAAAATTTTCATGGGAAGGGATTTATAGAAAAATTCAGGAGAACAAAACTGGGATTTTTCTGCTTCTCAGTTGCCCACCTTGAAGACTTTTGAAGACTAGAACCTTCCAGCCTGGGTGCTGGGGAGGCAGAGAGCTGGGGTGTTCAGAGTCTCTGGCAGCGAAGGTTGGGGAAGGCAGGGAGACTGAAAGCTAGGGCGGCAGTGTCAGGGCACTCAGCTTTGTGGAGAAGAAACTTCCGTAATTTTTATAGTCAAGGGCAAGATTATGATGAGATGTCATTTCATTCTTCATGTTCGGGGCTTCCACATGGCAGTCTCATTCTGTCGTTGTGATCGTTCCCCTCTATTCGATATTGGTGAGGCCTCATCTGGAGTACTGTGTCCAGTTTTGGGCCCCATACTACAAGACGGATGTGGAAAAATTGGGAAGCATCCAGCGGAGGGCAACAAAAATGATTAGGGGACTGGAACACATGACTTATGAGGAGAGGCTGAGGGAGCTAGGATTGTTTAGTCTGCGGAAGAGAAGAATGAGGGGGGATTTGATAGCTGCTTTCAGCTACCTGAAAGGGGGTTCCAAAGAGGATGGCTCTAGACTGTTCTCAGTGGTAGCAGATGACAGAACGAGGAGTAATGGTCTCAAGTTGCAGTGGGGGAGATTTAGGTTGGATATTAGGAAAAACTTTTTCACTAGGAGGGTGGTGAAACACTGGAATGCGTTACCTAGGGAGGTGGTGGAATCTCCTTCCTTAGAAGTTTTTAAGGTCAGGCTTGACAAAGCCCTGGCTGGGATGATTTAATTGGGGTTGGCCCTGCTTTGAGCAGGGGGTTGGACTAGATGACCTCCTGAGGTCCCTTCCAACCCTGATATTCTTTGATTCTATGATGCAAGAGCGGGGGGCGTGGGACTCTTGGCTGCAGGCATGAGGGGTCGGGGGCTTTAGCCCTGCGTGCTGGGTCTCAGGGTTTCAGCAAGGGGGGGCTTGGGGCTTCAGCCGCAGAGCTGGCCAGGGTGGGCCTCTGGGCTCCATATTTTAGCCTTCAGGCTGGGTGGAAGTTTGGGGCTTTAGCCTTGCGGGACTGGGTGCAGGGGGCTTCAGCTGGGGGTGGGGGGTTGGGGGCTTCTGCCCCACGGGGGCACCAGGGCTTGGGACTCCAGGTTTCAGCCCTGGGCTTGGGGCTTTCAGCCCTGCGGGGAGCGCTAGGGCTTCTGCCACAGGGCCCCATGCACCCGTGAAGCTGGCTTATAGCCCCCCAGGGGAGCATGGCCCCCTGAATGAGAACCGTTGATCTAGTCAGTCCTCCAGCATAACATTGGCCATTGAATTTCATTGGCCATTGTAACAGACCTCTTGATGTCCCTGGGGGTCTGAATTTTGGTATAGTGTAGTGGCTCTCCCCTTCTAAAGGTGATCTCCTTCAAATCCCCATTGGTAACAAGAACTAGATTCCATCCCCCTCCCTATCCCCAGCCTCTTTAGCTTTGCTGTCAGGTAAAACGTGAAGAATGCTCCTTTCACTTGTGAGACTTGTTTCTATTGAGTATAATTTCACCTTTGGAAGAATGCCATCTTGTACTATCAGCAGATAAAAAGACTAGCCTGAGAGTGCAGGAAATTTTACAAGAAATCAAGTTGGCAAAACACCATTGCAGATCATCATACATTACTGAATTGCATCTCAAATTTGTGTTACAGATGGTTTAAATGTAGAGTGCACTTTAAAGTTTAAAACTGACAGACATTCAGTGTGTTGTGTATTTAACCCTGCAATTATAGGAATCATTTTTTGAAACATAATGAATGGGCAGATGGTTGCTATATCAGTAATTTGGCCGAATCCCTAGCTGGAAGCCCCATGCTTTACTGCATCTCTCTCTCTCTCTCTCTCTCTCAAAAAAAAAAAAAAGACAGCAGATGAAGATTCACAGAATTGGGGAGGCAGAGCACATTAAGGCTTTCTACAGAGATTTTTTTAATAGAGTTGTGAACAGAACAGTATTAAAAGAAAAACCTCAATTGTTCATTTTTCATTCTTTGTTGGTTTTGCTGGAAATGACTTGCATTAATACCCTGAGCAACATTTAGAGCTGTTGTTTGCTGGACAGTAATCCTTTTGAAGATATTAATCTTGCAGTCCCTCACTTTGTCTCTCCCACCTATAAAATAGGTAAGCATTATTATGCCCACTTGACAGAGGAGTGAACTGTCTTACCCAAGCTTACACAATAAGTCAGTGGTTGAACTGGGAATGGGATACGGGAGTCATGATGATCCGTTGTCTGCAAGAATACAATTAATAGACAGCACTCTTCCCCATGATGCACTTGTGCAGTCCCCTTGTTCAGAGGTGTATGCAAATTAGTGTGTAGTGTTGTATCTTGATAGATCCAATTTCTTTTGTCAGGTTAGTGTTCAGCTTTTGTGAAGCTGCTCCTTAAAACGTTTGCATATGAATGATTAAGTATTGATTGCTTCTTGGCCAAAAATATATTCTCTTTTTCCCTGGGTTACAACATGTAATGAAAGCAGCGCTTGTAATGTTGAGGCTGCATATGGTATGTAAAACTTGAAGAAAAGCCGATATAGTCCATTAGTGATTTACTGGAATTGTTCTGACAGTTGTGGTTAGTGATAATGACTTACAGTAATGGCTGTCCCTGTTTTAGTTCATTTAGTATGTTTCCTGTGGGTAATATACAACAATTATGGGGGTGGGGGGTCAGTCTCTCCAGGAACCTACACTGCCAAGAGCAGAGAGCCTCCAGAAACTTCATTATGGGGATCTTGGTGACATCCAGCCAATCACTTTTGGGCTCTTACTAGTGATGGAAAACCAGCTGCTTTACTTAATTAACTTCTAAGGTATAGATGATTTGGGATAGTCTCTTTTTATATTAGGCTTTTAACTGCTGTCCTCAGATAAATTGTGTACTAGAAACTGACAGGAAATAGGTGGCTTCGTGGTAGCCTTATAGCAGAGGTAATCAGTTATTTTCTGTCAAGGTCCAAATTTCTTGATCAAGGTCCAGACTCCAGAGAAGAAAATAATAAATGACAATAATGATGATCATAAGTAAATAAAAAGATTTCAGGGTCCATTCAAAAGCATCTGATGGTCCGGATTTGGCCCATGGTCCACCTATTGACAACCTCTGCCTTATAGGGTCCCTTCAAAGGACAAAAAGTAGCCTTTGTTAAATCAGTAGGTTTCTCTTTGTGCTTTAGGCCCAGAATACAGCACTAACAGGTGGGGTATTCTGTCTGCAGGTATTGATACTGGGCTTGGTACTGTAGTATCTGAGCACTTTACAAGTTCTCATTTATAACTTCAAGGTAGTCCTTTCTGAGGAGCCCCTTGGAGCAAGGAAGTAAAGATTTGGATGGCAATTTTGGTGGGTATGAGAGAGAATTGAGGCTGAATGGGAGAGATCATAAATAGTAAGCAAATAATATGTATCCTGAGCTGCTGAATAATGCTGATTTTTCCCCACACACTAGTCTAATCAGATGGTTAGATGATGCCAACATCTGCTGTCTGTGAATGTACCATGTAGTGTGGCTCCTTGTTCAGTCTCCAGTATTTTAATAAATAATTCTGCCAAAGCATTTGCGGCAAGTTGTCTAGGAAATTTTGTTGGAATTTAAAATGTGAGGCTTTCCCCCTTGCTGCTGTTATAAGCATTTCCAGGCATAGTGCTCAGTGACTGGTTGCCATTTGTTCTTACTTGCATATTTTTATGATGCATAAACTGCATGTGGACTATCTGAAAAGAAATTAAACTCCCAGTGACATTGTATGCCCACTGGTGAGGGTGAGGGATTATATTTCAATGCCTTTCACTCCAGATTTAACAGATTGCTTATGCTGATGGGAGTTGCATTAGAAGATAAATTCTTTAGTGCCCAGTATTGCTCTGTTGTCTCCCTACCAATTTAGTGTCTGCTCTCAATCTTCATGCAACTCTCAGGCTACCAAATGTTAAATTCCACACTACAGTGATCTGCAGAATAAGCCCACTTGGATGTTTAGAGTCTGTAAATGGGGTGTTCAATCAAGATTTCTACATATCTGTGTAATATCTTAATGTTAATGTCTCATGTGCCTGCAGGATATTTGTGCAGGTCTTTATGCTTGAGAACTGCAGACGTTCTACACTTTTTCATTATGCCTATGAGAAAGTAAAGTCTGAAAACTGTTACTCTTAGCCTTTTTATCTTCAAGAATTTGTTTTAATTAATATATGAAGCAAAACCTGCAAGCTTGCAGTTTGCTCAGAGATTTGTACCTCTATCCATCTGCTCTCAAAATCGTTTCAGTATAAGGAACCATTTATCCCTGAAAACACTCATTTCATCTGAAGTCATTACCTTTTTGACTGATTATCTCTTTTTCAGATTTTGTCATGGTGGAGACCTGAGATTTATACTTTGTAGTCAAATCTATCCCCCTACTCCTCCCTGTTTGTCATATGCTTTTCACATACCTCAAGCTGCTGCTTCCACCAGTACTTGGCTAGAGGCTCAGCAAGGACTTTCCTGTTATTTGCACTGGGCTCTTTTTACGGTGTTTCCTTTTATGGACAGTAGCATTACAAAGGTGGAAATTTTAATTTCATTTTTAGTTTCCTTTTTGGTGGACAAAACATTTTGTTCACTGCCACAGAATAAAATGTATTCTAGTTTTCATTCCCTACTTAATCTTAAAAAGTTGAATGATCTGAGGTTTTTTTTTCTTTTTGCCCAAAACAAGAGAGATGTTTGATCTTTGCTTTTGATCAACCAGAGCTTTTTACTTTAGAGCCTCCACTTGTTTTTTTCAAAATGATTGAGTAGCTGGCCGTGCAAGTCAAGTATGCTTTCTCCTGGTCCGTATGTTTGTAATATTAAATGCATTTTGTAATATTACATTCCTTGAAGCTTCTAGTTGCCTAGCCTGGTGATCTGGGTCTGTGAATGTAGAAATGATCTAATGCAAGCAGTTTGGTGGAATCCAGGTTGGCAATTAATCACACTCCTCCAACTGAAAGATAGGGTGTGCCCCCAACACCAGCCAATAAGGTTAACAAGGGCATGAGAGGCCAGTTGGGTCACCTGGCATCACCTGAAAGAGAGGGCCAGGATTAATTGAGAGTGAAGCCCAGCTAGGGAAGTGCTAGGCCAGCTCTATAAAGTCAAGGGGCTGAAAGCAGAAGGGGGCTGGAATCTGCAGTCACTTCCTGGAAGGAGGGAGGTCATCCGGGCTCAGGAGAAAGCCCCAAGGGGAGAGTATGCAGTGGGATTCTGTCCTGTAGTAAGGAGTCTAACACAAGGCTGGGAAGGGTTAAGTAGCCATGGAAGTAGAGTAAGCTCCAGTGGTAAACCCAGAAGCAAGAAAGAAAGGATCGGGAGGCTTGGTAGGAAGGAGCCCAGGGAAACAGCAACAGGGGATGGGGACTGAGGGCCTAGATTGCTGTTAGAGGGTCTCTGGGCTGGAACCTGGTATAGTGGGAGACCTGGGTTCCCCTGCCAGTCACTAAGAACACAGTACACAGGCCAAAGTGAGGCTGACCAATCTGGAAATGCATTTGGACAGTGATCCTGCTGAACTGTGTAACTTCAGAAGGGGTGGACCAAACAGTGACCTGGCTGGAGAGCCAAATTACTGGAACAAAGACTGTTGCAAAGCAACCAATGAGTAGCAAGGGGCACCTGCTGTAGTGGGAGCTGCAATCCCAGACTAGATGCAAGGAAGCACACCTGCAGAGTGTAGTGACCCCGTTACAAGGAGAAAGAAAGTAAAGCTACTAGCTTTACAAATGAAATGAGCTCCAGCTACAAAAAGAGAGGAAAAGAAAAAGCCAGCAAAATGCTGTTAGCCAGTCTACTCTGTGTTTTCTCATTTATATCAAAATGATTCTTACTGTTATGAAATAGGGCCCTGAAGTTTATGCTTGAAGCATCTGATTGTGTCTCAGAGGTTAAAGTACCCTCCTTAGCCTTCTTTCATAAAAGGACTTTGAGGTGTGTACAAATTAACTGTCTTGCTGACACTTACGTAACTTCGTTCCCTTTCAAGTAAACCCACTGGGTGAAATCCTGGTCCCAGTGATGTCAGTGGCAAAATTCTCATTGGCTTGAATAGGACAAAGATTTATCCTATTTTTTAATCATGAAGTGACAGTTGGCATCAGTGATTGAATTCACTGCTATTTCACTGGCAAACCTGACTTGGGAGGCAGGATATTTGGTGGTTAAAAATTTTGTATTGTGAGCAGGGTTCTTCTCCCCCCCGCCCATCCCCCAAGCCCTCTCTTGTTTCACTTGATCTATATCTGTCTTTATGTGAATGACAAATTGGAAGATCTTTCCTATTGTTACAGTACTTGCATGGAGGCCTGATTATTTCATATGCATTATTGCTACAGTTGGATTCATGCCATCTGCTATAATATTTGATTCTCAGCATCTTTTCATCATTCCTTTCAGAGGTATTTTTAAATGACTTTGTCAAAGCTCCATCTGTGTGGACAGGTGAAAAATTCCTGGCATATTGAAACAGATGGCAAATCAGAGTAATATTGCCCTGAACAATCATTGCTTGCTTAGATGTTCACAGAGTAATGTCCACCAGATTTGCAGTTTTCATTTGGAAAACAGAACAGCAAAGTCATGATATTTTATAAGGAGCCCATTTGTCTATGCTTTGAGCTTGTCAGTTAAGCAGGGAAATTAACTACCTCATACCTCAGTTAGCTACTAATTACTTAGGTTCATATTCATTGTTTTAACTATTTTCTTTTTCTTGACTTTGCATACTTTTCATATTCTGTACCACTAGTACGTATAGTTTGTCTGGTTAGTTTTTCACCTGGCGCATAGGTTTAAATGTCCTTCCATCTTTAGATCAAATTTGTGCAAAATTAAATTAATAGTAAAGCACAGAGCATGCTTCCTAAAATATTGATCAGACATTTTCTGATCCTTTTAACATTTGTACCAAAAAACCTCCTCAGCACATCAGATTCTGATTTCATCACAAACAAGTAGTGTCTGAATAGAACTTGACAAGCTACCTGAAGAGATTTAACTTCCTTAGAGATCTGTGAATGTTTAAAATATTTCAATTAAACATTTCAATTGAAATAACTCACGATTTTGAGTCAAAGTAGGCAAAGTGCAAAATTTTGTTCTGCCATGCTTTCTTTATATGCTTTGAATTACTGAAGTCACCTGAAATCAAGCTCTGAAGAATTTTTGCACAAGTCAGCAGATAACCTTAGATTTTCTCCATTCTACAAGTGCAAGTTTTCAGTCACCATACTAAATTCTCTGTTTTCACATTTTAATTTCTGAGCAGAATAAAGTGTAGGTAATTATATAAAAATAGTAAACTTGTCATTTAAAAACACTGTAAATCAAGCTTCCTTGTTCTAACATCCTGGCAGTAGAAATTAACATAAAATGTTCTACTGAGATGCAGCAAATGTTCAGGAAGAGTCAAGATAGTACAGTGGGTTGAAGCATTAGCCATCCTCTCCTCTTAGATGGAATTCCAGGAAGTGTATGCGCACAGTAATACCAGCTTGTGAAAGTAACTTGTGTTAAATGTAGAACTGTGGTCTAGTAGTTACAGCTTCAGGGCTTTGGATTCTTTTCCTGACTGCCATGTGTGTACTGTAGGACTTCGGGTGAATCACATAACCTCCCCGTTTCTTGATATATCCAGTTGTAAAATGGATGGTATAAAGCTTACCTATATCTTGGATGGGTGGGTGTGGAGTTCAATGCATTTTAAAAGCCTTGGCTGAGAGAGACCATGTGAATACATATCATTGTCTGTCATTAGGACAGACTTTCTATGATTTGACATATGCTCAAGTTTGATTCTTGAAAAGTTTTCATGCTTCTTTTAAACTTTAAGATTTCTAATACATTGATATTGTCTATAAACTACTGCTATCTCTTTAAAGAGTCATGGGCAAAATGTCAGGAAAAAATTTAAGTCCTAAAGCAGCTGAGTAACAGTGACTGTAAACTGCACAATTACACACCCTAGTTCACTTTCTGCTGAGGTTTGTACATGTGCTGCAGGTTGGTGACTGGAGTATGCTTTAGAAAATACTGTCAATCTGTTCAGCTTCGCAGTGAGAGGCAGTCAAAGGAAGGTGTGACCTTGGAAGACTGAGATGAAGGATATATTGAAGTAGTGATGTGCAGTAGATTTGCATGAATTCCCAGCTTCAAGGAGATTTACGTGATAAGAATAGAGGGGTCTAGACCATCTAGTATAAGAACACCAAGACTGGTTGTTCTGTCGTACACAAGTCAGTTTTACTTGCTGTGCTTCACTCATTCTGAAGACTTTCACATGCATCTGATACCTTTGGAACAAATGAAAATCATTGCCATTTATAAAAATGAAGAATTGCTGCATTTTTGTTACTTCGGTTCAGATGGCTGTAACATTTTTTGTGGTGGAGTTTTCTTCTAATCCACCTGAATGGTATAGGTGATGAAAGATGTATGGCTGTGTTAGCCCAGATTATCCACCTCTGCTAGTCTTCACCACAGAGTTAGCTTTATTTTGGAGTTGAAGTGATTTTATGTGTGTGGATAGTTTATGGAGTGCTTTGGGATATAAGGTGCAGTAGAAGTAAGCTAATCCATTGCCTATTGCTTGACTCATTGTGTTTGTGACCAAAGTGCTTCAGAGCAGATGCACTCTGTTATGACAGCATGAGATTCATCCAACTGGAAGAAGACTTAATTAGAAAAGAGATTCTGTTTATACACATTTTGGTAATCAGAAGTAATGGGAATAGAAATAAAAGGCATGCACGACTTCATTTTGAAGAGTTACATATTTTTATAGTAAATTGTTATTGCTATAGAAAAACCTTTTTTCACCCCAAAGCGTAGTCTGTCAAAACTCCTGTGCATTGAACTGAACTGGGATGTGATCTGTCAGCATTTTGAATCTGGCTGTAGGTTTAACCAAGTTTTATTAAAACCAGATATTGCATCTGATGAGTATATCAGTTCTGTATGATGAAACTGGTTGCTAAACTGCTGCACGGCTTGTGGGAATGTGGCAGGGGCGTTTCATTGGGGATGGGATACCTGAGAGCCTATAATCTGAGCCAGGAGGGGGAGGAGGGAGGTAACACCTCTGCCTGGGAAACTGGACAAAGACTGCAGGGGAGAGCCTGCTGGAGTGGTTGTTGGTTTGTTTTGTGCTGGGTGGTGGAATGCAGGGAACCCCAAGGCTGGGGTCTAAGCTCCCTGCCCCCCAGAAGGACTTGACTGAGGGGTCCTGGTTGTACCCACAAGCTCTGTTTTAGACTGTGTTCCTATTGTCCAATAAACCTTCTGTTTTGCTGACTGAGAGTCACGGTGAATCCCAGGAAGAGGGGTGCAGGACCTGGACTCCCCCACACTTTGTGATGCTAGGCTTCAGAAGCTGACAGTGACATCTTGCCCCTGTAAATAGGGCTGTAACTTTCCTTTCAAGGCACCATGTGGCCGCTTATGGCCCCTCCCAGACTTTATGGGAGTCTCACTTTCACTGGTTTCAGAGTAACAGCCGTGTTAGTCTGTATTCGCAAAAAGAAAAGGAGTACTTGTGGCACCTTAGAGACTAACCAATTTATTTGAGCATGAGCTTTCGTGAGCTACAGCTCACTTCATCGGATGCAACTTTCACTGAACACACCACCAAAGAGCACTTCATGGGTGGCTTTTAAGTTATTTGAATTATCACATAACCTCTCCGTTTCTTGATATATCCAGTTGTAAAATGGATGGTATAAAGCTTACCTATATCTTGGATGAGTCTTGAATTATCAGACCCTAGTCATTTGTGGCATGGGGAACAGCGGAAGAGGAGGTCTGCAAAAATACATTTTACACTTGCAAAAACTTTTGGGTTTTTTTCTTGGGGGTGTTTTTTGGGTGGGGCAGAAGGAGAGGTTGCCATTCATGTATGCAGCAGCAGTCATTCTTGAGACAAAAATACCTGCAGACTAAAACTGGCTTTTCCATTAGGTATAACAGCATTGCCTGGTTGTTTAATTGTAGACAGTAGCAGACATAGAGATGCCTGCTGGGTGTCCGTAACACTGACTGGAATTCATCTCCTAACCAAACACCCAAACAAATGATCATGTCACACCACTGATGAGACTATTTGGCTCCAAAGAACATTCATAAATGCACACTGTGTCCAGTTACCAGTTTGTACTCTGCACTTGACAAACTCTGCAATGTGTTTTTCATTGTTAATATACAAAAACTCAGAAATGTACACAGTTGTGCTTTCCATCTGTTATTTAGTCTCTTATTTCCTCTAGATCAGCATCATTTTGGGTCACCCGCACAATCCACCGGTTGGAGTTAGAGGAGATATCAGTGTTCTAAAGGAACACACTCAAATTGGTTATGTACCATTGAGAAATTTTTCTTTCCTTCCTATCTCCTCCAGCGATTAGTGGATGCCCTGAAACTTGATATTTGGCTATCTTTACATAGTCTCCATAACTACCGTATTTGGCTGTCTCCCCAGACTGACTACTGATCGTGTGAAGAAGCCAGTTTTTTAGATTGTTCTAATTTATTTGCCACTGATTTGAGTGACTTTATTTTAGAGGCTGATGGGGGCCAATCCACTTTTACTACACCCTTACAATCTTGACTGCCTTGGTTGAGTCCTCTCTGTTTCTTTTCACACTGAATATTTTTGGCTGGCTGTAGTCTCTCTCCATGTTTTCATAATATTAACCCAAGCCATGGACTACACTGAAAATAGCAACTTGTTTGTTTTCACTCTCCTTAACACAGACAAATCGGGACATCTTGTGTTAGCATCTGCTTCTGGGAGAGTGAATATATATATACACACACAGTGCACAAGTTGCTACTTGGGTGTGATCACACTAGTGTGATAGGGCGTACATGTGGGGATTTCTGGTAAAGTTTCAAATTGGGCAGATTGTTGCAAAGAGGAGGCAGAACTCAGCTCTGCTTTCAAATGGCTCATGGAAACTTATTTTCTTGAGCTAACTGAAGGAAAAACTGAGTCCTGGAAGTGAGTGGGAGCAAAAAGAATGTAAGGTGAGAATAACCGTACCTCTTTTACTTCCCATACCCCTTTTACTTTGGCAGCAATAAATTCGACTTTCTGTGGAGGACTGTGTGTTGTTTTAAATAAAAACTTCAGATTGATTTCTACGCCAGGTTAAAGTAGCAAACACTTCCCTTTCTCAGCATCTCTTCTAGGATTCATGTAGTTCTGTAGAATAAACATTGCGTAAGATGAAGACACGTAAATTGTTCAACAGTGATGTATGGAACAAAGAGAAGAAATGCACTTAAGTCCTACAACATAGATCTGAATGTACTGCCTTGATTTGGGGAGAGGGGTGGAATTTTTGTTTTGTTTTGTGTTAATTCATGCTGGTCAGGAGACTTTTTTTTTCTTCTGTTTTTTACACTCCTAAGCTGATGCTGAGTGTTTGTTGATTTAACAGTGCATTTTAAAAAAGGTGTATACTTGACTAGATATTCTTAAATTTAGAAATATGGGAGCATCACCTGATGACAGATACTGAAATATTGTGATGATGAAGATGAGTGTGGAATAAAAACCTAGATACATTGCACTGCTACGTTAAAGTTTTACCTGTTTTATTGCGAGACACTTCTGTTTTCAGTGTTTTGTAACTTGCTATAAAATATAGCTTTGAAATGAAACTGGGTATTTACAATAACCTGAGTTATAGAAAAAACAAAATCATTTGAATGTTCCAGGCATTTTGTTTGTTCGTTAACCTCATATGGCTTTTATGTTTAAATGAAATGTTCTTCTCCGTGACATGGTCTCCACAGAGCTCTGCTGTGGGCTTCATATTCCTAGGGATGTAGCAATGGAACTTCCTGAGTAGCAGTCCTCAGCTAGGAGGCATGTGCATGACTCTCAAGTTCGAAGTTCCATAGTTCGAGGATATCCATATTCTAGCCCTCCTTGGTTCTGTGTGCCAGTCTCAGAAATAGCATGGCCCATTTTTCCATCATGGAGTGCACAGGCTGTTCAGTGAATAGTTCCAAACCAGTTTGTGTAGTTTCAGTCAAAGGGAATTCACTTTCAGCTTTTATGTCTTGACCATGTTGACACCTGTTATTATATTAGGTCCATTTGGGCCTTGCCCAAGATTCGAGATAGCGGAGAGGATGAGGTTGTGCTCTCGCCCAACAAATATATTCAATATGTTTCTGCTAAGGCTTTCTACTGTATTTTCTACTAAGACTTTCATTATATGGGCCAAGTCTTCATTTGAATGGCCCCCCAAATAATTCACCACCAGTGCTAACTGGTAAATGGCTGTATTCTGAAAAACATTGCTTGTATTGATCTAAAATATTTAGTGCTTCTTACTTTTTTTGACCAAAGTTTTCTTTTTGCTTCCAGCTCGGATCGGCTGATAGAAGAAACAATAAGGTAGGAATGGATTTACTAATTTATTATCATCTTTTATAGAATCAGTATTAGCTCTGGATGCTGTTCAAAGTAATCAGTCATTTTATGTATACAACATCCATACTGAACCTAAGTCATATAAGTGTATTGCAAATAAAATTAGGTCTGTTTGATTCCATCCACCCATTCTAGAGCAGTGCACTGCTGTCATTTAAAATGTTTTGTCCATTTTAATTTAGCAATTTAGACATTTATGCAAAGATTTTTATGGATATTAATTATTAAAATATGGCATACAATTTAGTGTAGTCGTGTTCAGACATGCTAATGAAGGAACTAGTGCTACATGGCTTTTGTAACATGTAACCACATTCACTACCTTAGTATTGCAGCTCATATCAGAGAGGAGGTTTTTACAAGCAAATATCTGGGTGATTATTACTATTGTGTGATTGATCATTTATTTATTTATTTTTATTTGTGTGGTTGAAATCTACCATTTTGCATTGGACTGGAAATTTCAGTGTCAGATTTCTGAAGCATCATATTCCAGCATTATAAATTACTTTTCTCTTACATGCCCTTTCCAATCAGCCATCTAACACTGGGATTTTGCAATCAAATAATTAAGAGTTCTTGAAACAAGTCCTAAGTTTGAGATTCTCTCATAAGAATTTTTGAAGGGAAAATTTTATTTCAGATAATGCTTGTAACGGGATAAGTGATCAACACTGCCACTAAGAGGTGCAGCAAGATGTGACGTGTGTCCATTAAGGGCTGGCTAGCAAGCCAAAGTACAGTTAGCTCAGTACAATTAGTGTAATGGGGGAATGGGTTGAAACACAGTAATGTACTGTGAGGTGCATCAAGCTAACAGAAACCATTAGGGTGGTCAGCACTGTGATACGTAGAAAGATGGATATTTGTTTACATGAGCACCACTTGCTTGATTCAACATCCTCAATATCTGGACACCTTCAAAAACTGGCTTTCCTGATTAAACCCCCATTTCATCGCCTTGCTCAAAACACCTTTTGCTAAGAAGCATTTATATACTGACACTCTCCCCATCCTGTGAAAACTAAGCATCAACTCCACATTTCTGCTACCTGCTAGCTAAGGGGCCTGAGATTCTTGAAATCTTGATCTTCTGCAAAGTGACCTAATGTTTTAGCAGTTGAGTCCCCCACCTATTCTCTGGATTGTGTATCAGCACCTGTGGGGAGATTTACTTGTGATGTGATATTGCCTACAGTCTATTGACTGGATGGTTGGGTTCTGAGCTCTTTGCTTTTACTTAGTGGGAGTGTGTTTGTTGCATTAACAGATGAACTTTGCCTCTGGGAATCTGGGTTCCTGAACTCATCATTGTACAGTTCATTAGCTCTAAAGAGGGGACTGGCTCCCCATCCCAACCGGGTGCCAAGGAGCTTCTCTGTTGTATGTTATGTAAATCTGGTTTGTTTGGTAGCCACAAGCAGCAGCTACCAGGATATGTAATTTAATTTGCATTGCTTCATTTCAGGTATTGTACCACAATACCTGACCTCCTGAGGTTCCTTCCAACCCTGATATTCTATGATTCTATGAATTCAGGCTCTGCTTAAAGTCAGAATGGATTTTCTGTTTTGCCCTTTTCCTTCTCGAGTAATTGCAAACATTCGGGTATGATGTTAATTTGTGGTAACACCCACTGCATCTGAATGGAATTTACCAGTTAGAAAATCATCCAGCTCTTTAATTAGAGCATTGTCCATTGCTGCCCAATTAAAACACACGGACTTATGTAGAAGAGGCTGTTTGAATGCTGATTCCTTGCGTGACTGCAATGTAATTAGCTTATCTGGCTACTAATGCCTCTGTGTCTTTAAGAGTTGCATCTGTTGTAGTTCATTGTTTGGATGTAACTCAGAAGGCTGCAAAATCATTAATAATTTTTTAAAAGGTTTGTTACTAACTTTACATAGAAACATTGGAAAGTGCCTTTTGTGATTGTGGGGGGCCTTTGTTGATGATCTCAGGCCTGTTACCAGTGGGCAGGTGGCCACATTACCAAACCCACCAACACAGCTAGCACTAACTGTCCCCCTGGTTGGCAGTCCCAATAGAGAAGTTAAGGAGTGAATAAGCCCAGAGAGCAAACTCCTCTGTATGCTCCCTCCACAGGAATGAGCAGGGGAGGGGGTCATGGTCTCTGCTGTGCTGGTGCGTGTGCTGGACCTGTTCCGTGACTAATGGAGGTATAGCTTCCCCAAGGCAGTCTGCACATTTCAGAAACTCTCCATCCATTTTTACAAAAATTGTTAAAAGCTCTTACATGACACAAGGTTCTAAAGCAGCATATTTCTGCTCAAGGATGTGTGGGATGTGATGCCTTGCACAGCAGTTCTTTTGGGGGACAGTGTTCACTTGCCGTGGGCAGATTTAAACATAAATATCTGTCTATATTTAAACGTATTTAGTGTTCTCGGATTTTCTTCTCCACTTTCAAACTTTGTCATTTTCTCAAAATGGGAATCAAGGGCTTACTAGTGACTGTATTTTTCATTTACCATACATACTTTTTGAAGCATTGTTTTGTAGAGTATTGTTTGAAGCATACATCAGACTGTAAGCTCTGTCCGACCAGTGATTAGTAGAAAGTTCCATAGATACCTTTAATTTAGTATTTCTCTTAGGATTTTGCAAAAAGTCCCTCAGTTCTGGTGGTGATTGTCAATACACTTTGTTTACTTTAGGGAGAAATTGCCTTCTGTCTAGGAATAGAGTGACTTATTCGATGGGAGAGAGGGAAGGAAAATGTCCCGTCCTATGTCGTCACCCACCCACCCCCACCACCGCCACCACCCCTCTCCCCAAACAGCCCATCCCTTGGCTCTAAACTTTCTCTGATATAACAGGGCCAAGGCTCATCCACTTTGCCTTGCAGTCTTTCCAAAGGAACATGGTATAGTAGATTTTTCTGTAATCTGCGCTAATTGTGTGTGGCCCCGTCACCCTCTAGCAGCTCTGTCACATTCAAAGGTTTATGACCTGGTACTGCTTCCATGCTAGGAGATATGGTTCTTTAGCTCAAGTGATAGAGAATCATGCTTTCTCATCCGTAGGTGCCAGGTTCACTGGCAATAGGTGACCCAAACAGGGGCATTGTTACGTTGGCTAAGGTGTCCGTAACCACTAGATGACAATCTGTTCTCAGAGCCAAGAATCATGACGCCCAGCATTCCACAGCAGGAGAAGTCAAAAATCAGAAGACAGACCAAAAACATGACTTCATCTATTTATAAAAATTTCATGATTTTGGGGCCAATATCGTATTTTTGGATGATGTTTTTGGACTTTTGGCGTTGGCAATACTCCACTTACATTAAACTTTGACTTCATTGTAGAAGATGATGGATGGCAACGGAGGAAGATATTATTTGAGTTTTAGCTTCAGTAATAAGAGGCACAACGGAAAATTGTTGGCAAAATTTCATCAACCAAAGGGTCCTTCTGATTCCAAAGGATGAGCCATATACCCAGGTCAATATATAACTCAGGTCTTATCCAATAATCATTCTGCTGACGGTCTTTTAGTATCTAATATCTAACTGGTTTCAGAGTAACAGCCGTGTTAGTCTGTCTTTGCAAAAAGAAAAGGAGGACTTGTGGCACCTTAGAGACTAACCAATTTATTTGAGCATGAGCTTTCGTGAGCTACAGCTCACTTCATTGGATGCATACCGTGGAAACTACAGAAGACATTATATACACACAGAGACCATGAAACAATACCCCCTCCCATCTCACTGTCCTGCTGGTAATAGCTTATCTAACTGTTTATTTATAAGATAAAAGAGGAAAGAGTTAAAATGGTCAAAGAAATCAAATACATATGCTCATTGCAAAGTTCTTATATAGGTTTGTAGCAGCGATGGAATAAACTGCTAGCTTATAATGTCTCTGGTAACATCCAAAAGATTGGAAGGTCCTCAGTCCTTTGATTGTAATGCTCCTCTTAGTGTAAGTCCATAGTCCAGAGATCAGAGCAAGAAAGAGGCAAAATGGAGATGCTTCCAGTGCCTGTACTTTCTCCCATGTGGAGGGAAAACTCTCAGTTTTAGTTAGTGGAAAAGTCCAGTTACAAAATGGAGTCCAGAGTCACATGAGCTAGTCACGTGACCTTGCATGCTTCAGTGACTCAGGAGCAACCATTACCCATATTCTGGCTGAAGCATCCTCAGGAAAGTCCCATTGAGCAGGGATAAGCTTCTTCCATCGTCTGTTTTAGGAGCTAAGTGTTCTTTAATGGGCCATCAACTTGAATAGACCTTTCACAATGTGCTGGCCTGACTGGATGTAAACTAACTACTCTGAAACCTACCTTGTGGGTGTTACCACAGGAGCAAACAGTGTTTGAAATATTGGTACACAGTCAATATTCATAACTTCAGATACAAAGATGATACATGCATACAAATAGGACAGTCATATTCAGCAAGTCATAATTTTTCCATTAATCCCTTACATGACATACTTTGTACAAGATTTGTTGCAATTGTATGGTGATATACATAGTCATATTTTAATAACAGAAGATCACACCCTCCACTTATGAAAAGTTGTAAGGGTTCTTAATGACATGGTGGAGAGGACCTTGGTTTAGGGTCTCGGCCAAAAACGCAGTGCCCCTTAATGCCCTTGGGAAAACACTGTTCTGCTCTGGTTGTATGAGTTTTCAAACCTGGCAAGTGTCTGAAGGAATGTTCCCAGCCACTTTGTTCCCTCCTGAAGTGGGGACTTCACTGTTACTCCCAGTGAGGAGGGGGAAGAGAGTAGGGGCCTTGTAGTTTTCTCTGTGTGTATGCATGCATGTACTGGCTCTTAGGTTGCTGATTACAGTGCATCCCATCAGTACTGGGGCTGTCAAACTAAGATTCCATCTGTTTTGAAACAGTCTTTAAGATTGGTTCTGCCAAACCCTTTCCTGGTAACATAGCTTTGCTGGGCTATGTAGCAAGAAGAAAATTTCTGAGTGCTTTTAAGAATCTAGGTTTGAAAACAGTTTTCCACCTCAGAACCCTTTACAATACCTATATATGTGTGTGTGAGTCCATTTTTGTTGAAGTAGAATAACATTTATGGGCTTCTTAAAAGTGAATCTTCAATGTATTTAACATTAACACTTGGCTTGGAGCCCTACACTTGACACATCAGATTATCATGCTGTCATGGATTATTCATATTTAGACACTAAAGCATGTAAAAGAAACCAAGGAGAGGTAAAGAAGCAGAAACTAACTTTCAAAACCATAAAATTCATCTGCCACTATGCAGTTAAATATATTCTATTTCAGAAGAGAAGGCTGAGTGGCAGGGCTTCCAGCAGAGACCAGGGATATTGGATCTTGGTTTTCCCAGAACTCAGATAACTAGCGTATTCTAAAAGAAATTTACTAGCTGTTTCCTCCTTATGTTAAGGCAGAGGTAGGTACTCTCAGTATGACACAGATGCTTAATTTCTTAAAGGACACACTTTTAATTGATTTTTAACAAAAGAACATAACCTTTTATTTCTGCTATATCTTTTATGAGCCAGGATGACCAGAACAGAACTCACCACTCCAGGTGGGGGTACACCATCAATGTATATAAAGACATAATGTGATTTCAGTATAACTTTTGCATTATATTCTTAATACATCTTAACATTTTGTTTGCATGTTTGAGTATAATGTATGCATGATTCGTTACTTGATGCAGTTTGAAGATAATCCAACACTGGCTGTTCTGAATGAAAGCCAAATCACCAATTGGTGACATTTCATTAACAAGGCTTGCTGACAACCTACATTGAGCTTTCCCCCATCCCTGCACTGCCCCTTAAAATTGACCTCCCCAGCCAGGCAATGTGCTTTAAGAGCCAGTGATCTCATGGTTGAGAAGCTAGGTCCCCAAAGGGTTACCTTGTTTCATTTTAATAATTCTTTGCACTCACATCCAAGAATATTTTGTTTTACAAAGAATAAGAGCTTCGTTAAATTAACTCACATTTGACACATTCATAGAATCATAAAATATCAGGGTTGGAAGGGACCTCAGGAGGTCATCTAGTCCAACCCCCTGCTCAAAGCAGGACCGATCCCAAATTAAATCATCCCAGCTAGGGCTTTGTCAAGCCTGACCTTAAAAACTTCTAAGGAAGGAGATTCCACCACCTCCCTAGGTAACGCATTCCAGTGTTTCACCACCTTCATAGTGAAAAAGTTTTTCCTAATATCCAACCTAAATCTCCCCCACTGCAACTGGAGACCATTACTCCTTGTTCTGTCATCTGCTACCACTGAGAACAGTCTAGAGCCATCCTCTTTGGAACCCCCTTTCAGGTAGCTGAAAGCAGCTATCAAATCCCCCCTCATTCTTCTCTTCCACAGACTAAACATCCCCAGTTCCCTCAGCCTCTCCTCATAAGTCATGTGTTTCAGTCCCCTAATCATTTTTGTTGCCCTCCGCTGGACTCTTTCCAATTTTTCCACATCCTTCTTGTAGTGTGGGGCCCAAAACGGACACAGTACTCCAGATGAGGTCTCACCAGTGTTGAATAGAGGGGAACGATCATGTCCCTCGATCTGCTGGCAATGCCCCTACTTATACATCCCAAAATGCCATTGGCCTTCTTGGCAACAAGGGCACACTGTTGACTCATATCCAACTTCTCGTCCACTGTCACCCCTAGGTCCTTTTCTGCAGAACTGCTGCTGAGGCATTCGGTCCCTAGTCTGTAGCGGTGCATTGGATTCTTCCGTCCTAAGTGCAGGACTCTGCACTTGTCCTTGTTGAACCTCATCAGATTTCTTTTGGCCCAATCCTCCAATTTGTCTAGGTCCCTCTGTATCCTATCCCTTTCCCGTTGCCTATCCCTACCCTCCAGCATATCTACCACTCCTCCCAGTTTAGTGTCATCTGCAAACTTGCTGAGAGTGCAATCCACACCATCCTCCAGATCATTTATGAAGATATTGAACAAAACCGGCCCCAGGACCAACCCCTGGGGCACTCCACTTGATACTGGCTGCCAACTAGACATGGAGCCATTGATCGCAACCCATTGAGCTTGACAATCTAGCCAGCTTTCTGTCCACCTTATAGTCCATTCATCCAGCCCATACTTCTTTAACTTGCTGGCAAGAATACTGTGGGAGACCATGTCAAAAGCTTTGCTAAAGTCAAGGAACAACATGTCCACTGCTTTCCCTTCATCCACAGAGCCAGTTATCTCGTTATAGAAGGCAATTAGATTAGTCTGGCATGACTTGCCCTTGGTGAATCCATGCTGACTGTTCCTGATCACTTTCCTCTCCTCTAAGTGCTTCAGAATTGATTCTTTGAGGACCTGCTCCATGATTTTTCCAGGGACTGAGGTGAGGCTGACTGGCCTGTAGTTTCCAGTATCCTCCTCCTTCCCTTTTTTAAAGATGGGCACTACATTAGCCTTTTTCCAGTCATCCGGGACCTCCCCTGATCGCCATGAGTTTTCAAAGATAATGGCCAATGGCTCTGCAATCACATCCGCCAACTGCTTTAGCACTCTCGGATGCAACGCATCCGGCCCCATGGACTTGTGCTCGTCCAGCTTTTCTAAATAGTCCCGAGCCACTTCTTTCTCCACAGAGGGCTGGTCACCTTCTCTCCATGCTGTGCTGCCCAGTGCAGTAGTCTGGGAGCTGACCTTGTTCGTGAAGACAGAGGCAAAAAAAGCATTGAGTACATTAGCTTTTTCCACATCCTCTGTCACTAGGTTGCCTCCCCCATTCAGTAAGGGGCCCACGCTTTCCTTGACTTTCTTCTTGTTGCTAACATACCTGAAGAAACCCTTCTTGTTACTCTTAACATCTCTTGCTAGCTGCAACTCCAGGTGTGATTTGGCCTTCCTGATTTCACTCCTGCAAGCCCGAGCAATATTTTTATACTCATCCCTGGTCATTTGTCCAATCTTCCACTTCTCGTAAGCTTCTTTTTGGAATTTAAGAGCAGCAAGGATTTCACCATTAAGCCAAGCTGGTCGCCTGCCATATTTACTATTCTTTCTACACATCGGATGGTTTGTCCCTGTAACCTCAATAAGGATTCTTTAAAATACAGCCAGCTCTCCTGGACTCCTTTCCCCCTCATGTTATTCTCCCAGGGGATCTTGCCTATCAGTTCCCTGAGGGAGTCAAAGTCTGCTTTTCTGAAGTCCAGGGTCTGTATTCTGCTGCTCTCCTTTCTTCCTTGTGTTAGGATCCTGAACTCGACCATTTCATGGTCACTGCCTCCCAGGTTCCCATCCACTTTTGCTTGCCCTACTAATTCTTCCCGGTTTGTGAGCAGCAGGTCAAGAAGAGCTCTGCCCCTAGTTGGTTCCTCCAGCACTTGCACCAGGAAATTGTCCCCTACATTTTCCAAAAACTTCCTGGATTGCCTGTGCACCGCTGTATTGCTCTCCCAGCAGATATCGGGGTGATTGAAGTCTCCCATGAGAACCAGGGCCTGCAATCTAGTAACTTCTGCGAGTTGCCGGAAGAAATTATGCATGAAGGATAAACAAATGCTTTGTAGCTAACTTCTTATTTTCCCATCCCCACCCTCTCCAGGTAGCTGGGTCTCATTGAATTATTCAGGAATATTTGGTTATGCACCTTTTTTCTGCAATTTTAAAATTTGGGTCACCCAACATTTCCTTTTCTGAGAATATTTCAGTAGAAGTTGTCGAGATGCCCCATATTTTGTGAAAGTTCTAAGTTCCTAATCTGTAAACTTTAAAGTCTACTTGCTTTTGATTCCCTCACTTATAAAGTAGGCTGCTTCTCTGATCGGATGTTAAAACATGAAATCCTCCATTCCATAATAAAGTCTCATAATTATTTCCCCAGGGCACCTTGTAGATAGCTCAGCAGCACTCTATCTCCTGGCAGTCATCTCCCATCTCTTCTTCAGTACCTTGAAGGCTGCTTTAATGAATCATTAGAAGTGTTGTAAGAAAATATATAGCTTAATGCAAAAAGGGGATTTGCTGCTGCATGAGGATTCTGTCTGAACAATTAACTATGAAACCAGTGCATAGATCTGAAACTGAAATTCTTAGACAAAGTTTCCTGTGTGCAGTAGTGAAATCCGACCTACAGTTATCGAGTTATACACCGCCCAGTAATCCAAAATTCCTGGAAGCTTTCCTCAGTAGCTAATTATTTTTCTGGAACTTCTGTTGATATTATGAGCTCAAAACACTAGGGAGGAAAAACGTTTGTACTTAGTTACAAATGTATATAAATGATCTTACAAATGATATGTGATTTGACATATAATACTGCCTGACAGGCATCTGATTTTTATTTACAGACTTTTTTTAGCATTGGATGATAGCTTGCTGCTTCTTTTCTGTACTCAGCTATTGATGGCCTGTTGAGAATTTCTGTTAATACCTTTTGTTGAACATCCTTTCACCACATTCTTATGTAGTATTGAGATAAAGACAGATTGCTGTAGCTTGTTTCTCTTTCTCTTGCATGTTAATTTCAGCCCTGGTCTACACTAGGACTTTAGGTCGAATTTAGCAGCGTTAGATCAGTGTAAACCTGCACCTGTCCACACGATGAAGCCCTTTATTTCGACTTAAAGGGCTCTTAAAATCGATTTCCTTACTCCACCCCGACAAGTGGATTAGCGCTTAAATCGGCCTTGACGGGTCAAATTTGGGGTACTGTGGACACAATTCGACGGTATTGGCCTCCGGGAGCTATCCCAGAGTGCTCCATTGTGACTGCTCTGGACAGCACTCTCAACTCAGATGCACGATTGTTTGCCGTTGCTCTGACGCAGGGAGGGGCGACTGACGACACGGCTTACAGGGTTGGCTTACAGGGAGCTAAAAGGAGGTGGCTTTACATCAAGGAGTATTTCAGGCAGGACTTCACGGAGGGTTCCAATAAGAAATGGTGCACCTAAGTTATTGTTCTTATTGGAACAAGAGGTTAGTCTGGCCTCTGATTGATACATGGCTAGATTTACCTCGCTGCACCTTCTCTGTGAGTGACCGCAGTGTGACCTAGAGGAATGAGTCCCGGGGGGGGGTGGGGGGGTTTCAAATGAGTACAAAACAAATCTGGTCTATTTCTTGTTTTGATACACTCCATCTATCTTTTATATCTTTGGCTGGCAGCAGACGGTGCAGAAGGACTGCATGCCATCCTCATCTCTTGCCTGCCCGGCAGAAGATGATGCAATAGGACTGCTAGCAAGCTGTATCACCTGCCTGCTCACCATAAGATGGTTCAATAGGACTGACTGCAGGACTAAAGAGAATGACTTGATCAAGTCACTCCAAATTTAGTCCCTGCGCCCATGTCTGCCCAGGCGCTCCTGATCGACCTCACACAGGCGACCAGGAGCACCTCGGACATGACGATGACGGCTACCAGTCCTATTGCACCGTCTGCTGCCACAAGGCAATGGGTTGCTGCTGCTGTGTAGCAATGCAGTACAGCGTCTGCCAGCACCCAGGAGACATACGGTGACAGTGAGCTGAGCGGGCTCCATGCTTGCATGGTATGGCATCTGCACAGGTAACTCAGGAAAAAAGGCGCGAAACGATTGTCTGCCCTTGCTTTCACGGAGGGAGGGAGGGAACGGGGGTCTGACGATATGTACCCAGAACCACCCGTGACAATGTTTTAGCCCCATCAGGCATTGTGATCTCAACCCAGAATTCCAATGGGCAGCGGAGACTGCGGGAACTGTGGGATAGCCACCCATAGTGCAACGCTCCGGAAGTCTACTCTAGCCTCGGTACTGTGGAAGCACTCCGCCGAGTTAATGCACTTAGAGCATTTTCTGTGGGGACACACACACTCGAATATATAAAACCGATTTCTAAAAAACCGACTTCTATAAATTCGACCTAATTTCGTAGTGTAGACATACCCTTAGACGTGAAAGGGATCTCCTCTGTAAAGATGAATCATTCTCTTTCACTGGGCTAAGTTAGTTCAGGTACCCATGAAACAAACAGATTTGCCGTGTGGTGTGTTTTCTGTTATTCACAAAAAGAGACTCCTTGATGAGTTTTCTGTATGTGACCTCCCTCTGCTCTTCCTGTAGACGTGAAGGACATTAGTTAACTGAGTCAGACAAGCCCTTCAAAAACAAGCATTGGTCAGATTGTTGATGACCACTTTTTGGACTGATAGCATTAATTTTCTCCCCTTTGCCTCAGAGTACCTTGCATTTATATGACAGGTTTCAGAGTAACAGCCGTGTTAGTCTGTATTTGCAAAAAGAAAAGGAGGACTTGTGGCACCTTAGAGACTAACCAGTTTATTTGAGCTGGTTAGTCTCTAAGGTGCCACAAGTATTCCTTTTCTTTTTGCATTTATATAGCTCCTATCATTTCAAAGCACTTTTCAAACTACAGGAATCGTGTCAACCACCTCTGGGGGTGACATAGGGTAGGTTTTAATAGTGCACACCAACACTATAGAACATTTTAAGACAGGAAGCCAAGAGTGTCACAGCCAATTGGAACTTCTGGTAGGCAGAATGTCGTTACCCCAATTTCAATTTGAGCAGGATGTTGGGGTTAACACTTCACTTTTATATACAATGACTTTGGGATGTTTAATGGTTGTCAGAACCTTGGTTTTACATCTCCCTTAAAAGATGGTTCCTCCATCAAGGTATTGCCTGCTATCACTATGCTAAGACAAAGCACTTAATATTTAACTGTAAATTATTAACAGTATAGCCCCCCCATCTAGCTAAAACTGGAAAACCAAAAATGGGCTGCATATACTTATTGAAAGGCTAAATTATTTCCTGGTGCAACTCCATTGACTACAATGGAATTATGCCATCAGACAATTTGGACCTGAGCATTTAATGCCACATAGAACTCTTGGTTGGCAGACAACATGATGGCAACGTTCTTGGAGCTCTTTCTGGTTAGGAAATTCAGGAATTTAAACTGATGGCCTGTTTTGAGAGGTCTAACAGAGAACTCTCCCTACTTTGACAATCTGCGATGGGAACAAGATTTAGAAATATAAAATTAAGAACTTGCTTTGCTAACGTGCAATAGCAACTTGCTTTGTCTTTGTCTTCCATCCAAGTGCTGAAGCCATCCTGGCCTTGCTTAGCTTATAAGATCTGATGAGATCATAAGTGAGATGGCTGGAAATCCCTATTGCTTCTCCAAGTAGCCAGCAATTTTTGTTTTATGCTGATCTGACATGAATATATAAAAAAGGATGCTGAAGATGATTTATAAAAGCAAAGTAGTCCACTGGAGACAGGAATTGCTTTAAGGCTTTTGTTAGTTCTAGCCTGATGACTTTTAATTCTCTTAAAGAATTTTTTAAACTTCAGAGTGGATCTTGAATGTTAGTCTGCTTTTATGGAGTTGTCATTTGGAAATATGAGTTTTAATACACTTCTTGTCACTAAACTGTTTATACATATCGATGATTGATCAGCTCCCAATTGATCAGTAAGCTTTCAACTTGATCCTAGTGCTAATGGAACTCTAAAGTGAAATAATTTATTGATCTGCTCTGTCAATACATATTATTTAGAAGAATTAACTGTAAAGAGCTTTGGGGTAGAGAGGCAAACACCGTCCATAAAGACACAAGATGATACCATAACTCCACAGTGATATTGGAAGCCATTGATGTTGTTCCTTTTACTTTCATGTTCCTCCAAACACTGCTGTTGGGTTGATTCACTTTGTTTACCTTCTCAATAATACTGTTATTTAATATTAATTGTAATGGTCTACTCTTATATCTCTGTAGATGAGCATGATACTTTACAAACTCTCAGGTGGGCTAGGCATTGCCCCTAAGGGCTTCCAGTTGAGTATGAAAAAAAACCAAAAGAAAAGAGGAGGCATGAGGTTGGAAAAGAGTCTCCTAAGAGATCAGTGATAGCAGTTCAGATTTTTTTGTAAAGTAGGGGAGGGAAGATGTGTGGCACATGGTAGAGAGGGTGAAGTTATGAGCATAAAGGACTTCTTGGAGTGGAAAAGGTAGAGTAGAAAGTGGAAGAAGCCAAAAGCAGTGTCATGCTACAGGGAGGTGTTTTAGAGACTATTGACTCAGTGGATTTGTTTGTTCCTCTAGTGAAATTCAAGTGAGTTTTGGTATTGATGCTTTACTACAGTTCTCCAAAGACAACTGTTGGACTCAGCCATTCTGTCCATCTTCCCTGCTGCTTTGCTAATGCTGATTGTAGTGTCACAGAGGAGCAGCAAGGCAATATTGTGCCATAGGATGATCCAGAACTGTTTATCCCAGGGTGACTGTCTTGTTTAGAGGACCTTTATTGCTCCCTTGCTAATTATTCTGAGTTCAGGTTCCCATAAATGTGTCACATTTAAAGAGACCAAGAAAGGCCTGGTCTGCACTTGAAAAGTATCCCAGGGGAACGATTTTGTTGGAAGAGTGATTGTTTTTCACCAAAATAGTGTTATGGGTAGAACATTTAATATGGGTGCAGTTCCATCAGTATAAAGGTGCTATATACAGAGAGAGCTTTTTCCCTTCCTGTATAGCAATATGCCACACCAGTAGGAGCACTTTTATACTGGTTAGCTGCATCCACCCCAGGATGATGGATTGGTATTAACTATTCTGGTATTGTTATAGTAATAGGAGTTGTAAGTGCAGATCAGCCCAACTTCCTGAAATGAAATAAATTCCTTTTCATTATAAACCTGCTCTTGAGAACCAAACATTTCCAGTGTCAAGGGTTATGTCTGCACAACACCTTGGAGTCCATGTGAGCAAGCCTCCCAGCCCAGGCCAACGGATTTGCGCTAGTGCTCTAAAAATAGCTGTATGGACAGCATGTGGAAGTTTCAGTTCCAACTGGAGCTCAGGCCCTGAAGCCCACCCTCTCCCTAGGCTTCAGAGCCCAAGCCACAACTTCTAAGAGCGGTGTACACAGCTGTTTTTAGAGCACTAGCCTTTGCCCCACTAACCTAAGACTCTCAATCCAGGCGCACAAGCTCACTCCTGGGGCTCCAAGTGCTGCATAGACATAACCAAAGAAGTTTGGTAAAATAGGGTCAGTTATGACCAGTGCTGTGGATATCAACAAAATGCAACATTAGCCATATACCATGGGACCTGGGAAAGAGAGTTAGGCTTTTATCTCCAATGCATTCCTGACTCTTCATACTTGCTGTCACTAGAAACAGTGTTCAGAGAATTAGCAGGGGCTGCGGTTCTGTATAAAGACACGTCGGGGCTCAGCAAGTTAAAAATATTGTGCAAAGGTTGGGGGTCTGCCCCTGTCTTCAGTGAGAGAGAGCTCTTTTTCTAACTGAGGGTTTCCCCCCTCTGAGAAGGGCAGCATTAAACTTGTTCTCTTGTTGCCCTATTTTATGTTATAATGCTTGTAAAGTATTTAATCTTTTGCCCCTCCAAAACAAAACTTCTCAGACAATCTAAACCTCAAACTGTATCAGGACCCATTTGATTTTTAAACCTTTATGCTCCTCATGTGGGTTTAGTCAACAGAAAGGTAAGGGTTACATCCTCAGCTATTACCCAGTCATATCGGTATATATGGTGTATGCTGTGTGTGTTCTTGAAACATTCACTAGCCAGGAAGACTGGTACTGCTCTAGTTATGTTATTCTTTTCTCTTCCATGTTCTTTATTAAACACACCAGGTCTCCACGAGCCACAGCTCTCACATCTTTCTACTGCCCCCAGGTGTAACTGAGCTTAAATGTTTCTCTTAAGAAAGCCATTCCATTCAGGTCAGCTAAATAAAATTTGAGCTGCAGTTGTAAGTAATAGGCTGCCCATTCATTTTCTCTTTGATCTCCTAAAACAGAACAGAAACCAAATTTTCAAAAAACGTTTTTGAAATGCCTTGTCAGCGTCTTTCATTGCCTGATTATTTACCGTGTTATTGATCACTGAGGGGGGAAGGAGGTGTGCCTGCCTTTTCCAGAATGAATGAAATTTGAAATAAAAACACGTACTTTTGTTATGAAAAGTTATTTTAGTATGACCCTACTCTTGTATGTGTGTAAAATATAATGCATAGCTGCTGCATCTGGTGCTAAAACTGCATGGTATGATTTAGAAGTATGTGAGCTGGCTGGCTCATGGATAGAGTTCTCGGCAAGGACAAGTGTTTTAAGTGAATTTGGTGACATGATGGAAATACATTGAGAATTAGATTACCCCAAAACAATGTGGCCTCTCTTTCTACTCCAGCTAACGAGGAAAACCGTCCATTCTAACTCACTAGTAAAAGATAAATTAGTACCGGCGTGGACAAGCTTAGCCCAACTGATGAGCCTTCATTGCCAGCTTGCCAGGAGCCTGAGGACTGCATCTACCTTGTGTAAAATAGAATAGATGGCAGCACTCTCATAGAACATAGACACTACAGAAACTGTGGATGTCTTTACATGTGATCCTTGTTGTGGAGTTCCATTGGCTGTATTTGACCTCAGGCTGCACTTTGATCATCTCTCCATTACAAAGCTCACTTTTTCAGATTGCACTAATCCTTTTAATTGTGATTGAACTCTCATTTACTCAATTATTTTTATCTCCAACACCATAGTGTACCCAACAAGGCTTTCAGGTGCTATCTTGAGCGAAACAAATATGTGGATCCTCACAGTTCAACCAAACCCCTGATTGTAGGATCTCTGCCATAAAATGTTTCTAGGCTGGTCTCTAATGTTGTCTCATCTTTTTGTTTTAATAATCTGCACTGTTACCAAAGTTGCATGCTTTTGCCTACTAATAGCTTATTAAAAGGAAAAGTGGTAAAAGGCTAATTGTTGAAGATTAGTGGAGAAAATGGGATCTCTGGAGGGTAGCAACATCCCATTCATCTGAAGGAGCTCTGCACACCTTGCTTTTCCGTTGTTTCAGCTTCCAGGTTATTTTTAGTACCAGCGATTTGATCCATTCTTTTTTTTCCTCCTCCAGCATTGCCATGGCAACAAAAGAAAATATGACTTCGCAGAGAGGGATATTGAAGTCAATACAAAGCAAAATGAACACCTTGGCCAGTATCCTTTCTGAAAGAGCTGTGCTGCGAGTGCCTTCAGGGAGAAGCGATCTCGAGACAATACATTCTGCAAATTGGGGTTCAACATATTTTAACAGGCAATGGCAATATAACACAGTCATCGTACATCTACTGAGCCAAGGATTGCATTATGCCTGTCCCACTCCATCAGTAAGATGTCTTGCTCGGATTAACAGTGTGATAAACTTAGCTGTTGGGTTTTTTAAATGCAACTTTGAATACTACATATAAGCCAACATTTAATTTTCATTTAGAGATCTAGAACAACAAAATCTAACATACTCCAACTACATACACTCTGCTAGAAGTATTATTGTATTTTATTGTTTTCCTGGCATTTTACTTTCAGGGACAAATGGCTGCAGTTTGATGTGGATGTGTCATGGCTGTAGTGCATAGCTAAATGTTTCCATGACCTGAAGATCCCCTTGTGTCTCTCAGACCTCTTGATTTTAAGTTTTTAGTTTGTTCGTTTCATCTCCCCCATTTCATGCTCCAGGCTAAAGAATGTGCTGGATTGTGAAGTCATGCGTGCTTACCATTTTTCCTACTATTTCTTCTTTTCCATTGTAGCAGCACAACGAAGGGCATTAGACTCTTGATTAGACAGAAGATATGTCCTGAAGATATGTAGCTTGATGAGACATAAATTTCAAGGGACTGTTTTTTAAGGGACTGGCAAGAACAAAAGCAACTCAATAAACATTAGCCTTAAAAGATTCTTGGGTGCAAAGACAAAGCTCTGAAGCTTGCAAACTTGTTGCAGATCTCATTTTTATACATTAGATAAATCTCAGCATTTTACAGGGAGGGCAGTTCTTCCCTCTATGTCATGCAGTAAACAGTCTTCATCTGTGGGAAATGAGCTATTTTTGTAGCCAAACACCATCCGTTGTTTCCTTTACCATTACTAGTGTTCTGCTAAATAAATTCCACAACCTTTTGTATGCAGCTAGCCCAGATTTCATGCTGGATTACATATAGGCTTCTGCATGAACACCAACTTTAATCTTTTCTGTTATCCTCTTCCTCTGATTGTTTTTTATTAATGAAGTAAAATTGTAATCTTGCTAACTAGCCATAGGACCTTTTTGTCACATCTGTTTTCTTTGTTTTGTGATTAGTTCTGAACTCTTTGCTTTGCTGCTAACATCTGTGTATAGATCTGGGGTCTGCCCAGTTTTGATGCTGCTTGGTAATATGACCTTAACTCAGACCCCCAAAGATCGGTTTCCCGCAGTGAACAATCTGATTCAAAGGATCAACTTACGGAAACGACGGGACTCTCTCATCCTGGGTGGCGTCATTGGCATCTGTACCATCTTATTGTTGCTATATGCTTTCCATTGACGGACATTCTCCTTAGACTCTGATAACCTTATCTGCTCCCAACCCATCAAGGAGAAGTGGGTGGGGGAAGTCAGTAGAGCTGATAAACAGCCTGCACATGATGGCTGGAATATCAGCATGATGTCTAAGGTTTATGGTGGCAGACTTTACAACACTGGTTTTGAGCTGAAGCTGCAGTATTTCTCCTCCCCTGCCAAAACTATTTCTCTTTCTTTGGTCAAATTTTGCTTAAATATTTTTTTTAATCCCCTGTCTCACTACAAGGTAAGTAATATACAACATTTATGAGAATCAGTAGAGAATCTTCCCTACTGGATGATGGTAATGAAATCTGTCATTGGCTGTTAAGTGAAACAATTGTTAGCTTCTCTTAGGTGGAATTTCTTCAGGAAGCCAGTTTCCCCTGAAGGCCAAGTACAGGACTAGATACTTTTGCCCAATAATAAGGATATTGCAGCTTTAAGCCATCAAGTTGGTTGGTTACTGAATACAACCTCTAAGGTTTTTACTCATGATTGAGCTATTACGAGTCATTTCTACTTAACTTGTGCTGTGAAAACTGTGCTCCTTCCCACAAATTCCTGAGACAGATAAGGATTGTTCAATTCACTTTTTGCACAGAAGATGTCTGAACTGCTATCTGAGGAGCACTTACAAGGTTTTTTGTGGCTTTAAGGGGACTCCAGGAAATATTTGCAGTCCTGCTTTGGAAGAAGGGAGCATAGTATCCTCTCAGTTTTACCGTAGTATTAAGTCATTTAAAGTGACCAAATGCGCTTTCACCTGAAAGTAATCTTTTGGGTGTAAATATTTTGGTTTTGGCTGATATCACAAAAGGCTTCATAAAGACACAATAGTTTCAAAAGTCTATTTTAATTTAGATGAAAGGTATTCTAATAGCATTAATATTTTTACACTGTACGTAGGATGGAGTCTAACCTGTACGTTGGAAAGGGAAAATACTTCGGTTATGCCTGATGGCCAATGTATCTGTGTGCAGAATTGTTAAATACATAACTCCTCATAGCAAAGCGTTAAATGAATGAGTGGCTGAATATGCAATTACGTTTTTCTCTAATATCTGCAAACACACATCCATAGATATTTTTTTCAATTGTTCGGTGTCTAAACACAGCAGAGATTTTAGATTGTTAGCAAAACCTGTTGGGTTTGACTCTGCAGATGAGTATCTGTTAAAAAAAAAAAAATCTAACGTCAGGAATGTCTTTGATATAGCAAATCTACAATTACAGGTTCTCTCCCCTTTCCAATTGTTCTGTGCCATCTTCGCCTGTATTATAACCAGAACTAACAAAACTCTGAGGCACTGGCCTTTTTTCGAAGAACTTGATTAACTATTTGCACAACTGTCTTACAACACTCCCAAATTTAATGGGTCTTCCCATTAATAATAGTTGCCAGAGATGGTATTGAGGCCTTCCCCTGTCCCCAGGGCCTCCTCTGTGCTAGAAGAAGACAGGCCACCCACAACAGTTATCATTCATTTTATTACTGCTTTTATGGTGTATGTGCAGTACCCTGTTGGAGGAAGTAAAGAATTGTGTCTGTGTGGTGTGTGAGAAACCACACAGTTGTATAAACTGTATCGTTCATTTGGACTTGAAAAAGGCTTATGTGCAGAATAACATCTTTGTGACAAACAGGCTACAAAGACTCTTTTTGTGGGTTATTTTGGGGATTAGAAGGCACTTGCAATTAATGCTAGTAAAACTGAGGTTTGCCTTTTTAAATAAGGGATGGTCATTTGGTTGATTGGGGAATATCCCTGGTTTTGAAATGAAGTGCTCATTAGATTTCTTGATAAAGACTGAAGGATAAAGGACATTTATTAATGAATCTCTGTATATCAAAACTCTTCTCCCCAATACTTTATTTTCTTTGATTTTTCAAAGGGCCCTGATTGGCAGTTATGCTCCATTAGGGTTTATAGGATTTGGTTGCTATGTAGTTGGCAATTATACGACCTGCAAATCGTAAATAAATACATTTATTTAATCTGATGACCAGTCTTTTTAATGGGTTTAATCGATCTGGTGCATTATTTAATCTTACTGTGTGTTTAAAAAAAGCTATGGAAAATGTGCAGATTGTAGCAAATATCAATCAATTTGTTATGAGTGGGGAGAAGCCGATATGTTATAGGGCATAAAGGAGTAGAAATACGATGATTCCCTTTGAAAATGAGAGGTTAATATTGGAGGTGGCATTTCAGTGGTTGGCAGCTGCTCAGTGACTTTGAGAGGGTTTTGTATCAAATACATTTAATTATCCTAGCAGAATTGCCCTTTCGTGAACTACTGTCAGTGATGTACCTGACACAAGCAGGCATCCAGCATCTCTCTAAAATGGATAGAATGGCTGGCCTGGGGGGAGACTTGCTAAATGCCATGAGTCTCTCTTTTAGCATGGCTCTATAATTAGGGCAGTGGACCTTAAAATAAGGGAGAGGAAACAGAAAACAGTGGGCTGGTTCAAGATTTAATCCCAGTCTCTGACCCACAGCTCCTCTCTTTGCAGCTTGTTCACCTGCCTCCTATTGCAAAATGTATTTCCATATTTTTTTCATTGCGTCCAGCACTTCTCCGCCTTTCTGGTTCTCAAGGCCAGTTAGAGGTGCCTGCCTTGGAGGTGGGGCCCATCAGTGGCACTGGAGGTGTGCTTATCCTCCTGTTTATCCACCAGCAGGAGCTGTAGGGAGAAGTTGTGGCCAAAGCACAAAAACAAGCTTAGATCACTTTCAAGACGCTCCTCAGTCTCTATTGCGCCTCAGAGGGGAAATGCGTTGTTGTCCTGCGGGGGCTCTATTGTCACTTCTTTCCACGTGCTGTTTGTCAGTGACCAGCCACCCATTGTAAAGCTGTCTGGTAAGCCATCGGCTCTCCTCAGATTCCAGAAAAAGCTCTTCTACCCAGCCCCAAACAAACACAGGAACATTTCTTCCTCTTCAGTCTCCTGGCCCACTTTCTGGCTAAAGTTGCAGGATGATTTTTCAGACTCCAGTCACCGGAACAGCAATACTGGTAACATCCAGTGCTGCCTGAAAATTCTGTCCGTAAGTCGGATGCACAGCAGTGAATTTCCCTGGAGATTTTATGGACGTTTTTATGCCAAATGAGTGTTGCCTGTTGATGCTGTGCCTGGCAGCCTCAGTGCCAGACTGCTGTTCCTGCAGTGCCACTGATCACTATTCTGTATCCTTCACTAGAGAGTGCAAAGCAAGGATGCACAAAGGGTTTTATTTTATTCCCTCTGCCGGTCTCTGAGACCAATTGAATGTTCACCAGATCCCTCTTCATTAATAAGACAGGAAGGTGCTTTTGTTAATCCTAGAGTCTGCCTGCTGCTGAGGGGTGTAATGGAAAACACAGCACTTTCATTTTTCAGTGACTCCCTGGCAAATTTGGGAACTTCTGAGCATAGAGTTCGGAATTCAGTTAGGAATTCGCACTGCCCCATTAGATAACCAAGCAATGCTTTTCTTCAGCTCTGTGCAAAGGTCCTCCTTTGACGGGCCCAATAAAATCGGAATGTGCAGAACATAAAGTTCTTCACTGGGTGTTGAAAATAAAAAGGCAAAAGTAGATCTCTAGGCAGTGTATAGGTGTGAGACATGCATTGACAGTTCAACGGTCAGGGCTTTGTTCCTCCCGGAACCCTGAGAATTGCTGCACAGGGCGTAACGGCTGGCCTAGCGCTTTTGACTGTGTAGCTAATTAGCCAACGCAGTTAAACTACTAAAGTAACTAAAAGTTGCTTCCCAAGCACCCTTGATGCATAACAGGATTTTTTTCCCTTTTGTTTTCAACTACCATTCAGGGCAGGGAAGGAGGACACACGGCTTTGTTACAAAAGATTTCAGAATTATTTCCTCCTCTAGAAAGTGACAGAGTTGGTGTTATGAAACTCTGCAGGGAAGGGAGCATGTGCAGAACAGGAGAATACAACTTCAGACAAAGCTGAGCCATGGAGACATCTGCTCTTTGTGCCCTCCCTCTCTCTCCTCATGACTGGACGTTTGCCTTCAATGTGATGCTTTCAGCTTTGAATGAGTACGCTGTTGGTCTGCCCACCATTAAGAGGGCGGGAAGCCGTTCCAGTCACACACTCTCAAGACTAAAGGTTATTCTTTCTCATGGAAAATATCAATCCAGCCGCATGTATATTCTTTTCCAATTGCACTTTCTAATTTGTTTGCTTTTCAAATGGCTTCTTGAACCCTAACTATTTTATTGTACCTGTAATTATTTTTCTCACCTAATGTGCATTTTCTGTCTGTATAGAAAAGCTTTGTTATGTAATTTAATAATAAATTAGAATTCTAAATGATGATGCTTTTTTGTTTCCCTGTAAGAGTCCCAGGCTGCCTACACCTCAGTTTTAAGAGTTGGACAAGACTTAAGTCATCCAGTCCATCTCCCTACCAATGCAGGATTGTTACCTAGAATAAACATTCTAATGTTTTTGTCCATCTTGTCCTAAATATCCCAAGCAATAGGACTTTTACCCCTTCCTATAGCCCCACTGGAAGGGTTTCTACATATACAGCAGAAATGGATGCCCTTCCTCCTATTTATACCTATTTGTTCCACTCTAAATAGTTCCTTTCCTTTCTTGATGTTTAAACCCTGCCTATGTTGTTAGACTTTTATTCCTACCCTTTTAGTTCTCTTTAGGCCAGATCTATGCACATAGCTCCTTCCTTGTCAGCCCCTCAAGCCCCATACTCGTTTGTTCTCTGAATCCTCTTGGTAATGAGGTCCACAGGATTTCCTCCACATCTGTGACTTGATGTTTATGCTGCCCAAAATTGCACTGGCCTTGTTAGTTGCCATACTGGGTTGAAGACTTACACCAGAAATGAATGGTGTTGGTTACTAAAGTAGACAGTGTGACAAAATGTGACAGGCATGCATGTGCTTTCTCCCACACACACACGTTTTGGCCATTCTCCTTTTTGCTGTGAGCATCTACATTAGAATCACTTCAGTATAGTGATGGTGGCTGCTTTGTCAGGATTTCAGGCGGTGGGAGCAAGCATTTTCCTCATTTCAGAGGGAGCTAAAAGGCTTCTGTGATCCAATACTATAAAGCGTTGATGACAACACAGGTGTTGGTGCTCATTTGGGCATTAAACTGCAGACACATGACCAAAAAATCGGAAAAATTCTATCTATGTAAGCACTGGTTCGAAATCCTTTTTTGTTTTTTCTCCAAGAGGTAATCAATAGCAACTCAAGAAGTCTAGGAAAATCCTCTGCTTTTTAGATGCTTATGAGGTCATCAGCTCACACGGGAATTCAGAAAAAGTATCATTTAATGGAAACATAATGACCTCCTCCATCTACTGTTTAACATATTCCCTCCTTCCCCATCCCCACTGATGTTTAGACACAATGGATTCATTTTTTTCACTTCACTCTGTTTCACACTATTTTCTGCAGGAAATTCTTAGTTCTTTTGATGGTGTTTTTTCCCTAAGCTGATTTTCCTCAACCTAGAAGTGCAGGTCTGTCTGCTTCCCCTCGTCTCCCCTCATGCCACCTGCCACAGGCCCCCTGGCATAAGCTTAGCTTTCACATAAATGCCAACCAGTCCTGCCATCCATCTGAGACTACCTGTCAGAATGATAGAAATGGGCTGCTCCCTTGAGTATCTATCCTTTTCATTTGAATGCACAATGTGACACCTAGCCAGCAGGCTGTTGCCTGCTACTTCTCATGTTTGAGCAGAGTACTGGAGGGAAACCTGTCCATAGCCAGAATGGATTAGAGAGAGCTGGGCATGCCGTCACTTTTAGCACTTGCTTTCATTCAGTCTAGCTCAGCTTCGCCAGCTATGGAGATTCAGATCCACCTCTCCTCTTGGGGCACAAACCTCTCCCACCTGGTCTTTGAAGTGCATTGTTGCAGTCGGTTTGATCACCTGTTTGAACACTGATATAGCAGAACTTAAAAAATAGCTTATTTTCTCTTGTAAAGGACTTGATTGATTAAAAGTTAAGCAATGTTGATGTCTTCCTCCAGCCAGAGACTGCCAATGAAACGGCTGTATTTTTACAGCAGTTTAAATGAAGACGTTCTTGCAAATAATGGATCCTTGCTGGCAGGCAATAGGAATTGTTGTTGGGTTCTCTAGAGAGAGCCAGATAACACTATTACTTCTGTTTAAAAACAAAACCCTCATTGTTGCCAGTATTACCTTGAACTACGTTCTCAAACGGGATAAGTAAGCCATGGGATGTGACAGAAAACCTCTGTTCTCTCATCAGAGATTAGAAAAGGTAGATTTTGCACAGCTAATCGTTTCCCTGAAGTGCAACACTACACCTAAATTAAGATTACACTTAATCACCCCTCATTTGTTTAGTCACTTGCTATTTCTCTCCAGTATGTACTAGTCATCTCTTCTTTGACAGAGATTGTTTAGTATGGACTTTGTGTTCCTATATTCTAGTGTGTGTCATTAAAATGAGACCCCAACTGCAAAACTAATTCTGCCAAGTTTCAATTTCATCCTAAACTCTTGGATTATCTTCATGAGTCTAGCAATGCACTCTCCAGTGGGAATATCTTAAAAGTTCACACAAACCCTCACCCAAGTAGCCTATATACTTGCCCAGTAGGGTACAAGACGTCTGTTTTTCTTATACTAATCCAAGAAGACTCCTGGGAAGGGAGAGATCAGAAGTAAGCACTTTGTAGTAGAGGCAGTTGTGACCCGGGAGGCAGTATAAAATAGTGTCTAAAGCAGAGGATTAGGAGTCAGAGTTTATTTGTGGCTCTTCCACTGATTCACTGTATGACCTTGCGAAAGTTACTTTACCCATGTGCTTTAATTTACCCATCTGTAGAACAGACTTAATATCTGTGTCACTAAAGCAATGTGCAGCTTAATCATTTTAATGTGCCTTCAGGTTTTATTTCGTCTTTCAATCAGAATGAAATGCTGTGTAATCTGATTCTGATTGACATGTTAATGTGCTGTGGACCTTTGAAGGAATAGGCAGCATGCTCAATTTACCCTTCTCATAAGAGACAGCAACTCTGCTACTGGACGGAAGTGAAAGAGAAACAAAGGAAATGACTCTTACCATAAGGCCCATAAGATAATTTCGGGGGCAAGTAGAGCAGATATTCTAGCATCGAGCTGTAATACTTTGTAATTTCCACCCCTCTGTTCCAGGGTCTGAGATAAAGAACTACAGCACCTTGGACAGCTCCCCAACTTCATTCAACCCTTTAACCTTTTCTGAGAGTCTGTCACCGCATTTTCATAGAAATGGGGACTGGAAGGGACCTTGGCAGGCAAATTAGTCCAGTACCTGGCACTAAGGCAGGACTAAGTATTGTCTAGACCATCCAGGTGTTTGTCTAACTTGTTCTTAAGAACCTCCCATGAGGGAGATTCCACAACCTCCCCAGGTAATTTGTTCTAGTGCTTAATTATCCTGACAGGAAGATTTTCCTAAGGTCTAACCTAAATCTCCCTTGCTGCAATTTAAGCCCATTGCTTCTTGTCCTGTTCTCAGTGGTTAAGTAGAACAATTTATCACCCTCCTCTTTATAACAATCTGTTTAACAATTCTGGTTTTATTCAGAGCTGTATATTGTGATAATCAAAGATGACAGTGATTAAAACAATGAATAGGATGGGATGTGGAAAGAAAAGAAATGATGGTGCAGTTCCTCATTGGGGGCATTTAATGATTTGCATAACTATAAAGCTGCTTGCAACATGACCAGAGAAGCAAAGCATGCAAACCTGAGTCTTCAGTAGCACTGGGTTGTCCTCAGTAGCTGCATTAGAGACCAATAGTTCTTAAAACAATTTGTAAATTGGCCTTGTTGCCATGAATGTATGAAACATAGTAGCATGGAACTGATTTGACCATAGTGTGGGGGCAGATGTTGTCAGCTGCCTCAGGATACCTCTGCCAGTACACCTTCATTGTGAGTACTACTGCAGTCCTGCTCCTGCGGTATTCAAATCCAGAAAGTACCGCACCTGGACACTTGGTAAGTTACCTTTGTTCACCTGTACCTGGGCTATCCTTGCAGTCGTTTGCTGCATCTTTTATTTCTATTCATGTGAGCAATTTGTTTCAAGCAAGAGAATGTGATTGACATGTTGCTGGATAGCAACAAGAGACATAGGAGTTGGTGTGTTTCAGTGAGGCTCATAAAATAAAGAGTCCCACTTCATAATACATTTCAGAATCACCAAGCTGTGGCCTTGTTAACAGTATCTGAAACTAAGGATAGGTTTCCATCACCTTAATGTGCCAGGTAAACATTCCTGCCCCTGCAGTCCAGCCTCATTCTAAATCACGGATTCACAGAAATGTAGGCTGGAAGGGACCTCAAGGGGTCATCTAGTCCAGCCCCCTGAGCTTTACCAGGACCAAGTGAACTAGACCATCCTTGACCGGTGTTTGTCCAACCTGTTCTTAAAAAAACCTCCAATGACAGGGATTCCACAACCTCCCTTAGAAACTTATTTCAGTGCTTAACTATCCTTATAGTTAGAAAGTTCTTCCGAATATCTAACCTAAATGTCCCTTGCTGCAGATTAAGCCCATTACTTCTTGTTCTACCTCCAGTGGACCCAGAGAACAATTGATCACTATTCTCTTTATAGCAGCCCTTAATATATTTGAAGACTGTTATCAGGCCCACCCTCAATCTCTTTTCTCAAGGCCAAACATGCCCAGTTTTTTAACCCTTCCTCATAGGTCAGGGTTTCTAAACCTTTTATCATTTTTGTTGCTCTCCTCTGGACACGCTCCAGTTTATCCACATCCTTCCTGTAGTGTGGTGCCCAGAACTGGACACAGTGCTCCACCTGAGGCCTCACCAGTGCAGAGTTGAGTGGGACAATGACCTCCTGTGTATGACGTATAACACTCCTGTTAATGCGCCCCGGAATACTATTAGCCTTTTTTGCAACTGCATCACATCCCACTGGTGATCCACTCTAACCCCCAGATCCTTTTCAGCAGTACTACCACCTAGCCAGTTATTCCCCGTTTTATACTTGGGAAGTTCTTTACATTTGTCTTTACTGAATTTCATCTTGATGATTTCCAGCCAGTTCTTCAATTTGTCAGGGTTGAATTGAATTTCTAATCCTGTCCTCCAAAAGTGCTTGCAAGACCTCCCAGCTTGGTGTCATTTGCAAATGTAATAAGCACACTCTCCACTCCATTATCCAAGTCATTAATGAAAATGTTGAGCAGTACCAGACCCAGAACAGACCCCCGTGAAACCACACTAGAAATGTCCTTAAAATTTGATAGTAAACCATTGATAACTACTCCTTGAGTAGTCTTTCAACCAGTTACACACCCACCTTATATCCACATTCCCCTAGGTTTGCTTATGAGGCACTTCAATTAACACATGTTTTTAGAGTGGTAAAGGGTTTTGGTCACATGCTTCCAGTTAAAGCTAACAAAGTCCATGTATTGCTTTAAAGATCTGGAGGTTTCATCTCCCCCTGAGACAGTGGAATGCACTGTTTTTGCACTTCCAGTGCTGGTAATAAGTGGTGCATAAAATTCCATCTTCGTTTGGAATAAAAAAGGTAAATTATTTATAGATCTGCATCCTTTTTTCCAGCTCTATAGAGTCAATAATTTATAGTAGCACAAGGGTACAATTTTTTATTAACTATCAACCTTCAATAGGACTGTTGTTCTTATCAAAATCTGATGTCCCTCCTGACGCTATCGAATGCCACAGAAGTTGATGCCTTATGGATGAGCTGTGCTCCAGTTCTTTAATCCTGTTGCAATACCATGAGAAGGTATTCTTGTTAACAGAGAACTGAGCGTCCTTTTGTACATTCATAAGGAGAGGCAGGAGTTAATAGGCTTTTTGTGTTTTATCTACTGTTTCCTTGAAACTGGGGAGATCTTTAGCGCATGCTGCCGTATGGATTTAATTTTCAAGGTCTTGAGAGGGAAAATACTCAATGTTTACAGGTAGAGGTTTACATTTTCAAAAAATTATCCAAGCATTACTATTTATCCAAAATGCAGTGCTTCAGACGTAAATGCTATGTGGGCAATATGTAGGGGCGGTCTAGTGTCTGTGATGAATGCCTTGAACAAGCTATGAATTTATCCATGTCTTAATCTTCCCCATTCCTTTGGATGTGTTCATAATTATTTTATAAGCATGGGTTCATGTAAATTAATTACCACTTCTGCCTTACCTCTGCTGACTTAATATTGAATCCCAGTGACACTAAAATCTTTCTCATATTGACTTCTATTTATGTCAATTATCATGGTAGAAAGGTCTGTTGTGAGCCCTTCCGATCAAAATCCTGCCTCTGCATTACTATGAATTGAGTATCCAACTATCAGATTTAAACAAACAAAATCCTCACCAGTCACGGACAATGTATTGAATAAATCTACAGCTCTTCTGGTTTGTGCCATTTTTGCCTGTTAGTTTCAGATTTTCCAATCCCTTTTTTTTTTTAACTGTAGAAACTCCTGTGGACTATTTTGTCTTGATCTCCTGTCTTTTTCTGGTTACATGTGTGATTCTTGCCACATCTCATGCTTTACCCTCTTGCCACCTCTTTTACGCTTCCTTAACTTCTCCCTTGCCCTCCAGATCCTTCCTTCCTTCCTTCCTTTCGCAAGACTAAGGCTGTTGGGCTTCACTACATGAATTATTTTAGCACTGCTAGTGATGATGGGCACTCTCTCTGGATACATGGTCTCTGACTGTAATTAATGTTCCCCGCACGTCCTTGAGAGAGAACATTTGCTGTTCTCTAATCACCAGTCGTTTTCTCATCATCTTCGTGTCTTCAGCTTCCCTTGAGTATCCCTTATCAATCAGTGGTGTGTTTTTGGTGTCAACTTCTATAATCATTTTCCTCGAGGTCTTGCATCCTGTATGTTCTCTTTATCTTCCCTTTTCTCACGCTGTACATCCTGTCACACGCTTTCCCCTTCTTCCCAAATGTTTGGCTTGCATTTCAGCGATACACATTGTCACCTGTGGTCTCTAGTTCAGATCTAATTACAGTATCATTTTGTCAAAAGTTGGCATTTATTTTATATTGCTGTGTTGTCCAGAGGCCCCAGTCAGAATCCAGGGTACCACTGTGTCAGACAGTTCATGTGTGAGCACACACAGTCCCTACCCTAGAGACTTGCAATCTTCAGCTAAATTCTGCATTTAACCTCTCTTATGTTCAGGTTGGAATTCTCTTTCTGGACCAATTGAATATGTTTTTAAAGGGAGCAGCATGCCCCGCTTCAGGGGTTTTTCTTTTCAGGGGTTTATGTCTGGTGCTCTTCTCATCCAAGACAGAATGTGTAACGACTGCAGCACTCCAAAGGCAGAAATCAGGACCAGAGATGGAACCGAGCTCTCCCACACAGCTGAGCAGAGCAGTAGCCATTAGATCTCTGGCCCAACACCTGTGTTAATGTTTTGTAAGGATTTGAACATTCTCTCCCTTCTCCTAAGTGTTTTCAGGGTTCCAGCCAACTTTTGCTTGATTGCTTCACTCATTCATGGAAACGAAACTATGAAACTAAAAGCATTAGAGCAGGAGGAATTGCAAAATATTAGTCCTTTCTGCACCTGGTGAGTTCTTCTCTAATTCCTGGCAGTGATCAAAAGCCATCTGTTACACAGTTAAACTCTCTCTGTTTCTGGTTGGCCTCCTAGAGACTTCTGGAGGCACATGAAACCAAGCTATGGCTTTTGATTCAGAATCATGCTGGTGGCTGAGGTGCTCAGAACACTTTATGCTGATCAGATATCACTGAACTACAGCTGTCTCCTATGAGTCGTCACTTTGAGTCATATTGGAGGTGGGAAAGGTCCTGCTATTCTTTTGGTCCATTATCCTGAGAATGCAGAGTTGTTCCCTACAGTATATTTCTTAGTGCTTTATCCAGTCTGGTAATGTTCCAGGTGCTAAAATTCCCCAGATGCAGATGGTAACAAGCATGTACTCAGACTTGTCCACTGAAGCTGTCAATAAGTTCTTTAAGCACGTTGCAAAAACCTAAACAATAGTCAAGATGTCAGACATTCGAAAAACCTCCCTAGGAAGGATTTTCCAAAATCCAGCCACAGGCTCCTGTCCATCTCCTATACTAACCCCCCTTGGAAAATAGGTGAATCTTGCAATCTGTCATGAAGATCAATAATGCTGGGTTCACCTGGACCAGGGCAGAAGTGAGCGCTAAACCTGAGGACCTCAAGCCAAGAATGCCTTGCTGGTAACCCTCTCCCTTTGAGATCTGGGGCCTCTTAACCTGAATGCCTGAGATTATCACGACTGCCATATGAGAAAGAGGCATCTCAAGTAGCCAGGACCCAAACCATTTAGAGCTCCGTAGGTCAAAACAGCACCTTAAACTTCACCTGGAAATCAGTTGATCACCTTTGCAGAACACAGGTGCAGTGTATCCTTTCCAGGACTGCCATATATATGGACAATCTCCAGCCCCTAAAATATTTACTGTTCTTTTCTTAACTCCCTCCTGGCTCTCTTTGTATACACAACTGCCAGGCAAATTCTTTGTTGTTGTGATTTCAGCAGAGCTGGCATGGAAGGTGGCAGCAGCCAGCCGGGGCATTCCAATCAAAGCTTTGCGCTGCAGAGTATCTGGGGAAAGGGAGGAGCAGAGAGTGGGTTTCTAGGTCTCAGCCCATATGCCTACCCCTCTGGTCCGCGGCTGTATGCCAGGTAGCTGGGTGCTGGTGCATCTGGCAGAGGTGTGAGCTGCTGCATCTAGAGTAGCTTTGCCATGGGAGGCTGGCAGGCTTTGGCCCCCCTTAGCCATCATTTCCATTCGCTGACACGGATGGCCAGGCATGAAAGAAGTTATCTTCCTCTTGCAAGATGGGAGCCAAGGCCACTCTTGGCAAGGCAAGGTCGCTATGACACTACTATCCGGGTGACAACAGCTGGACCCACGTGATGCCCGTTGTTTTGGGGGTGCGCGCTCTAAGAGCCGGGCAGTGCGCTGCATCCAAGGCACCGGCGGTGCTGTCTGTAGCGACCCCCCGTCCTGCACATTGATGGATGTTGCCATTTGTGAGCTGGCTTGTTCAAACAGCCAGTGCGCTCATTTATTATCTGAAGAGCAGCTAGTTTGTGAGGCACTGTGAAAACAACCTGATCCCAGCTCCAAAGAGCTTTCCGTCTCCATCAGGCACCGATAACCTGGGTTACATTTACGTGGAGCAGAGTTTGAAACATCAGCACGTGGGACAGGTGTATTTAATTTAGAACAGTACTTGGGAGTTATTGAGAGGCCTGTGTGACGGATCGGTGGCAAGATGGAGCAGGTGGCTGAGTGCATGAGATGAGGAGCACTGCAAAACTGAGCAGCTACTGGGTAAAATAAAGGTTTCAGTTTGACATGGCACTGAGCCCAGCCAGTCATCCGAAGTTGCTGTCCTGGGTCTCGGGTTGGATTCTGGTTGCTGAGGCGGCTGCTGTTATCCAGGGTGTTGTGTGCATTGGTCTGAGTCCCAAACCATTCCCATGTGTGCAACTGGGCCCTTGAGTGCTGCATATTACTATCCGCTTTGTCTCTTGGTGTTGAAGTTAACTGAAAAGCCACTACAGTCATTGCTCTCAAGCTGTGGCTTTTAGCATTAGCCAGACAGATTTGGCCTAGGAAGGAATGTTGTTAGCAGTTAGCAGGAAACCTTAACACCCTCCCCTGCTGGCAAAATGTTTGGATTATTAGCCAAACCTCTTGAGATATCCTCTTATCTCCTATACGTGTGTCATAAATATAAAGGGAAGGGTAAACACCTTTAAAATCCCTCCTGGCCAGAGGAAAAACCCTTTCACCTGTAAAGGGTTAAGAAGTAGGATAACCTCGCTGGCACCTGACCAAAATGAAGAGACAAGAAACTTTAAAAGCTGGAGCGGGGGAGAAACAAAGGTTCTCTCTGTCTGTGTGTTGTTTTTGCCGGGAACAGAAAAGGAATGGAGTCTTAGAACTTAGTAAGTAATCTAGCTAGATATGCGTTAGATTCTGTTTTGTTTAAATAGCTGATAAAATAAGTTGTGCTGAATGGAATGTATATTCCTGTTTTTGTGTCTTTTTGTAACTTAAGGTTGTGCCTAGAGTGATTTCTATTACCCTGTAAGGTATTTACCATCCTGATTTTACAGAGGTGATTCTTTTTTTCTTCAATTAAAATTCTTCTTTTAAAAACTTGATTGCTTTTTCATTGTTCTTAAGACCCAAGGGTTTGGGTCTGTGTTCACCTATGCAAATTGGTGAGGATTTTTATCAAGCCTTCCCCAGGAAAGGGGGTGTAGGGTTTGGGGAGGATTTTGGGGGGAAAGATGTTTCCAAGCTGGCTCTTTCCCCGTTATATATTTGTTAGATGCTTGGTGGTGGCAGCAATAAAGTCCAAGGGCAAAAGGTAAAATAGTTTGTACCTTGGGGAAGTTTTAACCTAAGCTGGTAAAAATAAGCTCAGGGGGTTTTCATGCAGGTCCCCACATCTGTACCCTAGAGTTCAGAGTGTACAGACACACACACTTCTCCCATCAACTCCCATGTGTAATTAAGAGGTCAGTTCAAGATATTGTTTAAAAGTATTGCAACTCTTTCTGCAGCTGTGGTAAAGGTGGATTCCAAATCACCCTCAAATGGTTTGATACCTTCTTGTTTCCAAGTGATGATAGTGTTTCATAAAGGAGCAAGGGGCTGGACTGAGTAACCAGGTGATTTTGTGCCTGGAGATTTGACAAAGTTTAGCTATTTCCTGTGATAACTATGGAAATAAGCCAGTGAGGGACATGATCAATTCACCACTGGTTCATTCTGTTCACTATAGGGCACAAGCCTCAGTGCGACCTGGTCAATCCCCGCTGTTCCTAATCCTGTGGGGCCAGGTGATGGCTTATCTCCCCAACTGGTAACATTTATACCACTGCCATACACTCATCTTCATTCCCTCAGAACTGTGGGCCACCTTCCCTCTCCTTTTTGTGGCCTCTTCCCATTTACCTTTGCCTCATGTCAAGACTTTACATCTTTAATACAGATGAGAGAGTTTCTCGTTGGTAAAGGGGGGCCAGGAAAAGGAATCCTCCAGTGCTTAAGTCTTGCGTGGGAAGCTGCAGCTGTTGCTGGTTGTACATGGTACTTTTTGCAAACGAAACAAACCCCTTAGAGTTAAAATACTGCAGCACATGAGGGTATCTTAAACTTATTACCTAGCCTTACGCCTTTGTTTTTATTATGGTTTTCTAGCTACTTCACTGAATGGTTCTAGGCCTGCAGTGAATAACAGTGGAGTGGGTGAATTCCCTGGCCGTGCTCCTCTGCCCTGATGAAATAATAATCCCTTTGCATTGATGCTACTTGGAGTGGACTAGTATATAATGAGACGAGTTTATGAAATGGGGCCTAAGACCAAAGCACTGCAGGGTGGGAAGCATCTCCCTCCAGTCTATGATTAAAGATTCTCGAGTGGTGGTGAGTGTCCTGTCCTGCCACAGGCACTTCCTCTTAAAGAACCTCCAGCTAGAGCTGATTGGATTAAACACCTCAACACGTTTCAAAAGTAGTAAGCGTTTAGATCACCAAGAGTAGCATCTGTCTTTGTACCAGCTATGCTAAAAATGACACGGGTCATAAATCTTCACATTTCAGAGCCTAGCTAAGCACAGCTGAGATCAGGGAGAAATCCTCCCTTTTGAGTACTCCGCAGTTTGAAAAGTGTATTATGGGGATTTTTGCCTTCCTCTGAAGCATACAGCAGGGACAACCATCAAAGACAAGGTCCTGAGCTGGGTGAACTGTCAGTCTGATCTCCTGTGGCAATTCCCATGATCTTTACAAGCTAGCTTTTTCAGTCACATAAACTCTAACCACTCGTCCCTTTACTGAAGGTTATGGGGCAAGTGTTCTGTTCAGTAGCAAACTTGTGTGAGACTTGATGGAAATGCTTAGGCTGCACAGGAAAAGGTCAGCCATGTTTCCAGCACAGTGGCCCATGCTGTGAGGATTTCTGAGCCATTGCACAGCTCTCTCTCTTATACTCCTGGGGGACAGTGACAGCTTCAAACTAGAAACCTTCAGGTGAACGTAGCAACTGCACTTGGTGACTGGTGATACAGAGAGGAAAAAATACACATTGTCAGGTCGTCTTTAAAGGGACAGGCTGGCTTGGGCCCTGGGAATGGGACAGGAGGTTGCCTCCTCAGATTCTGTTCGCCGCCGTTCTGTTCTTACCATTGGACTTATATGAAATGCGCTGGTGGGCTTGGTCCAAAAGGTGGCAGATATGGATCCTCCACACAAATCCCAGTCTGGCCCCCTTGTCAGGAACCTCTGCATTTACTGCAAGGATTTGAACTGGTCCTGTGCCTGGAAACTGATGCACACACCCCCTGCTCCTGCCATGTGGTCCCTCTGCAGCTCATTGCTGGAGCAGCATGGGGGAAGCTTCTCTTCCTGCAGCCTCCATTCTGTGAACAGAGAGGGTTTGGCGCTGCAGGGCTGTCAGTCTGGCACTTGTGGAATGGGGTGTAAGAGGCTTAGGAACAGCATAGCCTGGCTTCAGGGACAGATCCTCAACAGCATCCTCCCACTGCAATCCCACAATTCGCCTGTGCCCCCACTTCAGTGACAGCTTCCACGGCTCAGAACGCTGGTTCCATCACCTGGCCCGTGACTCGCTCACTCGCTGGCTGCTGGCAGGCCGTAGTGTGCCAAAGGTGGCACTTAGCTGGTCTCTGCTCTGCCAGCCAGGGCATCTGCAGAACGGGGGTGTAGCAGGGCACAATCCCTGCCCATGGTGCTGCATGCACAGCTCCTTGCACAGGACAGAACCATTTGAAGCAGCCGTGAAAAGAAACAAAAGAAGCGACTAACGGATGTTGTGTACCATAGACATGATGCGTCTGCTGTGCTGGGCATTGTGGGGCAGGGGCCATGCTGCACAGGCTCTGCAGACGCTTGGCATCTGGGTCGCTCTCGTCGGTGCAATTCTGTACTATAGAAAAGGCCTGAGTGTCTTGTGTTCAGCCTCCAAATTTACCCTGGGTTCCCAGAGCCTGGCACGTGGCAGTGGCAGAGTTGACTTAAGTTTCTCCTCTCTTTGCCCCTCCCTCCGCCCCCGTGAACTAGAATTGATGCAAATTCATTAAGCAAAGACAAATGTTAAGAAGTGAACGAAATGTTTGGTTGAAACCATCTCTGCCATGGAAATTAGAGGTAACGCCCTTGCCATTTCCTCATGGATCTATTATTCATGGGCACATCAGGTCGGCATATTAATAATACAGGAGGCTAAAGCACTTGGCACTCCCATCCCTTTAGTGCAGCATCTGGGCAGGGGCTGGTGGCTTCAGTCTTTGCCAGCCTGACGTTCTGCCTCTGCCCAGCTGTCTCAGTGACGTTTCACTGATGCTGCCTGTTAACGCTCTGGGCAAGGGGATTCTGACGCTACATGGCCCTTGAGTCTTCTCCATTGTGACGTCCTTCTCCCCTGATTGTAGAAGCATTAATTACTTCTCCTCGGGTGCTGAGTTCGGTGGGAGTGAAGTCCGTGCGAGGGGCATAGGGAGAGGGTTGAGGGTAGGTTAAAGATTGGCCTGAGACACCTGGGGCTTTACAGTGCATTGCTGCTGGTGGCAGCATCCAAAGGCCTTTTGTGTAAATGTGCTGTGGCCTCACTGAGTGATAAGCTGTCTTCGCTCCTTGCCTACCCAGCGACTGGGGCTGCCTGTGCTGTGCCCATCGACCCGGCAGGCAAGGTAACGGTCTAAGAGTCAACCCTGCCTCTCCCGCATGGCAGCCAACATTATGCATTTCAATGAGGCTTATTCAGTGCTTTGGATAGCGCGTAAAGAAATGTTTTCAAAGGCCTGGGGCAACAGGCCTTCCTGAGAAGTCCAGTTTGTCGACATGGGAAGTCCTACAGTTCTTGAGTTTGCGGCGGTAGCATGCTCCTTCCTTGTCACACCTGGAGCCTCTGCATTTTTTGGGTAGTCGTCGTGAAAGCACAGGCAGCAACGTGCCGTCCTACAGAGGGGAGCCATGTGAAGAGCAGGACCAGCCAGTTCTAATCATACTAACTTCTATGAATCCGAAGAGATGTTCTAGGGGTGTAACGCACACATTTTCTAGATGATTTTAATTAAACAGGCCGCTGCTCACTGGAATTGCCTGAAATCTTCATCTGTTAGATCAATGTATTAATATAAAAACCCAGAGCCATTGAAGGCAAAATGCTTTTTTGACCAAAAGAAAAGCTTTCACAGAAAACTTACATTTTGGTCAAAGTTTTCCATTTTTTGAATGAAAAAATGGAAACCAAAATGTTCTTTGGGGGTGTGGGGGAAAAGTTTGATTTTTAGTAAAGGAAATAAAATTTTGGTTTTCGAACATTTTAACCAAAAATGGTTCTCAAAAATTGAACCTGTTTTGGTTTTCGATTTAAAAATTTTATTTTTTGCATGATACTTAAAAAACAAATGTATATGTTTTCTAAAATTTCCCACAAGAAATAACTGACATTTTAATCAGGTCCAATAGAAAGGTTTGCTACATGAGCTTTCTTAAAACAGTCTCTCAAGGGAACAGACAGACATCTATACCGTTGGTATCTTGGCTTGGCAAGGGAAATACACTGTAGGGAGCAGTCCTGCACTAGCTGGGGATGGATTAGATTAAGGTTAATGTATCTTTCCCATCTTTAATGTATATAATCTTCCAAACTCGATAGAAAGCATTAGCACAGACTTAGTGCCATATGTAATTTTAACTTGGGCCTCTGGATGTTTCCTCTAATGAGGTTACTGGTCAACATAGCTACTCCTCCTCCTCTGTTGTTCCTTGTATAGAAGGAAGAGATTCCCAGCACACAGAGAGCAGAGTTGCACTTTCCATGAGAGTTCACGATGATTGAATCTAATTGCCTCTGCAGCTTTGAGCATCCTATTTTGTTTTCCAAGAGAGAAGAAATTACAGTTCACTTCCCTAAGAAGGAAAGAACTCTTTAATGTAACATTGCTATTAAAGTAACTGGCATGTCTTAGCGCGCACAACCCAAGGCATTGAAGGATTTGGACTGGGTCGTCAGAGCAAAGAGGAGTCCTGGACACTTGCTCTCCATCTCTCTCTCTCATACTCTCCAATCAGCAAAGACTGAACAGCATCCCGAGCGAAACCAGCGCGGCCAGTCCTTGGAAGGATAAGTTGCTGATTCTCAGTTTCATTGCAGTTCTTGCAGACTTGGCTTAAAATATTGTGTACTGCAGATTCCTTTGTTTGGGGAGGTTTCAGAGTAACAGCCATGTTAGTCTGTATTCGCAAAAAGAAAAGGAGTACTTGTGGCACCTTAGAGACTAACCAATGTATTTGAGCATAAGCTTTCGTGAGCTACAGCTCACTTCATCGGATGCATACTGTGGATGCATACTGTGTTTTCCACAGTATGCATCCGACGAAGTGAGCTGTAGCTCACGAAAGCTTATGCTCCAATACATTGGTTCGTCTCTAAGGTGCCCCAAGTCGTCCTGTTCTTTTTGTTTGGGGAGCGGCCTGAAGTGGTGGAGCCCTGGTCCAACTAGCCTGAGATTGTGGCTCCAGCAGTGTGTTGGTGCCAATACTTCAGGGGAGGCGGAAGCTTCCGTAATTCACCTGTAATTCCGTAATTCAGGCCACTGGGGTGTGGAAGTCGGCCCAACCGCTCTTTCTGTAGTCATTGTCTCTTCACCAGCGTTCCATCTGCCATTCTGTGCTCCAGGCCAGGTCCTTATGTACTCCCGTTGCTGACTCACACCATCAGCTGGAAGAATTTCCCCGATGTCAATGCTGATGTTGCACAGAATTAAGTGGATATGTTGCATCAAGGCAGCTGAAGGTGAGACGCAGTCACCTTGATGTTGGGAAGGGGGATTCGCTTACAGGAGGAGGGAATGCACCCTAGACTCAGCCAGAAGCAGACATTCGTGTTTAGCTGACATGAAGGAATTTGGGCGCAAGAGAGAGACAGACTGCAGAGGCAGATTGTTGATAACTTTGCTCTAATATAAGCCAGTAACCTTAAACAGCTGGGGCATCAGACAGGAGTAAACTCCACTGAGGCCTCAGTACACAGGGCCGAACCATTCAGCAGCAGTCTAATCTGACTGCTTGAGAAGTCCTTGCTGGGAACCATCATTTTTGACAGTGCCTAGGTGGTACTGGCTGCCCAGCTTGAGAAACCTTAAAGGGACCTGATTTTCAGTGGGTCAGCACTCACTGAAAATCGAGCACCATTACGGCTTCTTAAGTAGGGCACCCAAAATCACTAGTCACCCTTGAAAGTCAGCCCCAGAATCTGTAGGTGTTTGTGTGTGTGTGACAGAGCAGCAAGAGCATAACTTAGAATTAGTTCAGGCTTCAAACATTTTGTCTTCTGCTTAGTTCATGCGTTGTAATATTGAGCTTCAGTGCAGCAAAACCCAGTATGGTTCAGAGCCCCATTCTGCTAACTGGAAAAGCAGCATTACCAGAGCAGGCCCCGTCACCAAGTCCATTTCCCAAGTGACCTCGTAGTTTGGCCTCCTCTCCTCTTCAGGGCTGTCAAACCTGACCTCTGTGTTGCTTTGGGCTTCTTTACTCTTCCTTCAGCCAAGTAATGCAAAGGATGTTCTGCCTCCTTGGGGTATTCTTCTTTAATCTGTCATCTTGGCATTGAATATTCAAGTCGTGTTAATCTGTTCCTGTGTAAATGTGATGGAGAACAGGAGAGTGAGAGAGTGGCAGCTGTGTCCCCGGCGTCAGGTCATGCCGGGCACAAGGGAAAGAAAAAAAAAGTAGCAATGCTTTCACTCTGCAGAAGAGGTTAAAAAGGAAAAGGACCCCAGTTACTGGGAAGAAGGATGATCCCAGGGATAGGGTTAGGAATCGGGAACAATTAATTCTTCTCCTGCGCTGTGTGGAAGTATAACATTGTATAAGTATAACGTTGTATAAGGGGACATGCTGGATACATTGTATATGAGAGGGCATGCCAAAACATGTTACAAAGTATCTGAGGGAGCACATGTAGGGACAGTTAGCTTTTGAATGGAGAAGCAATTAAGATAGAGCCAGCATGTCTAAGAAGCAGGCATCAGAATGGAAGGTGTGAAGGGCAATTAGTTAAGTTAACTGGAAACTGTTAAAGGAGATTGTTAAGGGTGGCAGGTAATTGAAGATACGTGACTGGTCTCAGGGATCTCGAAGGGTGGTGACTAAAATCTTTTTCTTCTTTTGTCTGTAACTTCTCTGTAACTTGTTCTCCAAAAAACTGTATAAATTAAAAGACACAAGCCCCACTCGGGGGGCTCACTTCTAAATGTATTAGCAGAGCAGCTTTGCTAATAAAACAGAGTGGTCTGATAAATTGTGAGTCTGAGTCAAACTTTGACAGCTGCCACAGCAGGTCAGTTTCCCCATCTCTAAAGTGGGAATAAGGCTCTTACCATCCCCTGGGAAACGTTGTATAAATGTTAAGTAGTACTATCTATTGCAGGGTCCCGAGTTATTTAAAGCAACCACCCACCTGCTTCTGTTCAGTCTCTTCTCCCAGCTCGTTTAGGAACAGATGGTGTAACTTCTAGGGAGGTGTGGGCTACGTGGCCCAGCAGCTCCTTTCCAGCTACCAATGCTGCACGGTTTTGTTTTTCCTTTTGTTAAGCTGATCTCCCAGGTATTTAGACCAGTGCAGTCTCTGTGCTCACACTCCAAGCCCAGAGATGTGACATGGAACCCACAGCATGCTCTGCTAAAGCGATTGCCTGGGTTCAGGGCCAGCGCGTGCCCCCCAAAGCTTCTTTCTCCTCCTCTCTCTCTGCTGCGGAGAGCATCTCGCTGTGGGTTAGTCCATGGGACGTCTCAGTTCCCTGCCTGCCTTCCAAATGTATCTCCAGGGCAAGTTTCTTGACACCCACTCCCAACAGGAGAGATTTGTGTTAGTGAGTAAAAGCTACTTAAACCCCCCAACCCTCCTTGCATGCTGCCTCCTGCTAACGTTCTGCTATGGGGCACAGTGCAATGAATACCACTTCTTAATGTACCCTCTCCACGCACCTGGGAAGTGAGCATGTTCTTCCTACTTTCAGGACAAGCTGAAGGCCAGACTGGGAGAGACTGGCCCAAGGTCACACAGCCGAATGTCCACAAAGCAGAGGTAGGAATTAGACCACAGTTCCCTGTTTAACCACTAGCTATTGTGGCTTTCTGAGCTGCAGGCAGGAATGATTCTCTCTGCTCATGCACCCAAACAGAAGTACAGCATTACACAAGTGGCTAGATCTGTCAGACCTTCCACAGAAACACTGGGTGTTGCCTACTTCTACAGGCAGAATACTAGCCTGGTTGGACCCTTATGATTATTTCTTTCCTCCATCTGCCCTACCTCTCAGTTTTCCTCCCTGCAACGTCTTTATCACCAGGTACAAGGACTAAAGTCCAGGTTTGCAGCTTTCTTTCCATGTCGGTACCCGCTGGCTCTTTTCTCATTTAGACAGAACAAGCACGCTCACATTTGACCATGCATGTTACATTTTATTGTTTGTTCTCATGCCAAGAAATACGAAGGAAAGTATATAAGATACATCACGGCATCCTGCAGAAAAAGAAACATCACCAAAAAGGAGCTCCAAGCTGGAATTCCAGTTACATCAAGGCGATTTGTAAGGATCAGTCTGTAAACCTGTACAAAGCATGATCCAAACAGTTTGGCTTCAGAACAGGATGAACCTGGTAGTGTGACAATGGGGGATACATCCTGGGCTTCATTGTAAAGGCTCTGTTTTTTGTCTTCATGTAAAAAGCCCTGAAACAGAGGGTCCCTGCTCAGAAATGAGATCAGATTGGCATGGTGAACCGTGTTTTCCATTTCTCAAGTTCCTTGTCATGATTATTTATATAGATATTTGATTTTTCATTACCAGCTAATTAAAAATTATTTGAAGAAAAAACTTGCTACAGCTTTTTGAAAAGGTTTTTCTGCCTTGGCTTGAGGCCAAGCATTTGGCTAAACTTGGTTGTGTTTTTAACAAACAAATATATTTGTCAAAAATGGGCTTAAAGCAGGCTTGCTGATTTCAGTCATAACTATTGAGCCATGACTGGTTCCATAAAGCTGTAAGGACCAAACTTACGTAGATTAAGGCAAGGATGCCAAATATATGGCCCAAATGGAACCCACCTGTTTGTTTATGCAGGCAGCCTCACATACTCAGATTATTCAGAATCTAAGCTTTAATTTTCAGAAACAAGTAACTTTCTGGCCCTCCGGGCTCCACAGATAAACTCGGTTCACATTGGGAAGGGTACCTGATGCAACATCTGCCTGAGTGTGCGGACAGCCTGAAACCAATGACTCCAAGGTGTGAACTCCCCTGTGCCCTGTTAATCTCATTGGAGCATCAACTGTAAAGCCCAGCAATGACACTTCATTGTCAGCATGATGCATTCCGTTACTGGGCAGTTTAGCGGCTGGAACAGGAAAGTGGGAGTGAAGCTCATGGGACTCGGGAATTGCTGCAGGCATGGAAATGCAGAAGGAAGAACAGAGCAGACTTTCACAGGCAGGGAGGAGGAATGAAGCAGAGAGAGGATAGATGGGAAGAAATTAAAGCGCAGAGCAGAAAGAGCAATGGCCTAAAGGGGGGCAGATCACACACACACACACACCCCTGGAGTGACAGTGAATGAGACAATAAGGGGAATGTGGATAGTTCATCACATGAAGACTGATCTTCATGCAAACTTCCCAGTGTCGTCAGTGAGGAGCCTGCTGTGGATCTGAGGGTATAAAGTCCTGAATTCAGATGCCGGCCAACAGACCATAATTAAACGTGGAATCCAGTGCTCTCCTCGCCAGGTGTCTGACACTCCAGGACTAGGGCTGGACTCACTAACCCGGTCACTGGGGCTCTTCCATTTTCAACTCCTCACTTCACAGGACCAAATTTCACATCGGGAATTTTGTCTCTTTCTTCCTTTTGTTTGTGCTACAATCCATCCCGCCTCTCCTGCAGAATCTGTCCGTGAAACTGACAGTGAACGAGTAACTGTAACCAAGTTGCCTAGTACATGAGTTCTCAGCCCTTTTTAAGCAGCTGGTGAGGGGGCCTTACAGCACACTGACACAAAACCGAGAGCTTCTCTGCCCAGTTGTACTGGGCCTCACAGTGAGCTATTACCTTCCTCTTAGCATCCCTGGGACCAACAAGGGTTTCCGTGACATGCCTATAAGCTGGAGCACCAGGAGCAGAGATATGTAGATCCCCACCCCCTGCAGATATGTTGGTACTCTGACAGAAGCAGTTTAACTTCACACTTGTCAGTCACTCCCTGGGCCTGCACTCTCGAGTCCTCCCTGAATTCAAGTTTATACCCGTTCTTCCCTCCTTCCAGCCTCTCCAGACCTCTCCCATCCTACTGCCTCTTCCCAACAGCAGGTGAGACTGGATTTCCACGGCTCCATTCGTTTCTTCTGCCTCCACCCTCTGGGCTTCATGTGGATTCAAGCAATGACGTCTGGAGCAGGGAGCTTCTCTTAATGTAGGCTGGGTTTGAATTTTGCCTGCGAAATTAAAGACTGTACTGCAGGGCACAACTGACCAAACCCTGAGGATTTCGTAGCCCGGACACCTGTAACTGTGCCAGGTGTGTGCGCTGAGGCTGGGGCAGTAGCAAGTTAACAAAGAGCAGAGTCACAAGGGATGCACAGGTGGGTGTGCAGGGGGCAAATCTACCTAGTGTGTGATCCTCTTCCTCTGTTATATGAACTCAGTGGAACTAGTGAGTCAGTGGTGATTGGATGCAGAAAACAAGGTGGATTGTACTCAACCACTCTGGCGAACTAGATCATTCTTAAATCAGCAGCAATACATCTCAGCACGCCTGAGAATATTTTGTTTTTTTTCCCATTGTTGGTTTAAGTCCTCAAAGTATGTAGATCCTTGTAATTCCCTGCGGCCACACTTTGTGATGCAGATATTAAGGGAAGGAGGAAGGATACTTAGCAGTGTCTTGGGCATGACGCCATCATGCACTGTTGTGACATGAGTCAGGGCAGGAAAATAGTGAGAAATAGGGGTTGAAAAAGAGATTCTTCCTGAACAAATGCAAGCTAATATGTCGGGGGAGGGGGAAACTGCACCAAAACAAAAATCCGATGGGAGGAGGAAAATGGAAATGCTAAATGACCCATGAGTGACAGCAAACAGCAAAATGGATAGCAGCTTGCTATGAGAGAGTGTGGCCGAAAAGTCCATACAATTCTGGGCTGCAAATGCAGAAGCATCATGCTGCAGAGCGGGGAGGAGAATCCCTCACTAGAAAATACCAAGGAGCCTGCTTCTATGCTACTGCATACAGCTCCAGGGCCTCTGGTATAGGGATGAGCCAAGTGCTTCTCATTAAGTACAAACTCGTACTGAACCCCACTCAAACCTCTGTACCATGCGCGGGACTATTCTGGCTACACTGTTGGCAGGAAGGACAGGACCTTTCCCCAGAGAACCGCTCTCCTGACACTCCCAGCCCTTATCCAAGTGGAAATTTTGAACAGTTTTAGGTTCAACTATCATTACTCCTCAGCAACCGATAAATCCTGAAACTGGAAAGAATTCAGGAACTATTAAGGGGAAATTTCTGAGAAAAATATATTGATGTGTACACAGAGTATAGCTAAATGGTGACGAAGGATGGGGCATCACTGAGTAACAGCATTTGAAATCTGTAAATCCCAAGGTGGGAGAGGAGGCGTTTAGGGTAGGGCAACAAAGTATGTGAATGGAAATATTGAGCAAAGGAAGCCACTTAACCGCAACGTGGTGCATTAGTGTATTGGTGCTCTTCCCCGACTGCCATGCTTTCATGGATTGTGGCTACATGCTATGATTGTGATTGACTAGAGCACTGCTCTCGGGAGACTTTTGACTGGATCTAAGCACAAGACGAGAATGAGGGAGATGGCTTTTAAAGTGTGGAGTAGTGTAAAAAAATCTAATCCTGTGTCTAATTAGAAAGAAGAGTAAATCACTGAAGGAATGTGTCTTCATTTTTCTTTTTTATTATATTTAACAGTGAGACAGAAAGCTGTTGTCCTGACAGTTTGATGATGTAGGGTACGATAGAAAGCAAATCCCATTTGAATGCATGCAACAAATTATCACTGCAATTTTCTTTCTAAGGCAGCTCTTGCCTTCTCATGCATTCAGATGAATTCTGCTTTCTCTGTCCTAGTCCGCTTCGTCAGACAGGAATGTCTTCTGTAGAGGATCTTTAAAATGGCAGCTGCCCATGGGGGACCATTCATGGTTAAGGATCCACCTTCCCTTTTGAAAGTGCAGTGTGTGTAAAATCCATACCAAGAAAATATATATTGTTTTATATACTTAAATTGAGAGGGAGGATGGTCTTCTGGGGACTGGGAGACAGGATAACTAGTTTCTCTTCTTAGCTCTGTTACAGTCTGTCTCCTTTAGCAAGTCATTTAACTTTCCTATACCATAATTTTTCCATCTGTACAATAAGGATAGTGTTATACTTACCTACCTCACATGGGAGTCGAGGGTTAGTTAGTTAATTTTGCCAAGCACTTCACGCTCCTCGAGGGGAGGTGCTATATAATTATAAAGTAGCATGTAAATTCTTATTTAATAAATATTTGGTTGCAAGGGATTGTAACTCATTACTGCAGTTTTCCTTCAGTGTCACCTATTCCCATTCCAGAAGGCTCTTTTTGTTGTGATTTCTAAGCACTCCCAAAACGCAATTTGTCAGTTACAAGTGGGTTGGGCCAGGGAGCAAAGGACAGGAAGATGCCTGAAGAGGAAGCCGTGTCATTATGCAAGTCAGAAAGGAGATAATGAACCTGAAAGGCACGTTCTGTGAACTGTATGTGCTGATTATGGGGATCTGCATGGGAAATGAATACCACGTGCAGTCCTGTTAAGTGGCCAACCAGGGGTTTCTGATGAGTTGCTGGACAAAGTATCTGGCTGCCTGAGGCAGCTGGATGTCTCAGACACTGTGAGTTTACACCTCGTGCATCGGGCATTGCTCAGCAAGAAGCTATTCTGCATGAAATGTGAAAAGGGAAATCAAAACACACTTGAGTGCAATAAGCTACTGTCCCTCAGCTCCCTCCTTGCTTAAACTCACGGAGCTCTCCCTAAGCGCCAAACACTCAAAGTCAGATAACAAGAGGGATGTTGCAAAAGAGTTGGGCTGTGTTCTAGAAGTTGGTAGTTTCTAATCGAGTGCTGGAGACAGGAACTGAAGCCTGGAGATGCGGGAAAACATAGCACGGGAAAGCAGGGTAGTGTAGCAAAAAGTCAAATGGTTCTGCATCCTAAGAATTGCTTCTAGCCGGAGAAGCATGTTCCTAGTGTACCCAGGGAATTCTGTGTTACTGTCACCGAGCTTCTGAGCCAGCCTAGCAAAAGAAAACATATTAATGAGGAGCACAGAAATGGGTGGCAAGGGAATTCTCTCAGCTAACTGCCAGCGGGTTTGGTTCAGAGCTTCCCAAGAGACTCAAAATTGCTACTAGGGGTGTGAGGGAGGAGAAGTGTGTTACTCTGCTGAGGCTTGGGAATGCCAGCGTTCGCAGAGCAGTCAAGGGTGTGGCTGGGTACCGGCTTGTAAAATGTGGATGATGGAGTGGTCAAAGTGTGCCCAACTGCAGCTCTCGTATAACCCCCATTGGTGAGTTTGCAAACAGCACCAATCGGAGATCGGGGGGGTCAGCTGGCACAAAGCCATCAACAAAACCTGGATAAAACCTCAAGCGAGGAAGTGTCACACAGAATGTTGTGTACTAAAAGCAACAAAACCCAGCCCGGGCAGAGTCAGAGGTGATGAAGTATGTCATGAGGCCAGGGAACGGACTGTGAGGAAAATCCCAGGCTCTGAGCTGCTGGGAAAAGCTCAGCAGTGAAACACGTGTTGTGGAAGGTGATGGGAAGGCCATGGACAAAGATTTTGAACCCTGCCGAGCAGAAGTCTGTTATTTGTATATAACGCACTTAAAAACTGACCTTTCATGGAGCTGAGCCAAGCTGCGTGGATGGTTACAGCTGAAGAGGGGCTAAAACAGGCATTTGGGGGGATTGTCAAAGGGGAGCGAGGGTGCAATGAGAGACTCCCCGTGGGGCCTTTGAAATTTACCCCCAGGCCAGTAGGTGTCTTTGCAGTGACTGTGACGGGCTCTGGGTTGGGCCTTTGCTCCAGCCATGATGGACATGGTATAAATGCTCAAGTGGACAGAATCTGCTCTCCGGTCCTGGGCACCACTGCTGCCTCAGATTCCCGCCTGCACAAGCGTTACCTCACTGGGGTGCAGAGAGGTAGAAATGGATTGTTCCGAAGAGAAGAGACAGTTCCTACCATAAAAGTCCCAGCGTGGGGTTGGGGTGCGGGGGACTCTCCTGCTAAGCTGGCATTCCTCATGCAGCAGAATCCCTGCTCTCCCAGCTCTGAGATGCTTTGGAATGACGGAAGAGCTTTGTACAAACAGACATGGAGCAGGATGTTCCCAGAGGCATGCAAATGGTCGTTAGCTTTCCCCTCCCCCCAATCAAAAATACAAAATCCCCCCCACCAGATCCTCCACCTTTCGCTGTGGTTTTGGCCAGAGCTGCAGAAAGGTGCATGTGATGTCCCCCTGTAGTGGCGCTCTCCTTTCTCCCTCACTGAATTGATTTAATCTCCCGATGGCAGTTTGAGCTTTTTCATAGAGATGGAGAATTTGTCGATACAAAAAACAGGATTTGTCCCAAAATTGTAAAGAAGGTTCCTCAAAACGTCCTGTTCTCTCCTTTTTAAAAAAATTTAAATTTCAGGTTCTTTAAATAAACCTCATTCATGAAGTTCTCCTCTTGTCCCCTTTTTGTCATACTCTCCCTCCCACCCACCATCTTTGTTACTGATCAGGAGTGCGGTAGCGGATCTCCCTCCATTCCACCTCTCCTTGGGGTTCGAACCTCTTTCCCAGTCCTTGTCGAGCTGCTGTGTTATCCAGTCATTTTGTTTGGTATGAAATCATTTTCCAACAGGCTGTGAAATAAATGCATGCACTCCCTTGGACGACGCTCCAGAAGAGATGTTTCCTCCGGCCGCCCTTCTAAATTGTAACATGGTTGCTGCAAGGGTAAAATTAAAACCCTGGGAAGGAAAGACGTCTTCCTCTTCTTCCAGGTATTTTCGTGCTAATTGGTCTTCTGAAAAACTGTGAAATAAAGAGAGTCTTAGTACGGCCTCTACAAATTAAGTTACGTCCCCTCCCGCTCTTGTGTGGTTCCACTGAGGCCAGCTCGGTCCTTGGGGGAGTTGGAGTGTTGTGAGGTCAGCGCACCTGTGACCTAGCACAGCAGTGGTGTCAATGGTGCTGACTTTGTGGATTGGTTTGTTTGGAAGCACTTTGGGCTGGATCCCCAAGAATGCAGATTCATGTCTGAATCGCTGCACTTCTGCCTCATGTACATGCTTCCGTTCTTCTAAACCATTGGTCCCCATCTTTCCCAGACCATGCCCTCATGTTACAACCCCCCTAAAATTGTGGGCTCCCCCTCTCTGCAGGCACAAGAGAAGGTGTTTACAACCACTGAAACCTGGGTGCAGCCCACAGGTGGAGAAAGTAGGTTCTAAGCTGTTTGTTACAATGCATTCCTCCAATTTCCAGCACAGCTCCCAGGGGATTCTGGGGTTTTTCACAGGGCCACCGGTGCATTGTGGGATGGCTGTCCGAGCTATTTCAGCCTGTACTGTCCACAATGGCACAGAAACATTCAGGCTAGATTGGTATTTAGCCCTGCAGTCTCATCCTCGTGGTATTTCACACACGGACGTGTCCCTTGCATGTGAGCACACTGTGTTTTTCAGGTGTGCTGCTAGGGCCTAGCCGGTAGATTCTCTAGTGTGGGCCCAGGCGCGGAGGTGCCATGGTGCTCGTGCGCCAGCTGGCCAGTGGGGGAAGAGGGAAAGAGGCATTACCTGTGAAATTGAGCGAACAGTACAGCACAATGATGAGGAGTCCCAGGACAATGGAGACTATGCTGAGCAACCTGGCCATGCGCCCGAGTCGCCGAGCCCCATCCATGTCCCCCTGCTGTCCGCTGTTCCTTGACTGGCAGAAAGGAAGACACAAACAAGTGCTTGTCAGTGGTTGTGGTTCCAGCTCAGTGGCTGCTTTGTGTCTGTCATCAGCCTTAACCCATGCAAAAGGGGAGCTGCTCTGTTAGCAGCTGCGTCTAGACAACTGCATTAGGATCACCTGGTATGAGTGTCCTGACTTGCAATCCAAGTTTGTCAGCAGTCTTCAGTAGCTTCTGAAGCTGAACTGCCCTGAAAAGTCCTGGCTGGCATGTGTGTTCTGCTCCTCTGTACAGGACGGAAGTTAGACCAGAGCAAGGGAGGTGTGTAATTGTCTAGGTGTGTGTCTAACAAATACAGCCCATAGGGGCTATGAGGCTTAACATGACCACAGCCAGCGGAGATTCTGCTTTGATTCAAAGGGAAGGGTCCTGTGTTTTTAGGAGCTTCAATCCCCAATGTGATTCGCTTAGACAACTCTGGGACAGTGGGGCCGTTGCACTTAGGGGCCACCTCTAAGGGAATCACAGTCACCACCCTCCAGAAATTTACATAACTGAAAACACACACCTGGGTTTAACCCCACCCCCACTTCCTGCTGCTGAGAGAGGAGCAGCAGACTGCAGTCTCCATAGCCGTGCACTGTCTCTGCCGCCTACACTGCAGCTGTGCAATGTGGGCCAAAGTGGGAAATTTTTGTAATATTTTGGATGCCTCTGTGTGCCTCAGTTTCCCCTTGTATGTTGCATTGCTAACCAGTGGGTGCGAAAGAATGAAGAGTGCGCTTGGGGCAGCGCAGGAGACGTGGCAAGGGTGTCACCTAGCTAGCAGGGTGGACCAAACAGGTCATTAAAAGACAGGCCGGGGTTGACTCCTATCAGTGGAAAGTCCATGAAGACAGTGAAAACCTCAGTGGCCAGAACACTAACACCTAGCCCCCAATAAGCCAGAGGCAGGAGGTTTCCCCTCCCCTTGGCAGGGGAGCTGAGCAGAGGCCATCTTGAGAAGTAAGGACTGAGAGGTGACAGGAAGGGGATAATGGTTGACTTTGGGGAGAGGCCCAGCCGCTCTCACCTTGGCCTGAGAAAGGGGCCAGAGAGAGCCTGGAATGGAGGCCAGAGCAGGTTGACTTGCGGGTTGCTCTGGCTTGGCCAGATGGACTATGTCTTAACCTTTATTTCTCTGTGCTAACTGAAGGACGTCCGACACTGTGTCCCAGCTGCCTAAGAAACCTAGCTGTGTTCTCACAAGGCTCCTCAGTGTCACTGGAAATCCTTGTGGGGGCACACCGGTCCCTGCAGAGCGTACACACCTCTCACTAGCAGCCTACTTCAGTTAGACTTCCTGGGCAGAGCTCCCGGTGTAAAGCAGGAGGGCAGGAGCTCAGAGGCTCAGTCTCCGGGGCTGGAGGCCCACCCTGAAGGAAGAGTGGGACCCCTTGGTGAGGACGGTCTGCCACACAGACGCAAGATTATGTGTTACTGGTGCTGCCTGCATGTGAACAGTGAATGGGCTTTAACTTAATGCTCGGGAACTGCTGGGTTTCATCTTGCTTTAGAGCAGTGGTTTTCAGCCTGTGGTCTGTGGAGACCTGGGATGCCAGAGCCTATCTAAGATTTCCAAAGGGGGTTGCACCTCTATTTGAAATGTTGTAGATGTCTGCAAATGAAAAAGGGTTGGAAACCACTGCTTTGGAGTATGCTCCAGCACTCTGCCTCTCTGCTGGACTCTACATCTCTGTGCTGACCTTCCCGGGCCACGCAGCAGCTGTGCGCTGCATGAACTCTGCCTGCAGTGATGGTTGCTCCTGTGCTGGCAGCGGGAGGGAGGGAATGGCCACCCCAGCTTCTCCACTCTGCTGCTTGATTGATTTCTGAATGCGGTCTGCTAGAGGGCGGCCCCTGCCTTGTAACTAAACCTGCTGGTTCCCAGGGTACAGCAGGGGTGGGGGGAGTCACGGGGAGGTGCCTGGAAACTCCTCTATAGGGATCATTCATAAAGGCTGCACAGAGATTGAATGGGGGCTGCCTCGTCCCACCCCAGCTTTGTCCCACTACCGGCCTGCCGTAGCAACTTAATGGGAGCCTGGAGGGTACAGCTAGTTTGTATAAGTAGAGCAGGTTGCAGCAGCTCCCGTCTTTAGGGGGAGCGGCAGCTCGGAGATGACAGGCCCCAGCACTGTCTGAAGCTGGCAGAGAGCTGGGGGGTGGACGTTATATGGTTCCTGTGGAGCTGCCTCTCCCGAGTCTGGTCCCCCCTGCCCGGCAGCAGAGCGGCCGTGGCCCTGGCTGGCTTTCCCGGGGGCTCCTCTAGCACATGCGTACGGGAGAGGGATGACCCCCGGCAGCCACAGAAGCTGCTCTGCTCGCGCACAGAACAGCTGCAGCCTGGGTAGCGGCAGGGCAGGCGTCCCTCGTGTCCTGCCCCTGCTGAGGCTCCGGGAGGAGTGACGTCACTGGGGGGCTGAACGGGAGGGCTGCCTGCCCCGCTAAAACTCCAGGTCCCCCTCCAGAGCTTGAGGAGCAGCGACTACAAGGGAACAGCTGTCAGCTGGGTCCCTGCCTGGAATTGACCCCAGAGCTAGTGGGGAAAGGCTCCATACTGGATAGCAATGCACGGACAGTGGCGAGCAATGTCTCGGTAAAGCCGGACACCCTGCAGCTCCCACGGTACTCTGGCTAGCGCCATGGGGTCTCCTTCATGGCTGCTTAACCACCACGTTGTGCTCTGCAAAGCTGCTGATCAGAGAACTCCACCTCTGCTAACTGCGCTCTGAGGCCTGAGTGCCAAGCAAAGGACCAGCCAGACCACATGTAACCCACAGTACAATTAGATGCAGCTTTAGCCTTCAGAAACAGTGACCGATTAAGCAATTTCCTTGTTATCTTCCCCTTGTAATCAGCAATAATCTGATTTCCAAGGAAAAACACGAGGGCCAAAATTGGGTCATCCCCGATGAGGGAACCAGGTTACTGCTGCTTGAAAGAGAGCGCAAGGGCCAAGTTCCTGCTTCTCGGCTGCAGGGCCTGGGCATGCTAGGCAAGGAACAGAGGCTTGGCATTTAGCAGAGGGCCAGGCACTTGGACAGCAAAGATGTCACTACAATCAGGCTACTCACGGAGCCTCAGCATGAATGACGAGTGCAGTGGCGAGCCAGGAGGGCACCTCCAGGGCCAAGGAAGATGTTGGCTGCTCAGTAGAAAGCCCTGTTTTCAGTATGTACCCCATCTTTCCCCAAAGCAAACCAATCCCCTGAAACCCTACCTTGTGCCTCTTGTTTCTGGGAAATATTGAGAAAAAATCAGATAAGGAATTTCAGAGCCTGGTGTTTAGAAAAGTCCCCCTTGTTGGGAGGTGTGGGAGGCCTGGGGACGTGTTAAAGGGGTGCAGAGGCCTTTTGTGAAATTCTGGCCCTACTGACAGTAAGGTGAGTTCTGCCAGGGCGGCCAGGCTCTCGCAGGCTTTTACCAACAGTACAAAAGTTAAACATTTGGGATTTTCTAGCTGTAAAATATAAGCATTTCCATTATCCACGGCACCCGATGGTGGAACATGGAGGAATCGCAGTCCAGTGGTTAGGGCGCTGGCCTAGGACTTTGGAGACGTCTGCTCTGCCATAGACACCTGCGTGACCTGGGGCAAGTCGTGTCGGGGGCGTGTAGAGCACAGACCCTGCCCGCCCAGCTGGCCCGGGTAGAAACAGCAGAGTAGGTGGCAAGGCACAGCTTAGGCAGATAGAACACAAACCCACCCGAATCCTAGATGGCTCTCTGCATGCCCAAGCACAGCCTCCTCCCCCAGCATGGCTCTTTTTAGTAGTGTCGTGTCCTGCTGCTGGAGCCATTCCCCCCTGCCAGCGCCTACACACCACCGCATGGAATGCAGCCCGCCGCTCACTGTGACGTGTAGCTACACACACGCAACAGGCTGCCGCAAGTGTAGCCAAGGCCGAGTCAGCCTGTGCTCACTTCCCCGTCTATAACGGGGGGATACCAGCAGTGCCCCGCCTCACACGAGGGGTGTGACAATAAACCCATTAGACCGGGAAGCGCTTTGAGGTCTGCCGATAAGAGCTAGGGTTTTTACTATTATTATATTCTATGCAACTGTAACTGGCTGCACATGCGCCCCTCCCACGAACATGCTAGGATCTTCAGGAGGAGAGCCCTGATTTAGGGCATCTCAGAAGATCTGTCAGAGTGGGGCTCCCCTCCTACAGACCCTGTGCACCAGCCTGATTTATGTTTTTGTACTCATTTAAAAAGGAGATGGGGGAATTCTAGACAAAAACGTAAAAGAGGTAAGATTGAAAGCATGAGTTTCAATAGAGTCCAAAGATCACACTTTCCTTCCAACTTCTGCTCCTTTAAAAAAACCAGACAAACCCCCCCTTGTGAAAATGTCCAGCAATGAACCATTAAGAGGTCCAGCAAGTCCCCCACTGCCATATAACCCAGCATCACGCGTGATCATCCCACCTAACCCTAACCATTCACCCTTAAAGTTTGCAAAAATCTATGCAAAAATCAAACTAACAAATGACTAGACGATCCAAGCCCATTTCCTATCCAAGGTTCTGTTGCCAATATACGGTGTCGCTAAACACCACTAATGGTTACTTCATTAGTCGCTACAAAAACAACAAAGGTGGTGACCAAAGATATGTGACTTGTTACACAATAGATTTAAAACAGTTAAAATACAACTTGCAAGGTCTGCACAGACCTACATCACCATATAAGCACCCCATTTCATAACCCAAATCAATCAGTCATTCCAATTCCAGTCAGACAAATATTCTTCTGCTCCAGCAGCCCAGCACACTTGAGGAGAATGTACGGAACTCCGACATAACCTAACGCAGCCTGGATCCTTTTCCTTTCAGAAGCCGGATTGCACATGGAATAGAGGATATCTAAAATCAACAGTATGCATCCAACAGCCTATTTGCATTACTGAACAGAAGGTGGCAAAATTAAATCAGGTGGGATGACAGTGTGCGATGGATTATAGGGCAGTAGCGGGACTGGCTGAATCCCTTAACTGTTCGTTAACAGATTTTTAACATTTGGGATTTTTAAAGGCACAGATTTTTGTAACAAATGTGTAATTTGGGGGGGAAGATGTATGTTGGACTCCAGAGAAACACGCTTGCATTGGTCTATACGTTCCCTAACAAAACACAAACAAGGAGTGAAGTCCATCACTACAGCTTCTGGATCCTTTTTCTCTAAGCTCCTCTTGAAAAGTTATGAAAAATACACAAGCATTCACATGGAATGTTCTGTGAGCATTTATCGCTGTCCATATATTACTCATTGGGATGGAAGGGTTTGATTGTAACTGATAAATGTCAGTAATCGTGGATTTCACTTTCCACGTAAAAACATGAGTAATTTGTGTCTGTTAATCAATGTTTGCAGAGAGGAAGTTTGTTAAAATGTAAGAACCTCTTGAGGACTAATCAGAGTGCGTGGGAGTAGCTGTAGCTGGCAGTTTAGTGTTAAAAACTAACCACTGTGAAATGATGAATGACTGTGTCGGAATGCACTGTGAATCTTGACTTTATGTTGACTAAATAATTAGCATGTGACTCTTTTTGAAACATGCTAGTGGGAACATTTTAGGAGATAAAACCAGCAACATCATCAATGGAATCCTTCCAAGTTGTTCTCTAACGATAACACTTATTACAGTTACAAAGTGCTGCGCATTAATTGCACTGAGCCTCACTATATTCCCTCTGTAGTTCCAGTTGGCTGGGGCATTCGTCTTCATTTCTCTGACCCTGCTACTTGAGTGGTGCTGTGCGCTGTTAAACAGCCTCTGTGCACACCTCTGCCCAGAGGGAGCGGCATGTTAGAGCTAAGGGGAAGAGATTTCCTGCATGTGTGTTTGCCAGAAGCTGGGAATGGGTGACGGGATGGATCACTGGATGATTCCCTGTTCTGTTCATTCCCTCTGGGGCACCTGGCATTGGCCACTGTTGGAAGACAGGATACTGGGCTAGATGGACTCTTGGTCTGACCCAGTCTGGTCATTCTTATGTTCTTATGTGTAGTGTGCGAAGAGATCTGGGCCCTGGAGATGCTCTCTAGACATAGAATAGTGCCTTAAAGTGGAAAAAAGCAGCCCAGTCCTGACCATCCCTGGGGTTTTACCAGTGAGCACTGTGTAACGTCAGGGGCTGTTTGGTTGCATCCTGTTGCGAGGGGCTGAATGAGGCAACAAGAACAGAGAGCATTTGCTCTTTCCAATGCAGCCTCTCCCAGGATTGGGCCCTGAATGCCTTCCCTTGTTTGGAGAAACTTACGGTTGGTTTGCACCATAGGAGCAGCAGGAGAGGGGGTAAGAGAGAGCCCGGAGTGTTCCTTGGGGCATCTCTCTGTGTGTCTAGCAGACTAAGTGCTTCCAGTTGTAGCCTGGGCTCTGATGCACACAGGCTCTTCCGTTTTGGACGACTGAGCTGTCGCAAAGATTCTCTCCTTTCCTCTCTCTGTCTCTTGGTCCGTGCTCATTCATGCATGTTCCCAGTAGAAGGGGTGGCGGGGTGGGAGGGGAGTTCATTGCACTGGCAATTGGCAGCGAGGCTGGTCCCCAACGGTTCCATCTCCATTTGTGTGTGTTAGCTCTGCTCTCTGAAATGGGAGGGCTGAAAGGAACTGAAACCGATTAACGCAGGCTCAGATCAGCATCACCAAAGCCAGTCCTCAGCTTTGTCAAACAGGGAGACTGAAAAAGATGCACTCAGGTGTCTATGCAGCCAGGCCAGAAGTGACTCATTCCATGAGATCACTCTGGGAGAGGAAGGGGGAGATGGGCAGATGATGTTTCTGCTGACCACAGGACCTGCTGGACCTGAGTGCAGCATTTGAAAGGTGATTTATGAGCCTAACTCCAAAGGCATTTCAATGCTTTCTTCTCTGTTTGCTGCTCAGTGCTAGGAAGAGGCCTTGTGCGAAAAAGCACTGACTTCACGGAAAATATAAGAGTGCAAGCCCCCACAACAACTGGAGAAAAGTGATCGGGCTGTAAGCATGTCCGCCAGCTGCCGCTATGGCTGCAAGCAGTCTGGAGCATGCCCCCAAGGGGAGCTGGTCCCAAGTGCCTAAAGCCTCTGGAGAGCCTGGTTCTTGCCATATCTCCAGCTACTCATGGGGGAATTCTGAGCCATTTCACATACGCAGAATTTATGTCCCCCGCAGATTTCTTTGCTTCCCTGCAGAAAAACAACTTTCTGATAAGGAAGCAAAGGGAAGCTGCAAGAGCAGCCCTGCACCACTCCTTAGCAGAGCAGGTTCATTGTTTCAGGCACCCAGAGCAGCCAGCAGAGAGGTAAATCACTGCAGGGCTGGGGACACCCCAGCTAGTGGCTCTAATCCTGAGCTGGGATTGGCTGCTAGTCCCGGCTGGGCTGGAGGCAAAAGAAGATGGGACGACTTCTTCCCCTATAAGGAGTGGCTGGAGCTGTGACAGACCCACCCCCAGAAACCTCCCCCAGCTGCAGGAAGCTCAGCATCCTACCCTGCTTCTTGCCCCCATTGCTCCTCTGCTGTGTTGGGGGGGAAGGGGACACTGTATGGGGAGCTGCTCCCCCATCCACCCAACCCCTGTGCATCCGAATCTCCCATACTCAGACACCACTGCCAAGCCTCACCCTGTACACCCAGAACCCCTCCTAGCCCTCCATACCCAAACCCCACCCCATTGAATCTCAACCTCTGCATCTGGAGCCCCCTGCACCCAGACCCCCTGCCTCCGGACCCCCACCCCTGCACCCAGACCACCCCGCACTGAGCTCTCTGCACTCAAACCCCCACCCTGATGACCCCCCCCGCACCACCGAGCCCTCACATCCAAACCTCCATGCCAATGACCCCCCACCCCACCAAGCCCCACAGCCCCAGACCCCCCTGCTGAGACCCCCACACCCAGACTCCTCCGCTGAGCCCCAACCACCTTCACCTGGAAAGCCCTGCAGTGTCCAATTGCCCCTGCACCTGGAACCCCCCCAACGAGCCCCTGTGCATCCAGATCCCCCCACACCTAGACCCCCTGCTGAGCTGCCTGCCCCCAGATTGTCCGACACAGAATCCTTGCACCCCACACCTGATCTCCCCCACACTGAGCCCCTCCACACTTGGACCTGCCTGGTTGAGCCTGCCCACCCACACCTGGCGCAGGCGGGCAGGGCCCCAGGGAGTTTCTGGGGCAGGCCCAGGCCTTGGTGCTGTGTCAGGTCGGGTGCAGCCTCACCGCTGAGTCTGTGTCCCCGGGGTGGGGAAGCTGCAGGGTGATCTCCCACCTTCGTGCAGCCAGTGGCCTGTGCTCCCCACAGCCATGCTGGAGCCTCTGCATTTAGTTATTGACAAATAAAACATGCAGAATTTTAAAATATTGTGCGCAGAATTTTTAGGTGCAGAACGGCCTCAGGAGTATCTCTAGCCCTGCTGGACATGTGCTCAGCCAAGTTTTATGTGCTTGATCAAGCAAACGTCTGGGTGTTCACACCTCGCTGGCCACAGCGAGCCAATTCATCCCTCACGAAAGCCAGTGAAACTTCCATTGAAGCCACCGGGAACTGTGCCTGCTTGTACCAGGGCTATACTGAACGTGAGCTCTCCATGCTGAGCAGTCTTCTCCTCCCTCAGGACTGAACCAGATCTGGGCACTTCACTACGTGATGCTGGGTGCAGCGCCATCCACCGTGCTCCCTCTGGCTGGGACAACGCTCCTCAGCAGACGAGGAGTGTTTGGCTGTGATATGTTCCTGCGTCCCTTGCACGTACCAAGGTACATACGCCCCATTGCACTTATGTCTAGGGATGGGCAACTTCCTAACTTTCCTCTTCGGTTCCTCCCCCACTCCAACGGGGCGGGTGTTTGACATCAGAGCCCCATCACCGCCGCATAGAACTGCTGAGGAACCCAGAAGGAAGAGTGTGGAGCTACTTTACACAAGGCTCAGCCGGCGGAGGGATACCTGGGAGTTAAGTGGCTCATGGCTGAGTGTGTGGAGCAAGACTCCACTATCCCACAGAGCCAAATGAGGTGAGTCCATCTTCACCCACATCCTGGCTAAGCAGGCTCTCCACTGCGCATCTGACGCCAGCTGGCTTCTGCAAAGAGCCCGCTTCCTCTTCCAGACGGAGGCCTGTCTCTGCGGAAGGCTTGTCTCTAGTGCCTGACACCACGTCCCTCTGTACATCTTGATCGGCTTCTGGGGAACCGCTGACTGCACGTTCCCCGCGGTGCGTTTCTGTGCAGTAAGCAGCGTGCTGGAGCTCTGGGGCTGCTGCCTTCCCTGAGCTGATTTTTCAAAGGGGAGATTTGCCCGTATTGCACAATTAAAAGGATAAAAGGGGCCCATGGGTGGTTCTTTCCTCCAGACTAATTGGGGCGGTGCGAATTGGAACCCAAGGTGTGCGTGTTGAGTGTGCAGGGAGGGGCGGGAGAATTGTTAGCTATGCTCTGCCCTGTTCTCACACTGGCTAATTCTGCCTTGGAATGTGGGAATTGCGTCAGTCTCCGTGAAGAGCTCCAGATGTCATCAGCTCCTTGCAAATACCCGAGCCCAGAAACTGGCCCGGGAAGCCGTAGAAAGGGACTGATGAAGTCCCACTTTCTATTTTGGGGGGTAAGTTTGGCTGTTTGTGGATCAGGAGGAAATAGGCTCTTTTCAGTTTTAGGGATTGTTGTTATTTACCAGTAAAATCCCTAAACTGACCTTGTTGGAGGCAATCTGGACTAGTGCTTAGTGTAAGAGATCAGGCATAAAGCCTCCTGGGTTCTAGTCCCAGCTCTGCCAAAGTCACTGGGTATCACTTTCTCTCTGGGTCAGGGGGATAATGTACTTCCCTACTTCAGAGGGTGTGTAGATGAGGATTAATGAGTTGCTGATTCAGAAGCTCTGCGGGTGCTGAGTATTCAGGGGAGAAGATACTGACTTAACTCCCTGGGCAGCATGGTGCTTCAAGAGTTAATGTTTCAAAGAGCCTTTTAGAGCTTCAACTGAAAGATGCACTGGAAGAACAAAGTAGGCATTCAACAGAATGTGCTCCCGGCCCGCCTCTGGTCCGTAGGCCAGGCTCCATGCTGCTTGGCAGCGTTCTCCTGGGGAAAGCCACGTGGGAGGAGTTGAAAAAAAAAATAAAGGAAGGAAAACAATGGGCCACTTTTATTCTATAGTTATTTGAACAAAAGGCTCCTGTTTAATCTCTCAGCACTTGAACAGAAACTGCTGGAGCTCTGATTCTGCTCTGGTAACTCGGCCACACAGCAGCTAACAAACAGATGGGAGGAAAGACCAGGTGTGAGAATTATTATTGTTGTTACTATACTATTAGACCTATTAAATAACAACTCTGCTGGTGGTAGCCAGACCCCTGAAGGCACACCCCCCCTGCCCTGCGAAGCAGATGGGGTAGAAGGGGTCATGAACACGACAGTAAAAGGCTGTGGGCATCATGTCTTCCCAGTGCTTCCTTACTGGTGTCGGCGTTAGTTGGAACTGGTTGGTGGAGGGGGATCAGGCATCGTCCGTAAGTCAATATTTTCCAGAAAGGCTTTGGTTTGGGATGGGCTTCTTTTAGTGGAGAAATGTCGCCGTAGCCGCAAAGCCGACGCTGTGGGGCGGAATGACTTGTGGATTTTCAGTGGTCTTCTCTGAACATGCAGGCTGTAAGCCCAGAGCATTGGCCTGACATGGCTAGTTGGTGGGAACACAGCACAAATCCGTTGAAACAAACTGATCTCAAGCCTGCCTGAGCCAAATCTAGACCCTCGATGTAGGACAAACAGCCCCTGGGTCCCCTGTCGGTGAGCACAACAGCTGGCCCTGTGGTTTTTGTCCTGACTGTAACTGAATCCTTGCCCCTGCCCTTCCAGCGCTAGTTCACTGCCCCTCGTGGGTGGAAAGCATAACCAGTCTCAGCAGCACTGTCCCCAAGGCCCACCTGGAATGGACGCGGGTCATGCTCTGCCACCTTTCTGTGTCACCTAGGGTGAGGAATGAACGGACCCTGCTCCCAGGGGCTCATCAAGCCACCACTATATCCTGTCAGCCTTTTTTTTTTTATTCTTCTTTTAAAAGAACTTGCTTTTTCTAACTCCTCCAGCTGCAGAGGAAGCTGGTATGGAACTCTCCCCGGCTGTTTTCAGATGCTGAGTGAACTAGCAAAGCTGATTTGAAAGGGGTCCTGGCTTGCTCTTCATCCCACAGGCCCTACCTCAAATCACTGTCCCATTCTCTGCCCTCCCACTGCTGCTCCTCTGTGGGAGCCTGGGCCTGCCTGGATTCTCTTACCCTTCTCTGCTTTCCGCACAGCCAGCGTGCTTCGGCAGGGCTCTAGCCTGGGCTCCAGGATGGTTTAGCCCTGGGGAGGTTTGTGTGTCCCTGAGTCCCTTGCATTTCTCCCCCGCAAATACACACACACACACCCTGCCCCTTCCCGGAGGCACCCCCAGCTCCGGGGGAACAAACTGGTCTGAACTGGGCAGGATACAAAGGATTCCAGGTTCCCTTCGGGTCTGTAGCTGGGGAACCCTGGCTGAGGGACATCCCCAGCCAGGGCACCCCCAGTCAGCCTGCCCCAGGTGGGGCCCTCAGCCTGCCCAGCCCTGCCCAGGGCACCCCAGCCCAGCCGCACGTGGGGGGAGCGGTTGTGGGAAGGGGCCGACCTCCTTCCAGGGGGTGCTGTGACCCCCCCTTCAGACAGCGACGGGTTCCCTTCTGCCGCCTGCCCCCTCCCCAGCCCCAGAGCGTCCATCCCTGGGGTCCAGAGAGAGGCTTGTCCCGCTCCGAGCTCTGGGGCCGGGCCCGCTGGCGGCCCCGTGGGGCTCCGCCTCCCCCGCTAGCCAAGTTCCTTAGAGCCTCCCCGGGCTGAACAACCCCCAGCCGCAGCGCTGCCGGCCTCTGCCCCCGGCACTGCCCAGCGGGACGCAGCTAGCCGCGTGTGGCGCATCCGCAGGCGGGGTGGCCGGGGAGGCACCGCGGGAGCCGCCCGGGAGGGGCCGGGCGCGGGGTCCTGCTGGTTTTGCCGAGTGCCGGGGAGGGAAGCGCCCCGAGGCCGGGCAGTGCCGGGGGGCCGCCGGGGCTCCCCTCTCCGAGGCGCGCAGGGGAAGTGCCCGGTCCCAGGGCGCGGCAGCCAGCGCATCGCCCCAGCGGCTTGTCCAGCCCGGGCTGCTGGGCGCAGCGCGCTCGGTTGGAAGGGAAGAGCGGGGCGCGGAGTTTAGAAGCGTCCCCTCAAACTTGTGGGGCGGGGGGGCAGAGATGGTGGCCGGCGCCCCAGGACCCCGGAGAGGAGTGCGTGGGGGGTGTCTGGGCGCCCCAGGATCCCGGAGAGGCGGGGGGGGGTCTGGGCGCCCCAGGACCCCGGAGAGGAGTGTGTGCAGGGGGTTGTCTGGGCGCCCCAGGACCCCGGAGAGGCAGGGGGGGTCTGGGCGCCCCAGGACCCCGGAGAGGAGGGGGGATCTGGGCGCCCCAGGACCCCGGAGAGGAGAGGGGGGTCTGGGCGCCCCAGGACCCCGGAGAGGAGTGTGTGCAGGGGGTATCTGGGCGCCCCAGGACCCCGGAGAGGAGGGGGGATCTGGGCGCCCCAGGACCCCGGAGAGGAGTGTGTGGGGGGGTGTCTGGGCGCCCCAGGACCCTGAAGAGGAGAGGGGGGTCTGGGCGCCCCAGGACCCCGGAGAGGAGGGGGGTTGTCTGGGCGCCCCAGGACCCCGGAGAGGAGAGGGGGGTCTGGGCGCCCCAGGACCCCCCGGGCGGGCGTTCAGCACTTACCATGATGGAAAAGACCAAGGCCACGATGTTGATGGGCCAGACGGGGCAGAAGCAGGAGAAGATGGCCAGCACCAGATAATCCAGCGGCCGGCCCTGCTCCTGGGCACTGGTGGTGGCGGTGGAGGATGCCCGCCCCAGGCTGATCCGGGAGGGCGAGTGCGGGGCCGCCTCCAGGTGCCCGGCGGACACAGCCTTGTAGGGCAGGCTGTGGCCGTTCTGCTCCGTCTCCAGCGACTTGTCGCTGGCCAGGGTCCCCGAGAAGGACTTGGAGCCCCGGACCCCCTTCTCGCCCTTGCCCTCGCTGGCGAAGAGCAGCTGCTCCGTCTCCTGGCAGCCCGCGGGCAGGGCCGGGCCCCCCAGCGCCTTCTCGAACTGCGCCTCGCTCTTGCTGGCCATGGCTCGCGGCTCGCTCCTGCGCCCGGCTAGATCGCCATGCCCGGCGGGCGGGGCGGGCAAGGCAGCGGGCAGCTGCCCCGCGGGGCGCTCGGGCTGCGGAGGCTGGGCAAAGCGCTGTAGCCCGGCCAGCCGGAGGGGTCCCCCTGCTCCGCCCCAGGCAGGGCTGCTGCTCTCGGTCGCTGTCCTGCGGGGGAGCCTCCTTCCTGGAGCGCTCGGGTGTGAGATCCCCTCCTGGCCCTGCCCTCCCACCACAGCTTGGCCCCTTTCTGCGAGGGCGGCTCCCGCTGGGGTGGGGCCAGCTGTGCCCCTGCCCACATCGCCAGGGGGGACCGCGTTGGAAATCGGCCTGAGCCAGAGAGTGGCAGCCCCCGGGCAATTGAGTTTTGCCAGCCTCTGGGGTGGTCCCCTAAGGGGGGCGTCACTGGATCCTAGTGATGGAGCTGCCCTCGTTGTTTGCAGCGTGGTAGCTGCGCGGGGCGCAGGATGTGAGAGAGACGGGGGGGCAGCTAACAGTCTTTATTGGCCCAACTTCTGCTGGTGAGAGAGAAGCTTTCCAGCGACACCCAGTGCTGCAGAAGAGCTGGGGGGGGGGGCTCCAAAGCTGATCCCTCTCACCAGCAGAAGCTGGGCCAGTGAAAGCTGACACAGTTAGGCTGGGCCCCAGGGAGGCTGCCATGTATGTCTAGGGTGTGAAGGAGCAGGGTGTGTGTCACCCAGTGTGGGGGAGTCCGGGGCCTGCACCCCTCTTCCTGGGATTCACAGAAGGTTTATTGGACAACAGGAACACAGTCCAAAACAGAGCTTGTGGGTACCACCAGGACCCCTCAGTTCTGGGGGAGCAGGGAGCTTAGACCCCAGCCCTGGAGTTCCCTGCGTTCCTCCACCCAGCTCCAAACTGAAACTAAACCTTCCCCCCCCCACCCCAGCAGGCTCCCTCCTGCAGCCTCTGTCCACATTCCTGGGCAGAGGTGTTCCCTCCCCCTCCCCCTCCTGGCTCAGGTGACAGGCTCTCAGGTCTCCCATCCCCAGGGAAACGCCCCCGCCACATTCCCAGGTCAACACTCCCCCCGCCCTGCTGCGTCACAGTGTGTATTTGGCAGGCAGATACATGTACCTTACATCCCCGTGATGCCCACGGGAGTCTTGGTTATGCACGCAGGAGCGTGGTGGAGAAGGTGGATGCTAAAGGAGGGGAAGGGCTCCACCAGCCACTTCCTCAGCTGGAGGGTTGCACCCACTAACATGTGCAGAGCTGCTGGTGGGCTTGGGGCACCGCCTGAGCCCTCCCCATTGGCCAGGAGCTCTCTTTCCACAGGGATCACTGGTGTCCAGCCAGTTCCCTCTCCTGTCGGTGGGCACAGCAAACAGTAGCTGTGCCAGCGGGTGCCAAGTGAGCCCATCAGTTTGTCTTTGCATGCTGCTGTTGATTTATGCTGAGATGCTGAGCTTGGAGGGCTGTTGACTGAACTGTGTCAGGATTAACATAACGGATGGGTTTCCCGTTAGCTGAGCAGCTTTGAACATGAAGGAAACGCTGCTGGAGCCAGCCTATTGTCCAGTGCAATTTGTACTTTATTAAACACCTCCTCGAGCAGAAGCATTGGGGCAGATGCTGTGGGACGCAGGGGGGCAGGTTCAGAAACCCTTCCCACTAAAATAGGCTTTAGAAGCTTCAGATGGCAGCCAGGAAGCATCACTCTGCAGGGCGGGCAGCTGGCATGTGGCAGGGCACCAGGAAGCACCATGCCTCCGTGGCATGTACTAGTGTTCCCTTGAAAAAAGGCTCAAAGATGCTGGACAAAATTGTAGAAATTTTGACTAACAATTGGTGGCTGTTAAGGCTAGAAGGGACCCTGTGGTCACCTAGTCCGGACACCCCCCCCCCCCGCCCCAGCCATTTCTGCAGCAAGCCCAGTAACTTGTGTTTGTACTATAACATCTCGTTCAGAAAGACCTTTGGTCTTGATTTACAGATTTCAGACCAGGGTGAATCCCCCCGCCATGGCTTGGTAAATTGTTTGGGGTTAATTACCCTCACTGTGAAAAATGTGGACTTCCTTTCCAGCTGGAATGTGACAAGAGCCTTTGTCTGCTAGCCCCAGCTATCCTCTTCCCACCTACAGACTTACAGCCTGTGATCAAGTCACCTCTAAACCATCTCGGTGAGAAGCTAAAGCAATTGAGCCCCCACGTAACATCCATGCCTAAAACACAGGCACCCTTTCCCTACACTCTTCCTGGGATTAGGGAGTCTGGTTCTGCTCTTACACCCGTTTTAGTCCATTCTACTCTGTTGACTCTGATGGCTACTGATTTACACCAGTGTAAGAGAGAGGAGAATCAGGCTGACACAGCCTTCCCAGGAGCTGTTTGGGAAATCCCAGTAATCACCCACCTGCAGTTGCAGCACTTGGTATCGTCCAATCAGTTCAAGCTAATACTTTGTAATTCCGGGCGGAGACAAGCTTGGGAACCCTTATAAATATATTATCAAGCACTAACTGCATCGAGGCAAAAGTACATTTGTTTTCTCGCATGAGTGGGTGGATTTTTCCCTGAACTCCTCCTGCAGGGCTGGTTAGTGCTTGGGGAAAGTGCGCCACCCCCAGATGGAGCTGGAGGGAGGTGGGTTACTGGGACCCTGGCTGACGGGTTGTGGGAAGCAGCCCCCGACCTTCTTATGTGCACAGGGTAACGAGGTGCTTTGGACATTGGTCCCTTCTCTGCTGTGTCTGGGGGGAGAGGTGGAGGGATTTTCTATTCTGTGCAGCAGAGGTTCTTATCCTGCCCTCAGCACTGCCGTATCTGAGCACCACCCAGTCGTGCATGAAGCGATATGACTAACGTCTCTCATGTGTGGCTCAGTCTCTCTCCTCCTCTCCCTAAGGGGGGAATTTGGGGTGCCGTGGAGTGATTTGCTTTCGGGGGGGGTTGTTGTTAATGTCTGCGGGGCTCTGTGTTTATTTTGGAGAGGGCCAGTCGGAGGACAACGCCTGGCACTTGCAGCAGGAGGTGGTGAATTTGGGATGGTCCTTAATCCACCATCTGAGACCAGTCCCCAGGGAAGCACTGTCTCCTACACAGGTGAGCGTTACCCATGTGGTGGGTAGTCCCGTTGGGTCTGAGTGGTGGGGTCCTTGACCATGATCCTTTTGATATGCTGAGCCCAGGCCATGGAGAACCTTGGGCCAAGACTTGGAACTTGACCCACTGTTCTACGGGCCCAGCAGAGCATGCAGAGGACAGGTCTTGTGTGCGGGTGGGGTCCCGTCTTGCTGTGGAGATACACTGCAGTGGCCCTGATGTCTCCATGCCCAGGTGAATTGCATTGCTGTCGGCCCTTTGGGAGTGACACAAAAGACACAATGGTGATTCAATCTAGGATCTAGTGAGCCCTGAGACAAGTTCTAGGGCCTTGTGGTTGCTAACTGTACCTCCTGCTCCAGGAGTCAGGAGACTCTTGTCTCTGCAGAGGGGAAGGCAGAATGTTTGCACATGGCGAGGGGACTGGTTTCCTGCCAGTGTCTCCTCTCACAGCGGATTGGCATTACTGGGTCAGGTCCAGCCAGTGACAAGCGCGGCTCAAGGATGCACAGACCTCCCGGAGCCCCAGCATTAGCACAGATCCTGACTTGTTATCGGGAACCCCTTGGGGGCCATTCAGTATTCGGGAGGGGGTTCATTTTCACTCGTGCACGTATTCCTACCAGTTGCTGCCTGGCTTCAGGGCCCGTCCGTGCCTCTCCATGTGAGTTCTAGGCTCTGGACAGAGCCCAGCTTTGCTTAGAAAACTAACTACGATCAGGGCTTGGACAGGAGCTGTCCCAGGAGAACAGACTTCAGCAGTTCAGGCAGTGGCATTAGCCTCTTGCTCAGTGCTGACCCAGGCTGCAGGCTGATGGTTGGAGGCGCTGTGCAGTCTCCTCGACCCAAACCCTACCAGAGCTGGAGAGAGGCGAGTTGCTTTCAGACCCAGCCCAAACCTGACCCTTCCCCCTCCCCATTTCAGCGCCACGGCCGCTGCCTCGTTCTTGTGGCTCGACTGGATGAGGGCAGCTCACTCCTCGTGTCCCTGATCGGTCTCTGGCCGCCTCCTGCCTGTGGGGTCAGTGTAGCAGTGGCTGTGTGCCCCTCCTTCCCCCCCCCCCCCCCCCCGCCTTGCCAACCCCACAGGCAGGAGACAGCCAGAGAATGACCGCTGCCACGCCAACCCAATGGGTAGGAGGCGATCAGAGCCTCCCTGACCCAACGCCAGCCCAACGGGGTCAGGTTGTTTGTGCGTTTGTAGTCAGGTTACAAGGTTACAAGGTACTTTTGTGAAAATCCCAGTATCCTGCCCAGATTCCAGACTGGTGCCTAAACTCTCCATGCGGGTGGCCCTTGGAGCCCTGGCTGGCTGGTCCTAAGCTGTTGAGTCGTGTTCCCATGGGAATGCTCAGTCCGTGGGGAGGGAGTGCCGGGGGTTGCTCTGTAGGCTGTCCTGGCACCTACTGGCCAGAAGAACAGCTCTCCTGGGCTCTGAGGGCAGCTACTGGCTCAGCATGACACTGGGCCTTGGGGAAGAACGACATGGTGGAGAATGGGTCAGAGCAGGGAGGAATCCGTGATTATTGCAAGGGTGTCCCAGGAGCACAGGGGCAGTGGGCTGCTGGAGGGATCTGTCGTGCCCAGCCCTTCGGGGAGGGCTGCACCCTTTTATCCCCCCATTGCCCATGGGAGGCAAGGCAGTGCCAGACACATGGGAACAGAGGCACAGGGAGGCTAAGTGACGTACCACTGTCACACAGGAAGTCTGTGGCGGAGCAGGGACGGGAGCCCAGCTCTTGCAAGCCGCGGGCTAGTACCCTCACCACCAATCTCCTTCCTCATTTGTCTGGGTTTGACTCAGTCTTCAGAGGAGATCCGGAGAGCCAGACAAAGGAAAAGGCCCCATACTCAGAACTGCAGCAAAGACAAGGCCTCGCTTTGCCCTGTTAGGGAGGCCAGGACATGTGGGGGTGAGGGGCTGAACTCTGAGACAAAGAGAGAAGGCCGGGGCAGCGTCCACGGGCTCAGATGTCTGGGCCATTACTCAGGTACGGTCCAGAGTTCTTCCAGTGCCTCTGGGAACCCAGGCAGAGGTGAACCCTGCCTTCCCCTGAGTGAGGGGAGACATGGGGAGGCCCTGTGGAAACAGCACCGAGCCAGATTCTGCTGGGTTACACGTGGCAGTCTGGAGTAACTCACTGATTTCACTGGCCTGACTCCCATGTAAACTAAAGCAGAATTTGGCCCAATGTCTGGCAGCCTGCCAGGACAGCAGAGCGTGGGGCTGGGTTACATCCTGTTAATATCAGAATTAGTAATAACTAAATCCGCCGTGTTGCAAGTAGTGTTAAAGCTGGGAGGCAAAGCAGGGGGCGGGGGGTGCCAACAGCCTCACGTCTTTACAATGCAGGTATTTAAAATACTTCTGTGGGGTTACTGCAATCCCACCTAGTCCGTCTCTTTGCAGCGTGAATCATTTAAGAGGTGCCGAGTGCCACCTAGTGGCACAGATAAAGTTGTTTCTGCATCAGCCACAAAACAGTCTGGATGGCACCAAACTGTCCGCTCTGCACTCTTGCTAATCAGGGAGCCACCCCACCCCGCACTGCTCCTGCGTCCATCCTTGCCGCGCTCTCTGCATTCAGCTCTCCGGCTTTTTCCAGAGCCTTCAGTTGTACACCTCTGTGTCTCCTCTCCCTCCGCCTATGCACAGTCAGGGCCCCACTGTGCTCGGGACACATATCAGGAGAGAAAGGGCTCCATAGATAAGACAAAGGGTGTATTAGTGCTCCCATTTTTCAGATGGGAAAGTGAGGCACAGAGACACAAGGTGCCTTGCCCATAGTCACACGGGGGGCTGTAGCAGAGCTGGAAATGGGACCAATGTCTCCTGAATCCCGCCCAGCCTTCCTCTCTGGACACAGCTCTATATCTGTCTCTGCCTGACTGCCCATGATCTGAGCACTGGGGGCTGTCCTACTAGTTACCTTTCCCAAGGGCTCAGCAAAGCAACCAGCCGCCTTTGCAACCTGGAGCTCCCCTGGACTCAGTGCACTGGGTGTGATAAATGAGCCCCGAGAGGCACAGGATTGGAGGGGGGGCTCTCCGGAAAGGGCCTTGACATGTATCTGGTTTTGGCTGAGCCCTGTTTTGAATTCTATAATTCATGAGATCAAGCCTCCCGAACCATTGCTGGTGACAAGCAGCAGAGCGGGGTGGTGGGGGTCTCTCCCTCGAGGTAGTGTCTGAGCAGGTACCTGGAAGGAATGAAAGCCTCACTCGCAATAGCAGAAATAGACGAGGAAAGGCTGCTGCTTGCGGTTAACCAGGCTTTCCCAGGCCATAAGCACCACAGGCCCTTTCCTGGCACCAGAGTCCCACCTAAAGAGGAACAGCGGCCTGACCCAACACCTTGCCAGCGCTCCTTAGCCACAGAACTAGCTCCCTCAGTCTGGGCTCCCAGCCCAGCATACCTGCCCCCTGCCCTAGGCCTACTCACGAGTGACAGGCCTAATTCTCACACCAGTGGCTGGCTGGTCCAAAGAGCTCCTGATCTAAGGGGGTTTGCAGGGCCCATGCAGGTATCTCCTCGGGGAGCTGGCAGACAGAGCTCCTGTCTGAATCCGGCTGCTTTGCAGGTGGCTGGTGAATACCCCCGGGTCATGGCAGAAACCCTGCTGCTGGGCAGTCAAAACAAATCCTGCTCCGTCTGCTGGAACCCCAACTCTGGACCCAGTGTCAGTCCCTCGAGGCCAGGCTCTGAGTTTCTCTGAGGTGGCTTGTCCTCTCCCCCCACCCCGAAGACAAATCACCCAGTGCTTAGCAATCACTATTGGCAGTCCAGTGCCTCTTGTCCACACCTTTCAGCAGCATTTCTTCTCCAGAGCCACTGAATCGTGGTTTGTTCTCCCTCTGCCGAGCACTCCAAGGGCCAGGCTGGGTTCCCGTGGCCCTGGGGGAAGCGCTAGCATGGAAAGGGTCTAGACTGCAAAGTGGAGGAGGGGCTGGCACTTGGGGGCAGATTTGGAAAAGCAAGTGAGGGTGAGGAGCTTTATTTGTCAGGGCCTGCCTCAGGGCCCACCCCGGGGCAGTGCAGGGTGCTGCTCAACACAGGGAAAACATCACTGCAAGAGTCGAGCTGAGATAGTGAAGATACAAGGCGAGAAGGGGACCCGGGGGTGTGAGGGAATGTAACAAAGATGGACCAGTCAGAACCAAGAGCCCCCTGCAGCACGAGCCTCCCTGCCTCTCTGTGCACCCCCGGCCGTTGGCCTACACCCCCCAGGCGCGGTCCAGCTGCAGGGAAGGGCCAGGCCTTTCCCGTACATTTGCATTGCTCTTTAGATCTGATTCCAAACTTTCTCTTCTGCCCTCCTGCCCACCCCCGAGGCTCCAGAGACTGCCAGCCCAGATTCGCCAGCAGCCCCACTTCACCTTCTCTCCCACCACGGCAAGCACACAGCTTCAAACGCGCACACTGCATGGAAACTCTGGCCAGGGGCTACGAATGGACAAGCCCTTTGTTGGGCTGTTTCAATCCCACGCTCTGAACCGGCCCTTCTCCCCTGCACCCTCTTCTCTCCCTGCTTTTCCTGAGACCCGCTGAGCTTTCACCCTCTCCGGGATTGTCTGGAGTGTTCTGCACCCGGCTTCTCGCTTTCCTCGCTCACCACGTGGATTGGCCAGAAATTCATCATTCTGCTGGCCAAAGCCATCCTTCTAATCATTGCCAAACGTCGAAAACCGAGTCCTGAGCCCCTCTAGGCCTTCCCTGGCACAACCCTGGGGAGATGGGCACCTGCGGGTTTACCATTAAAAACACAAGTTACAATGAACCTTCCCAGCTTCTGCTTCCATAACTCTCCTCAAACAGTCACAGCTGCCACACAACAAAAGGGTTTTAATATGAGAGGGAGAGCCATTTTGCCAACCCTGAATAAATGCCCTGGTCTTTTTTAAATCACATTTCCTCAGAAAGAAAGAGAGAGAGAATAAATAAGGGTTGACCCAGGAAGAACTGCAGAACAGAAACCTTAGATTTACAGCAGGGATAAATAGTCTGAACTCCTGCTAGAGAAAATACAAAGCATCCACTTCTGCTGGTTCCCGGTTTTCCCACATTCCTTTGATTTTAAAGGGCATGTGTGCTCAGCCACGCCGGCAGCGCTGGAAATCCCGTCCTTGGCTCACCTCATGGCACCGCGCTCCCTGGCATCACAGCAGTTTGTGTCCCCAATTTGTTTTATCCCGTCCGGCTGGGAGAGGTGTTACCTTTCTGGCAGCAGGAGTCAGCAGCTTTCCTTGCTCAGGAATCCCGTTCAGTGCCTGGGGAGAGACTGCTGGTAGCCGGAGCCTTGGCTGTCTCCCAGCTGCCAGGGGACTGGCCCTGGGAGAGAATCTCTGAAGTTGTCCATGTGTGTTTGTTGGCAGATGGCTCTGACCCCGAGATAGTAGTTCCCACTGGAGTAATAGGCAGGGCTGGCTATAAAATAATCCTTCTTTGGGCTTCCATAGTGGGGCTGGAGCGGAGGCTCGGGGGAATACCTGGGATACGGAGGGGAGGGAGGGCAGTGTTGGAAGCTGGGAGCATCTGGGTAGCTGTGCTCCGGGGGCAGGTGGGTGAGCTGGGACTGGCTGCCCTTAGTGCTCCCTTCCTGGTGGGGCCCGTCATACCAGATGCGGCATTCTTTGTGGTCACAGGGCCACCTCTGGCTGGCGTGCAGGGACATGGACAAGGAGGCAATCCTGTTGATGGCTCTTCGTAGGGTTGCGATTTTGGAGAGTCTCTTGCCATTGAGGTCATGTTTCAGGGTCAGCCGCAGGGCGTTGAAGGCTTGGTTATAGTCCAGGATCCTCTTCCGCTCTCTGACATTGGCAGCAATCCTCCTTGCCTTGGAGCGCACTGGCCTACTCCTCTTCCTCAGCTTAGCCTCTGCCGGGTCGCTTGGGCAGGTGGTGGCCTCGCCGCCCTGGGGTGCCCACAGCTCCTGCCCCGCTCCCAGGAGGTGAGCCCCGGAGACAGCAACTCCTTCCAGCTCTTCTCGCGCGCTGTCGGGCTCCTGCAGTTGCACTGTCCCTTTCCCCAGGGCTGGTCTGGGCATGGCTCTGCTGCTCTCCCCTCTGCTCCTGGGAAGCAAAGCGTGGCTCTCCTGCGCTCTGGACTCCTGCCGGGCTTGCCAGACACTCCTGCTAAAAACTCTCCAAGGCAGAGCTGCATTGCACCACGTGGTTCCTTTCCTGGGCCCTTTATTACCTGCCTCCAGGTATGCTGGATTAGGTCAGGGATGACAGGAAGCAGGGAAGCACCTGTACAGTGCAGACCAAGCTGAGCTTGTCCTTTTGCTGCACAGTGAGGAAGATCACACATATTGCCCCTCCTTCCTCATCCTCCGGAACAAATCGCCTCCTTTGTGTTTCTCTCCTGACCAGCTCCTGGCTGCACTGGGCCAGAAGCTGGGTGCAAAGCAGTGAGGGGCTCGGCCTGTTTGGCTGTATGGTGTGGAGCACACAGGCTGTAAATCTTTCAGGGCTGTGTCAGCTCGCAGATAACCCTAGGCACAACCCTAGCTGCGAAGGGGCCCTCCATTTGTAGGGTTAGTCGCTGCTTCAGTTTGCTGCAAGTTTTGCCTGAGTCATTCTGCCAGAGACCCTCACCTGGGCTAGGCAGACTCATGGGGATCTAGAACAGCTTTTATGGAGCCATCCCGGTCCAGTCACAGCTTTGCTTTCAGCGGCCAGGGGAGCTCTCCTGTGCAGATGCTGCTGATAGACAACGTTTGCAGGTGTCAGAGTAACAGCCATGTCAGTCTGTATCCGCAAAAAGAAAAGGAGGACTTGTGGCACCTTAGAGACTAACACATTTATTTGAGCATGAGCTTTCGTGAACTACAGCTCACTTCATCGGATTGCAGTGTTCCTGGAGCTGGGTCAGTCCTGGGACATAAGAGGCAAGGTGGGGGAGGTCACATTATTGGCCCAACTTCTGCAGGTGAGAGACAAGCTTTGGAGCCAGGCAGAGCTGTTCCTTGGGCCTGGTGCTGTGTAGCTGGAAAGCTGGTCTCTCTCGCCAGCAGCAGCTGGTCCAATAAAAGGTGTGTCCCCCCCCAGCTTGTCTCTGATAGACACGGTCCAGTGAGCACACAGCGCTGGCCATATCCCTCAGGTGGCCATTTCGCATACAATTGCTATTAGCACCTCTTTGCATCTCAGAACCTCAAGGTGCCTTGCAGTCCCTGTGTGGCAGGGCCGTGTTTGTCTGGGCTATTCTCCTGCACCCATCAGTGTAACGCCGTATTATTGTCTCTCGTTTACTGAGAGGGAAACCAAGGGACAGAGGGGGGCAGTGGCTTGCCCTTGAGTGCGTCCGTGATTGAGAGCTGGGAGTAGAACCCAGGAGTCCTGACACCCAGGCCCTCAGCGTCTCTCCAAATTGCCCGCCTATTTCTCTGCCTCAGGGCCTACGGTCTGAAGGTTTGGAAGGCAGCGCGGGCTCCTTCCTCACCCCAGACTGCTGGGACCCCTGGAACTGCTGTTGAGACTCCTGCCCCAGCTGGCTAATTGCAGGGGCTGTGACTCCAGGGAGCAGCTAGTCATATCTGGTCCCAGGTATTGCAGTAAATGGCATGCAACTCCCACAATGCATCTGGAGGTGCAATACAATCTCATGATTCAGGCCTCTTCTTCCTCCCCCCCCACACCGCTCAGGGGTTCCTAACAGCACGGTTAGGGGTCGGCTCCCTGCTTTCCACCAGCTGCATCCTCTCCCCAGTGGGGGCTCCCCTCGGCCAGCATCCCTTGGCTCCAGGGCGGGAGGCTAGTGGGCCGAGCAGCTCAGCCCTGTGTGGGTGTTGGGCGCGCAGGTACGCCCGGTGTGAACCAGGAGCACGTCTCGAACGGGGCTTTGACTGGGGCTGCTGGCAGGTGCTGAGTGGGCAGCGCTCTGACAAGCGCCAAGAGACGGGGCTGGGTGCCCTGGGGGGACTGCCGATAGAGAGGGGCTCTTTCACCTCCAGCTCAGCGCCTCAGTAATTCCCATCTGTTCAGTGCCCTTGTGTAACAGAGGGGCAGATGGAGCCCAGCTCCTGGCAAACAGGTCTTCTCCGTGGACTAGCATCACAGCTGGCACTGCTGGGCCCTGTTCTCAGCACGGGGTCAAACGGCTGGGACTGGGCTGGGGAGACCCCTGGGCCCTCGAGGGTGCCCTGCAAACACGCTGGCACGACAAGGGAGCACTGCTCCGCTGCTCTGGGGCTGGCCAGACCCCTCCGTCTTCAGGGCTGTCGGCCCAGCACCCCTCAGCACTGAGTGCACTTAGGAACAGCAGCCAAGAGCTGTTACCTGCAGGCCTGGCCCTGGCTCCCCTTGCAGCCCAAGCCAACGCTTGGAATGAGAGGGAAGCATGAACCGCACTGGGCAGGAGGGGCCTGGCCTTTTGTGGGAGGGAGCAGTGGGGTAGACAACATCCCCTCTCCCCCTTTGCAAGGGGGCTGACCACTCAGCCACCCCCTGCACACGGCTGGGGCAGAGGAATTTGCCTGGGGGCCTAGTCACGCCCTCTGCCTGGTGGAACAGGAAACAAAGATGTCGCAGGGCGGATTGGGACAGGTGATAAAAGAGCTAAAGTGCTACCTACCTCCAGAGGCCTTCCTGGCCTCTCGGAGCAGCAGCAAGCTGGGAGCCTGGGGGCAGAGCTGTCTCCAGGATTTGTTCTGGGAAGACAGGGCTCCTGAGGGAAGGACCCAAGCACCCCCTGGTTTCTCCAGCATGGAGGGCCGACAGCTGATCTGCCAGCCAGGCATGGGGAAATCATGCATCTAACTCAGTGGGGGCCTAGTCAATGACTCGGGCTCCTCGACCCTATGGCAAATGCAAGCAGTGATGGCCAGGATTTCCCATAGAGGGGCCTAGAGTTCTGTTCCTAACCGAGGGCTGCTATTGCAATGGCCGAGCACCCGGCAGCAGCCAGTGACTGCAAAGGGGGAGCTCAGCCCACAGCATAGGCAAATCACAAACTTTGCAGGAACAGAGGTGAGCTCGCCTGACTCCCTTCCTGAGCTTTGACCACTCAGCTGCACTCCTTCTCTTGCCACCTTTTCACCACCTGGCTCCCTGGCTGCCAGGTGAGGTACAGCCCCCCTTCCGCCCCCTGCAGCGTGAAAACCCTCATGTTTTGATTGTGGTGCATTTGTCTCGCCCCCCCCCCCCAAAAAATCCATGCTAACGACCCTGGGAAAGCACATCTGAGAACTGCCTGCTCACTCCATCCAAGCAATCATGCACGAAAGGGCGGCGCTCCCATTTTCCTGGGGGCACTCGACTACTGGCCAATCCTAGGTGAAGGAATCCCCCTGGACTCCTTTGGGACACACTCTGGAAACAAAAATCCCTAGACTGATCAGAACATTTCATCCCCTGGCTTGCCAGTGTGCTGTCCAGGCAGGTTCGCTGCCGCCTCCCCATGCAGACGCAGCATCTTTGAGAAACCGCCACACGGCCGCCTTCCATTGAAGCAATTAATTCCACTGCCCTCTGCCGATAATTTAATTAGTGCTCGGCTATTAACTGCTTGTATGAGCCCACGGTAACATCTTGAAAAATGGTGCAGGAGCCAGCCTGACAAATTGCTGGGGTTCCTGGCGATCACGGCCCCCTTTTGTCCATCCATCCTTATCTAATCATCTCAAACAGAGTTTGATCAATAGCTACAATTAGCGGGCAGCTATTTGTCTATTGCCCTTCTCTGCTCTCAGCTCTTTGAAGCGGCAGCTAATTTCGGTGCCTGTGTTAACGGAGGTCAATAAATCAGAAGTTGGGGGCCTCAGGGGAAGAGGCGGGGCAGCAGAACTTCAAAGTGAGGCAAAGTTCTGCAAATATTTCAGAGCCATCACCTCACTCGCCACAGCGCACCTGTTCCCACCTCCATGGCTTTCTCTGTCCGGCTGGCATCTCACTCTGCCCAGGAGCAGGAGCTTTCCTGGCCCAAAGGAATCACCTGCCAAGGTCAGCTGTGAGCAAGGTTCTGTTTGGGGGCAGGATTTAGCAGCCGGCGGTTCCTGCGGGAGGTACCAAGGTACCTCTCCCAGGCCCATCCCATTTGCAGAAGTGCGGGCCAGAACCTGTGTGCAGTGCCGATGGATTCCTGCGGGGGGCGTTGGCACTGGTGGGGGAATGTCCCACGGTGCAGCAGAGTAGGGGCACTTGATTCTTTCATCCTCAACTGAGGCTCCCTCCACCACCAGGGAGTACCCAGGCGAGGGGGAATTGGATACAGACAGGGCATGGCCTAGTGGTTACAGGTCTGGGGCGACGGGCAGCCACCTCCACTGAAGATTTCAGGGAACTCTTACACAGTTGCCTCAGCACTGGCGCGAGGTGACCCGTTGGGGAGTGTGTATCCTAGGGCCTTGCCCCTGGGTGCTATGCTGCAAGCCCTGGGGGGCAGTCAAGACCCCTCCGGCTTAGCAGCATTAATCCCCCAGACATTGTCCTTTGACATACAAACCAGTCTCTCAGATTACATGGCTGGGGCCACTGGGCCTTTACTGGTGGCTCCTTTCCCTTCCTGGGGGAAGTGGGGCGCTGGCTGCAATCAGAATTCCATGGCAGAGGGGCCTCCCTCTGTCCTCCAGCTATGGCACTTCATGGGGTGCAGCAGCCCTGGGATGCCACCCTTACCCAGCGGGGCTGGGACATGCTGCTCACGCCTGGTGTCGGGAGGACGCTGACTGGGCAGCCCACTTTTGAACTGTGCTTTGGTGTCAGTGTGGCATTGCAGAAGGGGCAGAGGAAGCACATCATGGGAAGGAGGGGTGATGGGACCGAGAGCCAGGACTCCTGGGTTCTGTTTCAACCTGCCACTGTCTTGCTGTAGGACACTGGCAAGTTATGTCTTTCTCTGGGCCTGAGCTTCCTCAGCTGTAAAGTGGGGACACTTAAGCAGTGTTGACAACGCTCATGATTTTGTCATGAGTCTCATGGTATTTATAGTTTTCCTTAAAGCCCCAGCTCCTGGAGTCAAGTGGATCTGTGATGATTTTAGCCTTCATTCTTAGAGAAAAAGTACATTTCTAGCCCTCAAAGCTTCAACTTGTGACCCCAGTGCACCCTACAGGCTCAAAAAGCAGAAGAACGCCACATCGATTATTTTTACAGAATCTTGTGATTTTTGCTGAGCCTGACTCAGGATTTTTGACCATTTGGGGTTGGCAATACTGGGACAATGATGCTGCCCTGCTCCCAGGAGGACTGTGCGGTGGATTCCCCTCAGCGCCCCATTCCTCTCTTCTCCGGGGTTCTGCTGTGGCAGGGCCCCACTCCACAGGATTCCACCCCGAGCACTCGGAAGAGGGGAAGGCCAGACAATAAATCACAGGCCCCAGGATGCCATCCGCTGCCTGTAATTAGCGCGCCGCTCTGAGACCATCCCCACTTCGTCCTGGATGCTTCCTATCTACGTGCCCATTACTGGGGTGGGCAGGCCGATGGGGACCTCCTTCTCCAGGGCTGAGCACTCAGCTGGCCTGCTGATTTATCACGCCTTGCTGGAGAGATTTACGAGCTGAGACAGGGAGCCAGAAATGTGTTGTGAGGCTCAGCCAGGCTCATCTCCCTGACAGCTGATGAAAGAGCCGTAATTATCCGTTGCCACACATCAGTCAGGCTGCTTGCTGCACACCACTCCTGCTCCGACATCCTGCCAAGAGGGGTCCCGACCCCTCAGGAGCGCTCGCTGCTCCTTGGCCTGTGCCCAACGGGAGCTGGCTCCTGGCAGCTGACAAAATCCGTATCTCCTTCCTAGGACGTCTGGCATCGTCACCGGCCCCTCACTGTTCTCGGACCATGCAGGCTGAGTGCCAAGCATTCTGGTCTTTCACCTGTCTTTCTGCCTGTTCTGAGAAGACCAAAGAGACAGGCAGATGTTTTACTGGCATGGCGGAGAGACGGGAGCAAATGCATAAGCGAGGCGAGAGGGGAGCTGAGCTCTGGAGGGATCCCGTATGCTGCAGGGATGGCCCGAAGCACAGTCCAGCCTTAGTTGTGGCCTGCTCGTTGCAACGCTGCCCAGTCTATTACTAAGTGACGTTCATAGGTCGCTCTGGCCCTGCTTCCACTCTGATCACCGGCGTCCTTCCCAAGTGACCTCCCTCCTTATCCCAGGGAACTAGCAGGAGTGCCAGCTGACAGCTCGCTGGTGTCGTGTGTGGACTCACGGGTGGTTGGGTTCACTGACTGAGGCCCTGGAGCGACGGAGCACGAATTCCCCTCCGGAGAATAGCCATCCCTCCCAGGCGTGTTGGTGGGTCTGCTTGTACCATCGCTGCCCATACTGCACACTGGGGAGTCCAGCTATTGAGAGGAGTCCGTGCCACAGCCCCCTGGGCACATGCCGCACCACGAGCACCATGTTCTTAGCCCAGGGCCTCTGTGTCCACTTTCATCTCGGGGAAGAGACAGGAACATGTGGGAATGCCCAAGAACGTTGCACTGGAGACAAAGCCGCACTGGGCATTTAACAGGGAGCTGGCAAGGTGTAACACTGACGTGGATAGGGGTCGGCTCAAGCTGGAATGAAGCATCTGCAGAGGAAGGCAGCGCCCTGGCTCTGCTCTGGAGAGATTGGGCTACCTATGGTCTCGCGCAGTCCCCACCCGCCCACCTCCATCTCGTGCCTGGAGCAGCGACATCTGCCCAGGTCACGTGACCGGACCCCGATGAGCGTAGGCCATTTGTCCTGCTGCCCCCAGACAGTTCTGGGCTGTTGTGGAGAGGGCAGTTGCATCTCAGAAGCGTGGCTCTGCTCGGCTGTCCAGCTCCGGGGACTTTGTGCGGCTTAGCTCAGATACGGGGCATTCCACGGGAAGTTCCGAAAGTGCTTTCCAAAGGTGGGGAGCCGTTATAATACCTCACTTCCCTGCCCCGAGTTCACACAGCCAGTGGGGGCAGAGCTAGCAATAAAAGGCAGCAGCTGGCACTGCCAGGCCCCTGGTTTAGCCACTAGGCAACACTCCTGACAGTTGAGAGGTGCACACTTAACCCTTTCCTGACTGCATTGGTCTCCAGGTGTGATCTGCAGCAGTGGGGGGGGTGTGAGTGCTGCTCTTTCTGTCTCTCCCTTCCTGCTCCAGCTCTGCTGAGACTGCCCCTGCGGGGGGCAAACAGCACCCGCTGCCTTAGTGGATTTGTGAGGCGGACGCCAGAGGGCAGCAGCGCTCCTTGCAGACTGGAGAGCTGAGTATGAGGGACTCTCAAGCTGTCCACAGCCCTGGAGCTGTCCAGGCCCCTACTGTGGAGAGAATTTGGCAAAATAGGCCAGGGGTGTTTGCCCCGCAGTAAAAGGCCAAATTGCTTAGGAAAGAAATTCAGAGTCTGAAGGCTGAAAAACTGGGACCTCCCCCGGGGCACCCATCAGCACCTCGCTTCCTGCAGCTCTCTGGGGGCTCACCCCTGGGGCACCCATCAGCACCCCACTCCCTGCAGCACTCCAGGGGCTCCCCCAGGGGCACCCATCGGTACCTCACTCCCTGCAGCTCTCCAGGGGATTCCCCTGGGGCACGCATCAGCACCCCACTCACTGCAGCAATCCAGGGGATCCCCCTGGGGCACCCATCAGCACCCTGCTCCCTGCAGCTCTCTGGGGGCTCCCCCCTGGGGCACCCATCAGCACCCCACTCCCTGCAGCACTCCAGGGGCTCCCCCAGGGGCACCCATCAGTACCTCACTCCCTGCAGCTCTCCAGGGGATTCCCCTGGGGCACCCATCAGCACCCCATTTGCTGCAGCAATCCAGGGGATCCCACTGGGGCACCCATCAGTACCCCACTCCCTGAAACACTCCAGGAGCTTGCCCCAGGGGCACCCATCAGCACCCCACTCGCTGCAGCAATCCAGGGGATCCCCCCTGGGGCACCCATCAACACCCTGCTCCCTGCAGCACTCCAGGAGCTCCGGGCACTGCTTCTCGTGCATTTCCCCTCCCGGCAGCAGCCCTACCTAGTGCCCTCCCTGCCCCCGGCACCTAGCAAACGCCCCCCAAGGTGCCAGGCGCTGGGAATGGAGCTGCTGGAGTCCTGCACAGTTTGGGCTTGGGCCTGTGTTTCCTTCGGGCTCCCTCTGCTGGAGCAAGGTGGCAATGGTGTTGCTAAGAGCTGACTGCTGCACCCTTGGGAGCAGCGTGCGCGGGGGGCTACGGGGGCCCTAGGCACGCAGGGGCTAATGAAACAAAGCAGGAGAGTTCTCCAGGTGTTCGTTCGTAGGGCCAGGCCACGCTCTGCTGAGCCTTATATTGCACTCAACAGTTCAGAGGGGGTCAGAGGCTCCCCCTTTCTCTCCACATGCTGCCCTCACTCACAGCCCCCCGACTTGTCTCTGTCCCTGGATTCCTTGACAGGTAAAGTTAGCCACCTGGCTGCTGACAATACTGATAACCAGCACAGCATGCCTGGGCTTGCGGGGCAGTATGGTGGAAACATGGCTCCTGGTGCCCATTGTGCCCCACACCATCCTTTCGTGACCTCAGCCCATGCCCAGTGTGAGAGGCAGGGAGCGTGAATGCCCTGTGCTCGTCGGGGTGCTCGGCCGCATGTCAAGCTTACAGTGGGGAGCCGAAGAGCTAGGAGTTTGGGGTTTCCTGTGGCTGTCACTAGCCATTTGGAATCACGTGGTTTCATGGTGACTCTGGGTTTGTACCCAGTGGGAATGCCTGAGCCAGCCCTGCCTAATTCCTGTGGTGCTGGGGCTGTATCGGTGCCAGAGCTGGACCAGCTGCTGTGAACCAGGGCAGGAAATTCCAGGGCCCAAGACTAATCATCTCTTCCCAGCGTGAGTCAAAGCTGGCAAAAGTGGGCCTGGTCTGTCCCCTCATTGCTCCAGCCCGAGGAGTTCGCTGGCTGCCTTTGCACCTCCTCTTCAAGGCTTTGCCTTCAGAAAGCCCTTTGCACCCTGGGTGGAAATGCCAGGCCATCCAGAGGCTGGGGCCACAAATCGCTGGCCTCAGGGCCGCTAGAGAAATGCTTGCCATTATTCAGGTGAGGAGGGGTGCCTGGCAAACACATGCCCACACAACTGGCTGTGCTAGGGAGGCTTTGCAGTGCACTAGCTCCCCAGCTTCTTGGGGGCTAATTTTAGCCTGGTTCAGCAAAGAGATGGATGGTTTGTGCCATTAATTACTTTACTAACCGCCTAGGCCACTGCCTGTACCAGACACTTCCTCATTCCTTGGGCATCGTCACCGGGCTTCTCCATCTCGTGCCTCCCACTCTGCTACCGGGGAGACCTCTGGGGTGGGAGAGGGAGGGCGACCAAGGAGTAAATGGGGTCAGCCAGTTCCAGTACATAAGGAAGAGGAGAAATATAAAATCCCACACCATCAGCACTGGAAGGGGATCCAAGAAACCACTTAGCCTCCTAAATTGCTCACTTCTCGCCCCTGCTAGCAGGTTGCCTGCAAACTGCTAGAAAAAAAAATTTGAAAACGATTTTGGCTAATTGAATATGTCAGGGCCATTACTAGCTAGAGGCCAGCGCCTGCCCAATGGGTGCCTGGGCCAGGCGGGGCTAAGCTGTCTTTTATCTGATGGGGGTGTGGAGCGGCGGGGGACCTGTGGGGGCTTTCTCCAGAAAGAGACAATCAAGTCATTTCCTAAAGGATGTTTTTAATTAGTTGCTTTGATAAAGTGAAACGGCTCTGCCGTATCATCTGTTACCTTGATGGGTGTTTAACGCCCGGCTTGGCATGGGTAAGGACATTGCTTTTGTGCGTGAAGTTAACACACAGATAGTATCAACCACTGGTTTGGAGTCCCAAAGGCCAAAAGTGCTAAACTAATAGATAGTTAGCAACCGGGGCTCCCTCCGTCTGGCACTGGCTCAAGCCTGATGCGCCAGATGAAGGCAAAAGACTTTTGAGTAAAGCCCCTGGCCATAGTTACAGTGCGGCACATGGGAGGAGGGGAGTGTGACGTCCAAGCAGTACGTACAGGCTGAAGGAGAAGGGATGGTTGCTTATGCAGCTTGCTCAGTGCGTTAAAACACATCCTCTCTGCTCCTCATCAGCATGAAAGCAGACAGCTGCCTGAAACATGCAGGGAGAGCGACAGAAACATCAGTGGGGAAAAGCACTGAGCCCCGGAAAACCAAAGGGTAAAAGGCAACATGAGCACAAGCAATGGGGCACTTTGTGGCCAGGGCAGTTAGGGTCCAGCTGTCTACACGGCTTCCAAAAGTCCCATGGCCACGTGGCGAGGCACATGCTACGACCCCTGCAGGCGGGTTCTGTAGAGGTAATGCTGGCACACAGTTTGGGTCTGCCCGAGCAGCTGGATTCGCTGAGATACCACTCCCCTCCAAGCCACGCCTGCACTGAGGAGTGATGAGAACATTTGGAGCTCCTCCGGAGTCCTTTCTGGATGTTGTATGTTGGCCTGGGCACTGGGACGGTCAGTGTATAAATAGATCGATTTGATTTAATGGGGGCTGTAAGGAAAGACGCGGGAAGGAAACGGGAGGACTCAGGATAAGAGCCATAGGACAGGACAGGAAAAAGCCAGCGTGCACTGCGGATCAAAAGGACTATAGCAGTGTAAAAAGGGACTCTGCCCCCCAGCCATGTGTGTGCATTTGCAGCTTTCCATCTGTAGGAAAATCCTGTAATCAGGTAACTGCTCAGACTGCAGTTCACCACCGGTAGCAAGTGACAGCAACCAGCTTTGCTGCGGTAGGCCCCGCCTTAGCAGCTTTGTGTGGGAGTTGGCGACACCACTGTGCGGTGCGCACGTATAGTTGAGGGTTGCCATAGCAAGACTTCTTTGCTGCTATGGAGCGATCTTCCAGAAATGCGCACAGCCCTACTGCCCCTGCCCCTTGAGATGCTGACATGCGATCATTTTGACTTGGTGGCTGTATGCCCTGGAGAGCCCTCTCTGGGTTTCCTAGGTCACTTTAATTGCCTTGCCTTGCGTGGCTGCTTGCATCCCATGCTGTGCACAGGCTCGGGGGCTGATTGAGCTGTCCTACCAGTATAGACACACTCCATGCAACAAACCCAGGGGGCCCAGTTCAAGCTCGCTGGAGCTCTGCTGACTTGCAGTTACACCACAAGTGAGTTTGGCCCTGCTTCTGCATTGCAGAGCTCCAGCTACTTGGGTATTTGCACAAAGGCTTATTTGGTTTCATTCTTTTGCACTCTTCATGTGATCGGCTTGTGTCTCGTTTGGCTTCCTCTGAGCCGTGGGAGCTGGAGCATGTGTTGTTAATAAAATAATTATGAGATGCTGAGCAAATAAAAAGAAAAGGAGGACTTGTGGCACCTTAGAGACTAACCAATTTATTTGAGCATGAGCTTTCGTGAGCTACTGTGATGCATCCGATGAAGTGAGCTGTAGCTCACGAAAGCTCATGCTCAAATAAATTGGTTAGTCTCTAAGGTGCCACAAGTCCTCCTTTTCTTTTTGCGAATACAGACTAACATGGCTGTTACTCTGAAACCTGAGCAAATAAGTGATCTTGTTGACTTGGTCTCAGGTTCAGAACCAGTTGGGGGATGCAGCAGAGCCCAGCAAGGAGAGATTCCTGCCTTTGCTTCAGAAACAGGCTTTGTTCTGTTAGTTTGCACTTGTTTACTGTCCTATAGGACTTTGTTTTCCTCCCTCCAAGAGCATAATAGACTGTGGGTGTCCCTCAGCCCAGGAAGAGGGACACCACACTCAGAATCTGGTTCAGGCCCTTTCCTCAGGGCTTTGGTTTTATTTCTTCCACATAAAACTAACTCAGTACTTCAACTTTCCCTTCCCCCAAGCCCGGGCCTTCTGCAGGGGCCTCTCTATTTCCTACAGGTTTCTACTCTACAGACCACTTGGCTCAACCATGGCCTGTTCTCACATCTCTGACAGGAGCCAACCTACTTCCTGGGGCTGGGGACACTTGCACCTCAACCTGTCGTAGGGGTTTCCTCGTCAGCAAATCATGTGATCCCAATTCCCGTACTCATCTCCTTACAGAGGTAATTGATCATGGTGTTAAAGAGGGTTGCACTAATTACACTTGCCCGTGGAGTTCCATTTGCAGTTGAGAATACATTGGAAAAAGCTTTCCCTATTTGCACTTGTGTTGTTCTTTTGCATCAGAAGTCCCTTACCCATGTGTACATTCTCCCTATAATACCCTCTCTCCGTAACACATTGGAGGCTTTTCCTCTGGCCAGGGAAGTATCACTATATTGGATTCTTTGGTTCTCAAGCTTCTTTGTTCTTCTAGCTCTGTTCTTACAGTGTCATCAGTTGCACCTCCCTCTTCCGAACCCACTTTGTGTTTCATGGACGAACCTTTTCCTCTCCGGGTGTGCTACGCATCTCTGTGTCCATTCTTTACGTGGCTTTACCTGACCATGCAAGGTGGGCTGCTGGTCCGCATGACTCCGATCTTGAGGTCAGCGTACCCTGTTTGCCCCAAGACTAGGATTGCGTGTTTCCAGGCCTCAGGTATTTCACCTTTTCTCCATGATGTTATCACCTAATTTTAGTATCACCCTCACGTTTTTCACGTAGATGTTTAAACATTTCAGAGTTTATTTCATCCTTGCCTGGTGCGGTTCTTTTGCTCCTTATCACTTTTTGGAGTTCCCACATGCTAAAGTTTTACTTTAAAATAATATCCATGTCCTCCTCCCACCTCTTCATCATCATCTTATAATTATCCTTCAGGAATGCTCGTCTTCTCTCCCGAAGTTCTGGCCTCTCCTCCTCATTACTGACTTTGGGAAACATGGTGGCCAGAATGTCCACGTTTTCTTTGCTGGAGCTGATTACTCCATGTCCTGCAACCGCAAGGCTTGGTATTCTGGGGCTCTTACTCTTCATTCCATTCACGTTCCTAATTTGTTCATACATCTCTGCTGCATTGGTATCTTCATTTCCCCTCAGGATGTTCCCCAGCTTCCTCTGTTTGCTCTTTTTAGAGCCCTTTGTGCAACCCGCTTACCATTTTAATATTTCATTAAGTCCTCACTATTTAAGGATTATTTCTTTTTGCTTTATTCCTTTCCCTACTTACTGTTTCATATTCCGTCTTTCACCAGGGAACACCTGTCCTGTCTCTAAGTAGTGTTGGTACCCTAGGAATAGCTCGTCTGCCTGTCTTTCTGATCCCTTTGGTAGCGTTACTCAAGAATGTCATGTATACGTTGCTCAGTCACATGTTCCCCACTTTTGGTTCGAAGGAGTTCCCACACGGCTTTTTTGAGATTCCATGTTGGTATTTCCTTTTCCTTACTAAGTAATTAACATGGGTAAATGGTCACTACCCATTCCCTTCCCTGCACATTTCACAGCAGCCGTCACTTGCTACGGTGCTAGATGCTATTCCCAGATCCAGGCTTCCGTCAGCTGTATTGAGGCTGGTAGGTGCACCAGCGTTTAATGTTACTCAATTATCCTCTTCAAAGACAGGTTTCAGAGCAGCAGCCGTGTTAGTCTGTATCCACAAAAGAAAAGGAGGACTTGTGGCACCTTAGAGACCAACACATTTATTTGAGCATACACTTTCGTGAGCTATCAGTTGCATCCGATGAAGTGAGCTGTAGCTCACGAAAGCTTATGCTCAAATAAATTTGTTAGTCTCTAAGGTGCCACAAGTCCTCCTGTTCTTTTTCCTCTTCCAAGAATTGCTCTCAATATTTTCCATTTTTATCATTTTTCTTATCTCCCCACAATCTGTTGTGACTGTTCAGATCATCACTCTTAACAAACGGGCAGGTGCCATCTGCAGTGAATGCTTCCAGGTCCATAGCCTCTACTTCCGGCATGGGTTCTACATACTACGAAGTGTTAAAGGCACAGAATTGTTTTGTACTCAGTAGTTAGGGTTTTAACCTCTACTTCAAGGTAGTTCAGGCTCTCCTTAATGAAGGGGCGAACACCCCCACCCTTTTCTGTTTCTCTAGGTCTGCCATATCCTGGGATTTTATGGCTTAGTTTTCCTATTAGCCAAGTCTCTTGCGTGCATATTGTATCAGGCTTTATTTTCATAACAATATTTTGCTCTAATTCCTGCCCAGGCACTATTAGGCTCTGGGCATTCCAGCTGAAAGACGTCACCACCATTCTTTTAATGTTCAAGATTTCCTTCACCTAGGAAGGTAGGAAGTCATTCCACTGATAGGTTGCTAACCCAGAAGTCCTTTTTCACAGCTTTAATTATTTGAATTTTCTGTTTTCTTCCCTGCTTGAGATGTACAATTTATTACTTCAATCAGAAACACAATGACTCTGTTTGTATAAGTACTATGTCTTCTCCTTACCCCAGTGTCACTCGTCACTTCTCTCCCGTTCATTTGTTGCGGGCTATTCCCTTTCCCCATATCTATGTATCTCCGAGCAGCTCTTGCATATGAGAAGTTATGAGTAATTTGGGAGGTTGTATTTCTCTAGCACACTTTGCCTCAGTGCATCCCCCATGTGCTGAGCTGTGTTTTCCTCCACAGCTGCACCGTTTTTGTTTTGTCCCTTCCTCCCAGTTATCACAGAATGACTCTTTACCTCCACGCTTACTGCACCATATTTTCCCTTTGCAATTATGTGCTACCTTTGGCACCTGTAGCATCTCACGGGTGGAGGAATCCAGGGCTTAGTCCAGAACATCAGATACCCTAAAATTATCCTGCTTGGTGGCATCCTTCCTTTAAAAGTGACAGCACAGGTGTCAAGTGCTGGCTATCACTTCCTCTTCTGCTAAGTAGCCCCTTAGCAGCAATCACCTTATCTTCACTTCTGTCTTGCTTGATTTCCTCTTCTGACATTTCTTCTGGCATACCACATACCTCCACTGCAGTCTCTGGAAGGAATTTGGGTAGCCGAGAGCTTATTTTTAGTTGACCTACCACCCTTGTCTTTTGGCACTTCCCTGCTTGGTCTGTATTTTTACATTCCACTAACACGTCCCCGCCAGCCAGTGCCCTAGCTCTTACTGTATCTCCAGCACTTTTTTGATCTACTCTGCAATCCTTAGATCTCCCCCATCTTTCTGTCCTTACCTAGGGAGTTTACTAGCATGTGATTTCCCCTGGTTCCCTTTCCTGCCCTCCTACTTGCTGGGTCTTCTCGTTCCAGAGAATCTACCCCTTTCTTTTTCTTTGTTTGCATAAAGTCTTCCTCCATGCATTCCCTAGCCTGGTTCCAGGATCATTTATTATTTCTTCCATCTCACTCTGCCTAGCCAAAGCCTTCTCCAGCCGGCAGCCCACAGAGCCTGATCACCAACCCTCTCTCACCAGCCCGACCTGCAGCTGAGCCACTTGCTGTCATTCATAACCACCTGCTCCCAGCTCTCCGTGAAGAGCCAGCTACCCCATGACAATTGTCACGGCGTCCCCGGGTGATGCTCTGGAACTGCTCCCTACGAAGCCAGGCAGGACTCTGGGGAAGTCTCCTTTCTGTGAGCAGCCTGTCTGCAGGACACACAGCTCACACAGCTTCCACCTTCCTGGGTCTGGCCTCGAAGCATTCAGCGTCCTCTGCCCCTCCGTGCACTTTCCACAGCGAGTCCTCCCAGGCGGGGTCTTGGGGGAGTCAGAGGGTCCTGCACCCCAACTCCGCAGTCAGACGTGACTCTCAGCCAGCCAGTAAAACAGAGGTTTATTAGATGACAGGAACATGGTCTAAAACAGAGCTTGTAGGTGCAGAGAACAGGACCCCTCAGCTGGGTCCATTTTGGGGGGCAGTGAGCCAGACAACCACGTCTGCACTTCACTCCATGTCCCCAGCCAGCCCCAAACTGAAACTCCCTCCAGCCCCTCCTCCTCTGGGCTTTGTCCCTTTCCCGGGCCAGGAGGTCACCGAATTCCTTTGTTCTCCAACCCTTTAGCTCTCACCTTGCAGCTGGGAAGGGCCAGGCCATCAATGGCCAGGAAACAGGGTGTCGGCCACTCTCTGTGTCCAGACCCCTGCACACACCTGCCCTCTAGGGCTCTGCAACAATCATACACCCTTATCCCACCCCCTAGACACTTAAGAACTGCCTAGGGGAAACTGAGGCACCCCCACACTATTCAGAGGAAACATTAAGAACAGTCCCGCGTCGTCACAACAATGCTTTACAAACAGTGGCTCTGGTAGCGGGCAATGAAGCCAGTGGAAAATGCCGCTTCCAAGACATACAGCACAGACCCTGACTGCAGCTGTCCAGTACCATTACCCCTGCTCTGGGAATCTGTGGGCTAGCCAGCCTTCAGGGTGTGGTGCAAAACTCGTCTTTTGTGCCAAACAGTTGCTTGATCTTGGACGATGAGAATGGAGGTTATTCTCCAACCGTTAGGATGGGCTGGGGGAGGGATTGATTGGTGCCCAGGGCCAGCTGAGCTTATTGCTTTTGCAGAACCATAGGCATGCATGGAACTCCTGCCCTGGGGGGCTTCTCCCTGGGTTGGATACAGTGCCGCCAGGGGGTACAAGCAAGACAGCGGGGGTATTGGAAGGTGCCAAACATAAAAGATCATGAGGCTCTTTCATTGCCTACTCCAGCGGAGTGGTGTGTGGTCAGGTTACCAGGCTGGGCCCGTGAGCCCCCAGCTCTCTGATCCACCACAGACTTCCTGTGTGACCTTGGACAAGTGAGTTAGTGTCGCAGAGCCCTGCCTGCCGGGGGGCTCTGAGCAGAGATCCATGACAGCGCATGCAGCGCCCAGATACCGGGGTGACAGTCCAAGTGCCTTCCACCGTTCCCCTCGCCGTTTGGGTAACTGGCGTCAGGTTAAAGAGTGACACCGCTTTGAATGTTCCTACGTTTGGAGAAGCAAAGTCCCGACAGCAGGGCTGGAAGGGAGGGGAAACAAACACCAGGTGCGAACTCTGCTCTGGGTTCTCCACTGGCCCACAAGGTTACAGCCAAAGGATCTGCAGACAGTTCCCTGCACCGTGGTGGCTTGGAGCCAGACTCTGCTGCCTGTGCTCCATGGCAGACCCATCGCAATCAACGCGTGTTGGGGCATCAGAACTGGGCCCCAGTGCGCTCCTGGCTTAGCATCCACACAGCCTCTCCCTGGGCAGGGCGCCGGTTAATAGCTCCTGGCCGTTTCCGGCAGAGTGGCCTAATGGACGGATAACGAGGGGACCCAGGAGACCTGGCACAGGTCTGCTGGGTGACCACGGGCAAGTCACTTAGCTGCTCTGTGCCTCAGTTTCCCCATCTGCAAAAGGGACCTGACACCTGATGCTGCAGCCCTCCCCGGCGCCCCCAGCCCAGCAGCCAAGCTGGAGGCCTGGCACCCCACGCTGCGGCCGCTTCCCCCGGCAAAGCCCGGATCCGCTCCGGCCAGGGGCGCCCTCCGCAGGGCCCGGCTCCTCTCCGCCCCAGGAGCCGCCTCCTGCGCCGGGCGGGGCGCTCCCCGCGGGCCCCGCCTGCTCGGCCAGGGGGAGGCGGGTCTGTGTGGGAGAGGGGCCGGGCCGGGCCGGGCCGGGGCGCGACGTCAGGGCCCCAGCAGGACTCCGGAGCGGAAGCTGCCGGGGGAGAGAGAGAAACTTTCCGATCCCCGCGCGCACCCAGCCCCGCCGCCCATCCCCGGGGCATCGGATCGCTCCCCGCGCGCACCCAGCCCCGCCGCCCATCCCCGGGGGCATCGGATCGCTCCCCGCGCGCACCCAGCCCCGCCGCCCATCCCCGGGGGCTCGGGGCTGCTGCGCGGGCAGCATGTGGGAGCCGGCGGAGTTCGCGCGGCACTGGCAGGCCGAGTTCCCTGGGGAGCCGGCGCCCCGCATGCAGCTGGGCTCGGTGCGGGACATGGAGCTGGAGCTGGAGCGCTGCCGGGGGAACCTGAGGCTGCTGCAGCAGGCGCTGGCCGAGGAGAAGTTCAAAGTCATTTACCTGGAGGCGGCGCTGGCCCGGGAGCCCCCGGCCCCCTCCCCGAAGGGGCAGGCACAGGAGCCCGCCCCCCTCCCGGACATGCCCCCTGGCAAGAGGGGCGCAGCGGGGCACAGCTTGGCCGCAGCCATCCAGCACCAGCTGCAGCAGCACGAGGCAGCCCCGCGGGCCCGGAGGCAGGGCAGGCGGCAGCCCCCCAGGCATGAGCACCCTGTGGGCAGGAGCACCGAGGGGGGGCCAGATGGCCTGGCCACTGAGCAGGGCAGCGATGCTCCAGCTGGGCACCCGCCTGGCCAGACCCATGGCAGCGAGCCCCCCATGCCCGTCCCCAGGGAGGGCCATGGCAGCGAGCCCCCCATGCCCGTCCCCAGGGAGGGCCATGGCAGCGAGCCCCCCATGCCCGTCCCCAGGGAGGGCCATGGCAGCGAGCCCCCCATGCCCGTCCCCAGGGAGGGCCATGGCAGCGAGCCCCCCATGCCCGTCCCCAGGGAGGGCCATGGCAGCGAGCCCCCCATCCCCGTCCCCTGGGAGAGCCATGGCAGCGAGCCCCCCATCCCCGTCCCCAGGGAGGCCCATGGCAGTGAGCCCCCCCTCCCCATCCCTTCCCAGGCCCATGGCAGTGAGCCCCGTACTGGGCGCCCCCATGGCGGTGAGCCCCATGGCAGTGAGCGCCCGGTCCCCATCGCTGGCGAGGCCCATGGCAGTGAGCCCCCTGCTCAGCATCCTCCTTCCTCTGGTGAGGCCCATAGAGGCCCTATGCCCATCTTAAGGGAGGTCCGCGGCCGGCAGCCCTACGCCAAGAACATGCCTGGCCCCGGGGAGGGCAGCGCTGACCACGATGATGAGGAGGTGGACCTGAGTGAGAAGTTCCTCCTGAACCCCATCTTCTTAGGCGTCAGGATCCTACCCCGGGGGTCTGGGGAGGAGCTGGACAGACCCCACCACTGGCTGCCCGCCTTACGGGGCAGGTGGCCCAAGCGCAGCCGGGATCTGGACTCGCTGAATGGGACGAATGGGCGCAGCTCCCCCGTGCAGCACGAAGAGCAGCACCCACTGCCCTGGAGACGCAAGCGACACTTGGATGTGCCTGGCAGGGACTCCTCCAGCTGCAGCTCCCCGGAGAGAGGCAGCGACTGCAGCTACAACAGCTCCGACCACGAGGACGGCTCCTCAGGAGGTAGGCGGGTGGCGCCCCTTCCTCTGCGTGGCCCCCCTCCCTGTCCGTGCCACCCCTGGCCTGTGTCTCCCTGGTGAAGGGGGTGCAGGCTGGGCCACCTTGCTCCTGTGGTTGGTATGGGAGTGCAAGTCACAGGCATTGCTGGCGGGGTGGAGGGGGTGGGCTGCCTGGGCTGTGGGGGGTTGTGTCGCACTGGGGCAGGTTGTGGTGGGGAGAAAGGATTTGTGTTACCATAGCACCTAGGAGCCCTAGTCCTGGACCAGGCCTGTTGTGCCAGGCGCTGTACAGACAGAGCAAAAAGATGGTCCCTGGGCCAGACAGCTCACAATCCGAGTGCAAGACAAGAGAGGACATATGGGGAGTCGAGGGAGGCAGTGTTGGTCAGCATGATTGGCTCTGGTCTCAGCATCTCCTAAAACTGCTAGGGGAATTGCCCCAAACGGCCATTCGGTGCAGGCCCTGTGTTACCTGCCAGAGATGCCCCAAAGCTGCAGAGATGGCTCTGGGAGTTTTCCAAAATCTCCATTATTAGATCACCTGAGTGTGCATTATTTATAGTCTAATATCCTTCCACTCCACTGGATCAGTGCCCTGCTCAGAAAGGGGCTGCTTTGGCCACAGGTGATGTTAATTCCTTGGCACTCTGTCTGGGGCTAGTCTGTGTGGCACTGGCAACGATGGGGATAAATACTCCTTGGGGAGTCATGTTCCTGGCCTGTGAGTGCTGGGACTCCGCCCGATACGCAGGCTCACAGCTTAGGGGATGAGCTCCGTGTTCAAAGGTCACTTCTGTTACTGAGCACTTTATCGTAGAGGAATGTGGTAACTGGGTGCGGAAGGACCCTTTGAGCCTGGCGGTGACTGTGAGAGGTGTGACCAAGACAGCTTTTAACCAGTGAAGAGACGCTGTGGGGTGGCCGTGCTCCACATTAGCGTGACAAGTGGCAGATATTAATGCTGAGCTTGTGTGTCTCCTAGTGGTTTGTCAGAATGTTAGTTTGCAAGTCTAACGGAGATGATCCTACGAGACGTCTTACGGTGTTAAAGATGCAATTGGCTAATAGCTATTCTGTGTCATGTTGCCCTATTTCTTTGCAAGGTCTGTCATTCCAGATGCCTTGAAGTTCTCACTGTGCCTGTCAGTGTGCTTTAATCCTGCGTTAGCATGACTGGGACAGTTAAAAGAACATAATTTACTAATTTACTCACCTTTTTGTTGCTGATTCATTGTCTGGCTGCACTGAATTAATTTGTTCCTGTTGGAGTGTTTGTTTTTCAATGCTTCTGGGTGTAGTGTGCTGTGGTAAGATTGTCAGGGTGCCTAGAGCTCTTGCATGGGCAAGGTGTGTTACTATTGCTTGAAATAAACCTCATCTAGTTTACTGCATTCTACTAAGGAAGCAAAAGGCCAGGCTGGCCTCCAATGCATGAGCTGTCTGCCAGGTGGTGTTTGCTCCCAAAGCTCTGCAACCATCTACTTTCATTAACAGACTGCGGCTTTTAATGGCTTGTGTCTTCCACATCCCTCCCCTTCTGCCTCCAGCCTGGAGCCTCCCTCGCCTTTGGAGAATGCCTCTGCGGCCCCCATGTAGAAGGGCTGGACTGGAGTGTCCCTAGCTGAGAGGCTGCATGCTAGGAGAGGGTGTGTGTGCAAGGGTCCTATCAGTGCTGCACTGAATCCTTGGGCTCTTCTCCCGGTTGTGATTAGCTCCTTGTAAGTTTTTGATGGGCTGATCAGCGGCTTGACACCTGGCCTGTGTGTTGGAAAACCCCTTAAGTGGGTGTTTGGTCTGTGCCTTGGGTCCTCAGACTTTCAAACTACTGGGGGACTGTGCAATGGAGGCACCAAAGCCTACTTGGATTTCCTCAAAGGGAATTTCCTCAAATCAAGGCTGGTCCATTGGGGTTCCATGGCATAGTCCTGGGTTCGCAGTGTCGAATCCAGCCCAGCTCTTCCTTTTTCCATGTGAGCTAAACTGGGTTTCCTCTCTCCTTGTGTGTGGTTCTTTCAGGCAAGACCTTGAAAGCCCAAGGCCCTGTCTGCTCAGTTACAGATCTCATGGCACTGTTTTTTGTAAAGGAAGATGTTTGTCACAGTATCCTTAGCTAAAACATCTCCTCTTCCTCCAGTTGAGCAGCGAATTGCTGCCTTTCACCTTAGATGTGGTTGCATTAGAGCTATGTGTGAACGGTTTCCTCTGTGCATATGATTTGCAAAGCCCTTCGATTGAAAGGAACCGTAGAGATGTCAGATGATGATGATTCGCTTGGTCCAGATTTGGCCTGAATGTTTCCTTCCTGCATCAGCCGTTCCCTTTGTCACACCCAGCGGGCCAGCCTGTGTGTTGACGGCAACACATGCAGTCGAGAGAGGGTGACATTTAAAAGCAGAAGCTGAGAGTACAATAAAGCTGGGTGTCTAGATCCCCTTTTCACTTACAGCTGCTTCACTTCTGTGCTGCCCAGAGGCCTCATCTGGAGTGCTGTGTCCAGTTTTGGACCCCACACTACAAGAAGGATGTGGAAAAATTGGAAAGAGTCCAGCGGAGGGCAACAAAAATGATTATGGGACTGGAACACGTGACTTATGAGGAGAGGCTGAGGGAACTGGGGATGTTTAGTCTATGAAAGAGAAGAATGAGGGGTGGATTTGATAGCTGCTTTCAACTACCTGAAAGGGGGTTCCAAAGAGGATGGCTCTAGACTGTTCTCAGTGGTAGCAGATGACAGAACGAGGAGTAATGGTCTCAAGTTGCAGTGGGGGAGGTTTAGGTTGGATATTAGGAAAAACTTTTTCACTAGGAGGGTGGTGAAGCACTGGAATGCGTTACCTAGGGAGGTGGTAGAATCTCCTTCCTTAGAGGTTTTTAAGGTCAGGCTTGACAAAGCCCTGGGTGGGATGATTTAGTTGGGGATTGGTCCTGCTTTGAGCAGGGGGTTGGACTAGATGGCCTCCTGAGTTCCCTTCCAACCCTGATAGTGTATCATTCTTCTTTAGAGACCTCTGTCATGTCTCTTTGTCTTGTCACATGCACGGAGTATTCCAGACACTGATGTTGCTTCATTCTCTCACCAATGAGCCAATTGGGATGATTTGTTGCTTCGTTAATAGTAGCCCTGGCTTGGCAGCCCTCGTTATTTTAATGCGAAGCTCTGAGCTTAATGCGGCTCTACTTTAATATCAGTGCTGAGTGGATCTGAGCACAGTAAATCTGCAGCCATCCTGCTAGTACGACTTCATGGCAATACATCCCTGTGTCGCAGATCAGTTCTGGAGTGCCGCCTGGCTGGGAAGAGAGGAGTCTGCTGGAAGAAGCTTTGAGAGGAGCTAAGCGCGGGAGCTCCTGTCTTTTACTGGACTGACTCCTGTTAGAGGAGATGACCCTTGTGGTCTCTTCTGGCTCCCTGATTCTGTGTGGAAGGTCCAAGCTTTTGAGCTTCCCAGACCTGAGGAATTGCTCTGTGAAGCTCGGAAACGTCTCCCTTCCACCACAAGGAGCTGGTTCAATGAAAGCTCTGACTTCACTCCCCTTGGGTCTCCTCTCCTGGGACCAGCCTGGCTAGAACAACACTGCAAACAATGGAAGAAGCTTTGGCATATATTGTCCTGATGGAGGCTAGTGGAGGAAATGAAAGGTTTTGCTGAAATCGGATTAATCACAAACTAATTTAAATGAGGATGTCTGTAAAACGTCTCTGTTCCCAGCTATCGCTTGGGTGAAATGCGTGTGACCATCATATGATCCACACAGCATCTTGGGTAACACACGTGTCAGCTCTGACCATGCTGACTGACAAGATCCTGGTGTCAGCAAACAGATGGTTAGAACAAGGAGCCAGGCTGGCCTTCATCTTTACCCTCCCTCACCTCTCTCTTTCTCCTCTACCCATCAGTGCTGTGAAATAAACAGCTGCCTTCACAGCTGATTCTGGTGCCTTGCATTGTGCAGCCGACAGGCGGTCTGGGTGCAGCGGAGGGTGTGGGCTCTCGCCCTGCCCTCGGTGGAGACGAGTGGCATGCGGGGAATGGCAGTGCTGCTGCGGTCAATCTGCCAGGGACCCGCTTCGGGAGCCTGACCGCTGCTGGGGTTTCCTCTGCTTTGGGAAGACCTCGCCTCCATCTGCTATAGGGGCACCCTCTAACAGAACCAGATGCAAAGTGAGGCAAATGCCCTGCGGCTTAGCTATGGGAGAACGGGATTATTACGTGCTTCCCTGTCCTGTTATCATCTGATTGGCTGGCAGAGGCAGTCTCCTGGAAGGCTGGGGTGAGGGGAGGGCTGATCAATAGAAATGGGGAAACAAGCTTTATGCAGTGGGTGTGAGAGGCTCAGTGCAATGCCTATGAGTTGGTGACCCCATTGAGAGAGCCCCTGGAGTGATGACCGTCCTCTCCAGGCTGGCACTTTGCCAACACATCTGGGCTGCCTGGTCTCATGAGACGTACTCAGGGCAGTAGGAGATGCTGACTGCAGAGGGCCCCAGACCCCCCTCGGGTGTCACTCGAGAATGACGCCGCCGATGCCAGTGGAGTTACACCAGGTAAAAGGAGATTGAGGGCCAGAGAGGAGGGACCGCTGCAGACGGCTGTCCCCTCTCGCCGCGCCGTGCATTGGGTGAGGCATTGTGGAACGGCCCTGCGCACACAGTGATCTCGGAGTGGTGTCTCTAGTGTTTCTCTGCTCTTAGCCCCTTTTGGGCAACTCTGCCACCAAGCTAGAGGTGCGGCAGCAGGCACGGCTGTTGGCTAGGTTTGCTGCCGGTGGGGTGCGTGTCTCGGGTACCGTCTCTCGTCGGGGGATGCTGCGATGCACGAGCCACAGGCTTCTGAACATTTCTGTTCTTGAAACAAAATCCCTCCGCAGCGCATACCCCTGCTCTGGAGAGGCTGGGGGTGGGGGCCATGGCAATAGTAATCCAAGATGGTGCTGGCCAGAATATCCAGTTACAGCAGGCCAAGCGGTAAGCTGAACCCGCAGCCCTGGGTCTAGCTACAGCGCCAGTTTCTGTAATGGAAACGCTCCGCCTTTGGGTCACGTGGCTGCCTGGTAGCCTGGGGCAGGACTGCGCCGGGTTGGTCAGCACCTCGAAAACTCCAACCCGAGCTCCCGCTGACCGCAGCGAAGTCGGCCCGCATCGGAGCCCTGCTGAGCCTGGGAGCGCGTCTAGTTCTGCAGAGGGTGCGGCGAGACAGTGAACAGGCGCCATGCAGCTCCCTTTGCTAATGTACTCGGGCGCCCAGGTTCGTTGTGAGTCTCCACAACCCTCCCTTCCTCGATGCAGCTGGAGAGCTCCGTGTGTTGTGTGCCATGTTTTCTGGGGCCCAGTGCTGCATGCAGCATGTGTGGGCTGCAAGTAGCCCTACAAAGTAATCATTAGAATCCAAGTACCAGTTGTCCCTACTCCTGCTCCCCTGCTTTCTGAGCACCAGTCCCAGGACCTTGAGCAGGGCTTGGGCCAGTTTGAACAGCCCGAGCAATGGGGCGTCTACCTTTAGCGGGACAGGTTTCAGAGTAACAGCCGTGTTAGTCTGTATTCGCAAAAAGAAAAGGAGGACTTGTGGCACCTTAGAGACTAACCAATTTATTTGAGCATGAGCTTTCGTGAGCTACAGCTCACTTCATCGGATGCATACCGTGGAAACTGCAGCAGACTTTATATACACACAGAGAATATGAAACAATACCTCCTCCCACCCCACTGTCCTGCTGGTAATAGCTTATCTAAAGTGATCATCAGGTTGGGCCATTTCCAGCACAAATCCAGGTTTTCTCACCCTCCACCCCCCCACACAAATTCACTCTCCTGCTGGTGATAGCCCATCCAAAGTGACCATTCTCCCTACAATGTGCATGATAATCAAGGTGGGCCATTTCCTGCACAAATCCAGGTTCTCTCACACCCCCCCCCCCACCCCCATACACACACAAACTCACTCTCCTGCTGGTAATAGCTCATCCAAACTGACCACTCTCCAAGTTTAAATCCAAGTTAAACCAGAACATCTGGGGGGGGGGGGGGAGGAAAAAACAAGAGGAAACAGGCTACCTTGCATAATGACTTAGCCACTCCCAGTCTCTATTTAAGCCTAAATTAATAGTATCCAATTTGCAAATGAATTCCAATTCAGCAGTTTCTCGCTGGAGTCTGGATTTGAAGTTTTTTTGTTTTAAGATAGCGACCTTCATGTCTGTGATTGCGTGACCAGTTCCACAGCCTCCTAGATGTCACTCTGGCTGAATATCAGGAAATGCTCTCTGCATATTCCCTATGCCAAGCTACCCTTTGCCCCCTGATTGTCCTCCCCTGGGTGTGCCCGTCCTTGCAAAGTTCCCCGTGGCCTCAGTAAAAGGAGGGCCAGAAAATCCAGTTCACAAAATCTTAAATACACAAAAGGGCTTCTGTGTATCTCCTGAGTACCTCACACAGCAGAAGGACCCAGGGAAGGATGAGTCTCATGGAATTGACGTTTTGTGGCTTTTCCCCCCAGTTCTGCCACTGACTAGCAGTCTGGCCTTGGGCGAGTTGCCTCGGTTTCCCCACCTGTAAGATAGGGATGATACCTACCTCAGAGTGGTAGGAATGTTTGTGAAACACACTGAGATCCTTGGGTGGAGAGCTGCTGGGAGCCTGAGGGATTCTCACTCCAGGCTATGATATGTACACCTCCTGACTGTGAATGGGATTTGCCTTCTGGTTCGGAAGAAGCCTCTCTGAGTCTAAGCTTGTGGACAGTTCCCCCTTTAATGCTGTTGTAGCTGTCTCCATGGAGGACACAGACAGCTGTAGTGTTTTAATTAAAGCACTTCCAGGAAAGAACAAAACCACACTCTCGGTCTCAACCCCCTCTGGGGCCTTTGAAACGGCTTCATGCCTGCTCGGAAACCAGGAGGCCCTGGGAACAGAAAGGTGGAAACCACAGCAGAGCAGGTGGTATTTCTCTGAGCAAACCCTGCGACGAAGTGAGCTGTCGCTCACGAAAGCTTATGCCCAAATAAATTGGTTAGTCTTGAAGGTGCCACAAGTCCTCCTTTTCTTTTTGCGAATACAGACTAACACGGCTGCTCACTCTGAAACCTGTGATGGGAGTGTTACAGAGAACTTGCTAGTGTGGCTCTCCCCTCCAATCTGCCAGTGTGGGGTAGGAGGCTGCTGGAGGCCAGCGGTAAAGGGGTTCAGCGGGGCCAGGGGCTCCTGCTGTCCTCCCCTCCAGAGAGGGTGAAGACTAGATGCATGGGTGGGGGGAAAGCTCTGAGCAGAAGTGTCCCTGTGTGCAAGCAGCTTCTATGTCAAGGAAACAAATGCTGGCTATTGGAGCTGCTTTGTGTTGCTGCAGAAATAGGCTCTGGGGCATTTCTCCGCTGAAGACCGCATCAGACTCTGCTGTTCTAGGCTGGAACGGCTGTCCGGGCCAGGTGCTCCAGGCCAGTGATTGCCATCTTGCAGTGGCTGCATCTTAGCCCCTGTCTCTTTCCCACAGCCAGGCTGGGGCATGTGTGTCAGGGATAAAGGGCTCCTGGGGGCAATGGCAGAGCCGTGTTCTGGGATGGTGTGATGGTGCTCTTCTCAGCAGCACCCGGGCCCGTCCCCTGCTCTCTGCGCTGGCCTCCCATAGAAGAGAGTCAAGGGGTATCGGGCCCGATCTTCGAGGCGCTCTCAGCGGCCTGGGCTCAGCGTATCTAGAAGGGCCTATGGCTCCGGGCTGGGCACCGAGGTCCATAACTCCTCGGTCCTTTGGAACTTTCTACCACCTGGGCAGAGCCCAGCTGGGCAGCAAACAGAGCGTCCTGCGGGGCCGGTCCCAGACCGCAGAACAACCCCCCAGGAACTCAGAGCCACCCCAAACCTCCCCAGGGGCCCTGCTCCCACCGGCCTTCTCTGACACAAACCCAGAGCAGGGGGGCCGTACCGGGAGGGGAGGAACAAGCTGCTCCGCCGCTCACACAGCTCTCTCCCTGGGGAGAAGAAGAAAGGAAATCATCCACATCAGACAGATGTCAGTCACGTGACGCCATTTAATGCATGACTGAGAGGTGCTCAGAAACTACCTGACGAGGGCAGTTTAGGACCCTGTGTAGAGTAGAACAGATGGCAGAAGTTATAGTCTGCTTGGAAAGTGGTAGCTCTGGGTGTCCTTGTTCCCCTTTTGATGGAGGGATGTAACTTCCTCTGGCTTCCCCTAGTTTGCCCCATTTCCAGAGCCTGGCTGTGTGGAACAGTGTCTGTATTGCTCATTGGGGTGTGAGCATCATGCAGGGAACGAGGCAATTCCTTTGTTGCTTGGCATTGCACATATCAGCTTTGGCCAGGCCTGCACTGTTAGGCTTGGGCTGTCAGGTCCGTGTGTGTGTGTGTCTGAGAGCTTGTGACAACCCAGGCTTCCAAAGGAAGGCAGCACGTCCCAGCCCACGCGTTCCATTGTTTAACCCGAGTTGTGAAATTTCCCTCTCTTCCTCCAGCAGGATTACAACACCCAGGGCCTGTCTGCTGTGGGCAGACACTGGAAATCCCAGGGCCCTAGGGTTTTTTTCCGAGGCTCCTTGGCCATAATGTGCCCTCTCATCCCTGTTGTGCAGAATGCTGTGTGCGGTTCAGCTGTCGCCCTGAGGTGGCTGCATTTCAGTGGCTGTGCTTGCCCAGCTCACGAAGCACTTGGCGATCAAAGATGTCCATGGAATTAACATTTTTTCAGGGACGAGTAACGCACTCACTCAAAGCTGCAAGGAGGGGATTCAGCCGCGACACTAGCCCACCTCCCCAGCTTTCCTGATGGCTCCTCTGGTTGAAGGAGTTGGCTAGGGTGTCTCTGGCTGTTGCGGGCTGCGTGGTAAGGAGAGATCTGGGTGGGGGACTGCGCGGGTTGGGGGATCAGTAATGAAATAGGGAGCTGGCTGTTGTCAAGTGCCCAGTTCCAGTCGATCCTGGGTTGGCAGTTGTGAGTAGGTTGTATGGTGAGTTGATGGTTCTCAGTTCTGAATGGACAAATGCCACCCAATGGGCCTGGCCCCCTGTGACGGGTTGGATCACATAAACCCCCTTTGGGCTGCCAACTGATATGCCAAGATTACTTCTACCCCTGCTTTCCCTGCCAGCTTGAGACTCCAGCACCCTGCCTGGATGTGCCAGACATGCTTGCTAGTCACAAACACAGACCCAGGTCTGAACCATGTCCCACAAACAGCAAGCTTAAATGAAAGCAGCTTAAGAAGTGTTCCTGTCTCTAACACTCAGATGCCCAGCTCCCAGTGGGATCCAAACTCCAAATAAATCCGTTTTACCTTTAAGCTTTATACAGGGTAAACTCATAAATTGTTCGCCCTGTATAACACTGATAGAGAGATATGCACAGCTGTTTGGCCCGGCCCCCCCCCCAGTATTATTACATACTCTGGGTTAATTAATAAGTAAAAAGTGATTTTATTAAATACAGAAAGTAGGATTTAAGTGGTTCCAAGTAATAGCAGACAGAACAAAGTGAATTACCAAACAAAATAAAATAAAACACGCAAATCTATGCCTAATACAGTAAGAAAACTGAATACAGATAAAACCTCACCGTCAGAGGTGTTCCAGTAAGCTTCCTTTTACAGACTAGTCTCCTTCTAGTCTGGGTCCAGCAATCACTCACACCCCCTGTGGTTACTGTCCTTTGTTCCAGTTTCTTTCAGGTATCCTTTGGGGTGGAGATGCTATCTCTTGAGCCAACTGAAGACAAAATGGAGGTGTCTTCCAGGGGTTTTTCTTTTGTGGATGGATACCCCTCCCTCCTCCTGTGTAGAATTCCAGCTACAGGATGGAGTTTTGGAGTCACAAGGGCAAGTCACATGTCCATGCATGACTCAAAACTTACAGGTAGCAGCCATGGTTCACATGCTACCTTGAACGTCCTCATGTAAACTTCTTATGTAGATTGGAGCCTTCCAAGATCCATTGTCCGTTAAGTGCTTCTTGATTGGGCACTTAACTTGCAAATTCCTTTCTAAAGAAACTGACCAAATGCCTTACTAAGACTATTTAAAATCAAACAAGTATACAGCCAATATTCATAACTTCGAATACAACAATGACACATGCATACAAATAGGATGAATATATTCAGTAGAGCGTAACCTTTGCATAGATATGTTACATGGCATATGTAGCATAAAACTTATTCCAGTTATGTCATATATACATTCATAAGCATATTTCTATAAAGCCTTATGGAGTGCAACGTCACACCCCTGATCAGAGGCCAGGGGCTGCAGAAACAGAGCTGTCTCCCTCCATTGACCGAGCTAACGCTGACTTGGACTCCAGGTAATTTAGTGGGGATTAAAGGGGTATAAATAGCCGCCTGCCCAGTCAGGTGTCAGCACGGAAAATGCCACTTGGCTGCAAACCACAGAAAGCTGTTGGAGGGTGAGAGGGCCTTGCCGCGGTGCAGTGGTTGCCCTCTGTCCCTTCCTGTTCTGCTGCAGGGTCGGTGCTCTGCGATTCCTGTGCCGAGTTTGTGCTGGTGTCTGAGGAAGGGAGCTCCATCGCTTTGACTTGATTTCCACTCCTGATGCTGTGGGACTGAGGTTGCCTAGCATCCTCCTCATGGGGCTGGGGCAGCAGCCGCCTTTGCTGAAAACCAGTGCTCTTGGTTATTTGGTGGGCCAAGCTCCAGGGGGCTTGGCTGAGTGACTTCAGCTGGCGGTTCTTGGCCCCCACAGCAGAGTCGTCCTCTAATAAACACTAAGCAGCGACGTCGGCCGTGGGCTCTGCTTTGGTGCCGCAGAACGTATGTGCCACCCTGAGGGCCCCGCGCGCAGGCTGGTGTCACTGACCAGGCCGACAGCCCCGCTAGACTGGTGTCCTCCCTCCGACAACAGCCAGCACTGGGTGCTGGGGTGGAAGGCAGCCGTTGCCCCATAATGCCCCCAGCACAAAGCAGCAGCAGGGCTGTGAAGGGGAGGGTCGGTGGTCCCATAGCGTGCATGAGAACCGCTTGCCTGATCACTGAAGGGAAGCAGAATTTCCCTTCGTTTGCAACGTGCATCCCAGCAGAGCTGAGGGTTCTGGGTTCTCGCCTAGCAAGATCCTTCCCTAGACCATCACTCATTTGTCGCCTCTCTACCCCTCATCCTGTCATAAGGCTCCTCCTGGGCTACACCGGCCATTTTATCTTCCAGCCCTCGGCTTGGACAGCGATGCTGCTCCCAGCAGGGCTGGAGGGCCTGGTCTGCTCCATACTGTGCCAGGTGTCCCGCTGCTCTACCAGAGCACAGCCCCCCCGTAACAATGCGGGTCCTGGCAGGATCCAACTGAGAGTGCCAATTCAGGACAAATTGCTTAAAGCAGGGCAGTTACATCCCAAGGCTGGGGTTTTTCCACCTCAAAGGCAAACCAAACCAGCCAGCCAGAGAGGACTTTGGTTTTACCCCACTGGCTAACCACAAGTCACACAAGCAATTCCCTTGTTTCCAGGGAACTCCAGTTTCCCAGTATCACCACCAGGGCCACTCGTTATGGGGACGAATGGTTATGAAAACCAATACCCCAGTAAAAGAAAAATGGTTCTCTCCATCCCAAAGGACTAAGCCCCAGACCCAGGTCAATATACAAACAGATCTTACCCACAAATCACGCTGTTGCCAATCCTTTAGAATCTAAAATCAAAAGGTTTATTTGTAAGAGGAAAAAGATATCAATGAGAGCTAGAATTGGTGAAATGGAATCACTGACATACAGTAATGGCAAAATTCTTGGTTTAGGCTTTTAGCAGTGATGGAATAAACGGCAGGTTCAAATCAAGTCTCTGGAGAACATCCCCAGCTGGGATGGGTCTGTCAGTCCTTTGTGTAGAGCTTCCGTTTGTAGCAAAGTCCCTCCAGAGGTATGAAGCAGGACTGAAGACAAGATGGAGGAGCTGCAGCAGCTTTTTATAGTCTCTTGCTGTGTGGTCTCTGCTTTCTTTGTCTCAGAGACCAGCTGCCCATCACAAGGCCTGGAAACACCTCAGAGTTCTGTCCATAGGCAGGTCCTTGCATGCCTTGCTGAGTCCCCAGGCACGTCTGCCTTCTCTCAGTGGGTCAATGTTATAGCTGATGGTCCTTAATGGGCCGTCCAGCAGGCTAGGCAGAGCTGACACCAACTTGTCTGGGGTGTCCCCCAGAAGCAGAGCACAAGTTTGAACTACAGACAGTCTAGAGCCAATACTTATATCTTGAAATACAAAAATGACACATGCAAACAGACAGCATCATCCGAACCAGCCAACCATCACCTGGTCTTAGACACCTTCTTGGACCCCCTTTATACAAGATTTGGTGCCACTACAGGAACTTGGTTGCAACAATGATCTATACGGTCCCAGCTTACATCAATAGACTTCCCACTTTCAGCAGTGGTGATGGGTGAACACTCCTCACTTGTGGGAGGGGAACCCGTTCACTTGGGGCTTCTCGTCAGGGTCACTATATGGGGAGACTGTCCCCTTCTGCTGTCAGTCAGGCTCAGTGGGGTGGAATGCCCCACGGGAGTGTTCTCTCAGCCCCCAAAGCCAGCTGTGTGGCAATCGGAGAGTAGCAATTACCATATGGAGGGTGATCTCAAGTTCATGCAGGGTGTGAGGCCGTGTGCAGATGTGGCTCAGGGTGACACTTCAGCAGGAGTGTAAGAATCTCTGTCGCATCCGCTGGGTCTAGTTTTAACCACCCTAATCTCCTCAGGTCGCAGTTTGCTAACCAGAATCATTTGCATGTGCAAATCAGGGAGCAGCAGTGCCTGGTGGCTCTCGTGGAGTTTAAACACACAGAGTGCCAGAAATCCTCAGGACATCGCAATGTGGGAGGCAAAGGTGGATGCTGGGCTGTTAGGGGTCGCTGTAGATGCCAAGTTTTCTGTTATTCTAAGACTTGCTAGGTTTCAGAGTAACAGCCGTGTTAGTCTGTATTCGCAAAAAGAAAAGGAGGACTTGTGGCACCTTAGAGACTAACCAATTTATTAGAGCATAAGCTTTCATGAGCTACAGCTCAGAGCTGTAGCTCACGAAAGCTTATGCTCTAATAAATTGGTTAGTCTCTAAGGTGCCACAAGTCCTCCTTTTCTTCTTAAGACTTGCTAGCTATTCTTATTGAAAGCAGGCAATGGGAATCGGTTCCTAATCTTTGTGTTCAGTTTTGGGGGTTTCTTTACATGGGCAAGTTAAATCTGAGACTCGTATCCAAAAGGCAAGAACTCCCACCCTTCATTTAACAAACTAGTCAAGATTGCAAAGTATCAGTGTATTTTCCTATTGTTTCCCTCCCCCAAACTTAAGCAATGGATCACTACTGGTAACTCATATCTTCCAGTACCCCTGTAGTAACCAACCACAATTTACATGCGGCTGGCTTGCAGTAATTTGGCAACCATAGGGCTGTCCCTCGTAGCTGCTGTCTCGGAACCCTCCTTTCAGTCAGTAGTCTCCAGATCTTAGGGCTGGGTAGGAAGTCTTCATCTGAGCCTGCAGCCCACTGAAAACAACCCTGCGGGAGGTGTGAACTGCTCCCGTGTGTTGCGGGGGCCAGGGGATCGTTAACTCAGAAGCCTGTTGACGAGACCTCAATGCCAGCTTTGTTAGTTGATCCAAGCACAGGAGCGGGACAGTCGTTGTGTGGAGATGAGCATGTTGTTCCATGGATGGTGCCTCGTGATGCTGTGCTGTGGCCTCTCACTGTGACCTGGCCTGTGGGCAGGGCTCAGGCAAGTACTGCTGTTTTCTTCAGTTCCGCCATTGCTCAGGCAGCGGGGTAGGAAAAATCCAAGTGGGGGGGTGTCTCATCTCCCCTGGTGACCACGTGCAGCTGTCCTGGGCACTCTTCTCTCCCTGCTACTTATCTGGCCCCCTTTCCCGTAACCACTGAGCCTGTCAGAGTCCTCCTCACAGCCCCTTCCAGGCTTCCACTTCAGTGTCGCGGGGGTTTATCGAACGGGAGGGCATTGCAGGGATACAGATCCGTGTGAGCGTGTTGTAGCCTTTTATTCTATTTAATGTTAATCCTGCTTCAGTGGGTTTGGCTCTGGCGTCTACAGTCTCTGGTTCAACAGAGTCACCTCTGTTCTGGATCTAGAGTTCACAGGAACACATGAAAGCACAGGCAAGTAACACACACAATGACAAGAGTATCGATCTTTTAGTAGTTTTATTAAAGTTACCAACAAAGTTATAAATATCACAGCATACACAATTCCCAAAGATCAATACAATGTGCCAGTTATACCCACAGACATCCTCACATCCTCCGAGATGGTGCTAGAGTGCATTGGCCCTCATGAATTTACGCCATCACTTCTTGTCTCCAAGGCCTAAAATAGCTAAGCTAAAGTTTTACAGGCCTCAGCCCACAGTTTCTTGCATTTCAGCTTATCCTGCTCATGCTTACTACATAATTCGTCTAAATACTGATCAACCTTATACTTTGATAAACCTGCAAATCAACTCTGATTAACATACAATGAATATATGTCATAAGAATGGCCATAGTGGGTCAGACCAAAGGTCCGTCCAGCCCAGTATCCTGTCTACTGACACATAACATATTGATTGATCATAACATCACATGACAAATGGATACTAAACTAAACCTGTTGGCTAGCGTGTCACTGCCCAGCGGCACCAGGGTGTGACTCCATCAGTGCAGCGCCGCGCCTTTCGGAAATCCAGTGTCCTGGTGTGCGGGGCTGAGCCCTGGGTCTGCTGCTGTCACCCCGTTCCCAACCGGAGCTGCCTCTGAGTTCTGCCCCGCCATTGCTTCCCCACCGGGTCGGGGAACCGTCCTGGACAGAAGGGCACCCCTCTGTATGCGAGCGCTAGAGGTCTTTCCCAGGGGCCTGGCACTTGGCGAGGCTGTGATGGAAGCTCACCGGCACACAGGATTTCCCGGGGGGCTGCCATGACTTGCCAAAGCCTTAGAGAGACAGACAGGCTAATGGTGCGTTCTGTTGTGCACCGTGCCCTTTGGGATGGGGATAGTCTAGATGGGTGAGTTTGGAGGGGGGCTGGTGGCACCCCGCTATCCAGCAGCAATGTCCATGGGAATTAAGCACAGGAGAAGAGGCTTGGAGCCAGTGGAGCCCCAGGATGGGGACAGCACGGGCAGCAAGTGTGTGTGTGTGAGCCTCAGCCATGCCTCGCAAGGGCCCCTTCGGGAGTCACAGGCTAGCTGAGTCTCCGCGGCTTGCTCCTGCTCTGGTTTCTCTGCTGATCCAGGGGTGGTTTGTGGGATGCGGCTGTCCTTCCCGCTCTGGGCTGCTTGCAGGGGTGAAAGTAACTGAGGCCACTTACCAGTACGGGCTGGGGCAGCTCTGGCCCCTGGAAGGGGCGGGGCCTTGGGTGGAAGGGGCGGGGCTGGGGGGTCAGCATCCCCCAGCCAGCCCTTCCAGTCCGGCTGGCCTGCGCCACCCAGGGCTCCCGTGTTGATTTAAAGGGCTCGGGGCTCCGGACGCCGCTGCTCTTTTAAATCGCTGGCCCCCGGGCAGCTGCTCCCTTTGCCCCCCCCGCCCATCGGCGGCTGGGGGGGCCAAAAGGGGCAGGAATGTTAAAGTGCTGCAGGGCCCTTTGCCGCGGCCCCGCCGACGGAGGCTGCAGCAACATTAAAGTGCCACGGCGGCAAAGGCCCATCCTGAAAGCGGTGCTCCGGCCGCGCTTTAATGTCCCTGCCCCTTTCGCCGGCCCTGTCGGCGGCCCTGCCGGGACGGACCCTACCGGCAGGGCCGCCGACGGGGGAGGCAAAAGGGGCAGGGACGTTCAATCACTGCCGTGGCAGCGGTTTACTGTGGGCTGGTTATGGGCCGGGGCAGGTTCTTACCGGTACGTGGTACCGGCCCCTCCCGGCCCACTTTCCGCCCTGGCTGCTTGGCAGCTGTCAGGCAGAGCTATGCGCAGTAGACCGCCCCACAGAACCCTGGCGGGCGAGCGGACGGCTGGGCGGGCTGCAGGGACCTGGGGAGGAAGCCCGGGGCGCTGGGTGGCCGGCAGTGCCCCGTTCCTGTGGCACTATTCCTCGAGGACCGGTTGGCTGGTTTCTTGTAACCTGGTTGCTCCCCAGGCTCAGGGAGGACTAGTGCCTCCCGAGAGCCCTTCCTGGAAGGAAGTTCCATCCGTGAAGGCTGCTGAGCCGGTGAAGCAGGTGCACATGAGTCCAGCCGGGCCCTTTGCCTGCTCGGTAATGCCTAGGGGACCTGGCCAGCCCCTGCCTGCTTCCGGGCCCTGCAGCCGCGAGCTGAAACCCTGGGGACGTCGCTGGGCAAGGGCTGTGTGACGATGTGACTCAGCAGGGAGGGGGAAGTGTTGACCTGGGAATGTGCCCTGGGGATGGGAGACCTGAGAACCTGTCACCTGAGCCAGGAGGGGGAGGGGGAGGTGACACCTCTGCCCAGGAATGTGAACAGAGGCTGCAGCAGGGAACCTGCTGGGGGGGGTTAGTTTCAGTTTGGGGCTGGGTGGAGGAACACAGGGAACCCCAGGGCTGGGGTCTAAGCTCCCTGCTCCCCCAGAAGGACTTGACTGAGGGGTCCTGGTTGTACCCACAAGCTCTGTTGTGGACTGTGTTCCTGTTGTCCAATAAACCTTCTGTTTTACTGGCTGGCTGAGAGTCTCAGTGGATCCCAGGAAGAGGGGTGCAGGGCCTGGACTCCCCCACACTCCGTGACAACTGGTGGCAGCGGTGGGATGTACTGCATCCCGTGAACGGCGCTTCCTGCAGTAAGTGACTGGGGAACAGTAAAACGAAGGGGAATTGACAGGGACCAGGCGTGCTGAAGATTCAGAGAGAGACGGTTTCGGGGGGCGGTTAACCCCTGGTAATGTGTGACCAGAGAGAAGGACTTTTGCAGTAACAGGGTCCCCCGGGGGATTGCAGCGAGCGGTCCCAGGGGCGGAGGAGTCTGCAGCTCGACCCTGGCAAAGAGGTGGTGACCTCAAGAAGGACTGGCACACTAAGGGCTTTTCCTGGAAACCGTGGGAAGCTGCCCGGCCTGCGAGTGGCCAGCAGGGAGATGTACGCTAAACGCCTTAAGAGCGACCTGGTGGAGCTGTGCAGGCAGAGGGGGCTGCGCATCGGGAGGTCCACCAAGGAACAGCTGATTGCCCAGCTGGAGGAGAGGGATCGCTTGGATGACCCGATCCCTGTCCCTGAGGGAAGCCGCCCGGCGGACGCAGCATGGGCCCTGGGGCCTGACCGGGCTGGGAGGGGTCAGACTGCTGCCGAGGACATCCCGAGACCCTTCCTACCTATGCCTGGGGGAGGGGTTGGGGGAAGCCCAGTGAATACCGAGGGCACCCTGACCCCGGCAGCCAGCAGGGGATCCTCCCGGCGGAGCTCCCCATCCCTGGAGCGGAGGCGGCTGGAATGGGAGAGGGAGATGAAAATGAGGGAGCTGGAGGATCATGAGAAACAACGTCAACATGAGGAGAAACAACGTCAACATGAGCAGGAGGAGAAGGAGAGGGAGCGTCAGGAGAAGGAGAAACAAAGACAGCATGAACTGGAGCTGGCCAGGCTGAGGAGCAGTGGGGCCCCGGCTGCGGCTGCGGTGAGTGTGGGGGGACCCAAGACGGCAAGGAACTTTGATAAGTGCTTCCTGGCCCAGCGGAAGGAGTGGGAGGACACAGATAGCTTCCTGACGGCCTTTGAGAATGCCTGTGAGCTGCACAGGGTTGACCCTGCGGACAGGCTCCAGTTCCTCACCCCCTTACTGGACCCCAAAGCCGTGGAGGTGTACAGCCGGATGACAGGGCCGGAGGCAGGGGACTATGAACTGTTCAAACAGGCCCTGCTCCGTGAGTTTGGGCTGACCCCCGAGATGTACCGGAGAAGGTTCCGGAGTCGGCGTAAAACGCCTGAGGTCACCTACCTACAACTGGTCAACCGGATGCAGGGATGTGCCCGCAAGTGGACAGCTGGGGCCCGAGCTAAAGAGGACCTGCTTGACCTAATCGTACTGGAGCAACTGTATGATCAGTGCCCTTCCGACCTGAGGCTGTGGTTGGTGGACAAAAAGCTCGAGAACCCCCAGCACGCAGGGCAGCTGGCCGACGAGTTTGTGAACAGTCGGTCAGGGGGTAGCCGGGAGGAGTCCCAAAAGAACAGGCCCCCCCCGATGCAGAGAGAGAGTCACCAGGGGGCCTCCCAGCGGGGAAATAGGGAGAACCCCCTCCCAAGGGGAACGCCTGGCGTCGGGACCCTCCGACCTGCTCGAGGGGACCAACGTGACCTGAGCTGCTATCACTGTGGCCAGAGAGGCCACGTACGGTCCCAGTGCCCCGGGCTCAGGGACAGACTGAGCAGACCCAACCTACCCAGGGTTAACTGGGTAGGGACCCAGCTGGACGAGGGGCAGACAACCCAGAAAAGGGGGGCTGCCAGTTTACCACCTGCTCAGGAGGGAAGAGTACCCCAGGCCAACTCCGCCAGAGGGCTGGAGGCTCTGGACTCAGGGTGCTCGGTTTACAGGGTGGGCGCGGGGCTGTCCCTCCGGAGAGAGTGCCTTGTTCCCCTGGAGGTGGATGGGAGGAAGGTCAATGGATACTGGGATACGGGCGCGGAGGTGACGCTGGCCCGGCCTGAGGTGGTGGCCCCAGATCGGGTGGTGCCCAACACCTACCTGACCCTGACAGGGGTGGGCGGGACCCCATTTAAGGTGCCCGTGGCAAGGGTACACCTGAAATGGGGGGCCAAGGAGGGCCCCAAGGATGTGGGGGTACACCACCATTTGCCCACTGAAGTTTTGATGGGGGGAGACCTAGAGGACTGGCCAAGCAAGCCCCAGACCGCCCTGGTTGTGATGCGTAGCCAGAGCCGGCGAGGGGCACTGTGCCCTGACCTCGGGGAGGGTATCACACCGGAGGTGCAGGACCCTACCCTGGTGGTGGGGGAGCGCCGAGGGGCCCGGCTCTGAGAGGCTGAGGCCTCAGACCTGGTCACTGAGGGGGAACCGGGCCCCGTCCCTGCCCCAGCCGCTGAGTTCCAGGCCGAGTTGAGGAAAGATCCCTCCTTGCGGAAGCTCAGGGACCTGGCCGACCTTGGTGTGGGACGGACCATGAGGAGAGGCTGCCAGGAGAGGTTCCTGTGGGAGAAGGGGTTCCTGTACCGAGAATGGGCTCCCACAAGGGAAGTAGAGTCCTGTGGGATCAGGAGGCAGCTGGTGGTCCCCCAGAAGTATCGCCGCAAGCTACTGTACCTGGCCCATGACATCCCCTTCGCAGGGCACCAGGGAATCCGGCGCACCCGGCAGAGGTTGCTACAGAACTTTTACTGGCCCGGGGTCTTTACCACGGTCCGGCAGTATTGCCGATCCTGTGACCCCTGTCAGAGGGTGGGGAAGGCCCGGGACAAGGGGAAAGCAGCTTTGAGACCTTTGCCCATCATAGAGGAGCCTTTCCAGAAGGTGGCCATGGACATCGTGGGGCCTCTCAGCAGGACGACCCAGTCGGGGAAGAAATACATTCTGGTGGTGGTAGATTTTGCCACCCGCTACCCCGAGGCAGTGCCCTTAGCTTCCATTGAAGCAGACACCGTGGCCGATGCGCTCCTGACCATTTTCAGCCGAGTGGGGTTCCCCAAGGAAGTCTTGACAGACCAAGGCTCCAACTTCATGTCGGCCCTGCTCCGGTGTTTGTGGGAGAAATGTGGGGTCCGGCACGACTGGGCCTCAGCTTATCACCCCCAGTCCAATGGGCTGGTGGAGAGGTTTAACGGGACGCTAAAGATGATGCTGAAAACCTTTATGGACCAGCACCCGCAGGATTGGGACAAGTACTTACCGCACCTGCTGTTCGCGTACAGGGAGGTGCCCCAGGAGTCGACCGGATTTTCGCCTTTCGAACTGCTATATGGAAGGAGGGTGAGGGGCCCCCTGGACCTGATGAGAGACGAGTGGGAGGGGAAGGCCACTCCCGATGGAGAGTCAGTGGTGGAGTATGTCCTGATCTTCCGAGAGAGACTGGCTGAACTCATGGGCCTGGCCAGGGAGAATCTGGCCAGAGCCCAGAGGAAGCAGAAGGTCTGGTATGACCGCACAGCACAGGCCCGTGCCTACGCCACCGGGGATCCGGTGATGGTTCTCATCCCAGTGAGAAAGAACAAACTACAGGCCGCCTGGGAGGGCCCTTTCAAGGTCGTCAAGCAGCTCAATGAGGTAAACTATGTGGTGGAGCTGTCGAACCGGGCGCACCACCGCCGGGTGTACCATGTGAATATGATGAAGCCATATTATGCCAGGGGGAATGTGGTGTTGGCCGTGTGTGGACAGTGGGAAGAGCAGGGAAATGACCCTTTAGTAGATCTATTCCCTGGGACCAGAGCTGGTTCCCCGCTGGAAACAATTCCCCTCTCGGATCAGCTAACCCCTGCCCAGCAAGCTGAGGTCAGGGAGGTGCTGCATCTGTACCGACAGCTGTTTTCCAACCAGCCTGGACGCACTAATCTGACTGTCCACCGGGTGCAGACAGGGTCGCACCCGCCGATAAGATGCTCCCCCTTCCGAGTCACAGGGAAAACTGCTCAGGACCTGGAAAGAGAGGTCCGGGACATGCTGGCTTTGGGGGTGATCCAGCCATCGGCCAGCCCTTGGGCCTCGCCGGTGGTGCTGGTCCCCAAAAAGGACGGGTCGGTCCGGTTCTGTGTGGACTATCGGAAGCTCAATGCCATCACTGTATCTGATGCCTACCCCATGCCCAGGCCGGACGAGCTCCTAGACAAGCTGGGAGGAGCTCGGTACCTTACCACCATGGACCTTACAAAGGGCTACTGGCAAGTGCCGCTGGATGCAGATGCCCGACTGAAATCGGCCTTTATCACCCCTCTGGGGCTCTATGAGTTCCTGACCCTGCCTTTCGGCCTCAAGGGAGCGCCGGCCACCTTCCAGCGCCTGGTGGACCAGCTACTGAGGGGGATGGAGAGTTTTGCCGTGGCGTATATTGATGACATCTGTGTCTTTAGCCAGACCTGGGAGGACCACGTGTCCCAGGTTAGACAAGTGCTGGACCGACTCCAGGGGGCTGGGCTGACTGTAAAAGCGGAGAAGTGCAAGGTGGGGATGGCGGAAGTATCTTACCTGGGCCATCGGGTGGGGAGCGGCCGCCTAAAGCCGGAACCAGCCAAGGTGGAGGTGATCAGAGACTGGCCCGCTCCCCACACCAAAAAGCAGGTCCAAGCCTTTATTGGGATGGCAGGATACTACCGAAGATTTGTGCCCCACTTTAGCGCCATAGCCACCCCCATCACTGAGCTATGCAAGAAGGGGAAGCCAGACAAGGTGGTCTGGACCGAGCAGTGCCAGGTGGCTTTCCGGGCGCTGAAGGAGGCTCTGGTCAGTGGCCCAGTTCTGGCAAACCCAGACTTTGACAAGCCCTTTGTGGTGTTCACCGACGCCTCTGACACGGGACTGGGGGCGGTGTTAATGCAGGAGGATGAAAAGGGGGAGAGACACCCCATCGTGTACCTGAGCAAGAAGTTGCTACCCCGGGAGCAACACTACGTGGCCATCGAGAAGGAGTGCCTGGCCATGGTGTGGGCCCTCAAGAAACTAGAGCCCTATCTCTTCGGGCGACACTTCACCGTCTACACCGACCACTCTCCCCTGACCTGGCTGCGCCAGATGAAAGGAGCCAACGCCAAACTCCTGAGATGGAGCCTGCTCCTGCAGGATTACGACATGGACGTGGTCCACGTGAAGGGAAGTGCCAACCTGATAGCGGATGCGCTGTCCCGGAGAGGGGGCCCCGAACTTCCCCAGGTCACTGGTCAGCGTGACCCCGCTCAGTTCAGTCTCGAAGGGGGGAGAGATGTGACGATGTGACTCAGCAGGGAGGGGGGAGTGTTGACCTGGGAATGTGCCCTGGGGATGGGAGACCTGAGAACCTGTCACCTGAGCCAGGAGGGGGAGGGGGAGGTGACACCTCTGCCCAGGAATGTGAACAGAGGCTGCAGCAGGGAACCTGCTGGGTGGGTTTAGTTTCAGTTTGGGGCTGGGTGGAGGAACACAGGGAACCCCAGGGCTGGGGTCTAAGCTCCCTGCTCCCCCAGAAGGACTTGACTGAGGGGTCCTGGTTGTACCCACAAGCTCTGTTGTGGACTGTGTTCCTGTTGTCCAATAAACCTTCTGTTTTACTGGCTGGCTGAGAGTCTCAGTGGATCCCAGGAAGAGGGGTGCAGGGCCTGGACTCCCCCACACTCCGTGACAGGCTGGCACACCCATTGGCAGCTCTTTGCCCTGGGCGGCGAGTGCAGCTGACGCTGGAGAGCTGGGATCCCTGACAGCCAATTAGCTGTTGGGAGGTTCTCGTGCTGTTGACAAACTTGTAGCCGGCAACAGCAAACAGCAGCTATCTGCCGCGGGCCGCATTGTGCTCCCGCTGCACCAAACCAGCACAGCCAGTTTTTCCGCCTCTCCAGGAACTGGGTAGGGCAGAACATGTGGCTTGATCACTCCCTGAACTCCCCCGGGGAGGCTGGCCTCTCGTTGGCCTCCCCTGGAGACAGAAAGAAGAAGACTCTGTGCCCGGTGGCGTCTGCCACCCCAGCTAGTCAGGAGAGAGCAGCTTTGTCTGTGTGGGAATGGGAGCTACCAGATCCCAGCCGGGCTCTAGTGATCACATCAGCTTCCTTAATATTCCCCTGTCCTAAGCCATTGTGCAGAGTTGGTGGGTGCTGCTAAACAGCTGCTGTGTCCCGCCCCAGAGATGGCTGCCTTTCTGTGGTGAGAGGAGGGATTTCTCTGTGTATTTGGTTTTGGATCTCTCAGGGTGAGGTGTGCCGGCGCTGGGCTTTGTTCAGTGGCATGAGTCCTGTAGATCTCTGTGTGCGCTGTCCCTGCCGGGCACGTCTGTAGTGAACGCAGCCTGTCTCTCGTGCTGCTCCCTCAGTCTGGGTCAGGCAGGCCTGTGCTGGTGCAGCTGTGGGAGCCCGGAGCGGTGGAAGCCGTGGCCGCTGGGCTCTGCGGTAGGGCAGCTCTGTGTGGGCAGCTGGTAGCGGGCAGACTCCTGTCCCCTGTCAGTGCTGCAGCTAGAGGAACCTACAGGTGATAACCCTGGTCTCTCTTGCCTCTAGCGTGTGCTTCCCCTTCTCCAGACTTCCAAGGAACCCACGGCGTCGTGGTGGCTTCCCCCGGGAATCTGCCACAGCCCCACATATGGGCCCCAGGCATGGTAACTACAGGACCGTGGGTCTGGGCCATGCCTGTGCCCAGGGCGGAGCATTAGACTGGGCTTCCTGCAGCTCTGGGTGGGGGACAGGAGCAATCTCCTGCCTGGCTGGGCTCTCGCTCTGGGTGACTGCCACAGTGCAGACCATGCCCCCCCGCCCCGGCTCCATGGCTGGCTGACCCGGGAGAAGTCCCTTTGTTGGCTGGCGGTGGGTGTGTTAATGGAGGGGTTGCGGATGGTTCAGGCCTGGTCCCATCCCAAACCAGCCCTGCGGGCGCTGGCCACAGGCAGCTCAGTGCTCTGGGCCGAGGGATGGGGATTTAGTCTCCAGCCTTGTCCCCCTGAGCTCCGGGCTCCGCTGAGGCAGGGTGAGCGGGGCAGGTCACATGGCAGCTGGAGGAGAGGACTTGCACAAGGAGCACAGAAATAGCAATGTGTGGGTTGGGCGGCTACGGCTAAACGGGCACTGAGCAAAACAAGGAGCGAGGGAGACGGGCTGATCCTGGCCAGCGATTACAGGGGTCCCTGCTTCCCAGAGCCTGACACACTGGAGTTTCGCACACTGGACAGCAGTGTCCTGGGGGGGGCCCAGAGTTCCAGGGCCTGGGCTGTGTCTGGGAGGGACCCCCAGAGCTATAGGGGCCAGGCTGTGTCTGGGGGGGACCCCCAGAGTTCCAGGCTCCGGGCTGTGTCTGGGGGGGACCCCCAGAGCTATAGGGGCCATGCTGTGTCTGGGGGGGACCCCCAGAGTTCCAGGCTCCGGGCTGTGTCTGGGGGGGACCCCCAGAGCTATAGGGGCCAGGCTGTGTCTGGGGGGGACCCCCAGAGTTCCAGGCTCCGGGCTGTGTCTGGGGGGGACCCCCAGAGCTATAGTGGCCAGGCTGTGTCTGGGGGGAACCCCCAGAGTTCCAGGCGCCGGGCTGTGTCTGGGGGGGACCCCCAGAGCTATAGGGGCCAGGCTGTGTCTGAGGGGGACCCCCAGAGTTCCAGGCACCGGGCTGTGTCTGGGGGGGACCCCCAGAGCTATAGGGGCCAGGCTGTGTCTGAGGGGGACCCCCAGAGTTCCAGGCACCGGGCTGTGTCTGGGGGGGACCCCCAGAGCTATAGGGGCCAGGCTGTGTCTGGGGGGGACCCCCAGAGTTCCAGGCACCGGGCTGTGTCTGGGGGGGACCCCCAGAGCTATAGGGGCCAGGCTGTGTCTGGGGGGGACCCCCAGAGTTCCAGGTACTGGGCTGTGTCTGGGGGGACCCCCAGAGCTATAGGAGCCAGGCTGTGTCTGGGGGGGACCCCCAGAGTTCCAGGCTCCGGGCTGTGTCTGGGGGGGACCCCCAGAGTTCCAGGCACTGGGCTGTGTCTGGGGGGGACCCCCAGAGCTATAGGGGCCAGGCTGTGTCTGGGGGGGACCCCCAGAGTTCCAGGCGCTGGGCTGTGTCTGGGGGGGACCCCCAGAGCCATATGGGCCAGGCTGTGGTATTGAAGGGCTTTGGGCACTGTCTGCATGAGGGTTTGTTGCTAAAAGTAGGCTCCCTCCAGAGGGGCTGAAGCTGCACTAGCCTTGTGTAGAGTGCTGCTTTGGAGGGGGCATTTGGGGACGGGGCTGGAGGGGGCGGCTGGAGAGGGTGGCTGGGGAGGGGGTGGCAGGCAGCCGGCGGCATTTTAAACACAGCATCTCTTACCCCTGCTCAGAAAAGAGCTGTGGCTCATGGTGCCCTCATCCACCCCCAGCAGCCCCTCTCTGCCCCTGGTCTGGCTGCACCGGTTGGATGTTGGGCGGGAGGAGGCCTGGTTTACACCATGGTACGCCCGCCCGGGAGAGTAACAAACTGGCTGAGCTGCCGAGAAACTCCACAACGCCTCTGAGCTGCATGAAATGGCTTTGTAGGGACTGAAATCCCCGGCGCTCGCCAGCTCCCCCAGGCTCTGCCTTCCCTCCTGCTCCCCTGCCCCCTTCTGAACCGGCTGCCTCGGCCTGGAAAGCCCTGCTGGAGATGTTCTCTGGCCGCACGCCGAGGGGCAGAGCCCCTGCGAGGCCCCTGGAGCCTGCCCCCCAGCCGTGCACGAGGACGGCCCCGCCTCGTGGAGAACGAGCTGCTGTCTGCCAGGGTGAAAAGGGGATTGAGACCCCACCACCCCGAGCGAGGCTGGCATGGGGGGGTGCTTGGCTGAGTCATTTCGCCCAGGCTGGCTGGGTGGCGGCAGCTGCCCCTCGCCCACCCATTCCAGCCGGCTGGACGGCCCCCGGGCGTATGGGAAGGAATCAAGCCCAGGATTGGGGGAGGCAGGGTGCTGGTTCTGGGGCTATTAGCACGCGGAATAGTCTCCCCATGAAAACCCTGCAGCTTTGTTCGCTCGGCTGGGCAGAGCCCTGGGGAATGTGCTGTAGGGAACAGTCCTGCCCTGGTGCTGGCTGGGTCCCTTCCAGCATCTCTGACCCTGCGCAGAGCAGAGCAGGCTGGGCTGGGAGGCCGTGCGGCGTACAGGAGGGGTCTGCAGAGAGGAGGGCTCTGTGTGTGCAGCCCAGGGGGCCGTGTGAAAGCAGAGAGCTGCTCACCTGGGAAGCCGGGAACCACAGGGTCGGTGTGACTCTGCAGCTCTGTGTGAATGCTCCGCGGTGCAGAGGGCGCTGGATAAACAGGAAGAGCTGCAAGGGGGTAGCGGGTGGGGTTGGTGTTATGGGTGGGATCGGGTCAGAAGAAATACACCTGGATCGCATGCCGGGGCCGTGTGTTACGGAAACGTGTATTGGGCCTGGCTGGGGGAGTGTGTGCGCCGATGCACTAACCTTGTGCCAGCGAGATGCACGCCTGGTCAGTCACGTGCCCAAGGCCCCGATTCAGGCGTGTAGCTGCAGCAGCGTGGGTGTAGAAACGGCGTGGCCCACGTGCACACCGGCGTGTTCTTGCCCTGCTGACGCTGGCAGTCCCCATTCTATCCAGCGTGATTAACCTCAGGCGCCAGTCCCGCTCCGTGCCCTGTTGTGCTAGGTCTGGGCACACACGGCCTAGGGGGTGGGATGAAGGCAGCACGGGCGAGCTCACGCCACGGGCCCTGGCCTGCCCTGGTAGAGGGCCGCTCAGTCTTGAGGGCCGTTTGGCCCGTTTCCTCCCTGGTGAGCGTGCGGACGAGGCCATGAAGTCGTGGCATTCGTGACGTCCATGCTCATCCCTGCCAACCTCCAGATATGTTTCATGAGGGTCATTAAACAGCCACCAGCCTCTTGCTCCCCGGGGCTGGGGTCGAACCAGTAGCTGAGAGTTCCTCCCTGCCTGGCATCTCCTGATCCAGCCAGTGGGGCTCCCTCTCTTGCCTTCCTGGTTCTGGGGAACATGCTAGAGCCTGACCCCTGCTTGATGATCAGCCTGACAGCCCATCTCCCATGGGGCCAGCCAGGCTGCAGCAGCCGCCTGCCTGTTGGCCTCAGTGGCCGTATGGAGAAGCCTGGAGTCCCAGCCCAGGCTTCCCTGCAGAGCAGGGTCCCTTCCCCTGGGGGTGCGGCGTGACTTGCAGGGCTGACGTCTCCCAGCTCCCTTCCTGCAGGCAGAGTGACCACATCTGCGTCATTGTCTGCTCCCCTCCCACAGCGGTGTGGGGGCTGGGGCGTGGGAGGTTTCTCTCCCCCACTTCGCTGTGGGTCCCTGCTGGCTGAGGAGAGCAGCATAGCCAGCTTCTGCAGGGAGCTGGGCCCTGCCCCCCTTGCTGGAGGGGGCGACTGCAGTGTCCTGTCAGTGTGTTTCTGCAGTGGGTCTTCTGCCCCAGCCCCCAGGCACTGTGTGTATGTGTGCGGGGAGTGACCTTCAGTGCCTGGCCGGGGAAGAAATGCCTGTAAACCGGCTGTCCCGGGGTGACTGAAACCCCAGTGACACTGTTGGCTTTGCAGAGCGCCTGCTGTGGAAGGGTAGACGCAGAGGCCCGTGGTTGGGCGGGGGGTGGGGGGGGGAGATGGGCCTGCATGTGACTGGTGGGAGCAGCAATTATAACCACCCCCTCAGCCGCCCCGATGATGTCTCTGCAAGTGGCATGCAAAAGCCATTTGCAGCTGTGGCAGGGCTCTGCGACCACAGGGGCCCTGCTGCGTGGGGCAGCCTGCTGCACGGGCCAGAAGCTCCCGGTCTGGTTGGTGTGTTCAGTGTCTCGCTGCCTCTGGGCGGGTGTGAGATGCACCTTGAGCCAGCTGTCCTTGCGTGCTGCTCGCCTGCTCGGTGGAGGAGGTGGGAGGTGAGCGGTTTCCTGCTACGAGCGGGGAGACGTGTGCACTGCATGCATGGCAGAGATCCTGTCCTGGCCCTCCTCCCCGATCTGCATGGTGCAGGGGGCTGATGCGTGTCTTCATCAGGCTGGAGTTCCGTGCTAGCAGGTCTGGGCACGCTCGCCCCCCCACCGCACGATAGCCTGCCCCTCCGCACACGTGTGCACGCACACTGCTGGCTTTAGCTCTGCACGGGGACCCAGCCTGTGGCTTTGCTGCTCTCTGGTTCTGGCGCTGTTCCCGGGCGGCCCGGAACCCTCCCGGGGGACCGCCCAAGAAGGGGGGTCTCTGCTCCTCTAGTGGCTGGCTCTGCCCCCGGGGAGGATAGGCTGAGCAAGGGTCTCCCCACCCTTTGGAGCAATGGCGGAATTTCCCCAGAGGCACTGAGGTGCTGTCCCGTCCCAGCTGCCCTGGGGGAGTGGGGTGGCCCGGCGAAGGCCTGTCTGGTGGTGGTAACCTTTGAAGCAGGCACTGCCGGCCGGGATCAGACCTGAGGTCCCGCTGGGCCGATGTCCCGTCTCTGCCCGTGGCACCCAGCTGTGTGCCAGAGATGCCTGATTGGACAGTGCTGGGCAGAGATGCTGGGCCTGCCTGGCACTATCCCTGCAGCAGGAGCCTTCCCTTTGCTCTGCCCCCCTGGGGTCTGCATGGCGCAGTGGGATGCTGCCGTGTTCTCCCTGGAGGGCTCAGGGATGTGGCCCCAGGAGAGGAGAGTCAGGGGGCTGATGTGGCAGCAGCAGGCTGGATGCCCCATGGGCCAGGGAGAAGGTCTCGTGCAGTCTCTCGCCGTGGTGGGGAGCCGCCTGTGGAGTTAGGGGCTGGAGCTGAGAGAGCAGTGCCCCCTGCCTGTGCCCCAGCTGACCTCTCTTGCCCCACGTCCCGAGGCAGGGGCTGGTCCATCCTCCCCTGCCGCTTCCCCCTCCCATACTTATGCCAGAGCTGTTCCCTTGCATCATTCCAGCTCTGGCTGCCCCGGTGGGATCCAGTCCCTGACGCCTGCCTCCCTGGCTTTCCCGTTCTGGGCCAGAGCCAAGCTGAGTGCAAGGTCGGGCCTGGTTCAGACGCCCATCGTGCGGCTGCCTGCTCCAAAGCCCGGGGAGTTCCCGCTGAATGGCCAGGTGTCACGGAGTGGGGGGGAGTCCAGGCCCTGCACCCCTCTTCCTGGGATTCCCTGTGACTCTCAGCCAGCCAGTAAAACAGAAGGTTTATTGGACAACAGGAACACAGTCCAAAACAGAGCCACCCAGGACCCCTCAGTCAAGTCCTTCTGGGGGAGCAGAGAGCTTAGACCCCAGCCCTGGGGTTCCCTGCGTTCCTCCACCCAGCCCCAAACTGAAACTAACCCCCCCCAGCAGGCTCTCTCCTGCAGCCTGTCTTCACATTCCTGGGCAGAGGTGTCACCTCCCCCGCCCCCTCCTGGCTCAGGTGACAGACTCTCAGGTCTCCCATCCCCAGGGCACATTCCCAGGGCAACACTCCCCCCTCCCTGCTGCGTCCCATCCTCACACCAGGTCAGCAGCTGCTCCTGGGCACGGGCAGGGTTCATGCTGCCGTTCCCTGGGGGACCTTTGCTGGCAGGGCGGGCGTGGCAGAGGAGCGCGAGCCCCTCGGAAAGGGAGTGTCTGGTTCTAGGGCAGGCTGGGGGCCCTGGCACATGGGGCGATCGCTCTGTGAACTGGAATGGGGGGTATTTCCACTTGCGGTGCTCCCTTCCTTAGGTACCCAGGTGTCACGGCGTCCCCGGGCGTTGCTCTGGAACTGCTCCCTACAAAGCCAGGCAGGACTCTGGGGAAGTCTCCTTTCTGCAAGCAGCCTGTCTGCAGGACACACAGCTCACACAGCTTCCACCTTCCTGGGTCTGGCCTCGGAGCATTCAGCTTCCTCTGCCCCTCCGTGCGCTTCCCACAGCGAGTCCGCCCAGGCGGGGTCCTGGGGAAGCCAGAGGGTCCTGCCCCCCAACTCCGCAGTCAGACGGGACTCTCAGCCAGCCAGTAAAACAGAAGGTTTATTAGATGACAGGAACATGGTCTAACACAGAGCTTGTAGGTACAGAGAACAGGACCCCTCAGCTGGGTCCATTTTGGGGGGCAGTGAGCCAGACAACCACGTCTGCCCTTCACTCCATGTCCCAGCCAGCCCCAAACTGAAACTCCCTCCAGCCCCCCCTCCTCTGGGCTTTGTCCCTTTCCTGGGCCAGGAGGTCACCGGATTCCTTTGTTCTCCAACCCTTCAGCTCTCACCTTGCAGGGGGGAAGGCCCAGGCCATCAGTTGCCAGGAAACAGGGTGTCGGCCATTCTCTGTGTCCAGACCCCTGCACACACCTGCCCCCTAGGGCTTTGCAACGATCATACACCCTTACCCCACCCCCTAGATACTTAAGAACTGCCTAGGGGAAACTGAGGCACCCCCACACTATTCAGAGGAAACATTAAGAACAGTCCCGCTTCGTCACACCAGGTACCACAGTGAAGAGGGCCAGTTGAGCACCGAGGATAATGGGCAGTGTGTGGCCAAAGCAATGCCCACAGGGCATTGCTGAGAACCATGGGTCAGGATGGCTTGGGGCTGGCAGAAGCCTCCCTGCATCCCCATCCCTCGAGCTTTGGGTGCGGTCTGGCTGCAGTGGGGCTGGAGCCAGAGCCTGGCTGTTATCGGCGTGAGTGAGCCGGAGCAGACAGGGCTGCATGGGGGTGGTGGAGAGCGTGACTCGTGGCCTCCCCCCAAGGCCAGAGGGCAGCCAGGCCCGGGTGGGGCGTGGGCAGCAAGGCCTCTGTGTTCTCCCTGGCACCATGAGACGGAGGCTGGAAGCAGATTCCAGAGACCGAGCCGGGCGGGGAGCTCAGAGGCGACTCAGCTGATGGTGCGGTCTGGGGTAGCCGCTCGCCCACCCACCCTGGGCTAGAGGGGCACCTCCATCCCTGCTCTGACTGGTGCGGTGTGTCCGTGATGCTGGCTGCGGTGCCACGGCCTCCCCGAGGGGGGGGTTGGGGGCTGGTGTTTTCTCCCCGTCCCCTCAGGCGCTCCCTGGCGCTGGCCATTGGGCAGGGCCTGGCCGCGCTGTGGTTCCTCGCTGAGCTAAGCTGAAGGCTTCCCGAGCCTGGTGGGCGGCTGGGTCTGTGGCCCTTTGCTCTGTGGGTTTGTGCCGCAGTTTGGCTCTGCATCACTGGGATCAGGCCACAAGGTGACGCTCACTGGGGAGCCTGCCGAGGCTGCGGTTACCAGACTTGCCGAGGGTGGGGGAGCTATGTCCTTAAAGCGGCAATGGGCTCAGGGAGAGGGAAGCTCTGTCCTGCCTGATCCCCTGTAGCCTTCCGTACTGCCCAGCGGCTGGCAGGGCAGAGCCTGCGGCACGGGGCTGGGGAGGAGCCGGGCTGGATGGGGTCAGACGGGGCATTGCGGTGTCGTGTAGCCCCATCCCGCTGCAGGCGGCGGAGAAAAGCCGGAGCAGTTTGCAGCCCAGGGCGGCGTGTGGCCTTGGCAGATGTGAGTGTAGCAGCCTGGCACGTGGCAGTGACTCTTCAAAGATCCACCCCCTCCTCCCGCCCCTGCAGCGAATCCCAGCAGGATGACGGTGGCTGTTTCTATGGTGCTTTCGCCCCGCAGGGGCCCTGGAGGGCTTCGTGCCCATCGCTGGCAGCGTTCTTAATGAGGCACATAGGGAGAAGTGCGGCCACCTCTGGTGTGGGGCGCAGCAGTGCAGCGTAAGGGCAGGGGAATGCTGTGTGCTCTTGAGAGTGCTGGGGGGCGGAATGGAGCTGGGGTCCCCCCAGTCTGCTGGGGGCCATCGCCTCATGCCAAGCGGGTGCCGCTGACCCCAGAATCCAGGCTCCTGTCGGCCTCCGAGCGGAGAGGCTCCTTGTCCTGCAAATGGCTCCCCTGCATAGCCCCTGCACTGGAGGGAGGGGGTCTGGCCACAGCTAGTCTGTGCGCAGGCCAGAGCGGGGCGCTAGAGAGCAGGGCAGGTGCTCCTTACCCTGCTGGCCCGGAGCACAGATCCAGAACAGGACCTTGCCCTGGGGCCTGAGGTCCCTGCACTGGCCTGTGAGCGAGCGGGGGGAGCTCTGCTTGCCTGGCCATGGAGGCCTGTGGTCCCCCCTCCGGACTCTGTTACGCTGTGTGTGCAGGGGGACACTGGCTGCGTGCGGGGAGCTGCTCAGATCCGTACAGAGCCTGGTGTGAGGCCTGGATAACTGCAGCTCTCTGCGCGTCATCCCGGCCTGCACCTTGTGCTGGTGATTCACCGCCTGGTGACTCACTGCTCAGCTTGGCAATGAGCCCCAGCGGGGACTCTGGTGCTGATCCAACCTGCCAGCCCAGGCGGGGCAGCCTGGGCCTCTCGTGGGGATGCAGAGCGGTGCCTGGCGCTGGGGCTGTGTCGATCCTGCTAGCGGCTCCGGGCTCCCCGCCATGATGGCTTTCCCCTAGCATAGTCACCAGCCTCCTTTCCCTGGGCCCAGGGCACTGCCCCCCCGCCACTGCCATTGGCCCGGTGAGTGCTGTGGGGGCAGGGGGCTGAACTCAACCCAGACATGAGACCTCCCCCAGCTGGCCATGGGTGGAACGGGGTGGGGGGGGCAGGGCAGCCCTTGGTTAGCCTGGGCGAGGAGCAGGTAGGATGGCACACAGCGAGAGACGGGGACGGGGGACTGACCTAACCCCAGGGCTGTCTGGGAATGCACAGGTCCCCCCAAACGCATGGTCCTTGGCGCGGCACCGCCCAATGTCTGGGTGCTCTCGGCTAGAGCGTAACCACCGGGGGCAGGTGCTCAGACTTGGGGATGGGAGATGCCAGGGGCCAGAGGGCACCAGCCAGTTCCTCCTAGTTCCTCCTGTGTATCGCAGCGAGCCACCAGCCCTACCCTCATGGCCAGCCGCCGGCCAGCTTTAGCCAAAGGAGGGAGGCCTGTGATGGCAGGGAGGTGATTTGGGGCGATATGCCCAGGCAAGGGCACACAGGGAGGGCTGGCCGGGGCCCTGCTCTCTGGCCACGTGCCCAGGACTGCGCAGAGAGCCCCAGGGGAGGCTAGCGGCCCTGGGGCTGCGAGGACCCAGGCTACGCTGGGCAATGATGGCAGATGGGAATCGGGTGCCGGGGAGGGTATGGGGGGCTGCTTGTGCCGCTGCTCCAGCTCCTCCCAAGCCAGCCCAGTCAGGTGCTGGCTGGCCAGTGAGCAATAGCAGTGCACCGGGGAGATTGCCTGGGCGTGGGGAAGGGCCCTGTGCCTTGCAGCCCCTGCACTGCCAAAGCTCTCTGAAAAGCCACGCTGCCCGCCTCGGGTCCTGCTTGGTGACTGGCAGCTCGGGCTGGGGCACAGGCTTCTCCCGGACCGTGCCACTCCTGGTGCCCGTCAAGGGTGCGTAGCCCACGCCCTGTGCCTTTGGATTAGCCATGGCCGAGAGGCCCGCTGGCCGTGTTTGGTGCACCACGCTGAGCACCGTGAGGCGAGCGTGAGCCGGGTCTGCCGGGACAGAACCGTGGCCTGGGGAGGTGTGCGGGGGGGACAGGCTGTGCCCTGGGATGGGCCTGGGGAAGGCCTGCCCACGGCATGGGGCTGGTGCCCTGTAACGCTGCTTGGCGCGGGCACTTCGGTCTGAGCGGCTCCCCGCCCCCTCCAAGCCAGGCCCTGGTGTGTAACCCTCTGCCCCAGCGCCTGGCTCCCGCTGTGGGCATGACCGGGTCCAGCCACGGCTGGGACAGTGGGGGGAGCGCTCTCCCCGCGGGACGGCTGGGTGTGGGATCGCTGCCAGTCCCGCGCCTCGGGACAGGCAGGCAGATGCGCCCGCACGAGCTGCACCAGGGCAGGCTCCGGGTTGCACGCTTGGCTGGCCTGCTGACATATTGGGGTTGATGGCTCAGGCAGTTCACATTTCCTTGGGCTACAAGCAGAGCGGGGTGGATGTTTAACTCCTTCCTGTCCGAGCTCTGGGTAGCAGAACTGGGGCTGACAGGGCTGGAGCGCAGAGCAGTGGGTCTGGCATCTCTGCGTCCTAGCTCGGGGGATGGCCCAGGTGGGCTGGCTGCTCGGTGCCCGGAGTGGGACATGTCTGGCGGGGCGGAAGCTGTGCTTGGACATGGAGCTGGCATGGCCCTGGGTGGGGCCCGGGGAGCCCGCTCCATGGTGAGGCGTCAGGCACTGCTCTCTCCCAAGCCCAGGGAGTGGAGCTGGCCCAAGTCTCCGCCCGATGGCAGCTCCTCTTCTGGTGCCTCTGCCCTGGTGCAAGGCGTGGTGCACGTGGGGACAGGCACTGGTGTCTGTGGACTCCTGTCTCGCTCTCGATGCTTCGGCGGGGTCTTGTTCTGCTGCTGGGACCGACAGCCTTTCTCCTAGGGCTGCCGGTGGGGGATGGGAGGGAGTGGTCTGTGTCCCTTGCAGTAGGAGCACCCCTCCGAGGCTGTCAGTCTGTGGAGCTCTCAGTGCTTTATGTGGGGTGGGAACGTATCATCCCTGTTCACAGGAGGGAAACTGAGGCACAGAGCCAGGCAGTGACTTGGCCACGGGCACCCAGCAAGTCGGTGGGAGAGCTGGGAATGGAACCCAGGCGTCCTGTCCCCATTCCCCTAGTGTAGGCGACCTGCTCGGGGCTGTCCTGCTTGGGCCGGAGTTTGTGCAATGGGTTCATGGGGTGAGGGGAAGGATAGGAGAGCTGCTGGCAAGGCTGCTTGAAGGCGGCGGCATCCCCCGACTGAAGGGAGCAGCCAGCTGGGGGAGCTCCGGGCCACGGGTTAGCATATGTCCAGCGACCTCTGCAGGGCTCCCATTCAGAGCGTGCCCCTGGCTTGTTGCTGGGGGGTGGGGGGGCTGTGTCCCAGAGCATTGCTGGCTCTGTGCTACCATTCCCGTGACCCTGGGCCATTGGGCTTGGTGTCCCCCACCCAGGCTTCTTTCTGGAGCAGACGCAGGAGCTGTGCCAGGCCCCAGGCTGGGGGGGGGCGTCTGTCAAGTGCCTGGGCCCTCCCCAACTCCCTGCATGCTGCGTCTGGCAAACTGAGGCTGTGTGTGCCAGGCTGATCCGGCACCCTGTGCGGCAGGGCCCTCCTGGCCGGCGCACAACCCAGCGGGCAGAACCGTGCCTCGAGGGGGCTGGGGGCCCAGCGCTCGGAGGGCGTGGGGGGGGGGGTCTCATTTCAGAAGCTGCCTCTAACACGAACCACGTCCAAAGCACTAAAATGCTTGGACCCTGTCAGCTGCAGATGGGCTCGTTGGTGAGCGCAGGGTGCAGGAAACGCCGGCGCCCCTCGGTGAGGACAGCGTGAGGCCCGGAGGCAGCAGTGTCCATGCCACATCCAGGGCTGTCTGTGCCACTTCCCTGTCCTGGAGAGTGTCATGGCTGCACCTACTGTGCCCCGGCTGGGGGGGTTGGTTACCCACCGTACGCCTTCTGGCTGTGCCCGGCTGCAGTCTCGGGCCTCTCGGCCCAGGGCAGGAGGGGGCTGGCACTGACGTGCCCCGGGAAGGAGAGGAGAGGAAAGAAATGCATCTCTTAGCTGCCATGGCTGCTGTTGGCTCCAGTGACTACGAAGATGGCGATGTCCCAGGGCCTGTCGAGCTCCTCGGCTCCGCTCTCCCCACGCGCCCCATGTTCCCTCCAGGTCATTCCTTGGGACCCGTTCTCCTTGCCACTGGGGCCGTTCCCCTCTGGCCTCTTAGCTCCAGTGTGGCAGGGCCCGCTGGTGCTGGGAGGTGGCTACGTCCCTGGCTGCTCGCTGGCCTGTGTGGAATGAGTTGGCTGGTTCTCAGCCTGGCTTCCAATAGACGGGCATCACCCTGCCAGCTGGCACTACTGGCCCCCCTGGCTGGTGGACTGAAGTCATGCCCGGGCTGCCTCGAGGGGTCTTGCCAATTTGCGCTCTCAGTCTGCAGAGGGGGCACAGGGCCGGATGTCCAGGTTAGGCCACCCACAGGGCCCCTCTTGCCCCTCCCCCACCCCCTAAAAATACTCACGGCATGGCTGGGGGAGGGGGTCATCGGCCTCGAGGGATGCGGCAGACCCAGCTAACTGCCACCTGCAGCCACCTGACCATCTGGCAGTGTCTCCGCAGCCTCTTCCCCCCAAACTCGGGCAGCTGATGGTAGCCTGCGGAGCCCAGCACTGCCCCACGGCATGGGGTGCCCCCCCTTCGCCCCCAGCTGTCACCTGTCATGATGCTGAAATGCAGCCACCTCTGGGGTGCAGGGCAGCAGCCTAGCTGAGCGCCTGGGGGTGACTCTGGACGTGGCGCCGGAGCACGGAGAGAGGGGCTCGCTGCCCCCTCCCCAGCTTCCCTGCATGCGGGGCTGGCTCCGCTCCCCGCCCCATCTCCGGCGGAGGCGGGGGGAGGTGCGGGCTGCCATTGGCAGGCACTGGCGGCTCCTTCCCGGAGCGGAGCCTCTCCCCCCGGCAGGCAGCCCCGTGCTGCAGGGTAGGGGCTGGCTCGGGCTCCCCTCGCCGGCTGCCGTGACCCACTGCTGCCCGGGCTTCTGCCAGCCCGCCCCAGCCCCGCTCCCCTTGGCCCCCTCCCTGCTCCCCTCCCTCCCTCCCCTCGCCGCCTTTGTTGGGAGATGTGTCGGTGGCCAAGGATCTGACAGCCAGCCTCGCCTCGCCGAGCATGGAGCCGCTCAGCCACCGGGGCCTGGCGCGCCTCTCCTGGATCGACACCCTCTACAGCAGTACGTGTGCGCTCGGGGGGGCCGGGCTGGGCTGGGCCGGAGCCGCTGGGGTCTCCCGGCTGCGGGAGTCGGAGAGGGCTGGGAAGGATCGCTCAGGGGGCAGGGAGCCGGCTCACCTGGGGGCACGGTGCCAGGTGGGGGCACTGGCCGGCCCGGCTCCCCTCTCTGTCACTACCTGTTGTGTAACGCTGCGCTGCAGGGCCGGGTGGGTGGCAGGATCCAAGCGAAGGCGGCATCGGAGCGGGTGTCCCTTCTGCCTGCCGTCGTTAGCCGGGGGCCTGGGCTGTTCAGTGCAGCCCCCTCCCCGTGGATGCGCGCTCCTCTCCTGCTTTCTGTCACTGCAGGCTGCTCCGGGAAGCGCTTCCCCCATCCCTTGGCATTTAGACAGTGCCAGTGTTCTGGGGGCGGCACAACCCCCTGCAGCCCCCTCCTGGGCAGTCGGAGCCCGGGGCAGGTTATGTAAATGGGCAGGCTGAGCGCTGGTGCAGCGGGGTCACGCAGGTGAGCGGGGAGGATTGGGGCATCTTCCCCTGCAATCGCCCCGAGAGACCCATGCGGCTCTGTGGTGGAGATGCTCCCTCTAAGTGAGCCCACAAGAGAGGGACTGTCCATGGGGCGCGCTCTTCCTTGGGAGATGCCCTCATTTGCCTTCACCTGCGTGGCACCGGGGCGGGGGGCACAGGCTGATCCACCTGGGGAAGCACATTCAGCCATGCCCAGTTCTCAGGCCTTGCTCCTGCAGCATCGTCTGACCCTGCTCCGAGTGGGGCTGCACCTCTGGGTAGAAACACCGGAGCCATCCACGCCACGCTTCCCACGTTGCTAGCTGGGTGACCTCGGCGCCCCGAGGGGCCTAGCCCTGCACTGCCCCCATGCCTGATGCCCCCTTCCAGCGGGAGCAGGTCAGTCCCCGGCTCGCCCTGCTGGTGTCCGAGGGTCACTGGGCAGCCGTGCCCCCCGACACCGGGCCTCCCTGCCAGCCCCTGTGCCACCGGTTACGAGCTCGGGGAAGCAGGCTGGTCCCTGGGCTTGGGCTGCTTTCCTGTGCCCCCTTGTGGTAGTGGCGGGAAGATCACTGCGATGCGAGGAGTGGGAGAGAGCTCCAAGACCCGGGTCGCCGGGGACCTTTCGTGCGGTGGGGCTCGTGTGACTCTCTCGCGCTCTGCAGCGTGGCACTGGGTAGCCACCACGGCCCCAGAGAGACAGGGGCTGCCTCGGGAATGGGGCCAAGCTCCTTGCGGCCCCAGGAGGGCTCGGGCAGGGGGATCGCCCGGGTCCCTGGCTCTCGCATTGGGTCAGCGGGGAGGCCTGTCTCTGGCTGGATTTCGCAGCCCCGGGGTTGGGTCGGTGCAGCAAGCACCTCAGGCGGGTGGGCATCAGAACATGCCCTGGCAGTGGTGCAGCAAGCGGGTAAGCTCCCCCACCCACCCGCAAGGCTGTGTGCTGAGAGCCCCGGACTTCTGGGTTCTGTTCCCGCCTCTGTGGCTGCCTTGCTGTGTGGCCTGGGGCGGGTGCCGTGGTTTCTCCCCATGTCAGGCAGGGCTGAGGCCTGAGAAGTGCTTTGAGGTGCTTTGCAGGTGGGGCGAGCGCAGTGCACCCCCCAGCAGGGCCAGCGCTGGAGAGCCCCCGCTACTGTGCCTGGCCGGCCCCGCAGAGCCGGAGCTGTGAGTTCTTCCTGGCCCCTGTAGGCAGCCCGCCTGCGGCCTTGAAGCATGAGGAGCGGAGCCAGAGGCCTCTCCGCAGTTCTGCTGGGGGCCTGCGGCTGAATCCCTTGGCCGCCGTGGAGCTCGGAGTGGAGCCCGCAGGAGGGCCTGGCGCTGGGCAGGAAGGACCAGTAACCTTGTGGGGGACAGTGTGGTGGTGATGTGGAGGACAGAGAGAGGACGCTGCCTAGAGGTGGCACACAGTGGGTGGGGTGCCTGGCCAGGGGCTCTGGAGGAGGTGGGTTGGGTGCTTTGAGTGGCATTGCCTGGCTGTATAATTCATATGGTGCACTGCCCGTCAGACCCCAGCCCAGGGTGCTCACCACCGTGACACGCAGCAAATCAAAGCACACCCGAGCTACTGAGGCTGGAATTCAGATGAGCAGGGCACAGGCAGGGCCTCCAGGAGTGAATGGTGGAGCAGGGGGTGGGCCTGGGGGCGAACAGCAGGGTGCAGGCTGGGCGTGCAAGAGCGAATGGGGGAGCAGGGTGTGGGCATGGGCTGCATGGGAGTGAATGGCAGGGCAGGGGGTGCATGGGGCAAATGTCAGGGCAGGTGCAGGCATGAGGGGCGAATGACAGGGTAGGTGTGGGCAGGGGGTGCACGAGGTGAATGGCGGGGCAGGTATAGGCAGGATGTGGGCCTGGGGGCCAATGGCAGGGCAGGTGCAGGCGGGGGGCTAAAGGCGGGCAGGTCGGGTGGGGGGGGCAATGGCGGGGCATGTGTGGGCGGGGGGTGCATGAGGTGAGTGGCGGGGTAGGTGCAGGCAGGATGCAGGCCTGGGGGCCAATGGCGGGGCAGGTGTGGGCAGGGGAGCAGTGGCGGGGCAGGTGTGGGCACAGCAAAGGAGGTGAACGTTAATAATTTTCACTCTCGATCCAGTGACCTGAATGTACTTTATAACGTGGTGTCTGTCTGGAGACAGGCGCAGAGCGGTTAAGAAGGTCCCCACCACGGTCAGACCCCAGGGTCCCCACCAGGGTCAGAAGTGGTTCCGGACTGTGTGTGCCCCGACCGGCTGAGCACCCCTCGTGCCTTGCTGAGGCCCCCCAGCGAGAGCCCTGGCAGACCCAGCACTAGATCAGACCCAGCGTCCATGGGGGCTGCCTTACGGAAGCTGTGCCTGCAGCCCCTGGCTGGAGGCTGGCTTTGGTTCCCTGGCTCTGGATGTGGGCCCTGCTCTGAGCCCTTGTCTGCACTGGCTAACCTGCCGGAGGTGTGCAGATGGCAGAGGTACTTGGTCCCATGCGGAAATAGCCCCGCCCCGAAGTAAGCAGGAGGTGTCTGGCGTTCACAATGTACATGGACGTACAAGTTGCCCCTGAGTGTCCAAGCCTCTGTGCAGCGAGTTGAAGAGGCTCTGCCTGGATCTGTGGCCTGGCATGAACTGGAGAGCAGGGCCACGCTGCCCTCTCCTGGTCTGTGTGCAAGCAGGTGGCGGATGTGCCCATCCAGGAGGGAGGAGGGCTGCTGGGCACAGAGGGAGTTGGAGCAGTGGTCTCTCTGCCAGCGTCACAGCTGGCTCGGGGCTCAGGAGTGAGCTAAGCTGGGTGGATTAGACCCTCGGGCTGAGCTTGGCGTGACTGGCGATCCTGGCTGAGGGAAGGGGAAGCCAGGCCTGGCCGGGGAGAGATGCTGTGATGGGTGCCCTGCACCCAGCTGGCTCGGGGCTCAGGAGTGAGCTAAGCTGGGTGGATTAGACCCTCGGGCTGAGCTTGGCGTGACTGGCGATCCTGGCTGAGGGAAGGGGAAGCCAGGCCTGGCCGGGGAGAGATGCTGTGATGGGTGCCCTGCACCCAGCTGGCTGCTTTGCCTTGGCTAGCCCCCATATCAGGAGTGTGAAGATCCCTTAGCCCTGTCCAGGGCAGCGTGTGGCTTGCTGTACGTCACTGGGGATCTGCTTTGGTGTTTGTCTAGGGGCCTCAGGAGCCAGTGCCAAGGCTGTGGTTGGTGAGGCGTGTTTCAGAGCCTGCTGGCATGGCTCCAGGCTCCGGCACTGTCAGACCCGCTCAGGCTGCATCTCTCTGTGGTTCGTGCCAGCACTGAGCGCATTCCAGCGTGGCAGGAGCCGGGGTGCCCCGGCACCGGGGGCATGGGAGGGAATGCACCAGAGCTGGTAACTGTATGATGGGCCCTTTGGAAGGAAGCCAGGCCCGGGGGGACTCCTGCAGCAGCGTTGGGGTGGTGTGTTCTCCCCCTCAGGCCTGGGCTGGGTTCTGCAGCCTCCCTCGGGCACAGCAGAACCACAGCAGCCCTGCCCAGACATGGGGTCTGGGCCACCTCGTGCCCCATTAGCAGTTAGTTTCCATCTGGGCCCGGGGCGCAGAACGCAGCAATAGGCCCGATGGTCTGTGTGTCTCTCCGGTGGGGCAAGGGTGTGAGGGTGTCGGGCTGCCTGCCTAGCCGAGCAGCTGGACGCTAGTTCCTTCCTCCCAACTTGCGGGTGGTTCTGCTGGAGACTCTGCTGCGGGTCTGGCCCAGGCGGTGACGGGCGCTTTGGGGACTTGCTGCTTCATCTGGCTGAGGCGGTGGTTAGGTGACAGGATTTAAGCTCCGTTGGGTGGGTCTCTCCTTTGGGAAGGTCGCCTGGCCCAGGCCTTGGGTGATGCCAGGGAGCCAAAGTGGCTCCCTTTAGTCCAGCACAAAAGGCCTGGCCCCACCATAGCTGAGCCCTGGGGGGCTGTTCCTGGGCCTGTAGGCTCCAAGGCAGGTTCTGGGTTCTGCTCGCCCAGACGCCCCTTCGCTTGGGAGTGGGCACTGGGCCCACCGGCCTGGCTGAGCCTCTGCAAAGATTTCGCAGGACACAGATCCAGGAAACGGCTTCAGATTGGTGGGTCCTAGCCACAATAAAGGGCTACATGAGCGTTCTGGTGCATCCCCCTTGCCCCAGATTCCTCAGTGGGGCCTTTCTCCTCCCTCTCCGCCTTTGCACTAGAGAACATCACCCCCTGGCTCTCAGGGCCCATCTGCCCAGCCCTCCAACTCCCAAGCAGGAGAGGCAGGGAGAGCTCCCGGGGGCAGCCTGGAGTGCGGAGGAAAGACGCCGACTGGCTGCTCTGCCCAGCAAGCCTGAGCAGCAGAGGGCCCTTGTGTAGCAGACTGGGGACCAGGCAGGAACAGGCTGCAAAGGGAGGGGCGCCACCCCTGATGGGGCGCTAGACCTGAGCAATGCCTCGCCCATCCCTGCGGCAGCCAGCTGGCGAGATCTCCCAGCACGGCATGAGGGCCAGCGAAGAGGAGCCGTTGTCAGTGCTGCTGGGGGCTCTGGAATGACCCGGGTTTTGCGGGGCTGCCAGGATCCAGTTTCCCCAGCCCCGTCCTCCTGCGGGATCCTTTGGCCCAGGTGTGCTGGGGAGCACTGTCCCACGCTGACAGGCTTGCTTTGGGCGTCCCGCCCATGCCAGGGCTTTGCCAGCGCCTGCCCCTGGTGCCTGTGAGTGGGGAGGAGAGCTGGCCTGGATGGAGGGAGCAGTGGTGAAGGCGGAAGGAAGGAGAAGGTTAATGAGCTGCTTCCGTTGCAGGCAGGGTCAGTTTAACAGGCACCACTGGGCCCCCAGCGGTTAATCCACAGGGGGAGAGAAGGGAAGAAATAAACCTCAGTGGCAATCCTGCAGCCAGTCCCCATCCCAGATGGGTCACTTCCCACTGCGGGGGAAAGCAGGGCTGTCTTTATTCAGGGCTCTGCCGGGGCTGGCAAAGGAGGCCCTGCGGGAGGGCAGTCGCTGCCCCCTCATCCCGGGTTTGGATTTGTCTGGAGCTAGAGCTGGGCCCACGCGGCAGAGCCTAGATCTTAAGGTCCCCTGCTGGTCCTGGGATGGAGCTGCCACCTGTGGGTCTGGACTGGCACAGCCGGGTCCCTGTGCCAAGGCATTTCAGGCCAGCCTCACTCCTGCCTCATTCGGCTCCCTCCCGCCCTGGGCTGCCTTCGGCTGAGGCAACAGGGCCAGTCCGCAGCGCGCCGGGGAGAGGGAGCATGTCTCACAGGCTGGCGACGCTGGGGACCAGTGGGGCCAAGGGCTCCTCGTCCCGTCCCGTCTGTGTCTCCCCAGGGGCGTGGTCGCTCCACCGGCCAGCTCCCCAGCCTGGTCTCCCCTCGCCCTGGCCAGGCTGCAGGCATACTCTCCTTGGAGCCAGTCCCCAGGCTGCACGTGGAGGGAGGGAAGTGACCCCGAGGACTGTTCCTGGCCCTTGCCGTGCTGGCCCTGTTAGCCGCCCGCTCTCCCCAGGCTCCCCCAGGCAGGCGAGTGCGTGGTCACAGCCATGGAGATGCTTAGTGAAGTGGAAGGATGGGCAGAGCGTTGGTGCAGCAGGCTCCGGGAGCCGCAGCCAGCTGTCAGCCAGGCTGTAGCCGAGGGCTCTGGGGGCTGGCGAGGAAGAGCATTGGGGCCCTGCATGGAGGGGTGCCCGGGCTGGGCCAGCAGCGAGCCAGGAATCCCCGGACTGCGCCTAACCTGTCTCTAGTGGAGGAGGAGGAAGGCAGCGGTTGCAGGTGTGTGTTCCCCAGAGGCGGCGTGCGCTCCCCCTGCCCGAACGCAGGCAGCTCTCAGGAAAGGCCCAGGACACAAATAATGCGGAAGGGGGGCTGCTGTTTGGGTTTGAGGGGCATCAGCAGAGGGGGATGGGGAGAGCCTGAAGACGGGGAGCCCGGGCTGGGGTGACGGGGGCTGTGGGTCGGCGCTGGCAGAGCTGGGGAGCCCGGGCCGGGGTGACGGGGGCTGCGGGTCGGCGCTGGCAGAGCTGGGGGGAGCCCGGGCCGGGGTGACGGGGGCTGCGGGTCGGCGCTGGCAGAGCTGGGGGGAGCCCGGGCCGGGGTGACGGGGGCTGCGGGTCGGTGCTGGCAGACCTGGGGGGGAGCCCGGGCCGGGGTGACGGGGGCTGCGGGTCGGCGCTGGCAGAGCTGGGGGGGAGCCCGGGCCGGGGTGATGGGGGCTGCGGGTCGGCGCTGGCAGACCTGCGGGGGAGCCCGGGCCGGGGTGACGGGGGCTGCCGGTCGGCGCTGGCAGACCGGGGGGGAGCCCGGGCCGGGGTGACGGGGGCAGCGGGTCGGCGCTGGCAGAGCTGGGGGGGAGCCCGGGCCGGGGTGACGGGGGCTGCGGTCGGTGCTGAGGCGCTGGCAGAGGTGAGGGGAAGTGGCAGTGAGATCACCCAGCATCTCCCTTTGCTGTTCCTGTGAGTTCCCGTCCTCGGACATGTGCAGCGGAGGGGCTCCCAAGCCCTCCCGTCTCTTTCCCGTTGCTGGAGGTGGCCCGGCGCCAGGCTGTGGGGAGGGCGATGTGACCACGGTGCGGCTGGCTTTCAAGCCGCTCTCCCCATGCTGCGGCAGTGCTGGACTCAGGCTGTGCTCCGGGGGCCCCACAAACCCAGGGCGGCTGGCCTCTCTCTGGGCTGCAGGCAGGGGTGCAGGGGCCTGGGGCGCAGCAGATAAGGAATTCCAGGCCCAGGAATTAGAGCTGGGGATTTGCAATGTGTGTGTTTGGGGCACTCTCGGAGATGGCACAAGTTCTTCCCGCTGGGCCCCGGCACTCCAGGGCCTCTCGCCTGGCCTGGGGACGCATGTGACCCTGCTGCCCCCTGCCCCACACGCCCCTCCCCGGCCGCCCCTCCCTGGCAGTAGCACTTGACATGTGCCTGGCAATGGGGCATAGTGTCTTAGCTGTTGGGTTTAATTTGCATTCCTGGTGCAGTAAGGAGGGCAGCTGGCGGGGCTGTAGGGGAGCCAGGAACGTGCCTTCCTCCGTGCAGACCTCACTGCATGGGACTCGTCCTCGGAGAAGTGCTCTGGGAGAGCCCAGATACTGCGCCCTGGTGCACGGGGGCTTCTCTGCCCTGTCGGTGGGGCTGATGAAATATTAACTGCTGTGGCTGGCATGTGGCTGGTGCCCTGGGGGCACGGGCTATGAGTGGCTGCTAATCATGGGGTCGGTTTCTTTCCTGCCCAGTGGCTCCAGGGGGCTTTTCGGGGGAAGAAGCTGCTGCAGAGCCCCATGCCGGAGGGCATGGGAAGAGCTGGGAGAGGTGGGATGGCATTGCCTCTTGCCCTGGGCTCGGGCTGCAGCCCGATAGCCGGGGTGCTGGCACCCTTGCCGGCGGCTCGGCCCCCAGCTCAGCGGTCCCTGCTATGGGGCAGGCTGGGGTCGTGACATTGCGGCCCCCAGGCCGGCTGGGAGGGAGCGCCTCTCTCGCCGAGCCCAGCCCCTGCTCCCGCTCCGGTGTCCGCGGGCCGAGTCGCCCTGGGGGGCGCCTGACCCCGGTGTTGTGCTGGCTGAAAGCCGGGGCCGCACTGAGGTGGGCTGTGGGGTGGGGTGATGCTGGCTCCGTTGCCCCTTTGCCCCCCCCCCCGCCCTGCCCGGCCCGTGGGACGGAGCAGGGGAGAGCGCAAGGCCCCTTCCCCCATCCCTGCGGCCGTGGGAGGCTGAGCTGGCAGCCGGCAGGATTGTGCAGGAGCCTGTTGCCATGGCGATGGCACGGGCCTCACGCCGCGGGCCCTGCAGCCGCTGCGGAGGCGGGAGCTGGGGACTCGGGCGCGCGCCAGCCTGGCCCGGTTGGAGCAGGGCTGGCGCTAGGGGCTGGCACCCCCGGCTCTAGGAGAAGCTGCCAGCAGCAGCTGGTGGAGGTGGGCATGAGCTAGGGGCCGTGAGATCTGCCGGCTGATCCGTGCCCAGCTGCCCTGGGACTGGCTGGCAGAGATGTCTTGGCTCGTCTGGCTCTGCGGACTCCACGTGGGCCTGAGGGGAGCAGGGGGAGCCAGAGAGGGGCAGGAAAGGACGCAGGGTGGGGTGCAAAGGTCCTGGGTTGAGAGACACCTGCAGAGCTGTCTGGGGGGGACCCCAGGGCTGGGCTACCAGGGGCTGCAGGTCAGGAGTGAGGGGCACCAGCAGAGCTGTGGGGGCAGGGCTGGGCTAGCAGGGGCTGCGGGTCGGGATTGGGGGGCACTGGCAGAGCTGGGCTGGCGGTGGAAGCCCAGGGCTGGGCTAGCAGGGGCTGTGGGTTTTGATTGGGGGTCACCAGCAGAGCTGTGGGAGGGGGGCCCAGGGCTGGGCTAGCAGGGGCTGGGGTTGGGTTTGGGGGTCACCAGCAGAGCTGTGGGAGGGGGGCCCAGGCTTGGAAAGGAGAAGGTAGAGCTGTGGCTCCACCCCCATGCTCTGGGCTGTTGCTCTAAAATTCACCCAAACTCCTTAAACAAGGAATCAGAAGTGAATCAAACCCCCCCCCCCCGCAAAGTGAGAGGAGTCCCCCGCTTGTCCCCACAAGTGGGGATGTGCTAATGTAACGTGCTAGAGCATTGTGTATATAACCCGGGTGGATTCCCCGGGGCTGTGCGCGTGCGAGCCGTGTGCGCGTGCGAGCCACGTGCATGCAGAGGTGGGGAGGGAGGTGCGTAATGCAGCGTAAAGTACCCCCCTCCTCCCCATGCGCCACGCAGCCAGTGGGATCTCCCACCTCTCGTGCCATGTCCGGCAGTCTGGGAGGCAGCGCGTGTGTGGGTGCGATGGAGGGAACCCCGTGCTAATGAGGGTGACTCAGGAGCATGCGCTCGGCTGCTTGTCCCAGCTGCTCCCTCGACAGCCTGCCGCAGCGCTGCCAGCAGCCGGGGCCGGCGCCTGGCCTGCTGCTCCCAGGAGCAGGGAGGGCTCCCTGCTGGAGCGTGCTAATGAGGTGGGAACCTGGGCTGCCAGGCTGTGGCTGCATGCACACACGCGTGTGTGTGTGTGTGTCCACGCACGGACACACGCGCCTTTCCAGGGCCACAGGAGCCAGACCCAGCAGGACGAGCCCAGCGGGGACCCTTCTGCGTCTGAGCGATGGGGGCTGGGCTGCCCGGCGGTGACCACGCTGGGTTGCTTGCTGAGCTGTGATGGGGTCAGTTACGGGTTCGCTCTGTGCCGTGCTGTGTCCCACCCAGGCCCGTTCTGAATGGCTCCAGCACTGGCCTCCCATCCCCTGGCATGGGGACATGATTCCCCAGGCTAACGGGCCCAGCAATGTCCCTTGTTCCTGGCCCTCTTCCCTCCCTGGCTCATGCTCACAGGGTCTGACTCTGGAGGGCTTTAAAATCCTCTTGGATTTAAAGATTTATCAGCTTGAAATATTAAATTGCAATGAAATATTAACTGCAGCTAAGCATCGTGCTGTGGGGCTTCAGTGAGCCAGCTTCGCACGAGGGCTCTGGGCCAGGCACACGCAGTGCAGGGGGCTGTGTGTGTGTGGTGGGGGCTCTCTGCCTCTGCCCGGCTTTGCATGGGGGTGCTGGGCCGGGCACACTCAGTGCAGTGGGCCGGGGGGGCTCTAGCCCCCACCTGCCTTTGCGTGGGGGCTCTGGGCTGGGCGCACTCAATGCAGGGGCTTGAGGGGGCACCCAGCCTCAGGCTTCAGGGTGCTGGGATCATTGTGGGGTCAGGAAGGGTGCCCACAGGGACCAGGCTGTGGGGTGGAGCAGAGGTCAGTGCAGGGTGCACACAGAGAAGGCATTTGCTGTGACAGCGGGTGCTGGCTGGGGTGGGAACATGCCTCCAACTGGGGTGGCAGGGACTCACCATCTCTCATAGTGCCCGCCCGCCCCCTCCACCAGCCACTGGGTTGGGAGCTGCCCTGAGGGGCCAGGCCCAGCCTGGTCTCCCAGCGCAGAAAGCTCCCACTACAGCTGTCCCTGCTCCAAGAGGCTGGCACTCACCCCGGGAAGGGCCCCGTCGGCCTCACGCAGACCTGCCTGAGAGCAGCTCCCAGGGGCCAGGCCTGGGCTGGAGAGCCCCTGCCCCAAGCTCCTGGGGATCTGAGCCTTGGGCCCCCCAGCATTCACCTGCTGGCCAACCCCAACAGTCCAGCTTCCCTTTCCCCCCTGCCCTCTGGATCCCCCCACTCAGTGCCAGCCCCCAGCCCTCTGGATCCCACCCCCCCTTGGCACCAGACCCCTGCCCTCTACCCATCTCGGGGCTGCTGCATTTGGCTCTTCCCTCTGCTGAGGCCATTGCTATTTCCGTGGTAACCGGCCAGGCCCCCCCCCCACTCCCCCCAGCTCTGCAGCCTGTGGAGGATGAAGCCGAGTCTGGCTCCAACCCCTGGGCCTCCTTGCCCTCACCTGCAACAGAGGCAGTTCATTGCTCCCAGCCTGGCCCCGTCCCTCCGGCTGTAGCCTGTCAGTGATGAAGGGAGGGGGCGGCTGGGACAGGCAGGCCTGAGGTGGGGGGGCTCAGCGCTGCCTGAGAGAGTCCGGGGACAGAGAGTGAAGTGGTGGGGAGAACTGCCCCTGTGCTGCCTTTAGGGCTGGTAGCCCTGCGCCCTTCCCTGCCATTAACATCCTGCTGGAGCTGGACTGCTTTGCTCGCCCAGCGCCCCATAGCGAGCTGCTGCGCTGGGGGGCAAGTGTCGCTGAGGGCCACGACTCCCGGGCCTAGCAAGCTCTGCTGTTGGCGGGCTGGGAAGATGCCGTGCCCCCCCCCCAACCTTGAGCGCCGCGGGGACAATGACCTAGAGGGGAAACTGAGGCACGGAGAGGCGGAGTCGTGACTTACGCAAACCACCCAGCGGGTCGGTGGCAGAGCCCAGGAGTCCTGGCACCCAGGCCCACCCTCATTGCTGCTACTGAGGGTATAGGAATGAGGGGACAGATTCGCTTGGCACCTCTGCATGGGGCGGCAGGCTGCAGCGGAGTCCTCCCCTCGCATGGATCACTGGCTCCCTAGCCCCCTGCTGCTGCTCAGCCCTGCCCCTGCCCCTGCCCCTGCAGCAGGATGCCTGGCAGAGCCGGGTCCCTGCATCTCCGGGGCAGTACTCAGCTGTTAATTGTGTGTCAAGTGTGCCCGTGGGCTTGGCTGGGCAGAGCATGGCCAGGAGGGGACCAAGGGGGCCACGGTGGCTCGTTGCGCCGGGGAAGGGGCCACTGCTCCTCAGGGGTTAAAGAGCTGGCTGGGGGCTAGCCCTGGGGAGGGGGAAATGTGCGGGGAGGTGGTGCTCTCAGTGTATGTGTGTTCGTGACTCGTGGGGTGGCTGACTCTCCGGGGTGGAGGGGGCTGTGTGGCTGGCTGTCAGATACATGCAGACGTGCCAGGGAGCTGTTGACCCTTGGGGCAGAGGCGCTGAGGGGCCCCTCCAGCCCTGGCTGACCCCTCCCCGGGGCACAGTCTCTGCCACGTGCCTGACCGGAGCAGCCCTAAAATCAAGCCATGCAACGCCCGGGCCCTGCAGCCCTCCGCAGCCGGTGCCAATGCTGCCGGCTCCAGTGCAGTGGGGCACCCCGAGGCCAAGCGCCCACGCCCCTGCCCTGGCGGAGCTGGGAGAGGGCCTCTGCCCAGCTGCAGGGAGGGATGGGGGGGGCTGGTGGAAAAGGGTTTTTCCTATTAACCATCAGTCTCTGTCTCAGCACCCACCTTGTCCTGGTGCCACACACCCATTGGCTGCTGGAGTCAAAACAAGGGGGCGGAGCTAGGGAAGTGACCTCACCTATTGGGAGCCCCACCCCCAGCCCTATAAAAAGCAAGATGGTGCAGCAGGCAGGGAGAGTGCTGAGCTCTCAGCTCTCCCCAGTGGGGAGGAGTGCCCTGGGGGTAGACAGGTGTCTGATGGCTTAGCCCCTGGGTGCCATGCCTCTGGCCAGCCCCGTCTCCCACCTGGGGTCTGCTGCTGGATGGTGCCATGGCGGCGAGGGGCAGGCAGCCCCCGGTGCACTATGCCTCCCTGGGTGCCCTAGTGGCAGACACTCACCGGCCTCTCCTTGTTCTCCTGGCAGACTTCAACTACGGGGCGGAGGACTACGACGCGGAGGGGAATGAGGAGCCCAAGGTGCCACCGGAGGGCTCGGAGACCATGCCCTACATCGACGAGTCGCCCACCATGTCGCCGCAGCTCAGCGCCCGTGGCCAGGAGAGCGGGGATGGCGTCTCACCCACGCCCACCGACAGCCTGGGCACTGGGGTAGGTGGCCACGTGACAGTGCTGCTGGAACCTGGGGGGTCTCTGCCCAGCACGGGCGTGACACTGGTGACTGTGGGACCCGGTGTCGCTGGAGCTGGGATGGTTCCGTCCCCTGGCTCCCCCTTCCCTCCAATTCCCCCTTGACCACCTAGCTCAGCCCACTGTCCTTCTCCGCCTCTTCTGGCTTGAGAGGAGGGGCACTGAGCAGCCTGGCTGCTCCTTTGCTAGCATTTCTTCCCCCTCCCCCCAGTTTGGGGGTGAGCAGCACGGGCTGGGGCCTGGTGGTTCAGGGCAGGGCGAGTGTCCAGCTTCAGTCGGCTAGTGCCACGGTCGGTTCCTTCCTTGGTGCTTTGCTGTGGTGAAGGGCGAGGAGGGCTTGTCAAGAGGGCCATCCCCAGAGGGAGGAGCTGCTGCAGAGCTCCTAGGGCTGTCAACAGCCTGGCAGCCCTCCCCCTTGCTGACTGTGCACTGCAGCGTCCTGCCCAGGGGCCTGGCTGCTCTGCATGGGCCCTGCCCCTAAGAGGGGAGGGGTGTGGGGGTCTCTGGCCCATCATCCTCTCTCCTCCAGCCTGTGCCTGGTACAGGGCACCCAGCTTCTGCTCTCCACCCCAGAACCAGCTACATTTCAGTGCTATTCAGTGGCGCTCTGGGATTCTCTGCAGAGCTATGGAACAGCTCCTGGGGCCAGCAGGGGGTGGGGTGGAGTGGGAACCCCTCTCTGCCCCCCATCTTGCCTCAGTGGATAGTGACTCAGAGGCCCAGCCGCTGGGGAGGTGGGGGGGGGCAGTTACGCCTATTGGCTGGGCATGCTGGGGGTACAGGGCAGGGGTGCAGGGTAGTGGCCCCGTGCCCTCCTTTCCTGACCCCTGAAGTGCGATGTCAGGGCCTGGCGTGGGAGCCAGTGGAGTAGGGGTGGGGGGCTTCTGCTGCTGTGGCTGGAGCTGCTTGGGCAGGACCCTGGTGCCTCTTCCCGGCTCTGTGCTGCAGCCTGCAGCTCGCTGACTGGGCACAGCCGGCCCCTCTGATGGGCTGTGCACGCCATCTAGTGACGGAGGGAGGGACTGGGCCAGTTGAAGGCTTCTGGTAATTTTCAAGCAAGTGTCTTTGGGGCGGAACCTTTTTAAAGAGAGCCCTCCCTGGTCAGAGTATTAGGAAACCCCTCTCTGGGAATGGGAACCCCCGAGAAATGGGAAGGGTTGGCTGGGGGGGGGGCTCTTGCCATGCTCTGGGCAGCGCCAGTGTCTGGAAGGCTCAGGGGCGTGACGTGTATCTCCCCAAGCATTTCTGGGGGCTCCTGGCGAACAAGCCATGCAGCCTGCTTTCCCAGCTCCCTTGGTTCTGATACGCACCAACCCAGCACCTTCTCGGTGGCAGGTTTCTGGGTGGGTTGGAGGGCAAATGCCTGACGCTTTAGCATGAGCTGAGTGCGTGGAGGGGGTGAGAGGAAAGCCTTCCTGACCTTGCAGCAGTGGGGCCCCGTGTGCCTTGGAGCATGGGGCTTGTTCCTCAGGCCATGCTAGGCTGAGGGTAACAGTTTCTCGTGGCCGTGATGTGAGGTGCATGTGGCCAGAGAGGCCTGTGTACCAACTCTGGGACTCCTTGTTCAGGGCAAGGCAGTGCCAGGAAAGGGTGGGTTCTGCCTCATTGAAAGGGTTACGGTCTAATCCCTGAAGGAACAGGAGTGAATGCGAACACGTGGCTTCCTCCCACCCCCCCGGCCTGGTGGGGCTGAGATGCCAAGCTGGGTGGAGGACCTAGAAAGATGGGGGAGCCCCTGGGCAGGCAACAGGCCCCAAACTGCCCAGCTGCAGAAGAAGGGAAAGGCAGATGGCAGCATGTGCCAAGGGGCAGCAGGAATGAGCTGGATTGAATCCAACCCAGCCCCTGCCTGCCTGGGGTCTTGATGCCAGCTGTGGATCTCCGAGCTCGGCCTTCCCCCGCCAGGTGGCATCAGTGAGCAGGGACCTGTGGCTGGTTAATGATGTCTCCGAAGTGTGGGTGCATCCACTTTCCTAGTATGGGGGGAATGTGGTGTCGCTCTGGGCCTGGATCATCTCTTCCCCCCCCCCCCGGGGCTGCCCCTCGGCAGGACCCCCGGCATTGCCCTGCGTTACTGCCCGTAGATGGGCATGGTGCCTTCGTCCTCTTCCTTCCCCACGCGGCTTATGGACTGACGCCAGTGCCCTGTGAGAAAGTCCTGGAGGGGGACCGCCCTGGGGGCTGTGGCTAGCAAGCCGGGGCGGGCAGGCCCGGGTAGCACCGCCATAGCCAGTGAATGCAGGAAGCAGGCAGCTGGACATGTGTGGGCAGGGGCAGTCTCTTCGATCTGCTGGCACTGCCCAATAGCATCAGGAGCTGGCTGTTTGCGGGGGGGGGGGGCAGCAGCTTGAGCGCTGCAGAGCCTGGGCGTGGCTGGGTACAGGAGCTGGCTTGTGCTGTGCCGGGCCTGACTGGGGGCAGCTATCTAGCTGCTGGGCCTGGGTGTCTCAGGACAAAGCCTCAGGCTGTTCCCTCTCCCAAGGGTGCCCTGCCCCCACACTGGATGGCCACCCTGGGACCTTGTGCCTGGTTACAGCCAAGGGAAGGGTCCCTGGCCCAGCCCCTGGGCAGAGCTGCTGCCTGCCTGGCATGGCTGCTGCACAAGGGGTGCATGCTCCGGCCCTGATCCTGTGGCTGGCCCCAAGGGGTTGGGGGTAAGGGCAGGGGCATGCTGCATGGCAGTGCCCTGGCATCTTCCTGTGTCCAGCATATGGTGCCATGGGTGCCCACAGAGCCCTAGCCTGTAGGGTGCACATGCACTGGAGAGATGCTCCCACGGGTGCCCTGCTCTCCTGGCAGCTATGCTGCTGGCCCCTCCTACCCCAGGGGCATCCAGCAGGGTCTGCCCCTCCCCAGCTGCTGCAAGGGAGAGCCCAGCCAGGGCTGGAGTTTCTGCCACGCACTCCCTCCTCAGCTGTCCCGGAGCTAATGGGATTTGGAGATGCTGGGGCTCCAGCATTGGCTCTGCCTTCAATCCCATTATCTGTGGCCGGGCAGTTCCAGGCTAAGCCGAGTGCCCTTTGGACGCAGCGGCTGGTGGCTTTAACCCTTCGCAGCTGCCTCCCCAGCGTCAGAATCGGGGCCTGCCTGCTGGCTGGGATCTGCCAATGAGAGGCAGCTGGCTTGTGCTCAGCTTCTCCTCTTCCCACGTGGGCTCAGCTCAAGTGAGTGCTGGCAGCTGCAGAAGGGGGACCCGAGGGCCCCTGTCCATGGGGCTCAGCTGAGAGCCCTTGGGCTGGTGGCGCTCTGGATGCGGGGCTGCAATTTGGGGCTGAAAGGGGTTTCCAGGGGGGCTGGGGACTTGCAGCCAGCGCTGGTGGAGGGGGCTGTGAACAGGCCCCTGGGCCCTGTCCTGAGCGCGTGGCTGTTTCCCGCGCTGGAGCGGCATGGGGAGCAGGCAGGCATTGCTGCTGGGCCATAGCCTCCCGCCCTGGGGCCGCCTCCTCTCACCGGGCATGTGAGGCGTGGGCTGGGCTGCTGCACCGGGAAAGGTGGGGGGCTGTGGTTCTGGGTGAGAATCCCCCACATCAGACCATCCCCTCACTGACTCCCCCCCCACCCCTGGCCCTCTCTGAACTCTGTGCACAGGGGTCTGTCCTGGGGCACCTCTGCTCCCTAGGGCTGAAGCGTGGTCCTGGCTCTTACCCACGTCAGGACATGGGCGGGCACGGGCTCTGGAAACCCCCAGTGCCTCCTGGTTGGTCCCTACCCCGGCACTGGGGTCCTGGCAGCTGCAGGAAGCGGTGGAGGAAGACAATAAGGCTGGCACATGCAAAGCAGGTCAACCTCAGCTTCCCCTTTCCCTGGAGTTGGGGGCAGGTGGAGGCAGCTATTCCAACAGTGAAGCTCCCTCCCCGCGTCCTTAGCTTGCAGGGGGCCCTGGGAGCCTCCAGCCACTGCTCCACTCCTTGACAAGCCCCATCCTGCTCCCCCTCATCTGTTCCCGGCGGCCAGCTCAGGCCCGGTGCGCCCAGGCCATGCGGGAGACTGCCCCCGTCCAGTCTTTTCAATCAGGAGTCCCTGGCACTGGTGTTACATTCATAGAATCATAGAATATCAGGGTTGGAAGGGACCCCAGAAGGTCATCTAGTCCAACCCCCTGCTCGAAGCAGGACCAATTCCCAGTTAAATCATCCCAGCCAGGGCTTTGTCAAGCCTGACCTTAAAAACCTCTAAGGAAGGAGATTCTACCACTTCCCTAGGTAACGCATTCCAGTGTTTCACCACCCTCTTAGTGAAAAAGTTTTTCCTAATATCCAATCTAAACCTCCCCCACTGCAACTTGAGACCATTACTCCTCGTTCTGTCATCTGCTACCATTGAGAACAGTCTAGAGCCATCCTCTTTGGAACCACCTCTCAGGTAGTTGAAAGCAGCTATCAAATCCCCCCTCATTCTTCTCTTCTGCAGGCTAAACAATCCCAGCTCCCTCAGCCTCTCCTCGTAACTCATGTGTTCCAGTCCCCTAATCATTTTTGTTGCCCTTCGCTGGACTCTCTCCAATTTATCCACATCCTTCTTGAAGTGTGGGGCCCAAAATTGGACACAGTACTCCAGATGAGGCCTCACCAATGTCGAATAGAGGGGAACGATCACGTCCCTCGATCTGCTCGCTATGCCCCTACTTATACATCCCAAAATGCCATTGGCCTTCTTGGCAACAAGGGCACACTGCTGACTCATATCCAGCTTCTCGTCCACTGTCACCCCTAGGTCCTTTTCTGCAGAACTGCTGCCTAGCCATTCGGTCCCTAGTCTGTAGCTGTGCATTGGGTTCTTCCGTCCTAAGTGCAGGACCTTGCACTTATCCTTATTGAACCTCATCAGATTTCTTTTGGCCCAATCCTCCAATTTGTCTAGGTCCTTCTGTATCCTATCCCTCCCCTCCAGCGTATCTACCACTCCTCCCAGTTTAGTATCATCCGCAAATTTGCTGAGAGTGCAAGCCACACCATCCTCCAGATCATTTATGAAGATATTGAACAAAACTGGCCCCAGGACCGACCCTTGGGGTACTCCACTTGATACCAGCTGCCAACTAGACATGGAGCCATTGATCACTACCCGTTGAGCCCGACAATCTAGCCAGCTTTCTACCCACCTTATAGTGGGTAGAAAGTCTATAGTCTACATTCACTGCCCCCAGCCAGCATGATCCTCGCGCTGCCAGTTTCAGCCCTGGGCGGGGGCTGGATGACATTTGAGCGCTCAGGAAGGCACAAGAGGTGGATTTGGTATCCAGGAGGCAGCTGTGTCTCTTTCTTCCTGTTGGGCAGGGGCAGAGGGCTCAGGCCTCAGCGGCTGAACTCCTTGCTCCCCATCCCAGGATCTGCCACAACATCCAGCAGGGGTGCAGGGCTGCGTCAGCTTGGCTGGTGGCTGAGCCGTTCCACACTGATCACATCATTGGGGTCCAGAGTCAACACCCTGCTGGAAGGAATGGAGGGGTACCAGGGCTGGGTTTGCGAGGCTCCTTCCCTGGCTGTGAGGGCTGGCCAGGCATGTTCTGGGCCAGAGCTCTGCTGTAAATTTACCCAGCTACCCAATCCCATCCTGCCCAGCACTTGCCTCCAGGCTGCATACGAGGCCTGATCCCCTCTAGGGGGAGGTCTCCGGGTGACCCTCTCCCAGCCCCGTCCCATCCTGTACGATCCCCGCTGCCAGGCCCTGGAATTCCTTCCCGGACTCCCTTGTGCCGGGAGGCAGCCGCTGCTCTTGGGGCTCAGTGCAGAGCCAGGTGACCAGCTAGGGGCACTGCAGAGGTGCCATGCAGCGGGACCAGGGAGCTCTGCCAAGACTGTGCCCAGGAGTGGGGGTGGAGGAGAGAGCCCCTGGGCGGGGCCGGTGGGACGGTGCCGTGGGCTCCGGGGCAGGGGCCCTCGCCAGGCAGCGGCCAATGCTGGGGTGTGACTGTCCATCGCCCCTTAGCCTGGGCTGTGTGTGGCTCGAGGCTGGCCCTGAGGAATTGTGTGAGCAGAGTGCTTGGAGCCTGACTTCCCTGCCTGGACGCTGCTCGCTTGTCCCGTTGTGGCTGTGGCAGGTCACCGGGGAGAAGCTGGTTCCCCAAACGCTCCTGCGCGCGGCGCTGGCCACACGCCAGGGAGCACCCCCCCTCCCCCCCCTCCTGAGGCAAGACGTTCATTTCCTGTGCATTGCTAGGCGGGGCTGGCTGGAGGAGCGCAGACGGCAGGGGCCGGGAAGGGGTTAAGCAAGCCGGAGCAGCCTGTGCCGGGCTGGCCCCTCGCCCTGTGCTGACAGCCCTGGCGTTTCCGCAGCCTTGTGCAGGCTCAGGGCTGCCTGGAACGTGGTTTCCTCTCCGCTCTGGGAAGCCTGGGGCCAAGCTGCCCTGGCTGGCGCAGGCAGGACTCCCGTAATGGCTCCTTTGAGCAGCAGGCTGTGGCCAGCTCACAGGGCTGAATCGGGCCCAGCTGGCCTGCTGGCGTAGGCCTGTCTGGAGCTGTGGGCTGTGCCCTCTGGCCTCCTGCCACTCTGCGGGCCATGGAGGAGGAAGAGGAGGCCATAGGGTATCTGGACAAAATCCTGGAGGATGAAGAAGATTCGGAGCCAGGCACCCCCACCAGCCCAGGCCCGGGGTGTACCTTCCTGGCCTCCAAGAAGGTGGGCACACATCCGCCTGGGGAGGAGAGGGGGGCTGGGCTGGGGGGGGTGTCAGCTTGTGTCACTGTGCCTGTGGGCAGAGCTGGGGGCTCCTGGCACCTCTGTGGTGGGTGCTGGGCTCTGTGGCATTGAGCCCTAACCCGGGGGGGCTGCCCCAGTCACTGGGATGTAGGTTGGAGGGACAGGCAGCGAAGTGCCCTCCTCTAACAGGGCCATGTCTCCTGCCGGGGGGAGCAAGCTGGGCAGAGCAGTGAGGTGTACCTGGGGCCGAGGCTGGGGGGCAGGGCAGGGAGCCTGGCCTGGTGACACCAGTGCTTGTCCTGGCCTCCCTCAGAGGGTGGTGATTAGGGCTCCGATGACTGGGGGAGGGGGACAGATTCCGTCCCTGGCTACAGGGCTGCCCTGCAGTACGAGCCCAGCCAAGCCCTGGTGCCAGTGGACCCAGCAGCCCTTCCCCTTGGCAGGACGCGTTGGACGGCACAAAGGGGCTGCTGGCTCTGCAGGGCCCTGGGGCTACAGCCTTGGCCTCTGTGCACCGGGGGGCTGGGGCCATGCACTGGCTGAGGAGCTGGAGGTCTCTGCGTACCCGGGTAGCAGTGTCTCCACTCAGCCACACAGGCCTCTTGCTGCCTGCTCTGGAGAGGCACTGGGCCAGCTCCTGCTCCGAGCCCCTGGCTCTGCCACGGATGTGCTGTGTGGCCTTGGGCATGTCCCCAGGTGCTGGCTGCTGCCCTCAGTAAAGCAGAGCCAGAACTGCTGGTCTCAGGGCTGGGGGCTCACAGGGGACAGCCGGGGGCTCTGGGACTTGCAGGCCCTGGACCTACCTATGCAGCAGGGGCAGCCCCCGCTCGCCGTTCCACTCCTCCTGTGCCCCCGAGAGGATGGCAGGGCCCAGTGCTACGGCCTGTGGGAGGTAGTGCCCCGGCCGGGCTTCCCAGACAGGCTTCGTGGGGCAGGGCCTGTGCTGGAGCCCAGAGCCGAGGCTGGTGCTCGCCTGCTCTGCCCTGGCATGGGCAGCAGGGCTGGGGCTGCCCCAGAGAAGCAGGACCAGCCTGTGACTAGTCAGTGGCTAAAAACCCACAAGAAACGGTTCTGGCCTCGCCCGGCTCCTGCCTTAAAGGCCCAGGGCTTGTCTGGGGAGGGGCTGAGGGCACTGGGCACAGTCGGGGGCAATGGGGATCGGCCTGCTGGGAGACAGGCCTAGAAGAGGTGCCTGGAAGTGATCCAGGCCCGTCCACTGGGGCCTGATTTTCCCCCCACCAGGTGCTGGGTCCCCCCTGGCCAGAGGGAGCAGAGGGTGCCGTGTGGTGGGGGAGGAGTATCTGGCTATCAGCAAATGGAGCTTCCTCCTTACCAGCAGGGCAGTGAGGCTCGCAGCCCCCACCTCACAGAACAGGGGAACTCCCTCCCCCATGGCCGGGGAGACGGCTTCAGGACTGGGGGGAGGGGGGGATGGTGGCCCTGGGCCAGCTCCAGGAAGGTTAGCACTTCCTGCCCATGGCTTCCAGTGGTGCTAGCCACGTCCCATGTCACAACAGCAGCCGCTGGTGCCCACCCAGGGCAGGGTTGGGCCCCAGTCCTTGCCGGGCTGGGCGTGCAGCCGTCCGTCCAGGCTCAGGGTGTTGAGGTGGGCCAGCTTCATGGGCCCCTCTGCCTGCAGGGCACTGACTGATGTGAGGGGGTCTGTGGCCTCGTGGGGGAGGCTGCATGGCCAGGGGCTCCCAGGCACCTCCTGGGAAGGGTCTGCCTTGGTGCCGAATGCTGGATCCAGCCGGGAGGGGGGTCGCTGAGTCCTCACCAGCTGAGCCCTGGAAATCGCCAGTGTTGCAAACCCTCCAGAGCGGCCCCTGCAGCAACCCTGCCTCATGCTGGGGCTGGGCTATGGGCTGCAGCCCCCTCTGTAAAGAGCCAGGGGCCCTGAGGATCTCCAAGCATGGGGCGTGCGGGGTAGGGAGCTGTTGACTACAGGGCGGGGCTGAGATGCAGCCACTTCTGCTTTGCATGTGGCCACGCATGCGCTGCCAATCCAGGCCAGACTGGTCCCACTGCCCACCCTGCGTTTGGCCCGGACACCTGGGTTAGCACCCATGAGCCAGGGGGAGGCTCTTCAGATCTTCCCGCACAGGGTCTTAGCTCTGGAAAGTGGCACTGGGAGCCACTGGCACTGGGAGCGACCCTGGCTTCATGCTGAACTGCGCCCAGCCCCTGAGAAATCCCTTGCCCAGCCTGGCTCTGCGTAGCCAGGGGCCCTTGGCTCTGGGGCTGAGGGGGCTGGCTGGTGCTGCTGCCATGGCTGCTTGCCCCCTTGGACCCATGGGGGAGTGCGCTGCCCGGGCTCAGAGCCCTGGGGGGAGCTGGAGCCTGGTTGAGGAGGCCGTAGAGCGGGGCAGAGGGCGCTGGCTTGGGTGGAGCGTTAGGTTCCTGGGCTGCTGTTGTCCCCAGGGCCTGGGGGCACATGGGGCTGCTGAAGCCAGGAGGCTGGCCACCAGAAGCTGCCCTGGGGTAGCCCAGCTCCTGTACTGAGGCACTCCCACCCCTCGGACAGTGGGCCGTGCGCAGGGCGAGTGTCAGAGGGGAGACGGGTAGGACTGCGACCTGGCCCGAGGATGGGATCCCTGCTGGAGTGCCGGCCTGGGTGTGAGCAGGGGGAGCCAGGGAAAGGGTGGCGCTGGTACAGGGCCAAGGGAGGCGGGGTTCGGTTGGCAGCTGGCCCAGTCCCTGCAATGAACATAATGTACCTGGCGGCTGTGGGCCTCGCCCTGGAGGGAGGGCCAATATCTGAGACCGCAGGAGCCCCAGCAACGGAGCTGGGATCCTGCCAACTGAGGAGGAGGGAGGACAGCAAAGCCAGCTCTGCCCTGGGCTTCCCACCGCGCCCAAGGCTGATGCTGCTCCCCTGGCACCAGGCTCTGCCATGCATCTCCCTGGCCACGCCAGCCTCCCTCCCTGCGGAGAGCCCCTCCCCTGGGAGCGGATCCTGGGGGTTCCTCTTGCAGCACCTAGACCCTGACGTCCCTTGTTGTCATGCAGGGCGAGCGGGATGCCGGGAAGGGGCTGGAGATGCGGAAGTTGGTGCTCTCGGGCTTCCTGGCCAGCGAGGAGATCTACATCAACCAGCTGGAGGCGCTGCTGCTGGTGAGTACGGCCCAGCGGGCGCCGGTCCCCTCTGCCAGGGCTAGCCCCCGGTACTGAGCCCTGCGCTTCCGGGTGCGAGGCTATGCCCTCCCGGGGTCTCTCCCCTGCTGCATCAGGAATCTGGGCAGTGGGGCTCCAGCGCCCCCTATGGGAAGCGGGCGTTCGGCTGGCTGGAGACCTGCCCCAGCTCCCTTCAGAACAGGGAGCATCCCTGCTGCGGGGTGCGTCTCTAACGTTAGCCCCACTCGCAATGGGAGCCAGCCCGGGCAGCCTCTCCGCCCCTCGTGGGAAGCAGGGTGGGCGGCTGAGGGTGCCACTACCTCGGAGGTGGGGGACCTGAGTAGCAGCAGTTCGGGTGGAGAAGGACGAGTCCCTCTGAGGCTGGGGTGGGTGCAGGTCTCTGTCCCCTCCTGGCTGCTGGGGTCAGAGCTGCTAATGCAAACGCGTCCTGCCCGCCCCCTGCCCAGGGGCTGGGATGCCTGGCCAGGCATGTAACTCCTGCATCTGTGGGATGGGGGCTGACCCATAGGTGCCCGTTCCCCACTGCCACCTGCGGAGCGAGGGCTGACGTACGCTGGGGCCAGACGTCTCTCCACATCGCACCCTGTGCCTGGCCTGGCTGTCCCTTTCCTGGGCCCTCCTGCACCTCCTGGTGGCGCTGCCCTGGCACCCGGTCCTTCCCCTGTGAGCCCGCTGCCCTTGGGTTGCGCAATAGGCAGGGCTGTCAGGGTCCTGCCTTCCCCTTCCCAGCACAATGGGGAAGTCTGTGCGGACACGCAAACCGAAACTGCCGTCTGCAGCCCCCACACGGCATGGCGCGGGCAGCGTCCCCACACCGCGGGGCCTGGAGCCCCCTTCTCCTGCTCCCAGCTGGGTCCACGCCAGCCTTGGCTAGAAAGGGCTTCTGCAGATCTGTGAGAGGAGGGATGGCTGGATCCTGACCCACCCCCCCACCCCCGCTAGCCCAGCCTTGGGCTCCCCCACCGACTCTGCCTGTGCCCCTCACTCCCGACCTGCAGCCTCGCTGGCTGTTCCAGCTTGAGGAGTTTCCTGCTCTGAGATCACACACTGAGTGGCTCTTCCCCCATCCCAGGGCAACATGGGGCTTGACCCTGGCAAACTCTCCTCACCTAGCTTGACCCAAACTTGCAGGCAAGTGCCAGAACTGAACATTGACCCCTTGTTTCCCATGGGCCTAGGACCCACAGGGGGTGGCCTCCTGGGATGCAACACCCCGGCTGGAGCAGGCTGCACTACATGGTGGGACCTGTAGTTCTCAGGGGCTGCCCCCCTGGCCTGGCCTGAGAAGGGTGGCTCTCGGCTGTCCCATGTCATGCCAGTCAGGGGGCCCTCAAGCTCCTGTCTGGCTCTGCTCCGACCCCTTGGCAGGCACCGAGCCTGGCCTGTCTCTGTGGCAGGTTCCTGCTCTAATGCTGGCTTCCCCTGCTCGCCGCAGCCTATGAAGCCCCTGAAGGCCACGGCCACCACCTCCCAGCCTGTCCTCACCATCCAGCAGATCGAGACCATCTTCTATAAGATCCAGGACATCTACGAGATCCACAAGGAGTTTTACGACAGCCTCTGCCCCAAGGTGCAGCAGTGGGAGAGCAAGGTCGCCCTGGGGCACCTCTTCCAGAAGCTGGTAAGCTCTGCTCCCCTGCAGGTGGCTGGGCATGGCTGGGATCTGGGGCGTTGGCCCTGGGGTGGGGGCAGGGCTTGTCTTCTGGCTCCTCGCCTGCTCGCTGCCAGGAGAAGGGAGGGATTGAGCTGAGTCCAAGGTGTTCTTCCCAGGTGCAAGCCTAGGCTGGAGGGGGAGTGGCAGAGCTCTGTGTGGGGCAGTCCTGGGTTGGAATGGCCGGGGGTGGCTCCTGGGGAGACCAGGGCTGGGACTGCAGGGGGCTGCAGGTCCCACACAATCTGCAGGCTCCCCTCCTGCTCCCTGGTGCCGGGGAGCCGAGTGGGGCTGTGGGCTCTGGCTGGGCTGTCCCAGGGCAGTTTGGAAGACCAGGGACCAGGCTTTGAGAGTCTCTGGAGCAGCAGCAGGTGGCTGCAAACCCCTCTGGATAGGGGTCTGGGCCCCACGGAGCCGGGTGGCTGTTGCGACAGCTCACACCAAGTTGGGCCATGTGCAGGCTGCAGTCGCTGCTCCGATCCCACGCGGGCTCGCACCCTGGGTGTGCTCAGCAGCAGCCCCCCTGAGTGAGGCTGATGGAGCCTGCGGGGCTGAGGGCTTGGGACCGTTTCTCTCTGGTCTGTCTCCTTCCAGCACCCCAGAGACAGGCAAAGCCCCTGAGCTTGGAGATGAGCAGGGCTGGGTTATGGCAATCCAGGCTCCCTGTGGCTCCACCCCCGGCTTGGCACTGCACAGAGCCCATGCCCAGAGAACAACAGGCCCCCTTGGCTCCCCGGGGGCAGAGTGGGCGATTCTCTCCTGTCCCACGGCGCCTTGGACAGGAGCAGGTGGGGGCCCGGGACGGCGGAGTTGGGCGTTAACAGCATGGCTATGCCGGTTACGCTGGCAGCGGGGGCGCGCTTCCCTCTTCAGAGCTGGTGGCACAAGGTCTCAGCAGACTCGGGCAGATATCGCTGTGCCAGTTACGTGGGGCTCACGGGTCCCACCTTACTTCCTGACTGCAAAGGGCCAGGAACTGATCTCTCTGTGCTTGCTGCGAGGCCTGGCTCCAGGAGCTGGGGCCTGGGAAGCCTTAATCTGCTCTGAGTGGCTGCTGCTAGCTAGGTGAGAGGGCTGCCAGGCCCTGGCACAGGGGGAGGGCCGTGCAGACACTCCTGGGAAGCAGATTGCTCCAGGTTCCCTGTTTGCTTCGTAGGCTCATGCAGCAGCAAGCGCCTGCTCTCAGGGGAGCTTGGCGGGCTGGTGTGCCGGGGGTTGGTTGGTTAGTGGCTGTGCTGGGGAAGCTTCCTTCTACCTGCGCCCTCGGCTCCCTGCCCTGTGGGGAGCCCCCTGTACCCGCTGCTGTGGGGTGGGGCTGGGAGAACGTCCCTGTGCCGGGGAGGCTGGTTCCTGGCCCCTGGCAATCTGCTCTCGCCCAGCACGGCCTGGGCACCTTCTCCCAGCTCCCTGTGCCCACCGCAGGGGCTGATGGGCATAAGCGTCTCCTGCAGGCTCCTCCTGGGGTCAGTGACCTCCCCAAAGCAGCCAGGCTGGGGAGAGGAGGCTGCACCGAGCTCGGCTGCCTAGGGAGGGGTAGCTGGCACACATGGAGCCTGCTGCTGCGGCCCACCCCAGCCGTCAGGCTGCACCTGGGGTCCTGTTAGAGCCCCTGACTCCGGGGTGGGCAGCACTTCGGGGGGGGGCCCGGGCAGAGTTGCTGGGGCAGGCGCTTCCCCAGAAGGGAGCACCCCTGGCCGTGTGCCCCTTCTCCCCGCCCAGGAGGAACTCGCCTGCTCCCCCGCCCCAGCTGGGCAGGCATGTGAGAGGGGCCGGCTCCGGGGGAGCGCCCCCCCGCTCAGGTTGCTATGGAAACTGCGGAAGACAAAGTTCAAAGGAGAGGGCCCCCATCCCAGGCGTGTCCTGCCAGGTCTTGTGGGTAATCCCCCTCCTCCGCTCGCCCCCAGGCCAGCCAACTCGGCGTGTATAAAGCCTTCGTGGATAACTACAAGGTCGCGCTGGAGACGGCGGAGAAATGCAGCCAGAGCAACAACCAGTTCCAGAAGATCTCCGAGGTGAGCAGGGCGGGCCCCTCTGGCAGCTGCCCCGGCGGGGCGGAGGGGGGGTGTTTGCTGGAAGCCTCTGGCCCTGAGCCCAGCCGCGCTTGCTGGGTGGTGGCATGGCACAGGGCTCGCGAGGCACCGAATGGATCCCAGGGCAGGACCCAGCCTGCTCTCCCCTCTTGGCTGGCTGGCGTGGGGGGCGACCCGGGCCCAGGGGTGCGGCTCCCACTGCTGATCCCGCTGCACTGGTGCCTGGGCTCCGTGGTCTGGTGTGAACACAGCAAGGTGGCGAGCGTGGAGCATGTGCCCTGCAGGTAGGGTGACCAGATCCAAAATTTGGGGCTTTGTCTGCCTTATATAGATGCCTATTACCCTTCAACCTCTGTCCTGATTTTTTTTTTTTTTTCACACTTGCTGTCTGGTCACCCCTACCTGCAGGCTCTGTCCAGAGAGCTCAGTGGGGGTCAGGTTGGAGCCCCTCCTTTGCCCTCTGGCTGGGATATGGGGAGTTGGGGAGCTCACTGGCCCATGCGTGCCGAGAACTGACTGGCTCAGTGGCATGCAGCACCCACTGCTATAGCAACAACCTGCAGGCATTCAGGCAGGTGTCCCTGGAGAGCGGCATCCCTGGGCCAATGCCAGCCTGTGTCCCAGGTGGGCTCCATGGCCCCCATGGCCAATGGCATTTTGGGATGTATAAGTAGGGGCATAGCGAGCAGATCGAGGGACGTGATCGTTCCCCTCTATTCGACATTGGTGAGGCCTCATCTGGAGTACTGTGTCCAGTTTTGGGCCCCACACTACAAGAAGGATGTGGATAAATTGGAGAGAGTCCAGCGAAGGGCAACAAAAATGATTAGGGGACTGGAACACATGAGTTATGAGGAGAGGCTGAGGGAGCTGGGATTGTTTAGCCTGCAGAAGAGAAGAATGAGGGGGGATTTGATAGCTGCTTTCAACTACCTGAAAGGGGGTTCCAAAGAGGATGGCTCTAGACTGTTCTCAATGGTAGCAGATGACAGAACGAGGAGTAATGGTCTCAAGTTGCAGTGGGGGAGGTTTAGATTGGATATTAGGAAAAACTTTTTCACTAAGAGGGTGGTGAAACACTGGAATGCGTTACCTAGGGTGGTGGTGGAATCTCCTTCCTTAGAGGTTTTTAAGGTCAGGCTTGACAAAGCCCTGGCTGGGATGATTTAACTGGGGATTTGGTCCTGCTTTGAGCAGGGGGTTGGACTAGATGACCTTCTGGGGTCCCTTCGAACCCTGATATTCTATGATTCTATGGTGACGTCTGGGCACTCTCGGGGCATAGTAACGGGGCTGGGCTGGGCTGAGCAGGGCTGGCTCCAATGTCTGTTCCCAATGCAGGTGCACTCCGGCTGGGAGTAGAGCGGTGGGAGCCCACGGGCAACGGCCTTTCCCATTGCCAGGCTTCACTGAGACGTGTCTCTCAAACCCATTTGGTTCTTGCAGACCTGGCCCCCTGTACCCCAAGCCTGGCTCAGTCACGTGAGCTCCCTGCCTGTTCCCATGTGGCACTTGCTGGCGGACGTGGTGCTTTCTTGGTGCCATGCGCGAATGGCAGCCCCCGGCGCTGTCTCAGCTGCCGAGACCCGGCTCCCTGTGCTCCCAGAGGCTGGGCAGGGTGCAGGGATATTCCCTACTGTGTCCAGGCTGTGGGACTCGGGTCTTGGCAGATAGCTCCAGGCTTCCTGGCTAGGAGTTGTGATTACCAGTGTGGAACTGGATTTGAACCCCAAACTCCTCCTGCACAGGGCAGGCCACGGGGACCGGGCTGCTGCAGTGCATTCTGGAGCAGCCTTTCATCATGTCCTCTGGCATTTGCTGTCTCGCCCTGGGGTGCATCGTGTGTGTACTTGGGGTGCAGCAGGACCCCCATGTAGGGTGGGGAGCAGCCCTGCTCCTGCTTTTCCCCTTCTGCAGAGAACGAGCCCCTCTGCCTGGGCCTTTCCTGGAGCTGCAGTAGCTCTGGGGGCCCAGATGACCTGGGCCAGGGCTGGCTACCACCTGGGGGATCTGGCTCTGTTGTAGCATCCACAGCATAGGGCTGGAGCAGGAGCAGCCCTAGGGGCACTTCTGGCCTGTGTGTGCCTGAGTCTGAGGTGGTTTGCTCTGGGACACAACAGAGCCCCCTGCCGAGCCAGCTGGACCGGGCACCTACCCAGAACCCTGGCCCCGTGAGTCCCCAGGCTGCCGCTCCAAGCCTCCTAACGAGCCTCTCTCCTGTGGGCAGGAGCTGAAAGTGAAGGGCCCCAAGGACTCCAAGGAGAGCCACACTTCAGTCACCATGGAAGGTACAGCGTGCATGCGCGGGTGGGGAGGGGGCTCTCCGCCTTTGTCTGCGGCCCCGAGCGCATGCATTATTGATCAGCTCCCGCATGTGAGTGGAAAGCCCTTTGTGTGGCCGTGCGTGGCGCTGATGCTCCCCTCGTTAGGATGCTAGCAACGTCTGGCAGCCCCCTGCCCCCTCCTCCCGCTCCGCCGAGGTGCTGATGCCGTGTTGCAGCCGGGCTGAGCTGCCAAGGGGAGGCAGGGAGCCGGCCACAATGGCCGTGCGGAGACGGGGCTGCCATGGAGATCCTCCTCATTGTCCGGCTCTGCTGTAACTGCACCTACGGTGAGTCGGGGCGTGGGGCAGGGCCTCTGGGGGCGCCGCGACTCCTAGGGGGAATTTAGCCCAGCTTCCGCGGGGCCAAATTGGACAGATGGGCAGCCCGGCCGGGGCTGTTCCCAGTGTGCGCTGCCCCTGGGAGCGGTGCTGCTGGGCCTGGAGGTCTGAGCTGGGGGGTTTCTCCCCCTGGCGCCGTGCTCTGCAGCCTGAAGTTGGTAGTTTCTTTGTTCCGGGCGGTGAAGGGCCACGTTGATTGTGCTCTGCCAGGGCATGTGCAGCCTTGTTCCTGGGAGCGGCAGCAGCCAGGGGAGGATGAGCTTCTGGGGGTGTCGGGGAGAAGCCAGACACCCTCTGTCAGGCATGTGAAATCATCACTGAGCCCGAGGGGCTGGCGAGGTGGAGGGAAGGAGTTGGGGAGGGTCCCATGGCACCCTCGCACAGCGGGGTGGGTCTGTGCCAGGCTGGGCAGGTCTCATTGGCTTGGCTTGGGCTGTCCCAGCTGGCATGTGAGCCGTGAACGTCTGACCTTCACCTGGGGCTAGTGCCGAGCGGGGCTGGCAGTGGGTGCTCTGACTGCAGGGGGGCGTGGTACCTGTCCTGCTCCTGGTTAGGATCTGGCTCCTGCTGGGCCTGGCGCTCTTTCCTTTGGGTGGTGGACACCGTACACACCCCTCCCAGATCACCGCCAATGGAGGGGCTGGAGCAGCAAGTGACAACAGATGGGTCCATTCTTGCCGCTGACTGTGGGAGGCTGGGAGGGGAGTGGCTGGGCCAGCGGGGGCTTTAATGTGCCACTCGGCATGTAGAGAGTCCAGGGGAGATGAGCCACTTGCCCCTAGCTCTTGGCCCTTGTTTCCCCCAGCCAGTGGGGGGAGGGGGTATATTTGGGGTGGGGGGTGCCTTGCTGGGTGTGTGCACGATACCCCCCACACACACACCTGCTCTGGCTTCCTGCTGTTGCAGAGGTGGGGGCACAGCTGCCTGGGAGGGGCCAGCACCTCATCACGCTTACCCGACGTGGAGTCCTTGTCCCAGGGCCGAGAGCAGCCGTGTGCTGGCCCAGACCTGAGCGCCCCCCCCCCCCCCCCCCCGGCTACCCCACCGGCTGGTCGGATGCCTGAGTCCTAGTGCTTCAGGAAAGGGGAGCAGGTTTCCTTCTCCTCGGGCAGCTCCAAGTGTGTTCTCACAGGCTTTGGGCCAGGAAAAGTGGTTTGAAGGGAAGGGAGAATGCAGTTACATCTGCTCAGGGTATAAATAGACTAGGGAGTCATGCAAGTCACCTGCCAGGCTGGGCTGGGAAGGGGATGGGAGGGGTTTGTGGGAGTCGCGTGCGCACATTCCTTCTGCTAAGAGTGAAAGGCACAAGGGTTTGGAGCCCTCCTGGGCCCTCACACAGTGTGGGGAAGATCAAGCTCTTCATCTCCAATGAATGCTGAGCCCCAAAGGGGTGTGCAGGTTGCAGGGGCAGTTCCCCACCTTCCCCTTTGGAGTCGGGTCCGGCTTGAGCCTCCCCATAAGTCAGGGGTAGCAGCTGCCTGCACCATCCCGTTGTGTCTGGAAACATGTGGGGTCCCACGAGCCAGCATGCTGCTGGTAACTGTGGGAACTCTGCTGGGTCAGTCAGTTTTCCCCCCAAGTCTGGTGGGTCTCGGAGAGAGGGAACCAGAGCCGCTGGCGGGGGAGCTCCAGGGCCGGTGTGGTAACCAAAAGGACCTGGACCTCCTGGAGGTGGCGTGGATTGGGGGCCACAGAGTGCCCAGGGCGGTTTGTCAGCTCCAGGGAGAACAGGACTGTTGTAAAAGGCCAAGGTTCCCCTGGCCGAGTTTCGCAGCCGGACCCCACGTCCAAGGCTGGCTCCGTGCTCGGGACGTGGCTGGCATGGCTCTGTCGGTTCGGGGGCGGCAGGGTTCAGCTGGGACAAGGTCTGCGTGTGGAGAGCGAAGCAGACTGAAAAAGGGGAAACTGATGGGGGAGAAGCGAGAACAGGAAGCAGGCTGGGCTCACAATGCCTAGCCCTGGTGGTGGCGTTCCCTGGTAATACAGGCGAAGCCAGTGCCGGGTACCCTCCCTGTCCCTTGCTGCAGCCCCCTGGCGCGGGGTGGAGCGACACAGCAGGGGCTGCGGGGTCAGCACTGAGGTGCGCTGGTGGGTCAGTGTGCGGGGAAACTCACGGCCCTGGGCTGAGCTGAGTCTGATTCGAGTGTCTTCCCAGATCCTGGCCCCCGCACCACATTCCCAGCCGGTGGCACTAGGAATTCCAGCCTGCCAGGGAATCGAAACTGTCCCGGGCACAGGGCGTGGCCCAGCCCCTGGGACCCATGCAGAGACTCGCACGGCCAGGTGTGAACCCATCTGGATGCCCCCAGGTTTGCTGCAGCCAATGGCTCGCTCTGTGCGGACACACGTGGCCATCTGAGCAAGTGACTGGGGTGGGCTGTGAAGTGCTGGCCTGGCCAGGCCAGGGGCTTGGAACTGCTGATGGTTGGAGACCCCATGTGTGGATGTGGGGGGAGCTGCCTTGCTCAGCTGCCTAGCGAGGGGCTGGGATGGGGCTGAGCTGGGGCAGCCCCTTTCTGATGCTGGCGCCTCTCCCCCACAGCGCTGCTGTACAAGCCCATCGACCGTGTGACGCGGAGCACCTTGGTACTGCATGTGAGTATGGCTCCGGCTTGCCCCTGGGGACACCCCCTGCCCACGCACGGCCACCGCCACTTCCTGCCAGCCCCACCCACCAGAGTCCTAGCATGGGGGCCATGCCAGGGGAACACATTCCAAGGCCCCACTTGGCACTGCCCCAGCTCTCAGGGGGGCACCTGTGCCAGGCTGTGCTCACGTCCTGCTTCCTCTGCTTCCTTCGTCTGTCTGGCACAGGATGTGCCAGGCTCCCCTGTGTCTGGACCCACTGCTTGGATCAGCAGCCTGTGCTGCTGTTCCCCACCACCACCCCCGGAGCGTGCTGGGGCACGGCACCCTGGGGATCCCTTTCCTTCCCTCTGTCCCTGCTGGGGACACTGTCCAGGAACAACCTGCTCCGAGGTGGGTGGTCTTTGCACCTGGAGGGTTAGTCCTGCAGGGGAGGGAGCAGGAAGCTATGGCAGACTAACCCCTCGTGGCCAGGATGGCAGGCCTTGCTCCAAGCTCCTAATGCTGCTGGGTCTCTAGACAGTGGGCTCTGACTTGGAGCGGAGCTTGGTTGGGGGCCCAGTGCTGCCCTAGCAGCTAACCTGCCGCAGTCTGTCCACCCCCACGGCGGGGGGCTCGCTGGTTCTGCCTTGGCTTGCTCACGAGCACCCGCTCCGTTCCAGGACCTTCTCAAACACACGCCAGCTGACCACCCCGACTACCCGCTGCTGCAGGATGCCCTCCGCATCTCCCAGAACTTCCTGTCCAGTATCAATGAGGACATTGACCCGCGGAGGACAGCAGTCACCACACCGAAGGGAGAGGTGAGGCAGGGCTGCTGGGGTGAGCTGCCTCCGACTCTCCTGGTGTGTTAGCAGCAAAGCCACTTCTGCCCAGCCACTGGAATGAAGGCTGGCTGCAGGAGACAGTCTGGCCCATGGAGAAGTAGGGAGATGTGCCTGGCCCCCCCCACCGAGCCAGGTCGGGAGTGTTGCCCTGGGGCCTGCTAGCTCAGCTGGCTGGCCCCAGACCTTAGTGGTGTGTTGGGGCACGTGCTCTGTGAGGGACCTGGGTTCTGGGGTGAGAGCCCTGCATGCGGTCTGTGGTGGGGGCTGGTCCGGTCCGTGCCTGAACCGGATTGCCAGGTGACTGGGACCCATGGTGGGAGGGCCGAGCTGGGGTTGTCTTCCAGCAAGCCCCCTCATGCACCATGGTACGCTGGGCAGGGGCCCAGTCCGTGGGCAGGGCCGCCCTCTGGGGCCGTGGCTTGAGGGACCAAGCAGTTGCCAAACAGGAACCCAGCTGGCATCTCTGATTACTGGGAGAGGGGGGGCTGGGAGGCTTTTGAAGGCTTCCCCCCCACCAGGCGTGGTACAGGAACCTCTCTAGGTCCCATTAAGGGGGTGGAGTGGCTGGGGTGGGGTGGGAGGGTTCACCAGCTGATGGTATGATCCATGAGCTGGCCCAGCCTAGCCGTGGCTGTTGGGGCCCTTCATGTCTTGTGTGGGCCCTCCCCACTGCAGCAATGGGGCTGGCTTCAGCCTGACCTCTCTGTGTCTGGGCTGCCCTTTATCCCTGCCCTGCTGGGGAAACACTGGGCTCTTAGCTGGCTCTTGGGAAGAGACCCTCCAGCTGCAGCCCAGGTCCAGGGTCTGGTGCTGCTCTTCTCTCTGGTCTGAGCCCAGCCAGCCCCACAGGGCCCCTCCTTGGGGCGCCGTCTGTCCCCAGGCCAACTGGGTTTTGTAGCTCACACACACTAGCCATGAGTGGCCGATGGCAGGGCTGCCTCCTCTGGGGAGCTTGGAGGCCTGGCTGCCCCCACGTGCCATCTGGCCTGTGCGCGGGCTGAGGGTCCCGGCCTCCAGCCTCTCCTCACGGCAGGCCCCGCTCTCTCCCAGACGCGGCAGCTGGTGAAGGATGGCTTCCTGGTGGAGCTGTCCGAGGGCTCGCGGAAGCTGCGCCACGTCTTCCTCTTCACCGACGTCGTCCTCTGCGCCAAACTGAAGAAGACCGCCGTGGGGTAAGGCGGGTGCCACCCTGGGCGGGGGGGAGACGGCTGAGGAGGGGGCAGCACCCCCCAAGTGCTGGGGAGGCCCATGCTGCGGGGGTCAGTGCCACATGCCCTGCTGCCTGGAGCAGGGGCCCTGGGGCTGGGCCGAGGGATAGTCTATGCCTGGGCGGGGGGTAGACCTGCAAGGGGCAGGGGCGTGTTGGGTGCTCTGGGGCTCCTGGCCTGGGGCTCCTGGCCTGGCTGCTCTGTGCACAGCAAGGCACGCTGGGGTCATGGGCTCAACCCGGGCGTGTCGCTGCAGGAAGCACCAGCAGTATGACTGCAAGTGGTACGTGCCGCTGGCCGACCTGGTGTTCCTGGCCCCCGAGGAGTCGGAGCCCTGCCCGCAGGTGCACACCATCCCGGACCACGAGCTGGAGGACATGAAGATGAAGATCTCAGCCATCAAGAGCGAGGTGCAGAAGGAGGTGAGCCGGGGGGGTTGGGCTCGCTGGCATGCGGTACTGGGGGGCTGCGCCCGTGCCCAGAGAGGGAGCTCTTGTATTTACTTCTGCTTGGGGGGTGGAGGGGGAAGGTGTCCCCCCCCTCCCCCCCGCTGGGCCCTGGCCAGCTCCCTAAGCTGAGAACTAGTACCCAGCCTGGGGCAGGGCATGGGCCTGCTGTGCCCCCCGGCACCTCCCTGTCTGTGCCCCATCTCCTGGCCTGGCTGGTGCTGGGGGAGGCAGAGGGACTCCTGCATGGATTGTGGATCCCACGTGCTGGCTGACTCCCACTTCTTGCTCTTCCCTCCTCAGAAAGCTGGCAAGGGGCAGAGCCGAGCCATCGAGCGCCTCAAGAAGAAGATGTTTGAAAACGAATTCTGGCTGCTCCTGAACTCCCCCACCATCCCCTTCCGCATCCACAACCGCAACGGGAAGGTAGGGGCCTACCGGCTGTGGGCTCATCGAGAGCTGCTGATGGGGCTAGAGGAGGCTGGAGAGCTGGCCTGGCCAGGACTCTGCTTCCCTCAGCTGGTCACTGTGGGGCTCCTCTGCCGTCCTCAAAGGCACTGCCCTCCCTCGGAAGGAGTGGGGTATCTGTGTGGGGCCGGGGCTCTGAGTGGGGCGATGCACGCTGACCACACGGGGCAGCATCCCTTGTGCTCCCCTCCGGCTGGCCGAGCTGCTCTGTGCGGGCTGGGATCTCTCCCTGCCATGGCTGGTCTGGGGGTGCCCAGTACCTGTGGCATTGCGGGGGCCTCGATTTGCTCAGCTGTCCTGACGCTGTCCCGTCCCTTTCAGAGCTACCTGTTCCTGCTCTCCTCGGACTACGAGAGGTCAGAGTGGAGGGAGGCCATCCAGAAGCTGCAGAAGAAGGGTGAGGCCCTGTGCCGCTGGAGGCCCTGCGGGAGGAGCCTGTCTCTCGGGGCTCTCTGGGGACGTCCTTGGGGTGTGTGCTCGCTGCTGCAAAGCCATTCCTGCCAGGGGTCCAGGCATGCCGCCGCCCTGTACCAGCGTGGGGCCCCACCGTGCCGGTGGCCTTTCTGGGCCGCCCCTTGGGAGGTCCTGCGGTGCACACAGCCCCCTGAGGCCAGCGGCAGCTCACGGGCACCCCTGGCCGCGGCTGCTTACCACCCCCTTCTGATCCCACAGACCTCCAGGCCTTCGTGCTGAGCTCGGTGGAGCTGCAGGTGCTCACGGGGTCCTGCTTCAAGCTGCGCACCGTCCACAACATCCCTGTCACCAGCAACAAGGACGGTGAGTGTCTCCCGCCGGGCCCTGCTCCCTGGCTCCCCCATGGTGCATGCCAGAGCACACACCGTAAATCTCCAACGGGAGGGCGCGTGGGGCCAGCTGCCACCAGCCCTGGTGGTGCCCATGCTCCCACTCTCTGCCTGGGCTCCTGCCTGCTGGCGTCGGCTCAGTTCTGAGCCAAGATCTGTCAGGTTGCGGGGGATAAGTGCAGCGTCCTGGCTAACAGCGGGGCTCTTACAGAGGGGGTTGTGCACTGCGGGACAGGACTCCTGGTTCTGTGGCAGGCTCTGCTGGGCCTCGGGGTAACGGTCTCTGCCTCCTCGGGGTCTGTAAAGCACCCAGGGCTCTGATGCCAGGGCTGTTGGCTCCTGCCCAGTGGTTCTGAGGCTCAGATGGTTGTGGAGTGTCTGTGCCCACTAGGTGGTGCTGTGAGAGCAGAGCAGCACCAGGCCTGGCTTGGGACGGGCTCGCTGGGCAAACGCAGCTGCTCAGAGCCCCATGGCACCACGTGCCTGTCTGGCAGGGGAGGGCCCTGCCTGCTGGGGGCTCAGGCTGGCATGGTGTGCCTGTACCCCCATGATGGGGTGTGGGAATCATGCTGGCCGTTCTGTGGGAACCCATTGCTGCACCCCACCTGGAACCCCCTCCCCCTCCATGGGGGCTGTGGACCTGCCCCTCACATGGCCACAGGGGTCACTGCTGCACAGTAAGAGTCTCTGGTCTCCTACCCCCCGGCCCCCATGAGAACACGGGGCACAGCTGGTGTCCGTGGCAGAGATCTGGGCACAGGGCAGCTGTCTTGCTGGGTGGGCGAGAGCCCTGCAGACTCTTGCTGGGTGGGTTTAACTGGTGGTGCTGGGAAGCCAGTTCCGGAGGTGCCCAGTGACTGAAGCCTGGGCATCCTGGCTGGGACAGGTGCAGTGGGCAGCCCTCCAGCAGGGTGCTGCTCACTGCAGGGATGGGAGTAGCATGCCTTGCATTATCCTGGCAGTGAACGTGCCTGTATGCTCCCCTCTGTCCCCACCGCCCCCACTCCTGACCCACAGCCCTCTGCAGCTCCAGCCTACCTGGCTGGGCATGGGCTGGGCGCTAGGGAGGTGAGTGAAGGCTGAGATGCTAGGTGCCGGGCTCGCAAGCCAGGACACTAGCTCCACTGCCGAGGTGAAAGGCTGGGGCCAGGGCTCCCTGCAGCCCCAGTGCCCGGCTAGCAACAGGCCCAGATTCTAGGCCAGCCAGGGCTGTGAGCCCTAACGTACCCTTGTGCTTCTCTCTGCCGCAGATGACGAATCCCCGGGACTCTACGGCTTCCTGCACGTGATCGTCCACTCGGCCAAGGGATTCAAACAGTCTGCCAGTGAGTGTCCGCTCCATGCTGCTGGGTCCTGGCTGAGAGCGGGGCCTAGCCCTGGCCCTGGGGCCTAGCTGTACCCACCCAGGGGTGCAGAGGGCCACTGGAAAGGGGAGAGACCTCTCCTGCTACAGGGTGAGCTGCCTGTGTTCGTGATGGCATCTGCCCTGGGAGCCTGGTGGTGCCAATCCTATTGGGCCCTGGCTGGGGAAGGACTGGGGACTCTGCCCAGGGCCCGTGTGAGCTGAGCATGAATCCCTGGAGCCCTCTGACTCATCTCCTCTTTCCCAGACCTCTACTGCACTCTGGAAGTGGACTCCTTCGGGTACTTTGTCAGCAAAGCAAAGACCAGGGTTTTCCGGGACACGACCGAGCCGCAGTGGAATGAGGTGAATTCGCTGCTAGGGGACTGAGGGGATCCTGCTAGAGCCAGGGAAAGGACAGCACCCCCAACTCCCCTTCCAGCCCTAGGCTGCACCCCCCCGCTCCGCTGGTGCCCCTCAATCCTGACTCGTAGCTATGCCCCTGCTAGTCAAGTCCCAGGCTTCCTTCTCCTCCCCCAGGCCGTTCTTCCCCTTCCTGCTATGCCAGCTCTGGGCTCCCCAGCTCTGCCGCGGCCCCCCCAGAGCCCGGCCGCTGCCGCATGAGGCCAAAGCGCCGTGCGGTCAGACACATGGGCCCAGGCACCATTGCCCAGCCCTGCTGTCTCTGGCCCCTGCTGGGCGCATCTCAGGGCTGCTCCTTGGCTCAGGCGCTGTCCCTCTCGCTCCCCAGGAGTTCGAGATCGAGCTGGAAGGTTCGCAGTCGCTGCGCGTCCTGTGCTACGAGAAGTGCTACGACAAGACCAAGCTCAACAAGGACAACAACGAGATTGTGGATAAGATCATGGGCAAGGGGCAGGTCCAGGTAAGGCTGCAGGGGGGCCTCGGGGCGGCTGGAAAGTCTGTGTCCCCCTGGCCTGGGGCTGGCCTGCCTGTGCCAGAGCAGCTCTCAGGGCTGCAGCAGCAGCAGCACGAGCCTGGCCTCCCCTTGCCCGTCTGGGAATGGTCAAACGGAGAGGCCATGCTGCGATCTGCTTGGTGCTGCTAGGACTCCCCCGCGGGCGCTGTGTCGCTGGCAGAGCCGCTCCCTTCCCTTCCCACCAGACGGGGAACATCCGGTGGGTGGGTTTGTTTCTCTGTCTGGCGCACCGCGGTTCTGTTGGATTCTGGCTCCGAGGCCATCGGCGCTCGCTGGCTGCCCGGCCGGTGGATGCCTAGGGTCAGGCTGAGATGGAAGGTGTGCTGGGCGCCCTCTCCCTGGCGAGCAGGGGCTCTCACGATGCCTGAGACTGAGGGGCGGAGATCTGGCCAGGTCAGGGCTATCTGTGGACTAACGGGTGGGCTGGCTCCAAAGCCGTCTCAGCCCCGGCTGGATCTTGGCTGGCAAGCGTGCTCGGCTCTGGGGGCGGAAGGGGCCGGGAGTAGGGGAGGCCCGGCTGGTGTGGAAGCTGGGTTAGGGTGCTGGGCGGTTCCCCGGGCTCTAATTGTTTCCTTCCTGTCTGGCCCGGCTGTAACGATGCTCCCGGTGGGAGCTGGCTGTGCCGCCCGCCAATGCAGAGGAATGGGGGGGCTGGCAGCTCCCCACATGAGAGGGGACGCTCCCCATGGCGTTCAGAGAGTGTTTGCTGGCTGGGGGCAGGGCAGAAGCTGGGGCTCCAGACTCTGTCCCCTGCCCTGTCCCCTCTGTGCGTCAGTCTCCCCCTGCCAAATGGGGATGTCAGCTGAGAGCGGTGGGGCGACCGGCTGGTGGTCTTCAGGAGCACCCTCCCCAGTCTGCCCGCTGCGGCACCGCCCTACTCCCTGGTGTTGCAGGGTCCTGTGGTGATGCTAAGGCCCAGCTATCGGCCAGGCCCGCACTGGCGGGAGGGGAAGACTCTCACTGTCTGGGCGTGGGGCCAGGGCTGAGCCCACACAGTCGTGGTCCCACCCAGGGTACCCCCTGTGCGATCCGTGCAGAGCTCAGCCCTTCCTGGCTCCTGCTGCTGCCTTCAGTCACTAGCGCTGCTGTTATAGCAACCGGGGTTGCCGGGGCAACTGTCTCTTGGTTGGGTAGGGAGGATGGGGGCTTTGCTGCATCCCCGAGGATGTGCCCCTGGCTCAGCACAGGAGGGGTGTCAGGAGGTGCAGGAAAGGGGGAGTGGCCAGTGTGCCCCCAGGTGTTCTGGGGTGCAGCTGAGGGTGCTGGCTTCAGCCCTGATGTAGGCAGGGTCCCGGTTACCATGGAGACTGTCTCCCTGTGTGGTGATGAGTACTGGGCCCCCGGGCGAGGGGCCAGAGGTGCGTTCAGTGAAGGGAACTTGGCTGTGGGATCGGTGACCCCACTGGCTGGCTGGAGCTGCGCCCTGGTTTCCTTCAGGCTATGCCACAGCACCCCTCTGCTCTTGTAGGAGCTGGGAGGTGGCAAGGGGGCTGGGTCCTAGGTCAGGGCTGGGACTGTAGGGCCAGCGTGGAAAGCTGCCCCTAGGTTCATCCCTCCAGTTATCTGGGCACAGCCCATGTCGAAGCAATAGCACCCATGAAGTTGCTGGCGGATGGCACTCCCCTTGCAGGGTAAAGGCTCTGCTTGTGGGGCTCATGGGTTTTGTGTTAAGGACTTTGTGCTGGGCAGGGTTAGGGGCTTGTGGGGCTCGTGCCGAGCCGCTGGATGGTCCGACACTGCTTCCCCAGGTGGGGTGGTGCCCCCGGGCCAGCCCCCGGAGGGATCAGCGGCTCACAGGCCCTGCAGGCGTTTGTAGAGTCCTGTTGCGGGTCAGCAGCAACGGGGTGCTAGTGGATCTGTACCCAGCTATCAGGCTCCACCAGGCCTCTGTGCTCCCCCCACAGGTGGGGCTGAGTGTTCGAGCCGCCTGCACAATTGCTCTGGAGCCCAGGAGCTGGCAGGGAGGGGAGGTAACTTCCAGCCCCCAACCCCCGGTTCCAGGCCCTCGCCAAGCCAGGGGAGGGGCCGAGTGGCCCTGTGTCCAGCCCCTGGCGCGGGCAGGTTTGCTCAGACAGGCCTGTCGCACAGAGGCAGCAGGGACCCTACAAACCTGCTGCAGTAAATCGGCCTCGTGACCGTGGCAGGGGTGGGTGGCGCATGGCACAAGCAGCTCCTCTCTGTGTGGTGCGGAGCTGCAGCGGGTACGCTCGGCTCATCGGGAGCCAGCCAGCTGCCCTGGGAGGGTGCCACTGGGCTAGTGGCAGGAGGCCGGCTTCCAGTTCCCGGGCAGAACCCAAGACACGAGTCCAGCACAGTAGCTTCCCCTGGCCCTGCTCTTCCCAGCCTGTGGATCACTGCAGCAATTGGGGTTCCCCGGCGCTTTCCTAGGGCTGGCAAGGGGAGGGGCAGGGCCTTGGCTCAGCCGTGCAGGGGCAAAGGGGAGTTGGGTCTCCTGGCAGCTCTGCTAAGCCTGATGTTTGCAGTGGGGGTGTGGTCATAGCCTGAAACCTGCCAGAGGAGCAGTGAGCTGGGGCTGGCTGCCCTGAGCCAGCTGCTTGGGACCTGGTTAATTTGAAAGCCTGGGGGTTGGCTTCCCCCCCCCCCCGCCTCCACCCCCTCCCCCCATGGCGCAGACTACATGGTGCCTGGGGGTGGCCTGGCCAGCCTGCCAGCTCATCCCTGCTGCCTATCCCTGTGCTCTGGGACTGCTGCTCCAAAGGGCCTGTGTGATTAGCCCCACTCTGCCTGCTCCATGGGAAAGTAGCTGTGCTGGCCAGCCCCTGGGGAGCTGGGGGAGGGAGCAGTGCTGCCGGGAATGGGGGGGAGTGGAGCCAAAAGCCAGCTCAGATGGAGTGCAGGATGGGGCGAGGGACCGAGTTCAAAGCCCTGCTCCACTGTGCCATGTGATTCTCCAGCTTTGAACTGGATTAGCAGCAGGTGAGGGGCTGTTGGCGTCACCCTGGGAATATGCAGGGGGTGGTCAGTAGGAAGGACCGGGGGTCCTGGTGTCTGGAGAACAGCAGGGCCATGCAATAGCCTTGTGTCAACATCCATGATTCACGTGAGCCCAGTCAGGGACATGGGAGCCAGTGCGGGGCCAGGTGCAGGAGCCTGGCCTCCTCTGGAGGAAGAGCACTGCACCGTGTGAACCTTGGGGGCAGAAGTTGCGGGGAGCAGACATGGGCAAGAGGCCCCTGGGCCCAGAGAGTTGAGAGGAGGCCCCTGAAGCCAATCTGCACCCCCACTGTGTCCCCCTCCATCTGCCTGGCCAGCTTCATCCTGGCTGCAGTTAAACTGAACCTGCTGTGTGAGGTTTGGCCACTTGGCTCCAGCCTGGTGCGGCTGAGCCTCTGGGGCATCCCCCTCCTGCCCCCCAAGCATTCAGGGAGTGTCAGAAGGTTTGGGGGTGGGGTATGAGGTGGCTGTCTGGGCCCCGCTCTCCCCTGGGGATAGATCCACCCCAGAGCCAGGCTGTAACCTGATTCTGCTGGAGCCTTATCCCCCTGAGCCAGCTGGAGGGGAATGACTGACACTGGGAGCCTGCTGAGCAGGGGAGAGGCAGGTCCAGGGAGGGACACTCAGCTCTGGGGAGCTGCCCAGTGCCTTCGAATGTGCCCCCAAGGCCCCTGGCAGCCCATGTGCTGCAGGAGCGCTCTGGGTAGCTCTCAGGTTTGCCAGGCAGCTGGAGGCCCTGACCCTGGGGCTGACTGGCTCTCTGGAGACCCTGAAGAGGGAAGGCTTCCTTCCCACAGGCTCCCTGTGGCTCCCGTAATGGCTATTAATGGAGGCCCAGCAATAGCCTCTGCTGACCTGAGTGCAGAGCTTCCCAGCCTGGAATGCTGCCTGCTGGCGCCACCATCCCAGCTTCCTCCGAGAGCCCAGCCTGCGGCCCTAGTACCAGGCAGCTCACATATAGCAGGAGTCCCTGGGCTGGGCCATGCTCACGTGCCTTTGGAAGATCCGGTGTGGGGTGAGCTTGGCTTGCTGCCCAGGAATGATGGGGAGACGGGCAGTCTTCACGTACGGCATGCCCCACTCTCACTGGCTGCTGTGAATAACCTTGCTGTGTGCCAGGCTTATGGAGGGACCTCCTGGGCAAAAGAGACCCTTGGGCGTAGGAAGAGAGCCGAGGAGGAGCCCGGAGCAGAGCCGTGTGGGCTCAGAAAGCTGCCTGGCTCCCCCAGCACCTGGTGGCCAGGCCAGCCGGGTGGCACTGCTTAGTGCCGCTCTCTGGAGGCGATGGGCGGGGCCCTGTGAGAATGCAGGGGTGGGAGAGCGGTTCGTCCTCGCCATGTCCCCTGGGACCATGGCTCATGCATCAGTCAGATGGCAGTTCGTGCCCTGAGATTGGCATGGAAGGGGGCGGCTGGTGCCAGTGAGGGAGCAGGCTGGGCGTGTGGGGAGTGGCTCTGGGTGGCTGGGCTGACTGCCGCCCAGCCTGGGAGACAACTGGCCAAAGAGCCCGGGACCCAGCTCTGGTATGGCTGGCAGGCGGTCAGCTGTGGCAGAAGGCCAAGGGCTGCCTCTTCCCCCTTGGGGCTTTGAGCCACCCCCCGCAGGCAGCTTCTCGGGCCTGTGGTATCTCTCTCTGACACCCCAGCCTGGGATTTGTGTTCTCCTTTCCCAGTGCACCTTGCTCACTCCAGTCCTGAACTTCCCCTCCCCTGCTCCCAGCTTCCCGCTCTTTTCCCGGCTGGACCCGGTCACCGCGCAGGCCTTGTATCTATGCCAGGCCGGGGGCTCCATGCTGGGTGTGACCCAGCAGAGGTTGCGTCGAGCTCCTCAAGGCCTGGTTCTCGGCCACCGCCTCCCCAGGTGTTTATAGTTTAGCCGACCTGGCCTCTGCGGAGCAAACTCTGAGACGGGAAGTCTGCAATGGGAAGCAGATGTCTGCTCTGGGGACTGGGCCCTCCCCCTCCTGCTGCCCCTGCTTGTGCAGTTGGGTTCATAAATCAGGCCGGGAAATCGTTCAATATGCAAATGTAGCATTTGGGCCTCCTGTCCCTGGGGATGCGCCAGGCCCTGCAGGCAAAATCCATCAGGAATTGATTCCTTCTGGCCGAGACAAACCACCTCCTGCCCTGTAAAAATCAAGGGGGAGGGCAGGTTGGTAAGCCCCTCCCCCACGTGTATCGAAGGGCCAGACTGGGTCAGAGCAAGGGTCCAGCTAGCCCAGTGTCCCATCTTCCAACAGCGGCTGGGGCCAGGTGCATCAGAGGGAATGAACAGAATAGGGCAACTATCTAGGGATCCAGCCCCAGGTTCTGACAGCCAGAAGCAAGGGACACCCAGAGTGTAGAGTTGTGTCCCTGCCCAGCCTGGCTAATGGCCATTGATGGACCATCCTCCATGAACCCGGCTGTGTGTTTGGCCTTCACAGCATCCCTCGGCAAGGAGTTGCACAGGTGAGTGCGTAGTGTGGAGAGGCACGTCCTTAGTTTGTGTTAAGCCTGCCGCCTGGTACGTGAAAGGGGAAATCACCCTTTCTCCACACCAGTTGTGGTTTTTCTAGCCCTGTGTGAGCTGTGCTCACAGCTCTGTGTTGGCTTTAGCATACCCGTCCTAACCTCTCTTGCCAAGCTGGACGGTCCCCATCTTGTTACACTTGCCTCAGGTGGCCCTTGTTCCCTACCCCAGAACGCTTCTGCTGCTTTCCTCTGTGGTTTTGCCAGTTCTGTGCCCCAGTTGGCTGAGCTGGGGCGACCAGGGCTGCACATGGGATTCAAGGTGTGGGCATCCCGTGGATTCCGAGGATGGCATTCTGACATTCTCTATCCCTTCCTGAGCGGTTCCTACCAGTCTGTTAGCTCCCAGGCCCTGTAAGAGCTGGTGAGCCTGGCAAAGACACGCTGGCACTCAGCAGTTCCTCTCTGCAGAGCTTTCTTCAGCGTCCTCCATGGATGGGCCTGGGGCTTAGCGGGGCCATGCGGGGCTGGCGGGCCAGGCCAGCTCGGGGAGATGCGTCCAGCCAGCCGGGGGCACCTCTTTCATAAGAGAAGAAGGGTTTGAGCACAGGACCCTCGGAGGGGGCACTTCCCTGCCCGCTGCTGTTTCTGGGCAGTCTCAAGCCAGGCAAGCGGAGTTCTCTCCCGTCCAAAGCGATGACTCCCCCACAGCCCTGGCCTGCTCACTCCGTGTTCAGTGTCTGCCAGCCCAGGATTCGGGGTGCACTGTGACAGCCCCCCATGGGGTTAGGAGCATCGCGGGTTCTTGCACCAGCCCAGACCACCTCCCTGGAGATGGCCAGACTGTGGGGGAGGGAACTCCCTAGTTTTAGGAATATTTTGAGTTTGAAAATGCTTCTTGCCCCCATGCAGCTCTGCTGGTGCCCCTCAGTCCCAACCTGGTAGCCCAGCCCTGGGCTCCCCACCCCCAACTCTGCCAGTGCCCCTCACTCCTGCCCTGTAGCCCCTTTCTGTGCCAGTTTTCTCCTCCCCCCCTCCCCACCCCAATATCGAGCAGAGGCTGGCAGCTGGAGCAGGTGCATTGCATGTTGTGGGTGGGTTCTGGACAAACTCCAAGCTCTGCACTCCCTGCCCAATGCAGCCCCCCCCCCGTATTCTGGCTCTGGGGGGCGGGTGGAGTTGTGCCAAGCTGTGGGGACGTGGGCAGCTCTGGTGAGGGTCGGCAGGCAGGTGTCCAGCACTGCAAGGTTGAGCGGACGGGCCGTGCAAGTGACTACACAGTGCAGACTGACCATCTCCGGCCGGGCAGCTGGGATGGGCAAGGGGCCATGCAGAGGGCGTTGCTGGGGGTACAGCACATCCCTGGCTGGCGTTCCCCTTCCCCAGCGATGGGGCAGCTGGAGGCAACTGCCTGAGCCAGAGTCGCTCCCTCCCCTCTGCTGCGTGAGCTTGGGGAGGGGGAAGCCTCCCCAGCCGTGGAGCCCCCCCAGGCTGAGCTGGGGCGGGGGGAGGTTCCCTTGGTCACAAGTGCCTTGTGCGGCGGGCGTGAAGCCACTTCCCTTTGCATCTCCCTGGGGCCAGGACTCTGCTCCTGCCCTGCCATGGTCCCCGGGTAGTGGGTGCAGGGCACCCGGACCCTGCCCGGGAGCTCCGGCCTGGCTCCATGAGGCATAGGGTGCCCCACGCTCCCCCTGCGGGGGAAGAACCCTGGGAACAGGCCCTCTGCTTCTGGCCCCAGCTCCATGCCCCACCCCTGACTGACCCCATGCGGGCAGCTGGGCCAAGCCCAGGGAGGTCAGAGTCGGGGCCATAGAGCAGTTCCTCGGGGCCTTCCACCGTAGGCAGGGTGGGGGTCAGCCAGCCCTGCATGTGGGTCCCCAGCTGTGCGCTTGGCTCCTGCATCACCTTCGAGGCGGAAACTAGCGGGTGGTCTCCTTGCTCCCGAGTCTCGGGCTCTGTGGGGCAGGTGTGCCAGGCACGTGGCTGTGTGGACGTGTTCGCCTGCCCCCGCGGGCAGCAGGGCAGGCAGTGTTACTCAGTAGCCACTTGCCATCGCGGCTCAGTTTCTAGCTGCCCCGTGCTCTCCTCTAGGGAACGCTGCCCCCTGCGCAGGGGGCTGTTAACGGGGGGAGGCACCCAGGCTCTGGCGGACATGAGGGGGCCTGTGGCTGTGGCCCAGAATGAGCTCAGCTGGCCTGGCCCGTGCTCCTGGTGTGCTGGAGGGAGGGAGGAAGGAACATCTGTTGGCTCTTCGGGGGCTCCGGCCAGCGAGTGATGTGCTTCACCGCTTCCCGACAGAGCTTGAGCAAAAGGGGGCCCTTGCTGTTTGGGAGCCCTGCCAGCCAGCTGGGTGCAGGGTGTGCCCAGGCCCTGGTGAAGGCACTGCGTCTGGGGGTGCCCCAGACAGAGTTCGCCCTGCCCCATTACACAGGCCGTGCGTGGGACTCGCACGGTCAGTAACCAGTCACCAGGACAGTCCCTGGAGCCGGGGGGCACTCACTGCTAAGCCCTCAGCTGAGTTAATGGGGAGGGGCTCCCCAAGTTCCCCAGCAGCTGAGGCCAGCCCTGGGCTCCATGCATTGGATGCACACGTGTCTGGGCTGGGCGGGAGAGGCAGCTTGGCTGGCTGCATCTGTCTTTCTCCCTGCGGAGGCGTGGCGGAAGCTGCTGGCCTCGAGCACGTGGGCTCTTGTACCCTGGGCTCTGGCCAGCTTCCAGCCAAGCTGCTGTCTTGAATCAGCCCTGGGGAGGAGCAGACAAAGCGCTCCGAGGCTTCCAAGCCACACAAGCCCCGGGCTGGGGGGAGGGAGAGAAGCGACACTCCCCACCCGGCCGTCTCTCCGATGCTGCTGGCAGAGCCACTGTCTGGGGTGGCGCTCAGCCTCCCCTGTAGCTGTGCTGGGGCCATCGCATCCCTCACTGGGGTGGCTTAAAAGCCACCTAGCCAAGACCCGAGTCAGGCAAGAAGAGACCCCAGCAGCTGAACCCACTCGGAGCCTGGGCTGTTCATTCACCAAGGGCAGGGCCAGCCTCTTTGGAGCTTCCCTTCCCTCTGCTTAGGGAGCAGCCCAGCCACGTGGGGCAGGTCTGGAAGGCATTGCTGGGGATGCTGGGTTTTGTACCTGCCCCCCATGCTCCTCCGCTCTGGGGCTAACCTGGTGTTGCCTGGCGTCGCACTAGCCCTATGGAAGCGGCAGACTGCTGTGTGCTGATCGAAGCACCTCCTGGCTGGCACTGGGAAAAATGCCACTCCCCGGGCGCTGAAATGGCTACTCGGCTCTCTGGGGCAGGGACCATCTTGCCATGGCTGGACAGTGCCTGGCATGGTGGCGTCCCCATCCCGCTTCGGCATTACCACACTAGGACGCACATCCTTACTCGGGGGCTACTTTCCGGCTGCTGCCCAGATTCCCAGCAGCGTGCGCTGAGGCTGGGGGCAGCTCCTGTTGGAGGGGGGTCACTCTGGCTTGTGACACTTTGCTAATGACTCCGTTTCCTGTATGTCATGTGAAAGGCGCTGGTATTTGCTGCCGGTCCCCGGGGGCCCCCCCGCAATCTGGGATGTGACATCTCGGCTCGGCCGACTGACTGCGTGGGAAATCCAGAGCAAGGGCTGCCAGCACGGAGGGTCCGTGTCTGTGCCCCTTCCCAGTTTGGGGGTGTGGGGGGGTTCAGAGAGCTCTTGGGGCCTGTGCACGGCCTGCCGTTGCGTCTGTGCTGCAGCCGGGCAGACCTGGGTGACGACGAGCCAAGGGATGGAGGAGCCCCTCGCATAATGGCATCCGCTTCTCTGGTGGAGAATGTTCGAAGCAAAGCCAGGCGGGAGAAGGGCAGCTCCTGATTGGTGCAAGGAGACCAGAGTGCCCACTCTCTGGGGCTGGAGGGCAGTGCTGCCCACCGCTCCCCACCTGGCTGCGGCATAGGGTGAGATGTTAGAGGGGGTCACAGGAGCACCCATGCCCTGCTCCTGAATTACAGCACTGCCTTGGTGCACAGGATGTAAAGGGTTAATTGTGCCTGTCTCGGGTGTGCTAGCCAGCATGCGTCCGGCCAGGTGTGAAGCGAAAGCCCTGTGCGTTCTGCCCGAGAGAGACGGTGACACAATGGGCAGCATGTCTAGTGGTTGGAGCCTGGGGTTCAGTCCCTTTGCTGCCTGGGGCCTGGGGCAGATCCCCTCTGTAAACGCCAAGGGAGGACGGGAGGAACCGAGGCCGCTGTGCTGTGCGGGTCGCTGGCTCCGGGGGATCAGCAGGGAAGGAGTTAACGGGGTAGCCGGGCTGTGCCAGCGGCTATGCCAGGCTCCTGGCAGGAGCGGCAGGGAAGGAGTTAAAGGGAGTGGGGGGAGCCTGCCTTCGAGTCACTTCCTCGGAGGGGGAGGGCTGCTCTTAGGGAGCCAGCGGGAGCCCTATCCTCGCAGCGAGCCGGAGCTGTGCCTGTCTATTGTGCTGCTCTGCGCTGGGCTGCTGGCTGGGGCTCTGCGCGGGATGGGCTCTCCTGGGCACCGCTGAGCCGGCTGGCAGGGGCTGGGCTCTAGGAGGTGCCGGGGAGGAGGATTTCTGTCCCACGCCGCAGGGGAGCGGGGAGCCCAAGATGACGGAGGTCTTAGTGCAGCCGGACTGTAAGCTGAGCTCAGTGTGCGAGCACTTGGACCACTGCTGCCTGGAGAGGCTGGAGGAGCCCAGGAGCAAGCGCCCCTCCAACACGGGAGCCAAGCTGTGGGGCCGAGTGCGCAGCAAGCTGCTCCGGCAGAAGGTGCTGTCTTCTCTTCCCCCTTCCCTGTGCAGCAGGGGGCTGGGCATGCCCAGGGGTCACCTGCGGGTGCCAGCCGCTCTAGCCCTGCCAAGTGCAGGGGCCCCCTGGGACTCACCCCATGCCCTGCATGTCCATGGTGCTCAGTGAGCTGGTTCGGTCCCTCTGCAGGGCGTCCGCTCCAGGGTGCACCCGCTCTAGCCTGGCCGGTGCAGGGAACTCCCCAGCCAAGAGGGTGATGGTCTGTCTTCTGCTGCCTTAAGTAGACACGCTGGGTCTGAGAGAGGCTGTTCCTCCTGTCCAGGGAATTTGTGGGCTCAGAGCCAGCCAGATACCGCACACGGGGCAGCCAGCTCTGTGCAGGGACTGCACCTTAAGGCTGCTGCTGCCCACCCTGCAGAGGGTGCGGGGCTGGGTTGGACTGGTTCTGAATCACAGTGCGCCAGGGGCTGTGGCTTTGCAGTGGGTCTCATGCAACTAATCTGATGAGGCGGAGTGGCGGGAGAGGACGCTGTCCCGCACCTGTGGCACTCCTTGCTGCAGGAGGCCAGCTGGGGGGACTGGAGAGAGAGTAGTTTAGCACATGAGTCTCGTGGTTCAGGATGTGAGCGGATCACCGTGGACTCCAAAAGACCAGGCGCTGCTTTTCCCCACTGCCCTGCCGTATCCGGTCCTGGCCGTGCAGCTCCCTGGAGACTGTCTCTGGGCAGCGCTCCTCGTTCTATTGAGTCTTGCCACAGGCTCCCTCTGCAACCTGGGATCAGTCACTTCAGCCAAAATTGTCCAGATGAGCTGGCGATGCCGTGGTGCCCAAACCCTGGGGACTGGCACCCAGAATGAGGGGCCCCTTTGGGTAGTTGTGGCACCATAAGGTTAAGGCTCCCTCTGCGAAGCCAGGGCTAATGACCTGTCCTCTCTGGGGCTGCAGGGCAGCTGGCATCAGGGTTGCAGATACTTTACGAGGTGCTGTGGGCGTTTTGGTTGGGTTGGCTACGCTCCCTGCCGGTGCTCCCCTGGCACAGGAGGGGACATGGAGGGCAAACGGGCAGCCAGTTCGGAGCCTTTGGGTGAGAGTTGGTGCTAGTGACCCTGACAGCCGCAGCTGGCGGCAGAGACCTGGGCAGGCCATCCCAGGGGCACCGTGCAGGTGATGGGGCAAAGCTTGAGTGATGCCAGCTCCACTGCCCTCTCCATTCTCTCCCCTTCCGTGGAGGGCAGCCATTGCTCCAGCATTTGTCTTGACGTCCCTGGAGGGTGCCGCTCGTGTACGGGTGTCTCCCTCTGACAGTGTCTGCTCCACGTTGCATGCCGTCTCGGCGTCCCTTCAGCCTCACTCCTAGGCACACAGCTGGCGGTGCCTGTTGCATACTGGGGGGATTGGGCTGCTAGCACTAACCATGGCAAAACATCAGGCTTGCAGGGGTCGAAGTCTGCTTAGTAACAGTGCTTTCATCCGCTCAGCATGCGTTCGCTGGCTCCCCGGCTGTGACGCAGCTGGACAGGAGCATTAACCTAATTTCTGGGTAGCCGGGGTCCATGGCCTGGCCTCTCCCTGGAAGAGGATTAAGCCGCAGAAGCGAGGAGCTTTGTCAGGGAAGCTGCCCGGCCCTGGACTGCTCAGGGAGACGCATGCTTTGAGTGGCTAGGTTGGAACACCTGCCCTAGGGTCTGCTGGCCAGAGATGTGAGAATCGAGGGACGGGGAGAAGCTGTCTGTAGTTCTGAGGTGAACTTCAAAGCCGTGAACAAGTCCGAGCATTTCTGACCCTGGCAAGGCAATGAAGGAGAAACTGACTCTCACCCCTTTGTCTTGGATGTGCAAAATGTCTGTAACCTCTTGCTGCTTGCTCGTAGGTCCTGCAGCTGACTCTGGGCCCTAAGCTTTTATTGGGCTGACTTCTGGTCGGATGTTTCATCCCCCACCTTGTCTCTGGGCCCAAAACACATCTACAAGTGCCAGCTTCTAACGGGCATCCAGGGGCCATCGGGCATCCAGGGGCCATCAGGCACCGCTTTCTTCTGGGACTTGCCTAGTGCTAGGATGATTTGTGTTATCATAGCACCTAGTCGTCCGTGTCCCCCCCGCTGGTGGGCCGGGTACCCGCGATGCTGGGCGGTCTGCAAACGGGACAGTCCCTGCCTAGAGACTTATGGTCAAAGTAGCCGGGGTGTTGAGAACAGCCGGGCCTAGGACTGGTCCCAGCAGCCTGAGCCAGAAGCGCCTGGCTGCTTGGCTGGGTTGCAGCTCGCTCACCCCAGCTTGGCCAGCAGCCGACACTCTGGATGACCTCAGGGGTGTGCGACCCAAGGCAGCGGTGCAGGGAGGGAGTGACTGAGTCGTTCTGCGGGAGGATCCCCTTGCCAGGGTGGCCTGGCTCGAGCTGGGAGCAGCTGGGTGCTCAGACACCCACTGCTTTCCTTGCTCCCTGGGAAGGCCTGTTCCTGGGAGTAGCAGCGATACGGCAAGTCCAGCTGATGCCCTCCGCCCCATCGGGCGTAAGAGGGGCCCGGCACGGCTGCCTGCGTCCCCCGGCGTTCCTGGGCCTGCATTGCGTTCTCGTGTGCTGGAGCCAGGGCCTCTGACAGGCGCGTGGAAGGGTGGCTCCCTGGGAGCACCATCTCCAGGAGAGGGAAGCCTGCAGGGTGTGGGGCAGGGCCTTGCAGCTCCGTGGGGTGAGGCTAGTTTCTCGTCCCGCAGACCATTGTACATCAGCAAGGACGGGGGTTCAGCCACTGAACAGCTTGTCTACGGCGTCGCTTGGAGCAGGGCCGGCTGGGCGCTGGCATGTGGGAAGGGCTGTGCTGGGCGTTTGCGTCGTTCCTGCCAGGGCGCTCGCCGCATTCCCGAGGTGGCGCGGCTGGCTAGGCGTCCCTGCGACCTGCAGATCTCTGCCTGCCCCAAACCACACCTCACCCAGCGGCTGCTTGGAGCACCTGGGCCACCTCGTTGCTGAGCTGTTGGGGCGTTCCCGGCTCGGTCCTGCCATGTAGGCACCCTGGGGTGGCTGGCTCGTTGCAGGGGGAGGCTCTTTTTGCTACAGCTGTGCATTTCCCCTCGTGTGGTGGGTGACGCTGGCCGTGTGTGTGTTGGGACGTCCGCTCCAAGCTCATGCTGCAGTTAGCTGACGAAGCTGCCTTGTGTCTGGGAGGCTCTCGAGGAGTGCGGGGCAGCGGGAGGTTCTGCGGGGAGGGAAATACGGAGGAGATGGATTTGAAAAAAGAAAATCCCAGCAGGACCCGAAGCCTCTGCTGTTTGACAGCAGAACTGAACAGTCAGCTGGGGGGGCGTTTTTGAGTGGCAGGACATTGCGCACAGACGGGCCTCTGGCCTTGGGGGCTGGACACTCCCATTCACCAGGCTGCAGAGGGAGAGACAGGAGTGATCATACTGTCTCCATTTCCTAACGCTCCAGTCTCCTCCCGCTGTGCCAGGCTGGGGCCTGGTACTGGAACCGGCGGGCGGCTCCTTGGCTGGGCCGGGTACTGGAAGCAGCGGGTGGCTCTGTGGCTGGCACAAGGAGCCAGATCGACAGCCCTGGAGTCTCCGGGGTCTGCACAGCATTGGCCTGGCAGGGGTGTCGTCCCTTGCATTGCCCGACCCCCGTTTCTCCCCTGGGCAGGGAAGGCTAACAGCAGCCGTGGCTCTAGTGTTGCAGGGGCCCTGCCCTGCTGAGAGCCGCCGGAGCCCTACGCCTACTCTAGGCCACCAGAGAGCCGTCAGGGGAGAGCCCCACTGTGCAGCCTTGGATCAGTGAGCTGCAGCGAATGGCTCCCCTGGGACCACCACTCCCCAGTCGGTGTTTCCCCTCCTCTGGCACATGGGCAGCGACGGGGTTGTGAGAAGAGACGCAAGCTGCTGGCTTGGAGTCCCTCTTGCGCATGCCGGGTGAATGGGGGAGGTGGCAGAGCCCTGGGCTCAGGGGGTCTGTTTGTCCCGCAGCACGTGACCGGGCCTAGTGTAGCAGCTGCCGGCTCCAGCATTCCCGGCCCCATCTACCCTCCAGAAGGGACCATGCTGGGGGGGAAACACTCAAACTGGCCGAGTGCTCCAGCTGAGCTGGCCGAAATGGGGAGCCCAACGGTGTTCTCAGTGTCTGTGAGCCTGTTTCTCTCCCGCCCCCCATCCCCAGCCCTGATTGCAGCCCCAAGGGGCCCCCGGCAGTGCATGGCCCAGCCTGCAGGCTGGCCCTGAGGCTGAGGAGGAAGCAGACTGTCAAACATTTTGTTTGTAAAACACTTGTCATGTTTTCAGACCTCACAAATATTTAGTTACAGATCCGCCATCGCACCCCTCCCCCTGCTGGCGCACCAGGCGTGGAGTCTGGCTAAGGCATTACGGGCAAGAGGCACTCAAGTAATAGCAGTTCTGCTCCGAGGGCCTGGGGGAAGAGAAGCCGGCCAGCCCCCTGTTCCCCTCCCGAGCCGTGCCGCATGGGCGTCCCGGAGTGCCCTGGCGAAGGGCTGCTGGGGGCAGTGAGCACAGCCTTGGCTTGCCCTCCCCCTGCCGGCTCGCTCTAGGGCCCACGGGCAGAGCTGTGTCCAAACAGCACTCTGGTTCTTGGAGAGGCCCAGGGCTCGCGCTGTCTGGAGGGTCCCCACTGCAGAGCAGTGCTAGGAGGGGGGGGTGGGCACTCCGAAGCCTGGGGTGCATGGGGGTCCAGACAGACTTTGGTGTGAGGGGGCAGGGTGCCTTGCATGACATGGTCTATCCCGTCCCTCCCTGCCCCTCTCTTGGCTGGGCTTCTGGAGAGGCGGGGGCTTGGGGAGCCAAAGGCAGCCAGTTCTCTTCCCAGGTGGCAGCAGGTACATGGCCATGGAAACGTGTGACCTCCATGGGGGAGGGAATCCCTGCCGGACCAGGGGGGTTCTCAGGCCCCACTGATCCTGCATTTGTGCCTGTGGATGGGGGTGCGGCCATGCATCCCGGGCCCTCCTCCGTAGCTGTATTGGTGGTAGCTCTTCCCTGGTGGCCAGCCCCGTGCTCTGTGTCCCTATGCCATCCGGCCTGTCCTTGGAGGTGCCCCCTTCGGCCATGCTGTGGAGAGGGGACCGGCTGGGGCAGGCAAGGAGCCGGGGAGGAGGCAGGAATGCGCGGTGCTCTCTGGAGGGCAGGGTCACGGTTTGAATCGGGAGGCTAACCTGACTTTAATAAAGGCCTTATTCAGAGCCTGCTAAACCCCTTCCATATGTGGACTTCAAAGTTCCTGGGGGAAGTGGCGGGGAACTTTGCGGTTGTTTGCAGTGAAGTTCAGCGCAGTCTGCTCATGTTACAGCACAGAGGGGACCTGTGGGAGCTCTGTCACCGCCCTGCCAGAGCAGCGAGGGTGGGGGGCAGCTGGGGCCCCCTCCGGCAGCACTATGACTCCTCAGCCAAGGGGTCTCTGGGGCAGTGGCTGAGGTAGAGGATCCTCCACACAAACCTGCCAGAGCCCACACCTGGCCCCTGCTCCTCCCTGCTGGGCACTGCTCGCCGTGCACAGGGACAGGCAGGGCTTGGTGCCTTCTCCAGCCCTGGCATGTGTCTGTCGCGGTCTCCTAAAGTAGCGTGCTGCGTTCCGCCCCTGCTGTCCCAGTCCTGGGCCCCATGTACTCCTGGCCGTGCACGGTTAGGACACGAGGCCCGGAAAGGGAGCGGTGAAGGCAGGGGGGATGTGTCCCCGTGGGAACAGCGCCTGCACGCGGGCAATGCGAGTGGCAGGCTGGCGGTGTTGGGCTTGCAGTGGGGCAGGCTGGGCTGTGGCGGGGTGGCTGGGTTTGGCCTGGCAGCGCTGGCAGAGCCAGGCTCCTTACTTGGTTTGCCCATTCGGTGAAGGTGTTGTCGGCTGGCCACTCTGCACTGTGAGGGAGCAGCAGGGACTCTGTCCTCTCTGCTCTGCTGCCCCTTCCCTGCAACTCCAGAGGAGCCCTGGCTGTGGGGTTCGTGACTGGGGGGGCTGTGGGGCTGGAACTGGTTGCCCCCTCCCATGTCAGCCCCAAGCGGTCCCAGCCTGCTCGCTGGATGCTCTCGGGCATGGCACACGTGGCTGTAGCTGGAGCACTGTGCTGCTTTGCAGGGAATGTACGTCAGGAGACATTCCTGTGCCGAGGGCTGGAAACCACAGCTATTCCACGTGGCCCAGGGACAGCAAGGGAGAGAAACCACCAGGCCCCAGCTCGGCCTGGCCTGCTGCGGGGACTGGCTGAGCGCTGCCAATGGCCCGCAAATGGTCGCGGAGCCTTCGGAGGACCCCCAACCACAGCCACGCAGGGAATGGACACTGCTGTAGGCTTCCTCGGCTGTGCCATACGAGGCCTCAGGTGGGAGAGACCGGGGCGGGTGGGGGGCAGAGCTGGTGTCTGGGTCTCTGCTCATCCTTCCTCCTCTAGCAAGACAAGCCAGCCCAGGCTCTGCATGTAGTGAGGGGCTGCAATCCCTGTCCCTTGCCCAGCCTGTTTAGCAGTGTATTAACCGTAGTGACTCTGGCATGGCCCTGCTCTGCCCCACCAGCGCTCCCGACGGGCAGCATCCCCCTCCTGTCCCTGCGAGGAGCAGTGCAGGAGGGAGCTGCCACCAGTCCCCCCCATCCAGCCCCAGGGCCAAGAGTGCACCATGGCTTTGCCCTGCAATGCACCGGGCCACTGGGCAGCAGGCCGGCTCCGGCTGGGGCTGAAGATGGCTAGCTGCTGCTGGCTGGCCATAACTAGGAGCCGCGATGCACAGGTCTGAGCGTGTTTGGGGGGGGTGCTGTGGGGCAGTCGCATGAGGCAGCACCGTCTCTTTGACTCCGGGCGGGTGCCAGGGACGGCCTCCGGCGCTTGGTCCTACTTGGCTGGCTGGAGTGGCAGGTTCCGGTGTGGCTGGGAACCCCGTGAACGACCGAACGCTTTGCTCTGAACACACGGCTGGAGCTGGCCTGGGTGTGACCACGGTGGGGAAGAGCACCCCCTGCTGTCCTGTAGCTCCTTGGACGAGCCCCATGGGATCCCTCCCCCTCTGGCAGATCATGCCCTTGTCTCTCCAGCGCCAGAGGGAGGCTGACAGCCTGTGGCCGGCCTTTTGAGGGCGGGGCTGGGCCCTGCTGTTTGGGAGAGGGTGCTGGAGGCTCCGGGGGCTGCTCGCCCATACTGGCTCAAAGGGCGCTCTCTGAAACACTGTCTCCTTGATCCCTGGGGACTGGGTCCCTGCTGCGACGGCCCCAGCAGGAAGGGGTTGGCTGGGCCCAGCCCCCACTGCTCTGGCCAAGGGGAGAGCCCGGACCCAGGGGCATGGCTTTCTCAGCCTGTCTGTTCCTATATACTGTGGGTGAGGGATGCCACGGCCCCCCCCGTCCACCTCCTGCGCGGATGTGGTGGGAGGGACCCTGGCGTTGGCCTGCGTGACGTCTGGGGCTGCTCCAGGGCGGAGGGGAGGTAGAGGCTGGCAAGCCGGTAGTGGCTGCTGCTTCTCTCAGCCTCACTGGAACAGCATGTTCTCGCCAGAGCCTCTGCTGAGCCAGGAGATGCCAGAGGAAAACGGCATGTCCTTGAGGAGCAAAGGCAGCTCTGCACAGCTGGGCTCTAGCTCAGCCAGGCGGCACGTGACTGGCCCAGCAGCTGGGGCCTGGGCTGCACAGCCTTGCTCCGAGGTATTCGGAAAGGCTCACACACCTCGCAGCTCTGCCGTTGGGGTTGGGAAAGCACCGGCCAGAGCCAGGCCAGCCCTCCAGTCCCTTTCCTCGGGGAGAGTCAAAACCCCTGCCCCCCCCCCTCCCAGGGCTGCTCAACAGACGCATTACGGCTCTCATGGATCAGCTCCAGTCAGTCACTGCTGTGGTCACTGAGCCCAGGCTGGCTGGGCTGCCCTGGGGCTGGGAGCAGAGGTGACCCAGAGCAGCTCAGAAGAGGACTAACCAGCCCCCTCTGCAGCCAGTGTCCGCCACAGGCCCGGCATGCAGCTGTGCCTGACCCGATGCCCATGCTCCCTTGGTGGGTGCCGGGGCAGGAGAGCTCCCTCCCCTTTCCCTGACTTCCCCCAAAATGCAGGCAGGGCGTGACCCCTCCTTCTGCGCCCTGGTGCCTTACGCCTGCTGTGCGTGCTCGCCCACATCTGGAGCTCATCATCCCAGCCGGGGGCCCAGGTTACCTGGCATGACCTCGTTGAGCCAGCGCCCCCTCCCGGAGCTGGCCCGCAAGTGGAAGAGCTGGAGGAGGCAGCATGAGAGGGCAGCCTGGGGCTCCATGGAGCGGGGTCCAGGGGTCCTCTGTAGCTCCTCCATCTCTTCTTCCCCCTGGAGAGACTGGGACTTCCTCCCCTCCTGCCGAGAGCACAGCAGAGACTCCACTGGGGGTCCGCCCCACATTTGTACCCCATCCCATCTGTCACCAAGCTCCTGGCCGCCTCCCCGTGGCGGTCTGGAGCCACTTGCTGCCCCCTCCCAGCTGGATGCTGTGGGATCAGCATGAGGAAGGCCGCTGGAAACCAGGAGGCATCTGGGCTGCTTATCCAGCCCTGACTGGGCTTCTGCAGCCCCCTGCCGGTGCTCTGGGCCTTCCCTCAGCAGGCAGTGGTGCTCAGTGCTGCGAGCTGGTGCGACCAAACCGCTGCACTTGTGCTCACCACGGGACCGCTGCTTCCCCGTCAGTCCTGAGTCGCCGCCAGCCTTCACCTGGGCAGCGGCTGGGTGCCTTGGCTGCAGCCCCTCAGGCGTGGGACTTGCATCGGCCCCGCCCCGGGCGTGGTACCTGAGCAGCTATGGCCAGTGGAAGTGCTTGGATGGCTGGGAACTCCAGCGCCGCGCTGGCCAGCTGGGGTCGCCCTGCCTATGTGGACGGCCAGAACCAGCGGAGCCCCTGGTTCCCAGGGTCATAAATAGCCCCGGCCACCTGGGAAGTGTTTGTGGAAAACGCTGCCCTCCCTCTGTTCGATGACTGCTCCAGAAATAGCCCTGCTTTACAGAAACTCGGCTGCTTGGCTTGGCGGTAACAGAGCTCTCAGCGGCCTCTGGGGGGCTTTTCGCTGCTCCCCAAGGCTGGAGAGGAGAGAGCCGGTGGCTGCACTGCTGCGAACGCCAGCCCCAGGGCAGCAAGCAGACCGGGGATGGACCGGGGATCCTGAGGGCTGATCCCAGCTTCAATAGAGGCTCCCTCAGAGGCCCCTCAGGGTCATCTTTGGCCCATCTCCACATCTGTAACACAAGGGTAGCACTTGCCTGCCTTGTGGGGTGGGCACCAGCTTTCCCTGCTGTAACTCCAGCTTCGTCAAGTCGGGGATTTGAGAGCAGCCTTCAGCTACCTGAAGGGGGTTCCAAAGAGGATGGAGCTCAGCTGTTCTCAGTGGTGGCAGATGACAGAACGAGGAGTAATGGTCTCAAGTTGCAGTGGGGGAGGTTTAGGTTGGATATTAGGAAAAACTTTTTCACTAGGAGGGTGGTGAAGCGCTGGAATGCGTTACCTAGGGAGGTGGTGGAATCTCCTTCCTTAGAGGTTTTTAAGGTCAGGCTTGACAAAGCCCTGGCTGGGATGATTTCGTTGGGGTTGGCCCTGCTTTGAGTAGGGGGTTAGACTAGATGACCTCCTGAGGTCCCTTCCAAGCCTGATCGTCTATGATTCTGTGGTAGGGCAGGAAGAGTCCAGTGATGCAATGTTCTGCACGCTTCCATGACTAGTGCCAGCGTCCTCCCCGGGATTCAGTGGGGCTGCGTCTAACGCAGGCTAGGGGAGCACTTGGGAATTTCACTTTCTCTCTCTCCTCACAGCTGGACCCACAGGCCGTGCCGACTAAGAACTGGCACATGGACGTCATTGAGATGAATGGGGTAGGTAATCCGAGGACCCATTCAACGCTCGTGCCTTAGGGCGGCCTCTCTCGGGGCGAGGGTCAGGCACTGGCCATGCGTCTGCACTCGGGATCACGATGGCTTCCCCACTTTCATCCCCCGCTGGCTAGGAGGGCTGGGCTTCCCAGGCTGCTCTGGAAACGCCTGGCCAGAGCATGTCGCTGCCCGCTTGCCCAGGGTCCGTCAGCTCCCTGCCCTCTCCTGGGCCAAGTCCCTGCCTGCAGCTGTGCTTCCCACCCCTGTGACTGAGCCCTCCATGCTCCCTCAGATCAAGGTGGAGTTCTCCATGAAGTTCACGAGCCGGGACATGAGCCTGAAGAGGACCCCGTCCAAAAAGCAGACCGGCGTCTTCGGCGTGAAAATCAGCGTTGTGACCAAGTAAGTTCCTGGCATCAGGGGACAACCCCTGTGCAGCCCCAAGCTCGACGGCACTTCCCTACCCCTCGGCCCCAAAGGAGCAGGCTGCTGGGTCGCCCGGGCTTGGGCCCTCCCTGGGTGTGCCGTCTCCACAACACGCCCCATCTGAGTGTTGGGCTTCCAGCCGGAGTCAGCATCATGCTGCCAAGCGGGTCCATGTCCCTCCCTGCCACTGCGTGTGCGAGGAAGCCCTGTGCATGGCCTGCACCCAGCGCTGCTCTCTGCTTGGACCGCAGGCTGTCCCATCCCTTCTCCCGGAGCAGAGCAGGTGCATCCCAGCTTCATTCCCGCTAGCCCACGGCTCTCAGCCTGGGATTGGGGGCAGGCCTTTTGCCTCCTCTGCTGCCCCTTCGGTCTGATTTACCATTTCCCCTGAGCGACACCCAGCCCTGCCAGAGCAGCGGGTGCCGCTTCCACCGCCCACCCCATGTGCATGGCCCTGTGGCTGTTTGAAGCGCAGGATGCAGCGGGCCCAGGGCCTGGGTGTCTCACTCCACTGCTCTGGTTCCCCACCCCAGGCGGGAGCGCTCCAAGGTGCCGTACATTGTGCGGCAGTGCGTTGAGGAGGTGGAGAAGAGAGGCATCGAGGAGGTCGGCATCTACCGGATTTCGGGAGTCGCCACAGACATCCAGGCGCTGAAGGCAGCCTTCGATGCAAGTGAGTGACAGAGAAATGGCTCCCCACTCCCATCCCCACGACTGCTAGCAGCGCTTTCCTGGGGGGCGGCTAAAATCACGCACACGCACCTCTCGTTAAGCTGGGCGAGGTGGGGCACAGGTTGGCTGTGGAAAGAGAAGAGCTGGTTGCTCCTGCACCACTGCTTGGAGTCCACAGGCTAAACATGTCCATCCAGCCCAGCGGTCCCTCTGCTTGGAGGCCGCAGATCCCTGGGGTAAGCGGCTAGTGAGTCCTGAGACCAGAGCCCTTCTGGGAAGGGGAGCACGTCGGCCGAGCCCTGCAGAGCCTGTCTGTGCCAGCTCCCCTCTGCTGCACGTTTCTTGAATCCCACCAGCCTGAAAACCAGGGACTTGCTGGATAACGTGATTTTAATGTGCCGCGTGGTCTCCATGTTGGAGCCGGAACAAGGCTAATGGTGGGATTGCCCTTCCATGCGAGGCAGCTGTGGGGAAATGGTCCCGGATCATAGAATATCAGGGTTGGAGGGGACCTCAAGAGGTCATCTAGTCCAACCCCCTGCTCAAAGCAGGACCAATCCCCAATTTTTGCCCCATATCCCTAAATGGCCCCCTCAAGGATTGAACTCACAACCCTGGGTTTAGCAGGCCAAAGCTCAAATCACTGAGCTATCCCTCCCCCGGATGGAGCTCGCCACAGACACCGGGCAGAACTGCAAAACATAAGCACCTGGCTGCTCCGTCCCAGCCCAGCTCTTGCCCTGGGCTCTCCTTCCAATCAGCGTCCCTGCTGAGCTGCTCTCAAGGAAGCACGGAGCCATGAGAGCCTCCCAAGAGGCTGGCAAGTTCTTCTCTGTTCAGCTTTGTCTGAGAACAGGCTGCAAAGTAGAGCTGGCTATTCCCCTGTCCGGACACTGCCAGGACCTCCCTGTCCCTCCCAGCCCCAGCACCACCATGGCTGATGCTCACTGGCAGCAGAATTAAAGATCACAACCCTGTTCTGGCCCCTTCGCTCTCCACCAGTAGGAGGCGATGTGGTGCAGAACCAAACAAGGCAAGAACACTCACTGCTGTTTCTCTGGAGTCCCTTCCTCCACAGCTGCCTCTGGGCTGGAGCACAGCAGCTCTCTGGCAGCACACAGGAGCACTGTGCAGCAGGTTGGGGCAGGAAATGGGAGAAGGATAATTCTTGGCACTTGTGTGCAGAGCCCCCCAGTGCTCAGCCAGTGAGGTGAGTACCAATTCACAGCTGGAGAGAGGGGGCGTGGCAAGGCCCCAGGCTGCCTCAGTGCTGTGCACTAGCCACTGGGCTGCATTACCTCCTGAGAGCTGTGCGTCTGGCCAGAGCCTTGAGTGCCAGAGCTTAGTGCCCTGGGGGAGCAGGCGGGGACTAAGGAGCCTCCCCACTGTGCTGGGCTGGGCCAGCATCCTGATGGTCTGGGGGTCATAGAATCATAGAATATCAGGGTTGGAAGGGACCTCAGGAGGTCATCTAGTCCAACCCCCTGCTCAAAGCAGGACCAATCCCCAATTTTTGCCCCGATCCCTAAATGGCCCCCTCAAGGATTGAACTCACAACCCTGGGTTTAGCAGGCCAGTGCTCAAACCATTGAGCTGTTTCCCCCGGCAGATAACAAGGACGTCCTGGTAATGCTGAGCGACATGGACATCAACGCCATCGCGGGCACCCTGAAGCTGTACTTCCGAGAGCTCCCCGAGCCCCTCCTCACAGACCGGCTGTACCCCGCTTTCATGGAGGGGATAGGTAAGGCTCTTGCCTGGGCCTGCAGCTCCAGACCCTGGCCGGGGGTGGGGGCTTTGCAGCAGGATGGAGCAGCCCAAACCCCAGCACGCTGCTGGGGAGTCAGACGCGTGCTGCCCCAGGCCATGCAGGGAGGCCTGGCTGGATCCTCTGCCTCTGCTCCACAGCCTGCTCGGGCAGAGGGGGGCTGGTTCCTACTGAGATGCCAGGGGTCAAACCAGGGTCCAACACCAGCTGCCCCTGAGGAAGGCACCAGTCCCCTGCAGTGGGTGGTTGTGGGACTGGCTTCCCCGGGGGTCGGCTGCTAGTTGAGGGAGGGCTCCTGCCTTGAGGTGAAAGGTTTAGAGTCATTCCAGTGACCCCACCACACCCCCAGGCTGGGGTCTCCCAGCCAGACTCAACTGGGGCTCGTGGGCTCCGGGAAGCCTCCGGGCCGCTCAGTGCTCACAGGGTCCTCCCAGCCCGGGCTGAGCTGTGTGCACTCACTGGGCTCTCTCCTTGTCTCCAGCACTCTCGGATCCTGCCGCCAAGGAGAACTGCATGATGCACCTTCTCCGGTCGCTGCCCGATCCCAACCTCATCACTTTCCTCTTCCTGCTGGAACACTTGAAAAGGTAACGCTGGGGCCGCCATCCCTGGTGGGGGACGCTTGGGATGGGACAGAGAATGTGCTTGGGCTCTTCTCCCCCCAGGAATGGGGAGGCCTGTCACTGGGCTGGCCGCCCGCTGGCTGCCTTGCGCAGGAGGCCATCGTGCTAGGACAGAATCCGCGAGTGGCTAGGCATTCTGCAGTGCTCAGAGCCCTGGGCTGGGCCCAGCAGCCCTAGTGACGCCCCAGGGGAGCGCAGCACCGGGGAGGATGCTCACGTGATGGGGCTGCTCGCACCTGGGCACTGAGCCCTGGCTCTGCAGCGAAGACCCCCCCCCACCCCCAGAGGGGGGCTGTTCTCCAAGAGCTGGGCTAGCTGCTCTGTGCCGCTCAACACAGCGCTCGCTAGGCTGTCGGCTCTGGGCGTGTCTCTCTCCTGTCACTGTGCAGAGCATTTGCTGGAGCTGGGTCTTTGGCAGCTCCTGGTGATCTCTGTGGCAGTCCCCCCACAGAGCTCTCTGGCAGCCCTGTAATGTGGCTGTTAGTATCTGTGCTTGGCAGGGGTTTTAATGGCTCCGCTCAGGGAGAAAAGTTCCCCGCTTGCCTGGCCCCTTCTAGCCCCCTTACAGCAGCGCTGTGGGCAAGGCACTGATCCGTCCCGGGCAGTTCTTGGGCCTTCCTTGCTCCGAGATGGGCTCTGGAGTCCCTTGTGCCGCTCCTGCTGCCGTGTCTGAGGTGCGCCGAAGCGGGGCGGCGGGAGGAGGGCAGCAGCTAGTGCCCTGGCAGGGGCAGTTGTGGGTATGGCTCTGCGTGCTCTCTCTATGAGCTCCTCTGCCAAGGCCCTGGGATTGCTCACGGCGCTGCCTCCAGGCACAGGGCTGGCCGGAAGGGGGAATTTGGACACGGGCTTGAGGTCTCATGTTACTTGCGTCAGGAGGCATTTTTCTCTCTGGTTTGTTTAAGATCACACAGGGAACAGAGTGAGCTGGGGGAGGGGGCAGGCAGCGAGCAAAGGAGCCTGCTGGGAGAGGCTGGTTGGTTTCCATCCTGAGAACTTGGCCCAGCGGGTCCCTGGACCGCACTCAGCGTGTGCTGGAGGAGCACAGCTGCCTCCTAAGACAGCGATGTTGTGATGCCAGTTTCCCAGGCGCCGGAGGGCTTTGCAGAACATCGGGGGGAGGGGTGCTGGGGAGTCCTGGGCAGCTTCGAAGGCCACCCCAGACCTTTCACAGGGCACAGGCACATCGTACCGCCCCAGACAGCAGCACAGGGCTGGCAGCGCAACCCCTGGCAGCTGCTGATCCATCGAATTGGGTCCTGTCCCCAGCGGAGGGAGACAGAGCCCTGCAGTGCACCGGGCCTGTGTCCCACAGACAGTGAGGCTGGGGAGATGCTATGGCCGGCAGTGCTCTGCCTGAGGGGCCAGGGGCCTGAACAGAGGGGGCGGGTTGGATGGGGCTGAGAGAGCGGCTCAGCCTTGCTGCTCCCCTCCCCTGTGTTGTCTGGGGGAGCGCGAGTGGCTCTGGGAGCCCCCCACCCAGCCAGGTGGCCTGCGAGGGCAGCTCTGGGGTGGCTCCAGATCCACCTCCGCAGTGGACTGACTTCCCCCCTCCCCTCACGCAGGGTTGCCGAAAAGGAGCCCATCAACAAAATGTCCCTCCACAACCTGGCCACGGTCTTTGGCCCAACACTGCTGAGACCCTCCGAGGTGGAGAGCAAAGGACACCTCACCTTGGCCTCCGACATCTGGTCCCATGACGTTATGGCACAGGTATGGGGGCCGAGCGCTGCTCTGGCTCCATCCAGCTGGAGAAGCGGTGCCCCCTGCTGGGCTGTGCGTGTTGTCCCCTCGCTGAGCTGCGGCTCACACCTGTACAGGGTGTCCCCCCGCGTGTCGGAGCCGAGCTGCAGCCCCTCCTAGCTCATGCACAGCCGGGCAGGGGGTACACCAGCAGGGCTGGCCTCAGCACCATTATACCTGCCGTGTTGAACTTGGTGGTTAACCCTGAACGTTTCTGGTCACCCAGCCTCCCTCATGCATCAGTCTGTGCTCTCCATGCATGCCTCGGCAAGACAACCTGGCGTCCTGCCCAGCTGGGAAACAGCAGACGCCACCCTGCTGGGAGACGGTTCTGCTGTTAACCAGATGGCCACCAGCTCAGCCCATTGGTTCAGCCAGGACCAGTCTCCTGCCTCTGCCTGATTCTAGAGCCAGAAAGCCCCAGAAAGCTGCTGGCCAGTGGTGCAAAGCTGCCTGGGGGGAGGCGGCTCTGTCTGCCTCAGCCAGGACACGTTCTGTGCAGCGTGGGTAAATCTGAGCGGGGCTGTGACTGGCTTTGGGGAGTATGGTAGTGTCTGGGTGACTCCCTAGCCCATGTGGCCCTCAGTAGGATGGGGGTGGGCTGCATTGTATTGTGTACAGCACCTGGCCCAGTGGGGTCCAATCCTGAGCAGGCCTCCAGGTGCCACCGCATTAAAAACCTGCAGTGGATCAGGCCCCTCAGCTTGGTGTTATGTGCATTCAAACAGCCCTTGTTTGGCTCTGGTTTCCCTGTGGGAGAAGGGCTGGGTTTAGTCACCTTCAGGGATAGGTTCGTCTCCTCCCCTGGCTTTTTACACTTGAAGGTTCTTCTAATGGCTGGAGGCAGGGGCTGGCCTGGCGGCTGTCCCCTCGCCAGCTCCGTGTCCAGCCCAGCCCTGACTCTCTCCTCTGCGTCCCCTGCAGGTCCAGGTTCTCCTTTACTACCTGCAGCATCCTCCCATCTCCTTCGCGGAGCTGAAACGCAACACACTCTACTTCTCCACAGACGTGTAGCCTGCGCTGAGAAGGCACCAGCCGCACACGAACCCAGCCTCCCAGAGCGTGGGGTACAGCACAGACTAGCCTCGCCCTGCGGGGAGACGGGCACTTCCCCAGAACAGTGCCCTCTGCATCTTTGGTACCATTTTGTACAAGTCTCCAACCCTGGCCCAGGCCCTGCGCGCCCTGTCTAGTAGTCGTGTCTTACGTACCTTCGTGGTCAGGAATTGTTTTTTATGTATATTCGTTCGACAGAAGAGGTAGTGACTGACGGGCCGCAAGCCCCTCGCTTCATTCATTTCCTGCCAGGCTCCCGTTCCTTCGAAGGCCGTTGCAACTCTCCTTTTGCCCTTCCCAGCTTCAGCCAAGCGTCCCTTCATCTCGCCCGCTCAAAGCCTGCAGCATCACACCAGTGCCTGTTTGGTTTGCCTCATCCCCTGGGCCTGCACGTGCAACGTTGGCTGGCCTCTTACATCAGAGGCTGAGAAGGGACCAAGGGCTCCCCCTTTCTACCCATCAAGACGACGAGCTCCACTTTGTCTTGCTGTCCGTGTGAACGGAGAACTCTGCTCCCTCTTGGAGCAAACCTTTGGCCACAAAAGTGGGTGGGGGGGGGCATTTTTAATGTCTGTCCCAGGTGCTTTACAGCTAGGGCCTGTGGTCTATGCTTTCTGCCTGTTTGTCGTGTCCTGTGTGGCTATCCTCCTGCTGTTTCTCCTCTCCCGCTGTGTAGGGTTGGGGGTAACCTGCTCTCTAGGATGGGGCAGAGGTGCCTTTGGCAGGCTTGTGTGGACAGAAGAAAGGGCTGTCCCATTACACTACCAATACTAACCTGCCTCCGTCTGGGTGTGCCAAGTGACTGGCTTCTAGCCCCCAGCTGTGTCTCCAGGGGACGTTAGGTACGGACGAGGTTCAGCCAGGAGCTCCCTGAAGCGCACCTGCTGGAGTGATCAGGTGGGGCAACGCCCCTCAGGCCTGCAGCACGAGGGAGGAGTGACTGTCCCGAAAGCCTCACATACCTCGTCAATACCAATGCCTTAGCCCTTGGCACCCGTTCCTCTCCCGTGGAGCACTGCCGCGAAGGCACAAATGAGCAGCTAGGCTTCCTTCCCCAGCATTACCCGGGGGCCTCTTCCCTCTGGGAGCTGCACTATGCAGCCTTTCCGCTGAGCTACCCTTCTGAGAACCAGGCGAAGGGGAGGGAGGGAGCCAGGCTCTGCTTTGGTACCACCAAGCCACACGCAGGCTGGCCCCTTGTAAACACTGCAGGAGGCTGCCGGAGTCTGTAGGACAACAGCTGCTTTTTGTCCCTTCCTGCACCAAGGTAAACAGCTTCTCAGCTGAAAGTGAACTCGAAGGGCAAAGCCTCGTGGAGATGGGGGCCTAGAAGGGGAAAGCCCACTGTGCTTGGAACAGGAGCTGGATTCTCCCCACGTGGCTCTCCCTCACTGCACCAGCCTGACATGGTGGAAGCTAAAGCACATCCATTCAGCCAGCCTGGGTACATGCCATTCTGCTGGGAGAGCTTCCCCCCAGCTTGTTCCCTTTGAATTCTAACCTCCAGCCCTTGGGGCAAGGCAGTGATGGCTCTGCCTGCTGGCTGGGATGTGTCCCACAGATAAACACTATCTTGTGTTCTCTTCTGTGGGCTCCTGCTCTTGTAGCTTGAGAGCACCCCAACCCACCCTGATTCCTGGAGCCCACAGACAGGTGCTGGGACCTGCCAAGGAAACTAACCCTGCCTTTTTTCTCCCCTCCCCCACCCCCTTTTCTTGGGGGGGGAGCTCTGCCCACTACCCCTACACCCTCTGTGCCAAATGCCGATGGACAGCTGGTTTATTTGGGGTGACCAAGCATATCCCTTGTAACAGCAGCGCTGCCTTTAACTGCTATTCCATGTGCTGTCTTAAAGACCAGCCTCAGGGGGGCTGAAGGCAGCTGCTAGCCCCACAGCACTGAAGCAGCTAAAGGGAGAGGGAAGTCTTGCAATGCCAGTCTAAAGGGCTTACACTCCAGCCCCCACGCTGCTGGCGACAGAGACGCGAAATGGCATTGGATGCACTGACCAGGTGTCGCACTTTGCCCTGGATAACGGGACTGAGTTTAGATCGAACTGCACAATGGATCCCTGCGTGTTTTATGTACCTACATCTGTCAACTGTGGTGTCATTCCGAAGGGAGACTCTGACCCACCCCCACACCAGTTCAAAGGGCTGGAGACCAGCCCCCTGCACAAGCTGTGGCAATCCCATGGGCTGTGTTTTCATTTTTCCTACAGCGGGGTGGGAGGTGTCGGACTCTTGTGGCTACAGGTAGAATAGAACGGTTCATTAATATTTGACTTCTACTAAGTTAAGATCTATTTTTGTTTGTGTTCTGTTTCAACTTCTGTAGATTATAAACTTTCAATGGATGTAAACCATGTGAAAAATATTAATAAAAAGCAAAGCCCTGACGTTTGCACAAAAAGTAGCTCGGTGGCGTAGATGTTTGCATCAAGAAGCAGCGAGCTGGTTATCTCCAACAGACGCTGCCTTTTCACTTTTTTTCCTTGCAGTGTAAATACTGCTATTTACTGCAGGCCTCTCTGAGGTCCAAGCACACATGGTGCTCCCGTTGGGCAGGCAGGTCTCTACAGCAAGGAGCTGCAAAGCCCAGCTGCTGCATGCTGTGTCACTCTGTGATCCACTGCTAAGAGCAGGAGCCAGCCCGTGCTGGGAACCTCTGAGAGCTGACCGGTCACATGGGGCTGGCTCCCCACCCCAGCTGAAAGTGGGGACACACGGGGTGGAAGACAGCAGCGTTTCCCTTCCCAAAAGGGACACTCAAGCACAGCTAAAACCCCGCTGCTGCTCTCACTGGACCAGTGCTGACATGGCTGTCATTACCCCAGCGCAGTCAGCAGCCTGTGACCAGGTGGCCACACTGGAAGCTGGAACCCACCCTCGTCTCAGGAGCCTGGGCTATAGACCACTTAAGAGAGTAGTAGTGGTTGAGCCATTCACAAAGGCAAACCAGGTTAATACCAGTTTAAGCAGGCCTGGGCCTACCAAACTAACCATGTTTGTTCTAAGGGGTGGGAACAGCGGTCTTAGAAACGTGGCAGCCAGAACTCACCCGAAGGCACCAGTTCATGGGTGCTAATGAACAATCAATTATGACTACACTACGGATAAGTCCATGGAGGAAGTCGGCAGCTATGGCAGACCAGCCCTTTCAGCACCACTTGGAAAGCTAAACACACTTAACCCATGCGTCCATCTCCTCCAGCCTGCTGTAGTAACACTCGACCCAGACTGTAGCTTTGCTCACTTCCCAGAATACCCTGCAGTGGTCCCAGGCTTAACATCTTCCCCTACATTCAATGAGAGAGTTCTAAGCACCTCTGTCTGCTGAACGCCACTTTCAGCCACAGCTCTGCACAGGCTTAGTTGAGATGGTGTAAGGCATCAGACTGCTTACAGCTGTTGCATACCCTGCGTGGCCTTGAACCTGAGTCTCCCTTTGGAAGAGCCTATCAACATGTACCTCCAGGCAGCATGCAGCTAACTAGCCATTACTGCAGCAGTCCCTCATCCCAGTGCGACAGAAACTCAGTGCATGATTTAATTGGCAATCAGCCTGAAATATGGCCTAAAGTCATACTCAAGTCCAGCTGGTAGCTCTAGTGCACAATAATACAGCTTCTAGTAATAGCCAGCACCACAGAGCATACAAAATCAGTGCCGCTTGGTTGTGGGAAAAGGATTGCATCCTCCTAAGTAAATAGGAAGCTCCCGACACTGTTCTAATGCAATGGCTTCCTAGTCTCTCCACAACTTTTTGGAGTTAACATCTTGATCCAACGGCAGATGAAGCAGTAGCTCATCACTTGCTGTGTTACTACAGTGAGATTAGCTCAGCTAGGCAGGCTTACCATATAATATTATGCTTCTGTCAACAAGCCGCTTTTTCCTAAATTGTTTGGTTGAAATGTTGTGTGTGGCAGCTCAGTCACTGGCATCACTAGGCAAAATGCCTTCTCACTTTGTTCTCGAAGACATGGTAAGGAAAGTTGGTTCCCATTTAGTTGTACTTTAAAGCATTGTATAGAGGGTTAGGTACGCTCCAGCGGATATTAAAAAATGCCTGGAATTAGTTATTCTTTCGCCCACACGGTCTTGTTTCTACCTAACAGAGCAGCACATTGCAAACCTGTTACTGTTAAACGTTCGCAGCAAACTGACAACCCAGCTTGCTGCATTTATTTATCAAGATTCTGACAGCTTGCCTCTTTCAGCACCAGCAAAACATTCCCCAGAAGTCAAACCCCAAAGGATCCGGAAGGCTTAGCGAGAAGAGGCTTAGTTCTTGGAAACTGACCGTTTATCCATTCCGATGATGACCCTGATCACCGTGTGCCCAAAAGACTGGCTCAATTCCAAGGAACTCCAGCACCTGAGCATGAAATAAGCCTGCCAGGGTGAGGGGTGAAAGGATTATCAGTCATTTCGGAAACAGCAGGCAATATCCTGCTCTGATCACTCCTCCAAAGGCAGGGAAGTAAGTCTGGTGAACCCACAGCTCTTACCAGCAGCACTGGAACACAAGTGAAACTTTCCCACAGGACTGCGTTGTTACCGTAGGTAATAATCAATCACTGCCGAGAAAGCAGCAAAGCCACCACAGCCAATGGCCCCTGCTTTTAAACCAGCTGCAATGCAAAAAGGGAAGGGAAAGAATTAGAAATGCCCTGCACTTCTTCCCATTTACTGGCTTATACTGCTGGCCTTAAAGAGGTCCCAGGATTGCAGTTTTCCGTGCAGAGAATCTTGCACTCCAATTTTAATTGGATTAGGGGACTTAGATGCATCCCCGGAATTTGGCACACACTGCACTTGGAACCACAGGGGCTGGGCCTGTGTGGTGCACTAACTGAGCTTTGTTATGGTTTCTCTGCCTCTGAAGGGCTGCAAATGAATATTTCCAGCTCTGATGCAATGGCTGGATTCACTTGGCTCTGAGCTCAGCACTGCAGGTGACTTAGGGTGGCTGAACAGTATGATGGGGACAGAAAGGCAGCAGCTGCTTTAAGAGCTCCGAAAGGATTTGGTCCAGGCCAGACACAGTATAATAGACTTAATTAGGAGCCCTTTCTAGAGCTGTTTTGCTTCCCTTAATGCTCTTTGGGAAGACTCTTTTTTGAGGAAGGGAAAAGAAGGCAGAACTCCAACTTTGCTGAAAAGCACCACAATCCTGTGCTTCAGCACAACCACAGCTCCCCCTTCCAGGCATATTCTTAACAAGGGAGCATTTGGTGGGTTCTTGCCAAAAGCCCAGGTGCTAAGCAGTGACTGGTGCTGGACTATGCCCCATTCTGATGGCTACTAGCTAGACTCGCTCTGGGGCGCCAGCTGCTGCTGGCATTTCCTAGGTGGTATTTCCTGTGCAATATTCCGTTTAAGTGGTTATTCTACATCTTATCCAAGTGTAATAACACCCAAAGTTACTCTGAAAACCTTGAATAAAAATATTTTTCCATTTGACTGATGCTTGTGTATAGTCAGTTTCACTGTACCTTTTATTAGCAGGGAAGCAGATGCAGCACCTAAAGCAAATTTAACTCATTTTGAACCATTACAAGTTCCATGGTGATGCCCCCTTAATACTACATGGAAGTGTCTGCACTTGGGATGTCTAGAAAAGATTGCAGTACATCCATGTAGCTGGCAGTCTTGGCCAGAGCCAGAGCTAGGACAGAAACAGTTCAAAGTAAGTGCTACTAACCTCTAAAGCCAATGGCTCCTCCAGTGATGCACCCACTAACAACACTGTTCTTCCAGTCTGATTTTCCACGATACTGTGGAATGGAGAAACGCAGTGGAGTCACAGTAGGAAAGTGCACGTGGAACTATTAGCATAGCTACTTAATGTTAGTTTTAGAGAATAAAAACACCCCTCCAGTCCCCTTGACTCACAGCTGACCATGCTTGTCCCTAATTTTCCAGTAGATAGCAATGTTGACCTTTGGTGTGAGACTTCTTGGGGGAAGGGGGAGTATTACCTAAGACACTTAGGGTACATCTACACAATGAAAAGCCGGGGGTTGGTCTATATCAGCTGGTTTGGGCTGTGGGGCTATAAAACTGCAGTGTAGACATCCAGGCTGGAGCTAGGCTCCAGCCCAAGCCCGAATGTCTACACTACAGTAGCCCCGTAAACCTGAGTCAGCTGACAAGGGCCAGCTGTGGATGTTTTATTACCGTGTAGACATACCCTTATTCTTCTACATGAGTTAATTACACTTTCCAATTAAAATAAAGAAACTTGTTGCCTTATTTCTAAGGAAATATGAAAGTCAAGAGTTTTAGCAGTGAGACAAGCAAGGTCACTTTGCTCTCTAGCTACACAATGAGATCCAGGACTTGATCCAGAATTATCCTCCAAGACCTGATTTTCACGCCAACCTCCTTTTTGCTTCTAAAATGTTACAGGCCCAAATAATTATGGGTACAACTGATAGGGAGATTTTTTTTTTAAAAAGGTTGGCTAGGCTTTAAAATATAGTCCCCAAAATTAACCATATATTTATCCAGCCCTGGAACTGGAATGATCTTTGTTACCAAGTGTGCCCTAAGAGGGTTGTTCTGTACTTTTTTCTGTTATAACAAGGAATCAGAGGCTGGAAAACACCAAAAACCAACAGGCTAAGTGTGCTTCATTTTCCTCCTAGAGCTGTTTTCCACCACCCAAGGTTGCTTTAGTGTAGCTCAAGAGCAAGTTAGGTAGGAATACACACATGCCAAGGGTTTCTAAAGAAAAACAGAAAGCATTTCTGTTGGCTACTTACAGATTCTACTAGACATTCAGTACAGGAGAACATAGCACCCACAATGGCAAAGTTTTTGGCATAGGACATCCCTCGTTGTCCCATATCTTTAAGGACTTCTTTTGCAGTTGGTGTACGATAGGGATCCTTGGGATCAAACCCTACATTGGTATCAATGCCTGCTGTGAATACACCAAATGCTCCTCCCAAAACAAAACCTAAAGAAGCCAAAAAAACCCAGTGAGAATAGAATGTTTCCCCATTGATTGCAGCAATGCAGCACGGTCATCACAACAAACATCCCAGCATCCTGATATGTTACAGCTTGTACAAGACATTTGTGGTCAGAAGAGTGGACTTCTCCCCAGAGTCACATTACTAACATAGCGCATCTCCAAGCACCCAGGGCCAGTAATGGAGAGCCCGGTGTACAAAGCGGGAAACTGAGGCACAGGGAGAGAGAAGTAACTGACCGGAATATAAAAACTGGGCCAGGCCAATGGTGCAGCTAGCCCAGTATCCTGTCCTCTGACAGACGCCAGTGCTAGATCCTTCAGAGGGAATGAACAGAACAGGGCAATTACTGAGTGATCCATCCCCTGTCGCCCAGTCCCTGCTTCTGGCACTCAGAGATTTAGGGACCCAGAGCACGGAGGTTGTGATCCTGATCTTCTTGGCTAATAGTCATTGATGGACTTGTCCTCCATGAACGTATCTAGTTCTTTTTTGAACCCGGTTTTAGCATCCCCTGGCAAGGAGTTCCACAGGGTGGCGTTGCCTTGTGCGAAGAGGTATGTCCTTAGGTTTGTTTCCAACCAGCCGCCTGTTCATTGCATTGGGTGACCCCCCCCCCGTTCCCTATCCACGTTCCCCGCTCCACTGGTGATTTTATAACCCTCCATCACCCCCCGCGGCCCCTCCTTGTAACACCCCAGCCCGGGTCAGGACAGGGGGCTCCAATCCGGGCGCGGCCCCGGCAGCTCGAGCGGCGGGAAGGGGAGATGGGCGCCGGCTGCCACCCGCCCCCGTGCCGGGCGCGGCCCCGCTCCGCACCTCCCACGCAGGCCAGCGCCGCCTTGAACCCGCAGCTCTCCATGACCCGCTCGATCAGCTTCTGCTCCTCGCTCCTGGGCGGGGCCGGGATGCCCCCCAGCGCGGCGGGGTCCAGGGCCCGGGCCTGGCGCGGCCCCCGCCGCTCCCCCACCAGGTGCTCCAGCAGGAGGCTGTACTGTAGCTGGGCCGGCGCGGCCGGCTCAGGCCGGGGGCCGGCGGGCGCGCCCCCCGCCGGGGAGGAGGCCGCCGCCATGACAGGCCGGGTAAACTCAGTCGCTGCCTTCCCAGCCGTAGATTCCACACTCGAAGTTGCAAGGGTGGGGGGTGCTTCTGCCCCAACCCCCTGTGGTTCCGCAGCAGCCGATTCGACACAGTGGAACTCCGCGCGGGCGGTCTGCGACCCCCCTCGTCCCAGCAGACTACAACTCCCAGCATGCCCGTCACCGAAGGGCTAAGGTGCGCCGGGATTCATGGCTCTTGTAGCCCCTCTCTAACCGCTATGCGCCTGTACCCCGCAAAGAGACTATGACTCCCGGCATGCTCCGCCGCTTCAGGCCTCGCCGTACCGCCAGGCTCCGCTGCGCGCGGCATCTTGGGATTCGTAGTCCGGAGGGTCTGAGAGGAAGAACCACATTTCCCAGGGTGCCCCGCGGCAGCTCGCCCCCTGGCGGCCGTTAGGACCGTTGCCGAAGAGAGGAAAGGTGCTTGCGGCCAGAGCATCCTTGGGAGGAGGCGGCAGGTGAGCGGGGCTGGGGCGGGCTGTCCCTGGGGGCCTCTCCCAGGGCAGGGCCAGGGGGGTGGGAGGCAGAGGGGCCGTTCTGACAGGAGGCTGGGGCCTCGGCCATGGCAGGAGGGTCCCTGGTGGCTGCCCCGCAAAGGGGGGCGGGAGGGACCCTGGGCTCTAATGCAGGGGGGCATCCTCAGGGAGGCCACAGGTGCCAGCGGTTACTTGGAGGGCAGCCAAAGTGCCGGGTGTCCTCTCCCCCTCTGGAGCCCTGCAGCCACCCTCAGGCCTCAGGCAAAGCCCTGGGTCCCGGTGTGCAAGGGGCCACGCTCTGCCTGCTGGCCAGGGAGAGCAGGGCTGTGCCCTGGGTGGCTCTCATTGACACTGCGCGGTGGCCTTGCCAAGGTGCCCGATTCCAGAGAGGGAGGCTCCGCTGCCCTTCAAGCAACCAAGCCTTTATGGGTACCTGTGCAGTAGGGTTGGTCAAATGTCACCCACAGAGTCCTACGATGCACCCCCTGACTTTCTCTTGTCTTCTGGGGTGAGTGGCCCCAGGAAGTTGATAGGTCCCAGCATCTGAGGTGGCTGCTTGAGCTAAGACAAGGGCAGCTCCACTCCACTTCATTTTACGTACATTAGACAGAGAAACACCAGGTGGACAGATGTTGTCCATGCAGCCCCTCAGCTGAGCAAAGTTTGGATGTCCCTGGCATAACATAGCACTCATGCCTGGGGGTTTGTACAGATCAGGGGGAGAGAGAGAGCTCAGTGGTTTGAGCATTAGCCTGCTAAACCCAGGGTTGTGAGTTCAATCCTTGAGGGGGCCATTTAGGGATCTGGGGTAAAAATTGGGGATTGGTCCTGCTTTGAGTAGTCGGTTGGACTAGATGATCTCCCGAGGTCCCTTCCAACCCTGATATTCTATGGTCAAGGGGCACTGAGAGTTTATACAACATCTGTCTTGCAGTCACAAAATGCAATCCTGATTAGTGTCAGATCAGGAAGGGATTTTAACTCTTACACTACTGTTTATTTTGTTTGGCAGTAGCATAGAAACTTCCCATTAATACTTCCCACCTTGATAAGCTTACCCCCCTTAAAAGGGAGGCTGTAAGCTAAAATAAATACTTCAGTCATATATGCAATTTGTTCATGCTTCATTTTGCTCAGTAGTGGCATAGCTGGGCCAGTTTCACTTTTTGATTCTCATGCACTAGCACAAGTCTGTTGCTAAGCTTGCTGCAGGGAAGGGAAGGATGGGTTTAAAACCAAACAAAATGTTTTTGTTATAGTTCTATGGAAAGTTTTTACTATTAATATATTTTTTTAAAATCTGCAGTTTTTGGCCTAACCGTCAAGGAATAACTGTTATGGTGAGAATGGGTTGCTTTGAGGCACTGAATTTTAATAATTTAAAATGTTAGAAAACATTGTAATGGTTATTTTAAAAAGGAATTTATGAACTAAAAGTGACTCATTTCCATGTATCCCTCTGAAAATCAGACCCATGGTCTGAACTGAGTTAGATGCATTAGATGTTCTGTAGTAGATTGTCCTGGTTTTCCTTTTCTCTTTTACCTCAGCATTGTTACTTGTTTACAATTACACACATGCAGATCTGGATAATTCTGTGCAAATATGTTTAACGCTGTACAATGGTTTATTTTCCCCTTCAAATATTTTCACTATACGCAGTTGAGCACAACATCCTGACTTGTGCACTGAGTTCCACTGCCCTCTACTGGCTTCTCAATTCTATTCCCTCTGTAACTGAATACAGTAAGTACTCAAGTCTCTTGGTATAAAAAGGAGGAGCCAGGGTGTTCTTCATGAGGAGAACTGAACTTCAGAACTCCCTCCCTCCCTTGATCCAAAATAGCCCAGATCTGCTGATCTTCAAGGCACCTGCAAAGCCCATTTATTTCCCTACGATTTTGTGTGAGTGAGAGGTGTGTTGAGGGCTGGGACTTGTGCACTGAGAGTTGGGCTCTCTTTGTGGCTGGAGTGTTGTTTTGGATTATTTTTTCCCAGATCCGTGATTTGGGATTGAAAGGGTGTGCAATTTATTCTTTCCATTTCTGGTGTGGTTAGCTGGCATCCAGGGTAATGGGGACAGGCTCCATTTATTGCCAGAACTTACATGATGATTGTCTTCTGATGTTTTCCCACACAATATCTTTCTTCTCATTATGAATGTCTTCCCCGTTTCCCAGTATCATGCATGCATGGGTTTATATTCTACATGTGAACTAAGACATTGATCTTACAAATATTTAAGCCTGTGCTTTTCTCTAAGTATGCAAGTCGTCCCATTGACTTTCATGGACTATTCATATGAGTAAATGTAAGTGTTTGCAGGATTGGGGCCTAGATAGTGTGACTGACAATTCTTGCTATGTGTGGGACAAGTAGAAACCTGCAGTGAACAAGCTGCTCACTCCAAACTTCAAATTCTCTCTCTCGTAATCACTCACTGGACGCTTGCAAGTTAGTGCTGTTTGAGCCCCTTCAGCACAAGCCTGTCATCTGAATAACTTGCCTGAAATTACACTGCCGACTAGGGTGACCAGATAGAAAGTGTAAAAAATTGGGACAGGGTTCAGGGGTAATAGGCACCTATATAAGAAAAAGCCCCGAATATCGGGATTGTGCCTATAAAATGGGGACATCTGGTCACCCTACTGCCAACTTGGAGTTGCTAAGCCCTCAATGTTCAACCTCTTCCAAGAAACCTCAGTTCTGTCAAGAGAGAGTGCTTGCTTTTTTTTTTTTTTTTTAAACTTGCATAGCCCTAACTGGAACTCTTTCCAACATTCTTTTGTCTCTCCTCCCTGTAATTAAAATGAAATGTGTTAAGGATGAAAGATCAATAGCTATTGTTTTTATAAAACACACTCAAGTGGCTGTTCTATACATTTAGGATCCGTTTAGTTTCACTAAAGGGTAGCACACAGGAGTTTTTAGGAGAGAATTGATCAGTGTCACTGAACCTTTGATTGGAGAATATGGACATGTAGGTCAGTGCCCTGAAGGACAGGGCTTTTAAACTGTAAATATAATATTCTTGTCTGAAACTCTGATTCTGAAGTATACCTTTCATAGCTGCAGCACCCGGACGGTTATTTTGGGTATTGCTGCAAAGAAAGTCTTTGCAGCTCTCGGAACCAATCACTCAAATCCCATAGTTATTCCAGAAATGACTTCACTGCATGAGAAGCAGTTTAGCAATGGAGACCAAAATAAATAAATCGTTTCCCTCTCTCTTCCCCCTCTCATCTTCCCCTTCCCTCCCGGAAAGGCTCTGGGCAGAAATGCTGCCAGCTTTGTAGGTCTCCTATAACTTTGTGGACAGTTAAGGAGCTGCAAGTATTTCTGCATAGAGGGCTATTTTTGTAGCTACCTGTGATGCTCTGAACTGCTGCTACTTGTGCCGAAGAAGAGCAAAAATTAGCCAAACAGGGATGTCTTTAAGACTCAGCTACCACAGTGTTGGATGTAGTGTAGAGTATTGCCAGCCCCGAGTGTTGAAAAATCATGAGTCAGGCCTCCAAAGTCATATGATTGGCTTGAAAATCGTGAGGTTTAAAAATAACACATTTGGGGTTCCTTTTATCTGCCTTCTGCTGTTTGTCCTTAGTGATCACGTTTTCAAGCTTTATCCATAGCCGTGAGGCTAGACACTTTGTGTGTGTGTGTGTTTTAATGAAAATTGAAAGTCTCACCTACTAACATGACTCCAGGGGCTGGGGCTTTAAATAAAACACTGAATATCACAGTACTCATGATAAAATCCCAAGAGCTGGCAACACTGACTATAAGAAGCTAGGTAGGCTGGTTGCTGAGAAGCTGCTTCCCCACATGTCATTCACTGTGACTATGGGTGCTCTGAATGCCTGCAGAGAGGGCTGAAGCTGTTGCACTGATGTGGTTTAGAGCAGTGTTTCTGAATGACTGGTCCGAGGATCTGTGCCAGTCCCTGAAATCTCCCTGACACAGTTTAGGAACTCAACAAGCCAGTCCTTGGTATCTAAAAGGTGGAGAAACACTGTTTTAGAGTATGATCCCAGCTGGGACTTCTACCCTCCTTTGGAAGCGGGAAGTGCCTTTGCAAATAAAAAACACTGGTCATAGGTTTTAGGGCAGTTTGCAAAGCAGGTGGTGTCAAGCCATATTCTGGTTGAGGTTATGGCTTGTTTTGCAGTTGGGAATCCATTCCCTTCTTTTCTACTGTTGACTCGGGGCCTTTTCCACCTTTAAATTTTTTTGCTGCATTCATAATAAATAGGTTCAATGGATAGAGCAGGAAATTGGGAGCCAGGACTCTTGGGTTCTGTTCCCAAGTCTTACTCACTGACATTAGGGGAGTTACTTTACCTCGCTGTTCAGCCATCTATAATGTGGTGATGATGATACTTTAACTAAATTTGTTTACTGTTTGTAGAGCGGTTTCAGATCCTTGGATGGAAAGCTCAAGAGTACAATATCTAGTGAAATCTGCCCGCTCTCTGAATTCAGCAAGTGAAAGCAGAAGTTGCTTCATCTTCTGAACCTCACTCAATTTGTTCATAAAATGCAAACCAAAGCTCAAAGTAGGCTGAGGAGGGGATTACTTCTCTACTGAACTGACAGGGCTTTCCAAGCTGATAACAGTTGTCATTATTCTGCTGAACCACCAACATAACCATAAAGACGTGGGCTGTAGCCCACGAGGGCAGGGATTTGAGAGTTAAGGCTGAAAAGACAGTCTGGTGCACTAAGCTCCTGACTCCGGTTAGCATAAGACAGACTGTTTACATTTTTTCCAAAGCTTTCTCTTAGGACCAGGTAGGCCTGTTCCATGTGACTGCGTTTTGCAATTTGGCAGGAGGCATGAGACTTGGGTTTGGGGGATATTCGTCTGAGTCTTCCTGTTTTCTCTCTCTGTGTCTAATGTATTGTAAGTATTTTGTATTTTTAAGTCCTTTGAAGAATGAGACCCTCTACTGTGCAGGGTATCTGTGCTTTTCATTTGGTCCACCCCTTTCTCTATCCCTTCACCCTGATATCAGAGATAATTGTGTTTTCGCCCAGTGATTAACAATTTTAAAAGTACGTAACATCTCGTAACTCATGTGCTAAAACGATGTGTATCAAGTTTTTTGATGTCCCCTCCCAGGGAAGTAAGCTTTTGTTATAGGAGCCTGGGTTCTCTTCCAAGAAACCTGGCTTAGTCCAGAAAGAAGTCAATGTAGGAGGGCAAGTGCTGTGGGGGGAGATGCAGTGAAAAGGCAAAGGAATCCTCAGTTTGGTAAATGACATTCAGGCTTTGTCAAGCTGCTGAGATGCTCCTGATATTAAGGACCAGGGGCCCAGTCCTGCAATCCCTCTGTGTGGAACACCCATGGAATCCATATGGAACACAATGGATTAAAAACAACAGTGTGTTACATTTCTATCTCCAATTCATGGAAAAAAGATGGATTTAACTCAGCTGCAGATACCTGCAGGTACGGGTCTACTCACCACAACCTACCCTATAGCACACAATAGGGCACCATTTCCCTTGGGCCATACCCATACCCACTAGACTTGCACACAGATGGGACCCTTTGTAGTTAGATTTACCCTCAGCTTGCTGTAATGGTGAGAGCTGTCGCCTGCAGGACACCTTCCCCTTCACTGTTCCTGGACCCCATGCAGTTGGAGTGGATGGAAAGCACCAGTGCAAGGGGAAAAGCACATCAAGTGCCTCCATCTGAATTCCATCTCGTGCAGAATCCACTTTGATGAGAGGAACCCCCTTAAAGTGAGGTTCAGAGGGCAGGGCCGTCCCTGGCAGCCCAACACCAAGGAAGGATAAACAGCAGCACACTGTGGAATGATTTATTTGGTGGCACCCATACAGTGTCTGATCACAAGCTAAAACCTTTCGTATCTCAATCTTGTAATATCCCAAGTGAAATATTGCCCTTTCAGTAACTCAAACATACTTCACAAAAATGTGGTCAGGTATCCAAATCTGCAGGTTCCTCTTGCTTGTGCATGGGTCAAAATCTATAACTATTTAAAGGCCTCTTAGTCTTTATTATATTTTTGGCAGTGTGTTATTCTCCAATGACTAAACTGCAGCTATTGCACTGAGGCCTTCAGAACCAAAACAATATTTCTCTGAGTGTGTTCACTTGAAATAGCTCATTTGGTGAGCTGCTCTTCCCTTTTGGATTTGGATAGAATGGGAATTCTGGGTCCAACTCAATGATGCTGTAAGCCGGTACATCTCCATAGACTCCAGTGCTCCAGAAATAAATCGGGCCCTCTGGTTCGAAGCCTTCTGTGAATCCATCATCCAAAAGCTTCCCAGTGTCTAACTGATGTGATGGAGTGAGTTACCTTTAAATATCCATTAACTCTAATGGTCACCATGGTAACTGCTGTAACGGAGCATCTTGCTGGTAGGTTGCCCAGCTCCCTGAGTTATTACAGTTTAATGCTCAGAGCCTGTTGGATTCACAGTTGGGCAGAGGTCACAAATGTCAGAAAGGAAAACACTATATATTTTAAATCTTTATGGAAGGGAATCTTGTTGCTGGTGAAAGGAGTGGGATTGACAGCCCTAGAGACTGATGGCATTGGCCCACAGAAAAGGGACTTAATGGGCAGTAGTGGAGCAACTTTTCCCCATCTGCTACCCCCTCCCCAGTGTGCTCCAACCGTGTCAGGAGTGATCTAGTAGAGGGTGGGACAACGTCAGTCTCTTTGACTGATTCAGTGCTTGGCCTGTCTCCAGGAATGTTAACAAGGGAAATGGTGTTACTCTAGTTGTGAGATGGATAATACGAGCAAGCTTAGACTCACCGACTCATTGAACCTTGGTCACCAAACAGCCACCAGGCTGTAACGTCTTTCAGTCACTATCCACATGGGCCAGATTTCAGCTAGAGAGCTGGACAGGAAGGGCCTGATCCAAAGCCCACTGAAGACAAAGGAAAGACTCCCATTGCCTTCAATAGGCTCTGGACCAGAACCTAAGGTTCTCTATCTCCTTAATAGTTAGAACATTGGCTAAGTTTTCTATTTAATTTGAGGAAGAAATAATTCTTCTTTCTATGGAGATGTCTAGCTCTTTGGTTAAACATGTTTAACTCTTCATTTGTCTCTTCCTCTCTGCATTTCCTGAGAGCTGTTTGAACTAATCAGTGGACTGAGCATGGGCTGGGAACTAGGAATTCCTAAGCGATAATTACCTTCCACTGATAAAGTCATTTTTAAGTTACTAGCCTAGGCACCCATCTGCTCTGATGATGGATGAAAAAGAGTGACACTGGAGTTGCCTAGGCAAATGAGAGAGCAGAGTTGCCAAAGCTGATTTAATTTCTTTGTTTCCTCACTGGTAAAAATGGGAATGAAAACACTGATTCCCCTACCTCACAGGATGTCCAGAGTTAACATTTACAGGGCTTGGAGGAGGAAAACCCTCTGAGTGCTAAGGAATTTTATCACTGGACTGCTTGCTACATGGCTTCCCACTTTTCTGTGCACCCATGCTGTACCTTTTGCACTTCTCTAACCTTCTTGCTCTGCTCCTCCAGCCGCTCTGCACAGTGAGCTTGGTGCCTTGCCCTGCTGTCCCTCGCAGCCCCTTCCCCCTAGCTGTTCTTGCTGCTCTTTCCACCTGCCTTTTTACACCGTTGATCTTGCATGGTGTTATGCAGACAAAACTACACAGGATCGTTTCAGGGGACAAGACAAGATGTCACGTTTATTATAATAACACAATTTGATTTAAGACCAATAACTAATATCTAATACCTGTGTGCACACACACACACCCACACCCCGAATGTCACTTGGGTTTGTAGCTTGTGGCGGCTAACTGGCCAGGAAAGCTGGGCATAAGGAAGAGCTGGGTCTCTGTTGGGCGCGCACCGATGCCCTTCCATGTTGGCAACAGAATGTTACTCTTCAAATTCTTCCATCTCACCCATCCTTTTTGTAGGCTTTAGTTTGAATCCAGAGTCTATAGGTCTTGCTGTGTCACGTTGCCTCTGGGTTTGGTGTGATTGATCACCCTTCAATTACAGACATGACTTTCAGCCTGGGACCTGGCTTTGATGTTTCTTCACTTGTACTTTTGTTCTTTTCTTTTGAGGGTGGAATCTTCTTGCTTTGCCAGGGTTGTTGTCTGCATCTTCAGCAGTTGGTGTTTACACTTTATTTCATCAGACGGGTGGGGCTGGAGGTTGATTCCATCATCCATACATACCTCATTCACACATCTAAACTACACTAATAAGATTACAGCAGGGTTTTGCAAAAATGAAGGTTGCAGCAGGGTTTACAAAATGGAGTTTGGGACAAGTTAAAATGGAGTTTGAGTTACAATATGGACAAGTGTAAGGAATGGCAAACAGTGAACAGAAGTTACAGTGTTGAAGCAGTGCAAGTTTCAGTGATTTGAGCAGCAATTAGCCAGTTATTGGGGTACCTGGTTTTATGACTGACTGTAGTTTCCTTCATAAAACTTTACTTATGACGTTATATTAATAAAGTGAACAATTAAAAACAATTTCATTGATCAGTTCTACAATGGCCGCTGTTCAGCTTTCTTCACTTGGCATGCCTGTGCATACTCAGTGCACATTTCTTCCGTTCTGATACCATTTTGGCTCTTGCGGGATTTTGTTCAGCTTTTAGAAAAGGAGGACTTGTGGCACCTTAGAGACTAACATATATTTGAGCATAAGTCTCTAAGGTGCCACAAGTCCTCCTTTTCTTTTTGCGGCTACAGACTAACACGGCTGCTACTCTGAAACCTGTTAAGCTTTTGTTCAACTTTTTCTGACTGGCAGACTGTCCCCAAACTTGGTTGAATATATCTTCCTCTAACTTTATGTTCTGACGATCTTGCATCATTGCTTTCTTATTTGAATCTTTGCTGGAGACTTGAATTAGTCACTTGCTTTTCAGGGAACTTCAAGAGCTGAGAGTGCTTGCTCTAGTCCCAATAGATCAGTCCCAGTTCTATAAACTGTGATTCTTCAGGGCTTGGACAGAGACTAGGAGAGAGGATGTGTGAATGTAATGATACGTGTTAACAGGGAACTAGCCCCAGTGTCCTGGACATGTTCCATTTATATGAATTACATTTTACAAAACTAGATGTACCCCAATTTTCCCCTCTTAAATGCTACTGTATAATATTGCTGGTCCAGAGCTAGTTGTATCCGTAGGCGGATGCAAGTACCCGATTTATCGCTTGTAAAATGCTTTGGGTTCCTTTAGGATTCAAGGAGCTAAAGAAATGCAAGGAGATTGTTATTTTGTTCATTATCAGAGTGAGCCCACCTACGTGCAACATCTTTTGTTCCCCAGGGAGTCAAAAGGTTTATGCCATATGTAGGTTGCTAGGACTTCATTCTAGCTACTTTCTTGCTTCTCTGCTCATTGTGTCTGTTGCCTTCAGATTTTGAAGGGTCTGAGTGGTATTTCTGTTTGTAAATCAGGCTGATGTTCATGGTAACTGTGCTTTAGAAGAAAACATGACGATGAGCCCTGGACCTTGTGTAGTAATTTGCTTTCAATTTCTGGGTCTTGTGTTTGATGACAGCTGATAGTATTGTGTGCATCTGTGAAGAATAGACCAGCCATTTGTTTTAAGGAGAAGTTCATGCTGGTGACCCATGAATCCTGGAAGTGGAGGTATTTGCTCCTAGTTGCTTCAGGGGCAATTAAAACCTGAGGCATATGCCAACTGGACACCTCTTCTGCTGAATTTAGAAATGTCCCAATTGATTTTAGCTGCAGTAAGATGATTATTGTGTGTTAAATATCTGTGAATTGGGGGTTTGCAGCTATGTAATTTCTATGATTAGCAACCATGTAATACAAAGATTTAATCTTTACTGTATATAAATCATGAAAGCAGAGCCAGAATCTCAGAATGGAATTTCCTTGCATTCCATCAATGCATATTTCTTAATATTTTATAATAAGTTACAGTTAGTTCTGAGAAGATTTAGGCCTAGAAAATTGTCTTGTTAAGTGGCTAATTTTGAGTGGCAGCCTTTAGGAATGATCACCTATTTGGGAGTGAGGAACTGCTCAACTCTAATCCAGACCTTCCCACTGACTCTCTGGATTTGGTCAAGTCCGTAAAGTCAACATGTTCAAAAGACTTCAAATATTGAAAAATTTGAAAATCAGAAAAAAGCCACAAGAATGATTAAATGATTAGAAAGCCTGCCTCAACAAAGAGAAGGTTAAAGGGTGACTTGATCAGTCTATAAATTCCTACATGGGGAAGAAATATTTAATAGTGGGCTCTTCAATCTAGGAAGAAAAGCATAAAATGATTCAGTGGCTGGAAATTGAAGCTAGACAAATTCAGACTGGAAATAAAGCATACTGTAAATTTTTAACAGTGAGAGTAATTAACTATTTGGAACAAGTTACTAAGGATCATGGTGAATTCTCCATCACAGACAATTTTTAAATCAAGACTGGAGACTGGATGTTTTTCTAAAAGATCTGCTCTAGGAAGTTCTCTGGCCCGTGTTGTAGAAGAGGTCGGGCTACATGATCACAGTGGTCCATTCTGGCCTTGCAATCTAGGAATCTATGAAAAGTAGCCTCTGATTTTGAGTGCTTAACTTAAAACAACTTGAGTCTGATTTTCAGAGATGTTAAGCATATGTACATCTAGCTGAAGTCAACTGGCACTGCAGGAACTTGGTACCTCTGAAAATTGGACCACTAACTTCTATGTTCCTCACTTGCCCCGTCTCTAAACTGGATATTGCTAGCCTATATCAGTAACTTGTCTGATGTCTGTAAAGCACTTTGAGATCCTGGACTGAGGGTAAGAAGGAAGCACTAGTATTTTATGATGTCCATAATCAAACTTCATAGCTAGCTGCACTCAGAAACCCTGCCTTACATTAGAGAACCCATTAATCTCCTGGGATTTGAAGTATATGTGCTTCATCATTTTTCTTTATCAGTTTGTCCTGATTCTTGTTGCTGCTGGGCCCCCGGGCATGCATCTTGTATAGGAGCTGTGTCCTGCAATGCTGCAGCTGTTCTAGGGCTGTCAGCAGTTCCACTGGAAGCCCCTCAAAAACAGAGGTGACAACTCAGCTGTTTTTATGTATATCATCCTGAAATGCACCATAAAGCTCTAAGCCTAGAGATACCCTGCACCAGCCCATTGAATTCAGTATATTCTATTTCAAAGCAGCCTCAGACACACATCCTGGCCAATCCTAAATTCCTTTTCCTGCTCTGAGAGTTGGTGGCATGCAGCAAAAATGTAGTAATGTGGTGGTTCTGGGGAAGCACCTCACAATGTCAAATGACCATCTTCTTAGTTCCTATTATATTAGCTCTGGGGGAACATGCACCTGATCCCATGCCATCTTTTTCAGCACTTCAATCAAGGAGGAGCAGCCGGGGAATGTACCTGCTGGGCTGCCTGAATAGTCCAGTTACAGCCAGGTAGAGGGCACTTACTAAGCTGCTTGAACAGGGTCACTCTCAATGGATTGTTAATGGGATGATGGCCTCAAAACATATACAATGGGAAAGTAGCAGTGAAAGTGTTCAGATAAAAAATGGAGACCCCCCAAGCCTCTAGTTCACTCTCCACTTGCTACATTGGGCATTAGTTGTTATTATTTTTCATAAGAATACAACGGCACTTTCTTCACCGCTCATGACTTGTCCTGAGGGTGCACAGCCCCCACTGGGGAGCACTAAGTCATAGCTGGACATTCATTTCACTTGTAAATGTCTTGCCCTTTTGAATGGAAGGGAAAACAACAGTAAAGCTACCAGTTTCAGAGTAACAGCTGTGTTAGTCTGTATTCGCAAAAAGAAAAGGAGTACTTGTGGCACCTTAGAGACTAACCAATTTATTTGAGCATAAGCTTTCGTGAGCTACAGCTCACTTCATTGGATGCATCCGATGAAAGCTTATGCTCAAATAAATTGGTTAGTCTCTAAGGTGCCACAAGTACTCCTTTTCTTTTTAGTAAAGCTACCCTTACTCCAGCGAGGGGTTTTAACGGGCTTTTTCTACCCCTCACTTATGTCACACTCACATTACTGAAGCATGTCACCACCTTCAGCTTTTCTGACCCATATTTTTGTCAGTGATATATCCATTGCTGCTGAGAGAACCTTGTATCAATTAGCACAGTTTAAAACAGGAAGAATGCTTCATTTCATTGTCTAAGCCTTTGTTTTCTTTGTAATTATGATGCTGGTTTTGGTACAATATATATATATATATTGTGGTTTCTCATGCTGTAATTTCCATAGCGATCAAAGATTTAGGAACCAGCCATGTTAGTCCTCAGTCAGATTCTTGAGTACACAGGCCACTGCCTGCACTTTTCTTTTGGGCAGAAGTAAGTGCAGATCAGTTTCTACTCCCTAAACTTTAGGGCACAGGCAGTGACATTGGCACATCCCAGTCCCCCCCCCCCCCCCATCATCCCAATTGCATAATTTTGCAACTGGAATTCCTGTGGCTTCAGAAAATTCCAGCAGATGTTCCTTAGCCCTTCTATGAGCCTCTCCGTAGTCTCTTTTCTCTATCTGCTACTGGAAGGTGTAAGTGATTGTGATTGATGGTGCAGCCAGAGAGTGGAATGCTGCCAACAGTGCACCATCTGGAAACTGATCTAATACCAATTTACACCAAGTAGAAACCAGTTTCAGGGTATAGTCTTCTGGCTGTCCTCTCTGCAGCAGACGCTGAAAGCACATAAACTGCTGACTCTGGGGTAAGTTACTCTTCTGCTGAAACTGTAAAGGAAAATATATTAAAGGGCTTTGAAAACACCTTGGTTCAAAGTAGTGCTTGCAACATGTTGTTATTGCAATTAGAGCTGTCAAGGAATTAAAAATATTAATTACACGATTAAAAATATTGTACTGGTAAACAATAATAATACCATTTATTTAACTATTTTTTGATGTTTTCTACATTTTGAATATATTGATTTCAACTACAACATAGAATACAAAGTGTACAGTGCTCACTTTCTATTTATTTTTGAATACAAATATTTGCACTGTAAAAAACAAAAGAAATCGAGTATTTCAACTCACCTAATACAAGTACTGTAGTGCAATCTCTTTATCATGAAAGTTGAACTTACAAATGTCAAATTGCATACAAAAAAATAACTGCATTCAAAAATAAAACAATATAAAACTTTAGACCCTACAAGTCCACTCAGTCCTACTTCAGCCAATCACTCAGACAAACAAGTTTGGTTGCGTTTGCAGGAGACCCCACTTCTTGTTTACACTGTCACCTGAAAGTGAGAATAGGTGTTCGCATGGCACTGTTGTAATTGGCGTCACAAGATATTTATGTGCCAGATGTGCTAAAGATTCATATTTCCCTTCATGCTTCAACCACCATTCCAGAGGATATGCATCCATGCTGATGACGGGGACTGCTCAATAACAATCCAGAGCAGAGCGGACTGACGCATGTTCGTTTTCATCATCTGAGTCAGATGCCACCAGCAGAAGGTTGATTTTTTTTTTCATTTTTTATTTTTTTGGGTGGTTCTGGTTCTGTAGTTTCTGCATCGGAGTGTTGCTGTTTTAAGACTTCTGAAAGCTGCTCCACACTTCGTCCCTCTCAGATTTTGGACAGCACTTCAGATTCTTAAACCTTGGGTCCAATGCTGTAGCTATTTTTAGAAATCTCACATTGGTACCTTCTTTGCATTTTGTCAAATCTGCAGTGGCAGTGTTTGTAAATCAAACGTGCTGGGTCATCATCTGAGACTGCTATAACATGAACTATATGGTGGAATGCAGGTAAAACAGAGCAGAGCACATACAATTCTGTCCCAAGAAGTTCAGTCACAAATTTAATTAATTTTTTTTTTTTTTTAACGAACATCATCAGCATGGAAGCATGTCCTCCGCAATGGTGGCTGAAGCATGAAGATGGATACGAATGTTTAGCATATCTGGCATGTAATTACCTTGCAATGCCAGATACAAAAGTGCCATAGGAACGCCTATTCTCACTTTCAGGTGACATTGTGAATAAGAAGCAGGCGGCAGTATGTCCCGTAAACGTAAACAAACTTGTTTTAGCGATTGGCTGAAAAAGAAGTAGGACTGAGTAGGCTCTAAAGTTTTACATCGTTTGTTTTGTTTTTGAGTGCAGTTATGTAACAAAAATAATTCTACATTTGTAAGTTACACTTTCAAGATAGAGATTGCACTACAGTATTTGTATGAGGTGAATTGAAAAATACTATTTCTTTGTCATTTTTATAGTGCAAATATTTGTAATAAAAAATAATATAAAGTGAGCACTGTGCACTTTGCATTCTGTGTTTTAATAGAAATCAGTATTTGAAAATGTAGAAAAAATTCCAAAAATATTTAATAAATTTCAATTGTTGTTCTATAGTTCAACAGTATGATTAATTTTTGTAATCGCAGTTAACTCAAAAAAATTAATTGTGTTTAATTGAGAGCCCTAGTTGCAATGTTATTGCTATTAACATTTCAAACAGCTTTTGGGAGTCAGAGCTGGTCTAGTAACTGAAGAGTTTTCATATGCTATGTTGTTTAATATGTGCAGTAAGGAATTATTTCTGCCCCCCAACAGTACACAAGTCTGACATTGCATTGGGAAGTCCTGGTGAATTAACTGAGAGTGACAGCTGAATCACCTAAACTAAAAGATGGAGTTGCGTCCTTATGTGTATTTGTGAAAAGGTGGTATTCCCACCCTGCTTGAAAATGATCAACACTTCACTCGCTGTGTAGGTTCAAAACGTTCCCCCTTCCTGACATCTGGCTCTCTTAACAAGGTAATGCAACAAACTCCACCCAAGCCTTCTCCTTTGGTGTGACTGTTCTTATGAAAGATCAGCTCAGCCCCAGGCCCTAGGTATCTCTCTCCAGAGGGGATATTCCCCAGCTCCTTTTGATGGATTAATGAGCTGCACCTGCCACAGTGAGTCAGTGGGAGGACAGGGAGCTGTGTTCCTTAGGTGCCACCAATAGTAGCTAAGCAAGCGCAGAGTCACATGAGCCGGGGTGCAATGCAGAGCTGGGCAAACGTAATCTTCAGAGAGTTTTTTTTTAAGTGCTTCTTTACTGGTGGGGTTTTTCCTTCTCCGTATAGTCCCTTACTCATTTGGAATCTTAAATGATTCTCTGTTCTTGTAAGTAGATGCATTTGTTACCCGTTAACATTCTGCTTGGGAATCAGAGAGGGGTCCTGAAAACTGCTGGAGTCGCTTACAGACCCTTATACTTTTGAAAACAAATTCATTCTCTTAGTTGACATGTCCTGGTTTTTCTCTGTTCTTTGATGCTTCAATATTGTTCTTTACTTTTCTGAAATCTCAACAATGCAGAACAAAGGAAACTGGCTGGTTATCTGCCTCCCATAGTCTTCCCTGTCACTCCTATGTGAGATTTCTAACAATCCTGCCCTCTTCTAGCAGAGAGTGTTCTCTCCAGCAGTTGTAAGTGGAAGCTACTGGCTGTGCCATAGGCTGAGCTCACAGGATATCTGAGTGGGAACCTGGACCTGTGTAATGTTCCCCTAATAAACACAGGAAATTCTTGAGTTCTTCAAGTCTGCACACACAGGCGTCTTGCACTGGCTGCACCCTTACAGGCAACTGCCCTTGGAGTTCACTCTTTACATCCACTCTTTTGATTAGCATCATCTTGTTAACCAAGCAGCAGGGTGTTTTCAGCAAAATGGAAGTTGATTGTTGCCCCATGATTCATTCTGCACATAGGCTGCTAGTGCCTTGAACTTCCTTCCTGTCATCAGCAATGAAACTGAGAAAAGAAAAATAAAGAGGAGTTGGTATCGGAGCTGCACAGCGAGAAAAAGGGCAGGGTGAACATAGCCCCAAAGCCACAGCCCGACTCCAACTAATACCCACTCTTCCTGGTGACTTTCCCTTGTAATTAACTCTAGGTTTTATATCTGCAGACAGTAATGTTCCATGCTTCACAACTGAATTAGAGACTCCCTTGAAAACCACATTGATGTTGACATCACAGCCTCGTTTATGGAATGTCTCTTTGTAACTAGGGCTTTTGCAAATACAAGTTCAGTTTGTAAGAGCCTATCTTTGGGTTCAAGTTGTGCTTTCGCCCTCTTCTGTTCCTTGTATAAGCCTCTTTTCCACATCCCTATTTATGAACACCTGCCTCCCAAATGAGCCTCACAACTCAAATTCAGCCTTTGATCCTTTCCATCACACTGTGCCTTAAGCAAGATTGTGGTTGAAAAAGAGCATGCCTCAGCATACATTTAGTTTCCTGGGGTGCTGTGTTGTTATGATGCACTGACTGGCAGGGTTTGTTCATCATAATGCTGTTCATAACACACTGATGCAATTCTGCTCCTGCTGTGTAAGTGATCAGATTGTGCCCAATGGCATGTGTGTTCTAGGAGATTATGGTTATAAAGTGGGTGGGAGACAATAGATGCATGTGTGCGCATGCACAATTTGCCAGCTCTGTCTCTTTCTGCACTTGCACATTTGGTTGACAGATCTATTTCAGATGTGAATCTTGCCGATTCTTTGTTTTAATTTTAAATTACTTTCATATCCTCACTTCACGCCCCTGCTACTGGGTGAAAGGAAGGATGGTTAATGTTCTGGCCTGGGGCTCAGGATGTCTGTTTTTTTACCCTAATCCTGTCACAAACTTCCAGTGTGACTTTGTGCAAGTCATTTAATCTATCTGTGCCTTGGCTCCTCAGTTGTCAAATGGAGATATTTTCCTCCCTTGTGAGGATAAATTCTTTAGTGTAGGTGAGGTGCTTAGATAATTATAGTGATGAATGCCATAGAAAAGGCTACTAATAAATAAATACTGTAGATTTGCTGGGTTTGGGGGGATTGTATGGAACAGTTACTCTGTTATATCCAATGTACCAAAACTCTAGTGAGCAAGTGTTGTGGCTTTTTCCTACTCATGCTGAGCATTTTCAACATTGGGTTTTGGTCATGTGATATCTGTCACAGCTAAAAATACCTTTGAGGACAAATATAGCAGTTCTTTGTGTGTGTGAGAGAGAGAGAGTCTGGGGCTGGTTTCCCACTGAACTCACCAGCAATGACAAAGAGACAATAATGTACTTCAGTTGAAAAAATGTATGTGTGTATTTTCAAACAGAGAACTTTTCAGGTGGTACACGTTGGCCTGGTGTCTCTGGCACTTACTATTGGTTTTTGATTCTGCCATTTTGCAGTTTGCCTTTCCTGGTTCTGAAAGCCGCCCGAAGTCAGCATGGAGTGGAGATTTGAGTGCTATCAGGCTGTCCCTACGTATTACAAACCTGAGTGGTTGTCCATACATTTATCACCAAAAATAATATGATTTGCCTCCCAAGAGAAGAAGCAGAGTTCATTTATATGAAACTATCTGCTAGTAATTTGTTAATATGAATGCCAGATGGTACTGCCTTCTGATTATAGCTTGCAACTGGGAGAGGTCTCAGAAGCCTCATAGCACATAAAAAAGTAAGGATGGAAAAGTTCTATTGTCTGTGTTACCTAGTCTGTCCCCAGATAGCACGGGGATTGACAAACCAGACTGAATACGGTAAATAAACAATGACGTATCTTCCTTGGTCTGCAGCTTTGAGACCTGGACATAGCCGCCCCTGCCTCCAAGATCCAAGGCCCACAGCTTGAGAACAACAAAGACCTGGAAATAGCCTTTGGATGAAGAGTTTACACGTGGCATTTCATTGGCTTCCTTCGGGACTGTGTCAGGGCATCTTAGCCCCTAGAATGAGGGTTTCGGGAGGGACTCAGTGAGGGCAGAGCTATGTATAGGTCACCACTACATTTAGGATCTGATTGTAAACAGCTGGCTAAAATAAATCGTCGCTAGCTTTCTTTTCTAAGGAGACTGCTGTTGTATCACTGTCACTTATATTCTGGGTTCACATCACAATGGGAAGAAACCCAAACCTAATTCTAGAGATGGACCCAAACTAATACCCTGGTCTGAATGGCCTAGGATGCAGATCCAGAGAAGAATTTTGCAAATAGCCCTGCCTCTATAATAGGCCAAACCAACACCCTAGCTCTGAATATGCCCCAAACTTGGAAGTGTTTGAAATTCACATTTGGTTCTAATTTCTGCCTGATTCCTGTCTGTAAAGATTCCTTGCCCCTTCTCATAGAATCATAGAATATCAGGGTTGGAAGGGACCCCAGAAGGTCATCTAGTCCAACCCCCTGCTCGAAGCAGGACCAATTCCCAGTTAAATCATCCCAGCCAGGGCTTTGTCAAGCCTGACCTTAAAAACCTCTAAGGAAGGAGATTCTACCACCTCCCTAGGTAACGCATTCCAGTGTTTCACCACCCTCTTAGTGTTCTCTCTGCACACTAAAGCTCACTCACTCCAGAGGGCTGAAAGCTGAGGGGGAGTCCCACAGGCATTTCTCAGCCCCTTACCCCTTATTCACTTTCTTCTAGCCTAGGAGCTGATGGGTGTTTGTGCTTGGTGAGCCACAGACAGGTCACTGAGATCTGATGGGGCGAGGCACTCTTTCCATTCCCCTGTGCTATCAGCACAGGGATCTCAGGTCTTGACAATATGGGGAGCTCTGGGGCTGGATTCCTATTTCTCCTTCCCCTACCCCGCATATTAGATCATGACTGAATCTCTGTTTTATTGTAAAAACCCCACTCTGCACCTTTTCAATGCAGTGGTAGAGGTGAGGGAAATGCCCCTTGAGTGGGGCTACTGGGGAGGAGATGCTCCGTATGGAATATAAGGGCTTGTGGGTGCAGCTTCTGTAATTTTCCTCCAAAGACCACCCCCGCCCCCGCAAATATCTCCTTTTCGTGCCCGCCTCGTTATCTTTTCTGCAATATAAATGCTGCATTTCAGTTGATCAGATTATATAGACTTGACTGGGGTTTGTCATACCATCTACCAATGTACACTTCTACTCGGAGGGCTGAAGGAATAAGGAACCTTCCCTGCTTTCTGAAGGGGACTGCTGCCCTGCATAGCTCTGAATTCAGGTACAAATGGCTTGCCTGCAGGAATTCCTCCTGGTATGATGGAAGTATAATATTTCTCTTTCCCTTGAGAGAGAGAGAGTGTGTGTGTGTGCACACATACATGCGTGTGTGCTAAATGCCAAAGCGCTGGTAAAGCCAGCTTGTTCCGTATGTGAATCATTTCTCAAGCAGCTCTCTGTGTCTCGTTGCAATGTGGTTTTCCTCTCAGGGAAGCACTAAAGCCCTGAATTCTCAGTCTGGCTTGCACATGTTGTCAGAGGCTAGCAGGAGACAGTTTTCCTTTTAATACAAGGAGGAGAAAAAGCCTTCACTGTAAGTATTTAATCCTCTTTTTATTTGTAAGGTGGGAACTGGATTCTTCTCTAGTGGGCTTTAGTGGACAGAAGTGCATTCTTGCAGCAAAGCAGACTGCCTTGCTTAACAACACCTGGATGTAATGTCTGACTCTAAATAAAACTAGATTGGATGAAGCACTAGAAAATGCACTGTAAGGAACACTGCTGCATTGGCGGGGAGCTGGGTTGGATGGTCTATTAGATGTTAACGATAGAAAATGATCCTATGAGAACTGGCTACTGTGTATTTTTCTGTTTAGCTGCGTGGAGCTGAGCTAGTGACTGATGGGCTGAAGCTGTCATTCTGCCTGCCTCGGCTCTCTTCCTGTTGGTGTTCAGTGATGTGTTCTAACAGCAGGGTTAAACAGGAGCACAAATAGGTTTCCCCAACCCTGCTGCTGAGATTGTCCAGTCAAGAAGGGGCCAGGCTGCTGTGCAAGCTGCTTCAGAAAAAAATTGGCAGTTACCTCGTCTGCAAGGGGAATGAGTACAAATGTTGGGGAGCATGGCCAGATCTGTGCTCTCACTCCACCAAAGAAGGGGGCTGCTGAGACTCTCAGAAGGAAGCTCCAGTTTCAACAGTTTAGTAATTGGCCATCAAATGTGCTTTGAGCTGAATCTTGATGGTAATAGCAATCATAATAATACGCAGCACTTGTATTACAGCTTTGCAGAGCTGTACAAATGCTAATTAAGCTCAGTGTTTGTAATGAAGCATTACTGGCGGAACTGGACAGGAAATGGGGACTCTTCCCCCGCTTTCCCTCATCAGCACAATCTAATTCTCTCTCTACATGTCATCCCTTTAACATGGTTTGTGTGCCTCTACTCCCTACAAACTGGAAATTATTCTGTTGTCAATCAGGGTCTCAGTTGAGAAGGGGATATTTGATTGTTCTTCAGTGGTGTGATTCTGCTGATTACTTAGCCCTGGTCTACACTGAGTGGGATCAATCTAAGTTACACAACTTCAGCTACGTGAATAACATAGCTGAAGTCAACGTACTTAGATCGACTTACCGCGGTGTCTCCACCACGGTGAGTCCACTGCTGCTGCTCCCCCGTTGACTCCGCCTGCACCTCTTGCGGCGGCGGAGTACAGGAGTCGACAGGAGAGCGCTTGGGGGGTGGGGGTGGGGTCGATTTATTGCGTCTAGGCCAGATGGAATAAAATCGATCCCCGCTGGATCAATTGCTGCCAATGATCGAGAGAGACCCTGTCCTGGATCAGCTCCTGTTGCAACACCTGAACCAATGTTCCCTCTAATTTTTGACAGGCCATGTGCCCCAAAAATTTCTTCTGTGCAAATTGTTGTTTGCACGCAGTGTTTTGCCGTGTGCATGGGGTTTAGGATCTGTGTGCGCGTGCACATGCGCACAGCTTAGAGGGAACAGTGACTGGACCCCACTGTGTGATTCCATGGGTTTCACAGCTCCCTGGTGGTTGGCAGGCCATAGCTTGCAAACCCCTGACTCTGATGTTTGAATCCATTCGGCTTTGTTCATCTCTATCCACATGCAGAATGAATAATTTGAAAATGCAGAAGTCTACTGGTTTCTCTTGCAGTTTTAGAGTTCACAATGGCTTCCTCTCTCCAGTGAAACCTTTCTGCTAGGATTTCACAACACTGACAACTAACAATTAAAAGTTCAAAAGGTCCCAGTTAATTAACAGGCTACTGTGCACATTTGCAGAGCACAACCTCTCTGCCAGGCAACTTTCAGAAATTAATGATTGCTATGCATCACCGTGAGGTGTGTGCATAGAATAGAGATAGGTGGGGTGTGCTGGAGATTGTGATCACCTATGCATTGTGCGTGGGAGAAGTGGACTTGCTTTTTTATTTTTGTTTGGCTTTTCCATGGGGCTCCTCACCAAGGTACATGAGGATTTATTCTATATCCCAGTTCATCTTCCCAAAACGCCATCTTCAGATGACCAGTATTATTCCCATTTTATAGATGGGGAATAAAGGCACAGAAAGATCCTGTGACTTTCCCGAGGTAATACAGGTAGTCTGTGGCAGAGCTGGGAATAGAATTAAGATCTGAATCCCAATCCATTGTCTTGACTACAAAATCATCCATCCTTTGCCATGTCTCATGCATGTGGTGGGCGGGTTGTCAGGTATTTGTGTGCTATGTTTCTCTTACAACCTAGATAATGTGTTCTATGGCAGTTCCTTCTGTTCCTTCTAAGTGCATCTCTGCCTGTACTCTGCCAGAAGGTGTAATGACATGGCATTATCAGGCAAACCCACTGTAATTACTCTTCCTCTCTTTAGTAATTACATAACTGTGTCCTGTGTAAAATAGAGCATCCTTCTCTTTATTGTGGATTGGTAAAACATGCAATGTTAACCCTCCGTGTCTCATCCTCCACTTGCTCCAGTCACGGGGGTAGCAGAAGAGGATTAACAAGAACCAGCTACCTTCAGATGGCTCTGATAGCCCCTTGTTCTCAAAATGTACCTGCATTATACCACACCAAGGTTAAACCCATCTTCTCAGGCCAGGAAGGTGTCGGGGATAGCTCTGAGTGGTTTAACTTTTTTATGGCTAAAGGCTGATTTTAAACTCCCAACAGCTTGGAAATTCAGAATCAAGGCTCAACCTCTATCTTTCTTTTGACCTCCTGTGCCCTAAGTCTCAAAGTAATGGCTGATTATACACACCGTGTAAGCTGGGACACCTATCGTCTGGAAGCTATGAGCTGAGATGATGCGGTAGTTGCAACTGTACAGATTCTTCTGGTTTCTCTAGAGTGAAATCACTCCTTGAATGTAGAAACCTGTTAATTTTAGTGTGGTTTGATGAAATTTAGCATTAACTGGGTAGCCTTTTTATATGCACACAGGTACAGCCTCTGTGTTCCTCTAAGCACAAGCACACCCAAAAGCACATTTTCCCCCCTCCCTCTTTGCTTTGTTGCCTTTTTCACGTGCAGCTGTCAGTAACATGTTGAGCACAGAGTTGCCACATTCAAGTCTAAAACCCTGGCCTGGAGTAAGAAAAAGATCATATCAGTTCTTGCCCAATCAACCTTTTTTAGACTACACCTATAACTTCTTAACCAATTAATTTAAATGTGGTGGTCTGTTTGTTTGCTGATTGCCAGTACAAATCAGTGCTTCAAGAAGCCCACCATCTAGCTGGTGGTGATTGTCTTCTTATAGGATCAGCGCTGACCAAATCTCTGCTAGCTTATGCGTTTTTTATCTCTACATTCCCCCCAGTGATCAGGAGGCAGAGGAAAGTGCCTGGGTGTCTCCGAGGTACCTGAGCCTAATTGAGTTCTGATCTAGGACAACTCCATGTGGTTTATCTGGTAAAATAGCAAAGCTATATTTTTCCTGTGGCTTGTAAATGTCAAGAATGTGGACCCAACACAAGAAAAACAGAGCTGAATAAATCCTCTGTCCATTTGCACAAAACTAGGGTTTTATTTAAACTTTGTTTCCTTTCTTATGTCCAGCTGGAAAATGGGATCCAGTTGAGAACAAGAAACCCATAAGCCCAAAACTCTCGGGAGACGTTCTGTGGTGATGGGACTTGGAGACAAGGCAATTCTCTTTTGTTATTTGCCTGACTGTCTCTGGTAAAAATCACTGATTAGTCATAGTCCAGGTCTACACTGAAAAGTTATGTCGACCCAGCTGTGTTGCTTAGAGGTGTGAAAAATTCATATTCCTGAGCAACATAGTTAAGCTGACCTAGCCCCTGGCATAGACAATACTAGGTTGACACAAGAATTCTTCTGTTGACCTATCTACTGCCTCTCAGGAAGGTGGATTAACGACAGCAATGGGAGAACCCTTCCTGTTGCTGTAGTGTCTACGCTGAAGTGCTACAGCAATGCAACTGCAGCTGTGCCGCTGTAGCAATTTAAGTGTCGACGTAGCCTTAGTCTTGAGAAAAGAGAAGGGATTTTATAACAATCTTCAAATATATTAAGGACTGTTCTAAAAAGGACTGTGATCAATAGTTCTCCATGTCCACTGAAGGTAGGACAAGAAGTAATGGGCTTAATCTGTGGCAAGGGAGATTTAGGTTAGATATTTGGAAAAGCTTTCTAACTATAAGCGTAGTTACGCTCTGGAACAGGCTTCAAAGGGAGGTTGTGGAATTCCCATCATTGGAGGTTTTAAGGAACAGGTTGGGGACATACCTGTCAGGGATGCTCTAGATTTATTTGGTCCTGCTTCAGCACAGGAGGCTGCACGTGATGATTTCTTGGGGTCCCTTCCAGCCCTACAATCTATGATTCTATGACTGATGACCCACTGGTGACTGCAGGAAGGATGTGTTTTATTGTGTGCAACACTGAATCCATCCAGAGATTGGAATTGCTGACCTGGGCTTTGGAAGTAGTAATGGGATGGTTTATTTGAGGCGGTGACCAGGTGCTCGACATTCATGGCTGGTTAGACCTTTCTCTGCCCAGGCCACTCCTGATTATAACATACTGGTGAGGATTGCATAATGCCAGTAAATAAATATCCCCTTAAGGATAAATGATAGGAATTAGACTAGGAAAAGAACAAGATCAGCCTTAAGCGCAAGTCAGACAAGCAACTGCTGGAGACTCTGCAGTAGCCTCATAGCCTGTTTAGCTCCTCCCTACAATGCAACCACCCACCCTCAGACAATTAGACCTTGTCTCTGGGGGCTCCAGAGTAGTTTCAGTGTTCAAGAGTGGCTCCATGTGATACTGTGCGGGGAAAGGGAGAGTAATGGGCAATGTGGAGGGGCTCTTTACACTGCAGACCAAGGATAGCATGCATGAAGGGGATTCTCAGAGGACTCCATATGGTGGCCTTCTTGTTTACTCATGGAGGTAGAGGGCTCTTTTGTGGCTTTCAGTAACCATAGAGTTAAGCATAATATAAAAACCTAATAGGTAGTGACTTCCATGAGGGAAAGAAGTCCTTGTACAACCCTATAAAGGATGTCACATGTGACCCTAAACTGCTATGTGGGAGCCACTGTGGGCTGATGGCTTAAGCACAGGACTGGACATTCTATTTTTGACTCTGCCACTGATTTGCTGCGTGATCTTGGGCATGTGCCTTAGCCTCCATGTGTCTTTGGTTGCAAAGTGTGTAGATTTATTATTATAGCACATTTTTCTGGACTGTTGAAAGTAAAATACCTAGGTTAGGACATGCAAAAAACCCACAGTCCTCCTCCTTGCTATAACTTATAGTCTGGGCATGAAAGTTTCCAAGTAATTTATTGTTTCTTGCTATCTCATTAACAAAGTGTGAGTATCCAGCATTAAATGTTATGAGAAATGGAGTCTGCTGAGAATGTTCTGGCCCTCTAGACCATTGGAACCAGCTGCTCAGTGGAGGGGGTAGGGCTTAAGGTTCATCCTCTGTCCCAGCGCCCAACAAGAACACTAAGAGCATTAGCGATGAGCTGTCATTGCACTGGACACATCACCAGTGTTTTTAAATTCATTAAACCCTGATGTGAGCTAAGCTTCATACAAGCAAAAACACAGCCAAAGTTTCCACTTGGAAAGATGACAGATGAGGGTTGCCCAGAGACAGCCAAGGGGATGCTAGAAACAAGGTAGGATAATAGAAATTATGGAAAAGGGGTTGGGGAAGATTTATATGATCAAATCTGTTCTTATGCAAGGACAGGCGACTGTTTCTGCAACAGAGGATGTAGCAGATGTACAGCTGATGCAGACTGAGCTGGAAGGGATTGGGGCTGTAGAGGGGCAGATAAAGATGAGGCTAGGAGAGTAACAGAAGGTTTTGGTTTTAATTACAAGATCAACAACTGCCGTATTGGACGGTCAATTTCTCTGCTTTATGACTCTGGCTTGATTCCTGGTATCAGTTAAGAAATCAAGATGAATCATATGAAAGCATCTGTCAAGTCTACAAATTGTGGTTTCAAGTGGGTTGTTATGAAAGACTGAAAAAATATTCTATGTTGCTGCATAGCTTCCTACACTCCAGTAGGGCATCCTTGACAATTTACTGAGCTTGCTGCATCTTTTTGTTCCAGTTGATGGCTCACCTGAGAATAATACAGTTTGAGTAGTATAGAGGGACAATATAGTATAGAGGGACAGCAATATAAACATGGCTCAAATGTTACATGCCAAACCTCCAATGACGTTCTTACCTTGATTTCAAGCCAGTGTTCTGTGTTGATTCTGGACCAGCCTGACTCCTTGGTGAAATAAATAAACTACAGGAAAATGGGACTAAGGGTCTGATCTAAACTCACCAAAGTCAGAGAACTCTTTCCTGCATGAATCCCACCTGAAAGTCAGGTACTAGTGGCCTCACTGTGAAATGCTGAGCATTCGCAGTTCCCAGTGAAGCTGCCGACTGGTGTATTATTCTGCAGATCTGGTAATTAACTTTCATAAGAGTTTGCTTTCCCAAAGGCACTTGAATGACCCTCGTTAAATTACCTGCCCTGCTGACTAATTATTGGTGCACAACGGCATGAGAGTTGAGACCTGGATACCCACAAATCCAGGGTTTGGTGTGTAAAGCATAAATCCCTCACATCAAAGTGACTTCTCCTTTAACCCTAAAAGCTCAGGTGTTCCTGTGTAATGTCTCTTCTTGAAGTGCGTAAATTATTTTATTAACTGATAAGTGTAGCTACCAGATCTTGGATTAGACATTTAAACTGCACAAATGTGGGGCATATCCTTCATTGTCCAATCAGCTTTCTCTTTTTATCTAGCCCATTGTGTAACTGGCCATAATCCCCAGTGGAATATATTTTCTAGAGCCTTGTTCTGCAGGACTGGCTGGCAGCTCACCCCTTTATTGGCAGTAGTATTTATGTCAGAAATATTAACATATGCTTTATATAAAGGAGGAAGGATGTTCTTATGCGTTAAAAGACAGGGCAGGGAGCTCAGACCTGGGTTTAATTCCTGGCTATCTGTGTGACCTTTCTCACTCTGTAAAGTGGGGATAGAAATTTTGCCCTCACAGAGTGAGTGCTGAGGGGTTTTATTGATATGGTTATATGACTCAGTCTATAAATATAGCTAGGTACCTTGACATACATTTCAGAATAAAATTCCAAGTATAATGGACTGTGTGTCCCACTGTAAAATAAATTCACACCAGCTAATTAAATAGCTCCTGCAGCAAAAACCAAAACCTTCCATGCCTCCCCGCTAATGCCTGGGAGAAAAGATGGGTGCTACAGCATGCCCTTAAAGAGGGCGAGAGGGATCGAATTCTGAGGGCCCTGTCCAGAGAATGCCCTATCAGGCCCTTCTTTCTGTTGATATCCAGGAAGTTTCAGCTGATCTCCTCTGCAGCTGGGTAGTGCAGGCAGAGATGCATCTCTGCTGACCAGGTCACCGACCATTGAGTTTTATATGTTAAAACCAACACTTTGAGTTCCACCCAGAAACGTACTGGCAGCCAGTGCACATCTCAGTGCACTGATGTAACCTGCTCCTGGCATGGAACTCCACATATTGCAGAATGCAGCTGCCCTCTCATTATCATCAGTTTCCAAATGTTCTCAAGGTGTAGTGCTACAGAGTACATTGCAGTAATCTAATGGTTGCTCTTCAGCCACCCCCTCTGGCCAAGGCAAAGAGAGGCATCAATGGGCTCTATAGAAAGCTGGGCTTCAGCCCTCCTCTCCTGAGTCACCATGTAATGTGGAGAAGGAGGCCAGAAACTGACTGATCCTCAGAGCTCTAACTATGGTTTATAGGGCCCGCTTCAGGGGAATGAACAGGAACTGTCCTCTGAAACAGGGGGTCACATGATGGGGGTGAAAGCCAGGGAGTTCGAGTATCATTGCATCTGCATTTGCTTGACTACATCTGTGTTGAGGCTGCTTTTCCTGCTGCCTTTTCTCTCCTTTTGCTCTCTGTGGACAGCCTAAAGATCAAACCACAATCTCTCTGAGGTCCTTTTGGAAGAAAATGCTGACATTTATTTACCATAAATAAACAGTAAATAAATTGTTTATTGAGGCATCTGAAGCCACAGGGAGCCATTACCTGTAGAGAGCTTATCTTCCCAGACACAGAAACACATGGCTTAGCTCCTTGTGCACAAATAGGTGTTGAACAAAATCTCCTCCGGTAAATTACTATTAATCATTTGCATGTATATAGTACTTTTCACCAGAGGAAATAAAAGGTGGATAAGTATTATTATCCAGGGAAATACACAGGGTGAGTGATTTGCCCAAAGTTATACAGCAAATCCCTGGCAGAGGTGAAACTAGAAGCCATGTTTTCTGACTGTCTCATGTTTTAACCTCTTAACCTACCTAGTTTCCTGTAAAAAGCTAGGCCTGCCTTGGTAGTACAATGAGATTGCAGTGTGCTGGCCTTTACATTGTAGATACTAGCTAAGGAGGGATGGTAAAAGTTGCCTTTAGTTCACATCTACCAACTCCTAGTTCTCCGCTTCTGACCCAAAGCCACATCAAAAAGGCAGACTCTGCCATTTAATGGTTGTATTGCTTTTTGACAAGCTGGTGACTTGGTTCAGTGTTTGGAACAGGAAGACACTGCAAAGTTTCAATTCCACCCTTCTGCCTGATCCTCTCAAGACAATACAGCCTTTCCCTAGTGTCAGTAGTTTATATTTAGGGACACTGAATCCCTCATCTTTTCTTTCTTGTTTTTCAGTACAATTTCAACCCCCTGTCTGTACTGTATAGAATTTCTTCTTTTATCTTCTCATATTTTAAAATGGTTTTTAAATGTGTTGTGACTCCTGATTATTTATCTATAACACAAATTCAGGATTTGGGGCTCCTGGATAATGGTTCCCCTTATTCTGGCTGTAACCTCTCACTCTTGATGGCCAAAGGGCCTTTGGTCAGGGAAGGCTGGCTAAATAGGTTTTTCTAAGGTATGTGCCAGCGCACAGACGCTAGTAGAAGATCTATGATTTAACAACTACCCTCCTCTCGATAATTATATTTAATTGTGTGTCACACCCTAGGTCTACCATTTTGAGGCCTAGGAGTGCCCAGATTTGCCACATTGCACTTCTGCTCTGCTGTAGGTTATGCATCTCACATTCAAGGAACATGCAATGTCTCAATTTATGTTTCCAAAGCTGGTATGTAAAACCTTTCTGGGGTCCTATTGCACCATTAATAGAGCCATCGCAGTACAGGCTGTCCTTGCCCATCCTGTTATCCCCTTTGGAGGGGGAGTACTAGCGGCAGTAACCTTTTCACATTAATATTCTGTTTCCTGAATGCTGACAGGTTGCAGCTACAGTGTGTACCTAATTCTAGTGACCTGCTTTGCCATTCATTGCAGGCAAATGAGCAGCATGGAATGGCTCATTATCTCCTTCAGGTTTCCCAGTGTTCCTGCTGTCCAAACTTTTCAGGGGAGCATTTTCACTCTGACTCAGAAGGTTGCTCTTGGAGGAAATGAAAGGCTGATGTTGACTCTTAAGAAAGGTTTCCTGCCCAGACCAGGGAACAGTGGGGCTTTTCTGTTCTGTTTTTTGGTAATTTGTTATTTTGGGCTGTTCTTCAAGCAGTTCCCTTAAAATCTCCAACTTGTGTCATGCAGGAGTGAAAGCAAATTAAGATGAGAAGGACGTGTGCAATGGGCTTTGCTCTTTCAAGTGAGTTTAAGGCTTGTGGAAGATGTTGGATTGACACCCAAGAGACTGAAATCCTCTTTACCCACAGCATAGGTTCAGGTTGGATAGGACAAGCTACACCTAGGCTGGGCCTTGCCAAGTATCTCTTGCCTGCTCTGGAGAAACAGTCAATGGGAACCTATTTAATTTTTGGCTTCTCTGTTAGCTGCTGCAAAGTATCCTGGTGGCTTTTGTGATGTGGAACTTTAGCCACTGAGCTGAAACAACCAGTCCATGTTGTATAGTCCACCAAACTGATATTGAATTGTTTCAAGTGTTGATTGCTATATGCTACTGACCTGGGTTGGATTTGAGCCTGTAACCTACAAGTGAAAGGCTCAGATCCCCTTCCCAATAATTTGGTGCCATCCAGTCCTTCATCTGTCCAAATGTTTATGTGCTTTACTCCTTTTGGGTCTAGTAACTGCAGTGTTCTAATGGTAATTTTGGTGCTGGCTCTGCAGAAAGAGGAACTTCAGAATTCCCCCATGCAAAAGCAGATGTTTCAATCAATTGCTGCACACACAGAAAGATTCCAAAATGTATTCTACAGCTGATGTGATCGAAACCTGGAACCTAACTTTACAGACTCCATTCGTGGTGCATAGGTAAACAAGTTCAGTCTATCCCTGCTCAAAGGCATAGTTATAGTTGACTAAGATCTCTGTGCATATGGAATCTGCTTGATGGATTATTCGCCTGCCGCTTCTATTGCACGTTCTTAGTGATAGTTCTGCACAGGCCTCTAGTTTCCTTCCTAAATCAAGAAGGGCCTCAGGATCACCATGACTAAATAATCTCTACTTGTGTGTTTTAGCTGCAGCTCAGAAACTCTAACTTCTTTAGAAATAGAGAAAGACGATAGCCCTGTTTCCCTCAACCCGCTCAGCGTTGATTGATAGTGCAATAATATCCGATTTTCCCCACACAGGGTCCCATCTAGACAGATTCTGAAATTTATCGACCACTGAAAAGTTGGAACAAAATGGACTCAATCCTTGGTTTCACTTGCTTGATGTGGTGAAAAGTTCATACAGCTGCAAAAGGAATGTCTTTTCAAGTCTATTTCCTTACATTCCTACATGTCCAATCTGGCTTAAGTCAAGTATCTAAACTGCGACTGGTTAGGAGGGAAGTTTAGAGGAACTGCCACTCAAATTGTAGTTGCTTTCACTGAGGCTTGCTCCAGCTCCTGCTTTTCTTCCTTCTGACATGGCTGTCCAAAGGACACAACACTCTCCAGGCACTTTTAAAATGTGCTCATTGACTCCAGATGGAATCCCCTCAAACCACATAGACCAGAGAGGAGCATCACAAGGCAGGGCGGAGGGTGCTGGGATAGAACCAGGAAGAAGTCCCAAGGCAACAGTTGGAAAAATGCATGTGCAGTTATGGCATCCACAAAACCTATGTTTGTATAAGTCTGGTAATCTCTTCAGCAAGGCTACTTGTATGTGCAATTGCCTGATTTGTATGTGTAAATGTGGGGTACCGTACATCCATATATTTTTTTAAAATGCCCATTAAATGCATATGAAACACTAAAATCCTGTTAATGGTACTCTGAAACCATGGGACTTAAGAATAGCATTTATTGTATTGCTTCATAGTTAAATATTCACTACTGCGTTAAAAAATGTCAGGTGTATGCAGCACAGTAATGGTCGTGGAATAAATAGATAATTTTCTCCTCCGCTGAAATCCGCTCTTGGGTGCTCACGGTATGTGTTGGAACTCCTGATGGAATTGGTGACTGCACAGAATTAAAAAGGGGAGTTGCTCAGTTGCTATTAGTAGCTGTGAGGTTAGAGCCGTGCAAAAAATTGATTTTTCCAACATCCGCAAGGAAAAGTCATGATGCTATAAGGAGGGGAATTATTGCTTGCTTTGCCCTAAAACAGCAGCAAAAGAGAGCCTAGAACACTCTTGCACCTGCATGCCCTTTAAATAGAACATCCCTAATACCTGGAAGGTGTCATTAGCACAGAATGTAATTAGGCCCTGAATAGATTTCTTCCCAGGGGTCCACACTCATTAACAAGAACACTTCACCAGAACAATGCACAAAGCAAATTGTGAGACCTGCAAAGTCCGAGTCCTTCTCACCGTGGCTCTTACTGGCTTAGCTAGGGGAGGCCACATTTTTGCTCATCTGGTAGAGCTGCTGCCTATGACCACAAGAGACTTGGTTTAGCCTCTTCTGTGATCAAATGCAGTAGTCCATCTCCCACACACCCTCCCAAGAGGAGCCTCTCTACTGGTCTCCTGTAGTTTCTGGACACCTGTTTGGCAAACACAACACAAACTGCCTGCACAAGAGTTGCATGCAACTACATCCTATTTGTTTTAGAAAACAAGACTGAAGACCAGAAGAAGAAGAAGAGAGCCATCTGTGATTTTTTTCCCCCAACAATGGCTAGCAGATTTATAAGACCCAAATGATGGTGCTGTTGCTAGTGCAAACTGGGGAATGGATGATGAAAAGTCAGGGACACAGATCTGCTCAAAGAGTCAAGCCAGCCATTTAGCTGGCAACAAACCACCAACTGAGGGAAATTGACAAAATGTGCTTGCTGGCACATCCAGGAAGAGAAATTCATTTCTGTTCTCCAAATCCTGGCAGGATTTGCTTCCTTCATAAGTTCGTATCTGGGAAATTCTAGACTGAATGCAGCTCCTTTTCTTTCTCTTTGCAGAGAAGTTAACTGTTACCTTTTTACTGTGTTTCTTTTATGGAAATACAATGGAACAATCATTTCATCACCGTAGCAACATCAACTACCACAGCTCTAGGCAGGTTTGATCAGTTAAAGAGACAGTATGGTTGATTTGTGGTACTGAGGGATTATCAAAAATAAATGAATAGTGGGAGGAAAGCTTGTGTGTGTGTCTCAGGATCCTGTTTTGAATATAATATATTTTAATGTAATCATAGTTCAAGAAGAAGATGCTGGATTGACAGTCTGACACTGAGTCCTCTCTTTATCCTCAGGACTGGTACAGGGCAAGAATTAGCAGTAATTCACCCCCAGATTATTCATGCATTGTGCTTCAACCCTGAGCTGGAGGCCCCGTTTTAGGATGAGAAGAGAGGTCGGTCTCTAAGGCTCATTCAGTCTTTGCCCTCTCCAAGGCTAACAAGAATGTAGTTTGTATGACATAGACACCAGTCTACTAGGTACTGAACTGAAAACCTGGCTACTATCTTATTTAACATAGAGCAGCCACTGAAGAGCCATTGGGTCACTACTGACCAATCGCTATATAATCTATTTCTGTGCACCCAGCACTGCAGTATCCATTCTCTCTTTGTATTCCAAATGCTTTAAAAACATTAATATCTGCTTTCCTTTCTGATATTCTGCAGACTGACTCCTCTGGAAAGAAAATGAAGAGTGCTGCCAGACCTTGGAGTGCAATGGCAAAGCAAGGGAACCATGGGATTGACCGAGGAAAATCTCTCCCCGCTGCTTCCTCAGGCATGAAGACCTCCAAATCCTCTACTTCACTTGCTTTTGAATCTCGACTTAGCAAGGTACTAACCAGTAAGCAGTGTGAAAGCATTCCAAACTGATGCCAAGCTATCACTCCAGCTAAGGCAGGGCATATCACCAAGTGTTCAGGGCTTTGGCACTGGGTGTGTATGTCTGGATCAGACTCTACTGTGTGCATACTGTATCACAGTGTCTGTATACATTTGACCAGATTGTATGTTTTGGGATAGTCATTCCAGATTTGTCTCTGTGTGTTGACTGGTTGGTTTGTGCTTGTAGAGTATGAGTGTTAGTGTGGTGGGGTTGAAGAAGGGAATTTGACCGTGTGTGGATGCGTGGGTGGTTTGGACTGGACTGTGGTGTGTATAGTGCATGCATTGGATATTGTGACAGGGAAAGGCCATATGACTATAGAAAAGTAGTGGGAGATAGATATATTAGCTCCAGGCTAAACAAATCCCTGGTACCAGGATAAGTTAAATGGCAGCTGCTCCAGGTCAATTAAGACACCTGGGGCCAATTAAGAACTTTCCAGAAGGCAGGGAGAATGCTAGGTTGATTGGAACACCTGAAGCCAATCAGGGACTGGCTGAAACTAGTTAAAAGCCTCCCAGTTGGTCAGGTGCATGTGGATGTCAGGAGCTGTGGGAGGAAGTTGCGCTGTTGGAGAGACTGAGCAGTACACACCATATGAGGCACAAGGAAGGAGGCCCTAAGGTAAGGGTGAAGTGGAACTTGAGGAAGTGGGAGCTGCTGTGGGGAAGTAGCCCAGGGAATTGTACGTGTCAGGCTTCTAAAAGGTCAGCTACCATAGCTGATACTATTAGGGTCCCTGGGCTGGAGCCCAGAGTAGAGGGAGGGCCCGGGCTCCCCTCTTTGCCTCCCCCCCAATTAATCACTGAGCCTGGGAGACAACAGAGACTGTGCAAGGGAGGATAGCTTCTCCTCACCTCCCTCGCTGGCTTATGATGAAAATGGCTCAGTAGACTGTGACCCTTGTTGAGAGAGAGAGAGAGCGAGAAGGGTTACGTGGAGGGTCACAGTGAGCCTCTGAGGCTAGCAAAATCTGCCAGGAAACGCGGACCCACGGAGACAAGGACAGAGCTTTGTCACAATATATTATGTGTGTTGAGTGAAGGATTAGTCTGCACAAAGTATGTGTGGATCAAATTGTACTCTGTGGATGGGTGGGTGTGAATTGGATTAGATTGGACAGGATTGCACTAAATTGGTAGAAGTGGAGGTTGATTTTAGGGTTTAGAATTTATTTTCCCAAAAAAGAGGTTTTGTTGTCATGTTTGGTTTTTTTTAAGGGTAGTGAGGTAATCTTGTGTCCTATAATCTGTGTTTTTTTCCCCCAGCCCCTTTGGAAAGGCAAGGTACATAGCAAAAGTATTGTTTGTGATAGAACATTTACAGTTTATGATACTCATCTTTTTATATATATTTTTAATAAGACCAGAAATACACATGAAAATAATTTTATTTTCCATTTTATTGAAAATTCCAAACCTAGCATAATGCTGCATCTGTGTTCTGGCAGACCCTGAACAAAGAGAGCAATATGGTCTAAGTATTAAAAAAAAGAAATAGGAATTTGGGAACTGAGACTGATTTTGTTTTCAACAATAAGGATTGATTAACAATACATAGTGTTCTACAGCGCGAATGTTCAAAGAGTCTTACAAACACTTATTAACCCTTGCTGCCTCCAGTGCAATGGGTCCATATATTATACCCACTTTACAGACTCCTACAACTCTAAGCATCTCAGAAGTGAGACACTTTCAGCCCAGGGCTCCAGCCAATCTTTTTCATGATAAGGTCCTTCCTTTAAGGTGTGGTGCTGTGCTGCCACTTCTGAGTGACTGTTGTAGAGGTATATGGGGGTAGGAAGGCAAGGGAACCTGATACGTTTAATTGTACATCTTTTAAAGAACATGGTGTTTTCTTTCTAGTTGCCTCAGTGATCTCTAAGCTGCTGAGCAACTACGGTACAAACAAAATATGATCAAAGGGAAAAGTTAGGGAGGGGCTGTGGAAAGACAGACTGGGCAGTGAGGTGCACTTGGCACTGTGAAAGGTGGTGAACTTGGTAAAAGATGCTTTAGAGAAACTGGATGGAGACTTCTCCAGAGGTCAGAAAGTCAGATTGTTCTGTCTTGCTCTGAGGAATGAACTGGCAAAATGCAAAACTTCTGAGGTCTGGTTTCCTGCAGTAGATCAACGCTTTGGCTATCAAAGCTCACGTGCTCCCAGAGTCTGGGAAACCACAGACTGAGTCAGATGAAGAGATTAAAGAGAGAAGAAAATTGGAGCTAAGAGAGATTTGATCTTGCTTAAAAAAAATTACAATTCAGGAACCCACTAACCATGGCATGTATTTGTAATATAATCTCCCTTCTCATCTCTTTTCTATCCACCAACATCTCGCTCTAGTCTAGAGAGATGCTACAACGCCTTTGATTTTTAAGACTCTTAAAAGGCTTCTCTCTCTTAGTCTGAGCTGTGGAAGTGCACAAAAAGGGAAAAGCAACTGGCGTGGGTTCTTAGATGGACTCCTCCTTATGCTGGTTTAAGCCAACATCATTTCAATGTTTTCCTTGTGAAGCATATGTGTTTTTGGTCTTTCAGATTTGCATGAATTTCCTGAATACGACTCTAGAATGAACTTGGATTACCAGGGGAAAAAAAATCAGTCTTGTTTTTTCAGGTGCAGTGAAGTTTACTGACTAAACTCTGGTGTTAGCAGCCCGTGTTAGATTTTGGAATATGAACATACATAGTGGTGAGCTGGCTAGTGGAAATTCAACCAATAAAAACTACAATCAAATATATGCTTGAATATCTCTTATATTTCTGTGTCTAGTGCCCTGTAGTAGGTCAGGTTGGCACCTTGCCGTGTGGCTGGAAGTCCTGGTTCAAATGTCACACCGGGACTTGGGGTCAACCCCAGTGCTGACACTGCAGTGCAGTCCTGGAAGAGGAGGTGCTGCGTCATTAGCAGCGCCAATCTCTGACACATTAAAGCAGGATCTTTTTTGTCAGCTTTGGGTGGGTTGTCCAATTGGAAGTCCTATGGACATAAATTTGCTGTCCTGCCTAACATTTCCTCTCTCAGAAAAAAGTTCATCTGTTACTGAATACAGTTTGTATACGGAATCACTGTACTAGTAGAGCCTTATTCATAAGTTTGTTTCATACTTTGGGAAACTTTAAAGTAGGAAAACTTTATTCTAGTGTATGTTTTTTGAATGCCTGAGCAAATATGATGCAGCAGCTCCACATATACCATTAGGTTTCAGGCTTGTAACTAGGTCACTTGTCCTGAGTTTGCAAACCCCTCCCACATCCTGCATGCTCAAAGGGCTTTCTTGAATGCCTGGGAGGGGACAAATCTGCAGTCACACTAGACGTGTCCCCTGAGGAGCAGCTGTAATTAGTTCAGTTTAGTGGGTCCTGAACTGCCTGAGCATCTTGGGTACCAATTATCTGCTTCTTCCTCTAAATAGTAGGTCCCCCTTCATGCTCTCTTAGCTATGCTTTTTACAGGACACCAAGGCTTCCAGTTCCTGTGCATCAAGCACACTTCCATTTAAGTACCTGCTTAGCTCACGCCTTGGGGCAGGTATCTTGTCTTCTTCCAAGTTTGTGAACCACATCAGTGGGGCTCGATGGATAATAATCTGGAGGTTTCTGCAGCTTCTTTGTCTAAACCTGAGAGCTGGTGCATTTCTGTGCTGTGAATGATTCCCTCTGGCGATCTGAAGAGCGAAATGCCCTCTCTTGGATACATTCTTCCGTTTTCACACTGAAAATCAAATCCTGCACCTCCCAGTAGTGATGCTAGCACCAGCACCTACCAAACTGTCCTGGATTAGCTTTGTTCACTGCTGTTCAGTAAATGAAGCCCCTGAAGGTCTAAACAACTGAAGTGATGCCAGACTTAAGATAAAGGATTTCCCTTTGGTAACTGTGATAGTAGACTCTGTGTTCTCTGCTCTTTCCTTTTGATGAAGCAGCCTGCAGTCCTCCGCTAAATGAGTTTGGGGTCTTGGCTCAGTCCCTAGTGGGCTCGTTGTTCATATCACAAAGGAGAGTTTATGATGCAGCTAACTTCATCAATTCTTGCTTGGCAGAGAGATGGGAATGAGCAGGCAGACTCTCCATTAGAAATGCCTGGCCCTCCCAGGTCAGCATATGAGGTCACTGCTGGAGCACAGTAGGGCCTTGTAAAATGGCCTCAGCTGAAACAGAAATAGAAAGCAACAGATCCTTCCAAGACCTAGTACCTTTTGTGGCATAGGGGTGCACTGAGATGCCAGTTATTTTATATTGTTCCTTGCCTGCTTTGTGCCTCAGTTTCCTCAGTTGCTTGTTTTCTTTATGTTCAGAAGCCTACACGTTTCAACAAGTGCAACTCCAACCAGAACTTGGGGAGAAGTCTCCAGTGCAGCGACTGATGATCAGGAGCTTTTGAATGGGACTCTGGGGATTTTTCACCCCATCCCCTCAGTCATTGCTTATTTAGTTCTCCCTCCCTCACCCCCCACTATAGGCTGCATCATCAAACCTACATTGCCTCTTGGTCCACCTCACTGAAAGGCAGGAATTAATACAAAAATGCTTTTTCCCACCATGGCAGGCTGTTGAATTTGGTACCAATAATCCTACCTAGTAGATAAATTTCAAGTACATGCATGAATGCACTGAGCCTGCTGCCCCAGAGGAATAGGGAGTAGCCAGTGGTTTCCATTAGGCCTGGTATCTGAGTCAAATTTAATCAGTCTCATTTCTTTCTCAGCCTGCAGGATGTTGTCCTGGGTCTTGGTCCAAAGGAAAATATGTCCTTGCATTGCAGTGACCTCCTTGGTGCCAAGCTGGGAAAATCCCTCTAATGTATGGGAGAAGGATATTCCCCTCTTCTGAATATTCACAAATGACTCCAGATTGCTGTTCCAAAAGCAATATTTCTATGGGTTTCCTTTTCCAGAAATACTCCCTTCTCCAAGTGTGTCACCACTTTTTTCTTTCAACTTGTATGTCTGTAAAATCATCTAGCTCATGGGCATACCAGATCTCTCATTCTTCTGGTTTCTCACAAGATCTCTCTCTTTCTTGTAGCTAAAAAGAGCTAGCAGCGATGACATGTTAACAAAGCCAGGGGTGACAGCAGCTTCCGGGGTCTCCAGACTGAAGAAGACCATTACAACAGGAGCAATTTCTGAGCTTGCTGAGAATCGACTGAAGTCCAGCACAGGTAAGAGTAAACTGGATGGTGGATCAATTTCGCTCAGTTTACCAAGTTCCCAGTTGAGTCTCTCATATGATCATCTCAGTATTGCAGTGAGTCCTTTCCCACTATAATATTAATGTTGGGGATCACACTGGCAGAGAGCTTTCTGTGCCTCACAGACATACCTTTGAATATAGCCTACACACCTTAAAGTCCATGTTCCACCACAATGTCGGAGTGGAGCAAAGCTATCAGTTTTCCCAAGTTTGATCCAGGCAGAAGTTTTGCCTTTTCTGCCAATGACCATATTTTATCATGACAAACAATGGTGAATTTCTACTCCTGGAGAAAATAGCAAGTTTTCCCACATTTGACACTAGACAAAATTTTGTCATTTTCACAGGGTGATAAAAAATCAACTTTGCCTTTTGTGGAAAAAGGAGAAAAAAAACCTTTTGGGTAAACTATAAAATGAGCAGAATCATGTTTTTTTCCCAGTCCTCATGCGCTTTTACTGCTGGATCAGCTGGACCCTGCCTTTGATTTTAATTCAATATGTTAGCTATTTTATTGAATTAATTTTCAGTCCATATACTTGTCATAATGGGTAACTTAACAGTGTCATAACAGTCCTGAAAATGCTGGTAATCCTATTAAATGTGTTGCTTGGCTGTTTAGCATACACAATATTGTCTTCATGTCCAGATTATTGTATTTAGGATTCATTGTGCCTTGTTTTTCAATATTGATTGCAGTAAATAACATGGGTTAATAACGTTCATCTGTATATTTCAGGAGTGAAAGTGTTTTTTGTGAATTAAACAAAAGTCTTCAGAAGCATTGCAGAAATGTTAATTGAATTGCTATGCCCAAAGCTTGTGCGTTTTGTCATTCTCAATTCAGATGTAATGGTCCTGAACTGTAGGAGCTTCACATATTGGCCAGTTACAAAGAAGAGTCACTAGGTGGCACTAGTAGTTGGTGCTAAGACATAGTGAGACCTTTCTCTCATCAGTGCTTCCTGAGGGGATGGGGCTATTCCATGCTACTGTTGAAACCCAGCGGGGTCCTCCAGAAAGAATCCTAGTCATCGCAAAAGGGAAACGTCTCATTGTCCCAGACCAGACATACACAGCATTATAGCCAAGCCCAGTCCAATGCCTAATAATGAAATAAATTTAGGAGTCCTCAAACTTTTTCTGAGAGTGGATCACATCTTAATAGAGACAGATTGTGTCTCTCAGAGGTCTCCTCTCCTCTTGCAATTGTGCAGACCCACGTCCACTCACACAGCAGAGGCAGCAAGAGGCTGAGTTTAAAAAAGAAGTCTCCAAGCAGGGTGGTGAGGTGGCACGTTGACCTAGTGGCCTCCTGTGGAGCTTGTCCCCAATGCGTTTTCATGGGGAGCTCTGCCCCTCAGCTCCTTCCCATTGCTTTCAGCTCTGCACCAGTTTCCAAAGGCAGCCAGCCACGCCATCTGCATACCAAGTACTCTGTGCAAACACTCAGCTTTCCCTGGTGAGCTCAGCAAACATGCTTTTGTCTGCTCTCTGGTGGCATTTCAGAGAGAATGCAAGACCTTATTAAATTTGGCCGTGACCTCACTATTTATCATGGCCTCTGCAGGGTTTGCTAGCGTTCAGGCAGTGGGCAGAGCAATGTTGCTAACCAATGAGGGATAAAATCTTTATGGAAATTTTTATTCCCTTCAACTGAGTGGTGCATAATGTAACATTGTAAAGGCATCATAATAACCCAAACACAGATCCTATTCTTCAGTGAAGCAGAGCCAAGACACTAGAATTTACTGGAGGCTTGTCACTCGCATTTCTTGAAGGCATTCAGGTTTCCGCAGCCAACAGAGTCACGCTGGCCAAAGATTCTTCGGGGGCAGTGAGAGGAGGAAGAGAACATACCCAGATACTGCCAGGGCAGCATCACTGTAGGGATCCCAGAATGGAATACATATGTCAGATATAAAAGCAGAGGCTCTGTACTGGAGAACTCATCCCCCAGGCCTATAAAACAGGGAGGAAGGGAGATTAGGATATATGACTCTTTAAAAAAATATAAAATAATGTATTGATTTGGTTCCTAGTGACCAGATGAAATTTGAATATTGTTCTTCCACCTTAGAACTGGTAGCTAACTGAGCATTCAGCTTTGCTTCAGCACGCATTTAATTCTGAAGGAGAACATCCACGCTGAGCAACATCAACACAAGTTTGAGAATGTGCATCTGTGGCTTTGTAATACGCAGATAATCAGTAGTCATTTAAATCTTAAATTCATAAAGTCCCCTTTAATGCGGAGAGTAGACCCAGGTGCTTTACATATTGTGTGTGCATGGACACACCAGATCCTGCAGCCTTTAATCAGGGGAGTAGTTGGGAGGGTTTTGAGGGGGTATCTGGGCTCATTGTTATGGCTTCCTCTTTTTCTGATTGTACCTTGAGAATGTTTTGCTCAGGCATTGGAAGGTTTTGATGGCAACAGGTGAGTTTTCAGTGGGTGCACTCTCTCACACCCCTATATATAATATAATAAAAGCAGGAAGGAAGATATAACGCTGAATGCTCTCATTCCATAGGCATGCTAAGAACAGATACCGAAGGTGAAATGATAATACAGTATGTCCTCACCTACAGAAAGATTACAACCAGAAGTGACAGAGGTCACTGAGTGCCCCTTGGGAAATCGCCTGTGTTGAGAGAAAGAGACTTTAGAAAAGGTTTAACAGAGAGAAGTGAAGCTGCAGCAAGTGCAGTAGCTGGGACCCCACTGAAGCAGTAACTCCAAGGTGTCCTTAGCAGTGGACAGGGCTAAGCTGCAATAGTAGCTTGAATGCAGAATCAAGATAGGGAGCATACTTGCCTGGCTGGGAAATGTAAAACTTTATTTTGGGAGATCCGGGTGGCTATTGTGTCGCTGACGCTAGCTTAGAATTCTTTGTGCCTCTTTCCTTTTGGCCTCTCTGTCTGACCAGAGGCCTCTGGTTTTGACATTCAGCTTTCTTCTCACTATACCTTTGCCCGCATTTGTGATCTGCATGGGAGCATGTGTTTCTGCAGCTGCCAACAGAGGACCCAAAGGTCTGATGCTCGTGCTCACTTTCTGGATGTTTCTCCTGGGCAGGAATTGTGGTGTTGGCCTCCCATGTCTCAGGATTCCAAACTCTCTTGTGTGCTGAATGCAGACCCACACCATGCCATACAAACAGTATGAGACCTCACTCCACTCCCCTTCCTACTCCCTCTGCAAGTCTAGCACTGCCCTCTCCTGTCCCACCTCATTCAGTGTTAGCCCATTCTTGGTGTGAGAGAACCCACTCTTCTCCACAGCTTCTGCACTCAGGAGCAGCCTTTGTATCTCTCTGCCTCTTCAGCTCTACACCACCTTCTTCCAGGTCTCAACTGAATCATCATTTCTTTTCTGCATTACTTATGCCTGTTCCTTTCGCTCTTCCTTTTGTTCTTATTTGAGTCAGTAGTTGGGTTACTTATCTATAATGCAGTTTTATCTGAAGGACACTATGCAAACTCAGATTGTACATTGTGGTGTGTCTGTAACATTATTGCTGTGCTATAATTTAAAAGAAACAAATTATTGAAACCAAAAATGCCTAGGTTGCATACTCCTTTCAGCATAACCCTCCCGCATTTGTTTTGGTGACCTTGAGCAATAGTGTGTGTTCCCAATGTCGCAGATAATAATAAATAATTGACACCACTCTTGCCTGTCTAAACGCAGTCCGTGGTGTGTCGGCTGTCCCTCATGGAGTTTAAGCCATGCACACCATTCTTTTTATGCTGACATAGACTACCCTGTCTACCTCCTTAGAAGCTAATGCAGTAAATCAGAGGCAGCTTAAAGGAAGACCGGGCCAACCCCCTCTCTCCCCCTGGCAAGTGGAGTCTGAGCGAATGGAACTGGAGACAGATCCCAAGCTAGAATTCCTGTTTTGTGATGTTTGGCTACATACACTCCTGGCTGTTTTGAAAGTGTATGTAAAATGAAATGACACATACAGGGAGAGATGCCTTGGATGTAGATTCCTGTTCCACTGGGTTATTTCTTGCCGTGGGGAGCCCTGAATTAGAGACTTTAAGTTTAAAAAAAAAAAGGCCAGATTTCTAAAGCTCTTACAGCTGTTGATCAGAATGTTTTTTTGTAACAAAAGGAGCTGGAGGAGAATGGGGGAGGGTCTTTGGAAATGCCTGTGTAATGTTTGCATCTACCAAGCTAAGCAGTAAATAAATTGGTTGAAAAGGTGTAACTATAAAGGTGTATACCCAAGCTGGTAAATTTTGGGGTCCTTGGATCTCAGGGTTACAGGAAGGTCAGCCTTTCCCAAACAATGAAGTTTTTTAGGTTTACAAATGAAACTAAATATTAACTGACATTATACCCCACATTCTTCATAGAAATATGGTTATGATATGAATATGGCATAACTAAGATATACTTCATGCAAAATGGCTCATGTTAGATATCATTAGAACGGTTATGGTTTGCTGAGTGTGATTATCCAATTTGTATACATGTATCATTTCTGTATCTAAAGTTAGGAATGTGCGCTATGTAACCATTACAACTAGGTGTGTATCTGGGGACACCCATCAGACAACAGGCCATCAGCCTTGATGGGCCGTTAAGAAGAAACAAGACTGTGAAGGTTTCAGAGTAGCAGCCGTGTTAGTCTGTATCCACAAAAAGAAAAGGAGTACTTGTGGCACCTTAGAGACTAACAAATTTATTTGAGCATAAGCTTTCGTGAGCTACAGCTCACTTCATCGGATGAAGATACTAATCTCTCTCCTTCCTGAGAGTCGTCCTGGGAGGTATCTGTGATGCTACTAGGGGCATGTCTTCACTACCAACGTTACGTGGCTGTGTAGTCATGGCATCAGCGCTCTTCCAGCGCTATTAAAAAAAAATACTTCCACAAGGGGAATAGCTCCTAGTGCTGGTGCACTGTCTACACTGCCATGTTACAGCGCTCCGGGGTGTGTTTTTTCACACCCCTGAGCGAGAAAGTTGCAGCGCTGTAAAGTGGCAGTGTAGACAAGGCCTTAGTCAGGTGGTCCTGTCACCTGATACTAAGCACTATCTTGGACTTCTAGTAATTTTCCACTAAGAAGAGGGAGAGATCAAGTTTGGGAAACAAAAGATTCCTGCCTTATGTAAATAGTATTTAAAACTGGAGAGGAAGGCAAACAGGACTCTCCTCCATTGCCTACCTAAGAAGAAAGACTGCTGAAAGTACCTGCAGGGACAAAGGAACTGGCCTGAGGAGGAAGGCAGGGGTGAGTCCAGCCTGAGACAGGGGTACAGACTGTAAGAAGAAATAACTGGAACTCTAAGCTACAGAAACTCTGCAACTTGCCTAAAATAACATTTAGGGGGAGAAATTACTTCTCAAAAATAGTCTCTTTAAGATCTTAAACTTAGTATGTGTGTTTTCTTTTATTTGCTCATTAATCTGCCTTGTTCTATTTGCTATCCCTTATTATCACTTAAAATCTGCCTTTTATAGTTAATAAATTTGTTTTGTTTATTAAACCCAGTTTGTGCAGTCTGGGGGGAGGGGGCAAGAAGCTCTGTATATCTCTCTTCACATTGAGGGAGAGGGCAAATTTTTATGAGCTTGCACTGTGCAGATCTTTCTATGCAGCGCAAGACAATATACCTTTGGGTCTACACGCCAAGGGAGGTGGGCACCTGAGTGCTGGGGCAAGTCCCTTAAGCTGAGCCTTCCCAGAGCTGATCTCGGAGTCTGTGTCTTTCTGCAGCTGGGTGTGGCCCTGCATGTGTGTGTGTGCTAGAGGAGCCTTAAGAGCCTGGCTCAGCAAGACAGGGTAAAGGGGGCCCAGCTGGCGGAACAGGCAGGCTCAGTGGTATTCCAGTACATCAGGGATGTACTTAAAGGGGGGACAACACGTTATAATAACCTTGAACTCCGCTACCGCCCATCAGAAGATATCAAAGCGTGTTACATACTAAGGCCATGTCTATACTTACAAGCTTACCGCGACACAGCTGTACTGATAACTGTGCTGCTGTAAGAATGCTTGTGTAGCCGTGTTATGCTGATGGGAGAGAGCTCTCCCGTCAACATAATAAAACCAGCTCAACAAACAGCAGTAACTATGTTGGTGGTAGAGCATCACCCTCCAACACAGCACTGTGAACGTGTATGCCAGCAAAACTTATGTCACCCTGGGTGAGGGGGTGTTACATCCCTGAGTTACAAAATTTTGTCTGACATAAGTGCTAGTGTAGACATGGCCTAAGTCATTTACTTACCTTGAAGGAGTGTCACATATTGGCCTCACTGTACAAATGGAGAAACTGAGGCACAGAAGGTGCTGTGACTTGCCCAAGGTTACACAGCAAATCAGTGGAAATCTTGGCTCTGTTCCCTATAGTTTTCTGCAGAATCCCAGTTTATAAACTTTCTGGATTCCACTTGTAAATTCTCCAAAGGACTGTTAAGTTTAATCTCTCTGCTTTACTTCCCTCCCCCTGCATTTCCAGCAGCAGCAGCAGCTATTACCTGGGAGGTTCATCAACTGAAACACTCATCTTTCCAAATGTCATCTTGTGTGCATTTGTTTTTGTGCTGAGTGAGAGAAGCCAGATGAAAATAGGGAGTGTGACTGGGCTGGGCATGTGCAGAGCTGAGCTGAAAGCTCTGGGCAGGATGGAGAGATGATACTCGTTGATATCAAGTTCTGTCAGCTGCAGTACTCCGCATCAATTAATCTCCTAATGTAAATAGCAGGGCGGGTTTGTTTATTTTGCTAGGCTGCTTTGTTGGCTCATTTGTTTGCTCATGGGTGAAGCCTGAACCTCTAAAGAGCTATTCACCTCACCTAAAAAAACCACATCTGTTTTTCAGTAGAACTCTTTGCCTCCCCACTAAAGGTTTGTCTGAGTTTGAGATCCACAAGATGATTTTAGCTGTTGCTACTATCTCATGTTTTATAGAGATTCTGAGCACTTTACCAACTATAGCTGGTGTAGGCAAACTACAGCCCATGGGCCACAGCTGGCCGGCCAGCCGATTTAATCTGGCCCTCGAGGTCCCGCAGGGGAGCAGGGTCTGGGGCTTGTCTCGCTCCCACGCTCCAGCCAGGGAGCAGTGTTGGGGGCTGCTCCGTGCACGCATGGTGCGGCTCCTGGAAGCAGCAGTATGTCCTCCCTCTAGCTCCTACACATAGGGGCAGCCAGGGGGCTCCACACACTGCCCCCGCCCCAAGCGCCACCCCCGCAGCTCCCATGGGCTGGGAACTGTGGCCAATGGGAGCTGCAACGGTGGCACCTGTGGACAGGGCACCGTGCAGAGCCGCCTGAGAACAGCTCCGTATAGAGCCGGAGGGGGGACGTGGCCGCTGCTTCTGGGAGTTGCTTGAGGTAAGTGCCACCCAGAGCCTGCACCCTGAGCCCCTCCCGAACCCCAACCCCCTGCCCCAGCTCTGATCCCCCTCCCACCCTCTGAACCCCTCGATCCTAGCCCAGTGCACCCTTCTGAACCCCAAACTCCTCAGCCCCACCCCAGAGCCTGCACCCCCAGCCAGAGCCCACACAATCCTGTGCCCCAAACCCTTGCCCCAGCCCGGAGCCCCATCCCACACTCCAAACCCTTTGGTCCCAGCCTGGGGCACCCTCCTACACCCCAAAACCCTCATCCCCAGCCCCACCCCAGAGCCCTTGCTCCCCCCTGCACCCCAACCTCATGTCCCAGCCCGGAGCCCCCGCCTGCACCTTGAACTCCTCATTTCTGGCCCCACCCCAGAGCCTTTACCCCCTTCTGCACACCAACCCCAATTTCATGAGCATTCATGGCCTGCCATATAATTTCCATACCCAGATGTGGCCCTTGGGCCAAAAAGTTTGCTCACCCCTGAACTACAGGCTCAGTTATGGCTCTAAAACTTGAGCCATGCTGTGGAGGAGGAGAAGCAGTGGTGGTAGGAAGGGTGTTGTGCCAGTGAAGGCCAGGGGAAGCCCAGGGGGCACCAGGAACACTGGGAAGTGAGGGTTGCCCTCACCAGTACAGAACAGGTGTAGCAGCATCTACCCCTCCCCGTTTGCCATCAGGGTGTTTAGGCAGCAGCAACATTTATGACTCCTGCATGCATGGGAGTGTTTGGGGGAGGACTGCCCAGTCCCCTCTTCTCTCCTCCACCACTGCTAATGCCTCTACGTGGTGGCAGCCATATTTTGACCCTATAATAAATAGATAGGAATATCTTCTGCTAGGAAAAATTTCAGGTGAGCATAGATGGCCCTCAGTAAGGGAAATAGGAAATCCCAAAGACTTCTCTCTCCTATCTACCTAGCTCCCAGAGACTAAAATATACCTGCATGGAGACAAACCCATCTGGCTCATCTTTACCCTACAGGCTTCAGAATGTCTTTCTGAACCAGCCCTTTCATCTCCAATGAGATACTACCCCAGGAGCTTGCTGGAATCTATGCTCTCTTTGATCAGAAACCTTTTGGCTATTTGTTTTTATTCCTTAAACCAAAGAAGCAATAATAAGCACACTTTCTCAGTGAAGGCAACAGAACAAGTGCATTGCTGTCTGTGCCTGCCTGCTGTGTTGATTAACTGTAATGACCAGAGCCTGCACCAACATAGAGATATCTTTAAGGCAAACGCTAAGGAAATTAAGAGTTTAAATTATCCTTCATATGTCCGGCATCCCACTAAAATGAATACAACCCACAGGTCACTTGGGCAGAAGTATCAATGTCAGGATGCTACATTGTTAGCATAGTAAACGAAGCTGCATAATAAATGATGTTTAAATGACCTCACTCTTTTAAGAGGTAATTGATACAGATGTACACCAGACAGGGTTGTTTGGAAGCTGAAGGCTTTATGCTTCCATCCCACACCACTGTCAAGTTTTTGTCTTTTTCTTTTCTTTAGACACCCTTCATTGTGTTTTAACGAAAGTTAGTGTAGCCAGTGATGGCCAAAGTAGGGCCCAGGGCCAAATGCAACCCACAGAGTTCTACAGCATGGCCTGCAGCCACTCTTCTATTCAATGTGTTGACTGACTCCCAGCATGCAACTGCCCATTTTGGCCTGAGCAGGCATTATTGATTATGAGAGACTGCAATTTGATCCTTTTTGTGCAAATTTAGTATACCCCTCAGCTTCCTGCCAAGTTGGCAGAGTTGCCTTCCAGTTGAATAAATATTTGGTGCCCACACACAGTTTCATTGACCCTATTTAGGAAGGACAATCCTTTTTTAACCAAACGTTTATCATTACTCCAGTAGTCCCTCCCAAGGGCTCTCTGAGTTCCCTAGTTTCCACTGAAGTTAAGACATGTGTCCCAATATTTTTGGTGTTGTAATGATGCTCGCTCTGTAATGTGGTAATACCCTGGTAAATAGAAAGATGTGATAACTATATTTGTGTATCATGTCTCTTTAAAGAAAAGTGAACTCTTGTAATGATTGTTTGGGTTTTTATGTTTACATGGCAGGGATTTATAAACTTGTTAAAACTTGCTAAATAAATAACTAGGACACACCTTTTTTTTTTAACTGGTTTTCCTCCCAGATGTCACTGCTTAGAGCTTTTCTGTGTTGGCAGTGCTGGTCTTTAGAAGAGGTGGAGCCTGGCTCTATGAGGGTGACCTAGGTCTCTTCCCTTACTTTCCCTAGTGCTATGGGAAAGGATATTAGGTTTGACATGGGCTATCCCCTGGGAAACCCAGACCAGAAGGGCTCACTGAGGATTAGCATTAGAGAGGAATCGCACACCATTGTCTGATGGTTTGTCGCATTTCCTCTGTTAATCCACTGAGGCATCTCTCTTTCCTTTCAGAAACAAGAGTACTCAAGACTTGAGGTTCCCAGAGGTCTATGTCTGTGTCACCCAGTGTGTTGTTTCATGACATAGAGTGACTGTGTGCTAATGTAAACCTGGGCTGGACTAGAATCCTTCTTTCAATGGTCAGATGCTTCAAAACAGGGGTTTTTTTATTTTTATTTTTTAAATAAATGGCTTTAAAAACTCCTTGACAAATCTAGCTGGCAATTAAATTTTCCAGAAAATGCTAATGGGCCCCAATTAGAGCTGAAAAAAGGAAAGTGATTCTGTTTGAAGGGCTGTTTGAGCTTAGGGTCCTTTTACCCACCATACATCAAGTTTTGATAGTGTCTGTTTCTTGTGATCTGTCACATCAAAGGCTGCTCTGAGTCTGCAGCAGGGTTGATGCACCTTGAATTAAGTCAAATTGCCGTCTTTTTTTTCCTGTAAAAGGTACAGATTGTGGCATGTGAGAGAAACTAATGACATTGGTACGTGCTGTTATATGACAAGACCTCACTAGAAACCAAATGATTGATCCCATTTGGCATTTCCCTGGGACAGTAAATATGCTGGAAAGCTTCATCTGGAAATGTAGCTGGATTCTGCCATCTGCCACAGATGCAATCAGTGGCTCCAATACCATTGCAGTCTTTCCTGGAGAAAAAGAGGCTCTAGCTCTAGAAACAGAATACCAAGGAAAAATCAAAAATCCCTTTGGAGCTTTCAAGGTAGAAAATCCCTAAATAACTTGAACATGTACAGGCACCCATAGCTCCACTCCCTGACTCACAAGCATATGCTAATATATAGGCACATATATATATATATCTGCATGCTCATATTGACACACACTGATGAAGACAAAGTATTATTATAAGGATCAGCTTTATGTTTTCACCTCTAATTTTCTAGGCATGATTTAATCTAATTGCCAAGGCCAAACATTTCAAAAGGTGGGGGCCCAGATGTTTAGGTGCCCAACTTTAAGCATCCTTTTTTGCGCCCTGACCCTTAAAATGTAAAGTGACGGTCCTTCTTTCAGTTCACACTTTTACACATTTCATCTGCAAAAGGGAGATAAAAGGGAGTTAAAGCTCACATGGAAACCACCATTTAATTTTACAGGTGTAGAAAACTCTCAGCCTTGAACACTGACTGCACAGACAGTGGATGAAATGTGGCATATCCCTTTGAGTTCCCTCCTTGTCACCATTCCTTTGTCTTTATCCTTAGTCTTAGCCAAAATATTCGGACTTGTATGTTCAGTTCTAGTGTAAATACCGAGAAAAGTTAATAGATGGAGTTATTTGCATCCATTCCCATAAAGTGAAATTTTGAATTTCCAGGTATTTTTCTTCCTTGGCCTTTCTTTCTACTCCCTCTTGAAGTGGGTTGCTTGGTAGATACTTTGAGCTACCTGAGTAAGGAATTAATTCTGCTGCTGGTGGGGACACCCTCTTTTCTTAATGCATAAATGACAATGACCCTGATAGCATGAAACCAAATTCTCAAGATAACATTTTAGGATCTAGGTCTCATTCCCTGTTTTCCCTAGGCCAAAAGGGTCTACTGCTAGACCCTCTTTGGAGGTGGCATGCAATACGAGTGTGGCATTATGCCCTATATTCTTCATAGTAATATTATTGATATGATCATGGCATAATTATGATGTATTTTATGCAAGATTAGTCATGTAAGATATCATTGAAAAGGTTATGATTCACTGAATATGATTATTCTATTTGTATGCATGTATCATTTTGGTATCTGAAGTTAGGAATATTGTCTATGCATCTATTACAAATGCGTTTACAGCTGTGGAACGCCCACTAGACAGAATTCAATCAGTCTAGATGGCTGGCTGGAAAGGGCCATTAGGGAGAACAATAGGTCTTAGAAGATGCTAATCTTCCACTGGGGAGCCTTCCTGAGGATGCTACGAACAGCCTCTGAGTCATGGCTGCTGTGTCCCTGCAGGGGCATGTGACCACATCACCTGGTACTGGACTCCATCTTGGAATACCTGTGTTTTTTCACTAACCAGGTGTGGGAACCAAGAGGGGAAACAAACGGTTCTCGCCATGTGCAAAAGCTATTTAAGGCAGGGGAGTGAGATCATCATGGTTCTTCACTGATTCCCCACCCAGTGAGATGCCTAAAAACACCTGAGGAACAAGGACTGGACTAGGGGAGAAGGGCTGAATCTAGGCTAGAGGGATTTCTAGCCTGTGACAGGAATACTTGGTGTTTTAAGCTGCAAGCAAGTGCAGCTTGCCCTCAAGAATCTCTGCAAACTGCCTAAATCAACAGTTAGGGTGAGAATTTGCTACTCATATCCAGTCTCTTTGGTATATTAAGCTTAGCTTGTGTTTTTGTTTATTTGTTAGGTAATCTGCTTTGGTCTTTTTGCTATCCCTTATAATCACCTACAATCTATCTTTTGTAGTTAATAAACTTGTTTTGTTTTGTCTAAAACCAGTGTGTGGAAATCATAACTTGGGGCAAAAGCTGTGTATATTCCTCTCCACATTGAGGGAGAGGGTGAATTTCATGATCTTACACTGTACAATTGGCTGTGCAGCGCAAGATGGTGTAATTTTGGGTTTACACTCCAGAAGTAGGTGCGTGCCTTAGGAACTGGGAGGTGCCTTAGCTGAGCCTTCCCATATAGAGCTGATCTCAGCATCTGTATGTAGCTGAAGCTGGGTGTGTCCCTACCTGTATGTGTGCTGGAGGGAGCTTGAGGGCCTGTCACAGTAGGACAGTGTAAAGAGAGGCCAGGCTGGTGGGTCAGGTGGACTCAGTGGTACCCCAGTTCCAGGGGGTACCCTGGGGGGAACCCATCACAGCTAGTATTACTTTTGTGGACCTAGTCTAGGATCCATTTAATGACCCCTAATAACTAGCATTCTTGCATAATTGGAATGCACAGGGAACAGAATTAGTGCAATGAATTTTAGGACTCTGTGACAGGGCCTCTGATAACTGACTTTGTTGTGGATAACAGCACACCCAGTCTCTTTATGAGGCACATCGGTGCCTGTCTGCAGTCAACTCATAGCAGTTAACATGAAGGAACTGGCATTTGCTGACCTATGTTTGTTGTAGTGTTCTCCTTTGTTCACTTTATTGCTGCCCTGCTCTTGTGCGGCAGCTAAACAATTCAGATTTGCTTTAATATATTTATATTAATGTTTTAATGCTTTGCCCATGACTTATTTTTAAAACAGCTCCTGAAATGAAAGAGAACTTCTCTGTCTGCTATGTATTCCCATGGAAATAATTTTGTTGGCACATGTCTGCCCACTGGGCTCTGAGCCAGTTAAAAGGATTCAAGTGTGTGGAGGGGATGCTGAAATGCTAAACCTTAAGGACCTTAATGACTTGACTCACTAAATATGTTGACAGTTAATTGGCTCAAACTAACACAAATAGGGAAGATCCATTACAGCTGTAAACATGCCAGCAAAGATCATAGCAGCCCAGCTAGGGACACCATCTAAATAGAAGGGGAACGTGCTGGATTCTCCCTAGAATACCACAAATGTCTTGGGTTTTTTTTGTTTCTTATCCAGTCACCTTCAGGAAAGTTATAGAGCAGGGTTAATGTGACCCCATGATTACCTGTTTTAGGTTAATTATCAGCTTTTCTCCAGCTAATTTGAAGAGAAATTGTCCTTAAGACTAATTCTCCAGGCCTAGATGTATCACAGCCAATATGGCTTGTCAGGGTGCCAGTGTGTTACTCCGAGAATGGGATAGAAAAAAAGAAAGGAAGTCAAAGCTAGCCTGGCCTACCAAGTATGCCTATCGGGAGGGTGCAATGCATTCCTCGCTAGTTTTCCAACTGCTTTTCAGAGGATTTAATGCTCTAATGGAAGAGGGAGGGGTTGACTGCAGCTTTACAGATGAATTCTTGGAAGGCTGCAGTTTGGTCCCACGAATTTGGTCATGACCTCAAAGTGTCCTGGTCACAAAGATTTATTTTGTGACTTGGTGGAAAATACCAGATTTGCTCGCTCTTCTGAGTTTCAATGAGGACAGTATGGCCCATTTTGTTGTTTGCTGCTGCGAGTCCCTGCTTCTTTGGCACCTGACATTGTGCATGGTACAGACACGGCCTTTTGTAGAATAGTCTGCCTTCACATGGCTCTATCCAGTGCTGGTGGCAGGGGCAGTGTAACAGCCCTGGGCTACTATCAATCCACAGATCAGGTACAGCACAGGCATTGGTAGTTGACTCCCGTATGGTTCCCAGTCAGCGTGCCTCAACATTGCCCAGGAGAGCCCTGGGACTCTGCAGAGTCTGCCAACCCCTTTGTGCTAGCTGGGATGATGGCTTTGTGACCTGGATATCTGTCCACCAGGTACTTGACTCCGGTAGTTGCGTGTGTTTGTGCGCGCTCTCTCGCGCTCTCTCTCTCTCTCTCCTAATTTTAGTACTTGGGGAAAAGTTATATGTGTAGAAGGCTAATCAGCCCCTTGGGGTCCAGCCACATGTCCCTCATGGGGGAATTTATACAACTTGCTACCTATGCATCATGCTGGAAATTAATCACTGGTCTACACCCCGTTTTCTTTACTATCCATGGTTTGAGCTGCAAGCTCCTATAAATAGCATCATTGTTGTCTCCATTACTTCTGTTTCTGGTGGCTACATCTAAAACCCCCACAGCTCACCCCTTGCCATGGGCTTGGGTTGCCACTGCTTGTTTCACTTGACTCTCCCCATCAAGATGTTAGAACCATTCTAACCTAAATATTTCCCATCATTGTCAAATTAAGGATTGGTTTCAGAGTAGCAGCCGTGTTAGTCTGTATTCACAAAAAGAAAAGGAGGACTTGTGGCACCTCAGAGACTAACACATTTATTTGAGCATAAGCTTTCATGGGCTACAGCTCACTTCATCGGATGCATTAATTAATTAAGGATTGTTGATCTCCAGCCTTGACCCTGCTAGAATGTTAGATTTCAGGGGTGTCTGCTAGGACTCCACGATTACTTTTTGTACGTATTGTCAGCTGCGCACTCTGCTGTGCTTTACTACCCAGGACACACTTCCACCATTCTTTCATATGACAAAGCAAGAAGCAGATGTCTGAATGGCTCAGTGTCAAGATTTATTGACCCAAGAGTTTATGTTGACTGATGCAATCCCTCTGGTCAATATTATTTCCTGTTGAAGAAAACCAGAATTCATTGTGTAGTCTGCAGTAAAGTAAAATCTCCTGGCCTCAGTGGTGCTGAAATACCACACCAATCAGAGACCATTCAAGCCTGTACCTCAGAGAGAACTGATTGCACGTTAGGACAAGTGTCTAACCCACCAAAACTTCAGAGCTTTTAAGATGATTTTTAAAAGACTTATTTCGGACTTGGATGTCCCAGTTCTTTAGTGTGATATTTGCTTCCAAGTTAACGTACATAAATGTCCCTGGGCAGAATGAAAACATGGGCCAGTCTTAGTTACAGTGCAAATGGGACCTGACTGTGTTTTAACGGTGCCCGAGATTCATGCTAAGGCCTTGGATGTGTCCAGCTGTAGGGTGTATGGGACCCAAGTACCCTCAGATACTGTCTGTGCTACTTGGACTACGGGATGCTTCCTGTAATGGAGAGTCTGGTGTTGATCTTTGTCTTTAAAGTACATTCTGTAACAAACAGTCTGTCCTCAATGTAGCGATGAAGCCTGCAGCAAACCATGTCCGACTCACTTTATCCAGCCGGCTTAGTCTGAGGATAGTATAACAAACTCGTTGGTTTGTGACTTGTCTGATCAGGATGTCTAAATCTGACTGGTATGTTGCTTAGAGCAGGACCTCTAAACAGTGGGAGGAACATCAGTTCTGTTCTTCTTGAGCATGCACCTATCTATTTTTTTCAGAGTAACAGCCGTGTTAGTCTGTATACGTAAAAAGAAAAGGAGTACTTGTGGCACCTTAGAGACTAACCAATTTATCTGAGCATAAGCTTTTGTGAGCTACAGCTCACTTCATCGGATGCATACTGTGGAAAGTGTAAAAGATCTTTTTATACACGCAAAGCATGAAAAAATACCTCCCCCCACCCCACTCTCCTGCTGGTAATAGCTTATCTAAAGTGATCACTCGCCTTACAAAGTGATTTGATAATCAAGTTGGGCCATTTCCAGCACAAATCCAGGTTTTCTCAAACCCCCTCCCCCCCACACACAAACCCACTCTCCTGCTGGTAATAGCTTATCTAAAGTGACCACTCTCCTTACAATGTGCATGATAATCAAGGTGGGCCATTTCCAGCACAAATCCACGGTTTAACAAGAGCGTCTGGGCTGGGGGGGAGGGTAGGAAAAAACAAGGGGAAATAGGTTACCTTGCATAATGACTTAGCCACTCCCAGTCTCTATTCAAGCCTAAGTTAATTGTATCCAATTTGCAAATGAATTCCAATTCAACAGTTTCTCGCTGGAGTCTGGATTTGAAGTTTTTTTGTTGTAATATTGCAACTTTCACGTCTTTAATCGCGTGACCAGAGAGATTGAAGTGTTCTCCGACTGGTTTATGAATGTTATAATTCTTGATATCTGATATGTGTCCATTTATTCTTTTACGTAGAGACTGTCCAGTTTGACCAATGTACATGGCAGAGGGGCATTGCTGGCACATGATGGCATAGATCACATTGGTGGATGTGCAGGTGAACGAGCCTCTGATAGTGTGGCTGATGTTATTAGGCCCTGCGATGGTGTCCCCTGAATAGATATGTGGGCACAGTTGGCAACGGGCTTTGTTGCAAGGATAGGTTTCTGGGTGAGTGGTTCTGTTGTGTGGTATGTGGTTGTTGGTGAGTATTTGCTTCAGGTTGGGGGGCTGTCTGTAGGCAAGGACTGGCCTGTCTCCCAAGATTTGTGAGAGTGTTGGGTCATCCTTCAGGATAGGTTGTAGATCCTTAATAATGCATTGGAGGGGTTTTAGTTGGGGGCTGAAGGTGACGGCTAGTGGCGTTCTGTTATTTTCTTTGTTAGGCCTGTCCTGTAGTAGGTGACTTCTGGGAACTCTTCTGGCTCTATCAATCTGTTTCTTCACTTCCGCAGGTGGATATTGTAGTTGTAAGAATGCTTGATAGAGATCTTGTAGGTGTTTGTCTCTGTCTGAGGGGTTGGAGAAAATGCGGTTGTATCGCAGAGCTTGGCTGTAGACGATGGATCGTGTGGTGTGGTCAGGGTGACAGCTGGAGCCATGTAGGTAGGAATAGCGGTCAGTAGGTTTCCGGTATAGGGTGGTGCTTGTGACCATCGTTTATTAGCACTGTAGTGTCCAGGAAGTGGATCTCTTTTGTGGACTGGACCAGGCTGAGGTTGATGGTGGGATGGAAATTGTTGAAATCATGGTAGAATTCCTCAAGGGCTTCTTTTCCATGGGTCCAGATGATGAAGATGTCATCAATATAGCGCAAGTAGAGTAGGGGCATTAGGGGACGAGAGCTGAAGAAGCGTTGTTCTAAGTCGGCCATAAAAATGTTGGCATACTGTGGGGCCATGTGGGTACCCATAGCAGTGTTGCTGATCTGAAGGTATACATTGTCCCCAAATGTAAAATAGTTATGGGTAAGGACAAAAACTGTGCCCACATATCTATTCAGGGGACACCATCACAGGGCCTAATAACATCAGCCACACTATCAGAGGCTCGTTCACCTGCACATCCACCAATGTGATCTATGCCATCATGTGCCAGCAATGCCCCTCTGCCATGTACATTGGTCAAACTGGACAGTCTCTACGTAAAAGAATAAATGGACACATATCAGATATCAAGAATTATAACATTCATAAACCAGTCGGAGAACACTTCAATCTCTCTGGTCACGCGATTAAAGACGTGAAAGTTGCAATATTACAACAAAAAAACTTCAAATCCAGACTCCAGCGAGAAACTGTTGAATTGGAATTCATTTGCAAATTGGATACAATTAACTTAGGCTTGAATAGAGACTGGGAGTGGCTAAGTCATTATGCAAGGTAACCTATTTCCCCTTGTTTTTTCCTACCCTCCCCCCCACCCCAGACGCTCTTGTTAAACCGTGGATTTGTGCTGGAAATGGCTCACCTTGATTATCATGCACATTGTAAGGAGAGTGGTCACTTTAGATGAGCTATTACCAGCAGGAGAGTGGGGTGGGGGGAGGTGTTTTTTCATGCTTTGCGTGTATAAAAAGATCTTTTACACTTTCCACAGTATGCATCCGATGAAGTGAGCTGTAGCTCACGAAAGCTTATGCTCAAATAAATTGGTTAGTCTCTAAGGTATCTATTTTTTGTGGCTCTCTCTAAATTTCCATGCCCCTGGTTTCTTCTGTTTTTAAAATTGTGGATTTATCCTTCTCTCCAAACTCCAATCCTGTACTGGATTCACAATTCTGAATTCATGACCTCCCAGGATAACTACATTTCTCACTGCAGAATCAAAGTTTTAGTATTTGTTTATGTATGGCCAAAAGTATTCTAGATATTTTACACAGACAAAAGGTCTTTGCCTAAAGGGCATACAACCAAAAGGTCAGATAATGCCACCTGACTCACATTAAGCAGTACCTTACATCACAGATGAAGTGGAGAAATTTACCATGCGCACATGCCACCAGTGCTCTGGGATTAGCGCTGCCTGCTTAGTGGTTTCCATGTGGAGTGTTGGTGTTTGACCCATAAAGACCTAGATGGACTGTGATCTACCTAACCCTACCTGAGAGTTGCCTCCCTTCTGGTACAAAATTGCCACAGTTACAATCAATGAAGTAGCTGAGCTGGAGTCCATGGTTTATAAGAGAATGACTTTTCTGTTGATTTTGGAATTTACTGTCCCTTCCATAGTCCAGATTTGGTGACCTTCAGGACATGCTGCACATCCACCCATTTGACTGATTACTTGAAGAAGACTGCTGAATATGGGCATGTGGAACTGCAGGATGGGCAAGAGGCTTTGATGGAAACAGAAGGGGGATGTTCTTTGTTTTCTGTTTTTTGTGGTCTGGCCATTTTGTTGTTGTGGGGTGGTGATTGGCTGCTAATCTACTGTTGCTGTTTTTGGTAATTGTGGATTCTGATTTGCAATTATTTGTGTGTCTCTCTCTCTCTCTTTTTTTTTTAAGTGTTTAAATAGCAATAAACAAGTTAATGGGGCTATAAAAACCTTATGGCAATTCAGAATGTTGTTGTATAAATGCTATTTAAAAAAGTATCTCCCATGGCGGCAGGCCTGCTGTAAAGCTGGGACTGCAGATCCTTCTACATGGTTAGAAGAGTTTAACTATTGCTAGAACACACAACTGTTCCAGAGGAGAGATGAAGTGACAGTATGTGTCTATTTACTGCTTGAAATTAAAATTAAATTACTACTTTTAAGCATGAGCTCTAGTATGGGATGCAGTCTGTAAGCCTCTAGTAGTTTGTATTTGGTTACAGAACCTGCCAGTTGAGGTCACCTTTGCTGCCTACAAATGTAACAAAATATGTATTTCTCTAGGGGGCAGAAAAATAAAACCAGATTCCAAATGTAATTCTGAAGGATGTCAGATTATTGTGCAGGGCCACAGCTAATGTATTCGGGATTCCAGAGGTGGTGAGGGGCCTCAGCTAAGGTGTTCTAAATTTCACTGCTAGTGAATTCAGAATAAAACCAGGACTATGAAAGAGGACCTAGTGGGGGATAAGGTATCAGTAACAGGATATGGAGGTTTTCACCTCTAGGACAAATCCAGTCCAGTTTGGGGAGTGAGCAAACAGTGTTCCCCTGTGACAGTGGTACAGTGACCTATGCCACTGGACTGGGCATGGTAGAAATCCCAAGAAGGAGGGAGATGGAAATGGGATTGGTAGGACCCAATCAAGTTCCCAGTATGTAGGTGGTCATAACATGTGAACCACCATTAAAATTGACAGCCTGGTTTGTAGTTTCAGTTGAGAGGCCAAGAAATGAGTGGGCCCTGGAGACTGAGCTCCCCACTGGCCCGTAGAGGGGTATCTCCAGGTCAGTCATGCAGAGCTATTTGTTTTCCCTGTTAAAAATGCATCTGATGAAGTGAGCTGTAGCTCACGAAAGCTTATGCTTAAATAAATTGGTTAGTCTCTAAGGTGCCACAAGAACTCCTTTTCTTTCTGTTAAAAAGTGTTAAAGTCTTTGGCTGAACTTTATTAAACTGCAGTTTAACACGTTGTCGGATGGTGTCAGTTTAAACCTGGATATGAGAGTAAACAAGGTCAGTTAAGGGGGGAAATTGACATCAAGTTTTTGTTGTTATGTGGAGAAATATTAAATGAGATTCCCACAGATGTCACCTACATTTACCTCCTGCCAACCTCCACAGCCCTAAATGACCTGATTTCATTGGTTGGATTTATCATGGTAAATCATCATAAATAGACCTTGGATCACCGCAGATCATCCCTTTTAGCAGAACATACATGAGTTATCCGTTATTCAAGGCATCTTCTCAACTGGAGTCTGATGATGTTGAACAGGATCCAATTAAATATAAACAGGTGCACCAAAATAACCTGGAGCATTTTAACTTCAACTGTCAAGAGCAAGGACAGTCTAAGTAAGGACTGGCACATAACTCACCCCAATAGGTTGAGATATTAAGGGGATTTTGGCCAGTCCTGTCGCAAATTGTCCAGCCTCCCATATCTAGGCATAAAAGTTAGGGGACGGGATGGCAGCTTGCATTCTGAATTCCCTTCCCTTTTTTCAGGATAAGGTTCAGCCTGAGCTGCTCTTGAGCAATTTAAGCTATAACTTCCTTAATTTGTTTGTAATCCTCCCACTAAAATTCAGGGCAGGTTTTAGAAAACCTTTGGCTGCCTGTGCTAAGCTCCCACTAACTTCACAGGGGCTCTCTGTGCTCCTCTGAGTTCAGAATTGTGTTCGGATCTCTTTGTCATGAGACTTTCTGGTGCAGTGTATGCCGTGTAGTTGTAACCGCTTCAGTCCCAGGATATTAGAGAGACAAGGTGTGGGTGAGGTAATATCTTTTCTGGGCTCAACTTCTGTTGATGAGAAAGACAAGCTTTGGAGCCACACAGAACTCTTCTTCCGGTCTGGGAAAGGTACTTCTAGTGTTACATGAAAATGCAAGGTGGAACAGATTGGTTAGGATAAGTAGAAGCACATATTGTGAGGGACCATTCAAGGCAGAGTGGCCTGTTAACACCTCTGCAAAAAGAGGGGGTTAGTAGGTTACAGATTTGGTAATAAGCCATAAATCCAGTGTCTCTGTTCAGTTCATGATTTTGTGTCTAGCAGAATGATGAATTTAAGCTCTTTACTCTGCTAAACACTTTACCTTGAATGGTCCCTTACTAGGATTGCCAATTTTGGTTGAACATATTCCTGGAGGTTTCATCGGGACATAATCTTTCATTAAAGGCTCCAGGACAATCTTGGAGGGCCGGCAACTCTATCCCTTACATAGTAGTTTTCAACCTGTGATCCACAGACCCCGCAGACTGTCTAAGATTCCCAGAGGGGTCAGCACCTGCATTTGAAATTGTTTGGGGGTCCGCAAATGGAAAAAAAAAGGTTGAAAGCCACAGCCTTACAATATGTGTTAACTACTTGTGCGAAACAATCTGTTCCACCTGGCATTTTTTGTGTGGAGTACCTTTCCCAGACCTGAAGAAGAGCTCCAAAGCTTGTCTCTCTCCCAGCAGACGCTGGACCCGTAGAAGATATTGCCTCACCCATTTTGTCTCTCTGGTGTAGTATATGTCATTTTTTAAAGCGCTGCTTCTACTGGTCCCCTGGGGCAGGACCCCCCCCCCCCCGCCGTGTCTTAATTTTAGTGGCCTGATGAGGTATTTGCGTCCTGCTTGTGTCTAGAATAGGTTTCTCATTGGTAATGGGGTTTTATTCAGTCCTTGCCTTTCTGTGACTTGCCTGCAGTTTGCTCTTGCTGCCTCTGTGTGGCTTACGCTGCACGTTGAGTCACCTCTCTGTCTTTATTCCAGCAGTCAGGCCGCTAATTAAGTGCACAGGCCGGCCCTTCGGTGCATAATATTGTAATGAGGTAGGAGGGCTTGGGCTAGCCTAGCCACCGCTGTCTTAACATGAGCAGCAGACACTGTTCCTGGTGTCAGGAACTAGGAAGAAGCTGACTCCTTCCTTTGGATCTGACTGGCACATACACACTGAAAAGCAGATGGGGGAGGTCCGCTTCTGATGCGGTGCATGAGCAGGGCAATGAGCTAGAGAATCTCGGAGAGGAATCACCGGAGTTTGCTGAAGATGGGTAACCAGCCGGGGAGACCGGAGGAGCTGGAGCAAGGTCTGTGTGTACTCGGGAGGCTGCTTGTATTAGCTCTGCGTTGTTGTTCTCTGTGTCTCTCTCTGCTTTTGCCGCACACGCTTAGTTCGTGCTCTAGATATTTAACTGCACAGTCCGATTGAGCAGAAAGGAGAGGCGGCTGTCCTGTAATGCTGCTGTTTCGGAATGTTCCCAATATGCTGGAGATAGTACAGTTGTTTACCTTGCGACTAGGAAGTGCCATTCATTGTTGGTACATACCTGAAATCACAACGCCCTCCTTACATGAGGATTTCGAAAGAAACCCTTTGCTCCTTTGAGTAAAGAGCCTGAGGGATTATCAGTCCACGTAGTCTACATGATGCAGCTAAAAAGTTGTAATGTATATCTCTTGATGTACAACATATCAGGATCTGCAGGGTGAGCCTCTGCCATTCATTGTTTATGGCCTGAGGCCTTAGGTTTTCCAGGCCTTTAGAATTTAAAATAATGCCTTTGTGAAGAGTCTCTCTCTTTCCATTGTCTCTCTGAAGCAGTGCTTTGCATATTAAGCACTCGAACGTTTTATGGAAGGTGGGGTCTAATGGCAGGTACATTTCATTCCCCACTGCAAGCGTATATGGCTATACTGTGTGTTGAAACAAGCTGGTAATCTGCCTTTATTGCCCTGATGGCTGCCCTCTGGTTCACCCTGCTTGCCTCTGTGACACCTACTGAGGGGAGAACGGTGGGCTCTCTTCGTCCCTAGCTAAGGGACTGTTTGAGCTTAGGACCTTCGAAGGTGCAGAGAGATCACTCAGCAGATAATTTACTAGCATTCTGCTTCTTCTCACTGTTGTCATGGGGCGTTTATTCCCAAAATTCTATCAAGACCGTTTTGGGGAAAGACTCTTGATAAACCAATGGTATAAGTGCAAAGCAGGCCTGTAGCTAGCCATTTGAAATGTAAACACCATGTAGTTGATCTGGGGTGGGGTGTGGTGATGGAATCAACACTTCCCATTGCCACCTGTTGGAACATGTGATCTTCCAAGATAGATCTCAGAGCAGCAGCCATGTTAGTCTGTATCCGCAAAAAGAACAAGAGTACTTGTGGCACCTTAGAGACTAACAAATTTAGATCTGTCATTGGATGTTAGCACTGCAGTGGTAGAACTCTCTAGCAGTATGTTAATAACCAGCCTAATGAAGAAAATAGTCCACCAATAGTCAGTCACCAGAAGAAATGCTGCCCCAGGGAAAAGGAAAGTCTCACTGAAGCTAAACGTGTGTTATTCTCATTGCGGGCGGGGGGGAGCTGATATTACAAAGTCAAAGGGGTGGGTGGGAGACAGGGGCTCCCATAGCTCAAAATCAGAATTCCAGGAAATGGACTCAAATTTTCAAAGAAATTTACAGAATTTGAATGCCTAGCTGACATTAAAATGAATCAGTAATGAGCATCTAAATCCCCTTGATGGCTTTGAAACTCTCAGCCTTAGTTTCAAGCCATGCTGTAAGGTTTTTGTGTTGAGGGGACAGGGTTACAACCCCATTGTCCTCAGCAAGATTAAAATCCGTTCTTGCAGTGTATATGGGATTGGGTCTTGTTTTAACCCTGTTCTGGGGGCGAGGGATAGCTCAGTGGTTTGAGCATTGGCCTGCTAAACCCAGGGTTGTGAGTTCAATCCTTGAGGGGGCTATGTAGGGATCTAGGGCAAAAATTGGGGATTGGCCCTGCTTTGAGCAGCGGGTTGGACTAGATGACCTCCAAGGTCCCTTCCAACCCTGATATTCTATGCTTTGCAGGATAACAGCATGACTGAGGAATACAGTTAAATGGTCACCTTGATGGGGGGCTAACACTGGCCATGAGAACCTAAATTTCAAGCATGAGAGGTAGATGAAAGCTTTGCTTCCGATATCTCTTGCTTGTTGATGAGACCCAGGGATTCAGAAGCTTTACTCTTTGTCACTTCACCATAAATGCCAGTATGTGGTGGCTTTGTTTCTGTTTGAATGGAGATTGGGGCAAATTTTGCTCTCATTTTCAGAAGTCTGAATCCTCAATTACTCCAAATTTACACTGGGTGTACCAGAGCAGAATTTGGCCTACCTGAGTCCTGTCCTTGCTGTGGCTGAAACGCTGCAGGCTTATACAATTCTGTGTAAACATAGGTTTCAAAGTAGCAGCCATGTTAGTCTGTATTCGCAAAAAGAAAAGGAGTACTTGTGGCACCTTAGAGACTAACAAATTTATTTGAGCATAAGCTTTCTCACTTCCGAAAGCTTATGCTCAAATACATTTGTTAGTCTCTAAGGTGCCACAAGTACTCCTTTTCTTTTTGTGTAAACATAGTTATTGAGGTCAGTTTCCCTGGTTGGCGTGGCCAAGAATTATTCTGCTGACAACTTTATGGACACTGCCTAGGGCAGGTTTGATGTGTGGCTTTCCTAGGTAAGATAGCCAGTGATACCTAAGGGGCAGATTTTTAAAGATATTTCTATTGATTTAAATGGGAGTTAGGGGCCTAAATTACTTTAAAAATCTGGCCTTAAATGCTTCCAGTATGCTTTGGATCAGAGCGGAGTTCTAAATAAAATCCATGGTCACACACATCCAGGAAGCCCACATTTAAATATGTTTGCTGCTAATTCAGTTTGAGCTGTAGTGTGCACAGAGCCTAGGAGAGAAGGGAAGCCCAGGTACACCAACACATGTTAAATGCCATGCTGGGGTTAACCAAATCCTACAATACACTTCCTGCTGTGTCCAAGTGGGAGTGAAATGCTGTGAGACAGGGATGTGGAGCTTTGTCTAGCACTGCTCTAGCATGTCAGTAAGGAATGCATCCGATGAAGTGAGCTGAAGCTCATGAAAGCTTATGCTCAAATAAATGTGTTGGTCTCTAAGGTGCCACAAGTCCTCCTTTTCTTTTTGTGGATAGAGACTAACATGGCTGCTACTCTGAAACCAGTAAGGATCTAGCTAGCCTCAGAAACAATCATAAAAAGCCATACCAAGTGCAGCAGCATCTGACTTCAGGGCCTGGCGGGTTCCATTTGAACAACTCTGGCCATCTCCCCTGACTGACACGGGTTGCAATGTAAAGGATGGCAGCAATTGTGATCATTCCAGGCTGTTGGCTGGGTGTCAGTGCTGTCAGGAAGCAGGAGGGAAATCCTCTTTACCAGGTAAAAAAGTTGGGAGCAGCCAAGATTACATAGGGGATCTGAGAGAGGCACTAACTAGCTGAGGAGGATATTTGGGAGGCTGGAAGTGGTAGAGGAGAAGAGATGCCAGGGAGGATGAGTTTTCATAAAGGGTATGTCTACACTGCACACTCCTTATGGCAGCATTTAGAGTACATACGCTGCATGCCTTCAGACCGATGTAAATAGCAATGTAGAGACATGCCTGAACCATTTGTGCATGTACCCTACACCGTTCTCTGCACTCCTTGTCTATGCTGTTGTTTTTACCAGTGTGCTGTCCTGCTTCCTCCCCTATTGCTGGAGCCTTTCCCCACTGCCTGCCCCCAGCCAGAGCCTTTCGCTGCCACATGTATCTATGCACTACAGTGTGGATGCAGCCCACTTTTCACTGCGGCATGTAGCTACACTTATCCTACTCCCTGCCGCTTGTGGTGTTGCAGTGTAGACATACCTAAAGTGATCTGTTGTTTGGTGTCTAAGGCCCAGTCTACACTTGAAAATTAAGTTGGTATAACTAAGTCACTCAGTAGTGTGAAAAGCATTCCCCTGAGCCACATGGATAGCACAACATTCACTCGGACTCCTCCCAAGCTTGTCTACGTTCTGCCAAGGTCATTAGTGTATCAAACCCAGGGACAAGGACATTCCTTTGCAATATACTAGACCCCACACACTTTTCATCCTCCCAAATTCCACAGTCCTTTTTAATCTCTTGGACCATAATTTGAAATATGTTTACACTCGTAGGCTTTATCTACACTGGACTTTTGTTGGTAAAACTTGTCGTTCAGGGATGTGAAAAAAACCATACCCCCAACAACAAAAGTTTTATCGATGAAAAGCACCAGTGTGAACAGCGCTTTGTTGGCGGGAGAGCTCTCCTAGAGTGAAGAGCCCTATAGAAATGCAGAGATATTGTTCGCTATTCAGCAGAATTAGTTCTCCAAGTGCCAGGTCAGGCCCAGAGCCAGTGGAAAACATTACATGTGATGATATTGTGTAAAATGAGGCCACATCACATAGGAAATAGTTGGAGATCTTCATAGGAATTGTGTGGAGGAGTACAAGACCATGCCATCTTATGGTATGTAGCAAGGGGAACCACTCAGATATCCACTTTGGATTACCAATAGCTACTTATATGCAGTGCTGTAGCTGTATTGGTCCCAGGGTATGAGAGAGACAAGGTAGGTGTGGTAATATTTTTTTGGACCAGCTTCTGGTGGTGAGAGACACAAGCTTTGGATCTATACAGAGGTCTTCAGATCTGTGCTTGTCTCTCTCCTTAGCTGGTTAGGCAGCCTGGATTTCTAAGCAAGCATTCTGCAGTCTTTGAAGATATCAATGAACACAGTGTGAGATTGTGTTTTCTGTTTATCCTCTTCAAATTTGCAAACTTGATGATTAAAATCATTGGGAGTAGGTGGAAATAATGGCTTGAAAACAGCAGGGTTCAGCAGAAATGATAATATCTCTATTTGGAAAGAGGTGACCAGTGAGGTTATCCAGGGGTTAGAGGTTTTCTTTGTTGGGATTTTGCTCATTGTTTAATTGGCTTGAATGAGAATACCAAATGTAAGAGAATACTCTTGGGTAGCATTGCTGTACCCTTTTAAACATCCGCTCCGTCCCACCCCAGAGTTGGCTACATTTCATGGTGGAGGAAGGGATTCCTCTGTGTATGTGTAGTTCATAAAGCATTTGGGATCTTTCAAGATAAAAGGCACTATAGAAATATGATTTAATTATGGTGATTAACTTCATTTTTAATGTATTTCTTGCTTTCTATCATCTTCAGAGTCCTCCTCCAAGTCCCTGTTTCCTCTGCTTCTCCCACATTCCCCTTGTTAATACTGGAAGCCTTTTATTTGAGCTCTGTGATGTGTCGGCATATCACCTCTGCCAAATAAGAGCCCAAGAGAACAGATTAATTTGAAAGGGGAGTGGGGAGCAACCAAATTAATGACTCTTGACTAGTAGTTTGTATGCAAATAAATACCAACTGTAAGCTGCATCCTCCAGGGGTTCAAATGGTGAGTCTTAGACCTTCTGTTCGCCAGTAGAGCCAGCAAACCACAACTTGTGGTGGACAGATTCATTCTTTAGTCACCTCTTCCTCACATGAGCTGCTTGTGCCTGTGTAATAATCTGAAGAGTAGTAACAAACTACTGATTAAACCAGCCTTGTACAACTTTATTTGCCTCAGGAGAGTAATTTTTATTTCTATTTTAATTTGCCCTATCTTTTGAGGCCAGCTGATGCCAACCATGATGGTATATTTTTGTGATGTGACCACAGTTGCACTAGAACTGGACTCATCACTAAATCATTCCACAGAGGCTGACAGATGTCAAATGGCAACAGTCACTTTTGGTCTGTAGGCCAGCTGATAGTCTCTCTAGGCTGTATTCATTCCAGGAATCCGTGTCCTAGGTTGGGGTGGCCCTTTAGCCACTCCAGTGACTAATTAGCTGCCTCCCAAGTGATGTGTTTGAGGCCAGGGTTCAAGTGATAACCTGCAGGTCAACAAGAACCAGATTTTTAAAGGTATTTAGGGGCCTGCCTCCCATGGAAATCAATGGGACGTAGGTGCCTAAATGTCTTTAAAAATCCAGCCCGGGGAAGAGACTGCAAGGGCCCCAGAGTCAGGGGAAAGGAGCTATATAGGGGGCTGTCCACACCAGTGGGATGGAAGTCCTGACTGGTGATAGCTGGTGTGTGGGCAGGGGCAGAAGCCTGTTGAAGGGCCTTTAGGAAGGGGCAGGCAGCAGGATATGTTTTATGCTTTCTGACTGGTTTTGGACAATTTTGGTTTTGAAAAATAAACTCATCCCTGGAGAAAGGGACTGAAATTTTGTGTGCTTGGGAGTTTTATTTGACTTGACTCATCAGCTTGTGCTATGGCTAAAGGGCTCTGTAGCTTGTGTCTGAACCATCCAGTCTCCCAGTGCTGGTGTTACGTTAGTATCCATTAAGAATTAATAGAATGGATATAGTATAACAGTAAATGTAAAAGCCAGTCTGCCTCTCGGGGGGTTGACTAGATTCATTATGTCCTGTCAGTGATGGAAGGGAAGGAAAGCAGCACTGGATGGCAAAGTGATGAGCTTTTCTGCATTGGCACTGGCAGAATGTTAAATATTGCTGCTGACTTAGTGGGGCGGGAAAGAGAAGACTAACTCCATTTTGTTCAGGTTCTATTTGGCTCCTCAAGGCCTTATGGTTAGGAAATTACTTGTGGAAACCGTAGCATGGCTAGGAACTCCATCTTGGGGCTGGTCTACACTACCGCTTAAGTCAATGTAACATATATTGTTCAGGGGTGTGAAAACAACACCCCCCTGAGCGACGTAAGTTGTATCGACTTAAAACATTGTCCACACCACGCTATGTCTCGCCAACATAGCTCCCGCCTCTTGTGGAGGTGGAGTAATTATGCTGATGGGAAAAGTGCTCTCCCATCCAGCACAGCACATCTTCACCAGACATGCTGCATCGATGCGGCTGTGCCGATGTAGCAGAGTAGTGTAAACTTGCCCTTGGTCCATCCCTTCTGAAAGATCCTCCTATGGGACTTCCATCAAATAGCAGCACAGGATGTGTCCTTGTAGCTTTGCCAAAGGGAGTCTCACTGATAGAGCTGCTGCTGCCTCAGTTGCATTAAAATGGATGTATCTTGATCTGTTCAATTTAGCTTCATTGATTCTTCCTCTTGTACATTAAATCAGTCTTTATAAGATCTCCCTTTGAAAGATAGCTTTAAGAGTTGCTGGGGCAAATTGAGGCCAAGTGTAAGAAGGCACCTCTCTGTTGACTCTATTGGTGTTGCACCTGCTTGTATCAGATCTGAATTTGGTCTCTTGTATGTTGCTCACAAGCTGGCAGCAGCAGGTAAGCATGTCTTTTGATCTTCCAACTTTCTTTCCTTGCAGGTTTACTCAAGCCTCCAGGATGATAAAAGATGGTCCTTGGTCACAATGCTGGCTAATCCAGACTTTCCACACATCTTAATAGACCAGCTTTCCTTTCTTCCCTGATTATGAACTCCGTGCATATGCCTAGATAGCTCTCAAAAAGTGCCCTCTATTATTTTCAGTGCAATGGCAGGGCATATATTGCTTCTCTATGACCCCATGGTCTGAATGTCCTTCAAAGGATAGATGTTGAACGTACCAAGGTAGCTTCTTTGGCTGAGTGCTCCATCCCCCTGCGTGGGACGATCTATGATTATCACTGTGACTATTCCTATGAGCTCATAAGGTTTCAACTGAGCTACAATTTTCTATCCTTGTAATCAGCATTAATTACATTACATTGACCTGATCAGCAGGAGGTTTAGCCAATGGTAATATGCAGAAATAAAAGAAGTAAGTCTTGGGGACAGACATGTTCTGATGATGGAAAATGTGTCCTTGGGAAAACAAAGATTAATGTGGGCTGCAGGGTCCTGTGCTGAGTGTGACTTGTTCAGGTAAGTGCTATCTGTGACAACTTGGGTATATACTCCTCTCTTCTAGCAAAAAGAAAAGGAGTACTTGTGGCACCTTAGAGACTAACAAATTTATTTGAGCATAAGCTTTCGTGAGCTACAGCTCACTTCATTGGATGCATTCAGTGGAAAATACGGTGGGGAGATTTATATACACAGGGAACATGAAACGATGGGTGTTACCATACACACTGTAACCAGAGTGATCAGGTAAGGTGTGCTATTACCAGTTACTAGCTGAATGCTTAAGTGGCTTTGGTCTCTGTATTTTGAATTGAATTTGCCCAGATGCTAGGAAAAAGTGCTGGAGAACAGGCTGAGTAAATACATCCTTGTCTTCTGATATTGCTGAGCTCCCAAGTGTTGGACCTAAGTGTTAAAGATCATGGGTGAAATCCCACTGAAGTCCATTGGAGTTACTCACTATGGGCATGGCTACACTGGAAACTTCCAAAGTGCGAGTGTGGCCATGTGCAAGCGCTGGGAGAGAGCTCTCCCAGCGCTCCTGGTAATCCACTTCCACGAGGGGATTAGCTCAGAGCGCAGGGAGCATGGCTCCCAGCGCTCGGAGCCTGTCCACACTAGCGCTTTAAAGCGCTCAGACTTGCTGCGCCCCGGGGGATGATTTTTAACACCCCTCAGCCAGCAAGTTAGAGAGCTATAAAACGTAAGTGTAGACAAGCCCAAAATGGTAACTGTAGTTCTTTGAGAGAGTTGCCTGTGCATGTTCACCCTCCCACTTCTGTCTCAGCTTTCTTACAGGACTCTTGAGTTTACCAGAATAAACTGAGGTGGTGGGGCTATGTGGTCCTTTTACAACCTTGGCTCTAAATGTTTGGTGCCAAGAGGTGTTTTTTGTAGCCCCACAGGCTCTGTTTTCCAGAAGCATTCTGATACTCAGCACCAGTAGGAGTGCATTTCACAAGTATGACTAGACAGAGAAGAACCATGGTTACCCTGGTAAGTAACCAGGGTAACAGGGCATTTCCTGTACCCTCCCAACAATCAGTGTTTGAATACACTGGCTCCCTCCCCTGGTGAGTGAGGACAGCACCCCTGCACCGCAGTACAGAATGCTTCCCCTGAGGTGGGCCAGCAAGCTGCCTTAATAGTAATAGCTGAGCAAAGAAGCTTGCTGGGAGAATCCCATGCTGGATTTTCCAGCCCCTAAAGGGTTTGGGCACTTTGGTGGTGTAACATTTACATTGAAGGTGTAGTAATTCTTTACAATGCCAAGTTATTAAGCCTGATGCAATCGCTTCTTTAGGAGCTGGTCCTCCAAGGGTGTGGATAATGATCTGTTGGCAATGGGCTGGATCACTACAGGACAAGGAAGGAAAGGACGTTTTAAAAATAAGTCCCAGTAATTGTTTTCACAGGCAAGAAAGCAAATGCAAGTGTCTCTTGCTGTAAAGCGGGTGCTTGGGCCCAGTGCTCACGTGGGACAGCACCAGCTCAGTGGGATGCTTTACTAATCCAAATTAATTGAGGCACTAAACAGCCCCCAAATGTAATGGGATTGGGAAGACCCTGTGCACAACCAGTTCCTGTAGTGAATGGGGTTCATCCCTCTATGGCGACTGGGTTGGGTATTAGCTCAGCAGCACCACTTTGCAGGAAGCATTATGTCCCTTACATTTGTCTGTCCATAGCAAGAATAAAACAGCTTCTAAATGCATCGTGTGAAGCCAGACTGCTTCCTTTCCTGATTTGGGGTGAATCATGTGAGACTTTCTCCCTAGTGAAGAGAGGTTTTCAAATCTGCTCCACCATCCAGAATTCTGGTCTAAAACAGTCCAGGGATCACTTGCTGCTAGTGATAATGCTGTTATTAGATCATCACTCTGAACAGTTACCGGGCAGTGTCCCCTCCTCCTTTTCCCCTTGCCTCAGGTGGAATAAATGCTGCAGAAGTTTGGGTGTATAGATTTTAACATGTTTAAACAAAGGTAGCTGAAAGTTTAAAGCTGAAGTTTTAGCTCAGCCTGGCATAGTGTGGGGCAAGCTCTGCACAAAGAGCCCATTCACAGCCCCACCAAGGCAGCAGACATCAGACCAGAAGTACCTCCTGGTTTGTATGTTGGCCTCCCACAAACAGCTGTGACCATGCACCTCACTGCTCACCTGACTCTCTGTCTGTTGTTCCTCTCCTGGACGAGGGGCACAGTTCTTCCAATGCATGTCCAGCCCATAGGTGTCTCCTGAGTGCAAGCTGACAATTCTGAGACTTAAGATGGGAGGGGAAATACTCACTAGGAATGTGTGAGTGCTTATCTCCCACAGGCTGCGAAACACTGCTTTTATGTCACATCACTGAGACTGAGGAAGAGACAGCATGATAGAAGCAGATATCCTCTCACCCTCTGCAGCTCTCACCTCCTCTACACAGGGCTTCTTTGAGGCTCTTTGACTGGGGAAAACCTTTGATTGGTCTTTTAATTATTAACTGTTTTTTTTTTTTTAAACCAAACAGTTGAAGTTCTTCCTCCTTTGAAGTGGGCAACCCTTTATAGGTAACATTCTTATTGCACTGTGGAGCATTCTTTCTATTTTCCTTCTGCCCTCTTCCCTGCCATACCCTCATCTGGACAGCAGTGCTCCTCACCTATGCAAGGGGTTGAACTTGTGTGTAATTTTTGTGCTCTCAATCCAGTTCCCAGTGGACTGGTGTGCAAGCCACAAAACCCACCTTCACAATATATACTAATTGGCCCCCTTGTTGGCATCTTCAGCAGAGAGGTAAAGGTATGGATGGTCACGAAGTCTGAACTCCCTTTTCCACCTGTAGAGATGGTCCCTTTAGCCAGTATAGAGGCATATTAGAGGTGTACTGTGGATGAAGTATATGCTACTGCTGTCCATGTTCTGGTCATCAAAGGATTTCAATATGCAGGGCTGTCAATTGTGTTAATTTAGTGCTTATGTTTCATCAGCACTAAATTAACACAGTACTTACAGAACAGAAAAAATAGTAGTCCCTTTCTATATCACACAGCATTTGGGTTCTTAATGGCCGTTAGGGCTTCAGGGACATGCACCATCTGTGGAGATTTCAGAGTCTCTGTGTATTGTTCCTGTCAAGAGGTGGATAAATCCCCACATTCCAATCCTATAAACTAGCCTCTTCTAATGAGCCATGCTGAGAATGGGCCATCTTTTCTCTTTTCCAGGCATTGGTTTCACAAACTTCCAGTGGATGTTTGACTTGTCTCCTAGTTGCTAACTTTAACCATAAACTAACACTAGGCTTGGCAGGATTTCTTTTTTTTCTTATTGTTTCAATGGATAATATTGATGTTTATTTTCAAGCATTTTTTTCTATTTTTATCTATTTAATTTTTCACAGTTGTGCAAAATTATTGGGGGTGGAGGGTCAATATAACATGTCAAAATATACAAAGTAAATAGCCTTAAATCAAATTCTAAATTGCAGCATTTTTCATTCTTTGCTGGTCTGTAAATGCAGCTTATTGATGAATTTATTTATTTTTTGTCTGTGTGTGGTGAAATCACCAGTTACTGACATTTACTGATAAAAATTTAATTTTTCTAAGCCAAACTACCTCTTGGTTTGGCTCCACAAAGGCTCCTTCAGAGGCTGGGACCCTCCTTTCCCTTCCCCCAGGGCTGGATAAACTGCATATCCTCATGGGCAACTGTTTGCTAATAGGTTATGGAGCTTTAGCAGGCTGGCTGGAAACCATAATAAAACCTGGATTATTACATGGCCACCACCTGTGATGAAACTCTCAGTTCTTTCATTAAAAACCATCCCTGCAGTATTACAACTCTTAATTTCAGCAAATGGGTGGGTGTGGAGGGTTTGTTCCCCATGCTGCATGCTATGCAATTTACCAATTAGAATAACAAGTAGTGTAAAAACGATTGGACCTAAAAATCAGTGCCTTGGGAAAGTGTCCTGTGTTGCTGGGCAGGGACCTGTGTCTTGAGTTTTCAGTTTTAATCTCTTGATCTGGGCTGGCAGAGGTGGGAAATCAGTGGGGACAGGATGTACTCTTTACTCAAGGCTGGGTTCCCCAGTCCAGATATTGCCATCAGTGCCACCCAGCTGCTCCTCCACCATGACAGAGGGACCACATCTTAGTGGCATGCTGACCCCATGCACCAGGTTGCAATGCCCCTCGGTTTGGTGGCCCTCTCAAATGGGGGGCGTGAGGCAAACTGCCTCTTTTTTGCCTCCTCCTCTTCATGGGCGTCCCTCAGCCCAGTAACTGCAGACATAGACAGGTGGGGGACCAGAACAAATGACTTAGTCATATGTCATGCATTTCCACATCTATGAAACTGTGCATTTCTGTAAGAGATTGCACATTTACCCCAGTGTGAACTTGTTATTTCCTGCCTCAATCTCTGTATTTTGTGACATAAAATTCTCCAGTTGGAACAAATTGAGAATTTTCCTGTGTTTTCCCCAGGTTGTAAATTTTGCTCCTTAGCTTGGCAGTGGGAAACATGGAAAATGCCAAGTGAAACGATGAAGTACTTCACAAATGTGACCAGGGTGTGATGATTCTCTGGCATCACGAACTTTCACACTGATCTAGCTGGGGGCTGTGTATCCTGTTTTGTGAGACCTTAATGTAATGGTCTTGTGACTATAGGGTGTATGACACATCTCCTCAAAAGTGGGGGAAAATGTGGCTTTCTCCCTTCACAGGCAATAGGTCAATGGGGAAAGACAGGCAGGACTCAGTTTATCCCATATGCTCCTTTTTTGACCCTTGTAACTTCTGTAAAGTATTTTCCAGTGTTACAAGTAGCAGAATATGACTGTGTCTATGGGCATGGCAGCATTCCATTCAGTTGGCTAGAGTCTGCACTGAGGAGACTGTGATACTACCACTTCCTTTTTCCCATAAGCAGCTGAGGATGAATGAATTGGTCCCAACAGTCTCCAGGAAGGTGCTTCTGGCATTGGGTCTTTCTAGTTAGAACTGCATTTTAATCTCACACTCTGTTCATGGAGGAGGAGGGATAGCTCAGTGGTTTGAGCATTGGCCTGCTAAACCCAGGGTTGTGAGTTCAATCCTGGAGGGGGCCATTTAGGGACCTGGGGCAAAAATTGGATATTGGTCCTGCTTTGAGCAGGGGGTTGGACTAGATGACCTCCTGAGGTCCCTTCCAACCCTATGGTTCTTGGCAGCCTACTGGCATGATCCTGTGAAGTTTGGCTGGTCTGAAGGGGTTATGGTATGTTTGACCCCCTTTTCTTTTTGGATTGCTGTTGTCCCTTCCCACACTGTCACAGATGGGAAGTGTTTGTTAACTAATAGTTGTCAGTAGCTGAAGGAATCCTTTATCCATCTGATGCCAGGTCAGATATCTACTAGAGTTCCCGTTTGACAGCCATAGGTAAACTGGAATTAGATTGTTGGCCTACCCATTGCGCCATAAGGACCATCAGTAACTGAATTCACACAGTCTGTATGGATTTGGTTTCAGTATCTTTATTTGCAGTGCTCCTTTTGACCCCCAATGCAGGTGTTCTGTTTACTGTTCGTCTGTATAATTATATTTTCCAGAAACATGATGATAGCTGTTCTGTCAGCATTATTAAAGCTGGTGCTGTTGAGTATTTTATTAACCTCTGCCCTGCATTAATGAGGGTTCAAATGAGTAGGTTGTGTTTTCAACAGGGAGGATCATCTGCTGGGCAAAGAGCTACAACCCATGAAGATGCTGCCCTGGGTTCTAATCCCATCTAACAGACAGTTGCCTTAAAACAAGTCCTTGTTCAGTCTCACCAGCTGAGAAACTAAGTAGAAACAGCACCTCACTTAAAATCAGATGCTTTCTTTGAGCAGTCTTCCTGGGGTAAATCTTAAAAAGAGCCCTCATTTGGCTCCCTAAAGCTGAGGCGAGCCTTTCTCTGAAAGATGGGAGGCTCAGGACCAGCAGCACAAGCACTTTCCATGAGAAAACACACAGCAGAGATATGTCTCCTGCTGCATTACAAGCTTCAGGTCTGTATTTTAGCTTCTCTTGACTACTGTGCATTGTTGAGGTGGCTCATGTCACATCGGTCAGTTGGTAATCCCATTGCAGAGATTGTATTCATAACTGTGTGCAGTGCTTACTTTTCCTAAGGAGGCTTAACACCTCCAATAAAAGTCCTGTTACTAAATTTCTTCCATTACAAACCTCTATCCCAGTCGCATTCTTGCAGACTGACTACTGAAATATATGGTCATGCTGACCTTTAACTGTTCCACTGGACCCCTTGAACCCTCATCCCAAAGGACATTGCATTTTAGAAGGCCAGTGACCACCCTGGCTACAGCAGCAGCAACTAAATCATTCATACAGCTTCCTTGGATGTTGAATGCAGCTTTCTAACAGGCCACCCTAATCTTTCTTCCTTTCTTGTCTTGTGGTTCCGTCTTTCCTTTGTCTCTTTCAAATGGTTCTGTAAAAACTGAGAAACGGGTCGATTCAAAATGGGTTTTGCTGAGGGTATAAAATGATATTTTAATTTAAGCAAAATCTCTGTTTAAGTCTCAGGATGAGACTAAAAGAAACCCTGAAATTAGGTTCAGATCAGAATTTGCAGTTCAAACCCACCTCTCTGAAGGGCCAAAACAGAATAGCAAATCCAAACAGCCAATCTTTGAGAGTGCTTAAATTCAGAAGCAAATTTCAATTCCCACCCCTGGCTGAGTGAGGAAAGTTTTGGTTCTGCTCATTCCCTCCATCACTGCCTCTTCTCCCCGGTTGCTGAGGGTAATGGGAATTGTTAGTGACTCTGTGGCTGGCTCCACGGTGCAGATGATGAGTCTGCAGAAAGCAGAGAGAGTGAGATCTCTGGGCCCATTTACAGGACTTTCTGTATCTCATTTTGACAGGCGCGTAGGCAGGAAATGTTCTGGAACAAACAAATAAAACCAGCGAGTGGCCCAGTTCAGAGAAATGCCTGTCATTTTTGCCTGTTAATACCATAGGTGCAAAAGAAAGGCTCGGACCTTATAAGGCTTACAGAAATAATTCTTTATCCAGCCAGGAATTACTCCAGACATGGAACTGGCAAAATAAGCTCCGGCAATAGGGTTCACTGTGAGTGATTTTTGTACACCGAGATCACTGCTCTGCTATAAATTGCACTAGACTAGGGTCAGTTAGGGTTTCCAACCCTCTCAGTTTCACCAGGAGGCTACTGGAATTGGGCTCTATCTACCAGGGGCCACTGTAGCCAAATGGGGAGATTTTAGGCGCTAAAAGTCTGGCAGCGCAGTGAGGCTAAGGCAGGCTCCCTGCCTGCCCTGGCCCCGCGCCACTCCCGGAAGCAGCTGGCATGTCCCTGCAGCCCCTGGGGGTGGGAGGCGCAGGGGTCTCCACGCACTGCCCCCACCCCGAGCACCAACTTTGCAGCATTGGGAACTGCAAAGGGGGCAGAGTGCCTGCAGGCAGGGACAGTGTGTGGAGCCCCCTGACTACACCCCCCCACCCCCAAGGGCCACAAAGACGTGCTGGCCTTTTCCAGGAGTGGTGTGCGGAGGGGGCAGCATGCGGAGCCACCTGGCCCCGTTTACCTTGGGCGGCTCCCGTGCAGCGGGGCTAAGGCAGGCTCCGCCCCTGCAGCTCCTATTGGCCGCAATTCATGGCCAATGGGAGTTGTGGAGTCGCTGCACAGGCAGCACGTGGAGACCGCTGGCTCCCCCACGGGCCACAGAGACGAGCTGACTATTTCCAGGAGCGGTGTGGGGCCAGAGCAGGCAGGGAGCCTCCCGAGGTAAGTGCCACTGGGCCAGAGCCCGCACCCCCTCCCCCAGCCCTGAGCCCCCTCCTGCACCCCAACCACCTCCCAGAGGTTGCACCCCGCATCCTCTCCTGTACCCCAACCCCCTGCCCCAGGCTCAGCCTGGAGCCCCCTCCCACACGTCGAACCCCTCAGCCCCAGCCCAGAGCCCACACCCCAAACTCCTGCCCCAGCCCGGTGAAAGTGAGTGAGGGTGGAGGAGAGCAAGCGATGGAGGGAGGGGGATGGAGTGAGTGGGGCGGGGCCTCAGAGAAGGGGAAGAAGTGGGGCCTCAGGAAAGGGGCGGGACAAAGGGCGGGGCAAAGGTGTTTGATTAGACAGTTGGAAACCCTAGTTAGGATAATGGAACCTTGAGAAGGGTCTTAGCTATTCTTTGGGTGAATAACCAGCAGGTGTTAGAGCTTTGGGGCCTGTTTTATAGGACCGAGGCTGAACCTGCTGTGGTGAGACCCAGTGCCAGTAGCTTGATTCTCTCTGTGCGGGTTTGATACTGCGAACAAAACTCTGTTAGGGCCTCGGCTGGCATCTCCAAGTGATTTTTACTTGAAACCTAAACTCATGATGAAACTACCATTTGCGTTGTCCACATTCAGTTAATTTTGTTCTTCTCATCATGGGCCTGACCCATAGTCCTCTGAAGTCTGAGGAAAGACTCCAGTTGACTTTAATGGGCTTTGTATCAGGCCCTCTATTATCCTAGTTTCCATCTGAATGAGACCCCACCTCTATTATAGTGGCACTGAGGTAGTTACTGTGTGAATTTAGGCTTTTGTAACTCGGGGAGTAGCTTCAGTCCTTGTTACAGATTACATTGATGGAATCATTAGATGCTAGATGAGGACAGTCCTCCTTCACTTTCTTGGGTTTCCTCAGGCCATGTCTACACTAGAGACTTTACAGTGGCACAACTGTACCGATGCAGCCGCGCTGTTGTAAGATCTCCTGTGTAGAGAGATTTCCCATAGACATAATTAAACCACCTCAACAAGCGGCGGTAGCTATGTCGCGGGAGAGTGTCTCCTGCTGACATAGAGCTGTCCACACTGGCACTTCTGTTTGTGTACCATATGTCGCTGGGGGGAAGAAGGGTTTACACCCCTGAGTGACATAAGTTATACCAACGAAACTGCTTGTGTAGACGTAGCCTCTCTGTGTCCTGACTTTGAAACGTTTGTGTGATTTCCATACAGGTGAAGGGTGGGGTGGTAGAAACAAAAATAACCATTGTTCATGCTGATGGACTCGACAGGATTATAAGACTTCTCCAGTCTTTAAGTGATACCGTTAAACTGAGGAGGAATGCCTTCTTCCTCAGGAAGCATTGAACAGTGCATTCTTCTATGTTGGCTTCCTTGTTGTAATATTTGGACTAGCTGAAGATATCTCAACCATGAGGTCACCACTCCTTGCAGGGCTGCATTCCTTCCAGGGGAAGGTTTCTTCCTGGAGGCCGCCATTTGAAAGAATATCCTACCTGATCAAACTTCTGCAGATATGAATTCGTAACAGTGCTCTTTCTATGACTTAGCCTTTCAGTTGCCATAGGCATCAGCTATTCCTTCATCTCCATCACCTGTGGCCCCAAGAAGTCCTTGAAATCTCATCAGGGACCTTGTTTGTTCTCATGACCAAGAACTGGAAAATATCTCCAAACTTTTTGGAGACCAGGAGTCTCTGTGCTCCTAAATCAGGACTGGATCAAATCAAGGCAACTGCTGCTTCTTTCCCATCCAGATTTCTGGTGGCTCTGTTATTGCAGGTCTAGAAATCTCTTGTCCAATAGCACCATTTCTTTCTCTCGCTCTGATTTCTAACATTTATCCTGCTGTCTCATTCTGTTCCGAAGTATTTGTAGTTGAGTTACTTTCATACTGCTGTATTTTATCGTTGTCTAAATCAGCATCTCACTACAGCATCACTGCTGCAGCCTATAGAACCCATGCCATGGGGAATGCAGGCACGCAAGCGAGCCATATAATCAGACAAATAGCTAGAATTCCTCAAAGACTAGTGTTCACCTCATAATTATTTATTTTTACTTTTTTTCCCTAATCTATCCCAGAAAGCAAAAATTTCCAAATAAGGAGGTGGGAGCAGCTGCTCTGCAAACAAAGAGCCACAAAAATAATTCTAGCCTCTACCCGGGTGTGAAAAAGATTTTCAGACTGCTGGCTGACCTGCTGGCTTCTGTTTGGCTTCAGATAGTGGGGGAAATGCAATGGTCCATTTCAGAGAGTCTTGGACGCTCTTAGGAGCAGAGAAGGGTCATTAACTTTTGAGGCACTAGTTTAATATAGAAGTATGGTGATGGTTCCTTCATGAAATGCAGAGTTGTTTTCTTTGTATTACCTTAGTGCCTAGAAGCCCCGACCAAGATCAGGCACTGTAAACATACATACACAAAACTGATCCTATCCTGAAGAGCTCCTAAATTTCCTGTATGTTCTCAGTTGCATATAAAATTCTCCCTCACTTCCTATTCTAAACTATGTGTGTTAAACAGCTGCTGAATTCTGCACCAGAGATGGCTGCATTACAGCGAAGATAAAATTATTTAGGGCAAGTCTACTCTTAGAATTCTGCATTGGCACAACTGTACCGCTGCAGCCTTTAAGTGAAGATGCTCCTACACCAATGGCAGAGCTTCTCCTGTTGGCGTAGTTAATCGGCCTCACGGAAAGGCGGTAGCTATGTTGACTGGAGAAGCTCTGTCTACTTTGGGGGAGGGAGGGGTACTAGGTCAGTATAACTGTCGCTGGGGCTTATGAAAAATCCACACCCCGGAGGGAACACAGTTCTACCTATGTAGGTCTGTAGTGTAGTGTAGATCTGGCTCCAGATGAAAGGTGAAAATAAATGTTACCACTTTTGCACTTCACTTGACATTAAACTGGGATTCTAGAGAGGTGGGAATTAATCACTTAGGGTGAAATTCACAGCTACTCAGCAGAGGCCAGTACACCGCCTATGTACTGTTTATGTCCTTTTTAAGCCCTTAAAGATTGTTAACTAATAGGATGGGCTATTAGTTCCTTGCATTTCTAATGAAGCTCTAGTCTGGATTTGGTACAGCTGTGAGGAGCTGTTCTTGCATAGTCACTGCTAGACTGGCTAGAGTAATTCTGTCATGACAGGGCCATCTACTTGGTTCCTTCTCTTACCTGGCTGGAATCCCAGTGATCTCTCCCAAAAGGATTAGCTGGTCTGTAAGGGTGTTGGCTGCATGACTAATCTTTTGCAAACAGACTCATTCAGAGGAACCCCCATGACTGGCCAAGCCTAGCTTTGCTGTGTGCACTGCTACACAAGGTCCAGGGGACAGGTGGCGGTTTTCTTTCTCAGGGATAGAGAGAAAACACCATCTGCTCCTGAGTTACTACAAAGTTCCCAACAACACAGAAAAATGCGGCTTTTTCAGTCCATTTAGATCATTCGTCCTCAGCCAGCATACCTGCAGGAGCCAAGAACTGTATCAGGCTGTGACTGTTGTTGCAGTGGGGTTGTAGTTTCATTTATCTGCTCATTCCTGGGTCTTTGTGTAGTATGTCAGTGTCCCTGCTATGGCTGGCCGTTGTTTCCTGTTGATGGGTTCGTAAACTTTCTCTGGGGAGCAGAGGAGTCATATTTTTCCTATTGCACTTGCCTGAACAAAGCAATTTAACAGCAGGGCGGGAAGAGCGACGGGGAAGGGGCCCTTGCATGAAGGACACATCTGTGGAGCAGCATCAGTAGAAATGGTTTATTTTAAAAAAGCCCTCTCTGAAATTCTGTTAATTAAAGAAGTTCTTAATTACAGCATTCAAAAAGGGTAACGAATACACCAGCCCCAAGAGATTCTCCCTTGCTCTGGTGTCATCTTTAACTTTCCTCAGCGGAATAGGATGGTCTGCTTGTCCTTCCTGTTCATTATTGTTCATGTACCAGTCTGATACCTAGGACCATATCTCATCCTGCTGTGTGCTGCCTAGGGGTGAGCAAGGAATGGGACACAGTCAGTCGCTAAAACCAGACCCTTCTGCTTTGCTGGTGCAGGAGGATAAATGAGATAAAATTGATATTGGATACTGGATTTGACTCCATGTAGTTGATTCAGGATATGCACAAATAAATGTGCTTTTCTCTGTGGGTGTCTGTCCCACGTTTCTCTCACTCACATTCTTCAATTCAGTGAGACTTCAGCATGACAAGTTATACAAGCGTTGCTAATGAAGTGTAAAAGAGTCAGACCCTTCAGATGTCCGTCCATCATAGTGTGTAGACCTACACTGGTTCCAGATTCAATCCCTTGTGTTCCTTTGTCAGCGCACATCCATCCCTGTCCTGGGGTGGTGTGGGGTGAATACCCCATCACACCACACTAAAGGGGTTAAAATGGCTCAGCAGGGGCTAGTTGACAGGATGGGAGGCCACCTGGGTGAGGTATAGGCTGGATATACAGCTGGAATAGAACCTGAAGCCCAGCTGGGCAGGAAGAAGAGGGGCTTGTATGAAGCCAGGGAGAGGAGAGTAGAAAGAGAGCTGCAGGGAAAGAGAGTCAGCAGTTATTCTCAGGGTTGAGAGAAAGGAGTAGTAAGAAGCCTAGGAAAAACAACAGCAAGAGTGAGACCTCATGGACTTCAGCTGCTGATTATGGGGTCCCTATGCTGGACCCCAGTGTAGAGCGCAGGCCAGGGTTCCCCTATCAATCACTGGGGGAGAGGCATGGACAGGCTGTGGATTTTGAAGACTGCCTGAGGTGGTTTGGTTAGAGAGACTTTGATACCCCTAAAGGGGGGAAACTATAGTGACCTGGTCAGAGGACCAAGACACAAAGAGGAAGTGCTGCAGCTCAAGTGGGAGGCTGCAGAGTGAGAGACTGGGGCAAGGGGGCTGAGGAGGCATCAAACCAGTGGTGAGCTAATCCCCAAATGAGCCACAACAAGGTGCCAGAACGGTGAGTGGAGTGGAACCCCGTGGTGTGCAATCTGCAGAACACATGTAAATCTCAGCAATACCCTTCCTTCCCAGCTTTAGGACTGGTATACACCAGAAAACTAGATCGAACCATCTACGTCGCTCAGGGGGTGAAAAATCCACACCCTAAGTCCCCGGGTAGACAGCACTAGGTCAATGGAAGAGTTCTTCCATTGATGTAGCTACCACCTGTCAGGAAGGTGGGTTAACTGCGCCAATGGGAGAACCCCTTCTGTTGCTGTAGGTATTGTCTACAGTGAAGCACATCAGCAGTGCCACTGTAGCATTCCAAGTGTAGACAAGGCCTTTCAAGGTTAGTTTCTTTACTGGATCCTTCTGGCTCTTGTGGCCAGCTGGCTCATGTGTGACCTCAGTGGAAAGGGCTTGCCAATCTCCTTGCAGAAGAACAATGGAGGTTGTTTGTGAATGCAGCCTCCTTCTCTGACTCCTGATAAGCTCCCTCTCCCCAGAATCTCTGTGTTCTTTGTTGACCTTGTTAGGAAGCCAAGCAGAAGGACAATCTCTCTCTCTTTCCCACCCCTATCCCCCTTCTTTTTTCAGTCTGGCATCCCATGATCTGTATAGAATCATAGAATCATAGAATATCAGGGTTGGAAGGGACCCCAGAAGGTCATCTAGTCCAACCCCCTGCTCAAAGCAGGACCAATTCCCAGTTAAATCATCCCAGCCAGGGCTTTGTCAAGCCTGACCTTAAAAACCTCTAAGGAAGGAGATTCTACCACCTCCCTAGGTAACGCATTCCAGTGTTTCACCACCCTCTTAGTGAAAAAGTTTTTCCTAATATCCAATCTAAACCTCCCCCACTGCAACTTGAGACCATTACTCCTCGTTCTGTCATCTGCTACCATTGAGAACAGTCTAGAGCCATCCTCTTTGGAACCCCCTTTCAGGTAGTTGAAAGCAGCTATCAAATCCCCCCTCATTCTTCTCTTCTGCAGGCTAAACAATCCCAGCTCCCTCAGCCTCTCCTCATAACTCATGTGTTCCAGTCCCCTAATCATTTTTGTTGCCCTTCGCTGGACTCTCTCCAATTTATCCACATCCTTCTTGAAGTGTGGGGCCCAAAACTGGACACAGTACTCCAGATGAGGCCTCACCAATGTCGAATAGAGGGGAACGATCACGTCCCTCGATCTGCTCGCTATGCCCCTACTTATACATCCCAAAATGCCATTGGCCTTCTTGGCAACAAGGGCACACTGCTGACTCATATCCAGCTTCTCGTCCACTGTCACCCCTAGGTCCTTTTCCGCAGAACTGCTGCCTAGCCATTCGGTCCCTAGTCTGTAGCTGTGCATTGGGTTCTTCCGTCCTAAGTGCAGGACCCTGCACTTATCCTTATTGAACCTCATCAGATTCCTTTTGGCCCAATCTTCCAATTGGTCTAGGTCCTTCTGTATGCTATCCCTCCCCTCCAGCGTATCTACCACTCCTCCCAGTTTAGTATCATCCGCAAATTTGCTGAGAGTGCAATCCACACCATCCTCCAGATCATTTATGAAGATATTGAATAAAACCGGCCCCAGGACCGACCCTTGGGGCACTCCACTTGATACCGGCTGCCAACTAGACATGGAGCCATTGATCACTACCCGTTGAGCCCGACAATTTAGCCAGCTTTCTACCCACCTTATAGTGCATTCATCCAGCCCATACTTCCTTAACTTGCTGACAAGAATACTATGGGAGACCGTGTCAAAAGCTTTGCTAAAGTCAAGAAACAATACATCCACTGCTTTCCCTTCATCCACAGAACCAGTAATCTCATCATAAAAGGCGATTAGATTAGTCAGGCATGACCTTCCCTTGGTGAATCCATGCTGGCTGTTCCTGATCACTTTCCTCTCATGCAAGTGCTTCAGGATTGATTCTTTGAGGACCTGCTCCATGATTTTTCCAGGGACTGAGGTGAGGCTGACTGGCCTGTAGTTCCCAGGATCTTCCTTCTTCCCTTTTTTAAAGATTGGCACTACATTAGCCTTTTTCCAGTCATCCGGGACTTCCCCGGTTCGCCACGAGTTTTCAAAGATAATGGCCATGTTGTGCCTCACCACCTAGCGCTCAGGAGAACTGCAACCATCCATTATTTAGACAGTGAACTCCTTAGGGTTCATCCTGCTTGTGTGTCTTGTGCAGGGCCAGACATGATGAATAAATAAATAAATAAATATTCCAGCACCATAGAAATAAGAAAAAAGCTGGCAAGAGCATAGAACACGTTCAACTCCCCTGAGCTGCTCAGACAACTAGACACTCTCACAGTGTCTTGGCTTGGCATGGCCTGTAGCTGTGATGCCGGTGAAGGAGAGCTGAGGCTCCTATGGACAGCACCAGGATTCAGATAATGAAGGTACCTTGCAGAGAGGTGAAGTGACTTGTCCTAAGTTACATGTTGAGTTAATGGCAAAGGGTAAAATTTTCAAAAGTACTAAGTCCAATTCTCCAAAATGACTTGGGAGTGTAAGTCCCATGGACTTTTGGTAAGACTTTCAATAGGTGCCTCAGACACTTTTGAAAATGGGATTTTTAAGTATGTAAATCACTTGGGCTCATATTTTAAAGGTATTTAGGAATTGCTGTGCTCAGAATTGCACACCCGATTTAAGAGTCTAAATCTAATTTTCAAAAGGAATTGAGGCACTTAGGAATCTACTCCCTAAATGCAGCAATGCCTAAATAGCTTTAAAAATCTGGACTATAAGCTCTTGATACTTTTACCCTCAGCTGTTAATAGAACCCCTCGGACCTGACTCCTACGTTCCCTCCCAGCATTGAACCAGCAGAGAACATTGTGGTTGTAGTAAGTACCTTGAGATGGCTCCCTGTTGGTAAAACCACCTCTTTTTAATGTGGTTGTCATTGAATTCACAGACTGATGACATCAGGAAATCACTTGTCTGTGAGCGGTATAAATTCAGGGCTTGTCTTCACGTACAGTCCTACAGCGGTGCAGCTTGACTGCTGTGTCGCTTTAGTGAAGACGCTGCTTCACCTACTGGAGAGCTTCCCTGTCAGTGAAGTTAATCCACCTCCCCAAAAGGTGGTAACTATGTTGATAGGAGAAGCTCTCCTGTTGATTTATTTAGCATTGTCTACACAGGGGGTTATTTCGGTATAACTATGTTGCTCAGGGGGTGTGGATTTTTCACACCCCTGTGCGACATAGTTATATTGGTATAGGTCTGTAGTGTAGACCTGGCCTCAGTGTTGGTTCCTTAGTTGGGAGTCAAGAGAAGGTGGAGTTGAGGCCCAATATGAGCATGTAATCTTCACTGAGCTCCAGCACTGGCATCTTTGTGAACACAGAGCATGCTAACTGCTGTTGCCTATAGCTTACCACTCCCAAAAGCCTTAACCAGAACAGCAAAGGTACTATAATAATTCTTTGCACTCAGATGGCATCTTTCATCCATGTATCTCAATGTGCTTTTCAAGCATTAATGTACTACACGTCACAGCCTTATAGATGAGGAAACTGAAGCTGAGATGGGTGAAATGACTTGCCCAACGTCACACAGGAAACAAATGCCAAAAATAGAGAGAGAATCCAGTAGTCCTGCCTCCCAAACCCTTTCCCCTACCCCTAAAGACTACCTCCCATCATCTGTTCCCACTTAAACATAATGCAATGTATTTCTGTACAGCATCCTCCATATACCGTGTCATAAAACCCTTCCTGGTCAAAGAGTTAAGGGAAGGTTTGAAATTGGGGTCAAAAGAGGAGGTGTGACTCTGAAGCGAAATTGGAGCCATGCCGCTGTGTTAATTATGTTTGATTTATCCACTCTGTTTTTCCTTGTGTTTGGATGTGTGACAAAATTGTGTCCTGCACAAACATGAACTTCCCTGGGGGGGTGTCGGTGGGAGAGTGAAGTGGAAAGTTGTGCTGAGCTAGCCAGATGAACGCAGAAGCTTGAAGCCACCTCATTAGTGACAAGGCCACCACTTGTTCTGAAAGATACACTTTTTGGCCAGTCGGATCTCCATGGAGACCACGGCTGAGTGACCTTCCTGTCCCGACAGCCGCTCCCTTGCACCACGTCACATGGCTGCCTGGCGTAAGGACTGGGAGAATGGCAGGATGTGTGGGAAGGAGCCCTGAGGCATGGCATGTAACCCAGCCCAGAACTGCTGTGGTCACAGCCTATGCAGGAACATGTCTGCTTGTTTGTATTTTCCAAAATTAAACTCCAGTCCTGGCAACTCTTCATGTCCCAGTTAGGAAGCAAGTGAAAAAGCAGCAAGCTCCCTCTCATGCCTTCCATGGAAGGCTCTAGACTGGCCAGCTCCAGGGTTCCCCTCCTTTTCCTACTCACCGTTTGGTGACTGACTGAGTGTCCTCAGGGGAGCCACAAATAGGTCAGATGAGTAATATCACTGAGCAGTGGTCCCTGGCATTAGCCTCACGGTATGAGGGAAGGATTGGAAAAAGGGCAAATTTCCCAGACACTAAGACAAAACAGTGCAAAGGTTCAGGGGCAAATCACCCTGTCCTTGGCCCAATCTAGGAAAACCGTTTTAAGGCAGAACTTGGGCCCTAACCTGGACAATGAGGTTGTTTCCACAGTGGGCTCTGCAATCCAATGAAGACAGCAGCAGAAATGGGGTGCTGGATGCTCTCAGTTGGATCTTCAAAGTGCAGGAGGGAAAATGATACTTCTGGGAAGGGAGAAGGAAGGAGGAGCTTGCTGAGAGCCCAGGGCCTGATGGGGAATGTGAAGGTGGGGGGTCATTTAGAGAATCCGAACTCTGCCTGAACCTCGAGACTTCGTGCATATCTCTCTGTGGTAATGCTGAGGTAATGTTTGCTACCTGCCCCATCCTGGCACAGTTAGCATTAACCATGTCTGATTGCCAGTTCTTGTGGGCTTCACTTCTAAGCCAGGCTCCTACACACGGGGATAATTTTATGTAGTCTGTGTTCCAGCATGGGCCAGGGAGTGTTGTGGCTTTTCCATTCCATATTCCAGCCCTTTTTTGCTAGGAGCAGGTGCCTGTTTGGGAGTTCATGTAATAGGTGTTGAGAGCTTAGCCCAAAAATAGTGGTGAAACGTAGTGAGGGTATGCTGGGAATTGCCGTCCTGAACAATCGTAAGGGAAAAAACACTACAGGCCTGAAAAATGGGATTGAAATGGCTAAAGAAGATCATGATGGGCCAACCATTATCTCATGAAAGTCCCACTTCACTTCTGGCAAGAGCTGAAAGGTAGAGAATGTTGATTGGCAGAGTGCTGGGAGCTAGAGAACTGACCTTCAGGCTGGGAGCCAGGAACTCCTGGTTTCTAATCCTGACTGACTCATTGTGTGACTTTGGGCAAGACACATCATCTCTCTGGGTCGCTAGCAATTAACCACTTTGAAGAGCTGAGCTGAGGGGCTTGTTAAAACACTTTGAAGAGGGAACCTATTATATAAATGCTAGGGGTTATTTTTGAGTAGATGAAAGCACTGGGAATAGACTCATAGATGCATAGATATTAAGGTCAGAAGGGACCATTATGATGATCTAGTCTGACCTCCTGCACAATGCAGGCCACAGAATCTCACCCACCCACTCCTGCAATAAACCTCTCACCTATGTTTGGGCTATTGAAGTCCTCAAATCATGGTTTAAAGACTTCAAGGTGCAGAGAATCCTCCAGCAAGTGACCTGTGCCCCATGCTACAGAGGAAAGCGAAATACCCCTAGGGCCTCTTCCAATCTGCCCTGGAGGAAAATTCCTTCCCGACGCCAAATATGGCGATCAGCTGAACCCTGAGCATGTGGGCAAGATTCACCAGCCAGATACTCAGGAAAGAATTCTCTGTAGTAACTCAGATCCCACCCCATCTAACATCCCATCACAGGCTATTGGGCCTATTTACCATGAATAGTTAAAGATCAGTTAATTGCCAAAATCATGTTATCCCATCATACCATCTCCTCCATAAACTTATTGAGTTTAATCTGTAAGCCAGATAGGTCTTTTGCCCCCACTGCTTCCCTTGGAAGGCTATTCCAGAACTTCACTCCTCTGTTTGTTAGAAACCTTTGTCTAATTTCAAGTCTAAACTTCCCAAAGAGCACTGCAGGCACTGAAAATCTTGGAGGGGGTTTCCCCTGCATGCTGTGGGGTACAAGGTGAGGTGAGGTCAGTTACATGTTTGGAAAAAAGTGGATATTTAGGAAGTACCTGCAGTTTGGAGAGGGTGCAGGGATGATTCCAGCCCACTGTAGGCTGGGTGGGCAGTGAGAGGGGTGACTGGGCAGCTGTGCACAGAGAGAAACCCTGGCAGACCGGGCAAGGCAGAGAGATGGTGACCAAGTGGCTAAGGAGCAAGGAGGGCAACCTTGGCTAAGCATGCAGGGTAGTTAGAGGGTGATGCTGGGCAGATGGGGTGCAAAGGTGGGCAATACTAGTGGGCTAGGCACAGTGATCTTAGGTGCCAGGAGGGTAATCTCAGTCAGACCAGCAAGACTGGCGGGAGGGCGATACTTGACAATCCTCATTAATGGCTCTTCTAAAAAAAAAAATAAAAAATCTGTTCCTGGAGATTGCTTTCTGTACTGTTCTGAAATGAGCAGCTCATTGTCTTTCTCCTGCTTCTCTGAATAGAACAAGAGAAGCCCCTGGGAGCTGCAGTCCCTTAGAAGTCCACCACTCAAAACAGCAGCATTAATCCATGTTAGGTGGGATTCTGAGGTCTGGGGAATAAGAGAGAACTAGAGCTGTTCTTCTGGATTCTTCAGCACGATGTTTAAAGCACTTGGGGTGCTCAGCTAATCAGGTCACCAGCCTGGCTGAATGTTCTTAGCCCATCACTCTGCATGGAGGGAGCCTCAGGCTGTGGGACTGACTATTCCATTTGTAACCATTGGACCTCTCCATCTGAAGGTCACCCTGAGGGGGAGAAATTAGTTGCAATGAGATAAACTTTATTTTAGTGCTCCACACTTCAGTGCTTTGTAATCAACACATGATGCTCTTGAGCACCCCTTTGGGTTATGTTCCAGGGTGTCTCCTTTGTGACAGAAACCCTTGGTTTTGTAGTATTATGAACTGTTTCTGAGATGCCTTATAATGGAGAGCATTGGGCACATCTGTAATAGCAGGAACAGGCAGTCGGGGTTGTAATGGTGTTTGAGAGATGGCCATTGCATTGTGATTTATTAGAGAACAGGTCAGCAGCCCATGGAGCCTTACAACCCCATGGGACAGGTCGAGTAAAATTCAAAGTCCATGCCACTTGGCACAGTGATGAAGTGCTGGTTGCATTTGTTAGGTGTCCTTCGTTTTGATACCTGCTTGTCTCTTTTCCATTACTCATGTTCAAGTCTAGTCATCATCTGGTAGGAATGAAAGGCAGGCTGGCCCAGCTAGCAGAGCCGCCATGTTGTTTCTGAGATGTTAGAGATGTTTCCTAGCACCATGAAATTGCATCAGTGTGTGACAGCATTGCTTCATCCCATTGTGACACAAGGTCACCATGTATTGACCTGATGACAAGGTCACATCACTGACTTTGAGTGGTCCAAACCAGTGCAGGCTCTAAATTATCTGGGAGCCAGGCTTGTAGGACACTGGCCAGGCCCATGGATATCAGACAGACTTACAACTTCAGCTACTGGATGGCTAAGAAATTATCCTTCTGAGCTTCATCTTGAATACTAATGCAAAGTCCACCTGCTGGTATCGCAACAGTGACGATGCCTGAAGAGGTGATGAGGAATCATTCTGCCAGCAAGCAGTCTTGCCTTTTCCATTTCTATTTCTCTGTGGCTCACGTCCTGAGACAGAGAGATGACTGTGCTGCTTTGGTCAGATTTGCACAAAGTCCACAAAGAGTGGATTGCTTGATATCTGCTTTACACTGAAAGAATCTGAACAGCCGGCTCTGCCCAAGTCTCTCTGTTTGGTTAGAAAGTGACTGTGGGATCCCCCATGTTCAGTAGCAGTGCAGGAGAGTATGTTACATGAGCTGTGCCCAGCACATCTGTTTTCATGTGTAATGCATATTTTACCTCTGAAATCTGTGGTATGATTTATAGTTTGCTTGGCTGTATGTGGTATGAACGCAGCAGGCATGCATCTATTTGGTGCATAGGGTATGTCTATACTATCCCATTGAGTGTGCAAGATTCAGCTAAGGTTCAGACAAGGCCTTTCGCTCACTATGGGCAGCTGCATCCCCAGGTGTTAGCTGAGGGGCGTCTCTACCCCTCTGAGCCACAAAGAGCTGTACTGAGCTTTCCGCAGCTGGAAGTGACACTTGTCACAGACCATTTGATTTCCCCCACATTCCAGTCTTGGGTGTTAGTGCATGGAAACCAAGGGCTTGTTCTTCCTCTGCGCTTGAAGGGCATGCAGTTCAGAAATGCCTGCTCTTGGCAAGTGGGAGCCCTTGAGTTAAATAATGGGGACCTCCCATGGTTTAAGCGATGGGCCTGTGCTCCTGTAATGTGATGTGTAAAATGAGTTTTAAGATCCAGCATTCCACCGGTGGCCCTTTGAATTGGAAAGGAAAAAACATAGTCTCTACTTCCATTCTGCTTTCCACTGGGGAGCTGAGAGCCGCTATGGCATGCTGGCTTCGCCAGCTGTAGATGACTAAATGTAGCCTGGCTGTGTGGGCTGCCTGCAGTCCAGCCAGAATATTCCTGCTATCTCTTCCCATAAACACTGCAGCCTTTGTCTTCTGCCTTATCCTGCCTTTAACATTACACAGAGCTGTTACTGTGCTCTCTCTGGAGCAAAGTCCCCTCTCTGTTTTAGGGGGTCTTTTCTTCAACCCTCTCATTGTCCCTCCATGTTTATTGTGCTGGCTTAGGACATTTATTTCGGAGAAAGGAGGAGATGCCCCCATTTGTGGGGGTTTTATAAATGTATTGCATTCTCCAAAGAGCTGCTGAGCAAACAGTGTGTGGTCGACATTAACTCTTCGGTGCCATGCAGGTCTAAAATGCAAGAGCCACGCTGGGGCTTTCTCAGTGTGTGGAAAATTGTGTTGAGAGAATTTGGAATTTGCCTGCTATGTAATGCAGCAGCCATGCAATCCTGCAAAATGACTGCTTCAGATCCAAGCACTGAGTTTTAGGGTCTGCTCTCCCTTTAGTGTTATCTGCCCTTAGAATTATAAGAGCTTTGTTTGTGTCATTGAAGAAAGGCTTCCAAATTCTGCAAAACGTAATTGGTTCTAGGACTCACTCAGGGACAGATCTTGGAGCCCTCCTCTGCTGCAAGCACCTGGCTCACTGTGACTGGCTCACTGTCACACTGTTGTGTGGCTGCATTCAATGTTTTCCTCCTACATCTCTTAAATTATATCAAAACCATAAGACCCATGTCCTCGGTGGAATAGCACTTTTCTGTAGTGGAGTATGTGTCAGACAAGGCCAGGTAGCTTGAGGAGTCAGGAATTCCATGAATTCTAATCCCAGTTCTGCTACTGACTTTGTTTTTCTCCTTAGGCAAGTCACTTAACCTCTTTGTCTCCGTTTTTTTACCTATAAAATAGGAGTAATAGTTCCCTTGTGTCATGCCACCTGTGCCAGCCTTAAACAACTACTTCTCCTTTCATCATACCCTTGATAACCCTTCCATGGCTTTGAGCACCCATGATGCTTCTCTCCAGCACCCGCAGACTCTGTGTTCCGAAGTCTAGTTAGTCACAGCTCTCAGTCTTAACAGCCCATTAGGAGGACTGTTGTATTAAGTTAGATGGAATAAATGGGCCAAAGGTGTTAACATAATCCAGTCACTATTCAACATTAAACAGTGTTAAACAAGGTTCAGGGCATGATATAAAGATGTCAGCATTCAATGTTATGTCAAACACACCATTAAAAATCATTTAAACCTTTTATTAACGATAAAGAAAAGAAGGAAAAACAGTTAAAACACTTTGAAATGTAAAATATTAAGTAGGGCTTTCGTTTTGACAACATCCCTTGTTCCCTTTCCCTTTAGCTGGAGAGTTTTAGAAGGAAAAATTCCTGTGTTTGACAGTCTCTTAGATGGTATTAAAGATGGTAATAACTGTCCTTTGGGGAAAAGAGAAGAAGATGGTTGAGTAGGGTTGTGTCAAAAAAGAGACCCAGCAGTGTTTGACCAGATAACAAAAGCCAAGTTACCACGAGGTGGAGGGAGGGAGGTTGGGTCATTAGCTCGTGCCAACCCCTGCTCAGCTGGGGCCGCCTCCTACCTGAAGGCAGGCTCCTTGTTAGGCTGCAGCAGCTCCTGTCCCAGACCCAGAGCAGAGGGAGCCCAGTGTGAGGTGGTGGTGAGGTGGAGACAATCCTGGGAGGAATGGGAGAGGGTGGGGCTTGGAAGAGGAGTGAGCGATAGGGGCAGGGCCTCGGGGGAAGAGGCAAAGAAGGTGCAGAGCCTTGAGGGAAGAGGTGGGGCAGGGGGCAGGGCCTTAGGGGTCCGGTTACCAGCAATTAGAAAGGAGGCAACCCTATGGTTGAGATGAGCTGGAGCTGCCACTGCTCCTGTTGATGTTTCTGTTAAAACTTGATCCTGTTTCATAGAACCATAGAATATCAGGGTTGGAAGGGACCCCAGAAGGTCATCTAGTCCAACCCCCTGCTCAAAGCAGGACCAATTCCCAGTTAAATCATCCCAGCCAGGGCTTTGTCAAGCCTGACCTTAAAAACCTCTAAGGAAGGAGATTCTACCACCTCCCTAGGTAACGCATTCCAGTGTTTCACCACCCTCTTAGTGAAAAAGTTTTTCCTAATATCCAATCTAAACCTCCCCCACTGCAACTTGAGACCATTACTCCTCGTTCTGTCATCTGCTACCATTGAGAACAGTCTAGAGCCATCCTCTTTGGAACCCCCTTTCAGGTAGTTGAAAGCAGCTATCAAATCCCCCCTCATTCTTCTCTTCTGCAGGCTAAACAATCCCAGCTCCCTCAGCCTATCCTCATAACTCATGTGTTCCAGTCCCCTAATCATTTTTGTTGCCCTTCGCTGGACTCTCTCCAATTTATCCACATCCTTCTTGAAGTGTGGGGCCCAAAACTGGACACAGTACTCCAGATGAGGCCTCACCAATGTCGAATAGAGGGGAACGATCACGTCCCTCGATCTGCTCGCTATGCCCCTACTTATACATCCCAAAATGCCATTGGCCTTCTTGGCAACAAGGGCACACTGCTGACTCATATCCAGCTTCTCGTCCACTGTCACCCCTAGGTCCTTTTCCGCAGAACTGCTGCCTAGCCATTCGGTCCCTAGTCTGTAGCTGTGCATTGGGTTCTTCCGTCCTAAGTGCAGGACCCTGCACTTATCCTTATTGAACCTCATCAGATTCCTTTTGGCCCAATCTTCCAATTGGTCTAGGTCCTTCTGTATCCTATCCCTCCCCTCCAGCGTATCTACCACTCCTCCCAGTTTAGTATCATCTGCAAATTTGCTGAGAGTGCAATCCACACCATCCTCCAGATCATTTATGAAGATATTGAATAAAACCGGCCCCAGGACTGACCCTTGGGGCACTCCACTTGATACCGGCTGCCAACTAGACATGGAGCCATTGATCACTACCCGTTGAGCCCGACAATCTAGCCAGCTTTCTACCCACCTTATAGTGCATTCATCCAGCCCATACTTCCTTAACTTGCTGACAAGAATACTATGGGAGACCGTGTCAAAAGCTTTGCTAAAGTCAAGAAACAATACATCCACTGCTTTCCCTTCATCCACAGAACCAGTAATCTCATCATAAAAGGCGATTAGATTAGTCAGGCATGACCTTCCCTTGGTGAATCCATGCTGGCTGTTCCTGATCACTTTCCTCTCATGCAAGTGCTTCAGGATTGATTCTTTGAGGACCTGCTCCATGATTTTTCCAGGGACTGAGGTGAGGCTGACTGGCCTGTAGTTCCCAGGATCTTCCTTCTTCCCTTTTTTAAAGATTGGCACTACATTAGCCTTTTTCCAGTCATCCGGGACTTCCCCGGTTCGCCACGAGTTTTCAAAGATAATGGCCAATGGCTCTGCAATCACAGCCGCCAATTCCTTCAGCACTCTCGGATGCAACTCATCCGGCCCCATGGACTTGTGCACGTCCAGCTTTTCTAAATAGTCCCTAACCGCCTCTATCTCCACAGAGGGCTGGCCATCTCTTCTGCATTTTGTGATGCCCAGCGCCGCAGTCTGGGAGCTGACCTTGTTAGTGAAAACAGAGGCAAAAAAAGCATTGAGTACATTAGCTTTTTCCACATCCTCTGTCACTAGTTTGGTGTTTGGGATCTTAGTTTCATCTTAGTTTGGTGTTTGGGATTCAGCTGGAGCCAGTAGGGATGGCAGTGTCATTTGGGTTCATTTGTTTCTGGCCTGTTCTGTTCAGTACACCTCTTAGGATTAAGATGCTGAAGGCCTGGGGTCCCAGGATCAGTGGGGGTGGCAGCCATGAGGTGAAGCTCGTTCCAGTAACATCTGTTCTTTTTGTCTGTTCTTCTTTTTGTTCTTTCATCCTTTCCGCTCAAAATCTTTCTTTTAAGGACCAAAAAAAGAAGTGATGGGTGAAATAGCCCATCCCCTCACTATTTTGTCCACCAATTAGGCCTAATATCTGACATACCAGTTTTGGCTCATTAGCTTCCTGCTCCATATCTTTTAACCAGCATAATTTAAACACAGTCCTTGAATTATATTAACTTGGCCTTTTTGTTTAGACTAACTCAGTTATTCTGTCTCCCTTTCGTACCTTTTCCCATCAACATTTGTCTTTTTAGCTCATGGTAACATCTTACGGACTTTTACACAGCTTTTACGGTGGAACTCACAATTCAGGTAAATTTGTAGGCCCAATTGTCATAACAGACCCTGGGTTGCTTCCATACCCAGAGCTCCCTTTTCTAACCTAACTAAAGAGATCTGGTCTCAGTAACTTCACCACTTCCAGAATTTTTGTGGAATTTCACCAATTCCATTTTAAATATTGTGAATTTGTAAGCAGGTAAAACTTTGTCATTAGAATGGAAATGAAGATTTCAGCATCAACTTCCCTTTTGTCTCCTTGTCACCCATCCCATTGGCTGTTAGGGCTTTTAAAATGCTAAACCGTTCTAAGTGAATTCCCCATATTGCTTTCTGTGTTTCTGAGAACCTGCAGAAACAGAATTTTCTGTGTTTGTGTTTAGGTTTCCAGTGGTGAGAATTTCTCTGCTCCAGAGGTCCTATTTAACTAACTCTACATGAGAATTGAAACCTTTTTTCAGTGCACATTGGTTAGATCTCAGGTCAGGATGTTATTCAACAAGCACAAGACAGCAGTAGCTATGCAAGAGTATAATTGGAATAATGTGGTTTTAAGAGCTGTTACCTCATGAAGCATCACCAAAGATGGGGAAAACTTAAATCTATTATTGGAAAGCTGGGATTGCTTTCCAATACCAGTGGAGGTATGCAATTAATTTCTATCGTAAGTGGTTCACAAGAAAATACTTTGAAATAATTGCTCATTCACACCAGGAAAAAATACAAGCCAACTACCAAACAGGTCAGGATGTTATCAGCATCATAAGCGCCCTGTGCTATCTGCCTTTTTTATGAGTTCTGAGTGGACCATTGCTGCATTAAAGATGCTGAGAGTCAGTGCTAATCAGATGGGCTCAAGGCCCAAGAGTAACATAAGTTCTACCTTGCAAACAGATTCTCATTTATTTCTTCCAACAGAAACCTGTCCATGGCCCATTAGCCATCTCTATCTGCTCGTCTTTGGTTAATTTTCCTTCTCATTAAAACTGTTCCTTATAAATTGATTAAAATGTAAATACATCAATTTCATGTGTGCTGGCAATACCTGGTTTTACAACCAAAGTCAGAAACATGTCCAAGGTTAGTGGGCTTTTCTTCTAGAAACTGCCCATCAGTTTTTAATTAAGCATTTCAGTACAGTTAACATGATATAATTAAAATAGTTAAGGACGCCATTGCTTTTTGTCAGTCAATTAACATTGTGGAATTTGGCATTACACTTTAAAAATATATTGAAGCAGCTACAGATTATGCTGCCTAGTGGGAGGGAGTTGGGCAGATTGCTCCTTTCCTGAGGAGGAGGGAATATGAAATTAATACAAGTGTTCATGATGAAGAAATCCATGACCGAAGCTATTCAGACATCCAGGTGTTTTCCTATGGCAGCTGTAGGCCATAACTTTGTTGTCACATGACTTGTTTCACATAGGAAATTACTGAATTTGTCTCATCTCTTTTCTCTTCTATCTTCAAGGAATTGTTTCATCAGCGAAGCGCACAGGGATTCCGGCTCCTCGGGAAATTTCATCAACTGTCTCCAGAGAGAGAGCTGTTTTGCGTGGTCCAGCCAACACCAGGAAAACTCAGCCCAGCCCAACTTCTTCGGGCACGCCCACCCCTACCAAGCACCTGCGTCCTTCTGCCAAGTCCAAGCAAGAGAATGAAACTGGGGACAAGACAGTTCTGGAGTCCCAGGTTAAGGAACTCTTGGCAGAAGCAAAGACAAAAGACACTGAAATCACCAAGCTCCGGAGTGAGCTGAAGAAATGCAAAGACAAAGGGTCAGTTAACTCTGAAGGGATTGGTGCTTCAGACCAAAACGTAGAAATGTTACCAATGTCACCTGGTGACATAGACCCATTAATACAGACTCTTCAGGAAAAGAACAGGACTTTTCAAAAAGAACTTGCTAGCCTGGTGGAAGAAAACCGGGTTTTGAAGGAGAAACTGATTTATCTAGAGCACTCCCCTCTCTCGGACACAACAACAAGCAGCGGGGGCGACAGCAGCTTCACAACCCCAATCACTCAAGAATCAAGTTTTGGAAGCCCAACAAAAAATCTATTGAGAGGTGAACCAGATGAGCCCAGACAGCGTGTGAATGGAGAAGCAGTGCGAAAGTCAGGTTCTTCTAGCAGTGATGTGACTAAAGCCTCTTTGTCACCCGATGCATCTGATTTTGAACATATAGCAGATGTACCTTCTAGGCCAACGTCCTCCAACAGCAACCCCTTTAAGGGTTCCAGATGCTCCACCACAGGGAGTTCTCCAAACAACATTAGTGACCTTTCTGTGGCCTCCCTGACAGAGAAGATACAAAAAATGGAAGAAAACCACCACAGCACAGCAGAAGAGCTTCAAGCCACTTTGCAGGAGCTGTCAGACCAGCAACAAATGGTGCAGGAGCTGACAGCAGAAAATGAGAAGCTAGTGGAAGAGAAGGCTCTGCTGGAGACCTCCTTTCATCAGCACAAAGAGAGAGCAGAACAGCTTAGTCAAGAAAAAGAAAAGCTGATGACTGTCCTACAAGAGCGATCCAAGAATGAAGAAACCAAAGTTCAGGAGGGGAAAATCCTTGAACTAGAGCAGAAATGCACAGAATTGCTTGAGAAAGCACAGTTTGAAAGAGAAAAGCTGCTCAACATCCAGCAACAATTATCCAGCAGCCTACGGAGCTTAGAAAGGGAGCATCAAGACGCTCAGGAGGTGATCAAGGGCCTAAGAGAGGAAAATGAGAAGTTGGGTGGGCTTTTGGAAATGGAACGACAGAACAACAGCATGGTGGCAAAGTCTCTAGAGGACTGTAAAGTTGCCTTAGAAGGCCTGAAGATTGAAAATGGATCTCTCAGAACTCAATTAGAAAGTGAGAAACAAAAAGCTGCAGAGATCAATGCAATGGGATGTATTACTGACAACTCTGAGGTGCAAGAGATGCTGAAAGTGGCCCATGCAGAGAAGGATCAGTTAGAACTGGCTTGTACAGAGCTCAAACAAGAGCTGTTGAAGGCAAACAGTGAAGTAAAACATGTCCAGGGCCTACTGGCCAAGGTAAGACAAAAATAGATTCACATTCAAGGCCACCAGATGCCTGCCTTCCCCCATCAACCAATACAGTGGTTTCTTCATGAGACAAAGACCAGTAATGAAGTAGAGCTGAGTGAATAATTTATAGTGAATAATCTAATCCGTTAATTTTTTCCTTTGACAAATGTGCAAGTTATATAGGATTTTTTTGCAAATTTATTCTCTCAGAATTATTTGCAGACTAATTCCTGGTCTCTAGATCATTTGTGAGCAGTTCACTGTGAGTACTCAAGATTTTAAATTTGAGTTACACTAGTTAGTTTTGATTGGATTCATAGGTCACATGATATTGGGTCTATTTTCTGATTGAGCAAACATAAATTTCTAGTATCAGGTTTCTGTACTCAAAGAGAACTAAATAACTGATGGTTAGTGAACAGCAAATTTTAAAGTCAGGCCGAATCATGTTGGTTTACCAAGTAGTGAATCAAATGACTGGTCCTACCAGTGTTACTGGCATGAGAACAAAGGGTCTTGCATCCACTGAAATCAATGGCGTCAAGTCAGTTGACTCAAAATAATGCAGGATCAAGCCCAAAATGAATTTTTGTAAAAACATTAATATAATATTGGGCCATCCTACTGAATTCAGATACGAAGTATCAGCTAGCACATTAGCAATTTTATATACTTTTGGCTAAAACTGAGTGTAATCTGTTTGAGGACTAAATCTTGCCTGGTAGAGAAACTGACTTGATGGTCTGATTGGTCATTTCCATTTTTAATTAGTATGGTCCTTTTCATGGAAGGGTCTTTGTTTGATTTTTACTGATGTGATTTCATCCAAGACAGTATGTCTCCTCTGCCTTTCAGGGGGCTTGGGTGTTGATAGATGAGGTAAAGGAATTTCAAGGGAAGAGTAATGTAGTGGTCCTGAATAGTATCCGGCAACATAGCAGTGGTGTAGCTAGAACCTTGCCATGCGGGTATTAACATATAGCCTGCTGATGTGGATCCCAGGTTGTCTATATATGACAATTGGTGGAGACAGAAAAGTCCTGTTAGATAACTGAGTCCATCACGCTGCAGGGCAGAAAATAGTGTCCCCTGTACTGCCCACCTCTTCTTGCCTGCCCCCTCACCCACCCCCCCAGTCATATATGCTGTTAAACTGTTATAAAGCTGACCCTAACTAACATTATTAGTGCAGTGTTTGGGATTCCAGAACAATTTTTTAAATGCCATGTCATGTGTGATGTTTCACAAAACCTGAAATCAAGCACTTATTTAATGGCTACAGAAACAATTTGTTTTAGAGCAGTTTTCCCTCTCCTAGTTCTGTAGTTTATAGCTTCTTCCCTTTACTTTCAGTCCCCAGCAATTCTAAATCATTACTGATTCCATTTTCTATCTAAGCCCAGGTGTTCAGAGTGTAGCTGCACTGTTGGGTGTCACAGAGTAAGTGTAACTGTCATGCAAGCCTCTGATTAATGTCTACCACTGCAGAGAGAGCACCAGTGTCCACCGTGGTTCCTGGCCAGGGGAGAACTATGGAGCTGAGTAGTTGGAGAGGAAGTGAGCGTTGCCAAAAAGCACCTCTATGGTTTGAGTGATTTAGGAAATCCAGATGTTCTTTCAGCTGGAGTAGGTGACCACAGCAAATGGAATATAGTAGGGGAGACTCCTAGTGCGTTGGCATGTTCGCTGAGGCTATGCTTTATGAAGAATAAATGAAAAACTGCTGAATGCTCCAACTCTGCACTAAATTTGTATTGCTTTTTTTCTTGCTTGGTTTTTAAACCACAAATTTCCTCCTTTTTACTCTTTCCTTCCATTGAATTAGGTTGTTTTGCCATTTGTGACACCCAGACAAGACCACAGGCTTCTCTAAGGCTTCCCTGTAGCCAAACTCTGCCAGTTCTGTCCACAGAACTGGCAGCATGTGCCTCGGTTTTCCAGAACCCTGTTTCCTACTCTGAGAGGCTTGCACTTTCCTTGTCCTTGGAAGCACTGCTGTTGATCTCTGTGTCTAAACTGACCAGCTGAACTGCAGTGCATTCACACCTTCAGTAATTCCAGGTACAGTATGTCTGGGAAGTGCATTTACCCTGGAGCTGCCAGAGCTACCACGTACATCCTGGCCATCCACTGCAAACGCCATAGAGAGGCAGCAGTGAAATGGTTAATGTAGACAAACAGGTCTGCTTCTAGGCCCAACTCTAGCTCTATCACTCTCGTAATGTGACATAGCAATGGAATGGCTAGGGGCTTTGACTTTCAAGAAGAGGCATTGCTCTATACCTTGGCTGCAGTGATTGATTTAGAATTGTAATTTCTCTCCCATCTAGCAGACTTAATTTCCTCTCCTGCCCCTTCCTGATATTACCTTTCTGCTGTGAAAAGAGTGTTGACAAAGCATAGCTCATGCACAGTTCCTGGAGCTCACTGTCAGGTGCGTTAGAACTCCTGAGTTTGTGCAGTGCCTAGAATATTGGGCCAATCCTGTTCAGTGCATGGAACATCCACTAAAGTCTGTCCTATTGTCAGTGAGCTGCCAGGGCAGACTTCCAGCTTTCTTTCCTTCCTTCCAGGTGGAGAAGGAATGTGGTCAGCTGAAGGAACTGTATGACCGACAGGCTGAACAGCTGAGCAGAAATAGCCTGAAGCTGCAGGAGAAAACTTCTGAGAATGAGTCTGAGATCAAAAACCTGAAGGAGACCATCTTTGAGCTGGAGGACCAGGTGGAGCAGCAACGTGCTATCAAACTGCACAACAACCAGCTCATCAGTGAACTGGAGAGTAGGTGGAGCAGGCCCAGAGCCAAGGCTGAGGCATATACTCGAGCAGTGTGGGGAAGGGAGGGTGTCTAGTAATTCCCACTTTGATCAGTCTCATCAATATAGACTGCAGTCTTCACAGGGCAGGGACTTGCTTCGTTTATTGTGTGTAAAACATTACACGTACGCGTGGCGCTGTAGAAATAATAGTAATGAAAATCTCCAAACTCTCTATCCTTCAGCTGAATGGAATATTGCCCATATCTAGATGTTGGCTTTTAAACTGGGTTTATTGTCTTTCTTTGTAAAGTATTTTGATATCTGGTGATATGGGCTATATAAGAGCTAGGAGGTGGTGGTGTTATGGGAATGGAAAAATGCCACCTGCTGGCATGAGTTGCACATCTCACTTTCTAAACTTTTTACCTAGAGTTGGGCACCCCAGTTAATATGTGATGTGTATACAGTCCTATAAGCTTCCATATCTGGGACAAAGCCCAGAAAATGGCTATTCAATTTAAGGCTGTTTCTGACTGTTAAATCCACTGTCTCATAGACAAAAGAGTTTGGTTCAGTAATGGCTTTTACCATGGGCATCATCAAGGGTGCTGATTCCCTCTACCTCACCCACTCTTCACCCTGGGCATCGTGTCTCTAATAGTTTTTCCCATCTTGACTATTTGCAGGTAATGTGATGAAGCTAGAAGAGCACAAACTGGATCTGGAGAGGCAGCTGAAGGGTCTGACTAAACAGATAAAGGTGATGGTCAGATTCCTCAGCGTTTTCACCTGACTGCTGGCTTTGGGCCAAACACCACATTTCATTTCAAAAGACCCATCTGCCAGCTCTCAAAATATCTTGAAAAAAGGCCTCTCCCACTCCCCCATTCACTCTCAGAGGAGTTTGACTTTCTCTTTGGCTGAGAGGGAAAATACAATCCAGGGCTGCTCTGATAGCAATGTTACTGCTAGGCTGGGCAGCACCTGGCAATACAGTTATTGTTTAGAGGCATCAGCCTCTTTGCAGATGCCATAAGCCTCTGCCAGACCAGGGTTAATAAGCCCACGTCTATATCTGATGCAGGCCTGTATGCAGTGATGTGCTGCCAAAATCTTAACAACGGGTTCCATCCTCTCCCCACGAGGGGGTTGTTGCCCACCCCTGCCCCATCCACCCCCCTTCCCTGTCCCCTGACTGCCCCCAGAACCGGGCAGGAGGGTCTCGTGGGCCACCGTAGTGGGTGCCCACCCCACCCCTAAGAGCCAGAGGCACCTGCCGGGGGGCGAGGTGGGGAGTCCCGGCAGTGCTTACCTGGGGCAGCTCCCAGGAAGAATCCGGCAGGTTCCTCTGGCTCCTAGGGGCGGGGGAGTGTAGCTAGGGGGGGAGCGGGGGAGCAGCTGCTCCCCCCCACTGATCACATCAAAAGTGGTGCCTTAGGTGCCAACTCCCTGGGTGCTCCGGGGCTGGAGCACCATGGGGAAAATTTGGTGGATGCAGAGCACTCATTGGCAGCTCCCCGCACCCAGCCCCAGCTCACCTCCGCTCCGCCTCCTCCCCGAACGCACTGCCCTGCTCTGCTTCTCCGCGCCCTTTCCCGCGAATCAGCTGTTCGGTGGGAAGCCGGGGAGAGCAGAGAAGCAGGCCGCAGCTTCACACTCAGGCCAAGCGTGGTGGAGGTGAGCTGGGGCGGGGACTGGTTCCCCTGCACACCCCCCCTCCGGGTTACGTGCTGCGGCGTGGATGGCCCTCCTCACGCCCCCCACCCCCATCCCAGCTCACCTCCGCCTCCCTGGGCCTGAGTGGGAAGCTGCCGCCTGCTTCTCAGCCTGCCCTAGCTTCCCGTGCGAACAGCTGATTGGCGGGAAGCCGGGGTGGGGGCCGAGAAGCAGAGCGGGGCGGTGCGTTCAGGGGAGGAGGCAGAGGCCAAGCGGAGGTGAGGTGAGCTGGGGCCGGGTGCGGGGTGGGGAGCTGCCGGTGGGTGCTCTGCACCCACCAAATTTTCCCCTTGGGTGCTCTAGGGCTGGAGCACCCGTGGAGTCGGCGCCTAAGGCACCACTTTTGGCCTGTTAAATTTCGAAGCCCTTTTAGAACCGGTTGTCCCTCACAGAACAACCGGTTCTAAAAGGGCTTCTAAATTTAACAACTGGTTCTAGCGAACCAGTGCGAACCGGCTCCAGCTCAACAGTGCCTCTACGTCCACGTGAAGCAACATTTAAGAGGCCCAGAAGATCTGCCTGTTACATTAGCATCTAAGAAACACATATACTACAAGCAAGTAATAATCCTTGGCACCTAGGTAGCATGTTACATTTCAAAGCTATGTACAAATATTAACTAATATACAGAGAAGAGTTTTTAAATAACTCTGCTACTGACCATCACAACAGGCAAAGGCCATTTGCTGCTGCTGATAGAACAAACTTGCTAAAGTTCTGTTACTGACCTAAAGATGACGTGTTTCTGTCCAAGTGTCTGTATTCCATATAAAAAACCATCCCAGGCCATCAGTCCACATGCAGATGTCCTACTGACATCACTAGGACATTTATGTTGAGATATGGTCCTTCGTCTCCAGCTGTGATTTCCAGAGTAAATATATGCACAAACCAAAAATGCTGGAACTGCCAACTTCACCTGATACCTTAATATCAGAGCATATCCTTTCTGCTTTATTCAATTCCTTTCCCCTCAAAGAAGGGGAAGCAGGTGTGGCAGTCAATGAGGGAGCTGAGGAATCGGTTGAGTTTCTTGTAATTTGCAGTGGTTTAGTCCAGGTCTCCAGGACACTTGTGCTTCTTTCTCCATGAACTTCCCCTGCTTTGGGATGGCCAATGCTGTATAGCTGATGATGGGACATGAAGCAGAAAGGAGCTCATCTTTCCACAGCAATATCTGCTCTCTAGTGCTATTGCAGCCCTAAGATTGTTAGATAAGTGGATAATGGTAATAAGTACTCTGATTTCCTTTTCAGATGGAAAAGGTAATACAAATTAGTGTCAGGTTTTTTTTTGGCAATCCTGTCATTACCAAATGGCACATATCTACTGCGACCTCAGTGTCATCATGAAACTCTGACATGCCACAAAAGTCATCAGTGATCACTGATAAAGTGATTTCCAATGTGTGATGTGTCCATCTCTAGTAGGGACATTCCTACTCAGCCCATATTTGTACTTGCCCTTTCTAGGAAGATACAGAGGAGTGGAGGCGTTTTCAAGCTGACCTGCAGACTGCAGTGGTGGTGGCCAATGATATCAAGTGTGAGGCTCAGCAGGAGCTGCGGGTGGTGAAGAGGAAGCTCCAGGAGGAAGAGGAGAAAAGTGCCAAGCTGCAGAAGGAGCTGGAGGAACTGCAGGGCAGCAGCAGGTCAGTCGCTCACAAGGGCCGGGTCCTTGTCTCTATGGCAGCAAATGTGCATGCAGGCGGTGCTTTGCCTCTAACTTTGCATTGACCCAGATGCGTATGTTGTCTGTTTTTAATCCCTCTGGTTGGTTTTGTCTTCTTTTAAGTTGTCTCTGGTTTTGTCTTTCTCGGGTGCTCTCCAGTTCCCTGAACTGGGCCATGAGTGCAGGCTTTGTAAGGGTTACCTAATGACTAGATGCCCTAAGGTTTGCAGTTGTTTGTGTGGATGACAATGATCTTTATACACAGATGAGTAGGATTAAATAAAGTGGTCACCAGTATTTATCCTGCAGCTTTGTCCTTTGGACTCTGTTGTGCAGTGTATTATTGCCTCCATAACTGACTGCACAGTTGGGTTAAGCCCCTTGCTGTTTTGCAATGACCCTAGGATGGCTCAACATATCTCATGGGATAAGCTGAAAATTAGCTACCTATGTTGAGATGAGAACCTGGGTTGCACTGTTGTGGGCAAAAATAGGGACTTGCTGGACCTTTGTGTTCTGCAAGTCCAGGACATACTGACTGAATGGTTGATGAGAATATTGGGAAATCCTCACCCTGGGCAGCAAGCCCTTGATTGGGATCCCCTCTCCTGACCCCCAGTTTTGAGCTTAGTGGAATGATCTGAGGCTGATCCCTCTGTGAAAGTTAAAATTAGTTCTGGGTGAAATGTTATGTTGTGAGAACATTTAGGGTACAGTTGGGATAGTCTGATGGGCTTCAGTGTTGCTAGATTCAAGTTAGTCCTTCACCCCAACCCTTGGATTATCACATGCACTTTAAAATAATCGAGAGAGATGCCACATGTTCTGTGAGCAGTATACACTGTGCTCACTCTGGAAGAGGTAACCACTTTGCACGTAAGGGCCAGGTGTGAGTTATACAGTAGGAGTTGGAACCAACTCAGGGCATTGTATCAGGGTCTTCATGCAGTGCAAGATATTTTGTGAAGCATCTTTCATTCCAAAAAGTTTTATAGTGCTAACTAGTACAATTACAGAACTGAATTGAAGGAACGTTGGAAATGAAAGGGTATAGGAAAGAGGGCTGAGATTTATAAAGAGGGCAGTACCACATGCTCCTAATGCACTGGCACAGGCAGATTCAGAGCTGCAGAGGTTATATCTGTACAGAGCCAATGAAAAGAAAGCTGCACAGCTAACGGAGGTAGAGAAGGAAGTCACTTACCAAAAATATATACCAGGTTTTCCCTGCTTCCCTACACCTCCACTGAATCTCTCTTCCCCAATAAGTCCATGTAAACTGAATGTGGCAGCCATTGGAATACAGTGAGTTCTGCCAGTTCTTTCAGGGGTAATGCAGTGAAGCTTGTACTGCTCATATTGTCCTGATATTTACCATGCAATAGCTTCCGGAGTTGCCATTGCACAGAGGAGATGGGATGCGAGTGGCGAGGGATCAGGGCTGGCTTTGTTGGGGAGGGTGAATCACAATTCCTGCCTTACATGGGCAGAAATGTTTTTTAAAAGAATGTGTTTAAGATCCAAGTTCAGTAATGGGGTCCCTGATATGTGTGGAATGAAAAGCTACCAGCGAAAAAAAATTTAAAACAAAAGGAAGACAATCAAATTATCAGCCAAGATTCTCTGTGCTCTGTGTTTTCATTGCTAGTGTTAATGGCATCACAGATGCTGAGAGCAGGATGAGGAGCATAGCTCCCAGTTAAAGCTGGGTGAACAACTAATGTTTCAGTTCTCTGGAAGTTCTGAACAATGAAACAAAACATAAAACCAAAAAAACCCAGTTTCACTTTCACCAAAACAGAAAATTGATAAGTAGATCTCAACCAAAATTGTTATCAGATGAAATGTTCCGAAGCACTAGATTCACAGAATAGAGGAGAAAGAGATGGTGATGGTGGTGCTGTGTTCCTTATTGCCTTTAGCTCAATGGTAAGGGCACTCCCTTGGCCTGCGGGGGCCTGGGTTCAATTCCTCCTTCTGCCTGATATGAAGCAGGCTTTTGAATTTAGATCTCCCCCATTGCAAGGGAGTGTCCTAACCACTGGACTGTGGGATATTCTGGAGCTGGTCTCTCTCAGGCCTAATCTACACTTAAAATTTAGGCTGACATAGCTAAATCCCTGAGGGGTATGAAAAACTCCACTTCCTGATTGATGTAGTTATGCCAACCCTGACCCTGAGGGTAGACACAGCTAGGTGTCAATGCTTTTGTAGAGCTAGCTACTGTCGCTCAGGGAAGTGGGCCTACGCCAGTGGGAAAAACCCTTCCATCAGCACGGGCTGAGTCTACTATGGGGTTATGTCCGCATAACTCTGGCGCTGAAGGCATGCCGCTATACTCTCTCGCATGCTGATGCTGTTGTACTTTAATAGTCAGGACCAGAGAGGGAGAGGGAGAATCTCTCTGTACCTGGTTTTTATGGCACTCACCTGGGAGATGAGTGGCTCAAGTTCCTGCTCCAGTGACTATTGGATCATTTATACACAACAGTTTCAACAAGAGAGACCAAGGAGACCAGCGGTTCGGGCACTCTCTCCTGCAGAGCAGGAGACCCAAGTTCAGATCCCTGTTCCACATCAGGCAGAGTGAGCAATTGAACCTGGGTCCTCCGTATCCTAGCTGAGTGCCCTAACTGCTGGGCCAAAGCTTATAAGCTGGGCACTGCCCCACCACTTCCTCTTCCTCCTCCTCTGGCTGTTTCTGGAATGGTGTCTAAGGCCCCAAAATGAACATTTTGGCCAAAAACTATTTAGTGAATTCTTATCATATTTGCGTATAGTTTCAGATCAACTGAAACTGTATTTCTTAGTGAATAAACTATTTGATAAATTCTACCAGCTTCCTCTCCCTGGCCTACTTTAGACCTTAGTCTTGTTGTAACCGTGAGAGTCAAAGGAGGTCATGGAGGTACAGAGTCTTTCAGTTCCCATCTAAAGAAAAAAGTACTTTGAACGCAAAGGTAGGGTAGGAGAAGGCTTGTTGGTTTCAGAAGTAGGCCGTTATCTCCCACGGATTTGGAATGTGGCTGCATTGTTATAACTCTCAGGGTGAGGTGTATCAGAGCCTCAGTCAAGTATGCTCCTGTTAAAACCAGATCCCTGTAATTCATACATGCAAACATTTCCAGGAGGAGAGAGCGAGACAGGCTACCATGCCTGCTGTGGGAAAGATAGGAGCTTCCAGAGAAGGCAGGAAAAGAAATTTGAGTCTAAGCCAATTCCCCAATTACATGCTTTTAATTAAGAAGTCAATTCTGTGGTATGCTTCATATATATATATATATGGCTCTGTCTGTTCGCCTCTCTGTCTGTCTAGCTTCCTTGTTGTACTACTTTGGACATGAAACCTGAAATACATTCTGCAGTGGACAATGTAAATTTTCTTCAAAGGGCAGGTGCCAAGCTGCGATTCATATCTTCACTAGTGAAAGTTTCTGCATCTGTTACCCTCTTGGTGTAATAGATTTGAATGGGGATTACTCAGTGTCCCAGCATAGGTTGTTCTAGTCAGAATTGCAACACTGAATGGCATGTAGGAGCCAGAGAAGCCATTCTAAATCGGATCCTAAAACAGCTGGCAGTGAAATTTTAAAACATGTACTGACTCTTTATTAAACCAGTCCCTGAAGTCTGTGGGTCTACTGCTGCGAACTGGTGTTACATCCCAATTACCCTCACATTCCTTTGGCCACTGTCCATATCCAGCAACGCATCCTCTTTTACCTGAAATTCGTGGGGTGAACTCAGTATTGCTCCAGTCAAAGTCCCCAAGGGCCACTGGCCAGAACCAACACTGAATTCTATTCCATGAAGTGACTTGTAACACATGCTAGGCACTAGCAGAACCAGACTGGAGCATGTGACACGTTAACAAGATCTATAAAATATCTCTCACGTTAGTTAATGCTGAGCAGCTGTGCATTAAGCAGAATGTCAGACAATCCCCTGTGAAAGTTTCCTGTCTGATTTTAAGCTCCATTGGAGAAATGCACCTTCCAAAGAGTTTGGTGCTCAAAGGTTTTTTTGACAGTGTTGGAACCCACATCATAAACCAAACTGAAGCCAATTTACCTCCTAAGAGATCCTGGTCGTTTTAGTATTTGCCTGTGGCTGCCTGAGTTCCTCACTCCAGCTGAGTTTGGTTTCACCTTTACATTTTTCTAATCAGACAAAGTCATTTTTGGTTCAGGAACAGCCAAAGAACTTGCAGAAAATGCCCTGATGGGGTCATCAGAGTCCATCTGAATGAAGGTAAGAGCCTCTCAAAGGCGTCTTTAACACAGAGTAACTGTCTAATTCTGTGATTAAGAATGCTGGGAGGTGGGAAGGGCTTGACAATACTAAGGCAAAGAAATGGGGTGTGGAAGGGAGAAGTTCACTTAATACCCTGACCTGAAATAAATCTTAGTACTTGTCCTAAGAAATACCAACTGAAACATACAAGTCATAGGTTTGGATTGGAGCCTTTTCTGACATTCTAAATGCAGATTAATAGTTTTTCTCAGGCATAAAAAACACAAGTTTTACAATATACTGTTGTACAACTCTCTCTCATCCACTCAGAATGTCAGTTAGTGAAGGTCTAACTTCTGTTAGCTGCTTTATAATCAGAAATGTCAGCAATGGAAAAGACCTGCTAGATTGAATCCATAACACTCACAAAGGAAGCAAGGTGCTGTAGGAAGTACCTGAAGCCTGGTCTACACTAAGGGGGCGGGGGATTGATCTAAGATACGCAACTTCAAAGTCGACATATCTTAGATTGACTTAAATCACTTACTTCGCGTCCTCACGGCGTGGGATCGACGGCCGCCGCTCACCCGTCAACTCCGCTTCTGCCTCTCACCCTGGTGGAGTTCGGAGTCCACGGCAGAGCAATCGGGGATCGATTTATCGCATCTACACTAGACGTGATAAATCGATCCCCAATAGATCAATCACTACCAGCCGATCCGGTGGGTAGTGTAGATGTGGCCTTAGTTTAGTGCGGCCTGATTGACCTCCATACACACTGACATATTCTAGGCCTGGTCTGTTAATGCTGTGTCTAGCAGCAGTGTAGGGGTGAGACATCATTCTCTTCATCATGTTGGTGAAGTTACCCTGCCAGCCCACATGTCCTGCTGCCTGCACAATGGGGGGATGATACCATATGCCTCAAACCAATCCCATGAGGGAAACCTTTGGGCCAAGAGGACTATTCTGAAGACCAAACAGTTATTTCCACAATTAAAAGAGCCACTTTCTAGAACAAAAGAGATCTAATTAAGTGACTGAAAGGCAGGTGAAACTGAGAATCCTGTTCTCTCCCACTAATTTGCTTCTACCCTTCCTCCTGTAGCCATGTCTCAAGTGCCACAGCATGGCAGTGTTAAATGCACGATCTCCTGGAATTAAGCTTGTAATCTATGTGCATTAAACCTAATGTCAGTGTGTATGTGCTGATGTGCTGCTCCTTTGTGCCTGTGTTTTGCAGCTGTTCTGTCTTACAGAGGTTTGCTCAGATCACTCTGCTCTCACTTAAAATGAGAGAACGGGGAATTTTGGATGGGGCCAGGTTGAGCTGTTTAGTATACTCAGCTGCTCTCCAAGTGTTTTGGGGCCAAAATGAGATTATATCCCAGTCTTTTTGGTGTAAGAAACCTGAGGCCAGGTCCACCCTATAAACTGACATTGGTATAACTGCATCGCTTAGGGGGTGTGAAAAATCTACACCCCTGAGCGACGCAGCTATGCCAACATAGCACTGTCTCCACTGGGGGTTATACCAATGGGAGGGCTTCTCCTGTCGACATGGCTACTGCGTCTCAAGGAGGTGGATTATCTGCGCCGCCAGGAGAAGCTCTCCTGTCTGCATAGTAGCAGCTTCACTGAAGCGCTAAAGTGGTGCAGCTGCAATGTTTTAAGTGTAGACCTGCCCAGAAACAGAAGCCCTGACTGGAACAGAGACATTGCAGTGCCTGGGCAAGTTCCCGTACACAACTTGACTCAACAACGCAAACTGATTAGTAAAGGGAAAGCCAGGGAAATTCTCACATACACACCCTTTAAAATATGTTCCCTGGCTCTGAATGTTTCATTCCTTCAGCCAGGGGATGCATTTTTTGCAGTATCGTTAGCTAATCATGTCCTTGTGCAATATTTATCTTTATGTGATTCCTAAGATTAAGCAGATTCAAGAACTTTCTGTGACTTCCCGTTCATCTCCAGAATTTCACAGCTAAAGCACTGATTAATAGAAAGCAAGAGCGGTGAGACAAACTGACCCATCTCCCTAATGGGTATGCATCCCAGGGGCAAAGACAGCAGTTCATTGTGGTAGCTATCCCACTGTGCAACTGGCCACTGGGTGCTTTGGGAAGGGTTTGCAATGCCTCATTGGGCAGGCACAGAGTCACATGATGCAATTTTCCCAGTCCCATTGTTCCATGGGCATCCTACTGTATTGGCAGCTGCTTTTCAACTGAAATGTCGGGGGAGAGCGTGACAGGAAGTGTGTGTTTTTGGGGACAGAGTGTGTGTCAGCAAGCTGTCTTGTAAGTTCAGACAGCGGCAGGAAGCAACCAGTCCTGGGGGAAGGGGAAACCCCAACATCAGTCCCCGCTTCCCTCTCTGGGCTCTCTGCACAGCTATATATATCTACATAGAGAGCTCTCACACACACACACACACACGCATGAGCATTGAGCATTCCACGTTAATAGTTTGCTTTAGCAGAGCTGTCACTAGAGGCATTGTGAGACCGCTCCAGAGGCCAATTACAGAACAGAAAGCAATCAAATGTCTACACTGGCAATAGAGCACTGGAACCTCTGCGCAAATAGCCTTACGGCTCTTGTCAAGGTGGGTTTTTTTACAGAGCTGCAACTCAGGAGTTTCTGCGCACAAAGTGGCTTGGAAGTGTGTATGCGTCTGCAGTTTGAGCGGACAAAGCTGCTTCACTGCGCAGAAACTTGCCAGTGTAGACCAGCCCTAACTTTTCTTTGTTTGATGCTCTGATCAATGCCCCAAGTCAGTAGTATCCTAAGTGAGCAGTGGGTGTATGTGTGGCAGTGCATAGAGGACATTACCTCCTCCTCAGTTTTCTGCACCATTTATCCTGTTCCGCCCCAAAGGAGATCTTTCCTACACCAGCATCTGTGCATTGAAGGAGACTGCATGAGGGGAAATGCCATAGAGTATACCTGGTGGAGGGGCAGTCTCTTGAATGCCATATGGCAACTCAGTCTCTGCTAAGGAGGTAGTTGTAAGTTTGGTCCCAAACACATAATCAGTGCTCTGGCTGCTCCTTTGTTTAGTGGCAATGGGATGGTTTGGGTAAAACACTTACAACTGCACTTTTGAACTGTTGTATTGTTTTATATAACTCCTCCCCCATGTTTGTTTCTGTCTCCGCAGGTGCCCAATCTCTGCCAGTTAGCACAGTCCTGGAGAGATGCAAAGCCAGCCCTGATCTTGCCATGACAGGGACACCTCAGACAATGCCTTCAGCCTGAAAAGGGAAGTTTCAATTGGAAAAAGCACCTCAATCCAAAGAGCCAGATTATTACTTCCCTCAAAAAGCCCAGAGCACTACAAAGTGTGAATGCAATTCAGATACACCTTTCCCCATGAGCAGTAGCCTGACCCAAAGGAGCCTGGCCCTTTGATTTCAACAGGCTGCTCTCTTTTGAAGAATCTTTGAGGTGGAAACAGCTTTGAATCCATTTAAACCAATTGAAAAGAAATCTTAGAAACCAAAACTCTTGGGATTGATCACAGGGATTTGGGGACTGAACCTATCCATTGACTGTAGTGGGGGGTGGCTGCTTTTGCAATCATACATTTAAAAGTTTTGTAAAAAAGAGTTGTGTGTGGGTGTAGAGAGACAGGGTAAGTGAGACCTGGTCTACACTGGGGAGTGGGATTGATCTAAGGTACACAACTTCAGCTATGTGAATAACATAGCTGAAGTCGACGTACTTAGATCTACTTACCGTGGTGTCTTCACTGCGGTAAGTCAATGGCTGATGCTCTCCTGTCGACTCCACCTGCACCCTTCGCCCTGGTGGAGTATCAGAGTCGATGGGAGAGCACTCAACAGTCGATTTATCGTGTCTAGAATAGACACGATAAATTGATCCCCGCTGGATCGATTGCTGCCCATCCATCCGGTGGATAATGTAGACAAGCCCTGAGGTAATAGCTTTTCTAAGGGCATGGCTACACTGGAAACTTCAAAGCACTCCCGCGGCAGCGCTTTGAAGTGCGAGTGTGGTCGCGCACAAGCGCTGGGAGACAGCTCTCCCAGCGCTCCTGGTACTCCACCTCCGCGAGGGGATCAGCGCCGAGGGCTGGGAGAGAGCTCTCCCAGCGCTCCTGGTACTCCACCTCCGCGAGGGGATCAGCGCCGAGGGCTGGGAGAGAGCTCTCCCAGCGCTCCTGGTACTCCACCTCCGCGAGGGGATCAGCGCCGAGGGCTGGGAGAGAGCTCTCCCAGCGCTCCTGGTATTCCACCTCCGCGAGGGGATTAGCTCCCAGCGCTCTGAGCCTGTCCACACTAGCACTTTAAAGCGCTCTGACTTGCTGCGCTTAGGGGGGTGATTTTTCACAGCCCTGAGCCAGCAAGTTAGAGTGCTATAAAACGTTAAAGCGGCAAAGAGTCCTATGGCACCTTATAGACTAACAGACATATTGGAGCATAAGCTTTTGTGGGTGAATACTTCACATGCATCCGCCGAAGTGGGTATTCCCCCACGAAAGCTTATGCTCCAATGCGTCTGTTAGTCTGTAAGATGCCACAGGACTCTTTGCCACTTTTACAGATCCAGACTAACACGGCTACCTGTCTGATACATAAAATGTAAGTGTAGCCAAGCTCTTAGACCAACTTCAGTTGATGGGAGAGACAAGCTTTCGAGCTACTGACAGCTCTTCTTTAGATCTGGGAAAGGTACTTGGGGGTTGTCTACACTTGAAATGCTACTATGGTTCTCCTGTCAGTGTAGTTAATCCACTTCCTGGAAAGGCAGTAGCTAGGTTGTCTACACCAGTGGTTAAGTCACCTTACCTATCTCACTCAGGGGGGTGGATTTTTCAGACCCCTGAGTGACCATAGCTGGATCGACTTAACTTTTTGAGTGTAGACCTGACCTCAGAATGCTGCAGTTAAACAGGAGGTGGAACAGATTGTTTAGGGTAAGTCGTTAACACATGTTTTAAGGGACCATTCAAAGCGAAGTGACCAGTTAACACTTCTGCTGTCAAAGGACAAAAAAGGAGGATAGGTGGGTTGTACTAAGCCATATATCCAGAGTCTTTGGGCATGGCTACACTTGCAGATGTAGAGAGCTTTGAGTTAAACCAGCCTTCGGAGCGCAGTAGGGAAAGCGCTGCAGTCTATCTACACTGACAGCTTCAAGCACACTAGTGTGGCCACACTTGCGACGGCATTGGGCGCGATGCATTATGGGCCGCTATCTCAGCATGCAAGTGACTGCAACGTGCTTTTCAAATGGGGGGTGGAGTGTGACAGGGAGTGTGTTATGTGTATGTGGGGGGGGGAGAGTGGGGTTTTGGGGGGCTGAGAGCATGTCAGCATGCTGTCTTGTAAGTTCAGACAGCAGCAGACCCCTTCCTCCCCCCCCGACCCCCCGTCTCTCTCTCTCACACAGCATTCCACACTCATGGTTGCTTTGTTTCGGAGCAGATAAGCATGCTGGCTGTCAGAAACAGAGCTTTCAAAGGGCATATCCACATTCCTACAGTGATTCAAAAACAATGACAACAGTGGCCACTTGACTTAAGGGGATTATGGGACATTTCCGGAGGCTGATCAGAGTGCAGTAATGCAACACCTCGTCCACACTGGCGCCACAGTGCTCCAGCGGGGGCGCAGCAAACGTTATTCCACTTGCCGAGGTGGAGACCAGCAGCGCTGTAGCCGTGGAGTCAGAGCGCTCTACGTGCCTTGCCAGTGCGGACGGTTAGCGAGCTAGTGCGCCCGGGGCTTCTTTATTGCGCTGTAACTCGCAAGTGTAGCCAAACCCTTTATTCAGTCCGTGTTTTTTAGTGTCTAGCCAAAATATGAATTTAAGCTCCCAGGCTCATCTTTTGAAGGTGATGTGCAGGTTTCCTTTGAAGATGAGAATTTAGAGGTCAGATATGGAGTGATTACTTTGTGAAAAGTGTTTGCCCACGGGTGATACAGTGTTTTTATCATTTTGTGTGTGGGTGTATAAGGGCTTGTCTACACTGGCACTTTACAGTGCGGTATCTTTCTTGCTCAGGACTGTGAAAAAACACACCCCTGAGCGCTGCAAGTTTCAGTGCTGTAACGTGCTAGTGTAGACAGTGCACCAGCGCTGGGAGCTATTCCCTCATGGAGGTGGGTTTTTAGGGCACTGGGAGGAGCTCTCTCCCAGCGCTATGCCACGACTACACAAGCCATGTTAAAGCTTTAACGTTGCCAGTGAAGATATGCCCTAAGATGTAACATGTTATGCACACACATTATGTAAATATATATAATTTTATATGCATATCTATTTTCTAATGATTCCAGGATTTGCATGTGGGTGAGAGAGTCAAGTGTAGATTACATATGAAGATTAGGTTGCTGCTTATTCAGTATAAACTGCCTGGGTGTTTGAGGTTTTGGATGCAGCATTGACAATGGCCTCACCGCTAGGTGGCAGCAACTGACTCGTGTGGCACAGAAGTCTGAAAGAAGCTGGCTGCAGCATATCCTCCTGTAGATTTCTATTCTGCCAGATCAGGTGCAGCCACATCCATGGGATAAAAATTAGCTGCTTGTCCTGGACTGCAAGCAGAGGGATCCGAAGGAAAACAACAGATGTTCCCCTAAAGGAAAGTCGTTCCCATCCTCTTAACTCAGGTGAAGTATATGGTCAGGAGAATTTGCTTGTGTCCTTCCTAACAACTGAAGACACTGGGAAAGCTTTCCTGGATACCAAGGAGAAACTAAGACAATCAGAGATCACTCCCTTGTGGGACTGGAAGTTCACATTTTGGCCCTATGGTCTCCACTCCTCCTTTGGTTGAGAAGATCTAGCAGGGCCATGGCTTCTGGGCAGCAGATTCTATGAATGCTAAGAGCTCTCATGACTTTGGCATGACCCATGCCACTGTGCCATGTTCCATGCCACTGTGCCATGTTACATAACTGTACGCACACTTGTGTTGCCTCTCTTTATTATCTGTGCTGGCGATTGTTCAATGTTTTTTTATGTGTTTAAAAAAATACATGGAAGTGCAAAATAAATGTGTAATTGTCCAGAAGTGTCTGCTGCCTGCTCCTGGCCTCTTTTCTGTTCTGCGTATCAGCAGCTGTGTGTGCTTCTTCTTTGTCTCCCTTGCAACTGAGGAAGAGTCACGAGTCACTTTGTAACCACAATGCCAGGAACTGCAGCCACGGAAACCCTGAGATCTCTCAGGCAACAGAATAGTTACCCCCAACAGAGCTGCTCAGTCTTTTTCAAAAAGAAGGAACCGCGGGGTTCAGAAATGTACAAACAACACAGTCCCGCATTATTGCTGGTGCTTTCCCCAAACGTATGTAGCCTGCCTAGTCCCATAATCAACACACTAGCCACAGCAAGGTTGGCACCTTTCTGACTCGCTGTTATTTGTGTAATCCAGACCTGAAGAACAAAGACAGTGATCAGCTGTTGCCAGTGAGCTTTCCTCTAATGCTTCAACTATCTCACCCTCCTGGGGAATCAAGTGAAGTGATGTAAAACTGCTCATGTTCTAACTCCCCCACAGCTGAATAGCTCTGGCTTCCTTCTGGAGCTGCTGCACTCCAGCGGTGATAACTGTGTATAACATTTCATCCCATGTTTTCAAGCAATGCAATAGCAGTAGGTTGCATTTTGTTTAAATTTCCTCCTCTCTGTGCAAGAGCTTAGTTAATATGGCTCAGACTATCCAACCAGTCTTTTGTAAATGAATGTTGTGCTCTGGGGGTTGTTGTTTGGCTCTTAAGCTATGGCTTGGCATTAATCATGCTGGGTCATGTTCTCATGCCATCTTTCTGAATTCGTTTGCTCTTGTGAGTTGCACTTCTACCTCCTTAAACTTAAAGGCTTGAAAAGTCTGTGATTTCTGTTTGCCAACTACGGTTTGGAGTATTATTACTGTTTCGCCTAGCAGTCCCAGACAGGGATCAGGACCCCATTGTGCTAGGCCCTGCACAAACACTGAACAAAAACACAATCCCTGCCCCAAAGATGCTACAGTCGAAGTGTAAGACAAGATGGATACAGGCGGATGGGGGAGTACAAGGAAACAATGAGACAGTATTGGTCAGCATGCTAGGCAATGGTCTCTGCACACCAACAGCCTAATAATTGTAGACATCCCTGGAAACGGGAGTTTTGAGGAGGGATCTGAAGAAGGGCAATGAAGTGTCTTTGTGGGTGTTTATACAGAGCTCTTTCCAAGCAGGAGGGGAGTGTGGGAGAAAGCACAAAGGTGCTTTTTGAAAATGTAACAAGTGAGGGATTGATGCTGACATCATAAACTAATCAGAGGGAGGAAATGACCTCTCCATACTGAATAAGAGATTATAGGAGCCTGTCTCTCTCTTTCTCTCCCCCCCCTTTATTAATTTTGTTTTCAAAACTGAAAAGCAGTGAGCAAGTCAAACCAGGATGGCCTGGGTGACGTGGTAAGAGAAAGTCAGTCCCAAGTACGAAAATATCACCATGGTGAGATTTCCAGCTGGGGAGACCTCACCATCTCAGCATGGTGATATTTAGTCATCCCAGAAACCTATTTCAGGGCATGTTTAGAGGCTAAGATCACAGAAAGTGTTCAAACAAAATCAGGCCAGGTGGCAGCTTAGATATTAGTGTCTCAGCATTTACCCAGTTGAAATGATAGTGTATCTGAGGTGTGATGTCTCAGCAAACTTCCTGGGATATGAGCCTTGGGATAATGTATTTCATATTTAATCTCATTCTGGAAATGTTTATGCAACCAGAAGATCCCCTGAGGTGAGCTAGTGAATGAGAACTTTAGCCCTGCTCTGACTTGCATCCCGATCCATGAGATAAGGCTTAGGCAAGCCACTAGGGCTCTCCTGCTGATGGCCCTCACCCCTTAACATGTGTTCATCACTTCATATGTTTCCTTTTTCCTCTGGGTAGAATCTACAGCAAGCTCCCATAGCTCAGATGGGGCTTTGGCTCACTGAGCCATACCCTTGGCTTGGCTTTACCCTCAAGCTTTATTAACTTGCCCAGAGCTGTGTACACAAACTGCACAAACCTTACGTTCTCTTTCTACCTTGGAGATCATGCAGGCACTGCATAATGGTCTCGTTCATTATTTCCTTACAGAGAAATGTATTGAAATGGTTGGTTGACCCATTCCTACTAGGCATCCTTCAGCGGAAGTCCATGCTTTCCCCCATGTTTCATTAGCTGCAGGACTCCTTTTAGCCTTTGTGTTTTCTTACAAATGAAGTCCAGATGCTGCTGTTGACTTGGTGGTGGTGTTTAATGAAGCCATGAGGAGCCTGGGGGTGGGAGAGCATTTAGGGCTAATCATCAAAACACTGGATCTCTCAGAGCTCAGTGAATCTCATCTAGCTTTTCCTTTCCTCCTCCTTGGATTAGTTGGAAAATGGAATGAAATGGCTTTTCTCAAGCCATCTGCCTCCGCAGGCTCCTCCTGGCTCACAGGAAGCCTGAATGAATTAGCAAAGAAGTAGCCAGTGTCTGCTTACAGACAGCACCTCCTTGAGCATGGCCAGAAATAGAAGCATGAATCATTCTTTTTGGTGTCATTCATTGACACCCCCTAACTCCCTTGCATTTTGTAGAAACAACTCTGATGCCAAAAGGAAAATAAAATAAAAAGATTGACCCCTATTTTTAGCCCAGCAGGAATCGTGCAGCCCTGTAGGCACTTTCTCCAGGGAGTTCTGGCTCCATTCTTGTGCTGAATTCATAGCTCTTTTCTTGTTTGCATAGCTCTCTATTGCCAGGCCGTTTCTTCAATGGGGGAAGCAGTGGTGCCCTGGGACCTGCAGATCAGTCTGCTTAGATTCAACAGCTAGTAAATCATGAAAACAATATAATAGAGACTCTGTTTGTAAATAACTGGCCTCAACCCTCTCAGCCAGCTTTGCTAAAATATAAGTTAGTTGTCTGAGGTCAAAGCTGGTCTGGGGGGTGGGGCTGCCAAGAATGTATAGTCAGCTCCTGGGCAACCCCCAATTAGATGAATAGATTATAAAACCAGAAGAGGCTATTTTTATCATCTAGTTTGGCCTCCTGCATAACACAAACCATAGGACTTCCTTGGATTAATTTCTGTTTCAAGTCCAATAGCTGTGGTTGAACTGAAGCGTATCTTTTAGAAAAACATCCAGTCTTGGTTTAAAATCTACAGTGATAGAGACTCTATCACAGCCATTGATAGGTTGTTCCAATAGGCAGTTACCCCCACTGTTTAAAAAACAAAAAAAGGAAAAATTATGCCTTTCTCGTCTGTCTAGCTTTAACTTCCAACCATTGGATCTTGTTATAACTGTGTCTGCTAGACTGAAGAGCCTTCTATTGTCATATTTCTGTACCCCATGTAGATGAACAAATCAACCTGTAACCTTCTCTTTGATAAGATAAGTAGATTGAGTTCCTTGAGTGTCTCACTATAAGGCACTTTAATCATTCTCTTGGCTATTCTCTGAACCCTCTCCAGTTTATCAACATCCTTTTGAATTGTGGACACTAGAACAGAACACAATTTTCCAGTAGCAGTCACACCTGTGGCAAACACAGAGGTAAAATAACCTCTTAACTCCTACTTAATATTCCCCTGTTTATATTTCCACGGATCACATTTTTCCTTTTAGCCACAGCATTGCACTGGTAGCTCATGTTCAGCTGATTATTGACCATGATTGCCAAGTCTTTCTCAGAGTCACTGCTTTTCAGGATAGAGTTCCTCCATCCTGTAAGTACCAGTTTACCAAGTGATCCAGATTGCTCTATATCTCTGACCTGTCCTCTTCATTATTGACCATTCTCTCTGTCTTTGTGTCATCTGCAAGCTTTGTCAGTAATGATTTTGTTTTCTGTGAGGTCATTCGTAAAAGTGTCAAATAGTATAGGGCCACGGGATCCGCACGGGACCTCTCTAGAAACATACCTACTTGAGGATGATTCCCAATTTACAATTACATTTTTGAGACATATCAGCCAGGTTTTAATACATTTAATGGTGATTTTGTTTTATTCTGGTTTCTTAATTAAAATATTGTCTGGTACAAAGTCACATGCCTTACAGAAGTATGTGTAGTATTACATCAACACTTTTACCTTTATGAACCAAACTTATAATCTCATCAAAAAAGACATCTATTTCCCATAATGCATGTTGATTGCCATTAATTATATAACACTCCTTTAATTCTTTATTAATCGAGTTCCATATCCGCCACTCCATTATGTTGCTCGTTTGAAAGAGGACTAGTTAATTGGCAACATTTCGGGGAATGGTATCTTTGGATGTACGTTGGGATCGTGGGGGTGAACAAGACAGAAAAGGACATATTTGTTGAAGGTTTTTCAGAAGGGGGCAGGGGGAGTTCAGTCCTGGGTCTTTAAGGCCTATGAAGCCCACCAGACATGGAGGTTGCTAGGCAGTTGCTAGGCCACAACAGCCTGATATCCTTTCCATATGGGAAGGACCCAAAATTAGCATCTATAGGTGAGGATATGAGGACTCGAGAAAGGTAGTCATGAGTATAGAGCTTTCAACACAGGACTGAATGTCCGGAAATTCCAACTTCGTCACTGACTTACTGTGACCCAGGGCAAGTCACAACTTCTCTGTACCTTGGATTCCTTACCTGTGAATGGGGATGATATTTCTTGACCTCCTAGGGTGGGTTGTGAGGCTTATTGCTGTGTGCTTTGAAGAAGAAAAGAGCCTAAGCATTATTGTAATGGGAGAGTACATGATGGGGGCCTTACAGGAGACGGGACTTGTGCCTTCAGAAGTTGCTTTCTGTAGAGTGAATATTTTCTTGTGCTTCCTGTTGCCTCTGACTTTGTTCTGGTTTCTACTGTTCAGGCTGACAACTGAGGAGGTGAATTCTGTAGAAGCAGATACCACCAACCGCTGGCAAGGAGTCTATGTCAGCAGGGCATCACCCACTCCCTCAGAGTCTGCAGCTACTGTCAAGTCACTCATCAAGTCATTTGACTTGGGATGCTCAGGTACTCCTGTCCTGCACTCTGGGATAGGAGTAGTTTTCTTTTTTTCATTAAAATTTCAAATAGTTAAACTTCAGCTGGCAAGCAGCTAATTCTTGTGACATCCGCTGCCTCATCTTGCATCCCAGTGGATATTGGTTTTTGCAGTGCTACAGAACATAAGAACTGCCAGACTGGGTCAGACTAATGGTCCATCTAGCCCAGTATCCTGTCTTCCAACAGTGCCAGCTGCTTCAGAGGGAATGAACAGAACAGGATAATTTTGAGTGATTCATCCCCTGTTGTCCAGTCCCAGTTTCTGGCAGTTGGAGTTTTAAGGACGCCCGGCACATGCGGTAGCGCCCTTGACCATTTTGTCTTATAGCCATTGACGGACCATCCTCCATGAACTTATCTAATTCTTTTTTTAACGCAGTTACACTTTTGGCCTTCACAACATCCCCTGGTTGACTGTGCATTGTGTGAAGTAGTACTTTCTTACGTTTGTTTTAAACCAGCTGCCTATTAATTTAATTGGGTGACTTGATTCTTGTGTTATGTGAATGGAGAAATAACAATTCCCTATTCACTCTCCCCACACCAATCATGATTTTTGTAGACGTCTATCATACTCCCTTCCCCGAGTTATCTCTTTTCTAAGGTTTTCTCCAACTGATGCTAAAGTACATAGAAATGGATTGAATGCCATCAGGTCCTTGTTCAGACATGAGTGGTGGGAGAGGATCGGGAAAAGAACATCATGACCTCTTCTTTCAGACTGGTCTAAAATATAAATGTTTCCTTCCCTCCTTGCAGGGAGCACTGGGCAGAGTATCACAGTTCACAAGGTCCCAAGGAGCCCTCTGAGTGGAATTCCGGTGAGGACAGCCCCAGCAGCCGCCGTCTCCCCCATGCAGGTACCGGAATTGGGCTGGGTGGTTGCATGGCTTGCTACATCATGACGTGGCTTCAGCACATCACCATGCATGTGGCTGTAGCCAGGGAAAGGGGAAATACATGTGCTTATTTTCTGTGGAAGATCAAATGCTGGAGTTCTAATAGGGTACAGAGATCAAAGTGAGCTCCCGTTTTATCTCCTGGCTGAACGTCCCAGTGGGTGGGTGTGAACTCTTTGGAATCCACTTCAGAACTTTAATCAGCATTGACCAGGAAAGTAGGTTTTGATCATTTAAAGTGAGTTAAGATGAACCTCAAACTCAGGAAGGTATTTAGCATGTGTGTTAGGGAAGGGTAGTGTGAGAAGAGAGATGGTAAATGTTCCTGAGGAAGTATGCCCCAAGATATCAAATCAGCCTGTGGCTATTGAGGGCTGATGATGGTTGCTATGTTTTGATTTTCTCCCAGAATGCAACTCTTCTGGAATGTGATGCGTCTGATGTCACTGCATCAGCCAGTTAACATTCTGTTGGTAACTTTCAGTGCTGTGATGTAACATTACCAGAAATACTGCCTCTGGGAATGGTGGGAAAGCAGACACAGTGGCATTTCACTGATTTTGGTGGTAGCATGCCTACCATATTATCACTAGCCTCTATCACTATATGCTATCTGTGCACTTGCATCATTTGCCTTTTTGGACCTCTTTGGCCAGTCATTGTTCTAGGCACAGAAATATTCCTGAAAGCTCTCCTGGGAGCATGTAAAGCATTTAGAGACCTCTAGTGGGTGCTTGTAGAGATGACTTTAAGAACTGGCTCTTTACTGAGGTGTGACTGCAGAACAAGTATAAAATAATTATCCACCTCAAGCCTATTAGCCCCACCTTTACCAACCAGTTGAAGTCCATCAGCTTTGCTCAGCCCAAGAAGAGATGGAATGTGCCCCTGAGAATTGGATAAGGCCTGGTATTGTGTACCTACTTGTAATGATGCTGCCTCTGGCAGGACACTTCTGAGAGTATCAATTCAGGACAAATTGCTTAGAGCAGGGCAGTTACAGCCCAAGGCTGGGGTTTCTCCACTTCTAAGGCAAACCAAACCAGCCAGACAGAGAGGACTTTGGTTTTACCCCACTGGCTAACCATAAGTCATACAAGCAATTCCCTTAGACACTCCAGTTTTCCAGTATCACCACCAGTGCCATTCATTATGGGGACGAATGATTATGAAAACCAATACCCCAGTAAAAGAAAAAAAGGTTCTCCCGATCCCAAAGGACCAAGCCCCAGACCCAGGTCATTATATAAATCAGAACTTACCCACTGTTGCCAATCCTTTAGAATCTAAAATATAAAGGTTTACTCATAAAAGGAAAGAAAATATATATGAGAGCAAAAATTAGTTAAATGGAATCAATTATATACAGTAATGGCAAAGTTCTTGGTTCAGGCTTGTAGCAGTGATGGAATAAACGGCAGACTATGCAAGGTTAAATTAGGCACCAGGCTTGAATACTGGCAGGTCTCCTGCAAACACAGCCACAAAGAAATCAAGGCCTATGTCTCACATACTGGAGTGCTTTGACTAACTGACATAGATCCTCTTCCCTCCTTTCTGCCTGCAGCCATTTCTCAGGAAATTGGAGTTTATTTTATGTCATCCGGCCCTGCTGGTGATTATGTAAAAAAACAGAAAGAAACTGAGATGGTCTTCTAGGTTGACCCAGCAGGGATATGTTTACTGGGAATCATGACCCAGTAAAAAAAAAAAAGGGGGCTAAATTTATACAAGTAATCCCTCTCCCCTTCCCTCTCTCTGTCTATCTATTGGTCTCTGTCTCTCTCTTTCTGTTGGTCTTAGCTTGAGATTCATGTGTCTAGAAACTCAGGAATGTAAGCTCTGCAACATCAAATAGGTCCGTCTCTTTCAATATCCAACCTCTAGCAGGAGACCTATGCCTAATGCTTCGGAGAAAGGTGAAATCCACTCCCCATTATGTGTCTGGCCAATTATATAATGTTGTGCATGTGGAAGAAAAATGGGAATTCCTTCCTGACCCCGTACTGATTTTCTTGCACCAGGAAGCATGAGGTTTGATAACCTTTGCATAACAACAGATGTTATTCAGCCTGTATTTTGTATTTGTGTGGGCTAAGAAGAGAGAGCAGCAAGGATGTGAGAATCTAAACTCATCATGAAGAAGCTCTGAGAACTCCCAATGATTCCACTGAGGGAGCTGATTTATTTACACATACTGGACAGATGTGTACCAGATAGATACTATAGTTGGGTCATATGGTGAGTTAGAGTCCTCCTTTTCTTGAGCTGTCTTTTAGATGTCTTTTGTTTCTCAGTTTCACTGGACTCTGAACTGCAACAACCCTTCAATTCCCTGAATCTCGATACATATCTTGGCTACTTCCATTAGAAGAGTGAAGTTTTCAGAGGGTGGCAGTGTCTTTGATCTGTGAGAAAAGGTCCGAACTAAACTGTCCATGCCAGAGCTGAGAGGTGCTGAGCACCTGTAGCGTCTGTTAAAAGACTGAGTAAGGACTTCAGGATTTGACCATTCCTTCAGATTCTAAAGTCTATTAAAGTTTTTGTCTTACTATGAATAAGGACAGCAACAAAGTGAGAGAAGGGCAGCTAAGATGCAGGATGGTAAATGCCTAAGTGCCCCTAGAAACCAACCCTGAAAGCAGGCAGTTCTAAAGGCCCATTGCTGAAAGATGCTGAGCACCCTCAATTCCCAGTGACTAAACTGGAATTTGAATGTTCTTGGCACTTTCTGGAATTGGGGTCTAAATCCCTGGCCCACTTCCTAGCAAAGAGGGCAGGAGAAGGCTTGTCTGGATGGCTGTCAGCATTGGAGCTGTTGGAGCTGTGATCGGAAGCCTGGCTGAAGCCTGAAAAAGTACTTAGTGAGCATGAGAATGTGTTTCCTTTGCAGAGTCAAGAAAGGAAATTAAGAGTGGAATTAAACAGGTGTTCTGGCAGCTTCTATCAATGCCAAGCTAAGTGGGCAGTTCTGAAAGCTGGCAGCAGGCCTGCAAGTGAAAAAGGAGCCCTTTTGTGTCTGGTTCATCAAGTTGGAGGTGAAGGAGGAGGGGCTGGGAGCAGCAGATGCTGTCACTTTGGGTCTGCAGCACCAAATTATCTCTGACACTTGATTACCAAAAGAAAAATCTTTGAAAAGAAGGGTCTGTCGACACAGCATTTTGGAGCCTGTGAGAGCAAGCCTCCCAGCCAGGGTCAACCGATTCAGGCTAGCAGGACTCGCGGTAGTGCTCTAAAAATAGCTGCAGAGACAGTGGTGTGAAGGCAGTGGTCCCTCTGAAGCCTAGGGAGAGGGAGGGGTGCTTCAGAGCCCGAGCTGCAACTTCAAACCACTATCTCTGCAGCTATTTTTAGAGCGCTACTGCGAGCCCTGCTAGCCTGAATCTGTCGACCCTGACTCGCTTGGGTGTGGGCTCCAAAGTGCTTTGTAGCCACACCCACAGAGGCTGCAAATGTTTGGAAGCCAAATATATCACTAACTGAAAAGTAATTTCCCTGGATCCTCTACTTTACTTTAATTTTGAATGGCCAGATGATTGAAGGACCACCCACCAAGCTCAGGTAGAAGTAGGTATCCTCCAGACACCTCATCATCCAGGAGACAGAACTTTCTCCCAGGGCAGTCTGAGATTGTGGAATGAGCTCCCACAGGAACCAAGGTCCATCCCAGACCTTACCACTTTGTACTCCAAGTGCAAGGCACATTTCTTTGACCTTGCCTTCTCTACTATAAACACATGGCAACAGGTATATTTATATTAAATAAAAAATAAGACACCCTGCCAAAACAAGACACTCCACGGCACATTTCTCCTCCTGGGGAGAGGATGAGAGAACAAAGAACTCATGACAGATGTTAGTCACATTGCTTAATCCACTGCTGGAAGGTGCTCAGGTACTACAGTGAGGAGCATGGTATAAAATGCTGAATAGAGCAGAATACCTCTCATTCTCCTACTCTGTTTCAACAGTGAGTGAGTGAGGCCTCTTCCTCTCCTTGATTGGCCATTTATCTAACGGTAACATTTCCTGATGAATTTGTCTATGCTTGCTTGTTTCACAGAGGCATACTGCTTACAGTAATGCAAACCTGCTCAGCAAAGGAGTCGACAAACTCACAGACCTTCCAGACCTTCCCCTTGCAGGTAAATCACAGTAAATGCACAAAGAATATAAGAGGCTCCTTTTTGCCTCCCCTCCATCAGCACAGCTCTTCTCTGTCCTTCCCCACGCCACTGGGCTATCTTCCACTTGGTATGTGCAACAAAATGAAATAGACAAGATCTTCAAAATGTCTGAACATTTGAAAGATCTTATCAAGTTCACTTAGCTGTTTCACTCCCATGTGGATTATAGCCTATGGGGGAAAATGGTATGTCATGCCAACACAAACCTGCCCTCTTCACCCCAAAACATCTCTGGCACCTTCATAATCCAGCCAGTGAAACTGGAGATAATTGCATTTTGTGAAGCATGTACGGATTTGGGAGAAATCCAGAGCATGCCCTTTGGAGGTTGGTTGGTTTGTTTGTTTAAAAATAGGTTTCAGATCCAGATGCAGCTATTTAAAGAGCAATCACATCTGGGCTCTAAACAGAATCAATTTCCACAGTTCTCAGGAGATGCAATTGTTATTTCGTGCTCTTGTTTTTGTTCTCCTGTCACTTAATATTCTTTTCCACCAGTATTTACTTTTGATTCCTTCACTAGAGCCCCTTGTCTTGATTGTCTACTCCTGACTGGAGGTGTTGCGGCAGGATCTGTAGCAATAGCCATAGATTAATAGATTTTTAAGGATAGAAGGGACCATTATGACCATCTAGTCCAACATCGCTGTGATACTGAAATGTTCTTTGAGGAGTGGAAACCTGATTTCTGCCCTTTCACTGGTAAGCTGATTTTCTGCAATAGTACTCAGTTAGCTCTAGGAGTGTGTCTACACAGCAACTAGATACCTGCAGCTGGCCCGTGCCAGCCGACTTGGGCTTATGGGGCTCGGGCTGCAGGGCTGTTTCATTGCTGTGTGGACTTGGAGTCTGAGCTCTGGAGCCCTGCCACGTCACAGGGTCCAACAGCTCTGGCTCCAGCCTGAGCCCAGAAGTCTGCACAGCCATGTTCCATCTAATTTTTCCCATCCAGGTGCAGAATTAATTTTGTTATGTGCACCAATATGGAAGTGATGTGTCATACATCACCTCCATATATCACCTCCATATTGGTGCACACAACAAAATTCATGTGGCGGGGCGGGGGTGGGGCCAAGGGCTTCAGAGTGTGGGAGGGAGCTCAGGGCTGGGGCAGAGGGCTGGGGTGGGTGGGTGGGGTGAGGGTGCAGGCTCTGGGGTGGGGCCGGGGATGAGGGGTTTCAGGTGCAGGCTGCAGCGGGGAGAGGGAACTCTCCCCAGCTCCCTCTCCCCGCAGCAGCTCCAGGGCTGGGGCTGCGGGATAGATGCCTCTACCCCAGCCACAGCAGGTCCAGGCTGGGGCTGGGGGAGGGGCGCCTCTCCCCCGACCATGGCAGGTCCAGGGCTGGGTTGGGGTCAGGGGAGGGGCACGTCTCCTCCGGCCGCAGCAGGTCCAGGCTGGGTTGGGGCCAGGGGAGGGGTGCCTCTCTCACGGTCACAGCAGGTCCAGGTCTGGGCCAGGGGCTGCAGCAGGGCGTGCTGGGGCTGGTTTGGGTCCAGGGCTGGGGGAGAGGAATCTTTCCCCGCAGCAACCCTGAGCGCCTGTGTGGCTCTTAATAGGCTACTGTGTGGCTGCACAGTTTAGAGGGAACTTAGCTGCCCAGTGATGAATCAGCTCCACAGCCTGAGACCCACAAGCCTGAGTCGGCTGCCACAGGCCAGCCACAGGTGTCTAGTTGTTGTGTAGACCTACCCACAGAGAGAAACTAGAGCCCTGTCTTCATTTTCAGACTCTTCAAATACCCAGTTAAGATTCCACATTCACAATTCAAAGATGTACAAATACTGTAGCTGAACAACAAGCCTGGTTACAAGGAATATGGCAGCACAAGTTAACTTCAGAGCTCTGTTCTTCCTGCTGGTTTCTCCTGCCATGCAGTGGACTAGAGGGCAGAAGATACGATACCAATGGAAGGAACCGATTTTTCCTTAAAGTTACATCAACTGTGTTTCATTTTCTAGAAAATGTCTTGCCTGGGGGGTTTACCTGCTGCTCATCATTACAGAAGTTCACTTTAACCTCAACCAGTTATACTAAAACTAAACACCAGTCCTTGAAAGTAAATGCATTCCCCTTCCATAGCTAGCCACTGTATTTTATAAACTGGTGGTTGCTCCTTTAAAATGTCCATTTGAGCTGAAATTTCTTGAGTGGGGCAGTTGACAGCTGACCACTCCCAAAGCACCCAAAAGCCATTGCTTCCCTCCTCAAAGCCAGAAAGCCCTGGGGGAAGGTGACTGCTGGCACCCTGCAGGACAGATGATTTACTCTCTGAGCCATCTCCAAGCCAGTGGCATCAAATGAGAGCTGAGCTGTCATGAGAATACAGCAGGAGCTGGACGGGCAGAAGGAGAGAACACATGGAATTCATGATGGGAACCTGACCAAAGACGCAACAGCAGCTTTATGTAATGTGTTGCCTTCAAACAACAAAGGTAACACCTCCAGGCTGCAGTGTCATGAGAAGAGGAATCTGCTGGGAGCTTGCTCAGTATAGGTCAGAGGATTTCAGGCACAGCTAGTGCATGCTGAAATGCTGCTTCTAAAAACACTCAGCTCGGTGTGGATGAGAGGGGTCTCTCGGCAACTTCAGTGTGAACTCTTGCCAAGGTTACACTGTCAGTGACTTGGCCTGTCGTGCTGAGGTGATGATGCACACTGTACTACAGCCACCACTGATGTACACCCAAGGGGCCCGTCTTTTATACGCTTTGGCAACGCTCGTATTGCTTGTTGTGCCAGGAAAAGGTTTGAGCTGAGCTGAGGTTTTGCCATGCTTAGGCACAACAGGGTGAGCCTCAGCTTTAACTCTCAGTGTGGCTTTCTTTCCTATGACCTCATTTAAACATTAGTGTTTGTATTGCCTGTTAGTTCTCAGATCCTGGCCACTCTGCTGATGCAACTCAGCATTCTCTAGCCACTGTATCGCAGAGCACTTGAGAATGAGTCAAGTAGAACCCAAAGAGGAAAGGAACATTTTAAGATGAGACTGAAAGATCACAAAAGTAATTCTCAGGGTGAGACTGGGCAATACTCAACCACTTGAGTGACTCCCCAACCATGCAGAGTGGGACATAGTAGAGAGAAATCAGAGAGAGTAGTGGTGGAGGAAATGGACATGTGGTAATGCGGGTGGCTGGAGTGAATGTTGGCCCCTTCTTCAAAAGCTCGGTGTTCTTGGTGCTGTACTTCAAATACTCCCTTCCCTCTGACTCCTATTTCTGTTGATCTTCTCCCAGCAAGGCACAGGGCTTGTCCACACAAACTGATCAACTATCATGGAAGAAGCTATTCTGCTATAGCTATGACCAACTGACTCCCTGTGTGAACGCTCTATCCCAGAATAAAGTTTGCTTTGCTGTTACGGTAAAGCTATGCCAGTCAATTGCCCCATGTACACAGTTCCTTATTGGAGAGGCTTATAGCTTTCTTCTGTGTAAAAGACCCATTACCTTAATTGAGGAGATAAATACTTTGGTTGCAAAGTGGGAGACCGCAAGTGTAAATCGCCAGTAACGATCCACCTCACTCCTGCCCTGGCAGATATTTATCAGGGGAACTGTTTACTGTAACAACAAAAGATTAGGCTCTGGACTCCATGCTGTTTGTCTAGCTTTGCTAATGAGCTTTGATAGAGTAATAGGAGTTTCAAGACCTCCGCAGAGCAAGGATTAATGACTTGCATCATTATTTCCCATTTTCAATGAGAAAATGTAAAGTCTTTCCCTCTGAATCTCTACAACCCCAACTGATAGGCTGCCCCCTACTGACCCAGCACCTGAAACCCCTCCTCCCCCCTTGCAAGCTGTCCTTTGACCAATGACTTGGGGGCATTGGAATACCTGACTGGCTGTGGTTCTGTTTCTGGAAGTTCCATCCTCAGGAGGTGGAAATTCCAGAAGTACAATGCAGCGCAACAAATGGGGTCTTGTTTCTGCCTCTTGGGACACCCAGTGGGCCTGGGGAATTGGTTTCAGTTAGTCTGAAGTTGAGGGGAGAATGAGTGGACACTGTACAGTTGTTAATTTATTAATAAATATGGGTAGAAGGGACAAGAGACAGGGAAAGCAGTTATGCTGAACCCAGATCATCCATCTCTAAAGCTAGATTTAAGCTCTCTGTGAATTTAGTGCTGGTAAGTTAGTCTCACTTTGTACACAGAAGAGGTACAGTACAGCAGCCATTGTGTAAGCTTTCCCTGTACTGCTCCCCAGTACAACGTGCCTCATGCTTGATGTCTAGAGAGAGAGGAGTCAGTCTTTGTGCCCCATTTAAGCGTTTGCCTCTCTGCAGAGACTGTCACCATGGAGTTGCATTAGTGCTCTCTGCTGTGATGTGATGTTAGCCTTTGTGATATGGACACTTGTCTGCAAGTAACTTGCCAAATTCATTTCAGGCATGATGCCAGCCATTGGGTAGTTACTAGTGGGTGTTGCTGCCACCCTGGGCTGGATTTGAACCAGCAGCCTAGAGGCGAAAGGCTTGTCTCATTTCCAGTCCTGTTAATGGCAGGTTAACAAAAAGAGTCTGACAGTGAGCTGGTCCCTTCAGTCGTCTAGTGACCATGTCTAGGGATCAACTTTTGAACCTTTAAGATGGTAGATTTTGGTATTTCCCTTCATTCACCTGAGGCCCCCGCTCCCCAGCGGGACTATCAATCACAGGAAGCTAAGCAGCGTGTACTGTTGAAATCATCAAAGTCCTTGCTTGTTACAGTCACCTCTAGTCTGTTCAAGGTTTCCTAACCCCATGTCCGTTTAATGAACAACGGAGTATGTTTGTTTAGAATCAAAGCAACAAGCTACATATTGTTGTGTGCTGCTTGGTAGGGCAGTGATTAATCAGATTCCTCAGGCCCAGAGACTGATGGCTTTTTCTGTTCCCACAGACCTTCTAAAAGGGAGGAGTGAGGACCTGAAACCAGACCATTACCTCCGCAAGAGCCCTTCCCTGGAGTCTCTGAGCAAACCCCCCTCAATGGCCTTCAGCAGCAGGATGCTGACCTCCAGCCCAAGCAGCCTGAGACCCCCCAGCAAACTCAGGTACCAACTCAGTGAAAAATGCAATCCACTGGCCTGAGCCACCATTTTAGTTGGCAAACTGATGGCTGTTTAATTCAGTGGTTCCCAGTCTCTGTGGAGCTCCCATACAGGAAGTGGGTAGGGATGACAAACTGAGGACTAGCAGTGATGTTCATTGTTAAGGAACAGGAGTCCCCAGGGGCACTCACCGTTATATACCAGTATTGGTACAAGCACCAGTCAGTGGTCAGGCACTATTGTTGTGGTGCAGCTTTGGTTGTAGCTATAAATAAAATCTAATGAGAGAGTTTGAGATATGAGAGGAAACCAAAGTATTAATTCTGGCCCATATTGTACATGTGCACTGGAAAAATGCATACATTTTTCTGCAAGTGCTATTAATAGTGGAAGCTTTTAGGGCAGACAAGTGCAGGTGTTTTGACCCTGCTCTGTGCCTTTGTCTTGTCGGTAGTACAGTTTCCACGGTAGCTAGCACCAGTGCAGAAAAATGCCTGCAGATTTTCCCATTTTAATTAAGACTTTTATTCTGCAGTGGTATTCTCCAGTTGGGAATAGCGTGACCAGATGTCCCCATTTTTGTCCACTGAATGCATCCGATGAAGTGAGCTGTAGCTCACGAAAGCTTATGCTCAAATAAATGTGTTAGTCTCTAAGGTGCCACAAGTCCTCCTTTTCTTTTTGCGAATACAGACTAACTTGGCTGCTACTCTGAAACCTGATTTTGTAGGGACAGTTCCAGTTTTTGGGTTGTTTTCTTATATAGGCTCATATTACCCCCCCACCTCCCTGTTCCGATTTTTCACATTTGCTGTCTGGTCACCCTAGTTGGGAATGAGCTTGCTGCTCCAGAATAATTAGGTAACTTCTATCCATGGTTTACGCTAAAGCCCCAGTTTTAGAGGTGCATTGATAGAGGTTTATTGAAAATTTGCCTTTTGATGTCTGAAGAGGGAGGTGAAAAGGGAGTGAAGGATGATGATTGCAGCTGTAGAAAAAGTAGATCAAAGATATGCATTCCTTTAGATATGTTTTACTGAGTGCTTCCCAAATACATTTTTATCATAGGCTTTGTTTCCATTTGTATCCAGTGATCCCAAACTAATTTGTGTCTCAGAGCTAAACACATATTACAGCTGCCTGAAAAGATATTCCATATAAGTTGTTTGCATTCTCCCACTGAGAATGTATTGTGCTACCCTGGTTTATTATGTGCATGTAATGTCAAAAGTGAAAGAGAGGAGCTGGTTAAATCAAATTTACTTCCTTCTCCTCCCCCAATTAGCGTGGAGAGAAAGGACCCATTAGCAGCCCTGGCCCGAGAGTATGGTGGTTCCAAGAGGAATGCACTGCTGAAGTGGTGTCAGAAGAAGACTGAAGGTTACCTGGTAAGAAGACACATGCGTTTTATTTTTCATTGGCTTGTGCTGTAAGCAGCTGTCATTTCAAGGAAATGTGTGTATTGCAATCTGCAGATTTTTCTCTGTTGTCTCCTCTCACTGGGTGTTTTCCATCCACCTTCTTATCGAAAGCTCTCTCTAACCCTCAAGTACCCAAAGTTACCTTTGGGTTAAGTGACTCGGTTTACTTCCCATCATATGCTGAAGTATTTGCTTCATCCAAATGTCACTGAAGGTCAGCAGTAGAGGGTATGTGAGCTGCAGCTTTAAGCTGAGGGCATATGTCTCAAATGCCATCTTAATGTCTTTTCCTTGGATTTCCTCTCTGAGCTCTCAGAAGATGCCACTTCTTATGACCGTTCTGTGAAACCAAAAAGACATTGGCCGGGGTGGCCTTGATCAAGAGGGTCCTGCTGTTTCCCTGATGGCCCTAGTAATTTTCCTCTTGACTGGTCAGCAAAAGCTCAGTAGCACTGGAGGAATTGTTGCTATGTCATATTATAATTGGCTTTATGCCCAACAGTCCTGTTATTGGCTCAAACAAATGTAGAGAGAATGGACTTGAAAGCTTTGATCCTGATACTTACGTGTTTTTGTGGGAGCTGGATAAAAGGCTGATAATGGAATGAATCCCAAAGGACTGCTGTCTTTCCCTTGAGTGTTGTGTAGAGTGCAGTGTAGTACTAACTGTACAGCAGCGGAGAGCTTATTTGGAATGAAACACAGCTTCTGCAGCGATTGTCCAGGTAGCTGCCAACTCTGCGTTTCTAAAACGTCTTCTATAAAGACCATGTGAACAGAAAGCTTCGATTGGATGGCCAAGGTTCTGTCCATGCAGGTTCCCGGGTATATTCACACTGGTCTAGAGCCATCACCTTATTGTTGAAATGTTCCATGTCCATGAATCATCTTGCAAATGCTGTTTGTACTGGTAATGCGAGGCTCTTTCTGATGAGACCTTACAAGCTGAAGGCCTGTCTGATCTGGCTGGATACCATGGCAATGTTGTGATACAGAAGTAGGGATTTGCCCTCCTGTCTTACCCAGAATTTCCCCTCTTCCTATTCTGTGCAGTATGCTGTGCTCAGGTTGGCTGCTGCCCTTCATTTATTGGGTGGCTGCAGGTCATTGTCTGTGTGTGTCGCCTATGAAGCACTTTGGGATGAAAGGTGTTATAGAAATGTAAGATGTTTTAAATTACCCTGAATTCCATGTAGTTTAGGACTATTTAAAAAGGTAAATGAGATGACCTGGGTAATTTAGGCTTGTCTATCGGACATCAATTCCAGGCAAGATAATAAAGAAGCTGATACAGGACTTGATTAATAAAGAATTAAAGGAGGATAATATAATTAATGCCAATCAACATGGGTTTATAGAAAATAGTTCGTGTCAAACTAACTTGATATCTGTTTTTGATGAGATTCTAAAATTGGTTGATAAAGGTAACAGTGTTGATATGATTTACTTGGACTTTGGCAAGGTGGTTGACTTGATATTGAACAACATTTTGATTAAAAACTAGAATGAAATAAAATTAGCATGGCACACATTAAATAGATTAAAATCTGGTTAACTGATAGGTCTCAAAATGTAATTGTAAACAGAGAATCATCAGCAAGTGGGTGTGCTTCTAGTGGGGCCCTCAGGAATTAGTTCTTGACCCTATGCTATTTAACATTTTATCAATGACCTGGAAGAAAATATAAAATCATCACTGATAAAGTTTACAGATGACACAAAAATTGAGGGAGTGTTAAATAACAAAGAGGACAAGTCACTGATAGAGAGTGATTTGGATTGCTTGGTAAGCTGGGCACAGGTAAGCAATATGCATTTTAATACAGCTAAACGTAAATATATTCATCTAGGAACAAAGAATGTAGGCCATACTTTACAGGTTGGAGTACTCTATCCTGGGAAGCAGTGACTCTGACAAAGATGTGGGGGTTGTGGTGGGAACATGAGCTCCCCGTTTGACACTGTGCCCAAAAGGGCTAATGCGATCCTGGGATGCATAAACAAGGGAATCTCAAGTAGGAGTAGAGGGGTTATTTTACCTCTGTATTTGGCACTGATACAATAGCTCCTGGAATACCTTCTCCAGTTCTGATGTCAAAAATTGGAGAGTGTTCAGAGAAGAGCCATAAGAATGATTATAAAGCATTGGAAGCTGTGCCTTATAGTGAGAGATTCAAGGAACTAAATCTGCTTACCTTAACAAAGAGAAGATTAAGAAGCGATTTGATCACAGTCAATAAGTACCTACATGAGGAATAAATATTTGATAATGGGCTTCAGTCTATCAGGCAAAGGTATAACATGATCCAGTGCGTGGAAGCTGAAGCTAGCCAAATTCAGACTAGAAACAAGACATCAGTTTTTAATACTGAAGGTAACTAACCATTGGAACAATTTCTCCATCACTGGCCATTTTTAAATCAAGATCAGCTGTTTTTTTTTCTTAAAGATCTGCTCTAGGAGTAATTTTGGGTAAGTTTTCTGGCCTGTTTTGTACAGGGGATCAGACTAGATTATCACAGTGGTCTCTTCTGGCCTTGAAATCTGTGAACCTGTGGTTACGTCTACACTGCATACTACTGGAGGTGATGTGTAGGATATGTGTAACTACATGCCACAGTGAAAAGCAAGCTGCATCCACACTGCAGTGTGTAGCTACACACATCAGCGAAAGGCTCTGGTTGGGGGACGCATCAGGGAAAGGCTCTGGCAGCAGGGGGAGCTTCTGGAGCCTTTCTCTGCTGCCTCTCTCTCTGCCGGAGCCTTTCACTGTGGCAGGGAGCTGCTGGAGCTTTTCCCTGCTGCCTCCCCAATGCCAGAGACTTTCCCCATGGCAGGGAAAGGCTCCGGCAGTGGAGAGGCAGCAGAGTGCTGCATTGCTAAAAATAGTTATGTAGACAAGGGAGGCACTACTTGGGTATTTAGAGCCCCGTGTAGGGTACGCACCCACAGGATTCAAGCCTGTCTTTACCCTTCTTGCCTAAGCAGTGCCTCACCATCTACACAGCTATTTATAACTGTGTTGGGGGGCATGCAGCTTAGGTACCCTACATGCCACCGTAAGGAGCGTGCAGTGTAGACGTACCCTGCTAAACTATTCTACCCACTGTCATTTTGTAATCACTGTATAAATTGTGGCACATTCTAATTCCTTATCACATTCTTTGTCTCTGCCATTACAGAAAGAAATTCTAGCATGGAATACCCGGGTTTAGGTGGGATATTACCTTCCATAAACTAGGGAACTTCATCATATGTTGCAACATATCTCGTCTTATGTGACACTTGGAGTTGTGTGTAAAACCCAAGCTAATGCTTGTACTGAAAGAAAATTAGGATAGACTTGTCACTTCTGTGCAAGTGAGAGCAAGCCCAAGGAATTGACTGGCTGAGCAGAGAATGCCATGTTTACCTCCATGCTTTCTGTGTCATTACCAGCATTTGGTTCCAATATTTGAGAATTATGCAGTGAAGGCATTAAAGTTTAGCAGCTGGTTCTGACCTATTGCTATTGTATCATTGCTCTTAACGTTTCAGAAGTGGGGCGTGATGACAAAGCTTCATCCCAAGCAAGAGCTCTTGGGTAGCTGTGGTTTGTGTTTGACAGAGACAAACCAGGGCTTTTGCTGTGCTTCTAGCTGAACTTTTGGGCTGTAGTAGGCATTTAGAACAAGGCGAATTGTTGTCTGTATACTGTGTGTGTGAGATACTCTACTCTGTAATGTTGACATTTTTCTTTCATAAGAATAATATTGTTTGTTACTTAGGATAGAAGACAAAAGGATTTATTGCCAAATAATCCATGCCCTGGAGCAAAACTTTCATAAACAACAAAACACATATTTTTAAATAAACAATTTTTTTTCTCTCCACAACTAGCTCCTTTATGAAACTTTAGCTGCTGGAGCCAGCACCTTAGAAGAAGAAAGACAGTAGCTTTTCCCTTTGAAACAAATTGATTTGGAGACAGTTTTGTTGTTGTCTGGTAGTGCTGGCTCATTCACCAGGCTACTTACATTAACTGATTCATCCTCCCATTAGCTACTTATGTTAAACATTCGCCCATTCTCCTTGTGAAATAGATATGTTATTACTGCTCTCATTTTGCATAGGGCCAAACTGAAGCAGAAGGACTGAGTGATTGGCCTAAGGATGTGTGTCCAGAGTGGTAGAGCCAGGATTAGAATTCAGGTCTTCCAAGTTTCTGGTCCTCGCCTCAATCCAATATGCCATGCTGCCTTCTCATAAAGCTGTATGTTCTGTGCAGGACTGTAAATAGAGCTGTACTCCATTGCCCTCTGGCCTTCTGAAAATCTCTAGGTCTCAAAGTTTGACTTTTCCATCCAGTCCTTTGCAAATGCTATATGAAGTAGAAGCTGGGGTTGGAAAAGACCTGTTAGGTCAACAAGCCCATCCCTCTCAGCCAATGCAGGATTGTTCCCTATAGTGTTGTCCAATCTTTAAATGTCCCATTAAATGGGCTTTCACAATTTCTCTTGAGAGACTCTTCCCAATTTGTTGGAACTCGTTTACCCCATCATCATCTTCATCATTGCAAATCAAGCACTTGATCGATCTCTAGGAAAGTGCTTAAGGTAGGGGTCCGGTTGTATATTCAGTCTATGTTAATCACTAACAATGTTGTCATGCCACCAAAGCTTTTGATGCCCATGTGATCGACAGTCATTTGATGGTCTTCCATTCTAATGATATGTCCTTATCAAGAAAGTTGCTGAAACTGAACCAGCGCTGATGGAGGTGATTGTTCAATTCCTGACGTTGTCTTGTCGCTTATTATGGAGCAGCTGATGAAGACTACGAGAATCAAAAATGTCAATCTGGTGCCCTTCAGCCTTCCTCAATGCCCACGTTTCACTTCCATACTACACAATTGGTGTAGACGTGATGTCACAGCTTCCCCACAGAGGCTGCTGAAGAGTCCAAAACACGGCAGTAGCTGCCGATACTCTTTCGGGTATCATTCAGCACTGTTTGTGACACTTCCCAAATTGAAGCTCTCTGCTAAAAGCTTTCCCAGATTGTCAGCCAGTATTTTCTTTTCCTTAATGTCATCTTGTTACTCCTACGTCGGACTAATGCTGGTGCTTTTAGTGGCACTAATATGCCTTTGCCAGTGTATGGATCAGCTCAGACTCTACAGGTACCAGCCCAGTACCAAGAAAGCCAAGAACTCCCATGCAACAAGAAAACAAAAGGAAAAGTCCTGTTTTTTTACCCTGAACCCAAGAAGTGGGGTTAAAATATGTTGTTGGATAGCAGGCCACACATGAGGCATGCAGGGCAGTCTGGGTCTACATGTTGTTGTTCCTTTTGGAATTAGTCTCTGGAGGAAAAATGTTCATGGTTCAGAGGACAGTGAAAGCCTTGGGTTTATTTACAGCTACTGGAGTGATCCCACTACTCACCTGGCTGCACAAAAGTTTCAAAGGGAGCTGTATGACCTTTTTGGCCTGTGCTCTGGTGAAGCTCTTGTTGTCTCCATGACCCTCCTCCTGTTACTGTCTTTGCTGAAGCAAAGTGATTTGCCTCAGGTAGTTTTTAGAAAAGGCAGTCACACTGCCTGTATATATGCTCCAAGAGAACCAGGAGGGGCTCTGATTGGGGGGCTGCCAGTGGGGTTTATCACCTACAGGGTAAGTTTTCAGAGCAAGGTCTTAAAGGGGAATGAACAGATGGGAGAGGAGCAGATTGGTTTATTGTGTGGATTTTGCTCCTCTCCTCACTTCGTGCTCTCCTTCCCCCCACTGCCCTACTTAGAGACAGTTTCTTTTGGCTGTCTTCATCAGTCTCACTCCCAATTTCCCTGTACAGTGCATTCTCTGAGACTTCTTGAACTTTCCCCTCGTGTTTCCCCTGCCATGAGGCCCAGGATTCCAGGCCCTAACCTCCATCAAGAAGGACTGAATGCAGCCCAACTTTGCTTCCCCATGAGTCCTGGCCTCCCATGGCCTTGCTGATATTAAGCTCCATATGGAGTCTTTATGAGTCCCAAGTATGAAGAACTGGAATGAGTTGGAGAATGCCATCCTCCCTCCTGACTCAGCTGCTGCCCTCAGCGGGGAATGACACAATGAAGAAGGCTTTTGTGCCTAACCATGTTAATATGCATGGCCACTTTGTGTCTTCCCTTCATATGGTGCCTGTGCCTCAGTTCACATCACCAGTCACAGATAAACATGAGCAAACCCCAATGTACTTGGTCATGGTGACTTCCCACCGGGTTTCCCCTGCTATGAGGCCCAGGATTCCAGGCCCTAACCTCCATCAAGAAGGACTGAATGCAGCCCAACTCAAACCCCATCAGTCAGCTGACTCCTAATTGGAACTACAGAATAGGAGACCTCCCACCTGACTGCCCCGCTCCATTTTCAATAGCTGAGCTTGCTGCCTCTTAAATTCCGTGTCTGTTGGACAATTCCTGATTTGAGTTACTTAGCTTGGGGGAGGGAACTCCTTCCTGTTTAAATTACAGGGAGATTAGATTTGATCAAACTATTTGAGCTGATACTCATGGTGTAGACCAGTAGCAGCTACCACTCATGCCCCAGATCCCCCAGTGAAAGCTGGATTGATTGGCTAGGAGAGTGACTGGGGATGAGTCCCAGGGATGTGTGAATAAAACCTCCTTTTATTCCTAAACCTTTTTAGAATGTTTTAATCCGGCGGGGGTAACACCCCTTCTACTATTAGTGGAAATGTACACCCTACTCCTGCCCCTCTCCCCTGTGTTGATCAGTGAGAAACATTCCCCTTACTTTGATCTCTAGCATCATCCACAAGAGGAAAAGTCAATACACATGGGGAGAGAGACCCTGGAGGAAGTTGAGAGAAGAGTAACAAAAATTATTAGTGGAGTGGAAGGTATGATTTATAAGGAAGGACTGCAAGAGTTTATAGCTTTGTTTTTTATGCTTATTGCTTAGCTATCTGTCTCTGATCTGTCTATGGTATTTCTAAAGTAGATATCACTTTGGTATTTAAGCAGTGGTCTGATAGTTAAAGATGGTAAACACTAAAGAAGAAGAGAAATTATTTAGAGGCATGTAATTAGGAGCGATAAAATGAAATAAAGGGGGAAATAAGGTTTAATAACCAGAAAAAAATACCTGACAATGTGATCTATTATGCTGTGGAATAATCTCTCACATGGAGTGGATGTGTCCTTGCTAGGGACACTTAAAACTAGGCTGGATGAAACTGAATAAATGCCCAATAGGAAGCAATCGTGCCTCGACCTGACTGATAGGGCATAACAAGTCCTTGCCCTGCCTAGGTCATTCTATAGAGGAATCTCTTTCTGAGTTCCTTGTTCTGGGTGGTGTTTGACATTTGGGGCAACAGTTTCAAACAGTTATTCCTCTGTTGCTGGGTTGTTTTGTGTGTGTGTGTGTGATGTGTTTAATTTCAACAACAAAACAGAATTATGTGGAACTAAAGCTTGTGTGATGAAAAGTGGATGGGATAGGGTCAGGAGGTTTTGTCAAGGCAGCCTTCTGCAGCTGAAATATAGTTTTTAAATTCATGTCCGTTTCAGGCGCACACACCCTTTTAAACCTGTCATTTCTCTTACATGAACCCATGCGAGAACCCATGCCCTCTCACTCTGCACGTGCACGCACACCTCGAATGTCCCACCAGCTCTCCCAGCTTGTTGACGACATGATCTGCAATGTGAGGTAGTGACAAGATGACCAGATCTGATAACTGCCTACGTGGCTCTAAAATCCAATTACCACAAATCCTTTAGACTGTAAATGATGGCTCAGAGGAAACTATTTCTGTCAAAACAGGTTTTTCTGTTGTTCTGGTCTTTTTCATCTGTTTAAAAAAAAATATGCATCATAGCAACATCAGGAAGTTGAAACTTGGGTGCCCCCTTCTAGTTATGGAGTAATAGGTTCTGTTCCCCTGAGTCTTCACTCCCTGCAGCTGCTGAGAGTCCTTTTTGTTGCATTATCACGCTCCATAATCCTATCATTAGTGGCTGTGGTGGTATTTAAGTGCTCCAGTTCTGTTTACTCTCTGTGGAGACCATCTGTCAAGGGGCCAAATCTCTCCAGATTAAACCTATTACCAGCCAGAGTTGTATTATGAGAACATAGGACATCAAGAGGCACTTATCCCTGGGTCATTAAAATGGTGCTATCACTCTATTGCTTCTGCCACACACGTCCTCCCGAGTATGGGTATGTTAGTTTCACCAGTCAGGTAGGATGAGCACTCTGTTTAGTAACAATGAAAATGGTATCAAGTTAGTGAATACCGATTGCTTAAAAGAACTGCTTGGTTTTCCCATTCTTGTTTCCAGCCACTAAGCAGTTTATTTTTTGTGGGGGGAGGGGAATCAGCATGAAGAGAGTTTTACGAAGCTGAACCCATTATCCCCAGAGTAATAGGACAGTAGCTCTGGACTCTTTCCAACAAACTTGTAATGGGTTCCATAAGAGCTCTTCTTGAAGAGCCAATATCTTTATTATGGCCTCATCTTTGCAAATCTCTTGAGATTCCTTCCTGTATAGAGGGCCACTGGTTGGGAACCAGGGCATCCTGCAACAGGCACAGGTGAGATAGCAATTAGAGCTATAAACTCTGAACATTTTAAAATCTTGGTCCGATATAAGTTCCCTGTCAGCACCTCCAGGCTGTTGCATTATGTCTGCTCCCTGACCATGGAAATCTCAATCCATGTGGTCATGGTTAGTGGCAGAGGGCATTTTCACCGGAAGCCAAGTCATTCCCAGCAGTAGTGGCATCAGTTTGAGGGACTACATAGGGATCCTAGGTATTCATTTATTGGCTTCAGAATGAGCACCAAGAAAAGGAGGACTTGTGGCACCTTAGAGACTAACCAATTTATTTGAGCATAAGCTTTCGTGAGCTACAGCTCACTTCATCGGATGCATGAATGAATGAGTGAATGCATGAATAAATGCACGAATGAGCACCGCTTCTCCAGTCAGACTCAATACCATCTTGAAGGCTCTCAGCAGCACACAGAAACTACAAAGTATTTTTCATTGTGCTCTTCAGTATGGCTGGACAACCCTTGGATCTCTTTCCTTATAAAATATTCTTACAGTTCTGAGCAAAGCTATACCAGAATGGTTGGCTTCCCTTCCCTTGGTTTACAGAGTCATTTGATCATGAAGTAGGTAATAAGAGTCCCGGAAACATTATGCATGTTTCAGAAAGTACAGTTCGGAGTTTGTAGGAGCTGTTTATGGAACAACAGTCTCAGAGAGTTGTGTTGTCTTCCACTTGTTTATTCTAAATTAGCCAAGCATGAAAAGCCAGCGGCTCACTCTAGTTCTTAGCAATTTTGTCTCAAAGTTCTGGAGATTGTCTCTTTAGGCTGCCTTTGCTTGAGACAGAAATAATCTTAGAGATGTGACTTGGGAAGGGGTTTGGGGTATATGGAACATAGAGTGATAGAAATGTAGGGCTATAAGGGACTGCAAGAGGCAGTCTAGTCTATCCCGCTGAGGTAGGACCAGGTAAGCCTAGACCATCCTGAAAAGTATTTGTCTAACCTGTTCTTAAAAGCTTCCAGTGATGAGGATTCTACAACCTGTATTGGTAACCTATTCCAGTGCTTAACTATCCTTATAGTTAGAAAGTTTATCCTAATATCTAAGATAAATCTCCTGTAAGCCAGCTATTATTTGTCCTACCTTCTGTGGATAAGGGGAACAATTGATCACCATCTTCTCTATAACAGTCCTTAACATATTTGAAGACTGTTATCAAGTTCCCCCCCCCCTTTTTTTCCTGAAGACTGAACATACCCAGTTTTTAAGTCTTTCCTCAACAATCATGTTTTCTGAACCTTTTTATAATTTTGTTGCTTTCCTCTGGATTCTCTCCAATCCATCCATGTCTTGCTTAGTGTGGCGCCAATACTGAACACAGTATTCCAGCTGAGGCCTCATCAGAGCTGAACAGAGCAGAGCAATGACCTCCTGTCTCCGGTTAATACACCCAGAATGATATTTGCCTGATGCATGCTGGAGATGAACCCTTTACCCTTCGAAAACATGTTTCTTCTAGAAACATGATACCAGCCCTTATTCTGGATGGAAATGTCTTTCTTTCTGTTTGGGTTGAACTCACCTTCAGTTCCAGTAAGTGCCGGTGTGAAGAGGTCTCCAACACTGAGTCATTCAATGATAATCTACTGTACAATGCTTATTTATAATAGTGCCTTCCATGCACAATATCTCAGCAAACTGTCTAAATAAACCCTACAGTCTTCCCGGGGCTACTCCATCTTAGAGTGAGAGACAGAAATTTGAAGTAGATTACATTTCAGTTTCCTTTCCAAAGCATTAAGTGCATCTGTTCAGTGCTCTGCCCACCAGCAGCCTCAAAGCCCGTGTTTCAGAACATGCAAGAAGTCAGCGGTTCAGGATCATAAGATGCAATGTCCGTGCAATAAGGATGCAAAAGCTTGGGGAGATAAACAGAGCCTGTGCCTTTGCCAGTATTTGCTGTTTGTCAAGGAAGTATTGCAATGGAGGACTGATTGACTCAGTGGCTTGTCCGTGGTATATGGAGCCTTTTACCCTTTGGTTCCCAATTCAAATCCAGTCCTAGGCAGTAGTGATCAAAAGTGCTGGCCTATAGTATATTAAATGAGTTAGTGGCCTATTAGAACCAAGGAATTGTAAGATAGGATCATGTATATATGGTCCATCTAGTCCAGTATTCTGACAGTGGCCAGCCAGCTCCATATGCTGTACAGAAAGGTCCAACCTCCTCTCCCCCCACACCATAATTGTCAGTTCTATACTAACGTGCCCATGATGATGGAAGTTTCTTCCTAGCTCCAGGAAGTTAGTGGTTTATGTCCTGAAGCAGGAGAGCTGTCATCCCTTTGTAAAGCTTTATCATGAGAAGTGTAACAGCTGCTTTTCTTTTTAGTCAGACAATGATATAAACCTTTCTCTAGTCCAACTAAGCGCTTTGCATGTATTACTTTGTCCATGTCTTGTCTCTGACCGTATTCTAGTGAACAGCTGCCTGCGTCAAAACCCCACCATCATGAATGATGTTAGCTAGCACCCAAGTTGGCAGTCTCATTAAAGAGGCCAAGGAGAGACTGAATCAACCCTCCAAATCAGGGCTGAGGCACACTGAGCATCCTGTTCCCGTTTTGTGCCTAGTATAGGACTTTGCTCACCTGAGCAACCAATCCAACACCTTTCTCCAGCACTAATGTAACAAACCTTAGTTGTACAGTCTTGAGAACTGTCTTTGGTGGCCAGCGAAATCCCTGCAAAGCTGTGTTCTGTCCTGGATGAAGACAGAACCACAGAGCCTATTGCATTCTGACTTCCCAGATGCGCTCGGATTGCTTTTGAATGATGTATTGATTCTTTTCTTTTTTACTTCTATCTTTTTATGTCAATAAGGGGCATGAAGTCCTTTTGATAAACCTCTGAATTGTGTTGACCTCTCTCTATCAGAGAAGCTGTTACCAAATCCCCTAACTAAATATATAATTAATCATTAGAGCTAGTTAAGCAGAGGCATTCTGTAGTCTGGCAGTAACACAAAGAAGTGGATGTGCAAGTTTACAGGCCACCTTTGGAAATGTGCCCTTTACAGAGATAAGAGGAGGTAAATCCCATCTGTTATTGCAGATTGTTTACAAGCACTTTGGAAAGGTCTAGATTCCCGGAGCACCATGATTCTGTGTGCTAAAGCTCACCAGCAAAACAACTTCTAGCTAATGTGAACTGGCTGAAGGAAATCGCGGAACCAAAACCAAGTACATTTAAATCTCAAATGTGAATCCATTTCCTATACGAAGGGCTCAAGCTAAGTCCCTAGGCTGGGAAGAAGTGAGAGCTGCTCTCTCCTGCCATAACCTGGATGTGGCAACCTGAGACTAGGGTGTGCTAGCCCAGTTGTCTCTTCCCAGTCTGCTGATTTTAAAAAGCTGCTGTTTTAAGGGCTTGTCTACAAAGTTATACCACTTTGACCATCCCAGTATAGTTAAAGCTGTACACCCCTCCTTATAGAGGTGCTTTATACCCGTAAAGCTATTCCCATATGAGAAGGGGGATAAGCTATAAGCTATCCCCACTAGGCGCTGTGATAACTATTTCACTTAAAGCTATCCCCACTAGGCGCTGTGATAACTATTTCACTTAGGGCATGATGTTTTTAACCTAAATCATCATACAGGTATAAAGTCTGTTTGGAGACACTGCTTTGTGACATTGCTGCCTGAGGAGTGAATGAAATCTCAGTGACGAGATAACTGGCTCTGTGGATGAGGGGAAAGCAGTGGACGTGTTGTTCCGTGACTTTAGCAAAGCTTTTGACACGGTCTCCCACAGTATTCTTGCCAGCAAGTTAAAGAAGTATGGGCTGGATGAATGGACTATAAGGTGGATAGAAAGCTGGCTATATTGTCGGGCTCAACAGGTAGTGATCAATGAATCCATGGCTAGTTGGCAGCCGGTATCAAGCCTGGAGTGCCCCAAGGGTCAGTCCTCAGGCCGGTTTTGTTCAATATCTTCATAAATGATCTGGAGGATGGCGTGGATTGCACCCTCAGCAAGTTTGCAGATGACACTAAACTGGGAGGAGAGGTAGATACACTGGAGGGTAGGGATAGGATACAGAGGGCTCTAGACAAATTAGAGGATTGGGCCAAAAGAAATCTGACGAGGTTCAACAAGGACAAGTGCAGAGTCCTGCACTTAGGACGGAAGAATCCCATGCACTGCTACAGACTAGGGACCGAATGGCTCGGCAGCAGTTCTGCAGAAAAGGACCTAGGGGTTACAGTGGACGAGAAGCTGGATATGAGTCAACAGTATGCCCTTGTTGCCAAGAAGGCCAATGGCATTTTGGGATGTATACGTAGGGGCACTGCCAGCAGATCAAGGGACGTGATTGTTCCCCTCTATTCGACATTGGTGAGGCCTCATCTGGAGTACTGTGTCCAGTTTTGAGCCCCACACTACAAGAAGAATGTGGAAAAATTGGAAAGAGTCCAGCGGAGGGCAACAAAAATTATTAGGGGACTGAAACACATGACTTATGAGGAGAGGCTGAGAGAACTGGGATTGTTTAGTCTGCGGAAGAGAAGAATGAGGGGAGAGATTTGATAGCTGCTTTCAACTACCTGAAGGGGGGTTCCAAAGAGGATGGCTCTAGACTGTTCTCAGTGGTAGCAGATGACGGAACGAGGAGTAATGGTCTCAAGTTGCAGTGGGGGAGGTTTAGGTTGGATATTAGGAAAAACTTTTTCACTAGGAGGGTGGTGAAGCACTGGAATGCGTTACCTAGGGAGGTGGTGGAATCTCCTTCCTTAGAAGTTTTTAAGGTCAGGCTAGACAAAGCCCTGGCTGGGATGATTTAGATGGGGATTGGTCCTGCTTTGAGCAGGGGGTTGGACTAGATGACCTCCTGAGGTCCCTTCCAACCCTGATATTCTATGATTCTTTTTCTGCTTCTCTGACTCCAGCAGCAAAAGTGCAACATATGTGGGGTGGCTCCACACAGCCTTTTCCTCCCCATGCAGGGGTTTAAGGGATCCTTCTGCAGAGTGTCAGTGACGAGTGTGGCAAGGAGGGCTCATCCTGAGAGTAAAGCAGGACTGAGAATTAGGAGGTCTGGGGGTCTACTCCCAGCTTTGCTACTGAGTGTCTCAGTGGCGTTGGTTATGTTGCTTAATGTATCCAGGCCTCAGTTTCACAGCTAATATTGACCCACTTTGTGGAGAGTGGGGACTGTGTGATTCGGTGATGTTTGAAAAGTGCTTAGAGAGACCCTTTGATACAAGTACAGGGTTGACATTATTTGATATTTCCATCCTCCCCTCCACCCGATTTCAGGGTCACATTCCCTTTCATCCCACGTTTTTTCCTGAATTAAAGCCCTCCCCGTCTAAAGAAAAATGTTTGGGCATGATCTCTGCACACGAGGTTTCTCCATATGGCCAGTTGCACAGCTGGAGTCTCTAGAGCAGGGCTCGGGGTTTTTTTTGTTTTTTGTTTTTTTACTGTTTTTAAGTGCAACAGCCAAACCATAGCACGTTGGAAATAATCAGGTTAATTACTGACATGAGCCCCTTTCATAGTGACTCCAGCATGTAAATATGCTTGTCTGATGCACCTAAATATCCTGAGCCATATTTTCACTTCATTCACACAAGAGGCTTTATCCTGTAGACAAATACAAGTCTTTTAATTGGAGGGACAAAATCAATACCCATGCAGCTCTCATATGCGGTACTTTCTATCCTGCTGGGTAATTTTAAAAATAGAGTTTACATTGTAGCCACCCCAAAGTCCTGGAAGGAATAACAGTCCCTGAAAACACTGAATCAATTGAGCATCAGCGGGAACAGCTCCAAATCATGACCTTAACCTGGGAGTGAGCTCAGCCCTTCTGCCTGCTGCACCAATCCTCTGACCTGGTATCTGTAGCTATTGGACCTTCTCCTCCCTTTGTCTCCATCCTCCACTGTCAGAGCCTTCAAGCATAGGTGCTGGAGCTAGGGGCGTTGGGGGTGCAGAAGCACCCCCTGGCTTGAAGTGGTTTCCATCATATACAGGGTTTACAGTTTGGTTCAATGGTTCTCAGCACCCCCACTATACAAATTGTTCCAGCACCCCTGCCTTCAAGGGGTCTTCAAGTTACTCCCCCCAGAAAAGTTTCAGAACTTAGAGCTAATTTGTATGCTGTATGTACAGAACTCTATTGATAATTGTGGGAACAAAGCAGAAGGCTGATTAGGAATTCTGCACCTTCCCCCCCCAGGCAGGAAGTAACTGTTACTGACATGGCTACAGAGGAGAGCCAGTCCCCCCTCTCCCTCCCTATCCCCACCAAGTATCTGTGTGGTCCCCAGACCTTTGCTGGTGCAGCTTTACTAGTACAGCTATGAGACACAGCCCATTCTGTTTCTTTTCTTTGGTGGAGAAGTGGGCCAAATTCAACAGTGGTATAATGACAGGTTTCAGAGTAACAGCCGTGTTAGTCTGTATTCGCAAAAAGAAAAGGAGGACTTGTGGCACCTTAGAGACTAACCAATTTATTTGAGCATGCACTTTCGTGAGCTACAGCTCACTTCATCGGATGCATACCGTGGAAACTGCAGAAGACATTATACTGGTTAGTCTCTAAGGTGCCACAAGTACTCCTTTTCTTTTTGCAAATACAGACTAACACGGCTGTTACTCTGAAACCTGTGTGTATAACAGCCGTGTTAGTCTGTATTTGCAAAAAGAAAAGGAGTACTTGTGGCACCTTAGAGACTAACCAGTATAATGTCTTCTGCAGTTTCCACGGTATGCATCCGATGAAGTGAGCTGTAGCTCACGAAAGCTCATGCTCAAATAAATTGGTTAGTCTCTAAGGTGCCACAAGTACTCCTTTTCTTTTTACAGTGGTATAAGTTATACAGCATGTGTGAGCCGATAGGGAGCTGCATAGAAGTGCTAAAGTTGTGTAACTGGCATTCAGTGTGTGAGCAAAGCGAGCGTAATTCATACTAAGGGGTAGCAGGGGGAAGTATAGCAGGAACAGTAACTCCACCAGAGAGCTGTAGGATTAAATACAGGAGGAGGATTGCTTAATCTTACATCCTGGCAGTGATTCCCAAGCCTGCTACACTGCACTCTTCTACCCTCTCTGCATGTAACTTATTTTGCTCACCAACTAAATAGCAAATTGGTGCAAGTTACACAACTTTACCAGTTACAACAATCTGTAACCTCCATCCCCATTCCCTCACTCCTGAATTGGCCCAAAAGGGCTGTGGGAGCTGCACCTGTTTCCATCAGGACTGTTTTGCCCAGTGTATTTACATAGTGAAGGGCTATATGTGAACATCTCTCTCTTCTCCCTCACCCCCTGTTGGCTTAAAGGGGGTGGAGAGCACAGCGAAGGACAAGGACCATAAATGAGCAACATGTACAAAAGTACTAGTATATTGATCTTAACTAATCATTGTGCTGGCCCTTGTTTCCATAATTCTGCATCATTGATGTAAGTGAGTTTTAGCAACGAGTACATAAGTGTAGAGGAATTTTCGTTTAAAATGAGAAGCACACCTTACTAGAGAAGGGCTCCGAAACAGCTAGTATATGTCCAGCCACTGTACTGGCAGCTTTCTTGTTCTCCATAATCATAGAACATCAGGGTTGGAAGGGACCTCAGGAGGTCATCTAGTCCAACCCCCTGCTCAAAGCAGTACCAGTCCCCAATTTTTGCCCCAGATCCCTAAATGGCCCCCTCAGGAACTGAACTCACAACCCTGGGTTTAGTAGGCCAATGCTCAAACCACTGAACTATATCACAGCCTTCATTTAAAAAAACAAGTCTCTGGCTCTTATGGTTGCAGAAAAATTTTTTAAATCTAATGCCTGTATTTCAAAATGTCCGTTACTTCACACTCACTTCTGCAAGTGGTAAAGGGGTAATGTCCGTGGGCAGCAATAGAACAAGTAGCAAAAGGAGCCCAGGAGGAGTGTGGTTGGAGATGGGGGTTTCTTTGATCTGTCTAGGAGTGCAATAAGTGAAGCATGCTTTCCAGAGTTGCCATTAAACCTTTGTCATGCTGCTGTGTTTAAATCAGATGAATTTACAACTTTTTATATGTGCTTTGTTGTATTATCTGAGCTATTTTGTAACATACAAGTATAATCAGCAGTAACGTTCGGCTCCTGGCAGAGGCACCAGTAATGGGGAAGACAGGTATAGAAGCGCACACAGTTTCAGTGTAGGGTTGAAGCAGTCTTTAGAGAAACTGCAGTGTGCTGAACCATTCAAATTTAATTTGCTGGTATGACTGCGGTCCCAGAGAAGATATTCATACACCCTGGAGGAGGCAAGGATAGAAGGTCTTTTGGCTTCCTCCCCAGTGTCACCTGGCCATTTAATCTCTATACAGTTAACAATATTCCTGTTCCTCGGGTTATTCTGGATTTTTGTATTTAATCCAAGAGGTTTGGGTGTGTTATTGCACATTAAAAAGAGGCATGGTAAGGTAATCTCATCATGTTTCCCTGTAACAGATTCTACTAAATCCAATTTGCAAATCATTTGAGATTCTAAACTGCTCTTTGAAAATCGATGGGTGGAATTGGCTCTAAATCCCGCCAGTGCACTATGTAATTGCAGAAGAATCCTGGTGGCCTTTAATTTTAGGCATCCAGCCCTTTGGTCAGTGTTAACGGAACACAAACACACTTGTAATTCTCCCCTGTTCCTGGTGTGTCATATTGCCCAGACACTCCAGTGCAGAGTCTCATGTGTGCTCAGGAGGCTGGGTGAAAAGGAGCAAGAGGAGCCCATTTGCCAGTTCTGCTGCTCAACGAATATTAATATTTAGAGGCTTGTTTAACCAAAGTTCAGAGTCTGCACATTTCTCTTGATGGAGCCTCTTTGGCTGAAGCCTGCTAACCCATCCCTTTCCCATTATGAGCTAATACATTCAAATTAGATTTACAATTTCATGGCACTGTCAGTAACGGGGGGGTGGTGTGATAATCTCCTGGGGGCAGCCTTTCAAAGCACTGTGATCAAATCTTACAGAAGAAGGGGCAAAGTTCAAGTCTGCAAATCAGTGCTCAGTGAAAGGGCGGTTCCTTTTCAGGCATCTGTTTCTAAATATAACCACCTGAAAACACAGGGCCCTAAAGATTTTAGACTTTCACTCCAGGGAGGAGATATGGGCCTCCTGGGCAGCTGATTCAGGAGGAAGGGAGAGATTCATAATGTAGGGCTGGTGAGATGGTGCCGTGCTGCCATTAAAAACAGACAATTTCATTTGGTTTGTTCTACTTATTTGTTTTAGCTAGTTCTGTTCCAAGTGTGTTAGTTTATATTCTGCCTGGGGCTGAACCGTGGGGACAGGCTGCCTTGGCCCCTTCAACAAGGTAGGCATTCAGATCACTGGCTTGTGATTGGCAGCAGGGAGTTTTTGTATGGTAAGGGGGAAGGGAAAAAATGACTGTAAAGTCCCCCCTCATTGCAGACTTTCTCCCTCCCAGTCACAGTCCAGTTCCACTGATGTGTCTATAATTTATTACCCCATGGTTTAGAAGGAATTATAGCTCAAAAGAGCCATTGCTGGAAGCACGGCCTGTCATCTGCTTTGACAACACTGTTTGGGCTGCTCTTATAACAGGCTGCCATCAGAAGCCCCTGACTTTTCCTGTTGCTTTGCACTGAAGACCTGGAGTCAGAGATGCGCTGACATCAGATGAGGCACTGTACAACAAGAACTTAAGGTTTCCTTGTGTGCCTGCTATCACAGTCTTAATAGCACTTTATCTGTAAGCAAAGAGCCACAACATAAGAAGGGGCTAAGCTCAAGGCATTGAAGGTGCTCAACACCTCTTTGGATTTGGCCCACCATATTTATAGTAGATTATAAATTTAAAAAAATTGTTCTGTAAATAATGTCACCTGAGGCTTCTTTTCTTTTTAGCTTTGCTTCGGTTTTTTGGTCATTTTTACCCCTTGTAAAGGTGAGACATGTCGAGGGCAAAATAGAGATAGACATTAGGATACAAGTGAGAGCAGGGCATATTGTGGCCATGAACTGGCAAAATTCCTCCTCATAACTGCCACTGCACCTCAGTTGTGATCTGGAGCTTCCTCTCACTTTGCCCTTCCCACCTTGAGCTCCCCACAGGGCTCCAGCAATGCCTCCTCCTTCATGACCTACATCACTCTATATTATTCCATACCAGTACCTCTTCTGAGAAGAGACTTTCAGTTGTTCAAAACTGTGTGTGTGGGGGGGGTTGTGTTGCTGACAAAAGCCCACTAAGAACTAATCATAGAATATCAGGGTTGGAAGGGACCCCTGAAGGTCATCTAGTCCAACCCCCTGCTCAAAGCAGGACCAATTCCCAGTTAAATCATCCCAGCCAGGGCTTTGTCAAGCCTGACCTTAAAAACCTCTAAGGAAGGAGATTCTACCACCTCCCTAGGTAACGCATTCCAGTGTTTCACCACCCTCTTAGTGAAAAAGTTTTTCCTAATATCCAACCTAAACCTCCCCCACTGCAACTTGAGACCATTACTCCTCGTTCTGTCATCTGCTACCATTGAGAACAGTCTAGAGCCATCCTCTTTGGAACCCCCTTTCAGGTAGTTGAAAGCAGCTATCAAATCCCCCCTCATTCTTCTCTTCTGCAGGCTAAACAATCCCAGCTCCCTCAGCCTCTCCTCATAAGTCATGTGTTCTAGACCCCTAATCATTTTTGTTGCCCTTCGCTGGACTCTCTCCAATTTATCCACATCCTTCTTGTAGTGTGGGGCCCAAAACTGGACACAGTACTCGAGATGAGGCCTCACCAATGTCGAATAGAGGGGAACGATCACGTCCCTCGATCTGCTCGCTATGCCCCTACTTATACATCCCAAAATGCCATTGGCCTTCTTGGCAACAAGGGCACACTGCTGACTCATATCCAGCTTCTCGTCCACTGTCACCCCTAGGTCCTTTTCCGCAGAACTGCTGCCTAGCCATTCGGTCCCTAGTCTGTAGCAGTGCATTGGATTCTTCCATTCTAAGTGCAGGACCCTGCACTTATCCTTATTGAACCTCATCAGATTTCTTTTGGCCCAATCCTCCAATTTGTCTAGGTCCTTCTGTATCCTATCCCTCCCCTCCAGCGTATCTACCTCTCCTCCCAGTTTAGTATCATCCGCAAATTTGCTGAGAGTGCAATCCACACCATCCTCCAGATCATTTATGAAGATATTGAACAAAACCGGCCCCAGGACCGACCCTTGGGGCACTCCACTTGATACCGGCTGCCAACTAGACATGGAGCCATTGATCACTACCTGTTGAGCCCGACAATCTAGCCAGCTTTCTACCCACCTTATAGTGCATTCATCCAGCCCATACTTCCTTAACTTGCTGACAAGAATACTGTGGGAGACCGTGTCAAGCTTTGCTAAAGTCAAGAAACAATACATCCACTGCTTTCCCTTCATCCACAGAACCAGTAATCTCATCATAAAAGGCGATTAGATTAGTCAGGCATGACCTTCCCTTGGTGAATCCATGCTGGCTGTTCCTGATCACTTTCCTCTCATGCAAGTGCTTCAGGATTGATTCTTTGAGGACCTGCTCCATGATTTTTCCAGGGACTGAGGTGAGGCTGACTGGCCTGTAGTTCCCTAAATCCTCCTCCTTCCCTTTTTTAAAGATTGGCACTACATTAGATTAAAATTAAGATTAAAAAACAAAGATTAAAGATTTTTTAAAGATTGGCACTACATTAGCCTTTTTCCAGTCATCCAGGACTTCCCCCGTTCGCCACGAGTTTTCAAAGATAATGGCCAATGGCTCTGCAATCACAGCCGCCAATTCCTTCAGCACTCTCGGATGCAACTCGTCCGGCCCCATGGACTTGTGCACGTCCAGCTTTTCTAAATAGTCCCTAACCACCTCTATCTCCGCAGAGGGCTGGCCATCTCTTCCCCATTTTGTGATGCCCAGCGCAGCAGTCTGGGAGCTGACCTTGTTAGTGAAAACAGAGGCAAAAAAAGCATTGAGTACATTAGCTTTTTCCACATCCTCTGTCACTAGGTTGCCTCCCTCATTCAGTAAGGGGCCCACACTTTCCTTGGCTTTCTTCTTGTTGCCAACATACCTGAAGAAACCCTTCTTGTTACTCTTGACATCTCTTGCTAGCTGCAGCTCCAGGTGCGATTTGGCCCTCCTGATATCAGGATATTGCCCGAGCAGTATTTTTATACTCTTCCCTGGTCATATGTCCAACCTTCCACTTCTTGTAAGCTCCTTTTTTATGTTTAAGATCCGCTAGGATTTCACCATTAAGCCAAGCTGGTCGCCTGCCATATTTACTATTCTTTCGACTCATCGGGATGGTTTGTCCCTGTAACCTCAACAGGGATTCCTTGAAATACAGCCAGCTCTCCTGGACTCCTTTCCCCTTCAAGTTAGTCCCCCAGGGGATCCTGGCCATCTGTTCCCTGAGGGAGTCGAAGTCTGCTTTCCTGAAGTCCAGGGTCCGTATCCTGCTGCTTACTTTTCTTCCCTGCGTCAGGATCCTGAACTCAACCAACTCATGGTCACTGCCTCCCAGATTCCCATCCACTTTTGCTTCCCCCACTAATTCTACCTGGTTTGTGAGCAGCAGGTCAAGAAAAGCGCCCCCCCTAGTTGGCTCCTCTAGCACTTGCGCCAGGAAATTGTCCCCTACGAGACCACCAAACTTGTAACCCAGCTATTCAGAGGTGAATGAGTAGCTAAGAGTCACAGGCTCTTCTGAGTTTAAAATTGGAGGCTTGTTAGTATCTGTTTCATCAGACTCAGTACCTCAGCACCAGTCAGGATGCAGCTACAGGTATATTAGATAATTAAGTCCAAAGCGGACTGCAAAGAGTTACCCAGTTTTGTGAGATCCATTTGTAACTGGATGATAAAATGGCAGATGAAATTCAGTGTTGATAAATGCAAAGTAATGTATATTGGAAAACATAATCCCAGCTATACATACAAAAAGATGGGGTCTAAATTAGCTGCTACCACTCAAGAAAGAGATCTTGGAATTGTGGATAGTTCTCTGAAAATACCTGCTCAGTGTGCAGAGGCAGTCAAAAAAGCTAACAATGTTAGGAACCATTAGGAAAGGGATAGATAATAAGACAGTACTATCATAATGGCACTACATAAATCCACGGTACGCACCCACACCTTGAATACTGTATGCAATTCTTGTCATCCCATCTCAAAAAAGATATATTAGAAATAGAAAAGGTACAGAGACGGCAACAAAAATGATTAAGGGTATGGAATACCTTCCATATGAGGAAAGATTTAAAAGACTGGGGCTATTCAGCTTGGAAAAGAGATGACTAAGTGGGGATATGATAGAGGCCTATAAAATCATGAATGGTGGGGAGAAAGTGACAAGGGAAGTGTTATTTACCCTTCACATAACACAAGAACCAGGGGTCACCCAATGAAATGAATAGGCAGTGGGTTTAAAACAAACGAAAGGAAGTATTTCTTCACACAGTGCACAGTCGATCTGTGAAACTCATTGCCAGGGGATGTTGTGAAGGCAAAAGTATAACTGGGTTCAAAAAAGAATTAGATAAGTTCATGGAGGATAGGTCCATCAATGACTGTTGGCCAAGATAGTTAGGGATGCAGCCCCATGCTCTGGGTGTCCGTAAACCTCTGACTGCTAGAACCTGGGACTGGATGATAGCAGATGGATCATTTGATTGCACTGTTCTGTTCATTCCCTTTGAAGCATCTGGCACTGGCAACTGTTAGAAGACAGGACACTGAGCTAAATGGACCACTGGTCTGACCCGATGTGGCTATTCTTATGTTCCCATGTTCTATGAAAGGGTGTTTCCTGCTCTTGTCTGTGTCTGAGTGAAGGGGAAAAGGGACAAGATTTTCTTGGGGAATGAGATGCATCATCTGTTACAATGGCAGGAGCCAGAATTTGAGAGAGGGCAGTAGAGGTGGTTTTTGTAACATGAGAGAGGCTAGGTGTTCGTGGTAAACTACATTTGAATTAACGATCTAACAACATCAGGTTTCTCAGTTCTCTGCAGCTCTGACCCTTTCCTTCACAATTTACATGACCATGCCGCTATGGAAGGACTTGGAGATTTATGCCACCGTGATCTCAGATGAGAAAGGGATTAAGCGTCATGCAGCTTGATTGATGCATCACAGCTGATCAGCATGCAAGTGCCTATTTGCAATCTATTCATACCTCTGATCCGTTTTCCACTCACGTGACATGCTGCAGGTGCTTCCTGTATGCCTTAGAGGGGCAATGTCTTTGTGAGTGAGATGTGTTGTATTTAACTTCTGGATGAGTTTCCCTAAGTAGGGGCTGTTAATTCATTAATGCACCCTCCACTAGGCCAGGTGGGTGTGGTGTGACCCAAGTTGACACAGTTTCCGTAATTAACTTGAACATCTGGGGTTTGATCACAAAGTTAAGTCATTCTACATTCATCTCCATGGTCTGTCTGTAGTGGAATAGCAGGGAGAGGCGTGGCAGGAGGGTGGAACTGATTTTATTGCCAAAGTAATCAATAAATTTGAATATCTTCCAAGGTGGCCAATCCCTAAATTTTTTTACTTCTGTCTGGCTGCACCAGAACCAATGATTCTGCATGGAGGAACGAAGGTAGAGTGCCTCTACTCTGAAAGAATTTGTTGGGGTTGCCTGTTGGGGAACTGCAGCTTGGAAATGCACTGGAGAACCTTGGAAACGATGCAAATGTGTCCAGAGGCAGACATTCAGTTGGCTTGTATTTTACCAGCATTCCCTAATGTCAGAAGAAACAGTGTTTAACAGGGAACATCGGATGAAATCATGGAACAGAGTCTTCTCTGTGTCTGAGGTGGGGGAGGATTTGTTCAGAGAAAACACAAGCCATTGGCACTCTCACGGTTTGAAGACAGCACTTTGGTGGTTGGAGGTAGGGTGACCAGACAGCAAGTGTGAAAAATCGGGACAGAGGGTGAGAGGTAATAGGAGCCCCAAATATCGGCACTGTCCCAATAAAATCGGGACATCTGGTCACCCTAGTGGATTTCTCTTTTGTTTTGGTTTTAACTGATCCCTTGATCTGAACCTTCACAAAGAGTTAGATTTGAAGTTGGCGCAAAAGTTCAAGATGGTATTTCTTTTCTGACTCACTTCTCCTGGGCGATTGATGATGTCAGAACGACTTGTCACTAGCTTTGCTCTGGTGGTGTATGTGAGCAGCAGAGCCCAGCCATCAAGCTCTTAATTATGTATAAGATGTGGATCCAAGGATTGTTTGTAAATGGTATACTAGGTTCTGGCCACTTGGAGGATTTTGTTGGAGAGATGAGGGACTTTGATTTTATATAGGCCTAGGGCAGTGGTTCTCAAACTTTTGTACTGGTGACCTCTTTCACATAGCAAGCCTCTGAGTGCGACCCCCCCTTATAAATTAAAAACACATTTTTATATATTTAACACCATCATAAATGCTGGAGGCAATGCGGTGTTTGTGGTGGAGGCTGACAGCATGTGACCCACCATGTAATAATCTTGCAACCCCCTGAAGGGTCTCGACCCCCAGTTTGAGAACCTCTGGCCTAGGGGCTTCCCTCTTCCACATATTATCAGCTAGCAAGAGTGAGGAGCTTAACAAACATCTGAATCTGCAGACCCTGACAGAATGGATCAATCTGACCCCAGGCTGGTGATCATTGTGGGACTGAGCAGTTTTATCTCGTATGTCTTTTGTGGGAGAGAATAATACACCAAAACTGGGGAAGAGAATCCTGCAGCATTGGAACAGGAGAGGAAAAAGAGCTGGAGTCTTACTGGCATGAAGGCAGTCTGCTCTGGTCTATACATTCACATCAAGCTGGGCCATAAAAGGTCAGAGTAAGAATTCATCCCAAATGAGGGAATTAATGTGTCTAGTGCTTTGAAGGTGTAAAGTATTCTGAAAAAGTTCAGTGTGCATAGAATCATAGAGCTGTAGGTCAGGAAGGGACCTTTAGAGGTCAAGTCCACCCCCCTGACAGGGGTTTGTCCAACCTGTTCTTAAAATCTTCCACTGACGGGGATTCCACAGCCTCCCTTGGAAGCCTGTTCCAGAGCTTTGCTTCCCTTATTGTTAGAAGGTTCTTCCTAATATCAAACCTAATGTTCCTGACTGTTCTCGGCTTCCCATCCTAGGCTCGAGATTGAACTCCTAGATCTAGGAAGTGTCACTTACCTGTAGTCTGACCTCCCTTCATGGGGCCTTGTGCAGGAACTTCATCTTGAAATCCCAGAGCTTTGCAATGGCATAATTCCTCAGTGCTGGACTTTTCACTCCAGCACTCAGTGCAACTTGAGCAATAAGCTTGTCTGAGCAGATCAGCAGAAGCAGTTTGAATTAGCTTCTGAATGGCAAGTCTCATTCAGGCAGCCTCTGTCCTCTTTGCTGGCTGTGATCCTTAGGCTGGTTTCAGAGGGTCTCTCTCACCTGAAAAGATGCATCAGAAGCTGATTGCAAATGGGATTCTCCTTTTTCCCATTGCTTAGTTAGAACAGTAATCCATATGGGGTGGGGGAGTCTCTCTCCTCCCCCTGGACTCTCTGACTTCTTCTGAGCTCCCTGATGTCACTCCAGCCTTTCCCGGCAAAGGTTAAGGTGGATGTTTGAAATAATATTTGTCTTTCCCACTGTTGTCTCCTCCCTGGTCCTGAACGTCGTCAGTCAGAAGCGGAGTCTGGAAGATATGAGGGTAACATGCCAGATCCTCTGTGTGTGTGTGTGGGAGTATAAGGGAGTACACTCTCTGCTTTGGTAAGTGACGTGGGAATGTCTGCTTTTCCAGAGGCTCCCAGCTGACCAGCCTCCCCTCATCTGCCCTCCCCATCCGTTGCACAGCTGTTTTTATAGCTTGGAACATCAAAAAAAATTGGACAGGTCAGATCTCTGCATATGTCTCCCCTCGAGGTCTCTTCTGATTTCACATTCAAAACCCTTCCAGAAAAGCAAAATCCCACCATTCCACTCATTTTTCTGTCCAAAGCATTATCCCACACTCCAGGTCCATATCCCAATCCTGCATGGTGGCAAGTGAGATTTTGGACATAAAGGTGGAAGTCGTTGGGTTTGGGGCAGGGAGAAGGCTCAGCTGCTGGATCAAAGGACAGAGATCCAACTCCTAGTGGCTTCTCAGTTGATATTTCTGTTAGCAAAACCTAAACCAGATACCTTGTCTGTTGCCCAGCCAATACATGTTTCCTACGGTACATTTACTACTATGTTGTCCAGTCTAGTTTGAAATTTCCTAAGCAATAGGCTTTCCACCATTTCCCTTGGACGACTATAATCTTGCAATCTATTGAAGCCCAAGTTGCTGTATGCAGAGGAGTATTAAAGCATGACTTGTCTCTGTCCAGTCCTTTTGCCAGGGAGTGGGGGAAAGCCTAACCCTGAGAATTGCAGAGCTTGCTTGTGTCCACTTCCCTGACCATTGGGATAAGAAAAACATTATCTCCACCCTCTGTCACTAAACACTGCTATAAAACAAGAACCTTATAAATCAGTGACAATGTACTTGATGGTGCAAGTGGTCTCCATGTCTGAGTCAGTCTGAAAGCAAGCAAGAGAGTAAATCTCTCTCCAGTAACTGTAAATTGGTGGATAACATGCAACTTGTTTCTCTGAAAGATGCAGGAAAGCAGGATAATCCAATCTCACCCAACTCCTTAATACAATTAACTCACTCTTCATTAAGGTTTGGAGTCTGGGAACAGATCATTGTTACAGGATAATGGTCTCCTGCTGTTACTTTAATGCTCAAGCAAAGCCAAGACATTTATTTTCAACGCAGGAGACATTGACATTGATCTTGTACAATGTTCAACTGCTAGGTCTTTATTTCTGTTATCTCAATTGACTGATGTCCACTACTTATTATATCATGTGGCTGTTGGAGCAGTGCAGTGATAGCTACTCCTTGTGCTACTGGAGACCTGCATTCTGGTTGGATTACAGAGCAGATATAGATTCGCTTCAGCCAATCAGAAGCCATCTTATTAATAAAAGTATAGGTATTTTTAAAGTGCAGTATACTGTTCTTTTCAGCTAAAGTCTTATTTTGTTAACTGTATTAATCACCCAATCACAGTCAGCCATCTAGCAATTGGACAGGCTGGCACAGATTCCATGCGGGATAATAAGTGAGGCACCATAAGTGAAGAGCTTATACTAAAAGACTTGGCGTCAGCATCAGTGGGTCTGATTGTGTGTGTCATCTTCAGCATGACAGGAGTATTGGGATCCATCTCTTGTGTGTATCTGGGAGGTGGCTGAAAAACAGTTAAATAAAGAATATTAAGGGTCATAGAGGCTTTGTGTCAAGGTTCTGTAGAGCATTAGTACAAGGGTGGTTTGATTGGAATGGGCTATGAGAACTGTACACCTGCTGCAATGTGAGAGACAGGGTGACTGACAGAGACAACACTTTAGTATACTGGAAGCATCTCATAGCCTGCAATGAACATCCAGAGCTGTTACTTTCTTTTAAGCATCATTATAATTTCAACAGCCAGCCACTGTTTTGTTTTTTGTTGTCATTTTAGAATTCAAGACGCCAAGCTTAGATATGAGCATTCTCTAGCAGGCCAGTGTTGCTACAGCAGTGACACTAAGAGGTTTAGAAGGGTCACCCTGCTCTCATGTTCAGTGCTAAACCACAAATGTGTTCAATTGCAATTATGCCTGAGAAATAGGCCCTGCAGAGAATCTTTGTTCCCTGTCCCTGCTCCAGCCCAGCATACTCTGTGTCTGCTAAGGCCTTTGCGTTTTAGAGCTCTTATTTGGTTTGTCTCTCTTAAAGAGTTCCTGTCTGTTTCCATAATCCCTATAATCTGTACCCCTCAACTACAGGCTGCCTGGGGTTTGAGCCCAGCCAACGCACAATTTAAAAGCTTCCAGTTTTCACCAGTAGGGCTCAATCTCCCTCTGCTGTGCTACCTTCCGTTAAGTTACAGTACCAGGGGAGAAGAGCATCTTGTCACACCTTCTGGGAAAAGGGGAAGGCGGGCCCACCTCAGTGAATAAAGCTGTGTCTGTATTTGATTTTTTCCTCTTTTTCCGCCACTATCAGTGCAGCTTCACTGGCGCTAGAAATGGTAGGAGTGCGAGTACACACACTTCTCAACCAGCATGTCCTCTGGACCTACTCAGAGAAGGCATAGCCAATGTGGTTATTAAAGTGCCAGTAGCCACCAATACTACCAAAAGCAGGAATTCGGTGTTTGGATCTGGAATCAATGTTTTTCTAAATGATCTGCTCTAGGAATTATTGTAGGGAAGTTCTATGTCCTGTGTTATACAGGAGGTCAGACTAGATGGAAACTACTAGTTTATTAAACAAGTTGAGGCCTAAAGGTCTGTGTCAGTTTTTTACATTTCACAAGGATCTTTTATTGTTCTTGGTGTAGCTTAGCATTAGCAGGAAGGTCGTATTTATTTCATTGACTAGTTTTTCTAGGGAGACTGGTCTTTTGCAGGAAGAACTAGGTTAGATCATGAGAGGGAGAGTCAGGAGACCTACGCTCTATTCCTAACTGCTGTTGTCTCTGTGACCTTAGATAAATCACTTAACCCTGCCTCAGTTTCCCCACCTGTTCACAGGAGGTAACGTTTTATTTACCTTTGTAAAGTACTCTGTGACCCTGAGCTGGAGGTGCTGTCTGTGTGCAGAATATGAAGATACAAGCAAGCATTCATGTAAATTAGCTACATCTGCCTGGCTCATGGAGAGTTGCCAATGTAGCCTTTAGTGTTGCCAAGTTTGTGCATCCTTGAGCTAAATGAACAAGCATGTTATTTATTTAGGGCTTAAGAACTAGCTTGGTATTTCATCAATTGATGGCCCTTTATGCCACCACACTGAGCTGACTTTTAGGAGTTAATCACACATCCTCACTAAAGCAGGGGTCTGGTAAGTAGGGCTGGGAAGGTGGTGTGGTCAAATGCACTAGCTATCCCAACTCACTGTTCATCAAATCCATCTCCCCACAAGCATCCCTATTACAAGGCAACTTGTAATTGATTACAAAATAGTGTTTTTCAGTATTGGTGACTTTTGATTTTACATGTTGGCGAAATTGTGTCTGAACTGTTGCAACAAGGTCAGTATAACAGGGTGGCTCACCCCTTATGGGCTGGAGCTAGCCAACCTTGGATAGACTGAGCCATGCTTGGAAAACATTGGGATGACTGCCCTACAGAGTAGCAGGAGGTTGCAATGAAGGGGGAAAGCTCAGGAAGCTGTGGCAGACTCCGCTGAAAGTGAGGAAAGCGCTCCAGGTAGGTAGGTAGAGACCCTGACCAGGCAGGCGAGGGACTGCAAAGGCCCCAGGCAGCAAGGCCTTGGAGGAGGAAGAGAAACCTTGGCTTGTGTGGCTTTATGAATGGACTTTGTTTTGGGGGGCTGAGTTTTAGTTACAGTTTCTTTTATATTAATAAACAGTCCCCAAGGAGCAATATTTTTTGACCAAGAAAAAGCCTGAAGTGAAGTTCCTTTGAACAGTCCAAGAGGGGAAACTGAGACAGGCTGCCTGTAGCATGATCCTAGGCCATGAGGGGGTGCACGGGATGCAGCTGAGCCAGACCATTATACAGATAGGCCTGAAAAAATTCCTTCCTCCTGGCAGGGCAGGCAAAACCCCAGCCACGGTTCATGCTGCACAAGGCATTTCTTACCTTCTGGAAAGCGGCAGATACTTCCCTTGTTTGCGATCAGATGTGGGACCAGCTTAACTTTTAACAGAGCTCCACCCAGGTGTTTGAAACCAGCCACCTGGATTCCTCATCTGCCCAGTGCTCATATAGAACAGAGCGAAAAAATGAAAAAGTAACGCAATGTTTCTGTAATGAACGGAGACTGGCAATGCCCCACAAAGGGACAGTTCAAGAAGCTTAGGCAAGGTGCAGCCTGCAGGCCAGATGCAGCTCAGAGAATTCTGCAGCGCAGCCCATAGTAGCCTTCTGTTTCATTTTAGGGTGCCAACGTCAGCTCTCCATCTTGACCCAGGAAGCTTGTAGTCTCCTCCAGCTGCACATAAGGATGGCTACAAGAAGGCCTTAGCCACTTAGCTGGAGCTCCATGCAGCACTCAGCTGGACAGAATTTAGTAGCTTCAGAGCTCAGAGAAAGTCTTTCTAGCCACCTGTTATCCCTCATGTTCTTCTGTATCTATGTTGATGTTGACTCTGCCCTGCTTCACTGGCTACAAGGGCTGTTCACTCTGGCCATTGCCTGATGTTAGCACCGCTTAGTAATGGTTTTTGTTGTTTCCTCCCACAGAACATTGACATTACCAACTTCAGCAGCAGCTGGAGCGATGGGCTGGCCTTCTGCGCTCTCCTCCACACCTACCTGCCTGCACACATTCCGTACCAGGAGCTCAATGGCCAGGATAAAGTAAGTCTTGCTAGCTCTGCTCTTGATCATGCTTCGCGTTGATTCTCAATCGGCAGCAGGAGGATTCCCGGGGAAGGCCTTTCGTTGTGGTGATGTGGTGCAGACCTGGTATAAAAGTTATAGTGTTCAGACAGATACAATGACTAGGTGGGGGAAACAAAAACAAAAGGGAAAGAAAATAAATTAATTAAAACCCTAAAAAACAAATAAATAAGAAAAAAACAGAAGGAGGAGAACAGTAGTGGCAAGGAGAGGGAGCTCCAACAGGTTAAGTCTTGCCTAAGGTCTGGCTGCCAGGTGGCTAAGTCCAGTGGGTGTTGCAAGCCCACATGAAGAAGAAAAGCGCCCCCTTGAAAGGTTACCACAAACACCTCCCATTGCTCCTACTAACCTAAGAGTGTGGATCTGTGGAGGTGCCTCCCTTCCAGTTACTGGTAAAGAACCCAGGCACCTCAGAGGACAAAGTGTTTTGGTAATTCAGCTGCATATTTTGGTCCTCCAAGATGTCAATGGAGTTCCAGCCTTAATGTGAAATAATCAGTTGGAAAGAGAATGTTTATTGTCAAGCTGGGAATTTTGGACATTGCTTTCCAGTTAGCGATCTGTTCTTCTGCTCTACCCCTGTGCCTCCTCCCCTCCAGTGACACAGGTTGTGAGCATTACCATACTGACTCAGTGCAGCGAAGAGATCACTCAGTGGAGCAGTTGGGAAAACAGCATGTCAAAAAGAAAAAGCATTTCAACTAGGATTGCCAGGCATCTGGTTTTCAACCAGGAAAGCCTAGGTTTACCAATACCAATTACATTGTCTACACTAGGGTTTTAACAAATTAGCTAACACCAGTGAAGACAAAGCCCCAGTGTGCCCGGTGTCAGGACTTAGCCCAGAGAGCTTTGAAAAGAGCTAACCAGAACCAGTTGATATCAGCTCTTTGTTTTTTAAAGGCTTTACCTGCCCTTTGGACAGTCCTTATTTGAGAAAACCCTTTGCTGGGAGAGTATGTCATGAGGTGGAAGAACACTGAAATGGCTAGATATGCAGATTAGCTTTATTACCTGTGTGGGAGGAGTAGAGGAGACTCCTGGAGGAAGACTGCTCAGGCTCCTTTCATTATGAAAGAAGAAATGCCCAGAGGCACAAAAGTGTAGGAGCAAAGTCAAATTAACAGGGAATTGGCTATTAGCAAATCTAACAGAAACTGGAGAGGGTCCATTACTCCTTTGAAAGGACTGAAGCAGATACAAGCTACAAAGGGTGTTCTGTGGCAAATCCCAAGAGCATTGTTATATATCTAGGACTTGGTTATGTGCTATGGATGTGTAAGATTCTAGCTTTGTCAGAGAAACCAAGCTATAAGTCTCCTAAGCCATAGCATGGGTAGGTCCTAGATGTGCTCTCATTATAGATATGTCAGCTGCATTGTTCCATTTGCCACAGAGAGCATGCTCATTAACTGTAACAAGTAGCAGAAGGTGCTAAGGGTTTTCTTTACGGTGACTGGTGTAATGGGGCAAAAAGTACATTACCCAAGACAGGGACCAAGCCCAGGTGCTCCCTGCTTGAAGCACCTAGTACCATTCCACTGGAGAATAGTTCTTATCAGCGTATACCCTAGGAGATAAAGCTACAGGCTTCAGAGGCTGAAGATTGAGGCATGCCATCCGGGGTTAGGAGCTAGTACTACATGCTGCCATGTGGGAAACCTGGGGTCGAGATTTCCCCTTAGGCCGGTGATGGTTGGCTGCACACTTTACATGGGAGGAGAGGAAGAATAAGTTAGTACAACAACAGCAGCACCTCTTTTGGGAGGTGGGAGGTGCTGCGGGGTCTGCTAATAGTTTTTGTCATCATCTCCTCAGATGGGAAAATGACAGCTGAGCATGTTGTAGAGAGAGGTGATAAAAACCGCAAGCACCTTGCTCAGTTGACCTAATGTTGGCTGACATTTCAGAAGAGGAGAGTTTTTGGTTGATCAGACAGTGGATTAGAGACCACGGTTTTCCCCTTCCTCCCTCCCACCCCACATACACTTTCCAGGCTTTAGATGACAATGAAACCACAGGGAATGACTCAGTCTTATCAGAATCTACCCAAAATCTTGCACTTTCCTGCTTGGGTTTGAACTTTCCATCAAGCAAAAACAGAGAGAGTGGGAGAACAGGGCCAAGACTCCTGCCTTAGGAAAGGATGAATCAGATACTGCGGGGACAGCCCCAGGAACAAAAGCTTTCCTGTGGTCTCTTCAAGCAAATCACGTGTAATCCGTTTGAACAGTGTCTGAAACATGGTACGTACTGCAGTCAAATAGGATCGTAATCTGAGAGCCCAGACACTACAGGGATGGACACTTTTTAGAAATCCATGTAATAATTATTAATCACAGTGCTTTAAAGGTGGACCTGTGCCACAAAGTCCAGCTCTGGATTATAGGCTTTCTGACATTTGGGATATTTGGATGCAAGGTTTGGTTTGATAGATAATAAGGCTAGGGCTCAGCTGAGAATTTGGGAACTAGATCTGAATTTCCCCCAAAATGTTCATGTACCTGGGATTTTTTAGGCCCATTTCTAATAATGTTGTTCAGGTCACTGATTACAGCCTCCCACCTGCCTTTTCTACAGAGATAAATAAGAACTATTTTCATGAAGATGGATCTTCCCTCTCTTGATCTCTCTCTCTCTGAGCCGGTGTTTAGCAACACTCATGGTGCTTTGAGATATTTCTCACTGAGGCAAACAACAAGGTGGTTATTCCCAATTTAAAAGTTTTCTATAAATTGCCCACCACCACACAGTCCCAGTGGAATTGCCTATCTAGGTACTGATGCCTCCTGGGACAACTCAGCAAAGCCTTGAATTGAGTCACCATTTCCTTGTCTGTTAGCTGGTTCTGACTCTCTCACTTTTCAGCCTTTATTGCTACAGCATATTTATCCATCTGAAATCACAATCTTCTCCTTGAGGCACCATAATCAATTTCACAAGAACAAGTTCCATTGTTACAAACAGTGGATTGTTGCTTCAACAACAGTAGATGAACTCTTCAGAGACAGAGAGACTGTTGGCATGAGGACATTCCTAATTACAAAGAAAGGGCGAAAAGATCAGTTACAAGCAGAATTCCCTCAAAACAGAAAATTCTCCCTGATTTTTCAGTTCATGTCAGCTCTTTACGGAAACCCCACTCGAACAACCAGGGCAAACTTTGAGAAACCATACCTTGCTGCAGAGGAGTTTGTTGGACTGTAGATTCCTTAAGTTTTGGAGACTGGTTACTTAGTATGAATGGCTCTTCTCATCTTGAGCCTTGACACAGCTTGTCTGTTGGAAGATCTTAAGTCTGATATTTGCTCATTTTTCAAAGACTTCTTTTCCTTTGGACCAATTCAACACCACAACCCCATGGCAGGATTCAGGAGTAGAGAACTTGCTTTGGTGCTAAGCTTAATGGTGGTGTCTCATGCCTTATTTTCACAGAAAAGAAATCTGCTTTTGGCTTTTCAAGCTGCCGAAAGTGTGGGCATCAAACCCAGTCTGGTGAGTACCTGGGTTCTGGGCAGGGTGTGTGGATGAGGAGGGGAAGGGGGTTTGAATGCATAGATCTAAATCCTCCCTTACAATGCAGCCCATTTATTCTCATTAAAAACATTCAAGAAGTGTTAAAGGAAAAGTGCAGCCTAGTGCCTAGGCCACTAGTCTGAAAGTTCTTAACATGAGAAGCACTTCCCAGCCGGCATAACTGCTGATATGAAGTTGTTAATTACAGTCAGCTATTCCTGCTGTGACCCCGCCGCTATGTGTGGGAAAGCCCCATGTCTGTCTGTCAATCCGTGTTTCAACCAGCTGCATTACTGGTTTAACAACCAGAAGGAAAATGCTAAAATCCCTGTTTTAAAATGTCTTGGGTAGAGCCAAGAGCGTGACAGCAAACATGGAACAAGGAGATTACTATGCAGAGGTTAAATCTTTAGGGGGTTCTTGAGCTAAATAAGGAACCGGAAACATGTGTCTGCACACAGGAGCAGAAATTTGAAGTACAATAACCATACATAGAGAATTAATCCTTCAGTGCAGATTGAAGAGATCCTTATGGGGTATAAGATTCATCTGGCTGTCTAATCAGCTTGTGCCTTGGCACTACTTGGAGCATTTACTATATCAGTCTCACAAATACATTAGGTCAATGCATAGCCTTGATTGACTGTTATGCAGTTTAAGACTCTAATTGAATTAATTCTGGAACTGAACGAGAGCCTTAGCATTAGACTTGTCTACCCTAAGGATCCCAGTGCTGATAGCACTGGGGGAGCTGACCCAGTAAAACAGTGGGATATTTTTGCAAAATTTCCCTACTGTAGCCTGTACAAAAGGGGCTTTTGCTTAGCAGCTCTCTGCTGTGAGAGAGGAAGCAAGCAGGTCGGTTGCATACGTATTTTTTTAAAGGTGACAACTCTCCTTCAAGTCCTACCCAGGGGAGGGAAATTTCCCCAGTGTTATTTTGGTCTGTTGAAGTCCCTGTAGACAGCCATGTTGTCTGCTAGTGAGGTGAGACCTGATGCTGCATACACAGTGCTACTGATTTCACTAGGACCACCGGCAGAAATAAAATATCCCCATATGTGCAGGACTGGGTCCTTCATCTGTAATGAAGATGCATTAGAGTTCCTCAGAGCACCTTGAGGCATCTGGACATGAGCTGTAACTTGTTTATTTCAGCAAGTTACAGTGCCTTTGACTTATTTTCCTTTTCAGACTGCACCCCTTTACATTGCTGTTCACCCTTCCCCATCCCCCACGTTAATGGAAAGGCTCCTAAGATGTTGCCTGAATACCAACTTCTCACGACGGAAAGGGCGAGAACCACATTACACAATTGTCTCATTTCAAGTGTCCGGTGTGCCCAGCTGTGTGGTCCTCAGAATGGCTCTGCTGTGTGTCAGTGTGAAACGCACAAGCTGGCAGGATATTGAGCGCTCTCCTCTGAGATGTAAATTTTATATTGAAGAATAGCATCCCTCACCTCCCCCCCCCCAGGAACCAAATTCAAACAGAGCTGCCTGAGACAAGCCCCTTTTTAGTATTCTTTATTTAGGCAAGTAAAGGTTTGCCGATTTTCAGGTTCTTAAATCTGGTTTCATTCTGATTAGAAACGGAAACCACAAATTTTGAAATTCTCTTTGAAAGGGAAAGCCCTCAGGTCCCGTGATTCTAGGGCAGCCTGGCTGGCTGGTTGGCTGTCCTGGGGCCATAATACTGGAAGCCCTGTGGTTCCCAAATGCAAGGCAGTCTGCCAGGCTGGGTGCCTGGAGCCATGGACACTGGAAATCTAGGCTGCCAAGGAGCTAGGTGGGTGAGCTCACAGAAAACTGCATGGGTTCTGGAGGAACTAGGTCAAAATTGAAACATTTCAATTATGACAAATTGGTAAATTTCAGCAAAAAACTCTTTTGTCAGAATTTTTCCAACCAGCTCTATTAATTAGGCTTGGCTGGTGTTTGCTCCCATAAAACTTTGCCAGCATATAAACATCCAATAGATGGCCTGTTATTTCTGGGAATAGCCTGCGCTCTCTATTGTGGCTAAGACAAGACCCATCATATTCTATTAAGATCTAATGTGAAGACTTTGGCATCCGCTCTGGGCAGCTAAGAAGGTTGGAGATCAGAAAGCCACTTTCTCCAGAAATTCACAGAAACCTTAAATCCCAAGGCAGTGAAGCTAAGAAGATATTAATACTACTTAGCCTTTATCTAGTGCTTTATATTTTCAGAGCAGTGGACAAACATTAATTGAGGAGGCTTAATTAAAGAGAGGCCCAAGTACTTGTCTCAGTTATATGGGTGCAACTGTCTGGAAGCCACTGGGATTGCTCGAGCACAACAGCGCTGAGAATGAGTAAGATCTCACACACCGACTAAGGCCTTGTTCACACTAGAAAAGGGTTTGCCAGTGTGGCTGTCTTACCGAGCCCGCCTAGTGGAGATACAGCTATGCCGGCAAGAGCTCTTTGGCTATTATAGCTTATACTAGTCCCCTGAACAAAATAAGCTCTCCTGGCAAAAGGACTGTTTCAATCAGGTAGCTCCCCACAATGCTGTTTTTTTGAATGGGTGTGAGAACTTGCTACTCTCCCAGGCATCTTGCACCGAAAGAGATGGTTACAAATCAGGCTACAGACATCAGCTCTGAAACATGCGAGCATGATTATGGCAAATTTGCTTTGAGAGGTGAAGATCCAGTTCAGGGATTCTTTCTGTTTTCTTACCCTAACAATGCATAAAAGGCTTTTATTACAAGAGGCTTTACTCTGAACGGGGACCTAGGGAGATAAGAAGTAACCTAGTGAAGACACAATATGTGGTGACTGTAAAATCTGAAAATACTTGGAGGTATACGTAACTTGTAGGAGCGGGTGCTTAGCTCTCCAGCAGTCAATGGCCTTGCTCCCTTGACACAGATCAGCAAGACTCTGTCATTGCCTAACTTGCTTGTACAGAAAGAGAAATACTTATTCTGTTAGGTTCATTATAATATCATTGGTTTCTTATCTGCTCTAAAGTATCCCAGGCACTCTGGTGAGGTGAGGGAGGGAGCACTGTATAAATTATCTTCATTACAAGAGTCTTCTTAGGGATCTTTAGTCTTCCTCTTACCCTGAATTCTAGTGGCTGTACATTGTATTTTGTATTCAGCTGCTTGTACTTTGTGTTGGCAGCTTGTAATTTCTTTATTCAGGGGACTCCATGCCTCACAAGCTGAGAGACACATTTAGTTTGCTGCAATAGGTCTCTTTTCCAATCAGCCCATGTTGTTCCTTGGAGATCAGTGCCATGGCAAGATTTTTTTGTTTTGCATGTATCTCTGCAATGGGGTGTGGCCCACACAACAGACCGTCGCTGAAAAGGAAAACGCATGTTTCAGGACCCCAAACCCAGTGTTACCCTTAAACTCTTTCCCCCTTGCTAACCCTCTCTGTGTCCTGTGCAGGAACTCAGTGAGATGATGTACACAGACCGGCCAGACTGGCAGAGCGTGATGCAGTACGTGGCCCAGATTTACAAGTACTTTGAGACCTGAGCCCAGAGCAGAAGGTGGGCAGAAGTGAGGAAGAGACTGAAGAATGCCACGGAAGCACTTGATCACTTTAAAAATCACCTCTTTTCTATTCCATGAGCCAACCGAGGCTCCTAGGTTGCAAGGAAAGCTCTTCCACAATTCTGATCACATCTCAGTAACCTCGGACTGCAACCAAATAAAAATCCATTGTCTACCTTTACAAACCAAATACAGTAGTAAGTTTATTTCAATATGGAAACTACAAAGGGTTTTCTGCCATTGTGGGATATTTCTGAAGATGATGCCCTTGTGCTTGATAATGATTGCCTTTCAAATCAGACTCTGCCAGCTGGAGACTTGCCACAGAACGAAGTGAATGCAACATGTACTTTGTAAATCAGTGCCTCAAGTAATGCTGGCACTCAAGGGATGCTGGCAGAGTATTGTTAATGAGCCAGTTGACAACAGTGCTCCTCTAACACACAAGTGAGTCCCTCTCTCCCCTCCTTTCCCCATATGTTTTATATATACGCATCAAGACAGATACACACACACACACAAGTGCGTGTAGAGCCTCACGCTTCTGGAGATTGACTTATTCTGGCACACGAAGACAAACAGACACACTAGGTTGCCTGACTTAGGTCAGTCTGCAGGGTCTGCAACAGGATCTTTTTCTGACTCAGAGGCCATCACATGTGCTATCACCAGTCAGCCATAGAGGTACAAAAGGGAACCAGTAGGTGCGGTGACTCCGTTCCTGGTCGAACAAAGGTCACTGCTTTGATTTGTGAGAAAAATCACCCCATTGCTTCAGTGATCAACCTTGTAGGGAGCCAGAACCCTGATACATGCCAGCTGACTGCGCCGGTTATTACAGTTATTTCTGTAGTGCTGCAAATGCAACTAGTTAGTTTTATTACACAAGGCACAAATAACCAGGCAGTGACTTGTTAAACCTGAGTAACCTGTGATCTCTCCGAGCTACACGTTTGCGGCAGGTTTGGGTAGAGTAAACTCATTACTCCAGGTTGTTCCTGAGTAATCTGCAAGAATGTGTAAATACTTGTTACTTACTACCCAGAAGGCCTTGTTAGCTGTGTCCTGGGCAGTGAAGTGAAGTGCATAGGTTATTACTGTATGTTTAGACTTGAGGTTACTGTGTCAAAGAACACACAAGAGATTAATACCAATAGTAACATGCAACTGTATTCCGTAAGTTACAGCGAATATAGCTGGCAACTCTTCATTCTGTCACTGAAGCCAGAGCTAAGCCTATGGGATCCCAGCGATCCTGCTGATATCTCCTGGCATAAGGCAGTGTTTAATTTGTCACTGTACATGCCTCTTTGTATTTGGCCCCATAAACTTGAATCTTCAGAGCTAGTGAGAAGCAGTAAGAACCCCTTGGAACAAAGGAAGTCAAAGGCAGGCCGGGTAAGCCATTTGCTCTCAGATGGTCTCTCAGAATGTGCTCTTTGTGTGTGATCTACCCACATTGTGCTGATAAAAGAAAATGGTTGTTTACTTACAATGTTTAACCTTGTGGCCCAGTCCTGATGCCTCATGAATATTAATCACCTGCAGCTAGGGGTCATTCTCCTCCCTTACCTAAGGGAACAGAGTGTGCTCCCTGTTCTAACTCACTGCTCTAGTGAGGCAGAAACAGGTGTTTTCAATGGAGAAGCTGGGTGTTTTCAGCTTTCTGATGCTTTGCAAGTGCCCTGCACTCACTTGCTGTTGTCTCCCATCAAGGTGCTTTGGTTGCTTGATACAATGCTAGAGTCCACAAGCAGCACATTTCAAACCTTGGGTTTCTCATTTTAAAAAACTTAAGTTCTTCCCTAGTGATAAATGTTAATCCCCAGCCTTGGATTTACATTTAGAATTTGGATCTTGTTGGTTTTTCCTAAATATCTCTAATTTAAGCCCTTCTTTCCATGAGCTTTGTCCGTAAATGGATGTGGTTCTGGTGCTACTACAGTGCCCAAGGCAGCTTTCCAAGAGCTGGGAGGAGAGAAGGGAAGGGTCAGGCTGCTGTCATGTAGACCCTGCACCCAAGGGGAAGTCAGACCACTTGGCCATGAATTCACCTAAAGGGTAGTGCTCAGACGGCACAGCTCAGTCCCATGCAAAATCTATAGGAAGCATCCAGGTATGTGAGGTGCTCCTGTTCCTGGAATAGGCTAGTTTAAAAGTCTGATCCTTTGCAGAACTCACTCCCTGCATGTACTGAGGGTGAGAGGTTGGTATGTTCAGGAGGTCTTAAGTGCTGGTCACCCACCACACTTGCTATCACCTTTTGAAATCAAATAACTACTGGGAGGCACGTAACAGACTCAGCAGCCCAGTAGGTGCAACCTACCTGGTACATTCAGCAACACAGCAAGTGCATTTATCTGGATCTGAAGCAAGGACAGAACTTAAGCAGTTGGACTAATCCTGAGGGAGAGGAGGGGCTGATTATGTTATGCCTGGACTGTATTGGCAAGGAGGCCTAAAACATCCCAGTTTTAAGATTGTTCCAAGATGGGGGTCTATTTCTGTCATTTCCTGTAATTCTTACGATTGTTGTCATGGGACTGGATGTCTGTTTTGTTGCCAGCTGTCTCAGCAGAAGGAGACTAAGCCAGCAACAGTTGAATCTAGGTCCTGATAGAGGCTGCAAGCTTTGGAACAGTGTCAAAAAGGGAGACTTTAATCTCTTAAATGTATTTGTTGTTGCTCAATTTGTTTCTCCTTAATGATGTAGTCAGGATTGGGGGAGGGGTGTGTGGGGGAGAGGAATGGCCCTGGCCAATGAGCAAACTGAACAGAGGAGGTGACAAGTCCAGTTTATAACTATCTTTCATGAAAGGCATGAGGAATGAAAGTCTCCAAGAGACTTGTGAGAGTCCTTATAACAGGAACAAGAAGTGGACAAACTTAACTCAAGCTCCTGACACTTCGTGGGTGTGCTCATGTAGCTTTCCAGGCTGTGGGTGCTGCCCAGAGTCCCAGTTGGACTGAGCATCATTGCAGGGTATTCCCAAACTGAAGTTGTTTTCCTTTTAATTTAAATGTCTAGGTTAAATTCCTTTTCAAGTGTGTTGCATAGTTGAATTTGGTGGCCTTAGAGTACATGGAATGTACTGATTTAGCCATTTTAAAAGCTTCGATTTGGGTCTCCAGTTATGCTTTCATAAGAGGGTGCAGAAGTGTAACTCTGAAGTTGGTTGGTAAGAAATATTCACTTGTGAAGGGCTCCATACTGTGGTATTCCACTCCTGTATGGATGCAGCAGGTTCCTCTTATTCCCTCGCTCTGCCCTCCCCGAAGCATAGTTCATATTCTCTCAGGGGGGTGTAACCCAAGCCCCCTGAAGTCAACAGAAGGGCTTCTCTTGGCTTCAGTGGGTTTTGAATGAGGTTCGTGAAGAAGTGAGAACAATGGCAGCACAGTTTTCATTCCCAGACTCCAGACAGCACATTAGAGCCAGAAATCCTCTTTCCAAAAAGGTAGTTTTAACCCACACTGGCCAGAAGTGCCCGTGCTGCCTGTGAGAAACTGCACAGACAGGTGATAAACACATCTATTGTGGAGTGATGACAGCAGCACTTGCCCTGAGACTTATTCGAGCATTTATTCTAATCCATAGCCGCAAAATTGATTCTAACATTCCAAATCCTTCAACAGCTTCAGATGGTTGCTGTGGGTTTGGTTTTGTTTTTTCCAAGCAACTTGCCAGGGAAATGTTTTCTCAGGCTCCTTGTGGCTTTGGAATTCCCTCTCCCCAAAAATACCAGAGCTCCATGCCCAGGACAAGGTAGGATTCTGGCCTGGGCCAGCGCCTGGCCTTCTATAGATGAAGGCATCACTCTTCTAAAATATTGTTGAGCCCTGAAGGCTAGCAATTGTAGTCTTTTGCCACTGGAGAGGGGAGATTCCTAGCTTCTCACTAGGACCTAGGGCTCCCTTCCAGGCATGAGAAGTCCCAAAAAATCCATCTCTGAAGTCCTGACATTTCTAGGTCTAGAAAGCTCTTTTAGGTCATTTGAGCAGTTTTTACATGTGATAGCTTTAAGTTTTCTATCTCCCTGAGCTTTGCACAGCTTCAATCCTGGGCTTCTATTTTCAAAGTTACTAGTGATTTGAGGTGCCTCCATTTTTGCGTGTCTAAGATGAGACACTTGGAACTGGCCTGATTTTCAGGAAGTGCTGAGCATCTACCCTCTGAAAACGAGCCCTTTCTAAGGTGTCTTGAAGTGGGGACCCAGAAATTGGGGCTCCTAAGACTCCTAGTTGCTTTTGAACATTTAGGCCTTGCTAACTCAGGCTCCTGGCTTTAAGAAATAGCCCAGTCGCATTTTGGAGAAGCCTCTAACACATGCTTAGAATAGTCCTATACAGAATGCCTGGTGGTGTGGGTTTGGATAAAGGTTTTTATCAGCAGGAGTTAGTCATGCTCTGCATAACTCCCATGTGGCTTTACCTCTTCAGAGGAAAGTACCATTCCCAACTTGCGCTGATGAAACCTTTATACCACACTGTATGCTCCCCAGATATATGATGCTCACTCTTTTGCACTTGTGCACATCTGCATGTGCCTAGTTAGTTTTAGCAGGTCCCTAGACATGTAAGTCAATCCTAACTGCTGACTTTGGCTTAGCTCTTGACGAAGGTGGGGAAGAGGACAGTTGAGCTGCAGTTCCAGGAGCCTTGGCTGAAGGGATCGCATTGTGTAGCTGTTGCACAATGGCTACTAGGAAAGAGAGGAAACAAAGTGGCTGGAAAGTATAGGATCTGACTCACAAAGTCACTGATCCCACATAGAAAGCACGAAGTATTTCATGTCATGGGAGGGGAAGGCAGAGATGAGCCATGGGGTGGAAGAGGGGGTTGGGAAGCCAGCCCAGGGCCTGGGCCTCTGGGAAGGAGAGGATTTATAGTGAAGTTGATGTGCTGTTTCAGAAGACATGCACAAGCTGAGTGAATGTACAGGATGTGTGAAAGAGAAAGGGCAGAAGTGTTTGGGTCTGTGTGAGATAGTAGAGGCCTCAGAAGTCTTGATGTCTGGAATTTCTTTCAGCTGTCAGCGTGTGGTCTGTCCTTTTAGTTATCACTACCATCATGCTATCCTGCTCTGTTCAGCTGCCTTTCGTAAGCAGAGAAAAAGAAGCCAGTTCTGCCGTGGCCCCCTTCGAGTTTCTTTGAATGTCACCGGCTTTGCCAGATTTCTGCTCTGAACTCCCAAAGCCGGTGACATTCAAAGAAACTCGAAGGGGGCCACGGCAGAACTGGCTTCTTTTTCTCTGCTTATGAAAGGCAGCTGAACAGAGCAGGAGAACAGATTGGTCCCCTGTGCTGCTTGCTTTGCAGGCTGATTTTCTGGGAATGCAATTTGACTTTCCAGGTTCCTCCCCGCAAGCTACACCCATTCCTGCTTCCTTCGGCAGGTTTTAGCAGTTCTTGAAAAGTTGATGGGAGCTGCCATATCTTCTTTGCCTCAAACCTCCTTCCTGCTGTTGGTGGTTTTGTCAGTATAGGAATGCCACCACATTGCAGGGGCAACCCATAGGTCGCCTCTGTTTGATTTGTGACCCCCATGGGTACCCTAAATCTAGCCTTAGTTTCAGTGACTGCCTTTTTCTCACTTTCTAGTCGGTAAGAACCGGAGAGAAGTTGGCTCATTTAATTACAGATTTTGTACCTTTCTCAGCTTTCCCTGGTCATGGTACTAAAGCTTCCTTCAGCAAATGTCCAGGGAGGCCCACTGTTTGCAAAGCCATTCCATGTGTCTGAAATGCCGTCTATGGAGGATAAGACCCTGCGCGTTCCTGTCAAGAGAGAGCTTGCTGCCTAACAGGACTCGGGTTACAAGCGTTAAGACATTTCACACAGTTGGCAATAGCGTCTACCTTTCCAAATCGGAATTGCTTTCCACCAACTCTAGTGCTATTTAGGCTCAGCCACCTACACAGTGTAGAGTCCAGGCAGCAATCTACCCACCATTAACATTTTTCACAGCCGGTGATCTCTTCATTTTTCACTTGCACGTGTGCCAATTTTCACAGGGCAGTGCTGGGCACAGCATTTTTATTGGTTTAGACCCAGACTAGAATTTTGCCAAATAGAAGAACCATCTCTAATAGTCAAGTAATTTTAGCTCTGTCCATTGGATACAGTTGTTACATCCATGATCTAATTTATACAAAGAGCACACTAGAATGTATATACTAGGCATTGTCAGATTTGGACATGCTCTTACAGATGTATTTAAAGATTAACACTATTAAAAGATACAATGCAAAATCTGTGTACTATTTCTAATAAATCTTTTTTTTTTCTGATGGCATCTGGTCATGGTGTTCTATGTACACGAACACATCTTCTTTATGAGTCTGCCTGGGGGTTCCATTCTAATGGAAGCAATGTCTGAGAAAAATTGATAGCCCTGTGTCTGGGCTGGGCGCTCCTGTAAGATTGACAGACAATTGCTCTGTTCCAGTGATAGCAGAGTTGAGTCTGAGGAACAAGAGAAGTGTGACCTGAGCTCAGTTCTAGGACCCAGGAACTTCTACGTTCTAATGCCAGCCCCACCACTGATTCCTTCTGTGGCCAAGGAGAAGTCGCTTAACTGCTCTGCCTCTGTCTCCCCATTTATAAAATGAAGATAATATCTCTCTCGGGGGGGTGGGGGGGGTGTTGTGAGGATTAATGTTTGCATGGGGTCGTGAAGAAGAAAAGCACTGTGTAATCTATTCTAGGGCACCTCCAGGTACAATAACAGGTAAGAGCCATGTGGTATATATGGTGATGATGATTGTTGTTTCTTTGACATAGATTGATGAGACTCTGGATCTGTGTAGGGACTGGAAGGTAGGTGCTGTGAGGAGTTGATGGGGATGGGTGGAGGCTCAAATATTTTGAATCTACACATGATGTTATAACATCCTATTCATACTCCTAGGCAGTGTTCTGTAGCTGATACCTGGTACTGGAAATGCTCTCCAGCAGCCATATAGCTACAGGAAGCAATAAACGTAGATTATGCAGAGACTGAGCAGGGTATCTGCCTAACCACTAGAACAGCATGTCTGTCAGCCCTTCACAAGCCTCATGCTTTTTGCACAACAGTACAAAACAGGGGGCTCCAGAATCCTGTAGACATGGCCGTGTCCAGCTCTAATACTAGCCTTCTTTCCACATGGCAACTCCCAGACTGTAGCTACATGGCAACTCTAGGACTAGTACCAGGCATCTGCCCCTATCTTGCAGTTTAGGCATCTTCCACTGAATGGTGGTACACCCAGGAAAATTAAAACTGGCTTTGACTTTAAAACCCTTTCATGGTGGGTGGCAGATTGATGTGATCTAAGGGTGTATGGTGAAAGGAAACTGCCCTTTCCATGCGCATGATGAGAGCCAAGGCCAAGATCTTGGCATGGATAGTTGCTCCCGTCTGTCCCAATCACTTGGCTTTTTCTCTGTGCTCTCAATTTCTCTCAATAGCTTTGGATGCGGTGCAATCGCCTGATTGTGTGCAAAGCTGGAATGCAAGACATGGTTGTGCTCTCAGACAAGAGGACAAAAAGCAGAATCCCACTGACCAAAATCTGAATGCCACTGGGTGTAAACATTTAAAATAAAAGCCATGCAGTGGAGGAAAGGAGCGGTTCCTGCCAGCACAAATGTCTAAAATGCAGACTCCAATCCCTACTGCACCTTCCTTTTTATCATGCTAGTATTGTCCTATCTGCAGACAGAGCTACAGAAGCCCATCTTACTTCTGAGGAATCCAGCCTCTAGGATACTGTGCCGCAGCTGGATGAATGTCCACAGGTTCTGAGATATGATTCATTGTGGGGATATACTCAAAACGCGTGGCTGCTTCTTCCCACCTCTTGGTTTAGCAAAACTGGGCTGAAAATCTCAAAAAATTCTCTCCCTATTTCCAGTACTTTCTGCTTCCAGTCAGGTCACAGAAACCCCTGGATGAAAAGGCACTCCCTATTGCATGGTGCATTTCTGGAGCCAGCCAAAATTGCTGAGAAAGCCAAGAAAATGAAAAATCATGAGAGAAACAGTTAAGCAACTGAATCTTTTCCAACCTCCCAAAGAGGTTTGAGTTCAGTTGTGGAGCTGAAGGTTCATGGGGAGGGAGATGCTACTCTCACAATCCAAACTGGTTTGTCTGTTCTTAGCTGTGTGTCACATTTAAGCTCCAGATTTTTAAGGCTACATTCTAACCACTGAAAACAGGGAATTAGTGGAAAGCTGGGCTGAACCTTCCCTGCAGCAATGTCATTATAGGGAAAAACACTGCTTTGATGTTCTCATCTGATTGGGACAGATTATCTCCTAGATATAACATGCCTAACTGCAAATGGCCAACTGCAGCTTCTATGTTTCCAAACTGCTGCCAGGTTTTGTTTTGAAGGTTTGTTCCAATTAATTCAGGGACCATTGGTCCCAGCATTCTGTTGCAGACCGCTTCTTCCATGGTTTCCCCAGAGATCACTGGTCCAAGGCATGCAACAGGATTCCATGCTGCTTACAAATTGACTCCTGGTTCTGATAGTGGGCATGGACAGGGAGTCAGCAGCAATGTGCTAACAGAAGCTCTGATGAGAATCCCAGCTGCCTTGGCGTGCAGGAAGCAGTGATTCTCAAGGTTTTGTTGATATCTGAGCTGCGGGCTTTTCAAGAGGTGGGGGGATGGCTGCATTGGGGTCTTTCCTTTGTGCTTTGCAAGTTAGAATTCTCATCTTCACCAGAGAGGAGGAATGGTCTTGTAGTGAAAGCCCTAGACTAGGACTCTAGACACCTGGATTCATTCCCTCTGTGGCTTTGGACAAGGCATTCAACCACTTTCTACCTAAATTCCCAATCCTCCTCTTACATGCTGTGTATCCTTTCCTCCCACCCTTTGTCTTGTCTTTTTAGATGTAAGGTGTTTGGGACAAGCGCTGTTACTTGCTATGAGTTTGTACAGGCCCTACCACAATGTAGCCCCACTGTTAGCTGGATCCTGTAGACATGCTTATAGTACAAATAGTTAATAAGTCCCAGGCCAGGCTGGTTTACCAGTAGTGATGAGTTCTACAGGTGAAACCCACGTCCATGTTGCACAGCCGGCTGTAATCTAGCTGTAATTCCCACTTGTAGCTTTGTTGGAGGTGGAAATTCTAAAGCAAAAGGAGATGCTTGGAACTTGATTTTCAAGTTTGTGTACAATTGTGTGCCTCATTTGCATACATACCATGATTGTTCCAGAATAGGTATTTACATATGCAAATAACCACTGGGGTATAAAATTGGCTACCTCTGCCTACAAGTTATAGTAACCACACGTACAACTTAGGTACACAGATGTGAGCAGATCTTTGAGAAACGGTGTTTGCTCATTTCCATATCATTATCCAGAATGTCCCAACAGCTCCCAGCTATATCATGTCAGGGCTGGGATCTGAGCTCTGGGCCATGGCAGGAGTTTGGATACACCAAGATCTTTTCTGTACTCTGCAAAGCAGCCCTTTGAGGAATTTTTGCAACCACATGTTGAGACTAGATTCCATTCCCAACCTGTTCCATTCCTAAGCTGTTGCAGAGCTAGCTGTCACTCTCTCTCTCTGGGATACAGAGATGCCACAAGATGCAGCATTCTTGTTAGCATTTTTTTTTTAAAGGAAACAAACAACTGGACCTGACAGTTCATGGCTGCTTAAATTCTATCATTGTAACCTAGGCTTAGGTGGTAATTGCTATCAAACACAAAGTCATGTTGTTGCAATGTATTCCTCTAGATTCAGGCAAACAGCAGGTCATGAAACAAAATGTTTAGAGTGTTACAGTAGACACACACTCTGTGCTGCTTGGCTCAAACTATTTACATGACCTTTTACTGATGATTTTGCTATGGTTCATTATGCTCTACTTTGGTGGGCAGTTGGCAGAGCGTACTGGGAGCTAGGGAACTGCCACAGAAATGGAGACAAGGTGGATTCCGTTTTCATCATGGAGTCAAAGGGATTCAGTCACGCGCTCTCTGTAAATGTTAAAGTAATCCCCATGCAGTGCTCTGCTACCCCTTAGATAACAGGTTTTGCACCAGTTCTGAAGCAGAAGTCTCTGTTACCACCATGGCTGGCACTTCCATTTCAGAAGTAAATAGCCTAGATGCTGACTAGGCTATGCTGCCCTGGCACTGCATTAGTCCGCCATGCGATATATTCCACTCACTCATATTCATGTGCTGGGAAAATCTGAATTTGTGAGTGGAGCTTCTCAGCCCTTCTAGAGTGACCCCTGATTCAGCCCATTCTCAGCATGCATCCTTGAAGGCGCCACAGACTCCTTAGTGTCTACACAGAGATCAAAATCGCATGGCTGGCCTGGATCAGCTTGCAGAGCTTGGGCTCTGGGGTTGGAAAAAATCACTGTACAGACATTGGAGCTTGGGTTGGAACCTGAGTACTGGTACCCCATGAGGGTGGCAGGTCCCAGAGGCCAGGCTCCAGCGCGAGCCTGAATGCCTAGACAGCAATTTTTAGCCCTATAGCCCGAGTCAGCTGACCTAGACCAGCTGCGGCTGCACCACGGGTCTTTTATGCCTGTGTAGACGTACCACAAAGGACCAAGGGTCCCTGCTTTGGCTGCTTCTGCCCTGACTGGCTAGCAGCTCTCGCTGGCTCTGCTTTGCAGCTCTCCCAGCCTCACTCTGGGTGGGGTGGGGGGCTTGTGCGTTTGCGAAGTGCTATGAGAGCTGTGGACAGAAGGTCCTCGGGGAGGGCACACGACTGTGAATTCTCAGCCCTGGTGCCGCTGAGGAGGGTCTGTGTTTGTGGGGAAGAAAGCTAACAATTCTACTGCATGGGCCTCGCTTTGCGTGCTGGAATTCCAGGAAGGAACGGGCTTGGGGTTCAGGGCCTGGTTCATACTGAGTTACTGATTCCCCAGCTCTGAGTTCTTCCCTCTTGGCTCCAGTTAGTCATTAATCGCGCTGCTCTGCCTCGAGGCTACCTCTGCCCAGGCAGAAGGGGGCCCCGAGAACAAGGCTTTCAGACTGTTGCCTAGCCAGTCAGGCCTGCCATTCTGAATCCTGACACTCCAGGATGCACAATGCTCAGAGACCTATGGGAAGTGACTCTCAGTCTGACTGGCCAACACAAACAGGGTCACTCCTGGATTTTTTTCTGTAGGGGGTGGGACTTCCTTTTATGCTGTCATGCAAGATGGCCTTGTTTGTATTTTGCCTTTTCAGACAGCACATGGCTCAGGAGATAAGAAATGGTCTGCAAGCTGGAGTACACAGGAAGCAGTTCCTTCCTGATCCCTGCCGCGATCAGCTTCCACCCTGAAGCCTGAGTTCTGATTATCCCTGTTGTGAGCTGCCAGTATTACCAATGGCCATAAGGTAACAAGTTTATATCTTTTATTTATAAGGCTCTGACTAATACTGAGGGTGACATTTTAACAAGAAGCAGCTGCTGGTGAGTATTGGTTGAGAAGTTGCCCTAGTGAATCAAAAGGCACAAGTACCATATTCTGCTTTGTTTGGCCACTAGAAAGCATCCGAGTCCTGCATTCTATAATCAGTTCAAACATTCAGGGATGCTTATGCATCGAGTCACAACTCACTCTGATTTCTGGCTTTATGAACACCAACTTTGCATACCACTTGCCATGACTCAGGCAGCAGGAAGCTTACTTTGTATATAGCGTTGCCATGGTAGAAATAGCTCTGTGTCTTGATCCACAGATGCATGATTTCAGGATTGAAAATGGGCATCATGACATGTCTCCATCTGGAGCGAAGGGACTGGTTTTGTTGTTATGGGTTTTGTACAGCACCCAGCACCAATCCCATTTGTGACCTTTGGATGCTGTGGTTCTATAACTATTAATAGTGACATGTAACCTTGCAGTGTGGTTGTGAGAGTCCCAGCAAGGGGTTGGTGACTGAAAGCTCAGTCTGCAGGAGTAGCTCACAGGGTAACCGTTACTGCTACAGCTGAATGGAAAGGCACGAACCAGGCTGCTCAAGCTCTGACTCGGGGGGTTGGGGGCCCCCCTGATATTGTTGCAGTAACTTGGGAGGCAGGGGTGAGGTTGCAGCTCCGAGGGCAGTGGCATTACCACAGCGCGTTGAAAGGTGGGTCCCACCAGTGCAGCTGGTGGAGAAGCACAAGGCAGCACGAGCAGCATTGAAAGCAGCCACCTGCTGAAGCTGAGACCTGCCCACCCACTAAGTTCAGAATCTGGCAGCCAAAGCTTTGCGGTTGCCCGACATGACTAACTCCAGGTCACATGACAGAGCAGGAGGTTTTTCTATGCCGAGAAAAACCACCTACAGCTTTCTCTTTTGCCCCTATTATACACGAGGGTTTCAGCATGTGGAGCTAGGAGTGCTGAAAGGCGGCTGTGGGGAGGCGTCTCTCCCAGCATGCTCTGCACACACAGTCAAGAATCACCCCTTTCCAGGAGCTTAGCTTTATTAACAAAGAAAACAATAAGGTCAGTTCAAACCTTTGGCCCATCTTGGGCTGCTTCTAAGGTTCCTCCCTGCAGATTGCTCAGCCCACCTCCTAAATCCTCTCTCTCTCTCTCTCACCACTCTCATGTCCCTTAAATCCAGGAGAGACACTGAGCTCCCTGGCTCAGTGAGTCAGCAGAACACACTTAACATTTCCCAGCTGGATCTGCTAGGGGCAAGAGGGTTTGAAGTAGACCCTGCCAGCCTGTTCCAGTAGCATACCTATGCTTATTCTTATGGCTGCATTTATGGACCGTGTATTGATTTCTGGTTTGGTTTGGTTTGAATATAAATGCCTCAATTATTTTACTCCCAAACCCTAAAATCAAAGCAAGCTGAGGACCGTACAATAACAAGCCAGTCTGTGCACAGTTGCAGGAGCAACCAGCCATAAGCAAATGGATGAGCATAGCCTTCTTCACTTGGGAGCAGCCCTCTAATAAAAAGTAGTGTGTGGCCCATTGCCCACAAGTCGTCCTGCTATAACAATCCAGTGCATGCAGTCCACCAGTAATCAAATCCTGTGCGCAGCTCAGCCCAAGGAGCAATCGCAGGGACACCTCTGAGCCAGAGGAGAAAGGGAAGAGATTTCAGTCTGAAGCTGGCAAAGGGGCTAGTAATAATAAATAGCCTGCTACTGTGTAAAGTAGCCCAGGGTCCATTTGTTCCCTTATCTGCAATTAAGCCATCTCACACCTGCCACCCATGATGGACAGTTTAAGGAAGAACTCTTACAAGAGTGGAAACCAGCCCAACGCTATCTTGGTTCTTGGGCTCCAAGGGTTTAATGGCCAGTTTGTATACAGAACTCATGCCGGTGGATCTGGAGGGTGAACGGGGCTGTTTGATAACTGGGTGACATATAGGAGGAGAGATCTCACAATGTGTGAAGGACCTGCTGTTGTTATGTAGTGTTTGTATTACCATAGCACCTAGGGGCCCTAGTCATGGGCCTGTGTCAGGCACTGTCCAAACATAGAACACAATCTCCTCTCTCTCTCTGTTGGAGGATCACTGGAAGAGGCTGTGTCAATAGCACTTGGTCCAGTAGATTTAGTGTAAATCCAACAAGTGTTAGCTAGCGTGGGGTACGTGTGTGATAGGACCTTTCGTCCATGTTTGCTTGGCATATCTGAAGGGAGCCAAATTTTGCACATCTACCCTGCATTTACGGAATTCACTGAATCCAAGCTCCCCTTTAACCTTTAGTGGGCCCACTTGCGAAAGGGGACTAGCCAAAGACAGGACACGTAGTCCAGGGCATTGCTAGCCTGATACTTGGGAGACCCAGGTTCAATCCCCTGCTCTGCCACAGACTCCCTGTGTGACCTTGGGCATGTCACTTTGTCTCTTTGTGCCTCAGTTTCTCATGTGTCAAATGGGGATTACAGCCCTGCCTTGCCTTACAGGGGTGTGATGAGGCTCAGTACATTAGAGAGTCTGATGAATGCACACTATGGTGGTGAGGGCCACAATACCTAAATCAGGAAAACTCTGTGATTGTTTCTCATCTTTTGGTCCTTACCAGCATGTTGGGAAAGGAGGGACCCTCCAGACCAAAGCCTTTGGCTTCAAAGGGTCTGGGCCCCATTTGTTTGGAGAAACTCCCAAGGGATATTAATGCCATCTGTCTCCTTTAGAATTTGAACAGAATTATAAACAAACAGTACTTGGGTTGCAAAAATAATTCAAACTCCCCTCATTGCATCCATTTGAAAATCCAATTGTCACTTTTTTTCAAACACCCTTGAGTGTGGGGTACAAGCATACTTTTCTCACTGCCAGGGTGTGGCAAGGTGCAGAAATGCTTCTCTTTATTCCTGCTGTGTGGGGTGGACTGAAAATGAAGTTCTGAGTCACCTTTCTCGAGCAGGCATTCAGCTACTTTTCTTAAGGTCATGAAGTTGTAAAGGTTTTGGCCAGGAAATAGCTCTAGCTGTGAGTGAAAGGACCTCCAACTGTTTAAACTGCAAACCTAGCTGCCTAGCTCTCTATCCAGTCTTAAAAAGAAAAGGAGGACTTGTGGCACCTTAGAGACTAACCAATTTATTTGAGCATAAGCTTTCGTGAGCTACAGCTCACTTCATCAGATGCATGCCGTGGAAACTGCAGCAGACTTTATTTATACACAGAGAATATGAAAAAATACCTCCTCCCACCCCACTGTCCTGCTGGTAATAGCTTATCTAAAGTGATCATCAGGTGGGCCATTTCCAGCACAAATCCAGGTTTTCTCACCCTCCACCCCCCCACACAAATTCACTCTCCTGCTGGTGATAGCCCATCCAAAGTGACAACTCTTTACACAATGTGCATGACAATCAAGTTGGGCTATTTCCTGCACAAATCCAGGTTTTCTCACATCCCCCCCACCCCCATACACACACAAACTCACTCTCCTGCTGGTAATAGCTCATCCAAACTGACCACTCTTCAAGTTTAAATCCAAGTTAAACCAGAACATCTGGGGGGGGGGGGGGGGTAGGAAAAAACAAGAGGAAACAGGCTACCTTGCATAATGACTTAGCCACTCCCAGTCTCTATTTAAGCCTAAATTAATAGTATCCAATTTGCAAATGAATTCCAATTCAGCAGTTTCTCGCTGGAGTCTGGATTTGAAGTTTTTTTGTTTTAAGATAGCGACCTTCATGTCTGTGATCGCGTGACCAGAGAGATTGAAGTGTTCTCCGACTGGTTTATGAATGTTATAATTCTTGACATCATACCACACAGACTATGCTGACAGCTTGTGCCACACGCTCTCAAAGAAACTGCGGAACCACCTGATCAACATCCTCTACAGCAAACAGGGAAAGATTAAGAATGAGCTCTCAGAACTGGATACTCTCATAAAAAACCAACCTTCCCCACAAGCTTCCTCGTGGCTGGATTTTATTAAAACTAGACAAGCCATTTACAATGCACACTTTGCTTCTCTACAAAAGAAAAAGGACACTAAACTTTCTAAACTACTACATGCTACAAGGGGCCACAGCAATGGTTCCCTCAACCCACCTAGCAATATTGTTAACCTATCCAACTATACTCTCAGCCCAGCAGAAGCAGCTGTTCTATCTCGGGGCCTCTCCTTCTGCCCCTCCACCCCCACGAACATGATACAGTTCTATGGTGACCTAGAATCCTATTTTCGACGTCTCCGACTCAAGGAATATTTCCAAAATACCTCTGAACAGCATACTAATCCACAGAGTTCTCCCTACCAACACTACAGAAAGAGGGATTCTAGGTGGACTCCTCCTGAAGGTCGAAACAGCAGACTGGACTTCTACATAGAGTGCTTCCGCCGACGTGCACGGGCTGAAATTGTGGAAAAGCAGCATCACTTGCCCCATAACCTCAGCCATGCGGAACGCAATGCCATCCACAGCCTCAGAAACAACTCTGACATCATAATCAAAAAGGCTGATAAAGGAGGTGCTGTTGTCATCATGAATAGGTCGGAATATGAACAAGAGGCTGCTCGGCAGCTCTCCAACACGAGTTTCTACAAGCCATTACCCTCTGATCCCACTGAGAGTTACCAAAAGCAACTACAGCATTTGCTCAAGAAACTTCCTGAAAAAGCACAAGATCAAATCCGCGCAGACACACCCCTGGAACCCCGACCTGGGATATTCTGTCTACTACCCAAGATCCATAAACCTGGAAATCCTGGGCGCCCCATCATCTCAGGCATTGGCACCCTGACAGCAGGATTGTCTGGCTATGTAGACTCCCTCCTCAGGCCCTACGCTACCAGCACTCCCAGCTACCTTCGAGACACCACTGACTTCCTGAGGAAACTTCAATCCATCAGTGATCTTCCTGATAACACCATCCTGGCCACTATGGATGTAGAAGCCCTCTACACCAACATTCCACACAAAGATGGACTACAAGCCGTCAAGAACACTATCCCCAATACTGTCACGGCTAACCTGGTAGCTGAACTTTGTGACTTTGTCCTTACCCATAACTACTTCACATTTGGGGACAATGTATACCTTCAGATCAGCGGCACTGCTATGGGTACCCGCATGGCCCCACAGTATGCCAACATTTTTATGGCTGATTTAGAACAACGCTTCCTCAGCTCTCGTCCCCTAAAGCCCCTACTCTACTTGCGCTATATTGATGACATCTTCATCATCTGGACCCATGGAAAAGAAGCCCTTGAGGAATTCCACCATGATTTCAACAATTTCCATCCCACCACCAACCTCAGCCTGGTCCAGTCCACACAAGAGATCCACTTCCTGGACATTACAGTGCTAATAAACAATGGTCACATAAACACCACCCTATACCGGAAACCTACTGACCGCTATTCCTACCTGCATGCCTCCAGCTTTCACCCTGACCACACCACACGATCCATCGTCTACAGCCAAGCTCTGCGATACAACCGCATTTGCTCCAACCCCTCAGACAGAGACAAACACCTACAAGATCTCTGTCAAGCTTTCTTACAACTACAATACCCACCTGCAGAAGTAAAGAAACAGATTGATAGAGCCAGAAGAGTTCCCAGAAGTTACCTACTACAGGACAGGCCTAACAAAGAAAATAACAGAACGCCGCTAGCCGTCACCTTCAGCCCCCAACTAAAACCCCTCCAACGCATTATTAAGGATCTACAACCTATCCTAAAGGATGACCCAACACTCTCACAAATCTTGGGAGACAGGCCAGTCCTTGCCTACAGACAGCCCCGCAACCTGAAGCAAATACTCACCAACAACCACATACCACACAACAGAACCACTAACCCAGGAACTTATCCTTGCAACAAAGCCCGTTGCCAATTGTGCCCACATATCTATTCAGGGGACACCATCACAGGGCCTAATAACATCAGCCACACTATCAGAGGCTCGTTCACCTGCACATCCACCAATGTGATATATGCCATCATGTGCCAGCAATGCCCCTCTGCCATATACATTGGTCAAACTGGACAGTCTCTACGTAAAAGAATAAATGGACACAAATCAGATGTCAAGAATTATAACATTCATAAACCAGTCGGAGAACACTTCAATCTCTCTGGTCACGCAATCACAGACATGAAGGTCGCTATCTTAAAACAAAAAAACTTCAAATCCAGACTCCAGCGAGAAACTGCTGAATTGGAATTCATTTGCAAATTGGATACTATTAATTTAGGCTTAAATAGAGACTGGGAGTGGCTAAGTCATTATGCAAGGTAGCCTGTTTCCTCTTGTTTTTTCCTACCCCCCCCCCCCCCCAGATGTTCTGGTTTAACTTGGATTTAAACTTGGAGAGTGGTCAGTTTGGATGAGCTATTACCAGCAGGAGAGTGAGTTTGTGTGTGTATGGGGGTGGGGGGGATGTGAGAGAACCTGGATTTGTGCTGGAAATGGCCCACCTTAATTATGCACATTGTACGGAGAATGGTCACTTTGGATGAGCTATTACCAGCAGGATAGTGAGTTTGTGTGTGTGGTTTTTGGGAGGGGGGTGAGGGGGTGAGAGAACCTGGATTTGTGCAGGAAATGGCCCAACTTTATTATTATGCACATTGTGTAAAGAGTTGTCACTTTGGATGGGCTATCACCAGCAGGACAGTGAATTTGTGTGGGGGGGTGGAGGGTGAGAAAACCTGGATTTGTGCTGGAAATGGCCTACCTGATGATCACTTTAGATAAGCTATTACCAGCAGGACAGTGGGGTGGGAGGAGGTATTTTTTCATATTCTCTGTGTATAAATAAAGTCTGCTGCAGTTTCCACGGCATGCATCCGATGAAGTGAGCTGTAGCTCACGAAAGCTCATGCTCAAATAAATTGGTTAGTCTCTAAGGTGCCACAAGTACTCCTTTTCTTTTTGCGAATACAGACTAACACGGCTGTTACTCTGAAACCTATCCAGTCTTAGAAACTTAAGTGCAGAAGAACTGCCAATGAATTTCTCTGGGGCACCAGGCTGTACCACCCAAGTCCAACAAGGGCCCTAGTTCTGTGATAGGATCTGCGAGTGAACCCTTGCCACTATCCTGAGCCGAGGGTCAGGCCTTAGCATGGTGGGACTGTATAGACCAGGTAAATCATGGCAGTTCCTCCTGCCCGAACTGAAGCTTCCATGTGAATGGCTCCTGGGAGAGAGACATGGTTCTGCAGCATGGAAGGCATCAATGTGGATCACCAAATGCAGGGAGAAGTCAAAACTTTCTTCACCGTGGTCTAAAAATTCCACCAGCATCCGCTCAGCCAAAGCTCCCTCCTTTTTAGTTAATTTCTGTGCTGGTCATGCTGTTTTTCAGTCTTGTGATGAAAGGTTTTGCTCTGATTTATGATACCACCTTTAAAATGTCACTTGCAAGTTTTTGAAATTTTCCAGAGCTTAGATAGTTGCAAGACATGCACCTTTGAGCAGTTTTGTTACGAGCTTTAAACTCCTGGAGAGCATCCATTTATCATATGCCAGTGGCGCGGGGTACTGAGAAACCAGAGCTCTGTTGCTTGTATGTATTTTGTCATCTTTCTATAGCCTTTCCTGCCTGCTGCCATCTCCCAGCCTCCCGTTCACACGCTGAAGTGTCCTCTGTGGAGATACATGCAGTAAAACCCCCATGGCTGGCCTGGGTCAGCTGATTCAGGCTGCAGGGCTATAAAATTTAAATGTAGACGTGCGGGCTCTGAGATCCTATAAGGGTCCGAGAGGCCGGGCTCCAGTCTACACTTCAGTGCAGGGAGCCTGAGCTAGCAGGCCTGGGCCTGCTGTGGGGGTGCTAGTGTAGATGTACTTGCAGTTGCCCCCACAGTCTGATGCTCTGGTCGCTTTCCCAGCTTCTGGAGAAATGCCTACAGCACTAGAACTTTACCCTTCCCCATTCACCTCCGTGATGTGCTGGCTTTGAAAGCCGATCTGGAATCGCTGACTTGCTAATGCTCAGCACACCAGTCTAGGCAACAAACGTTGGGGTGGAGTCAGAGTTCTTGTTTCTCCTGCCCACGCCCTGATTTCTCATGGAAGATTGGTGCTCCCTTCACCTGCTGTATGATGTCTGTGCTGTGCTGAACACGCTGGGGAAATCCCAGTTTAGACCAGGCTCGCATGCCTGCTGCAGGTCTCTGGGTTGTATCATGCCAGAGGCACAAACCCAGGACACAACTGTCTCTTGTCCCATGAAACAAACCAATTGTGCCACTGGGGACCCGACAGGCTCGGGGGACTCAAAACGGGGCTGAGCTAGAAGTGCTTCAGCACCGGTTCAAATCCAGCCTGGGTCAGTAGTGCATGCTGCCGGCTGCTCTGCAGTGGCCTCTGTGACGTAAACTCATGGATCTTAGTCCAGTTCCTAGTGCCTGTCACAAAAAACGCCCTCAGAGGTGGCACTAATTGTCCCCCAGCTCACACTCCCTGCAGAGAGGCTGAGGACTGGCGAGAGGTTGGGGATTGCTCTAGCCAGTGCTGAGGCATACTGGCAGAGCATGGTGGGTAAGGGCAACCCTTGCCCATTGTAGTAAACAGATCTATCTCCTGGGCTGTGTCACAACCTGCATTCCAAAACAAGACTTTCCTGCCAAGCCACCTGCACTGAGAGGAGATGGGAACTTTCCCTGCCCCCTTCCATTCCTCGGTGTGTTTTCTTATTTCCCAGCCTCCCTTCCCTGGTGGTAATTTCACCATGGAGTCTCTCCTACACCCAGTAGACAGGCTTTGTTTGGGCCCAGACAGAACAGTCTGGAGTGACAAGGCCCTTTAAGGCCACAGAGCCAATTCCAGTTTAATTGGCAGGACAATAAAGTGTTACCAAAGTCAATACATCAAGGACCTGTCAGGGCAGACGTCCTGGTGCTCCAGGTATAGGGGCCGCTGGGTCTGCTATTTCCTTTCTCCCTTTGCACTTCTGGGGCCGGGTGAGGGGGAGCTGAGATGACCTTGGCTCTCCCACTTCACTGCATGCTTCTGCCCCTCTTGCTTCATTGCATCATTCAGTGGTTAGTGCAAACTGTTGGCTTTACTATTGTTGTTTGTATCACCATAGCACCGAGGAGCCATGGTCATGGACAATGATCCCACTGTGCCGGGTGCTGTACAAACACAGAGCAACAGGCTGCCTCCATCCCAAAGTGTTCCCCTCCTTGGCAAACATGTCTGTAGCAGAGGTGACAGAGTCCCACCTCTAGTGCTTGTGCTGGGTGTTTATAGAGTGCCCCTGTTAGTGATATCTGGGTGTATATCCAAACAGCCCCTCTGCAGCACGTGGCTGGGTATCTCAGTGGAGCTCCTCGTGGGTTCTCTGCAGCTGGGGGCGAGAGTGCGGAAGGTGGCGTGCGCTGCGGCCCTGAGTTGAGGCCAGGTGAGAGGTCCATGAGAGAGTCATAGTGAGGCATGAGAAGGGGTCAGGTGCACAGAGTAGCTGAGTAAGAACCCAGAGGGGGAGAGATCACTGACAGGTGCAGACGCATGTCGCCTTGATGGCAGCAGATCTGCTTCCCCAGGGACCACAAGGACTGAAGGAACAGCATGTAGCAGCCTGGCCAACTTCTGCTAGAACGTGGACATCCAGACTGTGGCTGCACCATGCTGGCCAGAGCAGTGGTCCTGTCCTGCACTGTACTGTCACTCATATGGTGGGGCCTGTCTAATCCATTCCCCATACCACACCCCAAACAAGAGGTTACAGTGAGAATAAAGGCAGCTGGACTTCCCTGTAAGAGCAACTAGTCCCTAGCCTTGGAATAAGCATGTTGGGCCCAGTGTCAGTTCCTTTGGCGTGCGTGGGAAGCAAGTGCTTAGGGCGACATAGAATACGATCCAATAATAATAATAAAAATCCCCTTCTCTCTGTATTTGACCTCCCACCATCTGTCGTTGCTCTGAGTGCACTGATGCCCCGTACATGTTGCTGTGTTCCAGCTCTTGCATGGATTTCACAAGCAGCAAACCCGCCTTCCTAGGTAGAAATCTTCGCTCTGCTCATCTTGTGATCTCCCTGCTCCTTTGTTTCTGTAATGTACAAAGATGCACCTTGCTGAAGGCAGAGCTGATGTAACATCAGGGTCATCACCCCTGAGCAGTAAGCACAAGGACTGCAGAGGTAGCAGCTTGGCCAAAAAGAGGGCATGTTACCAGGTTAGATGTCCCTCAAGCATTACCTGCTGAGAGGTTATATACTGCTGAAACCAATGACTCCAGTTGGTATGCAGTTTGCTTGCAGGGTCTCATGTGCAGAATCCTCTGACTTAGGCAGTAGTGACTGGGATGGCCTCATGCTGGCCTCTCTGCAAGCAGCTGTTAATCTTGTTTTCTGACAGTGCTGAGCATGGTTTGCCCTTGGCTACGCTTGCAGCGAAGCTGTGTCCAGCTGCATCAGTTGCCAGCCGAGAGTCTCTTTTGTAATGAAGACAAAGCTTTTAATGGCAATCGTCAAATGATGCTGTAATAAGACTGGCCTTGGCTGCCTGCTTCCTCTACGTAGTGGAAAGCGTACAGCATGCGTGGTGATTTATCACAGCTCTCACACGTGCACAGAGCTTGAAGAGACAGATGCAGAACAACTGATTTCACATCATCAGGGATCGTGGTGTTTCTGCATATCTGACTTGAGGGACCCTGTATTTCTGCTGCTGGATCAGTCCATTAAAAAGTACTCACCAAGATGGGGCCATGCAACCGATATAAGATGCATGCAGATTCTCCAGCAGCAAAATGTATCCAACCCAGAGCTAGCTCAGCCTCTTTGCACTTCCTGCTGCAACATCATCGCCATCAGAATCTATATGGAACAGCTGAGGGCTTGTCTAGACACTTGTTTGCGCTGCACCAATGAACTTGCTCCAGGACAGACCCCTAGTGAGAATTCACTGCCCTGGTTTCAAAAGGGACTTTTGCCAATGCAGCTTGCCATAGTTCCCACGTCTGCACTAGGGTTAGTGTAACGCTGACAGACCCTGCTCATCGGCAGGTGGGATCGAACCTGGGACTTCTGGGGCTTAGTGCATGAGCCTCTACCGTATGAGCTAAAAGCCAACTGGCTAGTAGCTAAGGCTGTAGAGCAGACGCATTTTTCTCTCTCTCTCTAGGTAGTCTCGGTGCCACTAGATGGGACGGATACCACACCCAGACGGTGTGGGGGTTACATTTGCACTGGTGCAGCTGCACTAGTTGAAAAGAAAAGAAAAGTGCAGGCAAGCTGTGGTGGAGAATGGTAGCCCAGACTGACCCCTGGGCTATGCTCCTGGAAGGCCCGAATGCTCATCCCAGCTCTGCCATCATGGTGGTGGGCAAGTTGCTTCACTTCTCTGAATCTGGTCTGTAAAGATAGGACTCACCTGCCTCATGTGATTGCTGTGATCCCATCACAGCTGCAAAGCGCTCTGAAGGTGTAAAGTACTCGGCATGATTACTGAGGTTAGGGTTTTGTCACGGTTATTATTAGTAATAGTCATGGACAGGTCATGGGTGACAAACAAAAATTAATGGAAGCTTGTGACCTGTCTGACTTTTATTCAGAATCATGGGAGGAGGGCCTGACGGGGGGCTGACTGAAGCCCATGCTGGGGAAGAGAGCCTGAACCCTACTGCGGGAGGTTTGGCGGGGTCCAGCACCCCACTGCTGTGGGGGCTGACAGTTCTGGGACCCCTGCCCCAGTGTCTGGGAGCCCTTCACCATCCATGGTCGCTGAGAGCTCCAGGGTCCCCACCAACTGACAGCTCTGGCCCCGGTGCCCTGGGGCCGAAGCGGACAATGTCAGGGAGGTCTCTGAAAGTCACAAAATCTGTGACCTCTGTGACATAATCTTCTCCTTAATTCCTACTAGTCAGTTGGGGTTGGGGTGCGGTCGTGTAATTAGGGAAATGCAGAGCCATTCACCTGATAGGAGCAAGTGGCAGAGGGAGCGTTGCAGGTGCTCAGGCGTTGGCTCAGACACGCCTCACGCAGTTCCCCCGCATTAAAATGTACCATGGAAAGCAAACGTGCTTCAGGAACCTAGTCATCTTGGAGCCTGCACGGGGCAGGTGTGTCGCTGTGACCTGCAGGAGCTGGCTTCCTTTAGTATAAGTCAGGAGTTCCTCTCCCATAGAGCCTGAGCATCAGCCACTGAAGTCAAGGGGAGTGTTTCCATTGACTTCAGTGGGCTGGTTCAGGCCCACATTGCTCAGGGACACTCTCTGTTTTCATTTTATGGCCCAGTCCTGTTTTAATTTCTTATCCCCATGTCGTTTTGTCGCATAGAGCCTCCTCCCACTGCTAGTTTGATCTAGTCTACACTAGAAAAGATTTGCTGATGTAGCTATACTGGCAAACCCTACCAGTGCAAACACAATTTGTACCAGTAAAAGTATTTTTGCCACTCTATCTTACTCCAGTTCCCCAAATGAAATAAGTTACATAGCCAAAAGCAATTTTATGCCAGTATAATCACATCTACACTATGCCTTTTGCCAATATAGAAATGCCATAAAAAATAATCACACCTCTAATCCGACATTCCTATAGCTAGCTAAAGTTTTAGCATCAACCTAGTGTTAGTCTAAGAAACAATTGGAGATTTGTAGTTTCAGTTGGATACAGGAGTCCCTTTTGCTTTCTGTCTTAAGTTATTGTTTAGTGTTGCTGGGTGCTGCTAAACTGCTATCATGTTCCATCCCAGAGCTGGCTGCATTTAAGTGATGGATTAAATAGCTCCTGAACAGTGTGTAACACAGTTTGGATTAAAGATTCTTTAGAAATGTAAGTAGTTCTTAATTACAAATAATTATCTTTGGAATCTCACATTTTGAACTTCACCAGTTTTGGGAGGAATCAATCTAAGCCCATTTGCCACACACAAATTTCGGGGAAATCTTTCAGTATCAGGTTTTGGTTTAACTCCCTGGACCTAGGCTTCTCCACTGTAGCCCCATGAACCACATTCAAACAGTGTAACACAGTGTGTTCTCTAAGCGTACGTGGCATTATGCTGTTTCAGGAAATTTCATAATGTGTGATAAACATTCTTAGACCGTATGTGGTCATTACTTTGTAAAATCATTCAATTTTTTAGCCAGTGTGATCTCATTAGGGTTGATCATAAAACAAAACTGCTGTAATCTTTACAGTAATGTCCCCACATGCTGCTGTAACACACTTGTAAGCCAAAGTTGTATTAATGTAAATGAATCCAGTGTTCATTCTGTAACACAGAAAGGTTTGCAAAAAAAATTCCATTTTGCAACAATTACTGTAAACCTTCCCGGATGCCTGTGGTGTGATCTGTGATGGTAAACTAGGGTGCTTGCAGACTTTTCTACTGATACATTGCTGGCTTTGGTTTTTAAGAAAGCAAAACCATCCATTTCACACCACCGAGTCCTTCCTTTGGTAATTAAAAGGGTGTGAAAAACCTCAGTGCAAAACGAACCTGTTGAAAGTCTGAGCAACTGAGAATGGGTTAAAATAAAATTATTTCTCAGTCACTTCAAGCAAATGCTAAACTACTCAGGGACTTAAACTTGCACTTGCCCAGCAGCTATTTGCTATTTTCCCTCCGGTATCAATGCCATAAAAGCGATGCCAGCCCAAGGAGCCCCTGCAAGCCTTGGGGCCCAGTATGTCCCAGAGCAGGGAGGCTAGAATGGTCTGCAGTGTTCCCAGCTGGCACCTGTTCTGAACGTTCCCATGCCGCTCTAACCTGGGGTGGCAGTCACTGAGACACCAATACAATGGGCACTGAATTCAAATCTTGATTCCAATCAGAATCTCCTACAGATGCTTATCAGGGTTGTGTTACTATTGCTTTTCACTCTTCTGTGCCACTGTATTTCCCAGGCCCCCTCAAGATCAGAAAGGAAGGTGGTGTTGGAAAAGCTCCGAGACACAACCTTCTTTGACAGGTTTCAGAGTAGCAGCCGTGTTAGTCTGTATCCGCGAAAAGAACAGGAGGACTTGTGGCACCTTCGAGACTAACCAATTTAATTGAGCGTAAGCTTTCGTGAGCTACGGGGCTGCATCGGATGAAGTGAGCTGTAGCTCAGGGAAGCTTATGCTCCAATAAATTGGTTACCCTTCTTTGAGGGGCTTCAACTCCCCTTCCCAGGGGGTGGGTCCTATTCTTGAATGAAGGAATGTTTTTCCTCTTCAGGTGTATGTGGCTTTAAGGTGCAGGGTTCGAGAAACCAAGGGCTTGTAGGGTCCAGTATAGGTTGTGGGCATTGGTCTTCCAGTCCGTGACCAGAAAGAGGAGAAAATGCCTCTCTCGGCGTTGCTGTAGAAACCTGCTCCAGGGTAAGCGACGTGCAGCTGGTCCTGAGAGTGTGAGTTGAATGATGTGGTTGGAGCCGGGGCTCAGGATCCAGCCTGACTTCAGAGGCAATACCCGCAGCAGCTCTGCTTTGCCTTTTCCTACTCTCACTTCTAGTCTGTTCATACTTTCCTTTACTCCTTCCTTCCCCTGCCCCGGAAACCTGCTCCCCAGGCCCCAGCGCCCGGCTGGCAGGTGGGCAACTCCCTCCTCCGCCTTGGGCGGCTCTGTCCGGCCGCTGCAGCGCCCCCGAGTGTGAAATCCGAGCCGGGGGGGACTTGCAGCCTGAGCAGCCAAGGGGCCGCCGGGGAGTGTAGCCGGCTGCTGTCGCTGGTCTACGCCCGCCACCTGCGCGGGGCAGGGGTAAGCAGCCAGCGCCGCGGCGGTGCAGAGACTCCTCGGTGGGACATTACGGTAAATGCGGAGGGGTCCCCGCCCGGGTGCCGCTTCCTCCAATCCCGCGCGGCAGCCCCCGCCCCCGCCCCAATGGGCAGAAATAGCAGCCGAGCCGCCGCGGAGCCGTAAGTGGGCGCAGGAGCCGCTCGCACCGGGGCCGGCCGCGGACACACCCGCCGGAGCAGCGCCCCGGGGCCGGGCAAGAGTCGGCCGGAGAGCCGCCGCTGGCAGCCCTCGCTCAACGCGCCGGGGCGCTCGGGGAGTTCCGCGGCTCGCGGGTCCCGCGCCGCCCGGAGACCAGCCGTGCCCCGAGGGATGCCCCGGCGGGGGGACCCCCCTGCGCCCCGCCGGGCGCCGCAGCTGGGCTCCTGACTCCCTGAGCGGGGAGCAATCGCGGGGAGCCCGGAGCCCAGCTCGCCGTGGAGGGGGAGCCCCAGCGGTGGCGCTGCCAGGGGTTCTGCCTCTCCAGGGCGCAGCAGGTGTTTCCCAGGGGCGTTGCTGAGCCCAGCCGCAAGGGGACCATGCCCTCCCGGCGGAGCCAGGGGCGAGCTGCGCCCACCGCCCACTGACGGGCCCCTCCCTGGGAAAGACCATGGTAAGGGCTCCCAGGCCGGGGCTGCTCATCGCTGGGGACTGCCGCGCCCTGGACAGAGCCGCCTCCACATGAGCCTCCCACCCCTCATGATGGACACGGTCTACATCGTGCTGGAGCTGATCATCGCCGTGCTCTCCATCGTGGGCAACGTCCTGGTGTGCTGGGCCGTGGCCATCAACAGCACCCTGAAGAACGCCACCAACTACATCCTGGTGTCGCTGGCCGTGGCCGACATTGCCGTGGGCTTGCTGGCCATCCCCTTTGCCATCACCATCAGCGTTGGCCTCCACACGGATTTCCACAGCTGCCTCTTCTTCGCCTGCTTTGTGCTGGTGCTGACCCAGAGCTCCATCTTCAGCCTGCTGGCCGTGGCCATCGACCGGTACCTGGCTATCAAGGTCCCGCTCAGGTACGGGAGGGGATGTGGTCACTTGGCGTTGCACGGCCCAGCGCTAGCGAGCCCCGACCCCGCTAGTGCGAAGCCAGGAGAGTGTTACAGGTGGGGGAACTGAGCAGCCAAGGACTGACTGCAGGCAGGCAGGGGCTGTGCCGGGGAAGGCGCTATGGGAAGACAGGACGCTGGACTAGATGGACCATTGGTCTGACCCGGCAGGGCCATTCTTCTGTTCTTAAATGCAGGAGGCTTTGTCTGTGGCTGCCAGGGGCCCAGGGCCAGACTTTCAAAAGAGCTCCGTTCCCGTTGGGTTGCAAATCTGCCCACCTGTTTTGAGTGCCTAAAGGGGAGCGGAGCTCTTTGGAAAATCTTCTGTGCCCAAGGCCACAAGGCCGTGGGAGAGCTGGGAATAGCTCTATCTAATCACCTCGGTATTTTTATATTCTCCATCAGTGCAGTGTCTGAGCATCTCCCAAGTAATGAAAGACAAGACCAACATCTTTCTCCTGCTTCTCCACGTATTTTAGAATAGCTCGAGTCGTTTATCATAGGTTCTTTAACAATTCTCGGCTCCCTTGGTCAGCTCAGCCCTTGCTGCCTATAGAGGTTGGAGCTGCCAGTGATCTTATAAGTGAGCTTACGAGTTACTTTTTAGTCCAACTATCACCTTCCACCTAGCTCAGAATCTCCACCTGCCCTTGAGCCCAAAATAGGCTGGTGTTTTTCGCTGTTTAGAAGGGATCTCTCTGCCCTGGGTTGAAGGGAAGGGAGAGTAAGTGTACAAATGCTGAAATCATATCTCGCTGAACACAGGTACTTCTTATGTATAATTGCTTTTTATTTAAGCAAGGAAGTGAATGTATAAATTGTAAACCCAACAAGATATCAACTCTACAAACAGAAGGCGAAATACGCAAATCACATTTCCTTAGCCCCAGCCACTAGCCCGTTCACACAATGTTCTGAGATCACCAGGCTGTTATTCCAGAACAAATATGCTTCTGCTGAAAGGCCAGCTGCCTGGGGTGCAGGGTTGCGTAGGGTCTGACTATGTGGGTTCTGTTTTTTAAAAGAAACCCACAACGCCTGAAGGAGGATTGATTGGTGTGGGTTTTGTTTTCCTCTTTTATCCCCCAATTGACCACTAAGAAACTAATCAAAATTGGATCACAAGAGACCTGAATTGGTCTCACACTAGTTCTGGGGACAGAGGAACATACTGGACAAAGCACAGTAAATATATTCTTTATCGAGGCTTCCACAATGGGTTTGTGGAGCAGCCTCCTGTCATCTGGAAAAGTGCATCCAAAACCTGGATTTTCGGGTCACAAGTGAAACAAATCGCAGGTGTGGGATAATCTCACCCTTGCATAGGTGTCACCCTGGTTTCTGACAGAGATTGTCTTAAACTGGGAAGCACGAGGGTGAATATCCCTTCCAGAAGGTGTTAACAAGATTAAACATTTATCCGTAGAAATGCCCAGTCCCTTGCCTCAGTCTTGTGGAGGGCTCACCTGTCCCTACTGCACAACCACCATTGCAATTGGTCTGACGGGATGAGGACCAGGAGAGCGGGGGTTGGGTCGGGCTTGCGAGGCATCGGCGGAGCTGTGTTGGGGAGTCCAGGCCTGGAATGGCAAATGGGAGCAGGAGTTCGGAGAGAAGAGCTGGGGGGAAGGGGGTCCGAGTAGGGGCATTAGGGGATGCAGCAGGTTTGAAGTGAGGTGCGTTGGCCAAGCTCTGTGGCTCTTTTCTGCCTACACTCTGCTTGTTTCCAGTGTCTCATTTTCACGAGTAAAACATGCTCTCCGACATAACTTTAAAAGGAATAACCAGACTCGCCTTTTTCTCCCACCTTGCCGGAGAGAATCTCAGTGCGCGTGACAAACATTCATGAATCATCCGGCAGGTGAGGTACAAGCCTCTCGGGAAACGGCGGACAGAGGGAGGGTGTATGTGTCGTCAGCAGATTGATTCCATGGCGTGTACTGGAGCTGGGGACAGATCTGAAGCTTTAGTACTTCTGGATAGAAGCATCTGAATCCTTGTCAGCTCATCTGAAACCGGCTAATCATTTACCTTCCAGCCACGGGGGTAATCTGAGTAAATTGGTTTTTGGCTTCAGACAATGGTTCGATGTCTGCTCCATTTATTTATTTTTTTCTAAATTGACCCAGAGCACGGGAGCAGCTGCAAGGGAGTCTGATGGCTCTTTTCAGCCAGACGGTTACTCAAACCACCCATGGCGCGCGAGGCGCTGCAGTGTGGGCTGTTCATTCTACTCGCTGTCTGTGTACCGCGACTCTTTTCTGTGGCGCTTGGCTGAGGAAGTTGAGCAGGTGTGAATACAATTGCTGCCCCAGGTGGAAGTTCAGCTGAACGTAACAGAGCAGATGTTCTTGGGGGATTATTGCGAGCCCGATCCTGGGTGTGTAGATGGAAAACATTTCTGACAACTGATGACAAGGAAAATATTTCTTCTCCCTCTTTTTGTTTGTTTTTCTTCTCTATTTGCAGCAGGTTTATGGTGCAACTCCAGGCTGGGTCAGGACTGGGTTTATGCACCTCTCTGAGCTGAGATCCAGGGGCCTTGGTTACAAGGTTTAGGGAAATCTCCTAGGCAGTGGCTCTGGGGTGAAGTGAGTGAGACCTGGTCCAAGCAGCTGTGCTAGTTAGACACACATGCTGTTTTTTGAAGGAGAGTTTTGTTGTGGAAACGGAAAGTTGGCTGTTAAATTACAGGGGAATGAACTTGCGGGGAGCTGTATTTCCAGCTAAAAGGCTTGTCCAGGGGAGTGACTCCGGAGCTCAGTGAAGTCTTTTATCTCTGGATTGGGTGCCAACCATTTCCTTAAAGGCCATCCTGTTTGGTGGATCATGTGAAATGACGTGTTCTGTCTCAGTGGACAAGTGTCCATGCCAGCAACGCAATGGGCACTACGCACCTCCCCGGTGGCAGAAGCCAAGGACTGAGTGGGCTGCAGAGTTTGGAGTTTGTCCTTTGTTCATTCGCATGGGAAGGGCGGAGGGTGCTCATCTGCTTGGTTGCTTTGCTTAAAACACGCATGGTGGCTTCTGGCAAGTGGGCTTGTTCTTCCTTCTTCCCCTTCCTGTGTGCCTGCCTGCTGTCACTGTGGGAGGGCGTCTTGTTCCTCTTTCTGCCCCAGCCTTGCTGGGTATTGCAGGAAGCACCTTTCCTCCTGAATGTCCTGAACCTAGGACATCTGGCAACAGGGGCAAGCCCAGGCTACCTAGCACCCATGCAGGTTGTGCTCTACACAAGGAGCAGGCAAGTGCGTAAAGCCCATCGGCAGGAGTTTGCTGGTTTCTGTGGGGAAGTTTGTGCCAGTCCTGTTCTTCCTCAGTGTAGATCCTAGCAGCCCTTCCCAGCTGGAATGTAGGAAGACAAGGCTCCGTGTTTGGGGTCAGCTCCACTCCCAGCAGAACATGGACACCTCATATTGATCTGATCAGGATATCTCAGTACCACGAAGTTGCTGGTCAGCCTGGTCGCTGCCCCTGGACATCACACTGTGCGTCTGCAGGCCCAGACAGCTGCACGGCGAGGAGAGGAGTCACACAGGCTGCAGGGGCAGAGCTGGGCATGAAGCACAGAAGAAATGTGTCCCCTGTGACTGCTCTGCCATGTCCCTTTTAAATCCCCAGCACAGACTTTGGGATGGTGAGAGAGCGCAGAACAGCTCGCTCTGTCAACGGCCACAGCCTCCCGCACCAAGCAGCCAGCAGGGTGCAGCAGATGTGCCAGGAATTAGCAGCCCCAGCTGTGTCTTAGAGGTGCACTCTCTTCCCTCCCCAGCCTGCTTTCCAATTCAGAGACTGGCTCAGGGGCTTTGCAAGTGCTAAAGAGCAGATTATTGCTGCTGATCCTGTTAGTGACGTCAACCCCATGGCAGGAGCCACAAATAACCTGCCAGTCCATCTTGTGGCATCTTCCCTTTGCCCCGTAATTCTGTTTGTAGGACCGCCAGGTTAATGGAGTGAACTGCACATCTAGGCCCAGAGCAGAGAAAGCCTTGCCTTCACCCAGCTACTCCCCACGCTCACATACGCAGACACTCGCATATCCGCACACATACTCCCCTGGCACAGTCACACTTGCCGGTGCATGCTGCATTCTCTGTCACGCTCACTCCCACCCCTGACAGTACCATGGATCACAGACATGTTTGAGGTAGAGTCCATCTGGGATGACTCCCACCATGTCCCTGTGGGTTCATCACAGTCATTGGGCAGCACCTGGTCACTGGCCACTTGCCATTCATTGCTCAGCTGGCCCATCAAGACAGCTTCAGGATCTGGCCCCTGCTTGGAGTCATGCCCTGGGGCACTGCAGGGTTTGAGCAATGCCAGATCTAGTCATGGGAGGGAGGTACCTGATTCCTAGGGCTTCCCCAGCCAGCTGGAATGCAAGGAGATTCCCGCTGCTAAACTGTGCCCACCCGAGGTGTAACTAGGCCGTGTGGGATGCTGGTCAGGGCTCTGTGCAGGATGGACTGGTCATGGGGCTGGCATGCAGAGGGCTGTGCTGGGAGCTAGAAGGCCCAGATGCCTGCTGTTTTTGTGGGTAGCCAGGACTAGATGAGACCTTTCCTGAGGCTTTTTAATGTGCTGTTTGACTAGATCCTCCCCTGGCTAGGGGAAGGACTTGGATTATCTATTGCTCTGGCATCCTTCTGACCACTCTGCTCCTTGCTTGGCTGTAGTGGGAAATGGTGTGTCGGCAATGTGTAGGTGCTGCACTGCCCCTTACAGGCTGGAATCAAACTCACTCAGCTGTGTATCATAATTCCCCTACTGCTAATAGCTAATGGCTGTTCCTTTCACTCAAGCAGCAGGGGATCTGTGCTGTTGTAGCAAGAAGATCTGAGTTCTTTGCATGCTGCTGTGAGGTTTGGAGTGGTTAACTCACTGCCTTGGGCACCAACTGGGCACTGAGAGTCGGTGTCTGAAGGCATCAGCAGGCCAGGGGGCAGTGAGTAGCACACTGACAGCAGTGAGGGTCATACATGGCTCTAGCTCCTTTGTTCTCGCCCCTTCCAGCCCTGCAGACTTAGACACGGTCAGCCACACAGTCGGGCTCCAGGAGTGGGAATCTTCCTAGAGCGAGAGCAAGTCAGGGAGGTCTTTTCAAAGCCTGACTAAAGGAATGGTGGTGTGCTAGCTGTATTCATAGAACTGGAAGGGACCTCGAGAGGTCATCTAGTCCAGTCCCCTGCACTCATGGCAGGACTAAGTATTATCTAAACCATCCCTGACAGGTGTTTGTCTAACCTGCTCTTAAAAGTCTCCAATGATGGAGATTCCACAACCTCCCTGGGCAATTTATTCCAGGGCTTAAAACGACCCTGACAGTTAGGAAGTTTTTTCTAATGTCCAACCTAAACCTCCCTTGCTGCAATTTAAGCCCATTGCTTCTTGTCCTGTCCTCAGACATTAAGAAGAAGATTTTTTTTGTCCCTCCTCCTTGTAACAATCTTTTCTGTACTTGAAAACTGTTATCATGTCCCCTGTCAGTCTTCTCTTTTCCAGATTAAACAAACTAAATTTTTTCAATCTTCCCTCATAGGTCATGTGTTCTAGGCCTGTAATAATTTCTGTTGCTCTTCTCTGGACTTTGTCCAATTTGTCCACATCTTTCCTGAAATGCGGCGCCCAGAACTGGACACAATACTCCAGTTAAGGCCTAATCAGTGTGGAGTAGAGAGGAAGAATTACTTCTCGTGTCTTGCTTACAATGCTCCTACTAATACATCCCATAAAACGTAAGAATGGCCATACTGGGTCAGACTAAAGGTCCATCTAGCCCAGTATCCTGTCTTCTGACAGTGGCCAATGCCAGGTGCTTCAGAGGGAATGAACAGAACAGGTAATCAAGTGATCCACCCCGTTGCCCAATAGTGTTACACTGTTGACTCTCATTTAGCTTGTGGTCCTGGACCTCCAGATCACTTTTCGCAGTACTCCTTTCTAGGCAGCCTTTTCCCATTTTGTATATATGCAACTGATTGTTCCTTCCTAAGTGGAGTACTTTGCATTTGTCCCTACTGAATTTCATCCTCTTTACTTCAGACTATTTCTCCAGTTTGTCCAGGTCATTTTGAATTATAATCCTATCCTCCAAAGCACTTGCAACCCCTCCCAGCTTGGTATTGTCTGCAAACGTTGTAAGTGTATTCTCTATGCCATTATCTAAATCACCGATGAAGATATTGAACAGAACTGGACCCAGAACGGATCTCTGCGGCACCCCACTTGTTATGCCCTTCCAGCATGACTGTGAACCACTAATAACTACTCTCTGGGAACAGTTTTCCAGCCAGTTTTGCACCCACCTTATAGTAGCTCCATCTAGGCTGCATTTCCCAAGTTTATGAGAAGGTCACGTGAGACTGTATCAAAAGCTTTACTAAAGTCAAGACATACCACATCTATTGCTTCCCCCGAATCCACAAGGCTTGTTACCCTGTCAAAGAAAGCTATCAGGTTGGTTTGATGCAATTTGTTTTTGACAAATCCATGCTGACTGTTACTTATCTTCTAGATATTTGCGAATTGATTGCTTAATTATTTGCTCCATTATCTTTCCGGGTACAGAAGTTAAGCTGACGGGTCTGTAATTCCCCGGGCTGTCCTTATTTCTCTTTTTATAGATGGGCACTATATTTGCCTTTTTCCAGTCCTCTGGAATCTCTTCCGTCTTCCATGACTTTTCAGAGATAATTGCTAATGGCTCAAATATCTCCTCAGTCAGGTCCTTTATTCTAGGATGCATTTCATCAGGCCCTGGTGACTTGAAGATATCTAACTTGTCTAGGGCCTTGTTTACACTACAGGGGAAATTCAATCTAAGCTACGCAATTTGAGTTACGTGAATAGCGTAACTCAAATTGACGTAGCTTAGATCTACCTACCACGGGGTCCACACTACACGATGTCGACAGGAGAGCAATCTGCAGTCGATTTAGCGGGTGTTCACTGACTGATCTGACCTGTTGGTCCATCCTGGCCCAAGCACAGACAGATGGAACAGCAGTGGTGAAAAGTACATTAGATTTGTCCTATATTCCTTCGTAAGCTCAGCAGTTATTGGGGGCAATGGCAAAGTTAAACACATGGGGGCCAGATCTTTGGAGTGCCGATGGGAGCTGGGAGTGATCAGTGCACTGCTTCGCATGTGATTCTTACCTGCCCCTACTTGTTCCCATGGCGAACATTAGCTTCCGCTTCAGGCTGTGGCTTCCACTGTCTCTTTGCTTGAAAGGCTGGGTGATCTCATTCCCATGTCAGTGCCCACAGTGCCCGCCCCGTTCTTGCGCAATGGTGCTAGGAGCATGTGGGAGGGCTTGGGTGTGTTCTCTAGGCTGTCTAAGCCAGAGCTGGGGCAGGCTCTTCCATGCAGAGCCTCTGTATCTCTCAGTCCAGCTGTGCTTGACAGCATAATGCATGGTCTTGTTCCAGCTCCGTCTGCGTGTTACATCGGCTCCTATCCCCTGGTTATAAGGAATTATGGGTAAAAAGTCTTGGTCTGAGCTGCTACAGGAACTTGCGCCCAAGTGGCAGAGCCTGGGGAAATGGATCTTAATAACCATAATACTTAATGTGCTGATTGTACCTTCCATCCAAGACTCTCAAAGGCTCTTACTGCATTAGGCCTCACCTCCCACATGCAAGGCAGGGACATGTCATTGCTCCCCCGTGTGTAACATGGGGATAGAGGAGAAGTGATTTGCCCGAGATCAAACAGCAGAGCCTCCTCCCTCCTGGGTCTGTGCTTTGACCACTAGACAGTGCTTCTCCACACTCACTCCCACTTCAGATTCTTTTCCTGTTAAAAGAAAAAAGTGGCTTGTTTCCCCCCTCCAAGTTGCCACTCCTGATATCAGCGTTGGACCACATGGGCAGGGAGAGATGCTCTCAGAGGAGAGGAGAGCACTGTTTATCTCCACAGAGTTTAGTGCACCCAGGTCTATGGAGCTAGAGCAGGGCTGAGTTTGACTCCAGGGTCTGTCTTCCGTCGTTGCTGTCTCTGTGCAGCATTGTGTTCTTGAGGCTCAGCAATGTCACTTTGACAGGGACAGTCTTGTCTCCACACTGAGACGTTTGTGACTTGCTGTCTGGATTGTCAGAGACTGGAACTGCTCAGTCTAAGGTCTCGTCTGCACCGCTGGGGATTATCAGTGGGCAGCAATCAGTGTCACTCCTCCAGTGCAAACTCCTAGCACAGATCTGAAAAGCAGCGATTTCCACCAAGGAGCTCTTCTCTGCTCCAAACAGTGTTTGCTCAATGGGGCAGGTGCCTGGAGCAGACATCGGGGCAGGCTAGTTTTCCACTTGAAAAGGAAACCCTCCTACTGCAGACACCGTTCTGCTGGTAAAAACAGGGTCTGGGTATGCTGGTTCAGTGAGCGGAACCAGAAAAAGGACTTTGATGGCGATATAACTGCATTTATGCTAGGGCTTTTGCCAGTATAGATGTAAAAAAAATCATAGAGCTATACAGTAACTCCTCACTGTCCTGGTTAACATTGTTACGTCACTGATCAATTAGAGAACATGCTCATTTAAAGTTGCGCAATGCTCCCTTATAAGGTTGTTTGTCAGCTGTATGCTTTGTCCACTGCTTGCAGGAAGAGCAGCCCGTTGGAGCGAGCTGGTGGGTGCTTGGAACCAGGGTGGGCCGGCAGCCCCCCATCAGCTCCCCTAAGTTCCCTGTGCGGCAGCCACCCAGTGTCTCCTCCCTCCATTCATGCTGCCTTGTAGAGTGTGAGGCTACATTAACAGCAACGAGTTAACCCTTGAGGGCTCAGCCGAGTGCTAGTTCATCATTGAGCAGTAAGGCATTCCCTGGGAAATATCCCCCCTCTGACTCCACCACCTCAACCAAGCTACAGTCATCATTGCTGTGGACAGTATTAAATTGTTTGTTTAAAACTTATACTGTGTGTGTGTGTGAGAGAGAGAGAGAGACTCTTTTGTCTGGCAAAAAAAATTTCCCTGGAACCTAACCCCCCCATTTACATTAATTTTTTATGGGGAAATTGGATTCGCTTAACATCGTTTCACTTAAAGTAGCATTTTTCAGGAACATCACTGCAGCCTTAAGCAAGGAGTTAGTGTATTGGCAAAGGTTTCTAGTGTAGACTTGGGCTTAGTCAAAGCATGTAAGGGCAGGAGCCCATCCCCTTCCTGGGCCATGGATGACCCAGAGGCCAAGGCTGGAGCTGCAGGGGGTTGAGCGGGAGGCTCTGTTACTGTGGTGATTAATGAGCCTGGAACGCTCCAGCATGGTCAGGGAGAACTCGGGGTGGAACAATTAACCCGGGTACTTAAAAACGGGGCTCCATGTTCGAAAAACGAAGCAAATGTTTAAACAAATCACGTCCTCTGATGCTCTGCACCAGCACAACCTCCCCAGCTCTGCTGCCACGGCTCTTGGAACAGAGGCTGCAGGAAGACCTGATTAAAGCCAATGGCCTAAGCTAGGGTTTTTTGGAGACATCATTCCCTGGTGGAAGCTGTACCCTTGACAAGGCTCAAACCGGCTCCTGCTTTTTGTTAGGGTAGCACCCGGAGGCTCACAGTACAAACCCCTAGGAAGACCCAGCCTCCTACCCCAAGGAGTTTCAGAAATACAATAGCCAGCCCCTGCCTGGTGCTTTACAAACATTAATTTTTTTTCCTCATCACACCCACCTTACAGAAGGGGAAATGGAGGCACAGAGGCCAAGTGACTTGCTCTTGGTCGCACAGCGAGGTGGTGGTTGAGCACTATTCTCAATGCACTAGCCCAGAGTGCCTATTGGTAGTTTGGTGTGCAGGGTGTGACAGGGTTGATTAGTGCAATGCTGAGGGACCTGGGGGTGCTGGCTTAGTCACCTTCCATCCAGTCTTCCTGCTCCTGAGCATTTGGAGGGTTCTCTTTGTACAGCACCTAGCACAATGGGTCCGTTGCACAACTGGGGCTCCTGCTGCAGTAGAAATAATTAATCATCGTTCAGTGTGATGTACCAAAGCACAGCAGCCAGCTGGCAATGCAGCCTGTGCTGCTGGACAAATTAAACAATCAGACCTATTAGTCTGCCGCAGGTTCTGTCTTTGCCAATCTCAGTGTTACATACTCAGCAGATTCACTCCAAGGACATGGACAGGTGTCTTTGGCAGGACCTAGCGGTCTGTTCTGGGATAGATTCTCCTATGTGGCGTCACCAGTGGGCCCGAGCTGGTCTGTGAAAGCAAATGCACTTTGCCCCAGGGATGTGACAAAGTGAAACCGGGGCCATTTAACTGGGAAACGACTAGTGAAATAAACCGCTTTCGCCATCTGTCAGGCAGCTCCTGATGGTGTAGGAGCCATATGCAGGTGAGATGCTGGTTCCCTTATGCCACAGAGAAAATGCTCTTCACCAAACTAGGCGCTGTAGCAAAGGTGGCAGCAGTGTGAGAGGTGCCGTTACTGGTTCGAGGGCGGAGCTGAGATGCTGAATGACAGCAGGATGATCCCAGTGGCTGGGGATGGTGTTGACATGTCCAGCAATGTGTCCATATCATTGAACAGTGGCAGAGCTAATTATCTACTAATTGATTATTAAACCTACCTAGCTGCGTAAAAGGAACCAATCTATTGCCAGGTTGTTTAACCGCAATTATCACTCTTAAATAACCAGCTAATATTGACATTACAATAACTCGTTACTTCTAGGCAGAGACATCAAGTAGTTCCAATATTTGCTGTGGGTTAATTGAGCAGCTTTAGGTGAGTAAATTTACTTCTCTGTGTAATAATAGCAAACCTCAAAAAGAGAAGGGGATTTGATCGGAGCCTGTTAAAGGAGTTTTCAGAGCTTGGGACACCCCTGGCCCCTTCCTGCTTCTAGTTCTCAGAAGAAACCTCAATCCAAAATCAGTTTTCCTACAGTTATTCCCCCCCCTCCATTGTGCCTGGGTACTTGCTGGTTAGTGTGGGGTTGTGAGCATATTGGGTTGTTAGTCTAGAGTTGTTCCTGGGCAACGGGCTGCCGACAACTGTTCTGAAAGAAATAAAACACCTGTATCCTGATCTCAGGCTTGGCCTTACCTTTAAGTATGTGCTTATCTTCCACTGAAGTCACTGTCCTCAAGTGCTTTGGCCCAGACCTTCAAAGGGATTTGATCTTGGTGGGAGTTAGGTGCCTAAATACCTGTGAGGATCTAGGCCTTTGTCCAATGAGGACTGTAGAGATTTGTTTTTTTGTGGGAAATACATATCTAAAGGCTTCCTTGAAAATATGGGTGGGGGAGGGGGAGTAAATCCAGGTTAGGATTGCAACTGACCTTGCTGAGGTCCATTGAAATATCTGTCTAGTCTGTCAATTAAGACTGAACCTAGGTGATCAGTGAAAAACATTTTGACCCTGAACATTTCATGACTTTGCTTTGGCCCCATTCACGCCCTAAGTTCCCTCTAAGCTGCGCAGCCGTGGAGCAGGCTGTCAAGAGTCGTGCAGGCGCACAGCCACAGGGGCTTGGACTGGAGAGGAGAGGTAGGGGGCATGCAGGGCTGTGGTGGGGAGAGGCACCTCTCTCCCGGCCCTGGAGCTGCCATGGTGAGAGAGGGCTGGGGGGAGTCCTCTCTCCCCTCCACAGCCCCGGGGCAGTCTGAACCCCTCATCCCTGGCCGCACCTCCAGTGAGACCCCTCACACTCCTCTGCACCTCAACCCTCTGCCCCAGCCTTGAGCCCCCTCCCACACTCTGAACCCCTCGGCCCCATCCCCACCACACATCACCTCCATATTGGTGCACATAACAATATTCATTCCGCACATGGATGTAAAAAAGTAGAGGGAACACTGTAATCATGCCCTGTTTGTGTCTGCTTCTCACCAGCATCTGAATGACACAACTTCCTCGCACAAATGCTCACGGATGGCACATGTACAGTGCTGCTCCTGCAATCGGAACAGAATCAGGTTTTATCAGCCTAAACACAACAAGGCAATGCAGCAAGAACACCGTGTTACTTACAGTCAGTCCTGCACCACCCACCAGCAGAATGAAGAGTTCGCTCCAGGGGCAGAGGGCTCACCATGAGCGGCTGCCTCTGGTGTAACTGCTACCAGCTCTTTCCTGAGCCTATGCGGCCTGCAGCTGTTGGCATTGTTCTGTTCTGGCTCATGCAGTCAGTACGTTTTCCATTCTCTTCCATGCACTGGCAAGAGGGCTCTGGTTAAATCTGGTTTTGGCCACAATCGTGTTTCTCTTCTGGTTAAGAATGAGCAGCGCTCAAATAAACAAGCCATGGTTGCAACTTCTCAGCAAGATAAGCAGCTGCTTAATTCACTTTACAAACCTTTGGCAGGACTCATCTGGGGTATGTTTTCAGGAAGTGACAGTACTTAACGTCACATGCCCAGAAACAGCGTGTAGGTCAGTGGTCTCATGGCTCACTGGGTTTCAAGACCCTTTGGTTGATGGGCTATGTCTGCTTTTCATTACCCAGCCTAATTTGTTTGGAGAGAGACAAGTAGGACTTGGGGAGCGCTGTGCTGCAAACCACCCCTGACTCCCATGTTCTCTCCACCTGTACAAGCCCCATTCCCCTCGGTTATTACAATAAACCTCACAACACCCATGGGAGCTGGGTCAGAGGAGCAAACTGAGGCTAAGTGACTTGCTCAGGGTCACACAGTTGAGTAAGCAGCAGAATCAAGAACAGAACCGAGGAGCCTGCTACCTAGTGTCCTGACCACTGTATGCTCTCCCCTCGGAAGAGTGCTGAGATCTCCCCATAGAGCTGTTCCAGGTTGGAGAACAGGAATTTACACTGTGGGCTCGATCGCTTTTCATCAGACTGCTGATCCAAACAAACACAGAAAGTGCCCAGCTCTCGGAACCACAGCTGGGGTCTCCCAGTGGGGCACCACCATGACGGCACTCCGAGTTAGTGGGTACTTTTGGAAATGTTGGACATAAAGTCACTGGTCCTGTTTATTCCATCTGTGAAACGGGCAGTAATTACTGAGCCATCTGGGGTACTGGGAAGTTAGTGGGCAATACTGAGAGGAGAATCGAGCCCAGATAGCTTCATGCAGCAGAAGACATGGGTATAGTACATGGCTTGCAGTACACATTCCTTCAGCGCATGATGATCCCTTCTTTTCAATCTCTAGGCTATAGCAGAACGTTAAAGCCCAGACACACCTGGGTGACACTGCTGTTTCCTGGTGGTTTGTATTTGACCTGTACACTCAGGACAAATCTGGCTGAACTGGGACTGTGTGTGTCTGTCTTCCACGAGGACGCAGAGCTTGCTCCTGTGCAGTTCATATGCAGCATGTACAGCTGCAGTTCTGTGGGAACACGGCCCCCTCCCTCCCAGCCAGCCAAAAATGAGAACATTTCTCTTCCGAAAGGCGGGGAGAGGAGGCCAGAGTAAACAAGAGCAAAGCGAACAGAGAGAGGGGCATATCAAGCCAGGGGGTGCTAAATTATGAATGCAGCCTAATTGGCTGTACACAGGACTCTTCTTGGCCTCTCAGATTCTTTCTTGCCTCAGGCTCCCCCCATCCCCCAATACCTCAAAAAAGCAGGCTTTCCGTAGCTCTGGGCTCAGCTTGGGGTCTGTTCTAATTCTACCCAGAGCAGCTGGCCGTTTGCTGTCTGGGTCTTCATGGGATCTGGCTGTCAAGCTAGTTCTCAGTGGGACAGAAGCGGTTCCCTAGTGGGGCAGCGGAAACGAGGCTGTGTAAAGTGCTTTCCTCCCTTGGGCCCTAGGAGGAACCAGACTCCGGTGTGGGATTGAGGTTTGTTTGCAGTAATGGGATTCCAGAGCATAGTGATAAGCCTGGGCCTGGCTAGCAAGACAGGATTTCCCTGCCTAGTTTGAGAATCCTGCGTCAGCACCCCTGGGGCTTCAGCTTGGGCTAGGGCTCTGAGTAGCTCTTAGCCATCCGAGCTTCGTGAATGTTGACCGGTAAAACCATAGGCGCCTAGGGGGGTTAGGCGGCAGCTAAGCAGCTGGAAGTAGAGGCCTAAATACCTTTGTGGAGCTGGGCCCGAGCAGCCTAAGTGTACGTTTACACTGCAGTCGGAGGTGTGAGTGCAGCCCATGCAGGTAGACCTGAGCTGGTGAGAATACCAGTAGCAGTGAAGTCACGGCAGCATGGGCTCCAGCACGGTTAATAGAAACCTGCCTGGACCCTGGGTACTTGAGTGGCTAGCCTGCACTCACGTCCATGGCTTCACTGTTACTGGTAATGGCTATCTAGACAAAAGCTAGTGTGGATGTGTCTACGTGAGCTGTAGTCACCCCTCCGACTGCCACGTAGACCTACCCTCAATCTCATTGAACGTCAGTGGGACTTAGGCACTCTGGAGCCTAAACTTGTCTGTCAAAATCACTTGGGCCTTGCAACAGCTTTTAAAAACTCAGGCCTTGGACTATATTCTGCAGACAGGCCCCTCTATGCTGCTCTTCCTTTGCATGTATTTACAGATGTGAGGCCACAGTCTCCGCGAGGCAGGGAGGTGACATGGCTCCTGTTCTGAGAGGTGGGGAAGCTGAGGCAAGCCCACAGGGACAAGGACCCAAATCCACATTTGTAAAACCTTCCACTCGATCCATCAACAGTCACTTCCAATTCCTGGAGTTGTGCAGCCCTTCCGGGTGTCTGTTTATCCAGCCCCAGAAACACTGTGTGGGCTGCAGCATGGTGCTCATACTCCAATGAGCCCATTGTTTGGGGTTTGCCGTTTCCATAGTTTCCACACATTTCTACTCCCTCTGTTAATTCAGCAGCTGGGCCCTAGGGAGGGATGTCACATGACTGGACGCTGTTCCATCAGACAGTGCAAAAATCCTGTATAATGGAGTTAAAAGCTGTCTGTGCCACTGCAGGTTGTCTTGGGTCCGTTCCATCCCCTGGGTCACTTCAGTGCATCCTAGGGACAGGCGTAATGAGAGACAAGGTAACACAGTTAATCCCAGAGCCCGCTGAGGCCCCCTGTCGGGGGCTGCCACTGAGACATCATAGGAACATGCTAAGATGTTGGAGGTGAGAATTAAATCAGCTCTTGTCACCTCTGCTCTATGTATCATACTAGTGACTTGATTTTGGTGCTTGGCAAATTTTGATCATGGGAGACAGGACAGACTGAAAAGACCCAGTTAGTTACTGCAGGATCGTTTCATTAGCTTAACAAGTGGCACAATTAATCTTTACAAGCGTAATGCAATCAAGTCCTGGTTATGTCTGTACAGGCCAAAAAGCAATGAAGGCTAGAAAGATGAAGATAGGCACCTAATGAGATTTTTTCAGAGTCTAACTCCCATTGAAATCAATGGGTGTCCAGTGCCAGTGAGATTTTCAGAGGTGCCCAAGGGTGCAAGTGCCTAAATACCTTTGAAGTCTGGCCCTTAGTGCTGGGCCTGCCAGATGCAACAGAGGGTGTGTCTACACTACACTCAGAGGTGAGACTGCTGCACGTGTCGGCCTACCGGAGTTAACCTTGCTACTGCTCGGGCCAGTCCCCGGATACAGAGCCGAGGTGCTGGGTGGGGCTGGACAGCTCATGCTGCTGCTGTTTAAACTCGCTGGATCAAAGCTAGCTTGGGTGTATCTACGTGTGGTGCAGTCACACCTCTGACTGCAGCGCAGACAGACCCTTAGGCCTGTGACCTGCAGGCATTTATGTAGTGACTGTGTACTTACAAAGCACCGGCATACCAACTGGATCAGACGGTGCAGCTGTCCTGTCGCCAACAGTGGGCTTCACCTGCAGGCACTAATCCACTCCTCCTTGGCATGTACAGTGTAAGGTAGGGAGATGGATGTGGTCGGGTGGGGGATGAAGAGGCCTTGCATGCAGCCTGATCTTCGTTTCCCTAAGCCCTACCCTCCTCTCAGGCACAGAGGGAGTGGCATGCTTAGGATGGGTTTAACTAGTCGCTCAGTGGGATTGGAGTCTGACTGGGGCTGCCCAGTGGGACTGCTGAAGTCACCTTGACCCACTTTCTAGGGTTCGTTTGCAGCCACAATAACGCCTGATTTTCAGGACTAAGTTGATCTTGGAAACAGGAGAGGCCAGGGGATGTGTGAAACTGTCACCATATGCATGGGAATATTGGAAGCCCTTAGCTAGGACTATCCCATGTGTTACCCCAAAGAGGTGGGATTATCCCCTAGTAATGTAGGCCAAGAATTTAGGCCTAGAAATTGTGGATACCCACCTAGACACCTGAAAAATGGGTGTGATTTTTTTTCAGAGGGTGGGTGCTCAGCACTTGCTGACAATCAGGCCCTGCAAAGGTACCCAAAATCACTACAAACAGTTTCAGCTTTGGTCTACACAGGTGATCAGTTATGGGGTTTTGCTGGTTGGGAGCGGTAGAGCTGCTGTAGCCTTGTCTGGGGTTACCTTGCAATTGAAGCTTTCAGAGTTGTGACTGCTCATTTATTTCATGGAGTGATTTGGTTTTTGTTCTTGGTGTGTAGATACAAGAGTCTGGTGACCGGGAAACGGGCAAGATGGCTCATCGCTGTGCTCTGGCTCCTGTCCTTTGGGATTGGACTGACCCCACTGATGGGCTGGAACAGAGCCACTGCGGGGCTGGAACAGATTGGCTGCCCGAATTCTACTAATAGCTCACAGACCCAGCAGGGCTGCTTAATCAAATGTCTCTTTGAGAATGTGGTCACCATGAGCTACATGGTCTATTTCAACTTCTTTGGCTGTGTGCTCCTCCCACTCTTCATCATGTTGGGCATCTATGTCAAGATATTCATGGTGGCCTGCAAGCAGCTGCGGAAGATGGAGTTGATGGGTAAGTCCAGGACTACCCTCCAGAAGGAGGTCAATGCGGCCAAGTCTCTGGCCATCATCGTTGGGCTCTTTGCCTTCTGCTGGCTGCCCCTGCACATCCTGAACTGCTTCACCTACTTCCACCAGGACTTTGCGGACAAGAAGCCTGATTGGGTGATGTACATGGCTATCATCCTGTCCCACGCCAACTCGGTCATCAACCCCATTATCTACGCCTACAAGATCAGGGACTTCCGCTGCACCTTCCGCAAGATCCTTGCCAAGTACATCCTCTGCAAAACGGAGGACGTCCCCAAGGGCTCCAATGGCAACAGCCGGCACCTGACTGTCAGCAACCTCAGTTCTGCTCCTGTATTTATCTGAGCATGCCAGTCATCCTGTAGCCTGGCCCCGACCAACCCAACCCTCCCCACCCCTTGTGCCTATGTGGACAGTAGACCAGGATTCTGATGAGTCACACTATATATTTGTACAGCTGTATTTTTTTTTAATATATATTTTTTTAACCTAGCGCCTCATAGGGGAATAACATTTCTGGGGAGACAGTGCCCTGCTTACCCTGTCTCCTGACCTTCGAGTTATGGAGTGCTGGTCATTGTATTGCATTTCCTTCTAGGTCAAAGGTTGAATGTTGGAAGCCGCATGTCCTGGGATGGGTTTCCCCAGCTGGGCTGCTCATGTCAACTCCCGGCCTTTTGGATTTTATTTATTTTTTTTTTTTGGCTCACTCAGAAGGATTTTTTGTTGGTGGTTCATTTTCTACATACTTGATGCCACTTTGGTAAATACCCTATTTTTTCCATCAATTATTTGATGCAGCTAGTATTCTCCCATGGGAAATAATCTTATGTAGCCCAGATGCTGGTGTAAAATTGAAGCCCTGACCCAGAGTCAGAAGGGATCTGCTGGTGTTAATGGGAAAACAAGGCAGTTAAATGGTGATCCAGCCTCATTCCTCAAAGACTGCCCTGCTCGAAGGCTGATAGTTGAGAGGAGATAGAGCAGCCTCACAATCCTGAGCTCCCCCCATTCCATAGGACTGACTACCCCCCCATGCTCCATGGAGTTTAGTATCCCAGCTCTAGCAGTGAACACCTGCTACTTGACCAAAAAGCCAAACCCTGCTGCTATTCACACTGAGGCTGAATCTGTGGCCACTGAAGTCAATAAAAAGACTTCACTGATTCATGGGCTTTGGGTCAAGTCCATAGAGCTGGTCCTGTTACCCCTGCAGTCAAGGGCAAAGCTCACGCCGCCTTCAGGCATGCAGGATCCAACTGGATGCTGCTCTGTGCGCTCAAGTGCTGCAGCTCCTGTTGGCCCTAGGTCTAACTGCTGTTCTGATGACCGTCAGCCCCCAGGGCCATGCTGCATTCCCGGTGCACTGTGGGGTGAGTTCAGGATGTTGAGAAGCCTGTCTCCTAGCTTTGGGAGGTTTATGTCTGTTTAGCTGAAGGTCGCGAGTGGGATTGAATTTGCCTGTTAAGTTAGAATGCTCTTGTGCAAACAACGGCCCCATAGAACAGCACAGCCCTTTGGAACAGGCACTGACATGAGCACAAGGTTTGTTTCTCGGGTGGTTAGACTGGGTCAAAAATTGCTACACCCACAGCGCTGGCTCAGGGGCTAATTTGCACCATCTTGGCCACTGACTGTTCTATAATTCCACTGAAGGGCAGAGAAGCCTTAATGTGCACTGAGGCTTAATAACTCTCTGTAAGCCTAGCTTTTGGGGTTTTTAAATGACTAAGCCTATTTAATATGTGAACTGTGGTACATACAATGACACACAGGTGGGGAGAACTATGGGGCATTTGCTCCAAAGGGGTTGAATGTGTTGAAGCTGTCATTGAAGGTGCAAGGAGCAGTAGTGTATACCTGGTATGCCCTTCGGGGGGGCCTTTTGTTCTAAGGGGGCTCAAAAATTCCAGTAAAACTAGTCCCCCTCGCTCCCCAAAATCTGACTTTAACAGGCAGAGCCTCAAGCCTACAGCTGTGAGAGTGTATGACACTGACAGGGAGAGCACAAATGGCAAAAGGGCTGGATTTCCTACCAGACTCCAGATGGTCCATTAAAAATTATACCCAGTAACAGTGCTAATGGAAAGAAGGAACTGGCTTGTTACAAGGCAAACCACTGGCTAGGTCTGGAAACTACAGGCTTACGCAAGGGCTGGGTATCCACCTTGGTGCTGCAACCCTCTTCTAAACTGGAGCCTTAGGAGAAGGTTCTTAAAGTGCCAGTGAAGTGGCAAATTTAATCTCTGAACCACTTGGTACCTTGACATGTGACCACCAGAGAGCTGTAGTTCATACCTGTGTATTTAATATGGTCTCTGCTGGGCAGCGCTCATATGCACAGCCCATGCTCAGAGACAGGGATGGGGATGTAGGTTCTCAGAGCTGCCCCTCTGTGCCCGGGGGAGTCTGTTGGGGAGGAAGTGCTATCAACGTGAGCGGCAGAAATGGAAGCCAAAGCCCTCTCCTGCCATTCTTCGCAATGCGGTTGCTGTGAAGAGGGCAGGTATGGGAAGGCTAGAGCTGTCTGTCATTGGTACTTGAATAACACTGTAGCCAGCTTTGTTTCTTTGAGTTTATTTTGTACTGCACTGCAGGGAATAAGAAAAAATTCCCTCCTATTTCTTACACTAAGTCTCTGACCTGACAGGGTTCAATGTGGGAGGTTGCTATAGGGCAGCAGGTGTGAGACTGGGGGTTCCTGGGACTAGCGGACTCTAACCATCCGTTGTGCTAGGAGAAGGTTTAGCTGCCCTTCAGCTACAAAGGGCCAGATCCCAACCTGAGTGAATCCCAACTGTGATTTTGATGGTATTGCACCTGCTGCCATCAACTAATATCCGGTCCCAACTTTAGCTCCAGTCAGCCTGTTACTCCTTCAGCCAGTATCACAAGGGTTAAAATTACGGCCGGGTCTTTATCCTTCCCTTTGCAGATCATCTCTGCTGCAACTTCCTTGCTCCCTGTCTGTCCAACAGATGTGACCACTTCCTGCCTTCTCAGGAGGACTCATCTCATTTCAACTTCTCTATTGTCTTTGGCCGTATTGCTCCTATTAATCATGGAAGGGAACAGCCAGAGTCTCACCTGTGGGTCGGGGAGGGTTGCAACCCAAATATGTGATTGCAACACAAACCATGAGTGCTGGCCTCCTTCTCCTTAAAACAAATCGCAGTCTGGAGTGCATGAAAGAGAGAGCATAATGCAAAGTACTAAAGCAGGGTACCAGCAGTTAGTTAATGACTGATCAAGGAATATCTGTAGGTGACAGTTTACACTGCAGGCCAGGATCCACGACAAGCCAGACTCACTCAGAGGGACCTTTGCCATGTGCTGATGTCACCATTTCCCTAGCTGGGATGTGTCACTGGGGGGTTCTTTTAATTAATTAAATAAGTTGTTTGAAAGAAAAAAAAAAAAACAGAGCACTGAAGATTTCTAAAAACGTGAATCCAAGTAAAATGGCAGAGGAACCCTGCACTGGCCGTGTCTGTAGCTGTTCACATGTCCCTTAACCCATGTGTTCCTGATGTATATAGGATGGATGGTATTCGCCACATGTTACTTGGGCTGTGTAGTTACAGTAACTTTGTTATTTGGATACAGAATGAATACTTACATTTACCACTGAAAACAACCTAACTCTGTGCCGTGTCATTTCTTTGGGCACACCCTTGCACGAGTGAGACATAGCCAGGTGCCCCACCCTACCGAGCTCCGGCCAACAGACCCAAAGCTCAGTGTGGAGTTGGGCTCTGGGTCATTTGGCTGTGGGATGGGACAGAGCAGTGGCTCTGTCCCTACTGTGTCACTAAGGCCTATAACTTGAAGAAACATTGTTTAATTCTGACCAAAATTGGCAGAAAGCTTCCAAATACTGTTGATAACGTGACTCTGTACTCAAAATAGGGCTGGTTGGGAACTACTTAGCCCCTGGGGAGATACTTTATGTATTTCCCAGTACTCTGCTGCCGTCACTTAAGGCAAAGTCTGTAGTCACATGACAGGATGAGCTTGTTTGCACCATGTAATACATCAAAACAGTTATTTTCAGAATGGACTTTTAGATGCCTAGAAAATCATCAGCACAATGCTGGGATCCCCAAAGCTTGAGTTAGATGCTTAGGCTTGCTCTGCGCAAGCGGGAAAGAGCTGGGCAGCTAAGACTGGGACTTCAGAAGCCAGCCCCCCAGTCAGGCAACTGCCTGAGCCAGCCATGCGGTGGGGGTGCTGAACCCTGCCATTTATAGAGCTTGGTGCCTCTCTCACTGAGGGATCCACAGCAGGAACCCTGCTCCTGGACTTGATCAGGTGAGTTTGGTGCTAAATGGGGGAGCTCCCTGGCTTTCTTTGGAGGTCTCTGCCAACAGTGTATCGTATATGATTGTTTGGCTTAATGTCACCAGCTGAGCAGCTACCATCAAAAATATGTTTTATAATTAAGGGGTAGGAGTCTTATTATCTACATAACTTCATAAAAATAGCAGACAAAAGCATTTCTCAAATGAGTCCATTCTACAAATACTGTGAGGTATTACATGGTACAAACAAGCTCATACTTTCACGTGACTACAGACTTCTGCTTTAACTGAAGACAAAAAAGTATGGGAAAATGGATAAAATATACACGGGGGGGGGGCTAAATATTTTCCCACTTTCCATACAGGACTATTTGGAGTACACACTTGCATTATCAATTGTATTTAGAAGCTTTCTGCCAATTTTGGTAAAATTAGACTGGTTCTGTGAGTTTCTGATTTTATGCCCCAAACATTTAAACATGTGATACAATAAACCTCCCACTAGGGCTGCATCTACATCCCCCTGGGAACGACCACCGGGTCTGTGCCTAACTTGAGAGCAGTGACATTTTTCTACCTGCTGGTTTACCCTTAAGAGCCCGGATGGATCTGGGCTGGTACACGTGTAAAAGGCCAGCCCCAAAAGATGTGTTGAGGCAAAGAAGCTACTGTAAGAGATCAACCCTGCACTAGGGAAGTAAGAGGAAGGGCCAAGAAACCACCATAAAAGCTGCCACTTCTGTGTTCATAGCCCTTCTCCCCCAAATCCTCGAGGCCCGCAGGAACCACAGCAGCAGGTGACATGAAGGGCACGGAAGTCACAAAAATCTCAGCCTCATGTTATGAGGCTCCGTAACATTTATTACAACACAACGGTGCATGGCTGCTAAATAATTTCCAGCCTAAATTCAGCTTGGGAGGAAAACTAACTGCCTTGATCAACGCTTGCTCGCCTTAGGGATGTTAGTAATGCTTGTCGATGTACCTCAGAGGAGCCAGGGAGGCGTTGCAGGAGAGAGGGTGTAAGCACATGGTCCAAAGTCCTTCTTCCTTCCTCCTCTTCCTCAGCCAGTAAGATGCTTGCCAGCTGCTGGTCAGAGACAGATAGCTCTTGGCATGTGCCGGTGGCCTGGCTGAGGTACATGGCAAGGATGTGCTTACACTGCAAGACACGGATGTGAGCAAATTTGCAATAAAGGTGACGCATGAATGGCAGGCTGGCTGCAAGGCTGGGGCCCAACCCCAACATGTTCCAATCCCAGCAAAGAGAACACGGGCACAAGCTAGAGAGCGTGTAAAGAATTCTACCCCAGGCAGTAGCCAGGCCCAAGTCAACTGTGTAATCAAGGCAATGTTCACCCCAAGGTTTTGGTACAGCCAGCCTGGGGCTCCTACCTGCATCAGGTCTGCTGGGTGTCTTGTGTGCAGTGTGCCCCTGGTGCTCACACAGCTGGCTGAAGGGCCCAACTCACACTGTGTCCCAGGAAAGACCCAGGCTCACTAATGCCTGGCCCGACTGCCCCACACCTGCCATAGCCAGGATCATTCCTGGTCTTTCCGTCCTTGCTTAGCTCCTGCAGGCCCTTGCCCAAGTCTTTTCAACTCAAAGCCACATGGTTCCCATATAAACACACCATGGGCCTGGCCCCTCTATTTGGAGGGCAGGAGATGGAGACAACAGGCCTCCTGCTGACTCTATCAGCTCACCGATGTGAGATGCCTTCTGCTCTAGGATATTACCCAGAGGACTGAAGGGTCTTCCCTGTGGAGAAGTGAATTATGAAGCACTGCTGTGCCCTGCACCCTAATCCCCACATCAGCCCCCACACAGACTGTTCCCCTCTCCTGTAGGCAAGTTCAGTGCAGAGGAGGCTCCCCTTTGGGATCCATTAAAGACTTGGTTATAACAAAGGCAGCCTGAGAATGAGTCCTGAGGCCACTGATCTTTACTGTCATAAATAGTAACACTTCACTGCAAACCAACACTACCCCTTGAGCCCGGCTGCTTACACACGACTCCCCACTGTCAGATCAGGGCATGGTGGCCACAGATTGCCCCAGCATTTCAACACTTGCATGTTTCTTCCCTTGCGCAACCCAGGTGTATGAAATCCAGCTCAGGGGAGTGTGTCGGTGCTTCCCCACTCCCCCTCACTCAAGGCAGGCAGCTTACCACCAGGCTGTCGCTCTTCCGCAGCACGGAGAAAGCAAATGCAGGGCACGTGCAGAAGTGGCAGGAAGCATAACAGGTGTACAGTTTGCCTGAACTCCCGAGGACCTGGAATAGACAGAGTCACAGAGTGGGCCTCAGAAACGGGGGGCTCTGCCTGCCATTTTGCTCCCGACTCCCTGGCAATCGCCAATCCTACCTTATTCCCCTAGCTGCCAGGCAAACTGCATGGGGATGGGGAGCTTGGAGCAGCACATCCTGAAAGGGGCCACCTGAAATCCGGCACCTTGTGCCTGAGCTTTCCGTCTGGAACCTCGCCTCTCGCAACTGCAGGAGACAGGCTCCCCCGGCCACGCCCTGGCCTGTGCTACGCAGGGGCCGCTGGTTCAGCTCCTTCAGTGCTACCACAGGGTGCCCCTGAGGCAGACACAGCTCCCGCATTAGGGTGACGTGCACACGTCATCTCTCCCACTGGTGGAGCTGAACCCAGACCGGGACTGTTTTAAGGGAAGAGAGGCCAGTGTCAAGCCCGCCTGCCTAATGGATAACAGCACGGTGAGGCATTTGATAGTTCCGGGGGCAAAGGAGCCAGGAGAAGTGAGCCAACCTGGCCCCGATGGTCTTGAAAACTCTGTCCGACAAAGGCCAGAGACAAGGGGCTGGCTGTGCTCCATCCCCACTGCCCCAACTAACTTCCAAGCATGCCCCAAAGCAAAGATTTGTCATAATACCCTGCCTATTTATCCACAAACGTCCCCTGACTTACAACCTGTGCACTGGGGACGAGGGCTGCAAACTGGGCAGGAATGGGCCCACAGCACGCCTCTGCCCCAGCTGAGATTCTACTGCCCAGGGATGCGACTGTTTAAGAGAACTCTGCTGCTGCTGAGCACATGGTCCCTCACACACCAAACCGGAGCGAGGCTCCAATCTCTCAGTGGATGGAGAGGAGTGTAAAACTCCTCACAGTCACCCCAGGTCTTCAGACCATCCCGCAAGTTCCCAGCGGCTAGAAGGGGTGGACAAACCTCTTGCATCTTATGCCGGACAAAGGGAGTTTGTGAGCCCCGGGCCCCAAAGGACAGGGTGGGAAATAAACCAGAAGGCAGCCCTTGCTGGGGACTCTTCTCCTAGCCAGCTGCAATGGCTGGAAGCCATAAGGGGGTCTGGCTGTTTGGCTGCCACAAGCAGCTGCAGTTGTTGGATTTCAGTTTTCTTGAATAAACAAAGTTCAGGTCTCTAGAGAAGGGGCCTCACTGTTCCATCTCTGTGCTGGGACCATTTCAGGGGAAAGTCTCTGCATCCCTTTCCCAGGTGCCGCTCCTTCACTGGGGTGGGGAGACACCACTAGTGGGGATTATGCCCCACTCGGCAGAGGAGGGGCATGTTTTCCGTTCAGAGAAGCAGACAGGCAAGATGCGCTCTTGGCCACTGCTGGGACTGATGTGAATGGCCTGAAAAAGCCATCCCAGAACCTCCTACTTGTAACTTCTGGCAGGCAGGAAAACGGCTTGTAGGAGTTAATCCCATCCGGTGCTCTCCCCTGAGCCTCCTGCTCCTCTCCTCAGGTGCTGCACAGGGCGGGGAGAGAAATCTGGCTACAACAGCAGTGCCCTGGTTTCCGAGATCTGACTCCAGTCCAGCCTGCATGTGCAGCTCACAGGATGCCCAAGCGGCATCTGTCAGCCCTGCAGACACGGGCAGGGGACTTGGCCTGGCCTTAATGCCAGGGAAGTTCAATAGTTGGCCCCCTCTGGTAGCCTGTCTCTGGCCAAGCTTTCCCTGGGGAATCCCCTCCCTTAGATTTATCCAGAGCCAACTGCACAAGGTTATTTAGAGGGCCTGGGTGGGTGCGAATCTCTTACCAACCTCAGGGGTGGGCAGACAAGACTATTATTGTAGTCCATGCTTCATAGAAATCAAAACCAATCACACCTGCCTCTATCCCGATCTCCTTTAAACCCCACAGTTATTGGACTCGGGCCTGATCCCCAGCACAACTCCACTGATGTTGAAGGCCTTGTCTACCCGTACGAGGGTTAGAGTGATCCGTGCTGCAGGGTGAATGTGAAAGGCTAGAGTTATGTCGGTGTAATCCCCATGGGAATGCTCCTCTTCCAGCACGGGCCTTTTCCAGCACTGGCTTATGTTGCTTCGGAGGGGTTTAAGCTAAACCAAAAAAGCCCCACTCTTGTCCTGGACTAAGTGTGTCCACATGGGGTTTATATCAGTGCAACTTGGAAAGCTCTGCTGCGTAGATGAGCCCGAAGGAAGGGGCCCTGATTGGATCCAACGACTCCACAAACACTCTTTGCTCTAGTCCCACAGAGCAGCAGGCTTTGGCACCCCCTGGCTTAACAGTGAGCAAGCAGCAGAGACCGTCCGAATTCCGTGCACTGACACCCATCCTCAGGAAACCGCGCTCCTTCTAGCCTCCTCCTAGTGCCCACGCTATCCTCCCTCCAGATCCAGTCCTGAAAGCAGCTCTCCTAGGAACGTCTCTGCATCACAGCTCCACTTTCCCTGCACATGCTGACCGACTGACTGGGCCGGGGGCTGGCTCAATAGTTTACTTAGGAGCACTCATCTCATCTCCCCCCGTCCCCAATCTGGTTTTTGGATTGCTTCCCAGCTGGATTGGGCCTGGCGTCTGGAAAGGAGCAGAAATGGTAACTGGGGTGTGTTTACACTATGAAGAAGACTGGGCTTTGATCAGAGACTGGTTATTCACCTTGCCTGCCCTGGGCTCCCCTTCACTCCACACTCTGTGTTTGTTTCACTTGCAGTAGGTTTGTTATTCTCTGTCCCGTTTGATTGTTTGCTTGCAAGATTAAGTATTTTGATGGCAACTTTCCCTCAGCCGAGTTCAGAGGCTGCCAGCGTTGCTCTGGTTGAACATTTCCCCCGTGGTGCTGGCTGTCCCTCCCAGAAAGAACAGGCCTTTCACGTCTCTCTGATTCAGGTGGAATCTCAAATCCACGGGCCACGCAGCACTGAAATGCAGCGGACAGAACTAGAGGGTGCCCTGCTCCCCTCTGCCTGAGACGCTGTGCTGTCTCCTCCCATCGTCCTCTCCGGTCTTGGGGAAACAAGGGCTGCTTTGCAAACTCCCAGGGGGCTTGTCCATCCCCTCCTTGAAGAACTCAGGAAGATCAAAACCAACCAAAACGCAGCTTCCGGAAGGAAACCACTCTGGTGTTCCTGTGACGTACATCGAGCCAATGGCGTGAATAAGGCTGGGAGCTGGATCCTGACCTCAGAGACAGGAGCACATACCGCGCTTGCATGGCCGGTGAGCGCCAAGAGGTGGAAATCCCCAGACATGCAGCCAGGCTCTGCTGTGGGTCCCACGGTGGACAAGGCTCCTGAGCACAAAGAACCAAGGCAGATGGGTGCTAGTTTTTAAACGTCCAAACCTTCCTCTCTTACTGTGTCTGTCTGTGGCATGGATAAGACAAGATCCAGGGGAAACCAGCACAGGAGGCAGGGATAGTGCGGCGCTGGGAAACTGACTGCACAGACATTTGGGGAAAAGTCAGGTGAGTAGTTGTTCCATTCCAGCAAGTGCCGGGTTCCTCTATCATCTGGCAGCTCTCCCTGCAACCAGCGTCTGATTAACCAGCACCATATGGCTAAGCCCAGGAGCTGAGCAGACATTTCCACATGAGCATTTTAATCTGTTTACAGACAGCGTGGCAGGCTGCCATAGAGTTCTAGGAAATTAAAATGAAAATATATTTAAACAAATAATCTAATAAAGATACAGGATGTGAACGATCAACACTAAACAAACAGATCAGGCCAACAGCTGAAGGCAGAAAGGGGAAGTTAGGCAGGAGGGATGGAACAGGCCCAGTCTGAGCTTGACCTGTTGCCATGTCATCCCATTCCCGCTGGCTGGCTTCACTTCCATGGCCTGCTGAGTACCCGTCGCTGGTCATGCTGGGTGTGGCTAACCAGTGCCCAGACTGTGCAACATCAAGGGCCGTGTTGGCAATTGCCAGGATCACAAAGGTTGCATCTATATTTGCATATATTTTAAAACCCCCAAATAAAGGCTTGCAGCTCTGGCGCTGGCTGGTGCTTGTGTCTCCGCTGACCAATTATGGGAAACTGCTTATTTAGGCCACCAGCGGGTTTGAGGCATCCCCACTCCGGAGCTCCAGGGAGCTGGGTTTAGCCCACAGGCTGCAGTTCAGATGAGCACTAGGAGAGCCCTTCAGATGATGGCTAGAGTTGTAACATCAGGCCTGGAGCTGCTAGCCGCTGCGATCCCTGCACTGCTGTACTGAGCAGGAGGGGCAAAGAGCTGCTTTCATTTGAATGGGGATATTAAGCTGAGGCCAGTTTCTGCCCCATCTCGGCAGCTGGAAGGGGAAGTGACCTACGCTGCAGTATCAGGTGTGTGTCCGGGAGGAGGCTGTTTCTGAAGCAGTACCCAAGATGACGGACCATAGGCAGCACTGGGGGGTAGTATAGTCCATTAGCACTGACATCCCTTCCCATCCGTGTCCGAGCCCTGGGCTGCAGGGGCACCATTCCTGAGGGCAAGTCCAAGACTTGTTTGTCTGATAGGTGGATCTATGCATTATCTAGCCCCGCTGAGGACTTTCCCCTTGCTCCTAGCAGATCCTCTCCTCTGCTGGGAGTAAACGCTCACATCACAGGTGTGCCGCATGGAAGTCTGGCCCACTGACACGGCTCTCCTCAGTTGGTTACATCAGCACTGAGCTGTCAATGGATCCAGCCCAAGAGAGGGTAATGAGCTGTGAGAGAATGAGCTACTCCGCGGGCAGCATGCCACCTCAGTGCCATGGCTTTGACAAAGCCCCTGATCGCATTCCCGTCTCGGTTCCAGTCACAGTCCCTGGGGGGCTCTGCGCCTTGCCTCAGCACCTCAGAAATGGCAGCTACAGCTGCAAGGAGGAGTGTTGCAATGGGGCTTCAAGCCCTCAAAAAGAACAGCTCTCCACAGCAAAGACATTACAGCAGCAACAATCCCGTGCCTCAGAAAAGGAAACCAGCTGAGAAATGCACGCCTGGCCTCCAGGCTATTTATCAGCTGGGAAGATGTCCTCACTCCTCTTTGCCAAACCACTCCCATCCTCCTCTCTGATGCCGCTGGAAAGACCAGACTGCTGCTGGGAGCCCCGTGGTGCAGGGGCGAGGCTTTTTACTTACTAGCGCCTGTGGGTTGGCCACTTGGCTTGTGTGTCTAACCCTCGGATCGCTGGCCAAGACTTGCTGCTCCTTTCCCCTACAGGAACCAGCCTCCGATTCTGCCTCCTGAAGTGGGGAGGAGAGCAGCTCTGAAGTCTCTTCTTGTGAGTGGAAATTAATCCATTAATTGGGCTACGTTAGCAAATGATAATCCATAAAGGAAAATTGTAACTATTGTTTGTTCCCACTGGTGATTGTCAAAGGCAATCACATAGCAAAGAGCCTGGTCCATCTTGCCCTGAAGTCAGTGGGGTTTTACTCCACTCAATGGGAGTAGGATCTGGCCCTCAGAGGGGCAAACACATGAGAGAGCATGTGCACTAGCTAGGTAGGCGGCTGGGGTGTTTGCCTGGCCAAAGCACCCAGAAGGGTGAAGCTGCCCCTTTGTAGGACCTGGTAATTGACGATCAAGGCTGGGAGCTCTTTGGGGCAGGGACTCTCACTCTCATTGTGCACTGCCCGGCACAGTGGGCCCTGCTCTCTGCTGGGCCTTCAGCACTGGCCATAGCACAAAGAAACGCCCCAAGTCACCAAGCCAGTGAGCAGAGCTGCTCGGGTGGAGGGAGAAGGATCACCTCCAATGCAGCTGTTCCTCACAGTGGCAGCACTGGTGGCCAAGGCGGGGGAAGAGCTCTCCATCGCTGCCAGGAGACGGGAGGGCAGCAGTCAGACAGCTGGCCACGCCACACACAAGGCATTAACACCACATACAGAGCACGCATGCTCACTGCGCTGTCCAGCCACCTCTAAGCAGAAATCGGGACCAAGCCCAGCTTGTCTCCATCACTTTCCTTCAAGGGCTTCCTGAGAAGGAATGTAAACCCAGGGGCTCGGAGAGGTACAGCACGCGAAGTGTCCAGCCCTGCTGGCCGCGAGGAGCTGCTGCAAGATGAGCTGAGGATGCACTGAGCCTGCATGGACAACGAGAAGCACTAAGGCCTCCCCACGGCACTGTCTCTGCTTAATGGGGGTTCACTTCAAAGGCTGACTGTAGCCACGTAAAGGAGAGGAGTCCAAACTTGGGCTCAGCGAAGGGCCCAAAGGTTGCACGGAGCTGGGATAAAATGGTGCACATTGCTGCTCCCCTCAGCCTTAATATGTAGGTACATCTGGTTAAGACTTTACATCCCAGCCTGCAATGCTCCATCTTAGCCCTAAAAACACACTGCACAGAGCTTGGGCGCTCCCAGGCTGGGCTTTTCAGGCTGGGTATTTAACAAGAGCAGCAACAAGGAAAGAAAAGCCTCAAGGCCTCCAATTAATAAAGGAGACGTCTTCCCAAAGAATCACTGGAGCCCAGAGACACCAGTGGCCTCAGAGCACTGGAAGCACCAATTAGTCCTTGTGAAACACCAACAAGCAACCGCAACCCCTCAACTCAGCCCAGAGGCCGTGTTCCTAGGCCCATGGGTTTTTGAATCAGGTCTTACAGGTGGGTCCCACTCACTCTCCAGAGTCCCCAAGAGCAGTGAAAGCTCCTCACGTGACTCAGACAGCCCCATAACATGTGACAACGATCACACCCTTATCCAGGGCAGAGGGGCGACTGGGACCACACCCTCCTCTTCTCCCCAGTTAAACAGAAGGGTCTGTGGCAACAGCACATCCCAGCCCAGCCCTGGCCGGAGGGAGAACGGGACCGTTTGCAGCTGTAGGAAGGACAGCTGGGGATGCCGCTCAGGGCTGTTCCAACACCCAGGGCACAGTTTGTCGTTCTTCAGAGGTGCATTGAGCCTGGTGCAAGGTTCAACTGGCAGTGACGGGAAGGCAGCCCTCTGTTTATCCCACAACAGACACAGTGTGGGGAACCTCCACACATCAGCCCCTTCTGCTAATAGGTCTCAATCCTGGCCCTGGAGGACTCCACTCTGTGGGACAAGGGCACTTGGATCGCTGTGGCCCATTCAGACCTTCGCTTCTCTACCAAAGATGCCAATTTTAGGGTGGTTTTTGTGATACAGAGACTTGACCATTGTGAGCTGGACTCCGCCCCTTGATTCAATTCACACCAGTTCCCTAAATAGCTTCCAGATGCAGCAGAATCACTAGTCCATCGCCCCCAGCTAGGCAGAGAGTTACCCCCCTGTTGGTAGTACACCCTGCTAGACCCAAGAGTTCAGGACACTCGGGAGACACATTGTGATGGGTAAAAATGGGATCAAGGCTTATTCTGCAGAGACGGGGCCCTGTCTGAGAGTTCCTGCTTTTTCCCAAGGGACAGAAGTGATACAGAACTTTGAGGGATATGATGAAAATTCTAAACTGAAATCAGTGATCCCCAGAAAACATCCTCCTAAGACTGGTACCCACAGGAGCACAGGGAGCTGCTAGCTCAGATCAGGCGAATGGCCTTGTCTCTGGGAGAAGCTGGATGCTTCTCGGGGAGGTGTAATGCAACAAGTGGCACCATTCTATGCTGCGGTGGTTACATTAACACTTGGCACGATGGCTCTTCTGTCCCGTTTAAGATGCGGTATGTTTCCATGTCACATCCCTCTCCACCTAAGGAGGTTCTGAAACAGTCAGTGCATTTCCTTATTCTAGGAGGCACAGGGCCACATGGGCAGACAGCAACCGAAAGGGACTAGATAACTTCAGAGTGACCCAGGAGAAAGCCTGGTCTGTACCTGGTACACAGCCCTTCCACTAGAAGACACGATTCGCGTGACTGAATGTTGATCAACCAAATCCAAGGCCGCCACAGCAGATGAGCCAAATACAAATTTCAGCCTAGAAGAGAAGAAGTCCCTGGGTTAGACTGTGTTGCAAAGGTCTGGACTGCTCCAGCTCCTCCTGAAATCAGTCGGAGTCTTGTCACTGGCTCTGATGGGAGCAAGATTTATCTCTTAAAGGCCATTGAGCCAAACAGAGCCCATGGCGCGTGTGGCCAGGGATCCCCAGGGCATCTCTAAAGGTGTTCTGCAAAAATCCCAGCACTGCATTAGTCTGCCGTGCTCAGCGCCCCCATATAAAACCTGATTAGGAGCAGCGAAGCACATTGGTCATTCTCTCTCCTTTCTTCAGGTTCTCCTACGGGACAGCCAATCCCAGCCCCAACTTCAGGAGACAACCTAGACACTGGAGACAGCTGCTGGCATGTGGGGCTGCCTCTGAAGGGGATCCGTAAGGTTTTCATATTCTCATGTCTAGGGTGGAAGATAAGAACATGAGAGAGAACTGCCCCAGTTTCCATCCCAATCACAAACAATCCCCCAAGATTTTTCAACCCCTCCAACCCTGAGTAAGATTTAATTTGAAATAAATTATTTTTAAAGTTTTTTTCTTTAACGCTGACAAATAAAAGGTTCTATCTGGGGAGGCCAAGTCCCTTCTCCAGTGTTGTGACCCACAACCCAGCAGCACTGGCCAAGTGCAAGGGGCCCGGAGAGTGAAATGGTCGCCGTCTCCAACTAAAGTGAAAAAGGAGCATCAATTCCAGGCCTGGTCTTTGAACTCTGTGGACACAAGGCGCTATCAGCCACACAGGTAAGGGTCTGGCTTTAACAGGGGATTTTTAACTTGGTAGTGTCCTTTCAAGGACCACTGATTATCACAAGTGGGGCATGAGGGAAGGGGACACAGGCTTCCTTTATCCACAGCGTGTCCACAGGAGGCTCTCAGCATTGCTATCGCCAGGGCAGCCTTTGGCAGTTGCAAGAGTGGAAGCCACAGTGCAGCCAAGGCACTAGCTTTTAAACCACTGTGACACCTACCCCTGCTTCGAACGGGTCTAGATAACACCGGGGTAAAAAACACCGGCAACTGCCCTGTCTACATAAGACCTCCCAGCGGGGGAGTTGCATTACTGGCACCTGCAGCGGGACAGGTGGTAAGAAAAACGTAATGTAGGGCCCTGGAAAAGGAGCCAGGCTCCAGCCCCCCAGCAGCCAAAGTTGGCAAGAGGAAGAGCTACATACCCACCAGCTGCACTCCACTCTGACAGACAGCAGAGAGCCACCGTGTTGTCAGAACGGTTATCAGTGAGGATGCAAACAGGAGCAGCATTAGAAAAACCAAGCGTGTGGGCATGGGGAAAAGGAACTGGTGTTTCTGGCACACAGAGCAGCGTAAGTATGCACGGGGTCACTGTCCCAGGTGGGAACATTGGTCCAGTCAGTCTGGAATCCTGCTCCAGTTGTGACCAACACCTGATGCCTCACACTAAGGAGCAAATGAAGTAGTTTGTTGTGCAATAGAGGATGGGGCGAGGAGACGCCTTCCTGACCCCAGGAGAAATTAGCCCATGCCCTGAAGCATGAGATCGAATTAGCTTACAATGGCTGAGTCTCATAATTGAGGTGTAAGTCAGTGCTCTGCTTCGCCCCAAAGGAAGCTGGGAAAGTACGAAGCTGAGGGCCAGGGAGAAATACTTCACCCTCTCCCCTGCATATGGCTATGCCCATGCACAGTCTAGCATGTGATTAGTCCCCTATCTAGATGCTTCCTGCTTACATTCCAAGGACTGGAGATGACTAGAGATACTATTCCATTGTGATGGTGCACATTCATCAGCAGGGTGGATGCTCGTGACCCCCACTGGGAGACTAGAGTTTCTGTATTCCTTCTGAGGTGTTTACATTCAGCCCCCCTGCAGAAAGGCTTTTATCTGCATGTGTTAGACATCACGTAGAGGTATATGATTAACTGTGTGCCAGCTATGGATACCTGAGCCATTAACCTATTGTCCAAACCGCTCAGAGGCTTAAAAGTTATTTTGGATCTGTACATCCTGCAGATTTGACTGCGTTCCAAAGAGTTCAGAGGTAATAAAGATAAGCTTTATAGACCCTTTGTCCACAGAGAAACACCCATGCAGTCTGGATCAGTCACAAAGGTAAACAATAAACAAGGAGATGTGTGAAGGAACAGATTGCTAAAAACAAGAACAGAAGGAAGCAGAAAAGCCTCTTATTCTGGGAAGAATGTGCTTGATCCCCGTCAAGACACACAGAATCCGAGACAGATCTGTATGTTCTCAGCAGCACAACCGGCCCAAGGTCAACCCCATTGATTACATGCCGCACAGCCAGACCTACTCTTGGAGGAGAGGCAGAAATTCAAAGCAAACAGAGAGTGATTTCAACAAAGGAAAGGGTGGGAGGGTGGGGAACGATTCCCTGCATGACACATTCCTTAATGATTAGATTTACAGTTGCGGTGGGTTGATTTGAATGAATTTCAATGGCTATTGTAGAGATTTTGGAAATTTTTCCCTAAATATAGTTTTATCAATGTACATCTTTGTACTAGCAGGAAATAAATCAGCAGCCAAGTTGAAATGCAGTGACTGGAGGAGGTGAGATTCAGAACAGATTCAGGAATAGAATCAGAATATTCCTGAGCCAGAGGGCATTGGTGGCAACTAAGCGGGGCAGCAGGCGGGGGGGGGGGGGGGGAGGAATAGTTAATAATCAACAGTTATTAAGTTATCTATGGGATTCCACTAAGTTATCAATGGGATTCCACTAAATTTACTCAGTTTACAATGAGATTCTTTCCCCTCCTCTTCACTTTTAGATTGAGAAAGAAATCAACAGTTCTGACACCTATCAATTAACATCTAACCCTTCCAAGCCCAGTTATGGTCCATTGAGGACAGGGAGCCATGGAGTAAAAACGAATGATTCTCTCAACCTACAGAAAAGCAGTGAGACTCTTACCAGTGTAGCTGAACCAATAATTGATTTTTAAGTTTGGGGGTCAAGCCCCCCCAAAATTTGGTTCAGTTCAAGCCAAAACGGATTTTTGTTGTTTTTTCTTGCCGAAACAAAAGTGCCAAAAACTTTATTTTAGGTTGAACAAAATGTTTCATTTAGCCTCAATTTTTTTTTGTTTTGTTTTTCATTTTGTGTCATTTTTGAATGTTTTTTACCCCTGTTTAATTAGCTAAATTTCTAAACGAAATGCCCCTTCAAAATGAAAAGTCAAAATGCTTTATTTCGAAATGGCCAAAACAGACTATTTTGACTTTTTTGAATTTTCTCCATAGTTTTTCACCTGAGACTATTCACAAAAGTCAATGCCAACTTGCAAATAGTTTTGATGCCCCCCCCAAAATGCATTTTCACCAAATTTACTATTTGTCGAAAACATTTCACCCCATTCCACCTACCAGTGGTACACTGCAAACTTCATTTTCAAGGCCAAAGAGGCCTGAAAGATTCTGATCAACCCCTGCCTGTCTGAAACCACAATCAAGTCAGCATGCAGCATCACAGTGTGACCGTAACAGTGTCTTTTCCTGCATATGTTGCTTCTGAGGGGTGCGGGCTGTGTGCCATTCAGTCCCTTGGCTGTGGGCATTGCTGGGTTATGGCTGACACACTCCCAGGCTCAGCTCACAGGGATGGTATTGAAAGCCAGCCCTGGCCTTCCATTTCCGCAGGCATCTTGGCAGTAATGAGATTCTCAGCATGACCTTCAAGGTGCCAGTTATTTTGTGTGGATACATTTATAGGTTCCTTTCTCTTTCCCTCTTTTACAACCACCTGTCCCTCTGGCTCGGACACAGAGGGCAACCCGAAGATGCTGCTGTGCTCACAACGGCATAAAGGCATCAGGAGATGTGAAGTTCTGGAAGGGCGGTTTGGAAATAAAGTTTTGGTTTCACTGGAGTCAAATCTCCTTACACCTGGTCTGAATCTGGCCTTAAGACTCTGGAGAGACCTCCCAGGTCCCTGGATGTCCAATCCATCCTTGCTTAGAATGCTTTACAACAGAGCTCAGACTATGGCTGGGAGACATTGGGGAACCCAAGGATCCACGAGGAAACCCCCCATATAAGGTGTTTGTACATCCAATCCCACCACCTGTTACAAATTTAGCTACATTTCATGAGAAACGCCTGCTGGTCAAACAGAAAGACATAAGGCAGCAGAGGGAAAAAAGCAAACTATAAAGTACTTCAGAGTGCCCTCTAGGAAGGGATGAGGAGCAGAGCAGAAAGTACTTACGCCAACAGGAGATCATCAGGAACTGCAACAAAAAGACAAAGAAATTTCATTTTGCTAAAGATCCTCTGAAATCAGAGACAAAGAGGCCCTGTGGGCTCCACTTCGTCCATCCTCGTAGGTCATGCAGGGTTGTCCCCTACAGTGATCAGTCCAACCTCCCTAACCACAGAGAGACATAGGAAGCAGTGTAGTGGTTTGTTAGGGGAGAGAATTCATAATACATGACCCCAGTGATGATGGCATCAGAATCACATGTAGACACTGGTAGTGAAGAATAACCCTCCTACCTCTTAAAGCACAATAGGTAGCCCCTGTTCGCTCAGATTAAAAACCCATGGACAATGCATTGCGGGAAACTCTGTGGGGGTGCAAAAACCGATGTTGATTTTTGCTGACTCCTGGGCTCACCAATCGGGGATGCTGGGCTGGAATGGTTTCAGGCTAGTCATCCACAGACCCTCATGGGAGGGAGGGGGCAACAGTCAAGTTCCTAGGTTCTCGTTGCTGCACAAGCTGCACCAGACTTGAAAAAACTGACGTGTCTTTTTGTTTCAGCAGAAGCACCCTTTGCTATTTCAGTCCTGGGTCCCTCACACACAGTTCTGCAGGTGCCCCTAAATCTTGAGCTGCAACATTCCCCACTATTCCAGTCCTGGTCCCTCTCCAGCATCAGATCTCAACCCAGATATGCACCCCTGAGCAGAAGCCAGTCACACTAAGCTGGGCTCTCCGCAGTTAATATAGTCACAAGAGTCTCCCAATGCCTTTGAAACATTTCTTTTTAAACCAACCTAACAACCAATTGCCACTCACAAACAGAACGGTGCACGTTCAATATGACTTCTTATATGTAGGACCTACATTAAGTGCAGACATTTTTAAAAATGATTCAGAGCTGCAGTGATGAATTTTAAAGAATAATATGGAGCCACAAATATATATACTTTTCTGATATCCTATATCTAAAAATTGTAAGAAAGGCCTGAAGGTTTTAACAACTTGCACTTCACATTAACAGGCTGATTCCCTTGCAATTTTACCTGGGAAACAAACTGTCACTTGATAAATTTGTGGCATATAAATTCTAGTCTTTTAACAGTGCTTTTCCTTTCCCAGTACAGTCTTGGATGTCTCTGATGTTTTGTAGCTTTTGATTTTGATTTGGTGCATAGAAAAAGGTCTCCTCTTAACAGGGGCACTTGTTAAAACAGGTAATTATATTAACAAAAAATCCTCAACCTGGTTTACTTAACAGGTTAGCCCCGATCCTGCAATCTGATCCTTTGGTTACCTCCCGTGGGATTCAGGGTGGGTGTGGGGGTCTACCCACATAGATGTCACTGAGGGATTGGGACTTTAGATCATTACAACTGTAAAGATTTTAACATTCTAATGTATTCTCCATGGCTGATGTTAGCTGACTTCCAACCTTACTCAATTTGGATAATGAAACTAGACTGGTCAGTTTCATTTCGTTCTCAGGTCCCAGTACATAAAAATCAGCATTCCAAGGGGATATTTACATTAAAAAGCCCTTTTTGATTTTGTTGGTTTGTTTTGACATTACTTTTGTACAAAATCCTTTATAAAACAGAAATCAAACCCAGATTGTGGACCTAAACTATCCTGACAATATCCATAATGCACCCACAGTGAGCTCCATGAAGATCAGTTCAGTCACTGGAGCGGTTTCGATGCTAACCAGCCACCCTGTGCCATTCCTTTAAATAGTCAAATGGGCTTCCCCGTATTTCCGTTTCCTTTGGTTCTGGCTCAGACAGAATATATTATTTAAATAGACACTCCACTTCTGCAGGCGCCACTTGGTCTATTTGCCATGTAAACACACACAACAGGACTCTTTCAGCGTGGGTTACAGAAATATCTCAGTAACGCAGCGTGCAGCAAACAGCAATTGTTCCATACTAGCTGCTCTAATTGACCAGGACCTAACTGTTGGCTCTGGCTGCTTATTGCCCTCTGAACAAGAAGCCCACCATGATCAGTAGTATAGCCCCCTCTGCTGGTTAACTGGGACAACTCTAACATTCTGTATCATGACAGGTTTCAGAGTGGCAGCCGTGTTAGTCTGTATTCGCAAAAAGAAAAGGAGGACTTGTGGCACCTTAGAGACTAACCAATTTATTTGAGCATGAGCTTTTGTGAGCTACAGCTCACTTCATCGGATGCATCCGATGAAGTGAGCTGTAGCTCACGAAAGCTGATGCTCAAATAAATTGGTTAGTCTCTAAGGTGCCACAAGTCCTCCTTTTCTGTATAGGTTCTGTTTTGCTGTGGCTTTGAAGTTAATGAGACTGTGAGCACACAGAACTACTGTAGCAATAGCCATGAACATGAATTCTGGGTAATGATATGCAAATTAGCACCCCCATTCACGTGTCCTATCTCCAGCACTGACACCACAAGTAGCTTTGACATTGAAGCAGAGTTGCTTTGAGCTAACCGTGGGGCCATAAATATGGATTTCAACCTCTCAGAGCAGAGGTGGGCAAACTATGGCTCGCGGGCCAGACCGTCCTGCCCAGCCCTGCCCCTGCTGTGCCCCCTCCCTTGCAGCTTCAGCACTCTGGCCCGCCGCTCCTGTCGGGGAGGGTGGCTGCAAGCTCCTGCCACTCTGAGAGGCATGGTAAGAGGGCGGGGAGCGGGGGTTGGATAAGGGGTAGCGGGTTCCGGGGGGCAGTCAGGGGACAGGGAGCAGTTGGAATGGGGCGGGGCGGTCAGGGGGCGGAGAGTGGGGGTGGGGTTGGATGGGGGTGGGGTTCCAGGGGGTGGTTGGGGTGGGGTCCTGGGAGGGGGTGGTCAGGGGACAAGGAAGAGGGGGGTGGGGTTGGATGGGTCAGGGTTCTGAGGGGGGCAGTCAGGGGGCGGGAAGTGGGAAAGGGTGGATAGGGGTCAGGCTCTTTGGGGAGGCACAGCCTTCCCTACCCGGCCCTCCATACATTTTTGCAACCCCGATGTGGCCCCCGGGCCAAAAAATTTGCCCACCCATCTTAGAGCCTCAGAAAGTTGGCCTAGCATGGGTAAAACTGGAAGTACGGATGACCCACATGCAGTAAAGTGAGGGGGTACTGAACGAAAAAGCTTCACAATACTGGCTGTACAATGTTGCTGAAATGAGATGCTTATGAGTAACTACAAGATAGCCTATATTTTCAAAAGTGACTATGGATTTTGGGTACCTCAATTTTGGGGCCTCCCATTTGGGTCCCTTTAAAAGAGCCCCATTTTCAAAGGGCAAGAGCTCAGCATTTTCCAAAGCTCAAGTCCCTCTAAGTTCTTTGAAGGTCACATATTAGGGCCTCAGAAGAACTGAGCAAGGTTACGCTGAATGCCTGACCCACAGAAAGCTATGACATTATTGGTATTTATAAACCACAGTGGGTGGCCACGTCTCTTTACAGAGAGGGCAGGGCACCACAGGGCAGGAGTGGGTTTTTTTCCCACATAGGATCTCCAAGCTTTTCAGCGTCTTATCCAAGCTACGAGTGCACCACAAACACCCCAGTATGACTTTGCTTTTCTCCACATACCATGCGCGGTCTCCTGGAAAGCCTTTTGTATCTCTTTCAAAAGCTGCTCTGCCACTGCTGGCAAAGTGGCCTCCATCTCCCTTGACACCCAAGTGAACCCTGTAATCAAAACAGCAGAGGGCAGGGAGAAGCTGGGAAATCATTAGCGTCACCACAGATACAGTAATTAGAGATAGTTTATTCGGGTGAAGGCTGATTTCAACCCCCAGATAAGGCAAAGAGAAGGGCACTGATTATTTATCAGCATTTCTTATACAGTAAAAGCTGTTTTATCCGGCACTTCATCAACCAGAAAGCTCTATAAAGCGGCATTTCTGATCTTCATTGAAATTCTGGTTTATAATTCAATTGGCATGGGGCCGGCAGAGCTTGGGGCAGGGGATTGGGGCGCGGGAGGGGGCTCAGGATGCTGGATCTGAGCGACGCTCACCTCGGGCAGCTCCCTGCAAGCAGCGACCTGTCCTGGCTGCTCCTAGGCCGAGGCTGGAATGCTGAACTTCTCCACTGGGAGGCGGGGGAATCAAACAAAGGATTCCAGTCTTATGGAAATCCTATATAAGATGGGGGAGGAAAACAATCAAGGTCTTTAGTTCCTTTCTCCTCCACCTTCCCACCCAGAGAGATACTTGAAAACGCCTGGAAACAAAAAGACTGGAACTGGGGGGAGGGGGGGAACTGCTTACCCCAGCTGGAAAGATATCTGGCCTGTGAAGGAATCTACCTAAGACAGTATCTAAAGTGAGGAATTTTTATTTGTAACCAATTTATTTAGTGAATCAAGCTTAGTTTGCGTGCTTTGTTTTATTTACTTGGTAATCTCCTTTGTTCTGTTTGCTACCTCTTTACCACTTAAAATTCACCTTTTGTAGTTAATAAACTTATTTCTTGTTTATAATATAATCCAGTTTATGTAATTTCTAACTGGGAGGGCAAGAAGTTGTGTATATCTTCCTCCACATTGAGGGAGGGGGCAAATTTCCAACCTAGCTTTCCAGTTAAAAAACGGGCACCTGTCACCCCTAAATGGCACCCAGGCACAGAAGCCAAAACCCAGGCTGGTAGTAATCCTAGCAGAAACAGCCTAATTACTCAAGTGATTCCACCCTAGAAACCAAGGACGAGGGACTGGAGAATTAGGGCTTCACAGGACAAAGTCTCCAGCCTCAGCTATCAATAACCACTCTGTCATCGTTACTGACAGCTGGGAATTGTCCACAAAGAGGCCTTCACACTCCTATCCACCCAGAGCATCGTCTCTTTCAGCACAGCAAGTGCATCACTCTACTCCTTGCATGAGCTCGCCCTGACCTGCTTATAAGGGGGCAGGCAGAAACATCTGCTCCATTCAAGATGGACCACGGCATGCTGGGACATACCTCTCTGCAGGGCCGCACGGCATGCTGGGATAGTAGGGTTCCCAATTTTGGTTGAATGTCTGCCTGGAGGTTCCATCACATGACATAATCGTTAATTAGAGATTAACCTTGAATTGCTGGAGACTCCAGGACAATCCTGGAAGGCTGGCAGCCCTAGGGCACGTGCCTCTCTGTGTGCCCACACGGCATGCTGGGACATGGCTCTCTTCTGTGGGGGGGCCGCACGGCATGCTGGGATAGGCTATGTCACTGCGGGGCCGCACGGCATGCTGGGAGGGGACATACCTCTCTGTGTGGCCGCACGGCATGCTGGGACATGGCTCTCTTCTGTGGGGGCCGCACGGCATGCTGGGATAGGCTAGGTCACTGCGGGGCCGCACGGCATGCTGGGAGGGGACATACCTCTCTGTGTGGCCGCACGGCATGCTGGGACATGGCTCTCTTCTGTGGGGGCCGCACGGCATGCTGGGATAGGCTAGGTCACTGCGGGGCCGCACGGCATGCTGGGAGGGGACATACCTCTCTGTGTGGCCGCACGGCATGCTGGGACATGGCTCTCTTCTGTGGGGGCCGCACGGCATGCTGGGATAGGCTAGGTCACTGCGGGGCCGCACGGCATGCTGGGAGGGGACATACCTCTCTGTGTGGCCGCACGGCATGCTGGGACATGGCTCTCTTCTGTGGGGGCCGCACGGCATGCTGGGATAGGCTAGGTCACTGCGGGGCCGCACGGCATGCTGGGAGGGGACATACCTCTCTGTGTGGCCGCACGGCATGCTGGGACATGGCTCTCTTCTGTGGGGGCCGCACGGCATGCTGGGATAGGCTAGGTCACTGCGGGGCCGCACGGCATGCTGGGAGGGGACATACCTCTCTGTGTGGCCGCACGGCATGCTGGGACATGGCTCTCTTCTGTGGGGGCCGCACGGCATGCTGGGATAGGCTAGGTCACTGCGGGGCCGCACGGCATGCTGGGAGGGGACATACCTCTCTGTGTGGCCGCACGGCATGCTGGGACATGGCTCTCTTCTGTGGGGGCCGCACGGCATGCTGGGATAGGCTAGGTCACTGCGGGGCCGCACGGCATGCTGGGAGGGGACATACCTCTCTGTGTGGCCGCACGGCATGCTGGGACATGGCTCTCTTCTGTGGGGGCCGCACGGCATGCTGGGATAGGCTAGGTCACTGCGGGGCCGCACGGCATGCTGGGAGGCGACGTGCCCCGCACCACCACACATCCCATGTCTGGGGCCTGGCTCGGGCCCAACCCCCGCCGCGCTACGCCCCCCACTGCCCCCGCTGAACTGGTCACATGACCGTCAAACGTCCCTTCCCCTTGGCCACCTTCCTGGTCACATGAACTCGCTACTTCCGCCGGGCGGGGGACGGGGACGGGGGGGCTTCCGGGCGGGTCACATGATCAGAGCCCGCCCCCTGGCGCCTGCGCCCCACGTCCCCTGGCACGTGACCGAGCGCCGGGCCGAGGGTCTGAGGGGGCCGGGCCGGGCATGCTGGCGGCGCTGCGCCGGGGGCCGGGCCTGCTGGCGGCTGCGGGGAGGCGCTGCTCCGGGGCGCGCCTGCCGGCCGGGAGGGGCACCGCCTGGGGAGCGGGGTCCCTGCGGGGGCGGAGCGGCCCCGGCCCCGGCCCCGGGGGCGTCCTGGCCGCCCTGGCAGGTGAGAGCAACGGGAGCCGGTGGTCGGGGGCGGAGGGGGTTCGGTTATGGGGGGCTGACGGGGTCAGTTACTGGGGTTTGCTGGGGGCTGGATGAACAGGAGCTGCTGGGGGGCTGGCAGGTGGGGGGCCTGGCAGCGGGGGTTATTGACGGGGGGGCTGGCAGCGGGGGGTTATTGACGGGGGGGCTGGCAGCGGGGGGTTATTGACGGGGGGGCTGGCAGGTGGGGGCCTGGCAGCGGGGGTTATTGACGGGGGGGCTGGCAGGTGGGGGCCTGGCAGCGGGGGGTTATTGACGGGGGGGCTGGCAGCGGGGGGTTATTGACGGGGGGGCTGGCAGGTGGGGGCCTGGCAGCGGGGGGTTATTGACGGGGGGGCTGGCAGCGGGGGGTTATTGACGGGGGGCTGGCAGGTGGGGGCCTGGCAGCGGGGGGTTATTGACGGGGGGGCTGGCAGGTGGGGGCCTGGCAGCGGGGGGTTATTGACGGGGGGCTGGCAGGTGGGGGGCTGGCAGCGGGGGTTATTGACGGGGGGGCTGGCAGGTGGGGGCCTGGCAGCGGGGGGTTATTGACGGGGGGCTGGCAGCGGGGGGTTATTGATGGGGGGGGCTGGCAGGTGGGGGCCTGGCAGCGGGGGGTTATTGACGGGGGGGCTGGCAGCGGGGGGTTATTGACGGGGGGGCTGGCAGGTGGGGGCCTGGCAGCGGGGGGTTATTGACGGGGGGGCTGGCAGGTGGGGGCCTGGCAGCGGGGGGTTATTGACGGGGGGGCTGGCAGCGGGGGGTTATTGACGGGGGGGCTGGCAGGTGGGGGCCTGGCAGCGGGGGGTTATTGACGGGGGGGCTGGCAGGTGGGGAGGTGGCTGTTGGAGGAGACTGGTAAGTAAGGGATTATTTGGAGTCAGGGTGGGGGGAGGCGATGTCTGGCCTGTTAGGTACAGGAGGGGAGGGCAGAGCAGAGTAGGCGGGGTGCTGACAAGGAGCTTGGGCTAGGGGCAGGAAGGTGGGGAAGGGGGCAGGACGTGAGATGGAAGTGGAGTGGAGGTGATGGGGCCAGGGCACTGCGGGATATGGGAAACCTCCTTGCATGTGGGTGCAGTGGAAATAGGGGTCTGTTACAAGTCACTGTGGGGTAGAAGTGGCACTGGGTGAGTGACTCCAAGCTGTGGAGCCAAACCTGCTCTTTGAAGGGATTCCCAAGTCCGTGCTCCCGCTGGTAACCCTATCCAGCAGCCCTGGGCAGGGAAGGACAAAGGTCTCTCAGCTGTCCAAGTTCATCCAGTCAAATGTTTCTCTTCCCAGCTTTCACCTTGTTCTCTAAAAATGCTGAGAAAGAGAAGGAGACAAAGGAAGGGGAGAGTGCAGGAACTGAAGACACCATTATATTCCTTTTGAAGAAAGCCAAGGTAACGTCACAAGGACCTAAATTACGATTAGTTGTATTCGTACAGCCCCAAGAGCTCTTGTCACAGACTAGGACCCTCAACTTGTTACCCACTTAGCTTTCTTATTAAATATACTAACTTCAATGAAATAAGCATGCTGGCTTGGTGGCGAATTGCTGGGCACTTCCACTGCAAGAGCCTAATGGGAGGCCTTTTGTGAGATGAACTCAGCACTCTCAGCCTTGCATCCTACTGATGAGCCAGTCCAGACACTTGGAGGCATGGATGGGAGGAGGGAGCCCAAGTATCAGCTAGCACTGAGGATCCCATAAGGAGAGCAGAGATGAACTGCTCTTCCCAAGTCATTGATCAGGGCAGCAGCTGGAAGTTCATGCTGTTCTGTCTCTGCTCCTGTAAGCAGCATTTGCACAGGTCTGTTCACCTGCACAGTGATGCCCTTGCTTGGCCTGCTGATACCCTGGGGTCAGCATTCCCACATACTGGGATCTCTAATCATTGTAGGTTTTCCCTTCTTTCCACTTCTAGCTCAGCATCATGAAGGGGGAGCTTGAGGAAGCAGAGCGGATTCTGCACGAAGCCGTCCGACTCTCCCATCAGTCAGACAACAAGAGAGCCATCGTCTATACCTATGACCTGGTAATACTCCCAGGAAAGCTGTGTGTGAGACAGGGGTCCTTACAGCTGCTGTGGATGTGGTCTCGGTCTCTCTGTCCCAGGCATGGGCTCAAACCTGTTCTAGCAGCCTCTGAGCTTGATAAATGTATGACTGGGATTATATGACATGGCTGGCTTGGATTGCAGGGGCCTGGACTCCCTTGCAGTCTTGTGTTTTTACATTCCTGTTACTTCCCTTGCCCTCCACTGGGCAGTAATTTCAGCAGCTGGTAACACGTGTTTGCTGGGCAGAAGTTGCAGGTTAAAAGAGGGGAAACAGCTTTGTGCAAAGCTAGCCCAAGGTCAGCAATAGCCTCACATGGGGAAGCTTTGGCATACCTGAGATCTTTTCCTGCTTCTTTTCTAGATGGCAAACCTTGCGTTCCTGAGGGGTCAGCTGGACAGCGTGAGTAAAGTCCTATCATTTGAGTCTGTGAAGAGCCCCTGTACTGTGTTTGAGATCTTCAGAGGGCTGCCTACAATGTTAAGTATTATGGCCCACAGCTGGGTTATACTAAACCAGTAGTTCTCAAACTTTTGTACTGATGACCCCTTTCACATAGCAAATGTCTGAGTGCGACCCTGCCCCCCCCATTAATTAAAAACACTTTTTTATATATTTAACACCATTATAAATGCTGGAGGCAAAGCGGGGTTTGGGGTGGAGGCTGACAGCTCACGACTCCCTAGGTAATAACCTCACGACCCCCGGAGGGGTCCCGACCCCCAGTTTGAGAACCCATGTACTAAACGATTCTGTTAAGGCCAGTTTCAGGCATAGATTGCCTATCTATCACCAGCTAAACCTGGGCGCTGGCTCTTTAATATACTTTCTCTTTTGTTTCAGGCAGAGAAGCTCTTCAAAGCAGCAATGAGCTTCTTGCTAGCTGGCGACATGAAGCAGGTAAGGGCTTCTCCCAACAGGCTTCCTGCTGGGCGTGAGGTCCCCACAGCTGCTGTAGCATTCCTTACACTACCTCTTGTTTGGGGAAGATGTGGCCTTGCTCCATTCCCTACAGTTCCTCCTATGGGGAGCTGCTGGTACTGGAGTGGCAGTGAGCTTCCCTGCCATTTAAGCAGCATCTTCTAGAGGTAGCAGTTCATTTACACCATGTATAGGGCATTATCTTGGCCTGTGTCTGGTCTCTGAGGAAGCAGTGGTTCTGCTGTAAGGGTCAAAGAGAGGAGTGATTGTGGCTGCCCCCTCTAATGTGCCTTTGACTTCTCTCCCTCCTGACAGGATGACAATGCCATCATTGAAATGTCCCTCAAGCTGGCCAGTATCTATGCTGCTCAGAACCAGTGAGTACCAGGGGGAGGCTGGAGTGCAGATTGTTAGCTCCAGGATACCAGTGGTGATTTTGGGGCAGAGGAAGCTCGCTCTTCTGATCTGGGAAGGATAAGAGGTCCTATGTTGAAGGGTTGGGGGGTTACCCATCCTACAGGGTATTCTCAACATGGAGACCTCAAAGTCAGTGACTTTCATGAGCTTCCTGTGTGTGAGTCACATATGTGGCACCTGTGTCCCAGCAGCAGGCAAGACCCAGCTGATCTGCATCATCCTCTCCAGCTAGGTCTCTGCCACTTAGATGGAAATACCTGCAGATAGCTGTAGGGACAAGTCCCATTGATCTGACAGAGAAAACCCACTGAACGCCTTTGGGCTCAATTTCTGTGTTTACAGATGTAGTTGGTGGCTGTCTGGTTTGACAGCGCGGTAGGGGAGTGCTCTGTCTGTAGGCCAGGGGCAGCAGCAGGGCACACTCCATACCCTGTGGGCAAGAGAGAGGCTACTTCTCCAGAGCTGTCAGAACCCTGGGCCTGTTTGCTGAGGTGACCAAGAACCAGGCCAACAGAATGGGAGGTGAGGGAAGGGTCACAGCAGGAAGCAACTGACCCCCAGGGTAATGGTAATGTGGCTGTCTCCCAGAAATGCCCAGTGTGTGGTGGTAGTGAGCTAACGCTGCCCTGGCGGTGTGGGAGGAGTGGCCTGGATTTGCTGAGCTCTGACCTTCGCCCTTTATTGTGCAGACACAAGCTGGCTCTTGCTGGCTACGAGTTCTGCATCCTGACCCTGGATGAAAAGAGAGCCAAATACAAGGACTTGCCTGAGGATGTTCTCCCAGGTAGGAAGCTCCTGGGCTTTTGCTGTTGTCAGTGTGGCTTTCTGCCTCTCTAGGGATCTTCCTGTGTTGCCATTGGCATCTCTCCTGCCTCTTACAGCCCCTTCCTCCCGTTCCCTCACTGGCTTCTCCTTTCGTGAGCTGCATTCAAGCTCTGTGTCCTTCCCTTCCTGTACTTACATCTGTCCTCCTTTCCTCCACCACCCTGTCACCTGTGCACTCCCACCCCCAGTCTCCCTGTGTCTGCTCTGTCTCTAATGCTTCACGCTGGCTCTGTGCCCATGGAGCCCTTAATCTATTTTACTGCCCAGCTGTCCTGCCATTTGTCACAGCCATACCCACTACCTGTGCCTCACCCTCTGCATTTGCCATTAAGCTAGGTGGGGCAGGGCAGAGATCTTGTCTCAGGAGTGTGCAGGTGTTGCTCTGGCAATATTACTCAATGCTGATCCTTTGACAATGCTTGCACAGGTGTTGGTAAAAATCCCCTGGGGGTGCTGTCTAGTTTCCATTCCTGAGAGAAGAGGGTAGTGCTTTGATCCATCTCTTTTCCTGCTCACAGCAGAGGAAAGAGCCAACACGTATCTCCTGCTTGGTCTGTGCCTGGACTCGTACGGTCGCTACCTCCTGGCCAACAAACAGCTGCCTCGGGCCCAAAGAATGTATGAGAGGGCACTTCAGATCTCCAAGGAGGTCCAGGGAGAGACCCATCCCCAGGTGAGTGGGAACTGATGGCTGGACTCAGAATGGCACTTGCTGGAGCAGCAGCTATGTGCTCATGTCCCTGCATGGGGTCAAGAGTAAACATGTGCCAGTGCCCAGGGAGGGGAGGACTGAGCTAGATCTGTCCTGGTCTGCCAGCATTGAACCCTCTGTTACTATTGCACTGACCCGTTCATCTATTGGGAGATGTTATGAGATCCTCTCCTTTGTGCTGCTTGGCACTGGTGTGCCAGAACAGGCTAAGCTGGATATTCAGCCTTCCATAGCTGTAGGTCAAGACAGGACCCTGTATCTGCATTGCCATTGGTTAAGTTCTAAAAGCAAAAATCCTCCTCCTCCTCCCCCAGCTCTAAGACTTCCTCTCCCTGTCCTGGTGCAGACTGTGGTACTGATGAATGACTTAGCAACTGTGCTGGATGCCCAGGGGCTCTATGATGAGGCATATACACATGGGAAGAGGGCATCTGAATTGGCAAGGCAGACTGAGCACCCTGAGGAGCACATGGTGCTGAATAACCTTGCAGGAATTCTGATGCACAAAGGTAAGTATTGACACCTAGCCAAAGCAGCTTAATCAGGAAAGGTGATTTCTTTGCTCATAACTCTCCTGGCTGCAGTAAGGGAGCAAGGCCTGGGCTGTGGCAGTGAACATGGGACAGGGACTTCAGCACCCTGTATCACTACTCTCCTTCCCATTCAGTGCAATAGCTCTGGCTTGTCTTTGGCAATGGTCTATGCTGCCTTCAAATTTTAACCTGTCAAGGTGAAGATGCCTGTACTGATCGATTGCATTGCAGCGGGGGTGTGTGTGTGAGAAAGGGAGTTAGTGCCTTGGAGGCAGGTGACTTTAAATTGAGGAGTTGAATTCTTACCCACCACTCCTTGACAGCCACTAATTGCCTCACTACCCCCACCCACCCCACTCTCTATTGGGCATTGGCTGTAGTGGTAATTGCCAGAGAACACTGCAGCAGTAATATCCCAGGCCTGAGATTTCAAGCTAGGGGTAGCTGTGTTGGGCTGGCTGCAGCAGGTGCTCCATCCCTCATACAGTTGGTTCCATGGGTTGAAGATTGTGCAACCCTAGATCAAGATTCATCTCTAACCCTTAAATTCTGGAGCCCAGACATGGCCGCTGCCCTGCCTGCACACACTGAGTAGCTCCAACCAGCAAAGCACAAAAAGCCCTTGGTAAAGCTCGTGTGTCTTACGGCTGCCAACCAAGACTGAATCATTGGGTTCTAGGCTGGCAGGAGGGAGGGGACTCTCCCCACCCCCTTCATCCTCAGATCTTGCCTGGGACAGGCCAGGTGAGCTGCTGGTCCTGTTAGTGACAGCTGCTCATGCACAGAAAGCATGATGACAGGGAAGGGAATGAGACAGACCTGGCCTTTATTTTCTAGATGAACAATTTTCAACCCTGAACTAAACCCTACTCCTCCCTGGTTTGTGCCTGACTGTTCCAAGCAGCACTTTAAGTGTAATCACTCAGAGGGGCTGGGTGTAACATTCACCTAACCTTCTTCCTCCACTAAATGCAGAAGACTTTCTGCAAGCAAAACAGGTGTACAAAAAAGCCCTGAAACAGGCAGAGCTGAAAGGAGACACTGCATCCAGGCAGCACATCCAGGAGGAACTAGCAGAGCTGGCCAGGAGGAGAAAGCACTCAAACTGAACATATGATGCACAAATGAGGGAGGCTTGAAGTATCTTGGACTGAATGAACTGCTGAAGGCAAGGTGGTGGATTACACAGAGCACAGGAAGACTGGGACCTGTTGCCATTTTCAGTGGGAACTAAAATAGGTAACGATAGGTTCAGTACTGAGTAAGTACAAGGGAGTGGGAGGAAGGAGGTACTGCTCTTGATGGCTTTGACAAACTCAAAATAAAGCTTTGATGGAATTGTGGGAGACTGAAGGCTCATTAGTCCCTTGCACTGTGAACACTGAACTGTATTTGAATTACCAAGTTTAAATGTTAGCCTCTGCTTTAATCTGTGGTCTGTGGCTACTATGGGAAGTGGATTCACTTGAAGTGTTGACCAGTGCCTTTTAAATATTACAACAATCATGGGAGCTCCTGCTGAATGCCTCAGCTGAAACAGTAAAATTATCACTAGTGCTGTCTCACTTTCCCTTTGTCCTGCTAGTGCACCACGAGGGGCCACACCACCATGCAGAGACACAGAGAAGGAAGGAGAGCAGAGGATGGTAGTAAAAAGCAGTTTCATTTAGCTTTTAAGGGAAAAGGGATGGAATTAATACAGGCTGAACCTGCTTTTTTTTTTCTTCCAACTGCAGGGAAGCAATCAACAGCTAGACTGCTGGGAGAGGCTACTGTAGAGAAGGATTACCAAGTGGGTAGGGTATAAACCCTGGGATTCTTAAGTCAAGCAGGTACTGCTATAGAGGGGGGTAGTCTGGAACCCATATGGTATCCCCCTTCTCCTAGCCATGTGACTGTTACAGTAATTGAACCAGCTGCAGGAACCAATTCAAGCAGGGCCTGAGGAACAGAAGTATGCAGTGGCTTTCCTGTAGTCTCTCCCACCCTAGCCCCACTGAAACGATTAAAAAAAACAAAACCAGAAAGTTGTGGAACAAACATTGTGCCACCATTGCATTGTTCACAGGGCTTCTGTTATAGTACTTTCTCTTGTCTGTGTACAGTGCAAGGGCAGGTGGAGAGAGACTGGCACAGGCTTAGTCCACAGGGGCTTGCACAATAGGATCCATTCACAGTTGACCTTTAGGTACTGTGAATCACGTTTAGGATTGTCATTAACTTAGTCTGGTTCAGTTCCCCTCTATAAAATGGAAATGAGAGCCCTTTTGAAAGACTTGGCAGATCTCAGTTTCCATTTTTGAAAGGTGCTATCTGTACTGGAGAACAGATCTGTGTCTCCTCTAGCCTAGACCACAGTAAGTATCCACAAATTCACCCTTTGTGAGGGAAAGATTGTTCTGTGGTCCCAAGACCAGTCATTTGTTTGTTCAGAAATCAGATCTCCTTTGCCCAGGGTGCACTTACTAAGCCAGACCCAATTAACTGCTTGTTAAAGAGCTTCCTTCCAAAGTGTAAATTTCAGGTTACAAAACTCAATTATTGGCTGTTGCTAAACACCCAAAGATTCCTGCTGCAAGAGGAAGTTGTTCTGCTCAAAAGCAATGGCAGGAGTACCTCCCCAACCTAGAGCACTGTACTTAGTACTGATGGGCAGGTGGTGGGGTGTAACACAAATAGCTTTTGAACAGTTTAGAGCAAGCCTACTGATGAGGGAAGGCTATAATAAAGATTGTTATAGCAATCCCAAGGACTGTTAAAGAAAGTAATTCTGCCTACTTAAGTAGTGTCAGACAAGTGGAGCTAGCTTTGGGGTTTTCAGTAAGTAGAGTGGGTAAGAGGTTTGTTTACCATCATATTCAAAAGCACACCTAGGTGAGATGTGCACACCTGAACATTGTTACTGTTCAGATTACTTACACTAGTGTTGGGCAGCAGATCAGTTAATCTTCAGTGCATTCAGCTTTAGTCCTCTCTAGACTGTGTAGCTTGGCCTCCTAGCAGGCATGCATAAACTCTTAGGCCAGTTTAGTGAATAGTGGGGCTAGGGGCCTGATTTCTAAGCTTAGGCTTCCAATATTATGAGTGCAGGTTTGTCTCCCCCATGAATTGCTAAGGAAAGAAAACACACAATAATTACAGGCTCAGGTGTGCTCACAGAGAATGAAGGACTAAATAGCCTATGCATTTTATATCACATTCACTGTCATATGAGCATGCAGTTACCAGATGTGTGTTTTTGGCTACATGGACATCTACTTCCTAGAACTGTAATGGTCTAGTCTAGTGTTGTAATCTGAGATTACTTGAATTTCAGTGCCCTAGGAGGGTGCTTCAGCTATTTCTGTAGAGTGTTGTCTGTCATTCTCATCAACACAGCTTGATGCTGCAAAACAAGAGGGACACAGAGAAAGAGGAAATGGATCCCCTTTATTGATTGGTCTGAATCTAGAAGTCATTGTCTACTGAAGACATTTTGTGGAAAAAAATTGAATTTTAGCATGACACATGGGTTTTTTCAAGTCTTAAATGTTTTCATATCAGAATCACTGAACATACCAAGATGAAAACATTGAGAAAACGCTGATCAGAAATCAACAGTTACAAATTTGTAGTAAACTACTTTTGTAAACAATGATTTACAGACACCTTCCTGTTTGAATCAGACCAGGTGTAATTCCATATTCAAAGGCTACTGGAATTTAAAATAATGCTTAGGCTCTGGGTGTTATCAAAAATTAAAACTTAGGGAACAACCCTAAAAAAATTGCTTCACAATAAGAAAAACGAAATTAGATGGGTAAATGCCACTCTTATCCTATGCCTGTGAGGGTTATTCCTCAAAGGAGAGGCTGCTTGACTACCCTTATTTAGTTAGGATACCTTGCAGCAGCAATAAAGAGAACACACAGATTTCCCTCCTTTATGTAAATTAGGCTAAAGAACAGATGTTCATACAGTACAATTAGCTACAGGCTTTGCAGGTACAAGCCTCTATTTCAAACATACTATGGTTTTCATTACACTGAGGACAGGAGAAAAGAACTACTTTGGAATAGCACTCCATTTTTCACTTTCCCAAATTTAAATTCACAACATGGGGAGACCAACTTATAGCAGTGTGTCCTTGAAGATGAGTTAAGAAAATAAAGGAAAGTTAAAATCAGGGGGATAGGAATTCCAAACACAGTTGTTCACTTTACACCTGACATGCTTCAGGGTTTTCACGTTTTCAGGAAGTCTAAAGATTTTAACACTTCCAACCAATTTTAACTCTGCAGGATACAGCATTTAAAGACACCAGCAAAGCAAATCTGCAATCCTTACACCTCATGAGGTTTCCAAGACAGTTTGCAAACTAGCAAAGAGGAGTCAAATCTCTTGTTGCTTTCTCTTTCCTACAGTTGGGGCAACCTGGGGCTCTCTTCAATGAACACCATCACACTTTAAAAGATTTACAGCACAAAGGGTTCTGTACCTCTTCCCATTTGTTAACTACAGGCAAAGGGCATCACAGACCTATAAAACACAGCACTTGCATGGACTCCAAGTTACAGCTAAAACAAATTTTTATACCTTCCAGACATAAGGAATTGCAAATACAGGTCTAAAATTAAACCTTTTTCAGTAGGCTGAAAGATCGTGATAAGTTTGACACCCTCTTCCTGAGACAAATGCTGAACATGGTCTTGTTTCCAATTGCTGAAGGGTCACATGCTGCTTAAATGTTTCATTTAATATTTGACTTTACCACCCACTCATTCAATAGTTTTCTCTTCATATCAATACTTGTCTCCTTGTACCCCAGAGCACTTAAACTCATGGTCCTGGGGCCAGTGCAACCATATAAAAGTGAAACATGGCAAACAGATTTCAGCTGACACAGTGGCCATACTAATCAGATGCATGTATACATGTCCTACATGTATATTACTACAGTAGAGGCCTCCAATTCCAGCAGGCACTGACAGATGAATGATTAAAAAGACCCTCTTCTAGTACCATAAGCAATTTTTTTTTTAGAGAGAGAGTCTCTCTATCAAGTAAAGTTTAGGGGTTGGTTCAATATAAAAAATTAGGTTTACATGCAAATCATTTTTCTTACTGGACTAGGTTTTAAAATGCACGTTAAAAGACGTTTCAAAATTAGAATGAAGTAAGCAATAATCACAGTATCTTTTTCAAACTGGCTGTCAGAGCCCAGAAAGTTGACTCTTATGTTCCTTGATTACAAAGCTCAGAAGTAGCTTTATTTTATTTTATTTTTTTAAACTAGAGCAGTGGATATATTTTTCTTGATGGACCCAACAACCCACCCAGAGCCTTTGTTCAGTTAAGCAATCTGCTGTGATTTATATGGATATATATGGTAGTAAAATTTGTTTAAAATAGTAGCCTTTTTCAGCTGCATACAATGCAGAAACTGAAAACCTTAAAATAGTCTTTTGGGGCACAGTTAAATTACCAGTGTGCATAACAGTGAGGTATGACTCCAGAAGCTGCTTAGTTGGTTTTTTTTGTTTTGTTATTGTTTTTTCTTTTTAAACTGAACCATAACATACCCATGCAATAATATTTCTGCAGTGTTGCTAAATAAAACTGACTGCACTGAAAATTTACAATGTGGCAGAAATTTAAAAATCAAAGAAATATAATCTTACCCCAGCAGACCTGACTATGTTAATGTACAGAATTTGTTAAGGGGTCAGTCTTAAAAATCAACATTTTCACAAGAGCTTGAACACCACTGTGTCTACGGAAAAATTAGATTGAAGCACACCACCAGTAAGAGGTGGCATTGCATTAACGGGCAATGATGCTTTGTTGGTTGGGAGAGTAAGGTATGAAGAGTACTCTACACTTGAGAAAATGCTTTAAAAAAAATTACAAAATGACCCCCAAGGTTTATGCAATGATTTGAACGTAAGTACACCAGAGACTATAGCAAGGGAAAAAACACTGCAAAAAGGACTCTCTATTTACAGAAGAATGATTTAAAGACATTATGGTTTTCTTTACAAATAAATGTAGAACAGGAATAGTCCACTTCTTAAAAAGTCTTTACATATTTATCTTTAGTACGTCAACCCTCCTTGATCATGATCCTCCTACACATGGTCTGTGCAGACGGAATCTTTTCGATTTACTCTAATAGCTCCCCATTATTTCTTCATGTGTGGCCCTTGCTCTCTTGGGAAGTCCCTTTGGGCATAAGTCAAAAATAGAGTTTTTTCGACCCACAAATAAAAAAAACCTCTGCATAGTTCAGTCATCACTGTCAGACAGAGTCTCGTATTGTGCTGAAAGCAGTGGTGCAGGCTCTCGCTCCCATATCCTGTTCTGTTGGTGAGTGGCTGCTTGGCTCATGGATGGTGGGGCACACGCAATGGACGTTGGTGGTGTACTGCTAAGCATCCGCATCGTCAAGGGGTTGTAAGGAAACTGAGTTGATCCTAAGTAAAAAAAGTTTAGCTCAAATAAGACAGGCATCACTCCAACCAGATCTTCAAGACTTAACTTTGTTTTGTTAACCAATATTGTGAGGTTCATATGCCAAAGAAACGTGGTGAATGGACACGTGACAGATCAGAGGTCAACACTAGTGTTTTCCACCAACATTCCAGAATCTAATAATTTTAACACCAGACCCCTGAGAAAGGGAAAGTTAAATTTACTCCCTAAAATTCCCATTAGTTTAAAACAGCCAAGATCACATGCAATTTGTTTACATGGAGGCCAACTCTTGATTACCATCATCTTAGTTTACGTGTACAGCTTTAACTCAGAACATTGCAGTAAACAAAACAAGTCATTCACCACATTTCTTTGGCATACGAACCTCACAATATTGGTTTTATAGTACACTGGGTTTCAGTTTCAGGGATTAGAGTGATCCTTCAAGCTCTGTGGATCAAAAATTTCCCCAAAACACTGATGCCTCTCACTGTACAGTGAAGAGTTAGTTGCAAGGATCAGATTGAAAACAGAAAAAAAATACTTCCTAAGTTAAAAAATAATTTCACTCATCTCAGGTGACTCAGCTGCTGATAAAGAATATTACAATTTTTGAGAGGACTAATTAAACCACTTGTGGTGTGAATGATCTACTTTGGTGTTAAAAATGCCTGGTAGAACATTCTCTTCCCTTGTAAAGAGATGGTTTGCTACTCTGCACGTATCTGATTCAAAAAGATCCCTGTTTAATGAATCTGGATACTGTGATCCATTTTAAGTGGTCCATACACTTAAAATGGGTCTTTCCACATCTAACCTTACCATACGATTCCAGTTCTAGTTCTCTTATTTTTTAGTAGTATTTCTGGCAACATTTCTCACCTGTTGAAGAAGGCCTATCTTCCCAGGCCCACACTGGAGTCTGCCTGTGGTAATCTCCTTCTGAATGTACAGATGAGACAGAGGAAGGTCTTTCAGTTCCTAAGTATCCCTGCCCAGGAATAGGAGATTTAGACTTCCTACTATTAGACTTGCCAATTAACTTCTGCTTGCCAACTCCCCCTCCTGAAAATGGAAGTCACAGTAAATAGATTATTACAAAAATACAATTTAGACTCAATAATAAATTTATAACCAAACTGCCATATAGCAAGCTAAGTTGTATAAAGAGATTAATTACAGCAAATCAAATCTGGATTTCTTCACTTGGAGAGTTACCTTTAACCCTCCGGTGGTAGCAGCCTATAGCTTCTGTTTGCTGTTCATGCACCATTGCTGAGAAATCCCCAGAGCCCTGCGTGGATACAAAATTTATATCCATGGATATAAAAAGGTATCTGCAGAGCTGCAGGTCTTTACCAGGAACCGCAGCAACGAAAGCAGCAGTATATCAGGCCGCCGCTCCCAGAAGCCGGCCCCCCGTGCTGGCAGGTCCTCTGGCGTGGCTCTACTGCCCCCAGCTCTGCCCGCTGAGGTGAGCACCAGGCTCACTGGCAGCTGTCCCTGGTCACACTAGTGTGTACAAGTGGCTCGCATGCTCCCAGACAGGTTCTGCAGACTGCTGCATGGAAGGGACTCCTGTCTGGGAGTGTGCAAGCCGCTTGCACGCACTAGCGCAACCAGGGACAGCTGCCGGTGAGCCTGGTGCTCGTCTCAGCGGGCGGGGCTGTGGATGGTACAGCCACACCAGAGGAGCTGCCAGCACAGGACGCTGACTCCTGGGACTGGTGGCCCAACATGCTGCTGCTGTTACGGTTCCCGATAGAGACCTGCAGCTCTGTGGATACAGATTTATATCTCTGGATATACATTTTGTATCTGCACAGGGCTCTAGAAATCCACACTCCTATCACCAAAGGGTTAATTCTTCAGTGGAGAGGCCATGTAATGCATTTCCTTTGTTTTGAAGAGACAGGTTACTTTCACCTAATGCTAGCTACAGTTACCATGCATTAGTCAGCCATTTTGCAAAGGTTTGTGTACACTCTTTAGAGGTGCTGTTCCAGGTAGGCATCTTTCTATACCACAATGCTATGCAGGTGCACCACCCCACCCATTCCATCCTTGCCTATCATAGTCCCCATGTTTTCATTAAAGGAAACACTGGCTAAGACTCTGGAGTACCAGCACTGCTTCTTTGAACTGGAGGGGACACCGCTGAAGAATGAGGCACCTGTCCCCAACCCAAGGGGTGAACATGTCGCCTCTATAGCACTGTCAGGGAGCATGGATTTCTCAGTTTTCATGATTTCAAGCTCTCTTAACTACTTCAATTACACCCCACAATTACTACCCGTCTCAAGGCCTTGCAATTCTGAGGACCTGTAAGATGATTTCTCACCTGAATTGGGTGATGGATTAGCTTCCTCTCTACGGGCCTCGCTATTAGCTGAGACTGCAGGGTTGGAACTACCAGGTGCTATCCCCATAGGCTGGGACATTACAACTCCATGATCCTCCCCTTTGTCATCAAAGTTGCCCATCAGTGCCTTCCTAATAATGTCTTCCAGACCCAGATTACTGGCAGGATCTGCGAAGGAATGACCCCTAGAACTGACTGCACCTGGGAGAAGAAGAAATTGTGAGGGGAAGGATGGGAGGGGACGACAAAATACACCTCAAAAGAATTATAACAAAGTGACAAGGGAGAAGATTTTAAAGGGACAAAGGAAGAAGAAAAAAAACAAAAAACAAAGATGAGCAGTTTATGCAAAGCTTCATGCACCAAGCAGCTCACAATGGCTACAATTTAGACATGCCAGCACCAAAATTAAAGAGCCATGTTAATTATGTCAGACTGCTCTTTGGACGAGGACAAGATACTTACATGTGTATTAAAAATTAAGAGCCAAGGCAGTTAAGGATGCCAATTCTGACAGAATATTAATCAAACTGACAATCATTAAAATATGTTGGTCATAAAAGGAGGAGACCCAGAAAACAGGATTTCTCTCATGATGAAACATACAAATTCTATGTTGCGACAATTATTTTACAAGTGAAATACTAAATAAAGAACACTGGGCAAATATTGATCTTCACAACCTCTCCCCCCTCATCAAAGGAAATCATTATTTTAAAGATAGGGAAACGGAGGTAGAGTGGTAGGGTGATTTGCCCGAAGTCAGAGAGGGAGTTTGTGGCACAGCTTGGATTACTACCTCTGATTGCCTCTAGAAGTGACAAGTTATGAACTACACAGTGATTAGGCAGGCGACTGGAAGTGTTTAATAGTTACTAATGAACGAGGAGTACTTTAGGACAATTTCTTACTTGATGTGAAGTTACCCGAACTTAATGTAAATACAGCAAATACTTTAATAGCAGCAAAGTTTCTTCCTTCTATTTAAAAAGTTTATGATAATTCAGAAAATAAATTTAGCTATGAACTGTTTTAGTAGAGAACTCTGTTGCAAGTGTTCACAATTTTGTTTAAATGAGATGCTAAGGAAAAGATATTTGCACGATTATAACATCAGTGCAAGAAAATTACAAGCCAAACTATAGTACAAATTAAATTTCTGCCTTAAATTGCACTTTAGACATACATTCAAATTTCCTTTTATATTCATTTTGCTTTTCCTTAGTCTACTGAAACCGGAATTTCCACATTTAGGGCTCTACTGGCTTATTTCTGCATTCGCGCACCCCACCCCTTCTTATTTCGGAGTTTCCCAATGCGCCTATTAAAAAGTATTACACTCAGCAAATTCTGTTACAAGATACGTTTCAGGAAGATTTACCTGAGGTAGTGACTGCTGGCAAATTAAATATTTCAGTTCCTGGCTGAGCAGTTGCTGCAATTAAAACACAACATTAAAGTTTGTTTTATATTACTGGTAAGCACTACACGTGTACTGATGTGTGTGTGTATTTGAAGAGTCTTCTCTCATTAATCTGCAATTTTATCTGCTTTCACTTCACCTTTGGGTTTTAGTGCTGTGAATGTGCATCACAGGTTGCTCAGTAAAGTAAAACTATGTGTAGAGGTTCATCTTTAATGTTGGTCCAGAAACACAATCTCAGACAATCTGTCTGTTAGCTTTCCCTTAAAAATACTCTTTCAGACCCTTGAAGGTTTTCCTGGTCTCAGAGGTCTTTAAAATGTTTTTGCCTTTTTTTTTTTTTTTTTTTTTTTTAAAAGCGGCTATGTTTATTTCCCTGGTTGAATACACATTTTGGTGAATGTATCATATGAATTTTGATACCACATATGTATTTACTTATGACCATTTAGAACTACTTTGAAATGGCTGGAAAAAATTAATTCAAAATTATTGGATTTATAACACCAACATTATGTAATATCTTTACTGATCTGCAATGGCAGATTGACCTGATACTGACATGTAGCGAACAGATAATCAGCTAATGACAGGGGTGGACACTATATTTGCGTTCTAAAAGTCCAGATGAAAGTTTAGCTGAAATGCACCAAAGCAGGATCTATCACACATGCCCAGCTGGGACTATTAAAAGACAATGACAATGTTTACCACACTTATTTACACATTCCTGGTACTTAATGTTCTCACAGAATGAGACAACATTGGCTTGACATGGGTCTAACACCACAAATAATGCCAGCATCACTGACCCTACTTATGTAAATAAGAGATTTTTGTGAATTTGGGTGTCCTTGCTTTTACATCAGTTTTAAGAAAAGCAACATTTATAAGATATTCCAAAACAACGAGGTAGATTTCTGTGAAACAGAAATTATCCTCTTGCTCACTGCAACATATTCCACTTTTAGCAAACAGATGTGCTCTAATCACGAGCATTAAGAGGTTAGGAGCCAAATTAAATTCTCTTTACGGCTAACTGAAATCCCCATTTTGCTGGAATACGTTCATTCAGGGAAGTACAACATGGTGTTAATAGCATGTTTCACCGTGTTGATATCTGTTTCCTAAACTATATACAACTTATTTGTGATTTAGAGGTTATCGTACTGACACCCATAATTACAAGAGCAAACAACAACAAAAAGGAGTCTTTGAAGCCCTCTGGCAGCATGACACCTCTTCAGTAGAATACATGTAAGGAAGCTTATGTTTACATATCTTATACATCAAATGGAAAACCCAATAAATCATACATTGATAAGAGTGCAGGTTTTTGCCCAATGTTTTGTGGCTCCAAAATAAAACGCTTGCCCTTAGTTTACAGAATATGTTTTCCTCTCTCAAACCAAATATTAACCTTGTAATTGTAAAATAAACTCCTACATACATAAATACGAGAGCAATACATATATATGGCAAAACTTCAAGTGTTTGGTAGTAATTTTTTTAAACATAACATTAAATAAAAAAAAAAGTGTATTTGAAACAAGACTGGGTTAGGCTTTGCATTATTGCCATCCAAAGATACACTATGTTAGAAAAGGCAATGAGAAAGTGAAGTCCCACTTACCCATGTCAGAGTCACTTCCACCAGAGGAGTTCAACTTACGAAATATCTCCTGTTTCTTGGACTTCACCATTGGAGAGGTGTTTTCAAGCTTGGTGAAAAATGAAGGCAGGTAACTTATACTCCCCGGAGAGCGAGAGTCAGTCCTGCTGAGACCAACATGTGTCAAAGATGAACTACACATCAACATGCATTGCTTTAAAAACCTTCCCATCACTTCTAAACTCTGGCATGAGTTTACACCAGGGGCCCAAATTCAACATATTTTATAACCCCCCATAAGTAATTTTATGCAGAATAGATCTATACACTCAACTCAACTAGATCTATACACTCAACTATTGTCTCCATTACCTTAGGGTCACCCAAACTTTGCCCAAGTGAGTGCCAGACTGATGACTTGCCAAGCATAATCACTACCACCACCTCAATGCATTTGATTGGTATATCTTAAAGCAATTGACAATGGAGTTAAGTATCAATATTTCTATTATACAGAGAATCTGAAGCATGAAGTGGTTAAGTGACACGCACAAGGTCAGTGCCAGAGTCAGGAACAGAACCCAAGGCTCCTGACTCTTAGTCCTGTGCCTTAGCCACTCAACCATATTGCCTCTGAAAGTTAAGAGGAGATTCAATTTTCATCACTCTGGGGCCTAAACCAGTTGATTCTTTTAAAGCACATTAGTTGCAATGAGAAACCCAAAGATTGTATTATGATAGGTGGTTTGCACATATGGAGTCTTTCACCCATGCCTCTCCAAGCGCTTTACATAGTGAATTTCAACATCTCTGGGAAGTAGGTAGGTACACACCCATCTGCAAACAGGGTAGACAGAGAGTGGCTAAATGATTTGCCCACAGTAGCAGAATCAGGAACAGAATTTATGAGTCTTGACTCCTACTACACTGCTCTTGCCATTAGACAATACTGCCTCACTTCAGAGATTAGAGCTGCTGCTGACCACTCAGAGATACAAGTTAAGATATAGTAAGTTCAGTTTTTAGACATACCTTTGTTCAGCAGGCTCAGTTCTTTGGGAAAGCAATATAATATTGTCTTGTTTCTCATGTACAACTGGGACCTGAGGCGGTGAGATTGGCTCATAGGGTTCTGAAGAGACATGACTTCTCTCTGGGGACTTCCCAGGTCTAAATTTTTAATACAAAAAAGAGGTACTCTTCAAATGTGTAACCAGCACAGTTAAAAACAAACTCCAGTAACCAATGATCGAGACTATATTGCTTATATATCATCTAAGTCTATGGTATCCCTTGGGATAAAAGATATTACAGAAACAAGACTTCAGACTATCCACATAAATTATTAATTTCTATGAGCGCTACGTATTTATGTATCTTCCTTCCCTCAAAGCTTGGAGATCAAGTGCAGATAAATCTAGTATAAATGTGGAGATGGCTATAATCTACAATGCAGCACCAGTCAGTATTTATCATTTTCCTTACTACACTGTTAGAAAGTTAAGCCATATATTCCTTCAATTTGTTGAAGAAAGTAGACCAAAAATTTAAGTTGCCTTTGGACAGCTAAGAAAGGCTGAAGGATAAACCTACTTCAAATCAATTAAGCCTAATCCACGGTTAATTTTTATTGGCTACTTATACAGGCATTGGTTGAATTTACAGTTAAACCAAAAAAGCCACCACTTCACCTTGCTCTGGATTTGTCAGAGAGATTTTCAGGAGACACTCTGGCACTTGGCCGTTGATGGTGAACAGACTGTGACTCGGGGCTGTAGCGGTTTGAAGCCTTTGCCCGAGTAGGGGTAGAAGCTGAAGCAGGGGCCGAGTTCTGGAATGTACTAGTCGGAGGCTGCAGGGATGCCTGTGAGGCTGCTTGGTTTCTAGCAAAGTCTTGTGTAATAATTTGCTGTTTGGGGGCAAAAAACAAACAAAAAGAGTGGTCAAAAATCTGGCCTACATTCTCTCATTTTAGGAACAAATGCAACTGGCATCACACACACCAAACACGATACAATCTGAACTTCAGTCATGTGATATGTAACATGCCATGGTTTCACTACCAATATCGTAACCTATTATAACTCTCAAATAAAATGTAGCATTTCAATGTTTTGAAAATATAAAATCAATCCCAAAGTTACTTGCAAAATTAACCTACACAGATATGGTCAGCAAGTGTGATCAGACGATGGGTCCTAGGTACATGTCCGATCCCTTCTGCCTGAGAGGAAGGCAGTGGAGGCTGCTGGGGAGAAGGAGATTCCTGTTGTGTCCTATATCGGTGAACTGGACCTTCATACTGCCTGTTGGGATCACCTAGTTTCCAAAAAAGCATATCACTCTAATAAGACATTTCTGAAGTTTAAGCTTTGAGAGTTTTTTGAATATTTATAAGTAGATATATGAAACATTTCTGCATGAAATTTTAAGTAGCTTGTCTAATACAGCTTTCTTTCCTTAGTATTTAGACCAGTGGGACGCATCCACACAATATAGCGGCCCACGGGTTGAGAACCTCTGATTTAGACCATTTGATTCAAACAGGCAACAGAAAGTTAAGTACTAGTCTACAACAGCACTGCATCCATATTTTTGGACTGATTTAATTTCACCGTACTTCTTTGACAGCAAACTGAGCTGACGTAACTTGCACCTCAGTCTCTTTCACCAAAATGTAAGTGTGTGCACCAACAACCAATACAGTGAGATTTTAATTATTTTTTTATAACAGAGCATTTTTTCAGTTAATTCTAAATCAGAGCATATGACAATAAAAAGCAGCACAGTTGAGTGCAGTGGTGTTCAACCTTTTTTCATTTGCAGTCCCCTAAAAAATTTCAGATGGAGGCGCAGACCTCTCTGGAAATCTTACACATAGTCTGCGGACCCCCAGGGGTCCATGGAGCACAGCTTGAAAACCACTGTTCTATGGTAATGACAACCTTTCACGGACCCCTAAGACATAGTCTGCAGACCTCCAGGTGTTCGCAGACTAGAGACTGAAAAACACAGGTCTAGAAATCAGGAATTCTCAAATTCTCATCCTGGCTCCGCCTCAGACTAGTTGTAGGGTCTGATCAAGTCAGCCTATTTATCTCATTTTCTCCACATGCAAAATGCGAATAATGCACCCAACCTCCTAGGTGTAGGGAGGTATAACTGATGAGTGCTAAGTATCATTGCATTTTCAATACATTTAATCAAATTTCCCTACTTTTCACAGATCACAATTAAGTATATGCTCTAGAAAAGCTTCTGAAGATTCAAGAGTTATGAGGAGAGGCTGAGGGAGCTGGGATTGTTTAGCCTGCAGAAGAGAAGAATGAAGGGGGATTTGATAGCTGCTTTCAACTACCTGAAAGGGGGTTCCAAAGAGGATGGCTCTAGACTGTTCTCAATGGTAGCAGATGACAGAACGAGGAGTAATGGTCTCAAGTTGCAGTGGGGGAGGTTTAGATTGGATATTAGGAAAAACTTTTTCACTAAGAGGGTGGTGAAACACTGGAATGCGTTACCTAGGGAGGTGGTAGAATCTCCTTCCTTAGAGGTTTTTAAGGTCAGGTTTGACAAAGCCCTGGCTGGGATGATTTAACTGGGAATTGGTCCTGCTTTGAGCAGGGGGTTGGACTAGATGACCTTCTGGGGTCCCTTCCAACCCTGATATTCTATGATTCTAAGAGTGTTTTTAGTTGCAACTTAAAGGCTGCTAATGTACTTTATATACGTAAGTGTATGAGTTCATAGCAACTGTTCAAAAGGGAATATATATTTAAGATACTTGGACATAATTTCTTTATCTACAAAGAAACAGACTTACTTTCTGCCTGGCTTGGTTTGGGTGCCTCTTGTTGATAGGGTTGTAGTTTTTCTTGGGGAGGTACAGGTGAATTTGCAGGGCTAATCACCTCAATGGCATCTCCAGGTGCTTCATATCGGTGGGAAGATACTATGAGTTCAAACAGCAGAGATGTTTTTAAATAAAATGCAAATTTGTGGAAGTGTGAAACCTTAATATTAAGAGTTAATATTAAGAGCCAATAAATCTTGCTAAAAATTGTAATGTATGGAATCTATTTTATTTTCATGACTGGGACAGATCTATTAGAGCATTTAAATAAGCATTTCCTCCTCATTTTCATAATGCATTTACTACTACAAACAGAAAGCTACTATTTTTAGGAAGTATCTTGTGATCTGTAGTGTGGTTAGTTTTGTTTTTCTGTGATTCAAGATAGCCATTCCCTTCTACATCTAAGACTTCCATAAGCATAAACATTGAACGTTCACTATACAGGTGATAATGAGTTTTGTACTGAGCATCACAAGATTCTTAGGAAAAACTGTGTTTGGCTGTAAAGTGGTATGCATAGCTAACAGCATTGTATAAATGAGTATTGTTTTATTTCACGTCAAGCAGCTGTCAGTTATATAAAAGGGAAGATAGTACAGGGCCTGCACTCCATTAGTAGCAACAGGATAAAACAAATCCATTCAGATGTGCCATGTTCTTTATGGCCAATGTAGTAAGTGAAATGAAAAGAGCACATGAGGGAATAGTAATTAAGAGTGAAGACACGTACAACTGCTAGAAGAATCTGAACTCTGTGAGCCCCGATCCCGTGCATCCTTGTCCGAAGCAATCTGCCGAGTGATGATCACATCTATGAAGTTAGCAGCAGTAATGGTGGTCTTCCCACGAGTCCTTAACTCTTCCTCATACCGGGATTTAGGAGGAGGCCCTTTGTCTTTACCAGCCTCTGAATAAACTACCGATGAAGACGGACCCTGGGACTTGCCACTGGAAAAAGCTGCTGACGTGTACGGGCACTGAACAGACCTCTTTTCTGCTTCCAGTGTTTTCTGCTCCATCTGTTGCTGCTGTTCACTAACCACCGTTGACCTGCGCCCCATGTTCTCTTCTATTCTGGTTCCTTCATGCTTATGCTCTTTTGCTTTGACAACTTCCATCTGAGGAGCAGAGGCTGCAGCATCCACCAATGCAGCTAGGGCATCAGCAGCAGTGTTGTAACGGGAAGCAGGCAACCCTGGAGTTATGGAGGGGGCTCCAGGCGTGAGCTGCCTGTTAGCAAATATCAAAAATCACTTGCATTAGATCATACAACAGCAATTAAATGATTTCAGCTGGCTCTTCCAGGCTTCCTACAAAGTACAGCTTTTGTGATGCTAACACCTTTCCCTTAAGTCATTTCCCATAGGCCAAAGACCTAACAGATGGTGGTACTTTTGGTCTCTACTATTTTTCATGCAAAGTAAATAGTTTAGTAATGAGCTTAATCCCAGGACGTATTTCTTTGTAACAGGAGTTTAAGAAACGTACATGATGCGTAGCTGAGCAGCAGGATCCAGAGGGGTAATTACACTTGTCCCATTGGTTCCTTGGAAAATACTGGGCCTTTGCTGCAGCATGTTCTCTTGGGTTCTAACAGAAGGAGAAGGTGAGCGAACGTATCCATGACTGCCAGGTCTACCAGGTTGCTCTGTACCTTAAGTGTGTGGAGAAAGTTAGTGAGTGGGGGAAAATATAGACTGTTATAACGTGTAATAAGTATGTATATAACAATGCATAAGCAAGTATCATAATGCTATCGCCTCCTCCACACTCTTTTTCATATGTCTATGCTGCTGTCAGGCATAGACCATATTTAAAGCTTTCTAAAGAACAGCATCCTCCAATCTGCACTGCACTGAGTGAAAGGCCAATTGTAACAGGACTGCCTCGGTTGATTCCATCCTTCAGATTCTACATCATTACAACTGAACAAAGATAAAAAGAACATACTACCTACCACTGTCAATTACAGCAAAACCTCCACATCTTAGGAATTACCCATTTAGATCATATTAACAATAGGTTACACAGCACTGTTTTTTATTTTTTAGAAGTCAAAACAGAAGTGCTAATGGTGGTTGTGGAAATTGATTAGTTATATTTTGTATAAACAAGACTGATCCAAATGTGGCAATGTACACTCACCAGGCCGAAGGTAGTGCTCAGTGGGAACTGCAGCGATTCTCTCCCTCTCTCGTTCCCTCTCCCGCTCCCTTTCACGTTCCCTCTCCCTCTCCTTCTCCCGTTCCCTCTCCCGCTCCCTCTCAGCGTTGGCAGCTGCAGAAGCAGCCAGATGCGTAGGGTGTCCTATAAGATGCACAGGAGATAGGAGAACTTCAAAACAGCAGTGAAAAGCGTAAGACAAACACTGAAAAGCTCAGCAGTGTGTATTACTTGACACACCCTTGATGCAAGTTGACGCCAGAAAAGAATATTTATGAATGCCCCAAACCACTTTGATTTCATTGATAATTATACACTGGACTATGATGGTTGAACCCTAAAATTCACTGTGAGAGATGGGGTTGGGAAACAACCTTCCCAAGTCACTCCACTGCTTTAATACACAGTGATAGGAGCTATCCAGTCGTCAGATAATAGGAGCCAAATTCCACCCTCGAACAGAAATTAATGGGTTCATGTATCAGATGACAGAATTTGGCCCACTGTATTTAACAAAAACACCAAACTTTTTATTTTTCTAATTGTTTTCTCTTCTTCAGGGCTTCCAGCAGATAAATACAAAACCTATCACAATGGGGCCCCAACCCTGTCTTGGGTACCTCTGGCTGCTACTGAAGCAATAAAGTTAACAATCATCTCTCCCATCACCCAAAGTGAATGGCACGGGGGTTAGCTATTTGAACAGCAGCAAAACACTTATCCAGTGACTAGTGGATAGAGAGGGTCACTATCCTAGAATGTCAATGGATTAGGGATAATACAGAACAATCAGGATTTTTACCTGGTGACATAGATGCAGGGTTGTAAGGCCTTGGCGGGAATGTGAGCTGGGTGCCAGGGATATAAGTGATTCTCTCCATAGGAGGGGTACTTGTTCCTCCTGGATGAGGGACTAAGATAGTGGGAGCCATATTGTTCAGATCAATAATTCCTGTTCAAAAGTTATAATGGAATTAGGATATACTCCCTAATCTCAACAGTTTACAACTACTTAAAAAAAAAAGGAGATATGCATCTAGGCTTTCTACTAGTGTTATACAGAGTTTTGTTTTGCATATGCAGAGACCAGTTTTAAAATGCACCCATTTATATATAAAACTCCACCCTCCAAAACATATTCCAAAGAAAGCCTGGAGAAGGCAGACATACCTCGAGCTCCTGCATATGGGAGAGCTAAAGTTTGTTCTCTAGGAGATAGTCCTCTGGTTACATCAGGACGTAAATTAACTTGCATCTGCTGTGAGGTAATATAGTCATTTAGGATTGTCTGCCGTGTGTTCTCCATTGCATAAAGCTGATACTGACTTGGGTAACCTGGGGTAGGTGAAAGCTGCCTTTGGAACAGGTATGCAGCAGCAGCTGAGGATGAGAAAAAGAAATAAAGGGAAGTTTAGTGTGCAGCAGAGGAAGAGTTTGGAATTTATAGTTAAAATATTTCTTAAGCTTTAATAAGTGTTGCCAATCCTCCAGGGCCAGCTCTGACAGAATCAAAAACTAGTCTTCTCAATGCCGATGTTCCACTGAAAACATGTGTTCTCATACTTAAGCTAGGAAAGGTTAAGCAATCCAGACTGAAGAAATCTGCTTTATGGAAAAAGTCATTAGAGGAAACTGTGAATGTAAATCCTAATGTTCTTTAGAAGCGAAGCACTGAAATATGCACACAGGATAAGGAGAAATACAGGATAATGAAAGGAAAAATACAGGATTAAAGATAATCAGTGGAAGCGGATTGATCTTTGAGTTACAAATCAGTTTCCTGTTTTCAATACCATCTGAGTAGATTCTAAGGGCAAAACAACATACAATCTGGTAATCTCTGAATTACAGAGTGTTTCTCTCACAAAACCCTGAAGGATGGTGGTCCTCAGCATGCTTTTGTTTTATCCCGCAGGGTATATGTTTTTCTTGGATGCCTGCCATTCTTTTAACAAATACTTTACTTTAAAATATCCTCTGAACATCTCCCATTTATGATAAACACAAAAGATAATTTGACAGCTTCTTCTATAAGATCTTTGAAATGGAAAGGGAAAATCCTTTTGTTCTAATGGAGAGAATAGGTAGTATTAACCTAGGAATACTTTAAGAATATTTTGATTAAAAAAAATAGAAGAGGCCTCTTAGTAAAGTGTTGGGCAGAAGGTATAGCTCATAGTAAATAACTTTTTAATTGTGGCTCCACTGACCTTTGCTTTTAACACACAATCTTTTCTGTATATTACTGAAGACCACAGTACTGAAAGGAAAAACAAAACACATTTACCAGGATCCAGAGCCCTGTGAAATTGCATGGCTGAATCTAAATGAGGGGGGAGATGGCTCCTGTAGACTTCTGGAGTAGATCCTCTATGATGGGAGTCAAAGGGACTGTGAGTTACTACAGGATCAACGCCTGGGACTGGAGATTTCGCTGGTACGCTCTCTCTCTGCGTTGGGGTAAGTGTGCTTTTCCTTTCATGATTAGCAGGCTTCCCAGAAGATATTCCAGCTAGAAAAAAAAACACTTGTAAGAAATACACTCCTAATAGTTGGTGAAGCTGTAAATGTTAATTAGCTCAAAAAGGGATCAGACACGACTGACACACTTCAGACTCCTGCACAATACTACACCAGTCAGAAAACACACCTTACACACCTAGAACAATTTGTGGAATCAGAATTTAGTGACTAAATTAATTCAGAAGGACACTATTAGATTTCAGATTAACATACCAGCTCAATCATCCACATATTTTAGTGCCTTAAGTGAGTAACAGTCCATATTCAAAAAAAAATCCACACTCCCTGAAGAAACACCTTTGAAGTGACCCAGTATAAAGTATGAGTGGAGACTGAATTACCTCCTACCTCTATAAAAGTATGTTTGCCTTGGGCGAAAGTTTAGTGGTAGAAATTTGAACAGAGGTGGAACGCTGAACAGTCCACCCTGCATAGTCCTGATCTGTCTGATGCCTGTAGATAAACAAAAGGCCTCAGGCTCTCATCCTAAGAGTCACCAAAATTCAATTTACATAGAAAGAATGAGCTGTCTTGACAAAAACAAACACAGGTGGGCTGATGTAACGACTTGATATAATTGCCCTTTTTTTTGTTTCAGATGTGTGCATGGTGGTGGTGGTATTTTTTGATAATCTGAGGCCCTTCTGGGAATAGCTCTGGGAACCTGAAAAAGGAAAACTTGAAAAAAAGCCAGTGAAATTGCTCAACTATGTCAAAAAGAAAAGACAGCTAAACTTCTTCTGAGGAAACATAACATTTACTTTAATTGAAGAGAAGTGATATGTCCCAAACAGAATGAGACTAATAATTTGCCAAAAAGAATAAATATTTTAAAATTTAGCCATGGTAGAAAAATTGAAAAATTCAATTCTAAAGCTAAGTTGGGATTTTCAGACAGGACAGAGTAACATAAAACTGTACTGGATTTACATCAGTCTTATCTTACCAAGTGCCAAGGTATTAAGTAGTGCTGTTATAGTATCCTCTCCCTCTTTCCCCTCCCTCCCCCGCAAAAGATCAATAATTTTCTTTAACACCCTCCACTACTGAAATTCTCTACTGGATGCTTGAAAATGTTCCCACTGGACAAAACCCATTCCCTCCCTCCCCTTGTATTTTAGGAACAAAATGGAATATACCTCAGATTGATTTAGTGACATACGCATAGAAATGTCACCAAACATCTAACATGGCTCAACCTGTTTCTACAAAGCAGCAGTCCTGAAGATTTTTTAAAAAATCCTTAATGATTTGAAAGAGGTATTTTAAAATATGTAATCCTAAAGGCATTCCTTTACCAAAATTACAATAATTTTAGAGCTATGTCAAGTTGGTGAGGCCTCATCTGGAGTACTGTGTCCAGTTTTGGGCCCCACACTACAAGAAGGATGTGGATAAATTGGAGAGAGTCCAGCAAAGGGCAACAAAAGTGATTAGGGGTCTGGAACACATGACTTATGAGGAGAGGCTGAGGGAACTGGGATTGTTTAGTCTGCAGAAGAGAAGAATGAGGGGGGATTTGATAGCTGTTTTCAACTACCTGAGAGGTGGTTCCAAAGAGGATGGTTCTAGACTATTCTCAGTGGTAGAAGATGACAGGACAAGGAGTAATGGTCTCAAGTTGTAGTGGGGGAGGTTTAGGTTGGATATTAGGAAAAACTTTTTCAACTAGGAGGGCGGTGAAACACTGGAATGCGTTACCTAGGGAGGTGGTAGAATCTCCTTCCTTAGAAGTTTTTAAGGTCAGGCTTGACAAAGCCCTAGCTGGGATGATTTAATTGGGGATTGGTCCTGCTTTGAGCAGGGGGTTGGACTCGATGACCTCCTGAGGTCCCTTCCAACCCTGATATTCTATGATTCTAAGTTTTGGGGAAGACTACATGACGGTGTTTCTAAATATTTAACGCCGATTGTAAAAGTAAATTATTGAAAACAAATTAAAGTTTTGTTTATTTTAAACAAATTTTTTATTTAGCTGCGACCTCTGTATTATATATTGAGCAATGGCTATTAGGTGTGGTTTAGAGACACTAGGCTAATTTGTATGTTAAGATGCTTTTTGACTTTTCCTGGAATTAATTCATGGTTAAATGCCTGAAAAGAAGAAACAACATCCTATGCAATTGGGCCAGAACTGGGAGCGGATGGGTCATTACACAAAGTAAAAACTATTTCCCCATGCTAATTTTTCCCCCCTACTATTACTCACACCTTCTCGTCAACTGTTGGAAATGGGCCATCCTGATTATCACTACAAAAGGTTTTTTTCTCCTGCCGATAATAGCCCACCTTAATTGATTGGTCTCATTACAGTTGGTATGGCAACACCCATTTTTTCAGGTTCTCTGTGTGTATATACATACCTTCCTACTGTATTTTCCACTGCATGCATCCGATGAAGTGGGCTTTAGCCCACGAAAGCTTATGCCCAAATAAATTTGTTAGTCACAAGTACTCTTGGTTTTTTTAATTATGAACATACACACAGCACCCAAAACATATTGGGTGCTTTCCAGACACAAGAGTCTTTGCCCTCTAGAGCTTACAGTATGAAAGACAAAAGACATGAAGAGTGGGAGACCCAGATACAACAAGCAAGGAGTGTGGCCAAGTAACGAATGGCACAAGTGAGTTCCAGCTATTCCCTATTGGGCTAAGTTCTTGTAAGCACTGTGGCAGAATCAGATCATCAAGAACAATCTGAATGCATAGAGCAGTGATATTAAAGACCTGCTCAAGGAAATGCATTCTGAGAGACAGAAACAGAGAATGTTGGGGGATGCAATTTCTCCAATGATGAGATGATTGTGGAAGAAACTAACAGTAGTTGCCTAGCTGAAGACTGGGCATCTCAGCCCTCCCTGCTTGAAGAAATGTAACTGTTCTAAGATATCTTTACAAAACTACTTTTATTCTGATGCCTGACCAGTAAAGCAGATGAGAACTGACAAGGTGTTTAGCTTAGAAAAGAAACAGCTTTTGTATGGAGAGCCTGGTAATGGCCTTAATTCTCTCTTAAGCAAAGGGGGTCACAGATTATCAAATTGACTTCAGCCAATAAAAAACCCACTCTTGAGCAGAGTGGCTTTTTCAAAGTTATTTCCAAGTCTATAACCTTTTACTAGCTTTTCTTTTTTAAACACAAGAGCTGCAAGTTGTGCTGGGGTCCCATGTTTGTGAATATAATTAAGTTAGTGTGTCTTACAGGCTATAGCTTTCTATTACTTAAGCATTACTTGGCAGACAGTACAAGACATTTAAAATTTGTGACACTACAAAACAAACCACTCAAATAAATTGGTTAGTCTCTAAGGTGCCACAAGTACTCCTTTTCTTTTTGCGAATACAGACTAACACGGCTGTTCCTCTGAAACCTGTAAATAGGTTATGACAACCAACCTGGCAAGGACACTGGCTAATATGGCCAGCTTTCTGTTAAACTGTGCTTAAAAAGATTTTGCTAGAATGGTGAAAAAGTGGTCTTCCAGGCAGTGTAAACCATGGCCTAACAGAGATCCACATCTTACAGGCAGCAAAACAACTTTCACGGTTTTAAAAGTACCTTCCATACTAGTCTGATTTGCTTTTTCTTTGGTACTTATTCTCCAGACCCCAGCTCTCTTTCAAAACTCCTCCTAAAAACTTACTTTTGTGGAATTGCCAAAAAACTCATTGGTAAGAATGAGTATGTGAAGTAATATTTAAAAAAAAAACAACTAAACTATTAAGCAGTGTACATGACATATCAGTGTTATTACATAATCTATTTATGTAACCTTGTCCAACTACACTCAGGAAAATTAAAGATGTTATTAGTTTTACTATTGATTTCAATGGGGCTAGGATTTCACCCTAGGAGTCAGAACTCCTGTGGCTTTAACTCCCTGCCTTATCACAAATCTATTGTGTGGTCGTGGACAAGTCACTAACAACTTTATGTTTCATCTTACCCTCTGTAAAATAGCTATAATGCTTACCTTACAGGGGCGGTGGTAAGTTCAAGTGAGACATTTTCAGTTCCTTGGGATCAACAGCATTATAAAAGCAAAAAAGATCACTAAGGGAAAGACTGAACCTTTACTGTAGTGAATGTACACATATATCAACCTTGCTAAGAACAGTAAACATGAAGCACATTCTAAGGTGTTGAAGCCCAAGATTAACACTGTGGGAGGGTTACAAAACCCAGTGTGAACAGAAAGGTTTTCATTATTTAATTTCAATTAATGTTGGTTTTTTTTTAAGAACACTCCTGTTCATGGCTAGCAAACCAAATCCAACAGAACTGTGACAGTTCCTAAGAACAGAGTGAAGTGTTCTATAAATAAATTTAATAACCTATTTTTAAAAAAGCAAATGTCCTTGTATGCTTTACCCAAACAGTGCTCAATCTACAGAAATAAGACATTTTAAGAATTGTTATGATTTTCAATGGTCAGCTTATACTGGGCAAGAAAGGATAACATACCTTCAGTAACTCTGTTCATCATAGGTGAACTCCTGGACATAGGGCTTTGATAGTTCACAGGAGTCCTCCTTGCATTGGTGTCATCATAAATCCCAGGGCTCAACTGTGATTTGGGAGTTTCATGAAGAGTTGACCTGAGGACAGAGGTGCCAGAACTGACCACCGATGTATGACGGGAACGTACAGCCTCCCCAGTCTTTACATCTTCATATTTTGCTCGTTCTACCGCCTTCACATTTTCCGGTACCATTTCCAGCTGAGGCATTCCACGGGGCAGTTTACTTGGTCCAGTGATTAAAGATTTTACATTGTGTTTGATAGCAGACTGGCCGGAGTTGCTTTCATATTTTATGGGCGTACCCTAAAGAGGAGCAGAAGACCATCAGCAGCCAAGGTCATCCTATCAGCTTTCCACTGATGCTAGGAGATCATCTTATAATTTGTTTTTAATCTTTTGTGTTACATACTTACATGAATTTCATGGTATTTGATGCAACTGGATGTTGAACACAGCTACAGTACTTGCTATATCTTATACAAACTGCCCAGCACTCTTGTCAAAATGATACATAATTCCCAGGTTTTTACCAATACATGGAGAAAATGCTTTCAAACTTAATTAAAAACACATAACTGTCTGTTTTCAGCTAACGAGACATGTATTTCTTAAATGCAACAAATACCCTGAATGGAATTACCATTGAGTACCAAGGCAGCAGTAAGAGTCCAGTCCTGGTTTGCATTGTTACCTGAGAAATGGAGCCTTCCATAATTGGCCTTGCACTTTGTACTATTTCAGGAGTCTTGCGACTTTCTTGGCTTAAAAGGTCCTGTCTTGGGATTTCGTGGATGGAACGGCCCATTTCTTTAATGGTAGTGACTCCATCATACGGCTTTCCCTTGGTTATGGCTCCTTCAAACGTCCGTATGGGAGGAGACTCTCTCTTAATCTGTTTAGGATACTTCAGGCCTTCTTCAAAACTCTCAGCTGTTGCTCTTGGTGTACCTTGTGTGGAAGGAAAATAAGTTAACCAAGTCTTTAGTATGTTAACGGCCACTGAAAGATTGTTTTGCACATTTAGCAAACTGCAAATACCAATCACAAACTGGAACTCTGACCTCCCTCTACAAATGGGTCTAACCCAGAGGTGGGCAAACTACGGCCCATGGGACCGTCCTGCTTGGCCCTTGAGCTACTGGCTGGGGAGGCTAGCCCCCGGCCCCTCCCCTGCAGCCTCAGCTCACTGCGCCGCCTGTGTGCCGGCCCCCTGCTCCGGCCGGGCAGTGGGGCTACAAGGTTTTTTTGCTCTGAGCGGCATGGTAATAGGGCGGGGAGCAGTTGGATAAGCGTGGGAGTCCCGGGGGGCCTGTCAGGGGGCGGGGGTGTGGATAGGGGTCGGATCGGTCAGGGGACAAGGAGCAGGGGGGGGTTGGAGGCTCTGAGGGGGGCGGGAAGTGGGAGGGGGGTGGAGGCCAGGCTGTTTGGGGAGGCACAGCCTTCCCTACCCGACCCTCCATACAGTTTTGCAACCCCGATGTGGCCCCTCGGGCCAAAAAGTTTGCCCATGCCTGGTGTAACATAAAGAACAGAGAAGACTGCAATATAGAAAGAGAAGCAGGAAGTACTTTTTTTTTTAATGAACTAATTTTACCACTAAAAGCCATAAGGGAACAGTACTAAGCAATGGTTTAAGACACCGGATGGGTCAGGCGTGCTCTCATATGCTAAAAGCAAAGGCAGCAACACACTCCTCAAATGCTTCCTTATAAGATTATGTTATTTTTATTCGGCACCTGAAGATGCAAAATGCTAAAATATACTTCTTTCAATTTTACAAATTTCCTCATGTAAAATAGCTCCCCATCTACCAATTCTTGCACAAAAACTTAATGTACAATATGTATCAATAACTAACAGGAAGCTTATGCATGGAAAACACTCATCTCTCTACTAAAAGGTTTTAACTTTTGCATGGCTACCATTGTCAGCAACTAGGTAGGGTGCAGCAAGTCAGACTTCTAGGATCAATAAGTTAATGTCAGCCTCTACACTACTGAAAACTTTACCTTGCATTATAGAGCCAGACAGCACAGTCCTCTCCTTCAGTTCTGCATGAGGGCTGCCCCTAGGCAGTGTACGGCATATTAACCCTAAAAAGGTTATTTGGCTGAGTTAGAGAATTAAATACAAGAATGATAAAGTACATGCTACCTACCTAGCTACTGACATAATTTACTATCTGCACTGCAGTTGTGACTAGAGGCCCCAGCCCCATTCTGCTAGGCACTGTACAAGCTTAAGAGACAGTCTCTGCCCTAACAAATTTAAAGGAAGCATATGCCCCACCCCATTACTATAGTATTTAAACATATACAAGACACTGGTCTTGGGGAAAAAGAAGAGTAACGCTTTCCAAACTGTAGTAGTTGCTTTTCCTGCACTCACCCTAATCCAGTCTCCTCACTTGGTGATGCAGAACATTTAGGAGACATGTGAAGCAGAACAATGACTGGTTAAAACCCCCATTCTATCTTTAAAGATGACTTAACATGGGGACCATCTAAAAGAAGCTGAAATGAAGAGCCAAAGAGAAATTTAACTCAAACATCAAGACCCCCTAAAGCACAATTCTGCATAGGCTGTGGAGAAAAAGTGGATCAGAGAGGTATAAGACTGGCATTCAGTACCAGTCTTAGGTTCTCCCACTCCAAAGAAATCAGGAGTACACACCAGAAAGTTAAAGCTAGCAAGTAAATATTTTGGGATATAATCTGTAATCCTCTCCGAACTGCATTTCTCCATCTCACTAAGAGGTATTCAGATGTTCCCTACAGGTTAAATGAAGAGGGAACTAAGAGTTCATGTGACTGGTAAGGAGGGAGTCTCTTCCACTTGGTTCTACAGTGCTTAGAGGAACGTTTCTTTGCCTCTTGTACTCCCAAAAGGCACACAGGAAAGTTAAAGGCTTACAGTTCAACTTCACCATTACTATCTTGGGTCATGGTTTAGGAAATCAGTCATTTTGCAACAAACCAAAAAAATCCAGTGATGCTCTGTTATATAAATATTGGCAGCTGCACAAGTCTTAATTAATAGATGTCAGGCAAAACAAAGTAATACAAAGAAGTATTTGTTGTATTGCTGCTACTATCTAGTCCGCTACTTCTATGCTACTAGTTATCTCTTCGCCAATAACAATAGCTCTAAAATGCTTTTACACCTCTGTTAATATCAAGTTACAGTGATTTGATTTCTATCTTTAAGTCTCCTTTCTCTTCCAGTTTACTGTATAAATATCCTCTTGATTTAGATCTACCCCAATGTACTTGTTATTAAGGCACATAGTATATTTAAAATAGGTGCTTACCCTCTAATGGTGCAGACACTGGAGACTCCCTCATTGACATTCCTTGTTTAATATTTCCTTCCATCGTATCATAACTTCTCTTTAAACTGATTTCATGAGCAGTCCTTGGACTCCTGGTTCCTTCTCGGACGTTCTTAATAGCTGCTAAATTATACAGATGTGTAGTAAGGAAAAGGTGAGAACATAACATAACCAAGCAATCAATTACACAGTAGAACCTTGATACAGGATACCAAAAACTTATTCTAACAATGTTTACCTTTTCAATACTGTACCCAAACATATTTAAATGCCTTTTTAACACTCATCTTTTACTACTTAAATCTTGTAATATTACTTTAGCAAATAAATATTTTTGTCTACAATATTTTGATCTGAAGTTTGAATTTTAATGTTAAAAGGATAACTTATTTCCTCTAACTCTCCTGAGTTTGTAATACTCTCTATTCTTTAAAGGAAGTGTTATTTTGACATTTTCACATTTGTCAACTAATTTTTTAAAACTAATGTAGAAATTAAATACTAGTGTCAGTTTTTATCTCCTTCAGTTATACACTGTGTAAGACCCATCACACCAAGGTCACCTTTCTGGATGATTCTAATAATTTATGATCCCAATACTGCAAGCTGAACTAGGCAGGTGGACCCCTCAACCCACATGGAGTCCCACTGACTTCAGGGAGGCTCTGTGAAAGAGTCTTCCTATGTTAGATCCAATACTCCAGTGAGGTTATGTTAGTTATGGGAACAGCTTGTTTGATGACTGCTTCTGAAAATCCACCAGGGAAACTGCAGGTTTTTTGTAGGTCTTATAAAAATACCGTGTTTGGGGGTTTTTCATTCTTCCAAGTGGAATGGAAGAACAAAATATTGAGTATTAAGGAACTATAAAAGCCTTCTCCACTAAGATTAGAACAGTCTTAAAGCAGTTTAAATTTTGGCTTAAATATATGGATACTCTCCCTTTATATAAGAAAACCTATTATACATTATTCCAACACACACACACACACACACACACACACACAATGTTAAAATGTTGGTTTGAAAAGGTATCTGTATTTTAAGGATAAAATCCTTACAAGAATATTGTAATTATTTTTTAAAAAATAAGAAGCCTGGAAATTCAAGGCGTAGGGTAACTTTAATTTAAGGGTTTGGATAGTGTGCAATAAATAATGCATGGGGGTTATATATTTAATGATGAAGACAAAACAAATATTGAACTGCTCAGTCAATGAGGCAGCTCTGTCCATCCTGTGTGGAAAAACCATGATCTCATAACGTACTATTATCATTATACACATGCACAATGGGGCAGAATTAAGGTTGCATAGGCAACCTTCATTGACATTTCCTAACTTTCAGGTGCTTGACTTTGCAATCTTAGCATTCGTTTAGCTGAGTGGTTTTTGTATGGAATTATATGTAAAAAAATAGAAAAATAATGGATTCCTAACCTGAAATCCACAGATTTGATAGAAGAGGAAACTCAGTTGCAATTTTAAACTATGGACCAGTTATACTACTCCGATATATAAATACTTACTATCATATGATAAGATATGCCCACTCTTGCCTTCATAAATAACATGGCCTTTGGCTGCAGCTTCCTCTCGGCACTTCTCAGGGCTGCTGTCTTCGGTAGCCAGTCGGGTGATGGTTCCTTTCAGCAATGCATCAGCAGCAATCCCAGACTGGGACAATGCTGGTGTACCCTGCAATCAAATCAATTAAGTATAATTCTGAACATACGTAAGATACCGAAAACTGGGCACCAGAGAACAAGAAGTGTAGCTTCAGGCCTATAATCCTGATTCCTCTAATCAGAAATTTCAGGTACAGTTCCTGGTATTTCATGTAATAGTACTAGTGCAGAGGAGTATATTTTGCACTGCCACTTTATGAATTTTTTTTTTAAAATGACAATGGGGAACGCTATATTACATCATTCCTTTGTGACCGGGAGCTTTTTTTTGGACATACTACAACAACTGTTTTGGGGGAAATGGAACATCTACTTAGCTATACTATTATCCAAGATCATTAGGCTGTACTTAATCTTCAAACACTACATACTAATGTATCCTCAGACTCTGATTATAAAAATCAAGAAAGGGAGTTACCAACTCAGAGGGTGTTCTGTTTGCTCATTAACTGTGCCTACTCCCTTTGTATGCACAAGCCACCATAAAACTAAAAATAGAATGTTACTTGTATCTTCGCATTAGAAAGACAAAGGGATTTAAGAATTAGTTATGTTGTTCCTGGGATTTTATAACAACATCTGTGCAAAGCTGATTACCAAGATTTATTTCTTAATTCTTGCACTGCAAGGATTTTACTCAGACGTGAAGTAAGGTACAGCTAACAAGTCTTCATTTAGAACTACTACAAAACCTGTGATATTAAGCTAAAAGTTAGACATGCATGATAATTCTTTGTCAGAGGTGATATCCTGGCATTACTGACTTCAATGGTGTTGGAATTTCACTCTTGGAGTGTTTATATTTACCTATGCAAAGATGTTAAGGATTATTTTTAAAAATAAGTACCTCTGTGCTAGTACCAAACAATAGAAGGTAAAGGGGAAAAAAACCTGAGTAATGGAGCCTCGCAGAGAAGGGATGGTTTCAACAGGAACTTTGTTGGCTGGAGTTCCTCGTGTTATACTTCCTTCTTGTATAGCTGTTGTGGTACCTGAATCAAAATTAAATGAAAACCAATAAATAAGGCCCCCATCAATTCAACTGGCAACTAAAACAAATTATTTGCTTAAAATAATTGAAAGTTCTCTCCAAGGTGACAACTTAAAAAGTCAAACTATCTGAATTTTTTAAAAATGTATTATTGCTATAGGTCTATATATAACAGAAAGATGAGAAATAAAATGACAGTTTTCTTACAGTGGGTCTTTATCAGTATTTTTATGTATAGTCAGTTTCACTGTTTTACCTAGGTCTTCTAAACAAGAAGGGAGAGCTAGTGGCAGGCTTATTCCTAAAACATATTTTAACCTGTGGTTTTTATTTTTACTATTAATTGACTACATTTTAAACTAACAGTACCCCTTTACTTATTATTTGTTAATTTCACATATGTAGATATACCAGATATTTCAAAGAACATTTGCAAGGCAGAAAGACTCAAAATTAAAATTTTTAAAGACTACTAATTATAAATGCTTTTTGTAAGACATATGCACTCACAGAGAACAGTATATAGGAAGCCTGGAATAGCACTTGGATACCCGGCCTTGAAAAGGCCAACAATAGTCAGTAAATCTCAAGAGATTTTATGGCAAGTCAAGTAGTGAGGACTATAAAAATTAACTGACTCATTTTCATCATCCTTGACAAATTAAAATTCATTACTCAACACATGAGTATTTCTTTACCTCGGACCACACCTTCATGCTGTGCCCTGACCAAGAGGCCCTCAGGCTGGGAATTCTGGCTTCTGGGAGAGAACTCTTCTTGCTTGATGTAGGGTATGGAAGCTAGTTAGAAAAAAAGACAAAATTAATTTTGCCACTATTAATGCGCAAAACTTGCATATAATGTTTATGTTGGCTTTAGTTTTCCTACCAGGTTTGGCAGACTCCTGTTGCCTCGGCAGGCCAAGAGATATGGATCCCACAGATGGCTTTGCTGGTTCTTGACTATAAGAAGCTTGACTATGGGATGTTAAGTAAGTGCCAGGTGTTCCCTAGAAGAATAAATCATTTTGATAAATTTTATTTTTGGGTAATGAATAATATTAAATTACTACTCGCATATTAACATTCTAGACTGTGCTTTAGTTTTTAATTATTTAAATGGAAATAAATGATGAGCTGACCAAAATATCTTGTACTGCTACATAATTATAACAGGAACTCTAGACAGCCTAACACATCTCCTGCAGTATTCAGAACAAATATTGAACAGGAATAAATAAGCCAACTCAGCCAGTGAGCAGCTACAAAAAGTTCTTTCCACCCCCACAGGTTGCCCATGTGACTCCTGGCTGGTAAAGGTTTGGGATGGGTTCAGTTTCAATACTGGAGTAAATATAACACTGACTGGACACCATTAGCTTCATTGCCAACTGTCATTCTGTAGACAGTATAAAAGCAAATGGCATTTAATGCCATTCTGCTGATAGAAGTCACTCATTTTTAGTTCTGTACTACTCAGATGTTATACAGTTTTTAGCACTGGTTTACCTATAAATGAACTAGTGCATTCATTTTCTATGTGGAAAGATGCCTCTGTCTTAAGAATTTAGAGCAAGGGTGGCCAAATGCAGTCTACAAAATTCTACTGTGCAGATTACCATGGCTCTCATCTTTAGTTCTTAGGTGCAACCCCGGGAGACTACAGGTCCTAGCCAACTCAGTCTATTAAAGATGAAGGCTACAATCTGCCTCACTTTATGAAAGGAAACTGCAGTTCTTGGGTTTTTGGTAGGCTGGCCACGTGGCTCTTAGTTGGAAGAAGAATAAACACCATGCTGGAGATATGAAGTTGGGAGCAAGAATATATTAAACTTAGAAGTTGCTGCTGAGTAATGTTCTCTTACTTGTGAGATTGAGCCTCCCATAATGAATGATGGTTTTTCTGATGGCATAGTAGTTTTGGAGGATGGAATGAGTGGAGGTGGTGGTCTGGTTGGCCGGGTCGTTGGGAGCCGGACCCCTTCAGGTATATTTGTTATTACTTGATGAGGAGCAGGCTGGAGAACTTTTAAAGAAAAAGGTTTGTTAAACAATACAGCCCATTTCTGGCTCTATCATTCACTACACAAACAATCTTAAAAACAGAAACAAGTGTAATACTTCATCTTACTGTATACAAGAAGAACTGCTTAGTGGTATGTCCTACAACATTTTTAGACGGATTTTTCCTCTGCAATTCTTCATGGCGTAATTTAGTGGAATTAAACTTGGCATCAAAGTATAAAAATAAATAGCAATATCTACATTTTAAAACAACTTTAAAATTTAAACTTTCAAGCAAGGTGGACCAAGTTTTCACCGTACAGGTTTTTTTCCCCACAACCATTTTTGTTCTTAATACTTGATTAGATTTGGGCTTAATTTCATTTAGTCTTTCCTTAATTTGTCCTCTGTTACGGTCCAACATCACACTCTGGGGAAAAAGAACTATAACAAATGTTATACACATTTCTGGATTGTGGGTTATTTTTCCATAGTTGACAGAATAGCTAGAGTCTATTAAAAACACTTCTTATCAGGTACTAATGTATATTTTAACAGGTTCTACTTTCCTTTTTCCTTCCCCCATTCATATCATATTGGAGAATTCTTTTTTGCAAGTTAAAATAAAATCCTCATCTGCCATTTTGGCTCTACGCTGGAGCTTTAATAAATTTCAAAACCCCAATACCGTAAGATTTCATATTTGGTTAAGAAAATACATATTAGAGAAGAGAACCAGCTGATGCAAAATGAAAACATGAGGGTACATGTTCCCCATGACTGGAAAATCCCAAAGGAAGGTCTATTTACAAAAAAGAAAGTCATTTTCAATAGTGCAGATAAGCCTTTAAAGAAAGTTTACTACTACATTAAATCATGGAAGTCTAACCTATGAAGGCAGACCGCCAGTGGCTATTGTGCAAAACAAATAATATTTACCTGGTGGAACACTATAGCGAGCTGCATTCATATCAGGCTGTGGAGAGGCTTTACTGACTTCTCTTGGAGATAGCCTGTATGGCGATGCCGACCTTGCTGCTGTGTTTTGCACCTGTGCTTCCTGTTCTATTGCTCGTTTCACCTCAACGTAAGGCATATAAGCAACTGATTTTCCTATAAAAGTTAAGATTATCATGAGAGAACCACCCTATATTAAAATACATAGTGTGAAAAGAACTGGATCACAATAGCCAAGTGACAAGACCATTGGTCTTCTAAAGTCAAGTGTACTCTTGTCAGAAGTTTAAATGCTTTCATTCCAAAAGAACTTTTCAGACCACATAAGTAAAGACTTCCATACACAATACCACTTAATCACAGCACTGATGCAAATGAAAGACTTCACAGTTAACAACAACGGGTCTTCTTCCCTTCCTGGAATAAAAGGAGCTTCCAGATCAGTTACCCTCCCACACATGACAAAACGTCTGTAGGAGTTCAAGATCAATAAATATCTTTGGATCAGAAATTACTGAGACTTCAGACAGTTTTGCATATTAAACCACAAGTGTACCGATTCCTGTACCAGCTTTTTGGCATTCAATTTGATTCAAATGTTACCCCTAGAAACTGAGTGTATTTAGCCTTGTTAGTCTTTTTGAGTCTTCCAGATTCAGACACGTTTAAAAGTTGACAGTATATAAATAGAGCTGAACATCGTTGAACAACTGACCTTGGCAAATATCATAATTTAAAAATTATTACATAAGTTTATTACTGAAGGAAAAAAGCTGGTGAAATATTTTTTGCAACATTATGCACATTTTTTCTATAGGAGAAGTAAAAGTTAAAAAGATTCAGTCTCTTCCCTGCTTCAGTTTTTATCAATAAAGTTATTCACTTTGTACTTGATAATGTACATTTTCATAGATGCAGACAAAAAACTTCCAACTGTAATTATATTAAAAACAAACAGTACCAAGGAACTCAAGCCATGTGAGAAAGGTTCAGTAGAGAAGCTGCCAATTTTTATTTTTAAATCCTTAATAAATATTTACTTCTAAATCCTGCCAGCAAGATTTAAGAGTAAATATTGTTTTAGACTGAAGACAACTCACTACTATTGATCTCCGTACTCCTGACCACCAGTTAAGGGCTGCTCCTAGTCAATTTAAGAGCAGTAAATCTATATGGTCAATGGCTTTGGGGTTTCATAATTAAAACAATGACTAGGAAAAGGGAAGAAAATTTTGCACTAGAAATAACAGAATTAAGATCAAGATTTGTCTGTATTTTAGAACCTCAATTTTGTTTCACAAATATAAGGGGAATGTGAAAGGATAATTCAAGAATACCTGATTATGAATCAGAACCAGCCTACTGTAGCTGAGGAAGTACACCTTTAACCTCATCAGTTAAACAGTACTAATCATACTGCAAAAAAAATTACTATGTCTACCATTGTACGTCACAGATAAGTTCACTGCGGATTGTCAATAAGTCTGTGCTATTACATGGCCTTTCATCTGGCCACTTGCCTTTAACTCATGCATCATGTGTAAATATCCTAAAACCTATACCGGAAAGTTTAAAATAGAATCTGCGGGTTGTCTCCAATGCATTGAATACAGTGGAGAAATCCCAGCTGCAAAACAGACTTAAAGGAACAGAAACTCTAGAATAGTTTGGGATGTCTACAACTCTTTAAAAGTTCAGAATTTAAATACTAAATCCTTTAGGACTCAAATACATTTTATCAAATTCTTCCCGGCACCCACAGAAATCTTGAATTTTGCTGGCAGAGAGCTTCATCCTCAAACTTTCCAATACTTCATCATAAACTACAGCCAATGCCAACTATTATTCAAAGAAATGGTATTTTGGCTAGGTAGCATTTGTAATTGCAACCACAAGTTCTTCCACCTATTCTAAAGGAACAACCTCCAAAAACAGTTCTCTACAAGCTCTCTCCTCACTATTGTGAATGGAAGAGAACAGGTACACCACTGTTCAAAACATCTGTCATTCTCAAACATACCAATGCTTCTTTTTGCTTTGGCAAAAATTAATATGAAGGTTTTCAAGAAAATGTAATTTAAAACTGTAGTGTATGCTGAAAACTCAAAACTGTTTTCCAAAGATCAAAATGTTTAAGATGTTTCATGTTATTAGTGCTGGTTATGTCACTGTAAGAGTCAGATGTTACACAACATTTGTTCTTACAACAAAAGTAGTGAATGAGGATGTACATTCCAAGGTATTCTAAATCAGAGGTTCTCAACCTTTCCAGAGTATTGTACGCTTGCAGGAGTCTGATTTGTCTTGCGTTCCCTCAAGTTTCACCTCGCTTAAAAATTACTTGCTTAAAAAAAATCAGACAAAAATACAAAAAGGTGTCATAGAACACTGTTACTGGAAAAAATTGCTTACATTCTAATTTTTACCATATAATTATAAAATAAATCAATTGGAATATAAATATAGTACTTACATTTCAGTGTATGGTATATAGAGCAGTATAAACCAGTCAATGTCTGTATGACATTTTAGTTTGCACTGACTTTGCTAGTGCTTTTCATGTAGCCTGTTGTAAAACTAGGCAAATATCTAGATGAGTTGATGTACCCCCTATATGACCTCTAGGTACCACAGAGATACACGTACCCCTGGTTGAGAACCACAGTCCTAAACAGTTTTACGTTTAACAACATTCTGAAGAGGTCTTTGTTCAAGAACTTAGTGGAGCTAAAAGCGTCTCTTTCTCCAGCAGAAATTGGGCTACAATAAGAGATGTTACCTCACTCACCTTGTCTCTCTTTTGTTCTCAGAAGGTTAACTCAATAAGTTTGATTTAAGGATCTAAGTTGGTCCACCCAAGGACGTACAACATTAGAAGAGATTTTATCACTGACTCTCAAAGCATTCGCGGACCAGACGACAGCACCTCTAGCATCACTGCATCCACCACATTAATTCTAGACCAGTTTACTGCCTTGCCACAGTATCAGGTTCTTGATACACCCTTTCCTAACAGAAGGGCTTCCAGTAGGATGCATTTTTCTCTTCACACAACTACATGTAAGGTACTAAAGGGCAGTTTGTAATTTGCTTGCTAATTACTTTATGAAACCTATTCCATGAAATTGGTGATCAACATACACAGAGATGAAACATTAGCAAAGGGTCTAGTAGATTCCAGTAATTGATTCTTGCAGTTTATAATCCAGAAGTTGACCCATGTTTCAATATCTAGGGTTGCTTAGTTCTTGAGTTTTCAAAAAAGACGTCGCCTACCTTCCCACTCAACATTAGGGCTCTTGGAGGTGCCACATGGGCTTGCAGAACTTCTATACTCCATATCGATATGCTCCTGCCTCTGGCGCTGCTCCTCCAGCAATGCTGATTCATGCATAGCTTTAATGTGCCGCTGATAGAGAGCATACCCACTAATGGGTGTTCCAATAGGCACATTACATGGGCTACAAGAGACCTAAAAGGGAAGAAAATAAGTACATAATATCTGTATAATACATATCAAACATTTACCAAAGTAGCTCTCTTTTGCCAACAACAACTCATGTCTACTTGCTCCATGTCAAAGGATGTAATCTACTTCTACATACTTCAAAGGCAGCATCAGAACTTTTCTGGGTGTTTTTAAAGCTAACTGTTCTGCATTTATCATTGGTTTCAGAGTAACAGCTGTGTTAGTCTGTATTCGCAAAAAGAAAAGAAGGACTTGTGGCACCTTAGAGACTAACCAATTTATTTGAGCATAAGCTTTCGTGAGCTACAGCTCACTTCATCGGATGCGTACTGTGGAAAGCGTAGATGATCTTTTTATACACACAAAGCATGAAAAAATACCTCCCCAGGAGAGTGGGGTGGGGAGAGGTATTTTTTCATGCTTTGTGTGTATAAAAAGATCTTCTACACTTTCCACAGTACGCATCCGATGAAGTGAGCTGTAGCTCATGAAAGCTTATGCTCAAATAAATTGGTTAGTCTCTAAGGTGCCACAAGTACTCCTTTTCTTTTTGCATTATCATTGTAATTTAAACTCAATCACAAATGTACTGTGATAAAACAAAGAAACAAATTCTCTCTTGTTCTATGATATTTTTCATAACAAAATGTAACATAAAACAAATTATGGATATTGCAGATTCCCCTTCAAATGACATTAAGAACGTACCATAGGTGGTATGACAGCAGCTCGATGGTGAAGTTGTTGCAAATCCATCTGCCCTTGTTTTATTGTGGAGGATACTAGTATAGATCCAGTAGGGTTTAACAGTGAAGGCTTTGAATCCATAGTGAAGATTCTGGAGAAGGAGAGAGCAGAAAATTAAAACTAGACAAAGTGCAAGATCTTGATAGGATTACAAACAAAAGTACTCCTTTATTGAATTAAATAACTGAAAAGCAAAGAGCAAGTAAAAGCAAAAAGTTACATAAATACCCACAAGACCAAGCCTGAATGGAATACATGCTGCAACCACTCGAAAAAGAGCATAACCTTTTGTACATCAAAATAGCACACAGTACAATGCACACCAGAGACCAGAACAAGTGGATGGCAACATTTCAATAAGTCTGCTTATGTTCTAATTTTAAATTCCTTAATTCTGCATCAGTAATAAGAATTTGTCTGTTAATTTCTTTAGTTGATATTAGATGGGGTGGGATCTGAGTTACTACAGAAAATTTTTTCCTGGGTATCTGGCTGGTGAATCTTGCCCACATGCTCAGGGTTTAGCTGATCGCCATATTTGGGGTCGGGAAGGAATTTTCCTCCAGGACAGATTGGAAGAGGCCCTGGCAGTTTTTTGCCTTCCTCTGTAGCATGGGGCACGAGTCACTTGCTGGAGGATTCTCTGCTCCTTCAAGTCTTTAAACCACGATTTGAGGACTTCAATAGCTCAGACATAGGTGAGAGGTTTTTCGCAAGAGTGGGTGGGTGAGATTCTGTGGCCTGCGTTGTGCAGGAGGTCGAACTAGATGATCATAATGGTCCCTTCTGACCTTAATATCTATGAATCTATAAATAAAATGGTGATTGTTAAGACAGAAGTCATGTTATACATATTTTTTCCTCTACATTATATTTTTCCAATTGTTTATCCAAGTTAGTTTTAAATATTTCCAGGGATAAAGCCTCCTTCACATCAGAAGACTATCAACTCTTGCTCTACATTTTGAAATTCTGGGAGCTTACAGGACTTCTATGAAAAGCCTTTCAGTGTACAAATATCTGCTGAGAAATCAATAAAATGAAGAGAAAAATCCTATTTAACATGGTAGAACTTCCACTATAAAATGCATCAACAAATTATAAAATTTAGAGCTTTGATCATGACTGTAGCAGACTACCTAAATTCTCAGAGGAATAAAAAAGGTCTAATATATTCTTTGCTTAAATCTGAGAGGAAGATGTGCTTTATCATCACTTGTACATCACTAGTCTGAACTACTGGCTAAGTGTAGGATGACTCCTATGCAAGTTAAGATTACTTCCCGTTACACAGGATGTAGGAAGCAATAGAATTGCCCTAAAAATTATGACAATACCTATTGAAAATCCCATTTTGTAGGTTCTTCTCAACTTTACCATGTTAGGAATTATTATGCTAATTAAAACCCGTCTAGTGCATTTGTAAAGCACCCTTCACCACAGTTTTTACTCTTCCTGTTTTTCAGCCACAATTCCTCGAGTTCAACAAACCTATTGTCACCATTTAGCCTGGTAAAAGATCAAGTAGTCACTGTCACTCACAATATGCCTGAGAGAGGTGGCAGGAGTCCAAGGTAATGCGTTAAAATGGTTTGAGTCTTTCTTGGAGAGACACACCCAATAAACAGTGATTAGAAACTTCACCTTCACCACTAGACACCCTCAATTGTGGAGTCCCACAAAGATCAGTTCTCTCTCTGGTCCCATTCAACACCTACATGCAGCCACTAGGTGAACTGGTCAGATGACATGTACTTAAGTGTCAGCAATATGCAGATGACACACATCTCTACCTATCCGTCACAACATGAGACCACACTGCTACCACCATAAAAGCCCCATGCTTGGACAAGATCAGCTCACAGATGAGGCTGAACCTGAGCAAGACAGCGGTGATGCTGGCAGGCAAAGGAAAGCAATTAAAGAGTTTGCAGTCACAGTGCAGTTTCCTTTGGCTGAAAGTACACAGCCGCAATTGGTCAATTTGGTCCATAGTCTAGATCTGAGTACTGATTCCTCACGGACACTAAGCTTCCACATAGCAGCAGCCACGAGTAATGCTTTTTATCATCTCCAGTTGGCTAGGAGACTCTGTCCCACCCTGGTGGACAAAGAGTTGGGGTTAGTCAGTCAGACCTTTATCACTTCTTCACTGGACTACAGCAATGCAATATACCTGAGCATGAAGAATGCAGTATTTAGGAAACTCCAACTAATACAGAACACTGCAATGTCTCTCCTCAGCAACACAGGAAACCTCAGACACATTAGACATGCCTTCCACTCCCTGTGCTGGCTTCCCACAGAATTTCTTAACTAAGTTCAAGGTCTCAGTCCTTATTTTCAAGGGACTCAATGGCCTGGGCTCAGGATACCTAGAAGACTGTGGTCAACAACATCAATCCTCTGGTACAACAGAACTCTCTACAATAAAGCCTAAAGCTTGTCTGTGCAGAGACACAGCTTTCTTGGGGACCAGTCCAAGACTCTGGAACTAAGACCAATCACCACCACCTTCCGCTCAAAGTGCATGGTGCATTTCCTTAACCTTGCCTTCTTTAATGTAATACATAGTAACAAGTACATTTAATAAAACCCTACCAAAACAAGACACTCCCTAAACACACTTCTCCCCCTGGGGAGAGGATATGAGAATAAATATGTGACAGATGTTACGTCAGTTGCTTAATGCACTATTGGAATGTGCTCAGATACTAGAGCGATGAGTGTGGTATAAGAACCTATACAGCTTAGAAGAGGGGAAATTCTGGGTCTCTGCTTCTTCAGGTACCCTGTGACAACAGTAACATACTGGCACAACTCAGAATAATCTCTTCTATGAATGAGGAATCATTACGACTTTCCACATAAAACAGAAACTCTCCATTACATCACACTCTTAAACTAATTAAAGTTATAATAAAGGAGATTCAAAATATATTTTTTTGGATTTGTACATTGTACATAATGCATTGTGTCAAAACCACTTTACAGTTTAACTAAAATGAGAATTCTCTCCAATTTTTTTAGAAGATACATGTGGGGAAGACTTTCCAAATTACCACTTTAGTTTTGGGATAGATCACTGCCTCAATTGATTTTTGAATAATAGTTTGTTCTGTGCCAGAAAATCTTGAAGCAACAATAGTTTCTCCCCAACCCTCAGAAGAGGAACACAGGATTACATATCATGGAGACCCTTGACAGGAATATCTAGCCTTTTGTTTTGCTTTGGAAAGTTTCTCTCATTGTTTTCAATAAGGTGCTATCCTTTCCAAAAAGCTGCTTAACATGTACATGTAGCCTATTCTTGGCACAAACCCCAGATGGCTTAATTTCCTTCCTCCTTTAGCTTTCCAGGCAGGAGTGTGGTTTTTGATGGCTGGCCATCCACCAGACTATCATAGAGAATTCAGGCTATAATTTGCCTTGCTGAAGGCAGATATTTTGTCTGGGTTTTGGGCATACTGTTAGATCAACATTTCCCCTCACTAAGCATTAAGACTCTCCTTTCTGAGAGAGCATATACCTTTCTTTCTGAAAGCCCCTTTTCCCAGTAGGAGTTGATACTGCTTGTAGAACCAAGCATCACCACCACTCATGACACTTGTCCACATTCCGGAAAGCAGAATTCAAAAGAACATGGTGCCAAATAAGCCATTTGAAAAATGGGTGTTAATGTTTAAACTACAAAATATTTGTATTGTACATGCATGCACACATACTAAAAATCTCAAAGTTCAAACCACGGAGTTGAGTGAGGGTTAGTGGTAGAATGAAGAACACACAAACATAGGAAGTGTTCCATATTTTGCTTTAACAATGTGTCTTCCAGTTACGTAATACGATTTTTAAAAAAGAATGTTTTGTGTGCGCGCGCGCACGTGGAGATCTCTAGTAGTTTAAAAGTAACTGAATATCCTTTGTCACAGACATCCCAAGTAGAATTTGGGTTGTCTCTCTCACCAACAGAAATTGGTCCAGTATATTACCTCACCCACCTTCTCTCTAAGGTTAAATTAATGTTTCTCTCATAATTGAATAATTAAACTCACCTTTGTCTTTCAGGTTCCCCATCAACATCTTCATCAGCACTACAAGTAGCACTAGAATCATTGTCTGAATTGGGCTCTGGTCTTGCTGGATTAGTCTGCTGTGACAGGCTGAAATCCATTTCCTCAGGTTCTGACTTTTCCTTGGGTTTCTCCAAATCCCTCTCTTTGGTATCACTCTCTATTTTCACTTGAATGTTCTCGGGTAACCTTATTTCAGCATCTACAGGTTCTGCTTTAGTATGCACTGGAAGGTTGAGCACAGGCTTAGCTTCAGCTGGGTGGCTTCTACTGTCCATCTCCATTGGCTCCTCTGCCTCATTACTTATTTCTTCCTTAACTTGGAGCTCAACATTCTGATTTTCAGCTGTTTGTGCACTTTGGGCTGCTGAGGAGGGGGATGTGCTAGGTACGGTTTTAATGGCAGATTCCTGTTCTGCTGTTGTCTCAGTGGTTATCCTAGCAGCAGAGCTCTCAGACATCGCATCTTCACTGGGTTTGGATGCTTCCACTGGTGAAGGAGATGGAGCACTCTCTGTATCTGAACTATTTTCAGCACCTGAAAGACATTATTCTTGCATAAGCACTCAAAATATAATTAACACGCTCTGACTGGACAGCAAATAATTGCTCTCATTTTACAGCACCCACAAATATATGAGGTATCCCACAGTACAAATAAGACTACAAGCCTCTGCCCCAAAGATATCATTCACCACTTAATTTCACACCTAATGCAATGATGACTTTACATGGGAAGCTTTTCATCATTTGTGAACAATCCAAGCAACTCATTTTCAAACATGAATTACACAGATTTATTGCTTAGCGCAGAAATCTCTCTTTCAAAAAACTTATTTTAGTTTTAGGTATTAGCCACAGACTATACATTTAAAATTTCTTCATTTTAAGAGTCGATACACTTGTAGAATTGGAATCCAGACACTGAAATACAGGCTGCAACATGAAAAAAAGTCTGCTATAGGCTTTCACACAGCAGAGTTGACAAATTTTCAGAAAACAATGCTGTGCATCACAGCTAGTGACAAACTAGGGTTTTCAATCTATAGGAAGAATTGTAAATTAGCATTATTAACAGCATTTTGTACCATTTTAAAATAAATGGTAACTTTTATTCATCTTTCATTCTAATCATTGTCCCACAGAAATAACTTCAGTGAACTGGAATCTTAAGGCAAAATTCCCTAACAAACATTTAATAACAAAGTTTAATATAAACTACAAATGCTAAGAGAGAACCATGGTTCCATAATATAGCACAACAGATTCTATTCAGAAATCTTATATTACTATATCAATCCTTATTCCTTAAAAAGCATTTTTACAGGAAATATTTAGTTCAAATATAACATCCTCACAAGCTTTTGGTATTTTTAGAAGGAGCGTCTACATGCCTTTCCCATTCAACTGATGTCTACTGCAGAGCAGATAGAGCACTACACAGCCTACCGGTTAACTGAAAGGTTTAGGTTCTCTCAACTGTCATTTAACGTACGTAACCTTTTATAGACAAAGTACACGCCTGGTAAAATGCTTAAACAGAACCAGAAAGCAAAGGGTCTTCACAGGTTTTAATGGATAAATTCACCAAAAGGATTTTTAATCTTTTATGTTAAACACATGGATCTGGTAAAATTTAAAGATTCATCAATTCTAACTTGTTAAAGCTTCTCTATGATTTGAAAAACCTTATTACTAATTATTATTGGCTTTTATATAGATGAACAATTTTCTGAATAACATGCAGACATCAGCAGCTTGAGACATTAAGTCAAATACTCTGATTCATAGTTTATGAATGTTACTGGATACAGTTCTACATAAGGATGGCCAAATACAGATTTGATGGGGAGTCTAATTATGAACAGTTGCAGCCAACACAAAAAGCTGGTAAGTATTCCCCTGCCTGAAACTTTTCAGAGGCTAGTTACTAGCTAAAGACTATAAATTCATGATTCACCATGTTTTTTTTTATAAGGGCAGTTTTATGTAGCCATTTGCTGTCAGTACGATCAAGTTAAGAACACTGGGTGAGACCAATAGTCCGCAGAGACCAATATCCTGTCTTCCAACAGTGGCCTGTATCAGATGTTTAGAGGGAAAGAACAGAACAGGGCAATTTATAGAGTGAACCATCCGCCTGTTGTTCAGTCCCAGTCTCTGGAAGTTAGAGGTTTAGGAACACCCAGAGCATGGGGTTGTGTCCCTGACTATCACAGCTAATAGCCATTGATGGAACTATCCTCCATGAACTTACCTATTTCTTTTTTTAATCAAGTTATAGTTTTGGTCTTCACAACATTTCCTGGCAATGAGTTCCATAGGTTGACTGTGTGTTGTGTGAAGAAGTACTTCCTTATCTTTGTGTTAAACTTATTGCCTATTAATTTCATTGGGTGACCCCCTAGTTCTTGTGTTATGTGAAGAGATAAATAACACTTCCCTATTCACCATTCGTGATTTTATAGATCTCTATTATATTGCCCTTTAGTCGCCTCTTCTCTAAGCTAAACAGTCCCAGTCTTTTTAATCTCTCCTCCTATGGGAGATGGTCCATACCCCTCATCATTTTTGTTGCCCTTCTCTGTACTTTTCCAATTCTAATATACCTTGTTTGACATGGGGCAACCAAAACTGCACACATGCAGTACTCAAGGTGTGGGCATACCATGGATTTATATACTCCGTTTATAAAACAGAAAATATCATAATGCATCCTCTTTCCTAATGATTCCTAACATTGTTAGCTTTTTTGACTGCTGCTGCACATTGAGCAGATGTTTTTGGAGAACTATAGACAATAACTCCAAGATCTCTTTCTTGAGTGGTAGTAGCTAATTTAGATCCAGTCGTTTTGTATGTGTAGTTGGGATTATGTTTTCCAACATGCATTACATCGCACTTATCAGTACTGAATTTCATCTGCCATTTTGTTGCCCTGTCATCCAGTTTTGTGAAATCCTTTTGTAACTCTTCACAGTCAGCTGCAGAATTAAGTTTATTCAGACATAGATATAGTAATCCCACCTGCTAAACTTCAACCCCAGAGTAAGAGTCTGAAAACTACACTGGACTATTTTAAATTAAATAGAGTGTAACTTTTTGATCATTTTAAGTGACAACTTCTGCAGGTGATCAAACATCACAGGCAACTAAAATGGTGGATCATTTTAGTGCTAGTAGGAGTTTCCTTCCAAACCAATTCTGACATTTCAGTAGTTACCCTCACTGTCTTCTGGATTCTCTTCTTCATTGGATGCTTCGATATCTTCATCCTCCTGAGCAGAGACCGTTGACGCCACGCTTTCACACTGCGATACATCGCGCTCCTCACGAGGCCTTCGTGAAGACTAAGACAGAAAGAATTGAGATTTACTCAATCTTGAAAACTTCCATATATTAATTTTAAATGCACTCTCTCTCCACTTTATATCAGATTCAGAAGTTAAAGAACCCCCTAATTAGCAATGATGTTTCTTTCTGCACTGATTTACACCTTGTTTTAACTCAGGCAGTACTGCAGGGGGCCAAAGAGGAATACAGTATTGTCAAATGCACAAAAGCTTTCAGATACAAGCAGAACCAGTAGTTATTTCACTTGTTAAGATATGTAACTCCAACTAGCGTCACTGTGCCATAATCCACTCATTTTCCAAGGCTGTAAGCACTGGCCTAACTCTGCTACCACTTAAGTCAAACTACTCCTGCTGATATTAAATTAGGCTAGCACTGTGCTTTTGAAAATCCCATCCTTGGTGTTTTACTTTGGCTATATATGCAGCAACATTCAGTTGCTGATGTTCCACTGGCTATCCTAACCTGTTTTGCACTGTTGGTGTTGTTTAATAGCTACATGTTTCAGTCCAAAGATATTACTGGTGGATGAAGCCCCTCTATACAAGTGAGTTTGCAAAACACTTTGAAATTCCTCAGGAGGAAATGTATTACACCAAAAATGCAAAATAATATTACTACTGACCTTTACATTTAAAGTGACTACTACCTCTAAACCGTCTATCTACCCGGGCAATGAAAAGCGGCATCAAGTGCTAGAAGGTACAGAGCAAAAACAGGTGAAATGAAACAAAATGGGAGGCTGAAGAAGTTTCTATTGTGAGCCTCAAGGCCTAACTTTAGACCAAACCCAATTATCTCCAAAAATTATTTAATCCAGTATGATTTACTCACTTTCTGTTTGTGCTGCTGAAGGAGGTTGTCCAGATTATGTCTCCTTTTATAGTTGAAGTAGAAGTTTTTACACTGAGCTTCACTTTTAGTTCCAACCATTTTGGCTATTGCTGCCCAGTTGCGACCATGTTCCACTAACCCTATTTAAACAAAATGCAAGCTTAATATTTACCATGATAAATAATCAGGCTCACCAGAAATCAATTCAACCACACACAAATTCCACTTTAAAAAGGTCTGACTTAAACACAGACACAAGAAAATGGGGTAAATCACACTGTCCTTAAAATGACTCTTGTTGCAATAATGAACCCACCCAACAGATGGAAAAGCCCTGCACTTCATAAAGCATAGCAGGGTGCCTCTGAAGCTATTCCATTCAAAAGTTTTGCCAACATCTGAAACAGAACCAGTCAGCACATTCCCTCCCATGTGCTCATTAGCTAGGTTTTCAGACTTACTATAGAAAAAGTAAATTAAAAATGTATTTAGCAAGAATTAACTAGTGCTGTTAGAAAGCTGTCGGCCCAGTTGCCTCTCCAGAGGACAATGCTCAAACAGCTGTTGTGATGACATCACCCCAGAAACCGGTAGCAGCACCAGTACGATAACATGAATGGTGCAGCTTGAAGACTTTATTTTTGGTAAGTAGTAATCAGCTGGTACAGTAACATTTCGTAAGAGAAATATTCTTTTTTAATACTTTGATATTATGAAAGCTTCACATTTCCTTCTACTATTGAAATAACATCCTACTAAGCCTATTTTGTTAAACTTTCATAAGAAAACAGTAAAGTCAAATTTCCTTGCAAATGACAGATAAAGTACTACTACATAAAATTTCCCATGACAGATCGCACCACTGGTCTATCAAGTCCAGTGTTTCCTTTGGCAGTGCTGATGCATCAGAGGAAGGTGAAAGCTTCATAATGTCCTTGCTTGAGTAAATGTGTAATACGACGCAAGGGCAAATGATTCCTTCCTAACCCCTACAGTGATCAACTGTCAGACTGAAGCATGAGATTTAATTATCCTTATTTCTATTTGTAGTTAAGCAGGCTACTGATCACAAATTATTGAGTCTCAGCTGAGTCTATCTACCCTCCTGTGGCAGTGAATTCCATTTCTGGCTACATGCTGCGAGAAGGACAATGAAACCATCTTTGTAATGGCACACCCGCTCCCCTTATAACGTACGCACAAGGTAGGTTACAAAGACTTAAGTACTGCAGTAGCTACTATCATATTTTGTGCAAGTAATGAAGTACATAAAAGCTACGTTTTATGATGCAGAATCCCTGTTTTGTTTCCTCAATTGGTCATTTAGGGTCTGATACGAAGTCCATTGACTTCAGTTCGTTTGGTTCAGGCTCTTAACAATTAAGACTGGTTCTGCAGTCAGCGTATATTAGCAAGGTCCTACTGTATTTTCTTATTTTGTTCTATATCTATATAGGCATAAATTATCAAATGACTCTTCATCTTGCATGATGATAAAGACTGATCAGTTTATCAAACTTCATAACTGCCACCAGTATAAACCTCACCTTTAAAAATTCTACAGTTCAGGTGTGACTGGAAAGTTGAGGGCTTGAAATCTACAGTGTGGGGCTATTGGCTGTTTGGCATAAATGGAAGAGAGGCAACAGCAATGCTTGCCCCTAAAACCATGTTTCTCTGGGAAAATAATTTCACGAACATTTGTTTACCCTAGCTACCAGTCATCAGCGACATAAGGACAACCAATGCCCCACCAAAGCACTGCATTTCAGTACTTGCATTCCAACAACACCTGGTTAACCTTTACGATCTAGATTTTCAAACGCAGTTTCTTATACAATATATACCTAACCCCTTAACATTTGGCACTGGTGAAATATGAAACTACTAGTAGATTAATGCTTAAATGCTGCCTCAATACTGCCATGTCTAACATGTTCTTCTGAAACATCCCTCAAAAAGAAATACTTAGTGTTGTATCAACCATCTGGAACTTGCTATACTTGTGCAATTAGAATGATTTGGTTTTGTAAACTGCATAGGAAGATATTTCTTGCTTAAGTAGTTTTTAAAATTCATCAAGCATCTCTTTCTTCCACCATCATCTTAGTCTGATATCTTAGACATGTGTGACATTACTTGGATGACCTGAAGCCAGTTCATAGCTGCTCAAGTGGAGGAAGGCAAACTTCTAGGTGATCATTTAAGGCATTTATTTTACAATCCATAGAATATAGCTTTACTAAGCAGAGTGGGGACTGCGTATGTTAGTATTTTACATAAAATCATGCCAGGTATAGTTTTGACTCTAATGAGACAAAGCAGAAAACAAGATCTTAATATAGTATAGATATATTTTTGTGTGTCTCATCAATACATCCAGAAGCTCTTTATGAAGGTGAGTTTTAGCCTTCTTTTCCAGACTGAAAATGAAATGCAGCAAGAGGTTGAGGTTGTACCTAATGTCACAGAGAGGCAGTGGCAGAGCCAGGAATAAAACACAGGTTTTACTCCCTGTGCTGCATCCTATCTACTGGCTCATGCGGTCTGCCCTGTTAGGATAACCGACTTCTTTTCTTTCTGGGACATAAAACTATTGAACCCACATCCACTACTACTATGCACATTTGAGAAAATGTGTAAAAATCCCACACCACACTACCTAGAATAAAAAGGATAAGAAATTCACACCGAGATCATGAAGTATTTCAGATTGTGAAATTCAAAAAGGTTCTTAATCTTATAATATAAGCATATTTTCTCTTAATTAAGTTACCATTTCACAATGTTAAGTATCATCTGAAAGGCAAGATTAAAGAGTAAACAAGCAGGTACTCAGTAAAATATGATTCTGAAAGCTAGAAATTCTCCCCAGTATAAGTATCAGGATGATCGTGGTAGCTCTGTCTACAAGATAGATACACATCAAAAAAAATTACCTAATCCCTACTAACCTCTCCCATTTCTTAAAAATCTACTATAAATAAATATTTGGAATACTGCTGCTCTGCTAATGACCTCCGCACTATTTCTAAATACACTAAGAAAATATCTAAGACTAAAAACTGGATAGTTTTTTCAAAATCTTGGACTCTGGATTCTTGGCAAAAAATAGGCACACAGAGTGACTAAAATCTCTAGAAGATCTTTGAAAGTGATCTTTACTATACATACAGATATACACAAACACAAAAATTAAAGGAGAGCTCCAATGTAATATAAAATTTATTCTAGCCTTTATCTCTGCTTTTGAAATTACAAAAACTCACTTAAGTGTGTTATAATAGTTTTAAAAGATTAAATGACCACTCTCTTGATCTGATTACACAAAACATGACCGTAAATTTTGCTAAAAAAAACTTTGGAAATCAAAAAGTTTAATTTATTAGGAAGCTTTGTAAATAAGGGAATTTTTTTTTTTTTTAGTTGCAGAACTAGAACTGAACAGATTTCCAGTGCTTTTACTAGGAAAGCCATTTTTTTCAGTCCTGCTTTACACCAAACCAGGCCTGCGCCAGGAAGTATACTTGAAGTGACAGCTCTGCAGAGACAATAGCACCACTTGACTGAAATAATAAACTGTTTTGAAATGCTGATACGTTTTTATTTAAAACGTACACCACAGAGCACAAATATCAGTAATATTTCCTTTGAAATCCATGTTTAGGGGTACTTGAATCAGGTACAATTCAAGTTGCACTTGAATCAGAATACTACCGTTGCGAAGGGTCCTTTACACTTTTACAGCACCCATTTTCTATTTTTAGAATTTGAACATAACTTGCAAGCAGTAAGTAGAAACAGGATGTGTTTTGTATTAGGCAGTAGCATAGAAGCAATTTTTATTTTACTTTGAGGGCTATGCAACACCTATAAACCTGGGCAAGCAAAGAAAGCATCAAGCCTGATTCTTAAAAGTAATTCAAGTCCCAAACTTGGAAGTGTACATACTAAAATAAATTTTTTTTGCATGGTATATTTAGAAGTCTTTCTATATGGTGTACAAACATTTTCAGCCATAACTAGAGAAAAACAAAGCCTACAAATTCTTGTGATATGTTTTAGCACAGAGCACTAAAGAACCAAGCGAATTAATAGTTCTTGCAAAAAAAATTTATCTAGTGTCTGCTTGTACTCATTTAAAATTTGACTCCCTGTTGAAGCTAATATCTATCACTAAGCTTTGCCAGAGTTCGAATTATACGCACAATGTTTTAATACATTAAAATTTGCCACTCTCCTTGCCAAGTTACAATGCAAACTCACATTTCAGATAAAAGAATTCATCTAATGGAAAGGATATTGATGTGACTTGTAAGAAGGTGTTACTTAGTGCAAATTTCAGATGCAAATTTTCATTCACATCAGTTTCATTGTTATATAGAGACTACTTTGTAAAATCGTTTTCTATCAGACTGTTGATGGCCATAGCTGTAAACTGAAATCAAATAGCTTTTCCAACAGATTGGGAAAGCCAATAAAAACATCTAAATCTGCATGTTTGTTTGGAAGATTGGTTTGTTTTGTGTGGATATCTGCTTCTAAGAAAAAGCTCCTTTCAAACGCAAAATGAAAGTGAGTCCCCCACCTCATTAATTCAAATTAGCACCGCAGAGACTAATTAATAACCAGAATTGAAACCAAAGCTTTAGAAGGATCACCTTTTTTAGCAATTTCCATTTCTTCTTCTGTCCAGCGAGAGGTCTCCACAGGCTCTGCAGAAGCTGAAATAGCAAATGGTGAGTCCCATTAGACAGAGAAAAGACCAGGATATGCCCGTTCAGCACCAATCACACATTAATCAATTCATCTGTTTACATTAAGGCCTATTCAAGCTATTTGGGAAAGCTGCCCAGGACCATGGGAGGCGGTCAGTTTCTATCACACCAAACTAGGGGTGGGAAAGGAATCTTCATGCTCTCATCAGAGCAAGATGCTAATGACTAGCTTGTTTTGAACCACCAGAAAAAGTGGAATTTTTAAAAATCTAATTAAACTCAGATTAATTCTACTGATACCAGAGTCTGAGCCATTTTAAAATGAAGTTTACTATATATGTGAACATGTGGCTTGTTTTTACTGCAAAGTATTCTGGACAATAAATATTCTAAGAAGCCAAGCTATTTCTAAAAGGTTTGTCTGCATTCACCCACTAAAACCGTCAAAATTTTTGTTGCCATAAATAACTGTCTGTTCTGCCTGATTGTACAAAAGAGCCAGTCCACCGACAGGACTTGGGATAAAATGACAACATCTAAATTCTTGATTCTTAGAGAGTATTTTGGTGGCAGATTTTAATCTGAAGATTTTCATGCAAAGTAGGAACCCCTTTTTCCTCATACATCTGTAAATGCTGGAGTATTTCACTTCCCATGCTACACATCATGGAATCACTAAAATATGTTTATGTAATATTCTCTCCAAAATTACTTCAAACACTGAGCAATGCTCCCAACATCCAAATGATATAAGCAAATAAATTCTTATTTCCATTTTATAGATGGAAAAACAGATGTTAAATGACATGCCCTGGGCCACAATGCAAGTCAGAGCCATGCCAGAACCATCATTAGAAGTTGGGAGTTTCTGATTCCCAGTCCTGTGTTCAAGCCCCAAGGTTCACATTGGTCTGCCACACTCTTGAACTATAAATTGTCCAGCTACACACAAGGCCATGTTATAGAGAGGTCTAATGGGAAACTGTCACGTATTAAAGTGTCCAGACACGATCTCTGAAAGAGCCTTGAAGGCTGAACTAGCGTTCCTGCGCAATAGATGGTACCCAATATACCACAGAAAACTCAGAACCCACACAATTATTTGCGAATGCTTAAAGTTATCAATTAAAACAAAATCATTGGAAAATATTCCAAATTCCAATTTCTGCCAAGTGTCATGTTAATGTTATGCTAGGAGAAAAACCAAGTATGGTCTTGGCACAAGTAGGCTGCTGAAAGTCTCAGTCAAAGTCAAAGATAACAAATGATTTTGCATTTCATTTTTTTTTTAAAAAGTCATTCCTGTAAAATACTTAGCTCCTATATAGCCCTTATCTGTATAGCTCAAAGTTTTGTTTTTTTGCTTTTTATTTTTTTAATCAAGGAGGATGTAACCAGCCCCATTTAATACATGGGAGAAACAGAAGCACATGAAGGTGAAGTTACTAGTCCAGAATTACACTGCAGGTCACTAGAAGAACCAGATATAGAACACTTCTCCTGACCCCCAGGCACTAGAGCACACAGCTTGCCTTAAAAGGCTAAAGAGAGTTGAAAGACGGAAATATAAAGAAATGGAAATATAACCAGCACTTCTATACCGTCTTACCTTTTCCAAGTGCTGTAGCAAATGCTAACTAGTACTTAAATCACCCCTGCAAGATGGTTAGTCCCATCTCACAAGTAAGGAAATAAGGCAGCAAGATTAACTGATTTGTCCAAGGCTGTACACTGACAGTAGCAGAGCTGAAATTAACTCCAGAGGTTCTGGCTGTCATCTCAGTCATTTCACTAGACCCTGCTACCTCACTGCTTTCGCAAAATACAAAATCCCACCCTCTGAAAAGTGCTTGGAGTCTAAAGGTTTAAAAGCAAAAACGTTCAGCACTATTTTATTTTAGTGCCACATATGTATGATACCCTACAATCACGTTAGCCATTAATATTTTCTAGATGTACATATAGATTTTATAGACGTATACAGAATATGTAAAAACACAGTAGGCAAGGTCCCTTCCTTAAGGACTCTTCTACAGTCCGTAGTGAAGCAGTTTCTTGCCTAAAACTATACATACTGTAAGGTAGATAACATGTTATATTCCTTTCTGCAATAAAAACATGCAACTATTCACAGTTCCCCTCAGTATATCTATCCATATGCTTTGTCCTTCTAATCATAATTTAGACATTTAAGTCATGAGAAAAGGGCACTGGGCTTTAGGACACCCTGAGTCTAGCCCTACCTCTACTTTTGATTTGCTGTGTGACCTGGAGTAAGTGACAAGAGTTCTGTGCCTCTTTTCCGTGTCCCAAGTAAAATTTATAAAATGGGGATCGTAGCCATTTTTTAAAGTGTACTGAGATTCAGATATAAAAGATGTAAGACTTAATTAGCATCTATTGTAATATACTTCACACAACTGATTTGTGGAAAGCGGACAAGTTTAGTGAAAGCAGCTGGACACTTCTCTTAAAAGGAAATTTTGTACTTTTCATATTGTCTTATTCTGCTCATTATATTCTGCAACACGACAGGCAGCAAGGATTTATATATAAAATATTGTGAAGGCTCTGAAGGGATTTTATAGAGCCTCTCAGGCTTTTTCTATTATAAATCTATTTGCATGCTGTAACAGACACACTATTGAACACAAACCAAATCGAGAGAATGAAAGGGGTTGCAAAACACCACAGCATGCTGTGGAAAAAACAAACAAAAAAAAACCACACAGCCCCAAATGCTCTAAAGCATTTAAGGGGTTCCTCTGTGGAGGGAATTATTCCACTGACTCCTCTGGAAGAGAATGAAATAGTTAATTACTTAACATGCTGAAGCCTCTTCTCCTACACTCATTTCCTGCATATCAGTCTCCAACACTCATCTGGGCAAACAATCATAAGCAAAGAAAAATGAATGAATGTTTAAAAAAAAAATCTATGCTAGTACAAAAAACACCCTATCAGGAGACACAATGCAATCAACAATTCTCCACCTGCTTTATTTCACTGGATTTGATGTCACTCACGTTTAATATTGTTCTGAATGATGTTCAGCCACTGCAGACAGCTCAGCGTCTTCACAGACTAGAATCCTCCCCCCCAATTTATCCTTGCTTTATCTGCCATTGTGCATAATATAGAAAGCATTAGCAGAAAATGGAATCAGCAAAACAAAGGTTGGAAGATGGATAGGGCAGAAAAGTATTCAATCCACTCAAAAGTTTTTAATGTGGAGTCCGGTGGCACTTTAAAGACTAACAGGTTTATTTGGGCATAAGCTTTTGTGGGTAAAAAACCCACTTCTTCTCTGTTAGTCTTTGAGGAGTCCAGTGGAAAGAAAGCTCAAGTAATAGAACAGTGCCACTTGCTGACAGGTATTTTCCACTGAATGCATTCAATGAAGTGAGCTGTAGCTCACGAAAGCTTATGATCAAATAAATTTGTTAGTCTCTAAGGTGCCATAAGTCCTCCTTTTCTTTTTGCGGATACAGACTAACACAGCTGCTACTCTGAAACCTTGCTGACAGCTGTCACCTTACTTTAATACTATTTTAAAAATCCTCTCCATTGATAATTTTTCTGTATTTCTATTGCAGGAGTCAGCGTGGCTCTGTTTTGTTTACCTCCTTTTTTCTGCATCATCATCAGATTATGGCAGTAGGAATGTGCACTCCTTTAGGAACTCAGCCAGCAGCAAGAGTCTGTATACGGTCTACTGGTATATGCCACCAAAATAACACTTTACAGAAAATTCCTTAGCTACATAATGGATTAAGAAACAAACCAACCAGCGATCCACTCCAGATAATAAATATTGAGATAAATCAAATTCTGGGCCTAAATTGCTTGTTAGTAACCATCTAGGGCTAGGTCCTGCAAAGGATCCATGTTAATACAGGGGTCTGCCTGTGATTTGCAGGATCTAGCACTAACCCTGCAAACTAAGAGAAAAATAGTCTTTGTATAGGTTTCAGAGTAGCAGCCGTGTTAGTCTGTATTCGCAAAAAGAAAAGGAGTACTTGTGGCACCTTAGAGACTAACCAATTTATTTGGGCATAAGCTTTTGTGAGCTACAGCTCACTTCATCGGATGTATTCAGTGAATGTAGCTCATGAAAGCTTATGCTCAAATAAATTGGTTAGTCTTTGTATAAGTAGTCTTATTGCGTAAGACAACTACTGGTGTTCTCTTATATAGTTTTAAGATCTGATCTGATTTTATTTAACATTCACTCATATAGATGCATATTTTTAGAAGTTTGATAAACTTCTTGATGTCTTGTTTGTCAATAAATTACTAGACTTGAAAAAAATGTCACTGTATCCACAATGGAAATGTGTTGTATTCGCAAAGAATGATCCCATATTGACAAAGTGCCTTTCTGCCAGACGGATCCCAAAGTACTTTCCATAAATGCTACTCACAGGGTTCTGGAGGTGGAGGAAGAGGTGGTGGTGGCTCTTCAGTAGCAGCAGCAGCAGCATTTGCTGCTGCAGCTTCGTTTGTCATTGATCTGGTGATCCTGCCCTTACGACGACCTTGACTGTTGGCAGTTTTTCGTCCCCTAGGAGTAGCCTGCTCTGTTTCCTCTGGTGCAATTTCTGTTTTGTCCTTCTCTTTGGTGTTCTCTCTGGAGTGAAGACAAAAGTTAAAAGAAAAGCTTCAGCGCAGATATTAATAAAGCATATACTACGTAGGCAGGTATTGGTGAAACTGAATCACAGATATAAGAACTAAGTGTAAGCTTGTTTTTCAGTACCGATGGAAGGAGTAATTCTTTGTAAAGCAATTTAACAGTAAAATAGGCTCCTCATTTGTTCCCCAAAAATCAGAATTTATTTAAAAACAAATGGAGCTACACTCCATTATTAACTAAAAATCAAAAGAAAAAAATCTACCATTTCCTTACTGATGGTACCAGGTATGTCCTTTTATTGGCTTTAATAGAATGTCCATTTTCATATAGAAACAGAAGCACCAGAACTTCACCTTGAATGGTCCCTTGAAATGCATTAACTATTTATGCTAAACAATCTGTTCCACCTGGTATTTACCTCTCACACGCCTGAGTACATTTCCCAGACCTACTGAAGAGTTCTGTGTAAAGATATTACCTCACAGTACATTGTTTTGCTAATATACTGTAACCTACACAGCTACAGCAACACTGCATACACGAGCAGCAAACACTGTAAGTTAACACAAAAAACTTCAGAAGGGCAAGAAAAATTCCATCCAAACTTTAGGGGTTTTCCATTGATCTGAATTGGTCCAAAGAGTCTGAGAGAAACAGATATGCCACAGAACAATTATTTATGCAATCAGCAATAATTCAACTCTAAATATGGAAATTCTATAGTGAAATCAACCATCAGGTTTATTGCTTTCATTTAATACCAATTCCCTAAATAAATAGTAACAAAAAACTAGCAAAGAGCAACTGCATTAGGGAAAAAAAAAGTCAAACAGTTCATTCTCATTACATATACTCACTTAGATTCCTCCTTCTCATCCTTTTCCTCTTCATCTTTCTTTTCTTCCTCTTTTTTCTCTGTTTTTTCTGCTTTCTCCTCTTCTACTTTTTCTTCTACCTTTTCTTCTTGAGAAGGACGTGCAATTTGCTGCTGAAATGAACCATTGACACACTAAGGCTATATAAAACACTTAACTGTGTAAAGGATATGCATTTTTCTCGTAATAGTATTAACACCATCCATATTATTGAAAAGAAGTTACCAAGATTTTACATTAGAATCTTCATCACAATTTACACATCAATTTAGAAGTTGGGCTTGGATTACAGAGGTTTTACAGCAATAGGAACATCTGCAAATTAAAAACATAAAGAAGTGGTTTGGCAGACCAGTTGGCATGGAACAATCTGCCTGTAGCCTTGAAGTTTGTTTCAACCACCACATTTTGAATGTTTCCTTCAGTCCCTCTCAATAAGTAACTTCTTTTCTCTTACATTTTGTCTGATTTTCAGTAACCTTTATTTGGGAACTTACTGCATTTTATTTTGTAGATTCCATGGATGTACTGCCTTCCTCACTAGAATAAGTACAGTGATAGTGAAGACACAGTACACAAGTTATTCTTTGTGCTGTCTTCATAAACAAGTCTATACACGGTATCAAATATAACATAATATGGAAGAGAGTTATGTTAAAAACACCACTATGGGTCCCCAACACATGTAGCCTGAAAATTAACAGCTGTAACAAACAAGTTTTAAAATAGTATTCAGGAGATGTCTAACCAAAAATCTTGAAAAATATATTTCAAGAGTAGCAATGTTAACTTGCTCTATTTTAAAATAGTAATACATGATAATTTACAACTTGGAAACAGAAGATCTACCACCATGAACATTATGTACAGCTCTAACCCTCCTAAGGGTAGTCAGCAGTATCAAGCACTACATTAGGAATTTCATATTTCACTAGATTAGCATATATACTCGTTCATAAGCCGAATATTTTTGGTAAAAAAATGACACATCAAAGAGCGAGGGTTGGCTTATAAACGGGTCTACACCAAAATTTGATGATTTTAAACTCTATGAAATCATTGAATTGAGGATCCAATACACTGTTGTTTTGTTTACCTGGAGCGTCTGTAGGCATGGAGCCCCTCAGCTTCCTGTGGCCGTGGTTCGCTGCTCCCAGCCAATGAGAGCTGCAGGAAGTGGCTTACAACAGGGAGCTGACGGGCTCCATGCCTACAGATGCTTCAGGTAAACAAAACATCCTGACCTGCCAGCGACTTACCCTGATGGGCCAGGAGCCAAAGTTTGCCAATCCCTGAAATATAGGGTCAGCTTATGAAAGGGTCATACAGTTTTTACTATTTTACCTATCCATCTTGGGGTGGGAGGGTCGGCTTACAAACCAACGGGTTAATGAAGGAGTACATATGGTAGTTTAAGCAGTTGAGGAGGAAAGGTATAGTTTAGAACTGTGAAGTTCTTTACTATATTTCTCTATGACAGCAAAAGATACAGTTTTACAATCATGTGGGCATTGACAAAGAAAAACAGTTTGCAAATATCAGAGTAATTACAAATGGGCTCCCTGACCCTGAACAGAACAGCTAAAAATAGTACATTTATGCAGTCCTAAGTTAAATGGCAGTTCTAGCCTTAACTTTGTCTTGAAGCCTGGGTAAGTATCTGCTTCTGCCAAGGTAGCATGATGCCATTAACTTCAACCACCAGTAATACATTTGATATAAACCAGCATCCTCTTTGTTGCCCTTTTCCTACAACCACTCATGCAAGAATCTGTTGTGTACTAATTCTTAAATATAGCCATAGTCGACATTTACTGAGCAGGGAAGACTTAATATCCTGTTTCAATACTCTCATGGGGCTACTGCCCCTAAAACACTTCATAGAAACTAAACTGTACTTGTTTCTTACTGGCTCAAATTGTATGTACAACTCAAACCCACCTGAATCACTTTTACTGTTCTTCATTTACATGACACCATCAGTTATTTTGATGTAATGTAAGATATCTACATTCATATTTTACAAGTTTACCTTTGATGTCCATGTCCAAATCTCTGCAACCAGCATGGTAGTAGCAAGTGCTCAAATCTATTTACATTTATTATGTCATCACAGGTTTGGACAGATGGATTATTCCACTGGTAGTCTGATAGAAGTGAAGATATTTAAAGGCACTTTCATTTTTTCCTCCCTATTGTTTTCAAACATACTATTTTAATGTCTATTATATCGCTCATAGCTATTTCCATTGTTACCTGTAAACCTATGTTACCTATGAATCTATAACTGAAAATGGTGGGACGAAATTTGTGTCACCATCCCTACTCCTCTTCCCCCCCAAAAAAACATTCAACTTCCCTGCATGGCTTAGTTATTAGGAGTAATCTAACATTTGCCAACTCAAATTTCTCATACTGTTTCCAGATGGGCTGAAGAATGTATAAGATGTGTTCACAGAAAAACATTTTATACTAAATTAAAAGAGATGGACCTTTAAAGGTGGCTGTAAAAATATTTTCTTCACAAGCATAAGCTTTTATGTCCCTATGCTCCCTGCTGTGTTATTGCCTTTGTTACAGAGTGCTCTCAGAACTTTCTAAAAAAGGAGAGCGCCATGAGTCAAGCAAAGCCAAGCAAAATCTGAGACAGAGGTTTCTTTGCATTTTACTTATGTTACATTTATATACTGCAGCACATAAATGTACATATTTCATTAAATTTTAGCATTTGTATCTACACAATTCATGTAATTATACGAGCAATTAAGCTTCACACTTGAGGGTTGTAAGCATGTGATGATCAGGAAGAAATTCCCTTGCTCTCAGTGCACAGCATTGTACAATTATTATTATATTACTATTATTTATTAGGTGCAGCGTGGGGGTAGTTCACCTTCTTCTGAAGCAATGCTTAGTTACTATCCAGACACTTAGCTAGATGAATTGTGCAATCCAGTATGGCAATTCCTACTGAATATTATGTATTAGCAGTATTGCGATAGCACCAAGAGATCCCAATCAGGGTCCCATTATACTATGTGCTGTACAACTAGTCAACTCCATAAAGACTGTTCCCACCCCCAAGGGCTTGCAATCTAAGTTGCAGTCTGGGCAGTACTCCAATGTGAGAAACCTGATCTCAGATCCTCAAAGATTCTTCCCTTTGACAACATCAAAATATTTTTAAAACAGTATCAAAAATGCATGAGATGGCATGTGAGTAACACAGAGCCTACAATTAAGTCACTACGTATGGTATCGTTTGGAAAACATGCTCATAATTATTGATTAATGCAGGAAAAATTTCTGTAAGCAAATAGCAAATATGGTAAGAATGCTTGCTTTAATCAGTCAATTTCTATAAACTAAACATTCCAAAAAAGAAATTATAGGGGGTAGCTTGTAAATGTAAACCAAAGTCTGGGTGCAGGTATTGTAAGTGTGCACATTATACATACACAAACAATAAGAAGTCTGTTAGTCTGTTTAAAACCCTGGAAAATTCATTGAAGGCTAAAACCAACTCTCTCTTTCTGTTTGCACTTAAGTAGTGCACCACACAAATCAAATATTATCACTGAGAGAACATTCAAACATGCATGGCACTATAAAAAAACCCAAAGACTAAATCTTTTCCCCTAAGAGTTTACAATTCCGCAAACATTTGCTATTGTATATATGCTTAATTTTATGTGTAGTCATATCTAATTAGTGAAACTACAAAGGGAGTAACTCCATGATCTAACAGGGGGTTACACTAAATGACCCTTGCTGCCCCTTCTAACATGATGATTCAGCCCTAAATTCACATAACAGGAGGAAGTAACAAATGGAAGGGGAATAATACAATATAGGCTTGAGTAATTGAGGAGTCTTGAAGGTAGTATTGTATTTCTATACACATTATGTATTGCATATACATGAGTATAGTTCAAGTGCCTCTTCAAAAGGGTGTCCTGAGAAGGGACTTGAGAATGAAGAAAAAGGTGAAGTGTCAAACAGAGTCAAGAAGGGGGGAGCAAGCATAGGTGTACACACTGGAGAAAGACAAAGGGGATAAACATGCGGCTTTGGCTAATATAAGTCATGTACAGCTCAGCAATCACACACTCCCCTCCCTAGACCCCAAACACCCAGATGCCTATAAAGCATGGTAGTCAGTTCAAAATTCCTTGCTTGTGCGGATTAAAATCAGACTCCCAGATATACTTTAACTGCAAAACATGCTTAAACATTAAACTCTTCGGGGATTTTTCTCTTGAGTGCAAGGAACAATTTACCTATGTTTTGCCGAAGTCTTTGAACAAAGTCAGTGTGCTGTAATGCGTAGATGCAACACAGTGTCAGCATGATTTTTGCTAGTGGGGTTTTAAGTAAGGCCCTTAATACTAAATCAATGTGTGTTGCTGGATGTCTAAATATAGAGCAAGACAGAAACAAGAATTTTGGTAACTATTAAATGCCTTAACAGTATCTCAAAATTAACAGAAGGATAAGGAGAGAGTTCTGGGAGGTTTTTTCCTAGGAGCTTACATGCTGTGCGTTAACAGGATTAAATTTTATCTAGTCCACTGAAAAACTCCTGAAAATAGGCTGCATAAATGCTAAAAAGCTCCTTCATATAGCAGTGGCAGCAGGTGTCATTGGTACATTACCAAATTAAGGTTGGAAGTCACCCTGAATATATTTTTAAAAACTAAAATGCTTTTGACTTTTTAAAAATATGAACTGGCGTAGATATTAATAGCAAACTATTATTTAGAATCTTCCTGCAAAGTATTAACATCTCAATATTGGTACTAGTTGGTTCTCTCAAGTATTCCTTTAACATGTCAGGGAGACATGCTGAGGTAAATGTTTTTTGATTTTGCTAGACAGGACAGTATGAGAAGCGAAGTTTAGATGAACCGCAGCTTCAGCAAAAATCTGGATTTTGTATATAATTTGCCTGAAAAAATAGCTGGATCACCAGAACACCCCCCAATTGCTTTTACCTGCCTCATTTAACACAGCACATTGTCAATTACAGGTTTAAATCTGTTTTTCCACAGTGAATTTTTCTAGCATGCAATCCTCTATAGGGCAAAGGCAGTTTAAAACACAAACCTTAAACAGCTGAAGCCTCAGTCAACGACGTACCTGCACATTCATCTGTTGATTAAAACTCTTACTATCCACAGCACAGGGGTCGGGCTCTAATGCAAAATAAAACTCAAAAGCACAAAGCCTACAGCACCATCAATAGCTCCTTAGCATGGGCTGGCTGACCCAGCAACGTGTTTATTCCAGGAAACTTTGTCATCCTGCCACTTAAACTGCCTACAGAAGAGTTGCCCATCTCACGTGCAAGCTTCTAATCTCACAGGGGTTACTCAAGGTAATCCCCACTGAGCTGTGCTTGATTGGCTGTCACAGAAATACAGCAAGTTTCTGTCTGGTCAAATCACTGGACTGTACCACCTGCTGCAAAGACATATGGGTTGGTCCACAGACATTAGTTTATGCTGACAATGCAGCTATACTATGGAAAAGTATACATTTCCAAATTATTGACTAGCATTTCTCTCCAGCCCCCTTTCAAATTTCATTCCAAGACAGCCTTAAAAATACTGCTATCCACTCAAATTAATCTTCTGCTTTTCTACTAAAGCAGACTTTATTCAGTCCATCTAAATTATAGATATACACATTACACCCATCAATGGCCAATTTGCAGAAGGAACTGTAATAAGATGATTATTATTTCCCTCTCAGTTGATAATTTTTCTTCAAAAACTGCTGGTGCAACCAAACAATCATAAACCATTGGATGGTGTTCTGAAATACAAGCAACTAGACCCTCTCTTGTTTCATTCTGAAGTGGTTAATGTACTGCTGCTCTTCCTCTTCCTACACGTGTGCAAATCATAAACAGAAACTGTTTGTTGCTGTGCCTTGATAGCTGTTACTTCTGGGTTTCCAGTATATCTCAGAATTCACATAGCCTGTAATCGTCACTTCACAGAAGATAGTGATAAACTGGAAGTTCTCTGGTGAGCATCCTTTTTTAAGAACAGACCAAATTTTGAGACTTGACTATCAGAATATCCCTTCCCACTAGTTGGCAGTTTGCAACCAGACTTTGCATTTGCATCCATGCCACTTTCTATTCTGAAGTAAAAAACAGATTTCCCTTATTTTAAAAAAACTTATACACATGCTACAAGACAGACACTTGACACGTTACCTCCCCATGGAGTCTGTTAGAGAAGTTTAAATTGTATCTTTATTAGAAGTCTTTCCCCTTCTAGATTTACTTTAAACAGAAACATCTCTTACAATACAATAAACTCCACATTTCTTAAGAACTTCATATGCTATAATCCAATACTCAGGGCCTTCAAAATAAACATACGTTTTGAGACCTATGCTGATGTTGGCCAAGTTTAAATGGTCGCAACTATACTGGCTAAGAAAATATTTAGGTTTTTAAATCATAACCATGAGTAATAGCGGTGCCAGTGTAACAGCTTTATGCCCTCTACTGGAGAATTGTATCCTGCCTGCACTTGCTATCTGTTTCACTGCACTATTTGCCTCGCTTTTAACTTCTATGACCCTGTATGCTGGGATGCTTCTTTTGAAGTTACTCTATTGCCAGTACAAAAAGATCCTGGAGTGCATCCTAAACCCCACTACCTTGCTGGGGAGCTGGAAAGGATAAGGTCAATTAATAGAGGAGAAGGGTCTCCTATTTGCTCTAATCTTTTAATGGGTACTCATGAGTAGTTTTTCATTTACAGTTAAAGATATCACCCTCCGTTGGGCTGAAAAAGTGACGCCCAATGATGTTTAGTGTGTTCATCATGTTGTTTCAGGTATTATAGCCCAATAGCAATCATTTTTTCCAAAAGGTGAAAAATAACTACATTTACTCCCATAAAACAAAGGCTCCAGGCAAACAAAATAACATGATTTCTCAAGGCTTTCAATTGCTAGAGAATACAAGTGTCCACATTGCAGTTATGGCTAAAGAAATATTAATAACCACAATAACTATACGCATAAGTACAGGTATTTGACAGTTCTGTAACATAATTTTCTGTAATTTACTCTATAAACCGAAATCCTTACTACAAATTGGTTTACTAACTATTAACACATTTTAAAAGAAAGCAACACAGTTCAGAGCTGAGCAAGATAGGATTCAACAGAAAAATCTAAAATATATTTTAGCATTGTTCATATATACCATGATTCAGATACCAATGTGTTCTTGCCACTTCATGTATATATAAGGCTCACTAACAGTTTCCCATAATTCTGATGTTTATAACTTGTCCATAATATTTAATCTGGGCTGACAGCTGGCAAACTAAGGCCCCCATTTCTAAGAATTAGGCAGTATTTAACTGGACTCACACAAATAGTCCCAGTGCCTTCCATGGAACTACAAGTCAATCATCACAGAATGAGGGCCAGAATCTGCCAGAGCAGAGTTTTGTTTAACCATATTTAACTTGTACAACTTTAAAGGAGCAAAAGCAGTGTAAGTAAAATTTCCTAGTTCTGACAGGTTTTGGTTCCTGCATACTTCAAAAAGGGTTTTAAAACCAAAAGTTAAAATTTGACAAACAACTAGGTCTACAATACGCCTATTTACTTTGACATTTTTTAATATTACTTTGGTGTATCTACACAAGTTTTCAAACTGACTACTGCACAATACAGAGTAGTTACTTTTAAGGGACCATTACTAGGAGGTAAGTTATGTATTTTAATCAGATATTTAGGCAATGGGTCAGAGCTAAAAGACATTAAACGTACAAGATCTGGTTTATGAACTTTCATGTTGCCCTCTATACCACAAATTGTTTCACCATAAAAAAAAAGTTTTAAAATTAAAAGCCAGTTACATGCTTGAACACAGAATATGAGCTTAGCAAAATTGGGTTGTAAAGTTTCTCTTATTCAAATCAGTGACAGTTTAAAAAGGTTACAGTGAGTTATCCTGCAAATAGCAGGTCCTGACTATAATAATAGTGACACATTAAACACTGTACACAAGAACTAAACCACTACTGACTTTAGGATGAAACAGCATATACCCCACCCTCATGCTCAAATGCACTTTGCTAGTTCTGAAGACTTAAGTGTTATAGAGCAACAAAAAAATAAGATCAAAAACTGTCTCGATTTTTGAAATGCAAGTCATGTCTAAATATTAATCATAATCAGCAGCAGATTGCTGGTATAAGGTGTATAAAAATTCCTCCAGCTCTGCGACATTGTAAGCTGGTATCAGTAGACTCAGACAATTTTGCTCACCAACCTGAGTAATAACTACTTATTGGCAGTAGTCAATATTTGTACATGAGAATGAGAATGTAAGTTAACCTGTCTTGTGTATTTTCATTGTTCATGTTGAAAAAGTTTCAAACCATAAACAGTGAAAAAGTAACAGTAAATTAGGATTTTACATTCTCCTAGTTTTAATAATTTAAGATATTTAACATTGTTACTAAGGAAATTTTTGTTATCCCTTGAGTACCTCAAAACTTGAGCCTACGTTGTCTTATGCTTCATCACACTCAGTAGTATCTTACTCCCCAAACAGTCCAAACAACTTCCATTGGAACTATTTGCATAGCAAAAGCATACTCAACACCAGTAAAGGTAGCACAATCCAGCATTTCCAAGTAGCTTGTATATTGGTCTGAGAAACCAGCCAAAGGCATTTTCTGGGCTTTATTTTCATGGTGACTGCATACATTTTGAGAAAATCTGACTTATTTTAAACAAGTCAATACTCCCCACTTGGAGTTCTCAGAATCTGAAGCCATCATAAGTCACACAGTGATGGACTTCAATACAGTTTGTAACAAAATATCCACAATGGTTAATGTTTTCAGAGAAGAGCTGGCAAAGTATGTAAATGTCTCAACACAATCTCCTGATTTAGTAGTCAATGATTTGTTACAGAGTGCTTAGCTCTGATCAAAGATCTGTTGATGCACACTGCCTACTCTTGAGATGTGTGGCCACTGTGGCAAGAGAGGAAAAAACCTCCTGTGAGATGGCCATTTTTTTACCCCAAGGATACTATCAGGAATTTAATTTAAACAGCTTAACCGCAATAGTGAGGACAGACCTATGAAGTGTTGCCCATTTTAATAGGCATGTTGGAGCATGTTTTCAGCGGGTGTGTTCCAATCTGTTTTAATGCATGAGTACTTGATGTTAATCATTAATTAGATTAACTCTCTCAGCAAGAGAATTCCTTCCCTCTTTCCTTCATTCAAAAAGTTGTCCAAGTCAATATGCCAATTTAAAATTTAACAGAATTTTACTGCATGGATTCTTATCTATCTTACACGACACTAATGTATTTCAATACAAGAATGAGTTAGAACACCTCTGGATTAGCCATTCCAGGAATAGTTAAATGCTCTGGGCACAAGGGCACAGTACTACAGGATGGTGTGAGAGGGCAGGTTTCTTGCAGTATGTCACTACAAGATCTGCCTTAACTATCAATGATTGGCTAAACTGCTATCAAGAGTTTTGTGTCTCCTATTGGCAGCTAAATCTCCCCAGATCTGTGCAGCCACACTACTTCAAAGTCTCACCAATTCTTCCTTTTCAGTAATGTTACCAGGATGTGACTGATTTCTGCAGACTACTCATTTCTGAGACCAACTAAAGACTGAAACCTGGGGTCTTCCAACCGCAATAGTTCTATAATTTCATCTGTCTAAAAAAGACACTGAGAAGCTGACAAAATTGAACTTCAGTTTCCATAAAGTGTTTCATATTTTGTCAAGGAGTTTTGTCCACTATCATTTCTGGTTGTCAGCATCAGCTGAAGGATTCAAACGTTTCAATCTTTGCCATTCATGCAGTCTTTGACTATTTATTTTACAGTTCTTTGACTATTTATTTTATCTGTAGACCATGCTTTCTTTAGTATCCTGCCTATGCCAACACATTTTGCTTCCTCTCTTGATACTTTTCAAAATGCTTTTCAGCTAAATATATTCTCTGCTCTTCTGAAATGGACTTGTCCCACATCCAATATAGTGTTCTCCTCTCCCCCGGCTCCCATTTTCCAACAAAAATTTTAAGTCTCTTCAATTTTCTTTACATCAGTTTCCAATTTCCATGTTAACTGGCAGCCTACTAAGTATTTCTCATAATACATTACTTTCTTCCTCTTTAAATAATTCCAATACTTCCAAGTGAATTCTTCCTGAATCAGCAAATTGGTTAATTTACATGTATTAACGTAACTGGTCTATTTTTCTTCTTGCTACAAAACGTCGGTTTGACTTTCAGCCTGACCACCAGAAAATTATCACTATTAATTTCTGCTTTTTGACAGACATTGACATGTGAAGTGGTTATGTACTTTCCAATGAACATCGTATGTCCGACCTAATTTCTATTGGCTCCATCATATGATTTACTAATAAATCTGACCTCAATTTGTATTGTTGGGTGCTCAAACAAAATGAATTGTCATAGTGAAAGCCACAAATGAGCAAAGCAAAGATTTATGAAGACAATACTTTTATATAAAAGTTATTTGAAAACCCAGAATTACGGAATCCATTTCTTATTTCAGAAAGGACTAAAAATGGTAGGATTTTAGAAACTATGTTTTCCTATTTTTAATCATAATTTCTTACGCAATGTGCTTGACCACTCAACAATACACAAAAAGATAGTTCTAATTATTTTACTTGGTTCACACGTGCATTCAAAGAGTCACTCTGAAACATATGTAACATACCTGGTTTCTTCCTCTACGTTTGCCATAATTTCTTCGCACAAGGGCTTTGTAATTCTCATTTTTCTTGGTCAAATAATAATACAAAACACAGTCTGGAACATTCTAAAATGAAAGAGGAAAAATCAGTTTTTGTAACTCAAAAGCCAAACCCCATTAAATACATTAAATATGATGTCATTCAACTATTTATACTATTCTAGTCACTAGATTCAGAGAAGTGTTAGAATTTTGTTCAGCAATTAAGTGGATTAATGCATACAAACAGGAAAAAACAGCTATCCTATAACATTAAACCTCAGCCCATGTATACTCATAATACCCTGCAGCTAGTTTATTCTTTATGATTTAACCTACATTATATAATTACTAGTGGGAAAGCCGCCATTTATCATAATAGCTATAAGTATTTGAGATGTTCTGTCAAAAGTTTCTTGATTGGTCCTAAATTGGGAATCACTTCTTACATAGGCTGCGCAGAATCTCAGCTCTGACTTAAAGGCTGACCCTGCTCTCAGTGAAATACCACTGACTTTAATGGTGCAGATGCAGGACCTTAGAGCAAGCATGCTAGCAGGCAGAGTCAGTTCTGTTGCTAACCAAAAAGTGAGATGAACGGTTAATGCAACTTACCTATTTCAAACAAAACAAATTACAAAATGCCATTTTCTTTTTCTTTTATCCATGAAAGTAAACACTATTGAGCTTTGTTAGATGTTTAACATGCAATTCGTTTTGCATCATCATTTTATTTCTGCTGACATATAATTACTGCCTTTGCAGCTAATAGGAGATTTGGTTTTGGAAGTTTTAATTCCAAGAAGAGAAAATATTAGCAGGAAAAGTGACTTACATTAGAAAAGTAAGAGACCACACCTTACATAGTGTTTACATTCTAAAAATGTCTTACCTTTCTTTCCAGGTAGGAGGCAATTAGACCAAAGTTCTTGGGATGTTGGACAAACCTTTTATAAATCAGAAATTATTTTTAAATTCTAACTATATATAATCACATAAAAAAAGAAGTCTGGCAAACAATTGTGTTCCATCAGGAACTCTTTCATTTCCAAAAAAGAAGCTAGTTTAACCTACGTGTATAGTTTTCACATTACTGATTTAGGAATATTCAAATTAAATCACGCTATAGGTTAATATAGTGAAAAACTACAACTACTTGGCTTAATTATTTTAATCTGTTCAGTAAATTAAAACATCTTTTACAAAGTTTCCTGTCTAAAGACAAAGCAAAAAGCAGCAGAAATAAGCAACTGGTTGATGCCTGACCCAATAGGAAAATGCATGAACAAGTCTAAAGCTACATGATATTCCATCCACACAGAACATTCTGCTGTAGTAATCAGAGAGCGTTGGGTTCCCTGACAAAATATCATCACGTGAGTTTTTAACAGGAGTGAGCTGAAAATTAATATTGTTATTAATGTTTACTATACACTTCGACATTCATCTGTCACCTGCAGTGTAATAAAAACAAAGGTAAAAGACTAATTACTTTTCCTTAAATATCTCCTTCTCATGGTCTGTCCAGACATTCATGAACTGTCTGTCTTTATACACCTTCATGGGGTCCTCCATCAGACCATTCATATTAATAAACTTCACTCGTCTTTGTTCTGCATCAAACATCATGGGAGGAATGACAGAGAGCTGACGCATTTGTTTTTCGTTGTTCTATAGACAAAATAAGACAAAGTTTCTATGAATGTTTATGGTTCCTATGTTATTTACTAAATGGTTCTAATGGGCAATACAATACAGTACACAGATTCAGCCCTCTCCATTCATCTTAATCCTTTCACATGGTTTTATTTTTTCTCCTCCAGAAGTTGTGGCCATCCCAATTAATATTCACATAACTGAAAGGGATGAAGGAATAGTACTACACATCACTAACAGCTGTTATAACAGCAAAGGCTTTTAAAAGGAAAGGTTTTCAGGAGTCTCTTACAAGTAAGGAGAAATCAGATGTCAAAGGAAAGTTTCACACCCTAGGTCTACCACAGCAGAGGTGTGATGGTGAAGTCTAGCCCCTAAAAGGAAGATACACGAGAGCAAAGATCCAGGTCATGATAAAACTCACAAAGGGCATCTTGAACTAATCTAAAACAAGCTCATAAAGGAAGAATATCCAAAGTGGATTATCAACATCTCAGTAGAAGGGTCAAATAAATAATTTGCTGCATTGATAAATTGAAACAATGGCCTCACCTCTTGCTCAGAGAGTCCATCAATTATTTCAGAAATCTCATGCTCGCTTCTAGCAATAGTTGCTGAAAGGCCAGCCCCTCTTTGGCCAACCCTAGTTTTTGAAAGAGATCCATAAGTTGAGATTTCACACGAGAAAACATTTCAGATTAGTTTAAATACAGCTCATTTGGGAGACAGGTAACTAGAAAAGTAGCATCACCGAATACCCAATGTAGGCTACACACTGCACTTTTAAATGGCTAATGAATTTTAGATGTGGACTTGGGAGGCCTCATGCTCAGCAAGAAGGCACACGGGAGAATTTCTGGTGTCAATACTCCAAGAATCAGAGGAGTTTTATCTTTACTTCAGTGGGAGCAGTTAGGCCAAAGATGAATGCTTTTGAAAATCCCACCTTACACACACACTTATAGTTAAGTATTAGAATTGTTATAGCAGTGGTATGGAAACTGTTTTGTCCTTAAACAATGCATTCTGCAAAACAGTTTCAATTTCACAAGAGACACCTGGGAATATGTTCAAATTTGCCTTGCACAGATTTAATCAATTAATTACCGAAACAAGATACCACTAATGCTCACTTTAGTAAAGAAAAAATACTGTAATTTTTAATTTGAAGAGGTGTTATAAATTGCAGACCATTTCCCAATCAGTTCTCTCTCAACTAAAAATCATCACACTAATCTCTCCAGAAAGTGGACTTTTTGATAGTGTCAATATTTTAAAGTTTAAGTCACTAGAACATGTGCAACAGAGAACCACCTGTCCCCAACAGCAAGATGGACAAAAATCCTAATGGGCCTTTTCCATCCTGAAAGTATTAATGAAACCAGTCAAATGTATTAAATTGGGTCCAAATACTAATTGGGTCTTAACTGAGGTAACACTCAGAGACCCCAAGCATAGGCAAGGATCTCATTATGCTAGACACTAACACACACAACCAAAAGACAGTCCCTGCCCCCAGGAACTTACAATCCAAGTATAAATAGTATTTATCTTATTTTTTTAAAATAGCTCTCTACCTATAAGAGGCTTCTATTTTTATCTTTAGTAATGCAATAATTTGCTTTCCCCTGTCCTCTCTTTGATCCATTGGAGTTCAGAGCAGGGGACCTCAAGAATACACTATAAGACTTGTTGGCTTCTGCAAGCTTTTTCTGAAGTCATGAAAGTAGATTGTTTAGGAGAGAAGATGGGATGAATTCTTTATGGGGCTGGAAGATTTAAGTCTATTTTTCTGAAGTCTAAGTTTTTGAAATTGTTTTAATATATAGAGAACTTAGGTGCAATTGAAAATACCAAACCAACTTGGTCTATTTTTAAAGCATTTTTTAAAAATTTAAACCCACTGCCTACAAGTACTATAGAACAACTGTCATACTCCCCAAAAAAGTGACTTGAATTGTATTCATCTTACATTGTCCTTTTTGTACAATTTTTCTTAATCTTAACCCAGATCTCTCTTAAACAGCAAGGAGTTAAATTACATCACTGTATTTCAGTAACCACAGCTTCCTGACAGATGAAACATGGCAAGTTTTACACAAGTCACTTAATAAAAAGAATTTAATTAAAAGAAAAATCATGTAATCTTTGTCCTTTGTGTGCATTAGTCTAGTGAACATCAATTGTCATGAGACACAAAGGAATGATACAGACATCTGACAGAAAAAATATTAGCTACAAATTGACTTCTAGGCCTGAAATTAAATTTCCCCATGCAAAGCTGGAGCTCTGTATAATTTACAAAATTAAGGTCCACTTCTGCAAATACTTATGCATGTGAATAGCTTTCCTCATGCAAGTACTCTTACTAGTACAATCTATCCTTCAAACTAACCATTATGAATTAGCCAATTTCTTACAGGTATCATGGCAGGAGTGAGGTTTGACGACGGATTTGAAGAGCAGATGACAGGGAACTAGGGAAAAGGTGGAAGAAGGTAGAGCAGTCTAAGATGCCAAACAAACAAACAAACTAATGAGGCTAGCATTGTTGACAAAACAGAATGGGGAGTTGTGGTAAGAGACAAGAGTAGTCTAAACCGACTTCAAAATTTAACAACCAGTTCACGCAAACCAGTGCGAACTGGTTTCAGCTCACCACTGCCATTAAGCTGAAACATTTTGTATTTGATAGAATTTAGAAACAAATTGTGACAGTATTTGAGAGGAATATTTAGGTTGTGTGGTATTACCTTTGAAATCGTTCTTGCTGTTCTCTTTGCTTTCGGATTTCTGGGAACTGTTTCTCATAGTACTCTCTTGTTTTACTTTCTTTAGCCTTCCTGCGGGGATTATTTTCTATCCTGTCCACTTTCTTCTCCCATGCCTCCATCAGTTGATCATAACGTTGACAGATTTTCTGTTCCTGTTAAATTCCAAAAATAAAAGTGATGGAATTAAACACTAATATACTATCAGTATTTCACTAACTCAGAGCTCTGATATGTTGCCTTACAAGAGATGCTCAGTTCAGAAGTGCATACAGGAGTTTGCTACTAGTCCGGTGGCTCTTGACTTTATAGGAAATGTGCCCAATTTTAAGGAGGTAGGAGAAGTGGTTTCATCAGTGCAAAAAAAACCTGCAGATTTAATTATTTAACTAGGTTCTTATACTGTGCACTTCTCTGTGGTATTTGCGAAATGTTATTGCTGGTTCCTCAGTAACTGATGTTGTCCATACCAAGGTTTTTTGGGTGTTGTCTCCTAAAGGGATGGGATTGGAATAAGTGAAATATATCCCTGACCTCAGTGTTCAGGAGAGGAATGGCTGCCCATAGAAAACTAGAGCCATCTGAAGGAAAGAATAATGTAAATGCAAAGAGATTCCAGGATGGAGATAAAGTGATGTTTAACCTCTTTCATTTTTTAAAGAAGTGCTGTTTCAGACATCACGCAAGGCCAAAAAGGATGTTACTCCCTATAATGGAATTTGCAAAACAGTGCTCTGATAGTAACACTGGTATCTAACATACACACACAGGAATAAAAATGCTCTTGGATTTTTTAAGACAAAAGTTTTGAATGATGTTTTATCTCTCCATCAATAGTTACTATATAGGGAAAGAAGTCTGGGGGGGGCCTGCCACAGCAATTACTATAAGACATTGGAAACTGATCTTAAGCCCCCGCCCCTTTTTTTTTTTTTTTAATTTTTAAGCATTTAAAATTTGGATTGCTTGTTTGCTATTTCACAGAAAGTTAACTAAAAATTCTTATTTACTTCAAAATGAACCCTTAAGCTTTAATCATAGTCATTTTATAAATTGGATTTCCAATCAGATAAATAAGAATTTTGATTCACAGTCTTAATTTTCAAATTCATCGGATTTAGAGGGTACTAACAAGTAATTTAGGCCTAAAAATTAGATTTTGGATAAAAAGGGTTTTTCATAAAAGAAGCAAAATTCACTGAAGAAAATTGTCTGATTCTCTATAGTATTTGCAAACCAAAACCTTGCTGGTTTGTGCTAGAACCTGAGAATGAGAAGTGAAATTGACTAGTTTATTTTCGTCACCCAAAACAAAATTAAAGGTAAAGAGTGAAATAGATAAGAATTTTTTAAAAATAATCTCAGATTTTACTAACACCACAGGTACAGAAGTTAGTTTTATAAATGTATTTTAACTTGCCTGTATCCCTTTAAGTTTAGGTTAAGGAGGAGAGCATTTAAAAATTAAAACTGGAGTATGTCATTCAGTTTGGAAAACTCTGCTGGTGAGATACAGTGACTATTTTACACTGTTCACCAATGAGTTGTCTGGTATTTATTCAGAAAGTGTTACATCAGTCATCATTTGCTCCATTGAACACATTATGAAATAAATTTTTTCCCCAATAAGATTTCCAACATATTTACTCACTTTCTAGCAGCAGTATATAGATGCACAGTAACTTGAACAGAACAACATTTCATTCGTGAGCAAGTTACCAAGTACAAATGTAGCCCTTCCACTTCAGTCTGCATGCATATTCCTGATACAACTAATATTTCTGACATAGCCTTTTGGTAAACACAAACATGCAAAGAATACTAACATTAACCTGGAATGTGCAGATTTATATAAAACTGATTTGTGAACATATATGTAAACAAGCATTTGAGTCAACATGCCCAACGTGACACCACATATTTGTCAATACTCTGACTTCCACAAAGATATTGCAGCATTACCCTTTGTTTCCTTGCATGATTTCTTCTCTTAAAAAACAAAATCAGCTTTTTCCTCATCACCTGGTTTCTAGAAAACAAGAGAATTGGAAAAGTGTTTAAAAGTTACATTTTAACCACAGACTTTATCAACATCAGGATCTCAAAGAAGTTACTGAAAATATACATAGAGGTATAGAAAATATGGATGGTTGATTCATCTAACATTTCTTTTTCTTGCTTGCACCTCAGAAGGTGTTTGATATTGCAGGAAAAACGCCATGAAACTAAAATCCTATTATATGCAACAGAAGCCATCCCTGAAGAGGGAGGGATTGGCCAAGAGACTGATTAAGAGGATCCCAGCCAACCTATGTAAGCCTGGGATTCTCCTCACCACAGATGGACAGGATGGGACTAATAACTGAATATGGCAAAGTTCTGATGACTTGGAAATAAGTGAAGGGCCTTTTATACCTTTTGAGTGAATGAGTTGCAATTTACAAGTACATGTAATAATCACCTAGGTCATCAGGATTTGGAACTGGTATACAAAGCTAACTAAGCTGTGGCACTGTTATATACTTTACTTTGTAATATATTATTCCTGAAAATTCAACGTCCCCGTACACAGTTTTTTATTATTATAATGAATCTATCTTTTGTAATTTTGTCTTCTACATTTAAAGATATAGCTACGATGAAAAATTCTAAAAAATTCACCAACTTACTTATGGTCATATGCACGTTCCACACTCGCTGAAAGTTAATTTTTTCATAACGTTTGCAGATATATTCTTGAATTTCCTCCCACATGTATAAAATAACTTTCTGCTTTGCAAATTCTACTATTATATTTCACTTTCAATACTGTTTTCCACTTTGTATTTCAAGAAAATACAGTATTTAGAAGAGTTGTGTATTTAAGTTTAAAGTATTCTCTTCCAAACCTTTCTCAAGCTAATGGGAAATTTTATACTGAAGAAAGAAACATCAGCATGCACACTAAACTGGGAAATGTTGGTACAGCTGATTAGGAAATGCGATTTTTTTTAATTATTAAAATGTAAGGGCTAAACTGTACCAGACATGGCTTATTTTTAGAAATCTCCACAGTATCTAGAAAGTAAATATTGGAGGACCACTGGTCGCATATGCAAAAAAAGATTTACCTCCCAGAGAGTGTCTTATGAAGAAGGTACAGTTTATCAACAAGACTTATTCTGCCTATATACTGCAGCTAAAGTTAAGGTTGTCTCAAAAACTTCACAAGTGACTTTCTTCCAGAGGGCCTATATCTTAGTTACAAAAGCCTGATGCAGACTACAACTTAAAAATACATAGCCCAAAAAAGAAGAAGTGCAAATCGATCATCTAGTCTGACCTCCTGAATAGCACGGGCCATAGAACTCCCCCAAAATAATTCCTAGAGCAGAGGGTTTAGAAAAACATCTAATCATGATGATAAAAAAAAGAGATACAGACAACAACAAGAATATGTATTTGACAGTAATGCCATTCATAGAAAGTCAATCAAGAGGTTTAAGTTTCCTAAGCACTTATAAAACAGTTCTTGGAAAGCATCCCACTCCTCAATGCAAACAGCACCTTTCCCTAATTCACAAGACACTCAACAGAAAACATTTATATACCCAGCATATTATAAACCATTATACGTAACCTCAGGATATCCTAGCATCAAATATATTCATTATTTGTACAAATATCAAAGCCACTTATCAGTAAGCAAGTGACCTTACAAAAACCATTCCTAGAAAAGGGTAATTTTGACTTTAAAAAAAAAATCTGTATCCTGCTACAAGTATCACAGTAAAAACAAAATATTTTCCCAACAGTTGGTTGTCCCGAAAAACAGGTATAAATTGAAAGCAAAGTGCACCCTCTGTGGAATCCCTCATGAATACTACAGATAGATAGCCTGGAGACAGAGGAATTGTATATGAGACTCTCCGTATATAGGCACAGATTGTTTCCAGTGACATTTTGGAATACATAAGAGCCTTTCAGTTTACAACAAAACATAGGGCTAAAGCCTCAATCATATTGATATAACAATGACAGTTTCTGAAATTCTTCTCTATTTTAGTTATGGCATTTTGTAGGGAAAAAGAAGGTAATGTTGCCTTCGAGTAGGATGGAAGTACCATTGTATCAACATTTTCTTTCTTCACAGCCTGCTCACCATGATGTCTGCAGGGTGTTGAGAGAAGGGCTCAATACTGATTGGGCATGAAGCTTAAGATGATTAACCATGCTAAAGAATGATTTAGCCACATAAAGGTACTCCTTCAGTTCCTTACTGGATTATAAAGTATGAGGCTATTACTATTTTGACAAAGAAATAGCAAGAAATTATTGAATGTTAACTTTCAAAATCCACACTTTCTACCAGAAGACATAGCAGTCTACTTCATGCAGCCGAATTTAGTTTGTCCTAAGTAACAAATAGTGGAGAAATATAGCATGCAGTGACACAATTCAGGGTCTACCACAGAAAAAGGAGGACATCATAGTGTCTGCACAAAACAGGACTCCTCTGACTCTGTTAACAGTGGCAACATTTAAAAGGCTTCTTGAACACTTTGTTCATGAAGGAAAGGGACAAAGAAATTTAGGCCAAATCAGGCCTGAATTTTAGTTTTGGAAAAAAAAACTTTTCCAAAAACCTAAGACAAACAAATGTTTTCTTTTAAAAAAATTCCAGTGGAAAAGCGTTTTTCATTCTCTTGCAGTAGTTGCAAACCAAATGTTGCAGGATTGTTCTAGTACACAAAAACCTGAAAACTGAATGGGCTAGAAATTGTCTATTTTCACTGAGCTAGCTAAAATAATTGAAACGGAAAATGTTTCATAAATCATATAAAGCAAATGAGGGATTTTGAAGTTCCAATGTTTTGTTACAATAAAACGTAATGACATGGATATGTAAAAACTAGGATGTTTCACTCCTTTTAAAACAGCAAGATTACAAGATGTTTAGTACTTACGTTTTGATGTTTTCATGGTACACCTTTGTGTCTGATGGTTGGTTGTAAAGTGGCTACAAAATGGATTGGCATATACATTAAGAACATTACACTTGTGTTTAATTCTACAAATACATAACATATTAAAGCAACATTTTAAAGCAAACAGAATTCCCAACCTGTGAGATGCAGTGACCTAAAATGAACAGGAGTTGAAGGTGCTCAGCAACTCACAGAAGGGTTTCTCTACTTCACTGGATTTACAGTCTGAGCCTATAAAGTGATCACTAGCCTAAAGAATTCACTTTTAAATAAAGTTGACTCAAACATTTAAAAAACAAACACTTCTATTTCAAGTTTATTAAAATTTGCTTACAAAAAATTACAAACTGAGCCAGTCAGATCACTGAGCCCATGATTCAGCGGGGTACTTATGTATATGCTTAAGTCCCACTGAAATGAATAGGACTGCTCAGACTTTTTAAGGGTTACACGCTTACATGTTTTGCAGGAATCAGGATGAACGTATGCATGTGCTTAAGTTCTTTACTGAATTGGCCAAACAGCTGACAAGTTTTAAAAGAGATCTGTTTTAAGTAATGTTCAACAGACTGCTCCCATCAGTGGTCTGGCCTGCTAGCCCATTTTAAAAAAAGTTATATTACATCAGCCACTTTAAATTTCTGGCACATAACTATATGGTCTCTCCTGGCCTGTGCCCATCATTTAATGTTTTGAAACATTCAAAGAATCCTCTTAGGCCATGTCTACATTTACCAGAGATCATGCTGCTGTGATCAATACAGCGGGGGTTGATTTAGGTGGTCTGGTGAAGACCCGCTAAATCGACAGCAGAGCACTCTCCAATGGACTTTACCGGAACGAGAAGAGTAACACAAGTCGATGGGAGAGTGTCTCCCACCGACGCAGTCCGGTCTAGACACCGCAGTAAATCAACCCAAGCTATGCCGTTACATTATTCATGTAGCTGCAGTAGAATAACTTAGGTCGACTTACTGCGGCAGTGTAGACAAGGCCTTAGCTACAGAAATGGACAGGCACATGAGCCCTCAAGACCAAATACACAGTAAGTCAATTATATTAAGAAAAAAATTAAAGATTTTTTTTTTTAGCCACAAGTTTAAGTCATGCAATCATACTTTCTTATGTCTGTTCATCTTGGGAGAAGAATCTCAGAAAGAAAAGCAAGAAAGGCAATAAAGGAACTTACCAGTTCAACTTTTGGACCAAGACCTTCAAAAATTTTATGAGCTTCTTCTGCTTTTTTCTGTGAAAGATATTTTGTATAGTCTAAATATTAATGCAGTTTTATTCAGTAATAATGCAAATTGGACTGTCAAAACTATATTTACCATCTTGCCCCAAGGTCATCTGCAAAGATAAATCCCCCATCCACATTTAAGTCTCTCTTAACCAGCTTCTGCCATATTGCCTATAGTGAATCTGTGTAGCTAGAAAGCTTGTCTCTCTCACCAACAGTTTTAAGTTGGTCCAATAAAAGATATCCCACCCAGTCTCTGTAGTGAATCGAGTTAACATATATAAATTGTCTATGGTTATTCCCCAGACCTTTATATACTTGTCTGACTTTAAGCTGTGAGCTCACCTGAGCAGGAACCACCCTTCTTAGACATTTGGAAAGCAACTAGCACACAGTGGGTCAGACTGCAAATAATTATCTGAAGGGGAGGGAAGTGTGCTCCATAGCCAGGGAAGCATGATTTAGAAAGGCTGGGTTAAGGTAGCCATTAAAGTAAAGGCAAGGAGAAAATATACAAAAAATAAATCAACCTGTATGTCCAATATGCCTTTTTTCAAAGCTACACTTCACTACAGATTAACCCAACACATCCACCCACAGTACTTGGTGAAAGGGCAAAAAATTGTCTTGTTCCTAAGGGAACAGAGCTGAGTTACTCACCCAGCTTTCACAAGTTCATTTAATCTACCCATCCTTTCTAAACCCTTTCTTTAGCAAACAGACTAAGAGACTATGCAATACACTTATTTTTGAGCTGCTTCCTCTCTACAAGTTAAAAGTTCTACAAGCTATTCCAGGAGGTTCACATACCAGCAAAAATTAAAAAAACAAAAACAAAAACCCAGGTTATTTTTAGAAAGTGTGCTCCGCTAAATTCTACTACTTTTCTACATGTACTATTCTGAACTCAGAAAAATGACAAATATTTTGGAACCCACAGCTGTGCAAAGTAATTACATATCAGGAGAATGGTACAAAATTACCCTAAGAAAAATGGTTTGTTTGGTCTCAGAACACAACTAGGGACTGAACTTTATCCCTCTTAGTTGAGTTAAATTCTCTAAGTACAGCTGAGCATTAAAATCAAGAGTTATATCCTTACAATGTCCACCCTCTAACCATGATGCTGTAAAGGTGACTACCTTCTTGCAAAACTGCAGAAAGAGATAACCAAACAAGTATTGCATACACAAATGTCACAATATTTGTATAGTAGGCAGCAGAAATAACTTCGTTATAACTGCACTCTGCAAAATGCATGCCAAGTTATGCACCATCAATATGCTTAGGATTGTACAATGAAGACAGACCCTGCCCTTGCTGAGTTGAACAAACCTTTGGTTTTAGAATTGTTAATATTTCAAATTCAGCATTTCCTCCACCGTGAGTCAGTTTTGAAATTTAAGGATCAATTTAGGCACAAGAACACTCAAAAGGGTACTAAATGCCCAACACCCTATTAATAAAGTTTTCCCATCTGCTGTCAGACACACAACATATGGTAGTCAACAGTAACCTCAGCATATTGTTAACAGAAGTAAGCATCTGTAACCAAAATTACACTACATTTTTCCATTCAATCCCCTGCACAGCCCACTAAGTTGTTTGCAAATTTCTTCAATCATTTCATTTTTGTCATCCCTTCGTGGGATTCAATGATTTGAGGAAATCTCATAATAAGCACTAGATTAATTTAGAAAGAACATTTCAGTGCTAGTTGTCTAAGAAGAAAAAGCGCTGTTTAACAACTAAAAAGCATGCTTGCTGCTTATTTAGAGCTTATATCAGTTACATAATACATTTTACATAGGGCTTTTCAGACAGTAACTAGTGAATCCTGAAGTAGTACCCCCATTTCCACAGACAGATAAACAAGGAAGACACTTTTCTTTAACAGGGTAAGAAAACACTTCCACAATATGTAATACAAGTTAGTGTGGTAGGGCTTTTCCATCTTTAACGTCTATGATAACTACTCTGAAACCTAGGATAACTGAGTGTCTTTGTAAAGCTCAACTTCGCCAACCTAAAAAATGTAATTGGGACAGAGGGTGAGAAGGAAAAGAACCTCTATCTTTGAAGAATTAAAACCATCACTGAAGAGGTCCACTGTTCTACATTTTCTTACTGTTTTAATTTATAAAGAGGTATAAACACCTGTCCAGAGTTCTGAGACCCTTCACAACTGTTTTAAAATGCACAGGAAGTACCATTAAACACACTAATATTTTGCCCATGTAACTAACCAAAACAGTAAGGCACTCTTAGGCCTGGTCTACACTACGAGTTTATATCGGATTTAGCATCTTTAAATTGAATTAATTCTGCACCCGTCCACACAAAGCCATTTTTTTCGACATAAAGGGCTCTCAAAACCAATTTCTGTACTCCTCCCCAACGAGGCGATAAACTGAAATTAGGTGAAATCGACATTGCCGTTTCAAATTAGGGTTACTGTGAAGGCAGTTCAAAGGTATTGGCCTCTGAGAGCTATCCCACAGTGCACCCTTGTGACTGCTCTGGACAGCACTCTGAACTCGGATGCACTGGCCAGGTGTACAGGAAAAGCCCCAGAAACTTTTGACCTCATTTCCTGTTTGGTCAGGCGAGCTCATCAGCACAGATGACCACGCAGTCCCAGAATTGAAAAAGAGCTCCAGCATGGACAGAACCGGAGGTACTGGATCTGATCACTGTATGGGGAGAGGAATCCGTGCTATCACAACTATATTCCAAAAGACAAAATGCCAACACATTTCAAAAAATCTCCGAGGCCATGAGGGACAGAGGCTACAGCAGGGATGCAACATAGTGCCGCGTGAAACTTAAGGAGCTCAGACAACCGTACCAGAAAACCAAAGAATCAAACGGATACTCCGGGACAGAGCCCCAGACATGCCGCTTCTACGCTGAGCTGCATGCAATTCGGGGGGGGGGGGGGGCCACCACCACTACCCCACCCCGTCCGTGGACTCCGATAATGGGGTACTCTCCGCCATGCCTGAGGATTTTGCGGATGGGGAAGATGAGAAGGAGGGACGAGCTTGAGGAGAGCACACAACACACCATTCTCCCTGACAGCCAGGATCTTTTTATCACCCTGACTGAAATAACCTCCCAACTCAACGAAGCCGGAGAAGGGACCTCTGGTGAGTGTACCTTTTTAAATATAATACATGTTATAAAAGCCAGGTGTCTTTTAATGATTAAGTAGCCCTGAAGACTCGGGATGCATTTGTGGCCAGTACAGCTACTGGAAAAGTCCGTTAATGTGTCTGGAGATGGAGTGGAAATCCTCCAGGGACATCTCCATGAAGCTCTCCTGGAGGTACTCTAAAAGCCTTTGCAGAAGGTTTCTGGGGAGAGCAGCCTTAGTCCATCCTCCATGGTAGGACACTTTACCACGCCATGCTAGTAGCAGGTAATCTGGTATCATTGCATGACAAAGCCTGGCAGCGTATGGTCCCGGTGTTTGCTGGCATTCAAGCAACATCCATTCTTTAGCTCTCTGTGTTATCCTCAGGAGAGTAATATCGTTCATGGTAACCTGGTTGAAATAGGGGAATTTAATTAAGGGGACATTCAGAGGTGGCCATTCCTACTGGGCTGTTTGCCTGTGGCTGAAAAGAAATCCTCCCCGCAGTTAGCCATGCCGGGAAGGGGGGGGGGGGCGCGAGAGGAAGAGATTGGCACTGAGCTGTTTGCATTTGGCTAGCAAGGATCTGATATCTGCCACACGGTGGGGGGAGGGGTAAAGCGATCATCCCAGAGAACTGGATGGGAGGAGGGGGTTAGTTTGGTTTCTGCTGCTGCACGTTAACAAGAAAACCACAGCACTAAATGGCCAACTCAACGTGCTTTGCTTGGTATGGGAGAGGAGGGCGCTGCTGTTATGAGGGTTGCAGAAGCCAAAAGACTATGGCTTACCATGTCCACCTTCTGTTGCCGAATTCTGTTGCCTGGCACTGCGTATGTGATCTCCAACACCAAAGCCGGTGCATCCGATGAAGTGAGCTATAGCTCACGAAAGCTCATGCTCAAATAAATTGGTTAGTCTCTAAGGTGCCACAAGTACTCCTTTTCTTTTTGCGAATACAGACTAACACAGCTGTTACTCTGAAACCAAAGCCACAGGCACTCAATATAAGATGCAAAATGCGACCTTGTACCAAAATCACATGTGCTGTGTAATGTGAATAGTGTTATTCACCGTGAAAGAGTATAGCCATTGTTCTGTAAAACGTCTCTTTTAAAATACTTCACTCCCCTTTTTTCCCCTCCAGTAGCTGCAAATGTTTCAAGCCTCCCTCCTCTGTCCCAAAGGCTATCTCAGATAAGGCGGCGAAAAAAATACACGCGCGATGAAATGTTCTCTGAGGTCATGCAGTCATCCGGCACTGACAGAGCTCAGCAGAATGTGTGGAGGGACACAATAGCAGAGTACAGGAAAGTGGCTGACGAACATGAGGAGAGGTGGCAGCAGGAAGATCAGAGGAGGCATGATGCAATGCTGGGGCTACTGCGGGATCAAACAGACATGCTCCGGCGTCTGGTGGAGGTTCACGAACGGCAGCAGGATCACAGACTGCCGCTGCAGCCCGTTTAACCACCCTCTCTCCTCCCCAAGTTCCATAGCCTCCTCACCCAGACGCCCAAGAACGCGGGGGTGGGGGGAGGCTCCAGGCACCCAACCACTCCACCCCAGTGGACAGCCCCAGCAACAGAAGGCTGGCATTCAACAAGTTTTAAAGTGGCCTTTTCCTACCCTCCTCCCACACCCCACCCGGGCTACCTTGTGAGTTATCTCCCTATTTTTGTAATCAATTAATAAAGAATACATGTTTTTTAAACGATAGTGACTTTATTTCCTTTGCAAGCAAGCTGTGATCGAAGGGGGTAGGGCGGGTGGCTTACAGGGAATTTAGAGGCAACCAAGGGGGCATGTTTTCATCAAGGAGAAACGAACAGAAGTATCACACAGTACCCTGGCCAGTAATGAAACTGGTTTTCAAAGCTTCTCTGATGCACAGCGCTTCCTGCTTTGCTCTTCTAACCGCCCTGGTGTCTGGCTGAGCATATTCAGCAGCCAGGCGATTTGCCTCAACCTTCCACCCCGCCATAAACGTCTCCCCCTTACTCTCACAGAGATTGTGGAGCACACAGCAAGCAGCAACAATGAGAATATTGGTTTCACTGAGGTCTGAGCGAGTCAGTAAACTGTGCCAGCGACCCTTTAAATGTCCAAATGCACACTCTACCACTATTCTGCATTTGCTCAGGCTATCGTTGAACAGCTCCTTACTACTGTCCAGGGTGCCTGTGTACGGCTTCATGAGCCAGGGCATTAAGGGGTAGGCTGGGTCCCCAAGGATAACTATAGGCATTTCAACATCCCCAACAGTTATTTTCTGGTCTGGGAAGTAAATCCCTTCCTGCAGCCGTTTAAACAGAGTTCCTGAAGACGCGAGCCATCCCATGTTCATGTTGGTGAAACGTCCCTTGTGATCCACAAGTGCTTGCAGCACCATTGAAAAGTACCCCTTGCGGTTTATGTACTGGCTGCCCTGGTGGTCCGGTCCCAAGATAGGGATACGTGTTCCGTCTATAGCCCCACCACAGTTAGGGAATCCCATTGCAGCAAAGCCATCTAGTATGACCTGCACATTTCCCAGACTCACTACCTTTGATAGCAGCAGCTCAATGATTGCGTTGGCTACTTGCATCACAGCAACCCCCACAGTAGATTTGCCCACTCCAAATTGATTACTGACTGACTGGTAGCTATCTGGCGTTGCAAGCTTCTAGAGGACTATTGCCACTCGCTTGTGAACTGTGAGGGCTGCTCTCATCTTGGTATTCTTGAGCTTCAGGGCCGGGGAAAGCAAGTCAAAGTTCCATGAAAGTGCCCTTATGCATGTGAAAGTTTCAGAGCCACCGAGAATCATCCCAAACCTGCAACACTATGCGGTTCCCACCACTCTGTGCTTGTTTCCCGAGCCCAGGATCGGCATTCCACGGCATGAGCCTGCCCCAGAAACACCATGATCTCCAAATTGCTGGGGACCGCGGTTTTAGAGAAAACTGTGTTCATGTCCTCATCACCGCACTTGCGTCGCCTCCTGTCCTGGTTTTTCAGGTGCTGGTTCTGCATAAACTGCACGATAATGCATTAGGTGTTTACAATGGTCAGAACTACTGCGGTGAGCTGAACAGGCTCCATGCTTTCTGTGCTATGGCGTCTGCTCAGACAGTCCAGGGAAAAGGGCGCGAAATGATTGTCCGCTGTTGCTCTCATGGAGGGAGGGAGGGTTGACCGACATCATTTACCCATAGCCACCCGTGACAAATTTTTGGCCCCATCAGGCATTGGGAGCTCAGCCCAGAATTCTAATGGGCAGCGAGGACTGCGGGATAGCTACCCACAGTGTACCGCTCGGAATGTCGACGCTTGCCACAGTACTGTAGACGCACACCACCGAATTAATGTACTTAGTGTAGACACATGCACTTGACTTTATAAAATCTGTTCCCAAAAATTGACTTCTGTAAAATCAGAGTACTTTTGTAGTATAGACATGGCCTTTGTTACCCCCTATACTTATAGTCCCCTAACCCAGAAATTCCTAGGAAAACCAAGGAATGGACTTTGAGAGCTGTTCAACAGATTAACAGACCAGGGATCTGGTAGATCAGAGTTGCTGCAGTTTTGGGGTCACTGAACTTCTGCTTTTTATTAGCCACTAATGCAGCATAAGCAGCTCTAAAAGTTTGCCCAAATATTTCATCTTTACATTCATCCAAATCCTTAAGTGTCAGAACTCAGATTTTTTAAAAAAGGCATGGAACCCCATATTACTCATCTACAAAATTTAAATGAGAATTTACCACTCAGTCAGGCGTGCCAGTATTTATGTGATTAAAGACAATGCAGGAGATCAAACTCCATGAGGCACTAAAATGTTATCAAAGCACCAATCCAGAGATCAGGGTCTCACAGACTCATTTTCATTGCTTTTGTCACCTTCAAGGCCCAAAACATTCTGAGATTTGGAATGAAAATCTCATGCAAGCATTTGTCATTAAAAAAAGAAGTTACTACGTTCCAATTGAAAAATAATCAAAATGGTTAAAATATGAAACGACTGCAGCATATTTAAAAAACTGAAATAGCGCACAAAGAGGAATGTAGCACAATGTGTAAGATTACATAGAATCATACTCAGCCAACCAAATCTAAGAAGCAAGCTTACCCGATTTTCATCATAAATAATTTGGACAATACTGCGGTGTTTCTGTTCCACTGGAGGAGGGGAGACAGGCCTCTCTGGCTCTGGAGGTTTAGCAGCTTCTTCTTCAAGTTGTTGCTAAGAGACGAGAGAAAGAAAATCAGCCATCCGCACCATGTTACCCTAACCAGTAATTAGTCACCAGAGATAAAATATGCATCTGATCAACAGTTTGCTGTGACTGTCATTTCATCATTTAATTTGCAAGGTATGAATGAACAGGGTTTAGTGCCAATAGAAGTGGCAAAAAGACAGTATTTTTGCACTAATATTTGTAAACTAAACCTTTTTGAGATGCACCCACATCTGTCAAACTGAAACAGGTCTGATTCAATTAAATGCATAGTGCTGTGTTCTGGTTTACCAATAAAAATATTTAACTTTCAACCAAAATATTAAAGCCAAGGAATACCAATTGTCTCAAGCTTTCATGCTGAGGCAATACTCCCCCAAAAAGTCTGACAGTATATTAAAATAATGTACTTAAAATCCTGGTTGCTGATATTCTTTTGAACTCCTTATTTGAAGTAACTCCTGTCATTATTATTCTGACAATCCAAAACCATACTTCATGGCAGAAAAAAGTTACTGAACACACACACACACACACACACAGAGAAGTTTAAAAGGTTATAGTAACATCAAACAACCAAATATATGCAATATTTGTTTTTCACAGCAATTAACCTCTTGTGATTTGCCTCTCTTACCAAAACATTCCTTTATATATGAATCAATGTCAGTTTAATCTTTGTGCTGTAAATATCCTTCCCTCCTGCAAGCCAGAAACATACAATAAAGATCAATATACACCTCCAATGTAATGGCTATGTCTACCCCCTTATACATGATTTGCTGTGTTATAGTGTTGTGTAAGAAATCAGCTTTTAACATTTTATAAAATGCCACGTACTCAGAACAGGATTGAGTCCTAATTTTACAGTTCATTTAAAGTATCTAAGAACTTACAGTACAATTTTTTTTTAGTTTTAAATCAGGGATTCAATTAATGGTCCTGATCTAAAATATATATATATTTCCAAGAAATCTGCATGATCAGTCACTGATTTTGCACCCAAGGAAGTGACAGAGGCAGATCACAAGTGCTAATGCGTGAGTAAATATTGTAAGAGAACCAGACAAGTTCTCTTTTGCTGTTCTAATCTAAGGTATAACAAGCTGGAATAAGAACTCATAAGACTGATTAAATGCTCCAAGAGCATAATGCAGCATTTAGTTTGAAGTTGTTGCTCTTTTACTATATAGCTATTCATCTAAGCAAATTTACAGCAGAATAGTTACAAAAGTCAGTCCTGCATTAAAATATACTGCTTTACTAAAAAAAGTAAGGTTTAAAAAAAATCATTCTTAAGATTAATGAAGTCACGATCTTAACATTTAATTTTACCAATGTTTTTCTAAGTAAATAGTTTTACTCTTAACATCTCTAGATAGTTTTTCCAAGGATCTTGTTTAAAAAAAAATAAAAGCCAGCATTTATGAAGTAGATCAAGGTTTCCCAAACTGTAGTACGTGAGATATCTTTAGGGGGTACATGGAGAAATTACGTAATGGTGGATTTATTATTTTATTTATTGCATTTTCATAATAGGCTACTCAGATGAAGCTTTAAAACTCTGTGGGAATTTGTTATATAAAATATGGTAGTTAATTTACTTCAAGATGTAACAATGAGAACATAGATATGCAGAGATGCTGATGTACACAGCCCTTACCTCCAATCACCATACAGAGCGGGCTGAGTTGCTCAGCAACTCTCCAGTCTAACTGAGCTCAGAACTTAGTGAGGGGTTTTTTTCGGTTGTATGTGTCACACTATAACTATATCTATACGTAACAGTGAAATAGGGACAGATGGCTAAAGACAGAGAGTGTTAAGAGGAAAACCAAGTATCAGTGATGAGAAGGGTAGGGATATGTAGGCATCTGGTAAATCTGGAAGTGGGTATGTCAGCAACTGATAGATCCGGAAGGGGGGTACACAATAAGAAAAGCTTGGGAACCTCTGAACTAGATTATAACATCCAACCCATTTACGTAGTACACATTGCTTACAGAACAAGAACTTTGACTCAAACTGTAATTAAGCAGTTTAGTTCATTTATTTTTTGCAAACACTTTAATATTGTGCTCTGCCAACTGAAAATAAAAATAGCATTGGTTATGGTGTTCTTTGTAGCTGACTTACTTGTTTTTTCTTCAGTTTAAGGATCTGCTGTTCCACTTTTGCAATTTCTCGATCTACACGATCCATGCTCTGTATCAACTCTTCCTTTGACAGTTTTGAAGGTGATGCATTCTGGTCCTCTCCACAGGGCTGACCAGAGACTGGAGAAGACGGCCCTTCATGCTTGCCTCCAAAAGCTGGTTCCTTAAATAAACAAGGAACAATTTGATCATGTTTTCTTACATAATACTTGAAGACAGATAAATTAGTTATGTTACAATCTCCAGATGTAGTCTCAAATCTTAATACATAAAGTTGTCCAAGTATAAATTAAGATAAAATTGACCAGAGCTTTCAGCCATCTACACTACCGCTTAGAATCACTTTAACACTGATAATTCTGAAGTTTAATTTAAGTTTCTAAAAGTACTCAGTTTTTCCTGTCATTTTTACTTCATGCAGCCTGGAATTAACAAAAGATCATGATGTCACCCTTTTAAAATCCATCTTAAATAATTTAGTTTCTATTTACATTTACAAGTATAGGTCCCCATTAGGGCCATCTTCAACTCTTCACAGGCATTCACGTTAAAAGGTAGATCTCTGAAGACATGTTTAAAGACAAAAATGATGAAATCTTGAATGCACCAATGACTAACTTGGAAAATGAATGCCTTATCCAAACCAGTCTCACTGAAACAAATTAAGTGTTTTAGTTCCATATTTCCTGAAGGTACCTTAAATTGCATATAAGATTGAGACCGTGTATTTCAGTACACCACTTGGATAAAAATTATTCATAACTAAATGAAAACATAACATTGTACACATCTGACTGGCTCCTCCAATGCCCCTTTGAGCTTATCTTTGCAATGCAACAGAGCAAGAAATTAAGATGCTGTATCATGTTAATATTCTACTTTAGCTCACAGAAAAGTGCTATATTTAGAATATGAAAAGCCGCAGTAAATAATTAAAGGCAGTATAAAAATACACTATCCAAAATTTGTTTAAAATGGGTACCAACTATTAGCTTTTGAATCCATACTTAAGACACCTAATAAAAACAAATTGCCTCATTTTCTAAAATGAGAAGCGCCTAGCATATTCCATTTAAGCCAATTTTCAAACTCGGTCCACTTTTTTAAGAGTTTAAGTATAAATTTAGGAAATATGGGGTTAGTCACTACACACAGAAATTGCATCAGCTTAACTCACATTTCTACCACAGATGTATCCAAGCTTTATCTAATTTAAGAGCATCCACAGAGGGGAACCACATAAATTTAACTAGACTGACTTAGAAACAGATTTAGTTAGTGCAATCCGAGTGTGTAGACCAGGCTTAACTTTAGGCACACACATTTTTAAATCTTGGCCATTTTTTGTAAGTCATGCTCAATCTAGAGAAATACTTCACCAATTATACTTTATAGAACCTTCCAGCTAGGGATTAAAGCATCTCATTCATTAAACCTTAACACTTGATAGGTAGGTTGCATCATTTTACAGATGGGAAAAATTTAGGTACAAAGAGGCTAAGTGACTTGCTGGGTAACCTTGAGCAAGTCAATGGCACAGTCAGAAACAGAACTCCGGTCACCTGATTTACAATCCCTTGCTCTAGCTAGCAGAGAATACTATCTTCTCCTTAACATGGTTAAACTGTCAGATGAAGGAGATAAGATACTGTAGTCAGGTTACTCCCAATATTTTCTGCAAAAAAGGAACTCTTACTCATACAGGGAAAGGTAGTCCTTTGTATTACCTATCATGAACCGTGTTATTCTGGATCAATGCAGAGACCTATTTCCATTGTGAAAGATGGAAAAAAACTTAAGGTTGTTAAAGTAAGAGGTTTACATTATTTATTATTTGCTTTATGGTAGAGTCTAGAGACCCAATCCAGAGTGGGGCTCCATGTGCACAAACACATTAGATACCATCCACCTAACGAGCTTACAATCCAAGCAGACATGTCATATGGTGTGAAGGGAGACAGAGGCAAAGAGAGGTTTAGTGACTTGCAGAATAGTGGCAAAGCCAAGAATAAAAGAATAGGGGTACTGAGCCCCAATCCAGCACTCACTGGGCAACTCTGCCTCTCAAAGTCTTTCATGGAAAGTCACAGAAGGGCAACACTTTTCAATTAAATAAATAGGCTGCATTCTACGCCTATTATATTTTCAAATACAAGGAAGTGTCTTGGAGATTTGCAGAGGGAAAGGCATTTCAGCTGTTTTGTCTGTCACCATCTGCTGGCGGTTTAAGACTGGAGCAGAGATCACTGCACTAATACTTTTTCAACAGAAGCCTACATAATATTGCTGAAGCGATGTTTTTTTAAATTAAACTCAAGTGGCAGCTATAAGTTAAGTGTTCCAACATTCTGTACAAGAAACAATTAACCTTCAAGCATATTATGCAACTTACTGGGATGGTTTTTTACTACTCCAACACATAGCTAGTGAGCACACTACTATAACTTGCAACTATACTAGTGAACAAAACATGTTTCTAAATAGTGAGCAGTCAATATTCAAATGCTCATCACAGAAATGGTGTAACTTGATACAGTTTTTAAGTTAATACTATTTTCAGCCACAACAATCTTTAAAATAGTCATCTAATCAATTTTCTAACATATTAAGGCACACCTTCAATATTGCAACAAAAACTGTCTTTACCTTCTTAATATCTGCAGATCGTAATCCCTCCTGTAGAGGATGTACTAAAGGCAGGACAGCAGCAGCACTAACACGCTGAAAATGGGAATCCGAAACTTGTTCAAGACGTGGTCGCTTAGATTCCAATGAATCATGATCAGTCTGTGACGGACCTGGGTGAAATTGCTGCTCATAGCCAGTTCTCCTTTCTTGAGGCCTAAGGAACAAAAGAGATTGTAAAAGCAATTAAATTAAAAATATATATCTATCAAAAAAACTCTATATGGTGCATTATTTAATGGTTGTGTCCCATTTCCAAGACTATAGGGAAGAGTGTCACAAAACTCTTTCTAAATAGTGAGAAGGGCAAAAGTTTTTAAGTGATATGTTGCAGAAAATTGGCTTTTATTTTTAAAATGGATTTTGACTGAAAGTTAATTAAAGCCCACAAAGGTACTATTTTAAATGCCCATCACTTCACAGCAGGACATGAAACTTATGCCATTACTACAAGTATATCAGAAAACAGGTTTGGGTCAAGAAAGAGCACCAAAAAGCCTTCACATCAGTAAGTTTAGTATTGCATTCCACAGAATTATGCAAAAGCACAGTAGTTCAATTAATTATTTTTCTTCTGAAGAAATTTCAAATACATATAAAAAGTATCTTAATTAGAAATTGAAGTTATTTGGAACTTGGTCTACACCACACTCTCAAGTTCAAGTACTTGTCAGTAGTGCTCTACCATCTATGCTGGGGGCTGGGAAGTGATTTGGTGGCTCTTCCCACTCATTTTTTTCCAAAGCAAAATAGCAGCATCACTAGCTTCTTTGCAGTGAATTACACAGGATGTCAATAAGATATCTCATATGCTTCACCACCTTCTTAGAAGATTTCATTAGAAGAAATGACAGTAGCTTTCTGTATTTTGCCAAAACTGGTGAATGAGCTTTTCACAATTTGAGAACAGTTTTTTGTCCTTTTACCTGCTGCAGGTTATCATAGCACTCTGGTACTTTGATGGCACTAAACCAAATCCAGCTGTCTTCTTCATAAATTGCAAGATGAAGACAACTAGTTAACCTCAGACCCAGTATTAGGGAATTATTTCTGGGAATATTCCAATTTAGCATCCAGAGTTGGGGAGCTATTCATTTATTTTACACACTAACTATCACCAGAGTAATGATCAGCACAGACCACTTCTGATCTGTGATCAGAGTGAGCTATGAGCAACAACACTGCATTTGAAGTAGTGTAAGTGCAAGGCAGGAGTACAATTTCACCTCACTGCAAGGAGTATCATATGCATACCTCTGTGCATCGGAATGTGATTATACCAATGAGAGAGCAAAACAATCACAATACTTAAACTTTCCCCTACACAATTGGGCATTCCCAGTATCTAAAATGTATTCAGATTATTAAAATTTCATTGAGATCTGTGGCTGAATTAATCTTTATGATTATTTTCAAGTCTGCTATTCAAAGCACACTGCATACCTCTTAGTTGAAAATCCGGTTAAATACAATTATTTAATAAACAATCAGTATTTAGCTGGCATTTACTGCCTTAAGTTACATCAATGCAAAGCATATTTAGTTGATATAAAGCAAACTATTTTTTATTTAAAAAAAGAAAGACAGCAGCTTTCACGACAGTAACAGCCAACTATAGCACTGCAGTATTAATCTGCTGGAGCCAAAACAGTAGTCGTATCTATTTACCATACAAGCAGGACTGGTTTAATAAACAAACTTGCAAAACAGTCCCAAGAACATTTGACTCTGAACTATGTCAAGTGATGTAAATTGTTTTATTCCTTTGTTGTCAAAAATCACCACCAATTGCTTGCATTTTAGCACCACATTTAAGTATTTTATACTGTTATGACAAATGAAACAACCCAACTAGCTCTGCTGCTTCTTACTTACCTAGACAGACAAATACCCTCTGCTGAATATTCAAGTGTATGAATTTTATCCCAGTGAAATCTAGGAAACATGATGGATAATATTCACACTGTGATGATTCTTTAATTTTGCTGTATAACTTCACTTGTCACTGTATCTCAAAGAAACAAACGTTACACACTTATGGCCAAAATATTTCTGAAGAACTAGTTTGTGATATGCACGAGGGTTCTCATTGCTTGCTATAAAAGTTGTTGGGAGAGGTGGGGGGAGGGGGGGGAAGTGAAGCACAGGTGTCACTTCCTATCTAGGAAACAAACATCTTATTTAAGCCAAGTGGGCTGGGGAGTTGTGCAATGGGTTTTAAACAAGGCAAACCTAAAATATTGTCAAATACCGTACACAGACCAATACGGTTAGTTAATGGAGAACCCTGTGCTTAATAAAGCTAAGTCCTTAAGCAAGAACTGTGGAAGCATACTTTTTAATTATCAATATATACCTTTTATAAAGTCTGGTTCAACTCGTAACAGATTTCTCTTGTATCTAAATAGAATGCCCTTACCTGTCAGAGCCTGGGTGAAATTCAGAAAGTAAGGAAGGCCGTCGACGAAGTTGCTGCTGCTGCTGCTGCTGCTGCTGCAAGAGTTGAGTTGCCTGACTGACTTCCAGATGAGAAGAACGATAATCAGGAACTGCAAACTCCTAAACGAAAAACAGTCCTGATATTTAAGCAAGAATGAAAATTCAAAAGCTATGAGACTGAGCCAAAGTACTCAGGAGATGAAGGAATCATGGTTTCTGAAGAATTCTTGCAAATCAAGACCGGATTATCACAGCTTTGCTTCAAGCCAACATCTAAGTCTTAAAATGGGAAGTTTCTTTTACAGACATTTTTTGGAACTCCAAAAAAAACAGATTAGAGAAACAGAGTCATAAAATCCACTATCACAGTCATCACAGGAACTGCAAAGTAATTTGGAGCCCAAAAAAAGAGAGGTGGTCTGGGAATGGGGAGAATATAAAGGAAATAAGAATGAAATTCACATATTCATTCCTAGCGAATATATTCAAACCTGTCTAGGGAAAAATGATTGCATCTATACACTAGCAGACACATATGGTGACTGAATTAGACCAGGACTGAGCTCCAGGACTCAATATGCTCAGTCCTGGACAAGTGCCAGAAGAGCTTTGTTAACCAAAGCTTGACACAGATTTAAACTCCGAGATTATGAGAAGTGAAAGCTCTGTGCCATATGAAAGCTTGGAATCAAAACTTGCAAATGGTATGACATTAATATCTAGCTCCAGTTGTTCATGGGAGATTAGCTGCTACAATCACATGGGAACAGTTGCAAAGATGCAGTACCCATATTCTCAGGACCAGTAAACTTTTAAAACCATTGTTTCAGACATGATTAGAAAAAAAAAGTTTTATATCCCCAATATTATATCATGAGTACAGAATACTATCCACTGAAATATCGGAACTCAACATACAAGTGGCTTTAAACTGTCCAGTTACCACACAACTTCTCCATTTTTGAAGATCCTTTCATAAGAGCTGAAGTTTAAGGTTTCAAATGCAGCTCAAGATATTTCGAAATGTGATATTAGATTCAGTAAGATACAGAAGCGACCCATGGAGTTTACAATCAAAGGGAGGTCTAGGAGACACTAATCTAAACAACATTTATTCTAACATGGGTCTTTTTATAGATTTCCATTTTCTTTAAAACGCAATGAACACTAACTCTTAACATGCAAAATAACCCTCAACAACTCATCAACCACCTCATTAGCCAGGAGATTTATCCTACTCAGCACCAGTGACCAAAGAGCACATAGGAGGCCAGATCTTCAATCCCTCGAGTCCCCTTTGCGTTACTCCAGTGGTGCAACCCGGACCCAAAGCTACATTAAGGCAGCCGCTAAGGATTTCCCTAGTGTAAGGGAACCCTAATATAGCCAGCCCTACACCAGTCCTTCCTAGCCAAGCAGGCATGGGGACATTCTAGGGCAGGTTGGGGATGAGTGAGGGCAAGACCAGAGTGCAGTTCATCTTGGTAATCCTAGCAAGCAGAACAGCACTTTGTAGACCGCTATTCATGGACACAAGCTAGAGCTGCCCCAAGTTGAATAACTTGTCCGAAGGGCCAGTTTGGCTCCTGCTACCCCTCAATGATTGGGGATGCGGTGGGGGAATCAGTGGGATAGTAGTATTGTAAACACACCATTACTCCCCACACACACATTCAGGTGTACTAAGTATTGCTCTGACCTACCCAGGGATCTAGGGTTCTTAGAGGGAAGGAAGAGGAGGAGCTAGGCAATGGTAAGTTCTCATGGAGAGCTCCTGGGCCCCACAGTAGAGAGACTCCCTCCATTCCTGAGACTGACCTCCTATGGCACTTGTAGGAACCATTCTGTCACAGCAGTTGACAGGTCACTTTTTAACTCAGAAAACGTTATTAGATTTGTCAAAGATTATACAAGTCATCTTTGCACACTGTTGGAAAATTAGTGTTTCCATTCCAAATCCAGCCTTTCTTCTATGTTGGCTACACCTAGCCTAGTAATTAAGCATTACTAGATTAAAAGTAAGACTAAAAAAAGAACATAATTTTCAATTAGTTCCTCAGGGATTGTGTGTTCCAGTTAGGACAAAACCAACCACAAAAATAGAAAAGTTGTATTAATTTCACAATATATGGTACTATATTCAAAAGACATTTAAATCTTCTTGATTTTATCTTAAGAGAGCCAAGCCAACAAACAGAAGAAGTGTGCAGTTTATAAAATCTAAGGTTTTCAGCAAAAAAAAATTTTGACCAACTATTTAGCAAGCCAAAATTGGCAGCAGCATTGCTCAGTGGTCAAAATGTGTCCTCTGTCACTCCACTCTGGTTTACACATATTTACATTTGAGTTTTCAACATTAAAAATAAAACCAGAGGAAGTGAGAATCAAAAAAGACTGCCTTATTTTAGAGAGAAGGTTCTCTATTTGCCAAATATATATTGCTACTCCACTCTCTTCGTACACTAAGAAACTAACTAAACACTGAAACATATAACATTTTTCTTGAGGGGATTTACAGAATTGAAAATAGGAAGTAGCATATAACTGACAATTTGAACATTTCACTTAGGATGCCTGCATGGTTTTAATATTTTGGTAGACTACTACTACGTCATCATAACAGTCTTACCCCCTTGGGCTGGGATCTCACCAGATTTCACAAACCACAGTGCTGCAGGAAGTAAGGATAAACTCAAACTCCTGTGAATCAATATCTCGTTAGGGAGTTAGGAAGCAATATAACACTAGAAGGGACACCTTTTACATAAGGCATCTAAATATGGCCAGAAACATTTCAAACCATATCTCACATTTTGTTTAATTAGAGGTATTAACCTTGGTGCACTGGCCAAATTCCATCAAAGGAAGACAGAGCATAAGTATGTAAATTCCCCTCATCAGTTTTAATTAGGTTCAATACTCTGAAATTTCATTGTTTTTCAAAACATATTTGACCTAGGATTAAGTAGGTAAAAATACACATTTGGCATGAGCAAAATACCCGAATGACAGGTTCAGATTGTAATCTGCATGGTATCTGCTCCTTACCTGCTGATGTCGCGCGTTAGGGAAGGTGTACTGGACAGAGTGAGTAGGATAACGACTCTGTTCTGTGCTGAATGCTCCTTGGTTAGGAGGGTAGCCCGAACTTGACATTATCAGAGAAGGAGTCTTCACAAACTGTGAGATCAACACCAGCAAGCAATCATGTTTCTAGGAAACCGCCTAAAAGGAAAAAAGAACACTGATAAGTAATGAAGTACCAGATGTACTTCCAACACATTATAACCATAGTCACCTAAGCAAAACAACCATTACCAGTAAAAGCTTCCCCACGCACACAATACATTTATTCAATAGGTTGCTCTAGTTTGAATCCTGCTAGCTGTTCTTAAATGGGCTCAAAAACAGAGGGGTCAGCATTAGCTACAAAAGGATTTGAGAATTATATTGTCAGAGTACATCCTTTTAACAGTCACCAATTTAATTAGAAAGATTTTACTTTTTAAACAGGTCACTTAAAGATACTAAAGGAGTTCTTATATAGCCAAGCTGTATCGTGATAATTACCTTAGGATAAGGTGTAATGAGCTAAATTCACCTCTTTTCTTTGGGAACTTTTTTTTTTTAAATGGATATGAATGGTTCCGTACATCCTTATTAAGTGAACCTTGAGGCCAGATGGCTCAATATTCACTATGTCACCAGTTCTATTGGACCCTACAAGAAGTTATTACTATTGAATGGCAGCTTGGCAGCCTTAGTTCTTAGGTAGGTAGGCACGCATAAAAGCCATCATTAAAAATGGCAGCCTTGTTAGCAGTCTCAGTTTAGGTCTACACTCCACTCCAGTATGGACTACAGGGATGTGAATTGCAGAGTGCTCCGAAGCGTTGTACTCTTAATGCCCTGCGTAGATGCTGCTGGCACAAACTAAAAGGTATCTAGTTTACACAGAACCCACCCAAGATTGAGGCAATGCTTGTAGGAAGAAGCTTTGAAGAACTAGCCTTTTTTAAAGAAAACAAAACAGAAAAACATCCTCCATTACCAAGAACCTGCCTGAAGATCATTTAAATCAGTCAGCAGTCTTGGAAATTCTTACTGCTACTGGATAGCCAAATAGCTATGGCAACAAAAAACTACCCACTTTCATCTGCAACTAGCTAGAAGAGCCTGCCCCCATCTGGGGGAGCGGACCTGGACATGGTTATGCATGCACTTGTGACCTCTGTACTCTGTTCTTGGATGAAAGTGATAATTAAGGCACACACCTTGAAAAAATTCCAGCTGAGAAAATTCAGCAGCCCATCTGCTTAGCAACATAAGCTGCCATGAACAACTAACCTCAGTATTCTTATATAGTCTCTACAGTCTTACTTGTTATTTAAATACAAAACACATACACATGCCAGCCTTTTTTCCCTTAGTACCACTCTGTTGCCCAATAGTGTAACTGTAGTATGTTGTTCCATCCTGTTTGACAAGTGTGTTTCATGCAGTATGTATCTTTAGTCTTGCACAATATTACACATTGAGTGTTATGAGTATTTAACATAGCAGGAAAAAAATGAGAAAGTGATCATGCTTTTAAGCACTACTTTAATCCACACATGTGTGAGGGTACAGCTGAGATATAAAATCCTTGAATGCTTTCCTGTGTTTCCTGATTTGTGGGTGTCTAAACGAGACTTAAAGTTGAATCCAAGGGATGCTTCCTGGGCCAGATTTGGGTTTTTGAAAACAAACTTCCATAAAACATAAAATTAATTTTTTTAAAACCCACAAATATTTAAAAAGCTAGGTAGACATTACATGATAGCTTTGGCAACTCAAATATTGTATTGTGCTAGAGATGCACATGAGGCAATGGTCTGACAAAATGCAAATTAAACCTGACCACAAACTGACTTATCAAAGGGAAGCGAATAGTCTCTATTTAGTATCTCAGCTAAGTGAAATCATGGTGTAACAAACAGCATAAATGGGGAAAAATTATAATTTTTAAATTTCCATTTTTAGTAAATTAATTTGACCACATTCCTTTAAGGCAACAGGAAAACAAAAAAGAAAATAAGCAAAAAAACCAAAATCATGTGTGAAAACTTACAGGCAGCACATCTTGTCTCTGTTGGTTGAGCAATGGCATGCAAAGATGCGAGTTTTATTAGGGGAACAGAATCTGCGAGTCTCAAGTTGAGAGTGGCGGAAAGGAGTGGCGTAGAGAAGAGAGGCATGACTATCCTCTAACTCCCCAATGGTGTTCAGACTCCATGGCAACATCAACAACTTTAGAAACTTCACATTGTACATGTGAAAATGCTCAGTCATTTGTTTTTTCCAGTGACTTCCTCATTGTGAACTAGAAACATGCCAACTTTCAAGTTCTCAAGCTGAAAAGCTATATTTTATTATTGTCAAAATTAGGAGTAAGAGAAGAGGCTAGAGAAGAGAAAAGGAAAAAAAAAGTTGCAGAAATAGTGTCAGGAGTAATCCAGGTCAAGGTGATCCAACAGGTGGAGAATGGAGACCATGTCTACTCCACAAGCTTTGGCCCACACAATTTACATCATAATACAGCCACTGAAGTTTGTACTTCACCTGTGCATGTGCATATTTGGCTGATTGCATCGGCAATTTACGTACTCACCAGGAGTGCTTGCATGGATATAAAGCATGGTGCACCATGAGTAGGGTTATCCCAGTGTGCCATGCACTGCCATCTGGCACAATCCCTTTCAGGATATTTTCACAGTTTTGTGGGATAGCAAGGATTCACCCAGGGATTTTTGGGAGATGGGGTCAAATACCCAGCATGCAATTTTTTCCACCCTACAATATCTTCCACATTCCATAATTTTCAAGCCATTTTTCAAAAATTCCACATCGTGCTTTTCAGCCTCTGCCATCTTTGCCGGACGCATGGGGCCCAGAGAGCTCAGCCCTATTAACATGAACACTGCTAACACGACAAATGATTCTCCTGTATTTGTAGACCTGCAGGAAGTACTGAAACAATGGGATCACAATGGGGAATACGAGGATATTGTCAAGAAGAGTTTGTTGATGGATTTAGTGAAAAAAATCCCAGGTTGCTGGTGGCATTCATGGAGCAGCTGCAGATGGCGGAGCACTAATTCTGGTGCTGAGAAACAAGCATTTACGGGTGGAAGCACATTGTAATGCATGTTTCGGACGACGAACAGTGGCTGCAGAACTTCCAGATGCAAAGAGTCACAGTCCTGTATTTGTATGCTGATCTTGCCCCAGCCCTTCAACGCAGAGATAGCAAAATAAGGCCTATATTGACAGTGGAGAAACAAGTGACAACCACGACCTGGAAGCTTTCAAAAGCCAGACTGCTACTAGTCGGGGGAAATCATTCTGGAGTTGGAAAATCTACAGTGCGGGCCACTGCCATGCAAGCATGTAAGGTCATTAATTGCCTCCAGCTGTGCCAGGCTATGATAAGTGGAAGGCAAGGAATAGTGAATGGATTTGCAACTATGGGGTTCCTGAACTGCTGTGGGGAGACAGATGGAACAGATCTCCCTATTTTGGCACCAGCCAACCTTGCTACTGAGTACATCAACAAAAAAGGATATATAACCATGGAAAAGTAAGTGCTAGTGGATCACAGGGGTTGAGTCACTGATGTCAATGTAGGTTGGTCAGGGTAGGTGCAAGACACCTGCATCTTTAAGAACACAGGACTGTTCAAGAAGTTGCATTTAGGGTCAGCCTTTCCTGAGCAGTGGATTAACATTGGAGATGTGGAAATGCCAACAGCGATTCTCTGAGACCCAGCCTTCCACTTACTCATCAAGACGTATTCTGGCCATCTGGACGGCACCAAGGAAAGATTTAAGTTTCAGCTCAGCAGATGCAGAATGTCTATGGAATGTGCTTCTGGTACACTGAAGGGTCACTGGCATTGTTTACTCACTAGATTAGAACACATCAAGAAAAACATCCTAATGGTTATATTTACATGTTGTGTGCTGCATAATGTATGTGAGAAAAAGGGAGAAAAACTGCCACCAGGGTGGAGGGTAAGGTGGAACATCTCTCTTCTGAATTTGAACGGTCAGACACCAGTGCTATTAGAAGAACCCAGTGTGGAACTATGTACTTGAGGGATGCTTCACAGTCAGCCACTGTAGTGTTCTCTGGCATCTGTCTCATGTAATTTAAACAACATATTTGGGGGGGGGGGGGGGAGGTTTGCCTGCTAATATATATTGTGTTGTGCCTCCTTCAAGTTATAAATACTGTTGGGCCTGGGGCTTTGCCTGTTACTATGAATTGAGTTGTGCATACTGTACATTTATAAATATGGCTGCATGTTTTACTGACGTCACGAATTCTGTGGTGCATTTATAAGTAGTTGGCTTTCTTGACTGCCATTATGCATTTCATAATACTTGTTGTGAATTAATAAACATAATTTGAGTGAAAAAATTAGGTGCATAAAATCAGAGTACAAACATATACATACATTATACAAACTTATAACTTAATGGGGCAAAACTTAAAATTCTGGTTGAAAAGGAAGTCAATATTTACGTCCATTTGTGTAAACAAAAAGGTAGTTCAATGTAGTCAGTTGCGGCTTCGCATGCACCAATCTGTGGTTTTCACACGTCTCTCTATATGAAGCTGCATTTTCCTTGTTGTTCCTCTTGAGTAGACTGGTGGGGGTAAGCAAGTGGTCCATGATGCCACATGTTATCTTGGGGGTGTAGGGAGCAGAAGCACTGAGTTCTCCAAACAGTGCAAAGGCTGATGAGTCTAGGATTTTTGGACCTGTAAGTGAGCCAGGGTCTGCACCTCTTGTGTTTACTGTCTGTGAAGACCCATTACGTCACAGTGCATTTTCCACTACTTGTCCTTCTGGCACGCCTGGGCCTTTTGCCTATCCTCTCTGTCCTTCTCATGCTCTTGTCATACTGGCCCTCCAAGACCTTTGTTCAGTCCAGTGAACCTCTGGCTTGCAGGATCTCGCCGAACACATCCTCCCTAGCCCTCTTCCTTCTCCTCACCAAGGTCAGGCATTCTGCGTGTGTAAAGGAGGTACCTCTCAAGGCCACCACACCAGAAGTTACTGATAAAAAAAAAAGACAGATGCACCATTAAATTTACAGTTCCAATGGAATGGGAAAGATGGGAGTTCCAAAACTCCCTTCTCTTATTCCCACAAATACTTTAATGCTGACTGACAGTTCAGCTTTCGAGTACCTCACCACAGTACTGCTCTCCAGCGCCAGCCATGTTGAGTACGGCCTGGCATAGAGGATGGGGCCTATTTTCTATACATGAACCCATACATTTTTGGACCCTATTCCATGGGTACAAGTAGAGAGCAATGGCAGTGAATACTGGCACTATTTTTCACAGTTAGTAGCAATTTTAGCTGATAGCTCATTCCTGAGGGTCACAAAGGCACAGGGAACCAAGCTGCTACTAGCATCCCAAAGCTGCCCTGACCAGTATATCGCTACCCTGTTTGCTGCAATGAACCAGGCAAACTTGTAACAAAACGGCATGGGAAAGTGTCCTATCACAGAAGAAGAAATAAGACTGCCATCCCTAGAAACCTTCAGGAGATGATGGCAGAATATCTCCATTCAAGTTTCGTCAAGATCTGTTACGAAAATAAGAGGGACATCCCTATTCACATGGCCAAGGGGCTCCTCATAGCCCTCCTGACTATTCCAACAAGGGAATAAAAAGCAGATGGGGATTCCACCACTGTTTGTTCTATCTGTACCTGGGCACAGGACACTGAATCAATGTGGATTGTGTAATCTGAATGTTGGTACTGTTTGGGAAATTGTTTTGAATCTATTTCCGAACCTTATTTCTCATAATATAATAGTAAAACAATGAAAAGTTGATCCCATGGTCTTGTACACTAGAGCTGGGCCAGGCACCATCTTTAAATGATCACAAGGGTTGGGGGAGGAGGGAAGCAAAAGCAAACAAACATTGTAAGGAAAACTGTGCAAGCACACTTACCTCCTTTCCCCTTCATCAGCAGGCTCATCTATGCTCTCCTGGTGGGACTGGCTAGACTCCTGTGGCATTCCAAACAGGTCCTCCTGGCTCGCAACATAGTTGGTGTCCCCCGTCGCGTCACATCGCCTCCCTTTTTCTCCTCCTCCCTCTCCCTCTTCATGGCAGAAGTCTTCACTCAGGCTCCTCCAAGGTGTCCACAGAGCTCTGCAGGGTGCCGGTGGGGCCACCGTCTAGTATGGCATGAAGTTCATTGCAAGTGTGGCAGGTCTTTGGGGGCAGCAACAGATTTCTTGTTGCTCTCCCTCACCTTACGGTATCCCTGGCAAAGTTCATTTGTTTTCATGTGGTACAGCTGCTGTCATAAACATACAGCTAAAGGTAGCATAAAATCCCTCCTTTACCTGTAAAGGGTTAAGAAGCTCAAATAACCTGGTTGGCACCTGACCAAAAGGACCAATAAGGGGAGAAGATACTTTCAAATCTGTGGGGGAAGTTTTTTGGGTTTTTTTCTGTGTGTTCTCTCCGGTTCAGCGAGGAACCAGGGTACGGAAAATACATCTCCTAAAGCCATATATGAACTAACCATCTAAGATTACAAATTGTAAGTAATAGGAAGGAAATGTATTACATTATCTTTTGTTTTAGCTTGTGAATTTTCTCTGTGCTAAAAGGGAGATTTATCCCTGTTTTTTGTAACTTCGAAGTTTTGCCTAGAGGGGAATCCTCTATGTTTTAAATCTTATTACCCTGTAAAATGACTTTCCACCCTGATTTTACAGAGGTGTTTCTTTTTTTTTTTTTCCCTTTATAATAAAGTTCTGTTTTTTAAGACACTGATTGGTTTTTAGTGTCCTAAAAACCCAAAGGTCTGGTCTGTGCTCACCTTGGTTACCTAGCTGGTTGGTAGATTATTCTCAAGCCTCCCCAGGAAAGGGGGTGAAGGAGCTTGGGGGAAATATTTTGGGGAAACAGGAACTCCAAGTGGTCCTTTTCCTGAATCTGTCTAACTCACTTGGTGGTGGCAGCAGTACCCATCCAAGGACAAGGAAGGATTTGTGCCTTGGGGAAGTTTTAACCTAAGCTGGTAGAAATAATCTTAGGGGGTCTTTCATGTGGGTCCCCATATCTGTACCCTAGAGTTCAGAGTGGGAAGGGAACCCTGACAGCTGCTAATCCCTGATGCATCCCTTAGCCTACATCCCCCGTGATAGCCATTCTTACATGTCCACGTTTCTACAGCTGTTCCACAGCTGTGTTTTCAGTGTCTCTTTTTTTCCCCCACAAACCCAGGAGATTTAATTCTTCTTGCTTCTCCATGCAGGCGTGTGTCTAATGCCTGACTGTATGTGGAGCCATGGTATGGCAGGCACAAACAAAGGTGAGTTGCTAGGTATGCTTGCCATGGCACACCATCAGGAAAGATATTTCAAAAACATGTGGGGGTTTTTTTGGGTGGGGAAGAACAGGGTTTGGAAGTGTTCCAGTCTATGTTACTCCTATGCAGTGGAGTTTAAAATTGTGAGCAGAGTGGTCACTGTTTCAGGGACTGAGGCACTATGGAAGAGTGGCTGGAAGACTGTTCGGTCAACAAAGGTCACTGTGTCTACGCTCACATTGCATTGATCAAATTAGGTCTACCATGGCTCTACACTGTTTGGGGAGGTGGTTTTATTCAATCACTATAACAGACGACATTTATGCTGACCAGAAACAAGTTTCAGTGTAGACAAATACATAAATAGATTGACAAGTTGATTTGCGTGGACCTAACTTTGTGGTGTAGATGAGATAGTGGGAGATGAGGTTGTATGAATAGTACTGCATTTTTGGAGGTTGTCCTCCCCCCCTTTTTTTTGATGGACTGAGTATAGAGGGAGATGGGAACAGGTATGAAGTGAGAGGGGGGAGAATCAGTGCCAGGGAGGTAGTGCCAGGGAAAAGTGTGGTATAGATGCAGGTGTCACCAGAGAGACGGAGACAGCAAATATGGAGAGTTATGGATCTGAACTGCCAAAAGGGGGCTGGGGAAGATAGACGGGGACAGGGAAATAAGAGAAGCTGAAGCTGTTGGGAGCAGCAGAGGAGGACGACAAAAAGGACAGGGAAATGGTGATACTGCGAGAAGGGGAGTAGGAGAGCTGTGGCCAAAGCCACAAGGAAACTATAGGGGAACAATCAGAAAACTAATTTAAGTTTAAATTCAAGCTGCCCAAAGTTCCTGATAGATGCCACATAACATTGACTGTTGACATTACTGTCTAAGTTTTAAAAGTATGAAGGCATGTTCCTGTGCTAGTTATTTGTGCAAGAAAATGATTTCACGATGCGTGTTGCAAAGTGGAGACCTATAAAATCTGGTTATTACAATACAATACAGAATTCTACACCAATAAGCTTAAGAGGTCTAGAGCAGTGTTTCTAGAATGTGGCCACCAGGGGCTTTTCTCGTGGCCCAGCCTCCGGGGGGGGTGGGGTGGGGGGGGAGACGACGGACACGGAACAGGGGGATGGACCAAAGTAGCAGCCCCTCCCCTCCCCATTGCTCCTGGATACACCATCTTGGTGTTGGTTGCTGGGGCCACCAGTAGGGGTTGGCCCTGCCACCCTCTGGAGACACCTGGGACACAATGCTGGAGGAGCAGGAGCTGGTGAATTCCCCACCTTCCAGGGGTGGTGGGGCTCAGGCTTTGGGCTTTAGCCCTGGGATGGCAGGGCAGCAGGCTCTGGCCATGTAGCCTTCAGCTCCAGCTCCAAGCTCTGGTTGCGCAATGGCAGGCCCCAGCAACCAACACTCCGTCCCTGGGCCCAGGCTGCAGGGCCCAGCCCCCAACTGCCTCCCCTGACCTTCCATCCAGGGCTTAGTTTATCTCCAGGCTTGCCAGGGCTAAGTAAGTCTGCTGTAAAATGTGATACTTGTATGTTTGTAAGTATCACTCTTCACAACATAGTTACTAGCTAGCAATAAATAAATTACAATGATTTGGATATGTCTGTGCATATTTATTTGATTTTCCTAAAGCTATTTAAGTATTCTAGGAAAAAGCTTAAGAGGTCTTAAGATGCAGAGTTAGTGGCCACACTCTGAGACCACCAAAAATTTGTCCTGAAAACCCCCAGTCTAGTGTACCATCAATATGTGTAAAGTTACACAGAACTTTATTAATGCTAACAAGAGTTGCATAAGTAAATCACACAATTTGGGTAACTGATAGGTCTTGAAAACAGGATACATTTATTTACCAGAAACATCCATTGGAAATGTTTCCATATTGACAGCTAATCATAATCTACATCTAATGAGTAATGCATAAATAGCAAATTAACATCTCTGAAAGCTACCCAATACAAAAGGAAATAGAAACAGTAAAAATCAATTTTAAAAAATACCAATTTTTTGGTGGAAGTTGGATCAATTATCTTCCCAAAGCAAGAAATATCACGCTTGGACTTTAGCTTTGTAATACAATTAACACTCCAGACTGATGAAAACTCATCTTTACCAGTATCAATCCGTTTATTCATAGTATTCAGAATCGGATATATTTCATGCAAGTTATCAGCTCTGCAGTCACCAGTTTCCTGCCTCATTATCAATGGAGTCATAAGATGGCTATTCAAGAAAAACAGCAATGAAGAATTTTAGTGAAGAAAAAAACCCAAAAAACAAACAAACAAAAAAAAACTCAACGACACAGATAGTGAGGGCTCCCACTGATCGCTGTTTCAGACCATCGAGTCTTAGAACAAGAAACCTCCCTGCTAACTATCACAGAAATGGACAAGAAATTAGTCCATTTAGCTACAGAAACATTAGCATAAGAGGCCAACTCCAAAACAGAGTACTCTTTGCTTTAACTCATAAACCAACTAGAAGGTTGGTTTCCAAATATACACTCATTTATACTGTGCTTTACATACAAGAAACGCAGGAGATATACTCCACTTGTAGCCTTGAGACCCTTCGGTGTGCATTCTGTTGGAGACAATGACAAGAGATTAAGGATTCTTTTCAAAGGACATATAAAACTTACTGCACTTTTTTAAAATGTAACTGATTTCTTTAATAGATCAACATCAATAATTCACAAAGGCAACAGCCAATTTAGGAAGCTCTGTATTATAAATGGGAAAACACTTTTGTAGAACAAATAAAAATGTATTATTTAAAAACGTTAAGATCCTTTTCATAAGTGCTGGGGATCATTTATTACTTGGTCCTCAAAATCTCAGAAGTGACATGTTCATGTCCAGGGCACTTGGACATATGCTATCATGATTAATTAAAATAATGCATTGTCATTTTATTTTAATTAGCATTTTATTGCAAGCTACTTGTTTTCTTTTATTGTAATTCATAAATTTGTACTGCCTTCTTCGTTTTCTGTGACAAGAAACCTAAAAAAATCTAAACTGTCCCTTGAGAACCTTAGTCTTAAATAGTTATGGACAACACTTTTTTGTAGAACGGGTATCACAAAAGTTGCCATTCCTATCTCTATTAAGATACCAAGCTATGAGGCACATAAGGCCCTATTAACATTTTATAATCATGCTGCTCAGTTAATTAGAAATGTCTTAATCTTTAGGGGCCCCCAAAAGCACCACTGGGAATAGTACTATATTGTCCGAGAAAGTCATACAAAACAACGCTGTTGAGTTTTTTTTCCCCCATTACTCAAGGAACTTTAAAGTATATTAATCAAATCCAGTTAACAAATTTAAACTGAAAATAGTAAGAAATCATCATACATGAAGAAAAAGACCATCCATACTGACAACAATTATGTTCCAGGGAAACCCAGAAAGAGCAGCTAGAGTTTTAGAAAGAGTTAAGTACTATAATAGCATTCAGAAGGTATTTATACCAACATTCTAATGTAACTCATTAGCAAGAAGATCTTGGACTTTCAGACTTGGAATATATTTTATTTAGGGAGGGGGAAAGAGGTGAGTGGGTGTGTGGAGACAGCTGATTTAAATCTTCATTGAGAAGAATTTGGAGAGAGTCCATTTAAACTACTGAGAATTCTCTCAGTCCAGCTCCTGAAGTCACAACGGGACAATTACTAAAAGTAACTCTTACGTCTAAAAGCTGAATATAGCGATTCACAGTTAACTGCAACATGTAAATTGAAGCTTTTTAAAAATAAAAAAAATATATCACAAAAGATTTTCACATTTCCACCCCCATCCTGTCAATGACAGGATTCTACTTTGTGGTTTGAAAAATGTTACGTTTGATCTGTTCACCCTAAACCATTTTTATCTAGGCGTACACAGAATCAACTGGAATAGAATTTTGTGTCTGACCAATATTTATACAAATAGCCTGACATGATTTAATACTGCAAACATGCTGTATGTTTCCATAATGCCAAAACGTACGTTCCACTTGTCTCTGAAGAGTTGGTAAGCAATAGCATTTTCAGTGTCAAATCTAGAAAACCGGCATGGCTCCACAGTATTCTCTCTCCACTATACTTTTCATCTTACATTTATATTGCTTCTGCAATCAAGTCTAAACTTAATTCCCAAAGATTCTACACTAAGGCCTTGTCTTTATGGGGAAACTGACCACAATACAGTTATTGCCAGATAAGCTATTGTCGAAGAGTTCCCTGTGTGGACGCTATTCTGGGATAAAAGTCACTTTATTCTGGAATAATTACTGCAAAATGATACCAGAATAAAGTGTCCACATGGGGAGCTATTATGGAAGAGCTATTCCAGTCAATTTCCCTAGGTAGATAAGACCTAAGAAAAGTTGGATAAGCCATTTAGTCACAAGAACTTTACTTACAGGTAGCTCCTTTCCCTCAAAATTTTCCTCTTAAACCTGTAACAAATATGAGGATCTTATTGACCAAGATTAACTGTGTGTGTGCGCGCGCGCGTCTGTGTGTGAGAGAGAGACAGTGCAGTACATGCTACAATTACAGCCTTCCTGTCTTGACACAAACCTTTCCTTTTCTTACTGACTTATCATTTCAGCACTAAAACTGAATTTGACTGACATTTGAAAAAACGGTAATTTCAGTCTCAGTTTTTGTGGTACAATGGGTAATGTCACTCATCCTTACAAGAGCTGTTCTTGGACAACAGAAAGTAATCTATCTGTAACACCACCTGACAAATCAGCCTTCTCTTGAGCTACCTAAAAAACATTTTTATAGCTTAGAAATGACAGTGACTTACTTTTTTGAACTACAGAAACCTGACCTAGATTCTGTCTGGTATAATTAAAAATATAACTAGACGCTTTAACAAAGACCTCAAAGATCTCCCTACCAACTCAGATATACTATTACTCCCTCTCCATCCTGCAAACTTATTTCTAGAAAAACTGGGAAAAATATTATGAGCTCTTATAGACTGCACTGAAGGTCACCTGATGTGAACTTTCATGGACCAAGAAATAGCAAGTACCAGGCACACAGTTCGGCAGGAAGTCCCAGCTCTGAAACAACCAAACAAGTGTATCTTTTAAAAAAATACATATTTTAGTCCCAGGTCTCAGTCACCCATCCTGAGGGAAAAGAAAAAGAAAAGAAAAAACTTACTGAGTATCTACTCAGTGCTGGTAGAAAAGAGGGGAAAGGTACAGCCATGGGGGAGGGCAGACATTTATAAATGATTTGGATTTCTATGTGTTACAGTGAGTCCAACTGAAATTAATCAATGCTGCAGAACATCACTGGGCTAAAGTCAATAACCAGTATCAATTACTTATTAGAAAGAAATTATTACTGTCCTTTCAAAAGAGGTGGGTTCCTGGTCCATGACTAGTGCTCTAGGCACAATAATACAAATAAATAACAAATATGGTATTATCTGAGAGCAGCTGTGATGTGGGAAAACAAAATCAAGTAATTAAATCATGAGCAAAATACAAATTCTTTGCTTTTAACTGCAGATTTGGAAGGGTAAGTTAGAGCCCATACTGTGTGATATTGGTACATAATGGCAAACACAGATTGAGAGTTTTGCTTGAATCCTTCAGAAGTTGTTCAGTTTTTGGGCATTCTGAACTATGGAATACTACACATTTTTGTTTACCACAAATAAAGTTAGTATTCTCCTAACTGCACTGTAGCAGACTGTTCAACTAAAGGACGTACACTGCCTTCAATCCATGGCAGAACTCCCACTGAAGCCAGTAGGACTTGTGTTCATGAAGGGAGCAAGCACATTACACAACTCTGCTCCTTTTGGAGTCTCTTCCATTTATCTTAATTCATTCACAGTAACAGCATCTCTTATTTTCTGTCCCTTTTCCTTGGACGTAATACATAGCATTTAGAAAGTAGTTCTCTTCAGAGTGTTTTCAAAACACTAATGAACACTTTACAATATTCCTGTGAAGGGTTAAGTGGTAAGGCTATTTTATAGAAAAGGAAAATGGAGAGGTCAAGTGACTTGCCCAATGCCAGTAATCAGTGGAAAAAGACAGGATTAGAATTGGTCTCAGTGGCTGTGCTCTCACTACAAATCCATCTGTTTACTGGACATAATAATTTTCTCATAAATAATAAAATGTGTACACACACCCACACACAAGCAACGTTCAGGCAAATTAACGATTCCACAGAGAACTCCGAATAAAAAGCAGTATAGTAGTTATGGATTCCATTGTTCAGAGTCACATCGTACTGTCTTATGTAACGAAATCTCTTGATGTAATTATGTTAAGAAAAATTGCTATCCAAATGTGAAACAAAACTAAAGTTTACAAGAATTCCTGAAATTTTGGCCGGGTAGGGAAAAAATGAAGAAACTTCTCTCTCTTTCCCCAAATAATTGTTTTCCTCTTTCCCCAATGAAAGCTTTGACTATGTAGTTTTCCTTGCATATCCATGAACTACTCTTCTACTGCTTATTGTAGTTTGCAGATGTAGCCAGCAGGCAAAATTAACTTCTTAATCAACAAACATGCATTTGTATCTCAGCAACAAGAAAGTTATTGGGAGCATGGAGGTCTCCTTGCAACATTTAACTCATGGGTTACTCTTTACAAGAATCTCTTCTTTAAGAAGGCAATATTTTAACAATAGCTTCTAAGGCCAAAGATCCATAGTGAGGGCCCTTTATGAAATGGAGAGATTATGTATTCCACACTACAGCAGTGTTACTGTACTCCTCAATGCCCGAAGTACTAACTACAGATTGTGTCTGGTTCACATTGTAGGTGACATGAGAAGAAAACAGGGGAGACTTTAATACAGCTCGTGACAGGAATGACAAGAGCCAAAGAGCATTACAGCAGCCAAAAGTAAGATGTCATGTATTATCTGTTATCAGCAAATATGGAACATCAGCATGACTTTTCCAGCTACACTAAGACTGCAAAATATAAATATATAAAAATTCTGATTTAGGAACAGGAAGTTTCCACGAACACAGACTACAGTACTGTCAAACTCCTAATACTCTTTAATAAAAATACTTCTGAAATATTATTCAATCTTAATATTAATAATTCAAGTTTGATTAAGAACAAATTTTTACAGCAATTCTGAAAGATGAACGCTGGTTGCACGTTAAACAATTAGGACCAATTTTACAGGATTTTTAAAGCTATAATATAATTTAAATGACCAATTTAAGTCATTTCTGGAAAGTAACTACTAAGTTAAAAGTAATGTTCCACCAAAGCAAAAGTTACTGAGTTAATAGAGTGCAAATTACAAATGCTCTTATCCAGCAAAATTCTACTCTAATCTCCATGCTGTAATTTAGGATGCTAAATAAAAGTTGTTAATGTGAACAGAAATGCAAGGCCTGGGTTAAATGAAGCTATGATGCATTAAATGGAAGACCACATGAAAGGTAATTAGGCCATGTAATGTTTGAAACATAATCTGTTCCTGAGGAAAGGGAACTCAGACTGTATTAACATCTGTTAAGTAGTATCTAAATCAGCAACCCTCTTATCTTGAAAAAAGGTGTGCTGTTCTAGAAGAGTATATATCTCAAGCAAAAATAAACATTGACAGATACAGGCCACTGGCTAGCGAACAAGAGGTACAGTTCAGTTTTTAGTTTCTCATTTGCTGGCTGCAGAGACAGTCTCTGAGGGAGGAAACACTTCATCCCTCTTCAGCTACGCCTGCCTCTGGCTAATGAAGGACTGGCATTCATACATCCTGAAGGAACTCCCGACTCAGCTCTCATTGGCCAAGGAAGGTCACCACAACATGAAACCATGATATCAGGAAGAAAAGGAGTACTTGTGGCACCTTAGAGACTAACCAATTTATTTGAGCATGAGCTTAGCTTATCTAAAGTGATCAACAGGTGGGCCATTTCCAGCACAAATCCAGGTTTTCTCACCCTCCACCCCCCCACACAAATTCACTCTCCTGCTGGTGCTAGCCCATCCAAAGTGACAACTCTTTACATAATCAAGTCGGGCTATTTCCTGCATAGATCAAGGTTTTCTCACATCCCCCCCACCCCCATACACACACAAACTCACTCTCCTGCTGGTAATAGCTCATCTAAACTGACCATTCTCCAGGTTTAAATCCAAGTTAAACCAGGGGAAGTCCTCCACTCACTGGTTAGAGTGAGGGGGAATAAAATATTTTTTTGATTAAAGTATGGTTAAATTTGTGCTAGGTGATGGGTTAGGTACAACCAATGAGGGGATAATTCAAGACCTGTAGTTAGGGATTATGGCTTTAAAATTTCATATGAATTTTCATATGAAAAGCATGCAATACTAGAAAGCGTTCATTGTGAAGACATTTTATGTATCTCCTGGTCTCCTCTCCACCACATCTCCACTCCCATTGGTTCCAAATAGGAGAAAAGCATATAGCTGAATAGAACCACGAAAGAGCCCTCATGAACTCAAAACTGGAAGCCATGCCTGAAAAATTGCTATCTAGAAAATAAGTAATAATAATCAGTCCAAAAAGCATGATGGCAAAGTTCACAGAACTTTATATTTGAACATGAATTGCTCCTGTTTCATCTGGCCTGAGAAGCATTGTGTCACATGATCTCAATCCTCATAAATAAGAAATATACTACACAATCATCCTTCCTGTTTAAGACTCACAGTCTGCTTTTGCTATGCTTGACCAAGAGCTTAGGTACATATCAAACCTAATTATGACATAAAGATTGTTTCTCTAATGACAGGCCATCTCTAGCTAAAACTGCTTTTAAATAAATGGGACATGCAGGAAGTTCGCTGTGTGGCTACAGTTCTCCAAACTGCATCCTCCTACCATGCTCCATTTCTCCCCCTAATGGATATCAAAACTACCAGATTTTAAAGACTATTTGAATTTGACTATTAAAGAGATATTGACTTGACAAATTATGACGTAGTATTCATAAACTAAGCATTTCAGAAGAAAACAGAAGATGAGGCGTAATCATACAAAGTGACTAACCATACCACTGCACTCAAATAGACCCAATATTGCCCAAAACGCTAACCCAGAGGATCAGATGACTGGAATTCTTTTGATAAGCCCACCAACTAACACTTGGAAAAAGACCAAACAAGACATTTAGATCAGTAGTACTTATTGCTTTAAACAATTTTCTGGAGAGAAATTTTAATTCCGGATATGGAAGATGCTCACTAATGCCAGTTCATACACTGTGAAAGTACGTTTTTCTATTATGAGCTGCCTGGAAATATACTTTGAGTGCTAGGAAAATTTAAAACTATGACAGCCATTGAAGTTATTCCTGTTGTAAATACATTTTTGCCCAACGTTTCAAACTATAAACTGTTATGCAGCAGGTTTTCTTCATTAAAATGTAACAAATACTTAAAGCAGTTTCTTACTAGGAACTCATTTAAAAGGACTGCATTAAGCGTACAATTAATAGACTTAAAATAGTCCTTTAGGAATCTGACTTATCCCAACCAAAGAAATTAAGGGTTAAAATAGCTACTCCATCCTGAAGTACCTCATAATTCAGCACTGAGTAATTTATCATAGAGCACTCTAGGACAGGGGTGGGCAAACTACAGACAATGGGCAAGATCCGGCCCGCAAGCCATTTTTAAACCAGTCCTGGAGCTACCGCTAGGGAGTAGGGTCTGGGGCTTGCCCTGCTACAGTGCTCCAGCTGGGGAGCAGGGTTGGGGGCCGCTCCATGTGATTCCCAGAAGCAGCGGCATGGCCCCACTCCAGCTCCTACGTGTAGGGGCAGCCGGGGGCTCCGCTCTGAACGTTGCTCCCACCGCTGCCTCCTGCACATCTCTCATTGGCCGGGAACTGTGGCCAATTGGAGCTGCAGGGGTGGCGCCCACGGACAGGGCAGTGTGTAGAGCCATCTAGCCACAGCTCCGCATAGGAGCTAGAGTGGGGACATGGCCTCTGCTTCCAGGAGCCACTTGAGGAGAGCACTGCCCAAAGCCTACACCGCATAGCCTCTCCCTGTGCCCCAACCCCTTGCCCCAGCCCTGATCCCCCTCCCGGCCTCCAAACCCCTTGATCCCAGCCTAGAGCACCCTCCTGCACCCCAAACTCCTCACCCCCAGGCCCAACCCAGAGCCCACACTCCCAGACAGAGCTCTCATCCCCCACCCCCACGCCCCGAGCCCCTTACCACACCCTGAACTCCTCATTGCTGGCCCCACCCTGGAGCCCACACCCACAACCAGAGCCTCACCCATTCCTGTACTCCAACCCCAATTAGTGAGGATTCATGGCTCGCCATACAATTTCTATTCCCAGATGTGGCCCTCGGGCCAAAAAGTTTACCTACCCCTGCTCTAGGACTACTGCAATCATTAATTCACATTGAAGCAATTTAAGAATAAAATAGCAGTCCCCAAGTGTAAACACCATTGCCTCTGTTGGTTTACTAAATTAGGTAAAATAGTGCATCTTGAAATAATTTTCTTGAAAAAATGGAACTTTCAAAAATTATAGCCTTTCATTAGTACAATAATAATCTCGAGGTCATATACAGTATATTGCACCCCATCCACAAAAAGCTATGGGATTAACACTTAATAGTATATTTAAAATACTATTAAGGTCTACAATAAAAGAGTAAAGAAACCACAAAACCTTTACCACTAATAAGTATAGATAGTTGTCCTTTCAAGAGATATGCAAAGGCATGAAGAGGTGGGCCCTTGGGTATCGAGCACACAGTGTTTCACAGAGTGCAGAGGAAAATACAAGTTCAATTAGGCTCAAGACAAATTCAGGCTTACACTCTAGATACACAGACAATATTCTTTAAAATTAGAATTTTCAAAGAATTTAAAAGCAATACCAAACTTCTTGTCAAATACTCTATACCAAATTGAAAAGTGGCATGCCAGAGAAAAGGATTATTTCTATTTATTGTGTTAAGTACCGAGTTTGAGGCATGTGCTATTTAACAGGAAGAATGAACAGATACACATACAACCCTTTTGTAAGGATCAGACCAGTAGAGGTACTATGTTGATGGTGTGACAAAAAATAAATAAGGCCACAAGTTATACTCTTCTTACATGTTTCAGAGTAGCAGCCAGGTTAGTCTGTATCTGCAAAAAGAAAAGGAGGACTTATGATACCTTGAAGACTAACAAATTTATTTCAGCATAAGCTTTCATGAGCTACAGCTCACTTCATCAGATGCATTCAGTGGACACCCAGTATATCAGAACAAAAGCATCTAATAATTAGACAATATTTTAAAAGAAGAGTAGCAGCCGTGTTAGTCCGATGAAGTGAGCTGTAGCTCACGAAAGCTTATGCTCAAATAAATTTGTTAGTCTCTGAGGTGCCACAAGTCCTCCTTTTTTTTTTTTTTAAAGTATGTATTAATCCAAGATAAAAATCTACAATGGATACCAATCAAGGATGTGCTTTTTTTAACTGAAAATATTTCTCCTAAATCTTGTCATGACTAAGAATACTAATTAGTTGTAGGTTGCGGTTTTGCACCATTACCCACTCACCCTTTTTTTTTTAGATGAATAGAGTTTTGTAGTTTTAATGAATTTAATCTTCTAATGTCTCCAAATAAAACATGAATCAGTAGGTATACACTTTAAGATGAGGGATAGGTAAGTAAGTTAAAACCATGTTCAGCATTTGTTAGTCATCTGCCTTGAAATGAGGATGCTCTCATAAATGGTCTGCCAAGTTGTTGCCCTTCATGGCAGCTTCAGTAAAGTCTCTACAGAAATTCTTCTGATAACTTACCACCAGTTTCCCTAGAGCAAAATAAGTAAACAAACAAACAAACCTATGGAGGCTATTTTTCCCCTCTTTCCCCAGGGATGAATACATACAGTATCACTTCAAGATGACTGCTGACAGGATTAAGCAAATTCACTTCCCCTGAACTAGCAGAAGGAAACAAGAAAATGACTAAGAAGCCATCACACCATGATGGACAAGTCTTCTATTTCTTCTAGAGGTATTCACACAAGGACAGTGAGAAAGTTCTTATTTTCAGCTTTAAATAATCTGGTCAGCCAAAGCACCCAGGATTTTTAAGTCCAGCCAACAGTGATTAAATTTTATTTGTCTGGACTGAGTTTTTCATTGTTTCAAGCAGTTGCACAATAGGATTTTTTCAGAGGTTGACTAATGCACCTTCATACAAATATAAGATCTCTATTTTGCAATAACCTTTGAAGTCAGTCACTTTAAAAAAACCACAGACCAACATCCTCCTCAAGCATTAAGAAACAAAAACATTGCATATCAAAGCAGTCTAGGACTAATTGGGCAGCACTGTTTAAGTGTTTTGGACATGTGGTGATTCAAGGACATACAAGTTCCCTCCGAGTATCCTGAGATCCTTAGCTCCAAAGTAAATTGGAATTCTCTGCATGTAGACTAATACTCCAAGGTGACAGGTTTCAGAGTAACAGCCATGTTAGTCTGTATTCACAAAAAGAAAAGGAGTACTTGTGGCACCTTAGAGACTAACCCATTTATTTGAGCATGAGCTTTCGTGAGCTACAGCTCACTTCATCGTCTGCATCAAGGTGAAGCTCCATAAGGTCCAGGTGACTTCAAACTCATAGCAATTTATCAGTGAGAATGGATAAAAATCAAGGCAACATAGTGAAGATTTTAGCATCGTACACAACATCGTTTCTAGACAGAGAAGCAGAGAATTTCAATGAGCACATTCCGGACTATTTGCATAATTTAGAAAAAGACCAAAGTAAATATTTACAGACAGCAATGGTGCACAGGTCAGAATTTTCATCTGGATCATTTACAGTGGAAGGACTATGTGGCACATTAAGTTAATTTATTCATTTTTCACTTGTGACTTTGGTTCAGATTTGACAAAAGTTCAAAAATGAGTATAAGAGCATCAGACTAACATTCAGGAAACATTTGTTCATGTTATGGAACCGCTATACAGGTAGTATTCTTACTTATTACTGTGCTGCATTGCACTTGCATGCATTGTACCTGGCTTCCAACTTCAATGACCATTAACTTTTTTTTTTTTTTAAAGTTAGCCATATGTATTAAAAGAAAAACTGAATAATATTTTGGCTACTTCAAGAAACCCCCAACGAAAAAGCAAATTTAAGGAGAGCACAAAAAATAAAGAGAAAGACCAGCAAAACATACTGCACACAAAAATGGCCCTGAGCTTTTAAGGAAAATTAGACCCACACCGAACGAAGAGAGATATGACTAATGTTATGCAGAGAAAAAGTTAATGTGACGGTCAATAAAAACACAATTCTGGCTGATTTTAATTTACTGTTACAAATAACAATTAAGAAATATAACTGAACGATTGAGAGAATTTTTTTTTTAATTGTGCATTTGACAGCACTTTGTATGGAGTCCATTTCCCCTGTTTGTAAAAGTCTCTCACTCACACTCACTGGGAAGATAGAAAGATGTAATTATAAGGCCACAACAACTGGTGAAGAGAAACTGAAGAAAGAGATTCAAAGGCAGGTGTAGCTACTATGACCTTATTTTTTTGAAATCAGATTTCTAGTTGACAGTATCCCTTTAAATAAAAAGACCAGATTAACAGAATTCTAATGCAAAATTCAATTCAAATATCAGAAAGCCTGGTGTGGATGACAAAATAAGTAACCTATATGGGTTCTGAGAGCATTTAGAATATATTAATTTCTATCCTGCTAAGACTATGATATATTTTGATATTTTAGCATCAGCCAACCCTTCATTACACGTTCAAAATACATTCTGGTCATATATTATCTATATTGTATTCTAACCTATTGAATACATTAAACTAAATAGGAAAAATATTTTAATTGCAGCACTTTCTCTGTCCACTTCCAAATGCAAGTTATAACTCCAACAGCAAGAAAGCTCCCAAATGTTGCTCATTCCCAGGCATCATTAGTACATTTAGACGAGCAACAACATGCAATACACTTTCAAATGAAAAAACAAATTGCCCTGCAGATTAATTTATATCAAAAATTTAACCTCACCAGGGAATCTATATGAGAGAGCAATCCCAAGAAAAATTAACGGCACATTCACAAATAATTTCAATTTAAAACAGCTACAAAGAATCCTCTTCTCTGAACTTTCCTAGCTTTAGGACAAGTTTGTACCTTCCCGCAACACACACACAAGATTTCAGCAGACGAGAAATCCACTTCAAATATTATATACTTTTTCAAACTTCATGGTTGTTCAGGCAAGAAGAAATAGCAAAACAACTGGTGTTCTACTATACAGACTAAGGCCAACAAAAAATAAGATCTGGACACAGTCCTTATGTAAACAAACATACTACCATAGTATCTTTTTTATTGAGGTCCTCATCACAAACTTATCACTATGTTAAAGAGATAATATAGCACAACTTCTCCTCAAATAATAAAGTCTACAACAAAAAATAAAATGAAATACATAAATCCAGTACAGGTCCAGCACTCTTTACCCATGGACTCCATAGGTTTAAAATAGCATACAATGTAAATATATTGACGCAAAGCCGACCATTCCAAGTTAACTCACTAGTGACAAGGAGAAATAACTACAGCCTGGATCCACTATTGTTTTTTTACTTAGGTTACATAGCTTTTTGCAATGATGAAGTAAATAGGATTGTTAAAGACCACCTTTTTCTAAGCATGAAAAACAAGAACTTCAGACAGCAATAACAGTTTATTCAGCCCTGCATGTGTATTTACGCTGGTTTAATATTAAGAGTGGGTAATGTTAAACAGGACTGATGACCAATTACAATTAACACAATATACTTATACACAATAGCAATAACTAGTTTTGAAGAGCAGCAACTGACTAGGCACAGTCTACCATCAACTTTGGACAATTACGATAAGCCACCTCCATTGTTTCCTGCAACACCACACAGATGACAGAGACTGGGGATATTTACAGATCCTGCCTGAATCAACAATTCAGTGTCGGCATCGGCAGCAGCAACCCCGCCCCCACCCCAGTGTGGGACTAGGGCAGGCAGCTCTGGGGCCGTAGCTGCACTTTCCAATCTGCAGCTTCTGTAACCAGGACATCTCCAGAAACTACAGTACATCGAACAATCCACGCTCCTCTCCGCGTTCCCAGAGGGTTGAGTTTTCGGCACCCCCTCCCAAGGAGGGACCAACATCCAGGAGAAGAGCGATGCTCAGGACTGTCTCCAGAAACCTCTTGGTAGTAGCCAGCCCTGCTACACCCCAGGCCTAATTCCCTCATCCCCAAACACCTACCCCACCCCCGCTTCATGCTCGTCCCCTGCTACCCCCACCTCCCCCAGAGCCATTCACAGCTCCCCCCCCCCGCCACCACCACCTCCCTATGGGCGAGCTTCTCTAGCCCCCCCCCCCGCTGAAATCCCCTCCAGCCCCCCTTCCTCTGCAGCCCTCCCCTCCCCCACCCTGCCCCTCCCATGCCGGCCCCACCCGCTCTCCCTCCTCTCCTCGCCCCACCGCTCCGGGGGGGTGGCAGCCGCACATTACCTGTTCTCTGTCCCCGGGGAGGAAGGGAACGACCAGGAGCCCCCGCCTCCGCCTCCTTACAGCCGCCGCGCTAGGCCCCGAGGCCCGAAACGGCGGCAGCGCCTCCCCCGCAGTTGCCCGGAGAAACCCTCCCCCTCTTACCGGCAGCGCGGCGCTGGAACGGAGCAGACGGCCGACTCGAGCTAGGGTCGGGACTCGCGGAGTCTCTCACCTCAGCCTCTGCTCCTCCGTCGCCGCCATCTTGTTTCCCCTCCCCCCGGCTCGGGCGGCTCCTCCCCCTGTGGCCGGGTCCTAACAGCTACATAACAAACCCGCACAGCCAGGGGCCCGTTTCTCGTTTTCTGCCCGCTGTCAGGGTCAGACCACGAACACTCGGCCTTTTCCCAGTCTTCCTGGGAGCCCCAGTAACACCGGACCGGGTCGACCCGTTCCTGGGCAGCGGAAGGAGGGGGTGTCACTATACCACTGCCAGGACCCGTCGGTCTGTGCAGCGGTAAAGGACTCCCCCCCCCATGGGGGGGGGAAGGAGCGGGGTGCCCGCGGCATGGCCATAGGGGAGACTCGCGGAGCGAGGGAGGCCGCCTTCGCTGTTTAGTGGGGAGAGGCCGAGGGGGGCACTGACTCTGGGGGAGCTGAGACATGGCCAGAGGGTGGGGGCAAGGACATCGTGGGGAGCTCACCGTGGGAAGGAGAGAAAGGACATGGGGCAGGTGCCAGCCATTGGGAGTGGGTGGGGACACTAAGCGGCGGGGGAGAGGGTTCCAGGGTGACACTTGCGGGGGAGGAGGGGGGTTGTAGTCATCTGTGGCCTTTCACAGGACTATGTGTTGCGCCAACGCGACCAGACCGAGTGTTGTCATCTCAAAATTAGCAATTCTAGCGCCTGATGATGCGACCTGTGCATTAGATATTAGCGGGTGAGCGGTAGTGCTGTTTGCCAGGGCCGGGCGTGCAGGAGCAGAGCCTGCAATAGACAGATGATCCTTTTATTTTTATGGCGATATTTTATTCAGCTAAGGGGATCATGCCCAGAAAAACTGTCTTTCCACACACACTCCAAATAAGGTCAAATTAATATGTTTTATAATAGGTGAAATGTTTGTCAATGCTGTATAGGTTGGGCTGGGGGTGGGGGGTATAAACAGAGAAGGCAAATCCAAGTACCAAATCCAAATCCCATACATGCACAATGCCAGTGTGATTAAAATAAGAGTGAATACAGCAAGGGGGAGAAAAGAGCTTTACATGTTATCAATGCAAACAAGATGTTTTTAAAAATCCATCTGCAAGGCTGTTAAGATGTGAAAAATTTGAATGAGTGAGAAATTAATTACTCCAATGAAAGGAGCACAGCAAAATCCTTCAACACAAGTGAAATATCATTTTTAGAACTACCTTAAAAATGAATCCTACATTAAGGGAGTCACGCTCTGAAACGGAATGAGACTTGGCAAGTCTTCAATATATTTTACACCGTGTGAATGTTTCATATATGCTGTATAGGTTGAGGGGCAAGGGAAGAAAGGGGAAAAAAAACCAGAAATAGTCCTGCCAAGTCTCAGTTTCAGGAAGACTCACATTTTGTAATGAATTTTGTGCTATTTTTCTCAAGCCTCTCCCTCTAGTGAGGAAGGGGTTTTTTTAAAATGTTTTAGTGAGGCAATTAAAATGTCAGTTTTTCTTTTTAAATATTCCTTTTTCAAATTGCCCACTGCAAATAAATTATCTGATTTTTTTTTAGCATGCTATTTTAATTGTGATAACACCACAGAGAGGTCCCAATTCTCAGGCATTCTTCACAGGAAAAAAAGGAGTGAGAGTCTCTGTTTCCATGCTCACATAAGCAGCACTGAGTGTGAAGGGCCCTGTTTCAATGTTTGTGGGGGGTGAGGGTCCATATAATTACTGCAGGTATTTATTTTGTGGTTGACACTGTAACAGCTGGGTGTACTTTATTATTTTTATTATTATTTTTATTATATTTAAAAGTATTTATATTGCAGTATTGGGACCCCATTGTGTTAAAGTGCTGTACCAAGTTTGAGATCAGACAGTCCCTGACCTAAAGATTACAAAATATAATACCAAACCTGCAAACACTTACATGGTTAATTTTCTGGACTGTGAGTGGTTCTATTGATTTCAATAGGTTTACTCACAGTGTGTAGAGTTAAGCATATGCACAAATCTTTACAGCTTCAGGTCCTAAATAGACAAGATAAGTTACTGGTAAGATGTCAAATGTACATCTGTTTTTAGTTTTTGGCTTTTTTAACGTTGGTTTTCCCCCAACTGTGGTCCTTATCCTGCTCTACAACCCTATGTCCAAGTGGTTCAGACCTTACCCTTGCTGACTACTCTTCTACCTTGCACATCCCCAGGAAAAACATTAGTAATATATTTTATTACTTTTCTAATGATAATTTATATCTTTTTTCCTGTTTCTCTATTCCCTCCATCTCCTTCTCATGGTAACTTCAACCTCTAATCAGCACCCAAATGCCTTCTTTTTCATGTTGTCACAGTTAAAATAGTTGTGCATCACAGAGGTCTGAACACATGTAGAATCTCTGAAGGCGTACGCTCCTCTTACCTTTCTGCTCCTTCAGCTCTATATGATTTAGAAGATTACAACCAACTCACAGGGTTTCTGTAATCTACATTAGAAGGCAGCAATGGGATAAACAAATTATATGACCTCAAATCCTACATTTATTATATATTATATTTACTATTATTTAAGTGTCAACTTCATGTATTTGGTGCTGTCCAAGACACAAATAATAAAGACAGTCCTTGCATCAAAAAGTTTACAATGTAAGGTCATAATCCTGCAACTAGATCTACATGAGTAGATCTTAGATTTCAGTACAGTTCAAGGGTCCATCGACTTGGCCCTGACTGCAGGATCTCATCTGAGCCTCCAAAGCAGGAGGGAAGAACTTGGTGTGTAAGCTCTTTGGAGCGGGACTGTACTTCCTATGAGTCATAGAATCATAGAATATCAGGGTTGGAAGGGACCCCAGAAGGTCATCTAGTCCAACCCCCTGCTTGAAGCAGGACCAATTCCCAGTTAAATCATCCCAGCCAGGGCTTTGTCAAGCCTGACCTTAAAAACCTCTAAGGAAGGAGATTCTACCACCTCCCTAGGTAACGCATTCCAGTGTTTCACCACCCTCTTAGTGAAAAAGTTTTTCCTAATATCCAATCTAAACCTCCCCCACTGCAACTTGAGACCATTACTCCTCGTTCTGTCATCTGCTACCATTGAGAACAGTCTAGAGCCATCCTCTTTGGAACCCCCTTTCAGGTAGTTGAAAGCAGTTATCAAATCCCCCCTCATTCTTCTCTTCTGCAGGCTAAACAATCCCAGCTCCCTCAGCCTCTCCTCATAAGTCATGTGTTCCAGACCCCTAATCATTTTTGTTGCCCTTCGCTGGACTCTCTCCAATTTATCCACATCCTTCTTGTAGTGTGGGGCCCAAAACTGGACACAGTACTCCAGATGAGGCCTCACCAATGTCGAATAGAGGGGAACGATCACGTCCCTCGATCTGCTCGCTATGCCCCTACTTATACATCCCAAAATGCCATTGGCCTTCTTGGCAACAAGGGCACACTGCTGACTCATATCCAGCTTCTCGTCCACTGTCACCCCTAGGTCCTTTTCCGCAGAACTGCTGCCTAGCCATTCGGTCCCTAGTCTGTAGCTGTGCATTGGGTTCTTCCGTCCTAAGTGCAGGACCCTGCACTTATCCTTATTGAACCTCATCAGATTTCTTTTGGCCCAATCCTCCAATTTGTCTAGGTCCTTCTGTATCCTATCCCTCCCCTCCAGCGTATCTACCACTCCTCCCAGTTTAGTATCATCCGCAAATTTGCTGAGAGTGCAATCCACACCATCCTCCAGATCATTTATGAAGATATTGAACAAAACCGGCCCCAGGACCAACCATTGGGGCACTCCACTTGATACCGGCTGCCAACTAGACATGGAGCCATTGATCACTACCCGTTGAGCCCGACAATCTAGCCAGCATTCTACCCACCTTATAGTGCATTCATCCAGCCCATAATTCCTTAACTTGCTGACAAGAATACTGTGGGAGACTGTGTCAAAAGCTTTGCTAAAATCAAGAAACAATACATCCACTGCTTTCCCTTCATCCACAGAACCAGTAATCTCATCATAAAAGGCGATTAGATTAGTCAGGCATGACCTTCCCTTGGTGAATCCATGCTGTCTGTTCCTGATCACTTTCCTCTCATGCAAGTGCTTCAGGATTGATTCTTTGAGGACCTGCTCCATGATTTTTCCAGGGACTGAGATGAGGCTGACTGGCCTGTAGTTCCCAGGATCCTCCTTCTTCCCTTTTTTAAAGATTGGCACTACATTAGCCTTTTTCCAGTCATCCGGGACTTCCCCGGTTCGCCACGAGTTTTCAAAGATAATGGCCAATGGCTCTGCAATCACAGCCGCCAATTCCTTCAGCACTCTCGGATGCAACTCGTCCGGCCCCATGGACTTGTGCACGTCCAGCTTTTCTAAATAGTCCCTAACCACCTCTATCTCCACAGAGGGCTGGCCATCTCTTCCCCATTTTGTGATGCCCAGCGCAGCAGTCTGGGAGCTGACCTTGTTAGTAAAAACAGAGGCAAAAAAAGCATTGAGTACATTAGCTTTTTCCACATCCTCTGTCACTAGGTTGCCTCCCTCATTCAGTAAGGGGCCCACACTTTCTGGTGTGTCATCTAGCACATTCTTGGGACTATAGCAATACCAGTTATTATAAGCATTGTTAATCATTTCTTGCCAACAAAGCAAAATACATGCATTGGTAGAGGTGATTTTAAAGGGTGGGGTGATAACCACATGCATGTGAGGCCCATTGTGGCCTTGGTGTGGCCTTTTCTGATGTCCCAGTGGGAGCCTGTGTGGGGGGGGGGATATTGGTGAGGCTGGAGCTCTTTTCTCTGTGCATGAATCTTTTCTGGGTGGAGTTCCCGCAAGGGGCTCATTTTCCCCTCCCCAAGGGGGGGGGGCATCTGGTGGGCCAGTTCTGGGGCAGTGAAGGAGGAGAGTGACCCCTGCGTGTTATTCCTGTCACTCCCTTCTGGGTTCACCCAAAGAAGAGAGCCTTGCTCAGGGAAAAGCCCTTTCGAGGCGCGGAACCTTTCTGCCGCTCGTCCTTGTTCCCGCCCGGAACGACCTGGTCCCTTCCGGTTTCGGTCGCTATGGCGCTGGCGCCGCTGGGTTCGATCCTGGCGGCGCTGCTTGCGCTTCTGTGGCTGGGCTGGCGCTGGCTGCGACGACGCGGCGCGGGTTGGGGACACCGAACCCTGTGTGCGGCGGGACCAGCGCGGGCCGATGACGTTCGTGCCCTGGTCGTGACGGCGCACCCTGATGACGAAGCCATGTTCTTTGCTCCCACAATCCTCAGCCTGGGCAGGTTTCGGGCCCAGCTCTGGCTGCTGTGCTGCTCTTCAGGTGAGGAACGGGGAGGGTGGGTCTGGCCAACGTTGACCGGCTGAGGGAAGTGCCAACACACGGCACCCAGTGACACCACATGCTGTGACATCATCGTGCCGTGACGTCATTACCCGGTGTTGTATCCCATGGTGACATCACCCAATCAGGCTTTTGTGTTGTAGCCAACATCCTCATGATATCACCCGGCTTGACAATGATACAATGTAACTGAGTTGTGTCATACCCAAGGTTGCCAGTTTTGCTTGGACGTATTCCTGGAGTTTTCATCACATGATATAATCTTTAATTAAAGATTAATCTTCAGTTCCTCGAGCCAACAGGACAATCCTGGAGCGTCAACAACCCTAGTTTACCACATCAGGACTTCAGGACACCACGCTGTATGTTACAACTTCACAATGTTATGTGTGGTAGATGTGCACTCCATTATGAAGTCATTGTCCCATCATGATACATTGTAGCATTGCTTCCAAAATATCAGCACAGAGTGACAAAACACAGTATTGCATGCATTAAAACGTCACCATGCTATTCAGTCCATAGTGCTCAAGAAATCACTGCACTCCAGCTAACCCTAGTTTGATGCAATCCCCACTTGACAGCAGGCTAGAACATGTATCATTTAATGGAAAGGGGGCAGTGGTAACTCATGGGGACCAGTAGAGAGGCTAATGATTAAGGTGTGGGAGGGTGGGTACATCCAGAGGACCATTCCACAAATCCTGAAGTACTAGTACTGTGATAGATATCAGTGGTTAGGAACTACTGGTAAGAAGTATAATAAAACTATATCTGATGTAGTGAGTTCCATGCAAATTGTACCTCCCAAAACACTTTAAAATTAATTAGATAATAATGCAAAGAAATGAAAAGAAAGACATTTAGTTGTGTAGACGCACAAACATATGATTGTTTATAAAACATTATAGTGTGAATGGCGCTGCACAGACATAAAAGATAGGGTTCCTGTCCCAAGGAGATTATAATGTAAGTTAAGGATCAAGAATCTTTTTGTCATGAATTTCCTTATTAGAAACTATATAGTGTCAAATGCACATCTGAGTCATTTTTTGATGGGAGAAGGGTCCCTCTGTAGGTCTCAAGACTCTAGGTAGCTCAACTCTTCTGTTCCCAATTCTCAAGCCTTTAAATCATTAAACCTCTCTAGGTGAGAAGACCTGGATGGAGTATTTGGAGCCCATGGGTGTTACTCTTTTATCAGTCAAAGTCTGTCACCCATCCAGAGCTGAATATGCAGCCTCCAGTGTGTTGCTTGCTGGCTTGGATCATGAGAGACCAGAACTGGACCCCATTTGGCTTTCTCACAACTGTGCAGAGAGGTTAGCACAGTGCCACCAAGCCAGCTCAGTCTAGAGCATTTCTTATATATAAGGCTACACACAGGCGTTTTTAGTAAAAGTCATGGACAGGTCACAGGCCATAAACAAAAATACACGGGCCCGTGACCTGTCCATGACTTTTACTAAAAATACCTGCCCTGACTAAAACTTGGGCAGGGGGCTGTGGATGCTCTGCGGGGGAGGGCAGTCCAGGAGCACCGCGGGTGCTGGGGAATGTGGCTGAGGGAAGGGGGGGTTGGTGGGACTGGCAAGGGCTTCCTACCCAGCTCCGCATTCCTGCAACTCCTAGGCAGCAGAGGCAGGGGAACCACAGTCAATGGGAGCTGTGGGGGCCTGGCCTGCACGTGCGGGCAACGCCCGGAGTCCCTCCGCTACCTAGGAGCTGCAGGGGAGGCCATGCAAGTGGGAGCCAGGGAGCCCCCCACCCCGAGGTAAACTCCCCCTCTACATTCCCCAGCCCCTAGCCCTGAGCCCGCTCCCACACACCCAAATTGCTGCTGCTGGCCCAGGGGCTGCCCGGATTGAGCAGCCCCTGAGCAAACATCAGCCACTGCAAAAGTCACGGAGATCACAGGAAGTCACGGAATCCATGACCTCCGTGACACACTTGCAGCCTTACTTATATACAGGTATACTGCTATTACACACGCCTTTCCCAAAGAAGTAAATCTTTTTTTGTAATCAATTTCCTTAAAATCATTGACAATAGTCTTGTTATAGAGATTTCGCACATATCAAAAAGTGTCTTTTGTGCTGCTTCAGATTAATCACTCATGTTTTTTGAAAGGGAACTGCCCTTGCAAGGAGATGGACTCACAGATCTTTTTCATTTCATAGTAGGATCCTGTGATCCAAATGGTTGGTCCTTCATTTGTTTGTGCAATAGATGAGGCCGATCAGATACTGTATTAAGGTTCCCATTATTTTCTTCTGTGAAATTTTAAAACGGAGGCAAAATGGCTATTTAGAAACCATCACACTTGCAATTGTCAGATCACAACCAAAAATGCCGCTAGAATGCATTGAAATTAGAGCACTGTGAGCAAATTGTTATTGGTCACACAGTCCAGGGTGAATAACTGGTGGCACGAACACCCCAATAGCTCTCTTTAGTAGCTGCCATCCTATTGAGAGAGTTCCATGGATGAGGTTCAGGAATACTCGCCACTCAATGCTTTTCAGTAGCAATGGCTGCCCAATAATGCTATTTTGCATTTATGTAGTGCCTGTCATCCTAAGGTATTTCACAAATGGTGGATCACATTCTGTTCTCAGATATATATGAATCTCACCCCACAACTTCAGTGGAAGTTGTGTGCGTGTAATCCAAGGACAGAAATTGGCCCTGTATACATACATTGTCACTGAAGCATAGCTCTCTCTGCAGTGGAGGTCAGCAACTCACTAGCACACAGCACATTGCATAATAGCAGAGTAAATTTTGGCTGAGGAAAATCCTCACTCCTTCCAGTAGTATCCTGGGATCATTAAGACCCAAGAATAAGAGACAGAGATTCTGCTTCTAAAAGACTCTCACCCAGTAAACTGTACAGAAGTATTTAAATCTACCTAGGAAGGATGTAGGTTTGAGTTGATTCTGCTGGGATCTGAGCCTCTGCCTCCAGGAAAGCTGTAGAGTTCCAACCTGATGTTTAGCTCAGTAAGTCATCCCTTCCATGGATGATCAGTATCAGAGCCTCCTGAAGATACACATTTCTGGGCTGCAGTAAGAGTCTAAATTTCATTGTGATAAGAAAAGTTGTCTCTTCTGAGGTTAATGTTTCACTCTGAGCATCATATGAAGCTGATTTTGGCAGCTCAGATTGTAGCACTTCACCAGATGAATGCCAGATTCTGATGACTCACCTCACAATAATAAAAAGTTCCGTGTAGTTCAGAATAGCTGACTGCAAACTGGAATCACACATTAAAACTCTGCAGTATTTTTTCATTGTATTGCTTGGAAGTTATAAGCTGCACAGGGCAGCACGCCTTCTGAGGCCAGCTGAGCTCTAACCTGGACTTTTCATGATTCATGCTAACAAACAGACCACATAACATGAAGGCAGAATGAGAAGAAAATAATTAAATCAAGAAGCAGCCTGTATCTTAAGTTAATGAATCCTGGTTCCATGCTGCCCTGGGTCCCACTGTGGCTATTATAAGTTTTCCAGAATGCTGTTTTCTAAATGCGGTTTTAACATATTTTAACATTCCTTTCTTGGTTCCGTAAATGCTTTTTAATTCTGCTCTATTACCTCCTGCATGAACGTTACTTAGTACATTTGTTTTAGAAACAGTCCAGACTTCTGAGGAATTAGTTTCTTGACACAGAGACTATAATGATAGGAAATCTCGTACGTGTCTCGTTAATTTTGACAGTGCTTCATTATTGCAGTATTCTAGTTTTAGGTGAATATTCGTGCTCATGAAAGGTGCTCATGACCACACTGGAAACTTAAGCCCTTCAATTGTTAGTTAAATCACAAGCATTAGGTAGGAATGTTTCTTACACAGTACTGACACTCTGCTGTTCTGAAGTCTGAGGACCTAATCTTGAGCTAGTGTAATTAGTATAGTTCTGTTGAAGTCAGTGCAGCTACACTGATTTATGCCAATACAGAGTCTGACCTACCACCTCTAGTAGTGAGGGAGGAGTTCAGTTTTTGATCTCTCCTAAGGAGTCCAATTATCACCAGTTGTGTTATAGATACTTGACTGCCAAGAACTGGACTGCAACGTACCATCTCATTTAACGGAGGCCACCTAGCTATTGTCAAATAGTAAGTGCTTTTGGCCCTCTCTCATTGGAAAGGTGATTTCCCCTGTATTTGTAAAAAGATCTTGACCAATAGTTTTAACATCATGAGATATCAGTGATTTCCATACAGGTAATGTGAGAACACAGACATCCATTTATGTACTTGCTAGAATTTCACTAGTTTACAAAGATAACATACTTTTTTACTCAAAGCATAACTAGCCTGTGGAACTCACTGCAACAAAAGATCATTGAGGCCAGGAGTTTAGTAGTAGTAAGAAAGGGATTAGGCATTTATTTATATGGATAATAAGATCATTCACTGTAACACTAAAAAGGATAAAAACATAAGAGAGCTATAAACCCTCATGCTTCAGGACATAAGCCAGCCATTAATAGATTGGGGAGGAGAGAGGAAAAAAATTCTCTAAGAGTAGGTTATTCCATAATTATCCATTATGGGCTTTCTTGCATCTTCTGTTGAAGGATCTGATACTGGTCACTGTCAGAGACAGGATACTGGACTAGATGGACCATTGATCTGATTTGGTATGGCAAATTCCTGTGTTCCAACCAAGAGAGCTCATTAATTATAAAGAGTCAAACTCTGCTCTAAGAGATGACTGTGCAACTCCATTTGGAGTCAAGGCACGAGTGTGGCTGTATTGGGTCCTAAAACTTTACACTGGGCCAAAGGGAGTGTTTCCTGAGTATAAACTATAGGATTTGCTCCCCACAATGTACCTCTTCCTCAGGTGGGGAACCCTAGTACTAAGTCTTTTCAGACCTTACATGTGGTACCTACATATGCTTGATTCTTTGAGGATTTGAGGACAGAGATGTTCCATGCTAAATTGAAGTCAAGTAGATAGTGTTACTGTATTTGTTATTTTCAGGAAATTACTACAATCAAGGGGAGATTCGTAAGAAAGAACTCATACAGAGTTGTGCTGTTTTGGGGATCCCTCCTTCCAATGTAACAGTTATTGACCACAGGTAACTATTTTTTAATTATAGCAGAATCCCATTGTTGTCTGTAAATAGGAAATATCAACTAATGCACCCTGGACTTGGAAATCTAGTAAAAGTTTACTAGTTTCCCATGCTGTGAACTTCATTATCAGTCAAATGGAAGTGTAGTGTAACATTTATTGGATAACTCTTTAGTACTGTGTAAGGAAATCTAGGTCATTTTGACATGAATTCCAATATATCTTGGTGCTCAGATCATTTCAGTTAAGGTCTGCCCACAAAGCAACTGAAAATATGACAAGTTCCCAGGCTAGCTATGTTCTAGCTCAGTGGGTCTGGGCAGCATAGTTATATTATTTTTCCCCTGAGTACTGTGCTAGCCAAACTGTTATAGATGACCCCTCACACCAAGTCATCTATGAGCAAGTCTGTGCCACAAATATGACTATATCAGGGGACTGGTTACAGCATTAAAATACAGCTGTTCCCTGATTTGGTTACAATGTAGTTACAATGAATAGTATAGATGGTTCCTTAACTATTCTCCATAATCAAGCTAAAGATTTGGGCATGTTAGTTAAGATCCTGTCTATGAATTGGAGTTATGCTGGGACTGGGCCTCTGGATATTTGGATATCCGATGAAGTGAGCTGTAGCTCACGAAAGCTCATGCTCAAATAAATTGGTTAGTCTCTAAGGTGCCACAAGTACTCCTTTTCTTTTTGCGAATACAGACTAACACGGCTGTTACTCTGAAACCTGGATATTTATGGTGTCTACAATTCTTTAAAAGAATTTCTCCTGTCCACGCTGGTCAAGGGAACCATGGTAACAACAACGGAGATTAAACAGAATTGTTGTTAGCACAATTTTAGTCATAGTGTCGGCAAGGCATTAGAGGCATGTCTGTGCTGACAGTACCATTGGCCAGATCCTCAGCTGGTGTAAACTGCTGTAGCTTCATTGATTTTAGTTATGCTTATGCTGATTTACACCAGTTAAGTGCACCTTGCCCCAGATTGTGGAATCATGTTCTAATGTGGTTTGATCTGGTCTGCATATCTGAGACCAAATTATAGCCCTGTAGAGGCTGGGCTATAGCGATATCCCATAACATATTTATAACATAGCATAGTCCTACCTACACATGCAAGAATGAACTTGGTATTAGAGTCAAGACATCACATAATTCCCTGATGCTATGGACTAAATGTCTGCACAAGATCCTTAGGCTGTGTCTATGCTTACAAGCTTACAGCGGCACAGCTGTGCTGCGGTAAGAGCACTCCTGTAGCCACGTTATGCCAATTGGAGAGAGCACTCCTGTCAACATAATAAAACCAGCTCAACGAGTGGCAGTAGCTATGTTGGTGGGAGAGCGTCTCCTGCCAACATAGCCCTGTGCACACGAGCACTTATGCCAGCAAAATTTATGTTGCTCAGGGGGGTGTATTTTTCACATCCCTGAGTTTTGCCAACATAAATGCTAGTTTAGACATGGCCTTATTCTTTTCAATGCTATGTGGACATGATGGTAGATGATGAAGTCAGCCTTCCTGTGTTTATGATTACTTTAGAAACTTTCTTCTGGAGATTTCAGAGTAACAGCCGTGTTAGTCTGTATTCGCAAAAAGAACAGGAGGACTTGTGGCACCTTAGAGACTAACCAATTTATTTGAGCATGAGCTTTTGTGAGCTACAGCTGAAGTGAGCTGTAGCTCACGAAAGCTCATGCTCAAATAAATTGGTTAGTCTCTAAGGTGCCACAAGTACTCCTTTTCTTTTTTCTTCTGGAGAGGCAGTTTAACATGCTGAATTAGTGAATCATAGAACCCAGTGATTGTAGAGACCCATTATGTCACTCATTACAACTCCATGCAAATACAGGCTGATGGCTGATACTAGAAATGGAGGAGAAATGTACAGGCAAACAATGACCAGGTGGTTGTTTTTAGTATTGAAGAACCATAATAAAAACAATAAAAGAACATTTTTTATTAAAAACAAACAATTAACTAAAGGCATGATTTAAACCCACAAAAGCTAGAAAAGCCAGACTAAATATCCAGGCCCCAAACTGACCTTTGTTCTTAACATGCAACAGATTATTAAACAATCAATTTGTAACCACGTAGAGGATAATGGAGTTATAAGGAATAGGCAGTATGGATTTGTCCAACACAAGTCATGCCACACCAACCTAATTTCCTTCTTTGACAGGGTTATTGGCCTTGTGTATAGAGGGAAAGCAGTTGATATTATATATCTTGATTTTAGTAAGGCTTTTGACACAGTCCCACATGATACTCTCATAAGCAAACTAGGGAAATGCAGTCTAGATGAACTTATAAGGTGGGTGCACAACGGTTTGAAAGACCATAGTCAAAGTGAAAGTCACTGTCAAATTGGGAGGGTGAATCTAGAAAGGGCGTCCCACAGGAGTCAGTCCTGGGTCTGGTACTACTTAATATTTTAATTAATAACTTGGATAATTATGTGGAGAGTATTGCTTATAAAATTTGAAGATGACACCAAGATGGGAGGGATTGCAAGTACCTTGGAAGACACGATTAGAATTCAAAATAACATTGGAGAATTGGTCTGAATTCAACAAGATGAAATTCAGTAAAGATAAGTGCAAAGTACTTCACTTAATGCACAACTACAAAATGGGGAGGAGGATCTGGGGATTCTAGTGGATCACAAATTGAATATGAGTCCACAATATGTTGCAGTTGCAAAAAAGGCTAATATCATTCTGGAGTGTACTAACAGGAGTGTTGTGTGCAAGACTTGGGAGGTAATTGTCTTGCTGTACTCGACAATGATGAGGCCTCTGCTGGAGTACTGTTTCCAGTTCTGGGCCCCACACTGTAAGAAAGATGTGGGCAAATTGGACAGAGTCCAGAGGAGAGCAACAAAATGATAAAAGGTTTAGAAAACCTGATCTATGAGGAAAGCTTTTAAAAACTGGACATGTTTAGTCTTGAGAAAAGAAGATTACGGGGGGGTCAGCCTGATAACAGTCTTCAAATACGTTAAGGGCTGTTATAAAGAGGAAGGAGATCAAGTGTTCTCCATGTTCACTGAAGATAGGATAAGTAGTAAGGGACTCAGTCTTCAGCAAGGGAGGTTTAGGTTAGAAACATTGGGAAAAACATTCTAACAATAAGGGTAGTTAAACTCTGGAACCAACTTCCAAGGGAGGTTCTGGAATTCCTATCACTGGAGGTTTTTAAGAAGAGGTTGGACAAGTACCTGTCAGGTATGGTCTAAGTTTACTTGGTCCTGCTGCCGCATACAGGGCTGGACTAGATGACCTCTCAAGATCCTTTCCAGTCCTATATTCTTATGGTTCTTTGTTTTCTCTTGAGGTAAGGCCCCAGAGTCAACAGGCCTGAATTCCCTGGCTTTTGAGGGTTTAGGTCTGACTTTCTGTTTTAGTTCAACAGAGTTTTTTGGGTCAGATGAGGTAAGTGTTTATTGGGAGTCTCCCTTTTGAGTGAATGGAGAGCTGCTCCCCTTCCCTTCTCTTGAGCTGCTTTTGGGTAATTCTGTTTTGCAGTGTTGCTGTATTGCAACAGTTAGTACTGTGGGGGGAAAAGTCAAGTCACTGTAATTGTCAAAGTATAAAGGAACAGACAATATGCTGTAATTGAAGCAAGTGTCTCTTGAAATTTACAAAAAGGATGCTCAAAAAAATAGAAGTGGTGGTCCAACTGGCTGGTGATTTCTCCAGTGCAATGTGCAATTGGTTACTATATGATGCAAGCTTCCTGACACTGGTCACGCATTCTCACCAATATATACAACCCAGAGCACTGTTTTTTGCAAGAAATACCTTGGTTTCCTTAATTGATAAAGTGCAGGTAATTTAAAAAGAAGAGCCTTGATAACCTCTCCTGATTACAGCATATGTAAAAAATGATGGATGTGTGATCTTCACAGTGGAGGCAAGTGTCTGAAAGGCACAGAGGTAGATATTAACTTGAATGTGAGATAAAAAGTTAAGACCTTATCTGTAAAGACCTTACTTCATCATCAGATACTGGCAAATGGGCTCACTTTTTGCCAACAAGTTAAAAGGCCAACTCCTGAAGTTGTTACTCAATTCTTACTCAGAATCAGATCCCTTTTTATGAGCCAAATCCTGAGTGCAGCAGAGCACTTGTAACTCGCGTTGACATTGTTAGAAGCTGAGTGAAGACTGAGTTAAGGACTTGAGGATGCTGTTTTTAATACTGTCGATACACAAGCACATCAGAGTTCCCTACTGTGCCGAGTTTACTTTCAAGATGTATATTCCCTATTTCTGTGAAACAAAATGGTTAGAGGAGCAGGAATGTTTTTCAGACACTTAAGATTTATAGAGAAGCTGTTTTGTCTTGCTATTAGAACAAGGCAATGGGAATAAGGATTCCTGAATCTTATTCCAGCTCCACCAGTGATTCACAGTGTGACCTTGGGCAAATCAGTAACCTCCCTATGCCTCAGTTTCCACTTCTGTAAAATAAGGTGTGGCTTAATGAATTCACGTCTATTCAGTTCTTTGATAGCCTCAGATGGAAGTCGCTATAGCAGGACAAAGCGTTATTTATTATTATTACTATCACTATTGCCATTAACTTCCTTGAAATTCTATAGCTAGGAAGGAGGTGACATTTTCAGAAGGTTGCTCCTCTTTGGCAGTTTGTCAGTGGGTAAATTCTGAGCCCTTCTGTATTTTGTGCTTTCTTCCTAATTCTGCAGCAGAGAATTTCCCATAAATGTAAATAGCTCCTGCTTGACTAAAGGACCAGGGCAGGCTCACTGACTATTTTGCGTTCCTTACCCAAACACTGCATGCTTTACATTACCCAAGTGCAACTTTGTATTTTGGTAAGGAAAAGGAAAACCCAAAGGATTGCTAGGTCTGGATCTGCTCCAGCCATTGTAGCATGAAGCTGAGTCATGCTATTTCCTCTTTCTTTGCTTAATCTAAAATTGAGTTAGTAGAATTTTCAGTATACAGAAGGGAAGCATATTTGAAGTGTAAAGTTGATTGACATGCTCAGTGTTCTCACTTGGCTGGGGTTGCATATAAAACCATACATGACACTTTCTTTTTACATTCTCACAGAAAACCTAAGCATCACTCAATCAGCCTAGAGTGGAACTTACACCAAGGACCCAACCTCTCATTAGGCAACCCTCTGATCTTAAGGAATCCTTTAAAGTAGCCCCGGGATTCCAGGACAGTGTTTGTTCAGCGTTTAAAAAACATCTCTACTAAGCAATTGCTTTCTACTGATTTTTGGGTGGGCACTTAAGGCAATTACTGTACATGCTTCCTCAGTTAAAAACAGCCTAAATCCAGTTTACAACTAGTGGCCCTAATTGTTGGCCACATTCCAGCATGAAGAGTCTCCTCGCTGGGGAATCGCCCTGACGTAGCAGCATGCCCAGGAGAGGGAACAGCCAACAGACCGCCCGTTCAAGACACTCATAACTTAGATGGTGACAGGTTTCAGAGTGGTAGCCGTGTTAGTCTGTATCAGCAAAAACAACGAGGAGTACTTGTGTACCTTAGAGACTAACGAAAGCTTATGGTCAAATAAATTTGTTAGTCTCTAAGGTGCCACAAGTACTCGTTTTTTCATAACTTAGAGCAGTTGTTGGGGCTGTTAATTAGTTGTGCTGGGCACTACGGGCCAGGTAGAGAATTCAGGGGGGCAGATCCTCAGCTGGTGTAAATTGTCCTAACTCCAACAATTTACACCAGCTGAGAATCTGCCTTAGAGGACATAAAGATGGCTAAAAGCTAACTTTGCCCCACACCCCAACCAGGTTTCACCTCCTGAGCTGCACAGGGTTCAGACTCTAGGATTTCCAAGTTAATTTTTGCAATTTAAACTCAATTTCCACAACCGAGGAAAAAGACATTTGGAGAGTGGAACAAAAACGTGTAAATAAAAAATCATTTTATTAATAATATGTAGGGCTGTTGATTAATCGCAGTTAACTCACATGATTAACGCAAAAATGAATCTTGATTAATCGTAGTTTTAATCGCACTGTTAAACAATAGAATACCAATTGAAATTTATTAAATATTTTTGGATATTTTTCTACATTTCTACATTTTCAAATATATTGATTTCAGTTACAACACAGAATACAAATACACTGCTCACTTTATATTATTGTTTTTGATTACAAATATTTGCACTGTAAAAATGATAAACAAAAGAAATAGTATTTTTCAATTCATCTCATAGAAGTACTGTAGCGCAATCTCTTTATCATGAAAATGCAACTTTCAAATGTAATTTTTTTTACATAACTTCACTCAGAAACAAAACAGTGCAAAACTTACAAGTCACTCAGTCCTACTTCTTGTTCAGCCAATCGCTAAGACAAACAAGTTTGTTTACGTTGACGGGAGATAATGCTGCCCACTTCTTATTTACAATGTCGCCAGAAAGTGAGAACAAGCGTTCGCATGGGATTTTTGTAGACAGGATTTCAAGGTATTTACGTGCCAGATATGCTAAACATTCGTATGACCCTTCATGCTTCGGGCACCATTCCAGAGGACGTCTCCATGCTGATGACGCTCGTTAAAAAAATCATGTGTTAATTACATTTGTAACTCCACTCCTTGGGGGAGAACTGTGTATCTCCGGCTCTGTTTTCCCCACATTCTGCAATATATTTCATGTTATAGTAGTCTCGGATGATGACTCAGCACAAATCTGAGAGGGATGAGGTGTGGCGCATGCTTTCAGAAGTCTTAAAAGAGCAACATTCCGATGCAGAAACTACAGAAACCGAACCACCGAAAAGGAAAATCAACCTTCTGCTGGTGGCATCTGACTCAGATGATGAAAATGAACATGCGTCAGTCTGCACTGCTTTGGATTATTATCAAGCAGAACCTGTCATCAGCATAGATGCATGTCCTCTGGAATGGTGAATGAAGCGTGAAGGGACATATGAATCTTTAGTGCATCTGGCATGTAAATGTCTTGCAATGCCAGCTGCAACAGTACCATGTGAACGCCTGTTCTCACTTTCCGGTGACATTGTGAACAAGAAGCGAGCAGCATTATCTCCTGCAAATGTAAACAAACTTGTTTGTCTGAGCGATTGGCTGAACAAGAAATAGGACTAAGTGGACTTGTAGGCTCTAAAGTTTTACATTGTTTTATTTTTGAATGCAGTTATTTTTTGAACATAATTCTACATTTTTAAGTTCAACTTTCACGATTAAGAGATTGGACTACAGTATTGTATTAGGTGAATTGAAAAATACTTCCTTTTGTTTTTTACAGTGCAAATATTTGTAATAAAAATATTAATATAAAGTGAGCAGTGTACACTTTATATTCTTGTTGTAACTGAAATCAATATATTTGAAAATGTGGAAAACATCATAAAATATTTAAGTAAATCATATTGTTTAACAGTGCGATTAATCGTGATTCATTCTTTAATCGCTTGACAGCCCTAATACTATGAATTATAATGTAAACAATATTTGAATTGTTCCTGTAGCCCACATAGATATTTGGTACATTTTAATCAGGCCTTGCATATTACAACAATAGAGTAATTATAGAGATGAAAGATCACAGGTTTTGTCTCATTTATGTTGTGATCCTAACATTAAAAGAAACTGAAATGACTCTCTGAAAGTCTGTGATCTGAGTCAGGAGAGTGTAATTATGACTTTGGTAGAAAGTGTAACAGCTAATCATTTTAACACAAACAAACTCAGCTAACATTTCTGCTGCCATGATGTATCTAAAATGGCAGGCACATCAGGTGCTGGAAATATCTACGGAAGTGGACAGAGCTGGCTCACAAATTGTTTAGCTCTCATATAATCAACGAAAGAGATCCTGATTTTTGCCAAAAGAGCTTTCGTTCCTCCAGTGTGTTCTAGTGTCCCGTGCCAGACTCAGCTTAAAGTCGAAATTGCTTTGATTAATTTCCAAGGGAATGATCCACTTTAAATCATGTAATGGCAGCTCTATTTCATGAGCCTTCAGACAGACAGACCTACCCATATATCGCAAAGAGCAAATTCAAATTACAAATTTTCTAATCCCATTGAGATGTCAGTTCTCTTCTCATCAATACTATATAGGCAATTTCTGTGCCCGGGGTTCCTGTTAATGTGCTGAGTATACATAGGGAGTCATTACTCAGAGAGATTGTCCTCACAAGATGGAGGAGGGTTACCAAATGATCTTGAACCACTGAGCTAATTTTCATAATGTGGAAGTTTGTTACTAGCTGAATGGTAGAATGCAACTATAGAAAATGCTACACAATTACTAAGGCCTTACTGCTTCCAAGGGGTGTCTCTTTAGACTGCAGTATTTGGAAGACCAATACAACCCCATTATCAAGCCAAGTGATCATTCGGCAGTATTGCCAACCGCAAATGTTTCCAAACCATGAGACTGGCTTGCCAAAAATCATGAGATTGGCTTTAAAATCATGAGATTATGTAAAAATAATAGATTTGGGGTATTCTGTTTATTGGGCTTCTGGTTTTTGAGCTTATGGCTCTAATGAGCCTCTGCTATACTGAGAAAAGCTTTTAGACGTGAGCGCTTCAGTGCAATTTAGCTTTCCCAGATATTGTAAGACTGCACCATCCCTGCTTTCAGGCACTGAACGGAGATGTTAATGTGGTGATGTGAACTGGGATGGTCTTGTAATCGGCTTGTTCACAAGTAAATCTCGATCAATCCGTATGAACTGGTGCTAATCACAGGCACGCCTGCCTCCCGCACCACACCTCCTACCTCTGTAACAGACTGGAACAGCACCAGTTAAATGGATTGTAGATCAGTCCTTCTCTCTGAATTCAAGGCCTTTATGTCTAAGTTCAGGCTGACAGGTAAAACAGCCTGAGGTGATGTAATAGAAACCAGGAATATATTATCAGGTAGCCCAGTCACATTTATTAATTATGATTTCCTAAGGTGATTGCAAAGTATTTCCTGGGTGATTTCTTTCTTGGGAGGAGAATTCTCATTTAGAAAACCAAAACACCACTGAAGAGAATGCTGTTCCCCTGATTTAATTTTTTTATATGTGTATCTCTTATATATTACTAAAATACTGCTGAAGGTGGAGTAGATCCAGGATCACAAGTTCTATATCTGCCCTTGGTACAGTAAGAACAGTGAACTAGAATGGGATATTTCAAAGCCATAAGTAAAGATCAATGTCTGACTTTGGTGCAGTAGCTGTTATTTCAACAAAGCTAAAGATTTCCCCAAAGAATCATAAAAACACCGGCAGCACAAACCTCAATTTTGTGATAAGTATGCAGTTCACTGACCACAAGACTGTGGCTAGCAATAAAGAAAGCTAAAGCTCTAACCTGTCAGGCATAATTTTAGGATGACAAAGGGCATCTTTTAAAGCTCATGAAATATAACAGTTTTGATACATTCGCTCAACTAATTTACCTGTAAATATAGGTCCTGAGATTGCAACAATGTGTGCCTCACCTCATGGTATATGGAAAGTATTAGCATGTAATTGACCTAATATGAGTAACTAGTTAAGTTCCCATTAATGCAGGGCACATCTGCCAAGGCTCTGGCTGACTGCCAGTCTGTGGTGTCAGATGTAAACAGGAGACATTTTCTAGGTTGCTTTCACCTTCTGTTGAGGATTAGCAAAAAATAATTCCAAATCTTCTCCTTTTGCTAAGGGAAGTTTTGTTGGCTTCTGGCAAAAAAAATACCAAGCCTCTAACTTTATGCAGACAGTCGTGCTGGACAGAAGATACAATCGACTGGCACCGCTTTAATGTAACAATGTTTGGCCCAAACTTGCGCTGCGAAGAAAATAATAGCTGGGATTTGTGTAAACTAGAAGACATTCCACTTAAAGTACAAACGCTTGTACTGCAAATAACACGAGACCTGCTTCCAAGTTTCCATGGAAATTCCATTTCTTACTTATTTTTTACTATTCCTCTCCAGTCCAAAAAGGGTTCTGATTAAACAGTGCAGCACATTTGCCCAGGCAAATCACAAGGTTTCTCCAGGTTTGAGATCAGGTTGCTGAGAGGCTCAAACTCATTTTTCATGTAATGGTTCATTGTTGTTGGATCTGTTTTTTGTTTTTTGTTTTCCCTACCAAGGTGAACACATTTTACTGCACTTCCTCCTGTTTCATTTCTAACGAGCTCCTCTTTTTTGGAGATTTGGTGGAAGGAAGCGACTCTGTAGGGTCATGGGGAAAATATATCCTGAAGTAAACAGTGTGTGTGTCAGATTTGTGATGATCAGAAGAATCTAAAAAGTGCTCAGAGGATAAGCTTATGTAACTGAAAATGTGAACCTTTGGATTAGGATTTGAAAATTTTTATCCAAAAGTAATGCATGTAAATAATAATGTGTCAGACTCTACCAATTTAGTTTTATTGTGTTTATCTCAGTTGTAGATGGCCTTATTGATTTGAATTGCTCTAATGTGCCTAATGAACCAGTGCTGGAGACACACACAATATAAATATGATTAATTACTGTGAGTTAACAGGATCTGCCTAAGAGATGAACAATAAAGCATGCCAGTGGAAAAGAACAGGGGTGAAATCCTGGCCCCATTGAAGTCCCACATGAAAAACTCCCATTTGATTTCAGTGAGCCAAAATTTCATGCCAGCTCTTTCCTTGCTCCTTCTCAAACCTAAGGCTTTCTCACTGGATGTGTTTGTGATTTTTTGGGGAGGGTGGGAAGGGTCTCCTCAATTTCCTCTGCCATTTCCTTTTTTCTGACCCCATGATCTGGCCAGGGAAGACAGCACATTGCTCTCTCTTCAGTTTACCAACTTATACCTTAAATTGGGCAAAAGGAGTCACTAGAGAGCAACATGAGACCCTCTTTCCTTGGACTCTAGTTTGCATTGCTTTCAACACATTAAGGGCAGTAGGAATTGACAGTGCTCTGTACCTGGCAGGATCAGCCCTGAATACTGGGTGGATAGACTGCTAAACCACTCCCTCTAACCCAGCAGTTCTCAAACTGTGGGTCAGGACCCCAAAGTGGTTGCAACCCGTATTTAGTGGGGTCGCCAGGTCTGACTTAGATTTGCTATGGCCAAGGGCTGAAGCTGAACCCCGAGCCATACCACCTGGGGTTGAAGCCTGAGGGCTTCAGCCTTGGGTGGCTGGGGTCAGGTTACAGGCCCCCTTCCTGGGGCTGAAGCTCTTGGGCTTTGGTTTTGGGCCCCCTGCATGGGGCGGTGGAGCTTGGGCTTTGGCTTTGGCCTCCCATCCTGGGCCGTGGGGCTTGGGTGGGCTCAGGCTTCTGTCCCCACTCCTAGGGTCATGTAATAATTTTTGTTGTCGGAAGCGGGTCGCGGTGCAATCAAGTTTCAGAGTCCCTGCAATGGGGTACTCTCCAGGAGCGCAGTTCAGTTTATGCTATCTTCCACCTTCAATGTTGCCATCCTGACCATGCACTATTAAAGTCAATGGGATTTTTGCTACTAAGTGATAGAAGAATTGGGCCCTAGAATTGCATCAGTTCCAATGGCTGCATATTTCCGGGAGGAATTAAGTGTTTTCTATATTCATTATTTACCTCACAATAGTGCTGAGAAGCTTCTTTAATATTTGTAAATATTTCTTTAATTAATAAGGATATTTGTAGTAAAGATTAGAGATCCTCAGGTGAAAGGTGCTGTAGAAATTCAGTGTATTATAAAGTAAGCAACCTCCTGGTTTGAGACTATTTCATAATAACCCTATTCAGCTGAGTACAGTTTTGTTTCACCTTTATTAGAAAACAGCCTTTGTTAAGCAAGTGATTTGTTGAGACCTTATGTGATCGCTTCAGACAGGTTTCACTTAAATGTGGTGTAGGACTCTTGAAATTTGTATTCAGTTTTGTTTTGGGGAGGCATTGTAATAATGTGTGGTTTAAAAAAAAAACTGATTTGTCTGTATTAAAGGATCTAGGCCAAGAGTTTCAAAAATCGATGCCTAAAATTATTCTCCTAAATCCTTATTTAGGCTTCTAAATAAATGGCCTGGTTTTCAAAAGTGCTGGGCATACAGCACCTGCTGAAATCACTGGCAGCACTTTTGAAAATCAGGCCATTTATTTAGGTGCCTAACTTCAGTCTCCTAGTTTTGAAAATCTTGATCCTATTGATAGTTGGGTTTTTTTAAGCTCTTTTTGGGGTTAGGAAGCTGTCCTTTGCCCACTTTCTTTATTACTTTCCAGTGCAATGGCTTTGTTTTAGTAAATTTTATTTAACCATTTTGTCATAAGTTTGATGTTTTTCCCAGAATAGAAACCTGCCCCTTTGACTTCACTGGGGCTCTTGTGAGCCCATCTCCTTTCTCAGCTTTCCAGCATCATTAATTTCCTTGATTTTTCACAAAAGAGAAGGGGCTGTGGCAAAAGGGGTAGCCACCCTTTCAGTGTTAAAGGGATACGTCCCGCACATCACTCTCTGGGAGCGATGAGCTCTCATTTATCAGTCAGGGCTTTTCAAAATATGTGAGAACCCCACTTCAGATGTAAACACAGACCTTGTCAGACCCTGTTTCTGTAGAGTCACAGCAGGGCTTAATATAGAGCGAGTAAGCTAGCCAAAGAGGCCAAAAGATCTGACTAAAAGCAGGGGGGAAGTGGAGGAGAGTTAATAAAAGACAAAGGGAGTTTGTAGAAACCCAATCAGAACAAATGCAAAGAACCACATTTTTTACTTCTATGACTTCAGCTTGTTAATGCTCAAGATTATTTTAGCAAAGTACTGGTAAAAACTGCTAAACACTGAAACAAAATATTAAATAATCAATATAGAAAGTTGCGATGGAAAAATCTGTTAGACAACTAGTCCATAGTCCCTCCCTCCTCCCCCGGCCCATGTAGGGTTAATAATAATTGAGGTGAATCAAGGTAGTCAGCTCTGGTAAGGCAATATTAAGAAAACCTAACAAATGTGCTTTAGAAATCTAATAAAGTTGGCCTTTGCCTTCAGGGCAGAGGGCATGGGGCAGGAAAATCCACTAACTTCCTGTTTTTAAGATAGCGATAGAAATCACACACAGACCCCCTCATTGTTTATTGTGGTAACTGTTAAAGCCTTGAGATTTTGTAACTATTGTTGATTTTGATCTCCCCACAAGTATTCTATGTGCTTTAAAGATATGTAGAAAACAGGTCTGAGCTCTGCCTGTCATTCTCTGTTTTCATCTTTCTGTGACACAAACAAATGAACTTCCCAGGACCTAACAGGATCCTCTGTTTTGTTAACTTAATCAACTATGCCCCTGAGGAGAGGAGTGTCTTTTTGGTTTTGCTGATTTCCAATAGACTACTCAGGGTTTCAACTGCTGTCCTCCTCCACTGAATATAGCCACAGCAGACTTTTTTGATGATGCCAGTAAGTTGTCCACATGGACACTGTGAAGGCCGCAAAGTGACAGTGAGAAATGCTATGAAAAATGATGTGCTAAATTTAAATTCTACATTGTCACAGTGAAAATAGCCCCTGCTTGGTACAGTAACACATCAGTAAGACCAAGTATTCCAGTCCGAACTTGCAGCATTGTCCAGTGCTCAGAGAAGCAGGGCCAAGAGTGAGGATTCCCATGCTCTATTCCCAGCTGTGCCACTGATTTGCTGGTTTCAGAGTGGTAGCCATGTTAGTCTGTATCAGCAAAAAGAACGAGGAGTACTTGTGGCACCTTAGAAACTAATAAATTTATTTGGGCATAAGCTTTCATGGGCTAAAACCCACTTCATCAGATGCATGCAGCGGAAAATACAGTAGGAAGATATATATATATACAGAGAACATGAAAAAATGGGGGTTGCTATACCAACTCTAACAAGACTAATCAATTAAGGTGGGCTATAAGTCACTTGTCCTTTCTGTCCCTCAGTATTTTCATCTGTGAAATGGAACTCATGTTTACTTATCTGCCTCGCAGGAGGCATGAGGGGTGTTGGGTGTGTGGCTTAATTAATGTTTGTTAAGTACTTTGAAATACATTATTATTCTTCCAAAGGTAGCCACAGACAGGCTGAGATGCAAAAGGAGGTGGCCTGGCCTTTGTCATGGAGATAATCTGAGTGTAAAGCATATTTGTTCATAAATGGAAAGTAGTAAATCATAAGGAAAGGTATTCCTGTGGCATAGAACTGGTGTAACTCTTAAAGGCCATATATACCATTCCATTTTATGACCACATTCACTTACAAAACCAGAACTGCTTTGGGAAGCAAACCTTACATGTTTTCTTAGCTGTTGGTGGTGGTAATAATTCCTGTTGAGTTGGGTGACTTCATACAGAATTATTGAGGCCAAAGGTTCATGTGCTCCTCTGTTCTCTCCTTGATGTTGATTAAAATGCAATTATAGCCCAGAGCTGAAAATGCTTGTGGTTTCTCGGAGCTATTGGTGCTCTACTTTTTCTATGAAGGTAGTTGCTTTTATTGAATCTGCCTGTCCCCATCAGGGCTGCCTGATACCACTGTTCTCTAGCAGCATAGTGTTACATGGGATAACGGGCTCCCTTTCCCTCTGAGACTGACACAATCACCTCTGTCATATATCGAACCCCATTGGGTTTGCAACCCCACATCTGTCTCCTAAACTGGCTCTTGCTTTTCCATTTACCAGTGCAACATGCTGTTGCTACTTTGCAGAAAAGATGGGGCTGAATATAACCATGCCTGTGGAATGGCTCCATAGCATGTTTAAAAAGTCCAGCAGGATGATTAGAAATCCAGCAATAATTAAAATAAATAACAGTAAAATATTTACATTTATGTAGCCCCATTACTCCAAGGAGCCAGATTCCTTTAAAAACTCTCATCGGTATGTAGATCTTTCTGTGGCCATTCACGGTCTCTGTATTGTTTTCTCTGTCCACTTGGTCCTTAAGATCCAGGTATTATGCCCCATTTCTTCCTCTGTTTTGGACAGGAAATGAGGAAGAAGACTGTATTCAACTGAAGCCGCAGGGGGAATTTAGGGAAGCAGGGTAGAGATGCCCTTGTGGGAATTTGGTCAGGACACAATAGTTTAACATCCCAACTCTTGCAGAACCTGCCATGGGATGTTTAATGGTCAGGACTCCTGTTTTATCTCTCATCATAGAAGTACCTCACTTCTGAGTAGTGTTCAGGATGTTCTCTGGGATCCTGTTATGCAGATAGAACTACACAGGATCGTTTCAGGGGACAAGACAAGATGTCACGTTTATTATAACACAATTTGATTTACAACCAATAACTAATATCTAATACCTATGTACACACACACACGCATCAAATGTTCTGCAGCTGCTAGATAGTTACCAGTCCTGAATGTAGCTTGAGTTCGTGGCTTGGGTTCGTGGCTTGTGGCGGCTAACTGGCCAGGAAAGCTGGGCACAAGGAAGGGCTGGGTCTCTGTTGGGCGCGCACCAATGCCCTTCCATGTTGGCAGCAGAGTGTTACCCTCCAAAGTCTTCCATCTCACCCATCCTTTTTGTAGGCTTTAGTTTGAATCCAGAGTCTATAGGTCTTGCTGTGTCACGCTGCCTCTGGGTTCGGGGTGATTGATCACCCGTCAATTGTAGACATGACTTTCAACCCGGGACCTGGCTTTGATGTTTCTTCAATTGTACTTCTGTTCTTTTCTTTTGAGGGTGGACTCTTCTTGCTTTGTCAGGGCTGTTGTCTGCATCTTCAGTCCTTGGTGTTTACACTTTATTTCATCAGGACAGGCTGGGGCTGGAGGTTGATTCCATCATCCATACATACCTCATTCACACATCTAAACTACACTAATAAGATTACATCAGGGTTTTGCAAAATGAAGATTGCAGCAGGGTTTACAAAATGGAGTTAGCATTTTAAAATGGAGTTAGGGACAAGTTAAAATGGAGTTTGAGTTACAATATGGACAAGTGTAAGGAATGGCAAACAGTGAGCAGAAGTTACAATGTTGAAACAGTGTAAGTTTCAGTGATTTAAGCAGCAATTGGATTGAAAGTGAAACTCAATTAGCCAGTTATTGAGGTACCTGGTTTTATGAATGAATGTAGTTTCATTCATAAAACTTTACTTATGAAGTTATATTAATAAAGTGAACAATTAAAAACAATTTCATTGATCAGTTCTACATTGTCTCACTCTTCTCTGCCTCTTTGCTTTCTCCAGCACTGCTCTCTCCAATGCCCTGTGTTGTGGCAATATTGCCTCTGTCTGGTGGGGGTAGATAGCGGTCCTATTTGTCAGCACATGGTTCGCTGGAGGGCAACACAAGGTGTTCCTCATGCTAAGTTGAACACACTGCCTCCCCTGTGTTCCTAGTGCACCATCTGTCCTGTATCTAAAATTATCCTCAGCTCCACTCCTTTCTATTTCATCCAGCGTATTCAAAATATTACTGAAATTGTTTATCTCCATCCAGCCCTATAGAACTTCTACAATTGGCCCAATTAAAAGAGTTAATTGGGAAGCACCAAATTACTTGAGATGGACAGTCATCAGATTAAAGTTGTTTTCAACAATTATACCCAAGAGTCTCCTTTTAAACTTGACTCATTGTAACAACCTATTTATTTTCCCAGTTATGTTGTGAAACAGTAAAGCATGTTTTGCCAACAGTCCCCAACTACAAACACAAGGAATGACAGCTGCAGAATGAAAAGTGCTTCCCTTCCACACTTGGAAGATTTGCTACATTTACAGTATATGCTGCAATGTTTGCAAACATCTCTGCTAGAGACTCCTGTTAGCATCTACCTGAAGTGACAGCACATCTACCTTGGTGTTGGGATGATTCAACAGAGAACATAAAATGGTCCCAGTCAGCAAGATCTTTCCTTAAGGGAATAACATTTATAACAGGCAATCACAATGCATTAGCATAAGCAGAAAGAGTAAACAGAAAATTCCCTAGCCTGGGATTCAACCCAGCCCTGTAAGCCCCTTGGCTAGAAAACTTACCCAGTGGGGGGAAAAAGACATAGATACCTATCTTTCTCTTCAATAGCCACTCTTATTGTCCTATTCCAGTGCTTGTGCAAAGAGTTTGAGTTAACTCCTTGTTCACCAGGAGCCATGTAGTTCCCTTGCATCTTATCAGCTCTGTTTTAATAAGGTCCCAATTACATTATGAAATGAGCAATTGCAAGGTCCAGGGCTATAGCACAGTCCAGTTGCATCTACACTGCACGACTGAACTGCATGTTTACTGTGTCGAGCAGCTACCGTGTTGCAAACAGGACTGACTTTATGCAATGTGCAGTTATTCACACCCCCAGTTCAATCCAGTGAGGTGCTGAGCTGCCTCCATTCCCATGGTGCTCAAGGGTCAGAATTCTTAGAGGATTTGGCCCTTCCTTCTAGTTAATGTATTTGTTCATTTGTTTGTTCGGGAAATTGTGGAGATTATCTCTGTGCTGCCACATAGACTCTGGGAGTCTAGAAGTATATAGCTCTGCCCAGAAGCCTTTATTATTAATGCTATATTCTTCATGACATTGAAACAAATCTCTTGTTATAGTGCCTATTTATCGTTGTCTAACTTTGGTAGATACGAGAGAGTCATTAGAGATTTTACTGTTTATAGAATAACCTTCGGAGAAGAGCCTTGGGAGTGAAGCTCTTATTAGGCCAGTTAATGGCTAAAGATTATCTGTTTTCAAGTATGCAGCATGATGTTGAAGACAGTAGAGCTGCTTTAAACCACGCAACCCACTGTGTGGCCAAGTGCCAGCAACATCATCCCGACTTTCTTCAGTTTATTTTCAAAATTCCCATTAAAAACACAAAGCATCTCCTGAGTTGGCCATAGTGCCCCTGAGGAATGGGTGGACGCACATTGCAATATTCTCAAGTAAACCCCTCTCCAGCTGAGTAAAGGAGCAGAGATGATGAGCTCCAGAAGGAGGGTCTCCTCAACCCTGGGGCCTTTGAGAGGGGGAGTAAAGGGTGGGGGGAATGGAGGAAATTCCTTAGCGCTTCCCATCACCCTGAAAAAGTTGCAAAGCATTTAATCGGGGACTTTTCCAGTTCTTTTATTTAAAGAGACAATGTTGGGTTAAAAATCGTATTTTAAAAATGGTTGACTGTGTACATTTCACTCATCTGGGATCAGAGAATTAGACCAGGGTCTCATGCAGCAGTACAAATTCAGGGTTCAGACTGGAGCCACGGCAGAAACTTTTTTCTTTGGGATTTTAGTAGCAATGTTTCTGTTAATCCTGAGTTTTATTAAACCTTATCTTTACAAAGCCTACCTCTTGACCTACATGGGGCCTAACTGTTTCTTATAGTAGCCCTCTCTGATCTGGAGAATCTTGCACAAAGCTTATCTCAGACCTGTATTTCTTTCCTTAGGGCACTTCCTGGTCCAGTTGAAGTCAGTGGGAGTTTTGCCATTGACTTCAATGGGACAAAGATTTGGGATTCTAGCAGTCAACTAGAGGAGACAAAGTCTTGCTTTAGAAATGTTAGTGTAGATAGAGTTGGAAAAGTGACTATACAATGGACATTGCATAAAATGAATTTTCTCATAATGACCTTCCTGTTCCAATTGTCTCTGTTTACATACAACTCAAACATTGGTTTGTCTAACTGCCAGCACTGCAGACAGTCTGGGATCTGAAAATCCAGCTGTGTCTTTCTGCCCCCAACATCCTTACCAGGAATAAAGGTTCTGCAGTTGGGATTTGGCTAACATAGTTGATGTGTGAGCCAGAATTGAATCCAGCCTGTTCTTCCCCTGAAAGGCAATAGGAATAAAACTTTTTTCTGTCAATAACATGAGCAGATACAACTCAAAGCCCCACAGGAAGTAGATGGGTTGAGTGAGAAGATGCCCTTTTTCTGTAGTCACTTTTCAGATTCTAGCCAATGTTAATAATGAGGCTTTGGAGAACTTAGGCTCTTGTTTCTTCAGGAACCTTTAGGGGGTTTACCTATGTAAAATGCTGCAACCCTGGAATAGACTGAACTATGTCTCTCATTGAAACAGGTACATAGTCTCTAGATTTCCCATTCATCACTTTCAAGTTAACAGAAAGAACCAATGCTAGTTGCTGGGTTTTAACTGGTCTCTTCCGAGCCAGTACTCTCTTAACAAAAAGAAAAGGAGTACTTGTGGCACCTTAGAGACTAACCAATTTATTTGAGCATGAGCTTTCGTGAGCTACAGCTCACTTCATCGGATGCATACCGTGGAAACTGCAGCAGACTTTATATACACACAGAGATCATAAAACAATACCTCCTCCCACCCCACTGTCCTGTCTTAACACACAGAGATCATAAAACAATAACTCCTCCCACCCCACTGTCCTAACATCTTTCTCATGTCAACTCAAAAAGTGAGGACAGAGGGGTATCATAAGAACACAAGAATGGCCTTACTAGGGCAGGCCAGTGGTCCGTCTAGCCTAGTATACTGTCCTCTGACAGTGGCCAGTGCCAGGTGCATCCAAGGGAATGAACAGAAGCATTCTTGACTGCTCCATCCCCTGTCGTTCAGTCCCAGCTTCTGGCAGTCAGAGGTTTAAAGACACCAGGATTATGCTTTCCAGTGTGCATTACTTTGCACTTATCAACTTTGACTTTCATCTGCCATTTTCTTGCACAGTCACCCAATTTTATGAGATCCCTTTGAAACTTTGCAGTCAGCTTTGGACGTAACTATCTGGAGTAATTTTGTAGCATCTGCAAATTTTGCCACCTTGCTGTTCACCTGCTTTTCCAGATGTTTTATGAATATGTTGAACAGCACAGGTCCTATTACAGATCCTTTGTGGCTCCGTTAATTACCAGTCTCCATTGTGAAAACTGACCATTTTATTCCTACCCTTTGTGTTTCTATCTTTTAACCAGTTACTGATCCCTCTTATCCCATGACAGCTTACTTTGCTTAAAGCTTTTGGTGTGTGATCTTGTAAAACGCTTTCTGAAAGTCCAAGTACACCAGATCAACTGGATCACCATTGTCCACATGGTTGTTGACACCCTCAAATAATTCTAATGGATTGATGAGGCATGATTTCCCTTTAAAAAGCCATGTTGGCTCTTCCCCAACATAGAACCATAGGACTGTAAGAGACCTCGAGAGGTCATCTAGTCCACTCCGCTGCACTCATGGCAGGACTAAGTATTGTCCAGACCATCCTTGACAGGTGATGGTCTAACCTGCTCTTAAAAATCTCTAATGATGGAGATTCAACAACCTCCCTAGGCAATTTAGTCCAGTGCTTAACCACCCTGACAGTTAGGAAGTTTTTCCTAATGTCCAACCTAAACCGCCCTTGCTGCAATTTAAGCCCATTGCTTCTTGCTCTATCCTCAGACATTAAGAAGAACAATTTTTCTCCCTCCTCTTTGTAACAACCTTCTATGTACTTGAAAACTGTTATCATGTCCCCTGTCAGTCTTCTCTTCTCCAGACTAAACAAACCAAATTTTTTCAATCTTGCCTCATAGGTCATGTTTTCTAGACCTTTAATCATTTCTGTTGCTTTTGTCTGGACTTTCTCCATTTTGTCCTCAGCTTTCCTGAAATGTGGCACCCATAACTGGACACAATACTCCAGTTGAGGCCTAATCAGCACAGAGTAGAATGGAAGAATTACTTCTTGTGTCTTGTTTACAACACTCCTGTTAATACATCCCAGAAAGATGTTTGCTTTTTTTTTTGCAACAGTGTGACACTGTTGACTTATATCTAGCTTATTATACACTATGACCACCAGATCCCTTTCCGCAATACTCCTTCCTTGGCAGTTATTTCCCATTTTGTATGTGTGAAACTGATTGTTCCTTCTTAAGTGGAGGACTTTGCATTTGTCCTTATTGAATTTCATCCTATTTACTTCAGACCATTTCTCCACTTTGTCCAGATCATTTTGAATTATAATCCTATCCTCTAAAGAACTTGCAACCCCTCCCAGCTTGGTATCATCTGCAAACTTTATAAGTATACTCTCTATGTCATTTTCAAAATCATTGATGAAGATATTGAACAGAACCAGATGCAAAACTGATCCCCATGGGACCCCACTCAGTATGCCCTCCCATCTTGACTGTGAACCACTGATAACTACTCTCTGGGAACAGTTTTCGAACCAGTTATGCACCCATTTTGTAGTAGCTCCATCTAGATTGTATTTCCCTAGTTTGTTTATGAGTATGCAAGACAGTATCAAAAGCTTTACTAAAGTGAAGATATACCACATCTACTGCTTCCCCCCATCCACAAGGCTTGTTACCCTGTCAAAGAAAGTTATTAGGTTGGTTTGAAATTATTTGTTTTTGACAAATTCATACTGATTTTTACTTATCCCCTTATTATCTTCTAGGTGTTCCCAAATTGCTTGCTCCATTATGTTTCCGGGTACTGAAGTTAAGCTAACTGATCTGTAATTCCTGGGATTGTCCTTATTTCCCTGTTTATAGATGGGCACTATATGTGCCCTTTTCCAGTCCTCTGGAATCTCTCCCGTCTTCCATGAGGCCCTGGTGACTTGAAGACATCTGACTTGTCTAAATAATTTTTAACTTGTTCTTTCCCTATTTTACCCTGTGATCTTACCTCATTTTCACTGGCATTCACGATGTTAAACATCCAATGACTACTAACATATTGTGTTCATCTGTATGTCTGATAATTCTGTTCTTTGTTATGCTTTCAACCAGTTTGCCTGGTACTGAAGTTAGGCTCACTGGCCTGTAATTGCAAGGATTGCCTCTAAAGCCTTTTTTAAAAATATGTTAGTTTTCCTCCAGGCATCTGGTACAGAGGCTAATTTAAGTGATAGGTTACATACCACAGTTAGTAGTTCTGCAATTCATATTTGAGTTTCTTCAGAACTCTTGAGTGAATACCAACTGGCGCTAGTGACTCATTACTGTTTAATTTATCAATTTGTTACATAACTTCCTTAATTTATACCTCAGTCTGGGACAGTTCTTCAGATTTGTCCTGTAAAATGAATGGCTCAGAAGTGGGAATCTCCCTCACATCGTCTATAGTAAAGACTGATGCAAAGAATTCATTTAGTTATTCTGCGGTGGCCTTGTCTTCCTTGAGGTCCTTTAGTACCTCAGTCGTCCAGTGGCCCCACTGATTGTCAGGTGCTACCCTTGGGCTACTGGCAAACTGCCAAGAGAAACCTCTTCAAAGCAAAGTTTGGGGGCCTCTGTTTTATGAAACAAGAATATACACCAGATTGATAGCCTGCTATTTGGAGACAACAAAAATTGGATATCAAATCCTTCTGAGGAAAATAGAAAGGAGCATAAACTCTGGCAAGTCAAGTGTAAAAGTATAATTTGGCAGGCCAAAAAAGAATTTGAAGAGCAACTAGCAAAAGACACAAAAACTAACAGCAAAAATGTGTTTAAGTACATCAGAACCAGGAAGCCTGCTTGTTCTGAAGCTGACAGCTGAAAGCTGCAATAGGGAACCCTATGACTCAAATTTGATCTGCTGGTTGCACTCGGGCCACTCCACTGTACAGGATTTATTTTGTAGAACTACATAAGGGTTAACCATAGGAGTTGTTTCCTCCTTTCTTTCCCTTAATGAAAACCTGTCTCAGCAGGTGATTGAAAGCCTGTCTGGCTGCTTGACTAGATGCACTAATGGAGGGTGTTCCTAGCCTCTTTCAGAATCAAACCATGCTTCAGAATCTCCATTCCCAAAGTGCCTTAGTCTTTTACTGGAGTGCGTGTTCACCTTGTTCCAAGCTGCAGCATAATCCAAGGCCTGACTCTGAAGTACCCTGTACAGCGAGACTTCTCATCTATATTCTCTTGGCTGGGTTTTGACACCACACATCCGTTGTTTGTGCATTCTGTGACCATCCCAGAGCTCCCCCAGGCATCCCCGCATATGAAATGTTGTATCACCAAGGAATTTAATCCATTAAAAGTGAACGCTTTAATTAAACAGTTGGAGCAAATACAGTAAGCTCTCATCTTGTGAGCCCATGCCAGATAGTTGGGATTACAAAATTTGGGAAGAACAATGGTCCTTTCTGTAGCTGTTTGACTAAACTATATTGGAAAAGTGAAGCTCCGTTGTTTTTTCCACTAGAATCAATGAAGAATTTATGTTTTCAGAGAAAGAGTATATGGAAAGGCAACATTGCTAGATGGTTAGAGCACAGGGCTGAAAACCAGAAAGCTTGGATTCTCTTCCCAGCTCTGCCAAGCCGTGTGACCTTGGACAGCCCCTCTTTGCTTCAGTTTTCACATCTGATAATTCCTACCTTTTGGGGTGTTGTGAAGATTAATTTGTTATTGTTTTTATATTATCTCAAAGGTGTGAAATTGCTACTTAAATACTAAGTATCGTCACTAGGTTTTTTTTCTTTATACTCAAAGGGTTAATTTCTTTCTGTAAAGAATGAAATCTGATTTAGGTTTGAAATGGGAGCAGGGAAGGCAAAGAATTTGATTCTGCAGGAAACTAGGTCAGCAGGTTTTTATTATCATGGTTGACAGACCAATATGGTTTTCATTTAGGAATGAACTCAGCTGACATTGTGTATGGTCAATTTCCTCTTCCCAGAAACCAATCCTCAAACATCACTCTGTACATTATGGCTTTCACATATCGAACGTAAGGAAATATTTACCCATAGGAGCTCAAGCACTAGTGAGTTTGTAAAACCATTTTTAGAGCTGTCTGTCACAAGTGATCCAGAAGCTTAGAAGGCTCTACTGTATTTGGAGGAGGGGAACAGTAAGATTTGAATCTCCTTGGTCACAAAAAGTGTTTGAAGAGGGACCTTCTTGATTTTCATTTTTATCCTGACACATCTACTAATGATGCTTCTTATATCCCATATGATTTATTCCATTTGTTTGGACAGGGTCTGATTCTGATCTCTGTCACACCAGTGTAATTTTCTGGTAACTCCATTGCTGTCACTGGAATTACATCAGCATTATAGAGATCAGCATCTGGCACTATGAACTGCATTTGGCTGGGGCCCATTCTGTCATACTTTTCTATCAGCAATGCTATACAAAGTCTTGAATTGCCTGATGTCTTTCAGCCTCTTCTAGACATCACCGTTTGTTTACAGATTTCTTGGACATCAAACCCTAGTTAACTGCAGACTTTGGAGTGTATTCTCTTTGTAACTCCCTGTAAATACACATCTGTGTTCTTTATATCTGTTTACTCAAGTAATTCTGGCAGACATTATACACATTTGAGAACTGGGCTCACTTTCTTCACGGATTCTCTTAACTCTGCTAAATAAGGATTATTGAGAACCCCGGTGTCTCTGATTTTTAAAAAAATCCACTTTGGTTTGAAATACAGTCATCAGGTAGAGGTGGTGTAGTTTAGAATGGCTATTTTAAATATTTAGGAAATTCTGAGTTTAGGATTTAAGGCTGAATATTATATTTCCAAATTTATGCTCTCATTGTTTTACAAACTTGAATATGATTTAATGGCTTTTCAGCATAATAAAAGCATCTAATTCTGTACTGTACCAGTCTTTATTCAGTTCTGGCACTAAAAAACCCAGACATTTTTGCAAACCAAGTTTGGCTTTTAAAGCTGAACAAGAAAAATACAAGCAGTACTGAGAAGAACAGACAACATTGGCTTGCCAGCAATTCTTGGAAATAATGGAATTTCACAACCATCCCCTACAAATGGGACATTTAGGGGAGGGGAAATCCTTGTGACTTTCCCAGGCAGAATAATGACAATGCAGTACCCAGTGTAAAGGTTTATTATGGTGATAATGCAAATGCCTTTCTGGGATTTAAACCAGAGAGAAGAATATCAACTATTCCTTAATGATGATAGCTTAGAAACAGAAGTGCAAGTGAATATGGATCAGAAAGAACCACAAAAGCTCTCCCCTGAGCACACTTTTAATGTGTTACTGGGCTGCAAATTTCTGTCACTCCATGTCTTTAAATGTTTAAATGGTTTCACTGTTTCAGCTGAAACAAATACGATTATGTTAAACTGGAATGGAGAAAGTTGGACTTTGCTAATAAACATTGTACTTATGTTCAGCTGACATCTGTAACTGAGAACCAAACCATTACTCCCCAAACTGGAATAAGGGCCTTATTAAACCTTTAACTTTCCTAACTGACCTTTAATCGCAGAAACTAGAGATGGAAAAGGTCTCCTAAATAATCCACTCTGAATCCTCTCTTGCTCAGCCAATGGAAGGTTGTCTTCTAGACTTTTGAGGGTGGGCCACACTATATTCTCTGCATAACTCCCATGAACCTTATAGGCAGTGCTTCCTGTTGCTTATTGACTCCTCTCACCAGTTAAAGTGGACCCTTGGCTGGCTCCTCTTCCAATCCTCCTTAGCAGAAGTCTTTGGTGGCTGTGACATGGGACCCTCAGCCTGGTGTTTTAAAAGCAGGGGAAAGTGTTGAGCATCACCAGGCCTTTAATAGAGATGCTGACATCTCCTGTGGAACAGTAGCATGGGAACTAAGCATGTGTTGGATTCCTTTCTCTGTATAGAGGCTTGCTGGCTGTCAGATAGCAAAGCAATGTAGTCAAATTATAGTACTATAAAGAATTGGAATAAAATCTTACATGTATATGAAGACTCTCTTCCAAAGGAGTCCAAAAGTACAAAAATTTGTAAATTATATACAGATTAGAAGTACTTGTGCACCTTAGAGACTAACAAATTTATTTGAGCATAAGCTTTTGTGAGCTAAAGCTTATGCTCAAATAAATTTGTTAGTCTCTAAGGTGCCACAAGTCCTCCTTTTCTTTTTGCGGATACACGGCTGCTACTCTGAAACCATAGAGATTAGAGTCACCACTGCAAATCCAACAGCCTCTGGGATGGAACACAGCAACTGTTTTAATAGCACACTGAGTAACTGCCATGCATCTCAGAAAAATGTCTTCTGTTATATTTTTGTGTTCCTTCAAGTAAATACACTGTTCAGTTCCTAGACTGAAATGCAGAACAACACTGCATCTACGTCAGCAAAAGAACAGATGCTTGCAGCAGTCTGCTTGGTAAACAGATGTCAAATAATGCCAGTGACCAAAATAAGCTTTTTGTCCCCATGTGGGAGCTCTGCTGCATAAATGATGCAGTCTGTGAGTGTAAGTAGGTTATGATGTTCTCTCCCATGGCTAGGGTTAAAGGCCAGGGTAGCTAACTGCCGAGTATTCACTTTGCGGAACAAACATTAGGGCATAAACTACAACTGTTTTTCAGGGAACAATACTGCAGGGTTTTTTCCTGTTATTTTGAAGTTTGTTAGTTTTGAGTTGGTTGGTTTGTCTTTGTTTGTACCTATCTTTACTGTGGAAAATAACTGTTTTAATGGTGAAAATGCGATCAGTAAGGGCATGACTAGGATCCTCAATTTCCCTTCACCTGGGATAAAATAAGTTCAGTCTTGCTTCATTTGTAGATATTATTCCTCCTCAGCATTTTACCTGGTAACAGGCACCATCAGCAGTTTGTTTACGGCTATATATAGGGCAGATAACAGTGTTGTTCTTTGTTTTGCTACGTGGTGAAATGGTACCAGTACATCAGGTAGCTGACCTCTGTCTTCTTCCCAAAACTGGATATATATTTCCCTGCGGCAGTCCCTGCCCCCAACAGTAGTCTTATCTTGAACATAACACCTCACATGGTGGAAGGAATCTGCTGATTTGGAATGAGACTGTATTGCTGGTGAAAGATGCTGGATTGAAAGCCCTCGAAATTCAGAGCACAAATCAAGTACATAGGGAAACCTTCATGCCCTTCCCTCCCGCTCATCTGTGCCTTGAATAGAGTGCCTGTAGCCAGGAAAGGACCAGTGTCCATTGTGGTCAATCTTTGCCTCTTTGACTGCCAACATGAAGGCCAGTTGGAATGTGGATGCATGCACCAGGAACTGAACAGAGACCCACCAGCTCATTCCCCATACCATCAGATGGTATTGGCTTTTAGTCACTAACCATTTGTGAAGGGCTCAGTATTGCAATACCATCACCCAGAGCCACCCAGTGGTAATACTTTATTAGTATTTAATGGAAAGCAGTTGCATTTTTGGACCCATGATTCTTCCCTGATCTCCTCCGTCTCCAATTTCACCCTAGTCCACTGTGCACTGGGACACAAGGAGGCCCTGTGGAGCAGTCTAATGGAGGGAGAGAGATTTCAGACTCCCTGCACAGCAGGACAGTGGGGTGGGAGGAGGTATTGTTTCATGATCTCTGTGTGTATATAAAGTCTGCTGCAGTTTCCACGGTATGCATCCGATGAAGTGAGCAGTAGCTCACGAAAGCTCATGCTCAAATAAATTGGTTAGTCTCTAAGGTGCCACAAGTCCTCCTGTTCTTTTTGCGAATACAGACTAACACGGCTGTTACTCTGAAACCAGCCATCATGCTGTTTCTCTTGCACTTTGAGCACTGCAGCTGCAGAGTAGTAGGGAAGAATTTACCCCAAATGAACTCTACATTCCCCATTTCAGATAATTCAGTATGTCCCTGCAGGAGCCCTTTCTGGAGCTTTCTGGAGCGATGGCCTATCAGCATAAGAACATGATATCTCGCCTCCTGAAACTGTTAATCCTATTAAGAAAAGGAGGACTTGTGGCACCTTAGAGACTAACAAATTTATTTGAGCATTAGCTTTCGTGAGCTACAGCTCACTTAGCTCACGAAGGCTTATGCTCAAATAAATTGGTTAGTCCCTAAGGTGCCACAAGTCCTCCTTTTCTTTTTGCGGATACAGACTCACATGGCTGCTACTCTGAAACCTGTTAATCCTATTGGTACTCACACTGCCATTCCATAGAGAGCTCACTGCTGCCTTCACATAGTTCACAAGCTGTCCCCCACCCCCATTTCAGGATTTGCTTTATTACCTGGGTAACAAACACTCAGACCTGGCAAATGAACTTTCTCACTGGCCGGCATTTCTTAGAAATGGATTGGCTTCCCAGTCCTGCCATAGGACTTCCATTCTTTACAGCTACAGTAACTAACTCCTGACAGGTTTCAGAGTAGCAGCCGTGTTAGTCTGTATCCGTAAAAAGAAAAGGCGTACTTGTGGTGCTTGTTGCATCCGATGAAGTGAGCTGTAGCTCACGAAAGCTCATGCTCTAATAAATTTGTTAGTCTCTAAGGTGCCACAGGTACTCCTTTTCTTTTAACTCCTGACATTTATTCCAAGCTGCTGCCCTGATTGCTGAGATGCAGTGCCCATTAGCATTGGGGCCTTCAAATAACACAGGCATTTGACCTTTCTATTCTTAACGCATTAACATTTAGAAGAGCAGCTCTCCTCATTCAGCCAGGCTGTGTTTCCTCCCAACCCTCACCCAATATCCTCCATGCCTGGCCTGATAAGGTTACTACTGAGTTATATTGGCTTAGGAACAGAGTTGCAAATGCTGGCAACACCATCTCAAGGACAAATGCTGAATCCACATGAGCTAGTTCGCAAGCTTTGACTCAGTGGTAGAAAGGTCGTGAGCAATGACTTTCGTATGGCTATTGATCCAACCTGTTGGCTAATGCCTGGCTTGCTGCTCCATTAACTGTTGTTTATCTAGACCCTAAGACTTCTGGGAACGCTGTGTGGGAGTTTTACTGGTACTGTCTGCAAGGCATTTCACTTCGCCCTGCATGACACTCTGTTTAAAAAAAAATAGTACTATACAAAATGAACATATTAAATGGATGAAAAACTAGCTAGGTGATAGATCCCAAAAAATAATTGTAAATGGTGAGTCATCATCCAACTGGGGTGCTTCTCGTGGGGATGGGGATCTGTTCTTAGTCCAGTGCTATTCAATATCACTATCAATGGTCTGGAAGAAAATATAAAATCATTACTAGTAAAATTTGCAGATGACACAAAGATGGATGGAGTGCTAAATACTGACGAGGATAGATCAGTTATATAGACTGACCCTGGGTCACTTGGTAAGATGGGCTGATTGGCACAACATGCATTTTACTAACACCAAATGCAAGGTCATGAATCTAGGAACAAAAAAGGTAGGTCACACTAACAAGATGGGGGATGGTGCCCTGGTTTGAAATGAAACTGAAAAGGCCTTAGGGTTAACTGTAGATAACCAAAAAGAAAAGGAGGACTTGTGGCACCTTCGAGACTAACAAATTTATTTGAGCATAAGCTTTCGTGAGCTACAGCTCACTTCATCGGATGCATTCAGATAACCAGATGAACATGAGTTCCTAGTACAGTGCTGTAGTGGAGAGCATGAATGTGATCCTCAGATGTATAAGCAAGGGAATAGCAACTAGTAGGAGTAGGGAGGTGGTATTACCTCTGCATATTGCATTCTTGAGACCATTACTGGAATAGTGGGGCCTGTTCTGGTGTCAGCACTTCAAAAAGGATTTTGAAAAATTAAAAAGGATTCAGAAAAGAGCTACAAGAATGATTCAAGGTCTGGGAAATATGCTTCATAGTGGGAGGCATAAGAAGCTCGACCTATTTAGTTTATCCAAGAGAATATTAAGTGGTGACTTGATCGTGGTCTACAAATACTTACAGAAGGAAGAGATGTCTGATAAATGATGTCTCTCTAATCGAGCAGAAAGAGATCCAATGGTTGGGAGCTGAAACTAAACAAATTCAGACCAGAAATAAGGCACGCATTTTTACAGTGAGGGGAATTAACATTGGAACAAATTACCAAGGGAGGGGAGGTTTTAAATCAACATTGCACATCTTTCTGATATATATGCTATAGCTCAAACAGAAGTCATTGGGTTGATGTAGAGCTTGTGGGGTGAGGTTCTTTGGGCCATCCTATGCAGGTGCCCAGTCTAGATGGTTTCATCTAGCCTTAAAATCTATGAAAATGGGGAGGATGGTGATAATTACCCAACCTCCATGAGAATTAATTTGCTCAAAGGCTTTATTCTCCATTGTGCAATCAAAATGTTCACTGTCAATGGGGATTTGAGGTGCTGGTGGAATGTAGGATTGGGCCCAACATTTGTAAAGTGCTTTGAAGGTGAAAAGTGTTATTCCACTACAGAGGATTATTACTGCTGTGTTGAGCACCATTCAGACTGCAGTTAGTTGAATTTGCCTGGAAGGAAGTCACTTTTGTAGAGTCACAGACAATCATTAGGCATTTGAGGAGCCTAATTGAAAGAGACAAGGCATAAGAAGTGAAATACACCCTGCGACTTTTTCCCCATGGATCTGCAGATTCTGATTTATTGTGGCTGGTTTTTTAAGTGCTCCATGAAGTAAATTCTTTATAAGTGATTCAAAGAAAAAATACAATTTCAGATTTCTGTGATAGGATGTTAGACGTCTAGGCAAGTCTTCAATTTCAGTGGTATTTTGGCTTATGCCAATGTACTTTTCATCCTGAGCTGTGAAAGTGTGATCCTCTATCCATGATTAAAATCCCCAAAGCATGGACATAAGAAGCAAAAAAAGTTTAATAGTGCTCATATTTGGGGGAACTTTCCTCAGTTTTTGTGACTATATTTGAAATAAACCCAGACATAGGAGTAGAGATATACTGAGCCAATCATCTCTTAAGCCTCAAATGAACAGAAAATTAATTTAAAAGGGAGTAGAGAAGTTTAGTGTTTAAGAAATGTAATTTAGATTATTTAGTTTAAGACGAGCTCTGCATTCACAGAGATCCCACTGGGAAAGTTTAACTATAAGAGTTGCAAAGATGTTTGTGTTTGGGAGATAATCTTGTCTAGCAACAGTGTAAATTGCCAGAAGCAGTGAGTGGACAACAGGGGACGTGGATCACTTGATGATTGCTTCTTCTGTTCATTTCCTCTGAAGCACCTGGCATTGGCCACTGTTAGAAGACAGAATCCTGGGCTAGATGGACTGTTGGTCTGACCCGATATGGCCATTCTTATGTTGGTGATCGCATACCACGACTGGAACTCAGAACTTCTGGGATCTGTTCTTGTGTCTGTTAGTGACTGTGTGTGATCGTAAACAAGTTATTATGGGTTTGTCTGCAGTGTGTGATTGCAGCACTGGTAGACATAGCTGCACTAGCTTTACCTGTGTTAGCACAGATAAAAATAGCAGAGTGGACATGGTGGCACGGGCTTCAGTGAGGGCTGTGTGAGCACATCAGGAATCCCAGGAACATACTCTCATTGCTAGCCCATGCTGAAGCTCGTGCTGCTATTTTTAGTTGTGCTAGTGTGGGTCCATCTATTTGTGCTGCAGTCACATCTTGAACTGCAGTGTAGGCATGTCCTTAGGGTGAAATCCTGGCTCTGCTGAAGCCAGTGGAAGTTTTGTCATTTACTTCAATAACACCAGGATTTCACCTTTAGTTTCCCAGTGCCACAACTTCCCACTCTGAAAAATGGGGATAACGCCTCCCGTACCTCAGGGGAGGATAGGGAGGCTGACTTCCAGAATGTTTGTAAAGCACTTTGAGATCCTTAGATGACAGATGCCCTAGAAGTGCCAGGCATTATTATTATTAAAGTGTTTGTTTCTTCTCTCCCATTCGATAAGAACAATGGGCAATACAGAAAACCTTGTGCTCCTTGATATGTGATGGAGTAATATGTGCAATGCGCAAAGTACTGTAGGTCAATTTTTTTACTTCTAATCTAACAGACTTGATCTAAGCTTTTAATCAAACCCTGTACATCTTTTCTTGTCTGACTGGTCTACTTGTAGTTCTTGTCTTTTGCCCCATTCCATTTCAGGGTTCCCATTTTGGTTCAGAGATTGCCCAGCATGATGATTGTATTAACACACAGGAGATGGCTGAATGGGACAGCTGTGTTGACAGTCTCTCCTGCCTTAGGGCATTATAGCCTCTCTGTAGTCAGCTGAGATTTGAACACGCTCCAGTGCTTTAGCAATGAACTGAAATGACTTTTGTCTGTTTTGGACGGCAAAGGAAGTAACCGAATTTAGAAATTTGGCAGTCTGTTTGTGAGATCCTGTAAAGGACATGTAAACTGCAACACCAAATAAGGGTGTGTGAGTCCACACCTTACTGTATTAAAGTTCATAGTGCAGTGTGCAAAGCAGGATAGTCTAATGTCAGGACAGAGAACATAAAAGGGACATGATCAACTTGAAATCAAGTCAATAATTTAAAAAAGGAGTTAAAAGTGGTTTCAGATCCTACAGCTGCCTCTGATGCCCTCATCCAATTTTATGGTTTTACATTTTTCTATTTTTTAAAATGTGTTTTCTTCCCCATTTTGCTGTGTGAAAGATGCACATCCAACAAGGAAAACTGACTAATTAACCTATTGTTATTATTTAATATTTTCATGGGGATAGCATCTACAGCCTTCAGTTAGTGATCAAATGTGCTAGGCATGTACACGCGCAAAATAAAAAGTGAATCTCAGCCCCTTAAAGCTTACAGTCGAAGTTAAGGGAAACAGTGAAACTGACTATACACAAGGTGCTGGTAAAGTCACTAAGTAAACAAACACAGTATAATTTTTCCTTAATCTCTTTCTGTTATAGGAATCATAGGAGTGCAAACATTTTCAGACAAAACTGTGATTTTTAATCTGCCAATATACCTTTAAAATGCAGCTCACCTAGTAATTACTCAGCTCCCTGGCAGATACCATCCATAGCATCGGTCAGGTTTGTTTCACACAGCATGAAGTTTCAGTCCAGTGAGTCAAAATTCTGTATTGAGTCTATTCATTTAAATGAATAAAAATGCCTCCATTCAGTGCTTAGTATAATTATGATAAAAAAATATTATTATACAATTTTACTAGGGACTGTTTGCTTAAATGCTTCAGATGATCTCAGCTGCTACAGTCTGATACATGGAGAGAGACAATCTCTAAAGAAACAAGTACCCAATCCATATAAGGCTTTCTAGGTGAAAACACACACTGTAAATTGCACCCCAAAACAAAGCGGAAGCCATTACAGATCCTAGAGCTCTGATGTAATGCACATACCCTTTTACAAACAGAACACTGCGTTCTGCCCGAGCAATTTCAAGGTGCTGTCCGTGGCACAATATATTGCAGTGATCCAACCTCAAGGGGACAGTGGTGTGGATTGCCATGTTAAAGTCCGGATCCAAAAAAGGGGACACAGCCTGGCCAAACAGAAATGCTGAAAAGCATTGTTGGTACCTGGGCATCCAGAAACAGCTAGAAACACAGCAGGACACTATGTTGTGAACCTGAGTGACAGAAGACAGGGAAACTCCCCACAGCGAAGGAACCTATCTTAGATAGCTCCACTAATTCTTCCAGTTGCTATTCACTGTCACAAACTCAAGCTGATCTGGGATTAGTTTCAAACAGCTCACCCTCATCCAAGCCCTGATCTTGGCAAACTAGTCACCTGCACTGGCTGGGTCTGTCAGATGAAGAGGTAAAGCAGAGTAAAATCAGCATTGCGGAGATGCTGCAGTCCATGCCACCTCACAGTCTCCCACACCAATCTTGTATACCTGTTGAACAAGAAGGCCAACAGAACAGAACTGTAGTACCCCACAGGAGAGGGCTTCTGGTGAAGGTGAACAGTTGTCCACACCACCCTCCGGGTTTCCTCAGCAAAAAATAAAAAGTGGACTAAGTTCAGGCCCAAAACTGGAGTAATGGTGGTCAAGAAAATTTGTGAACTCTAGAAAGGACATTAGATTGGATATTAGGAAAAACTTTTTCACTAAGAGGGTGGTGAAACACTGGAATGCGTTACCTAGGGAGGTGGTAGAATCTCCTTCCTTAGAGGTTTTTAAGGTCAGGCTTGACAAAGCCCTGGCTGGGATGATTTAACTGGGAATTGGTCCTGCTTTGAGCAGGGGGTTGGACTAGATGACCTTCTGGGGTCCCTTCCAACCCTGATATTCTATGATTCTATGATTCTAGAGTCTGGGCAATAATCTGCAAGATTATCAATGTCATATAATGGTTTCTTGAGTAAGGACCTAATAATAGCTTCTGTAAGAAAAGGTGGCATCTTGTTCTCCTGCACGGAGGGTTTGACAATCCCCTCTAATAATGGACCCACTGTCTTTGCCACTGGATTTTTGCAACCAGGAGGAGCTTGGGTCCAACATGAATATGCTGGCCTGAAGTTCTTCTATCAATACCCCTGGTGTGGGGTACATCAGTATGGCATAACAGCAGTGTTTTCCAGGACCTTCTCCTCTCTGTGTTCAAATGGAGAAGCAAAGTGAATTCAAGAGTGACTTTGGGCCTCTCTTCAAATGAGTGTAGGCTTCAAACTTCACATAATAGGAAGTCTGTCTATTCCCAGTGCTGATTGTTAGGTATCCCATGTGTCATTCTTGTTCCTATTCGCAGCGGCCTGCAGGAAGGTGTCAGAGATGCAGCTAAGCAAGAGGGCAAAAGGAGCAACTGGGATTATAGTGGAGAAGGCAGTGCCATAGTGAAGACCCCCATTGAGACATCCCTCCCTGTCCAACAGTCCCTGGTGACTGATGAGCTCTCCCCTGGCACATGCCTCAGGGCTGGAAAGGACAATGAGGGAGAGCTCTCATGCCATAAAAATGATAGAAAAGCTCCCTCTGTAACCATGTAAGTTTCTGTAGTTCATTTTCTCTTAGCAGAGAAACTTTTGTTGTTTTGACTTCATGTGAAACTAGCAGGTTTCATTCCCCTTGGCCAGAGCTCAGTTACCCTGTACTGAATAATCAAGTTTCTCAACTCCAGTGCAAAGTTTAAATTAGAAATGACTGTGTACAAAGATATGGGCAAATGCCTAAAAATATTTCTTAAAGGGATTGTCTCTGGGTTGGGGATACATTTAACATCCTTTTTCTTCTTAGAACTGTCTGCAAAGTATAGATGTTCCTTCTCTACCTCCTCAAAATGTTCATTTTCTTTAAACAAACAAACCAAAACTATCAATGCCAGCAGCCCAGAGTTTATGAGGAACCCTGTAATAACAAACCAATGTTGTTCTCCACATAGTAGAGGGAAACAATGAGATATCAAGAGGCAAATTATGTTAATGAATTGTTAATAAAATATATAGGAGCCTTTGTTACACTGAGTAAAAGAGTGATAAAATGATACTTTAGAGGTAGGTCAGTGCTTAGTACTTTGGAACCCCCAAATATCCGTACAAGCAGTTGTCACAAGACCTGCTATTCACAGTGCAGGATAGAGCTTAACAGAATAAACTATCGGTATGTTTTCTCATTTGCCACATCCTCGCATCTATTCTGAAGTACACTAGAAGCAACAAAGATTTAATGTTGTCATTTTGTTCCAGAATCTTTTTTCTAATTTCATTTAACTAGAGATCAGGTATGGAGGAGACGTGAATGCTTTGCTGGAAATTGCTATGCATCTTCCCTCCTGTCTCCTGCTTCTTCTTTAGCCAGATGTGATGAAAACCCCGCTTTGTCTCTGCAGTGTGGGAATCTGAAACATCAAACTTTCATTGACTGAGTGAAATCTTGGATGGTTTTTATTATGTCTGACCCTTCAATACCAACTGGCAGGGTATATGAAAACATTGCACACTTATACTTTAACTAGAATTGCATGCCAACTGTCATCCCCTTCTTCTGACACCTCATATATCAACTATGTCACAGGAAACACACGATATACATGCTATGTGCAGTACCTTCTCGTTTTAATCAGGCAGTTCATTTCCCCACAGTTAAGTAATTCTCTCATCATAGTCATTCAGCACAGGATAAGCAGCTCTCCTGCATTACCTTCTTTAAAGTATCTATGATGTGTGTGTGTGTGTGTGTGTGTGTGTATAAAGGGTTATCAGGTCTTGGCTTGGGGCCGTGTATCATTTTGTATTTTAGAAATAGTTAATATTTTACTAAATATTAATAAGGATTTAAGTAGTCCATAGGGCCTCTGCTCCTGAATGAATTTCACCCTGTAGGAATATGGTTATTTTCTGTGTGAAAACCTGGACACAAATGCTGAGAAGAGCAAAACTGGAAAATTCATGAAGAAAGTTCGGCTCTTTCCATACTGCCTTATAGAGCATAGAGCGGCTACACGAGAGACCTTACGGCGGTGCAGCTGTAGCGGTAGTGTAGACATAGCCTGATCAATTCAGGTACAGGTGCCATATACTGGTGAGGATTGAAAATCCCAGTGGCCAGGCACCCAGTTGTGCCAGAGCTCCAGGCAGTTTAGGCACCCAGAAAGGAGAGTAGATTTTTCACAGAAAAAAAACTACCCACATTTTGCTTTGAAAACTCCCCGTGCCACCTGAACACCCTGAAACTGTCACCCCAGTCCTCTGTAGGACACCCACAAGCGGTCTTTTGAAAATCCTCCTGCATGTGACTTGCTCAAGGTAGCAAAATTTCCTTCCTAAGTGAACTAGGGTGATGGAACTCTATGGGTTGAGGAGTATTGTGGTGCAGTGAATTGAACGGGGAGCCAGGAACCTACAAGTTCTACTTCTGATTCTGCCACTTACTCAGTGAGGAGCCTTGTCCAGTTCCCTCGAGCTCCCTATGCCTCTGTTATAAAATGGGGATGATATTACTTTCCTACTTTCCAATACCAGTTTCACAGGGTGTTGTGATTAATTGGTTATTGTCTGTGGAACACTGAAAACATAAAGGGCTATAAAAGTGCTCAGCAGCAGTAGTGCTGTGTATACACTGACTCATGGCTATAGCTTAGAGTTACTGCCCTGTTTTGGGCTTTTCCAGTAGGAACATAGTAACAGTTTTTAATAGGGCATTCATAGATTACAACTTCCCCGCCTCAGAGGTGTTGAATAGCTTACTTGATGTTTGTACAGTACTTTTAGAGCCTGGGGTTAAAGGTGCTATAGAAGGGCAAACTGTGAATAGTAATATCTTCTTTAGTTGGGTGTCATCTTATCCTCCCGTTCCCAGGTATCCAAATAACTGAGGAGTGTGTATCCCTAGCAGACAGTGCTTCTGATAGGAAATTCTGCTCCCACCTCTAGCTGGTTATTCCTTGCTGCCATTTTTTAAATGGCTTTTTTTTCCCCCCCAATTTAAAGCTTATTGATTTTTTCCCCATTGCAAAATAAAGTCCTGAAATGAAAAATAATTTCCTACTGCCGCTCAGGTCCCTGCAGTGCTGCCAAGGGGGAGCTTTGCCTCAAGTGAAATATCTTTGACACCGTGCAGGATTTCCTTTTCCTGGACCCTTCGCAAGCCGCCTGAATGAGTTAATCCATTTGAACCCTTTGGCAATTCTGGCTTGTCCCAGACATGCTGCTGACTCCTGATAGGCTGCCAGAAGCCTCCCTCTCCCCCCCATCACATGACTAAAGTAAACAGCCTTTAAAAAGCCTTGCCAATCAAAGTAGGAGGCTTTATAGTGGGCCAAAGTTCAACAGCTACATCATAGTCCCTGCGGCAATGAGATGTTTGCATTCTGGAGCGGCTAGCAGCAATGGGGGTTACTATAGATCATTGGAGCTGTTGCTGTAGCAAAGCCATTACATAATGTTCCCATTAAATCAGATGCAGAGAGTGAGATGGCCTAATAATAAAGGCCATTCCATTTTACTCTCTTAATTCATTCTTGCTGAGTCCCTCTTAGCTGTTACGAAATGAAGTTACGAACATTGGATCCGATCAGGTTCCTGTGGAAGTCAATGGCACAGCTCCCAGCCAATGGTAGGGGTCCTCCCAGTCAGTGGCAGGACCACACCAGTCCTTACTCATGTGACCGTACATCAGGGCTACTCACATGAGTCAGGCTTGCAGAATCGTGCCTGCGATGGGGTTGCTTATATGAGTAAGGACTTATCGTGTCAGTGAAGGTTGCAGGATCAGTCCATTAGTGGGTAGGGATTTCATCTCTTTGTATATGCAAGTGACTCTGGAGCACTGGTAAAATGTGTGACCAGCTAGAGAGATCTCAGCACTTTGTTTTTAGTTCTTCACATATATTATGATTTTAACAAATAACATTCCCCTTTGAGACAGTAGATCAAATGGTTTCTTGGCTCTGCATGGCTTAGGGCTAGCTAGCATGGCTAGCACTCCTTGGATGGAGTCAATATAGAGCAGGGATACTAAAACATTGTGAACTTGAGGGCTATGTTTGGCAACTTGCCAGTGCCCTGCAAGGGCTACATCTGATTTTCATGTAAATTTACATAAATGTTGACATCAAATATAAATGCCTGTGACCAGAATGTATGTTTTCTGGTGCTTTTTCTTCCTAGAAAGATAAATCAAAATTGCTGATGGCTAGATTTGGTCGTCAACTAGTCAGCTTGGTCAAACAATCTCAGGCTGTGTTTTTATTAAGACTCGATGGGTAGGGCCCTACCAAATTCATGGTCCATTTTTGTCAATTTCACGGTCAGAGGATTTTAAAAATCGTAAATTTCATTATTTCAAATATTTAAATCTGAAATTTCACGGTGTTGTAACTGTAGGGGTTCTGAACCAGCTCTGAAGGCGGCAGCATGGAAGTAAGGGTAGCCTGGTGTGTTATTGCCACCCTTACTTCTGCGCTGCTGCTGGCGGGTGCTGCCTTCAGAGCTGGACACCCGGCCAACAGTTGCCGCTGTCTGGCCGCCCGGCTCTGAAGGTAGCTCAGAAGTAAGGGTGGCAATACCGCAACCCCCCTACGGTAACCTTGCGACTCCTCCCACAATCCTCTTTTGGGTTGGGTCCTTCGGTTTGATAAATGCTGGTTTCCCCCGTGAAATCTGGTCTTTTATGTATTTTTACCCTATGCTATACAGATTTCACCGGGGAGACCAGATTTCACGGTCCGTGACACATTTTTCACGGCCATAAATTTGGTAGGGCCCTAACGATGGGCCATCTTTGGGCCAAGAGTGGCTGTGCTTTAGGGCCGCTTCAGTCAGAGTCCAATCCTGACCTTCAGTGGTTGACAAAATTCCCCTTGACCTGAATGGTGGAGGATGAGACCACTGATGGCTGCCTGTATAACACAGTGTATTTATTATTCAGAGGGTAGACAGGACCAGTATTAAGATCATGATGAAATGCTTGTTGAATTTGCTTGGCACATGTGGGATGCTGTTTTTCAGTCATTCTCTTCACCAGGATTTTGCTGGCTGCAATGAGAGACTTCCTGTTCCTTCCCCTGCAGTTTGTCCCCCTTCTCATGTGGAATATTGAGCACATCATGATGCAGGGCAGGATCCTGTTCAGGACCATTGTGTGCCAACCTGGTAGTAAAAGGCCAGTTAGAACACACTGGGTTCCTGTTCCACCTGACAAGGTACCCCCCCCCCCCCCGCTCTGTGTGGTGCCTGAAACTGCCTGGTATGCTGAAACTAGAAAAGTCTGTTTCAAGAGGAAGTGGTGCCAGGATTCCAAATCCTGTTTCCACAGTGGGTTAACTCACTCTGCCCCTCTGCTGCCAAAACTATTTTGTTTTCATTTTTTAAGGCTTTTACTGGACCAGGTTGAGGAAGGTAAGAGCAATGTATATACCTGATGTCTGCTCAGCGGGGTCTAGGTTTTATTTTGGTTTTGAAATATAACAGTGCTTAGATTGTGAGCTCTGTGGGGCAGGGACCATCTTTTTGTTCCGTGTTTGTACAGCATCTAGCGCAGTGGGTTCCTGGTTGTTATGGCAATACAAATAAGAATAGTGATTGATTATGTACACTGTTCTTGGATGGATACAGAACCGCTCAGCTGTGTCTCATAGACCCAATAATGCTAATAATGAGACTTCTCCTTTAACTCAAATGGTAGGCTAGGGCCTGTGCTTTTGGAGCCGCGTGATCTGAGTTCTGTCCCCACTGTTTTCAGGTAATTGAGAGTGGTTATAGGTAAGCAGCAAAGTGACCACTATGGCATTTGGTAGCCTTAACTTGTTAAAATCAGTTGTTGATTAGATTCATCCACCTTTTCTTGGTTTAGGATCAACTCTACATGCTCTGAACTGAAGGGTCATGTGGACAAGGGGGAGTGTATTTTTCATTTGTTTCTTGGGCATATAGGGCAAAATTCACCCTAGGATAGGAACCCACACAGGTCTCTATGCACCACTTGAGTTCTGTATCAAATACTTTAGTGGCACTTTCTACCTTGTTTCAGAGTAACAGCCGTGTTAGTCTGTATTCACAAAAAGAAAAGGAGTACTTGTGGCACCTTAGAGACTAACAAATTTATTTGAGCATCAGGTTTTGTGAATTTCCACTGAATGCATCCAATGAAGTGAGCTGTAGCTCACTAAAGCTTATGCGCAAATAAATTTGTTAGTCTCTAAGGTGCCACAAGTCCTCCTTTTCTTTTTGGACCTTGTGTGATTCTCCTGTATTGGAAGCAACTCTCACCTGTAGAGTATGTTTAATTAAATAATGTCCACATGCCCTGAGATGTGTGTTTTAGATACTTGCTCCATAAAACAAACAGATGAATACAAATGCTCACCTACTATAATTCCAATGTGCTGAACACTTCTGAGTAATATTTTCTATCTATAACTAATATAGTGTTACAGGCAGAATTGTATAGGGTGTTGCATGCCCACTACATTGAATGTCAGATGTGTTAATGGGGATTAAGGTTATTACAATAAATAGAAAAGGTCTTACTAATGATTAGAGCTGAGTGAGAGGTGATGGAACAGATGGTTGAAATCCCTTTAGTTTTATGATAGATGTTTTGGAAGCAGCAAGATAATGTGACAGACCTACATCTCAAATGTAATTTCGGCCCTAGGAAGGCATTGAACTGGGGTGCTGTGTTGTGTGTTCCTTTGCCCTCCAATGTTGCTTTAAGGTGCTAAACAGCTGAGTATTTCAAGACATTTCTCTTATTAGAAGTCTGCCAGTGAGATCATTGAATGATGCTAATGGATCTGGTATTTGTCAATGACATCAGGCATTTTGGAGAGTGACCACTACTGTACTTTCCCAACAAACACACAAACCAAGACAGGGTCAGCAATCATTAGTGTTTTGTTTTCCTGGTATTAGTGGTGCTTGTTATATGGAGTGGTAACCATAATTATCTGCTTTGTTTTATACCTTTTAGAGAGGTGAACCGTAGAGAATCTCCAGCTTATTACAGGTCACGGTGTGATCTACAGGCTAAAGCACATTCCAGCAGGCTGGAGGAGGAAGGCTTTTTCTAATTCAGCATGGCAGCATTAAACCTCATGGGGCCAGAAGCTGCTTTACTAAGGGCATGGCTACACTTGCAGATGTAGAGCGCTTTGAGTTAAACGCGCCTTCGGAGAGCGCAGTAGGGAAAGCGCTGCCGTCTGTCCACACTGACAGGAACAAGTGCACTGGCGTGGCCACACTTGCGGCACTTGCAGCGGCATTGGGAGCAGTGCATTGTGGGCAGCTATCCCACAGAGCACCTCTTCTCATTCTGGCACTGTGGCTTGTGGGAGGGCGGGGCATTCTGGGTCCTGTCCCAACGCCCCGTGATGCATCGGTTCGCATCCCAGCAATCCCTGTGCTTCGGTCCACATTTGGCGCCATCTTTCAACGTTTTTTTTACTGCGCGCTCTGTCTTCCCTTTCGGTCTGCCGGAATGGAGCCTGAACTGCTGAGGAATATGCTGACGAGTCTCGCCAGCACATCATGTTTGGCAGTCAAGTTACTCCTTAAGATCCAAAGTGACGGTGAGGACTCCGATGATGATATCAACTTGAGTAACGCATATGACACAAGAGTGCTTGTGGCATTCACGGACATGCTCACCACCGTGGAACACCACTTTTGGGCTCAGGAAACAAGCACTGAGTGGTGGGATCACATCATCATGCAAGTCTGGGACGACAAGCAGTGGCTGCAGAACTTTCGGATGAGAAAAGCCACTTCCATGGGACTGTGTGAGGAGCTCGCCCACAGCCTGCGGCGCAAGGACACGAGATTGAGAGCTGCCCTGATGGTGGAGAAGCAGGTGGCTATTGCAGTCTGGAAGCTGGCAACTCCAGACAGCTTCCGATCGGTCGCTAACCAGTTTGCAGTGGGAAAGTCGACTGTTGGAATTGTGTTGATGCAAGTTTGCAGGGCCATTAATTGCATCCTGCTCAGAAGAACCGTGACTCCGGGTAACGCGCATGACATTGTGGATGGCTTTGCACAAATGGGTTTCCCTAACTGCAGAGGGGTGATAGATGGCACACATATTCCAATTCTGGCACCAGCCCACCTAGCCTCCGAGTACGTTAATTGGAAGGGATATTTCTGTATGGTTCGCCAGGTGCTTGTGGATCACTGTGGGCGTTTCATTGACATTAACGCAAGCTGGCCCAGAAAGATGCATGACGCATGCATCTTTTGGAACGCTGGCCTGTTCAGGAAGCTGAAAACCAGGACTTTTTTCCCAGACCAGAAGATTACAGTAGGGGAAGTCGAAATGCCCATTGTGATCCTTGGAGACCCCTCTTACCTTTAATGCCATGGTTCATGAAACCCTGCACAGGGAGCCTTGACAGCAGCAAGGAGCGGTTCAACAACAGGCTGAGCCAGTGCAGAACAACTGTGGAGTGTGCTTTTGGTCATTTAAAGAGCCGCTGGCGCTCTCTGTATGGGAAGCTGGACCTGGCCAATGACAGCATCCCCGCAGTTATATCCACGTGCTGTGCCCTCCATAACATTTGTGAAGGGAAGGGTGAACAATTCACTCAGGCATGGAACTAGGAGGTCCAACACCTGGAGGCTGAATTCGAACAGCCAGAGAGCAGGGCTATTTGAGGGGCCCAGAGCGGGGCTGCAAGGATTAGGGATGCCTTGAGGGAGCCATTTGAGGCTGAAAGCCACCAGTAATGTCTGGTGCCCTGCACAGGAGTGAAGTGCAGTGGTTCCAATGTTAGTAGGAATCTGTGTTTGCTATGCTGACTTGCAGTGCCTGTTTCTTTCCTGGGCTAAGGTATCTTTTACTTTATGCAATACTAAAGAATGTTTTCAAAGCTAAAAAATCCATTTATTGAAAAGAAACACAACTGCTTGGGAAACAGAAAGGGCAAGGGGGTGGGGTGAGGAACGGTACAATCACAGATTTGCATATGTCTTGTTATCGTACTCAGCCTTCCAGTCTGGAGTGCTGTGCAATGAGTGCTGCACTTCAGGGTGGCTGTACTGCCTGGTGATGGGAGTTGAGTGCAGAGGGTGAGGGTCGTAGTTTTCAGGGCTAGGGGGTGAAGCTACAGGTGTTGGAGGTAGGTGGTGGCGGTAAGAACCCGGATGTTGGGAAAAGTAGGTTGGAGGTGACATGGGGGCACAAGGGAAAGAGTTTTGGGACAAGGTCTGCAGGGGGGATGTCGAGCACAGTAGTGCTTCGCCTGCATGGCTACGAGTGTCTGGATCGAGTCCAGTTGGCGCTTCATTATGCTTATCAGCCAATCTGTGCTTTGCTGCCGAGCACCGCGCTTTTGTGCCTGCGCTCCTCATTCTGCTGGCGGATCCTCCTTTCACTGTCCTGCCACTCCTGCACTTTTCGATTTTCATTACTTGAATGCTGCATTACTTCATGCAACATGTCTTCCTTGCTTCTGCGTGGCCTCTTTCTGATTCTTTGGAGTTTTTCGGCCGGTGATAACATGGATGGCTGAGATCTCAAGGTTGCATCTGTAAAGGCAAAATGCAACACTTAACAGAGGCAGCATTGTTCACACCAGACAGAGCAATGATTCCCCCGTACTTAAGGGCAAGCACAGTCTACACAATAGCATAATTTGTCCATCCCAAAGCGAGCGCACATAACCCACAGGAGCCCCAAAATGGTGAGTAAGCACAGGGTCAAGCGTGACTGATTGTTTCATGGCTATACTGTCTTCTGGGTTTCTGTGCCTTGGGGAGAGTCAACAGCGGCAGGGGGCCCCTAGACTGAACACTGTCCCCACATTTTCCACAGGAGTTGGTCCTGGAAGATATCTCGCTGCTGACCTGGGAAGCAAGGGAGGGTCTTCTACTGCAATGCGGATTCCGCCCTGGCCCATATGCAGCTTGCCTCTGTGCAGCAATGGTCCCCCCACCCCTCACGGCACAGTGGCACGGACAAGTTAGCCTTACTGGGACAAGGACCACCGTGGCTCTCCCACGAAACCTGCGCAAGTGCATTGCCCAAGTTCTGGATGAGACCTTTGAAGAGATCACTGAGGCCGATTACTACAATGTGAGGGAGCACATCAACGCCCCATTCCACATCTAGGCATGCATGCAGCCCTAATCCTCCTCACCCCAAGAGCCCACACTGAATAACTTACTTCCCAAAACAAAAGTCGCTTACCAGGTACCTCCTCTGGTGTTCATCCTTCCCCAAGCACTGGCCACCGTGACTGGCTACCTTCCTCCTGGCTTGAGAACAGCTCCTGGCTGCATGCATCTAGGGATTCCGGAGTGTCTTCCTCCATCTCAACACCCTCGCTCCCGCTTTGCTGCTCCTCCTCCTCCTCCCGCCTTGTTGAACTGGGCTCTGAAGTGTCCATGGTGATACTCAGAGTGGAGGTGGGGTCAGCCCCAAGTATTGCGTCCAGCTCTTTGTAGAAACGGCAGTCACGGGGGCAGCACCGGAGCAGCTGTTTGCCTCACAGGCTTTGCGGTAGGCATTCCGCAGCTCCTTCACTTTAACCCTGCACTGCAGTGTGTCCCGGTCATGACCCCTTTCCATCACGTCCCTTGATATCTGCCCGAAGGTATCATAATTTCTACGGTTGGAGTGCAGCTGGGACTGGACAGCTTCCTCCCCACAAACACTGATGAGGTCCAGCACCTTGCCATTGCTCCATACTGGGGATCACCTGGTGCGTGGAGGCATGGTCACCTGGAAAGATTCGCTGAGAGCACTCCATGCCTGGCTGAGCAAACAGGAAGGGGATTTTCAAAATTCCCAGAGAATGTAAAGGGCGGGTCTGACGGTTGGTCACCTGAGGGCAGGGCAGTAGAGTTCAAAGTGATGACCAGAGTGGCTAGACCAGGCATTGTGGGACACTTCTGGAGGCCGATCAGTGCGCACTAACAGACCAGGGCGTCCACACTAGCACCGTGGTGCTCCAGCGGGGGCGCACAAAATGTTATTTCATTCGTGGAGGTGGAGTAGTAGGAGCGGACTAGCCGCGGAGTCAGAGCACTCTACGTGCCTTGCCGTGTGGACGGGTAGTGAGCTAGTGCGCCCGGGGCTCCTTTAATGCGCTGTAACTTGCAAGTGTAGCCAAGCCCTAAGTCTTATGTCCAGTTGGTGTTTTCAGTGAACTTTGGGAGTCAGACCAAGCCAATGCTTGGTTTAATGTTGTCTGTGGTGGCCCCAGCAGATTCTGCCGACTGTAAGCTTTTGTAAAACGAAAGTGAAGCTTCCAGCCCTTCAGCATACAGCCTGCAGCAGGGCTGTCTTCCTGTGTGTGCAGTTGTATCGGAAACCACAGGCTAAACTGAGACCTGGTGTCAAAGGTGCCATCGGAGTCTTTGGGCCAAATTCAGTGATGAGGTACGTGGTAGTGTAAGCTGGCCAGAAAATGGCTGTACGTGGTAAAGTAGCATAACTGGCCCTGATTTGGCATTCAGTGGGTGAGCAAAGTGAATGTTAGTCCATTTGGGAGCAGGAAGTGTAATGAGGAAAAAAGTAATGGACGAGAGTATAAGATAAAGTGTGGGAATCTGGTTTTTTTTTTCAATTTATTAAATTATTTTTCAGTAACTGTACTTGGTTGTCCTCTTACTGCTGTCCCTAGCAGAAGTAGCCACCATGTTTCCTTGTGTGACCTGTCTCATTGTGCAGCTCACGTAAACAATCCATGATAAATTTTGGCTGGGCTAAAGCTACTACCTCTGATGATGGCAGGTCAGACTGAATGAAACAGACCCCTCCCTTTCTCTGGCAGCTGAATTCCAAATCTATGCAGGACACAGAAGTACTTGGTCCTCCATTAGTTATGCAATAAATTAATCAGTAATGCCTCCCAGATTACTATGCTGTTCTATCCAGGTTTTTACACTGCTCAACACCACAGTATATAAGCACCTCCCACTCGTGTATTAAGCAACATGACTAACATCTGTCACTTGTTTGGTCTTTCATTATTGTCCCAGGGAGAGAGGCATGTGCAATGGATTTTTTCTTGTTTTGGATTTTTTTAAATAATATAACACACCCGCGCACACACATACAGACATGTTGCTATATGTTTATATTAGAGACGCCTGCTCGAAGAAATGCACCTGGCACTTGAAGTGCGAGGTGCTGAGGTTTGGGATGGTCCTAAATTCCTATGGGAGTTCATTCCAGTCTTGGGTCGACCCCTGAGAAAGCTGTGTCTCCTGCACAGACGAGCTTTACCCTTATGGTAGAGAGTTCCATTGTGCCAGAGGAGCACAGTTGTCGACCACAGTCTTCATTCTAGCGCTTTAGGCAGTCTTATGGATATGCTGGGCAGAGGCCATGGAGCACCTTGAAGAGAGGGACTGAGACTTGGACCTTGATTTGTTATTCTATGGGATGCCAGTGTAGGGAGCGCAGGACAGAGCTGGTGTGCTCATTCTAGCCATGTGGCTGAGGAAATGTGCTTTTTCCATAAGGCCTTTCCAAGTGCATGATATAGGTGCATACACATTATTATTCCCATTTTACAGATGTGGAAAGTGGGGCATGAAGCACTGTGACTAAAACCAGTGACTGAGTCAGGAATAGAATCCAGTTCTTCTGACACTGTCCCCTGCTCTAACTGCTAGACCAGCCTACCTCCTCTCCCTCTACAGGCTTGTCTACACTTAAAATGCTGCTGTGGCACAGCTGCACCTCTGTAGCGCTGCAGTGTAGATACTACCTATGCCGATGGGAGGGATTCTCCCATTGGGGTGGGTATTCTTCCGTCGACCTAGCACGGTCTACGTGGGGACTTAGGTTGGCTTAAGTACACCACTTGGGGTTATGGATTTTTCACACCTGAGTAACATAGTTATGATGACCTAATTTTCTAGTGTAGACAAGGCCTAGTTTTAATATATTACTTTTTAAAGGTAGCTCTTACAACCCTGAACTCTGTACATTTCTACTCTTGCCAGCCAACACGGGTTTTTTTCTGTTTAAAGCCAATGAATATGAACTTGTTCCTGCAGAGCTTTGTGCTGTAATTTATCAACAGGGCTCTGAGGTACAGACGTCAAATAAATACCAGATTTCAAATTACGATAAGCAATTGTCTCATCTCCATGAATAGACATTAAACTCTGCTGAGAAATTGTCAATAATTCATTTTTAAAAATTAGACAAGTACAGGGACGCTTGGAGAGCTTCCTACGTGACAAATGATCCTGTGTGTTCTAGCAACCTTGTTAAATTTAAACTACAGCCCACTCTTATTTCTCAAACAGAAACTTATGATTATGCCCAAGACAAAAGTTTATTACTTAAAGATCTAGATCACCATCGGCTTTTAGTAAATTTATGGTAGGTACATGGATTACTGACTGACACAGCTGCAGTGGGATTTTACATAGACCAGTGGACAAGAACACACAACTCTTTGGACTTTAGATGAAACTGTAAGAACTGGTATCCGTGAATAACGTTTAGATACACCTATCCTCTCCCTTCACACATGCGCATTACCCAACATATTCACATTATTTAGGTCAGTATTGACCTATGTAGTATGCACCAAGGCTTGAAAAATTCACCATTGAGTGTAGACCCTTAGGTATAGATCACAGAAGTTAGAGATGGAAGAGAACTATTATGGCCCATCTGGTCTAGCCTCCTTCCTTTGTGAGATTGTTCTCTCCAGTATTTTTAGTGGTTTGCCCTGTTTTATTTCAAAATGTTTCAAGCAGTGGGGTTTCCACCCCTCCCCTTGGGAGCTTATTCCACAGCTGGGCCAAATCCTGAAGCCTTTACTCAATTCTTAGAAATATCCAACTGGAAGTCACTTGGAATAAAGATTTCAGGATTGGCCCTCAATAGGTTGCTTGTCATTGGATAGTCATTGCCCAGCCCCTGTTTTATTCCTTATGGTCAGTGTGCCACTGTTTTTGGCTTTAATTCTGTCAATAATTTCCCAATGCCCCTCCTCAGATATTTGTGTTTTTCCAGACTCATCCCAGCCAGGTGCTAAGCGATAGGTGTATACCTTTCCAACAGCCATGCAGCACCTGTTCTTCAGTGTAATGTGACACTGCAAGTATGTTGGATTTGAGTCCTTCCTTCTTCTTACTTGAGTCAGATATGTGTATGCACCCTAGCTATGCTATTGCCTTCCTGTCTGTAATTGTCAGTAGTGGGCTGTGATATTCATAAGTACCTATTAACATAGGTGCATGCAAGTTCTGCCTGAGACTCTAAGGCTAGCCCCTCTCCATTCATCTCAGTATAATCTAGAAAATAATTTCACATTTCACTCCTCAGAGGCTGACATGATCATTCCTGTTAATTCAGACTTTCCAATAAATTGACAGTGTGGTGTAAAAGTCACTCCCTGATTGCCTCTGGTCATCACACAGCCTCTTCACTAATTGTGTGCTAGCCTCATTTTATTTTGTGGGATCCTTTGCTTTCTGGTCCAGATTCAATCACCCAGATGTTCAGAAACTCCTTTATCTTATTTTTATACAAAGGGCGTCCTTTATTCAAACAAACACACTGCGGTCATTGTTCTCAGCTGGGAACTACTGAACAGCAGTTCACCTGTTTCCTATGTAGTCTACCATTAATCTACCAACCTCTGTGCTGATTTAATGTAACATCATTCTTTGAGGGGAAAATAAATCCATGCAAAAGTTGTTTCCTGGTCACTAGCCTTGCATTGATTAGGGTCATGCTGGAGGACAAAGAGCCAGTGAGGAAGTTAGGCTGAATGGGCAAATCCTTTCATTTTTATCCCGTTGGAGTTCAGTGGAATGAAAAATCAGCTTAGCCAGAGTATCTGGAAGGTTTTGCTCTGGTGTTTGATCTGTTTGGTGGGGGGAGGAGAGTAGTTCTTCCAGGAACCCCATTTCCGCCCCACCCACTTTCCTGTCGCTACCTGTAAAGGCCCCACAAGGCTGAGAAGGCTTCCGGACAAACCCCCGTCCATACTGCTCTCTCCCCAAGCAGTCTGTCATACTAGAACACAGTGTCCCAGAGGCCTGGGCATTGCCTAGTCTCAGCACCCTTGGGGAGTGACAGACCCAAGGGTATCGTAGACACAGGTGTCCCGTGGGGGACAGCCATTTGCTCTTTATTAAGCCACATGGACTTCACACAAACTGGCCGTTTGGTTCAACTTAACCTTTGAACCTTTGATCACAGGACCCTGGCTCTTGATCAGAACAAATTCTGTAGAAGACTCTGAAAAAAGGTGCACACACAGTGCATTGGGTGCAGCTCTGTTAGAAGCTGAACATAAGAAAGCTGGTCAGGAGGCGAACAGGATGTCTTAGAAGAAAAGTAGAGCTGGGCCATGTAGAGTAGGTGAAGCTTTTAAGTTTCCATCAGGGACACAAACGAGTCCCTCCAACATGGGTGTTCTTCTCAAATCTGCCTTCAATGTGAAGTTTGTTAAAATATAAAAGTTATCTTATAAAAACTAACCCCTCTGGCAGGGCCAGTACTGCTGGCTTCATGCTCAAGGTTAGTGACGCTCTGATCTAGAGGTCAGATGGTCCAAGCCCTGAAGCAACAGTAAACAAGGGACAACATCCAGCAGACAAAAGCAAACAAGAGAAGGGAGACACACAAACAGGGTGTAGCATACAATGCTTCCATTCTCATTTTTTCCATAGAAATTCATTTAATTCCTTTTGTTATGAAGATGCAGCTGTGTATGGTGCACAGGTTGAGCTCACTGGGCAAAGTCTACCCAAAACAAAGAAATTGCCTTTTTATTTAATTTCCTTTTGTGGTTTGCTGTGGCCCACTGGTGGCTCTCAAATCCCCTGGATGCTGCAGCCAAGACTAAATACTGTGTTGTCCACCACTCCGTTACTTTGCCCTATGGTAGTGCCGGTGCAAGAACAGGGGTAGTAGCTGCAAGGATGTAATTATTCCATGGGGAAACATGGAGAGGACAAATACAAGAGGGAGAAAATTAGAAACCAACAGAGGGTCTTCTCCTCCTCCCATTGGAGTCAGTGGCAAAGCCCATGATAGATAAATGGAGGACTTATAGGTAGTTTTCAGAAGCCCTCAGAGTTGGCCTGACTGCTCCTGCTAAGGTCAGTAAGCATAGTTAAGCCAACACTGGGTGCATTTGAAAATCCCACCTCTGGGTACATCTATGCTGCAAAACAACATCTTCGGCGGCGAGTCTCAGAGCCCAAGTCAGCTGACTCGGGCTCACGCTATGGAGCTAAATATCGGAGTGTAGACATTCCTGCTCAGAAGGGAGCACAGGCTCTGAGACCAGCCCCCCTCACCAGGTTTCAGAACCTGGGGTCCATCCTGAGAAGTTACATCTACACTGTTTTTAGCCCCGTAGCATGAGCCCAAGTCAGTTGACCCAGGCTCTGAGACTCTCTGCTGTGGATGTTTTTTTTGCAGTGTAGACGTACCCTCACTCTCCAGTGCTCTCAGCAGAGCACTAAATACACTTGACAGAGCAGCCGCAAAACTCTGATTCACTGAAAATGTTATAAAAGTGGGAACAATCTTAATTCTGGGGCAAAACCTTCCTACTGAATGACAAAAGCCTTGCCCCATTGTGGCCAGCTGTTCATGCCCTCAGTCACTGAGGCTCCCTAGCTATGAACAATCCTTTGCATTCAATGTCTGTGATTTGGAATGCCTGTAAATGTCACTTCTTGGACAGAAGCCTTTGGCTGAAATCAGGCTGCTTGACTGAACTCTTCCTACACCCCCACCCCTACAGCGATTTGATCCAGGAACCCTTTCCAACATGTGATTTATATCTTGATCCATCACGGTGGTTGGCAGCACCAACAAGGAGCTCTCTGGGATAAAGGACAGAGAAGGTCCGGGGAGGGGGTGTCTCCTGGCATAGGCTCCAGTGGGCTCCAGGGAATGTGCTAATTTTCACTCCATTACAGCCCTTTATCTCAGCCTTGCAACCTTGAGCTCAGAGACATTATCAGCTACAGTCAGAAAGCTAGAGTTAACCATTTAAATGCCAAATGGCTCTGATCATCAGCCCTGAAGTTATTAATAAACAATAAGATATAACCTGTTTTTATTGTTCAAAAGGTCACTGTGCTTGAGCATAAGCTTTCGTGAGCTACTTATACTAAACAATTTCTTGGCTGGGAGTACTTTTCCCAGACCTGAAGAACAGCTCTGTCTAGCTCCAAAGCTTGTCTCTCTCGCCAACAGAAAAGTTGGTCCACCTTATTGTCTCTTTAATGTCTGTCTCAAGTTTCTCTGTCTGCAAAATGAGGCTAATACTAGTTTGGGGGGTTGTGAGAATTAGTTAGTTACAAACTGTGTGTGCATCAGCTTTGCTGTCTTTGCTGCTGGCAGGTGATATGATGCCGGAAAAAATTCCTCTTAGTTGCAGGGCATGAATGGCCCGCTTCATGGGGCTCTGGTAAATGGAGAGAAGCATAGCTGCCTGCAAAATGTGCTCACTTTAATCAGTTCAGCATGCACAGGGTTAATTTCTCCATGCCTTCAGATTGTTTTGTTTTCAGAGATTCTGAACCATTGCCTCCAGCTGTTGATTTTCATTGAACTCGGGTGACCTTTGTCTGTCCAATCTAGTTAAAACCTGCTCCATTGCCCAGAGCCTCTTCAGAGAAAGCTCAGTAAAACCAAGCACAGCTGCTGGGATACTAACATCCTTTTAAACATTGTCATTTCCAGTTGCCATGTTTCCTTCCTGACCTCTTACGGGTTGGAGCTCACCTGGTGTTTTCACAGGATACTTTTCTCTGTCTCCACTTTTCTACATCAGTTTTTAGAGAACTGCCATTACAAAGTCTGGTGAATGAAGAAGGAACAAACTGCTGTGGGCAGCAAAAAATCCCACTTAGCCGAACGCACAACTTGAATATTAGGTTTCAGAGTAACAGCCGTGTTAGTCTGTATTCGCAAAAAGAAAAGGAGGACTTGTGGCACCTTAGAGACTAACCAATTTATTTGAGCATGAGCTTTCGTGAGCTACAGCTCACTTCCTCAGATGCATATCGTGGAAACTGCAGCAGGCTTTATATATACACAGAGAATATGAAACAATACCTACTCCCACCCCACTGTCCTGCTGGTAATAGCTTATCTAAAGTGATCATCAGGTGGGCCATTTCCAGCACAAATCCATTGTGTAAAGAGTTGTCACTTTGGATGGGCTATCACCAGCAGGAGAGTGAATTTGTGTGGGGGGGTGGAGGGTGAGAAAACCTGGATTTGTGCTGGAAATGGCCCACCTGATGATCACTTTAGATAAGCTATTACCAGCAGGACAGTGGGGTGGGAGGAGGTATTGTTTCATATTCTCTGTGTATATATAAAGCCTGCTGCAGTTTCCACGATATGCATCCGATGAAGTGAGCTGTAGCTCACGAAAGCTCATGCTCTAATAAATTGGTTAGTCTCGAAGGTGCCACAAGTCCTCCTTTTCTTTTAACTTGAATATTAGTATCCTCAAATGCACCATTCAAGCTACTGAAACAATTTTCCACTGTTGGTAACACCAGTGCAGCTCCAATGGGGGTAGCAAGAATGAGAACACTCATGGAGAAAAAGCTACCAATGCTGTTGGTACTTTTAACACCATATTATTTAAATCAGCTCTGAACAGGGCTAAGCAGCACAGTGGTGAAAATGCTGGCAGCCAGTCTATAGGGCTCCCCTTTTTGCCACTACCAGTGTTAACAGCTGTGGGGAAATTTTGCCAAAAGTCCCATAGTATAGACACAGTCTAAAAGCTTGACCTTGGAAATGCGCTGAGCTGTGTGCTGAGGAGACACTTTTCCGTTGCTCTGATGCAGATGTTATCATCCCTGTCGTCTTGGGAACCGTCAAAGAGACAAGTGTACTGGGAAATGGGACTTCTACGCTCAGCAACAAACAGCTGGGACCATTCTGAATCCAAATCATTGTGTCAGTGCGAAAAGGTTATGCATTCACTTGGCTGCTAAGCTGCCTCAAGGCAATAATCAAACTATTACCGGACAGGAAGAGTGAAAGAAGGGTTTAACGGATCCTCATGGGTCTTTAGCAGCCTTAGGGTATATTATTGCTAATGAAAAATTATTATATGTACTATTAAAGTAGTGAACACCAACAGTGTGCGTGGCACCTGGCAGTACATAATGACTGGGGATCATATTCTGCTCAGTTACATCACAGTAAATATGGAATAATTCTGTTGACTTTAGTAGAGTGACTTCTGGATTTACGGCAGTGTTACTGAGACCAGTGTTTGGCCCATGATCTCTGCCCCAAGGAACTCACAATCTAAAATACACAGATAGAGTAGTTAGACACAGTGCAGATACAAAGCACACGAAGGTAATGGGGTCAGAGAAGAATTTGATCCATTACTTTTAATATGTAATTCATCAGTAGATTTTATTGGAAAGGCTTTCTGGGTAAATTGTGTTTTAAGGAAGTATTTGAGTAAAGAGAGGGTGGACGTTTTCTTTCTGTGCGGGGGGTGGAAACTCTGATGGAAGGGAGCAGAAAGCAAGAATCACTGAACAAATAGACGTTGATCAAAGAAAATAGGTGGTGGTGGTGCTGAAATCTAATTTAAAACCAATAACAAGTTAAACTCTTAACGAAGTGGGGAAACTATTGACCAAACTGCCGTGCTTCCCTTCCAGCCCTACCAATATACCAGTGTTCCTTGTTCAACCCTGGGAAACTTGCAGTGCTTAGTTCGGATGGTTTTCTTCAGTTGATAAAATTAACTTGCTTCCAATCTCGGAGAAGATGAGATCTGTCCTTCAGCATATTATGGATACAGCAGGGAGCCATGACGTGACTGATTGTGTTTTTCATTTCCAGGGACCTTCCAGACGATCCAACTGTTGACTGGGACACACATCTCCTCTCTACTTTTGTGCTAAAGCACATAGAAACCAACAACATCAACCTGGTAATGTGCAACTTTCTACAGCAAAGGGATTTTGCCCACAACATTCTATGCTATCACTATTCCAGATTCTTTGCTCCCTTTTAAAAAGGTTTATTTTTTGTAGAGTTTTGCTTAGAATTTTACTATTGGAGGCTCCTTGGGGCAGGTGGGGAGGGGAAAGGAGATGGTGTCTACCCTGTTTTGAATCAGGTACATTACAATCTTTACCCATTGCTGTAATTCAGCCCTACAAGGCACCTTTATGTGGTCATTTTCCCAACCTTCTCTAAGAAGTCAGCAGCCTTCACTGAAATTCATTGTCAAACAAACTCAAAAACTCGGGGCAAAGCTCCTTTGAAACTGGTAAGTTTCACCATAAATGAGCACCAGGTTCATTAATTTAGGGAGCCTGCAATGCAGCCCAAAATTAGGCTTGCATCTTGTGATTTCAAGTTTATGTGTGAGCATTTGTGCAGCTTTTGTGTCTATTCCTCTGAAGATTCCAGAAACTCTCCCATGCCTCTTTTATAGGTAAAACAAAATCAGACTAACCCTCTTCCAAATACTTTAACACCTCCAAAGAGACCAAAACAAATAAAACAGCCTTATAAAATAAAATGGGAAAGGATGACACTGTAGGTTAATGGATGGATCTTTCACCTCCGGAGACCTCAGGTCAATTCCCGACTGTTACACAAGTGAAATGAGCTTGGAGAGGTCTTACCCTAGTCACTAGTGGATGTTTGTTTACATTTTAAAAGCAGTTTGTCACAGCTGATAGTCTTCATCTATGAAAAACCCAGGATTGTCTGAGAGTCAGGGTTTGAGATATGTTGGCAGAATTCTGTGTTGGGACCCAGGACTGGAATCCCAGGGGGATCGCTGGTCAGGACTCAAGTGCATTGGAAGATCTGTGTGGGAGCCCAGGACTGAAACAGTAGGGTTTCTACAGAACAGGATTAAAGCACTATGTAGTGAGGAAATATGCACAAAACCCCTCTCTACTAAGTGTGGCTGTAGTCTGGCATGATAGTCCCTGTGGTGTGGTGGCTGCCCCACACAGGCAGGAGCAGGGTTAAGGCAGCCGTGGAGAGGCTGCGCAGCATCCAGCCAATCAGGAAAGGGTTTATTGAGAGAGCCAATCAGGAGAAGGCTTGCTGGAGCAGCCCATATATAAAGGGCTGCTCAGCAGAGTAAGAGGCAGTCTCTCCCTGGAGGGCAAGGGGTAAGGACTGTCTGCTGGCCAAGGAGCACTGGAGATACTGCAGTGCTGGGCAGGGTAGCAGAGCAGTAAGGGAGCTCTTGGCTGACCTTGGCTAGACTGAGGCCCTGAAGCAAGGGCAGGAAGATGCTAGGGCTATGGGGGAAAGTAGGCGGGGGAAATAGGAGGAGAGGCAGAAAGTGGCTGCCAGCTATAGGGTTCCTGGGCAGGGACCCAGAGTAGCAGGTGGGCCTGGGTTTCCCCCTCCTTTACCCCTACTTGCCAATGAGGAGATTGGCCTAAATCCAGACTGCAGTTTGCCCCGGAAGCCAGGGGCTAGATTAGAGACTGCAGTTGCTGCTGAGGCAAGTGAAAGAAGTTGTCCCCCAAATTGGGGAGACAGCAGGCTGGGGCACAGCCGGAGGGCTGGGTCCCGAAGATATCATGGTGGAGAAAATGGAAGTAACGGCAAGTGAGACACCGCTAGTAAAAGGCGCCCTGGTGGTCCAAGAGAGCTTATTCCCAGCACGACCAGCAGGAGATGCCGCAGCGATGGGTCGACACTGTTACAGTCCCTCATGCTTCTTTAGCACCAAACTCACAAAATATTGAAAACAAACCCCACGGCAATATACAAGACAACAAAGGAGGGCAGAGACTGTGAATCAGAGTCACTCTGAGTCTTGTAACACAGGAACTGAAAGCTCTTTAGCAAGAGACAGCTCATGCTTCCAACTCTGTATTGATTCTGAGGCTAATTATCCATGAAATTCATTGGTGTGCACAGGGAAGTCAGATGCAGCTTTCCTACAGTCATTCAGTGTATTTCGGCCCTGTGAATAGTCAGGAGTTTTAATATGATATGAAAGCTCTTAATACAAGAGGACTTGGATTGCATGTTCTTGACTCTCTTGGGCAGCAGCGCAAACCCTTTGAAGTCCCAGTAGAAATCCTGAATCCACTAAAACTTCTCCTGAATAACGAGGAAGGGTTGGAGCGCTGTCTCAGAGGAAACGAAACGCAAGTTTTGTGTGGTGCGGAGGGCATAGGAGGCTTAAGTCTTGCAGTTATGTAGTGTGAGTTGAAAAATCACGTGCATTGGTTTCAAAGCATGAAACATGAACATCACAAGTGCCCTTCATGCTGTGCAGCTAGCATGGCATGTAGCCTTGTTAATGATGAAAGCAATGGACCCTGACAACCTGGATCCATGGCTTTTGGGACCCACTGCATCCCTCTATCTGGACGTGTTCAAACAGTTCACTGAACTGCTCTGAGCTTGGTCTGTGTAAATGGAGGAGATTTGTTTCCCAGACAAATGAATCTTTGTCACTGCCATAGAGGGCCACCTTGGAAACTTGCCAGGTGCCAGTGGCATCAGATTTGCATCTAGATTTACATAATTTTAAACCCCCAGATAAATGCCAGTGGCCCAGATAGTCGCTGGTTCTTGTAACTTCCCTAAATCAGAAGTAGGAGTAGAGTTTGCCAACAATGAAAACAAGCGGTTGATTAGTTTAGTTGAGCACCTACAACTTGGGTGTCTTCTACATTGTAAAACTCTGTGGTGTGGGCTACAGGTAGCTCTTGTCCACACGTTGGGGTGTTATACCAATAAAATAAAAACCAGCAGGATCTTATTAAAGGGGAAAAGGCAAAATGCCACATTTATTGTGAATACAGAAAGAATCATAGTAAGCAGTTAGTTATAGCTATAACATTCCATTCAATCTCATATTTATTCACACATTCATTCATACAAACACACACACACAGGTTCTGCAAGGTTGTTATCATAGTTACCAGCCTTAGAGTTGCTCATGCCAAGCCACTGGACAGGTGGCCTGGACATGAGGAGGGAGCAGGGCGTTGTCAGATGCTCATCTGATGCTCCTGGAAGTTGGTTTGCAGAATCAGACCCCAAACTTCTTACTTTCTAGAGTCCATTTTTATAGGAATTTCTTCCTATGCCAGTCTATGGGAATTGTTTCATCATGCTGTTGCTGAATCGATCAGCAGATGGCACATTCCTGACGGCTCCGTGCTGCCAGATGTTATCTTGTTCTTTGGTTCTCCCATTCTTGAGGCTGTTGGGTGGATTCCAGTCTGCCCTCCGGGGGTCCTCTAGTTATTTCCACTTGACGCTTTCTTCAGCCGATGGACACTGGATTCTTAGGCTGGCACCTCCCTGATCATTCAGTTATTATCCACACCAAGCATCCATCCACATACATCCTCTATCTCTATTTTAATCACAATTGTTAACAAAGCGAGATGAGTACAACAAAAGGGCAGGAAGTCTCTGGGTGCTGTTTCTGTTGTTACAGAGTATTGCTTTGAGTCTCTCCCTGTGTGAGTAGTTGTTGTTACAAAGAATTGCTTTGAGAACAGACTCTGTCTTAGAATGTCTAACACAATTAGCAGCTTGCAAGTTTCAGACATAGAGGGAGAGAAACACTACCAAAAACCAAGAGACCTCTTAATTAGTAATACCCTGGAATTTAAACTATGGGGAATCAAACTCATTTGTGATTTTAATACAGAACTTCTTTAATATGATCCAACAGGGGGCCCTCCTGTCCAGAGACTAGGGCCCTGGCCTTGACGGGCAAAAACATTGGGTGTTTCAGCCACGTTGGCTTGACTGACTTACCTTACCATGACTGAAAAGCCTGGTTGAGTTACAGGCTAACATGGCTACACTCAGTTGACTTAACATGACTGAAAAACACACACCCTTTTGCCCATTAAGACAGGCACCAGACCTTACCCCAGCTCTTCTCCAGAATCGTTGCACAGAGAACTATATCTCGTATTTACAGAACTCCTGTGTCATTTGGCCATGGGGAGACATGCTAGAGTTCCAGCATGTCTGAAAGGAGGGATTGTGGGAGAGGGAGTCACACTATGTTCTGTGTATTTCTGTTCTATTACATAGTTACTCATTTCCCCAATTGCCCTGGAAGTCAGCGAGTAACTCAATCTCTTTGAGAGCTACAGGGACATGTGTCATCCTAGCTCAACATTAAATAGTGGAGACACAGAAATTAAAGGTTGGTGAACTCAAAGCCAAAACTAATTTATAAACTTTGGAAATAATTTCCTGCCTGCTAGATTTCTAAGTAAAAGCCAGTAGTGCAGGGAGTATCAGCCAAAGCCAGTCTGTCTCGATCTGGATTAGAAAGTACCTAGTGTATGTACCGCATGTTACATGCTATTGCTTGGGCCTCAGACAACCTCTAGATGATGCAATGCCTGTTAGTCAGGATCTCAGGCAATAGTGTTATTGGAGGCTTGGTGAAAGCAGAAATGGGATGAGGAGCTAGCATTCAGACTGTGCTGGGGCAGAGCTAGAGCTGGGTTCAAAGGTACCAGAATCTTATGAGTTACTCTCCACTTGGGACTGGTGGAAATCTCTCAACTTCAACTGCTCTAGAAAGATTCCCATCATCTTGGGCCACCTCCAAACCAGCCAGGCCCCCTCTAGTTTTGGAATTCAAACTCTGGACGTTGGGTTCAGATCTGGGGTTTTGAATCAGAATCCTCCAGCTCCTGAAATTTAAGAGACTCAAATTTGATATTCTAGTGTAGAAAGGACTTTATATGGCTTTGCAGGACACTGGGAACATAATGCAGCATGCACAGTTTGAATGCGCCTCTTGCAAGAATCTCTGCCATCCCTGCTTTCTCCCACCTTTCTTTGTGCTGTAGTTTTATCAGGTGTGCTTGAGGCAGGCAAAAGAATGAAAGGTCCTGTGGGCTTTCCTAAAGAGCTGGCACTCACTCAGACATCTGCAGCTCCAGTCCAGCCAGCGCTGCGATGCAGACTGTGGTTTGATTTTGGCCCAATAGCCCATTATTTTAAATTATAGTTTCTCTTGTTTAACAGCATGTGGGAGAGGGCCAAAGTGCTCTCCAAATCCAGCTGGATGTCTTCCAAAAACCTGCCCCACAAAGGACCAAAGAGGAGACCGCATAGGGTGTAATTTCTAATGACCTTTCCAAGCCCGTAAAAATTATATGTGGAGGAAATGGGGCTATAAAAGCAGGTTGCTCCTACAGTGTTTTCTTGGATGGCCCACTTCCTCAGAAAGAACAGAGAATCTGCTCCACAGAAAGGAAAATATCTATCCCGTCGGTCTCCTTGAGCAGAGGTGAGCTGCATTTTAAAATATTAGGCGGTGCCAGCAACTGTCAGGAGACCCAGTGTTTTTCTTCTCCAGTGTGCTTGATTTGCAGAGGAAGCTCAGAGTCTAGAGCTCTTAGCTCTTCTTCTGGTAATTGAGCAGATTTCCTCTGTGCTCCCCGCCCCCTCCGGAAGGGATTTCTGGTTCCTTGTTTATGTTGGCTGCATTGCTGGCTTCCACCAGTGAAAGTTCCATCTCCTAGATACCAAGATCATCTGGAAAAAGAAAACCCATCAGCACCAACAGCCACAGCTCCCTTTTCAGAACAGATGTGGAGAAGGAAACCCCCAAAGATTCCACTGAACAAGAATATTTCCTGTTCCAGCCTCTTGATCACAGAAATAGTCACACCCGTGTTCCAGCCCAGGCAGAATCAAGATGTGCAGGTTGTTCTATCTTATCCTGATTGCTTGCTTGCTTTCGTCATCAGCAGGTTGGGTTATGTTTTTAAACCAAACATGTAACTGGTGCTGTCAGGGTTCCCTCCCTACTCTGAACTTTAGGGTACAGATGTGGGGACCCACTTGAAAGACCCCCTAAGCTTATTTCTACCAGCTTAGGTTAAAACTTCCCCAAGGCACAAATTCTTTGCCCTTGGAGGGTACACCGTCACCACCAAGTGTTTTAACAAAGAATCAGGGAAAGGACCACTTGGAGTTCCTATTCCCCCCAAATATCCCTCAAAGCCCTTACATCCCCTTTCCTGGGGAGGCTTGAGAATAATATCCTAACCAGTTGGTTACAAAGTGGTCACAGACCCAAACCCCTGGGTCTTACGACAATAGATGAATCAATCAGGTTCTTAAAAGAAGGATTTTATTTTTAAAAAAAGGTAAAAATCACCTCTGTAAAATCAGGATGGAAAATAACTTTACAGGGTAACAAAAGATTCAAAAACACAGCAGAACTTCCTCTAGGCTTAGTTTCAAAGTTACAAAAAACAGGAATAAACCTCCCTCCAGCAAAGAAAAAATTCACAAGCAGAACAAAAGATAATCTAACACACCTTGCCTGGCTTTTACTTACAATTTTTGTAATATGAGAGACTTTTGGATGGTTTATAGGAGAAGGAGTTTTCTGATCTGATGCTTCTCCGCTTCCCAAGAGAACACACAAAACAAAGCCTTCCCACCCACCCCAAGATTTGAAAGTATCTTCTTTCCCCATTGGTCCTTTTGGTCAGGTGCCAACCAGGTTATTTGAGCTTCTGAACCCTTTAAAGGTAAGGAGGAATTCTAGGCTACCCTTAGCTGTATGGTTATGACCGATGCACTGTGTGGAAGGAGCAAAAGTTCCTCTGTGAAAGTTATCTCCAGCATGTGAAACACAAACTGGGAAGTCAGATTATAAAATAAATTCCCAAGGGCCAGGGAATGCATTGAAATGTGATTGCGGCGTACTTTCAGAATACTAGCAGTAATGAATACAGCAACCAGACTATATGAAATCAGTGGCCTGTGTGATAGACCCTAAACACTACGGACAGATGAGATGTCACTGCCAATCATAAGCTGCATGTCAGCAGTGAATGAAGTGATACCTGTGAATACAGGGCCAACATTTCAAAGGTAATCACCTAAGTTATACAGGTAAAATGTACACCCATATGCCTTTCTCCTACAAGACAGGTCACTGGATGAGTACAATGAATAACTGCACACACATCTGCATGCTTGTAGGCACAGTAGATTCACATACAAATATCTTGGGCATGAGTTAAGCAACGTCATTTGGAAATCAATCCCGTACAGTCTGTCTAGCACATTCAGATACTATCCCAATTTAAGCTATTTGTTATTTTAATTATGTACGGTAGACAGAGATTCTTATCTCTCCCCCATCCCCCCAGTATCTGAGCACCTTCCAGTAGCACATTTTGGCGATGTCTACACTGCACAGCTTTTAACGACCTGGCTGTGTTACCACAGCCGTGCCGCTAGAAGTCACGCAGCGTCGCTGCTGTTTGTCGGCTCTCCTGCTGCCAAAAAACTTCTACCCCCAACGAACGGCGTTCACGTTGTCAGCAGGTAAACGCTCCTGCCAACAACGCACGGGTCACACCGGCATTTGTGGCGGCAAAACTTGTGTCTTTCGGGGGAGGGGGTTAACACCTCTGAAAGACAAAAGTTTTGTCGTTCAATTGCCAGGGGAGACATAGCCTAAGTGACGTGACTAACAGTTGTCAGGGGTGGCTTATTCTCTCATCCTCTCCCCAGAGGAAGATGCGTGCATGCAGTGAAGTATGTTTTGTTTTGGTAGGTTTTTTAAAGTACATGCTGCTCTGTGCGTCTGTAAATATGTCCTGTCTTAGGGCCAGATTCTCCCACTCTGACTTATGTGGAGTAGCACCTTGCTACTCCCATTAAAATCATTGGGACTAATTGTGACCTAAGGAATGTATGACTTGGTGTAAAGGTGAATTTAGACTGTTAGTTCTTTGGGGCAAGGACAGTGTCTTATCTCTGGTGTATAGAGCTCCATGTGAATTCATTGCACTGTCTGGTGTTCTATCGTAACTCGATCAGCTCTCTGCCTTAGGGCCTGAGTGTGTGACATACTGTATGAGCTGAAATCCAGGAGGATCAGGCAAGCTCAGTACCTCACAGAACCATGCTTGTAGTGGGAATAGCCTCTCAAAAAGATGCCAAGTACAGAAAAAGGGGCAGTACTGAGTTATGCAAATTTACTCGGTGTGAAAGAGATACCAAGGAAACAACTCGTAATGTCTGGCAAAAACCAGTGGGGCTTCCACCAGACACGTTCTAAAGAGTCAAATAATGACCAATTAATTCTCCTGCTGGGTAGCCAAACTCATTGCACCAAATTACAGCTGCTGAGCAAAATGAAAAGTGTAACTGGGGACTCTCATAGGGTGGAGAACCTTTACAAAGGCTTGTCCAGTGCCCGTGTTTTCTGGATCTTTCTCAGGGTATGTCTTCACGACCCACGCCGCGGCAGCGCTTTAATGTGGCTTGTGTAGTTGCAGCTCCCGTCTCCCAGCGCTGTAAAAACCGCCCCCCCACCCCCGAGGGGAGCACGGCTCCCAATGCTGGTGCACTGTCTACATTGGCACTTCACAGCGCTGAAACTTGCTGCGCTCAGGGGGTGTTTTTTTCACACCCCGAGCGAGAAAGTTTCAGCGCTGTGAAGTGCCAGTGTAGACAAGGCCTGAGTCTGTCTTTGACTGTTGTTCACAAAGCACCTTCTGTGTTTGAAAGGGATGCCTGGGCTGCTCTTCCTGTAGGGTGGGTGGCGCAGCAGGTTGCAAAGCAGGTGGGGAGACTGTTTGATCTTCCCTCAACCTTTTACCCAGTGCTTTGGGCGTTGCCTGTGAAACTGAGTTGGAGAAAGGAACAGTTGTGAGTAAGCAAGGCTGTGGCATTTCCTCCCAGTACTAAAGGGACAGAACAGGCTGGGCAAGGAAGGAGACACTAGGGAGGTGTTGATTTCTTTGCAGACCACAGACCACACTACCTTTGAATAATGAAATAAAACCTTTCCCTGTGCAGACAAATAATAGTATATTGTTCCAACCTGACCAAGAGCCTGCCTTAGCCAAACACAGGACACTGTTAGCTGGTTGGTTAAAATAACATATTCCAGAAACAGGCTGTTTTTTCACAGTGTGATCCTGAAGTGCCTTCCCATTACAGGCACAAAAGTGATTTATGGAGCCTGCTGTTCCTGCCTGAGTGATAATGTCATGGTCTAGGGCCTAACAAAGCACAGTCTTGCCCTGCAGTTCACATGCACCCCAGTAATCTGTCAACTCCAGGAGAAAGGGACTTGTATAGTAGATTCTCCTGGATCCAGTAACCAGGAGTTTATGAGAGAGAACTTCTTCAGAGTAACTGTGAGGTCTGATTATTATTAGTAACGTGTATCCGGATATTTAGGAAGTGACGCTTCTCATCTTTCTGTCTAAGCTTTTACACTTCTCTCAGCACCATGGGGTCTGAATTATTATTATTATTTTATTTTATGTATTATTTGTATGACTGTAGAACCTCAGAGCCCTAGTCATGGACCAGGATTCCATTGTGCTAGTTGCTTTACAAACATGGGACTCACTCAAGCCTTCTGGCTAGGACAGTGCTGAGTTACACAAATGCCCAACCCCCTCGAATTTAGTTGCAACCTTTTACTGCACTCTGCTCCTTTGCTAAATAACTGTGTTCTGTGGGTTTTTTTGCAGCTGATAACCTTTGATGCGGGAGGAGTGAGCGGCCACGCTAACCACATCGCCCTTTACGCAGCTCTAAGGTACAGCGATGTTGTACAGTCCATTGCGCGCCTTGCCGAAATGCTATTTGAAACAGAGTGCATGTGGTGCCTGTGGAAGTAAAAGATTAATACTAGAGCCAAGCACTGCCTGGACCTCACCGATTCACCTCAGTCCCGACCTGCAGCACCCTCTGCTATTCCACTTGTGGGAACTGCCCAAAACTCTGCCAGTGCACCCGTGACCAGTGCACCCCTATCTGTTCTACTCCTGTGCTCTCCCAATATTTCTCCGCTAGTGCCCCTCACTGTGGGCTTGCAAGCCCCCACTCTGCTGATCCTGTTCTGGGCCCCTTTGTATCTACACTTTCTGACTCCTAGCTTTGTGTTATGAATGCACTTTCACCAAAATGTGATGCACAACTCACGTCCCATGTGCACTGATGGATTTAGAAGAATGTTTGAATGGAAGAGACTCTGGCCCCTGAATTCCATTCCCTGCAGTCTAGCAGGCCTGCATCTCTTTAACATCAGAGGGGTAGCCGTGTTAGTCTGTATCCACAAAAACAACGAAAAGTCCAGTGGCACCTTAAAGACTAACAGATTTATTTGGGCATAAGCTTTCGTGGGTAAAAAGAAGTGCATTTTTCCCCCAGGAAAGCTTATGCCCAAATAAATCTGTTAGTCTTTAAGGTGCCAACAGACTCCTTGTTGTTTTTGTTCTCTTTAACGTGTCTTCCCCCCAAATACAGAGTCACTCTCTGCTCTCATTCATTTAATCCAGCAGCTCCACAGCTACTGAGGGATTAAGTTTTATTTTTAGTGGCTGCTGCTGTTGCTTCTTTAATTTTTTTTGTGGGGGCAGCCTGTGTCACAGAGGAACTAGAGCATGACCACATCACTCATGGTTTCTGTGCCCTGATGAGTTCTCACACACACTGCTTTCAGACAGAGCTGCAGAGCATGTGCGGTGACCTTTCACACGCATTGATGTTCCTGCCTGCTGCTGTTCCCCATATGATTGTATGGGAAAAAAAGCAGCAAAGAGATCGAATTAACCCTCTCCCCTCCCTGTCTCTGTGTCAGCTAGTACCACGTATGGTACTTGCATTGGACTAACACAGTTAGCCTTTCAAACTGTCTTGCAGGATCCCCCAGGCACTCTTGTAGATGAAAAAGGTAAATTGGGGTGCTATTCCAGTTAATTAAATGATTTTGCACCCTGTTTGACCCTGTCACTTCTGCCTCATGCCCTCCAAAGGCAGGGGTCAAGTGGGCTGCATGACCAACCCCAGGATTCTCTCATATACCAGTCTCCTGACATACTGCTTTTGTGGCTGGTCCAGTTGCTGCTATTTCATATGTGTCCAAGCCCCAGATTTGTGGATAGCTATAAAATGTCAGGGCTTGTGGGGAGGATTTGTTTTTCTGCAAGAAATAAAAAGCATACATTAGCATTTTGCTTGAAATCCTCCTGTGGGGATTTTGAAGGCAGCCCCAAACCAACAGAAAAGAAACTTTTTTTTACAAAATTCTTTTCACCTAAGAATGAAGTGATGGACACAGTCCCTGTAATGGGCCCCACCCCATCATCTTCCCATGCCAGTGCTTTGGGATTCTTTGGAAGGAAGTCCGGGGAGAGTCCTCTCTTCTCCCCAGCATGCTTAAAGCTCCCATGTCCCAGTAACCACTCTCTGGCCAAGAGGGGCTGGATGTTTCACCGTGTCTCTGTCAGAAGAGGTGGCTCCAGAAACGTACCATGGTTCCTCGCCCGTTTGCAGAACTCCAAGCCCTTAATGGCCCAGTGATTAAGCCACCTGCCTTATCCCAGTTTTTGCCTTTTAAATGAGTAAGTATGCGAGAGTCTGCTACTGAAAAGTTTCAGAGTAACAGCCGTGTTAGTCTGTATTCGCAAAAAGAAAAGGAGGATTTGTGGCACTTTAGAGACTAACCAATTTATTTGAGCATGAAAGCTTATGCTCAAATAAATTGGTTAGTCTCTAAGGTGCCACAAGTCCTCCTTTTCTTTTTGCTACTGAAAAGTGTTAGTTTGACAGTCCTGGAAGCTGAAATCCTTCCACAGAACAGGTACAGTTTGGACAGCAGCAGTGCAAGTTATCCCATTCTGCCCCCTGCACCAGCCTCTAAAGCATGTGAGGTTGAAGCTTCATCGCCCATTCGATCTGGGGAGACTGCCAAGAATGCTGGGGGTGGGGTGACATCTGTGGCTGATTTGAGACTCGCCAGATCCATTTTACACCCATCAAATGGCACTGATGGGCTTCGTTTTATAGCAGGATTTCTCAAACTGTGTTCTGTGACTAACTGGTGGCCACAGAGCACTTGCTGGTGGTCCAGGAAGAGCTGGCTAGTCACGTAACAATGGTTACTCCCGAGAGAGACAGAGCAGTGGAAAGGAGAGACGAAAGGAAGATCAAAAGGAGAGAATGTGACTATTTTATTGCACTGAAGCCAGCTAACAATACATCTCTGCTGTCCTCATACGCCACCTCCTCCTCATAAGCTACTGCTGCAGTCGCCACAGGGATGCTTTGGGATCGGAAATGGGAGGTGGTTCCAACCCATCATGAACAAGGGGGGAGGTGACCATGAGACAATCCCCTTTTAACATGAAGTTATTTAGCTTGTAAAAAGTTCATGGCATGGACTGTACACTACTCTGTTGTACTGTGCCCAGCACAATGGGTTCTCAGTTGGTCCCTACGCACAAGGGTAAACATGATTACTGATGAGGTGCATGCAATGGACAAGTTTGAGAACCCGTGTTTTAGAAGACGATGATTAGAAGCACTTTTGTTTTATAGAGATGGGGTTGTACACTGATGTCATGGATGGCATCGAGGTGATTTTGGTTTGCATGAGTCTCAGGGCATTTCCATTTTAAACAGACCCTCCTGCCTAGCGAATGTGTGTTTTGTTGGCTTAAGATAAAATGGAATGTTCTCTACTGGGGTTTGCACACCCACTTCCTCTAGTGAAATTCATCTCTTCCCATTTAGAATATGAAAGAACAATCCCTTCGCTGCTTAGGCCAGAGCAAACTGAGTGGAAAATAGGAGCTGCTAATTTAACCATTGTGCATTATGTTGTTATAGCAACTGCATCCATAAAACTTATATCAACGAGGCCACGTAGAAAGCTACATCAAGGTATCATTAGTTGAGCAATTCTTGTCAATTCCATTCAGAAAAACGATCTAACTCCTCGTTTGTTTCCAAATGGCTGTAAACTCAGCGGGGGGTTCTAAATGAAGCCCTGTGGAGATGGTATTTGGGAGCTTAGTGTTTTATCATTTATGAGCTGATAATGATGCTGTTTGAGTGTCATTGATGCTTTGTTGTGGTTAAGTGCCCTGGCTTGAATCTTTCATGTGCTGTGTATGGCTGCCATGGGAGAGTTGATTTGTATTTGGGACATATGTACAAAAGAAAAATGTATTTGTTGTCCCATGTACATTGTACTGGGACATATTCAGATATGGGGTTTAATTGAATGCCAATTGCAAATAGGTAAAGAAAATGGCTAATATCCAGCCAAATCCTGCAGACCTTACTCTGACAAAACTCCCTTTGAGGCTGAAGACTGCAGAATTTTCTTGACTTAGGAATTCCAGCTCATGCTTAGAGACACGATGTGCAAGGAGCAGGTTCCTCTTCAGATGATTAGGTGGATGATGATGGTATGTGGCACCCACTGCTCCCTTTGTCTTGGACGTCTTCCCACATTGATGGAGAGCTTGGGCCTGATTCTGATCTTACACCCGTTTTACACAGCTGTGCCCCATTAATTTCAATGGCATTACTCCTGATTTCACCATGTAAGTGAAAACATAATGTAGCCCTATGTTTTCCCATGTCACCCTCCTCCCCTTTCCTGGACGCCTCTTCACTCCATCCTGGAGAAGGATTTCCTGGGATGATTCATTTTGAGTGATTTAGTATCTGTCTGTGTTCTAGCTCCAATCTCAAGTGGTGATGAGACTTCCGAAGGAGGAACGGGTGAGGCCTGAACGTTTTCCTTCTGGTGCTGGGACCTCATGTTGCTGTCCCTCCTTGCAAGAGTCAAGGTTGTTCTGTATTGTACATGTTCCAGTGTTTTTTCTAGCCTCGTTTTACTAATTCCAGGGGATGGGGAGAATCAAGGAGGTTAGAGACAGGAGTGCCATCTAAGGTCCATGCAGCCCATCTCCATGGAGTCCGAGTAAAATGGTCTCTCACTATATGTTTTTCTAGAGCTCTGTTGAGTCTGGTGTTTGCGGTCTCAAATGATTGGGCTTCCACCACTTTCTTTGGAGAGTCAGCCCACAGCTATAATACATCACCTTGATTGCTAGCTTATAAATTCCCTTTCTGAATCTCACCTCTTTCCTTCTTCCAGCCTTTTCCTCATTCTTTATTCTGACGAGGTTGTTCTGATGTCTCCCCCTGAGCGGAGAGCCACAAAAATAAACTGAGCAGAAGGCACCAAATTCGTTAGTACTCAGCAAAGCTATTTCCTTGGTAACAGTGACCATGCTTAAACAAAATAATAGATCCCTCTGGGAATAGCCTCCCCCAGATCGTTAAGATTTTAGCAGTTTGTTCATGTAGTTGATTGAAGCTGTAACCTTTCCACACTCCACCCCCACACAGTACGGAGGCGAAAGCAGTGTCAGCGATGAAGCAGCTCCGTCATTTGTGAACTGGAAGATCCCTGGGTCACCCCTTCTCCAGATTACTTTGAATTGGCGAGGCCCCATCCTTTGTTGCTGAAATATGAATGAGCATAGATTGTATGAATGTTTTAAACTGTGTTTTGCCTACACAGTGCGGTTCTGGGTGCAGGGGAAATGCAGCTGGCCAGTCCAGTTAGGGTGGGGGAGGTATTTCAGATTGTAAACATTCAACATCTGGCAAATCTCTCGCTGTATGTAACATCCCTGGGACTCCTAGGAGACTGGCTGCTCTTCCTGCTCCACATCTATTTCATCAGATTAATTGGGCAGATTAGGGGACAGGAACCTAAATGGAGCCCCAGCTGCGCCTTGCATTCCCTGCTATGCTCCTGCAAACTGTATTTCCTCAGTATGCCTTAGCAGATAGCCTAGTGAATACAGTGTAGGGTTTTATGTTCCCCACAGTGGGACCCTCTTAGAGTGAAGTCATGGATTTCATGGAACAATTTCTCTCTGAGCAGAGTGTCACCAACACAGCAATCTACCCACTGGGACTTTGACTCTGCTTCCCTCTCAGTGGAGTTTCCTGCTCTCTAAATTCCCTGTGAGCTAAACCCTGAAATCCTCACTCACTTTTTACTCACGCCTTATTGACTTTAGTGGAAGTTGCTTGTGCTCAGGGCCGCTCAGGAGCTGGCTCATACACTTCACTGGGAGGAGTATTGACTGAATAAAAAGAAGGACCTCAGGATTTGGCCCAATGGAAACTTTGCTTAAACAGTGAGGTCCTAATATTGCAAATTCCTGAGCACCTATGATGTGCCAAGGGCTCTCAATTCCCATTGATTTTAAGGGGAGCTGAGGCTGCAGGTCCCTTAGGAATCTCAGGAATCTTTTAATGCAGAGAGATTTCTTGGGTTCCCTGCAGGACTTCAGAGATTCTTTGAATCCTTTGCTGCAGGGATCCTGCTTTTCCTCCTCCTTCCCCTAGAAGGGGATATGGAAGGTGCCCTGTCTTGGAACTTGCCACTAGCATAACAAAGAAGCACAGCCAGGAATCCCCTGTCGCTTGTAAATGGCTATAAATCGGGTTGGGGCATTTTGGTGCTCAGTGGATGAGTTTCAACTATTTCCGTCTGTGGTTGCTTTCACTGCAGCATCACTTCAAAATAATAATAATAATAAAAATCTCTCAGGAAACAAACCATGGAAAAAGCTCCCGAAGGAGCCCATTTGTATCTTTTCTTGTCATGACCTCATGCCAGACTCTTACATTTCACCCAAACCACAGCACGTCCAGTATGTAAAACAACATTCCCAAAATGGCATCAGCGAAGAGCTGCAACCTCTCCCCTACTTGGAAGTGTTCCCTGGAGAGAGCTGCAGGAGGGGCGTGGGAGGGAGCTAGAAGATTGATTTGCGAGAGGAATATTTGTTAGTATATAGGGGCTTGAGTGGGAGGAAGAGCTTTGCCTCACTCTCTCTCGCTTTCCCTGCAAGCACAGTTCCTTCCCATCTATAGTCCTAAGAGGTATGAATGGATGAGCCTGTTGATTTCTCTGCAGCATTCCAACCATGTGAACCTTACAGTAACATTGCACTGTACCTTGCTCAGCCAGTGCTGTAATGTTGGCTCAGGATGGTGGTACTAAGGTCATCAATAGAGCAGCTCTTCCAGGTGAGAGCAGGGAAGGGTTGCAGTACCAGCACTGAGGACCTTCCATGTTAAAACAGAACTTGAATTTCCAATGGTGCTTTTTCCTCCTGAACCTTTGTGTGCACAAATCCCCTATTCTGCTACTGACTTGAACCTTCCTTCCCTGCTGATTGTGCCGCTGCTCTTAACTGGGGCTTCTCCAGGCAGGCTCCTTGCCGCTATAGTTTGTGGCCAGTGATGATGATTATTACTAGTCCACTCCTGGGGCAGCTCTTCTGTTTGTTACGTTAAGCCTCCCTTTCGATGCCTTTTATTTATAGGCGTAAATATCCTGACTGTCACCCCGGTGGCAGAGCAGAAAGTCCATAAGAGCGGAGTCTGAACAGAGGTGGGTGACTGAAGAAGTATTACAAGGACGGTTTCCTAGACTGGAGGTAGCAAAGGCTGTCATGCGATGGACCTTAGGGCTTAAACCTTGAAAGCACTGCTGTGGGAGCGCTCCCGCGGCAGCGCTTTGAAGGGTGAGTGTGGTCGCGCGCACACGTGGTCCTCCGCGAGGGGATCAGCGCCGAGGGCTGGGAGAGAGCTCTCCCAGCGCTCCTGGTACTCCACCTCCGCGAGGGGATCAGCGCCGAGGGCTGGGAGAGAGCTCTCCCAGCACTCCTGGTACTCCACCTCCGCGAGGGGATCAGCGCCGAGGGCTGGGAGAGAGCTCTCCCAGCGCTCCTGGTACTCCACCTCCGCGAGGGGATCAGCGCCGAGGGCTGGGAGCGCGGCTCCCAACGCGGGGGCACTGTTACACTGGCGCTTTACAGCGCTGTAACTTGCTGCACTCGGGGGGTGTTTTTTCACACCCTTGAGCGAGAAAGGTGCAGCCTTGTGAAGTGCCAGTGTAGCCACAGCCTCTGGAGAAGGAAAGAACAGTCGTGGAAGAATCTGTTTAGGGGATTGGTCTCCTGATCACTGCTTTTGAATACAGCCATGTCCTGCATTTCTGGCTTGACTTTTGCTTTGAATTGCTTTGCGTATTCATCACCCAGCGCTTCCTATTTTGTCTATCCCTGTATGGCTAATCCCTTTCCTCGAAACTAGCCAGTAACTAGAGATAATCATAGTTTGAAAATGACTAGAGGCACAATGCAGTTTACATACAATATACGTTTTGCCCAGGTTGATTTACACATGAAATGCACCAGTAAAAGACGATAACAATCTCTTTAAATATTACACAGGGTTAAATAACCTTTTTTTCACCCAAATGGTCCATTTTGTTTTTCCTTCAACAAGCACAAGCCTAGCTATGTAACTCCTGCTGCCATCTACTGGAAATCTGCAGGTCCAGCCAGCAGCAGGCTGGGCCAAAATCAGTGGAGATGTAAATGGTGTTACGTGTAAGCTGTTGTGAGTTACACACAGAGGGGGAAGGCAGAGTTGTAGCTGGAAAAACAGGAACGTTAAAGGGGAATGAGGCTAACCACCCTCCCACTCCTTCAGCATGTGACACCCACTCGGACTTATTGATGTAATTAACACCACTGTTTAGATCTCCCCTGAACTGCGCCCCATCTGCTCTGTTTTCTAAAGACTTTTTTTCTTTTGAGAGGTCCTTCTGGGTTGGGATTGAGGCCCACTGTGGGGACAGCATGGGGGAAGCATGCCCTACCGTTGCCCATGCTGTCTCTGCGCTCTGTGGATAACTAGAGGATAACTGACTCCCGGGCTCTCGATCGGGCACCTCCCCCCAGAATGAAGTCACTAAACCTGCAGACTCTGTCACTGAATGAAAAAGAGAGCAGCTACTCTGGGCAAGGCCAGAACCAGTGTCTATTCACAAGCTGGTTCAAACAATGGAAACAGAAGTGGGTTCAAACACTTGCGCTTGTGGACAAAGTGACATGATTAGGTTAACTATGCAGAGCCCTGTCTACCTGGGCTGGGGAAACCTGGCTAGCACTTCCCTAGCAAGTCCTCTGTTCAGCATGGCTTGCTAGAGGGGTGCTACTGCTGAGCCAGTGTCCCAGGCCACTAGAGACAGGACCCTAAAGAACAAGTGGTATTTGGTAGCTTCTTGCAGAGTTTCCTATATTGTAGCACTAGATGGTGAGAGCCAATTGGACATGGGTGGGGAGTGCTTATGTCCTGCCCCACCAGCCATCCAGCAATGAGGACAAGGAAAGTAGTGATGGATTAGGAGCAAAAGCATTTGTGGGGAACCAAACCTGCTATCTTCCAGGGTCAGTGGGAGCTGGGACATCCAGTCTCTGCTCCAGAAAGCTTATTTTAGGGGCTGGCATTGTGAGTTTTCATGTGTGTGTGTTATTTAGCCCTTAGTGCTTATACGTATTTAAAGAAGGATTCAAGTGGCCTCACTATATGTTCACCATGGTTTCTGTTTCAATTCACAGGTATCTGCACTCAGAGAGGAAGTTACCTGAAGGTACGTCACACATGTTTAAACAAAAGCATCAGTGACGCTGCAGACATGACATGTCTATTGACTTGCATGTTATGTCCAAGTCCCCATTGGAATAATTCACCTCTTCTTTGCAATGCAAATGAAATCTATAGCTGAACTCCTGGTTGCTCTTTCATACTTTTTCCTGAGCTTATGTTCCTGTACAGTCCCTTCTTCTGGGGCTGGGCATTAGCGTGACTCAGGCTGGTCTCCCACGGGAGTCGGGTTAGGTTCAAAGGCACCCTCTTCTCATCCTGTGTGTTTGTCCTGTCGGGATTGTGTGACACCAACTCCGCTTCTTGGCCTCTTGCTGTGTGCACATAGCTGCTGTTTGCAGGCCTTTGCCTTGCTCTCCAGTTCTTTTGATTTGTCTGTTTTTAGATATAATATTAGGCCTAGACATGAAGGTGAAAAGGGCTTTAGCAATGCAGTCAGATGAAGAACTCTAACTCAATAACATTGTTGCTGAGAATGGTTTTATAGCCAAGTTTAAACGCAGTCCTAGCTATATTATCCTAGGTCAGGTTCCCTCACCAACGTGGGCAATATGAGAAGCACATATTAAAACTGTGCTATGGATATTATCTGGAGGAATGGTCCGTCATACTGTTTGGCTAGGAGGGGTCTCAGCAAGGCCCCTGTCCACACTGCGGGACAACAGTAGCCAAAGCAGAGGAGAGGAAGAGCAACATGCTTCCTAACTACCCTCCTTCTGATGCTTTTACTCCATGCTACCCAATCCCAGAGCAGATCCTCGGCCCTTATCTCTCCCCCACTCCTCCCAGTGATCTGCTCTGGGAAGGAACTCTTGGAGGAGTCAGCTCTGCCCCCAGGCACAGAGATCCCCAACCAGTCCGGTCATCCCCACCCAGCATCCAAAAACCATCCACACTTTGCTGCCGTTACCTTAATCTCAAATCCTTTTTGGATGAGAAGGGTTGTGTGTCATACAGATTTGTGTGTTATACAAGGATTTGAGTGTGTCATACAGAGTTGCTTTTGCTTCCCTAGTGATTAAAGGTTGAGGGTCATCCATGTGGTGGAGCAAGCGTGGGCCCAGAAGCCAGAATCTCCTGCTCTTTTATCCTGACTCTGCCACTCTGTGGCCACAGTCAGGTCACGTCCCCTGAATGGGAAGGTTCACACTGACCTCTCCCCATGGGGGATCTGGGGGGTTATGTCTGTGCAGCATTTTAAATGGGCAAAGAGCTGTGTGTGTACTGAGTATTGTCCAGAGATTGGGCACAGCATGAACAGCAGGGGTAGCTGCAAAGTGCTGGGAACAATGAAAAGCAAGTGCCTAGGTGTTACTGCCATGCTGCAAGGAGACAAATATGTCAGACCCCATCTGTGATGAACCCCCTTCAACAGGCTAATGCAGTTTGACTAGACTTGGTTTAAGCATGGTTTGGCCCTGCCCTCTCAGGCCAGAGAGACCATGTCTAAAACTGGTTCAGATAACCAATGTAAGACCAGCATAGATGGCGCCTCAGTTTCTCTGGCAGCGCCAGTGGGCTTCTGAAGATATGCATCAGGCTAACTGCTCTGATTACATCACATCTTACATGACCTACAAATGCCAAAGGAGTCGGGAGCTCCCATGTTGCTGCTTACATTAAGCCTTTCCAAATATAGTTCCAGTCTCATTGAAATTCCCGGTATTTATAATTCGATCTGGCAGGCATGCAGGGCCATGCATCAGAAGGGCTTAATGAAATGATAGTGACGTCGGGCCCGCCTTGGCTGTCTGGAGCACAGCTGAAAAGCATACTCAGCCCAAGGAAAGGGCCTGCTCCCTTGCCAGGAACTAGGAACTGCGTGCATTGAACCTGTGTAAGCCCATGGGATCAAAGAGCCCACAGGAAATGATTCTGCAAATAGTCTTTCACTGGCATTTTGGGTAGCGGTATGCAAATGAGTACCCCGAGCATCCCACTTTGCTTCCTAATTCCCATATTGAATGTGGCCACAGCAGGAAGCTGAGTCCTCCCGGCCAGCTCTGAGCAAGCAGGCCTGATTCAAGAGCTGGGGACAGCTGGTTTACACACATCCACGGTACATCCACCTCCTGGCTATAACCAGCTCCCAGCCAGAAGAGCCAGTGCACTAACATCTAGCAAAAGCAATGCAAGCCCCCTGTCATAGATAGCTCTGTAAGAGCCTACGTCATTCCAGGCACACTTGTTGCATACGTTTGTTGAAACAGAAAGCCAAGCTGACTGGGCTTCAGAACTCCAGCAGCTGATCCGCTAGCTAGAGAGGTCACACTAGCCTGGCCAATTGGTAAAGCAGCTGACTAACAATCTTAAATCTATCCTGGGGTCACAGTCACGACCGTCTCCTCCACAGGTCTTCGCCTGAGAGTGTCACAGGAGCAAGCCCATCAGTAGCGCCACTTGACATTCCCTTTCTTTTACCCTGGCTGGCAGGAAGGGCTTTGAATCTCTGAGCCCTTCCCATCTGTAGCTGGACTGTACATTCCCTACCAGCTTCGTTTCATCTCTTCTTCTCATTCAAAGTGATCTCTGCTGGTGGTGCCTCATGACCCTAGTCGTATTGCTAATGCAAACAACTCCTTTATTTAAGGTTTAAATTGTGGCTGCCTAAGCTGTTCCCGCTCTGTGCATAGAGGACTTCAGCCTGTGGGGCAGTAAAACTGGCACCTTTCACTAAATTCACTTGCAATGATTTTGCTTTCCAGTAGCAATGTAGTGAGCCTTCCCAGCTGCTAGGGATCGGGAAGCAAAGGGCAATGTGGTTGCAGATGAATTAGTATTTCTTAGAAAAAGATGATTAGGGAATGGGGGAGCAGCCCAGACTTCACAGTCCATCAGTGTTTAACCCTAGGGCAGGCCATCCCTCTCTTCCCAACTTTGCACTTAGGAGCTCCGGAGGCTCTGCCAAGGCTTGTAAACAGTGACCCAGGTAAGGAAAAGGCCCATTGCACTATGTTTGCTTTTTGTACACCCCATTGAAAAGGGCTGAGATGCAAACAGGTGGCTGATGGAAATGTGGAATACCAGGGCAAGGGAATCCATTTCAGTGGCTCTCCTCTGCTCTTCCACACAGCAGGGCATGATCCAGACCTCTTCAGCTGGAGTTACCCAGCAAGCAGATTTCTACACTTGAGCAGCCCAGAGGGTCTCCGTCCACATCCCCTACTGACTGAACACAAAATGGATCTGACAGGCCAGGCTTTCATGGGTCTCCTTAACTGTGATTGCAGAATGGGTGGGCACTGCTGGTTTGCACACACACAATGGATGTGCCTGCAAATTTTCATCGGCACTTAAGGACGGTCGACAAGCCCTGGAGTTAAAGAACAGCAAAATAATTCACTTCTTGGAAACAAGAAATTGACTTTCTTGGAGGTAAATGAACGGAAGCCACTTTCCACACCACCAAGTCACTTCAGTCTGTACCACTGTCCCCTCTCGCTGGGAGCCACCTTCGCAGCATTGAGCTGAATACGCTCAGCAGCCTGAAAGGATTACACACCTTCCATGTTGATGGCAATGACCAGGAAGATGAGCCAGAAGTTAAACTCAGGTCTGAAATGAGGTTTGGGCCTCATTGTCAGGTCCAGGAGAAAAGCCTGAGCCCCTGCCCCCCATTCTCACCTTGTGTTTCTCCTGCACCACAGAGGGTCTTTGGTGCAAGGGAAGGGGAGTGGTACAAAGTATCCCTGGCACACAGGTTTCAGGGCTTCTGGTGTCCAATACTTCCACGTGGTCTAGTTGTAAGCAGCCTGGTAGGACAACAGGCCCCTCCACCCTTCCCTAACCACCTGTGCAGGGAAGGCACAGTGACCTTTAACAGGCCAGTGTTCCACTGAATTGCTGCCTCTTCAACTGGAATGGATCAGGTACATGGTACAGCTCTGACATGACGAATGTGCTGAAGGCTTCTGAACTTGCTGCCATCTGGTAAATTGGCACACTAGCTTGTATATGATGGTTGCTTTCTTCCAGTTACAGTTACCATTGGAGAGCGCCATCTGCTGGAAACGTCTTTATGACCTGGCTATTTTTCTAATGTCAATATTAACGATTTATCACCTTCTGGACAATATTTACTCTGGCTTATCTGCTAACATCAGACTTCCTCTGTCAGGTCAGAGCCTGCAGCAATGTGAACTGATGTGACACTTCTGTGAAAACTCCAAATCATATACCTTGTGTCACTCTCTATTCTAGCACATTGGATCAGGATGGAAACCTGCTGTTGCCCTCTGACCCTCTAGCCCTGCCCACTTGCAGATGCAGAAAGTAATGCTGAAAGCTATCTCAGCTCTGTCAAGCCTGCCAGTGACTAACCCCTCAGGAACAAGTCAGCTGCAAACCCTGCCAGAAAGAAGACTGGGAGAGGTTAGTGCTGATCTAGTTAGATTGTATTGGCCAGGCTTTAGTCATAATCAGGCAAAAATCATCTAATAACCAGGGACTAATGCAAAAGCAGGAGCAATTATGATTTTTGTCTTTGGGAGTGCAAAAGGAAATAGAGAAGGTGGGGAAAATCCCTTCACCTTTCCTTTGGAGGGAGGAAGAGGAATTGAGGGGCCTGGAGGCAGTGCTGGAAGGAGGGGTTTCCAGAAAACCTACAGTGGTCTTTCACTGATGGCCCCTGATGAAATAAGAGCAAAGTTAAAAAGTGGGTTGGTGCCACTCCTAGGAATAGGTGAGGGGCAAGCATATGCTCCGACTCATTTGTGAGGCTGGAGAAAGTTGGAGGTCTTGCCCTGTCTCCATTCTTTGTTCCTCGGCCCAGAATATTCCACAGCTTCCTTCTAAATGTCTTTATCAGCATGCTGCTCCCCTCATTCTACACCTCAGAGACCTCTGTGTGGCTTCTCCCCCTGCCTGTCTCCAAGAATTCCACAAATAGCTCGCTCAGGGTATGAACAAGAGTTGTTGCTTTCCCACCCTGGACCTGAGCCACTTTTGCACTACAATGCAGGTTTTAGTGAAACTAACTTGTGCTTGATCCTGTGAAATCAGTGGGAGTGAGACTGTTCTGCACCCCTAGCACCAGGCCCTTAGTAAGTAATAAGTGTCTGTCTAGAGAACTCACAGCACAAAGGCAGCACCCCAAGCTGCCAGCTACTTGGCGGGCACAGAATGAGGAATGCACATTGCCTAGGGACTTTTAGGAGGGTCTCTCTTTTCTCCTTGTCTTGGAGTCAGTCAAACCTCAGCTAACTTCTTCCCTCAGAGAACAGTGAGCCACTCCTGGATTTCAGCATCATGTCCCATTTGTCTGAGAACAATCAATTGCTTCATGTTCACTTTGTGATCCTGAATCAACTTGCTTCATGTTCACTTTGTGATCCTCGTGCCCTGTGAGAACATAATGACAACGGAGAAGGACCTCAGTCCCCAGCTGAAGCTGTATTAGATGTGTGATCTTGGGTTCTCCTAGGGTTAAAATGATACAGACGTTGTGACAGTTCAGGCCTCCCTTTGCACCCTCCCTTCAGAGTTTCATTGAGATTGCAGGGGCATGCTGCAGTGCATCTGATTGCGGAGCCTACTATGTCTATACAAAGTGACTCTGTTCTCATCTGTCAAACTCCAAGTAGTGCCTAAAATAAGGAGCATAATTACTTCAGCTTCTGAAGTGTCAGGAAATCTCAAGGCACTTTCCCAAAGAGCTACATTTCCTTAATGGGACCATCAGCTGAGCTCATTAATAACTACAGTTTAGCCATGAAAGAAATTTAGCAATTAACTTTTGAGTTCAAAGATTTCTTAGAAACAGGGGAAAGAAATGAACCATAGCTGAATCTGTTCTGCATGCTCCTTTCACCCCCTGCATGACAAACATCTCGGTGATGGGTTTTGAGCTCCTGTTAACATGTAATCACCTGCCTGTGTCAATATCTCCTGCAGTCATTCCTGGACACTGAAAACACTCGTTTCTGTAGCAAAGCATGTTGAAAATTGGAATAGAATGACAATCAAATGAGCTTGTTTAACTACCTTCAAATGATACAGTGTTGGCATTCAAAGGGCCTTCCCATGCATTTCAATGGGAACAGGACTGGGCTCAAATAAGTTCAGAAATAATTGAGATTGTAATAAAAAGGCATCCAACCTTTAAACCCAGGTTTTCTTCTTGGGAGTCCAAGTTTGCTGTCAGCAGAATAGCTAAGAAGCAAACAGAATTGAATAGAAATTCACATGACACAAAAGTAGGTTCTGACAGAATTTGGACTCCTGGTGGGCTGTCGTACAGGAGGCTGGGGGCTTTGCCTACCCTCGTGATGCTGTGAGCTTGTAATCATCTTGTTGTCTTGCATGCTTTCTCCTGTTGCTCTGCTCAGGGTGCCGGGTCCTTACGCTCAAGTCAGTAAACCTCCTCCGGAAGTACATCTCCATCCTGGATGTCCCCATTAGCTGCCTCCAGTCCCAGGATGTTCTCTTTATACTAACAAAGGAGGAGTCTGAACAAGCCAAGGTGAGATGCACTGTTCCTGCCCAGTCTGTTTGATCATTTCAGAATTATTGTGAGAGCTTCAACAAAAAGCGCCTCATGCATGTAGAACTTAAAAATATATATACTGCACATGGAGTGTAATTGTCACATTTCAAACAGTCTTTGATTTATGAAGCATCAGTGGATTTGCTTTTAGGACTATTTACTTGTCAAGACAAATTGCTTTGTACGCCGTTCAGATGGTGGGATTGGGCAGCTCTTAGACCCTGGGTGGCCAGAGTGCACTCTTATATTTGATACAGTGATGTGGACTATAGAGACTACAGTTCCCAGCATGCAGTATTCTCTCTTGATCTGCCCTCTGCGTTATATGACTACTTGTGGCAGCAGGCTCTTAGCAGGTTGCCCTGTCTTTTGGGCAAACTTTGGGTTATTCTACTGTGTGCGATCGCTATACATTCTTGTCAAGAAACATCTAATCACCATATGATTAGAGCTCCCTCCACAATATATTAAAGTAAACATTACAGAGCAAACAGTGCTGCTAATCTACAAGTAACACCCACAGCACTGTCATAGTTGTGAGGGTAGTAACAGAAGGTTCCAAGTACAAAAATTCCTCTGATATTTCAAGCCACAGTGGCTAGAACCTTGAATCTGACCTTCCTACTGACACTTACTTTCCAAGTGGCATCTCATAAATACATGAAATGGGCCTCAACTAGCAACATCTGGTCATATGCAACCACTTGAAAATATCCCCAGTGATTCCAGTATAGCACTGTTTGAGTTTAGTCAGAATCCCACCGCTGCTAAGCTGTGTTTGTGCTGGTCCTTTGGTGGGTCTCTGAAGATAGGTTTCACTGTAAATCTAGTAGTGAACTTTACAGAAAGCCCTGAAAGCTGTCTTCCGAATGGGTTTGGAAGGTCTAATGCTTTCTCGCATATTTTTATCTTTCTAGAGAGCCATGCGGTGCCATCACAGCCAGCTTCTCTGGTTCCGCCACACCTATATCCTGTTCTCACGCTTTATGGTGATCAATTCACTTTGCCTTCTGTAAAGGGAAGGAGAATCGTACACACTTCCAGGGGGGTATTGAGAGACCAGAGAAGGGAGACAAAGAAAAGAGAGGCTCTTCTTGACCAAGCACTGTTGAAAGCTCTTGCTTCTTTATTGTCTCAAGAAGAGGACAGAATTCCACCTTCTGTGTGCCCTGCAGCCTTTCAGATTGCAGAAACAAACTGTATTTACATCCTTCTAGGTGTCCTTTGCCTGACAGCCTGGGAGATGCCTGGGTTCAAACAATTACTGAACTCCCATTGTAACAGCTTAAATGGTCTTAGAACCACCAGCAAATCAGATTGATCTGAGTCTAATTACTAGTGAAGTAGAATTTTGAAGGTGTTTAGAATACAGCATGTACTTTATGTGCTTTTACAATGGGTGTCCCCAGGGAGACAAGGCCCAGATCGCCACCTGGTGATTCCTGCGTTTTACCCATTTCCCTCTGCTGTAAAGATCAAGCACCAGGAGTGATTTGTCCAAGGATACACATTGTCCCTTGGGGTTTGAACCAGGATCCTCACAGCCCTCAGGCTGTAACACTGAACCACCCAGGACTGCCTGTCAGTCAGCCAGTTCCTGCTGATGGAGGGCTGGTTTCTTGACTTTAAAATGCCAAAACTTTAGGAATAAAATATTAAAAATTAATAATATATAACTAATATAATTGCACTGAACTCTTAATGTTCCTTCCCTCTCGACCCTCCCAGCCACCCTGTGGTGCGAGCTTTACTCTGCTGGACTGTACCTCGTGAAACACTAGTATTTATTCCTGCTTCCAAACAAAGTCTTTGAGATCCGCTGAACCTAAGCTGTTTTTTATCAGGATGTGCAGGGTGTACAAATGAAGTTACAAGTGAGAGGACGCCAGCCAGTCCTTTGACAGAATAAATATATAGACATAAAAATTCCAGATGCACTATTTGAAAAGCTGCCCCCTTCCTCTTAGCTGCCAGGAGGAAGTGCTGGGTTCTGGGTTTTGCAGCCCACAGATTCAGCAGGTAAGTGACAGAGAGGTCAATTTTCAAATATGTATTTGTAATTTTTAAGTCTACACAGAGATTTTAGTAATAATTGGAATCTTAAAGGAGAACTTTCACACCGGAGCAAACTAAATAATACTCAGCATTTACAGAGCACTTTGCACTCATCATTGAGTTATTCCTCACCACACCTGTGGGAGATAGGGATGTAAATACTATAAACCCCAGTGTAAAGATGGCAAAAGCAGCTTGCCCAAGGATACAGAGCAAGTCATTGCACTGCCAGGATCAGAGCCCAAATTCCTGGCTCCTAATTCCTTACTCAAATCACAACACCCTCCCAAACATAGCTATTAAAAAGATACTAGGGCAGAACTGTACTCTCAGTACTTAAGCACACAGCTAGGGTTGCCAACTTTCTAACTGCACAAAACCGAACACCCCTGTCCCGTCCCCTGCCCCACCCCCCCACTCACTCCATCCCCCCTCCCTCCATCGCTTGCTCTCCCCCACTCTCACTCACTTTCACTGGGCTGGGGCATGGGGTTGGGGTTTGGGAGGAGGGTGAGGATGAGGGCTGGGGATGTGGGCTCTGGGGTGGGGCTGGGAATGAGGAGTTTGGGGTGTGGGAGAGGGCTCCGAGCTGGAGCAGGGGGTTGGAGTGCGGGGGGTGGGGGGGTGGGTGAGGACTCTGGCTGGGGGTGCAGGCTTTGGGATGGGGCTGAGGATGAAGGGTTTGGGGTGCAAGAGGGGGCTCCAGGCTGTGGAGTGCAGGAGGGGATGTGGGCTCCAGCTGGGGCTGTGGGCTCTGGGGTAGGTCTGGGAATGAGGGGTTTGGGGAGCAGAAGGGGGCTCAGGGCTGGAGCATGGTGTTGAGGGGTACAGGAGGGAGTTTGGGTGCAGGAGGGGACTCCAGACTGGGGCAGGGGGTTCAGGGTGCTGAGTCCTGGCAGCACTTACCATGGCTCCCAGAAAGCAGCTGCCAGGTCCCTGCATCCCCTCGGTGCATAGGTGGCCAGGGAGGTTCCACGTGCTGCCCTTGCGCTCGCACCCGCAGCCCCCATTGCATTAACTTCAATGGCAGTACTCTTGTGTTGAAAGTTAAACACGTACGAAGAACTTGCTCAATTGGAGCCTGTTATGCCAGCATCAGCCTGGTATAGCTCTAAATCCAGAGTAACTTCAGTGAAATCAATGGAGAGACCAGTGTAACAGAGCAGAATTGGGAGACGTTATTTCACGTAGTACAGTTGTGTAAACCAGGGGTTCTCAACCTTTCTCTTTCTGAGGCCCTCCCAGCAAGCATGCTATGAAAACGCCACAGCCCACCTGGGCCACAACAACTGGTTTTCTGCATATAAAAGCCAGGGCCGGCATTAAGGGGTAGCAAGCAGGGTAACTTCCTGGGGCCCCATGCCACAAGGTGCCCTGTGAAGCTAAGTTGCTCAGGCTTCTACTTCATCCCTGGGTGGCAGGGCTCAGGGCCCCGGGCTTCAGCCCTGCATAGCAGGGCTTAGACTTTCTGCCCTGGGCCCCAGTGAGTCTAACACTGGTCCTGCTTGGCAGAACCCCTGAAACCTACTCATGGTCCCCAGGGGGCCCCGGACCACTGGTTGAGAACCACTGGTGTAAACCAGATCATAACGCAACTGGGATGTGTCTATACTAGCCAAAGACAAGATGGTACAATCTTGCAACAGATGTAAGAACCTTGTTCTAACTAATGTGATTTGAACTCTGCTGCAGATAGGGGCAGCGTCAGAATAAGGCAAAGAGGAAAAATCCCAGCTGTTGGGTAGGTTATGGAACTGGTGTGGTCTGACAACTGAATATAAAATGAAAGGAGGGAAAAAAACAGGCAGCACAGAAAGATTTATTTAAAAAAACAAAAAAGAGATACTTCCTGAACAGCTCGGCACAGGGGAGCTTGAACTAAGAGGTTACATGATGGCCTGCCAATGGCAGTGCTCCAAGCTGAGCACTTTGGTGCAGAGGCTGTATCATGGTTTCGACATGCTCCTGATGGTCTTATGTTCCTTCACGGCCTTCTCCCACTCTTTGCCATTTATCTCCTCCATGATGGTGCTGCGCATGGTGCCCTCATCCAGGCAGTGGGGGGCTATTCCTGGAGAAGAGGGGGAAACACAGAGAGAAGCTCTCCCTTTGAAGCCAAGGAGAGCTAGTCTCTCAGTTTCATGGGCAGTGAATCTCAGAGGGTGGTGATGGTGTCGATACAGCTGCAGCAGGTGAGAAACCGTAGATGGCCAGTGGCCCATTGGTCACAGTTAAGACTTACACAATAACGAGCTGCTACTGAAAGTTGCAGCTTCAGATGTTCAGTACTTTAGAAGCAAGCTGTATGATGCACAGTTATTGTGCTACTGCTCTTGGCAGAGTGCTAATGGTCATCATGGTCAGTATACAAGAGCAGCAGGGGTTGAATTTGTGTTGCCGTATGTCTACCAGGTTTCTTCCCTGTTCTGTTTACCTACCATAACCATCTGGGTTAGAACGAGGAGTGTAAAAGCTCTGCACACCACAGGTTTTACAGAATGTGTGCTGGGCGCGGTGCGTGTTGAAGGTGTACGTTGTTATGTTATCAGCACCCTAGGCAAAAAAATACATGATGAAGGTTTGCCAAGTACCCAGAAATGGGTCATTTTTTGTCACTTACATCCCACAGGCTTGTAATTAATAAATGTAAAATTGCAGGCACAAGAGCAGAAGCCTAATTAAGACTAGTCTAAAATATCACCTGCTATGTCTTTATGTGAGTTACAGTTAAGAATACTGCAGGCATGCTATTTTGTTCCATATATTTATCTCCTTCCCCTACCCTCTGTGCTTTATTTTCACATACACCTTTCCGCCAGACAAGCCTAACAATTGCCATGGCTTTACTTTCTGACCACTGAAATGCAGTCACTGAACTCTCTCTATTACAGCAGGTCTATTACAAAGTGCTTAGTTTTTTTTAAATGCTCCAAAGTAAACATAATTGGAGCTTTTCCTCCTAGAAGCAGTGGACAAATTTCTGTGTTTATCTGAGACCATCCAACTATAAAAGAAAATCAAATTAAATGATGCTAGAAGCTGAGAAAAATTAATCTAAAAGCTACAGTCCTCAGAAAACTTGGAATCCAAGAGCCTAACCTGAAATATGCCCTTGTAACAATTAAAATGTAAAAGAATTAAGCCTGTAATCAAAATTTAAAAATCAAGTTAAGGAAGTCTGAAGCTGATCTAAAATAGAGGCAGAATGCTTTAGAGCAATGTGCTTGGACCTAATCCACAGCCCAATAAGTCAAGACTCACACTGATTGCGATGGGCTTTGGCTCAGGTCCTTAGCCCATTAGGAGTATGAGTGTGACAGTAATGCTCTTTATTGTCGTCAGTGTAACACGGACTTAGCATATTTACCTGGTGTACACACCTCCTGGGGTGTACATACATCCCTGCCTCATCTTTTGAAGAGATATATTCACTTTTCAAACATGGAACTTCCCATTCTGAGACACGTTAACATACACATACAGCCAGGCTTCTAGGATCCAAGTGGATTTTTCGTGTCTCCAAACACATCTCCTCAGACAGACACAGACAAATTTAGGATACAAAGCTGACCACCATCTGAATCTTTCAGAATCAAATATCTTGACAGGTACCCATACCCACTGCACTCATAAACCCTAACCTACCTTCAGCAGCTTGAAGTGTGAAGCCGGGACAATGAAGTGTCTGTTCTGTTTCTTTGTGCAAATACTGCAACTGTACGAGGGGAAAGAAAAAGGAAAAAACCATGACTATTCTATAGGCAGTTATAACCTGCAATGTAACAATCATATCTAGCCTAAAGCTCTCAACAAGTTAGATTTCACTGAAAACTATAATCATTTTTACCTAGTTGTCATCAGGGTGGATATTAGAGAGACAAGAGATTCAATAGAAGTTGGTCCAATAAAAGATATGACCTCACCCACGTTGTCTCTCTAATATCCTGGGACCAACACAGCTACAACAACATTGCAAACATTAGGTTTGATGACAGGAGTGGACAGACTGCAACTATGGCATATGTATTTGTGTATGCGTGCATTCCGTCTAGAGACTTACGTTTCCCTGTAATATGGAAAGTAAGCTTATCAAAACTGAGCTATATAACTGTCTTCTCTCCACAATACAACTCTCAGTGGATAGATCAATGCTGAACTGTGGCCTTGAGAAATCCATGTAAAGTTTGCCAACTTAATCCAAATGCTACCAATATTAATTACTTTGCAAACCAGGGAAACAGATTTGTAGTGACATCTGAGCTAGAAAGAAACTAATTCTGAGTCTGTGGAAAGACCATACTGAAATTAGACTATTTTATAGGGCTTCAATATATATCCCTCACCACATGTTGGTAGTAATGTGTTCTCCGTTTGATAAGAGAATGCCAGGAAAGGACCAAACCCCACGACCTTGAGAGATCTGTTGGAAAGCATTTTGTTTTGATGATGTATAAAATGCAGGTCCTGAGCATTTCTGGTTGTTAAAACCTTGACAGTTTTTTTACAAGCACAGGTATGAATCATGAAACTGTAGCTGAATTCCAATGTAAGTTGTTGCATTCTGCTTACCTATATTTCCCTCTGCAGACCCATATGGAGCTGGTATTCTGCACTCCTTGTTGTGCAGAATCCTGTTAAACATCTGCCATGTTTTACTCCAGATATGGCTACATTTTAGTATTGGGGTAAGTGGTTCCTGTATGTATAGGAGTTTGTAAAATTCTGTATATATGTAAGATATTGTTGTTAATAATGATACTAAATATAACACTTTGCATGTGTTTAGAACCTTCCATTCATGGATCTCATTAAATTTATTTAGCTTCACAGCATCCCTGCAAGATATCCAAGTATTACTGTCTTCATTGTGTGGCTGAGGAAACTGAGGCATAGATATAGTAACTTTTCAGGATCACAGGGGAAGTCTGTGTAATTATTAACTGTAGTAGTTGTAGACTGTGTAATAATAATCATCACATCTTACCAAATTGTAATGAGCAAGTCACTTTGATCTGCATTTACTCTTCATAAAGGACATTTAATATTTTCCGTATATAGAGCACTTGAAGTCAATGGAATTTCTCATCTGGATTTAATTGGACCTTGTACTAGGGCCATAGCTAGTATTCCACAAAATTTAAAAATGGGGTATTTCTTTGACTTTTTTTATGTCTACTGTTTCTGGCCTATGAGAGGCAGATCTCATCCTCAACAATCTGCTAAAATTGCCTGTAATCACACACCTAGTAGCGATCTCAGTAAGGATCCCTGTAACCCCAACACTGCTACAGTCTCCCTGTTCTCAGCTGCTTTCCAAGCACTTGTTATCTCCCTGACAACTGCAGCTTTTGCCACAGCCTCACCCCTTCAGCTAGGGCATAAAGAAAACACGAAGTTGTCACTGTGCTGCCCAGAGAGAAGTGCACAGCACCTTCCTTTCTCTGCCAATCAGCACATTGTGCACTTGCAGAACCAGCACCAGAAATCAACAGTACTGACCTACTCAGCTGGGGCTGCATCCTACAGGAAATAGGTTAGACATCGGTCCTGCTACTATACCAACTTCCAGTGGATTTCTGTTTGGTAAACACTTTGAGATCTTTGGATGGGAAGTGCTAGAGAAGGGCAAAATATTTGGTTATTCAGATTTGGGGATGGCAAAATAAATAAATAAAAAACACCCACTTGCAGTCAAAAATGTGCAGATCTGTTGATGCCCAAACCTCGAAGCGGATAGCTCTGCAGTGACAGCCTCCTGTGTACTTCACCAGGCCTTTGTACTCACTGGATGGAGAAAAGGCGCACGCACACAAAAAGAGAGGATTTGTGATCAGACAATTCTAGTTGGCCAAGGAAGCACTGAGATTTCATAGTGTCCAAGTCAGCTCTACCAGAGTCATTATCCACTCAGATTACTTAGCAATGGGGGCCAAACTGAAGCAGACCCACCTTCCCCCAAACACATGTCCAAATTCTGACCTCAGTTACAGTAGTGTAAATCTACTGTAGAGTAACCCATAGAATTCAGTCAAATTATGTAAGGATTACACCAGTGAAATTAAGACTAGAATTTTCCCATGTTCCCACCAATTCTGCTCCAGGATGATGTTCATTCTAGATAGAAAGCATCACTAACTTGCTTCCATTTTAGAAGCTGGAAACAGAGACGATAAGTAGGATTTAATTAGTTTAAAACATTTTAATATGTTTTTGAAGTCTCCCAGCTGCACTCACAGACTCAAGAAGCCTCTGCTTTTTGTATTTCTTTCACTCCCTTAGGACTTTGCCATGGTAACGTAGCTAAATCAACATGCTAGATCAGACACAAAGATACGAAGTCCCTTGCTTTTCATATTATCAATTGCATGTACTGACAGTTTGTTCAGATCTATTAATGGGAATACCAAAAAGATAACTATATTACACACACGTTCAGATGGGACAGCTGGATTAGAATATGAGCTTGGTAGATGCGTCACTGTAAACAACAGAAAAGAACAGGATAAAAGGATTTTTACTTCCCTTTCATGTGAGGTCCCTGAAACATGAACAGATTAAGAGTAACAGCCCACAGATTCCATGGGAAGAAAATAAACTCTGTGCTCCACAGAAGCCAGTGTTTATCATTGTGAAAATGCTGACAAGAGGAATATTACACTAAATAATTATATGGACAGGCTTCAGGTACAGCAACTGTGGCACTTATGGGGCAGAGATTCTGGGCTGAGAAACTGCCGAAATACAAAAGAAAGTCTTTTTGAAGATAATTAAGTAGTCTGACTAAATCCAACGCTGTACTTGGCCCCTAAATCTGAATACAAAGCAGAGATATGTGTCCAGTCAGAGCTGCTGTATGTCTAGCCCTTACCACTTCTCTGGATGTGATTATAAGATGTGTGCAATGAACCTCCCACATTATTACCAAAATCAACACCTAGATATTACACTGATAAGCATTTTAGAAACACTTAGATAAATCTAAATGTAAGAGGTCTGGATAACACTGCCAGGTAACACTTATTTGCATTGCCATTAAGAATCAAAAGAAAGGTGGCTGGGTGAGCCTTCCAAAACCATGTTTTTGGAAGGCTTAGCCTCCATGTATTGGCTTGCTTATTGAGCAAGAAAAAGTTTGCTGTTAATTTCCCATAAAATCCACATTTTACTCTACACATGGATTCACGAAAGTCATTTATGTGGCTAAAGCAATACGTGAAGGAAAAACTGTGGAAGGCCCTACTGTCATTCTCTCTCTCCAAACCCAGAGAAGCATGGTTTGTAGATGTATGACCCTTCTGACTCCATTAATTATTAACCAGGCACTTATCAGACCACATTGATAAAGGTCCACAGGGAGCACTAGCCTGGCTCGAATCAGCATTTCTAATGAGGGTTTGTATATTTACATTAGTTACATTAATGTCCTTTGTCTAAAAGTACCTAATTGTAGGTTTATACCAAACACAGAATGCAAAGATGAAGAGAAGGTCTATCAGGGCATCAGTCATGTGGGTTACACCCACCTGAGCCCAAGGGGGAGCAGCCCCCTTCAAAGCCACAGGGTAGATGGGGTCTAGGGGAGAAAAATATACTGTCCTAACTCCAGCTCTAACAATCATGGGCCCGCTCCCACTGACTTCAGAAAGAGCGGGTCAAAAACGTACAGATGGGTCACACAAAGTAACGCAAATAAAATAATCTGCACAACCACATTGTTGGCTGCCGAGAAATCCTTGGGCGTGAGAGATCCTGTCCAAAGCGATGCTGCACTCAGAGAGGCCCCTACCCCGGAGGCCAGGAGGGAAGATTTAAAGAAATGCAGGTGGGACCCAAGCAGCATGCAAACCTGCACCATCCCAACTGCAACGTGCGCACCAGCCCTTAAACGGCAGCAGCACGCCGCAGTGACAGGATAAGCTCGCCGGGGGGAGGGTCGTTTCTGCCCGCACCGGAGCGAATTGGAGAGACGCTGCCCTGCCTCGGTGGGAAGAGCTGAGTGCCTGGCGACTCCCGCGTCCCCCTCCTTCTACTCACAAGGTGTCCAGGAGGAGTCTGGCTGCCTCCTCGCAAGTCAGGCGTTGCCTCTCCTGAAACTTTACCCAGCGCTCCCTCTGCGCCCCCAGATCGAACCGGCGGAACTCCGGGGGAGGCAGCGGCGGCTCCCCTGGCCGCTCCCGGGGAGCCGCAGGCTTCTTGCCTACCCACGTGCTCTCTTTTCCCCGGAGAGAGCGGGCGGCAGCAGCCGGAGACGCTGCGGCTGGGCTTCTCCCCCGAGATTTCCGTGCAGAGCCTGCCTTGGTTTTCCCCATGCTCCTGGCCCTGCACCCCCGTAACCACAGAGCTTGCGGCTGGGCCCCTCTGCCTTGGGGCCTTTTGCTCCGTTGTTGTGATCTGGAGTTTAGGTGCAAAGGGACACTCTGGGGCTGCTGCTTCAGAGTCCAGAGCCACGTGGACTGGGAGGGTTTGGAGCCAAGTCCTTGGGAATGAGGAAAGGTGGGGAAGGAGAAAGCTGGATCCTGCCAGTTTTTGACACCCCCCCTTCTCCCCAAAATTCCACTGCTTACACGGAGAACAAGCGTAACCCCTCCTATTGCATCCAGTGCCCAGATCCTGAGGAAACCCAGTACAACGGTGCCACAAATACCTAGATCAGGCACCTGAATCCAGACAGAGATGAGACCCCCTAATTCTACTGCATAGGCCAGGGTAGATGTTCCTTTTACACCAAACACATAACCCATCCTGGTTAAGGACACTGCAAATACCGAGATCTAGCACTTGAATCCTGCCAATTTTTGGCTCCAATCCCTAAAATTTCACTGACTATACAGAGATCATCCAGGTTTGTGCTGCCCTGATGTGCCAGGGTTTGGGCATGTGTGGGAGGTTGGTACAATAGCAGTAGCTAGTCTTGTCCGCCATACAGATAGTAGAATTTGGAGTGGTGGGGCCCAAAACTGGGAGGAGTTGGTAACATTAAGGTGGCTCCAGTGTTTAAACTTTTTCCGAGTGGGTCGTGACCCCAAGGGGCAGAGCCCAGTGTTACTTCAGCTTGAGGAATCTCATACCAGCTTTATCATCACCAAAGCCGTACATCAAAGTTGGCTCCACTCACAGACCAGTCACAGTGAGGCCTGGCCCAGCACTGAATGATTAGAAGGACTGGTCGTCAGGACTGAGCCATAGTGTGTGTAGCAGGAAAGCTTTGCCTGCAGCTATCGTGCGTAAAGAGGATTTCAGTCTCCAAGGCCATCAATCAATCTGACACCAAAGTTACCCCTTTTCAGAGGGCAGAAGAGCAATGGTGCTTCCCTTCAAGCTCTCAGCCCTTCTGGTGAAAAAAAAATCATATTTCTGAGACTCACGTTTTTTTTACTTCACTGAACTGGTCCAACCAGCAAACAATCTAATTCAATGGGAACCAGAATGAGCTCCCTCCAACCTCAATTCTTCCCTACGACCATCACCTACCTTCTCTTGTGTTAAAAATTCACATTGATTATATTTTAGAGCCATTTCTTCCAATGAACTGAGTTCTGCCCACACCTCCACAGACACACAGCAAGATTTGACTTGATCTGTTTTTCACAGAGGCAAGCTGGACAATTCCTTAAAGGGAAACATTCTCATATTTAAAACTATTTTTCTCCAAGGGTTACCTGAATCAGTCTGGGCTTTACAGCAAGAACAGCTGCTGTCCCTCTTTCATACTGTAAAAAAAGGGTGGAATTTGTATAGTTTTCAAGATTTTCCCCAGGAAGGATCAGTTTGAAATGCCACGTCTAGTTTCCAGAAGTGTAATATACGCTCCTAAAATAGCATCACTCAGGTGCAGCTGGGCAGTGCTTCCTCATGGGCTTCTGTGAAATCTAGGGACAATCCAGTTTGCTGGGCCTGAATTTAGAAGTTGTAGGCATCACTCCAGAATTCCCCATGTCAGCTCAGGTACTGCCACCTCTTTATCTAGGGAGTCATTTTTGTAGGTGCAATGATCTGTTATGAGGGGTTCCTATGGAAGTTTGAGAACCAAAGAGGTGAGATCTTATATAAAGCAGATGTTTTGTTTTCAGAGATCAGGTATAATATTAAGCCTGGTGAATTAGAAAACCTTCCTGGACAGAAAGGATGATCTTGTATTTGAAGCACTGGACCAGGAATCAGGAGATCTGAGCTGTACTCTTAGCTCTCCCAGCATGTGATCTTCAGCGAGACGTATAGGCAAAAATGTTCAAAAGGGGCCATTGCTTTGGGGTGTCTCAATTTTTGGGTGCCCAAGATCAGACGTGTAGGCCCCATTTTTCAGAAAGGCAACCACATCAGAAGTCAATGGGGCTGAGAGGATAAATTAATTAGTGCGGATGAGATACTCTGACACTACAGCGATGAGCACCACAGAAAAGTCTATATGTAAGTAAGAGCAAGACTTAGTCTGTGGCTAGAGTTTCACTACTCTGACTTAAAGCAGCTGCTGCAGGCTGCTAGCTCCCAGTTATGACTGGAAAAAAAAACTTTTTTGTTTTTTCAGCATAACACCTCCACGAACAGCCGTTCTCCCCCCACCTGATAGTGATGACACATCACTAGTTATTTTAGCTGGGATACTGTAAAAAAAAAAAACAGGCAGAACTCCTACATGAATGTGGTGTCTGCAGTATCATGTAATATCACAGGGCCACACTAACAGCAAGACCTGCCTGTGCAAGCCAACAGGAGGTATTTTTAGTTGCAGACTCAGCTGAACCATGAGTGAAGGCTATAGACAAACAGCTCCAGACAAGCAAATGTTACTCGGTGACCCCAAGGCAGAGACTGAAGGAACAGTGCACTACGTTCAAAGCCTCCAGAGGAGCCAAATTCAGAGTCACTTCACTGTGGGGTAAAGACAGGGTCACTCCGATTGCTGGATTTATTCAGTCCACACATATAAATCCTCAGTCCTGAAGCAGCCCTGGTAGTGACCATTTTAGGTTTGAACTGGTTCCCTCCCTCCAACTTGTCCCAGTTCTTCACCTGCTCCCTCCCACTACCTGACTCTCTTCCACTCCATCTCCAGTGCCAGAGATCCCACCCATTCCCTCCTGTGGCTCAGTTCCTTCCTTCCACTCAATCCTTGGTTCTAGAGACACCTTACTCACACACACATTGGCTCCTTCCCTCCATCCTAGCCCAAGAGACACCCTGCACTCTCCCATCCCCATGTATTCCTAACAGCCCAATAGCACCTTCTTTCAATGTGACTAGTTTGGAATGTGAGGATCTGACCATTCGCTTCCCAGCTTATTGCTGCCTCTGCTGCTTAGCCAAAGGCCTTAGCCTAAGCATAGGGCCTCAAACTGTCACAGTAAGAGAAGGCCCTTACACCGGCAGACAGTGATTTTGATTCTTTCTTTTGTACCTCTATAACTAGTCAAGTGATAAGAATACACCTAAATTCTTAGAGTATAGGCCTTTACAGACAGACCTGAATATCTATATCCTAACAATAACCATTGTCTATTACCTGACTAATCCTAGAAAAGGGGACTTGTCACATCCCCTCATGTTTAATGCTAAGACACGCCCAGCAAGGCAGTGGTGATTCAGCATTACGTATAGCTGACGTTGTATACAAGCCTGTTTAAAACAGGTGACACCAGTGAGTCCTGTACAGCATGTTTCAGCATAAGCAAGAAATTAACCCTACTTGCCTAGTTTAATGGGCTGGAATAATTAACACTGATGGGATCTGCATGCCATGAATATGAAAATGAACCTTGAAATCCGTAACAATAAGCTCACATCCCATTTTAATTACGGGAATGCCACTAACCTGTCATTGTTGTGTAAACATTAGGGTGGGATATATCCTTTCATTATAAGTATATCCTCACATCCTGAAGAATTCCAAAGTTTTTTACAGACCTGAAGTGATAATACATACAACATGCAGGGATCATTTCACCCACATCTGGTATACAGCCACCTGTGATTTGAAACATGGCAGCTCTTTAATAGCACACAGTAATACTGCACAGCAGTTTAGGACAGGACATCAGGAAAAAAACAATATCTTTTGGCCCTGCCTACCCTGGGATTAGAAACCAGGTTGCCGTCTTTCCAGAGAACTGTGTTTAACCATAATTCTTGATACAAGGGTTCCCATGGTCACAGTCAATAGAGCTTTAGAACTAAAGAATAAAATCTCAATCAGGAGAATATATTACATTTGTTTAAAAAAAAGCACTGGAAGATTAAAAGGCACCAGTCAGAATTGTGCAATTATGACCTAAAAAAATCTTATGACTGAATATCTGAAACACAAAAAATATATGTGATGCAACAAAACATGGGTGGATGGGAGGGACTGTAAGAACCTATCAGCATTCAAACTGGTTTAATTAAAAAAAAGTTCACCGGTAGGCTAAACCTTCCATACCAAGTATTGGCTGGGAGTGGATTTGTCTTACTTGGGTTATACCCCAAATAAAAATTTGTGTTTACATCTTAAAAGCACTGGAAGATCCTGAAAGTTTCATGAAATGGAACAGAGACCACTAAACACAGCTGAGCTGCCAGTCTGGTACTCACTATATACCAGAGATTCTCAAACTGGGGGTCAGGACCCCTCAGGGGGTCATGAGGTTATTGGGGGGTCATGAGCTGTCAACCTCCACCCAAAACCCTGCTTTGCCTCCAGCATTTATAATGGTGTTAAATATACAAAAAAGTGCTTTTAATTTGTAGGTCGCACTCAGAAATTTCCTATGTGAAAGGGGTCACCAGTACAAAAGTTTGAGAACCACTGCATACAGGCAATATAAACAGGACAGGTCTGCTTAACTGTAATAGTTTCTCAATCCTGAATATGTTTGAGCAACTGAATCATGATTAAACCACCATCAAAACTGCCTGACCTGAAAAACAGCTCTGAAAAACACGTGACCCTGCAAAGTATGCATTGCTTCCTGAAACAGTACATGGCAGAACTAGAATAACAACCCCATGGCTCAACTGCTCGGTTTTTCTGGCAGACAGAAAAGGTTACTGGAGGAATGATTTCCTGTTATTTTCATTCCTAGTATTGAACTATATACTGGTTACTAGTTTATCCCAGCTGAATCACTGTAAATATACTGCATGTGACAAATTCTGACCCACACCAGAACTGCTCAGCTATAGCTACTTCTCTGAACCACTCCCAGATCTTTACTTTAGTCATACTCGATTTCATTTTAGTCACATCATATTCTGGGAGGAAAAGTCAGTGGGGACAAACTGGGGCCCATGAGCCAAATGCAGTCGATGGAGTTCTACAATGTGGCCTCATTCATTTGTAATGTGGGGTGCGGCCCATAGCAATTGCAGGGTGCTGTACAGAATGCTCCATCTTGTTCCGAGCAATAGTGGGTGTACTGAACTCCCATGAATGCATGCAGGAGTCAATAGCCTGATGGGGAGTACTTTGCTTTAAAATCTGAGACAATCGAGAAGGAAAAGTGATCATTTTCAGAAAGATGTCCTACAGGGCAGGGAGGAGAACAGTCTGGAAAATTCATTAAACGCTCTCCTCTTATCTTGTGACGTTCAAAGTTCACTCCCAGGTGTAGCTGATGTGTTTCATTGTTAAAGGTACAAAGGTGCCCTTCTGTACTCCCTTGGCTCTGAGTGTGTAATGGTGACTTAGCAGAACACTGAGTTCTTGGAGTTCAGCCTGTGATTCTGTGTGCAAGGGAATTTACACTGGAGAAGCCTCACTGAAAGCAGCTGGATACTAGTGGGCTAAAGAGAAAACTAGGAAATATGGATACTGATTTTCACTTTCACTCTAGAGGCCAGAGTATTAGAAGTAGCCTATAGATAACAACATACTTAATAGATAAGAGGCATAAATAATGGGAATCAGTACTACAAAACCTGCACGCTGGAGGAGAAAAACATTGCCTGAGATTTAATCATAATATGGGGAGGGGAGTAGGGGAAGTATTTTGGGTGATTCTCTCTCATCAAGAGGGATATAATGAGTCAATCTGTCCTGGCTCAGGAGGACAAAATACAGCTTCCTCCATAAGCCCCGTCAATGGAAGAAGGCTGCTTCAGAATGGAGTTATTTTACTTTGTTGGACTAGCTCTTATTCATTGTTAAAGAGGTATCAACTTGAAATCAACTTAATTAACAAAAATTAAAAATGGTTTCAGATCCTATGCTTGCCCAATTCCTCCTCACAATTTTGTGTGTTTTACAACAATATTTTCCTATTTTTAACAATGTATCTGTCTCCTGTTCCTGGGTAAAAGAGCCACACAACTATAGGGTTACTTAGTTACTTAGGGTTACTTATTACACTTAGTGCCTGACCCAACTTGCATTAAAGTCAACAAAAAGTCTTTCCTAACTGCAGCAAGTTGGAGCACATCCAAAGTGCTCCCAAGAGCATGTAGTAAACAAACTGAAAGTGGACTGTAACCATTATCACAGTAGGCACAGAATATTAACACAGAAGTGTGCTATAAAGTTGATGACATCTTTATTAATCTCCTGGGAGCACAAGTGCTACAAATACTTGTACAAAGATTTGTAAAGATTTGTAAAGATTTGTAAAGGCACTTTCTTGTTTATACCAAAGTGGAACTTTGTATAGTGGAACTTTGGAAAGTGGGTTTCGAAGGAAACCCATAATGTACCCAACTAACTGACCATCTTGACTATCAAACAATGATATTGTCACCTTCAAGATGTCAATGTTTTAAAAATCTCAGGCTTGTTGAATTGTTAAATGTTATTTTATACACAGCTTAAAGTCACAGTATGAACAGACCATATAATTAGGCTTTAAAATGTTTTCTACAAATCTTGTTCAACGTTATACTGGCCAGCATGGATGGGTACAAATATACTAACAGAGACCTGAGAAAGGCTTTTTAAAATGGTTTAACACAGCTATACTCTGCATGTAGTAGCTGTCAACACCTTGTTTAACCCACATTTAAAGGAAATGGTTTAAAAACTGTACAGCTGATGGATCTTAAATGTTGCTGGGATACAACACTATCCCTAAGTCTGAGAGTGCTCAGTTCCAATACTTGCATAAACAGTCACCTATTTCATCTTCCACTTATATTCTCGGTCCTTCCTTTCACTCACTTCGTCCCTCACATTTCGTTAGTCACACATAAGCCTTTACTGCACTGAGATTTTTTTTAAATATCCCACTATTATAGCACCAATCCTAGCCATGACAGATGCACTAATGTAAATTAGCTGCTGGTATTTTAGACTCTGTCATCTAGACCTATCCAGACATGTTTAAGGCTTTAGCATAGATCTTAAAAAAAGGATAGGTCCTATTTCCACTGCAAAGTGGAACTATGCGTAGTTAATTAGTCCTCACAAGTGCTCCTATGACATAGGCAGAAGTGATTATCCTAATGTTATAGAAAGAGGTGTTTAGTAAGTTTAGGAGTGAACTGGGAATAAATACTGGTTTTCCCTTGTGGCAAAATTAATCAGAGAGTAGCCCTTCCCTGCAGGAAAAATACTGCATTTACGGTAGTCACACTCAAATCTTCCAACAGCCTGCCTTTCACAGGTTATGCCATTGTAGGTACAAATAAACTGCTTGATTTTGCAATGTCCCAGCAGATAGGATTTGCAGTTGCTCAGGCTCTACTGCAGGATAGGTCACCTATGATTTGTGCTCCGGAATGTACAAATCTGTCTGATAAATTTCTTGTGATCATGGAGCCCTCTTTTCAGCAAGTGGGTTGCTTTGTAGTACTGCCCAATGACCTACTTTTGAAACCACTATACAAGGAAGCTGTGTTCCTAGCTGTGTCCCATGATCCGGCAAATGTTGTAGCCACCTGTGCAGTCAAACCAGTCACAAGATCTGGATTTTTTCCAGACTCGGTTTCTTTATATATTATTCAGAGTCAACTGCTGGTTGGTGATACTTTTTCACATAAAATTGTCAGCACAACATATGAAAAAATAAAAAATGCTTATACTTTGTAGAAAGAAAATTATGTTACCTGAAGAATTAAAGACATCCAGACCTGCCTAATCTGTGTTTATCGTATTTGTATGCAGTGTTGTTGTAGGCAGGTTGGTCCCAGGATATTAGAGAGGCAAGGTGGGTGAGGTAATATCTTGTATTGGACCAACTTTTGTTGATGAGAGACTAAGGGCTTGTCTACACTGGCACTTTACAGCGCTGCATATTTCTCGCTAAGGGGGGTGAAAAAACACACCCCCGTGCACTGCAAGTTTCAGCACTGTAACGTGTCAGTGTAGACAGTGCACCAGCACTGCTGGTAGCTACGCCTCCTCATGGGTTTTTTCGAGCCACAACTACACAAGCCACATTAAAGCGCTGCCATGGCAGCGCTTTAACATTGCTAGTGTAGACTAGCCCTAAGGCTTTGTCTACATTTTGCACCTTTTGGAGACACAGCTGTGCCGCTACAAGGCACGCAGTTTAGCTGCTGTTTGTTGGTAGGAGAGAGCTCTCCTGCAGACAAAAGTCTTCCAGCCTCAATGAGCGGCAGCAGCTTTGCTGGCAGGAGAGTACTCCTGCTCAGAAAGTGCTGTTCACACCGGCGCTTTTTGTCAGTAAAACTTTTGTCATTCAGGGTGTGTGTGTGATTTTTAACACTCCGAGCAACAAAGTTTTGCCAACAAAGTTCCAGTGCAGACAAAACCTGAGACAAGCTGTGTAAGCTCGAAAGTTTGTTTTTCTCACCAACAGAAATTCTGAGCTAAGGCTGAAACTGTCATTTACTAACTCACGAGACCAAACTCTGTTTTCAGCTATATACCAGACTCCAGTGGAGTTGTCTGGATTCACATTGTTGTAAATGAAACAGAATCTGGTATATTACATGTAAAACACACACAAGCTTGTGACTGCCATAGCAAGAAAGTGCCACCCAGAGTATCAAGATAATAAAAGGGCAGAGTTAAATCCTCTGTGCATATAGGGAATGTGTCCAGGTCCAGAGTGCACCATGTCAGCCCTGGGGCATGTCTACACTACAGCTGCTACAGTGGCACAGCTACAGCTAGGAAAGGATTTTTCCAGCTCTCCGAGACGGGATAAAATTCTTCCATTGACCTAGCCATATCTACATCAACTTAGGGTTAGGTTGGCCTAACGACAACACTCAGGGCATGAAATTTTTCACAGTCTTGAGCCACATAACTAGGTTGACATAATTTTTAAGTATAGAACAGGCTTTGAATTTGCTCTGCACAGAGAGGAAAAGAACGGAAGGGTGGGTGGGATGACACATTTAATAAGAGTGGCTGCACAAGAGAGCTATCTCTACCCTCTGCCCAGCACAGAGGAGCATTCTGTGGTGATTCCAAATAAGATGGAACAGATGGCCATGGTAGAAAGGTAAAGGGAGAGGCCACTGAATCCACAATTATGGGGCTGCACAAGAGAGCTATCTCTAACCTCTGCCCAGCACAGGAGGGTTCTGTGGTGACTCCAAATAAGATGGAACAGATGGCCATGGTAGAAAGGTAAAGGGAGAGGCCACTGAATCCACAATTATGTGAATCCAGTGCACCAAATCAAGGAGGTGCAAAGCTGGAACAGACACTAATCCAGCCCAAAGCTGGAATGGTGGCTGTGTGGCCCACATGCACGTTGTGGGGGTCAATTCCATTCCTCCAACCTCCACCTTCCCCACACCAAATTCTTTGCACAAAGCCCACGTAATTGTTTATCTTATTTGGACATCTGGTTATCTGAGAAAATCAATTGGGGGTGCGCGTGTGTGTTGGAAGGATAATTAATTTCACCATAGTTCATATAAACACCATTGTTATTTTGAATGTGGAGTCTGCATTTTGTGTGGGCATGCAGATCCCTGTAGTAGCTTAATAAAATGACACTTCCATGAAGCATCAATTATTCTGAAACAGCAACAAGTTATTTTAAGATCAGACTATGGTGAAACTACTGAGACTTGATTCTAATCTGCTGTTTTGAATAGGTAAAAAGAAAACCAACAGTAACTGAGGGAAAGCAGTTTAGCTAATATTACTGGGAACCACACCTAGAAACAATAAGAGAGACTCTGGTGTTTTCTGGTTTATTAATCACAGTGAAACAATTATAGAGATACCTCCCACCCACAGATACTCTGCATCCCTACCAGAGCCCTAGAGATCCAGTTTCCTGCTATTTTCTAATAGATTCTGGATCTTAAAAAGTTATACTCATATTTCCTGACACTACCACTTGGCAGACTCTATACAAAGATCTTTGTTCTAATTTTATTTGTTGAGGTTGGATATTTAAATTAAAACAGTTTAAAAACTCTTTCCTGCTTCTTCCATGTTTATTCCATTCTACACAGAACAGATGTAGGTTGCTCATTATGTTTTATGCTGAGTTTTAAACCCTTTAATTTAGTTCAGTACATACAGAGCTCCCATGGATCAAACATTTAGCCCATTTTTAGCACTATATACAGGAAAATAATAACCTACTAGGAATGAAACAAAAACAAAACACCCACCCATCCACGAAAAATCAGAAATTTTAAAACAAAATATAACATTGCTTAAACATTTGTCATACATCTACGTAGTTATACCAAAGTAAGTGTGTAATGTACACAAAGCCTCATATATGTTGGGGACACTGGAGCATGGTAACTCGAGGGGATGGAAGACCACGAGTGTCTATGAAGCCCCCTCGCACTAGGCCCAAGTGTCCTTGGTCCCCCCCAGCCTGGAGGCACTCGCAGCAGCTATGTGTACTAGGCCCAAGTGTCCTTGGCCCCCCACCTGGAGATACTCACAGCAATTATGCTGAGGATCTGCAACAATATGTTGCAGAGTCAGACTGCCTGAAACTAAACAAGGCCAAACAGGGCAGATATGGAAGAAAAATGCTGAATAAAGCAGCTTTATGTATAGTTTAACAAATGATACAAAAAACAAGGGAACGAGCAGGTAGCTATTGGTTGGCTATATGGATACTCAGGGCAGCTTGCTATTGGATAAGTATGCTGAAGATAGGATGTATAAAAGCCTGTGTAACTTCCTGCTCTGTGTGCAGGATTTGAGATTCTATTCTCCCTGTACCTTTCTGAAGCTTCAAATAAACTTTTCTGCTTCTCCACCCCGTTGTGATTATTGGGTGAAGCACACCGGGTAGCGAACCAAACCCTGCTGTTGTTTTGCCTCTCGGCACTGGGTGCCAGCAACATATAGATGATGACCTTTCACACCAAGTTTGTGCTGGCATAACTACAGGAGGTGCAAGGCAACAATGAATCACTTAGGACGCACTTAGGACGGAAGAACCCAATGCACAGCTACAGACTAGGGACCGAATGGCTAGGCAGCAGTTCTGCAGAAAAGGACCTAGGGGTGACAGTGGACGAGAAGCTGGATATGAGTCAGCAGTGTGCCCTTGTTGCCAAGAAGGCCAATGGCATTTTGGGATGTATAAGTAGGGGCATAGCGAGCAGATCGAGGGACGTGATCGTTCCCCTCTATTCGACATTGGTGAGGCCTCATCTGGAGTACTGTGTGCAGTTTTGGGCCCCACACTTCAAGAAGGATGTGGATAAATTGGAGAGAGTCCAGCGAAGGGCAACAAAAATGATTAGGGGTCTGGAACACATGAGTTATGAGGAGAGGCTGAGGGAGCTGGGATTGTTTAGCCTGCAGAAGAGAAGAATGAGGGGGGATTTGATAGCTGCTTTCAACTACCTGAAAGGGGGTTCCAAAGAGGATGGCTCTAGACTGTTCTCAATGGTAGCAGATGACAGAACGAGGAGTAATGGTCTCAAGTTGCAGTGGGGGAGGTTTAGATTGGATATTAGGAAAAACTTTTTCACTAAGAGGGTGGTGAAACACTGGAATGCGTTACCTAGGGAGGTGGTAGAATCTCCTTCCTTAGAGGTTTTTAAGGTCAGGCTTGACAAAGCCCTGGCTGGGATGATTTAACTGGGAATTGGTCCTGCTTCGAGCAGGGGGTTGGACTAGATGACCTTCTGGGGTCCCTTCCAACCCTGATATTCTATGATTCTATGAATCAGGTCCAAGAGAAGGAGCAGCTTGGCTCTTCACTACTCAGAAGTGCCAGGCCTTACTTACATGCAGAAGTTGCACCGGTTTAACTTACAGGAGTGCAAACCCATTGAGTTCCCCACTCTCATTTGGGTCTAAGGGCAGGTTATTTGAGTTAAAATAATAAACCAAGCCCAGTTTTAACAGACCCAGGTGCGTCCACACAGCAGCCCCTTAGAGCCAGTTTAACTGACGGGCTGACACATCCCACTGGACATGACACCGGCCCAGTGTCTCAGCACCACACGCCTTGGTGCTCATCACTCCAGCTCGAGAAAGGTGGCCAGGGGCCAGAGCAGTTGGCATGAATGGTTTCCGGGCCCCTGCTCAGGGCAGCCGTATGATAGTGTATGGGGGGGGGGGGGTTCCCCCTTCCAAAGCCCAAGCCCTCCCCCATCCTGGCTGCCAGGGGAGGGGAGGGGAGGAAAGCCATCGCTACCCACAGGCCATTGGCCTTGTTGGGCCCCAGCCTCCCCGTGAGGGCCCACCCCCATGAAGGCCCTCGGTGCCCCTCCCCCACCACTGCAGACCACTGTTTTCCGCGCGCTCCCGCGCGCGCAACACCCCTTCTCTTCCCCCGCCCGGAATCTGCTTCTCTGAGGCGGCACCCCTTAGCAACAAGGCTTACCTCACCCTGTACCAATCAGCGACGAGAATCACCCCTCTCTCCCCGTCCTGGTTCCAGAGCTTTCTTCGTGGCCTCGCCCGCCTGACTCTGTGAACCAATCAATGGCCCGTCTCTCTTCCTCTGCACCAATCAACGCCGACAACTGGCATAACCCCGCCTACCGTCCTCTCAGTCGGCGAAGCTTCCAGAGCTATCTGGTAGCTTTCTCACCGTACCCCGATATCCTTCCGCGCCTGAGAGATTTCGATTATTCGGAGGGAGAGCTGTGGATTTCTCACAGGGAGGAACAGACATACCCTGAGACTTCAGGAAAGGATTTGTGACGGGGAAGGGTCTGTATCCCTCCTTTGGTGCAGGGCCATTGCTTGGGACTATTTTCTGCAGCGGACTGACACTATCTGTGCGTGAATGGGTGGGGCGTCTGGCGTCCCCAGTCTTATAAATAGGAGCCGGTGCGCAGAGAGCTGCGTAGTTCACAAGCGGACAGTGTTGTTATAGTTGAGCGGTCTCGGCGTTGACAGGCTGATTTTATAGCCTTCCACGTAAGTGTCCAAGCCGCGGGAGGTTAACGGTAAGAAGCGACACAGGGCAGTGTGAAGGGGAAAGTGGGGAGGCCACTCGCTCGGGAGAGTAGGGGCGATTAGTGTGGGGACGGCACAGAGCCGCTTAGGGGAGTTGGGGGCACAGCCTCTGGGTTTTGCCCCTCTCCGCGTCTGTGCGGGAAGGGGGCCCGGTCTAAGATAGCGGAGGCGGCGGGCCGCCATTGCGTTGCCTTCCCGGAAGTGAAGAGTGCTGAGTCACGGGCGCTCATTGTGACTGGGGAGGGAAGCGGGGCGGTCCCAAGCTCCGGTAACCCGCGTGTGTCGCCCAGAAGGGTCGCGGAGACCGGGATGGGGGCGACCGAGTGAGCGCTCGGGTAAGTAAAGGCGCCGAAGAGCGCGGGTGGGTGGCGCGGCGTTCCCTCCCCTGAGGACGGGAGCGCTGGTGAAGCCGCGAAAGGGAAGAGCTGGGTTCCCGGCTGCCGGGGAAAGGGCTTGAACTTGCTAACGTCTGATACCACCCCTTGTGGACAGGAGACAGACATGTTCTTAAGCCAGCAACATAGGGGCTGGTTAGGGTCCAGGGAACCAGTTATGGAAATGTCTCACCAAAACATTTTCTTTATCTAAATATAGAGACCAGGGAAGAGTTCTCGGTATTCTGATTTTACTGATTACTGAGCTTTAGTTTTCTAAACTGAAATGTTGATGTGAAGCTTAAGGCTCTGTGTTATGGGATGACTTGTGTTCTGTAGCAAGTTTAATCAATATGGGAAGTTAGAACTCTTTCTGATACCTCTTTCTGTATAGTTCAATATGCAGATCTTTGTGAAGACCTTGACTGGCAAGACCATCACCCTAGAGGTTGAGCCCAGTGACACTATTGAGAATGTCAAGGCTAAGATCCAGGACAAAGAAGGCATCCCACCCGACCAGCAGAGGCTGATCTTTGCAGGCAAGCAGCTGGAAGATGGCCGTACCCTGTCTGACTACAACATCCAGAAGGAATCCACCCTCCATCTTGTGCTGCGTCTGAGAGGTGGTATGCAGATCTTTGTGAAGACCCTGACTGGCAAGACCATCACCCTAGAGGTTGAGCCCAGTGACACTATTGAGAATGTCAAGGCTAAGATCCAGGACAAAGAAGGCATCCCACCCGACCAGCAGAGGCTGATCTTTGCAGGCAAGCAGCTGGAAGATGGCCGTACCCTGTCTGACTACAACATCCAGAAGGAATCCACCCTCCATCTTGTGCTGCGTCTGAGAGGTGGTATGCAGATCTTTGTGAAGACCCTGACCGGCAAGACCATCACCCTAGAGGTTGAGCCCAGTGACACTATTGAGAATGTCAAGGCTAAGATCCAGGACAAAGAAGGCATCCCACCCGACCAGCAGAGGCTGATCTTTGCAGGCAAGCAGCTGGAAGATGGCCGTACCCTGTCTGACTACAACATCCAGAAGGAATCCACCCTCCATCTTGTGCTGCGTCTGAGAGGTGGTATGCAGATCTTTGTGAAGACCCTGACTGGCAAGACCATCACCCTAGAGGTTGAGCCCAGTGACACTATTGAGAATGTCAAGGCTAAGATCCAGGACAAAGAAGGCATCCCACCTGACCAGCAGAGGCTGATCTTTGCAGGCAAGCAGCTGGAAGATGGCCGTACCCTGTCTGACTACAACATCCAGAAGGAATCCACCCTCCATCTTGTGCTGCGTCTGAGAGGTGGTATGCAGATCTTTGTGAAGACCCTGACTGGCAAGACCATCACCCTAGAGGTTGAGCCCAGTGACACTATTGAGAATGTCAAGGCTAAGATCCAGGACAAAGAAGGCATCCCACCCGACCAGCAGAGGCTGATCTTTGCAGGCAAGCAGCTGGAAGATGGCCGTACCCTGTCTGACTACAACATCCAGAAGGAATCCACCCTCCATCTTGTGCTGCGTCTGAGAGGTGGTATGCAGATCTTTGTGAAGACCCTGACTGGCAAGACCATCACCCTAGAGGTTGAGCCCAGTGACACTATTGAGAATGTCAAGGCTAAGATCCAGGACAAAGAAGGCATCCCACCCGACCAGCAGAGGCTGATCTTTGCAGGCAAGCAGCTGGAAGATGGCCGTACCCTGTCTGACTACAACATCCAGAAGGAATCCACCCTCCATCTTGTGCTGCGTCTGAGGGGTGGCTGTTAGTTATTGTGGACCATGCTTTACATGATTGCCAATAGCATTTGTTTTTGCACTGTAGCCCTTTAATGTCTTAATATTGTAAGTTAAATACAAGTTGCAGTAACTGCTGAACAGTCTGTGAATGCTAATAAAGTTTTTTGTTGCACATTACCTGATGGTCTTTGCTAACTGTGAAACTCTAGTACATTTTACCCAATCTTCATGCAATAAAAAAACTTGTTTCATGGAGGGGCGTGTGGAGGTTTAGCTACTAATTTCTGATGTTGATCTTACTTTCAACAAGTCAGAATTATGCAAAGTAAGGTTGTAACACTTATCTAGACTATTCTCCGTTTATTATGGAACTTCCTTGGTATGTTTAAGGATGTTATTACTATAACTCCTTCGGTCTCTTGAGCAGAGTCTGGTTCCTCTGGCTATAAACAGTTGAATGGCTTGTTCTTATGCAATGCTTAGTAGAAGCTTTTTTTCCTCTAGATTATGCCAACTTTAATAATGTTGCTTACACTAATCTTTTAAGGAAAAAGCCAAGAGTAAGTCTTGCTGTTTGACATTTGAATTGTTTCCTTAGTGGGAACAGAAGGGACTGGGAGAACTGAACATATTCTCAGTTCTCTGCTGTTTCTTCTTTTCAATCTGTAGATTGCATCAACAGTACTGAATTAAGAGGAAAACACTTCACTGGATTTTTACAGTTTACTAATAAAAAAATCAATGAAAATCACTCATTCACACATGGGGGTATTAAACACATACATGAAATTTTGGCCCTGATTTTGAGCAGAGACTGAAAGTCTTTCTAGCTTTGTAAGAGCTAACAGTCATTTACTAGTGCTACACTTATTCTTATTAACTAATCTGGTATTAGTTAAATAGTGGGCTTTAGTTTTAAGTAAAGGTGTTGTGATATCTGGAGTGTTTCTATGCCCGATAACTTGCCTACTACTACGTCATGCTTTCATGTAAAGCACTTTGTTTTTTCTCAAGTATAGCAGAACCAGTGTTAGCTCCAGCAAATGTGGGTGTTGAAAATATACTGTATAGCAACTCAATATTGTGTAATTTATGGTGCATAAATACACAGAACTAAACTCATAATGAAAAGCTTATAGAATATAGTGTAACCATATCCACTGGTGCTCTTGTTGAGGAAACTTCACTGTTTCAGTTTGTGGGTTCTTCATAAATAGGTGGGATATTTCCTGTAACAACTAATTCTAGGTTGAGGGAGTTTCAACCTTAAACATTTCTATGGGAAGTTACATTATCAATGTTAGCATCAAATGGTGTGTTATCCCATTAACAAAATACATTTTAACTCCTGCTTACAGACTCCTTAAAATAACTTCTACACCAAAGGGTAAAAGTTTGATGTGACTCCCTTTGTAAATAGTTTCTATCAGCAAAACATTGACAAAATGGTAGAGAAAATTATTTGATTCCCCTCTACATAAGTAAACATAACTGAAAATGATTTGGTCTGGTAATTTGTGGTAATTGGCTTATTTTACGCTCTCAGTGACTTTGCTGCATTCAAAGTGAGTCACTTTATGCTCTTTTTCCCAGAAGTAAAATTGTAGCATTTAATTTGTAAAGTGCTTTGGCAGCCAGCTAGTAGTATGATACAGTTCTTGTACTGAGTTTGTAGCAAAACTGATTGTTCCTAACTATAATAGGTCTGTTGCAAAAGATTCCTGCTAAAACAGGTCTCCAGGCTTTTCTGGGATGTTGTGAATTTTTGGAGATACGTACATGTGCACAAAGTTACAAGCAACTGAAAACTGGGTCTGTAATGGGAAGTGGGCAGGAACAACCTTAACATGCTAGCAGCCCCATCTATAATACAGATTTATTATTCTCAGAGCCCAGTAATAATGGTAGGTTAAACTGAGCACAAGATTAGTAGCCAAATTGTGATATTCCCCTCTGGTACCTGGGCAGGTGATCTGCTAGGTCACTCTAACCCTCGACTCTGGGAGCCAGCCTTACCCTGCTCTGCTGTGAGAACCCCCACTCCTGGGCTGTTCACACACAGCCTCTGGTATGTAAGTTCCTCGCAGCTACTTGCAACCGAATGACTAGCCAATATCTTAGTCCCAGACAACCCTAGGAACCTCCATCTTGCAATGTTCAGTTGTGCCTGCTGGATGCTGCAAGCTTATGAGTTTGTCAGTTTAACAAATTGATAATGTACCAGGCTTGTAATCCCAAAGGGAGTCTCTTGACACTTCAAACCAAATGCATTGCTTTAGGTGGAATAAATACAGATAGTTAAATATAAAAAGATTTTAAGTGATTATAAATCAGATTTGGTCAAATGAAATAAAAGTAAAATGTATTCTAAGCTGTTAACACTTTCAATGCCTGTACAAACTTAGATGCTCCTCACCACAGGTTGGCTGGTTGCTCTTCAGCCTGCCTCTCCCCTTTGATCAGCGCTTCAGTTGCTTAGGGCTTGTCTACACTTATAGTTTATAGTGCTCTAACTTGCTGGCTCTGGGGGGTGAAAAATCACCCCCCTGAGCGCAGCAAGTCAGTGCTTTAAAGCGCTCGTGTAGACAGGCTCTGAGCAGTGCTCAGAGCAAATCCCCTTGTGGACGTGGATTACCAGGAGTGCTCTCCCAGCACTCGAGCGTGACCATGTTAGCACTTCAAAGTGCTGCTGCAGGAGCATTCCTGCGTTCGCTATTTGAAGTTTCTAGTATAGACTTACCCTTGGTGTGGTGGTGTCTGGATGTAGGTGGAAGAGCATAGCAAATCTCTCCCTTGGCTTTGTGCATGTGTGTACCTCCCCCCCCCTTCAGTGTCACGTGAGCATTACCTCACTGCAGTTCCAAACTGACCAAAGGAAGGGGGGTGACTCCTTTGAGAGTCTAACATTCTTTTCAGAGTAACAGCCGTGTTAGTCTGTATTCGCAAAAAGAAAAGGAGTACTTTTATTGCTGTTTAGGCCAGTGTCCTTTGTTCCTGTGAGGCTGGGCTGGGTTTGTCCCATTCCTGCCCTGATGAGGTGTGAACTGCCTCTCTGCTCTTGGAGAGTTTTTGCCTGGGCTTATTTTAAGCCGTGAGGATACGTTTTCAGCCTCATAACTACATACATGAAATTATAACCTGTAACATTATTGTAACAACAATGATCAGTGCATCATGAGCCTTCTGAGGACACCCAACATGACAAACTTTGCATTGGATACCACACAATCATTTTACAAGGATGGACATGGGGGTGCTGGGTGTTCTCCCGAGGTACAGAGCATTATACCATATAATCAGGCTCTGATAACATCCTCACTGCTTCAAACTGCGTTTTGTAACGGGCCTCTGCATTTCTGCTGATAGCTGTGGTTAATTTTTCCCTTAGTTGTCTTTTGGGTTCTGGAATTTTTTCTCTGTCTTCTGTGTTTATCTGATGCCCAAATACTTCAATCTGTTAAGGCAAAAAAGGAACTCTTAAATTGAAGACAATATTGTAGCAATATTTAATAATTTACATCTTACTTAATGAAGACTTTGAGTTGTAAAAATAGTAAAACAGGCTTTTTAAAAGATTTGTCTGGAAACATCTAAAAAAGGACTTTTACTATTCTGTAACAATCTCAGAATGTAAACTAAGACTTTGATAGCAGCAGGGTATTTTTTTATCAATGTTTTATGAAACAACATTTGCGTGGACTCTTCGTGCGTATTAATGGCCTACTTGCATTAATATGGATTGTTTCCCTCTTAGGCTACCAACTCTCCCAGCCAGTCGTTCATTTCCTAATGCAAGATTGTTTAAATATATATCTAAATCTAAAACATTACCCTACACTGTTACTTTTCAGGAGGGGCATTAGTATTGAAACATGGCAGATTTTTTCCTGACCTCAGGAACTTGTTTTTGGGACATGTGCCTTTTTTCTTGGGTTTCCTTCCCCATCGTTTATGATGCTTTAAGACTCTGTGTTGTCGTAACCTTACATTATTAAAGATGGTTGGGTGAGTCTAGTCCACCTGCAATTTGTGCCCTGTTAAATCAGTTTTTAAAAAAATCACACCCTTACATAAACTGCTGCAACTTTGTAGTCCAGGCCTGACAACAGTATGAGGATTAAGTGGCTGCATCATTTACACTGCTGCAGTAGTCACTGATAGAAGATAAACAGTACTTTCCCCCCTAAATGTACACTGCATAACCATAGGGTTATAGCATTAAGGGGAGAGGCAAAGGGTGAGTAAGCATATGTAATACCTCTGCATTTTTGCAGTCCTGGTTGTAGTTCCAAAGATGTTCTTTGGTAGCTGCATTCAAAGAGTCATGCTCAGCTGCATTGCTCCCATTAGCAACTGAAAAACACAAAAAATAAATTCCTTTTGGACACTGGGCATCAGAAACGTAAATTTACAACAATTTTAATTCCTTATGGAATATAATTGTATCCTTGAAGCTTATTTGGAATAGTGCTGTTTTAAACAAGACAAGCTGTTAATACCCACTTTAATGCTAGGAATAAATCATTGGAACCTGTTCTCTCAGTGCAGGCCTGCAACTCTCTTTGGGGTTAACTAGACACATGGGCTTAGAGAGTCTCCCCCGAGGGCCTATTTTCTTAAGCAGAAGCAATTACATTTTAAGCCACAGGATGTCATCATTGCTCCACAGAAGTGCTGATTTAAAAAAAAAACTTCATTTTTACATTTTCACTGACATTTGATTTTCATTGCAAGTTTTGTTCAGCAGGCTATAAATATAGAGCCAGAAAGAACACATCAAGTGAAAGGACATTTTTACCTAGAGAAGAATGCAGTTACCCTCTTAACCTTACAGATGGGTGGTTCCTCCAGAACAGGCACATTGGTGGGGAAGTAGAACTAGATAGAAATGCTGTTTTGGATAATTGGGACCTAGAAAGACTTTTACGCTTTGTCTATCAAGATATGCACTGCCCAGCATCAGAAGCTTATATCATCTTGAAAATAGTTGGGAAAATGTCCTCTACTTTATAATCCTTTCCTTGGATAGCCATGCAGAAGAGAGCAAATCATCCTCCAAGTAGTTTTCTATCAAAATAATTCAGTCAACTGATAATTCTTGTTAGCATGTAGCTAGATTAGATAGACGTAGTAATAGGAGTCCAGATTAGGAGAGGATTGGGTTTGGGAGCTATATAGATGTAGAAAACTTCAAATATTGTAATGTAATGCTAAAATTTGATAGAATTTTATAATTTAAATTAATACCATGAGAGGTTAGAACCCTGGAATCCAGTCCTGACAGAGGATATATTTAGTAATATCTTAATTTTAGATATGACATTCACTGGTACTAGTAAAGGGATATCCTTATATTTATGATATTTATGTAAATCAGCTTTATTTTTTCAGTGCAGTGACCATAACAGGATTTGTCCAGAGCCATTATGTACCTGACATCCATGGTGTAGAATTATTTTTTGGTCTAATCTCCATTGGGGTGCACAAGTGGAGCAAGTCTATAGCAATCACTGTTTTGGAGATGGTTCTGAACCACTTACCCATGGTATAGATGGATAGAGGCAATATACTTAAACTTCAGTTACTGGTAAGTCACTTTTCTGTACTGCAAACAGCATATGCGATATATATATAGTATTAATCACAACAGAAAACTATATTTGAAACTTATTGGTAAAAAGAGGAATATGATCAGTCAACAGATATTTCAGGGACTTTATTTGATTTCTAGCTTTTCAGAAAACCATATTACTTACTTGTGTTTGCAGCCTGCATTAGTTGTTCAAGTAGATCCAGTGTTATGGTTTTTGCTGTTTTGCCATGAATTTCCCTGGTCCTATTTGTGCCATCTGTAACTAAAGCAAAGGCTACAAATGTAGACTCACCACTTTTCAGGCCAGGAGTAAATTTCTTAATCTCTTTAGAGATAAATAACGTATGGGTGATGAGGCTCAACCCTGATGAGGAAAGGTTTCCATGAAACTCCCTGATGGACAGTTATGGAATGATCTTACACAAAAGTTTTTCCTAATCCCAGGCTGTTAGTTGCTGGTTTATGCTCTAAAACATGAAGGTTTATATCTTGTATATATTTGTATTTGTCCCTCTCTCTTGTGCTTCATTAAAAAAAAATATCTCCAGCTTAATCTTTCCATGCTAGTGAAATAGTGCACTATACTGTACCTAAAGCAGCTGCCAATGGTGGTGGGTGAGTTAAGGAGCTGTCCTGGTTATATTTGGTAACTCTAGACCAGCGGTTCTCAAACTGTGGATCAGGACCCCAAAGTGGGTCGCAGCCCCTTTTGAATGGGGTTGGCAGGCTTGGCTTAGACTTGCTGGGGCCTAAGGCTGAAGTCTGAGCCCCTCTGCCCAGGGCTAAAGCCAAAGCCCGAGGGCTTCAGCCCTGGGCAGCAGGGCTCAGGTTGCAGGCCCCCTGCTTGGGGCTGAAGCCCTTGAGCTTCAGCTTTGGTCCCCTGCCCAAAGCAGTAGAGTTTGGGCTTTGGCCCCCTCACCCAGGGCAGTGGGGCTTGGGTGGGCTCAGGCTTTGGTCCCCGCTCCTGGGGTCGTGAAGCAATTTCTGTTGTCAAAAGGGGGTCACGGTGCAATGAACTTTGAGAGCCCCTGCTCTAGACTAAATAACCCCCTCCAAGGAAAAATGCCACAAAAGGAATAGGGAAATCCAGCCTAAGGTAGCTGTGGATGTTCTAATTATTCATATATAATGCCTGATACTTTAAAAAAACAAAACAAAATACCTGATAAGCTCTTGGCTTCAGTAATATGTTGTAGCAATGAGTTCCACAAGTTAATTTTGCAGTATTGTTAGCCCTTCCTGGGAAGAGAAACACCTCGCTAACTCCTCTGGGATACTGAAGAGCAAGTTTGACTGATTTCAAAGGCAGCCCGAGTCATCAGCTGATTTCAAAGCTCACCCCCAGTCCTTCAAAGCTGGAAGGAATGTGGAGCATCACTGATTATAAAAATAAGAGCCGATCAGATTTTTCCCCAGGGTACCCTCCATGTTCCCATAAAGCCTTTATGATATAGATGTGTACGTGATAAGAGCCATGTAACTTTCACTAACCTGTAGGAGGTGGTGTTTGTACTGGAGAAGGTTGAGGATGCAACGTCTGAGATGGAGTCAGGGACTGCAGCGAAGGTGCAGGTGCTGTGAGGCTATAAGAGAGGAAAGACACATTCTCATGTATTCCAGAGGCATACTCCATTGTGACACATGCTGTATTTGTTTTCCTGAAGTCCCTTTGCTGCTTCTTTCTATCACACCTTTTTGCTGATACTGAGGCAATGTGTTTTCTGTCTGAACGGTGGGTGATAACCTGCCTTTCATTGTCAGACCATCCCCTCCTTTTCACTCCCTGTCCTTTCTTTGTCCTACAAACTTGTGCATAAAGAGGGACAATAACAGAGGTGAATGAATTCCAGATCAGGAGATACCTGAGTCCTTCCTTTTGCTTGAGGCATAATATCATAAATAACATAAAAAGGATCCTATGTAAGCAATACAGATTTTCAGTTTTTATTTTTAAGTGAATTTGATGCTAATGAAACACGTTGGCTTGACAGTCCTGAAAACTGATGTCTTCTCTTATCCACAGAATGGGTACAGCATGGTCAGCAGCAGTGCAATCTTTCCATGCACTCCCAACTAGTGTACCATAACCCTCAGCTGAAAGAAACCATATAGGGGCAGTGGATAGCTGAGTCTCCGTGCCCTTTGTGAATCACACTCTTAATCCTTAACCTCTCTGTTTAAAGGTGCCAGTTAGTGCCACTTATGTTTAGAGCCCTGCTCTGACACAAATTTATATCCACGGATGTAGACTGGTATCCGCAGAACCTCAGGGCTCTCCCAAGAACTGCAGCGGTGAAATGAGCATAATGCGGGGCTGCTGCTACCAGGAGCTAGCGCCCCATGCCGGCAGCTCCTCTGGCACAGCTGTACCGACCCCAGCCCTGCTTAGTGGGGCGGCACCAGGATCACCAGCAGCTGTCCCTGGTCGTGCTCTTGTGTTCAAGCGGCGCACACGCCCCCAGACGGGAGACGCAGATACCTGCATGGATGGGACGGGGGCAGGGCTGGGGGCGGTACAGGCACACTGGGGGAGCTCCCAGCATGCAGCGCTAGCTCCTGGTAGCGGCAGCCCTGCATTATGCTCATTTCACCCCTGGGAGAGCTCTGCAGTTCTACAGATACCAATTTATATCTGTGAAATATCTGCATCCATGGATATAAATTTGTATCTGCGCAGGGCTCTACTTATGTTGTTGGAGTTTATGAGGAAGACTCCATTCCACCAGCTCATTTAACAGGATTCATTCTCCAGAACTGTGGGGCAAAATTTCCATAGAACTGGAGGACTGAATGGCTCAGGGGATTGGTAATGATATAAAGCCACTTTCAGTCATTGGTTCCACTCAGAGACTACAAAATGTGTATCAGGTACAATAAGTACTTAGATAGTAATGACTTTGAGCTGCTGTCATCTTCATCTGTATTCATAGATTCCAAGTCCAGAAGGGAGCCCTGTGATTATCTAATCTAACCTCCTGTATAACATGGGCTAGAGAACTGCTCCAAAATAATTCCTAGGTCATATCTTCTAGAAAAACATCCAATCTGGATTTAAAAAGCAATGATGGAGAATCTACCACAGCCCCTGGTAAATTGTTCCAATAGATAATTACCCTTACTGTTAAAAATGTATGCCTTATTTATAGTCTTAACTTGGCTGTCATCAACTTCCAGCCAGTGGATTGTGTCATTATCCTTATTTTACAGATGGAGAAACTGAAGCCCAGAGAGGTGAAATGACTCGTCCTAGGTCACCCAGCAGCAGCCTGGTGGCAGAGCCAGGAATAGAACACAAGTCTCCTGAGTCTAGTTCTCCATCTACTAGGCCATACTGTGTGAGTGGAACTCTGACTGAAAGTGGCCTTATATCATTACCAATCCCCTGAGCCATTCAGTCCTCCAGTTCTATGGAAATTTTGCCCCATGGTTCTGGAGAATAAATCCTCTTCCCACTTTTGGTCATATGACTTAGAAATATTTGGTTGGAACTGTTAAAATATTTGTTACATTGTAGTTTGCTGTATTTCATTTGGGATTTTTTTAAGGCATTAATCACTCTGGTGCATTACAAAACCACTCTGGAAAGTCTTGGGGATGTTATCTTGACTAAGATCATTTTTCCCCCCTGAGTGTTCTCTTTGGTAACATATTGCACAGCATCTTACCTTCCCTCTGAGTATGCATCAATAGAAAGCTACAAGAGAAACAGAAAGCAACATTCTAAATCAAGATTTTTTTAAACAGCTTTGAGATTAGCTCTCTGCCTTCACTATGTCTCCAACTGAATACCCATGTCAGAGCTGTGGCGGGCCAGCTTTTCAATATCAGACGAGACAGAGTGGGCCTGGGAGAGTTTCACTCCTTCCACAAAGGTACCTCTCCCAGTCTATTGAACAAGGGTTCTCTGAGCTACCTCTGGAAGGTTGGGCTGTTTGGTAGTATTGTTGACAGAACATTCATTTGCATCAGTGTTAGTACAAGGCAGAATCAATGCTGCACCGGATAAGTACGTTTTCTCTGTGGGTAACTAATAAATCTAGAAGATTGAAAGGAATTAAATTAGGTTATTTATAATAAATTGCTTTTCTATAATGCCCTTCATTCAGGTATCTTAGAACACATATAAACATTAAACTTCATAACCCCAGTGGGATATGCTGTAGTAGTTATTGTTCCTACTTTGGAGATGTGTAAACTAAGGCATATAAAGGGATCTGTGACTTGCAAAAAGACATATATTGAGACAGGATTAGAATCCAGGAGTATTGAGCCCCCAGCCCTCTGCTCCAGCTACTATAAAAGACTAATTTAATTCAAATATGGTTTCTCCATTGAATGGAATCCCTGAAGACCAAGACGTAAGACACAGATGCTAATCAGAACAACCCAAACAAACAAACTTTACCAGAAGTTTCTGAGGATTATAAACTGATTGATGTGGAAATGATTGTGCTGTCACAAATGGAATTAAAAACTAAGATGGAGAATAACAAAAGCTTAATTAGTAAAGACCTTGTTTTCATGTATAAGTGCCTGATGATAATGAAGGAAGAAAAATAAATTATTTAAGCATCAGCATTTCTAAACAGAATGTTCTTAAGAGTTGGCGATGAGCCCTCATGGGCTCTTTATGACCTGTAGTACTTAGCAGTGTCCATTTGGGCTCATTTTAATAAATTCAGCTCTTTTATTACCCTCTTCTCCATGAGTCTTTTGATTTCAGCTTGCAGCCCATTGATCTGTGCCTCTGCCTTCCTCTGTATTTCATAGCGCAATTGTTTCTCCTGGAAGATGTAATTTGAGATGGCAAAAGTGAGTAAATAATCTAGACATCAAAAGCCATTTGTGTCTTCTGGCATCTAGTTTACCAGCAGTGATCAGGAAGGCAAAGGTCAATGAAAATTCTGTTGCAACACTACAAGAGAACAAGCACAGAAAACATTTCTATTAGGGCTGTCACGCTATTAAAAAATTAATCACGCTGTTCAACAATCATAGAATACCATTTATTTAAATATTTTTGGATGTTACAACACAGAATACAAAGTGTACAGTGCTCACTTTATATTTTTATTATAAATATTTTCACTGTAAAAAACAAAAGAAATAGTATTTTTAATTCACCTAATACAAGTACTATAGTGCAATCTCGTTATCAAGAAAGTTGAATTTACAAATGTAGAATTATGTACAAAAAATCTGTATTCAAAAATAAAACAAATGTAAAATTTTAGAGCTTGCAAGTCCACTCAGTCCTACTTCTTGTTCAGCCAATCGTGCATACAAACAAGTTTGTTTACATTTGCAGGAGATAATGCTGCCTGCTTCTTGTTTACAAAGGCTCCATGAAAGTGAGAACAGGCGTTCTCATGGCGCTGTTCTAGCTGGCGTCTCAAGATATTTGCGTGTCGGATGCACTAACGATTCATATGTCCCTTTGTGCTTCAACCATAATTCCAGGGGACATCCGTCCATGCTGTTGACAGGTTCTGCTCAATAACCATTCAACATAGCGTGGACTGACACACATTCATTTTCATTGCCACCAGCAGAGGGTTGGTTTTCTTTTTTGGTGGTTTGGGCTCTGTAGTTTCCGCATCTGAGTGTTGCTCTTTTAAGACTTCTGAAAGCATGCTCCACACCTCATCCTTCTCAGATTTTGGAAGGCACTTCAGAGTCTTAAACCTTGGGTTGAGTGCTGTAGCTATCTTTAGAAATCTCACGTTGGTACCTTCTTTGCATTTTGTCAGATCTGCAGTGAAAGTGTTCTTAAAATGAACAGCATGTGCTGGGTCATCATCCAGGACTGCTATAACATGAAATATATGGCAGAATGCGGGGAAAATAGAGCAGGGTCACACAATTCTCCCCCAAGGACTTCAGTCACAAATTTAATTAACACATTATTTTTTTAACGAGCGTCTTCAGCCTGGAAGCATGTCTTCTGGAATGGTGGCTGAAGCATGAAGGGGCATATTAATATTTAGCATATCTGGCACGTAAATACCTTGCTACAAAAGTGCCATGCAAATGCCCATTCTCACTTTCTGGTGACATTGTAAATAAGAAGAGGGCAGCATGATCTCCTGTAAATGTAAACAAACTTGTTTGTCTTAGCAATTGGCTGAACAAGAAGTAGGACTGAGTGGACTTGTAGGCTCTGAAGTTTTACATTGTTTTGTTTTTGAGTGCAGTTATGTAACAAAAAAATCTACATTTGCAAGTTGCAAAGACAAAGAGATTGCACTACAGCACTTGTATGAGGTGAATTGAAAAATACTATTAATTTTAGTTATCATTTTTACAGTGCAAATATTTCTAATAAAAAATAATATACACTTTGATTTCAGTTACAACACACAATACAATATATGTGAAAACGTAGAAAAACATCCAAAATATTTAATAAATTTCACTTGGTATTCTATTGTTTAACAGTGCGATTAAAATGGCAATTAATTTTTTTGAGTTAACTGCGATTAATTGACAGCCCTAATTTCGATAATGATGCTCGGGGTTGTGTCCTATGGGAATTAAAACTATGTTGGGCAGATTTCTGAGGTTCTTGCTAAGAGTTCCATATGAAGGCAGTGGAGGATGGGGGGCGCTTATATGCTATTGGAGGTGGCCTCTTTAGACAACAGATAAAAATTAGGCCTCAGCAACTTGTCATTAAATATTTGATGGCCTCTTTTGTAAGAGTAGACGTTAACCGTGACATCCGGGCCACTTTTGAACTCGTGCTGCCTACAGTAACTAAGTTCCTTCTGCAGCTTCAGTTGGAGAAGCTTTTCCTCTCTTCCTAAGGACCTCGTTGTGTGGTGCTACTGCTCGAGACGGACGGCTGTGTCCCACCGCAGAGAGACTGTGTTTCTGTGAAGAGGAAAGTGACCCTGCTACATTGCAGACTAAAGCCTTTTAGGATCCTTCAGAATAAAGCTCTGCAGAGATGTAAGGGATTATGGCTGAAAGCATGTTATTTCCATACAGCTGCTGCTGCTGTGGAGGGGGTGAAGAGGTAATTACAACTCCAGTTTGACTCATATCCTGTATCAGCCATGCAGTTCCTCTTCCTCTCCGTTTCTCCAAATAGTGCCTGTGATAGTTGTTCTTCCAGATAGATCCTTTGTGCTTCATAGGTTCCTTTAGTCTCTTCCAGAAGCTGTAGTAGTCTGCCCTCTTGTTGCCTATCATTCCATTAAATAGTTAATTTCAGATGGTGGGACTATTTTTTTTAAAAGTATAGCTCACTTAACATACACAGGTTACATAACATTCCCAAACTATGCATCACGGGAGGGTTTTCAGACAGTGTTTAAGATGTCCCCCCGCATGACACTGTATATTATATGAAAAATGAGTGCTTGGAGAAGGGGTACAGCTACCTCCATGCTCCTAGTTAGCAGTAAAATAGATTCTTTGGTGGAAATCAGACGAGGGGGCATGTGATGGGGGAGCCAAGGGGCTAAGAGTAGAAAGTCATAAAGGCTGGAGCAGTGTGATGGGGAAGTGCTATTGTAGTCCTAAATCTGGGAATACTGGGATTGTTTTGGGTTGGGCTTTTTTTTTGGGGGGGGGGTGTTTTTACCTCTTTTGTTCCTCTTCTCTAAACCTTTGCAACCTTTCTTCCTGTTTCAGTCTCTCCATGTGCTGCCTTTGAAACATCTCACATTCCTCTCTGCAAACCACAACATACTGATTTTTTTTTTAAAAGGTATGTGTGGGTTTCCACCTCTACTCCTACATCCGAGACAGAGCCCCAAGTGTACCTTTTCCTTCCCCTTACAGTTTTATTCCTTTCAGTGCCTCCAAGTCTTATATCTGGCTTCAAGGGTAACCATGCACCTGGCTTTGAAGTTGGTGTTCTTGTTTAGATTGTCTTTTCTTGGTCTGCTCGTCAAGAAGGCAAGCACTGCTGGCTGGAGGCCTGGGGACCCAGTAGTGTGCTCTTGGGCTTGATCTCCTTATTGGCACTTGCATTAAGTATCTGCACACCACTGAGGTGATGCCAGTGAATGCATTAGTCTTCCTTAGAACCATTTCTCCTGAAAGGAAAGAAGTTATCCCCTCACACCTTAGTGTAGTAGGGATACACACCACTAACTGCAAACCATTTAGGAGTTAACAGTGCACCCACCCATTGTGAGTCAGATGCCTCAAGCTTACATCCTGATACAGTCACAACAACGGGACTGGTGCGTGCATGTGAAGGAGTTGTGTATGTAAACGGGCTCCACTGATAAGCACTTCTACGAGCCAGGAGATGAATCTTAGAATTGAATTAACCACATACACCCAGTGCTACTGCTGCTTTGCTTTCCCATGTCCCTTTAGGAAACTATAGTGCATAGTGCTCTGTAAAAGAAGCCACTGATCAGCAGAGCAAGCACAAAATAAATTTTATTGAAACTCTCAATTTCTCCCTTTTCTAGTTGAGAGTGAATTTCCTTCCCCAAAATGTGCCTGGGAAAGGTCTCCAGAATTCCACATTGTTTTGGTTCCTGGAACATTTAAGATGCCGCAAGCTTGCAGAGAGTACCCATAAATGCAGAAGACGAAGTAAAACTGCATTTAATTCTGATTAAAGAGACAAGGTCAGGGAGGTAATATATTTTATTGGACTAACTTCTTCAGGTCTTCTTTGAGCTCTGTGTATACTCAAAAGCTTGTCTCTCTCCAACAGAAGTTAGTCCAATAAAAGATATTACCTACCTTGTCTCTGTAAAATCCAGGACGAATACAACTACAACTTTAATTCTGAGTGTTCTGCTAGCGTTAGGTTTAAATATAGTAATGTGTAAATATCAGGACTTGAGCTCACTCATCTGCTCCACAGAGAGCATTAACCTGACAAAACCACAGTGGGTAATGATTTGCTCATTAGCGTACTTATAGCATTGATGATAAAGTGGAGTATGGGAGGTTGCCAGTGGATGGTGCTAAAGTTTTTGTTAATGATTGTATTTAGGGAAGGACTCTCTAGGAAAATGGGAGCAGAGGGACAGGAAGAGAAACTTTTAAAGTCAGTGGTTGAGACAGCCTCTCTAACTCCATCTATCCTCAGGGTGGGTAGGAAATCACAGGCCTGTATTCCAGGGCCTGCGGTGTGCATTATCCCCTAGGCTCCTTAGAGGTAAGGCTGGTAAATCTGTTTCAGTTCCAGGTATAAAGTGGGAATCTTTGTATACTTTTTGCTGTTCATGGAGGTTGGATAATAATGAAGCTAGAAGGATCAGTTTCACTGTTTACAATCAATGTCATTCTCTGGCTGTCACACACTTAGCCCAGTGCTGTTGGGTTTGTGACCCAAACACCTTAGGAAAAGATTTAAATTCCCCTTTCCCTTCAACTCTTCTTTAAAATTTACCAAAAGAAAAACTGTGAAACTACTCCTAGGCTTATGCAATGAGCTCTCTGTAGGCCTCTGCCTGCATGAAGCTTATTGCAAGATTTGTGTCAAAATCTAATTCAAACTGCCCCCCCTTCTAATAAATTTTACAGCCGATCCCTTAAAGTTAGGCACAAAATACTCAGTGTGCTGGGAGGTCCCACACTGAATCCAGCTGATGGAGAGTTAATTTCTCTGATCAAGTCTCTTATGGCTCGTAGCTGCACAGGTGAAATCTGTTGGTATATTAAGGTGGGGCTCCTGAGGGGAGCAATCAGGAACCAAATGCAACAGAGTGCCATAAATGTGGCTCACAGGCAGAAGTGTGAGATCTAAGGTTAGCAGCAAACAGACTAAGGCAGGCCTCTCCAAGGAGGCGGAACAGGGCACTAAGCTTTAGAGGATTTTTTTTTGGTGGTAGCACATCAAGGATTTTTGATAGTTGTTGGCTTAAAATCATTTGATAAAACCTGTTTACCTCCAAATTCTGCCAGTAAACACTTGGGAGGAAAACCCCATGTCTTTGGAGTACGCTGACAGACTCTGTTGGCTTACAGTTCTCTAACCCTTTTTAATAGGTATCCTGCATCTTCTCTATCTCAACCCTGAAGGTAGAGTAAGGCAAGGATGGAGCTGCTCTGCACCCACTCTCATGTATGGTATAGTGCCCCCTGCAAAAATGCAAACATGGTTTCTTCTGTAATGTAGAAACGTATATTTGTTCCCCTTTGAAAACTGCTCTTGGTGCCTTCCCCTCCGTGCCCTTGCTGGGCTGTGTCATTGATAGCACCCCAGGTCTGTACTGCTTCACTAAACAAAACATGATTTGGGTCCATCTGCACAGGTGAGACCAGACTATGCTATAACAACTCCTTAATAGTGGTGGTTTTGCTAGTTGTGACACATGGCTAGAAAGGATTAAACAGGGCCATTTGAGATGTTAAAGGCTGCAGTCTTGGAGTGACCTACCCATTTTAATGGTCACAGCCCTGGCAGTAATGTTGAGAAATACATGAGTACTGTATGGTGACAGTAATGCCCAATAGAGCTACCTTGCCTGTCTTCTGTCCTGAGGTCTGGTTCTTGGAGATACTGGTAGTCTGTACAAGTAGTTCCAGGGAGGCAAAACTGTGGAGAAGAAAATAAAAACCGTGAGAACATGACAATTGTCAGCTTTCTGAAGAGCACACAGAGATAGCCAGACAACTGCATCAGTTCCCACAGACGTGTTCGACATGAATCCAGATCTGAGTTGATAAAAGTTCCATGCTGAGTACATACTGCTTCATCTACACGTGTATATATTCCATAGCCTGATTATAGAATTCTCCAGAAGAAACATTTAGAAAATATTGTGAAATCTGCTAACAAATCACTGGTAACGTAAGTGCTCATCTATCAAACATCAGCTATTGGGGCTTCCTATCCAGGTTGCTTTAAGAGCATTTAGTCACCAACTTCCTTCTCTATTGGCAGGATAGCATTCCCGTGGAACAGGAAGTCAGGGTTTTTTAGGGACAGTAGTGCTGGTTAAATTTTCTATGTTCTGCACTTTTACATTTGTAAGAACTGTGCCTAAGTGCAGAGGCAGTGGCCATTTTCTTCTCAGAGTTGCTGCAGCCTGTACAGAGGAGATGCCTGCATTGTGCTCTCCCTCGCAGAGACTTCACTTTTTCTTTCTTGCTGTTTTTCCTATAATCTGGAATAAGACTGAGAGCATATGGTTCCTTTTTTGGATATAGGAGAAACAGTACTTGTCTATAAACCAAGATCTATCACGTCTTGTTACATCATGGTAGTGTTCTGTCTTATAACTAGGTCTGCATTTGCCTGGTATGAGCCTGTTACTTGAATTGTGTTATGGATCTAATAGGAGCCATAGCACAATCCACTAACAAGGTTAAAACATAATTTGGGTCCATCTGCACAGGTGAGACCAGACTATGCTATAACAGCTCCTTAATTGTGGTGGTTTTGTGACACATGGCTAGGGTTAAACATCCTGCAAAATAAATAACCCTCAAAAGAGGGTGGAGAGATGTTTGTGTTTTTGTGTGTTTACATATGCATGATTAGAGTCCACAGTGTAATCAGCAGTCCCTGTCTGTGCTGTATTCTGATAATTCAGAGGTCAAAAGAACATCCTATCATTTAAATGAATTGTAAACACGGGATATCTTGGTATTCATCTCTTTTTTTAAATGTACTGTGAATGGTGGAGGAACAAGCAAATGGTCTTATGTTAATTCATATAGCTAAGTACCGGTGATGGACCTCCTTCAAAGTTATTCTAATGACCTTTTGTTCCCTGAGGAACCCCAACTTGTCAAAAGACATGAAATTGTATAAAAGATCTTTGGGTTCTGATTCTGTCATCTGAGATCTGCTTTGGCTTCATCAGGGGAAGTTTGAGTCACAAGACTGAGGTCCCAGTTATGCTGGTACGCCCTGAATGTGAGATTTGGACATTGGACTATAAATTATGAACTATTTCTGAAAGAACTCTTTGCAACTACAAAGCTCACCATTTCTGCTATGAATCTGAACCTCAATGAATTGAACTTATGTCTGTATGTATATTGATCTTTTAACCAGACTCCCTCTCTCTTTTGTTTTTTAATAAATTTTAGTTTAGTTAATAAGAATTGGCTGTAGCGTGTATTTGGGTAAGATCTGAAACATTCATTAACCTGGGAGATAATGTGTCTGATCCTTTGGGGTTGGTAGAACCATTTCTTTTATATAATGAAATAAGATTTACAGAAATTTTCATCATATTTGATGTGGGTACCTGGATGGAGGCCTGAGGCTGGATCACTTTAAGGGATCTTTGTGGTTTGGACTTCTGAGTGTAACCAGTAAGGTAATAAAGAAGATGTTTTATGCTGGCTTGGTGAATCTAAGTATTGGAATATCCACCAGCTTTATGGGCATACTCAGTGGTGAGCTGGAGCCGGTTCGCACTGGTTTGCTAGAACCGGTTGTTAAATTTAGAAGCCCTTTTAGAACTGGTTGTTCTGCAAGGGACAACCGGTTCTAAAAGGGCTTCTAAATTTAACCGGCCAAAAGTGGCGCCTTAGGTGCCAACTCCATGGGTGCTCCAGCCCTGGAGCACCCAAGGGGAAAATTTGGTGGATGCAGAGCACCCACCGGCAGCTCCCCGTCCTGCGCCCGGCCCCAGCTCACCTCTGCTCTGTCTCCTCCCCTGAACGCACCGCCCTGCTCTGCTTCTCTGCCCCCCCCCCCCGGCTTCCCGCGAATCAGCTGTTCACATGGGAAGCTGGGGCGGGCTGAGAAGCAGGCGGTGGCTTCACACTCAGGCCCAGGGAGGTGGAGGTGAGCTGGGGCGGGGGTGGGTGGGTGCGAGGAGGGCTGTCCGCACTGCAGCAGGTAACCCGGGGAAGGAGGGGGGGTCGTGCCGCAGGGGAACCGCTTCCTGCCCCAGCTCACCTCCACCACCCTCGGCCTGAGCAGGAAGCTGCCGCCTGCTTCTCAGCCCTTCCCGGCTGCCCCAGGTAAGCATCGCCGGGACTCCCCACTTTGCCCCCCGGCAGGTCTCTCTGGCTCTTAGGGGTGTGGTGGGCACCCACTACGGTGGCCCACGAGATCCTCCTGCCTGGTTCTGGGGGCAGTCAGGGGGCAGGGGAGGGGGGTGGATGGGGCACGGGTCCTGGGGGGGGGGTGTCAAGGAACACGGGGGAGTTGGATGGGGCAGGAGTCCCGGGGAGTGGGGGTGGGCAACGACCCCCTTGTGGGGTGAAGAGGAAACCGGTTGTTAAGATTTTGGCAGCTAATCACTGGGCATGCTGCATCTAGCTGGGTATGTTGTTTTTGTGACACCTATTCCAGGTGCAAGTCTTGTGCAATGCCAGATGCAGGATGTGATCTCACCTTGTGTGGGATCATGGACTGGGAAGGGGTCACTGTCATCTCTGTGTAGCTGGCTGGAGAGTTCTCTGAAGACGTGTTTTCTGATCACGTCTTGAAATTCTTGCACAGACAGAATTGGCCCTTGAGTCCTTAGAGCTGTTTCCACCTGGCCTGGCTGAACCAAACAATAGGCAGTGATTTATGTCCCAGGAAAATGGATTGCAGTTGCCGTGAGATTTGTGGCATATCCTCGCTGCCCTTCCTTTATATCTCTGCACCCTCTTCTGTGTCGGGATGCGGTTGAACTTATTTTTTTAATCTTTCTTTTTGTCACTGACTCACCTCCTAGCCTCAGTGTTAAACAGTCTTTGTCTCTTTAGCTCCACATTTTATCTACCCCAAACTATGATTTCTGAAATAAAAGTTATCATGGACTTGAATCTTATGAATGAAATTGCATATTTTGTGAGAAAGGAAATGTGACACTTACTGACTGACATGTCTTCAGATAGTCCCGAAGCAATAAGATGAAGGCTGTGCTGAATGCAGGGAGGCAGTTATATGCTGGCTGATCAAGTCCAATGATTACCTGGTCCCAGACATAAAGCAATGTACCCATGGTCAGGTAGCCTGTGAAAAGGTGCAGAGTAACCCTTTTACTACAGGCAGGGATGTGTGTATGCATGAGATGCACCAAGTTTGGAAGATCTGTTGGTCATTACAGGAATGAGTTGCACAATTACTGCTCTGCCAGGAGACTCTGGGTAACTGAGACTCTCGTTTTATGTCTCTGTTTGCTAGTGGTTGCTTGTTGTTCCCCAGAATGAGTAGGAAAGGGGAGAATGAAAGATGAGCAAATGTTAATTACTTTCTAAATTGCTTCATCTGGGTGAATTTGTGGACAAATTGACTCTTTTTTTCCTTTCTAGAGATGATCTGAGGTGTGATTGTCTCTGCTAGATTTAGCCTTGCAAGGCTGGCTAAAAATATTAGTGGAGATGCAATGGCATGGACATTAGCACAGGCTAGCATTGTGAGTATGTACCTAGGGTCCTTGGTGTGATTATACAGCTGGAGTTGAAGCCCACGCTACTGTGTCTACACTGCTGTTCTTAGCCATGCTGGTGTGGGTAAAGTCAGTATGAGTATGTCTACCTGTGCTGTAATTACACCAGAGACTGCAATGTAGCTACACCCTAAGGACCAAATAAATGACTTCCGTTTATTAATATCAGTGATACATTTGGCCCTATCTCGCTGTCTTCCCTCCCGTTGGAGGGAATATCTCGTACCACTGTTCTTAATACACAACATCCTTTGTTCTCTTACAAGCTAGACCTTATGTGGAAAAGCCTGATTCATTTTAGGATTGGAAGAAGTTGGCTTGTGACTCATTTAAAAACCTCAGTAAGGGCCTTACCTGCAAAGACCGTACTGATGGCTGGTTGGACCATGTGCTGCAGTGCCTTCTGCAGGGGTTCCTGAGGTTCCTCTGCTAGGACACAATGAAAGAGTTCAGGGTAAATAGATTCTGCATAACAGTTGGAATTTACTTGAAGTTTCAGTCAAGCTCAGAGACAAACATGCTGGTTGTCTCACGAGCTGGTGACTGTATTTAAATTCTACAACTTATATAGGGCCAGATCCAGTGGAGCTCTACTGATGGACACCAGCTGAGGATCTGATTGATAGAAAAGCTTTCCGCTGAGATGATGAACAGAGTATCTTGAAGGAAGATAAGGCTTTGTGTTTCACCTCCTAGGGAGTGGGCAATTATTACCATATAATACTTCCGTTATTTTATTTACTATACAGCACAATTACCTGTCTGACTGTAAATGCCTCGAATGATGTTTGCCAGGTCCCTGTCCTTTTGCTCTAACATTGAGGTTGCTTCCTCCAATATATTGGCACTGGTGGGATCCTAGAACAAGAAATAACAGCATCTGTGTGAGAAATTAAAATGCATTGAGGAGAAGGGACACTATGTCCTATTGGCATCTTTTCTTTATACAGTTCTCAGAAAAGGTGCTGTACAGAACTAAGGAAAATGCCTGATGCTCCATTCGTCTCTCTAAACCCAAGCTGTTTTATTCTAGGGAAACAATTTCTAAGGCAAACTAATGGCCCAGTGACAGGTTTCAGAGTAACAGCCGTGTTAGTCTGTATTCACAAAAAGAAAAGGAGGACTTGTGGCACCTTAGAGACTAACACATTTATTTGAGCATAAGCTTTCGTGAGCTACAGCTCACTTCATTGGAGTGTGGCAACTCCTTGTCTATACAGGTCGTGGAGAGAAACTGAAGAGGGTGAGTGCACGGCTTTCCCCTGATTCTACATGGGGCACGACCAGTGCAGATTTTATCTATGTTTGTGGGGGACTATGCGTGTGGCATAGGAGCCTGTGCTGTGAGGTGCAGCCAAGGCTGGAGCTCCATGAGGGAGGATGGAGAGCAATGATTTGTCTCTGATCCCAGACACATGGACTCAATGAAGCCTCTGTAGTCAGCTGCACCCTCTTTCTCCAGAGATGCATAGCCGGCATCTGACTCTACCTTGGTGGAAGAGAGCCTCATTAACTGAGGTCGAAGGTTCAATGAAAGTGATAAACTCTTCAGCCAGAACAGCAGAAATGGAGTCCAAGCATAGGCTGGGGGCAGCAGTGTCTAGGACGACTTGCAGCAGAGGCACCAGTAAAAAATACTCTGTGTCAGGCAGATTCGTGGCTGTGCCTTGAGGCTTATGGTAATAAGAGAGGATGTTCCTCAGGGCTCATGCTGCAACTGAAATAAAAACCCCAACTTTTTCGGAGTCCTTTTTTCCCTGGTGTTGTACACAATCTTTTATTAGTTGCAAAAAGTAAAGGTCATGGCTTCACAATCACAAGATAACCACATATGACTTCACCTTTGTTATTTTTCAGGTGCTGGAAGGTGGGTTCGGTGGACAGCAGAACCTGAGACCTCAGGAAAATCTCCCGCTCCTTTGGGGATTTAGCTTTATTCACTGCTACTTGGGACAGATACTCCGTACGTGCTGGAAAGAAGAAGAACAAGGGAGGCCATAAAGGAGCCACAGCATTTACTTTTTGCGTGAACTTTAATGTGTTCTCATACTTCACCACATTTCTTATAAAGACACTACTAGATCTCTCTGTGCAGTTGAACCCACTTACATTCTTGATGATCTTTGTCTAAACTTTGTACTGAGATATATGCATTGGTTTCAGTGGGGCTGCACAGGATGCAAATTATCATAGAATTTGACTCCATGTGTGTAATGACTGCGCTACCCTGAGAGATCACTTCTGAAAATAATTGGAGCAAACTGATCCACTCCAAAGGCAAGAAAGGTACTCTTCAGAACTATTTTATGAGCCCCTGGAATAAATAAGGGAGGGAGATTGCTCCAACCCTCTCTTCAATTTTGTGGCAAGAATTTTAGCAAGGGCCTCCAAGGAGCCCCTTCGAGTGTTTCATTTAAAGGAACAACATCTCTGCAGACCAGTGAAAACCACTGGATTTTCATCATGAGAGATGTGAAGCTGTTTACACTCGTCATTCAGACTGTGAACAGCAGTCTCCAGGTATCCTGTCTTTTGTGGTGTGGATAAATATTAATCCCTATGTGTCATACCACACATGAATGGCATAGATAGGATAGATTGATTTCTAAACGTGCCCAGAAGTTGGGATGGTCAAATATTTTAAAACAAAAGAAGGAACCATTGAAATAAATAAATACCTTCGGTATTAGACAGGTGCAGCCTCCCGGTGAGCCTTCTCAAGTCTGCAGGGAGGGACTGGTTGAAAAAAGCTTGCAATTTCCCCTTCATAGCTGGCCTTTCCTCCAGCAAATTCATCTGAAAAACAATGCATAATTGACAGCAGCTAAATTCTAAATTAAAGCCTTTCAGTATAAGGACAAAGTGTCCCTTCTATATGATATGGACCCCTGCTGTAGTCATGGAATCCAGTGAAACCGCTCAATGGGAGTTTTCAGACATGAGGTATATAGAAGCAGGTCTAGTATCTGCTTCAGGCCTAGAGGGAAGATGGAATTTCCTTATCTATAAAATCACTTAGAATAAGGAGGATAATTAAATTTAGGGTTTCAGATCTGTCTGTCATCAGCTATATTTATAGATAAAGCAAAGGACAGGAAGTCAGACATCTGGGTTTTATTCCCAGCTCTGCTACCGATTTGCTATACTGTCTTGAGCAAGTCACTTAGCCATTTATAACCACTGAACTATTTACAGTTTTCAAAATCAAGAGTGTTACAGCAGGAGGAAAGTGAACTCATTTCAAGCATAAGAATAAGGACTGCAAATGGGAAATCAGCCTGGTTCAGATTTTTCCATCCTGCCTGCTTCTGTCTGGTTTGCCCATTCCTGCCTAAGTTAGTTGTATACAGCAGCTGTCAGGCTGGTGTGCAGTAAGATGAATGACATGCAGGCACTAGGCAGGACTGTTGCTTTATAGGTCTGTGCACTGCTCCATCGGTGTAAGATTTGTTAGGGAATGGATGAGTGGATTTATTCTGGTTCAGCTTGTGCTGGGGAGTGGGTCGTTGGACATTGATAGTTTAGAACTGGCCAGGTTGCTGGCAGCACCTCTGCTGTGGATAGATATGAGATAATCAGAGATTCAATGGACAGGAAGCACTGATTTACCTCATAGTCCCTTTAGATGGGCTTATGTTTGGCAGGTGACCTGTCCACCTAGCTGAGTGACGGTGGAGAGAAGATCCAAGATCAGAATGGAACTTTGCCAAGTGCTAAGGAAAGGACAGGGTGGCACATTCCAGTGTTTGGAGTTGGGAGAGGAGGTATTGGTCTTTCCTGAGCAGAATGAATGGATGCTCTAAAGTGCAAGTCAAGAGGGACTGAACTGGGACCTCTGCACTTATGATGTTGAACACATCTTAGCTTGCACATAGAAATAGAGAGCCCTGAGCCACTTGGGTCCCAGAGCGGCAGTTTTGGTCTACAATCTGAGGACAAAATCACAAGCTGGATTCTTGGCAAATTTCATGCCATTGGAGCAATATAGATGAAGGGCTACAAAGGAAACTGGTTTGTCTTTAGACTGTGCAACGATTGCATCAGGTTGGAACAGCTGCAGGTCACATTAGTCCTTTATTTTGAATTTTCATGCAAATAAAATAACCCTCTTAGAAAAAGATAGTAAATGTACCACTCCATTCTTGATGTGACTCAGAACCAGGGCTGACTTGTTTTTCAGACGATCACCAGCTTGCAGTTCATGAGCAACTTGAATGTACAGCTGCTCCTCTAGGCAAGTGCTAACTTGAGACATCAGGGCTTTACACAGGTCTCCTGAAACAGCCAGAAGGTTTCTTCAGTGTTTATCAGGATAATGGTAAGACAACCAGAAGATAAGTAGGGCGGTGTAAGTCAGTGATTTAGCCATGAGTGTATGGCTAACATTTAACTATTGTAACAAAACTACAGTCACCAGATATTGCTGAAGCAGGGCTCAAGCCTTTTGGCATTTTCTCTTGCAATGCAGCATTGGAGTTACACGGCAAGTAAAGTACTAGCAGAAGCTGTTGTGCCAACGGAGGAGAAGCGTGCATCTTGCCCTGATTACTACCCAGCTAAACTCAGTGTACTTGGATACAACAGTGATGGGCATGGTGTAAATGCCCATACAGAGACTAGGAAAGAAGCCAAAGTTTCATGGGCACTTTATTGAGCTGCTCAGCAAAATAAAGTACTTTGATGACAGGAAAAAAATGAAACAACCGGGTGGTAACCTAGAAGTTGAAGGAAGAGAGAGGCTGAATATTCTTCCCTTCCCAAGCTGTTACCTCCTTGGATGGCCTTGGCAGCTCGCTGAAGGACGAAAGCCTTCTCTGCCGCAGAGAGGTCAGTGAAGAAATGGACGTGGCTCTCAGTCATCTGCTGCTGGGCAGCATCACATAACTGCACTGTGAAGTCTCGCCATTCCTGCCCAACATAGAGGGGATTCTGTTAGGCCAGCCTCCCTTGGGCCTGGATGTTCATCCCAAATGTGTGAAGACAGCCACGCTCTCCATGGGTCAGGAAGAGGGATACAGAGGTGGACGTGTGCAGGGGGGGCCTCCACAGACTCCCTTCTGGCAGGCATTCCTTCAACCCTAATAATAATCCCCCTGAGATTGACAGTATTCCTGTCAACCGCCATCTCTGGCAGATGTTGTCACTGCAACAGTGTGTACAAGATCTAGAAAGTGGCAGTGCAGAGGCTTTATCCTTGGGCCTCCAGGGGACTCAAGCGTTGTAGATGATTTCATGAGACAGACCCAGCAGAAGCCCAGATGCTGTAGGCACAGCACATGGGGTCACAGAGGTCATGCAGGTTAGAGAGACTCTCCATCAGGACAGCTGCTGCCTTCTTAGTAAGTACAGCTCCAAAATGTCCCTCTATGACTCCGACCTTTGCAGTAATCACATCACTGGGTATTTTTACAGACAATTGTCTTGCTTGTTTCTCTAGCAGGGGGGCTTTCTGGCTTTTGTGCTGGTTGCTCTATGTTTCTGAAGCTTGCTCACATCAGATTGCCTCTGGCTTTTCAGAAACCTATAACCGACTGTTGCAATTCAGACCCAGTGGAGCAAGACTCATGTATACAGTCCATTATTTTAGCCCAAGGTGCAGAAGGCTCAGCCACACGTCCCCCAAACCCCTTGATATTAACTGCAAGACAGTCCCTCCTCCCAGGGCCGTGGGCTCAGGAAATGTGAATTCCAGCATTTGGCCTCAGCTCTCTGGCCCAAGATCAACAAAGTCCAAACTTTAAACCCCTTCCTGGCCCATCAGGACCTGTCCTGACTTTCTGTGCCTAATTCTACCATACCTGTGAGTTCTCAATGTGATTTCGGGCTTTCTGTAGCCATGTCAGAGTTCCTGAGCCACCTGCCATTGCTTCGGATTGTCCCAGCAGAGGAGTCCCACCGTTGCTAGGGCCTGTTGCTACAGCAGACTTTACAAAGGCTGTTTCTAGTCTGGCTGTAGCACTAGCCACAAGGAAAGTCTATTCACCCCTCTCTCTATCCCCTCCTCCTCCTCCTCCCTCCCCCCACCCAAAACCGCAACCTTCTAGTTATCTGTTGACTGACATCAGTTAAGAGCTGGTTTATTTCACCCTTTGCTTTGCAGCATAAATTAAATTCATTCAATCTCTTAATCAGTTTTAATTTTATTTATTCTACACTGAGTGTTATGATGTTAAAAGGATCTTGTTAAAGAGTTCTTTTTGTGTGAACTTGCTTTGTTTATTCGAATAACCCCTTTGAAACCTGAAACTGAAATCTCCTGTTCTTCACTGGCGCAATAAGCAATGACAGGGTGTATTTGCATTAGTCGGCTAGTGATGCACCTTTAGGTTCTCTGTGTAGGATGAGGTCAAAGGACAGCTGTCCAAGACAGGCACTGGTTGCCTGTTACTGGGCACACTGGTGTGGTTTATGCTACAAAATTCCCATGAACATTAAAAATCATTTTAAAAACTAAAACTCTGTTAAAAATGGATGTATGGGTGTGGTGTGGACTGTGTGATGTATCCTTCACTGTGATGTATCCTTCACTGATAGTTCTTCTGGTTTGAACTATAGTTTTGTTTGAGAGAAAAAAGCCCTCCTCTGTCCTCCCGAGGCTTGGCTGCCCTTTCAGTAGCAGCTTTTGGCCCAACAGCCACTTTCAACCAATTTCCTTCCATGAAATGAAATACTGAACAGTCTGAATTTCCCACCCAATAAAAATGGCAGCAGGACCACAACTTGCTTCTGAGAGGCCGCTTGGCACTTTGGAGAATGTGAGCAGTTTAATGGCTCCTTTTTTCCTCCCTACAGGCTGCTTCTATTATCTTTGTCGCCCGTTAACTCTTTCTCCCCAGCTATGACAGGCATAATGATTTTGCTTTTCAGGGGCAAGGTCCCAGCTATGCATTACTGGGAGCTGGTGCACAGTATGACACCATCCGGAGGGCCCACAAGCCAGTCAGAATGCAGCTTGAGACAGTCATTTCCCAATAGTGATTCTCAAGAGCTGGAAAGTCCAGTGCATGATGCCTTTTGTGGAGAAGCATCCACATAACATGCTTGCTGCATACTGCAAGGCACTACACTGCATCTCTGCCCTCATTCAGTGGGTGTCTCCTCTGCCCCTCTAACTGCAAATAATAGAGATATTGGGTCATGCAGCAGCCTGTTGGTGATGGGCCTCTTCTGCTGCTCATTCTGGACCATACAAGACAAACCAAAATGAGCAGGAAGCTCAGACCTGCTCATGTTAACTATTTAAAATAGTTCTAGTTGATATTGTGGCTCTGGAATATAACAGGAATCAGTGCGCACCACTGAATCCAAAACCCCTTCTCCTTGTCCCTCTTAATCCGGGCTAGATGTGAGGTTTATCTTCTGTTATAACTAACTTAATTATTTATATGATGTTGTTTCAAGGGTTGGCTGAAAGTACCATGTACAAGGCAGAAGAAATGATCCTGGCTGCCACCTGCACTTTGGTTCTGCTCTCTCAGAGCGCTGAGTACAGTTTAAATAAATAGAAATTATTCTTTCATGAGCTTCCTTTTTCCACAATCTCTAGAGTCTGGGAGGGCAGAGACAAGTGATGTGGTGTAACTGCCAGCTGGTCACATGGAAACATTCAGACTCGCAAAGTGAAGGTAGGGGATATTCATGTGATGTCTTTGTCATAACTATGACCTTGTGAAATGATTCACCTGGGGGCAGAGGGACAGTGGCATGAAATCTTTATAGTCTGTTAAATTCCTTTGACAGCCGTTCATGTAAAAGAACTAAAAGTTGTGCTCTAGTTCAAACAGGAATTAATTCCAGGAAGTTCTATGGCTCACGTGATACAGGAGGTTGGACTAGATGATCACAATGATCCCTTCTGACTTTATAAAGTATTAGCCTATTATTTATATCCCCACCCTTTTTAATGGAGTAATAGAAAACTGTCCCCTCCATAGACTCCAAGTTCAAGTGTGAAATTGTTCACTAGTGAAATAAGTTTGTTGGCCAGAAATCAGTTCCACTCAGACAAGTCTTGTGACTGGAGCCAAAGCACTGGGAGTCAGGACTCCTGGGTTCGATTCTTGACTCTGACACAGACTTGTATAAACCTGGACAAGTCATGTAACTTTTCTGTCTCACTTTCCCACTCTGTGAACTATATTAACACATACCCTGATGTTGTCTACGGGTGTGTGTAGTGTTGCAGTGATTGAAGAGAAGTATTTGCTATTGTGATAGTCAGTCTTTGAATTCTGTCCTTCCTAAATCCTATGTCAAAAGTTTCTATTTTCCCCGTCCTTCCTCAGCTTCTTTGAGGCATTGTGTATTTTGCTGTTCTGACCCAACAGGTGGACTCCAAGCCAGTGGAGTTAAACCAGTGTAAAGTTGGTGTGAAAGAGAGAGGAGAACTGAGCCCTGTTTGCATCTCTCTGCCTGTGCCGGATTTCTGTCATTTACTAGAATCTGAGTACTTGTGGCACCTTAGAGACTAACCAATTTATTTGAGCATGAGCTTTCCTGAGCTACAGCTCACTTCATCGGATGCATACCGTGGAAACTGCAGCAGACTGATCACTTTAGATAAGCTATTACCAGCAGGACAGTGGGGTGGGAGGAGGTATTGTTTCATGATCTCTGTGTATAAATAAAGTCTGCTGCAGTTTCCACGGCATGCATCCGATGAAGTGAGCTGTAGCTCACGAAAGCTCATGCTCAAATAAATTGGTTAGTCTCTAAGGTGCCACAAGTACTCCTTTTCTTTTTGCGAATACAGACTAACACGGCTGTTACTCTGAAACCTGTCATTACTAGAATCTGTGGCACAGTCAAAGCTACTAAGCAGGAAAGGAAAGCAAAAATAGCTTTACATCATTATAGAACCAGCTCTGTTTCTCCCCAGGGATTAACACAAGCATCTGAGAAACTGGCTTATGATTTAATTCGGTACCATTGAGCAGGTGGGTGGCACTATGGCTTCTAACAGGATTTCTGTTAGAGGCAGATTCTAGCTAGATGCTAACTTGGAACGTTTCCCTGGGGGATGGCCAAGTTTGCCCCTATGCTGTCTCGTGCCTGCAGTCCTTCCAGCTGAGAACTACTTTAGACTTGATTGGGCCTCTCGCAGTGTTGGGTAATGAGAGATCAGAACCTGAGCCCTGGGTTCAGTATCTTGCATGGCAATGCAGAATATAGTGACCACTCAAGATATTGGGCCTCGAGAGTGTTGTAGGCCCAGCTAAGCGGTGTGGTGATGTGGTTGGGGAGTGCTCTGAATGTCATCCTGCACCGACACTGCTGAAAATAGAGGGGTTACACTAAATCCAGAGGCTTTGAATCTGCTGGGGGGAGGAGGAGAAAGAACTCAAGAGACCACAGGGTGCTGGCTGAAGTGCTCTGCAACTGGTGAATGTGAAGTATACCATTGTTGGGAACTTACTGCTGGGCTGATCAGGCTACGCAGACCACATATTCGGCTGCACCGGCAATTCTTGCACCAAAGGTTCCCTTAATAAGATGTCAACTGATGGAATTTCCCTTCCCACAGTTGGACCCCACTATCCCACAGACGGGCAAGATATGGCCCACAAAGAAAAGACCACCGTCAGGATCTACCACCCTAATCTCAGATATGCAGCTCAGCAGTTTCGCTTCAGGTCTGGCTGGGATGAGGCGATGCAGACCATGTTGGAGAGAGGAATGGAACAAAATTCCCCATCTGCATTAGAGGAAGGAAGCTGAAAATGAACAATCAGTATGAAGTCCTTCACCTGTGCATTAATTTTATTGTTAGGAATCTCTTCTCTAAGTTTTGCCAACTCGCCTCACTGCTGCTTTGCAGCACCCCCAGCTGTTCCAGTCCTGGGTTCACCCACAGTGTAAGTGCCATGCAGTGTAACTGCCCTGGCGTGGCAGCTGTGTTCCCTATGTATCATACCTCTGGAGTGGGAACTAGGGTTTGTCCCAGCACCTTGCTCTCCATCATGATGCACCGAAGTTAGTCCTCCATCAAGAAGGAGCATGTAGATGAGATCAGAATTTCTTTAAAGACACAGCATCAGCTAACAACAATAAATAATTGAGTTGGGGTCTCTGACTATCTGCAAGGGGTCTTGTCCAGTGCTGCATCTCCTGGGAGCAATGGGGCATTGAACTGTGCTGCTGAAAAGTGGAGCAACAGAGCCCAGCTCTTTAGAACTGGGATGCCTTTGTGCTATCCCCTGGCTCGTGTTGTGCAGCTGATACTGTGGGTCTTTCTTGTTAACATTGTGGTTAAGCTGGTTCTTGTTTCATTCTGATCTCAGCCTTGCCACAGCTTGGGCATGTGAAGCTGGGTGCAGAAAAACTGACACTCCTAGGAAGTGGGCTGCTGGTAGACATTTCCGTGACAACTTCGCTCATTTTGCGGCTGATCCCTGAGCCTTGTGACATACTCGTGAGGAAAACCACTGGCTACAGAAAGAGTGGAGATAAAATTTACCAACCTCCCATCAGACCTGAGCCTGCTGTGGTTGACAGCCTCAAAACTCTACCCCGCCTCCGCCTGGGTGACCAGGGGTTAAGCATACAACCTGCAATGTACCCAGTGAGCCAGACATTGCCAGTATAACTGCCCTCATTGGCTCTCTAATATGGGTTTCTTTCTTACTGCAAAATCCATCTAATCACTTCCTGCTCAAGCGCTTTGCCACTCTTCCGTTATTTGCTGAGTGGCTAGCCAGTGCAGAATCAACATTTACTCCCTACAAGAAGCCTGGATTCCTCATAGGCACCAGCCAGGATCTCCGCCTAGGGATGCTCTTTCTCACTATCAGCATGCAGTAGTGAGTGCTAAAAGGAGCACAGTTTCTTTTGCAGGGTAAGATTAATCTTACCTCTGGGTAAGAGCTTTTTCAAATCTTCATTTAACCTTTGCGCTTTCGCTAGTGATCGCTGGTATTTGCCTTTGCACTGAAGGGGGGGTCAGCCTCTGAAAGCTTATCTGGGACCCATCTATCAGGGCAGCAGCATTTCTTGGGTGGAGCCCCAGCTCAGAATATGTGCTGTGCTTTTCATTTGGCTGCAGGTCTTGCTTCGTGCTGTGCAATTCAGAGTGGCTTGGTAGTTGACTAGCAGCCTGCTAAGGGGTGAATACACAGGGGAAAGCTCAGATGGGGACCAAAGAATGCCCTCTGGATTCTCCAGGGAGCCAGAAGGGGGATGTATTTCTTGTAAGATCTTTTTTTAGGACCCATTTTGCTTTTGTTTTTAAAGAGAACCTGAAATGCCTTCTGAGTAAATACGACTGTACATCTTTAAAGCACCAAGAAGGGATGGAAACTGCAGCTGAAAGAGAATTCAGGAACAAGAAGCCACAAAAACGCAACCTGGGTGTGGTATGAGTAATAAACACAGCTTTCTGAAGGCTTTGTGGCTGCCACAGTAAGTGTTTGTGGGGAGGGCATGAAGGGTGTGCAGGGGACTATGGGGTATATGTTTGTGTGTGCATAGGGGTCCTTGGCAATAGAATGGGGCCTAAGCTGCATGACTGAAGCCTTCTTATAACTTAAAATAAAATGGTTAATATAGACTTTCTTTGCATGTGCCTTTGGCTTTCTCTTGCTGTGAACTACATGAAAATTGCTTTGTAAACATACACTGCCTAGATCTAAATAAGCATCTCTGCATCCTAATCTAGAGCACAGGGCTTATACTGTGTTCCTCTGATGCTGCCCTGACATAGAATAGGGAGCGTGGCTTTCCAACTCTGCAGCATGATATTCCTGAGGAACTGTTAACTCTTTGCAGACAGCGCATATGCATAAGGCACTGCTGATAAAGGATGTTTAGCTTGAATTGGTCGTGGGTGTTTCCTTGCCTTCTCTTAGACTGCATGTAAACAAACCTTCAGTCATCTCTTCCTCTCGTGGATCCTTTTCGCGTGTGTTCAGTGGGAGCTTGCACGGATGGGTCTGAGATCTACCCAGATATTTGTAAAGAGAGGGCTCAAAATGATGGAAAAAGAATACCAGAAATATTAGATTCTGGTGGGTTGGCCTGGTACTGTAATGGTTAGTGCTCAGCTCTGCTATTCAGCAGATCTTGCTTCATTCTCCCTGGCTGGGAGCGATGAGGCTGCACTGTGCTCAGGCCAGGAGAGCAATATTTACCGGAACAGCAGCTGTACATGGTGTGTGTGTGTGCCCAGGTTGTTGATCAGCGGGTCAGAGCCCATGCGCATGTGGATAGCAGTGGCTGGAGCACACCACAGCTTTCAGGAGATGTTAGGTCATACGCACTCATGCCCCAGTATGTGATGCAGCAGTGCACAAGGAACATACTGTTTGTTAGGCATGAGTTTCTCCTGCAAATATGTCCCCCTCCCCCTTTCCTACTTCCAAACAAAGAACTGGAGCAAACCTAATGCTCTTTTCCAATGAGGGCCTGTTGTTAATAATCTTATCTTCTTGGGCCACTTGATAGCTAGCCTGTACTGGGTACATTAAGACAAGGACAATGGTGTCCGTGTCCTAAATGTTGATATTCGTCCCCCTCCTTTATTGCTGAGTCCTAATGGACTCCACACAGTACATTTTATCTAAGGACGCCATCCGTCAATTGCAGGTGAGGTTATCTCCCAAATGTGACACACTGCTTAGCACACCCTGCTGGTCTGTACTCTCTAACCTGCTTTTACAACTCTTTGGTTATTTCCCTGCCCCAAAGACTATTTAAGGACTTGATCCTCCCGTCTGATGGGTGCAGGCAAGCTCATAGACCTGGGCTGAGTCCCACTGAAATCAGCAGGTCGTTGAAGGGACCCACCTGTATAGATACAGTTGCAGGTACAGGCCCTTGAATGGTAAAAGTCTTTGGGGCAATGACTGTGCTGCCTTCTGCACAGCACTGAATAAACTCTAGGTGTTCAACAAGTAAATAACGAAGTTTCACTGGGCAGAGGGTACTAGACCATAGATCCCTGGATGATGGTTTGGGAATTTCTAGGAGGGAGCAGGGTTGACAGGGATGGACTGCAAGTGAGAGGTCTAATTCAGCTGCAATATTGAATGAATTCTCACTCTTCTGCAGATCTCTACTCTTACAGGGAGCTCCTTTGATGATCTGAAGCATCGTCCTACCAGACATGGATATCTCAAACGCTATGGTCAGGAAGCCAGGCCTGTCACAGAACAGGCTGATGGGTGTGTTAGAAACAGATGACAGCATCCAGGAAAGTGCAGCTGGTAAACAGGGAGAAAGCAAAGGGGCCAAAGGAGGGAAGGAAGAACCACCACCCCTGGAGACTCCTTACAAGAAAGAGAGCAGTGACTTTGATCCAAAAATCAAGATTAACTTGAATTATCGACCAGGACTTTCCAGCAAGTAAGTAATTATGGGATCTGCCCTTGGGAAGCCTTCCATTACCAAGTGAAATTCAAGCTGGTGCCAGAAACTTTGCAAGAGAGTGAAAATGCACAAGTCCTGCATTCGTCCTGGGGGGGTGGTACACAGATGGAGAGGGATACATACTACCCCTTCCCCCCACACTCAGAGTGTGCACCTCTGTCTGGAACCAGAAAGTGCTGAGGCCAATATAAACAAACAAAAAGGGTTGGGGGAGTTAACTTTTTTTTTTTTTTTTGGTCTTTGAGCTGAAAGAATTTGATTCTTTCTTTTGGCAAACTGCCGTGCCCATTGCTCTTCTTGCAGTGAAACCACGGCAGCTCCTGCATCGTGGGATATTGGTACATACTCTCTTGTTGAGTGTCTAGAACATGGTTAACTCTTCCATTTCTCCAGTAGCCAAAAGGACGCAAATCGCTTTGAAAGAGATCGGCTCTTTGGTGCTGTCTTGAGGGGTAACCCAGAGGAGCTGGATGGTTTGCTTGATTACTTGAGCAGGACCTCCAAATTTCTCTCCAATTCAGAATATACAGGTAGATACAAGCTCAGTACTCTGGTGATTTAACACAGGCATGCCTTGATGGTGGCCCGCATAGCTCAAAGGGTTTGTTGCTCGCGTTGAATAAGCACCAAACCAAAAGTCTTTAGGCTCACAACTCCCCCTGCCCACAATACACCCTTCCACCAAATCAAAAGTTTGGACTCTGAACCTCTTGCAGCCACAAACAAGAGTTTGTGTGGTCTAGGGCTCGAGCACGGGTCTGGGTGCTGCTCCCCGCTGTGCCCCTGGCTTTGTGTCATGCAGATCACTTCCTTTCTCCGTGTCTGACTTTCTCCATGTGTGAAATGAAGCTAATGATACTTTTACCCGCCTGTGTGCAAAGCACTTTGAGATCTGGGGATGTAAAGTGCTAAGCAATATGGGGTTTTTTTAAGCTCTTTGCTTCTAGTGCAGGCTGGAAATACCATGAGAAAGGGATTTTTAATTTAATGTGTTTAATGCTACATTGACAGTTAAGTTCTGGGCAAGACGAAACTGATGGTGCAGTCATGTACAAAACACAATTATGCCCCGCTCCATGCTGTCTCTCTCTCTTCCAGATGCCAAGACAGGTAAGACCTGCTTAATGAAAGCCCTGCTGAATTTAAAAGACGGGACAAATGCCACTATCCCACTGTTGCTAGAAATAGACCAGAAGACTGAGACTCCAAGGCCACTTGTCAATGCTGCATGCACCAATAGTTACTATGCAGGTAAGGGTTCTCCAGCACTGTGTGACTGACTTTGAAGTCAACAATTAGCAAGGCAGCATCTATGGAAAATAACAGGAATTGGATGGATGCATAATTGATAGGATGTTGGAGTTCTTCGTTTGTGGAATGGGTATACTGATGGCCTGGACACAGAAAAGGGAGCTGGGCATTTCTGAGTTCTAATTCCATCTCTGATACCTACTTCTCTGGCCTTGAGCAATTCACTTAACCGCTCTGTGCCTCAGTTCTGTCATCTGAGAAATGGGGGTAATACTGGCTTATTTACACAGGATTATGGTGAGGTTCTGTTGTTAAGGTTTGTAAAGTGCTTTGGAGAAGCAAAAAGATTACGTAGTATTATTCAGTGAAAACAAGTTACATTTAAGAAATGAATGAGTTCTGCTAAGCGGATTTGTCCTTTTAACAGCAAATATTCAAAAGAAACATACCTCTGTGTGCATGTATATTACCTTTATCTTTCTAGATCATTATTACTGCTTCATGGTCTTGAGGTCATGGGTCAGATCTGAGATCTTATCGTAACTCTAAGAGAAATTACACTGTTCAGCTCCTCGTAGTCTTGGGGGAGTTTGTGTCTGACAGCTCACATGCTCAGTGTCCAAACTGCATTTCCAGCGGTCGCTGTTGCAAAGTCAGCATTTGCCACAAGTTCCCTGCACACCGTATGTCTGGGAGTCCATGATTATTTCACCATATTGACAGTATTGCTGGTGGTGATTTGATACGTTGGTGGGGTTTTCTGGAAAGGCCTTTCCTGCTCCATCTGTCCATGGCACCATCGCAACAAGCTCTGACTGCAAAGCCTGTTTTCTTAGGTCAGACTGCACTCCACATTGCCATAGAGAAGAGGCACCTAGGTTTAGTGAAACTGCTGGTAGAGAATGGAGCCGATGTCCATGCCAGAGCCCATGGTGAATTCTTCAGGAAGAAGAAAGAAGGAGTGGGTTTTTATTTTGGTAAGCCAGCACTGCAGGCTCCGGCTTGCTATCTGGGAACCCTGCAGTATGTGGAGACACTGTCCCATCCTGGGTTTGCCCCTCCATGCATTTGGTGTAATCTCCTCCATCCCATAACCCTGGGTGCCCCATCCTACTAAGGGCGCTAGACCTCTTCACCAGACTGAGCTCTCCTCTGCACCAGTCGGTGCTTGCCTCCTGCCGTTCAGCGGTGTGCACTTGTCCCTCTCGAGGGACATGGGACTGCTTCAGACCCCCCACATGTGTGGACTAAGCCCAAAAATAGATGGAGGGAGTGGATGCTGATGGCGTGCTGCCAAAATCTGAGTCTGGCAAAGTGGTCCAGCTGCTTCCAGAAGTAGCGAGGGATTGTTTTTCTGTACCAATTAACTACAAAACATCCAAGCCTGAATACAGAGATTCAGCCAGAAAAAGCCCACCACTGTTACAGTAACAAGACTCTGCAGAGTAAGATATAAATGTTCCTCCTAAAACTACTTTTTCTTTTTTCTTTTTTTCCCAAAACCCTGCCTCCATCTCTCCAGGTGAACTTCCCCTCTCCTTGGCTGCTTGCACCAACCAGCTTGATGTGATAAAATACCTCCTTGATAACCCCTACCAGAAAGCCAGACTCCAGAAACAGGATTCCCTGGGCAACACAGTTCTCCATGCCCTGGTGATGATCGCAGATGACACCGAGCAGAACACTGAGTTAGTGAGCAAGATGTATGATGAGATATTAAAGGCAGGCACGAAGATTAACCCAGCAGAGAAGCTCGAGGAGATAGTGAACCGGGCTGGGTTAACGCCACTGAAACTGGCTGCCAAGGAGGGCAAAGTAGAGGTAAACGCAATGAGAGTGGTTCTCTGGGCATGGGTAGAAATAGTGAGGACAGTGGAGTGAGTCCCCTGCCTAGAGGCTGGGTCTGATGTACGTGCATCCTACGTTACTGCACGTGAGACTCTCCAGCAGTGCCACCGCAGGAGGCATGAAAAAACCCTCTTCCAGACCCTCCTGTTAGGAGCTGTGCTGATGTGATCACAGCTGGGAGCTCCTGGGCTGGGTTGAGAGTTGTTACTCCTTTGACTGAACTTTTAGAAGCTGTTCTTAGTTTGCCTCAAGTTCTTGGCCGGATCATATGTGTGACCAAGAACATACCTGCAAAGTGTATGCAGGCAACAGGTTACAGGCTTGAAGACAACTCAAGTATGCTGGGAATTTCATTTTACATTCTAATGTATAATTAGTATAATAAACATAAACTTTCCCTTCAGATCTTCAGACACATTCTCCAAAGAGAGATCAAGGATCCAGAGTACCGGCACTTGTCTCGCAAGTTCACTGAATGGACCTATGGACCTGTCCATGTATCTCTCTATGACTTGTCCTCTGTAGATAGTTATGAGAAAAACTCTGTGCTGGAGATCCTTGCTGAGAGCAGTGACACACCAGTGAGTCCTGAAGACTTATTTAAAATCAAATATAGAATGGCTTTGTCCAGTTTTTTATAGTGTTACCATAAATTATGTAAATCATGTAGATTAATTTGGCATTTCAGATTGTTCTATTTTAGGGGGGGAAATGTGTGAATTTGTTCATTTTTTAATGATGAGGAATTTACATATATGGTTAATGTTATTAAACCCCTTCAGCTTTGTTGCTAATCTGCAATAAGGAAGGAGTTTGGGACCTTTATATTCTGTTCCCTGATGTGGAGCAGTGACTCAGCCTGGGTCTCTCCAAGTACAGGGCTATAGGACTCGGGCAGTATCCAAGTCCAATAGGATGCCAGCGTCCTTTCATGCTGAGAGGTCCGATGAAATTCTTCTGGCCTCTGAATTCCAACACTGGATGAAGAAGGCTTTATGGTGATTCTGGATCCCTGATGACGTGTTATTTTTTTCTTCCTTTCACCCTAGAATCGATACAAGATGGTGGTTTTGGAGCCGCTGAACAAACTGCTCCAGCACAAATGGGACTCATTTGCTGCCAGGAGATTTTACTTAAGTTTTTTCTCTTATTTTATATTCATGGCCATCTTCACGGTCCTTGCCTACCATCGTCCCCTGCAGTTACAGGTAGGGCTGGCTTACTTGGATGGGATGGAGTGAGCTTGAATGCTGGGGCTGTGGTTTAAGGGGTTTAAAGGGCTTTGGGTGGCTACAGCTCCCACTGCTGTCTTCACATTCTTGTTTTTATCTTGCAGTCTCCGTTTCCTACAGAGTTCACAGCTATCGGCTTCCTGCAACTCACTGGACAGATCGTTGTTTTCCTGGGAGGCTTTTATCTCATAATTGCTCAGGTACAAAGATATCTAAAAAAGAAAAGGAGTACTTGTGGCACCTTAGAGACTAACCAATTTATTTGAGCATAAGCTTTCATGAGCTACAGATGAAGTGAGCTGTAGCTCACGAAAGCTTATGCTCAGATAAATTGGTTAGTCTCTAAGGTGCCACAAGTACTCCTTTTCTTTTTGCGAATACAGACTAACACGGCTGTTACTCTGAAAGATATCTAACTTATCTGCTCTGAAATAAAACCACCACCCCCATGGCATTGGTACACCACTCTTATTTATTTCCATAATATCATAAATGTGCACAAAGCTTCACAGATAAATGGAAGGAGAGGTTCCTGCCATCAGGTGCTTGCAATATAAGCAGGATATAGCAAGCAAAGGATGACACAAAGGGAGGATTAGTAAGATGGACACAACGTAAAAGGTCACAAGAGGGGTTTTATGTTGTACAATAGCAAATGTACATTAATGATTGGATAGACTATATTAAAAAGACACATACAAGATCTGTGGCTCTGTTACTATTTCTTTATTGGCTCTGTGTTACCAGGAGCCCTTTTCCATCCCTGAAGAGGGATAGTCTGAATTTTTCTATCATTGGAGCAAACGGTATAAATATAAGAGCTATGAAGAAACCATTCGCTGTGCAGTAGATTATCCCAGCAGGGGCTGGACTCATATGTGTCTTGCTGCGTTAAGGAACTGTCCCTGTTGATTTCTCCCTTTTCTGATAGGGTCTGTACTTTTCGAGGAGATGGCGGAACCTGAAGAACGTGTTCTCCGATGGCTGCATTGAGGTCTTTCTGTACGTTCTTTAGGTTGTGGGAAATGAAAGTTAATATAAAATCAAACAGCTGTTAAGAGGCAACTGAACTAGCAAGAGGTAGCTAGGCAGGTGGTGAGCAGAAATGACCCATTCTCTCTCACAGCATGCTTGTTCTGCTGTTATGTCATCTTACCAACCAACTCTTTGCTTGTTTCTTCCACTGGTTGCCTCTTGTCATAACTCTAGATTGTGAGCTCTCTAGGTCTTTCTCTTTTTTTTCATCTGTACTGTGCCTGGTGCAATAGAGCCTTGACCCTTGATTGGGGCATCAAGGTGCTACTGTAATACAGATGATAATAACATGAACTCATATGTGGAATTGCTCATTTAGTGACTGAGATTTGGCGATGTGGCCTAGTGGACAGAGCACTGGACTGGGATTCAGGAGACTTGGGGTCCATTTCTGGCTCCACCAGTGGCTCCCATTGAAGTCATGGCCTTGGGCAAGTCACTTCATCTTCCCGTGCCTCAGTTTCCCAGTCTGTAAAATGGGATAATACACTGACCTCCATTTGTAAAGCACATTGAGATCAATGGTTGAAGATCGCTGTATGAGAGCGAGGTGTTTTTGTTAAGGGGAAGAGACTTTATAATTTTCGTGTGTGTGTGTATATTTCTATATGTGATGGGTCTGATTCTCTCCATTTTTACACCAGTTATACACGTGTAACTCCACTGAAATCAGGCCTGGTATATGTAAATGTATCTGGTGAAAAAGAGATGAGTCAGGCCCAGTATATCTGAGATTTTCCGTAATGTGAACTTCACTAGTGTCTAATGAATCTGCAATATACTTGTGCAGAAAGTATGTTACAGATGGATTTAGATACTAACTCACCTATAACTACAGGATCTGATTAGCTGCCACTTTATACCCCATTGGGTAACCTTGCAAGATGCAGCTGGCTGTGCCCAGTGTGGCACAAAAAGGATTTGGCGTTCAGACTTTCAGCTCACTGTGTGACTATGATTGTTTCCTCCCCTTCCCCCAGCTTGCTCCAGGCAATCTCGCTGCTGCTTTCAGCTGTCCTGTATATTGTGAGTTCAGGAGACTATGTACCGATGATGGTATTCTCCTTACTGCTGGGATGGGTGAACATGCTGTACTACACTCGGGGCTTCCAGTGGACTGGGATCTATTGTGTCATGATACAGAAGGTCAGTATGGAGCAACAGCCTGTAAGAGATGGTCAGGGATATCAGGCATTGTTCAAATGCTGCAGTTTCTGTTCTCCCGTCAGGACCATCAGAAACATGAAAGGAGCTAATACTTAGGCTGTGGACACTGAAATTCCATCCCGTTTGAGTAAATGTATTCTCTCGGCGGAGGTGGGATGCTGCATGGGGCAGACCAGTGGCTCAGTTTGCAGCAGGTTTTCAAATATTGGCTCAGGTGACAAGAAAAAATGAGTTTGTTGGGACTCATCCTGGTCCCCCACAGTAGCTGACATTTGCCTGCCTGTCACAACCCTCCCTCCCCCGCCAATAAACAAAGCACAACACAAAACACAGAGTGCGAGTCTGTTCAGGAGATGTTTCCTAGCATTGGAAAGTCTGGATTGAGGTACATAAGCAGATTTGTGTGTGCTGCTCAGGATTGGAGAAGCAGGGGATGCTCCATATCAGAGATGAGGTACATCAGCAATGGGGGGAGGGGGGGAGTGAAAAAGAGAGGGGGAGGGAGGGCTGGCATAGCCAGATGTGTTGTAGCAGTTCACAGCCCTGAGATGAATTTATAATAAAAAGAGAAAAAGTGTATTTTCAAAGAACAGAGAATCACAGATTCAAGTGACCAAGAATTATGGAAACAGATGGTTATAATAAAACAGAAGCATAACATGCATCTAAGAGACTAATCATAACCTTGACAGGCTACTCTCCTGTATCTCAAAACATTTCTCACAGTCATGCAGAGCCCTTATGCAGAGCTTGCTGATCTTCATTCAATTCAGGATCCAGGTTGTTGTGATCCACCCCCCTCTGCCAAGGATGTTCCTCAGTGAAATAGATCACAAAATGTCCTTTTTTTTTCTCCAAAGTTTGTCGTCCTTTCGAGAGGCAGGAAAGCCCCTGGTGCTCAGATTCCTGTGTGCTCTCCCATGTTTGTTTCACCCCCTCACCCCACCAGTCAACTTGGTGACTTCATATGCAAATAGCACTTCCTGTGTGTTGGTTTAAAAATGCTTAATTTACATGAGAGACAGGGCGGATAGGTCTGGTGAAAGCTGCTTATCAACCCTGCCTGGAACACAGATTCTAAAAATATTTTCCGTATATACGTACAACTTTTAAAATAACACCCGTACTTGCATCTCTCAATGCTTATGGTGACCAGTATGGCCTAAGCTTTCCTTTGGTACCTCACACAACATTCTTTATAGATAAATACAATGACAGCAATGAGTTAGGTGTACTGAGTTTGTCAGGCCTAATAGGAGTTGGTGACTCGGAGCAGTGAACCACCAGTGGGCCTCTGTATCACATCCTCATCTATTGAATGGGAGTAATAATACTTCCTGACCTGCCTCCCTTGCGAGGGACTGTGAGGATTAATGAGTTAATGTTGCCGGAACTGGTGCAGAGCCAAATATATTTATTTGATAGGTACGCTAGTTTCCTGTTGTCCTGGTAATTTTGTGCTGTAAAAATATCATGTGAAGTTATTGGTGATTAATAACGCTGCCTTTTGCTCTGTCTCCAGACCATCCTGAGGGACCTGCTGCGTTTCCTCATGGTTTATGTGATCTTCCTCTTTGGCTTTGCAGCAGGTGAGGATTGACTCAGCACTGTGTTACAGGCAGAGCTGCCAGGAGGAGACTTGCCAGGAAAGATTCATTGTTCTGCTTTCGTTACAGCTCTGGTCACCCTCACAGGGGATGCTCCTCCAACTTCCCAGAACAAGTCTGTTACCCAAGAGGATGGCGATAAAGGCCACGTTGTGTACAGTGGGTTGCTGAGCACCTCCTTGGAGCTCTTCAAGTTCACCATCGGCATGGGGGACCTGGAGTTCCAGGAGCATGTGAAATTCAAATACTTTGTCCTGCTGCTGCTGCTGCTGTTTGTGATCCTGACCTACATCCTCCTGCTTAACATGCTGATTGCCCTGATGAGCGAGACTGTCACCAGTGTCTCTGGTTACAGCAAGAGTGTCTGGAAGCTGCAGGTATGTCCGTTGCACCACTCACCTGGTCTCTAATATAGGCCTTATATTATGTGCTAAATGTGGGCCTGAGAGAGCCATTTGCAACAAATTCTCTCCCGCTGTGCATGCACTGGGATATCAGATTTGACGCACGTTTTCACTGAGCTCTAAAGTTTTATTTAAAGTAGTAAAAGTGTAATGAGATTTTTCTCTCTCCACGTTTCTATAGTACCCATCACCTTAGTATCTAAAGTGCTGAGATATCTGCCTTCCAGATCTACTTATAAAGACTGTGACCTCTTTACTGGGTGGGACTGTACATTTTAAGTGCTTCTTTGTCACTTCCCTGCCTCTGGGAGAGAAGAGGAAGTGACGCTGTGCTGTGGTGCTTGTTGAGGGAAATTAACAGCTGAGTTTATTGGGAGATTTATTCCAACTCCTCAACCTGGGAGAGCTGATTCTGGTCTTCCAGAGGCTCCATGCAAGCAAGCTCTCCTCGCAGATTGAGTGACAATAAAACACTGGATAAAACCCCGACAGCATCACAATACTTTCATTGGTTGAGCATACCCTGGGAGCAAAACCATGTTAGGAGACAGACGTTTAACCCTTTTGCAGGTGTCATGCCTTTGTTACTTGAGATGTTTCTGTTCTCGTGTGTGGGGCTCTGTGAAGATTTGTCTGTGTTTTATACCTTCTGTTGGCTTACCCCAGTTTGGAGGAATTTCTAATGCAGTTAGCAGCTCCTTCCTTGACTTGTAAGGTGATGCTAGGCTGTGCTTAGTCAGTCTGGGAGCTAGAGAGAACTACAGGATCTGTCAGAGTCCAAAATCCTCTTTTATACTGATGGCAACCCAGTCCTCTCTTTTGCTCTATCTAGAAAATTGCAGAGTTTAGAGTAATTTCTTAAGCCCACAGGCCTAGGAGACTTTAGGGTATGTCCTGACAGCAGTAACAGCCAAGGAACATTCACAAAAGTGCCTTTCCCAGTCATGACACTGGTGGATGGGGAAGACTTGACTGGAACTTAGGCTAGCTCCGCGACTGGGTTTTGGCTGCACCAGTTCTTCTCTAACACGGACTTGTACCCTCAGAGAGCCATTGCCATTCTGGAAATAGAGAAGTCCTGGCTGTGGTGCCCAAGAAGAAGGCAGAGATCTGGCTGCTTCTTGTCTGTGAGCCTTGATGATAAGGAAGATCAGAGATGGTGTTTCAGGTAAGATAGAAAGTGGAGGCAGCTGCCCACATTCTGAATTCTGTGTGTTGGCCTTGTGTGTGAATGGGGGAGCCTGGTTTGTTCATATCTGTGTGTATGTATCTATATGTATGTATATGAATGAGAAATGCACCTATGGACACTCAATTATCTAGGTTTCAGAATAGCAGCCGTGTTAGTCTGTCTTCGCAAAAAGAAAAGGAGGACTTGTGGCACCTTAGAGACTAACCAATTTATTTGAGCATAATCTTTCGTGAGTTACAGCTCACTTCATCGGATGCATAGAATGGAACATATAGTAATATACACACAGATAAGTTGGAAGTTACCATGCAAACTGAGAGGCTAATTAGTTAAGATGAGCTATTATCTGCAGGAGAAGGAACTTTTATAGTGATAATCAAGATGGCTCATTTAGACAGTTGACAAGAAGGTGTGAGGATACTTAACTTAAAGAAATAGATTCAGTATGTGTAATGACCCAGCCACTCCCAGTCTCTATTCAAACCCAATTTAATGGTATCTAGTTTGCATATTAATTCAAGCTCAGCAGTTTCTCCTTGGAGTCTGTTTTTGAAGCTTTTCTGTTGCAAAATTGCCACCCTTAAATCTTTTACTGAGTGGCCACAGAGGTTGAAGTGTTCTCCTACCCGTTTTTGAATATTATGATTCCTGATGTCAGATTTGTGTCCATTTATTCTTTTACGTAGAGACTGTCCGGTTTGGCCAATGTACATGGCAGAGGGGCATTGCTGGCACATGATGGCATAGATCACATTGGTAGATGTGGAGGCGAACGAGCCCCTGATGGCGGGGCTAATGTGATTAGGTCCTATGATAGTGTCACTTGAATAAATATGTGGACAGAGTTGGCATTGGGCTTCGTTGCAAAGATAGGTTCCTGAGTTAGTGTGTTTGTTGTGTGGTTGCTGGTGAGTATTTGCTTCAGGTTGGGGGGCTGTCTGTAAGCGAGGACTGGTCTGTCTCCCAAGATCTGTGAGAGTGAGGGATTCTGCCCCCCCATCTGTGTGTGTGTGTGTGTGTATGAGAGATGCGGGTGGGGGGAAATCAAGACATTACTCTGCTCACTCCTAGATAATCGAGTATCCATTGGTGCATTTCTCATGCTCCCCCATCACCTTTTGTATCTAGGCATCATGTAGTGCTGGTACTTCTACTGCCTTGTGTTACAGCCAGGAGACTGTCCTCCTCTCTTCCACGGCCCCTTTCTCCTGGAATGGGGCCCTTTGACCTGCAAGCTGGATCCTGAAAGGAAAGCAGCTGGACTCAGTCTGAGTGGTTTGTCAGTTGCAGTGGAATTACCAAATCAAATTCCCCCTGGCCTTGCCTACGCTGGTACTGTACTATTTCCAGCATTGGTTTTGGATGCATGCAACTCCACTGATGTTCGCAATGCTGGATGCTGTGGTGTAGTCAAGCCTCAGGCGTTTTGCTTGTCGTCTTGCGCTACTCCTGAGGAGGTGAAACTGCTGGCATCTCCTCTACACTTGCGCTTCCACTGGTGGTACCAATGGTGGAGCTGTCCCAATGCTAGCCCAGCTGTGGGAAGAGCACTAATGTCGACACGCCCTCAGTTTTCTGGCTGTGTGAATGCTGCTGCTAACCCTCTGCAATGTGCTACGTGAACCACAAAGTGGCAGCACTCCCTTTGTTCATGTAAAGCGTGGGAGACTGGGACCTGGAATACCCCTTATCCTCATTCAACAGGGGGAGCCAAATCTGGAGCGCTCCGATAATGACACCAGGACCTTATGAATTGCATTGTGTCATTCCATGCGTAGGGACTTTGCTGTGGGAAAACTCCATTAGTTAAGTGCCCCCCCCCTTCCAGGCACTGGGGTGTTATTTAAACACCGGCACTGTTCACAGCACAGAGGAAGACACAGAACTAGCGCACTCCACAGGGCGTATGAGCTAAATAAGAACTCCCTTGGCAACAAAGCCGCTCCTGATGGTGCCGCCAAGTCATTAGTGCTGTGGCGATAAGACCACCATCCATCGGAATAAGAAAAGGAGGACCTGTGGCACCTTAGAGACTAACCAATTTATTTGAGCATGAGCTTTCGTACAGCTCACTTCATCGGATGCATACCGTGGAAACTGCAGCAGACTTTATATACACACAGAGAATATGAAACAATACCTCCTCCCACCCCACTGTCCTGCTGGTAATAGCTTATCTAAAGTAATCATCAAGTTGGGCCATTTCCAGCACAAATCCAGGTTTTCTCACCCCCTCACCCCCTCCAAAAAAACACACACACAAACTCACTATCCTGCTGGTAATAGCTCATCCAAAGTGACCACTCTCCCTACAATGTGCATGATAATCAAGGCGGGCCATTTCCAGCACAAATCCAGGTTTTCTCACCCCCCCCCACCCCCATACACACACAAACTCACTCTCCTGCTGGTAATAGTTCATCCAAAGTGACCACTCTCCCTACAATGTGCATGGTAATCAAGGTGGGCCATGTCCAGCACAAATCCAGGCTTTCTCACCCCCCCTTTTTTCCCGAAAAAAGAAAAAGGGGTGGGGTGGGGTGAGAGAACCTGGATTTGTGCTGGAAATGGCCCAACTTGATGATCACTTTAGATAAGCTATTACCAGCAGGACAGTGGGGTGGGAGGAGGTATTGTTTCATATTCTCTGTGTATATAAAGTCTGCTGCAGTTTCCACGGTATGCATCCGATGAAGTGAGCTGTAGCTCACGAAAGCTCATGCTCAAATTGGTTAGTCTCTAAGGTGCCACAGGTACTCCTTTTCTTTTTGCGAATACAGACTAACACGGCTGTTACTCTGAAATCCATCGGAATGGATGTCACTGGGATGCCACAGATGCAGCCTTGGTACGCAGCTGTGTGGTCAGTATGTTTTGCCCCAGTGCCTCATTGTCTACTGGCTGATGGGGGAAATTGTTCTATTTTCTGTCTCCAGAGTGGAGGAGATTAACTGGGCCAACTGGGAAAAGGAGCTGGGAGTCATCAAGGAGGATCCTGGGAACTCCAGAGACTTGGAAATAGAATCCCTAGGTAAAATATCCCAGGGCTGAGCAGAGGATGTCAGCCCCTTTTCTACTACCTGCTGGGCAAATGCTTTATGCACTTTGCCTGTTATCTCTTTGGTGGACTCTGTGTGCCAGAAATTTCAGGTGGATTTGCCCTCACCCCCGATACACCCTGTGAAACTGCTGTCTATCAAGTGTCTTGCAGCCATCGCACCTTCATTTGTGATCTGGTCAGCGTGCACAATCCAAGTAAGCTTGGGTCTGTTCCGTACTTGAATGGAGGACGCCTTAAGAAAAATAATGTTCTCCAATAAACACTGTTGAGGATTCAGTTAAGTGCCTTCAGGTCCAAACTAAATCAATGGCCCAGGTGTTTCCTTTTATGGGAAATGTAAAACTAAGGTCCAGCCCCAGTGTGGTGTTAAAGGTCCCAGGGCACATTCAGCAAGAGTCGGGGTGTTAACCTTGGCATCGTGGCCAAATTCTAACTTGTAGAATCACATTCTACTTGCCTGAACATCCTCCGCACTTTCAAGTGGATACAGTCCCATCCCCCTTCACCACCTCCTGTCTTGAGCTGTGGTGCAGCATACCTGTGCGTGGTTAAGGAGCCCTACACTGAAAACAGAGATTTGTTCCTTTCAATGAAAATATATTGTTTGCTTAATCTGCCAGGTCTTGTGTAGGAGCCCCATCAGGATTAACCCGACCCTTTCACTGTTCCATCTTTGGTTGGTCTCCAACTGCTGGCCTAAAGGGAGTGGGATGGGGAGGTTTACAGCACTTCAAAAATGCCTCAAATAGAATTTTTTTAGTTTTATGTAAACCTGCAATAGCCCTAGGACCAGCTCAATACCCTCTTCCTTATCTTTGTCATCTCCCTACTAACTAAGGGCCACCATTGTTATGTCTCGTGTTACAGTGAAGAGAGTGCGGGACAGGATGTCACAGGCGCAAGCAAACTCAGCAGAACTGGAGGAGCAGTTGCCATTACATCCCATCAACCAGTAAATGAGAGGAGGCCACTAGAAAAGGACAAGCCAAGAGACTGTAGCATGTTCTCGGCATTGGGATCCCGTCGTTGCTCCCATCTGTAACGGAATTCTTCATTCTATGGTGCCACTAATGTTGAGATGGAAAAGTAATCTGTATTAACATGTCTCATCAAAGACTGTGTTTCAGTCTGTGTTTTGTGCGTACAAAGTATTTCCTTTGAAGAAATAATTTCTGTTCAACTTCTTCTGCCTGATACTTTCTTCCTACAATGCTTAAAAAGAGGATGTGTGTGTGAGAGAGATTGGGGGTGTGTATCCTCGATGGGATGGTTTTGTAATCGAAGCCTCAGGTTTGAAATTTCTCTCTGGAAGGCCAGGTTAAAATTTCATTTGAGTCAATTTAGCCCTTCATGCTTGTGAGACAGGAAAACTTAGTTCCATGCAGCTCAATATGTGTAGAACTTTTGGATGATACTTTTCCAACCACAGGACCTGTCTGCTGTGTACTGACAGTATAAGATACCAAGTACTTTTTGTGAGAACAGAACTTTGTCCTAGTGTTTGTGGCCAGAAAAATGTTCTCTTCTGCACTGTTATCCTCAATCCCACATGTGACTGCATTTCAGGCAATCTATCTGGGAAGTGCTTTGGAATTAAAGGTGTATAAAGCATTGTTCAAAGTTTCTGATGGCATGAGGTTGGCTTGTATGCAAGACAGTGTGTGTCACTTTGGGAGGTGTGTTAAGAGGTATTCAAGCTGAAACATTAAGCTCAGTGCTACGGCTTCTGTCATAGCAAAGGTAGCAAATCTTGGCATTTTGACAGCCTCAGAACCATTAACCTGTATCTGAACGGAAGGTGGCAAAGTCACTTGAAAGTTGTATGCTTTGCTAACAGCTGCACTCCAAGCTGTTTCTTATTGAAACTGTGACTTAGAAATGCAAATATATATGGCATCCCTTCCCCACAGGTGTGCTCTTCTTCAAATGAGAGCTGCTGAGCACTGCATATCAGAGCTTCTTGAAGATGCAGGGGCTAATACAACCTCTGCCATTTTCACCCTTCTTAAACAACTTCCTGTTCGCTTCTGTGGACTTCTGTCATGCTCCAAATGGTTCCTAAGTTTATGTTGATTTTCACATGCTGACCACCTCAGACAGGGTGAGACGCATGCTGTGAAATTCTGCTGGAAAGCAGGAAGAGAAATTTAGTCCTCTGTATTAAAAAAAAGTGGTAGCTTGAAAATTTTCCATATGGTATCCAGTGCACCAGGGACGTTTCACTGAAAGAGTTTGTCTCAGGGGTTTCTAGAGCTCCACATACACACTCCTGGAGCGGGAGACCCAGGAGTGGAGGAGCACAGGGGATGATGTGCTCTGAGTCAGGGTTGGAGAGTGTTGGCAGAGTTGGGCGCAGTCTCTGCTTGCCCTAGGCCAGGCTCAAACCAGTGCTATCGGACCCTTGTTTTCATGAGCACTGAAATGTGACAGAGACCTCCAGCCAATTCCCGCATCCATCTTTGAAGTTGTAAATGCATCATCTTGGTTTCCAATGCATCTTTGATCAGAGGGAACAGCCAAAGGCAATGTTCAAAGAAGCATTTTAATACTAAAATGTTGGGGAAAGTGAGTACGTACTATGGCAGATTAGGCAAAACAAGACCTGCCATTTCAGATCTCTGCCTGGAGGCGGAACAGGGAAACCAGGCAAGTTGTCATACAGAGATGAATCGACTCTGTCCTTTTGCTGAAGTGATACTTTTGTGGATTGATTTCTTTCCCTTTTCCCCACCCTGGTGGTATATGACTGTCTGGTGTTCTTACCACTTTCTCAGCTGACTCTCCCTGTTCATTCTCAGACCCCTGCTCTAGCTACTAGATCACACATCCCCGGGCATCACCGTCTGCTGCCTCTTACTGGTGAAGGTGGCAAGATCACTTGAAAGTTGTATGCATTGCTAGTGGCAGCACTAAGGGCAAGAAGCTGTAGCAGGATTTCCTGGTGCTGGGAAAAGTTCTGTTTCCTTAGTTCCTGTCTCCCCATAGAACCATGTAGCTTGAAAGGCAGGTCCATGCAGAATTGTAAATGTTTTACACATTCATTAATTTTGTTGATTCTTCACATTTTACAAGTTGAGCTCTTAGGTGGAGGAAGCTAAAGGTGTATCTGTCACACCAGCAGGATTAACATCCTCTGTAAACAAACCATAACTCACAATAAACTGGGGTGGAGAGCTCACTTTTCTAAGGGAATCTGTTTCCAAAGCCCTCTGAAGAAGACCAGAGCAATAAATTATTAGGAGCTACAGTTATCCTAATGCTGAGTCAGAGCAAGTGTAATCATTTAACCTCCCACCCTGAAATCTTCTGAGGCAGAAATAAATCAGTTAATCACTAAGGAAAAACTGTAAAGGGGGAGAGAAACGGCTCTTTAATTCTCCTTTCAGGAGGTCAGAGTGCTGTAGGATTGGCTATTCTTATGTAGAGCTTCAGAGAGCTCCTCCCACTCTTATTACAAAGTACTTTCCATTCTGGGGTCTGTGGCTAGCGGAAGGAGGCTTTGAAACTCGGCTCTCAGCTCCGAGAGAGAGAGGGGGGGGGGGGCTTTGAAAAACTAGATTCTGCAGCTAAGTGTGCACAAGCTGCATGGAGTTAGTTCTGCACCAGTTCAGCTTGCAGACCTCTGATGCAAGTTGTTTTGTGATTAGCAGTGAGCTTTGAAACCACCAGGAATACAATTATATTCTAGAAAACGTTGGTTTTTTTCTAAATGGTTCCTCTGGAGCTTTTTAAAGCTCTTCATTTCTGAGAAGGCTTTACGCCTGCTGGCTGTGTGAGTCACAGTGTGGCCAGACAGACGAGGATAGTGTGTATGTGTGACTGTCACATGCAGTGACTAACACATGCTTCATGCTCTCTTCTGATGTAATTTCTTCTCTGTGCAAAAGGAGCAAGCAAATATCCGTGAAATTGGAATAATGCTGCCCCTCCGTGCCATGAAGCTTAGTTGTTGAACGTTGATGAAGTACTTTGTGACCCTTTTGGTGTAGGGGAGCTAAAAAAGGGCAAGGTGGTAATATACTAACCTCCTTTGGTATTGGGTACGTTCTTCTTTCCCCAGAATATTGGGTATAATAAACACAGATGCTGCAAGCTGGGAAAGACCAGCCTGTTTCTAGAAACGCTTCCTCTACTTCCCTGTGAACTTCTCTAGCCCCCGAGCATTGCCAGTCTGTGAGGAAACCAGGTTTCTGCCATCATGAACCAGTTACTTGGGGCTATTTCTGTGCAGCTGGAATCCAGTCACAAAATAGGTCACAGCAGTGTTGGATTAGCCACTGGGCCAATGGGGCCCATGCCTGGGGGGCCCCTGGAAAAATGGGCACCCCATGCCCTGACCCACTCCACCCAGCGCTCCTGTCGGGGAGTGGAGCAAGACCCCATGCCCCGACCCCACTCACTGTCAGGAGCCCTGGGCAGGCAAGGCAGGGCAGGGCAAGCCCCCATGCCCCAAACCCTATTTCTCTGGCAGGAGCACCAGGAGGGGGAGCGGGAGGGACTCCAGGTGAAAGGGGTGGGGAGGGGCTTCCACTTACTCTGACCCAGGGTCCCACAAACCCCTAATCCGCCTCTGGGTCAGAGTAGAATGCAGCACGGGTATTTAACGAACACATACTGACCCTTCCGACTCCTAGGCCTTGCCCTTATGAAATGTGGTACAGACACCCCAAAGGGGGGGACACTAGGAGCAAAGGATTGGCAGCAGAGGGAGTGGAAGTGATAAGGTTTCCTTTCTTTAGTGTGCCCTACATTTTCAGTAAACTTTCCTTTCAAGAGCCAACATTTCTGATAGTAACAATGTGCTAACCAGAGAGAGAACAACAGCGTTGTGTGGGAAAGAGGAAAACCTGGGTCTAAAGTGAGCGATGTCTGTCATGAGGCACATCTGAAAGGTGACGTACCTTTTAAATCCCTGCTTGAGAGCATTGAAGTTTATTCCACTCTGTTACCAAGACATTTCCATAGGATGACGACACCTCCAGGTAGCTAGCATGGAAAGTGGAGATGCATAGTGCAAATACCTCACTTAGCAGCTTTCAAAGAGAAAAGGAGTACTTGTGGCACCGTAGAGACTAACCAATTTATTTGAGCATAAGCTTTCGTGAGCTACAGCTCACTTCATCGGATGCATACTGTGGAAAGTACAGAAGATCTTTTTATACACACAAACCATGAAAAAATGGGTGTTTACCACTACAAAAGGTTTTCTCCTCCCCCCACCCCACTCTCCTGCTGGTAATAGCTTATCTAAAGTGATCACTCTCCTTACAATGTGTATGATAATCAAGGTGGGCCATTTCCAGCACAAATCCAGGGTTTAACAAGAATGTCTGGGAGGGGGGAGGGGTGGGAAAAACAAGGGGAAATAGGTTACCTTGCATAATGGCTTAGCCACTCCCAGTCTCTATTCAAGTGTTGGATCATATTAAAGAAGTTCTGTATTAAAATCACAAATGAGTTTGATTCCCCATAGTTTAAATTCCAGGGTATTACTAATTAAGAGGTCTCTTGTTTTTTGGTACCGTTTCTCTCCCTCTGTGTGTGAAACTTGCAAGCTGCTAATTGTGTTAGACATTCTAAGACAGAGTCTGTCTCAAAGCAATTCACAGAGAGAGAGAGAGACTCAAAGCAATACTCTAACAACAGAAACTCCCCGCCCTTTTGTTGTATTAACAATTGTGATTAAAATAGAGATAGAGAATGTAAGTGAATGGATGCTTGGTGTGGATAATAACTGAATGATCAGGGAGGTGCCAGCCTAAGAATCCAGTGTCCATCGGCTGAAGAAGGCATCAAGTGGAAATATCCAGAGGACCCCCAGAGGGCAGACTGGAATCCACCCAACAGCCTCAAGAATGGGAGAACCAAAGAACAAGATAACATCTAGCAGCACAGAGCCGTCAGGAATGTGCTATCTGCTGATTGATTCAGCAACAGCATGATGAAGCAATTCCCATAGACTGGCATAGGAAGAAATTCCTATACAAATAGACTCTAAAAAGTGAGAACTTTGGGGTCTGATTCTGCAAACCAACTTCCAGGAGCATCAGATGAGCATCTGACAAGGCCCTTCTCTCTCCTCATGTCCAGGCCACCTGGCCAGTGGCTTGGCATGAACAACTCTAAGGCTGGTAACTATGATAACAACCTTGCAGAACCTGTGTGTGTGTGTTTGTATGAATGAATGTGTGAATAAATATGAGATTGAATGGAATGTTATAGCTATAACTAACTGCTTACTATGATTCTTTCTGTATTCACAATAAATGTGGTATTTTGCCTTTTCCCCTTTAATAAGATCCTGCTGGTTTTTATTTTATTGGTATAACACAAGCCTAAGTTAATTGTATCCAATTTGCAAATGAATTCCAATTCAACAGTCTCTCGCTGGAGTCTGGTTTTGAAGTTTTTCTGTTGTAATATCGCAACTTTCATGTCTGTAATCGCGTGACCAGAGAGATTGAAGTGTTTTCCAACTGGTTTATGAATGTTATAATTCTTGACATCTGATTTGTGTCCATTTATTCTTTTACGTAGAGACTGTAGAACCTTTTGTAGTGGTAAACGCCCATTTTTTCATGGTTTGTGTGTATAAAAAGATCTTCTGTACTTTCCACAGTATGCATCCGATGAAGTGAGCTGTAGCTCACAAAAGCTTATGCTCAGATAAACTGTTTAGTCTCTAAGGTGCCACAAGTACTCCTTTTCATTTTGTGACTACAGACTAACACGGCTGTTACTCTGAAACAGCTTTCAAAGGTAACCCACAAGGATACCCTGGTAATGGCTACAGATGCTGGTAGACAGATAGAGGCACTGATAAAAATGGTCTGCCAGTAGTTTGCCGCATCTATATTTCAATGTATTTCACTAGAATACACACTGAAACCCCAACTAGGAAATCCACAACAGACTTGCCTAACTGTGTCTCAGCAGCCAGCAGTCCTGGGAGAGTCATCTGCAGGCAGAGTGAGATATTGAAACTACAGTCCTGCATCGTTCACGTGAAAGCCAGGAACAGAGTTATGAGGTCCCTTCCATGCCTTCTCTTTTTAATAAGTAAGTGAATTTTATTTATTTTCCACCCGCCTAAATTAGAAAACGTAAGTCTTGGACTGTGAAAAGAAAGTTGTGAATCTGAGGACTTGAGGCAGTCACTTAAGCTGACGAAGTAAAGTGCTTTATGCCTGCAGCGTATTTTGGAAGTTTCAAGGTTTCAGCACTTACTGTAGATGCACTGTATAAAAGTCCTTGTTGCAAAATTATTGGTTTTCTAGTATTTCAGCATGATCAGTTAATCGTGGGGGCGGGTGGGGGCGTAATTTCAGTGTCTTGTAAGTTCTTGCAATTCTCTAGAAAAAGCTAGTGTTCGTGAAATCCACTGGGCTCAACTGTATTAAGGGGACAGACAGGTAGGGGCTCAGATATTATAGTGGTGAGGATCATATAACTGCCTGGGTATATAGATAGACTGCACTATATAATCACGATGAATCAACTGAGAAAATTCTGTTCTCATTTACATAAGTAAAAAGCTTTATTTAGTCAGTGAGGTTAGTGTCTTTACACTGTTGTAATGGAGAGCAGCGTGTGAACCAGTGTCTTTATGTCCATGAGCTCTCCCTTTTATAAGCATCCTGAGAAATACATGTCTGTGTGCCAATCAGGGAATGCATTGAGTAATTCATTGCCCATGGAGATTTGGCTGGCTGAACTCTGATCAAGTGTTCTGAACTTAGTATTTAGGATAAAAAGAGAACCTCTTTCTCAGCCCTTTATTTGGAAATAAGGATTGATATAAATAAAGAGGCAGATATGAATTAGAAAATTCACTTTGAAATTCTGGAAGTAAGAAGTTAAATATAAATGAGGACAAATAGCTGTTTAAAAACCTACTCACTTTTGATACTGGCAGGATGCTTCATTTCCAGGCTGCTCCCTGCAGCTACTCCCCACATGAGCTAGGAGCTCTTTTGTCACCAAGCACCAGAAGTGAAACCCAGGAGACTGTCTTCTGTGTTTTCCATGCCCCTGCTGTTGGCACCCAAGCAGCTTGGAGGAGAAGGTGGAATCAGCCTGACCCACATGAAGTGGGGAAGGAGGGGATAAGAGGGGAGGGAGTAGCAACCTTCATTCAGCCCCTTCTTCATATGTATTTTGTTACAATCTTGACGTGATCATATACAGTTTCCTCCACAAGACCCGTGCCTTATTCAGTGCACTAACTGGACCATGCTCTGGGGATGAATCAGGGTTGTGGAGGAGACTGTTGTCTATAGAACCCCTTCCTCATTTGTTGCAGAAGTTGGAAGTGAATGAGGCAGGGGATTGCAGGAAGAAAGAGGATGGTTGCATGGTTAAGGCAGTTGATTGCTGCCCTGGAAAACTGGACTAGCCACTAACTATGTGTTCCTTATTTTATGGGTGCTCAACTTGAGACTGTGTGGTCTGATTTGCAGAAGCGCTGGGCACACAAAACTGCAACTGAAGTTGTTTGGAGGAGGGCTTTGAACATACAAAGCACTATAAAAATGCTAAACGCACTGAAAAATCAGGCCCATGGCATCTCATGTTAGGCACACAAAATTAGTGGACGTTGACAATTTTGGCTTTAATCTCTCTGTGCTTCAGTCCCCCATTAATAAAATGGGGCTAATCCTACTACCGCACCTCACAGGTGTGCATGAAGATAAATTCACGGATGTTTGTGAAGCACTCAGATAGCACGGTGAGGATACCTTAGAAGAGTCCACAGGGAAATAAATAATTTGCAGGGTTTGGCTGGTGTGTGGTGAATATGTCTTGAGACCACACAGTGAACGATGAGGATAAAAAGAAATATTGCATAACAACCCAGAGTGAGCATCCTCCCACCTGCGCAGCGAACAAGGCAGGGTTCTCTTGGAAAAACCAGTATGTGTATCAGAATGCATAATCATAAGGGGGGCGAATTAGGGGTGCACAGCTAACATTAATTCTGGCATTTCCTAAATTGAGTGATTGGCTTTGCAACCTCAATGTTCTTTAAACATAATTTTTGTGTGCGTGTGTTGTGTGTTAGATTGCATGCATCTGAAATAGGTTTTATAGGTCAGCCATTGAAGAGTAGAGTATTTGTCTGTTAGGTGTATTCTCCTAGGATACTAACATTAGGTTAACATACTCAAGCTCAGAGTTATAGGTGACTTTCATCTTTATTAACCATGTAAACACTGCATGGGGATTTCTACAATTCTAATTAAAACTCCCGAACTCCTACTCTGCCCGGATCTAACTCATGTAAACTTAAACTAAAATGGAATAGCTGTCAGTGACCTCTATCCCATCTTAGCCTACAACAGAGCTCCTCTCTTCAGTGCACTTTGGTATCCTCTGTCACCCTTTTCTGTGCCTGTGGGTTTTATCATCAGGTGTTAGCCTGTAGACGCTGGGCTCAGCTCTGGGTCTAAGCATGTCCTGGTTATGTGCTGAGGAGCTTTCTGTCAGTTCTATCCCTTGTATATAAACTCCATAGCTATTTTGCCCATACAGAAAAGGCCACGTCCATCATGCATCAGTTAATATGTGATGCACACGGCTTTTTATTTATTTTTTTCGTGAAAACACCTTTTCAGAGCCCTGTCTGAACATTAATTCCTCATTCCTCAGAACACCCCTGTGGGAGGAAGATCAGTTTTAGCCTCCTTTTATGAGTGGGGAGATTAAGGCACAGAAAGGAAGTGACTTGTTTATACAGCAAGTCATTGGCAGAGCTGTGTTTAGAATTTAGGAGTTCCTGGTTCCCAGCTCTGTGTTCTTTCCTCCAGCCCTTGCTACCTCCCAGTTTTAAGCAATTCCATGGCATTATTCGTAAGATTAGAGGTTTGCCCCATGGCTGTAGTTTTGCCTTTCCCTTCTGCTGGTGTGCTGTGTGCACTGGTTGTCTGCGTGACTACCCCAGAGATGACTGCATTTCAGGGGGGAAATGATTCTAATGTAGTTTTATAAAGCATTTCTGACGGAAGGGGCCTTATAAACATACTGTATTATTAGACATGCACTACGCCAAAAGATGCATGCACAATTCAAGAAGCATACCCACCCCCATCCCTACTCCTGCTTCAGAAGTTCAGAGCCCTGAGATACCCCCCAACCCACCCCCGAATGCCACAATCTGCTCTAAATGGCTCTGGTATGAGTTCTGGAGCTACAGTCTCACTTAAGCCCCGTGTCTCCTCAAAGTGTGATTGTCTGTCATAGAATATCAGGGTTGGAAGGGACCTCAGAAGGTCATCTAGTCCAACCCCCTGCTGAAAGCAGGACCAATCCCCAACTTTTGCCCCAGATCCCTAAATGGCCCCATCAAGGATTGAACTGACAACCCTGGGTTTAGCAGGCCAATGCTCAAACCACTGAGCCATCCCTCCCCTAACAGAGTGGCTTTGCAGGAAGGAACCCATACAAGCCTGATTTTGGCAAAGCCTGTGACACACATGCAAAGCCAAAGATAAACATGATATAGACAAGCCGTGGTCTCTGTCCCCCTGGCAATCTCAGGAGAGAAATCAATGTTCACAGGTTTGCAATAAGTACAGATGCCTCTCCAAACCCAGCCTCCCAGCCTTTTGAATTTTGCTCATGGCTGGTTCTGTTGGCAAAGATTTCACAGCACATTGCTTACAACAGTCTCTAAGCTACCTTCCCTTCCTACATAGGTGGGCAGATTATCTCATAATTTTCCACAATAGAGTTTCTTGCAACTCTCTCTGAAGCAGACAGGCTACTAGACTAGACTTCGTTATTCACCTTCAAGTCTCTCCTTAAAAAATCTCCCCTGGCCTGATGGCTAAAATACCCCGACAAGAGTACTCCCAGCTATCTTCGAAACACCACTGACTTCCTGAGGAAACTACAATCCATTGGTGATCTTCCTGAAAACACCATCTTGGCCACTATGGATGTAGAAGCCCTCTACACCAACATTCCACACAAAGATGGACTACAAGACGTCAGGAACAGTATCCCCGATAACGTCACGGCTAACCTGGTGGCTGAACTTTGTGACTTTTGTCCTTAACCCATAACTGTTTCACATTTGGGGACAATATATACCTTCAGATCAGCGGCACTGCTATGGGTACCCGCATGGCCCCACAGTACGCCAACATTTTTATGTCTGACTTAGAACAATGCTTCCTCAGCTCTCGGCCACTAATGCCCCTACTCTACTTGTGCTACATTGATGACATCTTCATCATCTGGACCATGGAAAAGAAGCCCTTGAGGAATTCCACCATGATTTCAACAATTTCCATCCCACCATCAACCTCAGCCTGGACCAGTCCACACAAGAGATCCACTTCCTGGACACTACAGTGCTAATAAGTGATGGTCACATAAACACCACCCTATACCGGAAACCTACTGACCGCTATTCCTACCTACATGCCTCCAGCTTTCATCCAGACCACACCACATGATCCATTGTCTATAGCCAAGTTCTACGATACAACTGTATTTGCTCCAACCCCTCCCCCAGCACCTGCCGTGAGATGTGATGGCATAACTGGCCAGAGATTGCCGTGTTTGTTCTCTTGGGTTTGTGGGGGAACAGCAGTTGGTGTCTGTGCTGATAGGTGGATAGAAGGGTTGTCATGGAGACAGCCTAGATAGTGTAGGGGAGAGAGCTAGAGTAGCAGTGTATCTATAAAGGAGGAAGGGTTGGTTTTAGCTTTGGAGTGTTTAAAAAAACCAAAACCAACAAACCCCCAACAATGCCCTTGCTCATTTCAGCAGAGAGTGAAGTAGACAATACCCCCAGCATGTGTCATTTCCCAGTGCAGTGCGGGAATCTCTTAGGACTGGGGGATCTGCCTTACTGCCCACTACATAGATGAGTTGGGCTCCCCTCACTTCCAGTGAGGGAATTGGGCAAGTCCCCTTGGGACCTATTGCTTGGTCGTGGCCCACCTGACCTGACTCAGTATTTCAGACAATATGCTGCTTGCTTCAGCACAGCGGGGGTAGAGAATCAGATGAATGATGTCTCCCTGCCCCATACCGCCAGCTAAGGCAACTGGCATTGCTGTGGGTAATGGTTGGACTGGAGGTGCAGGTGACTAGGGTAAGGTGGAGCATATTAAGGTGGAAGCCTTCCCTGTCCATCTCTTGTTAATAGCACAGGAAGGGACCCACTGGTGACAATGACAGGATGGTGGGAGGGAATGGTGGGAAGACTTCCCCCTTCCCTCCCCACCCAAGAGTCTGCAAGAGAAATTGGATAAACCTGGCAGATGTTGCCATATGCAATGCAATCCCAGGCTCTTCCCTAAACTGGGAAATGTCGGGTCTTGCACCATACTGCATCTTGTCAAATAGCTATTGAGAACAGTGATGGTTATGTATATGACCAGCCGCTGGTTGGCACTGTCCACATACCCCATGGTATTGTAATGGGAAAAGCTGTAAGGCCAGACACTAAAAGCTGGGCTGCGAGAGCTGCTGCCAAGCTAAGGTGGTGGGGGGGAAGTGAGAGACCTTTCGCTTCCTTTATTGAACTGCGAAATATCTGTCTGGCTGTGATGATCATAGAATCATAGAATATCAGGGTTAGAAGAGACCTCAGGAGGTCATCTAGTCCAATCCCCTGCTCAAAGCAGGATCAATCCCCAATTTTTGCCCCAGATCCCTAAATGGCCCCCTCAAGGATTGAACTGACAACCCTGGGTTTATCAGGCCAATGCTCAAACCACTGAGCTATCCCTCCCTCCCGATGATGAGTTAAGTCTACCCAAGGGTCAGACACAACAGTGACCTATGGGAACATAGAGGGGAAGCCAGCATGGTTGGCTTGAGCTGATAGTTACATAGATTTCTCCCTTGTACTTTGCAATGAGAACAGACCCCGCTTCCTCATTCCCACCCTGCCCTTCTTATTTCTCCATTTTCTTTAGGGTTTTGGCTACTTCCTCAGTGGAGGACAATCCAAGCAGGCAGCTCGGTAGGCTGAATAAGTGTACTCTTACCTCCAATGGGCTCCACTGCGAGGAAGTTGGCCTGAGAGGTACAGTCTGGCTCAGTCTTCCCAGTAGTTGCTCTGAATTGGTTTTGAACGGGATGGGGACGTTGCAAACGCTAGCAAGTGCCATCACAGAGAGACTCGGGCAGGAGGCAGAGAGAACTTCCTGACGCATGAAGGATCTCTAGGTCATCACTCAGCTTTGATGGGAAAAGAAATCCAAATGCACACTGCCATGGTTTGGGGGGAAGCTTATCTTAGTGTTTGGAGACCGTCTAACTTGAAGCCTACTTCAAAGCCCATTGGAATCCATGGGAAAACTTGGTGTGTTTCCATGGTGCCCATCACCACAGTAGTTGAACTTAGCATATTAACAGATGGATTAACTGTATAGGCTACTCCTAAAGCCCTCACACTGAATTAGCAGCCTTTGTCTGAGTGTATCATGTCTGCCCAAGGATGAGAAATGTTGAGATGACCGGTGCTAGGAAACCTACGAGGCATATTTCCATTTAATTAAATTCCCCCCCTTTCTGCTTGATTTATTTTATTTTTTTAACACTATTTAGGAAATATTCAAAAGTCAAAAAATATCCAGGATGGTGGCATAGTGATAGCCAGAAGCGCAGAATGGATCCTGGTAAGTAGATTGGCAGATCCTCAGGGCTTGGAATGTCTGTTTGTAATGTACAGTATCCATTTGCTGCAATATATAAAGAATCAGAACTAATACTGCTGTGTACTGATGGCATCCTGGCAGTCAGTGGGCCTCTAGCCTCAAGCATTATTGCATTGCCATGCAGGTGACAAGGTTTGAGGACCTCTCTTCAGTTGTGGGGAGGGCTGTACCTTTGAGTCTTCAAGGGGAAACGGTGCTTGGCAGATGCCATCCCTCCCGAGAGGAGGCGGAAAGGAGGCTAAGCAGAAGGTGTTTGAACTGGGCAGAGACTTGGACTTGGCTGATGTGCTGCTGTTATCTCTGGAGCCCGGTTGACTTGTGTGTGTTTTAAATCTAACACCACTTCCTGGCTGTCCTGGATTGAAGCCTCACCCTTTGCTTTGGTTAAGCATTGAAGTCCAACACAACCCAGGCATGATTATTGGTCCCCTGGCCTGATTGATTCTGAAGTGTTGCCAGTTGGTTTCTTTGCACATCTTTGGTCAGTTTGCTCATTACTTATCAGCGTTGCCCTCCCTTCCCCCACAGGCTTGCCTGCAGAAAAAGTGGCACCGGGCCCTTAGCATCACAGAAGAGTTGAATGGAATTTGTACCCAGCTCACAGCAGACTTCCAAGAGAAGGCTTTCCTTAACCTTGGCAATATCAGTATGGAAGCAAAGCGAGCAACTTGTCTGTGGGGAGGGACCTTGACAATGGGAATTGCCTCTGTGCTGTCCATGACTTCAGTTCCATTCCAGCTCCGCTCCCCTGACACCAGATGCCTCTGAGCACCAGCCAGGTGGCTTCTATTGCCTGCTAGGAGTATCTAAGAACCAGAGTTTGAGCTGAATTTTGCCATCTGTTATACAAATGTGGCTCTGCGGATTTCACTGGGGTTGTGCGGGGGGACATCAGGGTAGAATTTGGCCCTAGGCATTCTTGAATAACTGTGTGTACTTATGTTCTGTTACATGCCTTGTGCATCCTGCATGATCAGGCACTGAGGGACAGATTTTTAAATGCATTTAGGTGTCTAAGGATTCCAGCAGGCATCTAGTGGTATTTTCAAAAGTGCATAGGCACCTAATTCCCACTGATCTAAATCTTTAGGGATCTAAATACCTTTAAAAATCTATCCCCTAGCATGCTGGTTTGGGAGACCCTCTGGGGGTGGGTTATGATAGAGAAATATATCTGCATCATAACCTGTTAGTTAAAAACTTGTGTTTCTAAAAACTATTTTATTTTGGTTCTGTAGTTGAGACCAAATTTAACAACAGGGACCAAAATAACAACAACAACAAAATCAACGTTACGGACACTGACAACTTCATCGGTGCAGACAGTGCCCTGGGCATCAGCACAGCTGTCGATAGCACCTCCAACAATTCAAGAAGCAGCCATGCATGCGAAGGTATGTGCTAGCCTAGGTGGTCTCATGAGTCAGGGGAGTAGGGTGGAGAGGTGTGTTAGATGGGAGCTAAATAACTTTCAACCCACTGTTGGGAGTGAGCTGGGTAGGAAAAGGGGGAAGATGAAGGCTGATTTGTGGTGATGTGTAGTAATCATCGTAGTAATTTAGTCACTGAGCTTTTCCTCGAAGTCTCTCAGTATTGGTGTAGTACTGGTGGAGTTCCCAAGTGTAAACCGCCATACAATATCAACTAGATCTACTCTGAGTGTGGCTGGATGACATGCTGGTAAAATCAGCGGCTACACCAAATTGGTGCTCCCATCGTTGCTAGCACTGATGAAGCTGCAGAACCAGGAGTCGCTTCAACAGAAGCTGAGCGAAAATGCAGCCGTTTTGGACACAGGTTCCAGAGCCCCGGGTGTTGCATATGATTTTGGGGAAATAATTCCTGTTCCTCTCCCCTTTTTCATTATTGCTAATTATGTGGTTCCCAATTTGCAAAGCTGGGGAAGGTTGGGGTTCCTGACCTCTTGCTTATGCTGCTCTGTCTTGTTGTCCTTTCAAATGTCTACTTTTAACTCTCCTAGCAGACTCAGGGACAGAGATCGCCATTGTTCTGGATGGATCAGGAAGCATCGAGCCTGAGGATTTTGAAAGAGCCAAGGGTTTCATCTCCAACATGATGACGTCATTCTGGAGGAAATGCCCAGAGGTGTGTGCTCTGCTCTTCCTCCTGACCTGGGCAGGCGTCTCAGAGTCTTGTCATGTTTCAATAGACAGAATAGGCTGTGATTTCCCAGGGATACTGAAAAGTCTTCTGGGTTATGCACAGGGCTGGGAGTCAGGAGATCTGGATTCCAGCCTCAACTCTTGCCTGACTTAGTGTTTGAGCAGTTCACTGACCATCTGTGCCTCAGTGTCCCCTTCTGTAAAATGGGGTAATTCTTTTTATACTATGCTTACCTCCATGCTGTCTGAGCACTTTACCAGCCCGATGAGAAACTATGCTACTGGAATCTGTGTTCCTTGCCCTCCCTCCCTCCCACTCCTGTTCCGATTTGATTGTGGAACAGCTATGCTGAAGCAGTGTGGTTTGTATTTTGCCCTGGTTTTGTACCTTGCAGAGTTGTTGTGCTGATCGGCTGCTTGATGTTAAAGTGCTCTCAGATCCTCAGATGCGTGGTGCTAGTTAAAGGGCAAACTAAAAGTTTGACTAAATTTTAACACGATGGATTTTGAAATATCCAGAGGGTCTGTATCAGTCTGTCTCTCCTGAGGGATTTAGTGCAAGAGTGAAACCACACAGAGACAAGGAGAACTGGAGCGTGGAGACTGGTTGGAGGAGCGACTAGATCAGCATGGGGGTGGGTTTTCATTCTTGCTTTTGGGTTAGTCTAGGTGCTTTAGATGGCTTATCACGCAAAACTTCCACGGTACTTTGAAGCACAACCGAGGAAAATAAACTACAAGAGAAAGAAAGACATCTCAGCCATTACATTTAATTACAGTGAACATGGTACTTGGGAATGTCGAGAGGCTGACGACAGGGCCAGGGAAGATTGGGCCAGATTAGAAGTTCAGATGGATAAAATGGATAAAAATAGCAGCACTTGAGCAAAAGAAATTGCACGCTGTTCTCCGACCTGTGGAACTGTCCAAGCAGGGGCTGCCAGAATACAGGGTGTGATAAAAGCAGAGGGATAAAATGGGAGGGAAATAGATCCATATGCTAGCTACTGTGTGCTCCATATAGAGTCAAGAATAGCTGAGGAGACACTTCCCATCCACTGTACTTAATGCCAAGCTTGGCACTTGGAGAAAGTGGTCTGGGGATCGCTGCCTTGGCTCTTGCCTGGCCTCACTGGTTCTGCCTTTCCCAGGGTACGTTTGCTGTGGTACAGTACGGAGCAGAGATCCAAACTGAATTTGACCTGCAGGAAAGCAGCAACAAGTCTACTGCTCTCTGCAAGGTCCATAACATAATGCGGCTGGGCTCTGTGACCAAGACTGCATCTGCCCTGCAGCACGTGCTGTGAGTTACACGCCCTCGAGAACTCTAGAGCCCCCCTGGGATTTCTTCTGCTTCATGCTCGTGGCGTATCTCTCCTTAAATTGCTCCCCGCAGACACCCTCTGATCCCGCCTTGTGTCTTCTTCTCACAGCCTGGAGCCTCTCCCTTTCCTCCATTCATAATGCATCCCTGGCCCAAAGGTCCCACTGACAGAGGGGGTCTGGATGTGGCTCCCCCTGGAATCCATCAGGTCTGTTCCAGGTATCCTCCATTGGAGGGGTGGTTAAAGGGCAAAGCTGGGGTTCCCTCCCAGCTGCCTTAAGAACATTAGAACCTGCCTTCAGATTCAGAGTTCCCCTTGACCTAGTGGGGGGAGGAGGGAGTAAGGCCTAGTGGATAGAGTACAGGACTGGGATTCAGGAGACTTGCGTTCTATTCCTGGCTCTGTCACTGTTCTGATGGATGACCTCAGGCAAGGCATGTCTCCTCTCCATGCCTCGTTTATAATGATACTGACCTGCTTTGTAACGCGCTCTGAGATCATTTGATGAGAAGCGCTGTTTTAAGAGCTAGGCATTATTACCCTGGATGGAGTGATCCTGTCCCTGAAGAGCACAAACCCATTTGCTAATGACTTAGTGTCCTCCACATGTGTTAGTGCAGTGGGAACTTTCTCGCATGCTGGAATTTCAGGGAGCCACCATCAGCCCGTTGATGACCTTGACAGACATACAGCTGTGCACATGTAGCGTGTTCCATAAAACGCATCCGGGTTTGCATTCCTGCAGAGATGCGATCTTCAATGAAAGCCGCAGTTCGGTCAAGGATGCTCACAGGATGATCCTTGTCATGACCGATGGGGAGATCTTTTTGGACTCACTGAGCTTAACGGATGTGATGAGCTCCCCGAAAATGGCCACAATCGAACGTTACGCCCTTGGGGTAGGTGTGAAGTGACGCGTGAGCCCAACTCCTTTGCTATAGCTCGTTTCAAAGACAAAAAGCAATTAGAGGGAAGTGGAAAGGACTGCTAGGACCAGCAACTTCCACGGATAACAATGTGAGTAAGGGCTACCTGTTTAGAGTGACATTCCTCTGTTGATGCGTGTACTCAGAAACTTTGGTAGTGAGCCAGGGAATAAGGAGAGGGTGAGTGGAGAGGAAATCTAGGGTGGCCTAAGCATCCAGTCTGAAATACCCAGACTTCCTTGACCCAGTCAGCCTTCCATTCTTCTGGGTGCCGTAGAGTTTATTGTGTATAAATAAGATCCTAAACCCTGAGGTGCTGTCTGCTCTGTGGGAAATCCTGGAATCCACATGGCACTTCTCTCAAGAGCAAGGGAAAAGCAAAACTTTCCCTCCCCTCACACTCCAGGGTGTGACACTAAATTCTTGGGATCCTCTGGGAGAAAAACCTTTTTATCAATGTAAGAAGGTGGCGATGATTAATGAATTAGCTAATTTATTGTTATGGCCCCATCTGCTGTTCAGTCTGGTTACACTCTGAGCAGAACTTCACAGTGATGTAGAATAAAGTCTGCTGGCCCAGTGAGCTCAGATGAATTCTTGGGCAGAAGGGTTTGCATTGGCCTAGGGCCTAAATTGGAAGTGGTCTGTGAAACTGGATTACTCTCTTGCCTCTTGGTATAAGGATGGCTTGGATTAGCTATTTCCTTGCAGATGAATAATTCAGAATGAGGATTCCCTCTGGAATCCAGGCTCCTGGCTGCAAACACCTCACTCTGTTATTGCCCTGAGTGTTTTTGGATCTCTTGGGCATTTGTTTGTTTTGTGTCTCTGTGTGAAAACTGCTCCACTTCCCTGCCATAGCCTAGTGGTTGGCTTCTTCTCCATAGGTCCGGTGACGTCTTCAGCAAGCAAAGGGCCTTGAAAGAGCTGCAGCTCATTGCCTCAGACCCTGATGAAGATTACTTGTTTAAGCTGCCTGTAAAGCCTTGGATGGCTTCCTGTCAGTGCTGGACAGAAATATTTTGGGTACCTCAGGTAAAAGGCAGTAGTGTCCTGCCACTAACAAACGCTCCCGTTCTCTGTAGCCTGCACAATGAGGAGTGCTGTGGTTTTGTAAATGTAAATAAAGCTCCAAACCTCAGACCGTTAAAGACCTTGTTCGTTATCTGCCAAAGCATCACAAAAACAAAACAAAAATCAAATCAGCTGAAATTCCCTGGGTAATAATTTCCCAGAGGCTTCCCTTGCTTGAGCCACACCCTTCCCTGTTTGATCCAGCCTCCCCTTCCTTTTATACTTTGTCCCAAGTGACCTGTAACTACAACTCCCAGTTTTAAGGGACTCGAGGGATGTAGCAGGTTTTCTGAGAGGCTCATGCGCACCAAGATCCTCTGCTCACGTGCTGGCAGATTGCTTCCATTGAATACTGTTCTGCTCCGAGTTCTTGTCATGTACACAGTACGTTGCAGGGTTACTACCGACCCTCCTTCTCAGAGACATATCTTCCAGAAGATCCTTTAACGTACTGCCAGGAATGTCTGCTGTGAGCGTAAGGTAAGTTACACCTGGCACCATGTCACGGCTGAACCGCACAGCATTCCATTTCCGTTCTGAGGTGAAATCCTCCTCCCACTGAAGTCAATGCTAAAACGCCCATTGATTTCATTGAGGCCAGGGTTTCACACCTAGGCTATCTCTACACTGCAGTTCCGAGAGGCATCCAAGCTAGCTGGCTAAAAGTACCCATGTAGGTGTGACAGCACAGGGTGACCGCCCAAGTAGAATCCCGTCCAGGACCCTGGGTATATCCTTCGGCAGCTCGCCCATGCTGCTGCACCTTCAGTGCTCTCTTTAGTGAGCTAGCTCGAACAAAGCTATCTTGAGGATGCCTGTCCATGCTGCACTTCCCAATTGCAGTGTAGCTACTATACCCTTGTCTTAAGCCCGTACTTTAGTCTGACCCATTATGGGCTGAAAGGACGCTGAATGTGTGAAGCTCACGGAGTCCTGGCCCAGGGCACTGCTGCTAAGCATATTTTCACTTTTTATTTCTTTTCTTCCCCTTCTGCTCCCTCTTCATTTCTTGTTTCTGGCGGCATATCTTCTAGAGGCAGGATCTGGCTATGAAAACCAGAACAGCAACAATAACAAGATCAGCTCTGACATGGAAGAGGATGACGATGACTCATGTAAGCGATGAAATACCTTGTCAAGGGATTGTGCTGTTGAATATCAATGACTAGCATAGCCTAAAGTCTCCCTGTGTTGCTGAGGACAGCTGCACTCTGAATGCTGACACTGCAATTGCAGCTTTGCAGTTTCACGCCCGTTAGCTGGCTATTGAGATGCATTTCTCGCAATGCTGGAATAATGATGGTCCTAGTCAAGAGCTCTGAGCTCCTGACCACCTTCACCTAAATCATGCTTTTCATGTCTCAGCAGACTCAGGGACAGAGATCGCCATTGTTCTGGATGGATCAGGGAGCATAGAGCCTGAGGATTTTGAAAGAGCCAAGGCTTTCATCTACAACATAATGAAAACATTCTATGAGAAGTGCTTTGAGGTACTCTCTTCTTCACTTATTGGTCTGCAAATATGGCAGCCATGGCACTTCATTAGCATTAGCAAGGAGGACTTGTGGCACCTTAGAGACTAACCAATTTATTTGAGCATAAGCTTTCGTGAGCTACAGCTCACTTCATCGGATGCATACTGTGGAAACTGCAGAAGACATTATATACACAGAGACCATGAAACAATACCTCCTCCCACCACACTCTCCTGCTGGTAATAGCTTATCTAAAGTGATCACTCTCCTTACAATGTGTATGATAATCAAGTTGGGCCATTTCCAGCACAAATCCAGGTTTTCTCACCCTCCGCCCCCCCCCCCCCAACTCACTCTCCTGCTGGTAATAGCCCATCCAAAGTGACCACTCTCTTTACAATGACAGGTTTCAGAGTAACAGCCGTGTTAGTCTGTATTCGCAAAAAGAAAAGGAGTACTTGTGGCACCTTAGAGACTAACCAATTTATTAGAGCATAAGCTTTCGTGAGCTACAGCTCACTTCCTCAGATGCACTAATAAATTGGTTAGTCTCTAACGTGCCACAAGTACTCCTTTTCTCTTTACAATGTGTATGATAATCAAGGTGGGCCATTTCCAGCACAAATCCAGGTTTTCTCACCCTCCCCCCCCCAAAACACACACACACACACACCCACCCACCCACCCCCGGTAATAGCTTATCCAAAGTGACCACTCTCCCTACAATGTGCATGATAATCAAGGTGGGCCATTTCCAGCATAAATCCAAGTTTAACCAGAACGTCGGGGGGGGGGGGGGGGGAGGAAAAAACAAGGGGAAATAGGCTACCTTGCATAATGACTTAGAATCATAGAATATCAGGGTTGGAAGGGACCTCAGGAGGTCATCTAGTCCAACCCCCTGCTCAAAGCAGGACCAATCCCCCAATTTTTACCCCACATCCCTAAACAGCCCCCTCAAGGATTGAACTCACAACCCTGGGTTTAGCAGGCCAATAGCCACTCCCAGTCTCTATTTAAGCCTAAATTAATAGTATCCAATTTGCAAATGAATTCCAATTCAGCAGTTTCTCGCTGGAGTCTGGATTTGAAGTTTTTTTGTTTTAAGATAGCGACCTTCATGTCTGTGATTGCGTGACCAGAGAGATTGAAGTCTTCTCCGACTGGTTTATGAATGTTATAATTCTTGACATCTGATTTGTGTCCATTTATTCTTTTATGTAGAGACTGTCCAGTTTGACCAATGTACATGGCAGAGGGGCATTGCTGGCACATGATGGCATATATCACATTGGTGGATTTGCAGGTGAACGAGCCTCTGATAGTGTGGCTGATGTTATTAGGCCCTGTGATGGTGTCCCCTGAATAGATATGTGGGCACAGTTGGCAACGGGCTTTGTTGCAAGGATAGGTTCCTGGGTTAGTGGTTCTGTTGTGTGGTATGTGGTTGTTGGTGAGTATTTGCTTCAGGTTGGGGGGCTGTCTGTAGGCAAGGACTGGCCTGTCTCCCAAGATTTGTGAGAGTGTTGGGTCATCCTTCAGGATAGGTTGTAGATCCTTAATAATGCGTTGGAGGGGTTTTAGTTGGGGGCTGAAGGTGACGGCTAGTGGCGTTCTGTTATTTTCTTGATTTTCATACACATTGATTTTCATACACCTTGATTTTATACACATTGTAAGGAGAGTGATCACTTTAGATAAGCTATTACCAGCAGGAGAGTGGGGTGGGAGGAGGAGGTATTGTTTCATGGTCTCTGTGTATATAATGTCTTCTGCAGTTTCCACAGTATGCATCCGATGAAGTGAGCTGTAGCTCACGAAAGCTTATGCTCAAATAAATTGGTTAGTCTCTAAGGTGCCACAAGTACTCCTTTTCTTTTTCTAATACAGTTTACCTCTTGCCTTTGAACACTTTCTCAGCATACCCCTTAACTACTGGTGCAGGGGTGGGAGAATCCAGCATTCACAGAAAGCTTCCCACCTACAAGCTCTTCTTGTTTATGGATAGATTTCACTTCAAACCCCTTTTATTTTAAAAGGGTTTGCAGTTTTATTCTTCAGTTCATTATAGATATTGAAAAGTGGAAAATTCCCAGTTGCCTCAGTGTTTTACCACGAACTCTAATGGCCCATGATTTCTCTGTTCCTGGATTGTACAATGAATCGTTACTTGAGTCCGGTTTTGTGTAAACATCTGGCTTGGGAGATGCCTCTCCCTGTCTGATTGCTCACCTCCCTGCTGTGAGATGGAGCCAAAGCTTATGAGCACAGTTCTCTATGTACACAAATACATACATTCATAACCACAGTCTCTATACATATCTCATGATAACCATCAGTTTCAGACCAGTAAAAGCTTCTGTAAAAGACCATAGTCAATATACTTTTACAGTAAAATAACATAGTATGCAATCATTTGGTTTAACTGCTTCTTTTTGGGAGTTTAAACCCTCTGTTTTCCCCTGGGGGTGTCTGGACCCTGACTGTCACACTAGCTATTGGCATATATCTGTTCCTTGGCTGTTTTTTCATTATACATAGTGATACATATGTATCACATACTGGAGAGAAAGTTGGACAATAAAATTATCCAACTAAATCTATTTTAAAAGTAGCAAAGTGAGAATTAAAAAAAAATTTGCATATATTCATTTTGCTTCTTTTGTTTAATAATCTCTTTCTTCATAATAGGCACATTTTTCAGTGATTTGGCAATTAGATGAAGCTTTATTTCCAGATAAGACTGCGAACATCACTATTAACGTCACAAAGTAAGACATGCCCTTTCTCACTTGTCATATTATAGACAGAAGAGAAAACATAAGTCACCTCCTATTTCCTTAATACTTCTCCATTAATCAGCCTGTGGGAGCCAGTTCCATGGAAACCCTACTTATCCGTCCCTCCGTTCTTTTAGAAATGTCCATGTATGTACAAATTATTCCCCTACCAGCTGAGGATTATATTTTCTCTTTGGAAATTAGAGAGAGAATGGGAAAGCCAACAAATTTACTTATTACTTAAGCAGAGTCCTGATTTACTACTTTTTCCTGAAGGATACCTAGTACCCCTTCTTCATCAGTAGGAAAAACAGTGTATAGTGTATACTTTTTTCAAAAACACAGGCCCAGTTATGTGCCGAGTGGATTTTTTGTTGAGGCCCCCATCAATTTTAGGGAGGCAAGGTATGGTGGGTACTAAATTCCCTCCACCCACTTAACTGGGGCCTGGGAAAGCAGGTTTTCAGAGTCCTTTGCTATCCTCTCGTATTCTTTTGGGGGTGGCGGGGGGAGGGGAGGGAAGTCTGTGACTGATTTCTAGGGGGTTGGGGGGAAGGCAAGTAAGCCTTTAAAAATAAAAAAAGCTGAGGCCATATTTATACCCAAGTAATGGGCACAAAATTGTACTTGACTCATTTGTCAACATTTTCAAACAAGATAGGAATATAAACCTATGATTTAGCACCTAAAAAGCTGGACTTAAGTGTGGAAAATAAGACCACAGGAATGAGCAGGTGCTCAGCATCTTTGAAAATCAGGAAACTGATGTTAGGAAACTAAAGATTTTATTTGACTAACTTTAGACAGCTAAATCTGGAATTTTTGCCTTTCAACTCTACTGCAAGCATAGTTGAAGGGGAAGGTTTTTGTACGTGTTTCTACCATGCCAGCAAGCTTCTTGCACATGTGGAATCACCCTTAACTATGACAGATGTGAGCATTGCTGTATGCTCACACACTACTTGTATTTGAAATATGGGGAGACAGGAAATGCTAAAGGAAAGGTCAGAATTCCTACCATATTATATTTATGGAGTTCAGACCGCTAGTAGCTCTGCAAAAGCTGCTCTTGACTGTACAGTGGCAATAATTCTCTTCATTCTCCTTGTATAAAGTCACTGTCAGCAAATGTCAAACTATAGAAGCTTTAGCGACAGTGAAAATAAATATACCATATATACACACCAGGTAGATAACTAAATGTGTTGTTTTACCCTTTATTTTTAGTGTAAATGAAAATAGCACTACTTTTGATTGAAGAACACATACTTGATATCAGATATGCTTTCAGTGCAGTTCTTACCAAGTAAGTCTTACGGAGTAGCCAAGTGCTATTGATATTCTCATCACATTTACAAACCTGTGTTGGAGGTAAAGTGAAGTAGGGGAACCCTGTTAAGACTATAGCATAATTTGTTGTTTATGAATTGCTGTTCCTCTACAAAAATTTTAATTAACCTTATTGTTTAAAACAGTCAACTATTGTTACAGTAATCTTGTGATTCTTGTAATTGATAGATCCTAAGATTTCTTACTTTGTGTGTTTGACAACACTACATATAGTTGGTGGTTCCCATTTTGTAGGAGTCTCACATATCACCAGGGGAGGGAGAGATTGAAAAAATGTGATAGTTAGTAAAACCACCTAACTGGCAGGGAAAGTCAGGGGCCTCTTTAGTACCTGGTTTCAGAGTAACAGCCGTGTTAGTCTGTATTTGCAAAAAGAAAAGGAGTACTTGTGGCACCTTAGAGACTAACCAACTTATTTGAGCATAAGCTTTCGTGAGCTACAGTTCACTTCATCGGATGCAGTGATGCGGTGAGCTGTAGCTCACCGATGAAGTGAACTGTAGCTCACGAAAGCTTATGCTCAAATAAATTGGTTAGTCTCAAAGGTGCCACAAGTACTCCTTTTCTCTCTAGTACCTGAAACTATTTAAATAGATTCAAGATTCTTTCCCTTTAAAATAAGTGTAGATAAACATGACTTTCACTAAAACTGGATGTGTGATAACTTTCCTTCTATTTGAGGGATATGTCTCTATCAGTTACAGCGTGAACTAATTTGCAGCAATAACAATGCAAGATCCATTTAGTTTGATTTATCTTTTTGTCTGCAGGCCAACTCCAGTGGTATATGTGAATGTTAGTCAAGGACACTCTGAGAACAAGGAGTTCCTTTCATGTAGGTACAAAGTTAATAACATCGATGTAGCTGGATTTTTTAGGGCCAACTGTTCACCCTTTCTCATGTGCATTTGCTTTCGTAGATCAATGGGGAAAACCGCTTTGGAGCTCAAATTACGTTACAGATTTTGGTTCCTATCAGCATACAAAAGAATCTTATTACAAACACAAAAAATATAACAAGAACACAGGTATTTTTTTTTTAAAACTTTTTCAACGTGCAATTCCTGTTCCACAGACTTTCAGGAGAGCAGGTTTAGACCCTTACTGATAAATAAAGGTAAGATTGTCGTGGAGGTTGTGGAATCTGTGATCTCCAGCAACCTCCGTGACATTGGGAGCCCCCACAGCTGACCAGCTGCTGCAGGCATCAGGGGACCCAGCCTCCAAGGACCCTCTTGCAGCTGCAGGTAGCAGGACCCATAACTGACTGGCTGCTGCCACTGGTGGTGACCATGGTGGTGCATGGTAGAGGGACCCGAGCTGCTCAGTGGCCATGGATGCCTCCCCAGAGCTCCCCTGCCATTATGGGTGGTGGGGGACCCCCACCCCCCACAGGGCGGCAGGGGCCACTGGGCAATGGGGTCTCTGCAGCTCCCAGCCACTGCGGGGGGTTGGGAGGGACACAGACAGGGTGCTGAACCCTTCTCCCTCCCCATTTTGTCAGGGATGTTTTTAGTAAAAGTCAGGGACAGATCACAGCTTCTGTGATTTTTTTGTTTATTGCCCATGACCAGTCCATCACTTTTACTAAAAATATCCATGACAAAATCATAGCCTTACTGATAAAACATATTCAAGCAGGGTTTTCCTACAGCATCCAGGAGTATTTTCTCTAATTTTCTATTTCAAGGTTTACATATTGTAACCTGTCAAATTCATTCTGCTAATCTAGGAAGTTTGCCAACCTAAGAGCATGTGTTAAAGCTGGGTCTATACAAGTGCTAATTAAAAACAAAAAACCACATTTTTTATAAGGGAATGCCTCAAATGTATTAGCAATATTAGGTCAGGTCTTCATTTTCCAATGTGAGAAATGAAAAGTAGGCTAGATTTTACTGTAGCTTATTTAAGTCATCAGTTTTAATGATCTAAAAGTGGCAAAGGAGCTTAAAGTTCAAAATAAGGACTTAACATATGTAGAACCATTTTTAATATTTCAACTGTGAAATGTTTCAATTTTTTTTTTTGCAATAATGGATCTTCACTTATTTTAGCTGAACACTTAGAAATTATTCAACTCATGGACATAAGAGGTCATTTACCATCTGCACCATGCCAAATGTGCCAATGTTTAAGTATTCCAAAAATACAGCAAAGGGAGTGACAGTACAAGGACATCATGTTGTGATCACTCATTCAAAGGTCCATTTCGATCAGTGGAAAAGGCTGCTATTGAGCAGAACATCACTTGCAGAGGTAAAGTTCAGGACTTCTCTGTGGAACTTTCGGAGCTGTTTATGTATGCCTTTCAAGGCAGAGGATGATGATAGCTTTCTTTTGTAGTTTACCTCTTTCAGAAGTTTATCTGCCAAATAGTGCAGCCACAGGACGTTGCTATGGGGGTGATAGTCAGCCCAGTTGTTGGAATTCTCTTCTTTCATCTGCCTATAGATATCAAACTGGTAGTCACCTCTTCCTTGGAACAGCTCTTTGTCAGTAGAAATATCACAGAAGACCGTTAACCCATCTTTCTCCATCCTAGACAGGGTGTAATCTATGATGTTCACATGAATTCCTTTCGTGGGGATTGTATAAACTGCTCCATTCAAAGTATAACGGAGCTCTTTCAAGTTGGTTTTCTTCACCAGAATATTCCCCCAATGCAAGTCTCTGTGCTCAAAGTACAGTCCCTCCTCTGCCACAGCCAAGGAAGCAGTAACTTGATGCAGCAGGCTTTTTGCTGTTGCCACTGAATTTAGCTGATTCCTCATATTCTCCAAGTTATTGCCTCCAAATTCAAATTCCAGGATCATGAACAGCTGCTCTTCTCCAAACAGGTCGGGCCGGTCATTTTCAGATCCATTCAGTTCATGATATTTGTCCCAGGCTTTCAGAAGATGCTTGGGATATGCCCCCTGGACACAGTGCACAGAGTACAAGTCAATGAACCCTACAGTCCTGTGTTCTACCTCCTGAGATAAAAGGCTGAGCTCCTTTGAGATTATCATCTCTGGCAAGATCTCACTGAAGCTCTTCTGAGCTTCTCCATTGACCCTCTCAGTCCCCTCAACAGGAATGATTTTTAAAGCCACAGCTCCTTTCTCACTGTTCGTTTGGAACACCTCCCCAAATACTCCTTCCCCAATCTTCAAACAGTTCTTCATCTTATCTGGGGGAATACATTCCTCAAAGGAGATAGGACCCTCCTGCTGGCATTCCCCATACACCTTCTCTGCATCTGTAAGCATCACCTCCAGAACAGAATGGGACTTCATGGGAGTCAGCAGGAGCACGGAGGAACTGGGCCAGTTAGAGTAGCCGACACTTTGAATGAACAGGGATTTATGGTACCCTGCAAGCTGAGATTTGGAGGAAGGAGTACAAGGGATGCTGCCACAGGCACTTTCCTCAGTGGAAACTTTCTTTTTCTTGTGAAGAGAGAGAGATGCTCGAGCCCTGGCCCACCACTGGGAGTCATTAAGGAAAGAAAAGTCACACAGAAAAGACGACGACATCTCTAGGGCATTTTTCTCCATTCCTCTTTGCCTCATTTGTTCTTGAAAGAAGGAGCCATCAGCCTGCTGCCATGGAGTTTTTGAATTCTTGCGTCTGACTGGGCGGCGCCTTGCCTGTTTCCCCCATCGGCTGGAGCTGAACCCACTGATACAGGCCTTTTTACTGGTGCCTCTACCACCATCTCTGGGAATGACCTTGCTTCTTCTGGACTTCTTTTCTGAGATTACAGACAAGGCAGAGGGGGAAACTGGCTGCTGACAATCGTTTTCCCTCCAGGAGGGCCAAGCATCCAACTTCTTATTATTAGCAGTCAACCAGTTTGGTACCACTTGAGAGCTTAAGACCACCAAGGGCTGAAGGTGGTGTCTGCTTTTGTCTGTGCTAAGGTTCCAGCTCCTTTTCTGAGAGCTTCCTCTCAAATCATCATGTGGCTCATCAGGACTGGTATTACCTTGTACCAGGACATGGGGCTTCCCCGTAATGGGCAGTGCAGCCCCAGGACAGCTAGCACGTTTCTGCAGGCCTAGGCTAGTTTCTAGTGGGCACGGCCCCGGTGTAGTCCGCTGAGCCCTCTCTGCCTTTTGTGAGGTCAGTCTTTGGACATGATCTCTACTCACAGTTTTATGAGGGGGTGACACAGGCTGGCCCCGAGTAGGAACAGACGGTCTGTGTTTACCCGGAAATGATGAGGGAACAAGCTGGATCCAGTCCCCCTGGGCGGCTCCGCAGGGTACGAGGACACACCGGCTCTCGGATAACCGGCAAGCAGGCGGCCTCGGGGCCCCGGGGGGAGATGCTGGGCGCGCCGGCTGGCTCCGGCCCCGCCAGTCTCCCGCCAGGGGGCTGGCGCTGGGCCGCTGTGGGCCACGAGAGACCCGGTCGCCGGCCCCGGCCAGGGGCGGGGAGAAGAGCTCCAGGCTGCCCTCCAGCCCCGCCGCGGGCTCCGCCGCGCTGCTCCCCGGCGTCAGGGAGCTCAGCTCGGCCAGCAGGGGCCGGGGGGGCCCGTGACGTCGGCGGGGGGCCCGGCCCGAGGCCGCCCTCCCAGCGCCGGGGGAGCGGTTCTCCTGGCCGCCGCCCAGGATGCTCTCCTCCGCGGGGAGCGGCCGGCTCTCCGCCCCGGCCGGCGCCGGCTGCTGCGGGGTGCTGCAGAGCAGGGGGGGCCCCGCCCTGCGCCCCGGCGACGGGAGCGCCCCCCAGCGGCGCCGGCGGGTGACGTGCCTCCCCGGCGGGGTGGCGGGCGCGGCGCAGCCCTCGGCGGGGGCCCGGTTCTCCTTGGCCGGCCGCGCGCTGCCGCCCCTCCGGCGGGCGGGCCCCCGGCGCGGCCGGCGGGGGCCAGGGGGCTGGAAGTCGGGGTCCTCGGAGCCGGAGGACGAGGCGGCGGAAGCCGAGCCGGCGGAGGCGGAGCTGGAGCCGAAGAGCCGCTCGCGGTCCTGCGGCGGCGACAGCCAGGGCGCCGGGGGCGGGAGGCGGCGCAGGCCGGCGCCCCGGCGCGTGTAGGTGCGGAGCAGCCGCGGCTGGGGCCTGGCAGCCAGCTCCATGGCGCGGCCGCGCCTCAGCCAGAGCCGCCGCGCCCGCCCGCCGCCCTTTCAAACCGCGTCTCGCGAGGCCGGGCGAAGTCCCGCCCACCGGGCCGCTCCTGCCGCAGCCGCTGGCGGGGGCGGGCGCGGGCTGGGCCCGGGCTGGGCCCGGGCTGTCGCTGCTCCGCCCCCCGGCGCCGACGGGAGAGGCGGTGCCAGGCGCCCCGGGTCCGTTGACCCTCGTCGCCCCTCGGTGCCCTGTGCCCGTCACCCCCCCGCGCCCTGTTTCCCTGACCTCAGCCCCCCGCGTGCCCGTCGCCCCTCCCATGCCCTGTGCCTGTCACCTCCCCCCCGTACCCTTCACCTCCCCCCCCGTACCCTTCACCTCCCGTGTGCCCTGTGTCCGTCTCCCCCCGTGTCCGTCACCCCCCCCCCGTGCCCTGTGTCCGTCACCTCCCCGTGCCCTGTGTCCGTCACCTCACCCCCGTGCCCTGTGCCTGTCACCTCCCCCCCGTACCCTTCACCTCCCCCCCCGTACCCTTCACCTCCCGTGTGCCCTGTGTCCGTCTCCCCCCGTGTCCGTCACCTCCCCGTGCCCTGTGTCCGTCTCCCCCCGTGTCCGTCACCTCCCCGTGCCCTGTGTCCGTCACCTCACCCCCGTGTCCGTCACCCCCCCTCGTGCCCTGTGTCCGTCTCCCCCCGTGTCCGTCACCTCCCCGTGCCCTGTGTCCGTCACCTCACCCCCGTGTCCGTCACCCCCCCCGTGCCCTGTGTCCGTCACCTCACCCCCGTGTCCGTCACCCCCCCTCGTGCCCTGTGTCCGTCTCCCCCCGTGTCCGTCACCTCCCCGTGCCCTGTGTCCGTCACCTCACCCCCGTGTCCGTCACCCCCCCCGTGCCCTGTGTCCGTCACCTCACCCCCGTGTCCGTCACCCCCCCTCGTGCCCTGTGTCCGTCTCCCCCCGTGTCCGTCACCTCCCCGTGCCCTGTGTCCGTCACCTCACCCCCGTGTCCGTCACCCCCCCCGTGCCCTGTGTCCGTCACCTCACCCCCGTGTCCGTCACCCCCCACCGTGCCCTGTGTCCGTCACCTCACCCCCGTGTCCGTCACCCCCCACCGTGCCCTGTGTCCGTCACCTCACCCCCGTGTCCGTCACCCCCCCTCGTGCCCTGTGTCCGTCTCCCCCCGTGTCCGTCACCCCCCCCGTGCCCTGTGTCCGTCACCTCACCCCCGTGTCCGTCACCCCCCACCGTGCCCTGTGTCCGTCACCTCACCCCCGTGTCCGTCACCCCCCCTCGTGCCCTGTGTCCGTCTCCCCCCGTGTCCGTCACCTCCCCGTGCCCTGTGTCCGTCACCTCACCCCCGTGTCCGTCACCCCCCCCGTGCCCTGTGTCCGTCACCTCACCCCCGTGTCCGTCACCCCCCCTCGTGCCCTGTGTCCGTCTCCCCCCGTGTCCGTCACCTCCCCGTGCCCTGTGTCCGTCACCTCACCCCCGTGTCCGTCACCCCCCCCCCGTGCCCTGTGTCCGTCACCTCACCCCCGTGTCCGTCACCCCCCCCCCCGTGCCCTGTGTCCGTCACCTCTCCCCCCGGGCCCGTCACTCTCCCGGGCCCGTCACCTCCCCCCTTCCTGTCACCCCCCCCATGCCCTGTGTCTGTCACCGTCACCTCCCCCCCATGCCTGTCACCTCCTCCTCGTGCCCATCAGCCCCGTTCTCCCCATGTGTCTCCCCTGTGCCTGTCTCCCCTTAGGTGACCCGTGCCCATCACCCCTCGGATGCCCTATGTATGTCACACACACTGTGCCAGGTGCCCTGTGTCTCTCACACGCAGTCTGCCCATCTCTGTGCTCCCTGGGTGACTTTGTCTTGCCCTCATGAGATGACGAGGCCCCTTCACTCTCAGTGTTTCCCGCAGGGCACTTGCGTCTCTGTGGGGAGATGGACCAGCCCTTCACTGGTTCCGCTCCATTGAGCCCCTGGTGACAATGGCCATATTCTGTATTGAACCAGCTAAGGCCTTCAGGCTCTCACCTCCTGGGGCAGAGAGCTGTGTCTCCAGGACTGGCTGTACAGCACAATACACGCTGAGCGGATAGCACTGTATAAACAACAGAGCACTCACCCTGAATATAGTGAGTGCCGAAATGTTGACGTAGCTTTGGCTTTATCATATAATCCAAAATAGTGTCTATAATCCATATAGTCTCTGCTGTAGTGAATTCTGGGGACTCCACTATTCTACAGTGCAGATGAGTCCTTTGTGCTCCAGGCAAATGCTTGGGGATAGCTCTCCAATACATTTGCCCCACATACTGCAAGTAGGTTGTGGTCACACATCTCTAGGTGAAGACCACCAGATCAGAGACACTTTGGAGTTCATCTCTCCTAAACTGACCAATTGGTGGAGTCGTGAGCAATCAGACCCTGAGCCTCCCTTCCTCTGCTGGTAGCTGAACATGCCACCACTACAAGTATCACCAGTCTTGGGAAGAAGGTGGCAGACAATGGGATTGGGCTTCTGGGATTCTTTGGGCATTTTATTAGGCATGCTCTGGGCAAATGGTGTGTGGGAAACTACCAAGATTTTCTACTACTCTCTTTCCAGAATACAACAGTCTGCACAATAGGGAAGGAATGGTCTCTTCCATTCGGTACTAGAGAGACCAAATTATCGGTGAGTGGTTTCTTGGTATCTGCTGTTACACAGATGTACTAGGGAAACACAAACTAGTTACTGTTGGTCTTTCCAGAAATGGGAAATGCAGCACCCAGCAGATACTCTGTTAGTAAATCTACATAGAATGTAACAACATAGGCTCTCTGTGGTGCAAGCAGTGAGCTAAGTCCAAGATTCAGTTTAGTTTGGTTTTAACACACAGGCGCATAATGGTTCTGGATGTTAAAAAAAAAATAAGTAAAAAAAAATTGAAAGTCCTGACCTGATAGACTATATTTTCCTAGATCCATATAGCGATCTTGTAACTTTAATGTTGGGGCACGTTTTTGTGTGTATCTGATTACTTGATTTGAGCCTGTCATGGTGCTTGGTATGTGGCCCTTTAGTTCTCTTGTTTTATATTAGGGTTGCTGGTGGTAGTGACAGCTACTGCAGGGCTGTGCTGCATCTGCTGTGCCATGCATATCTAAGCGCTAGAATAAATTGCCTAGGGAGATTGTGGAATCTCCATCATTGGAGATTTTTAAGATCAGGTTAGACAAACAACTGTCAGGGATGGTTTAGATGATACTTAGTCCTGCCGTGAGTGCAGGGGATTGGACTAGAAGACCTCTCAAGGTCCCTTCTGGTCCTGTGATTCTGTCCTGGGACATTGGCTTTGTAGTGACCAATGCAGTGAGTCATACAGCATTATTGAAAAGTGGAGTAACAAGTGTTGCATGCTGTAACCAAGAATGGCTTGCTTTTAATACACACACAACATGCATTTAGTGAAATGGCTTGTACATTCTAGAAGTCTCAAACTATTTCCATGCAAATTGCAATCGTGAAGCCCCTGCTTAGAGTGAAATAGTTTGATTCCATGCCATACATTTTGCTTTGAGAAATATTTTCAGTGTTGATATCCCTTTCACTTTCAGGGCAGCAAAGAAGTGCAGTACCAATGTGTGGAATGTGCTATCCTGTCCGACAGAGAGAATGTTACTGTGATAGCTGAGTTGCCTTTAACTGATTCTCAGCAGGTATACACAAAAGCTGTGCGTGTCTGTCTTTTCTTGCTAAAAATCTGTTAACCCACATTTGTGGGATAGAATCTCTGCAGAGACACCTATGAAATCCTTACCCTGAATGACATTTAGGTACTAAGTTATCTCCTGACTCTGCAGAGCAAGGGTGGAGTTTTAATCATGGTGCTTTCAGCTCTCAGGAGAGACTCTGCTCCTACAAGACATGTTGCCATCTCCGCTAGTTATCCACAGAGGCTATTCCTCCAGAGGATGGCATTTCCAGTGCTGCAAACATTGATTTTTCTAGGTACCGTCTTACTATTGATTCTTCCATAAATCCAAGCAGAGCAGGGGGATGCTGGGTAACACAACCCCAGCACATTAGAGTCTCAGTTGTGTGAGTGGACTGCAGTTATTCCATTTCTAACCCTCTGGCTAGAAAAACATCCAGCAGGTCTTAACAGACTTTGAGGTGAGAGGTCTGAGATGTAGGGGGAAGAGATAACTCCTTCTGTGAATTTCTTAAATTGATGAGCAGTCCCCATAACCAGAACTGCAAAATCTGGACATCTTGGGTGCAATCCTATCTGGAATTTGGTCAGTCCGAGCTCCAGTATGGGTTCGAACACACTCCGTTGATTGGGATGCAGTGGGAACTGGCTGATGCAGCTGAGTTCTGAGTTTGGAAAACCACTATGTTTGTGGAGGAGGCAGAGGACCTCTTTGCTAGACTATGATTTTGCCAGCTTTTCTCTGAAGAAATGAAAGGTCTAAAATAATAATTTGCTTTGTCTTTTCCTTCCCTCTTTTGTAGTTCTTAGAAGATAGAACTGATCTTCTGGTCATTGCGGAAATCACCTTCAACAAACATCTGTATGAGGGCCTGAAGGAAGAGAACCACAAAGCTGAGGTATCCAAGCACCATGTAGGCAGCTAGGGCCCTTTCTCAGGATGGAAATGAAGGAAGCAACTGAGGGGAGGAATGCAAATGTTTCTGCTGAACTCTTAAAATAGAGTGATTTAGGAGGGCCTGGACTCATTGGCTGAGTTCAATTGAACCAGGATTTGGACCACAGAGAGAACAAAAGGGAATGAAGAGAATGTATTGGTGTACACAGAGAAGTTATCTGCCTGGTTGGGAATATGCATACTGTATTCCCAGTCATGCAGAGAACTATCCTAAGTCCAGAAGGTAATTTCTAGTTGGAAACACAAATATATGTCAGCTTCAAAGAAGTTTCAATGATAGTAGATACATTTAAGCACCTCCTGGAAGCCTGATGGGGGTGGGGGAGTGGGGAATACAGCCAATTAGGATGAGCAGCTGTTTCATCTTAGATGGGCTGCATTCACGTTCCCTCTTAATCATCTATTTGAATCTAAATCCCAACATTTTTATAAATGTCAGGTGGGAAATTGGCCACTTGATACAGTTATATTTAATAGGCACATTTGTCCTCTCACGTACATCAATGTAATTCAGGAGAAACCCCAGGGAAATCAGCGGGCTTGCGTCGGTGTACATGAGAAGAGAATTCATGTTTCAGGAGAGGCTGTTAAAGTAGTGAGATAAATCTGAGCCGTGTATAACTGTAGTGCATTGAGAGAAGCAAGAGGTCGTATCACAGGGATTATCAGAAATATAGCTCTGCTCGTGCTCTGATGCCTAGTGTGAAGAAAGACAAGGGGCAGATACAGTGGTACTGGAGCATCATTTCAATACACAAAGTAACCTCTGTCACTCAACTGTATTGTCTCTATTTTTCAGTGTTTCTTTTTAGTTAGCAAATACTTGAGCCTTTTCCTCCCATTGGTGGAAACCTTTACCAATGAGCTCGGCTCAATAGAATCTCCTTTCTTGCCAGCATCAAAGCAAGAGGGGTTTGAGGTATTTACTCCATCCGCAAAATATGGCCACATCTGTATTTGGAAAAAAGGTGTATTTTTAACAAGTTAACGAGGCTCCTTGCTTGGCTTCAGCTAATGTATTAAAGCTACAACTGCCTTGTCTTCACCAGGATTTCAATGTGTTAGTTAACATGTTTTAAAGTTGCACCTTTTCCCCACAGTGGAGACAAAAACTATATTATAGTGGGTTGTCATTAGGAGACACTGAGACAATCACTTCACCCAGAGACTTCTTAAGGAGTCTGAGTGAGTTTAACTAGAAGTAGAATGATACAAAATTAGCATTACGCACATTAAGTGGATTAAAATTGGCTAATTGAAAGGACTCAGATTGGAAATGGGAATCTTCATCAAGCAGGTGTTATTCTAGTTGAGGCCCATGAGAACTGGTTCTTGGCCCTGCACTGCTTAACATTTTTTGTCAGTGGCCTTGAAGAAACAATAAAATGATAAACATAAAACTGAGAAAGTTTACAGATGACCCAGAGATTGAGGGAGCAGTAAATAAAGAAGAGGACAGGTCATGATACAGAGTGATCTACATCGCTTAGTAAGCAGGGCACAAGCAAATATTATGAGTTTAAGATGGCCAAATGTAAAGTGTCCCTTCTGGCGTTATAATCTGTGAACTCACTCCCCTAGTTAAGACAAAGCAGTTATACTGGAGCATTTGTTAAACCACCCTTGATTCTATTCTAGATTACTGTCATCTTGCTGAAAACGCAAGTAGTCAATTCCTTGCCTGTTGTCATAGGAAGCTCTGTTGGTGGATTTTTGCTGTTGGCTTTCATTATTTTCATCCTTTTTAAGGTAAATATATTTGTTGACATAATTACAAGCACATGTTATTCTTGTTGATTAAGATCCCAGCAGTCCAGCGACTATCCTGTCCTCAGTGAGAGTTCACATTCAGCTGTGGATATTCTGATATGTTTTACTGAGGGAGGGAATGCAGGACCATTGGGGTTCTCTCTTACAGTTTTTTCAGCAGGGTAATTAATTAATGTGAATTAATACATTTTTAAAGTTTCCCTGAGTTATGAAATAATTTGTTTTAAAAAACAAACAAATCCTGAAGGATCCCAAAGTCTTTCTCAAGGCCTTACTGTCCTGGCCAGATTACAACTCAGGCAAATGTGTACAGCCTCTTAAAATTTCCTCCACAGTTTCAGTTGGAGAAGGTATTCATTTTTATTTTCTCTTAAACTGCTAAACAGCTGCCACGTTCCACTCCAGAAGTGGCTTCATTTTAGTAGAGTGTGGGTATGTGGAGGCGGGAGGAGAAAATCATGGGAGGGGGTGATTCCATAGCTACATGCCAATACCTTTTGAAGGGTTTAAGGATGTAAGGTGCTATAGAACTGTAAGAAATTATAATTGGGACAAATTCTGAGTTCCTTATTCAGCTTTTGCTCAGTTCCTTATTCAGCTTTTGCTCAGTCCTTAAACTTCCTCTGACTTATTGCGACTTTAACTGAATAGGGGGAACTCAGAATTTAGCTCATTGTTATAATGTATATACACAAACATAAAGGACACAATACATGTTTTTAATGCTCTTCTTGATGTCTTTCAAAAGACTTTTGAAGAGACTTTTTGTGGCTTTTTCAAAAGAAACTATAAAAATATGATGGTGGACATGATTCCTGAGGATCAGAATGAGTAGAGCAGGATTCTGTACAGGAATTGTACACTCTTCCTGAGAGCTCCAATATCAAAGACCAGCCGGAAGCAAAGCAAATCAGTCTGTGAGCTGGGATGGATCTTGAGACTGCCATGGTTTGCTCCTGGTTTAATTTAGGGACCTTGCACAACCCAGTCACCTGCTTATGCAGCTAGCTTGGATTTGCTGACTGTTTGTCAAAATTGGATTTTCCTAAATTAACAAACTACAGAATCCTCATTTCAAATTTTGCCTAAATGTAAATGTAAATATGGAGAAAATTTAGTTTGGATTGTATGTAATTTATGCCTTGTTATCACATTCTTTGTTGTTTTGATGCCGAGTTGGTTTTAAATGGACTTTAAGAGCATGCAACCGCAAACTAGTTTGAAAATAGAAATGGTTGAATGGAGGCTTCACTCTGGTCATTGTGAGTGAAGTTAGCAAAGCACCTCAGATGCATGCATTCTTGTACTTGTTTGATTTAACACAGCAGGGCAGTCTCGTTGCTCTCAGCCATTATTCAGTTTGTGGGATACGTGGATTCTTGCTGATTGGAATCATAAGTGTGTCCAGAGGTGACCATGTAAACAAGCAGAATGGTATAGGAGAAAGACTCTCCTCCCCACACCCAGAACAAAGAAGGTTCTTGTTTGGCCTAGTAACCCAAAATGCTTTTGTGTTTTCCTTTGGGATCTCCAGACTCTCGTGAGAACAAAGGGTTAATAATCAGATTCATGCCTTTCAGTTCTGGGTTAATTGTTTTCAAATTCTGATTAGGTCACAAGTGAAAATGTGTTTGCTAGGTTTCATACTAGGTCCCGATGGACTATTTCCGCATCAGAAATCACTGCACCATGATGGCATGATTGGCAATGCCTGCTCAGAAGAGTACAAGAACTGGAATGGTAGCAGTGTTGCAGGTCTTGAGTCACTGGCAAGTCTGGAGTTGAACAGAGCAGGATTGTTGCAGGTCAGGATTGTGCTTTATTGCATAGCAATGTGGAGTCCCAAGACTGGAACAGCAGGGGGTGTTGCAGGTCAGAGGTAACTGCATTTACAGAGCAGTGTGCGTGGGAAGTTTGCTTAACAACTGCCTGTCCCGTGGTTGGCTCTAGTCAGCACCTTCAGTCCTTGTGTTTTCTGAGCATGAAAATGACCACTGACCTAAAACATTTTTTTGAAAGCAAAAATATCTTTAAATATTTCCACATCTGGCTGTAGCTGTCCCTACCTGTGTAGTTTGCTGTTTTATTTCTGTCACATTTACTTCACCTAAAACCACTGAAACTTGAGTGTGTGTTCACTTGAAATGAACAGAATTAACCTAGATGTTCATTCCAACAAAAGGAAAGCAGATTGGCCCACCACCTGCTCATGTCTTAGCCAATACACACCATTTCATGGGTAGCTAACAGCTTCTACGTAGCCTGTGCTGGTGTTTTTAATGTCTCAGTGTAGCAGTCAATATGTACTGTTTCATGGGAAACTAACAGCTGCCCTGTGGCCTGCACTGGAGTGTCTTTAATATCCTGATGTAGCAATTGGTCGGATGGCAGATGGCTGTGATGTGGTGGTGGTGCAGCATGACAAGTACCTGAGTTTAAGTGCAATGTTGGGTCTCCTCAGTCTACGCAGGTCCGAGAAGGTAACAAGATACTCTGCAAAAGCACGTCCTAATGGACAACTCACAAAACCACAGTGGTAATGGTTGTTGAGTAGACAGCACGTCTGTTCCCTCCAAGGTAGAGCTTAAGCAGGAGTTTTGAATCTGTGGTCCCAGGATATAGAGGAGCTTCAGAAACCTGCCAGGCCTTTGGTTAGTGCCAGAGTTGGCAATCCAAGAAACTCATTTGTGGATGGTTTGGAGGGAGGGACAGACCACCTCTTAAAATCCCCATAGAACATCAGATCAGAAAAAGGACAGACTGTTTCTTTCTCTTTGGGTTTTAGCTGTGTGTCACAGTTCAGGACAAGCTCTCCCTCTCCCTTTCTGTCCAAGTGCCTCCCCCTTGAGGTCTCAGGCTCATGCCTTTACCTCCCTGGGATGGAATCCTGTGAGTCTCCCACACTTAAATCAGGGTACTAGGTTACAACCCCGCTGTGTACAATCCATGCTTACTCAGCACGCCCAGCGGGACAGAGTACCTGCAGTTCTTCCCTTCAGGGGTTATGACCAGTAGTGAATACAATGACCCAAACAGCCTTCTAAAGCAAAGTATTATTTAATCTGAACAATAAGAACACAGCATAACAGGAGAAAAGAATTAAAACAACAAAGGGCCTACACACACATCTTTTTTATTAGGAGTCATTCCGTCTTCTACATAGGGAACCTGGTAGGTCTGTCCTCCTAGACATCTCCAACCTCTCCTGGACTCCCTTTTAGTGAACTGAATTCTTGAGAGCCTTTGTGTCTTTAAACCCTAGTGAGTCTTTTGTTCTCCCCCGTTTCCTCACAGGACTGAGACATTGCTGGAGAAACCTGTTTAGCAAGCCTACAGAGGGATCTAGCCAGTTCATCACAGCACTGTTCTTCAAATGTTTGTCCCTCTTTTCTGGGAACATTTCTTGACAAACACGATAGTGAATTATCACAATTTATTAATGCAGTACCCAACTTTACAGTACTAAGACAAACTCATAGCACATATAGTATTTATAGATTTATTGCAGACAAATCCAAAACCATCATACTGTACGAGGCATGTGTGTGGTCCAGCTGAGTCACCTTTAATAAAGCTCCTGAGAGACGCTGTCAATTGATGGATGTGAACACTACCTATGAAACAGAAAAGAATAATTCTCAGCCGTCTGATTTTTGGTTGACATCATAGGGAGTTGAGGGTATGCATCACCTCCCAGGATCAGGCCATTAGATTGTATGACCTTTGGGGCAGGCACCTGTTATCTGTTTGGCACTGAGCCACAGCTTTATAGTGCTGTGTGCTCTATAGCACTACATAAATTATTAATAATAAAAGCGACATTATTTACTGCATCAGTATTTCCAGTGAAAATTGACCAGCAGAGGATTATTCATTTTGGTTCACAGGAAGGAATCACATCCATAAAACAATAGCATCTCTTAGCATAATTATATGTGACTCAGCTGGCCACATGCACATTTCTAGAGATCATTCAAACAGATGGTAACCAGAGAGGGAAATGGCTTCCTCCACCAAGGAGAGCTCACAAAACGATTAACCTTGTCATTTTCTGGGGGGGATAATGGCTTAACATTGTCACTAATTACAGTCAAAATAGATGTATGCACCATTGAAAAATATGTACCGGGAATACTGCAAATAGCTCTCCAGGGAGGATATTGTGGTGGATGGGAAAGAGTTCTATCTTTTGCTGACTCCTTATGGGTTTGGAGCTAATCTGTTACTCCCCGTTCAGTTTCCTAGAATGGTCTGTTAGTCAGCCCACAGGAGGCACTTCTTTACCGTGTCTGTTACCTTCAAAGACTTGAATAGACTAGAGGCACAAGGTTGGTCCCATGTTGCACTGCCACCAAACTATGTTCACTTCTTCCATACAAACTACCTCTGTGGATGAAAACTGAAGGTGCTCAGCGTGTTGTAAGTTTGGTCACTCGTGGCAAAAGTGCAGCCAACCAGAACAAGAAAAGATCAAACACAGGGTCTGAACATGATCTCACTTACACTGGAGTAAATCTAGGGTAACTACGGTAGTTATACCAGTGGGAGGCTAGCGTCAGGAACCCTGGAGCAGTGGAAAGATCTCTGTGTGTATATAAAGTCTGCTGCAGTTTCCACGGTATGCATCCGATGAAGTGAGCTGTAGCTCACGAAAGCTCATGCTCAAATAAATTGGTTAGTCTCTAAGGTGCCACAAGTACTCCTTTTCTTTTTGCGAATACAGACTAACACGGCTGTTACTCTGAAACCTGGAGCAGTGGGTATTGTAGTGAATGTTGATTCTGGTTGACTTATTTGTGTGGCTTCCAGGTGTCATGCCCTTGAGCAGGGACCTGATCACTGAGAAGAGAGGAGATGCTGTGAGAACCTATAGTGTAGATGAGCCTATTTGTTTGCAAGTCTAAAGATTTATTAACATAGCCATTCTGCTTAACTGCATTTCTGTGACCATCACCACAAGCTGTTCATATAGGCCGCAGCAGAGGGAGTTAATGGCTAATCTAGCCTGCTCCCCACACTGGAGCAGGTGGAAAGGGTTGAGTTAACGAGGCTTCCTAAGTGGGGACTCAGCCAAGAGAAAACAGTTTAAGTGAGGGAATCAACTAACTTAGGTTCTTGAGCAAAAGTGGCTCTGTAGCTGAGCTTGGAAAGCCTGTGTTTTTGTTTATCCTGAATGACCTTATTTCTCTCTTGGTATAAAATCTCCTGTTTATTTTTAAAATCTGTTTAACTGTGGCTTCCTCACAATAAAAACCTGCAAGAGAGCTCTGTTTGTGCATGACTTTACTGCTGGCTCACACTGACCTAACCTTGGGGATATGCTGGGCTTATGCAGAGCAGATGAGCTGTGCTGTGACAACCTGTGGTGCTTCAGGGTAACTGAAATGAAGACTGTAGGAGAGGTACTATCCACACTAGTACTTGGAGTGGGGGAATCATAATGGGCTGCCTTGTTTTGAGGTTTCTTAAAACATTTTTTTAGCCAAGAATCAGATTGACTCATTTTGGGAGATGGGAGTCTGTTCTCTGCTTTCTCTCCAGCAATCGGCAAACCTCGCAGCGTCTGGAAGTTCAGTTCGGACGTGCATCTATTAATATTTGACTGTGAAGGGACTGAAAGAAGCCACCAGTTCTTCCAGCATGGTCTCCTTTTTTCCAGCTTTCCCTAAATCACTCAGCACCTTGTTACACTCTCCATTTCTCACAGAAGAGATTGCTGCTGTGCAGTGCCAAAGAATCCTGAGTGGGGTATCTACAGTAAGATCATATTTGGTAAGTCTGGAGTAAAAAAAACCAACCCTGATATATGCCTCTTGGCTGCTCATCACATGAAAGAAGGTTATTTGTAGAAGGACATGCTAGGAATAGGAAATGAGGAGTTTGTGGTGCAAGTTGGGGTCATTTGGTCAAGGGGTTTCTCAGATACAGTCTCCTCTTTTCCCAATAAGCAGATGATGATGATAATCTAAGTGCCCTAAAACTTACATGTGTAGGGAGATTGTCTTGAAAACTGGTATGCTGCAAGAGGGGCTGGGGTAGAGTTTGACCCTGAATGTGAGTTCATCTGCGCTTAAACCTCTAAAAACCAGGAAATACATAGTTAAGGTGCATTCCGCCCTCACAACTCAACCTTAATTCTGCCTTCTTTGAGCAACACACCAATAAGACACATACTAGCCCTCTACCCTTACAGATGTGATAGCATTCTTCAGGAACAGAGCACAGGAACACTAGGACAAAGTAACACCTCTTTGCTAAGGCAAATCTTGAGGTTAAGTCAGGCACAGCAATCGATAGTTAATTGCACCTGGCCTACACTCAGACACAGAACTTACTCAACACAAACCACCCCAGACTTGCCCTGAGGATTCCTCTGAAACATTGCCTTCACTCACCTCTTGCTAAGCCCTGGAGACCACTGTCTTGTATCCCAGCCTGATTGTCTTCTTGCCATGGGGATTGTCAGCACTCCTGCGCACCTCCGCTGACACAATATGGAATATGGTGTTGAAATGAGGCATACTTACACCACTCTGCATATCACAATGACAGCTCTTCCAACTTGCTCCAACTGATCCCAATACAGTTACGTGGCATGGAATGCAGATAAATGATGGAATTCAAATTTGTGGAGTGGAAAACAACACAAAGAAGGGCATGTTCTTATGGTCCTTCCTCATGTCTGCTTATTAATGGCACCACCCTTTCTGAGCCATTCCCAGTGGCTATTGCTAGCTCAAGGGGTCAGTGTTAAGGTGGCATTGCAAGGGTGGTATTTACCTTAATGTTGTATTTCCCTGCTTTTCAGAGATTTTGAGGGTATCCGCTCCCGAAGTTCTGGAAGGGCACAAGGCAGCAATGGTAACCCTGAGTCTGTTAGCAATGTTTTTGGACAGTTAGTAGCATCTTCGCTATGGTGTGGCCAGTTGTCAACTTTAGAGATGATCTAAAGCCCATTGAAGTCAGTGGAAAAGCTCTCATTAATGGGCTTCATTGGGCCTGGAATCAAGCCTTTCCTGGGGAGGAGAATAGTAATTTTCTACTAGTGCTGTACCTAAATGTTGCCGACTCCAAGGGTCGGGAGAGGAATTCTTCAGAGTCATTCAAGGGGTTGTAACTACGAGTAATGGGATAAAACTAAGCAAAGGAGAATCTAGTGGGGGACATAATGGAAAAAGTCCTGAAAGTGAGATCTGCATCACTAGGGAATAGCTTCCCAAGGGAAATAGTGGGTACCAGAATACAGGCCATATTCTGGTCTCAGTCACATCAGTTTATAACATTCAAAAACCAGTTGGAGAACACTTCAGTGTCTTTGGTCACTCCATTACAGACCTAAAAGTTGCAATTCTTCAACAAAAAAACTTCAAAAACAGACTCCAACGAGAGACTGCTGAATTGGAATTAATTTGCAAACTGGATACAATTAACTTAGGCTTGAATAGAGACTGGGAGTGGATGGGTCATTACACAAAGTAAAACTATTTCCCCATGTTTATTCCCCCCGTCCCCCCTCCGTTCCTCAGACGTTCTTGTCAACTGCTGGCAATGGCCCACCTTGATTATCATTACAAAAGGTTTTTCCCCCCTGCTCTCCTGCTGGTAATAGCTCACCTTAAGTGACCACTCTGGTTACAGTGTGTATGGTAACACCCATTGTTTCATGTTCTCTATGTATATAAATCTCCCCACTGTATTTTCCACTGAATGCATCCGATGAGGTGAGCTGTAGCTCACGAAAGCTTATGCTCAAATAAATTTGTTAGTCTCTAAGGTGCCACAAGTACTCCTTTTCTTTTTGCGAATACAGACTAACATGGCTGCTACTCTGAAACCTTTAAATCTGCAGTAACTCCATTGACCTACTCTATAACTGAGGTTATACAGGCTTTCCAACTGAGGTTAGTCCAGTAGTAATACTGTAAACCAGTCTTCCACTGGGGAAGTGGGTGCATTAGCTCATTCAATCCTTATAGGCCTTGCTCCTCTCTAAGAGCTCTGGTTCTGTGCTCTGGTGTTCTTGCATCTTCACCAGGGCTTTGTTTTAGATTGTGTCTCTGGAGTTTTGCTCTATGAATCCCCAACCTTTAACTTCCCTTCTGCATCAAACATACCTTTAGTACAAATGCATCTGTTGTGCTGTGCATTGATTCTGTTCTATCCATCATGTCTCAATATCTTTATGTACCTTGGTGATATTGGTTATGGATGAATGAGGAACAGTGTACCTTGATCTTTCTAATGTCTGGAGTTCCTGCAGCATGAATCCTGGCAAACTGTATCTGGCTGGATCTGGAGTTTCCTCCATACAGTAGGAAACGGGCTTTGCTAAATGAATGAAGGACTTATTCTTCGAGTGCTTGTTCACGTCCATTCCACATTAGGTGTGCATGCGCCACATGCACGAGTGTCTGAAACTTTTTCCCTTAGCAGCTCCTGTCGGGCCCGTGGGCCCCCTGAGTGGCGCCACTGTGCCCCACATATGTACCCCAGCCGGCCCGACCCCTTCCAGTTCCTTCTTACCATCCGTGGCGGCGTTGGAACAACCTCTCTCTCTCTCTTTCTGGAAGAAGAGCAGTCCCTTAGCCTTTAGAGTACCTGTTAGCAGTTCGTTTACATATCAACTGTGAACACTAAAGTGATTAGGTGCTTGGAAGCCTCCAGCACCGGCCCCGGGCCGTGGGGCATGCCGCAGGCTCACGGCTTCAAGGCTTGCGCCACATGCCGCAAACCTATGCCAGTTAGTGACCCCCATGTCTCATGTCTACGTTGCCTGGGGGATGGACATCAAATTGAAAGGTGTAGGATTTGCAAGGTGTTCAAGCCAAGGAGAAGGAAAGAAAGAGACTTTGGCCTAAAACAATCGTTGATGGAGGCCACATTGCAGCCGCTGGGCCCAGAGCACCCAACGCTGGCTCAGGCTTTATCGGTGCGTAGTGCCCCGGAGCCGTCATGAGACCCGGCACTGGCGAAGCACCGTAAACTGTCGGCCCTGGAGCACCAGGCTAGGCCCCAGCACCGATCGTCCTCCCTGGTGCAGCCCCCAGTGCAGCTTAAAGGAAGGCGTGGTCGTTCCCTGAACAGGAGGCTGGTGCCTCCCAAGGCACCGAGCACCGACAAGAGCAGGAAGGCCGCGGTACTGGTGCTGATACAGGCGGTCCCAGCGGCACAAGCCCCACCGAGCCCAGACCTAAGTGAGCTCAGTGTGGATGATGGGCTCGAGGGCATAACAGATCAGCCCTCTATGCCTGGCACCTTTGAGGCCGCAAAGGACCTCATCAAGCTGTCGGTGGCGAGCCCCCTCCAGCACCCATGCCTCGGGTGCCGTCGAGGGGTAAGCCGGCAATGGTGTGCCACTCAAGGAGACCATCCCGGCACCACTCCCGGACTTGGTCCCGGTCGAGCTCCGACTCCGCAGACTCGCACTTGCCAGCGGCCCAGAAGGAGGTTGCGGCACCAGCAGCAGGTCGACACAAAGAAGCGCCAGGAAGGGCACACCGCTCTCTGGCACTTCCCAGAGACTGGCACCGGGAGGAGCTGAGATGGCCCTCGCCAGAGGTCTCCCGCAGACGGTCCCGGTCCAGGGAACGCCGGCACTGGTCCCAGTCCCAGTCCCGCTCAGCCAGGAGCCGCTCGTTCTCCCGCTGGTGCAGATCGTTGGCACCGCCATGGCCTTCGCGATTGGCATCGCTGCAGTCCGGCGCTGGCTCCAGCCGCTATAGCTACCTGCACCTGGGCCCTGACAGCAGGGACCCTTAGGGGAGCTGGCAACGTCAATGGGGGCCGCCAGGCCATTGGCCCTTCTGGACCCCCTGGGCCTATCAGGAGCTCCAAGGCACCCCATCCAGGGGAAGTTACTCAGTGCGGCAGTCCCGGTCCCCGCACTGACGCCAGACAGTGCCGGAGGCAGCAGTATCCAGGCTTCCAGCATCCCCCCAGCTTAGACCGTCCCATGGACTCCCACCCCAGCCTGAGCCGGGGGCCCCTGCCACGGGAGATGGGGAACAGGAGGACCAACCAGAGGGGGTCGAGCAGCAGCTAACCTCCTCGTCTTCCCCCGATGAGGCGGTGGCAGGTACAGAGGTATCCGGCCCTCTGCCAATAGATCATAGAGCCCACCAGGAACTGCTGCGCACAGTTGCCCAAAATTTGGGGTTGCAGGCCGAGGAGACGGTTGAGCAGGAGGACCCCATGGTGGACATTTTTGAGCCCCAAAGGGCCATCCAGAATAGCGCTCCCGCTCATTAAGACCATTCAGTCTATCTATAAGACTATATGGCAGACACCGACCTCCAATGGCTAAAGGAGTGGGGCGTAAATACTTTGCTCCATCTAAGGGCTATGAGTTCCTATTCTGCCACCCGAGTCCATGCTCCCTAGTGGTTTTGGCAGTGAATGAAAAGGAGCGCCATGGGCAGCAGGCTCCGGCCCCTAAGGCCAAGGAGGCGAAATGCCTGGACCTTTTTGGTAGAAAGGTGTACTCATCTGGGGGCCTTCAGTTGAGGATTGCTAACCAGGCCATCCTCAACAGGCACAATTTCAACTCCTGGGAGGCCGTGGGGAAGTTTAAGGACAACCTCCTGCAAGGTTCCCAACAGGAGTTCACGGCCCTGGTGGACGAGGGCAAGGCAGTAGCCAAGACCTCTCTCCAGGCCTCCTTGGATTCGGCAGACACGGTGGCTAGAAAAATTGCGTCAGGGGTGGTCATGAGGCGCTCGGCATGGCTCCAGGAGTCAGGCCTGCCCCCCGAGGTCCTGAATACGCTCCAGGACCTCCCCTTCGAAGGCTCTTCTCGGATTAGACAGATGCGAGGCTGCATAGCCTCAAGGACTCGTGGGCTACACTCAAGTCGCTGGGTATGCGCACCCCGGTGACCCAGAGGAAGCCTTTTAAGCCACAGCCTCCCCCTCAATGCCAGTACCAGCCTCGTCATAGGCATGAGCCTTACCATAGGCGAGGCAGGGATAACAGGCAACGGCGCAATAACAGTAATGCGCCGGGCCAGAACCAAGGCCAGCACAAACCCCAGCCAGGTAAGCCAGGCTTTTGAAGGTGCGCTCAAGGACAGAGTACCAGACTAGTCACCAGATCTGTCCCTTTGTTTCCTGAACCGCCTGTCCCGTTTCTCCTGTGCGTGGTCCACCATTATGTTGGACCGTTGGGTCTTACGCACGGTGCGGAACGGGTACTCGCTGCAGTTCGCCTCCCTCCCACCCCCCTTCCCTGTCCCTCTTCAGGGACCCCTCTCACGAACATCTCCTAGAGGAGGAAGTCCGCTTGCTGCTACAGGCGGGGGCGGTAGAGGCGGTGCCTCACGGCCTAAGGGGAAAAGGGTTCTACTCCCAGTACTTGCTCATGCCCAAGGCCAAAGGGGGCCTTCACCCAATCCTAGACCTGCACAGGCTCAACAAATTCCCAGTCAAGGCCCGGTTCTACATGGGCTCTCTGGGTACCATCATCCCTTCCCTGGATCCGGGGGACTGGTACGCTGCCCTCGACATGAAGGATGCGTACTTTTATATCGCCATTTTCCCAGCACATCGGTGGTTCCTAGACTTCACCGTGGGCTGAGAACATTATCAGTCTGCGGTTCTCCCGTTCGGTCTAGCCGCAGCCCCAAGGGTGTTCACGAAGTGGATGACGGTGGTGGCGGCCTTCTTACGGAGGCAGAGAATCCGGGTGGACCCGTATGTCGACGACTGGCTCCTGGCGGGCCGATCCGAGGCAGAGGTGTAGGGCTATGTGGAGGTGGCCCTGAGATTGTTCTGTGAGCTGGGGCTCCTGGTCAACATCCCCAAGGCAATGCTCATACCCACGCAGAGAGTGGAATTCATAGGGGTGGTCCTGGACGCAGTGCAGGCCAGGGCAAGCCTTCCGGTATCCCGATTCTGGGCTATCCAACAAGCAGTGGCCTCCCTGCGCCAGTTTCCAACAACAACGGCCAGGTGGTACCTGCGACTGCTGGGCCACATGGCAGCAGGTACACACATGGTCAGGCATGCCAGACTGAGACTCAGGACTCTGCAGGCGTGGCTTGCTCGGGTGTACCGCCCAGGCAGGGACCCCCTGGACTTGGTAGTGACAGCCCCAAGGGATGTGCTGGACTCCCTGCTGTGGTGACAGTTCCAGCCTGTGGTTTGCGAAGGCATCCCCTTTGCCGCCCCACTTCTGGACCTGATGCTGGTGACAGACGCGTCAGACCACTTGGGGGACCTCATGATGCAAGGGTTGTGGTCCGAGGCAGAGCGGTCGCTCCATATCAATGTGAAGGATCTCAGGGCGGTTCGTGTCGCCTGCCAGACCTTTCATGCCACTCTGAGTGGTCACAGCGTGACAGTTCTGACAGACAACACTACTGCCATGTTTTATATAAACAAGCAGGGTGGGGCTCGTTCCTCGCCACTCTGTCACGAGGCTCTCCTCCTCTGGGACCTTTGCGTAGCCCATGCGATTCACTTTGAGGCGTCCTTCTCCCGGGGGTGCGGAACGAGCTGGCGGACTCCCTCAGCAGGTCGTACCATATGCACGAGTGGACGCTTAGGGTGGATGTCGTGCTTTCGCTCTTCCACAGGTTGGGGTTTCCCCGGGTAGATCTGTTTGCCACCAGGGCCAACGCCCAGAGCCCGCGGTTCTGCTTGTTCTAGGGCCGCAGCCCGGGCTCACTCGCGGATGCGTTTGCGATCGCGTGGAGAGGGGATTGATGTATGCCTTCCCCCCGCTCCGCTTGGTGCACAAGGTCCTGCTCAAGGTGCACAGGGACAGGGCGGCAGCGATCCTCATCGCCCCAGCCTGGGCCCGCCAACACTGGTACACATCGCTCCTAGAGCTGTCGGTGGATGCCCCCGTAGTCCTGCCCCTACACCGGGACCTCATTACACAGGACGGCGGGTGGCTTCTCCACCCCGACCTGCAGTCACTGCACCTGACGGCGTGGAGGCTCTGTGGCTAAACGCCCTGGAGAGCCAGTGCTCCCTTCCTCTGCAGCAGATTCTGCTTGGCAGTAGAAAGCCCTCTACCAGGGGGGCCTATATGGCCAAGTGGAAAAGGTTCTCATGTTGGTGTGAACCCCGACAGGTGCGGCCGGTGCAGGCCATTCTGGAGTACCTCCTGCACCTCAAGCAGCAAGGGCTAGCCCCGTCCTCACTCAGAGTGCACCTGGCGGCCATCTCCGCCTTCCATCCGGGGTTCTCGGGGGGGCTCGGTGTTTTCTCACCCAATGGTGGGGCGGTTCCTTAAAGGGTTGGAGAGTGTGTTCCCGTACTCCTGCCCCCCAGTCCCTCCATGAACCTTAACCTGGTCTTTTCTAAACTCATGGGACCCCCTTTCGAGCCCCTTACTACCTGTTCTCTCGTCCACCTTTCCTGGAAGGTGGCGTTTCTGGTTGCCATTACCTCAGCCAGAAGGGTGTCCAAACTGAGGGCCCTCACTTCTGAGCCACCATACACAGTATTTCACAAGGACAAGGTGCAGCTCTGGCCGCACCCCAAGTTCCTCCCTAAGGTGGTCTCCCAATTCCATCTGGGCCAGGATATTTGTCTGCCGGTGTTCTTCCTGAAACCCCATACGGACCCGAGTCACTGCAGCTTGCACACCTTGGATGTGCGTCGAGCGCTGGCGTTCTACTTGGAGCGCACCAAGCCCTTTCGCAAATCCGCGCAGCTGTTTGTGGCTGCGGCGGAGAGGTTAAAAGGCCTCCCAGTGTCGGGGCAGCGGATTTCGTCTTGGATTACAAGCTGCATCTGGGTGTGCTATGAGCTCGCAGGTGTTCCGGCCCCGGCGGTCACGGCCCACTCGACCAGAGCACAGGCGACTTCCACGGCATTCCTGGCACAGGTCCGGATCCAGGAGATCTGCAGAGCAGCCACCTGGTCCTCGGTGCACACCTTCACAACCCACTGTGCGGTCAACCAGCAGGCCAGAGAGGACATGGCAGTTGGCAGAGCGGTCCTCCGAGCAGTTGTTCCATGACTCCTACCCTCCTCCAGAGGTAAGCTTGTAATTCACCTAATGTGGAATGGATGTGAACAAGCACTCGAAGAAGAAAAAACGGTTACTTACTTTCTCGTAATTGTTGTTCTTCGAGATGTGTTGTTCACGTCCATTCCACCACCCACCTTCCTACCCCTCTGTCGGAGTCGCCGGCAAGAAGGAACTGGAGGGGGTCGGGCCAGTGGGGGTATATATGCGGGGCGCAGTGGCGCCACTCGGGGGGCCGGGGGGCCCGCTGGCTTGACGGGAGCCGCTAAGGGAAAAGGTTTCCGACGCTCGTGCACGCGGTGCGTGCGCACACCTAATGTGGAATGGACGTGAACAACACATCTCGAAGAACAACAGTTATGAGAAAGTAAGTAACCGTTTTTTTCCCACTCTCTCCTATAGTCATGTGCACTGTAGTACTGCAAGAGACTAAGGGCTTGACCAGAATAAACTATTCTGGAAATAACGCCCCCATGTGGACACTCTGATTCTGGAATAAGAGTGCCTTTTTCTGATTTAGCTAGATTAAGTTAAATTGGAAAGAGGCACTCTTATTTTGGAATAAAAGCGTTCACATAATTGAATTATTCCAGAATAACTATAGTGCTGTAAATTCACATCCTACCTTATTCTGGAATAATTTCCCTGTGTAGACAAACTTGATATTGGCTGTCATAAGGTGTTCTGTCCCCAACAATGGCCATTGCTAACTGCTTCATAGGCAGGAGCAAAGCTCCATTTTATGCTGAAATGTGCTAGTGGTTTGTCTAATAGGGTTTGTTGATGTATAAGTACCCAGATGAGATGCTCATTAAGGAGACTTGTGGGGGTTAAAGTACTTGCCTTTGTGTGGCACTTAAAGCTCTGAGGCTCCTTTGAATTCCAAAACAGCTGCACAAAAGGAAGGCTGACAATCAGGTTCATCTTGGAAGGCCCCCCCAGAGGAGGAGTTTTGAGTTGCAGGGGTTTCCTAGGGAAAATCCTCAGGAGTTGGGGGCAGTGGGAGAGAACTGTATTTAATAGTTAGTTTTGCGTGAGACCCTAGAGAAACATAGAGGCCCAAGGAAGCTGCTTCTTGGGATAAGGCAGCGGTTCCTTTCTCTAGGGCTTCTGAAAGAGGGGAGTTGCCCGTTTGTTACCAAGGAAATAAAACTAGTGTAGATCTTGTAAATTGCCCGTTTGTTACCAAGGAAATAAAACTAGTGTAGATCTTGTAAATAAACAAGCTATAAACAAAATACTTGATCCTGTTTCACCGATTTCTGCTTCAAGCTGGAAACTGACCTGTGACATCCTGCGTCTGCTCCTGCTCAGCAAAGGTGTAACAGCTCTACAACACAATTAACACTGCAATATTATCCTATGGAGGAAATGCATGAGTGGGAGAAGTGGTTCCTAACTCCAGCTGATGATCAGCAGGTTATGCCTTGAAACATGAGGATTTTTGGTGTTTGTGTATAACTACAGAAGCAGGGTTTTTTTAGGCGTCTAATATTTTAAAAAATATTTCTTTGCCATTTGCCTCAATGACATTCTGCAACAGAGAGTTTCACAGTTTAATTCTGTGTAGCTTTTTAAAAAGTAGTTCCTCTTACTGGCTTTGAACTCGCTGCTTTTTAATTTCAGCCTGTGTCCCAATATTCTTGTGCTATGGGACAGGTTAAAGGGGACCCAGCCTTCTCCATACAATTCATTATTTTATTATATCGCCTCCTACTCTTCTCTTTTCCAGTGTCCCCTTGTATGTAACTTCCCTGATGCCTCCAGTCATTTTTGCTGTCTTCTAAAGCTGTCTGGGAGCTGGGAGTGTGGCTCTAGCAGAGTCCAACCAGTTTTTCTTTCAAGCAGCTTTTCTTTATTAAATGCATTATAAGGCTCCTTGACTTGTAAACCGGACATGCCCTATCTGATGATTTAATTCCCCACAGTTGCTGTTGCTGTAGTGGATGCCAAATCCATTCACAGTGATTGGATAGCACTAAAGGGATTAGCCAGGACTGCCAAGATCTTGTAACAACCCAAACCACAATCATGTATCTCATAGGATCCTGTGTTTTCCCCATGGAAGCTTTGCTGCATTTTTTTTTTTTAATTTTACTTCCTTCAATTACAATAAAAAAAAAACAAACCTCACCAGCACTGAGGTTTGTACATACATAGTCCCCAAGAGTGTGGTTAAAACCAATTCCAAAGCCTTACAATCCACCTCGTCCTGCAGGAAAGGGAGCATTGGGCTGTTGTTACATTTTCATTTTGCATGAGCTCACTGTTATTCAGTGGAATTCTCCCTCCCCACAACCCCGCCAGACGCGTGGACCACATAGGGAGGGGTTAAAACAGGAAAGCCAACTGGGCAAAGGTTAAGAGCCACTGACCCTTGCTTTTTATTGCCTTGTCAGTACTTATGTGCACACACAAGGCAACTGTACCATTATAACAGAGTGGATTTGTGACATAGTCATATTACCATTTGGGATTAGACTAAATTCACCGTATGTGTTTGTGTTACCTTGCCCTGGACTCTCTTGGAGCAAACGTAGCCAGTTGGTGGAATCCTCATCCCATGGCTGGACTTGCTTTGCGACCTGCTGCCATCTGAGCCAAGCCTCAGTTTAGGGCTCCCATCGTCTATAGGTGGGTGGCAGTGACGTCTTTCCCTGCTTTGTCTAGGCTTTGTCTGAGGGCCATTGTGCACCATCTCATTAGGTCTTCGGTGATGTCAGACTGATTCACACTCAACACCTTATTCTCCTATCAGTCTTATTCAGCCATCTTTCCCTATGTGGGAATAAACACTCTTTGTTTATCCTCAGGTACCTGGCGAACCACCTCTGCATAAGCTAGTTTTGCCATTCATTTAGATCCTACTGATAGCTGTGCGGTAAGTCAGCCTGGTAATATAGATTTGCTCAGTCCTGTCAATACAGTGAGGATCCATTCTAAACAGAGCAAAAGGAAAGAGGCTGCTCTATCTGCTGAAGTTGCCATTCAAGAACAGAGCCTTGCAAATGACATTCAGCTTCTTTAATTGCCGGACCCTAGCTGGACTCGCTCTCAGCTGCTTGATTTGGGTCTGTCCTCCCTGTCCCTCTCCCCTTCCCCCATCCCAAGTATTGGTAGAATGAAAAGATATGCCACTGTGGAGATCCTGGAGCTCCCTAAGCATTCAGCAGGGTTTGCAACAGTGCAATAGGGTGCTACCCAGACCTCCTGCACAGGGTGATGCAGGGCTTAAGCTTTCCATGCAAAAAGTGTTCTTGATTCCTGAGTGAGGCACAAACAACCTGTCTAGACTCTAGTGTGGGCCATACCTTAACTCCATTTCCTGTGGAGAATACAGTCTGTGCCAGGTGACTTAGAAGAGTATATGCTTTTTAAAGAGCAGCCCAGTAATCTACAGGGCACCTTCTGTTCAGAATTCCCTGAGAGCACTTAACAGTGCTAAGAGGTGACTCAGCAATGCTAAACTTCCTGGAAGCCAGTGCTCAATGCTGCATCTGTGGGGTGATGAACATGTGTGAAACTAATTGGAGAGCAGAACATCGTCTGTAGTGCGCTCCAGAGTTCTGTTGCAACTGGGACATTTGAGCTTCTTGTAGTGATTCAGTGGCATGTAACTTGCTCATTGCAAATATTCCACCTCTGATCATCACTATGCATAGTCAGACTCCAGGTTTGAGACGGGATCAGTCAGAGGGGACTGATTGGCTCAGAGGATTGCTAAGGAGACAAGAAACTTTTTCTTCTCCAGGTCACAGATTTGAGTCCTGCCTAGGCTGAGTAATGACTGGAATGTGTTACTGTCTGATGGTAGCCTGTGATGAAGGAGTTTGGTGAGCCTCAGTCCAGTTCCTAGAAGTATAACAGGACTAAAATCACCACTACTAGTTTGGGCCACCTTGTTGGTCATCTTAACAGAGCAGCCCTGGGTTGCATGAGCTCTGGGGACTGGATTCCTTTCTCATTCCTACATGTCAATCATGAAGCATGTTGGCAAAGAGCCATTTGTGTACTAACCAGTGGAGCAGAGACCTGCCACACCTAGCCAAGAGCAGGATTTTTGCTTTGAGTTATTAGTTTAACATGAAGGCAAGTTTTTATTAAAAACTGTCAGTTTTCAGGCCATTGATTTAACATTTCCCCCAACAAGGCTTTTGTTGGCTGGCATTAGGAGGTCAAAGCACTGGAATGCAGCATTGCAAAATGCTGACTGTTCCGTCTACTGCTGCACTCAGTCTTCCAAATGATTTTGTATGTGTATTTTTATTTCATTTCAGTTTCCCTTTATGGTGCCAGCAGTTTAATCCATCAAGCACTGTCTTATGAGAACTTCCTCAGCTCCACAAGATTTCCCCACCATTTGTTCGCAATCCTTCTCCACTGATACCTTGGATCCTTGGGAAGGGGGAGGGGAAGTAGCAAGTACTTCAGCCAGTGATGATGCTAAGGCCGTGTAGGATGTGCTACATGCAATACAGATCATTCAAGGACTAGGAGAGCACTGGAAGAATGAGGAGATGATGTAACCTGAAAGCTGGTTAACTATAAGGTAGCTATAAGGTTCACCCCCAACCCCGCTCTCCTGCTGGTAATAGGTCACCTTTCCTGATCACTCTTGTTACAGTCTGTATGGTAACACCCATTGTTTCATGTTCTCTGTGTATATAAAATCTCCCCACTGTATTTTCCACTGTATGCATCCGATGAAGTGAGCTGTAGCTCACGAAAGCTCATGCTCAAATAAATTTGTTAGTCTCTAAGGTGCCACAAGTCCTCCTGTTCTTTTTGCGAATACAGACTAACACGGCTGTTACTCTGAAACCTGTCATTAGAAGGTAGCTTGTTCTTTAGGGCAGGTCAGCTTGTACCATAATTAAAGGATGTCAGCGCAGCTGTTGGTGAGAGATAGTTGTGTCACCGGTATTGTTTCACCAAACCAGAGGGTTAACAAGACTGGGAAGCAACATGCAGAGTTGAGATTCAGTTCTGCTCTCTTGGAAGCCAATGGGTGTTTTGTCATTTGGTTTAATGAGAGCAGGATTGGGGAGATAAATCGAACAGAAAATACCTGGCTGTCTCCTGGAACCTGGATATGTTCCCATTTCCCCACCCTCGCAGGCAGGTTTGGGTGCCCCCTGGGAGAGATGGAATCCCAGGTTTTATGGCGTGTTGCCAGTCCCTTTGCATGGAGATGCCAGAAATCATATTTCCAGGTGCTCCTTTTCCAAGAGTGTCTGGGAATGAGAGAAAATAATTCAGTCTGCCAGCCAAGGTGGAATTGGTCCCATTGGTTCAACACTACAAGGAAAAAGAAAGAAATTATTCAAAAGGTAAAAATGCTCCAAACACCTTTCCAGTGTTTCTCTGGGATTCTGTCTCCTTTTCCTTTCAGACCCCAGGATTCAAGGACATGTGCCTAATTTGGGTCGACACTAGTTAGAAGGACAAAGGTTGCAGTTGATTTTATCAAATTTCAAATGCTATTTTCATGCCTCTGATTTAAAAAATAAAAATCCTTCAACTTGTTTATAACCATGGCAACTTGCAGCCTGATTCTGATTTTCATTTTGTTACACTGCACTGACTGCAAAGCCACAGCAGAATTAGAGGAGAAATCTAATGGATTATATTTGGAAAATTCTGCCTTGGCAGATTACAGTTGTATTTTTCTCTTTGCGCTCTATTTCAGCCAAACATGTCCTCTCCAGAGAGAACCAGCACTGTGCACTTGACGCTGCTATTTTTCACCCTGTTTTATATTTCAGTATGCACATCCTGTAGTCTTATTGCAGCCATCTCTCTCCATCCTAAAAAAATCACACTGTGTGAAGAAGGAAAAATCACTAAGGAGGGAGCCTCAGCCATGGGTGTTGGTCCCTTGCCAAGATCTGCAGCTCTGGACCAATGTTGGGCACAGCAGTGTCCTAGATAGAGAAAATATGTGACAACTCCCATTTACATGGGTCATGTTCTCTGCCTCCCATCATCTCAGTAACCAATCTGCTCCCCACCTGTAACTCCCTCCTTCAAAAAAGTATCCCTGTTTTGGTCAGTTATTTGTTGCAGGAGCCTTTCTTGCTCCTAGAAAGCCTCAGACTCTCTTATCCCAGCTGCTGTGCCTCTGAGGCCCAAAGTTGGCTGTTAAATGGACTGATCAGAAAAGGGTGAAGTGAGAACCAGGCAGAAAGATAACATATGGCGGAGAATGGTTTTGGGACTGTCCTGAGTTCCCAGTACTCATGATTTATAAGGCTCCAGTTTATAAACAAGGTCAGAGTTGGAGTGGTGTTCTACTGTGTGCCTCCCTGGTGGCTGCTTGGTTGACCACAACCAGAGTCTGGTTCATCTCAAGCCATTGTCATAGAAAAGAGCATCATGCAAATGGGGAAAAAACAATTGGAAGAGTATAAGAATAGTATTTGGATCTTAAGACCCCAAAATGGAAAATGAAACTCATCCGCTTTGTCATGTTTGTGTCTTGTTTCGGGGCAGGACAATGATGATAGCTGTAGTCAGAGAAAACAGAATGAGAGAGAGAATTGCTGAGGGAGTTTTTATTGCATTTTCAGGGTATGCATTTGGACCAACATTTAAGTCTTGTGAAAAACAAGCTTTTATAAAACCAAAGACCTATAGAAACGTTTCCATTATTGTTTTAAAATTATTCTATCGGAAACGGTAATTTAAAAAACAACCATTCCCCTGCTTGTCTGCAGATCTGGTATTCCAACATTCCTCTAGACAGTTAGAAAATCATATTGACTAGACACTGACTAGTTTATTTTCACCAACTAGTGCGAACAGTTGACCTACCAAATGTACAATAAAATACTTTTGTTTGGTAACCCAAGTGCTGATTGTAATATAGGCTAAAATAATGTACTTTTCAAAAAATGTTTTGTAATCTAGCCATATTTATTTTTATGGTTTTCAATTCTGGTTGTTTTTGCTACAGATAATCATAAAATCAGTTAGTCTTTAAGGTGCCACCAGACTCCTCATTGTTTTTATAAAATCTGTAGGTTAGTCTCCTACATTGCTCTTTGTGCTGGGAGAGGGCGTTTCTGCCATTGTGAGATTTTGGATTATTCCAGATGGGCCAAATTCTCCTTGCCTCAGCACACTCGCAAGGAAGTCAGTGAGAGTTTTGCCAGAATAAAGACTGAATAAAAGTGAGCAAGGACTTTAGGATTTGACTCCTCAGGATGAGAGAGAGAGAGAGAGAGAGAATACAGCTCTCTGGTTTTAAAGGCTCAACCTTAAACCTGTTTTAAATTACCATTGTTTCTGGACTGTGGGGAAAGGTACAAGAGAATCATCCAGCACTTTCTGGGGCTGACTGAATTTATCAGGGACTTGTGCCTGGGCAGATGAATTCAGTGAGAATCCCTTTCTTGTTACTGCAGTACTGGCTGTAAGGAAGGTGCTTCTGCTTGCTTAACAGCAGCTGAGAAGGAGGGTGGAGATCTGCAGTTTTTTACAGGGATTGGTGTAGTCAGGTTTCAATGCAAAGCACGTGTGAATGATCCAGTGCTGCCTTTTCGATCTGTCACTGATGCAGAGTGAGCCGGGAGAATGGGGCAGGTCGGTTGGAAGGGTCTGTGTCTGTCGCTTTTTGATTATAAAACCGAAAAATATGTCATTGCAAAGAACAAGAAGGTGGGGATTCTCTATCGAGTGGTGCAGCTGTCCATCCTGGCTTACCTGGTGGGGTAAGTGCGGTCAGGGTCACTCTGTGCATAGGATACTATCTCAGTTACATCTCAATGGAGCTTGGTGCCGTGGCTGTTATGAGAGACTGTATGTACAGGGAGGGCTCTATAATGCTTTACCTGCCTGAATATGAATATTTGAACTTCCTAATCAAAATAGGGATTTTGTGTAATGTAAGAGGCTAATATCTAGATTCCCCCAGTAGAAATATTTAGCTTTCCCCTCCCCCATTACAATTAGGTTTAAAAATAGAGCAAATGTTACTATTGCCTTATGATGCATTATTTATATCCTTATTTCAGTATTCTGTAATTATGGTCCCAAACCACTGTAGCTAACCTCTTTTAGAAGCTGAAGTGTTTGTGGCCATTATTGCTGACAATCAGGATATACCAGGTGAGGTTTGACTCCGTGTGACTCTATTAAATGCAGGATTGTGGGTGTGATAGTGGCTGTCTGAGTGAACTGAGAGCAAAATGGGCCCATACTGAGTGGCAAATTCCTTAGCTGAGCAAGCCGGAATGGGGGCAGTCATGGGAACGCGGAGAGAGGTGGCATGCATGTCTGCTGCCTCACGAGTGATTCAGAGCAGGACTGGCTGGCATGGTGATGGCTCCGGCACTGCTCAGAGAGGATCCAGTCCTGCTACATCCTGAGCGCTCTCATTGAACTCAATGCTTCACTCCTCACAGGATCAGGCCCTGAATGATCAAGTTCCATGTCCCAACAGGCTGATGAATTATGTGTAATGCATGTGCTGTTCCTCCTGGAGTATCAGGGGCTTCCCAGAATGATCCAGGATGCTATCTGGAAGAGTCTCCAACCCAAAAACAAGAGCTGAGCTGTTTGTCCTTTGAGTGCCTCCTCCCTTCCCCCACCATAACTGAATAAATATAGCAGAGTCACTCTCCTGGTTGGGTTTATTTATAGAAAGTGCACAGTTGCTGTCTGTTTGTACATCTGTTAGTGGAGGAGGAGTGGAGTCTCAGAAGCCTGGCATGTTTTAGCTGTTAAAGGAGGAATCCTATAGATATGATACTCCTTCCCCTGAGAAAAGAGGATACTAAAGTGACTTCTGCCTGGGAGACATTGAACGCACTGGGTGAATGGGCTGCTCCCTTTCATTGGTGTGTATAGCTCCATGCATCCCTGTAGTACCATATAACTAAAGGTGATTGTTATTGTGTTGACCCCTTTGCTGCCAGGCTGGGCTTGCATCTCAGGCATTAGTATGATGGTTTTGTTATTCACCAGTGTCCGTTCAGATGAGCATCCCTGGAGCTCGGGCACATCTGCCCACACTGGATGCCCTGTTACATTCGAATGGGGAAAGCTAAAGACCTGCCTCAAACTGGGTCACTGTCAAGTCCTCACTGCAAAGAGCTGGTTTTCTTGGGAAGGCAAGAAAGTCTGAGAATTTTCCAGGGGGGGGGGCTTTCTTGGTTTATTCTTAATCTGCCTCTAAAAGCAGGCATGAGTTAGGCATGTGATGTTGCTATCCCCAGCCCTCATGGCAGCTGCTTGCACATGCTGCATTCAGTGGCATGCTCAGTCCTTAGTGCATTCCAAGGGTTCCTACAAACATTGCCTGCTCCCCACCCAGTCTGTAACCTGGTCATTTAACTTGCCAGAGGTTCTCCACTGATTCATTGTCTTGGTGACTGACAGCCCTAACTCTGGGGCAGTCCTATAGAGGAGCTGGCAGGCACCTCATTCAGTTCTACAAGGGCTTTACTTCTCCATTCCCCCCAGAACAGTTGGATCCTAGTGGGAATCAGTGACAGACCCTTCTTTCCAAACAGTAAAGGGGCCAAGGAGGGTGAGGAAGGGAGGCTAGTTTGAGCTCTTGTGTGCAGTGAGAGATTGCAAAACCGAGGATTAGGTAGTTTGGGAAGGAGAAATCAGAGGGGATGTAACAGCAGTTTAAGACTGTGATGGGCCTAGTGCAGGGGTTCTCAAGCTGGGTCACAACCCTGTTTTAATGGGTTTGCCAGGGCTAGTGTTAGACTTGCTGGGGCCCGGGGCTGAAGCCCAAGCCCTACCACTTGGGGCTGAAGCTGAGCCAAGAGCTTCAGGCCTGGGTTGCAGGGCTTACAGGCCCCCTGCCTGGGGCTGAAGCCCTGGGCTTCGACTTTGGGCGCCCAGCCCCAGCTTGGGGTGGTGAGGCCTGAGCTTTGGTCCTCTACCCAGGATGCCAATGCGGAGGCAGGCTGAGGCTTGGGTCCCGCCTCCTGGGGTCGTGTGGTAATCATAAATTCTAAGGTACAAGCTGAGCCCTGGCATAAAGCGGGTACAGTTCTCACTGAAGTTCAGGGGCCTTCTTACACCAGGATTGTAATTGGCCTAAATACCAGAGCTAGATTTAGAAAGGGGCTGGATAGTCCTGTGAACAATGCTGCAGGCTAGGAGAGAGGCAATTGGACCTCAGGCTTCACGGTGCCAGCTGAGCAGGGCAGGAAGGAACCTTGTGCAGTGGGGCGCAGCTCACCGGGTATATGGTGGTGGGTGGTGAGGCCTGAGCTTTGGTCCTCTACCCAGGATGCCAGTGCCGAGGCAGGCTGAGGCTTGGGTCCCGCCTCCTGGGGTCGTGTGGTAATCATAAATTCTAAGGTACAAGCTGAGCCCTGGCATAAAGCGGGTACAGTTCTCACTGAAGTTCAGGGGCCTTCTTACACCAGGATTGTAATTGGCCTAAATACCAGAGCTAGATTTAGAAAGGGGCTGGATAGTCCTGTGAACAATGCTGCAGGCTAGGAGAGAGGCAATTGGACCTCAGGCTTCACGGTGCCAGCTGAGCAGGGCAGGAAGGAACCTTGTGCAGTGGGGCGCAGCTCACCGGGTATATGGTGCTCGGGGTGGAGGAAAGGAGGGAGTGGAGTGAATTTAATGCTCCCAGTTTGATCTGCTAAACCCCACTAAGCATCCAAGCCTGGAAGCCCCACTTCAACATACAATGGGATCAGCTGCTGCCAGTGTACTGGGCGACTCTCTCCAAGCACTGCCTGGCACACATCACGTATGGCCTCTGCTAATTGCTGCAGCTCCCTCGTGTGCTGCAGGGGTGATCCCTCCTCAGCGGTGCCAGTTCAGCTTCCAGTCCCTTTGGTCTCAGGACTCCTGTTTGCGACACAGTGTCTTGGTGGGTGGGACTCACGTTCCCAGTCTCTCGAGGAAGGTCTGTGCCACACTCTGAGAGTTGTTCCTCATGCTGGCAGCACCTGAGCCAACCGAGATACGCGCGTTGCTCAGAAGATGGCATTGGTGCTGAGGTGACGACTTTAGGATAATGCAAATATTCCCTGTGGATTTCTCTAAGCAAATCCCTGCTCACCTTCCTGGGTTGTGTCTCCCTAGCATTGACCCACTGCAGGGCTGGCAATTTTGTGGCAGGTAATAAAATGCGTATTATTTATCTGTATGATCAGGCAGAGTCCTGGGGGCTGCTTGGGTCTCTCCGGTAAATATGTCTCCCAGATGCCAAAAAATGACTCTCCCAAACCGTATGTCATCGGTAATAGGAGTCTGTAAATCCCAGGTATATAGCAGAGCAGGATGATACTAACAGAGAGCCAGGGCCTTCACTCTTTCCTATAGAAGTCAATGGGAGCTTTGTCTGTGTAAGAATTACCTGGGCTTGGGCCATATATGCTACCAGATACACAATAGCAGCCCCTTGACCTGGCTGCGGATGGTGAGCTGAGCAGGGGACCAAGAGTCCGGAGGCCTGGGCTGTAATGCCAGTTCTGTCATGGAGATAGTGTGATGCGGGGCAAGTTGCTTCCCTTCCCTTTTCCCCATGTGTTGAATGAGAATAATGATACTCTGACCCCTTGGCAAGTGCTGTGAGATTGATGGATGGAAAGCGCTGCATATTCTATTAGCCATAGTGTTTTGGGTGCATTGGAAACATTCAGGAGTTGAGGTCATTAGGGGATTTGCTGGACAGGTGACTTGCATCAAAGGGCTTAATCTAAATTTGGAGCTGTGGCTGAGAGGGGTTTGGTATCACTTGTATATTCTGACTTACCCTTGAACTGTGCTTTACCTGGGCACAACTCTTCTCTAGCTAACTTGCCACATTGGCCCATTCGGCTGGCTGTCCTGGCTAATGCTGCTGCCTGCTGTGTTGTTCACAGATGGGTATTTGTTGTCAAGAAAGGCTACCAGGACTCGGACACCTCCATCCAGAGCTCCGTCATCACCAAGCTGAAGGGCGTGGCTTTCACCAACACCTCGGAGCTGGGGGAGAGGCTGTGGGATGTCGCCGATTATGTCATTCCCCCACAGGTTTGCTGAGTCCCCTTTGCTTTATTTCTCACTTTCTTTAGCTAGAAAGACTGGGGGCTAATTCCTGCTTGGTCGCTATTGGCGAGACAGCGATGAAGTTGCTAGTCCCCATAGCTCTGTGAATGCCCAGGAGAGGGGCTACCAGAGAATCTCAGCTCTGTGCCTCCTTTTCCAACAAATGTTCAGCCAGCCTCCTTTCGGCCTTGGATGGATGTCAGGCCAGGGTGCTGATCCAGCAAAGCGTTTAAGCATGTGCTTAAATTTAAGCAGGTTAGTCGTCCATTGACTTAATTGAGATGGCTCACCTGCTTAAAGTTAAGCCCATGCTTAAGCAACATGCTGGATTAGGCTCTACCTGAACAGAGCAGGCATGAATAAATGCAGTGCCTATCTGAGAACTCTAGGGGAAGCCCAGAGGAGGAGGCGGACGAATCAGATGATGATGGTGCTGAGTATGTGAATTGCTTAAATGAAGGGTCTGGTTTAACCCTTCGGGCTCCTTGCTCGATTCAGTTCAAATGTCAGATGTGCCCATTTCCTTGGCCAGCTGTACCTGCAAATGTGGGCTGGCCCCTGTCTGGGAGCACCTCTTGTGAGTGCACATACTGGATAATTGAGGACTGGATTGGGAGCTGTCTGACTTGCACTCACCAGTGGCCGTTTGCATGTCCACTTTTGTTTGCACAGTCAGTTGCATGTGCACAAAAGCATGTGCAGGAAAAAAAAAAGGGGGTGGGGTGGGGCTGAAAGTCTGACCCTTCCCAGTCTTTGACAGACTTTTACAAGACAGCAAACACTGAGGCAGTGCAGAGGACAGTAAAGCAAGAGCAATGTACTTGGCAGCGTGTTGCAGTCCTCTGTTGCTACCCTTTCTATGCAGTGAAGTTGTGCATGCCAGTAAGAGCTTCCATCTCATGCCCCAGTCTGCACTCACTCAAATTTGGCACCAGTGCTCTGCACTGCTCACTAGCCCACCCGCACTTTAAAACCAAATCTCATCGCTGATGTGAAAAACGTGGCCTCCAGTCAGATGCTCGACATGAAACACGGAGTAAGACTCTGTGTGATAAATGGTTGCACTGCCTGAAACTCTGTCTGCCCTAGGTGGTGTCCAGGACTTTCATGCCCATTGGACCAGGTGTCATGTGTGTACGCCCATCCGCATAAACCAGGCAGGGACGCTGATAGTTATTTTCCACAGGACTCATGCGCCAGGATTTGCCACTGGCCCTCTTACTGTGTGTCACTCTGTTGGGGTGCCGCCTGGTGTACTCTAAAAACGTCCACCCCATCTCTAGTGATGGCACTCTACAGTACAGGCATTTGGGCCCAGGCGTCATTTCTCTGCAGTGGTTCAGTGGATCAGAGTGGGATGAATAGGGAAAAGCGGGTGTATCTGAAGCAAGCAAAAGCTGCAGGTTACTCTCATGGCTCATTCCCACGGTTCCTTATGTTTCGCTCTGACACTGAGCTGCCTCACGCAGTTTGGTGGAGGGAGGGAGTGGTTCGCTCTGCAAAAAATCATAAAGCAAAATATGCTGTGGTTGATTCCTTTATCACAAATACTGCAGTCTCCTGCAGTAACGTGGCAAGCTGCTGCAGCGCCAGTTACTGGATTGTTACTGGAAAATACTGGGAGACTCCCACTGTCATAGCAGCAGCATTTGTGGTGGTGAACCTTGAACACACATCCTTTTCCTTCCCAACTTGTTCAGTCGTCAGATGGAAGCTGCTCATAGAACTGACACAAGAAGGGACTGTACTTTGAAAGGAGAGTGAACGGAGCTGGTAAATGCTGCTTCCCAAAGTCTCCAGAGCTTTTGGTTTATCCTCTTGATTATGCTTCAAGGTTAATGCATTTCACTCAAACCCACTCCCAAATGCCCCAGGTGCTGCTGGTTGCTGGCCCCAGTAATAATCGATGCAGCAAAACAGGATGCGATGTTAGAGCCAAATGTATTTTTAAAAGCCAAGTAATGTTCCACTAAATAAAGTGTATTCCATCGGCTAACCATGCAAACACAGTGCATCACAGAACCCCTCCCTGGTGTGGATATAGAACATCTCTTCCAGCATGTTTAGCCAATGCCATTAATAATACAGAACCAGTATGCTTGTGTCTGTATGTCAGTGCAGCAATCAAATCTATTCTGTCCTATATAGGTTTTTATCCCGCGTTCATCACTATAGCATCTGAGCACTTTCCAGCAGTGCATTAAGTAATGTGACCAACATCTGATACACACTTTTCTGTCATCCTCTCTCGACAGGGAGAATTGTATGTGCAGTGGAGCATTTTGTTTTGGGAGCGATTGTTTGTTTGTTTTTAAGTGCCTGTTGCCCTGAGTTTATATTGGAGAAGGCAGGTCGGAGAAGTGCAGATGGCATTTGGAGCAGGAGGTGGTGAGAATTTGGGATGGTCCTCGGTTCTGGGGGCATTCATTCCAGTCTGGGACCAGCCCCCGGAGAAGCACTGTCTCCTGCACCGGTAAGCCTTACCTGTGTGGCGGACAGTTCCATCAGGCCTGAGGGGTGGAGTTGTTGACCACAGTCCTTATCCTGGAGCTTTAGGCTCTTTTACACATGCTATTGAGACAAGCCATTGAGCACCTTGAAGATAAGGACCAAGACCTGAACCTTGACTTGCTGTTCTATAGGATGCAAGTGTAGAGAGTGGAGGAGAGTTGGCATTTCTTAAGTACAGAAGGCTTCGTGCCCAGGTCTATCACATTGCTGTAGTTCAGATGAGAGGAGACCAGGGTGTGTATAACCAGGTCATTGCCCGCTAGGATGGGACAGTCTTCTCATCACCTGGAGATGGTAGAAGGCATTACTTGCAGATGCTGCTATGTGAGAGCTCAGGGCTAGTCTACTGCAACGTGGTTTGTGTGGTCGCGGCAGAGCGCTGGGAAAGAGCTCTCCCAGCGCTCTAAAAAAGCCACCTCCACGAGGGGCGAAGCTCCCAGTGCTGGGAGCACGGCTCCGAGGGCTGGCGCACTGTCTACACTGGCACGTTACCGTGCTTAAACTTGCTGCGCTCAGGGTCGTGTTTTTTCACACCCCCCACCCGAGTGAGAAAGTTGCAGCGCTGTAAAGTGCCAGTGTAGACAAGCCCTTTGTGCCCGTGAGGACTCCAGGAGCAGGAGTCTCCTAAACTATGGACTGAATCAGATTAGTGGGAAAAACTGATCAGCCGAAGACGCTACCACCTGAGCAGTGCTAGATAAGAACTCGGTTTTATTATTATAAAACAACACATCTGTTGTGATGGGTTCTTATTAGCACTAATGTTTTAAAGCGGATCCTAGGAGTTAAAAAGGGTTTATAAATTTTCTTTTCTTCTTTTTTTTTTTTTTAGGGTGAAAATGTTTTCTTCGTTATGACAAATCTGATTGTGACCCCAAATCAAAGGCAGGACACATGCCCTGAGGTAGGAAGAACTGCCCCCACTTCCTTCATTTCCCCCCCCAAAAAATATGGATACGAATGAACAAAGAGGAAAGTTGAGAAACTTGAATACTTGAGAGGCTGTGAACATCGCTGCGGGGGGCAGGTGTTTTCTCAGGCCTGTAGAAGAGTAACTTGACCAGGGAAGAAGTGGATTAGCCCTTGGGGAGTGCAGAATCGGCTGGCTTAATTTTCAGAGGTGCTGAGCACTTTATATCCTCTATTGACTTCAATGAGAAGTGCAGGACCTCAGCACCACTGGAAATCAGGCCATAACAGCATACAGTCATTAGAGAAAGGTAACCTTTTAGCTAAGGGAGAGTGGTCATATGAAGAGATCAAGTGGAGTCCAAATGAAACAATCCTGGGTTTCGTGTAGAGACGACTCTCTTGCAGTAATGCCAGAAGAAAGAACCTGTGGCTCGGGGTGGTCTCAGAGCACCCCCTCATGGCATGAGGTAGCCCTGCAGGCACCCAGCCTTATATCCCTATTAGTTCTTTACAATAATTTACAGGCCGGAATACTTAAAATAGGATCTCCCTTTGTGAGATCTTATCTATTTAATCTTCTCCCAAATACAAACTCTTTTAGCCCGTTGGGCCAACAACACTTCTCCTTCATTCTGGACTCCCCAGCCTTCCTCCTGGGGCCTATGTGCTGATTCAGACAAGCTTCCTCTCCTTTGTTCAGGAGCCACACAGACAATCTCTTGGGGCCCGTGTGCTGTAGCTTTAAACCAGCTTCTCCCAGTTTTGTAGTTTAGTCCTTTTCTCCCTGGGCAGGCAAAGGGCAGCAGTCCTGCTATGTCTCCATCGTTATGAGGGAACAGGCGCACAATGTCTACTGCCCTCGTTCCCAGAGCTTGCCTTGATTGGCTAGGAGAGAGGGGATCCTGTCCCCATCCTACACTACAAGAGACAGTACCCTGGATTTTCTGCAAACACTAATTATTCCCTGAGATCACTTCCTCTCTCCCAAAACTTACCTGACCCCTAGTCCCTGCCAGCCTTAAAGGGGACAGTTCCCCTGTTACAGGCCCCAACCTGAGAGGTGCTGAACACCTGCAGTTCCGACTAACTCCGGCTCAGCACCTTTCAGGATTGGGTCCTAAATTAGGCAAGGAACAGGAGTTCTTTCCAGTCCTATCATAAAAGACTGTTCGTTAGTGCCAAGAGCCTGAGCTGGCTGGACTGCTGTCGGTCATAAACATGTAGAAATGTTTTGCTCCATTATTTACCATCTCACCAGTATCCTTACTAACTTTGCCCTATCCTGGGCCAGTTTTTGTAGCAAACCCTCAGGCAGTTGGGAAAGCCAGTGTGTGTGTTGGTAACAAGCTCTCAGGGCTGAGGCCTAGTTAATGACAGTCATTTCCTCTGGCTGGGCTCCATGTCTGTCTGAAGAGGTCATCTGAAATTAAGCACTCTGGAGGCCTACCAAACAATGGAGCTTAGCTGGGTAAGACAACACTGCCCTCAAGTGGCCAGGTTAGCATAGCGTGCAGAGATGGAAGAGGAATAAGAATGTGTCCAATCACACAGGATGTCTCTGCTTTATTTCAGAGTGAGAAAGTTTTTTAGATTAAAGCAAAGGTAGCGTTATCCCATCATTTTAATAATAGTTTGTTTCCTCCTGCTTGTTTTTAGAGACCTGTGGGAGCCGGGGAGTGCAATCTGTTTTCCTCTCATTTTCTTCTCTCTCAATTGTTCAGATGCGAGTGATTGGCATGTCATAAAAAATAACATGATAGATAGACCCAGTCCCAGGGTAGGTTACTGCAGGGCTGTTCTTGAGTGCTAGCGTGCACACCCCATTTGTTAAACTGTACATTTCCTCCAGGACAATGTTTTATATGTGGTCCCCATTGCGTAAGGGATGCACTTGGTGGCTCTTTGTAAAAGTGACCTAATTACCCTACTGAAATCATTCATGTAAACCTCATGGAAGTATGCCAGAGAGAAAGGATGGGATTTCCTAAAGTACCTACATCACCTAGGAGAACAAGGGACTCAAGTTTCTAAATCACTTAGGTATTTTTTGAAAGTCTCACCCAATTACTGTGATGAGGAGGAAGAAGAAAATAATATTTTACTCTCCTATCAAAAACCTTGTTCATCCAGCCTGAGTGAATGAGTGAATTTTGGGAGGCTGACATGAGTTCAGATGTATCCCTTTCACTTAGTTCTTCACCCCCACAATGCAAATCTAAGTGTTTTTGGGGTGGCGGGTACATGAAGTCCTATGTGGAGGAGCGTTCCAGTGAAAGCACACTATGCTTTCTATCACATGCCTTACTTGCTGCAATCATCTGCTTTGCAGAGTACTGGCATTCGAGACGCACTGTGCAGCAAGAACAGGGACTGCCCTGCGGGGGAAGCTGTGATAGCTGGCAATGGTAAGAGATGAGATCATCCCCCTGCACATCCTGAGCAATTAGCTTGCCTTCTGAGGAAGACAATTCTCCACTTAAGAACTTAGCTTGAGAAGACGATTGGAGGAGGAGGGAGAGATTTATGGGAGTCTCTGTCCCAGAATAACAGGGGTGTTGCAAGTCAGGACTGAGGTGTCTTGGCAGAGCTTTATGGGAGTCTCTTAGTGAGTAACGGGATGTGGCCTTGGGAGAGCTTGAGAAAGTGGCCATAGAGGTGGACCCAGGACTGGAAGCTGGGGGTCCTGCAGGATGGAGATGCATCAGCAGAGCTGTGGGGAAATCGGGTGCCACACCTGCCCACAGTGCACCTGGTCCTAACCAGTGTTCTTAGTCTTCTCTTTTCAGGAGCACAAAGCCGACATCAATTACATTAATAATGTAAAAAGAACAGGAGGACTTGTGGCACCTTAGAGACTAACCAATTTATTTGAGCATGAGCTTTCATGAGCTACAGCTGTATAAATTGGTTAGTCTCTAAGGTGCCACAAGTACTCCTTTTCTTTTTGCGAATACAGACTAACACGGCTGCCACTCTGAAACCTGTCATTAATAATGTATTTTACCATTGGTTGACTTATATCCTATCCTGCGACACACATTGGTAGCAGCAGCAGGGCAGGGTCAGCTGGCTCCAACACCTAGCCTGGGCCTAACAGGATTCTTGGTGCTTGGCATTAAATATATTGCAGAATCCCCAAGGATCTCCCCGGGGCAGAGATTTCACAGCATGTCTATGGTTCTGAATGCAGCCAGTTGGGAGTCTGGATCAAGAGGAGTTGCCCAAGGCATGTGGCATGAGTAAGAGCCGTGGAGGATAGGTGTGCTGGAGTAGTGGCACCCCCTGGGCACTGACTTGGCCAGTCAGCAAAACTCTTCGGAGGCCTGGCTGAGGAAAGCAAGTGGGACAGGAGGACTTGTGGCTCACTTCATGCTCAAATAAATGTGTTAGTCTCGAAGGTGCCACAAGTCCTCCTGTTCTTTTTATGATATTGGGAACACTCCCTTTTTAACAGGAGATAGCAAGATAGGGATGTGTCCATTGATCTCCCTGGGCACTCCAGAGCAGTTGGGACTGTGACCTTGGGTCTGGGCCGTAACCCCAGGAGGTTTTTTTTGTTTGGTTGGTTGTTTTTTTGGGGGGGGTCACTGCATATCATTACACATCTTGTTGGCCCTGAGCCATAGATGTTCCTGCTCCCCTCCTCCCTGTGTGCTGTAAAGGGTGGTTGATGATTCACAACAGCCCAGCTCTTGCCTTTCAAAGTGACCTGGCTTTTTCAAATGGAATCGACTGTATCAGGAGCCCCAGCCTGAGCCGAGCACTGTAGCATGGTCAGCAGTGGTCCCCCAACAGCCCTGAGACTGAGGTCAGCAATTAACAAAGGACCCAGGGCTCCTTGGAAGAAAGGGAACCCCTGGATGTGTCATGGTGGACTGCTGTTGAAAGCCAATATCATACTGAGCTGCTGGGACTGTCGTGGTCCCGGATGTCTCCAGTCAGTAACTGAGAGGGAGCAGCAGTGACTTCACTCTTGCTTAGCCATCTTTATTTGAGATCATTGACTTGTTTACAGCCCATTTAAACAGAGCTCTGCTAAACCAAATGGATCACAGTCTCCCTGCCAAGATACCCTGAGGCTGCTAGGAAAAGCAACAACAGAGCAGTTGTTCAAGCAGGGAGAGAACATTTCACAGCTGGGAGGATTTAGGGTTACAATGAAGACAAAGTAACATTTCATCTGCTCTAGTGGGCCAGGAAAAAGGGAGGTATCAGCCTTGAATGACCTTTTCCATGACCTTGTCTGCACCATAGGGGTCAAGACTGGCCGCTGTTTGAAAGTCGGGAGCAACACCAATGGGACGTGTGAAATATTAGCGTGGTGTCCGGTGGAGAAAAAGTCCAAGCCCAAGTATGTTCCCCTTCTGGCAATTTCACTGAGCATGAGTTGCCTGTCTTTTGTCTTATTTTGAAGCATGGCTTCCGTTTCCTAACAAGCAACTGAAGATAAGTCGCTGGGTTGTATTTGCAGAGATTCCCGTTGGCTTGAACGCACGAGGTCAGAAACATCTGCTATGTTTAAAATGTGTCAGGGCAGCAGGAAATTCTGCATGAGGGTGCCTTGGGGACCACACCTTGCTCCTTCTAAAGATGGTGCACATGCTTCTTGCAGGGCATCTTCCAACTCTTGCTATTGCCTGACTCCCTCTAACACTGCCCTTTTCTCAAACAACTCCCCGACAAAACATGACAACTGAGGGAGGCTGGCCAAAGGGGAAGAGTGTGGAACAGAACTGATTCTCAGTAGGAGCCAAGGGTCTGTGCAGCAGCCCTTTCTCTGTCTTCAGAGGGCATTCTGCAGGATTGGATTCTGCTTCTGCTTATTACATGAACATGTCAGTTAAATGTCAATGGGCAGAAGAACAATGAGTATAAACCCAAGAGAACTTTGCCCCCTCTCTTTCAGGAAACCGCTTTTAGCGAATGCAGAAAACTTCACTGTTTACATCAAAAACTCGATCCGCTTCCCTAAGTTTAAATTCTCCAAGTAAGTGTGTGCCTGTCTCTGTTTCTTTCTCTATCAGCAACCTTTCTTTTGTCAATAATCCAAATAGCTCCTGTGTTTTTCTCCTCAATGCATGTTGGCATGTGATCTGAACACTCCTGTCTAGGATGGTGACTGTTTCCTGTTGGTAACCGGAGGACAGTATTTGGTTTCTGGCTATGTAGGAGCAGGGAAGGTAATGAAGGATTTGATTTTAGGGGAAGATTTTCAGTCTGGTGAGAGCTTCCCAGCCAAACAGTGGCTGGATTTAGACCGTCACTTATGGAACGTAATCTTTGACAGTTGTCTGGCTATGTGTATCCAAGCTGACATTGCACTGACCAATGGGATGAATATGACCCATTATTTCCATCATAGGATTTTTATTAATCTAACTGGATAACAAGCCCATGTATATGAATATTGGGGTATTCCCCTCTCATGCCTAGAGTACAACTGGGCTGGCAGCCTCCCTAATAGCCTACATGATCTAAACCCAGCATGTCCATCAACCAGCAGTATTCGGGGGAAAGGGGAGTGGAGTAGTTGGGCCTTCATTTAGAAAGAAACCAGCTTCCCAAGCTGGGGGAAGTTGATGGGGGATTGTGTTTTCACTGGTTAGGTAAAAAATAAGAACATTTTGGAGTTTCACCCCCTAATTATTATGCTGTAAAAATGAAATAACCTGGGCAAGTTGAGTGGAAAATGCTGATTTTCAATATTCCACTTGTAAGGATGGGTGTGAAGGTGGGAACAGGAGCTATTGGCTATGGCTCTACTTACAGAAATCTCTATCAAAACGAGCATTTTCCCATCACCACTCTGGGTAGCTTCAGTTGTGCATTTCTAGCCTATTGTTATGAGAGAGAACATGAGACAGAATTGCAACAGGAAGCTCTGCTTAAAAACTGAAGGAACAATCCAGGTGTGGTTTCAAAAGTCACTGCCTGAATGAGGGTTGCATCCTCCTTTAGAGCCTGATCTTGCTGTCAGGTCTGCATGGGCATAAATCTGCCTGCGTGGATCTATGTGCAGGCTCAGGGTCTGTTTGCATCCAAGCACAGCAGAATGCATTCATTGGGGGTGGCTGCAGAGATGCTCACAGGATAATAGGGTTAGTGGCAAGAATGCCCTTTCTGTCCTATTGGATTATTATGGTGGGTGTCGAAGAGGAGACTCATCTCTGTGGCCTTGGAAGAGAATCTTCCTACGGCTGTTCTGTAGGGCAGGCAAAGAGAAAGGTCAGACTGGTTCTGTTGTTCACTATATGCAGGACTAATGTGCTAAACACTGATGATGAATTCTACCTGAAAAACTGCCACTTCAGTGCACAGCACCTTTACTGCCCCATATTCCACCTGGGCAAACTCGTGAGCTGGGCTGGGAACAACTTTCAGGACATGGCATCTAAGGTATGAACATTCCTTATTCTCCCATACACCACACCAGCTAAACAGACATTCCTCTCTGGAAAAGCTGATAATCCTTCCAGTGACCAAAACTCCCCCTCACCCCTATGAGGACTTCTCATATCCAGAACTATGGCAGGTCATTGAGCTTTAAAATCATCTTGTCTCTTGCCTATAATAACCCCATGGAACTGAAGTATTTCCACCTGCCCAATTGTGCATTACTGTTGGGTACCTTGTACATGTCTGGCTGAGCACCCTAGTTTGTTATTGTAGGGCTGTGTATGAGTTGCTCACAGGATGTTCTTTTAAAACATGGTTGAAATGTCTGTTTTGGATCTATGTAAAGAAGTCCTGAACCTTACATGTTAAAATGTCACCATCCCTGCCACAGCCAGCTTTAACAGTGTCCCTTGAAGGACAAGGTGGGTGAGGTCATATCTTCTATTGGACCAACTCCTATTGGTGAAAGGGACAAGCTTTTGCGTTACACAGAGCTTTTCTTCAGGTCCCTTGAAGGACTACATTTAACTATACTCCCTAAAGGGAACGTAGCTTTCATGAATATACCATTGACTGATGCTTCCACCTGTGGAACCCTTTCAAGTCCAAAGAAATACAGAATATTTTACTGTTAGTGCTGAAATTTACTGTACAGAGGAGCCAGCGCAAGACCTAAGCCCCTCTCAAGTCCCCGCATAATTAGGGCTAAGTGCTCCACAGTCCTCATGCTGACCCTCTGCACAGGACAGAATTTTACCACTAGTGGACAAAGGTCCTCTTCGCTAAAGTGAACACGTCAGCTAACAGGAACTTAACGAACACCCTGGGCATGAAAATCCTCATTACAACAGAGAGTACAGATGGGCCCTTCTAGGTGGGGTTGGAATTGGTGTCAGGAGCACTGTGAGGAAGCTGTCAGTGAAACTGTCTCCAGATGCCCAGCATGGGAAGAGCCAGGATGACTGTAGAAAAATATGATTAACCACAATTGCCTAAGTTTGGCTCATCCTGATCTGAGTATGAGTTCAGGACCAGAGGAGCCTACTTCTCTTTTATCTCCCTCAAGGGACACTTGGCAGAGGAGCAGACATGATTTAAAAATGAACAAACCAAGCCAAGCTACAAAAAAGCACACTGAAAACGTGTCTCTCTTTCGTTAAGGGTGGTGTGATAGGAATTCAGATTGAATGGGACTGTGATCTTGATAAACCTCCTTCTGAATGCAACCCTCACTATTCTTTTAGCCGTCTGGACAACAAGTTTGCGGAAAAATCCATCTCCTCTGGATACAACTTCAGGTAATCAAAGGCAATGATGGGACTGGGTACCACTGTGTAACTCTCAGGCACAGGGGCCCTTGAAAATGCCACTGTAACAGTATCGGCTCATAGGTTAAATCAGATTCTGTTCCTAACTATTCCTGGCTAACTCTTTCAGCTGAGCCTATGCCGGTTCCATGGTATATGGCCTTTTAAAATTTTCATCGCAGTTTACTTACACACACACACAGTCTCTCTCTCTCTCCACAAAGCTAGTACCATTCACACACTGCAGACACCGAAGTCTTGATGTATTTGCAGTGATTCCTAATCTAGAATTAGAGATCTTCTATGAGTTTTGCTGAGTCTTTCATATTCTGCATTAAGCACTGCTTCTGCATCATCACCCCCACCACGGTCAGCCAGCCACTGAGAGTGATCCATGGAAATTGAACAGGTTTAGGGTTTTTACCTTCCAGTCTCCCACTGTAATGATAAGGAAATGTACGCTGAGGCCATTACAGTGATTTCAATAGGCTTAGAGCTACCCAGCAAGAAAGGCTTTCCTATTAGTCTGGCTAAGGCTAGAAATGAAACATGATGTCAAGAACTGGCTGATACAGAACCCATCCACATGCTCCTCTGAGACCTCAAGTTTAGGACATCAAATGTACCCCTGATTTTTAAAGGGAAATATACCTGGGTTTGAACAGAGAGGGTGAATTCAAACTTGTTCTTACGTGAGGGAGGCAGGTGACTGGGTTAAAAATCAATGTTTTTGCATTCTCTGCTTTCTAGATTTGCCAAATATTACAAGGATGCTGAAGGAGTCGAGTACAGGACACTGATAAAAGCCTACGGAATACGCTTTGATGTGATGGTGAATGGCAAGGTGAGGAGCCTAGACCAGGATATTTCTGGTCCTGGAAGAAATAAGGGTGGAGTCAGACTTTTGTTGTTGGGTAGGTACCACCAGAGTGGGAAAGGGCAGCACTAGGGCGAAACCACCCCCTTGTTTGTGAGGGGGGAGGATTCTTGGCAGGCAATGTTTCATTGGCACTAGCAAGCTGCCTTGATACACAAAGGGAAGAAAAGAGCCTGGAGTGCAGCTGAGGCTGAAGGGAAGCACTAGGCTGCTCAAAGTAAGATTAATAGATTAGTCAATATCAGCCAGCAGGATCCACTCTACACATCTCATGCTCATTGAGGAAACTGGTTCATGTGATGTCCAGCAGTAAGAGGACTATGGAAGATGTTATTGGGTTTCCTGTCAATACCCACTGTAGTATGAGAAGTAGAACTGGAGAAAGAGAATCAGCATACAGGAGAGACCTAGTCTGGTGTGTCACCACAGCCCCAGGAAGGCAAGCAGGGCCAGGCTGCTACCAGACAAACCCATGCCTCTTAGAATGTAGCCCTAGTCTCAAAGCTTGCTCAGTAACTCTGCCTGCTGGCTTCCATCACGTACTGCTAATGAAACACATGCATCGAGCCAAATTTTCCCTAAGTGTAACTCTGTGGCCATCAGTTCAGCTTGTGGTAACTGCTCGGCTAACACGAAGTGTTTTATTATTTCTTTCAGGCAGGTAAATTTAACATCATTCCAACGATAATCAACGTGGGCTCAGGACTTGCGCTTATGGGTGCAGTAAGTAAATGTATCATCCTATTTACGGATGAAAGAAAAGCATCAGAACCTGAACCATGTCCAAATCCTGCGGTTGAGATGTTTCCAGGATAAACAGTTGGCCTGAAAAAATAGTCAAGTTCTTTAGAAAGGCTGATCGGTTGGGATTGTGCCTTTAAAAGGGAGCCATCAGTTAATACACTTTGTGCTGTGGGCACCCCAGCATGGCAGAACACATTAGGGAGAACAGACACTGCGGTAATAAGCACAGTATAAATGCTTAGATTATAAACTGTGCCATAGCCTTTGTTTTCCTCCTTTAACCAGTGCATGCTGCAAATTAGGCCTACTATTGTACTTGAGAGATGCAACGCATGCACAAGGAAGAAGCTGTGATATGCTGACATCTCTTAGCTCAGATACCATGGTGATGACTATAATGTGAAAGCCTAGACAGACAAAGCAAGATTAATCCCATTATCACTGAATTATTACTGAGTAGACTTTATAATAAGCCCCCTGTGAATTGTGACTTGGTGTCTTTTTCCTTCTCTTGTTTGTCCCATTGTCTGAAACCAATCTGGGCAAGATACTCCTGCTGAGGGAAATTGGCATGTTGCTGTGTTAATGAATAATAAAAGCTAAATAGAATCACATACCTGGTCCATATGTAGCAAATGCGGATGTTGATGTTTGTGAACCCGGTGTCTTTTCCATGCTAACATGTACCAGTCTTAACGCTGGCTGCATTTCTTGGTAGCGGAAGTCACCAGTTATTTTTGGGTAAGCAGATATGGATGATACCGAGAAAGGATGGTGCAGCAGTTAGGGTGCTAGTCTGGGATTTAGAAGACCTGGTTTTAATTCCTGCTTTAGCTGCAGACTTCCTGTGGAACCTTGGGCAAATCACATATTTCCTCTACGCCTCAGTTTCCCATCTGCACAACGGGGATAGATAATACAACTGTCCTGCCTCACAGGGTTGTTGTGAGGTGCTCAGATGCCCTGGAGCTATCTAATTAAGTTATATCTAGTAGCCTCGGGTATTCTGGCCCCACAGAGTGGAAACAATTGCTTTGCTAAAGCCTTTCATATGCAAGGTTGGGATTGAAGACGTGATTATTTGCACTGCAGTAGTGCCTAGAGTTGCCAAACAGGACCCCAGTGCACTAGGTGCTCTATGCACATCAGGCAAAGACAGTCCTAGCCTCAAAGAGCTTACAGTCTGAGCGTGAGAGAACAGGTGGATGCAACACGCAAACGAGAGCACAAGGTGACAGTGGGAGGATCACGATTACCATAATAAGCAACAGTCACGGTAGGCTGGCTGAGAGTAGCCATTGTCAAACATTTTGTAGGCTTCACAGCACAGGTGAGTTTTCAGGAGAGATTGGGAGGAGGACAAGGTAGTGGCTTTGGGGATTTTTACAGGGAGATTATGCATTTGCTTTCTGTTGCTTTTTATAGTACTGTGCTGCCTCCAATATTTTGCAGGGGGCTTTCTTCTGCGACGTGGTGCTGCTGTATTTGATGAAAAAGAGCAACTTCTATCGAGGCAAAAAATATGAGGAAGTGAAGTAAGTGGGACTCTTGTTGCATTTATGTGTGTAGCATTAGACCGTCCAGTCATTAAATGGACAGAAATATAGAAACACGGGAAATTTTAATTGTAGAGGAAAGGCATTTGCTTCCAGGAAATTACATGCATACAGATGAATGTAGCCGAGCTGCTCCCTCCATAAGTCATTTCTGGAGTCAGGGAAACTGCTGTGTCATTGTTCAAGCTGCAAATGGCCTCCTGCCTCTTCATCCATAATGATGCCAAATGGAATCAATGGCAACTACTAAAAGTATTGGATGCCTTGTCCTTTCACTTATAAAGATGAAAATTACAACTCCAGCCCGAGAGCTGCTATGTTAAAGGGTGGATTCAGTGCTAAGCTGATGTAGGCCTGGCAGGGATGCAACAGGGGCCATGTCCTCTCAGGTATGGCAGACTTAGACCCTGTAGATCCATTTTCTGTGCCACTGGAGTTCAGCCAACTGAGAATGGCAGCGTGAGTCACTGCTGCACCAGCATCCATCTAATAAAACCTTGAGTACACAGTCCCTGTAATAGAACATTGTCACAGTGCCAGAGCTCCATTGCTCTGAATCCTGAAGTCTGAGCGTCACGTTGACATTTATTTTTCATGTACCGTCTAAGCTCCTTTTGATTATATTTGTGTGCAATCTACTTGAATTAACAGGGAGTTTACAGATCTACATCAGTGGAACAACTGCCCCCTCTGTTTCAATCATGAAGTTGCCAACAAATTGTGGGAAAGATTTTTTTCTAAAAAACTTGACATCACAAATTCAGTATGAGCTTCGTGGAATAGATAAGGTTATTTGTGCATGTGGCTATGTGAGGAGCTCCTACTGGAGTTACAGCAAGGTGCCCTGGGGCCATTGCTGGCATTATGCAAAAATCTATGACTCAACTTAGCTTCTGTGATGTACAAGTGGACCTTAAAAAACAATCAATTGAAACAACAAACATTTGTTTTGAACAGTTATAGTTTAGTCAAAACAGACTACTTATGAAAATGGCTCAGTTCTGTCCATTAGCCAAGCCAGGGAGAAATTTACCCATCTCTAGAAACAATGGTTTAAACATTCTTTGTCTGTGTCTCCTGGAAATGCTGAAGGTCCTACCAAGACCCCTCTTCTGCTTCACAAGGTAAATAAACTCAAGGTACTGCCATTCTTGCCTTTTGTTCCCACAGGTCCAGTTCAAGGAAGTCTTTACCAGGTGGAACAGTGAATGGGAACCAGAACTCAGAATCACTGGCTACATTAGAGCAGCAGAGACAACTACAGACAGTTGAGACCTAAGGGTCTGTCAATTGGAAAACACGTTCCATAAAGACTACGGTGGTAAAACAAGCAACCAAACTTTGAGGTGGAGACACCCCTGGTCAGGTCTATTGTATCATTTGGATGCCCAAAGAAGTCAGTTATAGCTATTCTGTTCAAGAGAGCAGTTTGCTAAAAATATCACACCTTCTGACCTAAGGCATTCTTCCCTATCTTGAGCTGATGACACCTGTCATTGCTACAGAATTTTTGTATTATAAAGAAAAATGTAGAAGAAACCAGGTGACATTTTTATATGCACATACATAGATAACCAGCATTATTCTCTAGCACTGCATTGCTTTGCTAGTGAAAGATCACTATCAAAGAACACGTGGCATTTGACATTGTTAGGAGGGTTGAGGTTGGGAAAACAGAATCACCTTCTGTTCAGCTGCACTGCACACCAGTTCCCAAGTCTTGCATGATCTACCAGTAAGAGTAGATTGAAATAATTTGGGCTGCTGTTGAGATAAATGAGATCCAGCGTTCCATTCAATTTGTCTGTAGTTCAGGTAACATCATACCACAGGTAAAGTGACTCTAAAGATGTTTTCACAGGAAGAGCACTTACTATATAGACCATGGTATCCTCCTATTTCCATAGAAGCACTTTACCAACCCCACTCCAAAACCAACCAGGCTCAGTGATATTTGCAGTTGGCCTGGCAAAGCTCTCATGAGCAAATAAATATAGAACTTCTGTTAAATCTAGTGTTTAAAAATACCAGAATAACCTACAGAAAAGGGATGGGGTTTGTCCCCTAGTAATTGGTCCAGGTAACTGGACATTTTGGGGTACAAGAAAGCATAGTGTGGCACAGCAGTTAGCTGATTAGGGGAATATTTTGAAACAAGTTGGGTGATACTTCTTTCTAAGGAAGTTGACAAATGCTTGCATAACTGGCCTGATAACACTTTTTTGTTTGAATTTTCTTTTGAACAAACTGCCCTTGGAAGCTGAATGTGGAAAGAAAGTATCAAACATTCAGTGTGTTAACAGCATGCATCAAGGCACCTGTCAATGACAGCACATTCAATGACCAAGCCTCCCTTCCTTTACCAGTTGGTTTCATCTGCTTTTCTCAGCAACTCCCTTTTATTATCACTGTGCTTTTTGTTTAGCTCATGGATGATTATCCTCTCTACCTTACTTACTCATTCCTGAAAGAGGAGGAATTTGATACTTCTGCCAGTAGGAATGGATAGTCACTGTTACTGGGTCAGGCAGGCTCTAGTGAGGGACAGCTACTGTGTCTGCTCTTTCGTTATCCATACTTTAAAATGTGGGGCTGTGGGAGGGGAATAACACCAATTGAACTTTGTTTCCCAAGTCATTCTGTATCTCCTAACCCCACAAGTTACAGGATTTATTTAAAAGTTAGAAATCTAATACTTTAAAACTTTTTTTTTTTGCTCCATTGGTTTTTGACTCTCAAAGCTCTGTGGCCTAAATTCAGATGGTCATATAACTTCCCAAAAAACACTAGGAAGCAAAAGCACAAAAGTCAATTCTACTTGGCTCTGTGCTTCCTTAGGATGAATTTGGCTCACTAGCCTTGGATGAAAATGGTAGGTGGTGAAGATTAATCTGCCTTGTTTTGAAATATGACATTAATAGTCCTACATCAGTCTTTTCACTCAATTAAAAAACTGGTGAATGATGTGTTAAGGTGAAACCTGACAGCATTAGCTTGATGCAAACAGGACTGTGTAAACTTACTAAGCCAATATAACTATCTTAACCATCTATACTTAAGTAGTTTTTGAAGCTGAAACAAATATAATACAATGCTGTGTCACCTCATACTACGGTATGATTCAATCAAACAGCTCATCAGAAATAAAAACAAGGCTAGGCCTGCTTTGTAGTCTAATACTTTAACCTGCCCAAATAATGCTACCTTGTTAGAAAGGACCTAAACTCACTTCCAGAGTTGAAGACTTTAGGTCCCTCATCACAAAATTTGATCCCCATTTTTTTTCTTTAAACTCAGTACAGAGATTATTCATAAACAGTAACTACCGGATTCTCAGAGGGTTTTTTTTAAATAGAGTTTGATATTTTTCTTGGAGTTAATATACAGCAGTGGAATTTGTCTATTTTAGGACAATGTTGCGTCTCTTCTGTAAGTTGCATTATTTTAGATAATGGTGATTAACCATATACATGCTGGTTTCTCCATTTTGTTTTTAAAAGCATGCACAACATTTGAACAAGCAGCCAAGAGTCCTGTGGCACCTTATAGACTAACAGACGTATTGGAGCATAAGCTTTTGTGGGTGAATACCCACTTCAGCGGATGCAAGCATCTGACAAAGTGGGTATTCAGCCACGAAAGCTTAGGCTCCAGTACGTCTGTCTAATAAAGTGCCACAGGACTCTTTGCCACTTTTACAGATCCAGACTAACACAGTTACCCCTCTGATACTCAACATTTGAACAGTACAAGTATATTAATAAAGCTGCCCATCTAAGCATAGCTAAAGTGCCCATGTTTAAAAGATGCATGACAATATAGAAAAATAGCTCTGACAGAATTAAGTAACTAGACCATGTTATTTTGCAGGAGACCAAAGATAAAACTATTGTAAATATATAGTATGGCTGACAATATTTATAGTATCATTGTCAATTTCCCTTTATCATATATAACGTCTTTGTTTTAATATTAAAGTTTAAAATAGAGGGAAGACTACTTTAAAAAAAGCATTTCAAAGTATAAGTGGGAAAATGTTTTACACTGACTGTTCTGTCACTGGTTAGTAATTTGTTTTAGAATAGGGTGAACTGCAAAAATGCTACTGACTATTTGATTTTCTCCTTGTATGGAAATACTGCTAAGTGTATATCAGTGTGCTTCAGAGCCCTGTCACCATACAAGTGCAGAGACTATATACCCATTCACTAAGAAAATGGATGAAGAGGGATTGCAGGGTCTATCCTATAGCTACAGTTTACAGCTCAGTCTGTCCTTGATTTTCTTGCAGAAAATGAAGTATATTACCACAATAATGCATTGTATGTTTGGGGAAATACTAAGAGTGAGTCTATTTCAGATCTCTGGCTGTGGGTTTGTTCACATTAGCTATAATGGATACTGATTCATAGGATACTGTGGTTTCCTTTGGCATAATGTAGTATGGCAGTGGAAAGCATTCTGCTACTTATTACCTTTTATATCTGCCATTAAAAAAAATGCTCTGCAAAGTCAATGCATGGAAGAGACTGAAATGTTTTAGTAGCTTTAATTTCCTGTTTATAAAGTGACTGCACCCAGGATTACTTACACGAATGATCCAGACAAATAAGATACTTCTGTCCAGAGTTTCATGTACATGTAATTATATATTACTGTGAAATTAACTTTGTGTCAGTGTTGCCTTTCAGATTTCATTGCATTAAGCTTCTGGTTAAAAATACTTTACCAATGCTTGTACGCTGGTGCAAACGGTGACAGTAGGAACACACAGTAAAATATAGCTGCTATTTCTGATCTTACAGATGCAGAATGTAAAAGGAATAAAGCCAGCTGAGAATAGTGGACAAATGGCGATTTTTAGCGATTCACAGGATACTTATAGAAGCGTGGGAAACAATTTAAGGGACTTTTCCGTAAGACATTTTACATTCAATTTACTTAGACAAATACTACAGAATTTTGTTCTCAGACATAAGTTACTGACCGCCTTAACAATACAAGCAGTGAACAACAATTTAAAAAGCTGGTATAGTTGTTTAGATGAGTTTTTGGCAACAGTCCTCCCATTTCATTAAAACCCATTGCAGCTAAAGTGGTTACTACTCTTTTTAGTAGACATGCACCATGCCATAGAGGAAAGTCCAGAAGAGGACATACGTGAAGAGGCCTCCGATAAGCCCCCCAGTGAAAAGTGGCCTTCGGGATTTAAAGTACTTATTCCACCGCCGTCCAGCTTTTAATACCAAAAGCACTGAGAGAAGGACAGAAGCCAAGAAGTAGAAGATGAAGCCATGTAAACCAGTCAGGCCAAGAATTCCTGCTGTTGCTCCTGACAAGGCAGAAACGGATGTCCTGCAATAATCCAGAATGGCTGCATTCCCTCGGACTGCTCCTTCGCTGATGAACTGAGGCCCTTCTCGCTTAGCCACCATGGTAGCCATTGCTCTGGTTTGGAGTCAAGGATTTCTCTCTCCCAACGAGACTACGTCAAAGGAGAGAAAAGAAACTATTATACTAAGTCAATTTCATTTTATTTGGGAAGATGGGACAGAACAATTTTCCCTCCTGTGCATAACTAACAACAGGAACTCAGAGTGAAAAATGCACTGCTACTTGGAAATTGTCCTCTTTAGCAAAAATCACCATCAGTAAATCGATAAACTGAAGAGTACCTATAATCTGTTGCACATTTTGGTAACATCACGCCTGACAGCATATGGAATGCATCAGTCATCAGAACATTGTTCATACCCTTTGAAAAAAATTAATTTGAGTAGTGTCTTGGACAAACTGTATTCCCAGTTATCTGCACTAGAAATAAGTGGTGGTCTTTGAATAACTACAAGAAATCAAGGAGCTATTCACATGTCCAGTAGCTGTTATAACTGATGGTATTCAAAGAGCTGCTAAAATATTCAAGCAAATCAGGTAGTCTGCACTTGGACTCTATGCAAATATAAAATTAACTTGAGTTAATCAGGTAAGTTTACATCTAAAACGCAAAGCCTTTTCGTCATTAACACCACACACACAAACAAAACAGTACCAATCTCATTACATATGTTTACAGCACACAAATTTACTTGTTGGAATAAGAAAAATTTAGGCCATCTGAAAAAAATAGAATTTTGTTCCAATCAATGTTCCCTCTAATTTTTTCCACCCATGTGCGCAGAATAAATTGGGGATGTGCATCTCCAGTAGAAACAGAAAACCCATATATATATTTTTTAAGAGTAACTATAGGGATAATTACTCCAGCTAGAACAGGTTAGGCATTTTAGGACTCACTACTCAAATAATTTAAGTGTAAGAGAAATAAAAATTATGAAATGCATAGACCAGTCAAAACCCTAAAATAACACGTTGAAAGAATAAAATTAGAGACTATATGTGCATTGCAGGAAGTACCAAGTAGTAACACTAATACAATTATGTGTTGGGAGGTGAGTGTGTGTGTGAGAGTGACAGACTGGGTGTGTGCTGGCTGCTGGGGATGATTCTGAGAGATGCCATGCGCTCTCTCTTTAAGACACTCACTGAAAGCTCTCCTGCTCTGTCCTGAGCCCTCGTCTCCCCTTCCCCACTCTGCAGAGATGGGGTATATGGGGGTGGGGGGAAGTGTGTGAGAGCTGGCTGCTGGGGAAATCTCAGTGCACTGTCTCTTTAAGAAAGGCACTCATCATTCACCCCAGCAGTTCCAAGTCCTTCCTGAGCCAGACTGTGTCCCCTCTGCCCTGCAGAGATGGGGTACAGGGTCAACATCCTGACATCAGCAACACCCCCCCCCCCCCCCGCAAAGCAAGTAGGAGAGGAGCAGCTGCAGGACAAGCACTGTGGGGGGAGAGGCACATGAACACATATTGCCAGGGTGTAGATGTTCAGCTAATCACCTGGGCAGCCACTTGGCCCAAGCATGCAGCTTGCAGGGAACCTAGCTTCCAGTATAAGACTTGCAAGCCCAATTTAGAGATGAGTAACCTCATTATATGGCCTTTTCCTGCAACATATTGTTGTGTACATACACATAGTTCTAACAGCAACTCAACTTTTAAATTCACATCCTCCTTTTCCTTGTTATCCTCCTTGTTGTAGCACACAGAGTTTGGATAAGATTTCCTATTTACACTTAATTTCGATCAGTCTGGTCTGTTCAACAATGCCACCTCTTTAGCTAACTACCTAAATTTTGAAGTTGTAATTAAATCCAAGGAAGTAGTATCTAGACACTACAGGACCCAATTAACCAAATGTAGCTGCACGCTGCATTAAAACCACTACTTGGCATTTCTATAGCATTTTTTATCCAATGATTTCAGTGTGCTTTACTAATATTAAAGAACCCCTCCTCCACTTGGCTTAGACCCAAAATAACTAGATACAGGGATCACTCTACTCAACAGTGTAACGCAGCTATCGCTAGGGTGGAACATGCTAGTTGTTCAATAGCAACACTACCTAAGACTTCAGGACTAAAAGCAAAGGGCACTGTGCTTAATTGAAGCTTCTGGGAAATTTGGAGTGCCTCAATGTAATTACCTGAGGTGAAATGCAACCAGAACACAAAAGCGAAAGGGCCTGTCAAGCAGTTTAGACTCCAACTGTAGCTTTCTGTAAAAGAAAGATTTCACAAACTTTAATATTCATAGAGATGTTATACAAAATGGCAGTAAAAGCAGATTTACATCCACATCTCCTCCTTTCCCTGGTCCGAGTTAAAGCAAAACCACCCAGCCCCAAGCTAGCTCCCTTTTCCCCATGCTTAGTGAAGCACAGGTGAGGAATCTGAAGTTTAAACTCACCCCTCACTTAGTGTTCTCTGGGGTCACCGACTCCAGGAGGGACTAAAAGAAAGCACCGCTTTTACCCCCAGCCTAGACACCAAGTGCAGCTGCAGTTTAGCCCTGAGCATGGCTGGGGATACAGGATCAGCCTGGGGGATGGAGTCCGCAGTGCCATGGCCGGGCCCGCGGGGACACCACCCTGTGCTGCAGAACCAGGCTGGCCCCAGCTCGCTCCTGCACCTTTATGGGGCAGAATATCGGCCTCGAAGCTACTCTGCGCCCCTTCCCGCAGCCCGGCTTCCACACTAGAAACAGCAGGTCCCGAGCGCATCACCAGCGGCCTCCAGGGGGGCGGGGCGAGCCCTCCCGGTCCCATCCCGCCCCGGGGGGGGCCCCACCGGAGCCTCATCCCCACCCCGCCCGGGGGGCCGCCGGAGCCCAGCCCCCGCCCGGGGTCCAGGCCTGGACGGGGGCCGCCCAGAGCAAGGCGCAAAGGACATGCCTGAGGCAGCGCCGCCAGCCTCGGTTTGACCCGAGGGTGAGGGTGAGGCCGGGCCCGGGACGACGTCACTACGGACCCCCAGCGGCCGCCCGGCCCCGCTGAGGTAACAGCCGCGACTCACCCGCGCCTACCGCCGGCGGCCGCCCGCCATCTTGGCTCAAAGGCTGCTGGGAAACGTCGCCCACCCCCCCCAGCCCCGCTCTCGATGCGCACGCGCCGTTGCTCTCTCGGCCGGAGGCGGCGCCCGATTGGCTCCTCGGCTGCGGAGCGAGGGGCGGGGCCGGAGGGACCTTTTGTTGGCGAGGCGGCGGGCGCGCCGGCGAGTCGGGCGCGAGCTGCCGGGCGGGGCCATGTCGTACATCCCGGGGCAGCCGGTCACCGCCGTGGTGGTGAGTGGGGCAGGGGCCACCCCCGGGCGGGGCCGAGCCGAGCGCTGGGGCGGGGGCGGCCCCTGCCGGGACCGTGTCCCCGTAGCGCCCCCCGCCCGGAGCAGCCCCCTCAGCTCTGGCGGCGGGTCGCGAACCGCTCGGGGCGGCGCACGGGGCCCGGCTCCCCGCCGGCTGCGGGGCCGAGCTCCCTACCCCGGGCGGGGCGCGAAGGGGCGCGCGCGGGCTGGGTTCCTGCCCCCCACCCCCCGGGGGGAGAAGGGGGGAAAGTCTCCCTCGGGCTGCTCGGCTGCCAGCAAAACCCACCACGGCGGGGGCGTTTGACAGCAGCGCAGCGCGTGTGGGGACGGGCGCTGGGCTGAGGCGGCGCGGGAGCCGGGGTGGACGCGCTTGCTCTGGCCGCGCCCCGCTTCAGGGGAGTCGGAGGGAGGTTCCGAGCTGCGCTGCGGGGAGCGCCCGGGCCGAGGCTCGCGCGGTGAAAGCGCCGCCTGGCGGTGGAAGGGGCCGAGCTCTGGGAGAGCTGAGTCCCAGTCTGCCGCTGGGCGACCTGGGGCCGGGCCCCTCCCTGCTCTGTGCCTCTGTTTCCCCCGTCTCTAAAACGAGGCTGGTCGCGACCTCCTTTATAGAGCACTCCATAAGAGCTACCTAGTCTGTACGAAGTGAGCTGCCTCTCACCAAAGCTCATGCTCCCGTAAATTGGTTAGTCTCTAAGGTGCCACAGGTCCTCCTGTTCTTTTTGCGGATAGAGACTAACACAGCTGCTACTCTGAAACCTGGGCAGTCGAAACGTGGAGCGAGCTAGTGTACTGGAGGCAACTCGAAGAGACCCCTCCAGTTCACTGGCTATGCTGAAGCATGTAACAACTCTTTCCCCCATCCTTGATGCACCTGCATGTGTGCATGTATACACGTACAGCTAAGTAACAAGGTGGTAAAACGGTATTTGAAAAATGTGCTCTGAAGCAAAAGAACCGTAGCATGTTTATAGATTTGGGGTAGGGGGAATGGAAAAGTCAAACTAATTCATTTTGGTGGTGTGAAAGGATTGGGTGACTTAGCTTCCCTTATTGTATTTTTTTAATTAAGGATTTTACTACAGATATACTTTAGGTTATACCATTTTTCTTACCACTTTCATCCAAAGATTGAAGTATCATTGTCCCCTCTGTACATCCAGGAAAACTGAAGCACAGATGTGATCTGACTTGCCCAAGTTCATATAGTGAGTCAGTGGTAGAGCAGGGAACAAAAGCTAGCTGTCCTGTCTCCCAGGTCCACTGGATTATGCTGTTTCCGCTATTTGCTTATGGTTACGTTTCTGATGTGCACAAGACTGCAGTGATGCATGTCACTTTGTGGTAGCTGTAGTGGAGGGGATGAAAAAATAACCTTTTTTGCACAAAGTCTCTGACAGTCCGATGAGAACAAAGAACTTAGAGGCTGTGTGAGCTGGTGTGAGTTCTGCCACTAATGCAAGCCAGTGCAGGTTGGATGGGGGCTGATTTGACTCCAGAATCAACCCTTCTCCGTAGAAAATAAGCCCAGTAAAACGTACCATAAGTGTAGAGGTGAAAATTTGCCACATATCGGTGTGGTGCACACCGTGGCATGCACACTAGCTGTCCAACCAAGTGACTGTCAAACAAGTCAGATTTCTGACATCTCCCTGCAACGCCAGGCAGCCTAACTGAGCGCAAACTGGGATCATGGTACGTGTTGTGATTTAAGAGGCATAGCATAGTCAACTTGCCACTTATCAGAGGTCTTCACCTCAGATGTCAGACCTCTCTAACAGTATTTTTCTTCGAAAACCATTGTGATCTTGATGGAAAGTGTTCACTCTTTAGCTTGGCAGATGGTGCCTTCTGTTAAGGTGCCTTCTGGGATAGAAGATGATGGTGCACAGATTACAATGGGTTACTTTTCCTGTGGGTAAACACCCTGCACACCATGTTGCTCAAGGAGCATAGGTTTTCTTGAACTGGAATCTCAGTATCACCAGTTAACAAAACAAAACCAAGAATGTCCTTGTTCAGCTAAAGTTGTGGTGCCTTAGCGCCGCTCCCCCACTTCCCCCCCCCCACGCATGCTTGATAAAAATGCCATGTGACTGCACGCTGTTGCTGTTAGCCTTGTTCTCAACAACCTGCCTCCGAGCCAATTCCAGTGTTGAAGACAACATAAAAAGATACCAAATCTGCTGCCATCCACTTGTTTGGCTGCCAGCCTGGAGTCTGTTCCTTGTCTGTCTCTTATTATGGTATGCTGCAATTTTTAGTTTGTCTGTGGAAGTTGTCAGTATTTCCAATGAGCTCATATGGAGTCTCACTCCAATTAAAATGATTATTTGTTTACTTGGCTGAGTTAGACACCTCCCTCTTCTATTCCAAATGGGCTCACTTGACCCAGGGAAGCATTCTGATGAATGGAAAAAGACAGCCGTGCAAACTTGAGGGAAGAAAAACTTCAAAAATCATACATGTAGCCTTTAGAGTAGCAGCTGTGTTAGTCTGTATTCGCAAAAAGAAAAGTACTTGTGGCACCTTAGAGACTAACAAATTTATTTGAGCATAAGCTTTAAGAGCTACAGCTGAATACACTGTATGCATCTGATGAAGTGAGCTGTAGCTCACGAAAGCTCATGCTCAAATAAATTTGGTAGTCTCTAAGGTGCCACAAGTACTCCTTTTCTTTTTACATGTAGCCTGTAATTTTGCCCTCAACCCATGCTTTCTTTCCAGAAGTTGCTGTCAGAAGGGAAAGCTAGTTAACATACCCAAAATTACCTAGAGGAGATAGGTTGTTTACATTTTGGAGTATTTCACAAGGAAGAACCTTCCCCTGAGCAGGGAAAAACAGTTTCTAATCTCTCAATGCAAAGTGTCACTCTGGTAGCATGACAAGACTTACTGACTGTTCTGTGTCCTCCACTAGACAGTGCTGCATGGTGCTCTTTAAAAGTTGAGTGGCATCTGCTTTAGCTATTCTAGTCTTGTGAAGTAGATTAAAAAAATTTAATTTTGTACTTCACTAGCTAAAACCCTTGTGAAAATGAGATGCCAAGCAAGCTTTTGAGAATTAAATCCTTGTTTCTGGTTTTATCTGTAATCTGTGGGTTTGCAATGCTATAGTTAAGAGTTCTGTTACTATAGAGGCAGTAAAAAACATAGAACTGTAGTTGGTCATACTTGAGTTCATTAAATTAAAATGTTCTAAGATAGTAATGTGAACTACTTTCCTTGATGAAACAAAGATTGCAAAGCAACTCACTTTGAATTACTAATCACACTTAAACCAGGCTTCCTGGTGATGTGTATGATAAATCTCATAATTTTGTTGGAAGTAGGTCATGCAGCAAAGGCTGCACAAATCATTTGTTTGGCAGAGCAGTTTGTAGCCTGGGGGGATCTGGGCCTAATTCAAGAGAAAAGACTAAACAACTTTTTTTTGCAGAGAGGCCCCGGCTGGACAGGGTTCTGGATGAGATCATGACTCCCCTTCATATCTCTGTCACTAAGAGCGCCTCTGCTGTTACTCATACGATTTAAAATCTCTTGGTGTCTGAACTTTCTCATCAAGACTTTTTTAATACTCTTAATGCCGGGGCGACTTTACAGCTGGTCTTGTGAACCCTTTGGTAGTTGGACTCTCTTCAGCCGAGTTAGTGGCCTACGTTCAGAGTACTTTAAGTTTCTGAACTTGTTGCAGACAACAGAAGTCTCTGCCCCATTATCTATTGTGGGTGAGTGACAATAGTAGGATACATACTCCCATTGGCAGAGCGCAAAGGAGGAACTCGCAGTTTTTCCATGGACAAAACAGAACAAGATGTGTGGGTTTGAGAGACTGCTCGTTATTGACACTTGCATTTTACTGGCTTGAAGGAAGCTGATCTCCAATATAAGGCTACTGCTATTGGAGCCATCCCTCCTTCCATTTCAATTGTGGTAACGGAGATAGAGGCTAAACTCCTTTAGATGCTGAAGTGCCAGGTCCTTTAGGGATATGTTTGGAGATGCTTATTTCTGTTGTGGCTTACTAGCAAGGACAACAGAGTGCTCCTCAGTTACTGCTGAAGGGCAGAAATGGTTCATCTTAATGATAACTTTTAAACAGGATCAATTAAAACAAACAGCTGTTGCCCAAGTTAAGTTTGCTTGTCTCTTTGGGATAGATAGCAAATGCTCCCATCCACCAATGGGTTTTAGATCCAGAGATCCCTGCTCTTTGTCTAAGCAAATATAAAAAACATGCTTGTGATATGGCCTTCGTTTGTAAACTATCTTATGTGCTCCCTTTGTCTGGAAGTTACACAGTAGCTCACCAAACAAAATCTGTTGTCCTATGTTCAGAGATAGTTACATGTAATAAAGCTAAACTTAATCTACTCTGGCTGGAGTAGAAGAAGGGATGTGAATCCTGCACTTTTCCCCCTCCCATCTCTTTCAGCAAAGAGTTGAAATCCATAAACTCCGTCAAGGTGAAAATCTGATTCTTGGATTCAGTATTGGAGGTGGAATTGATCAGGACCCTGCTCAGAATCCTTTCTCTGAAGATAAAACTGACAAGGTCAGATTCTCTTTGAACTTAAATAATTAAGACCCCCAGTAAGAGGCTGAGTGCCCTCAACTCACCTTGAATTCAGTGAGTGGCACACACTTTTTGTAAGCCTATGCCTGGTCCTCCCTCAGTCTGATTGGTCCATGTTATACTCCTTTCCTACTTAGTCAATGTAGCCAACTTGCACTGCTGCTGCATTTGGGCTCTTGTGTGACTCATCTGTTTTCTAATATCAGATTTGTTTTTTAATGGAATCAATTTTTAAGGTGTTGCTAAGTAAAGGTTATTGCCTTGTGTGCATTTGTAACCATTCCAACTGGAATAACTAAAACGTGACTCTTACAGGGCATCTATGTAACAAGGGTGACAGAAGGAGGCCCAGCAGAAGTTGCCGGACTCCAGGTTGGAGACAAGATAATGCAGGTAAATTCAAAGGTAGGAAGAGGAACATACTGGAATGCCTAGATGCAGGACAATCCCAGCCCAGAAGATCCCTAGGGAGCACTGCTTTCCAGGCTATTTCAGAGGTAGGGTGATGGTGAATCTCATCCACTTGCTCTGTTCTTGACTGTTTCACCTACTCATTGTTCCACGGCTGTATGTGCTACCCAAGGAAGTTTATAAAAGGTCACTGCCTTCCCATATGGATTGTCTTGGGAATCTGTCTGGAAAAGCTTCCCTATCTCCAGACAAGAGGCTTCTGGCTGTAACTGCCAGCATGAATGCCCCCTGCAGAAGAGTGACTTATAGGTAGTTAGCTATAAGTCACAATTGAGCACGTGGTCTTGAATGGTCATGAACTCTTGTGAACCTCAGAGCTCTGAAAGTAGTGCCTGGCAACCATTCTGCAATACCAGAACTTGAGGCAGATCCTGAAGAAGCAGACTGACACATGTTCTTTCCCCCAAACACGCCTTTGTGGGGCTGGGCTTTTAATAGTGATCCATCCAAGGTACTAAGGGTAACCCAGCAGGTAGAAGAATGTCATTGCTACCACATTAGGCACATACCTGGTGGTCATCCCCAGAGGGGATGTAGATGCAACCCTCATGGTGAGGGTTTTTTGTATCACGTGTCTAAATGTTGTGGAGTATCCAATTTGAAAAATTGATAAAATCCAAAAAGGGCCTTTACTTGTAGAATCATAGTCTACTTTTAACAAAATTGGCAGAAAGCTTCTAAATACAACTGATAATGCAAGTGTGTACTCCAAATAGTCCTGTATGGAAAGTTTTTTGGGAAATATTTAAATCCCTTTGTGTATAGGTGATGCAATCTGCTCTGGCTGGAGTAGAAGGAGGAATGTGAATCCTGCCAAAAAAACCCACCCCCCCCATACTTTTTTGCCTTCAGTTAAAGCAGAAGTCTATAGTCACATGACAGTATGAGCTTGTTTGTACCATGTAATACCTCACAATACAGTGTAGAATGGACTCATTTGAGAAGAGTTTTTGTCTGCTATGTTTATGAAGTTATGTAGATAAGACCCCTACCCCTTAATTATAAAGCATATATAATTTGATACCTGCTCAGCTGGAGACATTAAGCTAAACAAGCACATACAACTATAATTATCGTCTTACTGTCACTGAGTACAATGACAATACATGTATACTATTTATATAACCATAAGGACTCAGTAGCCAGGCTATAGAATGTCTTGTATGACTATCTTGTGAATAACAAACTAGCACTCTAATGTAACCCCTGTATACAACTGTGAGCTACTGGATATCTAATGCAATGCTCCTTTGGGCCGTATTAACTCAAAAAAATAATCACAGAAATTTGCAGACTGTTGAAACATTTCCACTGCCCCTCGGAATCTGTCTCTGATGTGCTCAGTCGCTGCACTTGTTACTGTCACAGCTGCATGCATCAAGCACACCAAATCTTCCCTGCAGCATTTGCATCTCCTTGTTGCACAGGTACTCCCACCTACACTGCACAAAGGTGAGGCTGGCTGCTGGAGCAGGCAGCTGGACCATTGTGTTAGGAACTACCTATCACCCATCCGGTGCTGACAGGGGATACTTGAGGATACTGAACTGCAGCATGATTCTGTATGTCTGACTGATCAGTGGCATGTTTCAGGTGCTGCCTGAAGAGGCTACACTTGGCAGTTTCTCATTTGTTTTGTTCTTGGCAAACAACTCAGCCACATGATCCAGAGATGGTTACTTCTTTCCCAATACAATAGTGAGATCTGTTGACTAAAAAACAGCAGTTGGCTTGGAATGCAGTTACCTACCTTCAAATCTTGCTAGTGATACTGAGCAAGGACTATTGACTCAGCTAATGCTTGGTTCTTCATTACCTCTCTGGTTAGGTCAGGATTGTCCATGCTGTGAATTCAAAGTAAGGGTCCTAATTTATAAAGCCATTAACAGGCAGAGATATAGCTACTTCCTAGACCGGGGTACTCAAATATTTTTTGTCAAGGTCCAGACTCCAGAGAAAATAAGTAAATAAAAAGACTTAAGGTCTATTAAAAAAAGTGTCTGGTGGTCTGGATTTGGCTGGCAGTCTGCCTATGGACTACCCCTGGCCTAGACTATCAGATAATCTTTGATGGGTGACGAGGTGTCAGCATTTCAGCTCTTTGCCCTCAAACTGCTCATGCTCTAGGTAACTGGAGCAGGTTTACACATGCCCTGTCTGTCTCCCTGGTGGGACTCAGTCTGTAGGCCTGCTTAGGGACTGCCTAAGGCCACACATAGCAGGCTGGGAGGAGCTGGCCTCCCTTTATCTCCATGGTCAGGGTACTCACCTGGGATAGGGGCAAGCCTGGGTCAGTTTCCTCCTCCTGCCTTATGAGATGGGATTTGAATAGTGAGCTGCCATTGCTCGAGTGCTCTGAGAGGCAAGGTAGCTTTCCCTCATGACTGTTAATCCAGTGGTTACATAAGAATGGTCATATGAGGCAGAGAAAAGGTCCATCTAGCCCAGTCGCCTGTCTTCTGACAGTAGCCAATGACAGGTGCCCTAGAGGGAATGAACAGGTAATCAAGTGATCCATCCTGTTGCCCATTCCCAGCTTTTGGCAAACAAAGGTAGGGACACCATCTCTGCCCATCCTGGCTAATAACCATTGATGGACCTATCCTCTGTGCACTTATCTAGTTCTTTTTTGAACCCTATTATAGTCTTGGCCTTCACAATATCCTCTGGCAAAGAGTTCCACAGGTTAACTGTGTTGTGTGAAGAAATACTTCCTTTGTTTTTAAACCTGTTGCCTATTAATTTCATTTAGTGACCCCTAGTTCTTGTTTGAGAAGGAGTAAATAACACTTTACCTTCTCCACACCAATCATGGTTTTATAGACTCTTTTCCAAGCTCAAAAGGCCCAGTCTTAATCTCTCCTCATATGTTCCATACCCCTAATAATTTCTGATGCCCTTTTCTCAATTCCAGTATCTTTTTTGAGAAGGGAAGACTATATCTGCATGCAGTATTCTAGATGTTGGTGTACTGTGAATTTATATAAAGGCAATATTTTCCATCTTATCTATCCCTTAATGATTCCCAACATTGTTCGCTTTTTTGACTGCTGCTGCACATTGAGTGGATATTTTCAAAGAATTATCCATAATGACTTCAAGATCTGTCTTGAGTGGTAACAGCTAATTTAGACCCCATTTTATATATATAGTTGGGATTGTTTTCCAGTGAGCATTACTTTGCAGTTATCGACATTGAATTTTGGTGTGTGCATCTTTGTGAGAGCTCCTTTTAGTCATGCATGTTGTTGCATGTGTGGTGTCTACAAAAAAAAAAGTGAGATCCCTTTATCTATTAGCAGACTGCTTTGGACTTAACTATCTTGAGTAGTTTTGTATCATGTGCAAATTTTGCCACCTCACTCTTTTGCCACCCCTTTTATGAATGCTGAACAGGACTGGTCCCTGTACTGACCTTAGGGGACACCACTATTTACCTCTCCATTCTGAAAACTGACCATTTATTCCTACCCTTTGTTTCTGGTCTTTTAACCAGTTACTGATCCATGAAAGGACCTTCCCTCTTCTCCAATGACTGCTTACTTTGCTTAATGACAGGTTTCAGAGTAACAGCCGTGTTAGTCTGTATTCGCAAAAAGAAAAGGAGTACTTGTGGCACCTTGGTTAGTCTCTAAGGTGCCACAAGTACTCCTTTACTTTGCTTAAGAGACTTTGGTGAGGGATCTTGTGAAATTTAAGTATACTATACTTGTCCACATGCTTGTTGACCCCCTCAAAGAATGCCTGTAGGTTGGTCAGGCATGATTTCCTTTTACAAAAGCTGTGTTGACTCAGACCCAACAAACAATGTTCATTGATGTCTGATAATTCTGTGTTTTACTATATGTCAACCAGTTTGCCCAGTACTGAAGTTATGCTTGCCATGCTCCCCTCTGGAGCCTTTTTTTAAAATGGGTGTTACATTAGCTCTTCTCCAGTGGTTATGTAGTAGACTCTGGGTCAGTTCCCCCTTGTGCCTCATGAGAAGGGATTTGAGCAGGCAACTGCTATCTCCCCAGTGAGTGCCCTAATTGCTGCACTAAGGGACAGTCTGATGTCAGTTGCTTGTATTCTCCTGTTGAAGCTCTTCCACTTTAATTAAATAATAATTGGGTCAGACACCATAAGAATCACTTAACCCACCCACTGGAGTATAAACTCACCCAGGGTGTGGGAAGAGTCTGGTTAAAGTCTCACTTTGTCTCCTGAGAGGGGATTTGAACAGCCATCTCCCTGCCATGCAAGTAACTGCCCTAACAGGTAGGCTATGAGGTATCCTGCTGTGAGGGTTGCTCAGTTAGATGTTAATTAGGCCAAAGCAAAGATGGGCTGTAAGGCGCCCTTGGTAGTGTAGTGGTTATGCTGCCACACTGTGCTGGTGGCGAGCAGGGCTCAAGTCCTGAGCCAGGAATGAGCCTCATGGAGTTCAAGTCCTTTTTCTTGAAGCTGTTCCACTTTAAATATTAATTGGGCCAAAGCAAGATATAGCAGCAAAGAGCCCTATGTGGTGCAGGTGTAGGGTAGGTGCCTAGAATGCAGGAGACACTGGTTCAAGTCTTCCCTCTGCCTGGGGAGCTTTGCCACCTAAAGTTCTATTTTTAAATTAAAATTGATCTGCATAAAACTCAAACCACTCCTTCATCCCCAGTTGCTAAGTTACTCACCCAGGGGCCAGGAGACCTTAGACCACATCCCTTGCTCTCTGAAGGGATTTGGATGAGGGCCTCCTGTTGCCCTGGCAGCTTCAGGGGGGGATGTCCCCTCCCTTCTCCAGGACAAGGGGATTCAAACCAGGAGCTCTCCCTCACTGAGATGTGCCCTGGAAGGCTGGGAATCCCCCTACAGATCCCTTCTTCAAATCCTGGTTCTGCCTGTTGAACCAGAATCCCCCACCTCCTAGGCAATATCCAACCACTGGACTAGGGAGTGATTCTAACTCCTGGCCTGGCCCAAACACTACTTAAGTAAAGGGTCAGCAGCTCCAACAGGCAAGTATGAGGCCACCCCCACCCAGTATAGCCTACACTCCAGTGAGCAGGCAGAGGGTCAATTGAATCAGACTCTCCTACAGCCTGGGGGAAGAACTCAAACCACTGGGTTATACAGCAGTCCTGATGCTAGCTGTGGCGCATTTACTATGTAATTTTTTTAAAGTGTACCAGCTTCAGCAAGAGCAGAAGAGAAATCCACCCCAGACCCTCCCTTAGTTCTGCAATGAGGGAACTCACCTGAGAGCCAGCAGAAATGTCTGAACAGATTTTCCCTTGGGTAATGAAGTGTCCTTGAGATGGTGAAGTGATTGGGTGCTGTTCATTAAGTCTGTGCTTCCACTAGGTTTTCTCTCTGCCTTCTCCACATCTTCAAGTCCTTCAGTGCATGTTCAAACTTTCTCTAAGCTAAGTCTCTTCTCATATACTTCCTCATTCCAGGCGACACCAGGACTCCTGCAGGTATGTTTGTCGTACTAGCAGTTCTTAAATTGTCTGGTACTTCTCCAAAGCAAACCTTTGAACCTTAAAGTTCACCCTATCTTGACTTAACCCACTAGTGCCAAGACACTGTGACAGACAGGCCCCAGCTTGCTAGTCACCTTCACAGGGCTAGCTCCACTGACAATATTGTTTCCTGATAAAACTTCTCTTGTAGGTGAACGGGTGGGACATGACAATGGTAACTCATGACCAAGCGAGGAAGAGACTGACGAAGAGGAATGAAGAAGTGGTACGGCTCCTGGTGACCAGACACTCCCTGCAGAAGGCTGTTCAGCAGTCCATGATGTCCTAATTATGCAATGGGCTTGGGGGAGGGGGGCAGAGGGAGGGATGGATCTATAGAGTGACACTCCCTTTTTCTAAGGAAGCAAATACTGGACCTGAGTTGTTTGCAAACACTAGTGCTGCCCAACAAGGTAAATATGCACCATTTTTACTCTAAACTGAAAATAGTAAATTCTAGCCATTTCAGAAGCAAGTTTCTCTTTCAGAAAGGCTTCCAGTAGCATATGCTGCATAAAACAGCACCTTACCCTACTGTGTATGCAAAGCTGTAACACTACAGCGGCAGGGGAAGTTAGCAGTTAAGAACATGCAAAACACTAAATACTTCTCTTAGGGAAGAAACTTAGTGGGAGATGATTCTCCTATAGTGCAAGAGTTCCCCATTGCTTAGCATTTAAAGCTCTGTTAGCTGCTTCTGCAAAGGAGTGAATGATTAACAGTGGGGAGAGGAGGTAATGTTTTTACTGTAAGTTTTCAAAATCTAATGTTAAGGGTTAGATTGTTCCTTACTAGTTCAGGCTCAGGTTTTTAAGATGCTACATTTAAGTAGAAGTTTGTAGAAAGTCCAATAAGGACATCTCTACACTACTCTTAGCATCAAGTGCTACCAGAAGTTAAGCAGAATATCTTGCAGTGCTTGAGGGATAGTCTGTCCTGAAGAGTTCACTGCAAGATTTTAGTCTGCTTCACTAAGCAGCTCATCATAAAAGGGACACAAGTTTGAACTAGCAGTTGGTGCAGAAACAGATTATAATGGAAGCTGTGTGGGATTCAGTAACAAATTTCAAGACTTTATGAAGCAATCATAATTTTGTCTTGTAGAGAGGTACTTTGCAACTGTAAAGTACTTGGGAAACAAGACCAGCTTTAACATGCCATAATTATTGCAACTCTAGGGCTTACATTTTTTTAAAAAAAATAATAATTGGGAAAGAGATGGAAACCTTTGTCATTGCTGACCATACAGGAGACATTTACAAAGTTCCACTTCCTCATTCCACATTTAGCAGAGAGAATCTTCAAATAGAAGGGGCAGCTGGTCTGTTTTGTAGTGGGAGACTTATTTAAATCTTGTGTTAAGTAGAAATGTGCAAACAAGCTTGCAAACATCTATTGTACCAAAATTCCTATCCTTGCACCTGTGGTAGGCAAATATACACTACAGAAATCCTTCACAAAGGCCAAACTATGGAGTTGTAGGAGCTTTTGCAGAAGATTCCTACAAATCCTTAAAGGGTTTTATACTCTTCAGTGAAACTCATTTACACTTTAAGGCATTATACAGGCTAGCTTTAATTATTCAAAAAAATTGCTTCATTGTCCAGAACTAGTTTTAATGACACTGTATATGACCTCTTTACTTCAGCTGTCTTCAGACCAGTTAAAATTTTTAACTAGAACACTGAAGAGGTTGTAGACTAACTTATTACTGCAGTGCTATTTAGGTTCTGACTTGAATGAATTTTATAAACTTGATAAATGCATCTCAAAGAATGTTCCACTCTATCTCGACATACCAGCAGATGCCTCTTTTTATACTTTTTTACCTTATTCAGTAATACTAAAAAATCCAAAAGGAATTTTGGACATTTAAATTACAAATCCTGTGGTAGTAAATAGCTTTACAGATAGGCCTTATTTTTGTTTACTGTAGAAAAAAGTACACTGCTATTTGTACTGTGGTCTTGATTTTACACAATAAAATGAATTTAAGAAACTGTCTCTAATAAGAGGACAACTTATGTATTTACACCCTTTTTGTGCAAGCTTCCTACCCCTCCAATTCTTCTGATTTAGAACAGGTTGAGTGCTGCTTAACATTTAGACAGCCACATTCTGCTGAAGTAAAGATATGCTAAACAGCTAACAGTAAAGTGACAGTCAGCAAATTCTTCACCCATTTACAACTTGGAGCATCTCTTGGGGAGAAGTACATTCCCTTCTGAAATTTTACCATCTTAAACTTTTCAGTGAACAACAAGTTAATTTTCCCTCTGGCAGGAGGGTCACAGGATTAAGTAATCAGACCTTGAACAGTAGTGATTCTAAATCATGTGTTTGAGTCCCTTTTAGTATAAGCTATTCCTTACTCCAGTCAAAGATAATATAGTATAGTGCCAAGTTGTACAGTTTAAAGTGCAAGAATGTTCAGCCCTGTTTAGAGATCAAATATCTTACATCCTTTGCACGCATACTACAGAGAAAGCAATTCAGAGCACCAGAGCAAGTTTTATTCCCAATTCACCACCTTCCTGCATTACCTTGTGTTAAGGTCTTGTTATTTACTTAAAGACCTTATTTACCCCAAGCCACCTACATAAAATGGATGTCTACCTTGCAGAGGGAATCTTGAGGCTTTGAAATCTTTACCTGGAAGGTGCCATGTAAGTGCTTATCAGCTACTGCCTAGATTACTCAGGAAATGGGAGGAAACAAAGATTAATACAAATTTTAATCATTAGGCTATTGAACAAGATCAGACTTAACATAAAATTGTTCCCTTGCATTAACAGCACAGACTAGGCACTTCAATGGAACCCAATGTGAATAACTACAACTTAGTGCAGTAAATATTCAGAAGTTTGGCACTAGATTTAGCACTTTTACAGAAAGTGCTTGGTGGTATATGGTAGCAGAGATCACAAAAAAGTTTTTTTTATTTAATGTTTAGGTACAGCTTTTGACACAGTCATATGAACGTGCTGTGAGATTAAATCTGATGAAGACTGGTCTGGTCTTCATGCTTCTTGGTTAGTGCCTTCATTAACCCATTGTACCTACTTGTAACAGTATCTGTGGTTACCAAGCAGTCTTTTCCTGAGCCGCCGCCTTTCACTTACAACTTGGTTTGGGAGAAGATGAAGTCAGCAGCAGTAGAGTTAGATTTTACTGTCCAGTCCACAAAAAAAAACCAACCTGTTTCTTGGTCACTACTTTATAAAGGTACCTGGTTCGGTTTTTCACCCTCCAGTTGTGTTCAGCTGAAGGAAGCCCAGCTCTTTCCTTGCCCCACACAAAATGCTGTATTGGTCAAAGATAGCCACTATTACTAGGCCAGCTCAAGACAGGCTGGCTTGGAATTAGCTTCCAGGGTTGCAAATCTTTTCCAGCTGCAAGGGGTAGGGTAATGGAGTATCCATTAAGGCATTTGCCATTAAGCAAAAAATAAGTTCAACAGTCCTATACGGTAGAGGAATTATAAACAACAGCATGACTCTTGCACTACTCACGTGGATACCTGGTGAGTAGTCTGGAAATCCATCAGCCAGTATAGAGGTAAAACCAATAAATCCGTACTGTTGTCTATTCAGGGTGGGGTCTTAGTTCAAAGACTCATAGCCTGATGTTCTATATAGACAGTAATGCTGGATGATAAAGACTACATCAAAGGTGATTGAGAAGAGGCCCAGTCCAAACTTAGTTGGATCTCCAAAGATTAATATCCATTCATCTGTCAAAAATTAAGGTAGTCTGAAAATCTGCATTGTCACCCACATTAACTGATTTAATAGTCTTAAAACTGGTCTTGGCTATCCTTAAAAGTCAAGGGATAATGGCTATCCCATAGTTATGGGTCTATGAGATAAATTGTTCAAGTTTGTCATTACCGTAGGTTGTTACTAAAATGGTTTATTTTTAACAGCACAGGCGTTATTCATCAACTTTAGTTTGATTTCATGACATTGTACGGTTAATGCAATAAGGTATTCTGTGCTGTTGTATAGTTACACAGAACTGTGTAAATAGCTTACATTAGAAGACAGCCAAACACTTATTCTTTACCACATTTTTATAGCACTGATGGCTGCATGTATTGCCATGCAGGACACCTAGGTTTGGGAATGACCTTAAGTGGGTCTGGACTGGAAGAAAGTGCTTTGTGGCAGGTTTTTCTTTAATTGAAAATGTAGGCCCTAAAAGACACTTCAATTTCATTCTTACCGTTGTTGTAAGACTGCAAAAACATCTGAAGGAGGCTGAAACTTCCACCAGTAAAATCTAGTAACACATTTCCAATGCTCCACCCTTCAGTACTCTTCCGCCGAAAATTCATGTATGCCTACAAGGGAGTCAAAGTGAATTTAAATATGCTGCAGCCTTTGATTTTTACCTATAAAATGCAAATATTTTTGCAGATCGAGCAGTCAAACAAGCCAAAACTTTTTATTCTACCCCAGCAATAGAGAATTCTCCACTTATTTTGACCTCAGATAAGCAGATTGAGCTTTCAATGCCTCAGTTAACCCCAGCTGTAAGAGAAAGCCTCGCTGGTTTAACAAACTACAGTTTTCAGACATTGCAAGTTACTTGCATGCTTAATCAGCACAAGAGCCATCAATCAAGTGATTGGTTTTCTCACAATTCTAACATAGCATAGTCAGCATTCTAGAATCATATGCACTACATATTAAAGAACCTACAGTGCTCTTCCAGGTAGCCTCCTATATTAGGATGTGGCCTCTTGCTATCTGCCTGAGTTAGGAGACATTAGTGCCAATTTTTACCTGTGGAAAATATTTTATCAGTGAGATTCCCAGTTTAATGTAAGAAAAGAAAAATAAGAACTGTAGCCATGTGATTTCTCCAGCTGCAGCCACGGACAGTGTGGTAAATGTGAAGATCCATGCAATCACAAGTAGCCCAATAGCAACTCTGGACACTCTTTGACTAGCTCGCTGAAAAACAAGACACTTTATACATTTAGAATTCATTATACCCAGCTCCCTCCCACCCCAGTTACCATAGGATGCACAATGCTAAGCATAACATACAACCAAAGCCCATTGTGGAACTGGCTAGATTGACCCCTCCTCCTCCTCAAGGATCCCCACATTGTTTTAGTATCATAATAGCTTGCTACAGGTTTAGGATAAAACAGTGCAATTTCCGAGTCCCAATTCCCATGGAAATCTTGTTCAGAATGTTAGCATCCAGGAGGAAGGGGTCAAAGTCTTTCTGCAATGTTTTTGTGGAACTTGTTTTATTACTCAGTTCTAAATTAAGACTATTTGTGGGGCTTTATGCTGGTAATAGCATATTTGAGATGGGCACAGAGAAGCTTCCAAAGTCACACTTGCCACATACCCTGACCTTTCCTGAAAGCATCCCATGCTGGTAGAGAGAGCAAGGAGCGCACATACACACCCCCCTCTTTCACAACTTGGTAATCCAGAAGAGGTAAGAATATTTTTTTCCACCTAGCAGGTTTACTGCCTGTAAGTGATCATCCACACACATTTTGTAATTGGGAAGGCAGTGAACTGAGCACAGAAGTGGAACCCAAGAACAACTCCCACATTCCGAACCAGATTCTGCCACTCCGCATGGCTTTGTAAGAGTAATACAAATTGTGCCCATATTTTCTGCTGTAATGGCAGTTGTATTCTCCTATCTGAGAAGGATGTTGAGAATTAATGTTTGTAGAGTGCTGTGAAAATGAAGAACCCTATAATTGCTAGGTATAATTGCCTCAAAGCTTAAACATAATCAACGGTTTTGACTTCATTTGGACTATAAGAATATCCTAGGTAAACCCACCTCATATATACAGCACTGAAATATTGTAAAGAGAGTTAAAGCTACTGCATGGAGACTGAAGAAAACATCATTGCTGTCCACAGGGTTCACTCCATTGGGATACTGGCGTAGGAACTGCTCCTGTGTATTAAAAACCCAAGCAAGTCAGCTACCGTAACTCTGTTCTACAAGTAATGAAATATTTCATTGAAAGAACAAGTGCACTTACCTTGATATAGGCAATCCAGAAAAGTCCTACATTAAATACACTGTATGCTATGAAACCAGTGAGGTTGAACGCTATGTAGTCAAAGCTTAATCCAACAACACTAAGAAAGAAAGAGAGACACCACTTTACATGTAAAGATTCATCTGCGGAGCAGTATGGTCAGTGCCATAGAGGGACAGACTTTCTGGCACTAGAAGGTTCTGATTTAAGTGTTTTTTACAATTGCTGTCCCAAGCAGAAACTGCGGCTATACCACTTTATAAAAGAAGTAATTTGTTCGCAGTGAGGGTTGCCCCTCACACATACTATATATTTTGATAGCGTTTACAATAAAGTTTACTTTCAAAATTCATATTCCTATGTTAACTGCAATGAATCAGATAGCATTTTAAATTAGATCCACAACCAGAAGCATTACATCAGAAGGAGTCCATTCCTGCTGCCCACTGTTCTGTCCTCACATTCCAGGTAAGAATTTAAAAAACTTCTAGACAATCGTTTGTTCACTCACTAAGAGCCTCAAGTCAGAGGCAAGATAACCTGTCATTGTTAAAGGCATGCATTCTAAATGAATTGGTTAGAAATACAGTGTCTTCTACAACCCTGGGGGAAAAAGAAATCTTGTCAACCATCCATATTAAGTCATGGTTTAGCGTTAGGTCACTGGAGGACGCACTTAAAGTTCCATTCTCCCTCCAATTCACGTGCTATTGAAAGTTCATCAGGGCTCAAATTCACATGTAGTCACTTGCACTACAGTGTGTGTGCAGTGAAGCTGTGTGCCCTCCCTCCAAGCCAGAAGGAACCACCCACTCTGCCCAAGTGGGCGGAGCCAGATCCACCTTGTCCTTCCCACCAGAAGTGGATAGATAGGACAGGAAGTATAAAAGGTGGAGCTCCAGCTCAGTTAGGTCTGAAACAGTGAGGGAGATAGATGCATCCTGCTCGTGAAGGAACCTGTGTCTACAGGGGAGCTGCCAGAACTGCTGCTGGCCACCTATCCTGGGGAGATAGAGGACACTCCTTCAATCTAGGTACACCTGGAGGGGAGGAAGTTGCCCAGGACAGCTGACTCTAGTCTGCTGTAGCACTGCCTGAAACATGGTCAGCATGTTGCAGCTAGATTCCCCACTGCAGACCACTCCAAGATTGTTAGAATCAGATCCAGTGATGGTGGGCCTGGGTCTCCCTACCATCCCACCCTAACGTGGGCCAGGTGGTAGGTGTTAGCCTACTGTCGTCCAGAGCTAGGATGACAGGTTAGCCCTGCCCTTGCCTGAGCCCATAGACTCTTTGGGGTTCTTCCCTGTTAGACCAGTCAGGACACTAATGCCTGGTCTGCTAATTCCCCCTGATACTAGGCAGTGATACTGATGATGTAGTGAGGCCTCCCTCTGACCCAGAAGAGGAGGGACATCACCACTGCAGTGTGTATTTTAAACACACTCCCATCTTTCCAGTAACTTATTCACATAGTAACTGAAATTGAGGTGATGGAGATTAGGGGTAAATTTTGCAAAAGCACGTGGGTGATGTGGTCTTGAAAATAGGTCTTTGGTTCTTAAGTCAATTAGGCATTTAGAAAATTACGCTAGGTGTCTAACATGCAAAAAAACTGTACTCCCTGCCCTGGAGTAGACTGTATGTTTTACATATTTGAACAGTGCTTAGTAGAATGAGGCTGCAGTCTCCAGCTGCCACAGTATACATACACACACACAATATGAATAAGGCTAAGTTTTAGTCACAAGTATTTAGTAAAAGTAACGGACAGGTCACAGGACGGAAACAAAAATTCAAGGCCCATGACCTGTCCATGACTATTACTAAAGATACCGTGACTAAAACGTGGAGGCAGCATGCGGCCCGGGTCCCTGGGTGGGGCTGGCTCCCTTCCCGGCTCTGTGCTCTCTCCTGCCCCTGCAGCAGCGTTTGTGTGTGGGAGGGGTCAGGGGCACGAGATGGGGTGAGGCGGGCTCTGGGCAGCACCCACCTGGGGGCCTCACCAGAAGCAGCGATATCTCCCTTGCTCAGCTGCTAGGCAGAGGCGTGAACAGGCAGCTCTGTGCACTGCCTCTGCCCAGGGCACTGCCTCTGCAGCTCCCATTGGCTCGCAGCGCTGCCTGGCCACGCCTTCGACTAGCAGCTGAGCGAGGGGGATGTTGCCACTTCCGGGGAGCCCCCCCCAAGGTAAGTGCTGTGCAGAGCCCGCCTCACCTTGTCCCATGCCCCAATCCCCTGTCCCCTTCCACACCCAAACTGCTGCTATGGGGGCGGAGGCCTGAGACTGCCCTAGCAGTGGCCAGTATGCCTGACACAGGGGCTGCCTGAGCTGCCTCTGAGCCAGGCGCACCGGCTGCTGCAGAAGTCACTGAAGTCATGGAATTCGGAATGTCTGTGAAACTTGCAGCCTTAATCATGAATAACCATTCATTGGAACAGGTGAGAAGTTGTGGAGTTAAGCAGAATTGTGACTAGGGGAAATTACCCTCCTATGCATACATAATAGGCATAATCTAATTTCCATCGAGATGAGTCTGTTCAGGAGGCATACATACTAGTGAGTGCATTTTTCTTTGAACCCTATTACTCAGTTTTTTTAGCTACAAAGTTGCCAGTATGTTCATGAGGCTACATGGGCTCCCTCTGATGGTGAATTTAAGATCTGAAGAGTCCACTATTGTGCTCAAGGGGAGAAAGAAGGGTGGCGGGGGGGGACCCAAACATTGACAGGTTACTTCTCCAGCAAAGAGAGTTGTTTTGTTTGAATGGTCTTTTAGTATTTTTAAATCTTTCAGTGAGTTAGGTCTTGATCCTGCAATCGGAGCTACATATGTGAACTGCTGCCCATTGACTTCAATGATACTTTGCAGGGGTCCATTTGGACAAAACCAATTGCAGGGTCAGCGCCTTGGAGTTCTGACTCAGACAGTTGTGAGGAAAGTAGCCTTCTAGGAAAGGTACTTGAGCTTGCCAGAAGAGACTTTATATTAATGACGTTAATGGACTCTTGTGATAATGGGGTATGGTTTTCTTCTTTAATGGGAACTAATTACATTAGGGGGATCTCTGATAATTCCCCAACCTACTCAGAAACCAGTCCACATGACCATTTGTATCACTGCTAAGAGACACACACATTTCACAGCTAGTCTCCTTACCTTTTTCGTCGCCAGTTTTCGAAAACCTGAGGGTAGAAGGAGATCGACCAGGCAAAGAAATAGATCCAGCCAGTCACCTGGTCTATAATCCTCAGTATGTTACTATGAATCACTTGGAATCGAATCCTGGGGCTGCAAAGGAATTTGTACTAATCAATCAGTTTTTAAACAGTCAGTATATTCTCTGCACTTTTCCACAGATCATACTTCTTCATTCTAATTTGTGGGGCAGAAAACTACTCAGTTACTCAAATTTCGGTTTGGGTTTTAGTAGAGCAATAAAGCTTTCCCCCTTTTCACACACCCTTGTGGTCTTTCCAAGATTTCTACAAATCCTAGTGATTTGCCTACCCTCAATCCTCCTCTATTCTGTCATTTTCCCCTCCCTTATACAGGCCTTCTGAAGCCTCTCATCTTCCTCTCTTTCTTCTATGCCTCTTAGTATGTTACTGTTATGCAACAGCAAGGTTTTACTCTTCATGCTTGTCAAGCAAAGCCTTATTATCTGGCTTGTCTTGTGTTCCTGGATATGTTGTGATGTGGGTAACGATAGCCATGATCAAGACAGTTAAAAGCAGAAGTGAAATGAGGAAGTGACAAGACCATGCATTATCCTGCAGAGCTGTGGTATTAATGGCAACAAGCAAATGCAACTCAGCATTCCCCATCTCACCAGTTTCTGATCTCAAGGAAGAGAGTTCCACCTGTGAACACATGATTCCTTAAGAGACTCTTTAATCAGGAAGGTTTGTGGATGTGCTAAGTACTTGTGGCTTGCATTGAAGTCTTGTGAAAGCTGTGGGTGTGCAGAGGAGAGTCAGGCTGTTAACATTCAAGGATATGAATCTCAGAAGCGTGTTCGCAAGATAGGCATAGCAACAAAGCAGTAGCCCATGGACTTTAGGGCCAAATGGTATCCAGCTTGAGTAGTGTTGTCATGCATGCTTGGAGCCTTTTCTTGTGTAGTTTAGAGCATGCTGCTGAACCCGACCTATGAATGCTTAGGAGGTTAGGTTTCATGATTACAAGATACAGAAGCTACCAGTACCACTTCACGGATCTCAACATCTTTTTTTTTGGGGGGGGGGGGGGGAAGAAGGAGAGATAAGAGAAGATGACTATGTTTATGTTAATCAAGGGAACTTGCAGTGTAATTAGTAGGATACTGGGAGATGGTGTAGGGGCGGGGGAAATTATTATACTACTTTGGATACCAAGGAGTTGCACATGATCTGGGTTGAATAGTAGTTTAACTCACCCAGTTTCATTGGCATTACTGGCATGAAGATAAACTGTAACTTGTCCAACATCTTTAGCTTTCACTTGAAAGCTTGAATTTAGACCTGCAGGCAATATTACCTGTCAGACAAGGAAAAAAAGGTTACATGTAATGACTAGTCACATGTTTTTAATGAGGTCAGACTATGACCAATTGTAAGCTTTAGTATAAGGTCTGAAATCAGTTTTGTTACTCACTTGATCAGGTAGTTCAACAATGGTTCCATTTTTTGACGAATATGTGATATTAAATGTTATCACCAACGTCTCATTTAATGGGGCACTGTGAAGATAGACAAGTCAAAAGAAGCCTATAAATCCATGTGTTTAAAGGAGGTTTCAGGCCTTCTGGGAGAATTGATTCCATGCAGCTTAGGCAATATTGTTTTGGATGGACCACATACAATTCACACTTAATCATCACTTGTGGCACCAACATGATACTCTAGAAACAGATACTGTCCTTTACTGACAAACCAATCTGAACTGGATAGAACTTGTATGTGTCCCTTTGTGCAGCCACTAGTCAATTCTAACAGGGGTTTGAAAGATGGATAAACACCTTTAAAAAAAAAAAGTCTGATATTTCCCTATTTCTCCTCCCACTTTGTAAACACCCCACCAATCCCCACCACTGCAGTCTTCTCTGAAGTCTTCCTCTCTCTCCCCACAAGTCATCTCACATTGAGAGGAACTTTCCATTCTTGGGAAAAGTCTCACTATTAGTGAGAGACTGAGAAAATGAGCACTGGACTATAGTAAATATCTACTCCACAGCTACAGTGTGTGTTTCAGCTCTGAGATGGCTACACTTCTGTGCTGGGAACAGTGACACCTGTTCAATTTATAAAACATTTAGGTGTCCTTCTAGATAAATTTGTACATGAAGGATGTTTGTTAGGCTCATAGTAGTTAGAGCTAGAAGAGACTGAGTCCATCTTCCGGCAAATGCAGAATTCAATACTCCAACAGAGGACATATGAATTTGAATCTTACATCTAGCCAAAACTTATTGATACAAAAATACAGACTTATCTGAGCTTGTACCTAATGGTGAATTTTCATCCCCGTGAGGGCCAGTATGAAGGCTATGTACCACAGCTCAAGTGGAATAGTGGCCTTGTACTAACTCACTGCACACAGATGAAACTCACCTGAAATCAGTGGTTTTCAACCCTCCAGTGGTGGGGGTTCACAGACTATGTCTAGGGGGTCCGTGAAAGGTAGTCATAACCGTAGAACAGTGGCTTTCAACCTCTGGTCCACAGACCCCTGGAGGTCTGCAGACTATGTCTAACATTTTCAAAGGGGCATGCACCTAAATTAGATGGGGGAGGGGGGAGCCCACAAATGAGAAAAGGTTTAAAACCACTGCCCTAAATGAACAAGCCACCTCATCTTTCCTGCAAATCTAGTTAGTTATCTGAACAAGTTTTGTCCATTCTCTGTTCTGGTCTGATGCCTGTGGGTGTAACAAAAGCAGAGAATTAAAGGAAGAGAAACTGAAAATGATGCTCTAACCTTACCTTAGAGTCACAGTGATATTTGTCAAGCTACCCTTTTCTACTGAAACCACTTCAGGGACAGAGAGCATGATGGCTCCATCTGGAAAAAGAAAAACATTAAGCTTAGATTTCTACAAAAGGAAAAATCTCCTTCCTGAAAAGAGGAATTGTTTTCTTGTGTGGCAGAAGAAAGCAATTAGAGTACAAACCAGTTAGACGAGCTCCTAGGGCTGGTTAGCAGGAAGGGTTAGAGTGGCAGACAACTAGCAACAGTGTGGAAGTAAGCATTGGCACTTTTTCAAGTGACTGAATAATTCTGAGACATTAATGAGAAAAGTGCAGACTGAAAACAGTAAATAGGCCAAACAATGGTCTCCTGGAACAAAATTAATTGCATGTGTATAATGTGTTTATTATAAATACTTTAAACTCTAAGCTAATTATAAAATGCTAAGTGTTATTGTTTCTTGCTATGATCAGCAATGGATCCTAATTACCTGTAAGAATCAGAACTCTTTAAAGCTGGTCTTAAAATTGCTACATGATCCACATGAGCTGTCAAGGTTCCTTCCCTACTCTGAACTCTAGGGTACAGAAGGGGGTCTTTCATGCAGGTTCCCACAAAGCTTATTCTTACCAGCTTAGGTTAAAAACTTCAAGGTACAAACTTTGTCTTGTCCTTGAACCCTATGCTGCCACCACCAAGCATGTTAAACAAGGAACAGGGAAAGAGCCCACTTGGGGGGGATATTTTGCAGGAAGACATCTCAAAGCCCTACACCCTTTTTCCTGGGGAAGGCTTGATAAAAATCCTCACCAATTTGTACAGGTGAACACAGATCCAAACCTTTGAATCTTAAGAACAATGAAAAAGCAATCAGGTTCTTAAAAGAAGACTATTAAAGAAACGGTAAAAGAATCACCTCTGTAAAAATCAGGATGGTAAATACGTTACAGGGTAATCGGATTCAAAACAGAGAATCCCTGTAGGCAAAACCTTAAGTTACAAAAAGACACAAACAGGAATATACATTCCATTCAGCACAGCTATTTTACCAGCCATTAAACAAAAGAAATCTAAACACATTTCTAGCTAGATTACTTACTAACTTTTTACAGGAGTTCTGAGCTGCATTCCTGATCTGTTCCCAGCAAAAGCATAACAGACAAACCCTTTGTTCTGCCCCCGCCCCAGCTTTGAAAGTATCTTGTCTCCTCATTGGTCATTTTGGTCAGGTGCCAGCAAGGTTCTTAGCTTCTTAACCCTTTACAGGTGAAAGGGTTTTGCCTCTTGCCGGAGGGATTTAAAGGTGGTTACCCTTCCCTTTATATTCATGACACAAGCCCAGCAGAATACCAAGAAATTCAAGAACTTCAGCTCATTATCCTGCCCTTGCAGTACTCAAGCAACATCTTGCTATTGTGCTTGAAATTGTGCACCATGCAACAATATTCATATAAGGCATATGAGAAATAAGATTATGCTTTTCTTGCTTGTCAGTCACTTTATTTAAGTGACTAGGGTGTAGTTACATTTCATACACAAGCAAGTGCCACAGTATAGCTCAGCCTCCCACAGACAGTTTTTCCACTCCCCTGCCCAAATTCCGACATATGCCTAAAGCCTGCCCAGGAATTCACCACTCATACCTGCTAATATCAGAAGCTTATAAAAGCAAAGAATAAAGACCTCTTAATTAGGGGAGAAGGGGATTATTTTAAATGCAATTTTTAGAAATCTTTTGTTAAAATTCTATATATTACAAGTGACTGAATTTGGTGGTCTTATCTTGTAGATACTTCTGGCACCTATAAACCCAATAGCTAGCACAGACAGGATCACCAAATTCATCACTGACTTCAGTATAATGAGGACTAAACCTATAGAATCTAGCCTACTGACCTACCCTAGTCACTTACATCAATAATGAAAGAAGACATGCTGCGCTGTCACTACAAAATAGTCTGAAGGTAACATATATAAGGGAAGAAAGTTTCCCAACACCACAACAACAGCTGGAGCAATTCTTTATTAGAAATTGTTACACCGAGCCAATACCCTTATAAACACACCACTATTTCACACAGGTCACCTTTAACAGGAGACTATTTGGTTTTCAGCACAGATACCCTTTTCTTTTACAGCCATTTTAGCGAATAAATAACCGACTGCTGATCTGGTGCACAGCTAGATAAGCTTCCCTATTTGGAAGACACTTACCACAAAGTTTTAGCAATGAGAGCGAAAAACACAACACAGAGAGAAGTAGCCATCTTTTCACCATCATGCTATTCTTCAGACCGCTACAAAGCAAATGAAAGGAAGTTTTGTTTAGGCTCCTGCATAATTTCAGCAGCAGAACAGTCCCATCGAGCACTCTTTTTCCACTGTGCCCTGCATCCCTTCATCTCACCCATCACTTCCCCACACACCATGGCCAGCCCAGCACTGCCCCTTCACCTCCACACCTAGCCCCCACCCATCCCAGGGGCTGGGGCCACCTTGAGCCTGGCTTGCCAAGCTCCCACTCACCACCGAGCGTGGTGCCCACCCTGCATCACCATTTCTGGCCCCCCATCCACCCCAGCGGCCAGGATACCTGAGCCTAGAGCCCTCCCTTCCCCAGCCCCCCTCACCACCCTGCCTTGCCCCACACCCACCCCGGGGACCCCTGAACCTAAAACCCTTCCCCCACCCACCTACCTACCTCACCACCCTGCCTTGCCCCACACCCACCCCAGGGGCCCCTGAACCTAAAACCCTTCCCCCACCCACCTACCTACCTCACCACCCTGCCTTGCCCCACACCCACCCCAGGGGCCCCTGAACCTAAAACCCTTCCCCCACCCACCTACCTCACCACCCTGCCTTGCCCCACACCCACCCCAGGGGCCCCTGAACCTAAAACCCTTCCCCCACCCACCTACCTACCTCACCACCCTGCCTTGCCCCACACCCACCCCAGGGGCCCCTGAACCTAAAACCCTTCCCCCACCCACCTACCTACCTCACCACCCTGCCTTGCCCCACACCCACCCCAGGGGCCCCTGAACCTAAAACCCTTCCCCCACCCACCTACCTCACCACCCTGCCTTGCCCCACACCCACCCCAGGGGCCCCTGAACCTAAAACCCTTCCCCTACCTACCTCACCACCCTGCCTTGCCCCACACCCACCCCAGGGGCCCCTGAACCTAAAACCCTTCCCCCACCCACCTACCTCACCACCCTGCCTTGCCCCACACCCACCCCAGGGGCCCCTGAACCTAGAGCCCGCCCCACACCTCCCCCCTCACATCTCCTCACCCAGCCCAGCGCTCTAGGGAGGGCAGGGGGAACAGGCGGGGTGTCTCAGCGCCCCTGCCAGGGGGCGGGGGTGATGGGGGGCGGGGAGGGCTCGCACCCACGCGCCCCCTCAGTCCCACGGCCACGCGGCGCAGTGCATGCTGGGAATTGTGGTCCTCATGGGCCACCCCTCCGGAGGGGGATCCCCGCTCCGCTGTACGCCCCGAGGGCAGAACAAACCCCCTGGAGAAAGACCGACCCACTACCGCCGAGCCGCTCTGTCCGACTAGCGCTCTGCCGGCTCCTTCCTCCCTTGTGAGGCGACCGCCTATATCAGGCCTCCCGCTGGCTCCCTCTAGCGTGCCGTAGAGCCGCAATGGCCGCCCTCGGCCGCCATCTTGGGTGTGGCATCTGGTGCTGGGGGCGCTAGCGATGACCTGGGGTGTCTCGCTCTTGGTTTAATTAAAGTAGTGTTTAAAACTCTTTAGATACGGGTTTTTTTGGGGGTGGGCCCTGGGAAGAGCCAGACGTGGGTCGCGGGCGGGCGTGTTGCCACACTCAAGATGGGAGGCTCCATCCCTCCCCCGGCTCTACTCGGGCAGCGGCTCCCGGCTGCTGCGGCTCCGAGATTCGCAGTTCAAGGGTCAGCGCAGCCCAGGGCTTAGCCCAAGCCTGCCTGGAGCCGGATTTAACCCTCAGGCGGCTGCTGCCCCAGGCCCTCCAGCCCTGGCCTGCCATGGGAGCCCGGAGCCAGCTGGACCTGTGCCCTGGTGCTGCCTGTGTGTAGGGCAGAGACCTGGGCACCCGGCCGGTGGAGAGACGAGTAACCGAGAGCCACCCCAGGGAGCAGGGCTGGAGAGTGGGAGCCAGGCTGCCGGGCTGAGTCCCTGCGCCGGTCCCTTACTGCTGCCTTGTGCTGGGTGTTTACTTGGGCAGCAGGCGGACTGAACGCATCCCCGTGGTGCAGGAAGTGGCCGCTGCCACAGGACAACACAAATGATGGCTGATAACCAGGCTATGGGGCTGAGTCCATGCGCCACGCCTGGAACGGTGTGTGTGTTGGGCATAGATCTGGGCACCACCTCAGTGAAGGCTGCCTTGGTCGTAGAGACAGCGCAAGGGCAAATTGTGACCCAGAGCTGCTCAAGGGAGACACAGGCCCAGGCTGATAGCCCGGCTGCTGGAGCACAGGTGAGAGAGAGCTCAAGACAGAGGTGTTGTGTTTTACCAACTCAGCTTTGCGCCACCATGTTACGTTAGCTTCAGTGACTTATCAGCGTTGTTTTAATGCCTTGCAGGATGCCGCTTGGCTCTTTAGGAAAAAAGGGAAAGGAGGCATGTGTGTCTGTCTGTATGTCTCAAATCTAATTTAAAAAACTTCTCTTGTGCTGTATGAAAAAGCCAAGCCAAGTAAGAGTAAGACAGTCTGTTTCTAGAAGGGTCAGTTTTTAAAAGAATCAGTGGTTAGGTACCTAAATGGTTAAGTCAAATGAAGACAGAATTAGTGTTGATTAGTGTTTCTGGCTGTCCAGTGTGCAGTGGTTGTGTAGCTGTGTTGGTCCCAGGATATTTGCGAGACAAGGTGGGTGAGGTAATATATTTTATTACGTTGGTCCAATAAAAGATATTACCCCACCCACCTTGTCTCTCTACTATCGGCAATGAATACTTTTTTTTTTTTTCCTAATGATTTGTGGAGTTTCAAAACAGACATAGCTCTGAGCACTTTCTGAAATGGCACCATAGTTAGCTGCCATAGTGGTCTTTGCTCTAGCATGATCGAGTGAAACTTACAGCCCAAACCCAAGTTATGTACTTCGCCTGAGAATCTAGAAAACAGCAGAAAGCCCAGATACTTAGATCATATTTATCAGAACCTTAGAAAAACCTAAAATAGATCTTTCCCTGCACCTTGATCTTGTATGTGATGCTGCTTCACAGGGGACAGAGGCAAACTGCCCTAGCCCATTTTGCACTTTACTTCGGGATACAATCATTAGCTTCATGAAAGCACTGCTTAAGTAGGGCATGGTGTGTTAGAAAGAAGCAACAAGATCCTTTCATCTTAAGGGGCTTCTGGTCCATTGTGTCTATTGATACAACCTGGCAAAAACCAGGGCAGAAAGATAGAAGGTACATCTCTATGCTCTTAATGGACTTGTTATGATCCTAGGCCTTGCCTTTTTTAGTAGTGAAGACAGGCACTACGGTAATACAAATAATAAGTAATTATAATAACAGCAGGTAAACATCTTGTTTGTTTATACAATCAAAGTTATATGTTAATAGAATAATTCATATCTATTTGTGTGTGGGTAATTAAACTTTGTTTCTAATGTATATTATTTAGCCACAAATCAGCTAAATTAGTGTGTGTTGAAATTTTGAACTATGTAGTAGTAACTCAGTAATTCAGCTATAGTAACAGTATATTGTTAAGCTAAATAATAGATGGTGTTCACTTCTAGCTTCTGTTTCACTGCTTAAGTAAATGCAGTACATGAATCTAGTAGATTATGTCTCAACACCCTCATAGCTGATTTTACGGTTGCAGGGAATGGAGCAAGATGTCCAGAAAATAATAAAAGCCTTGAATGAATGTCTTGCGGCTTTTCCCCAGGAGCACCTTCAAAGGGTTAGTCGCATTGGTATTTCAGGACAAATGCATGGGGTTGTGTTTTGGAAAACAAACCAAGGTAATGTCCATCTTTTGACATGTTTGCTATAAATATTGTAGTATAGAAGCTAAATGGCAGAAGCCATGGAAGATGGGTCTATTGATGTTGGAGATCATTTTTAGTTCTGGAATAATTTGCAGAAAACTGCCATAAAACATCTTGATGTTTTATGAAATATAATAGTCAGAAAAAGTCCTGTTAAACATGCATTTCTCCTTAATTGTAGTAGACAGACATTTACAACCACTCATTCCGTTTAACCATGTTCTTTGTTGACATACTAATTAAGGATCTGATCTTGTGAATCCTTATGTGAGCAGTCCCAGTGAATTCAACAGGGCTATTCACGTGAGGAAGGTTTTGCAGGATTGGGATTTGGAAGGGAATTGGGCCTTTACAATTATCTATCAATTGTCCTCTGTTTGTTACCAAATGAAATGTGCTTATGGAACACACAGTACTCTTTTTATCCCATACTAGTTGTTTCCCAGTGAGTTGTCTGAATACCTTTCAGTTAATTCCTCTTCAGTACAGAGGTTACTGAGTCTATCCTGCTGTGGAAAGTTAGCTAGCCTTACACTTTATGGAAATGTACATAGCATTACCCATTCTGCTCTGGAATGTTGTTTTTAAAGATTCCAGTTTGAATGCAAAATACAAGGAGTGAAATTCAATAAATATTTGAATTGATGTCAGATGTTTTTAAAAAGCCCAAAGCATTCAATGAAATAGTTTTCTGATAAGCCACAGGTGACAGACGCACAATACTCTTATTGCTGTTGACTCCATGAGTATCTGGGAAATGGAAATGCAATTCTGCATGTGTAAGTAGCTGTAGGATCAGCATCCAAGTCACAAGCAACCAAGTCGACCTCTGTGACTTATTCACATAGGCCCCAATTCTGCAAATACTCAAGTAAATGTCAGGTTTCAGAGTAGCAGCCGTGTTAGTCTGTATTCGCAAAAAGAAAAGGAATTTGTTAGTCTCTAAGGTGCCACAAGTACTCCTTTTCTTTTTTCAAGTAAATGTGTAGCTGCATGCATTTGTTTACAAGATTTTGGTCTTAGATTGTAAACTCTCTAGGGCAGGGATTATAATATAGATTTTTCCTCAGCTACACTAGTGTAAATCCATTTTGGTCAGTGGCATTACTCTGGCTTTCAGAATCTGATTCCATGTCTTTATTCTCTCTATAACTCAAAATACACACCTATAGGCAATAATAAAAAATATTTAATAATAGCTAATGTTGAACTCCGTAGTTGAAGCAGAGATTTGCTGTAGACCATAAAACTGATTTTCTGAAAGCACTGGTCATTGTCTGTCAGATATTGGCAGGATCTCAATTGCTTTAAGAGATCCTGAACTATTCACCGCTGTGATTTTATTTTAAATACTAAAACCATCACCAAGGAGTATATCCAAGGACTGATGGATTCATGGGTCTGTTGCCCACTTTCTAGCTGTCCCATGAGTGCTGCATAACAAAACCTCATGACTCCATCAGCCGCATAAATTCTCATGTGGAGATGTTTAATATTTCATTTCAGAAAGCTGTATGTCACTTTTTGTTTTAAATTGCTGTATTCAACAAAATGAAGGAGAATGTTTGTTTGCTCTCACTACTTTGAGTAGATTAAGTGAAACCGCATACTCAATGTTGCAAATTACATTTTTAATGGCATCATTTAGGGTTAGCTTTGTGGTTAATAATAGTTCTTAGAATCAATTTGAAAACTAGAAAATAGATGAAGTGGAAATACAGTTGAAATAGACTTAAAGGAATGGGTATCAAAGAAAAGGAAATAAGACAGACATGGACTTTGGACGCGTCACATAATACTGTAACTTTTACATTTTGTTTAAAGTTGCTCTGTGTGAGAGTGAAGTTCAGGAGCTGTATCAAAGTTTCAGTTCAGACTAGTGGAGGCACTGGTCGTCATAGAATGATGCCTTCTGCCATGTTTGGTATAAGCTCCCTCTCTGCCAGTACGGCTTAACTTCTATGGGTGAGAGCCTCACTCCCACTGTGGCTCCTTTATGCTGTGTAAAGGGTCCATAAAAGCCCTCTGGCCAGGGGATAACTTCCCCAGCACAGGAACTGTGCAAGACACCTGTAAGCTGCCTTCCTAGGACTCCTTCACGACGCCCAGTATAGGGAACACACTGGAGTGGGGTTGAGGGCACAGAAGTGGAGCATCAGCATGCAGAACTGTGGAGATTCTGGGCAGCCCTGGGTGGCTGGCATAATTTAGACTGGCCCCTCCAGGTGGCCTAGGATTGTGAGGCACTTAGAGGCACAGCACAGAATCCTACCTTTTGTATTTAAAAGGAACAAGATAGGAATTACCCTGGCAATGAAGCTAAAAAAGAATATTGAATCAATATAAATCCTAATGAAGGCAGTCCACCTTCTCTATGAGGCTGTGTTACAGAGCTAGGATGTTCTATGAGCCTGTGTTACAAAGCTAGGATGGCATGTACTCTTTACTGCTTGGTGGTTACATGTCTCTGTTGATAAACCCAGATGTAAGTGATACATAAGTTATATATCACTTACATATATAACTTTTATATATATTACATAAGTGATGTGCCAGCAGTGCCCCTCTGTCATGTACATTGGCCAAACCGGACGGTCCCTACGTAAAAGAATAAATGGACACAAATCGGACATCAGGAAGGGTAACATACAAAAGTCAGTAGGAGAACACTTCAATCTTCCTGGACATTCTATAACAGATTTAAAAGTAGCTATATGTGAACAAAAAAACTTCAGAAACAGACTTAAAAGAACTAAAATTCATTTGCAAATTTAACACCATTAATTTGGGCTTGAATAGGGACTGGGAGTGGCTGGCTCATTACAAAAGCAGCTTTGCCTCTCCTGGAATTGACACCTCCTCCTCTATTATTGGGAGTTGACTACATCCACCCTGATCAAATTGGCCCTGTCAACACTGGTTCTCCACTTGTGAGATAACTCCCTTCTCTTCATGTTTCATTCTATAATGCCTGCATCTGTAATTTTCACTCCATGCATCTGAAGAAGTGGTTTTTTACTCACGAAAGCTTATGGCCAAATAAATCTGTTAGTCTTTAAAGTGCCACCAGACTCCTTGTTGTTTTTGTGGATACAGACTGACACGGCTACCCCCCGATACCAGATGTAAGTGGTACTTTGTATTAAAAAATAGACATATTCATGAGCTATCTGTTGTATGAAATTGAGCCCAACGTTAGAGCAAGTGTAGATATTTCAAGGCTAGAAAATGACACATCCAAGTCATACTCTTAAAATTTGGGCTCAAGTGATTGATGGATTCCAGGGCAGAAGGGATTATTGTGATCATCTAGTCTGACCTTCTGCGTAACACAGGCCATACAACTTTCGCAAAATAATTCCTAGAGCATATCTTTTCGAAAAACTTCCAATCTTGATAAAATTGTCCATGATGGAGACTCCACCATGACGCTTATTAAGTTGTTCTAAAGGTTAATTACTTTCACTGTTTAAAAAAATATATTTACACCTTATTTCCAGTCCAAATTTGTCTAGCTGCAACTTCCACTCATTGGATTGTCACGTTATTTCTTTCTCTGCTAGATTGAAGAGTCCATTATCAAATATTTGTTCCCCATACCTATAGACTGTCATCAAATCCCCCCTGAAGTCTCTCGTTAAGCTATGTAGATTGAGCTCCTTGAGTCTGTCACTACGAGAGATTTTTTTTTTTTAGTCCTTTAATTGTTTTTGTGGCTCTTCTCTGAACCCTCTCCAATTTATCAACATCCTTCTTAACCTGTGGACACTAGAACTGGACACAATATTCCAGCAGCAGTCGCACCAGATCCAATTGCAGAGGTAAAATAACCTCTCTGCTCCTACTCAAGATTCCCCTCTTTATGCATTCAAGGATTGCATTCGCCCTTTTGGCCACCACGTTTAACTGGGAGCTCAGATCCATTACTTCCCAGGATAGAGCCCCCCCGTCCCCCCGTAAGCACGGCCTGCGTTCTTTGTTCCTAGGTGTCCTACGTTTACATTTAGCTGCATTAAAACATGTAGCGTTTGCATGCAGTTCTAAAAGTTCAGTGCGGTTCTAGCAGCCTTTTGCTCCACTTCTCAGGGCACTTCTTAGCTGCATGTTTTTGGTGGGTCATGCTCAGTTTCAGGTGTCACATTCTGTCTTATCTCCATCTGTGCCTGTTTGGATGGATATTATGGGTGCTAGGAGGACAGAGATAAAGCCTCTGGACAGAATGGTTTTTTTCTTCATCTCAGGGTAACAGTCTTTGAGGCAGATTATTCAGGGCTAGAAAATATGATTGGTTAGTTTGAGTAGAGTCAGTACTGCTGTATTTTTTTTTTTTTTGAAGTGTTAAATGTGTTTCTTTGTGGAATATTTTGAGTCACAGGAGTTGAAAGGTACCAGACAAACTGCGGTTAATTATGCTGTGCTTCTCAAATACTGCCGATTTCAGGTTGCAAATGGGCCGAGAGTGGAACTGGTCACACCTTTCAGCCTGGAGAAGTCAGTCATCTGATTACGTGGCAAGATGGCCGCTGCAGCAGCAGTTTCCTCTCTTCTCTTCCTCAACCACAGTCACATCTAAGCGTGGCTACAGGATTTGGATGTGCCACAATCTACTGGTATTTGAAGAACAGGTAGAAGCACTGTAACTTCAGCTGTATTCATTAGATTTTCTCTATCATGCCGTTTCCTTAGCAGTTTCTTGGCTGGAATTCAAGCCAGTCAGTGTTCTTGTAGAAGGCTAATACCAGTTCAGGGTCTGCAGCTGTATATTTCTTCCTATCTGTCATAATGCACCAGCAGGAGGAGACCTGTGAGATGAAGCAAAACTTCCCTTTAATCATAATATTAATTAAATGGCTGAAGATCATTTCAAATGGAAGTATTAAACATTAACCATATACAACTGAGTTTGATATTCTCTCATCCTTCTACTTAAAAATACCACAGAACACTTAACAAGAAAAGAAACAGCTCTGGTTATACATGAACGGAAACATCATCAGTTAATATAATTTGAACCCTATAGCTGTGCTTTAAGCATAGTTCCTATATATACTTATGAAAATCTAAAATCTGTTGGAGTTGTTTTGGGCCAATTCCCGCAACATGCTAAGAAAATTGGGCCCTACATTAGCTGCTGTTCCCTTCCCTTTTAGGCATTAAGCTGTCCTAGCAAGCCTCTGATGAGGTTTTATACATAATCTGCTGGGTTGTCACATGCTTTGCATGGGACAGTTTTTCACTTACAACTTGCCTTTAGCCATAGCAGGGTGTGGAATCCACAAAACCTTTGCGTAGATTCTGAAACCACTTCAGCTTCAATAAGCTATTACATCTCCCAAACTGTCACCATCTTCCACATCAAGTAGGAGTTCCGTTTTGCTCAAAGGAATAAAAGACTCTCTTGATCTTGCATTCCTCCTGAAGTTTGTTTAGATGGTATCTGGAACACAGTTGATCTCTCCACACTCGTATTTATACTGTTATTTTCATCCTTGGTACTTTTGCTTTAATGCATATATTGAGCACCCTAATTCAACTAGATGGAATTAAGATTTTTTCAGATGCTCCAAAGCTGAGAGCAGGACATCTCTGTGCAAGTCTGCTGCTGTTTCTCTCTTTATAACAGGCTTTGCAGCTGTGCACTTTGCCACAAAGAACTTGTGTGTTAAAACTGTTTCCCCCATCTCCCTGTAGGAGTGAGTATTATGCATGGTAACACACCATAAATCCAATTCTATGGAAAAACTAGGACTTGATCACTGAGGCAGTCTTTATAGTTGGTTCCATGCAATTTTAATTGTGAGATTCTGTGTGTTTCTAAAGTTCTCTGGAGTGATAGAAGCAATCTTGTTTTTTATAAAGGATGCAGTTACTGATGGGACAGAGTTAATGTAATATTTTACTAATATTAAGGAGCCTTAGGAATTATTTCTCATTGTCTTTACTTAATACTGCTCTGCATCATTTGACTTTCATGACAAAGATAAGAAAAGAGATAATACCTACCTTATTTATTTCCTTTTATATACAGCTAGGAATTCAGCAATACTCATCTGCAACAGTGTAATTAAGTTTTATTGCAAAGTAACAATTCACTGAAGAACATTAGACACACTGTTCAATTTTTTCTATTTTTCTTCAATAAGCAGCTTTTTTGTTTTCCCTCAGACACTCACTGTTAAATCATTTTTACAGTAAACCTCAAGTACCCTATTCAGAATATTTGGAAGAGATCTAATTGTATTATTGGCCTCAAAACCAGGTGCCAATGGAGTAACTGCAGTGTTGGAGGTAGATGCTAGAGATGGTTGAAATTTTTTGCTTGAAAGGTTTTTTTATCAACAAAGAATGCTTTCTTTACTTTTTTTTTTTAATTGAAACAAATTTTTGCAGGGAAATGTCTGATTTCTATGAAATTTTTGAGTTGCCAAAAATGATTTTTTTCCTTAATTCGGATTTTTGGTTTTTCTATAAAATCCAAAAAGTTTTGAAGAAAGTTTTTGACAAAAACAATTATTGTAGTATAACGTGTTTTTGTGGGGAGGAAAGAATGTTTCCTAACCAGTGCTAGTGGACACTTGTTTTCTAAGGATTTCTCTCATTCAGTTAATTGACATGTTTCCAGAAGGTTTCTTTTGTCATGTGTTTCCAGTTTTGTCCTGAATATCAACTACAAATGGAAATGGTTGGCAAGTGGACGTTTAACAAATCAGCTGTTGTTTTGTTGTTAAATAGCCCAGGTTTTCTGAAGCCTTTTGATGCAGCTGGTACCATCCACGACTACGTGGTTGCCATGTTGTGTGACCTGGAAAGGCCATTGATGTCCGTCCAGAATGCTGCCAGCTGGGGATATTTTAATTCCAGAAGTAAAAGCTGGAATACTGAGATGTAAGTGACAGTCATCCAATGGATTTTATTTATTGTCTGTCCCAGATGGGGTGAATACTCCTGTAGACCATAAGTATGATTATAGCCCAGAAAGGGGTGATTGAAAGCTGCTATCTCTGATGGTTGTTTGACCCTTTGCTGAATGAGTCTGTGTGACTCAGTGCAGTTTGTGGTGGGCAAGTATATCATATAAAACCTCATCACTGTTGGCAGTCATTGGCATTGTCATTTTTAGAAACCCTCAGAGAAGGCATTATTGGCTGGCTCAGCAAAGAGGCCATGGATACTGAATTATTTGCTTCCTTCCTGCTGGGGTTCTCTCTAGGGCACGGATGAGGTACAGCAGTGAGACAGAGTGGGTCAACTGTCCATGCTCTATCTACATGCTGGTTAAAGAGAATTTCACTCTTTAGTGCCTTCAGCTGAGCTCTTTCATAAGCATTAAAATTTCCTCACAGTGTCATTTAAAAGGTGTCCGGCTACCGGGCATCTGATGAGACATCAGTTTTATTCTTTTTTTAAAAACGACTTGCTCTTTCAGGGGGTGGAGTCCAGGGCCCTATACATTTCAGGGATCGGTTTGGGCCACGACTCCAGGGTGAAAAGATCTTCTAACAGTGAAGGTAAAATATTTTCTAGCCCATTGAAAGGGTAACAGGACCTTGGATTTGGCTCACTGAGCTTTTTCTGACTTGAAGTAGTAGTTGTTGTGAGGTAGCCCATACTCACGTTGAAGTTTGGTTAAGAAGCTTGTTGTAATTAAGATGTTCTGGTTTGTTTTTGACATGCTAATCCTTTGCATGAGAGTGTCCTGGGAGTCAGTGTTCTTTGGCACTTGAAAATTGGTTATATTTCTGTTCTTTTGATTGTCCCTTACCATGCTGCTTGGCTATGTGACTTTGGTGGGTTGAACATGTGATCCCTGCTAGATCAAATCAAGTATAAATGTAGGTGGATTTATTTACTCTTCTGGGCTATTTTGTACAAGGTTGTTCTAGTTCCATTGGCTGTGTTGGCTAAAAACTAAAAGTCTGAACTTGTCCAAGGCAGAGCTAATTGGGTGGGCAAAAGAATCTGTAAACCCAGCAGCCACAAGCACATGGTCAGGCTAGCCTGTGACCTCAGGGATGTTCACATCGCCAGGTTGCATGCTGTCGTATTGACTAATCCATCTGTGTGTGTGTGTGTGTATATATATATATTTTTCTTTTGGTTGCAGTTTGAGAGAATCTGGCTTTCCCCTTGACTTGCTTCCTGAAGTGGGTGACCCTGGTGGCATTGCTGGGAGGATGCCCCATGACTGGCATGGAATACCAAAGGGAGCGGAAGTGGGAATTGCTCTGGGAGATTTCCAGTGCTCTGTTTATTCTTGTATGACTGAGAGGACTGATGCAGGTATTCTTATACAGCTGGGACACAACAACTACAGTAGAACCTCAGAGTTACGAACACTTCAGGAATGGAGGTTGTTTGTAACTGAACAAAACAAGAACTTTTGTTCTTTCAAAAGTTTACAACTGAACATCGACTTAATACAACTTTGAAACTTTACTCTGCAGAAGAAAAATGATGCTTTTAACCATCTTAATTTGTCGCACAGAAACAGTTTCCTTGCCTTGTCAAATCTTTTTTTTAAACTTTTGCCTTTATTTTTTTGAGTGGTTCAGGTTTAGCGCAGTATTGTACTTGCTTTTTTTTTTTTTTTTTTGTCTCTGCTGCTGTCTGATTGTGTACTTCTGGTTCCAAATGAAGCATGTGGTTGACTGGTCAGTTTGTAACTCTGCTGTTTGTAACTCTGAGGTTCTACTGTCAGACCTTTCAATAGGTCTGAGTACCAGTTTCTAGTCTGTGAAAGGACTAATAAAATTTTTCCATTAATACCATAGCACTCTTTTTTGCCTGACTGTTGTTCCTAGCTCGGTGTTTATATTGTGCTCAACACCACGGTATGTGGATAACTTATTTTCCTCTTTCAGGGTAGCTTGCTAAAAGATGAAATCTTTTCTTTCTTGTGTTGCAGTTCTCAATATCAGCACCTCTGCTCAGCTGACAGTCCCCATGCCCTTGGGATTCCAGCCCCCAGAGACACCAGATTCCTTGTCAGCTGTTGCCTATTTTCCTTATTTTGATGGTAACTATCTGGCAGTGGCAGCATCACTCAACGGAGGAAATGTGCTGGCAACATTTGTGGATATGTTGGCCTGCTGGATGGCGGAGTTGGGTAAAGTATTTTGGGGATAGACACAGCTTAATATGGGAGTAGATCAGCAAGATATGAGGGACTGAGTCAAAGCAGCAAGTCTTGTACTGCAGTGGTTTTCAACCTGTGCTCTACACCTCCATTCAAAATTTTTTAGGGGTCTGCAAATGAAATAAGGTTGAAAACCACTGTTGTACAGTATGTGTCATCTGAGCAGAAATCATGACGCATGCGATTTGTTCCCACTGTAGTGCTAGAATTTCCTACAACAATTAGGGGACATGCTGAGAACAACACTAACTGGAACCTGCATTTGGATTATGTCTGGGTTTTATTTTTGTTTCAAGCACTTAAGTGAGTGAGAATATCTTTGTGGGTTCCATTTCAGAAGGAAAAATTTTCAAAGGAAAAATTATAGGTCAATAAATCAGAAGTCAGTCACTAATTTCCATGTTCATAGAGTCTTAAAGAGTGACTTGATTATGTTAATTGCCTGGAGTTGCAATTTTCGCAGAACTTTAAATGCCTAATGGACTTTAAAGAGCCAGGTTTAGTGCAGTATCATATAAGACAATCATGTCATTTCCCCAAAGTGCTTTAAAATGTGTTGTCACAACTTCTTTGATATCCTTCCCTTGAGTTGTCTCAGTGCAACAGTAAATTCTAAAACCCTTCCAACCAATGCTTGAGTGACCTTTGCACTGTCAGTATAGGAGGTGGAGTCTGTGCTGATTGCCCCTATTAAGAAAAGGTCACTAGCTGGTTAGTTTCCAAACATGCAAAATTATCTTTACTGTTGCTTTTTCATTTAAATTGAGCCAATAGCTAATGTTTCAGAGAAAACTGTTCCATTATCAGAACTGCAGTGTTTATAATCAGAAAAGACTTCTTGGATCAAAATACTCTGGATGAGGAGAGTCATATTCCTGCAAAAGTGATCTCCTTAGGGACAGGAGAAGCCAAATACATAGTGTTCTGTTGAGCCAACATACACCACTGAAACAGCACCCAGCATGATTAGCATACTTTAAGCCTCCAGCATTCATCTCTGACAGGTGAAAGGGACACCAGGCTGACAAAATTAGTAACACCATTTCCTTTTGGCAGGGTATGACGTTCTAGAGTCCCGTGTCTATACACAAATGATCAACGCAGCCTTGGCCCAAAATGCTACCAGACTCTCAATCTGCCCAACTGTATTTGGAGAAAGGCACATGCCTGAGCAACTGGCGTCTGTGACTAGTATCGCTGCTTCTGAGCTCTCTCTGGGTCACGTCACCAGAGCTTTGTGCCATGGGATCATTCAGAATCTGCATTCCATGTTGCCATTTCAACACCTGAAAGAGGCAGGAGTGAAGAGAATTCTGGGAAGTGGAAGTGCCCTTTCCAGGAATGATGTGCTGAAGCAAGAAGTGGAGAAAACTTTTCCACTTCCTGTGATCTATGGAAAGGATGTGGATGCAGCTGTAGGCGCTGCTATGGTGATGCTGCACAGAAGATAAATCCATAGTTCAGGATTGTCTGATACAAAGTTGTTTTTTTTTCTGGACATATCAACACTTTCTTTCTATTTCCTCATCATTCCTGACGTTGCTTTTAATCTACCATTCCACTCAGTATGGAGAAGAACAGCTTCCATTAATGTCCCTCTCTGGTTCCATATGTACTCAGGGCCCTGCATGCTCTTATGTTGTCATTCCTAATTGTGCAACAATTTACCATATGAAATTTGGCTGTGTGAAGGGAAAAGCTCCATTACGTTTGGGCTGAAGATAATACTTCATCACAGGCTTATTTTCCTGTTAGGAAAGAAGCCTGTGATGGCTAAGAAGAGCCAGTGTCTGTTGGTAATGGCATCTGTAGCCTTTGTTAGAGATGTTTTGTGGTTAAACTATCTCTTTCCATATATATGTGTATACAACACAATGGAGCCTAAAGGTGCTACTGTAATACAAATAAAATAATAATTTACCATATCTTATGCATTGAAGAGTCTCTCTCTGAAGGGCTGAGCACCTTTTTGGCTCTTAAGTAACAATAAAATGTTAAGAAAAACATATAGGAGGGAAGGTGATAGGATCAGTGAAGTATATTGCTGCTGATCCAAGTTAGATTCATGACTAGCTCATAAATGACTTCAGTGCTCACGCTTCAGAGTGCCAATTGGTTACCAGCTGGGGGGTCAGGAAGGTATTTCTCTTGTTTATTTACACTCGTGTGTGTGGATTGGAGCTTCCTCTGAAGCATCCCGCATTGGCGGGATATTTGAATAGATGGTTCATTGGGCTTTTCTTTTGTTCTAGAAAGGTTATAGTAACCCTCCTGATAGATCCGTTCCCCTCTCTTCTTACCGCAATGTGACTTGAAGTACAATCAGTTGTTGCCAGTGAGAGGTGAAATGTGCTCACGTGTGTCAGCCCAAGAACGTCCTTTCAGGTTTCCTTGATATGTTCTATTTTAAGGAGTTTATAACTCTCTGCTTTTTATATATTGGAAGGAACTGAGCCTTGGCATAGCAATTTGCAGGCTGGATTAAAATCTTTTTTCAGTTTTGAGCATTGTTCATGTGAGCTTGCCATAAGTCTCTGGGTTTCTATCCCATGTGCCATGGTCCTAAAGCACCTCGCTGATCATTCTACCCACTCCTTTATTTTAAAGTAAAAGCATTTGTATTTTATTTTATCATCCAGGAGAAGTACTAGAGAGAGAGGGAAGTAAATAAAGCGGTTTCATATTATCTGTGTACAATTTTATTAACTAGAAGCATCTGTTTTAACTGAAATATGGACCTGCATATTCATCTTGTTCATTAGCAGCATCGAGACTGACTCATATTGTCTTAATGAGAAATCTGCTTCCTATCCCAGAGCTCTAAGTCCACAGACTTTAATTAAAGTGATAGATTAATCCCCTGCCTCCTCATGACCAGTCTTTTCCATGTGGTGAGTAAAGAGCCATTGGTGTAACCAGGAAACACAGACAAAGTGTAGAACATAAGAATGGCCACACTGGGTCAGACCAAAGGTCCATCTAGCCCAGTATCCTGTCTTTTGACATTGGCCAATGCCAAGTCCCCCAGAGGGAATGAACAGAACAGGTAATCAAGTGATCCATTCCCTGTCGCTCATTCCCAGCTTCTGGCAAACAGAGGCTAGGGACACCATCCCTGCCCATCCTGGCTAATAGCCATTAATGGACCTATCCTCCATGAATTTATCTAGTTCTTTTTTGAACCCTGTTATTGTTATAGTCTTGGCCTTCACAACATCCTCTGGCAAGGAGTTCCACAGGTTGACTGTGTGCTGTGTGAAAAAATACTTCCTTTTGTTTGTTTTAAACCTGCTGCCTATTAATTTCACTTGGTGGCCCCTAGTTCTTGTGTTATGAATAGTTGAAGGTTATGATAAAACACCCTATTTTGTAGCACTTTGTTTTAATTTTGCTAGTTATATTGTTTGTGTGCATCAGCAGGTCTTCTTCCCTTTTTTGAATGATACCGCTAGGAGCCAATAATATTTCCCCTTAAAAAACTAGGTCTTTGCAGCTGCCACTTAGTAATCCTTGAATCCAGCTAAGCCAGTTTCAGGGAGCTGGTAAAATCTGGAATATGGTTCATTACTATGCTTTATCAAGACAAGAATTTCCCTGATTAATAGACGCCTAGACTTTAAGGTCAAAGGGGACCATCATGATCATCTAGTCTGACCTCCTGCACATTGCAGGACACAGAACCTCACCACTCCACTCCTGTAATAAACCCCTAAACTGTGGCTGAGTTACTGAAGTCCTCAAATCATGATTTAAAGATTTCAAGTTACAGAGAATCCACCATTTACCCTAGTTTAAACCTGCAGGTGACCCGTGCCCTATGCTACAAAGGAAGGCAAACCTCCCCCAAGGTCTCTGCCAATCTGACCTGGGGGAAAATTCCTTCCTGCTCCAAATATGGCGATTAGATAGACCCTGAGCATGTGGGCAAGACCTACTAGTCAGATACCCGGGAAATAATTCTCTGGAGTAACTCAGTCCTCCCCATCACCAGTTGTGTTTGTTAAAGCTCCTAGCATATCTCTTGTCACTTCTGTCTTTTGCCACCTGATGAGAAAGGATATTCGGTGAGTAAAATTCATTCCTGTGTGCAGAGTTTACTCAAGACTGAGGCACCATTTAAGCCTCAGATGTATGTAGGACCCATTGCACAGGGGTAAATTTCACCATTTTATTATTTATATGCTGCTGCAAGTATACTGATCACGCTATATGATACACCCAAACCAGGTCCCTGCCAAGTCTAATACAAACAAACCCAGTATTTAGGACAACAGCTGAAGCGTGGGAAGGTGCAGAGACCTGTAGGTGAGGCAAGAGCAGGACATCGTGAAGAGCAGAGCATCTTCACAAGAAAGGGAGATCAGAAGGGGAGGGGAGTTCCTTGATGCACAGGAAATGGGAGGGTGTTCTAAAAATGTGCATCCATGGGGTAGGAAGGGTCAGAGAAAGTCTGAAGCCAGGAATGGGAGATGGAGACAGAAGAAGTACTTAGCAAAAAGAGATGAAGAAAAGCCTAGGAAGCGAGAGGGGGCATGAGAGACATGGTCACAGCGCCTCCGGGGTGTTGTTTTTTTGGAAGTAAAAGGCAGTAATAGGGATAATTGAATTATGACTGAAAATCTAGCTAGTGCAGCTGAAGCACTTAACTTTCCTTCCTCATAGTTCTGAAAAGCTGGATGTGATTATCTTAGTGAACAGTCCAGCATAATGAGGTTTACTGGATGTTTCACTGTGCATTGTAATTCTCTTGTTTTGCTGAGACTGACTGCTGTGAGTCATGACAGCAATGTGCAGAGCAAGGATATGAGAGGAAATATGGCCCTGTGGTGGGGGCACTAGCCTGGGATTTGGGACCCATGTTCAATTCCCTGCTTTGCCGCAGGTTTCTCGGGCAAGTCACTTGATCTCTCTCTATTTGCCTGTGGTACAACCGTAATGGGGGCCATATAAGTTGCTTAGCTCTATAGATAGCATGTTGTACTCACTCTGAAGACTCCTGTTCTCTGCATGATGGGTAGATACCGGTAGGCTTGGACCTCACTGCAGTTCTCCATTGTTCAGATGTAGTAGGCCTGATTATGTACTTTTCCTATGCTGGTGAAAAATCTGGAGTGATTCTTTTGGACTGGAGCTACCCCAGTGTAAGTGGGATCAGAATCAGAATTCAAGCCACTTTGGCCAGCCCCCCCAGACTTATGCTGAATGCATCTCATCTGATCTGGAGAATCTATCCTGTTTACACTGGTGTAATAAAGATCAGAATTGGGCCCTAACCTGCCATTATTTTTTAATTTAGGCGCTTCAAAAATCATCCATTGTGAAATTGGCTTATACAATTTCTGACACTGTTGAAAAGCTTTGGTACGTGGTGCATTTTGGTATAAAACTGCAGTGTTTCATCTGTCCTCGAATTGCCTAGAGCCGTGGTTCCCAAACTTGTTCCACCGCTTGTGCAGGGAAAGCCCCTGGTGGGCTGGGCCGGTTTGTTTACCTGCCGCGTCCACAGGTTTGGCCAGTCCCGGCTCCCAGTGGCTGCGGTTGGCTGCTCCATGTTGCCCTTTTTTCTTATCTAGAAGTGCTGGATACATTTCAGTCTTTTTCCTGTTTGGAATCCGTAAGTGTTAGTCCTTCCTACATCAATTGATTCAGCAATTGTGAGCTCATCACACAGAGCTGACAAACAGCCACTACAGTTCCAGGAGGTTTTATTTTAAATGACTTTTCCTTTGGGTTATCTATGGAAATGTGGTATCTTGCATAACAATCTGCTAGGCAGAGGCCTGGCTGCAAGATCAATTAGGGACCAAGCTGTCTTATGTCCTTCAATATGTGAATATTTCCCATAGCAGACTCTATACTGGGGACAAGTGCCCAGGTTTGTTTTATTTTTGTTTTTTAAGTAGAGGATCCATTCGATTCTAAAGAAATTTTGCCGGAAACTTGCCTCCAGTGACTCCCTGAGCAAGACATAAATAGGATAAGTTGTAGGTCACACATTCCTGCAGGCAAGCTCAGATTCTGCCGTCTTCCTCTTGTTATGTTAATCCTCTTTCGCGTGTGTGTTGTCCCCTCACTTCCCCCCAACCCTCTCCAGCTGTACCAAACTGCTACTCTGTCTCTGGTTTCATTCACTCCTCTGGCTGCTCTAATTTTCCTTTATTGATACACTGAGAGTTTCTGTTTCCAGGATGTCTGAAATCTGGAGATGTATCTATGACTGAATGTGGACACTGGGGTGCTTGACTCTTCTCTTCTCCACTTGTTTAACTCCATTGACTTCAAAAGGAATTGCCCCAGATGTATTGTTGGGTAAGCCAGAACAGAATCAAACCCTGCTGTTTGAATATAAACTCAAACTCTGATGGTCAGTGGTAGATCAGGTGCTAAATGCTCACCTTTTCAGGAAATGCACATGTTCCTACAACCAAATACCTAGTTCGCTTATCAAGTCCAGCTCTGGGGAATCAGTGAAGAAGTAGTTCCTTCCAGTAGCACTATCCGAGGATCTGGCCCATTGTTAATTTATGCTTCAGCATTAATAAACAGGCATTTTATTTGTTCTGAATAAAATGTCGTAGGCTGTTCTGATGAATGTAATTCAATTTGCTGTGAATATTGCAGCATCCCTTTTCATACATGTTAAGGCCAGAAAGGGCCATTGTGATCATCTAGTCTGATCTCCTGCAGAACACAGGCCAGAGATTTCACCAGTGATTCCTGTATCGAGTCCAAAACTTCTGGCTGGGCTAGAGCATATCTTTTAGAAATGCTTTGTCTTTCTAGCCTATTCCTTGATGTAGATATCCTAGACAGAAGGACAGATTAATAAAACCAGCCTGCCTGAAGTAAGGAAATACTTCAAGTGTTCAAGCTGCACTTACATTAATTTTTCACAGCTGACTAAGGTAAGCATGTATTATTTCAATGAAACGCGGTGCATAAACAGATTAATAAAATGGTGTTTGGATTTTTTAAATTGGTTTTCGAAGTTCATCAACTCTGATTGTAATCAAACTCTTCCTTGGACAGTATGTAGATCTTTATTATAACATCACTAATAGCCACTGCAAAGATGAACGATCTCAGAAAAGATCTCTACAAACTTTCACGTTAAGTGATGTGTACAGCTGAACCACAAAAATAACTGACTTTCCCAGGCTGAATGTATCTGTGAAAAGGAAATCTGGAAAGGAGTGTCCATTGCTAAATGTAATTTGAAAAAAACAAACTGGGATTCTTGTAAAGAGCTTTGATACACTCTCGGGAATAGCTGCTGCTGTTACTTCTGCTTCTAGGATAGTTCTTAATTATTATATTAGTCAAGTTCATGTTCTAGTGTACATCCTCAGAGTGTAGAACAATCCCGCAGACAACCGAAGTGGAGGGAAGATCTGTGATGTTGCTCCAAACGAATCACCTAAGAAGAGAGGACTTGTAGATCAGATAGTACTTATTGAGACGGGATTATTTTGCAGAAGGTGGCATTTTTTTGAGCTTTTGTAAGTCTTTGCATGTATATTTGAATAGCATACTTGTGCATTGTTTGTAAATTACCCCTTGGTATTTATCACTAGATGTGGTTCGATTGGAGTCTCTTGTAAGCAATATTTTCTTTTATCTGGTTGTTGTATAGGATTGAATTTTGATATACACTGGATTAGAAGAGCCCAAATTAGGTACATTTTATCCGGATAGCACATGAGAAATTTAAAGACAAAATATCTTTCCAGTGAATTTTGAAGTCTCTGTGGAAGATTTTACATCTTGCAAATTCAGACCTGTATGAGGCTGAGTAGTTTTCCTATCATTATTGCAGTTTCTACCAAGCGTTTTTAAAACTAAAGCTTTTGGAATGATGAAAATAGGGTGATGGCGTATTGATAAGGCAGTGAGAGAAAGGTCATTGGGCTGCTGCCTATACGGTACCTGTTCTGTGGAGAAATAAAGGTCTCCAGGTTCCAGTCTGGCATTTTTTGCCAGATGTGCATTCGCTTAAAGGAGACACCCCCCTCTTCCCTGAAAAAAACCCAACCCCAAACCAAAAACCCATGAATATTTTGTTTGCCAGTGTTTTTCATTCTTTAAACCCACTGTTGATTATTTCAGGGAACATTTTATAGTTCTTAAGTATTTTAATATCAAACTGTAAATGAAAAGGTGTTTTTTTTGTTTTTAGTTGTTTGTTTGTTTTTTGCATTATTTCTTGTTTGCAGAATCATTTAAGATATTAGGAAAATTTCTTTTCTATTTATTTCAGTTTATTTTTGTGAGGGACCCACAGAACTGGAAATTTAAGCAAAAATGTACCCCACAGCTAAATTATGGTAGATGTCATTTTAACAGTTTCTATTTTTGTTTTATGGTTGATGCTGTAAATGTATATTTATGAATATTTTAAGAATTTGTTCGATACATATTATGTATGGTTATTGAAAAGTCAAACCGACAACAACATTCTCATTCCATGTTTACTTCCATAGAAAATTGTACAGGTGCCATTGATTTAGAGGTTAATGAATCCTACTGAACTGAAGATCCTGGTACAACTTTACCTGTGGTCTTGCTAACTCGCCTCCATAAGCACGTATGAGGTCACTGGTCAGCTATTGCTTGTATACATAATAATTCTTAGCATGAAGGTCTGTTTATAGCTGAGGAGGGCACTTGCTGTTGCAGGATTTCAAAAACCCTTATTTTCAAAGCATTAGATTTTCCAGACAATTTGGGATTTCAGGAAATGTTTTGTAAGAGGACATTCCACACACTCTCAAATCTGGCTGGGTCAGAGTTCAAAAGGGGTACAGTGAAATGCTTTCTCTACTTCTGATCCTCCAGAGTATTTTATATCTAATAATGATATGAACAGTAGTTCCTACCTGCATGTCACGTTCACCTCGATGTATCAGTGTTTGCCTCATTTCCTCTTGATCACACTGCATGTACACATGGCTGTTTAAAACACTTTAATAAGAAAACAGTCTAGAAACAGTCTTAATTTTAGCATGACAAGGTGGATGAGGTAATATATTTTATTGGACCAATTTCTGTCCAATAAAAGATGTTACCTCACCCATCTTGTCTCTCTAATATCCTGGGACCATCACGGCAACAACAACCCTTCATTTTAGCATATCTGTTGTTATCGTAAATCAAACACGATCAAAGTGCTGGCCTTCCGAATATTACTCATCTAGAGTAACCTGTCCTTTTTTGCTTTCTTAGTATCTCTGAGGTGACTATCAGCTTCCAAGGTCCACCTGTCTAGTGGCTATCTTACTGGAACCGGTTCTCCAGTCTTTTACACCATTTAGACATCACTGTGACTCCACTGAAGTCAGTAGGTGGTAATTTCCCATGTTAGCCAAACATCTCTTTGCTACCATATGGCTGAGATGCAGCCCTCATGCACAAAGACATTGGTTGAGGCCCAGTTCACTGGCTAATAGATCAACATTTAGAGTAATATCCTTAACCTCTACCCACAAAGACTAATTACTACCCCTCTAGTTATGTGCTTTTAACAGGCCCATTCACAACAACTTAGCGTCTTCTTTCAGTCCTGTCCTCCAAATCTCTCTCAGCAACATCTGACATTTCAAACTTGCTGGACACCTGTTTCATTCATTTCTTTAGCACACCTTCTTTCTCCATTCCTTTCTCATTTGCTCTCCCTAGTGTCAGCTCCTTACTTTGTCCTGCTTCTCTTGATTGATGCTTATCCTGAAAATAACACAACTTTCCCTCTCCCCTTCTTGTGTCCCCTGACTCTCATCAGATGGGCAAAAGGAGAACAAGAGAGCTTGTTTGTGGTAGATGCCATGGACCTGATTCTGCTGTTACTTACCGACTGGTGCAACTCCTTTCATATAAATGTGTTACTCCCGATTTACCCTGGTCTGAGAGCAGAATGAGCCTTGTTGTTGCCAAACAAAGAAATTTACTTTGAGCTTTAATCATTCATGTGCAAAGAGGTGTGAGTTGTTTTCTCCTTGCCAGGGATCTATGATAATCTGAGGTGATGTAGTTTGCTCCTATGATCCTGTGTAAAATTTCACTCCTGGGAGAATTCTCCACCACTGTGCAGTGAAGAATTTTGCAGAAATTGAACACGCGTGCAGAATTTTCTATCCCCCACCAAAATGGACTGCAGTACTGCTAGCTGCCACTAGGGGCCACTGGACTCGGCAGAGCCCAGCTTGCACATAGAAGACACTGCTGGAGGGAGGAAGAGGGAGTTAGAGGGTTTCTGGCAGCGGCAGTTCCCTGCATGCCCTGAGGGAAGGAGAGGGCCGTGTGCAGGAAACTCTGTGCAAGCCTGGGACCAAGCATCAGGCTGTTTCTCCCTCTGGATCCCTGGGCTCGGGGTGGGGGATGGGGCTCTGTGGGGGGGAGGGGATGTGGCTACTTGGGCCGGGAGGGCCCCGCAGGTGGGCTCTGGGGAGGGGTTGTGGGTTTCTGGCCCCACAGCTGGGCTCTGAGGGGGGAGAAGGGGACAGAGAAAGAGGAGCTGGGTTGTCATAGGGGTTTCTTTAACACTCTACTCCCAGGGGAATTTTTGGGTGTGTCTGTATTGTTACAGGCATACTTGCTGACAGCTATTTTGAAATAAATTACCAAAATAATTGAAACTGGCGTGATTCTGCAGAAGTAGTAAAAATGATTTTCCATATCAGTTGGTTTATTAATCAGTGCTGCAGCCTCTTCTTTGCTGGATCATCCCAGAGGGAATGTTGCTGTGCACTGATTTCACATACTGAGGATATTTCCTTCAGGTTAGGAGCTATTCGAGTGAATAGTTACGTTGAAGCATGCGGAAGACTCAAGCTGCCTGCCTAACAAAATGCTAAAGGACAGGACAGTGTGAGCTATGAGTCAATTTCCAAACAGTTCAGTGCTTCACCTGGTGGGGAGTAGCCTGTTTGCTGAGGATGGCTTCATGGCTGGTGAAGACGAGATCCTTCGTGTTAGGTTTCTCCTCTTCATGTTCATAGTAAGATATTGTAAAAATTCTTTCATGAACAAAGTAAAAAATATATATAGATGAAGACATGAACAGTGAAACCTTATGCTTCAGGGCATCAGTGGATTGCTGCAGGGGCGAAGAGGAAAATTTCTCTTCACAGTACCAGATACTACCTTGTTAGTGAGGTTTTCATTTTAGATATTGGCGTCTTCCAAGACAGGATACCAGGACCATACCAGATCAATGTGCCTATGTAGCAATTTGTACCTTTCCATAAGCCTTACAAGAGCTACATGTGTCTTGGTTTCCTCTTCCTCCCCAGCATGCAAAAGGACCTGATATTGGCCCTACTCTCTTTCCCTCCTAGCATGTATATATTTTTATTTGCTCCTGGCTTTGTAACATTCTATAAGTCTGCCACACTATTTCCCAGTGTATGCCAGGTTCTGGCTAGTGGGGTGGGGGGAGAATCTCTGTTGTTGAATTTCCTTCAAGACCTTACTCTTGATTCTTTTACTGTAAGTCAGAGCTTTGCAAGCCAGAAGAGGCTTGGTCTGTCTGTGAAGCAGAATACTAAATCAGTGTTTATCACCAGAACGGTGGTGGTGGTTGAGCAATGTACCATCTGATAGCTGTTTGATGGGCTTGTATGAAACGAGTTGGAGGTGATGAGGTCAATGAATAGAACAGAAAAGATACAGCCCCAGCCTTAGTGAACAAGTGACCACATCACAAGAACCATGACCACAATTGGCACCAATTGACCCCCTTATTAATCATATCAGCAGACCGGCTGAATTCCTCTCTTAACCCAAAGCAGTGGTTGGTCTCTCCAGATCAGGAATGAGGCTGAGAGGAGCAGTGAGTAGAAAGTGTATATTGCTACTGTACCTTCCCAGGTAATACAGAATGGCAACCAGCACCTTCACTTAAAAGAAAAAGAAAGCAACTCCCTTTCTAACTGTTACTGGTGAAGAGTCCTAACCGAAGCCAGACTAAGCTCCCACATAGTTTATCAGGTGGCAGTATTAATGTCACTGGGTTCCCTGCAGCCTGCTGGCCATGTCATCCATCCTTGGAAAGATGAGGAAACTTGGCAGTTCTGATGTGGAGGACTCTGAAGTCACGGACGAGCACACAGATGGTGAGAATTCCTTTCTGGGAACCCCTGACAGCCTTCAGGGTAGCCAGAGCACCAAGGTACAGCAGCTGCCCAAAAGCAACATCTTTGCTAGACGAGGCCGCTTTGGGATGGGGGACAGCGATAAGAACATGGCGCCCATGGACTCCTTGTACCAGATGGACCACCTGGTTTCTGCTCCCGTCATCAAGTTTAATATCAATATGGAAAGGGCAAAAATACACAATCAGTTTGCCAAGTAAGTTCCTGATATATTGGATATATATTATGACAGGGGTTGGGCTGCATAACTCAGCATTTACCCATTGCACCAAAGTATTTGCTTTTACAGCAGATATTTCAGTATTTCCTACGCTTTAAAGAATGGGAAGTATCCCAAATACTATGGTACATTTAATGACTATTGCCCATCCTGGAGTTGTATCTCTGAATACAATCTACTCTCCAAATGAATCAATAGGAGTGAACTCAGTGCCTCCAGGAATCAAACCCTTTGGTGTCTTTCTCAAAATTAGTGGGCACCTTTGAAAATGTTGCCCTGAATCATTTACCCAAAGCTATACAGTGAATCCGTGGTAGAGCTGGGGTTAGAACTTGGGAGTTCTTAGCTCCCAGGAGCGTGATCAGATGTTAGACTTAGTTGCTTAACTGGATTTGAGTTCTTGTTCTTAACTTTTCACCAGTAAAAACATAATTTCACCAGTAAATCTGTTTGTCTAAACATTTATGATCTTATAGACTGTACAATTCATATATGTAATATTCACTAATGTGTGTGCCACTGAAAGCCAGTAATGGAAGTATAATTGGTGGTTTTTAAGAGACTTGCTTAATCCTTACGTTTCAGTAACTAAATGTATCTTTGTTAGGCTCCTATCTACCAATTCCATTGCAAGCTGCTCAGAAAAAGCTTTCAAGTTCTATGATCGCAGAAGGATCTTTGATGCTGTAGCCCAAGGTGACACAAGTGATCTGAATGACCTGCTGATCTATCTCCATGAGACCCGGAAGCATCTCACAGACAATGAGTTCAAAGGTACCCAGTAGTGTCAGATACATCCAAATGCCAATTCCCTCTTCCAGCAGCGCTGCTGAGGTTAAAAGATCAGCATGGTGTTAACTTAAATACATGGTAAGACATGGCAGGGGGTTCTGTGTCATGCAGGAGTTTCCCATAGACTGGGCAATTCTCTATAAAGATGCTGGAAATTTCAGAAAAGTTTGAGAGGTTATTTGTGAAACCCTAAATGTCCGTAGGTTCTTCCATCCATTCAGAAGATCCCAGATCCCTTGTTATTACTGCATGCCTAGGTGTCAGAGGGCAGGTTTGTAATGCCCCCTTTTATAGCTGTAACCCTTTGTGTTACAGAGCCGGAAACTGGGAAAACCTGCTTATTGAAAGCCATGCTGAATCTGCATGATGGGAAGAATGATACGATTCCCCTGCTTCTGGAAATTGCAGAGAAGACAGGCAATCTGAAAGAGTTAGTTAATGCAGAATATATTGACAACTACTACAAGGGTAAGAGAGGCAGCTGGAAGAATGTCTGGCCTTGCCTGAGCCTAAGTCTGTATAGAAAGACTGAAGATTGGTTACACAGGACCCCTGAGCCCTTTAGACGTTTCTCTGTATGTGACCAAGAATGAAGCTCTGGTTCTAGGAAAGCAGAACCACAAAGTGCCAGAGAGCCTGACGATTAGTCAGCACTTGTATTCCTGAAATACCTGGATCACACCTGCTATTTATGCCAGTGACATGTTTGGTTAATGTGGTCTAATTTTCTTTCCTTTCTAGCTGCACATTGCTGGAATAGGGTTGGGAGCACATTGGCAGGGGTGCAAGGAAGCCTGTGTTTGCTGCCTCTGTGGGCTCCATTCTGTTGATAAATAGAGCACTTCAGTCTCCAGTGATGTTCAGTTTGTCCCTTTTCACCAGCATTGCATTAACCTCTGAAGGAAGAGCCTGTAGTGTCTGGCAGCTGTTTCTCTGTGTTATGTGATGTGAGATTTTCATGGTCTGATGCGTGTTTCCCTAGGTCAGACTGCTCTCCACATTGCCATCGAGAGGAGGAATATGTACTTGGTGAAGCTCTTGGTCCAAAATGGAGCAGATGTTCATGCAAGAGCCCACGGAGAGTTCTTCAGAAAAATCAAAGGGAAACCGGGCTTTTATTTTGGTAGGGAAAACAAGGAGCATGATACATGATTTCAGTCACTGATCAAGTAACCAAGAGAGTTGTCCCAAATGTGAGCTGTTCAAATACTCCTGATTATGGGGGACTGGATGACCCACAAATAGCAAGGGGGCTAATCCAACCTTCCCTAGTATTTCCCTAATGGGGACTGGGATTACAAAGGAGCTAAGGCAGTTAGGCATGCATTTCCCATTGATATTCAGTGCAAGATGGGTACCTAACCTCATTTGTCTTCTGAACTACCTCTGTATCTCTTGATGGGTTGTATCATTATTAAAGGCACCTTCTAGCCCTGCACTCAATATTTCTATAGCCATCTGTTTTCAGTGGGAAGAGGATATTATAATCCAAGCACTTTTTTTTTCTGCCTAAAACTTAGTGTGTGAGGTCCCAACACAAGAAGTCTTTTTGTGTGTGTGTGTGTGTGGAAAACTCCCTTAAGACATTCAGTCCTTTTAACCAAAATACATAGGGACCATTCAGTGTGCATTTCTAATTCGAGAATTCTTTTTTTTTCAACTCTTCGTATGCTGGGTCCAGATAACCCCAGTCTATATTGATTAGCAAGGTATGAACATGTTCCCTAGTGAGTGACATTCATCCATGTTTAGAGGGCCTGCACAAGTTTTATGCAGTGCTTAAGTCCTATAGGGAAATACAATTTTTACAATGAGACTATGATTTGGTACAGTATTTGATGGAGAACTCTCACCCCTGTCTGGTCATGGTGGGAGGTGGAGACTTGTACATTCTCCTTCGCTTTTAGGCTCATAAAGGTGACTTTTGTACATATGGTGAGTTTTCTGACCAGTGGTTCATGTTGCTTGCCATTAGGTGAACTCCCTCTTTCCCTGGCTGCCTGCACCAACCAGCTAGGCATTGTGAAATTTCTCCTGGAGAATCCGTATCATCCAGCCAATATAGCTGGCCAGGACTCTATGGGCAATACAGTTCTGCACGCCCTTGTGGAGATTGCAGATAACACCAAAGATAACACCAAGTTTGTAACAAAGGTGTATAACAACATTTTGATCGTTGGTGCCAAAATTAACCCGATGCTGAAGCTGGAAGAGATCACTAACAAGAAGGGACTGACTCCTTTAACCCTGGCTGCAAAGAAAGGGAAGATAGGGGTAGGTGGACACATACCTGTTACCCTTTCAAATGACACACAGTATAATCAAAACATTTACACTGGGTCCATGTCATTACTTGCTGCCTGGGCCTCGCAGACCGAGATGGTGGAAAACTTTGCAGGACTTAACACTGGAGTTTAAAAAGCAAAGCTTTGGCATAGTCTAGATCATGTATCCAGAGGGAGTCATGTAGTACCACTACATGTATGTCAGCTTAGATGGAAACAGTAAAAGTGCCCTGGCTGCTATCTCAGGTGGAGTAGGAAGCGCATCTTTGATTGGCTGACGTGGCCAATTCCAAAATATTTCCCATTCACCAAGACAGTGACCTCAAAGGGATATGAAACAGGTGCCTCTAGATGTCTGTTTTAGGTTTCAGAGGCCAAAGATAGTCCCAAATCCTAACTGGAAGAGATCAGAGACACTTCTTTGTGTTACTGCATTAGCCCATTTGCCACATTCATATTGCCCATTCTCCAGAACCCAATGAGATCACTGGCTTTTGGATAGTGCAAGCTGTGAGCTGTACAGTATCCCAATGGCTTGATATCAGTGCAGTTAAGCCAGGGAGGAATCTGACCTCCTGTGTTGTTGAGAAACTGAGTAACAAAAAATCTACCACAGCTGAAATGTTGGTCACATATTATTCTTTTATGATTAGATTTTCGCCTATATCCTTAGACGAGAGATCAAAGAGCCTGAGTGTAGGCATCTGTCTAGGAAGTTCACCGAATGGGCCTATGGACCCGTCCACTCATCTCTTTATGACCTGTCCTCCATAGACACATGTGAGAAAAACTCAGTGCTTGAGATCATTGCGTATAGCAGCAAAACACCAGTGAGTATGAAACCTCCTCTACACGTTCTTACTGGGTTCAGTGGTCAGCTGCGTTCTGTACAGTGCATGTCTCTGAAGGTTTGCATCCTTAGTTACAAGTAAATAGTGATCAGGAACAGTGCAGAGATGTAATTTTGTTCTTGGCACGAGTCTATGCATTGACATTCCTTTTGCCCACCTGACTGTGGAAGCTAATCCCAGGACTCTTTATTGCAAACATTCCCCTTCGGCTTGAAGCCAGCAGTACTGTTCACAGGAGTGTTTGCTCAGACAAGTAAGAGTATGGTCATGCCATACAGCAAGCCCCTGTGTTGTATGTCATTCCCTGGCACTCTTTTGGGTTCCTGAGAGAAACATTTTATAGTTAGAGCAGGGGACTGGGAGACAGGCCTCCTGGCTTCTGTTCTCAGCTCTGCTCCTAATTCACTGTGCAACCCTGGACAAATCATTCTACTTTAGTTTCCCTATCTGTGAAGCAGGAATAATGACACTTCCCTGCCTTCTGGGGATTGGAGAATGTGTTCGCTATGGTCAATGAGGTTTCATTTACTGTTTGCAAAGCCCTTTGGCAGGTGCTCTCTCATCTTATGTGTGTATTGGCTTCTTTGGGACTCGCATTTCTTCTCTTTCTCGTCCCCCTCGCAGAATCGCCATGAGATGCTGCTGGTAGAGCCCCTGAACAGGCTGCTGCAGGACAAGTGGGACCGATTCGTCAAACGCCTATTTTACTTCAACTTCTTTGTTTATGCCATGCACGTTATCATCCTCACCATTGCCGCCTACTTCAGACCTGTGGAGAAACATGGAAAGGTACTTCACTGGTCATGCTCATCAGTGTGACCACCCCAGAGATGAATTCCCAGGCATGCCTGCCATGTTCATGGTGCCAGAGCTTAAAAGGTTCTTCCTTCTTTTCTGAGTGAGGAAGAGAAAGGGCGTAGAGGAAGGATTCCTCCTCCAGCCCCTCCTTGGAGAACGGAGGAAGCAGTGCTTTTAGGGACCAATCCTAGGGGAAGCCAAGCACCTTCAACTGCTCAGCAGACAGGTCCTTTTCCATCTTCAGCTGTGCTGACCCTTTGCTCCTGTGTTATGCAGCCTCCCTTCAAATTTGAATACACCACTGAGGAGTGTTTTCGAGTCACCGGAGAGATCCTGAGTGTGCTGGGAGGTCTCTATTTCTTTTTCAGAGGGGTAAGAGCTTTGAAATGTCTCTTTAGAGCCATGTGGATAGGTGGGAGCCAAAAATAGGTGCCCCCTTTGATTTGGGCTACTTGCTATTCGAGTCCATCCCTCACTCGAAAGCTGCAGATAGTTTTCAATGGCATGGCCAGGAGCTGTCAGGTTTCTACTGAGCTACAAAGCTAAAAGAAAAGGAGTACTTGTGGCACCTTAGAGACTAACAATTTAGTTAGTCTCAAAGGTGCCACAAGTGATCTTTTTCTTTTTGCAGCTACAGGCTGCAACACGGCTGCTACTCTGAAACCTGCAAAGCTAAGGTGCAGTTGCCTGTCATGCTACTGTGTGAGAAGGAAGGCCCTACAAAGTCTAGGAGTGCCTGAGCACAGGAACTAGCCGAGACAAGGTTTAACGGGGTACTGAATATAGGCCAGGGCCTGCACCATTAAGGACTTTAGAGATCATCAGTGCTATTTTAAACACAAACTGTTACTGTGTGAGCTGTAGCTCACGAAAGCTCATGCTCAAATAAATTGGTTAGTCTCTAAGGTGCCACAAGTACTCCTTTTCTTTTTTCGAATACAGACTAACACGGCTGTTACTCTGAAACCTGTTACTGTGTGGTGGCCAATGTAAAGAACGCACAGCAAATACAATGTGATCACAGTTGCTCAAACCAGTGAGCAAATGGGCTGCTGTCTTCCACCCAAGCTGCAAGCTCCAGAGTAGTGCTACACTGAGGGGATAACCCTAATTGAAGCTCATGCTTACTGGAATGTGTGTTTCTTTTGAGAGGTCCTTGTGGTGAGCTAACTTAGGGTGAGCTGTTTTTCTTTTCCCAGCTTGGCCCTGGCTCAGCAGACCTCCCGAGCACTTACAGGGGCAATGGTTGCAGTAGCATTTCCAACAAGTGTGATCCAGATAACAGTCAGCACTTAGATACAGAGTGATGGGTCCCCCCGGCAGATTCGCAGTGGAAATCTACTTGCCAGCCTGAAACTGACCTTTCTTCTCCTTTTTTTGCAGATACAGTATTTCCTGCAGAGGCGGCCCTCATTGAAGACTCTGCTAGCTGACAGTTACAGTGAGGTTCTTTTGTAAGCTTCTCAGCAACTTCTTTATTTGCCTTTGAATGTGGCATTTAGGAGCCTGAGGGACTCATGGCCTTGGCTTGAGCCAGGCAGCTCATGTACAGGCTTTGAAATAAGCACAGTGCTTTTCATCCCCCAGTTCTCCTAGCACTTTACACAGGTGGCGCCAGGTCATAACCCTCATTTACAGGTGGGGAACGTGAGGTGCTGAGAGGTTTACTGACTGGGTCCCGCAGCAGAGCCAGGAATAGATCCCAGGACTCTTGACTTGCAGTCCAATGCCCTGGGCACTGGGCCAAGCTGAAACCTCTCTTGTCCCCAATGGTACCTTCCGCTTTACTCTATTGGAGTCCTCTGCCTTCTCCAGTCGGAAGGCTGCTACACAGGGCAGCTTCCTGAACTGCTGCCAGTTCTGTGGTGAGAGAGAGGGAGTACCAGAGAGAGCAGCGCTCGAGGACAACACAGAGAATTGTGGCTTGTCTTGCTGACACCCTGCAAGGCAGAAGAACAGCAGTGGGGTTGGAGAAACAGGGATATGTGGGAAACTTGGGAGTTATCAAGGGGAGAGGAATTGAGGAGGGTGCAGAAAACAAGTGAAGCATGAAAGGAAAGAATCTTTCAAGGGATGGAGGTTGGCCTAGGAGGACATGCCTGTCCAGGTGGGTTCTAATGGGCTTTTGGGGAGTTCCTGAGCCCACTGCTTATGTCTTCATCCCTCCTTTCTTGCCTAACTGGGTGGATCTGCACTCTGCTTGGACCATGCTTGTCTTTCAGCTTTGTCCACTCGTTGTTACTGTTGAGTTCAGTGGTGCTGTACTTCTGTGGCCAGGAACTTTATGTGGCATCCATGGTGTTCTCCTTGGCACTGGGCTGGACTAACATGCTGTACTACACCCGAGGCTTCCAGCAGATGGGAATTTACTCTGTCATGATTGAGAAGGTCAGTCTAGGGAGCAGCTGGCAAGCACTGCTGAATTTTCACAGAGCCACCGACTCAACCTTATGGTTTAAACCAGGGAGAGCAGCTTTATTTTCACCGTGTGGGGGAGGGGGGGGAATCTACTAACTGTTCCAGTGAGTCTGAAAAGGCTCATGTCCGTTAACTCTCCTCTCCTCCATTATTTTCAGGCCTTCTCCACAAAGAAGTCTGACCTCTTCATGTGGTCTAGCCAAGCAGCCTATAGAGGGGGACAAAGAACCACACTGTCTTAGCTTGATTCACACATGAAAAGTTGAAAATATATTTGGCATTAAATATATTGCATATGCATGTAATAGGTTTTATGAATAATGCAAAGGAAATGTTCTCTATATTGAAAGCCAGTACTAGGAAATGCAGTCATGGTGTAAGGCAAGGGCAGTGAGTTCACACTGTATAGTTCCTTCTTGGAGCCAAATCAGGACCTTCCACCACTCTTGGTTGCAGTTTGTGTTAGAGTCCTATAAAATGTTCTGTTTCCATGTTGCAGATGATCCTGAGGGATTTATGTCGTTTCATGTTTGTCTACCTAGTATTTCTCTTGGGATTTTCCACAGGTAATGTCACCCTGGGAGTTATTTTTTCTTAGAGAATCAATGAGATTTAGCAAAAATTACCTTTTCAGTTAATTTAGAATTCCCTTTACCAACTAGAAACTAAGAAATCTACATCACGCCCCCGTACAAAATCTCTACCACATAAAAAAATAAAGAATACTATTACTTAGCATTTAAATGGGGCTTTTTACCCATAGATCTCAAAGTGGCTGGCCAAGCAGCATTATTCCCATTTCACAGATGGAGAAACTGAGACACCACATTTTCAAGTAATCTCTAATTTTGGATGCCTCCATGTTGGGTGCCCAACTTTAGAATCCTGGGGACTGATTTTTCAGAGCTTCTGACTCCCCACAACTCCACCTGCAGTCGATGGCCGTCAATATATTGTGTCTAATCAGATACATCTTTGCAAGTTTTTCATTGTTTGCAAAATGAGCATGATCTCTGAGTAACTTTTTCTTGTATACATGGCTCCTCCCATCTGCAACAGCTGTGGTGACTCTGATTGAAGATGACTATGAGGGACAAGAAAATAACAGCTCTCTCTGCACCCGATCAGTCCAGCTGAAGCGTGGCCGCATGTCATACAACAGTCTGTATTACACCTGCCTGGAGCTGTTCAAGTTCACCATTGGCATGGGAGATCTAGAGTTCACTGAGAACTACAGGTTTAAGTCTGTCTTTGTCATCCTGTTGGTCCTCTACATCATCCTCACCTACATTCTCCTGCTCAACATGCTGATTGCGCTGATGGGGGAAACTGTGAACAAAATCGCACAAGAGAGTAAGAGCATCTGGAAACTCCAGGTTTGTCGATCCCCCAAGGGTTCTGGTTTTATGTTGGAACTAGAAAGAGAACTTGGGGGATAAGCACTTTAAGGGGAATCTGGAGGGATTGGTATGTTTCTAAACTTGCAGATTTTCATGGCTTTCGATCTCCTGATTCCTTACCCATGAGCACAAGCCTGTATGACTGTCCTTGGCCCCTTTCCTCATCTGGTGTATGATGCACTGTTTAAGCAGATGTTCTCGATGTACACTGAATATTTCACAGATGTTTGCAGTTTAAGAAAATAAATATTTTTATTATTAGACAATAACAAAGTCAAAAACCAGAAGGCATTTAGGCTCTTGACACTGGAAAACTATGATCAGAATATGAAAAGATAGAGATTATGCATTGGATGAAAGCAAGTGCCTTCTGCCAGGTTTGCAGACAATGTCATGTCAGCTTTTGTGTACGAAAAGAAACCCTGTAGTTCTAACTACATAACAGTAATCATCCATCGTTTTAAAAGACACACTTCTAGAGAAATTTCCTGTGTTTGTGGTTGGCGTGATCATTGCCCTAGGCTGACAATGCAGGTGAAAGTTCGGGGATTCTTGTTTTATAAAGAAAGGACTCAACATTTGTATAAATATAGTTAAATGCTAGCTGTTCCCCACTCCCCTTGCTTTTTTCAATTGGTAGAGAGCCATCACCATCTTGAATATTGAAAACAGCTACCTGAACTGCATGATAAGCTCATTCCGATCCGGGAAGCGAGTCTTAGTGGGAACCACGCCTGATGACAAGGACGATTACAGATGGTGTTTCAGGTAACCTGGTTTTATTTTAAATGGACAATCTTTTACAGAAACATATCTACAGGCTGGGACGGCTCAATAACTGGTAATGGGATGCAGAGCTCTTAAACTTAGGATGACCAAAAATTACACTAAGTGATAGCTGTTCAGTGGCCTGAGTGAAATAGGTTCTTAGTCCAATTCGCAATAGACTTGGTCCAGCCTGCTGGGTCTGAGAAGGGCCAGAATGCCAAGCAGACCTTCTATGTTAAAATAGCAGCATTGTGTCCTCTCATTGCTGTCAGACTCAAAGCAGCATCATAATTCAACGGATAATGAACAGATACTGCAACTGAGCCTTTTTCTTTCGATATCTGATTCTACGTTGCTTTACTTCTTGGGCCACTGTGACGCAAACTGCTCAGTGGGGAGAATCCTAGTGGAGTGCAGAGATTGAGTATCTGACCTATGCAACAGGGACGTCTATGGCATTCCCTGCCAAACCGTGAAGCGTTGGCAGAACTGTTACACAGCAGGCCTGCGATAGCCGGAACTCTTCCTTGTGTGGTGATTGGTTAGTGGATCTGCATACTCATGGATTCACCAGCCCACAGCCAACCCTCTGCCCTGGGACACAAGGACAGAGTGTGACCATGGAATCCGTTGGTGTTTCTCTGCATAGTATGATATAAATTTAATTGAGTCAGGCTGGTTTCTCCTCAGGTGAACGTTACAGAATTCTTTGTGGACAGTTGCCTCGGTCCTCAGGCTGAGAGTGGCCTTTTGCAAATATCCAGTAGATGGAGAATTTTATTTGGTATATTAGGGACTTTAATACAGAATATTAAACCCACAGGAGCTTTAATCAGCCACAAGGATTAGGCCAGCACCATTCTACAACACTTTACTTCACAAAAATTCCAGGATTATTGCTGTGTACCTTGAGTACTTCAAGAGTAGTAATTACTATTCTACAAGAATTATCTATGAGTAATTTGTCCACACAGAGAACTGGTTGCGTGACAAAGTTATACTGTGCATGAGGTCCTTGAGACTCTCGATCCCTTTTTGGAGAATAAATTAGATCCCCTTCAACATGACATCACTCTTTTTCTCTCTCCAGAGTCGATGAGGTGAACTGGTCCACGTGGAACACTAATCTGGGCATAATCAACGAGGAGCCCGGATACAGCGTGGGCTTGAAGCGAAACTCAAGTTTTTCTTTTAAGTCTAGCAGAGGTGAGGAATCCATGCATGGAAACACTCTGGTTCTTCCCATATTCTGACGATAGTAGACTATACATTTGGTTATAAAGGCAGCGTAATGTAGTGCAAGTTTATACATCTCTTAGTGAGACTTCCAATAGCTACATGAACTGCTGTTAAATGAACACAGTGGGCAAAAGGATTAAAATGAGCTAACCCTGTATTCATTTTGCAGTTTTATTTTTTGGAATTCTCTAGCTCCCTCAAATTCCTCACTCTGGATGTTTTTGGATGGTGTGTAATGAGTGGCACACCTTGGTGAGCTGGGTAGAGATGGCAGCAGTGTATCATAGGAGCCACTCTCTGATGCCCCAACCCCACAGTTCAGTAGCTCACTAGCCAGCGCAGAAGAACCCCAGTTCATAGATCAGTGGATGCACTTGTCACCTTAAAAGAATGGAAAACTGACAGAAGAATAAAACTCTTAAAAGAATAAAATCTTCACTTGTGCTTTATATTTATATCAGCTTTCCTCTGTTTTGGAAACCAGGAATATTCTAGTCTGTTTCTATAGGAAAAAAACATTAATAGCCACTTTGCTTATAAGTTTCAGGGAAAAACTGGAAGACCTTGGTTCCACTTTTGAGAGATGGGAGCAGGCGAGAGGAGGCACAGAAACAGCCAGAAGAAGCCAAGTTAAAACCCATTTTGGAACATGATTATGAGCCTGAAGACTCTGGGGCAAGGAAGTCTGTGTAGTTTTTTTGTTTGTTGTTGAATATAATTGTTCTTAAGACGAAAGTTAATTATAATTGTTTTTAAGTGTATTGTCTGTGTTCACAGACCATGGACTTGGAGCCCTTTATGAGAATAGGGCATTACTGCAAAAGGACTGAGGAAGTTACTGTATGTAATAACTCGTTAAACATGCTAAGTAAACAGCTTGTTAGTTAAGACCATGTTTCCATAGTTATTTCCAACATAAGTCTGCCAAAAATTGGTCGTGTCTCCATTACTGGTTAGGTATTTATCTCCAGATCAACCACACTAGAAGGCTCTCTCTTGAGCTTTGTACATCACACATGCTGGTTAAAAGCAGGAAATAAACTTGAGTATTTTTGCCCACAAGGAGTTTTCCTCACCTTCCAGTGCAAAAACTACAGATGGCCTAGACCTTGAGGTTTCCTACCTGGCCCAAACAAGAGACATAAAAGTCTCTATTGGATTTCACTGCTTGCTCCCCATCTCCACATCCTAACTGACCCTTGGGAGGCTCCTCAACTGCTTGGTGGAATGCTCTATAGCAGTCTTCTGCCTGTGGGACTTCTCTGGGATAGAAAGAATGTCACAGCTTCTAACACGGGTACTCAGGCTGCAGTGAGTTCGATTTAAGTTTTCAGTCATCACACAGTTTGTAGCACTGATACAGAAATATGGTTTTATTGAATAGGTTTTAACTTAATCTTTACCATACCCCAAAATTACAGCAATCACTGTTGTTTTGGTTATTGGACAGAATCTATTATCAACTCCCTGAGAAACAGTCCCCAAAAGCTAACACATATTATGCCAGTACAGGTATGCAATATCGGCGGGTATGATTTGTAGAGCCCTGCATGGATACAAAATATATATCCGCGGATATAAATCAGTTGCTGCGCAGTGCCCTGCACTGGCAGCTCCTCCAGCATGGCCACTGGGGTGGGCACCTGTGGGCAAGGAGCCCCATGGGCAGGGCTGGGAACAGTACAGCCATGCAGGAGAAGCTACCAGTGTGGGGCATTGGCTCCTGAGAGTGGATAAGCTTTCGTGAGCTACAGCTCACTTCATCGGATGCATACTGTGGAAAATACAGAAGATGTTCTTATACATACAAACCATGAAAAAATGGGTGTTTACTACTACAAAAGGTTTTCTCTCCCCCCACCCCACTCTCCTGCTGGTAATAGCTTATCTAAAGTGATCACTCTCCTTACAATGTGTATGATAATCAAGTTGGGCCATTTCCAGCACAAATCCAGGATGGCCCAACTTGATTATCATACACATTGTAAGGAGAGTGATCACTTTAGATAAGCTATTACCAGCAGGAGAGTGGGGTGGGGGGAGAGAAAACCTTTTGTAGTGGTAAACACCCATTTTTTCATGGTTTGTATGTATAAGAACATCTTCTGTATTTTCCACAGTACGCATCCAATGAAGTGAGCTGTAGCTCACGAAAGCTTATGCTCAAATAAATGGGTTAGTCTCTAAGGTGCCACAAGTCCTCCTTTTCTTTTTACGAATACAGACTAACACGGCTGTTACTCTGAAACCTGTCATTAGTGTGTATGTTTCTAATATAGCAAAACTTGTATGTCTTGTGATCTGTATTCTTTTCTGCCTTTGTCAGAGTGATCTCATGGTCTTGGATTGTATCATATTCCAGTGGCTAGTAGTGTGATCATACTTACATTCTTATCCATCAAGTAAATGGCTACTATAAAAATGTAAATTTGCCCCACAGGAAGCCAGAGGTTTCCACCTTCTGCCTCATGGAGAGACTGCTGCAAAATAGGTACAGTGGTGTTGGGAGCTGCCATCTGCTGAAAGAAACCGGGAAGGAAACAAGAGAAAAAAGTTAGACTGTGAGAGAATACTGTGATTCACAGTCCTTTGTCAAGGGGTGACTGATGAATATAAGAGAGGAAAGCACTGACAAAGAGCAAGTAGGGTGTCAAAGGTAGATTAAATCTCTTTTTATTTCTCTAGTCAAGGACCAGTTAAGTAAATGGTCTCATATGCTCAGGGTTTTTATTCAGAGACTGATGGTAAAAGCTAAAACTAAAAAAAAAAAAAAAAAAAAGCACTTTCATCCAGGTTGCCTTTATAAACCAAGGCTCTAGGTTTTCTATAGTTGCACTTTGTCATTTTTAGCTAATTACAGTGTAATGGGTGTTTCTGTACTGAGAATGTTCTCTATCCTGGTTACAAACAGTGGACAACTCAGAGGGGCAGTATAAAATCTTCATCAGTGCTCTGAATGTTATGGGCCCGCAATATCAGACAAGGAAGTTATATGTGAGGCCACAACTGTGGGTTGGGGAAAAAGGGACTTCTAACTAGAGAAATACCCCTTTAGGCAACGCTAACAAGATTTGTTTAGTTCACAGTGTTGGGAGCTACTATAGCTTGTGGTGTCTTTATTTCCCATTCATTTCAGTGATCTCTTTCTGTCTTTTTTGTTGCTAGAGGCCCCAGAGATCAGAAAACTGTCTCTCCTTATCACTGTCTTATCAAGTGAAAGAGTAAATGGTAAAGGAACAAGCCCAGGAGCATATAAGTTTATATTCGCTCTATTAATGTGAGTCAGCATTTCCTCCTTATAGAGTACTCTGGTCCTCTTCTTACTCTCTGCAGCTTCCTCTGACATCTGAAACTAAGATGAGGTTTGAAGGTGTGATCTAAAACTCACTGAACTCATTGGAAAGACTCTCAGTGACTTGAAGGGGCTTTAGATCAGGTCTTTTAGGCGGTGTTAGTTAAGCCTTCTCATCTCTCATAGTGCTCACTGACACACCATGCCTGTATTCTGAGACTCCTCCCAAACCCACAGTGCAATACCAGCCATGGCCTCATGGCCAGTATTTTGCATTGCTGAGTATTATCTCTCATGAACATAAGATGGCCACACTGGATCAGACCAAGGGTCCATCTACACCAGTATCCTATCTTCTGACAGTTGCCGGTGCCAGATGCTTCCAAGGGAATGAACAGAACAGCCCCTGGGGGATGGGGACATAGCCAGGGGTTGCTCTTGGGCACCTCCCACCCACCCAGGGCAGGTGGAGGGACCAGGGCTCCCCACAACAGCCTAGGCTCCCTGGGTTGCTCTTACCACTGCCCAGCTCTGGCTTCCGGCCTGGCTGGGGGAGGTGCCACCAAGAGGGGCAGGGCCTCATGATCCCCCAACTTCTACCAACGTTCTGGCACTCCTGTTCCCAGCATCTGCCAATTAGAGGCTTAGGGAAACCCAGAGCATAGAGTTGTATCCCTGGCTATCTTGGCTACTGGCCATTTTTTAACCCATCCTCCATGAACTTATCTAATTATTTTTTTGAACCCAGTTATACTTTTGGCCTTCGCAACATCTCCTTTCAATGAGTTCCACAGGCTGACTGTGTGTTGTGTGAAGAAGTACTTCCTTTTGTTTGTTTTAAAGCTGCTGCCTATTCATTTAGTCAGGTGACCCCGGTTCGTGTGTTATGTGAAGGGGTGAATTACACTTCCTTACTCCGCGCTATTCATAATTCGATAGACCTCTACCATATGCCCCCTTAGTCGTCTCTTTCCCAAGCTGAATAGTCCCAGTCTTTTTAACCTCTCAGATGGAAGCTGTTCCATACCCTTAATCATTTTTGTTGTCCTTCTCTGTACTGTTTCTAATATATCTTTTTTGAGATGGGGGATGCACTGACACTGTCAAAAAAACAACATCTGTATAAGGAAGCTAGTCTATGTTCATACTTTTCAAATCTATTATACTTTTTCAGATACACATATTTTATCTGAAGGGCCAAAATCCATATGATGTTTATGTAACAACCTGATATAGACCATGTTAGCTATTTTTACAGGCCCAAAGTCCAGAGTTTGGTCAAGAGACCAGAGGCCTAGCAAATAGTGAACAATATTAGCTAAGAGAGCAGAACAAACAAAAGACAACCTTGCTTTTTGCTAAGATAAGCTTGGTCAGCGAAATGCCAGGTGGGGAATCATAACTGGTGTCTTTATTTGAAGTTGAAAACAGACCAAAGGAATGAAAGGGGCCCTGTTCCTGCTGTAGGAAGAGATACCTTCCCACACATCAACCTTGAGTTTATGGAAGAGGTTCAAACATGTCAGTATGAGATATGACATCCTCCCTCTCACAGATGCACATCCCTCCTCCCAAGCCATTATCAGTGCCTGCCTTAGAAACACAAATGAGCAACTGAAAAACAATCTCTATTGCCATGTAATTTTCATTTGTCTCTTTGCTTTAACCCCCAGGTATGTACCTGTGGACAATCAAAGGAGCTACTTCATTCCGATGGACCTCTAACTGAATTCAACATATATATTTTATACTAATATACATTTTATATATTGTTTGAAGTACTAATTGTATGTTATGTGTTAACTTGAAACCATGGGCAGAGACCTCATGTAATCTTTGACTATTGGCTACTGTACTTGTCTTGCTGCTAGACCTATCCAGGGGTTTGGGACTACCTACTGTGAGGGGGCTTATTCCTTCACCCACTTACTTCCCTGGTCCTTCTCGCATGAACAGAGAAGAAACAATTCAATGTTTATTAGGGTGAACTTCCAGCAAGCATGATTCTAGTTTCCTTCCTTAGCATCCCCCTTCCCAGCTTTGACACCACAGAGCCTTACCTGTGTCCCTGTTCCCATCCCCCCCCCCTTAGCAAAACATGATTCCAATTCCCCACCCCATCCCCTGTTCCCATTTTCCCCCCACCCACTCATGTCCTGATTGACTGCAGACTATATAGTAAAACTTGAGTTCTGCTTAGCTATACCTTAACCAATCATTTTACTGAAATTTAACTAACCAATCCTAACATATTGTAACATGATTATTTAACCAATTATATCCTACCACCTTAATTAGTTTACACCCAGCAAAATTAATTATATAGCAGACAGGAACAATCACAGAACCAGACAGAGATTATGCAGACAAACAATAGGGAAGCGGGGACTACAGTGATAGAACAACAAAGAAATGAGGATTTCACATCCCAGCTGTTGATAAGTGAGTTCTTGCCAGACAGGATGCTATCAAACTAAGTTTCCTTTTACATCTTCTAGGCACTTCCCTTTCTCTGGAGGCGATAGGCATTATCAGGACAGGATTGTATTCCTAACAGCCCAATAGCACCTTATTTCAATGTGACTAATTTGCAATGTGAGGATCTGACCATTCGCTTCCCAGCTTATGGCTGCCTCTGCTGCTTAGCCAAAGGCCTTAGCCTAAGAACAAGGCCTCAGACTGTCACAGTAAGAGAAAGCTCTTACACTGGCAGACAGTGATTTTGATTCTTTCTTTTATACCTCTATAACTAGCCAAGTGATAAGAATACACCTAAATTCTTAGTGTATAGGCCTTTACAGACAGGCTTGAATATCTATATCCTAACACCTACCCCGTCATTTCCCTCCACCCATGGAAAATCCATATAATTCACTGTAATCAATTGATTAGCAGTGTCTCTGAGCCTAATAAGCAAGGTGACACTCCACCAGCACTGTGCGTAATACAACCTACGTGCTTGATTCTACACAGTGTCCATTTTGGTCCTTTGTTATCATATACTTTATATGCTTTTAAAATGTGAATTAATGTTTCAATTTCAATTCAGATTTCCAAACAATCACTAAATTGGCAACACTGCATGTAACTAGTTCACAAAAATGAGGTGTGGGGGGGTGTTGGGGAAATCCCTGGAAGGGACCTCGACAGCACAGTACTCCTGCATGTATTTCAACACTGGGGGTTCCCCACAATAGACCTTTTTACAACTGCACAAAATACCAAACACCTTCATTTTTGTTTCAGTGCAGGTCTCTGTGTGCAGTCGTTAGGCGATGCATTCCTCCTCTAGTGAAATGCTCCCCTTCTCTATGCCTTCCTTCCTATCCCTCTCTTGAACTGAGTGATCCACAAGATCAGGCTGGATGGGCCACAGTAATTCTACTAGCATGGTCTTGCCAAAACATGGTATCCTTACCCCCTCAGCATGACTGTGCATCCATGAATCGCACTCCCACTTCTGTCTCATCCACTGTCCCAGGACTCAGGCTGTGTCCTGCATCCACAGAAACTCCATCTCAGAGCATGGCTCCTCCATGGCTCACGGAACCTGAGCTGACCTGTTCAGAAGAGATACAAAATATACTGTTACACAGTTGAACAGAAATGAACTGTCACCCATACACCCTGAAAGGGAGACAAATTAAGGCCTGGTGCCAACTAAAATGGATGACTTCCATCCCAGGGACATTACCCTCTGTACTGCGTTACCTATTGGAACTCAAATGGTCAGACCTATCCATGAGCTCAATAAAAGTGCATCTACCTGCCATCACAACATTCCACCCCAAGGTGGATTACCATCCCATCTTTACCCATCTACTGACCAAATGTTTCCTCAGAGGACTCAATAATGCCTACCCTAACCTATGTTAGCCTACTACACCATGGGACCTGAACCTGGTCCTTCGGATCCTCACCTCTTCCCCATTTGAACCCATGACGACATAATCACTGCTACACTGTTCTATGAAAGTAGCATTCCTTGTGGCAATGACATCTGTCAGACGTATGGGAGAACTGGGGGCTTTCATGGCAGAACCCCCGTACATGGTCTTCTTTAAGGATAAAGCCTCCCTCAGACCACACTCCTAAATCCCACACAGATAGAACACATTACACACTTCATAATCTTGATGTTCGGAGGGCACTGGCTTCTTACATAGACAGGACTAAACCATCCCATAAATCACCCAGACTGTTTCTATCCATCACTGAATGCTCCAAAAGGAGCGCCATCTCAAAACAAAGACTTTCCACGTAGAACCATAATCACACAAAACTCTGCTATCATCAGTGCAACTGCCAATCCCTCATGGGGATTCGCTCACATCACACTAGAGCCTTATCAGCCTCCATGGCTTCTCTGCACAATGTACCTATCACAGACATTTGTAGAGTTGCTACCTGGGCCTTAGCCCATACCTTTAGATAGCACTATGCCTTAGAGCAACAGGCAACATCTGATACCTCCTTCGGACACTCTGTACCATAGGAGGTCACGACTTCAACTCTGAAACCCCTTCTTCCATCAGAGGGCACTGCTCTGAAGTCACCTAAAGTGGAGCACCCCCAAGGACAGCACTCAAAGAAGAGGAGAAGATTACTCACCTTGTGCAGGTTCTACCCTCCCTCCTCCCCTCTACTTCGGAGTTTCCTTATTAGTCTCTGCAGTAGAGAAGGAACGGAGTGGGGGTTGGTCGCACAGCGTCGGTTAACTGCCTGCAGCAGCGCGAGGCAGGGACCACGCATATCCGGCCCAACTGGGCGCTGCTACCAAAAGTCTCCGACTATGCGCACAGGGGCGCATGAGCACCCACAGGCACAGCCCTCGAAGAATCTCTGTTACTGCACAAGGTGAGTAACCTTCTCTTAGTAGTGTTGAGTTTAATGATGAAGAATTATGGGTATCTGTTTGATGCATCTTTACCCTGCCAGCCACCCTTTTCTGATTAGCAGAAAGGAACAGCCTGGAGGTGTTGTAAAATATGCATCGGATAGGCCTGCCAGTGCCTACCTCCGACACTGAGGCAGGAAAAGGCTAGAAAAATCTCTGATCTAGTATGGTCATTTCTTTTATCTTAGGACAAGGTTTTATTAGTGTTTGCTACAAGGTCTTGCTTCTTGTCTGCATTACGAATTAAGTTGTGCTTCTTGTCTGTATTGCAAACTAAGTTGCATAAGGTTCTTTTGTAATCTCTTTAGTAGCCATATGTAACCCACCCTTTCCTCCCTGGGTTACTTGGGAGCAGGCAACACTCGTGTATCTGGGTGCCTGATGTTGCTGACATTAAAGGAGATCCTGGGTATCCCAGTGGTGATGTTGGATAGGTGGGAATCCTCTATCTACCCCTCTGTTGCAGTCCCTTCCCTTGCCAGAGTTACTCACAGTTCCCTTCACTGCAGGCCCAGCTCAGTCAGCTCCAAGCACAGCAAAAGTCTCTGATCTCACCAGGGCCAGTGCAAGGATGTTTTGCACCCTAGGTGAAAGTTCCACTGTGCACCCGCCACCGGGAGCCCTGCGGCAGCTCTCCACCCTGCCCTCCGCCCTGAGGCGCCCCCCCCCCCGCCCCCGGCGGCAGATCTCCCTCCCTCCCCTTGGCCCGGGGAGCCGTGCGGCAGCTCCCTGCCCCCCCACCCTGTTGGCCCGGGGAGTCGTGCGGCAGCTCCCCACTCCAGCTCACTTCTGCTCCGCCTCCTACCCGAGCATGCCACCACTGTTCCGCTTCTCCCGCCTCCCAGGCTTGCAGCACCAATCAGCTGTTTGGCGCCGCAAGCCTGGGACAGAGAGAAGCAGAGCCGAGAGCGGTTCCTCTGTGCGCCGCCCCCCACGTCACTTGCTGCAGGCGGCCTTCCCCGCGTCCCCCTACCCCAGCTCACCGCCGCTCCACTGCCTCCCGGGAGTGTGCTTTTGGCTGCCCCCAACCACTTGGCGCCCTAGGTAGCCGCCTAGTTTGCCTAGTAGTTGCACCGGCCCTGGCTCTAACTCCACTGAAGCTACTAACAGCCTCTGAGGCTCCCTGCAGATCAAAGCCCCTACAGGTTCTCAGCAGCAGCTTCTGGCTTCATAGCAGCAGCTCCTGGCATGGCCAGAGCTCCACCACAGCAATCTCACTTCCGTCTTCAAAATGGAGTCCCCCTGCCTGCTCACTCTCCCACCTGGCAGAGAGAGACTCTCCCCTTTTCCCAAGGCATAACTGGAGTTGTAGTCTCTAAGGCTGCATTGCAGCACACAGGATCTTCCCCAGAACATTCCCAATAACGTCCAGAGGCCTTCTCTAGTAAAGGGTGCCTACACATATAATCCTTTCTAAAATGTAATCCTGTCTAAAATTCTCTGTAAAATTGTTTAGTGTGAATGAAGGATGTGTGCGTGGTTAAGGGTAAGTGTGAAAACCATCACAGATGTCCAGATGGTCAGGAAGAAGTGAGAGACTTGGAGACACAAGGAAACAATCAGAAAACATCCATTGTACTCAATGCTAAACAAGTTAGTAGAATTGACAACCCTGGAGATGAGGCAAATATTCCCGAAGGGGAGACAACAAATAAGACATAAGGATGGAAAGCCTGACAATACCCATCAAATGATAACAGCGGAAAACCTAGAGATTAACGCCACTTAAGGACTAACAATTGTAGGATGACAGTGCAGAATCTACAGACTCAAATGGAAACTTACAAGTATAAAGATGGGGTGTTTTGCCATGGAACTCTGGGGTTTGTCCTGCAAGGCCTCAGAGCATTGGATCATGTCCAACTAAACCCGGCTCCTCCACTCGTGTCTGACCTAACTGGCCACTAGGTTAGTACAAGGTAAATGTAACATCGTTAGCAGGACTGGTGTATGTACGTGTGTGAACGCTAATTTTTAGGCTGTATTCTTAATAAACGCAACACATTGCCTTATCTCCTGGAAAAGATGCTGTGTGCTTCTTATAAGCTTAACAATATGACCAAAGTTCTATGTTGAAACATACACACAGATAGAGTCTCTAATCATTCTTAGTAAATTTCCATACCAACTGTCTGATGCTAAGAGAACCCTGTTCCCAGAATTCTCTAGCAAATTCAGATGTACCAAGCCATACCAGATTCATCTTCATCACATTCACTCATGTCAATCACAGTAATAATAATAATTTGGCACTGTCCCAACAATTACCAACTCAAAAACTATGTAGTCGTAAGAACATAAGAACGGCCATACTAGGTCAGACCAAAGGTCCATCTACCCCAGTATGCTATCTTCTGACAGTGGCCAAAGCCAGGTGCCCCAAAGGGAACGAACAGTCAAGTGATCCATCTCCTCTCGCTCATTCCCAGCTTCTGGCAAACAGAGGCTAGGGACACCATTCCTGCCCATCCTGGCTAATAGCCACTGATGGACCTATCTTCCATGAATTTATCTTCTTCTTTTTTGAACCCTCAAATAGTCTTGGCCTTCGCAACATCCTCTGGCAAGGAGTTCTACAGGTTGATAGTGCATTGTGTGAAAAAATACTTCCTTTTGTTTGTTTTAAACCTGCTGCCTATTCATTTAATTTGGTGGCCCCTAGCTCTTGTGTTATGAGAAGGAGTAAATAATACTTCCTTATTTACTTTCTCTATACTAGTCATGATTTTATAGACCTCAATCATATCCCCCCTTAGCTGTCTCTTTTCCAAGCTGAAAAGTCCCATTCTTATTCATCTGACCTCACACAGCAGCCATTCCATACCCCTAATCATTTTTGTTTCCCTTTTCTGAATCTTTTCCAATTCCAATATATCTTTTTTGAAATGGGGCGACCACATCTGCATGCAGTATTCAAGGTGTGGGCATGCCATGGATTTATACAGAGGCAAGATGATATTTTCTGTCTGATTATCTATCCCTTTAATGATACCCAACATTTTGTTTGCTTTTTTGGACTGCTGCTGCATAGTGAGTGGACGTTTTCAGAGCACTATCCACAATGACTCCAAGATCTCTTTCTTGAGTGGTAACAGTTCATTTAGACCCCATCATTTTATATGTATAGTTGGGATGATGTTTTCCAATGTGCATAACTTTGCATTTATCAACACTGAATTTCATCTGCCATTTTGTTGCCCAGTCACTCAGTTTTTGAGATCTGTTTTTAGCTCTTTGCAGTCTGCCTGGGACTTAACTATGTTGAGGCATTTTGTATCATCTGCAAATTTAGCCACCTCACTGTTTACCCCCTTTTCCAGATCATTTATGAATATGCTGAACAGGACTGGTCCCCATACAGACCCCTGGGGGACACCGCTATTTACCTCTCTCCATTCTGAAAACTGACCATTTATTCCTACCCTTTGTTTCCTATCTTTTAACCAGTTACCAATCCACGAGAGGACCTTCCCCCTTATCCCATGACTGCTTACTTTATCCCATAAATATTGCTGAAAAACAAATGGGTGTGTGTGTGTGAAAGTATCATCTAAATAATGTCCAAACACAATCAAAATAATTTATAGTAATTTCTTCCTATTTAATAGAATTATATCCAATCATACCATCTAGTTGATCTTGCTACTGGCTACCTGCCTGTGGGGGTCATCTTGGCTGCTTAGATTCTAGTTAAACACTAAGACTAAAAAGTAAAATGTGTGACTGTTTGCAAGTTGTGAAATAATTGGGAATCAATAGTCCCATTTTTTATATCCTCTATTGCAGTGTGGACCGACGCATGTTCATTTTCATCATCTGAGTCAGATGCCACCAGCAGAAGGTTAATTTTCTTTTTTGGTGATTGGGGTTCTATAGTTTCCACATCAGAATGTTGCTCTTTAAGACTTCTGAAAGCATGCTCCACACCTCATCCCTCTCAGATTTTGGAAGGCACTTCAGATTCTTAAATCTTGGGTTGAGTGCTGTAGCTATCTTTAGAAACTTCACGTTGGTATCTTCTTTGCATTTTGTCAAATTTGCAGTGAAAGTGTTCTTAAAATGAACACCATGTGCTGGACCATAATCCGAGACTGCTATAACATGAAATATATGGCAGCTTGTGCGTAAAACAGAGCAGGAGACATACAATTCTCCCCCAAGGAGTTCAGTCACAAATTTAATTAACACATTTTTTTAACCAGCGTCATCAGCATGGAAGCATGGCCTCTGGAACGATGGCCGAAGCACGAAGAGGCATATGAATCTTTAACGCATCTGGCATGTAAATATCTTGCGACGCCAGCTACAACAGTGCCATGTGAATGCCTGTTCTCACTTTCAGGTGACATGGTAATTAAGAAGTCGGCAGCATTATCTCCTGTAAATGTAAACAAACTTGTTTCTCTTAGCGATTGGCTGATCAGGTAGGACTGTGTGGACTTGTAGGCTCTAAAGTTTTACATTGTTTTGTTTTCTGAGTGCAGTTATGTAACAAAAAACCCTAAATTTGTAAGTTGCAGTTTCATGATAAAGAGATTGCACTACAGAACTTGTATGAGATTAATTGAAAAATACTATTTCTTTTATCATTTTTACAGGGCAAATATTTGTAATCAAAAGTAATATAAAGTGAGCACTGTACACTTTGTATTCTGTGCTGTAATTGAAATTGATATATTTGAAAATGTAGAAAAACATCCAAAAATATTTAATAAATTTCAATTGGTATTCTATTGTTTAACAGTGCGATTAATCATGATTAATTTTTTTAAATAGCAATTAATTTTTTTGGGTTAATCGCCTGAGTTAACTGTGATTAATCGACAGCCCTAATTATCACCCATTCACTTCAAAACCTATTAAGATTTGCAAAATTACTATGTTTCCAAAAGATAACAGTATTTGAGAACAAACTTCCTTTTCACTGGAAAATAAACTGGCAAAAGCAAGTCCACGTTTTATAGATTCACATTGTTCCCTGAACAAACTAAAAGTCAATATGGTCCATTCTTCCCTGAACTCTCAAGTTGGAAAACTAACTGTTCATTAGGAAGTTACAGTGATTTTCCCATTCCTTTCCTGGTGTGTGATTTTCTCTTTCACTGCATGTGTTGCCTCTCTGATGAGTGAGCATCCCCAGGACACACCGTGCAGCCCACTTCACAGCTTTCACACTGCAGCTCTGGAGCTCTTCAAACAGACCTGGGGGACCAGGATGTGAAGATTCCAAGGTATTGAGAGGTTTTCAAGTTTTTCCTGGTGTCCTATGTAATATTCTTTGTACTCCTCTTAAGCGTGTGTGTTGATGGGGGAGACAGTCAGCACAGAGTCCCAAGAAAGTGAGAAAATACAGCAGCTCCAGGTGAAGCTTTTTCCTTGATTTAACTAGATTGTCCTAGTTCAGGGGTGGACAAACTACGGCCCGCGGGCCGGATCCGGCCCGTCAGGGCTTTGGATTCAGCCCGTGGGATTGCCACCCCTGTGGCGCTGCAGGCCCTGTGCCGCTCCCAGAAGTGGCCAGCACCATGTCCCTGCACCCCTGCCTTGAGCCCCCTCCCGGACTCTGCACCCCCTCCTGCACCCCAACCCCCTTCCCTGAGTCCCCTTGTTCACCCCGCACCTCCCCCCACACCCCACACTCCCTCCCGCACCCCACCCCCCTGCCCCAGCCCTACATTCATGGCCCTGCATGTAATTTCCCCACCCAGATGTGGCCCTCGGGCCAAAAAGTTTGCCCATCCCTGTCCTAGTTAATATAAACACAGAAGCACTAAGTCACAACTGCCACTGAAACTTGTTAGTTTTGAATGCCTCCCACAATCCTTTTCTGTTAGTTCTGTTTTTAGTTGTTAAAATATTATTAAAAAACAATAATACTCGGGCCTAGATCCTCAAAAGCATTTAGGTGTCTAACTTCCAATGGTGTTCAATTCAAGCGTAGCCCAGGCCACAAGGAAGCAGAAATTGTTATCACCCAATACTGCCCACTAGCCTATGTGAAAAACATTGTTTGGGGGTGAGGGCAGGTCTCTGTCCAGTTGCTAGGGGGTTGTTATATCAGAAATCATCATGGCAGCTGGCATTCTTATTCGCAACCTCAGGAGAGGCCACAATTCACAAAACTCTTAAGCATATGAAGTGCTTTGTGGAGTTGAGATGGACTTAAACACATACTTTTGAATTACCACAAATTTTGAAAAAATTCATTTTTGGTTTTCCCTAAATGATCCTCCCTCCTGGAATTGACAGCAAACTGGAAAATCCGTTACTCACACAGCTCTAAACAGATCCATTGGTTCTGGCCAATTCTTTGTTTTAAATTTGAAGGAAGGCTTGAGATTAACAAAATGAAGTAAATAATGCACCTCTGGTAAATGGCCACTGGGTGATGCTTTGTCACTGCGGAAAGCCAGCCCAGTGCTCTTTCACAGGACTGCTTACCTATGCCAGATTTTGAAAGTATCTTCATCTGTCTTTCCTTGCTTTTATGTTATATTTTATAGCATATTGGCTTGTTTTTCTCTCCATGTGACATTGTTGCAGTTATTTGAATATATGAGACTAGTTCTTTGATTCCTAGAGAGTTTTGACTGTACTGGATCTGGAAAGAAACCTGCCAAAGTCCTTCAAAGAATGGTTTCATAAAGGAAAGATTATAGCCAACAAACTGGTTGCCTTTACCCAGATGGGCAGGGAGAGCGAAGAAGATGTTTAAGATGGGCATTTTGAGTTTCATAACATTAAAAAGATTACTACCTGGAGGTTCCAACTAAGATCAGGGGCCCATTGTGCTAGGCACCCTTCATAAAACATATGTAAGAAACAGTGTTTGCCTTGAAGAACTTACAATCTATGTAGACAAGACTGACAAAATGTGAAATGAAGAAAGTGTGACTTCCATTTTACAGGGAAACTGAGACACAAGAAAGATTAAGTGACTTGCCCCGGGGCACAAAGGAAATCTGTGACAGAGCCAGGAATTGAATCCAGGTCTCCTGAGTCCCAGGCCAATGCTCCGATGACAACACCATTCTACCTACCATTCATATGCTCATAAAGGCCATATGACATATCAGATGAGCTGCAGACAGTCATGGAAGCAACTCCACAGTGTCTGTGCTACAAAATGACTATTGGAACCAATAACTGTGCTAGTAATCATATAAACATAGTAATAGTGATAGACTGTGATGTCACAAACACAGGATTATGGTCTTGATCTGGCAAACACTTGACATAGGGAATTCCTGATTGGACTGGGCCCTGTGGCTATGGGTGAGGCAGAATAAAAAATTGGGCTAGGAGAATGAAAGCTCTTATTACAGCATAAATACTAATATGAAAGGGAATTAAGAAAATGATTGGCCAGAGAAATGGACTGTTAGTGTTCTCTTTTCCTGCACTGGGCTCCAGTGTGAACTCACTCTGTAATATATGCAGGGTGAATGAAGTGAACTGAAATGATTGGAATATCCAAGTAGGAAGCATTCATGAAGATCCTGTGTCATATACAGATGCAAGAAGATTTAACATATTTCTGATATGTACTGTACTATACAGAGCCCTAATCTTATCGATAATATCAGGGCAAATTCTGCCTTGATTTATATCTACTGAAGTCTCCACAGAAGTTATTTCACTTGCATTGGTAAATTAGACTAGAATTTAACCCTGAGTTTTTAACTCTCATAAACATACTACTTCCTGCTTCTAAGTACTTAAAAAAATCTATACTGTACTGTACTGTACAGTATACTGTTACTGTATTTTTTAATAAAAATGTGATTTATACTAAAACCCTCAGTGAACACATACATTAATATAATGCCATAGTTAAAAATTTAAATGCTTTAAAGCTGTGTAATAAGGGTTTTATTTCCTTAACATTGCAGTTGCCAACATTGTCTGAGAAAGCAAATGCAAAGTTCTCACTTTTAAAAAAATAAGCTACGACTAACCACACCATGTGATCACTCCTTTTCTGCTATGGGCCCTAATCAGCAGAAATTAATTTTCTACAAGTTCTGGCCATGAAAACTCTACTGGCTTCAACTTGACATCCTTGCACACTAATTCTGATTCAGTAAGCAAAACCTCTATGTGCTGTGAATTGCTTACTTCATCTTTCTTTAGCCACATCCAACAAATTGTTTCAGAAAAGGAAGGTGTGTCCCTCCTATTTTAGTGTAGGGATGGTAATGCCTCTGGAAGATGTGTTGATCCTCCAATGGACAGAACACAATGACGTACTTGTATGGGGAAGGGCTGACCTAATATACACGAGGATACTTTAAAGGCAAATACATAGTGAGATAGTACATGTCTACTCTCAGAACAGATATTCCCAGGCTCTGCATCCTGATATTCTCAACTAGCTAATCAGACATTCTAGCCATCATGGGCACACGAAGGAGAGTAAGAGGAAGAGAGTGGTTTGTAACAAATTTTCTTTTCCCCCTTTGGTTGTCCTTGGGCGATACCATTGAACTTGGACACAATATTTTCCATCAGTTGTTTTCTGATAACAGGATAATCATGTGCAAAATCCAGATCAATTCCATGGCCTTGGGGAGCTGCTTTAATGTAAAATTTGTATATTATTGTCATTGAATAGGATCCTATGACATTACCTTGTTCTTGTTGGAAATCCAATTATTAAATCTAAAATCCATGTGTCACCTGACAATTATATTTCTGTTATGTAGTATCTTCAGTGGGTATTTATCTCAGTGGAGTAGTATTTAATTGTACCTTATGTGGTTACACCTTAAATTCTTAGCTATTTGCACCCAGTAAAATAAATGCCAGCTAAAATTATCCCTTATTTTAAAGTGGCTGCAGGTAACATGACTGGACCATGATTATCACCACGACTGGTGATAACTGCCTACAAGTATTTGAAGGATGGAAACAAACAAGGGAGAAGAACTGTTCTGAGATTAAATTAAGATATAGAAAATTTAGGCTGAATATTATTAAAAACTTCCTCACGGTGTGCTCCATTAGGCTGTAACATAGTCTCTCTCCCAAGGGGAATGATAGAAGATCCATAACTCAAGACATTTTAAATTAGGCTGGAAAAAGTAATAGAAAATATTTGGTGGGAACAATCCTATATTGCCTAAGGGATGGACTAAATGAGCCTGTAGAACTTTTCGCTCTCTAATGTGTCTATGATTCTGTGAAAAACCACATCATTATTAATAATAATACCTTGCACTTAAATCGTCCTTTACACCTGCACAGCACTGTAAAAACATTAGCCAATTAATATCTAAGAAGATCAGCTGAAAATTCCAAGGTAACACAATCACCGTGTAGGTAGGGGAGTGGTTTCATTATTGTGGGGAACTTTCATGGTTTATATACTACCTTGGTGGAATTGGCTAGCAAAGGATCTGAGTCCTCACTCCCACTCCCTTTAGCCAGAGGCCTGCCTGACCTTGAGGGCTCCCCTTCCACTGTCCTGTATGGCAGAGTCCTTGTAACCCCTACAAGGCTGGGCTCAGGATTCCTGAGGGACTCAACCTCCAATCTTGTTATGGTCATTCAGGACAGGGGTTAGGGTGCCTCCACTCCAGGGTACTCTCTCCACTCTGGATGCTTCCCTGACCCACTGATCACTGCATACTTTCAAAGCAAATGCAATTTATTAAACAGGAACCAGTTAAAAAATAAGGAAAAAACTGGAAACGTTAAAGGAAAACACGTAACCCTGCCCTGTGGTCCCAGGGACACCACAAACAGCATCTCCGGAATGTCAGGGCAGTTCACAGTCTGTTCCTCACATGTCCCAGGCCCCTACCCAGGCCCTGGCTGTGCTTCAGGGATGTTGCAGGTCAGACACTTGCTCTGGTGGTGCCACGCCCTCAGGCTCTGGATGGCAAGGCCCTTCTCCCCAGTGTTGGCCCTCCCGTCAGGGTTATCATCCCCCTTCAAGTTCAGCCTGGAAGGCCGCTTGGCTGGGGGTGTCTCCTTGTGCTGGTCCTCTGCCCAGGCTCCCCCTCGCTCTCCCAAGCTGCTCAGTGCACCTGGCTCCAGCTGGCTCCAGCCCCAGCTCCACTCTCCAATGCACTGCTGCTCTGCCTCCAGCTCTGCTCTCTGGGCTGCTCCTCTGGCTGGCGTGGCTCACTCCCTGGCTCAGCTCAGGCTCCTGCTCTCTCATTATCTTGCACCTGCTCTGGCCCAGGCAGCTCCAGCTCACACGAAGGATGGGACCCCCAACCTCCTGATTCCTTCCTTTGCCTGCCTGCCTGCTCTGTCAGTCAGGCTGACTGAGAATGTTGGCCTCTCCCCATTGGCCCTGAGGACTCTTAGTCTGAGAGTCCTGATTTCTCATCAGCCCTTTCTTCTGGTACTGGGAGGGGGCCAACCAAAAATCCCAACTGTGTGTCAGTAAGGGACCAACTGTCCCCTAACAACTGTACATTTCAGAATGATGATACCCCCCACTCTCACTATAAATTCAACATCAGAGGCATTTTTAGGATTAACAAAACTCTAAAGTGAAAAGAAAACTCTTCGTCAAGCCATCCTCTTCAGACAACACAAACCAGCATTTTTCCATTCATCACTAAGCCAGGTGGCTCCATGGCCTTTACCAGTTTTAACTTAGTCAGTCAACTGATGGGCAGCACGAAATAGCAAACCTACCCAATTAGGGGACTCAAAGGAAGCCTCCCAGTGGCTCACTCAGTAAAAGCAGTTTTTAGCCTGTCTCAGCTAGAAGGAAGTCGTTCTTTTCAAATCTGATGCAATAGGTTTAGCCCAGGCATTTCCTTTTATTCCAAAGGAGAATGCACATAGGGAATCACACAAAGCAAAAGGATTATTCAACTGCCTGCCATTAGCATGCAGTTAGTCAGAGATGAAAAACCAGTCGTGTATAAATGGGGTGGAGGAACTGCGTGGGACCAAAGGTACCGGAGCATTCTATTTTTAGAGAGAGTGTTATTAGAATCTGGTCATTCAAGAGAGTCAAGTGTGCAGTTTGTTATTAGAGAGACAAGGTGGGCGGGCTAATATCTTTTATTGGACCAACTTCTGTTGGTGAGAGAGACAAGCTTTTGAGCCACAAAGAGCTCTCAAAAGCTTGTCTCCCTCATCAACAGAAGTTGGTCCAATAAAATATATTACCCCGCTCACCTTGTCTCTCTAATATCCTGGGATGGACACAGCTAAATCTACACTTCATATAGTTTGTTATTGCCATTCTTCTGGTTACAATCACTGCATTTAAGAATCTCAGAAATACTAATTATTCAGGGATCTGTGGTGCTTTACACGTGAAATCAGATGAAACATACCAAAACAAGCTAAATCCAGATTTTTAGCATTCATCAGAGTTCTTCTCCCCACCCTTCTCCATGTAAAAAATGCCACATGGTTGTGGATGTTTAGCAGAATCACAAATAGGAAGCTGATAAAGCTGAAAAACAGCATTTGTGAGAATGTCCAGGGCAATTTAGAAGTCTTTTATTTTCTATTCACCGATTTGCTTTATTTTCACTCCCTGTGTATTGTTTCTCTATTCTCCCTAGTATGGCAGCTGAATGCAAAGACAATATCTGGTATAAGCTACAGTCAATCATTCCATGTGTCATTTATTTGGATACTGAACACCCTGCTTGTATTTTTTTAGGAAATAGATTGTTGGCATCTGGTTTGGGTTGGATATTTTGTCCCTAGGATCATCCCCGCAACAAGTTTTTGAGAAACGCTGTCCAGCCAATCAAAAGACCAAACTATATTGATAATGCTTTTTATTTATGGAATATTGAAACATCATTCAGTGGCATCCCAAAGAATTTATGAAGTGTATGGATAGATTTACCAATGAACAAATTATTTCATACACCACATCATTGCAGCCACTTCTCCAAATCAAGGAACTTGCTTGATTGAAAGTTGAGCAAATTGCTGTCTGATAACACAGTCTTTGCTCACTCTCTGTGAAAAGGTTACTGTAATCTCTTTGGCAGGAATATTACTAATGTTTTAGAACAGTGTTACTGGTAATCCTGAAAGGGACTTAAGAGTGAGAGTGGACAGCAAATTATACATACGTTTGCAATATATTATGACATCAAAAAGGCCAATGTAATTTTGGGCTGAGGTGTCATATTGGAGAGCACGGAGATAGTAGCATAGATGTTGGAACTAGGAGTGCAGGGGGTTCTGCAGTACCCACTGACTTGAAGTGGATTCCATTATAAACAGGGTTTACGGTTTGGTTCAATGGCTCACAGCACCTCCACTATAAAAATAGTTCCAGCACGCCTGGATAGTAGTCCCTTCTCAATACATCTTTGCTGTGACTTCACCTGGGATACTCCATTCAGAGCTAGGTCCCTCATTACCAGAAACATACTGAAAACTGAAGTGAGTTCAGAGAAGGGCAACAGAAATTTTGAAGGAACTGTTGAGGGACCAATTTTCAAGGACAAAATAAAAGAGTTAATTAACTATAATTTAGGTAAGCACTGATTAAGGTGAATATAGTCTACACCAAAAAGAGAGGAAATAATTCATATTACAAAAGGGGCTTTTATTAGGAGTAATAGGATGAAATTTAAATAAGGAAATGTAGCCTGTAAATATCATGTAATTCTGATATGTGTATACTGATAATGCACGCTCCATTAGTCTGTGGAATTAATTCCCTGTGGAAATGGTGGAAACTCCTTCTTTCAGCACATTTAAGCAACTATTTTTACTGTTGTCACATCTATGGTTGCATGGAATGCACAGGTTTCAGTTCTCAGTTTTGGTGAACCAAAATCAGTGGGTTTGGTTTGAACCTCCTGATGTTCACCTGGAATTATTCATAGATTACAAGGCCAGAAAGGACCATCATCTCTCTGACCTCCTATACAACACAGGCCATAGAACTTCCCCAAAATAATTCCTAGGTCAGATCTTTTTAGACAAAAATCCAATATTGATTTAAAAATGGTCAGTGATGGAGTATCCACCATGATTACGTGAGCTCAAAAACATAAAGAAAAACTTTGATGCAGTTATTTCCATAAAGGGCCTTTTTGGGAGCAGCTATGGGAAATGAGTGTAGTAGGCATGATGAATTCTGTGCAGATTTTAGCTTTCATCTTGAAACATAAAACCAGGCAAGTTTTTCTTGGCTTCAGATTTAAACCAAAAAGTTTTTACAGCTCTAACCAACTTTTCATAGTGGAAGGACTATTCCAAAGATTTAGTGTCTGTTTGTTTGCGACAGGGAAGCCTGGCTGTTTAAAAATAGCCAGAGCTTCGCGAACCAGCTGAGCAGCGGAGAACCAGCTGAGCAGCGGGGACAGCAGAGCAGCACACAGCAGGAGTTTGCCTGGGAGTTCGCCTGGAGGGAGCCCAGTGAGGCTTACGTCTTGCAAACTGCTCTGAGGAAGCTCATAGTAGGAAGGTGATATGGAAGGGGGGGTTCAGCTGTTGTGACCTGCACTGGATGTGCCATGTTTGTCTTTCTTCCACAGGACAGAAGCGACTTTGTCTGTACAAAGTGCAAGCTGGTCTCCATATTGGAAGAGAAGATTGAAGGTCTGGAGCAACAGATAACAACCCTGCGTTGCATACGGGAAACTGAGGATTTCCTGGACGAAACTCAGGATAGGCTTCTAAGGGCACAAAGCTCTACAGATATAGAGCAGGTTGCACAGAGGAGCCAAGAGACCAGTGAAGAAGCTTGGCAACATGTGACCTCCAGAAGAGGTAAGCGGAATGTCCGGGTTCCAGTAACACAGACACAGGTAACTAACCGCTTTCATGTTCTCTCCACAGGTATCGTTGCGGAGAGTGGACCAGATGATATGTCTGGGGCAAGAAAGCAGAAGGAGACTCCGCTGGTTGGAAGGCATGAGATGCGCTGTCCTGAGGTTGGGGGTTCCACGACCACCACCCCCAAGAGGAGAAGGCGGGTGGTGGTGGTCGGGGACTCTCTCCTCCGGGGGACTGAGTCATCTATCTGCCGCCCTGACTGGGAAAATCGAGAAGTCTGCTGCTTGCCAGGGGCTAAGATTCGTGATGTGACGGAGAGACTGCCGAGACTCATCAAGCCCTCGGATCGCTACCCCTTCCTGCTTCTCCACGTGGGCACCAATGATACTGCCAAGAATGACCTTGAGCGGATCACTGCGGACTATGTGGCTCTAGGAAGAAGAATAAAGGAGTTGGAGGCGCAAGTGGTGTTCTCGTCCATCCTCCCCGTGGAAGGAAAAGGCCTAGGTAGGGAGCGTCGAATCGTGGAAGTCAACGAATGGCTACGCAGATGGTGTCGGAGAGAAGGCTTTGGTTTCTTTGACCATGGGATGGTGTTCCATGAAGGAGGAGTGCTGGGTAGAGACGGGCTCCATCTTACGAAGAGAGGGAAGAGCATCTTTGCCAGCAGGCTGGCTAACCTAGTGAGGAGGGCTTTAAACTAGGTTCACCGGGGGAAGGAGACCAAAGCCCTGAGGTAAGTGGGAAAGCGGGATACCGGGAGGAAGCACAGGCAGCAATGTCTGTGAGGGGAGGGCTCCTGCCTCATACTGGCAATGAGGGGCGATCAACAGGTTATCTCAAGTGCTTATATACAAATGCACAAAGCCTTGGAAACAAGCAGGGAGAACTGGAGGTCCTGGTGATGTCAAGGAACTATGACGTGATCGGAATAACAGAGACTTGGTGGGATAACTCGTATGACTGGAGTACTGTCATGGATGGTTATAAACTGTTCAGGAAGGACAGGCAGGGCAGAAAAGGTGGGGGAGTAGCACTGTATGTAAGGGAGCAGTATGACTGCTCAGAGCTCCGGTACGAAACTGCAGAAAAACCTGAGTGTCTCTGGATTAAGTTTAGAAGTGTGTGCAACAAGAGTGATGTAGTGGTGGGAGTCTGCTATAGACCACCGGACCAGGGGGATGAGGTGGATGAGGCTTTCTTCCAGCAGCTCACGGAAGCTACTAGATCGCATGCCCTGATTCTCATGGGTGACTTTAATTTTCCTGATATCTGCTGGGAGAGCAATACAGCGGTGCATAGACAATCCAGGAAGTTTTTGGAAAGCGTAGGGGACAATTTCCTGGCGCAAGTGCTAGAGGAGCCAACTAGGGGGGGTGCTTTTCTTGACCTGCTGCTCACAAACCGGGTAGAATTAGTGGGGGAAGCAAAAGTGGATGGGAATCTGGGAGGCAGTGACCATGAGTTGGTTGAGTTCAGGATCCTGACGCAGGGAACAAAGGTAAGCAGCAGGATACGGACCCTGGACTTCAGGAAAGCAGACTTCGACTCCCTCAGGGAACGGATGGCCAGGATCCCCTGGGGGACTAACTTGAAGGGGAAAGGAGTCCAGGAGAGCTGGCTGTATTTCAAGGAATCCCTGTTGAGGTTACAGGGACAAACCATCCCGATGAGTCGAAAGAATAGTAAATATGGCAGGCGACCAACTTGGCTTAATGGTGAAATCCTAGCGGATCTTAAACATAAAAAAGAAGCTTACAAGAAGTGGAAGGTTGGACATATGACCAGGGAAGAGTATAAAAATATTGCTCGGGCATGTAGGAATGTTATCAGGAGGGCCAAATCGCACCTGGAGCTGCAGCTAGCCAGAGATGTCAAGAGTAACAAGAAGGGTTTCTTCAGGTATGTTGGCAACAAGAAGAAAGCCAAGGAATGTGTGGGCCCCTTACTGAATGAGGGAGGCAACCTAGTGACAGAGGATGTGGAAAAAGCTAATGTACTCAATGCTTTTTTTGCCTCTGTTTTCACTAACAAGGTCAGCTCTCAGACTGCTGCGCTGGGCATCACAAAATGCGGAAGAGATGGCCAGCCCTCTGTGGAGATAGAGGCGGTTAGGGACTATTTAGAAAAGCTGGACATGCACAAGTCCATGGGGCCGGACGAGTTGCATCCGAGAGTGCTGAAGGAATTGGCGGCTGTGATTGCAGAGCCACTGGCCATTATCTTTGAAAACTCGTGGCGAACCGGGGAAGTCCCGGATGACTGGAAAAAGGCTAATGTAGTGCCAATCTTTAAAAAAGGGAAGAAGGAAGATCCTGGGAACTACAGGCCAGTCAGCCTCACCTCAGTTCCTGGAAAAATCATGGAGCAGGTCCTCAAAGAATCAATCCTGAAGCACTTGCATGAGAGGAAAGTGATCAGGAACAGCCAGCATGGATTCACCAAGGGAAGGTCATGCCTGACTAATCTAATCACCTTTTATGATGAGATTACTGGTTCTGTGGATGAAGGGAAAGCAGTGGATGTATTGTTTCTTGACTTTAGCAAAGCTTTTGACACGGTCTCCCATAGTATTCTTGTCAGCAAGTTAAGGAAGTATGGGCTGGATGAATGCACTATAAGGTGGGTAGAAAGCTGGCTAAATTGTCGGGCTCAACGGGTAGTGATCAATGGCTCCATGTCTAGTTGGCAGCCGGTATCAAGTGGAGTGCCCCAAGGGTCGGTCCTGGGGCCGGTTTTATTCAATATCTTCATAAATGATCTGGAGGATGGTGTGGATTGCACTCTCAGCAAATTTGCGGATGATACTAAACTGGGAGGAGTGGTAGATACGCTGGAGGGGAGGGATAGGATACAGAAGGACCTAGACCAATTGGAAGATTGGGCCAAAAGGAATCTGATGAGGTTCAATAAGGATAAGTGCAGGGTCCTGCACTTAGGACGGAAGAACCCAATGCACAGCTACAGACTAGGGACCGAATGGCTAGGCAGCAGTTCTGCGGAAAAGGACCTAGGGGTGACAGTGGACGAGAAGCTGGATATGAGTCAGCAGTGTGCCCTTGTTGCCAAGAAGGCCAATGGCATTTTGGGATGTATAAGTAGGGGCATAGCGAGCAGATCGAGGGACGTGATCGTTCCCCTCTATTCGACATTGGTGAGGCCTCATCTGGAGTACTGTGTCCAGTTTTGGGCCCCACACTTCAAGAAGGATGTGGATAAATTGGAGAGAGTCCAGCGAAGGGCAACAAAAATGATTAGGGGACTGGAACACATGAGTTATGAGGAGAGGCTGAGGGAGCTGGGATTGTTTAGCCTGCAGAAGAGAAGAATGAGGGGGGATTTGATAGCTGCTTTCAACTACCTGAAAGGGGGTTCCAAAGAGGATGGCTCTAGACTGTTCTCAATGGTAGCAGATGACAGAACGAGGAGTAATGGTCTCAAGTTGCAGTGGGGGAGGTTTAGATTGGATATTAGGAAAAACTTTTTCACTAAGAGGGTGGTGAAACACTGGAATGCGTTACCTAGGGAGGTGGTAGAATCTCCTTCCTTAGAGGTTTTTAAGGTCAGGCTTGACAAAGCCCTGGCTGGGATGATTTAACTGGGAATTGGTCCTGCTTTGAGCAGGGGGTTGGACTAGATGACCTTCTGGGGTCCCTTCCAACCCTGATATTCTATGATTCTATGATTCTAGTGGGGAAGGTGTGTGTGTGTGCAGGGGGAGAGGGCTGCCACAAAAACAGGGTATTTTATTATCTCCAAAGAAACTGCATTATTATCAGTTGAAACTGAGGTTATTGTCATTTCTTAAATGCCCACCCCTAGTTTTGGTAATCATCATGAAAAGGCTGCTTGAGTCAAATGGTAGTAGACTCACTCTGGAGAAAAAGCAGCAGACAGCAAGGTGGGGCATATCCTGCTTGTGTGTGGCACATCCCCTGAGCACTTGAATATTGCTCAATTCTTGACTTCTGCTAAGCATACAAAAAACTGAACAGCACAGTGAAGGTTTACCAGGAGTACAGGCTCATGTTGTAACAGCTCAGGAACTCCCCCAACCAAACCTGTGATGTGATGCATTGCATGTGAGATCTGAGCGATCCAAATATAGCTGATGCTTTGAAAGTCTGATTAAATTGTCTGTCATAACCACATCTGATGAACAGTTTTGGGGAGTGGTTAAATATGTTTTAAAAATCTAATGAAAACAATGGGAGGTACTTGCCTAAGTGATTTGTTTTTATTTGTCCCTGAAATAGAAGCACTCAAAAATCTTGAGGCCAAATTTTCAAAAGCATGAGTTCAGATTTAATTGCATATGCACAGACCCTGATTTACACATGCATATGGGTTCCACCATAAATTGCAGTTTCCATCTGCACAAGCTGGGTGCATATAAAAGCACACTTTGAAATATTGGCCCTTGATGTTTGCAGAATGGTATGACATTTCTCCCACAGATCAGGCTAAGGAAGTATACTTTTTTTATTTACTCAATAATGCTCAAAATGTGCTAAGTGCTGGACAGACATATAGGAAGACACAATTTCAGCCCTAACTAGCATATGATCTAAAAAGACAAACATCAGACAAAGGAGAAAGGAAAGCACTTTGCAAGCAGCAGATTTGTCAGGGTGATGACTGGTACAAGTCTTGTTAATTCCATGTTGTTATTTTTATGATGTGGGGACAGAGGGAATGGTGTGTGTATGCTGGGGGGGGGGGAGTTAATAAGAACAAAGAACTAGGAAAAAAAGAAAAACAGGATTAACAGAATAACTGCTGCCATCATTCTTTCTTTCTTTCTTATTATTATTATCCTCAGTTTATTCAGTTCCCAGCCAGTGCTTGCGGGAGCAAGGGTTAAAAACAACTTCAAGTCAAATTCTGGTGCCACAAATGTCAATGGGATTTTTAACCATTGATTTCAATTGATACAGGATTTGGCCATCTGTGTCTGAACATGGGATTGGCAACAGGTGCCTGCCCTCATTGCAGGGATGGCAGTGGAGTTCAGCGATGGGGGGGAAATGGCTCTTGGCACAGGTGGGGATAATTGTGCCATCTGAAAGAGAAAGCAGTATAAGAAGAGAGAGGGTGGTACACTTTTTTTCTTTTAGCAACCTAGCTGATATAGGGAATGAATGCTACCTGAGATATAGGACTAAGCTTTTCCTTTTCTTTTTAGAACTTTGGCTATGTGAAGCTATTTGTCTTAGGCCATAGAAAGATTGGTTGTAGAATGTAGCAGCTAATTAGGGTGCATAGCCACTGCTAGTTTGTCACTGGTTGGCCACAAGCCTTTCCAGTAATGCTATGTTCAAAGTTTATTCCTTAAAGTCATAGATTCCAAGGCCTGAAGGGACCATAGTGATCAGCTAGTCTGTACACGTAGACCATACAACCACAATGCTAACCAAATGCACTAGGTTCACATTCAATTCTTATACTTTTGATTTGTTTTAAGAATAAGTGCTTTCACTCCAACTCAATCACAGAAGGTGTAGCTGGGGGAAGCACAGAGAGCAAATAAGTGCTAGAGGCCTCACAGAACATTCTCCACTCCTTAGTGAATAGGGCTTTGTGTTTTCTCCTATTTTGTGTTCATGGCAAAAATTCTTGAGGAACAAAACCTAAAGGCAAAGGTGCTATAAAGCTGTGCTGATGATATTGCTAGAGAGTGCTGATTTGTCTTTGCAATCTACCAGATTACACAAAATGGCAGATATTATTACCCCACTTTAAGATTTCCCTAGAGTCTATCTCCTACTCTACAAAATTCATACACAGAGTCTGATGTCTGCTGCCTTACAACTTAGCTGTGCAAAGTAAAATGCTATTTTCTCTATCCACGCACAATGGAGAAACAGGGCCCTACGGGATCACCTTGCTACCCTTAAACATTTTTCAGAATGGAACTTCTTGTTCTCAAAGCTCATATTCGTAAACAGACACCTCAGTATGTGCCAGTATTATTCAGTTGGTCAGGGATGAAAAGCTCTTCATATGTGTGTGGTAGTATCCTATAAGAATGAAATTAATAGCGTGGGGATTAAGGGAGTTTTATAATAGGGAGAATGTTACTAAAGCTACATAGTTATTACATAAACAAGTCTACATTATTTTCATTCTTCTGATTGCAGTCATTGCATCTGAGAATGTATTAAGTGCTAGTTCCTTGGGGATTTCATGCAATGTATATGCCAAAAAGTCTGAAGCACCCCAAAACCAGTCCAGTACAAATTTTTAGTATTCCTCAGTCCCTTTTTACTTTCCACCCTTCCAGGTGAAAAGAACAAAGTAACTAGTGTGACTTTCAAAAGGGGGCAAACAGGGCAGAAATTGATGAAAAGGAGTCAAGTACTACATAAATGTGTGAAATGAACTTTTTCTTTTATTAGAGGGTGTTTATATTATTGATGTGAGAAACTGACTAGCAAGTCTTTTGATAAATCAAAAATATTATTTGCCAGAGAAAATCCTAATCCATCTCAGCAGGACTCTAAAGGAATGTACACATTGTATGCATAGAGTATTGTCATGATAATAGGAGTCCAAACAGCACACAGCAAAAATCCTCTATTCTGTTTCAAGCCAGATATATTTGTACTGGATTGAGTAGTCATTCATAATATTGTCTTAAGGGGAAATGAGATGTTTAACAATGTTCATTTATATAAAATCTTCTTCATTATATTTTTCCTTAAAATGTGGATGTAAGATGCCATATGAAGGAAAGTGTTATGGAACAAGATAAGTTTGACAGTATAGGATGGGATGACATACGTTTTGCCACTACTATGTTTTCTGATGGCACAAAAGAAAAGTTTCTTCTGTTGTGGGAAACAGCTGGTTGCTTATACCACAGTTGACTAAAGATAAATCAATTACATGAATTCCCTCAGTGTTAGGGTGGGATGTGTTACTGAGAAAATTCGATTCCAAGAATCGAGAACTTGATACTAGAAAACAAACTGATAAAATTTGGGAGAAGTCAAAATTTTGCCTTAGTTTAACAATAAAAGCACTGTGGGTGGAATTAATACAATTTTTATACCTTCTAAAAGCCTATTATAAACAATGGACCCATCCAGCTGTGCACATAGCTAGCCTAGATAGCAGTGTGATCTCATTGCTGTCACCTTTACACTCTTTCCCCACTTCTTTCCTACTGTCTATCTGTAACACTCACTTGTTGTGTCTTGTTTAGATTAGTTGTAAAATCTCAGGGGAAATGATCTTCCTGTTGGCTTATACAGTATCTAGCACAATGGGGCCTTTGGGTGTGACTGCAATATATATAATACTAATAAGACTACAAAATCATTTTTAAAATCCTTTAAAAACCATTAGAAGTTTTTTCTTTATTATTTGTAGATCCCACCCATAACACACACAATGTCCTGAACTGATTTGATTTCCACGTGAATAAGGTTAAATAAATGCCTGCATCCTGAGTGAAAAATCACAAAAGGCTCTTGAAAATCAATTAAATATTGAACTAACAGGAATTTGAAAATATTATTTGGAAAGTAAGGCTGTGTAAAAATAATGAATTCAAAGGTTAAATTAAGCAATTTCTCATACAGAAGGCACTCTTGGGAATAGAATGCTGACAATAAGTAAATGAGAGTTATCCTCAGTTTGTTACTTTATTAATGTTATAATATATTTTAGACAATGGTTCTCCTTTTAACGAGTCTCTCTTGGGGAATGGAAAAGCAGAGAGTTAAATATAAAGTTTGACCAATTCTCTTTGTGTTGCATGAGTCTGACTAGGATAATGTCATGGAAAAGCAGAACTGACAATGCGACACTGATTGTTTGATCTAATATGGCAAGAAGTCAAACTTTCAGCACCTCCCACAGAGGGCCCCTTTTGCCCTGTTTATTCTAGTCCCCAAAATGTAGCCCTTTTACTTTGCCCATAGACCACTTGCCAGAATAACAAAATAAGAGTTACACGTCAAACAAGATCTATAGTATTAACCTCTAAACTGCAGAATAGCTACTTTTAAAGTTACAATCTGAAAGCAATTTTTTCATAAAGGATGCATGAATAATTATTCATGCGGCTCGGTCCTTTATGGCATTATCATTGATAAGTGGTAAAGAGACAACAGATGGATACAGGCAGACAGATGGGAAAGTACAAGGAAACCAACGAGAAAAGCATGAGGGGCAGCATGGGAGAAAGTACAAAGGTGCTTGTTTGAAAATTTTACAAGTGTGTGATAGAGGCTGGTACCATGGACCCACTTAGGGTAGGAATTGCCATTTTGATAGGGAATGAGAGAGATAGAGTGGGGATAGACCATCATAACGGGTCTTGAAAGTGAAGAAAAGTATCTTATAAGAATGGCCATACTGGATCAGACCAAAGGTCCACCTAGCTCAATACTTGTCTTCTGACAGGATACTTATGTTTGATGTGATAGAGAAGGGGAAGCCAGTGGAGGGATGTGAAGTCTTTCTTCAGACCTCAAATGGCTAATCCCAGGAGTTACCTTCTTAAACTATTTATAAGCTTCCATTTCCAAATCCTCTCCTTATTCATTTTTTTGTTAGCTTTTCAAACTTCTGATGCCTTCCAGCTCCCTTTTATAACATAAGCCATTTGTCCATTAGACTCACCTGGTTAAGTACACAACTCCCAAGCTCCAATGGAGTTGTCACTTCAGTGAAGTTAATTGATGGCAGTTTTAGGTATATCTCCCAGGCATGGCTACATATACACACAAACTTTTAAAAATACCGTTCCCTGATAAAGGTAAAACCAAGAGAAGGAGAGGAAAACTTAGGGCTACACTGGTATAGGTGCCAGAAGGAAATAAGTCCATTGTATTAATTATCACTCAATTGCGAAAAACAAGCAAGGTTGCAAAATTGCATTCCTTGCAATTGGTATTACACAATAAAAATGAAATCAGCATTGTTGATACAAAGCATGCCAATTCATATCCTCATGAAGCCTAAAGATGCATCTTAACTGAATCCCTTTAAAGACAGGTAATGCTTTAAACACATCTACAGTATCGTCACTAACATTACTGTTTGGAAATGAATGGGACTCTAAACCCTCCATGTGTTCTGAAAGTAATATTTAACAATATATGTTTTTGCTTCCTTAGCCTCTCAATTTGGAGTGCTCTCAATTTATCTTTTCACTTTTGTTTTGTGCTTTTTGAATAGGTAACACAGTTACATAATATACAACAAATGAGGCATGACGTAAAGAAACATGATTTACAATGTCAATGGATATGTTTTAACCAAGTTCTGACTAATACAGAATATGGAAACTAAAAAAGCTATGGGTTTCAGATGTGTATCCTTTTACGTATTCTACAGGTGTCATTATCTCATCATTAAGTGACTCAGATTAATTAGCAACTCTTTTTAATCTATAATTATTGGCAGTGTTTTATCTTCCCATTTTGTCAGCTGTACAGCAAAGAAATTGTTGTCTAGCAAGTTTGTCTGTCTCCTGCCAAATTTCAGGCGTAACCCTGTGGTGTTGCAGTTTAAGTACTATACTTATACACGGAAACTGCACCCAAACAAACCAGATGACACAAGAAGGGTGCCTCACATTTTTAGGATGGTTTTAAGATTCAAGAGACATTTTTTGTTTATTGTGCTGTTTCATCTTTTTGGATATAATAGCAGCATTGGTGGCAACCACTTTGGAGTTATTTCTTACAACTATAAGCCACCTTTTCTATACATGAATGGCAGCTTCCTAACCAGGGTAAGTCATCTTAGAGCTCAACTGGATACAGATTGCAGTATGATGCTCATATGGAGAATGAAGGCTTTATGTGACTCTTCCATTCTTTAACAGGCAAAGGGTAAAAGGGTTCCTGATTTTTAAATGGAGTAATTTTTTTGTGTGATTTATTAACCCAGGGCTGTGTGACATGACAAATCTTGACTCCTAAGTGTATAGAGGTGAAAACAGATAAAGTGCTTTTATGTATACTTATCTGATCCATGGTGACATTTTGTAATTTGTAATCTAGTGAACATAGCTTTTCACAATTGTTTTGGGGGAAAAAACACCAAAAATGTCCCCTGGACCAAACTAAACTTTAAAAATATCTTTTTCTGAAGGACTCAAATGTTACGTTCACTTCCAGAAGCAGAATGGTAGTTAGATCAGATCCTTAGTGCATCTATAATGCTAAGATCTGTTTAAAAAAAACCCCTCTGATTGATAAATCCTGTGTTCCTTAAGGAAGAAATTATTTTTCCCAGAGGATTCTGCCATTTTTGTAAAAACAGATTTTCTTGGGAAAACTCATTTTCCAATAGGGAAAAATTGGGTTCTAGTTTAGTTTGTCAGGGCCCAACCACAAAACCTCAAAATACTCACTCCAAAAACAGTGTGAAAACGTTAAGGAAAGAGGAAAAACAGGACCAGATTCTTTCCCCAGTGAGGGTTGTTTTGTACGTTTACAGTTTATGCTAGTCAGTCACATATTAGAGAGTTCCAACTTATGAAAGGGAGTGTGAATATTGTTGTGCAACACCTAGCACAATGGAGCCCTGATCCCTGATTTGGGTTTTTTTGGGTACTGTGGTAATACAAATAATAACAATAACTGAAGAACAAAAAGAACGGCTCTAGGGCAGAAAAGACTTTTTTAAAAAATCATAACAAGAATGAATAGAAATCATTGCCAGTAGTGTTTTTTTTTTTTCTGATAATCTAAGGAAGAAGAAGAGGAGTCTACCATTCCACGCTGCCCCACTTCACTGTTTTTGTTTTTTATTTGTGTTTTCTATATTTCTTAACCAAGACGATTGTTGTTACACTGTGATTGATATATACATAAGGTTACTCAACGTGACTGCTTGCAGGATAAGGTACTACTCACTGTAAGGAATGCATAATCAGGTCTCGGTATAGTAAATTATGCCCTTACCTCATACCTAAAGTACAAGAGATATCTACTGTGCTCTAAGTATACTCCACTTCAAATTATTTCTTAATGCTAAGAACCAGCTGAATATTTTTATTGTCACATTCAATTCTGCAAATAAGTCATGAAAGAAGTGGCTGATAAATAATGATAGAATAGATGGTCAGAGTAAAAACAGAAATTCACAGAGAATCTGGAGCACATCTCCTGTCAGTTTATGACAATAAAGCAACCCAACTTTAGTTTGAATAGCATGCATCATACAAACTGTATCTCCAATCATTTTACAGATCAAAATTATGTAAGGTACTGGAGAGAGTATGGTATAAATTACAGAAAATAATAGTGAAGGAAAGGGTATTGAATGGTAAAGAGATTATCACAATCATTAGACCAATAACACAGAGAGGGAGAAATTAAGGACACATGGGCATCCCAAAATTAATGATGCACACATTAAACTTCTACTGTCTTGAGTGAAAGTTGCATGGGTGTATCTAAGTAGAGAATTGAGTTCTATGGGCATATTTTCAAAGGCCCCGATCTGGCCTCTAATTTTCATGCTTATTTTCAGTTGATGCAATCAAATATGGGCACTAATGATAAACTTTAAATCTTTAACTATCTACTTCTCAGACACAGTAGTTAGCTATTTCCATTCTACCATTTGTGCCTTGCCTACATTCAATTACTGGTGCAAAATTAGATCCCTCATTTAAAAATGTGGCCCTGTGGATGAGATTGACCATCCAAAGCCCCTAAATAGTTTTGAAAATTCTCAGCTGAGATATCTAGAAACTTTGTCTCACCTTTCCTCCCAGATTCTTTCTTCTGTCTCCTTTCTTTAGCACCACTGACAACTTCATTATTCTCCCCATCACCCAGATATACAAACTTAATGTTATCTTTGAGTCCCCACTTTCATCTGCTCCACCCCCTAGTATTTTGGCTCTTGCTAAAACCTGTCACTTTTAAGGGCTTGTCTACATGGTTAACCACTGTTAAAATTTGTCCTTTCCTCTGTAGGTCCATGCCTTGGTCATCTTTCACCACACCAACTGTAACTACCTCTTTGCATCTTGCCTCTCATCACTCCAGTCTATACAGAAGTCCATTGGTAAATGGACATTCTGACGACATCATTCTCCCTCTGTTCCCCCTCTGTTTCATTCCTCACTGAAACAAAAACAAAACCTTTCAAACATTTTTGTGAAGCAGAATTGTGTTGAAACAATCTGCTTTTGGATTGAAAACCTAAGCTTTTTGATTTTGTTTCTTTTGTTTCTCTCTCCCTCTTGAAGTGATCTGAGAGTCTTCCCTGGACCTTGGAAACCTTCCCATCTAAAACTTCATCGGAACCAATACATCTCTGTGAACCATTTTGGCCTTGATAAAACAACATAATATGATGAAAAAAACCTCTGTACCAGCTCTACAGAGCTTTCGCTATACTCTTATTTCCTCCTACTCTTAGCCTTGCTCCCATAACTGCTCTCTTTGTGTGCTTCTTCCACTGTCAATTTAACATCAGCTTTCATGCTGGTCTCTATGCTTGGAACACTCTCCCTCTTCTTTGTCTACTAGCAGCTCTCTTCTTTTTACTTTAAGTTCCTCCTTAAAACCCATTTCTTTTATGAAGCTTTCTAATACTAATCTCCATATCTGTCCTTTCACTAACTTATGTTTGATTTATTTATTCCATGTATCATATTTGTCTCCTCCTCAGGATAGAGATCATGTATTTTATGCATTCATAAAATGTATTGTTATGGCACTCCAGAATAGATACATAACAAAATAACTTATGAACTAGACAAGACAGTAATCATTTGTTCTTGGCTGGGTTAATATCAAATGTATCAGTTTAATAACTGATAAATCATGTATCTGTGGACTACTGTATGTACTATATTTGCAAGGTGATGGACAATGGCCTATTCTTTCCCTCATCTAAGTTCTCTGAGCTCTTAAGTTCTATTCCTATGCACCTTTAGTACCATAGGGGATAGTATGTTTATATAACAGAAATATTGAGTGAATAATGCTGCTATTTCTCTTTATGAATGATTTCTATGCAGGTATGATTTGTATTTATGATACTTATCCAAATGTTGAGTTTTTGAAGCTGCATTTGTTAGACTACACATTTTTCCTGTAAATATATATATAACAAAAACAGAATATACAATAATATTTTATTTCTGTTTGAGTGTTAAACCCAGGCTTGCTGGGGCAGGGAGACTACTGAGCATTTCTGACTTCTTTTACACTCCATCTAAAGACAAAAGAAACAGCAAAAAGAGTTTATTTACAGGTGTTAGAATTTGCAACTTGTCTATTCCCTATACATGCTTCCACACATAAATGCATATTTACCTCATTGATTCTTCACCCAGCTATTCATGTATGCCACATGTACGCCTTGTTTATCACTCCAGCCATCTTTGGTTTTCATGCACTCTCTACGATCTCATTTTCTTATTTTGTTATTCCCATGTTAGAGGAATCACAACACTGAAGGAATGCACTCCCACAAATGTAAAATCCACCTGTACTCCTATCTAGTCAGGGAGAGTTGAGGCCAAAAGTTGGGGAGAAGAGATCTTCTTTAGGTTCCCCAGAACCATGAAACTCTGAGATGAAAAATAATTGTTATTTGTAGCTGATCTTGTCCATCTCCTGCCAGTCAATTTTCCCTTCAGTACATTCTTCTTGAGTACCGAGGGCGCTTTCACCATTTTCCTGGAGAAACTACTCTGTCACATCATTGAACTTTTTATTTCTATTTACAATAAAAGTATATCTTAAAAGATGCTAAAATTAACTTCTTCATTCGAAATTATCCTTAGTGATTATAAGTGGTAACCTAGAATATTACAATGACAAATAGTTATTACTTCTTATGAAATCAGTGTTCTGAATGTTGATGGGCAGATGCAAGCACCAAAGTCCTTATGCTACATTCTTCATGTATAACAGGGCCATAACTTGTCTTCATCTTCTCTCTGTACTAGTTTTATGGGAGTGGCACCAGAACTCAGGAGTCCCTGGAAGTCCAGGTAAAAGGCTTAATTTTTCATTGAGCTCTGCCCCTGGTGTTAGTAGTGTCTACTCAGACCTTGCTTCTGCTGATCCAACACTTTGCAGAGTTTCTGCTTTCATCTAACTTCAGCACCTTTAGTGTCTGGCACCAACCTTCCTATATTAGGACCTAACAGAGTTAATATTGCTTGACTGCTAAAACTTATTGGTTTTCTAAAGTTATCTAGGTTAAAGTATAAATAGACTTTTACATTAATAGCAGACTTCAAAACCCTCAGTGTTGCTTATAAAAGTTACTCTGTTCCTTCTGATACTTGAAATAATATCTATTGCCATATAAATGGATGGGCTCCCTTCAATTACATACTGAGAATATACCTAAAAAGAACAGGAGTACTTGTGGCACCTCAGAGACTAACAAATTTATTTGAGCACAAGCTTTCATGGGCTCCAGCCCACTTCATCAGATGCATAGAATGGAACATAGATATAAATATAGATATATACACACACACACAGAGAACATGAAAAGGTGGAAGTAGCCATACCAACTGTAAGAGGCTAATTAAGATGAGCTATTATCAGCAGGAGAAAGAAACTTTTGTAGTGATAATCAAGATGGCCCATTTAGACAGTTGACAAGAAGGTGTGAGGATACTTAACATGGGGAAATAGATTCAATATGGGTAATGACCCAGCCACTCCCAGTCTCTATTCAAACCCAAGTTAATGGTATCTAGTTTGCATATTAATTCAAACTCAGCAGTTTCTTGTTGGAGTCCGTTTTTGAAGCTTTTCTGTTGCAAAATGGCCACCCTTAAGTCTTTTACTGAGTGACCAGAGAGGTTGAAGTGTTCTCCTACCAGTGTTTGAATGTTATGATTCCTGATGTCAGATTTGTGTCCAATTATTCTTTTGCATAGAGACTGTCCGGTTTGGCCAATGTACATGGCAGAGGGGCATTGATGGCACAGGATGGCATATATCACATTGGTAGATGTGCAGGCGAACGAGCCCCTGATGGCGGGGCTAATGTAATTAGGTCCTATGATGGTGTCACTTGAGTAAATATGTGGACAGAGTTGGCATTGGGCTTTGTTGCAAGGATAGGTTCCTGGGTTAGTGTTTTTGTTGTGTGGTTGCTGGTGAGTATTTGCTTCAGGTTTGGGGGCTGTCTGTAAGCGAGGACTGGTCTGTCTCCCAAGATCTGTGAGAGTGAGGGATCATTTTTCAGGATAGATTGTAGAATTCTGATGATGCGCTGGAGAGGTTTTAGTTGGGGGCTGAAGGTGACAACTAGTGGCGTTCTGTTTCTGAACTTTTCCTGGACTTGTGGTATCATGTCATGGGATGGGTTACCTAGGGAGGTGGTGGAATCTCCTTCCTTGACAAAGCCCTGGCTGGGATGATTTAGTTGGGAATTGGTCCTGCTTTGAGCAAGGGATTGGACTAGATGACCTCCTGAGGTCCCTTCCAACCCTAATATTCTATGATTCTATGTCATCCTTGATGCTGCTCATGTTGGAATCTATTTTAATCAAAGATACCACAATATATAAATCTCAATCCCCAATATATTAAATAGTACATCTTTTGCAAATGAAGAACCTTGAAAAATATTACAATTAAGATTTGTGTTAGTGTACATAAGGAGTAGAAATAGTCAATCTGATCATGTGATGTGTTAAAATGAAGATAAATAACTATGAATCTATCTATTACAGAAACATGATTAAAGATAACAAAGAAAATATTCCACTCATGGCCAAGAGAACAAATACATCAGGTCCTCCCACTACAAACCACCAGGAGAAAAAGCCGACTGAAAACACTCCCACAAAGAAAAGGTAGAACACAATACTTTCACAAGACCAGCCTTAGACAATTTATTAGACATGGCAGATTGGTGCTATTTGTAAAACCTTTTATTATCTTTCATACAGCAGATACTAACATTGAAAGAATTGCTAACAGCACACATGGAATGTATGAATGAGAGAGTTCTGATGAACGTAGTGTATGCTGAAAAAGTAACTGATGTACTTATGATACTATTAGTAGTAATAAGCATTTATATGTAAATGTATACAGTGCTTTAGGAAATGTGGACAAAGACATAGTGCTTGCTCTGAAGAGCTTACAGTCTCAGGCTCCCTATCTGGCAAGCTCATGCCTCATGTCAATGAGGCTCGCTCTCTGCAGGCACTGGAGTCAGCCCACATGTATGAGCTTGCAGGATCGGGGCCTCATAAAGATCAACAGTTCAAATATGGGAAGGTTTAGAGTGAGTTTGTAATGAGATCATTTAGGGAAAATCTGGGTTTTAAGGAAGCATTTAAAGAAGAGAGCAGTGTTGGCAGAAAAGAAATGAGAGGTTCTCTCAAGTATAGGGACATATGGATTGATACAAGAAGGTGTGAAGTCAAAAGTGGAAGGAGATGAGGAGTGGTAAGGAGTGTAGCATATGGTGAGAAATACCCAGAAAAACCTTCATACATGGAGATTTTCTGTAAAATGTTCAATTCACTCTATTTTTCATGCTTAATAACCCATATCACCCATATTTATTTTTATGCATATTTTATACTAGTTCATTAATATTCTGATTAAAGATTTTGTCTATTATGAATGGAGAAATACAATACAAGTGATTGTATTCATCCTTCATATAATGCCACCGAAGTCACTGAAGTTACTGCAAGATAGGGATTAATTTGGCTTATAAACTTTGATCCTGCAACTGATTCCTTTAATTTTGTTGACTGCACAATACAAAATATAGCCCAATCAGAAAGGCCCCAAGATAATTTAATATTGCTTTAGCATCCATGATAATTTTGTTATTGATCTGAATGATCACCTTAAGCAGAAGTGATGCAAGCAGCTGTCACAATCTGAAAACTCATGGGCTGGCCTGACTTCTCACTCTATCATTAAATCCAGATGGGGAAATAAGACCAGTTGATTTTCTTTTTCCATGTCCCCTTCATCTGGCATCATTGGCCCTCCAAAGTACAAGGGTAGTCCTGCATAAGCCTAAATTTGAATCAGTGTTTGTAGTGCAATGTGGGCAACAGGAAGGATGTCTGAATTGGTCACTATATATACCTAATGTTTCAAATAGAAGCAAATTTGCAGAAGACTGGCAAATATGTGTGGCCATTAATCATAAGTTGCTTAAGTTCATTTACCAGATTCAGGCTTTTGGCATCCATAGTAATAACCTTAGGCTTATTACTAACCTCTCCCATCTTACATTAGGAGCTAGGGTGTGGCACCAAACATTCCTGCTATATAAGAAACAAAGATCACATGAGTTTTAATTACAAACATTAACATACTCCATTTAATTATATGTTTCTGTACTGGTATATGTCTAATGCTTTTAAACATTTCAGTCCTTGGGTATACCATCACTGGCAAGCTCGGAGGTGATTTCACTCTCACCTAAGCAACATGTCTCATTCTCTTATACTTTATTTTGGCAATATATATTGTAAAAAGTACAATTTATTTCTACCTTTTTTAACTCAATGAGATATGCGTTAACTAAAGGCACATCATTAAATACAGGAAGATCTCCATGTGGACTGGGAGGAGTGCTGCAATGATGTTGGAGCATAACTAGGTTGCTTTCATGGCTAGTGTTTCCTGTGGCATGGTTTGAATATGTAAGTGTGACAGAGTGGGGAGGGTTGACCTGGGGATGTTGCGGGGGAGTTTTAGTGGTACTGTCTGCATTGGTGGTAGGATATCAAGGTGTGACTTCACTTGAGGGATGATACCTGAACACGTAACCTGAACCCAGGACGGGGCTGGGGCCAGGTGACACCTGCTGCCTGGGAAAGTGGACAAAGGCTGGAGGAGGAGCCGGGGGTGTGGTTAGAAGAGACTGCTGGAGGGGGTTTTCAGTTTGGAGCTGGCTGGGGAAACAGAGGGAGACCCGGGGCCAGGGTCCAAGCTCCCTGCCCCCCAATATGGACTTGACTGAGAGGGTCCTGTTGTCTGTACCTGCAAGCTCTGTTTTGGACTGTGTTCCTGTCGTCTAATAAGCCTTCTGTTTTACTGGCTGGCTGAGAGTCACGGTGAATCGCAGGAAGTGGGGGGTGCAGGGCCTTGTCTCCCCCACACTTCCTGACAGTAAGGACATAGGTATTCGTTGGCAGTTACTAATTTTTTTACTCATGGTATGTCTCAGAGAATCCATTTTCCCCAGAGAACAGAGGAACGGCTTCAGGCATGACGTTATGCCAACCTCCAAGATACATGTGACCCAATTCATTACTGCCTTGTGGCTTGTTTGTGCCAGGTATATTGACATAAAGGAGCTGTGAAGACAGCAATTCTGCTCTGGGGAATTCCCCCAACATAGGACAGTTCTCTCTTGGTGTTGAGCTAACATAGTCAGCCCTTGAAGGAGTTCCCACTCCTCCCACCCAATGCAGGGACTGTATCAAGGACAGGGCCATAGTGCTACGTGAGTTGGGCATTCCTTTCTGCCCTCAAGGTTCATTGAGGCCATATACAGTTGGTTGCCAGTCAGGGCCGTCCCAAGACATCCCAGGACAGGGGACACAGAAGAGTGGCATAAAGCCACCTTTCTTCCATCCTTTGTCAGCCACTGTGCCAAGCTCAGACTTCAGTGGAGTTATGATGATTTACACCAGCTGAGAATCTGGTTCATGGTGTGTAAGTAATGGCAAAATAGGGACCTGTTTCAGTCTAGGTACTTCCTGTGCTATGAACAACACTTATCCTCAGTATAACTTCAGATACACATTCCTGTTAAATATAATGGGTATTTTAACCTTTGTGTTGTGGAATACGCTTGCATGCACATACAAAATGATAAAAGGTCATTTAAGTTTAAAATACCACATGCAGTGTATTAACACTTTCCTCCTCCAAAGACGGAAACTATGTTAACTAGGGATGATATTACATCACACTATTTTTGACATACATCCACAGGTTGCTAAGCAGCAGCATAGCAGCATTTTGTAAATTGACACTAGGGTGCTTGCTTCAACTGCATCGGAATATTTTGAGAGGGGAATTAGAAAAAAGGAGAAATAATTAGTACCCTACTGAGTATGTCACATATTATGTGAACCAGTATATTTTTCAAGGTGACTCTCAAAGCATTTTAGAAATTTTGAAAGCCAATTTACAAATTATAGCTCATATAGAAGTCATTTCACCCTCCAATAAAATTCAGCCATCATAGATAAAATGTGACAGCTGTTTGAATGGCATCTAGCAACACCAACCATTTACTTCTCCCTACCAATTCTCCATGCTTTTAGAAAGCTGGCCATCAGAGTTCCTCATGAACCCTTATGCTATGTTGTTCAGCATTTCATTTATTTTTTCCACTCTGTCTATAAACTGCAATGCACTAGCTAAATATAGTTTATATTCTGAGGTAGCACATTTTAGTCCTAGATGGTGGAAAGGCCTTGTGTTGTTTAATATGTGCTCTCTGAACCTTTCTGGTTCATTAAGTGTTCATCAGTGTCAGTGGGTTGAGGCGGGATTCCTCCCCAGTTTTTCTTGGATGGAAGGATGATGGCTACAATGCAAAGGATTCAGTGAACAGATTAGAGTGTGCAAGTGTGTGCATTTTATGCGTGTGTATTCTTTGGAGTTACAGTAACATTTTGTGACCTGCACAAAACCCAGATAAAAGTTGTCTCTAGGTTGCAGTGGTGCCTCTGATAATGTCCGGATTTGGTGCCATGTCTCCCAAAGACCTCTCAGAATCTTTTGCCTTGTCTGCCAACACAAAGGATTAAAAATGCTTGGTTGGCCACATGTGTTGGTAGGGGATCTTCCAGTACCAAAAAAGGATAAACACTATTTCAGCACCTCATCGGATGTGATGCTATGCAGCATATCACCTGTACCTAAAGCTGGTCCGAGCTGGGCATGTGCACAGTTTTTGTGTTATGTTTATATTACATTTTGACATGCTTTTCCACTAATAAACTTTCAACACAATGTATTCAACAGTTCACAGTTTTTCTTTGAAATTGAAGGCTTTGAAAGCAATTCATCTCCAAGACAGACATCTCCTCCTGTATTTTCAAAACCCATGGATTCAAATATTCGCCCATGGTATGTATAATATACAGTATATTCATTAACCACATTGCAAACATGGTTATGTTTGAACAACTGCTTGAAAGTTCTGCATAGATGACAAGGCTAAAATGTCAAAAGTGGCCTCTCATTTTGGTTGCCTCAAGGGCAAAATTTCCATTGACTTCAGTGGGCTAGCATTTTCCCTACAGTGACTGCCTTAATCCTGAATTTTCACACTTCTGTCATTATTTTAAAAGGGCCACAGCTAAATAGTTTAGGCCCAAAATTTGGCCAGTCTTAAAATTGATATAGTCCCCTGTAGCCCCCCTGAATGATTTTTCTTTTTAGCAACTTGTTTCTAATTAAGAGGGGGAAAACCCCACTGTTTACTTGGTTGTGTCGGGCCTATGGTAACCCGATTTGCCGCAGAACCAGCAGAGGGAGCACAAGTAAACAAAAATCCCTGTTAGATCTTTTCTGCCATCATCTGTATTGGTGATAGCCAAAAATGTTTCAAACAAAAGAGAGACATGACTGTACCCAGGAAATTGAAAAAAAGCTATTTATGACAAATATATAAGAAAAATGAGTGCAGAAAGACCCATTCTATTTTCAAGATTTTCAGTGGTTATTTCTATTAGGTGTCAATGGGACAAATTTAAAATTATGAAAGGAGAGGCTGGATGGCAAAATAAAAATTGAATCAAAGCCAGCTTAATAATGACCAATTGTTTTTTCAATGACTATTTGGTTGTTTATATGGAATTAGTTGACAAGCTTGTTTTCGTTCCCAGAGGACTAGAGCCCAAATCACCAACAATAAATAAATAAATAAATCATCATAATTATATTCCTTGTTTTTTTCTGCAGAGTGATCAGAATGAATGGGAATAGAATGTGAAGCACCATCTTTATTTTAAGGGTGGTCCCTCTAGGCTAGGGCAGAGGAACATTTGTAGGGTAGTGTGGGAAGCCTCACACTATTGTCTGTGTATCCATTTTGTAGATAAATAGCAGATTTCAGTCTTCTGAATTTTTAGGCTGGGATGTTTCATCAGCATTCAATATGTTACAAAAGCAAGTTAAAAAGAAACCCAGCCTATGAAAAAGAAATTGCTAGTGGTCCTTTAAGTCAGACCCAACACTGAGAAAATCTGGAAAGGATGTATAGTATTTACTAAATACAAACTCCATTGCAGCTGTTGTTTTATTGTACAAACATATATTTAGCCCCGTCTTGAACTGCTTATAGGCAAAGCTTCCACCAAAGTCAGCAGTAAACACTGAATGAGCGACTGCCACAGAATACTGTATAGTAAATCTTTGTGTATTTCAGTTCAAGTGTGCGTGTGTATGCAACCCCTGTAGAGTAGCCATTTCAATATTTGTCTTCTGGAAAATGTCAAATTAATAATGAACACATGGAAAAAAGAAGAGTGTAGGCTTTACAATGTAGTATCAAGAGTGATGTGATTAAAAACAGTGTGGAAATGACAAATACAACATTAGGAGCCTGAGTGAAATAAAAAGAAAAACACAAAGTAGGGTTTCAAATATGAAACTTGTTAACATGATAAAATCCTGAAAGTCTTTTCATTTTTGGCCTATATTTTAAAACACACAGAGTGAGTTAAATGATGGTATTAAAAAGCACATTGTCAAATTAAATTAATTTCAGCTTTTTTGTTGATATCGCCTCCCATTATGGAATGAGTCTTAGTGCAGTTTGCCAAGATGTCCTCCTACTTAAGCACTCAACCTTTTCTGTATTTTCTACAGTGCATCTGTAAATGGGGAAGATATGGATTCCCCACAATCTCTTCAGGATGATATTACTGAGTATGCCACAAACATAGACAGTTATTGGTAAGTGGACATAATGTATTTCTGTAGTGTGTTTTCTATGGATTAAGTATATGACAGAGTAGATTTACGGATTTTTTTTTTCTTGTCGTGGTTTAAAAATGAGCCCATAAGACTTCAGGGGATATTGATTTATACATTTGAGCCTTATCAGCAATAAATAAATTCTTTAGAAAGTGTATATCATGCATCCTCATCTTAAATATCTGAGATCAGAGAAAGCCAGAGCCTATAAAATTGCTGATTCCTAGTTCACTGAAGAAAATGCTGCATCTAAATGCCATACACATTGAGCAGTGAGCAAGTACAGTGCTCAAATACCACTACTATTTGTTGGTAACTGAACGCTTTTCATTGCAGAATCCTTTCTTAAAAGCAAACTACTTTAAGATGTTATCTACATAGAAAACTATTAATTTGGGTGGAAGATACGGATGTGGTCACAAGCAGCAAAATGAGGGGACACACACACACACACACACACACACACACACACGGATTTAAGCAGCAGGCCACAACTTTTATTAAATTTGTAACGCAAGGGAGGGATACTACCCGCCCATATCCGTACCCACCTATATCAGTCATTTAATTGGTCCCAGTTGGCCCATGGGAGAAAAAAATTCCTTCCTGACCCCCTAAACAGGTGATTGGCTAGACCCACAGCATCTGTCCGGCTGGATTCCCATTCCTAGTTCAAGTGGGTAGTGTGGGGTGCTGGAATGGAGCTGAAAGAGGCTTCACATGGCCCCTGCACTGGGCTAAATCCTGGGAGCTGGGGAATGCTGTCCAATCACCACCCCTCTTCCCCAGCTGGCCAATGGGTGCCAGACTCTCCCATGAGAGGAGCTACCTATTGTCCCTTTGCAAGTGCCTCCCTTCCTTGCTACTGGGACTGTCCATCTTTCACCATCAGCCCCATCAATTTCCCCCACCCAGTTGATGTAGGTAGGTGGCATTTGCCCTTCAGTTCAGCCATCCTAAGAGACAGAGGGAGAGAGAGAGAGATGTATGGGAGGATGGAACAAACAAAACATCATATTATTTAACTTCTAAAGAATAACCACATATAATTGCTGGGGTGATTTTTGGAAAACCTCATTTGGTAGTGATGGGCTTAGTCAGCACTGGAACAGGAAACCTCCAAGGATACCCCAGAGTGCTGAAGGAAGAGCTGTGTTGGTGATTCAGTAGGTGGCAATGATCCTCCAGAGTGGTGTTAGGAACCTTTGTTCTGTTGGATGTGCCGTCTAAACCTGAAACCCTAACTTTGGCCACTAAAGATCCCATGTTGCTTTTTGCAGCATAGAAATATTAGCCACAGAGTTGGCCAAATTCTAATTTGGTTAACTAATGTATCCTGCTTACTTAAATTCCCCCTGCACTTGCAAATGGATATGGCATTCCTTACTACTTCCTATCCTAAATTGTTGTATAGTGTTGTTGCGCGCTGTTAAACAGCTGCCACATTCCACCCCACAGGCAGCTGCATTTCAGTGGTGGGTGAAGTGATTCCTGTACATATAGTTTGTAAAGAGCTCTGGGATCCTTTGGGATGAAAGACCCTATATAAATGTAAGTTATTATTATTTTAAAATAGACTTTGTGCACTAGATATGAAGAAAATCCTATGAGTTTCCTCTCACTTTAATTACTAGGTACAAGATTAATCAGTAAAAGCAGGACTTCAGGGATTTTATATACTGAATTTGGTAATATATTCTTGGAGAATGCTTAGACAATCTTGGAACAGTGTTCAGATAAATCCAATAGTCTGTGACAGAAATTTGTCATAATCTGCAAAATAGAAGGACCTACCAAGTGATTCATCCAAATCTCAGCCACACTGGAGTGCATACTGGTGGAAACAGGTCTCTTCTCATTGATATAGAATATCATCAAGCCATATCAGTTTTGTAATAAAACGTTCAGCAAATATTCTGAAAACTGATGAAATTTCCTTCCACCATCTCAACAGCAGAACAAGTACTTTGTGTACAGTGAAGATGGGTGCAAGTGGAGTGGTGGTGTAGGGAGGACTCTGAATTTACTTATTACTGTGGTGGTTGATGAAGATGGGCCAGGAAGAGGCTATTGGATTTGCACTTACATGGATCCAGTAGCCTAACACCTCTACAGAGGGGTTGCAAAGAGGCAACAGCCCCTACATTCTACCTTCGAGGCTGGAACAACAGTTGTGGAGAGGCTGCACCACTGCCCTGTAGTCTCCCCTTTGTTGTAGGATTTGAATTCCACTCTGTCTCTTCTGAGCGCTCCCCAGAAAGCCAAATTACTTTGGCTTTGAGTGCAAAGGGCTGAATTTTATTCTCATTACATGAGAATAAAAAAAAATCACTTGTAAAAGGTTAACTATATACTACATTAAGTTAAAAATTGCTTTAATAGCCATTTCTCACCAAATAAATTATTTGTAACTATTTTTGGAGGAACACACAAACATTCTTTTGTAATGATGACATGTTAACCTGTGGTACATAACATTTATTTTTCTAAATAAACAAGAGATGATGGAAATGAAATTAAACACATTGGTATTAGCTAAATTTAACCAAGAATTATGATTTTTTGGTTGTTTGTTTTTGTTAACTCAGTACAAACATGTTGCAAGGAGGTCATCGGAACAATGCCCGAAAAAAGCTGAAGAAATATATGTTTAGGGCAGTATCTGAGGGGAATATAGAAGAATTACAATGTCTGCTTATGCAAGTGAAGGAAAGGTCAAATGCATGTAGAAACATGACTGTGCAAGGTAAGCTGTATAGAGTATCCACAGTCCCTCATTTTGTACCATATGTGTGGAAGAGAATTGAGTAATGGTTTTATACATGAGCAACTAAGCTCTGCATCCCAAGCTGGTGTTTGGTGAATATCATGGGTAGCATTAATATAATAGTCAGGTCAGGCCCCCGATAAGCCACCTACTGGCAAACAATTGAAGCAACCTTGAAGGTGATTTCTGAGGGCACAGCACACCAGCATGAATATTTGTACCTTTTCAGGGTGGATTTGACTGAATGCTGCAAAAGAAGCTAATTAAATATAGCCAGCTTCTTTTCCCCCTTCTTGCTGAACTGAGATGCATGTGATCCTGAGGAATGAACACAAAGCTGAAAGTCAACCTAGCTCAGCCAATGAGAGTTATGACTGAATAAGGACTAAGGACTTCAGGGTTTGTTATGTATTGGCAGAATTGTAGTATGTCAGTAATGTATATATCCATCTAGTGTTTGTTTGTTCATGAATACATATGTCCTTTCACTAAGTACATATGGAATATAAAGTTAAATTAATAGCGTGAATAGATGTAGAATAGTTTGGGGAATAGTCTATATGCATGTGTTTCCCAATAACATGAGGTTGGAATTCTTCCTATTCCCCTTAAAACATAATAAAACCTAATGTAATTCAATCATAAAATTCAAATTTTGTAGATTATCTGATGAAAAAATTAACAGATTCAGATACTGGTAAAACCTGTCTGATGAAAGCCCTTTTGAACATCAACCAGAACACAAATGAAATTGTGAAAATGCTGCTCTCCTTTGGAGAAGAAAATAGTTTTTTGGAAAGGCTTATCAACGCAGAGTACACAGAAGAAGCATACAAAGGTATTTCCATCCAGTAGCCATTTAGAGTATATTTTTGCATGTATTTTAATGCCTCAACATATAGTTAATATTTTCTTGAAACATTCTAAAGACAATTAAATGATTGTTTATTACTATAAATTATTATTGCTATTTGTTATGCATCATCATTGAGCTCAGCACTGTACAAGATACAAAAACTGGACTTTATACTCTAAAGATTTGTGTCTATGTTGTTGCAGGCCAGACAGCTCTAAATATTGCTATTGAAAGAAGACAATACGATATTGCTCAGACCCTCATAGAAAAAGGAGCAGATGTCAATGCCCATTCACAGGGTGTGTTCTTTAACCCCAAACACAAGCATGAGGGATTTTATTTTGGTAAGTAAAATGTGATCTCCATGGAAAAATTGGGTTGGGATGCTAAAACAATGAAACTATCAGGCAATAGGGGAGGTTCAGGAGTGCAGAAGGCACGTCTGTCAAACTCCCACAAGATCTAAAAATGGCCATGGGCCTCATCATTTTCAGAACTAAATGCAAAACTAATTTCATAACCTTTGCTTTACCTCAATAAGTTTCTTGTACCCAAAACACTCAGTTTCTTTCACCCATACACAAATTACCAGTTAATCAAGTTATTTCTCCTACAGGCTCAGAAGGAAAAAAGCAAGATTGATATTACTCATAAGATGCTCAGATTCCACTGTGATGCACGCAACATAAGCAATAGGTCGATAATAACCCAAATTACATCTATTGTACATACAAAACTAGACCAAAAGTCCATTGAAGTCAATGGGAATCCTTTCCATTCATTTCAATTGCCACACTAACTAACTAAAAAACCCCACCTAGCTGAAAAACAAACAAACCAACAATCCAAATTCACAGGGAAACCTCCGTTCCAGCAACACTGCAGTTCAGAATCCTGGAGGACTAATTACTCTTCATACTTCCAGAATGAATACTTGCCTGAGAGAAGAGAGAATTTGATGAATTACTTACACAAAGTACAACTAGTGGGTAAACAGAGTGCAGGCTAAAATATTGTTGTCCATAAATCTATTCATATCACATAAAGACAAGAAAGTGTGTATATTTATCTTGTTAATTGGGCATTTAGTGTAAGTGCTGAAATAACATATCAAATATTGGGAAATGTAACATACAGTAGCAATTGTATTACAAAGAGCAACATAGTAAATAGAAAGCAATTTTCCACAGTACAGTGAATTACAAATATTCAGAAATAGCTGAAAGGCAATTGTTTGTAAAGACTGAAATCGTCAGTAAAGTGCATTATTGTGTAATTGTAGCTTTTCCTCAAATAACAATTTCATGTAAACTGTTTCTTTGTAAAATAATGTAATGTAATCAATCTTATCCTTAATTTGTAAACATGTTTTAATCTCGTAAAAATGTCAAAATCATTCAAATACATTTCTGATACTCATAATATTTGAAAATTAATAGTTATTGTGCATTGTATTTTCTTAGGTGAAACTCCACTGGCATTAGCTGCATGTACTAATCAACCAGATATAGTTCAACTGTTGATGGACAATAGGAGGACTGATATTACCTCACAAGATTCCCGAGGAAACAATATACTGCATGCATTAGTCACTGTAGCAGAGGATTTTAAAACACAAAATGACTTTGTAATCAGAATGTATGACATGATTCTATTGAAAAGTAAGAGCAGAACTTTAGAGACAATGAAGAATAAAGATGGTTTAACTCCATTGCAACTAGCTGCAAAAAGTGGAAAATTAGAGGTAAGGCTCTATTGTAATATCCTACAAAAGAAATTAAATAGAGGGACAGAGTCTAGGTTGCCTACATGTACTTAAACCAGAGGTACACAAATTTGCAGTCCACCATGGTGATTATCTTGTATTGTAAATTAGTGGTAGTTGGTTGGGTAAGATTATTTACTGTAAATCACTGCTCCATTATTTCTGTTGTTTCAGCCTCTCAGATTCTCACAGGTTTTCCTCAATGCTCATTGGGTATTACTACAAAATACAAATGCTATTTAAAAATCAATCTTACGCACCCTTGATGATTGCATATCTTCCTAAGAGGATAATTATCCAACAGGAGTCCAAGGTCATTTGGACCTAGTGAAGCATACATGGTGAGAAACAGGTGTTGAAGCCACGGACCACAACTCTGATACTCTGAGATTGGGGGTTCCCCCTTGAGCAAAGTGGAGTGGAGACCCAGGAACTATCACTGAGAAGGGTATACTCCCAGAAAGACTCTGAAAGAGTCGGAGGCGTAGCACACCTTATAATATCATGACACTTCCATTAATAGAAATACTTTAATGATAAATAAACTAAAAATCAGTTTTGTTTGAATTTAAACTTTTTCCTGCAGTATTTGCAACTCAGCCACCGGAGTTCTGCACTAGCACATGATGACCTGAAACTAAATAGTCTGTTGGCATGGTCTGAGCTGAAGTACAAAAATTAAACAAATAACATAGCATAAATGGTGAACAGTAATTTTTTAAAATTCTTTTGGTTTTAATACTATCAAAGGCTGTTGATAGCACACATTAATATTTCTTAATTATATAATGTTCTCTCTTACACAGGTGTAACTGTAGGGTAATAAATGGAATTAGTCTGATTTATAACAAAAAGTAGAATTTGGATCTCTGAAAGCAAAAGCTTGGAGTACCTGGTTAATGATTAACAAGGGATAAATTAGAAAGTCACCAGTTAAAGAAAAGTTATACCAAAGTATTCAATGGAATGCTTTCATTAGGAAAAACTGCAGATCTAATAGAAAATTCAAGGCAATTAAAGAAAACTGTATTTATTTCCCAGGGATGGGTCATCTGTAATGCCTCCCCTCAATTACCAAAAGGTTAATTGAATTACAAAATACATTTAATTGTGCCATTTTGGCAAATGTGTTAGGAAAAAAGTACATTTTTGGCAAGTGTGCACACATTCTCACTTCCATTTAGAAGACTTAATTTACTTACATGTGATTCTGTTAATGTTTTAGATTCTGAAATACATTCTCAGTAGAGAAATAAAAGACAAGCCAAAAAGAAGCCTTTCCAGAAAATTCACAGATTGGGCTTATGGTCCTGTTCAGTCTTCTCTTTATGACCTGACAGAACTAGATACGACTGCAGACAACTCATTACTGGAGATTATTGTTTATAACACAAATATTGGTGTAAGTTGCCTGTCATTTTTTTAAGTCAATATATTTTCCAGCAATACGTTCACTTACTTTTTTAACCTATAAATTACCTGGAGAACTTGAAAAACTAGTAAAAATATAACTTTTAGGTCTCAGTCTTTCAGCAGGAGCCACTAGCATAAATCCTTGTGCTCATGCAAAGTCCCATTAGGAATGCACCTGGGTCCAGATCCCAAAGAAGAACTAGAGAAGTAGTTTGGCCTGCATCTGGGGCATTAGTTTGTTGTACTGTAGTTTAAGTTTAGTTTTCTTCTTGGGACATCTAAAATGGTCAGCACACCTCATTTTGTCTCTAAGATAATCAATTGATATCCTATATATCCTTTATTTAAAAGAAAATATTATTGGGAGGCAAGGATACTATAATAAGCAGTAAACTGTAAATTTACTGGTTTCAGAGTAGCAGCCGTGTTAGACTGTATTCATCATCCGATGAAGTGAGCTGTAGCTCATGAAAGCTTATGCTCAAATAAATTGGTTAGTCTCTAAGGTGCCACAAGTACTCCTTTTCTTTTTGTAAATTTACTATACGCATAGGTGTTTTATGCATAGAAGCAGTGCATAAAGAAATTGTCACTATTTAAAAGCAGAATTTGGCATGTTGCTAAAATTCAAATTATTAAAGTGGCAATTCCTGAAAAATAAACATACTTTGTTGGGAGACTGGTATGGAAGTTAACACTTGGATTTTAACACAATCACATTTTCCCGAGAACAAGATCGAATTAATTTGGCAGATAATCATCTCAGGCAGATCTTCATGGTGTAAACTGGTGTAGCTTCACTGGATTCAGTAGAACTATACGCATTCGCACCAGCTGAGGAGCTGTCGCACGGGTCATTGAGCAAAGTGGTATTTCTAGACTGACAAGAAGAGACCATAAAATGAAATGTTTAAAATACGTATAGTTGATATTTTTTTTATTTGTCCTACTTCCAGTTTTCTAACAAGTCACAAATTTGGCTTTCTCTTTGTTTTTTTTTCTACAGAACCGCCATGAAATGTTGACTTTGGAGCCCCTGCATTCACTACTGAGAATGAAATGGAAAAAGTTTGCAAGGCACATGTTCTTTATGTCATGTTGTTTTTATTTCATATACAACATAATGTTAACGCTCGTTTCCTACTATAGACCCCGAAGAGATGAGGTATGTGCAGCAACTAAAAATCTCATAGAATTTTGTTTTCAAAATGCAGTAACATTCCCTAACTCAGATTTAACATGTTTGGTGAATCAAAAATAGAACTGGAGATTCTAGGATGAAATCATTGCCCCATTGAAGTGAATGAGAGTTTTACCATTGACGTCAGTAGGGCCAGAATTTCCCTCCAGGGATTTATCACTTGAAGGGGGAACAAAACAATGAGGAGAGAAGAGAAATTCATTTGAGTTATTAAACAAAAAACAACAACCTGTTTATGCATAGCAGTGTGTGGACCTGGCTGTGGTTTTAAAAATTATATTTTTTAATAATTGAGAAAGAATAAGTATATATATTAAATAATCTGACTTCATTTTGAGTTTGATCCTGCAAGTCCTCCATGGAGAGCACTTGCTTGAATTCAATGGAATTTCTGCACACAGAGGGCTATAAGGTCTGGGTCCTCTGTCTGGGACCTTTTACTTTTATTGTGCCTTCAAATACCTAGCTTTAAACTCCCACAATTCATTTCTAACCCTCTTTTCCAGGCACCGCCCTACCCCTTAGCTTTGACTCGTAACTTGGGATGGTTGCAGTTGCTGGCACAAGTGCTTATTATGATAGCAGCAATATTTTTAGCCATAAAAGAGGTGAGACACTTTCAGAATTAATATAAAATAATTGTATGCATAAAGATCTTTTGTGGATTTGTAAAGATTCTGACAATTTTGATGATCATTTTATAAGTTATATGTTTTATAACTTATATGTTTCATAATGTCTCTCGTACAATTACTAGGCTAATGGCTAATTGTGCATAAATGTGTTAATCATTCTTGATGGTCCAAATGTATACTAATATAACTGTAAGATATTATATGAAATTGATGTGAGGCCTTCCTTTTTGAAAGACTGAGAACAAAATGGGATTTGAAATATGATGATCATGCTAAATTCTTACTCCGCAACATACTTAAACTATGTACTTTAAGGTCATGAAGTAAATAGGATTGTTCATGCACTTAAAGTACTGTGTTAAGTACATTATTGAATAAGGATCTATATCAGAAAGGACAAGCACATCTGACTTACCTTCCAGGAAGACATTTAAAGTTATTTATTAGTAACATCTATTAGTAAAGTTAACTGTTAAATTCTTTTAAGTGCAGCAGAAAATCAGGACACATTTAAAAAATCTGGAAAAGCATTTCAGAGGCACAAACAATATAGAAAGAATGAAATTCTAGATATTGTAGCTGTTTTTAGTAGACTAGTTGGTTTTGAATTTTTATTCACCTTTTAATTTTTACTTTTTTAATCTGTTTATATATATCTGTCTACACAGAGTGTAGCCATCTTTCTGCTAAGACCCTCAGATCTTCAGTCAATTCTGTCAGATGCATGGTTCCACTTTGCATTGTAAGTCTGGCATATAAATTGTTGTTTCTGAAATAACATGCGCTCTGTCAGTTACATTTCCTTGGTTCACAGAAAATGAATTCTTTTAACCGTTGTTCACTTGTTATTTTAGACTGTCAGTTGTCAGAGGAAAGAACATAATTTTATACACAGTTTTACTGTAAGACACCAGGTATATCTCTGGCATTCACTGACCAGTAACAATATTGTGGATTGGTACATACAAACTATTTTTATCTTTGTAAGCACTGCAAAATAGAGAATTTTATTTTGTTTATAAAGAAACAAGTCAGTTAGCCAGATTTTGATTACCCATTCCATCTTCTATGTGTTGCTCTGTTAACAAAGAAATGGCTTAGCCAGCTGCTAGGGATGCCCCCAGTGTACAGGAATCCCTAAGTGGCTTAGAGCCAGCATAGCTGGCCCTATACTACCCCTTCCTATTCCTGGCATAGGAGGTATGACTGGGGAAAGAGGGTATAGTCAAAGTGATGCTGCGTTTCTGTGATCCCTGACTCTGGAATGATCATTTGGGGGACATTGCACAAGGCGTAATTTAGAACAGTCCTAAAGTTGCTCTAAATTACGCTGGGGGCTAGGCTGGCCCCAGGACTGAGGAAAATAAAAAGTGATATAGAGCTACCTTTATAGCTTTCCCCAGCCACAACAAGCACAGTTTGGATGCAAGGTGGAAAGTGAAATTGGAAGTGAAACTTGAAATAAGGAAGTTCTGCATTATATTTTCCACTATATTTTGTACATTTCTGTGTTGTTTAAGAGTATTTACAATATTTATGGGTTTTTTTTCAACAGTTTTATACAAGCAGTGCTTGTGATCTTCTCTGTTTTCTTGTACTTGTTTTCCTACAAAGAACACCTGGTGTGTCTTGTCTTGGCTATGGCACTAGGATGGGCAAATATGCTGTACTTTACCAGGGGTTTCCAATCCATGGGAATTTATAGTGTCATGATCCAAAAGGCATGTATATAATTTTTAACTCTTGTTATATTATCTATTTACTCTAGTTGTATTATCTAACTCATGTACATTCTGCAGTTTAGATATTGCTTATATATTAAGTAATCCACACTGAAATTTCCAGTTTCTTCTCTTTAAGATGTGTTTTATTTCAACAGAATGTACTGTGTAATTTAAAAAAATGAATAGTGATAACTAGCTAATTTGTTCAAATTATGCAACATTTATTTTTAAATCTCTAAATCGTATGGTATTTTTCAGCTAATGGAGTTATGATATTTAATTGAATCAGACAGTGTAATGCTTACTCTAATCAAGAGGTGAATGTAACTCTATGAAAAATGTGTTTAACACACATTAATGCATAAGACAACCGGTCAAATCATGGAGAATCAGGCCAACTAACTTTTCAAAATGTCCCACTTGCTAATAGAAAAGGAGGACTTGTGGCACCTTAGAGACTAACAAATTTATTTGACCATAAGCTTTTGTGAGCTACAGCTCACTTCATCGGATTCTAATGTGATCACTTTTAAAAATATAAGTAGATTTAACCACTCTCGTATCGATTCTGGCACATCTTCATCACTGCAAAACATGTAACTGAAAAGAGAACTTTCTGAAATTGTATTAATCATAACATTTTAACTTTTAGGTGATCTTACAAGATGTGCTAAAATTTTTGGTTGTATACATCGTGTTTTTGCTGGGGTTTGGCGTAGGTAAGTATAATTTATAGACTGTTACTGGAGAAAAGCACTGATATCTTGTGTGAGTAAAAGCTTTTTGCACTATTTTGAATAAGAACAACATTATTATGGTCAGAACATTACTTCTTTCAAGCTGATGTCAAGTGCTAGTTGTGGATATTAAAAAATCCATAACAATTTTTGTAAGAGTGTTTAAATCTAGTGTTCTGGCTAAATACTTATTAATATAATTACATTCTGTCTAGCTAAACTGCCCATAAATTTCAACTGAATATGGTATTCTTAACTTCCTTTGCAAAACTGTCATCTTCTGTTGCTGTGTGTTGCTGGACAGTTGCTGCATTTGTCTCTCTTTATATTGTACTTTATTATTTGGTATAAAAGATGTTATATAAATGCAAAATATTATGATAACTAAAATGGATTTTTCATTTGCTTCTTATTTAGCTCTTGCTGCATTGATTGATACATGCCCCAATGACAGTAAATGTTATACCCACAGCAGTTTGGGCGCCGTTCTGATGGAGCTTTTTAAACTTACCATAGGACTGGGAGATCTGGAGATCCAACAGAATTCAAAATATCCTGTGCTGTTTCTTCTTATTCTCATAACTTATGTATTATTGACTTTTGTTCTCCTTCTGAACATGCTGATTGCATTAATGGGAGAAACAGTGGAAAATATTTCTAAAGAGAGTGAACACATTTGGAGACTCCAGGTTTGTTTGCAATATTAAACCATAGACCAGGGGTAATCAACTATTTTTTAACAAGGTCCAAATTTTTCTGTCAAGCTATAGTCAAGGTTCAGACTCCAGAGAAAATAATAATAATGATGATGATGATAATAATAAATAAAACAAATATTTTCTGGTCCATTCAAAAGCGTCAGGAGCTCTGAATTTGGCCTGTGGTCTGCCTTTTGACTACCCCTGCCATAGACCTTAGTTAATTCTTTGGCTTGGTCAAGACCCAGATGCTTTTACAAAGTTTCACTCTGAAATCAGAAAATATCAGATCATGATGATGATATTTAAAGTTTAATTTGACAGGAACCTCACCAGCCACACAGTCTTGTTCTTACTTATAAATTATAGATGCTGTAGGCCAAATTCACCTCTGAGCTACACCAATGTAAACTTGGAGTACCACCAATGAAGTCACGTCGCTTCAATAGAAACCACAGTGATAGATACTATATGGACAAGTTGGACAAAAACCATTAGAGTACTCAACATTTACACTAGTGTAACTGTGTGAAATATTTGATCTTGTAATTTGGCATAAGCCACTATGAACAAAAGTTTAATAGTAGTTTTATGGTTCAGATTTTAATGCCATACACTCCCATGCAACTCATGATTTTCGCTCTTGATGTGCCAGCCATTTTGGGCTTTGTTCCGGTAATGTCTCCTCCCAGCTTTATTTTAGGACCTACAGAATATATAGATTTACTTTGATTTCATGTATACTGCATTAACTTAAACTCTAATTCAAAGCCATCCATATAATTTTCAAAGTCCCTAGTTACCAAAAGGGAGAAAGACAGGACTTGAGTTGTTTCTCCCCCAGTCCCACTGTTGGAAGGGTTGAAAGGGTCTAGTGGTAAGTTGCTTCCTCTCCTTCTGGTCCTGCTACTACTGGAGATGGAGATAGTACCAACCTAAGAGTTGCAAAATTCGCACTGCCGGGATAGGGGTGTGCATGTTCTTCAGTGCCCTATGTAGACTGTCTGGATCCTCATTCCCTGATAGGGAGGCGCTGCTGTTCCAGACAGTTGCATGAGGATTTTAAATTCTAGTACAGGTTCCAGACTAGGGATTCCTGACTCCCATCTGGGTGTAGCTCCCCGAGCTGAGGGTAACTGGGGAAATTCTAGATTTCCTGCTTGTACCGACCAATGGTACGAGTACACCATTTGTACTCAGTATTAAATTATATTTACTACTGTTGATGTCAGTATTCAATATAAAATTTGTTGGTGGATGCACAATATATAATAATGGAACATACTCTGAAAATTAAAATAATTTTAAAATATGAAATAGCTCATATGAAGCAGAAAATATTAATTTTGAATGTGGTTAAGAACACTCCAATACTGTTACTAACTATTTATTATTACTAGAGAGCCAGGACCATTTTGGAATTTGAAAAAATGTTACCAAAATATCTGAAGAAAAGATTCCAGCTGGGAGAACTGTGTAAAGTGGCTGAAAATGACACAAGAGTATGTTTAAGGTAATACTACACTCAAGCACTGTTTGGTGAGTCTGCTCTGAATGCACTGTCAGGGTTGTCTGTTCAGAACAGCCACTGTAAAATATTTTTCGTTTAAATCTATAAAATAATATTTCTGCTTCTTTTGTGTCGATTTTTGTAAGCAGAATCAGAATTGGTGACTATGTGCAAAAATCCAGTTTGGGATATTCTGCAGTGAACAATTGCTAGTAAAAGATGGGAATATATAGTTTTATAAATACAAGATTCATCTTTTTGTAGGCAAAAAGGGGAATTTCCTCATATATATACTTGATTTTAATACACGCTTACTAAATCTCTATTTGCTGTGAATGTTAATTTGTTGTAATCTCTTATAAATGTTAATTTAAAACTAATTATATTTACAATAGATTGTTCTTTAACATGATTAACATACTACAAAATAGTACCAGAATATTTTATTACACATATTCACATCTGAAATGTGAGTTCCAAACGTATGCTTGCAATGAATGAAAATATAAAGTAGCTCAATGAGCAACGTTCTCAGCTAAATACAATGCATAATGCTGCAAAATACATAGATACTTTCCATACTGGTAAAATGTGTATTGATGAGTTACCGTGGCAATTCCAAGAAATAATTAAAAAACAAAAGAGGAAGTGTAGCTATGAAACTGGAGATAATTCATGCTAATAACACAATTTATATACAATATAAACAGGATTAATGAAGTGAAATGGACTGAATGGAAAACACATGTTTCATTTATTAATGAAGATCCAGGGCCAACAGGTACTGTTAACTTAAAAATATCTTTATATTAATATACTAGTGTATTAAAGATTTTTTTTTGTTCTTTTTAGGGATTAAATATATATTTTACATCTTTAAACTTGAATGTTGCTAAAATCTAAATTCTAACAATACTGAGATTAGAAATATATACCAGATAAATAAACATGAATTTAGTAAACAAGATGTATTGACATCAATATTTTGGGCAGGTGAATTTCAAAGGAAAATAAAAAGTTCCACCAGGCCTGGTTCCCTGCTCCTCACAGATTTATGGGAAGCTGCCTTCTTTCAAATTTAAGTTGACTTAAAAGCTAATAGGTAGGAAACTTAATATGCTTCCAGTTCAGCTTTATAAATAGAAATTTAGACCCTGATCCTACAATTTGTTTTGGGCAGGCTCCATGGGGTTCAGGGATCCACGTATTCATAACAAGTTTCAGGATTAAGGTCATAAATATGTAGGTGCCAGATTTTCAAAGTTATTTAGGTGCCTAAAAATGTAGATAGGTACCTAGCAGGATTTACAAAAAAACCCTAAGTAAATTAGGTACCTTACTCCCATTGAAATTAATTTAGGTACCTAAAATACCTTTGAAAATCTTGCTCTAGGCCTCTTGCAAAGATTTGATTAGCAGGACAGGTGTATGTTACAAAGGAAAAAAACAAACTATTTTAAATAACCTGCTATGTACTCTGCAGCCACTTTAAATACATTTTCATAGGAGGTTAGAACATTTTGCAACAGGTAAAGACCAACAGCAAATGCAGTATACCAGATTAGTTGGACCAGTGGTCTGTTTCAGTATGGAAATTCCTCGATTCGGTACTATTGGCTAACCTTCTAGCCAATTGGCCCCAGTCTTCGCTATGTGAGTACATGAAGGTTAGAAATATTTATAATTACTAGGTGGGGAAAAAATCTCAATAATGGCCAAACGGACAGGGATAAAACAGTTTCATACAAGTTATGGTACTAATCTACAATTTATTGATTAAATAAATGAATGTGTTTTAACAAATACAATATTCCATTTTAAAAAGTAAAAAGAATATATGCAAAATTAAATTATTGCAAAAAATAATGTAAATAGAAAGTTTTTAAATTTTTTTTTTTTTAGGTTACAACAGAATTCAAGATACATCAAGAAGTAATAGCAAAAACACCCTGAATACATTTGATGAAATGGACTATTTGCTAGAAACCACTGTTTAGTTACATGGTACTTGATATTTGGTTGTTTAAGAAGGTTAAGAGAATGAACAGTGGATATTGAAATCCTACATTTATATACTGGACAGCTGCAAGCAGTCCGAGAACAAACTTTCTTTGATGATCCAATGACTTCAACCCACATATCAAGAGAAAGAAGCCAAAGGAAAAGGGGACTATTGCATTTAGCTCTGTTTTAGAATCATAGAACTGGAAGGGACCTTGAGAGTTCATCTAGTCCAGTCCCCTGCACTCAAGGCAGGACTAAGCCTTTTGAACAAAACCCCTGGTGTCAAAGTTTGTGTGATGGTGTTTAAACAGAGTTCTTTACTTTCTTTTGGTTAAACAAATCAAACAAATGTAATATACAATATTTTTTCCTTTTGGAGAAATTCTTCCAATCTCTTTGATGTCTGGTACGGTATTTTCTATACTGATATCTCTAATCCATGAGAAATCATTTTGTGTACTGAGAATAGTTAAGTTTTTGAAAATATGAAAAAAGACATTTCAGCTTTGAAGTAGAACCACAATATGAAGTATGTAATTTTGAAAGTTCTGGATATAGTGATGTTTTCATTTTGGCTACCAGTGTTATTATCCTGGACCTTATTCTACACAGTGTGGTGAGCCTTCTGTGAAAAGATGAACTCCTTCAACTTTCACTGACCTTGCAGGATCTGTTTTCTGGTCTATAATGCTCAGGGTAATTTTTTATGTCTAGTTCTTTTTCCTCATTTGTATGTATACATTCCCTTTCATAAGAGCAATAGGTCACTACAATTAATTCATTTAAGAGGGATTATTGTTTGGGTTGATTTAATTACTGGGTCTTTGGCCTTTTACTATTGCCACTTGAAAATCCACCTCTTGTCATGTTTTACAGCTTAAACAGAATACTTGTTACCTCATGAGTGTTGTTCTTGGGTTTAAATTAATGCCCAATCCCTGCTACTTTGGGGAGATTAGCAGTAAATATTTATCTGTGAAGAAATTATTTTTTAAAAAATCAGTTGAATGCACTGTAATTGTGAACTGTTAAGCTTTTCTGTATTCAAAGTACTGTATGTTGCACTTTCTGTAGCACTTTTTATTTGATCAGTCCTCAAGACATGTAACTTTGAATTATATATATATTTTTATTTTATGTACGTGTGTGTATATAAAAAGAAATATTTTTGCTCTATGTATGTTCAATATTTGTTAATGTATTCCTGTAGAATGTGTCTTAATCTTCATGGATTCTGATCTAGTATATTTAATGATGAAAATATCTGTTTTGAGGAGACTATTCAGAAAAGGTACAGCCAAATCTTGGTCTGTGTTTGTGTGGTAGAAAGAGATGCATTAGATCCTTACAATTGCATCAATTATCTCCACAGTGGGTCAGCTGATCCACAAGACTAATATCTTAAGGCAAAAGGACATAAAGGAGGGAGCAGGGTGCAGAACTAGTTGGGATGGTAAATGTGGTTGTCACTAATTAGCTTTCTATAGATCCTGTATCCTCTGTCTCTTTCTATGCACAGATGTCAAGCAGAATTTAAACAGACTCCACAGAGTTGAAATCTTAGAAAACAAAGCTTACTTTTATTGGAGGAGATTCCTGGGTGGTATCAATCTGATGACTGAACCCTGTTTGGTCTAGTAGCACATGTGAGTAAGAAATCAGAGTCTTACAGGAATATTTCTTAAGTGCTAATAGCTTTTTTTGGAAATTGTCAGCCAAGAATATTGCAGTAGGGCCACATATTTGCCTTTTGGTTAATTCACCTATGCCTGTCAGTTACCTGGGAGAACGCTCCTCTTCATATATAGAACTGAGAAGGCACAGCACATGCACAGAACCTTACTCTAGTCATCTTGTGTGGTTGCTTCTAGTAGTTTTCCAATCAGGATACACTTATGCCATTGTGGCCAAAGAGCCTAGCTAGACCACACAGAAAGGCTCCAGGGAATTACACTGCTTCATAACCTGTCTGGGGTTGACGGTGACATAGCACATGCCTTGTCTCATTTTCAGGTCCACAGATTTCTGGAGTTGGCACCAGGAGCCAGCCAGGAACCCAGGCAGATGCCACTAGTGTTATGGAACCTTGGCGTAGAATGGTTGTCAGTGTGGTGCGGAGATCAGTTGCTCCATGCACGTGGAAAGGCTGTGAGAGAAGTTTTAACGATTTCATGCAATTTCAGGATTAGGAAGGCCAGTCAGCGATATGGCCCATCACAGAGGAACAGGTGCTGTGGTACATGCTGTCACTGGCAAACCATCAACTGGCGTCCTCCACAATCACGAATCGCCTTTCTGCCATTACATTCGTTAGTAGGCTAAATGGTTATCCTGATCTTTGCAGTGGTTTTTTTAGTTGGAAGGTTTTTGGCTGGGTGGTCACATACCAGTGGCCCCAGGGTGGATTCCCGTCGTCCCATCGTGGCTTACATACTTAGGGATCTTGTGCAGATCCTCGGCAATGTATGTCATAATGGACAGGAGGCGGCCTTGTTCAGGGCTGCATTCTTGACAGCAGTTTTTGGTGCTTTCAGAATCAGTGAGCTAGTATTTGGGTCCGGTAGGGACTCAACAGGAAGGGCTTTGCAACTGCGGGATATACAATGGCAGGAGCATTCAATGATATTACACTTGCGACGGTCAAAGACAGATCAAGTTGGCCGGGGTGAATCTGTGATTCCCCAGCAGCGTGGTGAGCCTGGGGTCTGCCCAGTTCGGGCTTTGAAGGCCTACAGGGATATATGGCCAGAGGGGAAAGGCTCCCTTTTTATGCATGGTGATGGGAGTCCCCTCACAGCATATCGATTTGTTACCATATTGAGACGGGGGCTGATGAGGTTGGGGCTGCCAGCCCTTGAATTTGGTTCTCACTCATTCAGAATCGGGGCGGCAACGGCAGCAGCACAGCTAGGTATGGGAGCAGAGGCAATCGGGCATTGGCATTTGGATGTGTACCGAACGTATGTAAGGCCTGAGGTGGTAAATCAGCATTAATCTGTCGTAATCTAATTACAGATATTGGAGGACCAGCCATGCAGACAGTGGTATGGATCTGTGGGCATAGTATTGTCTTTTGTGCCCATAGGCACATGTCCAGGGTTGCCTGAGGGTTCGCAGCTGGGCTTTGGCGATGAGGCAATATTCTTGGCATGCAAGAAGGGGCAAGTTATGGGATCAACTAATACCGATGCTATATGCTGTGCGGGCCCATCAGCAGCCCCCAGATATAATGTGGTGCATTTTGGGGAAAACGATTGGGAATGCTTAAAGGGGTGGAACTAGTGCTCAGAGCAAGGAGGGACTTGGAGGCTGATCCTTGAACTTTTTCCAGGAGTTAACATGATTTGGTCAGACATGCTTCAGTGCAGGGTCTGGTGGGGAGCTATGAGCCCCCCCAAGGAGGACAAGGCAAGGAGGTATGTGAACAGGGAGGTGGCCAAATTTGAACCCGACTAGGTTTGGGGAGGGGGCAGCCAAGCTAATTGCTGGTGCCTCCTTGTGGCAGATGCCCAGTGCAGGTACTCCACAGGAAAGGTATACAGTGACCAGATAAACGGCTTGGAAAAGGACTTAAAAAGAGGTGTTCATTGAAGGTTGGGGAGTTTTATGACTGGTATGTCAGGGAGCCAACCCCCCATTCTTATAGCCAACCTTAACCCTCCTAGGAGGCGGAGGTGGATGGTAAAGTCCTGGCAATGGATTTGCTGGAGGGACCGGGAGGGAAAAAGAGGGGGAGCTGATGGAAACCCCTCACCCCAGGTATGGTAAGGTCCCGGCAATGGATTTGCTAGAGGGGCATGGATGGAAAAAGAGGGGGAGCTGGTAAAAGCCCCCAGGGTAATTATGGAATAAACATGGGGTTACCTGCACTGTACACTGTTATCTGCCAGGTAGTCCCAGACATCTAATAATAAAGTTGTGGCCTGATTAAACCAATGTCAAATGTCTCCTGTCCTTCTTTTGGCATAGCCAGACAACATGTAGATGTAACTGAAAAACTTTGCAATTACAGAAAGCTTTATATTTTCATTGCTGCTGAAATTTTATCAAATTTTCATCAAAATTCTTACACTTTCCACAAATATTGACCATGAAGTATAATATTGTACCAGTAAATTCCTGGGCACATAACATTAATTTAAACATACGCCACTAACTCAACAAAATCAATTTTTGATTTATTTGTCTTTAACATTAACTAGATAATACTTTAAGTATACCTGGTTTCCATTTTATTTTATTCAGAGTAACTTTCTTACTCAAATTGAAAACATTTCCTAACAGTGTGTTTTTTCAGTAATATAGACTTCAGGTTGCAATATTCTGAATAACATTTGGGAAAGATTTAAAATTTGAATGTAGGAAAATCTTTAGATAAAAGTTTATAACACACTGATCAATAATTTGGCATATTATATAGACACAATTTTGCAGAATGCATTAAATAATTAGCTATATAAACTAGCAATATTTATTTTTAATATCTGCAATAAACTATTGAACGTGGCTAAAAATAATACTTTGCATTTCAAAAGTGCTTCTCATCTTCAAAGTGCTTAGCAAAATTAATTAATACACCATTTTAAATTAAGGGTTAATTTCTGCATTGACTTATGCTCCATAAATCCCCACTGACTTCACCTGGATTACATGGAGTAGAAATCAGCAATGAATTTGGCCCTATGTCTAAAAAAGTTTCATAATCTTTTACAAATGTCCTAGTTCTAAAACAAAGAGGATCTGATACCTTTTGCAGTAAGTTTTACTTTGACTGTTTTTACAAAAGCTTGTTTCTTTTCATAATATGCAGCCTCATTCACAAATGTTGGGTATACTGTAGAATCCCCTTCATAATTAATGGTCTCTCCATCAATAGTTAAAAATATAGGATCCCCATTGTTCAGTGGCTGCCAGTCTTGATCCTTATAGGAAATTAGATTATAGATTATGTTAGAAAATAGATTATATCTTCACTTTCATATTTTTTTACAACTTTCATATAAGAGTCTTAAGTTTATTATGCATAGTTATACTACTCTGTACAGTTTATGGCCAAAACTTTCAAAGCACCACTGATTTGGGATGCCTGACCTTAGGCATCTTGGGCCTGATTTTTAAAAGTGCTGAGCACTTGAAATAAATGGGAACTATGAATGCTCAGCAACTCTGAAAATCAGGACCAAGGTTTCTCAAAGGTTTGGCTCCCAAAATTTGAAGTACCTGTTGAGAATGAAAGTATACCATACTTTCTTTTAGTTTTTGTTCAAAACTGAGTTTAGAACTTCCCAAATCAATTACTGAAATACTGTAAACCATTAGCTATAAAACTTATATGAATGGTTCTAAAACAAACCATTGGTGGGTTTGACATAATTGTAAATATCTTGTTTGATGATATACCATATACTATACCGTAAACCAAAAATCAAAGGGAATACCTATAAAAATGTTGTAAATGAAGAATGATAGATTTTACCTGCAGGCTAGGGTGAATAACAGCAGTAATTTCACCATTTTTATTCCTGGGATAATCTACTTTTTCCATTATTTTGTAAATTTCAATTGTACATGGTGGAAATTCCTTTCCTAGAAAGGATAAATATATTTTTAAATGTCATGTCAGCAAATTCCCAGTTAAATAGTACACATAATTTACTATTTTATTTAGAATGGCTGAAGTCATTAATTTGTATCTGTTCATAGTTTATCAGTTAGTAATTAACTCAAGTAACATGAATATGTCTAGCTCCAGATTTCCTAGCCCATGAAGGCCAGGTTGCTGAAAGACGACCCAATTGCTTAACGTTGCATAAAAATCTGGATCTAAATTTGAACAGTATTGTTGAAATCAGGGATCTCAATCACTGCATACACAATAATAAATTTGTTTTGTAGATGAGGAATTCATAAAATCTGACAGCATTATTTAATAGTTAGGGAATTATACTGATGAGAATGCATGCAATTCTTGTTTTCTGACACAATAATGGGGAATTCTTAGATGGCAATGATGTATGGCTATGTCACTGCTTCAAGAATAAACTGACCATCAGCAGTCAAGCAAAAACTTTCCCAGTACAAAAATATTTTAATTTATAACTGTGTATTTGACTTTGTATAGGTGCATAACAAAAGTTTATTGACTCACATACAATAATTTGAGGTAAAGGTATACGTAAGAAATGGAAATGAATAAGCTTCTCATTATAAATATTCCTTATTTATATAGCACTCTCAGCGTACACTTACTATACAATAAGTTGTGAACTATCACTTTATAGCTATGACGTATCTTGTAGGATCAAGTTTCACCATAGTTCTAGATTCTCAAGATTCAATAAAAAAGGGCAAAAGTCATTAATAACAGAAGTTCTTAAGGCTTAAGTCCAATTCTCAGTTCCAACATTCTTATATAATTATTCATCATGCTGTAATTCAGTATGAGTAAAATAAATTGTAAATAATTTATTAAAGACTTTATGAATGAACTTACTATTAATGCTACAATAATAATACAAAATATGAGTTCCATTTGTTTCATTGCAAAATGCTGTAGCTTCATTTATTTAAAAAAATCTACTCTTTTGCAATGAGTTACTAGCCTAGAATAGGAGTGTTCATGCTTGCATGATTTACAATACCTTCATTAAAAATGTGCACAAAATCAAGGCCATGTTTGATAATCTTTCTCATTTTGTCCAAAATATCAGCTCTAAGAACTCCTTGGGGCTGAGGCCCAACTTCCACACCTGTGTACAAATGAGGGAGATATTGATAGACATATTGTATGTCATATGTTTAAAATGCACACTAAAAATATACATGCCTGTGTGTGTGTCTGTGCTTACTGTTTTAGAATTACCAGTTTAATTAACATTGGAGGCAAAATAATGCAATATTTCTCTAACGTTATCCTGTCTATTGCAGTATAAATGAACAGGTTAGCCACTTCAGTTCAGACACAATTTCTCTTTCCTTTATCCCACCATCCCTTTTCTGGTTAACAACCAACATTGCATCCTAGTTTTATTTATGAGAAATAAATACCTCTTCTGAGTTCAACATCAGTACTGCTGATAATCAAACAACATAATTTACTTTCTATCCTAAAATATTATAAATATCTCCAATAAAATAGTATTCTTACAAAAAGTGGATTGATTGAGTGTAAAAAAAAAGGGGGACACTTTAGGATGCAGAATGGATAATTTATTTACCAAATCAAGCCCATACGATTACGAAGCAGGCAGATGAAGCTCATCATAGCAATTTGTTTAACGTAAAGAAACAACTTAGAAAGAAAAATATCTGGAGACAGGCATCTATTTTAATAATTTCTGGGGATTGGAAAGTGGTCTCAACATTCATATTTACCAACAGGGTGTTTTGCTATAGATCGAGTTGTTGCATATTTCAAATTAGGATGTTCAATCAGGAAAACGGGACAGCATTCTGGGGCCAAAGCATTCTGTGAAGATTTGTCAAAAAAAGTCTTTGTTATTCAAATATTAAAAATTTTGTGCTACAAAAGACTACTGATGCTGAAGTGATTTACACAATGTCTTCAATATGTTGCTTTTATTTCATGGTCCTAAAATAAGTAGGACATCTTTAGAAAACATACAAAGCTATATTTGTTGGTCTGCTTTCTCTTAGCTCATGTCAGGCATGCTCCACTGAACTTTGCTGCACACTAATATAAATGAACACAGTTCCAGTGTTAATTTACCCAGAATCAATTTGCTTTAGGGCAGATTTCAAATATTTTCCTTCTAGCTAGGGTTAGATTCTCTTATGAGACACATGCAGTGAGTTAGCCCAGTTCTTTTATATGTCTTGGCAGAAAGCCTTCCTATCCATTCCCTTCTAGATTACTGCCTATCATTTCTACATTTTGATTAGCAGTATGCCAATCCTCATATACTCTTACACATAAACTGACCACATCTTTGAACAGTATATAAACAGATGGATGGGACACAATGAAGACTAAATATCATATGTCAAAGTATATGAAATATTTTGCAGTATATGAATTAAGGGGGGGAGGGTTTCAAAATGTACCATATTGACCTAACTTTGCTCCCATTAAAGACAATAGGAGGCTTACCATTCACTTCAGTAAGATAACAGGCCAACATGGAGCACTTTTGAAAATCCCACCCTAAACGTGTATCACTTGCAATACCAACAAGATTAAACATTTCTAGCACTTATTAGTACTGCAGCCAATGTATATCAGGGTTTCTTTTGTCATAGCCTTATTCCATAAATTTTTCAAGTCTGCATTTTAAATAACTAATGTCTTACAAAATTTTGCATTCAGCCTACATTTTTTCCCAGCTTTATGACAGACTAGTTTAAAAGCAGACCCAACGATCTTTACGTTTTTATTAATTTTGCTGCGTGTGTTTTTTGCTACTGGCCCCACATTTGTCTTATTAACAGATTAATTTATTTACTAGTTCTGTCTATATCAATTGTGATCATGACAGGTTGGAATCAGTACTAACCAGTATTAGACCCAATTTAATAATTCTTTGTGATAGTAAATGTCCCATTCTATAATTAGTTTTAATATTCTTTACCAAACATTTTAGCAAATTAAAACAAAACAGCATAAATGTATTTAAATAAAGGCACAAAGTTGATATACAGTAATATGTTTCAAATACAAATCTACATGTATTCTTATACTTTATTAAAAATTAGTTTTTACCTTAATATAATGAAACATCTGGATTGTAAAGTTATTCCTGGAGTTTTCAAGAATAAGAGTGCCACCCATGTTAGAAGTTGTGTTGTGAAGGTCAAATATAAGGTCATAGGCATCATCACTATCTTTTGGACCAAATACATGATTGATTTCCTGAGCCCTTCTCACTTCATATGGAATATCTTCTATCATTTTCCTGCTGTTAATATTAGTACAAAGAAATTAATTAACCAATTCTATAGCTTTGCTGTCAACAAAAATTAGAGTATCTTTTTCATTTGATTTTTCCATAACTGATTAGAATTGATATACCATATACAACTACCCTATCAAACTGTTTGACCTATAAAGGTTGTGCTGGAACTCAACAAGTATTAATACTAGTAGGCAATATGTCTTGCCACTGCCTCTATCAGTATTTTGCAAGATTTCTCACCTAATCTAAAATGGTATTTTACATTACTTCTGCTTTACTTCTTTGCATTCGCTCCCAGTTCAAAATGGTTGAAATGCTCCCTCTGTACAGAAAGGCAGCACAAGATTTATGCACCATGTAAAGTCATTTCTAGGGCCTAATCCAACATCTGTTGAACACAGAAGTCTTTCAGGAGTTAGTTCATGCCCTTAGACCTGGGTCTTGATCTATAATGTCTTTCATGGATTGTTTCCTTTTTGATCTACTTCTTACTTTTCATATTGTGACCAGATTCTTAAGATCCTTTGGTTTGGGTCCTCCTGCTCCACAAAGCAGATGATACTTATGGATTCCATCTCAAATTCTTTCCCTCAAGATTTTAGTAAATTCCATCTCAATGTCTTTAAGACTAAATCAAACTGTTCTTTTTAATATAGTTTACAGTTGTGAGATTTATAGTTGAATGTACTGTACTTTATTAATTTCATTGTAAAATGGCATCTGATATGATGTCATAGTCTATAATTTTATATCTTTGTGCTTTCATTTAATTGAAATTGAGAACTTCTTGGGATAAGGGAAAGATGTAAGTACTCTGGGTAAAATCTTGCCCTACTGAAGTCAATGAGAGCTATGTCATTGCCTCCAATGGGGCTGGAATATCACACTCTATTTTTGTAAAGCCATTGATAACTGTATGTCTCCACATCAGAAAAAAAAAGTATAATAGTCTTCTAAATATACTTACTAATGCTCTAGGCTTGAGTAATCTGTTGGGATTTACTGAGAAATATTAGTAAAGTTATACAAAAAATATTTTAGAAGAAATACTTTAAATTAGATAACCTGACAGTACATTTATTAAACCATTCCAGTTTCAAAGCAGGTGAAATAATAAACAGGAAGACAAAGCAGTTATTCTAAATGCATAAGTATATGTATGCATAAACAGTTAAAAAGTTGGTGCAGACCTTTGTCTCTTGCCAAGTATTTACCTTATAAGTGCCACAACCAATAAAATAATTCTCTCTTAGATAAAATGCCAAATGAAAATGCATAGATGCATTGTAAAGACAAATATTTTATACAGCATGTATGATATAAATGGTCTTTGCTCGTATCCACCTTTCCCATCAGGACCTTTGTGTTGCATAATTATCTGTTGAGTGTGTAGATATATCATTCTTAAAAATGCTTGGTTCACCTACCAAAGTCCATTTCAACTGTTAACATCTTAAACACAGAGCTAACACAAAGTTCCATTAAAAATGTCATTTATCATTGTAAAATAAGCCTCTTAAATCAGAATAGTTACACTTTGTTTTAGATTATGTAAATCAAGAAATACAGTGTGATCGCTTAATTTATTGACAATTTTGTCTGTATAATTTTGCCATACTATGCATATTTCAAACTTGACTGTTTTCACATTTCATTCTACACTATATGTGACTGAAATTTAAAATACTCTCTATTTATATAACGTGTGTTCTTTCTCAGAGACGCTTGATATCATATTTATCTATATTTAAATAGCCAGTTGTTAAAACACAAAGCTATGTGGCTACCAGTACAGTGGCATTAACAACGGTCTGAAAGTTAAATTGCCCAAGGGGTTTATTTCAGGACCTGTGAGAAATGACACTGTCACTCAGAGTAATAGCAATACTTTAACTTTACATGAATACAGCAAATTCTTTATTGATTTTAAATATAGTCTAACTTCCTATGACAATTTGTCTCTTGTTGTACTAGCACTATTTAAACAGTGAATCAACTAAGTACATTCTATTTGGTCTTTCTGGGTTAAAGGTCAGTGAACGTTATCATGCGGTTGCACTGTCAAAAGATTAGTGGTGTTCATGTAAAAATTTTACCAATAAAATAATAAAAGAAGCTCCTGCTAACATTTAAGATAGAAAACTAAAAATACACAAGCACATAGTTATTCTTACCCAAGATTATCAGGATCAAAAACTCGGTTCAGGTCACAGTCAATATATCTAGTACATTTCTTCACAGCTCTTGGGTTAGTAATAAATGGTCTCACTTCCAGCCCTGTTCTTTGAATCTCAGCTCCATTCTCTTCCCAATGCTTGACCAAAAATACCCCTGATAACTCATTGCCATGAGTCCCTCCAAAGATAGCAACTCTTCGTACAGGAGCCTCATGAACGACATAACAGGAAGTCATTCTATTAAGCTGCTTTAATGATTGCTGCAATCAAAAAAGAAAATAATAGCAAAGTAAAACATTTGTTCCTAAGAAAGGATAGAAAATGTTTGACTTTTTATCTGTCTAGACCAGATGTTAACTGAAGTGTATTAACATTTCTCTAACAAGTCTTACCAGTTTTCTGTTGCAATACATGGGTGTTGCTAACCTGACACTCCTCCTTCCCAAGACCTGCCCTTCTTTGTACCATATTTGGATCATAATATGTATAAATCAGCTAAAGATACAGTCATATAGTTCAATCACTAACTCCTGTACTCAGTCTGTAATGTTATACAGTGTATAATCAAATACTATACTAATGAAAAACAGTATAATTTTTAATTTGTACTTTAAAATAATGTTCACATTCTACATTGAAAATCCACAGAATGCTAGCACTTCAGATTAAATGTATCAGGTATATTTGTGCATCACTTCATGTGTGTTTTATATTACATAGCCAGTACAATATGCAATAGAGAAATGGTTTAAAGTGAGCAAAAATACACAACAAAATATGAAGTTATGATTTCACATCTTAGGTATTGTGAGAGACATAATGCTGAAAGCTCATTACTGTCAACTACCAAAGAAGTGCGGGTATCAAAGTACAGCTGGTTTTCTTGAAGTGTGTTTATTGTTTATTGTTTGTGTATGTGTATGTAATTATATATATATATAATATGACAGTTTTATCATACTTAGCTAATGAACAGTGACTGCAGGAGGCTTAATTAAAAATTAAAATTCAATATATTCACATCAAAGTGTAATATTCTTGGCCCCAATGTTGCAATGGGATCTGTTAGCATGGACCTCTGTGCCAGTGCAGATTATCTAACCGGTGTTTTACATTTCTAACTTCTATGATTCTAATGATTCAAAAAAGAGATGGATGTAGCCAACATAAGATCAAATAGTTGTACTTGCCTCTCAAAATCTTCAGAGGTCAAGAACCTGCCTTTTTCCAACTTCAGAATTGTTCCATAATCCCAATACGTACACCATAACTACCATTCACAAAGGACATCCTGGCAATGTTTTATGGCCAGCACTATCCTGCAATCCCAAGCTGTTATATGAGGTCTTCTACAAGTCTAGACTAGCCTGAACACACCCTACGGTGAACATTTCACACATCCTTTCCTAAAGGCTTTTACCATATAGTAGTATAACTTGTAGAAAAAAAGGTCTCAGCAGGAAAAAACAGCTTTTTTATAGGCAAGAGTAATCTGTACTAATTGTAATTACAACTCTGTAATGACTCACTGCACACCACAGAGATACAAATGAACTCTACATTTCAAGCGTATAAAATATAATTGTTGTCAAGATTTGCTTTCTCTCTGTTAGAATTTATATAGGATTTATATTTCAATCATCCAGAAAAGATTTCACTGCTATGTGAGAGAGGTTTTATAAGCAAGATTTGATATGTTATAGATATAAGAAAAGAAAGCTGAACACAGGATTCATACATCTTGACTAAATCTACTGGCAGTGTACTCACATAATAAAACTTACACTTTAAATTTCAGCCTATGCATACTGATTTACTGAGCCTTGTAGTGAACTAATCTGGATAGACTGTGTTTATTCAGACACCTAATGGTATTATTTCTTCATTTTAGTAACTTGTCACATAGTTTAACGAAAGATAACTGTGGTAAATAATTTATTAAACAAACTAGAATAGTTATATTTTACACAAAAAGACTGTTTTGTACCATCCTTTGACCCCATTGCTTTTGGTCATGGTTCCAAAGCTATTACTTACACAGTGACTGAACAAATGACTCACACTTTGAAACTTGTTTAAAGAATTTAAACAGTGCAGCACTTTGAAAGTAAACTGTAAAATGCAAATACACAGTGCTAGTAAACACAGTTTCTCTTTTACTTTTGAATGTATAATAATGTTTATAATTCCTTGCAAGAGGTTGAGTGAAACACAGCAATTATTTATACACTTACCTCATTTAACATGCAAGAAGTTTGTCTCCTAAGAAGAGCTTTAATAGAAAAGATACAGTGCATTTTCAAACATGAGTTTAGGACTAAAGCCAAGGAAGCTTCTTTTATACCCTTAACGCAAGTTAACGTCCAAAGAATTTTTAACTCCTGGTTTCCCAGTACTAACTCTAGTGGATTTGTGGTCATAAATGAAAAAAAAACATTTAAAGAGTTTTCATTCTTCTGAGTTAAGATGCTGACAACAATGTAATCCCTTATTACTGTGTTGTGCACCAACATCTATATTTGGTATCCCTGGAAAATTATTCAGGCACTTATTTTGTCTTCTTTAATATCATTTTAGGGTTGTTTTGTTTTGTTTTTGTGTTCTGTAATTATTGCTTTTTTATTTGTGCAGCAGTACAAAAGCCTTAAGAGCAGGGTTGGGAGGACTTTGAAAAGTTATTACTAATGATAATAAAGCTATTTAGTCTAAATAATTGTATAGAGGTTCCTCTGTGTATTTTCCCGCACAATGCTCTGTGTTGGAGTGACTGGCTGCCCTAAAGACTGAAAGCTGAACTTGACTGCCTCCAAAGAATATTACCATAGGGCTGCATCTACCACTGTAACAGACAGTTGCGCCTGAAAGCAAAATACTAGACGCAGCAAAATGTTCAGTAACTACTTGTATAGGTCAGTGCAGCCTGGTAGGAGTGGATATTTGCCAACTTGCTTAAGGCATCATTGTGCTTAGATCCACCCCTATCAGCACTACTTTAAAGACAGGAAAAGAGTGTTGCTCCACTTAAACAATAAGGGCTCCATCCCTAGGGGAGGAGAGTGACTCCTCTGCAATGCACACAACTCATGCCAGACTAGAAGCAATGGGCAGAACCCTGCTACTTTAGCTAGGATCCCCTGTGTGAACTAGTAATTACTGCAGTAGGCAGTGGATCTCCTACACTTAAATAAATTGATTACAATGAAGATGATAAGACTAATAATATCTGTAACTGTAAAGACTGGGCATGTTTCTCCTATCCAGATAACTGGGGCACCTGGACCTTTTCAGCCCCAAATAAATGAATCCTTTGTTTATATTTAATTGGTAGCCCCATTAAGTGCACTATACATCTTTTAAAGTTTTGTATGAAATACTATTTGTCAGACTATCTTCCAAAGCACCCAGAGCTTAGGCTAAGGGCAGTTCTAAAAACACACACACATCTACATTATTTTAGCTGGGTGTGATTGTTTTAATTGTGAGGTTCCCAGGTACTTTATTTCTTTTCACAATGTTTTTTCTTGCAGAGGTAAAAGCCTGCCCACAGCTAATGGCTGAAGAAAAAGCCACTCAGAGGATAAAGGGTGAAACCCAGCCCAGAGCTGATTGTTGAGGGGAAAGTCTGTCACAGGCTGGAGATTAGTGTATATAATATCAGTGTTCAGGAGGATTTATTGCATGTTTCTGTTGGAGTTCTGGCGCCCCCTAGGCACTATCCTGGGCAAGCACAGATGCAATAAAATCCAAAGGGAAATTACTTTATTCTTTTTGTGCAACCAATCTCCCTGCTTAGCTTGTGCTCTCCCCACGGGGCTGTGTGCCCCCTGTCATCTGTGCCTTACACAGCCCCGCACCCTCCACACACACATTCATCCTCTCAGAGTCTTCCCCCAGTCCCCAGCTGTGGAGAGAAGGAGCGAACACGGCGGAATGGAGGAGCGCTAGTCTGCGCTTTCCCGCCTTTCCCCCGCCTCGCGCTGAAGTAACCGCTTCTTCCAGCCGTTGATTTTTGGCGGGCTTGTTATCAGCCTTCCCTCAGACTCGTCCACTAGCTCTGGGCAGAGTTTCAGCCCAGCTGCTTAAACCCTGATCCTGGAGCTGGGTTTTCCCGCTTTCCTAAGCCCTGGGAAGGGTTTTACCCCAGTTTCTCCTCCGCTCCTTGTCCTGTCACGGGCTTGCCCCTCAGTCGTTAGCAGTGGACACGTTTTTACCTGAAAGTCACTGTAAAATCACACACAGCACAACAAGATCTGAGGCCATACAATTAAATTACAGGATTGTATGCTTTTTATTTTGTTTCATTTTACAAATCTCACACATTTATTTTCATTGATGGGTTATGGAACCACCAAAATGTGTTTGAAATACAAACTATTACAGATCTCAGGGCCAAATTCAGCCCTAATTTATGCATGTGCATCTGTCATTGATGTGCATGACATAAATTAGGTTATAAATTAGCTATATATATATACATATATATAAGTCTGTCTATTTTATGGATTAGGTAGTTGAGCTCTGATCCTACAAACATGCAAGACATTACCCAGATCATAGTTAAGCATGTATATGAGTATTTTCAGCATTTTATATGCTAAGAATCAGGACAAGTAATTAATGTATTTGTGGCTTTTTACTACTATTATTATTAATTTTGGTAATCATTTAGGGCTCCATCCTGCAAACACACAAGAATAATTTTTGCTGGATCAGCCCTGTACAATACAGCCAACTCCACCTAACATTGCTACCTGCCCAGGTTTTCCCAGGATCATGACTTTTTTGAGGTAGCTGTCCTGGGAAATCTGTAAGGGTACTCAGTAAACACTGCCAGCTGTCCAGTTTTATGGGTTGTTCAGTTTTATGGAAGTCCTCTTTTTTTTATACCTCAGATATGGCAACAGTAAATTCAAACATTAAAAAATGTTGAGTCAGGACCCTCAAAGTGACATTAGTTAAAAATAATAAGATTAAAAATAATAAATTTTGGGTTCTTTTTATTTTTCTTTAGATTTCTGAGGCTTTAAGGTATACAGAACTTGCTTCACTTTTTCAAGCTTTTCTCTGTATCCCGGGATAGAAACTTACTTTTATTTATTTATTTAATGAGAGCTATGATTCTCATGCATTCTCTTGATTCCAGTAGGTTAAGCTTCAATAAAAACACCCAGTATCTTAAGACTCACAATAAAATGAAGAAAGTTGGCAACACTGTTTATATAATACCACAATTAGATATCATTTTACAAAAGTTTTACAAGACTCATGTAACTATCACATCTAGAAATGAGCAAAATTTAATTATTCTGTTATAGTGATTTTATGTGCACAAATATGTGACACCGGGTCAGATGCGATTAAAGCCATTTTAAACATTTAAAGTGAAATGATAAAGATAGAATAGAAACTCAAACTGTGTGGTCTAGAAATAAAATACCATATGTGCATTCTAATTCACTGTTTTTACTTATAATACCGTCGTGGATTACTCAGAAAGGAAGCATGGCAAACAAAAATTCATTTATATCAAATGTGAATGTACTTTAAAAGTTAATTTCTGTTCATTCTTCCCACAGAATCTCCTGTTTATAATGATGGATTCTGGTCATATCAAATACCTGTTGCAAAAGGAAAGTGTTTAAAAGGTTTTGGGCCTATACAGTATTCTTTAGAACAGCAAATTTATCTCTTTCATTTTCACATCGTGTGCAATGGGTGCAGTGACACTATTTTTCATAAAATAGTTAAACCTTCAGTTCTTATTCATAACCACAAGGCATTCCATTTTGATAATTAACTTTTCAGGGTTTATTATAGCACCACACTTTATAACAATGTTAAAGTTATGGTTAAGTCATCACTTTCCTTTTAATTCCCTATTTTCAGGGACTTATACAAAATTACCCTTTGAATTGAAAGTTATAATGATTTGTTTTCAATTGAAAGGTGAAGATTTTTTAGAATGTTTAAATTTATCAAAAATAAACCTGGACAAAAATAGATGTAACTATGCAAAATATTTTCTTTACTTCAAAAATGTAATAACTGGGGCCCCGATCCTGAAAAGTCTTACTCATGTGGTATAATTTTATGCACATTAATGGTACCACAGAAATCTGTGAGACTACTCGCATAAATAAAGTTAAGAATGCGCCTAAATTGATATACATAAACTGTTACACAAATAATGAAGTGAAGCTGATGAAAAGCTGCGTGTACTTTAGTTATATTTATAATGTGAATTAGAGTTTTTTTTCTACAGGCAGATTTAACTGAAATATAACTTTCACATGGGGAATTTGGAATAGTGAATAAATTATTGCATATTTGGATATTGTGAAAGAAATGAAGAGAAATTTAAGTGACAGTTCATCTCGTAGCACAGCAGGTATCAATCACTTTTTATTACTGTACAATTTGAAAATCATTTTATCAATGTATTTACCCAATTCTGCAAACACTTCCTACTAAGCCAGACCCCAGTGCTCAAATAGAGTTCCACTAAATCTGTACCTTATTGGAGAGTTGAGGTCATAGTGGTAATGTTGAACTCAGTGGAACCATTCACAGAGTGAAGAGTTTAGCACATGTGCAAGTGTTTGCAGGACTGGGGTTTTAGATTGTAAACTCTTCAGTGCAAGGGCCTTGCCTTCATTACGAAGTACCACACTTTCAGGTGACATAAAATAAATAATAAAGATAATAAAAATGGATAGAAATGTTAATTAAGTAATTATCATTTACCCATTTTATGAATGGAAAATGTAGATTGTGTATCCCTTAGCCAGAAGGATTTTATGGCATTCCAACAGTATCTGATACAGTTATTTTAATTTATATTTAGGTTTTCTACCTGTACCACTGTTCAATCAGAAAAAAAGAACCAGACAGCCGCTCACTTCAAATCCACTTAAAAATGAGCCAAGTACGAGCACTGTGACTCATAGTTATAACTTTTCTGCTAGAACAACTGGTAAAATAAGATTTTTTTTTAAAAACAGCATTTAAGGCAGTTTTAATTTTATAATAACATTTTGTAAAAGTTTTAAGTCATCTTTATCTAGAGCTCACAAGCATACTTTAAGTTTTCTGTAGAAAAATTCATTTTGTGAGAGAAAAATATGTTCTACTCTTTTCTGTCCTGCAGCAAGTTTCTTTCTCCTCTGTATAATTAAGCCATTTTAATGTGTGCTTGCAGGGAAGTTGACTTTTTTCTGTTTTAGAGAATGAAGTAGCATGTTGGCATTTAAATGCCACTTGAAATGGTGACCTTTTGGTTTTGGGTGGTTTCAATAGAAATTCAAGGTCCATGTTACAGGATGGAACATTTATAGTGTGCTATTGTAGTCTTGTAAAAGAGAAATAATCTATCCTCAATACTGTGTTTTTAAAAGGCTCTGACATAGAATTCTCCCAGGATTATTTATTGTCATCATTGTTATCCCTACAATCACTGCTTAAAATAAAATTTTTTTTGTGCTTACTACAGACAGTTATAAAACTGGTAGCTTAAGCATCAGTTAGAAAAAAGCGTTAATTAAAACTCACTTTGAAAAAAGTTGTTTAATATCTGGACACAGAAGTGAAATGAAGACAGACACATGGATGGATTTTAAGTAGCAGGGTGAAACTTTTTATTTAACTTAAACACAGGAGAGGCGTGCTACCCACCCATCACCCTATTCTCATGTACCAGGCATTTTAAGTGGTTCCAGTGTGGGAGTTACAGGCTCCTATCAAATAACTCATAACTTGGGGCATGCTTTCATAGAATCATAGAATATTAGGGTTGGAAGAGACCTCAGGGGGTCGTCTAGTCTAATCCCCTGCTCAAAGCAGGACCAACACCAACTAAATCATCCCAGCCAAGGCTTTGTCAAGCCAGGCCTTAAAAGCCTCTAAGGATGGCCTCCACCACCTCCCCAGGTAACCCATTCCAGTGCTTCACCACCCTCCTAGTGAAATAGTGTTTCCTAATATCCAACCTATACCACGCCCACTGCAACTTGAGACCAGTGCTCCTTGTTCTGTCATCTTTCCTCGGTCAACTTCCCCCCCCCCCCACGACTCATCTTGCTGAGTCCAGCCAATCCCCTCCATCAAGGGAACAGAGAGTGAAGAAGGGAGGGGACCTCCACCCACATGAGCCACAACATCTGACCCTATCCCATAAGCCCAATGCCCATTAGCAAAATCCCATGTCTTTTACCTCTGGGAACCCTTATTTTATCCTTTTAATGGCACTGGAAACCAGCTGCAAGTTGTGTTGAATTAGCAACTCCACCAAGTATCTCTGTTAGGTACTAAATGCATTTCTGCCTAATCTACTGTGGCTTGGAGGTACTACAAGGAAGGCTAAAAAGCTCTCTGTGCCTCTGGCAATTGATCCTTATAAGAAAAAATTCCTTCCTGACCCCAAATGGGCAATCGGTGAGACCTGCAGCATCTGTAAGGCTTGATTCCCCTTCTTAGTTCACGGTGGGTAGGGTGGGGCTACTGGAATGGAGCCAAAAGAGACTTCACATGGCCCATCCTCCCTGTTATATCCCTGGAGCTGGGGGATGTGAGCCAGTCAGTGTCCCTCCCCTCCAACTGGACAAGGGGTACCAAAGACTCCAGTAGGGCATGGGCACAGCAGAAGGTGCCTGGTGTCCTTCAGCAAGTATCTCCCTCCCTCACTGCTGGGACTGTCCCTTTCCCCACCAGCTCATCAAGTTCCCCCACCTGTTGAGGCAGGTGGGTGTGGGTGGCATTTGGTTTTTTATGTGCATAAAGCACACACATAAGTCTTTGCAGGAGAGGGCCTAAGTATATTTAGTACATACACGTATTTTCAATTTTTACCCATATGTCATCCTTTGTCTTTTAAGAATTAGGGTGGGAAGTTGCAAAGCCAGAGCTGGCTCAACTACAGAAAACAACAAACAGTGGGTATGTAAAACCAAACTTTTTTGCCTTCTAGTTTTCTTTTAGCGACTTACTCATTTAATTATTTTATAAAATACAATTCACATGTTTAACCTATAATCAGGCTGCTACTCTGTCATTCTAACATTTAAAATGTTTCTTTGAAAGCCAAATAGAACCTTCTATGGCTCCTTCCCTGTTGAAACAAAGCACATCAAAGCCGAATATATCAAATACTGGAAAGAACCTGAATATTTTGAGGTTGGTAACATTTAGAATTTCTTATTATCATTAAACAGAAAAATACTTATTCTCATGTGAAAGTAAATCTGATATTTCTTATTTTTTCATGTTCTTATAACATTCAAAAGAAACTTTCTGAGTCTCAGATAATTGCCATGCTTCCCAACCTATATTCTAGTTCTGAGCCAACATCCACTGAAATCAATGGCAATTTTTCCTTTGACTGTAGTGTACTTTGGATCAGGTGTAAAAGCCTAATCCTGCAGTCTTTACATAGGCAGCACTCTAATAATCAATGAAAATTTGCCTATCAGACAACTCTGAGCTGGTAATGTTGCTTATCTAATTTATCTTTTAACTAATAATTTATTTCTAATGGTATATTAGCCTCTTTGGGCATGATTATCAGGTATGTATACTGCAAATTTTGTATACTTTCAAACCAAATTTGCATTTTTATTTCAGTGGTTCCAATTCAGCAAAACATTGTTTATTTGCTGAATCAGGAACTACATAAATAAGTGCTTAGAAATGAAAGGTGATCAATAGAGAGCCAGTAGAACTTGAATAATTAGGAAGAATTCCAGAGTCCAATTTGTTTCTTCTAATTTCAGATGTGATTTCAAAAAATAATCTTCAGTTGCAAAATCTGGATTCTTTAATGCACCTTCCCATTTAAATTGGTAAATGGTACAAATAAACACAATTTGTTGTTAAAATCTCAAAACATATACTCCACACATGGAAGGGTCTGTTTCTGCCTCCATGCCATAGGTCATATCATGCCAAGAATTTTCAAGCAGAACTATTTAACCATGCTGAATTCTGCTTAAAATTTGGTGCTCTGATATAGTCTTATGTGACAAACTCCTACTGACTAAATTGGGAGATGTGGTTGTGAATGAGGGCAATTATTGCCCATTATTTATACGGAAAAAAGTTTAAGCAAACTTGAATCTTAACTGGAAACAGAGTAGCAGCCGTGTTAGTCCGTATTCGTAAAAAGAAAAGGAGTACTTGTGGCACCTTAGCGACTGTTCAAATTTGTTAGTCTCTAAGGTGCCACAAGTACTCCTTTTCTCTTAACTGGAAAGTCAGTATTGAGCCTTACTACAATCCAGGCAAGTGGTTGCTTGGGGCTATGCTCTTTCAGAGGCCACACACCCCATGGAAACATTCCTATCTGCAGAATAGTTATCTCTTTCTATTTCCAGCTGCAAGATCAGTGGGAGAGAAAGTATCTTTCTGACAAGACCTCCCTAACTTCACCTCCAGTGGCAGGACTGGAGGTGGAAGCAGTTAATTGGCTTTCTTTATGACGTGTAAGGTCCTGAAATCATAAGGCCAGCCTTACAGCCAATTGTAGGAGGAATTTTTGAGTAGTGACCCTGGGATGAGGGTTCACAAAGAATTCTTTTCTATAATTTGGAGAAGTTGCATTTACAGTGTATTTAATTTGAGAAAATCATTTTAAGACCCTGATTCAGGAAAGCATCCCTGTTCAAGACACCAGTTAAGCACATGTTTAAAACCCATTGAAGTTAAGCACGTGTAAAATTAACCACATGCTTAATCACTATCCTGAATAAGGATGAAGTTAAGCACTTGTTTAAGTACTTTATCAGGGCTTAAAGAAATACAGAGTGTTTTTTTAAAAAGGTCACAGAATAATCTATGGAATGCACTTTGAATATGCAGGTCAATATTTCAGTACTGTGATATTGAACCATATATAATGGTTTCTTCTGCAGAGCAGAAGAAAAGAATACCAATGCTAAAGTTTGGAACAGAAATGAGCATATGTCACCAAGTAACAGAACCAATATGATATCTGATAGTGGAATCATTCGAAAGTTTGAGAATATCTCAAATAGTCTGAGAACTGTTGAGCAGCACAAACTACCTGACCATCATAAGGCATCACAGTATATTGAGACAACTGTAACAGGACAAATATATTCATCCAAAGCACAATGGCCAGTTATATCCAGCACCACATCAAGAAGCCTACAGGATCATAGTCCATCATATACATTTAAACAAAATAAAGTTAATGAAAAACAATTTGATCATGTTCCAGAAGACAAAATGATTCAGGTAAAATTTTGGGGAGTAGGAAGGGGAAGAAATTACAGGCCTCAGGACATTTCCCAAGAAAATAATAAGGGGACAGATGCCTGTTGGGGGAGGAAAAGTTGTTTGAGGGAAGATGAAGCCACCATGAATTCTAGCTTTGGGAGGCATCCATGAATTCAACTTTGGGAGGCCTTAGAATTAAGATTTTCATATTAAAATAACCTAAAATTTCCAAACATTCACAATTACCACTACGCCCTATGATCACACACACACCCTGGTCAGCCTCCTGCTCAGAGTCCTGGCCTTTTCTTAGAATTGTCCCAGGAAATTTTGTTGAAATGTTGGCAGCAACATTTTTGAATTGTGTTAATAGAATAGAATAGATTTTAATCTATTCTTCTGTTCTTTAAACCTCTATTTACTTTTGGTGCATCCCTCACTCTTGCATTTATTTTTTATTTTTCCTAAATGCAATTTCCCTATCAAAAATAGCACAAATTTAGACTAAGCAATGTTTCCATTGCTTATGTTTTTAACATAAAACATAAAACATCATCCTACCTAAAGATATAACTTTCTTTTTCTCTGTACCCCCATGCCATGCTCAGCATTCACAAATGAATGATAATTATCTATTTGGTCAATGTTGACTTACATGATAGTACAGTATAAACCAGAAACAGAATAAGCTGTTCATTATTTATTAGATTTATTTGTGTATGCTTTAGACAACTGCTAGTCATGACTTTGTTTCTATCTGCTACTCAGTATGAAATAGGCAGCACAAATTTGTGTGTTTCAAGCATGTTTATATTATTTCTTTGTCTTGCCAGCAACTGTTTTCTACTTGACTGGACTCAAATCAGTGGTCTGGTGCATATCCATGGGATTTTGTCAAGTCCTACTTGTTCTCTCCAATTAGTGCGGATTTTGGGACTTGTGTTCTGAAGTCATTTAGACACGTTAGAAAGTCCAATTCCTAAATAAAATCTTCATTTTATTAAATGCCTTTTGTATAGGTGTGGGTATGAAGGAGGATTGTGTGACCATTGTTTTGAATAGGGGTGCTTATTTATTTGAACAGAAACAGTAGTCTGTTGTGTGACTTTTGTGATTTCATAAAACAAGTTATACTGGAAGTGGTTTATTGATGCTTTATTAATCTAAATAAATTAAATAATGTGTTTATTTTAAATACTGGATAATTAACATAAGAACAATGTGTAACTATCTATCTGACTTTAAAGACTGTAAAGGTCTCTATTTAACCTGAGTTCTCATCTTTCTCTGAAAGAAAGTTCCAGCATATCAATTAAAAGTTAAAGAAAAAGACAATTCTCTCCGAATTATAAGTGCAGTCATTGAAAGTATGAAGCATTGGAGCCAGTATACTTATAAAACTGCACTATTATTTGAAGTGTTAGGTATGTATAGTAGTTTATGCTATAGTTAAGAATATTGGTGGGTCAGTCCCACAAAGACAATGCAGTTTTTACAGTAGAGTGACAATAGTCAAAATATTTAAAGTACCAGTTCTCAAATGTTGATTAATATTTGACCCATTTTCCTTTTAATATTGATATAAGCCTCCAATTAATTTCATATCTGGACAATTGTCTATATATCAAAGGTGACCAAAATATGAGCATGGCAAAATGAAAAGTATCACCCTACAATATTTAAACTTTCCCCATCTTAATATTTCTACTATTGTCTTGATTTCTGTTATAATATTTTCTAGCCAAGGTTCAAGGGCAGTATAAAATGAATTGTGCTAATTTAATCTGGGGTTTAGGCTGATAAAAATAGGTGTGGAGTTTCCAAGGGATGAAAACTCTATTCAGGATTTTGTAGCACTGTGCAAAGCAGCCACAACTCCACTTACAGGTGGGTAGAAAGGTAAAGGTATAGAGGACAGCACATCACCAAAAGTGAGCTGGCTGAAAAAGGGAGATGGCCATGGTGACTAGAGAGTCTGCTGATATAGCTCTCTGAAGAAGTTCCTTTTGGTAGAGTTCTCATTGAATCATAGAATATCAGGGTTGGAAGGGACTTCAGGAGGTCATCTAGTCCAACACCCTGCTCAAAGCAGGACCAATCCCCAACTAAATCATCCCAGCCAGGGCTTTGTCAAGCCTGACCTTAAAAACTTCTAAGGAAGGAGATTCCACCACCTCCCTAGGTAACGCATTCCAGTGTTTCACCACCCTCCTAGTAAAAAGTTTTTCCTAATATCCAACCTAAACCTCCCCCACTGCAACTTGAGGCCATTAGTCCTTGTTCCGTCATCTGCTACCACTGAGAACAGTCTAGATCCATCCTCTTTGGAACTCCCTTTCAGGTAATTGAAAGCAGCTATCAAACCCCCCTCATTCTTCTCTTTCGCAGACTAAACAATCCCAGTTCCCTCAGCCTCTCCTCATAAGTCATGTGTTCCAGTCCCCTAATCATTTTTGTTGCCCTCCACTGGACGTTTTCCAATTTTTCCACATCCTTCTTGTAGTGTGGGGCCCAAAACTGGACACAGTACTCCAGATGAGGCCTCACCAATGTTGAATAGAGGGGAACTGTCATGTCCCTCGATCTGCTGGCAATGCCCCTACTTATACATCCCAAAATGCCATTGGCCTTCTTGGCAACAAGGGCACACTGTTGACTTATATCCAGCTTCTCATCCACTGCGACTCCTAGGTCCTTTTCTACAGAACTGCTGCCTAGCCATTCAGTCCCTAGTCTGTAGCGGTGCATGGGATTCTTCCGTCCTAAGTGCAGGACTCTGCACTTGTCCTTGTTGAACCTCATCAAATTTCTTTTGGCCCAATCCTCTAATTTGTCTAGGGCCCTCTCTATCCTATCCCTACCCTCCAACGTATCTACCTCTCCTCCCAGTTTAGTGTCATCTGCAAACTTGCTGAGGGTGCAATCCACGCCATCCTCCAGATCATTAATGAAGATATTGAACAAAACTGGCCCCAGGACTGACCCTTGGGGCACTCCACTTGATATCGGCTGCCAACTAGACATGGAGCCATTGATCACTACCCGTCGAGCCCGACAATCTAGCCAGCTTTCTATCCACCTTATAGTCCATTCATCCAGCCCATACTTCTTTAACTTACTGGCAAGAATACTGTGGGAGACTGTATCAAAAGCTTTGCTAAAGTCAAGGAACAACACGTCCACTGCTTTCCCCTCATCCACAGAGCCAGTTATCTTGTCATAGAAGGCAATTAGATTAGTCAGGCATGGCTTGCCCTTGGCGAATCCATGCTGACTGTTCCTGATCACTTTCCTCTCCTCTAAGTGCTTCAGAATTGATTCCTTGAGGACCTGCTCCATGATTTTTCCGGGGACTGAGGTGAGGCTGACTGGCCTGTAGTTCCCAAGATCCTCCTCCTTCCCTTTTTTAAAGATGGGCACTATTTTAGCATTTTTCCAGTCATCCGGGACCTCCCCCGATCGCCATGAGTTATGGGATGTAATACAAATTAAAACTGTCTCCCTCATTTGAAGGAACCTTTACACACAGCAGAGGTGAAAACACTACATGATCCCAAAGGGATGAATTTCCCTCCAGCCACAACAGGTTTAGCTGACACAAAAAAGTCCTCTTTACATCTTTCTGTGGCTGATTTGATTAACTGTGCCCACTATCTAAAACCTGTCTGTACTTAGAAAACTGGGGCAGAATTTTAGTGGTGAAGCCTGGAACTTTGTCTATAAAATCTGAATTCTTTGATAAAAGGATGAGCACAACCTAAATTCTTCATATACCCGAGAGACTAATCCACACTGTATAAAAAGCCATCACAACATCAGTTAAGAGTGTAGTAGCAGGCTTTCTTTCTATTTTTCAGGATTATTACATTTTTAAAAGAATTAAAATAATTAAAGCTTGAGACATTATTGAAACTAAGAAACAGAAAGAAAATTTGCATTGAAAAATCCGGCTAACAAGGGTACCAGAGTTCTGCAATAACTTTTTAATAGCATTAACCTGGGAATCAGTCCAAACCTGGAGTTCTTCTGAATATGAATTATTTTTACAACCTATTTCACTTTTGACTTTTATTGAGGTTACCTAAAAACAGAATTTGACAAAGGAAGCTAGAGATGCCCAATTGTTTTAAGAGTTGGGGTGGCTGGGAATACCAAATGTAACATGAATTCATGGACTCTTTTACGTTGGAAATGTTGGTTACAAATTTTAATGGTTTAGAAGTGATTTGCATATATGAGTAAGTACAGCTTTAAGAAAACTGGTTGTCTCGTGCACCAGTACCTAGGGAGCTAATCAGTTTATAATCATGCTTACGAAAAGTACAGTTTTTCACCTACTTCACAGAGACAAAATATGTGAATTTACTATTAGTGTGCCATATATAGCCCTTAATTTGCAGTAGAATTCCCACTGATGTCAGTGGAAACTGTGCTAGTTAGAAGACTGACATCAGTATGTTGCTTAGTATTTTTGTCTATTGAATATTAATGTCACTTAATATTTGTAGATCACAGGCTTTAATAGTGCTCTCCTGTTTACATCCTGGTTTACTTCTTGACATATTGTTTAGGCACACTTGATTCTGCAGTCACACCTGGAGCATATGGAGCAAAAAGTTTTGTCTTGAGAGATGGAAAGGAGAGTCTGCCATGTGTATTTTATGAAATTGTAAGTATTTTCTGTGTTTATACAGAATACACTATATGTGGTGCAGTTAGGAGGCTAATAACATGTATTCTGTTAACACTAACTTCTAATGTATAAAAGAAAGTTAAAAGCTGTATTGTTCACTTTCCATACAAACTGCTTCTTGGGTCTGCGGCAGTAAATACAGTTGCATTTCAGGCAAGCCCAAATCCCTGTTTTGCCAAAACTTGTTGAGAAATGTTTGTACAAGTGTCTTGGGGCTTTCTCGGATCAAATTAAATTTGAGAAGAGTTTGTTTAGCTTGTGGAAAACTGGATTGGGATTTTGGAGGGAAACATCTATATAGCAGAGAAGTTATGGGGCAAAGTTAATTCTTTTTCAAGGTGTGCTCTGCATATTTTTATTTGTAGTTTACACACACCAACCCCTTGGTGCTACTGAGCTTTTGCAGACCTCTAGAAAAGGTGTACCTGTCTGGATGGCATGAACATGCCTTCATAGCACTGACCATTCAGAAATGAGGCTATAAAAGGGCCATGCAGTTCTGGGCTTACATAATTGCCTATTATCTGTGGCAGTGGTTCTCAAAGTTTTATATGGGTGACCCCTTTCACACAGCAAGCCTCTGAGTGTGACCCCCTTTATAAATTAAAACACTTATTTTTATATTTAACACTATTATAAATGCTTGAGGTGAAGTGGGGTTTGGGGGTGGAGGCTGACAGCTCACGACCCCCCATGTAATAACCTTGTGATTTCCTAAGGGGTCTTGACCCCCAGTTTGAGAACCCCTGATCTACGGCTAGCTGCAGATGTAGGAAAATCCTCTTTGTACCCAGAGGAGTTTTATTTATATAATTTGGCCAAAGTTCAATTCTTCTCACAAAGAACATATAACAGGAAGTTTTCTGTTACCTCAGTTTGTTGATTTTTTTTTATGATAATTTGTGCGTACCTCAGGATAGACTTGGGCCAAAGTTATTGTGAGTCTTTTGTCAGTGAGAACCCAGTATCTCCCCTTTCTGTTCACTGCTAAGACATCTTCTCATCTGACTTTGTGGCACTGCAGCTTCCCTCAGAACATATTATTTTCCGCAGCTCCCTTCTTGTAATGGAACCACTTTTCCTAAGAGTTGTAGGGACAGCAATTGACAAAAGAAGAAGTTCTTGGGGTGTAGCTCCTGTGCAGCCATGCTGCCAGAGAGTGGTCAAAACCTGCAAGGGACTGTAGAGCTGATGTAGCCCGCAAACATTACCTAGCCTCCAGGAATCCCCAACTAACAGTATTATTCTTCAGACATTTTGAAGAGCTTAGTTCATGTCAGAAAAGGGAATTAATTTTAACCTTTTGATTATTATACTTTTGAAATAGGATCGGGAGCTTCCAAGACTAATTAGAGGTAGAGTCCACAGGTGCATGGGAAACTATGACACAAAAAGAAACATCTTCAAGTGTGTATCTGTAAGATCTGCAACTGTTGTAGAACAAAGAACTTTCCAAGAATTTGTTAAAACTTCAGATGTCGAGATGAGAGAATGTGTGAAAACAATGAATGAAGTTTAAAGTAATGTTTATTTAAGCAGTAATTTAAAGATGAGATCACACTCCTGTTGATCAATTAGCATAAAGGCTGCACATCTTGAGTATTTACAAAAGCTCATATTAAAAGTATTCTTTTATTAAATACTTGAAAGCACAATTATAGTATGTGTTATGTAAAAATTAAAATAAAATTGTTCTGGTTTGTTTCTACCATTATATTTCTTTGTTCACTGTGCTAGATTTTTTGTTGTGTGGTTTGATAGATTTTACTGAAGGAATATGATCAAAATACAGGCAGTCCTCAGACTTACGACACAACTGGTTCCTTACAATTGCATTGTAAATTGGAACTCGGAACCTCAATCTACTCCACTGTGAGACTGAGCGTCGTAAACTCAAAACCTATAGTCATAAGTCAAATCAGGGTGTCCATGTAGAAGCATCATAAGTGCAGTTCTTCGTAACTCGAATGTCATAAAGTCGAGGACTGCCTGTATTACATTTTGGTGACAAATACATGAATTTATACAGACGCTCAACTTTTAGCTAAACTCATGTGCCCTGAATGTAAACAATGAATGGATTTCGCAGTGTTATCATGGAAAGTGGAGGGAGCATCCCATTCATAGCACAGTTTCCCACCCCTTTTGTCTAACATTGAGGGTACAGTTGTAAGGCCCATAGAAGGCTGAACTGGGAGATGTCCATCCCCCTTCCACCAACCCCACAGACAATCCACTGAAGAGTTAAAAATTTAGTCTTAACCCTTTAAGGGGAAAAGAGTAGGGGAGAATTACGGGGAGCAGGAGAGAGTGCAGAAGTATAGGGCTTCTCCATAGATGGTCTTAGCTTGTAAAGGATCTCAAAATGTCTGAGAGTATAGGGCTGAATCCACTGCCCACTCTGAGGGGAACCCGTTCACCCAAATTATTTACTGGATCCTCATACCATTTTCATCCGCTTGGGCCTTGCCTGTTGGTTTCTCCATGAGAGGAGGCAGTCTAGCCTCATTTCAGAAATTTACTGAGAATTATATGGTCAGTCAGTGCAAGTGTAAGTAACTGGAGCAAAATAAGGCACTAATTCCATCATTAACCTAAATGGCTTAGAAAAATCAGATAATCAATTCTAAGTGAGTTTATTGTTGCTTTTCAGTACGTTTGTTCCAAGAAATTATTTTGTACTTATATATGGTCAATATTTTGAAATAATTCATTTTAAGAATAAATGTTTTTTAAAAATTGATTTTCATTGCTGATAAACATATATTATATGTAGATCCATATTCTGACTGGCTCTGAACACTCGATGAAAAATCACCTCTGAGCAGAAAGTCAGCGCACAGCCTGTGCACTACTGTAGTATTACTTAAGTCTTCAAAATAGGCATCTGTCATAAAAGTTGCAGCCAGCATTGAAACTGGGCTGCAGAAGTTGCCTCCCTTTTTGGCTCTCCCAAAACCCCTGTAGAAGTTCTACAGGCTAACATAACAGGCTTCATCCCAGAACAGCTTGGCAGTGCCTATCTTAGGTATTTATCTGGTCCCCATTACTGAAGTATCCAATTGCCTCAATCTTTAATGTATCCTCAACATCCATGCAAAGTAGGGAAGTACTATTATCCCTATTTTACAGATGGGAACTGAGGCACACAGCAACAGTAAGTGAATTGCCCAAAGCCATGCAAGAGGTGGGAGAACCTGCTTCTCCCAAGTCTCAGGATAGCAGCCTACTACCAACTGGATCATTATTTGTACAGGCCAGGGATCACAAACTGTATGTTTGCATGCCTATGTTCCTATACACGGACACCTATATAGATTATTCCTATTGTGGCCATTTCCTTATCCCCTCAGTCTCTTCCCTTAAAGTAACTGCTGTGCATCATTTCTGGCTGCAACTGTAAAACAAAAGCAAAGTCAGGAAAATAGTGAACAATGTGAATTATTTTATTACACAGTGTTGGCAATTGTAAATTTCACATTGAAAATAATTGAAATATTTTATTCAACAAGTCAAATACAGAAAACAGTTAATATTCTAAAAAGGAGGCAGCTAGTCAACGCAGAAACACAGTAATGGAAAATACAGCTTTTAGTTACACTTAAAAAATTATATATTTAGAATAAAACTTGAACCTGATCCAGTAAATTTTCTGGTTTTTTTAACAAGGAAACTATATTATACACAATATAACTCACAGACAATCCTCATTAAAAAAGTGATTTATCAGTGTTAGCAAATGTATTTGTAGTAATTCCCCCTATTTAAGTTCCAGAGGAACTTCTGCAGTATATGCTTTGCTTACTCTGGTTTGAGTCAGTTACAGTATGATCTCTACCCAGAGTTATAAATTGGCTCTGAACAAGAACCTTTTACATAGCAATTCTGTCTACCTCATTTTAGATGTCACCAGTCTCTATTAAGTCTACGTTATTTCCTTTCAATGTTTAAAATTATTTAAAGGACGTTCAATATGGAAGCATCAGTTTCACTCTTTCTTAGAAAGTAGAGGATACTGTGGAAAAAAAAAACTTGAGTTTTTAACTTGATTGTTCAAAACACCGAAAATAAATTTTCAATATGTAGTTTGGTATAGCAATATTGAAAATTTTAAGACCCCTACTGCGAAAGTAGGTGAAAGTTATAAAGGAATTTCAGACTATGCATCCAATCCTGCAAACATTTTCACATGTAAGTCATTTTATTCACATGTGTAATCCTACTGATTTCAATGGGATTACTGATGGGCACAATTCTGCACAAATAAAGATATTTTTATAAGTGGTGACAGGATTGGGCCCTCTGTGTCTACTAGATATATTATGGGTATTAATAGAAATCTAAAATTATTTTACTTTTGGTAAGCAATAAAATCTTTGCAAAAATGTTTTCTAATTTACACTAACAAATCACTTTTTCTAGTGAAACATCAAGTGAACAATCGTAAACATCACACAAAACAGAGAAAAACCCACAGAATACAATTTTTACACATTGTATAACATTTTCAGTGGTTGATGAGAATTTTTTTATATATTGATCCTGTCTTGTATAATTGTTCTATTGTAAAGGCACAGGTTGGTTAGGAAAGAAAAGCCTGCATCTCTCTTTACTTTGTGGTTATGGTTTTTTTATGTGTTTATTTTCTCACTTTTTACCTTCTGAATCTTATATGAAGCTTTCCAATCTATTCCAGCAATTTATGAAAAGAAGAGCATAAGACATTACTAAAAATGCTACATGCTACATACAGAGAAGACTGAAGTCTATTCTGCCTACTTTAGGAGGGCAGAGGAAATTCCTTCAGCCTCATTTTTGTTAAATATTTAGAAGATTTCATTCCTTAGTTCTCTATAACAAAAACCATAGAGCTCTCTCTATTTGCTTTATTCAGCTTTGAAATATGCATTTTAAAACATTAATAATGTAATTGAATTATATTATAAATGTATGTGCATAATTTGCCCTTTGGAGCTCATGATGATGTAACAATCAGCTACTTTAGAAAATAATGTAATGCTTAATTAATTTGAGTTTAGAAGGCTTCACAATGTAAACAAGAGATTGTATTTCTTTGATAAATATTGGAATAAAGTAAAGTGATTGTTCTATCAGTTCTCATTTTCTTATATTTCCTCAACATTTCTCTATCTGTCCCTTCACACACATTTTTCAGAAAACAAGAAATTCAGGAATAACCATTACTCCGGCTTCCGTAAATAACCAAAAAAGAGAGAGACGAGCTGTGTGAGGTAATATCTTTTGTTAGACCAGTTTTTTGAGCTTACATAGAGCTCTTCTTCAGCTCTTCTTTCAAAGCTCTGTGTAATCTTGAAAGGTTGTCTTTCTTACCAACAGAAGGTGGGTTAATAAAAGGTATTACCTCACCCACCTTGTCTCTAATACCCTGGGACCAAATGGCTACAACAACACTGCATACTACTAACAAAGATGATAGATTTGATCAGTTGGTTCACAGGACGAAATAAAAAGCAGAAAAGTAAGGTTCAGTATTAAAATATAATCTAAGAGGTTCAGTTCCGTACTAGTAAATATTAAAAATAAATAACATCCTCATGACCTAGATACTGGATGGGAATTTTACTGTAATTTTAAAGGAGAAATATGGCAATGGAGTAATATTAGAACCCAATCATTCTTTTTTTTAAGGCATGTGGTGCATTTGTTTGAATCCTTGGTGGTAATGAAACCAAAAATGCCATTCCTGGAACTAGACTTCATAAATTTCACACAAAAAATATCCATCAGACGTGACATTTTTCTAGTCAACATTACATTGGATGATATTGAGTCAGAGTCTGCCACATACTCACACTGAGTAGTATTTTACTCCACAAGAAATCACATTCACATGGAGCAAGATTCTAGTCAGCATGAGTAAGGCCACCATACTCTGGCCCTTTCTGCCTTGCAACATGATGAAATGCGCACAGGTACCTTTGCCATCGGACGCGTATGTTTTGTAAATGAATTTTTTACCTTACAGGCTTATAAAAACCCCTAAACTAGAAATAATTGTATGCAATTCCATGCAAAATAATAATCTAAGAACTACGGTAAAACAAATGCACTCTTCCTCTTAATATATTTTTCTCCTTTTTAAGCTATTTTAGTATTGGGCCTTTTGAAAAGGTTAGATCTCTTTAGCAAAAAGTTAGCTAAAATGTATAGCAATCACTATGGAGGCTATACTTTCCAATTGTTAGACCAGTATTAAAACATGTGCCTACAAACTACAGTATTCAGGCACACTCCTAACATGCATTGATTAAAAACAAACAAACAAAAGCACTTTTTGTTGCATACATCTTTTTTCATAGATAAGCTTCATTTTAGGCTCTGGTTTCTAGCAGGCTTTTTCCCCCACTCATAATAACTATAACAAAATATCATTATCAGATTTAAAATTATTGGGTTCATAAAACTTCTGATATTTAATAACATATAAAAGAGAACTGAGGCTTTTAACAGATTTACTATTTTGAGACATAAAATAAATTGTTTGGGAGGTAGACAGATGTTTTGAGGATAAACAGATTTTTTGACTAAGGCATTAAGCCATTATAAGTTTAGAGCAGCGTAAAGGCTGCTAATTAGTCTTATTTCAATTCCAGAGTGTTAGCTTCTCATGCTTATGGAAGACTATCAGTGCACTTTTGGTCTTTGTGATTCTGACCCTCTATCTCCCTCTCCCTTTTTTTTTTTTTTTTTTTTAGCCATACAGCTAAAAGGAAGTGCTATAATACTTTCTGCCCATTGATTGACAGGAATGTTTTGCTGTTAAATACTAATAAAATACTATAAAATAGTAGGTATTGGAGTTGGAGATATGTGCTCTTTTGGTGCATATTTTGCAAAGAATGGTAAAAAGACAGATAACATGACTCCAACAATTGCCAACATGTACCCCCATCCAATCTGGCAGTCTCCTGCATAGTATATGCTTGAATTCTCACAGAATTTCTTCACTGTAGCAGAGCTGAGACCAAAAGGATAAACCAAAAGTCCAGACGCCATGATGAATACTAGAAAAAAAAAGAGAAATTTTTAATAAACTAGACCTCTGTAGTTGTAGGGAGGAATCATATTGAGAACACTAGGAATGATATATAATTACATGGTGAATGTGTGCAAAGATGTACATATTTTCAAATATCTCAGGGGCACTCAGTGGTGCAAGTAAGCCGGTATGGTCAGTACGCCGAATCATTAAGACATTTATTGCCGGTACGCTGTACCAGAAAGACACATTTTCAAGAATGAATTGTAGAGCCCTGTGCGGATACAGATTTATACCTGTGGATGCGGATATCCGCAGATAGAAATCGGCATCCGCTGAACCCCTGGGCTCTCCCAGGAAATGTAGCAGCAAAAGGAGCAGAACATGGGGCCACCACTCCCAGGAGCCAACGCCCCGTGCCGGCAGTTCCTCTGGCACGGCTGTACTGCCTCTAGCCCCGCCTCCAGCCCTGTCCTCTAGCGGGGCTGTACAGATCCCAGACAGGAGAGGCAGCTATGTGGAAGGGCTAGGGGTAGGGTTGGTGGTGGTACAGCCACTCCAGAGGACCTCCCAGTGCAGGGCGCTGGCCCCTGAGGAGCGGTGGCCTCATATTCTGTTCCTTTTGTTTCTGCGGTTCTCAGGAGAGCCCTGGGGTTCAGTGGATACCGATATCTGTCCGCGGATATCCGCATCCACAGGTATAAATTTGTATCTGCGCAGGGCTTGTCACAGAACATTTTTTGTGAGGGGGGGCAGTATGGGGTGGGGGGTGGTACCATATCAGTAAGAGTTAAAATCTCACTTGCACCACTGGGGGCACTAAATGGAAAGTGGTGAACTGAGCCCTAAACTTGCATGACACATGATGAATAGTATTTGGCTTCAGAGTTGTTTTCACCTTTTGATGTATTTTTCCTAATGCTTTGTCTTTTCACATTTTTCAAAAATAAAAAAGATTCTGCCATACTCTTCTTGAGTTATGTGTTAGACTAATATGACTATAAGGAAAAAGTGCATTTTAGTTACAAATCACAGCATCTGTGATCAACAATTATTGCTCTTCTAACATTAATGTGTAAAAAAAGATTACAATTACACAGATAAACAAATGTCATTGCAATGTCTGATGAACTGTTATCTATACTGCATTATTCAGCAGATGGTGTAAACAGAATCTATATTACCTAAAGAAAAAAGTCATTGCCAGTTAGCTATTAATAGAAGTCAAGGACTAACTTCTGCAATATATAATGAATATTTTTCATATTTTAAGGTCATGGGTATGTAATTTGTTAATATACAAAACTGCTTTTCCATATTTGGTTATGTGTAATTTGATTGTCCAAACTGTAAATCATGGTATTAATAGGCAGAAAAATACTCTAAAAATACACTGGTAGGTTTTCAAAAAGCACCCAGGACTGGCCTAACTTTGCTCCCATTGACGTAAAAAGGAGCAAAATTGGGTCACACCAAGGTGGTTTGGAAAGTCCAACCCATCCATTGTGTATAACCATTTATTGGAAAGTACAAGTGCCACTTATAAATCAATATTTTTTTCTTTTTTCTTCTACCCTCGATGCATCACAATGAATAATGAATAGTTGGATCTAAAAAAAAAATCTATTTTATTGTATTTTAAAATTGTATTATCTTGTAAATCAAAATGATATTATGAGACAGATCCCCTCCCTTTTCCCCACTCCCTGAAAAACAAAGTAAGCAAACAACAAACAAACAAAACCCCAGAAGTTTAGAAGATGTCTATGATGTACTACCCAATGTTTGGTTTGAATTCACCGTGGAATGTTATCAGTTTAAGTTTCTATAATAAGTGGAAATCAGAATTAACCACAGCTAAGTGTGAACTGATAGATTATTCAAAACTTGTAAATATTGAAAGAACAATTAAAATGGTGAAATAAACATTTTAAACAGTTCCATGACTGTTACAAGCAATTGTAATTGTACTGTGCCATTTAAGACTAATATACCATACTAATATATGGGTTACTTCAGCTGTAAATTCTGAGAGGCTTACTCTAAGAAAGATTTATGCAAATACCTCTCATATTAGTTTATTTTGCTTCCCAAGAATTCTTTAGAAAGTTTGTAGGCTATTTGAATTCAAGAGGTCTGATTCACCCGTACTCTAAGGCGGGGTCGGCAACCTATGGCACGCGTGCCAATTTTTAATGGTACGCTACTGTCTGCCGGGGACAGCAGTGTGCAATTAAAAATCCTGTCTAGCCCAGCCCACTCTTCTCCGCCCCTGCCCACCGTTCTCTCCTTGCAGGGCAGGCAAGCTTCCCCCTCCACCCACCTTTTCCCCCAGCGTGCAGGCAGAAAGTAGGTACCTACTCTATGTGGACAAGGCTGGGACCCCAGACTGGCAGCGGGCTGAGCGGGGCTGGCAGCCGGGACCCTGGCTGGCAGGAGCTGGCGGACGCAACCCCAGACCAGCAGTGGGCTGAGCTGCTCAGCTCACTGCTGGTCTGGGGTCTCGGCCGCTGGCGCTGCTCAGCCCGCTGCCGGTCTGGGGTTCTGGCTGCCAGCCCCTTGCCAGCCAGGGTCCCGGCCGCAGGCCCCGCTCAACCTGCTGCTGGCCTAGGTGAACGGAACCCCAGGCCAGCAGTGGGCTGAGTGGGCTGGCGGTGTAAAATCAGCATTTTAATTTAATTTTAAATGAAGCTTCTTAAACATTTTGAAAACCTTGTTTACATACGCCAATAGTTTAGTTATATAATATATAGACTTATAGAGAGAGACCTTCTAAAAAATGTTAAAATGTATTATTGGCACGCAAAACCTTAAATTAAAGTGAATAAATGAAGACTCGGCACACCACTTTTAAATGTTTCCGACCCCTGCTCTAGGGTATTTTAGCTAAGACAGTTTACTTCTAGAGTAGCTGGGGCCATTGAATCCATTCCGTTCAATAGACAACACATTATAAATTACAACAGAAAAAAGAAAGGTAGAAATTCAAGTTGCAGTGGGGGAGGTTTAGAATGGATATTAGGAAAATCTTTTTCACTAGAAGGGTGGTGAAGCACTGGAATGTATTACCTAGGGAGGTGCTGGAATCTCCTTCCTTAGAAATTTTTAAGGTCAGGCTTGACAAAGCCCTGGCTGGGATGATTTAGTTGAGGATTGGACCTGCTTTGAGCAGAGGGTTGGACTAGATGACCTCCTGGGTCCCTTCCAACCCTGATATTCTATGATTCTATGAAATAGAACTAGTAGCACCTTACCAATCTCTGTTTCTTTCTGTGATAACTCAGATGAAGGTGTAAATAGAATCTGTTTACCAATAAATGGAGTTCTTTGAGCATTAATCAAGGAAGCCACCTTGTTGATGCCTCTTAAATGAATCCAGAAAGCAGTGCTGATTCTGGCACTGACTCTTATGGTTTGCCTTGCCAGGGCAGAGTTTTTGGGCCCTGCACAAAACCCAGACTCTTTGCCTTAGGCAGTTCTGAATTAGATTTCGGGGACTCTCAGGAAGGAAGAGCTGAAGCCAGAGCTGCAAGTCTTTCCAGGCTCAGGGTGTGAAAGCGCCACACCAAGCTCCAGTTAGGCTCCATCCCTGTGCGGATACGGTTTTGAGTGTGTGCATCAGACTCCAGGCAGATGGAGAGAGACTATGTATGCTTCTTGAACCCAGGCCTCTGAGAGACCAGATCCACCATAGGAGCTTTTCCCAAGCTGAAGCCATACTGCAAAGAAATTAGACTGCATCACGTGCAGCAAAGTCTTAATAACTACTACAAGCATAGTAAATTGCTAAAATATGAAAACTAACATTTAAGATAAACTAAATTCCATTTACACACACACATACACATCTAGCTAAGGGCACTGAGCTTCCACAATGGAAGAAAAGGAACCGAAGCAAATGGGATCATAAGTCAATTGAATATCCTCAGCCCTGAAAGTTGAGTGTCATGAGATTACACTCATACAACACCCAACGAGTACTGTTTTCAAACTTTTCTAAAGTGCTGCAGTGCCTTGAGGACAACATATCCTACAAATTATAATTTGCAGAAACCACCTTGAAGAAACATCATCACCAGAATGGTCAGTTTTCATACAGTTAGCATATTTAAAAATGCTAACTTTTAGCTAAGTTCTAAGGTATTAAAATAGAGAAATATATTAATTTATGTTAACCTGGAATCCACATGTATTGTGATAGCTACTTATTAATACTGTTGTGTACTGCAACTAACAAACAGCATAATTTATTTTATCAGAATTGTCCGGTTTATGATGATAACTGGATATGCAAAATATTCAAAATCAAAAGGTGAAGTTTTTCATGTTTCATGAACAAACTTGAAATGGGCCTATTTTGCTGAAAAACTCAGCACATACCACAAAATTTTCATTCAAAAACAGTGCTTCTTTCCCAAGAAAAGTAGGCCCATTTCTGAGTGAAAATGGAATAGTTCTGAGCAAAAGGTAGTTGTAAAGTTTAAATTTCACTTTGTGCATATTGTCAATGTAAAAATAGCCACTTCCTCAAATTTTACAGAAATCAGAAACAAAACAGTAAAAACTGTCATCCAAAATTATGCAACTTTTCTTTTTTTTCTTTAACCATTTTAGTACTGCTTTGAACACTACTGGCTACATTAATATTTCCTATTTTTCTGTCACATTGTTAGCTTTTCAAAAACAGACAAATGCTACACTTTAAATATCTGTCCATATATATTTCCTTATCTACAGAGTCAAGCAGAAGTATTTTGAAGACTTTACAATACAGTGATATCAATATTTCAATCTACCATTCAGTGATGTTGTTTTGTAGTCTCAGTTAATGGCAGAAGCTTTTGGCAGGGGGGGAAAAAATAACTGGAATGTTAGACTTGAATCTGTTCTAATATCAAATAGACTAATAAGTTGCCCATGGCTCTGTATTCTCAGGCTTGTCATAGAATGACCTCATTATACTCAGTTATATGAACCACACTGTGTGCTCCTTCTTACAAAGGCTTAAAATACTGAATGGTCTGTTGTTATCTGCAGAAGCCAAGCTTTCAGACATGGTGCTAATGACTACTTAATAGCGCTGTCTATCAGCAGTGCAGTTAGCTGGGAGAATACACAAAGAAACAGTGGGGGTCCAGTTAGCTTCTTCATAAAACATTTATCCCTCTGCATGGTTTTAAAACAACAAACATCAATTTAAAATGTGTCAGAATTCAGCAGTCAGTATGTTGTTATTATCTCAAGTGTATCCCCCCCTCAAGTGTATCACATACAAGACCATCAGGAAATTAGACAGAAAATATACTTTAGGTCCTACTCCTTAAAGTGCAGCGCACAGAATAAATTTGTTAGTCTCGAAGGTGCCACAAGTACTCCTTTTCTTAATATGAAAAGAAACTATTTGATTTTACTTAACATGGTTTTGACTGATCATTTGGTTTTTATTAGTATTTGAATGGATCTCTCATCAGAGATATTTCAGAGTAACAGCCGTGTTAGTCTGTATTCGCAAAAAGAAAAGGAGTACTTGTGGCACCTAGAGACTAACCAATTTTCAGATATAGAGTTCTCATTAAAAACATTCATTATTTTGTTGTAATATCCTTTTGACACATGATCTTTGGTACCGTTAAGAATTCCTCACTTGGGTTCTTATTGCTTATAGCTATGTCTGTGTACACCAGTTCAGCAGGAGAAGGTCACATTTTATTTCTGCTTTCTAACCTTCCACTTTCCCAAACAATTACAGTTTCTCCCCCCGTCCCCTCCTTAGTTTACTTGTATCATATGCCTCAACCATACTGATACTCTCCACTCTGCAACCCTCTTTTAAAGGATTTAAAAATTGGCCATAAAAATTGGTTCTTGGCTGACATTTGGCATACAAGAAACCAGAAAGGGCTTCTTTCTTAATTTAAAGCAAATTTCTGGGTTCAGAGGTTTCAAATTGAAGCATTAACATAACTTCAGGGTTGTTTTTTTTGTTTTTTTTTTGTAATAAGCATTATAATACCAGAGAGGAAGGCACTTCTACTTATGGAATTCAGTACATTTTGTACAAAAAGTTTTAAATTACTGTTGCTATATTTTTCTCTCTTAGGAGAAATAGCACCATTTTCTGTCATTTCAAGGTATATTCTAAATAAAGCTAATAAAGTATAGTGCACTGGTTCTTCCATTGCATTTAGATCCTTAGTTAAGAAGTTATGGAAATCCTGTTGACTTAGTTTGTTTCAGAAGATATCATGTAGACTGTTTTCAGAGTAACAGCCGTGTTAGTCTGTATTCGCAAAAAGAAAAGGAGTACTTGTGGCACCTTAGAGACTAACCAATTTATTTGAGCATGAGCTTTCGTGAGCTACAGCTCACTTCATCGGATGCATACCGTGGAAACTGCAGCAGACTTTGACTGTGACTTCCTAGGTTATACTCATCCAAAACAACTGAAATGAAATATGTAATACTGGAAATCCCAAAGAAATAATAATAAATTATTTTTTCTTTTAAAAAATAATTATATAATTTCACATTTTTTATTTCACTTTAAACAGATGTAAAACCGCTGCCTGAGCTGCAATGCTCTATACAATATCTAGAGGGCACTCGTCTACAATTCTCCTAAGGCACTATCCCCAGCAAAGCCATGGGTAGCCAGTCCTACCTTCCACTTCTTTCTACAAGGCTGTCCAAGTCTTCTAAGTGTAGGATGAGATAAGTGCAGTGCCGGTGCTAGGCATAAGCCTAGGCAGTTCAAAGGGGCCCCCTATTTGCTTTTTTAGTATATGTTGGGGGTGGGGCAAAAATATTCCTGCTTTAGGCCCCCAGTGGGCTAGCACCGTCTTTGGATATATGAACAGCCTTATCCATCATGACGAGGGGAGAGAGAAACCTTAGTTAAGCTTAGATTTGTCTATAGTGCTATATAACAACTATAAATGAAAATAACCATAGTTAATAAAAGTATTTCATGTCAGGGTTTAGCTTCTTGCTTCGTCTTCCCCCCTCCCCCCCATTTTCCTTTAAATGGTTCTTGTTAGTTTATAAGCCACCAATGAAGAAATTAATCTTTTCCAGAGACTTAATCAAATTGTGCAAAAATAAGACCAAGGACCTGGTCCTATTAAAGTTAATAGGAGTCTTAGGTGTAAACTGGAGCAGAATCAAATCTTAAGTTCTCACTACTTTCCCTGAATAGTCAAGAGTCCTAAGAGAGAACAGGCTGCATCCTTTTCTGGCTCATGTGTAATCAACAGAATTTGTCACTGAGTTATGATTGCAGAAACTATAATGCACAAGCCAGCAAGAATACAACTTTCCCTTCAAATCCCAGCTTGACTTTGTAGTGCTGATATTTAGAATAATTTTACATGTAAATTTGGCTCATTTGATATGAAGTGACTGAGTGGCAATTAACAGTGGACCCCCAGAGTGTGATTTTTTTACAAAGTCAATTTCCCATGTATAACCTCTTTTTTTTAACCATTATCAATACTTCAGTCATATCTCTCCTAAACTATTGCAACTTTTTCTTCTCGGGCCTATCTCCCTTCTTATGCTATTCAAAAAGCTACTTCTTGGATTATTTTACTGACCTACTGCTCTGACATAATCTTCTTCCTCCTCCACTAACTTATCCTCACCTTCAAGACTACAGAACACTGACCGTGCTTACATCTCTTCCCACTCTTTACTCTTCATGTGCTCTCTAATTGCTTTTTTAATCTCCTCTCACTCTTGGCTTCAGACTTTTGTTTTATGCCAACTCTATCCACTTCCTATGCACTCACTTGCCTCCTTTGAATTTTTACTTAAAACTAGAAGCAGGAAAAAAAGGAAAACTGGATCTTCTCCCAAATTTTATGCCAGTTCTAGAACCAAACTTCATGGATAGGGCCTATCTCTATTTAAATTCCACCTTTTTCACCCATGAAGCTTTGTTGTGCTATCTCTCTGCCAATGCTATATCCACATCTTCTTGCATATGAATCGCTGTGCAGTGCACTGGAGTTAAATGAGTTGAACTGTAAGCCACTTGGAGTCATTATTTGTGTGTGTCTCTGTGTGTGTGCCTGTGTGTGTGTGTTTTACAAAGTTCATGAATGTGCACTTCAAAAATAAAAATAGTAAAAGCCTGAGACAAACCACACTTAAACCCTTTGAATATTTTATAATAAAATAGTTATAAAGCAGCTTTAATTAAGTTTAAACTCTGAAAAGAATTAGAGAGGGGAACCCATTGTTGTCAAGATCTACAAGCACAGGTGGAGGATTTTATTTCATATCAGATGCCTGTTGTCAGTTTGGATAGTGACTATCTAATCTCTAAATTCTGGAAGATGGAAGCAGAGATTATCAGTTCATAAATTCCCCAGGGAGACTGTTGAACATACTGGTACACTGACTATACACACATTCCTTTTGATGGTTCCAATAATTTAGCACAGCACAAAGTCAACATGCAAAAACACATTTCTCGGGAATACAAAGGTGTCCTATAAAATGCAGGGCTTTATTTATTCTCTGCTATGGTTTGGATGTATCAGTTTAAGAATACGTATCTACTAAATTAAACAAAGATTTACCAAAGAGGTGGAGCACAGCTACTTGTGCTCTGTTCTGCATGATAAAAAACCAAAAACACTTGAAAAAATAATGTCCCATTTTAGTTTTTAACTTTTGAAGCTGGATTCACCTCAATAGGACATGAAAGAAGCTGCAACCAAGGGGGAATTGAACCCCTTAGTAATTCAGTAGTGGGAAAGACAACGTTAAAATCAACTCAGGACTCTACTGGAAACTCTCTGGTCAAAGCTGCGTTGGGAGAGGCCCCCCTATTTTTAGGAGGCAGCCCTGAGTAAAGACCCCTGAAGAACAGAGGGTTGTGAACAGCTTGTGGCACTCCAAGCGGATTTACTTTGGAGCTCCAAAATCAAAGGAGTCAATCTGGCCCAGGGTTTTTGTGAAAGGTAACAGCAAGAAGTATATGGTAAAAGACTGACCCTGAATAATCACATTCAGTTCCATTCCATTTCGCATATGAATATACAAATAAAACAAAATAAATGTAACTCAACTTCAATACTTTGCAAACAGCACTTTATGGTGTTATCAGTCTTTTATTGATTTCAAATTATAGCGATTTACTTGTTGCAAACAAAACACTGAAAGCTAAGAATAAAATATTCTGAATTCATGAATCATTTTCCTGAAAGTGCCTACTGTAAAGAGATTAGTTTGTCCTAGAATTTTAATTTGCCTACTATAGGAGTATATTATACTAAATTGTGACTAAGTTGGATTAGTTGGAAGATTTAGGGAGACTCATACACTCATCAAAATTGGTGCTGGAAGGGATTCTTACAGTAGGCCTGGAAATCCATTTTCATACTGCTATTACAGATTATCACCTTCACTATTCCCCAAGTGTTTTAACTAATCTCTTTTTGGAACATTTTTATTTACAGTGTCTAATCTAACTAAGCAGGCTGTTGTATTTTTAATTGCTCTCATCATTAAGTTTTCCCTCATATCTAATCTATTTTTGTTCTTAAGGTCATTAACTCTCATAATACACTCTTAGTCAACTTCAAATAACTTTGCTCTCAAATTTCTACAGAGCTCTTGAGTCACTCTAACTTCCCTTAAACTTTTAATATATTTTTATTTATTTAGATATAAATAATAGACACCTATACAAGGCATTAGGCACCTTAACATGTTATTAGCAGTACAACAAAAATCCCAGCAGCATTAAAATAATCATTCAAACAGGAATTTAGCCAGCTAGCCAGCCAACTACCCCCCTCCCCAAATCTTGTTTCTACCCCTTTACCTCTTCATTGTTCTGGGAAGCATATATTTTGCAGTCTCCAAAAACCCTATCAAGCAAATGTCTTTTGTAACATACTTGGAAGGTCACCAAATTCAGGGCATTTCTTTCAGGGATGGGGGAAAACAAATTCCAGAGTCCCAGTCTCAGAGGCCTCAGAGAGAATGCAGTCAGTATCCCCCTACCTTATTAACAAGGGGAATCCAGATGAGGCACCTCTGTTGACCATACATGTCCATTCTTCCAGCCCTCTGCATTATCTTTGTTTTCCTTGTTTACCTGATATCTCTTCTCAATACAACAGGTCTTTTAAAACTTTTCCAGAGGAATCCCATGAAGGATTACATCTAATGCATTGCTACCTTGTAAATAATTAACATTTACTGAAAAGTTAACATGTAAGACGTGAGAGTGAAAATTCAGGTGATTAGCAAACCAGTGGATTTGATCAGGGTAGGTTTCCTTTGTACTTACACTTTTCCTCGTCTGACTTTTTAAAAAAAAAAAGGGTAATATGCAAAATAAAAAACTCCTGTGTCTTGTACCCTCACAAGCAAATGGATATTTCTAAACGATCTGCTATAACATCTTTATTATATATTTGCCATTAAGAGCATGCAAAATTTAAACTCTTGAAAATGAATTGTCTTGCAGAACTAAATAGCAAGCTTTGATAAAATGACAGAGTATACAGATTTTTTTTATATATATATATATATATATATATATATATAGTGACGGAGCAAGGCCAGATGGCTATGGAAAAGTAGTGGGAGCAAGCAAGTGGATACTTGGTTTCTTCTCATTCTCTTTCTCCTTCTTTCTTTTACATTTCTATTACTTATACATAACCAAACCAATTTAAAGCAAATTTGGTAAAAGAAAAAAGCAGGCTGAGATGTTGTATTAAGTTACACCTCAGGGTTCGTTTAACTCATTTATTTTCATTTATAATACAGTATGCAAATACATTTATTTACCCTTTAAAAACATGTGTTATAAACCACTCAAAACCGACACTTTATAATGGAAATGCTGACAGCAAATTAACTACCGAATAGAAAGTACTGTCATTACTTTTCTAGAATCCCTGCATTGGTCAAACTAAACTTTCCAACAAAGATTTTACTTAAATGTTTGCTTAATATCTAATTTTTATTATTTACTGAAACCTTTTCAGACCCCCTGAGAGCCAGATTATGCCTTACTCATGTTGAGTTGTATAGGGCTTGCCAACATGAGAAAGTTGCACCAGTATTTTTAAGGTATGAATTGAAGCTGATATAAGTTAAATTTGTACAAAAGGTTGTGCGGACAATCTTATTCCAGTATTTCATCTTACTTTGGTTTAGCTGAAGTGGATCAGGAACAGGTTTAACTAAATCAAAATAAGCCACTCATATAATGAAATAGGAGCTCTTTGCACCAATTTAACTATATCTGTTTAAAAGCTGATTAAAGTTGTACTAATGCATCTTTCTCATATAGACAGGCCCTTACTCTGCGCATAGTCCCACAGATTTCAATGGAACTTTTTGTGGAGTAAAATATTACTTAATATGAGTAAGGATGGCAGAAGCTGGTCCACAGTTCAAATGGAAGTTGATAGAGCAGCTGCTCAGCCCAGTTAGTTTCATGTTACCTGTTTGAGAGGATTTGGTTTCCAATACAGTTATATTAATACTCTGTTAGCTAAAACTTTAGGAAAGGCTACAAAAGCCAGTGAATTCCCAGTAACCTCTGAGGTTACATTTCACTACATGAAAACAAATGACAAAACTACACTATTTTAGCAAACTGAGTAGGTAACAATACAGAAGATTTATAAGTATAATCTGGTTATCTATAGATCTAATCATATAGTTATTGAGTTGCATGTCATACGCTCAAAAGAGTGAAATGATCTAGCATTGTGTGGTCTACTCTGAGTGAGTGGATTTTATCATCAACAAGGTTACAAGGCAGACAGCCTATTTCACAGACTATAAAGGGATATACAAAAGCGAATTTGTCTTGGAATTGCAAACTGAATCACCATACTGAATCTTTGGACGATTCAGAGAGTTACAGAACTCTAGTAAATTAGGGGCACTCCAATTTGTTTTAACCTTTACAACTTTTTTTTGTATTATTTTCTATTTTACCTTTTAGAACATATTATTATAAACAATATACAGTATATTGCCTTCCAAACAGTAAATTGATAATGAATACGTTCCATTATAATAATGGGACATTTTTGTTTGTGCGTGCTTCCTTTAAGAAGAGGCCCTGGAGGTTTTTTGCCTTCCTCTGTAGCATGGGGCACGGGTCACTTGCTGGAGGATTCTCTGCTCCTTGAAGTCTTTAAACTATGATTTGAGGACTTCAATAGCACAGATATAAGTGTGAGGTTTTTTGCAGGAGTGGTGGGTGAAATTCTGTGGCCTGCGTTGTGCAGGAGATCAGACTAGATGATCATAATGGTCCCTTCTGACCTAAATATCTATGAATCTATAAGTAGTATATAATACTCTATGTACAGACTGTGTGTGGGTGTTTGTGTTCTCAGATCTGTTGTTTTGTCATTTTGATTAAAATTAGAATGTGGAATTAAGAAATACACATTCTATTTGTAATATTTTACTTACATATAAATAAAGTACATTTTCACACCAATGCATATTGGTTAGCTACTCAGTTCCCATTTATACAATTTGAAAATAAAGATTCTAAATTCTTATGCATCTTTTGAAATTTATCCCAATCTTAGTTTACTTAACTCCAGCTAGTTAAGAGCTTCTAATATCCATCAGGTTTTTCCAGCTCAGAATGTGGGAGAGAGTCAATGCCTGAAAATGAAATTTATATTTCTTCTTCTTGGTCTTTTGGCTAAGAACAAGTGTGGTTTCAGTTTACTGTCTGATACATATCCTATCAGGAAACTATATCATCATTATGTTGAATGGGATTTAATGTTATAATCCAATAAATTTCTTCCATTGTTTACTATTATGAGCCAAATTTATTCAATTTTCCCTTTTCTTTATTGACACTGCACAATATACTCTGTGGAAAAAATTATTACAGGAATACCCTGATTGCATTTTTTGGGATACTTACTTAATGTCAGATTGTGCCATGTCAGTTTTCTAAACTGATTACACTATAGAACCATAAAAATTCTAACCATTTGAGTAGTGATCAACTGTAAGTTAACTAACTACTACTAAGAAAAGCTTCTGTTTGGGAAAACTAGATAAAAACCCCTGTAAAAGAAAACATGTGTACAGATCTGACTTTAGATCACAACAGCCTTGGTTATCAATATGATATTGGGTAATATTTGCTTTTTCACTCTAAAACAATTCCATCTTAGTGTATGTAAATATAATTAGAGGTAAATATACTGGTATAAAATTACTATTATGAGGTTTGAAGTGGGCTTTATTGTTTGTAGGTGGGATTTTCTAGTGAGTTTAAATTATTTAGGAGCACACGTTTCAATGACTTTCAATGGGACTTGAATTCCTGAACCAGTTAGGTAATTTTGAAAATTCCATTCTGTTTGTTGATTTTCAAGAACGCTGGGTACGACAAACTCTGACTTTATTTCCTTTAGATTCCAAGCTCCAATCCAAATGGCTATAGATAAAATCATACTGAACTCACAGTAGTATGTTCTTCTTGATGTATGTATTCCAGCACTTTCAACAAAGGAGATGGCCCTCTGGGTAAGAATAAAAAAAAAGAAGTACTGCTTATGCAGTTGGATCTGAGTGAAGCAGTAGACTATTTAAATTGTAGTACAGTATTACTCCAAAGGAGCCAACTAACATAGTATATGCAAATTCTGCTCAATTTACAGTATTTCACACCTTGCCCAAAAATTCTGATATCTGGATCTTACTCTAGTTGTCAAATGGAAGTTCCTAAGTAGATATTTGGGACAGAACTTGGGGTCCAAAGGTCACAGAACATGGAAGTAAACTCTGCTATGCTTTGATGTGACGCATTTCTTCTCTAACAAGGTCTGTTTAAATCAAGATATTTAATGTCTCCTGAGACTCACAAATTAAACAGAGCAGACATCCATGAAAATAGATTTATAATTAAGCTGGTAGTCACCCTTACATCAGAGCTAACCTTATTGTAAAATAACAGTACTGTGGATTTTGACTTTGCACATTCCATATTTTTTGTCTGTCTTATATCCCGGAAACACACATTATCTGACAGTGAGTCAATAGTATAAGGGAAGCTTAATACCCAGGAATGATGCCTATGTCTCACTTTGTTACAGGAGTGTTTCAAATCCCAACAATTGCCAAACCTCAGGGATACTTTATTCATTATGTCTTTCTAAGGCATGTATTTTACATAAATGGATGAAGGTGATTAGACTCCCTGACACAATACATTTTACTTGGAATGATATTAAAAAAAATATATGCCTAAACCAAAAAGGTATCATACAACCTACTTCTAACTACCTTAAGTCTTAAAGCGACTTAGATTCATTTTTCCCCAGATCACAGGAATTACTAAGGAGAAACAAATTGCATGTTTTCATATCTACTAATAAAAACTCTTTGACAGGGTCAAAGTCAGAGGTTTCTATTTATCAAACGTCCAAGTCCTGTAAATGTCATCATTCTGGAGAAGTACACAAACTGTCACCTGATCATAAAAAAACAGTTCTGTATCAACCCTCATTTCACGCTTCTGATTCTGACACATCATAAATCAGCAACTCTGCAAGTAATGTTGGAAATAATTGTCTGTTCCTTCTTTTTACGGCCCAGGTGGTACAAAGTCTAACCCAGATGGTGGACTGCATGCTACTGAAGTCAGTTACAGATGTAGGGATTATGTTCCTCTAAAACTCTAACAATATTATCTGAATATATGGAAGACTTCTAACACTGCTATTCTGCAAATTAAGAAAATCTTGCTCCCCTCCCCCCTTTTTTTTTTTGTAAGTTCACTTAGTGCTTAGCAAGGGCTTAAACCAAGCACATTGCAAAAAAGAACTATGCAGGCTTCTGGCAATGCACCTGAATCCTGGTTGGTAACACTCTAGTCCTGGAGCTTTCACAGCCCTGTCAATGCATTTGAATACTGACCTGCACAATAGCTTGCTAGTCCAGTCCAGGAGCCCACCATACTTCAGTCAATGCATTTGATTCCTACTCCACTCCTTGCTATTCCAGACGTAAGTCTTTTGTTGATCAGGGGTTGCCAATCAACTGAATTGTGCTGATTTATATGGTTATTTTCTGAAGTGCACAAATCAGGATGACATCACAAAACACACTTTTTACCTAAACCAAGAATCTGAACTAATGTCTTCCAGAAAATTGTGACCCCCTCATTTTCCATGTTCCTCATCTTAATTTTATATTATGGTTTCCAGACCAAGAATGTATCTTATTTAAACATAGGGTCAAATTCTATGGGAATAGGGTGAGACCAGTAACTAGATAGATAGACAGTTCACTGTTCATAATTTGCCATTGTTGCAATTTGCCATATTATTTGTGTTTTAAAAGATATTATTCTTCCCATCCTCCTGGTCTAGCTGCAGTTGTTCTGAAATAAAATCACGGTTTTTTTAGTCATTTGTGTCACAACTCACCAAGTTATAAACACAGGATTATGACTTCAGTGCATAGTAAAAGAGAATAAAAAGATGGGTTCTGAGATGAGTTCCTCTCTTCAATCATTCTAAAAGGGTCATCCCTTTCCTCTTTATTAATACATTTGAAGGATTTAATGAGTTACTTCACCAGGTTAATATATCCCTTCAATACTTTCATTACACTGTGATACAGTTCTTCAAGTGGTGTAGCTTACAAATGATCATCATTTATATCTCTTGATGGACTAACTTAGCTAATATATTTTTACTGTGAAATATAGAACCCATAATTAAACTTTAAGGATAAGGGCATAACTTCGTGTGTTTTTATATATATAGATCTGCAGTACAGACAAATTTGAAAACCATCTCTTCCATGAAGCTAAGTCCATGAAAATATTAAACAAAAAAGCTACACAGAGAAGGTTACACTTTACCTCATTTTTATGTACTTAGTGCTGATGAAGGGTGTAGATTAACTGCTTTGGAGACTAAAGTTCCCTATCTACAGGACAGATTCAGGTACAGGAAGCAATGGTGTAATTTGCTTCTACATTGCCTCTCCAACGTGCCTCAACCCTGACCAAAAGAAGCTACGTGTAGAAGGATATTTAGTTTCCATCATGCATTCAGTCTTTAGCAGCTCTGTTGAAATAGCTAACCAGGCTGTCAATTAGTTCCAATAGTGATAAGTTTTAGTGATATGGCCATATGTACACTAGACATTAAACGGAAAGCACCAATACATTTTGCATACTGTAAAGTCACCAAACAGCTATCAAACAGTAATGACAGCCCAGTTTGTGGGAGCTGATCTGTTTCCCATAATTTCCCCAGCACACAGAAGGGTGCAGATGAAATCACTGGGTGCAGAGTTTGACCCCAGACTATCAACAACATACATAATTAACAGCTTTGCTTAATTATCATCTATTTTCCTCAAGTATTGGCAAATGAGTTTTCAAGGAGATTTTTATATATGGAAAGTTTATAGCAGTAATAGCAAGCCATTCTTGAGCTACTGGGAGAAAAGGAAACAGGCAAAAGTAAAAAAATTAAATCAGAATACTATTTTTATTGATTTGTAACTCAAAAATAGTTTGTTGACTTTAATTTTCCTTTGCCTTCGGAGAACAACTGCCAACTTTCAAGTCCAAGTTATGTGGGGTACGACTGGAGGGCTCATATCAGTCTTTACAATGAAAGGTGTTTGCAACATTACCTATGCGTAGGCAGTTACCTCTCCAGAATACTGGCAATATTTCACCCACCACTTAAATGGTGTACGCAGCTCTGGGATGAAATACTGCAATTTTTTTTATCGTACACAGTAATATCACTCAACAGTTTAGAATAGGATGTAAAGAAAAAAATGGTCTCCAGCTGAAATTACAGGAATAATTTTAGGTAGGTAGAACGTTAACCCCCAAGCTGGAATTTAACTAGAAAATCAGATTTAACAATTTTGCCCTAAAACCTGTAAAGACCAAAGTAATTTGGACATTGGGTTTATGTTTCATCCAAAGAACAGCACTCTCCAGCAGGACTCGGGGCCACATGCATTCTGGTGGGGCATTGGTTCAGCATGGACTCGCAGGAAAACATGCCACCTGCTGAAATGCAAATACCATTTCCTGCAGATAGATATTGTCACATTGCTCTCAGAGGGACACCTAACATCCTTTACTGGTCTCATTCTCAGACACACAACACTCCATCAGTTTTAAAATCCAGCTTCAGAAAAGCTATTCCATTTTCTGAGATTAGGCTTTCCTGCTAATTTTGACATGGTGCAGTAACTCTATAACAAAGAATGTTATCTTTTGCAAATGATTCTGGAATCAAATTAAGTGAGTTGCCAGGACTTTTATTTTTCATGGCACAATAGCAAAGGACATCATCAACAGAATAACCTCAAGGGCAAGGATGTTTTTGGCCTCTTAACCTTCAAATGGCCTGCATTATACTGTTTCCTATTACCAGAATAGTAATATTTATTGCAGGTAGACTACAAGTGTGGAGCCATACCATTTATTTATTTTCACTTGATAGCCACCTCTGGCAAGAACAAATTTTCAATTAATCACCATCTTATCTCTGCAAGAACCAGTTGCTCTTAAGGACATCTGTATTATTTCCTTTGTTTTATTAATACAGGGAATAGCGCTGTTATGGATCTTCTGACACTGAAATTTATTTGTTTTCTATAGACTTTCTTTCTTGAAGGTGAACTGAAATGCTTATTTAAACTATAAATGGATTTTGAAAAACACATTTAAGACTCCAAATCATGGAGAAAATGTGTGCAGGCTTAAATTTTCAATAAATACCTTTTTAAATATAGTATTTGAAAATCTGTCCCACTTTTTTTCTGCTGATTCCTGAGTTATGAGTTTTGAGTTTCTCCTGGGGGAGTTGATGACATTGCTAACATGTGAAGCAGTGCAAGAAGTGCAGAGCCCTATAAGATTTAGAGGTCAGGAAGGTTAGACCGATTTCTAAGCTCATATCTTGGATAGTAAAAAATATCAGTCCCCTTAAAATTGTATTTATCTATCATTTTGAAGTCTATACATTCTGTTGAGATCCCAGCAGATGTTTTATTTATTTATTTTTAAAGCCTTGTATTATAATTAATTTTAAAACAGAGAAATAAAATATGCCCATTATGAGACAATATGAAAGGGCCAGGCTCTACTTTATCTGATAAAAATGTAAGGAGAAGGAAACTGCAGGAATGAACTTCATGGCAGTTCCTTCTTATCAGTGTGTAGATTTGCCTCCTGTGTACTGGCAGGTGTTTCAGCTCCCTACACCAGCAGATGGCTTGAGATATTACATAGATCTCAGGACACCTATGAAGGCCTAGGGCTTCCACACAACTTCCCAAGCTTTTCTGCCCGGCTGCAGCATGGCTACTGCAGCAGCCTTCCTATTAGCCGATCCACCACATGCCCTCTATGTAGGGCATGCAGTCACAGAACCTACCTTAATGCTGCTGTTCCCTTGGTTTTCCCCTCCCACCAAGTTTCAATGCAGTTATTCCAAAAGAGAGCTAGGGGGAATATTGAAGCAGCAAAGTAGACATGAGTTTGCAGTGTGGCATGGCTGCATATCTAGAAGCATTCCACCACAGAATAGGGAGTTAATAGTCATGGTCTATACAGCTTTGGCACAACTGTACCAGGAACATTGTGTTTAGTTCCGGGACCCTCATTGCTAGAAAGCTATTGAAAATTTGAAGGCGTTTAGAGAAGAGTAATAAAAGTTGCTAGGAGGCTGCATGTTTTGAATTACAAAGAAAGACTAGAATAGTTTAATATATATATTAATTCTCCTTTAGTCATTGTTTAGGCTAGCTATACATGTGTGTGTGTGTATATATATATATATATAGCTAGCCTAAACAATGACTAAAGGATAATTGGGAAAATGACATGGGATGTTAGCTTCTTGTAATATTTATTACCTATACCTAATGATTTCTTTTTGTTTTCTATACATATATAAATCTTAGCAATAGTGGGAGGAGTAAGTCCATGTCATTTATTTTGAAATGATTGATTACTATTTCCCATTTCCTTTCAAATTGGCCCAGATTGCACTATTCTTGCACCTGCACTAACAGAGCTCATGACTATTGCAAAGTTCACACATTTTGACTCTGGAGGGGATGTGGTCAGAAGGCAACACATGCTTTCTTGTCTGATTCATGGTAGGGTATATCTCTTGGCTTAGGGCACTGGTTTCACAGTCATCCATGTTAGCAACCACTGAATAAGGAAAAGCAAAAAGATGCTTTCAGGAATGAAGCAGTTGGATGCTCCATGACACCCTCTGGCCTCAGTTGGATCAGAAGGCAGAAGTCAAAGAGAACTAATGGTCAGATATGTGGCTAGAAGGAGGAGAGACTTTTTACTATTGACTAAGAGAGCAAATAACATATCTCATTTTGAAGCAATAGACCCAGATATCCTCAGAATTAGACCATTAAGTTACCAGAATGAGGAAGTATCCTATCAGTTATTGCTGACCATTTAATTACATGAAAAGAATACTGTAATAGCAAGATACTTAGTTATATGGGAAATGCCATATAATTACTAGGTAAATACATAGAATATCAGGGTTGGAAGGGACCTCAGGAGGTCATCTAGTCCAACCCCCTGCTCAAAGCAGGAACAATCCCCAATTTTGGCCCAGATCCCAAAATGGCCCCCTCAAGGATTGAACTCACAACCCTGGGTTTAGCAGGCCAATGCTCAAACCACTGAGCTATCCCTCCCCCAACATGGTTACTTCTGCCTCCTAAACTACAGTGTGGATCACACAGCACTTACTTTTGGTCCTATTACATGTAATTACTCTATGAAGATACTATGTAATTGAAGTATGGAATATTTAAGAACTATAACCTAGATCATTACCTAATATTCTGCTCGAGTATCCAAGTCCTTCTTTTTAACTCCCTTTTGGTTTTTATGCAGAACACAGCTTTAAAAGTACTAAGACTTGATGTTGCTTCATCTTTTGGAGGTGTGCTGAGTGTGGGCAAGAAAAGGGAACAGCAAGTCCCTTCTACAGTGCACCTGCTCAGGAGGCAGCCAGATTGGTGATCCAATGCTCCACTAATTGCTAGATGGGGGGGGACTAACTAACATGCCCCCTGCAAAGGTGCTATTCCCCACCCCACATGCTTGCTGTTACCTAGAAGCAAGTGCTGTGGGTAGAATACACTGCTTCTGTTTTGGACCAGCTGTAAGGAGCAACACCAAATCTGTTACCCCAGAACCTGCCCTGTATGTGCAGAATGGCTAAGTGAACCTCTGTTTGGCTACTGCAACTCAGCATAAAATCATTAATAAAAGTCAGAATCTAGCTTCTTTACCTCAAAGCAACAACTGAAAGATTTCCTTAGTCTCTTGACACAACACCGAAAGATGTCCCGCCCAGTAAATAGCGTTTTGATGATATTTTGATGTTGATGAGCAAGGCATGCAATGGTTTAATGCTCCTTCAGTGATGACAAAAATAAAAAAACCGACACCTACATCAGTCTACATTTAGAAGACATCTGAGTTAATAACAGATTTATTGGGCAGCACAGAAGAATTAACTTAATTACATCATTCATCACCTGAAGATATTGGATTACACTATTAGTGGAAGAGATACAAAGAAATTTGTCAGATAAACATAGTACATTTTGCACAATTTACTTACCATTTCCCAATACCCTGAAACCAGTTCAGTGCATTAAGCTTATTAATGAAGGTAAAATGTTTGCAGAAAGAGCAATGCCCTAGTGAGAACTGATTAATCAAGCAATACTAATTTGCCATTACTGTGAACTAATCAGGAACCCCAGTCTGCACGCAAAGCCCCATTGGAGTCAAGAGTTTCAAATTGTTTAGCACATTCCCCTCTTTAAAATACATAAGCAAATCTATGACTCAAATAGAAAGTCCCAACATAGAAGACAGGACATATGGCACCTGCTTTTCTTTTGGATCTTATATGAAAAGTCCAAAAATGGCATATTTCACATCTGCCACTTAAGGAGGAGGTGAAAAACTAAAATGATTAATGTTAATGAATGCTTTCCTTGCTTTAATGCTTTTAATAGCTTTTGTCTCTCAAGGCCCTATCTAAGGAGAGTTATGTCTTAGAAGAGTGGTACAATGTGACTGTCATATATCAGTTAAATGAAATCAGTATTCTGATTTCACGATAATTGTATTGTATTCAAGAGGTGATCCTGGCAATTACAGGATGGTAAGTAACCAGGCAAATTGGTTGAAAACTATAGTAAAGAACAGAATTATCAGACACAGAGATGAGCTCAATATGCTGGGGAAGAGCCAACATGGCTTTTGTAAAGGGAAATTTATTAGAATTCTTTGATGGTATCAACAAACATGTGGACAAGGGCAATCCAATGGATACAGTGTACTAGGACTTTCAGAAAGCTTTTGACATAATCCCTGTAGCGGGGCAGTCACCCCACTTCAGTAAGAGAGCAGTTAAAAGCAGCCAAGGGAGGCTGTTTGGGTAGTCAGCCACTGGTGTGGCTGCACCCAATTAAGGCACAGCTGGCCCAGATAAAAGGGCAGGCTGAGAGAGTAAGAAAGAGAGACTCTTGCTGGGGGGAGCAGAGAGGACCAGGCTACCTGGGAGAGTAAGCAGGGTACCTGAGACAGAGCAGGGCTGGGGAAAGGGAGGTAGAGCTGAGGAGCTCTGGCCTGGTGAGTCCCCAGGCTGAGGTCTCCCTAAAGGCCAGGGGAAGTATTAGGGCTGCAAGGAGGCAGCTGGGGCTAGAAAGGCAGCAGGTCCAACCCTTGCCAGTGATGAGTGGCCATTTCAGACTGCAGAGCTAAATGATGACTGGCAGTAGCCATGGAGGCAAGGTGGGTATAGGAGGTTGGGGTTCCCCTGGGACACTCCATGAGTGTGGGGACACTGCTGTGGGGCAGCCCCCCAAAGTAAGGGGCACTGGGTCTGAGTGGGACATGGGGCCAGAGGTGGTGGAGACAACAGAGCAAGTAATGGAGGGTGAAACACTGGCCCATAGAGGGCACTCCTGAGCTGGATGAGCTAATTCCCAGACAGACCAGCAGGAGATGCTGTGCTGGGGTGTGCCCTGCCTTGCTAAAGTCCCTTAAAAAAGACTCTTAAGCAAAGTAAGTAGTCATGGGATAAGAGGGAAGGTCCTCTCATGGATCAGGAGCTGGCTAAAATATAGGAAACAAAAGGTAGGAATAAATGGTCAGTCCTCACAATGGAGAGAAGAAAATAGCTGCGTTCCCCAAGGATCTGTACAGGGACCAGTGCTGTTCAACATATTCATAAATGATCTGGAAAAGGGGGTGAAGAGTGAGATGGCTAAGTTTGCAGACAATACAAAATTACTCAAGATAGTTTAGTCCAAAGCATACTGTGAAGAGATACAAAGGGATCTCACAAAACTGGGCGACTGGGCAACAAAATGGCAAATAAAATTCGATGTTGATAAATGCAAAGTAATGCACAGGAAAGGAAAGCATAATCCCAACTATACATACCAAATGATGGGGTCTAAATTAGCTGTTCTCACTCAAGAACGAGATCTTGGCATCATCGTGGATCATTCTCTGAAAACATCTCCTGAATGTGCAGTAGCAGTCAAAAAAGCGAATGGAATGTTAGGAACTATTTGGAAAATGATAAATAATAAGATGATAAATATAATTGCCATTGTATAAATCCATGGCAGGCCCACATCTTGAATACTGTGTGCTGTTCTGTTTATCCCATCTCAAAATATATATATATATATTAGAATTGGAAAAAGTACAGAGAAGGGCAACAAAAATTATTAGGGGTATAGAACAGCTTCCATATGAGGAGAGATTAAAAAAACTGGGACTATTCAGCTTGGAAAAGAGACAACTGAAGGGGGATATGATTAAGGTCTATAAAATCATGACCGGTGAGGAGAAAGTGAATAAGGAAGTGTTATTTAACTCTTCACTTAACGCATGAACTAGGGGTCACCCAATGAAATTAACAGGCAACAGATTTAAAACAAACATAAGGAGGTACTTCTTCACCTAAGGCACGGTCAACCTGTGGAACTCATTGCCAGGTGATGTTGTGAAGGCCAAAAGTATAATTGGCTTCAAAAAAGAGTTAGATAAGTTCATGGAGGATAAGTTTATAAATGGCTACTAGCCAAGATAGTTAGGGATGTAACCCTATGTTCTGGGTGTCCCTAAACCTCTGATTGCTAGAAGCTGAGACTGGATGACAGGTGATGGATCACTCAATATATTACCCTGTTCTGTTCATTCCCTCTGATGCACCTGGCAATGGCCACTGTAGGAAAACAGGATACTGGGCTAGATGAACCATTGGTCTGAGCCAGTATGGCCATTCTTATGTTCTATATAGAATAAATTCAACTTGATAGCAAATGAATAACACAAGGGACATTATGCCTGTGAAACTGCCTTGGACTAAGGAGAATACAGTAAGAGGTTGAAGGTTTGTAGGGGAAGTGCCACATAATTCAAGAATTCCTACCTCATAGTGCAGGGGTTCTTGTTGTTATTCTTTGTATTATAGTAGAGCCTAGAGGCCCTGACACAGGTCAGGGCTCCAGTGTGCTAGACTACTGTAAAAATACATAGTAAAAGACAGTCCTCATCACAAAATGTTTAAAATCTAACAAATCCCTGCTGCATATTTTGGTCTACCATGCAATATAAAAAACAAAGCTTTGTTGGCTGGACAGAATAGTCAGCAAGGGGTTATAAACTAGGGCAAAAAGGGTGATGAAATGATCACTCTGTTAGCACAAAATTGAGACGTGAGGACAAAATTAAGCAAGGAAACAAAGGACACGAAGAGAAGAAATTCTTGACTTGCCTATATACCAATGCTAGGAGCCTGAGTAACAAATAAGAGGAATTGTAATTGCTCATTTAGGAGGATAAATTCGATCTAGTTGGCTTTACTGAAACATGGTGAGACAATTTGCACGTTTGGAATTTTAAAATCAATGGTTATAACCTATTTAGGAAGGATTGGGTAGGCAAAAGAGAAAGGGGAGTGGCACTCTATATCTAAAATGGAATTCCCTATTTCCAAGTCACTGATACGTCAGAAGAAAATGATCTTGTGTGCTTATGAATCAATGTCCTAACAGATAAAGCACAAGATGGGGTATTAGTTGGTGTCTTTTACAGACCACTAAAATACACTTGGGAACAGGATGACTGCCTCCTTATGCACCTATCTATAAAGTGTAAGAAGAAAAACTGCGTAATCATGAGGGATTTCAATTTGAGTGACACGTTCCTAACGTAAAAAGTGTTGCAGTCAACAGGTGAGAATTCTTTATTAGACCTTGTCCTAACATATAAAGAGGAATAATCTGCCATAAAGCCAGTTACCCTGAGATGAAGAAAAAAGCATGCTGAACAGGCACAGGTAATGATCGAGATAAGACAGAATGCCACATCTTAGACTGAGTATGACCCACCAAAAAAAATGCAGCACCCTGAGAAGTGGGGTAGCAGGCTGTTAGACCTGCTCTGTTACATCTGCATGCAAACACTACACGTTTGAATGTGGCTAAATGTAAATGTACACAGCTAGGGAAAAAGAACGTAGGCCATACTTACAGGACCTGGGGGAACTATATCCTGGGAAGCAGGGACTCCTGGGGGTCGTAGTGGATATGAGATCCCAGTACAATGCAGTGGCCAAAAGAGCTAATGCAATCCCGGGCTGCATAAATAGGGGAATCTCAAGTAGGAGCAGAGAGGTTATTTTACCTCTGTATTTGGCACTGGTGTGACTGCTGGTGGAATATTGTGTCCAGTTCTGGTGCCCACAATTTGTGAAGGATGTTGATAAATTGGAGAGGGTTCAGAGAAGATTAAAGGGTTAGAAAAGATTCCTCATGATAGACTCAAGGGCATGTTTACACTGCAGTAAAGAACCTGTAGCTGGCCTGTGTCAGCTGACTCAGGCTGTGGGGCTATAAATTACCATATAGGCATTCAGGCTAATACTGGAGCCTGGGCTCTGGGACTCTGTGCTGGAGAGAGTCCCAGAACCCGAGCTCCAACCTGAGCTCTACACTGTGATTTTATAGCCCTGCAGCCCAAGCCACATGAGCCCAAGTGAGCTGACATGAACCAGCCACAAGTGTTCTATTGCAGTGTAGACATACCCAAAGAGATCAGTGTATTTAGCTTAACAGAGAAGGCTAAGGGGTGACTTAATAACAGTCTATAAGTATCTACGTGGAGAAGAAATATTTAATAATAGGCTCTTCAATCTAGCAGAGAAAGGTATAACATGATCCAGTGGCTGGAAGTTGAAGCTAGACAAATTCAGACTGGAAATAAGAAGTAAATTTTTAAAAGTGAGGGTAATTAACTATTGTAATAATTTACCAAGGATCATGGTGGATTCTCCATCACTGACAATTTTTAAATCAAGATTGGATGTTTTTCTAAAACCTATGCTCTAGGAATCATTTTGGGGAAGTTCTATAGTCTGTGTTATACAGGAGGTCAGCCTAAATGATAACAATTGTCCCTTCTGCCCTTGGAATCTATGAATCTATGATTATAGTGTGATGGAACCAAGAGGTGGTTAATAAGTTTAAATGATATATACATCAGGTGCTCTCAAATCTTGCCTAGATTTTGTAGCACCAGTGAAATATTGATTCCTCTTCTATCTAAGAGGGTATGTACTGAATATAATCTCTCTCATATTTCACCATATTTTTGATATTAACTCAATGTTTTGGCACAGCTTTTCCTCCCTGGAAGTCACCATGTTTTGCCACACACTTTCTAATAAATACTGTTCATGCCTTATGCTGTATGTGTATTTCCGTAGTGTTAATTTTCCAGTTTGCTCTTTCCCTTGCTAATTTTCCCCCATGTGTTTGAAAGCTTAGTCAGGGAAAATCTTTGTAAAATAAATGAATTCCAGGTCACTGGGATAGGTAAGTTCAGTAAAATACTTGCACTTGAAAAAATATGAAAATGCATGTCTAATGACTCTCTAATGAAACTGCTGTGTGAGAGATGCAACTTTAAGGCTTACTTCAGGCTCTTATACAACATGATGGCTGGGAACAGCACTCTAAGTGTGGGGAAAGTCATGATATCTTCCAATGTTTTCTCTGCTTTCTTTTTCATATTTATGGCACCAGCAGCAATGGGTGTCCAAGCCTTAACTAATTATGCCCCTCTAATTCATGCACTGGTTGGAGGTGGAGGAACTTCAGGAACAACTGGCGAAGGAAGAGGTGTGTATGCTCACACTACATCTCTCATGGACACCCCAAAATTCCCAGATGGAACTGGGGGAACAGAGAGAAGGGGAAAAATATAAGCAAATTGTTAAATATTAATCAGAAGATTGTCCTTGGTGTATAGTTATTTTGGCTACCAACCTAATTAATGTATTGTAGAAAATATGCTCAGAAATAAGCTTCCCCTAAAAATGTTTAATCCCACACATTAGGAAACAAGCCTTGCAGAAAAAAATGAAGTTGAAGAACTATGATATCTTGTCTCTATTGAGGTCATTCACTGCAGCCAGAATTTCACCTCTGATATCTATATAGAACCATTTAAGAATACCCTTGCAATGTGATGAACAGATACCCTTTCAATAATAGCATGTACTTTTGGAACTACAGTGGCAAAGTAGATATATTTTACTTTTTCCTGAATAATTCTTTATTTTTTGTGTAGTTGGTCAGAAAAACTTGGTTTTACAAGCTTGATTTTTAATGTATGAACATTGATCTATATTCATTCTTTAGAAATGTCCACCTAATGTTGGCTGCTCCTAAGTAACTTAGGCACCTTTAAAAATCTGACACTATATCCCTACTTTACTTAACATCTTCTATTTCCTCAGAAGTATTTGCTTACTTGTCAGTAACTTGATGGCATTTCAAGCTACCAATGAAATATATAGCTAACATTGTGCTCCTACATAATTCCATAAAGGAATGTGCTTCTTTAACTGCATCCTTCAAAAAACCCATAAGTACTTGCTGTACATCAGTGGCTTGTCATATGTTCTTTCATAAGGAATATTTTACACCTGCCACCATTTTACAGGCAAAATGCCAGCTTCACAGGGGAAAACATTATCTAATTTACACAAAGTGTTAGGTGGTCTATTAGCGCTGCATAAAAACAAGAATATGTAATTACCAAATCCAGAGACTGAATTAAATCTGATTGACTGACTGTACAGAGTGAATGAGGAGAGTGATTAATAACAAAAGCCTAGTAAATTGTTCCTATTGCATACATCCTCCCTGACATTAATAGGGACATGTTCACACTACAGCTCTAACCAAGTTTATGCATGGTTGGTGCTAAACATGGTTCGTGTCCGTACACAACATGGCCAAACTCCATTAGTAACTGTGCTTGGCCAACAGTCTTTTGCCCCTGCCAGAGGCCTAGCATGACAAATGGATTCTCTTCGTGGAACCAGTTCAGCGTACTGTTTTCTTCAGTGTCAATAGGGCACCCTTAACTATATTTGAGTTACTGGTGTGGCCAGTCATCCTTTCTTCTAGTTCTCTGGACATCTCAGGGTACATCAGTGCCACTCTCTGTGTATATCCTTAAGGCACTCTATCCTCTACTGAAGCACTATGGGATAGCTGCCCAAATTTTCCCCAAATGTGCTGACACAAATGTGGTACGGCAAGATAGTAGATGTGGTCACATAAACATGTTGTGATGGCAGAGAAGCTGCTTTGGGGACCAAAATGGATAATCTGTAACTGGTTAAGGTGACCATGCTTCTAACTAGTTACAAAATGATGGCTAAAAGTTATTGTGTGAAAGAAATACGTTTCGCTTTTTCGGGTATGAGGCCACACAGGTTAATTGCAAGTATTTTGCCAGTGCCCATGACAAGATGGGAAGCTTGGGTATTTCTGTCCCAGCTTCTCTCTACTGTTTGATTTAATGGTCTGTTTGAGCAACTGCAGCGCAGTACTTTTAATAAGAAAATGCCATAAAGGTACATGGCTGCCTGGTTCAACAGCTTTTGGCTTTGACAGCTCAAATTTACAGCTTTAATTCAGCAGACTGAAAGTCTGGTATTTCTGTATATACTTTGTGAAATGCTAAAGGAACAATATTTCACAAAGTGACATAACTGTAACCAATGACCCATTGAGGATCAAAATCTTAGCCATTGTGAAATGGTTCACGAACAAATTTGTAACTCAGAATTTCTATAGGCAAATTACAAGCTCATGGTTAAAATCCTATATGACTGTCATGCCATTCAAGGAATGACCTGTATCTTTTTGTTTAGTTTCTATGTAATGAATAGTTTGAACTTTTAGCAGCATTATTTGGAGCCAAGTTTGTTTGAGCCACTACTTTTGGTTTTGTTTAATAATTACTCTAATATCAATACATGTTTTATAGGCACCCCTCTATGCTCAGTTCCTTGATTGCTTACACAAACAGTATTTCAAAATTGTCTGTCTGTCCCTAGGTAACTACAACTTTCTTCCTAACAAATACTGTGATTGCGTTCAGGGACAGAGTAGGAGGGACACCTAAAAAGTTATAAATTAATTAAACACAAACAGCATTGGTTCACACAAGATATCTGTGGAGGATGTTTTTGAGCAATAAAATCTTGTGTAGTATGGGAACCTGTATATGTAAAAGCTGCCTGCAAACAGGTTGAATTCCCATCTTGCTCTGAGCAAAGTACATAATCCAAATTCACCCCCTTCCTGGCATTGTTCTTTATTATTTATTTACAGCAACAAACCAAGCCATAGTCAAAGCTTTCTCCTCACGCTTGGCTGGTTTTAGGGTTTTCCCTGTATGACCGCCTCTGTCCCAGCCCCTTGTTATGTGTGCCAACCTATCTTATTTCCTGGTTATAGTAAATAGAATCCACCTACTGGCATGAATCAGAAAAAATATTCCCCTATCTAAGTAGGGCTCAAGTGTCTAACAGCAGTATGACTCAACAAGCGCAAAAGAATCTTAGCATCTTCCCCCTGTTGCCTCTCCAACTGTTTCCACTCAGAGTAGATGTGATCAGCTGGGAGGCCTTTGTCAGAAATTGTGACCAGTAGTTTGTCATTCTTCATACAGCATTCTCATCTATAGAACTCACAAGAGCCAGAGTCTGACAGCATTTAGAACATATGCATCTGTTGGTAGGCTTTCAGTCCTTTAGCATTCAGGAAGGAGAGCTGTGTCTCACCAACAAAGGGCTGGGTTTCTATAGCAGTGATTTGATTAATCGTTGTGGATGCTTGTGTTGATTTAACTTGTGTGTTCTTTAGAAATATGATGGTGTGATTGTGATGGGCACTGTATATAAATAATTGTATAAAACCAAGACCATGATCCTAATACAAGCCGAGATTTTCTGAAGGCTTAACAACACTCAAGGGGAAAAGTAACATAATTTACCCAGACTTTAGGAAAGATGTGGATACAGAGCCAACAGAAATTGACCAATCGATAAGGTATAGTGTTGGGAGAGTTGCTTGGTATTAAGACAGGGTCCAAATTCATCATTGATTTGCACCCTGTAGGACTCCACCAAAGTCAACAGCTGTGCATGGTTTATCAGGCAATGCAGAATTTGGCTTTGAGTACATTTGTGAATGAAAGCATTTTGTATGGCGGGGATGTCTAGTGGAGTAGTAAGCAGTAAGTAATAAGCATTTACTTTACACATCACTGACCCAAAGCCAAAGAACATTCAGCAAGGTGGAGGAACTTGCTGAGAGCACTAAACAGTGAAGTGAGTGTTAAATACAACAGAGGAAAGCAATGTAATTCAGAATGACTTGGTCTGCCTAATAGTATTGATAACTAAATGAATTATTCAATTCATTTTACAGAAGTAATGAAGTTAGAGACAAAAACATGAAGAAGTAAAATACACCATGTTTCCCCATGATAACCATGGGCTGAGGTTCTGTGGGGAATAGAACCCCAGTCTGTGGGATGGCCGACTCCTCCATGCTGCTACCTGTGATAGGACTGTGTGCACTGTCATATACACCATATGGAGATAAACACAACTGGAAGTACCACGTTGGAAGGCCCAGAATGACAGCTTTTTTCATGGCCTCTGGGTGGCCCAGCTGCCCTATTTAAGCACATGAGGAGCTCCAGAGATATCTATGCAAAAAGGTGAACACCCTTGCTAATTATATTGGGGGACTAGTCTCGTGGCTTGCTCTTGGACTCCTGACCTTTGGCTCTGACTCTTGTTCCTGATTCCAGCTCTGACCATCAGTGCTGTTCCTTGTTTGTAACTGCCACTTCTCCAACAATTAGATCTGACCACCTAAGCCCTGGTCATGACATGGGCAAAGTAAACACCTGATCATTCTCACAGAGGATCCTAATAAACACTAAGTCCTAGGGCACGGAGATACACAAAATTCTAAAGGGAACAGAGGCAACAAGGCTATTTTAGTTGCTTTTAGGTACAATAAGAGGGCATGAATTTAAACTAAGGAAGGGCAGTTCACACTGGAATTGAGTTGAATCTCTTTTTACTGAAAGTAGTTAAAAGGGACAGTGTTCCAAGGGCAATAGCAAGAGCAGCTGGTGTATATCATTTGCAAAAAGGAGCTAGATAAGCACTGGAAAGTAAAAAATTATTTATGGTGCAACTGCTAAGTCAAAAGAAGGATGCTTCTAGTGTCCTTGCTGACTCCTTCTTTCCTTATTAGTTCCTCTGTTTATTTGTATTTGCTTTGAGAGTGTGTGTATGTGTGTGTGTAATCAAAATTTCTCTTGAAAAGCTTTTGCTGCTGATAGCCCTTTATCTTCATACAAAAGTCAACATTAACTACATGTTATTTTGCCCACAACATGTCTTTTTCCCCTTTAAGAACAACATGGGAATCTATGTTCCTTATGCACAAACTTGATTTGAATGACACCCAAACAATGAGGGCTGCAGTCATGAGCAAATCCTTATCATTCACCCAGCATTCAGTGTTCTTAAAGCTAAAGCCCTTTTCAGCCAATTATGTACTGTCACATCCTGATTGACAATATAATAATTTTTTTAAAAGCCTGGCATTAATAAGCACTTCGCACACTGCCACCAGGCCCTTGTCAATGGTGAGAAACAGCCTTATGTGTAACTGTCACACACGTGACAATGTCATCATGCACAATGCAACAGATCCTTATGAGCTGAATAACAATGAACTGAGCTGAAGTGAACTGAGACAGCACCCTGGTCAGCTCCCAGACTACACCCAAGTGCAGTGGGAAAAGAACAGAGGAGAGAGACTCAGAACATATTTTCACTTCCTTTGCTACCTCAATATAAGGCCTGCATTTTTAAGTCACCAGAATTCTCCTAGGGGTCACATTCAGAGCCGTTATAAAATGCAGGCATGTGAGCATTTCAGTACTTTACCAATCTGTGCAGTATATACAGCTGTTTAATGAGGCCTATTGTCATTAGAACAAAATGTATCAAGGACTTTCCTTAAAGAGCCTCTTATTTATAGTATCATTGCATACCTTAATGCATTTTTACTGTAAATTGCTTTGAAATACTATGCAAACATTCGAGACAGTGCTGAAATAATGTAAATTTAAACAGATTCTAATAAGGGGAGTTCAAATGCTAGATAGACCAGAAGGATACCTTTCAAATAAATTTTCAGCAAAGGAGGAATATATTTATAAAAAGCACATGCTACCAATGTGTAATTTAGCAGCAGACAATGAAGTCTCAGTGTGTACTGAGCTACCCATTAAAGACAGGGATATCTTTTTTCAAAGTTTCAGAGTGGGCAGGAATCTTACTCCACTAATAATATACTGTTCCACGGGGATATATAATTATTTAGCCCTAACCATCTGGAGGACAAAACTAATTTTTCCAAACAGCATCCATGCTGAAAATCTATGAAACAACCTTCAACCTGAATGTCAAAAAGCCTTTACTAATATCCAGTCAGCTTCAGAGCTCTCCATAACTCTGTCTCCGCCTTCTGACATAATTTTTTTGTCTCTATCACTCTTACTTCCTCATATGTCTCCTTTGTATACAGTCAGCTCAGTGCCTTTTTCTACACTACTGTTTGTCTCTAAAAATAGAGTTTTAAATTGGCCTACTGGTATATCAAATTCCTTCCATCTTCTCCATCATGAACCTATTAAATTCTCACCTCTTTTGTGAAGTAATCAAGCTCTAATGGCCACATCCCGCTCTGTTTCATCTTACAGCAGTTGTTTTTGCTTGGGCCTTAGACTGTAAGCCATCCAGGGCAGGGATTTATAAACTGTTTGGCACTGCCCTACTATGTACATCACTATCCCATAAATATTAGTAACGAAGCCTGCTGCTTCACAAAGAGCTATAACTAGATGGGACTGTTTGAACAAGAAAAATATTTGCATTACAGATCCCTGGTGACAAGATGAAGTAAAGGAGAGTAACCCAGCCCTATGCAAAATTTAAACCTGGCCATGTCTGCCTTTTCATACAAAGAGTAATTATATGGTGGACTCTTCAACAGGATTTTATTAATCAAAATAGGATTTGCTGTCATTGACCTTCCCAGCAAAGCACAAATCACAGCAAAGAAAACAAATGGCATATTAGACATATTCTAGCTGTCCTCTAAATCTTTTCCTTGAGGTATCAGTATCTAATCTCCTTCTATATTATTTTTTTAAATATATTTTTCTATGATCTTAAACTGAGGATGTTAATTAGAAAACATACATTTGCCTACTTAGAGAGCAAGGAGACTGAAGGTTTTATGCCTTCCGAGCAAAATTCTACCCTACCTCACCAAAGATATACAGAGGGAGTAGGGGAGGCCAACATAAAGCTTGATACATAGAGGGTTCAGAAGACTTTCTCACAGATCCTGAGTCATGTACTTCAGAAAGGAGCAATGTATCATTCCCATTATTAAATTGCAGCATCAAAGCTGGGTGCCTAAACAAGTCCCCAGACAGACAGCCCTCACTCCCTTTGGTCCGTGGAGCAGTGCTAGCCAAGTCATTCGCTTCTCAAAGAGAGTACTAGACTGGAATCCTGTTCAGTAGTTTCAGAGGTGCACTGGGATGGGAAGAAACAAGATGTTCCCTCTGCCTTTTTCAGTCTGCCCCAACCACACCTCCACAACTCAAAGCAGGATTTTACCACAATTCTTGTCTCTTCTAGTTGATTTAGGTTCTTGTACTACAGTCGTCACCATAGCATCAGAACACCTACATGTTCAGCATTCCTAAAGTAGAGAATTTCGTGTGCATCACAGGGGAATGTACTACAGTATACAGGGCATGCAAGTATTTGAATAGGTACAGAAAAGTTCACAACTTCCTCATTGCTAGCATACTTTGGGCCTGATTCTGATTTTTCTTACATAGTGTAAATTGGGAGTAACTGAAGTCAATGGCATTCCGTAAGTGTAACTCTAGTGTGAGGTCAGAATCAGGCCCTTTATCAATAGCACCTAATTACTCAATTACAAAATCGATTAAACTGTATTCTCAGTATTTCTACTCCAGTATCTCTTGACAATGCTCAGAATGCTCACATAGGCAGCATTATGAGGAGGGTGCATTGTTTGAACTGAGGAACTCACCACCATGACACAGCTCTGGGGAGAGCTGTCTTTTTCCAACTACAGCTCATGAAATTTTTTTGAGATTTTTCTACAATAAATAAACCATGTTGCCTTGTTGAGGTGGAAACTCCTGTTTTTATTGGCTATCTACTTCCAGTCTCTCTCTCTGTTTTAGTCCTTTGATGAGGATCCCACTTGGAAGGTGGGATTTTCAAGCAAGAGATTATTTAAGTGGAAAAAGGACCTTTTCTCAGGCCATTTTCTGGAAAACATGCAAAAGACACAAATATACCTTTAATGCACCTTCACGCTCAATTGGCTAAGTATAATATAACATCCTAGCAAGCTATGTTTAAATAATCTTTTTAATTAACTTCTGTATTGTCTAGCTTCTATCTTGTAGACAGACCCAAACAACCTGTGCCTTCCTGCTTGCCACAGCTCTAGAGCTCTACTATTTTTCAGACTACATAAATGATTTCCCCATCTCTGTTTCCCTTTTACTGCAAAAGGATATTACCTACACTGAACTCTGATGAATTGTTTCCCTCTGAAATTATCTAAATGGAGCAGGAAGAACAGGTTTTTATTTTTGAATTCCACAACAAATTGACACACAGAAAAGAGATTCTTGCAGGAGTCACAAACCCTCCAAACCCTCATGCTTCCCGAGCCTTAAGGCACAAGATTCTAAAATCTCACGTCAACCAATTTGATAACAAAGATTCTAATTCAGCACAGGTTAATAGAGAAGTCAGATTTCATGCTATCACTTATGGAAAAGAGGGTGATAAGGGTACACGATGACACTATTAAAAATATGGGGCCCTCATTTAAAGACAGAGCATGAGGTTGCAGTGGGGAGGATTAGTAGAAATCATACTTCTCTCAGAAAAGAAAATGCAGTGGGTAATAAAGATAGAAGGTACAGAGCCGGATGCATAGGCATGAGGTTTGATGCCAAATATTACAGGTCAAGTCAGAGCTATCTGTCAAGCTGGTGCTCCTTATTAACAATGCATAATCATTGTTGTTCACTAGCAATCAGGTCATTTGCCATTATCAAGTCAACAGCTCCTCCCACCCCTCTATATTACATAATCATATTTTAATTTAAAAACTGCACATTTATTATTCCTTTAAAGCACTAATCACTGCATTACAGCAGGAAATATCTTTCATTTTCCTCTCAATCACCCACAAAGAAATCTCAGCTACTGTTTTATTTCTCAGATGTAACTTATAAAGTCCATTTTTGCTTTTAAAAGGCAGCAGACTTATATTTCTTTTCTGTAACATGCCTTGTATAAACCCACAAGTGACCATTTTGCTGCAAATGACAGGAGGAGAATTCAAAAGGATGCTGGAGGCTCATAAATACGCTTCCCAATGTCCACTCCTAACCATGCATTTACCTGTCTTGACTACAACCCAGTTTTCATAAATCATGTTGCTTAATGTTTGCAAAAGTCTTCAAAGACTAAAAGCACTGTGTTAGTGCTAGATATTATTATTAACTAAAAGATCAACCCCCCTAGAAAGGCGACCAGTTTATATCTTCCTTTGCTGGTGCATATATAGCATGATGGCCTAACCCAATAATGGATGTAAGTGAATTTCAGATCCTCATGCAAGTAACTATTCTTTCAGGAGAGCTGGTGAACTTTAAACTACAGCACTCACTGTGTGGGGCCTCTTCCAGTTGTGTGAATCTCTATTTATGTATCACATCACCAGTCGTTTAGCCCCTGAATCCTTAAACAAAGCTCCTGGGTGTCATAAAATAGGCACTATGTTTTCTCAGTGGGAATAAACTAGCAGAGAAATACAAATAATTCTAGACAGCTGTGATTCCATATATAGAAGTGCAGTTTTATGGTGTGTTTCCTTAATGTTTCCATTACAGGTTTGCCGCAAGGCTGGGGATGGGAGTGCTTTAAAATTAATATTGAGAGTTTTGAGCTGGTTCCTGCATTTATAATATTCCCCCTGCCCAGTCGAAAAAAATCACTGAAGAGGAAAGGCTGGAAAGCTGCTGATCACTATTCCTTTTCTGCGCCTTCACATTTTCATTGTTCAAATTACTCCAAGCAAAATAACAGTTCTGGAAATGTGTCCTTTTACAAAAACCAGTCTAGTAAGCTTTAAACAGCAAAGACATATTTGTTCCTTTGTGGTTGCTATGGTATTACCACACATTTTTCCATGTGGGAAAGGAAACCCCATGGAGACCAGATAATAAAAGCTTGAATTTCCAGAGCTCTGTGTCCATCTCGTCTCTTGACCTGTTTGAAATTGTCATTCACCAAACCTACATTCACTGCATCCAAATAAACATCCAGCCATCAAGGGAAACATTTAAAATGGATTGTTAGTTGTCAGACTTGATGAAATATACACTGTGAAACCTGCATTTTAATCAGGTTTGGTGTCATCCTTTTAAAGATTGTGTTGTTTAAATACATCTGTGCTGTCATGTAATGAAGTTTCCTTCCCCAGAATGTACATTTAAAAGTCAAGTTAACCAAACCAAAATGGTTTTTATATTATGGCCAACAACAATTCAGTCAAGTCCCTCACACTGTGTGTGACCTCCACAATGTAATAGGCACACTCGTCAGTTAACTAATGAGGTTGCCCAGAATTTCTGTAAGTTGACGGATCATCATTCTGTCATGACCATATGTCATGATGTAATAATGCTACATCAAGACGTTATAATTTAATGTTACCACTATGCTTCGAGTAAGGATGTCAGCTTGGCTTTCTCACCTTCATCTTGACAACCTTATGAAAATGATTGCCCATTACATTCAGCAGATTTCTGGCGCTGCAATAAATCTGAGAACTTGAGAAATATGAAACTTAAAAGAAAACCACTTTCACTTTTTTGACTGAAAAACAATGGTACTCATTTAGAGTGTCAGTCAAAAATAAAACTTATAGCCATCAGCTCTGCCTTCATGCACAAAATATATGGAATATTTCCACCCATTAGATTGGAATGATATTTGTAAAGTTGGATTTTTGCTTTTCAATGTCAGGTTAATTTTGTTACCTTACCATTAAATATATCCAGTCATAATGCACACAGTGTTGATGGATTCAGTTATTAGAGAGGAATTTATAGTTCCCAAGCAGACAAACAGCAGATGTTTCAGATGGGAAATAGTTCTGATGTAAAATGGCAAATTACATATTGAATCAGTCTACTTGACCTTCACATGTCAACTCTTTCATTTCATTTTTTCATGGTCTGTGTTTATAAAACATCCTCACTGCATTTTCCACTTTATGCATCCGATGAAGTGAGCTGTAGCTCATGAAAGCTTATGCTCAAATAAATTGGTTCGTCTCTAAGGTGCTACAAGTACTCCTTTTCTTCTTTCATTTCTGTGTGACATATTTCAAAGATATTGGCCTAGTAAACTAGGTATATTCAATTTGTTTTTTATTCTCTCTCCCCTTTCAGATAAGTACATGCTATATTGCATATAAGGTATTGCACTCTTCATCCATCAAAGAATGGTATGCAACAGTTGACGTGATTGTCTGCTCAACTCCTTAGACAAAGAAGGAAAATGAACCACAGTCCTTTAGACATAATAGACTTTTAATGGATTTAAGGGACTTCCACACCAACACCCTGTAATGGGGAATCCAGAAAAAGAAGAAACAACCCCTCACGCAAAGATTCCTTAGCCAAAAGGAATCTGAGGAGCACACCCTTCCACCTGCAAGGCTTTCATGCCATGGAAGAGAGAACTCATGCTCCTGGGACAAAGTCAGCTGTTCTTCTGAAAAGGATATTGTACCTTCACTGGTTAAAACCTAAGAAGCCCTCGTTTCTTCTTGCCCCTGGATGGCTCTCTGATCATTTGAACACAGTGTCCAATGCATTCCTGCATATACTTCAGATTTTGTCTCTTGGCTGAATGGGATGCTGGGACACTAGCCAGCTTGCGGGAAATGAAGACAAGGTTGTTATTTTCTGCTTTCAAGTAGAGTGGGCAATATTTTTCTTCTCAGCCAAGGGAAACAGGTAAGGTTAATTCATCACTGATTGTTTGTGACAGCTGGGTCCTGTGAGAATGATGGATGTCCCCAAAAGAAAACCTTAAAGGACAATTTTTCAACAGACGGTGAAGAAGGTGCACTTGCAAAAATGCACACATACTGCGCATGCAAAATACACACAGTTTTGTGCATGTAAATCATGTAATTACAAGTATAGGTGACTTTTCAGATGTGAAATTGTTTCAGTGATACGCAGAATGCATGTTCACAGAGCTATCGCTCCCCCCTTTGAAAAATTGCCTCCCTACTCAGTTATATGTAACTTTACATGCTTGTATTTTTGTACACTAGTGACAACAGCACAGTTCACGCAAACGATAAGGCTTTGTAATAAAGGTTCCTCACAGGACTCCCCCGTCACATGAGCCTGCACTCTAAGAAAAAAAAATCACAGCTTCTTACAGTTTAAATTGCAGAGAACAATATTACTTGGGAGTGTGCGCGGGGGAGGGAGGGGGGAGGAGGGAGAATATAGCCTGTATAAGGCTTTCAGGAGCGATTTATTTTAATTTATTAAGCAATGTTACTCTAATGGCCCACTACTAGACATGCTACAGTTTTAAATACTCTTCATGGGTTAAAAATGTGACCTTAATTAACTTGCCTTTGTGTGCCTAGTTCTACAGGAACAGCTCGTTGCATTTTCAATTTAATTTAATTTGAATGATAATTTAAAAGGTGTTTGATGCAAATGTGACCATCTGCATCCTAACAGCTGATACAGTTTTTAAAAAATGAGTTTGTTAGGGGGTTAGCTTGATTGAGAAAACAACTGCAGGATCCTAAGAAACTGCCAAAAGGCAAGATTATACTTATTACATATTTACAAGGTACCTGTATATAGGATATCAATATTTTATGCAGAAATATTTTCATTTTAACAGTGTTTTTTCAATCAAAATGTGGCTGGGTATCTAGCCTTTGGAAAAAGGAGGGGGAGAGCAGAATTCTTTGGCAACCTAGCCATGCTACAGTGCAGTTAGCTCTTGGATGGTACATAGTAGATGTTCTCAAACTGTGGTCATCAGAACTCTTCCTGCTAATCCACAGCATGAGACATTTTGAGAGGCAAATAGTGAGTGGCTGAGAAACTAGGAGGGGAGGGTCTGATCCACTGAACAAAAAGGTTGGAGAAATAAAATATTGGGGAAAGTTAGTAATTCTGCGTCTGATTCTCACTGCCTTGACCCTTGCCTGCTCATTTACTCTTGTAAAGTGGGCAGGAAACTCTACCATGCTGCCCTGGAGGGCCCTGACCTAGGTAACTGGTGCAGTTCCATTGCACAAAGGGAGATCAGGATTTGGGAACCCACTTGGGGCTCCATAGCCGATGGCTCTTCTATAGGGGATCTCCAGGACCAAGGACGGGAGTGGAGTAGGCATGGTTCACCCATCATTCTCCCCTGCACAAGGGAAGAACACCAGCCACAGGAGCTACTGAGCAGCTCCGCTGCCATTCGCCAGCCCAGGGAGGACTGGTCCCCACAGCCAGCACAGAGATCACCAGCACACTGTTCAACCAATCAAGCTCAGGATTGGGTGGATAGTTTTATGTGAAATCTTCAATTTTAAAAGGACGGGCTGGGTTGTTGCCTCTTTAAAATATTGTTGGCTCCTTCCAGCTCTGAAATATACAGAAATAAACTGAATAATCTTATCCAAATACAAATGGAATAAAAGATTACTAGTAAGTTATAAAACAGCATCAGAGATAATCAATTTGTTAGGTTTTTGATCCTTGCTAATGCCACTTTAGTTTCCCCAAACACCAAATGCTTCCTAAAATTAAGAGATCACTTTTTTATGGCCAAGATTGCAAGGAATTTTTTGATCTTGTCATGCCTAAACCTAAACTGTACAGTCTCTGTGACAGGCATTGTGTCTTTACTTTTTCTCTTGGATGCACCCGACACGTTCTTGGGCACTTAGAAATAATAAATAATAACAATGATAATAATAACCTTTTGTCAGAGTCATCACTCAGCTGTCAGACTCTGAATAATTTGATAAAATTAAAACATTAAATGTTGCACTAGCTTTCCTAGGACCTGGGATTGAATTGATTACTGAGCTATTTTTGAAGTAATATGATCAAATGGGCTCCTGCCTCTGAAACAAGCTCTTGAAATGAAGCCAAGAGAACCATTTTGCCAATAATGTTTCCTTGTTGAATGATTACTTTGCCTTAGCAGGGTATGTAAATTTCTCTGTGCTTTGGATTTGCAAGAACAGTCCACCACTCACCCTGCAGCTAAGCCCTCTTCTCCACTCCATGCAGGGGAATTGTGTTTGAAAATTACAAACACGGCTCCCACAAAACCAGGCATGAACACCATTGAAAGGGTCCCTGAAGAGGAGGAAATGGCATTAAAAATACTTTTAAAAAATTGTTTTCCATCCCATGCTTCTGGAATTTAGAAAATGGGTGGTGGTGGGTTTGTTTGTTTTTTAATGGTTCTAATGCTGGTAATGCTGGTTTTTCCTGTCCACACAGTATCTATAAAGTGCCCTAACACCTGGGTTAGTAGGAATGTAAGTGACACCTTTTATTCTGCTCATAGTTACACTCATCTTTGAAGTCAAGGGAGTTGTGCCACTGTATGTATGTGGAGATATTCGTTAAGAAGGAGCCTAAGGCAAACTGGGTGGTTTGCCAGTACAAGCTGGATCTAAGTCATTGAAGCTTAATTTTCAGGTAATAAATGACTGCCACCCTTTGCTATACCAAATTCACCCATCCAGACTAAGAAAAGGAAAGCATGTGCTAATTCAGTCTATCAAGGCTGTAATCGCATGGTTCCCAAGGCACTATTACAGTAGCCACAAAACCCTTGTTAAAGAGTACGTAAGTTCTGCGTCATGGAATTTTAGTATCTCAGACATGGGAGGTGTTTATAATGGAGGTGGGAAAGATGTTACCGAAGATTTATATCACAGATACTTAACTACTGACACATTTATGTAACATTTTTCATGCCCATCATTAAAAATGTGTTTTCTGTCATTTCCCATGTGCATCTTAAATTGGGACATGAAAAATCACAGTAACTTTGACAGAAAGTACATCGGCCTACAACTCACCATAACATACAGTTGTCTTGTTATCTCACACTTCAAATGCCAACGATAATTAAGTATGTTAACTGTCTTTTGAGAAGATCAGAGCTTGGCAATATTTGGCATCTTCCTGTTTTAGATAACAAGACACACAAGTGAAGTTATCAAAACCTAGAATGGTTGAAACCTTACTTAACAAGCACAACCTGTCATTATTCCTTACTGTGTTACAAGCACTTGAAAACTAAATGTATGATTTATAAGTTTCTTACCTGTGGCTCTAACACTACAAACTGTACTTGTAGTCGAGTTTTAGGCACGATATTTTAAAAGAAAATGGTATCTACATATAATGAAGTTCTCGGGACGGTTTGAAGGAGTTTCTTGAATTTCATAAGAGATTGGGGTGACCAGACAGCAAATGTGAAAAATGGGAATGGGGTGGGGGGTAATAGAAGCCTATATAAGAAAAAGACCCAAAAATCAGGACTGTCCCTATAAAATCAGGACATCTGGTCACCCTATAAGAGATCCCAGTTTATTAACTAAGGGACAGCAGTGAGGAGCTGAGAAGCTAGATGTGGCATGAAGTCTCAAGGTTGTGCATATGATCCTACATACACTAGTTTTATATTGGTGTAACTTTCTTACAGTGTGAGATCTCATTCAGGCCAGTAAAAAGCCAACCTCTGAGGAGATCCTTACACCTCCAGCAGAAATTTGGAGAGATACCACCCACTAGAAAAAAGCTTTTAGAAGCTCTTAGACTCAAATTATGGCTCAAAACGGTCTTATTTCCCAATAATGGAATTTGGCTGGAACATGAGGAGTGAATTTGCTAAATCAGATGCCACTCTAGTAGAAATACATCTTTTTTTTTAGCTAGTTAGTGTTGCTATCTCTCCAAACCCTCCCTCTCTGACCAACTGAATACACGTGAAGCCAGTTTGAGCAACAGTGAAATCACAGAGCATTTGGATCTTCTTCTCTGCAGGGGAGCTCAAAGCAGCACTAGTGTAATTCAACAAGAAGCAAAACATATTTTTATTTATATTGGCTACACGCAAATAGCTTATTATTTGTGGTTGTCTTTTCTTGACATTTTACAACAGCTTCTTTCAAAAATATTGAATGGCATCTGGCATTCAGTCTGACCATCACACATCACTATGAAAGACTAGTACAGCAGCTACTTTGCATGAACACTGAGGGAAGTGCAAGACAAATTACACCTGCTCTGTATTCTCCCCTCCCTGCCCATTTTCACTACTGTCAAACATCTTTGTAAGGAACAATACAATGTAGCGCCTAAGGGGAAAAGTCTTTTTAACTGGTCTGATAGAAGGGCTGCGTAGATTTAGTCTGTCATTGAAAATCCTCCAATGCTTCTTTTATAAACATACAAACACCACATGGTGGACCTTATCCAAGACTGTCTGCTGAATGTCCTTTGCTGGCCTGCAAAATGCTTAAAATTTGAAGTTTCAAATACATTATTGTCTCATCTTTATATCATCTTCATGTTTGCTTCAAAACCTCTCAACTACACATGTTGCTTGTCAGCCATAGTACGCTCATAAAAACTGGGGAATTCATCTTCTTTTCCCCCTGGAACTCTAAGTGTCAGCATTTCCCTTTGAATAAACGTGAGACCATGCAGCGTAAATGAATGGCATTTCCTATCAGCTGTTTTGCCAAGCCCAGTTGGCATGCTGTGTCTGGCATGCCATTTAGTTCTGCGAACAGCTAGATCTGTTAGTGGTATGAGGCTTTTAATGTCTCCGTTGTATGAGAACAGCTTTAGTGTTGTGCTGGAGAATCAAAATCTCCAACAGCTTGATATCTGAGCCCTCCCCCCATTGAGTCCTTATGAATTAAACATAACTGCTGCCACCCGCTCTTGTAGACAGCCATCTTCTAATACATCATGTAAATAGAGTCTTGGAGACTCACTGCCCTTTATTTCACTAGAGTACTGTAACTCAGCTGTTAATTGGATCTGAGATAAAATCAATTTTACTGCATGTTCCTTAAACAAGGTTCTGAAAAGTCTTTCACATTCTAATAAACTATGTCACAGGCACAGATGCAGACACACAATCCAAAAACCAAAGAGGAACTCTACAAGAAAGCAGGCAGACAAAGATAAAGCCAAAGTCTTCCTCTTAATGGCTCTTCAGGGGCCATTCCTATTTGTCTGTTTTCTTCAAGCCTTTGGCATTTAGATGAAGATTCACTTTGAGCCCATTTCATTGAAAGATACAGCATGGCCTACCCTGACTCAGTATTTAGGCTGTGCCCAATCCCCAAATGAGTGGTTTCAAAAAGGCTTGACAAAATGTAGCCACTTATGAGCAATTACACCAATCTGTTTGTGATATCTTAACCAGGCTGAGAATAATTTATCCTGTTGGATATGCCTTCTTTTATGGAAAGTGATTAGAAAATCCTAAAATTGTAATTTAGTTAGGAAGAAGACATGCTGTGTGGTCTTTCATCTCTTATTCTATGCTGGGCTCTACAATTATGTCTTTGCAGAGAACCCAAAGCTTGACAAGCAAACCAATCCCTTCCGTGTATAACATAATTTACCTGCTGAAGACCTTATATATGTACAGTATATTACAGGAAAACTTGTTAGAACCAGTTGAAAAATCCAGGGCTGAATGTTACTGACAGTTATAGTGTATAGCCCCAAAGACTTTAATTGGATTCCACATGTCAGTGAAAGCAGAATTTGGTTACTGTACACTGTTTATAACTGGAAATTACAGTCCATTAAAGACTGTTTCCATGAAAGATCTCAATCTATCATTAAAACCCCATTTTTTGACATGGCATCTGTAATAACTTTAGAGCACTGTGATAGATTGAATGGAAGTACTTGTTTACATATAGATTCACTTTTTTTAGAAAGGGATCCTGGATCTATTGGCTGGCTTAACTTGATTACTCTATCTTCACAGTCCTAATTAATGTTCAAGCATCCAGAGGGAATTGCAAGAAAATTAGCTTGGCAACTTATTTGGACTTGCTACAGACCAAAGAAGCCTTGCGTTCACAACATGCAAAAGCAGCACTTAGCCTCTCATTAAAAAACAAGCTGAGCTACCTTTAATCTAATTGTTAAAAAAAAAAGTCTTCTGAAACTGCAGAAGTGTTGTGGGCAGTGGGTCTCTTGATTTAATTTTAAATCTGATGCCATATTCCAGGGACATAAAAACAAGCTATGGAGCCTTTTACCTCTAGGTTTGAAAATGCCAGTTTGCGAGTGACAGGAAGTTGTTACCATCTAATGGTTATTTGGTGACCTGTGTCAGATACGTAGGGATCTCAGTCTAGTTCTGCGTGAACAGGTGACCCTAGCAAAAAAACGACCTGGCTCACTTGTTGGCACTCTCAGTAGAGCGACCAAGAATTGAGGTTGGAGGTTAAATAATGCTCTCATTCCCAGAGATCCCTCCAGGTTAGCTTTGAGGTACGTTGGCAGAGCAATGTGCAGAAGCTTAAGTCTCTAGAGTTGTTAATCTAGCACCCTTCAGCAGCACTACATTAATTTAAAAGTGCTTTAAGAAAAATCAATTAATTTCTAGGCACAGCTGGTGAAGATCTCGCATGGAAGAGAGACGTCCAAAGCATAGGTTCATGCAATGCACTGTCTCAGAATGAACATGTGTGAACTGGCTGGCAACATTGACAAGAAAATAATAAGCTCATGTGGGAAGTGCTACTCTGGGTACATTCTGTTTACTCTGGTTATATTCCTTATTGTGTGTGCATGTGGAGGACAGTGGAGAGGTTCACTCAGCTGGCAGATTTGTGGACAAATGATATCACTAAAACGTAGTTTATCCCCACAATAATTTGCTCGCTACTAAATGCAAATCATGATAATGTTCCATGATGGTTTTTTCAATGCAAAAGGAATATGGAAACTTTGCAATCACTCCCCCTAACCCAGAGACAGATTGCACCGGACTGAAAACCAGAGCTACAAAATCATGCCTTCATGCATGGATGTGCAATACTATTTGCAATCCATGTAGGATTTCCCACCCGCTGGGTTCAGGTTCTACCTCCAAGTTTAACATAATAGAAAATGCAAACAACTTGCTCTTTCATCTATGCACTCACATTACAATGATTTTCATCAACATTTTCAGAAGGGGAATGCGCTCCTGTGGCCCAGACAGAGTTTTTGCTCTTTGACTGGTCCATATATATATGCATGCACATAATGAAAAGTGACCTGTGCAAAATCTGCTTTGTTTTTGAAGCCTTCCTTGAAACCCCAAATTGGCAATTCATTTACCTTAAATACAAGGCAAGTTTTGTCTCACTAAGATTATTAGAAACAGGGGGTGAGGTTTGCTATACCCAGAGGGTAGCACTCAAGGTGAAATTTAATATATTTAGTTGCTTAAGAGCATTAGCTGTGTGTCATAGCGGATTGTAGAAGTGCATTTCATCCATTAAGGCATCTCTCAAGCACCTTCACTCTCAAGTAGCAATTTTCATTAACTATTATCTACAAAACAATTAATTAAATATTACAAAATTATGTTTGGGTTCCCTTTGTTACTTTGCATCCATGAGAAGAGTTAGTGATCTTGCATGATATTCCAATTTGCTAAAGTCAATCCACGTCCCCTGGAAAAGTCAGACTCATTTTCTTAATTGAATGCTCCTGCTAGTTATCTTTCTTGCTTGAAATACCCAAAGCATTATCAACACAAGATGATTTATTACCTGAAGTAGTTTTAATTTTTGAAAACAAAACACAGAGATGGGGGAGGGGTGTCCTTTGAAGGAAAACCTTTACTGCCTTACATTTCTTACAAATTTAAGGAAGGCTGTCTCTCTAACAGGATGGGCTCAACACTGACATACACTTTTTTCTCATTTCACCACAACCCATTGAAAATAGCGCCATTTCTGGGGGGTAAACACAGTTCACAGGGTCAAAACAGAATGTTACTTATTCATGAATTTTAAAAAAATCTGTGGAGTTGAACACTCATGAAATGAGGCTTTTCACGGGAACAAAAGGTGATGTTACTGCCTTAGTATTTCTGCCCCAAATCTGCATCCTCAGTACAAGAAAAGCAGAAGAGGTCCCGTCACTTGAGGCATTTAAAACTGGACGGGACAAATTACTTTACTGAAAAATATGGTGAAGGATATAAAACTGCAGTGGGTGGGGATGGGATAGATGGCTTAATAGGTATTGTCCATCTTTAATTTCTATGATTTGACAACTTATACTCAGCTTCCCTTGGGTACACATTTTAAAAATGCCTACAGAGTGGGGAAGGAGAGAGAGAAAGAAAAGAGAAACAGAAATCTTCACATGTACACTTTAATAAATTTATAAGATACTTGGACACCACCACAGTGGTGGTTTAAGAACCAGGGCAAGATAAATAGACAACCAGTCTCCTGGAAGCAATTTTCCTGCCTTCAGCTACAAGTATGATGAACATGATCTCTTTTTTTCTCCTCTTAAAGATGACCACCAAAGGTGGAGAGGAGAGAAACCAGACTGTTATTCATGAAGTTCCTCTCCATGATGAACTCAGTTGATTCCACTGGAAAAAGAAAGTAAAATTGTCTCCCACAAGAATTTCACTGCTATGTTAAAGCATTCTTTCCCTTCCCACTTCCACCCACTGATGGCACTGTAGTAATATCACAGACTGTTCCATGCGGATGCTGAATAAATGCACAAGTTAATTTCACTTAAAGATATACCACAAAATAATAAAATGGCAAGATAGCAGTGATCTGTCTGGAGATTACAGACTGAGGTCAGTTCAGGTGTGTCCATGGTTCTCCACAAAAACTGTGTGTGTTCTGTGAAATGTGTGAGATTTACAGTACAGGCTTGCATGAATCCTATCCCCAAGTCCGGCAGTAAATGGTAGTCTTTCCCCAGACTCAGATTTGGTGATTACACGTTTAAGGAGTTTAAAACTGATGGATATTAATTTTCTTTGCAGTTTGCCTGTGTGCCTAATGAATTTCTGACATATTTACTGAGACCATCTATCTATAACTTTTAGGCATATATATGGCTCCCATGTTACCACAGCACCTGCATGCTTCACAGTCTTTTATTCTCATAACAACTCTATGAAGTAGGGAAGTGCGGCACAGAGAGATTAAGTGAGTTGCCCAAGGTCACACAGAAAGTTTGTGGCAGATAAGGTAAATAAACCTGGGTCTCGCTCCCAATCCAAGACTGGTGCCCGAGCTACTGGACAAGCCTCTAAGTTCCAAAGTGTTACCAAGAAATTCTGATTAGATTATCAACACTGGAAAAGGTAATGTCACGCTAAAACGTCCACAGAATTTTGGGCATAAAGTGTTTCTGGTGTCTAAAAAATGTCTGTTTTGTTTTAAAAGCTCTGGTGAGAATTGAATAGTCACTAAAGTGTGCCTCCCATATCTACTAGTTTTTTAAGGGCTTTGAGTCTGATTTTCAGAGATGCTGAGCACCTGCATGTCTCATTGTCTTCTGGGAGAGTTTTGTGTGCTTTGTACTTCCAAAAATCAAGTGTAATAGCACCAGCCATATTTTAGATATATTTGTACTGTTGTGTGAACTGATCTGCAAAGCTGTTAATAATTTCTGGAAAGAAGTAAATCAGGGCAGGCAGCATTGTAAAAACACTTTAAAACTCCCTGAAAAGGGGAAAAAGCACTTGCTGACAGAATCATCCATTCTGAAGCCAACAAACATGTGGCTAAACACGGTTCTATACCCGTGTGTGTGTCTGTGTGTACGTGTACAAAATATGAAGGACTTTTAATTACAGAACATCTTGTATTGATTTTGTCATAAATATATATAAAGACACAGAGATGAAGTAAAAGCAGGGGACAATTCAGGGGCCTGCCTTATGTCTAACTGGATTAGAAGGAGTTAATTGGGATTTATTCAAGACAGGATAATGCCTTTTGCATACTAATAGCAAATTGACTCGACAGTGGGGTGAGTTTTGGCTTGGATCTCCACCAGACTTGGAACAAATGCTTGATGTCTGGTTTGAATGGACTAGGATAATAATTTCCAATACAGACACACACACAGACTTTACATCATTTTGATATACTATAGTCCTGCCCTATCACCAGACCCAGTGGTATTTTATACTTTTTGCTATGAGACAGTTTTGCGGAGTCTGCAGATTACCCCACTTTTCTGACTGCTTTTCGTTACAACACATCCTACTGCAAAGCTGTTATAACTCTACAGAGCCAGGCTACCACCCTACCTGGCCTGTTAATACATCCTCCTCTCTCCTTTCGCCACCTACTAATAATCTGCCTTCTGCTTTGCAGTCAGCTGTGAGTTTATTAAGTAAACAGCCAGAGTTGTATTACAAATGGCCTTCCATTAAGAAGATGAATTCAATAAGGCCATGATTTGGCCTGAATAGCATCTTTCCCCTGAACATGATTTTGTTGAGAAAGCATCCAAACATCATTTTAGTCTTCTGAATGCATGTTTGGAGCTGGAAGGGTGGGATCTTTACTTTGTATTTCAGTAAGGATTTGCTCAAGCCAACATCTTCCCGAGACACTGAGAAATAATGATTATTTTCTGGTTGAACCTGTTTTCTGGAGTTAAAATTGTTAAGAATAACACATTATGCACCACTGTTCAGCTGCTTCCTTTAATTATATGGATGCATTTTCCTATATGATTTATTTCAGGGTTTGTTAAGAGGGAGAAACAGGATAACAAAGAGCTTAATCCTGTTCCTCTTCAAGTCAATAGTGGTAGTTTCTGCCACTGACTTCAGTAAGAGCAGAATAAGGCCCAATTATGATACAGATACTCGCAAGAAACAAACGGGCCCAAATCCTATGACTAGTATTTGTTAAACTCAGTCCTTGGTCACCATCAACAGCATTTGTCACAGCTCATTAGCTTGTAGGAAGCCTAGTGACCTTTACCACGGGGTCAGGTTGGAGCGAGGAAGAAAAGAACCAAGACAAAAGAGAGAGGACAAGATTTTACACTTCAGAACAGAAATAACTGAATTTTATTGCTTCTGAAATGTGCGGGATTGATAACATTGGTGACAGGAGTTTTCCCCTTATGTACAGTGTAGGAACAGCATGGGTAAGCTTCCTTACACAGCCCTGCCAACAGGTTTCAGAGGGGTAGCCGTGTTAGTCTGTATCAGCAAAAACAAGGAGTCCTTGTGGCACCTTAGAGACTAACAAATTTATTTGGGCATAAGCTTTCGTAGGCTAAGTGGGTTCTAACCCATGAAAGCTTATCCCCAAATAAATTTGTAGTCACTAAGGTGCCACAAAGACTCCTTGTTGTTTTAGCCCTGCCAACGTGTTGCAGTCCTAACCTCCAGGGACCAAGTCTAGGACTGAGAGGATATTGAGTCTTTGTTCTCTTTTAAAATCGCTGGCCTCTCTACTGTTATGACCGATTGTGACAGTGTATGGTTGTGGTTTGTGGACACCTATCCACTAAGAACTCTCAGAGGGTAATGATGTTTGGTCACTACTGACACAAAACAAGATTTGGAGCAGTGAGCCAGCGGTGAAAATGCTCTGTATTCCTTCAGCAATCCACAAAACATAGAAGAAAACCACACAGTGTAAATGAAGAAGGGCTGAATGAGGCAATGGGCCTACCTGTAACATTTACAGAACTAAAGACAACAGGAGAAACTTTCACATTTGGACTTCTTTGCTAGCAATGCAAGTTCTTGGTGTGTGAGACTAAGCAAAGGGTCTTACCAACCTGAATGTGGACTGAATTTAACATTCAGGTGGTTCCAGGTTCTCAGATCTCCTTGCTTTCTACCTCCTTTCATTTTAACTTTCAGTTTCATATAATCTGATTTCTCTAGTCTTCTGGGACAAACTGATTAATTCTTTTTTCCACCTCATGGTCCCATATGTCCCTTGTTCAATCTTTCCTGCCTCAGTGAGATCTTAATAAATGCTGCTTGTGGGAGAACTGGGATTGGATCTCAGAACTGTAATTAATTTTTTACTTCCTCCATTGCTTCAAAATGCTATTTATAGTCTTCAGTCCTTGAAGGATCTTAGGTTTTCAGGCTGACTTGAAAACCTGACTAAGATTTCTGCTTTTGATTAATACTTTGCATCCACCTCTGTTTCTCCTTCCTTCTTGGTCTGGGTTTTTTTGTTTTTTTTTTATCCATTCTGTTCTTAACAAATGAAAACATTGACAGATTTTCAATTGAAACTGAATTCTGGAAAAAACAATAAGGTAGTATTTTGTCTTTCCTTACACTCTGTTATTTGAAAAGGAGTACTTGTGGCACCTTAGAGACTAACAAATTTATTTGAGCATAAGCTTTCATGAGCTACAGCTCACTTCATCAGATGCATGCAGTGGAAAATACAGTAGGGCAATTTTATATACACAGAGAACATGAAACAATGGGTGTAACCATACACACTGTAATGAGAGTGATCAGGTAAGGTGAGCTATTACCAGCAGGAGAGAAAAAAACCCTTTTGTCGTGATAATCAAGGTGGGCCATTTCCAGCAGTTGACAAGAACGTGTGAGGAACAGTGGGGGGGGGGGGGGGAGAGAATAAACATGGGGAAATAGTTTTATTTTGTGTAATGACACATCCACTCCCAGTCTTTATTCAAGCCTAATTTAATGGTGTCCAGTTTGCAAATTAATTTCAATTCAGCAGTACGCACCTGCTGAAGTGAAGAAACAGATTGACAGAGCCAGAAGAGTACCCAGAAGTTACCTACTACAGGACAGGCCCAACAAAGAAAATAACAGAACGCCACTAGAGGTCACCTTCAGCCCCCAACTAAAACCTCTCCAGCGCATCATCAAGGATCTACAACCTATCCTGAAGGACGACCCATCACTCTCACAGATCTTGGGAGACAGGCCAGTCCTTGCTTACAGACCGCCCCCCAACCTGAAGCACATACTCACCAGCAACCACACACCACACAACAGAACCACTAACCCAGGAACCTATCCTTCCAACAAAGCCCATTGCCAACTCTGTCCACATATCTATTCAGGGGACACCATCATAGGGCCTAATCATATCAGCCACACTATCAGAGGCTCGTTCACCTGCACATCTACCAATGTGATTTTTGCCATCATGTGCCAGCAATGCCCCTCTGCCATGTACATTGGCCAAACCGGACAGTCTCTACCTAAAAGAATAAATGGACACAAATCAGACATCAAGAATAATAACATTCAAAAACCAGTCGAAGAACACTTCTCTCTGGTCACTCGATTACAGACCTAAAAGTCACAATATTACAACAAAAAAACTTCAAAAACAGACTCCAACAAGAGACTGCTGAATTGGAATTAATTTGCAAACTGGACACCGTTAAATTAGGCTTGAATAAAGACTGGGAGTGGATGTGTCATTACACAAAGTAAAACTATTTCCCCATGTTTATTCCCCCCCCACACACACACACACTGTTCCTCACACGTTCTTGTCAACTGCTGGAAATGGCCCACCTTGATTATCACTACAAAAGGGTTTTTTTCTCTCCTGCTGGTAATAGCTCACCTTACCTGATCACTCTCATTACAGTGTGTATGGTTACACCCATTGTTTCATGTTCTCTGTGTATATAAAATTGCCCTACTGTATTTTCCACTGCATGCATCCGATGAAGTGAGCTGTAGCTCATGAAAGCTTATGCTCAAATAAATTTGTTAGTCTCTAAGGTGCCACAAGTACTCCTTTTCTTTTTGCGGATACAGACGAACACAACATGGCTGCTACTCTGAAATCTGTTATTTGAAAGCTTCTTAGTCTAAACCAGCTCCTTGTGACAATATGTCCATTTCCATACCTAGTAAGAACAACCTGCTATGTCTGTAATCTCCCCAATTGCTTTCTATTGTCTTGGTGTCTTTCTCTCTCTCTCATATCAGCTCTCAAGTATTTAACACCAGAGCATTGATTGTGAGCCAAATGGATGCTTAGGACACTCAGACAAGAGCAGAAAGATGTAGGCAAATTGGAAGGAGTTCAGAGGGGAGGAACAGAAATGATTAGGGGTCTGAGGAGGATTGATTGAAAAAGAAAGATGTAAAGAGCTTGCAGCTGTTAAGAGACAATTAAAGGAGACCATGATGAGTATTTGAAGGATGTGATCACTGAAAAGTAATTATTTAGGGTGGTACAATGGAGTATAAATAGGAACATGATGAAATTAATAAAATGAAAATTTAGGCTGAAGATCAGGAAAAGCCTCCTCAGAAAAGGAGAGTCCCCCAGCACACAGACCCTTTGAAATTACAGTAAGGATCTCTGCCTTGTTACTGAGCGACTCCGTGCTTCAGCAATGGACTGGAAGGCTGCATTCCATATGCTAGGAAGCTGAACTTTGCATAGTGAGTGAGTGTAAATTTCCTCCTTCCCGCTGTTTTGGATGAGATTTATACCACCTCCATACACGTGGCCTCTTTATTGCCATAAATCAAAGTTGGGGAGGAAGCTATAGCTAGGAAACAGGCATCCTGCAACCCAGCTCCCTCCCTCCTCTCCCACCGCAATGAAGTTTCCTTGGTACACATCGTTATCTGTGACTGGCATGAATTCTATCAAGGCAAGGCAGGGAGGCAGAACAAATACAACCCCATCCCTGGAATAAAGCAAACAACTTACCACTGCATAAGGCAACTGTAAAATACCTCCAGTTCTCCCCACAAACCACCCTCTCCCAAACCCCGCACAGATATTCGAGATCTGGTGTGGCATTTTTCAACAAGATCTCCATTTTTCAATCCGATTTCCTCCCTCTCCCCCTTCTGCTTGGATTTTTCAGGCACCCCCAAATCAAACGGGCTTGAAGAGAGCTGTTAAGCCTCTCTGGGGCCAGATGGGTTTATTACAGAGAAAAGCACCATCGCTGATCCATGATGCAGTTACAGCTGGCCAGGCTGCTGGGAGAATTAGCACACCGCCACTCAGTGCCTTGCTCGGTGGGACTTCTCAAATCCGCATGAAGCAGAAGCCTGAGGAAAGGCATGAGGCGCCCATTCCTCCATGACCTCCCCTGGTCACGGCTCCAAAAGGTAGTGTGGGGAGGGACTCAGCCACTGAAGCTTTCAGGCTTCTGTAAAAGGTGAAGTGAAGCAGGAGGGACGACCGAGGCGCGCCCTGGAAGGCAGCATGGGGCTGTGCGCGGCTGCCTTCACTAGTGACCTCACAGCGGGGCAGGTCAGCGAAGTTCAGAGCTTCTCGCGCGGCTCATCGCACACGCTGGTGGACGCTGCTCATGCAGTGTTTACAGGGCAATGGGAAAGAAGCTCTGGGTCTGTGCAGCAGCCCGCACCCAAGCCCGTTGCAGCCATTATCTTCGTTCTTGTAACATGCTTTTTCCATGCCAAAAAAAACCCCAAAAACCCACCCCAAGGTGAGTCGAGGCACCAGACTGCGAGTTTAACCCCCTCCTGTCCTTCCAGCACACGAGCCAGATGGAATTAAACGTTAAAGCGCCAGCAAAGGGGGCTCAGTGTAGTTTCTGAGCTGCCATTTTCCGCCTTGCTTCCTAAACCTCTCCTCGTCCTCAAAGGGACAAACCGTGTGCGCCTTGGAGCTGTGCCTGACAGTGTCGTGTGTGTACAAGCTCCGCCTGATGCCGCACTAAACATACAACAGCCGCATCAGCTGCCCAGGATTCAGGGGAACAAAGTGAACTGAGCCACCTCCTCGGGCTCTGAGATCATCAGTCACTGGAGCGCGCAGCTCCTTGCCAGCCTGCGGAGGGGGAATCCAGCGCTCGCCCCGTTCTGTGGAAGTGCCACAAGGTAAACTGGAGGACTAGCCAGTCGCCTAGCAGAGGAGGCCATGCTAGTTTTAGCTCCATGGTACCCACAGCAGGGATTACCTGACAGCTGTGAAAAATGTCTGGGCAGTCAGCAGGGGAAGCTCCAGCCCTGCCAAGCAGTTAACATGCTTAAAAAAAAAAAAAAAAAAAAAAAAAAAAACTAAAACTGCACAAATGCTTTGGTTGCTACATTTCCAATTCCCCACACAGCAGCCAGCAGAAAGTTCGTCTAAGTAACAGTCGTTCCCTGATGTATCGCAGAGCAGCTACGCTGAAAACAAAAATCAGGTCTGATAGGCAGAGATTTTGCCGTCTGCTTTTCCAACGCAAATGCAGGCAGAGTGCGAGGGCAGAGAGAACATACAACCCAGCAACACACAGAGACGCTTGGCTATGGTCAGAATGACCTCGTGAAGAATCTCCCAGTGGCTTCTGATTATTCTCTGCAGATCATTGCTTAGTTAATGTTTGTACTCAGTTTTGGACATGGAAGGTGTCATGTATGTGCTGTGTCTAATGAGTATGTGTTGATTTCTCTAGGAATACCGGGACAGACTAAAACCCCCCAGGACTAGAGCGAGATGGGCTGTCACGCAGGTGCGCAGGGGCGTGGCAGTATACAAGGACCCTCAGCCCTTTGGGCAGCTAGCAGCAGGGTATTTCTGTACTCAATGATATGTGACGGGAGGGGAGAAGGCAGGGCTGGGAGTTTGGCCCACTCCACACCAGCCCACGGGGAGACAGCCAGTCCCTTGTGCAATCAGCTACTCGGGAAGTGGGGGTTATGACTTCCTGAGGGAAAACCCTTCCAGGAGCTCAACCTGGGGCAGTCAGCTTTGCTCAGGCAAATCTCACAAGCCAGCCCTACAGATCCTAGAAAATAAGGGATTGACAAGAGGCCTTGCTGACCACAGGAATAAAGCTCTCCCAGAAGCTATGAGCCATGGGGCAGGAGAAGCTCCAGTTCATCAGGTGGTGTCCAGCATCCCTCCTAATACAGCTCTGCATGGTATTTCTTCCCCCACTTTAACAGATTTTCTTTTTCTGCAAACCTACACAGCAGGTGCCTGTGCTGGACCCGTGAGAAAGGATCTGCTGAAAACAGCAAAGAGGAGCCTAATGCACAAAGTAAAACATTATAAAGTGCTTGGGGATGGCAAAGCACTTTGCAGGCATCTGCTAATCAAGTCTGACTATAAGCCTGTATGGGTTATTTTCTCCACTTTACAGAAGAGACACTGAGGCACAGAGATGCCTTAAGTGGCTTGTTCTAAGCAAGGCACACAGGAAGTTGGATACAGCAGTAAGGAGCCCAGAGAGTCCCAGATCCTTGTTCTAACAACTACAACGTCTCAGAGGCAGTGACGCAATGCTTTGCCTCAGTGCTAAGAGTCTTCCAGCAGACATGCCCAAATTGCCTCTGCCAGCTGCATTCTTTTTTGAATACATCCCTCAGCTGGGCCCTAAACTTACCTCTGACCCCTTCTACTCTCAGGGACCCTGGATGAACTGCCTTCAGGACTGGAATCTTAAGAGAATTCTCCACTTAGCATTGTCCACATGATGCAAGTGGGACGAGACACAGGAGGTAATAAAATCTCTTGTACCGTGTGGCGTGACATACTTAGGCATATGTCGTACCATGTCTCTCTTGCAGCCTGGCAGACCTTATTAACCAGAGTCAGGCCTGCCCCAAAGGATCAGTGTTCCAGCTCCAGGAAGTGCTCTTGGCTTCCAAAAGGAGTCCCCGTCATGGACCAGGGAACCCACTTTGCAAAGCACTGTACGAAAAGAACAATAATATGGTCCTTGCCCAAAACATCATTAAACCATCACCTGCTGCACTGTGTTATTCAGCACCAAAAGGATACCTACATAAGGAGGATGGTTAGGTACACAGGTTGCACATTTAACAGGAATCAGAGCTGGACGCAGGGCAGATTGTCTTGAATTTACCCCATTTTTCTCCTTTCATTTTTTCTTCTGCCCACCCATAGGCCCATGTCTCTGTAACCTGGAATTAGGGCCAAGAGCTGGGTACTGCTCCCATTGTAACCTATCAGCACGGCTCCTAGGTCAGCCAGAGAGTATAACTTGAGAGCAATAGGGTCCAGGAAACAACATTAATCTGACCAGTAAGAGGTGCTTTTTTATCATCAACGAACAGAGCTTCGAACTCAAACACAGATCGTTTGGCTGACAGTGCAATCAGCAGATAATTGTCCAGCCCGCTAGACTACTGAGAACATGTGGTGTGAATTCCCTAGAATGCAGCCATATATATAAAAGCCAATCCCACTCCCTTCAAACTCTCTTATGTCCTCCCATCTCTGACCTGCTCAGGATTTACACTCCAGGAAAGTCCTTACCTTCACTGTCGATTTAAATGCTGCCAATTATAAAATTATCCAACGTGCAGCAGAAACACAGTTAGATGTGATCCAAATGGTGTCTCTATAATTATGGTAATTATCTGAAAACTAGCCAATTACTTTCCTAATCTTCATGCCAGTTTGTACCGAGACAGCAGCTGTTCCGAAGCAAATTTGTTCTCACATTACTGTACATTTGTTAAAGGTCGTGGATGTAGACTCTACTCTTGTTTTAAATATTTAAAATGCCATAGAGTCATGTCATTTGTAACTTCTTAGATTTTTTTTTTCAAAAACGTCAGGAAGGGGGAAAAAAATGTATATGCCAAGAGAGTGTTTGGAAAAGTGATTTACTAATGAGGCCTGGCCAGGAATTTGTACCTCAGACTCAGGCATATCACAGAGCTGTCAAGTAACTCTTGTTTGCTTATTCCTCTTCATCCACATCCACGGAACTGGAAGCTGCCAAAGGTGTTTTGGTTTGTAGTTTTTTTGCAGTTCCACCATAGTTTAATCTGACGGGTGAACTAATTGGCATTGGAATTACAATTAAAAGCCTTTCCAGTAACTGAACAGGACTTCATAGTCATCTCCTCTCCTGAATCTATAAACAAAACCAATTTCTCTCCACCCTCCAAAATCTCCATTCAACTTCCTGTTCATTGGAGGATCCTGTGTAAAGTCTCTCTGCAACAGTCCATTCCTGTTTCCATTTGAGTCATGGGTATTTAGCCATTAACTTATATGGGACCAGGATTGAATCACTCATTTGGAATGTCTTCTATTCATTTGCCTCTCCTCTTAACATCTCATCTCTTGCCATTTTCCGAGTGTATTTCTGACACTGTTCAAGGACCAGACATCTCCCTGTCCTTGTTTCCAGAGAGTGGACAGTAAATCTTTCTTTCATTCTTCCTCCACCATCTGGAACAACTTGTCTGCCTCTCTACACCTAGTTAAACTCCTTACATCTCATAAAATCCAGTCTCAACATTTCTTTACCTAAACTACTTGCCAATAAAACAATTGCATCCCATTCCATTAGCCTCCCAGTTCCCAAAGCTCAGTCATTTGCTCCCAAACCTGGTTTTCATAATCTTCTACACCTTCTGCCTTTCCTACTGACAGGTGTTCCCTATACATTGTATTGTAACTGTTCCATGTGTGGACTGGTACTGGACTAGTACTTTGGATGGCTCTGAAATTAAGAACCAAAGCCCTGAAGAGGTAATGGAAGTGGACTATGAGCCAGTTTCGGGACTAGATTGCAGGCAGGGGTGCTGGAAAAATTTGTATAGTGGGGGTGCTGAGAGCTATTGAACCAAACAGTGAACTCTGTATATGATGGAAACCCACTTCAAGTCAGGGGGTGCAGCAGCACCCCTAGTTCTAGCACCTGGGACAGGGATGGTGTGCTTACACCAGCCTGTCCCGCTGAGGAGGTGGTCTGCCACATTCTGCATGAGCTGGACCCCCTACCAGGCTTTACCTTCAGCCTTAGAGTTCAGACCATTCAGCACTTCGCAGGAAGCCCCCAGCCCCTCACAGGATTGGGCCCCAAGTCAATTTAATCTTCAGCTGTGCATTCAGTTGGTCAGCTGGTTTGTCTCGTTTCATACCAGTGAGAGTTACAGTGACCTAGTGATGACCATTAAGTGTAAAGGTTTTCTGCCTACAAGGAAGATAGATGCAAAACGACAAGTCACACTCAACTGTAGTCTGAAGGAAGACTGTTTACATGTGTGACGGGAAGCAGCCACAAGGCAAGAACAAACAGACAAAACAAAACAACCTTCCAGTTCCGTAACTGTGGATGAAGAGGAATAAGCAGACAAGCAGAAGGAATAAGGAATAAGCAGACCTGCTAGCTCTGTGATATGCCTGACTGTGAAGTACAAGTTCCTGGCCAGGCATCATTAGTATATAAGTTACAAACAAAAAGTCTGGGACTCTTCAGCTTGGAAAAGATACCGCTAAGGGGGGGATATGATTGAAGTCTAAAAAATCATGACTGGGCGAACAAGTGCCATGTACTCCTTCACACAGCACAAGAACCAGGAGTCACTCAATGAAATGAATAGGCAGCAGGTTCAAAACAAACAAAAGGAAGTATTTCTTCACTCAATGCATAGTCAACCTGTGGAACTCCTCGCCGGGGATGTTGTGAAGGCCAACACTATAATAGGGTAAAAAAAATAACTAGATAAATTCACGTAGGACAGGTCCATCAATGGCTGTTAGATGATGATCAGGGATGCAACCCCATGCTCTGGGTGTCCCTAAGCCTCTGACTGCCAAAAGCAGGGGATGTATCACTCAATGATTGCCTATTCTGTTCATCCTTCTGAAGCACTTGGCATTGGCCACTGTTGGAAGACAGGATAGTGGGCTAGGGGGACCATTTGTCTGACCCATATGGCAATTCTTATGTTCTCAGCCTTAACTACAGCATTCTGAACACTGCCCGATAGTCAAGACAAGCCATTCCCAGACACACCGCATCATAGGTTAAAAGCAAATTCTGCTAATTGGTGGAGAGAATACAAGGTGTAAAGTTGTTCACGTGCACAATTATAGAGAAACTACTGACAGTCAGATTATCAAGGAATCCTTTAATTTTAAGATTATTTTAATTAAGAAAAATCTTGTTTAAATTGAGTAAATCACCCTAACTTGTAAAACCAGTGCCTTGTGGCTGCTTCCCATTACACATGTAAACAATCTTCCTTCAGACCACAGCTGAGCATGACTTGTCATTATACATGTACCTTCCTTGTAGATAGTAAATTATTTCATCTTTTGTTTGCTCCTGTATTCTCCCTCAGGCTGATCTTAATTTTTTTCATGAGATGTTTTGAAATCCTTCACTTTTGATATTTGCAAGAAATACATCTTGCCAATAAATGTCGTGAGCATCTTAAAGAATATTAAGCAGCATGTACAAAAAAGAACCTTTCCACTGGAACATTTCTATGCATGCTAAAGCTAAATGACTCATCTGTAAAGAGTGTGTTCTTTCTGCAGTGTACATGTGCCTACTATTTCCTGTTAATAACAGTGGGACTAACTCACCCAAATCCCAGACTGTCCTGTGCTTCAGTGTTCACCACAGGATTTTACAAACAAGCTCATATTACTGTCTACAGTCAATATACAACCTCAGGGAATAGACCGGCACTCTTAGTTATGTGTTTGGCTATCCTCACCCATGTCTTTCTGTCTTTTGAGTGTTTTAGATGAGATGGAGACACTTCTTTTCAGTCAGAAAGATTAAAGTGGACTAATGGAGACCTTAGGGAGATAACTAGCTGAGGAGAAATGGACAGTGCTCCTTGCCTAAGGAGGTGACTTATCAATACTACCCATCCTTCATCACTTTGCATTCTTGCAACCCTGTTCAGGAACCATCCACCCAATTTTCCAGTCTTCTTCAGAGAATTTAAGCTGTGGTTTTTAAAGTGCTATGAGATCTCTCATCACAAGCTTCCTCCCACCCCAACCACTAAATGTCAGAAAATACTTTCTCACTGTCCAGTTAACTAAATCCCCTTCCACAAAAGCACGATATGAAGCTGGGTGTCTCTTCACCAGTAAATTTACTAAACGAGACCTAAACAGATTTTCCCTCATAAGCAACTATAAGAGCTAATTTTACAAAAGGAGAACACAACAAATGCAATGAAAATGCCGCCCCCACCCCCCAATTAGATTAACCAGTTAGTAATTCAAAGTAGCAAAATGTCCTCTCCCCTGCCAAAAAGCCATGCCCCATGATAGCCAATCACTCAGTCCTCCCCGAAAACCCTAACAAATACACTACTAGGTCAATGGATTTGAGCGATATCAGAGCAAGGGAGGGGAGTGGGTTCCAAAGTTGAGGGCTCTTCATGAAGAACTCCCCGCTAACAGCTCCCTCTTTTCTAGCAAGGAGACTCCAGCTCAGATGCCTCCACTGACTGCAACAACAGCAATGTGGCACACGGGGAGAGCTGTTTCTCAAGTAGGCAGGTCCCCTGTAGAGCTTTGACAGCTCAAAACCAAGAACTGGAAGCCAACAGCTAGCCAGTGCACATCACACGGTCATGGACCAAAATACACCACTTGCCCAGAGCTGGATTACAGTTCTGCCACCTTTACCTTTACAGCTTGTCCACTTTTGAAAAATAACTCTCAACGCTTTGAAAAGCTTTTTGTGCCAGAAAAAAAGACTTATGATCCCCCCACCCCATTGCCATATTAGCCTACCTTGGGGGGTGGGGGAGGGAGCATAATCAGAAAACGTATTCTCTGTTGCCCCCAGCCGCGTGTCATGCTCTTACTCCTCACAGAAATTAATGTATTTGAGTCCATGCGGCCATCCAGTTCTTGCTTAAATATACTTATGCTCCCATATTCCACCACCTCCTCTAGAAATGCATCCCACCTCACTAGCTGCTCTCTGTGTAACACACCGCCACCTTGGGCTCTGATGGTAAATCATTTGCTTTTCATTCTCTCGCCAAGTGCTGGAGAAAGGTGCTGTGGCAAAGGCTCCCTAGTTAGTTGTACAAGTTTGCCTGTAAACAGCCACCCACCTGTCTTGGAGAAACTATTGGTCAACAGGGTGATGGAGTCTGCATACATTCGCTGCCAACAATGGGGGCAATTGGTGTCAAGTGGGATGTGTGTCCACCTGCCCACTGAGCAGTGGATTCAGGCCACCAACTACCAGCAGACTTCACTTAGTTAGCGACCGTTTTCAGACTCACTTGGGACTGTGTCTGAGCCATTGGCTTGCATGTGAAAGGGTATATACGCTATCCTATTACCAAACTCCATATGTAATTTAATGTCTAAGTTACTGACCCTGTATGTTTGCTTTACACAAAGTTCTTTTCACATTTGTTATGCATTCAAGCGGCGAGTTCAGGATTCTCCCTTTTAAGTAGTAACAACAGATATTTCCACAGGGATTAGGCTACAGAGCCCGAGAAAACGTTTGAAAAGCCAGGCCACTCCTTGGTAACCTGTGCAATGCTACCGTTCGTTATGAACAGGTCTGTAAACAGGTTTTTGCTTTATCATTCCATACCACTATCTGCTGCACACAAATCCCTCGCAGCTCTGCAAAATCCAATTTCCGTTGTGTTAGAGGAAAAAACTGTTTTCAGAAATACAGCAATAAAAATCTCCAAGGCCTGAGTCCTTATTACACTGACATTCATGTGAGAAATGGTATTTGACTGTTTCTGGTGCCAATAGTGACATTTACTTTTGGGATTTTCATTAAATTCAGTCCAGTTTTGTCACGGAATCATTTCTCATCATTTTCTTTCCACTTCTGCGAATGGACCCATAAAGCTGTTTATACCCCGCATCCCACAGGGCTGGAGCATGTGCTGGGGAACCATATGACTACAACATGTGCCATTCATGCAAGATGTATGTTGCCTTGTGCTCCCCTGCAAAATGGTATGGAGATCTGACATACATGCAGGCATAGCACAGTCAAGCCATTCACTGTTTGGCAGGATATGGCAACACACCCCTGTCTATTAGGAGCCATTCCTGAACCCACAGATATTAGGTTTTGAGTTAGGGGGTTGAGCCATTTGAATATTTGTTTCTGTACAGAGGATTAGATTCTTAGGGTCAATCCCTATGAGAAGCTGAGCGCTCAATCCTTACTGACATCAGTGGGAACAGAGGATGCGCAGCACCTTGCAGGACCAGGAATGTAATTGCCACCACGCCCCTGAGCTGCCTTGCTGTGAAAACAAAGCTGTGGGTCAGTAGGGTTCTGTGATCTTGGCCAGGGAAGAACTCCTGTCTCAGGTTAAAGCCAGACACACTGAGCCTGAGCAATATGTTCTCACAGAGATGACATAAGAAACATCAAAATGCATGGGGGAAACATGCCTCGCCCCACTACACTCGCCTGCATTATTTATTTCCAGACTGAGAAGTCAGCCAGCAGTCACACCCACCTCCGCTCCTAACTGACTGCCCTAAATGACTGTGCCCAAAAGCTCACTGCATCAGTAAACATGTAAACTGTAAGCTGATTAGATATTCACACATACTCTCTCTTGATTATCTCTCCATTAATATTTCAATGTCAGAACTGGATTCGCGCTGCCTCCTGACTCTCCTCCTTCCTGCTTAATTAATTTCGACCATCAGCAAAGATGGTCTCCAGTGGAGAGCAGAAATTAAAGTGGGCTGTTCCATGACTTTGCTTGCGGTAAACAGTTATTTACTATTCCTGTTCATACATCATCCCACCCATGGCAAAGAGACCACAGCAGCTGAAAATGAATCTCCATACTTCAGAGCTCCAGAAGAACACTTTCTTTTTTTTTAAGACAATGTAATAGGCACAATGCAGAAATAAGAGTTGCATTTCATGTAACATTCAAGATGACCGATAAGTTACTATGCAGTTAAAAAAAGAAAAAAAAAGGAGTGGCACCCCCACCCCAAATTAAAATTAAAAAATGAAAATGAAAAGAGAGCCCTTGATTTAGGGCAGATCATAAAAGCCACTGGTAACAATTTCCCCATCCCCTAGTTATGAGTGGCTGATTCGATAATCACCATAAACCCAGTGATGCGATGAGTAGCTGGCTTCATAAAATGCAGGCTGTATGGCTGTTTAATGTATGGAACCCACATCCATGGCTGATACCTTGACACAATGCCAATGCTCTGCTTGATTTTATTGGCACACTCAAGATGGATAGATCCACTGGGGAGGCAGGAGGGAGGAGTGGGCAGCCAAGGAGAAATGGCACGGATGATGTTCATTCAAGACAAGGTCATGGAAACATCTGTCTTCGTCTGTTCTCTTCTCACTGTCCCATTCCCTGTTCGCCAGATTGCTGGGCTTGGGGGAAGTGGAGGGTTTGACACCTAATAGTTTGACTCAGGAGGCTGAGTTGCATGTTGCTGTTTTAAACAAAGAAACCTACTGCCCCATTTAGATCAAGCACATGGCTACTTAGCTCACTAACAAAGCCAAACAGGTGATGGTTTTGTCATGGTTAGAGGAGAAGGTGATTTGACGTCATCGTTAGGAGTTCAGGGCCTCTCCCTACTCCCTCTCAAACACAGGTAATAGAGTGACACTGCAGGCTCATAGCACGCTTCCCAGACGCCACGTGAGCACTAGGTCCACAGGAAAGAGAATGGGGTTAGCGCTAAAGAGACTGCAGCTGGAGAACCCAACGCTGCATCCAGGTGGAGAACTGGAGTCAAACAGCTCTAAGTGCTGCCTTTACCTCCTGCTCCTCTGGTATTGGACAGTTCCTACCATCTGAGCGCTCTCGGGTCAGGAGGAAGGTGCACATTAACCACAGCAGAGTGCAGATTAGTCATTCTCACTGTGGAGGACTAGATTGTTCAAGGAATGGGATATGGACCTATGGGACTCTGCTGCTGACAATGTCCTGGGTGAAACTTGCAAGTTCAGGGGTTCTGGCCTCATCAGCAGCTGGAACACCTCTCTGCCAGATGCTGTAACAATCACAGACCCTACCACGCTCCGAACAAAAATCACAACCCATCTTTTTGCAGGAGCTTTCCCACCGTAACTTCTCTGAAGGTGGCAAGTAAAGGAAGAAGCAGCCGCAGAAGAAAAGACTTACGATCTCTCAGTGCATCTCAAAGGGATGGGAGAATACTCTCTGGCTGATTGTTCACTCTTAACATTTTGTTTGCGCTCAGATACCACTTCGAAAAACAGACAGGCAGGGAATGAGAAATGTGCACAACGCAAAGCCATGTCTACAATTGGCAGCCTTCCTAGCCACCTCAGCACTGGCAAAGCAGCGAAAGGAATCATAGAATCATAGAATATCAGGGTTGGAAGGGACCCCAGAAGGTCATCTAGTCCAACCCCCTGCTCGAAGCAGGACCAATTCCCAGTTAAATCATCCCAGCCAGGGCTTTGTCAAGCCTGACCTTAAAAACCTCTAAGGAAGGAGATTCTACCACCTCCCTAGGTAACGCATTCCAGTGTTTCACCACCCTCCTAGTGAAAAAGTTTTTCCTAATATCCAATCTAAACCTCCCCCACTGCAACTTGAGACCATTACTCCTCGTTCTGTTATCTGCTACCATTGAGAACAGTCTAGAGCCATCCTCTTTGGAACCCCCTTTCAGGTAGTTGAAAGCAGCTATCAAATCCCCCTTCATTCTTCTCTTCTGCAGGCTAAACAATCCCAGCTCCCTCAGCCTCTCCTCATAAGTCATGTGTTCTAGACCCCTAATCATTTTTGTTGCCCTTCGCTGGACTCTCTCCAATTTATCCACATCCTTCTTGTAGTGTGGGGCCCAAAACTGGACACAGTACTCCAGATGAGGCCTCACCAATGTCGAATAGAGGGGAACGATCACGTCCCTCGATCTGCTCGCTATGCCCCTACTTATACATCCCAAAATGCCATTGGCCTTCTTGGCAACAAGGGCACACTGCTGACTCATATTCAGCTTCTCGTCCACTGTCACCCCTAGGTCCTTTTCCGCAGAACTGCTGCCTAGCCATTCGGTCCCTAGTCTGTAGCGGTGCATTGGATTCTTCTATCCTAAGGACATAAAGAGTGAACTGTCCTCTCCCACGTTGGAGTCAGGCTCATTGGGGTGCGATGCACAGGGAGCTGGCATGGGCGCTAGTCCCCCGTCTGAAGTCCTGTTAGTTCAGAACTTTTCACCGGCAGCAAAATCGCTATTTGGGTTTTTTTTTTAAATAGTAGGGCCCTGGAGGAAACTTCTTACTGCTTCAGACAGTGATGGGGACCTTGCCCAAGAGAGACTGGAACATAACAACGATGAAAAACCATTCCAAACACAAGGTGAGAGCTTTTTATGCAGGTCAGAGAATTTACCAGGAGATACAGCACTGACGCCCTTTCGCAAGGGCGCAGAACGGTCACAGATTCCTGCTCTCCCTCTCAAGCTACTAAACTCAACTGACAAGTCATGATCAGAAAATCCCTACTTCTGCTGCTCCTTATAATGTTCCCATAAGAAACTGACACCCCCCCTTGCCTTGAGAAAGAATGGCAATTGTTCCTGGACGTACTGACCTAGAGATTCCTGTGATGGGAAAGGAGAATAAAAATGCCTAAGAAAACTCTCAACTCAGCACTGTGTCTTATTGTCCTGCTATGAGTCCAGGAGCACAGAGCAGATATTCCCGTGTGTTAGCTTGACAAAGGGGCCATGGGCTGGTGAGACGAGAAACGCAAAAGAGACATTTTTATTTAGCAGAGGTTGCTTTGCATTTCGTCTTTGGGACTGCAATTCCCTGGAAAGAGTGAGTTATAGAACCAGTGATTTCTGGCTGGCTTCTTTGAAGACTAATGCTCTGACCTAAACATACCCTTCCAAACCCTAGTGGTGGGTTTGGCACTTGCTCACTCACTGTTCACCGGTAGCTCCCCTAAGAGTGCAGCAAATGTGTTTTCGGATGTGGGAGTTCACACATGCTTTCATGAAAACATATGCAACCCGTGCTAATTTTAACTAAGTCACATGAACCCAGCAATCAAAAGAGGCAAACCATATGTGCAGAAGACATGTCTTATACTTGTGTGCATTTGGTATGTTGCTGATGGTTTTATTTTTTCTTTTAGCCGGTGAGTTCCATGGCTTTGCAGAGTTCTTTCTGCATGACAGTGTTCTTTCTTTCCCCAGTTTTCCTCATGAATGTTTCTGCAGAACAGCAACAAGCCTAGCGTGAACAGTGCCCCATCTCACAAACAGCACTGGGATGTCTGCATTGGTTTTATAACATGCCCTCCTGCACAGCACTTTGCTTCTCACTCAGCATTCAGCTGTGCGGCCTGGCTGCAAAAGCCCCTCTCAGAACAATCACAGTCTGTATCACAGCCGGTCTCCACAGCAGACATGCCTCATGGATTTGTTTCTGCAAAACATCTCGCTCCATCCCCCAGCCTCTTTCTTCCACATGAATGTGTCATTGTGTCATGGCACAAGGCAACCAGAAGGGCAAGAATAATGCGTTCCAGTCAAGCTCAATTCAAACTCATCCACCTTCCCCTCTGCACAGCCGTAATTCAGGCTATTAAATGCCTGACCAGAGCTAGCCATCTGCTTCCAGTCTTCTAGGAATACCGTTGCATAATTCAATCAAAAAAGAGAAGGTTCCTGTTTCATTGAATCATAAGTCACTCTTGAAGTAATTATATTTTTATACCCCTACCAGAAGGCAACAGGGGTTGTTCATTTTATTGGCCTCCACATTCAGTGCAATGGCGCAGCCAAGGTCACGCAGATGAGAAGAACACAAGTTAACATATCCTCATCCACCGACAGTAGTGAATTCCTCTCTATTTTCAGAGCTTAGCCTCCCAGATCCACTGGAAATCACTGAGGTACCGATCTGGCCATGAGTTCTGAGCGTGCTTAACTTTAGTCCACAGGTGCAAAATTAAGCACATGCATAAATCTTTGCGGGATTATACAACAGCAAATTGGAAACTGAAATGGAGATCATGGAAGGCCCTTTTCTCATCTTCCTAAAGACCCAATATCCCTGAAATACAAAGACTAAGATGCTTTATCCTGCAGATTCTCAGCCTCAGGTTGAAAGCCCTTATGCGAGTAACAAAGATGTTTTCTGGGCATTGCAACATTTTCTGCAGAATCTAAGCTTTCTCTCTCTTTTTTCTTTCAAATGTCTCTAGCCTTTCTGGCCACCTTCCGAGATGTAGGTAGCTGCTATAATCATGTTTACTGAGTACACAGAGTTGTGTAATGTGCAACCTGTGACATATTAGACAAGAACATACTTTCTGATATTTTATTTTAAAGGTGAAATTGTCAGTTTGTATAAGCACTGAATGTAAATACCTATTTAGCCATACACAGTACAACAAACTTTCCCAAAATTAACAAACCAGGCTAGGATCCCAGAATGATTTCTCCCTGGGCACAGGGAAATATGGGTGAAGAAAGCCAAGAACGCCCCCTTTACACATTTATAATACCAATCAGATGGCGTCTAAATGTCACTCCAGGTGAAATGCATGCTAAAGGGACTTTAGTGGGACTTAAGTGGGGGTATAAGCCTTGTGCTGGCTTCTCTGCACAGAGGTAAATGTCATCCTTTGGCCATACAAAGCCACTGCAAAAATACAGCAGCAGAAATGACAAAGTACAGTATTTTGCTAAATATTCAAGACACTGGTAATGTGGCTTGTAGCAAAAGGCTCTGGCTACAACCAGGACAGTCAGTCACCTCCCAGCAAAATAACTACATGGATCCAAACTTCAGACTTTTACTTTCAGCTTTGGAGGCAAAGACTAGTGGAATACAGTAAAGTGGTGGGGGGAAGGGGAAAGGGGCAGAGGGGGAGATTTGAGGAAATTGAAAAGACAGGGTCAGAACCTGGTACAGATCAGCACAGAAATCATCAAATGTTACATAAATATGTAAATCACAGACATCAGTAGAGCTATGCTAATTGACACCAGTGGAGGATCCAGCCCATAGTGGGTTTTTAGGTATATGCTCTGCTCAATAATCCTCTGCACCTCTTCAAGAGCAATGCCTGCAGAATGGCCACTGGCTTGTTCAGTTCAAAGAGAAGGGTGGTACCCCTCAGATCCAGTAAATGGATACAGTAAGGCATTCACTGTGTAAACAGGAAGTCAAATGCTATTTACACCAACAGCTATAGGAAATACGAGTCTTTGACTGCTGAATTCTGTGTCTCGAAAAGGTCAGAACAGATTAGTTCACCAGGAAAAGCCAGCGGAGATGCCTCATCTTCAGTGCTGGGGACACAGCAGACAATGAAAGCATACAAGACACTGAAAGATTAACACTTGCTGAACAGGTACTCTCGCTGGAGCAAAACGCTGTTCTTTGGAAAGGTTTATCCACTGAAGAAGCATCTGCTTTTCTGTGAACTATGCTTTGGTACGAACAAGCATTCTTCTATCAGGACTGTCCTTTTACAGGTCAATTCTTCAGCAGCAGTTCTTTGCCTCTTGCCAGGCTGGATGTTCATTCTTTTAAACAGATTTATTCCCTTACCTTTGACAAGACCTTCACTGTGTCTCCATCTGTATTCACATTTGGTACAGGGTAGACGTCTTCTCTTAAAAGATCTCTTCCTCTCTCATAACTGCATGAAGCTCTCAGGGCAGATTCAGATGACAAGGTGGAATGAAGCATTTGTAACTGTGATCAAAGCACCAGGAACAGCCCAAGAGCTCAGTTGTGAGCCTTGTTCCATGCCTGTGTGAGAGAGCAAGGGAGAGTAGGGTGCTCCCTATACTCCCCTGCATGGGCTACCAGTATTGCCAGTCTGTGAACAAAGGAGACAACAGTTGGCACAGGCCCACTACTCCCATTTCCACACTGGTGGGTGGGGAATGGGCAGAGCCTTGACTCCACACACCTGCAGCACTGAGTTCCTCCAGGAGCTCCATCTGCTTATTTTAAGAAAGAGAAGATTAAGGGGTGATTTGATCACAGTCTATCAGTACCTACATGGGGAACAAAAATTTGATAATGGGTTATTTAATCTAGCAGAGAAAGGTCTAACACGATCCAATTGCTGGAAATTGAAGCTAAACAAATTCAGACTGGAGATAAGGCACCAATTGTTATCTGTGAAGGTAATTAACCACTGGAAACATTTGCCAAGCATTGTGGTGGATTCTCCATCACTGGCAATTTTTAAACCAAGGTGGGATGTTTCTCTAAAAGATCTGCTCTAGTTCAAACAGGAATTAATTCAGAGACGTTCTGTGGCCTGTGTTCTGCAGGGGTTAGATTAGGTGATCACAGTAGTACCTTCTGGACTTATAATCTACGAAACGTGCTAGCCAGCACAGCTGAGTCGGCACAGAGCGCATAGTAATCCATGCCAGTTACCGGGATGGAGCAGTTTACTTTCCATCTGGAGCCAGGGGGAAGCAATGACTGAGTCACAGATGGGTCCCTGTCCTAGTCTGGAGGCAGCCCTGGCTGGGCAATTGGTAACACAAAAGTCAGAGAGCAGCTGCGGCCCAGATTTACCACCTCTTCCTCCAAGGCCAGTCTAATACGCTTCCTCTGCCACAAAGTACAGCAGACAATCCTGGTAGTGACTTTCCAGGGGAACCCACAGAGAGCTGGTGCTTCACCTAATCTCAAGATAACAGATTTAGAGATGTTTTGGGCTCACTGTGTCACCCAAATCTGAAATCTGCATTAGTGTCTGGTTGGCAGTTTGCTGTTGTTGGCAGGTTGGAAGTGTGCGGCACTTGTCACAACATGCCCAGCTTAATCAACTGACATTTCCTAATTATACCGTATTCAGATACCTGTTATAAGACCATCAGAGATCACACCAGGCTCGTAAATACTTACATCTGACATGAAGGCGAGACACCATCCCCCATCTGAAAATCTCCAGCTAACATCTGATGGGCAACAGACTCACCAACAGGCTAAAGAATCACACCACCTCCTCCCAAACACCCATGTTGGTGAGAGAGCACCAGAGAGAGGAGGGGCAGTAACAAAAGCCAGCTAAAATGAATGCCTCCCTCTCTTGTGCATTCAGAGCTAAAACTGCACTTGACAATACTGAGCACTCTGTTAGTGGTAGACGGGCCTGGAGGTTTTTCTCCTGTTCACAGTATGCACTCAGCCCAGATGAATGAGTCAATAACTATGATACAAAGTCTACAGAATTGCTTCAGGAGGCATGAAATGCAGTTAAGATCCACATTCCACTTAGCTTCAGAAGATATTCAGGTGCCCCAAGAGATTTACAACAGTGGGAGCATCCAGCTTCCTGGCAACAGCAGATACAAATGTGAATGAAACCATTAGGAAGACAGGGGAAAAACAAAGCAAGCTGCTCAAGCAGACATAAACATGCAGTAAAATACCAAGAGGATAAGGGGAGACACGTACCCTGCATCTTTACAAAGGTGTGGGGTGTGGGACTGGGTGGTTTAACAACAAACATCAGTATTTTAAGGAGGACGATGGTTTGATCCACCCACCTTCTATGAGATTAATCTTCACAGCACAGACTGCGTGATGAGAGGTTAGAGACAGGTTGGTGTTTGGAGGTGAAATATACCCTCTTAAAAATGCATGCAACCTGCTGCCTTCTTCAGTTGTTCTGAATCTTATTTACAAGGTGTGCTTTACGCTAGCAGAGCTGGAGGAAATGTGCTGGCTTTTATATTTCAAAGTTATCTTTATGCAGTAATAAGATACCTGAATAATGCTTGTCCACCTCTGTACAGCCCTTTTAGATAAAAGCGCATGGGGCCATGGCCATTTCAGCTGGCGTTGTAGGAGCATGGCTGAAGACTAACCCAATCCTGTCAGGTGATGCCACAGCACCTGCTAGTGAATGGCAGACCCACCCTACCACTGCCATTGGTTGCTCCCAGTGCCTGTGTCCAGCTCCAGGATTGCCTAGTAGGCACTGCACAGTAAAAGGCTGTGATGGGTGGAAATGGCCAGTTTCTTGCTCCACTAGCCTGTGCCTGTAGCGTGACACTCACGATAGGCACCCTGCAGCTCTGTTCAGCCATTACTACATCCGATAGCTCTCCATCCTGTCACTTGACGGGCTACGTGCAGCCCTCGCTCAGCGACGCACAAAGCCAAAAATGTAAGGGCTTCCCCAGTTAGACAACTGGCAAGGCGGGCTAATGTTAAGGCCGTCAAGTCTGAACAGTGACCCAAACTATTCTATCCCAAAAAAACCAGATGACAGGTAGCCGACTTGAAAGGAAATGGGGCATGACAACCCCTGATAGCCAACATACAGGCCCCTGGTATACTGAAAAAATAATAGAGAAGTAGAGTCTTGCAGCTGAAAGGGAGGGAACCAATCACTTAGAAACCAAATAAAGAACCTGAGGCAAACACAACCAGATTCCTTCTAAACTGGAGCTTCATTCCCCCCAGTATTCCTAAAGAAGACATGGGAGCACAAGTTCTTCAGAACACACCCACGTTCCTGCAGTACATAATTCCTCTTTCAGGGTGTCTCAGGTAGTTGAAGACAATGCCCAGACCATGGAATCTCAGAAGGTAGCAGGCACGAAGGGACCCACACCACCACTGTCACGCCAACCCAGAATCATGTTCCAGGTCTGTCCATAGCTGAGGGGATCTCAGATTTACCTCTCCATTCTGAAAAAAACAGGTATTGCAGCCATGCTGGGTCTCCACGGGGGTATCCCAGGGTTGCCTGTCATTTCCACTGTGAGCATCCGGTTTAGAGTCCACTGGAGTCTGGTGATTTGCTGGTGTTATTAACCATGACAGCCCTGTTGGTTTTTATAATATGTACTTTTTTATAGAATGTTAATGTATCCAAGTGAAATAACTAGTTTAAATTCAAATCCCTAAGACAGTGGTTGAAATAGAAGCTCTTCTGCCTTGTAACAATAAGAAAAAAGTTTAAGGGAATAGAATATATATTTTTTAAAAATGAAACAATTCTTCCCTATGCTATAAAACCTCTTTCTTTCAATGCTATCAATGGAAGGGTATTTCATTTCTGTCATGGGTGCCAGTGAAAATATCTTTTCCTTCTCCTGGAAACCAACGAAACAACCTGGCTGGCTCATAAGCTAAGTGAGGTTACTGAGAAATACTGAGGAATACTGGCCCAGGCAATGTGTTACTGGCTATATCTGTCTGATCATGCAGAGGGGCAAAATCACTCCGTGAAGATCTTAGCACTGAATGACAACAAGAACCACAAAAGTATTAAATTATGGTTTGAAAACTGAACCTATGAAACAAAACCCTCAAAATGGCAAACGTAAATGAATCCTAATTCTCAAATTTACTCTTACAAGGTGCTTTAGCTAATTTTTTCCAACCCCTCCATCTGTTCTTTTCAAGTCAGAGCTTGTACCATTTCTTTGCTGTGGGTAAAATATGAATCTTTCATGCTAACTCCAAAAGAAGGCAGCCTCCGGTAGCATGCCATCAAAGCAAGGCAGCTTGTGCCAAGTTCTCCACAAAGCACAGTTTGATCACACATTGCCTTAAAAATTCAGCCCTCTGATGCCAGTATGTCCCTGACTGAGAGATGTGTAGGGCCAGATGCTTAGCTGGTATAAATCAGTGTAACTCTGCTGAAGCCCACGGAGCTTGGCCAATTCACAGCTGCTGAAGATCTGGCCCCTAATCCTTTAGCATCTATTTTACACTCTTGAGTGCACCTTGTGTGAAATGAGCTCAAATGCTACTGAAGGCTAATCTACACTTAACCTGTGGCAGGCAGCCTGTCCATTAGGAGTGCTGCCAGCCCCTCTTCCTTTTGCTGTTAAATTTAATGGGCTGTCTCTTTGCTGATGATTTTAGGTTTTACAAATAAAACTGCAGAATGGTTCTCTAACAAATACAATCTGTCACTCTAATGGATTCGCTGAAGTGAACTTAGAAAAATTACTGTTTCAGCAGAAGTAAAACTTCCCCAAGTGAAAGGCTAAAGTCCAGTAAACGTTTATAGCTTCACTTCCACAGTACTTCAGTTCATGGATCTTACAAGCTCACTTTCATCCTTCTATAATATCCTCTCGGTGGAAGCCTTTGCTCCCAGTTGGAAAGCACATTGCAGAAAGTCATTAGGTCCTTTTCAACACACAAGTTCATTAAGTCCCTTCAAATGCAGAGATGGGTGAAAAGTCATCGTCAATGCGAGGCACCGGGGATTTAAAATGTCTTCAGAGTCACCCACAGGAGGCAGTGCTTCGAGAAACACCAGTCCTGGGCTCCAGCATGCAAAAGGACTTACGCAATGGGTCACTGGGGTGCAATAGAGTCCCTCTGTTTAAACAAACAATAATACACAGAAAGGCTATAGACATAGTCTCTGAAGGGACACACTGGAAGTCACAGCATCTGATTAATTTAAAACGAGGCTGGATATATCTCCAGCACAGCCTAATACTATAAGGAATAATTAGGCTTCAGGCTCCAAGGAATGGATAGAGTACCATGTAGTATTTTTGTGTCTCTCAGGGCTTGTCTACATGGTATGTTAGTCTGCACAAGAGGGGCTTAAATTCTACACACTACAATGACGCGCACTAGGGAACTTCTAGTGCACACCAGCTGGGCCCACACGGGCCAGTTAATGCACGACACACTAGTGCGCATTAAAACTTACACCCCTCCAGTGCAGACCACGTAAACAAACCCTAGGATTCTGTCTATGAGAAAAGAGTAAAGGGTGTTTGTGGTCTATTTACCTACCAGGAATAGGACACTGAACTGGGCTCAGGAGATCTGGGTTTTATTCCTGGATTAGCCAGTGATGGGCTACATGACCTTGTTAAAGGCACAGCTCCGTGCCTTTCTCCTCCCACCCTTTCTTCATCCTCTCTGGCAACTCTAGGTGCTACTGAAATACAAGTAGGTAATAATGATAGTATCAGAAGAGTGCCCTACAAAGTCTAAACTGAACACACTAGCAATGAACAATTTAATGTCCAGAGGGATTTTTCTGTGGTACACACAAGCAACGGGAAAAGGGATATTAGGATAGAAGTGGAAACTCAACCTGGGCTAAAACGGGCATGTGCCTAGGGCATCCACAGATGTGTGTTTACTGAGCCTGATTCTGGTCTCATGTACTCTGGTCTCATGTACTCTGGTGTAAATCAGCGGTAATTCCACGGATGTCAAGGGATTTAAATCAGATCAAACAGCATGAGTGAAAGGAGACTTCATAGCAGGTGCAAATTAGTTTGTCATATCAATTGGGTTTACTCTTTCATGGTTAACTTTAAAGATGAGGGGGGGGGTGCAAGAAGTGATGTGACAGGGCCAAAGAACTTTTGATGCTCAAGTAACAATATCCCTGTGGGAATAAAATCTCTCTTTAGCCTCTCCTTTTATGAATAAGAGACAATGTTTGCTACTGCAATCCGATGGAGCCCAAAGCAGGGGCCTGAGCTCCTTAAACTAACATTATTTGGAGTGAACCAGCTTCCACCCACTGATATTTATTAGTTTTGTCAGAAATTAGTGAGAGTTCACTGGCTGAATAATAACATGCCAAAAGTGGTTTTTCAGTGTTGCTAATATAATTAAGGATATCATGGGAGAAGGCTGCACACCAGGAGAAAAGGTGCCTCTGAATCTGATGGCTTTTTTCACCATCGTAAGACTGAAATATGAAATACAAGAAAGGGTTGGAATGGAACCAGCATCTTAATGGTGAAAAACCGACTATGAGCAATAGCTCCCAGCTTTTTAAACCTCAGAGTGGCCGCTGGCTGTTTCAGTGTGCTCCTTTTCCCGCTTGAGTTAGGGCAAGAGAAAGATTGGGACTTTCCCCCTAACCTGTTAACTACTGGGGACGAAATAAGTGGCACTGTCGTTCAGAAATCACCTGTTCACACACTGCCTCTCTCCCACATCAACTTGCTGTTAGCTCTGAAAATATTTTGTCAACAACAATCCAGTTGAATTACCTTTTTGATCAATATATTTATCAAGTGAACATATATCATACTTTGGTCCTTGTACTATCATGCCTGACAGATCTGCCCATGCGTGTGTGTGTGTCTCTCTCTCTCACACACACACATGCACACACACACAATCTTTGTGACGGCCTCCTGTATTAGGCATCACAATTACTTGACTGACTGGTGGGCCAGCTCTGCTCCTTAGGCTCCCACTGTGACCTCACAAACCCAGGATGGCTGACCCAGCCATCAAATCTTGAGATGTCTCTGCTGGCTACAGCACAGCATCAGCATGCCCGACAGGATGCAGCAATGGGACAATGCAATGGCTGCTATCCAGAGCCCTCATTCACACATATATATGCAAACCCATGGCACTCAGTGTGTCCATTTAAAGAATGACAACTTCCAAGAAGACTGAGCTGCCTGAAGAATTCATGTGTGTAACACGACTGCCAGCTGCAGTCAATGGATATTCATGTGCTTAATGTTACGCACAAGCTTAAGTTCCTCATTAGATTAGGGCCTGATTGCAGCACTGTCCTGCTCCTGCTGAAATCAATAGCAAAACTCCAATTGTTGCCACCCGGCCTCTCACATTATTCTTCCCCTTGGTCCCCCAACTCCTCCCCTTTTGCAAATCACCACCCAGAATGACACTGCTGGCCCTGCTGAGCCCATGAATGGTCACAGGAGCCTGGGTTGCTCCTGGAGATGGTGCGCTCCCACCTCACCTCTGGGTGGTCTGGCAGAGGAAAGGAGTCAAATTGTTATCTAATCTGTTCCCACTTCCCCAGTTTACCACTGGCCTGAAATATTTGAAAACCCAAATCCCCATGCAATGGTATTTGATATTTCCATTAGCAGATCTCACGCTGTGGGCACATAAACATTTGCAGACTCTGAAGATGCCGAACTACTTATTAAACTGCAGTAACACTGGCTACAGCTCTCAGCGGACGCTAAAGGGTCTGGTATTTCAATCCATTTGTATAAAAAGTCATGATTTAAAGCATGGGCACAGGCTGGAAGATTTAAATTTAACCCTTGAGCTTCGACATGGTAACAAATAAAACTCCCGGAGCACTTCACTCACAGTGAATTGCATCCCCAGATTTCAAAGCCGAACAGAGTAACATTTTATGGCACAGTGCTAATGACTCTGCCCTCGTCCCCAATTTTGTGGCCTGGTCACTTGCATCTGTCTAAACAGCAGAGTGACCTTCAAGCTTCCTTAGTGTTAAGAGTGATACAAGACATAGTAGCATCTCCCAACCTGGCACCCTGCTTATATCAAATCTGACAGCTCTGATGCCCATTAATCCTGTGGGCTCCCATTTTAATTTTCCCTGCTTAAACTTCGTTTAATGCAATAATCTGAAAGGTTGCTCAACAACTAGAAAGCAGCTTTTGACAGCTCAGCCAGCAAGGAGGGGAGTTAAAGCAGCGAAAATGGGGAAATTTCAGGGACAATGGAGTATTCCCCTCAAATAAAAGGAAAAGGACATTGTGCAGGTAAAAGCATGTGTCAGTCAATAATAAATAAATATGACTTGGTCACTTGTCCAATAGATTATTGTCCATAGTATGGTAATATATGAAAGTCCTCCATCTGCCTGGTTGGCTATTGCCATGGTTACCTTTTAAATCAAAGAGTTTGAACAGCAAAGATGTCGTTTGTGATACTTAATCTGATAATAGGAAGATGAGAAAGAAAGAAAGAACAGCCACCCTTGGGATATATAGAGTGGGGGCTATCTATCTAACTAAATGTATCTTAGGGTTTTATATTCCTGCCCATCACCATCATATTTGAGCACCTTGCATAGCAATAGCCAAATCCTTAGTGGACTTCACTAAGTTTCTGGCACTTCTCATTTTGTTTATCCAACACATAGTTCTAAAAGCAGGTGTTTATGGATGTTTCGGGAAACAATTTTATCACTGTAATTATAAACTACAGTCGCAGTGATTTAACCAATGTAGTGACTAATGCAGCGATGTCATGCCATTTGGGCTAAGTAAATATTTTATGACATTATTTTAAATCTCTTCTTCCCTTTGGGTGCCTTGTGGAACAATCTACCAACTGCAAAAGAATCCTGTTCGTATCAAGACTGCACCGCCAACAGCGGGTGAAATTCACCCAAAGCCTAGGCAACATCCATGTCTCAAGAGCTTAAGTGGGACTGAAACAGAGCATAGCCCCGTGCTGGCCCTCTGCACAGTGGTGAAGTTCACCCACAAGAACACAAAGCTGCTGTTATAAAGCATGCCAGAGCCCCAGCACCTCTAAGCAAGCAGAACGTCTGTCACCCAGACACAATCACAGAGGAAACCAAGGCGTCTCCATTTGATTAAGGAGGATTTTGTTTCCAGACAGACTGAGACCCTCTCCCTGCCCCCACTCCTCACCCTGCATTCAGGCTGAAAGGGACTGGAGAGCATTCCCAGCTTGTGACAGGAAACAACTGTGAGAGAGCAGGACAATGCCCCAAATCCCAGAGAAACCCCAGAAGGCCACAGCCAGATGCTGGCGCTGTTTGTGTTGGATGCTCTGCAGCTGCTGCTTCAGGAAAGAGAGGAGCTGACTGAGCCTGTGTGATAAAAACAAGGGTTTATTTTTAAAATAGTTATTTTATTTTTATAAAATAAACTCCTGGAAGGATACACAGCGCCGCCAACCACACCACCCCCAGGAAAAAACACTTTTCCAAATTCCAGGAAACATTTGCTTCCTGACAAACAATCTCTTAGTGTCAACAGCAGGAGGGCTCCTGTTCTCCATTGTCTGAGGCAGTGAGGAGAAATGTCCATTCTGGTAGCAGGTGGGACCTGAGCCAGCACAGGGGCACCGTGCTGGTCCTGCATTAAGGAGCTGCTGCTTCAGGGCTGTCACATTACTCCAGCCTAGTAGCAGGAGCGATGTCTGGACAGGGCGTGTGTAGCAGAGCATTTCATTTGTACGATAGGATTTATGCCTGCGCCTATGTCTCCTCAGATAGACTCACACTCTGCCCCCCTTTTTTTTTTACACTAGAGTAAGGAAACAAGGACACGGGGTGGTTGAGTTTTATTACTTCTAAGTGTGGAGGGCCTAATGTAGAGCACTCTGTCTGGTACTTAACGTTACCGGAGCCCTCACACACCTCAGCACACCCTGCGCTCAAGCTCTGCAAAGACCCATAGGATCAAGGCCATAAGCAGCTAAATAACCCATACTATAAACACCGCTTCTGTGTAGCCTTAATATCTGAGCAGCCATGCCTTAATTAGTGCAGACAACGGCTCAGACACAACTGGATCTCTGAGGAGATTCTGTCTATTCCACATCACACCCTACTGACCCTATTTCACAGCACCCTTGTGAGAAGATTATGAAGCTAGACAGTCTAGTCCCCTCATAATTAGAATGAGTAACCCCCACTACAGGGTTTTACTCCAAAGTCTAACCTACCATGTACTATAATTGTGTGTGTGTGTGTGTGCGTATGCTCAAAATTCTTGGAGCAACTCCCTCTAGTCTTTCAATTTACTTCAATAGCCTAGAATCCTGGAGGGCACATTCTGTATTTTATTTTGAAGGGTGTGATTTAACCAGAAATCTCGGGCCTACAAATCCAATCCCTTGCAGTGGTCATATTGGGGAGGGGTAATTTCACAGCCAGGGCTCCTGTGTATCTGTTAACAGGGGTCTGAACTGGCCTCTCTGAAGCAGACCTGGCTTCTTACTCAACATTTTCAAGAACAGGCTCAGATCAGCAAAACTCAGCTTCAACAATCAAACCCCAAATAGTTTCCTTCCCCACTTTTGTATACAGCTATTTGATCCATTTATATCTGACCATCCAGGTGTGTCTCATGGTGGTGTGCATCACTACTGATACTCCTGTCAACATGAAGTGATTGCTTCCCTCCATCATTGGCAATTATTTACTGTCTCCAACTAGAATGTCTCCAACGATCCTTCAGGATGCAACGTGACTAAGTGCCCAGTCTATTTGAGACCCAAGCTAGCAGCTTATGCCACAGGCCTGTTAAGACATTTGGAGCCAATATTTGTCAGCATGCCCTCCCTGTACCAATTTATACCAGCACTGAATTAGGCCCTGAAAGCCCAACACCAAAGCCACAGAATAAAACTCAGGGAGAGAAACTGATGCTTTCCTTTTCTGAGCCCCCCAGCTTTGTCAGTGAAAGAAAATCTCTTTGTCAGATCTCCCTACCCCTGCCTTGTTCAGCATAGCCGGCACTGTGCTCTGTTACCCCTTTTACAAAGAGTGCTTGGTGAAGTTCAGCAGATACAACTGCAAGTGCTTCTGGACCAGGACTGTGTCTTCTGATGTGGTTGTACACCACCTAGCACAGAGGGGTATCTGAGCGACACGGCAACATAAACGTTAAATAGCAATAACGTTGCTGGTGAAATGCCCACACACGCTGCTGCCTACGGCCCCAATGGGTGGCGAGTTTTATAGGTGTGTATTTTAAATACCTACGGATGTACATTTTTATACAGAGGAGCTTTTCCATAGTCCATCATTTTAAGCATCTCCTCTACATGCTGCTCCTTCAGATTTCTTTTTCAAATACAAGAGTCTGGATGCCTTTTCCATAGGTTCAAATTCTATTAAGTAGCCCCCTGCTCCTCTTACATCTGTAGCTCATGGATTCTCCCCGTAAAAGCTGCTGCTCATGAGATCAGAGACCCAAGAAGGCCTTTTCCAGGGATTAGCTACTATCTTTAATAGTGGGTTCGACCATTACCAAGCCAGGTCCATCTATGGACAGGTCAGCTGCCCCTCCCCTATTTGTCATTAACTTTCCGATGCTGACAAGAGGTTAGACTTCCTGCACATCTTGGAGCCCAGCCTTAGGACCCTCTCGTTACTTTTTTTCCCAGTTACTAATTACACGTTACCTATATGTCACCAAGCTGATCAATATTAGTCAGAGAAATCGATAGGCGCACTGAAGTGTTTACTGCTTGCCATTCAGGGGCTGTGCTATCTGGAGAGAACAGGACTGTACTGATCTGAAAGGCTGGCTAAAAAAAGTGGGGGGAATGAATGACCTGGGAGAAGGGACCGTGCTGTTTACTAGTCTCTTCTCCCCTCTGCAGAGAGCTCCTGTTGGCCCTTTGCAGATAGCGGAATTCCACCCGAAAGCAACAGCAAGGTCACCTGCTGTCGAAGCCCTGCAGCCCACTGACTCTCAGAAGGAAACACAAGCCAACAGGGAGAGATATCAGAGAACACTTCACCAAGGACCAACAAGGCCCCCAGGTGGTGGTGTCAGAAGCAGCGTGGTGCCCTCCAGCCGCATCAGAAGGAGAGGAGTGAAATGGAAAGAGATCAGAAACACGCTGAGATAAGCACCCATTCCTTCAGGCAATGCTGTCTAGGCTAATCCTCAGGTTCCGAGGGAGCCATGCTGGAATTCAGTGGTCAAGGAAAGATGGGCTCGTTAGCAAGCACTGCTCGCCCACTTGGCATGGTGTGCCAGGCAGTGTATTCAAGGCAGCTGATAATGCTCGTGTTTAGAATGATCTGAGTGAAATACCGGGGGCTTCCTTTATAATTACATGCCTGGTTCAAAAAGTCTGACTGCAGCTCTCTGAACAGGCGAGTCTCTCTCATCAAGGGCCAAGCCAGCTAAGGGAGGAGGTGAAAGTCCACGTCCTCCACATAGACTGGGCACAGACCAAGCCCCATGCTGACCCTCCAAGATACACTTCACTTCTTCCAAGTCAGGTGGACAGCAATATCCAGAGCCCAATACTAACCTTACAATCCCTCCCCACGCCCGCCTTGCAATACCCTAGGCACTCACTTTCAAATGACACTGGCTACTTTTAACCTGGGTTTTTTAAAGCTTTAGGCCTCAAATGGGTTTAAGAGAAAAATTCTTACCGAAAAATGAGAGATTCTCTCTCTGTGTGCCTCCCAAATCCCTGCCTGTCTTGTTCAATAATCACAGACAGGCAGGCTGCTTTAGAGAGTCAACTGTCTCCTTCCTCTCTCTAAACTGCTGTACTAGCCAGGCAGAATGCAACCTGAGTCGACATCTGTAATGCCCACCGAGATGCCTCTACTGTTCACATGAACCTTGGCTCTGAAATGCCATCAGGTTTAACAGCAAGCTGCTCCTATGAGTACCAAACCGTCCCTGCCAAGCCTTAATAAAGTTTCCAAACCTGGGATTTAAATGAGGTTATACAAGGAGTTTGCATATTTTTTTTCTTTTTTGCAGCAGCGCTTATGAATATTCTGATGCTCTCCCAGAGCTGCTGGAAAGCGACTTTTTTGAAGTACAGAGACTCTTAGCTATGCAGGAAGGGTCAAGGATCCTTCACCCTCAGAGCTCTGCATGTCTTCTTCAGCAGAGGAAGCCTCTTCGGGCAGAATCAGAAAGGCCGTTATGTGAAATGAAAGGAAACCACTCCCTGAATGCCAGGCCTACGGAGGGGCTGGTCCTGGATCAGTGATCCTGCAGGCTGGGCCGTATCTGAGCCACAGCCTGTGTGGGAAAGACCTGACCATAGCGTGACCTTCTCATGTAGAGCAATCTTTCAGGCATGCCCAGGTAACAGGGGAAAGGATTAACAGGAGCATCATGATTGGGGTCTCACATCCAGTAACGAAACGCCAACAAAGCAGCCACCTTTAGCCACAGCAGGGTAAGTGGGAGGGGGTTTGTCCAGGAACAGCATGCTAAAGAGGGGTTGAATTTTGTCCCATGTAAGGCTCTGTCTTCTTTCCTAGAAGTGCGCTGAGTTTAATAGTCCTCTCATTACACATCTCCAGTACAACACGCCAGGCCTTTAGCATTCCCCAATGCATGACTGTGAGGGAATGGGGAAGATAACACGTAAAAGAGTGAATGCCAGTGTTCCCAAATACTGAGTGGTCCAAGCTCCCTAAAAAGCCACCTTCCTTTCCAGCCCGCTGGGTCTGAATACAACAATAGCTGCTCCGTAGGTCTGTGAGACTTTCCTTCTTTCTATTTCATTATTCTGAAAAATACAGACTCGTAAGGAACCTAGGGGATGCCAAGAATCCAACATAAAGGTTTCAGGCATGGAGGCCTCGTCCAGAACGGTCAGTAAAGAGAAAGGAATAAGAGCCATTTTTTGCATCAGGCCAACAAATGCACACTCCATCCAATTAAATGGTAGCAAATCTCCAAGAAGAGAATTTAGCCCCACAATTACTGAGCTGTACACAAACAGGTTGAAGTTAGCGCTTGTGAGGTTATTCCTTGGGACAAGGAATTGGCTAGATATAACAGAACTGATTGTCCAAAGAGAGAGTTTCATTCCCAAAGAAAATAGAGAAATACCAGCCCTCTATCAATAATTCTGGAGTCACAGGCACCAGCTCCTTACTGCTGGCCTACAGGATCATGACTTATGTCTTTAGATCTCCACACAGACTAATATCTCACTCTGCAGGATAGTGGAGGCCTCCTACCCCACCCTTTATGACCCAGAAACGTGCGAGGTGCAGCCATCTTGAGTGTGTAAAAATCGCATGGAAGAAAAAGATCCTTTTTACCAGGGACTTTCCAGTTGTGAACTTGCAAGAGAATTTTGTGACACCAAGATAGCGGTGGCTAATGTTTAGGAAGGCATTGCTTCTTAGCTTAACTTCACCAAGGGACAGTTGTCTGCAGGCAAAAGTCACAATGAACTGTAATCCGCCCCTCAACACAGGACAAGTGGCAAACCTAAGACACCAGTTCTCTAACACAATGCCAATGAAACCGCAGAGTCGCAGTGCAACAGCAGCCATTAAACCTTCATTCCTCCCCAGACTGAATGTAACAAAGTGCCTTCTCCATCCCTCCTCTCTGCCCGAATCCAGGTTCCCACGGCACCAATTAATGTTCATGTATTTTCAGTAACAGGATTTACTGCCTACTTGGTGGGAAATGACCAGCTGCTTAGAGGGCAGGGAACTGGCAGACTCATGCCTAGCAGAAACCATTCAACAGCTGACAGCAGATTATACAAGTTGTGATAGGTTCCAAGCTGTTGCTCGCCACTGCGTCTCACATCACAGGCACTTCTATGACCTCTGCAATGCCCCTTCTGATGAGCATTTTGGGACCCCTGCTGAGGATAACCATAGATCCCACACACATGGTTTACTGCCATAATAGCATCTCCCCAGATGAAAGAAAAGACTGTTCCTACAGTATCCTTCGCCTCCACTCTTAACCCTCAGCTGCTGCTATCTGCCTCTCACCCCTAGCATTTCCATCCCATTTCCTGCTGGCTCCCTTCCTTGCCAGGTGTGATCATTCCTCTGTTTTCCTCGTCTATCCCCTCCTCTTGCAGCAGCAACCCTGGCACCTGCGATCTGCAGCCTGCTATTTTCATTGTTTAGCATCTTGTTCTTCCATCCCTTTACATTATTCTCCCCATACAATCAAATGGTTTTTTTCCTATTAACTCCCCCAAATGATCACCTGATGCACACACAGTTCTTCTATGCACCTTTGGATGGCTCCTTTGCCTCTTTCCATTGTAATCTGTTTTGTCTTACTGTGGGTTCAATAGTCATTGAGCTGCTACCCATAATGATTTCAACAAGGGACCTTTCAATGGAGTTTTGGGGGCCTTTTAATTCCAGGGAGAGGATTCAGATGCATCTGTAAACTGCCTTCTCCCCCTTGTCCTTCTCCAAGCTAACCATACAAACGGCTTTTCAGTTCATTTTGGTGGCTGAATAAGTAACATGAAGAAATACATGTGCTTGAGCAGACCTGAGCAAGTGATGCATAGTTCCCCTTCTCTGCTAAAAGTTCTCCCATCCACTTCCTGGATTGGGAGAGCAGGGCTGCCCCACAGCTCCCCCTACCCCATGACCGGGAACTGACAGCGCTCCCTCGTCTTTCCATCCACTACAACCCTGGACGTGAGGCTCAGCAGGGAGATGTACTAACCACAGGTGAGGGTGCAATGCTGCAGAGGGCTTTGTATTCCAGCGTGATAAATGACTGCGACCAACCATCCTTGGGGTGCAGCAAGATCTTTGACTTGCCATTGGGAGGCCCAGTGGGTATGGAGCCACTTGGGGCAGGTGCAGGCCATGACAAAATGCGAGTGTTTCCCCGGGCCTCTCGCCCGGAGCCCTCCTTAATGCAACGCATCACTGACTTAGGCAGAAACCTTCTTGCAAAGTCAAAGGGAATGAGCTTTGCTTCCTGGGACAGGCCTGGCCTTCAGCAACAAAATGCATTGGTCAGTGTCATCAGCAGCCCTGTGCCACAGGAAGAGTGCAGGGGACAAGGGTCTGGATGGCGGGTCTGGGTTTGGCTGGCAGCCCATGGAAGGAATGCCTGGCAGACATCTGCTTGCAAATTGCATAGCATGGGTCAGATCTGCTAGAGGGGAAAAGAGCACCTATGCCTCAAATGTTTTCCCCGAGCCAACATTCTCATTCAGCAACAGCCTCCTCAGTGCTTTATGCTAGCTTACCTAGGCAGGTGGGTTTGCTGGGAGGGAAAGGAGCTGAGCTCAGCAGCACAGACACGGATAATCAACTCCCCATGGAGGGTGGAGAGCCATCAGGCACTGCCGGAAGCTCCATTACAAGCCATTTGGTGGGCTGTTCGCTTCAGGGCATCTCAAGAAGCATCCTGGATCAAAGGAGGCAGCAGCCATATTGTGCAGTCTTCTCTCCTACCCTGGCAACCTTAGGACAGCAACTTTGAGGGGAGTGAGTGTAAATGCAAATGCACAGTGCTGAGTGGCTACGTTACAGGGTAGGGCACCACACCTTTTCTCTCCATGGCTCCTTACCTGGTGAGTCCCAGGGATAACTGTGCCCTTCGAAAGTAACATGGAAGGATTCCCTGGCTTACATCACCCACCCACTCCTGCTGGATGTACCGGTGCTCTTTTTTCCTTAGATAACCCAAGTGCTTTGAAAATGCAGCTTATTGGCCTGATCTGACTCTCACTGGCTTCCACAGACGTTGGATCTAACACACGATCTGCAGCACATTGCCCTCCAAAATGGAGGTAAAAAGAGCCAACAAAACTCTGTCTCTCTCCAGAGGACAATGCTGGAAGCACATACTCTTCCTTACCTGCCTTCAGGCTACAGGGTTCCTGAACTTCCCTGAAGTCCTTCCTCTCAAATAATTCTCCACCCTTACAATTGCCACCCCTTGTTTCCAGACACCTCGGGAAAGAGACGAGTCTTTGCATATGCCCTGAGTGTCATGAGTCAGGGGTTATTTTGGACCAACAGAGTGGGAGGAATTTCTGAAGCCCTGGAGCCTTCACAGCCCCCTCTTTGTTTACACCACTGGGGCTCCGGCAGTGTGGGGCAGATCTACATTTTATCAGCTGTCTGTCTCAACTCAGACGCTTCCAGGATGGCCCCCATGTATTGTGGAGCCGTCTCAGGAAGAGTTAGCTCTTGGAGATCCTTGGTCTGGTTTTTTGCTTTAGTGTGGCCTACCGCTTCCAAGTCTTCCCATTTGCCAAAGCCGTTCTTCTTTCTTCCAGTCCTGCCTGCACACGCATGAGCCCCACTGATGAAAGCAAGCCCCTTGCAGCCCTGTCAAGGTTCCTCCCCCACTCTGAACTCTAGGGTACAGATGTGGGGACCTGCATGAAAAACCTCCTAAGCTTATCTTTACCCGCTTAGGTCAAAACTTCCCCAAGGTACAAAATATTACACCCGTTGTCCTTGGACTGGCCGCTACCACCACCAAACTAATACTGGTTACTGGGGAAGAGCTGTTTGGACGCGTCCTTCCCCACAAAATACTTCCCAAAACCTTGCACCCCACTTCCTGGACAAGGTTTGGTAAAAAGCCTCACCAATTTGCCTAGGTGACTACAGACCCAAACCCTTGGATCTTAAGAACAATGAACAATCCTCCCAACACTTGCACCCCCCCCCCTTCCTGGGAAATGTTGGATAAAAAGCCTCACCAATTTGCATAGGTGACCACAGACCCAAACCCTTGGATCTGAGAACAATGAAAAAGCATTCAGTGTTTTACAAGAAGACTTTTAATAAAAAATAGAAGTAAATAGAAATAAAGAAATCCCCCCTGTAAAATCAGGATGGTAGATATCTTACAGGGTAATTAGATTCAAAAACATAGAGAACCCCTCTAGGCAAAACCTTAAGTTACAAAAAAGATACACAGACAGAAATAGTTATTCTATTCAGCACAATTCTTTTCTCAGCCATTTAAAGAAATCATAATCTAACACATACCTAGCTAGATTACTTACTAAAAGTTCTAAGACTCCATTCCTGTTCTGCCCCTAGCAAGAGCAGCATACAGACAGACACAGACCCTTTGTTTCTCTCCCTCCTCCCAGCTTTTGAAAGTATCTTGTCTCCTCATTGGTCATTTTGGTCAGGTGCCAGCGAGGTTACCTTTAGCTTCTTAACCCTTTACAGGTGAGAGGAGCTTTCCCCTGGCCAGGAGGGATTTCAAAGGGGTTTACCCTTCCCTTTATATTTATGACAAGCCCCCAGGAGGAACCGCTGGGGCTCTGGAGCAGAGCTATTTTACACGAACATGCCTCTTTTTGTGCTATGTTTGCAGATGAACTCACAATGCTCACCTCACTTGTTATGGGGTTTGCAAAAGAGCCAGTGCAAAGCCACGCCTGGCTTGTGTCCAAGTAATCTACAGCAAACGGGAAAACAAAAGAAGATCAAATGAGAGTTTACGTACACAAAGAGAGGCTGCGTGCAGGTCTTTGATCCCTGCCAAGAAATGCACAGCAGTTCCTCCAGCAGCCCACGGGTAACTAGAAGAAGAATGTGTGGAGGATTCTCCCATGACTTAAATGAAAATCAAACCTCAACTTTACAAATGTTATCTGCAGATATGAAATGGGCGAAATCACTTTAAGAACTTTCACTGCCAGAGAAACTGTAAGAGAAACAAAACAGTGTATTCAGGAAACTATTTCCTAGCCTTCTATAGGATACTGAACAGAATTTATTTTAAAAACTCTGTGTTGGGCCAGTGAAGCAATTGTCGCTTCTGCAATTTCACATGCACTATATGGCTCAGTTTTACCTGCTGCTGGACAGATAGCTTCTCCTGCTCGCTCCATCCCATTGCACATTCTGGACCCCCTTGTCTACCTACAAGGCTTCATGCAATTTCTTAAGCAACATACAAAATCTACTTTGGGGCCAAATTGCAGTTGCCAGCAGTTTAATCCAATTCCAGACCCTTAATCCTTTCCTTAGTCCTGAGCGTCCCAGTTGCTTGGAAAGCTGCCTTTCTTCACTGTGTTTGTTCAGCCTCTGGATGCTGTCTCAGATTCCACCCACTAGCTGAGTTCTCATGCAGCTCAGGCCATTTCGGATCTCAGAAAACTTCTAGACTGCATGCTCAGATGCCCTCCAGCTGGAGAGTGGACACAATTAGTGTGATCAATACAAAGTTTAGCTTTGCTACTATCATTGATTCCTATAAAAATAATAATCAAAGGCATTTTTCAGCCAGGTTGTATTTACAAATGCAAGCGCGGGACATGTCGAATGTTACAATGTGTCACACAGACCAATCAAGAGCATTTGTGATGCTAATAGGCCATTTCCTTGGAATCCTACTGAGTGATGTCATTTTTCTTTGCTAGTTGAAACACAGTATCAACTGGAAAGGGGAGTAAGACTGTGAGTTAGGACTCCTGGCATCTCTTTCGAGATTAGCTGTATGATTTTATCCATCAACAAAAGGGGGATAACAATACTTCCCTACCTCTCAGGAGAGTTGTGAGATTTAATTCATCAGGTTTACAGTATCTATAAAGTTTGCAGAGATCCCAGGATGAAGGGCACTATAGCCGTGCAAAGTATTACAATGTTGCATTGATTGTCTATCTTACAACATGGTGTGTATGTTCTCTGCAGGGTATGGCCAGTCCTGTTCTGATACCGGAGCCTCACCATACACTAGACGAAGACGGGTTAAGATGACCTGCCATGGGGACACCATCTGGTGGAGGAGAGTTCATAGGGCAGCATACAATCTCTCCCTGGCTTTGGGTTTTCACTTTGGGCTACCATGAATCAGCAAGAATACCAAGTGCAATTACATGCTGAGTCACATGAGAGAGGAACAATGCAGAGGGGAGTAACGGTACCTGTCCTGGAGATAAACTGTGTCCATTTTAGGCACAGTCAGGCTAGCACCTTTCACCAGCATTATATTTACCTGCAAGGGGAGGGGGGAATTATGTCAATTGAAAAATCTGTTAATTTGTAACTATACCTGGCTTTGGTCTTGTTCCCTAATATGGCAGTTGCTGGATGCTATTTAGGTTGTGGGGTTCAGAACAGGGAAAGGGGGTCTCTTGTGAGGTTAGGGTTAGGGTGAGTGCTCAGGGATCATAGGGTGATCGGTGAGTCTGTTGTCTGTTATCCAGACAGATAAATCCCGTGTGCTCCTTTTAGCTGCCTTTCCTGCGGCAATCACTTGAAACGCTGTGCAATAGCTTCTCAAAGATTAATTTTAATGTTAGTCTATAAACATTATGCCCTTGTCCTCCAGCCCAGCACCTGATAGACAGAATCTGAATGGCAGCTGTTCTTACAGAGAGACTGGCATAGGCAATACACAGCTGAGCATGGCTCTGTTCAGACTTAATGTCCTTTAACCAACATTTCTCCTTTGGAATGTTATAGAGCCATATGGCAAAGGACTTTTTCCTCATCTATGTTCTTTGTTAAGTATAATTTTTAAAAGGACAAGGGGAAACAAATTCTCAATCAAAGAAGCTCGAAGTATACTGGCCTCTTATCTCCATAAACAGGGCTGAGGAAAGAAGATCAAAGCAAGAGGAAGAATCATGCCTCTTGTCAGGCAGAATGATTTTTCCTGTCTCAGAGAAGGCGAACACGTTTTGTTGCCACTGATGCAATTTGTGGTTGCTGGAGGATTTAGATAGCATGAGCCAAATTTGGCCATGGAACTACTTGAATTGACATCCAGGGGAATTGTATCTGCTTATGCCAGAGCTGAATTTGCTCCTTTTACTCTGGGGTATGCAGATATTATGGGCTAGTTTTTCAAAAGGGACCAGTTTTCAGTAAGTGCTAAGCATCCTCGCCCCCCTAAAGCATCTCCAGCTGATCACTTTAGGAAAAGATAGACCTGTGCCCCTTTCTCTGGCCCCAGTAAGTTCCAGGGGATCAGGGTAACGGTCTCTCTTGTATTCCTGCATCAACAGCTACTAAGGCAAGTGTGATTTTGATCAGGGCGAGTTTCCTGTCTGAACAGTCTTGGTGATCCCTTTGCCCTTCTCTATTCCTTGGGGCCATGTGAAATTAAATGTCACACCGCACCGTGTTCATCAGCCCATGAGATAGTGTGTCAAAAAGCCCCAGCTTCTTTTGCATTCCCAGTGACCCTCAGTGGAGACCTCTGCCAACATGTCAGGTTTGGGTTTGTTTGGGCATGCTCCACCCCTCCCTCTGCCTTTCTCCCTCTTTCAAGTCTCTGATGTGGCCATGAATACTCAGCATCTGGAATGCAAATAGTGAATCACTCCTTCGCTCCCTGCTCTTGGAGGTCAGTGCTAAAGCTGCTGTATGTGAGGGCACTGGACCAGGACAGCTGACTCAAGCTTCTGGGAACTCAAGGAAAGGGTGAAATCAGAAGCAGGACATGGTTACAGGACACACAGCTGCATTACGGGTCCTCTCCATCCCTTTACAACCTGTTCTGTCCAGTGGAGTTTTTTGGAACAGGTTTGATCAGAAGCTGGCCCCCGTTCGGACACCTGAGCCACAGTGCTGTTCCTCCCTGGCAACGACCATGTGGCTGTAACCTCATTCTTACTCAGCAGATTAGCACCAGGCTGCATTCACAGTCACACCTGCTGACTCTAGTGACAGAAATCTATTTGCACTTCCTCGCACTGCCATGAGCCCTGCAGAGCTCACCATGCCATGGGAAGTGAGTTGCATTCTCTCCTGGCTCACACATCATCAACAGAGAGTGTGAACTAAGGTGCAATTGCAGGGCTAAATTCTGCCCTCGGTTCCACCTGTGTAAACCCATTGAAGACACAAGTATAAATGAGGGCAGAATCTGGCCTGCAGAATCTTTCTGGCTGGTGATGATGCACAAGCCAGAAGGAACCCAGCTTGGTGGTCAGATCCCAGAGCAAACAGGGAGGGGACAGAAACTTTTTTGTCTGGGTAAACTGAGAAAACTCAAGATGGAGTCTGAGGCAAAAACATGTCCCAGGCCAGGGTGCCATTTTAACAGCTACCAAGCTTCTGGCAAGAGCTGCACTCTGAGAGAGCACCCAGACTTGGTGGGATGAAAATTACACAAATGCAGCCCTTCCCCCTCTGATGTTGATGTTGAGGACAACAATGGTGGCTGGAGACAATGTGCGTCTCATGTCTCCGGTAACTGGCAGCAGCGGTGCTTGCGAAGGGCAGTCATTCTATAGCTGCCCTTCCGTCCACCCCTTTCTGCCTCGTCCCCTCACCCCAGCTTTAAATCGTGTTCTCTCTTGGAAGCAATCCCCAGAGCACTATAGCCTTGCCAGACCCGCTCGCCTTGCAATTCACATTTTGCTTTATCTGCACAAAGTTTACATACTCTTTCCTTATGGAATGGGGGGGGGTGTGATGAGGGAGGGGCTGCAGGGTTCAGCTGCTTAAAAATAGCAGCCAAGAGCCAAACACAAGGGCCTGATCCCTTGCAAGATGCTGAGCACCTCCCCTCCTCCCAGCTCTCAGTGGTGCTGCTCTCAGAAACAGGCCCCAAACCTGCATCACCTGGTTCAATTCGGGCTCCATGTCTGAATTTATGTGAATGAAATTCAAAGCCCCATGTGCCTATTTGATCAGCTATAGCTGAAAGGGCTGAAACGATTGAGCTTGGTACAGATATCTTCTCATTACTTTTGCTGGCTCCCCTGCTCAGATACATGAAAGCATCTTTCATTGCCCCTGGTTGTCTATGCCTGGCCCTTTATCTTGAAGTTAGAGGGCTGGATCCATCTTTTTATTACACTGTATTCATTTTGCTCCTGTCTGCAGAGCTCTGCTAAATTCCCTTAGCTCTGCAAAGTGGGGCAGGAGGATGGGGATGAGGGAAAATAGGAACCGAGTTTTAATTTCAAGAGACAAAGGTCAGGTTAGGCAGTGGGAAAGGAGAGTTTAACACAAATCAAGGGGGAGAACGTTAATTTATTGATGGAGCCAGTAATGTTTATCACATTTCCACCTTTCAGACAATATCACTGCACGTGGGAGGCACCCGTCTTAGTGTCCACTAAAGTAGCCCAGCCCCTTTGTGAAGCAGGGTTCAGGAGCTCTAAACCTGGAAGCTAAGGATTCTCCAATTCCCCTTACACGGACAAGAATAGCGGAAGTGGGAACATGCCACCCTTGTCTTTAAAAAGCCAAGTCCAGACTGATTTTGCAAGGGGTTAGAAGCTGCTACTGATAACAGAGGAGAAAAGGATAAAGCCCAAAAAGCCACCCAACTAATGAGGATACATGTCAAATCTGTATTAGAAGGGAGCCAGCGGGGTTGGGACAAAAGCTGATTCAATATTTGTTCTTGTTTATATTCTGACGAGAAGAAATAATGTGTTTGCTGATCTGCTCCCTTCCACCAGGGAATCCCAGAGAGGTAATAATCACAGCCACAAAGGTGATGAATATGAAATTCTAACCTATGATTATTGTATTTATTATTTAACAACATAGGTCTGCACAGCTCCACAGCTACTACCAACTAACATAGCCACCTAAAAGTGAGCGGAATTAACACACACCTCTATTCAAGAACATAAAACAGCAGAGAAACGCAAGAAAAAAAATCTATTAATTCCCCTCCTCACACTTCACTAGCCCTCAGTCCCCACCCCCTGTACTGCTCCTCCTGGGTCTCGGGGAAAGCTGGAGTGAGGTATCTGAAGCGAATCAATTTAAACTGGTACTTCAGAGGCAAGTTCAAATGTGGCTTTAACAGCTTGTTACTCTTGTGTATTTACAATGCTTGAGCTCTCACTAACGTATCATATACCAAATAAAGTATAGACAGATGGAATGAACTGTATTTGGTATGTGATGCATGAGAGAATATGTCTATATACATATAGATGCAAATATACATGTACACACATTATGGGTACACAGTTTTTTACAAATGTTATTTATCTGTTAGGGGAAACCACACACACAGGGTAAAATCTCGGGCCCCTTGAACTCAGGGAGAATTTTGCTATTGACTTCAATTCATTCATAGTTTCCACTTGTGAGTGGCTAAAAAACTGAAAGCTCGTTGAAGGTTTGGGAACAGTTAGCTGGTGCTATAGCAACAAATGTGGCCGCATTATTTATTTATATTATGGGAGCGCCTGAAGGCCCCAACTGAGATCAGAACCCCATGGCGCTAGGTTTTGTACATACATAAAGTAAAATATCATCCCTACCCCAAAGAGCTTACAACCAAAACAGAGAAAGGAAGTATTAGTACCTCCACTTTACGGATGTGGAACTGAGGAGACACAAAGGGAGTAAGTGACTTGACCCAAGTCACACAGTGAGTCTAGGGCAGAGCCAGAATTTGAATCCATATCTCCTGACTGTCAGCCCAGTGCACTAACCACAAAACCATCCTTCCTCTGTACGCACTGTATTTCCTAGGATCTCTAATGAAGTTTTATAGTGAGCACTCTTGGCTCTACCAGTGACAGAATCAGTCCTACACTTGTCCATAGCAAGGACAGAACTTTCCTGGGCAGAGACTCAAGAGATCATTGTTTCATGGCCTACATACAATTTATTCTACACAGTACAGCCACAATTATTCTACCTTAAAGAAACACCCTGGTGCCATGCAACAAACGTAATTATTTTCTGAGGGAGGTTCTCTCCTTGCTGCTCACCCTCCTGCTGGGGAAAGATTAATTTCGAACAAAGATTCCCACTTGGAGGGAGGGGAGAGGAATGGGGAAAGAAATGACAAAACAGAGCGATGCATCGTGTCTGAATCACAATAAACTGCACGACTTACTTCTGTTGACTCAGGGCCACCTCAGTTTGAATAAGAATTAATCCATAGGGAAATGATATTAAAAGGCACAATATACAGCACTTACTGAGGCCCAGTGAGGGCTTCAGCAGCCCATTAGCTTGACCAAATGTACCTAGTACATTTTCGTTTGTCAATACTGCATAGAGGCTATGGTTTATGGCCAGCCTGCTCGATATCAGTAAAACACTCAGAGGTCCTCATTTTTATTTAACTGTCCCAGCCGCTTGCCTTTCCAGGGACTTTGCCTCATTCCCACACATTTTTGTCTGTCCCTAGCACCTGTGCTGGCCTCAACGCAAACTGCATCAGCACCAAATGCAAAGCCCCGCACGCAGGGGGTGTTAACTGTGTGGGCTAGTGGCTCGGGCACTGGCCTGAGTAGCCAGGCAACCTGGGTTGTGTTCCCAGCTTTGCCACTGACGTGTTGCATGACACTATGGAGCTGTGTTCTGCAGGGACTCGCTGCATTGCAGCCTATGCAGAGGGAGATTTGGAGGTAGTGATGGGGCTGTTGCAGCCAGAGTTACATGGATCTGTTGGTTGCTCCCTCCTCCCCACATTGCCTGATGCGGATTTTTGAAATTATTTGTATGACAGTAGTACTTGGTTCGGGGCCCATTGCGCTAGACACGGTCCATACACATAGTAAGAGATAGATCTTGCCTCAAAGAGCTTGAGATATAAATAGACAAGACAGACAAAGTGTGTGAGTGGATGGAGAACAGGGTCACAAAAAGGAGAGAGAGGACGGTGATTGACTGTAATCCATGTCCACTTAAGACAGGACAATAAGTCACAGGCTCAGTCTGCAGCAAGGGAGAGTTAGGTTAGACATTAGGAAAAACTTTCTAACTGTCAGGGTGGTCTAGCTCTGGTACAAGCTGCTGAGGGAGGCTGTGGAATCCCTGTCGGTGGTGGTTTTTAATTACAGGTTGGACAAACACCTGCCAGGGATGGTCTAGGTTTACTTGTTTCTGCCTCAGCGTGGGGGGCTGGACTTGATGACCTCTTGAGGTACCTTCCAGCCCTACAGTCTATGATTCTACACTCCAGTGGGTGAAAATCCCCGCAGGCAAAGGTCTTTATCAAGTAGAGTTGAGTCTGCTGCCCAGGATGGGGGGTGAAGTTGAGCGGGCAGGCAGTGAGATTTTTCATCCCGTATGCATGGTGGATCTAGGCTCTGCAACCGGGTCCACATAATCCACCATGATGGGATTGGGGAGGAGGAGAAGACATGGCTACAGGGTCTGTGATTATCTGGATTCCATTGCCCATGTGAGGAGCGCTCAGCAGTTGCAGAGGAGACCCAGAGCTGCGCACGCACTGATTGCAAATTGGCAGGGGTTATGTTGGATGCCATACACCCCCATTTCCCTCCACACAAATCCAGAGTAAGCAGGCTGTGCACAGGGGAATGGGCTCTGTGTGGGTGTATGTGAGAGAGAGAGAGAGAAAATTTCACCTAGAATTTTATATATTGTACAAGTTAATACCCAGAAGGCTGGAAGATCCCCAGCACATTAATGCTGCTGGGTGATAATGAATTGGCCGGCCGAGCTATTCCCGCATCCATATATCAGCCTCTCTTTTGCTGAACGGACGCTTGTAGAATTCCTTCATTAACAGCCCTAATGTTCTTTTTATCTTACACATTTCGTGCTGGGGGAAATTCAATGCACACTGTCATTTTTTAAATAGAGAGGGAGCCAGGATGATAGCAGGCTGATATCTCCTCCTGACCTGTAACTAATGACATTCTATGGATTAATGATTTAACATCCCAGAAGGGTGTGAATTTCATCGGCTGCCCTAGCAACCTAGCATGAGAAAGTCATGCTTTATTAGCAAATCCATTACCTGCAGGGTTAAAATGAGTCCATAAAGCAGCTTCACTGGCTTAGTCCTGAATGCAAAGAAGAGGACATTCCTGTGGGAGGGTCTGTTCCTAGGTTCTGTGCAACACTGTGTGCTCTTTGCTCAACAAGTGATTAATAATATTAAAATCTTGTATTGCACTTTTCACCCACAGATTTCCAAGTGCTTTACAAAGGAGGGGACGTATCTCTGTCCCCTTTTTGGAAAGCTAGCAAGCTAGAGTACCTATCAGAACCGCATTACTGTAGTGTCTGAACATAGAATCATAGAATCAGGACAGGAAGGGACGTCGAGAGGTCATCTGGTCCAGTCCCCTGCACTCATGGCAGGACTAAGTATTATCTAGACCACCCCTGACAGGTGTTTGTCTAACCTGCTCTTAAAAATCTCCCATCATGGAGATTCCACAACCTCCCTAGGCAATTTATTCGTGTTTAACCACCCTGACAGTTAGAAAGTTTTTCCTAATGTCCTAAACCTCCCTTGCTGCAATTTAAGCCCATTGCTTCTTGTCCTATCCTCAGAGGTTAAGAAGAACAATTCTTCTCCCTCCTCCTTGTAACAACCTTTTACGTACTTGAAAACTGTTATCATGTCCCCCCTTAGTCTTCTCTTCTCCAAACTAAACAAACCAATTTTTTTCAATCTTGCCTCATAGGTCATGTTTTCTAGGCCTTTAATCATTTCTGTTGCTCTTCTCTGGACTTCCTCCAATTTGTCCACATCCTTCCTGAAATGTGACGCCCAGAACTGGACACGATACTCCAGTTGAGGCCTAATCAGCATGGAGTGGAGCAGAAGAATTACTTCTCATGTCTTGCTTACAATACTCCTGCTGATACATCCCGGAATGATGTTCGCTTTTTCTGCAACAGTGTTACACTGTTGACTCATATTTAGCTTGTGGTCCACTAAGACCCACAGATCCCTTTCCGCAGTACTCCTTCCTAGGCAGTCGTTTCCATTTTGTATGTGTGCAACTGATTGTCCCTTCCTAAGTGGAGTACTTTGCATTTGTCCTTACTGAATTTCATCCTCTTTACTTCACACCATTTCTCCAGTTTGTCCAGATCATTTTTAATTATAATCCTATCCTCCAAAGCACTTGCAACCCCTCCCAGATTGGTATGGTCCTCATACTTCACAAGTGTACTCTCTTTGCCATTATCTAAATCATTGATGAAGATATTGAACAGAACCGGACCCAGAACTAATCCCTGCAGGACCCCACTCGTTATGCCCTCCTAGCTTGACTGTGAACCACTGATAACTACTCTCTGGGAACAGTTTTCCAACCAGTTTTGCACCCACCATATAGTAGCTCCACCTAGGCTGCATTTCCCTAGTTTGTTTATGAGGTCATGCAAGACAGTATTAAAAGCTTTACTAAAATCAAGATATACCACGTCACCACTTCCCCTCATCCACAAGGCTTGTTAGCCTGTCAAAGAAAGCTATCAGGTTGGTTTGACGCAATTTGTTTTTGACAAATCCATGCTGACTGTTACTTATCACGTTATTATCTTCTGGATGTTTGCAAATTGATTGCTTAATTATTTGCTCCATTATCTTTCCGGGTGCAGAAGTTAAGCTGACTGGTCTGTAATTGTCCTTATTTCCCTTTTTATAGATGGGCACTATATTTGCCTTTTTCCAGTCCTCTGGAATCTCTCCCGTCTTCCATGACTTCTCAAAGATAATCGCTAATGGCTCATATATCTCCTCAGTCAGGTCCTTGAGTATTCTAGGATGCATTTCATCTCACATCTGTAATGTGTTTATCCCCACAGGGCCAGCCCTAGACCAAATGGTGCCCCAGCCGAGGAACGTCTTTGGCACCCCTCCCTCCAACTGTTAAATTTTTGAATACCTTATTTTTTGTATTGTATTTGAAGCCCATTTCACGACTGTGATGCACAATTTGTCTACATGATTTATCCCTGTCACAAGTACACTTTCACAATTACACAATAAAACGAGGTTAACAATATCACAGGTGGGCTCTCACTTCACTTTGTTCTTGTATCTCACTGACCGACTGGCTATGCCCGGCCCCTTTTATTCCCATGAGGGCCTGGCTGACAACGTTCTAAAGGGTTCAAGGAAAACGTAGATCTCAGAAAACCTGGAAGGTTCCACAAGATTGTATAAAGGTCCAGAACATTCTAGGAGGTTAGTGAAAAATGAAAGCGCATACAGAATACCTGAAACATTTTACTTCAAACATTCTATTTTCCCTTTTGTCACTAACTCCAAGCCCGGTACCCCAGGTGGCCGTCTGGGTCATCTGCCCCTAAATCCAGCCCTGTATCCACAACACCCTGGTGAGCAAGGGAAGTGCTGTGGTGCACACTTTACAAATGGGGGACTAAGGCACAGAGCGACTAAGTGACTGGCCCAGTGTTGTGCAGAACATTCGTGGCAGAGCTGGAGATTTAATCTGGAACATCGTTCCTCTCGGAGAAGGGGGAAGCTGAGGCAGCGAGTGGGGGAAGTGATGTGCCCAGTGTCCTCAGCCTTCTTTGCTACCTACTAGACCACATGTTCTCCAGGATAATCTCCCTCCTTTGCAGTCACACTAATATGCCTCATCTCAACCCAGGACGAAGCAAGGCTGGCCCCTTTGCAACGTCTATGTTGAACAGGTATTGGTAGAAAGTGCTGCAAAGACAAACTCAGCTGTCTTCCTGCTGCGTCACCCTCTGGGGTCTCTGTAGTGGGATGGGCAACATGGCTGTTTCTGAAGGTGTATGATTCCTTCCGGGGCAGCTCAGCATGCTGCGGCACCACCTCTAGGACTGAAAGGGCCTTTCCAGGCCATTGCTCCATACTGAATCCTGACTTCAGACTGGACTCAGCTGTTTGGTTGGGCTCCATAACACTTTCAGCGAGTGATTCTCTCCTCCCCAACCATCTCCAGACGGTCAAGGCTTTTCACCAGGGACGAAGCAAAGCCATGAAGCGGCAGTGGGGCTGGAATCTTCTTTGACTCCAGGGCCTTGTGATTTCAGGCTTGGGTTGGTTACTGACCCTGTGAACTGGTTCTGCTGCATGTTCCCTCTGAGCACTCGTTGATGCATTTATTCCATTCCTTTGCTTTTGCCCCCCTGCGGAAAGTGCTGCCAGGCCTGGAGAGAAGAGAACGCTAACCAAGACTGGGGTACACGGCATGGGAAATTCACCACCCGAACCATGTGCTTCTCCAAACCCGTTCCTGGGCCAGAGCTGCTAGGTGGGAGCGAGAGCCGAGCAGGCCGCAGAGCTGGATGCATGTGTTTTGAAGTGTGATGATCTGAAGGTTACCACTGCCCCAGAGCTAGAGGACGGAGCAGTGGTTCTGAGCACTGACTTCCCTTGTTTTCTTCCTGGAGCACTTGCCCCTGGTGGTGCCTTCATAGTCTCTGATGAAGGCTCAGGAAAAGGCTGCACAACAAGAAGTCTGGACTCTCCCTCCTCCCATCTCCTGAGCCACTGAAAATGGTACACAAAGCTCTAATCCTGAGGCCAGTTAGCCTAGCCGCCCACCAAGAAAACCTCCTCTTTCCCTCTGCGTGAGACTTGGCCCTCTACAGGTTTTCAGCCCAAAAGGCAGGAGGACTTCTTCAGGGATGACCCTATGTTCACTTCTTTATTTACCCAGCACCTCCACAATGGGTGAAGGCCGTGTGCCACAGGGACATGGCCTCCGCCAGGGAGGTCTAGGCAGAGCCCCTTCTGGTCTCTATCGATGCTGCGTCATGCGGCAGAAGAGGCAAATGAGGAAATATGGGACAGGCAATTCTGAGATGTTTTCCTAAAGGGCTGAGCACTCCCTGAGCCCAGGAAGCTTGTAACAAGCTCAGGACCTTAACTCAGGCGCCCTGCTCAGCTGCACATTGCACTGCCATGGATCGCTGGGCTCATCTACAAAAACAACGAGATGAGGAGTCCAGTGGCACCTTAAAAACTAAAGATTTATTTGGGCATAAGCTTTCATGGGTAAAAAAACCAACTTCTTCAGATGCATGGAGTGAAAGTTACAGATACAGGCAGATACAGATTCTATTTGCTGTCCCCAACAACTAGGAGGTTCAGCAGCAGAGGGCAAGGGCAGGCTGCATGAGAAGCCTGGCCTCTGCACACACAGATATAATAGCGAACCATTTGGGGGCAGGAACCAGAGAGATTCTGACAGGCGAGCAGCTTCCTTCTTCGTTTTCATTATCCCTTCGGCCGAGCATGAAGAGTCATCTTTAATAACAGCCTCAGTGCAGTGGGATGGGAGAAACGGGTCTGTCCATCTGCTTTCAGATCAGATCCCACAGGAGTAGTTCATATTTAGCGCTGCAGTGAGGGTACCGTGTAACAGGATTTTCCCTCGCAACACGAAAAAGCTGACTGAATTCTGCAGGTCAGATGATGAGGCGTATCACGTGGAAATTCTGATGGGTTTCTGGGGCAAGAGGAGATCTTCAGGGAAGTGTGTTTATTCTATGGCACAGACACACCAGTGGGTTTGTCCTCCTGCTTTAACTCAGGATCACGGTCAGAACCAACACCATCTATTTCTGCTAAAGTCCTGACAGCAATGGTCTTGAATCAGGATGTTTTCGAGCATTCAGGGAGCGATTCCCTACACACACATCTCCACCTCCGCCAGCCACTTGTCTTTCAAAGCCCGGGGTTTGCAATTTCTATCTGCCTCTATGGGACTTGCTGGTACCTCAGTACATCCATGACTGGGGAGATGTGATAGGTTTTCTCTGTACACCCCTGAGGACGCCCACCCTGATGGGTTTCTAAAAGGTACGCTATAGCACTCTCCATTCAGCAATAAAACCCTGCCGGGCAACAGCTGTCAGGCACTCCCTGAGAACAGTGGGTGTTGGTGTGAGTGGCACAGGCTGCAAGAGAGATTTATAGCTAGAGAAAGAGATTCCTGGTCCCAGTCTCTGCCCAGGAGCACGTTTGGACCCAGTCCTTGAGGGGCAGGGGATGCTCGGCTACTGACTGCAAAGGTGCAGGAGACAGCCCGTAATGCATTAAACAACGGTGTGGGGGGTTTGAACGAGGGCACGCCTCTCTGCTCACAACAGGAACACAGGCCTTACAACATTGCCCCCCCCTTGGTTTCACATAAGAGACCGAACTGAGTAAACTGGCTAAACTGCGATTTATCTCCTAGGGAGGGGCCTAGGTGGTTCAAATATGACAGTGAGGCCACTGTGCCGGCCCCTGCAGAGCCTCAAGGGGTTCTGCACACACAGACAGGTGTATGGCAGTGCGTGTTTCCCTGGCAGGTAACTAAAGTTTGGCTCTGGGTGTTTTCTGTCAGGACGTGGCATTTATTTTCAGTGCCCTTCCCGAAATCTCTGAATTCATCACCTGCCATTCCCTCGACGGCATCTGTCTGGGGTACCTTATTTCAAGCCCCATCCCAGGGGCAGCTTCCAGGAGAAGACCCCTGGAGCTGAACGAAAATACATCAGGAATGTCATCAGCTTCTTGGGGAATGGATTTTTTTATTCTGACCAACAAATTAGGAGCTACAAGACTAAACTCTTTCTTTCTTTCTTGTAGAGGTTTTTAAAACCCTTTGGAAGGATGTTAATGGGGTACAAAGAATTAAACACAAATAACCACGAAGATAAAGTGGGGCTATTCTGCCCAGGCATGTTGGGGTAGTATAAGTGGGGTGGGGAATGGGGGCGACACAAGGCAGGGTGGGCATAAAACTAGTCTGTTTCAGGACAGCTTGGGTACAAGGAACAGAGACATCACAAGTCTCCAGAGATGCAGTTACATGCAAAAACTTTTAATAGCAGTGATGGTAAGAACGTGAATGAAATCTGGACACCCATTATAAACAGGGTTTGGGACTCAAGAGGCAATATTTTTAAGCCCTACTAAATGTCAGAAGTTGCTTACAGTATTTTTCAATTCTGACACTGTTAGCAAAGTGAACCTGTGTTCCCTTGTTTTGTGCGGAGCAATTAATGCTATGAGTCTTTGGCTAGTTAGTTACATCACCAAGGGGGTGTCAGGCATGAAGAATGATGGGTTTGACTGTGCGTAGGTCCTTGTGAATCAGCAGTTCTTCATTCAACTCCTAGCTCAGAATCCTGCCTCACACCATACGTGAAGTGTGTGTGTGCATACGTACACTTTTTTGAGGTCACTTAAATTCTGTGTATGGAATTTTATCAAACAAAAATATGCAAAGCCACAGTGAGAGCTGTCATTTGTACATAAGAGAATGGATGGCACACAGAACGGGGAGCCAGGAGTCTCCCATCTGTTGGCGATCATTGTTCAATCCAGCTTTGTCCAGTTTACTGGGTTAGGGTCTTTTTGTTCTGTTGGTACAACGCCGAGCACAATGCGGTCCTGGTCCGTGATGGGGCTGCTAGTCGTTATTGCAACACAAATAATACTAATAAAGACATTGTTCTCCTCTCTCCCGCCCAATGGATAATGTTTTATTTTAATTAAATTGTAATTCCTATTACAAGAATCAATATGGTAATTCACATAAAAGATACAATATCTAAAGCAAAGCGTCGCCTACTGGCTAATATTTACTTACCTCACAGGGCTGCTGTGGGAATTAATTAGTGTTTGCAAATTGCTGTTAGATACTCAGATGAAAGATGCCATGCAAGTGCAAATTATCGTCACTTATTGTTATTATAGCAGAGTGAGGGAGAAGCAACAGACATGCCCTAACAACAAGAGTGAAGAGTTAGCTCCTGCCGTGTACAGGGGAAAATACAATTGAGCCCAGTGAGCTAGTTTTATCTCTACCAGAAATTTGGCCATTCTGCCCTCTGTTACAGTGACTGCATGAGCACAGAAGGCAGAATCCGGCCCACCGGTGCATTCACACACAAACTAAACCAAGCCAAGAAGCTCAACAACTGCTTCATATTCAGATGCCAATATATCTGAAGAAGCAGAGGCATACCTGAGTTCAGTGGGACAATACCATAATGTAACTCCATCCCTTCATTAGAGTTGAATATGGAGCACAACTTGCCAGAACATCTGGCAGATCTCATCATGTCTCACAGTGGTCAGGTGTTTTCCAAGCTTTGTTTAGGCCCCTTTTTATGAAATGAATCTCACCTGGGCTTATCAGACTGTCCACAATTATAGCATGATCTCTCTGTTGTTCTAAGGAAAGCTACAGCAAAAGTTGGGTAGAGAATAAATAATAAGAATAAGAATAAAAGGAAACCTGTGAGTTGAGACGTTCCTAACTGGCTGGACAGAATAAAAACTATTAACAGAAGGGAGCAGCAAATTTCCTGGTGATACAAATAATTTCTACTAAGAAACCAGCATTAGAAAAAGGTCTGGTTAAGACGACTCTTGACAAACATTTTTGTAAGCAAGACCTTCTGCATTGCAGCTTGGGCCTTAACGTTATTTTCACATGTATTCGCATTTCCATGTATGCTAGGTGACTGGCACGTTGGCTTCCTTTGAAGCATTATCCGCTACTAGGTGGAGGATGCCAGAGCTGATGGTCCAATTTGGTGTCGCAAGACCCGTAGCCAAAATCTACAGATTTGGGTGCCCAAAGCAAGACATCAAAATCTGTATTTAGGCACCTAAATAAGTGGCCTCATTTTCCGAGGCACTGAGCATTCACTGCCCCACTGAGGACAGTGACAGCTTTGGCCAGAGTTCCTGTGCGGTGAATTGTACTGGAAAATAAGAACGCCATTTTAACCACAGAGGGCATAAGAGAAAACACTGAGGGTGGGGTCCAGGTCACTTACCCGCTGCTGTCTGCATGTAGCCAGCCAGGGTGCACACTCGTCTCTCACAGAGCCCGCTGGGCAGGAATATAGCGATGATCGCCAGCAGACAGCTGATGGCCAAGAGGGCCCAGCCTCCAGAGCACAGCACTGCACTCGTCTGAAAGGACACACACACACAGGTGTTAACGGGGCAGCGAGCATGAAAACAGGCAGCCCCTGAGCTGAGCGCTGTTCATCCGCCAGCCCACTCGCTCAGCTCAGAAATCAAGCGGATTCTGGGCAGTGGTGGCATCACTTTCCACGGCCCGTCCAATTGTCCTACTGTTTCACACGCATAAACTGCCCTGGGTTTAGACCGGCATGTTCTAGACTGTTGCAGGAGAAGCCACTACTTAACACTGCCTTTCCTATGAGAGGTGGTGGGGTCTGAGGCCTGGGGGGGCCTCATGTCCCGCCACGCAAGACTCACAATGCCCAGCTGTACCTTTGGAATCTTAACTGCCCTCCAAATATTTTTTCACCGAATTAGTAGCCGGAGTGCTGACTAATAGAACGGATTTTCTTTTAATCTGACATCATGTCTCTGGTCTCCCAACAGAGCTTTTAACATTTATTCTGCCCTGAAATTAGAAACAGAGCACTGTCATACTAGGCTTCCCCCATCCCTTCCCTTTCATGTTATGGTGCTTAAGTTCACTGTTAAATCTTTAGCCCATGGTTCACCTGTCACTGAGTCCCCTGGGTTATCAGTATTGGGCTATAGTGATCATAGCAAATGTATTACATGCATGACGGGATTATGTAACGAATACAAGTGCCATGAGATGCCTCCGATGCATTTCAGCGCCTCCACTGATTGATAGATAAAATGTATCTAGTTATCGCATCCAGGCCTGAAAGCTCTCTCATTAATACGTACTTCTCAGAAGATGCCCTACTGCTGTGAAGTGGGACCTGCTACTAGGCTAATTCCATTGCAGCATTCACCTAAAGAAACGCTAGTCCGTTATTACTCTGGAACATGGGCGGCATTGCCTCCCCTAGCACAACCGTCCCTGTCCCCTGCCCAACACCTGGGCCGTGGTGCATCCCCCTCCCACCTCTGGCCAGCTTTCATAAGTCTCTCTCTCTCTCTCTCTCTCTCTGTTCTGAAAGTGTCTCTAGTTATTTATTATGATCAAATCGGAACTCAAGCAGTGCAGTTATTATTAAACATTTAGATTATGGTAGCATCTGCAGGCCAGCCAGGCGAGGGACCCATTGCACTAGGGGCTGCCCAGACATATAGTAAATGATGTATGTTTATGGCACACAAACAGAGAAGTTAGAAAAAACATAAAATACTTTTGCTGGAAGTTTGAAAGGTAGCATGACTTTATTTCTTAAAATCCAGAACCTTAACAGACGAGAACCCACAACAGAGAGACAAAGCAGGCTGCTCCCTAAGGCAGAGCGGTACAACTCCCCACTTACCCTAGGCTGGCTCTTTGCTGAAAGACCCAGATTGGATGCTTCCCTACAACACCCCCCAGCCAGGAAGCAAGTCCAGGAAACCCCTCATACTTACAGTGATAGCTTGTAATTTTCATACTGTATCCCAGGGTAGTCAATAGGTGGACCGCAGGCCAAACTTGGACTGCCAGACACTTTTGAACGGACCCCAAAATCTTTTTTATTTACTTATTATTATTATTATTTTTTATTATTATTTTTTCTGGAGTCTGGAACTTGACCAAGAAATTTGGACCTTACAAAAAATAATTGACTACCCCTGCTGTACCCCGCACACCCTAAAGAACTTACAGCCTAAACGACAAGACATGGCAGGTGGATGAGAAACAAGAGGGCAGGGTGGGAGATAGCATAACAACCATAATAGGCTGTGCACAATTCTTAGCCAATCACAACTCGCCACCCTCCTAGCTGCTCTCAGGGCAGAGCAGGTGGGTATGCCGCTCGCATCTTCACAGGTTCGCACTGTCCTCTGCCAGATGACAGCCTTGCCATTTAACATTGCACCCTGAGGGTGCAAGTTGGAACAGCATCTAAAAATAAAACCCCAGCTAATTCGTGGTCCAAACAGATAGCACTGGGACACAGCCATCTAGGATGGGATCAGGAACAACTTCAGAAGACAGCCGGCCTGGGCCAGGGCCAGGGGATCTCTCCTTTGTTCCTCTATGGCCTGTCTGTGATCCCACCAGACCAGAACTGAGAGCTCCTGGGATCCAGGGGAGACACTCCTTACCCGGCCACATCACCAGCACTGCCTGAGGCACCATCATTGGGCATCGCTCAGTCCAAAGAGGATCAAAGCAGTGACCTCAAACTGCCCTCCAAGAGGTGGCCAAGTAAGATTAAGGGTACGTCTACACTGCAAAAGAAAACCTGCAGCACTGGGTTTCAGAGCCCAGGTCAATTGACTCGGGCTGGTGGCGCTCGAGCTGCAGGGCTAAAAATAACTCTAGCCATTTCTACTCAGGCTGAAGCCTGAGACCCTCCCCCAGAACCAGGTTTCAGAGCCCAGGCTGTGCCCTGGATGCAAATGTCTATACTGCTATTTTTAGTCCTGCAACCCAGGTCAACTGACCTGGGCTCTGAGACTCTGCACTGCAGATCTTTTATTGCAATCAAGACATACCCTAGGTGACAACAGTGCCTCCGTGAATGGAGCAAGCTGGAGACCTGGCTCTGACACTGACCAGCCTGGGCAAGACACATCCCCCCTTGGTGCCTCAGTTTCCTCATTTGTACAATAGTGGCTGGGGATTTCAGGAGCCTAACTCTCTTAGGCCCTTAGTGACAATCCCAACCAGTGATATTCTCTCCCCGCTGTAAAGCGCTTTGAGCTCCACAGAGCGGAGAGTTGTTGTTAAGCTGGAGAGTGGCTCAGTCTGGACAGGTGAGGGTACAGGTGGCAGGCAGAAATGCAGCTCTCACTTGGCCAGAACATAGGCAAACTGAGAAGAGAAAATGTCACTGCATCCTGTGGCCATCAGGGGGAAATGGGGGGAATAAATCATAGAATCATAGAATCATAGAATATCAGGGTTGGAAGGGACCTCAGGAGGTCATCTAGTCCAACCCCCTGCTCAAAGCAGGACCAATCCCCAATTAAATCATCCCAGCCAGGGCTTTGTCAAGCCTGACCTTAAAAACTTCTAAGGAAGGAGATTCTACCACCTCCCTAGGTAACGCATTCCAGTGTTTCACCACCCTCCTAGTGAAAAAGTTTTTCCTAATATCCAACCTAAACCTCCCCCACTGCAACTTGAGACCATTACTCCTTGTCCTGTCCTCTTCTACCACTGAGAATAGTCTAGAACCATCCTCTCTGGAACCACCTCTCAGGTAGTTGAAAGCCGCTATCAAATCCCCCCTCATTCTTCTCTTCCATAGACTAAACAATCCCAATCACAGCTGCATGGGCAAGGAGCCACACTGCAAGCCTCTCATCAGTTGGTGCCTGTGATTGCTCAGCACCACTGGGTACCAGAAGCCAAGGCATGTGTGTGTATTCCAGATGAGTTCCTGAAATCCACCCCAGGGTAAGAACAGAGCAATAATTTTAGCTCAGGAGTTTGAACCCAGCATGTAACAAAAAACAAATATGTGACGTGCTCCCTCCAGACAAGAAGCAGCTGTTCCCACGCATGGCAGACAAGAGAAGTGACAGGGCCATTTTATGCCCCAAGGGCGCTGGAAATGGGGATGCAAATGCCACTGAAGACCAAAAGCAAGATCTGATTTTGCATGGGTCCTGAGCCTGCTTGAACAGAGACAAAACAGGCAAACAGCAGGGTTTAGGATGACCAGACAGCAAATGGGAAAAATCGGGACAGGGGGTGGGGGGTAATAGGAGCCTATATAAGAAAAGACCCAAAAATCAGGACTGTCCCTATAAAATTGGGACATCTGGTCACCCTAGCAGGGTTATACTGGGAAAGCTGACACACCTTGAACATGGCAGCTGTTGTCACAGCTCAGCCTCCACAGGGCACTGACAGACGCAAACAGGAACCGAGACCCACAATAACAAAGAGAGAGATTGTGAGCACAGGCCAGTGCTTAAGAAAGTGTGGGCTTAATTTCTGTGAGGTGTATACAGCTCTCGCTAGCCAGGGAGCATTCCCAAGGCTGGTTCTTTCCTGTGACGAACATTGACTGCAAACATAGGTCCAATAATTCACTGACATCGCAGCTCTACCTTTGATAGAGACATGGAGACTGCAGTGTCCACTGGACTTGGCTTTTTCCCCACCATGTCCCTTTGCTCCTACTCTGAGCTGTGCTGAAAGCATCCAAGTCTTGGCTCCTCGAGCACTCCCCCTGTCGGTACCAGTGATAGGGCCATCCCGGTGGTCCTAAATTTTCCAAGCTAGGTGCAACCCTGGATGTAGCAGAGGATCTGATGTGAGCGATGGTCTTCGTAATGAGAGGTGGTCCAGAAATAAGGATGGCAGGGCTGGGTGGCATAGACTGTTACCCTGGCAGTGCGGATGGGGCTGCTGGTGCATCCAGTGTATAACATCAACTCTGAGTCATTGTGTGTGCCGTTTGCCCCAGTGACACTTCTGGTTAAAAATGCGCAATTTTCTTTTCCTGTTCCAGCTTCTGAGCAACCATGGTAACCATAGAAACAAAACCAATAAAAACCCTTCCTTTTATTCCCCCCCCCCAACCCCACCGCCAAAGAGGTTATAAATCAGGATCCAGAACTAAATAGTCTGTTAAGTGCATGTTAAGATGCAGGACTCACGATCAAGCAAATGCAGAGAAAACAGCAATTGGACTTGTTCACGAAATCTTGTGGTGCTGTCCAAAAAGCCTAGTAAAAATTCCCCTGCCCTCCAGGAACAATGACCCAGGCAGTACAGATCTGACTTGAAAAGTCTGTCCCTGCCTTGTAGCTATCACGATATTTGCAACTGAGATTGCACGTTCGCTTGTTATTTAAGCCAAATGTACCAAGAACAGGTTCCACCCTGCTGGGATAGCAATCAATTGCAGCAACATGATAGTAACAAAATGTAGGAGAGCAGAAATGGACCTTCTCCTCTTCTGCCAAAGGACACATGTTAGGGTCAGGTTCAGCTAAATGGGCAGTGGGGAGACAGTCAAAGCTCTAAAGCAGGGGTGGCCAAACTGAGCCTGAGAAGGAGCCAGAATTTACCAATGTACAGTGCCAAAGAGCCACAGTAATACGTCAGCAGCCCCCCCTTCAGCTCCCCACACCCCACTCCCAGCGCCTCCCACCCACCGGCAGCCCTGCTGATCAGCGCCTCCCCCTCCCTCCCCATCAGCTGTTTTGTGGCATGCAGGAGGCTCTGGGAGGGAGGGGGGAGGAGCAAGGGCATGGCAGACTCAGGGGAGGGCACGGAAAGGGGTGGAGTGGGGGCAGGGCCTGTGGTAGAGCCAGGGGTTGAGCCGTGAGCACCCCCCGGCACACTGGAAAGTTGGTGCCGGTAGCTCCAGCCCCGGAGTCGGTGCCTGTACAAGGAGCCGCACGTTAACTTCTGAAGAGCCGCATGAGCCTCCAGAGGCCCAGGTTGGCCTCCCCTGCTCTAAAGATTCAGGGGGAAAGTTCTGCTCTTGCAAAGGAGCAAAAAAAGCTACGGCAGCAACCCACTGCTCTCCTCATCCCTTTGCAATCCACGCCAGAGAGCGATCCGATTTTCCCTTTGAAGTTCAAGTCCATGGGTTAACACCTCCTTGCACCAGATCATTTCTATTTGCCTCTCTCCAATCCACTTTGGATTCCTTTCTACCCCCACCTTCTGAAAGTGACTGACGCGGGCTGCCTTTCATTCCCCATCGCTTGCATTCCTTTGTTCATGGGCGTAGCACCACCTCGATAATAAGCCTAGGTCCTGAAGGATTTATAAAACATAATATACCCTCTGCTTTGTTCAAACATGCAGTGGCATAGGATGATTTGCACACCATAATAGTGCTTTCCCTATCTGCAATTACACAGCTGCTGCACTGCTGGCAGGGCTGTTTTGCTCACTTCACTCCGGGGTCAGCTTCCAAGAGGAAATTGCCATTCACAGACACTGCACTAGACCGAAACTATACTGTTGCTTTCCATTTTCCACTCGGCTTCTTCCCTTCTCTTTTTTATTTTAAGAAGCAGTCACTAGAGAAGTGTTTCACGTACAGAAAGAGGGAGTGTTCTATGTACACATGGTAAGCCAGTCCCAGAGAATTTACCATTTAAATAAGCAAGGTGGACACAACGCAAAAAGATTAGATTATAAAATCCTTAAACCATAATCTGCATTTGCCGTCCCAGTACGGCTTGGCAGGGACGGCATAGGCCAAGTGTTCCATTATTACAGAATTCATTTAGGATTCATGGCAAGGCCGCCAGCCGGCCACAAAGAATTCATTTGCTATTCATGCCCATGTCACGTGAGCGATATTTCCATAGGTGTTCATTCCATGATAATTTAACACTAGATAAGCTCCTGCTTTAAGGGACACTTGAAATGTTGCCACTGGGGTGCCATCGTTTTACCAGGGCTCGCTGTAAAACATGCACTTGTCAGAGTATCTGTCAGAAATCATGGAAGGATTCTGTAGCCTCACTGCGCTTTTACAATATAAGCCTTTTGAAGCTCACACGTGGGATGTTTCCCTACCAGAGTATGCCTCCTTTGATCACGCATGCACACTGCTTTGCTGTTGTTTTGTGATGGCAGGTTCGCTTATACACCTTGGGCTGGGAATGCTGATTTGTTAACGTGGGGCTCCTCACGTACGCTGGGCCGCAGGCAGTGGGTTACTCTCATAAATTCATTCCTGGGCACTGAGCTGCACTTACTGGTTTGTTATTGTAGGGTTGCGTTGGAACAGTGGTGTGTTCGTGTAGGGTTGATCACGGGCATTGATGTAATTACTTGTGGGGGGAGGGAAGGAATAATATTGATTGTGAAGAACACACAAATAATGGGGAGAGTTTTAGAACAGAAGGGAAGAACCATGTAGCTCCCACTTTTCCTTAGGACACTCTGCGTTTGCCCCTGGTTCACTGTTTCTGCCCTCTTCCTGCTGTTGCCACCAGCCCTGCTGCTGCTGCAAACATCCAGCTGAGATCGAATAAGCAGGGAAACACCACTGTGTGTCACAACAAACGTGCACTGGGGATGAGGGGCTGGTTGAGAACTAGAGGCTAAACTGAAGAGAGAACCAAACCCGACCTACTAAGAAGCCAGATTTCCATCCCCACCTCTGATGCCTACAGATCTTCTCCTTCCTCTCATGAATCTAGTCTCCCATGTCATGTTTGCAAATCAACAGAGAGCCCTAAACTGCAGCAGAGGATTTGCGCAAGGGTCTGAGACAGGACAGTGAAAACTTTTCCTCCTGGTGCAAACAGGGAGCAAGATGAACAGACAGGTGTCTGGAAAGGGAGGGGAAAGGAGAGGGACTCTTCCCCTGCATCATTCCTGTAAGTGCAGGCCACATGGAGTTCTCCCACTGCATTGTCGCTCTCTGTTACAGTTAAAGCCACGGGTTGATGCCAAGAAGGTAGAGCCTGCTGTCTCCTGGACTTACAGTGGGAGATGCCGCCTGACCCAGACTGGATCTGAGGTCGGGGCTGCAGCCCAGCTACAAATGTGGCAAAGGGGTGGCCACGCATGTGGCTGAGATGAGCGCAGAAGCCTGATGGAGCCCGACAAAGATGAGGCATGCATCCCCATCACGTCACTCTGCAGCCGGGCACCTTTCGTCTCCAGCCTGAACAGTACAACAAAGAGCAGGATAATCCCACAGGCAGACGGCACAAGCGGAGAGGCACCAATAACGTCTCGATAGCTGGCAGCTTTGAGTCCCTTTAAAAGCACTTCAGTGGCAAAGGTTATTCTAAGTAGAAATTACCCCAGGCAGGCAGCTCGGAAAGTCTGTTGGCACTCAGGAAGGAAAGCCCCGTCTGCAGAAATCAGCACCGTTGTTGGAGCTTTGGCAGGGGGGTCCTTGGCAGCTCTTGCAGTCCTTCTGGGGCCTTTGAGGGAGGTCACAGAGCCCAGAGAGCGTCCCTAGGCCAAGCGGAAGTACTCCTGTTTTCCTATAGCCCTTGATTAGCGTTCCAGCATTCCCCTCCTCGGACACTGCCCTTTGCCTTTCAGTCAGTGGTATGGGCAGCGTCCTGGGCCAGGCCGACACCCTCATCTGGTGGCCAGGATCAGGCTTAGGCCTAGGCTCATTGTGGGCCCTGGAGCCCTTCATGGTGGAGAAGAGACAGGACTGGATTGCAGAGAACGTAAAGGGGACACAGGCACCGAGGCTCTCTCTAGCTCCATCACTGACTAAACCCAGCCAGTGTTGACTAGCATCTCTGCTGGGTCTTTTCTTTCTGCAGATCTGGACCCCTCTCTGAGCCGGTGGGTCATTGCTAATATTTCAGGACTCCACCCTATCCCTAAAACGTAGCGGGTGCAGCCCTGGAGGCCCCAGTGCGTCGCCAGTCAGATGTGGGAAAGTTAACCGGGCAGGTGAGAAAATTTGTGCGGTGGGGGAACAAGAGCTGTCTAAGGCCAATCCCTCTATCCCGGGGGGTGAGCCCACCTGGGCAGGGTTAGCCAGCGGTGCAAGAGAGGGATCCGTGCAGAGGCCACTCTGCCAGGGGGCTGATTTTAGCCTCAGAAGCTCATTTATCACCACTTGCCCTGGGTGAGCAATGGAACCTGAGTGATGCTAGCTCACCGATGCTGTCTCCATGAGGGCAGCTCAACTCTTGAGCCAAATGCTCACTCGCTTCTCCCACCGATGGGCATTTCTCCCCCAGCTGCTGCTTTCCCTCATAGCCTCAAACACCCACTGAGAAGGTCAGCTGCAGAACCAACCAAGCGGACAACCGGTTGGGCACATTAGCTTGTCTGTCTGTGAGCTACCAGGAGCCACTGCTGGGCCCCTGCAGCCTAGGGTTGTGGGCCTCAACAGACACTATGCTACAACCACCCACTCCTGCTGAGCCTGTCTACAGACAAGCAGTCCCCAGTGCCCGGCTGGGTGTGAGCTGCTTGGCATAAACATGCCCTGCCGCTGGCACTATTTATAGCTCGCCCCAAGCCCCAAGGAAGCTGTGTTTGAGATCTGGGAGGCCTGACCTTGGGCAGTCCAGGGTGATGTTAGCAGGAGACAAGCTGGGAGAGCAGAGATGCAGCAAAGCAGCTTCTTAAATGCACGCATGGGAAGGGTGTCGTTTCCCGCCTCCCCCACCCCCCGCCAGGTAATAATCCTGCTGGTATTTATAGTTGGGGGCTCCACACAAGCTATCCAAATGCTACCATGGCAATAGATTATTAATACGCTATGTAAAGCCTAGAGCCGACAAGAGCCTGCAGGGCAGGTCTCTGGCAGGGGCTGTCCGACAGCTAACATGGAACGGAAGAAAGGTCTTCGGGCACCATTTAAAAGCAGGAAAGGGGAGAATCCCAGCAGAGCTCAGCTAAGCAGGGCGGGACTGGTGTGGGGGCGGCTGCTGTCATTAAAAGAACAAGTCAAACCCAAGCTGTGGAATAATGCTGGTTGGCAGAATCAGGGTTTTAGCCACAAAATCCCGCCCAGATTCCAGCCAAGGTAATGCCACAGACTTTCCCTCTGGGGGCAATGAATCTGGGGGTAGCCCTGCCGTTAACCAGAGGTGGCACCATGTCACTCAGACCTGTAGTCCTGCTCAAAGGGAAAAAATTATGGGGGGATTGGTTACCAGCCCCCTGCATTGCACTCCACACCCACACGATGACACTCACTACTGATGATGTGCTGGTTCAGTCACTGGGAGTTCAGACAGTAATTTGGGCAGCCTCGTGTCCCTTCTGCATCCCAGGGAATGGTGCCCACGACCCAAATACACGAGACAAACATATGAATCACTTGAGCAAGGATAGCTGCTTCGCTCTGTTGTCTTTTGAGCTGCTCAGATCCAAAGAGACGAGTGATCCTCAAGGCAGAAAAGAATCCAGGTCAGGAAGCATCCACTAACGATGAGACATTATCTGCTCCTGCACACTTCCTGCCCCCAATCGGACTGACTGGGGCCGCAAACGCAGACCGCATGCATCTAGGTTTATGTGTGCATCCCACACACCCCCAGCCAAGTGCTGGAAAAAGGCATCACAATCCAGCAGGAGCAGTCCGACAACTGCTCTCTGGGCTGCTCCTGCGGCTGCTGCCGGGAGATTTTCTTTCTGCTCAGGAGATGGCTTTTCACAGATCTTCCACCTCTCAAGCCAATTGCCCCCTCCCCAAAGTCTCCAGTAACTTCACTGCAGATGACCACCCACAGGTCTGTATAAGGGAAAGCTGGACTCTTCCAAAGGGCTTAATCCTGCTTCTCACTGAGTCAATCTGCCTTTGTCTGCCGGTCGGTGCTGCAGGCAGAAAATTTGCTGGTTTGGTGAAAATCCACAGCTCAGCAGAGGTTGATGCAGGGCTGCAGCATGGTCACCTGGCTACAGCAGTGGCCTGGGGAGGCACAAGACCTGGGGTCTTGTCCCAGCTCTTTTCCTGATCTGTTTTGTGAGATTGGGCAAATCCCGTCCCTACTCTATGTCTCAGTTTCCCCTCCTACCCTTTGTCTGCCTGGAGCAGGGATGGTCCCTATGAGTTTGCACAGCACCTAGCACAATGGGGCCCTGATCTCAGCTGCAGCCCCTAGGCACTACTGCAAGGCGAACAATAATCAAAGCAGGTTGACTTGAAGCTAAGGAGTCACAGCGATTGTTTCAGGAATAACTTCTTTAATTTCTTCTTTGAAGCAGGTTCTGCTGGGCATTTTGCTTTGCAATTTTCATCTAATGATGTAAAAACACCCCCCCCCACATCCCACCCATTCATCTTCTTGCCTCAGAATTGGGATGAAGATCTGGATTTGTTAGCATCGGGCCTAGCACTGGCAGCTACAGCTTCCCCAATGAAATATTTAGACTGATGAATATTTCACAGCACAAAGAGGTCTCTGCGAAGCACTTCTTTCTCCTCACTTATGTCAGGCACATTAGTTTTAATGATCTAGGCTTCCTCTTAATTATGTTAGTACAAATCCCCTACAATCTCACTGTTTCTTCTGGAAATGATCCATGAGCCACTCAAGTTCTTACTCAGAGCTAAAAGGCTGAGGTGTGAGAGGTTGGCTTGGGGGGGCAGTGGGTTTGGCCACGTTTCCAGAAGGGGACGTGCAAATGGGACCAGTTTATCAATGAGCCAGTAGAGATAAATACATAATGGCTTTGGATTGGGTTTTATACTAAGTGCTATGCAAGAACTAGGTAGGATAATCGTTATATTGAGTAAGAAGAGGCCAGTGGACTTCACATTTCTTTGGGAAGATGGCACATATCTTCAGACATGCCTTTGTTATGCGATTGGACAGTGCCTAGCACAACGGCATCCTGGTCCTAGGTGCTATCGCAATACAAATAATTAACGATGTCCTTGCATGACATGACCCTTGGCCGCACACTAGGCGGTGGGGGAGAAATGGCTGCCACTCACTCCTGGGCCAACAGAACCTCCCTGTTCCCAATGGCTCCCAGACATGGACCTAGGACCCCCTGAATCTCTCCACAGGGTCAAGGGCAGGAGTGAAGCCATGCGGGCAGCTCAGGCTGGATGACACCACAGAAAGGCATGTCAGCACTGGCCCAGACTAGGACACTGGTGAGGAGGGAAAGCAGTTTTTTTGCTTTCCAGGAGGAGGAAGGGCATCCTTTTGCTGTTGGCTCCCTGTTCAGCGGGATAGCCCTCCCAGAGGAAAGTCAGGTCGGGTTCAGGTCTGGCCTACTTCCCTGTATATACACACACACACCCACGATCAGCTGCTCTCCCTGAGGGGTGAAAAGAGCTTTAGAAACATTCAGAACACCCCTAGGGAGGAGAAAATTGTGTAGGAACAGAGATAAGTGGCTTGTCCCAGGTCCCCTAGCAAGTCAGTGTCAGATCAGGCGTAGAGAACCCAGGAGTCCTGCCTCCCTCTTCTGTAGTCTGGCCACACTCCTGCCCAGCCCAGCTCACCAAACTGCCACTCTTGGCCAGCAGAAGAGTCTAGAGGGAGCGTGGAGACTCTCAACGATACAGCTCAAGTGCCTTGAGGTGCAGTGATTTGCTGCTCCTCATTTCCGAGAGACAGGAGTCACATGTTCGGGGGAGAACAATTCCCCCATTCCCAGGATGCTGTGTCACTTCTCGAAGAGGATTTCCAGGTGTTCTTCCCACAGAGCTTTGGGCATCTCCTTCTCTGAAAGTGCTGCAGTATTCCACCAGCAGTGCACCCAACTGCTATTGATGCGGGATAGCAACCTATGGTAGGTCCAGCAGGGAGGTATTTTCTTTTTGTTTGTAAGTAAGAGTCTATTCTGTTGTGGCTCGTGCCCTCGGAGTAAAGGAAACAACAAAGAAGACAGGAGGCCACCGAATGATCGGCTTGCAGAGTTCTTCAATAATTAATGCACATGCAACGACATGATAGGATTAAAGCATCCAGGCCTCGTGGTCAGTTTGATGCCGTCTGCCTTTCAAGCTTGCACCTGGAAGGAGCCTCATCATCTCGCTGGTGAATTGTCGTTTGTTATTAGGCCAAACCAATGTCTTAAAAAATCCCACAGGGAAAGAGAGATGTGGCAACCTCCCCCTGCAGCATCATTCCTATTTAACAACTGGAGGACAGTGGATTATCAGCAAAAGAGTTTATATATCAGAGCTGATCCCTATTGCATCTGCATGAGTTGCTTCCCTGGCCAGGACTATTGCTAAGGGCCATACCCCTGCCACAAACTGTCCGTGCACCATTGTTCTCCATCAGGGACAAGAGTCTTCCTCCCACCAGTTGGAAGATGTGCAGGGAATCAAGCAGTAATAAAACAGCGTGACAGCAACTGGCCCAGCACTGAGAGCATTAGAGGCAAATTGGGCTCATAATAAAATACATGAGAAGGGGAGTCAAATGCTGGAGAGGACTGTATCCAGTGGGAACGCCTTAAGATCATAGTATTCTGGAGGGAAATAATAAATAGAACTTTCAAGACAACTACATTGAGCTCCCGCAGTGATTCTGTTGGATTACAGTCCAAAGGAGAATTCTGGCTTGGGCAAGGTCCCACTGCAAACACCATTACCACTAGCAACCAGATGTGGGAGAGCTCATTTCTGGAAAAGAATGGATCTCCCAACGTTATTAGTGTGGAAAAATAAAAGATGGGGAAATCCTTTTCTATGGAAAAAAGTGACAGACAGCCTTAAATCGGGATCACGTAGATTTGATTTTTTTAACTTTACTTTTATAATTTTTATATAAAATATAAACACATAATAAAAAACAACCGCTATGAATACATGCACAAGATGGAAATACCATATAGATAACAACATTCAGTATTATTTATTTGTAAAAACCTGGGGGGAAAACCCAACAAAAACAAACAAAAAACCCAGCGTAGAAGTCATACAGGGCATCAATAATTAAAGTGACTAAATAGATTAATCAGTGAGAACATAACCTCTGAGTATCAGGGACTAATATATACTAAACTGAGAAGTGTACAATCGTTTCATGTGTAACCAGACATCATCAGATTTTTTCCAAGCGTTCCTATGAGACAGAGTCATTTTTTCCATTATTGTCGTAGTAGAGAGCTCACTAAGCCAGTCTGCGTATGAGGGAGGAATTGCAAGATTTCCATTTTCTCAGAATAACTCTTCTGGACACTAAAGAAGTTACTGCAATCCATTTTTTAATGGTAATACCGTAGACAAGCTTGGAGAAGGAAAGTTAGCAACACTTACAATCTTTAAGAGCGCACTGAATATGGTGTTCCAGAACACATGCATTTTTGACAGGTATAGTGTGTGTAAAAGTTTGGCATGTGGCTGTTTGCATCTCTAACATTCGCTGAGGGCTACCAATCTAGCTTTAACAAACATGCAGGAATTCAGTAGTACCTTAAACAATATCTTGTTCTGGAAGAATTGCAAGGATAAAGAACTTGGAGTATCTTTCACATTAAGCCAGACATCCACCCTGGTTTCTGCTGTGATAGGAAGGCAAAGTTCTTTTTCCCATATCAAGTAGATTTTATAATGCACAGTTACCGTTTTTGGAATCAAAACAAACTACACAGAAATAAATGGATCACCTAACCAAAATGGGTCTTTCAAAGGGTACCAAATACAGACTATATATAAGATTTGTTAATACTTGCCTGGAAAGGTCATGTATATTCATGACAAAAAATACACAATAGATCCATAATGCTGTCTACGTGGCAGGCAATATCCAGGCAGTATACTGGGGAACAGCATGCAAAATTGCAGAACCTCTCCCCCCACACACCCTCTCTATGGCGGCTATTAAAGAAAGCTCGTTACATACAGGATAAAGAGATCTCAAGCCAACGCTGCTACAGCCAAACAATTAAGCTGTTAAAGCAGAGGAAAGGTGGGTATCGGCAGCATTACATGGAAACTGGCTCATTTCATTAGTTAAAAGGCTAAGCAACAACTGGTTGCGAGTGTGCACCCGCTGCCATGCTTGAGAAGTCAGCCAGGCAGGGCCCCAATTAAATGGAACTATGGCTCCCTCAGGGAGCGCTGCAGTGGAATAGTAGCGCTTTGGGGAAAAAAGAATAATTTTCTCACTTCTTGCCAGTAAATAATACATCAACATGGCAGATCAGAAATGAAATGATCATTGGAAATGCTGGGACACGTGCGTGCCAGCTATTAATAACGTGTCTGCCCGGCACTTCTGTCCACTTGATTAATTATGTATTGAAGAGAAGGTAAGCCACCACCTCGCTCAGGGGTTTATTTGGTGTAAATTAGGCGACGAAATTCACTCTGATCTGTGTGGAAAGCAGTATTGCGAAAGCATAATTAAATAGATGGAAAGGCACCTTCCCAGGTGTCAGAAGGGAATGAGGAATAAAGAGGCTGTCAACAATAAATGTGACTGCAAGATCACATTGGTGGGGTTGCGTGCATCGGACATGTTGCAGTAGCCAGGAATCAGAGAAGGACCCTTGTCCATGGGGTGAAGAGAGCATTCCCAGCAGCTGCATGTGCAGAGCTGGGAGAGGCCTTCCTTGGTTGAATGCTACACTGAGGTGGAAGTAGCCAAATCAGTAGGAGCCTTGCTGAAGTGGTCTCACCTGGGAGTTGCCTCCATCTAGTTAATGGCATGGAGCAAGCCATAGAGGAGTAACATGGAGCGTCATTGTCTGAGGGCCAGAATCTGCCCGTTGAAACATTAGTCTCTTCTGGGCCATCTTTGAGAGCACACAGATCAGACACAGGGTTTGGGAGCAAGGAGACGTGGCTGAGAACAAGGGATGGCCATCAAGGGGTACAGCTGTATGCAAGGCAGCTCCTGGATGTGTGGAGGTCATCCATGAAGTTTGCTTCCGACCTGACTCCTTTCCAGTCTGAGATTAAATACACAAATGCCTTTACCCTCTAAAGTGCAGTCAGATTGCTAACCCATTGGCTAGTCACTTCCCTGGTATTAAAGTCAGCAGCTTCACAGAAAATCATTTGCATTTCTTTTTGATCTGAGCCTTATCATAATCTCCTCATGCCGCACAGCAGCCCCTGCTCTGACTCACCGATAAGCAGCGCTCCCTGACACGTGCAGATTCCTTCCTGCCCAATCGGCATCGTCAACTCCAGCACCACAGGTCTCCAACCCAGCCTCTGCACTACCCCTAGTTGTGGGCTTCTAGTTCAGCACCATGCTGATGGGGGAGTCCAGCTGGGAAGTAAGGACACTTCAATCGGATGGCAAAACCTTTGGGGTGCTTATATTCGCCCTTCAGCACATAAGTGCCTTTTTTATGCCAATTTTAGAATCCAAGGGTGGGACTTGGGGAGCTCTTGACTGGGAAGTTGCTTCAAAAACTGGACGCTTGTAATCTTCAACTGTTCTCAATGATAGAACAGCAGGCCCACCTTAATACCTCACCGTCATCCCTAGAATCACAGCTATGCAAGCAGAAACCTACAGACCAACCAGAGGGTCACACATTCTGCCTCAAGAAAACCCTTCTGACTGCAGTAAATGAAAAACACTTAGAGATCAGCATCTGTTGACACAGGTCTCCACAGGACCACAGTCGAGTCACGTGAAGAAGAGTGGTAGGATCAGACCCAGTGAGCATCCAACACCTTATGAACAAGAAACCTTTGACAAATGTGTTGGGCCAAAGCCATTCCTGTGGTTTAATTCCAGGAAAGTCAGTGCAGTGACACTGCGGAGTTTTGTTTCCCTGAAGATACCCCCCAATGCAGTGTATAGGTAGGTTTACTCCTATATGAGGAAACAACTCTGCCTGACCAGTATACATTTCCTGTATTCCTCACCCTTCATGGCGAAGGATCTTTGCATGCAAACAGGATCTCTTTCAGAATTAGTCAACTCCTGCTGTTCATTTCCTGCACAAGAAGGCCTCATTCTCTTGTTTGTGACATCATCACCAGGTCCACTTCAGCCATATTGCGATGCCACAGACGGAGCGTTATGGCCTCAGGTGCAGAGAAAGCAATAAGAGCAGAACGCCTTCACAACGCAGATCCCGTTAGCATGCAAAACCCTGAAAGGAGAAGAGGAAAAGACCCAGCAGGAAAGAAGCTGAATTGCTTCTATATACATAGCTTCTCCAAGGTTACCAAGCTGCTCTTCGAAAGCATGATGCTATAACTAAAGCTAGAACCGAAATCAACAGGCGTTCCACACGCAGAGAGCTGGCAGAGCAGACCACCATGAGCAGGGTACTGCCCATCACACACCTGGTGTATGTGTAAGAACTCTGAGAACAAACCCTTGTGGCTTGCACAGGTCACCTTTCTTGCAGCTGCACAAACCCCTGGAGATGCTTTGCATCCAAAGAGAGCCCAAACTGTTGCAGTCTATCATCAAGTTCTCAACCATCGCTTAATAATAGTTAGCCCTCAAAAGGGACATATTCATCACATGGTAGTTATTAAATGCTGAGTGGAGATGACAGGCTGGGGCAGCAAGATGTATAGGCTTTAGACACAGTGATTGTATTAGCCTGGTGATAGATATCTACTTTACCGCAATGGGGGGATATTGCTTCATTTCAGAAAGATGAATAGGCTGCAGCCCAATGAAGCCAGAGGTATTAGAACCTGCATAAATGTGCAATTTAGCCTTCTCAGCATCTGGGGGGAGTAATGGTGCGTGCAGTCTGCACAACACACTGTGCCCGGTGTCAGCCATGCAAAGCAGAAGAAGTGTGAGCACTTTCCCCCTGTGCTTTCACTTGGCATCGCCCCAGAGCTGAGCCCCAGTTCCCCTCAGGATAGGAGGTTCCCATGACATGGAAATCTGGTTCTGGCAGTTGAATTCTAGCTTGGCCTGACTGATGGCTCAGAGCAAAGATCACGACAGAAGCAAGCAAAGCAGCTGCTGAACGTGTAAGAAAGCCAAGGGTTCGTGCAACAAGGCTCTGGATATTTAGTGTCATGTGCCTTTCTGCATTCCTCTGTTTAGGGACTTGGTGAGAGAACTGGAGAATTTTGGGCTTGGAGCTTCAGAATGCAGCCTGTCACATGACAGCAAACCACCCACTGCCCCCTTGCTGAGTTGAACCTGTGAGGGACTGAAAGAACAAGCTACCTCGCTGACACTTTCCCCCTTGCCTTCTGTAAGCAGCCCTGACCGGGGATGAATGAGCTGGGCTCAGCACCTTGGCCCAAGGGAGGAGGAGAAGGAGATCCAAAGTTCTTGCAGGAGCTGCTTTATGCACTTGTTACTCATCTAAAGACATTCTGGTAGGCAGTTCATCAGCAGAGACGCTAGAATGTCCTTCAGCATCCCAGGCAAAAAAATCCAACCCCTTGGTACCTATACGGAGATGCACACACAAAACTCTGTATGCACAGCCATGCACACAAACATGCCGGACCTGCATGAATGCACCAAGTCTTTATATACCTCTATGCTTATGGAAACAAAAGTGAAAAAAAGTCATCTTGCCATGAGACAGAAGCAGCACCAAGGGGCAGGGCTGCGACCCAGGAACTAATTCTAGTACTAACACTGATTCTCCAGTCTTGGGCAAGTCTCTTCCTCCCTCCGGGTGTCAGCATTGCCCTCTGTGAAGGAGATCACTCTTCCCTCCTCACTGGCATGTTGCAAGGACTGGCTACTACCCACAACGTGCAAGGAAGATGGAAAGAGCAATATGAATACTAACTAGTTGTAACAGGACTGCAAGGTAGTGAGTCCAAAAAGCAGCCTTCTGTCCCAGTCACCCAGTGGGAGAATCCCCATGCAGGGTCCTGGATTTTCCACTCTTCTGGTTTGTTTCCATGTATTCAAACTTTCACTGAGCATCTTGGATGGGACTTAGACTAGGGTGGGGAGGGGAAACAGCCCCATGCATAAAACAAATGAATAAATTACTACCCTGTGTATTGTACAACAGACCTGATCAGGAGAATAAGAAGTTAATTCCCTGCATAGATTCACCAATGGCTTTGATTTGAAGGGGCAGTTTAGGAACATAGGATCTGCCATACTGGATCAAATCCATCTAGTCCAGTATCCTGGATCTAACAGTGGCCATGCAAGAAAAGAACCCCACATCAGCAGATGTGAGATAATCTGTCGCCCGCACTGGAACTCATCCTGGTCTCTGATCATTAGAGATTGTCTTAAGCCCTGAAGCACAAGGTTTAATATCCCTTCCAGAATATGTTAGCGTTAACTATCATAACGCTGACATTCTTATTGTAAAGATAAAGTTCCATTATATTCCCGGCCTTTGCGTGGACTAGTCCAGGATTTCAACCCAGGACCTCTCACGCCCTATACCAGAACTGCACCACGAGACGAACAAACCGCTTTCAGAGAAAAATCAGAAAGTGTAAGGGGAAAAAATAAAAAAGGAAAGATATTAAATACTATTGGCTAGAAATCATCTCCTTCGTTCTGGGGAGATTTGGCCTGTCTCTCTCTGTGGCTGTATCATCCTCAGCACCAAAGGAAAGGATTCAGGAAGCAGGATACAGTTGAAGGGCTGGTACCAAAAATAGACAAAGAAAAACAAACGTGATCCATCAAGGCTGTTTGTGAAAATCCAGCTCAGTGAATTTCAGGAAAAGGGCCATTAATCACATGATAAAGTACAGCTACCATCAGAAAAATGACTATGTAGAAATGGCACCTGGCGACCCAACAGATCTGCTCCCAGCATGTATTCCTGTCACATCAGCTCATTTTACTGACACAAACAGATTTGTTTGCTTTCAATAGCCCTGCAGGAGCACTGAGCCGGCTTCTGTTCTGCCTCCTGCATCATTCTGAGAGTCAGCAAGGCTCCAGCTGCAGGACAGGGGAAGTCAGGGGTAGAGAGGCAGCTTGAAAAATAGTCTCCAGACTTCTATCAATGGAGACAATTTGAAACAGGCTCAACAGAGAAGAACAAACAGGGGACCTCACAAGGTCACAGGCAGAGTCGCCTTTCTGACTCTTTGGAACATGCTGGCCAAAATCTTCAGCGCTAGGTGCCCTAAAGATAGGCATCTAAACAAACAAACAAACAAAATACAGGGCACCACCAATCACTTTGATGGGTCCTGTCTGGAATCCTGAGGGTCCTTTTGACACCCCTCTCTATCAATTTTTCCTTATTTAAAAAAATTTGCATTAAAATGGTGCCTCGAAGCAGAGGAATGGCAGTGCCCCGCCACTGCACAAGGCACTGTACGTATCACTGGAGAGATTCCCTGCCCCAAAACAGCTGACAGCCTAAATGAACAAGGCAGACAAAGGATGGGCAGGAAAACAGATGCACACAGAGAAATGATTAGACCAAGGTCACACAGCAGGTCAGTGGTACAGTTGGGGACAGAAAGCAGGTGCCCCAATTCCCAGTCCAGTGACCTCTCCACTGGCCTTTTCTCCTGCAGTTTAACTATGCCTTCCCCAGCCGCACTGTTCAGTCATTGCAAAGATTTAAATGGACCCCTCATCATAGTATCAGGGCAGCTGCAGATGAAGGCCAAACACTATCCCGTTTTTATACAGACACTCCCTTTGAAAGCAGAACCATGAATCCTCCAACGCAACCATGTCTCTTTCTCTGCCATGCTAAGGGAGAGGGCTGTGCCACCATCTTCACCTCCTCCTTGTTTATTACACAGCAGGTGAGAGCGGCAGAGACGCTCCTGAGAGCAGCCCTTCCCCGCTCCTGCTCACTATTGATCTCTGAAATCCTGCGCTCAGAAGCTATTTGAGTTATTTGTCTGCCACTGTTAAAAGACATAAAAACAGGTCGTATTTTCGGTGCCTGCTCCCAGGGAGATTGTTTATCCCCAAACAAATTAATAGTCCCTCTGTGGAGCTGTAAATATGCTTTTATGTAGCATAATAAATTCTGATTAACAACAATCCTATATCAATTATTTGATTACCTTTGGGGTCTGACATGCAGGCTGCAGCAGCTCCAGTCATTAAACAATAAATCTGCTGCAGACTCCACTTCAGCTAAAATACTCCCCCCAAAAATTAAAAATTATTTATAAAATATTCATCCCAGGGGAAAAATACTTAATATTCCTAAATTTAAAAAAGAAATCCATTAATCTGTCCAATGACATACAGCGCCCACGGCTGGGTTATCGAAGTGCAAAAGAGGAGAGAGAGAAAGGAAAGAAGACAGATAAATTAGGTCCAAGCAATTGGAAAGGTGTCTGGCTACTTGGAAATAAATCAATGCTTGGTCTTTCACACCCCAATCTTGCAGAGAGAATGCCCACTGTAGAAACTGTGAAGCTACTCAGGAAAATGCTTCCCTCTGGAGAACAATTGATCACTGCCCTCTGTATAATAGCCTTTACCGAATTGGAAGACTGTTATCAGGTCCCCCCATAATCTTCTTTTCTCATGTCTAAACATGCCCAGTTCTTTCAACCTTTTCTCACAGGTCAGGTTTTTTAAACCTTTTATCATTTTTGATGCTGTCTTCTGGACCTTCTCCCAAGTTGTTCCCATTTTTCTTAAACAACGCAGAAGCCTCACAAATGCCGAGTACAGCACATTAGGTGGACAATATGGACAAACAGGGCGGGAGGATGATGGGACAATAAAATGAACAGTATTTAGCAGAAGTCCTGGTACACCAGCTTGCCCAACCAGTGCCAAGCGGGAGTGGCTTGTACTGCAGAGGAAGGTTTGAAGGAGGGCTTGGAAAGGTGGCAGCTTTCCCAGCGTTGATGGGGAATTGTTTTCCCATGTCAAGGGATACAGCAAGGGAGAGCGTGGGGGTGTTTGAGGGAGAAGTGGATGCTCTAGGCTCACAACATTGGCAGAGTGAACGCAGGAATCAACAGGTGCATTAACTAGTCGAACCAGCAGGTAGGGTGGGGCTATCTGGTAGAGGACCACTGAAGTTTAAATGCTGAATTTAAGTCACGACACACAACTCCAACACAGGCCTCCTTCATTTTTTGCCAGCAACTCCAGAGAATGCAAGTACCAGCTCGGGAGTTCTAACCCAGACTTTACTCTAGGGGGAAGGTATTTTCATGGCAGCTCTCTGTTCCATAGTTAATTGGAGGAAACGATCGACGGACACAAACCCAGCCCTTCCCTTCCAGGAGACCTTTGGCTTTTTGCTTTGTTTGTTGCTTTCTCGGGGTCTGACTGAAGCAGACATGATAGGATATTCCCCAGCCCCCTATACTGAAGCCTGACAACAAACTCAGTTCTCTCAATGGCCTGAAATGAAGGGACTCCAGAGAAAATGAGAACTGTAATAATCAGAGCACTAATCTCCGAGTCAGCAGTGCCAGCTCTCACGAATTTATCATGATATCTAGCTGGACTGCTTGCTTGCCTCACCTTTGCCTTGTCCCATTAGCCGAGGTCAGCAGTACAGACCCATACAGCATGTGTGATCAGCACAACTTTTACAAACAAGCCGGGCTTGATGTTCCTGTTTTGAAAGTGTTTTTCTTCTCCTAGGTGATCTGCCTGCCATGGCTGACAAGCTCCACCGGCCCAACAGAAACAAAGAGAAGTTAAATGACTTGCCCCAGGTCACCCACGCTCTCGCTATATTTGGTGTTTCCTTAAATCTCCAGCTCCTGGAGTCATGTGATTATATACGGTTCTCAAGTATCTTTTTTAATTAGTTTCCAAACCTTGTGATAGCACAGAAAAGCTAAAATATGTGGCGCCAAAACCAGAAGGTAAATAAAAAGAACCCAAAACTTTATTATGATTTAAACTCCTCTGAATTCACGGGGGCAGCAAAGGTGCTGGCTGGAACGCATAGCTGTAAATTGGTTCCTTCAGATTCCAACCGGCAAGTAGATTTTGGAGCAAAGCACCAGGTCCATTGGTCTGCTTACTGATCCTCCAGTAGAAGCCAGGCACCAGTGGAATCATCCTATAATGGCATTTACTGGAATTTTCACTGTGGAAAGGGCTTCAATTTCAGGCTATTCTGGAACACCGGAATCAGGGCACACAAATCTCCCAGCTAGTATTACCACTGTCCTATTTACTCTTATTAATAATACTTTGCAATTGCATAATTACATGGCTGTGTGGTATAGGAAACAAGCCACACCCCATGCTCTGCCCACTAGGCCACAGTATCTCCTGCAATGCCAATCACAGAGCATGACCCCAATCCTGCAAACAATTAACCACATGCATAACTTTACACTCACAAGTAGTCCCAATGAAGACACGCAGTTACACACCTGCTTAGGAGCTCACAGGATTGGGACCTGACAATAGATGACTTGCCAGAACAAACTGGGAAAACTTTCTGATTGTTTCCTTGCCACAGAAAAATAAAGGTTGAAATAGTCTCTGGCCAGATTTTCATATTAAAATATCCCTCACTTGGGCTATATGATGTGCTCCATGCAGAGCTAAAACGTAATGCCAAGTTTTCAGAGGCGCTTCAGCTCAAGCTCTAGATTTGTACCTGAAGTTTTTGTGTGTGGAAACTTTTCCATGTGCAAATCCACACCCCCACATTTGCACATGCAAGTTGGGAACCTGGGTGTATATGTACTCAATCTGCACATTCAAATGCAGGGTTTTATACAAGCAAAAATCTGTTGATATGTAAATAGGGTCTGAATGAATGCTTCCCTGACAGCTCACTGGGAGGGGGAGAGACTTTGAGTGTGTTTATGTAAATACAGTTTGCTCCTGTTCTGCTTAGATATTCAGCACATAGAATGGTGCCAAAGTAATCAATTTTCACTGGTGTTGGGTACAAATCACTTTAGTACTGAATATAGGAGGGAGTGAAATGCTGTTATCAAATTGTTGTAATTATTGTAGGAATACAGGGAAGCAGGACTGTGCTTAACCTGTCCCAAATGAGGGGGGTCACCTTCAGCTGAAAGGACCTTGTTAAGCCAGAAGCTCGAATGCCAAAGCCCTGTGACAGTAAGAGAACTGGGGACAGGTGTCCCATCTAGGAGACTGCACACCATTACCAAGGGTCCTTCCTGGACTGGTTTAACCTGTTCTTCCCCACTGTTTAAAGAAAGAGCTAAATGGGCTTCATTAGGAGCCTCTTTGTTCTTTTAAATGCTCAATCAGAGATAAAAATCAGTTGTGGTGGGACCGTGTTTCTGCTAAGAGCTAAAAATCACTGAGAGCTGAGATCACTTGAGATGGGGCTCTGTTTCTACCCAGTCTGCAAAGAGCTGGAAATTACTAAGAGATTGATGTGCAGAGGTCACAGCAGAGAGGCCGGTGGTAGCAGAAGACAGCTGGCGAACGAGTGGCTGGTGAGACGGAGAGGTGCAGCATGTGGCCAGCAGGGCGGCTGCTGGAGAGGTGTGGCCAGCAGGGCTGCTGGGGGAGAGGGCCAGAGCAGAGCCCCAGAGAGAGGGGCGACAAGTGAGTGCTCCAGCAGCGGAGCGAGCAAGGTGCCTCTTGACACCCCCCCTCCACCCAGGGTGGGAGGTGAATTCTGCAGATGCAGCTCTGAACTCTGGGTCTGCACTGACCAAGGACAGCAGCTGTGAATGGGGTGCACAGAAGGGATGGGCATGCTCAAGGGACTTTTGGGTTGCTGGACTTAAGAACCTGAGGGGAAAAGGACACTGCCCAACTTACTTGGGGGTGGGTCTTTGGCTTAGGGTTTACGTTTATGAACCCTGTTTGTGGTGTTTTCCCAAATTAACGCCGAGTTACTTCCCTACTTTTATTAAGTTTCTTTTCAGATTCTGTGCTTGCGAGAGGGGAAGTATTGCCTCTCAGAGGTGCCCAGGGCCGGTGTGTAATTGTCCCAGGTTACTGGGTGGGAAGCTCGAGATGGTTCTGTATTGATAGAAAGAAACCCCTAGATATTGAACCCGGCCCTGGTTGCTGCTGGCTTCGCCTGGCAGAAGGGTTACAGATACAAATGTCAGAGGCTTCCTTTAAAAACATGGCCTTGTAGTTTCCACCCAGTGCAAATCTTCCCCCTCACCACTCCCCCATTCAGTACATTTCCTCTCTGTGTACTGGCTGAACCAGACCCTTCACTACTGGTTTGGTGTTCTCTTTTTAGTAAGAGAAATGCGCTACTTCCCTATGATGTAATCACACTTGACAGGATACTGGTATTGATAGAGGTTGGAGTTGACACCGTGTCACTGTCAGTAAACTAATCAGAATCCCAGCAAGCCAGGGGGTAATCGGAGCACGCAAAAATTAATTCATTACAAAATAAAGCCAGGGGGTAATAAATAAAAAAAGAGTGAAGGTCACAGAGATACTAGTATTTCCAGAGTGGCTATCTTTTCTCTGACCCTCTACTGAGCCAGAAGACATCTGCAGAGCCTTGGTCTAGTCTGAGGACAGATGGTCAGATGGACACTGCAAAGCAGAGATGGACAAAAATATTTCACAAAAACAAAATTTTTGTGAAAAAAATTCTCACTTTTTGCAAAATTTTTCTTTTCTTTTAAATCAACTTGGAAACAAAATGTTCAGGGTTGCTTCTTTTTCTTTGTTTTTTATTCTCCTCCCTTTCCCATGTCAACATGGAAAACCAGAGAAGGGAAGAACACACACATACACACACCGAAAAAAACCCCAAAACAAAACTGAAATTTTCCATAAAAAATTGTTTCTTTTAAAAACCAGCAGAACAAAAATTATTTTAAAATTTGTTTAATTTTTCACAAAAAATCATTGCTATTTTTTGTGCAGGAGTGGGACAGGGTTACACTTTTCCTTTTGTCAGGCACCTCCAAGTCAAACAGCTGTTACCCCCCCCCCAAAAGATACGCAGGCTAGGACCCTTCTTTCTCCTTGAGATTCAACTAGCTTTGAAGTGTCTCCAAAATGTGACCGACAGCTGCTTTAGGATGTAGCCCCCAGCAGTCCTGCCCTTGCAGCCATCAGGTGAGCTGGCTGATTGTAGCAGAACCTTATCTCCGTGCAGCTACCAAAGAAGACACAGAGATGAGGCTCACGTGTATGAACTGTAACGAGTAGAGCTGTTCAGGAACTGGCATTTCCATTTTGCGGGAAATTCTGTGATTTCAAAACTTGTTTCATTCTGAATCAGAGAGAAAACAAAGAATGTCTAGGTTTCCAACAAAACAAAATTTCCACACAAAAAAATTTGATTCTGGACCAAAATGTTTCATTTCGATTTTGACACTTGTAAAAAAAAAATTAGAAAAGGAATGTCTGAAACAAACCCTGAAACGTTCTGTTCTGAAAATATCGAAACAGAATGTTTCAGCCGTAGCAAAACACCTTTTCCATTGTTCCCCCCCACAACAAAATGGCATTTCCAATGGAGAAAATGTTCTGTTGGAAAATTGTCAGCCAGCTCTACGAACAATACAGGGCAGGTGCGGCCATCTGACTCCTGGCCAAGTGGAAGCACAGATTCCGGTGACGCGAAGTCTGAGCCTAATCAAAACCAGAGACACAAGCTAATGGGTCAAATTTGTCCTTACTCAGTCAGATTCCCAGTCAAGTCGATGGGAATTGCAGGTGCTCAGAATCGGGCCCTAAGTGCTGGAGAGTGCAAATCCAGGTTTTCTCACCCCCCCCCCCCCACACACACACACAAACTCACTCTCCTGCTGGTAATAGCCCATCCAAAGTGACCACTCTCTTTACAATGTGTATGATAATCAAGGTGGCACCAACTCAGGAACATGAGAAAGGGCAGCCCAGCCCTCTAGACCAGCAACGAGCAGCCATGTGCACTGTGGCATTATGTCTGCAGGCTGCCTAGGAGCCAGGAAGGGGCAGACACAGAGCGCTCTGACACCTGTTAATGGGTCACCAGGTGGTGGGCTGGAACTGACTGGCTCCTAAGAGCCCTGTGGACTGGGGTTTGACACCCAAGGTCTCTGACATCATGGTACTGCAGAGGTGACAAACTTATGATGTGACCGCCATTTACTCCGAAATCCTCCCCAGGTTGAATCCCAAGAGTTCTCTGAGAACTTTCGCAGCCAGGAAGAGGTATATGCTCCCTGGACTATACCCCAATCTGGCTGTGGGATTTATGGGTGCTTGCTGAAGCTGGCTGCGTTGTCTCCTCTGTGCTGTGCTCCCCTGCAGAAAGTAGTTCATTCATTAGGATGCTTAGCAGTGAGGTTAGTGAACCTTCCCCAAGTTCTCAATGGTCAGGATGCCCCCGCCACTGCAGAAAGGCCATGGGCCCCCTGTGAATTATGGCCCTGCTGCATCATTTCCCAATTCCCCGCCTCCCAAACCTTGGGGATAGAGACGGCGTCTATGGGGTGCGCTAGAGTCTTCATACAAAAGGCTTTATTTCCCCTGACTCAGGAGAAACGGACACAACCCAGGAGGCTTCCAGCCACGTTCCTCTAATCATCTGTCTGCCATGCCTTGGTGCCATCAATTAGAGTTGATTTTTAATCGATGTTACTAAGGCTTTGCCTACCGCTAACCTTATTAAAAAATAAATCAGCCATAGGAGGAAGTGCTGACGGGGGACCCAAGGGTTTCGGTTGAGGTCCTTGCAGCAGCGTTCTGAGCAGCCCTGGGCTGGCAAAGAGAGATTCCTGTTTGGAGCAGAGAGAACAGGCAAAGCCTCATCTCTACATGTGGAACAAGCCTGCTGGGAGTGGACAGCAGCCGAGTAAACGCTGAGCCATTGGCTCTGCAAGTTAGGGGTCGTGGTAGGAGAGGGAGGCGGCCTGAAAGGGGAGACACTGGGCATGCAGAGCTCTGCTCTGAGACCACACAGCTGTGGATTGATACACCCGCTTCACCAGGGTACTGGGGCAGTAAATACAACCAGCTGTCTCTTTATCCAGCCGCCATACATCCGCTGGTGAGAAATACACACTGCGGGGTCCAGCTTTGAAGATCATTTGGGACCTCGAGTCACTGCCTAACAGAATCAGTGATGGGGAAGGGGGAGGAAAGGAGGGTCTCTCAAAGGTTTTGGAGGTGCAGCACCCAAATGTTACCCAGACATTGTCCCAACTGCAGAAGTAGACTGAGGAAGCAGGACTCCCCTTTGGCATGTGCAGCAGGAAAAGTCAGGACAGAAACTGCATGACAACAAAGAACTGTTCTGAAAACTACCCCTATGCTTTTGAGCCCTAAAAATGCGGATTAAGCCTTGGGAATGAATCTGAGCAAAGGAGCTTCTTGTTTAACCTCCTTCTGGTCTCCCATCCCTCACCAAGACCCTGTGTTGTCAAAAATGAATGTGCAGAAAAAATGAACCCTAAGAGAAGCCTTCACCCACTGCAAACACCGAGCAGCCAAAGAGGCCAGGCCAAGAACTGATGCCAGGGAAAGAATCCAGATGTTAACATCTGGGTCCTGCTGAGGCCAATCTCGTTAGTGTGGCTTTAGATGCTGGGCTCATTGCCAGGCACCCGACAGAGAAAAAATAATCATCACTCCCAGCAGCCAGGCATTGAACGGGTGCTAATTGAATGTTGAAATTAAAGGCTTCATAGCAGGGTGGATAAAAATGGATGATTTTTTGGACAGTATCAAAATAATCGGATTTTTTTATTTTGTTATTTAAATTATAATACGTTTTTCTTTTTGAAAAACTTTAAATAAACCTGTTTAAAATGAAATCTGAATTTAATACAAAATATGTTAAGGCCTAAGCTTATTATAATCTCTTAGAACATTTAAATAAAAAATAGATATGCTGAATCTATCAGCCTCTATCAAAAACTTTGAGTTAAAGGCTATTTTCCTATATAAAGAGAGAATCAGGGGAAAACATCTAACTTTTGAGGTCAGGCTTTATAAATATGGCACAATAGGCCATGTACTGTAGTAAGGGCTTGATCCTGTGAGGGACCGAGGGGCTGGACTGCTGAGGGCAAGAGATTGGCAAAGTCGTCACAGGTGTTGGGACCCGGTCTCTGACTGCAGAAGACACCCACCAGCACATGTCTCATCAGGATCATCCACTGAGTCCACCTGGGGGCGGAGGGGAAGCTCCTATTTTATAACGTCTCCCTACTTGGGCTGTGATTGGCTCAGTTCTCAAACTATGAACAGTTCTGACTCCACCCACCATGGAAACAATGGTTATATCAACCAATGAGGATGCACCTTCCGTTAGAAAATACTTGAAGTACAAATGGAAAAGCTGATTAGAATTGACGGTTTACATCAAGGCTTTCAAGTTGGTGATTGAAATCGCCTTGATTAGAAATTGGTCCAGTAAAAGATATGACCTTACCCACCGTGAGTCTCCTGATTTAAATCAATCCTCTCTGCTGCAAAAGTATCCGCACTGTTGTAAGCAAAGAGGGCGAGAAACGATCAGCTCAGTGCATCTCGGTAGGGCGACAGAGGGCAATGTGCTATGGGCTTTTCACAGCCCCAGCGCAGGACAGCCCCACCCGTGGGTATGTGGCTAGGCTGTAAATGCAGCCGTAACAAGAACCTGTGTTCTGGCCAGGTGCAGAGAGCAGCCTCTCGTGAGCTTTTTTTTGTTTTTGGTTTTTTTTGGGGGGGGGGAGGGGGAATACTTTGACTTCCCAAGGAAATCAGTGTAACAAGCAGCACTTCCACAGCCCGTGACTGTCATCGTGGTTTGCATAGAAAGGAAACAGTCACAGCATCCAAAAAAGGCTTTACTTTGTGGGGTGACCAACCTCAAAAGTTGGTAGCACTTCCTCCTGTACTCTGGTGCCACGGACGTCACTGGCCGCATATCTGCCAAGGTGGAATCCCCAGCCTCCCCGGTAACAAGGGGCCGTGATCTCGCAGCAGCAGGATCTTGTGGTTAAGGCTCCGGAATAGGATTAAGGACACCTGGGTTCAATTCCAAGCTATTCAACAGACTTCCTGTGTGATCCTGGGCAAATCACTTAATCTCTCTGGGCTTCTAATCAGCTAGGAAGGAGTACTGCCGAAAACGATCTGGAGGAGGCTACAGTGTATCACAGACTAAATGAGAGTCAACCATGTCACACTGTTGCAAAAAAAAAGCAAACATTCTGGGATGCACTGGCAGAGTGTTGTCAACAAGATACAGGAAGTAATTCTTCCACCCTGCTCAGCACGGACACGGCTTCAGCTGACGTAGTGTGTCCAGTTCTGGGCACCACACTTCAGGAAAGATGTGGACAAATTGGAGAAAGTCCAGAGGAGAGCAATAAAAATGATAAAAAGTCTAGAAAACATGAAAAAAACCCAGAAAAAATTGGGGTTGTTTAGTCTAGAGAAAAGAAGATTGAGGGGGGACGTGGTAACAGTCTTCAAGTACATATACAATTATTATAAAGAGGAGAGTGATAAATTGTCCTCCTTAACCACGGAAGACAGGACAAGAAGTCATGGGCTTAAATTTCAAGGGAGATTTAGGTTAGACATTAGGAAAAGCTTCTAACTTCTCAGGGCAGTTAAGCACTGGAACAAATTACTTTCGGTTGCCGAGGTTGGGAATAGAGGCACGCTGGTGTGGTAGGGATGGTCTAGATAATACTTAGTCTTGCCTCCGTGCAGGGGACTGGACTAGATGGCGTATCGAGGTCCATTCAAGGCATGGGTAGGACTCATTTCCTCCCAACATCCAACTCTTGAAACAGTCACCTAAATGTACAAGATTAACCATCACCTCTACAAATCTGTACGTTTGCAAGGCCAAGGGGCAGCTCAGCCAGCCCTGACACTGCTGCATTCCTCTATCCCAGCAGTTCTCACAGTGTGGGTCAGGACCCCAGAGGGGATCACAACCCCGTTTTAATGGGGTCGCCAGGACTGGTCTTAGACTTGCTGGGGCTCAGGGCTTCAGCCCTGGGTGGCAGGGCTCAGGTTACAGCCCCCCTCTCCTCAGGGCTGAAGCTCTTGGGGTTTGGCTTTGGCTCCAGCTCCCCAGCCCAGGGGTCAGGCTTTGGTCCCCCTCCTGTCGTCTTGTTGTAATTTTTGTTGTCAGAAGGGGGTCGCAGCGCAATGAAGTTTGAGAATCGCTGCCCTATCCCCAATCTAGGCAACCCTGATACACCTGTAGCTGCCTCCCCCTGCCTGAGTAACCCAAATGCAGCACCCCCCTTTCCACCCGGACAATTCTGATGTACCCATGTCACACCACACTCCCTCCTCCCTTGGGTAACCCTAATGCACCTGGACCCATCCTCCCACCCGGCCGGTCACAGTCAGACTGATTTTCCTCGTCTGAGCTGTCAATACCAAGATATACAAACCCCTCTTGTTACTGTCCCGGCTGCCCGACTTAACAGGCCACGTAACATATTCCTTCTGGTAAAAAGGAAAACTCCGTTTAATTATTCAACGTCAGCTCAGCTGGGGGATTGATCCTGGCTGAGGGTTTTGTTTGCTAATGAGACCAGGTTGGCTTTGCAAAGCAGTGGACAACATCCCACATTATCTCCATCTCTACCGCAGAATCCCCCCGCCCCACCCCGCCCCAAGCAATCTCTCCCCTCTTCAACCCCTCTTCCTCCTCCTCACATGTGGGAGGGGGACACAGGCATATAATGTATCCATGTCAGTGGTGCACATGATTGCTCCACAGTGAAGGCGGGGAGGGCGCCAGAAGTCCTTTTAAAAATTAGTTATCTGCTCCTCCTCAAATATTTGTGTGAATTACGGCCCAGAGATAAAAGTGCAAACGACAGCACTGGATTTGGAAATCCTAGTCGGTGAATGGATTCCATTGTGCGCCAAAATGCTGGTACACTGATCCACTGCACTGTAATGGCACCGGGGGCTTTAAGAGGGGATACAGAGCCCTTTCCCTCTAGCCTGCTTATTCTAATCCATCTGAGGATTCTGAAGTCCCTGCACTCCCCCAGCTGCTTGGCGTATCACTAAAACCACCCCTGCAATCGGCACTGATCACCCCCATGGGTTGGCAGCTCCAGCACAGAGGCCAAGAGCAGAAAGGCCCGTGGTGACTGAGCTCCTTCTCACCCTTCGAGGCCGGTCCTCATAGCGATCAGGCAAAGCCTCTGTAGCTTGCATGGTTTGGTCGGCCTCGCCGCACAGATAATACTCCAGCACACGCGGGGAAGATTTTGGGGTGACATATAGAAAAAAAGAGCGCATGGGCAGGCACTACCCAGGCAAACAGAACTGCATCCAGCAGAAGGCGCTCTGGAAGGGCTACGTGCAGCCTACTGGAGAACAGCTCAGCTGCTACAGACACTGTGATACAGTCAGATTCAGGATCTGGACTGGGATTATTGCAATACCAGACGCTTCCTTCTCCTGCCAGATGTTTTTGTTGCGGAGGGAGATGCTGAGTGTATGGCGGTGGGTGGATAAACCTAACAGCTTATTTATATCTCCCCCGCCCCCAGTTTCAGCACCAAACATCCGCCATCTGGCCAGCATTAGCGTCACATGGAGGAAGAGAAGCTCATACTGTCCTGTCTCCTCCTCCTTCCCTCTGGAAACCCTCTGACACTCCCGAGGCAATTTCCTTCCCTTTGGAGTCATCTGGGAGGTTTCTTCTTCTTCCTGTTTTATTTTTCCCCCTCCCTGCCCCCCAAACACCTGAACTGAAAAGCAACTGTGTGCTCGTCACCTTCAATCAGCACTCAGGAAGCGACCGATATTATCCAAACATCATGGCAACTGGCAAGAGCTGCTCTACACTGGTCAAATCATTCCCTTTTAATGAAGGAAAATCCTACACACCCCCATCAGGACGTGTTCCCCAGAGAGGGACACGACTGGTTCATATTTACATGCTGCAACAGCAGCAGTTGGGGGTGGGGAGAGGAGTTTGGTAAGACCCCGGAGAGAGCCTGGACTTGACTCTTCCCTCTATCTTTGGAGAACAAAATCCTGGCCATGAGTTTCCGCATAAGCAAATCCATTTCTCCCCAGAAGATCAGTGCTTTGGGGGGGGCCCCATTTCATCCTGTGCCTACTCATGCACTACTGCTAGAGGCTGACGCACACACTGTAACGAGCAATGTCAGCAGAAGGCAGAAGAATGCTCCATTCCTGATTTCTTTTATGATGGGTTAAGGGCCTAATCTAGAGATGCCAACCACCCACAGCTCTCAGTAGAGTCATTTGCTCCCAGGATCAGGCCCTGCAGGTGTGCTCTGTGGGTACCATATTAAAGGTGAGGTTTGCTCCAGGATCACAAGTCACCCGTTCCTCAGTGACTGTGCCAGAACAAGGCAATAGACACGTGGAGGGCTTGAACATGGTTGATACATACTGTTAGCTCCAGGTAGGGTGGATCTTTTAGATACTCTCAAAGTTTTCCTAAACCCTCACTCCCCATTAGCTCTTAGTCCACGTTTCAATAGACTTGGGCTGAGATTTTCAAAAGTGACTAATGACTTTTGGAAGCCCAAACTTGAGACCTCTTAGAGTCCCGATTTTTCCAAAAGTGCCCTGCACTGACCCTCTGAAAATCAGGCCTATTTAAAGGGTCTCACTCTGGACACCCAAAATTGCTAGACACTTTTGAAAGCCTTGGCTTTAAAAAATAATCCAGCTCCCTGTTGAGCCAGGGGAACCTGTTGCTCTTGGGTGAGCAGCAGCTTCAGAGTAAAGCACATGCTATTCTTTCAGAGACCATTCTTACAAAGCCCGTACCTCACGCCCATGCTGTTCCCTGGGGTATTTCACACATTCATAATGGCACATGCATTTTCAAGTCTCCCAGCACAGTCAGCGCATCAAGAGAGGGATTCCTCTCAGAAAGCTACATTTCCCATGCAACTCCAGAGCGACGGACGGGTTTGATGACTACCTGCTTACGCAGTGAGTTAAACTTCTCTCTAAACAAAGTTACACCTTGTACAATCCCTGCACTGGAATAACTCCCCTGTTTTCGAGCTCATCAAGTTATTCAGCACAAATGAGAGAGAGGTTAATGCCAAAAGCCAATTCAAGCAACAACAAAAAATGCATTTTTATTAGGGAATAAGTAAGAGACAGATAATACAGCTGATCAGTTACAGCTGCTTTTTTTCCAGGCCCATAGTGTCTGGGGACAAAGGACAGCAGTTACTAATGGTGCTGTTTTATCTAAGAGGATGATGGATGATGGTGGAAGAGAAAGAAAGGGGAAAACGAAGACATTAGCACATCAATGGTGGGCCTGTGACCTCCCTCAAGAGACGCAAAGCGACTTAATGAAATTTTAATTAGACAGCATGCAGTGCACTGTCACTGGGTACCAGCTCAGACCTTTTCACCAGCAGGCTATGATTATCTTTGCTTGAGATGAGTCCTTTCCGAGTATTAGTGGCAGAGCTCGGCTAATCATTCTAGGCATGGAGCACTCACCACAGCTCACAGAAACGCTCCTGTCTTGCTCCTTAGAACAAAGGCTCATCAGAGAGGGGACAGAATGGAAGGTGACTGCAGCCAACTGCCTTCTTTGCCTCCTGCAAGCATCTCACTACAGTCCACAGGCCTAGAGGTATACACCGTGGAATTGCATGCCCCTGAAATGTCATCCATGATGTTCAGCAAATCTCACACTGTCCTCTCCTCTGAGTTGCCACAGAATGTGTGACGCAACACTTAATCCGCAAAATCTTGACCAATCTACTCAGGATACCTGTTTCTCAAGGGTCATCTTTAATGACTCACCATTTGTTTGTTTTGCCCTGATGACTTCCGTTATGAAAGTTGAACATTCTCCATTCACTGTGCACCTTTTCCAAAGTAAAAGCATCGCCCACCAATGGATGTAGCCAGAGCTTGACCTCTCAACTTCACATTGAAACAGAGGTTTCCATTCCACATTGAACTGAAGTTATCAAAAATAATTCTGACATGGGCCAATCTGAAGTTTCTAGCCACTTAGATGTTTCTGTGGCTCATCCCTCGAGCATCCAACCAGCTCACAAACAATTCATCCACCATGCCCCGGGAGGTGCTATTAGTCCCATTTTACTCTGGAGAAATGAGGCCCAGAGTTTGTGACTTGCCCAAGGTCACATACAGAGTCTGTGGCAAAGCTGGGCATTGAAGCGGTGGTCTGGACTCCCAGTCCATTGTCTTAGTCACAAGCCCATGCTTCCTCTCTGCAGTTAGTTTTATCTCCGTTAAATTTTCTATAGCATGCCACAGTGTCCAATCCAAACGGAAGGCCCACTTCTCCAACCTTGACATCATGGATAAAATAAAGAGCACATCACAAAACAAAAGCAACAGCCGTATACAATTTTGCTCCTTGCTGAGAGAAATGGGGAAGGAACCGCACATCATTTAGGAGAGTCATATCACTTGATGCACCACTGGGAGGAGCTCCAATACCTTGGTGACGGTGGGTGTTGTCCAAGAACCTGAACAGAGTATGGTCTAATTCCTGCCAGAGTTGCTCTAACTGGAACAGACTGACGAAGTAAACAGCAGATTAATGTTTCCAATTTTTCTTCACAACCTTTGACACAAATTGAACCTTAGTTATTGTTTGCTGATTAATGAAATGACCGGAAGGGTAACCCAGATGAACACCTTGCTTTTGACCCAAACCTTCAATGTTGCTTAAGCTCTAACCGCATGGATGAACAGAAATAAGCCATCTGTGGCACTCACAGCCACAAGATATTACTGAGGCAAAGAGTCAAATACAATTAACAAAAGGTGTAGTGAATAATAAGAGTATCATCAGCAGTTGCATTAGGCAGGATAGAAGTTTAAACAGGACAAACCAACCACTCAGTACCTAGCTGTAGGAAAAAACATTGCCCCATAGGCCTGGTGTTGCAGAATGGTCCACGATGGTGGTTTTACGCTGTCCTTTCCGTCATCCGGGACTGGCTGCTACTGGAGACAGGTGACCCCCTGTTGCCTTCACTGGGGCTGCTCAGGTCCTCCAAGCTCAGCACAGGCTTAAGTGCTTTGCTCAGTTGGGACCTAGATTCAATACAGCAGTTCTGTGTTCCCATTATCAAGGATATCTTCCATTCAGTGAATATAAGTCACAGAACTCCGGATGCCTAATCAAACAGCATAAAATCCATAGCGAAGTAATATGCCTAGAGAGGAAGACACTGGTTTCAGAAATGCTGACACGCCCCTCCAGTCTCCTGCCAAAGCTGTACAAGCATAATTAGGAATCAAAGTAACTGACAGCAGCAGCCCGGAAGAACCTGCTCTCTTGGGAGTGTTCTTGTATTGAGGACTCAACTGATTCGTGTGTTGATAATGCCAAACAAGTACCGATCCTGCAAGCTGCTCTGTGTGGGCGCCTCGTGAGTCAACAGGACACTGCACAAGTGCAGGGGGTCAAGTTCTTATTGTTATTTGTGTTGCGTTAACACCTTGGGGCCCCAGTCATGGGCCAGGACCCTGTTGTGCCAGGCGCTGTACAAACCCAGAACAAGAAGACAGTCCCTGTCCCTGACAACCCAAGTATGGGCACCTACTGGGATTTTCAATGGTAGTTAGGCAGTTGGGTGCTTTGAAAATCCCACAGAGCACCCATCTGCAACTTTATACCTTTAAAACTCTGCCTCAAAGTGACCTGCTAAGATCACAATGGGAGTCAAGTGGCAGAGGTACAACTTGGAGAAGCTACACAACTGGAATTGATTAGCCCCAGGTCAACCCTAAAAGGATCCACGGAGGGATTTTGCCCCCCACCTTCCCCTCCATTGCTGTCTGTCTGTCTGGTTTTCATTCCATGCCCATCATCGTGGTATCTGATCAACTACCTAGGTGCATTATGGGGTTTGCTTTGACTTTCTCTGAAGCCTGAGCATTGAATCCTGCTAGAGACAAGATCTCAGACTTGATCAGACCAGTGGTGTCACTGGGTCAGGCAAATCCTCCATTCCTAATCTGAATTCCCTAGTTTGAGCTCTGTGCTGACAGAATGTTCATCCTCTTGTAGATTCTTCAGAGGCAAATGGTCAATGTGTTTCCAGGCTGAATATCAGGGGCTGATCAAGTATTTTGTTGTTTTGAATGACATGCTTTGCAAAGCCTGAAAATAATTGGAGACTATTGGTGGGGTGGGGGGGGAGATAGATGTTTGAGATCAAAGAGCACTTTCACTTTCAAACCGCAGCACTTGACATAAGAGACAGGCCAGCCTGATGTTTCCATTGGAAAAAAAAATATATAAATAAACAAACTCTCTCAGAATACAGAACTACTTTTGCCTTCCTCAGAGCCCGAAATAAGTAGCACGAACTCATACTGACTTCCTGTGTCCCTGAGGAGCTGGAGCAAGTCTCCTTAACTCTGAGAGGCTGACAGTGCTGCCCAGATTTAAGGCTCTGAGTCACCAAGTTACTGTACAGAACTGACTGACCAAGACCCTGACACGGGTGACCCTTATTTACAAGAATAGCTCTAATACGGATTCCGCTCGTAAACTGGTTCATTGACTGCGGAGCCTTAAATCTGGGCAACAACATGCTGTCGTCTTTCCTTACTTGACGAACACCAGAATTTTGATGAGGGGACTGGGTCTCAGTTTTGATGGCGTGTTGGTCGCACAGATGTACCAGCCTTTTGCAGCAGGTCACGTGTTCCTGACTTGCCAGTGCAAGAGAACCCTGTGTCTGCAGCCTGCATCATCCCAGCAACAACCATCTGCGTGTCAAGGCAGAGATGGAGAGAGAGACAACAGCCACCTTTCTGAGGAACCCATGCTTTGGGTCTGTGTGTTCCAAGTTCCGGTTTTGTAGCAAGCTTGGAACATAGAATCATAGAATATCAGGGTTGGAAGGGACCCCAGAAGGTCATCTAGTCCAACCCCCTGCTCAAAGCAGGACCAATTCCCAGTTAAATCATCCCAGCCAGGGCTTTGTCAAGCCTGACCTTAAAAACCTCTAAGGAAGGAGATTCTACCACCTCCCTAGGTAACGCATTCCAGTGTTTCACCACCCTCTTAGTGAAAAAGTTTTTCCTAATATCCAATCTAAACCTCCCCCACTGCAACTTGAGACCATTACTCCTCGTTCTGTCATCTGCTACCATTGAGAACAGTCTAGAGCCATCCTCTTTGGAACCCCCTTTCAGGTAGTTGAAAGCAGCTATCAAATCCCCCCTCATTCTTGCCATACATGCCATACCCAAGCAGGTCTATCACCCACAAGACTTTTCCCCTTCTTATGTGTCTATCCTGTGCATGCCCAGGAAATCATCCTGTTCCTTCCGCTTAGGACATGTGCGCCTTAGAGCTGCACAAGTGACCCTGAGCAGGCTGGGAAGGCCGTACTTCTTAAGGGGTGATAGAGTTAAACTAAAGGAATCCTGGATATTGCAAAGCTGCAAAAGTAATTATAGAGAAGGCAAAAAAGCCAGCAATTCCAAGCAGGCAAAAAGGCCCTCTTAAGAGAAGAAAGGCATGGTAATTAACCTCTAGACATGATTCAAAGCATCATTTGTAGGATGATTAACATAATCCCCCAAGTGCAAACACACAACTCACATTAACGATCATTTGCAGAGCTGAATGCTCCCTCCGCCCCTTTGCAAAATCAGCACATTTGAACGGGGAAACATTTGAAATGGGGTAACAGCTATCTGGGTAAGTGGGATGAACAGTTCATGTAAGCAGCAGAGCGAGTGCTTCTTCCCCATACAAACCACTAGGCTGACCCGGCAATACAGAAAAGGTGGGGGAGTAGCACTGTATGTAAGGGAGCAGTATGACTGCTCAGAGCTCCGGTACGAAACTGCAGAAAAACCTGAGTGTCTCTGGATTAAGTTTAGAAGTGTGTGCAACAAGAGTGATGTAGTGGTGGGAGTCTGCTATAGACCACCGGACCAGGGGGATGAGGTGGATGAGGCTTTCTTCCGGCAGCTCACGGAAGCTACTAGATCGCATGCCCTGATTCTCATGGGTGACTTTAATTTTCCTGATATCTGCTGGGAGAGCAATACAGCGGTGCATAGACAATCCAGGAAGTTTTTGGAAAGCGTAGGGGACAATTTCCTGGCGCAAGTGCTAGAGGAGCCAACTAGGGGGGGTGCTTTTCTTGACCTGCTGCTCACAAACCGGGTAGAATTAGTGGGGGAAGCAAAAGTGGATGGGAATCTGGGAGGCAGTGACCATGAGTTGGTTGAGTTCAGGATCCTGACGCAGGGAACAAAGGTAAGCAGCAGGATACGGACCCTGGACTTCAGGAAAGCAGACTTCGACTCCCTCAGGGAACGGATGGCCAGGATCCCCTGGGGGACTAACTTGAAGGGGAAAGGAGTCCAGGAGAGCTGGCTGTATTTCAAGGAATCCCTGTTGAGGTTACAGGGACAAACCATCCCGATGAGTCGAAAGAATAGTAAATATGGCAGGCGACCAACTTGGCTTAATGGTGAAATCCTAGCGGATCTTAAACATAAAAAAGAAGCTTACAAGAAGTGGAAGGTTGGACATATGACCAGGGAAGAGTATAAAAATATTGCTCGGGCATGTAGGAATGTTATCAGGAGGGCCAAATCGCACCTGGAGCTGCAGCTAGCCAGAGATGTCAAGAGTAACAAGAAGGGTTTCTTCAGGTATGTTGGCAACAAGAAGAAAGCCAAGGAATGTGTGGGCCCCTTACTGAATGAGGGAGGCAACCTAGTGACAGAGGATGTGGAAAAAGCTAATGTACTCAATGCTTTTTTTGCCTCTGTTTTCACTAACAAGGTCAGCTCCCAGACTGCTGCGCTGGGCATCACAAAATGCGGAAGAGATGGCCAGCCCTCTGTGGAGATAGAGGCGGTTAGGGACTATTTAGAAAGCTGGACGTGCACAAGTCCATGGGGCCGGACGAGTTGCATCCGAGAGTGCTGAAGGAATTGGCGGCTGTGATTGCAGAGCCACTGGCCATTATCTTTGAAAACTCGTGGCGAACCGGGGAAGTCCCGGATGACTGGAAAAAGGCTAATGTAGTGCCAATCTTTAAAAAAGGGAAGAAGGAAGATCCTGGGAACTACAGGCCAGTCAGCCTCACCTCAGTCCCTGGAAAAATCATGGAGCAGGTCCTCAAAGAATCAATCCTGAAGCACTTGCATGAGAGGAAAGTGATCAGGAACAGCCAGCATGGATTCACCAAGGGAAGGTCATGCCTGACTAATCTAATCGCCTTTTATGATGAGATTACTGGTTCTGTGGATGAAGGGAAAGCAGTGGATGTATTGTTTCTTGACTTTAGCAAAGCTTTTGACACTGTCTCCCACAGTATTCTTGTCAGCAAGTTAAGGAAGTATGGGCTGGATGAATGCACTATAAGGTGGGTAGAAAGCTGGCTAAATTGTCGGGCTCAACGGGTAGTGATCAATGGCTCCATGTCTAGTTGGCAGCCGGTATCAAGTGGAGTGCCCCAAGGGTCGGTCCTGGGGCCGGTTTTATTCAATATCTTCATAAATGATCTGGAGGATGGTGTGGATTGCACTCTCAGCAAATTTGCGGATGATACTAAACTGGGAGGAGTGGTAGATACGCTGGAGGGGAGGGATAGGATACAGAAGGACCTAGACAAATTGGAAGATTGGGCCAAAAGGAATCTGATGAGGTTCAATAAGGATAAGTGCAGGGTCCTGCACTTAGGACGGAAGAACCCAATGCACAGCTACAGACTAGGGACCGAATGGCTAGGCAGCAGTTCTGCGGAAAAGGACCTAGGGGTGACAGTGGACGAGAAGCTGGATATGAGTCAGCAGTGTGCCCTTGTTGCCAAGAAGGCCAATGGCATTTTGGGATGTATAAGTAGGGGCATAGCGAGCAGATCGAGGGACGTGATCGTTCCCCTCTATTCGACATTGGTGAGGCCTCATCTGGAGTACTGTGTCCAGTTTTGGGCCCCACACTTCAAGAAGGATGTGGATAAATTGGAGAGAGTCCAGCGAAGGGCAACAAAAATGATTAGGGGACTGGAACACATGAGTTATGAGGAGAGGCTGAGGGAGCTGGGATTGTTTAGCCTGCAGAAGAGAAGAATGAGGGGGGATTTGATAGCTGCTTTCAACTACCTGAAAGGGGGTTCCAAAGAGGATGGCTCTAGACTGTTCTCAATGGTAGCAGATGACAGAACGAGGAGTAATGGTCTCAAGTTGCAGTGGGGGAGGTTTAGATTGGATATTAGGAAAAACTTTTTCACTAAGAGGGTGGTGAAACACTGGAATGCGTTACCTAGGGAGGTGGTAGAATCTCCTTCCTTAGAGGTTTTTAAGGTCAGGCTTGACAAAGCCCTGGCTGGGATGATTTAACTGGGAATTGGTCCTGCTTTGAGCAAGGGGTTGGACTAGATGACCTTCTGGGGTCCCTTCCAACCCTGATATTCTATGATTCTATGATTCTATGAATACTGACTCCCAATAGGGCCCTTTGCTTGCAAAACACAGTGCTTCACAGCCAACCATTACCAGATTAATAAAGCTTATTTCTTACATGATACTTTTCATCAGTAGACCCCAAAGCAAATCACAGCCTTTAATGTACTTCTCCTCACAACACCCCTGTGAGGTAGGAAGCATTATTATCCCCAATGTGCAAATAAGGCACGGAGAGGCTAAGTGACTTGCCCAGGGTCACAAAGGAAGTCTGTGGCAGAGCAGGAAATGGAACACAGGTCTCTCACAGCTTAAGCCAGTGCTCTAACCACTGAACTATCCTTCCCCCATTGGCCAGGCTGCCCAATACTCATTATTTTATTGAGACTCTCAAGATATTTTGTGTTTTTTCTTTAAAGCTCCAGTTCCTGGAGTCAACTGGAAATAGGAATCTCAGCCTTCATTCAAAAAGAAAAGTTTCTAGCTCTCAAGGTTTAGAGAAAAACTTGAGAACGTGACCTGAGTGAATTCTGAAAGCTCAGAAAGCAGAAGGCAAATAAAAACAACCCCACATTGGTTATTTTAAAAAATGAAATCTCCTGATTTCAAGCCAAACAATGAGTTTGTTAAACCCTGACTCATGTTTGGGTTTGGCAGCACTGTGCTTCTCCCAGTTCTTGTGAGTTTATAAAGCCCGGGGCCACTCCTACAATGGATTGTAAAGGAAGCCAAAGCAACCCTGCTTCTCAGTGAAGATCCCAGGAACTTCAATTCCCTTCTACCTGCTTGTACAACCAGTACAAAAGGCATCTGTGTCATAGCTGGAAGCAGTCAGGAGGGCGTTTTCTTCCCATTCCACTGAAGCAAACTGCATTTTTTGTATGCTGTTCTTAATTAAATATTTCAGAGGGGTTAATAAAGGAGACTGGAATGTGACTAAGACCTTGTGTACACTGTCTCCCCCTCATACCTGAATATTGTTTGTTCAGAGTGAAGATCCATTCAAGAAGCTCTGAGCCTTTGTATTCAGTTCTTTTCTGTATTTCTTAAAAGGATATTACAGCCCTGAAGCTCTGGGTAGTGGAATCTCGTTAGAATGAATCACTATTGTGCTTCATTCTTATCTTTAAAGTTAGGTTATTACCTGGAGGTGTTTATCTGAATGACAAAATTGTAAACAGTTGTATAAAAGTCAAGTTTTTAAAACTGAATGATTCTTTTTTTTAAAAAAAAAAATCCTTTACTGCCGGAACAGGAAGCATTATGGTTAGCCTGCTCCACTCTGTGTAATATGCAACTGGGGTACTTGTTATTCATGACAATCTTAGAGACCACTGACCGTTTAAACACACAGTAGCCTATGGAACTTGCTTCCTGCAGGTGATAACAGTTCGATTCCGTGACAGCCTGAGAAATTCAACCACTAAATGCCCCATTGTGTCAAGCACAAGGCATGACCTTCCCCGGATCCGTCCCTTGGGTGGGATTCCAGCGACAGAGCAATGCTGCGCAATTCAAAGCTCATATGTTTGGAAACCTGTAGGAAAATTATAGTCAGAGCCTCCACCCTTACAAGCAGGGAATAAAAGGAAAAGGAAACAAGATGAAGAATGAAGGGGAGGGGAATAAATCATCGCTTTGGTGCTGAAACGCTGCTTTATTTTGGGTGTGTTTCAAAGGGTGTATGGAGTGCAGAAAGCTCCTGTCACACAAAGACAGCAGACCTCTCAGTAACACAAAGAAGAATCAGTCCAGGTAACTTTTGTCTGGCAACAGCAAGGGGTAGCACCAGCCAGGGCAGAATGAGCAGAGAGCCATTAATTTCCCACAGCGCGGACTGTGGCGAGGGGGACAGCTCCCACTGAAGTTGACGCGTGCAAAAGACAGTTTTACACAGCCCGAGTTGGAAAATCTTGGAAGGACTCAAGGGGTGCTGTGCTGGTCTCTCCTGCACAGGTACCGTGGTAAGAACCAAACTTTCAAATATGCAAAACCTGTTCCCTTTCTTTCCCCATTTTCTCCCCCATTAGCAGGTCCACATTTGCCTGCAGTGTCTATATGTGAAACCCACTGATACAGGGGTGGTACCAGGGGGTTCACCCCGGTGAATGCAGAAGTTTAATCCTAAAGTTCTTGCAAAGAGATGTGCACCTCCATTCGCTCCGCTCCAGGCAAGCGGCACGAACCAGATACCTGCCCGAGTTTTCGGAAGAAACCAGATTAAAGCGTTCTGGGGAGCGTGCGTCCAATCTGCCTGGCCCCCCACAGCTCCCAGGGGCCATCACCCCGCTCACACACGGCTCTGTAGCTAGGTCCGGTGCCCCCCAGCCTGCCCCTCCCAGCGGCTCCTAAAATAGATGCTTCTGGGCAAGCAGGTGCTAATCCTGGAACCTCCGGCCGCCCTAATTGGATTGGGCTGGTTTGGGCAGCCCGGCTCATGGGCTCCGCGCTCCAGTGCGTTGGGTCCTGAGGATCAGCGCGAGCTCATCCTGCCCCTGGATCGCTCCCTGGGCTGACGGGGCTCGGAGGCGATCCTGACCGTGCCTACACCCGCCCAACGCCAGCATGGCTCCCACAGGGCCATTCCTGATTTCCCTTCCCTGCGGGGAGCTCAGAGCCTCCGGAGTTTGAAATCAGTTTTGGATCCACAGCCCAGCCCACCCTTTGCAGCCTTCAGCTCCTCGGTCGCCTGTGTGCATCAGCAGGGCTGTATCCCCTCCCCAGGGTGCAGGGCTGCGCCTAAACCCCCTCTGCTGCACTGCCCGGCCGGGCCGTATCCCCTCCCCGGCCGGGCTGTATCCCCTCCCCAGGGTGCAGGGCTGCGCCTAAACCCCCTCTGCTGCACTGCCCGGCCGGGCCGTATCCCCTCCCCAGAGTGCAGGGCTGCTCCTATCAGACAGCCAACGTGGGGGAGGAGGGAAGGTGCAGCGAAGCCACCGTTTTCGCCCAGGGAGCCGCCTGCCGGGGGTCAGGCAGAGCAGCCCCCCCCCCCCCCCACCCCACCCGCCCGGCTCCCGCAGCCCCTCACCTGCCAGGCGCTGGAGGGGATCTCGCGGAACCTGCCCAGGCCCCCGAAGGCGGAGCAGCTGTACCTCTGCCCCAGCGCCTCCGAGCAGTGCCGCAGCAGGCCGAAGCTGGCCCCGCCGTGGGCTTGGAGCCGAGGCTCCTTCACGACCCAGGCCGGCGAGAGGAAGCTGAGGGTGCAGGCGGCCGCCAGGCAGGAGGAGAGGAGGCCCCAGAAGCAGCCCACACAGCTGAACATCCTCTGAGGCGGGGGACGGGACCCTGCAGCCGGCCGCTCCAGCCCAGCCTCCACGCCGCCGCCTGCTTTCTTCTTGCGATCCAGCAGCGAATGCATCGGGGGGGGCCGGGGCCGGGGGGGGGGCAGCAAGGGAGCTCAGGACACCCCCCCGGGCAGCCTCACGTCAGCATGCGAGCGGCGGCGAGGGCTGGCACCCGGACAGGTCCATGGGAGGAGGCGGCGGCCGCCCCGGTGCAGACCCGTCCCCCCCCCCGACGCCGTCAGCTCGGATCCTGACTGCGACGGGGCCGCCCACGTGGAGCTGCTGCTGAGGCCGGAGCCGCTCGTGACACCCGAGGCCGCCTCCGCGCCCGGCCCCCGCGGCACATCCAGCCCCGGCGGGCGCCGCGGGACTCCGGGGAGGGGCGGGCGGCCGCGCTGCTCTGCCGGCTGCTGCCACGGGCAGGTGGCCCAGTCCCGGGCCCCGTCCTCCCCCCCACAGCGGTGGGCGTCTCCTCGGGCCCAGCCCCGTCACGTGGCGGCGGGAGAAGGAGCTGGGGGGCGGGGGCGGGGGCCGGAGCCACCCCCGGCTCCCAGCGCCCGGGCTGCCGCCCCCAGCGCTCCCGGGAGCGGATGCGCAAGGGCGCAGCGCCGGCTCCCCCCCCGCCGCGGGCGAGGCCGGGGTGGGGCGGGCTGCAGCGGGAGGGGGGTTAGTCACGGGCCGGCTGGCTCCCTCGCGGGCCCATGCCACGGGGCTTTCCCTGCCTCCGGCCTGCCCGGGCGCGGTGCCAGGCTGGGGAGGCAGGAGCGCGCCGGGACAGGAAAAAGACACCCGCGGCCCGTGCAAAACGCAGCAGCCCTGCCCGGGCTCGCAGCGCAGCTGCCTCCTTAACGGTAAGGGGGGGGGGGGAGCCGCAGATCCAGGGACGGGCCCCGACCTTTGAACTGTGGGGTCCCCCCCTACCCGAGCGCCCGCGGCGGGGAGGTGCAGAGCCACTGGCCAGCCCCGTCTGAGCCGGGGCTGCGCTTTGCCTTGGGCTGCCCCATCTGCAGCCCACCCCCGCGCCCCGGGGCCGCCCCCCGCCCAGCCAGCCCCGCAGCGCCCTCTTCCCCTTTAAAATGCATCGGGCCCAGCTGTGCCCCCAGCCCAAGGCACACCGTCTTCTGGCCGGGATGCCCCAACCCCTGCGTTGCCCCGCGCCCCAGGCATTCACAGCTTTGCCTTGCTGAGGATCCCATGGCGGAGGGCATGGGCCAGGGCATTTTCTGATTTCCCTGCCTGCCCTTCTGCAGAACCCGCAGGCCAATCGGCCTCTAGCAGCAAGGGCTCTGCAGGTGCCAGCCCAAAGCACTTTGCAAACAAGCAGGGGCGCTGGAACTGTGTGTATAGTGGGGGTGCTGAGAGCCATTGAACCAAGCTGTAAACCCTGTACAGGATGGAAACCACTTCAAGCCAGGGGGTGGAGCAGCGCTCCAGCATCTATGAAGCAAGTCTGCTGTGTGCACCTAACTCCCCCTTTCTCTGATGGGGGTCTCACTCCCATCAGCTTGTAGGATCAGACCCTATAGATATATAGGCATCCCCACCTCTGGGGTGGAGGATATCAACCAATGTGCCTGCTAGGCAGGGCAGGTGAAATTTTGGCCAGGGACGGAATTGAAAGGGCCATGGGATCTTTAATGTCATCACAGAATCTCTCAATCTTTGAAAGATCTCCTCCAAAACACCATCCCACGGTCCACGCTACAGTCCCTTCTGCGGAAGGATAAAGTCAGAGTCAATCGTGTTGTGGTTTGACCTTGTGATTCCCGGCTTTTCTTACCTGGTGCTCCATCCCAGGGCATTCCCTGCTACATGGAAAAGGCTTGCTGGCTTCTGCCGCTTTGCCCTGTTCTTCATTAGCAATAATTGCAGAGGGTTTAATTAATTAAGCGACTTAGATGCTTTCAGGTACCATGTTGTTGTTTCCTTATTTAGCCTGGAATTTGTGGAAAACAGCAGATCTGAAGTTAACCTCAGGTTTGCCAGACCCCCAGGGATCACTTCACAGGGCTCTTCTTGTGTCCATGTGCTTTCTAAACAAAAAACAGGAGAGTTGAGAACTACCCGAGGCTGCAGGGTGTTTTGCCCATGCTCTGCACCTAGCGGGCTGACTTGCTTCTCAAGTGGGCAGGGGCTGGGGATGCCAGGGCGGCATCGTGCTTAGCCCAAGAAAGAAGAAGGCATCATGCATTGGAGTGACACCCTGTGCCTAGCACTCAGTGTAACTCTGGTGGTGTTTGGAGGAAGCTGCACTTAGCTCTGGTTGGCTAAAGGAAAAGTCATGGCAAGATGGGCGGTTAGCAGGTGTGGAGGGCCAGTGGGGGAAATGGGATAGCAGGTCTGAGTGATGTGGACTAAGCAATGCTATGGTCAGTTCTATAACAAAGGCTAGTGTTAAATTTGCCTTTGTGCAGGTTCCACATATCACTTGTGGTACTGAACACGGGGGTCTTGCACATCCAGTGTCTGGGTAACATTGAGGGCCCTGTCCTGCAAGCCTGACTACACCCATGAATCAAGGAAACTAGTGCCAGGCTGCGTAAGGCTTCATTGGACTGGGTCCTGACATTTGGGGCCACGACCTTCAACCTTTAGTTGCACAACTTTGGCATTATACATATAAGTACATCACAATTATAATTGATGATTTTATCCAAGTAGTGCCTTGTAGGTGGCAGATAATAGATTTTCTAAACACTTGGGCTTTTTAAAATAATATTAATAGTGTATTGACAGTCTGAAGTGTCTGATCCTATAACCCCACATGTAATGTTACTCATGTGAGTAGTTCCATTAGCTTATGTGGCATTACGCCTGTAAGCAATATTACACGTGCATGTAAAGTGCTGGCAGGATCAGGCCCCAACGAACTGTCAGGCTTTATGTATTTTGGTAGGTGAAGTTCCTTGTTACTGACAGTAGGGGGCCGGCCAGCCCTGTGGCCATGGGGGGCCAGTGGGGCTGGCCGGCTGCTGGCCTTGCTGGCAAAGCTGTACACATCTTTCTGAAACTTATTCAACACAAGAATGGCCATAGTGCGTCAGACCAAAGATCCATCTAGCCCAGTACTCCCTCTTCCGACAGTAGCCAACGCCAGGTGCTTCAGAGGGGATGAAGAGAACAGGCAATCGGCACGTGATCCAACTCGTCGCCCATTCCCAGCTTCTGGGCAACTGAGGCTAGTCTTATACAGATACGACTACACAGTTTTGTTTCAGGGTGGACAAGACGTCACGTTTATTATAATAACACAATTTGATTTAAGACCAATTACAAATATCTAAATACTTATGTATATAAATACACACACACACAAATATTCTGCAGCTGCTAGATACTTACCAATCCTGAATGTAGCTTGGGTTCGTAGCTTGTGGCAGCTAACTGGCCAGGAAAGCCGGGCACAAGGAAGGGCTGGGTCTCTGTTGGGCGCGCACCAATGCCCTTCCATGCTGGCAGCAGAATGTTTCCCTCCGAAGTCTTCTGTCTCACCCATCCTTTTTGTAGGCTTTAGTTTGAATCCAGAGTCTATAGGTCTTGCTGTGTCACGCTGCCTCTGGGTTCGGTATGATTGATCACCCGTTAATTGCAGACATGACTTCAGCCTGGGACCTGGCTTTGATGTTTCTTCAGTTGTACTTTTGTTTTTTTCTTTTGAGGGTGGACTCCTCTTCCTTTGTCAGGATTGTTGTCTGCATCTTCAGCCGTTGGTGTTTACACTTTATTTCATCAGGACAGGCTGGGGCTGGAGGTTGATTCCATCATCCATACATACCTCATTCACACATCAAAACTACACTAATCAGATTACAGCAGGGTTTTGCAAAAATGAAGTGAGCGTTTTAAAATGGAGTTTGGGAGAAGTTAAAATGGAGTTTGGGTTACAAGATGGACAAGTGTAAGGAATGACAAACAGTGAACGGAAGTTACAGTGTTGAAGCAGTGCAAGTTTCAGTGATTTAAGCAGCAACTGGACTGAATGTGAAACTCAATTAGCCAGTTATTGGGGTACCTGGTTTTATAAATGAATGTAGTTTCAGACATGCTGCAGTTAAAGTAATGAAAGAAAAAGCATTATAACAGGGTTTACTCACCACTCTGCACTTCCTCATGGCCAGGCATGGCATGACAGTGTGCTTGTGGGGGGGCAGCCCCTGTCAACAGTCACTCTGGGGCTGGGGTAGTTTCTTTCAGAGAACTTATATCCCTCCAGCCAGGGCACAGTCTTTAGCCCATTCCTTCCAGGGTCAGCTACCCAAACTAAAGTTCAAAACTGTCTTAGCAGAAATAAAAAGCTTCCACCCTCTCCACAGCTCTTTTTCAGCGCGGTCACATTCAGCCTGCAGCCCCCTCGCTGGGCTCACCTACCCTTGCACGCCACTTCCTTAGGGCTGGTAGGGGAATCCAGTCCCAACCTCCATTCTGGGCTACCACCCAGGGCCCTGTATTGCACAGCTAAGTCAAATCCTCTACCCATAGTGCAGTTTTCCCTGCGCTATTTCCTTCCTCACCTTTCCCTTCTAGGTCTCCCAATCTGCTCACTCAAGACCCTGCAGGCACCTTTTGACTCCCTGCATTCTCTTTCCGCCCTTCCTCAGCTGGGCCCACTCAGTAGTTAAACCTGGAATCACCTCATTTCTCTCAGGTGGGGCCCATTCTGTAATCAGGGCTGGCTTAGTCCGGGGCTCTCTATTATTATCTCAGAGCTCTGGATGATCTCTGAGTGTTGATCTCTCTCTCTCTGTGTATATTCTGGTCCCTATCAGCGTGCGCCAGGCTGGAACAATGGGTGCTGGGGGTGTGACGCTTCAAGTAGAGCGACCAAAAGCATGCTCTCATTCACATACTGCGTTTGCAGTTTTGTTTATTTGCTTTCAGTACCCCGCAACATCTTCCCCTGGGATTTCACCCTGGTGTGGAATAACGATGCCCAACACCCCTGGAAAGTCATGGGAGAATGGGGAGCATAGCCCATGACCCCTGGATGCCAGGGGCGGTTCCACCTGGGAGTACAATTCCTGAACTAGAGCTCATGTTGGATAAATATGTACTTATATACGGTCCCAATAAGGCGGGACTGGATCGTACAGCCGCCTGGCTGCTGTGGCAAGCAGTCTGGCAATGGCAGGCGGCAAAGCGTCAGATTGCCACGGAAATAGATTCACTCAAGGACTGATGGGATGAGTTGGAGAAGGAACGGGACATGTGGAAGGCGCAGGCTCTGACTGCTAGCGCCCAGGCATCTTCCCTCTCTGGAGCCGCAGTGCAGGTGGTGGCAGGAGAGGAGGAGCGGGAGCGGGTGGACGGAGAGAATGCTGCTCTGAGCCCGGCAGTAACCTGCCTGAAGGATCTGGTCCTGGAGGGGTCTGCCCGGGAGAACAGGGCCCGGGGGCGCTTATTCAGCCCGGGTCGCCACCGTTTGGGTGAAAGCCCAGAGGGGTGTGGGACCATATGATGATTGGGATGGGGATATCTGGTGTGATCCGGATCCTCCGGATGCAGACCCCGGACGGCTGGACCCCAGACACCGTGTTGAGGCCGTCCGGAGGGTGGTCTGAAACTATGGGCCTGCGCCCGCACAAGCAATAGAGTTAATAAAAACCCTGGATGGCCCCTCATGCTCCGGGTTCAGCTGGTGAGCCCGGGATATGGTGACCCTCTGAACCTCGCTGAGACCAGACGGGTGTTAAAAGCCACGTCCGGGTTGGGAGGAGATTTAGCAGGGGCGGCTCGGCAGCAAGCTGGTCATGCTGCACCCAATAGCATCTTTGATACGTTGGCGGGGACGGCGCCTGCCGTGGGGCCACGCGCGTTGCTGGTCTCGGCAGCTGCTGCGCCTGGGGAAGAACCCGTCCGGTCCATAGAGAGACTGGTTCTCCTGGCACGTTTGTGTGGCCGGGGTGTGGCTGCCACAGCAGGAGGGCAGGTGCCCCCGACCACAGCTCAAATAGCTCTGCCTCCGGAGGAACGGAGGCTGATTGCTCAGCGTCTCCCAGTCCACGCGCAGCAGGCCATCAGGAGATGGAGGCCCGGGGAACCTGCGGATATGGAAGGTTTATTTTTTGTTAGGTTCTCTAATAATCATTTTGTTGTTAAGTTTTGCGCTTGATACATTGGTATGGTGAGTTACATGTTCTTGTATTGTTAATTCCACTTTACTGTGGTACTCCTACAGATCTTATTTGTTGAGTGTACTTAAGGGTTAGGGTTGACTTTTATTCTTTGACAGCTGTTGCAGCATCAAACTTGCACCTCATTTTGTTTGTCATTGTACCCAATTATTGTCAGGGTGATGGCTTTATTGTAGTCCCAATTATTATAATTGTGATGATTTGCATTCGTGTTTATATTATATCTAGTGTTTAGTCAATTGTAATGGTTTTAGTTATATTCGCCTGGTTATGACTGTTTGGTTTGTTTGCCACAGATCACCTGTGCCCTACAATGACAACAACTACTGTAATAATCATAGATCAAGGGGTGAAGTGTTGTTGGAGCAGCTGTGATCTGTATGCCTTTGCTCTGCATAACCTGTACGCTCCAAAGGTCTGTTACACTTCCGCCCCCCCTTTTGTCTCCTCTCCCTCTTTGAATACCTGTGAAATGGCTTTCCCCCTCCCCCTCCCTCCTGGAATGCTTGTGGGATGAATGGGCTGGTTGAACAGCTGGAAGGTCAGAAGAGCTCCCAGGTAGACAAGGTGTCTGGGACACTAATTATGCAGCAATCACATACCCAGTGCATGGACACTGGCCAACCAACCAGACGCGGCCAAGTCATCTCTAGTCGCAGGCCATGAGGAGCAGGTTTTTAAAAGGGGAAGGGGCCACGTGCTCAGGAGTGCACTCACAAGCTTGGACCTCCCGTGAACGCCCTTCGCCCGGAGCGCCTGGCCAGTGGTTCGCCGCATTGCATTCCATCGTGCCTTGGGAAGACTGACCTCCATCGCCCTGTCCATCGCCGCACTGTGGGACACTTACCTGGAAGGATCCTGACATCTCCAGTGACGTGCCTGTCCTGGGAGCGTGAGTATGCAAGTGTGAGTGTGACCCAAGCCCCCTTCTTTTCAGCTTAGCTATCAGTCTATTAAACGCACTGCTTTCTGCCAGACTCTGGTGGGTCATTAGTCCTCCCTAAGCTTACTAGCTGGCCCAATTTCAGGTAACAGACTTAACCAGCAAATTCAGCGGCTGGAGGCATGTTTGAGAGCACAGATGGAGAAGGAACTAAACAACCCAGAAAGGGAGGACCTCCAGCTCACCAGTTGGAGAGTGAAACCATACTTTCAGAGGATAGATGCTTTCCCAAAAGGAAAGCCATATAGCCTGTGTGCCTGCGAGATCATTTGCGTGGAAATACCCAGATGTTTTGTTCTGATTGACAAACTCAACTAGAAGGCTTAGTAACTAAGGTACCGTACCAATCTTTTGCTTGGAGTAAAGGAATTAATATTCTGGTCAATTATACAACTGAACAGAGATAGCGGATATTTTATAACACTGCGTATACAGGGCCTGATCCTTCTTCTACAGGGGCAATGGCCAAATAGAAATTGATTTCCATGGCAGCAGCTTCAGGCTCTTCCCGTCCTTTGCTGGAAATGGAGGTGCAATTACATGGGTTTATTTTTCTGTGTTTCTACTGTTATTGAGGTTTGCGATTCTTCATAATCTCCCACATATCAGGTGCTGTTATGCACTACATCACTGGCAGTCCATGCAACAAAGTACAGATATTTGGAATCCTTCGGCACCTCACCAGTACTTTGATCATCAAATAATGATACTTCCCCTCCATCTCTAAAGTATTCTGACTTCTACATATGTCGTGTGTTTCTATTATGATCATGGTTGCTATTCATTAATCCGTCCTCATGAGGACTATTTCTAGTATTCCAAGGGTTGAGAAGCTTCCTAGAGACTTTTAAAAACAATATGAACATACTAAGTGACTTGCGAGCTTCTGTGTGGAAAAGATATTTTCATTTAATTTATTGAGATCAATTCAATGAAAATTATATTTTTCCCTCTGTGTTTCAACTATTTCCTATTTCATTTCAGCTCTGGATGCTGCAACTACAGAGGTTAAAACAGAAGGAGGCAGTGGAATCCCTCCTCTCTGCTGATTCTTCCCACAGTGACTTCTACCACCCCATAACGCTTGACGGATTATGCAATGCATTCACTCTGTCCTCATCCTATACGACAGCTTGAGAAGTTTCCTAGTGACATTTATAACATATGTGAACTGAGCATAAGATTTGTAAGATGATGAGGTGTAGAAAGATATTTTCATGTAATGTATTGACATGAATACAATGGAAACATTTATTTTTCCCTTTGTGTTTCAACCAAATTTCATTTCATTCCAGCTGAGGTGCAGTGACTACAGCAGGAGGAAGGCGGGGCGGGTTCATCTGTCAACTTCCTCGTGGAAGTGGCTGTCGTTCCATCTCCAGACTCAGCAGATTCTATGGTTTCTGCACTGATCAAAAAGATCTCTCTCGAGACACAGAGATCTGCAGCATCTGTCTCAGCTCTGGTCCCATTAGATTCCCTGCCCCTGTCCTTTTAGTGCCAAGTAATATTTTCGGAACTACTATCCACCGACACAAAACTTGGGAGAGAGGTGGATCCTCACTAGATCTGATGCCACCAGCAGGTTTATTACCTAAATCCAACATTTAAAATGATAGTAATTTTTAGGCATTGTTCTTGTTAATTCTGAAAGTTTAATACATTCTGGTGGTTGGTGGCAAGGAGCACACAAGCCTGATTTGGAGGCTCTGGAGGGGTGGCACCAGTTGGTCAGAAAACTGAGGGATAGAATTGCTGACGTGAGTGTACACGAGCCTAATGCAGATGGCTTGATTTGTTTGTGTGCATGTGGGGAGGGGGGTGTCTGTCTGTAAGACTTGTGAATTCTAGTTGATATGATGAAGTTGTTGTCGTTATGAAATTTCCACATACATACACAGAAACCCCTTTCTGTGGGTATCCATCCTGTCGGACCTACAGCAGGTACTCACTAGGCTGAGGACAATGGGAAACATCCTTACGCTAAGTAGGGAAGCAGTTTGGCCAAGGTGGCGTTAAGGAGAATGGGGGTTAGGAGTGGAACGTTACTGAAGGTCGACAAAGAGACAGATGACAAAAACCAAAGGTTCTAAAAGAAATCACTAGGGGAAGACCCACAGGACATTTGGGGAAGAGGATAAACTGGCCAAGGTCAGGTTACCGGAGCTGGGGGGAGAAGGCTCTGTTTGGGTGCCTATCAGTGATGCACTGCAACAGAAGGATGTTGGATGAGGCCCATGGAAGGGCTTGGTGCATTGAGGAAACTGAGACGGGGAATTGCGTGTAGGGTTTACAATTTTTCTTCCAATCTGTGTATTTTCTACGTGATTAAGTAAATAGCACTAGTGTGTTAGAATCCTGTGCAGAGTGTCTGGGTGTTAGAATCTACAACAGGGGGGCCAACCGGAGGCTGAGAAGGAGCCAGAATTTACCAATATACATTGCCAAAGAGCCACAGTAATACTCAGCAGCCCCCCACATCAGCTCCCCCACTCCGCTCCCAGCGCCTCTCACCCACCGGCAGTCCAGCCGATCAGCACCTCCCGCTCCGCATCTCCTGATCAGCTGTTTTGTGGCGTGCAGGAAGCTGTGGAGGGGACAGGGGAAGAGCGAGGTCACGGTAGGCTCAGGGAATGGCACGGAAAGGGGTGGAGTGGGAGCAGGGCCTGTAGCAGAGCAGTGAGAACCCCCCAGCACATTGGCAAGTTGGCGCTTGTAGCTCCAGCCCCGGAGTCGGTGCCTGTACAAGGAGCCGCATATTAACTTCTGAAGAGCCGCCTGTGGCTCCGGAGCCATAGGTTGGCCACCCCTGAGCTACACTTACAACATGGTCCCTGGAAGAGGTAAACACCTAGGGGTGTACTTCTGGGAGCTTCAAAGATGCTTCAAAGCTTCAAAGCACATTCTGAGCTTCAAAGATGTCCCCGTTGGCATCTCGGACAGGCCCTAGTTGTCAGCTGGCAGGATTGAACCCTGGACCTTTGAATCTTAGTGTACAAGCCTTGGCTGGAGGAGCTGAAAGCCACATGCCTCTTAAACCAAGGTTGTGGCAGGCTCCTTCATCTCAGATGGTTCAGGTGGCGGCCCTGGCCTTGCGGCCACAGTCAGCACCGGCCCTGGCCTTGTGGCCATGAAAGTCAGTATGTACAGCTTTCCTCCGGGTGTCTTCTTCAAGGACCCAGAATATTCACAGCTACATGCTGAAATGGAACCTCAATGATGGGGAATGGTTGAAGAGGGGCCGTGCCCTGGTCTTGGGCTTTCCCACCCTCTGCCACACCTCACGATACGAGACATAGTTAGAAACGTCCTTGCCGATTCCCTCCCAGTGGAATGACTTCCCCAAATGGTCTTTGGTCCTGTTCACCCCAGCATGGCCACTACGATGATGGTGGGCTAAGCTCAAGAGCTTTTTCCTCTACTTAGTTGGAACTACCAACTGTCTCTGAGGATGGCAGTCCTCCTTGTGCCCACCAGAAAAGGTCTCCTTGTGTAAGAGTCCTCCTTCTACAACAAACCCGGACCTATTAGAAGAGCTGAGAGGTGGTGGGTTGCTCCGGGCCGCCATCCAAGCTCCCTTGAGGCTCTCATCCACTTCCTGCTCTGCGTGGAACTGCTCCCTTGATGCTGGAGATATTAGTTCGTTGGGTTGTGGACTTGGGCTTGGTCCCCCTGGAAGCGATGCAGGTGACGGGGATGTCTCCGTTGACTGTGAACTGCTCTCCGCTGGCGCACTAGGTGGTATTTCAGGCTCTGGTTGAGCCCCTTGCGCCGGTTTAGCTGCTGCTGCAGGTTCAGGCTCCATGGCGCCCCTTGGTGCTGGCTCCCCGGACTCTGGTGGGGTTGTAAGCACGGGCTCTGGTGCTGACTGCTCCGCCCGTTCCGATCCTTGCGGTCATCGGGGGGCCGGCCTGCCACTGGCCTTGTTAGTCTCTAAGGTGCCACAAGTCCTCCTTTTCTTTTTGCGAATACAGACTAACACGGCTGCTACTCTGAAACAAGTGAGTGAGTTTTCCTAACAACTATGGAACACTGTTAATGTCACTCACTTAATGAACGTAGGTGTAGCATTCAGGCCATGCAGCGTTTTTACCACAATAATATTAAAACTCTGTGATAACAACAGATGCACAAACATATCAATTCCACACTGGGCCTGTCTTTCTCTTACCAACAATGGATCTTACACTTCCTTGTTAAGCAAAAAGTTCTGTCAGTAGCTGACTCTGGATCATCATGACTTAAATATAAAGGATTGATTACATTTCTTACCTGCCTTCAGTTACCAGTGTTGTTTTTTTAACTGCATGGCAACCTAAACTTATGTGTGTCTGGAAAGAGTGATAAATAAACATTTGTGTTTCTCTCCATGTTCCACCTGAGAGAAAAGCTGAAAGGCTGTGCCACCTGGCCTCAGAATTGATGGGCAATGTCAAATATCACGTCAGCGAACTTGTAGCTTCATTTAAGCCCCCAAGCTGCAGTTGGATTCAAGCAGGCAAACCCTTATTTCCATGCTGAATCCCATTGACATCAAGAGCACATGGGTCCAGCTGCACAGATTCAATTATAGGATTGGGGCCATAGCGATTTAAGGGCATCTTTTTAAAGGGCAATTAGCCACACAGAATGGAATTCTTTTTAAAAGCCCAAGTGGTTTAGAAGCACACATGCTATCACATTTCAATTGGATTCATGCTCCTAAATCACTTGGGCCCTTGTGAAAATTGGCACCCACCCTCCCAGCTTCTATTGGACATCACTGGGAGATAGTCACTTACCTTCCCTTTGTGCCTGTGAAAATTGCCTCCTTCATGTCAGATAATTTTCTACATAAAGTTGAAAATGCAAGCAGGGTAGAAATCACAAAGTGGTTGGGTTGCAGGGGATGTTGATTTTTCGGAAAATAAAAGCCAGACACACCCGTGTTTCTCTTCTGCAGAGTCATTTTGAATATACCATTTTGTAGAGAATGTTCAAAATCCTAATGATGCTTCTGAAATCCATGGATAGATCAAGCTTTTACTGTCAAACTTTCAGGCCACTCCTGCCCAGTCCCTTCATTTCTGTTACATGTTGCATTGCTTTTCACGAACTACAGGAGAAACTCGGCCTTCACCGTTGGAATTATACCAGGCAAAAGCCACTAGCCACCTACCCGAGTGGCACAGGTTGTTTGAATCTGAATAGTCATCTCAGGCTGCTCTGATCAGGGCACAGGAGGCAGTGTCAACCAGCTAGGAGGGCTAGAAAGAGCAAGTAAACTGGAGCATGGCAAGCAACTGATGTCTTGTTATGCAACAGTGTCCCTGGGGTAGGTTTCAGGTCAGAGCTGCTTTTGGAAATTACTTTCACTTCCATCACTGGCTCAGGGAGAAAGACTTCCCAGAGGCTTCAGTTTGCAGGGATGCCTTGTCCAAATACCTTCCCCCTCAGCATGTGGATATAATTATGTGGGTTCACAGGTTAGTGTCTGCTTAACTTAAGCCCTTGGAGAAGGAGCAAGGATAGCTCAGAGGTTCTCCGTGCAGGTTTTTCCTATGCATATGCACAATCACTACTGTGCCCTGCTTCATAAGGCTGTCCCAGACTGCAAAGGTGCTCAAAGATGTTTTGCAAAAAGAAAAGGAGGACTTGTGGCACCTTAGTGACTAACCAATTTATTTGAGCATGAGCTTTCGTGAGCTACAGCTCACTTCATGGGATGCAAGATGTTTTGGTAGTTCTCAATTAAGGTCACTAGCACCCTCTGGTGGTTTGTAGTGAGGTTTCCTGGGTAGCTTCAAATAGGCGTTCAGGAAGGTTCAATTCCCATGATGTGGAGTGACAGAGAAATTATTAGCCCTCTCACTGACAGAGCATCTGAATCAAAATCTGGAAATACATATGGGTCCCACGTTTGAGTTTAGAATATTTATGATTTTCTTGCATGTGTCTGTATATTTTTCACTGGGCTTTTTTACTGCCTGACGAATCCGTGGATGGGGCCAAAATAACACAACTCCTCTCCTCCTGGCATGCTGGATTGGGGAAATACCCTGGGAACACCATGTCTTGCATTGTTTCTAACACTCTCCCTGCATCACAATAAAAGTCTTTGAAAGAAACATAAACACAGACACCAAGATATTGGCTTTAAACGGAATGTCCCTGTTTGGGGTTTTAATCAGGTACCTATGGCACCAAAATGCACAGTCCTAGAAGCAGCACTATGGTTCTGACGCAAGGGTCCTCAGAAGCTGGGAGGGGTACAGATCATGGATGATATCTTATAAATACAGATTTCAAGGGCAAGCAGTGTCTCGTGTTACCAGTAGACTGCCCAAGGGGTGTCTTTACAGTGGGACAGAACACAGGGGAGGTGACCAACTGACCTGACCCTCCCTGCCCAGTGCTCTCTGCCCTCCATGCCTGGCTGGGCCCCTGGGACGGACCCACCTCTCCTGACACCTGGCTCTGTATCTTCCCAAAGAAACATGGGCTGGGGGGGGGGGGCGGGAATGCAGGGTCACATCTCCCCTGCTCCCAATATCTGCCAGGGTTCACACCAGAATGTGGCCAGCAGCAGCCTTTTGGCACTGTGCGGGAGGGAAGGGACAGGAACTGCTTCCAGTCACGGGGGGGCGGAAAGGGATGACTTGGCCTGTGTCTCTGCAGAGCTCATTTCTTCTCCCACCACTCCTGTGTGGCTGGAAGCAGCTTGTCCCTTCCTGCCCTCACAGTGTCAAAAGGCAGCTAACACCTCCAGGCTGCTGCTGGCCACTGACATAACCCATCTGCCTCCTGTCCCGTGGCTACAACATGGGCAGGAAGGGTTTAAGCCCTAAGGATGCATTGTGCACCCCGGTCCCGGGAACCTGACTTCAGGGGCTTCAGTGAACCCGGCCAGAGAGGTGGCTCAGCAGGGGAGGGTATCGAGGGGACGGAACAACCTTGTGCTGAGCAGGTGAAGAGGGTGCTAAGCCCCTGCTCGGGGGGCTGTTGTGGAGCCTGTAGGTTTGGGGCGTGGAAAGGCTGGAAATCGCTTCCCTCTGCCCCTGCCACTCCAGAGCATAGCTGAGGGGTGGAGAGGCTTCCCCGTGCGACCGCTGTGCGGGCCTTTGGCACATGCGGGGCTTGGCTCCTCCTGGCCAGCACCCCGGGCCAGAGGGTCTTGGGCTTTCCCAGGGCACCAGCCCAGCCAGAGGCAGTGGGGGAAGGAAGGAGGCTGCTGGCCAGGCTGTTGGTGAGCTGAGCACTCCGACCAGGGGCTGGTTCTCCAGACAGCGCTGGGAGGGGGACACGGCCACCACAGGGGATATGGAGGAGCAGCGGGGCTGGAGTGGGGGAAGGGGCAAAGCCGGGAGAGGACAGCGAAAGGCCGATGGGTGGGCAGCAGAGGCGACATGTAACTGGCCGCTGCCTGCCGCCTGCCCACACTCACCAACCACCACAGCTCACAGTCAGTGCCAGCCAGAAACGGGTCTCCCACAGTATTCTTGTCAGCAAGTTAAGGAAGTATGGGCTGGATGAATGCACTATAAGGTGGGTAGAAAGCTGGCTAGATTGTCGGGCTCAACGGGTAGTGATCAATGGCTCCATGTCTAGTTGGCAGCCGGTATCAAGTGGAGTGCCCCAGGGGTCGGTCCTGGGGCCGGTTTTGTTCAATATCTTCATAAATGATCTGGAGGATGGTGTAGATTGCACTCTCAGCAAATTTGCGGATGATACTAAACTGGGAGGAGTGGTAGATATGCTGGAGGGGAGGGATAGGATACAGAAGGACCTAGACAAATTGGAGGATTGGGCCAAAAGAAATCTGATGAGGTTCAATAAGGATAAGTGCAGGGTCCTGCACTTAGGACAGAAGAATCCAATGCACCGCTACAGACTAAGGGCCGAATGGCTAGGCAGCAGTTCTGCGGAAAAGGACCTAGGGGTGACAGTGGATGAGAAGCTGGATATGAGTCAGCAGTGTGCCCTTGTTGCCAAGAAGGCCAATGGCATTTTGGGATGTATAAGTAGGGGCATAGCGAGCAGATCGAGGGACGTGATCGTTCCCCTCTATTCGACATTGGTGAGACCTCATCTGGAGTACTGTGTCCAGTTTTGGGCCCCACACTACAAGAAGGATGTGGATAAATTGGAGAGAGTCCAGCGAAGGGCAACAAAAATGATTAGGGGTCTAGAACACATGAGTTATGAGGAGAGGCTGAGGGAGCTGGGATTGTTTAGTCTGCAGAAGAGAAGAATGAGGGGGGATTTGATAGCTGCTTTCAACTACCTGAAAGGGGGTTCCAAAGAGGATGGCTCTAGACTGTTCTCAATGGTAGCAGATGACAGAACGAGGAGTAATGGTCTCAAGTTGCAGTGGGGAAGGTTTAGATTGGATATTAGGAAAAACTTTTTCACTAGGAGGGTGGTGAAACACTGGAATGCGTTACCTAGGGAGGTGGTAGAATCTCCTTCCTTAGTGGTTTTTAAGGTCAGGCTTGACAAAGCCCTGGCTGGGATGATTTAACTGGGAATTGGTCCTGCTTCGAGCAGGGGGTTGGACTAGATGACCTTCTGGGGTCCCTTCCAACCCTGATATTCTATGATTCTATGATTCTATGGGACGGGGGGCCCTGCTGACCGAGAGCCGGCACGCAGCGGAGGCTGTGCTGACGGACCAGCAGGGGGAGTGGCCGGCCCCGTGCGCTGCATCTCACCACCAGCTTTGCACACCAGTTCTCGGCCACTGGACCCCATTACTTACTGCTGGCGGGTGGGTGGCTGGTGAGCAGGGATCAGGCCAGCAATGGGACCCAGCAGTAGTGATGTGGGGGGGGAGAGACAGAAAATATGGACAATTTGCCTATTTTTAAGAAAAAGTCAGGACACCTGTAGGAGGGCTTAAATACAGGACTGTCCCTTTAAAAACAGAACGTCTGGCCACCCTAGTTATATCCAAGACCTCCCGGTTCCCAGAATTCAGCTGCTCAGATTCCTGCCTCCCTCTGGTGAGTGTTTTTCACCACTTTGCTCTATACTGCAGTTTTTCACCCACCCAGACATTGCAAATGAAATGGAAAACCCAGCACCACAGACCTTCCAGCCGGCCTCCTTCTGGAATCACTCCCCCTCTGGTCGCGCCTTGCACTCACTGGATCAAGACAATGAGAGGTCCCAGTGTTTTAATTGTGGCTCGGCATCATTCTTTATCAAGTCAGCTAATCTTTGCCTGGCTGGAATATGGAATAATTCCCTTCTTTGAAAACCTCTGCATAGCTGAGCAGGCCGTAGAAACTCTCTCACTCCCATTAATACTAAAGGACTGAGGTCATCCACATATGACATTTTAAATTAATTTTGTGTGTGTGTAGCCACCTGTTTTCCTGTAAATAAGAATTCTAATCAAACCCACTTTGATTTCAACCTGAAAACACCGCATATGCTAACGGTATCAGTCTCTCTTGTTAATCACACAGCTTTCCAGCTGTATATAATGAAGTATATTATATTTTTCTGACGTATCCTCTTTCAGCATTAATTCCTAGATTCTTAGCTGTTCAAATTTTCATGCATCGTTTTTCTCAACTCAATGAATACAGTTTGTGTTAAAAAACATTTCTCTTCAGTGTCTGAAATGCAAATACAACGCATTGTGCTGGTGCTTGAAAATGAAACCGACTATAAACAGAAAATGTACTGCTCAGTCCAGTTTCATTGTCCCAAGCTGAGTGAAATGCAAAATATAAAGCAAGCAGCATGACTGACAAAACACATGTACGGGTTTTTTTAATGCTTTCTGTTTTAATTAATAGTCTACAATATTATTAACAAAGATAAAGGAAATATTTGGAATATATGATTTTTAAACTGATAGTGTCCCTTTAAAAGTACCTTCCATCTTGATCCTTATACATTTTGTATACTACAGCCCTGATCCTGCAAGCTGATCTATCCAGTTAGACCCTTACGAAGTCCCATTGAATGAATGGGGTTCCACATGAGTTCAGTGGTGATCATATTGCAGGACTGGGGCCCATAGACCAACATCATTCATACAAAACCTTGTGTTTCTGTGTGAGCTGATTTAGGCCCAAGTGTCCTTCCTCTTCACTCATGTGAGTAACCCTATTGAAATCAGCAAAATTACTCTCATGAGTAAGGTCCGCAGGATCTAGTCAGTACCATGCAGTGTTTCAGTATATCAGAATTTACCTGCTCCTGTTTCATTGGCTGACTTATGCAACATCCTGGAAATCAAGACTGATGCTAGAAAAATCTACAAATGGTACTCACTCATTTTTGTTTTTTTCTGAACACAATAATTAGACAGAGCAGCTCACTTTGGTTAATTATCTGAGTATGAACTGCCTAGTGATTAATAATTTCTAGTTCCACATGATTAATTATGCCCAAACACTACATCCCATTTGATCCTATTAAAAATTAAAGTTTATTTATTTATCTAAATATGGAGAGGAGGCAAATTCACCACTCAACTAAGAGCTAAAGAGATTTTTATTTTCCTTTGAATAATGAGGAGATATCTCCCCCCAGCCTCTGTGATATTGGCCAGGGTATGTCCTGAAGGCATATTTTAGCTGATTGCTCAGTTAATTAAACTGTCATGTTCTGCTAAAAGCACCAAAACCTTTTATGCTTCCAAGTTAGAGCTTCAGGGCCCAAGGCTGACTTATTTCCTGTGGAGTATAACTTTTACTCTTCTACAAATTTGCAAAAGAGGAGGGGAAATTTCAATCATAGATATGCAATTCAGGCCAAATACACTCAGGATTTCATTAGTCATTTAGGACCTCCTCTAAAGCCCATCAAAGTCAATGAGAGTCATCCCTTTGGATCTGTCCCTTAGGAAAGAGCTGCTGTTCCCTTTCCTGCTGACACGGGGTGATACCCAAACTTTATCCACCCAAGAGACCACATTAGCAGCCTGGCAGATACCTGAGAGTGTTACCTTGTTTATTTCAGCCATCCACATTTTGCATGGAATGGACCACCTTGATCCAAGTAAATAGCCATAGCTAAGCCTGTTGGACCACCTGGTGGTAAAACTTCCAAAGTGCAGGTTCTCCCTGACTAAATCAGGATGAGCATGGAAAAAACTGGACAGGTGCATTGTACTGTAAAGGGCCTTAAAAGGAAATCAGGGTCAAGAGCTGTATACTGGAAAGCTCATAGCTAACGCTTGTCCTCGCTTGTTTCTAATGATGAGGTGTGCCATTAAAGGGACTGAGCCTGTGGTTTATTCCTTGCTCTGGGTTATGCATAGCACTGAATTGGTTTTCTGGCACCTCCCATGGAGCTGCACCTGTGATGAATTATGGGCCCATTTCATGAGTGTAGTAAAGGTCAGTGAGTCTGTGGCAAGGTCAGCAACAGAACTTGGGTGAAATCCTCACTCCACTGAAGTCAATGGGAGTTTTACCATTGACTTCACTGGGATGAGATTTCATCCGAAGAATCTTGATTCCCAGCACCGTTCTTTAACCACACAAATAAAATCAAGGACATTCAAAGAGATAAACATGCTCTCTCATAAACTTCCCTTGTTTTTAAATAGGCACAGTGTGGAAGTATTCATGGTATATAACAAAACAAAAGAAAATCCTTGCTGTCTGGAGTCCGATAGGCACAATGAGACAGGATTAGGACCAAAGTGCTGGCTTTAAATCTTTATTATGATTATTTTTATGACAGTATTTATTTGTCACATAGTGTCATAAATCTGCATAATTCTTTATAGAAAAATACAAACAGTGGGTGAAGTCCTGACCCCACTGAAGTCAATAAGAGTTTGTCATTGACTTCTGTGGAGCTCAGATTTCACCCCATGTCACTGCTCCCAGAGTGTAGTACAATCCAGAGCCCGATCCTGTAGCTGGATCTGCACAGGCAGACCCTTTGAAACACATGAAGCCCATCGGACGTTAAACAGCACAGGGCTGTGACCGTGTGGAGCACTCTGGAGGATTGTGTTAGTTTTCTCTGTATAATTGCCATGTTTAAAAAGACAAGTACTTGCTCATGGAAGGTACTTTGTTTGCCAGGAGCTGTGATTTTAGGGTTTCTTACTGTGGGACACGTTTTTCTTCCGGATTTGCTCACTATTTGCATATTTTGGCTACTATTAGCCTCTTGTATTGTGTATTGATAATTAATTTAATATGGTATTTATAAAATGGTCCTCTTGGATCAGCCTCTGAGCACAAAAACGTATCAGAGCGCACCACAAAACACGTTAACAATTACAATGTTAAAGGGAAATAATTAGTTGCTAAGGGGTGTTGATCAGGAGCTGCTTCGTACTCTAAAGATGGCTGCATTTCAAAGATGAGTGAAGAGATGCTTATGAATCTCTTATGTAATCCACAGATTGGGAGGTTTTAACTAATTAATATTTGTAAAGCAAGTTGAGATTCTTCAATTAAATATTCTATAGCAGGGTAGGTTATTTATTATTAATATTATTTATTATTATTTTATTATATTATTAATATTATTATTTATTTTTTACAGAGTTTTCTGATGGGACAAACTTCAGCATCATCATGATACCAGGACAGTTACATTGCACAGTGATGACGCTGCATTGGCATATCATAATGCAATGACATCACAGAGTATCACAGCTTCCTCCCATGCATCTTTACAACATGATGATGGTTTTACAGTTCTGGATGCTTTTAATGTCCTACAAGCTGGGCTTCCAAAGTGCAGGTTCTCCCTGACTAAATCAGGATGAGCATGGAAAAAACTGGACAGGTGCATTGTACTGTAAAGGGCCTTAAAAGGAAATCAGGGTCAAGAGCTGTATACTGGAAAGCTCATAGCTAATGCTTGTCCTCGCTTGTTTCTAATGATGAGGTGTGCCGTTGATGTGACTGAGCCTGTGGTTTATTCCTTGCTCTGGGTTATGCATAGCACTGAATTGGTTTTCTGGCACGCATCACAATTATGAAGTGCGCTTTTTATATAAAGTCTGATTCAGGGGAAACTTTCACCTTGTGGGATCTTGAGGAAGCCAGTTCCTTGCTCTGTGCCTCAGTTTTCCCATCTGTAGAACTGCAATAAGAATACCAAGCTATCACAAGAGATTGTATTTGTTAATGTTTGTAAAGAGCCTTATACTCTTCTGGGCACTCTTGGAATACAAAGTATCATTATTTTATTATTATTCTACTTCCCATTAATTGTGCTTGTCATCCACAGCATATTATATCCTTTCATTTGAGGATTTTTGAACTAATTATAAAAATCTCAAACAGGATTTTTATAATATCTGAGACTGCATGATGCAATTAAACAAATGTTTGTGTTTTTCTAAGGTTCACCCTTCAAACCTCTACTTAAGGATTTTCCCACGTCCAAAATGGACGTTTGAGCCTGCAAACTTTATTTGTGTTGCAATATTTATATTGCATTGAATACAAATGTTCTACTTCAGGTCATAAGCCAGCTGAAATAGTAGCCACTGTAGTCAGTGACTACTGACCCTCAAGATTTGTTATGATGTAAGACCTTGGGCCCCAATCCTGCAAACACATAGATAGTGCTTAACTCTTTGCACTGCAGATAGCCTCATTAGACTAAATGGGACTACTCATAGTGTGTTAAGCTAAGTACATATGTCTTTGCAGGATAGTGCTTTGCAAGGATGGCGTAGCAATCTTGGTGACAGATATTCGCATCAACTGAAACCAGAAGATACTATTACACTTACATTTGGGGCTTGGCAGAATCTTACCCAGAGGCAGGCTATTCCATAATTGCCCATTATGGGGGCTTTACACTTTCCTCTGAAGCAACTGATACAAGCCACTGTCAGAAAGAGTCTGTTGAGCTAGATGGGCAATTGATTTGATCCAGAATGGCGATTTTTATGCTCTTGTGTTGTCAGAATTAGCTTCTATAAGTCTCAGGGCAGAGAATTTCATTCTGTTTTCTTAACTGTTTGTAAACAACATGGTACCTATACAGCTCTTTAGAAATAATCATGGCAATGTTGTGTCATAACTCTAATGTCCTTTGTGGTAGAGAAGAAATAAAATTTGCTTGTCTGAATACAAAGAGGGTGCTTTACTGAGACATCTGGAGACAGATGAACACTTACTAACTGACACAGTCTGCGTGGCCTAATGTCACAAGTCAAAGTATCTCTAAGTTCTGGCTAAGACTAGTAGGGTGGGAACTTTTGCTGGCTATACAACACCAGTCTGTGGGCGTTTTGAGACAAAACGATGAAGCCACATTGTGCTCTGACAACATTTTGACACAGTATGGAAGCACAGTATGGAGTGCCACAGTGACACTGCTTCTGTGTGATGGTGTGTGGCAAGAACAAGGATTTGATCCAGTGTGATGTTACATGGCAGTAGAGTTGCCAACCCTCCAGGGTTGTCATGGAGTCTCCAGGATATAAAGATTTATCTTTAATTAAAGATTATATCATATTCCTCCAGGAATGTGTCCAACCACAATTGGCAACCCTATGTGGCCGTGATGCTGTGTTGGCGTGGCACCATGGCCCGTGTCAGTGGTGTTTTGAGAGCAGGTGATGCTGTTATAATACAGCGCGATGACATCACATCTCAGCGTGATGACATTGTGACCCAATGGGACATTACATCGTGGCGCCCTCATGCAGCAAGATGCTGTTACATCAAAGCCGGATGACATCACACCACAGCCAGGCAAATGCCACATCATAAAGGCGGAGTGAGCCCCACAGGAGAAACTGACATTTTCCTTCCCCGCCCCCAACCTTTAACGTGGGGACGAAGCCCCACTTCCCCCTGTCTGGGGCTTCTTGCCCTTATCCAAAATGGCTGCCTGCCCTAGCCTCGGGCATTTTGCCATTATCCAAGATGGCTACCGGCTCTGGGTCCCCTTGCCCTTATCTCAGCGGCCTTCCCCTACTTAGCATGGCGGCCTGACGCCGAGGCCGCCATCTTGGGGGAAGGCAAGAAGCCGCGAGTCCTGCCGCGCCGCTGTTTCCCGTCATGCCTCACGAGCTCCGCTCGCCTCTCCTCCGTTCGCCCCGGAAGAGGGAGCTCGGCGGTGGCAGTTGTTGACAATATGGCGGCTGCTGGCTGCTCCGCGGGAGGAAGAGGCGGAGGGAGAGGAGCCGGCAGGAGGAGGAAGGAGTCTCATTCATAGGGAGCCCGGCCTGCTGTTCTCCCCGCCCCGCCCCGGCACCATGTCCTTCTTCAGGCGGAAAGGTGAGGGGGCCGCCGGGCCACGGGGCTGGAGGCTGCGGGCAAGGCGGGGCCGCGGGGAGTGTGGGGGCCGCAGCCCCGAGGAGGGAGAATATGGAAGCGGGAGGCCGGGGGGAGGGAACGTAACATGGGGGTAGGAGGGCTGGGGAGGGGAAGGGAAGGGACTGGCATGGCGGTGGGGAGGGAACATGGGGGGGAGGGCAGGAGGCCTGAGGAGGGGAAATGGGGGGCAGGAGGCCTGAGGGGGCGGGAACATGGGGGGCAGGAGGCCTGGGGATGTGGGCGGCTGTAGGTGATAGGGGGGGAACTGCTCTTTCTTGGGGGCACGTAGAGAGGCTGAGGTGTGGGACCCAGGCCTTTTTGCCATGTGGGTTGGAGAGGAGCAGGCAGGACCTTGGACAAGGGATTGTAGGCGCTTCCCTCCCCCGCCCCCCCCAATAGAGCCAAGCCTGCCAGGGGTCTGCATATTCTTTCCCCTCTGGACACCCTTTTCCTCTCCCCTTCTCTGCTGTCAATAAGTGCTTCCCCTTCCATGTTTCCAGGGGTGTCCAAGCTATGATGATGTCTTTGATGAAGACTTCAAAACTATTAAGCATTTTATTGAAGCATGCAGTGCAAGCAATCCTCAAACAAGGGAGTTTAAAAAATAATCGGAAATGACTGAATCTTGCTCCAAATGAGTGGGACCTGTCAGATCTGCTTTCAGTAAATAATCCTGACCCCTTTCCATGCCACCAAAATAAATTAAAAAATAAAAGGCATGGTTTGGGGTGTTATGGTGGGTTTAAACTCCTTTGTTTTATCCTGGCTGCTGCATCTCAGAGTGAGATGTCTGCTGCAGTTTCTCCTTGCTTTGTAACAAGGATCTTGATGTGACCTCAGGAAATCTAAGTATATTTTGAAATAGATCCTGGTTTTAAACTTTGGTGATGCAGCTAGCCGCTTCATTCACTGGGGTGATTCTCAGATTAATTGTAACTCGCAAGGTCAGAGTTTGCATTTTCTTAAGGAAAGCCCGGTGTAACAGCTGTAAAACAGATAACTATTACATGTTGCATACTTGTTTCCTCGTTAGGTAGATGAATACAAATAAAATTTTGCATTAACCCACTCCATCTTGTTAAATTTTACCAAATTAAAATAACACTTGCATGGTATAGTAAAACATAGCGTATTAGCTACTTGTATTGTGATGGTATCCTACAGCCCCAAGCACAATGAGCGCCCATTGTGATAAATGCTGGACAAAAGCACAGATGCTACAGTCCTTACCCCAAAGAGCTTATTACTTATTATACAGAAATTATGTAACATAACTCAAGATATTAATATTTTAAGAATCCTATTTTCCTAATTCCTCTTTTCGTGCAATGAGTACGGGTAATAATTGAGATAATGGTTTAGATCAGGGGTTCTCAAACTTCATTGCACTGTAACCCCCTTCTGACAACAAAAATTACTACATGACCCCAGGAGGGGGAACCCAAGCCTGAGCCCCACCACCCTGGGTGGAAGGGCCAAAGCCCAAGCCCCACCACCCCGGGTGTGGGGGACAAGGTGGAAGGCCAAGGGCTTTAGTCCAAGACTGGCGGGGTGTAACCTCAACCCTTGCTGCCCGGCGCTGAAGCCCTTGGGCTTCGGCCCGAAGCCCCAGCAAGTCTAAGCCAGCCCTGGCGACCCCATTAAAACAGGGTCCCGACCCACTTTGTGGTCCCAACCCACAGTTTGAAAACTGCTGGTTTAGATTTTGTTTCTGAATTGGTTTAAAAGCAGTCAGTTGAAACGTAGAGGGTGGTTTTTTGCTTTACATATGGGTGCTAAATTCCTCAGTTCATAATCTGTCTGTAGAGAAGTTACATCACCCAAGAAATGTAACTAAGCCTTTCTGTGCTAAGAAAAATGAGACAAACTAACCATTATTTTCATTACTTGAAATAAATGACATGCATTCTGGGTTTTACCATTTCTAAATATTTTAATTCACAAAAGATGAATCCCTTTAAGACAAAGAGTAGAACCTTACTTTTACCTGGAGTAAGTCTGTTTTACTTTCAGTTCAAAATGTACAATCAGAGGTGCTTACATTTTGATTAGGGAAAAATATTTTCAGCATGCTATTAGTGTTTGGGGACAAAAGGCTGATCCTGAAAGCTGCCAAGAACTCTTAACTCCTATGGGAGCTCAGTAGGTACTTCCTAGAATTCCTGGTGTTTAACAGCTTTCTATAACAGGCTATTTTTCAATGTGCAGAGTCTTCCATGTTTAACTATTCTTTCAATTATGGTTGATTAGTCAGTAAATGTGTCCAGTACCTGACACAGAAAATGAGGGTATGAGGATAATAACTGAAAATGGCTAATAGATGGAAGGTAACAATATAACTTAAAATATAAGATTGTAAAGCCAAATATGTTTGACATTTTTCAAGTTGATTTTGTATAGAATTACTACTTGTTCTTTGAAAATAAAATAATCCTGTTGGTATTAGTGGTCTGAATCATTAGAAAATTAATGTTGTATAACACCTCTAATTTTGACAGACGCGATTTTTTTTAAAAATGGAAATCACTTCCACATTTGAAGGGTAATGTAGGTGTTTTACTGTGTGTTTGGCAGTCTGTGTAAAAATCAATCTTATCAACGTGTGATAATACTGTAGTTCAAGTAGTAAAACTATGATTCCTTCAAGAGTTTCTACAACAATTAAGTCGCTGATATGAGTCTCTGGTAAAGTGTCTTGTTACGGAGAAATGGATCGAAACTGCATTTTTTGTTCTGGGAGAGTGAGAAGATTTTATAAGTTTAGATAGCAGTGTTCATTGGCCAGGCTCATATTTTTCACCTACGACTGGAAGTACTTTACATGTTGTTATAAGATTTCAAGGCCAAAGTAGCAGCACTAATTCCCGTATGTGTGTGGATTAGTGCAGTAGTCCTGGAAAAACAGTTTTAAACCCCCACTTTTCATGGGAGAAGTTCCAGAGATGCCATGAAGTCCACTACAGACTTTTTATGACAACAGCATTATTACGTGGAAGGTGCTCATATGCCATAGTGATGGGCAGCAGCGCGAAATCCTAATACAGATCCAGCTATGAACTAATGGTCAATACAAAATGTTCTTCAATTCTGTACACTGAAGTATTTTTGTATGCAGTTATTTTTATGTAGGCTCTTGTATGAAATAACCTTCCCCAGAGTAGACAATAAAGGTAATTGTGGAACAGGTACTCTGTCTTGATAAGCTGGTATGGAAACAAAGTGAAATCCAGCAAAGACAAATGCAGAGAGATTCTTATAGAAAGGAATAGTCAAATGTAAAATAGAGGGATACTGGTTTTGATAGTACTATGACTCAAGGGATCTGAGATTATTGGTTGTAGCAGAAGTGGCTGAAACTAAATGTGATAGTGCAACATTATTGCGAACAAAACCCAGTTCTTCTAGGTTGCATTAATAGAAATATATAACTAAGGCTGTGAGTTTGTCACAGAAGTCACAGATTGCATGACTTTCTGGGACCTCCGTGACTTCAGCAGCTGGTATGGCTGGCTCGGGCCCCTGCCCTCCCTCCCCCCCCAGCAACAGGAGTTTTGGTGTGGGAGGGGGCTCAGGGATGGGGGTTCAGGCATGGGAGGGGGTGAGGGCTCTGGGTGGTGCTTACTTTGGGAGACTCCCCCAGAAGCAATGACATGTTCCTCCCTCGGCTCCTAGCTCTGCATACTGCTTCTGCCCGCAGGTACTGCCCCCAGAGCTCCCATTGGCTGTGGTTCCTGGCCAATGGGAGCTGTGGAGCCAGCGCTTGGGGTGGGGGCCGCGCGCGGAGCTAGGAGCTGGGGGAGGGACTTGTCGTCACTTCCAGGGAGCTGCAAGGAACCAGTTGAGGAGCCTGCCAGCCCTGCCAACCCCCCCTCGCACCAGCATGGGTCTCCCCCCAGCACAGCCCCGAGCACCCACGGCACCCCCGGACCGCCCCCCAAGATTTAGTCGGGGTATATAGTACAGGTCATGGGCCATGAATTTTTGTTTACTGCCCGTGACCTGTCCATGTCTTTTACTAAAAAATACCTGTGACTAAAAATGTAGCCTTACCTATAACACAAGGAAGGTTGTTGGTCTGCTCCCATGAGAACTGGTTAGGCCTGAAAGAGCTGCGTTCAGTTTTGGATACTGCATTTTAGGGAAGGTGTAAATTGGAGTCGTTGGAGAAAAGCAACAAATAAAAGGTTTTGAATACCCCCAACATCCTCATTTAAAAACAAAAGTATGCTGTCCAAAATCAGTATAGTTGGAGCAAATTGCTATAGTATTTTTGTAAGGGACTAAATTGGGAAAGATGAAGAGAACTGGGTGTATTTGGTGAAAACTGAGGATGGAGATAACTGTCTATAAATATCGAGAGATCTTATAAATGGGGCAATAATAAACTACATCTTTAGTTGATGAAGATGGGCCATAAGGCAAGGGGCTAGGGAAATTTAGGGTTGAATAGTAGAAGAAAAAAAAGTAACTATAAGATTTGTTAGGCATCTGAACCAGCAGCCAAAGGAGCTTATAGAAGGTTAGGAAATTCTCATTAGTGAGAATATTCAAGGCCAAATTACACACCCATCTATTAGGGATATCTTAGAAATAATATAAACAGTCCTGCCATGGTGTAAGAAGGATGGTTAACTGATGCACATATAAAATGATACAAGACAGCTTACATTTGCTCATCCTTCTCTGATTTTTCTCACTAAATATATTAAAATTCTTAGACCTTGTATGGCAGGCTGCACCTCAGCCTGACTCTTAGTCCTCTGAAAATGAAGGCTGCCCGTGGAAATTCTCTCAGACATACTACCCCTAATGTACATGGCTATTGTTGTTGTTCAGAATTGGCTTCAAGCACATGATGTGATACCACCTAGATTGGCTGCGGCAGGGTGAAAGCAAAATTCTTTTAGTGATATTTTACTCCTTGAAACATAGCCTATATGCATGTACTGTCATTCCTATATCTATAACTATTGCTTTGTAAATTTGTTCTGCTTGTTGCTGACAGTGATCCTAGAATACTGAAGGATCCCATGTCACCGCTTAAGTAGAAGGTGACAATTTGAACTATATCATATTACAGGTAGTAAAGTAATAACTAGTTAAAGAGTAACAACTTACCTTTATAGAGAAGTTGGCATGGAAGAACAATTAACAGCCGTTAGCTAAAGCAATTAGACAATGGAAGACAAGGGAAACTGTGTAATCGCTGTCACTAGAGGTAGCTGAGACTGGACTTGATGGATCAAGTACTGACAGTGTTATAGGGAAAAAGAGAATGATGCTATTCTGATGCAGTGTAACAAACTACGTATGTTAAATATTACTGAGCTAGAGGGGATATGTGCTGATTTTCCCAGACAATTTTCATCTGGACAATAATGTTCAATAATCTATGTAAAACCTAGTCATCTTAAATATTTAATATCTACAGTCATGTATAAATTGAGGGTCTACATTAAAAAAAAGTGGAAAACAAGAATCCCAAGTTGCTTAATCAAGGTTTGAATTAGTCTATTCCAAAATGAAAGTGCTAACCTCTAGGATAAATGTAAAATGCTGAGTTGCCAATTCATGGATCTGCATCATTTATACTTCCATTCTAATCGGTGTCAGACTGAATGCTGCATTGACTATTGTGCAGAACAATTATGTAACTGGAGATTGAAATACTTCTCTAAAATATTTAAATCTGGGGTAAGAGCTTTTTTAAAATGTGCTCACATTTTACAATGTAAAGACTTGATTCTAGTAGTTACAATTTGTATAGATTGTACTTGGAAGATTTTCAGGGCCGGTGGTCCATGAATGAGCTATTTGTAAGTAATCTTTTCAGCCTATAGAGGCCAAAGAAGATTTCACTGGTAGCTTATGTGCTTAAATATTTATTTAGATGGAACTGGAAGTTACAAGCATGTTTTCAATATCACTTTCATTTTTAACTCTCTCCTAAATATTTTGGTTACTTCATAATTTTTTGCCAAATTGATCTTTAGGGGTCTTTTTGTAATTGACAAAAATAATTTTTTTATAGCCAAAGATGTAGATTTTTTCGACTAAGATATCTCCCTACAGTAGTTATTTTGTAGGCACTTTGCAAACACAGAGAGACAGTTCCTGCCCCAAATAGCATACAACCTAAAATGTTCACCATAAATACCAAAGCATATTTTAAATTACTTGGTAGAATGCTAATATATACTAGAAATTGTACCACCTAGATTTAAACCAATCTTTTTTTCTAGCTAACCACACCAATTACATAGGAATCATCTATACAAAGTTCACAGCTTGATAGAAAGCAGCTGTCAAACCTGTCATCCACCACAATCAAAGCATATATATCTTAACTGTGCTAATAAGTCACGTATGTAATAAGGCTGCAGGTGATGGATGTGCAAATATCCAAATGTTAGATTATTTAGTTAATACTATCTGTGAGTTATGTCAGGGCATGGGGAGGAGGAGACATGATTGACCTTCACATCAGGTGCTCTGTGAGGTCTCTGAATTCTCACAAATTTGCCATACACTTCAATTAACAGTAATGTGTTTTTAGAAACTGAATACTCTTTTGGGCAGTAGTGAAAACTGCAGGAAGTAAATATGTGAAGAAATGACTTGAATAGATGAGAAAACTGACCTTTCATGTGCTGTAAGTGAAGCAGCATACAAGTTCCTTTTCTTCATCTTGGGTTTTTGTATTCTGCAGATAGTGATCCCCCTGCCTAGGACAATGCCCTTGTCCCACGTATGGATGCAGGGGACAAATTAAAATTGGTGATGGTATCTTAAGTGAAGGTGCACTAAGTTTCTAGTATTTGTTTTTTTTAAAAATCACCATATTGGGGAGGGGGGTAAATTATTCATTCCATCTAAATAAACTCAAGTCACCGGTTTCTGTTTGTTTGTTTCTTGGTTAAGCTTAAAAATTAAAAGGCAGTGGTGAGCTCTGTCTATACATCAGTGGCAGGATATGCCCCCCAAGTGGATGCTTAAATATAATCATCAGAGCTCTAACATATTTTAGCAAATGCACAGGGTCCTTACAATAGTGTAAAATGCAGGTTTTTCTGCCTTTGGCAATAAGGGGCTTTCATTTCAGTCATGAGTGGTTCCATCTCTGCTGGTAGATTGACCTCTTTTGCTTTGCTAAAGAGATCAAAAAAGCCTTAGTCACCAAATAATTCTGTTATTAAGATTGCTGTTCAGAAATCTAGTAACAATCATATTCCTGGTATTGTTCCTCTGTGGAATGTTTCTTGTTCCTCAACAGTGAGAAGGGAGACTGAAGTTTGCCATTCTTAATTGATGGGGTCCCTTGCTGAATAGGGCCTCTAGGACTGAAGAATGGAATTCTTGCATGCACCTGTTTTACACTGTTACCACCACAACTAACGTTGAGATTATTTTTGTGTAAGAGCTTGTGAATTTTCCTACTGTGCAACATGTGCAGCATGCAACGTTTGTGAATGAGATGCATGCACAAAGCATAAGTGATTAGTACTTGTGTTTTTTGCAGTGGCGCAAAATGCTTGATCTTGTGAATGCTGGAAGTTGCTACTGCCATGCCAAAGCTCAATAGCACCTTCTGTCTAGTAAATTGGTCAGAGGCTGTTTTGAGGACAGGCCTAAAATCTTCTGTGCAGTGAATGCATTTAGCCTACGGTTCCAAAACAGTGGTCTACAAAGTGCTTGTAGTAGGGTGACCAAACAGCAAGTGTAAAAAATCGGGACAGGGGATGGGGGGTAATAGGTGCCTATATAAGAAAAAGCCCCCAAAATTGGGATTGTCCCTGTAAAATTGGGACAGCTGGTCACCCTAGCTTGTGGCTCCTGGAAAGCTGGTTTGTCACATGATGCTGGCTTCTTCTCATTTCCGGCTGCTCTAAAGTTTCTCTCTCACCAGCAGAAGTTGATCCAATAAAAGTCTCACCCACCTTGTCCCCGTGTAGATATGCAATGAACATTTTATAGTTCCTGATTTAGAAATGTTAAAAGAAGAAATCTTAAAATGCATACTGTGTGTTAGCAGGCTATAATGACAAGTAAACTTTTAATTCTAAAAATTTCAGGCACTTTCCCCACTTCTGGTGATTTTTTTTTTTTTAAAGTTAAAGCAGGATGTGTGAAAGTATCTTTGTAAGTTTTGCATGCTTAGTCTTGTACAGACTTGTGTTTAACCTCTCCCTTCAGAATTGTTTGCTTTTCCAGTCTATTTGTAATTCTTTCTAGTTCAGATTAATTTAAAGTGTCTTAACGTAGTATACCAGTTTCCTTTGTTTAAATCACTTGTCAATGTTCCTAATATTTCAAGTAGATACCTTGGTTGATCAGATACTACCAGAGTTACGAATGGGTAAGTGGTCAGAGAGGGATAATTCTCAAGCCCCTAATTAGAGAAGATCTTTAAAATGACTTTTATCCAGTATACCCACGTCTCACTACTTGAAGGGAGCATCTTTTTGCTTTTACTGACTTTTAGCTGGTCACCCCCGTAAAGATCTTTAAAGCTGCCAGTTGAAAGAACACATGTAATGCAGAAATGCATCTTGGAGCAAATAAGCTGTGGATACATTGCCCTTTTTTTTTTGCTCTCTTCTGTGGTGCAAGCCATTGCTCAAGCACAGTGCACTTTGTTAATATGTAAGACTTTTGGCTTGCTAAATTACCTTTTTATCTCTGGTCCCTTGTAAGATTCTATGTTTGCAAATGTTCAGCAAGATACATAACATGACACAGCAAGAAAAGTGCAGACATACTTGTGAAATTGTGAGCTATTTAGTCTATTTACTAATGATCTTAGACATTTAAAAAATATATATATTTAACTTCTCTGTTGTCTAATGTTCAGTATCAAGGCTTCTGTTGTTGTTTGTGTCCCAGTTGTATGAATCTAAAGATAAATCATCCATAAATAAGCTCTTTTGCTCTCCAGGATATGTAATGATAGTTTTTGAGAGTCATGTACATACTGCTTTTTGTCATTGAAAGTTACATCTTCTAACTTTATATTTTTTGAGGTTAGGGAGTGCAGGAGTTGGAATAATTCTCAAAACCTTGAAGTTTTAGACAAGTGGGTCCCACTCACACACTAATTTAAGTATATACAGTTTAGGGACTAGATCTAATAAAAGTCCTTTAGGGTCATTAGAAGTTCTGGGTCCTAATGCAGTATTGGCCAAACTTGAAAATCAGTAATGAATTAAAACTTGAGTCGTGATCTCATGTAGTCACTAGTGTAAGTGTAGATTGACCAAAGTAATCTGCACCTATTCATTGCTGAAGCAAACAAAAATCCATATTTAAAAATTTTATTAAAGCTAATGTTAAATTATATAATATACAGGTTAAGAAAAGTGTCTGCACATCTAGGTATAGTGCTTACATTATCCACAAGTACAAAGTTTGTTTTTAAAGTCATAAAATACATATAATGCATAATCAGCAATAACCCAAATTAAGGTGAATCCGAATATTCAGGTACATTACTCATGAAAAGTTATACAGAGAGTTGGTTGTAGAAAGAAAATACAGGAATGAGTGTAGATTGTCCCTCAGTAATTGAGCATATTGCATGCTTTCTTCGCTAATGGAAATGTTTGCTGGTTTTAGTTTTGCTGGTAGTTTTTAGTTTTGCTGTGAATGGATTGGTAAATCGGTAGACATGTATGTGTGTTACTTTGACAAAGAATCAAGCTGCAGCCAAAAACGCCTATCATAATGCTACATAGAACAATTTATTTGGTTGTATTGGTATTATCCTAAAATAGTAACCTATTTTCCCCCACACTTCTGTATTATGAGATTAGGCTTTCCTTTTACACGTGCCAGTGTACTTTTTTGATTATCACTGTTAAATTTATTATTTTTTTCAGTCATCTTCATGTTGTTGTTCAGTCTTTATGCTTTGTTGTATACTGCTCCTTACATTCTCTTCTTTCAGATTCTTCCTAAAAACGTCCACATTTTTCCTTTAATCCTGTTGTGCTTCAAATTCAGTCACCCATTGTATTATTTATATTTGAGCAATATTGGTTGTGTTGGAATTGTAAATTTCTATAGCATCTACTACTGTGTAAAGTCAGGGGCAAGGACAAGCTCCATTTATGTCTATACAGCACTGGGCACACTACTGGTATTCAGATAATACTGTGGGGATACAATTTTCCCAATGTTGTGTGTGGTTCACTGAGAACATCTGCTAATATTTTGTTTTAAAATGCAACTAGTTCCACCTTCAATTTTGTTTTGAAAATAGTTTACATTTTGAATGTATTTTAAATAAGAAATCAGATAACCAATCTTGTAGGTTGCCTAAATTGGTTTAAATTACATAATACATGAGCTTCATGGGATGTTTGTATTAATACAAATGTTTTAATTTTTGTGAAATGTAATCCTTAAAAATGAACTACTAGGTTGTGTATAAAAAGCTTAACATCCCCATCCAGCTACTGGATGTATGTGTAGACTGGAAAATAGCAAATATATTTTAAAACAAAAAAAATGCTTATTTGCTACTTTCATTACCCACCAAGTCCTGAGTCTGAGATTTTTATATTCTCCTTCAACGAACAGTCCATGCCATCACAAACCTGAAATAGCTTTTTACTCCTTCCTTTATATTTTACAGTGAAAGGCAAAGAACAAGAGAAGACCACAGATGTAAAAGCAATTAAAAGTAAGCTCAAGATTTACTGAACTCTATGGAAAGACAATAAAATCCACAACACTGCCATATTTTTGTAACCAGCTGTTCATTTTGTTATCACTGAAGAGGAGTACACCTTGTACTAAAAAAAAGTAAATAGTTTATCCGTCTCCAGGTGGCCTATAGTAAATTGAAAACTGATCTTTCCTGATAACTGTCATCTTACCAGATCCGGAAGCATGGAAAGTTATTCATTCTTTCTTGGGTTTTATTTCAAAATTATCATAAAATTATATATCTGATCACCTTGCAAATAGTGATTATTCCTTATCTGCAGTAGATTGCTTTCTGAGGTTTTTGGGAGCTTTTTCTGGTATGTAATTTATTTTGCAATTTTGATAATGTGACTTTGCATTGCCTAACTTACAGAACAGGAAGCCAGGTTCTGATTTTGCTTTTACTAATGTAAATATGGAGTAGCTCAATTTAAGTCTGGAGTGGCTTCAGACTTACACCAGTGGAGTGGAGATCCAAATCTTGTTCAGAAGGAGCAGCTACCCTAATACTACACTATATAGTATAAAAGTTTTGTTGTCGTTACATGACTTAATGTTGAAAATTTTCCTTGATTTGTTGGTAACTCTCTATATAGCATGTTAAGCCAAGGGAAAACAACACATCTAATTTGTAGTTTTCAATTTTATACATGTTCACTTTTTAGTTCAGCTTCCCTTTGGTATTGCTGCAATAATTAAGCTGTTCTTACGTGCCTCAAATATAACTTTATTTCAGTACTTTATAAAGTGTTGTCTGGGCTTTAAGAAAAGTGTACAAGCATCTTTGAGCACATTGATTTATCTTTGAAGCAGTACAAGAAGCAAAGTCATCCTAACCAAGTTAACAGGATGCCCTGCGATTATTAGTCATGACTACTTATTAGTTCAAGCAGATTGCTAAGGAAAGGCTATGACATGGCCACTGTGTAAAGTAATATAAAACTTCAAATACAATTTAGTTTATTACAGAACAAGAACTGCAGATGTTGAGCAAAATGGGAGCAGCTTCCCTGTTTGGCAGAGCACTTTTCAGTGATCTGCATCGTATGAGGTTAGAGATTTAACACTATCTAGAAGTTTTAGAATAGGTATTTCATCCTTAGAGTTTATTAAACTTAAATTCTGTTTATAGTAAAGCTAGGAGCCTTAAAACTAAATCAGAAAGGTTAAACCATTATCAGATGGGTCTCTTTTTTTTTTTTCTACACAGTGTCCTCCAGCAAGTAATCTTCAATTGCTGTGGTCAGCCAAGCAACTGGCTGCTTCCCACAGGCTTGGAAGAACATGTGTTTTCCCATTCCTGTCTGCGATACATACCAAAGGCTTCTTGGAGAATAGCAAGCAGAATTTCAGTACCAAATATTTCAATTCAAGGAAAACCTCCACATATCTTACAAATTATTTCCAGTGACTACTTGCCAGAATCAGGCCTGTGTTCATGTTTATTCAGTCATGTACATTCAACAAGTGGAGAGGGAGACTATATTTACCCAGAGTTGTAGATTTGATTGTATTCTCTAATTAGCTAATTTAGCAAAACAAAACCATACAGCCATAGATTAAAAGTACAGAAAACAGACCACAAATCCTCAACAGGTAATTGATAATTACGTGAACAAGATAAAATCTAACCTACAGTGTCACATTTAATGAACAGCAAAGGGCCATAAAAACAAAGCAGGATGTCATATTTAGGTTAGGAGATCAGCTCACCATACCATTAATTCTAGGGTGCCTGTTGCCTGGGCATTTAAATGTGTTAATTCCCAGCCTGTATGTGTCATTAGATATTGCAAATATGAAAGAGGTGTGAAGAATTAAAGCCATTGAAACAAGTTTCCTTGACACATCAGTAAAATCCATTGTTATGTAATAGTGTAATAAGGCTGGGTGGGGATGGATCTCTTTGCCTGGCATCCTAGTCAAACTTAATATCCCAGAAGTTTCTAAAAATGAATATTATGAATATTGGCATAATGTTGCCTCTTGTTTTCTCTGCTTTCACTTAGGAAATAGAAAAGATTCTTATTGTTATGACAGAAATGTTTTCCTCTGAGGAAACTAGCCTCTGTCTCATTTCTCTTCAAATTCAAGCAGCCAGTATGATTCTTATCCTAATGCTGCTGCAACAGATTTATGTATTAGTACTTAGTCTCAGCTTCAATGAGCTTTTCATTATTTTCTCTGCTCATCAGTGCTTACTCTACTAGCCTTGTTTTCTCTAATGGCAAGCAAAGATAAAATAATTTTGGAAAGAGTAAATGTACCTATTAAAGTTCACAGGTGGTTTCATAGCATTGGATAATTTTCTCTGACCACATTAAAAGGTTTCCAAAAGAGAAGTGGAAATTGACCTATTTGTCCAGAATGAAGCTGCTGATGTTGTTCTGTAGTTTATTGAAAAAGTGTAAGACTGCTATGATAGTTCTCATACATGAGGCAGGTAAACTCTTGGGGTTAACGTTCTTTGTGTAAACTTAAACGTAGAGTCCTTGTTATTTGCTGAACAAATGTGATAAAGGAGAATGGGCAACACTATAAATGGGCTAAAGTGATATCATCATTGGCATGGAGAACCCACTTATTTCTAGTACCCCTGCTCTGGTCAGATAATTAAGCAGAGACTGACATACATCACTACAAATAGTGTTTTTGTAATAAGGATGCAGTTGAGCTAACACTGTAACTCATCTTATGGTACTTAGCATGGCATACTGTGTAGAAAAGGTTGCAAGTTTTTTCTTTTAATCATTGTTGTCTTGGTTCCAGCTTCAATACCAGTACATTCCCCTCAAAGAAGCACTAGAAATCATGCCTTGCTGGAGGCTGCAGGACCAAGCCATGTGGCAATTAATGCCATCTCCGCCAACATGGACTCTTTTTCTAGCAGTCGGACAGCTGCTCTTAAGAAGCAGCCAAGTCACATGGAGGCTGCACATTTTGGAGACCTAGGTAAGACCTTGCTGTTCTCTAATATAGGTGAGCCATATCTTTTCATATCCTGTGAATATTATATGTGCTGACCACTACGACAAGGTAGCATTGAGGCAAGTAGCTTAGTAAGGTTAAAAAAATTAGACACAAGAATAGTATCTTAGTTATACTGCAAAGAGCAAAATAACATGGGCTATCCATTCAGTATAAAGCATACTTATTACCAGTTGGGATCAAAACAAAATGTGCCCTGCCCTATAGTTATTTACAGTAAAGTATACTATGAAAGTGTTGCACCTTCCTATAAAACACTGTTGATGGCACTGTCAAAGAGGATAGCACACTAGATGGGCTATGGGTCTGTTCCACTGTGGGCCCCTTCTGTGTTCCTTCATTGCAGGTTCCTCCATGGGTATGTGTCAATTTATGTGTAGGCTTAGTACATCTGTAAATATTAGATTCCTGATCACTCACTTTATTTTGTTTTCTGTTTAGAGCTCTTTTCATCACCAATGGGCTCTCTATAAATGGATTTTTGGGTTGGCTATGGTGAATGAAGATTATACTTTTAAAAAAAAGAAGTTCATGAGGAGTCTTTTTGCTTCATACTGTACGTTGTGGCCATTTGTGCTGCAGGCAGTACCTTTGTACTAGGCCTCTAAGGCTACTCTGACAGTGTCAGTTTGTTTTTTATTAAGGCACTGGAAAACTTCATTGGACTAACCCCAGAGTAGCCACAAGCTTAGATACATAGGTTCTTAAATTATACTCATTGTGGTATCTTACATAGAGGCTTGAATTTGCCATTCTCTAGGGCCATAGATCCTCAACGTTGGTAGTCACCAGCCTGTAACTGTAAGGGACAGAATCAAAACTGATGGGAAGGCTGATGAGGAACTAGCCCCCAGCTTCTGGAGACCCCCTCATGTAGCTGCTGGCAGGGTGGAATCCAACACCTACTGCAAGAGAGAATTTAAAAAAAAAAAACACTAAAAAACCCAGGTGATGGGTCTCCTGCCTGGAATGATGACAGAAGCCCCCACCAACTGATTAGGTAACAGGCTACAAGGATGCTAGAGAGAAGTCCGAACAGGAGACCAAGGCTGTATTCCTTCTGCTCTGTACCCCTGCCAAAGAGTGCAGAAGGAAAGGTGTGTGCCTTGTGCATTCCAGCTGCCTCATCCTCTGGGTCAGAAATGACAAGCAGGTTTGCTAAAGGGTACAAGGCATCCATTATAAAAGTTTATTTTGTTTGTTTTAATCTCAACAAGCCTAAGCTAAGTAATGTCAATCTTGCAGAGTTCTTATAGTTGATCCTTCTGAACCACACAAGCTGTTTATACAGAGCAGGCAAAATGCCATTTAGAGTGACCCAACAAATCAATTTACCAATATTTTGCAGGCTAGACATTTTTGAATGTGAAATAGTAAACACTACTAGAAAATGAGGTTTTTATGTTTAACTTCCTCATTGTACGTCGGAATGCTCAATAAACATGCTGTTCAAAAGCCCTTTTGGCACTGCTCGCTGTACCATCCACTGACTGTTACGGATTGATTTCACTCACGGATGATGGCACAGCTTGTGAGCAGAGGAAGGCTTGAGTGTTCAATGTTGCTAAAGTGTTATCAGTGCATTCTTATGGCTTACCTTCAGAGTTTTTTAAAATGCATTCAGAGTTTGAGGAAAGTTAAGATAGCAGTTATAATGACTGTCATGGATTTAATATGTGAAAGTATAGAGCAGAGGTTGCAAGAAGTGGAGTAAGCAAAGTCTGTGTGCGTAGGGTGGTTTTCACACACTCCCACCTCACATGATCTAGGCATGCATTAGGAAATGCCTGTAAGGATTAGTTGCGTAAGGCCTCTTTGTGCCTAAGTATTTGATACATTGGTTGAATAATCAAATTTTTCTGTCTATTTGACAGTAGGATGAGAACTTTACTGGATTGATCAAATATAAATAATTTTTTTTTTTTAAATGGTAGGCATTTCCACTTTCCAAATACTTGTTGGGTAGGAAATGCATTTTACACCAAACTTGTAGGGGTACTTCAGAATCCCACCCCCTCTTCTCCTCCGCCCCCTCCCCCCCCCCCCCCGGTTGCATTTTGGTAATTGTATATCAGATGCCAACATGTAGAATATTGTGTAAACTCTCTGATGCTTTTTCTTTAGGCCGATCGTGTCTGAATTATCAGGCTCAAGAGACCAAATCAAGCCTTTCAAAGACCCTTGAGCAAGTCCTGCGGGACAGTGTTGCCCTCCCTTATTTTATCCAGTTTATGGCACTGCGTAGAATGGAACATTTGGTTAAATTCTGGTTAGAGGCTGAAAGCTTTCACTCCACAACATGGTCCCGCATAAGAGCACACAGCCTGAACACAGTTAAACAGAGTTCGTTGGCAGAGCCAGTGTTTCCCTCAGTAAAACAGCATGAAACCACAGTATCTTCTCCAACTGGATTGCTTGACGAGAGGTTGGAGGATTCCAGCACAGTCCATCTGCTCATGACCAAGACAGTACCAACAAACCTGAATGATAGAATTGGCAACATTCAGAACCACTTGCTGTCAAGCCACGATAGCAATAATGCCAGGGTACTTCATCTTGGGAAGTCTGAGGCAGGGACCCATTCTGTTCCAGCTGAACAGCAAGACTCTTCCAAGCTTACAGTATCAAACAGAAACAGCCCCTCTTCTGCACTAGAGGACTTGTCAGGAAAACTAATGAAAAGTAAGTGCATCAGTGGTTCTGTTACATGCCTGGTTCCTCTGCCTCTTGTCTGCAAGTGGAGGAATATGGGAGGGTAAATAAAAACCTTTTTAAAAATACATTTTACTCCTAATGTATGGGTGCACCTGACTAACATGTATCTGAAACCTTTTTTCAAAGAAAATGACTAATTTATTGCTAGTATAATAGCTCAGCGTTATGGTGCTACATAATCCTTAATCAAATTTTAGGATTCTCAGAGTAGACCCATTAAATCAGATTTTTTACAATGTAGGTGGATTTTCCTGCAGAAGCAATCCTATTCCCAAGGAAAGGCATAAATGGAGAGATGAACAATCATCATGTTAAGAGGACTAATTGTGCTAGATTCATGTCTGATTCTGACAATAGCTACCTCAGGAAGCTTCCCTTATCCTGAAATCCTAGGAAAACTCTTACGAACTTGCAGTTGCTATAGGTCTTATCAATTTCCATGTTAAAGACTATATGCTAACTATTGATAGTTTAATGGACACACTCCCCTAAAGAGAAACAAAAGGTATGGGCTTATTACAATTGGGATAGGTTTAATGTGTTAATTCTGGTCACATAGGAGGCATCCAGTTTGGGAATCTCCCCTCAGTGTGCTCACCTTTCTCTCATTAATACCAATTGACACTGAAGTGGAACACCTAAAAGGTTATGGGCAAAATCATTCCTGGGCCTGGGTAAAAAGGGCAGTTGCTTTGAAACACTTTGCCCTATCAGAGAACTAGCAGTGATGCATGCTTTCTCTTTTTAACAATATTGTATCTGTACCACAGAAAATAATGGCATTTGCAGCAGCATAAAATATTTGTGAACTAAGGTAGATGGGTTACTTTGGAAACTACCTCTGCTGAACGTTCAGGGATGTGTACTGCCATCAGACCACTGAAGTCGAGATTAGACCGATGTACCAAAACAGATATTCTGCTTCATTGAGAAAAGAAAATGTTGTGGGTTGGAAAGGTGGATGGGCAGGGGTTGGGGGACGAAGCTAAAGAATCACTTTGACAAACAAAGCAACCATGAAAACCGCCTTGTGTTCTATTAACTGAGTCTCCGCATTGATACCCTAACAAACATACCTGCTTAGACCACAGAGCCATGATGGAGCTCTAACCTTAGATTTATCCCATGTAACTTTCTTTAAAATAAATAAGTCAGACTCATACTGCTGCTGAGAATGATGCCCTAGCTCAGATTGTTTTTATATTTACATTTATATATATAAATTCTCAGTAGCAGCAGGGATTAAAAAAAGGGAAGCATTGAATTCTGAAAGGAGGAACTGTCAAGATACTGTGTAGGCCAATGTTAAGGCTGAACTCCTTTGTGTCATCTTTTGAAAGATTTATGTTAAATATTATGCTGTCAAACAGACATCAAAACCATTACATACTCTGGCATTGTACCTTTACCTACATGAGTAATCTTGTGAAATCAAGGCAATCTCGGTAATGGCTTTTCTATTTTAAAAAATTGTCGCAAAACTTGAATGACAATGCGGGAAGGAGGGTGATAGTTGCCTCTGCCTGGAAGCTGTATATATTATATCTTGTAAAATAACATATAGTTACAAATCCTCTCAAGAATGTGTACGGAAAATGTTTTTGCTCTTGGATTTATTTGATCAAACGTCTCATAATTGATCTAATTTGGGGCTCAATCCTTCACATGCTGCTGGGAGTAGTACTTATTACCATGAGCAGGAGCACAGACAGTAATTTGATTATTTATGGTAGTATGTTAATAAGTGGCATGCCCCGTAATCCCCTTTTGCATTTCTCCTCACCCTGCACCTGCCCAATTATGTGTGTGTGTCTAAACAAAAACAAAAATGAAACATCCCTTTCACAACACGCTGTTTGCTTGAGTGTTGCATCCTTTTCCTCTGACCTTTGTCTATCTTGTGTGTTTTGATTGTAAGTTCTTTAGGGCTGGGACCAGTTCTTATGTACAGCATCTAGCACAGTGAAACTCCAATTCTATTTGGGGCCTCTAGTTGCTATAACAATTTTTTAAAAAAGGGTGTGGGGGGAGTGTTTGCAGGAACTGGGATTCTTTTTTTTTTTTTTTTTTAAGCAATCTAAAGGGTTTGGGGCATAGATGCCTGAAATACTAGACATTGTCATTGACTTTGCTACAGAGTTCATTCAAATTTTTGGGGGTTCTTGACATTTTTGTAAATGGAAACTAAAATTAGCTAATGGCAATTTTATTTGTATTCAAATTGGAACAAAAATGTTTAATTCTGTTGCTGATGGGATGTTCTTGTGTATAAGAGAAGAATCGTTTCTAGTTGTAATGTAAGCCCTCTGCATAGTATCAACTCAGAATAGTAATCATAAAATGATCTTTCTTTCCTTATTCATCTGTATTAACAATTTCCAGTTACCAAAGACAAGTTTGTCAAAAGAGCATAAATTAAGTTTTGTATGTTTACTGAACTCATTTGATTTGAAGAAACTGAATGTATAACTGAATTTCCACAAGTAAAGTGACACCGATTAAGGGTTTGTCATAAACAAATTATTTTTCCAACAATGTGTCTTAATGAAATATAATTAAATGGAATTTTATACTAAGAAGTGACATTTAGGTTGTGTAGTGTTCAAATAGTTTCTAGTTTCCATCTGTTACATTTATGGACTTGATTACTTGAAAGTGGAGGTAAGAGAAACAACCCGTTAAGCAAGCTTTGTGTTTGAGGCTAAAAGCAAATGCAGTTCATGTATTAATAATGCCAGGCTAAAGATAGATGTCTGATGTTGCACAGCCTGGTAGTGCAACTTATTTTTTCATTGGCTAATTCTTTCAGGGGGTTGTACTTATAACATATTTTCTGTATTTAAGGATGGTGTCTGCCAGTAGGAGTTAGGACAACAGCATGGATGAATAACAGAAAATAGGTGCAGGGGACTTCGTAGTACTTCTGATACCTCACTTTAAAAAATACCAGAATTCCACTGTAACGTGGCAGCTTTCTGCACAACTATGAAGAGGGCCAGAGTTTGGGAGCTGTCTTAGGATTCTTGCTTTACTGAGGTGGGCCTGGAAGATAATACATTCCACCCATGTGGTGGACGTGAGGGATTGCAGAGCTGCACCCCTCTTATTCAGTCCTATTGGCTGGTGCATGGTGTTCTTATGGTAGCCTGGGGTGTGCTGTAATCTGCCTAGAGACAGGGCTGTCATGATAGGAATTGCTGTCCAGAGAATAGAATAGGAAGTTAAAAGGTTGGAGAAAAGGAGAGCCATTTCTGATAGATGCTTCCTGTTCCTAAATGGAAATGCATATCATTTACTCATCTTACAGATATACATCAATGGATCTTAAGTTCAACTTGTGTTTTCTTCTTTTAGGTATAGAGCGGGATGCAGTTATTACTTTTACCAAATATATTTCTCCAGATGCTGCTAAACCAATACCTATTACAGAGGCAATGAGGAATGACATAGTGGGTAAGAACATGCTGTATTTAATAAAATTGACTTGACCCATTGCATTTCCCAAAAGCAATTGCATTGGTATGCAACAGAATGGATTCCTCTTTGTTTCTCACGACAACAGAATTGTGTTTTCATTTTTTATGAGTTTAAAACATCAGCAGTAAATAGATCGTAAAATGTACACCTAATTACTTCAGAAATCCCCAACTATTTATTAAATTTTTCTATGGTGCTTATTTCTGTAGCATCTGAGCACCTCACATACATTAAGGCAATGGTTCTCAACCAGGGGTATGTGTACCCTTGGGGGTTACGCAGAGGTCTTCCCGGGGGTACATCAACTCATCTAGATATTTGCCTAGTTTTACAACAGGCTACATAAAAAGCCTAGCAAAGTCAGTAAAAACTAAAATTTCATACACACAATGACTTGTTTATACTGCTCTATAGACTATACACAGAAATGTAAGTATAATATTTATATTCCAATTGATTTATTTTATAATTATATGGTAAAAATAAGAAAGTAAGCAATTTTTCAGTAATAGTGTGCTGTGACACTTTTTTGTATTTTTGTATTGTGTGCTGTGCCACTGATATTGTAAACAAGTAGTTTTTAAGTGAGGTGAAACTTGGGGGTATGCAAGACAAATCAGACTCCTGAAAAGTGTACAGTAGTCTGGAAAGGTTGAGAGCCACTGCATTAAGTGATTTACCGTCTTTCTAGTATGAAAGTTTTATAATCCACATTATGCAGATGGGAATCATAGAATATCAGGGTCGGAAGGGACCTCAGGAGGTCATCTAGTCCAACCGCCTGCTCAAAGCAGGACCAATCCCCAATTCTTGCACCAGATCACTAAATGGCCCCCTCAAGGATTGAACTCACAACCCTGGGTTTAGCAGGCCAATGCTCAAACATCCCTTCCTCCTGAAACACAGAGAAGAAACAGACCTTGCTTATGTTAATACAGGAATGTTTGGCATAGTTAGGAATAGAACCCAGATCTCCTGAGTCCCAGTTCAATATTTTAACCATGAGAATATCCTTCTCATTTTATAGACATTTGAAATAAAACTTTTAAAAAGTTCTTTGAACAGTCAGAACTTGTTAATCCCAGTTGGCTTGAACTGTTGATTTTTTTTCATTAGACTTATCACCAATGATTTCTTTTAGCTAAATAAACCCAACTCCCCATTAAAATTGGTCTGGTCTCTTTTACAGCAAAGATTTGTGGGGAGGATGGACAGGTGGATCCTAACTGTTTCGTTACTGCACAGTCAATAGTGTTTAATGCAATGGAACAAGAGTAAGTTGATGCCGTGGTTTGGCTTTATCATGTTGTGTGTTCTTTCCTCTTACGCTATTTTTCAAAAACAGTTTCATAGATCTAAGGGTAAACATATTTATATAGTTAAGTGAATAGTAATTGTGCTACGTCACTCTGTGCCACCTCTTATACTTGGAACAGTCTGTCTTCATGCTCCAAAGCCCCTCCTTATACTCCAAATCTGTTATCATGATTGTTTCCCTGAAGTCATTTATAAATGCTACTGCTAGATAATTATGCCACTTTCAGTTCATACAGACGTACCACACACTATTGTTTATCTGTTTTGCCTTTATCTGACTAGTTTTTTAAGAATCTTGGGGTAGGGACAGTTTTATTTGTAAAATGCCATGTTTGCTGTTGGCACTTGATAGCTAATAATATTTAATATTGTTTTGTCCATGTGCAGGCACTTTAGTGAATTTTTGCGAAGTCACCATTTCTGTAAATACCAGATTGAGGTGCTGACCAGTGGGACTGTTTACCTGGCTGATATACTCTTCTGTGAATCAGCACTGTTCTATTTTTCTGAGGTAAGTTTCTGTCTCACCCCCTCAGTGTAGTGTAATAAAACCACATATGCCATAACAGCTTTATTTTAGGAGCCATTTATATAACTTGAAAATATTAAATATACCTAGTGCTAGGAACAAATGCATTAAACTATTTTTTTCCTGTCTCTGTAGAATCACTGCAAATGTTCTAATTTCTGTGTTATCTTTTAGGCTGAGCTTTCACACATCTCATCTCCTGTTTAGAACTCCTTCATAGCACTCTTTTTGCTCTGTAGCAGGACATTGTTAAGCACTGGAATAAATTGCCTAGGGAGGTTATGGAAACTCCATCACTGGAGATTTTTAAGAGCAGGTTAGACAAATACCTGTCAGGAATGGTCTACATAATACTCAGTCCAGTCCTGCCATGAGTGCATGGGACTGAACTAGATGACCTCTTGAGGTCCCTTCCAGTCCCATGATTGTAACAGTTCATTTACCTACCCCTACAGGGCTGGTAGGAGGTTTAATATCTGTAAATCTTTTTGAGAATCTTGAAAAACCCTAAAGAAGTACCAGAAATTTTTGTAGCAAAGTGATGGGCACAACAACTTAATCTCTTGCAGAATAAGCTGGTGGCAGGTAGAATTGTTTAATCTTGCCTTGACTTTTAGCTATTTTATAATCTTGCCAAAAGAAGCATTGACAAGAAGTACTGGGCAAAATTTTGACCTGGGTCATGCTGGTATAAATCCAGAGTAATTCCATTGGCTTCACCAGCATGACTTCAGACCAGAACATGATGAATGTTTTGAATCTGAAACCTCTTCACAGTAGCAGTGCTCTCTAAGTTTGGGGAATTGGGCTTGTCAGCGGGCAAACCTGTTTTCATGGCTTAAGAGTGTTGCAAACTACACTGGCCCGTATGTCTTGAAATGGCAGATTAAGAAGCCCAAACATCCACACTGTTTCATGTTGCATTAAGATAAAGTCCACACAATGTGAAAATTATTTTTCTGTGTTCCTATGTGTTTTCATACAGTACAAGTACGTGTAATTATCCAAGCATCATCTGACACTGAAATTTTGGCCTTTATTGTTAGTGATTTTTTTTTTACTGTATTTGTGAGTGAAGACAGACTGTTAATCCCTGCTTTGTGTAACAATACATCTGAGCATCCAGAAGACCTATATGGTATCTGCCCAGATAATTCTTGTGTATTGATATGTGATTCAGGTTTTGGGGGGGTGGGGTGTATTTGAAAAGGGACCAGGCCTGTCTATGTTCCCCTTCCACTTCTTAGCTAAAATCTGTTTTCTCTTCTTTTAAAGAATGTTTCATATTTCTTAATTTCCCTTATAGTACATGGAAAAGGAAGATGCAGTTAATATATTACAGTTCTGGTTAGCAGCAGATAACTTCCAGTCTCAGCTTGCTGCCAAAAAGGGCCAGTATGATGGGCAGGAGGCACAGAATGATGCCATGATTTTATATGATAGGTAAGTTGTTCTAACAATTATTTGCCTCCACAGTTCCAGGTTGAAGAATCTAGTACTTGCATATGTGGCACTGAATACAGCGATATTCTCTTATTCAGTAAACATCTTACATTCTTGGCTTTCTGTGTGCTTGGTATATGGGACTGAGGGGCACATGCTGAAGAGCATGTTTATTAAAGGTGACCTCCAGTGTAAATGGGTGGAAAATTGACTTTTTTAAGTTCCTTGTGTACAAAGAAGTCTAAAAGCTTTGAAAGTCATCTTGCATGTTCTTACATGAGAAATATTGAATGTTGTCTAGCCTATTTATGTTGGAGGACTCTATGGGTGGCTGGAGAACTAATGGCTTTGTGTCATCACAAGACCTGGGCAGTTGGTAGGGGAAGGATTTGTTTGTCACTGTTTACAACTCTGGGTTTTGAGTTTAATAGGTTTTAATTCAAACTCCTGATGTACAATTGAGAGCAAAACTCACTCTTCAATATTCAGGCACTCTCATGCCTTCAACAGAAGGTTGAGAAAACTTCCCACTTTAGTTATCTAGTCTTCCTAGGAGTCCTCTAGGAAAAACAGGGTTAGAAAACACTTGTTGTTTCTGATATTTAAGAAGTTGTTCATTTTGTTTTGTTTTTTTAATTACCACTTTTTGGGGAAAAAAACCTTTCAGACTTCCCTTTAGCTATCATAAAGAAACAAGAAAGGGCACCAATAATGTAACTGCCACCCGAACCCTTGCATGTTGACTTCAATCATGTTCAAACAATAATGATTTCCTAAACTGCTTCTCAGAAAGCTTGTTCTAAAACTGAAGTTTGAGTACCCAGGGCCACAAGTTGTATTGAATGCATTTATTGCTGTGTTAGGAACTGGTGTCAGTGAGAGGGAACAGTCCCTGACCTATTTCAAACTAACCAGCTCATCTCAGTTCCCTAAAATCAGTTGTTTAATAGTGCAGTTAAAAGACAATGAACCTGCTTTGGGTTCTTAGTGCTTGCTGCCTCCTTGCTTTACAACATAGTATTGTGTGTGTAACACTGCCCATAAGCAGTCACATAATGTACTTTATTCCATTTACGCTTCTCTCATTTGAGGAGATATTTATAAAAAATGTTTATTTCCTCAGTTCAGGGATTTTTTCCTAACCTTTGGATATCATTTGTACATTCGTTTTGAGGCTAGTGACCACCTAGTGATAAAGTTATTTTGCCCACCTGTGAACATTTTGAAACTTGTCTTATGTATGGTTTTCTTCCACTATCATATGCTGCAGGTACTTCTCCCTTCAAGCCACACATCCTCTTGGATTTGATGACTTTGTGCGATTAGAAATTGAATCCAATATCTGCAGGGAAGGAGGTCCACTCCCTAACTGTTTTACTACTCCGTTACGGCAGGCCTGGACCACCATGGAGAAGGTAAACGAGAGCTTTTTGAAAACATTCTTGGAAAGTAGTAGAGAGAAAAGATGATCAATAATAAAATTAGAGATGGGGGCGGAAATTCTATCGGTTCTTAATCTTTCACCCTCTTGCTGCCTAGGTAATTGCCTAGGTAATTTGTTCAGTCTGTTTTTAAATCTTCCAAGCAAAGACATTTCTGTTAATTTTTTTTGTGAAATGGAGACTATTCCGCAGTCTAATATATCTCAAACTTTCTTCTGAGGTCATCTGCTAACCTCAGCTAATTTTTTGTTTCCTTCCGGAAACCCACTTCCTCCCTCATTACCTCTCTGCCGAGCCCACATCTTTGCAGAAAAAGACTCGTTAAAAATACTGATAGCTGATCATTAGGAGTTGCTTTGCAATTCTCTTGAGGGTGCTGTAACTGCCATATAACTATAGGCCACTAACTGAAGTATCTGAGTCATGAAGATAGTGGTTTCATTCTGTAGCTGGTAAAAACTCTTGAACAATTTAGTGAAAACATTTTCAGACTACAAGGATAGGGAGAAACAAGAGTAGGAGCAAAAAGCACAAGGCAAGTGCTTAAACCCTTCAGAGACTGAAACGAGTTTAAATATTGATACATAGGGCATGTCTACACTAGAAAATTAATTTAGATTAAAGTAGGGTGTGAATTTAAAGCACTATACCTGTTCCTGAATAATTCCATGTATGGACATTCTTGTTCAGGAATAGCTCCAAGGGTAGATGAGCCTTTAGTTCCCGCATATGGTCAGATACCCCTTCTCCTGTCCTGTGTGTGCCACTGTAATAGTCATTCATTCCGATTGTATCTTCTGCCTTTTTATCAACAAAACCAATTCCTCTGTTTCCTAGGTTTTTTTACCTGGCTTTTTGTCCAGCAACCTTTATTACAAATACTTGAATGATCTCATCCATTCAGTACGAGGAGATGAATTTGCAGGGGGAAATATTGCACTGACTGTACAAGGCCCCAGTAGCTCTCCTGACACTGAGCCTCATACAACTGGCTCTGATGGTTCTGTCTCCCAGGTAAAAAAAAAAAAATTTGTTTTACTTCCATCCTAATAGCAGTTGTGGTCATTCCACAGTGACATCACCAAACTTGAAGAATTACATGTAAAGAAGCTTTGGTTAAGGGAACATTTTCATGTATTTAAGTCACATTTAGCTTTCCTTCTAAATTCTATATTATAGTAGGAAATCTTTATTCCACCTTATTGTCTGTCTGAAATCCATCAATAAAAGTAATTTACATAGAAAAATACACTGCAATATTTAGTATAGCTCCTATTCCTAACCAAAGTTGCACCTCTTACTATAATACTGTTCAAATACTGCTGTGAGACGTACAGAAAGTACATCATCTTTGGTTTGTTAAAAATAATTATTGAAGAAATTAAACTATTAATGTGCAATAAAGACTTCCTATTACAATTTGCATTATTAGACAATGGTTGTCATTAGAAGTGACAGCAATAGTACACAGTGGTATCTGAAATACTGTAGGTCTTCCCTTAACAAAACAAAACGGTATCTATGATGTGTTTTATCTGCTGGAAAATGCTGACTTTTTAGTGTTGACAACTGTGAATAAATTGCTGTGTAGTTAAAATATAAACAACGCAAGTTATGGCTCTTAGGTTTTATTTACAGTAGCATGGTACTTTACAACAATCTAGTTCCAGTAAATGACAGCCAGACATTTAACCTAGGAGCAGAACATTTCTTTTTCAGGACAAAATAGAGACAACTACTGGCATAGAGAGAAATAACAGTGAATATCTAGTATTTAGGTTTCTATGAAAGCAGAAAGGACCCACCAGATTATGTTGTGCTTTATTCACCAGTTTAACTGGTTAGAAATTGAGAGTCTCTCTGGACTTCTAGAAAAGAACTCTTGTGCCAAACTCTACTTGTAATTAGCTGAGCTACATGGTGGTGATATCTGAGTTTGGGCTCCTATTTGTATATGGTGCAGTTGAAGATGACTACATTGTGAATAATGACTTAAAAGATCTGTTGCTGAGGCAGGCAGAGAGCTTTTTAACAAAACACTAAATAAGACTAGTTTGATTCTTCTGTAAACCATTTGGAAGTGAGACTGCAACTGGCTTCCTTTGACCCTCAATTGCTTTCTAACTTCATTGAAAAATGAGAGATTAGATTACATTTACTTTTGTTCAGTGACTTGGTGAAAGTACAGTCTTGTTTTATCTCAACTCCAGGTTTTTCTGTGCTTCATTAATGGCTTCTCTGGTTCTTCACCCATTTCTCCCCCCTTAGAATGCAGTTTTCTCAAGCTTGTGCCATGTGTGTTGCATTTATAAGTGGGTCCAGCCTGAGAAGTGGCCAACAGAGCAAAGCACATCGGGGAACTTTTCTCTTGGCGAATGGCAAACACATTTTTAACCTGGAATTGTCTATCATGAATGAAATTTTAGTTCACATTACATTCAGATATGGAACAGGGGCAGCGTATAGCAGTGGGCTCCAAGTTACCAGAGACTTAATTCACTTCAGATATTGAGCTTGGCTTTACGGCAGAACAGTTCCAGAAATCCTGCAAAACAATTTCCTCTCAGCCGAACCAAAGTAATAGCAATAACATCCACTGCAAGCAGATACTGACATGGTTTGAACACCCTGTCTGATAAACGCGGGTGTTGGGGCATAAAGTCACCAGGGTAGCCTGCCAGATCTTGAAAAGCTGTGCCGCTGAAAAGATCTTCTACACTTTCCACTGCATGCAGCCAATGAAGTGAGCTGTAGCTCACGAAAGCTTATGCTCAAATAAATTGGTTAGTCTCTAAGGTGCCACAAGTCCTCCTGTTCTTTTTGCGAATACAGACTAACACGGCTGTTACTCTGAAACCGGACTAAATATTGTAGAACAAACTGCGAGGAATTTTGCAATATAAATGGCAGAATATGTTAAAAAAATAGAACACTGTGTTTAATGGTGTAGATAGTTATGCAACTGAAAGAGTATTCTCTGTTGTGTGCTTCCACTTTACATATATCAGGGTCTCCCTGCATGCCTCACTAGCCTGCTATGAGGCAGCTACCATTAATGTTTCCATTTAAATATAGCATGTTAGTGAGTTACTGTATATGTGCACTCACTCTCACTCACATGTTTCTGTGTTTTCCTTAAGATGAAATAAGCAACTAGCCTAGGAAATGCATGATTTGTTCTGTGTATGGGAAAACATACTACATGTCATAGGAACCATGTATTTCCATTGAGGATTAATCCACATATTTACCAAGTAGATGGCTGGAATTAGGGGAATTTTTTAATAGCTGCAGCTTTTGAGAGAGCTCCCTGTTTTAAATTCAGAAACAAATATATGCATGTGCACACAAATCCACTCAGTCAGCCACTCTTTTTAAATAGATATATTCTGACTTAGGTATTACACATTTTGCTTTTTTATGCTCTGTTCATGTAACTGTACTTTATCACTGTCTGTTTAAAAACTATGTCACTTACTCTGAAATTCATATTTTGTGGGGTGGAGGCTGTAGAATATTTTTGGGCCTACTTAGAAACTTTGAACTATTTTATAGTGTACAAGAAAACTAGAATATCACTTGACCTGGTGTGCTAAGTGGCTATTAGTTCTCTGCATTTGGCACTAATATTTAGAATTTCTGTTGTAGTCCAGTGTCAAAAAGGCTAATGTTAAAATCCTGAAAAATTTTGATGAAGCAATAATTGTAGATGCTGCAAGTCTGGATCCAGAATCTCTATATCAACGAACTTATGCAGGGTAAGGTTTATTCAGTGTCTATCATTCTTTCATGTCTGTGCTTCACCTTTGTTTCATTCTTGTTGTGTCCCTTTGTATTAACAGTGCAGATAGATGCAAGCTGTAGCACTCTTGTTTCATTCCAGTAGACTATTACAGTTGTAGAGCATTAGTTAGATGAAAAATATTCTTCCTCTTCAGGTAACTGTGTCTGCCTGCCTCCCTTTTGAATAAAGCAAGCTGTAACTCACAGTGGAATTTGGTCTGCTTCAAACTTCTAATTTCTCAGCCATGGGAGCACTATTGAATTTGAAGTTGAACAATAGTGGTCAACCTTGAGAAAGAGGTTTATATTTATATCTCCCAGGGAGAGGGAAATATGAGTGTCAGCCCCAATGCCTGAAATGCCAGTACTGGCATATATGCTGGGCTTGAGACCCCTGAATTAGAGGCCCTGTTTTTTTCCTTTCAAGTAAATCTCACCAAATAGTAATTCTGTGAGGAGCCTCTCAACACTTTCAGCAGGTTAGAATATTGAATCTCTCCAGCTTGATGGAATCATTCCACCTTCCCTGGCCTCTCCCCCAAGGGCAGGTTCAGTCTTGATCTCATACAGGATAGTTTCACTCTATGTGTTTGTTCTGTTTTATTCCTTGAAAGTAATGGTTATTTAAATAGTATGATGCACATAGAAATGTCTTCATGTTTGTGACTCTCTGACCAAAAAAAATCCACCAGTTGATAGTTTGAACACTAATAATAAAAGCCCTTACTTTAAAAATGATTTTAAACTGCGCTGTGTTGGTTCCAAGATGTTTCCCCTGCCCCAGAAATAAATTTAGTATTTCCTGATCTCTCACTGATAGGTATTGGATTAGAAGGAAGCAAGCCCAGAAAATCTCAATAGAGCAATGTGCACCCTTGATTGTCTTCCTTCCTCTCACCAAATAGAGAAGAAACTGTTGCTCTCCATAATCCCAATGGATTGTGCTTTTCTTCTGCCTCTTAAGTCACTTCCTATTATGATAGTCATCAGAGTACTGGAGAAGCTTCTGTTTTCTGCCTCTTTTCCCATATCTCTCAAACAGAGATGCTTTTTCTATGGCTTATATCATAAAAATGTGGATTCCTTAAAATAAGTGGTCAAGTGTAAGGAAGTTGCTCGTTGCAGATATAACAAAAAATGATAGCACTTTTTAAATTGGACTTGCCCCTTTTTTGCTACTTTATGAGGTATAAGGAGGTCATGAAAGAAGGTGTCCTGGAAATGTAGTTTTTTCTGCTCCTTCCGCCCCCCTCCCCCCCACCTTAGAAATATCAGGAATGTAAACTCTGGTCATCCCGAGTGTTCCCAGAGGACTCTCTGATTCTAGGAGATCTCAGGGAATGCATGTCATTAGATCTTGTGTTAATTGAAGGGACAGAAATGTCAAATATTTTACAAAGGTTTCTTTTTTCCAAAATGTTAACTAGCCATGGAAATTATGTATGTGTCAGGAGAAAGTTTAAAACATCTGACTAAAACCCCCTTCCAATCTCAACTGCTTAGCTTTCACTGTCCTGGTTCCTTTTTGTGTTGTCTGTGTCTTACAGGCTAGACAGGATCTAAATTTCTAATGTAAAGAAGTAAATACTTTTGGGAGATGGGGCAACTTAATCATAAAAAGCACAAGCCAACTTTCTTTCATTTTCAGGTCACCTTTAACTTAAATCAGTTGTTCCCTAATAATTCATTTTGATGGCAGCAATTGGGGCACTTACTAACACAGACTTTAATGTGGTACAATCTAATCATTTTGAGGTTTGTACCTCTATTGAGTTTCTAGAAATGGATTCCGTAAAATAAACTTGGGATTTAGATGAAAGAGGGGAAATATCGGGATGGTAAAATGTAGCCCTGACTGTTGGGCCCAAGCACTTCTCAGCCATTGTAGAGAGCCTTTGCTCTGCTTCTACTGGACAGTTTTTCACATTGTGTCCCTGGTTAACATGCATAGCTTTGTCTACTGCCTCTTGCTGCAGGAAGATGACATTTGGAAGAGTCAGTGACCTGGGACAGTTTATCAGAGAGTCTGAACCAGAACCTGACATAAAGAAATCAAAAGGTTTGCTTTCTCCTTCCTCCTTTGCATCTGTAAACGTTTAGTAGCAGCTGCCCTCTTCCTTGCTTGCAACAGCCAAGATGAGCAGGATTCTGCAGTCTCCAGAGCCATTCCATATATGTTTGTCAAGCAGAGGGAGGTGCTTGAGGGACCGTCCTGTACATTCAGCCCACACTCATTCCCCAGCCAGACCCTGCTTTCCTGCTCCAGCAGGACTTCGCAGCAGGAGGAGTGTTGTGGGCAGCCTCTGGGATTTGAACTATCGACAGAGCCTGGCAGGGGGTGGGAAGCAGCTAAAAGCTGAGCTGATAAAACCTCTTATGCACTTGAACTTAAAAAAAGGGCTTCGCTTTCTCAGCTCTCGGCCAGCTTCCCACCCCACTGTATCTGCACTCATCCTGTTCCTCGGTGTGCTTCCAGAGAGCTGTAGCAGAGGAATGGGCCTGACTCAGTGCCAGGCCTCCCCCTAAGTATCTGTCTTCCACATGTGCCCCATGGCATCTGCACTGCTCTCCCCAGCACTAGCAGCAGAGTCTCCCAGTCCCTGGCCTGGATATGCAGATAGGCTTTTCCAGAGTAGGGCGACGAGGATACTTGGCTGAGTTTACTAATACTTGCCTTGAATGCTTTTTCCTTTTTTTCTCAACAATAAGGGTCCATGTTTTCACAAGCTATGAAGAAATGGGTGCAAGGAAACACGGACGAGGTATGCCCTGTTTTCAAGCAACGTTTTTTATGAGTGTAAAAATCTGGATTTACCATTCCAATTACGGATGAAGAATATTCTCTGGTTCTCAGTCCTGACCACTTTCTTTGTCTGACATTCCTCCAGCGGTCTAGCTCATTAACAGTCCTGTACCAAAATGTTCAGAAAACATAAATGACCTCCATGCAGTTGAGAGAACAGTTCGATTTTTGGCATTGCCAGCTGGTTGGCTTAACTAATGTAATTGGTAACTACAGGTTTGTAGTCAGGGATTTTCTATTGTCTCTGAAGGGAACAAACTGCAAAAGAAAGGGGTTGGGATTTCCAGATAACCAAGCAGCATTCATTCATTTTTCAAGTGATGGTCCCCAGGTGTATTCTGTGCACATCACTCACCTGAGTCTGGAATTTTTTTTTGTCCAAGTGGTGTCCGTTGGCCTGCACATAAGCCGTAGCCCTTTTCATGCTCCACACTCAGGGCATAAAGGATGGTGCAGGTCAACGCCTCTCCAGTTCTTTCTTACTGCTACGTGATCTGAGTCAGAATCTTCAGTGTCCTCAGCTCCTTTCTACTATGTCATTGCTGTAAATATATTGTATATAGTTAGGTTTTTTAGCAGTGTTTAATATTTATAGTGTAGTCTAGCATAGTATAGTTATATAATGTGTCTCCCCCCACCACCCTCGTGGGGAAGTCTGGGATTAAGCTCAGGGTCCCGGTGCTCAAAAACTGTTCTGCCCTCGCTCCTTTTCTGTGAGCAGTGAACATCAGTGCTCTCTCTATTGCCTGTGTGAGGTTCACATCTCTGCTAAGTGCAGCATCTTCAACTCAGAGCCCGGTATTTGGATGGGCATTGGAAGTAAAGTGCTCATGTTCCAGAAGGGTACAATCCATCTTTAACCACTGCAAAAATGACTCTATGAGGAGCTATTATTCAGCAAAATGGAAGCATTTCTCCGTTTGGGCTCAGCAAAACCCCTTGTCCCCAGAATCAGCCGGGATCCCTGCTGTCCTTGAATATCTACTTACTCTTAAGTCTTTGGGTCTCGTGCTCAGTTCTCTTTGAGTGCATTTAGCAGCAGTCAGTGCTTTCCATTTTCCAGTGGATAACCGTCACTCATCCTGTCACAACTCGATTTCTGAAGGGACTTCTCAGATCCTTTCCACCGCTCGTGAAGTTCACACAACAGTGGGACTTCAATTTTATTCTGTCGTCTCGCTAAACATCCCGTTGAGCCCGTAGCTACATGCTCTTTGGTCCAACTGTCTACGAAGGTGGCCTTTCTGACCGCTAAAACATCAGCCAAAAGAGTCCATGAACTGGGTGCACTCATGGCAGACCCACCATGTGCTACCTTTTACAAAGAAGAGGTCTTGTTACAGCCCCACCCCAGAGTCATCCCTAAAGTAGTTTCCAAGTTTCATGTGAGTCAGGTAATCAACTTACCAGTATTTTTTCCTAAATCACATGCCTTGGATGAATAAAGGTGGCTGCATTCTCTAGACATCTAAGGCCCTTTTGTCTACAAAAAACAATGGACATTAGACTTACCTATTTGTTTCCATAGCAGAGAGATCAAGGGGTCAAACTATATTGGTGCAGAGACTTTCAAAATGGATCTCTGGTTGTATTACTCTGTTACCAATTAGCTCACATTCCCCCTCTGGAGGGGGTGAGGGCTCCTTCCACCAGAGGGCAAGCAGCCTCTGCAGCATCTCTGAGAGACCTACCCTGATAGAGAGATGTAGGGCAGCTACTTGGATCTCTTTGCATACCTTTACAAGACATTGCGCTCTGGTTGACTCTTCCACTATGGATACAACTGTGGGGACTGCAGTATTACAGTCAGCTATCTCTATGGTGTCCTCTCACCCACCTCCTCTCTGACTGCTGCTTGTTAATCTTCCATGTGTGGAATAAACATAAGGTCCATCACTTGAGGAAGAAATGGAGGTTCCTTACCTGTACCTGGAGGTTCTTCAAGATGCGTGGTCCCGATCTGTATTCCACTACCCACTTTCCATCCCCTCTGCTGCCGATTGTTTGGACTGTGAGAATAGGAACTGGAGATGTGCCAGCTCACACCACCCTTTACGCTATTGGTTCAGAGCACAGGGAGCTACAGCGCACGTGCAGGCCAATGGATACTGCTTGTTTAAAAAAAAAAATTAATATTTTTTTAAAAAATACAGACTCGGTCACATGGGGCATATGTCTACCCAGGTGTGGAATACAGATAGGAATCACACATCTTGAAGAGCCTCCAACTACAGGTAGGTAACCTCCATTTTTGCACAGGTGGTGATAATTGTTCTATAGTGAGGCTGTAAAGTGACCACTGCATCTAGCTTGAGGACTAGTGTCCCCTCTTCAGGACTGATCAGTTCCCCATAAAGTAAATCTAAGAATCTGCCTGTCACTGAGATGGGTAGATTAGCACTGTTTAGAAGTACTCCTGTTTTACAAGGTTTAAAATGTGACTGTAGTAAGAGCGCTTTTGGACCTGTGACTCTAAGAATTAACAATTTCAAACGACTTACACTCAGAAACCAGTTTCCTTTGTTTTAGGCCCAAGAAGAGATGGCTTGGAGGATAGCAAAGATGATAGTCAATGATGTTATGCAGCAGGCACAAAATGACCAGCCTTTGGAAAAAGTTACAAAGGTAAATACAGGAGCCTCAACCATCTTATTCTTTTCCAGTCTGACCTAGGCCAAACTTTGGGAAGAATGGAGCTTTTGCACACTTTTCCTAGTGAATTTGATAACTAGAATGTGTGTCTGTATGCTATGCAAGATTTCTTGAGAATGCTCATGAACATGAAATCAGCTTTTCAGACTATATGACTGGCTTGCTTGTGAAAGAGTTTCATGGCTGAGACACCAAGATATTAGGTGCTTTATAGATACCTTTCATAGAAAGCATCTGTCCATAGTTGCACAATTACACAAGTCCTCTCGTGTTCATTGTTGTTCCTTTGGGATCTTTGGTAAACAATCTTAATTAAAGAAGTTGTGTTGTTACGATGGGTGATTGATACTGGAATGCCTTAGTTAAGTTCACACTTGCTATTTCAAATTGATGAGTGCTAAAATACTTGCCTAATGTACCAATAAAACATGTAAAAGCTTGAAAGCTGTTGCTTATTAGTCACACCAACTTTATCACTGTGCTACATTTATGGTATGAAGAAATAGGGAAGCCTGGTAGATTTGGCTTTGATTTAGAATTATGTTTAAGTGTTTAATTATTTTTTAAATAGCATTTCTGGTTTTCTGCAGTCCCACAAGATTCCAGGTTCTGAAACAACCTTTAATGCAACAGTTTCATTATGAAACAATATAATTGCTTGCTGTATTCCTCTTCACTAATCTCTTAGTATTGGTTGTCAAAATTTCTGAAGGCCAAGGGTAACCTATGAAATCTACCTGCATCTCTGTACCATCATCACCAAGGAGTTAAATATCTACTCAAAACATAGGTTTATACCTCTAATTTGTGATTGTCGTCTTGTTTCTGGAGGCAGTGATATGAGTGACTTATTCAACAGTCCCTCTACTTAAATTTGTCTGTAAACAATCTAATTCCAGTCTGAGTAGATGAAAAGGTCACCTGAAACACACTAACATTTTAAAAATCAGTGGCTACAGACGGTTGGAACTCAAATTAAGCAAGTACAGTTACAGTATTGGAAGTTTCTCCCTCATCAAAAACTCTTTCCAGTCAACTTTGTGCAAACATTTGCCAACACCACAACTGTCTGTCCCTGTACTAGATGGTTGATCTGTACAGTTTTCAGCCACCTTGTCTAGAATGAACTTTAATTCTGTGTTTCCTTTCCCAGCTATGATTTTAGAAATGCCAGAGCAAGAAATCTGGTTTTCTGCTTTTGAAGATAAGTGAACTTTTTCCCTTTTGGTGGAGTCTTCTTTAACACAGCCAATGAAAACAAAGCACTGTTACTTCAGACAGCTGATACTCCCTCATCCACCAGGGAGGAGGAAAAGGAGCAATCCTATATCTCCTCCACAAAGTACAAAGTAATGTTTTTTTCTACTGCACGTGGCATTCACAATAATGAAGGTTTTAAAGAGATGAAGAAGCGATTCATGAACATGTCATTGGAAAACTGTGATCTGCTTTACAAATACTTTACCCCATCTCGGAAGGACTGTTAATCACAATATCTGCAATGGGACATGGGCCACACTGGGGAGGGGAAAGGCTTTGTTGTAGTTTCTAGTTCTACTACTACTCGTAATTTTTAAACACGCAACTATAAAGGCCACAGGGCAACTTCCCTGACCTTACCCATTGGAGAGGTCAGCCTGAGATGAGGAATACGTTGGCAGTGAGCTATAACAGTTACATTTTTCCTTACTTGAACTAGATGAGTATTCAACTGTAAGATAAATAAATACATTTTACTTCCATCATAACAGCATTCATTTTGAAAGAAGCATAAAATGGCCAGGAGTGAAGACTGGACAATGTATCTCTTTCTGCCCTTAGTCAAGCTGTTAACACTTGCATACACGCATTCCTTGCTTCTAGTATGCAGAAAATTTACAAACCAATCTCTCGCCTGTGCAGCCCTCCATTTCTGATTCATGGCTCTGAGTCCAGCCCTCTGTGCTGAGCGGACTGTGCCCAGTGGACTCTGTTCCATTTTCTTACTTCTCTCTCATGCAGGTGTAAAATAACTGCCATTATGCGTTGCTTCCATTTTCCATTATGTGCTGTCATCAGACCGAGACAATATCTATTCCCAGATGTTTGTTTTTAAGGAAAAAGATCGTTCAGTTTTAGGACATTTTGCCTTTATTTCCCCTTCATTATTTTCAGCATTTGCAACTTATATAGCCTTTGTTTTAAACAAAAAGCCACAGCATCTACCATACTTCTCTCTTGGTCACCAGACCAGTGAGGGGATTCTGCAGAGCATCTGAAGCACTCAAGTTGTCACTCCGTTATATTATCGCTGTATTTTTTATTGTGAAGCATTTCTGGTTTGGGTTTATTTTATTATGATTGCTTTTGTTTTCTCAAGACTGTGCAAAAAATCACTTTATAAAAATTCTCAATCATCTCCAATGTTCAGAAAGTCTTGATTGACTAGCAAATATTATTCTGTTGCAATATTTGACTGTATAGCGGCACACTGTATTGTCTAAGAAGAAGCAAAAAGGCTGTGTATAAGGTTTTTGGTACTATGTACCACCTCTTATTTCTCTCATGCCCAAGTATTCATGGACTTAAAACATATTATATTTAATTGTTTTGATTTAAAATATATAAATATTAAAAATTGTGTCAATTTTCTGTTTTGATGGCATTTGATTTTTTCCTACATATCTTTTATGCATGGGTCTCCTCTTTGCTTTTATGGGGGGAAAAAAAATCCTGAAATGCCTCTTTGGCTGGTTAGTTATGGTGGGCCAGACTTAGTGTCCTTAATGGAAATGCCCATATATTGGCTAGTTTAAATTTTTTCCTGGTGGAAATTATGCATAGAAGTTTAGCAAAATGAAGTTTTTAAATATGATAAACTTGGTCTCTTAAAAGAAAATGAAGTATCAATTTAGAAAAGCATAGAATAAGTACCTGTGATGCTCCTGAGGGAATCACTGGTTTGGAAAACAAGCTTTTGAAAGAGTAGAAAGACTTAAGTTGTAACAGTGAGATTTTTCTGGGGGAACTGACACCCTAGAGCTGCCCCGGAATAGCACTCAACATCACACTATCCATGCAGTGGTACAGGGTGGGGAGCCAACAACCTTTGCAATGTCCTGGATACGATATGAAAATTGAGCACAGCTCCTAACAATTCAGGCTTATGAAGTGTGTCTCTCTTCTTACCTTCTTGTAATGTAGTGCTTCTGACTGAAGCAAGAAGGCTTCTGTAGAACCATGACTGCTAGAAAAAATACAGCTACCATCAAACACTGACAAATCCGTACTACATGCATATGCATCAACTTAGAAAACTCAGGCGATTGATCCTTTGTGCTTTTGTGATTTGAGATTTGTCTGCAAGTCTGTGATCACCTTATGCCCATGTCTGTTGTGATTTCGCATATGTATGACTTCACAGACTCTCAGTTACAGCTTTATCGTTATAGTGGTAAAGCATCTTTGATGCATGTCACATCTTACTGATACGTTTCAGTGGAAGTCCCTGATGATGTGACATTTGTAGTTAAACTGAGGTTGCAGAAGCTATGTACTGTTACAGCAAGTGAATGGAACATGCCAAAGAATATTTACTTGGCACACAGCAGTAATTAGTTGCTGAGTTTTCAGTAACTTACGACTATCTAGGCTGTCTACAAGAGTATATCAGAATAAAGACCAGTTTACTCTGCTTAAGTTCTAAGATGGTAGAAGACTAGTGGTGAGGAGCCTTGTGTTTTTATCATTGGAGTTATTTGTTTAAACAAGTTTTCCTTCCCAGCCCAGCTTCTGAGGGTTTCTGCACTTAAATCATAGCAACTTGTCACAAGCACAGGATTTTGACTCCACTGCAGGATCACGGAAGTTGGCAGGGAAGGAGAAAAAGCTTCCTCAAAGTCACAGTGGGGCATTGGAAGACAGACACTAACACCGTATTTTGTGTCTGACTGCCTCAGAATCCAATCTCTTCCTGCTGGGAAAGCCAAGACTTATCACTGAATCCAAACTGCTGTCTCCCAATATTAGCCATTTACCGGCTTCAGAGGAAATGTAAACTCACCAGGTTCAGGTAAATACATCAAGGAAGAATAGCGTGGAAGCAAAGGCCCCGACCTACACACAGAAATGGCATCAAGTCTTATCTACCAGCCTTCAGGAGCAAAGCTAAAGCTCTGTTGGCTGTTAACCCTTAGTCCAGTGCTATTGTCTAGACTGTCTGTCAAATTAATGCTTATAGGTAATATGACTATTCCTGTCTAAGCTACTTAGCTCCAGCAGTTGGCAAACATTAAGCACTGTTCAAGAATTAGGCTGTTCTCAGCTACTAGGGAAGCAATAGTGGCTGTTGCCTCATTCAGGGTGTACATATATTAATCCTTTCTTTTCTCTCCATAAAGCACTCAGAACTTCTGTTATCCACTGACTTCTAAAGTTGCAATATGAGCCTCTATTCCTGTGGGTGTATTCCACTTGGGCTGTGCTGGAAGGGAAAGTTATCGGCACCCAGCCCGTTTCGTTCTTTATGGTGAATGTCAATGAACTGCAGGTCCATTAAATCTCCCGATGGATCAGTTTGGCTGCTCATTTAATCAGGGTCTGTAATGAAGATAAGATACGAGGAGATGCTCTAGAAAATATGATATTGAACCTTGTCTTTGTTATGCACTTTTAGAAAATGCCACCTCTAAACTATGATGAAACAAATTAAACTGAGTCATTTTTCTTCTTGGGTGCTGGTTTGTGTAGCCTCTTACTCTGACTAATGCTCCCCAAAATCTTCTTTTGTTTGCATCACAAGTCAATATCTAGTTTTTTGGGTTTTTTTTCCAGCCATCAAACTGTTACATCATGGAGAGTAGCAAGGTGTTGCAGATCACCCTCCAGTCTTCTAACTGTGCACTCCTCCACCACGCGTTGGACGTGGGAGACGGCTACTGCCTTCTTGTGGCATAACGCAAAACCAAAGGAGACAAAATGCAGAACGCAGGCACGTGTCCTAAACTCCTGAAATGTTGCCTTCCTCTGCACCTGAATTTCAGGGGTGATAAGGAGGCCCCTTTTCTTAATGGGATTTAATGGCAAAGCTCACTCTATTATTCCCCTTCTGTTCTCTCTCTCTCTCTCTCTCCTGTTGGGTGGGCATCTACCTAACTAGCATGCATTCATTCATAGCAAGTATGCCTGTGGTAGAGAGGCATCTTTGAAAGCACTACCTTTCCGCTGTAAAGTGGATCCTACATTGTTAAATTGAACCCTGCTGCTGCTTTGGAGCCCTCAGTGGACCGGGCACTATAGATGCCAGAGCCCTGTCTGTTCCTTGCTGTAGAAATGTGCGTCAGCACCTGTGCTGTGCAGAAATGCTTATCACTGTGGAGTAATTGTAAACTGCTGCAGTGTCTGAGAACTGTGAACTCCTCTCTGTTATAATGGGGTGTTTCTCAAATGGAACAATCCTAGTTTAGCTGTCAACTATTTCTCTAAAAAGCTCACTTTATCTAAATCCGATGAAGGCAGCTGTAGCTCACAAAAGCTTATGCTCAAATAAATTGGTTAGTCTCTAAGGTGCCACAAGTCCTCCTTTTCTTTTTGTGGATACAGACTAACGTGGTTGCTACTCTGAAAACTATTTCTCTGTCCATTTTAGCACCAGCTTATCCTACAATCTCAAACTGCCTCCCTGGCTGCTGGAAGCCCTAGGTTCCCCTTCCCCACTGCTATGTAGGCACAAATCTGCTGCCTATTGAAAACTGGTACTGTGGGCATGATACAAAATTAATGGGATGTTTAAATCAGAATAAATAATGGCAGGGCTCTGGTTCAGATTGCATTGTTCGTTGTCATTTTTAATTCTTTTTAGAGCCTCAATTAAAAAAAAATTAAATGAAGCTGCCGCAGAACTTGTAGCCTACACTGAAGAAAGGTGTATCAGCCAGGTACCTTGCTCTAGTGTTGTCTGGGTGGGGAGACACTCCAGGAGGACGCTTCTTCAGATCCTATCATATAAGCAGAGAGTTGCAAAGCTAGCTATGCAGAGACAGCAGCAGTCTGGGTGGTGCATGGTGGGAGCCAATGACTTCTTTCCAGCTGGAATGCTGTTTGCCTTTTCCATAAATGCTGATGCTTTTGACACAAGCCTAATAGTTGGGGATAAACACAGCCTAAAATCAAGCTTTACATCAAGGCATTATTGAACCCATGTTCTCAAGGGGACGCGTAGGAGAAGGATGGCCTACTCGTTAGAGCATGAGATTGGCCTGTGGGAGATCTGTCTTCAGTTCCTGCTCTGCCACAGACGTCTTGTTTGACCTTGGGAAAGTCACTTAGTCTCTCAGGTCCTGTCTGTATAATGGGAATAATAGCATTTCCCTACCTCACAGAGGTAGGATGAGGATAGGTACAGTAAAAATTGTGAGGTGCTCCAATACTGTGATAGTAGGGGCCATTTAAGTATCTAGATAGCTATCACTGAACAGTTTTACACACCTGGCAACTTCTTGCAAGCAGGTGCCCTCACAATATGAAACACTAGGGAAATCCACCTCCTTGCCACATAGAAGAATCAAAAAGGGACCATGACGCAGCCGAAAGTGGTGTATCATGCAACACGTGGGCTAATTGGAAGATGTCGGGAAAGAGGGATGGAAATCCAAGCAAGTTCTACCCCGTTCTTCTGAGGGTAGTTGTGGTGCCTAAATAACAGTAATTAGCATCCTTAGGTGGTTAGTAGAATGTGTTCATGTATTTGGCTTTTGCCTCTTTAAGTTCTGTTCCTTCAGAAGTGAAAATAAGTCAGGTGGTGGTCTGGTCTCTGCTTTGCAAAACTTGGAAATGATTCAGCAGGATGGTAGTCTCTTCTGCCGGGAAGGAGCCAGAGCTGGAAATAACAAGGGGGTGGGGGCTGCAGGACTGTGTATAGTGGGGAGCACGGGATTGGAATAGCAGGGTGCCACAGGTCAGGCTTGAGGGGCACTGGTGAGATGTGTAGGGGAAGCCCTCCCAGCACCCTCATATTATGCCCGGTCCCTTCACTGTCGGAAGTCCTACAATTCTGAAATAGGGGGGAGGAAATTAAGTGTGAAATCTTGAGTGGTTACAATTTGCAAACTTGCCTGCGATTTGGGCACTTAGGAGCCTAAATCCCATTGCCTTAAAGTGCTATGTCACATTTGAAAATGAGCCTTAGGTTCCTAAGTCACTTAAGTGCTTTTGAAAATGTTACCAGTATCTCATTGACAAAGTCAATGAAAAGAAATAGCTGTGGGAAGGTCTGACAATAATTTGGATTTTTCTGAGTTTGACAAAGGATCTGATCTTTGTTGTGAGCCAGGAGGGAATGATACTGATCTCCTTTGTGAAGTGCTTTGAGATCAACATGAAAAATGCTACAGAAGCACTAGGTATTAATTTATCAAAGCGGACTCTTTGCTTCCTCCCAAACTATTTAGATGGTTCCTCTTTTTTTAATCTGTCAAAATGCTCTGGAACTAGAATATCAGATTGTACCAATATTTTCTGCAGCTCTCTGCTGAGTCTTTGCTGAGGAGTAACAAGTGATTACCATCAGTATGGTGCGTAATGGAAGAGGGTGGTATGTACCGTCTAAGGCCCTGATCCTGTAACGAGCTCCATGGGAATCAGGTTCTGCCTGCATTGGGTCTTTCTAAAAGATGCTTTAGCTCTCTCAGAAATTATGGACTTGATGCAGAAATTTCGGGGCAGGCTCTCTGGCCTGCGTTCTGCAGGAGGTCAGACTACATGACTACAATAAATCTCTGATTTGAGACCTAAAGGCTCCTGCTCTTTCAGAGGGATGCTGCCAAATTGAGCTAGGCCCCAGAATAGGTTTCATAAAAGCCACGGCTAAGATCTACAAACCCTAGGAGGCAGAGTCTGAGAGAGAGAGGTTTCCATTAAATTACCAAAAGAAATAGGTTTTGGTCTGTATGTTTACAGTGACCTAGTCTTTGACAAGGTTTGTAACCCAGCCATTGCAGATGATCTAAACATGACAGCTGTAGAATGAAGTGAAACTGAGTCACCTCTTTTCCCTGTCCAGCTAAGAGGTGCAAAATACAAAGAAGCAGGGTCACTGTAGAAAAGTACATTGCATTTTTACCAAAACACATGTGAATAAGCTAAGGTGATCTTGGGAACATAGGTGAGGCCATTTGTGGAGTGGTTTAATGCCTGTTAACATGACTGGATCCTTTTAAACACACTAGTTACTACTCATGAAGCTGAAAAACATTTGATGTTTCCCCACTGTCAGAACCCAGATAGATTCCTGTGCCCTCATTTGGTGTGTCTTTCTTTTACAGTCGAGTGGAATAACTAAAATACTCCCATTCTTTTCTCTATTCTCTCTTTTTCCTGACACCTTGCCACCAGATGCTCGGTTTTTAAGGCTGGTTATTTTCTCTCTCCCTCACCCGCACGTTGTTTGTGCAGAAATCTGCCCCGGGAATTTTTTTTTGGTCCTATGTCAGCTTGACCCAGATGTGTGTCCACATCACAGCTGCAATTCCCTTTGTCCAAGGATCGGTTGCTATAGCCTCTCTTCTCCAGCAGGTGGAAGCAGAGCTTCCCGGCCGAGCAGCAGCCCCGGCGCACAGAGATGAGCTCACCATTTCCTCTCCACGTGGGCAGGGCTGCAGTAAACACATGGCTGGGGCTGCCCAGGTGAGTGGGGATTTGCTGGGGCTTGGGGACGGGGGAGGGGGCAGAGGAGGTGTCCCTAACCAAAACCCTTCCAGCAAGAGCTGCTTGCTGGCCCCCCAGGAGAGCCCTGTGGCTGCAAACGAACCCAGAGCAGCCCAGAGGGGGAGCCCTGCCCCATCCCTTCCTTACTTGGGGGAGTCCTAGTTGCTCCTGGGATTGAAGGAGGGCGTCCCTCCCACTGTAAAGCCGGACCGTGGGGTGGTGTTTAAACCCCCCTCCCTCCCGGCTGAGCGTAGGAGAGACCCCGCTGCAGCAGTCTGGGCTGGGAGATTTACCTGGGCAGGTAGCAAGGAGCTGCGGGAGTGAATCAGGCCCTGAGCTTTTTTGGAACCTGCCTCCCCAGCCCCAGGGAAAGAGTTTGTGGCAGGAGGGGGTTGTGCTACAGATGGGAAGCGTTGTGGCCGAATGATCTGAGCTTTGGGGTTACTCGGGCAAAGGAGCCCAAGCCAGTGTGTCCCAGTAATGCATGGGGATGGTTGCGGGTGCTGACATGGTGCCCTTGGAGGAAAGGTCTGGACTCTGGAGCACTGCACTGAGTGGAATTGGGCAGGCTAACAGTGTATCTCAGGTTAACAGGTAGATGGTGGGGCTGGGTGTCAGGCTTCCCGGGTTCTGTACCTGTCTCCGCCAGGCCTTTTGTGTCCATTTCCCAACCTGTAAAATGGGGACAATGGGCGGGGTGGAGGGGGGGGAGGTGTGAGGGCTAATGGCAGGAAAGCATCTAGAGATCCTCTGATGACAGTCCCTGTAGAGATGCAGAGCGTCTGGTCATAGGGAGCTCTCTGGCTGTGGTATACTCAGCAGTGTGTGGGTTTTGCTGGTGCCAATCTCTATCAAAGCTCCCTTTGGCAGCGGTGGGTTTGATTTATAGTCGCGCTGCGCCTGGTGTGGGGCTCACCCCCGATGCAGGAATGTGCTTGCAGGTTGCCACGATGCAAGGGGACGTGGAGAGGCTGCTGATCCTGTTCAAAGATGAGGCTGGCGAGATCCTGGGGTCCCCCTTTGACGTGCCCATCGATATCACGCCCGAGAAGCTGCAGCTGGTCTGCAACGCGCTGCTCCAGAAGGTACTTCCCAAGGAGCCTGTGCCCCCCCCACTGCTCTAAGGGGGGGGCAGCAAACTGCGGGTATCCACAGGCTTCGTCCCAGCCCCATCTGGGGAGTGGGACTGCACGGAGGGATGGGGCTTCTCTTGGCAGTGCTGAGTGTGTTGGGATGCTGAGTGTGTTGGGAACCACTCCTGTTGGGCCAAGGCTCCAGGGGTGCTAACCCAGCAGGATCCAGACCAGCAAGGCTCCAGGGGTGCTAACTCAGCAAGATCCAGACCGGGTGGCCAGGACTGCCGCGTCAGACAGTTGTGGGAAAGTGAGAGATGAGCAATGGGATTTCTGCTGCCACGCCCACGGCTCTGGTCCTCCTGTATAGACGCCATTCATAGCACTGCCTGGGCCTGCTCTGCCCAGGACTCTGACCCCAGGACTCCCTGGATGCTCAGGGATTGGCACAGAGAGGGACTGAGGCGGGGTCTTTCCCATCTGCCCCAGGGCAGATCTGTCAACCACTGCCTCAATTCTGAGCTAGTACATCTTCCCCAGCTTGCTGCTGCCCTGTGAAGGGGTAACGGGAAGCACACGGGATCCCAAACTGTTTTCCTATGGCGGGGCAGGGGGGACAGGGAACAGGAGGGCTGTATGAGCCAGTCCTGCCTAAATCTGCCCCAAGTTAGTGCTTCTGCCTCTTTTCATACAGGAGGAGCCGCTGCCCTTGGCCTTCTACGTCCACGATGCTGAAATCGTCACGTCGCTGGAGAACACCCTGGCGGGGCAGGTGGTGGAGACGGAGAGAGTCCTTGACATCATCTACCAGCCCCAGGCCGTGTTCAAAGTGCGGGCGGTGACGCGATGCACCAGCTCTTTGGAGGGGCACACTGAGGCTGTCATCTCCGTAGCCTTCAGCCCCACCGGAAAGTAAGGGGGGGCAGCAGGAGTGCTGGGGATTCTGGGTGGGGAGGCAGGGCAGCGCCGAATGGCTGGGCTGGCTGGGGACCAGGGCTGCCGAAGTTTATAACGCCCTGGTAATGGGGAGACAGGCTAGGTAGTGGGGTGGGGAGAACGGACCGGGAAGGAGCATCGGCACCGCCTGCCGCCCTGAGCCCAGACAGCCTGTTCCTCACCATCTCAGGTACCTGGCAAGCGGCTCCGGTGATACCACTGTGCGCTTCTGGGACCTCAGCACGGAGACGCCACACTTCACTGCCAAAGGTGGGTGCAGCGGGTGAGGGGGGAATGCATGGGGTGTTCTGAGTCTGTGCCCACCCCTCCCAATAGCCTCTCTGGTCTGCAGAGTGTGGCCCCTGGGTTCCCTGAGTCCCTCCTGCACCAGAGACTATTGATGGCTCTGTTGTAACGCTGATGAGTTCACCGGGTCGCCCCAGCCACTGCCTCCCACCCCCTTTGGGGGAAAGCCACTGAGCTGGGCTCATTGCAGTGACTTGCCTCCCCCTCTCGGTTCCCCCATGTGTGCCGTGTGATCGCGTTCCAAGGCTTGGGGCCTGGTGCCAGCTCGGTGTGAGGAGCACATCGCAGAGTGAGCACCACGGATGGCGTGCAAGCTGCCTCGAGTGTCTCCGGGCCTCGATTCCTGGGCCTGGCTGTTCCCTGCCCTTTGGAAAGGCCTCCCTGGAGGTGCTCTGCGAGTGCCCAGGCCACGGCTCAACAAGAAGAGCATCTGCTCACTGTGGGCCAGCAAAGCGCAGGGAGTCAGACTGGCTGGGACAAGTGCAGGGGAGTCCTGGTCCTTCTCCCCCCCCCTTCCTCCGGACCACAGCTGCCCCTTGAAGACAGGGACAGCTCCAGGATGGGGGGCTCTCCTCACCCCTGCACTCTCTCCCGTTGGCAGGTCACAGGCACTGGGTCCTCAGCATCGCCTGGTCTCCCGATGGCAGGAAGCTCGCCTCAGGGTGCAAAAACAGTCAGGTACTTGTCGGCTTCGGCTCAGCGAGGGGCCGGATTCCTCTGTGTGGGGCCAGACCTGGGGTGTGGGGAAATCTGCCTTGGTGACATCTCGTGGAGAGCCCTCTTCCTCTCTGAGGGAGCCCTCGCCCCCCATCGATGGACTGAAACCAGACTGGGCCAGCACTGGCCTCCCAGGCGATGGGTCTGCTCCTCCTCTGACAGCTGTGGAAGGAGTAACGCGGTTGGGGCTTTGTTCAAACTCGGGCATTGAAGTGGAGAGCAAGAATCCCTGCAGCCTCAAGGGAAATTGGGCATGGCTGGGTTATGATTGATGCGGGGTTGCTCCTGGGATAGTCGTCGCGTCTAGGCCTATGGAACACACCTGCACTTTAGCTACTCTCCCAGGCATTCCCACGGGGCTCAGAGGCACATCCCCGGCCAGGAGATCTGCAGGCTGCTGGGTTCATTGACACGGATTTGCAAAGATCCTTTGAGCAGGCTGGGTTGGCTGGTACATTGTGTCCTGTGCTGCCCCCTGCAGGCAGCTCTCAATGCTGCATGGTTGGGAAACCAGCTCCTGGACATTCCCTTGGTCTAGCTGGGGGGGGAGTACCGGCTGCTGGCACCTGCAGAGCAGTGAATCTCTCTGGAGCCTGATGGCGGGTGTCTTGCTGGTATCACCCCCTCGCCAGTGCAGCTGCTGATTCAACCTAGGTCCTGCTGTGGATTCTGGTGGTGGTTTTGTTATGAACGACAGCAGTGCCTAAAGGCCCCGGCTGCGATCAGGGCCTCACTGTCCTAGAGGCTGGAGAGACCCAGACAGACCTGCCCCACAGTAGGCAGGACAAAGGAAGGGGAAGGGAAGCAGGCCCAGAGACTGGTGGTTTGCTCGAGGTCACCGGCAGAGCTGGGGGTAGAGCCCAGGTCTCCAGAATCCCAGGCTGGTGCCCTACGCCCTAGGCCATGCTGAGCCGGGCTCTGCTGCAGGCTAATGCCATCGGTCTCCAAGGTGGGGGCGTGTGTTTAAACCTGCAAGTAGCAGTGGCATTGAATTCTCTCCTGCACCCGCCAGGGTGTCAGAGCCAACTCCCTGCTTAACGCTCCCCAGGGCTTGTTTTCTGTGTCTGTCACTGGCTCAGCTTCTTCCTGTCTCCGAGCCCGGGAGCTGGGTGAGCGGCATTGAAGCAAGGCCACTCCCCACGGACCTGACATAGTCCTGTACCGCTCTTGCTGCGTTGGTGACCCCGTGGCTAGATCTGGGGCTTGTATCCCGGCAGAAGCACAGGGCAGCCTGTGCTGTACCTTAAAGGGTTGGCTCCTCGTTTGGGAGGCTGCTTGCTTGCTGGGAACGGGCCCCAGGGAAGTAGCTCTTCGCTTGGGGAGCGGCACTCGGACGTGCTTGTGCCTTTTGAATTTGGGTCTAGATGATGTTGCCACCACTGAGAGGTTTTGTTATTTCAGAACCCCAGGCTGAGCTGTCCCTGCTGGAAACTGCTCCTTCAGGGCACAGGGCCTGCCGGGCACCCTCCCAGAGGGGCTTCTCTCCTCAGTGTAGCAAGCTGGGCCTGACTGCGGGTAGCCTTTCTGAGCGGCCGTGCGGGATGGTGGTGTGGTTGAGAAGTGGGCCTGGGACTGAGAGTTCTGTTCCCAGCCTCCCTGTGTGATCTTGGGCAAGTCCTTTCATCTCGCCAGGCCTCAGTTTCCCTTCTGTAAAATGAGTATGATAATCTTTCCTTTCCCTCTCAGGTCTCTTGCTGTGTGTTTATACAGCACCTAGCGCAATGAGGCTCCCGACTCAGCAGGGACCTATAGGCACTGCTGGAGCGCTGCTAACAATGACTCCTAACCCAGTCACCAAAACAACAGCCTCCTTCGTTTGCCTCTGTTCTGAGTCAGCTGGGATTGAACCACGCTAAGAAGAGAGGGATGGACTTCCCCTGGGATCTGTTTAGAGGCATGAGACCAGAGGAGCCTGAGAGCTGCCTGGCCTGCTGGCAGCCTGGAGATGGCCCATTTATACTGTTAACTCTTTGTTAACTAGTTGACAAGCATCTGCAGTAAAGTGCCACTCGGGAGGCAGTTCTGGTTTAAACTAACCCTGTTAGCTGTTCTGCTCCAGTTCCTGGCCTCCCCTGGGTTCTCACTGAGCACATGATTAATGCCTCAGCTCCTTGGAGGAGCATTATTCAGAGGGCAAGAAAAACCCAACAAAAAGCCAGCATGTGTCCCGCCCACAGAGTCCGATAATAACCACCATTTAGCACGTTCTGGCTCTCCCAGCACTCAGCAAGCGTTCAGTAACCCGCTGACACCGGGTGTCGACAGCTGGAGCGGGTTTACGAAAAGAGCTGGATAATTTGATGGCTGATGGTTTTGCAGCAGTGTGGGCTAAGATGGGGGTGAACAAAATCTCCTGCCTCAGGGCGTCACCTGGTGGCTGCAGAGGTTAGGAAAGGAATCCACTCTTCATCCCCCTGCCTGTGCCGAGGTCCATTCTTGGCCTGGAGTATCCGGACTGGAAGGGCAAACCTGCCATTTCCAAATCGAGCTTGACTCTCCCTGGGTTGCACGTTGGGTGGTATCTGTGATCTAGCTGCCTCGCTTGCTCTGTTGTACAGATATTTCTCTGGGACCCAGACACAGGGAATCAGATTGGCAGGGTGCTCGCCGGACACTCCAAATGGATCACGTGGCTGTGTTGGGAACCACTCCACATGTAAGTGACCTTCTGGCTGGCCAGCCTCCTTGCTTTGCCAGTGGGGAGAGGCCTGCCGCTTGCCTTGGTGATGGCAGAGTAAGTGTGTACAGAGTGAGGCTGAAAAGCAGCCAGTGAATTGGGCACCAGGCTGGGAGCCAGGAGACCCAAGTTCTAGTCCCAGTTCTGCCACCAACCTGTGATGGGACCTTGGGCTTTGCACAGCACTCTCATGTCTCCGTTTCCCCTGCTGTATAATGGGGATAGTGATGCTAGCTCTCCTTTCTGAAGAGCTTTGAGAGCGATGGATAAAAGGCTTGGGTAAGTTTTAGTCGCCTTTGCTTTACGTTTTCAAAGCACTGTGCAAATGTTACCCCAGCCTCGTTCCTGGGAGGTGAGGCTGTGCTACCTCCATCTCCCACGGGGGAGAGCGCGGGGAGCTGGGAATGGCTTACCCAGAGCTGCACAGACAGTTGTAGTTAGAGCTGGGATTAGCACCCAGGTGTTCCTGGCTCCCTGTCCTGTGTGCCAATCACTAGCCCACCCGTTCTCCCACACAGATTCCTCCAGTGAAAGCGGCCCCTAGGGAAAAGTGGCTGGGGATGGCTAAGGCTGCGAGTGTCTCCCTTTGTCGGTTCCCTGGAGTGTAACAAGCAGCCAGATGTGCTCTTCCCCAGCACCCCTCAGCAGGAGTTCGAAGGGGGAAAGCTGCAGTCCGCATGGTGTCTGGGCCTCATGCACCCTGCCCATGCTGACTGCTCTGCCCATGCCCCCTGCATCCCCAGCCACCTCCGCCATCTGGTTTATTTCTTCTGCAGGCTGATGAACCACACAAGCTCTTTATTCCCTCCATCTGATAAAGCTCCACCTCAGAGAGAGGCGGGGGGTGGAGGTGGGGGAAGCTGTAGACGATGATGGAAGAGGTTATAAAAATTAAAAATAGCCCCCATGGAGCAGAGCCCTGCAAATTGAATTCCCGAGTAGGAAATCCCAGCGATTTGGAAACATTTAACTGGATTAACGAAAACTGGTTATAAAAGGAGGAGCGGGGGATGGGGAGGAGGTGGAGGATTCTGCCTGTGCTCTGGAGAACTCAGGATCTGTGTCTCCAGCCAGCCAGGCTCCTCACTCCACTCCTGCAGAGAGGGATGAGCAGCATTTCCACTGCCTTGCGCTCCAGGCGCTGCCAGTCCTCTCCTTGATTAGCGCGTGCAGTGACCATGCTACAGGCTTGGTGCCAGCTGTTGACCAGCCTGCCCCTTCTTAGCTTGAGAGCGGAGGTCAAATGTGCAAGTTGCCTTTTTGTAAGGATGCCCTTAACTCTTCTCCAGCTACGGAGCTGATGCACACCCAGTTGATGCAGGGGAAGAGGAGGCCAGATTTGCTGTCCTGCGCCTTCACTGGCTTCCAATTTTCCTTCCAGAAATCCCGAGAGCCGCTACTTGGCCAGCGCCTCCAAGGACTGTAGCATCCGCATCTGGGACACCATTGCGGGCCGGTGCGATAAGATCCTCACCGGGCACACGCAGTCGGTCACGTGCGTGAAGTGGGGTGGAGACGGCCTGCTCTTCTCCTCCTCCCAGGACAGAACCATCAAGGTCTGGAGAGGCCAGGATGTAAGTGTGGCAGCCTGGCGTGTGTGGACTTTGACACCAAGAGCCTGGGCAGGAAGGTAGCTCAAATAAAATGATGCTTCAGACCTTAATTGTTGTTCCCAAAAGCTGGAAATAACCAAGTCGTCGCCCATCCTGGCCTTGCATTGCCTCCTGGCTTTAGCCGCATGTGCTCGCTTTCCGGGCAGAGGCAGTACACCCCTTTGGCAGATATAAGGAACCGCGATGATTGTTTCCAGTGGGAATCTTGTCTGCTCCTTGGCCAAAGGAATTGGGTGGTTGTGTGGGGTGAAGATCCTTGGAGCTGCTTTAGAAACAGGAACTCTCCTGGATAAATGACAGCCTGGCAGAAATGGGTTTGGCGCTGCTTGTTGGCAGGAGGGGGAGTGTGTTTTCCCTGTGGGTTGTGGTACTTGGTAACGTATGCTGGAGCCATCAGCAAGGAGAATGCAGAGTTGGCCACCCTTGACTTCACGTCTTGGGCCCTGTCCGTCAGGAATGACATTGAGAGACAGCACAGCCTTGATCAAAGGTGGGACGGAGAGCCAGGAGTTCCTATATTCTTATCTTGGTGCTACCCGTGCCCGATTGAAGGTTGGGCTGGGACATACCATGGCCTGACCCCAGCAGTGCCAATAACTGATTGAAAGTGGGGCTGGGAGCTGGAACGTCTCTTGGTCTGACCCTCATGCTGCCTGTAGCTGATTGAAGATGGGGCCAGGAGCTGGGACGTCCCATGGTCTGACCCTGGCCCTGTCCATAACTGATGGAAGGTGTAGCCGGGAGGTCCTGTGGTCTAATCCTCGCACTGCTGCTGCCTCCCTGTGAGTCCCTTTCTAAGCAGGCAGCCTTTTTGCTTTCAGGGAATTCTCTGCCGCACTCTGCAGGGCCACGGGCACTGGGTGAACACCATGGCTCTAAGCACCGACTACGTTCTCCGCACAGGGGCCTTTGAACCTGCAGAAGCCTCTGTCAACCCGCAAGACGTGAGCGGCACCCGTAAGAGCATTAAGTACATTGCAGGCTGGAGAGGAACAGTGGGAGGAGGTAGCGTGGCCTAGTGGGTAGGCACATCACTAAGAGTCAGAAGACCTGGCTTCTGTGCCAAGGTCACATTGGGGAGCTGGGTCCCCTCCGTTTCTCTGTCTAGAAAATAAAACCGTGAACGCCACAGATTGGGAATGCTACACAAGCACTGCATTTTGTTGGTAAAAGTGTGACCCTCTGAAGAGGACATTGTTTTAAACCCCTCAAAATGTCCCTGTCAAAATCCTTCTTGAGTCACAAATCTGGAGAGAGAAGACATCTTAGATCCTGCCTTTAGAGATGTTACATGTTTCCTTTAACCTCCCGATCGCTAATCTCCCTTCTCTCCTGCACACAGTGGCAGAACTTAAAGAGAAGGCGCAGCACAGGTACGACCAAGTCAGGGTAAGTTTCCGTTAAGAAATGCCCCCCTCTCCCCCCCGTGCCAGGCTTCCTACCATTGTTGCTGAAAAAAAAATGAATAAATGAATCTCCGTGACTTGCTAAAGATTTCCTCCAGTTTGTCTGCATCAGGTTTGCATCTGAGCTTTGAAAGGCTCAGTCTGTGTGAGCCGAGGCTCGGTGTTGGGGTGTGCTGATGGTTTGTTTATTGCAGGGGCAGGGACCGGAAAGGTTAGTGTCTGGATCAGATGACTTTACGCTCTTTCTGTGGGCCCCAGCAGAGGACAAGAAGGCGCTGGAGAGAATGACAGGCCACCAGGCATTGATCAACCAAGTGCTCTTCTCCCCAGACACCCGGATAATAGCCAGTGCTTCTTTTGACAAGTCCATCAAGCTCTGGGACGGCAGGACGGGAAAGTAGGTTCTCTCGTTCTAGGACAGACGCGATGTTTGCAGTTCGCTCCATGCAGTAACACAGAAGGAAATGCGCCTGTCTCCCTGCCATGGCTGAGTCAGGACCTTCCCCTCTGCAGCCTTGCACACGCACACACACAGTCATTACCTTTTGCTTTTGCGGTTGTGCACCTAGTGATTAGAGCAGGGCCCTCGGACTCTGGGCTCCTGGTTCCCTGCTGCACCACTGACTAACTGGGACCTTGGGCATGTCCCTTTATTTCTCCGATTCAGAGCATGCACGTGTGTCTGAAGCCCTTCCTCACCCCTTCCCCTCTCTGTCAGATACCTCACCTCCCTGAGAGGGCACGTCTCCGCGGTCTACCAGATTGCCTGGTCGGCAGACAGCCGTCTGCTGGTGAGCGGGAGCAGTGACAGCACGCTGAAGGTGTGGGATGCCAAGACGAGGAAGCTGGCCATTGATCTCCCCGGCCACGCAGACGAGGTAGGATGCCGTTGGCCAAGGGGCTCACACTAACCCGCCCTGGAGAGGGCAGAGGGCTCTCAAACACTGTGGCCACCCCCAGTGTCTCTGAACAGTTGGGGAGTGTCTTCTGCCAGGGGCCTGAGGTTCTTCCCTGCCACCGGGGCTGCATGGCCCTAAAGGAGTGACGGGAGTTCCTCTCTCTCTTTGTTGGTAGGTGTTTGCGGTGGATTGGAGCCCAGACGGACAGCGAGTAGCCAGCGGAGGGAAAGATAAGTGTTTAAGGATGTAAGTATCCCCTGGGACCTGTCCCCCAAGAAGAAGAGCATGGCTTCCGTGCACTCTGTATATTAACGCGGCCTGCAAAGGAATGTACTGAGGAGCACGTTCTGTATACAGAGCCACTGGGCCCACCGTCCCCCTCTCGCCTCACCTGACAAGCTGGCCTTTTGTTATGATTAGTCCTGTAGGAGCCCCAACTGAGTTTGGGGCACCCTCCTGTGAGGTGCTGCACAAACCCAAAGAGGTTAGAGTCTAAATACAGTCAGGTCTTTGGGTTCTCGGTTAATTCTGCACAGTGAAACCATTCGGCTCTACTCCTGCCTTTCTGCAGAGCTTGCATTCCATTCAGCTCTGATACACCCGCTCTCTGGTGCCTGGGGACCTTCGCTTGCGTTGGTCTCCTGCCCCAGGCTGAGCCTCTCGCGGCTCTCAGGGAAAGCTGACCTGAGCAGAACACCCAGAACCCTTTTTCCCCCCTTAGAAAGAGATTTTCCCTTGCAGATTCTGGGCCGCTGGGCCAAATTCCAGATTGATTGGCACCCTGTGCCTAGCTACCCCAGCAAGGAGCCACTCCCCAAGGTGGAGGGATAGACATGCATGGGTGGAGGCATAGACAGCAGAATTTAGCTGTCACTGTTGTGCTCGCAGTTGGCCAGCGTTGGGGAAGGGACACCAGAGCAATCCGTCTCAGATCCTCTTTCCACCCTTGTTCTCCCCCCTCAGACCTGTGCATACAGGGACTTGCCCGTGATCCAGTGGCCAGTTAACTGCGCTCACCGTATGAATCTAGTGCAAAGTGCCTCGCTGTGCCATTCTGCCGTCTGTGGCGGACGGTGCAAAAGCCGGAGCTGATGCTGTGCTGGTGACACCCAATGTCCCTTTCATTTGCAGATGGAGACGATAGGAGCAGTGAAGAGAACCCGCCAGTTCTAACTGGCCCTGTCAGTATGGCCGGGCCTGGCAGCTAACTAGCTCAGCGTGGACTGTGGTGTTCCGCTTCTTACACACCACACTAGCTGTCCCTAATTAATTTCTGTGAAGGGAGATTGTAATTCAGATTTAATGTGAACCAAAGAACTTGCCCTACTGCATCCAGATGATTTTGTCTGCAACCATGAGTACCCTGGACCTCCACTAGTTCCGATTCAGCCTGGTTTCTGTCGAAATGACTGCAGCCTGTACTCTCTGGCAGGGAGAGTGAAGAGGGGGGGTGGGGGTCTGGTCATGCTTTTTGCCTTCCTTGCAAATGGAGCCTGCAGGGGCTAAAGCTTTTAGTGGGGACAGAAAAGCATGTCCTTTCCTGACCTCCGGAGAGAGAATGGGGAAAACCATCACACTGTTACCTTGCAAAATTCTACTCACCCGTTTTGCCTGGGGCAAAGAACTGTTTAACCGGTATGTAAGAGAGCCTTGGCCGCCTTTGTTATTCAGGTGAGGGGAGCAAGGTGGCTTTGCCCCTGGGCTGGTAAACTTTCCCCTTGCATATTGTTCACTCTGTTGGCAATAGCCCAACCCGCCTTAGGCTAAGGAGCCCAATTCTGCTTGGCTGTTTGTTCTGAACTAGGGCAGGAGGGGGAGCAGGCGTGAAATGAAAACTGGTGCAGACGCTGTGTCGAGTTTCCAGGTCTCAGTTGGTCTTTGAATTGCGGAGAAGTGAGCACGCATGCCTGAGTGAATCTGTGACCCCTCCCTGTTCCGTGCACATTGCCTGGCTCGGGTGCACCGTGCACTAGGAAGGATGGCGTATGAGGCTGCTATTGTGTCTCTTGTGTCCTGTTGCAGGTTGTCTGTAGGGTTGAGGTTGTCTCTAAAGGCTGTTCCTGTGCCTTTGAAGTCAATGGTAAAACTCCCCTTGACTTCCATGGTGCAGAACTGGTCCCTTACTGAGTTTATCTAGTACATTTCCTGTGTCAGGTGGGTGCAGGGAGCTGTGTCACTTGTCCTATTTCAAAATCCTGTGTGTTAATATTTGTTAAGTTGTTCTTAGCCAACATGGAGCAGGGTGTAAGTTAATGCAGCCCAACATTTTGGGAGGCAGGTCAACCTGGATTTAACTTTTACTTCCAAGGAAGTTTAAGAAGAGAGCAAGTCCAAATATGATTAATAAGGAACAGATAGAATAATGTCAAGTTCTCTGTCACAATTGCAATAAATTTACGTTAAAGACCAAAGCGCGCTCCTTTGTTGTGGGTTGTGCTGGATGTTCAGCAAACAGTTGTTCGGGGTTTTTTTTCAGTCTCTGTACTAAACTTTAGCGTTGTTGATTGATCCTGGCTTGGGGGTTGCTGTGCAAGCCTAACACGGTGTGGAGAATGCCAACAATGGGCTTGTAAAGGGAAAGGAAGAGGAAGAGGGTCCAGTGATGAGGGGTGTAGCCTCAGACTTGGGAGACATGAGTTCAAGTCCCTGAGCTCCCACAGGCTTTCCCTCTGACGTTGGGCAAGTCATTTAGGGCTTGTCTACACTGCCACTTACAGCGCTGCAACTTTCCTCGCTCAGGGGTGTGAAAAAACACCCCCCTGAGCAATGCACAGTTGAGCGCTGTAACGTGCCAGTGTAGACAGTGCCCCAGCACTGGAGCCGCGACTACTCAGCCCCGTTAAAGCGCCGCCATCTCTGCCCCCCCTCGGGAAGCACAAATGCTAGAGGAGCAGACAGCTAGTGTGAGTTCCTGACCTTCCAGGGGGTAGTGGAGCTCAGACTCCCAGCCGCGCAGCAGCAGGCTCTGGCCATGGGCTCCGGCTGTGTGGCGGAAGATTCCAGTCGCAGGGCCCAGCGGGCTCCATCCCCCAGTCCCTCACCCATCCACCCTATCACTTCTGGCCCCCGCTGCTTTCCTACCCACCCCCCCATCCGACCAAGGCTTAACCTGGCTTGTCAGGCCTGAGTAAGTCTGCTTCTGTGAAAAGTGATATTTGTATGTTTGTTAATATCACTTTTCACTGCCTCCCATCTAGCTAGCAAGTCTGCTGCTCTGAAAAGTGTTATTAACAAACATACACTTTTCACAGAAGCAGACTTACTAGCTAGCAAGTCTTTAAAAAAACCCCAATCCCCAAAAAGCAGAAGAAACAACAACAAAAGAGAAGAACAAGCGAAGCACCGTATTTGTGTTTCTATTCTGTATAGGTCCAGTAAAGAATAGACATAACTGTTATTTTTATTATTGAATCTGCAAAGAAAAAAAACCCTATATAAATAAATTACTATGATTTGGACATGTGCATGTGCATATTTATTTGTTTTTCCTAAAATTAATTATTTCAGAAAAAATTGTCTGATGGCCGCACTCTAATAACCTGAAATAACCAGCCTAGACCTATAGGTAAAGGGGTAATAAGGCCAATATTGCTCAGCTGGAAAGGACTCTGCTGTAGTACATCGGGAGACTCAGAACCTAATGGAGCCTGAGGCATTCTGTGTCAAAGATGCCTTTACAACAGCTGTCCCCTACACACCTTGTTCCCAGCCTCCATTCAGTGCGGCTTAGCACCTACCTAAGTTAAATATCTATGCCAAAGGAGGTTTTTCTGTACAGATTGTTTCCACGTGTCATAGCCCGTCTCCCTCTGGTTACTGACCGAACCCAAATCACCATGCTGTGGAGAGTGAGAATGCCACAAAGCTGGTTTAGTTAGAGCCGTGGGGCTTCGTAATGGTGCTCGTTGGTCCCACTCGGGCTCATGAAGTGCTGTAATTTCTCATGGCTTGCTCATCCCAGGGTTGTGGGCCTGCATTCATGAACAGCAAGTCCAATACAGAACATTCAGTTCTTGCTTGTCATGAATAGATCCTCTCGTTGCCTATTTATTCTTTTGCTGATGCTACGCAGAATGTTGTAGTTTTATAGACTCCTCCGAGCAGGATACTTCTCATCCCTGCATGCTGCACTGTTAGCATGGTCTGGGTAATCTAATTTCAGCTGTTGAATGGAAGATAGAGACCAGGATTCATTGTTCCAGAAATGACCACAGCCTATCGGCTCTTCAGAAACGGTAAGCACAACAGAAAGTTGGAACAGAAAGTTACTGCTCTCCAATCACTATTCCTCTTTTAATATCTCCCACTCTGTGAATCAGCTCAACCGGCATATCTTCACCAGATCTTTAGGGAAGAACGCAATATCCTGTACACACACGGCTTTATTAATACACTTCCTCTACTCGCCTCTTACTGAATTTTAAGGCTGTGCGTCCATCTGCACAAGGGAAGCAACCCACACTTTGTTGAGGTGACAGTTGTGGAAGAAGGCAGGGTGGTTCTAAGTTGCAGCTAAGAATGCTGTCCTTCAGTCGCTCTCCTCCTTGGGAAGGAGGAAAACAGAAGCACAAAGGTGAATGAAAAGGGAACTCCCAGCCGTCAGCCCCCCAGACGTGTCTATAGCCTTATTTTTAATATAACTGCTTAGGATGGAGGAGGAAAAACCTAAAAGAGACTTAGCTGTTATTTAAGGCTTTGTGTGTTCAAAGAAGCTAATCCACCCTCCAACTTTTCCTAGGTAAGTGGTGGTATCCTCATTTTACAGATGGGGAAACTGAGGTACAGAGCGATGACAATGCCACAGCTTGTCAGAGCAAGGATTAGAACTTGTGGTTTTCACTTCCAGCTGTCTGTCCAGATCCTCCAGAGGATCAGCTCATGCATCTCCAACCTGAGCATGGCTTTTTCAGTTGCATGAGGGTAAGCTTCTTCGCATTCTGTCCTAAACTGGTAGGTAGTGTCACTAGGCCATGCTAATGAGTTGCTGTGTTTCACTTCAGAGGTGCTTGCATTTCGGTGGCTCAGAAAATTATCCTGAAATTTGCTATTTATATTACAGTAGTGCTAGGTTTGGGCCCCCATTGAACTAGGCACTGTACATAATCAGAGATGGCCTCTGAGACGGCATAATCTAAAGAGACCAGACAAGAGAAGGGTGGGTGGGAGATAACATTGCCCCTTAATGATAACCAGCAACGTGCTTTATTGTGGATGCCAATCTGGTATGAAATGCTCTCTAGCAAAGCATATGGGGCTAGATTTTCAGAAAGTTCAGGCTCACAAAAAAGGAATTGCTCCTGAAAACCTCTGGATTTAGCTCTTCAAGTGCATATGAATTTGGGATCCTGGGGGAAGAAAGGTGCTATGTAAATAGAGTTTTTTAACTGGAGATCACATATGTATTTGTATTACCATAGCCCCTAGGCGCCCTATTCACAGACCAGGACCATTGTGCTAGGCACTGTACGGACAGATCGAAAGACGTTCCCTCCACAAAGTCTCATTTGTGCTGTAGTTCTTCAGCCCCAGTGCCTGACCTGCTCATGAGGTTACTCCTTTCATTCCTCCAGATATGACCTTGGTGTATCTCGTCTGCCATGATAACATTGGCAATGCTGAGCCTGCTCAGCCGGGGGTCAAAGGCACTGGTACGCCTCTGCAGTAGGCACCAGATAGCGGTGCAAGGCTTGTGAACGTCAAAGCCTTGTGGGATGTTTAGAATAATCTCAGCAGATAAGCCCTGCGCATCTAGCTGTTGATCTCAGACACTCCACTCCCTACAGCCTGGCTTGGCCATGCATGCCTGAGCTTTGAGGGAGATTTACTTATCTGCTGGGATGCTTTTGGCTGCTGAGTCCCAAACAAATAGCTTTTCCCTCTGGCCAGATCCGAACCTAGATAACACACCTCCAAGTGGTCACCATCTCTTCTGCCCCTCTTCTTCTCTGTTCTGGCTTCAGCATTTGACGCTAAATAGTATGCAAGGAAAAGAGAAACAGAAGACCTTAGACAAATAGATGGAGCTAACATGAAGGTACCAGACACTGTGACTGGCAATATCTGTGTGTCCTCCAAAAGGTGATGTTCCAGCTTTAATTTTCATTCAGCTGATTAGTCATGTGGTTGCAAATCCATCAGCCACATGGTGAAGTGGCAAAAACCAATTGGGCAAATTCTCCTTGAAACACAGCTACTAATATTATTAGGTTCTAATATTAATATTTTTGCCATTTACATAGCACCAGCTTTCATGTGAAATAAACCCATGGTCCTTCCCATATGTGCTCGTTAAAGAGCCCATGATGCTTTTTGCAAGAATGTGATGGTAACCTCAGAATCTTGATCAAACTTCAATTTAAGTGTCTTCCTGCCTAGCTAAATCCTTCTCTCTGCAGCTTTGTGTGGATACAGCATTCCTCACTTCATATCTCAGACTCTTTTGTGGTGCAGTTGTGTACTGTTAAACAGCTGCTGTGTTCCACCCCAGAGATGGCTGCCATTTTGATGGTTGGTAAAGTGAGCATGATATATCTCTTGCCTTCTTCCAGGTGGGGGTGTGAGCTTTAACTAGCCAGTGATTATTGAAACACTTTGAAAACTTGGATAAAAGGTGCTATAAACGTGCAAAATATTATTACTTGTAATAAAATCGAAATATGTGAGGTAAGAATCTCATTTTTCACCAAAGATCTTTGATGTGATTTTAATAATCAAATATCTTTCTAAAATCCCCAATGTTTGTCTCTGGAAAATACTCATACAGCCCTTCGTGACTGGCTAGCAGCTGTGTTGTAGGGTTGCCAATTTTGGTTGGACGTATTCCTGGAGGTTTCATCAAATCACATAATCTTTAATTCCTGGGGACTCCAGGACAATCCTGGAGGGTTGTCAACCTTACATAAATGCATGTACTGAAATACTTAGGTTTTCAAAAGCCAGTGTTTGGTGTAAATGTCAGTATATGTTCCTGTGTTTTCATTCCAATTTCAGCTGAATTATTCATGAAATGTGCCACAAAGGTATGCCTGTTGCACAGGTATTTGTGTTCCTTGTCTAACACAAGAATGCTTGTAAGTGTATCCAGCTAACACAGCCCTGCTATTACAAGGATCTCTCCTCACACTTTCTGGTACGTAATTATATGATGCCTCTGTTTACACCACCATTAAACTCCTTATAACTCCTTCATTAAAGCAATACCTCTTAGCACTGTACCTGGTTCCTGAGGACTTTGTGATGGGGATGAGAAGATGCGCCACTCCTTGGAGGAAAGTTTGGGGACTATGAGTTAAAGGTCAGGAGTAATTAAGAAGGGGGAAGTGGTGTGCAATCACTTCGCCCAACCGTGACTCAAACAGACCTGTACTGCGGGGATTCACAAGCCAGCTGTGTGATGACCTCACCATGATCCTTTAGATCACATTTAAATGAGTGGGGCCTTGACTCCCTGCTGACATACAGCATCAATGCTCTGGCCTCTTCTCACCAACGCAGAAGGCTCATTTAGTGGTTTATCTGTCATCTTGGCAAAATGGCAGAATCCCAATCCCAGGGACTCAGCTCATCGCTTGGTTTTTCCCAGGTCGATAACTTGACTCCCCTGGGGCTGACTGGCTGAGGAGCGGTAGAAATCTTTCAGCGGAGACATTAAAGCCTCATGTCTTACCTGCTCTGTGTGGAAGTTAAAGGTCTCTGGCTGCTTTTCGTAACCTAGTTCCGGGGTCCTTGGCCAAAATTTCCTCTCCCTCTACGGTTTGTGTGGGGTACTGTGTGCAGGTGGGGTGGCCTCTGCACTGCAGAGGTGTCAGTGGCACTATAGGGACGTGTTTGTAAAGTTCTCAGGTGTCCTTCAGAACAGAAAGGTGCTATGGAAACACACAATATTAACATCTTCATTCCAGGCAGGTGAAAGCAAGACGGAATTGTGCCATACAAATGCCAAAGGGTACTAAAACCTCCCCCCTCTCCGAAAGGTACTGGAATTATTAGCCTCACGTTACAGCTGGAGAATCTCTGAGGCAGAGAGAGGAACTGACTTGCTCAAGGACATGCAGCATGTCAGTGGCAGAGGCAGGAATAAAACATAGGTCTCCTGATTCCCAGTTGCCTTCTCTAACCCAGTAGATCACACTCCTTGGCATGTTGCATGACTTCAGCACCCAGGGGATTTCTAGGGGCACTGTATGTTTTTGGTGTAGTGTTTGTCAGGTTACACGGCTCGGGCCTGCAGAGATGTTTATTCCCTGTGCCCTTCCCCTCCCTGACTGTGCCATATGACCTATACCTGCTATCTGGAGGGTCCTGAGTGGGGGAATGAGTGGATCCTTTTATGTGTACATTTTCCTGTTGCTTCTTGTCCTCCCTTCTGGGCTATGAATGGAGCTAGATTTCTCCCTTTTCTTAAGACCAATTTTCAAAATGTCACTTTGGTACAAAATGCGATACAGAGCTAGAGCTTGGAGCCCTTTCTTTATCCCCACTGGGGGGAGCATTGGCGTAGCAGAAGTGTAAACTGCCCGTTTATACCTCTCCTTGGTTTCCTGGCAGCGTGCTTCACCCCTGTGATCTGCAGGGCCCACCTCCTAAGGGTGCGAGGGGGAAAACAGTTCACTTACATTTTGGTCTTGCTCTGCTGAGAGTACAAATACAGGTGACACTTGTGGACACGTGGAACTGGACTGACGGAAATCATTTCAGAGAGGCCAGCCAAGACCCCAATTCAAACTAGTGGTCTAGGCCAGCTCCTCAAAGATATTTAGGCTCCAAATTTCAATGGAAGTTAGGATCATAAATCCCTTTGAGGGATCTGGATCCTAGAGCCAAACTCCATAGTCCTTTCACTGAGCAACATTTCCATTTATTTTTTGACTTCGCCACTGGAGTTCAAATCCTCCGTAGCCAGTTACAAATCCTTATGCGATGAGCAGTAAATGTTGTTACGCTGATCAAATTTCCCAGCTTCTCCCTGTCACTGTTTCATTCTGGACCACCAGCTTCCTGTACAGCTCTCTGCTGAAATTAACCCATTCCTAGGCCAGCAGACAAGGAAAGCAAGACAAACGGCTAACAAAGGAGTATGATCACTTGGTGCTGTCAAGGGAAATGAATGTGTTGTTTTCAACCCATATGGGATAACTTCTGTCTAAGAAATTCCTAAAGTGTCTGTCTCAACAAATACGATTTATGGCCCTTTTGTGTTGCCTTTCTTCAAAGCAGGCTGTGTGAAGTACAGCTTTTGGGTGTAGGGCATATGCCAGCCTGGAGAGACAGACTCATGCCGGAATGCGAGAACAGAGTCATTTTTCAAGAAAACGAGTTTCTGAATGTCTAGCTTGTTACGATTGGTTTTGTTTTTCTCCCGGCTTGATTTTTAAATCAGTGCTGTTAATATATATTAAAACCCAACGCTTTGAGTTATTACCAACACCTTAGATTATGATATAACTGAAATTTTTTATTTAATTTATTTTTTAGTATTGATCTGTTTTACTTTTTGCCTTTACCCTGCTGACTCACTGAAATTAGTCTGATCAGTTTCACATTCTGGTTCTTGTTTGTTAGCTCAGGGCTGAGGTGTCATGATACACAAAGTTTACATTTTTAAAAAAATCCTTTAGTCCTGTTTTGACACACAAGCATTCATATTGGTGTTCTGTAACCCACACACACTTATCTGTAAAGCCGAAAGTTGTCCTATGTTAGGCTAACAGTGTCCCTTTCAGTTATATTTAGTGCTGCATGTCTTTTATCTGCTCAGATCTTTGAAAAATATTCTAATTTAAATGATTTTGACAGGGATGAAAAAAACAAAGGTAGTAAGTGTGGTGCATTAAGGTAAGATTGTGGAGAGCAGCAAAAAACAAAACCAAACCCCCCACCGTTCAAAAGAGGGAGATTAAGTCATGCTTTCCTGAATGTCTTGGTGGGATATGTGTGCCAGAATATCATACTGTTCAGTCACTGTTTGCACATGCCAAAGTGGGATGGCGCCATGTATCACATGAGAGAACATGTACTGATCTGTGTGGGACTCAGGGCACTGACCCTAACTGGCAGCATCAACAGCTGTTTGCTGTGTGCACCTCCTGATGTTTATAACTGCTTGAGTGCTGCCCAATGCCAAAAGCAAAACACAGCTGGTGCCTCCCATTCCAGGTATATCCGTTGTTTGCTGGAACAAAAGGCTGGCACTCGAAAGGGGTGCAGCAGTAAGAGTTAATCATTCATTACAGCTGACGGCGGAGGGAGGACAGAGAGTTTAGTGGAAGAAGTTGGTTGTAAGGAGGGATTTGAGGTAAAGGGAAAGCACTTGGCACAGGGGTGTAGGGATGCTGGTCCAAGCATAGGGAAGTGGGTGGAAATAGATGAAGGGGCAAAGAGGAATGAGAGGAAATGGAAGTGAGATGAAGGTTAAAGGCTTCATGTGACTGGCATGTTTTCTGACATTTGGATTTGTTGAAGTAACAGTCCTAAAGTTGATCTACAAATGTCCAGGACACAGGCTGGAGGTGGAAGGGGCCCCTGCTCGTAGAGTTTGACCATAGGTAATTTTAAAACATCATTGTTTATTACATTTGTACATGCTAGCTGTGCTTGTGTGTTTTCCCCCATTGTTGCTCTATGCATTAGGTCCTCTGCTAGGTTTGAGCTGTGGCTTGGTCTTACTAATAGAGCACCAAGTAAATTTCCTAGCACAGAAAAGCCTAAAGAGTTAATAACAGGGATGCAAAAAATCGTAGGGCAGTGCAGACCTGTTTATCTGCAATGCGTTGGGTGGTAACAGAAAATATTGGTGGAGGTACATGGCAGCAGACACACAATTCACAGGGGAGTTAAGAAGTTGAAATTAACGTAGGCCACCTTGGGTCCCAATCCTGTAGATCAGATTTCCTCTGTAGCATTGGTGACCCAACCCTTCCAGCATCGAGAGTTCAGGGGAGTGAGGGGAGGTGAAGATGTACAACTGACTTTGTAGGTGATTTACCATCCAGGAGGGGAAATACAAAAAACATTTGTATCTTATTTTCACTCTGCACTGAGAGGATATAACTGCATTTGTTACAAGGGCACTTTGAAGGAGAGGGAGCTGAGTAAATGTGGAGTGAGGGGAAACATTGCATTTTAAATTCCATGGGGCAGGGGCTGGGTTTTGTTACATTTGCACAGTGGGGGCCTGACTCCTGACATGGGCTCTGCTGGGTACTACACTAATATGAACAATTACTGGATGACAGATTCACACCTACGAGAGTGGGGCTAGATCTGAAAGTAGGGTAAAAGTGTATTTTGTATTAAATCCACTTGGACTGTCTGGGACCTGGCTCATAAGTGGGGTTAACTGGGGATTTGATGAGAGATGGATGTGACCTTGACAGTGTTTTGAGTTGGACAAGGGCCCTGCACAGGGATGGGACTATGTAGATAACAGGTAGATTCAGGTCATTAAGGTCTCTCTTCTCCCTTGGCAATAGGGTCTGTCCCTGGTGGAGCAGAGGGGCAGGGGTTCTGGCTCAGTGTGACCTCCTGCTGCTCTGAACCAGTGTGCGTCGGGGGGTGGGGGGAGTGGTAGGAGAATTCAAGTGAAGGCTGGTGGGTGTTGGCTGGGGTAACTCTGGTCTTTGTGGGGTGTCACAGAAAGTGGCCATGAGCTGAGGGCGGCCGGAGGGTAACCTGGTTATCCTTGCACCTTCTTCCACTTCTCCCTGCTGATGGCTAAACCGGGGTTGGGGCAAGTGGGGGGTGTTGGTGTACTGGGGGCTTAAGCTAGGCTAGATAATATGGGATGAGGGAGGGTGGGAGGTGTCAGATAACCCTGATGGTAGGTGGGGGTGCTGGGATAATGACGGGGGTCAGGTATTTCAGTGGGGAGGGGAGGCGGGGGGTGCTGGGATAATGACGGGGGGTCAGGTATTTCAGTGGGGAGGGGAGGCGGGGGGTGCTGGGATAATGACGGGGGGTCAGGTATTTCAGTGGGGAGGGGAGGCGGGGGGTGCTGGGATAATGACGGGGGTCAGGTATTTCAGTGGGGAGGGGAGGCGGGGGGTGCTGGGATAATGACGGGGGGTCAGGTATTTCAGTGGGGAGGGGAGGCGGGGGTGCTGGGATAATGACGGGGGGTCAGGTATTTCAGGGGGGAGGCGGGGGTGCTGGGATAATGACGGGGGGTCAGGTATTTCAGGGGGGAGGGGAGGGGGGGGGTGCTGGGATAATGACGGGGGTCAGGTATTTCAGGGGGGAGGGGAGGCGGGGGGTGCTGGGATAATGACGGGGGTCAGGTATTTCAGTGGGGAGGGGAGGCGGGGGGTGCTGGGATAATGACGGGGGGTCAGGTATTTCAGTGGGGAGGGGAGGCGGGGGGTGCTGGGATAATGACGGGGGTCAGGTATTTCAGTGGGGAGGGGAGGCGGGGGTGCTGGGATAATGACGGGGGTCAGGTATTTCAGTGGGGAGGGGAGGCGGGGGTGCTGGGATAATGACGGGGGTCAGGTATTTCAGTGGGGAGGGGAGGCGGGGGTGCTGGGATAATGACGGGGGTCAGGTAACCCCGCTGGTGGGGGAGGGGAGGCGGGGGTGCTGGGATAATGGGGGGGTCAGGTAACCCCGCTGGTGGGGGAGGGGGAGGTGGGGGTGCTGGGATAATGGGGGGGTCAGGTAACCCCGCTGGGAGGGGAGGGACTGGTGGAGAAAGGAGGGGCTGGTCGGGTAACCCCGAGGGGAGGTGCGGGGGGGGGGAGGCGCGCTGGCTCAGCGGGGCAAGGGGAGCCGGCACGTGCCGAGCGGACTCCTTGGCCGGTGGCGGAGGGAGCCGAGCGCTGGGATTGGCGCGACGCGGCCTATAAATGCCGTGAGGCGGCGCGGCGGCCCCGGCAGTCGGAGCTGGGGCTGGCGGCGCTCGCAGGGCCTGTAGGGGAGGCAGTGGCGGCCTGAGATAACCCCCGCCCTTTCCCCAGCGCCGGGGAGCGGCGGCGACAGCCCGAGGGGCCGGGCCACCCTTTCCCCTGCAGCCCGCCGGATGCTGCCGGGCTCGGGGCCGGGGGGCCAGGGTCTCCGGGGGCATGAGGAGCGGCCGCCGCAGGGAACAGTGACGTCCCCGGTCCTCTCCCCCTGAGGGGGCCGAACCCCCCCGCCTGGAGCTCAGCCCCCCTCCCCCTCCCCATGACAGAAAGCGCCCGTCGCCTTGGAGACGCCCGCCCGCCGCCCCCCGCTCGCCAGGCCCGGGGGGGTCCGCGCCGCCCCTAGCGGCATGACAGCAGCTGCCCCCGCCCCCGGGGGCGGCCCGGGGGGAGACCGCCTGGCGCCCCGCCGGGGGCTGCCGTGAGCCCAGCGCTCCCCTGCCCGCCCGCCCGGCCCTCCATGCCCCCGCGGGACGAGGATGGAGGCGGTGGGGGACTTTGAGTACAGCAAGAAGGACCTGATCGGGCACGGAGCCTTCGCCGTGGTCTTCAAAGGCCGCCACCGCAAGGTAACCTGGCCCCCCGCCGCTCCCGGGCTGGTCACACAACCGCCCCCCCGAGAGCCCCCGGGACTGGGCCGTGCACCCGGCGGGCCGGGTCGGGCCACTCCCGGCTCCCCAGAGCCCCAGGCGGCGAGCGCAGCAGGGGCTGCCTGGGGCTCCCCTCTCCGCTGCTCCGGGGGCTTTGTTGTGATGGGATCCTGCCAGACAGGAAGGTTTGAACCCCGGCGTGTCTTGCTCGTCAGGCAGGTGGACTGGCTGTGGCGGGGAGACGCGCAGATCGGTGTGACGGGGAGGGGGAGGCTTGTCTGCCTTTATTTAATGTGTGTGACTCCACTGCTTTTATAAGCTCAGTGCACCGAGTCCTTCCTTGGTCAGGGCTCCTACCTGCCAAAGAGCAGAGCTCCATCTACTGACTGCTGCCTGGGAGATGGGCTTCTCTGGCAGCCTGGGAATCTGGACTCCTGCACCATTTCAGTTCTCCTCTCACAAAAAGCTGTAGAAACAGTTGGCCAGCTTTGATAAAGGTTAAAAGCCAGGTAGTTTGCCCTTTCTTTTTCCTGCGGGGTTTGGTGGCTCCCAAATGCAGGTGCTGCTTTTGGGGAGGGGAGGGGGATCATCTGTACAGGAGACTGGTTTCTTTGTTTTGCAGCAGTCACCAGTGTTTATCTCACTTGATAACTGGAGACCTAATGGAAAATTGGCTCCAGTTGGATTGGCTGAAGATTTCTTAAACTGAAAGGTGTCTCCTTTCCCAGCATTGCTTCCCCATTAGCCCAGATAGCATTAGGTGCACTACACCTTCACACTTTTTATCCTGAGATTTTAGCCTGTGTGTGTTGGGGAGGGGGCGGAGAGGGAACCTGGCACAATTCTGATTTCCAAAGAAATCTATGTAGTGTCAAGGAACACTTCAGTTTTATTCTTCATGGATGTTAGAGGGGCACTCTCAACTCGCAGTGGCCCAATTATTTAGATTTTTTTCTAAAAACAAGTTCTTACAAAATCTAAGGTCAGTAGAAATTACTCCACAACATCATAAATAAATATGCATATAACTTGTTTTTAAACAAATATTCCCCCAGGTTGTGTGCAATGCAGATATTGCAGCATTAAGAGCCTGAAGGTGAAAGTATATAAATAACTGTGAAACTGACACTGTTGATGTTAGCTGTGGAAGATAAGAGGAAAAGAAAGAAACAAACAGCAACAATAGTGAAAAGCAAACTGGATTTATACAATCCTTTCCATTTTAACAATCTAAGGTGTTAATGTGATTTTTTTTTTAAACTGGAATTTTGTCTTTCTCAAAACAGTTCACCATTGTAGTTTATAATGGTTTTCATAGATGTGTAAAGTGTCACCGAATGAAAAGAACACTAGAGGTTTTGGTGGCCTTATTTGAAAATCACAAAAATAATCACAAAAGGGACAGATTAGGGATCCATTTATTGTTTCATTGGGCTAACTTTGGCCAGTCGCTAATGGGGAAAGTAAACATCTTTTTGTTTTTAAAAAGACTCTTTTCCTTTGCAGAAAACGGATTGGGAAGTAGCCATAAAAAGCATTAACAAAAAGAATTTGTCAAAGTCACAAATCCTGCTTGGGAAAGAAATAAAAATCTTAAAGGTATGTTAATTTGCAGTGATTTTTAAAGCCTTCTCACTGTGCTTTGTTTGAAAGGAAATGGGAATTTCGGTCCAGTTCTTATGAGATGGGTGGCCATATAACAATCACCATAGTCCTAGTTTTCATAGCCTTGTTAGTTGCAGCAGTGGTCAATAAATGAATGGGCCAAGAAAAGAGACTGAATTTTCCTTTTATCTCCAGAAAAGGTCCCAGAACTGGTGTAAGGTACATAGTGGGCTGGTGGGGTGGGGAAGCTTCTGTTCTGTACTGGCTGTATGGATAGAGGATTTTATAAGCAGGGCTGTTAATCTGGCACATTTCATTAGCACTACATTTACTGCAAATAATGTGAGAGAGGAGGAGAGAACATGTTATCAGGTTTTTTCTTTGTAAAGATTACTTGAATTCATCACCTTCTTTGCTCAAAGGCAGGGTGGTTACTTGAAAATTAGAGTGTTTGTGCTGGGATTTGATTCTCAGGACAACCTGCCCACTCCTAAGTAAAATGTTAACTCAAAATTCACAGTATATGTTCGGTGGAGGAAACTTAACAGAAACCTAATTTATTTTGACAGTACTGAATTATGTGAAAACCCTGCATAAGGCTGTGCTCTTTAGAAAGTGCCCTTAGTGATCCTGTACCTCAACTCTGCAAGCTTCCCTACCTGTCATCTCTCCTGCTATTGGATAGTTATCATCAGAATTTGCTTTATTCTGATATTTTCAAACATGGCATGGCACATTACTATCTGGAAATTCCAGTGTTAGGTACATTATTGTGGCTCTGTTTATTTAGTTCCTGTGGCATCCTCTTTAAAACAAGCTAGAAATGAAGTTTAACCACTTGAGTGTCCTGGAAGTTTTGTTTAGTATCATTTAACTTGTCTTCCAATCACTTTAAAAAGGATGAATTGTTGAGGTGAAAATAATAGTCTAATCAATTTATTTTCCCCTAAGCAAGATGTTGTGCAAGAGTACAAAGTAAATTCAGTCAGGTTTTGGTATAAATTCAGGTATTTTATAATGGAATACTTAAAACAAAATATGGAAAATAAATTCTGGAAACAAACACTCAAAGAAATGTACATATCCCATGAATTCTTCCTAGTAGAGTAAGTCATTCTTTAGCTGTTCATTATGCCAGACTATATTTTCATGATGTAATTATTTTGTTTTATAGGAACTTCAGCATGAGAATATTGTGGCACTCTATGATGTCCAGGTAAACAATCTCCTTTTCTGCTGTAAAATCTGTATTAAAATATACCGTGTGGGAATGTTGAAACTGATTTCTGTGCTTTTTTTTGAATGCTCAGATCATTCTGGTGAAAGATTTAATCACTTTTTAAAGGGTGTTTGCTATTAAATACAAAACTTGTACAAAGCAAATACAAAGCTTGTGAAAGGAGCACAATGTACTGTAGGCTGCAGGGTTCCAAGAGCAAGTGGAAGCTTGTGAATCTCTGCAGAGGCCGTTTGTGTAGTCTGGCCCAGAGGGAGAGCATCAGCTGGCACTTATAGGTAACTGGGTGAAGTTACATTAGTGGTAGCAGCTATTCTCCTTTCCTTATTAGAAGGAAGGAAAATGCTGCTAACTGGGAAGTGGCAGCTGGCAGAGAATGGGTGTGTTCATCAATTAGGACATTTTTCTAACAGTTGTTGATTAGAAAGAATGATTTTCATTTGTTAAGGCAGGCAACATGAAGGAGTTAACATAATTTAGAATCCTAACTGTAGAAGTGGCTTTGAGATCCCTGTAGTGTGGAAATACGCTGTTTAATCCTGTGTCAGTGGGGCAAAACTGAAAGCAATTGAAGGCATAGTGATGTGACATTTAAATGTTGCTGATGTAGCTAGTGGAACATAGATATACAATGACGTGTATAACACAGGTGTGTGACTGGCCCTCTTGGAATGGGAAAACAATGTAGCAAACCACTTCGATCCTATTTTCCCCCTTTCTTGTATGTCTAGGAATCTGCCTGTAAAGGTTGAAATGGTTTAGTCTAGCATATTATGGGGAGTGCATGCCTAAATGAATTCTCCTTAGAGAGAGATGCTGTATTCTAAGACTTGCAAGTGCTGAATACATCTATGTATGTAATTATGTAGGTTATGCAGTTATTTTTTCTACTTGAATAGGAACTATACATTTATCTCCTGGGCTTGATTCTAATCTTAAATACAGAGGCATATTTGTGAATAAAATTACTGTAAAGAATCCTTAGGACAGTGCACAGTTAAAATATAATTAAACCTGCATAAAATTGACCTTTCCTCATATCTCATGGTTGTGAATAACCATGCCAAAAATAAACTCTAAATTTTTGGTGGTGTGCGGACATCCCTTCTCTCCCCATCCCCTTCCAAACTACACACTGGGATGTGTGGGACCTACAGTACTTTTTCCACTGTGTTTCTTATATTCAGCATTGTGGATTTCTCTTACAGTATTTGATAACATCAAGACCACCTTAGACAGAGTACTGATCACTTTTCTGCATTCTCTGCCCTGCTTATTGAGGAGTTTAGGGCCTGATGCTGAGGGTTGTTGAGTAGGAATAGCAGGCTCTCAGCATCTGGACTTGAATGATGTCCTCAACCATTGCAAGGGAAATTCTGAATCTTGAGCATTGGATATTGGGAAGTAAGGGGGCAGCTGACTTTAAAACCCGTTGCATAAAACCTATAACTTAAAACTTCTAAATGTACACATGTTCTGTTAATATATTAGTTTAAACTCACCAACCTTTACTTTAAAAAAAAAAAAAAAGCTTTGCAGTTCACCTTTAAGATATGTTGTCTTGGTTCCATGTTTTGATGATCTAATCGTTGTGTATCTTTCCATTATAAACTCCAAGGAGTCTAATTCTCCTTCTGATTCATGCACAAAACTCCCACTAGTGTGCTGTGAAGGGAGAATAGTAACCTACATTTGTGTGTGGAAGCCATTTCTTTACATAAAGTTTATTTGGAAAGGAAAGTCTCATACTTTTCTGGTCTGTCAGGGTTGGAAAGATGCCAATATAGTAAATGTTAGTCATGAGACTTCTCATATGATCAGGCCTATAGTCTCCGTTTGACATGGGGATGGTTCTGCTTGTCATTCAGCCTTGTGCGTAATTAAAAGGCACAGCTATAAGTAGGAGAAGGGAAAACTGCATGTCAGACCTTGGATATATTTCAGACACATGCATAGTAAAAGATAAAACTTTGCATGCTGAGGTTGCTTTTATTGATGAAATATTTGCTAAAGAATATGTAAATCAAACAAATAGAGTTTCAATTTCTCTATAGTGCTATGATTGTGAAATATTATACATCATTAATTTATGAGATTACATTAATTTATATCCCAGAAAGAAAAGCACTATACTAGGCATTCACACATCTGGCAGCCATTGTACCTACTCATTTGCTTTAGTGTTTCATGTTCTAGCATGTATTGCACTTTTTCTTTCCCATAACATCAAACATTTTGGGAATATAATACAGTTGATTAGAATTTTGGAAATCAAGCAGTTATCAAATCACAGAAACTAGTGTCTTTGGGTCTGAATGTTGGAGCCAGTGAAGACTGTATCACAGCAGGGAGTTCCCAGTGTGACTGGGAGTCTGTTTTTATAGATCTAGGTCTGTAGCTTTTGTTAACCTTAGGCAGTTTGAAGCAGAAAATGCGCATGTTTTAAACAGAGCTGTTTGACAGACCAGTTTACTAAATAATCAAAGAACTGACTTTGTTTTACTAGGTCTTCAGAGTGAAAAGCTGGTGGGTTATAAGTAGCTAAAAACCATGTGGTGAAAAATATAAATGTATTTTAATACAGAACAAATATTTTCAGTACCACTTAGTGGTAAGCGATCTATTTACACAATGCCGTTATAGCTATATATTTGTTTATATTCTACTCTGGAATATATCAAGTCTGTGAATTAAAGGGATAGTAAATCCTTTAAAATGAATCACTGAACTTTTGCTTTATTTTGAAATAATTCTCATGTTTGATGCATTTCTTTGTAAGGTAGTTTGTCACAGATTCCCTCTCCCCTTATCTCTGTCCAGATACACTTTTGTTGGTATTGCATTGCCTATTGGCTGTCCCACAATCAGTAATGAGAAGCATACCCTGCTAAAGCTTTTAATGAAATCTAAAGGGACCTTGATTGTGAACAATCCTGCTATTAGCACATGGGCATTTGGAAGCATCATACATTGCTCTGGCTTCAACTCTCTCTGAATTCAGAGGTTTGATATACCACTTAGCATGTGTAGCCTTCACTCCATTATAATACTAAAAGTGCCCATTCATCTAGAAATGTTCCCAAATGAATTGGTGAGCCATTAATGTGCATGCATTGCTTGGCATTAATATTGTGTTGTACTGATGCCAGCACAATAATTGCCATTGATTTCCATAAGGTGACTACATGCAGTGTTGGCAGGTTTGAACTGTAGTTAAGCATTTCATATAAGCAGAGACATACTTGCTATTTATGCTATCGTGGGAGCCAAGATAACTGTAGCAAGCTATAGTATTAGAAAGTATGCAGGATAGTTTTTAGTAGAGCTGGTATCTAGAGCAAATCGGTAACGCGGACAGTAGTTCCTCAGAATCGTATTGGAATGCTATAATATATTTAAAACCGATAAGGCTGCAGATACCTGTCCCCGTATCAGTCCATTAAGGACCAGTAGGGAAGGTTAAATGCCCAAAGAAGTGGTTTAAGCTGGTGGTGCTTATTTTTATTACTGGAGACATTTTTAAAAACTATTTTGCTTTATCTGTGCGTAAAGGATGAGTAGTTAGTTGGAACAATGAGTTTGAGGTCCCGGGACTCTGAAAGGTTATTTTAATGGCGAACTTAAAACTTTAAAAATAAACACAGAGCTCTGTAACATTCTAAATCACTAATGAAATAGATGGGTAGTCTTTAACATGTGAAGACTTGTCTTAAAATAAAATATTTAAAAATAACTTCCTGTATTTGCCTTCTAGAACTTGAGTTCAGCATTCTTTGTCTTACTGAGGTGTGGATTACTTCCAAACCCCTAAGCAGCATCTGGAACCCATCTCCTTTCCCTGTTTTAGGTTTCTGGGATGTCATTCACTTTTATAGGAGGAACAGAGAAACCTTGACTCAGATCTTGACAGGTTAATTAAAAAAACAAAACAAACAACTCCCTCCCAACACTTCAACCCATCTTTTGTAAAGTGCATTGAGATCCTTGGATAAAAGATACTACTTAAGTGAAAATATTAATTATTTGTACACAACAATATGATGGAAAATAGCTGTTTAGAATGAGCTATATTCAGGCTGTGAATTTGTGCTTTTTTTTAAAGTTGATGATCCCAACTGCGTGTATTGAATGGAGATGATCCTTTATGTAGAGCCAGGCTTCTCCTGTTTTAGCAAATAATTTATCATTCAGAAAGTTATTTAAAATATCAGACATCTGAATAAAAGTAGGACAGACATCTTGGAAGTAATGATATAATGGGGTGGATGAATGTCTCCACCATATGGAGACTGGAGTTTGCTGCTTGAATAGTAGATCAGAGATCACTGATTTCTGGTCTGTTAGAGAAATAAATTTTCTTTAAAGATACTACCTGTGCAGGGTTCTCTTTTCTGGGGCTTAGCTTACCGCTGGGCAGAATACCCTTAGCCCTTCCTGTTGTCCTTGAGGGCAGTGGTAGCAAGATAGAGCACAAGCCAGACAACCTATTGGCCATCGTACATCACCCCCTACTTAAATTGAAGTGTTCAGATGTTAGTATTTATATCAGTTCCTTCTAGACCGTGGTTAGGGAAGGAAGTCCCTGTTGGAGACTGCATTTCTGTATCATTCTGTTTTACCATCATTAGTTGTGTATCCTTGTTAGATTTACCCAAACATTCCATCAGTCTGGCGTGGCTGCCTACATTTTTTGAGGTGGCTGCTTCAGACACTCTGGCATGTTCTTGTTCTTTGCTTGTTCTGGGGCTTTGGTGCTTGCTCCAGCACCTACTTCAATGTGTCTGCCCTTGTTTCTTTGATTTGGCACTTCAGCACAGGATTCTTCTCGGAGCACCAACATCTAAGTTAGGATGCTCCAGTGCCATATTTTTCTCAGGTTCTTGTCTAAGGTCTCTAAACTCAGAAATGTCTGTTCCTGCTCTGTTGTCCCAGCACAGCCATTCCGTACATCCCCTTAAACATTGAAAACCATTTCTGAGCTGAGCCACAAAACCAGTCCTCTCCTCTTTTTTAAAATCACTCCCAAAGTCCACTTATTCTCTTGTGCCACAAAAAATTTTTATGCTTTGTATTAATTTCTCAACAAATGAATTATTTTTGCTCCAGCATGTTATGCACTAACCTCACTGAGCAACTGAATAGTCATTCCTCACCTACGTCTCTTTACTCTCTCGTTCTGTGGTATGCTGTGTTGTGTCCAATACTAGTTGGTAAACTTCTTAGGGTAAAGATATTTTCTCGTCTATACTGGGAGACATCTCTCCTGCTTTTAGGCATTATTTAAATAGTTAATTTCTTACTTATTTAGTAAGACACTCGTGGCCGACAGGCCTCAAATATTATTCTTCTTTGACTTCCCTATTGGAAATGCATCTCTTTGGTGGAAAATACAATCAGCCTCTAAAATGAAGGCTGCAGAAGTCTAAAAATAATGTATTTAAAAAAAAAAAACATGATCGAAAAAAAATTCACTCAAGAATCTGAATTTCTAAATCACATAGCACTTAGTAGTAGCTGGAAGGTCGGCTGCCATAATGCTGCTCCTTGAAGAATGAGGTAGAATTAGTGTCTAAAATTAGTGGGTTATGACAAGGAATTGAGGGATAGGGGCAACCTTTTAAAAGTTTATTTGATCCTGTTGAAGCAAAGCTAATATGTTGTCCTTAACTTACCCTGCTGTGCCTAGTTATTACAAAATAATATTACAAAAAGATGCATCCGATGAAGTGAGCTGTAGCTCACGAAAGCTTATGCTCAAGTAAATTTGTTAGTCTCTAAGGTGCCACAAGTACTCCTTTTCTTTTCGCGAATACAGACTAACACGGCTGCTACTCTGAAACTAGTTATTGCAGTTTGTGTGTCATGGCCCTGTTTCAAGAACTTACAAGTGTGTATGTGCACAGAATAATTTGTGAAAGGCAGATGTTTGATGCGACAGTAACATTATTTTGTATTATGTAGTAGGCCATTCTGAGAGTGACTATTCAGTTTAATTCCTACCATAACTGTTAGTTAAGTACACCATTTCATGTACCAGAAAGTGACTGGCCTTGCTATTGTAGTACATTTGCCATGGCTGATAGCTCTTTTATATGAATAATTGGCAGCATGTATGCTATTTGATCCTACTGTCAGATGTCAATTGACATTTCGTCTGAGACTTAACATTTAGGCAGGACTAAACAAATGTTCAGTCCTATGTGAAGGATTATTGCTGTGATGTACACACAGGAAAAAACTTAACCCATGACTGCAGTACAGTGAGAAACCGCTAAAAATTATATAGAGCAAACTCCTATTAACTAAATCTTCAGTGCTTTTGCCAAATATCTCAGTGTCCCAGAGAGGTGAGAAGCAAGCTTGGCCAAGAAATTATAACTAATATACGGCAAGTTAATTTTCAGATTCGTTAATCAGAAGATGATGGGTATACGAGCTGTCATGCTGACATACATACACTCGGGACTCAGATCATAAATGTGTGTTTAAATGGAACTAATAGACATAGAGCAAGAGAGTATCCATTTGATTTGCTGCCATTTCCAGGAGGCAGGGAGTGTTCACAGGGTCCTTATTGAGATTGTTCTTCCAGGGTGTTAAAATAATTGGCAGCCCATTAAGATTATTCTCTGCCGATGTTAATTCATTACAAAGAACAGTTTCATAAACCAAAAAAAATCTAGGATATATAACTAGAGCTATAGATTATTGATGGCCACAATTATTAATCTTGGATATTTGACTTGCGCTTTGCTTTTTAAAAAATGAATGCGTTCTACATGGAAATATTTTGTTCTGTACCAAACCCTTGCTTTGGGCTGGGACTTCATCCACATCCTCGTCCTGAGACACCTCCTGAATATCAGGGGTTAAAAGGCAGTGTGTTTTGATGGACTTAGTGCCTAATATTCCCTTCCTAAATGTATGTGTTTAGCTTTCAGAAGACCTGGAATGTTTTGTTAGCATTTTCTATCTTCTACTTGTCCTTGCTGCAGAAACCCTGAATCAATTGATTCAGAAGCATCACAGGCAAAAAGAGGGACTGGAGACAGTAAAGCAAGGCATGCAAAGAAAAAAATGTTTGAATGGATGTTCACGTGACTAGCAGAATATAAATTTTGTTTTGCATGTTATTCATCTAAAGCAAGTAGAAGCATAGGCTGGAACTGTAATGATTTTGTGATCTGTTTATAAATTTATAAATTTTAAAAATGAAGTTTTCAAAAACAGCTTTATTAGGTCAGTTTTATCCTTGAATGTTAGGTCTGTAACACATTGGGTCACAATATTTTGAATACTTTATCTTATGCTCTGTTTAGCAGGTCAAACCAAAGACCACAAATTGAAGGAATGATGGAGGATGTGCATAGTTCTGCTCCTCAGCAAAATAATTCAAAAGGTTTCTGAATGTATTGCAACATGGAGTTTATATTCTTCATGCTGTCCAAAAATATGGTTGATACAAGATGTATACTAGAGAAATTTATTGTGAATTTAAATGGTGATGTGAGCTAATTCAGCTGTTCTGTATTAGGGAGCTTGTATTGGTGGGACATTGAAAGATGTTTGGGTTCGAGGTAAACTTTAGTACTCTGTGTGGTTGGTCAACCTAAAGCCAGCAGTGTGCAAAGTTTTACTTAGAGGACATGAACTAGATATGACTTTTGACCAGATGGGAGAAAACTCCTTGTGAAATATTTAATCTACTCATCTGATTGGTGAAAAGGATTAATCTGTCCTAGATTAAGGCTACCAACCTAGGATTAATAAAGTTAATCTGAAGTAATGATTCTTACTAGCTATCTTATTTGGCTGCCAAAACACATCAAACACCCTTTTCTAGGAATAGTGGTTAAGGAAAAGCTACCTAACTGCCTTGGTTTATGGAGAATGCTCTAGTTTAACCTAGTTTAACTGTTTAAACAACTGTAGGAAACAACACAGGTGTACCTTTAAATGGAAAATCTTGGTGTATTTTTCCCATTTTAAATCTTACTGTTGTGCTCTAGCACCTAATCCAAACTTGTATCTGCAGTCAGGATACTAGTTATGAAAAAACTTGGAAAATAACTCATGTCACCAAGGTGAGCAAAAGTTGGTGCATATGAAGGATTAGAGCCTTAGTGTGGTGTAAAACAAACCGCAGTGTGTAGGGCAAGATCCAAGTATTAGATTATGCTGAAATGGTTAGAGTTTAAATACACTGGGGAAGAGTTAAAGATAACTCTTGATTGTGCTATATTAATAAACAGTATTGCCCCACAACGTTAAAATGTAAAAATAGTACTGTGACCTAGGGACCCCTCAGCACTAACTAGCAGAGGGAACCTCCTACCATAACTTTCATCAGGTCTGACACAGTCATTGCCCCAACTTTCTGTTGTCATAATCTGTATCTAAAAGGTGTTGTGTAAGGTGTCATGTGCAAATTGGTAACACACTAGTCATTAATATTGTTGTGTGATGTCTGGATGGAGGATGTTTAAAGAACTACAGATGTGTGCTGGAAGTATGTTCCCAAAATGTGTTTGGCAGATAGTGCCTAAGCCCAGTCTGTCGTAGGCAAAAGAAGGTTGTTTTGCAGGCTTGACAATCTCCAAAATAAATTAAGCAAGGTGAGACCAAAGACCGTGAAAGCATGTTTACAAGTAAGGTAAACAAAGCCAGCAGGCGAGCAAGTGGGGGAATGTGACCACTAATTTAAATAATATAGATTCTCTCCAAATAAATTGTCTGAACTCTAGAGCACAGACAGGTTGAAGCTTCATTTAAGACTTCAGTTTCAGATATACAGGTTTAAAAATTTAAACATTTTGGGAACTGATATTTAGGGATGAACTTAAACAAAATTGGGAAATTCAGTTAGGTGTTTAAACGTTTGGATAGGGTTCTATGGAGTGAGGGGCTTGAGTTAAGGTTAACTGGGGTTGTTGGAGGGGAGGGGATTGGAAATATTACAGATCTTGTAATCTTGATCCATTGCCACTTGTCACTGTTTCCCAGAAACAAGTAAATGAAATCCTTGGCCATACTGTATTAGTAGCCACAAGCATAGGTGCCAACTCTGTGGGTGCTCCAGGGCTAGAGCACCCATGGGGAAAAATTAGTGGGTGCTTTGCACCCACCGACAGCCAAGCTCCCTTCCCCGCCCCACCTCGCCTCTGCCTTCCCCCCCTGAGCGCGCCGTGTCCCCTCTTCTCCGCCTACCTCCCAGTGCTTGCTGCCGCAAAACAGCTGTTTCGCGGTGTAACAAGCTCTGGGAAGGAAGGGGGAGGAGCGGGAACGTGGTGCGCTCAGGGGAGGAGGTGGGGAAGGGGTTGGAATAAGGGCAGGGAGGGGGTGGAGATGGGGTAGGGACTTTGGGGACGGAGTTGGAATGGAGGGACGGGGGGGCAGGGAGGGGGGTCGAGTACCCACTGGTGCTAACAGAAGTCGGCGCCTATGGTTCCAAGGGACACATGGGCTGCCTTCAGAGTGGGCAACTGGCAGAAGAAAAGAGTGATCATGCAAACTGCACAAAACAGCCGACTTTTCTCAAGTTCCTATGTACAAAAAATGTGTACTTCTGATCCAGGGCTCTCTGGCACCAACCACTTCCTCAACTGTCTGAGGGTAGTGTCCAAATAACTGTGGCATTGCAGTGTTTACTTTGATTTTTAAGTGATATTAAACTAACCGCTCTTTAGATTCCTCCTGCTTATTTGGAGAAGGAACAGTCACTGTCATAGGACAACTAAAGGGCTTCCTGTTTCTGAAGGGAGCAATTTCAGTTGAAAGGATATTGCTTGACAGGGAATTCTGGAAAATTTGCTCTTTAGTTCTGTGGTGAATAAATAACTAGCATTAGCTGATTGTTGGATTCTGTCATGAGTTGCCATTTTTGTACAAAGAAAACTGCATAATTTGAGTTGCTAATTATGTGAAATCTTCAGTTCTGATTGGTTGGTGCATAGAGCAAAAATATGAACATTCTGTTTGCCAGTGGAGAGTAGATATTGGAACTTGAGAAAACTTGCTATGTAACAGGGTAAGATAACTGAAACAGAATTTCAAGAGTTGTAGTGCAGTATGATCTGATGGCAGGCTCCTCAGCTGCCTAAACTCTCAACCTGCTGACTGAAACCTATAGTTGAGATCTTATGGTACATTACACTCTTGTTAAAGCACAAGAGAGGAATTACCGCCAGTGCCACAGCTTGTTATAACTTTCACTTGTTTAGTGTCTTCCACCCAAAGAACACAAAGAACTTTACGAACAATGAATTAGTTCTCATCATGCCTCTGTGAGGTGACATTGATCCCCTTTTATGGGTGGGGAAAAAAGATTTGTTGAAGGTTGCACAGCAAGTCTGAGAGAGCCAGGAATAGAACTTAAGTCTCCTGGCTCTCAGTACTCTTTCTTTAAGTACTTGCCCATTCTTCATCCGTCAGAATGATGGAAATCAACTGGAATGCACAAGTACTTTAATTAGTGCAGATAGTTTGCAATTTAAGCATTGTGCTCTGAATATTCTAAATGTTGTTTGGTGTCTCCAGGAGAGTTCTAGAAGAAAATATGAATGGTTTTAGTTGGAAGACTTTATTAACAAGACACACAGCAAGAACCACTATCAAAGAAAAAGACAGCTTGTATTGTCATGAAATATTTTTAGTCGTCTAATTAGAGCAAGAGAAAATATGTACATTAGGGTTGCCAACTTTGTAATTGCACAAAACTGAGCACCCTTGCCCTGCCCCTTTCCCCACCCCTTCCTGAGGCCCTGCTCCTTCTTCAAGGCTGCACCCGCGTTCACTCCGTCCCCCCTCGCTCACTCTCCCCCACCCTCACTCACTTTCACTGGGTTGGGATGCAGGAGGGGCTGAGGGCTTCAGCTGGGGGTGCAGGCTCTGGGGTGGGGCTGGGGATGAGGAGGTTGGGGTGCAGGAGGGGGCTCTGGGCTGGGGCCAAGATGTTTGGTGTGCAGGAGGGGACTCAGGACTGGGGCAGGGGGTGGGGGTGTGGGCTCCAGCTGGGGGGGTGGGGCCAGGGTTGAGAGGTATGGGGTACAGGAGAGGGCTCAGTGCTGGGACAGAGGGTTGGGATGCAGGCTCTGGGAGAGAGTTAGGGTGCAGGAGGGGGTTCTGACCTGGGGCAAGGGGTTGGGGTGCGGGAGGGGGTGCGGGCTCTGGCTGAGCGGTGCAGCAGGGCTGAGGCAGGCTCCCTGGCTGCCCTTGCGCCGCGCAGCTCCCAGAAGTGGCAACATGTCCCTTCTCCAGCTCCTAGGCGGAAGCTCAGCCAGATAGCTCTGTATGCCGCCCGTAGGCGCAGCCCCCGCTGGCCGCAGTTCCTGGCCAATAGAAGCTGCAAAGCCAGTGCTCAAGGCTAGGGCAGCACACTGAGCCCCTGTGGCCACCCCTGTGTCTAGGAGCCGGACATGCCGGCTGCTTCCAGGAGCTGTGTTGAGCCAGGGCAGGCAGGGAGCCTGCCTTAGCCCCGCTGTGTCACCAACCTGACGTTTAGTGGCCTGGTCAGTGGTGGTGACCAGAGCCGTAAGGGTCCCTTTTCAACCGGGCGTTCTGTTCGAAAACTGGATGCCTGGCAACCCTAATGTACATGTTTATCTGACTTAGTGTATTGCCTTCCTGGAAAAAACATTGTGGTTTGTAGAGGACACATGCTCCAAGAAACAAAACAAACAGGAACTTCCTGTAATTTGATCTACCGCTGCTTCAGTGTTGGTTGTTTGTTGGTGGGAGTTAGCCCTTAGTTCCAACAGACTTGATTAACTTTCCAAGAAACTTGCTTCAAGATGCAAACAAATCTGTAATGCTTTCAATGTTCTGAGTTGGAGAAAGAGCACCTTGATTGCCTTTATGCACAGCTAAAGGGGGTGGCTAACATGAACACTTCCAAAAGGTTAATTGGACTACCTCTGTATTGAACAAACATTAAAATACCTAGTTCATCTTAAATGTAACTTATTCTTGCAAGTGAATAGAAATTAGGATCCTTTTAGAAAACAGATTCCAGGAATTAGAATGCTAATACTACTTGACAGTAATTTGATGTGTTCAGCGCTTTTATGTAAGCTTTCATTTTTCAGTCTTGTAGTTCATGATACCAGCTGAAATGCCTGGGCTCTTTACAGTAGGAACAACTTTTACTGTACTTTGTTCTCAAACACAGGAATACAAATTTTCAGCATTAAGCAATCCACCCCAAATTTGGTTTGGCTTTCAATGGTTAAAATGTGCTGTTTAGTAATTGGCAGTTTCAAACCAGCAATTATAAATTATTGTAATTAAAAAACATAAGTTAGCTGAGTATCTTTTTTTCTCTCATTTGTGTAATGTCTGTAGAATTTAGAAGTCCGAACCCATAAGAGGTTATGTACTGTACTTTTTGATTGTCACACTTAGGCAAGTCAGCTTCCTTGCTCTGGGTCTGATCCAGTGCTCATTGAAGTCACTAGGAAGGCTCCCACCGACTGTATTGGGCTTTGGATCAGGCTCTGACATAGCACATCAAAGCACAATTTTTTAAATACTTTTTTTTTTTTTGCTGAGAGTTCAGTGTACAATCAAATGTTTACCAGGTGTCTGTGAACACCTGAAAAATCACTTCATCATTTCACAGAAGTTCTTGACAGCATGCTCAGATTCAAAATGTGTGAAGACTTTAAATATAAGCATCAAAAAGTGACTAATTTCACAGCTGCTGTTTTGCTGTATAGTGCCCCTTCGGACTTCTTTTGTCACTAGTATACATACAGTCAAACTATGTATAATTCTGTTTCCAAATGTGGAATGTCCCTTATCCTGTAAGGTATGGTACTTCCCTCTCCTCCTTCAAACTCCTCAAAAACCATCTCTTCCAACACATTTTCCAACCACTCCCATTCTTATATTAACTTTAGTTCTGTTGTATAGGGATTGAATGTATTGTCCCACTTAAGAAGAACCATAACTTTATTTTGTGTGTTCTTTTCTCCTTCTCACTTGTTATCTCCGCCTAGCTCCCTCTGACTCCTCATGCATTCTGTCTACTGCTACCCAGTCAGAATGTAAACTCTGAGACCAGGACTGAATTTTGACTGTATATAAATGCCATGGAACACCTGTGGCACTATAGGCATATGTTAGAAAATTGAAAATGAATCAATATAGAAATCTGAGTGCTGCAGCACATTGTTACCAATACATACAATTTGTGTTGGTACAGATGAGCAGACTTTCTCTTAGGTTAAAAAAGAATCTTTGGTGCATAAAAAGTCCACGTTCTTATTTCCACCCTAAAAAGCAGGAAAGGTTGCAGGCAGACTTGTGAAGGGTACTCACAGTTTACAGTTGGGGGTTAGGCTAATCAGCCTTTGAATAACTCTTACCCTATTATCAGACTGGGAGTCCCAGTTCCAAATGAGTTGGAAGAGGTCAGAAGCTTGGAAAATCTCACTAGGGCTGCCATATCAAATTGCAGCCTTGCCGTCAGATGCTTAAATCCGTGTCTGGAGCATGCCTCAGCCAATGACTCATTGGGGAGATAATTTCTAGAAGTATACAAGGAGCCTGGATTAAGTACCCTGCAAGTCTGATAATACGTTTGGGTATCCAGTTTATTCCAGGTATTTGGCAAACTGATATGTGATTTCTTTGATTGACCTTCAGTTTTTCAAGTGGCAGGACCAATGCTTGTTTGGCCAAGGAGCAGGGAACCTTACTTTGAAATCTCTCTCACAGGGGATTGGCTGGCTCTGGAAAATCTTAAACAGCCTTTTGCAATGGCCACTAGTTCAAATTTGAGCCAGGATGTTAAAAACCAACAGATATCATCTAATGGCTGATTGATTGGACTGGTGTCCAGTTGAAGAGGTGGCCAAATATGGGGGGATACCTGACTGGCCCTTTATTAATATAGCGTTGGCTGAGATACTGAATAGGTATGAAGGTTAAAGGGACAACGTGTGAATGACATTCACACTGTTGCTCTCTTCGCAGTGTATTTTGTATGGCTAGAGATTCTTTGATTTGTCTGGCAATCTTCATGAGAACTAATATACACTTTTAAACGTAAAATCTTAATGACTGTTGTATGAAGACTTAGGAACATCAGTTATTACACTAAAATTTAATGATTTTGAGCAAGGTCACTTCATTTAATTGATAATCTAATACTATATTTGGTTAGGGTAAGAGGTGTGTGTTTGTTTTTGTTTTGAAGGCCCTAACTTGTCATCTCCCTAAATAAGATTTATTGTGCTTTTCTTTCAGGAAATGCCCAACTCTGTCTTCTTGGTAATGGAGGTATGTTTGTGTATGTTTCTGTTTAACTGGATTTGAATTAGTCTTAATTTACAAAAGTGCTATAAAAATGTATTGACTAAACAGATATAGCTGCAATATAACCTTGGCCGGCTGAAATTTGTAAATCTGAAAGCTGGATCATTAATTTCATATGCACTGTTCAAGATGGCAATAATTGTGTGTTCTATAAATTATGCAGTGTTTATGATCACAATACCATAATTCTTAATGGAATGTTTCCATTACACACCAGAATTAATAACTATGAATAATTGACAAAAATAATAATAAAGTCAAACAGATGGAAAAGATTTTCTAGATTTATTAGGAAAAAACATATAAGAAATGAACATTAACATCTAATAAATGGAGTGAACATTCAGACATCTACATTTTGAGTACAAGCCTTTCCTTTTTTTCAACAGTATTGCAATGGTGGAGACTTGGCAGATTACTTGCAAGGTATTTGATTACCGTGTTTCTCTATTTGTATACTGTCATGCTAAACACTGTAGTCTACAGTTGTAAAATCCATCAGTATTCCTTTTTTGATTCTGATGTAGATATTTTATTTGTGTAATATCTCTAATGTCATCAGTGTCGACACTGAATGTGGTCATTGAATGTCCTGCTTTCCAAATTTCACTATTACAGTAAAGCAGCTAATGTTGAATATGTTAAGTGATTTCTGTTTGAAATAAATTCTAGATAGATTGCACCCAGTTTAATTAACTCAGTTTCCAAGTGTAAGGAGGTGCTTATGCCTTGAGAAGGATTTAATGAGGCTATGTTTTGGGGACTTTCTTTCCTTTTTGGTTTATTCTTTGCTTTCTGTCCTGGGGAGTCTTGAATGCTATGGGAAACCCTGTTGCAATCCTGTATGTGAGGGCAATGCAGTTTACTGTTTCTGGTTAAGTACCAGGATACTTAAGTTTCTGTGATGCCCAAGCACATAGGAAGTCAGAGATTTGAGCTCCTGTGTGGCTAAATTAGGAGAAAATGCTTTAAGATGGTGAAACTTACTATTAATGTTGGGTCAGGAGGTTATGGTTTTTTGGTTAGCAACATGGATCACTGTATGTACCCAACGAATTCCCATCAGTTGCTCCACTTTCTGATATAAACTTACACTGCCACCATCTATTTCTACTGTATAGTCTTTCCAGTGAAATTTCCCAATGAAATTAATAGGCAGCAGCTTTAAAACAAACAAAAGGAAGTATTTCTTCACACAACACACAGTCAACCTGTGGAACTCGTTGCCAGAGGATGTTGTGATGGCCAAAACTATAACAGGGTTCAAAAAAGAATTAGTTAAGTTCATGGAGGATAGGTCCGTCAATGGTTATTAGCCACGAAGGTCAGGGATGTCCTTAGTCTCTAATTTCTAGGAGCTGGGAGTGGAAAACGGGATGGATCACTGGATGATTTCCTGTTCTTTTCATTCCCTCTGAAGCACCTGGCATTGGCCACAGTTGGAAAACAGGATACTGCGCTAGATGGACCATTGATCTTGACCCAGTATGGCTCTGTTTATGTTTGGTAGCTGTTCTTAAATCTAGTGGAAGAAGTATTCCAACTATTATATTTATGTTATAACACACCTCTCCAAGAATTTGGAAACCAAATTCTTATTTGTCTTTACAGCTTCAGGTTTTGCATTTGTATAAAAGTTATGTCTTTTAGCCATTGTAAATGTTTCTTTTAATGCTAACTCTACCAAAAGCTAATAAAATAAGTGATCGATCTATAAGAATTCTGTCCATGCACAGCTGGTCTAAGTCATGCCTTTGTCCCTATCCTGAAACAGCTGAATTTAAAACATTCCATTATTTGTAGAGCTGAAAGAAGAAAAGTTCTAATCTAACACTTCGGTAACATGGTGCAAATTTTTGTCAGATTATATTCTAAATCTGAGTCTGTGGTGCTGCTGACCTTGTTTTGATTCTTCCCCACTCCCTTTTCTAGGAATTGCCTCTAGAAATTTGCTGAATTACTTGGATAATGAGGCTTTGTGAAAAAGCACTTTTGTTTTACTAGGCAGAGATTTCACCCTCTTGCATGCCTCTGCTTAGGGTGATGACACAAGTTTCAGAATCATGACATGAGTTCATTTTTTAAAATCATCTTTTTAAAAGTTTTCTCTTTGGGGAGAAATAAATCATCCTTCCCTGGAAAGTAACATTTTTGTATCATCTTTATCACATTCTTTATTTATCTTTTTGTGTGGAATGGATTTTTGTTTACTCACAGCTGCTGTTACTGCATCTATGTATAGTAAGGGCCTGATCTAGCTTCCATTGAAATCATTGGAAAGACTCCAGTTGACTTCAAGGAGAGTTGGATCGGACCATACGTTTAGTTTTTTTTAAAAAGCTACATATTTTCTCATACTGCATGGTATGTTCCTGCACAAGTCATCTAACATCTTTCTGAGAGCTATACAAAAAAAATTTAGTTTATTTTCTTTGAAGCACAGCTGTTGTATATGAATGTTATTTCCAGCATACTTTAGCTACTTATATGGAATGTAACTTAATTAACAGAGAGAACAGATTTAGGGTTTAATATTGGCAGCATGGTCTTGCACACCTTTTATACTTGTGCAATTCTAAGTAAATGTTTAGTAAACTGTTTTCCTGTTGCTTGCCTCCTGTAGTTCTATAGTTTTTAGATGGCTCAGAACAGCATTCCGCAGTGATGACAAGCTTTACAATCAAAATGCCACAAAGCTGAGTAGACTACTGTAAATACAGATAACTCAAAAATATCACTAGTAGTAAAGCTGTAGAAATGCATATTGAATGTGTAATTGGGGATTATGCATTTATAGAAAAACTTTAAAATACCATTGTTATTAATTGAATGCAGGAATGTGACTTGTTTGGTTTTCTTTCAGACTTTCAGTGCAGCTCAGTGGTGTTACATTTATTCCGTTTTGCTCAAGATAAATACAGGTGGTGTTTACTTTATCATGTGTTTAAATATATGTATTTTCAGCTAAAGGAACACTTAGTGAAGACACCATCCGAGTTTTCCTCCAGCAGATTGCAGCCGCTATGCGTATCCTACATAGTAAGGGAATAATTCATAGAGATCTTAAACCACAGAACATCTTGTTGTCTTACGCAAGTCGTAGGAAGTCAAGCGTCAGTGGCATACGAATCAAAATAGGTAAATTCTTCTTCTCCTTAAAAGATAAACTTCAAATACAGTTTTCAGAGTAGCAGCTGTGTTAGTCTGTATTGACACAAAGAACAGGAGTACTTGTGGCACCTTAGAGACTAACAAATTTATTAGAGCATAAGCTACAGCCCACGAAAACTTATGCTCTAATAAATTTGTTAGCCTCTAAGGTGCCACAAGTACTCCTGTTCTTTTTTCAAATACAGTGAAATCCACTCAATTGCGACTTTATAGTGCAGTAGAATGAAAGGTTCTGCCTTAGGAGTTTGTTCATTTAAATTGCTGCAGATCACACAAACCTGGAGAATAGAAGTCTATGCTATCAGATGGGTCCCCAGTATTAAGAAATTTGAATTATAATGAACTTTTTGGTTAAATTTGATCAAACAGGTATCCTGAAGAACAGTTATAAAATCATGCTGACTAATGGTTCTAATATTAAACTATTTTAATTGAGAGAACATGAATCTTTGGTTTCCTGTAGTTTTAAAAACTTGCTTAATTTTTAGTCCATTTCAGAATGTGTCTGAATCGGCAGTTTGTTTATAATTCAGAATGTGCTTGTGGCGGTAGGACTCTTAAGACTTCTCTTTAAAAAGATTCTAGATTTAGTTTTTGGTATATTTTTGGTAGGAAAGAGTTTGGCATTGTAATTGACATGGGATATGAACTGTACTGACCTTACCCTGACTGAATTTCTGAAAATGTTCTATCTCGATGAATTAGGGCAGTGAGTTTCCATTGAAACAGACATTTTGTATTTAATTTGTTTCTTTTATGATGCATTCTGTTGTTGAAAAATGAGATTCCTGTTTAGGATATGACCCATTCCAATAAATTCATTCCTGTCTTCTAATCAGTATAGAAAAGGCAAAATTCCTCCCCTTGCCGCCATATTTGACAATTCTCCAACCTTTTTGTTTGTGCAGAAAGGTTCAGGCATCTGAAATTTAAATTTCCAAACTTTTACCTGATGTGATTTTAATTAAGTAGACATGTATTTATCACTCTTAATGAACCATTTATATTTAGCTACTGTCTTTAATCCTTTCCTGCTGACGCCAAACAGCGTACTCTGCAGCTGGAGAGTTGGCTGAGTAGCAATTTGTACAAATGATGCTGTTGCTGTTTCTTGGCTTGCTGTTAAGGAGGCTGGTGCATTGTTCCTGTTTGCTTCTCTTCGAGTTTATACACAGCCTTCTGCTACTCCACTAAGCTGGCATTTTATGATAATACTGCACTTACTTTTCACTCTTAACTGGTGATTACAGCAGATAACGAAAGATTAAATCCATTATAGAGTACATAGGTTTAAGCATTATTTTTCTTTTCAATGACTGTGTGTTTCTTTAAACAGCTGATTTTGGTTTTGCTCGTTACCTGCATAGTAACATGATGGCTGCCACTTTGTGTGGGTCCCCTATGTATATGGTGAGTGATGGTATTTTAAACTACATCCTGTATTTGATACATATTCTGTTATCAAAGAAATAGGGTTTGCCATTTAGAGACAGGTGAGTGTGTGCTATTTAATGAGGATGATAAGGGGAGCATACAGTTCACCTTTCCACTATTTCTTCAGCATATGCTGTTCTGAGACCTGGAGGTCATGACTGTTAAAATGAGAGGGAATGAGGGGAAAACTGAGCATTTCTTTAGCAGTGCGGTGAAGAAATATTCTGGTAAATTAAAATAAGCCTTGATATCTGTGTTGATATTATGGATTATGAGACGTGTTGGTTCTTGCATACTACTTGATGCACTAGAAACTAATCCGTAAGCTTGCATACTAGTTGCTTTTGTACTTGCTGGCATTGTCTTCTGAAGTAGGGCATTGCCTGATTCCCAATTTCTGTGGAATAAGAGTGGGAGGAAGGGAAAATGGCTAGAATGCAAACATTGGAAGAAGACTGGGAGCAAACGAACAGTTATTTCAGTAGTTGGAGTGAAAATGGCATTTATGTATTCTCCCTTCATACTCATAACTCCAGATAGCAATTTCACTTTAATTACCTTTTGTCTTTCTGAGCCAGTGTGGCCTAGTTGATAAAGTACTGGACAGGGACTCAGGAGACCTGAATTCTATTTTCAGCTCTGCCACTAGCCTGTGGGGTAACCTTGGAAAAGTCATTTCACCTTTAGGTTCCTCTGTTTCCCCATCTGTACAGTGGCGGTGATGATACTTACTGCTTTCTTTGTAAAGCACTTGAGATCTGCTGATGAAAAAGCACTGTATAAGAATGAGGTATTAATCATTTGGCATATCTCCATGCATGCAGATTGCCTCCTTTTCCTATATTAATAGCACCAAGATTTACATTTTTTCTCCAAGAATGCAGGTGTTCAGAGTTTAAAAAGTAAACAGTCTGGTGTCTGAAGTCATACAGTGGTACAGACTAAAATGTTAAATTTTATCTTATCAAAATACTGACCTTGTTGCAGTAAACTGGACCTTCTATTACTGCAGTTTGATTTGTGGTCTGATCCTGTTGCAGTGAGATAAATATTAACTATTTGATTTGTACCATTGTGGCTGCCAGTTTTTCATAATCCCTTCTGTAACTTTCCTGTGTTTTCCAGGCTCCTGAGGTTATTATGTCGCAACACTATGATGCCAAGGCAGACCTGTGGAGTATAGGAACTGTGATTTATCAGTGTCTTGTTGGGAAGCCACCTTTTCAGGTAAGACTTATTTTCCCAGCCTCTCATTTGATTGGTCATTTTCATCTGACAGAAGCAGCTGTGGTATTGCAGCCAGCCATGAGGATGAGGATGCATAATGTCATCATGGTACGTTGTTGATATTGTTTCAAGGACCAGGTGGCTGTGCGTAGTCAGAAGAGAAGGGTGGCTCACACTCGGTCCTTTTGAGATCTGAATGTGAAGTCTGGGATGCATGTGCCTAAGGATGCTCAGTAAAGTTAGTTCTGAGCTCATATCTCCCTTACGGTACTGTAAGCCTCTTTCCACGTATCCACTTGAACTGTCCAAGTCTCCTTTTTTGTGTGCATGTGCATAAACATGTGGGAAGGCTATTCTCTCTGCTGAAGTGAGGTTTTTAAACAAATTCACATTTTTATTTGACAGGCCAATAGTCCTCAAGACTTGAGAATGTTTTATGAAAAAAACAGGAATCTGATTCCTAGGTATGTATATTTTGTGTAGTAATTTTATATCTATGGAAATCAAGTGATTTGGATGGTTACATCTCTTTTAAAATACAGTTATGATTTCCCAAAGTGACTATATAAAGATGGAACCACGTCACCCAACACATCTGCTGTATGTGCCTGTCAAATCATATCTACTGACTTCAGTGACAAATACGTTTTTACTACTCCTGTTGGCTCTGCAGAGCCAACACAACTGTGGGCGAGCAAGTTAGATTCTTCTGGGTGTAGTCTATCAGCAGAATTGTTAATTAAGTTCCATTTGCGAAGTCTTTTACTGATGAACAAACCAGAGAGAGCACCCAGCTTGACTCTCAGATCTCAGCTTCAGTTTGCAGGGCTGACAGACAACAGTTGGGTGTGTTTTGTTTTTGTTTTTTTTTAAACAGGTTTGCTGTATAAATCATGGAGACAAACAGGGACTATGTGCTGGTTTGGGAACTGTTTCAGAGCGTGACATATTGTGAAGTTCTTCATCTTGGCTTTATTTTGTTTTTCATTTGTTTTTGTTGTCTGCACTGTAGCATCAAAATACCAAATCAAAAGGTGTCTTCCCTACTAACGTACAATAAGGCACTTATTAGCTACTGGTGTATATCTGACAGTCTTCCAGAGATCACGGTGGAGTTTCAGAAGTAACTAGTGATTTTTGGGTGCCTCAGTTTTGGGTGCCCCACTGAAGACCTATTAGAGGGACCTCTTTTTCTGAAAGTTTGGAGCACTACTCTCTTTCAAGTGCCTCAGGTTGGGCTCTCAAGGTGTCCTAAATCACTAGTCATTTCTGAAAAACATGGCCCAACTGTATAGTTCTCATCCAAAGACCTCTAAAGGCGGAGCCTCTCCCAAATCTATATTTGAAGGGGGAGTCTCTTCACAAGTCTGGTCGTGGAGTTGAAAACTCCACTCAGAAATGTGAATAATCAGGAGAATATTGGGGAGAGGGGAATGGGTTTATCTTGATAAATTGAAATTAGAAGTCTTAGTTGGTTTACTCCAGGCTTATCAAGTATGAATTCCCCTTATGCCTGGCTTTAATTGCTGACCAGCTGAGTTCTTACAACCTTGGTTCTGGGGCCACTATTTCCCTCTTGACAATTGTATGAGTTAGCCATCCCACTTTCCTTTCCTTTGTGATGCCTGGACCCAGTAGGAATTGATATTTAATGTTGCTGTGTTGACTTGGGAGTAATGTAATACCTGTGGCACATGTACCATCCTTTCACTGCCCATCCTGAGTCCAAATGTGTATCCTGCGTAAGGCAGTCAAGCATTTGTTGTGAAGATGCAGTATTATTCCAGGATGTTAGCTTCCTGGGTAGGAATGTAATATTAATAGAAATTAATGCATATTTGATTCTCTTTCTCTTTGTATATAGTATTCCTAGGGAAACATCAGCATATCTGGCTGACCTACTGTTGGGTTTACTTCAGAGAAACCAAAAAGATAGAATGGACTTCGGTATGTAATTTTTTGATAAACATTTCCAGGGACTTTTTACTTTCTCTGTTAACCCTGTTGTTTATATACAGATTCAGTATAATTTTCCAGTCATCTGATTTAATTGGATGTAGACACAGGTGAAATATTTTTTCCCCTCACTCATCTCAGAGGACACAAGATACTCATCCACAAATCATTAGATAATTAACATCACAGTCACCTAGCAGGAATGTCTTCATGTCCATATGAAAACAAATCTATATCTATGACTTTGATTGGGTTGTTTTTACGACCAGTTATTAAATGTAGATTGGTAGACCACTTTCAATTGTGGTCTTTTTCTCCAGTGTTAGTTTGTTGCAGTCAAGGGAAAAGTGACAGTAGATAGAAAACAAATATCTGAGAGTGGGCAACTTCTGTTTTTAAATTGCTTGTTGCTGTTTGCTTCAGTGTTGGGTACGTGCCCAAGAACAGTTGGTGTGGAGCAGCCAGTCATATTTTATTAGGTGGTAAACAACTACTTATGCTCTGCTTACGTAATCCTTGATTATTTCTAAGAAACAGAATTTCATAAATAATCATTCTAAACACGAACAAACCTTATACAACCTGCAAGCTTTTAAATGTTGTTAATTAAAAAAGAAAAGGAGCATTGAAATAGTGGGCTGGTGTACTATTTATAGCATTTCTTTTCTAATGTCTAGTTGTCATCTGTAATTGTTGGGGAATGTTTCCAACTAAACCCTTGTTCTGCCAGGCCAGATTTCTATCTCTCGCTGGCCAGCTGTCACATGGTAGCTGTGTGCAGAGGAGCTGTGCTTTTCTGTCTGGTTTGGTTTGCATACTGTTTTCAAATGGATACAGCTGCCTTCATTGTGAGATACCTTAAACTTCATGTTACAGTGATTTATAATTTGTTTTTAAAGTGTTCTTTTGGCTTTAGATTTGCTGAAAACATTTTCCACTTTGATTAGAGAAATACAGCTTCCACAAAATTGGATTCTCCCTTTGCTTTCCTGTGTAAAGCATATACATGATGCTTTATGTCAACACATCTCTGTTTTAACAGTGGTGTATAGATCATGTCTGGTTTGAGCTCACATCTATATGATCTGTGTGTATATGTAGAAGGGGCATGAAAGACTGATGTAACACTAGCTTTGTTCATATTTGGCAGAGAACGAGTTCCCAAGTATCTATTATGCCTGGGATGATTTGTTTACAGATATGTATATTTTTCTTATGATCAGAATTAGTGCTAGTAGAGAATTACCAATGACTGTTAAAGCCTAGGAGGAGCAGAAAATAATCCAGTCAGAAATGTTATAGACATGGCTGTGAGCTTGTAAAATCTGAATGCTTTATGTGCTGATTGCTCTCTACACAATAAATACAACTTTGTGGATTCTGCTTGTGAAACTGTGCGATCACAACTTAACTGCATACACAAGCCTAGGTATTATATATCATTTATGCAAATATAGAAGTTGAATCACAATTTGGCCTATGTCGTTCCTGCGTATGTGCAATGAGGAGAGTGGGGGAGAATATTCACAATAGGCTTTTGAATTCTTCACTAGATTTCTTTCTTCATATAAGAATATTTTTAATTCTTGTTATGTTTCGCTATCGGAGTTCTGGCAAGATATCTCAAAAAATAAAAAAGCATTTTACTTAATTCAGACCAAAAAATCAATAACAGAATAGCTAAGTGCCTGATCCTGCAGTTTTTTACTACAGCGATTAGTTTTGTTGAAATCAGCAACAGTATTCATAGTAAGAGCTGCCCTTAGTAGGAAGTTCTGCAGAATCAGGCCCTGAGCAAAATGTGGATAAAATACCACATGCCATATTGACTGTTGCAGAAGAAGTTGATTTGTAAACTTACATGGGTTAAGAGAGAAGTCAACACATCACAAATGCTGATTTTTCTGATACTAATAAGTAACAATGCACAACTAATCTACAGCACAAAGTAGTAAATCTTCTTCCCAATCAGATATTCTGATACAGATGAGTTATTGAATTGATTAATGAAATGCAAACAGTACTAGCCAAAGTGAACATATAGCTTAGCTGTCACCTAACGCCTTACTTTCGATTTGGGTTTTGCGGGGGCCACCTGATATCAGCAAGGGAAGCCCTATTGTAGTGTGTGCTTCACTTGGCAGGGGGTGGGGGGCCTTAGCTCAGGCACAGCCAGGAAAGGACTTTAAAGGGGAGTGCATTAAATATGGCAGCAGTGATTTGTAAACAAATGAAGAGTGATCATTTGAATTGCTTGTGTGTTTTGCTAAAATATAAACAGCATTTGAAATCCTGCCTATCACAAAAGAACAGATTGGAATAGCAGATGTTGTGCCCAACCTCAAGAACACCTCATCCTCAGATAAAGTTAATCATTAGATTGCCAGAGTTATGCAATTATGCTCACTTCCTTGTATCGTGCTGTTGCAGAAAGAGAGATTTGCTTAAGTCTAGTGAACAGCATTGTTTGTTTTTTTCCTCCTTAATTGTTCTAAGCAAATTGTAAGCTCACAAAGATCTAGGACTGTTTTGCATAGTTGATTCATTTTCCCTGTCTAATTAGATGTCTCTTCTGGAAATATAAAATAAACCATGCAAAGTGCTACCAAACTGGATGTGCCAAAGCAATTAAACATATCTCAGTGTACCCAGTTACTAGTGACAAATTCAAAGATTTGTTATTGAAGCAATAACCAATGAATTGCTCGAGTTCATTGCACAAATGGTTGAGGAAAAATTAAATTAATTCCACTTTAAACTGTGAAACCAGCTACAGAGGCAGCGTGCTCTGCCCCTTGGGGAGTGGAAGGGAGAATGCCTCATGCTGCTGTGGAGTAGCACTGAGGAGTTCAAAATTTATTTGACTTAGTCGCTGGCCACAACATGAGGGTTTGCAAAAGAAGGAGTAGTTAGTGGTGCAAAAGGTAAGGGAGCCTCCCATCTTGATTAGCAACGTGGAATTGAATTACTGTAGGGTTACTGAATATAAAGAACCCCATCTATTAGTGACTGTCCAAACGTTGTCCATTTGTACATATCAGTTATTTACAACCCTAAAATTGAGTCATAAAATGTCCCTTAAACATCTGGTCTGATTCTCAGTGCAAGCCACTTCTTTAAAGCTTTTGTGACTGTATTTCCTTTCCAAGTGTAATAGCAACACATAACCTGGAAGACTTTAATCTTTTATAAGCTCTTCAGCATCTGGGTGTGAAGTATTGATTCTGTGGAAGGGTAACCACTTATTGCCTTGTACGCTATAATGCAGATTCTAATATGGTTTGTAGGTTGACGGACGTTTGTATCACCTTTTGTTTTGCAGAAGCATTCTTCAACCATCCTTTCCTTGATCAGATTTCAACAGTCAAAAAGTGTAAGTAGTTGCATTTTCCCACTTATTGTCATAAGTGAGCCATATTAGAAAAAAATTATGCTATTGAGTGGCGTATTCTTTCTGAAACATCTTCCACAGATCAGCAGTCATGCTCCACTGTTAGTTTAAAAAAAGTGTGAAATCTTTGAGTGTCATGTTTGGTTGAAATGTAGTTGCCATTTACGCATTTCTTAGGCATTTCAGCTGGTCTTAAGTAGCACTGTGTGAATGCGTTAACTGTGTACTTACAAGCTCTGAAAGTATTTATAAATTAAAACCAGCCGTGAGGAAATCATTGTATTGTGTCAATTCATTTGTTTGAAAATTCATCTAATCAAATCTCAGTCCTCTCTTCCTCCTCCAGCTTGCCCTGTTCCAGTGCCCACGTATGCAGGCTCAATCTCTGGCAGCTCCTGCGGTAGTTCTCCTTGTCGTTTTGCTTCTCCTCCCGTAAGTTCTCTGTTTTGCTTCCAGAATAACCCTTGTCAAAAACATATTCCTCCATTTGCTATTATGTGCAGGCAGAAATTGTCAAATCTCCTCTAACACGTTTTTTAATTTCAGCTCTCATAGTCTAAACAGTTACTTTAAAAAACAAAAATAAAAGGCAGAGCAAGCCGTACTGCTGCCTTTTAGTGCAGCAGTTTTGTAAAGGTTTTCAATCCTTTCCCACTCTTCATGCTTTTTTTTAATAAGACTGTGCCAGATCAGTAGTTGTGCTGGTGTGAATTCCAACACAGTGAATAAGCTTCCCCGGTAATCCGTGGATAGCCTCTTTCTGGACTCTTACAAGGTCCCTTACACTGGCAGAGACTGATGGCCGTCAGTTCTCTAGCCCTTTTTGGAGTAAGTGCCACGATCTCTTCCTGGGTCCATGAAGAATGATGACTGAATGAATAACTTCAGAGTCACATTATCTATCTGAATATGAAATTGTCTATCTGAAACGACACCTAAGTTGGCTTCAATATATCTTTCAAAAAAGGTTTTCTTTACATACGTATTTAGTAATAAGGTTCCTTGCCATCTGAAAAGGGTCTCACAATTCAAATTTAAAATTAGTATTTTTAAAAGACTTTGGAGAATTTTTATAATTTAAATGCATATATTTTTCACCTTTACTTTTGTTCCCTATATTCTTTCTAGCTAGCTATGCACAAGGTAGCATTCACCCTATTGTATTGGGAGCCTGCCCTCTAAAGGGAGATCCTGCATCGTGAACCATTTGGGCTTATGATTCTCACTTTTTCTTCAGTCCTTGCCAGACATGCAGCATATTCAAGAAGACAACTTGTCTTCCCCACCATTGGGTCCTCCTAACTATCTTCAGGTGTCCAAAGATTCCGCTAGCACCAGTAGCAAGAACTCTTCTTGTGACACAGATGATTTTGTTCTGGTTCCACACAACGTCTCTTCAGATCACTCATGTAAGAATCTTCTTTATTTTGATGCTTAAGAATGCTTCCCACACTGTTTTAAAAAATATTTTTGTATCCTATTGTTGGGGTTGCTCTTATTTTCTCCAAACCTATCTTAATTTATATTGGGAGCATGTTCCTTGATATTTTATTGTGCTTTCTTTCCTAAGAATACCCTTCTGTTTATTGCAGAGTGTATTTCATCATTTGTAAAAGAGTGAGGATTGGAGGTGGCACCAGAGGTAGAAGGGTTAGTTTCTGTGCACATACCCCTGTATCCTAGGTTTTATTCTGAGCTGCTTGTCAGAGTGCCTGAGGGCAACGATGGCATGGGGTTGAAATCAGGGTCCTTTAATTCACAGAGAATTCTGATTTATTAACACTGGAAAAACAAGCCCATCGTGAATAAGGGATGCATAGAATCATTAGGTGTCCTAGCAGTTGACTGTGGGCATGCTGTAGCATGTGACTTGTAGACCAGCTGAGCATTGCCAGTCAAGTTTATAAGGTTCAGTTCCTTGCCTTTCTTCCATCTACAGCAACTTACTGTCTCAAGTTAAGAAACAATGAAAGACTAGACTTCACAACCATACAGTTTCACACAAGGCTTATACTGTATATTGTGTTTCGTGGTACTCAGTGTTTTCATTTTTGTTAAACTTTCATCATGGCAACATAAGCCATGAATGTTTAGTGGCTTGTTTGAATCACCTGCTTTCCCCAGGCCACTGCAAACATCTCCGTTTTTAAAAAATGTTGTCCAGGATCTTTGGCTCAGTTAAGTGATTTTGTGTTCCGAGGAGTTTCTGGAGATCAGTGGTGGAGGGTTTCGCAGCGCTGACATACTGTGCTGCAGCTAGTTATACGTTGCCTTAAACATTAGGGTTATTTGGGAATAAAATCTTCGATACTCCTTTTCAAAACCAACTGTCTGTTACAGAACCAACTTTCTCTGGAACAGCTTACATTTGGGTTAGATTTGGGATATCTTCTGTGAAGCAGTTCATATTATTTCTTGCAGCTAATATGGCGATAAAGTTTTTTAGTTTGCATGTATGTAAAGTATAATAGACATTAAAAAGATTTCATATAAGCAAGACTATTGAAGGATGTATCTTCAAGACTTGACTAAATTATGTTGGTTTCAATTTGTTCTCTGCTTTTTTCTGTAGATGATATGCCATTGGGAGCAGCTGGCAGACGGGCTTCGAGCGACTTCATGATGTGTGGAGGGTATATGTGCTGGGTTTTATCGAACTAAGTTTCATAGTCTAAAACTGATATTGTAGCACGGCTTTACAGTTGTTGGATTTTGGCAGTGACTGGTTTAATTTTACATTGCTGAGTGTGGAAGATGAATATGCCCAGTAGAACACACACTGACTATTTAAATAGCTCGAGATCAGCAAGTTCGACAGAGAACTAAATGTTTTTCTTTTTATAGATAGATCTTCATATTCTGTGACAGTGTTTGTGGCTTCTTGTTTTAACAGGCAGTCACCATTAACCATTTCTGGAAGCTCAGGAACTTTACAGAAACCATCCTCAAGCTCCACCCGAAGTAGTTCTTCTGGTTCAGCTAACAGGTATGTTATTGAGTTGATCTCCCATCTTTTTAATGATTTCTCTGTTGCTGTAGGGTTTTTTTTTACACTGCTGTTGCCTACTGGAAACTCATTTAGGATAGTGCAACTATCCCAGACCTTTCTTTATTATTTGCTGTTAACTGGGTTTTAGCAGTAGAAGGTTGCTCAATTAACTTTTGGCTCAGATGCACCCAATTAAGTTTCATAGATTCATAGATATTTAGGTCAGAAGGGACCATTATGATCATCTAGTCTGACCTCCTGCACAATGCAGGCCACAGAATTTCACCCACCACTCCTAAAAAAGACCTCACACCTATATCTGTGCTATTGAAGTCCTCAAATTGTAGTTTGAAGACCTCAAGGAGCAGAGAATCCTCCAGCAAGTGACCCGTGCCCCATGCTACAGAGGAAGGTGAAAAACCTCCAGGGCCTTCCAATCTGCCCTGGAGGAAAATTCCTTCCCGACCCCAAATATGGCGATCAGCTAAACCCTGAGCATATGGGCAAGATTCATCAGCCAGATACTACAGAAAATTCTTTCCCGGGTAACTTGGATCTTACCCCATCTAAAAACCCATCACAGGCCATTGGGCCTATTTACCATGAATATTTAATTACCAAAACCATGTTATCCCATCATACCATCTCCTCCATAAACTTATCGAGTTTAATCTTAAAGCAAGATAGATCTTTTGCCCCCACTACTTCCCTCGGAAGGCTATTCCAAAACTTCACTCCTCTGATGGTTAGAAACCTTCGTCTAATTTCTAATCTAAATTTCCTAGTGGCCAGTTTATATCCATTTGTTCTTGTGTCCACATTGGTACTGAGTTTAAATAATTCCTCTCCCTCTCTGGTATTTATCCCTCTGATATATTTATAGAGAGCAATCATATCTCCCCTCAACCTTCTTTTAGTTAGGCTAAACAAGCCAAGCTCCCTGAGTCTCCTTTCATAAGACAAGTTTTCCATTCCTCGGATCATCCTAGTAGCCCTTCTCTGTACCTGTTCCAGTTTGAATTCATCCTTCTTAAACATGGGAGACCAGAACTGCACACAGTATTCCAGGTGAGGTCTCACCAGTGCCTTATATAACGGTACTAAAACCTCCTTATCCCTACTGGAAATACCTCTCCTGATGCATCCCAAGACGACATTAGCTTTTTTCACAGCCATATCACATTGGCAGCTCATAGTCATCCTATGATCAACCAATACTCCAAGGTCCTTTTCCTCCTCCGTTACTTCTAGTTGATGCGTCCCTAGCTTATAACTAAAATTCTTGTTATTAATCCCTAAATGCATGACCTTACACTTCTCACTATTAAATTTCATCCTATTCCTATTACTCCAGTTTACAAGGTCATCCAGATCCTCCTGTAGGGTATCCCTGTCCTTCTCTAAATTAGCAATACCTCCCAGCTTTGTATCATCTGCAAACTTTATTAGCACACTCCCACTTTTTGTGCCCAGGTCAGTAATAAAAAGATTAAATAAGATTGGTCCCAAAACTGATCCTTGAGGAACTCCACTGGTAACCTCCCTCCAACTTGACAGTTCACCTTTCAGTAGGACCCGTTGTAGTCTCCCCTTTAACCAATTCCCTATCCACCTTTCAATTTTCCTATTGATGCCCATCTTATCCAATTTAACTAATAATTCCCCATGTGGCACAGTATCAAACGCTTTACTAAAATCTAAGTAAATTAGATCCACTGCGTTTCCTTTATCTAAAAAATCTGTTACTCTCTCAAAGAAGGAGATCAGGTTGGTTTGGCACGATCTACCTTTTGTAAAACCATGTTGTATTTTGTCCCATTTACCATTGACTTCAATGTCCTTAACTACCTTCTCCTTCAAAATTTTTTCCAAGACCTTGCATACTACAGATGTCAAACTAACAGGCCTATAATTACTTGGATCACTTTTTTTCCCTTTCTTAAAAATAGGAACTATGTTAGCAATTCTCCAATCATACGGTACAACCCCTGAGTTTACAGATTCATTAAAAATTCTTGCTAATGGGCTTGCAATTTCTTGTGCCAATTCTTTTAATATTCTTGGATGAAGATTATCTGGGCCCCCCGATTTAGTCCCATTAAGCTGTTTGAGTTTCGCTTCTACCTCAGATATGGTGATGTCTACCTCCATATCCTCATTCCCATTTATCATGCTACCATTATCCCTAAGATCCTCTTTAGTCTTATTAAAGACTGAGGCAAAGTATTTGTTTAGATATTGGGCCATGCCTAGATTATCCTTGACCTCCACTCCATCCTCAGTTTTTAGCGGTCCCACTTCTTCTCTCTTTGTTTTCTTCCTATTTATATGACTATAGAACCTTTTACTATTGGTTTTAATTCCCTTTGCAAGGTCCAACTCTACTTGACTTTTAGCCTGTCTCACTTTATCCCTACATATTCTGACCTCAATAAGGTAGCTTTCCTTACTGATCCCTCCCTTCTTCCACTCCCTATATGCTTTCTGCTTTTTCTTAATTACCTCTCTAAGATGCTTGCTCATCCAGCTTGGTCTACAACTCCTGCCTATGAATTTTTTCCCCTTTCTCGGGATGCAGGCTTCCGATAGCTTCTGCAGCTTTAATTTAAAATAATCCCAGGCCTCCTCTACCTTTAAACCCATAAATTCTTCAGTCCAATCCACTTCCCTAACTAATTTCCTTAATTTTTGAAAGTCAGCCCTTTTGAAATCAAAAACCCTAGTTGCAGATTTATTTTTGTTAATCCTTCCATTCAATTTGAACTGAATTAGCTCATGATCACTTGAGCCAAGATTATCCCCTACAACCATTTCCTCTATGAGGTCCTCATTACTCACCAAGACCAAATCTAAAATGGCATCCCCTCTAGTCGGTTCAGCAACTACTTGCTGAAGGAATCCATCAGCTATCGCATCTAGGAAAATCTGAGCCCTATTATTATTACTAGCACTCGTCCTCCAGTCTATATCTGGGAAGTTAAAGTCTCCCATGATCACACAGTTTCCATTAGTATTTACTTTATTAAAAACATTAAAAAGGGCTCTATCCATATCCAAATTAGATCCCGGCGGTCTATAGCACACCCCAAGCACTATCCCAGGGGAGGCTCTAATAGTTTTCTTCCCCAATTTAATTGTTGCCCAGACAGACTCAGTCATATCCATTTCATCGCTTCTTATTTCTTTACATTCTATCTCATCATTGATATACAGTGCTACTCCACCACCTTTACCTTTATTTCGGTCTTTCCTAAACAGCACATACCCTTCAATACCTGTAGCCCAGTCATGACGACTATTCCACCAGGTCTCTGTTATACCTAGAATATCTGGTTTCACTTCCTGCACCAGTAACTCTAGTTCCTCCATTTTGTTACCTAGGCTCCTTGCATTAGTGTACAAACATCTTAATTTTTGCTCTTTGGCCTCACTCACATTCTGTACCCTATTAGGCACAGTTATTTTACTACCAGTATAACCTATTAGACTTGTATCTACACTGCCCTTCCTCCTACCTACAGCTGTATCCACTCTTACTTCATTTTCTTTCCACTCTATGCTAAATTCTGGCGTGGAGATTACCTGGACATCTCCCAACCATCTCCCCCAAATTCCTAGTTTAAAGCTCTCTTAATCAGTTGTGCCAGCCTCCATCCTAGAAGTCTATTTCCTTCCCTACTCAGATGAAGTCCATCCTGAGAGAACTGTCCTCTATCCATGAATGCCTCCCAATGGCCATACATCCCAAAGCCCTCCTTATAGCACCACTGCCTAAGCCATCTATTGATAGTCATAATCTTGTCACACCTTTGTTGCCCTTCTCTAGGAACAGGCAGAATCCCACTAAAGATCACCTGAGCCTCAATTTCCTTAAGCGTCCTCCCCAGCCTAGCATAGTCTCCCTTAATACTTTCCAGCGAGAATCTAGCCGTATTATTTGTTCCCACATGAAGGATAATTAGGGGATTCTTTCCCGCTCCCTTTAGAATCCTTTTCAACCTCAGGTCTACATCCCGTATCTTAGCACCTGGAAGATAGCACACCCTCCTATTTTCTGGATCAGCTCTGGTTACAGGCCTATCTATTCTTCTCAGTAAAGAGTCCCCAATCACATAGACCTGCCTTTTCCTAGTGACGGTGCTATTCTCCAGTCTATCCCCTGTTCCCTCTGGCTGCAAGTTTTTTCCATTCCCATTCTTCCTTGTAATCCTTTTTAACCCATCCTGTATCCTCCTGGGGCTCATATTTGGTGTAATCTCCATTAACTCTTCCCCTTTTCCTATAGGACTAACCGCTCTTCTCTTCTTCCTTGCCCTGTCACCTTCAGTGACTACCTGCTGAGCCCCTTCTTCATTTTCCAACTCTGCAAACCTATTCTGAAGCTCTATTTCTCCTTCACTAGCCCGTCTTTTCCTCTGCCTAGTTCTTTTAGTCACATGCTTCCACTGACCACTTTCCTCACCCAGTCTCCCCTCAGAATTCCCTAGTCCTGCTTCCATCTGCAAGTCTGAGCTTTTCCCTTCAGATACCTCATGTCTTTGCTCCATAATCTGCTCAAACCCCTTCCTAAACTCTACCAGACTTTCCACCTGCATCTCCAAACCTCTGATCTTTTCCTCCATCAGCTCTATCAGACGGCATTTCATGCAGACAAAACTCTTACCAGGTGCCCCCTCCAGGATCATGTACATACCACAGCTTCCACATCCAGTCATCTTCATTGTGTCATCTACTACATGGGTCACTCCCACTGCCACCTCTGAATCTGTCATAGCCTTCCCACCTAAATCCTGTTAATCTGGGAAACACAAACCACACCAAAACACCACCACCCACAGCAAAACCAAACCCCACACAAGCACCACAAGACAAACTCCCCTTTCAAACTCCCCTGTTTACAGCTCTGTTTGCTAGCTCCTGTGCCACTGCAGCTGTCTGTGCCGCTGCCTGACTGGCTGCTACCTTTATAGGACCCCTAGTCAGTGAAGCCCCGCCCCCTAATCAGGGCTCAGCTTCTCTCCCAGCACAAAGCCCCTACAAGCCTCTACACATACAGATACTACCAATACAAAACCAAACAAACACAAATACCTTCTCCTCCAACAGAACTCCCACAAATACCTTCTCCTCCAACAGAAGTTCCTTGAGGAAAGAAAGAATTTGTGTTTGGCTTTTTGATTAATTCTGAATGTCAGCAGCAGCATTAGGTGTCCAGGCACAGCCCTCCAGAAAAGGGGTCGACATGTCTGATTAGCATTATGTGGTAAACCACACTGACCTCCAGTTAGGGATTCTGGCCATTAAAAGCAGCTATTGAGCTATAAAAAAGTAAGGCTGCTGCAGTTAAATGTTGATAAACTGGTACACTGATGTGTGCAGTGCTGGTCCCAGGATATGAGACACAAAGTGGGTGAGGACCAGTTTCTGGTGGTGAAAGGGATGAGCTTTCGAACTACACAGAAATGAGAGGAAGAACTCTGTAGCTTGAAAGCTCGTCTCTTTCACCAACAGAAGTTTGTCCAATAAAAGGTATTTCCTCACCCACCTTGTGTGTCTGGTACACTGATAGCACATTGGCTTTTCAGACATACTCGTTTTCAGACATACTCGACATAGAGTTTTTAATTGTTAGTGATCCACCAACATCCTTCAGTATCTTGGAACTGTGTGTGTTGAATAGCTATCTGCAAAGAGACAATGGTTTACAGTCCCTTTTTCTGTATGTGGAATTCTGCTTTGCAATATACCAGACTTAAATGTTCAAAACACTTTGTAACTGAAGACAAAGTTCTGGGTACAGCTTGTCAGATGATGATGACAAATAGCAATTCATTTTTTTTTGACTTGGTGACATTTGGAAAACGTCATGTGTACCCATGCTTCTATCAGTACCTAAACAGAAGAATTTAATTTGTCATTTGATGAAATAATACATTTCATAATCCTATTTTTGTTACAAGGGAAAAAGTGGGATGATTATCCAAATAGCGACTGCAGATAATGACTGTTTCCTTGGCTTATGCTAATGTTACAGGAAGATGATATTGCATTTGTTTTGTTTAGAAAGGCTTGTCATAAGAAGATAAACTTATCACTTTGTGCTGATCACAGAGCAGTTTGCAAAATCTGCTAACATATGGGCTGTTAAATATAAAAGGTGAAGCTTATGCCTATTAAGGGCAGAGAAACAGAATAGCTGATTTTTGAATGCCTTTTAGGTCTGAGTTGTTTTGTATGCAAAATACTGTAAGTATAGTCTGAAAGTCTCTTTATGCTCTAAATTAAAGTCAATGTTAATTGAAGTTACGAAAAGTATTTTAGGTGCATTTCCACATTGGTAATGTCAGAGAGCCACTTATTTGTGCTGGCTAGGAACAGGTGTTTGGTATTCCTACTACAGATTTTTTAATTACTGCTTAATCAAATTTTGAATTATTAAGTCTGGTTACTATAGGTGACCTGGTATCAGGTGACCTAACAGCCAAACGGGGTTAAGAATATTGAGCTGCTTTGGATGTAGTTTGTTGAAAAAGTAGTGTGTGTATATTATTGATGGTCAAGATACTTTGGTTTTATACAGTTTAAACTACAATGCAATTTTGTTTTTCAAGCTGGGAAATATTAATTTACAGTTAGTTACAAATTTTTCATCAGGTATAATTAAGCTCCATGGAGAAATGATTTTTTTCTGATTGACTGGTTAATTTAATTTTACTAAACTGTGTAACTGTATGAATCATACCCAGAGTTGGACTTTGGGTGGAGGCTTCCACTGCCCTCCAAGAATAGCTGTATGTTTCTTCAACGAAATGAGGAGCAGGGAAATAGGTCACAATGTTGACTTTAAATGACTTTATAGTTAATATTCAGGAGATGAAAAAGGGGCAACTCACTTTTTTCAGGGCAAAATGAAGAACTTGCTGTACAAAGTCTAAGTAAATGAGCTTTGCACATAACTAAGAGGGAGTGGGGTCAGGTGAGGAGAGAACTTCACCCAACCCAGCAGCACGACCTGAAGCATCTGCATAGCTGCCACCCCTGCTACTGATATAGTAACTGCTGCTCCCCCTGCTCTTGGAATTTAGATGTGGGGCATCTGCTTCATTCCCCCACCATGCCACTGGATGCCTTTGTACAGATTCTGTGTACACAGCCTGCCCTCTATGCACAGAAGCTTTAGGCCCTTCCATTCAGCATGTGACCCCTAAAGCTGTGGTTTCATTACTATCTTTTGGCAGATTCACCACTGCAGCAGATGAGGTGCAGAATATCTTAATTGTTGCAAAGCTGAGAAACTTCTATAAATGTGAGCTGGAGTTCTGCAGCCTGAGACTGCCAGAAAACTGTTGACAGAGTATTATCTGCTCAAATGTGCTCACAACTCCTGAATTAACAACAGTATCTAGTCACTGAATAGCAGCAAGATTAGGCACTGCTCTCTATCATTAAGGAAGCACCATCCCCAGGGGAGTTGTAGATCATGTTATGTTAGGAGGTATTTTCACAAAAGTTTTATCCATTTGTTTTGCCTCACTGTGTTAGAGTAAAGCAAGTCATGAGATCCTTAAAAGGGTTAGTGAATGGGAATTCAGTGCTGTATAAGGAAGGAATATTTCATATAATGGAATGGCAAAGTAATGAATGCAGCTGTTTCAAAATAATATCAAGAATCCAGCTTTCAATAGAACCAAAGCCAGGCCGTGGTTGCAGTGACTACTCATTTCCTTCAGCTTTAGCAAGGTGGGTAGGAAAAATTGTTGCTTTTGGTCAACTTCTGTCTGCCACTTCCTTCTCCTGAGAGAGTGAATTTTTTTCTGAATAATTGATGACTTGGCACTTCTGCCTGCTTGCGGCTCTCAGCTTTCTGTTATGCTGACTGGCTGCTCCTCTGCTCCATCACTGAGTCTGTCTTCCAGTGGTTTTCTGCAGCTCCTTGGAGGAGCATTTCATTAGACCAGAACATGCATGGTGGAATAGCTCAATTCTAACTGTGGAGGGAGGGAACAGAAGGTTCATCTGGAAGATGAAAATAGTTCAAGTTCTTTTGAAAGTGACTAGTTCAGGTGGACCCTTGCTGTCTGACTAGAGTTAGCTTACACACAGGAGTGCACAGATGTCCTTTCCTCCTTCCAGTTTGCCTTCGATTCTGTTCCTCTGTTTGCTACTTCCCCCCCCTTCCTTTTGCTTCTCACTGTTGCGTTCTTTCTTTTCTCACTATCTTCTCTAAAGTTCCTTTGTGGGTCCAACGCCAAATATGCCCTGTTGCTCCCACCACAGCCCACAGGCTAGTTTCTAGCAAGGGTTCTCTTCTGCCGCTTTAGGGGTGAGGTAGGCTGAGGCTGATTTTTGGGACATCATCATGAAGGTACCCTGGGGGTTAAGGCCAAGATTAGAAGAGTTGGTCCGTATAGTCTGCTTTTTTGGGGTTACACTGAGGTGGTCCTTTTTCCCAATCTTCAGTATCTGTGTGGAGTTTGTCATTCAGTCGTCTGTAGCTGGCTTCTGGAAAGAAATGTTATGAGCCTTATGGGACACAGGACTAGTACCGTATGTGAGGTAATCTGCTGGATTTTCAGTTTCTTGGTATGTAAAATCTGCAGAGGGATTTCAGTTTATAAAGGTGAGAAACGAATATCGGAAAAGAGTACGAGCATTGCTTTGGCAACAGAGTTAGCCAAAGGAAGTACATTCTAGAAAAATACTGTTATGTTCGGCATATATGTATCAATTTCCCCAACAGCTGAATAACCCTATGTTTTCTCCTGTACTGTGGTTTGGTTTGCTGTTAGTAAAATTCAGCAAAGTGTGAGATTTGTTAGTCTAGAACCACCAGTGCTTCCTTCGTCAGCATGAAAGCATTGTTTTTTTTGGGAATAGAGGACATCCGTCAAGATGCTACACAAAATTTGGTGCATTTAGGTAGTTTGTCTTCGTCTGCTGAAGCAGAAAACCTAATACAGGCTGATATGTTTTACACAATAGTTATCCAAGGGGAAGCATGAGAGAGCCATGGGAGACAGAAGGGATAAGGCATCTAAGACAGAAAAGAAGACCTTAAAGAGGACAGACAAATCTCACTGGATTTTATTTTAAAAAGACAAAACAAACTTGAACAGGTTTTATATTGTGTATTCACAAATTACCTTCGTACTGGATAGAAGAAAAGCTATGAATCAATTTTTAATATAAACAAATGCATTATAAATTAGAAAACAATTGAAATTAAGTATCAATCACACAATGCTTGTAAAAATGGTTTGATTTAAATCTTTCTAATGATTTTTTTCTCTCTCTGAAGTTGGTAGTGTGTATGAGGGACCAGAGATCTTCCTTGGAGGGATCTGTTAATTGGAAACTGTGCTTAAGTTATGCTTTTACTTGAAAGTGGTGATAGCTAGTTAAATTCTTATCATGGAGAAAGTTGATCCACTTATCAAAACTAACTTTGAGACATAAGTCACTGACTCTTATTAGCTGAAGTACATAAGACTTGTCTGCAGCTTGATGAAATGGTTCAGTGTTCAGGTGTGGTGTTCTGGTCATTTTGTGCACGTAGGAGTTGGTTACATAACATGTTTTCTTTTTATGAATTCTCAATGTCTCTTGGGAAATCTCTGATTGTGCCTTAGTAGCTTTTGTAAACATTCCCGTCAGTTTTGCTCTTGGACTTCCTGTTCTTTACACAGTGGGTTTTCCTAGAACCACTTTGTTTTGAAAGGTAGTGAACAGAGGAGTCTGACTGGGAGGAATGGAGTTCTGCTGATTCGTAGACTGTGCTGCATGATTGATTCTACCAGTTAGCGTTGCAGTTCTCTGCACGCAAAAGGCCAGTGTAAGAAAAGCCCATTAGTGGCAAACTGGTCTTGATCTTGCTTTATAAGTGATTGAGCCAAACTTGGATAAACTGCAGACTGTGTTGTCTACGTGCTCTTCAAAACGGGAGTTTGTTTGCCTGTTTCTGGGATTTTCTTTAAATCGGACAATGGTTCAAATTAGCGAGAGACCCACTTACCAGCAGTCATTTCCTCTCTCAATACCTTCCAACTTCAGACAATGTCAGCCTTCAGTGTCCCCACGCAGCGAAACGGCACCTATTCCGGTTCCCACTCAGTTACGGAATTATCAGCGTATAGAGCAGAATCTCACATCTACTGCCAGCCCTGTGTCAAACCCCCATGGATCACCTAGGTGAGTTATTCTTTTTCTCTTGGCCTTCATTTGTGTTTATACACTGAAAGATGTCTTGCATAGTAAATTACTGCCAGAGTTACTTTTGTGTAAGCTGAATTAGATGAAGAGTTTAAATGTTTTGCACGGAATAATTCAAAACAGACTTTACAATGAGTACAACATATTAGTTCATCACAATCTGCAGTTAGATGGCTGGCAATGTAGTGAGTTTTTCAGAAAAAGAGAAGTAGAGAAACCCTATAATAAACTTGGTTTTTCCACTCTAAAATGTTGCCCAAGGAAATAAAAGGATGAATTCTTGCTCTCTTGTCCTTCTTTGTATATTCTATTATGACATGTACTGAAATGTCAGTAATAAGTTCTTCTGTTCTTATTTCACACGTTAATGAATGCATGCATTGTTTTATTAGAACATCAAGGGACAGATTATGGTATGTGAGTTGTTAATTAGTGCTTCATAATAATAAAAAGCTCTTCTGGCAAACTAGACTTGCTTCCTGGCCCACTCCCAGACTTTCACTCTTTATCCTGTATAGTATTCTATAGAGCCTTGGGACTGGGACAGAAACTGCCCCCCTTTCAAAAGGTTTACTACATTACTGCTCTTTGAGTAAGGTACCTTTAACAAGATAGGTCTCTGGCCTTCCCTTCTCAGCTTCTTCCTTTCTGGTCCTCTGACAACAGATTGCTCTGCTTCTTGTTGGCTGATTAACCCCACCACATGCGTAAGGACTATTTGCAATGTGAGGATGGGATCCCCAGCCTCCCAGCCCATTTATCTTATTTCGGTACCCACTGGAGCCAGAACCTTAGGTTCAAGAGACAGATAACTTGCAACCTAGTTTTCTTTTTAAAAACAAAAAAATCACAGTTATCTGGACTTTTCAAGATTTCTAATTTTGAGGCTATACTACTGCAGTTTGGCAAGGGCCTTACTTTGTTTTTAATAACTTGTTCCCAACAGCTGATCCGCATACCAGGTCCAGTACTTCACTCCTCTGTTGGGTATATTCTAAGCTCCCTTTTCCTGCCTTAATGATCAGCATTTGTGTTGGAGTCTGTTGCTGTTGCCTGCTTTCCCACTCAATTGTGCATGCAGCAATGGGAGTTCACAGGGGTCCATGCTCTATTATGGGCTTAATTGCACAGGCTATTACAACTAGGGTCTGAACTGGTAAAATGAGCTGTCCAAAGGTTGGGAACATTTGTGGTAAATGAATTCTAATTTGTAATATATTACAGCAGCGTCAAAAGTTGTGATTCCACTTTGTGACCAAAGGATATAAAATGCTGCTTATGTTTGGTGTAGAGGGTTCAGTTTAAGGCTCATTTAAAATCCTATTTGGATAAGCATCAATTTCATATGCTTCCCTAAAATGTCATGAGTTTGTTTTGGGTTTGATCTTTTTAGATCTGCAGTGGTGAGACGGTCTAATACCAGCCCTATGGGCTTTCTGAAGATAGGCTCCTGTTCACCAGTACCAGCAGACACTGCGCACGGTGTTGGACGCAGGCTGTCCACAGGGTCTTCAAGACCGTATTCTCCTTCGCCATTAGGTAAGCTCACAAATCAGTAGATAATGAGGGGAGGTATATCAGGAATAACTTTGACATGAGAGTATCTGGTAAATTCAAATCTTGTCTATTTAGATTTCATTTGCAAAAGTGGCTCATGTTAAGTGATTGTTTAAAAGAAGCCTGCAATCTATTGTTCTCATACTGTTGTTCTTCCTTCATCAGTAAGGTAGAAATGTAAACTTTTATTCTTGCTTTTAATTTGCTTAGTTGGAACCATACCTGAGCAGCTTGGGCACTGTTGCTGTGGTCAACCTCAAGGGCATGAATCAAGGAGTAGAAATGCCTCAGGTGAGTGGCATTAGGCCAAGTTCCATTTCACTATAGACCTGAAAGCACTGGATGAAGTTGGATTTTAGTCCCACTTTACAGATAGCCTTTCTGTGCCTCCATTACCCCCAAGTGGCTTACCGAAGGTTACATGGTAAGTTTGGTGACCTAGGTACCTTTTCTAAATACTACAATCTCCATCCCTGTGGTCCGTCCACAAGACCATAAGGAATTGACTAGTCTCTGTAGTTCACAATATTAAAGGACAGCTCTTTATTCTGGTCCTCTGCATGTTATTTACCAAGGATGGAAATGAACTTAGAATATAATCAGTAACAGTAAAGTACTTCTCGAAATGTGGTTGTGATCAGCATGTCATGAGAAATGGCAGCAAGAAATATCACTGTCTGTGTTCAACATTCCCATCCTCATTCCCTCAGGGAACCCATCAGTATCTGACATTAGTTTTGCTATAGGCATTCAATAAACTTAATTCATCATAAATCATTAGGGCATGCAGGCAGCAAACTGAGGAAGGAGGAAATAGGACTTCATGATGCTTTATTTGATACTATTTAAGATGGGTCCTTCCACTAGCCTCAAGGGATACAGAAGAATTGCTCAGAAGAACAAACTACACCATTTCTAACTGAGGTTTAAATAATGACTTTGCCACCAGTGTTGGTCCATATCTCTCCTGCTCACGGGGCACTTATGTCTGAACTATCTAAAATGTTAGGTATCTTACATTGAATTAGAACCATAGAGTTAGAAGGGACCACAAGGGTCATCTAGTCCAGCGGTTCTCAACCAGGGGTCCAGGGCCCCCTCAGGGACCGTGAGCAGGTTTCAGAGGGTCCACCAAGCAGGGCCAGTGCTAGACTTGCTGGGGCCCAGGGCAGAGAGCCAAAGCCTGACCACATAGGCTGAAGCCTGGGGCCCGGAACCCCGCCACCTGAGGCTGAAGCTGAAGACTAAGCAACGTAGCTTTGTGTGGGCCCTTGTGGCCCCAAGCAATTGCCCTGGCTTTTGTATGCAGAAAACCAGTTGTTGTGGCACAGGTGGGCCGTGGAGTTTTTATAGCATGTTGGGGGGGCCTCGGAAAGAAAAAGGTTGAGAACCCCTGATCTAGTCTAACCCCCTGCCAAGATGCAGGATTTATTGTCTAAACCATCCAAGAAAGATGGCTATCCGGCCTCTTCTTGAAAACTTCCAGTGAAGGAGCAAGATAGGAAGTTTTTCCTGAGATTTAATCTAAATCTGTTATGCTATAGGTAAGATGTTTAAATGTTAAAATATGCTGTTGAATTTTTTTTGTTTACTTGAAACTTGTTTCCCAAAACTGCCGCCGGTAATGAACTCTTTCACTTCTAAGACAAATGTAGCTAGTAGCCAAACATTTTTTAATATCTGACAACTGTCTGGCCTGTGTGAAATGAGTTCCGTGTCCACGGTGCTTCCATGTCACAAAAATAACTAGCACATTAGTATTCATATTAGCAGTCTCCACAGAGATCAAGGAATGTGACTAGGTCTGCAGACTGAAATATTCTCTTGGTTCAAAAGATGATCCCTCCAGAATATGATTAAGCCACTTTCAAGTTGTACATGTATCTGTTCTTGACTTAAATAGGGGTTTATAGGACTGTTCATTTAGTGCCAGCAACAAATTCACTTAAACAAGTACCCTGCTACAACTCAGTTCTTCTCTTTTTATAGCCTCTTGAGTATTTAAATTCTTTTACCTATTATTAATGATCTGCTTAAGTCCTTTTCATGTTTAACTTGTACCATTTCTTAATATTAAAAGATTCTGGTATTTTTAATGGTAATTATCTGTCTTACCCATTTAAATGGGTATTCAAATTCAGAAGCCATGGAAATCATGGCTGCCCAGAGATAAAGTGAAATACCATCACCATTTCCAAGGAATTGAAATGTAAGCATGTATGTAGAGCTTGTGTAATTAACTAGTAGTTTCGGTCAACAAAGGAGAGAGAGCAATTTACAAAAGAATCTAAAAACTTTAAATTCAGAAATCCAAGTCTCAAAGAGCCACTGGCTGATTTTTTTGAAGTTTCTAAACTCTCCAGCAGAAGAGTGAAGGGATTTCAGGCAATCAAAACTGCTGACTGAGAATTCAGAGGAAGAATCGGACATGAGCACTCTGGAATTGTGGGCAAGCACGTTATTTCCAAAACAAAAAGAAAAGGAATACTTGTGGCACCTTAGAGACTGACCAATTTATTTGAGCATAAGCTTTCGTGAGCTACAGCTCACTTCATCGGATGCATACTGTGGAAACTACAGAAGACATTATATACACAGAGACCATGAAACAATACCTCCTCCCACCCCACTCTCCTGCTGGTAATAGCTTATCTAAAGTGATCACTCTCCTTACAATGTGTATGATAATCAAGGTGGGCCATTTCCAGCACAAATCCAGGTTTTCTCACCCTTCCCCCCCTCTTCCCCCCCCCCCCCACAAACTCACTCTCCTGCTGGCAATAGCTCATCCAAACTGACCACTCTCCTTACAATGTGTATGATAATCAAGGTGGGCCATTTCCAGCATAAATCCAAGTTTAACCAGAACGTTTTTTGGGGGAGGGGGTAGGAAAACCAAGGGGAAATAGGCTACCTTGCATAATGACTTAGCCACTTCCAGTCTCTATTTAAGCCTAAATTAATAGTATCCAATTTGCAAATGAATTCCAATTCAGCAGTTTCTCGCTGGAGTCTGGATTTGAAGTTTTTTTGTTTTAAGATAGCGACTTTCATGTCTGTAATTGCGTGACCAGAGAGATTGAAGTGTTCTCTGACTGGTTTATGAATGTTATAATTCTTGACGTCTGATTTGTGTCCATTTATTCTTTTATGTAGAGACTGTCCAGTTTGACCAATGTACATGGCAGAGGGGCATTGCTGGCACATGATGGCATATATCACACTGGTGGATGTGCAGGTGAACGAGCCTCTGATAGTGTGGCTGATGTTATTAGGCCCTGTGATGGTGTCCCCTGAATAGATATGTGGGCACAGTTGGCAACGGGCTTTGTTGCAAGGATAGGTTCCTGGGTTAGTGGTTCTGTTGTGTGGTATGTGGTTGTTGGTGAGTATTTGCTTCAGGTTGGGGGGCTGTCTGTAGGCAAGGACTGGCCTGTCTCCCAAGATTTGTGAGAGTGTTGGGTCATCCTTCAGGATAGGTTGTAGATCCTTAATAATGCGTTGGAGGGGTTTTAGTTGGGGGCTGAAGGTGACGGCTAGTGGCGTTCTGTTATTTTCTTTGTTGGGCCTGTCCTGTAGTAGGTGACTTCTGGGAACTCTTCTGGCTCTATCAATCTGTTTCTTCACTTCCGCAGGTGGGTATTGTAGTTGTAAGAATGCTTGATAGAGATCTTGTAGGTGTTTGTCTCTGTCTGAGGGGTTGGAGCAAATGCGGTTGTATCGCAGAGCTTGGCTGTAGACGATGGATCGTGTGGTGTGGTCAGGGTGAAAGCTGGAGGCATGTAGGTAGGAATAGCGGTCAGTAGGTTTCTGGTATAGGGTGGTGGTTATGTGACCATTGTTTATTAGCACTGTAGTGTCCAGGAAGTGGATCTCTTTTGTGGACTGGACCAGGCTGAGGTTGATGGTAGGATGGAAATTGTTGAAATCATGGTGGAATTCCTCAAGGGCTTCTTTTCCATGGGTCCAGATGATGAAGATGTCATCAATATAGCGCAAGTAGAGTAGGGGTGTTAGGGGACGAGAGCTGAGGAAGCGTTGTTCTAAATCAGCCATAAAAATGTTGGTATACTGTGGGGCCATGTGGGTACCCATAGCAGTGCCGCTGATCTGAAGGTATACATTGTCCCCAAATGTAAAATAGTTATGGGTAAGGACAAAGTCACAAAGTTCAGCCACCAGGTTAGCCGTGATGTTATCGGGGATAGTGTTCTTGACGGCTTGTAGTCCATCTTTGTGTGGAATGTTGGTGTAGAGGGCTTCTACATCCATAGTGGCCAGGATGGTATTATCAGGAAGATCACCGATGGATTGTAGTTTCCTCAGGAAGTCAGTGGTGTCTCGAAGGTAGCTGGGAGTGCTGGTAGCGTAGGGCCTGAGGAGGGAGTCTACATAGCCAGACAATCCTGCTGTTTGGGTGCCAATGCCTGAGATGATGGGGCGCCCAGGATTTCCAGGTTTATGGATCTTAGGTAGTAGATAGAATATCCCAGGTCAGGGTTCCAGGGGTGTGTCTGTGCGGATTTGATCTTGTGCTGCCCAGCTTGATTATCATACACATTGTAAGGAGAGTGATCACTTTAGATAAGCTATTACCAGCAGGAGAGTGGGGTGGGAGGAGGTATTGTTTCATGGTCTCTGTGTATATATAATGTCTTCTGCAGTTTCCACAGTATGCATCCGATGAAGTGAGCTGTAGCTCACGAAAGCTTATGCTCAAATAAATTGGTTAGTCTCTAAGGTGCCACAAGTACTCCTTTTCTTTTTGTGAATACAGACTAACACAGCTGTTACTCTGAAACATTTCCAAAACAGTCATTGCTTAATGGAATGGAATCAAATCAAGGTGTGAGGTAGAGCAGTCACTTTAACTATAGTAAATGTAGGCCTCATAAGGTAATTAAAAGACTTGGCTAAATAGTTACAGGCACTTCATTGCGTGAACTTGGAAGAAGGTTTAAGATGAGTGGTTTTGGAAGCACCAGTTTATGGCTGCTTTAATTGAGAGTTAAGCCACTTTAAATCACTTTTTTGTAACTTATGATCAAAAGATTATCAGAATAGGAAAAAGTCAGAAGGGTGGGTTCACTTCCTGTAATAGCCCTTTGGAAGCACCAGTTTATGAAACAGAACCAGAGTTCAAAAAACCTGTTGATTTGGCTGCCTCTTAAGAAACAGATACATTGCCATGCTACTATACAGTATAGCATGAAAAACAAGCGAAGAAATTAACCACTGTGCTATATTTTCAAAGTTCTGCAACTTGACTTAAAGATAAGTGAAACTGTTAGCACTTCACTGTCAGAGTTGTTTAAGATTGTGAAGAGGTACATGTTATCTGCAAGGCTGTGACCATGAGATTTCAGTATTATGTACAATCCTCACTTGGTGCAATACCTCATCTGAAAGATAAGAGGATGCCATCAAATTTCAATCTATATAATTGATGGCATTGATAACTGGTCATTTTGAGTTTGAAGCTTGATATTAACAAACTACTTGCATTCCCATTAGGAACACTTAGAATTTACAGCATCACATTTTAACAATCCATCTGGAACTTCAGCTGCACAGACAGAAAATACCCCTTTAGGAAGGGCACCCTTTTTTGGATGCAACTTTGAGAGAATACTCCTTACTCAAAGCTCATTATTTAACCAAATGGGTCCTAAAGTTCCTTGGTCTGGGTTTGCTCAAGAAAAACCTGACGTTCATGCCAAGGAGTGGACTTGTTTGGGGTATGGAGGGTTTTAAGCAGTATTCCCGTTGGTGGAGGGTAGAAAACAAATGATCCAGGTAATAGCCCTTTGCATTACCCTGTCCTGTTAAAAGAAAAGGAGGACTTGTGGCGCCTTAGAGACTAACACATTTATTTGAGCATAAGCTTTTGTGAGCCACAGCTCACTTCATCGCTAGTATCTACATTCTTTGCAGAAGCCATGAGATGAGTTGCCTTTTATGATTGGAGACGCTTTCATTAAACTTAGTACCTGCTGGAGCTGACCATTTCATTTATTATGGCTGAACTCTCCAGAGGTACTGAAGCAGCTTGTACAGCTATCACCTTGAAATCCTGTCCCTTTGGGCTATTGACCATGTTGTGTATCACTCCTCGATGTATGTCTAGCCTTTAGTTTGGGCGGTTGGCATTCTGAATCCAATCCTCCTGCCAGCTGATGAACAAACATATCTCACAACAATATAAAACTCTGTCCTTTCAGATTAACTTCAGAGCTCAATATTTCATTTTTTGTAGGGCTGTTTTGAAATCACTGCTAGCAGAATCACACTTCCTTTTGGTGCCTCTCCACAGGTTCTCCAATACCACAGTCTCAATCACCGCAGTCCCTCTTGATGGGAGCCAGGCTGCAGAGTGCTCCAACTCTAACAGATATCTACCAGAACAAACAGAAGCTTCGAAAGCAACATTCAGACCCTGTATGCCCATCATATGCAGGGTATGGGTATAGCTACTCTCCACAGCCAAGTAGGCCAGTCAGCCTGGGAACATCACCTACAAAACATATGGGATCATCACCTAGGAGCTCAGACTGGCTGTTTAAAACTCCATTACCAACAATTATTGGCTCTCCCACTAAGGTTTGTTAAACTTAAACTTAATTCTGTCTGAAAAACATTGTTACGATATAGTATTTACCTACAGCTATCTCAGTAACTGAGAGTACTCGCTTGTATGCTAACCAGATTCAATGCTTGTTTAGGCAACTGCTCCTTTCAAGATACCGAAGACTCAAGCATCCTCAAACTTGCTGGCCTTGGTTAGTCGTCAGGGTTCGGCGGATGTCCCATTGCAGTCTAAAGACATGACTGACCCAAGGGACTTCACACACTTCCACTCGACACAAGGAAGTGAAAAACAGGCAGTAGAACAGCACAGCAAGGCTCCATTTGGCAGGTAGAAATCATATCTGTTTACAAACTGCAGACATTGTGTAGGCATAATTTGTCTCAGAACAGCATGGCAGCTCTATAAACCAGAGTGCTGTTGCATGCAATTTATAGCCTGTGGTTTGTTTTGAGATATTTCTTGTTATGGAGACATTGGAGGTTAGTGTGTACCACAGAAACCTCACCTGCAGTGTAAAAAAAAAAAAAGTGTTGACTTCCTAGACTGCTTCACCGTATTGCTGTTAAGTTCCCTTTTATTTGTTTTGATCATCTAAATTTGGAGTTCTAGTCCCCACCATTAGCCTCTTTCCAGTTTTTACTTCAGAATTCTGATAAACTTAATGTGGCTAAACTTGAAATACCCTCTTAACCTGTGGGGTATTTGCACAATTGTATTATTTCAGGAAGTTCAGTGTTGATACTACAGAGAATTCTTGAAATCAGACGTGTAACATCTCCCAGAAAGCCCCCCTCAGTTGTGAGGTGCAGAGGAAACTACATTGAGAATTTTTTCCATTTTCATTTGCTTTTCTGTGTAGATCTGTCAGTACTGGGAAGTTGTCAGATCAACAAGCGAAGACTATCCTTGGTGGCCAGTTATATCAGGGCAGCACAGACAGCCTCAATACTGAGCGACCAATGGATACAGGTAAAGAACAGATTAATTCGGGTATTATTTTAGTTTAAAGCCTACAACCAAATTATCGTTCCATCAGTTTTAGGAGATTTTATGGACATTCTCACTGGTTAGAGTGGTTGCTGTGTCACGAACACTAATGATGGTTCTGATAATACTTTGACACAAACATTAACTCTTCAGAAGATTTCTGCATGTGTATGTTGAATATCTCTATAAAGCACCATATATAGTTGGGCACTGTCTGTAAATAAGAGCATCCCAGAACTGCCCTGATGATAAAAATATCAGAACTGTGTATGCTCATTTGGGGTTTTTTTCACTACCTCTGTTGCAACTCCATCTTCTTATTCCAGCTTGTTTTTCCCATGGAGATTAGTTTCCAACGTGCTGGCTTGTCTTATCCTCTACGGCTAGTGGTTGTGCCTTCCATAAGCCAGCCAACAGAGGATGCTATATCAACCTTATGGCTAGAATTCCCAAAGTTTGTTTTTTTTTAAACCAGGGGGCTATCCAGGGAGGCCTGATTTATTTATTTTTTTCAGCCTCCTGCGCTGCCTTTTTGTCTTATTTTCAATAGCATCTATTTCCATAGGGTCTAAGCACTGTCTCTGGGTTTTCAAAAGTCATCTCCAGTTCTCTTCCCCGAGGAGAAGAGTTTAGAGCTAAGAGCAAATTTAGTTTCAAGTGGAACTTGGAAGGAGATGTGAAAAGCTAAGGGTGCATCTTAGTTCTGATTGTGTTCAGCTAAGTGGGCCCAGCACTACTTTCGGCATGTGGTATTATTTGCTGTCAGACTTCAAAGATGCCCTCGTTTTTCCCCAGTCTAGTCCAAAGTCTGGCTCTGTTTCAGAGAGTGGTGTATATTATAAGGACTAACATACCATGTAAACCTTTTATTCCAGCTCCAGCAGGGGCCTGTGGAATTGCAATGGCACTTCCTTCCATAGGAACTGGAGCAAGTTCTAGGGCAGTAATGTTTACTGTGGGTTCCCCTCCAAATAGTGCTACCCCTCCTACTTGCACCCATATGGTCCTCAGAACTAGAACAACTTCAGGTAAGACACCCCTAAAACAATGCATCTTTGGCAAATGTAATGTCTAAATTTGTAAGCTCTTTGGAATGGGGACCTGATTCTTTGTGTGTGTTTGTAAGGTGCATAGCACAGTAGGGCCTCAGGACAATGCTGTAGCAAGTGTTAAACCATAATCAGGACTAGAGAGGAATGTCAGTCTGTCCTCTGACTTTTCTCTCCATAAAAGAGGGATGAAGCTGTTAGTTCAACATTCTGTAGTATACATTTGTGACAGTCTACGCCATGTCTGTGATGGGATCTAACGTTGTTTCAGATGGCATACACGGTTGTTTGTTCCAAGATACAAAAAAGTAGATTTTTAACAATAATAATAATGCACAGGGTTTGGAAGCATACTGGATTCCAGCACACCTTAGTGTGTGCTTTGAAATATAGACGCCAACAGGCTAAATGCCTTCCTCCATTTGAAGTGTGGATGGCCAGCATATCTGCATAAGGGCTTTTTTGTGAACTTGATCCAGTCTGTTGAATTTGACTGGGTACCTACAGTCAGAATCCTTGTCAGCCAATCACCTTTTCTTCTCACAGTGCCCATTTTATAAATCTTCACTGTCCAATAAGGAATGCCACTTAGGTACTGGACAGACGGTATAAAGCATAACGAAAAACTCCCCCTGGTGAATTTAGGTGACTTCTGCTTTATCCTGGACCAAGCTGTTTGGACTGAGTGTGTTTTATTTTTCCTATAGTTGGATCAAACAGTTCTGGAGGGTCTCTCTGCTCTACTAGTGGCCGTGTATATATGGGCTCCCCTCCCGGTATTTATATGGGGTCATCTCCTCCTGGAGCAGAGGCAGCTCCAAGTCTGAAGTACATGTCTTACGGTACTTCACCTCCCAGCTTAGAGGGTTTTATCACTTTTGAAGCTCCTGAACTGCCTGAGGAAACATTAATGGAGGTACAGAAAAATTAATGTTTTGTCATGTTTAATGCCAATAAACGAGTACTTAGAAATGATGGAAATAAGGCTGAGGATCTGCCTGAGTTCTTGAGTTCCTGCTCTTGGTATTAATAGTGTGTGTGTTGCACAGTGTTGCTGAGATGCTGACTATTCTCCAGATAGCTGCCATGTATTTGCCACATGGCCTATTGTGATTAAATTGTCTTCTCCTTTCCTTCTGGCAGAGAGAACATACGGATACACTGCGTCATCTGAACACGATGCTGACTTTTATAGAATGTGTACTGGACCTGACAGCAATACGGGGAGGAAACCCAGAACTGTGCACCTCTGCAGTGTCATTGTATCAGATTCAGGAGAGCGTGGTGGTTGATCAGATAAGCCAACTAAGCAAAGAATGGGGGTAGGTATTTGGCTAAGTAGTTGTTCTAGAATTAGTGAATTTCAGATCAATTCGTATGTCTGCGCATGACCGTCCTCGTTCTGACTTTGTCAGAAGTGACCTTTCTGCTTTAGGGAATGTTTGGTGGTAGTATGAACATTTTTTTAACAACTGAAAAGCAAAAAGGCCCAGAAACAGCGTAGCAGAGGAAAGACTGAAATGGGCCGGCAGGTGAATAACTAGGAATCCTGGAAAAGGGAAAGTGATGAGGGGTGGGGGCTTGTTTCTTTTTCTCTGAACTGTCAGATGAGAGGAGGGCGAGGCTGGTGGCTGCTGCCTAGAGCAGTGTTACACTTCGTCATGCCTGGGAATCTGAGCTCCAGTCTTCACATCCTCAGTTATGGGGAAAGGGGAGCTCTCTGCATGACTCCATCAGTAACTATCTCTGGCTGACCAGGAGCGGCGATACTGAGCTCCAAAGGGAGTCACATCTAAGCCTCTGTCAGAGAATCAGCTCGGTCCTGATGTGAAACCTTTAGAAGTGAGGAGAAATAAGGTGAAAATGCTGGTGATGGGAGTGGAAATTTCAGTTGTTTCTCCCTTCCTGCAAAAAAGAAATGGTGTGTGTGATGGTCCCAAATGTTGGAATTATGAAAGTAACCCCTGGGGTGGGGAGAGTGTGTGAGGACACTCGAGAAAAGTGCAAGCAGGGGCTTTCTGGAAGGACATTGGCCTCATGTAATTAACCTACAAACAACAAATTGGGTTTCTTCTATTTTGTGCATGAAAACAAAGTTTAGATGTGCACTCTCTCCTGGCCAGAGAGATGGGTTCTCTCACAACCAGTGCTGCACAGAGCGCCCGGGGTGCTTTGTCATTTTTGTACACCTGTTTCCTCACTCCCGACAGTTATTTCTTGTCAGCACATAGTGTGGGGAGCGTCTGGCTGTGGGTTGAATATCTTCATTTGAAAAAGAAGAAAATCTTTAAACATCAGACATGCTAAAATTATTTTTTTCCAGACAAGTAGAGCAGCTCGTGTTGTATATGAAAGCAGCACAGCTACTAGCATCTTCTCTGCATCTGGCCAAAGCACAGATCAAATCGGGAAACCTGAACCCATCCACTGCTGTTAAACAAGGTATATGCAGCCATTGTTTTGGGACACTGATTTCCTTTGCTTGTGACTTATTGACATTTCTTTGGCCCATCAGTGAAAAGAATGAAGTTGAAACATTCAGGATCTCACTGTGGCCAGACACCATATGCCTTTTCTGCCTGCAGCTGTACTAGTCAGTCAGGAAACCTTGACTAAATCAGCTGCGCAAAGAGGTGTCTTAGCGCTTTCCAGAACTGACCGTGCTTATTGTACTTCTGGAGAGAGAGAACTGCAGACACAGAATTGCTTAATTACTATGACAAAAAGATGGTGATAGTGGTTAGGGAATGGTTGATTATTAATATGAAGTGAAAATTATTTGACATGCTCTCCCGACAGCAAAAATGACACAGTAGATGGTAAAATAAAACTACAAAGATAAACAGACTTACTTGATTAGAAAGCTACCCTGTAAAGTTGAATTTAAATGTTTTAACCTCTTCTTAACACTGACTTTCTCCAGTTGTCAAAACTCTGAATGAACGATATAAATTCTGCATCACCATGTGTAAGAAGCTGACAGAAAAGTTGAATCATTTCTTCTCTGACAAGCAAAGATTTGTAGATGAAATCAACAGTGTAACTGCAGAGAAACTCATCTACAACTGTGCTGTGGAAATGGTAAATCATTCCTTTCATCTGTGTTTAAGGTATTGAGATCAGTAAAAGTAGTAACACTTGGTGATGGGCACAACCTCCTCTCACGTGTCTCTAATGTAACCAGACAGCACTGCATGTGTGGCCTTAATCCTGTTCATGCCTGGGCTGATGTAATCTTCCCCCAGATCATTTCTGAAGTTCCTCGCTGATACGGTTGCTCTGAGGTTTTCCCCCACATCAGCAGCTTTTGTATATAGATGCTACAAAATGCACTGCTAAGCTATACAGTCCATGATGGGGTTCTGTGTGCTGGAGTATCACACAATAAAGCTTACTGCAGCACAGAAACAGAAGACACACACAGCTTCCCAATCAACTGGTTTTAGTTTCGGGAGTTGTTTAGAGTGGGGGGACTCCTAGGTTGGAGAAGCATGTCAGCAGGTCTATGCAAAATAAAAATGTTAATCAAGAAATATGGGGAAAAGGTATCTGTGTATCTGACAAGTTTTGAGTACACAGATATTTGGATAATCCCAGGAACAAGGTGCAGCAAGTGTATCGCATTAGGAGACTGACTTACCTTTCAGATAAGGGGAAGTTCTGGTGAAACGGAATTGGATAAATAGTGGTGTTAGATGTAAGATCTTGGCAAGTATCCACTGTACTTAACCTTCATGATTCAGTAGCCACACACAAATTAGCTTGTCTCCCTCACAAATAAAATAAGCTTGATAACAGGTGTGTATATGTGAGTAGTTACAATTTGAAATGTACGTATATATTGTACCATGCTTAATAGTAAAGGAACATAAAGCATTTCACATCTATACATGCAGGACTCTTTTCACCTAATGCCACACAAACTTACTTTCCTGTAACTTCTCCATAAGATTATATTAAAAATTATAAAACCAGACCAGTATATTTAAGGTACAGAAGCACTGTTAATTAGTATCCACAGAGTGATGCTCATTTATCAGTCAGTTCTCCGAGACAACTTTTTATAATTGTATTTGCTTAGAACAATTCATATAGCTTATGTTAATGAATGCTTCCAGGTTCAGTCAGCAGCACTAGACGAGATGTTTCAGCAGACAGAAGATATTACATTTCGATACCACAAAGCAGCCATGCTGCTGGAAGGACTGACTAAGATACTGCAGGACCCTGCAGATATAGAAAATGTTCACAAATGTAAGTTATTTTGGAGAGTGTACTTTGTGTACCTTGGTAGTAACTGAAAATTCTGGAGAGTAAAAAAATTGATCCTGTACTTCTCTTCAAAATGCATAAAGTGTTTCTTTACTATAAAAATAGCAACATTTGGCTGTGAAGAACAGAATAAAAGGATCTAACATTTTGGGTGAAATCCTGGCCCAGTTGAAGTCAATGGGAGCTTTGCCATTGACTTCGGTAGAGCTAGGATTTTACCTCCAGTATTGTTTGCCAATCCATGCAAAGCCTCTTCACAAGGCAAATCCTGATCCATGCATCTCAAGGCACAAAGCCATTCACAGTATTGCACTTGTAGCGGAAGCTATTACTGGTGACTGAGACAAGAGTTTTTAAAACATAAGAACTCAGAGGAACAAATCTATGTTCCAAAAGTGGAAAACTGGGAAAATGAAGGGCAAAAGTAGATTTGTAATAAATTCAATTTAAAAAGTAAATCCGAAGGATAAACGCTGGACTCCTGAAACAAGACTAAACACAAACAGTGGGTAAAAATCATTGTGCTGAGCTTTGTGTTTAACTTTCTTAATAAAATCCTCTGAATGCAGATGAACTTCCTTTGTCTGATATTTATTATCTGCCTTGTATATTTAACTCATGGGGGGGGGAGGCACCTATAGTGTAAGATGAGCACTTACATTTGTATATATTTTAAATATATATAAATCTGTAATTTCATGATTAGGCATAGCCTTTAAAAGCAGCAAGCATGAGAGGAGTAGCCAGTTTGGATGGTTTTCAAATGCTCGTCCTTAGCTGATGCTGCTACATAACCTGAAGAGCCATGTCTGTTTTGATGCAATGATTTTATTCTTTCTGCATTGAAATTAATTTACGCTTGATGTGTTCAGAACTTGACTGTAACTTTATAATTTGTGGTTTTTTTCAGATAAATCTAGTATTGAGCGACGGCTCTCTGCACTTTGCTATAGCACAGTGGCTGTGTATGAACACTAGCAGTATCCCAAGGACCAGGCGGTGTGAACAGAAGGGACCACTCAGTGACATTGTACCTTTTTTTTTTTTGCTACAGCTTAATTGTTGTCATTGTCCCACTGCTCTGTGGAAGACAGTTTTTAAAGTTCTGTGGTGACTACCAAAGAAACAGCAGTGAAATTCAAAGAGGAAAAAATCCAAAAGTACATTTATCGAAAATCTGCCTTACTGATACAGTCACTCGTCCCTTTTTCCTCCTAGCAGCAGAATTTAAAAGAAATCACTCTTCACTTTCTAACTGAACTTTGTACATGTACTTTCAACTACAACGATCAATTTTATTTTCCTTACTAAGGACTATTCAGAATGGATCCTTCTTCACAAAGTATGCAAAGCTGTGTTTCTGTAGGGAGATTCCACTCAAAGGTTTGTAGAAGACTGTTTTTTAATTGCCAGTATCAGACTGTTGAATGAAGGTATGAAATTCCAAATGTATAAACCTGCAGTTTGAAGCTTTTTTGGCTAAGCTTGTTTGGATCCAAGCTTACATCGTGTAAATACAGCTCATCAGTGAATAGAGGAAGGATGGGAAGTAAGTCCCTTTTAAAGAAGGAGAGGAAGAGGTCAATGGAAGAAATTTTGCTCCACCTCTTCAAAATCCTCAAACAATTTTATCAGCTGATGTGGATACAACTTGATGCTCTTCTTCCAAAACAGTTTGTATTGCACTAATTTACTAAAGCAACTGTACATTCATTTTTGAAGAACTATTAATTTAAAAAAAATGAGAAAAGGCACAATGGACTCAGCTGAAAAAGTTTTATTTCAGTGTATATAAAATCCTTTTCAGAATTTCCAATGTAGCTTCTAGAAGACTTTCAGACAAACTGTAAAAACTTGTATTCATGTGAACCTTTCCATTTTATACCTATTTATCTAATACTTGAGTAACTACTGCTACAGACTTTCTCAGTAATGGAAATGTTTTGAGTTGCTGGTTGTTTGCTTTCAAAATAGGTTTGGTTGCATCTTTTGTTGTGCGTGCAGTATGTGCATTATTGCCTGCAGTCTCTGTGAGTATAACAACAGCTCTCTGAATCCTCTTCCTTGGGCAGTATTAAAACAAATACTGTAAACTGAGAGGCTCTGTTAGGAGCCGTGTGAGACTAGAAATAGGTTGGGAATTGGGATGCTGATTTAGTGATGTGGGATTTCTACATACAGTGCGTGAAAAATCAGGGTATTTGTGTGTGCATTTTTAGGGAGAGGTGGGAAGCTTCCCATAGCCTCATAGGCACTTATCATTTCAAGCATCCCTTCAGATCATCAGAACAGTAATTCACGAAGTATTTAGGCAGATCATCTTCTCTGGAATGGTTCCTATATTTTACTTTTGGAAGTTTTTTTGGGGGGTTACTCAACTGCTTGAATACTTGAATAAACCATTCTCCAGGACAAAATCATTTTAATCCTCTTTTAGATACCGTGGTCTGAACTATTTTACAAAGTTGTACAGTTCTCATGCATCAGTATTGTTTTAGTGTACTGATAACCATGTGTTTCCTTTTCTTTGACAAAGTAATGTACTTTTACCCTTATTTATCTGTATGAAATTCCAACAGTTAATTTGAAAGTGTTTATTTATATAATATTTGTATTTTTAGGTCTTTAATACAGTGTTTCTACCTCTCCTTTGTAACTGCATGCATTATTCTTGAAACTAGGTAATAACTCACTGAACTGTTGCATAATAGCCTTTTTATTATGGCCTGTATAAATGTATATTCAGGTAAAATAAAGACTGACACCAGATGTGTTTCTATGGTACAACCTTAGTTTGTATCTTGCACTATAATTGGGGACTCTTATATTCAAAAAACACACTGCAATATTGGCTAGTGTTTAAATCAGGGACTGAACAGGCCCTGGAGATTGAATGTGCTTCACAGGCCAAGAGGTGCGGCTGGCAGCAATCAGCTGAGGCATGTTGGCAGCGCAGCGTGATGGAGCTTGCATTGCTGCTTGTGCTCAACCTCTTTGGTGACAGAATGGTCTCCAGCATTTGCTTTAAGCAGTTACCTTTCCTTAAAGCAACAACCTGTTAACCCTGTTTTTTTTAAAAATGTCATGGAGTTGAAAACTAAGATGCTGAACAGATTTTTGGATAAGAGCTGGAAATCTTTCAGTGAGATGCCTCTTAATTGCCTTTAGCAAGGAGGCTCAGTGTTCGAGTTGCTAGAAACACGTGTAATTACATACACCTGATAGACGGGCTGGTTCTAAATGACATTTCTGCCTGCTAAAAGTTGCAAAATTTAGTTTTCCATTGTGCTGCTGAAGCTGCTTCCCCAGTTGAGTGTGGTGGAGTAGCTGGGAAAGGGCTGTTTTTTCTTTGCTGTACTAGCAGGATTTTCCAGCATTTACCAGAAAAAGAAAAAAACTGCTCAGAACTAGACCCTAATTATAAAAGAAAAAGGAAAGGGAGGAGCACAGTGTGCTGCCGGAATATCTGAACATGCCTCTGGCCCTAATACAAAGGTCTGGGAGATAGTCGACTTTTCCCAAGAACTCATTGTCATCTTCCACAGAATTCAGGCTCTCTCTCTCTCCCTACTCTCCTCCTGCCAACAGTCTACAGCTGCACAAACAGGAGGGAGAAGAAAGGGCCATTCTTGTTCTCTGGTTTTCAGGAGGAGGAGATGACCAGTGTTGAACATGGCCTGTCTTCCTATGTAAACTTTCAACACAGATTCTCCTAGCTCCAGCTCTCTGTATTGAACAGCAGGTATCTGATTCTGCTAGAAGCTTTTCTCGCCCTTTAAAAAAACAGAAATCAAGGGGAAACATTTCACCCTTCAGTGCTGTATTTCTTATTTGAATGCAGTGGATTTTATCTCCCTTAAGAGGATCATGTTTAGTGCTACCTACATTTTTCTCCTCTCCACAGTGCATAATGTCCACTGAGCATCTTGAAAACCTGTTTACATTCTGACTTTGTTATTTTTAATAGTGGGAAAGCTGAATTCCTTTCCTTTCCTCTGGTGCAGACAATGAATTCTGGTTAAATTCATTGTGTAGATTGCATCAAAACAGATTCTTTCAACCCATCAGTGAGATCTCAAAAGATTCTCTTTTCCCTTCCTGTGCTGCATTTTAAGTTAGGTCACATCTGAGGCACTGATTATTAAGTCAATTGATATTTTGAAAAGTATCTTCCAATTCTTTGATTTGCATTTCAGAGAGGAGGGGGAGATTGAGGAAGAGGAAAGACAAGACTCCATTTGCCCAGCAGGACAGAAGAGGGGGGCAGCTTTTCTCCTCTCCTAGTACAAAGTTGGATGCTGCTGTTTTCAGAGCCTGTTGCTGCTTTGAGCATTGGACAGCCAGGCTGACACGAGACCTCATTCCTTTGTAGCTCAATCTCCCCTTTTCCCTCCTTCATCCTTAATTTCCTTTCCTTTGAAGTCTGCTTGACACTATCTTCTCAAATGGCCAAAATTTCCTTGGCTGTTTTTAAACAGTCTTCTTTTATCCTAAACTACATCCTCTCTAATGCCTCAGCCTTTACTTGAACTAATAAATGCACAGGGCATATGCTTAGCTACTCCACACCCTAGAGCAGCGAGGCCTATCTGAGTATCCCCTTCACTAACATCTCTTACTCAGTAGGAGCCCAGTCTAGCTAAATGTTGGCACTGCCTTTTGTAGGCAGCAGACTCTCCCGTCTTCAGCTGAAAGCGAATTGAATGCAAACGCTGCTGAGTCTTGTTCAAGTCTTTGCACCAGTCACTTCTCTTTTTTTGCTTGCTTTCACATTTTCCATCGCTCCAGCTATGTCTACAATGCAGCCTACAGATTGTTGCTTTGTATGACTATGTGCTGCTCTCACAAACATGAGGTCAGCCTCTGCCCTCCAAACTATTGACACCATAAAATGAACTGAGCTGCTTTTATTCATTTAGGCTCTTTAAAGCCTCTTTCTTTTCAACAGCAATTTCAGAAGCTATTCCAGACTCTCCTTTATCTCCATGTGTATGCTGGCCAGCTTCCTGGATTTGTACCTTCTGTAACTACATCTCTTCCATCTTGTTGTGCCTCTCTGGCCTGGTTTTTGTGACTCTTTTAATGCACCCAGACAGTATGATAGACACCATGGATGCCAAGGGTAGCTCTATGCAGCAAAAGCTAGGCACAGGCTTGTCAACCCAAGCTAGCTTGAATCCAGCTGCATGGGTAACGAGGAGAGTGAAGACAACATTGGCTTCAGCACAAGCCCTGCACAGATGTGGGTACATACTTGGCTCCCCAGCCTTCACTCCTGTTCTTGTCCAAGCTAGCTAGATACAAGTTAGCTCAGGCAGGCAGCCAACATGTAGTTCTTGCAGTGTGGATGCACCCTTATAAATAGGGCCCTCCAAATTCACAGTCCATTTTGGTCAATTTCACCTATTTAAATCTGAAATTTCATGGTAGGGTAATGGCAGGGGTCCTGACCCAAAAAGGAGTTGGGGGGTGGGAGGTCGCAGGGTTGTTGTAGGGGGGCTGCAGTACTACCCTTACTGCTGCTGCCGATGCCTTCAGAGCTGGGTGGCTGGCGAGTGGCGGCCGCTGGCCGAGAGCCCGGCTCTGACGGCAGAGCCACTGCCAGCAGCAGCGCGGAAGTAAAGGTGGCCTGGTATGGTGTTGCCACCCTTCCCTCTGCGCTGCTGCCTTCAGAGCTGGGCCCTTGGTCAGCAGCCGCCCCACTCTGAAGGCGGCAGCAAGGGTGGCCTGGTATGGTGTTGCCACCCTTCCCTCTGCGCTGCTGCCTTTAGAGCTGGGCCTTTGGTCAGCAGCCGCCCCGCTCTGAAGGCGGCAGCGTGGAAGTAAGGGTGGCCTGGTATGGCGTTGCCACCCTTACCTCTGCGCTGCTGGTGGGGCTCAGCCTTCAGACCAAGCTGCCGGGCCAACAGTCGCTGTTCTCTAGCCACCCAGCGCTGAAAGCAGCACAGTAGTAAGAGTGGCGATACCGTAACCCCCCTAAAATAACCTTGCCAACTCCCTTTTGGGTCAGAACCCCTTGTTTGAGAAACACTGGTCTCCTCTATGAAATCTGTATAGTCGAGGGTAAAAGCACATAAAGACCGGATTTCACGTCCATGACGCGTTTTTCATGGCCGCGAATTTGGTAGGGCCCTACTTATAAAAGACACAAATTGAGGATCACTGTCTAGGGTCTTGCCAAACTGCTCCAAAACCAAAGCATGTTCTCTCCCCTGGTTCCCCCGCAGGAAAAGGCTGTGAATGCAGATTGGATTTGCCCAGTGATCTCAAGTTGAACACGTTTGATTAACCAAAATTGGACATTTTCTATAGCTGATGCAGTTTCACAACAATTGAGATCATCCAGGAAGAGAGGATCCCTAGGGTAACTGGGACCCAATCCCTGTAAAGTTTTGTAGGTTGAAATCAACAGCTTGGATTGTATCCAGAAATATGTAGGAAGCCAGTGCAGATCATGGTGCATAGGTGTAACAAGATCCATGTGTGGCCAAATTATTTCATTTAATAGAGGCGTTGTTGTGGCTAAGTATAATAAAGTAATGTGTGAGGGACAGGGTTAAGTAGGACAGGAATGTAAGATTGACAAGCCTTTCTGAGTGATGAATATATATAAATATATTGGCAAAGTAAGGCTGCAATGCAAGGCTGAGGCCTGTAAGCTTTCAGCTTCGCTATACCAGGCCTAAGGAGGGCTAACATAAGTTGATGACCCAGGAATAACCCTGTACCAGGGTAAGAACTTTCTTATACTATTTATTTACTAAGTATTGACAGCTTTACCAACCCTTGCCATCTAAATATCACAAACACAACAATCATTACAAGAGTGAGCTTTTGTTTAAAGAGACAGTATACAGTCATCAGACCTCTGTTTATATTCTGGAGTGAGTGTCATTCCAACACCTATGCCATGTCATTTCTAGTGAGTTTTGTTAACAATATATAAGAACTCTCTTGAAGTTGGGTGATCTTAGGCTGTAGCCCCAATGCCGAGTGAATCCTATCTGCTGCTTAGAAAGGCAGCAGGGAACTCTGGGGTGAGGTCCTGCCTCTGAAAGGAAATATTTGGCCCCTTCTGGATAAGTTTTGGAACCACAGGTATCTGGAAGAACATGCTTGATGGACCCAAGAAATTACCACTTCACATCATGTGATACCAGGGAGGCAGTAGCTGGCAGTCGAGTGACTCCAACTTAGCCTGCGCTGTTACTGGACACAAGTCAAGTGTAGTTTTTAAGCTATCCCAGCAGAGTTAATTGTATCCATACAGTGCCAGCTACCAACATATATCCTCTGACGGATCATCTCAAACCTCGTTTTTTAAACACTACAAGAAGAAAGCTATAGACAGAAGCCAGTGCATATAGTAGCATGGAACTACAATGAAATGCATCTCCTATGAGCAGAATAAACTATGGGAATGGGGAGGTGGTTATAGAATTTGGATGGGACCAAAAAGTTTATACACCGAAATAACCAGTGAATGTTTGTAGCAAAACTGAACCTCCTGTAGTGAATTCACTAGCCAAACCCAACCCCCAGTTAGAAGGAGGCATCCTTTATTTTATTTGTTTCACTCTGAGGCAACAGGTTAGAGTAAAAATCCACAGAAAGAAACTGGTTACTCTCCTTTTTCACTCTGAAAAGGCCCCTGCTCTTCTCTCGTACCAGCCTGGCAATGACGCAGAGTGAGAAAATGCCAGTGAACTAGCCTAGTATTTGCAAGGGCCAGAGTTCAAGTCCAGGCCTGGTAAGCAATTGGAGCTATGGGGAGAAACGTGATGCGTACAGAACTGACATCCAACTGCCACACACTTCACACCAGCAAAGGGAAAAGTTCCATTAGAAGCTATTCCGCTCTGTGTTTAGGCAGCTGCAACTAAAGTGTTGCCTCCAGCAAGAGGACTTGAAAGGAGGCAAACTTCCCTTTTCAAAAGAATATTAGGAATACAGTGGAAAAGCTGTAAAAACCCTATACAATGCAGCTGGCCTTGGCCCAGCCCCAGTCTCCCAGTCCCTTGGGAACAGAATCCTTTTCTTCTTGGAGGATCACTGCACGGAGGGGATAGTTGGAGTAATTTCAAGCAGAGCGTGAGAACGTATTTGTGTCTCACCCAGGCGGTGCTTGTCTCTTGAATGTTTCCCACTAAACAAATTCATGTTTGTTCTGTTATGATGTAGCCTAACGCAAAGGAAGAAACTGATGCCTCAGAGGGATCTGTATATACATCACGGTGCTAGATGTGGTCTATCTTTCAGGCAGATCCCTGCCCTTTCTCTGCATATTGACTCCCTGCCCACTGCTGGACTGCGGTTTTGGTTTAACCCTTTGCTAAGAGCCTTTCCCAGGATGCTTTGCTTATTAGGGCTCTCCTAAGTCTGAGAGACAGCTCACTGCAGTTGTGCTTTGTTCCTTTGGCTTCCAACTGCTATTAGTTGTGGCTCCCTTCCTCCCAACTCAGCACTTGAGCTCCTTTTCTCCTTGTTTTTCTCTTTCCTCCCAGAAGAGGCCAAATGGTCTCTGTCTACGGAAGGTGTAGGCGATGTACACTAAAACATTGGCAGAGACGATGCTTAGAACTCCACCTCCCTCCAAGCTAATGGTGTGATGAGAGCCAGTGGGAGAAGGCTCTGTACCCTGCTCTCACACTCCTGAGCCATCCACTCCTTTGCCAAGCCATCTCGAGCAGCGTCTGGGAGTGGGAAAGAGAACAACACAGACAGGTTTGTTCTCCAAACCCTGTGCATGCCTGTAATTTATGGGCATGGAAGATGACAGTCTTGCTAATTGGTCCAAGGGGAGAAGATGCTAGAACAAAGTCTGGTGGGGGAGAGGGCTTCTCTCACGTTCAGTCGCTCAATAAAACCTGTCACCTGATGCCATAATTATAACACTGGGGACTAATGGCACCCCAGTAATGTCTGCCATACGATTCCTCTAGAGTTCAGTTACCTGTCCACAAACACCCCTTCTGCCTTGTTTCTTGGAGACTGAGTAAAAACAGACTATTCCCCAAGCTGCTAGCCATGAGAAACTACCATGAGCAAGCCCTCAAAAAGCCAGCATGTGTTCTTGTCATGTTCCAACTCAAGGATTCCCCCATTCTCCTTGTATCACATGTCCGTCTTACCAGCCTGCCACCCAAGGAGGGCTACACAGATCTCTAGAGATGCTGGATGCTTTCTAAATCCACGTCCCAGTAATCTGCAGTGGCTGATGCTTTAACAGCTCGAGGGGTCAGTGGGGAGGCACCTGGGGCCCTTCTCTTTCCCCAAGGACTCAACATGCTGCCTCTTTAGCATTCCAGTTGCTGGAAACCAGTGACTGAGCCCAACTGTCCCTCAAGGCATGGCAGAACATTAGTGTGGTGTCTAGCAGACAGGGCATTGGACTGGGAGTCAGGAGACCTGAGTTCTGTCCTTGGTTCTATCACATCACCTTTGTTTCTCTTCCCACCATTTCTCTGCCCTATCTATTCAGTTTGTGTCTCAGCCTGTGTGCAGGGCCAAGCATAGGGGCCTCAAGGCACTACTGTAATGTTAATAATATGCCTGGGCTAAAGGGTCAGTTATATTCCAAGGAACAGACTCGCTTGTTCAAGACACTCTGGGGAAAAACAGATAAGAAACAAACTCCCTTTTCTACTGCACTATCCCCTCTCTCTGAAGCATTGACTGCAAATGGGCACTTTACATGGCCTTCTCCAGAGGCCCATAATAATTGTCTGATCGGCGTGGGAAAGACTTTTGCTCCGCCTGCAGCAGAATTAGTTCCTTGTCTAATTTCCCTCCAATCTGTTTAAACTGAGGTGCCTGAATTCTGACAGGGCCTCTGGGGAGGGACGTTTGTGATGGTGCTCTGGGGATATATGTATTACAACAGGTCTGATATTGTAATCTTTATTCAGGTGAAACTTCCATGGAAGCCACGGTCTCAGCTACTCAGATCTTCATTCACTCTGAAGTCCTGTAGGGCGTTCTCTAAAAGCCAGCCCAGCCCTAGCTCAGTGACCATTCCTCTTAGTGCAAATCGCAGAATGTAAGCAGTTTCCTTGGCTTACAGATTCTCCATCCTGTGGAGCTGCTGGCAGTTGCTCCCGTCAATCTTTCCCACTCCAAGCTCTCTCCATTTGGATTTATGCAACGGCTTGTGCAATGCTCATGTGCAGACGTCCCCAGCCTGCCAGATTCATGAGCTAAGCCTGCTGACTGGACAGAGGCAAAGACTCCAGCTGGGTTGGCAGGAAGCAGCCGACTCTGCGTGCGGCATGGAATGACACTGATCCGGGATCCCTTTGCCCCACATAACATGGAAATGGGCCTGGTACCCTCTGAATAGAGAAATGGGAGAAGGGGGCTGCTTAGGCAAAGGAGCTATTAGGATCTGTGGCTTGATTGTTGTGGTCAGAGCTAGTCTCCAGGTGCTTTTCAATGTACTCACTACAATAAAAACCACAAAACCCTTTCCTGCCTCTGCACCCGGTCCCCTAAAAAAACAACTCACAAAATGTTAGATACCTTTGGAGCGTGGAGGGATGGAGGCAGGCAGCGGGAGCCAAAAGCCAGGGTGGAGTAAAGTTGTAGAACTTGGCTGGGGTTAGGCTGCTGCCCTGACTAGGGCCAGTAGTGAGATCAATGAGAGAACCTGTAGCACTCTACCACCACCTAGTGGGCAAGACTAACACAGGTTCCATGGCCCAACAACCCTAGCAAAGCTACAGCCATGTTAGGTTTGGTTTTGGATTGATCTACCTAGCATGTTGGCAACAAACGTCTCTGCCCTTTGAGGCACTAAGAATCTGGCCGCACTGCAGCAGCACAGCTGGGCCGCTGTAGCACTGTTGTGCGGACACTTGCTACAACCACGGCCGTTTTTTTCCTGTCCATGGAGGTAATCCACCTCCCCAAGAGGCAGTAGCTAGGTCTTCTATCGACCTGCTTGCCTCTACACTGGGGGTTAGGTTGACCCAACTGCTGCACGGGGCGCAAAAGTTTTCACAGCCCTGCACCATGCAGGTCAGGCAACCTAATCTGTAGGTGTAGACCTTGTCTAAGGCCCTTATCCACAAAGCTATTTCGGGTCCTAACTGGGCCTAATCTCCCCTTAACCTATGATTTTTCCATGCTAAATATGACAATGTGTAGTAACTGATGCTTTGGGGAGAATTTCAAGTAACCTTGGTATCCGAGAATTATAAATGAGCTGTTCAGACAGGGCACAGCAACAGAAAGCAAGTCAGCTCAGAAACTTACCTAAAGTAAGTCACGCCCTGTCCCAATTCTCTTCTGGATCGTTGGCATGCACTCTGAACGTGACTGAGTTAACGCACCTCTTTTTAACAAACATCCTGGCCAAATTTCAGTTAAGGTGATTACATGCTACTCCCTCACAAAACACGTGCATTTTCAGCTGTTTATTGGGAGTATTTACCTCCCATCAAAAACTATTGTATAATGTTGCTGTACATAGTTCACGGGCTTGTGTTCAACCCCCAGAGGTGGCTGCAACTCAGTGGTGGGTGTGGTCATCCATCTGTATAGACTCGGAGTTTCAATCAGTGAAGGACTTTGAGATCCATTGGGGTTAAAGATGGTGTACAAAGGTGAGTTACTAACAATTTTATGCAATAGGACCTCTTACATGAACATACAGCTCTGCTTCACACCAGCCTGAGGGGACTATGGAGTGCACTGGACTTGAGTCAATATGTTACATAATCCTAACTGGACTTTAAGTTAGTCTGCTCAGGCAGCTGCCTACTGGGGTGATCTTGTTTGAACAGGACTGGCAGGTTTCCCTAGCATTACAAAGGAACATGCCATACAGAGGCTGGGGACACGGAAAATTGAAAAAACACCCTATGCGACTTTGGCCAGGTGCTTCAAGCTCCTTACTCTGGCCTCGTGGCCCCAGCACATGTCAAGGCTCACCAAGGACAGGGAGGCACTTTTTGGCTATGTGGGGAAATCCAGGCATTCCTTGCCCCCGCCTGTGTTTTCACTGTACGTGGTTTAGGTGATTTATTGCCCAAAACATATTGGGAAAATTCCTTCCCTTTCCAGTCATGCACATAAGTGGATGCTGCATTCTCCAAGCCATTATGTGTCCTGTCTGTGGAGTGTCCACAAGCCTGTGGATTCCTCACAGCTTGGCTGCCTCACCGTCAGCCATCAAATAGAAGTCAGAGAAGCGTTTGCATATATTTTTGAACCATGTGAACAGATCAATATCAAATGGAAGCTGGTTCCAAGGCTCACTGCTTACAAAGGTCACTTGCCCTTTGCCCATACTACTCACTGGAAGTGATTTCTTTGATTTTCTTTGTTTTCAAAAACTGGGCAGAATGTCACACTGTTGAGAGCAATCAGCCACATGTAAAGAATCTCACAGCTTGTGAGAGGCCAGGGGAGAGCCTATTCTATATAGTGGTCCTCACATCCACGCTGCATTGAAGTCTTGCAGAATCTTTCTGCACAACATCTCTAAGAGATGGCCTTTCCTATCCGTCCACCCAGCCAAAATTGTCATCCAGGCTTTCATCATCTCAGATCCTGGTGATTGGAACACGCTTTTGTGGCCTTGACAAATGCAGTCTCGCCCTGCTCAGAACCATTTGGTTTGATGCTACAAGGATCGTTTTCCTAGCCTGTTGCAGTGACCGTGTCACCCTTCTCTTTGAATCCCTCCATTGGCTGCCTCTTTATTGCATCAAACATATGCTGCTTGTCTTTGCTTTCAAGACCTAGCCCCACCCCTGTCATCTCTTTTAGTCCATACTGAAACATCAGCTCCCGCCTCTGATCAGCCCTTGGTGCAGCCTCAATCACTCACTCATTCAATTTTCAAACACGCACTCGTGCTTGGGAGGAGCTCCCCGTAAACAGCCACAAAACGAACACATTCATTATTCTCCTTCAAATTGCTCCTTCAAATCGTGTGATGCCTACAAAACGATTGACAAGGGTTAGGCTCTTGGTGTGCTGAGACCACCGCCTGCCATGCTGACCCACTCTGTCTCATTGTTTCCATGGATTCCCCCACTGTCTATCTGCATCCATCTGTCGTCTCTTATCTTCTGTTCAGATTTGTTTGCTCTTTGGAGCAGGAGCCCATCTTTGTTGTGTGTTTGTATAGCACCTCGCACTGGGGCTGCGAGGTGCCATGGTAATACATATAATAACCTGCCTGACCTAGTTTGGTGTTAAAATATGTGGGAGGACTCGCTCGAGGGAGATTTTGTTTGTGCACCTGTCTGCTTTGGGAAGTTCATTCTTTCACCGGCCTGGCAGTCAGTCATTCAGAATGAAGCCGATGGGCATTGCCCAGATGGACTCTTCTCACATGATCTCAATGGAAACTACTTTTCCTTCAGGTTTCAGAGGAACAGCCGTGTTAGTCTGTATTCGCAAAAAGAAAAGGAGTACTTGTGGCACCTTAGAGACTAACCAATTTATTTGAGCATGAGCTTTCGTGAGCTACAGCTCACTTCATCAGATGTTTACCGTGGAAACTGCAGCAGACTTTATATACACACAGAAATCATGAATTTTTGTTTTGTTTCATGTATTTCAAGTATTGTTTCATGATTTCTGTGTGTATATAAAGTCTGCTGCAGTTTCCACGGTAAACATCTGATGAAGTGAGCTGTAGCTCACGAAAGCTCATGCTCAAATAAATTGGTTAGTCTCTAAGGTGCCACAAGTACTCCTTTTCTTTTTACTTTTCCTTCAAACCCTCTCACCCCCCAAAAAACAACAAAACCAAAACTGAAATGGAGAATTCAAAAGTTTATCTTTGAGAGCAGAAACCCCTTAGGAAACAGGTTTACAGATGACTGGATCAGATGTTGCTAGAGGTGTATGGAGATTCCTTGTAATCTTCCCTCCTCGAAATCATAACATTTCTTTCCTTTCCTGTCTTTATCTTCTTTACCCTCTCTGCCCATCCCCTCTTCCTTAAATCTCCTCTCTCGGACATAGGTGCAGTGAAAGAAAGTTCTCTGAGATGCAGCAAGGAAATCAAGTGAGATGGACTGAGACCTGGAGGGATTGGAGTTAAGATTTTAAGGAGAGAGGGAACTGAGATGTTGAGGAGCTCAAGGTGGGAACAGTGGCCCAGATCCTAAAAGGTATTTAGGCATCTAACTCCCATTAATTCCAGCAGGAGTTAGGCATTTAATACCTTTCAGGATCTGGGCCAATGTACTTTGGACTTTGTAGAATCTGCCAGAAACCACAGGCAAGAAAATAATTGGCAACTAAATATTAAAGGCCCACAATTACATATAAAAATGTGTGTGTGTGTTCTTGCAAATACTATACAGCTGACGCTGGGCTTGGGGCCAAATTTCCTTAGTGGGAGGGATGAAGTCAAAGTAGGGAGGTGTCTGGGGCACGGCTGTGTTCTTTGCCCTCATTGCTGTCGAGCAGTCCAGGGAGAAGCTGCGATTAAGGTAATGTCTTTTTATAACACGCCACTTTTGTTAAAGCTTAATAGCAAACTACCTACGCCCAGGGAAGGGGAACCACTGTGGGTATTTACTATGAAATACCTGCCCTTTATTTTCTCAGGCAAGGAAGAGTGCTTCTGGAGGAATAGCTTTCCTCCTCTTGCATAGGTATTTTCATGTAGTGGAAGCTACTTATGGTAAACTCTGACATACAAAGACATAGAATGAAATGCCTGTATTGTTTTAATAGAGTAGGCTGGGGAGAGAATGAAGTCTCCTTTTACAGTGAAGTTGTTCTGTAAACACAAATGGCTTCTTTATAACCAGGAGCTCCTATCCCTGTAAAATTTGCAATGATCAAGCTGTGTTTTGCAGTGTGGGTGCCCAGACACTAGAGTAAATGGTGCTACACTTCAAAACAAATTCATTCTTAATATTTACCATTTTTTAGTAGCATTTAAATAAAAGGGATGGGGGTTATGTTTAAATAAATTCCGGGAAAGAACGGAGGCAGGGCAGATTTCTCAGCTGCCCTACCTGACCCTGGGAAAGGGCAAGAGAGCAGCTGGTACCCCAGAGACCACTCTGAAATACACTGACATAGAGAGAATCCTATAGGTTGAGCAGCTGTGTTCTGTTTGCATGTTTTCCATAGGTTTTTTTCTATGATTTGTATGAACATAGGGTCCTTTGTTGCTCAGGAGTCCCTCTGCCCACTGCTACCTATTCCCCAACTGCACCCATAATCTTGTGACTTTACGATCTCAGAATTAATGAGCAGAGGATTAGTACCCTTGCCAACCGTTGCAGGGCACCGGCAGAGATGCCAGCTCCCTGGGATGGGTGTTCTAAACCTGGGCCAAGCTGCAGCTCTACCTGCTGGGAGGGTTGAACGAGCTGCATGTAAATGCCTATACACCTGTTTATTCAAATGAGCTCGACATGCTCTGCTAATATTGACTCAGGATCAGGACTGTACCAAGCTAAATGGGTCAAAGGGAACATGCCTCTTGGGCTGGCCATGCCCGAACCTGCAAGGGCCCTACTGTTGTTTACAAATTTGCAAAGTAATTTACCCCACACCCTAGACTGCAATGGCTCCTTCATTATCTCTTCCAACCTTGTCTGTCTCTACCTCCATCTCTCCTACACCTAGTCCCTCCCTTCCAGCCCAAATTCAATGCTTTGTCTACTCCTGATCTCGTATCCATTGTCATGGTGCTTCCCCAGGCCCCTACGTCCACCTCCCAGGTGCTGCACGTCAAGTGCCCCTGTTCCAAAGGACAGGTGAAACTGCACCTCTATGTGAAATACAGATCCAAACACTGTACGCTTTCTTTTGCTTGTTCTATATCATACCTGCTGCTCAGGCCTTTAGGGTATGTCCCCGCTGCAGCTGGGGGTGTGACTCTCAGACTAGGTAGACAGATACATGCTAGCTCTGCTCCAGCTAGCGTTCTAAAAATAGCACTGTAGACATTATGGCACAAGCTAGCCACTCGAGTATAGACCCGGGGGGTGGGCAGGCTCAAACACGGGTGGCTCGCCCTTTCTACAACCTCCACACAGCTATTTTTAGGGCACTAGCTGGAGTCAGTCTTTGCAGGCAAAGAGGCACACTATCAGCTGCACTGTAGACATACTCTTAGACTCTAGTCCCTCAGGCATGGACTTGCTACCTGTGGCATAGCTGCACAGCGCTGGGTACCATCAGGGCACTAAGCTCCCACAGCTCCAAATAAAGTCATGGGGCTGCAGGTGCTCAATGCTTCTGAAAATCAGGCCCTAAAAAAAGCAGAACGGGCTGCAGAAACCACAGACAGATGGATTAAAGCAGGTGTTATGGGGTAGTGACTGGTTCTGCATGACAGGGACATGCACCCCCTCCCCCATTCCACCTACTCTGACACTATCCCCACTCAACACTGCACTCGCTCAACAGGGACCCATGTCTGCCCTAATGTGCCCACCCTGACTCTCCTCCCACCCCACCAGGGACCCACGCCCACCCTGCTGCTGCACCCACCCACACATAACCCCCACCCCAACACAGTGCACACCCTGGCAAGGACCCACATCCAGAATCCTCTACACACTCCGGGTGCTTTGGAGCAGGTGGGTCCTTCCGCTTCCTGGGTGTGTTTGGGGAGGCATCAGGGTGACTCTCCCCAGCGTCCCCTCCATTCTCTCTCTCTGGGGGGGCTGGATTCCTGCAGCGTCCCCTCCATTCTCTCTCTCTGGGGGGGGCTGGGTTCCCCACAGGGGCCCCTCCATTCTCTCTCTCGGGGGGGCTGGGTCCCTTAGGGGCCCCTCCATTCTCTCTCTCTGGGGGGGGCTGGGTTCCCCACAGGGGCCCCTCCATTCTCTCTCTCGGGGGGGCTGGGTCCCTTAGGGGCCCCTCCATTCTCTCTCTCGGGGGGGGGCTGGGTTCCCCACAGGGGCCCCTCCATTCTCTCTCTCTGGGGGGGGGCTGGGTTCCCCACAGGGGCCCCTCCATTCTCTCTCTCGGGGGGGGGGCTGGGTTCCCCACAGGGGCCCCTCCATTCTCTCTCTCGGGGGGGCTGGATTCCTGCAGCGTCCCCTCCATTCTCTCTCTCTGGGGGGGCTGGGTTCCCCACAGGGGCCCCTCCATTCTCTCTCTCGGGGGGGCTGGGTCCCTTAGGGGCCCCTCCATTCTCTCTCTATGGGGGGGCTAGGTTTCTCCAGCGTCCCCTCCATTCTCTCTCTCAGGGGGGGGGGCTGAGTCCCTTAGGGGCCCCTCCATTCTCTCTCTCGGGGGGGGGCTGGGTTCCCCACAGGGGCCCCTCCATTCTCTCTCTCGGGGGGGGGGCTGGGTTCCCCACAGGGGCCCCTCCATTCTCTCTCTCGGGGGGGGGGGGCTGGGTTCCCCACAGGGGCCCCTCCATTCTCTCTCTCGGGGGGGGGGGGCTGGGTTCCCCACAGGGACCCCTCCATTCTCTCTCTCGGGGGGGGGGCTGGGTTCCCCACAGGGGCCCCTCCATTCTCTCTCTCGGGGGGGGGGCTGGGTTCCCCACAGGGGCCCCTCCATTCTCTCTCTCGGGGGGGGCTGGGTTCCCCACAGGGACCCCTCCATTCTCTCTCGGGGGGGGGCTGGGTTCCCCACAGGGGCCCCTCCATTCTCTCTCTCGGGGGGGGGGCTGAGTCCCTTAGGGGCCCCTCCATTCTCTCTCTCGGGGGGGGCTGGGTTCCCCACAGGGGCCCCTCCATTCTCTCTCGGGGGGGGGCTGGGTTCCCCACAGGGACCCCTCCATTCTCTCTCTCGGGGGGGGGCTGGGTTCCCCACAGGGACCCCTCCATTCTCTCTCGGGGGGGGCTGGGTTCCCCACAGGGGCCCCTCCATTCTCTCTCTCGGGGGGGGGGCTGAGTCCCTTAGGGGCCCCTCCATTCTCTCTCTCGGGGGGGGCTGGGTTCCCCACAGGGGCCCGGGTTCCCCACAGGGGCCCCTCCATTCTCTCTCGGGGGGGGGCTGGGTTCCTCCAGCATCCCCTCCATTCTCTCTCTCTCTGGGGGGGGGCTGAGCCCCTTAGGGGCCCCTCCATTCTCTCTCTATGCGGGGCTGGTTCCCCACAGGGGCCCCTCCATTCTCTCTCTATGGGGGGCTAGGTTCTTCCCCCCGAGGTCCTTCCACTCTCTCCATGGGGGGGGTCCCTATATTGGTTGGACCGGAAGTGCGGCCACGTCCCTACCTGGTCAGGTGACCGGAAGGAGGCGGTGTCAGCGCGGGGGGGGGAGGGTCAGGTGGGAGGCGGGCTGCCCGCAGCTGAGGCGCGGCAGAGTCAGGTGGGCGGGCCCCGCCCGAGCGGGAACCAGCGCCGGAAACTCCCCCCCGCCCCCGCCCCTTGCGCGAGCGCGGCCAACTCCCGCCTGCAGGCGCGGGGGGTCGTTGCCTCGCGCTGCCCGCAGCCCGGCCGCTGATTGGCCGGTCCCGGGGGAAGCGCCGCGCGGCGCCCCGTGACCGCCGCCTCTCCCGGCAGGTCCCCGCCCGCCATGGAGACGCCGGAGCAGACGGTGGCGCGCGCGCGGGCCGCGTTCCGCTCGGGCCGCTGCCGCCCGTGGGCCTTCCGGCTGCGGCAGCTGCGGGCCCTGGAGCGGATGGTGAAGGAGAAGGAGACGGAGATCGCCGCCGCCCTGCACGCGGATCTGCACAAGGTGCCCCGCCGATCGCCGTCTCTCAGGGCCGGAAGGGACCTCGGGCGGTCATCCGGTCCCGCCCCCTGCTCGGAGCAGGGCCAGTCCCCCCTAGGTGCCCCAGATCCCTAAATGGCCCCCTCAAGGATTGAACTCCCAACCCTGGGTTTAGCAGGCCGGTGCTCACACCACTGAGCGACCCCTCCCCCCTGCCGGCGGGGGGGGGCCTGGCGCCAAGACCCCGCTGCGCGGTGCCCTCAGGGGCTGGCTCCGGGTTCAGGGCTTAAAACACCCCCCCCCCCCCCGTGGGAGGTGGGTGCGGCGGGCCTGGGGTGGCTGTGGCCCCCCTGCTCCCTGCAGGCTCGGTCCAGCCTCCTCTTCCCCCTGGGCGATTTCAGGTCTGGGCCGCTGCCTGCGTCTGGGCTCAGGCTCTGAAGCCGGGGCGCGTCTGTTGTAGACAGGTTTCAGAGTAACAGCCGTGTTAGTCTGTCTTTGCAAAAAGAAAAGGAGGACTTGTGGCACCTTAGAGACTAACCAATTTACCTGAGCATGAGCTTTCGTGAGCTACAGCTCACTTCATCGGAGGCATGCCGTGGAAACTGCAGCAGACTTTATATATACACAGAGAATATGAAACAATACCTCCTCCCACCCCACTGTCCTGCTGGTAATAGCTTATCTAAAGTGATCATCAGGTGGGCCATTTCCAGCACAAATCCAGGTTTTCTCACCCTCCACCTTTTTGTGTGCTGGAAATGGCCCAACCTGATGATCACTTTAGATAAGCTATTACCAGCAGGAGAGTGGGGTGGGAGGAGGTATTGTTTCATATTCTCTGTGTATATAAAGTCTGCTGCAGTTTCCACGGTATGCATCCGCTGAAGTGAGCTGTAGCTCACGAAAGCTCATGCTCAAATAAATTGGTTAGTCTCTAAGGTGCCACAAGTCCTCCTTTTCTTGTTGTAGACATGTGTCTTCTGGGGGCATCCCCCGCCCCCCGCAGTCGGGCAGTAGGTGCGTGCGCCAGCCGCCAGCCTCGGCTAATTAGATTTGCCATCATCCTGCCTCTTGCTCCGGGTGTCTCCAGTAACGTGACACCCCTGCTGTGGCGCTCACTGACGGAGCACCCTGCTCTCTGTGACAGAGTGAATGCAATGCATACAGCTTCGAGATTATGGGAGTGTTGGGGGAGATCGCCCTGATGGTGGACAGGCTTCCTACGTGGGCCGCCCCGAAGCCTGTTTCGAAGAATATATTGACGCTGACAGATGAGGTCTACATCCACCATGAACCGCTGGGCGTGGTCCTGGTTATTGGGGCTTGGAACTACCCCTTTGTCTTGATTATGCAGCCTCTAATAGGGGCCATCGCAGCAGGTATGGTACAATCCTTGTGCCTTGTTTTGTTGGCCTTTCCCGTCATCCTTTCTCCCCTTAGTGTGTTCCAGGCTCAAGCAGACAACACATTGTCTTGACTTTTGTCTCTTAGGAAATGCTGTAGTGATCAAACCTTCAGAGATAAGTGAAAATACAGCAAAGCTTGTAGCTGAGCTGATCCCACAGTACATTGACAAGGTCAGTAAAAGCCAACATTCCTGACAGTGCTGTTGTTTTTAGTTGTTATTCATTTGTCTTGCAGTGCCTGGGCCCTGTGCAGATACAAGCTTTGTATCCGTATCTGATCCACGATCCACAAACATGATCCGTGGATATCTGAGGATATTTGCAGGGCTCTAGACATAAAATTTAGATCCGCATCCATCCGTACACATTGTCCGCGGACATAGTGGATATCCGTGGATTTGCATGGCTCTGCCAATGCAAGTTCCATCTTGCTAGGTGCTATACAGGCATGTAACAAAGATGGTCTCTGCCCTAAAGAGTTTGCAGGTGGATACAGCAAACAGACAGGGTGGAAGGGGAGCACAGGCCAACAGTGAGACTATTAGGAACAACAGGATCAACAGAGGGGAGTTTATGGAGGGATTAGAAGGAAAATAATGAGGTGGCTTTGCAGGTGTCCATGAGGAACTCATGCACGAGGGAATGTTCCAGGCAGTTAGTGTATTGTAAAGTCAAGCAGACTATTCGCCTTTCCGTTCGCTGTTCTGAACTGCCTCTGAAGGACAGGGTTCTCTGTGGGACCAAGTGTGGTATCATTCCTTTCAGGTCCTGCTTCTGTGTTAGAAATTAATAGGAGTTTTGCTATTGACTTCAGCAATGACAGGTTCAGGCCTCCTGAAGTTTGTCATGAATGGTGACCTGCTCTCTCCAAAAGTATCCAAACTCTGCAAGCCAGGATGCTGCAATTAGGATTATAGCACAAAGGGGATCCCAGCACTTTTGTATCCTGACAGCTATTGTGAAACCCTGCTCTGTTTAAATAGGATTATTTTGCAAGTTAACTCAGGCACTGGAGAAGGATAGCATTACTGTTTGGTAGCACCAGGGTTGGGGAAGCAGCAGTATTTCTAAAGTGAACAGCTGCTGCTTTAGTGCTAGTGACATTGAATCAAAATGTTGCAACGACTCTTAGTCTGCAGTCATAGCTACTTGGGTGTAGAAACCTGGCCGTTCCTGGCCATCTCTGGGGGGCTAGTGGGTCTCTGAGCGCTCTATGAGAGGATAAAGGCCAGTCCACCTCTGGGCCCATATGTGTCCTACCAATCCCTCTTAGGGTGAGATTTGCTGCGCTGCTTGTGCTCCTCTTTAAGGCAGGTAAATGATTCTCATATCCTAGCCCTGACAGGACTTGTGGTGTTTGAGTGTTAAAATCTCACTGGGGATAGATGTAAAAACTACCAATTTGATTGGCCCCAGCTAGGAAACTGCTTCAGCCTCATTTTGGTGGAGAGCTGCCTTGAGATCCCGAAACCTACTAGAGTTGGCACAATAGGATAAGTGAGGGGTGGGTCCCTGCAAGTGGTTCTGTATTGGGGGGGAGAGTCGAGAGGTGGCTTGAATGCCAGACTTTTTGCAGACTTTCATTTCCCATCTCCTCTATTGTCTAGCTCTGTGCAGGGCTGGCAGGTGGATTGCCAAAAGGGAATTCCTTCTTCCCACAATATTAAACCAAACCAGAGTCTTCTATTCCTTTTGCAAGGGGAACTGTTAACCAGCTTCTCATTCAGCCTGGTTTTGTCTGCGACCCAGTTAACATGCTGCAATTCTTCCCCGACTGCTGCCACGGAGCATTTCATTATGTGTCCTTTCTTACAGACAGTTCAGGCTTCCCCTTCTTAGGAACACAGGACTAGCCACGTTGGATCTGACCCAAGGTCCACCTAGCTCTCCATCCTGTCTGACAGTGGCCAGCACTAGATGCTTCCAGAGGTGCAAGAACCCTGCCAGAGGCAGATGTGTGCTAATCTTTCACCTACCTGAGGTCTCATTCTGGTCTCTAATAGTTAGAGATTTGCTTAAGCCCTACAGCATGAGGTTTCCTACCTGGTGGTGGTGGTGGTTGTGAAGCACTAATGCCTGCTAGTACCTGCACGTTTGACTCCATGTGTCTGCTATTTTGAAGAATGGGGATGGGATGGCACTCCCTGGCTAGAAGAGAACAGGCTCCGTGAGCTCGAACGCCGGGCAGTGAACACTTCAGTGTAGTCCATGCCTTGCTAAAGGAATTCTAGGTAGTGGGATTATCAGCAGCAGAGGCTTAATTCTCCCCCTGCCCCAGGCAGCATTAGCAAGTCAGCCCTCTTTTTAATGAGCACCGCCAGATGGCCCAGGAGACACAGTTGCAGTCTGTTGCAGGTATTTCCTGCGATGCTGCAGTCATGCCTGTTTAGACAGTTGTCTAAAGATAATGAAGCCATGAAAGTAAACCAAACTTCCCATCATGCTGTATTGTTGTGGTGTTTAATCCGATGACTTCTACTGACACATCAGTAAAAATGTCCAAGAGCTAAGAAGCAACTGCCATTTCCATACCAAAAACCACTGCTGTTGGCTTTGATTCCATCTTGGCTTCTGTAACCTGGTGCTGGCAGTAATTGCCTCCCAAGTGGCTGTAGCTTTGTTAAAGCAATTGGTGCTTTGCTTGAAGGAGCCAGACTCTGAATCTGGAGTTAACCGCTTACATCAGGCATGGGAGACCTTTTGCAGTGTTGAGATTTCCAAGCAAACAGTCCAAACGGGATGGGGGCTGCATTTGCAATGAACTTGCCATGCAGCAACAGCAAAGTAACGATATCGTGTTACAAATCTCTTGACATTTATTGCACCAAAGTCAAGTCAGTTACACAAACGTCTTGCTATTTCTGTCTGCATTTGAAGGACCTGTACCCAGTTATTAATGGAGGAGTCAAGGAGACAACTGAGCTGCTAAAGGAGAGGTTTGATCACATCTTCTATACCGGGAGTTCCCAAGTGGGCAAAATTGTCATGGAAGCTGCTGCCAAGCACCTCACCCCTGTCACTCTTGAACTGGGTGGAAAAAGTCCATGTTATATTGATAAGGACTGCAATATTGAAATTGCCTGCAGGTGAGCTCATCCTCTAAAGGTTCAATTGCTGGGGGCGGGGTGAAGTCCATGAGGAATGTTTGTGGCTCACAGCGTTGGACACATGCCTCCGTGACTATGGTGGTGTCTTATGGCCGGGCTGTCCTTTCCTACACTGGTTTCTCTCTGTCTTGGGATATTGATTGGCTCCCACTTGACCCCACTTCTGCATGTTTGAGTTTTAACAAATAGAAACTGAAAGATGAAACTTTTATTTTAGCATATTTGGCTCTGTTAATGTTTTTTAAAAGCTTTTATCTAATTAGTTTAAATAAATTAGATTATACTTGACTGACCACATTGGGCGAGAGAGGAGACTTTAAAAGGTGAAAAATTAGCTTAATCTGCCCCCTCGTTATTTAAATAGACCCCAGTCTTGCAAGTTGCTCCATGTGCAATACTGGCAGGATCGAGGCCGTGGTTTTGGATTTTTGTTTGTATCATCCCATTCAGTTTCACAGCCATCCTGCAGAATCTAGAACAAAGGGCACATGTCCAGAGTCCCACAGCAGCGATCTCAGAGTCCCGCAGAACAGCGATCCCAGACTGGTGTATGGCAGCTGCCGTGCCTTGATGGGACCCTGCTCTGTGAATTATTGAGCAGTACAAAACCAAATATTTAGGGAGGTCTGTTTTAAAATAGGAGGCAGCATTCTTTAAAGCAGCTGTTAGAGGCCTAATTCAGTAACTCGGCTTACTATGGATGCTGGGGTATTAACATTTTTCTTGCAGCACAGCAAAAGAAAATGGCTCAGATTGAAAAGTTGTGGAGAAGCAGCATATTCTATTGTACGCTCATAACTCAGTTCTCCAGTTGCCTGAGCAGAGCTTGAGGATCTAGTATGGGGGCCCCAAGGTTTGTGTTCATTGTAAGAGCGCAGAGTTCTTTAACACAAGAAAATCATAGCATGGTACAAATGCTGTTTAATCTTGTAAAATGAGACTAAAACCTGTACTGTTCGTACAAACGTACTAACGGTCTTGCTATGTAGAGACTTTGGAAGGCTGCAGCCTGTAGATATGACCGACTGATCACCAATGTTGATGCAGAATGTTACAGAAAGATAGTTACTGTACCTTGTTCAAGGCTATTGCTCTAACTCTTGGCTATTTTTAATTAAAGCAGCAGACTGCAGAGTTCAGGTGCTCTTGAATTGCTGGAGTTTATGCTGCAGTTGATCCATTGCGTTTTAGCATCTGCATGCAGCATTGGCTTCAGAATCCTCTGTCAGCATCAGCTGGGGGGATCCTCTGACTCGTAATGGGGGTCCCAATGAGCTTGGTTTATCTAGATTTCAAAATTTGTTTGCCGATCACTAGAAAACAGCATCATGGGGGTGTAATCTCTGGTGAGAAACATCCCTTATCTCCCCCCACATGAGTCATCCTCCTGCAGGGAGGTGTGCTCCTGGGAGAAGCTGAACAGCAAGATAGTAATCACTTAGAATGGTTCGGGGTGGGTGTGGTGCGTGGGTAGTGCCCCATGTAGAGATGGCTCCTCTTGTCAGTAAAACACTAGTAAATGGAGATCAATTCTTTTCTTCCGTCCTTAGACGAGTAACTTGGGGGAAGTATTTGAACTGTGGGCAGACCTGCATTGCCCCCGATTACATCCTCTGTGACCAATCTATCCAGAACAAAATAGTGGAGAATATCAAGAAGACTCTCAAGGTAAGTGTTAAGTGACGCTTGCTTTGCAAATCTGCAGCTGCTTTCACTGTAATTGTAGCTGTGTGTGTTTTGCCCCTGGAGTTCCCGTAATTACGAACCTGTATTTCAGGCTCATGATGGTGTCAAGTGTGTGCTTTGGAATGTTTGTAAACAACTTGACAACTCCAAAGCCCTTGTCATAGCAGTGCCAGGTCTGGGGACTTACTCTGTCAGATGGCCCGACTTGTGTTTCCTGGCATCCATTCTGTTTTCCCAAGCCTGTAGAGTTTCAGATCTGTGCTGTGCAAATGTAACTGGAAATCCATACCTGCTGAGAGCACACTAATACATTTCAAGGAGATGACAGACACTTCCGAGGCTGAGAAATGGCCTCATCTGAGTAATGACAGGATTTGCAGCCTTGCAGTAGTCCAGCTGATGTCTGTGCTGACCCTGGCCTAGGCGGGTAGGTGCCAGATTATTGATCAACTTGTCCAATTTTTAAACCCCACCCCCTTTTCTTTTCTTCTTTTTTTTTTTTTTTACAGGAATTCCATGGGGAAGATATAAAAAAATCTCCAGATTACGAAAGGATCGTCAACAAGCACCACTTTAAAAGGCTCGTGACGCTGCTGGAAGGGCAGAAGATAGCTTATGGAGGAGAGACTGAGGAGGCTTCGTGTTTTATCGGTATTCCTTCTACATTTGCTTGGGACAACAAGGTGGCATATAGGTGTGACCATGATCCTTATGCCCAGCTAGTGTTCTCTCCTCTCCGAGCTGATGTGTAGTCAGACTTCTGGCTCATTTGGCCTGTGTTTAATCCAGTTGGTGCAGAGGATTAAAATAAAAAGCAAACACATAGGAATATCTCTGCAGCCTAATGTTCCTACAGGAGAGGTGTTTCTGTCAGCTGTTTCAGTGTTTTGATATAGCTATTCATTCTCCTCATGTCTAGTATGAACAAAACACTGGTGAATGGCAGAATAACAGACCAGCTTCGGTTTCCTCATTTTCAGGTCTCTTCCCCCCCCACCCCAAGCTTTCAGACTCCTATTAATCTGTACAAATCTCTTCTAAGTCACAGAGACTTCTGGTGCCAGTTTGGAAGTCACACCGTGGTGCAAAGCCTCTGGTTGTGCTCAGGTGGTGCCCACACCACAGCCATGAGGTCTGCCTATTGCCTTCCCTTTTTACAAGGGATAAAGCATGGGGCTGGGATCCAGGAAACCTGGGTTTGTTCTCGGCTCTGCCACTGACTTCCTGTGTGACCTCGGGCAAGTCACTTGGCCTAACTGCTAACGATGCATACTGTAGCCTGGTCCTATAATAAATGCCAATTGGTACTCAGGTAAGGAGAGGAGTCCCCTAAGGTTCTTGCCCCAGGATCAGACACAACAGAGTCAAAACTGACAAGTTCAGTATCTTGTAGGGAACCCCAGGCTGTATGGGAAGGGCACTCACCTGGAGAGCAAAACACAACCTTAACCACCTTTTATTAATACAATTAATAGAGACAAGAAAGCTCCAAACCACAGAAGCAAATAGCAATAATAGAGCATTAGAGAAATCTTAACCGTTATTTCTTGCCTAGCATATGCTCATACTTATATACCCAGACCCCTTTCTTGGAGATCTGGTGGTCAGAGACAAGACAAAGGACCAGCCCTGTCTCCGGCACGCAAAATGGGTCCGATGGTCCAGATCCCCAGTGCTTGAAGATAGGTGATAAAGGATTGAAAGCTGGAGGGCTAGCTGCCTTCTTCACGTGGGTTCTTGCTTATATAAGGCCTGGGAATCACCCTGAATGTTCATACAAACACTCTGCCTCCTCTGTCCATATCCAGCTTCCTCACCCTTATAATACTGGGGTGCCTTTCCCTGATAGGCTAGCATATTCATCCCTATTGACTCATCCCTATTGCTAAAGCAAATTTGTGGTTAAATGTCTGCCCACAATCCTGTCCAAAAATATCCAAGCTTAGTATCAGTTCAGTATTCCTGCGGTTGCTTAGTCTTATGTCAACTTGTCTCATAAGCAAGCTATTCCCAGTTCCTCAAAATCTAGGGTGACCGTTGGCCACGTTATTTGTGCTAAAGGTCAGAGGCCTATGCTTCACTTACGCTAACTTGCTTAAGCCAGTGTCTTACAGGATGCCGGCCTGTAGGTTCCTTGCGTTACTGCTCGTGAAATAAGGCTAATCTGGCCCTACGGGCTGCATACCCACCTTACTAGATCAACAAAACTGCATTTATTTTCTTTGAAAATTGAGATGGGGAAACTAGCTGTGCTTGACCATTGCTGAGCTAGATGCAGGAGAGCAGGCGGGGCTTCTTGAGCAGAGCATTTATTTCCCTATTCCTAACTCGGTTTTCTCCCCTGTCTGCCGTAGCCCCGACTATACTCACGGATGTTAGCCCAGAATCCAGGATCATGAAAGAAGAGATTTTTGGCCCCCTCCTTCCTATCGTGACGATAAAGAGTGCAGATGAAGCCATTCAATTCATAAATCAGCGGGAGAAGCCACTCGCCCTTTATTTATTTTCCAATGATAAAAAGGTAGGTCCTGGGCCGCACTGCGCAGTTGGACGCACAACTCTGCCCTGTTTATTATAAACACAGAGCCAGGTGCATCCTTGGCACAGCTTCATTGAGTGCATTTGGCTTTAGCTCATGTTAAACCCCAGCTCTTGGGTCCTGTGGAATCAGATATTCCCAAAGCTTCTGGAACTCTGGGGGCAGGAAGTAACTTAAATCAATCCGTTTTGCCCTCACACCCGGGTGGGAACGCAACATAGATGGGTCATTTTGGCAAGCGGCTTCCCACCACTCCACTGCTCGTCATAATAGGTCAGGGTGACCAGGCTCTCAAAGTGGGTCAGGCCTGTTCATACACCACCAGCCGAGTGTTATGTAAGAATGTGTAGCTTGGCAACATAGCAGAGACTGAAATACTAGCTCAGGTAAGGACACAGTCAGTAACAGCGGCTGGTAATCTTTCATTACAGTATTCAGCAAGTTGAGGCCTCCGGACTTGCAAAGACTGTAGCTAGTACAGATCTTGTACAGACCATTGAATCAGCTATTGCTAGTGGGAACGTGATAAAGCCAAACACATTATAACCAAAAGGGAAAGGGGGGTGTGTGTGTCTGCCTAGGAAAGCTAACTCTAACCCAGCTGCTGGTGCAGTTCCACAGAGGGCAGTGGGGTTGTACTCGCATAGCTAAGAGAATTTGTTGTCTTGAATCTGAACTCCTAGTTCTAAAACAGGAAAGAACTCGGTTAATGCAGAGTATTAAAACTCTGTACAAAGGGTAGCTCCTCCTGGAAAAGACAGTTATCAGGCATCTCAAAGTCTGAGCATGGAAGGATCTTGTGCAGTCAGCACCAACTTCTTCATTGTGACACTTGGCCCTAGTTAGCCTGCTTGCCAGCCCTTGGAATACAGCTGCTAATTCAGCACTCTGAGATTTTATTACATTTATAGCCATATAAAACCTGCATCCTTTATGGGTGGCTTCTTAGGGCATTTCCCTAGTTGGCCAGTCTCTGGGTTCTCTCAGGGGAACTTTTCAATCCTTCCTTAGTCAGAGCTGATGAATTAGCAGCTGAATTGCAGAGCTGTGTGATGTAACCCTGATCATGCACCCGTTCTCACCTCTTGATGCTCACTGCATTTAGCTTTGAAATATTAGTCCCTTTAAACATTTCTAAAACTTGACTCTATAGTGGTGATCTTAAAACGTTCATCACAATGCTGTAATCTGACAAGATGCCAAGGAAAGTGTTGGCTGCTACACGGCCACTACATGGTGCTGTTTTGGAGACTTCCAGCTCAAAAATTTTTGCCCATGAAATGTGGCTGGAGAAACAGAACATTTCTGAAGCCACAGGTAGTAAACTTGATGGGCGGGTTCCCATCATCCCTAAATTTCTTTGTCAAGATAGTTTCTATCACAGTGTTGATCATCCATCTAAAACTTTATACTGAACGCAGCCGGTGGGTTATCTGGTATTGTATCGTCTGTTTGTGTTTTATTAGTTGATCAAAAGGATGATATCGGAGACCTCCAGCGGAGGTGTCACTGCAAATGATGTCATTATGCACTACACTCTCCCAGATCTGCCCTTCGGTGGAGTCGGTGAGTTACAGGAACTTTGTGTAATAAACCATGAGTGTGCTGTGTAGAGCTGATCTCTGTATCTTAGCCACTGGTTCTTTCCAGTGATCTCGTGATGGATCAGAGCCTTGGAGTTCTGTACAGCAGGTGGCCCCTAGACCTTCTTAAAAAATAGACAGACAGACAGCAGGTTCCCATAGAAACCTGCTGGCCTGAATTCCCCCCGTTTATCCTCAGAACAGGTAGACACACACCCATAGGCAGCTTCCAGCGCATACACCTGCACTGCACCAACATTCCTCCACCCTGGCCTGGAATGACCTCTTCTGTGGATGAGCTGCTAACTTCGTTTCCAGGCCCATTCAGTCCTTGGTCTCTCTGCTGAAAATGCCATCAGGGGGTCCTGTTGTGATGTGGACACCTGTCCTCTGGAAACGGGACTTAGACCCACCAAAGGTTTGACGGGGGGCAGGTTACTGAAGAGGAGCTGGGTTTTGAAAGGAACTTGTCTAGTGAATTCCCACCTATGGTGCACATTCTGTGCCTTTGTTTTCATGTGGCACACTGCAAGCCTGGATGTGCCTGACTGATTAACTTACCCAACCAACTGCATGCTAACTAGTGTGTGTGTTGACACATTCAGGGAACAGTGGAATGGGCAACTACCACGGCAGACACAGCTTTGAGACCTTCTCCCATCGCCGCTCCTGCTTAATTAAGTCTCTGACGATGGAAAGTATGAACAAAATCCGGTACCCGCCAAACAGTCAGAGGAAGCTGGACTGGGCAAAGTTCTTCTTCTTGAAGCAATTTAACAAAGGCCGACTGGGGCTCATTGCCCTGGCCCTACTGGGAGCCATACTGGCTGCGGTGATAAAGGTGAGCTTTGGGGCTCTGTTTTTCTGTACCATTGTGTGTTTTAAATGAGGGTTTATTTCTGAGCCCATTTAGCGCCAGGAGGTCCCACTTCCCAGCCTTGCTCCTCTCCTAGAAGCTGCTCTACTGTAACTTTTGAGCTGAGATCTGTGTGACAGCAGGGCCAGCCAGAAGCACTCAAATCTGCTTCTCTCTCACTTATGCTAGCAGGATCCAGACTGGTAACAGAGCTGAGCTGATTCTTGGGTAAACCCTCTGAGTCTGCTAGGCCATTATTGCTCTAATTTGATGGGTAACGTATGAGAAACTGAGTCCTCCTCCTGAAGAACAGGGGTTGGGACATGGCTGGATGGGATCTGCAAGGGCTGCATGAGCTGCTTCCGCAACTCTTTCGGCATGAGAGCTTTCTTTGGGAGTAGGTTGGCTACCTGGCTAACGAACTGAATATGTGGCATTTGCAGCTGCGCATTACTTACAGGGATACTGTGGCGGGACTGGGCTGAGAGGGGAAGGTTGGCTTTTGGCTCTGCTGCAGACACCCCCTGTGGATGTGGGGATATTTCCCTCCCTCCCAGAGGTGCTGTTGAGCTCTGGAGAGGGGGAGCAGGGCTGTCTGGGTGGCATGAAACTCTTTCAGTTTGGAGCAGGTGGAGGATTCTGCTGGGACTAAAGGACTAAACTGGGAGGACTAAACTGGGAGGAGTGGTAGATATGCTGGAGGGGAGGGATAGGATACAGAAGGACCTAGACCAATTGGAAGATTGGGCCAAAAGGAATCTGATGAGGTTCAATAAGGATAAGTGCAGGGTCCTGCACTTAGGACGGAAGAACCCAATGCACAGCTACAGACTAGGGACCGAATGGCTAGGCAGCAGTTCTGCGGAAAAGGACCTAGGGGTGACAGTGGACGAGAAGCTGGATATGAGTCAGCAGTGTGCCCTTGTTGCCAAGAAGGCCAATGGCATTTTGGGATGTATAAGTAGGGGCATAGCGAGCAGATCGAGGGACGTGATCGTTCCCCTCTATTCGACATTGGTGAGGCCTCATCTGGAGTACTGTGTCCAGTTTTGGGCCCCACACTTCAAGAAGGATGTGGATAAATTGGAGAGAGTCCAGCGAAGGGCAACAAAAATGATTAGGGGACTGGAACACATGAGTTATGAGGAGAGGCTGAGGGAGCTGGGATTGTTTAGCCTGCAGAAGAGAAGAATGAGGGGGGATTTGATAGCTGCTTTCAACTACCTGAAAGGGGGTTCCAAAGAGGATGGCTCTAGACTGTTCTCAATGGTAGCAGATGACAGAACGAGGAGTAATGGTCTCAAGTTGCAGTGGGGGAGGTTTAGATTGGATATTAGGAAAAAAATTTTCACTAAGAGGGTGGTGAAACATTGGAATGCGTTACCTAGGGAGGTGGTAGAATCTCCTTCCTTAGAGGTTTTTAAGGTCAGGCTTGACAAAGCCCTGGCTGGGATGATTTAACTGGGAATTGGTCCTGCTTTGAGCAGGGGGTTGGACTAGATGACCTTCTGGGGTCCCTTCCAACCCTGATATTCTATGATTCTATGATTCAAGACGGTCCATTGTGAAAAATGTCTTAAAATTCCAAATGAACAGCCTCCAGTAATGCAGCAAACCAGGCCGTACATGCTGCCTGGGGAAAGTGAGGGTAACCAGGGGCTGCGTGTGCTGTCATGCCACACAGCATACATGTCAACTCTAACTTGTGAATCTTTCCTGCCGCAGCATGGCTGGACTTGGGGACAGAAGGGAATGGTAATTGTAGATCAGTATGTCAGTAAAGACTGGTTGAATTGGAATCGCCATTGGGGATCACATCCACTGTCCCTCTAGTGCAATATCCTGTCTGACAGTGGCCAGCCAGAGGTGCAAGATCCCCACATCAGGCAATTGCAGGCTAATTGTTGCCCACCATTAGGTCTCCACTCGTCAGAGATTGGCTTGATGAGCCCTGAAGCACACAGTTTTCTGTCCCTTCCCAAATTCTTTGTTACCATGCACTATGGAATGAGTTCCCTCTTAACCTATTGTGCCAGTCTTGTGACCAACTCTCTTTAAAATAAGGCCTTGTTCTGCCATCTCCCCACACCTCATTACGTGCCTTCTCAGTGAAGAGGGTGACTAGAGGCATTTTTAAAAGCATTTGGGTTTTCCCAAGATCAGTGACCTGTGCTGAAGAGAGCAGCCCTGGGTGGTGCCTTGGCAGTGCAGAGACTGTGCTGGCTCAGTCATTGCTGAGGAGCAGCAGGTTTCAAAGCCCTGCTAGTCCTGCTGAAGCAAGATAGGACTTTCCTTGTGTGGTGTATTACAGACCCTGCTTGTAGAGGGGGGAATCTTTCAGAGCGGCGGATGTGGGTACAGCCTGGAGTGATGCAGGCTTTCCTTCCGTCCATCACTTTGACTCTTTACCCTTACAGCCTGGTCACATGGGGGTTGTGAAGGGATGATTCTTCTCTTGCATGCAGCATCTAGGCTGTGGATTCTATACAGTACTCAAAGTAAGAGTCAAAAGGGGCATGATAATAGGGATTAAGAGAATGGCAAGTGGGCCAGGAAAAGCAGTGTCTATTGGATCTAGAGTCTGTTCAAGTGGGGAATGCGCACCCACCTTTGTTAATATCTAGGAGTTGGAATTTATTCCATCTCTTTACTGAAGTTATACAATATCTTTCTTTGCCTTCACAGGTAGCCTACTCCTGAAGAAAAGAAGTGACCTGACCTGTTATAACCAAGCCGCAGTACTTGTATCCTGACCGCACACTTTATGTAATGACCTTTTTCCGCTTAAGAGTTTTACTTTTTTCTATGAAATGTTAAGTGCACAAAACAATGAGAAGTAAAGTAAGAATGCACTAGCTAGTAACTGCTTGGGCTGGCACTTCATGTGATTTGAAAAGCCATGCGTCAATAAAGGGATTAATGCAGCAGTGGGTATAAAGTATTGGTCATGCAACCAGCAGTGAGTTAGAAGAGAACTGCAAAGCAGGAAACAGCAGCACCCTCCGCTGCTACTCCATGCTGTATAAAGACCATGTCAGAGGCGGTCTGCGTATGTCTTCTCAGGACTATCACCTTTGCTGGAGAACTAGAACTTGGGCTTACATTTCAGTCTGTGAGCCATCACAGTTCAGTTCCTCCAATGATTCTTCCAGAGTCCTCCAAAAAGAGGGAAATCAGGACCTGATCCACTTAATGTAAAGAGTAAAAGCCCAAAATAAAACAGAAGTAGCCTTTTTACATCTTAATGGACAGAGACGTTTTCTTTACAGTTCTTCCCTTTTCTGGTACCTTCCTTGGGTTGTAGTAACTATCTTCCACACCTCATAATTAGTGTGGTATCTCTTCCTTTCTGGGGTGGTGGAGACAGAATTGGTCTTGAGTATTAGTAAAATCTGACTAAATGTACATTGAGGCTGCTGCTCACATTCTAACCTAGGACATGTGTCCTTAGAATCTCCCCCAGAAAAAGAGATTGTCCACTTGTTAGCCCTGTGATTTAATCTGACCGCACATTCAACTGGCTGCAGCTTCCGAAGTGAGGGACCTGCTACAGCTGCTAGAGAGTTGCAGGGTCTCTCTCGTAATGCTGCAGTCACCTGTGCTCCTATCTGCCAGGCTTGCATTCTGACATTCAGGTGCAGTGTTTAGAGCATTAGGAATTAAGAGAACTCACTCGTGGCATATTTCCATTTGCTGCTGGAGAGAAACCAGAACATACTTCCAAGTGAAGTATACCTAATCCTAGGAAGGCATCAGTTAATTAACAGGGGATGTATTTCAGCTGAAGGGGACAATACTGGGTAAACTTAAGCACTAGAAGAGGTTCCAGCTTTTTAAAACAAATATTTTTAAACAATAAGGAAAATAAACAACTTGATATACTATTAAATTTAACTAAAGAATTTATATTGAAAAATGATTTGCCTTTTGTTCAGTAGATATAAATGTATGATGTTTAGTTAAATATATATATATATATTTTGAACGTACTAAATAAACACTGCCTGACAAACAAGAATGAATTGAGCTTTGTTGGTTCAGTAGAGGAGGCAATACAGATAAGTACTTGAGAGGGAGTCAGGAAACCAGGTTTATATGCAGTTCTGCCACCCATTCACTGTGTGATCCCAGGCAAGTCTCTTCACTTGACTTCCCCCCATTCGTAAACTGGGAATATTTACCCCCCAGAAAAAGGCCTTTGACCTCTTGGTGAACAGTGCTCTGAGTGGTAAGCTATTACAGATGTAAACCTTTCATGCTTCTATCTGTTGTCAGTATAGCCTGGTGCTGTGGTGTACATGTCTACAGGTTAGGGAGGGAGCCAGCAAAACTATACTGGAAGCTTCACGCTAGAGCTACAAGTATTATTGAAATCTCCTCCCCACCCACAGATAGGCAGTGAGGTAAGGAAGAATGAGATCTGCACATAGTGTTCCTGTGTCAAATGATTTGATGCTAATGCAAACTCCTTTGGAAACTGTTCCTTCAGCTCTCCCCCTATGGAGCCGTCCTTTAAGACAGCATGCATCTAAAGCAGGTACACCACTGTTGAGAGCGGAGATGGAGAATATGCTCTGAAGAGGTTCACAGCTAACTCGAGCTCAGTGACTGTCTTCTGCCATGGCAGCCAAACACGAATATGAATCTCAAACCAAAGGAGGTATTGCAATACCCTAATTGGCAGCTTGAGAGATTTATTCATCATTAAAGGCAATTGAATCACCATGCCAGCAGTCCTGAACACACACAAGCTGCTGCTGCTGCTAGCGGATTACAAGCAATAGAAGTTCACTGTGGTGATAAGTTATCAGTGCTTGCAATTGAAAAGCTGTTGCAGGTAGAGAGGGCAGTCCTCCAAAGTATTTCCAGCCTATTCAGCCAGCTGTGGGATGAGATTCCCATAGCAACCTTTAGCCATTTCCAAAGACACCATGTAGAGCAACTCATAGCACTGGTCACCTCTAGTCTTCTGATAAAGTGGACTCTTTGCTCTTGCTGTGACAGTAGGACCGGTGGAGTGTTGGTGGAGTGTTAGTCTTCTGTAGCTGGGTCCATGCTTCAGCTACCTAGTGAGCCAGGGGCTCTCCTTCCCTTTATCCACACCCCTGGCTGGTCGCTGGCGTGACGCTAGTGAGGGATAGTCATGGCCCTAATTAGAATGCCTACTGCGAGTACAGCAATAGCTGCAATGACAGCCAGCCCACGCCGTATGATCAGCTGCTTCACAGACAGCATTTCACCAACCGTGGAAAGGGCAGGCATGGCTTCCTGGAGCGTTAGCTGGTACGTCTGACCCTCGTTCTTAGTGATGCGCGTCAGAACAACGCCGTTCTGGGCTTCTGCTTCCACTGCAACACAACAAGGGGGGGTGGAGAGGCAGTGGTGCTGCAGGGCTGCTCAGGCTGTAGAAATGAGTTTGTAGCTGGCAGCACTAGGATAGCCAGCAGAGACGTCACAAATTAAATTAAGCCCTGGCCCAATGCTGAAGAGTTCCTTGCCAACTCTCTCTGGGAGTACTGAACTTAAACTGCTTCACCGCATGCTTGTTTTTCCTCTTTGGAAGGGGCGGGGAGTGAACGAGGCCTTCTGCAGCCCTTACAACCCCGCTGATCCCCTCCTCTTCTGCTTTCTTTATGCCTCAATTCCCATGCTTATAGCTGGTGTTTTCCCCTCCTCTCCCAAGCTTGCAGGAAGAGCCCTGTGCCTGCCCTTCAGTGCAGGGTGCAAGGGAAAACAGAGCTGAGCAGGCCAAGCACTTACTAGAAGTAGGAGGGGTTTTGCGCTTTCTGCTCTTTAAACCCCATTTATTGTTTTAAAATAAACTGGATTGCAGGCCAGCTGCCAACGGAACAGGCTCCACCCTCCCAGATGCACAACAGGAGGCCCAACTCTGGGCTCAGCCTACTGCGGCCTAGAAATTCCACTTGTTGAGCAGCCTAGATCTTCGTGGGGTGAGAGACAGCAACTCTAAACCAGCAAGGGCAAGAGTCCACTCAGCCCAGAGCTATGCGGCGTAACACCCTTAGTTTCCCTGCAGGTATGTCAGGTTTCCACACTGGGACTCAAGGGTTCGTTTCCTAACACTAGCCCTAGTGTGGCTTGCATTGTAACTAGTGCAGAGCATGGTAATACTTCTTTACATGTTATATAATCAATGCAATTAAACTCCACTTCCCACAAACTGCTTAGGCACGTGCATACACCCTGCCCAACACGCTTGCCAAGAACGGTAGTGGTTTTAGTTAGCTACCCACTGGCCAACACTTCAGTTACTCGGGTCATATATGTGCTACCTAAACATCTGCAGGTCACACTATTAGGCCATTAGTAAATCAAACCTGTTCCCTACCAGAGGGGAGAGCCGTCGTGTATGAGATAGGAGCTGAGTTCAAATCCTCGCCAGCCAACTGGCTCACACCTGCCCGTTGCTGAGCCTAGGAACATAAACACACTGTACTCAGATGATCACTGTTGTATGCAGCAGGTCGGAAGGGAAAATATATTTGTCTTACAAAGCAAGTTTTACTATCACATTTCAGATATAGTTTGTCTCACAGGAGATATCACTGCCCAGCAATGAGATTTGTGTTACATGAGTATGGAGCTTTTGCTGGCATGGACGTTCTGACTAAAGAAAGAACCCCAAGAGCAACAACAGCCCAAAAAGTATCCAAGGGCTGAGAGGTTTAGGTTGTGTGTGTTTTGTGGATGAAGGGAAAGCTGTGGACGTGTTGTTCCTTGACTTTAGCAAAGCTTTTGACACTGTCTCCCACAGTAGTCTTGCCAGCAAGTTAAAGGAGTATGGGCTGGATGAATGGACTATTAGGTGGATAGAAAGCTGGCTAGATTGTCGGGCTCAATGGGTAGTGATCAATGGCTCCATGTCTAGTTAGCAGCCGGTATCAAGTGGAGTGCCCCAAGGGTAGGTCATGGGGCCGGTTTTGTTCAATATCTTCATAAATGATCTGGAGGATGGTGTGGATTGCACCCTCAGCAAGTTTGCAGATGACACTAAACTGGGAGGAGAGGTAGATACGCTGGAGGGTAGGGATAGGATACAGAGGGACCTAGACAAATTGGAGGATTGGGCCAAAAGAAATCTGATGAGGTTCAATAAGGACAAGTGCAGAGTCCTGCACTTAGGACAGAAGAATCCCATGCACCGCTACAGACTAGGGACCGAATGGCTCAGCAGCAGTTCTCCAGAAAAGGACCTAGGGGTTACAGTGGACGAGAATCTGGATATGAGTCAACAGTGTGCCCTTGTTGCCAAGAAGGCCAATGGCATTTAGGGATGTATAAGTAGGGGCATTGCCAGCAGATCGAGGGACGTGATCGTTCCCCTCTATTCGACACTGGTGAGGCCTCATCTGGAGTACTGTGTCCAGTTTTGGGCCCCACACTACAAGAAGGATGTCGAAAAATTGGAAAGAGTCCAGCGGAGGGCAACAGAAATGATTAGGGGACTGGAACACATGACTTATGAGGAGAGGCTGAGGGAACTGGGGATGTTTAGTCTACGGAAAAGAAGAATGAGGGGGGATTTGATAGCTGCTTTCAACTATCTGAAAGGGGGTTCCAAAGAGGATGGATCTAGTCTGTTCTCAGTGGTAGCAAATGATAGAACAAGGAGTAATGGTCTCAAGTTGCAGTGGGGGAGATTTAGGTTGGATATTAAGAGAAACTTTTTCACTAGGAGGGGGTGAAACACGAATGCGTTACCTAGGGAGGTGGTGGAATCTCCTTCCTTAGAAGTTTTTAAGGTCAAGCTTGACAAAGCCCTGGCCGGGATGATTTAATTGGTGATCGGTCCTGCTTTGAGCAGGGGGTTGGACTAGATGACCTCCTGAGGTCCCTTCCAACCCTGATATTCTATGATTCTATCCAGACTGGTTTGCTCTTGAGCTCTCTATCCAGGGTTGGCATTAAAAGCCCACAAGGACCCAATGAGTAATAGGTGACCTGAACTGCTTTTAACTATATATGAAAAACTAGCAGGAGCCCAAATCATTAATAGAATCGCTGGCTATACAAACCCCTTGCATTAAACCAAAATAGCTAAAAATCAGTTTTCATGGTGCTGTCCAGCCTTCTCCTGCAACATAGAAGCACTCAGCAGTGTGGGGTCTGGCACCTTTTGCTGGGCTGTGTTCGCTCAGGCTTGCAGCAAAGATTACAGGAGCTCCGTGGAACTCAGAACAGGGCAGGGACAAGGCCTTCCTTCCCTTTCACCTTTAACGACATGGCCAGCTGGCTCCCTGCCGTGGGAACAGGCGACACCACTTGTGGCTAACGCTTAAAGAAGCGTGACTGGGAGGCCCCTAAAGGAGTGTAACTGATTACTGATTATTCAAGAGGGATAAATATGGTGACGAGTGTTAGCCAGGTCATTGTGATTTTTAACATGGATATGGCCAATATGGCGGCATAACGGCAGGAAACCTCACCCAATGTCTGCATTGAGCCCACTGCTGCTAAGTCATGGCTATTCAGGGACCCTAAGATGTTTCACTAATAGGTCTGCGCCATCACCTCCTGTCCCCCCCACTTGCATGCGTGCCAAATATAACCTGCAATACACTGAAGTAAAGCTGGTTACCTCCTCGGAGGCCCTTTTCCAGTTCATCCGCCCAATGTAGATGACAGAGCAGCTGGCTGGGATAAAGGCGCTGATCAGCAAGCCGACCCAGAGGCCTGGTAGAGGGAACACTGGTGTTAACAGCTGAACTTGGTACCCAGATGAAGCTAGGGCGGCAGGTGCTACAGAAACACTTCAGACGGAATCTCCTCCTGGCCCCGCAAGTCTGTGTCTCCCAGTGCTTTGCTGCCTATACACGCCCATCGTGGGCCAGAACACGAGTGCCCAACGCTTAGGACAGGGCCACCAGGGAACTGGGGAATTGCTCCTTGTGGCAGGTGCGCGCCGACCATGGGCTTGGCCTCGAGGCACCTGGCTGTACCTTGCGGGGGGGGGGGGCTGCGCAACACTGCCACCTAGTGGCCACTGCTGCACAGTACAGTCAGGGTCCTTAATACTACACCTGCCTGCTCAGCTGGCTCCTCCCCAAACCTAGGAGGGACTCCCAAGGGAAGCTGGAAGATCCAGGCCCAAAGGAACCCTCTACACTCAACCCAGCCAGGGAGAGGCCCAGAGCAGCCCTCAGCAGCCTAAGGGATCTCCTGTTTCTGCCAGACTCCCCCAGCCCAGGTAAGAAGGGAAAGGGGGGTGTTAGCCAGCCAGGGTGTAGATGAATAGGGTGGTGGGAGATGGAATGCGGGTGGGGAGAGCTGGAGAGGACATTGGTGTTGAAGCCGAGGTTGGGTTGGGGGTGGAGGGGGGATGTAGGTGCTGGAACTAACGGTGTAAGGGGTGCTGCTGCACTCCCTGGCTTGAAGTGGTTTCGTTATATACAGGATTGCAGTTTGGTTCAATGGCTCCCAGCACCCCTCAGGGGGAAGGAAAAGAGATGCATTTTGTGGGGATGGAAGATGAAATTTTTCTTGGGCTGTGCAGGGAGCGATGGAACTATTCTGGGAGGCTGGGGAGCAAGATGTGGGCTGTGAGGGACTGGGTTTTTAGGGAGGGCTGGAAGCTAGATGGATTTGGGCTGGTTTAAGGAGGGGCAAAGGGACAGATCACTGGGGTCCCTTCTGGCTTTGGAGTCTATGAGAACCCGGCTTCTAAAGCAAATTTCAGCTGTGTTTAGTATGCACCAAACAGGAGCAACATCCAAAACCCACTCCCTCGAAACCCACCCCCAGCCTCCGACCCCACCCCTCTCCCAACACCAGCCAGCACAAGGACTGAGTAACCTTTAGGCCCATTTTAAAGGCACTAAAGTTTTTATGCCTTAGGTTTAAAAAAAAAAAAAAAAGCAGCCAAGACGCATGGCAACAATTTAGCCCTGTTTCCGAGACACGACCAATGGAGTCTAACCTAGAACATCTGGTGCTGGGCTCGTTTTGTCCTGGGATTTGGGCGTTGGTATTTCCAGGGCTAAAGGGTTAATTCCCTTTCCCCACCCTTCTGATGTTTGTACCTATCATTCCAATCCTGGCCACGAACAGCAGCACGCTTCCCAACGGCAGGCCCACGGCATAGTAGCCAACTGTATTCAAGATCGCACCAATCTTCTGCTTCCCTGTGCCTCTTAGCACTCCACTGGTTACACACTGCGAGGGGGGAGGACAAGATGACTCTGAAGGACGTGCACTGGTTGCAGTAAGTCCCCTAGGCTTGGTGCTGGCAGCAACACTGCCCACACATACTGGTTGCTTTACTTCCCCTTACTGACCTCTATCGAACCCCCGGGGGGACACCCTCCCCACAGCTGAGCTCTCGCTTCATGGCTGGTTGCAGCCAGGCAGCTGGGAACCCCTGGAAGCTTGTATAAGAGCCTTGCCCCAGGAGAACCGGCTTTCTTCAATACAGCCCCTGGCAAATGACCACTGTTTGTCTCTCTTCTGTACTCATTGCTCTGTCTCCTGCTCACAGATGAGCCACACAGTAATTCCTGTAGGCCCACAGGCAGGGAATGTTTCCTGCATTCGTTTCCTTTCCTTTCCCCATACCTACCCCCTCCCTTCCATCTGAATGCACCATGCATTGACTATTAGCCCTTCTATTAAAAGGATTTTCCTTTTGGCCAGTTTCCCCATTACATCGGACGTATTCGTTCCTCTGAGTCCTTCCCTAGGGCCTGTGATCTTGGAGGCAGACATTACCCAGGCTCTTAGCCATGGGAATAACTCTGGACTCTCTCCTTGATCAACCTGGAGCCGAATTCCACCAGCATCAGAAATAATGTCTGAGAGCAAATGCAGCAGCACGGTTAATTCCTTGAAGTACTTACACAGCCGGCTTCAAACACGTGGACGGCCATGTACACTGGTATAACCCAAGCCACCAGGGCGATGATCTCTCTGTTTAAGGAATGGAGGAGGCAATCAGGCTCAGAAAGTGCATCTGTCACAGCTAAACTAGTTCATGCCCCGAACACATTGCTGCATTCTGTACAACCTGCTGACCCTCACAGACTTGCACAGATGTGCCTGGAGAGAGACTTGCTTACAGCACACACTTTACAGTGCGACCGAGCACAACAGTACTACAGGGCCATGCCGCAGGCTGGGAGTTACAGGAAGTCTTGACCCTCATTTCTGCTGCGGCACTGGGAAAAGTCAGCATCTCATCAATCACTCTTCGCTCTCGGCTGGCTGGTCTTTAACCAGCGATTGAGGGTTTCGGGTGTCTTTGGGTGTGATCAGGAAAAGTCTGTTGGGCCGGGTGGCATCTGTACCGCCCTGCTAACTAAGCTTTTTGCAGCAGGCTTTCCCCATGACTTGATCAGCTGACGTCTTCCGAAACAAAATTTGCTCTGATCCAAATAAAGAGGAACATACACCAAGGTGCTCTCTCCTTCGAGTGAATCCCTGCTCAGATGCAGCATCGTTTTTCCAGCGAGATCCCTGCTTTGTACTCAGATGATGCATGAGCCAGAGCGTAGGAGAAGGCAAGTGGGTCCACCCCATGCGTTAAGGTCCCCTGCAGTCACTGGGAACCTTTCCCCTGACTTCAGTGGGCTTGGGAGCAGGCTCTCCTAAGCCCCCAAACAATTCTTCCCTTGGCTCAGTCTTTAATAGTAACTTGTATCTTTGTTGTGAAAGACGTAGTACCGAATCGGAGCAACTCACCTGTCACTGGTAAATATGTATCCCAGCACATCCTTTGTGGCTGCTAATATGACGTCCACCACCAGGCAAAGAAACCCTGAAAAGCAGAGTCAGGAGTCAGTCGGGCAGAGCAATCACAAGCGGACGACTACGTGAAATCCAGTTCCTGTCAGGGCCTGAGCAACCTGCCTCAGGCCACAAGTGTAAACAAAACTGGGGCTGTCACCCTGGTCCCTAGGTGCCCATATCACTAAATAACTGCAGGCAATCCGGCTGAGTCCTAGGGCTGGAAACAATAGGATACTGCAGGGGAGAACTGAGGTGCAACTGGCAAAGATCAGTGTAGGAAGCTTGCAAAACCAGCTGCCCTTGCTATGCCCAGCACTAGGCAGAGCCATGAGCATCTCGCTTTGTCTGGCACTGTAGCATACAGACTGACCACCCAGGAGGGATGGAGCCAATGCAGAGTCACTAGGCCGACCAGACAGCAAGTGTGAAAAATCGGGACAGGGTTGTGGGGACCCTATATAAGAAAAAGCCCCGAGTATCGGGACTGTCCCTATAAAATTGGGACATCTGGTCACCCTAAGAGTCACGCACCTGTGCACAGAATGCTGGTGATGGAAGATCTCTTGGCTTCCTCTGGGTTCCCAGCACCCAGCGCGTTCCCCACCTGAACGCTGACGGCTACACTGAGTCCATAGTGAATCTGAAATCCCAAAGCACCAACACACGTTGGTCTGGGGAGGGGACGTCGTGGGCGACCCAGGGGGACAAGTGTTACAAACACCTCCAGCCGAGACAATTGGTAGGAGGTGGCCCGTGAGCTAATGAAGGTGAATGTGGACGGAGCTCTGCAGAGCATGATCTAAAACTTTAGGTCGGGCAGAGGGAGGGGCAACAGCCAGGTGTAATCGGCGCACGGGCGGGTAGCCACAAAAGCGGAGGTTCTCATCCTGCCTCTGACCCCGATTCCCATCTGTGACCTTGGGCAAGTCACTTCACCTCCCAGCCTCAGTTTTCCCATCTGTAAAAAAGGGATAACACTGGCCTACCTGACGGCTGGGGAGTGCAGGTAACGTCTCTCTGAACCCCAGACTGCAGGGTATTATGGATTGACAGGCTGGGAGCAGGAGACAGGGACAGGTCTGGGCACATGGGGTGACAGTGTGGAAGCTGGGCCCAAGAGATAGATGTGGGACATGTTTGAGGCTGATTGTAGTTAAGGCTAATGCTTCAGTATGACTGGCTGTCTGGCTTCCTCTGCCAATTTAGACCATAAGAGCTTCAGAGCGGGGGCTGTCTTGCATTGCTGGTCAGCGCCCAGCATGACAGGGCCCCACTCTCAGGGAGGGCCTTTAGGTGGTGCCGGAACGTAAATAATAACCCCAAATTCTTACCATGTTCGACACAATGGACACCTCATAAATGATGGATTGTGCGGAAAGCTCCACTACGCTCAGCAGGCCTGAATTCGGGGGGAAAAGTCAGAATTTTGTATTCTGATCCCCAGAAAAAGAGCCTTTTAAAGGGCAGGTGATACGTCAGGCAGATCGGTGGCTCTCAACCTGTCCAGACTCCTTTCAGGAGGCCAATTTCTCTTGCATACCCCAAGTTTAGAAACTCCCTCACTTAAAAACTACTTGCCTAGAAAATCACACCTAAAAATACACAAGTGTCACAGCACACTAGTACTGAAAAATTGCTTACGTTCTCATTCTTACCATATAATTATAAAATAAATCGATTGGAATATAAAAGACTGTAGTTACATTTCTGTGTATAGTCTATAGAGCAGTGTAAACAAGTCACTGTCTGTATGAAATTTCAGTTTGTACTGACTTCGGTAGTGCTTTTTACGTAGCCAGTTGTAAAAGTAGACAAGTATCTAGCTGGGTTGATGTGCACTCGGGAAGACCTCTGCCTATCCCCAAGGGTACACGTACCCCTGCTTGAGAACCACTGTGGTAGATCCTCCTTGGTGATAATATTTCTAGTGCCCCATCAGCATGCTCCTCCCATCACTGACCTATCAGGAAGCTTCCGATTTCATAGGTCCACCACTCAATGCATGTCATGAGCATGCTGGGCACAGCCAGCGTGACGAAGGTGTCCCACTCCTGGAGGCACTCGCTGGACCAGCCTGGGATAAGAAGATGAAGGGTGTAAAGAGTCAGCCCGGAGGTTTAGCATATGGAGAACCAGGAAGTGAAACTGACTGCGTCTATTTCCACTTTCCAGAGCAAGTGACGTGCAAAGAGAAAAAGCCCCAATTCAGATGCACCCAAACTCCAAGAGCGTTTAGAATTCAACCTAATCTTTTCGGGGCCTAGGCCATATTAGAGAGAGAGACAGGGACCAGCTTGGACATTTCTGTAAATCCCAGGGGGAAACAGCCACCCTTTCCATACTCAGTGGGCCCTACCAAGCCACGTGTAACCTCAGCAGGAACTCCAGAGATGCCGAGTGCGCTTTGTCCGTTAACACATCCCAGCGGGCCCACAGAGCCTTAACTGACACTCACAAACCCAGGCCCCAGCTCTACGGGTCACTCCTGCACGTGTACAGAACTGAGAGCAGGATGGGATGGGTGCTGTTCTGATTGCAGCCCGGGGACCTCTGGCAGCTTTAGAAGCGAGGTTCAGTTCCCCAGGAACGCTGATCACCGACGAGACTCTCTTTCCAGGCTCACCCAGCGCTCGTGATGCGCAAGTTACAGCTCAGACCAACACAGCGTAACACAGCATCTGGCAGACATGCTTATACCAAGGTTAACATTAACCCTTCTCACCAACAGAATGCAAATCAATGGAAGGGGGAGCTGAGAGGGTCTCCCAGGTGAAGCGGAGATTTTTGCAGACACACAAAAGCATAAGAGAACGATACCACACCTCCCCAGGTCTCCACATGGAGCTTCTTCGCGACAATGTACAGGAACAGGAAGATGGCTTGTGCGTACTGAGCAATAGTGTTTGCCCAGGCCGAACCCCTGGGAAAGAGATAGAGAAAGCAAGCTGGACTTTCGGCTCTTGCAGAGAGCCCTGTCTCGCCGGCAGTTGCTCTAGCTGCAGCGAAAGCCTCGCTAAGGAGCTGAACTGAAGACACTTGCCCAGACGACAATAGCATCTCGCCCACTCCACACACAGCGGTGCGTTGCTGAGCAGGTACTCAGTGAGTGGGGTGTTCACCTCCCCCTGAAACATTCGGAATCGGGCCCTGGGGGCAGAATGCTGGAGTGGATGGACTAGCACCCCAGCTGGTTATGGCTAATCCTCAGGGGCTGGTTTCCTACGGCACTAACATATCACTACGTACGATCTGATTGGCCTGGACTCCATATCCCAGAAGTCTCCATGGTACCCTTTGCTACCAGTCAGTTTCCAGCTGGCGTGTGTATATTTGCCCTGTGCTTTTACCCAGAGAAATGACTCTGCCCTACAAATCACTAGCACTTTCCATCTCCCAAGCATTGCACAAACATGAACTCACAGCTGCTTCACTTCCTATGCTAATGCTTTCGGGTCCTGAAGTCCCGTCTCAGTCAAAGACAACGTTGACAGAGCAAGTGGGGGGTTTTACAGAGGAAGGACATCAGGGCAATGTCTGTTCTGTATCTGGTGAATGTACCCAGTGAGAGGGGACTGCCTTTCTGCGATGGCCAACGGGATACCTGTGGATCGTCTCGGGGCCTGGTTCTCTGGATGAAGAGAGCTAGTCGTACCACTGGGCCAAATATTGAGGCCCTTGCTTGGTTTTATCCTTTAAGCAAAGTCCCACTAGCCTCAGCTGGAATCCATGTGCAAGTTAAGAGAGCTTTAGTATCTTCTAGGGATCCAGGCTGTGTCTCTGTAGCCATCCGTGACCAAGTCACATTCGTTCACTTAGGCCAAGATTTTTCAAAAGTGGCTAATGCTTTTGGGCACCCAACTTGAGACACCTTTAAAGAGATCTGATTTTTCTGAAGTGCTGAGCATCTGGTCTCTGAAAAACCAGGCCCCTTTAAAGAGGTCTCAAGTTGGCCCCCCAAAATCAGTACCACTCAGGATTGAGCCATAGCTGGACGTCTAGTTTTTTTCTTCCAAATATTTAGACACTACTCACATGACTCCGAGGCCCAGCACATAGAGAAAGACATAGTTTGCAATTGCATTTATGATATTTCCAGCGATGCCACTTAGCACCTCTGGCCAGATTATCCTCTGAAATTAAACAAAATACAGATCTGTGTTTTTTTAACTGGACTCCTAGGTTTCTGTTGCCTTGTCTAAAACATAAACATGGCTTCTGGAGAAAGGCGTATGTTAGTGCCTCACCAATCTGTTCAATACCAAACTCTTGGGGAGCAATTGAGGCAGATGTGGAGTGACGGGGGAGGATAGAACTGATGATGCTATAGTGAAATTTTATTCAAGAGAGCAGCCTTGCATTGATGGGAAGTAGCTCTGTATTCTGATTGGCTAGGAGCCTCCAGTTCCATCAGAATTATGGCTTTTTACAAACACCATTCAGGAAGCAGCAGGTTGAGTGGTGAGAGCAGGAGATCTGAGTTTTGTTCCCAATTCCATCATTAACTTGCTGTGTAATCCTGGGCAAGTAATTTAGGCCTAAATTTTCAAAAGGGGCCTCTAATTTAGGGTACCTTTAGTCTGTAGGTGCCCAACTTTAGAACCCCAAGGCCTGATTTTCAGAAGCACTGAGCACCCATAACTCCATTTAAGTCAGTGGGAGCTATGGGTGCTCAGCTCTTCTGAAAACCTGACCACAGATTTACAGGCCACTCCTGAAATGTCTAGTTCTTAACCGTTCTGTGCCTCAGTTTCCCTACATGTAGGCTAGGCATAATGGTACTTTGCACATCCTTGCAAAGCGTGACTGAGATCCTCAGGATTGTGCAAATATTATTGTTTCTGAGGAATGGAAATGCCAAGTTGAGTGGCAGTTTTTGCTACAGAGAGCTCCTCAGAGAAGGAATACAGATGCAGAACTAATACCCTACCGTCTTGCTGCAGTTATTAGCTAGAGTCGGGAATGCCCACAAAAACCCACCTAACCAGAACTGGCTAAAAAGATTGACCTGTGGAAAATAAAGCCAGAGAGCAAAATTCAATATCGCTATTGCCTTGGAAAGTAGGAGACATGTAGGTGATCCACTGAAATACTAGCATGTGCAAAGTGAGAAGCTTAATTAGCTGGACTCTAAAAGGGCAGCTAAATGCATACAGAGTGAGCTCCAATGGGAACATCATGTCGGAGAACCTTTGTTTTTCCCAAACTCCTAACAGAGGGAGGATTGGCCAGTCATTAGCACAAATGCAAATGAAACTGCTGCACTGAACACAGGCCCAGGTGGGCGGCTCAAACTGCAGCAATAGGATACTACTGGGCGTGCGTGTTTTATATGGGCTACTGGACACGGTGCAAAACAACTATGTCTCGGGGCAAATTACCTGAGAGAGACACCCTGAGCAATTGCACAGAATGAGAGATTTGCCCCCTTTACTTAACAAAGATGTGAACGTGAAGGTAAAGGGGCATCCTACCTGATTCTGCAAATATCTCGTCTCCAACTGGTACAGAAAAGCCGCCTGCAAAAGTCAGTGAATCAGCCTGTGAGATCAGGGGACTGGCCAGAGCAGAGTCTAGAGATTACAGGAGAAGCAGAAAGCACAGTGCCTAGCTGGCATTCATGGGGCACAGGAAGGAGGGTCTGATTTGGACGGCATCACTGAGGTTGGGGGTGCAGGACAAAAACATACTTCCAGCGCCATTCAAAAGACCTAGAGGGTAACAGAGCTCGGGGCTAACTGCAAAGTCGGGGTGAGATGCCGGACTCATCCTGCACCCCAAATTAAACCTACCAAGGCAGCTTGGCAAAACTGGTAAATGAAAATTTAGCAGCCCTGGCACAAAAACCCTTAAGACGCTCTTGGACACTAGGGAAAAAATAACAGTAGCAATAATATTATCTATTCACTAGCCCTTGAAGGGCATGAAAAAGTGAAGACAGTTTACTAGCCTGTCCTAAAAATCCCACAGAGCACTCGCCCTGGGCCAGTACATAAGTAGATTCTTGTGAGGCTCCACCCAGGGCTGTCTCCAATTTTGACCATTCCTGCAGGAAGGAGAGAGACTATTTTGCATGCAAGAAGCCACTGCAGGCAGAGAAAGGGGCCATGGGACTCCATGGAGCTGAGGGGACGGGCAGCATCTGGCTTTGGGCTCTGAGAGAAGTGACTTCCTAGCAGTGACTGATAGAGAAAGTCGAGGGTAATGGGAACTTACAGGAAGAGCTGGGATAAAAATCATCACATAAACCTGGGTTAACCTGGGGGAAGATACAAAACCCCCCAATTAGTACAGGGCATCTTCCAAAACATCCCTTTTCCCCTGCCAGCCCTGGCCTGCCCCTCCATGCTCGCTGGGTAACGTGGGGGGGTATGGCTCACAGGAGGACCAGCTACCCTCTGCCTTCCTCCACTGTGGCTAAACCCTCCTACCGTGGCTCCGCAGCATTGTTACAAGAAATGGCTCCCCTGCGGAGACCTGTCTGATAAGCCTCAGCTGCTGTGCAAGAGGGAGGCAGAGAATTTACCTTCAAAAGGCAGCAAGATTCAAGGCCAAATTCTCCCTTGGGTTATACCCATGGATGTGACCCCAATTAATACAATGGCGGGCTGCATGGGGCGGGCTGATGGCAGAACCCATCCAATAGGGAGAGAGGGGTTGTGCCGGTGTCGCCGAGGGCTGGGCCCGGCCAGCGGGGAGAAGGGAGCGCTCCACCGGTGTCGCCGAGGGCTGGGCCCGGCCAGCGGGGAGAAGGGAGCGCTCCACCGGTGTCGCCGAGGGCAGGGCCCGGCCAGCGGGGAGAAGGGAGCGCTCCACCGGTGTCGCCGAGGGCAGGGCCCGGCCAGCGGGGAGAAGGGAGCGCTCCACCGGTGTCGCCGAGGGCTGGGCCCGGCCAGCGGGGAGAAGGGAGCGCTCCACCGGTGTCGCCGAGGGCTGGGCCTGGTCCATAAGGGGGCTGCTCCGGTGTCCCTGAGGCCTTAGCACGTAATTTAAGGCACCCGTCCCCTTGGTTTCTTGGAGAGCGTGTGACCCGCAGCACGGAGCTGTACAAACTGGAGCACACGCCCGACCTGGAGACCTCCGGGTCCTGCCGGACCAGCAGCAGGATCTGCTCGGTGTTGATGAAGACAGCCCAGCAGGGGAAGCAGCAAAGCAGCAGGATGAGGATCCCACGCTGCAGGATGGTTCCCACCCGCTTCATGTTCTTACCGCCATATGTCTGGAAAACAAGAGGTTAAATCCAATGGCATCCTTCAGCCACCCTCTCCACCTCCAACCCCCTGACTGCGCTGACTAAGGGACTGCTGGGCAGTTCTCTCCATGGCCTAGAAGCCTGCATGCTCCTCCCACTTGGGGACGGGGATCCATACAGGAACTGCACAGGAGTGTCGGGCATCACCCACTGCCTATTGTAGCACAGCGGCATGTGAGGACTTTGAGGGTCATTAAAAACATGCCCTGGGATCCTTCAGTGTCCATGCAAAACAGGTAGGATGTGGCTTTTAGGGTGGTCTAAGACAGTGGTCCTCAAGCAGGGGTACGTGTAACTCTGGGGCTATGTGGAGGTCTCCCGGGGGTACATCAACTCACCTAGATATTTGCTTACTTTTACAACAGGCTACATAAACTGCACTAGTGAAGTCAGTACAAACTAAAATTTCATACAGTGTCATGTTTATACTGCTCTATAGACTATATTTATGTTCCAATTGATTTACTTTATAATTACATGGTAAAAATGAGAAACTCAGCAATTTTTCAGTAACTGTGCTGCATTCTCATGTTTAATTTTTGTAGGCAAGTAGTTTTTAAGTGAGGTGAAACTTGAGGTAAGTAAGACAAGTCAGACTCCTGAAAGGGGTGCAGTTGTCTGGAAAGGTTGAGACCCACTAGTCTAGGAGCTGCTGCCGCAGTGTGGCTCTCTGACCCCACTTAGTAGCTTATGAGTCTGTTACAGCCTTGGAGTTAATGGACCTGGTCCTTTTGCTACAAGAGTAAGAGGCTCACATCTTTAAATCCAAAAGTCCTGGGCTCAACTCCAGCAGCCAGACTGTCCTGGGAGAACACTGCAGTCTCATTCTGCAGAAGCATGACATGTGATGGATCCTTGCAAGATGAAGAGCCACGTTGGACCCTGATGGAGCTTTGAACTGCATATTCTAGGGCATCTAGGTCATTGCTTAGACAATTGAGTCATTCCTTGGTATTTCATAGGATCCGCTCACCTGGGTGTCCTGAAGGGCAAAACCTATGGAGTTTGGATCTTCTAAGGGTTCATCTACTTGGCTTTGACTCTTATAGAAGCTCAGACACCAATTATGACAGCCCTGTGCAATATGGGCGACTATATTCAGCCAGTGTCTTTAAAAAACAACAACACAATCTCTAAAACAAAGAGATCAGAGACCAGCAGCTGTTACCTACCTGGGATATTAACGTGTCACATGCTGAAGATAAACCAAACCCCACAGAGATGCCAGTAACGTTTATAACCTGGAAATAGTCATAATAATAAAACAACAGTGAGAAAACATGACAGTGCAATTTCAGATGGTCACAAGTTTCATCTAGGGCTGGGTTTGAAAGGCAAAGGAGATGTCAAAGGTCCCCTTCTATCCCAGGCTGTTACCAGCCCTTCAGCCACCAACCCACCTCTCCAACTACATAGTTGCTATTTTATAAGAGACGTTTCACATACATGAGCTGGCGTGAAAGGATACAACCTATGTAAAGACTCAAAACTAAAATACTTACAGCGATAGCAAGCGTGACGGAGGCCAACTCAACCTTCCCCAGATGGCCACAGAATACAGAGCTTACAACATGTATCATAAAGATCAGCAACTGGATCAAGGTCTAGAAATGGGCGGGGAGGGGGGAGGAAAAACAGATCAGGGTGACTGCAGGCTGCAGAATTGGAGGTGTGATTACACCGAGAGGCTCCTTGAGGACACACTCTTCCTGTACTGTACAAAAGAGAGCGCGTGGGATTGTTTGCATTCAAATGGGTTTAACGAATAACGTTAGAATATTTAAAAAAAAAAAACAACAACCCCCAGATTAAGCTGGTTTTAGGTTTATCCACCAGCCCTTGGAAATTCTCTGAAAGACTCGGCCTGATGCGATGACTCTCTGTCACCAAGTCATTTCCTCGCGGTTCTAGCCAGTCCCTGGTCAGCTCAGGGTTAATCACTCCACCTGATGCTCCACAGGGGCTGGTGATGCCAGCAACTCTGTGTTTTGGCTAAATAGGCCAGACTCTGATCTCTGCTACATCTGGGTAAGCCCGGAGTAGTACTATTGAGCCCAGATCGGAACAGGTGCGACGGAGCTGCATTTCCGCACCCCAGGCGTGTCTCACATTTGGGAATATCTGATCAGCTCCACTGATGGGAAGTCTTAGTCAAGATGGGCCCCAAGCTGCTGCCACCATTTTAAATGCTTAAACTACCCCTGCTCCATTCCCTTTGGGTTGCAGCATCTCCTCAACCACCTCTGTGCAGCCTACGGCTCGCCTCCTGCTCTACTGTAGGCAAGATACCTGCCCCAAGGCACAAGCCAAGAAGACTTCAGCAGCGCCCATGGATCTCTTGCTCCTTCCAGGAACAGGGGCTTTCCCGATAGCGTCTCTGTGATGTCTCGTCCCTTTCCCTCTCCGAGCAAGCACCATCCACCCGCGTCCCCAGTGCTGGGGGCTTTAAGGTGCCACACTGTACCTGATCCTACGGTTCCTACCTCCCTTTCCTCTCTGACCCATTTCCCCTTTGCTGATTATACTCCAGGAAGCGGCAAGTGGTCGTTTCAGCACACAGCAAAGGGGAGGGGCAGGACCAGGGGATGAATTGAACCAGGGGTCTGGGGCTCTGAGCCTTGCAATGGGAGGGGGCCTGGACTTTCTAGGAGAGGCAGTGGAAGAAGGGTATGTACTGAGCTGGGCTGGCCAGCTTGTCTGCCTGCTAGGGAAGAAGATCCAGGATGGGGCCAGAAGGACAATGAGGGTCAAACCTCCAAATGCCACTTAAAACCTACAGGAGCTCATCACCTGGAAGTCTGGAATCCATCCAGCCGCCTCCCACCTAGCAAGCAGGATTCAAACCCATGTGACTCAGGGCTCTGCCGATCCAACTTGAGGGGAGTCGCAGACCCGGAGCAAGGGGCTCTGCACCAAGACGCTGGACAAACCTGGCTATCTCTAGCCCTCCCTCGCTCTCACCAGTGGTCCCGACAGCACCAGCAGCTTCTTCACCTCTTCCCAGAAGTTGAATGGGATCAGCTGGCGAATCCAGCAGCTGCTCTTCTGGCCGGAGGATGGCACGTGCAGGACGATGCTCCTGGTGTCTCTGGAGGGGTTCTCATCAGCAGGGCCCGCAAGCTCCATGCTGCCGCTGTGCCAGGGAATAACTAACCCTCTTTTTCTTCCCCGTTGGTTAAACCCGTTTGATTCACTTGACCCGAGCGGGCAACGGTTTCGTAACCACAGCAGAGTGCACTTCGGCCATGGCTGAGCAAGCATGCCCCTATCCGCCACCCGCTCTTGCTGGCACAGCCTGAGAACAGGTGATGAGTAAAGTCCCTGGGACACATGGAGGAGGAGCAGGAGGGCTGGGAAGCAGGACAGCCTCGAGCAGAGTCGGATTCTGTTCTAGGTATGCTTGGGTCTGCCTCCGCACGAGGGGGGTGGGGTGGCCTAGATGACCTCGCAAGGTCCTTTCCAGCCCTGCGCATCTATGATTCTATGTCAGGGCGGCGTGGACAGCCCTGATGGGGGCAGCTGGAGACAGCAACCTCTGGGGATGGGGAATTCCTGCAGCCAGACTGCCTTGTGATGTTGTCTTGCATGCTAAGCAAGGCTGGTACTTGTCCATATTTGCATGGGAGACCTAAGGACAGAAGAGGTGCTGCAAAAAGTAGCATGGCTGATCCGGAAGGTGGCGTTCCTCTTTCTGAGTCAGTACTGACGAAATGCTCCTTAATAAACCCCTGGCACTTAGCATGGGTGTCCTGGCCACGGGCTGCGTGCTGGATGCAGTGGGGAGATCTGGCTGCGGGAGGAAAGCGGGATTTGTTCCCTGTGGACTGCACGTTGCCAACCTGAGGCCGTGTCTGCACTGGCAATTGTTTGTGTGACAGCAGTGCCAGCTGCGGTCGAGGTCTCGTTACGCTAAGCGCTGTACACACAAGGCAAGAGCCAGTCCCTGCCAGAGCACTTGTAATTGCCAGGGACAAGCTGGAAAGGGAGTGGGAGGTGAAGTGACTTCAGATGAGTGTCGGGGCCAAGAACAGAACCCAGGTTTCTGACTAATAGTGGAGCCGTACTACTGCACGGGCCTAGCCAGGACTCTGGGTTTGTTTTTTTTTTACCACCACGCCATCTAGATCTGTGCAGAATAGGATCAGAGGGGCTGGTGGTAACAACGCTAGAGTACTGTCTACACTACAGCTTCCACTGGTACGGAACTGCGTCACAGGCAAGCTGCGGACCCAATGCAACTTACGCATCCCCTGGTTCCACTGAGATAAGGCACACGCTTTCTGCCACACTGTTGCTGCTTGGGTCTGACTCCACTGCAATCAGTGACAAAGCACCCCATGATTTCAATGGATGCAGGATCAGGCCCTTAAAGAGCTGCCCGCCTATTATTTTGGTTGGCTGAGGCTTTCACCTGATCCCTTCCAGTGATGGTTGTGCTGTCCTCTTTATAGAGTCTCGTGGTTGCTCCCCAAATCACCTGGCTCCTAACTTTGGATTAGTCTATCTGCAGTTGGGAAGCAGCCCCACACAGTGATCTCTGCTCCTCTTTAACATTGCTTGATTCAGTTCCAAGCTTGCTCACTCCTGCTGAAGGAAACCATTGTTGCCTTTTAGCCTAGCTCTGTTAATGAAAAACCAAGGCTGGAGGAAGCAGGTCAGAGGTGATACTGGTCCTATAGCTTGTAAGCCTGGCCTCCCCCCACATTCACAGGGCCAGTGCCGGGGATTTCATTCAATGTATAAGCCATTGTACCCTTATACTGCCTTGCTTTGTTCTCTTGCTTTCCCTGCTAGCTGCAGTTCTATCCCCGGGGTTCATCTGGTGAATTGAACATTAATTTGGCATCTGGCTTCTCTCTGCATGAAAGGTTTTGCCTTCTGCGACTTTCTGCATTCAAACAGATTCCATCTCTGCTAATTTCTTTCACCCAGTCCTGTGTTAGGATTGCCCTTTATTCCCTAACATCATTTGTATTCTGGTCATTTTCACAGCGACCTTTGCTACAGGTTACTCATCCACCGCCATTTCTTACTGCACAAGTCTGTGCCAGGTAGTGGGAGTCTAACTCCCTGTTCCTTTGACGCCTACACTGTGGGTCTAATGATTGCAGAGATGCAGAGTTTCAGTACATGAATCACATGCAAGCAAAATTCTGAGCTGACCCCTGCCCTACAGTGCAGAGAGGGGCCAGTATTTCTACCATTGTCCCATCTGCTCCTAGTCCGAGCAGGATGAGAGGGAACAGCAGTTAAGAGTGCCTGCACCCTGTCTCCAGGAGGGCTATGTTACTCGTTTTATTGTTCTGAGTTTAGACTAGGTCGAAGATTGACCTGGACCAAGGAGCTGGGAGTTCAGATTAGGTGATGGGGGTTTGGTGGATTTCTTCCACACAAGGCTTAGCAAAACATTTCTTAACTAGCAGTCACTGTAGTTCATCAAACCCTCCCTTTCACTGAAGGGAGCCAGAAAAGAATCCCAGCCTGGCATCACACACATGGACCCACTTGCAACCATGTGCCACTTCTGTAGTTAGAAAAGCCAGCTAAGCAATGGCAGCCCTGGGCAGTTTAAGACATACTGCTAACAAGCGTTCATGTGGATGCAGCGGATTAAGTGAGGGAGGTTCCACTTTTACTAGGGGAGAGATGTTTGGTAGAATGAGACACAGTCTGAACGAATGGCAGCCTGGTATGTTCATTTCCATACCCGTTAGCGATAACAGAGCAGACTTTGCCACATGCGTCACGCTGGCCTGAAAAGCCAGAAGAAAAGTGGAGTGCTAGTAATGTGTCCACCAAATGCAGAGTTACCAGAATCAGACATACATTTTCCGGATGATACTTTTCTTGGATCATGCTGGGGTGACTAGAAACTAGTAACGTAAGGACAAATTGGAAGCAATCCCTGAAATCAATTAAACAACCTGAATGTTTATGCATAATAATTTACTGTATCAAAATGCTGGATTCCAAAAGCATGACAGAAGATTTCTTTAGGCAACGTGCCTGGTGAATGGTAGAGAATGCCCCAGGAAGCGTGTGTGTCAATTTGCTCCAGCCATTGCTGGGCGATTCTATAAACACTTTCTAACAAAGCAAAAAACTTACCCTCCGTTCGCTTTGTGTTGCATTATAGGAGAGAGTCGCAGATCAAGTTTTGAAATGTAAAAAGTGCTCAGAAAATGGGCTCTGGAATAACATGGGAGGCACTTGGCACATTCAGGGCAAACTCTGTATTTTAACAAAGCAATGGAACATAAAAGACATGAACAAATTCTTCTCAGGAGCAGGAAACAGCGAACCACTGGTAACGTTTGACTGTCTCAGCCAGTGCATCAGTACCCATTCTCTGCAAGTGCTGTACAGTCTGTCCATCAGCTGTGTTGTCCTAGTGGCTCCGTCACACTGCTGTGGAAGGGACCAGCAAACATCCCTAGTCAGTATCATTCATGCAATGAATGCATGAGTGCTGTGCCCTCACCCAACCTGTTAGAACAGGAACCACCAAGGGTCCTAAACAGGACACTGTGACTTCACCATAGTGCCAAGAGACGGGGTCCTTGACATGTTAGCAGAATAGATGAGCATCCTGTTTCACCCCAGCCTCTTCCTAGAGCATCCAATCACAGCCTCGTGCCCAAGTCCATCAATTCCAGTCTTCACATTGCTGGCCTACCCATTACCGGTCAGGAGCCGGACTAGAACCCCCACTAGCAGGACTGCAATGGCCACAGCCAGAGCCAACCCGCGACGGAAGATCAGCTCCTTCCCCGACAAAACGTTCTGTCCTGGAGAGGCGGAGCCCAGTGCAGAGTCCTCCTGCAGGATGAGCTGGTGATCTGGCTGGCTCTCACTCCTGGAAACAGGGTCAGGCAAAACCACCACATTCTGGACTTCCGTTTCAATTGTGAAATACTCTGTGTGGCAGATAAGTTAGGTTACAAATGGGAGGTTGGAACAGGCAGGGTCTGAGCTGGAAAACGAGCTGCAGAGCTTGAGAGCCAGTGGTTCCCAGTCACATTCACCATGGCTGGGAGGCACAGGTGACAAATCGTCCTAATCTTCCTCTCCTTACCTGGATAAGCCTGGCCTTCATGTGTCCACTTTTAGAGAGAGCGGGGTTAGGAGCAGCAGCCGTTGGAGCGCTACTGCAGGTTAGGCCATGCAAAACTGAATGGGAAGCAGCGGGCGAGGCTAGCTGACATAACAGAGGTCTGATTCAGAGCGGTGCTGCAGTCCCAGCTGGCACAGGTGGGAGCCACACTTGGGATCAGGCCCTCTGTATGCCAGGCTAGGTTCCGTTCCCGCAACTCTCAATCTCTGTCTTCCTGCCAGGTGAAGGAACAGGTGCCTTGTTAGGCACTCCTGGGGATTTGCTTGCCTGGAGACCATCCCTTAGGGTGGGAGGGACACATGTGAGCAAGACCACACTCACACAGAGGTGTTGCTGCTAGTCTGCTTTGAGACCACAAAGCTCCGATATCAGTGGGGCCCTGCCCTGCCCTGCTCCAGGGGAAAACCCACCCCCATGCAAAATCCATCCCCAACCTGCTGCACTGCTCAAGCCCCCACAGTCCACTCACGGAATAGCATGGGGCCACAGGGTAAGTTATTTTAGCACTTAACCCCACACATGCCTTTTGCAAAACCAGGCTCTTCCTGGTTGTGTAGAAGGACTGTCCCCGTGGAACTTGGCTATACAAGGCAAGAGCCTCTGCATCACAGATGTTACTGGCACGTCTTGTTGGCATTCACTTGGGGGCATCGGAGAACTGCAGCCCCCTCCCCAAGTCCCAGACACGTACCTGAACCACCTGTTTCATCAGCTCCAGCACGACTGGAGGACACAGCTACTGGCTTCTCTTTGAGCCCTGCTCGGATCTGAGCCTAAGATAAAAAAAAAGAGCAGGGTCAGAATCTCCATGGACCCTGTGCAGACAACAGTGCAACCCGCCAGGGACACAGGGCAGTATGAACATACCACCATCAATCCGGACACTAAACACCGCGTTCCCTGTGGGGGGAGCACGAGGGAACAAGCCACACGTGACAGAGGTTATGCACCCAACTGCTCCAGGGATGAGGGCAAGAGAAGAGATGGTACAGAACAGAAGGGCTTGTTGCGCGGAGAAATGCCCATCCTGTTGATATTGCAATGGAGACCGTTAAATATTCCACATGGTTATGTGCTCTCTAGAACTAGAAGTCTAATCGCACCTTTGCCATTGAGCTGCTGTCTTCGGAGAGTCACTTTACCGCTGACTCTCCGTTTCCCCATCAATAAAATGGGATTAATGTAGACAATAAAGGAGTTGGGAAGCTTAAGTTGAAGCTCCCTTCATCGGCAGCCCTTCACGTTTGAAAAGTACTTTGAGGTCCCTGAAAGGAAAGCCCTAGAGATGAGCAGGTCAGAGGAGGGATCACAGGGCTAGTTTCCTCTAGTTTCCCATACACAGGAGAAGATCTCCAGTCCCAGGAGAGACTTTCAGTGCAGACAAAGGAAAATACTATAAGCCCTGAGAGCTGCAACGGAAAGGAGGGATCATTTCTTAAACTCTTTCAGCATCACAACAGCAGGTCCTAGGCAACCAGAGCCACAGCACCAGATGCAGTGCAAGACCCCACAGAAATAATCCTGATGGGGGCCCAACATGAGATCTCTGACCCATCTTGGGCACCCTGTCCTCAGAGCGTGATCTAAAGAGAAATGCTCTTCGGTTGGGCATCTGTGACCCTTCCAGCTGTCAGACGACTACTCAGGTAAGCTAATAACGTTACACACACTCTCCCACCCAGCTCCACTGATCCTGGAGAGAGCTAGTCTTTTGTTATTCAGGTGTCCTTCCAACCCCTCAGACTCTCCTGAACTGCCTCCAAGGCCACAAGGACATTACTTCTAAAGGGACAATCCTTCAGGCTGGAGACTGCTCTGCCCTGGTGATAGGCTAGACGGGATCCAAGCAGGCCTTCCCAGCTCAGACTTCTAGGTCTTCAGCTGGAATATGGGAATTCCATGATCAACAAGTGACTCTGAACCCACAACCCTTCTGATGCTTCCTTTTCAGGTTTACAACCAGTGAACTGCAGGTGTTCACCCCCCAGCACTCCTGCCAGAAAGCAGTTATTGAACCACGGAACTGGAGGGACAGATTGTGCAGTTACACCGTAGCAGTATCCTGGAGGTCTGATTTGCACTAGTGCAAGATTTGACCCACGGTCTTCGGAAGCAACTAAAGAGTGTGAGAGTCTTACCTCCTCTGCAGCTTTCTTCCAGTCCATGCGCAAGACAAAAATCAAGAAGGAAAGGGCTTGCAAGAAGAGGCAGACGGCCATCCCTATCCACAGGCCTGAAGTAAAGGGAAATCCCAGTCAGTTGTCTGAAGACCCCATGTAAAATCCTGGCCCCACTGGAGTCCACGGTAGCACTTCCATAGACTTGAATGGGAATCAGCATTTTACTCCACGTGTCTAGTTGGTTTCCTAATACTTCAGACCTGATCCTGAGATGTACAGACATGCACAACTTGGAGTCAAGGCCAGTATCATGGAGTCCCATTAGTAGTCCTGGAAGACCTCCTCCTCAGTTAACTGGACCCAACGCTTAGTGCATCTTTTAATCACAGAGCAGACACTGTGCCGACTTCTTTTCCTGCTTACCTGGGTTAGCTCCATCAAGCCGAATTTGTGTTATTAAGTCAGCACACAAATACAACTCAATTTCTTTGGAGTTGAACTCCAGATTTCTGAAGGCAATGGAGAAGAATTTGGCTCCGTGTCCGTTCCTTTAAAATTGCTGGACCCAAGACACAATGCAAGTGCTGGAGTTGGAGGGAGGCTTCCATCCCTTGGAGGCCCTTATGGAATGCAGATGCTTAGCTGAGCCCGGATTCAGTAATATGCATCAGCCCATGCGTAAGTCCCATTGCCGTCATTAGAAGTGAGACACGTGCTTCGCTGAACTGGGGCCCTGCGGAGGTTAAACCTGGGAGCAGGAGCGTCCAGCTAGCGGAACCAGCTCTCCGCATGTTGCAGCCAGTGGCAAGCCTTCTACAGACTTCAACAGGCGCAGGACTGAGGCCAGCGTAGGCAGTGACAGACAATTGCACAAGTCAGGATATTCAGCATCCCTCACGCTCAGCGCCAGCCCCACACGTACCTAGTACCCCAAGCTTGGCGGCGAACATCAGTGAGATTCCAATGGGGAAGCCGATGCCGTAAAACCCAATGGCATTGGCAATGGCGCCGATCTTCTGTTTCCCGGTCCCTCTCAGCACGCCGCCACACGTAGCCTACAGAAACATGCACGGGTCAGAGCCATGTTTGCTGGCCTCTGGCACATAGTGGAAACCGGGCAGCTTTGTAGCTATTAATAAGGAAATACTGCAGCACTAGCCCACAGAGCCGAGAGGGGCTGAAGTCCCATTTCACAGATTTCCCTCCAATGAGAAGATTGTATATAAAGATTCCTGCCTGAGCTAGTATGGAAAGCAGCGGATCAGTGCACATAACATCAAGCTGCCCTCAGATACCAGGTGGTGTAGCAGCTGGTAAACCTGCCCTTGTGAGTGTCCTGGATCAGCTATATTGCATGCAGCAGTAGGCACCCCAATGTATCCATGGGGCAGGGAACTGGTGGGTGCGAAAAGATCTGAAAGTACCACACCAAGGGCCGTACCTTGGTACTATCAGGAGCCTGCGTGTGCTCAGCACCTCCCAAAATCAGGCCATGTGTTTAGGTGTCTAAATAGGAATCAAAGCACCCAGCGTGAGTCATCCAAGTTAGGCAACTTTGACTCCAGATTTTTAACCTGTAGGTGACAGGAGTTGGGACGTCCTGGATGTAACGATAAGTGGTGGCTACAAGCACCAAGGGGATTAAAGTGCCCCAGGATGCCACAGGCTGCTGCTTTCAGATGCAGCTGGAATCTTTTCCCTTTAATTTTAGCAGATTGCAGGTGAGCGTCAAAGGACCTAAGACAATAGAAAATGCCAGCCAGTTCCAATCAAGAGTACGTAGCTTGGTGCACTAAAATACTCACTGCTGTTGCATCAAGCAGGTGGAAGGGAGCACATATCAGCATCACCTTTGACACCAAGGTAACAATCTCTCTGTTGGGAGAAAGATGAAATGATCATTCTGGAGTGTGATATAAGCAACATGGTCTGAACGCAGGGCTGGAAGCAAGGAACTCCTGGTTTCTCATCCTAGCTCAGCCACCGACTCGCTGCTGATTACGGACAAAGTCACCAAGAGCCTAATACAAAGCCCATTGACGAGCCGTGGTACTCTTTCTATTGCCTTTAGATCGGGCTGAGTTAGTGGTGCTGTAGTGTTTTGTGCTGAAACCTATGCTACCTAATGGCTTCCTGTGCTGGGGAGATTCTCTGGCGGGGGTGGGCTTGCTAGATTTAGGATAACACACTCCATCCCCAACTGGCTGCTTCTCAGTCTGTCCCTCATACTCAGCAACTGGAAAACAAGTTCCAGAAAAGCCCTTTAAGTTAAATAATCGTCTTTGATGTAATCAGATTACCCACTTGTCGCTGGTGAAGATATAGCCCACTACGTCCTTCAAGGATCCCAGTAGGGTACTGACCACCATAGCAAACACTCCTGGAAGACAGTCAAGCAACAGGGGATTTGATCAAGACAGGTAACACGTTCTTCTCTTCTCCTGGGCTGCTGTTTGGGACCAAGATCTCTGGGCTGTTGGTTACATGTTTGTTCACTATTTAATATAGTGGGGGCCTGATGTTGGTGGGGAACTCTGGGCGCTATTCCAATAAGCAACGTGAGAATTTGCTGCGTTAATTCCCCATGGATGCCTTCCCCACAGGTCCTGGCGCAAGGGTTAGAACATTAAATCAGATGCTATTTTGCTACAGAAACCATAATGTCAGACCTTCCACAGAGGAGCTTAACTGAGCCTTTTTTATTGAGGAGTTCAATCCAAATGAGGACAGTGTGTGACCCACCTTCATGGAGAAATTAAAGAATAAAAAGTGACAGTCCCCATTTCCAAGGAATTTGAAGGCTATACTTTAACAGTGAGCGACACCCCCTTTTTTCCCCCTAAGACCGTCAACCCACCATCAAAACCCCATAAAAAAAAATCAGCCTGAAATTTAGTAGGGCTGTCAAGCGATTAAAAAAATTGTGATTAATCGCACTGTTAAACAAGAAAGAATACCATTTAAATAAATATTTGTGGATGTTTTCTATATTTTCAAATATATTGTATTCTGTGTTGTAATTGAAATCAAGTGTACAGTGCTCACGTTATATTGATTTTTGTTTACAAGTAAACACTGTAAAAACACTGTAAAAAACTCAAAAGAAATAGTATTTTTCCATTCACCTAGTACAAGTACTGTAGTGCAATCTCTTAATCATAAAAGTCAAACTCACAAATGTAGTTATGTTAAAAAAAAAAGCTGCATTCAAAAATAAAACCATGTAAATTTTAGAGCCTGGGAGTCCAGTCCTACTTCTTGTTCACCCAATCGCTCAGATAAACAAGTTTGTTTGCATTTGCGGGAGATAATGCTGCCTGCTGCTTGTTCACGTCACCTGAAAGTGAAAACAGTTGTTCGTATGGTACTGATGTAGCCGGCATCACAAGATATTTACATGCCAGATGCGCTAAAGATTCATATGTCCCTTCATGCTTCAACCACCATTCCAGGGGATATGCGTCCATGCTGATGACTGGTTCTGCTCGATAACAATCCAAAGTAGTGCGGACCGACGCATGTTCATTTTCATTATCAGAATCAGATGCTGCCAGCAGAAGGCTGATTTTCTTTCTTGGTGATTTGGGTTCTGTAGTTTCTGCATCGAAGTGATGCTCTTTTATGACTTCTGAAAGCATGCTCCACACCCCGTTCTGATCACATTTTGGAAGGCACTTCAGCTTCTTAAACCTTGGGTCGAGTGCTATCTTTAGAAATCTCACATTGGTACCTTCTTTGTGTTTTGTCAGATCTGCAGCAAAAAGTGTTCTTAAAATGAAGAACATGTGTTGGGTCATCATCTGAGACTGCTGTATGAAATATATGGCAGAAAGTGGGTAAAAAAGAGCAGGGGACACACAATTATCCCCCAAGGAGTTCAGTCACGAATTTAATTAATGCATTTAAAAAAAAAAAAGCGCATCAGCAGCATGGAAGCATGTCCTCTGGAATGGTGGCCGAAGCATGAAGGGGCATACGAATGTTTAGCATATCTGGCACATAAATACCTTGCAATCCCAGCTACAGAAGTACCATGCAAAGCCTGTTCTCACTTTCTGGTGACACACAGTAAAGAAGAAGAGGGCAGCATTATCTCCTATAAATGTAAACAACCTTGTTTGTCTGAGCAATTTGCTGAAGAAGAAGTAGGACTGAGTGGACTTATAGGTCCTAAAGTTTTACACTATTTTGTTTTTGAGTGCTGTTATGTAACAAAAACAAAATCTACATTTGTAAGTTACACTTTCACGATAAAGAGATTGCACTACAGTACTTGTAGGAGGTGAACTGAAAAAAAACTATTTTTGTTTATTTTTACAGTACAAATATTTGTAATAAAAATATACACTTTGATTTCAATTACAACACAGAATATAAGAAAAAATGAAAATGTAGAAAAACATCCAAAATATTTAATACATTTCAACTGATATTCTATTGTTTAACAGTGTGATTAATTGCGATTAACTTTTTTTAGTTAATCGCGTGAGTTAACTGATTGATTGACAGCCCTAAAATTGAGGTTAAGGAATTAGGAAAATCTTCTTAATGGACAGCGAAGTTAAGCACTGGAACAAATTGCCTAGAGATGTTGTGGAATTTTCATCATTGGAGGTTTTTAAGGCAGGTTAGATAAACACCTGTCAGGGATAGTCTAGATAATTTAGTTCTGCCTCTGCATATGGGGTAGACTAGATGACCTATTGAGGTCTCTTCCAGCCCTACATTTCTTTGAGTCACAGCAACATCCAGTACAGGTGTAATATCAAGTTTAAAAGGGAGACTATAGATTGTAAATGCTCAGGGACAGGGATTTTAAAGTGCTTAGCGCATATTGTTGCTATTAGAACAAATGGCTGTAATTTAGGCTTTATTTAAAAAAAAATTAAAAAACAACTGGCTGGGGCAGGGTACAAAACCTAATATTGGGATAAATGTTGTTAGGGTCAGCTTTTTCAAAAGAGCTGAACAATGGCAGATTCCCTCCCATCCCCATCAAATGAAAACTCTTGCTGCAGTTTTGCATCCGCCGCCCTTTAGAAAATCTGCCCTTTAATTATTTTTTTGAATAGTGAGAATTTTCTCCCCCCATCCCCCTTAATTTAAGAAGTTCTCTTCTATGCTGGAGCCCTTCCCCAGCCACACAAGCCCTGTGCTGTTGGGTTAGGCCCAGACAGGGGAAGCAGCTATGCAGAGACCAGTCTAGTTTAATCAGCTGCAGACTGATATTACACAGAGTCACCAATGGTGAAAAGGAAATTAAGCCTTTGTAACAGAGTAGTTAACAGGGAAGGAATTTTTCTCCCCTTGGTGCTGTCCCCTTAAAAGCCACCAGGAAAACATCATTCCAGCAGGCACTGGACAGAGAACATGCCCACCTGTGCACAGCAGTGCTGTTATACATGACTTCTTTGCCTGCTCTGCATTGCCTGCTCCCAAGGCGTTACCAACTCTGACTGCGGCAGCCACGCTGAAGCCCAGTGGCACCTAAGCACGAGGAAACAGATACCACCAGGGGTTTGTGGTTGGGGGCTGTTCGGCCACGATCGTGACAGGGTGCCAATGGCTGGCAGAGCCTGCAACAATCTAGCTCTCCCCTTGCAGAAAGGGTAGGTACACATCAGCATAACTTGCACCCAGTCGCCTCTTCATACTGTCTATGATCCTCCCAAGCTATTCTGTGCCCTGGGGCAAGTACAGCAGCATGCTGGAAATGCAGCAAGTCCTCACTGATTTGAAGAATTTTCCTGCTGGGTTTAGCATCCATGACTGTTGGACTAATAGCCCAGATATAAGGGAAGTGTGACAGGCAGGGGCCGCGCTAGCTTCTTCAATGCACCAATCAGAGGCAACACACTGTTATTCCAGACCTGTAGGGCCTCCCATGTCAGTTCGGCCAACGCACCTCAGTCCTGATGTGCATTAAAAAGCCCCTGCCATTCCAGACCTGGTAACCACCCACCACAAGCCCTGGGTTTGCCAATACATCTGAGCCTCGACAGGCAGCAGGCCCTGCTATGCCAGTCTTCTACTCCCTGCCAGGGCTCTGCCAACCCTCCTCCGTCTTACAGTGCCACTTGCTATTCCAGTCTTGGGACCCTCGAGTTCTTGATGCACCTTGATCCAGACACACAGCATGTCTCGCAAGCTTGAGCTCTTACCATGTACGCTGCAGTGACCAGTTCATAGATTACAGACTGTGCTCCCAGCTCCACCACGCTGATCAGACCTAGAAGAGAGGCATAGCTTTTGTTTTGCAAATGAGAATGAAAAGACCCTCATTCCTGGGGGGAAAACATTAATGGGCTGTGATCTGGCAGCAGCCGTGGAGGATCAGCCTACCACATGCAGGAGAGGATGACAGGCTGGAGTTGCGTCTGGGGGAATCATGAAGGTCTGCTCAGCCACCTGGAATTGTCCCCCAAAACAGCATGAACAACGGGAGACCCCTGCTAAAGTGGGGAAGGGAACTGGCATTCGTAGAGGACTCTTTCACCTGTCAGAAAGCTCCCGATCTCAAAGGTCCACCACTCGATACACATCATGACCATGCCAGGCACAGCTAGCCGAATGAAGGACCCCCACTCCTGGAGACATTCCCTGGTCCAGCCTGCAACAACAAGCAGGGAGGGATAACGAAGGTGGAGTAACTGCCTCCCTTGGTCCCCGCAGGACACTGGAGTTGTAATCTCTGCAGGCAGCCGTTCAGTATGACAGAGGAGAGCAGCCATGAGCTCCACAGTAGAATTCCATGGGCCCCAGTCCAGCCATTTCTGCAGTCCAATACATTGGTGTAACGTGCTCAGAGGGACTGAACTCAGGACCATGCTTAGGCATGAGCCAGAGGCCACAATCCCCCTCATGCTCCAAGCACTCTGCAAGAGTCTCAGATAAAGAGGATGCAGAGAAATCCTCTGGCAGCAGCTAACACATTCACACCTTGAATACAAAAATCTACAGGGCTGGCTTCCGAGGGATCAGGAACCAAGGCCACTGTCCCCTCTGCTCTAACAGTTGCCAGATCAGACCAGTAACATATAACAGGACGGAGACATACGCTACCTCCCCAGGTCTTAACGTGTATTTTCTTCCACCACACATACAGGAAGAGGAGAACAGCCTGGGTGTACTGGGACACAGTGTTGGACCAGGCAGAGCCCCTGCAGAGAGAGGTTGAATGGTTACAAGGGGCACGGCGCCATTAAACTGGGTATCATTCCCTCCCCCACCCCTATGTATTTGCTCTGCATGGATTCAAAGATCAGGATAAGGCAGCGTTGTATCAGTCTTGAGGCAGGGGATGCTTTTACACACAGCTCTGCTAAGGCACTGGGAGTGATGGGCAGAACCCACCCACTCTTCCAGTCCTGTCTCTCCCCAGCCACATCTTTCCCAGTGCACGTGCGTGCTGAGTGGCAGCCCTTAGTTAAGCCATAACTCAGCTAAGCAAGGCACTCGTGCGTGCAATCCCATCACACCAAGCTTGCGTGCCACTGCCCTAGACTGAACGGGCTCGCCCATGATGAAGTGTAGCATCATGATGGCCTGCTAGGAGCACACGACCCTCACTAATAGTGATGCCAAACAGACGTTTTCATTGGCAGTCATGGCTGATTCAATTCTTTATAGGCTGGGGGCACCCATGGACAGAGACCAGCACGACCAAGTCAGGGAGCATCCAGGAGAGAACAGCAGCCCTGGGCAGGGCATGTCCCAGGATCTTTGCTAAAAACCCAGCGACCGGGAGTCTCTGGCCCCGTTCATACTCACACCACTCCCAGCTTCAGTGCATACAGGAAGAGGGCGTTCATGGCCACGTTGAGGAGATTGGCTGCAACACCTGTCACGACCTGAGGCAAGATGATTGCCTGGAAGCGGGAGAGAGAAAGAGTCTTTGGAAAGAGTTTCCCCAGTGCCACAGCCAGACCCCCAACTCCTGGCCCAGTTTAGGGACCCAGCAGCCATTTCTAAGTGTAACAGCGTCATTTGGGAGGGAATTAAGCCACCTACAGGGCCCCAGGAGGCAGCCAGGCTGATATCACCTGACCAGACAGAGTTTTCAGCCAGGTCCAGCTGAAGGCAAGACAATGGTGAAGGTGAAGAGGAGACCTGAAGGTAGCAGAACCTGCCATTTGGGAGGCCAACGCTGAAATCAATGATTAGTGCACAAAGTTCTTAAGCGGATAGAGATGGGAATGGGCCTTCCATCACCCGCTCTCTCTCTCTCCACCCCTCAAAGGCGATGTATCGGACAGACTCATCTCTCCAGCCAAGGGGGCCTCAACAGCTCCCTCTGGAGATCATCAAAGCAGCTCTGACCTTGAAAGAGGGACAGCGAGTGCCAGGAGACAACTGCGCTCCCACCACTGTAGAGGACTGATCAGAGACAAGTCCCCTGCCATATTTCCCAGGCCATGCTCCTCACAGCAAAGGAATGGGCTGTGATCCCCTGCTTTCGTGATGCTCCGAGAGACACGTTTCAATCGGTGTCCCACGGCCCGACTAGTTATACAACTAGCAGGAGCCCTACCTGGCTTTGTAAATATCTTGTCTGCAGCTGGTACAGAAACGCTGCCTGCAAGACAGAGAGTTAGGTTCCATTTCATTAGAGCCACCTTGAGGACATACAGGGCTTCCCACAAACTGCTTCTTACCACTTAGTGGGGTCCAGGGATTAGACACCCCGCTGTCAGTCCTGGGGCAGCAGTGGGTTACAATTAAGGTCACAGACAACAAGATTCCTCTCTTCTTCAACCACTCCAACTCCCTGTCCAAAGCACTGTGATATGACCAAATACGCTACAGCAGCTCCCTATGCCCTGCTTTGTTTTAACTCATTAGTGGCTTCTAGTTCAGCTGCTGAGCCCTTAATGTTAGCAAAGTTCAGACATTTGCTTTCCCTTCACCCCCTCGCTGGCTGGTGTGTCTTGCTCTCCTGCTGTTTGGAGCAATGCCCTTTCTGCAGTTGAGCGCCGAACAGCTCCTCTCACGCAGGGATGACGTGACGGTCTCCAAACTGCAGAGACGTATCCTGGGCCTTGCCCTTCAGGACAAAGGAAACTAAGAGCCTCAGAGAAAGTGGACAGAGAATGGACTTATGAACAGACTGTGCTCCAAAGCCCCAGAACACATCTAGTAGAACGTGGTACTTAGATGGCCAGTAAGGCACTTGGTCCAATGCAGACCTGTTCTGACCATTTGTTATGTGCCTGGCAGCTACTAATGTGTGTGAAATCAAGCAGATTGCAGGTGCCTCTATCGCCCATGGAGACCTCAGGTCCCAATGCTCCTGGGAGATCATTTAATATGCAAAGGTGCTGCCTGCAGAAACTACAGATTCCAGCATGCAACGCTCAGTCTGAGTGACAAGAGGGAAGTGGGACCTGTAGTCTCAGGGGGCTGCACCTCTGTATTAAAAATTAAGATAAAGTGGGGAACACTGTCAAACCCCACAAGTCACACAGGCTTCCCATGTTCTGCAGTGCAGGGAGCACATCCCTTTATCCAGAGAGGTAAAGTGCACAGTAACCTTAGCCGCAACTTACGGGAAGGGCTGGGATAAAGATCATCACGTAAATCTGGGTTAACCTGGAAAAACAACATGATTTCCATCCAGTTAACAGTACAGTAAAAGAACCAAACCAAGCAAGTGTGCACCCAAATTCCCCCTCTGCTTTGTACTAGATGTCTTTGCCTGGTAATCCACCAGCAGCCCGCGGCTCCTTGCGCACAGGGACAAGTAGGGGACAGACACTATAAGGCAGGGGTCTCAAACACGCAGCCCACAGGGTTATTTCCTGCGGCCCGCCAAGCTCCCCATGCCCTTGGAGTTATTGCCTGTGGCCTGCCAGGCTCCCCACTCCCCCTTCCCCCCAGAGCGCTGTGTCCCTGTTCCTCTGCCTACCTGCAGGCGCTTCCTGATGCCAAGCAGGTGTTTGGTGGCGCTTAGCGCTTTCTAGGAGGGATGGGGGAGGAGAGAAGCCGAGAGCCACGCACTCAGGGGAGGAGGCAGAGAAGAGGTGGGGCAGGGCAGGGATTTGGGGAAGGGGTAGGAAGAGGTGGGGCAGGGGCGGGGCCTCATGGAAGGGGTGAAGTGGAGGCAGGGCCAGGGCAGCGCAGGGATGGGGTGAGGTCAGCGATGCAGCCCTCGGGCCAATGTACTAGTCCTCATGTGGCCCTCGTGGTGATTAAAAAGTTTGAGATCCCTGCTATAAGGTAAGTGACTTGGAAAATTGTATGGAGTCTAAACAGGTGTCTCTCTCTTAATCTAGTGCTCGAGAAGGATGCTGGAGTGACGGCCCTGGCGACAGCCGTCTTCTCAATGCACAGAGCAGGTGTAGCAAGGGCACCATCAATGCAGGTCCTATCCCAGCAAGCTGACTCAGTCGTGACCTGGAAGGGACAGAGGGGCATGGAGTCTAAGTGGCTCATTCCACTCTCCTGATCTGCTAAGAAGGGAGGCAAGCCTGGTTCTTTGGCTCCCAGGCTGACTAAACAGGGCTTGTGGGGCCTGTTGTCACCACACAGGGTCTCCTGAAGTCCTGGTGTGGACTCCACAGTCATGGAAGGGCCTGCCGCCTATGCTGGAGTGGTCATCAGGATCAACAGGGGAGTCAGGGCGGGGGCAAAGCCTGAGCTGCTGAGGGGCAGGGACAGGACAGGATTAGATCTCACGCCAGACCTGGAGACTTCCGGGTCCTGTCTGAAGAGCAGCAGGATCTGCTCGGTGTTGATGAAGACAGCCCAGCAGGGGAAGCAGCAAAGCAGCAGAATGAGGATCCCACGCTGCAGGATGATCCCCACCCGCTTCATGTTCTTACCGCCGTACGTCTGGGGAAGAGAAGTGTTGCCAAGAGGCGAGTTATCCATGGCAAGAGGTTTATGAGGAAATAGGGTTAGATCAGTGGTCCCCAAACTTTTTACCTCATGTCCCCCTTACCCTTGTCCGCACTCCCCTCCAGCCCCCCCTCACCCCTGGGGCCAGGACCAGGGCTCCAGGGGGGCAAGGGCCACAGCTGGGGTAGGAGGGCCACTGCTGGGTTAAGGGGGCAAGCAGCCGGGGCAACAGCTAGGGCGTGGGGCTGGCAGCCAGGCTGGGTAGCTCTCCCTCCCTACCCCCTCATGGGGGCTGGCCCAGGCCCCGGCCCCGGCCCTCCCACGAACGTTCCTCGGCGCCCCACAGATTGGGGACCTCTGGGTTAGATAAATGGAGTGGGAGGCAGGGGAGGTCATTTCACTGACCTTGCCACAGTGCAAGACTTTCTAAAAAAGGCCCCTGCCTTGTCACCAGGGTCAGAGATGGTCTCGTCAGCAGGTCCCAGCGGAGACTGTCAACAAATTACATAGGGGCCAGACCAAGATTCACCAATGCCAATGGGAGTCTCTTAACCTCCAAGGATTTGGCTCAGCCCCATTGGTTGCTAACCCCCTATATTTGATGGGGGTAGCCCCCCTGGACCCGCAGCAACAGAGGGGGTGGAGATGTGCTCTGAGGACCAGACGGGCTGTGAAGCAGCCGAATGGAAGGTGAGATGATGATTGTCCGTTCTCAACCCTCCTTCCCACAGCATCCCCAGGCGCAAGACACAACCAAACGGAACAAGTAAACGAGCCGGCCACAGGGCAGTTCCCCACCTGGGACATTAGGGTGTCGCATGCCGATGCTAAGCCAGAGCCGACTGAGATGCCAGTAACATTGATAACCTGGAGATCAGAGCACAAAGAGACAAAGCAACCGATCAGGGAAGGAGGAAGCTCGGGCTGCCAGCAGGCTCAGAAAAAAAAGCCAGCCATCTGCAGCTGTATTTTTTCCCCTACTGGATGGGAGGTGCAGTGGTGGTTTCAGGGCCTGTTTTTTTAAGCTTCCAAACTTGTGTATAGATAATAACATAGCCTCTTGTTACCAAAGAGAAGCACCAAATTTCGTAGAAGGGCTATATTTAGTTGCAAAGCAACATGTTTTAATGGTAACTAACTAATGAGAATAAGCCTCTCTTTCAAAAATGAACTAAAGTACAAATACAAAACACGATTAAAATAGATTTTAACTGAGGTTTCCTCCTTGCTGATTTAAATCCTGATTAGAGCTGGTGATTTACATCACAGGGATTTAAATCAGTCATTCCATCTCCCAACTGAAATGTTTAATTAAGGAAAAACAGGATAATACGTACGGATATAGCAAGTGTCACAGCATCTAGCTCAGCTTTTCCCAGATGGCCACAGAATATGGAGCTGACCACGCTGATCAGGAAGACCAACAATTGGGCTAGGAACTGGGGTGGAAAGAAAGGAAGTATAAAAATGAGAAGGAAGCCAGTCAGACATGGGGTTAGGTACAAACAGTGGGGAGGGTATTTCGTAAACTGATGCATTCATACAAAATACTTTAGAATTAATCCCAGAATAAAGTCAGTTTGATTGATTGATTGTGTGTTACAGTGATACTTAAACCCAGTTTGATGCGTTTGCATGTGTGTTTATATATTACAGTAACTTAGTGTTGTAGGAAGACAGCCTCAGACATAAGCCCTTGTCAGTGGCCTGGTATGAGGCCTAAGGCCTGAACTGAAGTAGTGGTCAAGCTTTAGGCCTCATACCAGGCCTCTGACACAAGGGTTTGTGTCTCAGGCTCTCTTCCTACTACACTTAGAAACCCCAATGGAGATCACAACTCCACTGTCCTAGGCTTTGCACACACATTGTAAGAGACAGTTCCTGATCTAAAGGGCACACTGTCGGGCAAGACAAAGCATCAATCGGAAAGGAAGACCCGTCAGGTGCTGCAAGGTTTTTAAAGCTTGCTGTTGCCTGCCCTCGCCTCAATGGGCAGTGTGGATGTCCTAGTCCAGTCGTTCTCGAGCAGGGGTACGTGTACCCCTGGGGGTACAGAGTGGTCTTCCAGGGGGCACATCAACTCGTCTAGATATTTGCCTAGTTTTACAACAGACTACACAAAAAGCACTAGCAAAGTCAGTACAAACAAATTTCATACAATGACTTGTTTATACTGTTATGTACTGTACACTGAAATGTAAGTAAAATATTAATATTTCAATTGATTTGTTAATTATATGGTAAAAATGAGAAAGTAAGCAATTTTTCAGTACTAGTGTGCGGTGACACTTGTGTATATTTGTCTGATTTTGTAAGCAAGTAGTTTTTAAGTGAGGTGAAATTTAGGGGTACACAAGACAAAGCAGACTCCTAAAAGGGGTACAGTAGTCTGGAAAGGTTGAGAACCACTGTCCTACTCTATCGCCTGGCAGATCTCTCCTCTCTGGGGTTTAAACACTATAAGTTTTTGCTCCAGGAGGTAAATGTATCTACAGAGGAGAGGGCAAAACAGGCAAAAAGATTGCACCAAGTCTTTAAACTATCCTTACAACTACTCATGGGACTAGTAAGTACTACCTAACAACCATATTTTCCACCCCACGGCTGGAGGGGGCAGCAATACCCTAGTTCTTGGTCTGGAGAGCATGTGATAGGGCTGAAAGATGGAGGACTGCCGCCACACCATTGGCACCCACTCTCCCCTAGCCCACTGGAAGTCCCTCTGGGGATGCCCAGTGGGGTACAGAATCCAGGCAGATAGACAGGGCTGAGAGGAAGGGGAAGACTATGACAGGATTGTACTCCTGGGCCTCTGTTCATAAATCTGGTGACCCTGTCACCATCAGCTTTAATGTCTTCCCTTCTGCAATTTGTAAGCCACCAACCTCCCTTCAGCCCCTAGGGAGCCTTTGGCAGCACAGTGCCTGCAGGAGCCAGGCTCCTAAAAGGCCAGAGAGAGGCAGTACCTAGGCAGAAGCACAAGGCCTGTTTCTCTGTGAATCTCCCATAATCCATTTGTTTAGGAGGGGGACTTCTCAGCTAGCTCCCCAAGGATGAAACCCACCTCATGACGGAAGACTTCCAGCAGGACTCTGAGTTCAAATAATAGAGCACCCCAGCCACTCTGAGCAATCCCCCTGGGGCCACATCCCTGTCCTCAGCAACACCCGAGCCGCGTAGCTGTGCAGGAGCTTGCTTGAAAATGTACATTTGTTACTTTTGGCTAAATGTGGAGCCTGGTTTTAACACAGCCTCTGTGTTCTGCACTTAATTGTTGCAGTGTTTGTGCTCAGAGGGGGCCTAGAATAACTCTGGGAACACAAGTCGGCAAGGCACATGCCACAACAAAAACAAAGGCCAGTGTTTGGAAGTTGTGAAGGCGCAGTGTTGGATTCATCTACTGTTTGACCCCCCCACACCCCCCTCAGCACTTGGTCTGAAACGTCTAAGACAGTGAATAAGATAATTGTGCCTCGATGAAGATTTTCAGTTCATGTCCATTTGCCAGATAAATGCTAGAGCCTGCCTCAAGTCACAAGATTCAGGTCTAGGTTTCACACACGCCAAAGTTCAAGGGCGTTTGGATCCACAGGGCTGATTCAGGCCCCATCTTTAATTAAAACAAATTTTTGCTTTCATTACAGAAGGGTCTCGAGTCCTCAGGAGAGGCTGGGAATCCTATTGTGCTAGGTGTCGTCCAAACATAGCGAGAGACAGTCCCAGCCCCAAAGAGATTCCAATCTAAATAAGACCAAATGGACAAAGAAAGTGTTATCTGTATTTTACAAATAGGAAAGGAGGCACAAGAGAAAGTAAGGGCTGGCTTTCAGAAGACCTCAGAACCTACTGTGCTTGAAAATCTACTTCCGATGGTGCGTGCCAAGCTAAATGACTTGTCTAAGGTCACATAGAAACATTTGCAGCAGAGTCTGAAACTCAATCCATGTTTCTCAAGCTCCAGTCTAGTGCCAGACTGTCCCTCCTCTCTTAAGGCAACATTCTGATCTTCCCTCTCATAACACCTCATCTTCCAACAGTGCTGACGTCGACCCAAGAATAACATCAGGAGAGGATAAACATCAGGAGAGGATAGTCACGCACTTCTTCTGGGGCAGAAACTATGTGGAGAGCTTAGTGTGGGTCAGCACCAAAGGGAAAGAATGGCAAAACAGGGCCCCAGTCCCAAAGGCAAAGGCAGCCCTAGGGAGGAGAAGAGGCCCTGGGAACCTGAAGGCCTGTTTGGCATCAGCCAGAATGTGACCTCGTCTATCTTTGGTTTTTAAGAAACTGTCAACGAGAGATGAGGTGAGGTAACTGACCCAGGGACCCCCTTGAGACAGAGCAAAGAGCAGAAGAAACCCAAAGGTCATTGATGCTATTAGAAAAGGAGAAACATGAGACTGACCACCCCAAAGAAAAGGATACAGAAGGGATATTACCAGAGGATTTACATCCTTGCCATTACTGTTGTGATGAGGTAAGATGGATCCAAGTAGGACAATTTTCTTAGGAGCTAACTGAGGCCGCTTAGCCCCCAGGGTTGGTGATGAAAACACAAGAAACTTCCTTTCCCACAAGGAGTACTGCTGACCCAGGACCAGGTCTGCACCTTTTGTATCGCTCTGCAGAAAACCAAACCCTCAATTCTTGGCTTAAGGCAAGAAAATAACTTGGATGTTCCTTGCCCATGGATCCTAAGGCAATTGTACTAGGCACAAATCTGATCTTTGGACACAGCAGTAACACAAACATTGATTGTTTTTTTCTTAGTTTGCTAAGGAGCCCCGACCATTGAACTAAATTATAGATCATTTGAGCAGCGATTAGACAGGAGTTCTGGCAGACAGCAAGTGATACCAATGTAACAGAAAGAATTAAACCCACAGCCTTTCAAGGGCGAAGATACTTTTATCTTTCAACCCAGTAAAACTGGCCTTTTAAGGCACGTCAGACATGCACATTTCTTCGCACTCATTGTTTCTTCTAGGAGGAAGATATCAACTTCAGGATCATCTTTCAGCCACTGATTCCCTGTGGCTGTTGCTTCCCGAGTCGCATTTTCTGCCTCTCATCACAAGAGGACGGAGCCTACTTTCCCATGGCATGCCAAGACAGGCGCGACAGACAGCAAAACGGGTGAGCTTTCTCTGCCCCGGTTTGGGGGTGACTTTAACCACTGCAGTCCCCCCAACTCCTTGAAAAAGGGAGACCTCAACCAGACCCCAATTCCCTTCAGTCCACCCGACATCAGGTTCACTCTAGCCCCCCGCGCCTTACGGGAAATCCCCACCAACCTCTGCCCTGCCCCAGCTCCCCCACTCTTTTAGGGGGACACCCAGACACCCCCCCCAACCAGCACCCCCCTGTGGCTGCTCTGAGCCGCAGATCTCCCTTGCCCAGCCCCTGGGCGAGGGCAGCGACAGCCCCCGTCCTTACCACCGGCCCCCCGATCTTGGCCAGCTCCTGGGACTCCTGCCAGGCGCCCACGGGCAGGAGGCCGCGGAGCCTCCGCAGGCAGCGTCCCCGCAGCGGGGCTGGGCTGGCCGCGGGGACGGGAACTCCCTCCATGGTCGGGGAAGCAGCGGGGTTCGGCCGGCTGGTTTATATAACTGCAGCCGGGAGCCTCGGCCGCTATCCCGCCCCCGGCACCTCCCTCCCCGGATCCTCTAGGTCGGATGGGGGCGGGACCGGGGGCCACCAGCCCGGGCAATCCCCCCGCGGAGGGTCCGGCCACGTGGGGGAGGCTCCGCTGCGGGGAGCCGCCGGGTCCGACCTGGCCACGTGGGGGAAAGTCCTTCCCGCGCCGGGCCTGCAGGGGCCCAGCGTACCTCCCCGGCTCCGGCAGGCGGCGCCGCCCGCCAGGGCTCCGTGAACCCGGCAGCGCCCCGAGAATGGGCCCCACGGACTCCCTGCCCCCCTCCAGCGAGACCCCCGCCCCCGGCTGTCACTGCAGCCCGGCCCCAGGGAGACCCCCCCGTCCCCCCGCCCGTCGCTGCAGCCCGGCCCCAGGGAGACCCCCCCGTCCCCCCGCCCGTCGCTGCAGCCCGGCCCCAGGGAGACCCCCCCGTCCCCCGGCTGTCACTGCAGCCCGGCCCCAGAGAGACCCCCCCGTCTCCCCGCCCGTCGCTGCAGCCCGGCCCCAGGGAGACCCCCCCGTCTCCCCGCCCGTCGCTGCAGCCCGGCCCCAGGGAGACCCCCCCGTCCCCCCGCCCGTCGCTGCAGCCCGGCCCCAGAGAGACCCCCCCGTCCCCCCGGCTGTCACTGCAGCCCGGCCCCAGAGAGACCCCCCCGTCTCCCCGCCCGTCGCTGCAGCCCGGCCCCAGGGAGACCCCCCCGTCCGTCGCTGCAGCCCGGCCCCAGGGAGACCCCCCCGTCCCCCCGCCCGTCGCTGCAGCCCGGCCCCAGGGAGACCCCCCCCGTCCCCCCGCCCGTCGCTGCAGCCCGGCCCCAGGGAGACCCCCCCGTCCCCCCGCCCGTCGCTGCAGCCCGGCCCCAGAGAGACCCCCCCGTCCCCCGGCTGTCACTGCAGCCCGGCCCCAGAGAGACCCCCGGCTGTCACTGCAGCCCGGCCCCAGAGAGACCCCCCCGTCCCCCGGCTGTCACTGCAGCCCGGCCCCAGAGAGACCCCCCCGTCCCCCGGCTGTCACTGCAGCCCGGCCCCAGAGAGACCCCCCCGTCCCCCCGGCTGTCACTGCAGCCCGGCCCCAGAGAGACCCCCCCGTCTCCCCGGCTGTCACTGCAGCCCGGCCCCAGAGAGACCCCCGGCTGTCACTGCAGCCCAGCCCCAGAGAGACCCCCCCGTCCCCCCGGCTGTCACTGCAGCCCGGCCCCAGAGAGACCCCCCCGTCCCCCCGGCTGTCACTGCAGCCCGGCCCCAGAGAGACCCCCCCGTCCCCCCGGCTGTCACTGCAGCCCGGCCCCAGAGAGACCCCCCCGTCCCCCCGGCTGTCACTGCAGCCCGGCCCCAGAGAGACCCCCCCGTCCCCCCGGCTGTCACTGCAGCCCGGCCCCAGAGAGACCCCCGTCCCCCCGGCTGTCACTGCAGCCCGGCCCCAGAGAGACCCCCCCGTCCCCCCGGCTGTCACTGCAGCCCGGCCCCAGAGAGACCCCCGTCCCCCCGGCTGTCACTGCAGCCCGGCCCCAGAGAGACCCCCCCGTCCCCCCGGCTGTCACTGCAGCCCGGCCCCAGAGAGACCCCCGCCCCCGGCTGTCACTGCAGCCCGGCCCCAGAGAGACCCCCGGCTGTCACTGCAGCCCGGCCCCAGAGAGACCCCCCCGTCCCCCGGCTGTCACTGCAGCCCGGCCCCAGAGAGACCCCCCATCCCCCCGGCTGTCACTGCAGCCCGGCCCCAGAGAGACCCCCCCGTCCCCCCGGCTGTCACTGCACCCCAGCCCCAGAGAGACCCCCGTCCCCCCGGCTGTCACTGCAGCCCAGCCCCAGAGAGACCCCCCCGTCCTCCCGGCTGTCACTGCAGCCCAGCCCCAGAGAGACCCCCGGCTGTCACTGCAGCCCGGCCCCAGAGAGACCCCCCCATCCTCCCGGCTGTCACTGCAGCCCAGCCCCAGAGAGACCCCCGGATGTCACTGCACCCCAGCCCCAGAGAGACCCCCGCCCCAGGCTGTCACTGCAGCCCCGCCCCAGAGAGACCCACGTCCCCCCGGCTGTCACTGCACCCCAGCCCCAGAGAGACCCACGTCCCCCCGGCTGTCACTGCAGCCCAGCCCCAGAGAGACCCCCGGATGTCACTGCACCCCAGCCCCAGAGAGACCCACGTCCCCCCGACTCTCAGTGCACCCCAACCCCAGAGAGACCTCTCAGCTCTAGAGAATGCCCTCCATCCACACTGACTGTTGCTGAACCCCAACTCCAGCAATGCCCCCAACCCCACTGAATCTCACTGCACCCCCCCAGGCTCCCCATCCCCCAAATTAAAAATGATTTTAATCATTTGTATGAGACCCTGTTGCCTTGTTAAAAACTAACAGTAAATACGTATAACTAGAGTCATGAGATAAAAGTTGCAGAGCGATTATGTAGGTATAAAAAGTGTGGGTTGTCTGTATCAAAGTGTATGAAAAACTACTTTGGCTGGGGATATGATAGCCCTCCCACTTTTTTCAGGCCATTTTAAGCTCTCTCAGGGCTTCTAAGGGTCTTGAATCCCACCTGTCCAGGCACATTGAGAAAAACCCTCTTCTCGGGGGTACTCAGCCCTGACCCTGGTCACATGTTACTCTTGAGGGGATTCTGTGCCAAAAAAATAAAAAGTCTTTGCAAAAAATTTAAAAATTATGCACACCATATTTTAAAATTCTGCAAATTTTATTTGTCAATCAATAAATGTGGCTCCAGCATGGCAGTGGGGAGCACAGGCCACTGGATGCAGTGATTTGGGAGTTCACCCTGGAGCTCACACCTCCCCCAGTACAGGGACTCAGCAGTGAGGCTGCACCTGACACTGTGCAAGGGCTGGGCCTGCCCCATAAACACTCTGGGGCCCTGCCCCTCTGTGCCAGGTGCGGTGGGGCAGGCTCAGCCCAGCAGGATCCAAGTGTGGAGGGACTTAGTGGGGCGGGGGAGGATCCGGTTGTGGGGTGAGAGCTGTCTCTGTGCGGGCGGCTCAGTGGGGGATCTAGATGCACAGGGGCTCGTTGTGCGGTTCCGGGTGAGGGGCAATGGGACTCTGCAGGGGGTCCAGGTCATGGTGGTTGGGGCTCAGTGGGGGTCTGGGTGAGGGGGCTTGTTGGAGGGGTCCAGGTGTAGGGGGGTAGTAGGGCTTGTCAGAGTGAGGGTTCAATGGGCCTGCTTAATGGGGGAGCCCCAGCTGCTGCCGAGGGGACACCGCATGCCAGGCTCCCGCTTCCCCCTGCGATTCTCCGATCCCCTTTTCTTCTCCATCCCCCTGCCCTCACTCCCACCTTCCCCTCTCCCTTCCCTAGTCCACCCCCTTCTTTCCCCACTGCCTCTTCCCTGCACTCCCTCAACCCCCCTTCCCTCATTTCCCCGCCGCCCCTTACCCAGCCCCACTGTGGGCACTCACTGTTTCACAGAAAACAGGAAGGTTCCCAGCACTAGGGTGACCAGACAGCAAGTGTTAAAAATGGGGCTAGGGTTGGGGAGATAATAAGTGCTTATTTAAGACAAAGCCCTGAATATCAGGACAGTCCCTACAAAATGGGGACAGCTGGTCACCCTACCCAGCCCACAGGAGGGGAGCACGACGGGTGCTGGGACTCAGGAGGCTGCGTTCAGCTGCAGCGTCAGCGGAGCCCAAGGTGCAGCCTCCTTCAGCTGGGCAGCTCTGTGCTTGCAGAAATGGGGGGCGGTGGCACATAACTCTGGGTGCCCTCCCATGCCTCGCCTCTGTTTGGGGGGCAGCCTCCCTCCAAAACCGGCACACGTGGTGTCCGTCCCCCCACGTGGCCTCCCTTTGCTTCCTTGACATTTTGTGCAGGGAAACACAGGATTTCTGCTGGGGGCCCGGGGGGAGGGGGGGCGTTTTCTGGGGGCCGCGCAGTCCCGCAGAATCTCCCCAGAAGTAACATGTGCATGGAAATCTCGGATATTAATCCAGCCCCAGGGAGAAGAAACACAGCCTGAGACCAGCCACGTGGGAGGGGTGATAGATGATTTCATGGTAAATTAGAGGGAATCTTAGAAAACAACTGAAAGGGACTTAATCATTCCAGTCTCTGGGGCTGGCAGGTTATGGCATGGTTAGAAGCAGGGTAACAGATTGGAGGCAAAAGGATGTGAATTGCTCTGTACAAACCAATCACTTCCCTGCACGGGCCAGGGGCCTCAGGTGCCTTACACAGAGCAGAGCCATGGGAATACCCCTTCTGCTGTATGTATCTATTAGGCAAATGGCCTAAAGAGACTGTAAACTCCTCAGCTTGTCTACACCAGTCTTTCCATCCTAAAAAAAATCCCACTGGTGCAGCTGCACAAATAACAGATACGGTAGGAGCCGTAGTCAAGACAAGGCATTGCCCTTGGAACCGGCGCATTGTGTAACCCTGCTCAGAGCTAGGGTTGCCAGTTTTGATTGGATGTTTTCCTGGAGGTTTCGTTTCATGACATAATCTCTTATTAAAGATTAATCTAACTACAGGACAATCCTGGAAGATTGGCAACCTTCCTTAAAGCAGATCTAGATGTCATGGTATTGAAGAGGAGAGTGTAGAGGGAAGTGGTGGGAAATTTTGAGGGAAAGAGGCTAGTGGAGACATGACATTTCAAATCAGGGCTTGTGTCTGATTCTGTGTTTGTACCCTGATCCTGATGGAACCTCGGGGAGCGATCCTAGTGTAAATAATGCATAATAATTAATAACCGTAAGCATAGGCACCGACTTTCCAAAGTGCTGGTGGGTGCTCGGCCCCCGGCTCTGCCCCAGCCCTGCTCCCACTCTACCCCTTCCCCCAAGGCCCCGCTCTGCCCTGCCTCTTTCCAACCCCGCTCGACCCCCCTCCTTGCCTCTTCCCACCCCGTTCCGCCGCCTCCCCCTAGAGCACTGCATCCTCACTCCTCCCCTCTCCCCCCCAGAGCCTCCCGCACACCATGAAACAGGTGATTGAGGAGGGCAGGAGGCATGGGGAGAGAGGGAGAGGTGTTGATTGGTGGGGCCTGCCAGCAGGCAGGAAGCACTGGTGCGGGGGGAGGTTCTGATGGGGGGTTGTCAGTGGATGCGCAGCACCCACCATTTTTTCCCCGTGGGTGCTCCAGCCCCGGAGCATCCACGGAGTCAGCGCCTGCGAGCGTAAGTGCTTTTAACCGAGTGTCTATAACCAAATCTATTTACAATGCATGGAAAATGACACTTGGAAATAAGCCTTGGTTTTATTCCTAAGTGCTACCTTCTCATGCAGTCACTTTAACTCTGCGATGTCACCGCTCTGGAATGTAAAGCCTAGCTAATGTTTCACTTCTCCCCTCAGTTACAAAATGATGTGTAGAAAAACTGAACAATGGCAGATGGTGAGTCATAACTGGGGCCCTACCAAATTCACAGCCATGAAAAAGACGTCACCGACTGTGAAATCTGGTTTCCTCTCGTGAATTATAGTACAGGGTAAAAGCACACAAATGACCAGATTTCACAGGGGAGACCAGCGTTCATCGAACTGGGGTCCCTGACCCAAAAGGGAGTTGCAGGGGGGTCACAAGATTATTTTAGGGGGGTTGCAGTATTGCTACTCTTACTTCTGCGCTGCACTCTGAAGGCAGCACCTGACCAGCAGCAGTGCAGAGGAAGGGTGGCAACACCAGACCAGGCCACCCTTACTTCTGCGCTGCTGCTGGCGGCGGCTCTGCCTTCAGAGCTGGGCCCCCAGCCAGCAGCCGCCGCTCTCCAGCTGCCCAGCTCTGAAGGCAGCGCCGACAGCGGCAGCGCCGACAGCAGCTGCGCAAAAGCAAGGGTAGCAGTACCGCAAGCCCCTCCTTCCCCCAAATAATCTTGCAACCCCCCCCACCTCCTTTTTGGGTCAGAACCCCCTACAATTACAAGAAGTGAGATTTCAGATTTAAGTAGCTTTAAGTAGATTTAAAATCCTATGGCTGTGAAATTGATCATGGACCGTGAATTTGGCAGGGCCCTAGTCATAACCATGTGATTAGTTTACCTACCATGATGAAACCTTAGGCACATATGGCATGAGAGGGCCTGATTCTGGGGTGCGCTGAGTGCCCTGACTTCAGTGGTAGTGGAGGGGACTCAGCACTTGAAAATTGTGGTTAAATTGGTTATTTATTATTTGTATTACCTAGAAGCCCTAGTCATGGACCAGGACCCCATTGTGCAAGGCACTGTACAAACACAGTACAAAAAGATGGGGGTTCTTCGTGGTGTACTCCAGAGGGTTTTCTTTTCCAATCCCACAAACTCTTTTGTTAGGCTCCAAAAGAGGGGGAAAGAATAATGAGCTGTTGTTTAAAAATATAGGGCACAGTCCTGTTCCCACTAAATCCGTGGGAGCTTTGCCATTGGCTTAAACAGAAACAAGCTTGGGCCTGTGTTTAGCACTGTACTTTACACAGTTAGTGACAATTTTTCCTTCCTTAAGGGAGCTGCAGATGCTTGTCACCTGTTAAGGCTGGCCCTGCATAGGTGGGGGAATGACCTTGACAAGGAGCAAAGACAGGACAACATTTTCAAATGCCTGGATCTATGTCAGGCTCCTAAATTAATATTTAGGCAGATGAGTAAAGGCTGATTGAGCTCCCTCTGAGGTCAGTTGCAGATATAGTTGCTCACCACCTTTGAAAATCAGGCTAAAAAGGGAATTAGGTGTCTAACTGTTAAGTACCCAGGCATGAAAATCTTCGCCATAGCCTATTAGGGAGAGCAATGGACTGAAGAGACGGAAGAGACACACGTCATCCCAGTCTTTTGATAGAAAGGAAAAACCCAGCATATTTTATTGAGAGTCTGCCTCATCACCCCCAAGTTAAGATGAGCCCAGGGAGTGAGTCTTTGTAAATTTCAATCTGCTCCCCACTCAGAAAAATGACTGGCAGAGGAGGACAGTTTGATGTGCATACAGGCACTTTAAGAAACTCAATACTCAGGACTGTTGGCTGGTGTCAAGGATGTGGAAGTTACCTGTAACCACCTATTAATATTCCATCTGCTAGTTTGATTGTTGTTATGTTCTTGGCTAGCTACCTGATAACCAAGGGTTAGTTCCAGCAGAAGCTGTCTTGCATGTGCGCAGGAAGGGAGACCATAAATTTCAGATAACACCACTGGCAATAGAAAGACACTCCCTTTACCTTTGACCATGTTGAGTTCTCCACCCCTGGCTGGGCATGGGGGGGGGGGGGGGGCGATCCCAGTGGGTATACTGGAACAAAAATATTGGAGTGGGTAAAACTCTGAGCTCTGAGGAGACAGTCACAGGGACAGACTGTTCCCCAATCCCGCAATGTGTTCCTGGGATAAGGTAGTTAGGTGAGACAGATGTGTGTAGACTGTTCACTGTGTTGAAAACCCTCCTCTTGTTATGCTTTGTGCCTACAGTTGAGAGTAAACAATGCTTTGATTTTGGAAAGGCTGTTTGATGTCCCTGTATTCACACACTGGTCACAGCCCTGAAAGGAATCCTTGCAGGGCAGCTGAATCCACTAATCACAGTTGGTAAACAAAAAAAAAGGAGGACTTGTGGCACCTTAGAGACTAACCAATTTATTAGAGCATAAGCTTTCGTGAGCTGTCTCCTCCTTTTCTTTTTGCGAATACAGACTAACACGGCTGTTACTCTGAAACCAGTTGGTAAACAGAGTCCCGATCTGAGGAGTGGAGGAAGAATCACAGGCTCCCGCTCCAGAGAGGTAAAAGCTTGTGACCTGTCACCTGGAGGGGTTGCACTCAGAGACTTCGAGGGCTGAAACATGCTGCTAGGCCTGAATTGTGACCACAGGTTGCTAGGTGAGTAATGATTTGATCTCTGTTGCAACACCAGTTAGGGGAAAAGAAGTGGTGGGTCACATTATCCCACAGTGTAACATCATTGTCTTCAGTAGCTTTACACCTGCAGACTGCAGTGAATTTGGCCAGTATTTTTTAACCTGTTGTTTTGATGTATCCCTATTGAAAAGAGGTAATGTGTGACTAGCTGTAAGCCAACTGGAGCATGCAGATGCTCTGCCCTGTTAGCACTGATTTCAGCATCTGGGGCCCAGTTCTGTTCTTGGTTATGCTGTCATAAATCCAGAATAATGGCGTTGAAATCAATGTGGTTACTCCCATTTATACCGTTGTGAGAAAGCAGAACTTGTCCCTTTGTCTGCAGACTTGGTATGTGACGACTTTTCAAGGCTTCTCCCCTAGTCGCGCACACATCCGTATTCTGAACTGCAGCCAAGATCCAGTTATAAAAATAAAAACCACAAATGCACCATGTCTGGAACCCTTAAGATTAAGAGCTACCAAATGAGAGAAGTGTCAGAATACAATAGGCTTATGTCAAAGGCTTAACTGTTTGAAGAGTGTCCCTTTTTTGGAAGAGGCCCTGTTGCTGTCTGATGTCCAGATGCCATGGAAAATCCACTCCCCTTTATGGTGGGCTTTTGCAGTTCTGAGCTGGGGATAACACAAAATTAAAAACTAAAGAGTCTTTTGGAATCAAATTTGTTTTTATTTAAGCAACAAAGAGTCGCATGATCAGAGGTGTTAGCTGTCAGCGGGTGCAGCAAATCGACAGATGTAGGGCTTGTCTATACAGGGAAATTGACCCGAATAGTTACGGCAGAATAATCTATTCCTCAATAGCGATTCCAGAATAGCTTCCTGTGTGGACACTCTGTTCTGGAATAAAAGTCACTTTAATCGGAATAATGAGGGCACATTATTCCAAAACAAAATGATTTTTACTGCAGAATAGCTTATTTCACAACGGCTGTTCCATGTATTTCCCCATGTATACAAACCCGTAGGCTCATCCCGCAGAGTGTGCTGTTCCTCAGAACCTTAGCTTTTAACTGCTTCACTGCTGCCTCCTGTTCCCAGGGTCTTGAGCAAAAAACACCTCCAGCAATACTACAAGCAAGTTGCCTTTGAAATGCTGGATGCTGATGCAGCCATCACATAGAAGTTGGAGCAGGGACTACAGTTGCCCAGCTGCAAGAAAAAAATCGAAACCTACTTGCAACCTGCCAGCTTACCCACATGGGATGGAGACAACCTCTGATTGTTACCTGCTCATTCTCCAAAAGGTTCTCGTCACCAGTGAAGATGTACCCTGGAGGTAAAAATAGATGGATAGGGAGAAAAACGTGAATCACAAAATAAGGACATCTGGAAGAAAGGGTTTCAGAGGACCTAATAATGGAGACACAAAGGATGAAAAATAGTTTGAGGGAAAACAACACAGAAAAAGCATGGAAAACAAGATGCAGCAGGATATGGGAGGAAAAGTAGGAAATAGGAAGACTAAAGGAAAAGGAGGGAAAAGAACAGTGGGCTTGATATTCAAAAGGACAGAAGCTTAGGGCCAGTTTCTCACCTAACGTGCACCTGCAGTCCCTGTGAATTGCTCATGATATTGAACACCTACTTGCTCTAATATCCATTTATGCATTTTGTATGAAAATTAGGCTGGTATTTGCATACACATTTTCTCCACATGATCCTGGACTTCTGCCATTTTGAAAATCAGGTCCAGCAAGGTGTTTTTCTTTTCTTTAAGTTCCATGGTAAATTCTCTTATGCATCTGCTTTTAATCTATGGCATGGTGATTTATACACTGCTACCTAAAAAAAACCCCCAAAACAAACAACCTGAACATTTACTGGCCCCCTTTTGAGGCCATTGATCCCCCTCAATTTCATTTGGATAAATTGACAGGCATAAATCTTTGTTTTACTTTCTCCAGATCCTGATCTCCCAAAGGGTTGGGGTTGCTTGGATCTGGGATTTTGGTTTGGATCCTTCTGTGATAGTAAGATACTCATACTGTCATTTACAAATATTTACATATTGATAAGATCTGTGTTTAATTTTTTAACATTAGCTTCCTACTGACCTCTCCTCCTGCTCAGCCACCAACAGATCCCCTTTGCCCCTCTCTGCTTATTTCTCTGTGGCTATTCCTTCCTGTCCTAGCTCTTCACAACCCCAACGTCCCTTTTCAGGCAGCTCGTCTTTTCACAAATGGAATGGCCAGACCTGAGCCGAAGCCTGTGCAGTCTCTAGGCATAAGTGGGAGAGTTAAAGAGGCACTGAGTTTTGCCAGCTCAACTCAGAAATGTATGGTTATTGGTATTGCATTTCAGGTTGGCTTAATGCTTGGGCTTGTAAACTCAAATTCATTGCTACTCATAGCCACTAGATGTCACTAGAGCCTCACTAACTATCCTGCTAACTTTTTTTGTTTTTTACTGTATGACTTCTGCCATAGCACCATCTATACACAAATTCACATTTGTGTCTGAAATTGTTGTACCGTCGCTAATTACAGGTAACACTCCAGGTTACTAGAAGTTAGGGAATAAACAAATTTTCCCTCTCTTTTTCCAGTTTGTTCCCTTTTTTTGTTTTTGACAGCACTTTTTGTATAGTCCGTTTATGGTTGTCTCCCTTATACGCTCGGTTAAAGAGTCAATTTCCCGCGGGTTGAAATGACCTGTTATGATTAGACCTGTTGTGAACATCCAGAGGAGTGCAGATCAACATTTACAAATATTTTTTAAAGAAAAATTCAGGACCTACTATTTAAAGTCGGCTGGAATTTTTACAAAATAATTTGGAAATGTCAGGTTGGCCACATCCCTTTAAAGACAGGAAATAAGTGTATTAGAAGCATTTGGCTGGCTCCCTGTTTCTTCTCTCCCTCTCTGTCATGCTGATTTAGTAACATATGTTCCGGTCCTGCAATGAGCTATGTATGGCGACAGGGTCCATTCATGTTGCAGAATCAGGGCCTTATGCATTCGCATAATTTCACTCATGTGAGTAGAGTTATCTTTTTGATTAACTTTTCTCATTCTTAAAGCAAAAAAGCAGAAACAGCTGTTCATTCATTCTGTATTTCTTGCAGAGCATCATAACTTCACTTTCTGAATAATTTACTGTGACTGAGAGAAAAAATATGATTGTTCTTACAACACTTATATCGGACTGCAGATTTGTCTGTGAATCAGGACTGTGCATTAAAAAACATGTTCCCAGCTTTGAAGAGCCTGGCTAGCTAAATAAGGCAGGACATTCAAAAATGAGACAAAACACATCTCGCTTTGAACGATCTCTGGGAAGGTCTTGGCAGAGGAAAAGAGAGATTGTAATGCTGTAAGAATAGTAATGATAATTAATAATAATGTTATTTATAAAATATCCCCGGAGGTGCTCTGGATGCTGCACAACAATTTTAAATACAATAAAAAACAACGCTATAAATCCAGATGAAAACACAAATGAAGCGTCATTAAATTAAGGGTGTCCTTTACAGCAGCTGGCAGAATTTAAAACTGTTTTCTGGTGCTTTTTACAAATGGAAAGGGATGTGCTGTATAATATACACCTACATCTGAGTTTGCATAGCTACGTATATCTCTGTATCTCCTTGTGTGTCCAGAGAAAGATACTAATACACAGAAATTATATGTATAGGCCACCATTTTCAGATTTGGGATTGGGAGCTTAAAACTAGGCACCAAAAGCCATATTTTGGACCCAATCCTGTAAATACTGACACAATTGTTTAAATGTACTTGTGCGAGTAATCCCATTTCACTTAATTTATCTATTGTCATGCTTAGATGTTTTGCTGGTGGGACCAGAGTGCTCAGCACCTTGCAGTAGGAAACCCTGGGAGCAGAATAAGACAAATCATGTTATTATTTCTTGACCTATATTTCTAGTTAGTACTTTGGGGAAGATTCTTCCCTGGTGCAATATGTCATAGCCCTGTTTAAATCAATTTTCACCAGTCCTGCAATGAGCTCTGTGCACATCCAGGGATCTGACTACAGGGATCAGGCCTTGGATTACTAAAAGAGAAGTAATTTTTCAAGCCCAGTTTGGATATCATTGTTTATCCTTTGTTTCCATTTCGCATGTCTGGCAGATGGACAATATAATTCATTTATGTTAGTTTCACTTGTAGAGTCTTAGTACAACAGTAACAGCCGTGTTAGTCTGTATCCGCAAAAAGAAAAGGCGTACTTGTGGCACCTTAGAGACTAACCAATTTATTTGAGCATAAGCTTTCTGTAGCTCACGAAAGCTTATGCTCAAATAAATTGGCTAGTCTCTAAGGTGCCACAAGTACTCCTTTTCTTTTTGCGAATACAGACTAACACGGCTGTTACTCTGAAACTTAGTACAACAGTGTTTGTTTTTGAAACACTGCAAGAGAGAAATATTTCTTCAAAAATAAAATGTTTTCATTGGAGTTTATATAGAAATGATGGAAACATTTCCTATTACTGTTAGGCCTTGTGAAAGCTTGATAACACACAATTTAAGTTTGGGGCCAAACTGAAGCTGACTGTCCCTGGAATAACAATACAGGGTGGGGTACCTGGCTGAGTTAACTTGCAGGTAATTTACATGTGTATTCATGAGAGTTTGTAGAGTTGTTTGGCTCTTTCCTGCCTAAAATTTATACATGTAAAAATCTAAATTACTTAGGCGGGGCCCTGATCCTGCAAACAAATATGTATGTACTTAATTTTACTAGTGTGAGTAGTTTCAGTGGGATTGCTAATTGTAGTGAAGTTAAGCACATGCCCAAGTGTCTTTAGGATCAGGGTCCTAAACGTAACCATCTTCCAACAGGGCTGGCAGGATCCTGGGGGTGTGTGTGTGTGTGTGAGTGCATTTGCTCTCCATCTGCAGGATCCAGGGAGTAGGTTTGGGAGGGGGTGCCAGGTGGCTGACAGGATCCCAGGGGGTGGGTGGGTTTGCACTCCAGCTGCAGGATCATGGAGTGGGCTGGGGGGGGGGCTGCGGCTGGCGGGATCCTGGGGGGTTGGTGCGTGTGCTCTCCAGCTGCAGGATCAGGGGATAGGTGGGGGGGGGGGGGGCTGCGGCTGGCGGGAGCCTGGGGGGTGCGTTTGCTCTCCAGCTGCAGGATCAGGGGATAGGGGGGGGGGGCTGCGGCTGGCGGGAGCCTGGGGGGTGGGTGCGTTTGCTCTCCAGCTGCAAGATCGGGGGTAGGTCGGGGGGGGGGCTGCGGCTGGCGGGAGCCTGGGGGGTGGGTGCGTTTGCTCTCCAGCTGCAGGATCAGGGGATAGGTGGGGGGGGGGCTGCGGCTGGCGGGAGCCTGGGGGGTGGGTGCGTTTGCTCTCCATCTGCAGGATCAGGGGGTAGGTCGGGGGGGTGGGTGCGTTTGCTCTCCAGCTGCAGGATCAGGGGGTAGGTCGGGGGGGGGGCTGCGGCTGGCGGGAGCCTGGGGGGTGGGTGCGTTTGCTCTCCAGCTGCAGGATCGGGGGGTAGGTCGGGGGGGTGCGGCTGGCGGGAGCCTGGGGGGTGGGTGCGTTTGCTCTCCAGCTGCAGGATCAGGGGGTAGGTCGGGGGGGCTGCGGCTGGCGGGAGCCTGGGGGGTGGGTGCGTTTGCTCTCCAGCTGCAGGATCGGGGGGTAGGTCGGGGGGGTGCGGCTGGCGGGAGCCTGGGGGGTGGGTGCCTTTGCTCTCCAGCTGCAGGATCAGGGGGTAGGTCGGGGGGGCTGCGGCTGGCGGGAGCCTGGGGGGTGGGTGCGTTTGCTCTCCAGCTGCAGGATCAGGGGGTAGGTCGGGGGGGCTGCGGCTGGCGGGAGCCTGGGGGGTGGGTGCGTTTGCTCTCCAGCTGCAGGATCAGGGGGTAGGTCGGGGGGGCTGCGGCTGGCGGGAGCCTGGGGGGTGGGTGCGTTTGCTCTCCAGCTGCAGGATCGGGGGGTAGGTCGGGGGGGTGCGGCTGGCGGGAGCCTGGGGGGTGGGTGCGTTTGCTCTCCAGCTGCAGGATCGGGGTGGGGCATTTGGGGGCCGTGACCGGCAGGCTCCGGGGGCGGGCGGCCAGCGGCCCCTCCAGGCTCCAGGGGCCGCGGTCTCGGCCGTCCGGCGGCGGCGGGCAGCGCTGCGCGGCAGCGCCCCCTGGCGGGCAGGCCAGGCGCAGAGCAGGGCTCGGCTCTGCCGGCGCTGGCTGCGGCTCGCTCGGGGCTGGCGGAGCGGAGGCGGCCGGCGGCGCGGGGGGCATGGCGGGCGCGCTGGCGGAGGTGCTGGGCGAGGTGCTGGTGGCCCCGGACGGGGAGGAGGTGGCGGTAGCGGCGCTAGCCGCCCGCGGGGTCTCGCTGGTCGGGCTCTACTTCGGCTGCAGCCTGAGCGGCCCCTGCGCGCAGGTCGGCGCCAGCCTGGCCGCCTTCTACGGGCGCTTCAGGGGGGAGGCGGCGGCGGCCGGGGCGCAGCGGCTCGAGATCGTCTTCGTGTCGGCGGAGCAGGAGCAGCAGCAGTGGCAGGAGGCCGTGCGGGCCATGCCCTGGCTGGCGCTGCCCTTCGCCGACAAGCGCCGCAAGGTGAGAGCGCCCGGGCGAGCCGGACCGGGCACCGGCCGGGGGGCCGGGGGGGGCCTGAGGCGAGGGGGGGACCGGGCACCGGCCGGGGGGCCGGGGGGGGCCTGAGGCGAGGGGGGGACCGGGCACCGGCCGGGTCGGGGACGGACTCGGGGGGGGCAGGGTACCGGCCGGGCGGGGGGGGACGGACTCTGGGGCGGGGGGGCAGGGCACCGGCCGGGGGGGCTGAGGCGAGGGGGGGACCGGGCACCGGCCGGGCCGGGGGGACCGGGCACTGGGGGGGACCCTGAGGCGAGGGGGGGGACGGACTCTGGGGCGGGGGGGCAGGGCACCGGCCGGGCCGGGGCGGGGGGGGCTGAGGCGAGGGGGGGACCGGGCACCGGCCGGGTCGGGGACGGACTCGGGGGGGGGGGGGGCAGGGTACCGGCCGGGCGGGGGGGGACGGACTCTGGGGCGGGGGGGCAGGGCACCGGCCGGGGGGCGCAGAGGCCCACGGACCCCGAGGAAGAAGGGGGGAGAGGGGCGGCGGCCGCCAGGGGAAGGGGGCTGGGGCGAGGGGAGTCGGGGCCGGCGCCGCCTGTCGGGGAGCAGCCCCCGGGGGAGAGCAGCCGGCTCCCAGCGGGGGCTGCGGCCTGAGCTCTGTCGGGAGCCGGGTCTCCGTGCGGCTCTTGTACTGCCCTGAGGGGACTCCTGCGGCCCAGCCTCCTGCCCCCTGGCCCGGCGGCAGCCGCTCTTTGGGGTCCCCGTTTTGCGGAGCCGGCCGGCCCCCGCGGTTTGGGACCCCGCAGCAGAGCCCTGTCCAGGTGGGGCTGCAGCATCCTGCGAGCAGGTGCCCTGTCCTGGTCCCCCTCTCCGGGGTGCAGTCCGGGCAACCCCCTGCATGGGAGCTGAGAGCCGGCCCTGGGCCCTGGCATGCCCCGGGGTGCAGCTGGCTCTGGGGGAGAGAAGAAGTCTCTGCCCTTCCTGGTTCACTTCAGACGTGGATGGGCCGCTTGCCGGGAACTGCTGTGGGGCTGGGCACTTGTACCAAGAGCCCTCCTAGTTTTGGCTGCATCTGCTTTAGGGTCAGTTGCAAATGTGACACCACCATAATGGTCTATGGGAGTTCATAGAATATCAGGGTTGGAAGGGACCCCAGAAGGTCATCTAGTCCAACCCCCTGCTCAAAGCAGGACCAATTCCCAGTTAAATCATCCCAGCCAGGGCTTTAAGTTGCCTGCTTTAAGCTTCACGTCTACCTATGTGGGCTTTCAGGAAGGGAGGAAGGGATCGCTTCTTTGTTTCCCTTTGTACCGAGATGTGGCAGGAGGAGGGTAGGGTGACGGAGTGATTTCAGTGCCACGGAGGTGACCCAGGCACTGGCGCATCCCTCAAAAGCCCCTCTTGTTAGAGGAAAATGGAACTCGCATATAAAACCACAGTTAATGTTTTCACAAAAAGAAAAGGAGGACTTGTGGCACCTTAGAGACTAACAAATTTATTTGAGCATAAGCTTTCATGAGCTACAGCTCACTTCATCAAATGCATTCAGTGGATGCATTCAGTTTTGCATCCCTACCGTTTTAATGCTCGAAAATCACTGTGCTGTAGAACATAGCATACGATTTCAGTATGGTCAGTAGAACATCCCACAGCATTTAGTGGGTGAGAAACACATCTGAAGTGTAAAATAGCATTTATTAAACTCCCAGTTTGTAGGGTTTGAATTTGTGGCTGCAGACAAATTGTCCTAAACGTTTAGTCAGTAAAACTGGTTGACACGCTCATAGTCGTGACCCTAGAGTAATCATCTGAATGACAGGTTTCAGAGTAACAACCGTGTTAGTCTGTATTTGGAAAAAGAAAAAGAGTACTTGTGGCACCTTAGAGACTAACCAATTTATTTGAGCATAAGCTTTCGTGAGCTACATCGGTGCATCCGATGAAGTGAGCTGTAGCTCACGAAAGCTTATGCTCAAATAAATTGGTTAGTCTCTAAGGTGCCACAAGTACTCCTTTTCTCATCTGAATGAGTTATTTGTAAGGTTAGACAATACTTAAAATTGCCCATCACTTTGGCACAGGGTTGCTCTTCAGACTCTGGGCTTGTCGATACACAGTCATACCAGTTTAAGATATGATTTCAAACTAGCTAAACTGATGCCAGAGGCTATGTGGATACTCTTGGTTTAGTTTAAGCCAGACTTATTTTGCCTTAGCTGAAGTGGATTAGAAACCGGTCTCAGCTAACCTGAGATAAGAATGTCCACACAAGAGATTGCACTGGTTTAACTAAATTGATGCATGTTTGTGTGTAGAGAAGGCCTTGGATAAGTCGTTGATATGTGGGAATTACTAATGTATGTGTATAATATTTCACAGTTTCAAAGTACTGGTGGTGGTTGGTTTGTGATGACTTTTATGATCCTTCTAGAAGAAATAAGTCAAGGTTAGATGGTGTTTATAAAAGGAATGTTATGTTTTTTAATACCAAGGCCTGCTGCTGATTTTGCTGTGTTTAAATCAGATGTCAATTTATAAGCCATATCTAGGAGGAATGTGTAAATAGCATTTTATCAAATTGCATAAATGTGAAAAAATAAAATCCACTGCCCTTCATTAGGGGAGTGGGACAGAATCTTTGCTTGCACAGAATTGAGGCTGTTTATGTTTTTCATATATAAGCAAAAAGTAAACTTTTCATATGTGGTGTGGGAAGGGGAAAGGGAAGGAATTATGATGCGGGTGTTTGCAGTTAGAAAAGTCATTATATAAAAATGGTATTTTCTTGATAAACATCTTAGTTCCTGGGTGTGTTTGACAGTGAAGTGAGCAGATACAATTTAGTGTTAAAAATCCAGGCCCCAGACCTGGAATTTGAGGCACATGGGCAAACAGTGTTACCTCTGTGGGGTAAATTGACTTCACTGGGGTTCTGTACAGGTTTAAGGGATCTGATTGCAGGACTGGGCCCTTGGTTATTGTTAGCTTTACAAAGCCAATTCAGCTCCAGGGATGTGAGCGGGATTCTATCCTGAATTATGAATTATCAACAAAAACATCAGCTGGATTCAAATGATGATAGTAATTACCACTGTTTATTTAAGTGCAGATGAAATACTTGATGCTGTACAAGATGCAGACAGTCCCTATCCCGAGCAGTTTAATCTAAAAGACAGACAAAGATCAGAAAATAAGACACTGACAAACCCAGAGGCTGGAGTTTGTGAGAGGCAGTATGGCCAAGACTGGATTTGAAGATTCTGGTTTGAGTACGCAGCACTGTCAGATAAGAAAATTTGCTCTTTACAAAGCTAAAAATATTATGCTCTGAAATTCATTGAGAGCGAATGAATAAGAAGCCCTGCAGTATCATTTGTAGGCATCTTTTTAGACTATAACTACACCTGAGTATCTGAAAGTTATGGTTATTTCTGTGCCCTGTGATGAGAGGCTCCTCTACACTAGTGGTTGTGTACTCTTTACAGAAGAAAATAATAAGTTTGTGCACTTTGGAGTGGGAGCGGGTTCCCAATTGAAGATTTCCATCTGGGCTTTGATTAAAATTCTTACCTATAAATTCCAGATTAGATTGGATGCCTTGCAGCTCAGACCAGATTTCAAATCTCTTAAAGGTGTTTGGCTCCAGGGTTGAAGTTCAGTGTTTGGATTCAGGAGCCCTCTGTCACCATGCACCTGGGACTAAACAGCCTTCTCCTATCTCCGCTAAGGGTCTCTGAATTCCACGCTGTCTGGAGTCTTCTCTGTTCTTTAGGTGAAAGTTTCATTGTAAAGAGAAAGTCCAGTGGAATCTGGGTTGCAAGTCTGATGCCCTCTTCCCAAATATAATTTTATGCGTGTTGGGACCTAGAATTTTGGTTTGTGCTCATCTGCTGTCGAACTTGTCACTAAGGTCCTGATCCAGCAAATGGATAGACAACAGGCTTAACTTGATGACTGAGTAGTCCCATTGAAGTCCCCAGTTCTTGCACGTCAAAGTCAGGGGAACTACCTGTGCTTAAAGCTAAGCCTGTGTGTGTGTGCGCGCGCGTGCAGGATCAGGGCCTTCTTTAACAAGATGGAGTGGGAGGGCAACTTCATCCTTTAGAGAAATGGAAGTTCCAATTCCCATTCCAATTTTTGAAAAGTTTTCTCTAGCATCAGCTTTTCCAGGCAGTTTGCAGCTCCTCTTTCTATTGGTGCATGAGAGGAAGATGGTTCCAATTAGTAGCTGGCATTTCCCTACAGAAAACAGAATTTTTAGCTGGTGGGAATTACATCTGGCATATTTTCTTTTTAAAAAAAACAAAACAAAAAACAATTCCCCTTTAATATATTTAGGTTTTGGGGGAGCTGTAAAAGTGGGAGGTGGCATTGACTTGACCTCCCATCTCTTAGATTGTGAGAAAACATTAAATAAAAAGATTACTGGATATGAAAATCTTACCCCAAGAATCCCTGAGCTATTCTGGCTTGTCTTTGTGTGGCATGTAAAGTAATTGAAGCTTGTGCTGTATATTTTCAAAACTAAACAGATGTGATGTAGCGTTGGAGAAAGTTTAAGCTATGGCTAACGGAGAATGTACTTGTAAGTTATAAGGGCAATTATGACAGGATATAAAATTTCTAAACAGCAGATTTATAACCTCTAGTTCAGATGGTTAGAAGTTTCCTGGTCTAATTGGTGGGTTTTTAAATAGTAGGTTTAATGATATGACTCATCCAGAAAAGTACAAACTTTCTGTTTTTCTCATAAGTATCATTTATTACAAGGGCCCGATTCTACACCAGTGGGAGCTGAGGGCACTTAGCATGTGTTCAGCACCTTGCAGGCCCTAATTTTGTTAGAAAATGTATGGTACCGTGACATCTGGAAGCCCCAACTGAGATAAGGGCCCATTGTGCTAGAGGCTGTACGAACATGCAGAACAAGACAGCTGTATAGGCTTGGCAGACAAAGATAATTTTACAAATGTGGAATGGAGGCACAGAGAGATTGTGACTTGATGAAGGTCATACAAGTATGTGTGGCAGAACTGGGAGTTGAACCTGGACCCTCTGAGTCACAGTCTGGTGCCTTAGACCTGAGTCTATCCTCTTCATGGGTAGTTGACTCAACTGCCAGGGTTGTAAGGTCTTTGGGGCAGAGACTGTGTCGTGTTCTATAAAGCCTGTAACACAGCTTCAGCTGCTCACAAATAATAATAATAGGACATCTAGGGTCCTGGTTTCGTGCTCATTAGAGAGATTCCCTGGGGTCTTTTCTGAACGCCCAGGGTGGACTCATTATATCAGTACTAGTATTGCTACGGAGATGGGTGCCATGTAAATGTGCATAGTAATTAGCATTACATTTTGATCATTGCTCAGTGGGAGAAGAAAATAGTTGTGGTAAAAGAGGTTTTTTAAAACATTTCAAAAGATCAATGCCAAGTTTCATCTTACTCTTACATTTAAATGAGATCAGGATCAGACCTTGTTTGGTATTTGTACTGAACCTGATGTGTTCATCAGCACTATCCATGTTGACTATTAACCAACAGTGTTAGACCTATATATGTATGGAATTAGAATGTGCTTGCTGGAAGAATCTTGTGCCTTGTAGTGAGCTTGGCAGAGATACAGAAGATGCCAAATTTTCTTTTTAAAGTTATTGTTGTTGGAAGGAAAATGCTGAAGGGGTTTTGTGGGGTTTTGTTTTTTGGCTTTTAAGTACAAAAGAAACATAAAAACATGAAGGGGCGGCAACCAGTGGTGAGTTTTTATTTTTCTGTAAAGAGTCTAGTGTATTTGTGTGTGCTATAAAATAATAATAACTAATGATTGTAAGGATAAAATAGCACTTGTGCAGTATGCCAGACAATATGACTGATCTCACATAGGACAGGTTGTTGCATAGAATGGACAGTTCATAAGGAAAAGAAATGGGGCTAAATGTGTGTGTTTTGATCCATCCAAGTTGGGTGGTTGGTAATGACTGTGAAACACACCTATGGTTCTGGATGTTTACCGCTTATACATTTAAACAAATTATCTGTCTTGGGTACTTATCCAGCCCCTGTAACAGAGCACCGACACAATCTTTAATCCTCACAACATTTTAACGTTGTTATCACAGTGCCCTGGTGGGGAAGTAGCATTATCCCATTTTACAGATAGGGTACTGAGTCACAGAGAGAGTTGCCCAAGGTCACATGGAAAGTTTGAATTGGAGCAGGACTTGAATTTGCATTTCCCAAGTCCTAGGTTTCATCAAACCAAGGAAGTCCTACAGCTGCCAGCTGTAACATTTATAATCCTTTGAAGTCAGTTATGTTCTTATGTGAAACTTCTGGATTAATTGTAACTGGAACAAGCCATTTTAACTGTGGCTACGTGAATATTCCACCCCATGTTGCTAAGGTTATTCTAGAGCAGCTATCACCATAATTACCGAGGGTGCCTCTAGCAACATTCTAAACGGAACCCAGAAATTGCGTTGGGTTCTTTTTTCTCGACAGTAGCCATTGCTGCCTGTCCTTGGGATAACTGGAATAATACCAGGTTAATACCAGTCAGTCTTGCACAGATGTTACATAGTGGCACATGCATTATCTAACCCTTTATCCCCCAAAGAAACAAAGCTGAACAATATGGCTGAAATATTTGACAGTGAATGAATTTTCTCTCATCTTAAAAAAAGTTGAGTGCACAGAAGAGATTGCTCCTCCCATCATAAATTTCTAACACATCATTAATAAATATTGAAAACCTCACTCCCCCCAGCACTCGAATTCCTACACCCCCAAAATCAAGACATAATCTCAACCCTGTGTTATTGGTAGCAGTGGCATGGCTGTATCTAGGATACCAGGCACTCTTCTTCTATTACCACAATAAGTTAATAGTGCTAATCCTGCAGTTATCAAGGATATAACATTTGGTGCTACTTGCAGCAACAAACTGAATTTGGAGAACATCAATATATAGCAATCATTGTCTTTCAAGCAGGAAATGTAAGGGTGCAGTGGAAATCAGCAAACGTCTAGACATCGGAAGACCTTTAGATTCTGAGCCATAGAATGTGATATTGTGGGTTTGCTCAAGAATAAAACCATTATGTGCTTTGTGTATTTGGGGTCTTTAACTTTGAATAGACATCCTTCAGTTAAGCTTTTGGATAGCTGTCGGCAGCTGTTACTAATTGATTTGCCTTCTGATAATGATTGGAGCTACTGAGTGGAACATAGGAGAGAGAGATTGGTCTGTGTCTTTGTTTTTATTTAGGGGTTTTGGTTTAACATCACCCTGTTATCTGTTTGCATGAACAGCTGCTGAGTTTTGGAGAGTTGATTTACAAACAGCCTTAATTTCCCACTGTCATACAAGGCATTGAGAACCTCCAGTAATGTAAATGTTTCTCACATGGGTACATCTGTAAATGTGGACTCATGACTGGACAACATCCTCCCAACTACTCCACCTTCATCATCCTGTCCTTCATAGAATCATAGACTTTAAGGTCAGAAGGGACCATTATGATCATCTCATCTGACCTCCTGCACAACGCAGGCCACGGAATCTCACCCACCAACTCCTGTAACAAACCCCTAACTTATGTCTGAGCTATTGAAGTCCTCAGATCATGGTTTAAAGACTTCAAGGTGCAGAGAATCCTCCAGCAAGTGACCTGTGCCCCACACTGCAGAGGAAGGCGAAAAACCCCCAAAGCCTCTGCCAAACTGCCCTGGGGGAAAATTCCTTCCCGACCCCAAATATGGCGATCAGCTAAACCCTGAGCATATGGGAAAGACTCACCAGCCAGACACGCAGGAAAGAATTCTCTGTAGTAACTCAGATCCCACCCCATCTATCATCCCATCACAGGCCATTGGGCATATCTACCACTAATAGTCGAAGATCAATTAATTGCCAAAATTAGGCTTTCCCATCATATCATCTCCTCCATAAACTTATCAAGCTTAGTCTTGAAGCCAGATATGTCTTTTGCCCCCACTGCTCCCCTTGGAAGGCTGTTCTAGAACTTCACTCCTCTGCTGGTTAGAAACCTTCATCTAATTTCAAGTCTAAACTTCCTGGTGGTCAGTTTATATCCATTTGTTCTTGTGTCCACATTGGTACTGAGCTTAAATAATTCTTCTCCCTCCATGGTATTTATCCCTCTGATATATTTATAGATATCAACCATATCTCCTTTCAGCCTTCTTTTGGTTAGGCTAAACAAGCCAAGCTCTTTGAGTCTTCTTTCATAAGACAGGTTTCAGAGTAACAGCTGTGTTAGTCTGTATTCGCAAAAAGAAAAGGAGTACTTGTGGCACCTTAGAGACTAACCAATTTATTAGAGCATAAGCTTTCGTGAGCTACAGCTCACTTCCTCAGATGCATATCGTGGTTTTCCATTCCTTGGATCATCTTAGTAGGCCTTCTCTGTACCTGTTCCAGTTTGAATTCATCCTTCTTAAACATGGGAGACCAGAACTGCACACAATATTCCAGATGAGGTCTCACCAGTGCCTTGTATAATGGTACGAACACCTCCTTATCTTTACTGGAAAAACCTTGCATGCTGCATCCCAAGACTGCATTAGCTTTTTTCACGGTCATATCACATTGGCAGCTCATAGTCATCCTGTGATCAACCAATACTCCAAGGTCCTTCTCCTCCTCTGTTACTTCCAAGTGATGCATCCCCAATTTATAACAGAAATTCTTGTTGTTAATCCCTAAATGCATGACCTTGCACTTGACATTTCACTATTAAATTTCATCCTATTACTATTACTCCAGTTTATAAGGTCGTCCAGATCTTCCTGGATGATATCCGAGTCCTTCTCTGTATTGGCAATACCTCCCAGCTTTGTGTCATCTGCAGACTTTATTAGCACATTCCCACTTTTTGTGACAAGGTCAGTAATAAAAAGATTAAATAAGATTGGTCCCAAATCGATCCCTGAGGAACTCCCCTAGTAACCTCCTTCCAGCCTGACAGTTCACCTTTCAGTGTGACCCGCTGTAGTCTCCCCTTTAACCAGTTTCTTATCCACCTTTCAATTTTCATATTGATCTCCACCTTTTCCAATTTAGCTAATAATTCTCCATGTGGAACCATATCAAATGCCTTACTGAAATCAAGGAAATTAGATCCACTTAGTTCCGTTTGTCTAAAAAATCTGTTACCTTCTGAAAGAAGGAGATCAGGTTGGTTTGACACGATCTACCTTTTGTAAAGCCATGTTGTATTTTGTCCCAATTACCATTGACCTCAATGTCCTTAACTACTTTCTCCTTCAAAATTTTTTCCAAGACCTTGCGTACTACAGATGTCAAACTAACAGGCCTGTAGTTACCTGGATAGCTTTTTTTTACCTTCCTTAAAAATAGGAACTATGTTAGCAATTCTCCTGTAAACTCAGGGGTTGTACCGTATGACTGACTGATTAAAAATTCTTGCTAATGGGCTTGCAATTTCATGTGCCAGTTCCTTTAATATTCTTGGATGAAGATTATCCGGGCCCCCAGATTTAGTCCCATTAAGCTGTTCGAGTTTGGCTTCTACCTCAGATGTGGTAATATCTACCTCCATATCCTCATTCCCATTTGTTGTCCTACCATTATTCCTAAGCTCCTCATTAAAGACCGAGGCAAAGTATTTGTTTAGATATTGGGCTATGCCTAGATTATCCTTAAACTCCACTCCATCCTCAGTGTTAAGTGGTCCCACTTCTTTCTTTGTTTTCTTCTTATTTATATGGCATAGAACCTTTTACTATTGCTTGTAATTCCCTTTGCAAGGTCCAACTTTACATGGCTTTTGGCCTTTCTCACTTTATCCCTACATGTTCTGACCTCAGTAAGGTAGCTTTCCTTGCTAATCCCTCCCATCTTCCACTCCTTGTAGGCTTTCTGCTTTTTCTTAATCACCTCTCTGACATGATTGCTCATCCATCTTGGTCTACAACTCCTGCTTATGATTTTTTCCCCCTTTCTTGGGATGCAGGCTTCTGACAGTTTCTGCAACTTTGACTAGAAGTAATTCTAGGCCTCCTCCGCCTTTAGATCCACAAGTTTTTCAGTCCAATCCACTTCCCTAACTAATTTCCTTAATTTTTTAAAGTTAGCCTTTTAGAAATCAAAAACCCTAGTCACAGATCTATTTTTGTTTATCCTTCCATTTAGTTTGAACTGAATTAGCACGTGGTCACTCAAACCAAGGTTGTCCCCTACAACCATTTCTTCTATGAGGTCCTCACTGCTCACCAAAACCAAATCTAAAATGGCATCCCCTCTTGTTGGTTCAGCAACTGCTTGGTGAAGGAATCCATCAGCTATCACATCCAGGAAAATCTGAGCCCTATTATTATTATTATTAGCCCTTGTCCTCCAGTCTATATCTGGGAAGTTAGTCTCCCATGATCACACAATTCATTAGTATTTACTACTTTAAAAACATTAAAGAGGTCTCTATCCATATCCAAATTGGACCCCGGCGGTCTATAGCCCACCCCAAGCACTATCCCAGGGGAGGCTCTCGTAGCTTTGTTCCCTAATGTGATTTTTGCCCAGACAGACTCTGTCCTATCCATTCCATCACCTCTTATTTCTTTACAGTCTACCTCGTCATTGATATACAGTGCTACTCCACCACCTTTGTCTTTATTTCGGTCTTTTCTAAGCAGCACAGACCCTTCAATACCCGCACTCCAGTCCTGACGGCTATTCCACCAGGTCTCTGTTCTCCCTACAATATCTGATTTCACTTCCTGCGCCAGTAGCTCTAGTTCCTCCATTTTGTTGCCGAGGCTCCTCACATTAGGGTACAAACATCTTCATTTTTGCTGTGTGGCTTCGCTCACATTCTGTACCTGATTGGGCACAGACATTCTACTGTCAATATTACCTATTAGATTGGTATGTATGCTGCCCTTCCGCCTTATGTCCATTCTCCTACCCATAGCTGTATCCTTTCTTATTTCGTTTTCTTCCATCTCACAGAGAAAATCTGGCATGGAGATTACCTGGGCATCTCCCACGAATTCCTAGTTTAAAGCTCTCTTGATCAGTTGTTCCAGCCTCCATCCTAGAAGTCTATTTCCCTCCTTACTCAGGTGAAGTCCATCCCAAGAGAACAGTCCTCTGTCCATGAATGCTTCCCAGTGGCCATACATCCCAAAGCCCTGCTTACAGCACCACTGCCTGAGCCATCTGTTGAGCATCATCATGTTGTCACACCTTTGTTGCCCTTCTGTAGGAACAGGCAGTATCCCACTGAAGATCACCTGAGCCTCGATTTCCTTAAGCGTCTTCCCCAGCCTGGCAGTGTCTCCCTTGATACATTCCAGCAAGAATCTAGCCGTATCATTTGTTCCCACTTGAAGGATAATCAGTGGATTCTTTCCCGGTCCAGTTAGGACTCTCCTCAGCCTCAGGTCCACATCCCGTATCTTAGCACCTGGCAGACAGCACACCCTTCTGTTCTCTGGATCAGCTCTTGTTACAGGCCTGTCTAGTCTTCTCAGTAATGAGTCCCCAATCATGTAGACCTGCCTTTTCCTGGCGATGGTGCGATTCTCCAGTCTATTCCCTGTTCCATCTGGCTGCAAGTCCTCTTGATTGCTAATGTCCCTTGCAATATCAAGAATCTCACCTCTTTAGGTGGAGCAGCAGAGTCCATTCTGAATTCTGGTATGGCAAGGGCCATGGTGTGTTAGCAGGCAGGAAGTGGCTGAGGGTCAGGGGTTCTCTCTGGAGAGGGAGCTAGGTAGGGGTCACGTGTTTCAGCACCTTTCAGGAAGTACCTGATGGTGACTGAGAGGTGTGGAGTCACAGCACACCACCTAGAATCCTCTTAGAATGTTGGTCATGTACTCCATTGAGTAAATATATTACCCCCCCCCCCTTTAACGTGCAGCTTAGGTGCTGAAGGGTAGAAAGAAGTGGGTGTGTAGTGGGAAAAACAACTAATGAGAATGTAAATGAATGTGTTTTGGGTGGGAGGCTGTTCCTTATTGTTCCTTCTCCTTACTTGCTTTTCCTGCTACATCCCCCCCTTTCTTGCACTGTTGGATTGCAAGTTACACTTCTTTTGCATGTCCACTGGATGCTAAAGAAAGAGATGTAAATTACATGCTTTGCTCACTTGTTTACTGATCACTTTATACCATATTTATGTGTCTTTACCCAGATTTTTCCATGGGGGTTGTGCCGGCCTAACCTGTGTTCAATTAAGAAACAAGAACTTAAACAGCAACTCTTAGTTCTAATGGAACGTCTTCAAGTGTTTAATGACAACTGATGTGGTGTCATCTGAATATTGAGTTGTGGGTGCTGGGCGAGGAGGAATCTCTTCAGTGAAGTGCTTAATCTTTACACACACAGAAATGAAACATTATTAAAGATGCTCCCTTTGGGCACACAGTGTCCTGAGCATTGGCTCTTGTTTGCCTGGGTTTTATTTTTCTCTTCTGTTAGTATGAAAATGGGGCCTCTCTTAATGTGCTCCGTGGCCAAGAGAATACAGTCTCTTTTCTGTTTTAAAGAAAATAAATTTAAACTTTTGTGCTCTAAGGCAAGGGAAAGGAACTCATTCTTATTCTTTGTCATGGCTGAAGTGATAAAATAAGGCTAACAGTAATATGCCAATAACTCCGGAACATGCATGCTGCATTTTAGGGACGCCACCCATGGCATATTAATAGAGGCTCACTGTTGAGGTCACAGAGTAACAGCCGTGTTAGTCTGTATTCACAAAAAGAAAAGGAGTACTTGTGGCACCTTAGAGACTAACCAATTTATTTGAGCATAAGCTTTCGTGAGCTATAGCTCACTTCATCGGATGCACCGAATGCATGTGAGCTGTAGCTCACGAAAGCTTATGCTCAAATAAATTGGTTAGTCTCTAAGGTGCCACAAGTACTCCTTTTCTTGTTGAGGTCAGTAGATAAGAAATGTGACCTACTTCTCTTACACATTTGCAAATCTTGCTCCATAACATCTTTTACAACAAATATCTTTTCACTATTTAGGTGGTTTTTTTTCTTCCTTCTTCTCAAAGCAAATTTAAAAAAAAAAAATTTGTGCAAGAAGGCCATCCATCATATGACACACCCTACAATAACAAATGGTTGCAACGATTCAGGATTCATAAGGTGACTGGTGTGCAAAGCCTGGCAATAGTGAGCCACCCTCTCATAACAAGCCAGTGAGTGCCCAGTTGTGTGCGCGTGAGCAGTCATATGCAAGCTAGAAGTCACGTGTGGTAGAGACAGATTTCAGGCTCAAGACAAAGGGTGGAGTTTTATAAACAATAATTAAATCAAGGTTTATACAGTTATGAAAAATACAACTGTTTTCAGTATAAACCATGATTTTCAGCGGCTTATAACTTTGCCATTTGAAATCACATCTGGCCGAGACCTGGGGAGCAAGCGGTCAGTCCAGATGTAGGATGTCTTTAACAAAAGATTTTGTAAATCATATAAGCAGCTTTTGAGTTTCAAAGTAAAACACACACACACACACACACAGAGTCACTCTCAGCTGCTGTCTGACTTGGTATTTTTGGTGAGGGGCAGAGGGGCTGTGAAATTTTTGGATCATGGAGACGTATATTTTAAAATAGTGCTCCTTTCCTGGCATGAGGACATCCCAGTGAATGACATGGTGGTAGCAGCACCAGCAGGTGGTTGTTGTTGCTTTGTTCCGTGATTCTGAACAGAGAAATGGGTGATGTATGAAGGCAGCCAAGAGATGCCTATGTGCTGTTTTTCATTGTGACATTTTAATCCAGATGTGGAGATGACAAACACATTTTTAAAAAATGCAAAGTTGATGATTTTGTTTGGTTTTCTCAGTTTGCAGATCTCAAGATTTCAACTTTATTGAGATTGCATTGGTTTATCACAGTTTATTCCCATGCAATTATTCCTGCAATTAAATCCTATCAAGTGTCCACCGGTATGGATTTGGTTGCAGAAGAAGGGCCTATGGATGAAATCGTGGTCCCACTGAAATCAATAGCAAAAATCCATACTGACTTTAATGGGGCCAGGATTTCACCCTATATCCAGCCATATGCTGCTTTAGTTCTTCTACCCAGAGGCAAAACTGTACCTTAAATATCTTGCCTACATGCTGGCACTGCGTTGTTTTCCTCCAGTAGGCTATCACAGAGAATATAGGGCCCGATCTAAAAGCCCCCCATACTATGATGAAATAATAAGCATGCTCTCTGGTTCATAACTGGTAAAAAATAATGGAACTTTAACTACTGTTACACACAATCAAGTCCTGTAATGGAACCCTGTGGCTTCTGTGGCGTTCGGGATGAAAGCTGGCATACATTTTGTATTGCCTTAGGGTCGTGACTTTTAAACTATAGCCCTAAATTTTTGAGCAATTTTAATATGAAATACAGCAGATTTTCTCTTATTTTAAACATTTGAGGCAAATATCTAACATTACCATCTGTAGTACTGAGAGAGCTTCCACAAAGTGTTTCATTGTTAGCAGACACCAGTTATGAGAGAATCAAGGAATTTTTCTGCAGTTCGGTATTTTGATGCTTCCTCTTGAACAGGCTTTTAATGTTATAAAGCAGCCTATGGTAAGGTTAGCTAGCACTGTTTGGGTAGGGTTTCACTTCTTTTGCATTTCATCTGGGTGAAATTCTGTACTTTGCATTCTTGTTTTTCAGCAAAGTCCTCAGCATGGAAACTGGGGTATGGTTTTAATCTGTGTAGTCAGAAGATACTGCATTTTTTTAGTGTGATCAGATCAGGACAGCTCCTTCCCCTTTCTTCCCCCCAGATCAAGACCGCTTCAGCATAACACTCATCTGTTACTCGTTGCTAAAGTTTTGATGTGAAATCTAAAGACATGGGCAAACTGAAACGCTTTCAGAGGGTAAATGTGATGTGGCCAGCTGAACTCTGAATTCAAAAGTGTGTTTGACCAACGCTTGTCAACGCATTTTGGATAGTTAGAACTTCTCTTGTGTATGAGACACATGTTCTCTTTCTCTCTTTGTCTCTTTTTTTTCTCTCTCTCTCTCTCTCCTACAACCCCATACTCTCATTCTCACACCCACATGTTCTGGACCAAAGTTCCAAGGAAAATATTCCAAAGTGATTTTTAACTACTCTTCAAAATGCAACTTTGTCTCCTGTCAGCTGTGTGGATTTATGTTTGCTGCTTTGATTTGGCAGTTAACGGTTTGTCATTCTTTTAAAAAGCTTACACGCTATGGGAATTTGTGATTTTGATGCTTTACAAAGTAGAGATGTTGAATTAACTGCAGCTTTGAACTCTCCAAGGATAATTTCAGACCTCCTGCTTTCAGTGGGTAACAAACTGACTGCTGAGCTTTTAGGTTGGATTAAATATTGAATAACTAAGACTTTATAGTTTGCCTTTTTTAACCAGTTCTATAACACATTACAGCACAATGGAATGGATCTTTGAAATTTTGATTGAAATGTTTGTTCTCTACATCAGTGGATGTCTTTGTCTTAATGCCATCTCAACAGGAGAATAATTAGGTTGGAAAGCAGACAAAGTAGAGTGATTTCAAATATTGTAAAACTAGTTGAAATTATTATCATTACTATTATTTTTGTATCTATAGTCTGTCTTGAGTTCTTTCTTTTGGAATAGATTGCATTAACCAGCATTAAAGTTTTATACTACTTTAATCAGAGCACCTCTGATCTGTACAAACTTCAGTAACATCTCATAGCTTTCTGAGAGGTAGGTATTATTACAGCCATTTCACTGAGGAGTAACCTGAGGCGCAGAGAGCTAAGGAATGTGCCCAAGGTCACACAACAAAGCCATGCCATTGCAGATAATAGAACTCTACCTCAAAAACCCTATATTTTAAATAGACAAGACTGATACAGGGAAATTAAGTGACTCAAGATCACACAGAGACTCTGTTGGGGAATCTGGATTTAGTTCCCAGTTCTGGACTGGGACTTCCCAGTTCAGCGCCAAAATTACAACATTATCCTTCACTTCTGGTTTGTTTAGCTCCTGGGAAATGAGGCGCAGGTATTGGTGTCAGCAATCCTCCTTAGCTAGATGTTTTTTGTGCAGGGCATCCCTTGCCTGCTTTTGTGACTGGTGCTGTGGGGAACATTAGAAGTCCTGAAACCAGATCTGCAAAGAGCATGGGAAAACATGGCGAGGGACAACCTGATTCGGAATTAGAGAACAAGACCAGATAGTGGCATTTGGTGAATGCTAAAGTGGGGGGAACTTTACTCTTCTTAATGCTCCAAGAATATCACGCTCTTTCCTATAATACAACTTCCTTTTGGTGCTACATCTTCCAGCTGGCTCTCCAAACACTTTAGAGGCAGGTAACACAGTTGCAGAGTTAAAACAGTAGCAGAGGAACTAAAGCAGTGTGGCAATGGAGAAGCTGAGAAATGAGCCGATGAGGTGGAGAAATAGACATAAACATACTAAATTCACTAATGGCAGAGAAGTGGGGTTAATGAATAATGCATATGGATGTACCCCTCACTACAGTGTGAATACCCTGCGTGTTTGCCCAACTATAAACTAGTTGCACTTCCTGAGATCTGCCTGAGATTTCCTAAGGAAATGTAATGTCTTACTGTATAGTACAGAGGATTAAAAATATGCAGTAACTGCCGAATACTTTCATGTCTGTATTAAAACACTGTGAACAGTTGAAACCAATTGAAGATGTTGAGAGTTGGTGGTCTGATCTCAGAATTACTTGTTCTCATTCCGATTGCATCAGGACAAAAGGCTGAGATTTTGCAATGCTCTAGTCTGACCTCCTGCTGGGAATACAGTTTGCAGCCCTCGTCTCAAAACAAACACTCCGGAGCCCCTGAAGAAGTACAGCAGAATGCAAGAGGCTGCTGCCTCTCTGCCTGAGCTGTAGAAGAGTGCATTTTAAGAAGGACCATAGATTGTAAATTTAGGAGGAGAGGAGCTGATTAAGAAACCCAAAGCCCCAAATGATGTCGTGTAGATGATATGGGCCAAAATAACTGCAGCAACCACAAACTATGTTTCCAGCCCAATTACAGCAGTAGGAGGGGATGGAAGTGCATAAGTGGAATCTCAGAAAAGCAAATTGAGGACAGAACAGACCTTGAAGTGCTCACTCCAAAGCTGAATGAATGCCTGGAATGAGTGATTGGGCAAGGTTACCGGAGAGCTTGGAAAACATCTATGTGACCCTGGGAAGAGTGCATAGATGTGAATGTCAGATGGGGGGAATAGGGTGGGTTGAAAAGGAAGAGTTTGTTCCGTGTATGTTCTGATAACGGAGCAGAAGTTGAGCTACCCTGCATCCTATGTCAGCTTGACCTACAGAGAGAGAGAACACTCCACTGAGTTCTCTGGAAATGTTTTTTCTGCCTTTTAAACTGTGACTAACCCTGACCTTACAATATTTCAATCTGGAACCAGAGTGCAGAGGTCCCCATTTAAAAATCATTTGCCAGCACCATTTTTTCCCCTGTTCTACATGCAGAGGAAAATGGTGGCATCATGAGATCTTAGTGTGTGGTAGCTGTTGGCAAATGGCAGCATTGTGGAGACCACTGTGTGTCTGACTCGTTCCACAGATGATGAGCATGAGGTGGGGTTGACAGCTGGAATGTAGGAGTCAAGGGATCTTCCCAGGGAGAGGATTAGAACTGGGTTGGGTTTGACAGGTGGAAAAGGGGCCCTCTGTGTCATGCTTTCAATGCAAGAATGTAAGAGTTGGGTGAGATTTAGAAAGATAATTTTTCTTTTAATTGAGGGAAGAATAATGCAACTGGTCCAAACTGCAATTGCACAAGCAAGCTAGGGAGAGAGAGAGAGAAATTCTAGTTCTGTCTGGATCCAGAGAGACTCCATCGAAGCACAAAATTGAACTCAGTACATCATCAGTATAAATTCCGCTTGCACTGCACCCTAGACAAATGAGATTAATCTGACCCAGGAATCTAAAACCCATGTACAGTGCATGCAGATGGGGTTAGGGTCTCACCCCCAAAGTCCAATTCCAGCAGAGCTGTGGGAGCTTCTTGGAAGGAGCATGAAATCTGTTATAACACATGCTGATGATCTAGTGACAAATCCAGGCTGCTAGACCTTCTAAACATGAGCCTGTGAATTTCCTGATGGGGCCTCTCACTTTGCTCTGCCTCATGCTTATGGTTTCAGTGCCTAATATATTTCCATACATGGAAGCATTCCTACCCCAGCCTGGGCTAATACTGACATGCCGTTGCATCTGGAGGTTCATTTCTTGCAGCTGACACTATACTAAGGCAGATCTCTGAAGTTGCTTTTAGTTTAATATTAATGAAACGAACAAAAGTCTCACCCAGCTTACTAGCCAGAAAAATCTGTCATTTCCCCTACCTTGCAAGGGTGCTGGGAGGATTAACTAGTTCCTCTTTCTGCTGAGCTTTGCAGATGCTTATTATTTAAATTAGGAAGGGGCCCAAACCACTCGCTGTGCCCACATCTGACTTTTATATCTCCAGAATACGCAGAACCAGCCTCCTTTTTATTGGACCCCCTGTTGTGTGCAGTAGATGTGCACCTCCCCATACACATGCCCTCCTCCTTTTGCCCCCTTCATCATGTCACAGTATAGGTTCCACCATCTTTTTTTTCTTTCTTCTTCTGCCCATCAGCTTTCTCTTTCATCCTGTTTGTTTTCTGTATAGTCTTTCTCCTCCCTTCTCATCAATGATTTATGCTCTTCTCCCCTCGTCCTGCTCTTCGAGTTTTTTGTCTGCTCCCTGCTCTTGGGGGCTTGCCCTCTCGCTCGGTAGGGCTGTTACTCCTGGGCTCTTGTGGTGGAGTTGAATGTCAAAGTAGCACAGAAGAAAGAGAGGCTTGTGCTGGTGAGCTGTTGTATGGGCCCAGGCCTGTTTATAAAACCTCCCTCGGAGGAGGTGGGTTGTGAGTTTTAATTAAATGTTTGTAAGTGCTTTGAGATCCACTGCATAAGGGCAAAGTTTTTAAATAAAACCTGCAGACCTGTGCCACCCGTGGTGATATATTTGAAACGAAAATGGCAAGATTCAGTCAGTGTGATCTCAACAGCTGGTGTTTCTCCCCCCCACCCCACCCTTTGATGGTTCAAAAGGATTATTCTGACTCTACTCTTCCAAAAAAAAAAGAGAGCGAGAGAGCAAAATGGTGCTTTTATTAGTGTTCGCTAGCAATCTGAGTTCCGACCCCTTCTGCTCCTAGTTAAAAGATTCCATGCTGTGCTAGAAATATAGAGAGAGTGTTTCATTTGTGAGATGCAGAGTACTTTCCTTGGAGTTAAGCGTCCACTTGCCAGACTCTGTGTGACCTTGCTGACCTGTTAATTGTCCTGCAGTCAGTGATGGCCGGTCCTCTGTATGTGTATGTGAGGAGTAAATTACTTAGTGGCTTTTGCACCGGTTGGGCAGCAGTGCAAAATAATAACTGCTGCAGGGCTGCTTCTTGGTCAGGCAGGCATCTTTGAGGGCTAATACTGTGGCTTGTTCCTCTTTTCACTTGGCTGTTCCTTTTTTAACCCAGTGCTGGGCACAGCGGAGCCAAAAGATGCAGCAAAGCAGTATTTGAAATGAAAAGGGAATGAGGTGGTGGTGGGTAAAATGCACTTCTCGTCTGAAATAAATGAGCTAGTTTAATAATATGAGGAGAAGGAGAATTCTAGTTAAAGCTTCACCATTTGAGTCAAACCAAACTGGCTTTGATTTTGACCTCCTAATTGATTTGTTTCTGCTCCAGCCCAGGCTGGGTCCTGAGGCTATAGGTAGGGGGGTCAGCGAGACACTGTGGCTGTCTACATGAGTTAGCCAGTTTATTTTTCACAAATAATCATTCTCTGACTTTCCATAGTGCCTTCAAGCAGCACTTCAAGCAGCACAGTACCTTTGTGAGTGAGGTAGGCCCTGTATCCATTGTGTAAATGGGCAGTCTCTCTGTGTTTCGGTTTGACTGACAAAACCTTGATGGAAATAGAACCCAGGAGTCCTGACTTACAGTCCTGTGCCCTAACCACAGTCCTTCCGCAGGAACAATACTGTGGCCAGTTCTTCATACCTGTGCGCTTACACATGGTCCTGAGGAATCTTGGCATTGGACACGTTGCCAAGGCATTTGAGACACTATTGATTTCACATGGCTTTTTTGGACTCTGCTTAGACATTCAGAGAGCAAATTGCAGGGCACCAGACCATGAGCACAACCTAGGGGTGCTGCCTGGATGTTTGACTTGCAAAAAAGCACTTCTCATACTGAGTAACACCTAAGATTATTTCAACAGGGCCATGGTTTAACCTGTTTCTTTTCCAAGTAGTCAATGACAGGTCTGTACAAAACTGCTTTCTTGGCTGCTACCTTACATGCCTCTCTTTCTTAATGGAATAATGTTTTAGGAGTTTACTCAGCGGCATGTAAGTCTACTTTTAAGACCCTCTTCTCAACCCTTAATGTGAGCTACTATAATTTACGGTACCATAGGCCAGGAGTGTGATCTAGTGGTTAAAGCAGGGGGTTGTGACTCTGCCACTGTCTCATTGTACAACCTTGGGAAAGTCATTTCACCTCTCTGTGCTTCAGTTCCTTCATCTGTAAAATAGGGATAATCTTGTGGGTATCTCAGGTGGTTTTGAGGCCTTATAAAAGAAAGTGCTTTGTGATCGTCTGCTGAAAGGTGTGATGTGTTCTTCCAAATATTCTCCTGAGAAAGCTGTGTTGGAAAAGAGGGAAGCTAAGTAATTCTTCCAGCTCTCCCAAGGAGTTTGAGGTGACATGGTTGACTGTCATGCTTAGAAGATGCCTTTAGCAAGACAAGGTGCAGCAGAAACGGGAACCAAATCCCTTACCCTGCCCTGCATCCATTAATCTTGTAGCACCCATTGGAAATTTAGTGTAGAAAGGGATTCAACTGTATAATAAGTAACAAATTCCCTAGTCCTGTTTGGCAGTAAGTTTTAGTGTCTTAAGCTTGGTTGGCTGATCTCAAAGCACAGGATTTAGAGGGAACATTTGCTGACTGGTTTTCTTAATGCATGTTTTTGAGAAACGAAGCTTTATTTCTGCAATGGCTCATTGCCTGTGGATGCCTCCTGCTGTGATTATACGGCAAGAGAGACATTTAGTCTTTTGAGTACACTGGAGCCTAATAAATATATATAGTTTTTTAAAAAAAGAATATGGCAGTTTCAGAGAGCAGCACATATGGTCGGAAATTGAGGGCAGAGAGGACTTAAGTGCTAGCTTATGGCATAACTTTGATTTTTAAAAATAGGAAAAGCTGTGGGCTGCTGTATTAGCATTTTTTTCTCCCATCCACTAAACACTTCCCTCCAAAGACTTACAGGCCATCTCAAGCCTTGTCTAACATCTCTGTCCCTTTAGCCAGCCCATGATGCAGACTTGTAGGCTCTGGAAGGACCTTCACCTGTGTGTGTGTGTGTGTGTGTGTGTGTGCGTGAATGAGGTGACCTTTGTGGGACAGCTTTATTTTCTGGCTTACACAGTTCAGCATTGTCGCATTCTGCAGATTGCACTGATCTTTTCTGATGTTAAACCCTGTTGGAAGGGTTTAAAGAAACAAAATATAAATCCAGAATTTTACCCTAAAAGCACTTTTCTCCCTTTTCCTAATTGGTTAAGGGGTGATTTGATCATAGTCTATGACAGAAATTTGATAACAGAGCTCTTCAGTCTAGCAGACAAAGGTATAACAAGATCCAATGGCTGGAAGCTGAAGCTGGACAAAATCAGATGCAAATTTTAAACAGTGAGGGTAATTAACCATTGAAACAGCTTAGCAGGGGTTGTGGTGAATTTACCATCACTGGAAATTTTTGCATCAAGATCTGATTTTTTCTGAAAGATCTGTTCTAGTTCAAACAGGAAATAATTCAGGGAAGTTCTATGGCCTGAAGTACACAGGAGGTCAGACTAGGTAATTACAGCCGTTCCCTCTGGCCTTAAACTCTATAAATCTGCAATATAGTAGGTGCCCAGGAATCCTGTGGATACGTGCAGCTCTCCGCTTTCATTTCAGATTTAAAAGTGAGAGCCTCGCCCTCCTGATTGTGGAGAAAATCTTAAAAACACTAACTACAGTTTCAAAACACAAATGGCTAACGAAAAGAAACCAATGTATTATTTTTAAAATTGCTTGATTTTTAAAAGCAAATCTCATGGTTTTTCAATGCTTGGGGTTGGCGATATTGCAGCTGCTTCTTCCAGCAGCTAGTTTTCCTCTCTCTGTGTGTTTTCAGGGCTAGCTCTGTTTTACACAAACAGGACATTACTATACTAGCGCCTGGATATGACCGTGCTTCGTGCCTTACAAATACTGGACGTAGCATCAAAGTCAATGTGTAGAAGGTGAAGGGCTTGAGGTATAGGGTTGACCTCAACTAGTTCCACTGCAATAAAAACTATAATTTCTTATCTTCATTAGGGTTTCCCATCAGGACAGTTATCGTGATGTGAAAAAAAATAACCTTTCTATGAAGTGATGACAAAGCCAATGCGAGTTTGACTCTAAAGTCTATGAAAGTCAGATCAGACCTTACGAGAGTAACTGGAATAGTGGAAAAAGATCCTGTCCATATATGTGGCTGTCACCAACTCTTCCATCCTTAAATTCAAGTGGGTTCAATTGTGCTGGCCTGTCTAGTGCGTAGCTGAGCTCTTTTTGACCTGCTGCTCAAATAGATCTGGAGTGATAAAGTTAAACTACTTAAATTGTTTTCTCTAGGATGTGGTGATTGGTTGGACTCTTTCTGCCTTCAGCCTTGTGCTTTCCTGGCATACCCTAGGTGCATTGTCTATTAGATGGCATTGCCACACCTTAGTGGGGCTTTAATTTTTGTCCTGATTAGATTTGATCTTGGTTAGCTTTTATTTTGCTGCTGTTATCCCGACCAGATTCCAGCCTGGGTAACTGCATTTTCTTATCTAAACTCTGCCTGCATTTTCATTCATGTAGAGAATTTGTCACATACTGTCCTAAATACTTACTATTATTTGTATGACAGTAGCAGATAGGTTACATTTACATAGTTATTTTTAGCATGGTAGTGCACACTTATAAGGACCTCATTCAGTATAAGTGACCTTTGGTGCTAGGTGCAATACAGAGTAAAAGATAGTCCCTGCCCCAAATCTCTTACAGCCAAATTAAGACAAAATTCAACAACCAAGCAGAAGGCAATGGGGCTGGGTAGTTTCAAGCTGGTTAGTTTATGTGTTGTAAACTATCAGATAAATATTGCAGTCCCCGCTGGCTGCCTTCTAGCTGTTACCAGCTGGCAGCTTCTTGTCAGTATCCTGGGTAGCAGTGGGTCTGGTCTGGAGGACGAATTGGAAGGACGAGGACAGGGTAGCAGCTCTGTGCACTAGTTTCGATAAGATGTTCCCCACACAGGGGGAAGAAAGCCCCAGAGGTGTTGTGGGAAGAGTGGACACTTGGGTGATGAATCTGGCATGGTTGATTAGTGGAGGGGGCAGGGGCTATTGATAGACATGAGTGGATAAGTAGTGAGGGGCTAAATTGTATTTCCGGGAAGTTGCTGTCCTCCAGGTGCTTTGCCTTGAAATCACAGTGAATGCTGGCATTTTATTCCATTTTAAAAATAAAATGCCCTATTAACCCCGCATGTTTTATGTTTTTCTTTGGCTCTGGTTGACAGTCTGCCTGTCTTGGGCCTCCATCCAGAGTTCTCCTTTTGATGTTTATCTCCAGGAGAGTTTACTGGAGTCTGTATGGCTGAGAATGTGGAGTCATCTGGGTAAAAGCTGATTTCTCTTTTGCAAATGGGAGACAACAACAGAATGTTCTCCCTTTGTCAGTTCCCATCCCTCTAATAATGAGCCATTATTATTTATTTGTATTAAGGTAGAGTCTAGGGCCCCAGACATGGATCAAGGGCCCATTGTGTGAGGTGCAGTACAAACACGTAGTAAAGGGACGATCCCTGCCCCAAAGAGCATATATTCCAAGTAGACATCTCTTGTGACTTTCATCTGAGTATCCCAAAGTGCTTTATGAACATCAATGAATCGATCTGCCAGCAACCTGTGTGAGGTGGGTATTATCCCCATGTTACAGATGGTGAAACTGAGGCTCGGGGAGGTGAAGTGATTTGCGCAGGTTTATGGCAGAGCTGGAAATGGAACAGATGCCTTAACCCCAGTACCAGGCTTTAACCACTTGACCCAGTTTCAAAGCCCTAGTCTCCAAATATTTCTGAAATCGTCACTGCGTTGAGATCAGGGTGACTTGGATCTCCAGGGTGTGGCTGGGTGCTTTCACCACAGTTGCTGGAGACACGGCCTGCCCTGCAGGCTGCTGGGGCCAAACAAACCTCAGCTTTATTGTCATGGTAAGTTTTACCCAGTAGCTTAGCAGGGCCTGAAATGTTCCCCTTTGGCCTTGTTTGGCTTCCCTGTGACCATAAAAGCTGCACATGTGCTCTCCAAGGCAGTAGCAGGTGTGGTAATGAGCAATATGGAGATGTTGGTGAGAAAACATTTATTGTGGCCAAACTCTTGTAGCTTGTAGATGTTGTTGGGTGCAAGGGCAAATCATTCTGCTAACTTGGGCACAGGTCACTGACTTTTCCTTGGACTCCATTGCTGTCTGGGATGGGTTTTTGGAGCTGGCATGGAGATTTGCTTTGGTACTTTGTGGAGTTGGTACTTGGCCCTCATGTGCCCAGGTATTGCACTCTGAGCAGCATCTCTGTGGAACATACTGTTTTTATGCACAGGAGAGGCCTCCCTTACCTGCTTAGTACATCAAGTCCTGGTCCCCCAGAGAAAAGCATGCCTTAAAGCAACAGCCAGTAAACAGCCAGGGAGGAATGCAGCAGCCAGCTACTCAAGAGTGGCTAAACCCCAGACAAAGACCAGCTGTTTCAGTCAGCAGTTAAAGAACCTGAATGCTTATACTCCAGATGTTTCCCAGTCCAATAAAATGGGTGTTTCTTGCATACATGGTAGTGCACAGGGTTCACGCAAATCTCTGGCCAAAGCTTATTGCATTTTTCTAAATGTTGTTTTGTGGGGCGGAGGGGTTTGCATTAAAACCGAAATCTCAAGTTTATTCTGCAGTGACAGTAAAAGAGGGGATAGAGAGTATCTTTCATATTCCTGTCTTACTGTAAAAAATCTGGCCCGGTGCACTAGATCTCTGAGTGACTGTACAGACCTCCTGATGTCTGCTGTGGAAAATTTATTACAGCAGTGGCAGTGGCTACAAAGTGCTGCCTCCTTTGGCCAAACGAATCCAGAACTTTGCTCCTTGTCTTTAGGAATCTAAATTTCTGACAGCCGGCCTCAAGAACACAGATTACCCAGAACAAACCCTTTTACCAAACTATAGAGTTCTATTAAAGAAACCAGAGGAGCGCTGGAATGAACCATTCCTTTGTCACACCACCAGCACAGGAGCCAATGCAAACATCTGGCACTGAAATTGAAAGCTATGTTTCTCCTGCAAGAGAGGGGTTTCTGTAAGATAAGACTTTGTGTTTCTTTCAACCTTCCCCAGTTCCTAAACTTAGGCTGGCTTTGGAGAATACAAAATTCCCATCCAGTTACAAAGGAATAATAATTTTATGAAGAGAGAGGGTGGGAGTGAGACGGGGGCACATGGCATTAAATAAGTCAAGCTTGGTATTTGCAGATTGTTTTTGTAATGGTTGAAGCCCAGATTAGAAAATGAGATTGTTAGGGTTTCTTTGCCTGAGTGGAGTGATCTACATTTTGGGGCTTATGATGAGGAATTTAAAAGTATGATTCCAACCCTACAATATCCATTGTACAAATGTGTTGGTAGGGTAGGGAATTCTGTGTGTATTCAGTATTTCACTTCTCTTTGGCAGTCAGGGAATGAGGAGCGTTCTGTATGTTGTTCTGTTTAATTGGGTTTGAAATACAGGCACTGAAGTCTCCAGAGCATCTACATTCATGTCTGTTTATTAAAAGCTAAATTGGCCAGCAGAAACGTCTTCACATCCAGCCACGTCAAAGGGGAAATTCAGTCAATCCTACTGAGGAGAAAAATTCTTTCAACATATTTCAGTCAGCCAATCACATCCTGAAAAATTCCCCATGTAAACCGTTTAAATGTCTTTGCTGACTAAAAGCTACAGTTGCTAAGTCATTTGGGTGAAGCAGCCTTTGAGGCAGAAGAAGTGGGGTGATTCAGTGCTGACACTGAGAGGGCTTGGGGAGTTATTTTAATTATTTTCCACCAATAACATCTGGGGGAAATTAGCTCTCCATTGCTGCCCCATGTACATTATTTGCTAAGTCACTGCTGTGCTGCAGAAGTTCCAGTGGATTGCTGGGTCTTAAAAGAATGTAGCTTTATGTTGAAGCAGATGGCAGCACTGAGCGGTTCAAGTTATACATGTGTTAAGCTTAAACCACATTGATATTATCTCATAAACCTAACCGGCTTTCTCCCCCAACCGAAATAATATGCATTATTTGAATAACCCGGGCAGTGCGTAATTACTACATCCTCATAGCATCATATGTGTGTATCCCTGAACAGTTGTAGAGGGACAGCATTTCTAATGGCTTGAGTACAGGACCAGAAAGCTGGAGTTCTAATATTTGCTTTGCCACTGACTTGTTGTGTGACAATGGGCTGGTCACCTAAGCTCTCTCCTTTAGTTTTCCCACTTGTTAATTGGGAATAACACTAATCAGCCTTGGGGTAATTAAAGTTTGTACAGCATTTGATGATGTAAAGTGCTGTAGTAATGCTAAGTATGATGGTTATTATGATTATTATTTATTATGTTACAGAGTAAAGTTATTGGAAAGAAGATGAGACTTTACCTTTGCAGACATGTAAACAAAAAAAAGTTAAATGTGGTTGTGTTGCATCTGAATAAATGGTTAACTAACTTGTACTTAGAAAAAGAAGTCGCCCAAGTAAGCTAGTGCAAGTTTCTTCTAAATTTCCTTTTTTAAAAAATATTGTCTCTCTAAAATGTTACCACACCGTTATCAGACGACCACAATGCCACTTGCCTACCTTCGTAAAGTGCTTTGAGCTCCATAATGAAAAGAGCTACAGAAACAATGGGCAGTTTAGGAAAAACAACAAGAGCTTGCAGTTATTAGTGCTGGTTGTTTTATGTGTATGTTATCCAGCAATGTAAAAACGCCTTCCGTCAAAGAAGCTGATATTGAAATGCTGGCAGTGTGGAACTGTGTTTTGAAGCTAATGCATGTTGCACTGACAGCTCTCGTGTGAGTGAATAATAAGGCTCCAAGCCTCCTCGTTAAGAAGCATTGAAGAACACTGTAGGGTTCCCCCGCTAACCGAATTTCACAAAAGAAAATAAGTTTAATCAAGACCAGACCTTTTTGCAGGGCTCAACATGCCACTCTCCCCACCCCATGCTTTCTCCTCTTCCCTCTGCAGAACGCAGGGAGCACTGTGCAGTCTCAGCTGTCGCTCTTTGATTATGGAGGAAAAACCTTGTTTGGTGGAGTTTAAAGATCCCACCACAGCAGTCAGAAAACCAGTAAAATGTTAATTCTAGTGGTCTGGCTGCCATCCGTTTTTGTCCCCCTCAAACCCTACTGCTCAGGATATGCCCATCAAATCCCATCCAAGGATTATTTTCGTTCATGTATGAACTGATTTCCCTTCTGCTTGTGTTCCACTTATAAGGAGAGGTGGGAGCTAGCTGATTTTTCTGATAATACAAGATGGGAGGGGAGCAGGGATTTGTAAAATGGCCTTTGGAATAAGCAACAAAAAGGTTAAAGGATCTGTGCCCCAATAGGATTTCCCACTGGTTTGGGAGAGTCTCTCTTTCTCTCTCTCTCTCTCTCTTTTTTTTTTTAAGATGAAATTTCTTGTTTCCATTTGTGTTGATGCCCTGCCAGGGGTTCTAGCTGCTTTACCCTTCAGATCTGCCGGAGGTTATTTTCTCTTGGAAGCAGTTCAAGAAACCATCACTCCTTTTCTCTCTTTTTTTTTTTTTTTTTTTGGCATCTGACTAATCCGCTGCTTTGGCAGCCTAATGGGGGGAAGAGAGGAGGCTCTTAAAAGCGTGGACGTTTGACTTTTCAAGATGTGAGTTTAAAATTAGTTAATCTGGTAACTGGAAAAGCAAAACTGAAAATAATGTCCTGAAGGAAACGCGTTTCAATAATTAGAAAACATGAAACAAAGTCTGTTCAAAATAGTGGTAAAGATCTCAGTTCAACCTACCCAGGCAAGGAAACTAAAGACAAGGTTGAAGCCTGTGAGAGATTCCCCGAGGTTTGGGCAATTAGGAGAGATTGGCCAAGTGGATCTTTAGAAGAGGCTTAGCATGACCATTTTTAGACCCCCCTGGGGCCTGATCTGTGTGTGTGTGTGTGTGTTTTGACTAAGTGAGGGACTTTGGGGTAGGGCCCGTTTGCTCGATACTTGGAGCTGGTCTTTTGTGTCCTCTACACAGGAGCGGAACACAGCGCAGAGACAGCATGCTCTGCTGCGAGGGCTGAAGATCACTGAGCTGGTGGCAATGCCTAATCCTCCCACCTAATTTAGGAGCAACAGCGATGTGCTTTGACGAATGCTCTGTGGAAGGAAGGTGGGGTTGCTGTGGGAAGAGCTAATTTGATCCGGAGCTATTTGTCCATTGTAGCGCAACGCAGTGACCCTTTGTTTGATGATTCACAGAGACCTAAAGTACCTTCAGGGATTTTAACGGTGTGCTTGATAGGGGTTTGTTGCACTAAACTTGGGATGGCCCCAGGAAATCTCAAATGGCGGGCATCCCTAGGTTACCAGGACATGGGGCCTTAAGGAAAAGGGTTGTATGATGGGGAGGAAGGGGAAGTGGAACTTTCCAAATAAATCCTCCGAGTTAAGGGCCAGTCCTGCATTATCCTGGTAGTGGAATACTAGGGCTACATTTCAGTCGTACCATTTTTCCTTGACTGTGTGGGTTTGAGTTAACTCCTTAACATGACTGTAAACTTGTAAAATTTCCCTTTTTAGGATAGGATTTTAAAAAGTAACTAAAGAAGGGGAAAACCTCCCAAAAGTTGTCTCAAAAAGGAAGTGAGACAGACCTTGTATTACATCATGTTATGTATGGTCTGGGCGGCAGCATGTGAAAGATGCTGCTTTGTGGGAGCTCTGGGCAGTGTTTGTGATCTAGATGGAAATGTATGAGGCAGGTTTCCAGGGTGGTCAGTTAATCAATGTGCAGGAAGGGTCTTGTGTGTCGATATGACTCCTGTGCATCCATTTCAAAAACGCACCCCTCTGCTCACCATACCTCCATCTTGCCTTGACATCATAAAATGAGTTAAAACCACAGTTGGCCTGGGTGGAAAATGGTTTTCTTGTTGGTGACTCACAGGTTCTTCTGGTTTTTAGGGAAGATGTGTTAAGTTTGCTGACTGGGGAACTGGCTGAACACACTAGCTTTTGTTGTCAACGAGAGCCTGCACAGCATTTGATGTGTCAAAGAATTGTATTTTCAAAGAATTCCCATCACTGAGGCGTTGGCTGATCCGTTGTTAAAACCCTGGCCTTCAGGCCAGACTATTGTGAAAATTCAAGTTGAGCCTAAATTTTATTTGTGGCTTGGAAAGCTGAAATCTGATGGGCTAAAAAAATTCAGTCCAACTTTAACCCTTATTAGAAGCTTGATCTGAAATCCAGTGGCAGCCAGAACAAGGGGGAGTCTGAAAAGCAGCAAAATGGAACAAGAAATGTGCATCTAATTTACAACAATTCTGTGCAACCTTAGTTCTGCTCCTTTGTGCATATACACTACAGTATAGTCTTAATGACACAGTTACATACTGTTTATTCCACAGGACCCCTGCCCCATTCAGTGCACTGGCTGGACCATGCTCTGGGGATGAATCAGGGTTCTGTAGTGGAGGAATCTGTTGTCTATAGAACCCCTGCTGCATTTGTGGCAGAAGTTGGAAGGGTGTGTAGTGAATGAGGCAGGGGATTGCAGGAAGAGAGGGGGGATGGTCACATGGTTAAGGCAGTTGAATGCTGCCCTGGAGAATTGGATTCTATCCCTCCTTCTGCCACAGAGTTCCTGTCTGAAGCTAGGCAATTCACATTAAACTGAACTTTTCACAGGTGATTGTGTGTTCTTCATTTTCTGGCGCCTGACCCGAGACCCTGGGGTCTGGTTTGTGGAAGTGCTGAGTACTCACAGCTGTTATGGAAGTCAATGAGTTCTGTACTTTGAACATAGGAAATGCTAAGAACTCTGAAAAGTCAGACTGCAAGGATCTCAGATTCGGAACTAAAAATGAGTGGATACTTTTGACCTTAGTATCTCTGTGCCTCAGTTCTCTATCTGTAAAATGGGGATAAAATGATCCCCTCATCTCACAGAAGTGTTGTGAAAATAAATTCATTAATATTTGTGAAATATTTGGATACTATAGTGATGAGTGCCATAGAAAAACTCACAAGGAAATTAGTAATTCTGTCTTCAAAGCAGGTTTGAATAGCAAGCAGTAAATAAGGCCTAGGGACACACATTGAATAAGAAGGGCAAAACCAAGTATTGAATAGCTGCTTATTCAGTGAGCACCATCCGTCCTGTACACTGAATGAGGTAGGGCCCTATAGAAAATATTATGTGATCATGACATTATGTATCGTTTCATAATGCACAAGGGGGCCAAATGAAGGTGGCCTGGGCAATCTTACGTCTGGCATTTCCTAACTTTTGAGTGCTTGACTTTGCAATCTTAGTGTTCTTTTCATGTAGTCTCTTGGCTGCAATATGATGTCAAGATAGTATCTGATGGCTTAATGAAAGCATGCAGTAGAGCACCTTGTTGCCAGAGGCTCTGATGGCTTCTCAGCCCAGATGTGGTAACTTGCTTTTTTGACCTGCAGCATAAAGCTGAAACATTTTCAGATCAGTCAGAAGGAATCTTGTGGGTTGTTTAGGTTAGTAGCACCAGATGTCTGCTTTTGGCTTAGTCTAACATAGATTTTGTTTGATCTTTTGATCAACACACAACAGTGGTGCAGGCCCTGGGTTGCAACAAAGCTCCTGTATCTATTGAAGAAAGGGTTCGAGGAAGCTATTTTTCCTGCGGTTTTATGGAATTTTAGATGGCCGTCGGTTGCTCAGGAAGACCTAACGTGTGATGGCTTCGCAGCTCTGTAACTTGATGGAGAGGCATGTAGCTCTGAATGTTGTAATGGGGATGCAATAATAATGGGTTTGCACAGTCTTGAGCCAATAGTGGTGCATAGTTTTCTGCTCCCTTTTCCCCCCCTTGCCTTCTGAACCTGCTCCGGTTCACCTTCTTCCCCACAAAACGTGGGCTCAGGGGCTGGCATTTCAGTCAATCCATGTGGAGAAGCAATATGGCAGCCCAAACTAGGGGAGGGCCCTAGAGCCTGTCCCTCAGGGAGAGCTCTTCTGAAACATTCCACTCATCCCCTCTGCCCTGGGGTTTTACACGATTTCTAGTGGAGCTCTCTCAAATCAGCAGATGTTGCCAGGCATGCACAGGCAGACCGTTCTGTCTAATTCACTCTCATTATTTAGATTCTTGGCAGAAGCTCCATGTGAGTCAGCTACAAAGCATCATGTTAAAAAAGTTAGTGTTCCAAGTCTGACTTCAGCCCAGGAAAGTGAGGAAAGTCAGAGTTAAGTCTGCAAATCCAGCCGGTCACTCCAGCCTTACCTCACATCCTTTTTGTTTGGAAGGAGCAGGGGGAGGAAGAGACACAACAGTGTGAGTCAAGACCCAGATGTCAGTCCAGATTTGCACCTTCAGCTCTCTGAAGCTGGTGGCAGGGTGTGTAGTGTGAATCCGGGTGGATTGTGAAGGTCTATTAGTTAGTTGCTCAGTAGCCCTGGGAGGGGCATCTTCTCCCCTTACATTAGTTCAAGGTATAATACATTTTGCAGGCGCCAGACCAGAATATATTTTATTACCAGAGTTTCCTTGAACAGGACTCATTTCAGTGGGCGCTGAGGAGCTGCTGCTCAGGTTTAGATCTGGGTTAGGCTTGGAACAGGGCTACGGTTTGAGGCTGAATCAAGGCAAGGCCTTGCGTTTGGGGACATTCAAATATAGGAAGCCATTCACGCAAGTGTTCAGCTCCAAATGGCCCAAAGGCATGCAGGATTCTCATGAGATTTCTACTCGGAAGCATAAAGCACTCCTGAGGCTTCTGCCATGTCTGAACCAGAACTGGGAAATAGGCTTCTTCTGGATTGGCTCTGAAACCAGAACCAAAAACCACAGCTGGACTAGAGGCTTTGTAACTATGGAGGCACCAGATTTAGGAAGGAATTTCCCCTGCTGGCACAGAAACTGCCGACCTTGACTTTTTCTGCCTTCCTATGGAGCATTGAAAGGAGGTTGCTGAGTTGGCACTGGAGAGCCATATGCAACATCATCTGTATCCTGCAGTTGCTGGGGGTGGGGAGGAGACTGCTTCTGTTTAGTCCCTCCCATCTCATATCTTTCTTTAACCCTAGATTACCTGCAGTTGAACACACAGACTGTACAACCCATGCAGCGTTTGGCTATTAATGGTGTCATAGCCAAGGAACTTGCAGTCTGGCTCCATAGATGAAATAGAGGAAGGCTCAGACCTTGGCACTTGTGAATCAGCTGTGAGTGCTATGGGTGCATTTCAGAACACTCCCCTAGAAACATTGATGGGTTGTTGGTGTTTTTTTGTAAAATCTTTTCTTAAACCACATAACTAATTTCCCTTATTCCCCCTGGAATCTTTTGCAGGCGTCTGCTCTGAGTGTGTTTTGGCCTGTGTGTCCCTTGCTGGTTTTGAAATCCAGGCCCAGTGGTGGGAAGTTTTTAGAATTAATGCCAGTTGTATTTTTTAAATAGAATTGCAGTGTCCGCTTGTGGGTTTTAAAATAAATATCCTTCCCTTCACTTCTTGCCAGCAAGTACTCAGAATCCAAGGGCTACATAGCCAGCAACAGCTATGCTACAAGGAAAGGACATAGTATTTCCCCTCTCATCATAAATGACTTTGGGCTCTTCTTTTAATCCATCTTGTGCCTCCCAAAAGCAGATTCTGCAGCTGCCACATAGAACCATTTGGTTTGTTGTCTGTCCTGCTACAGCATGCAGTATGCTGCCTTTATTGTTAGGCTGCACAATGGTCTCCCAAGGGAAACGGTGCGGAATCCCCATTGCTAGAGTCATTTGAAATTAGACCTGGAGAATGTACAGTGGGGAACAATCCTGTCTGGCGCCTTGGGGGGATGGATGTGACCTAATAAGTCTAACCTCTTTTGTGGTAAGGCAGGCAGCATCCCCTAGCAGTTATGTCGAGCTTGGCTGCTTTTTTTCTTTCAGCCACTTGTCCTATACCTGGTGTAAGGTTTTGTTTTCCAAACAGTTTGCTGCTCAGCATTAATTTTTATTTTCCTCCGTTTAATCTGGAGGTTGCCTTGATTTCCTATCTGTGGTGTCCTTGATCACATGGCCCTAATGTGCTTTCTTCCTCTGCAGATATCTCTCTGTGCCCAAAGCTGGCAGCTGAGTGCTCATGCGTTGGCAGCCCTCCTGTTTCATGAAAGATGGACTATTAAGTTCTCCAAAGTGCCCCAGCCTGGGCTTGCCTAGTAGCTGCTAGGAACCAGAGGGAGAAATATTTTACAGAGGAGGGCAGCATGCTGCAGACAGCCCGTTATTAGCATACATGTGTATGTTACAGTGACACTATTGTTAAGGTGATTGTCAGTGTTTCCATTACGAAATCTGGGTTTCCACAGTACTAAGTCGTCTATAAGGTATTTTTTAAAATAGACCATTCCCCAAGGATACTTTATGAATATGAAGAAAACACCTTTTGTTCTCAGATGCAGCAGTGATGACTGTGGAGTGTTGGTCAGTTGCTGTTGTGTAGTGTAACTTGTTTCCTGTGGTCCGTCCACTCCTCCCTCAGCAGGGCTGTTTGGAATGGGTCAGCTACATAATATTTCAAGATCTGGATGTGCTTTGAGCTTAAAGGAAGGGAAGGAACCAAGAGAATTGCTGACTGGAGGGATGAATGAAGGTGCCTTGCTTTGAAGAAGATAAGGCACTGTCCTATGGAAGATGCAAAAAGGAGGAGACTGTATATTTGGGAAATAAAGATCAACTCACTTTTCTTCCCCAAATACAGTTAATCTGAGCTGGCTAAGGTCCTCTGCACTTTCCATATTGCGGATGCAAACACTTACTAATTCATATCTTATTTGCATGAAGTTGTCAATACATTTGGGACTTGATTGTACCATCTAGACTTTTATGTGAAAAAATCGTACAGAAAATCCTCCCAGTGACCAGACAGGAATGCCAGCGTAGGCGATAGGTTTTTGCACCGGGGAAAGAGGACTGTGTAGATGTGCCTTTTATTGGCATAGAGGAGTGATGCCAAGTGCCTGATGCTCGTGAAGACAGTTGTGGAAAGGAGTTGCATATGTTGGTGAAAACTTGTAAATGTCTTTTCTGTGTCCCAGCCTAAAAAGTATCTGTCATTGACTCCTTAAGCCTGGGGGCTGCAGAGCATGTGTTTGCCATACGGACCCCTAGCTGTACTGTAAATCTTCTCTGTGTTTGGAAGGGCCTGTCAAAGTGCTATGTTATCTAGCTAGGAGTAGAAAGAGGGTTAAAACAGAATCCCTCCCTGTTTACAGACGGTCTATGTGAATGGAGTGTAATGTTCTTTCCTTTGTAATGAAATAAAACATCACCACAGCAACCCAAGACTTTGGAAAACCTATGGGTTGAATCTTCTTCAGTATAATATCATGGGAGGGTGAGGGAGGAGACTGTAGGACATGATGAGATTTTTCAGCTTGCAGATTTGAAATGAGTTTTGTTAAAATGATCTGCCACCTGCAGACTCCCTGGAGAGTAGGAAGAGGAAGGGATAGCAGAGAACAGCATTTGGGACATACTCTTTCCCCCACTCCCCAATGGGGGATTTGGTCTTAAGTCTTGGTTATTTTATAATAAGTAGGTCCAGACTTGGAAGATTTTAATTATTTTGCATTCTGTTTAATAGGGCTCTTCCATGGAAGTTGCTCACCCCTTTCCTTCCCACTTTGTAAACCATCTTCTACATTCAGATCTTGTATATTTGGGTCTCTTTTTGTTAGAGTGCAGGAGTAGGCTGGGTTCCAGCAAGCCAGACGGCGTCTGGAAGTGTTCAATAGAGCTGCTGGCTGTGAGCAACTCTTATGCTCTTTGGAGAGTTCAGGAACCGGGAACTCACCAGAGCAGACTTTTTTTTTAAAAAAATGCTAATAACCCAAAGCCCCAAGTCATTATGTTTGGGGTTAAAACTTTCTCTTTGGTCTCTAGTTCAGTCCCTGGGACAGAGATGACACTTGATTAGTGAAGTGCTGGGTAAAAATCAAAGAGATTCAGGGTTCAGGTTGAGTTCCAATGCTGGATAGCCCAGAAACTTGGACCCTGCTCCTGCAAAAGGATCCGTTCAGGCGGACCCTTCTGCCTGTTAACTGTCCCACTGATTTGTTGGCTAGCCCATGACACATCTGTTCCCTGAAGCATAGCGCTGTTCATCAGGCACCTTGCAAAACTCTGTGCAGTTAGTAATAGGCAAAGCAAATGCCTTTAACTCCATAAATCGCAGACAGGCTGTTTCTGTGTGGGGTTTCTGTTATATAAACCACCTGGCTTAATTCTTTATTTCTCTGGGGTCTGGAATTTCCTGGGGTTAGGCATTTATGCAAGCCCTTGAGCTCAAGGCAGACCCCCCTAGCATGTGTCTGCAGGTGGCAGGGAGTGGGAAGCACCAGGGCAGGTGACTCTTAAAGTGCTAGTTTTTGCTAAGAAACTTTTCACTTGATACGGACAAGCAGGTTCCCTCCCAGGTATCCCATCCCTCACTCTTCTGTTGCCCTGTATGGAGGGCACTGAGTCCTGCCCTGAGCCCGTCATGTCCTGGCCACTCGTCTGGGCTTGCCAAGAGACAGCATAGACCGGCAGGGTGTGGAAAACCAGTGCTGCATATTTCTCTCCACTTTCTATGCTTGTTTAACTGTCCAATACTCAGCCTTCCCTTTCTGTTTACTTGAGGGTTTGTTATGACAAATAAGATGGATTTTTCCTGGCTCTTGCATTTACAGTATCTAAACCATCAAGATGCAGTACATGGGTGAAGGCATGAAGTGTGCTGTGATCCAGGAACTTCGGCTGTGTGTGTCTTTTGTCTTGTTGGTGTGTACTCATTGCTGTATGTGCCGCTCACATTTCACCTCCTCAGACTGGACAGGACATCTCGCCTCTGATTCCCAGCAGCTCACAATGCAGAGTCTTGTTCCTGGTCATTCAGCCTATAAATAGGGGCAACTGAGATAGGGGAAAACAAAGACATACCTCTGAAGTCCAGTGAACCCCATTGGGCAAGGTGAGCTGTTGGGGAGAACGGGCTGGAAAAATGGTAGGTGTTTTGCTAACATGAAGGATGGGCTGGTTTGTGAGCGTTCTCTTTCCCTCCTCTTCCCCCTGCAGATCCAGGTTTGTCAGACCCCACAATCAGGATGGTTTCTGCGCAATCTCTTCATTGTTTCCCTCCTGGATTGTTGGCTTCTTGTCCTTCTTCTCATAGGTTGTTTTACTTCCCCCTGCCTTGCTAATCCATAATGGTGATTTCATGTAACCTAGCAACGCTGACTCTTGCAGAAAAATATCTTGAAAGAAAATGCCATCTTCTTTGGTTCTCAGCCAACTGTACACCCCGAAATACCAGGTGTCTAATCAGATCTCTTAGCATAGCTTTTCCCTTGGCAAAGTCTGAACCCCAACACTTGGCTGGGACAGAAGAAACCTTGGGCGCAGGGAAGGGCTCCACTTTTCAAAAGACGAGATCACTAACAAACTGATCAGAAGCTTATAACGTTCAGACAGGGCTCAGGCATTTCAATCAATATGTGACTGTTTATTCATCTTAATCCTGGGATTCATCTCTGTTCAATGGCCAAGACCTTAGGATTCTTTCCATTTCACTTCTGATCATAATTTCTCAGCAAGATGGGAGGTGGAATAATTTTCATGCCTCAGTTAGTTGGCAAAAATTCAGACAGATGGGGCAGCTAGAAGGGGCCTGTTAAGCTGAGATCCTGCTTCCCACCCCTCTCTGCCGCTTGTCCGTAATTCACTCAGAGAGGACTCCCGGGATGGGCCTGAAGAGGTTTAGCTGCTCCGTTAACGTTAAGATGATGATTTGCCATAATTGATGGAAAAGTTCATACTAGTCATCCCAGGCCTGACTGGTACAGAGCCGCCAGGGGATGACCAAGAGCACCTCCGTGCTTGCATCCTTCATCCATCCAATGGGTATGGGATCTCTGGGGGTGACTATGCATGCATGTGCACAGCAGGGTGTGGGGAGTGTTTTGGTCCTTGGACTTGTTTACATAGGAAAGTTTTACCAGTTATACTGGTATAATTATACTGGTGTAATTCCCCAGGTGGATGCTCTTATTCCTGTGTAAGAGGGGGCTCTTCCTGGCTTAGCTAATATTGCTTTGGAAGGGGTTTACGCTAAAACCAGAAGGAGGTGCACAAGTGTGCACCAGGGGACTTGTCCCAATGTAACTATAATGTGTTAAATTCACACCTTATCGTACACCAGTGTAACTCCCCTGAGTAGACAAACCTGTGTCTTTATGGGCAGGTCAAGGACAGTGCAGAGCTGTTGTTTTCAGGGACGGGGGATGTAATAGAAGCTGATCCTCGCAGGGCTCTATGCTTTTGGCCAGGGCAGTGAGAACGTGGCCAGTCCCTCCGGGGAGTTATGTCACAAGTGAAGAAAAGTCTCTCTCTCCAGCATTTGCTATTGAAGAGAAGTTTGCAAAGCAGGTGGGTGGCTATTTTTTTTTTTGTGGGAGGGGGGATGGACGGGCGACATTAAAGCTTGGCAACTCTTTGATCCTATTCGGTATGTCTTGCCAGCCCTGCCCACAGGTTCTTGCCTGCCTGCCCACTCCCTTTTCCTAGCCCGCCGTAGTATGCCAGTAATGTTGCTAGTGTATCCCTGGAACTGGGGCCCTGTCCTCAGAGACAACTGTTCTGAGTGTTATTTCTTTTTTATCCAGCGGGCGCTGGGGGACTTGAGAGTTTTCTGTTTCACAGACCGCATCCGAATTCTGTCTGATCTTGCATTTAGTGGTAAGTGGACTCTTTCAAAAGTTCCTCCCAAAGGGAATGCTGTTTAATAAAGCCAATGTTAAAAAATGTTATAATACACAGCTTAAGAAAAGAGTGTCTGTACATCTGGGTATAGTGCTTAGATTATCCCACAAATACAAAAGCGGCAAAGAGTCCTGTGGCACCTTATAGACTAACCGACGTATTGGAGCATAAGCTTTTGTGGGTGAATACCCACTTCGTCAGATGCAAGTAGTGGAAATTTCCAGAGGCAGGTATAAATATGGAAGCAAGAATCAGACTAGGGATAACAAGGTTAGTTCAGTCAGGGAGGATGAGGCCCTCTTCCGTAGTTGAGGTGTGAACACCAAGGGAGGAGAAAATGCTTTTGTTGCTGGTCGGCCATTCACACGCTTTGTTTAATCCTGAGCGGATGGTGTCAAATTTGCAAATGAACTGAAGCTCAGCAGTTTCTCTTTGAAGTCTGGTCCTGAAGTTTTTTTGCTGCAGGATGGCGACCTTTAAATGTGCTAGTATGTGTCCAGGGATATTGAAGTGTTCTCCTACAGGTTTTTGTAGATTGCCATTCCTAATATCTGATTTGTGTCCATTTATCCTTTTACGTAGGGACTGTCCAATTTTTGTTTTAAAAGTCATATAGTAAACGAAGTCCAGGCCCAACCGAACTGTAAACTACCCGCTTTGCAGCCTCTCCTTCCCCAGCTCCTGTGTAAGAGTCTGAGCCTGTGAGTTATTGCTCTGTATTTGTGGGGTCTTGGAACTACTGTGAATGGAAAAGGCTCTGGGTTTGGGGTTTCTGATAAGATCACTCACATTACACCTTAGGCCCAGGGTTTGGGATTTAAATGCAATAAATTTGATGGCTCATTTCCCAGTGAACTGTCCTAAAGCTGTCCCAGGCCAAGGGCATTTGGTACAGCTGACAGGGTCCCTGTCCATGAGATGACTGTTGGTGTATGACAGTGCACAAAAGACAGTTCATAGAGAGATAATGCAGCACCAGGTATGGATGGCAGCCCTGGGGACTCGGGGTAAGAGAGAATCCACTGGATCAAAGCAACAGTCCTGGGGGAGGTAGGGGTGTCTGAGAATGCAGAGCTGGGTCTGCCCATGGGTGCTCAGGGAATTGTGGTGACGGAATGTAGCACGCCGTGTGATTTGCAGTCTCAGGGATTTCATGGTTATGGAGAATATGCCACTTGGTCTGGGCAGCTGTCCTGCGGGATTTCACGGTACTAAAGAATCACACATGCTGGGTCTGGGGGGCGGCATTGGGACTTCAGGGTGCAGGGAAAGCTGCACTGAGCAACGGCGGTGCAACTTCTGAGTAACTGAAAATGATTCTGAGGCTCAGGACTTCATATCCAGTTGAGCATATTTCTGGAAAGTCATATTTCTGGGTCTGGGTATCACTGTATAGCTGGTGCCTGTATGTCTGGGTGTTGGGTTTTCTTCCATGAGCTCGTGTAGAGTGATGCCAAGGCAGAGCAGGGAAGAGGCTATAGCTGGCCCTCTGGCTGGTAGGATATTGGGGCTCCTAACCTTTAATCTTCGTGAGGAGCCATGTTTTTGCAGTCAGCAAGCCCGTGCCCTAGTGTGAAGGGGAATGGTTTGGACAGAGCCAGGAGTTTCCTCGCTTATGAATCAGTCTCCACATAGGTGAAAGGAATTTCTGTTGTCTGCTTTTTCTCTCTCCTCTGGGCAGAATTCTGCATACCAAGATCACAGCTCAAATCTGTGCCATGAAATCCCTTCAAATCTGCAGGGAGAAGAAGTTTCCAGAAAACTTTTGGCAGCGTTCATCCAACCTGGGGAGAAAGAAAGGATGGGGGCGGGGGCTCTCTCATTTCCAAAGCAAAATATATTCTTTGTACTGCCATCTAGTGGAGTTAAAAAGCTTGATGTTGCTTACCTGGATTGTGAGCTGAAGAGATGATTTAGGAGCTAAGGCATTAAATAGAAGGATGCACAGACTTCCTTGTGATCATCATGCAGTGCACCCTGCACTTTATCCCAGTTTGCTGTGGAAGGAGTGTCATGTAATGCAGTGTTGTTGTAGCCCTGATGGTCCCAGGATATTAGAGATGAGGTGGGGGAAGGCCATATCTGTTATTGGACCAACGTCTGTTCGTGAGAGAGATGAGCTCTGTGTAAGCTTCTCCCTCTCACTAACAGAAGTTGGTCTAATAAAAGATATGACCTCCCTCCATCTTGTCTTTCTAATGTAGGTGCTCGGGGCACGGAGGGATTGGGCGGTAGGAATCCTGGGTTCTGTTCTTGGTTCTGCTTTATGACCTTAGGTAAGTCACCATACCCCTTTGTGTGTCTATTTACCCATCTCTAAAAAGGGGATTAATATCTTAGGATGTTCAGAGTTTTAATTTGTGAAAGGGCTTGTGTTCCTCAGAGGAAAGCTACCACAGGAGTGTGAAATATTCTTACTATGTTAGCAATGTATTGTGCTGTCTTCCTGTTGTTTATGCATTTGAAGAATGCTCCTCTCAGATAGTTACACACTGTGTCACATTTCATCAGTAGAAATGCACACACTGCTAAATGTACATCCCTTAGACAGAGGGAAAAGGTAGTCTGTAAGTCCCAAAGCAATGCTGGTTTACACTGTTTATCCCATACTTATTACAGATGGCATCAAATTCTTCCTGGAGTGAGAGGCAACTAACGCCATCTTCTTTATCAGATGAACTGTTGTGGTATGTGGATTTACCACTCAGTTCTAGGTGGTAGTTCTGGGGTTTCACTTCTCAGTGCTGGTGGCTTGTAATCTTGACTCCCATCCTATGATGCTGGCTGGACCCATTTGCTGGCTAGAGCAGGTTTTAACTGCATAGAGGCTAGAGCACTCGACTGGGACTCAGGAGATCTGGGCTCTGTTCTCTGTTCTTCCACTAGCCTGCAGGGTGACCTTGGGCAAGTCATGTCACTGTTTGGTGCCTCGGTTTCCCCAACTGTAAAATGGGGATAATGATACTGAGCCTCCTTTGTAATGCACCTTGAGATCTGCTAATGACCAATGCTATGTAAGAGGCAGGTGGTATTATTATCTCTGTTACTCTTGTGCTATCAAGAGAGCCCATTGGCCATTTCAGCATCCAAAAAGTCGTCTTGAAATATCTTGCCTAGACTCCTATCTGCCCTTGGTCTCTGACCCTACACACAACAAAATGGACCCTGTTTGAGGCACATCTGAAGAGAGGGAAAATCTTCACTCTCTAGAGAGATTTTGTTGGGCAGGTCATTCAGTGATACCAGGATGTTTCTGAATCTGGATCCACTTCAGTTTCAGATGAAGTGAGCTGTAGCTCACGAAAGCTCATGCTCAAATAAATTGGCTAGTCTCTAAGGTGCCACAAGTACTCCTTTTCTTTTTGCGAATACAGACTAACACGGCTGTTACTCTGAAACCTGAGTTCTGAAGCTGTGATTGCTTATGGAGGGGCTGGAGGGAGAGAAGTGAATAACATGGGCTTTTCCTACTTGCCAGTCTGTAGTCAATTTCCTTGTGTCATGTAAATTGCTCCCTGCCTGCCACACTTGTACATGCATGTCCTCATTTGCCTGCCTCTTTGGGTTGGTTTCCCAATCTACGCTCAGAGGCTGGTGAAAGATTCCTGGCAGACTTGTGCAATGCCCACTTAATGTTGTTAGTGCTGTTTTGTTAATGAGTGAGCCCTCTGAGTGTCTGAAGCGTCCTTGCTGAAGGCTGCTGGCACGCTGACAACACAGGCTGGAAAAGTTGCTGATTTCTCATGTGTTCACTCACCAAACACAAATGAATGGAACAGAAGTTCCTTTCGCATCTGATGGATATGCTAACCTTTGTTTCCATGATTTCTAAAGAATGGGGCTCCCTGGGGGTGTTTTGACTGCTGCGGCAACAACTGGGCTTTCATTTCCAACAACAGGAAACTCCCTAAAGCAATATTTGTTTTAAATACAGAAAAGTCCCTTGCTTCCAGGATAGCATAGGTTGGCTTTGTTGTTAAAGGCTTTTAAACACACACTGGCACAAACAAGCTTTGTGGTCAAACCAGACTACAGTGCACCACTCCCTGACGGTTGTGTGTCTGTGGATCAGAACCAGAAGTGTAGCTTCAGTGCTAAGAAGAACCTTATTAACAGGGTGTAAATTGAAAGGCCATTTCATCTCCCTCAGGGCTGGTTAGCAACAGGGACACATCATAGCTTACGTTGTTCCTTCTAGCCTTGTTATTTAATAGCGCGTGTTGGTTAGGTGGCTGCTGGTGGCCTAGGGTCCCAGTCTCCCGTAATCAGGCACTGACCTCACTGATCTACTGACACTTTTATTTTGCCATGTGGTAAATTGAGCTGTATTTATAGCACCTTGTCCTTCAAAATTCCTGGTGAATAATGTAGAGATTAGGGATCTGATCCAAAGCCCACTGAATCTGGTGGGAGTCTTTCTCTTGACTTCAGTAGACTTTGGATCAGGACTCAGTGGAACCGGTTTTTAGTCTTTTGATCTGGACTGATTGACAGTTTTTGTTGCATGCTGGGTTTTTCTCTTTGGGGCGTAGGTTCCTAGTGCTGTATCTATCTGTATCACAGTAGTGGAGCAAATGCTAGAACACAAAAGCAGAGCACAGAAGTGCTTTACAGAAAACTTGTATTACCGGAATTAAATGTAAAGTTTTCGTGGTGATCCTGGGCTCTAGCATTCTGAGACCCTGTGGTGCCCTCGTAAGCCCTGTGTGCCAGAGTCCCATGGAACCCTTCATAGCCGTGGGCTCAGCTGTTCTCATTCATAGTTTAAACAGCAACACTTTGCCCCACATTTGGCAGATTAAAGTTTATTGCTCTTATCCCAGAGGGATAAAGTCTGTATTATTCCCTATAAGAGAAGGCCAGGTGCTCCAGAGCCCCAGCTGTGATAGCAGCAAAAATGCAGGCCCATATTTTCTCTGGTCTGGAACATGAGTGGAACCAAATGTTCCCTTGTGCTGTCTGGTCTGAGATGTGGTACAGAGGGGTCAAAAGCTTTGGGACAAGAAACAGCTGATGAATATAACCATGCTCAGGAATGAAACAGCAGCAGTGTGTGTATGCGCACTAGGGGCATGGCTCTCTTTTAAGTTTTCCTGCCCTTTGATGTGCCTCAATGTGTGTAATGGACATCTGCCCTCTGAAAGGAAACTGATTTGTGGTATAAATTAAAAAAAAAAAAGGGGGGGGGGCAGCTTTGCTTAATTGTTTTCACACTGATACAGGGGCTCTTCTGTAAGAGCAAAAAGCACCTGCATCAAGAGTAGTCTAAGCTGTTCCACTCTAGTGTGGAGACTGGGGTCTCTGGTTCTGCTGCCAACAACCAGCATCAGTTCTCCTGTGGATTCGATCAGGGACTTCTTCCCCTTTCATTGTCCAGACACTTTCAGGACTTTTTTAAAAAATCTGTTTAATTTTTAAAAATAGCCCTAACTGGGGAAGAGAGGACTCGCTGCATGAATCCTGCTGGCAGAGTGCCAGAAACAAAGTGTTAATTCATATCCAGAGCACTTTATCAAATACACTAAAAAATACATTAGTAGTGATGATCCATTAACTCTTGTCAACTAATGGGGAGAAGGAGGGTTTATTGCTTATATTGCTAGCGGATTTAAACTCCCCAAACTATACCCTGCCCACAAGTATAAAGCATCTTTAGTGGAACAGTAGAGTGGATACAGTGTGTTACTAGAATAATGCATTGCAGATGCAGATTATCTTCCAGTTCAGAGTTACTCCATCAAGTGACACTGGGTCCAGACTAGGAATGTGACAAATTCATGTTCTAGGGAATTTTAAGTTGGTGAATCCAAGCTGGTTTTTCTCCTCTCTCCATCAGTTGCTGGGTGCAGATCTGGAGAGCCAGAGACGTCACTGTCTTGTATTAACCAGCATTTGCTTGAGTTAAGATTGTTTCCAATAGATGTATGTAGATCAATTAAATCATGCTGTTGTGTTATCCTCTACGTTAATGTACATGTGCCTGTTTTGTGTACTAAAGAGAGGGCTTCTGTTACTAGGACTGTCATTCTGTCACTGGTATCTTTCAATCAGCCAAGGTGGGATGGGATGTGTGATGAAGGCACCCAAAAAATACTCGGTCACAAACCTTAACATATTCTGGGATTTCTTATTTACTTTAAACCACTCATTCTGCAGCCTCAGATTTGCTGTTTCTGATGAAAATAATTTTCAAGGGTAAGAGCAACTTTTTCAAACTTGTGAGGAATATAGGTAACGTTGGGACTAAAAGCAGTGATCTACCTGGAAATGAGGTATTCTTCAGAGGTATGCTGACAATTTAGCCACTGTTAAATTCACACTCTCAATTTAAAGAGTAGAAAAAACAAGTTGGCACTTTACCTGTACATGTTCCTATGTCTTGGTATCGGGGATGGTTGGAAATGTAATAAACAGCCACCTTTCCCTTCCCTTCCCTTCCCTTCCTCTCCCCACACATACACAAATAACTTTTCAGACATCCTATGCTCTGTTGCTTCTGTGCCCAACACAGACTTTAAACAGCCGCCCCTATTAGAGAAGCCTTACCATGAAGAGTGTGATAATTACGTCTTAACCTACAATTAACTGACAGTGATCTCATTGTTTATGTCTCTCTCATGAAATTACCCCATGTGGGGAGCGTCAGAGATGAGGCCACACTATATTTCGGGTTACGTTGAACCTGGGGACAGCAAGGGCCTTTTCCCAGAGCTCTGGCATTTTGTCTGGAGCTCTGTGGCAGCATCTAATCTACACACTTACTGAAGATAATTGCAGCCACTTTATCAGCTCGGGATTGTATCTTCCTGGCAAGCAGATAATTGCTCTCCAGCAAACAGTTCTTATCTGTCTGGCTCCCATTACTGTAGTGTCTGATCTTTAATGGAAGGATCCCCATTTTACAGGTGGGAAACTGAGGCACAGAGACCCTAAGTGACTTCTGCAAGGTCACACCGGAAGTCTGGTGGGAGCAGGGAACTGAACCCAGGTCTCTTAAATCCCAGACTGGTACTCTAACCACTGGACCATCCCACCTTCATGTTGACTAGGTCATTTGGCTTTAATCACTAAGAGCACAACCGCGGGATGCTGCTTTGGATGCTATGGGCTGCGTTTGGCTCTTGGCATGCACTTTAGGTGCTCTGGAATGAAAGCTGCTGACTCTTCATTTATCAATAAAAGTCACTGTGCAGGAGAACACTGGGGTCTTGTCCCCCCTATAAGAGCAGGTTCTTGTGGCTGAGCTGGTGCAGCTGCATCAGGATATTGGTCTGAATCTCCGCTGTAGGAACAGGCAGTGGTCTCCGCTGTAGGAACAGGCAGTGGTCTCCGCTGTAGGAACAGGCAGTGTTCAGCCAGTCCCGCCACCAGATGGGGAGATTCCGCAGCCTGGTTTTAGCCCTATTTGGCCCCTGGCCATCAGATGAGAGATAAAGCGGAATCCTACAATACAAGGTGAAGGCGGGGTGCAAGCTTTCTTCATATCAATAGGATTCAATGAGAAAGGGTAAGCTCTGGTGCTTGTGCCTTTAAAGAGAAAGACTTAAACCAGGGGAGAATGTAACCAAGAGAGAGACTTAGAAAGCACATAGGTCAAATTCTTTCTTTAAAATTTGCATGTGTGTGGTAAAAGGTCATCTTAACTGCAAAATCTCTCCTTCAGCTCCTAGCCTGTTGGTTGCTGATTGCAAGAGCCTGTTGCTAAGTGTTCCTGGAAACGGAATAAAGATGAAGCAAGATAATTGAAAAATGACCGGGAGAGAGAGAGAGAAGCTCAGAGTTAATAGTCTAACTGCAGAGCTGCCAAATGAAATGAAGATGTTGGAATTTGAATCTTGATGCGTTTAATTAGTTCTGACTGAGGGGTAGAGAAGGGGGTAGAGAAGGGGGTGACCATGCCCTGAGCTTTCAGAACAGATCCTTGGAAAAAACTGCTTTGGTTTCAAGCAGATTAGTCAGTTTCAATTCCTGCAGATATTCTTGTTCCCAGATCTTTGCGTCCTAACAAAGGGCTTGTCTACACTCAAAACACAGCAGCTGCAGTGCTTCAGTGCAGACACGACCTACGCTAATGGGAGTCATTCTTCCATCCGTGTAGGTACTCCAGCTCACTGGGGGATGGTAGCTAGGTTGACCTAGCACTGTCTACATGGGGGGTTAGGTTGGTTTAACAGTGTTGCTCAGAGGTGTGGATAATTTTCACACTTTTGAACAACGTAGTTATACCAACCTAATTTCCCAGTGTAGACTAGACCTTAATTTCATGTACTTTATACCAAAAGAGAAAGAAGCAATACTTGTATTCTTTACACTCTCTCTGTGTGTGGTGATTGTGTTAAAAGATCTCATTCCTCAGCTTTGTGTTTTGGTTACGGGATGTTAAGGGATTTTGTGTAAGCAATTAGAAACCACATACAAACCCAAAGCCCTAAACTTCAGGCGACCTCCGAGGAATCTTTTCTGCCAACCTTTGCTCAGACTTCCTCCGTCAGTTTGGGAAGCAGCACACCTTTGGGGTTGGAAAGTGCAGATATGTGCTATCTACCAGACTCCTGTCTACAGGGATGTTTGGCATAAGTGAGATCTTCAGATCATGTCTTTAGCTCTCATCATAATTAGTGAGGAAGGACACTAGTTTGCATTTCATAGTGTTTTGGTCCCCTTGAGGAAACTCAATGCTGGGGGAGGTACAGAGCAACCAAAGGGTCCAGTGAGAGTGGAGGGCTCTCGGGGCTTCACAGAATTGGGTCAATAGGAAGCTTTTGACGCTCCGTTCTGAACAAGAGAGTGACATTAACCCTGTTATTCAGAAGTTTGTCTTCCAAATCCTTCTGAAACAGAAAGAGATTGCTTTGTCACCACTGTATCAAGTCAGGTATGAGCTCAGAGGGTTGAATGTGGACTTCTAGCTCCCCTTACTTGTCTCTGTGCATGTATCTCAAACAGTTGATAAGAGCAGAGACTAAAGATTCTGTATCTATATACAGAATAAGTGATTTCACAAGCTCTAGGGGATTTTCCCCTTGTAGTGTGGACATGTTTCCATTCCCTGATACTCTGAAAGCATCCAGTACCTGCAGTCTTTGTCACCACAACGCGGAACTAGCATTCTCCTGGTATGTTGCAAAATCAAGTAAAACTCTGAAAAACCTCTTGCTCTGTTTTCCAGTGTTTTCAATACTGGTGTCCCCCCTTACTATTCTTGCATTTCCCTGTTTAAGATTCTAAAACCACATTATTGTACTCTGTGGATCAGTTGCCTGGGTACAGTTTTAATAACTATGTTTTAGAGTGATGTTCATCATCCCAAAACGCTTTACAAACTGTTCACACAGCAACAATTGAAATGTGGCCACCTCCAAGGAGGGCAGCAGCCAGTGCCCAGCAGTGTGAGGAGATGTTTTGGACAAGAACATATGACCAAGTGTTAATCTCGTACAAAACCTTCTGGATCCCCACAGAACAGACAAGGCCTCTCTTCAAACTGACATCCCAACAGAAAGTTGCACGGGGCTCTCCTTCAGAAGGATGGAGTTGACTAGTGAGATTTGAACCGATGGTTCCAGGGAATTTCCATCCTGGTGCTGCAGCCTGTGAGCCACCCCTTCCAGCTGGCTATGAGCCTAAGAAGAAGTAATGAATGCAGAGTACATCTTATCTGACATTTTGAATGGCCCTATGGGATTTGTGTTGTCATCAGTTATTGCAATGAGTGTCTCATTCAGTACAAATAGCTGCCGCTGTCTCTGCTCTGCTCTAAGGTTCCACGTAAACTACAGGGCCACAGTGAGTCTCTGCTCACTTGGAATCATACATGTTGCAGGATCAGTTCTTGCTTTTCCTGTTGTCAGGTTAAATGACTCCACCCTGAATGACAGACTCCTACAGATGGACTCGCCCCTCCAGGAGATATATTGTTACTTCCAAGAGTGAAGTCAGGATATCGCTGAAGGTTCTGACCTTGGTGCTGATTCATAGCTGTCCAGTTTTTTCTTTTTAATTGGTTTTGAGCTTGTAAAACATGCTGCTTAGGTTTAAAATAGAGAAGATAAAATTGCTCCCTCGTGTACTGCTGCTTCTCCTGTTTATAGCTGCTGTCTGGAGTTGTGGGCCTTGGGCAGCTTGGGCTTTGCAGGAAAAGATTTCCTCAGCTTGCTTTGCATCTGGCCTTCCATGTATTTTCAGAAGTTGAGCCTTGTTTGAGCAGAGGCTTTGTTTGAGCTGCACCAAGGTCTCTGCAGTGGCTCCCCTTTCGTCTGGCACCCACCAAATGCTTTTCTCATTCATTTAGTGGACCCAGGTTCACGTTGTGTGTATCTGTCATAAACCCCTTCACCCCATGGACCTTGTCTCTGGTCCCCATGTCTGCTCATGTAGCACTGGCTTCCTCTCTCTCCCATCAGCAAGAGCCTTTTTCTCTGTAACTCCATCTTGTTCAGTCTCCTGCTGTCTGTCTGCCTCATCAATTCTCCATCTCCTTCCAGAGCTCAGCTGAAAACAGCTCTGCTCTGTTGCCCTATACCGCTCCCTTTCTAGGTAATTGTAGTTACCGGTAATTCTGTAAAGAGTTTTAGGGGAGCGTTTTATGAGACATGCTGTCTACAAAATAAATGATGAATCTAGTCCCTTGTGTACATGCATTCGTTGTTCAGGTGTAAACATTAAATCTAGACTGTATTTGACATTAATCTGGACTGGTTTCTTAACATATGGGTTTGATTAATCGCTAGTGCTAGACGTATGGTGATATTTTCGTATTTAGACATCACTGACTTGTCTTTTGTCAGCTTTGAGTCTCTGGGCTGCAGCCTCTTTGCAAAAGGGATTGAGTTTTACTTTTGGACACAGGATGAAAAAGAAAAGGGAAGTAGTTTTGCGTGCGGCTTTCTGAAACAATCAGTGTATGTATAGATTGTAAGGCAAAAGGAACCATAAATAAATATTTTATTTGGTAATCAAGGCCAGTGGTTCTCAAGCAGTGGTACGTGTAACTCTGGGGCTATGTGGAAGTCTTCCAGGGGGCACATCAACTCATCTAGATATTTGCCTAGTTTTACAACAGGCTACAGAAAAAGCACTAGTGAAGTCAGTACAAACTAAAATGTATTCACACAGACAGTGTCATGTTTATACTACTCTGTGTACTATACACTGAAATGTACGTTTATTTATATATTTATATTCCAATTGATTTAGTTTATAATTATATGGTAAAATGAGGAAGTAAGCAATTTTTCAGTGCTGTGACACTTGTGTATTTTTCATGTCTGATTTTGTAAGCAAGTAGTTTTTAAGCAAGGTGAAACTTGGGGGTACACAAGACAAATCAGGTTCCTGAAAGGGGTACAGTAGTCTGGAAAGGTTGAGAGCCACTGATCTAGGCTGACCTCCTACATAAAACAGGGCATAGGACTTCCCTGAACTAATTCTTGTTTTAAGTAAAGCCCAGCTTTTGGAAAAACATACAAACCTTTTATTTAAAATTTGCCAGAGATGGTGAATCTATCATGGTCTTAGGCAAGCAGTTCCAATGGTTAATTCCCTCACTCGTAAGAATTTTGCAGCTTGTTGGGCCTTATTCAAATCATTAGACTCTAAGGTGCAGATTTCTCCCATTATTTTCCATGGCCCACAATTGCTGCCCTGCTGATTCCTCTGAGAAGTGGGGAAGGAGGCGGTGATATGGGAAAGGAAAGCATTTTCCAGGCAATCTTGGCCCATGAAGTCATCCATCATGCTTTCTGGTTAGCGGTTAGCCTGACAAGGATTCCTCTGCATGGGAACTTGCAGCAGCACTGACCACTGCCGTCACTGGGGTTCAGTTGTGGTTGCAACGTCCATTAACGGCAAGAGAATTTGAGGCCCAGAGTCAGCTCTGCAAAGGGCATCCTTTACAGCTCCACCTGAAGCCATTTCAGTGGTGAGATGTTTATGGAAACGATTTTAATGGCTCAGAGAGAGAATTCCCCAGCCCATGCGCACTCTGCGTATTTGAACAGATGAGCAGCCGCGGCCCTGTGTGTTACTGTAAACATCTTCAGGAGCACAGAAGGGATCGGCCGGGATGGTAGTGCTACCAGTTGGGGGTCCAGAGTTCACCAGAGAGTGCCTAAGAACAGATGGTTAATTCTCCGTATGCTTTGGCCGGGGTGTGTTAAGGAATAAGTCACTTGTATCATTTAACCCCTTGGAACATTGAAAATGACATATTTTCTGTCCCTCCTTGCTGTTATAGGGTTGCTCCAGTGTGCTTGGGCTGTGGGAGGAAGGATGGGGTTCAGACAGCTGGGTTCTTCTATTCCTAGCTCTGTCACTGACTCACCATGTGGCGTTTGGAGGCAGTGTGTCACTAGTCTGTTCCTCACTTGGCTAACCTGGAAAATGGGAACAACAGCTGACTCTCAAAGGGGCTGTGAGGTTCAATTATTTCATATCTGTACAAGGATTATTGTAGGATAGCTTAGGAGCGTTGGGGCTCCATGTGTCCATGCCTGTTTGATACCAGCGTGTTGCTCAGGAGCGCTGGTCTTGCGTGTTCGGGCTGTTTTTAATTTTTGATAGTTCTCCAACATTTTCTGACTGTGCATTTTAGCATCCCCTTCACATTGTGCAGTTGTAGACCGCATTTGCACACAAGGCAGGCTACTGTCATGGAGGTTTGGTCATGTGGAATAACTTCCATGCTGGTTGTCTGAATGTCCTGGAAAGATCCCTCTACCGCTGCTGCTGCTGGGAAGCTCCAGGGAAAGTGGCTCAGTAACATCCACAAAGTCCTAGCCAGCCTTGGATTCATCAAAGGACTAACAAGCATGGTATTGCTTTCTCGGTGAGAGGTTTTCTGATCTGATTGTTTAAAGTACTCTTTCTGGATTGGCTGCTAAAAACAAAAACAAACCCACAGTAGTACCTCATTGTGTGCATTGAAAACAAGCCCAGCTTCCCTGTGGATTTTGGAGGCCTTTGAGTTTGGTGGGAGCCCTGTTGAAAGCTCATGCTTAAAACATTTTTGTTTGTTTCTTAATGACTTGGGATTGTGAGGCCTGGACCCAGAGATCGCTATCTGTGCTTGATGCTGGCTGCCTGCAAGCCAGTGCAGCGGCAAAAGCAAACTTTGCAGATAGGAAACCCATGCTGCAATGGAAGGTCATTTTGGCAGCTGGCCTATTAAGAATGACAGATGAGACTTGAGACCTTGGGAGACTCTTACTATATATTTGGCATCCCAAATCCCCACCCCACCACTACCCTTTCCTATGAACATATGGAAAAATATCCTTTCCCCATAGAGAGATGGATAAATTATTATTTTTTCTTATTACATTTGCTGTTTATATAGCTGTTTCTTACTCCGAACTAGTCATTTAGGGGCATAACTTATAGGGCCCACGTTTGATGCCCTTTCCCATCTGTCTTGTATTTCTTTCCCCTGTATCCTCTCCTCCCACCATCTAAACTCGCTCCATTCTTGCTGCTTTTTATTTCCCTGTGCTGTGTGGCTTTGTGCTTTCCCAGCTCCTGGTAGGGAAACAATAGTGAGGTTACAGTCATGTTCAAATGCGAAATATATCCCACAGCCCTATATCATTAACGGGTGAATGTTAATCCTTTTTGTTCATATGGATCAGAGCATTTCACAAGGGTGCTGGTGGAAAGCGGCCTATCTGACAGTCCTGGAGACTGAAGTTCCTCTTTATCCCCAGAACAGGTGCTGTTGGGGCAACCACAGTGCAAGCTTCCCTGGCAATGTGTCTCTCTCCTGCAGCTGTCCCCTCTCTAGAGGTGGGAGAGAGAATTCAGTTCTTGTTCTGCTTCAATCTTTGACCTGTGCCAAGACTGCCAACAAAGATACCAGTCAATGGCAATTGTAGTGATACAGCCAGCTTTCCACTGTGAACCACCAAACAGCCATTGGAGGAGAACGTGAGGTGGCCACCACTGCCCTGAACAAAATTTGAACCAGTGACTGGGATGTAAAAGGCTCCATGTTCCACTACCCATGACCTGCACCATCTGCTCTTACATTGTTCACAGAATCTGCAATATTATTTATTATCTTTGTCCCCAGCAGTGCCCATAATGTGCTAGGCTCTGCACAAACAAAGGAGGGGCCGTTCCCAAAGAGCTAAACAACCCTCCCCCCCCCCATTTTAATTCAGTGGGAGGAATTGGCCGTCATTTACTTTACTGACAGCTGTTGTTGCCTAACTCAGCTAGCACAGGCTTTTGGAAACATCTGCTATTTGCCCGCTTACTACCACTCAGGACTCTGTGCAGGTGTGTGGGCCATGGTTGGTGCCTTCTTTCCACTCGCTTCTTTCCCCTTTCCAGGGAGAAGGGTTTTGTGTGTCTCATTGTAACTTTGACTCCTTTTCCACGGCAGCATTCTAGAGCTGCAGGTCTGCCGAGCTGGGCATGCAGAAAAGCAGCGTGTAACCTCCCTGGGGGGTGGGAACGAGTGATGAACTGAGAGGAGAGTAGGCAGTTGTGAGCAGCTAATGGCCCCGCCATGAAACATGTACAAGACCGACACCTGAGCCTGTAATTTATACTCAAATACCACGTTTCTTCTGCTGACCTTCAGTTTGCATCTTGTGAGGAGAGTCTCATCATCTTGACTAGTTTATTGCTGTTGGGTTAGCAAAGGCTGCTTAAATGCTCACGCAGAGTTTCGTGGAATTGCAAACTTCAGGCACCATCTAAGTTTGAGGTTTTTACCCAACTTGCTTTTCTGGTGGTGGTTTATTTGTTTAGGAAAATTGTATTTTAGGGGCCAAATGAAGCCCGGAGGACTGAAATATCGTGGTGTCTTTTGGCTGGGCTTGGGTGGACATAAGGAAATCTGACTTGACTCATTTATTCTGCCCCTCCCATGGACTGCCCTGTCTCTAGTTATGCCCATGCCAATGTGAAATTGTGGTAGTGACAACATCACAGAAAACATGAGATAATAGTTCAGGCTAGTGACTCACAATCTCTGATACTTTCTCCATCTTAATTGTTTTAAATCTATGTTTTTGAAGATTGTGGTCAGGTGGGTAGAGCAGGGTGACTTAGGGACCGCCTAGCTTCTGTCTCCAGCTTTGCCACTGACTTGCTGTGTGACTGTCACTGCATCCATGTATCTCAGTTTACCCATCTCTGAAGAAGGAATGCTTAATTAGTTCACAGCAGGGTTGTGATGCTTAAGCAATGGAGTGTAAAACACCATGAGATCTTTGGATAAAAGGCACAATATAAATGCAAAACGTTATTATTAAGCTTGATTGCGACGGAAAAATGCCCTTCCTAGAAATGTATGGTCTGAAGTGAAGTGTGTATTCTAGCATGTGGATATCTGATTTATTTATCTAGTGTTAAAAGTTCTTCCTTCTTTCTATTCTCCAGTCTCTGACTCTCACCCATTATTTGGAGAGCTTTGCTTAACTCATGTGGATTAGCCAGTGCAGCTGAGCTCTGTGGTGCCTTTTTGTCTCCACAATGTATGGACGCTCTCTGAGGGCAACCAAATTAATAGGCCCATTATAGGTTTCCCCCATAAACTTTTCACTGACCAAACTCTCATCCATACACTTAGAAGATTAGTAAGATGTGAAGTTGCTGAATAATCTTACACTGTATATATAACTTCTTGCTTTCCTCATGTACCATGGGGAATCAGTAAATCTGTTGTTTCTGGAACATGCAGACATTCTAGGTTTCATGGGCCATACAGCAAGCAGAAATTACTAGGAACTGGTAGGAAACCAGTGCAGCCTGCTGGTATTTGCAGCATGAACAAAACCATGTTTTTTTCCTAAGTAGAGTCTGACCTGAAGTCTTTGATCAAATATATTTGTGTAAACATGGAACTTTTCTTTTCAATCCATGCCCAAGGCAAAGCCGAGTGACTCTTTGCTCCCCATCTGTCTGTGTTTGAAGCACAGGTCTGTATTTGCTGATATTGTTTTGTATTATAGTAGGGTCTACGCAGACCCCAATTGAGATCATGTCCCGCAGTGACTGCACAAATGCTTAGTGAAACAGCCCCTGCCCTGAAGAACTTATCTAAATAGACAAGAGAGACAAAGGATGGAAGAAAGGAAGGATTATCCTCATTTTACAGATCAGGACCTGAGATGGAGTGTGATTTGCCTAGAGTCTCTCTGGAAGTCTCTGGCAGATCCAGGGATTGAACCCAGTTGCCTGAGTCCTAGCCCAGTGTCTTGACCCTAGGGAAAGGTTGACCCCTCGCTATCGAATGGCTGTTGGGTGCGGCCTGCGTAAAATGGTCTCCATAGGTCAGAGTTGGCGGGGCAGCGTGGGGGAAGCTTGCATTGGTGCTGCCTGCACTGTACTTGCTCTGGGTACAGCCTAGACCATCAGCCTGTCAATCCAGCACCTTTCACCAGCCCTGAATTCTCTTTACAAGTCGAAAACATAAAACAAACCAGGCCCCCTTTTGCTCTCCATTTCTAGCCCTGAGGCTTTCACACTCCGTAGGTCATGTGAACCACTCTTCAGTCACTACAAGCTCTGCTCAACAAATTGGATGTTTTCATGTCAGCTATGGGCTGTAGGAAATCCAGTCTGTCAGCCTGTGCAATTTGTATCCTGCAAAAAGGAGGCAGCTCATGCTCACGCTCTGGAATGTCTGCCGGAGCCTGGTGGCCATGTGCTGCTCTGCCCTCAGATAAAGTGCTCTGGTTGGTTTGGTTGTTAGTGCAGGAAATTGTAAAGCATGGTAATTGGGGTTGCTTAATTGGCAATGTATATGGCTTGTATGCTGCCTGTGGAGGGGGAGCAGGGTAACAGAAGGTCAGGATGGAACCACACGGTGGTTGAGGATGGAGTGTTAACGGGATTAGGTATGCTGGAAGGGAGAAAGAGATTTCAATCTGGCTCTAGCTAGGATGAACCTAGTCTACACTGGGATTACAGCCACCCGTGTAGCTGCATTGATAAATACTCCTAGTATAGACAGGGTTTACACGAGGGCAGTATGATTTGCACCAGGCAGCGTTCCAAATTGGAATGGGGTGCACCAGTGTAACTCACATCTATCCTAGGGATGTGCCTCAGTGCAGCTGTGCTAGTGTTTGAAATCACAGCGTGGACAAGGCCTGAGTCAGTGAGTTGAATGATTTTTGGCAATGGGATGATTTAAAGAGAGACATTTAGGTGGAACATCAAAGGAAATGACTTGACAGTGAGATTGTGGTGGAAGGATGGAAGATGACTCAGATTGTGGTGGTCAAAGGCTTGTCACTTGAGGACATTTAGAACTAGACTGGACAAACCTCTAAAAAAGGTATAGGGAACAACCCTGCACTATTAGTGCCGAGGGGATCAACTAGAAAAGCCTACACTAATTGTTCTCTTCCACCTTTGGTCTTTAAATCGTTGTTTTGTTTGTCAGTTACAAAATGAACAATATTCTGGGTGCAAACTTGCACGCAGACACATGAGTCTTCTGTGACTCCCTGTATGCTCGCCATCCAGCAGCTTTGCAAAAATGATGACTTCGTCAGTTGACTTGTGGATCACATTTGCAGGGATGCTGATGGGTCAAAGAAGCAGAATCAGAGGTAGGACAAAGGAGACAATACAAATAGAAGTGGGGGCTTTTTTATTTATTTTGTTTAGCATTTTTTAGCTGACAAAGCCACATTGGTGGAACAAAGTCTGACACTGGAACATGGCACTGGAAAGGAAGCTCCCAGCAGGAGCTGCTGAGGCACGCATTATTTGATTGTAATTCCTGTGTGGAATAAGAGACTGTTCACAGTGTTGATTTCAGCTCGCCCATGTCTTCTCAAGGGTTGTGGAGGGTGAGGGAGAGACACCCACCATGCCACACAGATGGTACCCGTAGCTGCTCAGTTCTCCATACACAACAGCAACAGGAACACCTTGATCATCATCAATGGACTCCTCCTCGGATGTATTTCTAGTGGGGTCCTGCAGGGATCGGTTCTCAGCCCTTTTCTATTTAACATTTTTATCAATGACCTGGAAGAAAACATGAAATCATCACTGGTCAAGTTCGCATATGACACAGAAATTAGGGGAGTGGCTGATAATGAAGAGGACAAGTCACTGATACAGAGCGATTTGGATCGCTTGCTAAGTGTAAGTAACCAGCATGCGTTTTTAATATGGCTAAATGTAAAAGTATGACTGTAGGCCATGCTTACAGGATGGGGGACTCTATCCTGGAGAGCAGGGAGTCTGGAAAGGATTTGGGGGTTGTAGTGGAAAATCAGCTGAACATGAGCTCCCCGTGCAATGCAATGGTCACAGGACTAATGCGATCCTTGGATGCATAAAAGAGAATCTTGAGCGGGAATAGAGAGGTTATTTTATCTCTGTATTTGTCACTGGTGTAACCATTGCTGGAATACTGTGTCCAGTTCTGGTGTCCACAATTCAGGGAGGAAGTTGATAAATTGGAGAGGGTTCATAGATGAGCCACAAAAGTGAGAAAAGGATTTGATAACATGCCTTATAGAGAGAGACTAAAGGAGCTCAATATATTTATTTTAACAAAGAGAAGATTAAGGGATGACTTGATCACAGTCTGTAAGTACCTGCATAGGGAACAAATATTTAATAATGGGCTTTTTAGTCTAGGAGAGGAAGGTCTAAAACAGTCCAATGGTTGGAAGTTGAAGCTAGACGAATTTAGAATGCAAATAAGACACAGTTTTTAGCAGTGAAGATAATTAATCATTGGAACAATTTACCAAGATCTATGGTGGATCCACCATATCTGGCAAGTTTAAAATCAAGATTGGATGTTTTTCTAAAAGATCTGCTCTAGGATTATTTTGGGGAGGTTCTGTGGCCTGTGCTATACAGGAGGTCAGACTACATGATCACCCTGTTCCCTTCTGGCCTTAGAATCTATGAATCATTTACATTGATCTTGTATATTGCACTTTACAGGTCCAAATGCCTCCTCCTCTGTTTATTAATGCTCTAGGAGGAAATCTCTGTCTCTTGTACTTTGTTTTTTTTGCAATTAGTTTTCATTGTTTTTCAGAGAGAAATAACTAGCAACAGAGTAAAAACTAATGTATCCAAACCCATGTATTCAGCACTCTGTCTTTCCTAAAGTCAGTCCTCCAGCAGGCATAATTTGCTTTGAAAAGTCCCCCTTTCTACCTAGATAAATGTCATGCCCCCCATTCTATTTGGATTAAGGAGGTTCAGCTACACAAGGAGATAGTGGGGAGCTGTGAAGGAAGTGCGAGAAGTCCTTCCCTTCTGAGCTAAGCTTGAATTGGAAGGACAGGCGTTAACTGGATTTGAATTGACAGGGTGAGGGCATGTCCCGTTGGCCTGCAGTGCCCCACCTGCTGCGTGCAACATCGGGGTAGCCCCCGTGCACTTGTAAATCCATTAGGACACAATGTATAAGCTGCGAGTTAGCATTAGGAGTGAGTGAGGACGTGGGGAGGGCATTCATCTTGCAGCATTGACGGAGAATGAAGTGTCATGAACAGTTAAGGATGTCTCAGCATCCTGGAACCAATCCACAGGACAGAGTCGGAGTCAGCCTGTGTTCTCCAGCAGCCTGAGCCATAGTCTTTTTTCCAGCAGAGCAATACCTGTATGTTTCTCAAACAGACCTCTCGGTATTACAGCTGATGGCCCTGTAATGAGAGAGCAACAGGAGTTGAGCTCATGTCTGTCTGTCTGTCTGTCTTTTACGGGAGAGAAAAATGACGATCCCCGTCCAAATAGCATATGTAGGAGAGAGGAAGAAGAGAGAACTGGATTTGTTGTTCGTGTCCTAGTGAAGAATAACTTGTATTGCATTGCTGGCAAGAAGTCCCACCCCAGCAATTCTCAACCTGTAGTTTATGACTTAGGAATCCCCTCCCCAGTAGTTTTCTGTTGTGTGAGGGGGAAGGTGGATTACAAGTTTCTCCCATTCCCTGTTTCTGGTCTCGTGCTGAAACAGGTTTGCCCATTATAATGCTCTTGCTTTACTTCTCGAACTCACTCATGTTGACAGTAAGCCTACGCTCGTCAGTTTCACTTGCGGATTCTTGGTAATCACTCATTGCTGCTGTGTTTGGGTTGTAGATGTTGCAGGGAGCAGTTTAAATCCAAACAGAAATTTTTCCATGTTAGGTTTTGTAAACCACGACTCCCCCGCTGATTTGGGGGATTAAACTAACAGGCAATGTGCCTTTAAACAATTCTAAGATGTATCAGTATAATTGTGCTTGTAGGGGGGAAACGTTTTATTTTAATTTTTAATTTACAGTATCACTTCTGTGTAAGAGGAGTTTAGAGGAATTTTTAACTGCCCCACCCACAATCTCGAAGTATCAAATTAATTTATCTGCTCACTAGAAACTACTACCAATACACTGACCTCCCCAAAGGAAAAACCTAAACCCAGCTTCCCTGAAGTATGTCCAGTTGTCAGGGTGGTGGAAAACAGGATCTTCTAAGGGGCCTTCAGAGGAAATTAACAAGACTCTGGAGGCACTGCCTCCAAAGGAGAATTTGAAGGAAATGTTGCATTGCTTTTCGTTTAATGGAAAGCAGCAGCTCTCCATATTGGGAACACATTCTCATTATTGTTGACAGATCTGCCCTTGAGTTTTTAAATTAACTTTGTCTGCTTGAATTTCCCAGGGTTAGGGCAGAAGCCTGGGTTGCAGTATATATGATGATATTACTTGGGCAAATGCCTCTCAGAGCATTCATCTGACCTGAATGAAGACAGGCAAAAGTCTTTATCCTAATACGGTTTGAGGAGGGGAATCTAGCACAGCTTCATTCAGCTAACAGGGCAGCGAAGACACCCTTGTTACGGACACCAGTTGCCATCGTGGGCTGCCACTAACCAAGTTCCTGTGGGAACAAATCTCATGCTTGGAGTTCTGCATGCACGAAAAGCAGTTTCATGTTCTCTTTATCAGTGGTAACCATCCCTGCCCAGAGTTTGCTCTAGTGACTTAATGCATCCCATGCAGATACCAGGGCTGAGACGTCAGTTAGCATGACCAAAAATAGCACTCTGCAGCTGTTAGTGGAGGGGAACGTTCCCATTCCTACTAGCATGCCACTGGGGAAATGAGAGTCCTCTTTCTCCTTAAAAAGAAAAGGAGTACTTGTGGCACCTTAACAGGTTTCAGAGGAACAGCCGTGTTAGTCTGTATTCGCAAAAAGAAAAGGAGTACTTGTGGCACCTTAGAGACTAACCAATTTATTTGAGCATGAGCTTTCGTGAGCTACAGCTCACTTCATCAGATGTTTACCGTGGAAACTGCAGCAGACTTTATATACACACAGAAATCATGAAACAATAAACATCTGATGAAGTGAGCTGTAGCTCACGAAAGCTCATGCTCAAATAAATTGGTTAGTCTCTAAGGTGCCACAAGTACTCCTTTTCTTTTTGTGGCACCTTAGAGACTAACCAATTTATTTGAGCATAAGCTTTCGTGAGCTACAGCTCACTTCATCAGATGTTTACCGTGGAAACTGCAGCAGACTTTATATACACACAGAAATCATGAAACAATACCTCCTCCCACCCCACTGTCCTGCTGGTAATAGCTTATCTAAAGTGATCAACAGGTGGGCCATTTCCAGCACAAATCCAGGTTTTCTCACCCTCCACCCCCCCACACAAATTCACTCTCCTGCTGGTGCTAGCCCATCCAAAGTGACAACTCTTTACATAATCAAGTCGGGCTATTTCCTGCATAGATCAAGGTTTTCTCACATCCCCCCCACCCCCATACACACACAAACTCACTCTCCTGCTGGTAATAGCTCATCTAAACTGACCATTCTCCAGGTTTAAATCCAAGTTAAACCAGAACATCTGGGGGGGGGGGGTAGGAAAAAACAAGAGGAAACAGGCTACCTTGCATAATGACTTAGCCACTCCCAGTCTCTATTTAAGCCTAAATTAATAGTATCCAATTTGCAAATGAATTCCAATTCAGCAGTTTCTCGCTGGAGTCTGGATTTGAAGTTTTTTTGTTTTAAGATAGCGACCTTCATGTCTGTGATTGCGTGACCAGAGAGATTGAAGTGTTCTCCGACTGGTTTATGAATGTTATAATTCTTGACATCTGATTTGTGTCCATTTATTCTTTTACGTAGAGACTGTCCAGTTTGACCAATGTACATGGCAGAGGGGCATTGCTGGCACACGATGGCATAGATCACATTGGTGGATGTGCAGGTGAACGAGCCTCTGATAGTGTGGCTGATGTTATTAGGCCCTGTGATGGTGTCCCCTGAATAGATATGTGGGCACAATTGGCAACGGGCTTTGTTGCAAGGATAAGTTCCTGGGTTAGTGGTTCTGTTGTGTGGTATGTGGTTGTTGGTGAGTATTTGCTTCAGGTTGCGGGGCTGTCTGTAGGCAAGGACTGGCCTGTCTCCCAAGACTTGTGAGAGTGTTGGGTCATCCTTTAGGATAGGTTGTAGATCCTTAATAATGCGTTGGAGGGGTTTTAGTTGGGGGCTGAAGGTGACGGCTAGTGGCGTTCTGTTATTTTCTTTGTTAGGCCTGTCCTGTAGTAGGTAACTTCTGGGAACTCTTCTGGCTCTATCAATCTGTTTCTTTACTTCTGCAGGTGGGTATTGTAGTTGTAAGAAAGCTTGACAGAGATCTTGTAGGTGTTTGTCTCTGTCTGAGGGGTTGGAGCAAATGCGGTTGTATCGCAGAGCTTGGCTGTAGACGATGGATCGTGTGGTGTGGTCAGGGTGAAAGCTGGAGGCATGCAGGTAGGAATAGCGGTCAGTAGGTTTACGGTATAGGGTGGTGTTTATGTGGCCATTGTTTATTAGCACTGTAGTGTCCAGGAAGTGGATCTCTTGTGTGGACTGGACCAGGCTGAGGTTGGTGGTGGGATGGAAATTGTTGAAATCATGGTGGAATTCCTCAAGGGCTTCTTTTCCATGGGTCCAGATGATGAAGATGTCATCAATATAGCGCAAGTAGAGTAGGGGCTTTAGGGGACGAGAGCTGAGGAAGCGTTGTTCTAAATCAGCCATAAAAATGTTGGCATACTGTGGGGCCATGCGGGTACCCATAGCAGTGCCGCTGATCTGAAGGTATACATTGTCCCCAAATGTGAAATAGTTATGGGTAAGGACAAAGTCACAAAGTTCAGCCACCAGGTTAGCCGTGACATTATCGGGGATAGTGTTCTTGACGGCTTGTAGTCCATCTTTGTGTGGAATGTTGGTGTAGAGGGCTTCTACATCCATAGTAGCCAGGATGGTGTTATCAGGAAGATCACCGATGGATTGAAGTTTCCTCAGGAAGTCAGTGGTGTCTCGAAGGTAGCTGGGAGTGCTGGTAGCGTAGGGAGCCAATCCAGTTGGTTTTATTCAGTCTGTAGCCTGGTAGGTTTATAACCTGTCCCCCAGCCATTATGTGTTTTAGATCAGAGAAGTTTCCTGCTACATGGGTGTTTAGTTTAACACCTGTGATCTGATTTTTGTGTCCAGCTCCAGAGTTCTCCCATGTACTTCATGCTGGTCCATTTTCAGATCGCCATGATGGAGTAAACAAACGAACAAATGATTAGTGACTGCAGTAGCATAGCAACCAATAGCAATACTTTGCCCTCCCATAATGCCTCTAGTCTGAGGCTCTCCAGCCACCTTATCAACAATAAAAGCAGCAGAGAGTCCTGTGGCACCTTATAGACTAACAGATGTATTGGAGCATAAGCTAGTCTATAAGGTGCCACAGGACTCTCTGCTGCTTTTACAGATCCAGACTAACACGGCTACTCCTCTGATACTTACCAACAATAGTTAATGAAGCATCACATCACTCTGCAATGTTCATTCTGTTTGACAGAAGGGGGACTGAGGCACTGAAACGTTAAGTGATTTGTATGTAAACTCAGGATTTGAACTCTGGTCCCGATTTCCGAGCTCCTGCCAATTAAATCCATTGATGACTTTGTGTTATGGATCAGATTACATAACTGGTAACTTGGTTTTCCAGCAGAACTGTTCTATTAAGTTCCTGTACAAGGTACTAGGCTAAGCTCCCTCTAAGCTATCAAGGGCCACGCAGGCGGGGAGAGGCACCTCTCCCCCGGCCCAGTCCCAGAGCTGCCGCAGCCGGGGAAAGGTGTCTCTCCCCCGGCCCCGGGCTGCTGCAGCTAGAGGGGGCTGCGTGGAATTTCTCTCTCCCCGCCACAGCCGCAGGGAAGCCTGTACCCCTCACCCTGGCCCCACCCCAGAGTCCTCACTCCCGGCCCCCCCACACCCCAACCCTCTGCCTCAGCCCTGAGCCACCTTCTACACCCCAAACCCCTCATTCCTAGCCCTACCCCAGAGCCCTCACCCCCAACCAGAGCCCTCACCCCCCTGCACCCAACCCTCCTGCCCCAGCCCTGAGTCCCCTCCCACACTCCGAACCCCTCAGTCCTACCCCTGCCACACATCACCTCCATATTAGTGCACATAACAAAATTCATTCCACACATGAATGAAAAAATTAGAGGGAACATTGGTACCAGGTATATTTCTGTATAAACCAGTCACTCTGTGTCAGTGGTGTCTTGAGAAGAGAATGCTTTTGCAGCTCCTATTCCAACTGGCTTTCTGTGTGGAGTAGACTGTTTAACTTACCAGGAGAACAGTGTGAATCGGGAGTGAGGAGCAGTCTGTAAGCATCAACTGGTTTCAGGCTGAAGAGTGTAGATTAATTCCACATCTGTGTTAGGTTTGGCTTGATCCTTCAGATTTGCAACAGCTGTTGGGAAGCAAAGAATCCCCTCTTTAAATGTATGATCAAATTCTCCGAGCAAGAAGCATGTTATTTCAGTGTCATTCTCCTCAAGACAGGAAAAGCTGCATTTAAAAGTTGCTGAGGCAGCATTCTCCTACAGCATCCTCTGATCTTCCTGTGGTTTCCGATTAGCTCACATTTGGCTTTCCATTCACCATGCCTAACACAATAGATGGTCCTTTCAGGGGCGATTGTTCACCTATTTGTACTGTGACTGCCTTTTCTTTCTCTTTCATTAGCCTTCCTGTATGGATCACAAATCCCAAATTGCTCAGAATAAATGTAGCCAACTTCCTGTGCCAGCAGGGCAGAGGAGACCCTTTGCCAGTAATTGGAGTCTGCTTGTGCCATGTTGACAGCCTTGTAGAGACGGTCAGTTAATGGCTAGGACTTCGCCAAGCTCTGCGCTTTCACTTTGCACAGGCTCGTGCAAACGTTGGCTTCAGGTCTAGATCTTCCCTTCAGTTTCAGGCCATCCATATAATTGCTTGGATCTAAGGAGGCCAGAGGGAATTTCCATAACGTGAAACACGTTGCAGCCATTCTCGCCTTTAATACAGCTGTGTGGCCTGCTGATGCTACAGGATCCCAGCACTCCATGTTCTGTCTTCAGCCAAGCAGCATCAAGTCAGAGCATGACATGCTGGAGGCCAGTCATTTCTGTCGGCTTCATTTTTGTATGAAAGGTATTGTCCAAAGACTACACAAATTAAAATTCCAGATATTTCACTATGAGGTTAATTAACCATTGGAGCAATTTACCAAGGGATGTGGTGCTTTCTCCTATCCCTGACATCTTTAAATCAAGATTGGAAGTATTTCTTAAACCTCTAGCTCAGCCATAAGATAGGAGCTTGATGCAGGAATCACTGGGTAAAATACTCTGGCCCGTTGTTATGCAGGAAATCAGACTAGGTGATCACAGTGGGCCCTTCTGGACTTGCATCTCTCAATCTACATTACTGTTCTATATCAAATGCTGATCAGTCCTTGGTTTTTCTGTAGTGCCCGTCCACCTCTGTAATATCTCAGTACTGATGGAATCTCTTTTCTGTCTGTATTTCCAGATGTTTCACTATGATTTTAACAATGAAAGTTTCCAACCACCAGAAGGCTGTTTATAAGTTTGGGTAGTTGTAAGGTTAAAAGCTGATGCAATCTGGCACTTACTGAACCCACTATTCCCTTTCAACTCTTAACAAAACACAGAATCTTCTTCTTTGTACAAAGGGGGGGAAAATCTATCCTGTTCTTCGAGTGGAGAGGAGAGAATCTGAGGGAATTTGAATTACAGAAATAAGCAGTAAATGAAAAAACCCAGTTTCCCATCAAGGTTATGTACTTTCGGGTCAGACCTGCCGTAAAATGAGCCATTTGACTTTCTCTTAGAAGTGTCTGATCTGCTTTGGAAAGCGGAGCGTGATTGAAAGAGCCCATTGCCATGGGAATGGTGGTAAATCTTGGCAATCATCCTTCAGTGCATGCGTTTTTCATTTCCAATCAGCTTTCCCAATGCACAGGAGAATCATCAAATCAAACTGCTCAGACTTTGAACAGTGCATTCATGTACTTTCTGATATAGACATTCACATTAATATAGTTAGTGCTTGGAGACCACTAATTTGCTATTCAAGCCTTTCATAACTGGGTTTATATGACAGCACATTCCGGTGTTCTTAAATGCAATTGTCTTGTTTGTTCATCCGTGTCTCATGCTGCATTTAAATTATAGCCCAACTAACTGGACTTATCTAGCTGTTTGTCAAGGGATTTATTTATTATTATCACCACAGAGCTCTTCACCAATCTGAGCTGGTTATACTTCACAGACCGCTGAATTGAGGTAGGTAAGCAGAGCTGTGCAAAATGTTCTCAGCTTGCACTGAACAGGGTGTGAAATTTACCAGGTTTCAGCTTCTTTCACAGCTGGGTCTAAGCACAACCCAGCTTTGATGAGGTTCGCAGATGTTTGGAGTGGACCAGGGACTGATGTATGATTTTGAGTTGAAGCTATGGGACTGTCACAGCGCTGTGTGGATTCAACATGAAAGTCAGCCATTGTGACTGATTTTTCTTATTTTGCTTGAGATTTGTGCATAACTGAGCTGGATCCAGTGGGTCTGTGCTTAATGCCCGGCACGACCATAACAATGACCTGAGTTTGAGTCCCAAGCTCAGTCCCTCCTTCCCCCTGTGGCCTTGTAGCATGTGCAGTCCCAGAACCTCGGGTTGCTCTGCAGTGATACCTTTGGTTATTTATACAGCACCCACAGATGTGCAGGACATATAAACTCTATAGATTATAAATGGCTGAGTTAGGAGACCGTTGGTTGGGCATAATGTAGAGACCACTACCAGCAACCCCCTGAAAGGAAAGCTGCTGCAGCAGCATTCTACAGGGCCTTGAGGGGAGTCTGTTGAATATGGCAAAGACATGACAAAATAGAGCAGCTGTTTATAGAGAGCTCTCCAGTTACTTTCTGTAATCTCTTTATTATTTGCAACAACCTTTTAGATAGCTGCTTGAAAAACGTGATCCTTGTAAAGATCCCTTTAAACTTCACAAACTTGGATTTACTTTGTGTTTTGAACCAAACTCAATTTAACATGGCTGACTTGCATTTAGCGAAGTCTTTGCAGCTTTTGTGGCCAAATCCATTTAGCTTGTGCATCAGCATCATCGATGACGTCAGCTTAGCCCTGGGAATGTGTGTGTTAGTAAATGGTGCTAGCAGGGGCACATGAGTCTGTTTTCTGTAGGTCCTAATAAATGGAGATTTAAAAAAAAAAATTATGATTCTGTATATGCATCTTTTTTAGATATTTGTGACCTAGAGGACTTTGATCATCAAATAACAAGTTTCAGGTAGGATAAATTTTGATAGCCTTGTCAAGTTTCTCAAAACACAGTAAGATTTTTGCACAGAAACAAGTTCCAGAAGAGCGATAGAGATACTGGCATTAAAACTTAAATGTCTCCTATGATTAGCACCCTTAGCTAGAGTGTCGGTAAGCATATAAAAAGCTAGATCACCCAGTTCACTCTGGCTCGAGGTTGCATCCTTTTCCTACACCCTTCATCTGTCTTGTCCACTAGATTGTAAACTCTTCAGGGCTGGGATTGTCTTTTAGCACAATACAGAGTCTTCACCGTCTCCATCATACAATGCTTTACATGATGGGGGCCAAATTTCAACTGAGACTTGAGTATTACTCTGATATAAATAAAATAATAAGATGGATCAGAATATAGAAGCATGTGCTTTAAGGTTTATTCTGGATCCATTATTTTGCATTGCAAAATAACTCAGCATAAAGTATCAGAAGTAGTGTAATTGTGAGTTTTATTAACATTGAGGCTCCATTCTGCTGTTCTTCCATTGCGGTTTTTTGTTCTCCACTGGCCCAAATGAATGTCATAAATATCTATGGCGCCAGGGAGAGTTTGCAGCACATTATTTGATGATGTGGGAAACTAATGATTCATTTCCTTCCCTCCCCTCTCCTCTGTCCTCTCTGGTTCTGTGTTGTGATCTGATTGCATTTAAGAGGTTGATAATACATCACTGGGCTGCTTAGGTTGAAGTGCCTTGGAAAAATGTAAGTGAACTGCTCAGATTGGAATGTTTTAGGTACTCGAAGCTCTGAGATCAGCTCCTCTGACCACAGCCTTTCCTGGCTTTTAGTTACAGTTGAAGATGCATTGGAGTGGTTACAGAAGGCTTCCCGTGTACACCTGCAGGTTATGCCTTGCCAGCAGCTATTTTCCTCTTTCTATAGTTCCTTCTAGTGCTGGTGGTTTTTTACAATTCACATTTCAGATGCAGAATAAATTCTATGTGCAGAAATATGATGCCAGACGAGAAGTGTGTGACCAGGTGTGTTTCAGTTATTGGCATTGGATGAAGTTGTGTGGGGAGTTCTAGGCTGCGAATCAAGATGGCCAAAATGCAGCAGGGCCTAGGCAGAATCATCTCTCCAAGTTTCTGTATATCAGCCATGTTTTCAGTGTGAACATGTCTTGGGCATGGACTGGAGATTAGTGTAATGAATGGTGAGTTGGGAGGGAAGGAAGCAGCTGAAACAGGATTGCCTCATAGGGTGGTGGCATATCACAGTTACAGTGCCTTCCAGCCAGAGATCTCAAAGTACTCCACACGGGGGGAAACAGAGGCACTGGGAGATTAACTCCTGTGTCAAGGGTCACATAGCAAGTGCGTGGCAGAGCTGGGAGTAGAATGCAGACTTAGCTCCGGTCGACACGATGTCATTTTCTTTTGAGGTCACCAGGCTAGCAGTAGCTGGGCTCCTGTGTGAGACCTTTGGATGCTCTGCTACAAACTGCCGCTCTGTCATCTTCTGCATCTTTTTGATGACTGGCCTGTAAGATGCTGCTGCTCAAAAGTATTAATGGTCAAGCTACTTAGAGTTTACCTCTTCTTCTCCTTCCCCCTCTCTTTTACAGCTAAAACTATGGAACAAATACAGAGTCTCCAACATTCCGTCGCTGATATTTATAGACGCTTCCACGGGGAAGGTTGTGTGCAGAAACGGCTTGTTGGTGATCCGGGATGACCCAGAAGGTGAGACCTGGAGCACTGCACACCCATACGACGGCTAACAGTTCGCTTCTCTTTTAGCTCCCTTTCCAAAGTGTGCCTGGAAGCAAAAAATGGAAACAAATGAAGATCATCAGACTTGCCTCATCAAAGCACTGGATTATTTTCAGCATGAAATTCCCTACATTGTTCCCATTAGAGTTAGGGTTTCATTTTTTAACGAACAAAGGCATCCCTTCTAGGTTTTCTGTCTGAAGTGCAAATGAGGGAAAAGTTAGATGAAATGAAACACTGCGGTACGCATTTCACTGGGGGGGACAGGCAGACAAACTGAGGACCCACATTTTTCATCACTTAAAATCTGTGCTGTTCTCATGTAGTGAGTGGTGCGTATATTAGTAACCCCATACAGTTTGAGACAGAACAGTTCCCTTGTTACTTACAGATGGTGCCGAAAAGAAGCTACAGTTTTCTTTTCTAAATCATACCATGCGGCGTGTTTATACCAGACCTTGCGTTCTCTGAATCGGCAAGTGATAAAAACAAACAAATATTGCTGCACATATTTGTAGTCCCTACACAAAATGAAAGTGGGGCATCTGCCTGGACACCTTTGACCTTTCAGCATATGTGCCTCTGCATTCCATGCGGTTGTCATTTCCCTGGTGCGGGAATGACAGATACTGAAAACAAGCCCCTAGGTGTAACACAGGGGGCGGGAGCCGTGCAGCATGAGAGGCTAAGTATAATTTGTGGTTGAAACCATCTGGTAATGTTTCTTTAGCTCTGGCTGAATTTATGGGCTGCTTATTCTGGGAATTGGCAGCAGGAATAGTCAGAATATATGGACGCTTTTTTTAGATGGGTAAGGAAACCTGTGTGTCCATTATCCTGCCATAAAGCTATGGACAAAGCAGCCCTGTGTGGGGGAAATGAAAATGGTGACAGCTTTAAGGAAGCCTGCTGCTGTTCCTAAAAGAGAGAGACCGAGGTGGGAGTTGAGCTGCAGTAACCGAGGCTATACCAGCTGCTTCTCAATTGTTTTAAAATGCTAGCTGTTCAGGAAGCAGAATGGCTGTGAGGAGCGGGATGGGCAGATTGACCTGTTCTCTAAAAGATGAATAGTCAGAGTACATGGCCTGCACCCCAGCCATGAGCAGAGAGATCCTGAGCCTGCAGAGCTCTGCCAAACTCATTTTAAAGGGAAGAATGAACCGCAGACCACAGCAATGACCTGGCCACCCAAAGCAGTACTATTTGCATTGTTCCCAGAGAGCATTCTGACATCTAGAGACGGGGTGAATGCACGCAAACGCACTTTGCGGCTTAGAAGGCACAGGGATCCCTAAGGGTCAGATCCTGCCCCTCTGTGGGCACCGAGGGTCCTATCCAGAGTAGAAAGTGGTGCAGTTGTGGTGTTTGCGGGAGGGGAGAGCGGGGAAGAGGATACTGAGAGCCTACGTAGGAAATGTGGACCCTCTGCTTGATACAAAGCATGGCTCCTCTGGGGTGTCCTGCATAGGGCGGTTGGGGATGGAGGTGCGAGGGCAGCAAGTAGATTTGCAGCTGCATAGGTCTGCTGGCTGAGCACTCCATTGTGGGGAGGAGGGGGACAAACCCGGGGCTGCATAGACAACTTCATCCCTGAGACTGCAGTAGTGGCTGAACCCTGAGAGGGGGTAACTCTGGGGTCCCCCGCATGGAAAGCCTGATTGCCAGGTTTGGGGGCAGAGAATATGGTCCTTTGTAGGCGGCTCACCTCTGCGTCCCTCAGTGGGTGTTTCATAGGGTGGTTTTCCCTTCAGAATAAATGTGTTGGTTAACGTTTTGTGCCAATCTCCCCACGGGGTTGTGGCCCAGTATCTGGGTGGCAGAGGATGTCTCCATGGAAAGACATCGGTGCAGATGGATTAAGAGGACTCCCGGCTCCTGTCTGTTGCATGGTTGCCCAGCTAGATGCCTTTGGAGAAGGGGGAGGGCCTCAGTAAAGCCATTTCAAGTGTAAATGCTAGATGTGGCTCTCACTCTTCTTCTCTCTGCCTTCTCCCCTTGCCCATCCCAAACTCCCCTAGGGCTCGAGTTCCCCTGGGGACCAAAACCCTTCAGTGAAGTTGTTGCAGGGCCTCTGCTCAGAAACAATGGCCCGTCGCTGGACAGCACCGCCCTGGAGGGCTCTCACGTGGGGGTCTATTTCTCTGCGCACTGGGTGAGTAGCTGGCACCTCTCCATCGCGGAGTAAATGGAAGGGGTTGGAGGTGAGTGGCAGCTCTGTGGGAAGGCTCAACCCTGACTGCAGCTCCTCATGCTAGATAACCGTGCCCTCTGCTGGCTGGGCTGCCAGAGTCACTTTTGCAGGGGCAGCTGTGCCCGAGGTGAAATTCACCCTGAGCAGACAGGTTCTTCCACCTTCCCCTTCCAGGTAACTGGCGGAGGTTGCACTGGTGACTTGCTGAGTCAGTGCCCTCTATCCAGCAGGCCCAGCCACTTGGCAGACTGCGAGACTGCCTCTTGGCCCCCTGGGAAAGCAGGGATCGTGGGGGCCTCATGGAGCTCCCTGTTCCCCTGCTGCGGGAAGCTGTGGAGTGAATCAGGCCCATTGACTTCAATGAGAGCAGTGTCCCTGGTGTCCAGGTACTATGTGCTCCTCTGTGTTTTTCTAGTGCCCGCCCTGCCGAAGCCTCACGAGGGTCTTGGTGGAGTCCTACCGGAAAATCAAGGAGACGGGGCAGAAATTTGAGATCGTCTTCGTTAGCGCAGACAGGTAATGTCTGCTGTTTGCTTTGGAGAGTTGTGTGCTGTGCCGTGGTGCAGAGGCTGGAGGGACGAGGCAAGTGTGCAGGCCAGACTGGAGAAACTCATGCCCCGAAGCAAGGAGAGAGTTGGGAGTTACTAGAAGCAGATCACGATCAGTACGGTTTTGTGGTACATTCAGCTGTTTGATATGTACCCGCGAGGTGGAAGAAACTCCAAGTATTAATGGATACGACACCTGCTTTAAGGAGAGAAACCAATCGGGTTTGTCCCTTGGAGTGCTGTTGGATACACAGGAGACCGGGCTCTAAATGTGGGGTGGGAGGGAGGCAGGGCTGGACAGGGCTCTTCCAGATAATAAGGACCCTACACCCCAACCTGGTAGCATGAGATACCTTCACCCTGCTGGCTTAGGGGAGAGATTGAAGGAGCCAGGGGAAAGATGGATTAGCCAGGGCAGAGGTGAAGTCAAGATCAAGCCCACAATCCTTGAGGTGGTCTTGCTTGACATTTTGCTTTGAGGTTCCTGCGTGCCCTGGATACAAGCCCGAGGTCTGCGGGACCCTTGAGCAGCAGCTGTCAGAATTGAGGAGATTTTAAATCTCTTAAAATTGAAACTCGCTGCAAGCTCCTTCTTTGGGAGAGGCGCCATCTTTAAAATCAATGCAGTCTCCCCCTGGGTGGGTGCAACTTGGCCTGCCCCGCGTACAGGTGGGCTCTGGGGAAGTGTCAGGCGTCTGCTGGGACACGTATGGGCAAAGGGTTATACAGGAAAAAGGGCCGCAGAAGGACGGTAATGAGGGTGCATTTATTTGACCTCCATTTCCATTGCATAGGTCAGAGGACTCTTTCAAGCAGTATTTCAGCGAGATGCCCTGGCTAGCTGTGCCATACGCTGATGAAGCCAGAAGATCACGCCTCAACCGGCTCTACGGCATACAAGGTAGGAAACACCTCAAGCCTGGCATGAAAATCACTCCTGCCCACTCCTCTCATTTCATTTTTTTCTTAAATGTCTCCTCTTTTTAAATAAAACAAGAAAACAGCAAAGCAAAGGGCCTTCGGCAGAGCTCTCTTCTCTGCAGACTAATGTTCCTACTGTAACCTGCCATCCTGTTAGCCAAAATGGAACTTCAAAAGTAACCTAATAATTCCTCCTGGAAATTTGGAGCCTTCCGGTCTTATGTTTTATCCCTAATTGATTTATTTATTTGTTTTGCTTTTCTTTAAGGTTTCCGTGTTGTTTTCTTACTCTTCTATGTGATGGGAACTCAGGCCATTGTTCTCTGTAGAGACTGAGGAAGATGGCATCTGATTTGCGGTAGTGACATAAGATTTGCATGTTTGATGTAAACCATGGCTTTGCGTCTACTCTTCCGGGTGTCAGTTTCAGAATTACACAGGCCTTGGCTGCTAAGAGCAGGAGGGAGAGAGGGATTGTGTGTGTATTTTTCAAGGTGTTCCAAAGACTTTGTGCACTCACAGGAGCTCTAAATGTAACTGATGTAATGCACTGACCCTGTAGTAAACAAAGGACAGCATTGATGTCTTGCCTAGAGGGTGTAGTACAGGGAAGGATAAATGGGGCTATTAGCTAGCAGGGAAGTTTTCAGTATTTATGCATGTTTCCTCCCTGTGAGTAGGGGACTGAAGGGATTGATTTATGATGGGAGATGAAAAGAACTAAGGATAATTTGGGTAAGTGATGGTTCAGGAGAAGTTGTTTGATGACAGCTTGCAAGTGTCTGAGAGATGCAAACACCAAGAAGGGAATGGAGTTGCCGAGGGTGGTCCAAGGTGCAGCTACGGGCCTGCCCTTACACAGGGTCTCTCAAGGCCTGACTCTGTTACGCTAAGTCCCCTTTACACCACTGTGGCAGCATCCATGGGCCATAAAGTGGGTGTAAATGTAATTTACCTAACCCTGACTGTCACGTCAACGCTATCCAAAGCTTTCTGAAAATCAGGAGAGAGTAAATAATTGGCTCTTTGCATCTGCACCAACAGTTATTCTGTTTAACAAAATAATCAGTTCTGTCTGGTCTGGCCTGCCTTTCCCAAATCTATGCTGGCTTTCACGTTTCCAAACCATACATTATAAACTGCCCCAAATGTCCCTCTTTTGAGCTTTGCATACATACCGAGGCAGAATCTTGCCTGTAGAAGTTAAGTTATCCTTTGCAGACACTTTGGGACTATACCATCCCTGGATTTTTTTTTGTCCTTTGTTACTTCCCCAGGATCGAGATAATAGTTGAATGGTTTAACTGTTTCATCCTTGGCCTTTGCAGGTGTAACCCACCTCTCCCAGTGTCCTGGCCAAATGATTGCCTCCCGCTCTGTTACCTCAGTCTCTCCTCCAGCTTATCCTCATTAGTAAACACAAGCACATCCTGGAGGGATGTGGTGTTAAAATCTTCTTTGTCAAATGTGGATGTGAAGGAACTACTGCTACAGCTACCAACAGTTTATTCCTCTGCTGCCTTATCATTGACTTTTCTGGGTTGGTCTTGTTTTCCAGACCTCTGGTATAGTTTAAAAGTCATGTTGTTCATCACTGATATCCCTAGCTATATTTGCTGCTGTGTTTCCATTTTACTCTTTGAACGCCCCCTTGACATTCCCTCTGTTTCACATAAAACTCTGACAATGCTGCATTGCTCCCGGTAGTGCTGAGGAGCTCTGTGTTTGCTCTCTCTGATTCTTGTTAGTTAGTCATACCTCTGTTTTAGAACTCTGTAGGGGCCAGCGAGAAACCTATCAGTATAACCCTTAGCAGCCCTGCCTTGTCCCTCTTCATCCCAGAAGAAGGGAAGCCTGGTATGGCCCTTTTTGAGGGATTGCAAGTATGTCTGATAGCAGGTACCAGGCATCTGCACAGCGTAGTGTTTGTGTTTGTTTCACAAGCCTTTGATGGCCTCAGGAGCCCATTCGCAGAGCTGAAATAATACAAGATCTTGTCTTCTCAAACTCATTCAGTTCCTGAGTGGAGGAATGCAGCGAGATGACCAGATCTCTTGTTATTTTGCTGCCATAACTGGCTCCCTTTGGCATTGAGGAAGCCAGGAAAAAATGTAAATACAAATACTGAGTTATTGGGCTTTTATTTGGGTTTCCCTGAATGCCTTTCTCCTAGTGTGGAGTCAGGTGGGTGAACCATTCCCACCTATACTAACTTGCTTGGGCATCCAGCACTATTTATCTTGAGATTTATTCATTTTTTGCATTGTGGCTGTTCAGAAATAATTCCCCATTGTGTGCACCATTCCCAAGCTTCATGTAAATTGCCTCCTTCAGTTCACTCTTCCTACGGAACGAGAAGCAGCGATGAATTTTATGAACAAATGGGGATTTTCTCTTACTAATTTTTATTTAGAGAGAGGTTTTGGATTGTTAGAAATCCCCACTGATCCCCTCAAATCTCCTTTGGATTGGCAGTGATTATGGGAGATGCTGCTTTCCTTAAAAATCTGTCTGTCCATCTATCTAGGTTTACCAGGTTGCCCATCACCCTGGTATCTGAGAGCCTTTCGCAAGAAGCGAACACAAAAATCTCTCTCTTCCTGCCGAGTTGGGCAGGAACAATTTTAAAGTTATTGTAGGGAAACGTGTCCCTTTCTGGACTCAGGAAAGCAAAAACCCTGCTAGTCGCAACAGATGGGATAGCAGGTCTAACTTCTTTTTTCCTTTCAAAACAAAAAACAAAACAAAACAAGCACTGCTGTAAATGCTTCGCTTAGTTTATCTATGGGACACAGAACTTTGCTTCTGATAATCACAAATCCATAACTAATAGATGTTAAAAAAAACCCCAGATTCTCTTGCCAGTCATCTTAGAATAAGAATATTATCAGATGTGGTAACAGAAAATTCTGTCACTGAGTTTTTGTAAAATGTTAGTCACGTGGGAAAAAACCCTTTTCTAGTGGGTAAAATCTAATTGATGAGTCCAATCTGTCCTATTCTTAATCTAAACTTTTATAAGACACTTATCACCATCGCCCCTGATTTCATGATTGTACCTTCAAAGGAATGCATCCGATAAAGTGAGCTGTAGCTCACAAAAGCTTATGCTCAAATAAATTGGTTAGTCTCTAAGGTGCCACAAGTCCTCCTTTTCTTTTTGTGGACACAGACTAACACGGCTGCCACTCTGAAACCTGTTAATAAAGTCTGGCTTTATCACAGCCAAAGGAATTGACAAAAAGTTGTTCTGGGAACTAAAAGAGGATCTGATGGTATGTGTGTGAGGGATGTATAACACAGGGGTTAGCAGGTGTGAAATAAGTTTGCTTTTGAGTTTATATGCCGAAGACGCTGACCTGGATACCACAGGCCTGTATCTCTGCAGATAGGATATGACTGCCATAGGATTGTGATGGTGTCAAGTTGTGCTGGGCAAGGTGTTAAATTCTCTTTTCCTCCGTGTCCCCTCCCCCACAGTTGCTCTGTGAGCTTTGTGACACACTAGCTAGGGGAAGCTGTCAGTTAAGAACTGGGGAAGACCTGAGAACCAGGTGAAAATATGCTGTGTTTTAAGCAGGGCAATAAAAGCACCACTCCAAGCGGGAGAGAGGAAATAAAAGTTCTTGTGAATTGTCCGAGTTGAGCAGCCATGCAGTGGGTCAGTCCTGTGGGAGGGAGATTACTGCCCTTTGCAGACTGAAGGGCCTCCACACAGAGACAGGACACTGCTGGAGATGGACTGTCCTTGATGAGTTTGCTTTAATTCTCTCCCTCTTCTGCCATCCTTCATAGAGGGTCTCTTCAGTCTTAACCAGAAGTGCGGCTTTCTGGGGGGGGTTTTAGCTCCCAGGGGCCAGTTGTTGCTGGCTGAGGAATACCTGGAGCCTGCAGTCAGTGTGTTTTTGGGAAAACTTTATTAAGTTTTATTTATGAAGTTACAATAAAATGTGAACATATTAAATCGCACATGACTTGTTACTGATTCAGGATCAGGTTAATAGTCAAAGAACCTGGGTAAGGATTCAGGCTGGGAAGCTCTCCTTCTCTGAGCACACTAAAAAGGGTGACGAAGGTTCCCTTTTTTTGGTGCTTCTCTTGTGTACACACCTTGTGTGAAAGCGTTTCTATTACACGGACAGTCCATATTTGACTATGCCACAATTCCATTGGAGGAGAAGTCTGTTTTCCAATAATGAGCAATACGAGGTCTTGCTGCTAACAATAACAAATAAATTAATTTGTCATTCTGCTTACAATGTAGCTCCCTCACTGGAGCATTACATGAACCGGTCAGGGGATGTCGAGGGGAAGCTGGATAAAATGAATCTGTTTAATAGTTTCCTCCCAAAACTGACTAATTCCTGGAAACAACCATCACAAGTGCAAGTGTGTTCCCCTCTCCCCGCAACCCATCCAATACAGCACCTCCCTAGTGGCAAAAATATGAAGAATCTTAACAGGCATCAAATACCATCTGTACAGTTACTTTTACACATATTCTTTATGAGCTACCCAAACTGAAGATGTCGATCCCCTTTCCTTTCCCACATAGAGACTAACTCATCCCGATCAATTTCTTTGTCCAAATCACTCTCCCATCTTTCATTCTGGGTTGTTTTCTCATCACCATCTTTTTTCAGTCAAAATTGTCTGTCTCAGAAACCTTTTGTTCCAGCTTGCTCCTTTGTCAACTCCTCAGACGATGTTACAGATCTAGCTAAGAGCCGTTCGGTATCCAGAGATCACAATAAAATGTTTGACTTGTAAGTATTGAAAATATGGTACCTTGTTATTGTTTACGTCGTTACCTGTCTCTCAGTATGATTTTGAATCTGGACCCAGGAGCAGATGTCTGGATTGAATAGTCTCAGCTCTTACCCACAATGAATAGTCACATACGGGATATTTCTTAGGGATGAATTCCTGATTGCTAATGAAAGTAGCAAAGGGACAGGGCTCGGCAGCAGGAATATACCAAAGCTGTCACAGTGGTCTGGATGAATGGGTGTGACCTACATTTCTTTTTCACCCAACAATTACTATGACTAGCTATATTTGGGCTCTGGTCTTGTCAAACTGAATCACTGTGTATTTTAGACTTGTTAAAGGGACACTGTCAGATTGAAAATCCAGAAATCCCCTTGTGTGTTTACCTGAAAACAGTAACACTGAAACAATTTATTCTTTAAATTAGGCCCTGATTTTCTGGGTGTAGTCTTACACTTGCAGGTAATTCGGTTCATAGCACTTGGATATCTTGCTATCTGATCATGCCTGGAAATCAAGTGGAGGTCTAAATGCTATGAGCAGTGCACACACATTGTCTGCAGATGCAGAATTATGCCATTAAAATGAGGCCAACAGTCAAAATCAGGCCCTTAGATTTCCCTGGTCAGCAGAGCTAATGTGAGATCTTTACCTTTGTATAAAGGGAATCTCAGAGAGGAGATTAAGTAACTTGCCCAAGGTCACACAGAAATGTCTGTGGCAGAGCTGGGAATTGAATCCAGTAAGTGTCTTAACACAGGACATGCGCCTGGGAGTCTCTCAGCAGTGTCACATGGATCTGGAGGAGGAGATCAAAGTGCAGAGCAAGTTGGGGTGGGATTGGAATTCTAAGGAGATAAAGGTCCCAGTCCTGTGAGATGTGTCACATCCTCTGTGTCTGTTGACGTCACTGGTCAGGGTATTCTCCTTCTGACAGCTTAAGGCTCAAAGTGAGTTTCCCAGTTCCTCGCTCGCTTTCTGACCTGACCCTCTGCAGCTATCTCAAATGCCATCAGGTGATGAATAAACCCTTCTGTGATTCAAATAATTTTCTTGGCATAACCTTGGGATTTGTAACTCATCCACCAAGCTAGGTTAATGTGCTGTTCTTCCTGCTAACCTAGGGTGTACAGCCTTAGTATGTATAAAGGAATTTAAAGCTGCGCTGTCTAGGGCTGGAATGAGGGGAATGTAATTGCTCGCTGGGGTTTGCAGGCAAATGTTGAACAGACAAATGTCCATGGATTTCATAGTGAAATGCTTAGAATGCAAAGATGTGTGAGTAGCCTGCAGTTTTCCATATGTGTGCATGCAGGTCCAGGAGTGCGGCAGTAACTTCACTTGCTTTCCGCTACTCTGAAAATGGTTCTGGGAAGTCTTTGGAACAAGACTCCTGGGCTGAAATGCACGAGACCCGGCTGGGAGCGTTTGACTCGTCTGAATTTGCCAATTCTAATTTACAGGAGGTTGCTGGGTGTGGGAGGAGCAAGACACTCAATAGCGAATAGATCAATGCAAGAGTGGTGAGAACCAGACACCAAAATGCTGGCTCCTTGACTCTTAGCAGCCCTGATATTAAATTGTCTCTGTCCTTCCCTGTTTCTCTCTCTTGGGAGACAAAGAAGAAACATTTTTCCAGATGAGAGTGCCAGTGTTGGGTTATTTGTGAAGCCTTTTGAATTTCCAGAACCTAACGTTTCAGCTCCCGTCCACTCTGTCTTAGACAGGTCGAGATGGGCACCTGAAGCAGCCATGCGTTGCTCAGAGAGATCACTGAGCCTGCAGGTCTCCTCCTCCTCTGTCACTAGACAGGTTTGTACAGTGGCTGTTCCTTCCTCAGGCTTCCCAAGTGGAGAGACCTCCCCCCACCCTCTTTTCATTGAGTCCCAGCTGCTGGTGGTTCCTGTTGTTTTGGTAGCTGGCCTCTTCTCATTCCTGAATGGCTCCATTGCTCAAACCTTGCACTCTCATTTGAACAATAATCTCTTCCCCCGGCTGTCCGCTCAGCTCTCCCGGCTGTCCAGGGAAATGGAGCAGCAGGGCACAATCTGCAGCAGCATTTTCTTCAGCTTCTTGGAAGCTTATTAGCTGCTTTCCAACCCAGCAAATGGAGCTCGAACTGTAGGGGTCCCTCGTGTGTTTGAATGGGATGTTCTGGCCACTTCAGCCATGCCTTGGGCTTCCTCATGCAAAAAGATACCTGCCTTGATCTGCAAGCCAACTACAAGGAGTCGTTCGTGGAACCTGTCTGGTCTGTGTAAGTTTCAGTGGTACCAAGACTGTGGGTCACATCCTCAGCTGATGTAGATTGCCATAGTTCTACTGCAGTCAATGGACCTAGGCTGATTTATCCCAGCTCCGGTAGCCTTGGTACCACTGAAACTTACGCAGACTGAACAGTCATCTGGTTCATTGGGCAGCCATAAAAATCAAGGCAGTGAACGCTACAGGTCCTGTTGCTTCAAGGATCCGAGCATTAACATTCAAATGTGGAGCCAAAACTCAGGGCTCTTCTGGGACTGGGGGAGGTTAGGCCAAATGACGGCTATGGCCATGTCTACACTACAAAGTTTTACCAACACAAGTTACGTCGATCTAAAGCTGCCATGGTTAGTACATCGCTTGTGTGCGTACATACTTGGCTCCTTGCATCAGCACTGCACATGCTCACCAGGAGCGCTTGCGTCAATGCACAGTGCAGTGCACTATGGGTAGGTGTCCCAGTGTGCAGCCTGCCTCCAGCCAGCACACTCTCTTTTGGGAAGTCTTGGAAAATCATGGTGGAGCAGAAACCAGTTGTACATGGGTGACTAGGCGCAAAGGGTCAACTTCCCAGGGGGCAACTATCTCCATCCCATAATATCCTCTATATCCCAGAATTTTTGTGCCTTATTAAAAAATCCCATGAACCCGCACAGCCTTCCTCGCTGTCTGTCATCTTTAACAGAAGCATGGAGCCTGCCCTGCTCTTCCCTATTGTCATAAGCATTGCAAGAATAGCACACACGATCCTCCGGTATTTGCAGCGCCATAAGAGGAACTGAATCAGCAGGGAGCATGATGACTTCTTGGCGGACAGATTGCTGGGGACATGGCAAGAACCAATTCAAAGGTGTTGGTGGCATTCCTGGAGCAGCTGCAGGTGGTGGAATGCAGCTTTTGGGCCTGAGAAACGTTATGATGTGGTGGGATCACATCCTAATGCAGACTTGGTATGATGAGCAGTGGCTGCAGAACTTTGGGAATGCACAAAGCAACGTTCCTGGATCTGTGTGCTGAGCTCTTCCTAGCCCTCCAACACAGGGACACCAGAATGAGAACTGCGCTGACAGAGGAGAAGCAAGTGGTGATTACGCTGTGACAACGTGCAATGCCAGATTGCTACCGGTCAGTGGGAAATCATCTTGGGGTTGGAAAATCCGCGGTGGGAGCTGTTGTCACACAAGGGTGCAGGGACGGTGACCAACTTCTGCTACGCAGGACGGTGCCTCTCTGGGGTGTGCAGGACAGAGCGGAAGGCTTTGCAGCAGTGGGGTTCTTGAACTGCAGTGGAGCAACAGTCAGCACGTGTCCCTCTTCTGGCACCAGACCATTTTGCCAGAGTGCATCAACAGAAAGAGGCCTGTGAATCGGGTTCCTCAGAGGTATCCATGGTGGTCTGCAGGGCGGGGCGGGGGGAAGGGGGGTCTCCGCCAAATATGGAATAAGCTCTTTGTAAAAGGCAGGTCTGCAGCTCAGCACCAGATTGACTATTCACTACCCAGGCCTTCAGATATGCCTGATGCAGTTCCTTGGCTTTTACGCGGTACTGCTGCTGATGCCTGTCGTACCCTTCTCCTGCATGCCCCATGCAATGTTCTAGGAGATGTCCACATTTCTACAGCTGGGCCATAGCTGTGCTTGCTCAGCCTCTTCTCCCCTCTGGCCCAGGAGATCCAGTATCTCCGCTCTGCTCCAAGCCGGGGCGTATAGCCAGCAGGGTCAGCCGAGCAGTTTCATACAACAATGGAGAGCTGCTGGATGTGCTCGCCAAGCTGGACGATCATGGTTCTGGTCTCTGTGGTCCCTGAGCCATGGAGTTCACAACTCTGTGCACAGCAGTCAGTGTTGGGCATGGTGGGACAGCTGCTGGAGGACTGTTAAGGTTGACATAAGTAATGCACTGTCTACACTCCCGCTGCATTGACCTCAGTACATCTACCAGGGCTCAATGCCACTGGGGGAAGTGGTGTTACTATGTCGGCGTAATGGGGCGCTTACAGTGGTGGGAGACAAATTTAAGTGTAGACACGTGCACATCTAGGTCGACACAAGGCAGCTTACATCAACCTGACTTCGTAGTGTTGACCAGGCTTATGTCTATGCTTTAAGTGGTACAGCAGCATAGCTGCAGTGCTGTAGGCTTCAGTGTAGACACTCAGGACAGTGATGAGAGGGTTTTTTGCTGTAGTTAAATCTACCCCCCCAAGAGGCAGTGGCTAGATTGACAGAAGAATTCTTTGTCAACCTAGCACTGTCTCCACCGTGTGGTTAGATTGGCTTAACTATGTCTCTCTGGGGTGTGGAGTTTTCATACCCCTGAAAGATATAGTTTAGCCAGTAACTTAGTCAAGGTAGCAAGTAACTGAGGAACGTGCCTGTTTTCTATTTAAAGGCATTTGAGGAACTCAGGGCTGTTATGTTTAACAGGGCGCTTCCCTGCTAGCAGAAATGAATAGTTGTAGTTAAAGATTGGTGGTTGTGATCAGGTTTTGGGGTTTTTTTTTAAGCTGTTGGTGTTGAAATGTGCTGAATTCACAGACCTGAAGACTGAAGTTCTCAGACAGATCAGGTGCAACACGGGCAGTGCTGAGTGAAACAAGCTTCTCCATAATGGCCTGGGCTCTTCAGTCTCTGGGGCGTCTCTGTTAGTATTTGGGGGCTAGTTGGGAGGGTGAATCTTATGAAGTGCTGGAGTGAGACCTTGGAACTCAGATCACTGAACAACAGTCAGGTAGTAACAACTTCCAGTCACTACCACTCTGGGCTGGATTTGAATTGGCGATTTGCACCAAATCTCTAGTATGACTCCTTTTACTTCACTTTGTTTTACACTGGGGTGAATTTGGCCCTTGGAGGTCAAAGGCTCTGTATTGTACTGCCAATCCTCCCAGCCAGCCAGCCTTCTGTTTTTTCAATTAAGATGCATTTTTTGATCATTTGTCCTGGATCATTAAGACTGAACTAAATCCAGCCCTTTGTAAAAAGACAGAAGTCCATTGAATGTCCTGAAGTTGCACCGGCTTCCACCAGGGCTGAAACTGGTCTAAATCCAACCTCTGTTTGAATTTCTGACAATGAGCCTGTTTGCAAATATCACTCGCAGATAGGGATTCCAGTCCTATACCAAAACATAGCCTTGTGCCGATAAACACTCGGAGTCGATATACCAGGTGTATGCAGACACTTTAAAATGCCCCACTGAATAAAACATTTGCCTAGACTTTGTAGAAGGGCAAAGCCCAGTTGGACTTGAGTGAGCAGTTCAGCACAGCAGGGGGCACAGCGCTCTTTGCCGTGGGGACTAGAAGCAGAACTTGCCTTTATTTTTATAGGACTTCTGTAGGAATGAAATATGTGCTCGTAACCTCCAGGAAGACTGTTCTTTAACACATCTGCTTCAGCCAGGCAGGATGAATTAAAATATCTATAAAGCTGCATCCACAGCAACTTAAGTGCACTAATCCTTGGGAGAAAAAAAATCTGTTAACAATTGTCAGGAGGTTTTTTTACTTTATTTTCCAAGTGCTTGCTTTAATAGACTTCCCACCAGCCTTTCCCTGTAAGACTGGCCTTTCCCAAGTATACAGTTGTGTAGACAATCATACACCTTTACCTTGGCACCAGAACCTTCCCTCCCTCATCCCCCAAACTACCGTCATGATTAGCAGGATCCCATATTGGTTCCAGAACGTTGGGACATTCTTGATGCAGCTCTGTTGGCTTCCAGGAAATGTCTGTGATCAAGGATGAATCTGGCTGGGTTGTGTGGCTATATACATTTATCGGACCCTCCCACTTTCCCTGATGTAGGGAAGTGTGTGTATTCTCCCCACTCCCCAAGGTAAGAATTGCTCAAAGGAGTAACGTGATATCAATCCTGTAGGAGGAGGAACAGCCAATCAAAGTTCTGCTTCTGCACTGTTGGAGTTCAATAAGGCATTTTGCCATTGATTTCAGTGAAGAGCAGGACTGGGTCCCAGGTTTCCTGCCACAGAGATTTGCAGGCCAGCACCAGTGTGTTAGGGGATCTCCCTTCCCTCCTGTTTTTGCAGCCATGCTATTCTGTTGCAAGCTGATGCCTTTTTCATCCTGAGGTGACTTTCAAAGAGCAAAGCATACTGCCAATGACTATACTTCTCTTAGCTTGGGATACTACTGCTTCAGCAAAATACCACCTGTTCAGCTTGAGTTTGGTCTTTGAGACTTTGGAAACTGACACTGGGGGGGGGGGGGGGGGGGGAGTGAGGAGGAAAGTATAATTTTGATCTTGGGCCAAGGTCATCAAGTGTCAAGAGACTAGTCTCAGCCTTACATCGGAGAAGGCTGGAAAGCAGCAGGGAGCATTTCAGGACTGCATTACGCCTCCTTACATTTCAGTGAGGTTGATCAGGCTGCATGGAACGTAGAGACCCAGTGAGGTGAGTTTCAGGTTTCATTGTGAAAGTTTCACCCAGTTTGGGTGTGGAACTAAAAAGGGCTGTGAAATGAGCCCAGCGCTGCGTAAATTACTCAGGACAGAGCCGTGGGAAGGGAAGCTGGGCCCCTGCAAGATTGATAATAACACTCTCCTGATAGTGTTTGTGGCTGTGGCCAAGAAGGAACTCTTCCCACCCAAGGGGGAATCTGTGTTTCCTTTCACTGCAGTCACACCCAGCTCGTAAATCACAGTCTGCCAAAACAATGCCTGAGAGCAGGGAAAGCAGAGAGTTGCACAGCCTGTTTCTGTAACACAGTGACAGTTCTCAGCCTTCACTCTGGGAATTCTTACCATCATTCTGTCAGCCTCTTCATGAGACCTGTGGTTCCGCCCCTTCCCCCAATAAAACACTTTCCCATCAGGCTCAGAAAGGGGCTGCGGCCACATGTTGGAAAGGATATCATCTCACTCCCCCATGCTTGCAGCACTGGGACTCAATCCTGCAAAGTGCTGAGCACCTGCCATCGCCATTAGCTTCAGTGGGAGTTGAGGGCATTCAGCGCCTGGTGAGACTGGTCCTTAGCAAGTGATAGGCACTTTCACTACCTCCAGAACCAGAGTCCCCAACAGTGAAATCAGTCTCCATACAAGTGATGCCTCCAGGATGAACTTTCAGCTCCCTCTGCTCCAAGGACCTAAAAGCAAAAGTGACTATAAACCGACACGATGCAGACTATGCAGAGCAGCCTAGTGCCACGGCCTGAGCAGAGCCAGCAGCATAAGTGATGCAAGTTACATTGGTTTTAACAGATTCCTTCAGTGTGTGGCAGTAATGCAGGAAAAGAAGATTTGGGGGAGGGGAGGGAGATGTTCTTTTAACCTTTTTAGCTATTGATTACCAAAGGTAGGCAGCTGGTGCCTAGAACCACTGCTTATAGGACCCAGTCCTCTCTCAGTTGCTGTGTGCTCCCTTGTCTGCTTGTTGAATCCACCATTCCTCTCCTAGACTGTGAGCTCTTTGGGGCAGAGGCTATCTTTTCCTTCTGTGTGGGCAGTGTGGGGCCTTTGGTGCTATGTGGGGCAAATAACCACGAATGCTGCTATGCAGGGTTTAAGTCTGCACAACAAGCAACTGTTGGAGGGAACCATGCGCAGCTGGAATTTAATGTGCAAGCCCATCAGGAGAGTATTTCGAATGGCCTCGTGGTCAGCTGTGGAATAATAAAATGTGAAATGATTGCCTGTGAAATGTATTTGTAATCCATGAAATAGTGAAAAGCTCTGGCTTCTCGCGCCTGTGAACTGCCCCTTCGATTCCAGGAGCTACCTAGATGTGCCATGTTGGGGTGGGGAATTGTGGGAGAGCGTTATGCTGGCCCTACATGAAGGAAGCCTTGCTCTGTAACAGCTGGGAAGCAGGTGGTGGCCTCAGACTGACTGTTGCCCTTTGCCTGTTCACTCTGCCCCACTGGAGCTGGGAGAGTGGCAGCGGGGAGACAATGGCCTGATGTGGAGGAAAAAAGAGTTAGGAAGAAGAGTCAGGGGATGGCTCTAAATAAATAGTTTCCCCTTTAAAAGCCTTGTCATGTACCTTCGTGCCCCACCTGTGCTGCTGCCATGTTTGGCACGGTGCTTTTGTCCCTGGTTCTCTTTAATTCTGGCCTCTGCTGGTGGGTCTCCTCTGCTACTGCATGTCCTTGTTAGCGAAGCTTTAGCGTGCACATCGCTGTTCCCTCTGCTGCGTTCCAGCTCCCCAGAGGCAAGGCCAGTGATAGAGGGCCCAAGCTAAGAAAGCGTCTGACATGGCATTAATAAGTACAAACAGTGCGCTCAGGCTTTATGAGCTGAAGTCCTTGCAGGACTGCTCTGCTTCACTGCAGGGGGCAGGAAGTGCGTTCTCTCCCTGCTCAGTGGGGATCCATAGTAAAAATCCTTATTAAGCTCATATATTTCCTGCTATGCAGCTGCTTCTCAGACATCAGGCCTTTTGTCACATTGTAAACGTCAGCAGCGTACATTACTGGGGCAAAGGCTGAAATTGCAAGAACGCAAGAGCATCTAAACCCAGTCGCGTGTGTGTTAGTTTGGAACGCAGCCGTAGTCTGTTACCACAACTGAACAGATTATCTTCAACCATCTTAAGGACTGTGACTTTCTGAGGCCTTGCAATGCCACTTATCCCAGAGCCTAGTTTGATAGCCGTTAATGGCCACTGAATTGTAAGGCTTTATAATGGAAACAATTGCACCCACCTTCCTCCATAGATACTGTGTAGGGCTGCTGTGCACAGCATGATCCTGTTGTGAGGTAACTCCCTTCTCTTCATGTGTCAGTATATTCGTGTCTGCATCTGTAATTTTCACTCCCTGCATCTGAAGAAGTAGGGGTTTTACCCACGAAAGCTTATGCTCAAATAAATCTGTTAGTTTTTAAGGTGCCACCGGACTCCTTGTTGTTTTTGTGGATACAGACTAACATGGATACCCCCTGATTCTTGACAGCATGATCATAACCCATTGAAGTCAATGGAAAGACTCCTGTGGATTTCTTTGGGCTGTGGATCAGGCCCTTAGCTGCCATAATCCACCCCAGAGGTGGTTGTATTTGAGTGGCAGCTCAACGGTTCCTGTACATAACGTATGTAGCACCGTTCACCCAAGGATCTGAAAGCACTTTACAAAGTGTAAAGAAGCCTGGCAGGAAAGATCCCTGTGTGGGATTTTTATCTGTCTTGCTGAGCAGTGACCAGATCCACCAAAGCTGTAATGACATGTGCCCAAATTCATGCGGTGAATCAGTGGCAGAGCTGAGGACAGAACCCTGCCTCCTAGCTTTCCTGCTTTGAGCGCTAGACTACACTCCCCTCGCAAGGTCAGAAATAGAACCCAGGAGTCCTGACCCCCAGGCTCTAGCCTGCACTCCCTCACTTTGAGAGCAAAAGGTGCTGTAGAAACATGAGATATTGTTTGTTTAACCACCAGAAAGACAGACATTAATACAAACTCTTGTCTCATAGCTCCCCAGCCCCCTTCCCTCCTCCCCATTTGGTTATTGCTGTGCCTGAGCCATCCCTTTGTTCTTCCTCTGCTGCAGGTATCCCCACGCTCATCGTCCTGGACGCCAAGGGAGATGTGATCACTCGGCAGGGGCGGGTGGAAGTGCTGAATGACACTGAATGCCGAGAGTTTCCCTGGCATCCCAAGCCTGTGCTGGAGCTGACTGACTCCAACGCCGTCCAGCTGAATGAGGGCCCGTGCCTCGTTCTTTTCGTAGGTATGGAGCACTGTTGATTTCTTTCTTTTTTTTAATTCCTTCACTACTTATTTGGGTTTCATCAGTTGCGGGGGGTGTCTCTTTGGAGGAGATATCACTGGGATGCTGTTCACCAACCCATTGATGTTCTCCTTGGCAATGGAGCTAGCGAGGTACTAGATATATAATTATAACACACACCTCCCATTGGTACTAGATATATAATTATAACACACACACACACACCCATACTTTTCCACAGTATGCATCTGATGAAGTGAGCTATAGCTCACAAAAGCTTATGCTCAAATAAATTCGTCAGTCTCTGAGGTGCCACAAGTACTCCTTTTCGTGTTTGTGAGTGTGTGAGAGAGAGAGCTGTACATGTGAGATGGGGTGTGCTGTGATGTATTTTGTACAAACAAACTCCAGCCCCCAGGGTATTATTTGTATCTTAACTTTATTACCTGCATGACGAAGCATGTAGAGGGTGCTCTTGGGTCACAGTATCCCAAAACAACTCCCATGGGTAATGACCGATGCATTTTGGTTTGATCTACCTCCGCTCAAAGCATTCAGACCACAAACCCGCTGGAACAATCAGGGTGGGGTGGAGTCACTGATCATAGCAAAAGCGACCAATTCTCTCCTCCTCTGGGGTAGAAATAAGAATGGCCACACTGGGTCAGACCAATGGTCCATCTAGCTCAGTATCCCATCTCTAACAGCAGCCGGTACCAGAGCTCCAGGGCGAATGTAAGGAACAGGACATTTTTGGAGAGATCCGCTCTGTCTTCCCCTTCCAGCTACTGGCACTCAGGTTTAGGGTCGCCCCAAGCATGGGGTTGCATCCCTGACCATTTTGGCTAATAGCCATTGTTGGACCTATCCTGCCTTATTGAGTAATTTGTGCACCCAATTATACTTGTGGCCATCACAACATCCCATGGCAATGAGTTCCACAAGTTAATTGTGCACTGTGTGAAAAAATATTTCCTCTTGTTTGTATTAAACCTGCTGCCTATTAATTTCATCAGGTGACCCCTGGCTTTTGTATTGTGTAAAAGGGTAAATAACACTTCTATTCACTTTTTTCACTATACCATTCGTATTTTTATAGACCTCTATCATGTCCCCCCTTTTCTCAGCTGAACAGCCATAATCTTTTTAGTCCTTCCTTGTGCGGAAGCCACTCCATACCCTTGATGATCTTTGTTGCCCTTTTCTGAAACTTGTCCAGTTCCACTAAATCTTTTTGGAGATGGGGCGACCAGAACTGCCCACAGTATTCAAGGTGTGGGTGCGCCATGGATCTGTATAGTGGCATTATGATATTTTCTCTCTCATCCCTAATTGAAGTGTAGTGTTGTAGTTATGCTGTGGGATGGCTGTATCCAGGGACAAGGAGGAATTAGAGGGAGTTCCCTGCCTCTTCCCATGCCCTTTGTCATGGACAGCACACTTTTCCATAGCATTCATAATATGGGTTTTGTATCTTCATTTTTTTTCCTTTTCAGCCTTGCTTTTGACCCTGATTATTTATTCAGTGGAACCCAGCATGGGATATGAACGCAGAGTGAAAACCCCTCTGCCCCCTGCTCTTTTTCCTGCCCCCTCGCTGGAAGGAAAAGCTTGATGGGCTCTGTGTGAGTGAGGCTGTCAGTGCACAGAAACACACCTGGGAAAAGTTGTTTTTATCTTGCTCTGAGTAAAGTTTTTCTAACATCTGTCTGCAAACAATCTGTGGGGAGGAGACTCCCTGATGGAGATCGGGAGCTCGGCGTGAAGTGTTAGGGGATGCTCCTAGATGTGATTTCCCCCACCCACCATGGGACAGACTAACCCCACCGTGCTATTGCAATGTCATGCCACAAACCTACAGTGGGGCAGGCGGCTCTGTGTGGCACTGCACATAATCACTATTGAACCCCCTGATTATCCTTACAGGATGCAAGAGTGCCAGGTGGAAATTGAAGCTGGTTAGCCGGCTTCAGAGCAGACAGAGATCCTAAATCCAACCCACTGAATTTTCTAATTTGACTGAAGAAGTGTTTTTTTACACACGAAAGCTTATGCCCAAATAAATCTGTTAGTTTTTAAGGTGCGACCGGACTCCTCTTTGTCTTTCTAATAGAACTGAATCTTCTTCGTCTCCAGGTATTGCCTAGACCAGTGGATTTCAACTTTTTTACCATTGTGGGCCACATATGCAGCTTTCTGTGTTCTGTGGGCCACATCCACACAATATATCTACACTACCTGTATGGATGTCACTTGGACCGCAGCTGTGTGCTGGCTGGGTGGGCTGAGGTTGCCACGCACAATGCAGTTGTTGCTCCAGCAGTTCCAGGGAAGAGGTGGCATTTACAGAGACTTCCTATGTCCTTTCACATACCCAGCATTTTAGGAGCAGTTTGTGCTCTGTTTAATGAATACTCTGCTAACACTCTCTAACCAAGCCTCTCCAGACACTCTGAACACTCATTAAGTGTCACAGCCGTCCTGAAAAGCAGGAAATTAACTCTACATTTTACAGACGGATAAATGGAGCAAAGAACAGCGAAGAGATTTGACCGAGGACACAGAGCAAGTCAGTGGCATCGTTAGGAAAAGAACCCTGGAGTCATTGTTCCCTCAGCGCCTGGCTCCAGTCACTAGACGCCCTCTTTCTGTATGTCCCCAAGTCAGTTAGATTCACCAGTGTTTTGAAACTGAGACGCCCTCATTTGCGGGCATCTGGATAGCAGTGACTGCACTTTGTTTTATGGTCCTATAGCTCAGTGCTTCAACTCTGGAGGAGGGTGATACCCCCTAAATAATGGGAGCCTCTGAGCAGCTTCAGGCTCTGGAGAAAGGGCTGGGATCTCTAGGTCTTTGGGGAGGGGTTCTAGGCTGCAGCATTTGGTTCAATGGAGCATCAGTTATGAATAACTGACAAGTTTATGGAGTAGGTCAGCCGCAGCACAGAGAGCTGAGTTGGCATTTAGCCAGTAGAGTTTGTGTAGAAAATCAATCACAGTCCACCCCCATTGCTCTCTCTCACATAGAGAGACTGCAGATAATAGCTCTAGAAGCTGTTTGCTGTTTAAACAAGCCAGGGAATGGGGGGTGGGAGCAGAGAAGCTGTGTCTGGTGGGCCATGTCTCTGTTCAAGGGCAGACAGAGCTCCCTGCTGCGGTGGGGTGGGAGTTCTCTCAGCATCACCTCCTGCCTGTTTCAAAGCAGCTGGAGGGTCGGTCTTGTGCTGGCAGCAGGGTAGTCTGCTCCGCTGAGAGCTCGGCGGTGGCACCGTTACCAAGAGGCATGTCCGGGGGCGTTTATGGTGGGGCTGTTTTTTCCTATGTTTTGATACTGAAAGCTGCCCCGCATTGAGATCTTTTTGTCTAGTTGCTGCGCAAGGACGCGTTGTCTCTCTTCCTTCCAACCAAGCATTAGCACTTCATTTGTGGCTGGTGTTGGATTGATGTTCTCATCCTTTTCCACTGTACCTCTGCCAAAATCACAGCTCATTCCATAGGGCTGCTGCTGTAGAGACTTGCAAGTGCCTGAGCAGTCATCCCAAGGTGGAGAGATGGGTGTAGGGGGGGACAGGCAGCGTCAGATCAGCGTGCTCTCTGGTCTTCAACTGGCTGACCAGCTTCTCGGTGTGTGTTTGGCCCTGCGCTTCAGGGGAGCAAATGCTGCAATGTTTTAGGAGCAGGAGCTGCTCCGCCGTTAGGATTTATTTCCCAGGCTCATATGAAAGTACGTTTCAGCTGCTCCCTGATTGCTACAAGGCCACGCTGGCTTTGAAGTTGCTGCCATGCGTTCTGGCTCCTGTTTTCTCTGTGGAATAAAGCCTCCTGTAACATGGTGTCTTTGGATCCATTTGATTGTAACCTCCCTCTTGTGTTGCCTTTCTCTCTCCCGCTGCCCGTGCCCTGCAGATTCGGAGGATGACGGGGAGTCGGAGGCAGCTAAACAACTGATTCAGCCGATAGCAGAAAAAATCATTGCCAAGTACAAAGCCAAAGACGAGGAGGCGCCGCTGCTGTTCTTTGTGGCAGGAGAGGTAAGAGGGAGAGGAACTTCCTTGGCTTTATTTCTTCTGCTTTTTAAATTAAGGGCCCAATTCTTCAGCTCTTAGACCTGCAATTCCTGGGAGGCCAGGAGTTCTGTGTGGGGCAGGCCTGCAGGACCAGGCTTTTTATCAGCTACACAAGCATCTGCTTCTCTTTGGAAAGTAATTTGGGGGCTTCCTGCACGTCTTGTGAAGAGTGAGCTGACCTCCCACCCACCCTGGAGCACCTGCCCCCAAGGATCTCCTGGCACTGTACAGACATGAATGAATACACAAATGTAGTACCTGTCCCCATTGTACAGATGAGTAAACTGGGGCACAGAAATGCTGTGACCTGTGAAAGATCACAGAGAGAGCCTGGTACAGAACCCAGGAATCCTGGCTCCCAGCACCCCGGCTCTAACCACTAGACTCTGGTTTTTAATAAACCAATCAAAATAGTGTTTTGGGAACACAAACTTCCCAGCTTCAGGCCTCTATTCGATAAAACTCAAACAAACCCCAGACATTTCCAAGTAGCCAAAGGGAGCGTGCCACTCCTAGCATTCTTTAAATGCTTTGCCCTTAAGACAAATGGGGAAGTGGGGTTGGCAGGATCGCCGCAACAGCAGGGGTTGTTGGCTTTGAAACTCCTCTTGTGCCAGTTTTCTTCTTGACTATCAAATGAGGCCTGTGGTAACATAACATGGCTTGGGGCTGACTGCATGAACAGGTTACTTGTATTCCGATGACAGCCCGGGGGCTAGGGCAGAATTTTGAGGACAGAATCAAGGGTTTTCTAGATTCTCTGGTGGTGTTTAACTGATTGGAGACACTCAATGCAAGACTCTGGTGTGACTTGTCCATTCTTGACTTTCAAGCCGCATGAGACTGTGCAGTAATCTCCCAAGCAGAGAGAAAGAGACCCTTCCCTGGAGACATCGATAGACAGGACAGAGCTCTAGCAAATAGGCAGAGGGGAACAGTCTTACTGTGCTTTTCAGCAGCGTGGCTAGCTGGGAGCTGACAGGAGCTCTCCATTTCTCATTTATATGGGTCACTACTGCCTTTGCCCTTGCTGGATGAGGACTGGATGCAATCAGCGTGCACTCTCCCTCTGTCTGTGGGGTGTGGAAGGGAGCAGGGGGAGTAGAGGTTGCCACCCACTGTGAGGAGTAGAGACCACACCGCTGGTACTGAGGGAATTCAGAGCCCGCATCTCAATGACTGGACTAAAGACGTAACATTTACAGGCTTCCCCTGATGGGGAGGGAGTGTTTGAATCTGAGAGTGATGTCACGTTGTCCATAGCCCTGCATCTCCCCACCCAGACTGCGCTGCTCTGGGGACTCAGTGCCCTGAGAGGAGATGCCCAGGGAGATGGTGCTTTAACTGGGAGAGGAAGCTGAGAGGCACTTTTTAATTGTGCTGTCTGTTTGCACCCCCCGCAGCCACTCAGAAAACTTACATGGCGGGCTAATCAGGCATAGGGCAGGCCGGGGGTGTGTGTGAAATGCATTGCTCAGCACATCCCTTTGGAGCATGGAGCCAAACTGGCCCATTTCTGTTGAACGTGGCCCTGTAACGAAGTGTGCTCTAGTGGCCTCTAATTGGAGGCATTCCTGCGCAAGATTTATCGAGAGCTCCCAAGTGGAGCCGACAGCCCCGTGATGGATGTGTCTCTGCGGTCCAGCTTCTGTCTGTCTAGAGAAGGGGCAGTGAGCGTGCTCCTGGTGTCCTGGAGGGAAGCGCTGCCTCCCTGGCTCTGCAGCGCGCCTGGAGCCGCAAGGACAGGCGGGTGTTGTGTCCAGAGGTGCCCCTGCTGTTCAGAGGCTTTGCAGATGGTACCTCTGGCTGGCTGAGTACCATGTGTACTGGCAGCCTGCTATGTGCTCCATCACATGCTGCAACAGCCTCGCTGGCAGCGGGGAGGGTGTATTCTCTTGGTTTCTGCTCAGTGTTGTGTTGTCAGTGCATTGTGCTTCCCCCGGTGCTGGGTGCAAGAGGTCTGTAGATCACATCTTGGAGACTCCAGGGCTACACTAGGTTTCCCTTTACACCCTCTCCACAGCTCTGCATGGCAGGTGACCATCAGTCCTCTGGCTGAGTTGGTCAAATGTGATTCCTTCCTCAGCTGGCCAGAGAGGTTTCTGCAGGGGAATGCAAAGCAAAGACCCTCCCTCTTCCTGGCCCTGCTCCATGGACTGAGCAGGCTGCCTCGGATGTTCTCTCATGGTCCTGAAAATGAACGTAGGCAACTGGGGACTCCAGGAGATTAGTGTGTCTCCAGCTTTCTGTCGGGCTCTGAGCTGGGTGACTCCTGGGCTCTGCGTAGTCCTCTATCAGGGCTGGCACTGAAGGAGAATGCATTGGAAGTCTCCGGGTCACCTCTTGAATGTTAGAAACTGGTCAGCTGGTGTAGATCTAAAAAGAACTGACCTGAACCTTCCCCGGAGACTGACAGGAGCCCGGGAAGGCGGGGGAGAACCAGGCTCCTTTCCCTGATCCCACTTGTATTTCACTTCCTTGCACCTTTGTGGGCACGTCTAGAAGTGGAAGTGCCGAAATACAGCAGCAGAGGCAGGACGCCCCACAACTCCTAGGAGAGTCTGCGCACGGGACATGCAGCTGCATTTTTGGCTGCTGGATGGAACTCTTGGAGGCTCCGAACTCTTGGAGGTTTGCTGGTTGCTGTTTCTAATACTAAGTCCCTCTGTATTTATTGCACAGACAGGAAACTTGGCAGGGCAGGCAAAGAGATGAACAAATGCAAACCAGCATTTTCTTTCAGTCCTTGCTGGCTGCCAGGTATGTCTGACCCCATTCAACAATCCCCTGGCATAGTGCAGCGTGCAGAGGTGCTCTTTTAGGGCCCTATTTTATTGCTGCACCCCAGCAGCACCGAGGGGAGGTTGGAATCAATAGTTAAATCTTATTCCCTGGTGAGCTGGCAGCTGACCAAAGCAATTGCTGCAGGGCCAGCACTGACTGGCCCCAATCAGCTCCCCTCTGAGCCAGGCTAGCCTTTTTAGAACAGTCTGTACTGCAGATACGGGCTTGGTTTCATGGAGTGCCCTGCTCTGTCTGTGCAGAGGAGAAAGGAAACTCCAAGAGTGCCAGGGGCGGAGGAACGAATAGTTTCTGAGTGAGAAGAAGATTCTTCCCAAACTCTTCAAAATCTTCTGCCTCCAGTCCACCACTTCCTGGGGCCACTGTAGGAAAGGGGCTTTTGCTTCTGACACAGGCACCAGGGGTTGACTCCAGTCTGGGTGTGAGAGGATGCAGCTCCTGTGGGGATCACTGAGCCAGATTCAGAGTGATGTGACGTGCAGAGCACGTTGCAGGCCAGGTGGAAGTGATCTGGCATTCAGTGGGTGAACAAGAGGAGTGGGATAAATCCTGCCTTTGGGAGCTTCTCTGCAAGCGTAGGTGCATGTGGTCAGTGAAACAGCAGCAAGCATAGGGCTGAGTGCTGGGAATGCCTAGGCCTCAGTTTGGGTCAGTTGCTCCAGCACAACCCCAGCAATTTCACTGGCTGGCACGAGGGTGGCTGAGAGCAGCATTTGAGCCACAGGTTTTGCTCCTGGCTCTGCCGTTGCCTTGCTGTGTGACCTTTCACACTCCATGTCTGTTTCCTCCTGTGTCCAGTGGAGACAGTGTTTCCCTAGCTGCACTGGGTGGCTGGTGTTTGTAGAGACCCTAGAAGCCCAGTGGAAGGAGTCAGTGTGAAGAGAGATTCTTATCAGCCCTTTACTAGCCTGTGCAGGTCATGCTGTCACTGTAAGCTTGAAAATTACAAACATGCTTTAAACAAGGATTGGAAAATCCATAGTGCCCTTTAACTCCCCTGGCAGGGTCCAGGAGGAAAGGTCTGTGTTTCCCTTCCAGGCTCTCAAAGCAGGCGGCTGTCCCAGGGAAAATCGCGCAGCATAGGGCTGGGCAGGTGCAAAGCCTCCCATGGCTGTGTAACGTACGTGTGTGTGCCCGGTTCCCGTGTGCATGCCCAGCCCTTAGTGCTCCCCTCAGAGCTGCGTGGGGCCTGGAGCCAGCCAGTTCCCTCCTGAGCTGCATTGCGCCAAGAGGGGAGCCCGCTGTCCCACCCCTGTGGCTCCCTCCCCCACTCCAGGGGCGTGCGCTGCTCTCTGTGACACACACGTCCATCTCTCTCACACGCTGTACCCACCCCCACCCAGGGCCATCTGCCCCACTAACATTGCCCCCTCAGCCCGGGTCTCTGAATAACCTCCTTGTTGGAAAGGCGTCTATTCGAACGGTGCTGCGCTTGCACCCCTCCCCCGTAGCCTCTGGAGCGTTTTCTCCCCTGGCCCTCTTGCTCACTGGCAGTAGCTGAAACACTGATGCTTATTCATGCTGCTGCCAGCTTCCCAGCCTCTAAGAGTGGGGGGGCATCCTGAATGTCCCATTCATCACCTTCTCAATAGCTCCGACTGCCGGCTCCGTGGCCATCCCTGCATTTCCGGGGGCAGCTCTGCCGCTCACAATGCGGCCTGTGCAGGCGCCACCCACTTCTCTCCAAGGCCCATTTGCATTTATTAAAGGGTTGCGGTGGTTTTGCGACAGTCAAGTAAAGGGTGGGACCTCCTGATGCCTTGCATCCGGGCTGGCTCTTGTGACTCAGGAGCCGTCTTCATCTTCAGGCCCATCAGCCGGTTCCAGGTCAGAAGAAGCGCAGGTTAGAAACGTCTGAGAAAATGCGGTGAGAAGGCCCTCAGCAGTTACGCAGAAACAAAGCTGCAGAGACTGATCAGAGTCATCCCTCCCCTGCCACATCCACCATCAAACTGGCTGCTCTCGAAACCCCCAGCTTACCAGGGGAGCCAGCATTATAAATTACCTTGCGCGGCTGGCCGCAGCTAAGTGCAACCCAGCTGACTAAAGAAATGTTTATTACCGCTGTTGAAAAAACGACTCTGGAAAAAGGCCCAATTTCAGATGCTGCACATTCTAGGTTTGGCCGCGTTAACTGGAGCACAGAAAAAAGCATCCTACTATGGTGCTTGGAGCCAGGAGCGAGAAATGAATCATCCCAGCCCTGGCTTTGTAATTCTGCAGCTCTGGCAGTGACAAATTGGTTTTTACCCTTTCCCCAGAGCTCTGATTTCCCTGCACGCATTGACCAAAATGAATGCAACCCCTGCTGCACACCCCCACACCAACCAGCCCTCGGGTTGGATTCATTACAGCCGCCGCGTGTGTCTGGGGATATCTTGGAGGAGGCTCTATTGTTCCAGGATTCTCTCCAAAATACGTTGTTGTTGAATTGTCGTTCTTTAATTTGTTGTGTGCTTGCGTCGGCCTTTTGCGAGCACAGATGTCACGTCTGTTGCTTGGCTCTGTGCCTTTGTCATTTCACACCCTTGCATTCGTGTTTTACTCTTCTCTGGCACCTTGTGTCTGATGGTCACAAAGCATTTCAGAAACCACAGCGATATTGGTACTGAAACCAATCTGATGGTTGGTACTACGCAGTATACCACAGCTACTTAGATCTTCATACCCAGAGCTGGGAAAGAACTCAAATTCCCCTGCTCCAAAAGCACAGGCCCTTACCATTTGAGTTAAAGGAGACTCTCCATTAGCAGCTCTCAGCACAGAACCTTTTTCACACGTTGAGCTGTTCTGATACCATCCAGCAGAGGGCAGTTATGTACACACATTGGCCAGCTCATTGTAGTACTAACCTGTTTTACAGAGGAGGAAACTGAGGCACAGAGAGGTGAGGTGACTTGTCCAAGGCCACATAGTGACTCAGTGGCAGAATGGCGAATAGAACCTGGAATCTCCTCCTGGAAGCTTCTCGTCCTGTGCTGTAACCACTAGGTTACGCAAAGAGCAAGGCCATTAGGAAAATTGCAGTTTGTACTAACATTAGTCTGGTGCAGTGGTGCGCGACTTTAATCCCATAAGAACGGCCATACTGGGTCAGACCAAAGGCCCATCTAGCCCAGTATCCTGTCTTCCGACAGTGGCCAATGCCAGGTGCTCCAGAGGGAATGAACAGAACAGGTAATCAAGTGATCCATTCCTTGTCGCCCATTCCTAGCTTGTGGCAAACAGAGGCTAGGGATACCATCCCTGCCCATCCTGGCTAATAGCCATTGATGGACCTATCCTCCATGAACTTATCTAGTTCTTTTTTGAATCCTATTATAGTCTTGGCCTTCACAACATCCTCTGGCAAGGAGTTCCACAGGTTCACTGTGTGTTGAGTGGGAGGCTGAGGCTGGCGGATCGTTCAGGGATTCTGGGCTGCGGTGCCAATCAGGTGTCTGGTGCCACTGACAGCCTGGCCAGCAGGTGGCTGAAGGACTGGCTAGAACAACACGAATGACGTGTTGTGATCTGCACTCTCTCTGTGAGGGGTGATGGACCGATTGATCAAGGTGACGAACTCTGTACCAGTTTGCTAGATGGACTTGGGCTATTCCACCTGGTGCCCACTCCATCCCTCCCACTTGAGATGCATGTTGCCCTGGCCCTCCATGGAGATTGGCCCACCCAAGTCCCAGCCTTGCAGTCAGTTGCAGGTCAGAGTGGGCAGTGGAGGCGCTGTGCGCAGAAGGGAGGGAGGGAACAGCGTTAGCTGGCTGAGGCTGAAGTAGGTCGTGCGAGTACGTGCACGACTGTTCTAACATCTCTCTTGTTCTCTCATGCGTGTGCATGGTGGTGGCTGGGAGGGGTGGGTGGAAGGGAGTGTATATTCATGTCCTGGCAAGGCCAGGGTGGGCGTGTTAAGCAGAGCATTGAGAAGTGAAGAGCAAATCCCTCCAGCCCTCATGGGTCACCGAGAGGCTGGTGTGTAGCTGACAGGGCACATTTGAAGCAGCTAAAGAAACAATGGCTTTGTGCTGAGATTGGATTTCTGAGCTGTAGCCTGGGGCAGGCAGGCCATTCTCTCAGGACATGCTGGGTGGGAGCATTCTGGAGTCCTCGGGGAAGGGAGCCTTTACCTCTCGCTCCTTGTTTTCATCTCGGTAGCCTGGGTGGCACTGACTTGCTCTTGGAGCTTTCTTCATTCTCTCCTGTCTTGTGACAGACAGCTCTGGGCAGAGGAGAGCAAACAAAGCCCAGCTGCTACTCAGAGCTGGTAGTGGCTGAGGCTCAGATGAAACTGTCCTGCAGCCCCCAACCCTACCCTGCATCTACCGCTTTTCTTTCTTTGGGCTTTGTACTCAGGGACAGTTAGCCCCAGGGAGGTCATTCCCACCCCCACACAGTACAGCTGTCTCCGTTAAGGGTGCTGCAAAGCCTACGTTCTGGCTCAGCCATCCTCATTCCATCAGGCCACCCGTGCACTGCGTGAAATCACTGCCGGAGTGAGTCTCCCTTTGATAGTCACTAGGAATGCTGGAACCAAGGTGGCTCAGTCCAGGACTTGGGGGGCTACAGTTCGGGCATAGAAATGAGCTCATCTCATGCTTTGCACCTCTTGGCTAACTGCCATAGCGCAGCCCAGGGGTAAACGCTGGCCACTGTCATTAAATAGAGGAGCTGCTCCATCTTCTTCTGAGCAGTCAGCACAGCACCTAATTGAGCACTGCATGATGGGATTTGTAGTCTCTCTGGGCTGCACCTCTGTATTCCAGATGATGGCGGAGCAGTCAGTTGCAGCGTAGGGCTCATCTACACACAGAAATTGTCCCAGGATAAGGGTGGGTGAAAACCCATTTTGCTGGTGCACGTTGCCGTGCGTGTGTTCACGCAGCAGCACACTATGTCACTACAGGCATGGGGCCCTGTGAGTGGGTTTCCCAGCCCTCTGGCTCACACAGTAGTGAACAGGGCTACAGAGCCCCAGAGTGAGCCTTAATATTGGCGAGCATCACCTCAGAGAAGAGGGGAACACAGAGAGAGGACAGGGTGGGGTTGGATGATGTGAGGTAAATAAGCCCATATGATACCTAGTCATGTCCACTTAGCAACCAGGGCTCCTGAGTCAGTAGTTCAGTAAGTTCCCTACTAATAGGTTGCATGGTGGAAGGGATCTGAATGAGGCCAGGCTGATGCTTGCCCAGTGGTCTCTTAGAAGGGGTTCCAGGTGGATGGAGGACAGCAGGGAGGTATTTGCGTGAGGAGGGGATGCAGGGGAGTGTCCAGACTGACCTGATGGGAGGAGAGGCACAATGCTGGGATAGCGGGGCTCCTTCTGCTTGCTCTCTAGGGATTTGGGTTTCCTTGGCTCAGATAAGGACTGCTCTGGAGGAGAGACGCTTTTTCTGTGTTCTGCACTTTTGACTTGAGAAACCAGGCCACAGTAGGAGAAGCTCTTCACCTTTATCTTCAAGCACACTGATCAAGTGCAGGCAACTGGGGGGAGACACCTGGCTGTTTGTCCGAATCAAGGGCTTGCTGCTAAGAATTTCAACAGAGCGCATTTAGCAAAAGGCCTTTCCAGAGAGGTGTGTTTGAAGGGAACTTGCCTGCAGAGAGAGCTGTTCTCTTTGTTCTGGCTTTCACTGTGTCTCAGGAAAATAGATCAGAGGATCCAAGGCTCGGGGTAGAAAAGACTTGTCAGGTTGTCACGTTCATCCATTTCCCCACCACCACTGATCTGTTTCCTGCAAGATCTTCTCCAGGACTTGTCCAGTTTTAAATCGCTCAGGCAGTGAGGCTTCCACCACTTTCTTCGAAGGGCCTATTCCTCAGCTGTACTGTTCTGGCTTTTGAAAGCTGACTTTTCCTTCTTTCCCACCTCTGCTCCTAGCTATCCCCTAGGATTGCCCTAGACAATCAGCATCTCTCCCACCTTGGGGCTTAGACACGCCAAACACATGTAGGTGGTTATATTCCCTCCACCCCTCAGGCATCACATAGTTGGGTCTTTTCATCTTCCCTCCTCCATGATTGTTATTCCTGCTCTTCTCTGAGCTCCCTTCAGTACTGGTAACTGTGCCTCCCTCTGGGACGATACGCTCGGCTGCGTGATCGCCCTGAGTGCTTTGCAGGAGTTGAAGGGCAGAGTGGGCTGTTGAACCAGACAGGTGAAGATGAACACCTGGCAGTGCTGTCGTCAGAAGGCAGTGGCCAGCCTGCCGCGTGGGAACAGCCCTCCCTGGCCCAGCGGGAACTCGTGGCAGTGCAGCTAATGGCAGGCAGCAAGCAGCAGCCAGGATAGGGTGCTGCTCCCTGCTCGTCAGTTACACTCCATGATCCCGGGAGCGTGGAGGGTGAAGCAAGCCTGCCAGTCTTGGGGGGATGCGCTGGTCTGCTGCGTGGCTTTTCCTGTGTTTATAGGGAAGCCTGCTGGAGAGTTTCAATCCTAGCTAAGTGGTAAGGGGTGTTGTGTTAGGTTAGATGGAACGTACGGACTAAAGGTGTTTGCATAACCCAGTCACTGTCCAGCATTCAGCAGTGTTCAGCAAGGGTTGGGGTTGAGATACAGAGACCTGCGCCAGCTCGGCACCATGGCAAACACACCATTAACAATCCTGTTAACCTTGTATTGAAGATAGAGCAAAGAAGGCAAAACAGGTAAAGCATCTGCAGTGTAAAGTGTTGGGAAAGGCTTTCATTTGAACCACATCCCTTGTTCCTTTCCCTTTAGCTGGAGAGCGCTTTTAGAAGGCGACCCCCTGTTGAACTGTCCCTCAGATGGTAACAAAGATGATAATGACTGTCGGGGTCGGGGTGGGGGGAGAAATTTATTGAGCTGGGCTGGAGCTGATGTTGCTGTTAAAGTCTGATCTTGGTCCTCCCCAGGTGGTGGTTGGGTTTCAGCTGGAGCTGGTGGAAGTGATGATGTCATCTGGGTCATGCTCTCTGGCCGGGTCAGGACATTTCTCTGGATCTGCTGTGGTCAGGACATCTGCTCTGGATCTGGTTGGCTCCATGCTTTGATTGGGTGGGGGGTGCTGTTCCCTTTGGCTTGGTCACTGAGCCGAGCATATTGTGCAGGGCCAGAGTTCTTCATGAAATGTGCAGCCTGGATGCTGGGTCACACCAGCCAATTCTCCATTCCTTGGGCTTCATTCTCTTTGTTTATGGGCTCTTTCTTGCTGGCTTTCAGGACGACATGACTGACTCCCTGCGGGATTACACCAACCTGCCCGAAGCGGCGCCCCTGCTCACCATCCTGGACATGTCAGCCAGAGCCAAGTATGTGATGGATGTCGAGGAAATCACTCCTGAGATCGTGGAAGCCTTTGTGAGCGACTTTCTAGCGGACAAGCTAAAACCTGAACCCATCTGAGGGGCTTTCAGCACCGAAAGACATTATTTAAAACTAGGTCTCTTCCTCCGCTAGCTGAGTGCTCAGCGTGTTCTCTCGCACGACCCAGTACCCAGCCTTCCTGTGGTGCCTTGTTTTACGCAATGAATCCTCCTCCGAAGCAGACTCCTGGAGATGCACTTTCAGCAGGGAGTTGCTGGCATTTGGAGACTTTGCTTGTGCTTCATGGTGATATATTCTCTAATAACCAGGCCAGAACCGTTACCATATCGTTATTTTATACACGGCACTAGCTAGTAGGCAAACGTTTTGCATGATGTTCTTGCCAACTTAAGCATCAGGCAGTGGACTGGGGTTCTCGGCGCTCTTATATTCCTCCTCTTCTCCCTTCTCATCTTCACCCTTATCTCCTCTCCCCACCCCTTCCCAGACAGACAATGCCAATGAAGCAATAAGAGAATTCTCTACTTTGCCACCCAACCTCCTTTCCCTCGTCAGTATCAGTGAGCCCACAGTGCCAAGGAGAAGTGTAACTGCTGAAAAGCTCAATGCAGATTGGTCATGATGCAGCAAAGGTCTCTCTCCTAGTTCAAGAACTCCAGTTTCTAGGTTGTATTTACCCGCCCGCCACCTCCCCACCAAACACACAGCAGCCTTAGTTAAGTGTCAGTCATATGCATTTGGGGGAAATCCCATGTACCCCCATACACTCCTGACCCAAAAGGAGAAACAATGCAGGGCTGCCCTGATCCTCCTCTGCTGTTCTCACTGACATTTTCTCATTCTCTCTTGCCTTTTTCTTCCCTCTGTTTCTTTCCTCTCCCTGGTAAGAAATGTCCTCCCCCTACATTTGTTGTTTAAGATGTTCTTTGTAGCTGTTTCCCAAGCCCAGCCTTGATGGTGCTGTTCTAAACACAACCCCAAGCAGCTCAGCTGAGCCCCCAGAAAATTGAGGTTGTAAAAACTGTACATGGTGATTGGAACTTTGTAATAAAATGGTTACAGTCACCTGGTTCCTGGAGGTGCAGATTCCCTGGGCCCCGCTCACAACAAAGCCATCGTAATGGCTGGGGTGAGGGTTTGGCCATGGGGGCGGGGGGGCTGAGGAAGAAGTGTGTCTAGTGGAGACCTGGAGGCGTTACTCCAGTATGCAGATCCACCGACACACATGAGTAAAGGTTTTTGGTTTGGGGTCCTCATTGTGGCCTTTCTGTGCCCAAGGGGCTGCTGTAACAGTCTGTGGCTGGAACCAGCCAACCGCAGTAGATTTTGGTGCTGTGTCTCATGCAAAGAGTTTGTTGTTAAACTAGAACATGGCTCCTGAATGCTGCAGCTTAGGGGTTTATCCCACGTAGCCCCTTGTTAGAAGCATTTAAACCAGGCCTTCCAGTGCTGGAGAGTCCAGGTTTTCTGCTGGAGCGGGTCACCGGACACTACTGTGGCGCGCATGCACACCTGCTTTTGGAATCCAGATAGGGGACCACACATATCTCGAAGAACTTCCAGTTACAGTAAGTAACCTCCTCTTAGAGCCCCTGCTGGGCTCTTCCAACCAACCGTGTATTTTGGAGCTGTGGCCTCTCCCAGACTGGTTAGTTCATCCATTAGCTCTTTTCCTTACGCTGACCAAGCAGTAACAGTATTAGCTGGCTCTGGTGTTTCCCAGAAGCCAGTGGAATCTGAGCTATAAGGTGAGAATATGTATAGTAGAGACGTACACAGACACCCTGTTGTGTATCAAGGCTGTGCATGTTCCAAACAGCTGAGGAATGGAAGACAACCGCTAACCAGGAAACAATGCCATGTGCGGCTACCGCCTGTTCCATCCAGGTAGGTCCCCGTGCCTTACCAACACTAAGTCCTACGGCACCTCCAGGCAGTAGGTTAGTTGTTGGCCTTGTTTCACAGAGGGAGAAGCAGTTTACTGGGAGGGGAGTGACTTGCCCAACATCTGTAGTGAGTTGGTGGCCTCATCCCAGCAGGCTTTCCCAGTCTATGGGGGGAGAGAGTTGAACATTTGTGTGTTGGGTGGCTCACGAAATGGTGATGTCTGGAGTGAGGCCTTATACGCAAACGCACACCTGGAGAGAAGGGATTACTTTGAAGTTGTTAGTGGCTGCGTCCTCACCCTCTTGAAGGAGGCACTATTGTCCCCACTTTACAGACGAGAGAGAGAGGGAAAGAAAGAAGTAGAGCAGCACTAGGCCAGCTGCCTGGACTCGCGGGCCCCTGCTTAATTTGCCAGACCACGCTGCCTTTCATAACAAATCAGTCGCTGAAAGCTGGACTGAGAGTCCCTGTAGGCATTTCCTCAGTCATGTAGCTCTGTCGGTGATCATTTCCTTTAACAAACTGACATGCGTCCGTGGGGAGGGGCGAGTTGGGGAGCCATGTGGTGGTCTGTGCGTGTTGAATAGCTGGGGGCGTGCAAGCTGCTGCTTTCCCCTTCAGCCCATTTGTCACTTATGGCAGGATTGTAGCCTCCCCTTTTATCCATGGTACAACAACCTGCTAAGGAAGGAGCTTGAAAAACCAGCCGGCTGTGTGTGAGTGAGGAGTCGTATCAATCTAGACTGCACAGACAGTGCTTCAGGGCCTGAGTTGTATGTAGTGATCATGAACAAGGCAATGAATAACTCAAAAAGCAGCAGCATTGACTGCTGAGTTGAAGACAAACACTGCAGATAATTAAGCAGGAGGAGGATTGGATGGCTCAGGATTGGTTGTTGGTGGCACCGATCTGGGTTTTGATGAAGGTGCTAATGTCCATTGTGCTAGGTGCTGTACAAATACCACATCGAGCCTTTCACGTGTGACTCCAAGCCAGGGGGAGGAACTGAAGCCTGTTCTGCTGCAGGCTGCTCAACAACCAATGAGATGAGTCAGTCCAGGTCACAGAGGCCAGGCTGCACACTGGGCAGCAGAAAGGTCCAGGAGCCTGGTCCCAAGCTGCTGGGTGTGACCAAACAGTCCTGCGCACTAGAATGCTCCACTGGTCCCTCAGGCTGGTCTGTCCACGTGGCAATCAAAATGTGGGGTGGGGAGGTCTGCCCCCAGTTGGTGCTTAAAGAGGATTTCTGACTCTACAGCTGCTAATCAGGCACCTTTCTCTAGTGCTCACAGCCCTGAATCACTCAAAATACATGATTGTAAGTGGAATCTGCAGCAAAATACCTTAAAATTCACTGGGGGAAAGGGGGGTGGTGAGTGAGAAATTCTCCAGTCCTGAAGTTTTGACCAAAGCTGCATGCACAGAAGTGGCTGAGAATAGGCTTGCCTGAGCAGGGTAATTGCTTCCAGATCCCACTGCCACCTAGTGCATGTTCTGTTTACGTAGCATGGGCTTCTGGTGCTTTAGGGAGAGAATGGTGTCTATGCAGTTTGAATGAGAATCAAAATAAGGTGCTTAAATGGGATATTGTTGGTTCATGCAGCACTGGCAGATTCTAGACATTAGGTTGGGAGCAAAAACCCCTTCTGGCCGACGCTGCTCAGGCTCCCAGAGCGGGACTGTAGGTGTAATGCGGAGTCCATGAAATAAAATCACTTAATACTATGTATGTTCAAGTGACTGTAGCAGCTACTCAACTAGGGCTAAAGTGAAGTGTAAATGTTTGTGTCAACCTGGCTCTTCCCCTGGCCAGGGCTGGCGTTCCCGAACGAGCTGATCTCCTGCTGATGCACTTTCAGTCTTGATAATAGCAATACCTTTGAACGCGGCTGTGCTAAATGCTCCCTTCTAACAAAGGAAAGGTTGGATTGGTCACTCTAGGATGTGCCCAAAGGAACAACCACATTCTTTCTCCATGTATTTATCAAGCATCCAGTTCCCAGGATGGCTCTGTGCTATTACTGAATACAAGAGCCAAAGGAAATGGTGGCCCACTGCTAAATCATTGTATGATCATGACAGCCTCTGAAAATTAGGTTTTTTAATATGGGATAAGATCGAAAGGGATCTCTTAGCAGCAGCTGGAATTGTAGCAGGAGAGCTAGCACTGAGGTTGTCTACTAAACAAACAGTTTAAAAAAGTTGGAGCAATTGTGTAGGGCACCAAGGGGCATAGTTCCCACAGGGCTTCCTGCACTCACTCCTGCTGCTGCTCCTCTGTGCCAGGACGTGGTGGAGCCTGGAGAGCCTAATTCCACTGACATGTAATCACCCAGGGTCAGGCTTACTGCACACTGTCCTGCCAGCATACAACCTCCTGCTCCCAGATTGAAGGGGGTGGCCAGGAGCTACTGAGCTTTTCCAGAATCTATTTGGATTTCTCCTTCTGCACAGCCCAGAGCCTGTCTACGGGATGGGGAAGACCCAAGGCATTTCCTATAGAATGGGACTCATTCCGCAGTTCTTTCCCTCCTCACCGCCTCTTTCTTCTCCTCCTTCACAGTTTAAATCTGTGCTCTCATAGGGGCACCCAGGAACAACTGCTCCCCACACAGGCTGCATTCATGACAAATACTGCCACCTTCTGGCAGAAGGCTTAACCTCTGCTTTAAATTAGAACATGATGTCCATAGCTAAAGCTGAGGATTAAACTCTAGCCAAGAATGTTTGATGGCAGAATTGGAAAACTGACAGTCTTTGCAGAGACAGCACACCACCCTAATTGTGCCACAAAGCGCCACCCAGAGAAGCCTGTATCACATACAAGTACCCCCACTGTGTTTGCTGTTCTAAGGGCTAACATCCTGCTGGTTTGTCCCTGGCTTCTTGCTAGGGTTGGTGTTTACTGAGCCAGTGTTGATGTTACTGAGGAACTCCATTAACTGGAATAACTTCCTGTCCTCCTGCACCAGCAGCTGTGTTCACCTCCCACTTCCTTTGCCAAATCTGGATGGGGCACAAAGGTCACAGTAGGAATTTTGCAGCTGCAAGGGTAACAAGATTTCCCACAGACCAACAGTGTACGTGACAGACTTGATCTATAGAGTTTTGTGGGTATGTTTCACCTTTTCAAATGTCAGGACTCTGCACCCCTCCCATGTGCTACTTCTCTTGCCTTCCTGTTAGCCTATCCTGCTGACGGCAAGGAGAGGAAGGGAGCTTTTGAACTGATTTAAGCTATTTCCATGAACACAAACAGCTGTCTGTGCTTTATCACATTTTTCACCATGTTTCTTTCTAGATAAACAGGGCCCAAGATTATGGGAAAGGGGGAAAAATACCATCGCCTGTTGCCCTCCACAACAGCACCTGCAGTGGGACCTCCACCACTGCAGTAGTTTTAAGGGATACAATGGAAAGTTTCCTGGATTGTCCTGGAAGGGACCTGGCCCAAAACAGCACTGCAGGAAGAGACAAAAGCCATTACACCGGAACTGTTTAAATAACTCATGAGGCTGCCTGAACAAACAGGCCTGGGGAGAGAACTACATTCCAAAGAGCAGCTACTGCAATTCACACAGCCGGGGGCCCCCTGCCGTAACTGATTAGCCACTTCATGTCCTCAGTGAGAGGGTTACAGAGCTCTTGTGACACTACATTCCAACGGATTTTACTGCCAGCTGCTGAGACTTCAATGCAGAGGTTTGTCCCCTACTGAAAAAACAGAAGCCAGGGGTGTTTTTTCTTCTGTGAGAACCATATATCGAGCCCTTGTACAATACAATTTACACTTCATCCCAGCTGCACTAGCTCTTTTACCTTCCCCCATGGCCCTGGAAAGCCACATGAAGCTCTGTTTAGGGTAAGAATCTCTGCTGCGTTAAGGGCAAGCCAGCCGTGCAGCGTGACCAGCATCCTCTGCCTTACAGTGAATGTGAGAACCTCTGTGGCAGAGTAGACTGAGCAGGGCCCTGGTAAGAGACTCCCACCTGCCCTTTTCTTCAGGGTGGGGGATTCACCCACCCCAAGGAAAGAGTCCCCTTAGGATAACTGTCTGTAAATGACACACATGATGCACAACCTCTCCTTTGCGCTTCCTAGTCCCAGTAATGTGAGTAGTGCAACCTACTTGTGCTATAGAGCTAGCTTGGTGCACAAGGGTCAGAATCAAGGAAGGGAGGGTGTATTGTTGCTCAATAGATGGCACCAAACCCACCCTCATTTCAAAGGCGGGTGAGCAGGCATGGATTTGAGGACTTAAGCTTGCTTGGTAGGGACTTTCACTGAATCGCTGAAGGGCTGTGTTAGCAATCACTAAGTCTGACAGCTACCTCTAAGAATGGCTCTCTGCTAATCCCCTTATGACATTCCTAAGGAACCAGTCAGGGCAGCAGCAGGTGCAAAGGCCTGCTCTCTCCAAGGCCTACACCTTGATGATGGCAGCTGCAGATAAGTGTGGCCCTTGGAGTCCCAAAGTTTGGGCACCCTGCTCAAAACTTCATGTGTTCCACCAATGCTAAGGGGCATCAAGTGCAGATGGTGGGCATGCTGTGGAGTGGCTGGATGTTGAACATGGGCATGGACCTCTTGGGGGCAGGTCTGTTTTAACAGCTGTGCAAGTATAAACTGAATAGCTGTTGCAAAACCTGTAATTTTATTGATTCCTCTGCAAGCTGCCTGCATGGGAACATAAAGAAGAAGAGGCTCTTTCTGTGCTGAATGGTCTCCTGCACAGTTTAGCCCAAGGCAGGCAAAGTCTGTCTTTTGCTTTCTTGCTTCTTCCTCAACTGCAATTGTCTCTTCCCCTCAAACAACAGGATGCTCGCAGCCATGGCTGAGTTCAAACTGTCCACACCTGGGACAACAGGAATAATCAGTCTCTTTCCCCCCGTGCTCTCTGCTAGCCGAAGAGCTTCTGTGCTCAAACCATGGGTCTCCCCACCTATCACCACTGCTGCTGCTGCTGGAGCCCGTGTCCAGTTCTCGTGGTAACACTGACTGTCAAGTTCTGGGAACCAGGCCTCATCTGTTCCCTCCTCCTCGCTCTCTGAATCAAAAGCCAAGTCCTCTCTGCCTATCTGAGCCTTCAAGTTGTAAGGTCTGGAAACCCAGCCATAGCTGCTGACCTTTCCCGACACATCCTCCATCTTGTCCTGTGTTCTTGGGTCGCGGCTATCGGCCACGTGGACCTGCGTGCCTGTGGGAAGATAGTGGGAAATGGATTCCCACTCCAGATTGGCAATGATGGGCAGGCGGAAGTGAGCCCCCATGCCTGCACGAAGCACTTTGGGCTCCCAAGGATCCACGCAGCCTGTAATAGAAAACAGTTAAGGTGCAAGGTCTCCATAAGCATATGCATTCAGCACTCAATGCTAGTGAGAAAGCACATCAAAGGAGAATGCTTAAAAGCTTCCTGGAGCAAGCCATCATCTGAAACAGCCAGGAGGCTGTTGGGCCTATGGTACCCTAGCACCACACAAATTGGAAAGCTAGCCTCTCTTCAGCTCCCTCAGTATGCAGAGTTATTGATGGGATGCTGTACTTATGAACCTGCCTTTGTTCTAGGCCCCTAGACTTACTAGGTATCACAGGAGTATCCACAGAAGGTCCAACACACTGTGAGCTGTTGTGTGTTTCCATCCATATCAAGTGAAATCTCATCACTTTTCCAAATGGTTGATTTTTCATTAAACTCTCCCGACCCCACAGCTGAAGTCATCACAGACTCCTGCTCTCCAGAAGGAGAGGCCTACCTTTGGTGAGCAGCACTTTGCTGCAGCCTGCTCCAGCTGCAGATCTCAGTATAGTCCCCAGGTTTCCTGGATCGCGGAGATTGTCACAGATAAGGGACAGGGGCAACAAATTCTGTAGATGGACAGCTGGGTAAGTCATCTTGGCATGGTCAGGTCTGGAAAAGATTCCTGAGGAAACAAAGGGAGAGGCCCATTGGCAAATGAGACTCAATGGCAAATGAGACTTTTCTGACATAGCACTGCCCCTGGGATGCATCTGTTTTAATCACTTCTGATCTAACTGATACTTTTGTGGTGGAACTGGAAGTACTGAAGATAGGGTGAGGAGCAGTACTGCTGGAGTCTGCATAAGACTGTTTTCCTAGTAAAGAAAAGAATGAAAGCATCATTTAAAAAAAAACAACACCCCCCCTCATGGGCATAATCAGCTCAGAGATCATAGGTGCCATTTTTCCACACGCCACAGCAGAATACCTGTATCACCAGGCACCATCAGGGATGTCAGTTAGACAGAGGCCTCAGAGTCACCATGAGTGCCAATCATCTTCCAAGCTTTGAGAAGGTCTATTGAAATGTAGTCCCCTCCTCAAGCGGAGGGGCAAGTGACAAGACCGTCTATCACGTCAGTTTGAGTGGAAGCAGAGGAATCCTTCTTCTAGCCAATTCCACTTGACACCATGTCACTGGCAGAGTAACAGGAATGGGCTAGTGACGAGACAGTCAAGTCGTATTTGTCGCTACATTTATTTTAATAACTGCTAAGTGCAGCTACCCGTTGTTTACTATTTCGAAAGCAAACTTACCTATCAGCCCTTGAGGAGCTATGAGGTCAGACCAGTTCTTAATGTCTTCAAACTTCACCTTAACTAGAGTGGTTTTCTTCAGCTTTTCCTCAGGCAGTTCCTTTAGGTGCGCCACAGTACTGAAGAAGAGAGTCTGGGGCACTGCTCCAGCGTCCAGGGCATCCTTGATAAGTCTCTGACCCTCCAGCAGAATCTTCCCATGCTGATCGCGAAACTTCTTTGACTTGGCAATAGTCACCACTTTTCTATAGAGAAGATGACCCGTTAAAACTGCTGGGATGTTAGTAACATCTCTGGTCAGCTTTGAAGTTTGCCACTTGCAGGTAGAGGATGTTACTCAAAACTTTCCTGGACTCAATATTATTCCTTCTGTCCAATGATTGTCCACATACATATTTAAGAGTGGCTGCAGCTACTACTGCTATTGTATAGGATCCCTTATGCTCACCCTTATTAATCTCTACAGCAGGATCAGTCTAAGGCAATGGTTCTCAACCAGAAGGGGGTGCAGGAGCCAAACTTTCTAGGGGGCCTTGGCTGCACAGCAAGCCTTCTTGGGGCCTTGCATAGATCTGCTTTCCAGTACTGAACAAGCCCAGATCTCTCAAGGACTGACAGCAGAAGCACTAATACAGGTAACGAGTGTTTTTATAGTACCATTTGACTTGTGTTTTGATGTAAGTTGCTTGGTATCTCCTGAACAAACTCAATAGCAACAGTAGGTGGCAGCGTCCTCGCTATTCTAAAGGGGGAGGGACCACTGCCAATATTAAAAAAAAAAAGTGGGATATCATTCAAAAAAGGGTTGAGAACTCTAAGGGATTTATGAACCGACACTGACCACAGAGTAGCTTGTTAGCAAATTATTTGCAAGTGCTTTTGCTGAAATATTAATAGTTATGTGGAAAAATGCAAAAGCAAGAAGGCTCATACACTGGCAGGCAAACACCAGAATCAGAAACTTGGTGCCTCTCCCATGAGCTGACAAAAGAATTTCACAATGCAGCATATTAAGGCTTTGTTCAGCTCTTGCCATATATAACTTTAGATTTCCTTCATTTTATTGGTTTAAAAAGTTTGCTCCCTAACAGCTGAGGTTTTGAACATTGTTCCCTCTCCTGTTAGGATTTGCTCTGATGTTGTGAATTTCACCACTAGCCTCAGTTTCTCTTTCCATTATTTCATATAGCATGTTTATTACAGCAGTGCCCAAGGGTCACGCCCCATTGTGCTAGGAGCTGCAAAAACAGCCAAGTAAACAGTCCCTGCCCCAAAGAGCTTCCAGTCTAAACAGACAAGACAGACACTAGGTAGAAAAAAGGATTTAACATGAGCAGAGGGAACAATGTGAAGGCAGCAAACATCCTGCTCATTCCAGGCTTTTTTTTTAAGCTAAAGTAAAGAAAACTGAAGGGAAGCAGAGTGAGGGGGACAAGGCAGAGGAAAAGGGACAGGTGTAGAGTGAAGCTAAGCTGAACTTGTGCCTTGCTTTCCTTTCAGGGTTCATGCATACACTCAAACATGGAGCTTGCATGCTCCACAGTTGGTAGCAACCCAATTTAAATCATTACTTGAAGCCAAATGTAAAAACCTCACTCATGTGCACTAATCACTTGGAGACTTTTTGTGATTTAGCAGATAAGTAAACTATTAGCCTTGAGGATGTAAGTCTGACTATTGCATTGACCATCTGAAAGGAACTCTGATTTCTACCATGAGATTTTGCACAATACTTACATTACAATAGGTACAACTGCAAAAGAGAGTCGGGCTAGCGGCTGCAGATCATCAGTGCCAATTACATCATGCCTACGCTGCTGCTGTAATGCCCAATGCGTTAACCACCACTAAAGCAGCCCCGACCTACACGCCTTGCCAGCAGGTAGCTTTTGGCCGGGCCCAAGCTGGAAGCAGCCCGGGGGGGGGGGGGGGGGGCAAGGGGCCGGCTGTGCCACGCGTCTGTCAGTAGCGGAGGGAGCCAAGGGAAACGGGGGGGGGGGGGAGGTCCCCATACGTTGTTTGGCGTGACTGCTGCCATGGTAACGTGTCTGGGGGCGGGGGAGGGGAAGCGAGCGGCTCTCGCACAGAGCGGATCCTGCGGGGCCGGGGAGCGCCGCAGGGCCTTACCCCAGCCTCCTGTCTCCGGGCTCCGCCTTCTCGTAGCGCAGCTCCTGCCCGGCCGGGCTCTTCTCCGGGGCCGGCCGGGCTCCCTTCGGCTCCCGCCCGGCCGGGGCGGCCGCTCTCTGCTCTTCGCGGGGGGGCAGCACGCGGACCGGGCTCCGCCGCAGCGCCCGCACCCAGCGCCGCCCCGCAGCCGCAGCCGCGCCCGCCCCGGCTCCTCCCGGCTCAGCCCGGAGCAAGGCAGCGGCAGGACCCAGAGTGAGGCCCCTGAGCGCCGCCATCTTGCCCTGACCCCCAGCGGCCCCGGCCCGCCGGATATCCGGCTGCGCACGTGACCCTCCGCGGCTCCCTCACTCGGCCGCGGCTGGGAGGTTTGCGTCATCGCCACGCGCCGGAAGTAGGGGCCGAAGTCGGAAATGGGAGCCCGCCGCGCGCTGCATTTCGTGTTCAAAGTGGGGAACCGCGGCCAGAGCGCCCGCTTCTACCGCGAGCTGCTGGGCATGAGGGTAAGCGAGCGAGCGGGCGGGGGCCCCTCAGCCGGCTGCGTCCGGCCCGCCGCTGCCCCCCACCCGCTGCCCCGTTCTGTGGCCGGGCGGGGCGCGGGGAGCGCTGCGGGGCTCCGTGGGTCGCCAGGGCCAGCGTTAGGTTTGCTGGGACCCGGGGCTGAAGCCGAGCTCCGCGCCCCCCCCCCCCTCCACCCCGGGCCAGCGCGGCTCGGGCTCCCCCCCCCTCCCCGGGTCATGGAGTGACCCCGTTGTCCGGGGGCGGCGGGGGGAGGGGGGTCGCGGTGCCGTGAAGTTTGAGAGCCCGGCTCCGCAGCGGGCGGCCGCCCCGTGCGAGCGTGTCCGCGCTGCAGTTCAACACCCGCGCCTGGCCTGTGCCCGCTGACTCCCCTCAGGTTATCAGGCCGCTCGGTGGTGAGGAAGACGCTGGAGCTCGAGCTCTGGCACGCTCTCGCTCTGTGGGGTCCCAGAGCCCGGGCTCAGCCTGCGTCTGAACGTGTACGCTGCTACCCTTAGCCCCGCAAACCCGGGCTTTTGGTCACGAGGCGGATGTGCCCGAAGCGTTCTGTTGGGGTGTGCTCAGGTCTGTTTCCCGTTAAGGACTAAGCAGGGTTTATTTGTTGCATGTGTTCGATCTGCCAGATTCTAAGACATGAAGAATTTGAGGAAGGATGCAAAGCTACTTGTAATGGGTATGTACCGTTATTTCTCTTTGTAATCTCTAGCTAAACTAAAACATCTGCAGGTGCTGACTAACCCAATGGGCTTACTTATAGACCCTTGAGCATGCTTCCTAAACATTGCTCATTTCATTTGAAGGAAGGAAGAATGTATCTTCTTGCGTCAGTGGTGCTTACATTGGAACATAAGCATTGCCATGGCAGATCAACAGTCTACGTAGTCATGGAGGCCCAGATCTTCAAAGGCAGTTAGATGCCTAAATACCTTTGATCTGAGCCACTGGTTCCTGATTGGAAATTATACTTTATGCTCTTGGGATTTTATTTTATTGTGTTTGTAAATGATATTAGGAAGCCTAGTGCCTTGGGTAGGCATCTTATTATCTTAAGTCAAAATAAATCCGTTAAAATAAAATATCCTGCTACCGCCAGTGGCCTTTCATTTCTTTTCAAAAAGAAAGAGCTTAGAATATATTGTCTAACTTTACAATTTGCCTATATGAGGATGAGGAAATAGCTTTTTGACTCCACCTGGTGAGCTGCTTATGCTCTGAAACATGAACCTTGAGGGCACTTAATTTTATCCTAGCTCTTGCACTATAGTTGCAGTTCCTATGCTTGGATTATGGATCAAATTATGGATCAAATCATATGAAAACTACTGTTAATCATTCTTTTGGATGGCTGTGCAGTTGTGCCTTCCTAGTTACACATTAACATAGCTTAGCAGGGAAGGTAAAGGGGGTGACTTGATTATCGTGCATAAGTACCTACATGGGAATCAAGTATTTGATAACAGAGGGCTCTTCAGTCTAGCAGACAAAGGTATAACATGATCCAGTGGCTGGAAGTTGAAGCTAAACAAATTCAGACTTGAAATGAGGCATACATTTTTAACAGTAGAGTAATTAACCACTGGATCAATTTACCAAGGGTTGTGGTGGATCCTCCACAAGAGGAATCAAGTTTGGATGTTTTGCTAGAAGCTGTGGTCTACAAATCATTTTGGGGAAGTTCCCTGGCCTGTGTTTTACAGAAGATCAGACTAGATGATCACAATGGCCCTTTCTGGCCTTGGAATCTATTAAATTAAGAACTTACTGGAAAGTTACTGTTTTCTATCACACTTTGTGGGAATCCCTTAGTCATAGTGCCGGCTCCTGTTAGCCGGAACTCATATTAAAAAAATGACTTCTATATGGTGAATAATTAACCAGTGGAACTCGCTGGTGCAAGATATTATCAAAGCAAATAGTTTAGTAAATTTCAAAACAAAATTAGACTTATTTGTAGGAGAGCTGCATCTGCTGTTACGTAAGAAACTAGATAGGAGAGGATAAAACTATAAGGATCCTTTCATGGTTGAGGACATGAAGTCGGCACCGACTGGCATGCTCTTTCAGTGATATAGTATTGTATAAAAGTTTGTATGGTATGGGTTTCTGTACTTTCCCCTGAAGCATCTGGCACTGATTGGTGTCAGGGGTAGGATATTGGATTAGCTAGACCACTGGTAATGCAGTTCCTGTCCGGAGGCACTTCTTACTTGTGTGTGGGGTTTCTTTGTTTGTGTCTGATACTGACTACAAATAAATGTGATGGTTGTCCTAGCCCTTATGATGGAAAGTGGAGCAAAACAATGGTGGGCTATGGGCCTGAAGATGATCACTTTGTTGCAGAGTTGACCTACAATTATGGAGTTGGAGAGTATCGACTCGGCAGTGACTTTCTGGTAAATATCACTTGCTGTCCTAACGTTCTTTTGTTCTTGTTGTGAGCTTTTTGGCTTGGAGTCCATTCAGACTGTCTTGGATGCACTTTCCTGATACTGTTTGATTCCCTATCCATTTTTGTTCCCTGAGGGGAGTCTTGCAGGTGCTGTTTGCATGTCTTTTGTGCAAGGAAAAGGAAGTGGGGAGAGGTGCTTTGTGCTCATGCTGCAGTTGGGCAGGGAGGTGCAGTTGTATTTGTTCCAGGGAGCCCCTCACTCCCCACCTCACTGACAGCAAAATTTGGAGCTTTCTGATAGATCATTCTGGAGAACTGCAGCATCCCTTTTATTTCCCTGGACTTCCAGCCAAGGAGGAACTCACTTTCTCTCCTCCCCCCCGGAGTCAGAGATGGATGGATGGTCATGGAAGCCACTCTTCTCTAAGGTGGCAGAACTCTGGATTTGAATTGGCCACTGCCTCTGCAAAACCCAGTTGGTCAGTGCTGTTCTGGTGAGCTCTGCAAAAACCGGTAGAGCCAGGATCTGGCCTATTAAACTCCATCTCTCTGCTTCATATTTCCCTGTTGTGTAAGAGGTGTTACAGACAGAGTTGTTTTTATAGAGGCAAGATAACCAGCCTCTCAGAGGCTGTTTAGGCCCTTGTTCAGGATAGCTCCAACTCTTACTACAGACCACTTGTGTAATTATTGCCCCCTCTCTCCGCTTTCTCTTGGAGGAAGATAATTGAAAAGCTGGGGGCAAGGAACCAGTATCTGGGCTGTTGAGGTTTTCTTGACACCAGTAGGTGTTTTACCCCGGGGTACGGAGCAGAGACTACATAGATGATTGCTCTGTTCCTGGCAATGGATGAAGATTAGGATTCTGTGCTGATACTTGGAGATCTATCAGCTGACCAAAAAGATGGTGTTGGTGCATCTTTGCACAGGTGTATCGGTGCATGTTTGTGCTTTGTATCCTTGCTAGGGCATGACTCTTATGTCCAGCCAGGCAGTGAGCAATGCCAGGAAGATGGGATGGCCACTCAAAGAAGTTGCAAGGGGTATATTTGAAACTGAAGCCCCAGGAGGATACAAGTTCTACCTGGAAGACAAAGAACAACCACAGCAAGGTAACGCACACATACCCTTTTCTCTTCTCATCAGAGACTGAGAGCTGGAACATCAGAAGAGGTTGCAAATCTGGCTTGCCCAAGATTTATGGGAAAGTGTGCCTGCCTCATGTTGTTGCTATTTGTTTCCCATTATCATGAGCACAAAAACCTAGAGTTTAAAACGACAACATACACACCACTAATAGGAAACTATTACAATCTTGCAGATCCCGTGCTAAAAGTAACTTTGGCAGTCTCGAACCTGCAGAAGTCTGTTAGCTACTGGTCTGATCTGCTGGGAATGAAAATTTATGAGACGAATGAGGAAAAGCAAAGGGCTTTGCTAGGCTATGCAGATAACCAGGTTAGTCGTTTAGAGAAGTGACCATTCTTTGAAAATAGTATGTTGTGGGATTGGTTCATTTCATAATGACCGAACCTTAAATAAATAAATAAAACCATCTTACTGAGAACAGCTGTTTCTCTAAACTTCTAAATGTTTGCTTTTTCAGTGTGTCTGCGATCCTGCCTCCCTGCTAAGCACATACTGTAAAAAGGTGGAATTGTCAAATTTGTTAGTAGTTTTGCTCTTAACTTTTAATCTAAAAGACTTAAAGTATAGGCATAATAATGCCCATGCTTCATTTCATATGTAGGGCCTTTCTTTAAAGCAAGCAAATAGCCATATAAAAATGAGAACCCCAGCTGCAACTGCTCAGGAAAGAGGCATAAAGGTTAAGATACCATGAAATATGGTAATTTTGAGTGAAAAGGGAAATCGGGGCCCTAGCTGCTCTTTCTACAAAGAGGTTAACCTGAACATGAGATTATCCATTCAGTAATTTGCAGTCAGACTAAATTTATCAAATACTCAGGGTGAATCATTCTGCTTTTGTTTTTTGTATATGCTTATAGCCTCTCTTTCAAATAAGATGACAGAGGTCACTACTACCTTAATGCACTGGGAAATAAGCATATGTGGCTTTGACATGATTAGCTTATTATGTAACGCTGATTGGCATGCATGCAAAAATGCAATAAAAATTGTATGAATTCTTTTTTTGTCTTCAGATTAGTTTCCCTGCAAGCTAGACTCTTTCAATCCCTCTCTTTCAGTGTAAATTGGAGCTGCAGGGCATTGGCGGAGCAGTGGATCATGCCACAGCTTTTGGGCGGATTGCCTTCTCTTGCCCAAAGGAAGAGGTAACTGATTTCCTTCTTCCTCTGGCCCTTTCCCATATTATGGGGGCTGGCCATGTGGAGGGTGACTCATGGTAATACCGATAGCCACTTGAAGGTCTCTCACGTCACTATGTGAACAAGACGATAACATCAAATGAAGGTTGTGTTTAACTTTCTCTTGGTGAGAATGTGATGGAGATGTGAGTACTGGGTACAGTAAATGATCGCAGCCTGATATGACACAACTGACCTTCAGCTCACTCTTTGTTTTTAAGTTGCCAAACATTGAAGCACTGATGAAGAAGGAGAAGCAGAAGATTTTAACGCCCCTAGTTAGCTTGGACACCCCTGGAAAAGCAACAGTGCAAGTGGTTATCCTGGCTGATCCCGTGAGTGATGTTTGAAATAGAGACAGAATAAACTTTAATTCAGTCTCCCCCTCAGGCAATTTCACTTTCTCTCCTGTTAAATCTGGTTTAGGACAACCATGAAATCTGCTTTGTAGGAGATGAGGCATTTAGAGAGCTTTCCAAGATGGATCCCAATGGCAACAAGCTGTTAGATGATGTAAGTAATATATTCTCTGTATTGTTTGTTGGTGGAGAGGTCTGAGCATCAGGATAGAAATGCATAGACTACCTGTATGTTTTAAAATCCCAACACGGTCCAGTGCCTTTCTAGTCCTTCAAAGGCAGCTACACTGAGTTCTAAAGGGGTCTTTCAGATGAGTGCTTCATGCAGTTCTTCAGATGCTAAAAATCCCAAATAGCTTTGGGGGTTTGCCTCTGTATCCTGGAAAGAATTTTCCTTCCCTGTTCTTGTGGTGGCCACTTGGGTGTTACTCCTCACTTCAGAGGGGGCTGCAGAATGGACGATGCTAGAAGTGCAAAGTATCAGTTACAAATCAACCTAAGTAACAGTGGAAAGTGGCTTGTTGGTTGTAACTACAATCAGCTCAGTGCAGTAGAACAGCTTCACAAGATAATGGGCTGCTGCTACAGAAATGACAAGTGGTTTCAGGAAAAGTGTGAAAAGAAAAGGGACGTTTCAGAGCAGGAGACACTGATCCTGTCATGCCTGTGTCTTACCAAATCACTTTGTCGGATACATTTATCTGGTGCAGCAGTGACAGTCACTCACCGTACCTTTTTTAACTTGCTTCTGAAACTAACATGTATTGTTGCAGGGAGTGTCTGTTGCTTTTGTTGTACTGAAGTCCGGAGGTGATTCCCAAAGAGCATTGTTTTTCATTTACAGTGTGGTAGAATTGTTTGCTTTAGGTAATCACAGATTAACTTAAGAGTTGGTCGTTATTGGTGAATAAGTCAGTCATCCAGTCGACTGACTGCAGTCATCCAGTCGACTGACTGCAGTCATCCAGTCGACTGACTGCAGTCATCCAGTCGACTGACTGCAGTCATCCAGTCGACTGACTGCAGTCATCCAGTCGACTGACTGCAGTCATCCAGTCGACTGACTGCAGTCATCCAGTCGACTGACTGCAGTCATCCAGTCGACTGACTGCAGTCATCCAGTCGACTGACTGCAGTCATCCAGTCGACTGACTGCAGTCATCCAGTCGACTGACTGCAGTCATCCAGTCGACTGACTGCAGTCATCCAGTCGACTGACTGCAGTCATCCAGTCGACTGACTGCAGTCATCCAGTCGACTGACTGCAGTCATCCAGTCGACTGACTGGCGCTAACCCAAGCAGAATCCTGGACGTGTTTGCTTCTGTAAATGGCTGTTCTTTTAATAACTTTATCATTATACAAATTGTTCACTTCTATTTGTACAGGCGATGGCAGCAGACAAAAGTGACGAGTGGTTTGCTAAGCACAAAATGCAGAAGACTTCTGCTTAGTTGAAGAGAATTGTCTCATAAACGATGCCTTTAGCTGCTAAACACCTGTAAAATGTGTCCGGTTTTGCAGTCATGTTGTCCCCATTCAGTGAGAGAGTGTGCAATGCCCTTGCAAAAGTCTATGGAAGAAAAGTGGGAAAGTTTTGTTGTGCTGTGATGCACAGATTGAGCACTTGATTTCATAACATGGGGGCCATGGACTTGTAATAGGACACCCTCTCAAGCTTTTCTCTTTCCTGTTGGATTGAGAAAGACCAGAGTTTAGCCTAGACATTAGCTGCATCTTTTCGGTATTTTAGGTAGCATATATCTATTGCAGGATGTGTACTGAGCTATCTTTCTGCAGGGATTTCGGAGTGAAGAATAACTCCATTTCAAATTCACCCTGCTGAATAAGACCAGAATGAATTTACTGTATGCGCTAAAACAGAACGCTGGCAAGGGGGAGGATCAGAACACTAACTAATTAGATTAAACTATGGTATTTTATTCCAATTAGCAGTTCTCTTCCAAATAATTCATGCTGCTAAACCTAACCGAATAAAAATTCGTGGTTCAGAGCTGGTGGAAAAAAGCTCTTTGGAAGTGTTGAAATACTTGCTTTCAAAGCAAAGTATAGGTTAAAGAATAAAGTATAGGTTAAAGAATAAAGTATAGGTTAAAGAATAAAGTAAATGTTATATTGATGGTTGGTTCCATTCATGGAAAATGTATTGGACAACTCCAGAACTTATTGCCATGAAGTGAAAGGGACAACATTAATGGTGGTATAATAACAAATAGACTAGTTGTGTATGTTACAGAGCATTTTGTACGGTCAGTGGCTTTAGCAATGCTCAGTCTGCTGCACATGGAAAAGAAAAAGCCTTTGGTTAGCTACTGTTTGTTGTGAACAATGCAAGTATTGTGTTTTTATGACATAGATTAAATCTGGAACTGAGAGCTTGTCTACATGGGAAAATTGATTAGCATAATTATAATAATAAATATCTAGCTCTTAGTGGAATAGCTGTCCTGCTGTAGCTATGCAGGTCAGTTTCCCTATCTAAACCCTAAGGCTGACATCTAGGTTTTGATTCTGAGAAAAACCTCCCTGAAGCCAAATGTAGGTGGATAGCTCAGTTGCTATTAGCTGGCATATGATTAAAATGTTTGAGCATAGCTTATCTTTTTTTCCAGATAAACATTAAATAAATCACTGCAGTACTAATGAGAGCACCGTGATGAGCATAGTATAAATGCCTGAATCAACAGAAGGTAAAATACATAGTCCAAGCTTCTTAGCTTTCAAACCATCACGACACAAAAGTGCGACATAGAATACTGGGCAAAATCAATGGGTGGAATTAGACTTTTTTTTAGACACATTAACCAGTATGTTTCCTGCGTCAGAATTTCTAAAGAATGATGCAGGAACTGATTTGGGAAGAACCAATACAGAGTTTAAAATGTGTGACTTCATTGGTACAGCTGAGAAATATGCTCATTACCTCTTCAAAAGCTGTGTTTTGTCTCTGTACTGCCAGTGTAACTCTTCTTCCATTTCCCCACTCAGCATAAAATCCTGGCTCTGTCTCAAACCATCCTTTCAGGCCAGAGGAAATGAGGTTATTTTGGAGAATGTGAAAAGCTGAGGATTCCCTGATAGGCCTTATTGGACTAGGTCTGTCCTATGGCTTCCATGCACCTTAAGCTGCATTATATCTATCTGCTAACTGCAGTGCACCAAACACTTGACATTCCAAACTAGAGCCAGTCAGACTTTATTATTTGGGAGAGGGGAAGAGTAAAGTGACAAATGGATAGCTGTCTTGAAATTAGCTTTAAGTGTGTTAATTTAACAACTTGTCTTCTGGGTTGAACTGACTTGAATGCCTGCTGTTGCTGATGGAACTGTAGAATCGGCACGTTCTGAATAAATATCTACAATATACTTGTTGCATATGCTTACTGGTTTTTAATAATTCTCTGGGAAAAGTTCAATTAGCCTCTTGTGTTACAAAAACAAGTGAGCAAAAATCAACTAGCAAGCAAATGTCACCCACTTACTTTCATCCAATTTCTTAACATAATAAACACCAAAATATTTGAAATTAGTCTTTGATTTAAGCAGAAAGGGCCCTCTTAACGTTCAGCTTCTTGGTATTTTTTTGTTTCTGAAAGATTGGGCTAAACTTTTTTCAGTTCAACTAGGTAGCAATTGTAAAACTAAAACAAAACAACCAACTTTAACGAGAGACTTGAAAGAAAAAGTAGCTCAATGTTGGAGTAATAGTGGGCCCGTTACTATGCTTTCCCCCTCAGTTTTTAATAGTGGTAATGTTAAGTTTGTTACCGGTCTTTCACTTTGACCCCTGATATCTTAAGAATTTATTCTAATAGTGTCCTTTTTCTTTGTAATTGATACTACACGTGAGACTAGGTATTCAGTATGGGGAGGGAGCTTTGAATGTAGGTGTGGTTTAGATTACATTGTATGCACACTCTGACTTTAATGTATCCAGAGCTAAGGCTAACGATTATATTGGAGTACATGGGAGCTTATGTCTGTGCAAATTATACTGGATAACAAGGAAACACTTGAACAAAAATGATATTTGTTGAAGTAAATGTTTCCGCTTGCCTCAGCTGCCAGGTGCAGATTGCCATTTCATTTGCAGGTAGTAGTTACTGTTTAACATAATCTGCTATATACAGGGGTAACAGGCCTGGAAGAGGGAAGCTGTAGAGAGGAGTGTGTTAAATTTCTTTTGCTGTGGTTTCTTATTTCAACCTGCTTTCATGAATGCACACATCAAAAGAGTTAATCCGAGGCTCTAATTATTTTGGTCCTCTACTGTAAGACAAAACTTATTACCCTTTTCTCTTGCAGTGTGCAGTACTATCAGAACCCTAAAAGTCACTGCATCATCCTGTCTAGGTCTATGATCTACACAGGAGAAAGGACTGCTTGGAATTTCTTTCAGTTAAAACATCTGTATTTATATTGTGATGTGAAAATGCACCAAACCCCTTGGGCCTCACACTCTGCCTAATACTACAGATTTGTCTAATGCTCATATTGAAATGGACTGTGAACATACAGTAGGTGTTGGGAATAATATGCTCAAACTTATTTCTGGAGGGTTGGATCTCAGCTGTTGTTCACTGAGACATTCTCAAAGCCCAGTTTGAAACTGTTTAGTTCTGAGCATGTGCTGGATATTGTCTTAACCTACTATTACATCTGTTCACTTTTAAAGGGATAGTGTCAAAGACTCTTTTCAGTATGGGTGCAGCTGACTATGGAAAGCTATCAAATACAGTCAAAACAATAGCAATATTTTCCATCAAGTTCCTTAATGTACAGTAAGCTTAAGTATCACTTCTAACTCAGTTAAGTGCAACGTTTCCAGATAGTAATGTCACTTTCAAATGGAGGGTGTTGTTTAAGCCAATACGCTTTTGTAGTTTATCAATTAAGTCTGAATTATTGGTAACAGTTTCATAGACTTCTTCAGCATTGGCTGGCCTATTCTTAAACTGAAATGGACTTCCACAGTTGTGTGAACTTTCAGATAGCAGCGTGCTGTAACTATCTCTGCAAAGTGAATGCTCCGGGTGTCTCAGCCCCCTCCTTCTCTTGCTGAGCCCCCCTTCTGTGGTGCCTCTAGGGTGAGTCACAGCCTGGGTCCTGCATGTGATGACATCACAATGCTGGGGAGTGCCTGAAACAATCAATGGGGAGGAGAATTCCCTGACTATCTCAGCCAGGCAGTGCTGCCAGATGCCTGAAAAGCTCTGCCTGGATTGAAGTGCCTCAAATACCATACAACTAAAACATAACATGATGTGAAGATGCATTAACCACACACAAAGCTTCAGACCCTGTGCATGACACTGTAATGATCTGGCTCTAATTTTTGTATTGAAATGGGATCTGAATGTACTCCCAGTGTCAGGAGTAGCATGCTCGCTTTTATTCTCAAATGGTTGGATCTCAACCTATCAGTTCACACAGCCCAGTATGAAATTATATACATCAGTGTGATGGTGTCTGGTGCCCACAAACAAGGGCCCGAGGCTCCTAAGTGTTGTACAAACACACAACAAAGAGGTGGGTTCATTTTAATAATGTGTTGGATGCTGTAACAATCTCAGGCTAAGCTCTGGGTTTATCTTTGTATCATTTACCTTTTAAAAGACACAGTTGGCAGGACAGCCAGGAAAGTGAAATGGAGACTTTCTTATTATTAAACTCAAACCAGGTGGCTGCTGTTTGAACTTGGACTTTGACTACAATGAAATGTGGCTGTCACTGACTGCAGTTCAATTTTAAAATCCAGCTTTTCATGACTGGTAAAAATTTAACGGGTGTGATCATCCGTGCCAATGACAAAGTTCCTTCTGTACACTCTTCTATATATTGTCCTAAAGCCTGCTCCTTAATGTAGTTGGAGGCCTGATCCTCAAAGGTCTTTAAGTGCCTAACTCCCCTTGAAATCAATGGGAATTAGGTGCCTAAATACCTTTTGTGGATTTGGGCCTAAACACATTCCAGTCATGCACAAAGTCACTGGTGTTTGTCATGTGTCTCTTCTTTCCTCATCTCAGCAGGGGCAGCGTGCATGCAGTGAAGTGGGGTTTGGGTGTCTGTTTTTTTCAATTATATATTAAATACATGCCACTTTACTATAGGTTTGTTACAGAGGGCCAGGTCAAAGAAATACACCTTGCACTTGGGGCAGAAGATGGTGAGGTTTGGTGTGGTTCCTTAATTGGTGGAAGAGTTCATTCCCCAGCCTGGGCTGGTCTATAAGACCGTTCTGTCTTCTGTAGTAGATGAGTTTAAGCTCGTTGGAAAAAGTTCCATTGAATCAGAAGAGCAGAGTGGCCAACCGCTGTCTACATCCCAACCTGCTGCTGTAAAGTAAAGTGAAAATGGAATTCTACCCATTACAGCAGCAGCCGTGGTGCTGCATGTGTGAAGGGCACATGGAAGGTTTTGTAAATAACACACTTGGAAGTAATCCTGTGTTTTGTTTAGAGGGCAACTGGGATGGTGAGGAATTCATCTGTTTCTTGGTCCTTGGCATCATCATTCTAATGTCATCACAATCTTTGCCATAGCAATTAACTTATAGTGGGAGTGAGAGCTGCTGACTTCTCAATGAGCCCCCATCGTACAGTTTTTATTTGCATATATCTAGTAACAACGTCCCACCCTGGCACCAGTGAGAGAGAGACGGAATGGTTTCTAAATCAAAGGTTTGCCATGGGGTTGTATCGCTTTAGCTTGCTAAACTGATATGCTTCGTTAGGAACTGAGCTTCAGCACAGAATCTGAAGCGTTAAAAGGAAATTAAAGTGGAGAGGGAGAGATTGTGTCTAGATTAATCCTGGCCTGTTCTGGATTAATGATTGCACAACATTTGACCTTGTAAAGGCTGCCTGTGGTGTGTCTTCTCCACACCCCAGGATTACATATTGGCAATGTGGTTTCTTATTTAATTATCTGGTTTCCACAGGCCCATTTTAGTAGGGGAGAAACTGTACAAAGTGCTGTCCAATGCACAAAGTCAAACAGCCCATCACGTTCCTTTATGTACAGTAAGCTTGAGCAGCACTTGTAACTCTGATAAGTGCAACACTGATAGACAGTAATGTGTTTTTCAAAGGGAGGGTGTTCCTTTAAGCAAATACACTGGCTTGTGAAGTAAGCCTCTTAAGTATCGGTAAGAGTTTACCAAAAATCATAAACAATGATTGAACGATCCTTATCCTAAAATGAACTTCCGCACTCGTATAGACTTTCAAAGGCCATGCACAACTTTTTCAGTCATATACACTCCATGGCTGCTGATTACAGTTGTATTGGCTTGGCAGCTACTCTACATTGATCTAAGGGGTGAGAGGAAACTCCCTAACAGGGATGTTGGGTCAAAAGCCTGCTAATGCCACATGGCTGCCTGATATCTGTGAACACTTAATTTTTAGCTACGTGCTTTTTTTTCAGTTCTTCAGCTTTTGCAATGTAATTCTTCATGGCATCAGCCTTGCTCATCCCTTTGTGTCCATTCCAGGCCTCCCATTTGGCTTTGCCTATTACATCAGTTGGAGCAGGGCAGGGGATGTTGATGTCCCCAATGGTGGCTTGTTTGTAGAGACTGTAAATCTCCAGTTTTTCTTGGTCTGAGATCGGCACCTTCATTTCCCGGACCATAGCAGCAGCTTTCTCAAATTCCTCCTGAGACATGGTGAGAGCTCAGCGTCAGGACTGCTCCTTTCTTCCGCTGTAGAGGGCTTGCCAAGATCCTCAAGGGTTGACCCAGGCCACGACAACTGGAATGAAGGAGAGTTGCAACAGCAGAGTAAGATTTTTTAAATGCCCCAATGAAAGACCGTGCAACTGACTGTAGCAGGAGCAATACAATTTTCAAATGGCCTTAAAATTAATCCCAGATTGGGGGATTTAGCAGATTTTACAGATTTTTACAGTCAATTCTTCTTGGACCGAGCATTACTTTCCCTTTTGGAGACAGGCTCTTGGGGTCTGTTTCTCTCTATGTATAGCAGTTAGTCTCTCTACTGTGATGAACATGGTATAAAAATATAGACCGTTTATAAATATGGCTGGTTTGTAAAATGTGTGGCCATCTATTCATCAGAAATCTGCTAAACATATGGACAGGTTTAGTCTGCCTTTGTAACCAATGTGGAAGAAGGTCAAAGGAAGGCAATTATTCAAAGAAAACAAATTTAGCTAGGAATTTGGTCTTAACTCTATCTGTGTCAGTCTGGGTTTCAGTGGGGTTGCTCTGGCTTTCTGCCAAGAGGAATTTAACCCGATGTGCCTATGTATTGGCAGTTTGCCTAGGAAAGAAGCAGTGTTGCCAACTGTTCTACTATTTGGTGTTTTTTCTTAAAGCCCCAGCTGCTGGAGTCAGGTGAGTATCCCAGTCTCAGCTTTCATTTAAGAAGGGGGTAGAAAAATGTAAATTTCTATCCCTGATCATTGTGGAGAAAAACTTGAAGATGTGACTCAAACATTTAAAAATCCAGAAGGAAAATAAAAAGAACCCAACTATTTATTATTTTTAAAGTTAATTTTTATGGGGCCTGACATGATTTTGGAAGCCTTGAGTTTAGCAATACTGGAAAACAACCACAAACAAACACAACCCCACCATATCCCCATGCTGAATTTTTGTGCCCCGAATGAGACAGTCACGTAAACAGTGGAAGTTTTTGTATCTATACTAAAATAGATATTTATAAAGTGCCCTGTCATAGTACCTAGCTAAGCAATGCAAATATGACCATTGGTTATAGAGAAGTACTTTAATCAATTGCTGGCTGCTAATAGGTTTAAGTTAAGTTCCTTAAGAGGCCTGGGCCCTCTGTTTCAAAGCTAGGATCACCTAAATAAGAGTGGCCGCGTTTGCTCAGCATCTCCTAAAACCAGGCTGGTTTGACTGAGATGCCTCAACTTAGGCACAAAAGGTTTGAACACTCCGGCTTTAGTGGGGTGGTTCTCCCAGCCCCCTTTCATTCCATTTAAAACTGATGCTCTAAACACACACCCCGCCCCCCAGTCTCAGGGGTATCCAGGATTCTTTGAGTCGCAGAAGCTGAGAGCTCCCGGCCCCACATGCTGAGGAAATCTGAAGTGTCCTGGGGAAGCGAATCTCCCTCTCCAGGACTCAGCCGGGGTAAGTCAAGATGGGGAGCAGGGAGCTGAGAGTTTTAGGAGGGGAAGATTTTCAGTGTCTTGGTGCGTGATCTGGGGGGGGCCTTAGCAGCAGAGGGGCTGACGGGGATCCCCAACCAGTGTCTCCCCCAGGAATTGAAATTGGGGGGGGGGTGTTCAAATTTACAGGGTGGGAGTCAGGGCCGCTGAGGGGTGAGACTGTGAGGGTTAAGGTGGCTCTATGGCACCATAGTAAAAACTGAAAAATGTTTCATGACCATTTAATTAGATTTAACTCATGTTTTAAAATCATCACAAATATTAAAGTTGGCTACTCAAGCCTTCTATGAAACACTATGTCTACATCCTTCTTGGTTTCTTATTATAATTTTGCATAACTCTGTTAATGAACTTCTTGAATGCAATGCGTTCATCTCTGGTGGCTTCTTGTGTGTCCGGTACTTCCATTCCTTCAACTGATATGCTCATTAGTTCATTTACATGATCAGGCAGAAGGCGACTTCTTTCAGAACACAAAATTCTATTCACTCGAGGCAAAAGAATGCTCGACTGTAGCTGTTGTGACTGGGAGTAGCAAGAGATGAATTTCTACTTCTTTCATCCCAGGAAACATGGCACAAAGATTGGGTCAAGCCACTAGTGATGATAAAGAAGATGAAGTCAAATCTTCATTCATTCGTCGTACGATATTCCACTGTGTGTTCAAATTCTCTATTCTGTCCTGAGCACACGGCAGCCCCATTGCTGGTAGTGCCTCACTCCACTCAACTGTCGGTGTTTTATAGGACAGGGATCTGTAAAAGCTACGTAGAGGTTGAGTAGAATCTATAAGTCGCTGTTGTAGATTTTTAAGAATCAAGTCTGTGTACTTTTTCAGTTGTCTTAACAAACACTTCTTGTCCTCTTCACTTAAGGATTCAATATAAATGCCTTCATTACTCAACTTCTGGACTGAAGTCTTTGTTCTTCCAGTATTTTTTCAGTGGATAGCTCTCTGATTGATCCAAATGTAGCTTCTATTGCTGGACAAAGATCTACTACTGTTGTAGCAGATGCCTGGGTGGCCATTGTTTAATGACCCAAGTGGTTTTAACAGTAGACTTACAAAGGAGAGAATGGCAGTAGTCTTCTCTGAATGTAGTAGCAAAAGTAATCCACCAGTCTCACTACTTAGATCCATCCCATCTTGGTAGATACTTTTCAAAGCCAGTAATAGTATCTGGAGTAATTTTAAGACAACATCCAAGGATCGCTCATGAGAAAGCCAGAGAGTTTTCCCAGGTTGGACTAATTTGAACTTCAGTCCCAGTGTATCTTCTATATTTTCCAAGATATTCAGTCTTTTTGGACTCTTGCTGAAAAAAGAATATAATGAAAACATTAAATTTATAGCTTTTTAAATGTCTTTTGAAGAGTCTGCAGCTCGTACTAGCACTAGTTGGAGTAGATGGCCTCTGCAGTGTGTACAGGAGAGATTAGGGTTATGCTTTTCTCTGAGCAAAGCTTGTGCTCCACCATGTCTTCCAGAGAAGTTTGCAGCTCTCTCAAATGCACAAGCAGCCATCTGTTTGGGGTCCAATTGACAAGCATTTAACTCTTCTAAGATGTGGGTTGTCACAGATGCAGCTGATGTGTCTTCTATAACTTGAACATCTAGAAATGCATCTACTGGCCTATCACTGACCTCAAGATAACATACACAGTGACTTAATACTTGATGCCCATTTGCATCAGTGTATTCATCAGCTATGTATGCAAATTTTTTTGTGGTGAGAGTTCTTCATTCTTTGAACTGTTGAGTCTTTTCACTGTTGCACCACACGCGTCTAGCCAGTCAGTGGAGTTTCCTGCAGAAAGACAGCGAGCATTTGCTGTTCTTGTTCAGAATCAGTGTTCAGCTTCAGGATGAACAAGTGACCATGTACTTAACATTGGCCTCCAGTTTGTAGTGGGCGGTATCTCTTGCTTAAATAGACAGTATGATGTCGCAGCCCTGTGTGTTCGCATGAACTGTGTTGTGTCTCCAGCATTCTTAACAGCCTCATTAACACTCACTGGTGTTGTCCTTCGTCAGTGGAGACTCAGAGTTCAGAGGTGCTTTCACATGAGTTCACCTCCCAGGTGGGGGGCAAGAAGGCACCTTGCTCATTCCTCCAGCTGCTCACTGTTCGCTCTGGCCACTGTTATGTGTTATGCCACCGTTCACTCCATCGCTCTGTTGCCAAAGGCCCTCCGCCATCACCTTCTGCTGCCACCTGCCACTGTGACCTCTGCGAGTTGGTCTCTTGAGGTTCCACCCAGCTCTCTGTGATTTCAGCTGAGCTCTACGGGGGAGGGGGGGAACCTCGCTGCTAGTGCAGACTGGGCCATCTCTTCCACAGAAACACTGTCCCCCAGCAGGTCTAAGCACTTTGACCTGATTTGAGCTGCAGTGGTCACTTAACAAAACAAAAGACTAGCTCTGGAGCCTAATCAGCTGTCTTTAAACAGGTTTCAGAGTAGCAGCCCTGTTAGTCTGTATCTGCAAAAAGAACAGGAGTACGGGGGGCACCTTAGAGACTAACCAATTTATTTGAGCATAAGCTTTCGTGGGCTACAGCCTACTTCACGAAAGCTTATGCTCAAATAAATGTTAGTCTCTAAGGTGCCCCACGTACTCCTGTTCTTTTTGTCTTTAAACAGGGGAGAGAAGGGCAGGTCAAACAGTACTTGTGACTCAGGGAGACTATCAAGCAAAACCCTTGTCCCCACCCTCTCTTTTGATGCCCTCAATCAGCAGAGGCTAAGGACAGTTCTACTGCCCTTTACTCCTGCAATAAGACCAACACCATTTCATTACCCCCCTTCCCCTCCCATTCAAGTGATTTATAACCCAACCCCAGCCAAAATCTATCACTTAGGCAATGCAGCTCTGTTTGCTGGATACCTAAGTAGATTAGGTGTGAATGTAAATACAGTCTGGTCTTGAAGCCTTTCCCCCCAGCTCATCAGGAGCTGCCAGGGAGAACTGCTTTAGACTTTGCTTTCAAATTTGAAATTATTAGGTAGGCCCATGTCACCGAAATGAATGCACTGACATGGTCACAAAAAAACAACAACTGTAGACAGAAGCTAGTCCATGTCCCTGCTTTTCAAATCGATTATACTTTTTCAGATACACGTATTTTATCATACACTGTGCGTGCTTTCAAAGCGTGTATTAATGTTTCAGTTTCAAGTCACCTTTCCAGACAGTCACTGAACAGGCCCCACTGCATGTAACTAGTTCACAGAACCGGGGTTGGGGGGGAAATCCCCCTCCCCAACCCAGGAGCCGGGCGAGAGCGGGCGGGATCTTACCGGCGGGGCACTGACCTGCGATCCCAGGCCGCGCCGTGCAGTGCTGCGCAGCCGCCCGCAGAGCCCGCTGTGCCGCCTCTCGCCGCCGGGAGCCCCGGGTGAGCCGCGGCCACGTGGCTCGCAGGCGGCGGCTGGGCCGGAGCGTCACAGAGCCGGGCGCGCCGAGCTCACAAGCGCCGCCTCGGGCAGCCGGGACCGGGGCCGCCCTCGCCCTGCCGGGGCCGCCGCCGCCTGCGCCGGAGCAGCGGACAGGCCGGGCCATGGAGCTAGGTGGGTGCTTGGCTGGCGGCGCGGCTGCCCCCGGCTCCTGCCCGCAGGACGCTGGGGCGGCCCGGCCCCGCTGCCTGGGGCAGCGGCGGGTGTGTGTGTTGGGACGTGCGTGGGGGGGTGTTAGGACGCGCGTGGAGTGGGTGCGGGCGTGTTGGGACGTGCGTGGGGGGGACGCGCGTGGAGTGGGTGCGGGCGTGTTGGGACGTGCGTGGGGGGTGTTAGGACGCGCGTGGAGCGCGTGTGTGTCTGCGTTAAGCCGTGCGTGGGGCGTGTTGTGTTGGGACACGCGTGGCAGGGTGTGAGCGTGCATCGGGGGAGGGGGAGCGTGTGGCGACACACAGCACCTTAAACCAGCCTCACCTGCCGGGTGTTTAATAAACAGCTCCGCCCTATAAAGTCGTTCCCACGTTTCTGGCCTGGGTAGGCGCCAGGTATCCCAGCTATTCTGGGCCGGTGGTTGGGCAAGCTCCCCTGATGTAAGAGTGCGCCCCCGCGGAGTTGCATTATACAAGGCTGCTGATCCCAGCAGGGCACCAGCCTTCCCCGCCTAAATGGGGACCCTGGACTGAGCTAAGTAATTGCACCGGCTGGCTGAGGAGTCAGCTAGGGGGTTAGCAGATATCAGACCCGAGAGAGAATCGTTTGCCCTGTTTGTACACCCGATTGCATGTACCAAAAAAGGTGCGCTTCAGGGATTGCGATTCCATCTACATGCATGAGAGAGAGACACTGGCAGATCCCTCCTTGCTCCTTCTCTTGTGGCTTATGCTGTTGCTACAGCCTCTCTGACAGTGTGTGAGGAGCAGAGGGTTAACCTGCCTGGACAAGAGGTCCACAATTCTCATAGAACGTTATATCACGGCCAGTAACGCTGTTTGGAAACTGTTCGGAGGGGACAATGAACCTTCTGTGAGCAGGCAATGTAAACAGAAAAGATTCAAATCCAGTAACAAAAATACACACCAGCATCCTACACGGCAACCCCACCTACTGTGGGAATCCAGTGCCAGCCCCCTTGATCTTTGCGTTGGAGATTTACAGCCCAAAGCTTTAGACCAATGGGGTATGTTGTATTAGGAGGAGAATTTGCAGAGTACAGCATGATCAATGCAGATCAATGATTGTCTTGTGGCAGTGTTTTAGCCACAGGACTTCTAGATGTGACTTTTCCCTGGAAGCAAGGCCTAGCCTTTCCTCTGGGGTGGGCGTGTGTATGCAGGATCCTTGCAGGGGTGTGCTGGAATGCAGCTCGCATTTTAGAGCTGTGCAACATTCCACCATGCTGGTACATTGGTCTGAAGGTACTGCTGATGTGTGACCTTGGGTGAGTGACTTCACCTGTCTGTGCCTCTAGTGAACGTGAGCCTGACAGCAGTGCTTCCCCCACCTCCATGAGATCCTCTCTTGGAAAGTGCCGTGGAAAGACTTAGTGTCACAATTCTGTATTTATGTACAACACCAGAGCAGGGCCTGTGCCAAGCAGACACAGAGACTTTAGGAAGCAGGGCCACCAAATTCCTTCCTCTATCCCTCCAGAAGCCCCCGTTATGCACCTTTTGCCACCACAGCAGTGGAGGGGCAGTTTCACAGATTCCTTCTTCCTCTGGGGGTTAGAAATCTTAAGTTCTTTGTCTGTGAGAGAGAAGTGGTGGGGTTGGCAATCTTAGAAACCAGAGCCCTGTTTGTGCTGTGTGGGCAATACTGATCCCATGGCACGTTTTCTAAGAGGAAGAGTTTGTACTGGTGTCCGGAGCCCACCCCCCGCTGTTGTGTAGTGTGTTCAATGCATGGGTGTTGGTACTCATTGCCTCTAGCCTACCTTCATTTCAGTGCTGTCTAATTTGTAAACTGCTTTGGGATTGTAGGCTCTATAGAAACACAGGCTGATACAACAATCATCAGCTGGAAAACATCCCTTTCCCTGCAAGCTGTTGTGCATGCGTGTGTAATCCTCTTTCCCTGACGCTCCCAGGCTGCCCTATGCTAATGAAGGAGCTACTGCAGCGTGTGTAAACTGACCGTGTTTTTGTGTGTAATTGGTATGTGTTGGGCTCCTGTTTGGAGTTCAGGACAATCACATCGTCTCTCTAATCCCCAGATCTGGTGGACTTGCTGCATTAAGGGTTAATGCAGGGTTGTTTTTCCCCCTATAAGATGGAAGGTTGAATTTTTTACTTCCTTGCAGCATTTCCGTAACAATCCATTAACATTCCTCAGTGTCAGTTAGTTTAAGTAAACTGTTTGTATTATAGCAGTGTCTCATGCTAGGTGCTGTGTGTATACATAGAAAGAGACAGTGCCCACTCCAAAGAGCTTGCAGTCTAAGGAGATGAAACAGAAGAAGTTCCAAGGAGTTCCACAGGTTGACTGGACGTGTGTTGTGTGAAGAAATACTTCCTTTTAATTGTTTTAAACCTGCTGCCTATTAATTTCATTTGGTGACCCAGAAGAACTAGGGGTCATCAAATGAAATTAATAGGCAGCAGGTTTAAAACAAATAAAAGGAAGTATTTCTTCAGACAACACACAGTCAACCTGTGGAACTCCTTGCCAGAGGATGTTGTGAAGGCCAAGACCATAACAGGGTTCAAAAAAGAACTAGATAAATTCATGGAGGATAGGTCCATCAATGGCTAGTAGCCAGGATGGGCAGGGATAGTATCCCTAGCCTCTCTTTGCCAGAAGCTGGGAATGAGCAACAGGGGATGGATCACTTGGTGGTTACCTGTTCTGTTCATTCCCTCTGGGGCACCTGGCCCTGGCTGCTGTCGGAAGACAGGGTACTGGGCTAGACGGGCCTTTGGTCTCACCCAGTAGGGCCGTTCTTATCTTTAGAAAGATGGGAGAAGGGCTAGTAATACTTCCTCATTTTACAGACTGACTAGCCTACGGTCAAACAAAGAGGCTGTGGCAGAACATTGAATCCAGCTCTTCTGAGCCCCGGTCTAATTACAAGAGCATCTTTCCTCTCAGATTGAATTGCATTCATTACCATGTCTGTGTGTGCTTCTCTTTAAACAGGACCCTTGAACATCTGTGAGGAAACAACCGTTCTGCATGGCGGATTCCTGCTAGCAACAAAGTTGTATCATCCCAAAGCGTTGTCAGAGTTGGCCAAATCCGACTGGCCCCTGGTTGGGCAGCCTATAACCGATGCCTTGAAGGAAATATGCACCAGCCGTTCCTCTTCCCCACCCCAACCCAATGTGTGGAAGAAGAAAGCGGTTATCATCATCTGGGCCAAAATCCTCCTTCCCTGCCCCTTGTCCTCTGCGGGCTCCACCTCAGTTGACCAACAGTGGAAGGAAGATGTCTTCTTCTCGGTGGGCAGCATGATCCCGCGTATAAACCACACCGTCCTCTTCGAGCTGCTCAAGGCTCTGAATGCGCCACGGCTCTTTGTGCAGCTGCTGCTGGCACTGCCTGCAGCCGTGCGTCAGCGGGAGCTCGAGCTATTTGTCAAGTACGTTGTGAACGAGACGTCCCTGGTGGACGCCGCCTTCTTCCTGGACGTCTGGTGGGAGATAATGAAACACAAGGAGGGTGAGCAAGACAAAATGATCCTGATGTTCAGCACTCTGGCCCATCAGCACCTGTCCGAGTCTCCCGATGAGCCCTGTCAGCCTGCAAAGAGATTCAAGGGTGACCCCTTCTCCCTGCAGAGCCCCCGCATAGCCACTGGCCTGTTGACAGTTCTGATCGATGGGCTAAAGCAGATCTCCGGGAGCATCGTCCTCCCCAAGATGAAGTGCTGTGCTCTGGCCAACCTAGTGGAGCTGCTGTCGGTCTTCACGGTGATAGAGCGTGAGTCCAGCTCGCTGCCCGTCAAAGCATATCTAGACAAGATTGCATCCGTCGTCACCATCTGGAACGATGACAGCGAGAACCGGTACAACAGAAGGGGTCTGGAGGAGAAAGTGAAGGAGGCCGAGAGGAGCGTGAGCTTGCTGTCCATAGTCAAGCTGTCCAGCGAGGAGCTGTTTGTTGGCTTGAACTTCCTCCGTAGCTTGCTCCAGAGCTGGGGGGAGGAGCTGCAGTGCGTGCTGAACAACCACAAAGAGATCTGCTACGAAAGCTACCGACTCCTTGACAGCCTCACGGCCTTCGGGAAGAACCTGATCTCCTATGCCAAGTCCGGAGACCTGAGCGAGGATGAGAAGGAAATGGTGTCAGAATTGGGACAGATCATTGTGGACTTCCTCAAGAAGATCAATCCAAAGCTGAAAGGCAGGAATTCAGACAGCAGTGTCATGGCTTTGGTTGCCATGGCAATTATCGAGAAGAGGATGGACCGGCACACAGAAATGTGCTCCATTTTTGCTTCTGAGAAAGCCTGGGCTTTTTCTAAGGACTGGGTCACCTGTCTTGTTAAAAACAGAGCTCTCTTCCAGAAACCAGAGCTGGTCTTGAAATTGCTGGAGACCACCGTGACTTTTAGCCTGTCTGCCGATAACAGAGAGAGCAGGGAGCTGCAGAGCCAAGTGGTCAAAACTATTCTGGAGTGTTACACTGAGCTTCCACTACCTGACAAGAACAAGGTGATCTCGGGCGTCCTGGCTTCTTGGGGTGGGCAGGGCTTGTCCTTGAACTTGAAGACTTTCATGGAAGGGTTTCAAGAGGAGCTGAACTTGGCTTTCAACCAGATCACGCAGAGTGCATCAGATCAAGGTCTCACCAAGGCTGTCTCCTCTGTGGCGAGGCTGGCTCTGCTCCACCCAGAGGCAACGGTGAAGAAGGTCTGCAACCTTGCTGTCGTCAACCTGGGAACACACCAGTTCCTAGCACAGATTCTGTGCTCCTTTCCAGCACTGAGCTTCCAAGAGGCACGAGACGACCCAAACCGGTCGGGCAGCCTGCTAGAGAGATGTCTAAAGGAGACTGTTTGGGGGAGACTCTCCTCCGCTAAGGAAAAGGAGCAGTTTCTAGAGTTCTTGACCTTTCTCATGCAGCCAAGTTCAGGTCATCCACTCCTCTCCCCTGCAGAGGTGACCAAAGCCTTTGTCCTTCCCCATTTGAAATCAGACTTTGCTCACATCGAGCTGAGCTTGCAGATCCTCAGTAAGGTTCTGGAGGTCCAGCCTGGTCCAGAGGAACAGTGGCTCAAGTCCTGCTACCCCTTCCCGCTTCTTCTGGGCCTCTGCAAGCTCCTGGATGGTTACACAAAGTACTGGCACCGGTTCAGGGACCAGCACTGCCCTTCGCTGGAGACCAAAGACCTGATTGCCACCACTCTCTCTCAGCTCTGCGAGGTGTTGGGGCAGAAAGCTGCCCCTGCCCCAGAAGTGTGGATCCAGTCGCTGGCCTGGCTGCGCCGGAAGGTCGAGCTGCTGGACTGGACCGTTGGTCTCCGGCTGAAGAAGCTTTTCGGGGACCACTTTAAGAACGAAGTCCCAGCTACCCTGTTTGAAATTTGCAAGCTCTCAGAGGATGAGTGGACGTCCCGCCCCGTCCCGGCCTATGGGGCAGGCAGCGGGCTCCTGGCCTGGATGGAGTGCTGCTGCATCTCCACGGCGCTGAGGGAGCAAATGCTCTCTCTCCTCACTGTTGATGTGGACAACCCAGAAGAAGTCAACTTGTTCAGCAAAGGGTTCCTTGTGGCCCTGATACAGGTCCTTCCGTGGTGCAGCCACAGCGAATGGAAGAGACTCACACAGGTGATTGAAAGCCTGCTACACAGGCAGGTCCTTCACGTACCTTATACTCTGGAGTACGTGCAGTACATGCCGCTGCTCAACTTCAGGCCTTTTGCCCACTATCTCCAGTTCTCTGTGCTCTTCCTGAGAGGATTCCAGCTGTTATGCAGCTCCAGTTGCTCCAGCTGGCTGCCTGCAGAAGCCTGGCAGCACGTGGTGAGACTCTACAGCAGCAGCCTCACCGACCTGCTAGGCTCTGTCAAGAGGGATTCCCTCTCTCACTGGCACTCTGCCGACGACAAGAACCCCACGCAGGAAGTGTCCTTCATCTACATCCAGGTGTTCTGCCATGTGCTGCATGTCGTGGCCATGCTGCCGGATGACTGCTCCGGTGAGCCGCTCCTGGTCCTGGCCTTGGAGATCCTCTCGCAATATGAAACGCTCAGTGCCTCCGACAAGTCCCTGAGCAGCGCGCTCAGGAAAGCCAACGAGAAGCACTTCCTGGAGTCCATCACCGACAATGTCAGCAACAAGGAGCTCCGGGCCACGCTACTGCAGAAGCTGAGCAAGCTGTGAGCCACCCCAGGTGGCAAGCAGGTCACAGATTACACCTGGAGCAAAACGGCGTGTCTCGGCTCCACAGATCATCAAAGTTCAGAGGCATGACAGAATGAGACACACCAGTGTTGAACAGAGCCTAAACCCTACAAAGATGAGGAGAAGTTAATTGGAGATTTGTAAGATCTATAATAAACCTTTTCTTTTGGACTTGGTTTTGTAGCTGTATTTTTTAACGTGCCTGAGAGTGTCATGGTGCATTTAGAAATTGATGTCTGCATCCTCTCTGAAACCTGCCAGCTAAAGTAGCCTCCATTTTAGTTGCTCTTGACTTGCTCTTCAGCTATTGCACCCGCAACTCCAATCTGCCTTAATGTCTTGTTACTGTGTTTGCTGTTAAGGAGTTTCGCACCAGGCCTACAGCCCTGTAACTCTAATCCAGAGAAGCTCAGCCTCCATTGGCTATTCAGTAACTGGGCCCCCTGCTAATACTGTCAGCAAATGGGGCTTAGATCCTCATGGGCAGATTGTGACATCACCATCTGCCTGCTGGGGATAATTAAGTGACACCCCTAAATCTCTAGCAGCTTGGTAATGAATTTGGGTTGCTTCTGGGCTGAGCTGGATTCAGACTGGTAACCCTGACTCCCCCTCAGCCAGCTAGAGCCTCTCTACACAGAAAGTGCACGTTGTACAAGACAGATTCACCATGTAGTGGCTCTGAAAAGAGGTCTTTATTGGTCCCCCCTCCGACAGGCATTGTAGTGAGTAGGCGCAATGTTAGTGCAAATTTTAAAATGCCTCAAGGGCTTTTTTCCTTTCCGTTACATAAGGCAAATTATTTGTAACAAAAACAGCATGATAAGAATGCCTGCAACTCTGAGAGCATGTGACAAAGTGGAAACCCACCCATCTGACTGGCCTTTGTAGTTAATAATAATAATAAAAACAAAACACAGTACTAATCCATCAGTCATTGCAGTGACACATTGTTAGAGCTAAGCTTGGAAAGAACCAATTCCCTTAATCTTCCAGGAACATGTGACTATGTCCAGCGTAAGACCTGATGCCTGAAGGAACTGGGGTTTGGAGAGCTAAGTGCTTTCAAACACAGTCTTCAGCTCTTGTGCAGCGGCTGAATGAAAGCTACAAGGCAGCCTATCCTTTTGTAAACTCCCTGCTCCACAGATAAGTAAGGTCCAGATTTGCCCCTGGTGGAGTTACTCGCTTCTGTGGAGTTATTCTCCAGGGATGAATGCAGCCCGTTGGTGCTAGCACCAAAGGTTACAAAGAGCCAGTGACTATCCTGGTGTTTCTTGTGCATATGGTGATTGTCCATCAGAGGTCTGTGCTCAGAGCGGTTGGTGTTTTGCTTCTGCACCTGCTAGGGTCTTTAGTCCACAGAAAGATCTGGTTCTCGGCATTAAGCAAAGTGCTGCAGTCTGGGGCCAGTCTTGCAGGGGGTGTGGTACTAAGCAGGGTCAGGGGAAACAGTCAGTCAGTGCAGCAGATACTGTGGGCCCAAGTCAGCGTTGGTGTAGGACTAGACTAGGGGTGTCAGTCAGTGACCACTGTTTTGGTGTTGCCACCTCCAGCAGCTTGTTGCATTTCACCTATAATTCCTAGCTCCAGTTTCTTCTCTCTGGTTCTTTTCACCAGGGCTGAGTTAGTGGTTGTGTAATCCCAGACCTGGGGAAACATGGCACTTAGGTCTGCATGGAGTGTGGCCAAGGGACAAACTCGTGCTTAGCAGCAACTAGAAACTTCCCCAGAGGCAATGGACCAAATTCAGCCATGGCACAAGGGCAGCATAAGGGGAGCAGACTGTTCAGAATATCACCCCCTTTTCTGTTCCCCCAAGGCAAGATTCTGCTCTGAGCTGGAAGGCTGTAAATCAGAATAACTCCGAACCTGAACGAGGTGAACCTGCCCCTCAGTGTGTATGACACCCTGGTTTTCCACAACCACTAAATGCTAAATCACACCAGTGACAGCCCACAGGTTACACACACCACTGAATTTGGCCCAGTGTCTTCTGGGGGCGTTGCACCCACTGCTGCCAGGTCTGGGTCTGTGCCGTAGTCTTTCAATGCCAATGTCACCTATTAAATTGACCAGAATATTTATAACAAACCCTCTTGGCTCCCCTCTCTCCTCTTTAGCATTTCATTGACCAATAGCTAGAGAGTCTGACCACAGCGAGGCTCTTTAGCGCTTCACCTACATAACGCTCCCACTAGCCGGGTTCCCCCCCAGACAGAAGGACACAGGACACTTGAGTGTTACAGAAAGACAGTCCTTCTGTAACAGGCTGGTGCTGCTTCCCTGAACTGCAGCGGAGACAACACAGCTGCTTTAAAGTAAAAGGGCCTCCTAATACTAATGGGCAATGATGTTCCGGTCCCAACCTGGTACCGACAACACTGATTTTAATGGCAAGGCAGCTGGGAGAAGAGCCAGGATGCTGGCTTAGTCTCAAACCTTGTGGTCTGCAGCCTCTGCTGGCAATTATCTATTCTTGTCAGACGGTGAACTGCTGTAGAGTCGGACAGCCTTCTTACAGATCAGCATGAACCAGTAGAGCTGTGGGGCGATGAGAGAGGCGTTGGCCACGTTGCAGTGCATGGGGATGTGGAAAGGCACCATGTAGATGGGGATCCCCGTGTGCCTGGCATAGGCCCTGTACATGAACGGGAAGAGGACAATCCGGCAGAGGAAGAACGTCACCAGGATGAGAATCCCATTCACCTTGTGCAGGAGCGTGTCCTGCATTTTTAGCTGCAAAAGAAACAAGGGGGGGGTAAACGCTGCATATAAAGAGTGAATGTCCATGTCTATGTAACTGATTATTATCCCTGCAGTATTGTAATGCATGGAGATGTACAGGCATGGAGGGAAACAGTCCTTGCTTCAAAGAGGTTACAATCTATGGGCCTGAGTTAGTACACAGAGAAGACAATGGAAAGACTCTCATTGGCTCCAGAGAGCTTTGGATGAAGCCGATGGACGAGACAAAGACAGGATGGCCTGTGAGGGGAGGAAGGTGGTCAGGGTGACTGATGACAAAGGGTTTCCTAAATAAAGAGGATTGGTGAGGAGAGCTGCTGCTCTTTGGCTGGTGACTCGTTAGTGAGGACTTAGTCCATCCATCTTTGACTACAGTATGATGGAAGCAAGTGGGAACTAGGAAGCCAGTGTGGTCTTAAAACCGGGGTTTTCGGATGTGTGGATCCCAAACAGCTGCTGTGGGCATCCTGACCACCTGCGTTTCCCACAATGTTAAATGAAAGAGGGCTCCTAGTTCGATGGAAAGCAGTTCCAGGTGGGTCCCGGGGTGGTAAAGGTTGAGAACCACTGCTGGATTTCCCAGGTAACCTTGCTCTTATTATTAAGGCTTTTTTGATCCCAATATTTAGGAGAGCAACATGGGTAAAACAATACACCCCACCCCATTCTTTTTAAAGATACATGTGGGCCAGGCCTACCTGCATCAGGATTTTGCCCAGTGACACGAACGGAGTGCTCAGTTCTGCCACAAAGATGCAACCGACGAAGAAATCTCCAAGCTCTCCTCTGAGGTACTAGAAATAACCAGAGTGATTAGTGCAGGGACCTTCTCCTTCGTGGCCAAGTGGGGCCCAGTCCAACTCCCACTGATGCCAACTGGAGGCTTCCCAGTACTTTCAGTGGTGTTGGCTCATGCCCCTCCTGAACAAAGCTGGAAGGAAGGTAACTTTATGGATTACCATGGGGATCGCAGCTTCTCTATTGGGTCCAGATGGCTCCCCCCAGGAGGTGGACTTGGAAGCAAAGATTTCTAAGCTCGTTGAAGAGGATACTAATCGATGGTGACAGATACAGATCCAAGGTACACAGACTGATTGAAACTAAATTTTATGTTCAGACTAAACTGGTTTCAGTCCTGATAAGTTCAGAATAAGTCTAGGAGCAGAGCTTGGCATGTGCTGCTTGTAGACTCTGGGAAAGGAGGTGGAGGACTTTGGCTGTCCCATCTTTAGAGTCTCGCCTACTAGTCAGTCTGTGAAATGTCCTAAATGGGAGAGATGTGGTGTCCCCTGTGTTCCCAGGCGTAGGTGCTGGAACTAGGGGTGCAGGGGGTGCTGCGGTACCCCCTGATTGTGGTTTCTATTATATGCAGGGTTTATAGTTTGGGTCAGTGGCTCTCAGAATCCCCATTATACAAACTCTTCCAGCCCCCCTGTTCCCAGGTGGAAGAAGGTGCCCTGGAGCAATGGTTGATGGGGGGAGATCATGGGGCTGCACGGAGGGTTCAAGAGCAGAGTGAAGTGGATGATGAGGTGGAGCTGGGTGTGGGGAATCCGGCTACTGCAGTGGGGGACAATCCAGGGTGAAATCCAGGGCAAAACTCCCATGGATGTCTTTCGAGCCAGGATTTCACTCCGGTGTTTAGAGACCACCCAGGAGGTAATGGGAATCAACAAAGACCACAACTGAGGGCACCGTGTGCCCAGGTGTTGCTCCCAGTCTGGGACCAGGTGAGCGCTTCACTGTCTGTCTTATGTGTGGTTAGAGTGGTAATCCCGATTGCTTCCCCTACCTGCGCGACGGGCGTGAGGACAACAAGAATGAAGAGATGGTGCGTCACCATGAGGCGATCCTTCTCCAGGAAGCTCCTCACACTGGCCAGCGAATGCTTCTTCTCCAAGGTGTCTCTGCTTTTGTGCCAGTGGCAGAGGTACATGACACACACGTCATAGATCATGTACGGGACGATGACCCAAACGTACTCTACTGCGAGCCAGTACCTAAGGGGAGGAAGTGATCTCGCATTATAGCCTCGTGCACAAGTGGAAGGCTGGAAGATGGAGGAGATCGAGACGCCTGGCTCACCAGCGTGATACTCCAGTTTTAGGCTGGTTTATCTCCATTGTCTGCAAGGCCCAAAGGAAAACTTGCCTCTAATAGGCCAACCCCTGCTGCGAGCACCCACTTTACCCTGTTGCTCACATTTCCATGACAGTTTTGTTCGACCTTTACTTCAAAAGCTAGGCTGTGCCTGCAGAACATCCCGTCAGAGGGTTTCACAGCACTTCCCCAAAGGTAGGAAAGTACCACCCTCCTGCTGTACAGACAGAGAAACTGAGGCCTTCAGAGACAAAGCTGCTTACCCAAGTCACTTCAGTGCCATAGCCAGGAACAGAACCCAGGAGTCCTGAGCTCTAACGAGCTGAGAAGCTACCTCAGCATTGCCGCAGGTTAGCAGGCAGCTCCAGTGTCCTGCCAGGTTCTGAGTGCTCTGGTCCTGATGCAGCACCTTACAGGATTGAGCTCGTCAGCCCTTGCTTGAAGGGAGAGGCACTTACACTCAGAAGCAGTCTCACAAATTCAGATGGGGCACTAGTAAATGTTCCCTAGTGTGGCTTGTAGAAATGGGCTTGTAACATTGCTGTGCCTTGGTTTCTCAATCAGTAAAATGAGGATAAGAGTGCTTACCTAGTCCCCCTTCATTACTGTTTGGAAAGCACTTTGGGATCCCTGAGTTAATCCCTGGGAGTTACTTTTGAGATCTCTGCCTGCCAGGTCTGAGAGAGCTGCAGAGTATTTTAGTTAGGCAATAAAATCCCCCAGGATGTGTGGTTATTGGGGAAACAGCCACATGTTGCAGCCTGTTCTCAATGTATCGTGGTGTCACAATTGCACAACGTGGAATAACTGTAACCGATGCCTTGCAAAGAACTGCTGGCATGTTACTGGTCGATAACTTCTGTGCAGGACTGTGTTCCAAGGCCTGAACAGCCTCTAGTGTCTGGATGTCTAAAGAAATGTTTTCCTTCCATTCCTATTTCAGAGGAGGAGTGGGACCGGCCAGAAGGGATCATCAGCTCATCTACTTCCTCCTGTGCATCACAGCAGGCCACCAACACCGCCCAGCCCCCCACAGTAACGCGACAACCAAAATTAGACTAAAGCATTACAGTCCACGGTAACTCTGTATTTGTACAACACTTTGCACTATGCGACCCCAGTCCTGGTCAGGGCTTCTGGGAAGGGCCACGGTACCAGTAATGAAATAATCATTCTTTGCCTATAGATCAGGGGTCTCAAACACGTGGCCCGCGGGCCGCATGGTTATTTTCTGCGACCCGCCAGCTCCCTGTGGCACCGCTGCCCCCCCAGCATTTACCTAGAGCGGCTCCGACCTGGCACGCACCAGAGTCAGGGCAGGCTGCCTGCCCTGCCCCTGCGCCGCTCCGGGAAGCGTCCAGGACCTGGGGGGGCACGGGGGTCTGTATGTTGCCCTGGCTGCTCTTCCAGGTACCTCCCCCGAAGCTCCCATTGGCCGGGAACGGGGAACCGTGGACAATGGGAGCTTCGGGGGAGGTACCTGGAGGAGTAGCCAGGGCAACACACAGACCCCTGTGCCCCCCCCAGGTTCCGGCCACTTCCTAGAGCGGCACGGGAGCAGGGCGGGCAGGCAGGGAGCCTGCCTTGTCCCTGGTGCACACCAGGCTGGACCCGCCCCCTGCCACACCCCTCCTGCAGCCAAACCCCCTGCCCTGAGCCCCCTGCTACACCCCTCCTGCACCCCAACCCTCTGCCCTGAGCCCCCTGCTGCACCCCACCCCACTCCTGCACCCCGACCCCCTGCTCTGAGCCCCCTGCAGCACCCCACCCCACTCCTGCACCCTGACCCCCTGCTCTGAGCCCCCTGCAGCACCCTGCACCCCTCCTGCACCCCCTGGGGGCAGGCAGGGGGCGGAGTTGGGGTGGGGATTTCAGGGAAGGGGTGGGAAGAGGTGGGGCAGTGGCGGGGCCTCATGGAAGGGGTGGAGTGGTGGCGGGAAAGGCAGCAGTCGGGGTGGGGGTCAGTGGTGCAGCCCTCGGGCCAATGTACTAGGCCTCATGTGGCCCTCGTGGTCATTTGAGTTTGAGACCCCCGGCTTAATATCTGTTGGGAAAATGATGTTGTCCTCATTTTTCCTTTTTGTCCAGCTGAGCAAATTAAAATCTAAAATGCATCGGTGATGGGGGAGATTCCCTTACCCCATTTAGATTTCAAAGAGAATGGTATAACAGTGTCTGAGAGCACTCCAAAAGCCACCGCTTTTCAAAGAATGGCATTACTGGCGCATTTCCTCCAGCAATTGAAATGTGAGGGAAGGAGAACACAGGAAGTTTGTTCCTAGCTACTCTTTACACCCTTCCTCTTTATCATAAAAACCTATTTACGAGCGGCCTGACCAGCACCCCCTTTAGTGATTCTTGTAAAGCCTTTGCAAAATTGCAGCCTGGCTGTGATTTAGGTGAGGTTTAATTACCTGTCATGTACCACATCCTTGCAATTAAGGACAACAATGATCCCAGAAACAGTAGCCATGGTAGCTTGAACAGAAGACACCATCCTGAAATTGACAAATAAGAAAAAAATCATACCCCTGCTAATCTTGCTATGACTAGAATGAAAGCGCCTCAGTGGTTGGAGGGATCACTGACAAAAAGGTGCATATTTACTTGATACCCACTCTACACCCTTCTAGCCTCAAAGGCGATGGCACCTCCCTCCTCCCACACACAGTGTTTGTGTCTGAAACATGCCGATCCTTGTGTGATGTAAACGGACACCGCTCTATTGAAATCAGTCTAGTTGCATTGGTTTATTATCAGCTGAGGATATGGCCTGCAGTTTTTTTCAAGGCCTAGCCCTATTAAACACATTCCCTGGAAATAATAATGCATAGTTCCTAAAATATACATGGTCTTGCCCAGTAGCTGAACTATGTTAAACTGTCCCTTCTCCAAAGAGTTTGCATTCTAAAGGTACAAGTAGGTATGAAACAGCACAACACAGACAAACAAAACAGAGCTGAAACACGCTGTTTGCTTCTGGATGTCTCTTGCATTCATACACACGGTGTATCCGAGACCCATGCTGGGATGTTTTAGATGCACAGACCGCAAACACGGGGGTTACCAGAAATGTGCCATTCTCTTCTAGATGTACGTAACAGACGCTCTGCACAAGTCAGAAATGATACGCTATTGTGCCGTTCTAGATGGATGTTGCACAGCATCACACGGTCTCACCCACTCAGGAACAAGCTCTTCTCTTCTCGGTGCCCATCGTGTGGACACGCACACTCTGCCTTTGAACTCTGCTCGGTTCTATCCTAGATCTATGGTATGTCTGTACTTAGGGGTAGAGTGGATGCTGCACCGCAGTGAGCACAGGTATAAATAGTGGAAATGGTGAAGCATGGCTTAGGTGAGTAGAGTGCCCTACATGCCTGAACCTGCAGGGTCCATACCTTAGCCGGGCTCTCTACACGGCTATGTTTAACAGCGTTGTGTCCCGCTGCCTCCCTGCTGCCAGTGCCTCCCTCGCTGCGGAATGCTCCACCCGCATGAAGCCACACATCGACACGTGCGGATGCAGCCTGCCTCTCACTACAGCAGGCGGTGCCTGGACTCTGCAAGCCACCATCAAGGTAGATCTAGCCTCTCTCACACACGCTGCCCGTGTCCGGCTCATGCCCTTGGGTCCTAGATCAATGTCTCTCACACACGCTGCCTTGTCCTGGAGGCGCCCATCACTGCCCGTGCCAGCAGTACTGTGCTGGATCTCCCACACGCTGCAGCAGGCGCCAGATGTTGGCAGCCAGCTGTGCCGACCAAGCCGGTCGCCTAAGAGACTCCGGGTGACCGCCGCCCCTTCATGCCCCCCGGTACCTGCTGCTGAGGAGGATCCGGTCCTTGAGGCTCCATGCCGGGGCAGCCCAGCCGAGACTCCGAACGGATAGAAAGAAGAGACCCGGGAAAAACACCGAAGCGATCGCCAGCGTTTGCCACATTAGCTCGGCGGAGTCCCCTGCCCTGCCCCGGCTCGCCCCGCTCGCGGCCGGGCGCTGATAGCTGCCGGGCGAAGGGCTCCTGGAGCGCCAGCAGCCGCTGCCCAGCGGGACTCTCGCCGCACCTGGTTTGTCAACAGCAGGCCGGGCGGCGGGGAGGAGGAGCAGAGCCGAGGGTGGGGGGCGGTTTAGCGCCTCCCATCAGCCACTCGGTCAGCCACTCCCCGGGCCTTGCTCCTCTGCCCCCCGCGGTGGAACGCGGGTACACTGGGGGGCTGCTGCTGATGGTTCCGCCCACAGAACGCTGGTAGCGCGGGGTGCCCCTCGGCGTTCCACCGGGAGAACGTTGGTATAGCGGAGGGTTCCGCCCACAGAACGCTGGTGGCGCGGAGCTGGTCCTCGGCGTTCCACCAGGAGAACGTTGGTACAGCAGAGGGTTCCGCCCACAGAACGCTAGTGGCGCGGAGCTGGTCCTCGGCGTTCCATCGGGAGAATGTTCGTACAGTGGAGGGTTCCGCCCACAGAACGCTGGTGGCGCGGAGCTGGTCCTCGGCGTTCCATCGGGAGAATGTTCGTACAGTGGAGGGTTCCGCCCACAGAACGCTGGTGGCGCGGAGCTGGTCCTCGGCGTTCCATCGGGAGAATGTTCGTACAGTGGAGGGTTCCGCCCACAGAACGCTGGTGGCGCTGAGCTGGTCCTCGGCGTTCCACCGGGAGAACGTTCGTACAGCAGAGGGTTCCTCCCACAGAACGCTAGTGGCGCGGAGCTGGTCCTCGGCGTTCCATCGGCAGAACGTTCGTACAGTGGAGGGGCCGCCGGTGGAACGCTGAACTCTGTGGAGTTCCCGGTTAAACTCTGCGCGGCTGGGGAGCGCAAGCCATGCACGGGTTTCCACAGCGCTGGGGTGGCAGAGATTGCTGAAGGGTGAGTGGGTGGAAGGCTGAAAGTCCATGGTAAATCTTGCACTGACTTCGAGGGGGATGACGACAAAGGATAGGATCCTTTATTTACAACCAGGTTTCAGAGTAGCAACCGTGTTAGTCTGTATTTGCAAAAAGAAAAGGAGTACTTGTGGCACCTAAGAGTATCTCTAAGGTGCCACAAGTACTCCTTTTATACAAGTACTCCTTTTATTTACAACTACGTTATCTAGGACATGAACTCTAACTGAAGCTATGCTGAAACCAGTTTAAAAAAAACCCTCCACTAAATAAACATTAAGTTAAGCTATTTATGATGATTGAATTTACTCATTCAGAATACTCCTGAAAATTTACCAACCTATACACCAATTTGCTCCCCTGCTCTTTACCACAGTGATGAACAAGCTGGTGATATTTTATATTCTGTTCTTTAAAAAAAAAAAGGCACGTGAATGAATAGAATTTTGCAAGCGCCCTCGGCTGATGTTGATAGTTTGTAAAAGTGCCTTGGAGATGAAAAATGCTCAGCATTAAAAACCTGTGCATTCCTAATGAGGTTTCCCCAGGTCTGAGGTCTCCAGCACATTCTGCTCTGATTCTTGCCCCCATTTAATGACATAATTTCTATCTCTTGCAGTCGGAGTGTAAGTTTTGCAGGATAGGGACTTTATTTTCTAATGTGTTTGTAAGATGCCACATATAGCAGTAAATAAATAATGCAGCGGGAACTCTGTGGGAGATTTGGCTATGCAACTACCTAACCTCATCTTCACAAGAGCCACTTTGCCAAGTAACGCTGTGCACTCAGAAGTAGCAAAACAGGTTTGGCCATCTTAACCCACAAACTTTGCAGGCAAATGTAAAGTCCTCAGATTGCCAAACCAATCTGAGGATGAAACTATGGTAGGAAAATCAAAAGGGGGGAGTATATAACAGTGTGGTACTAGAAGTGGTACCATAACCAGCATCATCTCCATCTTTCCAGATAAGAGATTAGGCTGTTCAAATATACAGTATAACTTTGCACTTCTATTGTATCCTTTATCTGAGGATCTTAAAGTGCAGTAGAATCATCAATTAATTTAGTCTCAACACCCCAGTGAGACAGGGGAAACCTTGTTGTGGGTTGAGTTAAAACTTCATTTAAATTGATGTATGAAAACACCCTTCAATTACGTTATTTGTAAGAGATGATTAAGGGGCTACCCCTAAAACAAGGCCTATTAGAGTGTGCCCAGAAACTAGTACCATGTGGGTGTAGGTAATTCTACTGGGTATTGTAACCAGGTGTGAGAGATAGAGAAAGAGAGAGTGAGGCAGGCAGAGTCAAAAAGCAAGAAAGCCAAGCAGTAGCCTGTGAGCACAGTATTACCCTGGAAAAAACTAGAGAGCTTTTGGTCTGATGTTGGCTAAAGAGGCTTTGGGACTGTAAATTAAGAAACTGCTTCTTTTGTTTTTAGTTCTTGTGTTCTGAGAAGCAGGACTTGTACATTCCTTGTAAATAAACAAGATTGCATCAAAGAGAGCACCAGATGCTATCAATTTCTGCTTCCAAGTGGAACTTCCCCAGGGCTCCAAAATTTGACTAGTTGATTCCGGTCCAAAAGAGGCAACTTTGGTCCTAGACATGGGATTCAATTTCTGAGGTGAGAGAGTCTGTAAACTGGTATGACTGTTGAACCAAGATAGAGCAAATAATGGAGGTACTTGCAGAAATCAAAAATGGGCAGTGAGATTTAAAACAAGACCTAAAACAGAAGCTGGAGGCTTCACAGAAGGAATTAAAGCAGCATCTGAAGGTGTGCCAGAAAGATGACCTGCAGGCAGAGATGAAGTCTCTGCTGGAGCAACAAATACAAAGCATCCAAACAGATTGGGAAGTCCAGCCACAACATGACCAGGTGAGAATGGTAAAAGAGACTGATGAGTTGACCTGCAATCAGACTGCCATAGACCAGAAGGTTTTCCATTTAAATGGTAGAGACTAATAAACTTTAGCCAACCTGGAACTTGCCAACTGAGATGAGCTACAGAGGAAATTGAAGAGTCACTGGCCACTATCCAAGGCAGCTCCTGGATGAGGAATTGAGCCAACTGGAAGACTTGGATAGGACTAGACATTTACAACAGTCTTCTACCATTTGTCATCTACAGAGGGCCAGAGTGGAGAGGTTGGATTGTCCCAGCTCAGATAATGCAAAAGCCCCACTACCTTTCAGGGAAAAACAACTTGGGAGGCTCCTTTAGTTCAACCCAACATTATAGCTCAAATTAATGGTAGGGAGGAGGGACAGAAAGGGGGGTTGCTAGCAGCAGTTCAATGGCCATCCGCCAGGATGGGCAGGGATAGTGTCACTAGCCTCTGTTTGCCAGAAGCTGGGAATGGGCAACAGGGGATGGATCACTTGATGATTACCTGTTCTGTTCATTCCCTCTGGGGCACCTGACACTGGCCACTGTCGGAAAACAGGATACTGGGCTAGACGGACCTTTGGTCTCACCCAATACGGTCGTTCTTATGTTCTTAACTTAATCCCACAAAAGAGACTGAGTTATCCAGACCTGGTACAACAAGCCATGGACATATGGTTTGGAGATAGCTATCTATCTGAGCTGGCCAGGGCAAGAACCAAGAGTTAGAAAGAGGGGGAAAGAAGAAACCCCACTTGAACTGTCAGAGGACCTGCGGAGACTTGTGTTCTTAGGACACTCAGATACTGCTGAGACCTTCCAGTATAAACTGGTGAGGGACCAATTTATAGATGCTCGGCGAGACTTGGACTTGCCTGTGAAGATCACCAAAAGGTGGCAAAGGACACTCTGAGGGGCTGTGGACTTTGCCACAGAACTTGAATCTTTCCTTGCAGTGGTTGTCGAAAAGAGGAAGCAGCTGCTAATGAGGAAGATGGAAGTGGATCACCATGAGTTCTGTAAGTACAGTTCTGTGTCTAATATATCTGATGATAGAGGGGATTCTAATCTCTTATCGGGTTTGTGACTATGATGAACAATTACAACAAAAGATAAACGTGGTTTCTAAAATAAGGAAAATTGGCAAAAATTAAAGGGAAGAAGTTAAATGTGGTTATTGTGACAAAACTGGCTACAAAAATTATAAATTGGGGGAAGGCAGGCTGTTGCAAGTGTGTCGTGAAAGCCTCTCTCCCTTTTCAGGAAATCAGGGAGCCAGGGGAGACATCATTCTGGAGGGGCAAAGCTTGGTGGTATGAGAATTAGCCCCACAGGGTTTGTTTAGATCTGGGCAGTTGAACAACAAGAATGGGAGTTTGGCTATTGAGTGCATAACGGGATGTGTTCTCTGTATAGGGATAATTGATGCAGGCTCAAACATAAAAGTTATTAGACTAGATACACTAAAAAGGCTAGGGAATAGGGGATCCAAAAAGGAACCACCTCATGAGTTTCAAACAGAGACAATGACTAGGGCATGGGCACCTGTCCTAGAATTGGATTAGAAGATTGGATCTCTGAAATTTGAGCAAGAAGTTTTGATGACTGAAATAGTGGATTAGCTAATAACTGGCTTGGATTTCATTATGGCTAATAACTGTGTAATCAATGGCAGAAAAGATGTCTTACAAATTCAGTATGTGGCAGTCCCTTTAAAGATAGTTTATAGGCAATTGGGTTGCAGTGAACCAGTTGTCCTGCCCCATAACCATTATAACAGCTACATGAAATTGTGGCTTTCCAGCAAGAAGAAGAGTGGGAGTGGTTGAAACCTTCTTTTGAGACCCAGGGTCTCGAAGGAATCAAAGGGTCTACTCAGGAAAAAAAACCTGCCCCTGGCTGTGAGTCTCAGAGCTAGGGTCAACTGATTCAGTTTCACTGGGGGTTGTGCCGCAGGATTAAAAATAGCAGTGTAGATGTTTGGGTGGCAGCCTGGGTTCTGAAACCCAGTGAGGGGGCAGAGCTCAGAGTTTAGGCTCCAGGCCAAGCCAGAATGTCTATATTGCCACAGCAGGAGCCCAGGTCAGCTGACCCAGGCTCTGAGACTTGTGTCATGGGGTTGTTCTTTTTGTTTTTTTTGTTTGTTTTTGCTGTGTAGACATACCTTTAGCTGTTAAAGCGCTGCTTGTTCTGAAAGAAGAACTGGTCCTTGTTGGTTTGCTGAATGTTTCTGACAAGTAGCAAATAGTAAAGAAAGGAAGCCATTTCAGTGGTCAGCGGAGCGGTATAACATTTTCAGAGTTGAAAAAGGCTTCTGGGATTGCTCCTGAGCACTGTAGTTAGGCCAACCTAAACCCCAGTGTAGATATGGTTAGGTTGAAGACCTGCTAAATCAACTGCCAATTGCTCTCCCGTTGACTCCGGTACTCCACCGGAATGAGACGCATAAGGTAAGTCGACCCAGTGCAGTGTAGACCCCGCAATAAGTCAACCTAAGGTACGTCGACTCCAGCTACGTTATTCATGTAGGTGGAGTTGCATAACTTAGGTCGACTTAACCCTGTAGTGTAAACCTGCCCTTGGAGAAGTGGATTACCTCCACTAATGGGGAAAACCCCTTTTGTTGATGTAGGAAGTATCTACGGTGTGGCGCTACAGTGCCATAGCTGTGCTGCTGTAGCATAGACAGACCCCTTGTTAGGGACTGAGTTAAAACTGCATTCAAATTGATGTGTGAACACATGCTTAATTTAAAAATAATTGTAAGAGACCATTCAGGGGCTACCTCTAAAACCCCTAAGGCCGATCAGAGTCTGCCCGGAAACAAGCATCATGTGGGCAGGGGATTCCACTGCGTATTGTGAGTGACCAAGTGGAATTGGAAACTGAGAACAGAGAGAGAAAGGAAGAGGCAAAAAGCAAGAAAGCCAAGCAGAAGCCTGTGAGTGAAGTATGACCCTGGAAAAAGCTAGAGAGAATGTGGTTTTGGGTCTGGTGTTGACTAAAGAGGCTTGGAGCCGTAAGCTGAGAAACTGCTCCTTTTGTTCTTACTTCCTCCTGTGTTTGGAGAAACAAGACTTTGTAGATTCCTTTCAAATAAACAAGATCGCATCAAGACAATACCAGACTCCATCAATTTCTCTTTCCAGCTGGGCCCCAAAATTTGACTAGCCACTTGGGTCATCCCCACTTGACAGGCAAGACAGCTGGTACAAAAATAAGTTTAACTAATTTGCACAAGAACACAGAGCTGAGAACATGTCCATTTACCCTGACTCACAGCCCCCTTCTTTAATCACTAGATAAAGCTTCCTCTCCAGTGAGGTTTTCTTTGACACTGCTATAAATCTGTGTAGAGTTCAGCCAAAGCAGACCTGACCCACGAGGTAATGAAATCATTTTGTACGTAAACTTGAATAAAAGTGTCAGACACTTCCCTGGATGTTTTGTAAATAGTGTATTGATCATCAGAGTTATTCCCCATCCCCATCCAGAGTTTGGTTGTATTAGCAGCACAAGTGCGCTCCTGTTCCAATAATTTTTGTACTGCTCCTGGTCTGTTCTCACCACCTTGTAATAAACACATGTAAATGTAACAAAATCTTCCTAGGCAGTCATTTCCCATTTTGTATGGGTGCAACTGATTGTCCCTTCTTAAGTGGAGCACTTTGCATTAGTCCTTATTGAATTTCATGTGAATGGGAGCCTTTCCCTTTACTTTGACAGGTTTTGGATCAAGCCCTTATGTAGGTGAGTAGCCCCACTGAGGTCAATGAGTAACGGTTGTGGGACTGGCTGCTATACTAGATTGGGAAAATTGTTTCAATTATGTTTAAGTGAAAATGTCCATTTAACACTTCCATAAATCCAACTCACTTAAACTGTACCTCTGAAAGTTAGTCTATAGTGGGTCTGAAGCACTGAAGCAGCAGCAGCATGCAGGAACATGTATTGTGGCTGCCCATATTGTGTAAGTCCTGTGAACAAACAAAGAAATTCATTTTCCAAATTGACAGGAACAAACAAACATCCCAGGATTAAAATAATTCAGGACAGACAGGAGAATCCCATCTATTTTTATTTCTATATTTGTAATATAAATCTGTATTTATTTATAGGCAATCTTTATGCTAATTTGCTTTCCCCATTTTCTATATTACTTCCAGCATTTCGCATTATTGGCGGAGAACAAAAGCACACTTGTGACACAGTGTGCGTTTCTGATTATGTTTCATTGATAACAATCTTTGCTTTCCGTCAACCGTTACTGTTCAATTGTGTGTTCAGTGTTATTTCCTAAGCAATTCTGCGGAGGGTTACGAAGTCCAAGGCCACGTCTTTGGTGTTACATATAGATGAAATTTAACCTCTTTGGTTTTCAGAAAGTTTTGGGAAATAAAGGTGGTGGTGGGGAGTGAAAATTAACATGAGTTGTTGGATGAACAGAGGTCATGTTGGGAGAGGCTAGACTAAGGTGGGGTGGATGAAGGAACTGTGTAAGAGCTGTTAGCAGGCCTAATGCTAACAACGGTAGCTATGGTAACTTGCCAGGTGAGGGCTCTGACACAGTAAGCAAGAGGGAGGGGGAGTGGAGAGGCAGTGTTAAGGATGGGGAGGAACTGTAGAGTCAGATGAGCAAGCCAAGTGTTTGTGAGTTAACTGTGCTCTGGGTGTACTGTGATTTTGATCATTGAGAAATTCCTGATCCATCTCTGAAGTGGCATGTCAGAAATAAAGGGTTACATTTATTATTACGGCAGGGTTCTCAAACCTTCCTGGAATGGGAACCACACTGCACTTAGTCTCTAAGGTGCCACAAGTATCCTTAAAGAAAAGGAGGACTTGTGGCACCTTAGAGACTAACCAATTTATTTGAGCAAATAAATCAAATAAATTGGTTAGTCTCTAAGGTGCCACAAGTCCTCCTTTTCTTTTTGCGAATACAGACTAACACGGCTGTTCCTCTGAAACAAGTATCCTTGTTTTTTTTGCTGATACCCACTCTGAAAACTGCAAGAGTTGTTTCACAGAGTTCCCCCTTCTGTTCCTAATTGTAGAATATAGCCACCCTGAGGGCAACTAGTGCAATTGTGACATGGGCATGTCATACTGGGAAAGTCTGAGGTAGGTTTATCTACTTTTAATACAGTATAGCAGCTGGGAAAGAGGCAAAATCAAACCATGTGACCAGCAGGTGTTCCACAGCCCGCAGTTTGAGAATCGCTCAGTACAGTTTGCTTAATAGGTTTGTTGCAGGATAAAGGTCTTAGTGTGTGAGGTCTGCAGGCTACGCGTGCGCACACACACACACAATTGCTTGGACTCAGTGGGACTACTCTTGTGCAAAAATGAAGCATGCATATAAGTGTTTCGTGAATCTTTGGGACTATTCACAGGAGTAAGTACTGTCACTGTTCTCGGCCCCTGCACCTGTATTTCTCCTGAGTGGTCCAGCAAAGGCCCCACTCTCAGGCTTCCAGCTCCTGAGCCTTTTTGAGGGGAGACCTGTATTTCTCTCCCTTTGGACTGGGGTTTCCCGTGCTGCACTGTTCCCTGCCTTCACTGTGTGATTCCTGACCGTGACAGGCTGCCCAAGCACGCCTGCTTACTTTCTCTTCGGAGATTGACCAGAGTCATTGTCAACACTTGTCAGTTACTACCCGGGTCTTTCTATGCAAGCCTATTTTATTCTTCAGGTAAAAGCACTACAGAGGAAACATGTTAAAAAACAATAAAGTAACCTACCTCCATGCTAATAATCTTACCAGGCCCCAACCCCATTCTACCATGAGCTCTGGCAGGAGCAGTCCTTCGACACCCCAGCCAGTGTTTCCTTTGTGGTCTCAAGTTCATCACAGCTTCAGCTCAGAACTGCCCAGTCCCTCCAACCCTCCCCCAAGGATTGGGGTCCTCCATGGATCAGGAGACTCGTGCGTTTGCTAGATCAGGAAGAAAGCCCTGAGCCAGTTTAAAACTAGGCTATTTATCCAAAAAGCCTTTCTTTGTCTGTTAGTCCAAACTAGACAATCGAGTTTGAACTAGTATATGTATACCTCTCCAGGGGTGGTTTCAAAGGGTTGATAACAAAGGAAGTGCATTAGCCTCCCCCTCCAACTAGAGAACACTACCACAATCACACATGCACAATTGCATTTTTAATACAATAGTCCCCTACAAGGATTAACCACTCTACTTCAATAAGGTTTAACTTCATTCAATAAAATTCATTTAGGATATTACAGGTTGTCGGTCTGTCACAACTACAACTAAGTCAGGCTCCGAGGCCCAGATCCTCAAAGGTATGTAGGCATCTAACTCCCACTGAGCCTCTTGGCCTAGGAGCCTTGCAGCATTAAGAGCCAGATCCTAAGCAGAGTCTGTTCAAATGAAGTGGGTGGGAGATGAGCGTGCTCAGCAGCTCTCAGGATCAGGCCCTGACCCTTGAGTTTCTGACTTTCATTGCTAAGAACAGGTTTTGAGAGTGCTAGCTTGGCAAGATGGGAGAGTCGGCACAATGTAAAACTGAAACTAAACAAAGCCAGAGTGCAGCCAAAGGTCTGTGAGCCGTGGCTAACGAGTAGACGAGCTTGTTGGCCAAAGAACGCCACTTACCCATAGGGAAGTTTGCACTTGTCTGCACTGGTGAGGAGGATCATCCAGCAGGGAATTATAACAGGAGGTGCAGACTCCATGGGCTACTCATCATGGTGGTTTAGCCTTATAGTCAGATTTTTTTTTTTCTCCCCCATCTCAAATCCTAGTGCTTACAACCTGGTTCTGATGCTTGTGTTTTCACCCTTTCTGAGGAGGATGCAGTAGTGTGGCCTACTGGAACGGGCACCGTACAAGGAATCAGACGATTTGGGATCTCTGCTGGAGTGCAACTCACAAGTGCTCTTCTGTGCTACATGAAAACAGGATTTAAGACAGAAATAATTATGTGAAGAAATATGTAATCAAGACAAACAGATTTTCATTAGTGCTGTGAGGTGGTGGGCCAGCCTGAGCATTCTAGCACCAGGAGGAATAATGGACTTTTGATAAATGAAGGCTCATTATAAGGAAAATACGTGTCTTTTATTAGCAAGAGTGCTCTGAATACAGAACTGGGAGACAGGAGTTCAGTTCCCAGTTCTATCCGTAATTCCCAACCTGGGGCAACTCACTTCACCTTTCAAGCTTAAGTGATGATAACATCTCAGAGGGTTTGATCCTGTCCCCTGTGGGAGTCTTTCCGGCCACTCCAAATTCTAACACCAAAAGCAGGGGCACTGCTAAGAAAAGGTCCGTCTTTTTCCTGGTTTGTGACCTTCACAGGATGCCAGAAATCCCACCTGGTGCCCCCAGCACAGCATGTCACCCCCTCCTCCAGTGCTGCCAGCCCACTGCTCCCTTCTGCTGCTCCAGTGCTGCCAACCCACTGCTCCCAGTGCTCCTGCTCCTCCAGTGCTGCCAGCCCCCTGCCCCCTCCCCACTGCAGTGCTGCCAGCCCCCTGCTCCCAGTGCCCCCTCCTGCTCCTCCAGTGCTGCCAGCCCCCTGCTCCCAGTGCTCCCTCCTGCTCCTCCAGTGCTGCCAGCCCCCTGCACCTCCCCCCCCTCGCTCCAGTGCTGCCAGCCACGTGAATCCTCCCGTGCTGCCTGCCCCTCCCCCTCTCCCGCGCTTGCACTGCCACCTAGTGCCCCATCCCCCTCACTGCCCTTCCCGCTCCTCGTCACTCGCGACCCCATCCCCGCCCCCAGGCCCGCGGCTGCCCCGCCCCCGAGCCGGGCGCCAGCAGGCGGGGCGGCCGCTGGTTGGCCGGAGTCCTCCGGCGTCCCGCCGCTCCCGGAAGCGGCGCGGGGCAGGCCGGGATGGAGGAGGACGAGCTGGAGTGTGTGGAGGAGCTGGAGGCCGTGCTGCAGCTGGCCCCTGAGGTGCAGCTGGCCATAGAGCAGGTGAGGGCCGGGCGGGGCCGGGGCCGGGCCGGGGCGGGGCTGAGAGGGGCGGGGGGGGGCAGAGAGGGGCGCTTCCCTCGGGAGGGGTTGGTGGGGGGCGGGGGCGGGGACGCTCTCCCCTGGGGGAATTGGGGGGGGCGCTTCCCTCGGGAGGGGTTGGTGGGGGGCGGGGGCGGGGACGCTCTCCCCTGGGGGAATTGGGGGGGGCGCTCTCCCCTGGGGAGGCTGGTGGGGGGCAGGGGCGGGGGCGCTCTCCCCTGGGGAGGCTGGTGGGGGGCAGGGGCGGGGGCGCTCTCCCCTGGGGGACAGGGGCGCTCTCCCCTGGGGCAGTTGGGGGGGGCGCTCCCCTGAAGGGGCTGGGGGGGCGGGGCGGGGACGCTCTCCCCTGGGGGGGTTGGGGGCAGGGACGCTCTCCCCTGAAGGGGCTGGGGGTGGGGGGCAGGGATGCTCTCCGCTGGGGGGGACGCAGGGGTGCTCTTCTCTTGGATGGGGGCTGAGATTCTGGTGGAATCTTAGATTAATCTATCATCATTCAGGTAGTATTAACTTTCCTAGTAAATGAATGTCTGTCCATGCCTCAGCCTTTCCCCTCTGTTGCTTCAGGCCTGGACTGTAGAGGGAGCCAACCTGCGTGTGGTTTTTATCAACCATTATAGGCTTAAGTGAACCACAAAAGAACCCCCTGGCTGATTTGGATCTTGGCGAAATATCGCCCTGTCCCACCCTTTCAAAGGAGGCCATTGGTTTGCAGAGGCATGCTTCAGGGCTGTCACAACCCTTTTCAGTGAGCAGCCCACACAGATCCTTCTAGAGCCAGAGCCTCAGATGTACCTTAAAATTCTCTGTGCTCCAAAGCAGATGCAATGGAATTAACAACAGCCTGTGGTGAAATCCTGGCCCTGTTAAATGCAGTGGCAAAATTCACATGGACTTCCCTTGGGCCAGGATTTCACCCTTGGTGTCTGAACAGGAACCTGTCATAGGTGAAAATCTAGAGGCAAGGAATGGGAGCTGCCTCACAACACATCGCTCAGATGATCCTCTTGGGTGTTAAAGTTAACAAGTTTCAGAGTAACAGCCGTGTTAGTCTGTATTCGCAAAAAGGAGTACTTGTGGCACCTTAGAGACTAACCAATTTATTAGAGCATAAGCTTTCGTGAGCTACAGCTCACTTCATCAGATGCATATCGCATATTCATATGCATCTGATGAAGTGAGCTGTAGCTCACGAAAGCTTATGCTCAAATAAATTGGTTAGTCTCTAAGGTGCCACAAGTACTCCTAAAGTTAACAAGTTAAGTTGCAGACTTTCTTTGAATGAGCTAGAGGGGATGATGGAGACTGATGCAGCTGCAGGGATGCACGGCACCTATCAATAAGGAAGGCAGCAGCATTTCTTTGTCATTGTTCTTGTGGGTGTCGTTTATGCTGTGAGGTTAATGGGTTTTTTTGTTTTGTTTTTTAAAGCAATATCCCTGACACTTTGGAATCTTTTCATGGGATGGGTGGAAGAGAGGAACTTGATGCTGAACAGTTGAACCATTTTCACTGAGAACCTTGAGAGCAGCTAAATTAATCCTGAGGTCTAATGGAAACTGGAATTTGGCTGTAATAATAATACTTTGCATTTCATAGATTCGTAAATGCTAAGGCCAGAAGGGATCATTATAATCACCTAGTCTGATTTCCTGCATGACACAGACTAAAGAACCTCATCCAATATTCTCTGAGCTATAGCATATTTTTTAGAACAGTAGCCAATCTGGAGGATCCACCATGTCTGAGTTGTTTTAATGGATAGTTATTCTCACTGGTAAAAAAAAAAAAAATAATAATTGCACCTTACTTTTGAATTTGACTCACTTTAGTTTCCAACTACTGCCTTTTTCTGCTAGTGACACTTTAAAGGAACTTAAAGTGCTTGCAAGGACTAAGTTAAAGGAACAGTATTAATTCAAATTTGGCCCCACATTTAATTTTTTTAAAAAAAAAGCTCTAAAGCCAATGGCAAATGTTCTTATAAATTATAAAAAGCAGTGAAAATGGTTGTTTTAAAACAAATATTTTGCTCCACTGTTGGAAATTCAATCAACTACAGCACTAAGAACATGAGAATGAAATTGGCTATAAACAAAGGTGCTACTGACTGTCAGTGGCCAAGCTGAGACTAATGGAAAAAGTTAGCATCCCAGGTAAATAAATTTGTTTATTGCATATAATTTTAAAGTTGAAGACTTCTGGTCTTGCCTGTGATGTATCATAATCCCTATGTTAGAGATGGAGAGCCACCTAGAGACCACAAAACAGCAGGCCGTTAATCTTAGTGAGAACTTTAATTCCTTCAGGGTGGTGAGATTTCTTTCCTTTTCCTCACAAAAACATTTTAAATTCTGTATGGAGAGTTAAGATGGGGAGTTTTATATGGAGATTGACTTTGGTCTAGTGTCTGGGATCAAATCTGTTCAATGTAATCACAACATAAGCAGAATTTCCCACTGCTTTGGGCCAGTAAAGATTGTTTAGGGAACTAGACAAAGTTTGTAAAGTTTTTGTTAAACTGTGCATATGTAAATCTCCACTTTTGCTATAACCATAATATTTTTTTACATGTAGCTATAGTCAAATGGTTCTAACAGGGAGACTTTGCCAATCTACTGATTGGTTCCATGTCCTACTCCTGGTGGAATTCTGCACAAAAATATTCTGCACCAAAAATTAAAAATTATGCGCACAATATTTTAAATTTCTGCAAAATTTTCCACATTTTATTTGTCAAAATAATGCAATATAATCATACCAGTTTCAATTATTTTGGCAGTTTATTTAAACTACAATACAATGGATGGAGAATGGGAGTGGGGAGCATTGGAAGAAATCCCCAAACCCCCTTGCCTAATAGTTTTGACCCTTTATTTCTAGTTATTAGTCAACAAATATATGCAGCCATATGCTCAGTGTTACATCACAGGCAACTAAACAGCAAGGGGGGCTTGGAAATCAAACTCACAATTTATATTGGCTACTGACCATCTCCAGAAAGGTAAATACCAAACAATTTATGGAGCACATTTTGATAGGAATTTTTTTCAGTCCAAAAATTTAGACCATTTCCAATCACTAAAGCACCATAGGCATTTATAAAGCCATATTTTCCTTTACACCACTCTGGCAATGTAAAAGAGCCTTAAAACTTTTACATCTGTTTTATACTCCTGGGGGAATTCACAAAGACAATGGGAACAATTCACTAAGCAGGCAGGTTGTTACATTCTGCTCTGCCCCATGCCTACCTCCCCAGAAACAACCCAAAGCCCCCTTCTCCATGCCAAGTGTGCCGCAATAGCAAGCAAGCGGGACAGAGTGCCTCTCTCTCTCTCTCTCACGCATGACTGCTCAGCCTTCCCGCCCCGTCCTAGTGATGATTTATGTCTCTATCTGCTGCTCCAAGTGCCTGAACCAACCTGCCTGCACTGCCGGGGAGGGGCTCATGACCGCTCTTGTGGGCTTTTCTTGGCTTCCCTGTCAGAAGCCATTTTTCTGTGGGGAAGCAAAGAAATCTGTGGGGGACATGAATTCTGTGCATGCACAGTGACGCAGAATTCCCCCAGGAGCAATATCCAGAACAGTTTATGGTCCAAGGACTGTATGCAGAATAGCAAGTGACCTTGAGGTAGAAAGGTTCACAAAGCAAGTGACTCTCCTGGAGTGTTTTGAAGGAGGCAAAGGGAAAAGGGTTTAGCAAATATTAATTACAAGACTGTGCTGGGTGTGGGGGATTGCATGAAAGGAGGCACAGAACCGGGAATGAACAAAGGATGGTCTTATGGTTAAAGATGGGGTTCAGAAATCTGAGTTCAAGTCCCAGCTCTGCAACAGGCTGATGAGGGGTGGGGAAGATGCTGGATTCATTAGCTAATGCATTAATTGTAATGTTGTTAGGCTTGATGGTTCAAGTGGTCTCCTCCAGCACTATCCCTGCATCTTAGTGAGCAAGCCACACAGGGTTTTCTGATGCTGTGTCTTGTAAATAAAAATTTTGATTTGCTGATTTAAAAAAAGTCAGTGTAAACTTCAAAAGATCAATATAAAATAATGATTTTTAGCTCCCCTGGGATTTTTTATACCAGGCACCATTAGCTGTAAAGGCTGATATGAATCAGCAGAGGAGGCAGGCTGTCAGGGATAGCAAGGGAGATTTCACCATTCTGCTGCACTAGAGAATACCGCAGTGAAGTAACATATTCATCTTTCCTGCAACTTTTCTGTAGCGGTTGAGGAAGCTTGACCCAGGCTGCTTCCCCTTCTCTACTGTATTATGACCTCCTGGATATTTAGTGTCTCCTCTCCCCCCATTACCCTTATTACAAGCCAGAGATGCTATACTTTTTTCATAAATATTGTCTTAGTTTTATGTGGAGCCTTTTCATCACCTCTCCACCTCGTTGTCCTGTAGTACCTTGCTGGTCTAGTGCTTAGGGGCACTCAGTTCGATTTCACTGCTCAGTTCATTTGTGCCCCTGCAATGTTGCCAAACTTCACACTCAGCTTACAGTCCTACTGGCTTTTCTCTTCAAATGCTCAGTCAGATATGCTTAGCTGTGTGTCTGCTCAGTTACGTGCCCAACCATAATCCCCTCCACACATCCTGAATATGATGGACATGTTTAAATCTCCCGGAATCTATGACTCTCCTTACAGCCATTGCCAACCTTCATCTTTCATAAGAACTTTGGGCACTGTCACTGCTTGCCCACGAGAAACAGCAGACGGTAGCAAGACAGACTCAGTCATCAAACTGCAGTTGCCAGCTAGAGTAGGAGTCTGAGACAAACTGAGTTTTGTGTAGTTTTTTGGCAAGACTATTAGCCATCGCCATTGATCTGTTGTGCTATCTCTAAGTGTTGCCCAGTAGAAGATCAGGGAGTCAAGCCACCTGGCTTTTCTGTTCCTGATTTTGCCACTGATTTGCTGTGTGATATTGGAGAAAATCATTTAATCTCCCTGTGCCTCAGTTTCTAGAGTGCCCCAAGTTCCTCAGCTGAAAGGTGGATAAATACCATATTAACAGTAGTGAGGCCCTCTAAGTTACAATCCTTTCAGAGATACTAGATTTTCCCTTTGAAAAAAAGCATATCAAATTTAGATACTCGATGTGCTAAGCTAGCAAAAAGTTTGAATTGAAGGTTTTGTGTAGGATTTTCTTTGGCCTAATGCAGCTGCCTCTCGCCAGCTTGGAATGACTAGAATGACGCACATGGGTGACACTGCACAATGGCTGATGTGATTTACTGTATGTCCAGGACGTGGTTTAGACTGGGGAGGGAGGGATTGATGGCTGCATGGCACAGAACAGACATGGTAACTGGGAAGGTAATACATCATATATTTATGATGGAGGAAAAATAATTTAACATCCTTACTTGGATCATTTGAGCACCCTCTGAAGATAGATTAGAAAGAGTTGCTGCTCTTTTCTGGGATAACTAGATCATTTAACAGATTGACCCTCTCTCTCTTTTCCATGTTTGCCTGGTGAAATCTAGGTCTCCAGGGATCTAGTTTGACCATTTTCTTAATTCATCGTGTTTTATATTACAAGTTTGTGGAAGAAAACATCTCATCTCTCACCAGATGGCCCTACCCAAGAGAAGGGCATGGTCTCAGCGTGAGCTTTTAATTTCCAGGCAATGATGAAAACATGAACATCATTTTAGATACATAATTAATAGTTTCTGTCTCTTGGGAATTTGTAGCACATGATTGATTGTGCTGGTATTGAATCTCAGGATGTGCATATATATTACCTCTGTGTTTACCCAGTCTGATAAATGCAGGAATTTTAATAGCACAAAGACTTCCAGGGGTGTAGTCACAAAAACTATTTATTCTCCATTGAATAAAGGCCTGACTACTCTCCATGCAGACCTGTCAGGACCATGCTGTTAAACATAATCCCATGTCTGTGTTTTAGTTATTAAAATAACAGATATAGTTTAAAGTTACAGATGATCAAGCTGATATTTTGTGTTTCTTTCTCCACTCTCTAGGTGTTTCCCAGCCAAGATCCACTGGACAGGGCAGACTTCAATGCTGTGGAGTATATTAATACTCTCTTTCCAACTGAGCAAGTAAGTCAAATGCTTGGGGTTCTGCTGTCCCATGAGCCATGGGGTAATCTTAATGGTGACTCAGTGTGTAAATCACCCTGCATGTCCATAGGAAGACAGGTTTAAAAATATACCCAGGGCTTCTTTCTGAAGAGCAGCAAAATTATGACTTTCAGAGGCAATTACTTCTTAAACTCAGACCTGGTGACATAGAATGACAGTCTCCCAACGTGCTAGCTGCAGCTTCAAAGATAATGAAAATTCCATTTTGGTCTCTAGAAAGAAACAGTTTCATGATCCAAGGGTCGGTCTGTTTTTGCAGCTGAATTTCAGATCCTGCTGGATCAATATACTGGGAGGCCCCAAGGATTCTAGCCACACCAGGGATGTTTTGAACGTGAAGCGTCAGAAAGTCCAGTCACAATCAGACTAGATTTTAAAACCATCGTTTCAGGGATAAGGAATGGAGATCTAGTGGGGTCAAATCCTTCCCTAGTTCCAACCCACGAACTAGGCTTGGCTTGGGGTTGGGAGGTCTGTTGAGATGGGGAGGTCCCTTCTGCAGCATAACAGACCTTGGGTGAGCTCCTGAAAACTTGCTGGAACTTCCTAGATTCTGCTGCGTTTGGGTCAACTGCAGCAGCAGAGCAAGCGGTAGGATTTTTCCTTTTAGTTGCTTCTGTTCAACTTGTTCTGCTTGGTTTGCTCACACCCAGATACCAGTCAGGCATCCTTCATTGCCAGGTATCCGTGGATCTCAGGCATTCAGGGACCATTGCATTCATCTAGAGGTTGCTGAAGTTCAAAGTACTGTATGGTTGAACCCTACCATACTTTGATCCTATTTGCTCTTTGACTGCGTTATCCACTAGAGGTCACCATCACCTTTCCCTTTAACTGCTTCCTCTGAGGGAGGATTCGTACAATCGCAAAGAGAAGTTGTAGTTGTACTCAGCGTGTTTATGCATGTGCAGGGGCGAGTTGAAGAGTCATTGGAGTCTGTAGATCTGGCTTCTGTTCCAAGCTCTGTCACTGACCTCTACATGACCTGAGCAAGTCGCCAAATTACTTGGTGCCTCAGTTTCCCTGTCTATAAAAGGGGGATAGTGCTATGAAAGAAAATGCCAAGTGTTATTCAAAGGGAGGTTTGATTCTGCGAACTGCGTGTATGTACTGAAAAAACATTTTTCTTTTGAAAAATTGTTTTTTATCTTGCAGTCTTTGGCAAACATTGATGAAGTTGTGAACAAAATCAGACTGAAAATAAGGTAAGTAGCACTCTGTTTCCTTTCATTGTCACATAGATGGGAAATGGCCATATGGTCATTAGACTTAATATATTTCCATTAAAGATCAATCTTTGCACTGCTGCTGGTTCTAACTCATTTTATTTGAAGCTAGGTAGTTTTATGCTTGAAATGTAAATATCTTTGAAGAAAGAGTTGGGCAGAGGTTTAAAAAAAGAAAATATTTCTAGTACATTTTATAATTTAATTAAATTTTACATTCAACTCTTTCCTATAGTGTATGCCACTCAAATAACATAGCTCTAACGCAGTGTTTCTCAACCTCACAAAAGACAACGGTGGGAATCGTGGGGCACTGAAAAATGTGTTACAATGCTAAAGCAAAGAGAAACAAAACTCCCAGAATAACCTGGGTGGCCAAAACCTTCTGTGTTGGTGAGATCAAATGTCGTAGCTGCAGTAATAGTTGTAGTGCACAGACTTTATTGTCGTCATTCTTACGTTTGCTATAAAGGTAAGGATAACAAATGAGGGGGTTGTGAAATTTTGTTTACTTAGAAGAAAGGTCTTGTCTACCTGAAAGCTCTGCTCTAGTCCAGGAGAACCAGAAAGGGAAACTGCCCAGTCTGATACCATTGGCCAACTGGTGTGAAATGCAAAAAGTGAATTGGATTTTGAAACTAATTTTCATATTTTGACAATATTCAGTGTTGTTGCTGATATCTGAGAGACTATCAGGTGTTTATGAAAATGTCAGTTTTATGTTGTCAGCACCATTTAAAAACAAACCAAGCCAGGTACAATTTTTTTTTTTTTTTGGTGCACTGGTTTTCACAAACTATCTGTTCCTTATGATGACACTGTCTGCTTTTCCCTAAAGGAGGCTGGATGACAATATTCGAACAGTAGTGAGAGGACAGACAAACGTGGGACAGGATGGCAGACAGGTACATGTGTCTTATATCACATAAAATCCCAAGGCTCTCTTCTCCCTCTGCTATGGCATGCAGAAGTCTCATAGATGCGTGGACTTTAAGGTCAAAGGGGACCATCATGGTCATTAGTCTGACCTCCTGCACATTGAAGGCCACAGAACCTCATGCACCCATTCCTGTAATAGACCCCAAACCTCTGGCTGAGTTACTGAAGTCCTCAAATCCGGGTTTAAAGACTTCAAGTTACAGAGACTCCACCATTTACACTTGCTTAAACCTGCAAGTGACCGTGCCCCATGCTGCAGAGGAAGATGGAAAACCCCCCCAGGGTCTCTGCCAATCTGAGCCCGGGGGGAAAATTCTTTCCCGACCCCAAATATGGCGATCAGTTAGACCCTGAGAATGTGGGCAAGACCTGGGAAAAGATTCTCTGTAGTAACTCGTAGCACTCTCCCATCTAGTGTCCCATTGTAGAGATGCTACTAACATCTGGCACACACATATGTAACACTGTATATACCACGGAGAATGAATACACTAAGTCATATTGAAGAGTCACTTACAGGACAGCTGTTATTACTATCTTCTGATTAGCCTATGGAAGGGGGCAAGAGAGAAATTGAGTTTAATGAAATCAAAACAGAAACATGATGCTTGCAGTTGTCAGTCTTTGAAGTTGATTCCAGAGGTATAGGAGTAAAGCAAATAAAAACAGGCCCGCTGTTAAGTGGGAGTGGATAGCTCAGGGGATTGGTACTAGGATATGGAGCCTTTTAACCAGGTCACTTGTTGGAATGTCCCAGGTCATTACTGTCTGATCGAGTGGCCCCCATGAAATGAGATGGCAGGTTTCAGTTTATTCCCTATTTGACAAGTGTCCATACCCCAATACCCAGAACTTAATAGCAAGACACAGGATATAGTAGCCATGAAGACTGAACTACCTTCTTACCCGTTGATGTGATTCAACGTTGAGGCAGCTAGCAATGTTGCTGCATGTCCTGTAGCTGTTTTATGGGTAAACAGGGAGCTTCCATATCAATCCAGCACCTTCCATGAGCATTACATTTAGTATTAAGAAGAGAAAACAATGTTTAAAAAGTAGTACCTGGAGACGGGACTGCCTTTCCCCCGCTAGTAAGACCTTTTGGATGTATTTTTCAGTTTTTTCCCTCAGTACAGTTTTGTGTGGGTTTGCTCCTTTCCTTCTCACGCACATAGTGACAGACTCTGTTGAAAGCCTCAATCTGAAGTGCACCTGCTTGCAAAAATCTACCATGATGAAAGAATAACTGCATAGGCAAATAAAAGCACTTGAGCCCATGTGCTAAGTGATGAAAGATGAGCTGTTCTGCATGGAAAGGACACAGACCACCATTAAAACATATTCAGTTTGCCACTCCCAATAGACTGATCTTCTAGTTTATAGTCACAAATAAAAGAACCTGTACAAGTAGGTCTTATGAACTGTGGACTGAGCCCAGAGCTAGGAGCCAAGGACTTCTTGAGTTCTCCTCCTTTTTCCGCTACTGATTCTTGCTGTGGTTTGAGTAAATTATTTAACCTCTCTTTGCTTCAGTATTAGCATCTGGAAAATGGGGGTTGTTTACCTATCCCAGGAGGACTGTTTAACATTGGTATGGTTCCCTGAGCACTAAATATTACCGAGTCAGGGACAGATATCATGATGGAGACTGGAGACTATTCCTAGTATAAGAGAAAATGTGAAAGACAGCCTGGGTCAGGAGTGAAGTGGGGGGCCAGCAGAGTGGTCAGGAGAAGTGTGTCAGAAGAAATGAGGTCAGAATTACACGTGGAAGGGGAGTTGTTGAGGCTGAGGAAAAGCCAGTGCAGCAGATAGAGAAGAGGGTTGAAACGTGCTCAGGGTGACAAAAGTGGGACAGATGGTTTTGGCAGCAGCTTCTCGGACAGACTGAAGGGTGGAGGGCTGACCGGGAGAACGCAGAGAAGAGGAGGAGAGTGTAGTTAAGGAGAGAAATGATTAGAGCATGGCCTAGGATTTTGGCAGGTCCAGAGGATGAATTTGACGAGGGACACAAAATAAAAGGAGCTGTTCCCACATGGTGACAAAAGGCCACAGCTCAGCAGAGTATGTCGGTGCTGAGCATCAGTGGAAATGCTGGCTGTGGAATCCTGTGTAGAGAAACCTTTGCAAGAACCGCTGGACAGAACTTAAAGAGGCTGCTTGGGTTTACCAGGGGAAATGATGACTTATTGGGTGAGTTTCCTAGGCTGTTGGCGGATGTGTACTGTGGAGGTCCAGCACCCTCCATGTAAATCTCTGCCTTATATGTCTCACATCCTTGAGTTCCTTAGAAGGTCACTGTGCCATATTGAAACAGTGCAGGCGTTGGCCAGTACCCTGTGCACATTTGAAGGGTAAATATTGTTGTGAAGCTTCTAGTTAGTTTGCCTGTTAAGGGACTAATTAAAATTCCATCAGAATAAAACCACGGAATACTTACATGTGTGTGACATGTTTATGCAGAGCCCCTTTGAAGTAGCTTAGTGCAGTATTCAGGCATGAGCGTTTCCATGTTGAATCACTTTACTGCTGTTCAAGGTAATAGCACTTTATTTTACTGAACGTAACCAGAGGGTGTCATGTTAAAGGCAGGTACTCATCTAGAAATGCAACTAAGCTTTTAATCCTTTCAAAGAGTTTGAAATACTGACACCAAGAAATTGTTGAAAGCATTATTCTCTCTCAAGGATCTGTGTGTATTTTAAAGGATGTATGCTTTCCTCTCTGTCTGTACAACGTACATGTATATATGCTTGCACACATGTTTTATACATGGATTGCTGGAACAAAGCTGTGTCACTATTGGGAAGGGCAGACCTAGAAGTATAAAGCTTGCAGAAATGTCAGTAATTCCAGGCCTCAGATATTTGTAGGTCAAAGGGTACTGCAGTTGAGCAGGTCAGATTACAGAGAGAAAGTTGTGAATAGCATTTCAGTTAGAGATGGAATTTTGCATTCATCTCCCCAGAACCCAGACAGAAAGGAAACACAGAAGAAATAATTGCTATTCCTGGCCTCTCCATAGTTCTTTCTTTCTCAGTGGCTCAGGATGCAGGCGAATGGAGAGAGAGGCCATTTCAGATAATGACCTTGTTGATAGTTCGTGTGGGTGAAAATCTTGATCTTTAGCACTGGCTGTCTGTTCTTTTGCTGAAGGGAGCCTTTGTTTGACTAGCGCATGTTCAGTGGAAATATGGATGCTCAGAAATGTTAAGTTTTTTTTAGGGCAAGAGGCCCAGCTTTTCCCTCTTGGATGGAACAGAGGAAGAGTTTAATTTTCCAAAGTATTGTAAGAATTTGTTACCAACAAGTGAGGCACATCTAAGAAAAACAGATGCTCAGCTATGGAGAGAATCAATGCCGTTGTAAAGAGAGTGGAACTTTTAAAAAAACAGCAGCATGCTTCAGGAGCAACAGCCATGCTGACCAGGAAGCCCTATTTATCCCCTTCTGTCTGGATCCTATGTTCTATATGTCATCTGAATTCTCCAACAATTATATTTTTCCTGGCAGAAATTTCCCTGTCTGGTGATTCCGAGTGTCTTCTCATTCCTTATCACCCATTTTTTAGTTCATTTTGTCTTTTGGGTTTTGCTGGAAATTGATACATGTGTAGAACTGGCAGCTACTGTGTAACCTTTTTACTTGCTAATCTATCTCTTTCCTGCTGTGCCTTCTCCTCTCTACTCCCAGAGACCAAGCCGTAGCAAACCATTCCGTGCTGCTTATCTAGAGGAGAGTTTCCCTTCACTGGTGTGTTGTTTTTAATTTACGGTGTGTGGCAGATGCTGTAACCAGGTGACAACAGTCTACTCTGTGGAACCGGGCTTGGTTTGTGCATGTTGCTGGAGGGATGTATAAATCTGTCAAAAACTTGCTTCGTTCCTGGATTGCAGGTTCTTCTGCATGTGTGTTTGGAGAAAGCATTTAATACTTTGTGAGTTTACCCAGTCTGTAATGTTATGATTAGGGAGACAGAGGTGTGTCTGAGCACAGGCTAGAGAGTCAGGAAGTCGTGAGTTCTAATCCCATCTCTGACACTAATTCACTCTTTGGCCTTGAGCAATTTACCTAGTCTCTCTGCATCAGTCTCCTCATCTCTGAAATGGGGATAATATCTGCCACACTTCCTCTACACTTTTCTCTAGCACATGGGACTGTCTTGCTTTTTTCTTCTCCAGAGGTGGTGTGGCACGCTCTAGTCCAATGATGTGCTTACACTCTGCATTTGACTCCTTTCTGAGTGTCGGACCATTTAAATAAACATAAGAATTTAATAAGTAACATTTTAAAATAACATTCTCTTTATGGCAAGACTCGGTCTCGTAGACTTTAAGGTCAGAAGGGACCATCATGATCATCTAGTCTGACCTCCTGTCTGAGAGCATGACAGGTCTGACCCAAATAAAAACTGTTGTTCCATTTGGACACTTTTGCAGAGTGCTTTCCTTACTAAAGAGGAACTTGGCTGGCAGAGAGTTTGCAATTCACTAATCACGTTTTGTATTTTGAAGCCAAACATTAAAAATATCCACAACAAGAACACTTAAACCTCAGATACCATGTCCCAGTTGTAATGATTTCATAGCGGCTGAGATGGCCATCTTGAGTTTAGTACACAGCATGCTAGAGTGGCTTTAAAGAAGCCACTCCCATCTCTTAACCATATAACAACACGTAGGTGACCAGAAGAAGCTGTTCAGGTCTGTCATGTCCACAGAGAGGTAGCCCAGTGTCCTATTTTTAGTGCCAGTTGTAGTAACACGGGTTCTGATGCTGCCAGGGCCTGAGCAACTGCTGATTTCTGTGGGCCTGGAGGATACCTTGTAGAATTGAGGGTAAATCACTGTTTATAAAAACACCCTGGAAAGGCTTTGATCTTCTTTCCAAAGAAATATAAACCCCAACAGTGATGCTAAAACAACATGAAAGGTTTTATTTGAGCCAACAAAAGCCAGGAGGAGGTGCCAAGCGGCACTCTGCCCTGAAGGAGGCAGTTCACTGTGGTACAAGTTATTTACGTATGGTTGGGAGCGGGCAGAATTGTGGATACAGAAGTTTATTCTCCCCTCTGTTTTTATTAAGGGGAGTGACATGTACATTGCTGGAGGGGAGAAGAATATTCAGAAATGTAACCCTTGTCTTTGCGTTTCCCATCTCTCTTCTGCATAACTTGGTTGCTGAATGAGGGAGCAGGAGTCTGGAGCCTTTCATTTGTAGGTGGCTGGTTCAGATCCTTTCTATTTCAGTGAGAGGGGCCACTAAAGAGCTGAGCACAAGCAAAGTGAGGGTGCTCTTTTTTATTTGCCAACTGCATCTTCCCCTTCTGTCCAGGAGGGGGGAGCACAACATTGCTTTTGAGAACAGGCTAGCATTTGGTTTTGCTCATCAGCTGGTGGAAAAGAGAGAGTCTGGGAAAGGTATGGTCTGTACAGTGTCTCAGATTTCTCACACGGGCTGCAGAAAGCACAGATGCTCCCGATCGTGGGTCTTCGCCTACAGCAGGAGGGTGTGCTCGCAGTGCAACATCAGGCCTTGAGACAGAGTGAAACACAGGACCAGGAGCTAGGAAGTATGGAGTTCTAATCCCATGTCCAACGCTAAGAGCCTCTGTGCTATAAGCAGGTCACTTAATCACTCGGTCTCAGTCTCCCCTTCTGTAGTATGGGGATAATACTACTGTGCTTCCCAGGGCCATTGCACACGTTAATGAGAGTTTGTCAAGCAGATGAAAAATGCTGAATTTTACTCCCTTTTAAATGGAGTGCCCCAAATGTTTTATATTACCCAAAGGAAAAAAAATAGTAAGATGGTTGAAAATAAGTGCTTGAATTTAAAATTAAAATAAATCAAATGTAGCATCAAAGGAACCATTTAAACAGCTTTACAGGCTGGAGTGCTCCATCTTCTCCATATAGTATAACATTTCCCAGTTCAAAGCCATCTGCATTTTTGAAGTTTTGCCCTAGAATTTTCTACAAATGCAAAGGCCTTTAAATAGTCTGGCTCATTTGGCTTCCACTTTCTTGTGTGATATTTTTGTGACATCTGTAGGCAATGCCGTGAACTTCAAAAATTAACTTGCTAATTACCTCTTTATGGGGGAAAAACAACAGCTGTGGGTGGAACGTTCCATAGCAGGGTGACACTTTCCTTGGGAGTCCCAGACATCAGCTATTTCTGATGCCTTGGGAGAGGCTGGGTATGCAGAAGCTGCTGTGGGTCAGTTGTAACAATATGTAGTTAGGGCTGTGCCTGAATTTTGTATCGAGCCAGTGCTGTAGATCCCCCTTTAGAGTTTTCTCAGATCTGACATGGGAAAGGAGCTTACACTGCCCTTGCTCAAAAGCTAAATTCCAGTGACTGCACATTTTCATATCTGCCCCAGGTTACGGTATGGGTAGTTCCCATTGCTTTTCCACTAAGCATTTAACATGTTGTGAGTACATTTCTAATTTGCTGCCAGTTAGTCCAGTTTATTACCAAAGCTTCTAAATATGTGAGCTATAATTTGTCTGACAATCACTGACTTTTTTATAATGTTCTTTTGGCCTGAGCTGCTTCACCCATTCCCTCAAACTCCCTTTCTGTAATTTATCCTCTGTGTTTTCAGACTATAATTTAACTCTTTTTTTGTTCCATCTCTGCAGCCAGAACATTTGCAAGCTTGAGTTATTAAAGGACAGGCAACTTGAAATCTAGTCCATTTCAAAATTACTTAGAATTAGTTTCACATCCAAGCCTCTCTGCCAATGTTTGTGGTTTTACTATTGAATTTCTTTATTTAAAATCCTCCCCCCCACCCCAACTTCCTGACCTTCACAAACAACAAGGGATACAAGGAAATTATTGAAACTGATGAAACAGGTTGTCTTTTATAGGGAAAAAAATCTTTCCTTCCCAATCTTTTGTTATAGTGATAGGTTTTACTGTTACAACAGTAGATGAACATTTTCAGATGGATGTGTGAATTTGTTTTTAAGTTGCTAGTGTGTTAAATTGCTTTAAGAAAAACAAAACGTAATTTAACCTAGAGGATTTCCTAGCACAATGGGGCCCAGTCTAATTGGCTTCTAGGTCCCAGTGCAATATAAACGTTAAATAATAAGAAAAAGGAAGTGGACCTGTTCTGGACAGGGAACAGCCTTGCCCATTTTTTGGCGGGTGAAGATACTAGTTTGGTAACTCAGTTGGCTTTGACTGTCTCCCAGATCTCTTTTTTTTGACTCATAATATTGGAAATATGTTTTCCTTAACCATAGGAGTGCAGGAAAAAAATGGCAGCTGCTGGTGTTAATAAGAATGCAAGTAAATTCTTGCTGTCAAGCTTGCACCCAGCTCAGCGGTGGACACTTTAATTAGCTGTCTGGTACTTTCATAAACAATGCTGCAGATAAAGATAAATGTGTAGCACCCTTGCTGCTGGGGGAAGGTTAGCAATGCCTTCTCTTCCCAAGCCATGTGCACAGTGTAGGATCTTGCTATGTTTAAGCCTGTGAAAGGAGGAAGATGGATGCATCTGGTGTAGAGAAATACCCACAGCTCTCTTGGGTTTGGCAAGGTCTTAGACTGATGTGCATTGGATGCTTACCCTCACTCAGCTATTTCAATTGAGATCAGAGAGGACTTTACCGAATGGATGCAGGGAGGAAGGGAATTGCATATGGAGATTGAGCAGAGGAAGTGAGAGGTGAAAATGATGCAGGTGCCACTAAGACCTCCTGCAGCCTAAGAACGGGGAGGGAGCCTGGAAGGTGAGGATAAGGCCCCAATCTGGCAAAGCACTTAAGCCCATCTGTAATTTAAAGCATGTGAGTAACCCACTGAAGACAGTTTTGCATAGGCTAGTTGTGCCCTCAGTCTTGCTTCCTGCCACCTAGCCATTGTCCAATGCTTGTTCCCTCCTTCCTTAAGCTTGGTCCAGCAAAACACTGAAGTGCGTGAATAGTTGCTTTGAAGTCAGTGAGATGGCTAATATGCTTAAAATCACAAATATGCCTAAGTGCTGGGCTTTGGACAACAATTGCCAGGCAGGTAGACAGCTAAATTGGGTGTACAGCTAGGCTAGGCAACAACGTACTCAGGTTACTGTCACTTCATCCTCTCGATCTCCCAGTGCCCACCCATTTATTTGTTTTACCCACGTGTTGTGTCTTGTGTTTAAGAAAAGATTTTCGGCATTTTGGGGTAGAGCCTATCTATTTACTTAATGTTTTGTGCAGTGCCAAACACAGTGGGGCTGTGATTCCTGATCAGGGCCTCTAGAGGCTACCAGTATAGCAGGTTAGCTGGAACAAGCAGGCTTTGAAGAGCCCTGTAAAATCATCAGCCTGTTAGCAACAAGTGTTTAAGCCTGACATTTTAAATAATATCATTTGTAGGCTTTTCTTTGGCACAATCACTTTAATATCTCCCATGCCTCTTATGTAGAACACTCGTCTATCATGAACCATTCAACATTCTTGTCTCCTGTTTTTCTCTACAGAAACCTTTATCCTGATTGTTAGCAGGCAAAGGCGAATATTCAGGATTTTTGTGTGGAGTGTGTGTGGGTTGGGGTGGGGGGAATGCAGATTTAGGGAATGTCTTAAGCTCTGTGTGTAAGTTTTAAAAAAAACCAAACCCACATTTCTTAAAACTCAGTCCTTGTGATTAAAGTCACACAGAGTTCTTAAGCTTTTGTAGCCAATGAATAATAAACAGAAGTCAAGCTGCCAAAATAAATCAAACTTAAGATTCATTTAGACTCATTTCTCTAGCAAGTTACGGCAGTTGGATGGTCTCTCTTCCAAGCTGCAGGAACACAGTAAGCCTTTCTAGTCTAAAACACGCTTATTGAAAAGGGTTTTAGGCAAATGGCATGCCAAGAAGAAATACTGTTGTTTATTATCCTTTTGGACATTGGCCATTAAAACTGGCATCTGCAACTACACAAGGAGATCAAGCATAACTTTTGCCATGTGCTGCGTAGCCAAGTTCAGAGGAGAAGCAAGTCGAAGCTTGACCTTTTCTTGTGCTTCGATATCATAAGTGGGTAAATGCAGTTTGTCACCATCCTGTAGCTCAGTGGTTCTCAACCGAGGGTACACTGACCCCGAGGGGTACCTCCTGAAAGACCTCTGCGTCCATCAACTCATCTAGATATTTGCCTAGTTTTACAACAGGCTACATAAAAAGCACTAGCGAAGTCACTAAAATTTCATACAGACAATGGCTTGTTTATACTGCTCCATATACTATATTATACCGTAACGTGCATATATGCACTTTATGAAACATGCATGCCTTTTATGTCATTTACTGATGCATGCAAACATGTTAATGAGGTTGATGTTGTCATGGTGTGTATGTGGCTGCGATGTAAAAATTGATAGATTTTTTTAAAACGAGGAGCTGGAAGCAGTAGAAGTGGCGACAGTGAACTTGTAATTCACAGCCTCCCAGAATGACAAGGCTCACAAGTGAAAAACAGGTTCAAGTATCACACTGAAATGTAAGTTCAATATTTATATCCCAATCAATTTATTTTTCACTATAAGGTAAAAATGAAAGAAAGCAATTTTTTTGTAATAGCATGCTGTGATGTACTTGTATTTTTATGTCTGATTTTTGTAAGCAAGTAAGTTTTAAGTGAGGTGAAACTTGGGGGTATGCAAGAGAAATCAGTGTCCTGAAAGGGTATAGTATTCTGGAAAAGTTGAGAGGCACTGCTGTAACTGTCCAGGGTGTGGCTCGGGTCGTGTTTTGTGCTGGCAACAGGCAAACTTCATTCCCAGATGGACCCAAGCCCGGAGTAAGTTACAAAACAAGATCTTGCTGGGTTGGAGCTGGTGCTGTTTGCCTCACGCCAGCTGCATGAGAAGTCCACTCCAACAGAAAAAATTTTGACAACAGGCAGGAGTTTGAAGCTTGGTTTCACCATGCAGTGCCACCCCCCCCCCCATGGGGAAACGTTTATTCCAGCCATTATGTTCACATACCTAGAGCTGAAGATCCGTCAGCATTTCCATTTATAAATCCCTATTTTCAGGGTTTGTAATGCAGCTGTACAATCATAGGCCTCAACCCAAGAGTGGATTTATTTTACAAAATCTGAAAAGGATTATTTTGGTCAGTTTTTGGACGTACACAATGTACAAACCAAACATGGCTCTGATTGATCAAATGTGATTTGGTGGGAACAACCAAAATGCTGAGTTCTCAAATGGACTTTACAGGCATATAATTGACAAGTGCCCCACCCTAAGGAGTTTACAGGCTAGGCAAATTTGATGCACAAGATTGCAGTTCAAATAGGGAGGTGCAGGCCATGTTGGAGTGGAGATCAGGTTTGTTGAATCTGGAGGAGTAATGGAGGTCACTGACTTCAAGAGATAAGGGCAGCTCTCTGGAGCATTGTGGGTGGAACAAAATGAGGCATGGAATGGCATGTGGGAGGTGGAGACAAAAGGTTTAGAGAGGAACAGGAGCAGCATGGTGGGGGTAAAGACTCAACACATATTCTAAAAAAAATGAGATCCAGAAGAGAGAATTGCAGCTTGTCTACACAGGGAATTTACCTGTATCATTATACAGGTATGGTTATTCTGGTAAAACTCCTTGTCTGAAGACTTTTATTCCGGAATAGCGTCCATGTGGGGGTGTTACAGCAGTAGAATTACAGTGGAATATTTAGACTGGTATAGTTATGCTGGCCATTTTCCCTGTGTAGACAAGCCCTCATCCACAGCATGTTACCTCAGTGGCTCATGATACGTCTACGCAGAAAAAAAAAAAAAACCCTCTGCATTTACGAGCTTGAGCCTTGGTCAAGTGATTTGGGTTTGAGCTGCAGAGCAAAAAATAGCAGTGTAGATGCTTGGGCTGGAGCCTGGGCTCTGAGACCCTCCCTCCTTGCCAGGGCTCCAGTCTGTGCTGCTGTTTATAGCCTTGCAGAGTGAACCCGAGTCAGTTGAACCAGGCTCTGAGGCTCTCTGCTGCGGGTGTGTTTTGCTATGTAGACCTATCCTTGCTCTAATAATCTGGAGGAGTTTCCAGTCATTCAGGGCTAGGCTGTAATTTTACAAACAGCCCTGAGTAAGGACCTGGGGAGTAGCCACACCTAAGGAGAAGTCGGGGAGCCAGCTGTGGTTCTGAGTCACAATTCCTCCCCTGCTCCCTGAGAAAGGAACAGGTCACTTCGCCCCTTCGTCTGGAGCAGTTTGCTCCCCATCGTGTGCCTGCCTGGCTAGTAGAGGGAGATGGAGCCGCGACTCCACTCTACCTGCTCTCAGTGGGGAGTGATGAGGGAGTAGCCGTTGCAGCCAGTCTCTGACCTGGGGTCGAGTGGGGCTTTGCTCCCTTGTGCAGCTAAGTGTGGGCTGTGACTATCTAGCCCTCATCGCAAACTTACGTGATGAAGCCATAATAGTCACTGTGCCCAAATACAGTGACGTTAAGGGCTTTGCCAGGAGTCTGAGGCACCTGTCTAATTGCTATAGCGATGGGCCACAATGTTTCAATCCCAAATCAATGCATGTCACTGTGGCTTGGCTTATGTGCGCATAAGCAATACAGTGTTGCAGGTGAGTTCACGGTCTTGGGTAGCCATGCTTTACCACCCCTTTGACTCATCCCTGGGCCCCCAAGTCAGACGTAAGGAGTCATCGATGCTATAGAAAAGGACAGCTCTGAAAGGCTTTTGGGTAAATATGGGAGTAGAGGTGTTATACCTCATTATGTCGCCCCAAACAATATGGAAGATCGTCTTCTGTTTCAGATCTCATGTGCCTGTCAGTCCTGGCCTGCCTGTTTAACACCCAGGCTAGACTTCTAACCACAACTATGGATTTTCTCTTTTTTGGGGGGGAGGGAAGGGGGTACAATTTGAAGCTTGATTCATTATTAACATAGCTTTTAAAGCTGGTTTGTTGAATAAAGTCCCCTGCAGAGCCCTCTTTTTGGCTGAAAACTGGATTCTGTTTGCAGCAAAAGGACTGACGATAGAAACCCATGTTCTGTGCAGGTGAGATTGGAACTTAGTTGGCTTTGCACATAAACTATAGAATTGTAGTAGCAATATAGCATTTTGTGTGTTCACCTGAACAGGCTAGTTTGCTTTGCACCATGTGAGATAAATAGGTACTAGCCCCAATTTCCAGCTGGGGACGCTTCAGCATCCAGAGGACAAGTGACTTTCAGAAGGTCTCATGCACAGGCTGTAGATAGCAAGTACTAGAAGCTGGGAATCCTGATTCTCAGTCCAATGCCTTACTCACAAGAGCATCCCTCCACCCATAGATTGACTGTGCAGGTTTTTTGTGGGGTACAGCCAAATATTTCTCAAAGGGGCAGGGGAGAGAGTTAATGTTTTAAAGTAGTACATGTCCCCGTATAGTCAGCAGCAACAGGGTATGTGCCCCAGATGGGGGAAGCTTAGATTTTTTTCTTTTTTAAATTTTTTAAACCGGCTGAAATTATTTGCATTTGGAATGCTTAGGCCGTGTCTAGACTAGGAAAATAGGTAGTGTTTGAGCATGTGTAGGCTGTTTAAAACCTTTCAAAACCATGTCAATTGGTAAGTGGTCACTCCTAGTGGCGAGAGGGCTACTAGGATCAGGTACTCCAGTGATAAAGCCCTAAGGGCTTGTCTACTTGGTGAAAATGACCAGCACAGCTATAGCAGAATAGCTGATTCCACTATAGTTAACGCCAGTTAATCTACTTGTGAAGACAAGCCCTGGGAGAGCGAGCCTGGGTCACCTACAGCTAGCTAACAAGCCCTGGGAGAGCGAGCCTGGGCCACTTACAGCCAGTTTTAAAGCTGATAAACTGAGTCCACGGGAGGTGCAATGTCCTGTTTAAAATCATGTCCGCTAATGCATATTAGCCAACGTGTTTTCCAGTACAACCTATTTTCCTAGACATGACCATGGACTAAGTGATGAGGGGTTTGTGTGTGGAGGCTGAGGTAGAGGCTTTCAGCAGAATAAATTGTAGGCATAAGAAATAAGTGTTCAGAGTTTCTCCAAACCATGCTCCTGTTTTCCCGAGGCTTGACTATATTTCAGAGCAACTTAATCCTAGATTGTGTTTATCTTTGATGCAACTCTGACAGCATCCTCTAACATGAAATCCTAACAGAGTATTTTTTTGCCATTTCTCAAACTGGAGGGACTTGCAGGTATGAGACCTTAATAGAATAAATTGTTAGCGTGGTCACAGTATACAAAAGTCTCTTTGAAAGTGCTGCAGCTGAGGCTTTTTTGGGTTGTTAGATGGGAATTTATTTTTAACCATGCTTGAGGTTTTCATTGATTTCAATTGTAAGTGTGGCAAGGAATGAAAGAAGATTTAACTCTCTGCAGTTGAGAACGGGGAGGTTTCCAGAAGTTCAAAGCTCTCAGTATCCCAACCACAGCCCAATTTGTAACATGAAGGATACGTTTGGACTCTAAGAAATTGGGCAGATGTGTCAAGTGTCTATAAAATACTTAGCGCTGGGCAGTTTTCCAATATGAGTAATAACATCCAGTGGAAATGTATATTAACTAGAAGCAAATAAAACCAGCAAGTTTTTATTCCACACCAATCAGCATGTGGAAGTCATCTAAGTATTTTAACCATTATTACTCAAGAGGGGACAGAACAAAGTGGATCCTAGTGGCCCTCAGGCCTAAAGTTTCCTAAGCAAGCAACCTATCCTAGCACATTTTTTCTAATCCCCAATGAAAAGTTGTTCTCTCATAGTGCACAGACCTCGTATAGTTCCTTTTGTCTGAGGGTTTCCGAACCCCTACATATTTAGCTGAGCTCCACAACAGCCCTGAAAGGGTGGGTAGGGGGTGTTCAGAGATCACTGCACCCACCCCTGAAATGTCGCCACATCACTGGTAGAAAGTGGCAGCTGTTCAATAGAGCACAGCAACTCTGCCCTCCTTTTTAGGGTGGAGGTTAAGATGACTACCATGTCAACTTGGAATTGCAAGAGGAATTCAGACAGGTAGAGCGTAATTCCCTGTGTTGGATTTCGGGTAGGATGCTATGGGTAACACCCCTACTCTTGCACATAAGTGCTAGGACATCCTTTAATTGCCATAAGTGGCAAGAAAGTTGGTTTTAAAGGAACACAACCATTCAAAGTTGAATTGATTTAAAAAAGGTCAGTAGTGTCGGGTACTGCTTGACTTCCCCTGCCAGTTATGGTTTTACAATCACATTTTCATCTCTTAAAAATCTTTTCCCGTCCTTCTTTGCTATGCAAAACACCCAAAACCAACTCATTAACAAGGGGAAACAATGTAACTGACTATACTCAAAGTGATCTTATGGTTACTTATAACAGTACTGAGGTCTGGTCTACCCTATTGACATATACCAGTTTCACACCCCGAGCAACATAGTTATACTGACCTTAACCCCCCGTGTAGACAGCGCTATGTTGGTGGGAGAGCTTCTCCGGGTGATACAGCTGCCACCTCTCAGGCAGGTGGATTAACTACGCCAATGGGAGAGCTCTCTCCCGTCAGCTTAGAGCGTCTTCAGTGAAGCACTACAGTGGTGCAGCTGCACTCATGCAGTGTTTTAAGGGTGGATTTGCTCTAAGTAAACAAATCTTTTTCAGACAGTGTCATCTTTCGTTGTGTGTGTGTTTGTGGTCAGTGTCTCACTCTCCTCCTTATGCACTAACCAAATACTGCAACATTTTGGTTTCAGTTGCTACAGGCAGTCCTTTAAATCCAAACAAACTGTTGTCATCATCATCAGAACAAAGCTTCATGAAAATGTTGTTAAGCTTTGTCAAGCAAACCAAACCTTTATTTTGTGTCAACACCAAATTTTACATCTAAACTACCAAATGGTGCCCCATGACTTAAAAAGTGTGGAACAGGTTTTCACACAGCTTTTCTGTTGGCAGGTTTCTGTGTGTGTCTGAGTGAAATGTTATGTTATCTCTCTTCTTAACTTAAAAAATTTCAGAGGTACAAAAAAAATGCCAAACATGCACAGAGCTCATCAATTAACTAGGTTTTTCTAGGTCAAAAAGAAATATGCAGCCCTCCGGCACCATTGAATCATTCAGAGCTACTGCTGTGTTGTTTGAAGGTTATGTTTTAAGGGGTAAATGAAGGGGTTTGAAATAAGCGTTAGGAAGTCAAATCAATATTTATTAGCAATTTCACTTCGTACTGGTGCTCCTGAAATTTACAACATTGTCAAGTTTTGTTGTTGTTGGGTGGAGGGATAGCTCAGTGGTTTGAGCATTGGCCTGCTAAACCCAGGGTTGTGAGTTCAATCCTTGAGGGGGCCATTTAGGGATTTGGGGCAAAAATTGGGGATTGGTCCTGCTTTGAGCAGGGGCTTGGACTAGATGACCTCCTGAGGTCCCTTCCAACCCTGATATTCTATGATTTACAGTTTTGGAAACTTGTACCTTGTTCTAAAAATTGCAGTATAAAACTTAAACTGAATACCAGCTGCTATTCCTGTCTCTTCTCTTCCCCCTACATCCCAACCACATTGTTCAGCAAAATAGCAGGAGTCCTGAGTTCTTTAATTCATAAAACAGGGCCAGAGCTCATGTTGTCCAAACTGTGGCTCTCCAGAGCCCTTAAGTAGGTAAAAGTAACAGATGCTGGCACCACATGATGGTAGCTGTTGACCTTTTTTTTTTGGCTGTTAAAGTGTCCGCGGGCAAAATCCTGGTTTAGTTTGGTCAGCATTCCAGTGACAATTTGTTAGCTTTGGAGCTTGCCATTGGCTTCAATGCTCCATCTCCAACGAAGTGCAAAATAATAATCAAGGGAAGTATTTTTTCAAACATAAACCACTTTGATCCTAAAGGTTTCCCCGGTTTAAATATTTGACGTTCTATTCTTTTATTGCTTCTTGTCCCATTTCTGAAACAAGAGGCGCTGGGGTATCCCAGAAGTATGAAAGAGAGAATTTATTGTACATGAGCAGGGAGAAACTCTTTTCAGGGAGTATGCTTTTTCTGAGAATAAAATATGCAACAAGTGTTTGGTGTTTAGTAATTGTGAGTTGACTGGTCATTATTACGGGTACTCCCATGTTCGTGATTGGGAATATTTTCATCCCAATGAGATGAAATGGAAGGGAGATATTTTTATCTCCATGAATGGGGATTTTTATTTATAAACCCCCTTTGAACTGAGATGACGTTATATCGCCCACCATCTTGTTCTTCTCTGGAATCAAACTCTTTGGGATCAAACCAAGCAAGCGATGAGACTCTGCAGTGACAGTTAAAGCATCAGCACATCATGCACTTCTTTGCAGAACACGTTACAAATACTGTCCTTCAAATGAAATAACCTTGATAGATGGTTGGAGGTCTGGGAGTGCAGATTGGAGGCTGTGTGTCAAACCCAGGCGAATACTACTGCTCTTACATTCTCTGTCCAAGTCCATGCTTTAAAAACTAGTTATCACTGAACAGGATAGCGTTTCGACAAAATACAGTGTAGGTGTTCGTCACTTTTCTGGACTGATCCTGTTGAGTTTTTCAATAACTTCCTACTGTTTCAGGGAAGCCTTGATGTATGGTTTTTAGAAAATCCCACCCAAGAGACAAGCAGTGGATAACAAATTTGGCAGGAGTAAGGCTAGCTGATCCTGACTCTGAAGGGTGGGTAACCCTCCTCTCCTTTCACCATCTCCTAATAGTGACCAGGTTTGACCAGGTCTTACCAGGAGCTTGATAACAGATTTCGATTTTAGTATAAGATGCTGGCCCTTTTCTTGTTGCCTGTTCAGACCTTTAGAAAAGAACCTCTGGTAGCCCCCGCTCCTGCTAACTCTTATGCACATGTTTAACTTTGAGCTAGAGTAATTTGGGGCTATTCACGGTAGCAAAGTTAAGCATGCATGTAACCATTTTCAGAATCAGGACCCTAATGGTTAACTTTTTAGAGAGAGGTCTGGCTATTTTTTTATTTTTTTCCACTGCTTTCTCCAGTTATTTTTGATAACTGAAGTGGACAGGACTTCAAAGAGAAACTTGTCATTCCAACACCATATATTTTGTCTAAGTACCATAGAGTAAAAATAACAAAGCAATCTTTAACTTGGGAGACTGATGGCGAGTAATACTGCTTAGACCTCGCATAGTACTCTACAGCTTTAAATCACCAGCCACACATTCATTGCTAATGTGCTTTGCAGAGGTCACCTTATGGCAAGCTGCCAACTTCTTAAAAACTCGTATCAAAGCAACCTTTATCAAAATACCTCCATGTTAGATGCAAGATGCGATTGTGTGCAAGATGGGATGTTGGCAGGGGATGAAGGCAGAATTAAGGCGGCTTGGGTGGCTGTGAATTTTCCTGCCTTCTGATATTTGTCCTCTTATTATAATGTAAATATGGAATTTTTGGCTTTCTAACCTTGTATGATTTTTGAGAAAATGCCAAAATTCTCTTAAATAATTGATACCTCAGATTATTGAAGCTTTTTTTTGGTCTGTGAATTTTAAATAATGAAAATGTAACCCATGTGCAATAAGAAAACAGGTAAGGGTTGGATTCTGATATCGTGCTCACATTGAAAGGCATCGTACTGATTTGAATAGCCACAGCTGGACTACCTGCAGAGTAAGGTGCTACTCAGTTTGAGTAAATGAGGCAAATCCTGGTTTTATATGATGCTGTAAAAGACTTTTAGAAACACTGATTAGTAATTAAGGGCAAGAAAAAATCTTTCGATATTTGTAACAAAAAATAAAGGACTTTCCCATAAAACTAGTTACAAAAGCTCTTTACAAAGCATATCTAGAGCAAATATCATGTACCTTGCAATAAGTTGTGTGCAACCTTGAATGTCTAGAACCTGTTGTACTAAGCATGAGCGTCTGTCAGTTAATGCACTGGGGTTGTCATTTAACTTCATTGTGAAATGTCATTGGTGTTTGCCCATCCCCCGTGATAGCCACTGATGAGGCTCTGAATGGAGCTCAGTTTAGCATCTCCTACCAAATAATTATATGTCCCTGAAGGTTAAATTTGTTTTGGGTGGTCCAAGGTCTAAATAAGTGTCATGACAGTACTCTGAATGGAGTAATCGAGCTGTGGTGCTTCCGTGGGAGCTAATTTAATCTCTTGGCCAGATCTGGCCTCTGTATCTCTTTATTTAGAGCTCTGTTTTCAACATCCCTCTTGGCTTGAAATACCAGTTAGTGGTAGCAGTCAGTGCTGTGCTGAAATAAAAGGAAATGTAACAACTGGCCTCTGTGAGGGACTTTGGGTTGACTTTTTACAGGCCTATCCAAGTCTCAGAATATGCAAGAGCATCACTTTGGTAATGGTCTGTTTAATAGCTGAAGTTGGGATCTGGTACCTATACAGAGACTGTGGTTAAATAAGTTGGAGAGAGAATTCTTTAGTTTTGTTTTTAAACCACATGCTTTGGAATGGATATGGAATAAAAGGCAAGATTTTATTATAAAAAGAAACTAGGGCTAAGAGCCAAACTCTTTTTCTCCTTCTCACACACGTGAATAATTAAGCAAAAAAAAAAGGAAGATGTCAATTGCAGATGAGCAATGTAACTATCTATGTAAGATGTACATTCACTTCACTAACTGAACGTGTTGGATGACTGGCTAAGGGACGTTAAATAGATAAAAGTTAATGCTCACATGATTCTGATACTTCCGATGAGACCTTTTTTCCCCTCTGGAAAGTGAATTAAAAAATGTTCTCCAACTTAGTCACATTTATTATAAAAAGTAAACCATTCCAGCAGGAGGGGGAAAAAAAATCCTTCTGCCAAGTTGGTCTTCCTTTTGATCTTGGAAACACAAGATTTTGATAAATGTATTTGTTTTTTCAAGGAGTATGTAGCTACAATAATATCCTTGCTCATGGGATTCGATATAAAGAGGGGGATGATTAGAAGCTTACTTAACAGCAGAAGACAAAGGGAGCTGGGGATGGAGATGTTATCAAGATGGAAAGGGCTTATTTGTTGAATTACTTGGCAGGTTAGTTTTAGGACATCCGATCAGGTGGCTTTCTCCCCCTCACATACACAATTCACACCAGTTGTGATGGGGTTTAAACTTACTTCCTTTGTGTGGTTTGGTCTTATTTATGTAAGGAACTGAAAATACCACACAAAATCCAGCCCTCTGTCTATCAAGAGTCATTCCCACTTTCCTTATGGTGAGATATTGAACTACCTGCAACAGTGAATCGACAAAAGATACTTAACGTTTTCAGCATGATCATAAGGAGGTTTTCAAGCAAACACTTCCACCTCTGTGCATAATTTTATATATTCAACTAATTTTTTGTGTGTCATCTTTGAACTGAGATTGCTAGGTTGCATATCCTATCAGTACAAGATATCAAAACCAAGGAAAAGAAGAAGGTAAGTCATTCAACAACCCGTGTACAAGCCATCTTTTTGTTCCCCTTCTCAGCTTCAGCTGCCTCCTCTCCACAACCTACAGCCCACTTACCACTAACCTTCTCCTGAACAACCATATACAGATGAAACTCTAACCATAAATATAATTCAACAGCAGGTGCACACATAAATTTCAATTCTATAACTTGAACATAAAAAATGTAATACCAACTCATGAATGATCAAGACATAGAAAATGCAGTTTTCTTCGGAAGAGCTATTGTGCCAGATTTGGAAACCAAATTCAGTTATTAAAATGTGAAACAGAAGAATATTAGTCATGCTTAAAGTACAGATCTCAACACAGACTGGCCATGGTATTACCCCTGTAATACAGCAGCAGTAAGGCTAAGGACTTTTACAGATAAGTATGTAGATAAGGTCGTGCCCTAGAGTCCACAGCTGGAGGGCTGAGATTGAAAGCAAAGTGACCGAGATGTGGGGTTTTACATTCCTTCATTCCATAACTTTTAAGTTTTCCATTTAGGTTTATTATCTTTTTTGCTAGCACTTCTTTGGAGGAAGAGCTGATGCTTTCCGGCCTTTGGCAGAAGTGTGATTTATGGAGGAAGGGAATTTAAGTGAGGGAGGGTGTGAAAATAGGAATGATTTGAATGAAATTGTTGTAAATGAGCCCTTCAGGTCTGCAGATGATGATGGAATCGCAGATAGCACATAATTACAATCACCATCAGATGCGAAAGGAACTGGATAACTTAGGCCAACAAATGTGAATGCACTTCATGACAGAACAACGCACAATGCTTTGAAAGTAAAGAATTGGTTATGCAGCACAGTGATCAGGAAAAGATTTGGGAGAGATGCCATTGAAACCAGCTGCTCAGTGTACAGTAGCAGCCAAGAAACCTGGGGCAAGTTTCCTCACTGGTGTGAATCAATGTGTATGCTGGCTGAGGATCTTGTCCTCAGGTGGCTTGTTTTGCATAAGACACAAGTACAGATGTATTTAAAACCTTAATTAAAAGTTCTTAGAGCTCACTAGGGCCTGATCCTGCTCTACTGAAGTCAAATAGTCTTTCTGCTGGTTTCAGTGGTATGTGAATTGGTCCCTTACTGCATATATGCAGTAGTTGCTTTACAGAGTTACCATACCATGGTGGATTCAATTTGTCTAGTCAAATTCCCAAATGTGATTAAATCATAATGTGGCTGGAAGCGAATTTTTACAGCTGATTTATAAATGTCTGCAAACAGGTTTGTAGTTGAAGTGCTCTCGCACCCTTAACTGTAGCAATGATATGGATGAGAATGCTGTCATCTTTCTCTTTCTCTCTTCGAGAGATGCTAATGTATGAGCTTGACTGTGAATCTTATTCTTACCCTGCAAAGAAGCTGTTGCTCTGTCTGCCTCTGCTCACATTTCCCACTGTGGAAATCTCTGAGAAGCATGGAAGGAAGGAAGGAAGGAAGGAAAGGAGAAATTTCTCTCCTTTCACTATTAACGTGTTAAATATTTTGCCACACATTTTTTCCTTGAAACAATGGACAAAGTATGATGACTTTCCCTATGTAATATTACAGTGCAGATCCTGGGAAAGCTCTCTAAGACACGAGGCCCTGTGTGAGTTTAGATTAGGAGGTGCTTGTAACCCAGGTTCAGCAGCTAAGTGGCTTTGTAAAAATAAAACATGGTTTGTTCTTTTTTTAATTTAAAACTTATGGGCAGTCTTGGGTTTTTATGCTGACTACTTCTTTCCTTTGCTGTCAGAAGTCAAGCTTTGTTGTTGTTAAAAAAACCAGGAACCACTCTACAGATAGCCATGCATCCTCATATCTGTCAGTATCACACCGTGTTACTTACAAAAACAGAACGGGAACCTGGAAATGAGAGAGCCTCAATGTGCTTGATGTGTTCTTAATAGTTTCCCTATGTTGCTGTATGCCTCGCTCTGGGCTACACAAATCTCACTGTCCTTGAGGGCTGCACTCCTTTTGTTGTTTCTCTGTTATAGTGCCGTGTAGCATGATTTTGGTGCATTGGCTGAGGGGGGGGGTCATTTTATTTATTATTTGTATGACAGTATTAGCTAGAGCCCGGAACCAACATCTCCCCCGATTGTGCTAGGTGCTGTTGGTACACCTGGGAAGAGACAGTATTGCTCTGAAGAGCCAACATTCTAATTAAACAAGAGTTATAAGGGATAGAAGAATTTTATATTTAAATATTATCCCCATTTTATAGATGGGGAACTGAGCCACAGAGACACTGAAGTAGAAGTCTGTGGCAAAGCCAGGAATTAAACATAGATTTCCTGAGGCCTAGGCTAGTGTGTTAACCACAAAGCCTCCTTCCCCCTTCATTTAGGAGACTTATTCATTTAGCAAACATGGCAAGTTCAGTTCCTCTGTCCCCCTAGGTAACTCACTTGATACTTTTTCCATTGATGGCACCTTTTTCATATCACTTTTTTTGGTAGAGTAGATATTTTCTTCTCCTGATCCACTGTAAATATGTGGATCAGTGGAGGTTTTAAGTGTCTTTCCAGTTTCACTAGATGGGTGGAAAATATTCTGGTTTTCTTAAATATCGTGACTTTCCAGTTTGTAATCCGTAGAGACAAACTCTTAGAGCTCTTAATTCAGGCTCTTAGAGTCTGTTATAAAATTCATATTGAGCCATCGACCACAAAGAATAAAATCCTATCCAATTTATTTTGAAAAGGTCTTGGGAAAAATTCCTTGTCTCAGGTCTTTCTATTAAACCTTGGGACAATACAATTGTATATTGGCCTCTGATATACAGATTGAATGTTATGTGTTGTAAAAATGCTACAAAATTTGCACTAGGGAGCAACTGCATAGTTCCTTTGATGATGGAAACTGAGTATGAATCTTTTCCTTCTCTCTCAGGCTCTTGAGGAGGCCCAGAAAGCCATTCAGCAACTCTTTGGTAAGATTAAAGATATCAAAGACAAGGCGGAAAAATCAGAGCAAATGGTGAGTGGCAGTTTCTTCCTGTCCTTTAAGGGGAGTGGGAGATCTTCTTTTGTTCTCAGCATTTGTGGTTTGTCCACCCTAATGGTCGCATATTGGTAGCACATGCTATGGAGAGTTCATTCTGGCTCTAGTTCTACGTGCTGTATGTAGGTTCTGAACCCTTGTCCCTATGTTAATGTGGCTGTAGAAGCTAGCAGGGTTCTAATTCCAGAGGACAGGGCCTGTTACATCCTCTCCTTACAATTTGCTGTGGTGGCTTGGATGTTTAATCAGTCTCTTCTTTTTAATCCCTAGGTTAAAGAAATCACACGAGATATCAAGCAACTAGATCATGCCAAACGGCATCTGACCACCTCCATCACTACCCTCAATCACCTACACATGCTGGCAGGGGGTGTGGATTCACTTGAGTAAGCCACAGGAACTTTCACTGGCGCTTTTATAAATATGGGGCTCTACAGCTGTATTGTGGAGTACTGGGCAGCATTCTGAATAGTTCTGCATTAGCCGATTCTTATTCTTCCAGGGACTGTGCGCTCACAGAATTAGCAATCGCTATTATAAACACTGTTGGCAGGTCCTTTCTGCATGTATCTGGCAGGTCCTGCAATCCCTGTCTCATATGAATGGGAACTATTGTTGCACCCTTGGACTCTTGAGTTGTGTCACTGAAATCAGCATTAGAGGACCATAGTTGCTATGTTGGTGAATAATGTTGCTCCATTCAGTTGGATTTCCTAATTCTGAGTGTGGGCTTTACAAATTAGAGCATCCCTCAAGTGGTATTTGAGATTAGTGAAATGTATCTATTTCTTTAGTTGTTTGCATTTCTAAGGTGCCCACCACTACTGTGTGCAGGTGCTGTTACATAAATTATGAAGTATGTTTAATGGCCCTTCAAGAGAAGGGAACCCAGTTCTTCTCTTCTGCCTGCATTTTGAAACTATGTTTTATCAGTAGTAGTCTCTAGTTGGTTTGCTTGAGGAGCATGCTGCTGGGGCAATCCACAGGTTTCACTTGTTGATCAGATGAGTTTTGCAAGCAACTGGAAAGTTGCAAGACAAGGGCTAGGCCTGGTTTGCATGGTAGTAAATTACCCAGCTGAGAGCTTGCTGCACAGAACCTCATGTTTCTAGGCACTTATAGTTTAAACCCAGCCTTTCCAGCTGTACAGAGCCTGAAGAATACAGAAAAAGAAATAATTCAATTTGACTTTTCCATCATTTGCTCATGAAAGACATTAACAATGAAGTCAAGGCCAACCACTTTTCATTATAATTCTCTTCCCTGTGAGGCTCTAACTCATACTCTTCTGGGATGAGAAATATCTTAATTTGGGTCAATATGACAAAATAACATTTACTGCCTTCAAACCTGTACTGTTAAGTTGATGCATTCAGTAGTTTACATGTTCTTTGCCAAGAGTTACTTTTGACGTCTGTGTTTTTGAAGTATTATTAGCTGTATGCTGTCTCCGTTTATTTTAGCATCAGTTAAAACAAATTCTAATGCTGCAGCGGAATGTTAATGAACGTTTGTGTATTTTAGAAAAATAAATTTCAGTATGCGTTGCTGTGACCCAGAGAAGGATGAGGTAATCTATGGAATTGCCACCCAAGATCTGCCCTTTACACTGAGCCTGGTTTTATAATCTCTGATTTCCTCTTCAGGGCTATGACCAGGAGGAGACAGTACGGGGAAGTTGCCAATCTCCTGCAAGGTGTTGTGAATGTGTTAGAGCACTTCAACAAATATATGGGGATTCCACAGATACGCCAGCTTTCCGAAAGGTAAAATGATCGGTCTTTTTGCCCTTCACATGCCTGCGGGGAAAGGAAGTTAGAAAATGCATTGCACAGGGTAACTTTTCCAAGAATTTAAAGGCTGGATATATTCTTTGCAATTTATATCCAGCCAAAATGGATAGTTTAAAATTGGATGCAACTGGTTCATCTTTTTAACAGTCCATTTTATTCATAAATGATTATTATGTATACAATTCACAAATGACCTGGCTTCCCATTGCCTGGCTTTTAATAGGCATAGTAATTAATTTATTTACAGTGAACATCATTTTATGTGACCTCATAGGAATCTGTATTTGTAATAAACCCAGAGCTGATCTTTTCCACCACTTTCTTAGCCTTGTTTCTTTGGCCCAGAAGCATAACACAAAGTAGAAGATATGTACATTTAAAACAAAAGAATGCTCGGGGCCAGTTTCTGCCCTGATTTCCACCTGACTTCAATGGAGTTGCACAGAGTCAGGGCGAAATTTTTCCCCATAGTGTTGAGTCTAGAACTTCATGTGCTGATTCCCATTGGTTCATGCAGTGGGAGTCATCACTTTATTTTCCCTGAAATAACCAAACAAAGCTATTCTGAATCTACTGAGTTTTGTATGGTTTCCACCTGAAATTGACCCCACTTGGCTCTGAGCTCAGCAATTGAGGTTTGCAGCAACCACCCCATCCAGGAAAAAAATAAATGGACAAAACATGCCTGGTTCTGCTATGAAATTTTTTCACCCAGCTTGGTCATGGTGCTGTTTTTCTGGAATCGATTGAACAACAGAATCCGAACTAGTGAGCTGAGCTTGTGGTCTTTCTCTACACTGCTGCATAGGATACTCGGCCTTGATCTCTGGTTCTAGTCTCTTCCTGAATTAGCAGTGTATCTTGTCACCCACTACCACCGCCTTCTAGCTGATTAAGCATTCGTGTTGAGTGACCCACCCGGGCGTTCTTGGGGTGGGATGGCTTCAGTTGGGAATTTGAGGATGGGGCTGAGAAAATGGCTAGGAGACAGCTAGCGTGTTTTACCATCCCCTCACTCCTTGGTGGGGTTAAAATGAACCACACTGTGTACAAAACTGCCTGAGACGGTGCTAAAGGCAGAGCCAAAGAATCAAATTTAAAAGTGTGCTGTTAGCATTCATGCAGGGGATGGAGTGACAATGTTTTCATGGTAATGTGAACTCATAGACTTTAGCCTAATGTTTGCTTTTTGCATGCATGTGACTGCCATTCTCAGATATCAAAGAGGGGGCTTGGTAGAGGAGAGGGCCTTGGCGGAGCTCTGCAGATACAGTGTTTAGAATGGCTTTTGATGGCGTCCTTCCTAGGGAGAGCAACTAGCTGTCCAAGGCAGTATAGGATTGCAGGCAATATTGATGTCATTGCTTTAGTGTGTCTGAACACTGAAAACATAGAGGTAGAATCTGGCAGCTCCTCTGTACTGCGCTGACCCTTCTGCCAGAAAACCCAGTGGGGATGCATGTGTTCCACCCCGGTACTACTCCCCTCAAAGTCTGTGGAGACACCTGGGAATAATAGGCATGTGCCCTGGTTTGACAAAGCCCTTAAACACAGGCTTAACTTCAAGCACTTGCTTAAGCTACTTCATAGTCCAGGGAGTTTTAAGCAAATTCTTAAATGCTTTACTGAATTAAGGCCATGGTCCATGTATGTGCTGTACCCCAGAAATAGAAAGCATGCCCTTTTTCTTCTACATTGCTCCTGCTCTGCACAGTACCAATCTGATGGGAGCAGGGAGCTGTGGATGAGACTCTTGCTGGCCATTACACAGCCACGCATTAATGCTGCTTATGCACCTAATATATGTAACTGCTTATGTGGTGAGCCAGAATTTGGCCCATGGTTCCTTTGCTAATGTGCAGCCATTTATTTTATAGTGGCTTGGACTGTAAAATGAAACCTTTTCATAATGCCGGTAGAAGACACACTGGTGTCAAGTCCTACCACAAAATCTGGTAGGGGCCGGGAAGAAAACCTTTCTCTGTTTTACTGCCTCTCTAAGATAAGGCTATTAGAAGTGTAGGGAAAGTCTGTTCTTACTATTTTTAAGATCCTGTTTGTGGGATTTTCCTTTCTCTGTTTAGACAGTTACAGATGCACCATCTGGTAAAATTAGAAGTGGTTGTTTGTGGGGTGAAAGAAGAGCTACACCCAACATGTTGCTAGGATCTTGTTAGTACTTGACAGGCAGCAAATTATTGTGAAATGATTTATTGTTCTGTAATATCTGACCTGAGGTTGATTACACGTGTCCATATTCCAGCATGATTTGGATTTTTCATTTCTTTTCTCTTTCTTGCTTGGAAGTGTTTTAATTATTAACGTAACATTGAAGAAGAGTTGCTTAGCTTTAGCACTGTTTTCATCCTTTCAAGTTATTGTTTTTGGTGTACCTGTTCATTTGTTCTTTGGTTTAACAATCAATGCAACCCAAAGTGGGTTGAGGGGTCTTGCATGTTTGTGAAATCAAGCAATCCCTCTTAAAAGTAGAGTTGGATGAAGAACTACAACAACAATAATAATAATTTGAATATTTTATTTGTTAAATTGCTACATCATGATTTGACTAGCTCTCTTGTTCAGGGTGAATGAGATGAAGCCAAATGTGAAAACTTGGGAAAGAAAAGGGACAGCTGAACACTACTGGGTGGATTGCTGCAAGTAATATGGTTTTAATTTAAGTTCTTGCTGCGTGATGTTGCCAAATTTAATTGTATGTCATTTAACTGTTGTATTTCTACAGTCCTTTGTAAGTAACTCACCAGGTGCTTATAAGAGGTTTGACTGGATCCTCTTCTATTCAGGTTCTTGTACCGATGCTTTATATGGATCTATTGAGCATCAGATTTTGCATTCAAATTCAGCTGATATTTTTTCCAGCCATGCTTCTTAAAACAACTACTTATATGGTGTATTAAAGGATTACAGTAAACAGAGATACTGTTATCTCTCATTTCTGCTCTGTTTTCTATCTGCGGAGGGAGAATATAATTAGTGGTGAGAAACCCACCCATGAAAATGGTTTTAAAAGATTTGCAGATAGTGAGGGGAAAAAAGCCTGGAAAATATTTAGAAGAGACATAATTATAAGTCTCCCACAGAAAAACAGGCTAGTTCAGCCTCTTTTTATCTCAGCAGGCTGCCAGGAGCAGTCTAATATTTCTGGTAGCTTTGGCAAAAGGAATTGTGGTTTCTAGTAATTTACTGTTATTTGAAACTTAGCAAAGTTATTTTAAAAAGAAAAGAAAAGACAAGTAGAGGGCTAGAAGAGAAATAAGGTCTTTGCTAATACACATGTAGCCAAAGGTTGAAGGCATGTGTGAGCTGCCATAGCGAAATGCCCAGTCCGTGTTGTTTAGGGTCAAGGTGGCTGCTTTGTGGCGGTCCCAGCACTTGCTGGGAGTCAGGTAAAGGGAAGTTGTCAGCATAAAATTAGCACTAATAAACCACCAAAACTGAGTTAAACTAGCAACATCTGGAATGGCTGAAACAGCTGAAATTTTTCATTTATTTATATTTTACCATGGATGCTATTGGTTTCGTCTTTGCATTTCAGCTTGGGCACTGAAACTAGACAAGGCCGTAGTTTTGTAGACGTGTGCTCTGTTTTACACATGCAAATAGGCCTGGGGCTGCTAAAACGAGTGAAGTCACTCAGATGTGTACGTGTAGCAGGACTGAGGCCTCACTCGCTTCCTGTTTCCCTGTATTAATATTTTAAGTTTGTCACAATGAGGGGAATGTTTACATAAAGTATCACAAAATCACACCTGTCATCCTTGACTTCTTTTTTTTAAAAAGAAGAGATTTCTGTTTGTGTTACATTTCGTTAAAATCCATTTTAAAACTTTGATTCAGCAAGGCACATGTATGACTTTCAGCATGTGAGCAGTCATTGGGACTACTCACTTGCTTAAAGTTAAGCACATCCTTAAGTACTTTTCTGAATTAGTGCCTAGAACAACAAGTCTCAAAAATGGGTCTATAACTACTTCACAGCCTCTTTAATTCGTTCAGCTTTTTAGAAGCCAGTAGTTCTCCTACTCTGAGGTTCCTTTGTACTTTGTATTTCAGCTGGAGTCAAATGCTGATATTACTGTATCCTGTCAAATTTAAGGAAACGGGAATTACAGCAAACAGGTCCACATGTTCATATAAAGTCTCTTATTCACATGGCTCCAGACATGTTTTGAGGCCAAATGCTTGTTTATTTGTTAGTCCATTAAAAGATGCTGCTTTCTCAATCCACAGGTTTTTTTTCTTGAGGTTCAAGAGGTCTGATCCTACAGTCTTTTCTCACGTGAATTACTTGTCTGACTTAAGCAGGGTTACACCCACGAGTAAGGGCTGATGAAGTGGGCCTCTCTATTGCTACAATGTCCCCCCATAGTTTTATTATATTAATATAATTCCTTTAATATCTGGACTAGAGCTGGTTGGAAATGTTCTGACCAAACAGAGTCAGGCAGCCCTGGGAAGCAGCTGGCTTAGAGGAGTCCGAAAGCCTTGGGGTCTACAGTGCAGCATGGCAAGGCTGCACTGGAACCATAGACCCTGCCAGCCTGGGCAACAGCTGACTGACATTGATGTGAATCTGGTCAAGTTCAGTCAGCTGCGGCTGGCATTCTGGGGAACATATTTTGTTTCAGAAACACCTTGAACTGGTGTTTCCAAAAGGATTTTTTTTTCCAAAATTTCCAGTTCTCAGGAAATTTCAAAATTTGGTGCAAGCCAGAAATCCCAAATTTCAGCCAGCTCTAAGCTTGACCACAAAATAGAAGCATGAATGTAGATCTGAACCTGGAGTAGTGTTTAAACTTTCAAATAGCACTGGACAGCAAAGAACATAATTGAGAATTGCATTCAACATTGCAGGTAGAAAGCTTTTTGAAGGAAGATCCATGTAAGTAAATCAGGGAAAAGCAGATCATATTGTGAGAGCAGTACCTAAATACATACACACTCACACACACAAAATCTCACTGTAATTTTTACTGATATGGATTTTTCTGCATTTCAGCACCTAAGGGAAAATGACAGTTAAAGAATCCCGCTTTGTTGTTGTCACTTGTTGCATTTCAGCTATTGCTGGAACTGAACTGGGAAAATTAAATAAGCAAATCCTTCTTAGATATGGCTGGAAGGTCTTTTTAAACAATCCAAATCCACCCTCAATAAATATTTAAAAAAAAAAAATCCCAACTGCTCTTACTAACATATCTGTGTCTATGGAAAATCCACTGTTTTGTATAATCAGTTTTAGTCCTTAAAGCAGTTCCAGTACAGTAAAAAGTGATGGAAGGTTTCAAGGGTTGCAAAGGGACTTAAGTGCTTAGCTATTTACTTTGGCACGCTCCAGAATGTGTAGGCATTTCCATTTCTCTAAAAGAATCAATTAAGCCCTGTCAACTTTTATTTCTGAAAGTTAGAAGCTTTGTTCTCTCAGCTAAGTCAAACAAAAGATGGATCTTGTATATGGCTCTTTAAAGAAAACAAAAGATTGAGTTGTTTAAACATTTCCACCCTCTTCAAGTCCTAGCTCTTTCGTTCTCCTAAAGAAATAAAGGACTTATGTGTGACTGTAGCCAAAGGATACTTGAATGGAGGTATTTAACAATAGGTCAGTCCACCTGGGAGCTGTGAATAATTCCACTCTGGAAACAGAGGTTTTGTGAAGCCTTTTATATCTTAAAAATATACTTTTAATTAAAATATCAATGGTGCCCATGAATATAGAGGCCTAGATTGTCTGCTTGTGTAAACTGGTATAGTTCCATTGGAGTTAAAAGAACTACTGATTTATACCAGCTGAAAAACTGATCCAGAATGACAGCACTAATTTATAGTGGGGGGGGGGGGGTTTAAAATCAAGCATTTCTTCCATTAGAACTTAATAAACATAGTCACAGCACTAACTTGTTAGCCAGATGTACTTAGCAAAAAAAATAAAAATCCCACCTGATCCGGTTTTGATGAAATAGCCTACATAATGTGGATATGACTTTAAATTATGCCAGGTTTTTGTGTATTTTCATCTAGCTGCTTGGTTTGAAGAGCATGTTTGAGCAACATTTGTAGATTTCAAACACAAAACAACTAGTTGTAATTCCGGGAACAAAGTAATTGTTTGCTCTTTTTCTGGCAGGGTAAAGGCTGCCCAAAATGAGTTAGGACAACAAATCTTGGCAGATTTTGAAGAAGCTTTTCCTTCCCAGGGCACAAAGGTATTGTGGCTTTTTTCTCCCTCTAATGAACAGTCTGTTGTTCAAATGAAATGTCAAATATAATCATCATGGGTTTTTATTTATTATTTGATCTATGTGCGACTTCTTTTGTTTTAGGAGATATTTTAGAAAGAAACCTAGTCTCCTGAGTGTTAGTGTAATGCGTATAGTTTTTCTTACTGTTTTCCATCAAGTAAATGTATGTAAATAGGATGACATTCAATAAGGATAAATGCAAAGTACTCCACTTAAGAAGGAACAATCAGTTGCACACATACAAAATGGGAAATGACTGCCTAGGAGTACTGTGGAAAAAGATCTGGGAGTTATAGTGGATCATGAGTCAACAGTGTTACACTGTTGCAAAAAAAACAAACATCATTCTGGGATGTTTTAAGCAGGAGTGTTGTAACAAGACACAAGAAGTAATTCTTCCGCTCTAATCTGCGCTGATTAGGCCTCAACTGGAATATTGTGTCCAGTTCTGGGCACCACATTTCAGGAAAGATGTGGACAAATGGAGGAAGTCCAGAGAAGAGCAACAAAAATTATTTAAAGGTCTAGAAAACATGACCCATGAGGGAAGATAGAAAAAATTGGGTTTGTTTGGCCTGGAGAAGAGAAGATTGAGAGGGGACATAACAGTTTTCAACGACATAAAGGATTGTTACAAGGAGGAGGGAGAAAAATTGTTCTCGTTAACCTCTGAGGATAGGACAAGAAGCAATGGGCTTAAATTGGAGCACGGGCAGTCTAGGTTGGACATTAGGAAAACCTTCTTAACTGTCAGGGTGGTTAAGCACTGGAATAAATTGCCTAGGAAGGTTGTGGAATCTCCATCGTTGGAGATTTTTAAGAGCAGGTTAAACAATCACCTGTCAGGGATGGTCTAGATAATACTTAGTCTCTTCCCCATTGCCAGTCCCTGGAGCGCTATAAAAATGAAAACCCCACTATGCTGCAATGAGCTGGTATGTTCGTGGATACTAACAAGCAGAAGTCCAGCAATAATTTTGAATTACTGCTTGCTCTGTGGAGAATTTGGATTCCTTGCACAGGAGGAGCTAACTCTGTCTTCCAAAATACCACCACTGCTCCTTGACCATATACCTAATAAATCATTTGCCTTGTCTCTTCAGTTTCATTGCCCGGGGATGTGACCCATGAATACAACAGAGTCTCATAGTTTCATTGTTTACTTTTAATGTTTGAAATGGGCACTTGAAGGTGCAGTTAATGTACTAGATTTTTTCATTCTCTGGACGCCTGGACTCAAATCTGGCTTATTTGTCAGAAACAAAATGGGTCTTGTAGTGAGACAGTTAGTCCACATCAAAGATCATAGCAGTAGCAGATCCTGGTAAGAAGCAGTTCACAAAGTGTATTGCAGGTCATGATCAAAATGTGATGGCAAGGCTGTGTAAAGGAAGCTTTCACAGTGACAGCCCCGCAGTCTCTGGCTTCTGATCACTGTTGTCACTATTGCTTTAAAGAGCTCTTATTTTTAATTTAAAAATTCACTTCTAGGGTCAGATCCTCAGCTGGGGTCAGCTGTTATAGCTCCATTGAGACCAGCAGAGCTGCATTGTTTTATAGATCTAGGCCACAGTTTTTATAAGAGGTAACAAAATTGGGACAGGCACTGTCTTTTTGTTCTGTACAGCACCTCCCACAGTGGGCCAGGACTGGCCTGCTAGGCACTATGGGGATGCAAAAGATGGTGGTAATAGATGTAACAATTCTTAGATTTGGCTTACAACTTCTTGCTTATTCTTCCTGCAAAGCCTAGAGTTCTCTGTGAATAACTACCTTGTATTATAAAGCATCTTACATGCAGATGGGCCCCAAAACACTTGAGAAATGTTACTAAGCCCTTGTACAAGTATAGGGATCGCTTTGCCCATCACTGCACTGGTGGAACGCAACGAATGTTTAAGAACAGGGATTGCACAATGGCAGCCTTACTTCAAGCTCATTGAAAGCAATGGAGAGGCTTTGAAAGAGCCCCTGAACAGAGTAACTCTGTGTCCACTTGAAACTGCACTGGGGGGTGGGATTTTACTGAAGATGCTTCTAAGCGACTGTGATGTTTGCGGTCTTGTGCGGTAAAGCTGTGGTATGTGCCAATATCGACCAGCAATCAAATAACTTTCTAAATGTTGAAGCTTTGATCAACTCCTGTCTGCTTTTTATTTTTATTTTCTGTTTTGGCCCTCCGTGCAGCTGGGAACAAGGTTGCTTGTCCCAGGATTGCTTTGTTAGTCATCGTTCTTTAGAGAATTATTCTGTGTATAGTGAAGGGCTTAACGAAAATGGTGTGCTGAGCTGGCTGTGCTTTGCTGCAGGTTGCTGAGAGATGTTTCATTGTTCATCCACCAGAAGCCAGATACCTAAGCATCAGTAAGCCGGGCAGCAGCAGTGGAAGGAAAAGGAAACTAAAAGTAGAGGACAAAAACAAGATGAAGCTGCAAAACCCAGTAGATTTTGCAATTTCTCCTTTAGGCTTTTTGGCTAGTAAATCTTTTGTTCTTGTTTATTTTGACAGAGGCCTGGCGGTCCCAGCAACGTCCTCCGTGATGCCTGTCTAGTTGCTAGTGTCTTAGATCCCAGAATCAAACAGGAAATCATCAAGAAATTTATTAAACAACACCTCTCAGAATACCTGGTACTTTTCCAGGAAAACCAAGACGTAAGTGGAACACAGCATGCTATGGTTAGATTTTGTGTTGCAAAAGAAATGGATTTTGCTTTGTTGGCAGCTACTAATTTCATATTTTCCCAGCTTGATTTTGTAATATTTGTTTCTGAACTGTGTCAGAGATGAGTAATGACTTAATGATGTGCTATTGAGTGGATGATGATTTAGGATGTGGTCTTGTGCTGTACTTTTTCCTTCTACACAGCACTAGCAAGGATCCTGCAGGCAACTGGTGGCCCAAGTGCCAGAGTTGGAAAGCCAGCTGAAAATGGGAATTCAGGAATTCCTGAGTTCTAATCCCACTGACTTCCTCTGGGGCTTCAATTCTCCTTCTCTAAAACGGGAATAATATGTACCTTGCACCAGAGTGCTGGGAATAAATGAGAGAATGGGTGAGATTTTCAAAAGCACCTGAGTGATTTAAGAGCACAGCTGCCATTGACATTCAGTAAGACTAGTGCTATTAAGTCACTTCAGCATGTCTGAAAATCCCTCCTGTATTTAAGCAGTCTGAAGGTGTGCTAAGTATTATTTTTGTTGTTCAGTTCCATTTGACTTCAAGTTTCTTAGCCCCACTTCTTCTCTAAAGCCACTAGAATATACTTAGGCAACATGTCTAAATATTAGCAGCTGCAGGCTGTACAGTGTTCTTCATCTCATTCAGGTCGCCTGGCTAGATAAAATTGACCGACGCTATGCTTGGATTAAACGTCAGTTGATGGACTATGAGGAAAAGTACGGGCGGATGTTTCCGCAGGAGTGGTGCATGACGGAGCGCATCGCCGTTCAGTTCTGCCATGTTACGAGGTGAGCACAAACGCAGCTCATCGTGCTTCCTAGCATGGTGAATTTTGCTAAGAGGGCATATCCATGTTTTTCGCTGAGTTGATGGCAGATCTGTAAGATTTTAAAATGCTGCTGTTAAATGTCTTTGTAGAGTGGTTACTGCCTGTGACTTACAAAGGGAAAAAAATGCTGTTTAGGTGATAATCCTGAGAGAGAATTACAGAAATACATTGAATACACAGATATTGATATAAAAGGAAAAGCCAACCTTCCCTGCAGCAGAGCTGTAGATGAGTAACGAGCCTGGGAAGCCTGGGACTGCCATCTCACAGAGCTAGCTCCTTGAAAGCCAATTCCCCCAGGAGACCGAAAAGTATGCGCCAGCCAAGGTCCCCAAAGCATTTGTCCCTGCTGCTGTTCTCTGACCCCAATTATAAGCACTGCTCTCACCAAAGCTTTGTTACTGTAGGGTTTTCTGGCTAAGAACAGTACATTGGATGTTAGTGGCTGGTGTCCTGTTACGCACAAACCTCACATGGGTATGAATTCTGAAACCTAATCTGTATGGGAGTTTAGCAGTTAAATGAGAATGGCTTAGGAATTAACTTGAATTTAGTGACGAGAGCTGGCTCGCTATAGGAACTGGACTGAGTTACGACCATAAGCTTCAAATCTTTTTCTTAATATGTGCATAAGTAATTGATCTCTTCAAGCACGAAATCACATCCTTCATTTCCCTCCCTTTCAGGACTGAGCTTGCTAAGATCATGCGCACAAGAGCTAAAGAGATTGAGGTGAAATTGCTTTTGTTTGCCATTCAGAGAACGACCAACTTTGAAGGGCTGATGGCTAAACGCTTCTCGGGGTGCACTCTGGCTGATGGGACCGTGGTAAGGAAACTTCTAAAGAACAGCCCTACAGCCCTAGCAGTTACGGGAAGAAACTCCCATCCTCAGCTGTAACTGGGGCAGTGAGGCGCTATAAAGGATACCTTTTGAAAGCCTCTGCCCAAAAGATGTTAGCCTGGATTGGAGAGCAGAGAGTTTTTGATCCTAGGTACTCCACCTGGGGCACAGAGAACCCCCTTCCTCCCCTACCTCTTGAGGGTGCATGGTTATCCTACTTCTCCTACAATTCTCCTGCGCCTCTTTAATTAAATTATAGCTGAAGCCCCTTTGTTATGAAGAGCCACTACATAATTATACCACAGAATATGCATCATGACACAAGTTTCTTGCACGCTGATACAACATCATAACTGAACATTTTCCCCTCTTCTCAGTGCTCCTTTCCAATTACTGCATGGAAAAGGTCCCATCCTGCCTTAGCCGTGGGGTTTACTCTTATTTGCTGGGGAAAGTGGCTTTGGGAAAGGACCCTGGCAGCTTGCATGCGGCCTTGTCTCATTTCATTGTTCCGAGCTCTGTCTGTTACCAGCATGTCCATTAGCTTAGGGAGTGTTCCTGGGATTGTCACTCTGATTTTTCTGCCTGGAATCTAAGATGAGCAAGTGGAGTGCTAAACACATGCTGCCTAGACAGCACAAATGCCAGATGTGGCTCAAAGACCGCAGGTTTGAGGAGCGCTGCTCCGCAGTGTTAATCTGCGGAGGCCTGTTTGGACTCTTATCTTTGAGGAAGCTGTATAGGTGTAATGGTTTCCATCAGGGCCCACTGTGATGGATTGAACCATTACTATTTGCTGTAATGCAGTGGATGGTGCCAATTAAAGGGGGAGTTCTTTAACACTTCCTTCAGTTGATTGATTGGAGAGTTCTTCACAATCTGATTTTCATTTTCCCAGAATATTTATTATCCAATGTGCTGTTAATTAGCTGACTGCATTGGGTTGTTCTCATTCTCCCTTCAGAAACAGGATGCACGGAAGCAATTGTAATTGAAGAACAACAAAAGAGGAGAGAAGGGAGTTTGAAATAAAGAAAATTAATTTCTTTTCCTGGCAGCCTTTCTCTCACTTCTGATTCTGTTTAGGGACCATGAAGCCTGGGATTGCTGTCATTTGAACTCTTTTTTAAACACAAAACATAGCATGTAATTATATATGGGTATACGGACAATACACAGTGGAGATGAGTGGCAGAGGGGAGCCGAAATACAGGATTTGCTGCAGCAGCACTGTTCTGTAGTTAACTGCTGTGTCAGCAATTCTGTAATAAAGCCCCTGTTTAAAGAGGTTAGAACCAAGTCTTGCCAATGCAAGGCAAGACTTGGCCAATGGAGCATGTGGGCCCCTTTTGAATGGTCGGAGTGTAACCAGTAAAGACTCATTCTGGCTTTGCATACTTGGTCGTGTTTCTGTGAGTTACAAGGAACTTGCAGAGGTTTTCTGTCTGAGGGGTGGACAGATGGTGACACGCCACCTCACTTTCTACCAAGCCCGCTGTAGACCAGTGGGCAGAAACCTTAGCTGGCAGCGATGAACGATGCTGTCAGGAGCAGCAGAGTTTAGTCCCTTTTCTTGGAGCTTTTGTGCACAAAAGATTCCAAATAAACCCAAGAACAGAACAATGCATCCCAATTGCTGGAGCCCTTTCTAGCTTCTTAGCCTGCTGCGGGGGAAAGGACACTCGAGCTAGCCATGCCACAGCCACTTGCTCGCTACCTTTCTGTGTCCACCCCCATTACTTACTTGGTGGGCAGATCTCTGGGTTACCCCCTCATGCACTGGGGCTTGCTACGTTATCACACTCACATACCACCTGTGATTTGCCCCACAGCACAGTCTGTCCTGGCTGGCTAAGCCAGTTTGGAAACCATGTGACTGGAGTCTCACATGGGTATTTCCCTCCCCTGCCCCACCCCACCATCTCTATATTTCCATCTCCGTGTGACCAAGAAGTGCTCTTACAGGGCAGCCCTCGAACGGAAGCCACTCTGCTCCCCTTCCCCTAGCAGGCTCTTCACCCTCTCCAGCCTCTTAGTGCTCCACAGCACCATTCGCTTGTCGGCCAGTAAAGACCATGTTGCCGCTAGCTCAAACTCTGCTTCTTCCCTCTTGAGTGTTTAGCACCAATTCTGGGTTCTGCTTCTAATGCTTGATGGAGCAGCGAGCAGAGTTTGGAGCCCTGAACTGTGACCCGCTGACCACCCAGCTTGCTAGCTATTAAAGATCCCAGGGCTAATTTTGGGAGAGTAGGAATTTGTTGTGGTGGTGTTAGCCAGAATTTCCCTTCCTGGGGTGTATTGGCAGATTGGGGAGCCCAGCACTGGAACAGAAGGGCATGCTGCCTGTCAGGAGTGAGATGCATTGATAGAGCAGTGGAGGAGGATGGGGGACTCTAGTTGTAGCCTAGCAGGAGGTAGGATGGAGGTGCTTGGCAGTACGCCTCACCGTCAGTCTTTCACTTCGTTGAGCTTTGAATTCATTTCTGCGTTTTCACAAAGCAGACCTCTGGCTGATACTTGCTTTCGATGTTCTGTGGTCATCCGTGATCTGTAGATTTATTCCCATAAGACAATCGGGCAGGGAGGGGAGACGCAGATAGGGCTTAGGAAGGCAAAGCGAGAATGCAGCAACGTGGCTGATGTCCCAAAAGGAAACTGTCTCTCCCTTTACTGACTTTCTTTTTTTAACAGAAAAAGGCAGAGCTGCCACCTCCCTCCACCAACCCATTTCTGGAAGATGAAACTGGGACAGAGACGGACGAAACTGTGATAGAGAAAGGCGATATAGACAGAGTAAGTCTTCCAAGTTCCTTATCTGCAAACAAAAGAGTCCCAGTTCCTGAGACTCTCTGGAAGTCCCTAAGCTTTTTTTCCAAATCTATTTGAGAAGTTCATTGTCATTGCCACATGCTGAGCATGTGGTCCAACAAATACTTTGGTCCAACAAATACTTTACAGCAATGGTCCCTCACTGGACACATCTCCCCATGTGACTTCAGGTCATAGGTGTTCACTTTATTGAAACAAACCCGGTTTTACTCCTCCAAGGTAGGGAGAATGAGCTGGGTTCTAGTCTACCTTGCATGTCAGCAACCTGGTCAGCAGCTGAAATGTAACTGGAGAACCCTTACTGACAAAAGGCACCAGAATATAATTGGGTTTTCAGATCCTAGATGATATTTGCTGTGCTGGCCATTTGAGAATCATATTTTGCTTTGTCAACTGGGCAAATTAAACCTCAAATCAGTGAATGAGAATAAATATGGGAAGCTCATTATGTGTAATTTTTCACTTTCGCTCCAAAAATATGAGTGGAGGGATTTTTATATCCTGTTTGTTTGTTCTCCATTCCCTCTCCAGGGATGGGAAAGCGAAGCACTTACGTAACACTTTGCACCTTTAGAGCACTATACAAACAGTAAATGAATGTGCTGGAAGTGGTATTCTTTGTTTTAATAGACACCAATCTCAAAGCCAACAAGCCGCTTTATTTTGCTCGATACAGTTGAAGGTTGCAGAGCGTTAATTGTGAGCTGCTTGGGGCAGGGACCATCTTTTTGTTCTGGTCCTGCTCCGTGCCTGGGGGTCACTGAAATGCAAATAATTTAATAATCATAATAAAGAAAGTCCTAAAGCAGATATTTTTAAAAACAAGGATTTGTTCCTCCCGGTGGGATATTACCTTGATGGCCTTGGCTATCAGGAACCTGAGTTTGAGCTCCACCTTCCTGAGCTTGTTAGGGGCAGGAAATGATCTGGAGGTAGGATGTTGTGGGCCAGGGAGGTCTGAGCATGGTGTGTCCTTTGAGAATGGCCCTTTTTACCAATGGGCGGTGTGGGCATTGACTTGTTCCTGTCTACCCTACGCTGGCTAGGAGAAAGCCAGCCACGAGGAAAGGTGTTGGGGAGGGAGTAAAGTGTAAGAAAAACTGAGGGGATTCTCAAGGGCGCCAGAGGGCAGGCGAGGGACTAAATGAACTGCAGAACCATCCCCTGTTTTTAATGAACAGCTGAATGTACTAACTTGTCAGAAGGCAATTCAAGTATTTCTGAGCAGGGAATTGTCTAGTTCCCAGCATACAAGGAAGTTGGTTTCCTTCCTGGCATCAAGTCTGTGCCAGCCCGTCGTGCCATTCCCTGTAGTGCTTCTTGTGAGGGAGGGAGCCCCACTTTTGGCATTCCCCAGATTACTACCCTTGAGAATGGCACCACGATTGGCTGGAGCTGTGAGTGCACTCAGCAAAGCCCCGCCCAGCTGAGGCACACCTGGGAAGGAGGTTTGCCTCCTAGGCACCACTTGGTGACTAACACTTGCACATTAGTGGCAGAGCCTCGTATATTTCACTCGCCTTTGCTGGCAGGAGAGGAGCAGAAAAAGAAGAGGGTGAAGGTGGAGGGGGCTGGGAGGTAGAAAGCCTCTAAGATATTAGTGCTGATGACTGAGGACATGTGTAAGTGGAAGAGGGCTACTGGGGGGGCACAAGAGTGAGGGGAAAGAAATCAAAGAAATCCACGTTAAAAAGAAACCCTTCTGGTGATCCTAGCAGTTAGATTTAATCTGTTTACTTTGGATAGTAATAAAAGGAAACTGGGCCAGCTGCAGACCTCCTTACTGTGACAACAGTAACCTTTTATTATTCCATCAAACTCCAGGAGGAAATAGCTTAAACATCTGCAGCTCTTGGACAGCATTCATGCACTCTGAAATACTGCTTCAGTGCTACTGTTAGAAGATTTAGTATTTTGTCTCTCTAAGCAGTGTGGGGTGCAGGATGATGCAGAGAGAGAGAGAGGGACAGCACACACAATCTCTGCTTTAATCCAGCTCTTCCAGCCACAGGAACGGTAAACATCACTAGCCTAGTGAATCCCTGATTCCCTGATGCACAAGGTGGTCCTGTCAGAGCTCCCGTTCCAGAGACCTCTGGGAATGGTGTGTTTTAGAAATGCCACCCATTGCTTTCTTCCTGAAGCCAAGGAATGTACACATCCAGCTGGATTGCACAGGCGTTGGCAAAGCACAGGATTGGGGGATGCTGGGCAGTTGCTCTCTCCCAGAGTCATAAAAGCTCACATTCCCCAGTGTTGTTGTTCATGAAAAGGTTAATGAAACCAGGTTCATGGAGTGTTCTGGCCTCCATAAATTGTTGGTTCACGTAGGCTTTGCAGCCACACATTATTACTCATTTTTGTGTGCGCTAGTCTTAATTATTTCTATGAAATGCTGGTGTTTCCAGTCTCTGTGCACATTCCACAGGTGACCCAGTGCCTCCTTGTCTGTTGTTTAGGAAAGCACGTGGGAAAGAGCTCTCTAGTTCCTTTTCTTAGGATGAAAAGGCTTTTTCAAAGAGGGAAAACTCAGCTCTTCATTGGCTGGGCATTGAACCTAAGTCTCTGGCAAGGGAGGTGAGAATTCTACCACCGAATCATCAGTGCTTTCTTTGCAGGCTGTGAAATTGTCTGGTTGCTAAGAAATGGAGACAACAGAAGAAAGTGTCGATATCAACATTTAAAAATTCTAGATACGGTACAAATATTTGGAGGCTTTAAAGCCCCAATTCAGCATTGTCCTTAAGCATGTGCAGAATGTTAAACATACGAACAGCCCCATTGACTTTGCTGAATCAGTGAATGAGCTGGGCTTTGGAAATATAGACTCCCAGAAAGGAGGATGTGCCATGGTTATGAGTTGGGCTCGGCACTTAAAAAATATTATATGAAATAAAATAAGAATAAGACAGATGACCCAAAATTGTGCATGTACTTAATGTTGCAAATCTGATATGAAAAATAGTATTATTAGTGATAATTTTAAAACATAACCTCCCTCCCCCCATAAAATATGTTGTCATAGTGAAAGAGATCCTACCGTGCTCTGTGCATTGATAATTGCAACCCTGGGATCTGCTTACCTAAATTCCACCTGAGTATAGTATATTTCATGTCTTAAAATGTAGGTATGTGTTCATTGTGCTTTTAAACAGCTGCTGTGCCCATCTCTAATGGGGTTTCCTTTTGATGGTGTTTCCTTACTATTAACCAATCTTCACAACTTCCCTATTTATTTGCAAAGTGCTTAGAGATCCTCTGTTTAAAGGTGTTATAAAAGCACAAACTATTCTTTATTGTAAGAGAACTCTACAAGTGAAAAGACAACTCTCTGAAAGACCATACATTTATTTTACTGCAAGCTGGGAGGGGTTGAAAGCACTTGGGAGGACAAGATGCCAGATGCAAAATGTCCTTGACACATTGGAGGATTGGTCTGAAATCAACATGATGAAATTCAGTGAAGACAAGCACAAATTACTTCACTTAGGAAGGAAAAATCAAATGCACAACTACAAAATGGGGAATAAGTGGCTAGGTGGCAGTACTGCTGAAAAGGATCTGGAGGTTATAGTGGATCATAAATTGAGTACAAGTCAACAGTTTGCAGTGAAAAAAGCTAATATTCGAGAGTGTATTAACAGGAGTGTTGTATGTCAGATGCGAGAGATAATTGTCCTGCTCTACTCAGTGCTGGAAGGCCTCAGCTGGAATACCGTGTCCAGTTCTGGGCGCCACCACACTTTGGGAAAGATATGGACAAATTGGCGAGAGTCCAAAGGAGAGCAAGAAAAATGATAAAAGGTTAAGAGAACCTGACTAATGAGGAAAGGTTAAAAAAAACTGGGCAGTTTAGTCTTGAGAAAAGAAGACTGCGGGGGGACGTGAGAAGTCTTCTAATATGTTAAGGGTTGCTATAAAGATGACAGTGATCAATTGTTCTCTACGTCCACTGAAGGTAGAACAAGAAGTAATGGGCTTAATCTGCAGCAAGGGAGATTTAGGTTAGATATTCGGAGAGGCTTACTAACTAATCCCTGTCACTGGAGGTTTTTAAGAACAGGTTGGACAAACACCTATCAGGGATGGTCTAGGTTTACTTGGTCCTACCTCAGTGCAGGGAGCTGGATTTGATGACTTCTTGAGGTCTCTTCCAGCCCTACACTTCTATGATTCTATGGACATCTTACGATGTGAAGGGTCCAAACCAGGTTATATATGTTGTTAGCAACACTTTATCTTTCAAAGCAAATAAACCAGGCAAATAAACACAAGAGAATATTGCTAGATTGAGGCAAACCGTGACCCTCTGTACATTGTTGGTTATCTAGCCATAGAGTTCTGGGTTATAATAAAGTTCTAAGGAATGTAGGTCCTGCTGTGCTATTTTCTTTGCTATTTTCTGTAGAAGTTTGATGGCAGGTTTCCAATCATTGCTCTAAATGGTTTCGTTGCAGCCCAAGAAGCCAAAGGCGCCAGACAACCCATTTCATGGCATCATTTCCAAGTGCTTTGAACCTCACCTCTATGTATATATTGAGTCCCAGGACAAGTGAGTAAAAAGCATGCACCCTTTTTTTTTTTTTGTCTTAATTGAATGTGTATTATGATGAGGGTTTTCTCAAATTCTGCTTTGCTCGCTTTAGTCAGCAACAGTAGTGCCGCTCCTTCATCTCTTAAAAAGGATGTGATGTACAGAGATGGACCCCCCAAAAAGAGAAACTGCAGAGGGATGTTTGTGTTTGACACACACCCCACGTTGGAAAATTCACAATGAAAGGTGGCCAAAATGGGGCCCACCAAGTCCTATAATGCACTCTGTTGCTTCCTTGCTGAGAGATGTGACTCGCAGGCACTACAAGTCCCAGCATGCACCATTTTGACAGTCTGGGTTGCCAAACCACATTGCAGGTTCCATTAATTTCCGCAGCCCTTGCTTCCTTATTTAAAAAGGAGAGTGGCTACCATTGGATGTTTGTGTTCAAATCAGGAAAAGAGTTTAGGCTTCTGGTAAGTTACTAGTGTGGCCTTGGGTTGGGCAAAGTTTGAATGCCCCTGATGTGATTGGATCATGGTGTTCTCTAGTCCCATAGGCTTGGAGCCTCTTGGGAAGCAGGCTTTTCTCCTGCAATATGAGCAATGAAGACTCAGAGCATAGTCAACTGCCCCTCCATGATAAACACTTATCTTTCATCTCAAGTCCTACATCTATAGTTTTGCTTATTAATGTTTTGCATCTGTCTTATCCCTGCTGTGTGTGGGTTTACCTCTCTGTAAAATGGATGTAACACCTGCCTTAAAGGGGTGTTCTGAGATTTGATTATTTGTATAAACACCTACGCATGAAGCGTGCTATGAATGTGCTAGCTATTATCAAATAGGTTTTCTGTCACTCCCGGCCCACCATTTTGCTTAGTATCTGAGTCACCGTAAACTATTAAAGCATCATCATCATTTCTGTCTCACTGCAGAATATTTAGAGATCCTCTGAATGGAAGATGTTCTAGCCTAGGGCTCTCAAACTTTTCTATAGGCTTGACCACATCTTCATAGACTGTTTCCTGGGCACCTTCCCTCCCATTTGTGATCAAATAATGCCCCCATGACAACTGCAGTGACTGATTACAGGGAAAAGTGATAATGGGAAAGTATTTAAAATAGTTTAGCTTCTTTTAATATAACTTAAGGGTTGGGGGAGCGGAGGAGGAGTCACCATCATGTGACCAGCCAGCTCCCTGAGGGCTCCAGAGGGGAGAGAAATGAATGGGCTTAAATTGGATAGAGGCTTATGATGGTGATATAATTATTATTTATTCATATTATTGTACCCCCAGGAGCCCCAGTCATGGATCAGAGCCCCACTGTGTCCCAGTTGCATTGAAATGCCAGGTAGCAATCCTGGGTCACAGAGTAACAGCCGTGTTAGTCTGTATTTGCAAAGAGAAAAGGAGTACTTGTGAAGTGAGCTGTAGCTCACGAAAGCTTATGCTCAAATAAATTGGTTAGTCTCTAAGTGAGCTGTAGCTCACGAAAGCTTATGCTCAAATAAATTGGCTAGTCTCTAAGGTGCCACAAGTACTCCTTTTCTCTTTGCAAATCCTGGGTCAGTTTTTCCATGTCCCATAAACCTTTTATGCTTTAAAAAATATGTGCAATAGTCTGTCCTTTTGGGGCTAGATTTCATTCTCACTGCAGAACAAAGGGAAATGTCTTTTTTTCCCTCTCTCTCCACAAGCTAAACACCAAAGTGTCTGAACATTCCACCCCCCTCTGCCCCCTTTGGCCAATTCAGTCCCTGTTTTCAGTAATCCTACCCCACCCTGCTCCTGCTCTCAACGTTTTTTTCCTCCTGTTTTCTTCCGCAGTCCCCAAGATGTTTTACATTAGCTTTATAGCAGGGAGTTCAAAGAAAAACTGCCACATTAGTGACCCCCCCCAAGTTTGTTTTTCTGTACAATCTTTTCTACTGGGATTGAACCTTTGAGGGATCTGTTTGATTGATATCTGCATAGGGGATGTTGCTCAGATAATTAATTGGGTATTTGGGCAGCAAATAGAAAGGATGGTGGGACAGAAGTTTTGTTTAGTGTCTCTTAGTTCGTGGCAGAAAGCAGCTGGTTCCTTTTTTCTGCTGGAAAATTGTTTCCATACCAGTATGAAGAAACATGGTGCCAAAATCTGTAGCAGTTTCGCAGGAGATACCTGGAAGAAAGCCTTTAAAGATTTGTGGGATTTTTTCAGGCTTGGTTACAATTCAAATATCAGGCATCGGATTGCACTTCAGTCTCTCTGGGATATAAGCGTCTGACTCTGACGCACAATTTATGTGAGCAACATGAATAAATATAATGTTGGAAGGAAATCTAATGTTGGAAATAAACAAATCTATATTATAGCAGAGCAGTAGCTCTGTTAAAGTTGAGACTTGCTAACTGTTATCAGCCAATATTTCTAAGTCCTCTAAAATCCCCACATACTCAAACTGTCTTGAAAATCGCTGTGCCTTATTGTAGTCCAGCATAGGGTTAGTGGTCTGAATCTGGGGTCACTTGAGCAAGGAGTTCCAGAGGTATCCAATAGTGTGTTATACCCTACAATTGACCTGGACTACTTCACGTTATTTGCTCCTACTACTGAGATGATGCATGTTATCTAGATTGAACAAACTGGCTTGTTAAACGCCGTGCATTCTTTATTCATGTTGCTTCATGGCTTGATATCCAGCTCTTCTTCATGAAGATTGTGCATCCTCCCATTCATCTAATGAAGAACGAAGCACTAGCTATTAATTCTGTCATTGCTCAGCTGACAGCTGTGTCGTGATAGCACTAACTAGGAACTTGTATTAATTGCATACTGTCGTAGATCTAGAAAAAAGTACTGACATTCTGGAGACCAGGAGAGAGAGAGAGAGAGAATCAAGAAAGGGTGAGCATGCAAATAGAAGGATTTGAGTCCATTAGAAACAGAGTAAAATTCTGCAGTCGAGTGATTTCATTGCAGTTTCTCTCTCTCACCTCGTTTTGGAAAATCTGCTCCCAGCTAGTATGCCATTGTTTGGAGAAGCTTCCCGTTTGCATATGGAAAAAAAAATGTCCTGTCTGCAGCGGTCTCATTTCCAAAACCTGGATAGGAGAGAGTCCTTTTCTGTTTCTCTCTTACCTTCTTCACACTTCAGCTCCTAATGGTAGGGAACAACTTTTCCCTATCTGGTGCTTCACACTGCTCTGAGGCCAATATGTTGTTCCTGTGGTGCATTGGCAGAAATGTGCGTATTTGTTCACAGTCCAGCTGCCATGAGTTTGCCAACTCCCAAGCAACAGCTCCTGCAAAGAATTGTCACCATCTCCAGGCTCATCAAGGCCCAGAAGCACATCAGTCCCACATCAATCTGGACAAGAACTCCAGAGTGGCCTGAGGATGAGTGAGGGTGCTCTGCTGACCCCGCCGGCTCACAGTGAAGGTCATGCAGTCCATCAGAAAAGTGACAAAACAGTTATTTGGACTAACTTAAATGCTTTAGGCACTTGTACAGCATTTGGGCCTGCAGCTACTGAAATCAATGGGAAAACTTCATTGACATCAGTAGAAGCAAAATTGAGCTGCTTGTTTACAATAACTTCCAAATGCAAATTGGACCAATGTCCACAATTAAAGTTCCTTCAGCACAGGACTCTCCTCTCCACCCCAATCCATCTATCCTCTCCAGCTTGCTCACCGGGAAAAGCCTGAAGGGCTTTGCAATCTGACCAGAAGGCCAGCTCATTCAGCCAGTCTCTGATGTATGAAGGGAGGGGAAGTGAATTCCAGAGTTGAGGATCATTTGCTGAAGTGGTGATCCATGGTATTTGGCTACCCCAGGATCCCGACATTTGCCTGCACAGCTTAGCCTTAGAATAGGCATGGTACAATAGCATTGCTTTCCCAGCCATTTCAGACAGCTGTTGTTGCAGCTACATGTGCTTGTATTGAGAAGGCTTTGGGGGAGCTAGAGAATACATCTAACTTGCTTTGCATAGCAAAGGAGACTCTGTTGTGGAGATCAAGCATAAGAGGTGTAAAGAAACAAAAGCCACTGCCATTGCTCACCGTGTCTTGGGATAGTAGAAATCAGAACAGTATGGCTGCTGCCTACTCAAAGAGTCAGATTTGTGTGCACACACGGCGCAAAGCACAGTTGCTGGGATAGAAAAGCAGCTGTTGAATTTTTAGTAGGACGTTTACTAGGAACCGGCCATGTCAGTTATCCTTTGGGACACTGAAGAAATGCTGCAGGCTACCATATGTGAGCCATCTTTAGTAGGCATCGGCTCAGCTGATGCTGCAGCCATGGCAGGAACCTCCCTGATTCTGTATCTATTTCTCCCCTCTGTTCCCAGTCACGTCTCCTGAAGGAAGAAAATGGTCGTCATCGTCACAGGTTTGCATAATGCTCTAGGTGTCACATAAACAGAGAGGCAGGTACAATGCCTGCCCCGCAGAGCTCACAGATCACTGCTCCGACGTAGTTGAGCTTCTGTCTCTGGCACTTTGCTAGGCCTACCCATTCTACAGACACCTCGTTGCAAAATTGGTAGTTGGCTCTCCATAAGGTATTTAATTGCTAAAGGGGCTCCACAACACAGAATAGGATCATAAGCCATAGAATCAAGGCCAAGCAGTCATTCCTTCCATGTCTCCATGGCAGGCATATTGCTTGGTTACTTTCGGTTGCTCTGACTGCGCAAATCCATGCAGTTCTTCAACTTCTGCAGCATCAAATTGGAAGTGTCCGGTATCAGGCTCATCAATCCTTGATTGCAAACCTGGGCGTGGCAAAGGCAGTTGAACCCTGATGCTGACGGTCCAGTCTTCATCTGCAAGAGAAAATAAGTGTATTTTTGTCCTGAGACTGTCCAGAAATTATGTTTGGAAAGGTGTTACAGGACTATTCCTGAAGCCCAGCATCAGAAGCATAATGGCAGAAGGGTTATTGTGCCCTTTTCAGGGGATCCCAGTGCACGTGATACTTCCAGCCCAGTTAGTTATCTGATTTGCCAGGTCTCAGGCATTGAATGTAGAGCTGGTTGAAAATTTCAGTTGAAATTAGGCAGGGGGTTGGTTTTTTAACGAAAAATTGTTTTGAGTAAACAACATTTTTTGCAGAAAGTGTCTACTTTTTGTGGAAAATTTTGATATTTTGTTGAAAAAAATGAACACCTGAAAGCCCAAATATTTTGTTTGAAAACTGAAACATTTCAGTTCAAAATGGCGCTGCTGTGTCTCATTGTAGTTGAGTTGCTTTATGGTACCATTTTCCCCTATGAGTTGGGCTGGGCTTTCTGGCTGTACAACTTCTACCATGATGCACCACAGCCAGGCACTTTTATGATGTATCCCCCTCTTCTTCACCAGAGGAGTGCATCATGGGAGACGTAGTCTGGCCAGGGAGCCTCGACCATAAAGAAGAATGGAAGAGTAAGGATCCAAACCACAACTCCCATGAAGCACCATGGTGCCATTTTGAATGGAAATTTCAGTTTTCAGCAGAAATATTTTGATTTTTGATATTTTGCTGAAAACCCAATATTTTCTGTTTGGGGAGGGGGAGGGCGCTATTTTTCAACCAGCTCTAATGAAACCTATCATGCACAGACCAGCAAACCCATCCATACTCTAAGAATGGAACCTGGTATGCTAACACGGAGGTGCTGGTCCTGGAGAAGTGGGACCAAAGGAACCCCATTTGATCAGAAGACTTGTGTTGATTCTGTAGTGCTTGTATCAGCCATCTGCCAAGCTGAAAAGCCTTTTCTCCATGGTGGGCTAGGTAATGAGTGAACTTCGTTGGGGCATTTACATCCTATCCCCTGTAGCAATTACAGTTAGCGAAGAGCGGATTAACTCTGGTGCTCCGCAGCTCAACGGGGGCAGCAAAAAGTGCCATGCTTGCATACAATAAGTAGTCAGTGATTAAAAAGAGCTTGAATAAAAAACACACTTTCATGTGGTGTTAATAATTGTTGTCTATTAATAAAGCTTCTTTAAAGGATTTGTGTTTTCTGCACAACCAACGGAAACCATGAAACAACAAATGGCACCAATGCTGTACCATTCTGAGCTCGTCCCTTTAAACCAGCATGTTCTCCATGCCCTGATTTGGAGGAGGCTGAGCTGTGCAATACAACTGTTACTTCAACTGGTGCCAGGAATGAAACTTGAGCATAGTCTTTATGCACTTGCATTTAATATGCTGAACCTGGTCCTGGCAGGGTTTGTAATATTTTATATGTCTGGAGAACCAATTGAAGCTGCCATTAAAATTCTGAGTACACAAGGTCATTATTCTTCTGCCCTATTCTTTGTTGTTGAACAAGCTTTGTGCTGAATGGGTGGGGATAGGAGAGGTCTAAAGCATCTGTCTGCTAAGATTTGAATTCACTTGATTGGTATCATACGACAAGACATCTGGTTTTAAGCATATCTTTTTATTTTTTTACCACCATATTAAAATCTCTCTTTATTTTCCTTGCATTAGAAATCTTGGCGAGCTGATTGACAGATTTGTTGCTGATTTCAAAGCTCAAGGGCCTCCCAAGCCAAATGTGGATGAAGGGGGAGCTGTCCTGCCCAGCTGTGCTGACCTCTTTGTCTATTACAAGAAGTGCATGGTGCAGTGTTCGCAGCTCAGCACTGGTGAACCCATGATAGCATTGACCACCATATTTCAGAAGTACCTCCGGGAATATGCCTGGAAAATTCTCTCTGGAAACCTGCCCAAGTAAGTTTAGTTTCCCAAATGCTAGGCCACAGTCTGGGGATACCGTGTGGGAAGAGATGTGTTGTGATGATAACTGGTTAATAAATCAACACTTGTGAATACCAGCATTGCACTTTCAAAGGAAGCGCGTAGCTGTGATATGACTCCCATACGTAAATACAAAGTACTGTTATATTGAATTGAGAGACAGCAGGAGGGCAAACAGAAGAGCTAGCACTGGGATTTTCAGGAGAGTCTCTGGGAGTTAGGACCCTCTCCCATTGTAATTCAGTGGGAGTCGGATACCGTGCCAAGAACAATAAACACTTGAGATTTGACTTTCAGAACTGCTTGTGCACAGCTACCCCAATGGCCGATTCAGGCCCCAATTTTCCACTGCCCTACACCTTGTGTCACATGCAAAGTGAGTGTGAAACTACCAGATAGGAAGAGAAGCATTTAACACCAAGAGGCCAAGATGTAAGGTAGTGAAGAGTCAGGCCCCTTCACGTTGGGTGGTTGTATACGCAAAAGCCCTGACATACACATCTGTGCTAATTACACATGCAAATTAGAAGCAAAGTTGTGCAAGCACAGTTTTGAAAATCAGGGCAATCAAGTTGATACTGATGTGATTCATATAATAACGAGTAATAAACGTAATTTCGTTATAGGGTTCTGAAGTGTCTTGATTGGAAATATTTTAGGTAGGGGGGGTGTATGTGTGTGTACACACAGACATAATTAATTGAACTAAGCTCTGTTAAACATATGTCAATCCAGTGAAGTCATTGAAGTCATGGATTTACACTAGAGTAAATAAGAGTGAGAATTGTCCAAGTGAATTCACTGGGAAATCGTCAATGCTAGTTACAGATAATGTATGCATACAGCTATTTGGTATATCCAGGCTGTCACCCTTTCTAAATCTGTGAGCTGCAAAGTGAATTTCTGAAACCAGCTAAAATGTTTTACATATGGTAGTGGGGTTACATTTAAAAAAATGGAGAGATGAATTTAACGTGTGTTCTCCAGCAGACCTCAGTTGCATTCTTTGAACATATGACTTTTTGTGCTCTATTTCTGCTGTCCAAGATAAATATCACTGTCCTATCCTTTTTTTTTAAAAAGGATTTGGATTATAGAGTTGAAATAGGCAGGGAATTTCCTGACTCCCAACTGTTCTGATCCTTTGATTAACTGCTGTGTATCAACAAATCAGTAGAAAATACAGGAGATAATCTCCGTATGCTATTTACTGTCCTTTTAGTTACCACAATATTTGAAAGGACTGCTAAACTCTGAGATATATGTTGAAATGTATTTAGTGATCAGATAATAAATAGCTTATTACCATGTTGCATTATAGCTACTGAGATCTTCCTATAGCCATTAAGCAGAGTATTGGAGCAGTTGACAACCAAGACAGGGTTAGCCATGAAATGTGTATTAAATTTTGGTTAAGGTCTAATACACTGGAATGGGCTGGATTTTCCATCACCAGAAGTCATGAAATAAAAACTGATCTCTTTCTATAAGATTCCCTTTTGCTGAAACAGAAGGGATGGGCTTGGTGTCGATATTATTGGGTGAGATTCTTTGGCCTGTTTTATGCAGGAGGTCAGACTTGTTTCTCCTGGCCTTAAAATCTATAAATAGTGCATATGGTGATGTGTGTACGTGTACCAGAAAGCACAGTTGATGGTTGAGCCTCACAATTTTTGTCTTCCCCCAGAACAACAAGCAGCAGTGGTGGACTGACCATCACCAGCCTGCTGAAAGAAAAGGAGGGCTCAGAAGTGGCTAAGTTTACTGTAGAAGAACTCTGTCTCATCTGTAGCATCCTGAGCACGGCAGAGTACTGCTTGGCAACAACCCAGCAGGTGAACTTCCCTCTGCAATAACCTGTGATATTGTATCCCATCCACCACACGATTATGCCATGGCAAATCAGACAATGAAGTACTGCACCTTGGTCCTCAGCTGCACTAAGTAATAGCTTGTAATATTTAATTTTAAAATTAAAGGTTGCTACTCATCTAATTAAAAAAGTCAGACAGGTTCTGTGCTGAAATTGGCGTAGTAATTTCTGCTGTGCATAATGCTGGGTTAAGTATGGAAACTAGAACGTTAATTAAAACCATATTTCAAAGACAAGCGAGCGTTGATTTTGCTGCCCTCGCTCTATCAGAACAGTTTTGTGTCTTAAACTCTAACTGGTATCTCACTTTTGGGTAGTGTTCTTTCATGCTTGATACATCAACTGCTTTAATCCAAGAGAGGGTGAATCATCAAAATCCTTTCTTCCATTATCCTTCAAGTCTTAACTTAATGTAGGACCAGGAATGTGGTTTATCATCTCACCGAGTGCCAGGGCACAGTGAAAAGAGGGGACACACAATGTTTCCCTCAGGCGCCTCCATCATTGTGGTTAACTCGACATTTAACATGCTCTCAGAATGTCTTAGCTTAGTGGATGCCCTGTGTTAGCCTCCATCTTGGCCAATCCAGTGCGGGTTCAACCGGGGACCTTCACACCAAAAACCATGAGTTGCTACTGCTTTAGCTAAAGAACCAAGCTGCTCTAGCTGGAGCTGTAGACTCATAGCCTCTGCACATCTGGCACAAATGGGGACCTGTAACGCATATTCATCAGTGGGTTACACACCTGGTTTAGGTGAGTTAGTACCCTAGTACATTGTCATGTTAGATTTGTGTGCATTACTGGGCCAGAAACTCTGCTTTTACAGCCTTGAAAGTCAGTTGCTTCAAGGACACACCACCATTGTGTCTAGAGGTTCTGACAGACAGGAAATTTCTATTCTGGATACTATTACCCACTAAGGAAATCTCAGACAGGTTGCAATAGTCTAGGACCATTTCCTGATTTAACAAGCTGGCTTTTCCAGGAGTTTAGGCAGCTAAGTTATCAATTTAGGTAGAAATCTGATGTCTGTCTGTTACTCATTTTGTCCCCTGACAGCTTGAAGAAAAGCTCAAAGAAAAAGTGGATGCAAGTCTCATGGAACGAATCAACCTGACAGGAGAGATGGATACATTCAGCATGTATGTCCAGCAGGGCATCTTTCCATAATACTGGCAAATGTCATAGCTGATCTGTTCAGTGATGTAGGCCAGGCCAGTACTAGCAGAACGGCTGGTAGATGTAGGATATAAACTGGTAATGCCATGATGCTTAAGTCTAGAAGTAGGCTTCTTTTCACAGGTGAAAAAACAGTCTCTCTCCTGGACAGCCCAAGAACACGAGTGGTATCGACCATCGATGTAGTTGTTCCCCATCATTATGGCCAAAGGAACAAAAAGACTGAGAAAGGAAAGGAAATAGTGAGTTCCCATCTGGAATAACATTTGCATTTTGGTAGCTGTCTGAGATTCCTGTTACATTTCAAGAAGGAAGCCATCCTGATACCTTCTTCCTACAGTAATTTCCCAGTGTAAATCAGCAGTATTTTCATTATTATCAAACACCATTTCATGTGGCATAAAATGATCGGTCCAAGATGCAAGATCCTTGCATTTAAAAAATGTAATTGAGGGGGAAATTGTGATCATACATTAAAATGATTTTTATCCCATGTTAATAAGAAGACCATTGCTGGCACCTTCCATCAGAGGACCTCAAAGTTCTCTCCAACCATCTAGCCTATGAGGGCTATCCCCATCTTATCTTTCAGGTGAGGAACCCGAGACACAGAGTGATTAATTGGCTTGCCCAGGGTCACACACACAGTCCTTGGCAAAGCTAGGAACAGAACCCAGTTATCCTGACTCTCTGATCTGTCACAGAACCACTGTTCCTTGAAATCCTAATTGAACAAGTGTTTAATCAAATTGTACACTCTTACTGGTGCTTCTTGCCAGTCCTGGAGCTAAGATTTAGTAAAGATAACAAGCCCATGTTGATCTGCTGCTACCAGCAAGGCTGTTTTAAAAGCTTTTTCCTGTTGGCTCCAGCTAAGACTATTCCTCCTCTCTTGCTGTAATGGGCAGGATGACAAACAAAATGCCCACGCAGGATTTTCACACTCTAAGGCTCCTCTTGCTTCTCCAGCCTGGTTTCCTTCTGACCTAATCAAATTCCCTTTCTCTGTGTTATCTCTCAAATCCTAACTAAGAAGAGCGAATCCCTCGCCTACAGCTGAAACACCAAAGCAAATTAGCCTGGAAGTGGGAATGTAATTTGCCATTCTGCTGTGTGGTACAATTCTTCCAATAAGGGCAATGGGACAGTGCGTGCTGCATTCTGCCATGACCTGCTCTTATGAGCCAGCTATTTTGTGTCGCCTTTCAGTTGTGGTTGTCTCACTTAGTGGCTAATGAGATGAGGTTTTGGAAGTTGTTTTGACATACTGTTCACACATCTGCCATTTTACATGCTTTAAAGTTAGACCTTCAGGGCTGATGTGTCTCATAGCAGAGGCTTTTAAAGACCTTTAAATCAGAGTAGCACTTTGGCCAGTGTCCTGTCGGTGGAGGACATGCCTCTGAACCTCATTTTGATATAGACATTTTTCTTTAAACAATAAACAAGTCCGTTCTACTGGGATCTGGTGCTTAGTTGTACCCAGGAGTAAATAAAGCCATAAAATGTTGCTGATAACACACCCCGCCCACTGTTTTACTGAACAAGTCATTAGGCCCAGCAGCTGTTTTTTTTCCCTTCTCTTTGTAATTGCACAAGAGAAGGCAAAAATCACTGGAATGCATGTAAAGAATTTGTATTAGCAATTAGCTGGGGAAGTGTTTGGCTGTGCAGGTCGTTTAGGAAATGACAGGAGCATAACGAACAGTCTTCTTGAGGCAAACTTGGAGGCTAAATTGAATTGTGGTCTGAACATGGAACCAAGAAACTCTTAGGTTCTCACCCCAGCTCTGCCGCTCCTTTGCTGTGTGATTCTGGGCAAGTCACTTCAGGATGGATTTCTAAAGGGTTTGTCCTGATCCTAGTGAGAGGGTATCTAGTTTGAACTTCCTTGCCTCCTTGGAAAAGGCCGGCCTTGGTGTCCCCATCCCTCGGTTTTGCCATCTGTAAAACAGGGAGTATAGATGCCTTTCTCACAGGGGTGCTGTGGATGAATTGGTTAGTTTGTAAAGGGCTGTAAGCTCCTCAGGGGACAGCCCATCTGCGTCTATGGATTGTTTGTACGGCCCCGAGTTCCGCAAGGCCCCAGTTCCGATCAGGGATTCTGAGCACGGCTGTCATGCAGCACTCTGCGTTTGGTGCTGCTCGGTGCGCGCGGTGCCGTAAGTCAGGCACTGCTGCAATCCCGTTGTCCTGTAAACCACTCAGGCTGATCTTTAAAACTCGATTTTTTTCCCCCCAACTTACTGTCTGCCGCTCCTTACAGCAGACTCCGTGGCTGGTGACGAAGCCCTAGGTAGACTACGAACATATGGAAGCCAGTCGCGAGCTGCTTGCCTTCTGTCGGAATGGTCATGTTCCATTTTGGTGCTAAACCACAACTATTTCCCTACATCTCGCTGACAGCAGACGTCCTGTAGAACTCAGACATACCCAAGCAGCCCAGTTCTCTCCATCCCAGCTATCTTGGTATTGCTTGAGCTTGGGTAGTTTCCTTAGGGAGCAAATCATGTGGCACCAACCAGATGGCAGAGAGGCACAGCGGCCAAGTAGTCATGGGCACAAGTGTTTTCGTTTTAGTGCAAATGCCACATCATTTATTTTAAAGACAACAGGCGCTTCATCTCTAATATTTTTCAGGCTTGTTTTTGACAGGCTTGCCTGTCAAGGTCACTTTTTAGAAACAAATCCTGTATTGGACAGGAGCACTCTTTCTATTTAGGGCACTGCTCCTGTCTTCATGTGCTTTGAGCTCTACTGGAGAGATTTGACAGCTTGCATGTGCGTTTGTGTGTGTAAGGGGGAACAATGCAGAGTGAATTGGTAGCTGGTTGATGGTGTCCATCTATGTCAATAACTGCATTTAAATGTCTAAAAGAAAATTCCAACCCTTGAGCTGGTAAGGTGCAGAGCAGCATCTACAGAATTTTACTTATGGTGAGGGTGGGAAAGAAAGTAGAAATCAGGGTTTGTTACACACTCAGCAAGTTCTGACTAGGCCAGCATCATTTGCAAGGCAAATAGCAAAACATGATCATGGAAAATTAAGAGGTCATTCATGAAAGGCTTGAGGCTTGTACTGAGGTTAAAATCTGTTTATTTAGTGGGAAGGTGATTTGCCTTGTATACCTCCTAGCAAAAGCCTGCAGTAAAGGCACTGCTGGGTCACACGTCCATGGGGATGATCCAAGATACAGAAGATGAACATACATTATTCTTTCACTGTTGTTTTAGGTTAAGCCCTACAGGCCTATGATTTTTAAGTCCAAACTTTAGTGTAATGGGATCAAAAATGGCTCTTAAGAAATATTAGTAATTTTTTTTTTAAAGACCATGGTTTAGCATGTCCTATCATTCTGGAGAAACGAGAACAATGGACTGGTGCTAGACATGCTATAAATGGCCCATCTACTGTCGCCCCGGCAAAAGGAAGACAGACATTCAGAACTCATCCAGATGCACAGTCTTAGCTGCACTATTTAAAAGCCTTATTGTAAGGTTCTTTGGTTAATATGTGAACAACAAAATATCAAGTGGAAACCATCCCAGTGCATGGTGTAGAACTGCGTATTGGAAATGAAATTTTAATTTTAAAAAGACCAGATGAAGTTTGGAAACAGAATCACAAACAGGCTTCAGGGGTGAGCTCTGCCCCCAGTGCCGGACGGTTTGGTCATTGGGTGTGGTCCATGTACATAGGTGCTGGAACTAGGAGTGCTGGGGTTTCTCACGCACCCCCTGGCTTGAAGTGGTTTCCATCATGTATAGGGTTTTCATTTTTAATCACTCTCAGCACCCCCACTATACAAATTGTTCCAGCAACGCTGCCCATGTAAGTGATTTGACACATTACTGGGATCTTATTCCCCCTCTGTATGTCAAGGCATGGTGAAAGGCGGTCTCTGTCTAGATTATATCACATCTGCTAGCTCCCTTGTAAATGGCATGCAATATTTCCTGGGTTCTGAGAAATAAAAATTCTAACTGTGTATCTCTTCACAATTCAGTACAAATGTCACCTATGTTTTTTCTCCTTTTAACATTAAGAGAAGTCAGTTTTGGCACTGGGTTGCTGAGTACTATCATAATGCCTGTACTTGATTTTTGCAGTGTGATCTCAAACAGCATACAGCTGTTAGTGCAGGACTTGGATGCAGCCTGTGACCCGGCCCTTACTGCTATGAGCAAGGTAGGTTTTTAAAAGAGGTAGCCTTAAGTCATGCTTTGGAGCTGTTGCTCAGTGACACTGTTCAATTTCACTCTGGATGTTTCCTTTGCCCCATTCGGAGAGTAACTTTGTGGTGCCGGCTTGGTTTTTTAAAGCTGCCACCGCTTTTTAGCTCAAGTTGTGCTTCATTTCCAGACTAACTTTTGTGTGACTCCAGTAAGAGCTTCCGTTTGCTCACAGCTAAGCAAGCCACATGAGCAATAGAACGCTGTCAGTGAATATTCATCCCTGTCCTTCCTTTTAGCTCTCAATGCTTGTGGGAATCTTTGAGATTGGCAGAAATCTGATTAGCTCTAAATGCCATTTGCACTGTGTGTCACTTTCCTCTCCACACCCTCTGTCTAGGAGCTTCACCAAGCCTTTTCTAATGCTGGCCTGTGAATTGTCTGTCTGGAGGTACCCAAAGGGCAGTATAGGGCTGGGTTGTGCCTTGTCACTTCTCTGATGCTCCCAGTGGCATGTGGCACTGTGACTAGAGAGGCCAGAAGCCCGACCTTTCTTTCTGAGTCACCAGCTCTTTTGGGTTATGTGGCAGTTGCATTGTTCTCCTTTGCTCATCAGCTGAAACGTAGAGCTGTGTTTGTCTTGCTACGGTGTTGTGAAAAGCCCAGGTTGCTTTAGGCAGAGGTGAGGACGATGAAAGTAGATTGAACTATGGGTTGGGTTTTCTCTCAGTTAGAAATATTAAGCATAGGTCTCCATTTTGTAGCATCGACTTACTTCCCAACTGCCATAAGTTTTAATAGCACTCTGGTTCGTGATGTATTCCAGCTGCAACTACCCTCCACCCCCATGTTAGAGTGTGAGTTGGAATGCAGCTGCTAACAGAATTTGTACATGTCCCAAGTGGAAAGAGAATTTTTCCAGGAAAACAGCACTATGTGGGGGAGGGGATTAGCACTTCAGGTGTTGCTTATGTGCTCTGTCAGACCCATAGGTGCTCCTACCCCCACTATGACAGTTCGTCCGAATCCCTGAGCTTGGGTTGTTTATACCATAGCAAAACCACAGGACTGGGAAAGCAGCAGCTGGTCGGCCATTTATTTTTGTCTTTGGAACACCAGCAAAATGAAATCCATGTGATGGGAATGATTGGATATAAACAAGCTAAGCGCTGCAAAACTTGCTAAGTAAATACTTGTCGTTTGCACACCCATTCCTCCATTTGCAGCAGGCAGGCAGTTGCTTGTATGCGAGTTTCACTGGAATTTTGAAAGAGCTGGATTTGATGTACGATTTGTTTGTTTTTGTTTTTTTTACTTTCTCAAGACCTATTTATTACCTTTCCAGCTGAATAACAAAGATGTTAACATTTGGAAGAGTAAAATTTCATTCTGTTTTGGAGGGATGAAGGATGTGCCTATGAATCCACTCTTATTTTCCTATAATATGAATACATGTCTGTTCCAGAGCCATTGCTCTTCCTTCGTTCAGATCTTTTACTGTAGATAAACCCTCCGAAATCTGTGAGGCGGACTATTCTGGGTTCTTTTTAATTCTGAAAAATGGCTGTTTTCTTGGGAAAGAATTTGTTAGAAATAGAAGTGAATTATGAAATACCCAAGCATTGAAGCATATCTTGGCTTCATTATTCGTAGAGAGATTTCACACGGAAAATAAATAATGTGAATATCCATGTCAGACAAAAGTGGTCCTGGTTTTTCTTTTATCTTAAGTATTTTGGGCAAATCTTAAGTGAAGATAGGACTCCACCTTCCAAAATATGTATCATCTTTGCATCTAAGTAGGTAGTTAGTTACTTTTAATAACTGCTTCCATAGCTATTGTGGGACACCACTTGCGTTTTATGATGATTTCTCCTGGCCCTTCAGTTTTAGAGGTGGTATTTATAAGTGGAATGCTCCAAGTGTATGTGGTGCTGCAGAAAGGCATAAAGACAGCACTTTCCAAGAGCTTAATCTGCCTTGGATAAAAAAGATACACTGGACTAACAGTTAAATAGCAAGAATGTGTAGACACACCAATGGAAGGCAGTCCTTTGGGAGAGTTCAGGCCAGAAGTGGGTTTGAAGGAGGAGAGGGAAGTTGTTGGCTGCAGTTGGATTTGGAAGGCTCTTTAGGTGCAGAAGTAGCATGAAAAGATGTAAAGAGAGTGAGAAAGAGATAAAAGTAGTTTGGGGACAGGCTTAGGAGTATAAGGAACATATGGGGCTGGGTGGTATGGAGAGATTTATTGTATCAACCAGAAACAATGTGATGGTAGGTACCTTAGATCAGTTAGACAAGGTGTCTCTGCTCCAATGGCTGATGGCCTCATTGTGAAAGCTGAAAAGTAGATGGGAAACAGTCTTGAAAGTGAGGATAAGAAACTTGACTTGGATGCAGAAAATGAGAAGAGACTCAGTGAGACTTCAAATAGGGAGTGACCTGTGTGAGGAGTTGGAGAGACCCTTTGCCCAAGGGTATGTGCATGTGTCTGCATCGAATATACACTGAACTAAGACTCCTAATACACATCTGCCAGCGGAAAAGTTGCATACAGCGGAAAAGGTGTGATTTGTAGTGCTGACATAATTCACAAAGCTGAACGTTTCTCAGTAAAAGGAACAAAACTTGCAAAATAAACACTGTTGCAATGAAGTGACCACGTGGCTGTAACATGAACTGCCTTCATTGGAACATTTGTTACAAATTTATATAATAAAAAGCAAGGACTTCTGCAGCTCTAGTTGCATAGAAAACCACCCGAGTTTTGCTAGCGGGATTTTTTTTAAGGATCCTTTCAGAACCCCTCAGCACAGTACGTTTTTATCCGTGCAATTCTCAGTTGCTCTTTCCTTATTCTCACATTGTCACATTTCCTCTCTCTCACACATATGAGGTGAGACCTTATATTTTTGGTTGGTTATGTACAATACCAGTCAAAAACTATCTGGGGATATCCCAAGACAAACACAAATGGAAAAAACACTTGAGTCCTGAAGAGTAAATTTAAAATGACAGGAGAAAAGTTACCCTTTACCAGAAAAATTGGGTTCATATTTCTTTGGATGACTTTTCAGTATGTGTGCACACTATTCCTTTCGTTACAGCTACTGTTGTCCTATTGAAAATTGCGTGCACCCAGCTAATTTTTAATTTACATTTTTATAAGATTGGTAATCAGAATTGCTTTAGGAATGAAACCCAGCAAAACAAATTGTCTACAGCAGGGGGGAAAAGTGTTGCACTATCGGTAAGCAATACTCTGATGGTTTTTCTAGATGTGCTTTGTATATCCTGACCATGCGTTCATTTTAAATTACCATCGGTGGGGAAGCTGTGGTGCTGGGAATGTGTGAAAGTGTGGCAAGGAAACCGTTACGAGGTGTATTTCTTCAGATGTGGTGGTTGCTGTGAGCAGCTGAAGAGCAGCTGGACTAGTCTGAACAATCCCTCCAATGGGAGGTTGGCAGAGTAAGAGTTATAAACTATTGAACAGGCAGTGAGAAAAATGTCCCTCTTACCGACTGAGTGCATGTGTGTTTCTCTTCAGTTTTGTTAACGAAAAAGGCTTTGTATGGGACGTATATAGACTCTTCCACTAGACACTGGAGATTTGGCTGCTCTAACCCACTAAGTCACCTATGCCCCTCATCATTTGCATGGAGCTGAATCTGGAAAGTCATATGGAACAAAGCATCTGTAATAAGATTAAAAATAGCAGGGACGCCATACACACAGATCTGGGGCTTAGGCAAGCAAGTGTGAAGGTAGATCCTATGCAAACGCATCCCTCAAAGGAAACAAAAATAGTTGTATCTTTCTTCCCCCCCCAAACTACGTGCAGTTTTCCATCCTGATTTTCTGTTGTTCTGGTCATTCATAATTCATCTTAATGGCTTCCTTGAACGTTAGGGCTGCAGTGCTAACTGGTTACCTGGAACCATAATGCAACATGGAATCATGAGTGCTTACTGTTACTCATTAAATGTGCATGTTCGGTAAGAGCACTAAGCGGCACTCTCGGGACGGTCTTACTCCACAGGGGAAATTGCTGTGAACAAAGATGTCTTTCCAGGGACCTCAAGACCTCAGCTGTTCACTTCGTTTCAGAAGGTTTCTGCTGTATGTTTTGAACATTGTCAAAGCAGTCACACGTCTTTCTTACTAAAGGCAGCTATTCAGTTGTACTTCTACTGAAGGTATAGGAAAATGAGAAGGGGGATGGAGTCATTATTCTTTTGCTGGTGTATAGTTTTATATGTGCATTTCGGATGAGCTGGAGTCTTGCATTCTAGCCTTCCACACCAGTAACATTATGAGGTTTGCTGTCAGCTGAGCTCATGTGGAATGTTTGAGTTGCACTGGTTTTTTTATCTCTTTTCCATCTAGCTGTCCTCAGCCTAACCCGTGTTAATGTTCCTGTTTCGATACAGATGTCAAGCCTTTTTCCAATCTTGCAGTCAATTTCTTAAAGGGCCAGAATCAGGATTTATGGGAGCTGTTGAAAAGAAACTTTCAAACAGGCTGGAGTGTCCCCCTGACTTACACCAAAAGCTGTTTATCCCTGTGCTCTACCCATGTACATGTGCACATCCTTCCACCACCCATAAGCATTGGTACATATTCCCACCTCAACTCTGTATTTTGATACATTAGGGCCATTCTAGCTCTTCTTTCTTCACGTCTTCTCTATTGTTCAATGGGCTCCATGGTTCTTAGACCACTAATAACTGTAATTTGATGAGAAAACAGGTCTCAGTTTCTCTGCCAGGGATTTGGTCATCAGTCAGCTGACACAGAGGGCTGCCTGGTTAAAGAATTATGATGACTTTTTCCTGGAGACTCTCTACAGATCTTTGTAAAGGCTGGATTGGAAAAAGCCAGTGCTCACTTCAGTACTCTACACTGCTGTGTATTTTTACATTGTCTAAAGCCTAATGAAGTAAGAGGTCTTTTTTTTCTTCCCCCCCTCCTGCAGATGCAGTGGCAGAATGTGGAGCATGTTGGTGACCAGAGTCCTTATGTCACGTCTGTTATCCTTCATATTAAGCAGAATGTTCCCATCATCCATGACAATCTGGCCTCCACGAGAAAATACTTCACTCAGTTCTGTATTAAATTTGCCAAGTAAGTCACTGCCTGTCCCAGGGTTCTCTGGTAATTCTGCTTGTTGCTAGTCTGGTTATGTACCTGCGTTTTAGTACATTATATCAGTGACTTTTGACATATAGGTCAAGAGCTTCCCAAGTCTAGAGGAATGGGGTCACCTGCAGCTGTCAGTGAGATTGTGAGGTGCTTCCATTCCTTGTCTTGAGTGTCCTGCTGAAGCAAATTTGCTCAGTCGTCTGCACTGGTTCCTTCGCACATGCCCGGACCAGCCCGTAAACTATTTTAATGATCGTTGGAGAACCGCTTTCTAAGTGCAGAGGTTTCTGGGGTGGGCCTCTGCAAAAGACCCGTTCTGAGTGTCTGAATGTGGAGTCCCAGTGCAGAAGAGGTTGACCATCAGCATTTGGTGGATATTTAAAAGCTTTCAGCACTTCAGCTTCGTTATGGGAATCTCTTTTTTCCTTGGTATAAACCTGTACCAGCTCCCAACTCTCATGACAATTCTTCTTCTCCTTCTAATAACACATTTTTTAAACAATCAGCAGGCTGTGAAGCTGCATTTAACTAGAAGTAAATACACAGTGCACAATCCTCCTAGAGCTGCTTATTTGTGTAAAGACAGTGATCAATACGGACTGGAAATGTACTCCAGGTATGTGGAGCCATTGTGATGATCTGCTTCCTGGCCTGTCAGTGTTAAACAGGTTAATAGTGGTTGTGGGATGCAGAGAATAAGGCTGGCTTTTTTGGAGTTAGGGGCCCAGCTCCCACTGATTTTCATTGCAGTTGAGTGCCCACCTCTCTTAGACCCCCCCCCCTTAAAATCCTAGCTTCTGAGTCTTTAGAGCCCTGTTTCTTAGAGCCAAATTACCTTTGAAGGGATTATGGGCAATTTCTTTTAAACTCCCTTTTCTTCGACGAGACCAATCAAACACTGCAGGCCTATGACCCAGGAAAAAGCTGTTAAAGGCCGTGGTAGCTACAGCTACTGGCTGTCGAGTTCTGCATGGCCAGCCCAGCAGAAGGCGTGAGCGGGGAACACTGCACGTGCCATATTTCATACTTAAAAATACCTAAACATTTAATTCAGTTCTAATAAGCTAATCTCTCCAAAGTAAATTGTACAGACTTGCAGTTACTGTGTGGCTGTGAGAATCAGAGCTTCGGTTTCTACTTCAGCAGAAAAGGATGTAGTGGGATGTCTTGAGAGCCATAAGTTTCTGTAGCAGGGCGGATGGCCTGAGAGTTGCACTCCCTTTTCTGTCTCTGGGTGCTCAGTAGTTTGCATTAAGGAGCAGTTACTGATAAATCATATTATGATACTGCCCATAATCACTGTTCGACACGCTGTCTCTGAAAATTTATTGCGCATAAGCCTCCTATGTGGTTACACTTGAATTTTATATAGCTATCATGGTGATAAATGAAAAATCCATTTACTCAGCTGTTCACGGCACAGTCTTAATACCTTGGCTTAGTTGCCTCCCTTTAAACTTTATTGCTAAGCACATACCAAGTGAATTGTGGATAAAGCACCCAGCTCTCCCATCTGGGATGAGTTCAAATCTAAGCTGGAATGAGTGAGTGGTTCAAAGTTTGTTCCTTGGTAGACCTTAGAAAACAGCAAAACTACCACTCAAAAGACCTCTGAATACAACTGTGGACCTGCTCCAATGTCTCTTTAAGTTGAGAGAAAGTTCTGTTGTCTTCACTGGGCTCTGGATCAAGCCCTATATGTGAGAATTCAGCTTCTTCCGTACTCCTGATGATGTTGATTTTGCCAGTATTTACATTTGAAGTCTTTTGTAAGACTTGCTTCTAAACAGAACCAGTACACTAGTTAATGATACCTTGATCTTTCTCAGCACCCATGTGACGTTTTAATACCTATCCATATCTGGGTGTCTTTAAGACTCTCAATCCATAGAGTATTAATGTTATAGGCTCGTCTGTCTAGTAGACATTGTACCTTTTTATGCGCTACACAATGCTGAAAATCCTGTTTGCATTTTGTGTGTGAACATCTGTATCTTTTTGCACCGGCAGCAACTTCTTAAATCTAATTGTATTGCACTAGGGCTGGTTTTGAGTTACAGGACCACAAGGGAGAGAGAGTTTCTAAAGCTGTTAAACTTAAAACCAGCTGAAGAAATTTGAACCAAATTTGGAGGAAGAAAATTCCTCACCAGGGACCTGAAGTGTCTTTCAGTGTATGCCATTTTTTCCCTTTTGGACCAAGACACTCACGCTCCCTAGACTGGTGTAGTAGAAATTCAAGATGACATTTAAGAGCAACACAAATGAACCCCTCTCTTACATTCTTAATGGTACCTAACTCACTTCCCTATTAAATAAAAAATATAGCACATCTGTATGGACATTTGCTCAACCTACCTTTGGAAGTTGCAAGGAGATTGGAACTGAGGAACAGGGGGGATAGAAACCCTGGCATGTGGTAAGGCTTTTAAAGGTAATCCTCTTTTCCTCTGCCCCAGATTGGCTCTGTGTTAGCTAAGTACAGTAGAATGTTGTGGATAATTAGAGTGCAAATTTAACTAATGACTTGGAGGGACTTTGATCAGGCATTCAGTGAGCAGAATTATGTGAAAGAAGATTGTGACATTCAGGCAGCATATGCTAGTGTTGAAGCAGCCTGGAGTAAATCTTGTTGATTCGGAGAGAGCGGCTGATCTGAACTTCAGAAGGTTATTTAAACCTAAGTGATTCTCTATTGCTAGTGACTCAAGAACAGCTGGATGCTTTGAACAACATTCTGTAGCAGGTCGTCATCTCTAAAACAAATGTACTGTGGTTGCATCTCTCTGTCTGTCTTGCTTAGTGAGGTATTGTGTTTAATGCATTATCAGTGCAAGGGATTAGGAAAGCACAAGCTTGGCAAAGCTTCTCCTATTGGATGGGAGCCTTTCAAGTGCTGTGGTTTCTGTTTTCAGGCTCCTAATCTGTCTTGCTCTGCTTTATTATTACCTTGGGGACTAGTCTGCTTGTACAAAGTGTTTTGGATATGATTTTACAGCTCAAACTGTAAATGAGTTGTGGCATTAAAATGTAGATCTCTGAGTACAGTGGAGCACATTTTTCAAAGTGCTTAAACCATGAGGAGAGAATATATAGTAGAATAAATATATATTCCTCTTATCGGGACTGCCTACACGTGCTGTGGGGGAGTCGGGCTTTGGAGCTAACTTTAGGAATTGTGCTGTCTAGGTCTTCGGAGACAAGAAGCTCAGATGAGCTGAGATTCTCAGTCATGCTGTAGCACTCTTGATGGCCTCTGCCAGCCAACACATGGAAGAGGGGTAGTGTCATTCATCTTGCCCACCCTGCTGGACATTCCAGTTAGACAGGGCATAATATAACGTAACAGGCAGCATCCGGGATGGAAAGGTCACTCCCTCCTCCGTTCTGTGCTCGTTGCGGGGAGAGCAGGTGGCCGTTCTCTGACACCTTGAAATTTTCACACTAAGCAAAGCTTCCCCTGTTGAAGATTTTGGCTGGACAACTCAAAGGGGGAATCCTTGGCTCATGTGAATGCGGATTCCCTACCTGAAATGCTGCAGAATTAAGCAATGTTACTGTCTCCCATATGCAATGTGGAAGTATTAGCACCAGACCTGCCCTTGGGTTAGACCTACATGTGAGATCAAAGATGCACGTAATCTTGCACGCTCCTCCATTTGCAGTGAACTGCTGCAGCCAGAACTTCTACTGATTGTCCGTTTTATAGGCTCACATAAACTCCAGCTGTTCTTGGCTCTCTCTAATTGGCCTTTGGGATTTATTTATACACCTGAAAAATAGACTTATGAGACAGATAACTTTCATCTTTGCCTTAATGCTTTCCTGCAGTAGAAGCTCGTGTTTGTTTTCCTACTGTTGTTTATGCTGTGTTGCCAAGGCTAGTTTCTCATGTGGCCAGACTGAAAGCCATTTGGGGGCAGCCCTGGAGCTTGTTCTCAGTAATGATTTTAAAATTGTTCCCCATTGAGGCTCCCCTCCCATCCAGGCAAAGATTATTCATTGTGAGAGGCCACGGCCATGAAAAGAGAGAGGAGAAAATTCTTCTGTTGAAAAAGCTTCTTGCCTTCAGTTTTTTTGCTCATTTAATGAGTGCTTTGCATGGGCTGCAGACATGTACCTTGTGTCATTCTGACCTGAGTGAGGGCAAGAAGAAATTACCTGGTGAGAATAACTGGTGGCAGGACAAAGAGGGTCTTGGCCAGGCTGCTTCCTTCGCGGGATGGAAATAAATAGCTTGACAGATGCAAAGGGAAAACCAAACTGAATTCCAGTCACTGCAGTAAGTGGAGCTTTCTGCAAGGGGAAAGAAAACAGACCAACTCAAACAAAATACAGGACTGAGCCATTAAAGTCTAAACCTGTCGCTGGGTCCCAGACATGGGACCGGAAACATGAGACATGCAAGTGTTCAGCCAAATGGAGGCCAGGTGAAGGAAGCCAAGTAAATTACAAATGAGCGAATAAGAGGAAAAGGGGACGTTAATGATGTGGTCCTACCAAGCTGCTCATCGGGGTCTAGATAACTTCCTTTTGCTTGTGCTAGCCACTCTCCTTGAGTTTGGCTACTGAATGCATCTAGTGCGGCCCTTTGGTTTTATTGGTGAATATTGTGGGCCTGAGTCCGATTTGCTTTAAGGCCCCTTTACATCACTCTGGCAGTGTAAAGGGGCCTTAATGAGGGTGTTACTGCCGGGGTAGTGTAACTGGGTGGTGTCCTGTGTAGCTTGGCCTTTTTGATCGTCAACATGTGTAAAATTCAGACATGCATAAAATACTGAAATATAGACATAATATGTCTTTTGTGTGTGTTTTATTTTTGATACACTGTGGCATAGACACTATAATACCTTAACCATGTCTTTTGGACTGAAGGGTCAATCAGTGAGATCCCACCTAAGCAAACGTTTGAGAACAGCTTTTTTCACCCGCGAAACATATACCCAGATGTAGCCCTTTGTCAGCGTAGGGAGGGGCCCTAGAATAACCATCCACCTGCTGGGAGACCATCCCTGGGAGCATGGGGCTTCAAAGGGTGCCAGATTGACAAGGAAAACACATTTAACATTGATAAGACTTCCCTTCTCAAGGAGGGGAGAGGAGAGAAGCTCTTTTTCCATTATAAAAATCACCCCCCCCCCCCAAAAAAAAAACTTAAAATCAAGAAAAAACAGAAACCTAACCCAGAAAATCTACGTTCTATCATGTATTGTTCCATTGTTCCGGGTGGGCTTGTGTTTAAGCACTGAACTGAGATTCAGAAGATCTGGATTCAGTTCCCAGCTCTGCTAAAGACTGACCATGTGACACAAACTCTGGCAGCTTCCTTTCCCTAGCTGTAAAATGTGATAGTAAAGCTGCCTTTCTTCCCACCTTTTGTCTTACCTGCGTGGACTGTAAGGTCTTTAGAACAGGGATTTTCTCTTACTCTGTGTGTGTGTGTGTGTGTGTGTATGTATATACACACAGCACCTCACACAGTGGACCTCTGATCTTGGTGGGAATCTCACGGTACTTCTGTAATACTTATTTTTATGTAAATAGTATTTCTATATCCTGTACAGAATAGGTTCTTGTTATAAAGATGTTTCCACTCCATGAACAGTTATTGTCCCGGTGTTTTGATGTTTATTGTGTAGTATGATAACTTACTTAACTGATACTTCAACTGACACTATAATATATTGCTCCATTTTTACAGAAATACTTACATATAACATGTACTTGGCCTCCAGATTAACTTTTAGATCAGCATGGTTAAAGAAAAAGAACTCTACTTAACCTATTTGTATATTTAAAAAAATACTGTATGCTCAGAATCCATTTGAGAGCTGTATGCACTTGCAGTACCATAATGGAAACCCTGATTTATTTTGCACAGGGTTCGCTTAAGATTTTATGTGACTCTGAATATTGAAATTCAAATATGTAATTTTGGTACTCTTCTTCTCCGCAGCTCCTTCATTCCCAAGTTCATCAACCATCTGTTCAAGTGCAAACCGATTAGCATGGTGGGGGCAGAACAGGTGAGAAAAATTAATTACATCCTGCTGTAGAGCTCTCAGCTTCCTAGTGTCTGTGTCAAATTGCACCAAACTAGGGCATTTGTTGCTAAAGAAGTGGGGTGTTGCGGGTGATACATTGTCTGAATTTCAATATAAATAAGTGTTCAATGGTGATTTTACGACTTTCTGATCAGTGATGTCATGATACATTTTGGGGAGTGGGATACGAAAGATTGCCATGCGCTGGTAGGCAGTGTGGTCTAGGGTTAGATCAGGGAAGAGTTCAGGTTCCCGGATTTTGTTTCCAACTCTGCTGCTGCCTCATTGAATGACTTGGGACAAAGTCCCTTCATTTCTCTGGACCTAAGATTATCCTTGCATAAAATGAGGATAGTGAAGCTTACAGTACCTGCCTCACGGTGCTGTAATGAGATTTAATGCTCCTAAAGAGCCTGGTGAAAAGCACGCGCGATGAGTGAAATGTTATTTATGGCTAAAGTACTGTAGGCAGTACAGATCTCCTCATGGGAAATAAAGGTAGTTTGTGTGTCTAGGATCCTCCCTGGGTAACCCACCCAACCTCCCACAACCACATATTGTGCTGTCCACCTGCAGTCCTGTGAACACAACCAGAGGATGCTCTGTGATTAGCCCACATCATCAGAAGGCTTGGTGCAGAGCCATCCCTGGATAGCTGTACCAGATGTGCCCCCATGCCTCCAAACTTGGTCCAACACAGTGCTTAAATGGTGCAGAGGGCCCTGTGCAATGGTGAATTTCATCTATTATTCATATAAATGTCTGATCTTGAAAAAGGAATTGATGCAGAAGGCGCCAGGTGGCAGTTCAACTGTAAATGAGTTGGCTGCTGTGGCTTTTCCAAATCCAGTCATTTAAAGCCTGAAAAGCAGCGTAAGAGCAGCCACAGTGGGAGGGCAAAGCTGTTTGCATAGCAAATAGTCTAGAGAGGTGCCAATGCACATTGGTTTGTCAACCTGGAAAAGGAAGCTCAGCTGCAAACATTGCCTCCTTGATGGTGAGAATTCTGAGCAGGTCCTGACATTGCCTCCAACTCAATGCCAGCAGCTCAGTTCTGAATGATTGCCCTTGCCTCGTAGTGCTCAGTAATCAGTCAATATCCATAGCAGTCGTATATCCATAGCATTCGTATTAGTTTTTGTTCCTGGTCCCCAGACATGGCCATGGCAAACAAACCATGAAGATGATTGGTTAGGAATGTTGGATTTTCATTTGGTTGTTGCTTTTCTAAGTGCTAGAAGATTTGTAATGATGCAAACATCTTCTGGAGAGTGGCTCTCTTGGTTTCTTTTATTACCGAAATGCAGAGTCTGTCAGGTTTTTAAGTTCATCGTCTTTTGAGAGAGAAATCGAATCATGATAACATGGCTGGATTCATAACAGGGAAAATATTGTGTGACTTTGTAAAGTTATTTTAGTTAGTCGGTAGAACCTGATTTCTTGAGAACAAGAAGTTTCATTTAATCTTAACTAGAGAGAGAGGGGTGTGTTGATGGTGTTCAGAACAGTTCCTGAGAGACTAGCTAATGTTAAAGGAAAAGGAGGCCGTTTTTATAGTAGCCGCCCTGGCTTTTGAAGCTTCTCAGGTGCACAGCCCCTGACCTGTGTAGGTGTCTGTATTTAGTAGTGGGAGCTGAGGCATGGGGGAATGTTTCACAGTGAAACGTCCAGGCAACACCCTCCAAGTGGCTTTTAAATAATGTAAAAGTTGTAACCCAATCCAGCAGAAGCCTTGGACTCCTGAGTTACAGCTAGAATGAACCCTGTTCTACCAAGGTGCTGAGATCAGTTGCTGATGAACGTGCTGTAATAATAGTAAGATTAAGAAAAATAATGGAAGTGTGAGAGAAAGAAGTTTCTGTCTTTCCTTGGCTTTGTTAGTTTGTTTCCCAGCTAATGTTTTGTTCAAACAGGATGTTAGAATGTGGATTGTGTACATCCTTGTTTGTATTTCCTTTTATAGCAGTTTGGGGAACAAAATGCTGCACAAAAGCGTGGATTGCTGCAGTAGACCATGACTGACTTTGGAGCTGTGAACGACTTATTGTGAATGTAGTTTAAAGAAAAAATAGCATCCTTTATAGGGCCTGGGGCTAAGAGGTGTAGCTCCCAGCGGTGCCATTTGTGGTTTTTTACAGGTGCTTGCAGCATTCTTTCCAGTTTTTTGCAGCATTTCTCCATCCTGCATACCTGAGCTTGCCATGGAAATTCCAGCTGCACGCATAAGTTAGTGTTCATCTGATGGGTCTTGGCTTTTTATGAAGCTTTTAAACAGGCAGGTGGAGGCCTGACACTGGTCTGGTGGCTCAAGATGGATGAATGCAGCCGTGAGTCAGCGAGAAGGTCTGGTTGGGAAGGGTTTAGGGAAAAGAAGATTGAGGAGTCCTTTTAGATGTTATGGGGCCTGTGATGGGGGAGTGAGACTGAGAGGAAGAGTCTGTGGATAAGGGAGGAAGTTCAAGAGTTCTGGGTGGAGAAAGGAATTGGAAGAGAAATAATATTTGTCAGGATGTGACTTTGAATGCCTCGATTTTGAGTGCACCGCCTTTAAAAGGTCCTAATTTTCAGAAAATACTGAACTCCCACTTGCTGAAAATTAGGCCCAGTTAAAATGTCTCAGTTTGGACATCCAAAATCTAAGGCACTCAAACTCACTAGTGGGTTTTAAAAATCCTGACCTTACTCTTAATCCATGTGCTTCTAAAACCAGTAAATGTCTGTCTGGTTTGTTTGTTTGTTTTTTTAACTCTTGTGTAATTAAAAGCAGCCAAACTGTTGTTTTTTTGTTTTTTTGTTTTTTTTTAAGGCTGAGAATTTGTGCCAAGGTACAGCCCAAAGCAAATTTGTTTGCATGAATTCGTAACCTACTTTTGTACAGGTTTTATAATGAAAATGCTCAGTGTTGTACATCCCATGGGCTGTGAGTGTGTCTCATCTCAAGCGTAAGTAAAGTGGCGGTCCTGCTGAGGATTCTGATAGGAAATCTGGTGACAATCAGAGATCTCATGGCAGTTTTGTCAGGAGTTGATGTTAAGCCATGTGTCCTGGCTAATTTCCAGTGTGGGCAATTATATTCTGCCTCCTGCAGTTCCTCTTGTATTTCCAGATGGATATGATACTTCTCTCTTTAAAAAACACTCTGGTGTGGTGGTGCTGATACAGAATGGCTGCTGAATGGAGCTTGGCAAACCCTTTGGGGTGTTGCTGGATGAAAAATGCTGTGGCACTTATAAAATGCCTTTCATCTCAGGATCTCTATGTGCTTTACAAACCATTTCAGCCGCACCACAATATTCTCAGTTTTAGAGATGGGGAAACCAAAGCACTGAAGTGGTTTGTCTAAGGTCACACAGTGGGGCCAATGGCAGGCTCAGGACTAGAACTCTGAGCTCCTGACTCCCAGTTCTTTGTCTCCTTTCTTTTCTGTATCTTCCCTAGATAGCCCCAAAATTAACAGACAGCAAATAGCAGCCTTAAGAAAGCAAGTGGTTTTGTCAATATCTTTGACATATACTGAAACAGTGAACTTTGATACGTAGCCATGTATCAGGGAATGCAAATGACTGGACACATCGGGAGAGTTTGCATTATCTTTGCATTCGGGGTGCAGGTGCTGGGTCTGTCGCCTCAGCTTTTCTATCTTCATACACCTGTCTGGTGGCTGGGACACCACTGCTCTTTGTTTGAAGACGTGGCTTGAATGGGACAGGCTTTCAGATGGGAGAACAGTGAACTTTTGATGGATGTCTTCAAAGCTGCCGGCTGCCAAGGAGTCAGAATCTCTGAGCAACAGGCTTTTGCGAAATGGAACAGGATCTTTCTTTAAAAAATAAAAAGATGTTGCTGTGTTTGTGTAAAGACTGAACTCCTGCTGCTTTCCCGAATAGAAAGCAAGTGGCTGAAGTACAATTCCTAGTTATCTTGTATAATAAACATCATTAGAGACTCCAGGTTGTCACTGGAGCTTTTCTGAATGACCATGTGGTTAAAGTGATTAGCCCATTACCAGCAGTGCATTTGTGTGTTTAATTATTAGGGTAATGGAATAACTTGTCCATTTCAGCTCTCTGATCGCTGTGTTGTCTAATGCAAACTGAACAGTGCAGGTCTGTTAGGCTTTGATCTATACCCTGAATCCATTTCATTCTGAGTGATGCTTGTTCTCTTGGGGCTGGATTGACAAAGATGGATAGGCACTTAGTGAGATTTCCCAAAGCACGTGCGTGTGGTAGGTGACTAACTCCTATTGATTTTCAATGGCAGTCAGGTGCCTAACTGCTCTAGGCACTTTTGAAAATCCCACTAAGCCCCTATCTGCATCATTAGTTGTCTAAAGACCTTTGTAAATCTGGCCCCTGGTGCAAACGTTACCATAATAGTGCTGCTTTTTACTGCTACTGCTGATCTCTGAAGGGAGTTTCTCAGCTATTTAACAGCAGTTGTATTCAAATCCAGGCACCAGTACCATGTTTGTGAACATGTTTTTTTTTTATTATATGGAATCCTGTCCCCACTGAACTGAGACCATCAATTCATCTCTCACACGCCTTGAGACAGCCATCGTAGAGTGTCCCTTTTTTAATCTGGTCCACATTTGAGCTGGTGAACTTGCCATGGCCACTCCCTTTGGAATCAATATCCCAAGTATATTAACTAACGTCCAATAGCCTTCATATGTTAACTAAATTCTGTGTGCTTAGGACCATAACACAAACGTCCTTAACTATTGTGGGGATTTTTGCAGCACTGGTAAGGTTGTGGGGAGCCCACTTCCGCCTGATTCTAGCCCCTTTGCAGGAATGAGCTGTGGATCTGAATACCCAGAGTGTTTCCTGTCCCATGTTAACCAATCAAATTGTGCTCCACTTCTGGTTAAGCAAAAATACAGCCCAAATGACTCAGGTCTCTGCTCCGCGGCTGGTCTCCATCCTGCTTTCTAATTCGGACCTGAAGGATTTATGGTAATTAAGCTCTGGCTGAGGGCACCTTTTCCAGTTTAGCTATTGCTGAGCAGCAGCCCTTTTCCCATTATGCTGCCTGAAGTGTTGGTAGAGGCCAGTTTAGTGAAAGTTCACATGCACTGTACGGAGAGTGACACTGAGTCAGTGAGTGCAGCACGTTAGGTGGGTAGCTGTCAGTATAGGTACTGTTCTGTAGTTTTACTAGTGTTTGAGTGAATGCAGAACAATGGATAGCATTGGAGGTTGGGAGGCAAAGGGATCAAGGTGTTACTGAGTTGGTCTTAGGAACGAGTTAACATTCCAGTTTACAAATGGGTGACATGCTGTGAGCCAGATCCTGAGCTGGCGTAAATCACCATGGCTCCATTAAGGTCAGGGCAGATCTGCTGATATACCCCAACTGAGGGGACTAGTCCTTTGAGGCTCCATCATGGTGATTCATTCCTTCTGTGCCAACAGTGATGTAAATGCCAAGATGTTCTGGGATTGTAAAGAGTTTAACTTTTAGACTTTGTGGCATTCTAGCTGCTAATGACACTTAGTAGCTGGGGACAGTATAACAGCAGAGTGCGATTAACTATTACAGCTGCTGTTGGACACTCACTCTCTGAAGATGGTTCTCTTGGATCTGCCTTCCATTGGGTCCCAGGTGGTGAGGAAGGCTCCTGCCAGCTACACAAAGATAGTGGTGAAGGGCATGACGCGGGCTGAAATGATCCTGAAGGTAACTCTCAAGATTCTTTATTTTGAGTCTGCTTGACCTGGAAACTCGGAGTGTGACTGCCATGGGGCCATTTCTTTGGAACCCGACGTTACCGAGAATACATGCGCGTATGTGCACATTGGTATGGTGTGGTTGGCGTTTCCAGGACATCAGGGAGTTGGGCACTCAAATCCCATTGACTTACAATAGGGTTTGGGATCCTAATTCCCTATGGCACCTTCAAAAATCCCTCCCCATATGCTTCAGAGCAAATGCTACCGCTAAAATTACTTGGAGACTTTCACGCGTAGCTGGTTGGCGAGAGCCAAGTGGGGTGGTGGCACCTGTTTGCTGTCTAGCAGGAGAGCCAGTCCAGACACAGCTCCATTACCTTGTTGAGTGGGGTCCTCTTTCGCTTTTTGAAGCCCGTGACTGTAAAATGACCCAAGAACAATTTTTGTCATACTATAAATGAACAATTGATGTGAAAACACCAGAGCTTGTTGTATCCTTGGAGTAATATATCAGATTTGAGGCTGAACTAATACCAAGGGCTGGCACAGCAGTGCTGAAGGTCATGACCTCCCATATCTCCTGTGGATGGTGCTGTCTTCTGTTTGTTAACAAAATAGTGCAGATGGTTTTGTGTGCGAGAATCCGTGGGAGCTGGGATCAGTTATAATATCCAAGCTAAGCTAACACAACAATGAGAGTCTAATTTAAACTAGGGAAGAGGAAAGTGAGTGGATTCAGTTTTAAGGCAGTCGCTTTGTCCTCAGCCCTGTGCACTTCGGTGCTGCCTGCTGGCTCAGAGAATTGGTTTGTTCGACACATGCTTGCCAGGCTAAGGGCATGGTAGGAGTTTTAAATCTGAATTTCCTTTCTTGTCAGAGTCACATGGGACAGTAAAGACTAGAAAGTTTAAAACAATAGTATTGAATTCAGAAAACAATTGAACCAAAAGAAAAGAAAAGACTACTAGTTACTGTATGACAGCGACACCGCACGTAGAGGCCCCAGCTGAGATCAAGGCTCCATTGTGCGACCACAGGACCGTAGTAAAAGCAAATCCCTTCCCCAAAGAGCTTATGCTCTAGATAGACAAAACAAAAGGTTTTTATCCCCCCTTATCATACTGGCGTGGTCAGTCACGCTGTGAAGCCAGTGCAAGTGGTGAGACACTTGTATTGACGTTGCAGCAGATCCGCAGATCCTCTGGGCAATGCAGGATAGCAGTGCAACTATTCATGTAATGCAGAGACCTTGCATTAGTCGCAGGTCTGCTTTTCAGACAGCACAGACTGTCAGTGCTAGTGTGTAAAAATACTTTTGCTGACGCTGAGGGTGTCCTTTAGTGCCAGTGGAACCTTTAGCTATTCTCCCTCTAGTCAATATTTTCTTTACCATATTTCATACCACCACGCTCACCAGAGTCCCGCTGTGAGCCCACAGTCCCGGTAATAAACTGGTGACCGGACTAATTGGTTGGCTTATGCACCCAAAACAATCCAATCGTCAGTGGTTCCTGTTCTTTTTTTATTAATCAGTCTCCTCACATCCACGAACCTGGCATCTGTGCTCGGGCACTTAACTTGTAAGTGGTGTTGATGTGTTGGAGTGCTGTGAGGGAGTTTGCACTCCTCTCCTACTGGGACTTCTTATGGAGAAGTGTTGCATACAGATATGTCCAGAGAGCCTTGTCAGAGATAGAGGGGCCATTAATGTCAGTAATGTAATAACATGCTCTGGTGTGGAGTGACTCTGGGTACTCAGAGACCATGGGGTTAAATGTCAGATGCCTTCGAACAACCCACCAATGCTGATATCCGTGGCTCACTTCATGGTATGTAAAGCAACAGTAGCCTGGTCAACTAATAGAATTGGGCAAACCTTCCAAAACCATGAGAAACTAGTCTGCTTCAGGCACCAATCCCGACCAGGAACATGAACCTGACCCGGCTTTTGAGTGAAACCTTCTTTTTCCCCCTCAGATGGTTTCACTGGAGATTTGGTAGCTTTGGGACAATGCAGCTCAGGAGGTGAACTCGTTAGCTGAAATCGCCCCAAAGCCAGTGTGGAGTTTCCCCACAGTTCTGCTCGCTGATCCCAATCCATGGGGGTGCCACTGTCCCCATGTTGACCCTAATCGTTGTCTCAAGTAGCTTCCTCAGGCAGCCTAGCTCTGAAATGGAGTGACAAGCAGGCCCTTGGTGTGAAGCAGTGACCCTAAACTGTGCTTTCCTGGGGAGATGAATGATGGAGACGTAATCTTCTCCTGCTACCCCGACGGGATACTGTGTCTGCTCTGTACAGTGGAAAGGGAGCTTGGGTAATAAGCAATTCAGGTTAGGGTTGAGGCTCATTGATGGGGCAGCAAGGGGGAACTCTGGGCTCCCACTGTGCACATGCTGCCTGTCCTGAGCAGAGGATGTCAGCTGGGGCTTTTCACCAGTGCCACGTTCATGGCTCTTCTCCCGGTGGTATTGAAGAGACTCATGCTTCCCAGGTTAATAAAATGAAATTTCGAACCCCACCCCCAGTGCCTGCCAGCCCACAAGCTGGGAGGGAGAGCCCTACAACAGCTTCAACACAATACGCAGTCCCTGCAGCCTCTCGGATCTGTTCAGCTTCTGAGTAACAATTGACAGTTCATAAACGGGACCCATCACTCCTCCCTGCTCTGGGATTCATCGCTGCTTTGCTCCTACTAACTTGCTCGCACCTTTCAGTAAAAGTAAGCGTGTATGGCCTCTTTTCCGTTCTTTAGCCATTGTAGGTTCCACTGGTTTGCACAGATGAGACGAGACTGTACGCTGTTGTTCTACATGGATACCGCAAGCTACCCACAGCAGTGTCTCTGGCATGTTGCCCAGACAGTTCCATTGTAAGACAACTCTGCTTTGGGCTCTGGGTGAAAGGCCTTGGAAGTCTGGGTGGAGATTTCAGAGTAACAGCCGTGTTAGTCTGTATTCGCAAAAAGAAAAGGAGTACTTGTGGCACCTTAGAGACTAACCAATTTATTTGAGCATGAGCTTTCGTGAGCTACAGCTCACTTCATCGGATGCATCCGATGAAGTGAGCTGTAGCTCACGAAAGCTCATGCTCAAATAAATTGGTTAGTCTCTAAGGTGCCACAAGTACTCCTTTTCTTTTTGTGTGGAGATTGTTGGCAGGACAAAGCACAGGGAGTGAGCAGGAGACTGTTGTCCTGAGCCCTTCATAGCTTTGCTCTTTTAAAGCACAAAGATTTATCCTGCTGTTTAAAAAGAAGAGTTTGCCTTTACTCAGGTAAAGTTGGAGCAGGACTTTTGGCTCTTGTAAAATGTGCATCATTCCCCTCCTCTCCAGAATCCCTCTGCCTGAATCTAGTTTAAACGGTAACGGTTCTTCATCCTTTGCAGATGCCAGGTTGTGTAGGGGATAATTCAACCTAATGAATTTCAGTTGGGCTTTTAGAAGCTCCACTTACATGTCAGGAGAAACTTCTCCATCCACCATTGTTATGGCTCTTTGTATAGCTGGTTGGTGGGTTTATATGTTCATAGCTTGTGTCTGATGCCCCCCCCCCCCTTCTCTCTCTCTGCAGGTGGTTATGGCCCCTCATGAGCCACCTGTTGTGTTTGTTGACAATTACATCAAACTCCTTGCTGACTGCAGCACAGACACTTTCCAGAAGATATTAGACATGAAGGTTAGAACCAACCCAGCAGAATTTATTGTCCTCTAATAAAGTCCCCCTCTGGAGAAATCTGAATGCCTTGGCAACCGTTTCAGTAGAAATGTGTGGGGCTTCTGAAATATGAAAAGGCAATTTACAGAACAAATGCATCCTCCCTGCTCTGAAAGCCTGGAGAGCTGCTACTGATTGATGCCACTTACCCTGCTTTCCCTTTACCTACTGACTTGGGAGTTCAATCCCTGGCTTCAGGCTTAGCTTTCCTTTGTCTAGAACAGTGGGGTGGCTGTATCCTGCCCTTGCAGGGGAGGAAGAGAAGACTGAGATTTGAACCTGGGTCTGCAGTAGCTCTTTTCCGGCATCCACTGTCCAGGTTCAGTAGTGCTCTCACTGTGTATTGTAATTCCACTTTTTTTTGTTTCTTAACAGGGCCTAAAGAGAAGTGAGCAAAGCAGTATGTTGGAACTGTTCCGCCAGAGGCTTCCCACCCCTCCCTCTGGGGGAGAGAACACCAGCTCCATGTCCCTGACGGCTCCCACACCTGAGCAGGAGTCCTCCCGAATACGAAAACTGGAGAAGCTCATCAAGAAGAGACTGTAGATGGACAGAAGCAACATCTGCTGCCCCGAAGCAACTTTGGCCAGGTCTTGTGCAGGCTCCCCATTATCCTACACTTCATCACAGAAAAATAGCTGCCGAATCCATGCCACGCCCTGAGAGGCATTAACCATATTCTTCTGAATGGAGAAGCAGCATGATTTTGGCAAGGGATGAATCTTTCCAGAGCTCTGTGCCCCAGGGATAGATTAGCCGAGGGAAATCTGTCTCACTGGGGCTTCTCCAGGCCCACAGCTTGGAGGAGATGCAGTGAGTTGGAGACTGCAGGCTATGAAAATGCTTTGATTGAATTACATCCAAGGTTTGCCAGCTGCTCATACAATGCTACTTTCTCAGCGTCTAGCTGCAGTTCCCATTTGGGGTCTCCCAGTGTTGGACTCTGCCCTGAAAGTGACAAGACGACATTCCTTCCCCATCATAGAGCTGCTTGTTTCTTTAAAAATAAGATCCCCTTAAATCGCTGGCTCCTGGCCCCCAGGACTCTACTGAGCTCTTTATAAATGCCCAGGACAGGACACTGCAATGTCTCCCCTGTGCTCCGAGGGCAGGAGCGTGTGGTCAAGCTATCAGTAAAACAGCAAGGAGAACCCTCTGTGGGAAGCAAGGAGGGGGCAAAATCACTGCATTCACCGGTCAAATCACACCTTACTGTTAACAAGCCAGCAGTCTCTATTGCTTTTGCTGCTTTAAGGCCAAATTCTACATCTGCTGAAGCTGTCTTCAGCTTCTCATTATTTTCTCACGTGCACTGGGCTACCCCGCCCTCTCTAACCTACACTACACCTCTCTCCCTCCTCCACAAAGGGCTGTTCATGGAATAAGGCCTTGGAAGCCAAGCACCAAATGGTACTATCCCACCATGCTTGTGGCCGCCTGTTTCATGCCAGCTGGAGTCCAGAAGATGGGTGTGCCACTTTGGCATCATTGCTGCCCTGAAGGCAGAGCCGCTGGAAATGTTAGTTTTAATTATAGGCCTGCTGCTGCCAGGATTTCTTCACAGGATGGAACCCTCTCACTGGCTTTAAATTTAAAGGACCTGGTTCTCCTCTCGCTTACGCTGTTGCAACTTGTATTGAGTGGCTCCAGATTTGCACTGGAATATCTGAGGGGAGAATTGGGCCCCAAATCTCACAACACAGCTTGTTTTAAAGTAACCGGAGTTGCAATCCAGTTCCCATTGGAGTCGGCCACAAAATGCTCCTTGATTTCAGTAACAGCAGGATTTGGGTTGATGGATCTAAATTGTAAAGTGTTTGTGTGAAAAGTGCTCATCTTGACACATGCTTGCCTGAGAAGCCTTAACTGAGTGACACAAATCACCTCATTATCACCACTGGATTTCTTCCCAAACCCCCTGGCAATCTCTCCACCTAGTGCTAAAGGTGTGTTTCAGTCCAGGTGATGATACAAGACTACAGGGATTTTGGTGGCAGGAGAGTTCATGTGCAGCTTCCGTATTGTAATCCATGCTTTCCTACCCATTCTGCAGGGGCACATGCATGCGGTGTTTGTGTCAGGTGAGGAGTCACTGCAGCTGACTAGCAATCGTCTCAGGAGAATCGCACTCCAGGGCACTTCCAGCTTGCTTCTCATTATAGTATTGATTTGGGGCCTGCTGTAGATACAGGTTGGTTAGTGTTTGCAGCCACTGTTCAGGGATATGTAGTTCACTTGCGGGAGAGGGAGAGAACATTCCAGATCAAGTACAGATTTATTTTAACCAAACTCCACACGCACAGACCTGTGTCTAAAATTAAAAACCCTCCAGAGTTCCTGTGACACTCAGGAGTGGGGGCCACCAAATTAGAAATGTCCTTGTTGAGACTGAAAATCTGGCCTGACACTAGCTTCATGTTCATCTTTTTGTGCTGTCCTGTCCCCTCTCACTCCACCTGCTCCTTCCCATGTGCGAAGGGAGAGAGGGACACACACTCCCACACACACACCCACCCCCCCACCCCCTCTATCCTGGATTATGGCTTCCGTGCTCATAGCTGAGGAGACTGGTGGTAGCCCATGCAGTGGTGCGGGATTTGTTTCGATCCTGTTACAAGTAGGATAGAGATCTGTTAAAAACTGGATGTCATAAAACAAAAACCTGAACCAAACGCTGCTCAAATAACTGATAACGGTTGCGATATGTGCAATATTCTGCATTACTGCATTTCCTTTACTGATAGTTTACTTGATGGGCCCTAAATGAAGATAACTATTCATGTTACTGAGCATTAATACTCTCCTGTCCCTCCTCAAAAGACCTTTATTGATGTCTAGGTCTTGAACAAATCTAATATTCATGCTCCATCCCTGCCTTGTTTCCTTTGCCATCATTTGCTAATTTCCAGCATGTGGTAAGGCAAACTGCTGAAGTTCCTACCTTCTCTATATCTGGCTCATTCCCAGCATTCAGTGGTTGGGGTGACCCTGTTTCTGTCATAGGTTTTTAAAAGTGGAATCAGATATTAATGTTTTGGAAAAGGTCCCATAACTTTCCTTCACTTCCCTTTAACATTCCCCAAGTATCATTCTCATATGATTATAGGCCAGCTGCGAACAGTTCTGTTGGAATAAGAAGTTTTGCTATTATTTTTATTTTTTTTTGTATTGGCAAATAATATATTAAGCCTACATTTTCCAAAGTCATTGGTGATTTTTGGATTTCTGGCTTGAGACACCTTCAGTGGGCCTGATTTTCAGAAGTTGGATGTTTAGTGCCTTTGGAAAATCAGGCCTCTTTAAGGCGACTCGAGTCGGGCACCCAATCACTAGTCATTTTTGAAAACATAGGCTCCAGTGTTTTTCCCGTATCAGCCCCGTGTGAGTGGGACAGTAGATTCTGTGCCTGGGCTAGTAATAGTGATTTTTCCAAGACTGATAAATCAGCCTGTGTCCTAATAGTTTATGAACTGAGAGACTGATTACAGTAGAATTGGTAAATCAGCAGATAAAATCATTTGTATCTGACCAAAACTGTTAAAATAAGTACTGACACCTAAATGAAAGTTGAGATATTGTAACACCTACATTAACCTCGTCTACACGAGGAAACCTTTACAAAAAACTCTTACTATTGAAACTGGTTCGAATGGTGTGCTGGTGTTAAAATGCTGGGAGTCCTAGTGTAGACAGGTGTTGGAGGCAGCCAGACACGTACACTGGGGAGTCCTCTATCGCTAAGCATGCACCTGAAGCAGTGTTAGCAGTGGTAGGAATTTCTGTAAACTTGGCTAAAAGGGGTGACGACAAGCTCCAATTATGTGAACTTCTGAATCCTTATCAGAAAGCCTCTTGTTGGATCACACCACTTCCCCTAGGTGCTGATTATTGTTTCTGACCCTTCTGCTAGTTTCACAACCTGCATTCTCAGGGAGTGGTGTTTGCACTTCTTACTGATCAGTTTACAAAAGACAACCTAAGAAAAGAGGGTGTGTAGTCTGCCTTTCCTGCAGAACAAATAATTAAACTCAATGTGGGTTATTATTATTACCAAATGCAGTGACAAGCCATATGGGAATGCAGGTTGTTTGCATAGATTCATTATCTGCGTGCTGGACTAGTAACTTCACTTTAAACTATTTTTTTCCTCCCAATGAAAATTAGCAATAGCGTGGTCAGTGCTGTAATATACTTTGTGGGGATGAAATCTGAACTATTTCCATGTTTCTTTACCCTGGAGACTCCTAAATTGTCATTCTTTGCCATTCAGAATTCTAGAGATAAAAGGAAAGGTTAACAAAAATAATAAACAAATCAGAAGAACGTTAGAAACCCAGGTGCATTGAATTGTACCCTGTAAAGGACATGTTTGCATTTGTCTTCCTTGATTTGAAATTTTCTTCTCTTGTTCTTTGGTATTTATCAGAGTGGGCTCTTCTGAAAGTGTAAGTGTCAGCTGGCTGAGTTGTACATTTTCTGAGGATAAAGAAATTGTGTTTCTGTATAAAATACCTTTTAAAGTTTTCTGTGCAGGAAGTAATTTCTTGATGTATATTGGAATGTGACACGAAAGCCAATTAAATCATTACTAATGATCCTCTTCTAGCCTGTGTTTTGTAGCAATTTATACAGAACAAACTGGATCCGATTTGCCTTTGGGGGGAGGGAATCTGAAAGCTGTGTGTACACGTGCCCATACACACACCTGCACTGCACAGAATGCAGCCTTTGTCCTGAGGGCGTTTGCATGAAGAATTATATTCCTATCTTTGTATCCACCACCGAGTGTTACCTGATGTGTTTTAAAATCCTCTTGCGTGGTGCTCATGGTATAGTATGACACATGCTGGCCTTGTAAACTTTTACAAACCTTTCTGTATCTCATTTCTTCCCCTCTCTTAGCAGATGGAGTTTCCCTCTTATCATCTTTCCACCTCGCATATCTCTATGGCTCCAGCAAAGTGACCTTTCACAGACAGTATTTGTATTAGTAGCAGCAGAGCCAATGGGATTCTTCCCTGCCCAGCCCAGGTGGGAGGCAGTCCAGGAAAGTTAATCTTGTGTTAGTCAATAATTAGATGATGATTTGTAATGTCTCTGCTGTTTACCTTCCAGAAAAGACTTCTGGGGAACCTCCTGTTTCCATTATTAATAATGAAAAGTCGGTGACTTTTAGAATACAATAAATATTATTTTATTTTAGTCCACTTCTTTTGCTCTGAGAGTCAGTGGTTCATTTCTCTTTCCAGTACATTTCCCTTTGCTCTTCCTCCATCAAGTGATCAGCCAGAAATGTGCACCTCTTTCACCAAATTTGCAGTGATGAATGTGACTCTCTGGGTTATATCATGTGAGTTATAGTGAGTTTCTCCTAATTGCAGGTTGGGAGGGGTGACAGAGGTGTTCCCGTCAACAGGCAATTTAAGACAGGTTGGCTCTTTAACATGCTGTACTTACATGAGCTGAAATGTTTTATTTCTGGCTATATGACAAGTTGTTTGAACAAAACACATTCCTCTGTGTGTGAGTTGGTATAGGTGGGGCTGGTAGCACCACCTATTGGCTATCATTAAGGTTGCTTGACATTTCCCATTATAAGACCCTGTTTTCTATTCCTTATACCTTTGCCAAATCCTAACTGTTTGGGCTGAAATTTTTCATGCCAGGTGTCTGTCTCATCATCGCTCTGCTGTAAGCAAATGTCTATGAAACCCAGCAAAGTGTCCTGTATCTCTCTAGAGCTGTTCCCAATAAAGGATGACAGCCTACCACTGCTAGTAGTTACTCCATTAGCTCTGTCAGGTGGATCTAAAGGTTCCAACCTTACTGACGACCCATGTGGTGTTGATATAATGCTTCATAATGGATTTTCTGTTTCTTCAGTTTGCTTTTTTAAAAATCTAGGAAGTTACACACCAAAAAACTATGTTAAAATAACATGAAGGTTGCAAAGTCAAGCTCTCAAAAGTTAGGAAATGCCAGGACTAATTCTTTTTCTGTGCAACCTTAATTCAGCACCCTTGTGTGTGTGTGCAATATGATACAATCTTTAATTCCGTGATCCCTTACTATTTTTTCCAGAGACGACCTTAATTCTGGCGTTTCCTAACTTTTGAGTTCTTGACTTTGCAACCTTAATAATGTTCTTTGTATGTAGTTGTATGTGCAATGTTGTGGTAGCCATTGGCTTTTATTAATAAAAGCATGCACTGCAGAACGTCAGCTGCAATCCTCCCGGTATGGATATTATATATTTTCCAAGACAGGCTTGCCCGAATTCAGGTAGTACAAGATGAACATGTTTTAGTGTTCTGTTGGTTGATTTGTTAGCTCATCAGGCTGCAAATAAAAAATCCCTTTCCTGTTTGTGTTGATTTTCTTCTGTCCAAACCACCATGAAACCCATTTTCTAACGCTGCAAAGTGATCTGCGCTGACATTGATGAATATGTCACTGAGTTCAGTTACAGCACGAGAGGACGTGGACTGGTTCATTGTTTTGACTCTGTCTTGTCTTGTGTTGAGATGTTCTTGCACTGGGTCACCTTGTAGGCTCTCAGCAGGTTGTGCATCTCGTGACCTTGTTAAAAGGGCCATTTTCTTGGGGATCTTTTCTTCTGGAGTGCCCAGGAGGATACAGTTAATAAAAGGAGCAGTAATTATCATTCAGGGCAGGAAGTAGTGAAATGGAAAATATAGCAAACATTTCTGTTAATCTCACCAAACCCTTTGCTTATTTTCAGCTTTATTGCCAACAGAGCTCAGTTTCCTGCCTGCTGGTAACGCTTAGCACGTACAGAGCGCTTCACAAATGTTAACTGAGCTTCCCAAGCACCTCTTGAGGTAGGTGAATGTTATGTCAATTTTACAGAGGGGGAAGGAGAGGTACCAAAATCTTGTGACCTGTTCAAGACCACCCAGTGAGTCAGTATAACATAGAGGAGTTTGTGGCTCCTGGCTCCGTGCTGAGATGTCACTAGACCACAGTGCTTTCTTCATGTTGGTTAAAAAGGGGCCATATTAGGCAGCAAACAGAAGTGAACCTGTTGGGTGCCGTGAGGAACTAGATCCAATTGCTAAGGGGAAGAGTGAGCCACCTGCCAGAATCCCAGCTGCTACCAGCAACTGAGAGTGGAAGAGGAGTGCATCCTCCAACACAGGGTTTAACGTGTTTGGAAAGGTGCTCCGACACAGCAATGATTCTGTGCTGTGCAGCAGAGGGAACTGCTGGAAACTGATCAGGACTTCTAATAACCAGAGTTACATGCAGTTGATGTTCATGAATTTAGTCTGCATCCCAGTGAAACAAACATTTATAGAGCACATATTAAATCACCTGCCTTGTAGTTTAACTGAGTGTGATTCAAGCACCTTATGTTTTCACAGACCATGCTGGGGTGAGAAGCCTGGAATTTCCCATTGTTTGGAAATGATTTTTTCATCATTATCAAATAACTCAGATTGCTCCTGTTGTGTTTTCTCTCTCATTGATTTCTCCTCTGGACCAACATCAGTGTAGCTATTGTGTGATGACTGATTAAGCTCAGAAAGCTGGGCCTGTGTGGAAAGTCCCCTGTGGAACAAGGGTCCTGATAAATTACTTGTATAATGGATGCATGCAGGCATCAGTGGAGGCAAATGAGATGGGCAAACAAGCTGTTACTTACACACACTGGCAAAGATTTTCAAAAGACTAGTGATTTTGGGTGCCCACCTTGAGATGCCTTAAAGGGGCCAGCCAGGCTTTCAGGAGGGGCTGAGAGTGTGGGCTCCTTTAAGGGATCTCACAATGGGCATCTAAAATCACTAGTCACTTTTGAAAATTAATTTCCCTCCCATCTTACATGGAGTGACAGGAACATTTGTGACCCACACTGGAATTGCACACTGCACCCACGGTCTCACAAACCTCTTCCTCTTTGGTTGAAGTTGAGCAGTAACTTGGTGCTGTGTCCCATCAGCTCTCAGTGCTGGGCTGGGTCAGCCCTTGGATGGGAAACGTTCAAAGACAACCAAGGCACTTGATGAAGGAGGGGATAGTGATTCAGGAGACGTGCTCTGAATCAGTCCTGAAGCCAGACCCCATATACCACTTTTGTGTCTTTCAGATGAGGGGTAAAACCTAGAACTTGGTGACTTGTAGTTATTAAAGTTCCCATGACACTTTTCATAAGAGAGGGTTCTTTAACTTGCATTATTAGTTGGGTTTGATGTTCTTTACAGTCTGTTCTAAGTTAGAACGTAACATTGCTGTGCACTGTCTAACAGTTGCCACATTGCAGTGGTAGGTGAATGGTCCCTGAATGCAGCTTGTGGAAGTGCTTTGGGATTCTTCAGGGTAAAAGGTGCAATATGAACATGAGAGACTCTTGCTCCAGGCTGTCAAATCAGGTTTAGCATTTGATTTAGTGGACTTCAGTAAAGAGAAGGCAATAAACACAGGACACTGAACTCTTTGGCTTTCTGCAAGGAGTGAAAGCTTTTGGGACCATGACACTGGTGCTTTTACTACAGCTGTACAGAGAGGAGCGATCTGGTGTGTTCCTGCCTCATCTCCAGTTTAGCTCTTTATGGAAGTGTTGGCCTCTGCTGAATGGACCAAAGTTCTAAATGAAATAAATCCATCATCTTTCGGCAGTTTTAGCATGTTGTAAATTCAGACTTCTTGATAGTGGAAATCTAGCTTCCCCCCACTGCACCCCCATTACATTTCTCTAACTACATTATCAGCTGAGTGGCCTCTGATCTGAGGAGCTTGGTGGCAACTCCGAAATAATAATCGTGTTAGCTTGGACATGGCTCCTTGAGCCTTTCGGGGCCTCTCATTTCATAAAGGGTTTTTGATGGCAGATTTGGAAGTTAAAGGTGATCTGCTTTCCCAGTGTTAGAGAGACCAAAATGTCCGGCCTTGGGTGTATTTAAAACAAAAGCAACAAACCACCTGTCCAGCACTTTTGCTCTGACTCCGCTGATTTGATTCAGGTTTTTAATGTACTTTTTTTAAATCCACATTTTTCAGTGAAGACAAACAACCCAATAGCATTTCTTCAAAGGAATGTAAATTCCTTTAGGAATAAGTATCCGGAGTTCCCAGCAGTACATAGCTGCAAACCACAGACGCCTCTGGCTGAAGGCTCTGTTCTGGTTTTAATTTGGGGGTAGCAAAGGAATTCTTTTGAAGGGTTTGGGTTCACTTGTGCTGGGCCCATCAGGCTAGATTGTGTGTTACTGTACAGCAATGTGTTTGCTTTGGCTGCCAGCAAAGATTTTCTTTCCCCTAGAGGAGTCTTCCCCATCAAATCTGATGATGCTGCATGATTATTTAATTAGGATTTTCCAAAAGCCATTCCATTAGCCTTCCTAGTACTACAGGAATCTGGAGACCTTTCCCTCTGATCCTCTGCACCCCCATCAACTCTGCCTCAGTAGCAGTGGCCATTCAGAAATTCAATTAACCAGCCAAGTGCTATTTATATGGGGCAAAATCATAAGTGGAAGTTTGCCTTGGAAAGGACTATGGCCTATACACAAAGTTGCATCGCTTTAATAAAAAGTGTGCCTTTAAACTGAATTAGTGCAACTTTGGTGTGGAGTCACTCATATCAGTTTAAACCTGGTTTATAGTGGTGTAGCCTGCCCTTGTAAATTTACAAGGGCAGGCTAAGCTGCTAGACAAAATGTATTTAAGACAATATAAGTGTGCGCCTAGAGGGGTTTGCCCCAGATTAACTAAATCATTTTTAAATAGCATCTTTAAGGCCTGGCCTACACCTAAAACTTTGGGTCGACCTAGTTGTATCACTCGGCTTGTAAAATTTTCACACCCTGAGCTCCATAGTTAGGTTGACCTAACGCCCTGCTGTACATGGAAGGATTCCATCGACCTAGCTATCTTCTCCCAGAGAGGTAAATTAACTACACTGAGAGAAAAAACCTTCTGTCAGTGTAGGAAGCGTCTACACCATTGTGCTGGTGCAACTTCTGTGTGCAGGCAAAGCCCTACTGGGCCTTGATCCCACAAACCCTTAACACGAGTGCCTAACATCATGTGTGTGACTCCAGTGGGACTACTCCCAGGAGTAAAGTTAAGCATGTTCAGAAGAGTTTGCAGGACAGCAGCCTGAATAAGGAGCTCAGGTTTTAGGCTCTGGGAACGCGCACTGCTGGCTGCTCTGAATAAACACAGGGACATTGCCAGAGGATCTCGGAGGTTGCTGAAATTAAAGGAAATCATATCCACTTGACTCCTTATAAATAAACACCCACCCACCCCCTGGGCTCTGACTGAATTATGTAGCCACACCTTTTCCCCGGCAATTCTAGATGGAGTAACAGCACAGCCATATTTTCCCCCTCCCTCCCAAGCAGTGACAATCAGGTGCTCAGAAAGCTCTGACTTTGACCATGGCTGCTTAGAACTCCTCCCGTGTGTGCTAGGGCAGGGGAAATGTAAATCTAGCTCAGGGTTTGCTGCTCTGAACTACCTTGGCAGGGCCGTTTCATGTTCCATGTGGCTGCGTTTTTCATGTTTCTTCTGTGGTCGTTGAGATTTTTCTCCAGGGTGAATATAAACCGTTTAAAGCTGGAAGGAGGGTCTAGGGCAGCAGCCTGTCTTCAGACCACCTCTGGAGTACAGTACACACGTGCCCTAGCTAGGTACCAAGCCTCTGTTTTACGATCTGCCTTTGAGTTTAAAAAATGCAGTGACACCAAAGATAAATAATCCCTCAGCAGTTATATTTCACACTTGCACATGGTTTCAGTAAATAGGCTGCTCCCCTGGAGTCACAAGATCTGAAATATATAGCCAAATGAGTGCTCGGCTGTTTGCGTTAATAACTAAACCTACTTCCAAGTTGATAAAATCAGGGGAGTGACTTTGTACAGGGACAACGTGGAAGAGTGTCACTCCCAGGTTCAAAACTGTGACTCAGCCCTCTCTTGGGGTGTGCAGGATGTACAGTCATGCACTGTGGGACTGGACAGGGGTGAATTTGCGTTAAATGAGGGGATGTGAAGATGTTTACACCATAAATTATGCAGGTTGCATTTGGCCCAATTTGAAACCGTTGGAGGCAGGGAGTGCTGGCTGCTGGAATGTGACTACAGTGAAGTAGGGGCCACTAGCCCTTTGGGTCCCCAGTAGGCCAGTGTAGGAAAATCCATTTGTTTCCTCCTCTGAGGGAGACCGCAGGCAGATAAATAACGTCCTGGATTAACAGTACCTTTGTTCAGGCAGGCAGAAGGGTTAGTGTCAAGCTCTGGAAGGACGGGCAAGGCTGTGACCCTGATGGCTGCCTGGCTTGTGTAGACAGGAACAGCACTAGATCTTACTCGTCTTCATAACAAAAGCCAGGACAGACTCATGGAGTGGTACTGATGGGCAGCTGCATCAGCACAGGATCTCCACTTCCACTATTGTACGGATTTGCTGTCTCTCTCAGCTCAGCCCTCTAGAAGCACTGACCCAGTGACTGGTGGGTGGAGATGCTCTGGGTGAAATTCTGGCTCCGTTGAAGTCACTGGGAGCTTTGCCATTGACTTCGGTGGGGCCAGGGTTTCACCCCTTATTCCTAAAGTCCAGTCAAGCAGAATTCCTTGCAAATTTAATAACATATAACAATCTGAGAGTCACAGACCAGAGTGGTGTCTTAGCTCAGCTGGAGTGGGACAGAGGCGAGCTGGGTGCTACAGAGCAGTACGTGTGAGTCTCGACCACTGGTCTGCTGGGTAACCTAGGGCAAGTGACTCTGCCGTCCGTGCCTTTGTTTCCCTACCTGTGAAAGGGTGGTAATGCCACTTCCCTGCTGTTGTGAGGCTTAAAGTAGGTTTGTGACCTGCTCTGAGAACCTTACCTGCAAGGCGCTAGGGAAGGGAGAGCGCTGTTTAGCCCATAATAGGGCCCCATCAATAACTGGCATTTTGTCACCGGAGCCACGTAAAGCAGAGACGAAGCAGGCTCTCGCTGTAGGACCGAAACAACCAGAACCTCAGGGCTGGGTGAGAACCCCCCTGCCCCAGTGCTGGCGTGCTCTGGAGCCTGCGTGCGGCGTCTGGGGATTTCAGAGGGGCAGGGTCCCCCGCCCCCTTCCCAGGCTGGTGCCCCGGCCCCGGGCGGCCCCCTCCTTACAGCGGGACGGGGCGGAGGGGTGGGACTCCCGGGCCCCGCCCGCTCCAATCCCCGCGCCCGGGGGCGGGCCCTGCTGCCCAGGAGCCGGCGGCCCGGGAGCGTGGCCAGTGCTGCCGGGCCGGGCCATGGTGGGGACGCTGGCGCTGCCCGAGGGGCCCGAGCCGCTGGACAGGAAGCGGCGCGGCGAGCGGGTGCTGGACAGCCCCGACTCCGGCCTGCCGCCCAGCCCCAGCCACTGGCTGCTGGCCGCCGGCCCCGAGCGCGCTGCGGCCCCCGGGCTGCCCGAGCCGGACGCCGCGGGCCAGGCGCCGCCGGTGAGTATTGCACGGTCCGGGGCAGTGCCGCTCGGGGCGCTGGGCGTGCACTGAGTTGGGGGTGGCTGCCAGGGGGCGCATGGGTACGCGCACGGCGCAGGGACCCGGGGCTGCCAGGGGGCGCATGGCTGCGTGCACAGGGCAGCGGGACTCGGGGCTGCCCGGGCAGGCATCTTTGGTGGGGGTCGCCGAGGGGCGCCGGGGTTGTGCTGGGGGTGCTAGGTTCGGGCTGTGGAAGTTTCCCTTCCGGATGATCGTGCATCCCCAGCAGGGCTCGTCCCTGCTTCACCCTTCGCAGTGGCTGCACCTCCCGGTGTGACCGAACGTGGGTGGGGGCAGCACAAAAAGTGGCTGGCTCTGGGGATCCCTGTGCGCACCCCTTCCCCCCTCCGCCTGTCCCCTCTCCGCAAAGATGCGGGTCCTACCTGCGGAGCGATGCAATTCTTTGGCTCTCCTGCTCGGCAGAGTAGACAGAATCACAGCCGAGCTCACAAATCCTCTTGTGTCTCGTCTGCTTGTGGTGTGCAGAGATGCCCTCGGCCAGTTCTCTCCCCTCTGGCTGGCGGCGCAGCAGCTGCTGGAAAGCGTGATCCCTTTGCTGACAAGTCAGCGCCTCTCCGCAGAACGGTTTGCGCATTTTTTGGTAACGTCTCCCTAAGCCAGGGGGCAGGTGTCTGCCATGAATAAATTGTAAAGGAAAGGCTGGGTTGTTTAGCTGGCTGTAGATTGTTTTTATTTAGATTTTCGTCTCAAATCACACAAGACGGCATCCATCCAAGCCTTGAGCATACATTTAAAAACCCAGTCGCATCAGCGTTACAGTTAGAACTGGTACAGATTTTCACCTGGAAGAATGCACCTGGACAAGAGAGCGGTCGAAAACAACTGACCTGACTTCCCCTCCCCTTCACTCAGAACTGCTGCTGCGTTACTGTTTAATTTATCTGTGCAGGGGCTGTACCCACAAAGTGCCCAGCACACTCTTGGCATGATGGAAGTACAGACATCAGTAACAGTGGCGGGTGGCAGAACTGTAGAATCATGAAACTGAGTTATTCATTTACAAAACCTCCCAGCTTTCTGCCTGTGACAGGAATTCCATACGGCCTGTCACTCTTGCACTCAGACTGTCTGGAGTTGTTTTCCACCAGGCCTTTTTAAAGGTCTGTCACACGCTCGGGTCTTGCCGGAGTGAAAGCCGCAAAGTGGCATCAGCAGGATAGTGCCCTTAGAATACCAGCCTGGGCTCTGGGGGCTGAATTCTGGGGGCTGATTTTTTTTCAAAGGTGCTGAGTACCCGCATCTCACTAATTTCCCTTGGAGTTTGGGGTGCTCAGTACCTCTGAAAATCAGGCCTTTTATTGTAGACAACGGATACCTCACTGGCTTACCTAGATCAAAGATGTATTTGTTAAGATGGGAAAAGGGAGAACAGCTTAGACATGCCAAAGATCAAACAATAAGATTCTCGTAACGTCCAGGGGTCTTAAAGGAGCATTTCCAAAGCTGTGTTAAAGAAAAGCAGAATTCGCCTGCTTAGAGGTGCTGTGCTCGCCTCAGCATGTGACCGTGCTCCTCCTTCCCAGCTGGGGGGCCTTGGCAGAAGGGAAAGCGTCTCACAGTTCATATGGTCCCTTAAGGGACCAGACGTGCGACTTCTTCATTTCATTCCTGAGAAACCCCAAGCTAGAAAGAGTTCCCCCTTTCTTGAAGTGCAAGTACATACTGGATGCAGCTGAGCTTGGGAAATAGGAAGCTGGGAAGGCTCTTCAGAAGTTCATGCAATTTAATAACCCATGAAGGTTTCTGTTGCAATTTATGTACAGAATTGATGGATGAATCCAGTGCTGAGAGGTTTCATATACACTTTTCAAAATATTAATGATAAAAAAAACCCAAACATAAATCCCCGAAGCAGTGACACCATACTATCCATGGAGGATGTACTGACTCCAGCCCCTCATAGTGGGGAAGGACCTTCTCTGTATGAATGCCCCAGAAGTACCAGGCAAACCTATTGTGTAAATCCGTGGGTCTCCATGGAAGCCCATGGAACTGTCAGTCATTTACAGATATGTCTGTTTTGGGTAATGTTAACCTTGTCCTTGACTTAGGGGGTGACTAAATAAACATCCCCTCTTGGGATTGTACCGAATTGCTATATTAAAGGCGCTCTCTTTGCACTTTTGCAGAATGCTGTGTTCTCCCCCAACCCTCTGCTCTCCAGCTGCCCTGCGAGGTTATGCCCTTTATCCTTTGGCGAAGGAGTTGAGTTTGACCCTCTGCCACCAAAGGAAATAAGGTAAATACAGTGTTACAATCAGTTAGTGTTTAAACTTCCCCTTCTCAGGGGCATAGGAAGCAGTAAAGGTTTAACAGAGGTACTGTGCAAAGGAGCAATAGCATTTATCAATTTGTGCCCGAGATTCAAGCTCAGTTCCACCCAGCCAGTACATTCCTCCACTTCTGCCTTCAACCAGCCCTTTGCAAAGGAATGTTCTGTTTCCTTTAACCACCTCCTAGAAGAATTTTCAAGGGAAGGCTTCCCGTGTCTCTTTATTATGCTTCTTAGTTCATTGTACAGCTGCTAAATCTTGGGTTCTGTTTAATCACTTGAAAGGTAATCAGGAGCAAAGATCTTCAAAGGGAGTAGCTTTCTAAAGGGTTGTTTTATTAGCAGAAAGGAATTCCACTTTCTTAAGCTGATGGTTTTATAGCAGAAGGTTCTAACTTATCAGCAAGAGGTAATCCTGTGAACTGGAGGGAAAAACTAATATTTTGAGATGTGGAATTTTCTTAATACACTGCCTTAGTTCATAGCATGTGAATTGTTCCTTTGGACATAATTTTGCAGTAAAAAGGAACAAAGTTTCCCTTTCTATAGGCATAAGTAGAACAATTGTATCGCTCAAACAGCATGCTGATAGAGGATTTAAAAAATTTTCACTAGTGTTGACAAAGGACCCAATCCTGAGGTTGGAATTGATGCTTGGTACCATGCAGGATCAGGCCTGGTGTGTAGCAGAGGGGGAAAATCTTTTTCGGTACACACAGTCTTCAAGTCCCATCTCATATGACAAACCCAGACATTCCTGATATTAATTTTCACATCAGAAATGCTCAATACACTAGCTGTATTATTTTCTGCCAGTCGAGTCCATGGTGGGTTTTCTCATGGAAACAAGTGGGTATAATTGCATTTGCCTTGGCTGATGACCCCAAGGATGTGGAAGGATAAAGAACTCCCACAAGACCCGTGATGGATAAGAATACAGAAAACAGCATCTGCTTCCATGGAAGCTCCAAGGGGTCGACAATTATGAAAATCAGGCCACAGGGAGTCTAAATATGGATCTAGGTGCCTGGCTGTGCTGCCAGAGTCTGAAAATGGTTGTCTAGGCCCCACCAGGCTAAGAAGATGGTTACACTGATGGCATTTCTGGAAATTCCAATAGAAAAGGAGATCCTGCCTAGAGATTGTGCTTGGACAAATAATGAAAACGCCAGGTGTGCTACAAACAGAAGGTGGTTTTCTTCTTCCCCTAAATGGAAATAGATATCAATGGGAGGATGTGTATATTTTAAATAAAAAAAGCCTTTGGACTAGGAATCCTAGTGTTTATCCGGCACTTTTCATCCATGGATCTCAAAGCACGTGACAAAGGAGATCAGGATTGTCAGCCCCATTTTACAGATGAGGAAACTGAGGCCCGGAGAGAGGAAGTGGCTAGCCTGAGGTCATATTGCAGAGCTGGGAATGGAACCCATCGAGTTCTAGTTCAGTGCCCTAGCTAGGAGATCACCCTGCCTCCCGTAGTGTCTTTGGCTAGCTACATCTCCCAGTGAGCACTGGCTGCTGGAGCAAAGTGAGATTCACACTAGGGTCTCTCTTCTGTGTTTCAGGTACACCTCCTCAGTGAAGTATGACTCAGACAAGCACTTCATCGATGATGTCTATATGCCGGTGGGGTTAGGTGTTTCCTCGTGCAGCCAAACGGTCGTCTGCATCCCTGATTGCACCTGGCGCAGTTACAAAGTCGAGGTCCACTTTGAGCCTCGGAACAAGCCTCTGCGTTTCACCAGCACCACCATTGTCTACCCAAAACACACCAAAACTGTGTACACCACCACTCTGGATTACAACTGCAGGAAGTCCATGCGGCGGTTCTTGTCCAGCATAGAGCTGGAGTCTGCAGAATACCCTGGGAACGATTACCTCCTGGATGGCTGCTGACTGACATCTGCCTCTCTTGCTATGATCCATCCTAGTCCCTTTCTACTGTACTGTACTAACTCTCCACTAGCTAAAGTGGGTAAAAAAAACCCTAATTGCCCAGTCACTCTAAGGGAAACTTACCTGTCGCTACCTCTGTCCTAGCTCATAAATTCAAAATGGCCTGCATTTAATTTTCTATGGGAATTTAGCTTTTCGAGATATCAGTTTATCCTCCTTTAGAGCTGCTGATTTCCTTCCCTGCTCCCACATTGCAGTATTAAGGTGAAAATAAGGGAAATGTTTCCAAAGAGGAAAAGTTAATTGCTCTTTCACAGATAAGGGAGAGTCTGGGACAGTGGAAAAATGTAAGATTCTTCATGCTGATGTGTAAAACCAATGACAATTCTCTTGCTGCAGAAAATTTAGCAGATAATTCAGCGACTTGTAAACAGAGAGCCATAATTAATGTCAGCTTTGGTCACAGGACCTTGATAAAGCAGAAAGTGCTGACATCCTTTGGCATAGGCTAGCTGATGGGAAATCCAGAATTTTGTATTTAAACAGATGTTTTTTAATCTCATTCATGCCTGTTTTTAAAGATGTTCCTTTAAGGCGGGGGGGGGGGGAGGAGGTTTGATTAGAGCAAGAGTTAAATTGCATTTGGGTAGGCATAGAAGGAACTGGGTTATCTTTCTTCAGGCTCCCCTAATCTTACAGAAGATCTTGTATACTTTTCAGTTAGTTAACCCAGCCTCAAACTTGTGCAACTATTTGTCAGTGCAGCAGATACTAGAATTTGCAGGCACTGTACTGTAACGACTATTACGCAGAAAATTATCTCTGAGGGGTAATTAATTTTGGAAATCCAAGTGTAGACATCCGCTAGTTTCAAACCACTATGTAATGCTGGCACTGTTTCTCACTCAAGGGGAGCTGCAACAGTGGAAAAATGTTAGGAAATCCACAGGGTGGAAGTCATAAGGTGGAAGCAGAAACCTGGGAATCCAGCAGCATCACCTAGGGGTATGTGGGAGTGACTTGCCAAGGAAGGCATTGCAACAAAGGGAATGCAAAACTGTCAACTGGCTAGATCCACAGCTATGTCTGTGCTTTCCCTGTTGGACTTCACAAAGATCATTATTCTGTCTAAGTTTTCGATCTGATGGTGTTGATGATTCCACTGGGGCAAGGGAGGTCTTCGATACCCGGAGCTTCCTGAGTAGCCCTGCAGTAACAAATCAGAGTGCATTTCAACTGGAGATCACTGGGGGTTGGGGAGTGGGCAGGAGAGAGGTGGTGAGAATAATCACTTCAGAATAACCTGCACCTTAACATTGTCTTTGTCTATCATGCACTTTGACCAACCAGAACATGTGGCTTTCTAAATCTCCAGAATTTTTGTTTCTTTGTTGAAAGAGAGGAGAGCAGCATGGAAAGTGGGTGCTTTTGAAGATGTGGCTTATACTCTTTGTTGGTGTAGTACCGGTATTGTGGATGTTCCATAGAAGCTGGCTCTTGTCTTTTTTTATATATATCTCCCCAAACTCACATGGGACAAAATTCATCCCCTATAGAGCAACAGCCCAAGACCACCTCTCAAAAGGGGACTTATGCAGGGCATAGGGACAAGGGAAAATGTCATCAGTGGAGAGTGAGGAATGTAGAATGTGTTCTAGCTGGAGATTATTATTGGGGCTGCAGTAAAATAGATCCGGCAGGTGTTACAAATGGCCTGTGTAGAGGTATATTCTGCAATGTGGTACTAGTGTGAGCTGAAATGATTCAAGAGACTGAAAGTGTAATGGAAGAGGGGATTTGTTGGGTTTTTTTGTACCTGTTTATTCCCTTGAATCAGTAGTTTCTTTGTTTCCTGCCCACAAACCCAGATGTGCTAAAACATTTCCAAGGGAGACTTGGAATGCTGAGTTTAAATAGCCATCCCCATAAGAGACTATGGGTCCTGGAATTCTGACAAGACCTTTGACCCCACTGAAACTATTGGAACTGCCTGGGATGTGAATCAGGGCCAGAACTACCAACATGAGTAGCATAGCGTAGTACCAATGCATTGAATCTAGTCTGTACTATTTAAGAAATGCTCATTACATTCCCACTAAGACCATTCCTTAACGTTTGCCAGAAGTGCACTTACGACAGGGCATAAGCCACCCTCTGTGTGTAGGGGTTTCAAACATAACTTCTCTGTTGGACAGGTTATTCCATTATTGCTAGTTTGTACTTTCCTCCTGCCACTGTAGGAGACACGATACTGCACTAGAATGGATGCCTGGTTTACTCCACTATCACTTTTCCCCTGAGTTCATTACAAGATTTTGGAGAGAAGTTTTATTTTAAAATTGTAACCATGACCTGTTCCAAGTTAAATTAGAAATAACTCTTACACTATGGTCTAGGACACAACACATGCTTTAAAAACACAGATTTATTGATGTTCCTCTTTAAAAAGATGGTAACTGATAGAAGATGCTTTTTAAAAAATTCAGGTTACTATATAGCAACACCTTGGTTCTCACTGTGCAAGATCCAATATGTTCTGCTCTCTGTGACATGATTCCTCCCCCAAAAAAACAAAGTTTCAATTTGCTTTTTCTCATTTAACTAGTAATAAATTATATGAAAACCATAATTGTAGGGAAGTCTCTTTTTAATTCAAGCCTTATTGGTGGTTGTTTGGTCTTGAATGCAAACTAGAGTCACAAATGGCTGGTTCATCTCTACTGCGTTAACTCTGGCTGGCTGGGAGTTATTACTGAAATTAGTGGGTAAGTACTATGTGGAAGAGTTAGATATCATTTATTACATGATTCACTGAGAACTAAAGACTTAATATATTCAACTGATCTTAGATCTTCTTTTTCTTTTATCAGACTTGATTGTTGCTACATTCTCTAATAAGCCATATCAAGTATAAAATTCCCTATAAAAATATAATACAAATGCTATGGCTTCATGAGTTTAGTAAGACACTTGAAGTGCTTTTAAGACCATTGGAAATCCTCTCCACGGCATGTATTTCACATCTGGTACCATTTTATTCCTAATGAGCTAGTTCTGGTTTCTGATATGTATTTTGGCACATACTGCAAACAAAGCAGTTGTTGTTTTCAAATGAACTGAGTATTTAAACAGACAAAACTCTCTTTTGATTGTGGATTTAAAAGTGGGGGGGAGAGTTCAGGTGCTCAGATGCCACAGTGATGGGCACGGTATATAAAAAGTTACTAGAATTTATTATATATTAAAAAATTTTTTTTTGATTTGTGACAAGCTGTTCTTGTCAGAGAACTTATGTGTCTGGATGCCTACTGTCTTGTTAAATGCTTCTGAATTTCCAGGCTTATGGATTTTATTTTTAATATCAATAGAAGGGTAGGAATTGATGCAACAAAATACCAATTCTTTAATTCCTAATAGAGTTTTTTGTTTACTTTTTTTGCTGCTCATTTGTCCACCCCTTTGCAAAAGCACTTGGTTTTCAAATAATGACGTTGGAATCTAGTCTTGAAACAGAATATATTTATAAAGAACCAACCTGCCATTGCAAAAGTGCCAGTGGCATGCAGCCAATTAAAGGCAATAGGATTAGAAGATCATTCAGTGATAAAATATTACAGAAAACAGAGGAGTCCTATGCATATAAGACAATAGTTGTTAGAAAAGACCAATGCATACAAACAGGGTTTAAGAAGTGTTTTAAAATCAAAGGAACATATTTCTGAGCAGGTGGAGGGAAGTTACGAGAACTTCTTGTCTCTCTCCTTTCAGATGCTTGGTCTTTTTTTCCCCAGAACATCTCCTTTTGTCTGCCCTTGGCTATTTTAAAATATTCTAATATTGTAAAAGTATTCTGAGGGAGTTTGTATGAAAGACATTACTGTGTGTGATGAAAAGCAAGGGCATCTGAGAGGCTGATGGATTGGGCAGGGAAACCTATTAAGTGAAAGACTAATTTTTTTTTAGTTCATTTTTGTCACTGATGCACGTTGCTGCAGCAATCACGATACTGACAAGGACAATCCTGTCACTTGAGAAAAGGGCACTTTTCAATTTAGTACACTTTGTTTCTGATTTAAATCTCCAAGTTCACGGAACAATACAATACGTTTTTGTAACAGAAGAAAGTAGTATTGTCTAGCAGTTAGAGAGCAAACCAGGCACTGAGACCTGGATTTTAATCCTGATTCTGCACTGTATGTGACCTTAGGTAAGCCTATCTGCATGTCGCTTACCCTCTACGCACAGTATCAAATCACTTAGCTACTTACTGCCTCAGTTTCCCCATCTGCAACATGGGCTAACACCTGCCCACTTCACTGAGGTACTGTGAGGCTTAATGCATTCATGTTTGAAAAGCAATGAGATAATCCAGTAGGACACTACTATTTATGAATAACATATAAGCAGTAAGAGGGTACTTGAGGGCAGAGTAGTAGGATGTAGAGAACCTTTAATAAAACCATCAAAATAATTGTTTTATTGTCCACTTTCTATGTAGTGTTTTATAAAAGGTCTGGCAGAAGTAAACAGAATACCCTGTTAGTAGGGGGAATTAATCCCACTAACAACGTGGCCGTGAACAAAGGTATATACAAAGTTTAAAAGTAATGGTTTTGTTGCCATTACTGTTTTAAATACAGATATAAAATAGAGAACAATACTGGTTTACACAACTTCCTGAGAAATATTTGGTAATGCTGCTGGTTGCAGTTCAGACACTTTTGTAGCTAGCTCAGCATTCATGACCTCTTCATCTTTATTTTCCTGAAAATAAGGACTGGAGCGATCCTTTTGACATGCTGTCTGACCACTATTTGTGTATGGATCTTTGTTTTGAAGTAATGGGAAATGCTTGAGAGTCAGACGTGGCTCTGCGGGTAGCTGTTGCTGGACATATAACCTATAGCGTTTCCTTCTGTTCAGTTTATAGATACGCAGTCTTTCTTCCTCAGCAGCAGGATCTTCAAGAATCCCATCCCATCGAAGGCTCTCATTGATCTGATCAGAAATGTCCTGCTCTGTTTGGGTAGAGCCTGAAGTAGTGGAAGCTGATAATAAAAGCTTATTAATTTCTGCATCAATGTGAATCCCCTTTACAGCACCTTGTGCTGGGTCATGATCGTTCCTGAGACTTAGTATTTCAAGTAACTGAGCAGAGAGGGTCTGATGCTTCTTGCTTTTGCTGTGATGTTTATCTGTTGCAATGATAAATATTATTAGCAGAGAGCTTATATGGCATCACTGTCACCTCTGGCTTTACTGTTCACATGGTAATGAGAAAGTTACAGATAAAAAAATAATTAAACATAGCACAGACTCACTGTCAAGAAACCAGATTTGTTAACAAAATATCTATCACATAAAAGCTCATTGTTGAGGGGAAATATGTATTTAGCTCAATGACTGATGCCATTTATAGAACAACTGTACTCATATAAATGTACTTAGGAATACGTACTCATAACACTTTGATACAAGCATCATGTCCATTGGACCAGTATGACTATTGCGCTTTTGTAAAGTAGTTGTGTGCACTTTAGTGTTGTATTTTTTCCAATGTGAATGTTAAACATTTGAGTTAAAAGAATGGCAGAAATTGAAATGAGAAATTCTGGCCATTATTTGAACACCACCTCAGGCTTTTAATGCTCTGCCAACCAGGGAAATGAGATGGTCCCTGTGCCAAAAAGTTTACAGTCCTAAACGAGAGAAAGTTTTCATAAATCCTCCCTCAAAAAATCAGATTGAGAGTTTGTTACCTGCTACAACTAGGATTAATTTCAGTTTTAATTTGTCTCTCCAGTTAAAGAGCTAGTGAAATGATACCACTGAGAAAAATTTCTCTTGCAATCTGTGCTGGAGCTATTTTTTAAAGTCTTGCTCCATTTAGGTCTCAGCTTCCACCAATGGTTATACTAACTAACTTTTGTCATTGTAATAAATTAATCCTGCTCCCTTCTAAAGTTTAACTTCACAAAACAGTCAGATTTTTTTTAAATCCCTGATGTTTTAATAGTGTGAGTAATGTTATTTTAATAAGATGCCTGACATAATTTTAACAGGCGTTCTACAATTGTACTGAACTGAATAGTTCTGTTTCTTTACATGATTGAAGAAAACCTCCCCAGTTAAGAAGTTTTGAAATTAACCCCCACTCTGTTGCTGTACCAGCAAGCCAAATACTGTTTGTTAGAGGTCAGATAGATTTTGACTTGCATCAATTAAATGTTGAACATTCAACCAACTGCAGTTCAGCTCTGTGAAAGAAAATCTAAAATATATCCAGCTATCTCAAATCTTGCTACAGTTTTGTGAAACTACCTGCTCTCAGACAGATGTCCTATGCCTCCTACAGTCCACATGAGGGAGCTACATGTACTGCCAATAAACCAAAAAGAAAAGGAGGACTCGTGGCACCTTAGAGACTAACAAATTGATTTGAGCTCAAATAAATTGGTTAGTCTCTAAGGTGCCACAAGTACTCCTTTTCTTTTTGCGAATACAGGCTAACACGGCTGCTACTCTGAAACCTTCCAATAAACCATTTGTTTAAAAAAACAAAAGCAAAGGCTACAGCAAGAAGTACTAACAGGCTATAATTCTAGGTGGAGGTTCTAAAATGCACAAGATTCCTTCTCACCAAAAGCCCAGATTTATTTCCTGGGATCTACAGTAACCAATCTCTTCTTTTTTTCCTATGATTGCACTGTAGTGAAAAAGGATGTCTAATTATCCCAGTATAATAGTAGTTTTCTACATTATGAACAGGTACGTAAATAGAGCCAATCTCAGCTCAAGACTGTGTGTGCTTCTATATTTATAGCTACCCATTCCAAAAAGTATGCACCAAAAGTGGTGTTATCTGGACTGATGATCTGCTGGGTCACTCCAATCCTCGACTCTGGGAGCCAGCGTTACCCTACTCTGCTGTGAGAACCCCCACTCCTGGGCTGTTCACGGACAGCCTCTGGCACATAAACTGCTTGGATTGTGCAACTGAATGACACTAGCCAATATCTCCGGTCCCAGACACAACTCTAGGAATCTCCGTCTTGCAGTGTCCAGTTATGTCTGCTGGACTCTGCAAACTTATATGAGTTCATCAATTTAACAAAGAAATTGATATGTACCAGGCTTGTTATCCCAAGGGGAGTTTCTGACATGCTTCAAACCAAACGCACTCTTTCAGGTAGAATAAACAAACACATTTATTAACTACAAAGAGAGATTTTCAGTGATTATAAGTTAAAGTACAAGAAGTCAGATTTGGTCAAATGAAATAAAAGCAGAATGCATTCTAAGCAGATCTTAACACTTTCAGTGCCCTTACAAACTTAGATGTTTCTCAGCACAGGCTGGCTGGTTGCTCTTCAGCCAGGCTTTCCACTTTGATCAGTGCTTCAGCGCTTGGTGGTGATGTTTGTAGATGGAGGAGGAAGAGCATGGCAAACGTCTCCCTTTTATCATATTCTTTCTTCCCTCTTGGCTTTGCCCCCTCCCTTCAGGGTCAGGTGAGCATTACCTCATCGTAGTCCCAAACTGACCAAGGGAAGCGGGGTTACGCACTCAAGAGTCCAACAGGTCGTTTGTTGTTTCCTAGGCCAGTGTCCTTTGTTCCTGTGAGGCTAGGCTGGGTTTGTCCCTTACATGCCATGATGAGGTGTGAACTGCCTCTCTGTTCCTGGAGAGTTTTGCCTGGGCTTGTTTTAAGCCATGAGGACACATTTTCAGCCTCATAACTATATACATGAAATTACAACCTATAACATTACTATAACAACAATGCTCAGTACATCATAAGCCTTCCGAAGACACCCGACATGACAAACTTTGCGTTGGATACCACACAATCATATTATAAGGATGAACATGGGGGTGTAGGGTGTTTCCCCAAGATTCAGAGCCTCACACCCTCCAACATACACACACGGGTATAGCAGGCAATCTGTACGTATGCTGGCTGATCAGTAAGCACAGTCAGTAACTATACCCATAACCTCTAAAGGTGATAATGCACTTCCCTCACAAACAGCAGGGACAGCAGAGTGGAGACAGACTCGATTCTCCACTACCTTACCCTTTGTGTGGTCATGTGCACCGGGCAAAGAGGGCATAAATCTGCCATTCTCATTTGGTAGCATGTTCCGTTCACTGTGCTGGTGTGAGTGATGGTCCAAGGCACTGGAGCACTGGGCCCACTGGAGCTAGCAATATGTTATGCAAAAGCCAACCTGGCCGTAGCCAGAAGCAGTGTGGCCTTTGAGAAGTGACAGCTGCTTTCCACCATGCACACCTGCATCCCATCCACTTCTTGCAGGCTGTGCCCCCATCCCTCAGGTGCTGTGCCCACTGGCACCCATTGCTATAACACAGCTTTGCTAACCTGTCTCCTCAGAGGTGGAGGGGCTGCTGCCATGCCCGCTGCTCCTGGAGTTACTGTCATCCTGGTCTGCTTTCTTTTTCTTCTTCTTTGGCTTCTTCTTGCCTGTGGCCTGTGGTGGGGATGAGGACAGCATAGGGGTTAGGAACCCCTTAGCCAGCTTCTTGCTGCTGGCCTTGCCTCTCTTCTTGCCAGGCAACAATTTCTGCACCCCTTTGCATCCTTGGCTCTTCTGCATGGGGCACACACTGGCTGTCACACCGAGCTACTGCTGAGCCTGCAAATAGGGGGAAAGACTTGTTGAAGGGCCTTTCGGTGCCCCTTTCATCTGCTGCACAGTCCACCATCTTCCTAGCAGAGGGCCCACACAACCCCCCTCAGCTCCCCCCCCCGCACCTAGTCCACTCAGTTCATCTCCTGCTGCATCACCCTTCCCCCAAGTCTGTTCTCCTGCATCGTACTCCCCAGAGCCCCCAGGACCTGATGCCAGAGGCCCCCCTGCAGAGTCCTCAGTCCCTGCCCTGTGGACCCTACCCCCCAGAGCCCTCAGTCCCCCCAATCCCTGCCTCCTTGATCCTACTCTCTAGTGATCTCTCCTATATCTCTACCCCCAGTCCATGTCGCTCTGGCCTCTACCCCCCAGGCATCTGCCCCCAGAGACCCCTGTTCTCCCCAGGCCCTACCCCCTGGATTCAGCTCCCCTGAGGGCCCCCAGCCCCCCACTCCCCAGAGTCCCTCCCCCCAACCCCTATTCTCCAGAGAGCCCCAGAGACCCTGCCCTCGACCCTACTCCCCCATAGCCCCCCGTCCCTGCTGGCCCCTGCTCCCCAGACCCCTAGTCCTGCCCTCACAGCGCTCCCCCCCCCCGGGGTGCCGGAGCTCACCTTCCCCCCCGGAGCCACCGCCTCTCCCCAGGGCCCGGACCGCGCCGCCGGCTCCCCCCCCCCCGTCCCCTCCGGACGCGTCTCCATGGCAGCGACTCAGCGCCAGCGCCCGCGCCCTCCGCGAGAACAAATAGTCCGTGCGCCCCCGACCCCCGCCTCGAGCGCCGGGCCCCGCCCCGAGCCGGGCGCGGACCCCGCGCTGCAGGCGGGGGAGGGCGGCAGCGGCTCGTCAACGGGCTGTTCCGTCTCCAAGGCGACGGGCCTGCCGCCCTGCCCACCACAGCCGCCAGGGGCCCGGGTCGGGGCCCGCCACCCCGCCAGCCCTGACGGGTGTGACCCGCGCCCTGCCTCAGCGCCAGAGCCCATTGCACGGCCCAGGGCGAGCCTGGCCTCTGTTACCGAGCTTGTCCGAGCTGGCGTGTGACCGCTTCGTGTCACAGGCCGCTTGCCCTCCTTCTCTGTGGCGCGGCGCCGAGCCCAGCAGGCCCCCAGCAGGGTCGATAGCAGCGCGCGGGGCGGCTCCGAAGGCACGTAAGGGGCTCTCCAGTAATGCCCTGCCTTTGCTCGGGTCCCTGGTTAGCCCTCGCCAGAGCTCTGCTGGCTAGTGTCCGTGACTCTCATGCTCCTGTACAAAGGGTAAATGGGAGCAGTCGTGACATTGCTCCAATTAGTCTCCCCTGGCTGAAAGGCAGAATGCCGGTTTTTCTTCCCTTCCCTTTTAACCAGGTTTAATAATTGTGTTGAGATGATGTTGAAGTGGAAAGAAAACGGGACAGAGTTTAAGCATAGAAGTTTCTGGTTATCAGGGAATAAGGTACAGATTATCAAGGGGTGCGAAATTCGGTTTAGGAAGGGGTGGCCTACAGAATACATAATCTGCAGTCTTCCCGATTTGGGGTAAAAGGTTAACGGGTCAAAGTACAGACATTGAGATATGGGGTATGTTGTTCATACAATGGCTATGTTCAGGTGTGGAGTATAATGAATGGATACGATGATGAGGATGGATTTACTCCCATTTGGTGGGATTTAATGTTCAGGGAGTTTATGGTCAGTACTTCATAGGGATGACGCTCAAACACTGTAATTCCTCTTGCTAACAGGAGTTCATAGACTCTGGTGATGGGTATGGTAGAAGAACCTGAATAGAGTCTCTGTTGGTGGCCCTGATCCTGCAGAGATTTGTACATGGGCTTAATTTTATGCTCTGTGAGTGTGGAAAGGTCACCACATGCTCATACTGGGTGTAAATTGAAGCCTGTGCCTAAGTCTTTGTAGGATCAGGGACTAACTAACTCTGTTATTATAGTTTGCTGCCTGTCACCCTGCAGCTACCTGTCCCATTTGCAAAGATCTCCTGCAGCCTTTGCCCAATCGCCTGGTGTTTTAAACCTCTTATGCCTGTTACAAAATCATGATTCTATTTTCATATACCCGAGTTAGTTAAACCTCAGCCTCTCTTAACCACTGCCTCAACCCCTTGCCCTGTAGTGACCCTGTAGCTCTGCTTCTCTACGCCCCATCATTCCCTTCACCTACTAGGACTTTTGCTACACAAATTCCCCTCCCATCCAGGGCTCTTGGGCCAAAGTCCTCCTGGTCCATGTAGTCACAGTGTCCAAACGCGAATGCTGGAGGCAATCCTAGCAGATGTATAGTGACGAGGGGCAAGCTTGGCAGGCTTTCAGGCACTCACTCTCTCCGTCTCGCCGTCAAGAACACTATCCCCGATAATGTCACGGCTAACCTGGTGGCTGAACTTTGTGACTTTGTCCTTACCCATAACTATTTCACATTTGGGGACAATGTATACCTTCAGATCAGCGGCACTGCTATGGGTACCCGCATGGCCCCACAGTATGCCAACATTTTTATGGCTGATTTAGAACAACGCTTCCTCAACTCTCGTCCCCTAAAGCCCCTACTCTACTTGCGCTATATTGATGACATCTTCATCATCTGGACCCATGGAAAAGAAGCCCTTGAGGAATTCCACCATGATTTCAACAATTTCCATCCCACCACCAACCTCAGCCTGGTCCAGTCCACACAAGAGATCCACTTCCTGGACACTACAGTGCTAATAAACAATGGCCACATAAACACCACCCTATACCGTAAACCTACTGACCGCTATTCCTACCTGCATGCCTCCAGCTTTCACCCTGACCACACCACACGATCCATCGTCTACAGCCAAGCTCTGCGATACAACCGCATTTGCTCCAACCCCTCAGACAGAGACAAACACCTACAAGATCTCTGTCAAGCTTTCTTACAACTACAATACCCACCTGCAGAAGTAAAGAAACAGATTGATAGAGCCAGAAGAGTTCCCAGAAGTTACCTACTACAGGACAGGCCTAACAAAGAAAATAACAGAACGCCACTAGCCGTCACCTTCAGCCCCCAACTAAAACCCCTCCAACGCATTATTAAGGATCTACAACCTATCCTAAAGGATGACCCAACACTCTCACAAGTCTTGGGAGACAGGCCAGTCCTTGCCTACAGACAGCGCCGCAACCTGAAGCAAATACTCACCAACAACCACATACCACACAACAGAACCACTAACCCAGGAACTTATCCTTGCAACAAAGCCCGTTGCCAATTGTGCCCACATATCTATTCAGGGGACACCATCACAGGGCCTAATAACATCAGCCACACTATCAGAGGCTCGTTCACCTGCACATCCACCAATGTGATCTATGCCATCATGTGCCAGCAATGCCCCTCTGCCATGTACATTGGTCAAACTGGACAGTCTCTACGTAAAAGAATAAATGGACACAAATCAGATGTCAAGAATTATAACATTCATAAACCAGTCGGAGAACACTTCAATCTCTCTGGTCACGCAATCACAGACATGAAGGTCGCTATCTTAAAACAAAAAAACTTCAAATCCAGACTCCAGCGAGAAACTGCTGAATTGGAATTCATTTGCAAATTGGATACTATTAATTTAGGCTTAAATAGAGACTGGGAGTGGCTAAGTCATTATGCAAGGTAGCCTGTTTCCTCTTGTTTTTTCCTACCCCCCCCCCCCAGATGTTCTGGTTTAACTTGGATTTAAACCTGGAGAATGGTCAGTTTAGATGAGCTATTACCAGCAGGAGAGTGAGTTTGTGTGTGTATGGGGGTGGGGGGGATGTGAGAAAACCTTGATCTATGCAGGAAATAGCCCGACTTGATTATGTAAAGAGTTGTCACTTTGGATGGGCTAGCACCAGCAGGAGAGTGAATTTGTGTGGGGGGGTGGAGGGTGAGAAAACCTGGATTTGTGCTGGAAATGGCCCACCTGTTGATCACTTTAGATAAGCTATTACCAGCAGGACAGTGGGGTGGGAGGAGGTATTGTTTCATGATTTCTGTGTGTATATAAAGTCTGCTGCAGTTTCCACGGTAAACATCTGATGAAGTGAGCTGTAGCTCACGAAAGCTCATGCTCAAATAAATTGGTTAGTCTCTAAGGTGCCACAAGTACTCTCTCCTATGTGTGGCCTGCCTGCTCCTCTGCTGCTAACAGGTGCTTTGGGAAGGCTGTTTTGTCTCCCCTCTGCTGAGTAATTGGTTGGATGGGAGGGAGGAGAAGAGCCTGTTTGCAGCAGCCTGTCAGCAAGAGGGATGATTTATGCAATGTGGAGAAGTCAGGAGGTGACACAAGTTGCCATGTGAGCCAGAAATTCATCTCCATAAAGGTCTGTAAATGATGCATGATTCCTGAAGTCCTAAGAGAGTAAATGATCCTCCTGTCTATAACTCATTACCTAACATGGGTTTTCTCCTTGAGAATCTCGGGCTAAGCCACATGAATTCAGGTCTTACTCAGTTTTCTCTTCCATTGCAAATACGAGTAGAATTGGACCAATAATCATGTGTTGCAATGATGTGTTTAGTGCACTGTGTTATTGTAGAGTATTATTTTGAACTAGTCTCTGTGCCTCAGTTTCTTCACCTGTCAAAAGAAGAGAATAAAGCCTTGCCTTCTGGGGGAAAGGAGAGTGATGAAGAGGCTTGTGGGGGGCTTAGTTAACTAGTGTGTATGCTGGCAGGCACTGAGTGTTGGCCCCTAGCATTTGGAAAGTGACAGAAGTGTTTACCAGTCACTCTTGCAGCTCTCAGCAGAAAGGGCTGGAGCATTCCTAGTGTTACAAGGGAGAGGTATTGTCAATACTAAACAGAAGTGTGTTAGCAGGGTATTGGAGCCAGAGACAGAGGCCACTCAGTGAGTCAGTGGCAGAGGTGGAAAGAGAAGTGCTGATGGCCAGCCAGCCCTGTGCTCAGTCCACTACTCCAGCCTCACAGGGGTTAGCTGGAGAAAGGAAGTGGGGCCTGTTAGGGAATGACCCCTATGCAGTATTGCCAGTTCTCACCAGGTTATCAAAAATCTTGCGATGTGAGTTTTTTTGGTCTTACCTGTCTCCTGAAAACCTGCTGAAAAGCGCCAGCCTACGAATGTTTGCTTTCTCCTGTTACTGTCAAGGGGGCTGACACCAGCAACATGGCCGCTGTTTTCCTGCAGTCGAGCCATGTGTGGAAGTCAGGCTGCCCTTAGTAAAGCTGTCTGCTGCCTCCCCCTATTTTCAGTGAGACTAAAGCCAGCCTACAGGCGAAATGCGTGCCGCTCCATCATCCGTGGCTCAGGAGACTGGATGCAGGAGCTGGGAGGAGCAACAGGGACACTGTGAGAAGGGGCAGGGAGAGAGAGGGGGGAGCAGGAGACAGATTTATGGGGTGTAGAGGAATGGAGGGCGGGAGAGAGACTAAGGAGGGTGCTGTGTGTTCAGATGGCAGCTCTGCCAGCCAAGGGGGGAAGCAGCCAGTGTTGATGTGTTGCCAACTCTCCTGGGCTGGCCGCGGGCCATGGGATTTTGTCGCCAGCAGGAGGAGCTGTTGTGATGAATTTTTCCCTTCCTGCAGATTGCAGGGCTCGGTATGTGGGCAGAGCTCTTTGTGAGAGCCTGGGGGCCTCAGGTCGTAGACCAGCCCTGCCACTGATCACTCCCTTTATGTATGATCCTAGAGCAGAGAGGGGATCTGGGGCAATGGGAGCTGGGGACTTGGTGCTGCTGGGACCCAGGGATAGGTGAATTCCCAGGTGGGAGAGTCAGGGAAGTGCTGCTTCTGACTCCTAGATAGAGATGTCCCCGGGCAGCAGGACGCAGAGACGTGTTGCTGTTCGGGCAAGAGAGTCACAGGAAATGACTGGCAGTTCCCCTGCCTTAGAACTGAGCAGGGTCAGTGGAGACTGTCTGAGCAGCCAGGGATAGGCAGGCATTTCTGTGTGCATTAAATGTTGACTTTTCAACCAGAAATTCTCACACACCCATTGGCAGGGGAGTTCAAGGTAAAAGACAGACTGAAAAACATGATTGAAAAAAAATCATATTTTGTGTTGAATGTTATTGTTTTGGGTGTCAGACTCACCCATATTGCTGGCACCCAGTGCCGAGAGGCTGAACAACAGCTTGAGTGGTTCGTGACCCGGTGTGCTACACCCAAGAATCACAACGGGGTGGAGAAGCAGAAAAGTTTATTTGCAGCTGCAAAAAGGTACAGGGAGAATAAAATCTCAAATCCTGCACACAGAGCAGGAAGTTACACAGGCTTTTATACATCCTTTTTCCCAGCATACTTATCCAATAGCAAGCTGCCCCAAGTATCCATATAGCCAGCCATCCAGTTTGCAGCTAGTTCCCTGATTCTCTGTATCATTTGTTAAACTATACATAAAGCTGCTTTATTCAGCATTGTTCTTCCACATCTGCCCTGTTTGGCCTTGCTTAGTTTCAGGCAATCTGACTCTGCAACATATTGTTGCAGATCCTCAGCATAACTGCTGTGTGTGCCTCCAGGCTGGGGGGCCAAGGACACTTGGGCCTAGTACGCAAAGCTGCTGCGAGTGCCTCCAGGCGGGAGGGGGGGCCAAGGACACCTGGGCTTAGTGCGAGGGGGCTTCATCCACACTCATGGTCTTCCATCCCCTCGAGTTACCTAGTGGCCATGCCCCAGTGTCCCCAATACTGCCTATTTCTCTTCTCCCCCCCATCTCAAAGCAAAGGGTTTCAGTGATGGTTCCTGGAGTGAGGGAAGAAATGCATAGCACACCTAAGCAAATAAATATGAGATGTTTTTGTGATATGAATGCTTGTGCCTTAGGAACAGGACTGAGACCACGTTCCAGCCATCCGCCAGTGATGGTCAAAACTCCGTCTGCTTCAGGGACTGCCAGCAGGCTCTGCATCCCTCCTTATTACTGAGCAAGCAGCAGCACCAATGCCATTGCATGGGCCTGGCAGAGCTGGGCTGAGTCTCCTTTGCAAGGAGATCCCTTCAGCGGCACTGGCATGTGAGGAGTGTGGGAAACAGGCAACACACTGGTCCCAGTCTGACTCCTTGGGAAGGACTTAAAAGCAGATTTCCAGCAGATGAAGCACTTTGCAAAAGGTTCGAATTATCAGGCGAAGTCTCCCATGTCCCTTCTTTTCAAGTGTCCCAACTTGAGAAAACCAAGCAAGTAAGGTAGACTATGACCAACTCAGCCAGCCAGAAACCCTGGCGTTTCTCTGCAAGCGAGCCATGGCTCAGCTCCGCATGCAATTTCCAGTGCTGATACTGCTGCATGCACCCTGCAAGCAGGTGAGGCTTTGCCCAGGGCTGCAATCTGCACCTCGTAATGCTCTTGCAGCAGTGTGTGACCCCTGGGCCCAACTCTGCACGCACGGTGACAGTTAACGCCTAGGCTCGTGCTCCCAGCTCTGCACAGCCCTGGGGCTGCCTCCTGCTGGGATGCTCTGATTGGCTGGGCAGGAGCCGGGGCTGGCGTGATCTCGCCGCTTCCCGACTCCCGCTTCCTTGCAGTTGTCGCTAGAGGGCAACGAGGGTGCATGGAAAGGGAGCAGCAACCAACGTGTATGCACGGTGAGAGGGTCGGGGGACGTGGTTACTTGCAGCCTCCAGCCTTCAATCAAGCAATCAGTGAGCGCCAAACACAACAGCCACACTCGCAAAGAGAGCGTGCCTGGTGGTGAGGATTAGCAGTAGCTCCTGTTAGATGTGGTCACGGGCATTTTTCAAACAACCCCCTCTCCCCCACAAAAGAGGAGCTTGCTGAGGAGGGGGAATGTGGTTGTATTTAAATCTACCAGTGCAAAGTGTTCGTTGTTATGGGGTGACTGGGAGCGGCTCGGGCTCAAGCCGCTTTTGCAGGAAGTTTTTGTACTTCGCAATTCAGAAAAGAAAACAAAATAACCCTGGGCAATAATCGCTGAGGGTGTGCCAGCCTCCTGGGACAGTGTCAGTCTCTGCAGCAAGCAGGGTGGGTGGCTGGGGTGGGACAGCCGTTTAGTTTAGGACGGTGGAGCAAAACCAGAGACAGGCTGCGGGGCGATTTTTATTTTTTTTCATGGTCTGTGTGTATAAAAACATCTTCTGTATTTTTCACAGTATGCATCCGATGAAGTGAGCTGTAACTCACGAAAGCTTATGCTCAAATAAATTTGTTAGTCTCTAAGGTGCCACAAGTACTCCTTTTTACGCACCATGTTAGCGTGGATATAAGCAAAAGGGTGAATTGACCTTTCCCACCCTCCTCCCAAAAAAGAATCAACAATCAGTTCAGGATTAGAGGTGATGAGGATCCGTCTGTTAAAAGGCTTCTAACCCTGGCGATAAATCACTACATATACTCTGGTTTCAGAGTAACAGCCGTGTTAGTCTGTATTCGCAAAAAGAAAAGGAGTACTTGTGGCACCTTAGAGACTAACCAATTTATTTGAGCATGAGCTTTCGTGAGCTACAGCTCACTTCATCGGATGCATACCGTGGAAACTGCAGCAGACTTTATATACACACAGAGAATATGAAACAATACCTCCTCCCACCCCACTGTCCTGCTGGTAATAGCTTATCTAAAGTGATCATCAAGTTGGGCCATTTCCAGCACAAATCCAGGTTTTCTCACCCTCCACCCCCCCCACACAAATTCACTGTCCTGCTGGTGATAGCCCATCCAAAGTGACAACTCTCTACACAATGTGCATGATAATCAAATTGGGCCATTTCCTGCACAAATCCAGGTTCTCTCACCCCCCTCCCAAAAACCACACACACAAACTCACTATCCTGCTGGTAATAGCTCATCCAAAGTGACCACTCTCCCTACAATGTGCATGATAATCAAGGTGGGCCATTTCCAGCACAAATCCAGGTTTTCTCACACCCCCCCCACCCCCATACACACACAAACTCACTCTCCTGCTGGTAATAGCTCATCCAAACTGACCACTCTCCAAGTTTAAATCCAAGTTAAACCAGAACGTCTGGGGGGGGGGGGTAGGAAAAAACAAGGGGAAATAGGCTACCTTGCATAATGACTTAGCCACTCCCAGTCTCTATTTAAGCCTAAATTAATAGTATCCAATTTGCAAATGAATTCCAATTCAGCAGTTTCTCACTGGAGTCTGGATTTGAAGTTTTTTTTTTTAAGATAGCGACCTTCATGTCTGTGATTGCGTGACCAGAGAGATTGAAGTGTTCTCCGACTGGTTTATGAATGTTATAATTCTTGACATCTGATTTGTGTCCATTTATTCTTTTACGTAGAGACTGTCCAGTTTGACTAATGTACATGGCAGAGGGGCATTGCTGGCACATGATGGCATATATCACACTGGTGGATGTGCAGGTGAACGAGCCTCTGATAGTGTGGCTGATGTTATTAGGCCCTGTGATGGTGTCCCCTGAATAGATATGTGGGCACAGTTGGCAACGGGCTTTGTTGCAAGGATAAGTTCCTGGGTTAGTGGTTCTGTTGTGTGGTATGTGGTTGTTGGTGAGTATTTGCTTCAGGTTGCGGGGCTGTGAGAGAACCTGGATTTGTGCAGGAAATGGCCCAACTTGATTATCATGCACATTGTGTAGAGAGTTGTCACTTTGGATGGGCTATCACCAGCAGGAGAGTGAATTTGTGTGGGGGGGTGGAGGGTGAGAAAACCTGGATTTGTGCTGGAAATGGCCTAACTTGATGATCACTTTAGATAAGCTATTACCAGCAGGACAGTGGGGTGGGAGGAGGTATTGTTTCATATTCTCTGTGTGTATATAAAGTCTGCTGCAGTTTCCACGGTATGCATCCGATGAAGTGAGCTGTAGCTCACGAAAGCTCATGCTCAAATAAATTGGTTAGTCTCTAAGGTGCCACAAGTACTCCTTTTCTTTTTACATATACTCTGGAGTTGGTTCAATGCTAGATCTCTCTGCATTTGGTTTTATGGCATATGAACTGTTTGCAGGGGGGGTGGGGGTTTTTTTGTATTTTTTTTAGTTGTTTTTTTTAAAGCCGAACTGCTTGTGTCTCTAATCCAGAAGTGAACCTGGGTGAAAAGCATTTACAATGTAGTTACTGAAGCAAAAGCAAAATGTTCTCTCACTTCCTTGACATGAAGGGGGATTGAGTTGCATTCTGCTGACTTCTCTCTATTTCCCCCACTTCCGGAGATTGAGAGGCTTCAATGCAGAGCTGATGCTAGCCCATTTGGGGGCCTTAAACAGGAATATTTTGCCTCCCCATACTAATAGTTAATAGGGGGCCCCCCTGAGCTGCTCAGGGCTCTAAGCAATTATGCCTATTCCCAGTTCTGTTTAGATGCAAAGTTTGGCAACAAGCTTTGTGCTCAGGCAAGTTGTTATGAAATCAGACTCCCAGGAGCTTTCTCCTAAAACAGACCTCAAGCTACAGGCAGCTGTTCTCTGACAACAGTTAATAGTTTTGTTCTAGTTTCAAAATGTCAGTAGCAGGGATTTCTTGATGATGGGTATTCCTGATGCTGCACAATAGCTAATAGTTCCCTGTGGGATCAGAAAGGGGGGGGGAGGGGAATGGAAAACAGGAGCAACTGCAGTGATCTGATATAAAATAACTCAGAATATAAGAGTTTTGTGGACTGTGTGGCCTACAGAGAACTGGCTATTGCTGTTATGCTTGATGTGCATGACAATAAGGTCTGGGGACTCCAACCAGGAGCAGAGCTCTGTTGTACTTGGTGCTGTAGGCACACACAGCGAGATGACGGTTCATCTTTCTGACAGCTTCTCTCCAGTGAGCTGTTTGTTCAGTCCATCTATTCCCTGCCATCTTAGGGCTGGTCTACATTAGAAAGTTAGGTCAACTGAGCTACATCACTCAGGGGTGTGAAAAATGTAAACCCCTGAGAGACATGGTTAAGCCGACCTAAGCCCTAGTGTAGACAGCAGTAGGTTGACAACAGAATTCTTCCATTGACTTAGCACTTGCCAGTCAGAGAGGTGGATTTACTACCGTGATGGAAGGAGCCCTTCCATTGACCTAGCACCTGCCAGTCGGAGAGGTGGATTTACTACCGTGATGGAAGGAGCCCTTCCATTGACCTAGCACCTGCCAGTCGGAGAGGTGGATTTACTACCGTGATGGAAGGAGCCCTTCCCTTGCTGTAGGGAGTGTCTAAGCGACAGTAGTGCTGCTGCAGCTGTCCCATTGTAGCGTTTCTAGTGTGGACAAACCCTTGGTATGTATTTGCACTGTGCTATCAATATACACTCCTAAGCAGGATGTGGGGGGGAAATGGTTAAAATGTTTGTTATTTTGGTTAAAGTTTGGGGGAGAAGCTTTCAGAGCTTATAATGATGATAAAGATTGTGGGGCGAATGGACTGTGGGAGATACAGAATGAAAGTTGGGGAGGCTGCTTTCAGTCATTTTGGGGGAAATGACTACAGTATTATTATACTCCTAGACTTGCTAGGAATTACTTAAGCAAAGCAAGCAGTCAAGGGATAAGAGTGAAGGTCCTCTCATGGATTGGTAACTGGTTAAAAGATAGGAAACAAAGGTTTGGAATAAATGGTCAGTTTTCAGAATGGAGAGGTAAATAGTGGTGTTCCCCAGGGGTCTGTATGGGGACCAGTCCTGTTCAGCATATTCATAAATGATCTGGAAAAAGGAGTAAACAGTGAGGTGGCTAAATTTGCAAATGACACAAAACTAGTCAACATAGTTAAGTCCCAAGCAGACTGCGAAGAGCTATAAAAGGATCTTTCAAAACTAGGTGACTGGGCAACAAAATGGCAGATGAAATTCAATGTTGAATAATGCAGAGAAATGCACATTGGAAAACATCATCCCAACTATACATATAAAATGATTGGCTAAATTAGCTGTTACCACTCAAGAAAGAGATCTTGGAGTCGTGGATAGTTCTTTGAAAACATCCACTCAGTGTGGAGTTGCAGTCCAAAAAAGCAAACAAAATGTTGGGCATCATTAAGAAAGGGATAGATAATAAGACCGAAAATATCATATTGCCTCTATATAAATCCATGGTACGCCCACATCTTGAAAACTGCATGCAGATGTGGTCGCCCCATCTCAAAAGAGAGACATTGGAATTGGAAAAGGTTCAGAAAAGAGCAACAAAAATGATTAGGGGTATGGAACAGCTTCCATATGAGGAGAGATTAATAAAACGGACTTTTCGGCTTGGAAAAGAGACGATATTAAGGGGGGATGTGTTTGAGGTCTGTAAAATCATGACTGGTGTGGAGAAAGTAAATAAGGAAGTGTTATTTACTATTTCTTATAACACAAGAACTAGGTGTCACCAAATTAAATTAATAGGCACCAGATTTAAAACAAACAAAAGAAAGTATTTCTTCACACAGTGAACCTGTGGAGCTCTGCCTGAGGATGTTGTGAAGGCCAAGACTATAACAGGGTTCAAAAAAGTGTTAGATAAATTTATGGAGGATAGGTCCATGAATGGCTATTAGCCAGGATGGGCAGGGATAGTATCCCTAGCCTCTCTTTGCCAGAAGCTGGGAATGAGCAACAGGGAAAGGGATCACTTGATGATTACCTGTTCTGTTCATTCCCTCTGGGGCACCTGGCATTGGCCACTGTTGGAAGACAGGATACTGGGCTAGATGGACCTTTGGTCTGACCCAGTGTGGCTGTTCTTATGTTCTTATGTACTCTGCCTGCGGTTTCATCAGTCTCATAATAAATGTAAATGTCATAGGATTGACTCATGAGTAAGGTAGTGGATTTTGACTCTGGAGAAATGGGCTCAGTTCCCATGCTGCCATTGATACTTCTGTTGAATTCCTGCTTGTAAATGGGAATAATGGTATCCCTTTCCCCCATCTTTTGTCTGTCTTGTGTACTTCAGGCCCTGTTCCATTCAGTAGGGCTTCATGCAGGTGCAGTGATCGGCTTCAGCCTGGATGCTGGAATCATGCAGAATCAGGTCCTTTGATGGTAAACTGTGAGAGGCTCTGCCACTGAATTGCTGGGTGACCTTGGACAAGTCATTTCTTCTCTCTGTACCTCTGTTTCCCTCCCACTCACTCTGAATCTTCCTTGCCTGTTTAAACTGTAAGCTCTTTGAAGCAGGCAATGTCTCTTAGTATGAGTATATACAGCGCCCTGCCCAGTGGGGCTCGATCTCAGTGGGCCTCTATGCACTGCAATAATACAGATAATAAATGTTCCTTAATCCTCGGAGGGTTTCAGCGTGTATGGGTGCTCTTGAATACTCATTTCCCAGGGTAGATCTATAAAATGTTGCTGAGTACAGAAAGAATGCACTGCTGTAATATTTTTTTGACCACTCGGTATCCAAGACAGATATGAAGATGGTCTGGCAGATACAGTGTAAAACCCAGATTAATTAACCAACTGCTCATCCCATGTTTTCCATGTATTCATTGAGTGTTGGGTTGTTTAGCTAAAAGACAAACTAACATTTCTATAAATGGATGTTGATTATATTAACCAAAATGAAATATGAAAATAAAAAAAATACCAGTGATAGAAAAATAAAGTTGGTTCTATAAGAGAGTTTGCAGGGTTTAAGTGAATGCATTTAACAAAGGGTGTTAAAATTTACCAAGGTGTTATAAATCAAATCCCAGTAAATCCAAGTTTTATTGTAAACTCATTCTAATCTTCTGTTCTGGAGCAGTGCCAATATGGAATTATGGATCCTTAATACTGGTCCACTCCTTTATCAATATAAGGGTAATTTCACTGTAACTAATCTATCAGTACTATTTGTAATATGCTTATTGGTATATGTGTATGTAATAAATATTCAGGTTGTGTATATTTTACATGGAGGCATAAACGTTTTTAATAATATAAGATTTTAAAATACTACAATTTAAGATAAAGGCCCATTCCTTAAACCTTGCTCTCATGAGTAGAATCACTCAAATCAGTTGGAGGACTAATGGGAGTAAGCATTACTAGATCAAGCCTTAAATTTGCTTAACTGTTCCCACTGTCTCCTTTAATCTTAGCTGCCTGCATTATTAATGTAAAATGAAGTAAAGGTAGCAATGTACTTGTCCTCTTTGAAATAGGGTTGTCATGACGACCTACAGTTCAGTATGAAATCTGATGAATGCAACAGGCCGGCACCTCTGACTGTGGAGGTTTGTGATTAATTCCCATATCCTGATTGTTTGTAAAATTAGTAGTTTTTCTGCCCGCTAGAATTGTTGCTGCTAGGGAGAAAAAATTGAAGGCCCTTCATCCACAGCAGAGTGGAAGTACAATCTGGCTTTGAAAAGTGACTCCTCACAGAGACCATGTATGTGTGTGTGGATGTTTTATTAGTCCATTGAATCAGTGACTTGGGCGAAGGCCCAACTATTTTAAGCAAGTTTCAGAGTAAGTGTGTAGAATATTTAATGTAAACTGGTGCGTGGATGGTGATGTTTGCTGAGATCTAAGTATAGTAGTATTTCTGCGACCAGTAAGGAAAAACCATTCCAATTACTCAGAAACAACAGCACAGTCTCTCATTGCCTTAGTTAGATCTGCTGCATTAGGGTTCCTGTGGTAGCTGAAGTCAGTGGCAAAATTCCCAGTGGCTTTAATGGGATGGGGATCAGCCCTTTAATATATTGTAGTAGCCAAATCAGACTTCATGGTTGTTGCTATGACCATTTGGTCCTTCACAGGAGCTGCAGGTCTTACTGCTCTAAAAACAAGGGTTCTGAACAAATGAGATCCAAGAGAATCTCTGCTCGCAGTACAGGGCATATGACACATTTGAGCAGTTCTTGTATCTGTCCAGTAGATGGCGGTTGGTAGGGTAGTGAAATGCAGCCTTGCAGAACTGGATGCTTGCTAAATGGCATCCCAGTTGATGTCCTGGTATTGAATTGTGGTGGTGATGTTGTGTTGTTGTGATCTGATGTATTAGTGTGTTTACTGAGCATCGCAATGCAGTGGGCCAAAGTGTGATCCAACGGGCAGAATTTCACCCTTTCTTAATGCAGGAAGTCAATGTACTTCTCAGCTTTAGATACAGCCATGCAGAGAAGTCACTTTTGGATTTCTCCTAAGGGTCCAATTCAAACCAAAATAGGTCTGACTTCTGTACTGCAAAAGTGTGGGAGCTGGACTTAATGTTATCAAACTGAGCCCATGGAAAATCACCCTATGAAATGTTTAAAATGCCACTAGAGACCAATCCAGATTATGGAGGGGAACATGAAGACTGCGATAGCTGGAACTGAAACACATGTAAAGAAAACAGTGGATCAGAGTGGAGAGTTGATTTTTTCAGGTGGTGAAAAGGGAGATTTGTTGGCCAGGAAACCTAATTGCTTTTTTAAAAATTGTTTTGGCGTTATTACATTTTCCGGTGGGCAGGATGAGTTTCTTTCAGGTTAGCGACTGAACTGTCTATCTCTTTATGAAAAAAAAACACACACACAGTTCTCGGGAAGAGTAAAAACTGACTGGCTGACAGCTGAAAGGATCAGAGTAACATTTTTGTAAAAGGGCTGTTTATGTGCTATAAAGCAATTAGCTTAGAAGGGATGGATCACATTAGGAAGGGGAATGGAAGTTCAGAATGACTGTGGCTTATAGCAGCATTCACCAGTTCTGACCCTCACGCTTTGTAGAAAGTTCCCAGTTTGTCCTTTGGTTGATGATCAGTGTAAATCAGGGAGAATTAATTATCTCCTGTTATTATTTGTGTTACAGCAGTTCCTTCTGAGTTCTCTGGTGCCACTGACTCCCTGTGTGATCTTGGGCAAGTCACTGCACCCTTCTGAGCACTAATTCATGTTTGTTTGGCGCTTTTGAATTGTAAAGCGAAGTGTGTGTATTGCAATGACCTGCTAGGGAGTGGAGACAAAGCAACAGAAATAGATAATATAAAAGGAACCATTCTCAGCTTTTGCAGACCTGTGAAACAGACCAGCTGAGTTAATATTGGCCTGTCGTGTACACGTACTTTGGGTATGAAACTTTACCTGGTTTACAGCCCTTCACACAAACAAGGGCTCCTATTGACGTGGAAAAGCTGTAGGCCAGTCCTTTTATAGCATCAGTGGGATCCAAATATTCTTTTACTCTGTTGCCAACAATCCAGGACAGGAGGCAAATCTTCCCTGTGCTTTCATCTGTGTAGTAACTACACTTTGAAAACTCCAACTGCTCCTGCATGGGAAGAATTCTGTTTTTTAGAATGGGGCCCTCTGTTGTTCAGTGGCTAATTTGCTGGTTGAAATATTTTTTTCTTGTTATCCAAGGATTTTACAAATGTAAGTGAGTTCTTACAGCCTACCAGTGGCTATTTGACAGAGATACAAAAATGACCTGTGCAGTGTCACACAGGATGGCAGCAGCTGAGTTGGAAATAGAACCCAGGAGTCCTGAGTAGCAGTCCCCTGCTTTAACATCTAGATCTCCCAGAGCTGGAACTAGAACTTACGGGTCGTCCTGACTCCTCATGCTTTATTTAACTTCTAGATCAGGGGTTCTCAACCTTTTTCTTTCTGAGGCCCCCCTCAACATGCTGTAAAAACTCCAGGGTCCAATGGTGGGCGGGGACTCAGGACCCAGGTCCGGTGGTGGGCCCTCAGGCATAGAGATAGTTTGACTCCTATTTTGGGGGGGCAGGGGCCAGTGCGTTTTGGACCAGCTCTTCACAGCAGTGTCCAGGAAGGCAGCGCCACCTCCACCCCCTGAATCACCTCAGCAGACCACCCAGTCTGTCTGGGTTGTGTGTGGTGGGGGTTCAGCTCAAAAAGTTTGAAAACTGCTCAGGATGTAGGGAGGGTTTAGCTAAGGGCTGTGTGGGGGCAGGGTGCAGCTAGGGGCTGTGTGTGAGCAGGGGGTAGCTCAGGGTGCAGGGAGAAGGTAGCTGGGGCTGTGTGCAAGCAGGGGGGTAGCTCTGCATTGTTTGCCTGCCAAAAAATATACTATGGATCCAAAGTATAGTCCTGTGCCACCTGTTGCTGCCGTTCCATAGAACGGTCATCTCTGATGTACTGTTTGAGGGTCTTAGCTATTTCAGAAAAGGGGCATCTTGACTGTAGCCCTCATTTTGTATGTGGCCTTTAGATGAAATCATGAAGTAAGCTGTACTGATGGTTGCCTGCATGCAGCAATGCAGCCAGGGCCCTGGCTTCATACCTAATCGCCTGGGGAGCAATGCCCGCTGGGACCGAAAGGTTGGAGGCTGGCATTGTTCAGGTCGCACTGGTGATGATACGAAGGGCAGAGTCCATCATTGAGTCCAACTTGCCACATTGATGGTTGGGTCCTATGCTGCCGCAAGGCATTTAGCAGGTGCAGGAATTAGGGCATTGGTAGATGTCCATAGAGTTGCGTGCTGGTGCCCAGTGAGTGGCCAGCAGTCTTGGAGAGGAGTCCAACTCTCGACTGGATTTTAGCATGGGTCTTCTTGATGTGTTGTCAGAAGGACAGAGTGCTCGCTGTCAAGTTTTATCCGCAAGTATGTAGAGGGCACAGTTAAAAAATGATTGGCTGTTGTAGTAACTTAATGTTATTAAAGGGTGGTTTTTGCTCTCGTTTCATTCTGTTGTTGTATTACAGTGGTGCCACAGGATCCCAACTAAGATCAGGGCCCCACTGTGCTAGGTGCTGTGTACACAGGTAATAAGAGACAGTCCCTGCCCTAAAGAGCTTAGCGTTGAAATAGACAAGACAGACAAAGGGGAGGGGTCTTTCTTTCTCTCTGTAACCTTCTCCCCATTAAAGCAGAGTGTACGTAAACCAAGCCAGCTCACTCGCTCTCTGTATTGGAGCGGTCTCTTGCCTTGCCTGTTTGTTTGACCACTGCCTTCTGTTCGTGGTTGATTTGTTAATATCAGTATCTGATGTATGGAAAAATCTTTAAAATGACCAATCGAAAATGTCTGTGCTGTGTGTGTTTTCTCTGGTCACCTGGAAACCTGGGCTGCAACGTATTAAATCTTCTGCTGTGTGCTTGGACCTTTACCATACGTGGTTGCTGGCTGGCCTTGGGTGATTGGTGGGACGACACAGAGCTGCAGAGTAATGGGATGCAGGGACTGCTAATAAAGGGCTGACGAGACCAACAGAATACATAGGATCCGGTCAGTCAGTACTGGGTACAGTGGGCCATTAGACCATGGGGGTGAGGGGGAGAGTAATTTTGGTCCCATCAGTGCCTTTTAGAGAATTATCAGGTGTGACTGCCTGCCTTCTGATGAATGAAATCATCAGAGGAGCGGGGGTTCCCTCCGAGGGAGGGAGGGTCTCCCTGTGCCGAGCACTGGAGAGAAATGCCCCTCCGCTTTCTGCTCAACACGCAGTTCTTGTACCAGTATAACCATTTCAGTGAGGAGTGGGGTGGTTTTTTTTAATGGATATCGTTATACCAGTGCAGATGCGGTTATACCAGCGTAAAGGTGCTTTAGCGGGGGAAAGCGATTCCTTCACTAGCTTTGAGATCAGCACCTTGATAGCAGTGCACTTGCGCCTATGCTTGGGGTTGGGGAGGAGGGGTTTGTACTGGTTTCACTGTTCTGGTATAGTTTAAAAGAAAAGGAGGACTTGTGGCACTTTAGAGACTAACCAATTTATTTGAGCATAAGCTTTCGTGAGCTACAGCTCACTTCACTGGATGCATCACGAAAGCTTATGCTCAAATAAATTGGTTAGTCTCTAAGGTGCCACAAGTACTCCGTTTCTTTTTGCGAATACAGACTAACACGGCTGTTACTCTGAAACCTGGTATAGTTAAGGCGGTACGACTGCTGTATGTAGACAAGACCTTAATGACTCCTGATTAGTATCTGTAGTCCAGCTCCACCGTAGCTGCAAATCCAGGCCTTTGTTTAGCTCCAGCTGTACAGTTCACTGATTGCTGCCACATATTTATTTAAGGGCTGAGTAATGCAAGTTGTCTAGAATGTACCTCATGTTGCCCGGGAGTACACAACAGCTGCCTCGTCCGACAGATGAGGACACTGTCCCTGCCTGCGGGAGCTGGCAGCTAAGGAGCCGTGTGACCATCTCGGTGGGCATGGTGAGTCTCACCGTGGGTCTTCTCATTCTGAGTTGGCCACTCTTTACTTGTGTGTGCAGAAAGAAGATCTTAGTTAGAAATCCAAACACCCTGCTTTGCTCTTTGTTGTTTCCTGTTGGCTCCCCTGAATACCTGAGCATGTTCTTCTACACAGAAAACCACACAGTGTAGCCCTGTTACTAGTACTAGTGTTAATGGGAAGCATACTGCTGTGCACAGTGAAATAGCACGGACGCCTTCAAAGCCCTGCTGACAGTGGGATAGAGCTGCACACTGGAGTAGCTCATTTCCTGGTGGGTTTTGATCCTTTGGCCATGCCTCCTATGTGAGCGTGAGAGTTTGTAATGGAGCAAAACAAGCAGAGATGGTCTGCGAAGCGTGTGGTAGGAAATGCAGTAGCAGAGGGAGAAGTTGTGAGCAGCTCCAGACTTCCATGTTGCTCCACGGATTTTCCCGAGTGATTTATTATTCTTTGTCCCATATTTGTTCAAAATGTAGAGAAGCAAAGATCTGTCACCAACAATAAAATCCAAAGCAGTGCAGCAGAGCTTGGTGCTGCAGGGAGCTGAGCACTCTGGCCCTGATCCAGCAGAGCACTTGAGCATGTTCTTAACTTTAAACCCGTCATTAACTCCAGTGGGTCTCGTGCTCAAGTCTTTTTGCTGAACTGGAGACGTAGGATCGACCCCTGAAAGAAGGAAAAATGGAACTTCTGATAGATCTTGTATATGTTGTTTTGTGTGTGTTCATATGGCTCAGGCCCGGAGCCTGCAGCCACTAGAGAGGCTTTGTTGAAGTTGCCTGTGTGAACAAGATCTTCTCCCAGGAGCATGACTTGCAGGATTGGGTCCTTGATCAGCAGCATCATCCAGGCTTCTTCTGCCAGCTTCTCTTGACATGAAAAGTAGAGTTTCTTGGCTCTGTAGTTCACCAAAGCAGGCGACTGGAGCTTGAAAGGTCATGTTACCTATTGTCGAATGAAAAGCTCTAGCCAAAGCTGGGAATTTCAATATTAGCTACAGACTTTGAATGTTTAAAACTCACTAGTTATCTTAGGCTGTCCACTTCTCTCCATCCTCAGGGCTGCTCATAATATAGCATTTCAGTGAGAGCATAGCAGGGAAATCCTAGAGCAGAAGCAGAGCCCGCTGCATGTACATTACGCTGTAAGGTCCTGACTTCCAGAACTCAGCCAGGCAGGTCCCTCAGCTGTCGTTGGAGCAACGGCAGCCTTAATGGAGCAGTGATGATTTACACTAGTTGTGGATCTGTCCTGAGAGGCTAAGATCCCATGTAAAATGTGTGTAGTTAATTTGCACTGACAGCTATCCTGGTTGAACACGAATTGGATATTTGCAGGCCCAAAAAACAATCTAATTATTTGTTTCAGTGTGTGCGAACACCTCATCTGCATGCGCGGTCATAGCAACTGCAGCTGCATGCACATTTTTGACTTCTGCCTTGGACTTCTGGAGTTTAAATGTTTATTAATTAGACTTTTACTATTCACATCACATGCTCTAGGCTTGTAAACTGCGAGTCACACCAAAGCCAAGCAGATTGGTTACTTAGCAAAGCTCTTTTACCGTGTGTATGTGAACTTGGCAGCTTGGGTGTAATGATTACCAAGTGTGGAACTGGCCTGTAGTGAGATTTCCAGATCCTTGTGTTAAAGAAACAAATAGTCCTCAGTTCCAAAAGGAAGAAACAGGACCCGAAAAGCAGATCAGCCTGTGATCAACTTGGCTGTGATCACTTCATCAGTCCTACAGCTATTTTCCTCCATAGCTTATTCAGAATTAATTTAAAGTAGGCCAGGTGTAATGGCTGATCCCCATTAATGGGTTTGTATATTTGCTATATAAAGCTTCAACCCCTTTCCGTATGAATTCATCCTCTGCCCCCAGCAGTATTTCATGCAACCCTTTTGTGTCTTTGAGAGATACTTGTTTCCATTCCTGGTCCCATTCAACTGACACCCTTTGCATGGGAGCAGAGCATGCTGACTTTCTAAAATTCAGAGGACTCTTACTTGGTTTTGGAGTCTGATGTGTTCCCTGCTGGTTACTTAAGGGGGGCTGCAGTATACAGCATGATGCTCAAGTGACCAAGACCTGTGACTAATTAAAACATTACTGAAAATGTTCCAGTAATGCTGCAAGGTGAATTGCATCAGGTTGAGCTTGTTTTCTGGCTGCTTAGATGGATCTTAGCTTAATTAAATTAACTGACCACAAATGAGAGGATTTGAAACAACTGCATGAAAAATAATAAGTAAGGGATCAAAAATGGCACCGGTAATCTGAATGTTGGTGAATGTGGCATGTTCCCCAGGGCTCTTGTGCCCAGTCATTCTGAGCCATTTTGACACTGTATGGATGGGTGTGTATCATGGAGGAGCCATTTAGGGCACATCTGCACTGCACACTAAGCCCGAACTCTGACTCGGGTCTAAGGCCCACTTCTGTCCACACACAAATCGGTCTGAGTTGGGTCAGCAAGTATCCAGGTTCTAGGACCCTGTGGGGGCCTGGGTCAGAGCCTGAGTCTTGTGGTTACTCAGGTCCAAGCCCTGTCATTTTGCAGTGTGGATGCAACTCAAGCCACAGACCCAAGTCAGAGGGTCTGCATAGGGCAGTATGGCTGTGAGACCCAGGTCTAGCAATTGTAAACCCAGATTTATGATGCAGTGTGGATGCTCAAACATGGGGTTGGAAACACTGGGGGTACATCTGCACTGCAATAAAAATCTCCCCGCGAGAGGGGTGGGTCTTAATGCCTGGGCTCCAGCCTGATCCCAAACATCTACTCTCCAATTTTATAGCCCCACAGCCTGAGCCCCGCGAGACTGAGTCAGCTAACCTAGGCCAGCCGCAACTGTGCTGTGGGACTTCTATTGCAGCCTAGACATACCCTGAGTCCATAAGCCTGGGTCCCACAGACCCAGGTTTACAGTGAAGTGCAGAGATAGCCTTAGCCTTAGAGCCAGTGGAGCCTTGCTAAGAGTTCCCAGAAACTGTGGTGATGGGCAGCTTTTAAATGTGTGGAGCAATAGCTTGCACTGCACTCAACCACAGACTTTAGTCCAGGATAGCCCACGTTTCTCCATCAGCGCATGCTGCAAAGCTCTTGCCTATAAAGAGGTGGGTGATGTGTAGCTAAGTGTGTGAGAATTAAATGTTGTTGCTAGAGTCTCAGGGTAACTGATGGATCTGTTGGTTTAGTGCATTTTTGAATGATCACCAAGGGAGCCCCAAGGTTCTCATGTAGAGTAGAAATAATCCAAATCAGTAATTCATTCCCCAAATTGCCCATGTCTCATCAAAGACCTAACAGCCAAGTGGTGTTGTGAGGTCTAATTACAAACCCTAGGGTTCTGAAAGGTGCTGGAGATGGTTCATCCTTGGCTGGGCTTGAAGTTAAACTACTAGGTGCTGGTTCATGCGGGCCTGCTGTCAGTAATGGACATGCTCTTCCTGGTTTAGACAAGGCTCCAGGTGAAATAAAGACCCTGCGAGCGCTCCCAGCCAGCAGATTTCTGGACAAGGCCTGCCTATTTTGCACACTCCTGCACTGGTCCAACTCTTTCTCAGAAACTCGAAGCTAGTCTGCAGCCTGGTCAGTGGGTTCTGCTGACCTCCCACAACCCAAGGGCCCCTTGGATTCATTAACGTATCAAAACAGGGACAGGTATCTAACTGGAAGTTTATAGGCTAATTGGCATCTCCTGAGCCTTCCCCAGAGAAGCCTGTTCACCGGACATGTGACTGGGAAGAGCAGAGCGTGATGCATTTGTGAATGATTTACTTAGCATGAATACACCTGACCACAGTGAAGCAGGGCCAAGGTCTGAGAGATGAGCTTAGTAGGGACAAGTCCTGGGTAGGGTGGAACATTGCAGCAACTCTCCTTCTCCTTGAACCCCAGGGGTGTCCTGTAAGGACCTTTCTGTTTGGCTAATGGAATGTTCTTTACAGCATGACCTTGTTGGTACTAACAGAAAAGCTGTACGGACATGTCTACTGCTTTCCCAGTGGAGCTCATTGCTCCTTGGCTCTGATGAGATCCTTGTGTGTGATTTTGCCCTGGAAAAGTCATCCTCATACTGAGCATATCAATCAATGGCTTTGACCCTGTTGGCATGCTGTAGAGAGTGAAACCCCTGACACTCTCAAAGAGAGTGACCCTGGGCTCCATTTGACATCAGGGGCGTTTCTGCTTCCGGTTGGACATGTGAAACTCTTTATTTTGAAGTGTGAATCAGCCCCAGGGTAACAGATGCTGCAGAGATCATGTGGAAAAACGAACACCAATGCTGTGTAGCCAGAGAGTAGCATGAATTGTGTGTCTGTTAGGTGGCGCCTCACATCATCAGATTGAATCCATTTTATGCATTTGGTTCTGAGCAGTTAGATTACTAAAGAACAATCCAGGTCTCCATTAATGTTCAGATAATCTGGGTATCAATAGGGGACTAGATACCTTGGAATTCTTGGTACTTCTCTGTGTGTGGAAGTCCAGTAGTAAATCATTTGATAATGAAAATAGAATCCCACCCACCTAGCAATGGGTGATCCAGGTGGCTCCCTGTGGCAGCTCTGGTAAAGGGACATGCTAGAATTGAACCCGCTCATGATATGTGGTGTGTCCCAGGTGCTGCATTGGAGCCCTTTATCCTCCAGCTGGGACAGAGGATGCTGGGTTGTCAAATCCAGTCTTCAGTGTGGAGTGGTACCAACCTTTTTCCATCCAACTCACCTGGGTCTGGCAAATCCCAGTGCATTTAGCTCAGTTTTGTTTGATGTTCTTGGGTTCATTTTGAGCTTGGAACTAGAGCTGGACCCAACTCAGCCCCTGGATTCAAAGATCCTCTGAACTTTGCATGTATTTGCTGTAGACCCAAACGTCATAGCTGACCAGTGACTGCAGTGGGGCAAACCAACCCACATGCGCCCCTCTCCTCGCCCAGATCAAAACTTGTCCAAAGTTTAGGGAAGTTTGCATCTGATCTCTGCAGTCTGGACCCATCTCAACTCAGAGCTAAAGGTCAAGCTCAGCTCTTGTGACCTCAAACCCATGGGCTCTGTGTATTTCTTAGGTGGTGCCCTGCACAACGCAGATCCTTTGATTTAAAACCCTCTTGAATGTCCTAGTGGCAAAATATCTCTGATCAGAAATGAAGTGTCGTGTAAGCTAGAAGATGATGATTGTCGGAATTTCCTCTGTGCACCTCCTATGCCACTTATCTTCAGCCTGATATGCTTGTCCACCCACTTGGGTATTGCCTATATGAATGCACTGCCTCTACCAATGCAGCAGATATGAGGGAACCGAGACATAGTACGGTTCCTGGCACTGTGGGTTTGTTTTCACAGCCTGGGGTTGGGAGTTCTTTGCAAAGCTGCTAGCTCAGAGATGAGTGATGGCAAAGAGGCCTGCTTTTATCATGCTGTGTCAGGTTCACTTAATATCTCTACTGTGTTTAGTGTACAGTTGGGGCCAGTTATACAAACTGGCTCTTGGTGTTCAGACCATGGTGGCTGGCAAATTTTTGAGCCAGCCCTAGCTGTACATTTTGACTCTGGATTCCCAACCCCCCCCCCTTCTTTGTGGAAGTATTTGTAAAACTGCATTTAAAATAAAATAAAATAATTCTTGTTCATGTTGCACAGCTTCCATACAAGGGATGGAGGAGCCAGAACAATCATATACTATTCTTCATATTTAGTGCTTACCATCCATAGATCTCAAAACAATGTGCAGAGGAAGGTGAGTATCATTATCTCTGTTTTACAGATGGGGAGACAGAGGCACAGAGCAAGGCAGTAACTTAACCAAGGTTGCCCGGCAGTCCAGTGGCAGAAGCAGAAATAAACACAGGCCCCCAGTCTGGTGTACATTTGTCTGGCCCGTGCTGCCTCAGCTTGTTTTGCCGTTAAGACCAGGATCTTGTTTCCTGTGGAAGTGCTGCGGTTTTGAGTCAGGCCTGTAGAGTTAATTAGGTGAGTGCTTGGTTTATGGAGTTAATCATGCATGGATGTAGAGGTCTGTAAAGCCTTCTTGTTATTAGGTTTTACAGATCTTGGCAGTGTGGGTTACTCCAAGCATGTAACTTCCAAAGGGCACCAGCACTGCAGCCTCCTAGCTACATTTGAAACTTCTCAGAACCAGCGTGACACGTGAGAAGTTAGGGTGGCTGCGTGCTCATATCTGATTCTAAGTGTAACCTAAATGACAGCCAGTGCTAGGATGCAGTAGTATCGCACAGAGCTGCGAGTTACATTGAAGCAGCTGAGCTGTGGCACGTTGTGTGCCCTGCTGACGTGCAGGAGGGATTGCTCTGGAGATGTGAGGACACAATGGTTATCTGGTTTGATCGCTCTGGAGACAGCTGCTAGCTGTGTTCTGTAAACCAACTTTTGCCTGCCAAGTAAGGTAGTGGGAGGTGGGGTTTGGCATGTGGGAGGGACTGTGGGGCATGCCCTTTTAATAGGATGATTGTCTCACAGCAGGCAAGGCATGGAAGAGTTGTTATGAGGCTCAGAGGAGCGATAATGAAAAATCAGCCCACTGCTGGAATAGCTGCAGCTGATGTTCAGAGAGATCCTGGTCATGTCGTTCTGTATGGATGCAAGGAGTGGGGTGACTTGTTGTCTGATGAAGGTTCATAACCATGTACACACACCTGTGAGTACAGGGAGGGGGCACAGGGGCTCAGCTTATAACTGGAAGGTTTGCAAGTAAATAAAAGAAAAACCTTAATTGGGGCTGCTTAAATCAAGTCATCATTGTGGGAGGGGCTTTGGGGAGTTTAATTTGACAGTGGTTTTCTAATGGGATTGACTCAAACTTGGTGAGGCTTCCATGGAGGTTCATTGGTCCGGCGTCTGGCTGCACAGCTCTCGTTCTCTGCTGATTGAAAAATGGAGTGTGAGTGTGTCCTAACCCAAAAGCACCTGCATAATGTTAGGGAGATGGTCAGTCCAGTCCTAACGGCTTGCACTAGCACTGGAGACTATTGTTGATAGGTACTTACTGTCATGGAGGCCAGCTGCATGGCCAAACAGAAGAGAGACAGGCCCGTTTATGCCAATCCTACCTGCCCCACTGCCCCTCACAATAGTGCATTCTGACATTATGGAACTTCATCTAATCTGACTGCTTGATTGGCTTGAATGTCCCTGGCTCTCCTGCGAGCTAAGAGGGCACTTCCTGCTGTTGTTGGGCTGTTCCGAACTCCTGTCAGCTTGTCGTGCGACTGCTTGCAAGCTGCTTAACCCCAGGCTGGCTTATTTGTAAAATATGGACACTTGCCTGTTTCCTTGGGGGGTGGGCTGAGATTGTGTGTGTGTCTCAAGTGAGATCCTGGGGTGTGAGTTGTTGTATTAGACCCTGGCTCAGTCAGGTACTTATGCGCCTTGGGGCCTGGGATTTAAGCACGTCCTTAAAGATCAGCTTTGGTGGAGTGCACTGTCATTAGGCACACTTGCAATTTTAAGAATTTGGGATTAATCTATTGTTGCAAAGGCCCTGAATTTGGAAATACTGCTGTGATGCCAGGAGGGGAGAGACCCAGGTCCGCAATACACGCTGTCAGTGCTGGGAGAGAACAGGAGGCAAGGATGTGGTTTAACCTTTTCTTTCTTTACTAGTCATTTACTTTCTGTTATAGCAACTTAGTGAATGTTTGTTCTTGTTGCTAAGGTTTCCTCGGGATAATGGGTGCTGGTGTGTGGCCTCAGAGACTAATTACACAGCATCACTGAGCGAGTAGCAGCTAAAGGAAAACCAGGGTATAACTGCACATGAGCTGAGCTGGTGGTCCTGGGGGAAGCAGGGCATGCCCCATAGGTAGCTTGCTGAGCAGGCGGCCTGTTAATTGCATTAGCAGGACAGATGCTGCAGACCAAGAACTTGGCTCAGGCTGGCCCCTTGTGTCTTTTAAAAAAATAAATTATGAATTGCCTAACTAATTCACGAATTTGATATAGGTGTGAGACTGGTTAGCTAAGCTGATTAGCAAATCAAAGCCCATCAGAGATCTCCTGCAGCTTGCTTGTATGGCCATATAGGACATTTCTATATGAATTGGCCTGCTAGGATTCATGCTGTGTTGGCCAAACTACATGTGAATTAGTTCCCCCTGAAGGCCAGCTCAGGCTATGTCTTCACTGCAAAGGACGGTCTGTTTCTACATTAAGGTAGCTATCTCAATGTAAAGTCCTAGTGGAAAGAAGGCCCAGGTAGGTTGGACCTCCATGTACTTAATTGAGGTCAATCTCAGATGTAGAGCGGTATGGGACTGACCTGGACCAGAGACTGAAAACTACAGTGTCTTGTCTCCAGTTGGGTTTACATTGAGCCAGCTGCCACCTTGTAAAAACACACCTTTCTTTGCAGTGAAGACACAGCCTTCGCCCTTCTGTGAAGGGCCTGGTGTCCAAGGCTATATCACTGTACATTGCCTATGGCTGCATCCCGCACCATGAGGTATGAAGGTGGTGACACATCCCCCCTGCATTCCCAGCTCTCATTGGTAAGTAACACCTTGGTTCATCAGAACACATTTCAGGAGCTGTCTCCAAGTGCCTAACCCACGTAAGTGATTCCAAAGCCACGGCGTTATGCTGAATGGGGGACATATGCAGTGCTTTAGAACTGCCTGGACTAATTGCCTGCATTTAGGAATAAAGAGGGCAAAAATCTCTCTCTGTAGAATAAACAGGCCGTGACAGAGGAGTGAAGTATTAAGCTGATTCCTCTTGAAGGCTAGAGGCCTGTGACATTTAACGTGATCACTATTAGTTGTAAACTGAGAGATGGCTTCGTTCTCTACGAGCATTGCCAGGAACAGAGAGAACTATTCTCTCCCCCCACATCCCGTCACAATATCTATCTGCAGCGGTGGCCTGAAATCCCGGTCGTAGAGCTTCCATTTGCCCTTTGTATTCTGGGCCAGCCTCTTTGCGTTTTGCAGGCGAATTGCTTGGAGTAGAGGGGAAGCAACAGGCCAGTGTGTACTGATGCTTAACGCCCAGAGGTTCATTGGCCAAGCTGATCGGAGTGGAGGGCGTCTGCGCACTGAGTCCTTTGTGCCCATTAGCCCTATCCACTAGCGATAGGACCTGCTTCTAACAGATGCTGCAGTGTTAGTGAGGATCATTAGCTCAAAGAAAGATTCCAAGCCAAACCCCTTGAATACAACATTCTTCTCCTTTGTTTCCTGAGCCTTGTGATTCTGCTTTTTCTCTAGTAGCATAGGCCCACATCCTTAAAGGTATTTAGGTGTCTAATTCCACACTGAAACCATTGGGAGTTAGGCACCTAAATACATTTGTGGATCTGGCCCATAGTCCTTGCCAGGCTGGATCCAAGCCAAAACCAATTTGGTTCGGTCTCCTGTCTTTCACAGTGGCCTCGGAGGAAAAGCATATGAACCCCATGGTAGGCAGGTGTGGGTGTCATGGTTCCAGGGCTGACTGCACCATCCATTGTGGTCTCTTTGAATGCACCCCCTCTGGTGTCAGGCCTCATGCCTTCACCTCTTCTGGGGCAGAATGCCACCATTTTGCTACTCCTACACCAGGCCTTGGGTTCAGTGCCCTGGGTGTCTATCAGTTGTGCTTACCCAGCAGGTCTGCCTGGATGCAACACCTGGCATTGCTCTCTTTGGCAGTCTGTGATCAGAAGATACAGCGACCAGGCAGCCTCCTTAAACCAAAGGATGGATTATTTCAACAGCAGGGGTGGAACATAGAAAAAGGGTTTTAAACCCCTGCCAATCTCTCTTACCCAAAGGTTTACCATCCCCTGATGAGAGCCTTGGCCAGGCCTGGCTTTTCCAGATGTCCTACCAGGTCCTGGGGGGTCAGCCGTGTCCCCACAAACATCTCCTTTCCCTCTTGAGAGGGGGATCCCTTTGAATGTCAGTTTTTGGGCTTTTGCCATGCACAGCCAAACCAATTTGGTAAATTGGCTGGATCCAGGGGCTAGAATCTGCAGAGCTTATCGCTGGGGCAGGGTCTCTTAACAACCCTGAAGTGTTTACCAAGGCATGGCTTATTCTGAGCTATTGCTTTCCTTCTTGCTTACAGCCCCCTAATACTAAGCCAATATGTTCATGCAGTAAACATCCCAGCAACCCGATCAACATACCGTATCCATATGACACTAGAGAGCAATTCCGGTTTTGTCACAGGGGGATAATCTACCCTCTGTGCAGGTTTCTTCCCATTGTTCAGAGATTGGTCTGCGCCCTAAAGGCGGCCACTCTCTTCACAGACGCTGCCCCACAGAGCTTACGGTTGAAACTAACAAGACAGACACAGGGTGGGAGACAGGTGATATTCCTGCTAGTTTCCTATTGAGGTTCTGCATAGGTAACTTCTCTTAATAGGTTTACATTGAGAGGGCCCAGGAGACATTTAATAGCCTCCCCCTAGCCACCTTTCTCTAGTTGCTCCCCGCTTCCCGACAAGCAGCATGTTTTATGTTTACCTACAAAACCGAAAACCTTTTCCTCCCTGCCTGAGTGAGATCCTACCTTCTGCCATGTCACATCTAGCTGCTCAGCGTGGCCCTGTGGTTTGTCTCGTCATACGCAGGCTTTCCCCAGGCTCTGCCTGCTCCTGCAGAGATGCATGTCACCTGCACAGCACCTCACCATGGTGAGTGAGATTTGTTTGCACCTTGACAGTCATCGGAAGGGTCTATGTGTTGCTGGGGATCCCTTTCTGTCGAAGGTCGCTCCCTTCCCCTGTTTCTGATGGAGGCTTCTGTGGCTCATCTTTGGAGAGGCATGTGCAGAGTTACATAGAAGTCTCTTCTAATCTAGACTTGGTTGACTGAAGCGCTCTGTGCAGTCTCTCGCATGAGTGACTGCCTTAGCAGGGTGTTGTCTTCACGTGGCCTCCTGTATCTCTCTGCTTTGGGCTGTCCTTGAGCGGCTTGGCTAATTGAAAAGAATCTTTGGCTCTTTGCCGTCTGATGGGTATTCTGCAGGGAGTTCGTCTGAAGTACAGATTTTTAGCACTGTGCGGTGTTGCTCACTGATGCATGTGACTCATCTGGAGCTGTTCCCCACTCCTACACACATGCACGCGCACCCTGGGTCCAGCCTGATTCATGTTCTCTAGGCATCTTATCCTGTTGCCAGCTGCGCCGGCCATGTCTGCTCACCGAGGAGCAGCATCTCGCTGGTGGCTCTGTAGGTGGAAAAGGGCTTGGATCGTACATACATAGTGCATTCCCAAGAGATTCACAGAGAGGAACCAGATTTAAGGAAGTGAAATTGTACTATAGGCGGAATGAAGTTTCGCCATGTAAGGAGCAGGGCCCATTTACGCAATGCATGAGTTCTCTCCTGGCTCTCAGTGTGATCTTACCTGACCGTGTTCCTGATGAGCAGGCTCTGTTGTACACCCTTTTGTGCTGAGATACTTAGGTCTGAGTAGTGTCCCAACACCTCATGGCTTCCCAGAGCTAATCCTGTCTCTATGGCAGCGTACAAACCTGAGGACGTGCAAGATACCAGACTAAGTTCTCTCTGTGCTCCCTTGCTTCGCTGCTGGAAATAGCTGTGTCAAACCATGTGAGGTCCTTCGTGGATCTGATTCCTCAGAGGGAGAGATGTTGAGCCACCCACAACTACAGGTGAAATCAGTGGGAGGACTAGATCCTCGGTACCAGTTAAAAGCCAGCAGAAATAATGAATCCACTTCAACTAGTGTATAGAATAATCCATCTAAAGACTAGTCCTGGGTCTTGGTGAGTCCCCTGAGCCATGTCCCTACTCCCTTCCCCCACCCCTTCTCTCTCTGCAGGCAGTGTTCAGAGAACTGTGGGGAGCCAGACAAGCATTCCGGGTAATGAGAAGCAAAAGAGCGTGATGCTATGTGTTTTGATCAGTCATGCTGGGAGAACATTCCTTATTTTCTCTGGTGTGTCTAGAGAACATGCTCAGATCTGTCCTGATGAAAGCCTTGATCGAATGCTGCTTTATTCCAACCTGTCATCATCAATACCAAAGGAGCTAAAGCTCCAAAGATAAGGGGCTTATGGGCCTCTCCACCCTATGGAAAATACAACTGCCAGCAGAGCAGGCTTCTCTGTCCCACCAGGAAGGACTGAATCCCAGGTCTGAAGGGCATTATGCTCTTATGGGCTCAAGAGTTGGTCACTGCATATCAGTGTTCCATGAAATCAGTGGAATTACACCGGGGTGAAGGTGGTCCCCTGTGTCTAACAAAACTTGCCCCCTTAGATCTGTTATTCTGAGTGTGAGTATAAAAGGCCTGGGAAGCGAGATCCAATAGGCGGCTGCTGCGCGTATCCTCAATCTGCACCTCCCTGGTTGACCCAGCAGCCGTCATAGGGGAAATGTGGGTGAACTCCACCATACTCCAGCGCTGTGCCTTTAAACCTGTCACAGCCCAAGAGCTGGCTCTAAAACAGGATGTTTTTCTGCTGAGAACAATTGTCATGTGAGCTGCAAAAGGACATGGCCAGCTTTTAGAAGCAAGGGAGCAGCAGCTCTAGTTTCTGCAGCAGTGTCAAGTTCAGTAGGTTAATGCAACAGTGATGCAAGTTGCCCTGGTCTGTGTATTTACACAGAACTCCTGTGAATTGAGAAAGGGAAGTGACACTGGTTTGGATTTTAGAAGGAACCAGCTAAGGTGGTTTTCTCCCTTTGCTGCAATGTGCATGCTTGTTACTTCACTTGGTCTGCACAAGGCCTGACGGTGGGAGTGAAGTTGCTTTTAGACTTCCCCGAATGTACGACAAACCCTTAAGGAGTAATCCCATTACTGACTTCTTCAGGCATCCCTGTCTGAAATCAATTGGCCAGCACAAAGTGGAATAATAAATCTCAGATTTAGTTTCTAATTCTTATCCCACTATACTTTACACAATACAATGTTCACTTCAAATTCTTAAATTTTATTGCACCGTCAGTTTCACATGTGGGAATAAAGAGGCAGGCTGAGGTTTTCAAAGCTGTCTAGGGAATTTGGACACCCCATTCCCACTTGTGTCTAAATCCCCTAGGCAGCTGCGGAAAACTCATGCTGGATTTGGAAAACTCAGTCGCTGCAGTTGGCTGGCCTGCGTTTGGATGATCTCTAGGGCAGCAGATCAGATAGTTATAAGAATGTAGCAGGGGAGGAGGAGTTGGCGCATTTCCTTACTTTCTGCTCCCTTTCACCATGCAGGGAGCATTTGACAGAGATAAGTTGCGTCACTGACCCAGTGCATACGCAGCATCTGATTTATGATCCAGCTAAGGGGCTGTAAGTTCCCTGAATGAGCCAAATCCAAGCTTTAGAGTCTAGTGTGTTGAATGCTATATTAATGAAGCCTCCTCTCACTCATCACGCTACTCATGATGCTGCTGGCTCTGATATTTTTTTTTCATGTGTTTCATGTAAGTGTAGCATATCAGGATACTGCGAGCAAATGGAAGAGCATCCAGCTGTCGTTGCTGGGAGTTCAGGGACTAAGTCTGATCTCTGTTATGCTGGTGTTAATCTACCATCTCCAGATTTGCACCAGCATAGCCCTGGTTCAAAGCTGGCATGCAGGCCCTGATTGAGCAAAGCATTCAGCAAAGCACGGAAGCAGGTGACTTCAGTGGGACTTAAGCATGTGCTCTAAGTGTTTTGCTGAATTTGGACCGGAATGATTAGATTTGGAGCCAGTGGTCTACAACAAAGCAATTCCTGGGGAGTTCTCTGGCTTGTCTGAGAGAGCTTCTTGGCTTTAGTTACCACCTTTTGGCTACGTGGGCACCCGTTTGTTCAGGGCCCCTCCTGCAGCTGTGGGCAGATGGATCAGCCCTGGGTCTGATACCCTTGATCTGAATAGAATAAGGTAATGGTTTTGTCCCAGGCTCAATAGCATTGTTTTGGACCAGAGCATGCATACAAAATAACATCAGCCAATAAACATCTGCTGCAGCATCTGCCGACAAGGGCATGTGATGCCCTTCATAACATCACCATGGGACTGTCGCAAAACAGCTGGTTCTCAGACTGATTCCAGCCGTGACGTGCTGAAGTGACATTGGGGTTATTTTCTGGTAAATGTAGATGCAAATCAGTCTTGACTGTTCTAGACTTCTGCCTGGCTTGGGTTGCTTTGCAGTACGTTGGGGCTATGGGAGCCGAATCCATGTATCTTGCATGTTGGGGTCAGTCTGGAGCCCTCAGTATTAGCCTAAAAATATTTGCATATTTCTGTAGCACCTTGAACTGATCAGACTTACACCAGTGGGAATTGGATGTCTGGGCTGTGTTATCTTTCAGGTATGTAGAAATGTAGGGAGTACATGTGGTGTGTCAGGAAAGCTGTTTAAAGTGTGTGCCTAAGGGAGACAAAGCATGCACACGATACCTCTCGGTGTATGTAAGCCTTGATTGAATACTGCTTTATTCCAACCTGTCATCATCAATACCAAAGGAGCTAAAGCTCCAAAGATAAGGGGCTTATGGGCCTCTCCACCCTATGGAAAATACAACTGCCAGCAGAGCAGGCTTCTCTGTCCCACCAGGAAGGACTGAATCCCAGGTCTGGAGGGCATTATGCTCTTATGGGCTCAAGAGTTGGTCACTGCATATCAGTGTTCCGTGAAATCAGTGGAATTACACCGGGGTGAAGTTGGTCCCCTTTAAAGATGTGTCCTAATCTTGGAAAACATCTCCACTCTTCAAAGCCAGGGGTTCTGTAACCCTGATTTAAAATTGCAGGTTTGTTTGCTTGCCCACTCCAGGGATTCTAGGTGTAGAAGGTTTGACCGCCCCCTTTGCGTGAGCAGGCCAAGTATAAAAAGTATACAAGGCCCTGCTCACCAGGCCCTCTAGGGTCATTAGGAGCTGTAAAAGAAATGCAAGTGTTACAAAACAATCAGGATAAGTGACCATGCAGGGAAAGTGCCCAGTGATATGAACTTTAAGATTAGAGCGCTCATCTTTGTCCTATCATCTCAGATACCAGGATTTCATCTAGTAAATATCACCTATTTTTTTTTTAACTGGGTCATCTTTTTGATTAGTGTAATGTAATGAATAAAATCGCACAGCATTTCTCTCTGTCTTCCCTTCCTGGCTCGACTTCCTGAGGTCCAATCTTGCAGCTGAATAATTGTTGCAGTACTTCTCCCAGTGCTGGGTGTGCCGTGGGATCAGACGCAGCTGATGAGTGTTATGCTGTGTTGGTATAGCCTTCACCCTGCTGTCCCACTCACTGAGCTTTTCCTAAACACCACCTTCCTCCGGCACCAGCAAAAATCCATTCTTTTCATCCCTTGTTGTTCCTACACTTGTACTGTTGGGTAACGAGTCCCAGCTCAGCTCTGGCAAGGAGGAGAGAATCCACTGGTTGACTTGAGTCCTTATTATTTAGGTTCGCAAAGCTCAAGGAGAGTTTGGAACAAAATAACTGTTCTGTCGCGTGGCTGGTATTCCTGTGCCTCGAGGTGGGAGTGCTGTGAAGTGCATGAAATACTCAGCCAGTGCTGCACTGGTGAGCTTAGTGCAGGGGAGTGATCTGTTTGCTCAAGCTGTGTGCTTTTCTGTGGAAAAGGGCCAAGGCCATGCTGCTTGTGGCGCATCTGCGCCTTGCATGGAAACAGCAAGCTGTGTGTATCAGCAGCAGAAAGGGAGCGTAGGCTCAGCCAACTGAACAGCAGCGTGTCGGGGTAAGTGCGCTATTTATGGAGACTGGAACATGTGTTTTCTTGGGTTTGCTGTACTTTTTGTTGGTGATGTGACTTGTTTGGTATTAACAAATGGCAGATGAGTATTTGCCCATCGTTCATACATTTAAATAGCCAGGTTATCTCTGCCCAGCAAGTACAGTTTTAATGCTAGGAAATGTCGCCACCAGGGCAGGTAAATATTGATATGTGTGAATCTATATACTTAATATTAGTGCTTATGCAACAGCTGCTTTGCTGGAGAGACCTGACCACAGGCAGCTCAGTATAGCAGGTCTGACTTTGTGTCCGCCAAAGCTTTTTCTGCTGTTCAGTCCCTTTGTGCTTTCGGCTGAAGAGGCACAAGGTTGCTTAGCTGCAAAGAGGCCTACAGAAGTGCAATGAAGTGGAGACCTTCTCTTCCTGTTGTGGTGGTGGCACATTGTGATCTGCGTACAATCTTATTGTAACTGAACAGCAGGAGCCCCTGGCGTGGTCATACTGGTAGAGGACAGGGGCACTAGAAGTTCTTTTGACAGACGCTATGGCATCAAACATCAGACATTGTAAACAAGATTATTACAATTGGTTGGGGGTGGTTAATATCATCTTAGATAATTAACATGGAGAGCGTTTTGCAGAACCAATAGTCTTGGTCCTGTTTATGCTGATGGTTTAATTTTTGCATCTCAGGACTGTGAAAACCATCAATGTCTGTTTTCTTTTTCTTTGTAGACAGTCAGCTTGGCAGGGCTGCAATGCTAGCATTGCAAACACGATAGTGCATTTTTGTTCAAAACAAACTGGATTAGAAGAAAAAGTCATGGTAAAAATTACTAGCATCTGTGGGGTTTTCTTAGTTTTTATAAAATCAAAACTTCAAGCCACATCTTAAAATGGAGGGTGTTTATTGAAGGGTTGGGTTTTGAAGTGGAGACCTGTAATGTTTTTATTGCCAGGTGTAACTGGAAATCTCACAGTGACACACACAATTTGTGGTATGTTTATTGTTGTGGAGATGAGCACACAGCGGGTGAAATCTGGGCCCCATTTCAGTCAGAGGTAAAACTCCCAGTGTGCTTTTCACGTCTCATCCCTATGTAGCTGAGGTAACTGGTGTGTTGGCAATGTGATTGCTCGTTAATGCAATTATTCCCCAAAGGGGAAGCAACCTGTAATACAGCTAGCAGTTGCTTGAAGTGCTACCGCATTTTGTATCGTATTGAAGGTCATGTGCTTTGCACTGTGTCCTGTATTAATCCAGGCAATAAAGTGTTAACTTGCACACACATGAGTTCAACTGGAGTGAATCTGACTCCTGAGTTGCTGTCTGTTTAGAAGCCTGTGGCATTATTGCAAAGTGTAAGTGGTTTGATGCTCTTTGAGCCCTGCCCAGATTGTACAGGCAGCCTGGCTACAAAGCTGCTAATTTCTAGGCTGGTCAGACCTCAGAGCAGTAAGGTAATCCGGAGGGGTGCTTTGCAGTTCTTCAGTGTGAAGCATAAGTTGTGCTTTGTCCCATTGCTTACCTAGACAACAGACTAGGAATTCTGCAGTTGCTACAAAGAAGAAAAGGTCTACTGGATATGGATACTTACCTGTGATCTCTCAAACAGCTGGTGATTTGGGTGGATTTTTACTGTAACCAACCTGGCTTGGTTCTCCTAGCCCTGGTCCTTCCTTGCTAGCATCTAGCTGGGGATAGGCAAGTCTGACTATCCCGCTGGAGACGTGTGTGGTGGAATGGAGATGGAGAGGGGTCACAGCTTCTTGCTCAGATATTTTTTGACTATAGAAAGGGCATATGTTCCTGGCTGGGTGAGATGAACTATGAGACAAGTGACGATGCAGTAATGACATGAAACACCTGACAGTGCTCCAGCTCGTTACCTTTGGGGTCTCTTGTTTCCCATGCCATTCTACAGGGTGACGTGCAGCCTTCTGAGCTTGCTCTGAGTCACCCCGTGAATTATCTAGGTAGGTTGAGCACGTGTGATTCCGTGCTTCTTCCTGTCCTTCCGTAGCCATTATGCTGCCTCTCATGTGGCATTGCTCTGTAGGAGCGGAAGACGACATCCTCCCAGCTGCTAAACCAGGGACGATAAACTTGAAAGCTGTAGGTTTTGGCCAGTGGAAATGAGTGTGACTGCCCTGCTTACGTGCATCATTGTGAGTCTTCCCAGGTGATGAGGGTAGATGTACCCACCTCTGAAAATCCAGGCTACAGACCCTGCAGACTACATTGGCTTCTCTATAGGCCTAGATGTCTGTCTTTCCGTCCCTCTCATGCGGGGCCTATCTAGGTTAGACGTGAGAAGCGGGCTGATTCCAATGCAGAGGGAAACATTCTCTCCCCACTTAAGCAATGGACATCCACAAACTCTAGTGAAAGTTCCCACATGTAACCTCCCTGCTTCCCTGGTGTGGGGTGCCTTCGGCTGTGCTGTGCACGGAGCATCGCTAGGCACACATGTCATGTTTACTTTGATTTACTACTTAGCACAGTCTGTGGCTTTTCTGCCAGCCCTACTGGGATGCGAAGGTGAATTCCCTGTCAGTCACTGGCACCCAAAGCCGAGCATAAATGCTGAACCCAGAACTTGCTGCTATCAAGCAGCTAGCACAAGGAACCTGTGCGCGTACTACTGCTTTGCAGTTCAGCCTCAACTGTTAATATGCAAAGCAGTGAGGACCCTGCCTTCCAGAGTGCTGTTGCGCTCTGCAGCATGCTTGGTCTGTGAGCAGATTCCACACCTGCTGTGCAGTTCTCCTTCCAAGGATCACACCCCGGAATGCACTCGCCCCAAGATTTATATCTCGCTTTAAAACTCCTTTAGGGTTTAGAAGTTTACGGCAAATGATTGCAAACTCTCTTCCCACAGTCCATATTTCCAGTGAGAGCGTGGACCCATGAGACAGGACTCCTGATTGATCAGTTCCCCTCTCTCTACCTCAGCTTATGTGTCAGTAAAATGGGGTGATGATATTCACCTCCTTCACCAGGTGGGGGGAGTTGTGAAGCCTAACTAATATTTGCACAGAGCTTTGAGCTCACCTGATGGGAAGTGCCACTGTATTTACACTATATACTGTCCAAATAACACCTCCCTCCCCCCTTGGGTCTCTGCAGCAGCTGGGATCAAGCTAACCGTCCCCAGATGCAAACATCTACACACACATTCTCAGGGGAAGCCCCTTGATTCTGCTGGTCTGATAGAGCAGGAGTATATTGCATTGAAGGTGTAGTGCAAAGTTGGGAGGATCCAGATGGCGTCAGAGAGTGGGTTTTTTTGTTTGAACACTGTTTATAAAATCCAGTGCATTAAATGAAGCATGCACTCCCTGAGCTACTGGCATCAGGCATATTTTGTAAATTAAAAAATAAATGGACCCGATAACTCTTAAGTGCCAAGCGGTTTTCGCTTCAGCAGGAACTGCAAAAACCTACCGGCACTTTTACAGCATTTTGCTGGGGATTCAGGAGAATCTCTCGCTCTGAAACTGCTGCTTGGGGAATGTCTTGTGTCATCTGGCTGAGAGCACTTGGATGATAGACAAGCTTGGTGAAAAGACTTGGGAGCTTTTATTGACTGTAGACAATGTACTTTGATCAAGAGTCTTTCAATGTTTTTCTTTCTTGTCCCAGCTGGAATCAAAACTATATAGATCAAGCCAGGAGGGACATAGAGCCAGCAGCTGTTCACATTTCCTCCCCTCTCATTGATTACCCTGGTGTTCCTGAAATGTTAGAAAACCAGTTCAAGCTTAAATCACTTCTTATGAAAGAGTTTGTCTGTATGCTTCCCTGGGCCAAATCAACAAGGTTTTGCAATATGATAAGCGAGCCCCTGTGTATAAAATCCTCAGCATCCACAAAGCACAGGCTTCTGATGAGAGCTGTAGGTGAAAGCAAGTAAATTACACCTGGAGAAAGCTGTTCAGTGCAGCATGTTCACCTGTTAGCCAACCTGCCATCTTGATTAAATACATTTCCTTATGTAGATCAGCTTAAAGCCTCAATTGTTTTTTTGTCCAGAACATCTACAGGCCTATAGCAGCTGTTGAAGACAAATAATTTCCTCCCCTGGAGCAGCAGATAGAGACTAGAGTTAACTAGTATTGTCTCTGTGTGGATGCATTGGTCTGGAATTAAACAGTGATCACTGATTATGGAATGATCCGCGGTTCATCGCTAGCTATTCCATTGGAAGGCAGTAATGGGTACACAGAGATGGTCTGGCATGTACAGGGGTTGTGTCTAAAGCGATCACATGCTGGTGTTTTGAGCGGCAGCCAACGTTCATTTTGTGGAAGGACAAAGAGGCCACGATTCTTGCAGCACAGATCAGTGTGGCAAGAAAGTTTGGCGTAGATGGTTTTCCTGGCTTCATGCTTTTAGGACCATCAAAATGCAACTTACTCAGTCATGCAGAATCTGTCACCAGCCCTTTGCTGGCCTTGGGCAATAAGAGTCCAGGCACAAAAACAGAACGCATGTCTCCTGCATGGCAGGGCAGAGCACTAGCCTCCTGGGCCTGCCCATTCCCAGCGTCAGGTCCCAGCTCTCCAGTGCGCTGCTCTGAGGAGAGAGTTTCTCCTGAGATCTTGAGTCTTGCTGTGCAAAGGTACATGAGCGCTGCCCTTGGTTAGTGCCCTGATGTGTTCAGACCACGAGCCAAGCTCTGCCCTTGGATCTGAATGCTGAAGCTCTGCTCCCATGTTCTGTCGTCTGCTGCTGAGAGCAGCACATGGAGCTGGGTTCTGAGCAGAGCCCTGGGCTGTGCTCACTCTAGGCAGGCGTTGGTTAATGACTGACTTAGTTGTTTGGTGCTGTTTCCTTTTCTTACAGGTGTGATTCCTCCGGCCTTCTCTCCAGTTTCCTGCCATGGCTGATACTATCTTTGGCAACGGCAGTGATCAGTGGGTGTGTCCCAATGACCGGCAGCTGGCGCTGAGAGCCAAGTGAGTGCTTCCTGCTCTTCCTTCTCTCTCTGTTAACAGCAGTGGCCACAGAGCGTGATCTCTTACAGGGTTTACTCTTGCCCCCAGGCTGATTCTCAGGCTGTGAGACTCGGGCAGAAGGGGCGGTGCTAGTTGCCTGTGAGGCAAGGCCCCTGGATCTCAGAGCATCCAAACTGCAAAGACAAAGCCTGTAAGTGGGGAGGAAGGATTTTCCAGTGGTTAGAGCAGTGGTCTGGGGTTTGGGAGCCCTGGGTTCAATTCCTGGCTCTCCCACAAGCTTCCTGTGTATTCTGAGGCAAGCGAGAGAGGTGTTGTAAGGATACATACGTTAAAGGCTATCGGGCACTCAGATGCTACGGTGCATATAAGTACCCGCATAGATAGGCCAAAACCCAGTTTATTATTGGCCATGCGAGAGGAAACCAGTGGAAACCCCCCTCCACCCCCCCCCCCACAATCCATCCCTCCAAACTGGCTTCCCTTGCCAGGCCTGTGAGGGTTTTCCTTCACCAGACTGACTTCCACCCTGCCCAGGGCTGGTCCACACACAAACTGGAACCGTTTTATGTTCTCCCCATGCAAGTCTGAGTGTGGGATTAGCACATGAAAACCAGAGCCATTCAGTGGACATAGGACACTTCCATTCTGAACAGCTGCTGCTCACAGACACACTTGCAGCCAAGTAGGTAATGGGGCGGATCAAAACCCAGTTAGTTACTTTCTTTCTGGTTTGTGGGTAGCCCAAGCCCTAGCTCTCATTCCAGACCTTGGAGAGGGTTCCCAGCCTGCCCTGCTCATGATAGGGTCATGCCCTGTCTCTTTGCCTGATCTAGAGACTAGGGGAGAGCTGGGTCTCTCCACACCCACAGCTGTGGCTGCTTTTCAGATCCGGCTTGGGCAGGAGTAGGAGGGGAGAGGTCTCTCCTGCTCCCCGTGAGACCTGAGCTTCCTCGGAGTTGGTGGCTTTGCTCCTGTGCTGAGGAGGGCAGGTGCGTAATAACATCCTGCATCGCTGCTATCACTCCTCCTTGCCTAAAGGGATTGAACGTGCTCTAAAATCTGAAACTGATACACAAGCTGTGCAGTGATCAGTGTGTCACTGCAGTGCAGCCCACCCCCCCTCCTTGGGCCAAATGTGGACCAGCTAGTGGCTTGCCCGCCCCACTGAGAGCAGTACCTAGCTGCCCCAGCCAGTCTCCCATCCATGCAATGACCTGACCTTGCTTAGCTTGTGAAATCTGCCAGGACCCCTAGTGCTGCCCTGCTCCAGGTGTTTTAGTGTCAATGCAGCTGCCTTGTGGAGGCCAACTATGTCATTTGGCTTCCCTGAGGGCAGCCACAGGAATCGCTGCTCGGATGCCTCTTGAGGCGCAGCCCTGTGCTTGGATGCTGTCTGGAGTTTCCTTCCTGCGCAATAGCTTGCAACCCCCACCCTCCTTTGAGTTCCCACCACCTACCCTATATTTAATAAGCAAAGTTGGTGGATGCAAAAGCCAGTCCTAGCAGCACCCCATCTATAATTCATGGCCTCCCCCAGCTGGTGCCTGCTCTTTTGTTTGGAGGCACATGTCATTTGATCTTGTTTTGTCCCCCAAGTCAGATTGCTGGTGGGGAGGGGACTGGGATAAGTCAGTGGCTTGAATTGTATTTGTTCTAGCTGCTTTCCTTTGGCAGCAGCCTGCGCCCAGTTGCCCCCAGTCTTGCTCCCAGCTGAACCTCCTGGGGGTCTGCTTCAAATGGCTTAAAAATGTAACAGTGCCCAGCTGGACAGGACAGTGGCTGTAAGCGTTGTATGGGCAGGACAGAGCCTCCTGCAGTCTCTGCTGTGGAGCTCCCCTTAGGGTTGGCTATCTGGCACTGAGCCGCATGTTATCATGGTACTCTGTGCTGCTCGAGCATATCTGAGGTCATTTAGTGGTCTCAGAACCCTTTACTGAGATGCTAGTGAGTTAGGCCTGTAAGCCTGTGAGGGGTAGGAGAATTAAATCATTTGACAGAGAGGAGGGACAGTGACATCCCCCAGGTCACCCCGCGGGTCAGTGGCTGAGCTGGGGATGAACTCCCAGGCCTGTGGTTCCAAAAGTACCTAATAATGTTGGATGCTCAGCATGAGATGCCTTAAAGGAGCCTGTCAGTGTGTGTGTGTGGCAGGGGCACTCAGCGCTTCTGGAAATCAGGATCCTCTAAGACAGTGGCTCTCAACCTTTCCAGACTACTGCACCCCTTTCAGGAGCCTGATTTGTCTTGCGTACCCCCAAGTTTCACCTCACGTAAAAACCACTTGCTTACAAAATCAGACATAAAAATACAAAAGTGTCACAGCACACTATTACTGAACAATTGCTGACTTTCTGATTTTTACCCTATAGTTATAAATCAATTGGAATATAAATATTGTACTTACATTTCAGTGCATAGTACAGGTCGAACCTCTCTAATCTGGCACTCCCTGCTACAGCATCCCCCACTCCTTCTTCCTGTGCCTCTGGAGACCCGCTGGCACTCTGCATTGACCTCCTGTGGGTCGGCAAATTCTCTGGTTTGACACCAGTCAGGTCCCAAGGGTGCCAGACTAGAGCGGTTCAACCTGTATATAGAGCAGTGTAAACAATCATTGTCTGTATGAAATTTTAGTTTGTACTGACTTCGTTAGTGCTTTTTCTGTAGCCTGTTGTAAAACTAGGCAAATATCTAGATGAGTTGATGTGCCCCCCGGGAGACCTCTGTGTACCCCTAAGGTTACGCATACCCCTGGTTGAGAACCACTGCTCTAAGGTGTCTTAGGGGCAGTGGAAAATGGAGGTATTTAACATCACTGGTCATCTTGGAAAGTTTAGGCCCAGACCCCTGCTTTAACCACTAGACAATGCTTCCTTCTCCTGCTGACACCCCACCTGGGGTAATGACACTCAGATGTAAAATGAAAACTAGACCTGCTCAAAAGAAGGGGAATCCAAGGGCGGGAGGAGTTAGGTTAGTGGCAGGAGATCGGTTCTCAGCCCTATGGGAAAGGTGAAGTGCAGGATGTGAAACAGTCGTGTCGATAGATTCCTGCTTGGGACCCAGCATCTCTGCAGGCAAGTCGATGGTTGTGATTTTCTAGGCTCCCAGACTCAGCACCTGGGCGTGGCAGAGGCTTTCTGTGCTGTTCCAGCCTTCAGTGTGACACTGCCCACCCTGCAGGCTCCAAACTGGCTGGTCGGTGCACACAAACCAGACTGACAAGCAGAGGAAAACACAGGTGCTGAACCCGAAGGAGCTGGAGGTCATCCTGGAGGTCATCCGCAGGGCAGAGAAGCTGGACCTTGTTGAGCAGCAGCGAATCGGGTACGGTCGCCCCTCCCAGCTAAGGACTTGCTGTTTATTTCTCCCTGGAGGAGGGCATAGGATCCATCCTAGGAGGGTGGCTCTCCGGTCCTGCTGTGGTCCAATCACCACACAGGCTGAGCATCAGTTCTGTCAGTGGCTCCCTCACCCAGTCTGTCTAGCTCTGGTTTGGGCTGGGCGAAAGGCAGGACAGGAGCTCTCTTCTCACTCCCATACTTGGGTATTGTCTAGACCAGGGGTTTGCTCTGACTACAGCCACTGAGGCAACACCTCGTGTAGCTGGGGGGTGAGCTTGGCCTGGCTACGTTAGCCACACGCATGGCTCTGGCCAAGGCCTTAGGAACCAGACTGAGCTGCACAGCTGCTGTTGGGGCTGCAGTCAGAACTCCCGGGTGACAGTCTCTGGCTGCCCAGGAATTCTCTGGGGTTGTTTGCTCAGAGCAGTGAGTGTGGAGTGTTCTGGCTGGCTGACTCCTTGGGAACGGTTTGTTAGCCGGAGTCATTAATTCACTGGCACCATCCTCGTCTGTCGGTATCTTCGCCGCGCCATGTTTCATTTGACTTTTGGCTAAGCTAAAGGACTGGCCTGGCAGACAGGACAGTGTTAACCCTGCACCTGACTGTATCAAAGCAGGCGAGTCGCCCAGCAGGAAGCCACTGGGGGCTTGTTGTTAAAGGGTGAGAAGAAAGGAAGACCCCTGGATTAGGCACAGTTTGTGCAAAATTCCCCCGACTTGCCAGAACCTTTCCCTGGAAACTGACATGCCCGGACCTCGGGGAGGGTGCTATTTAGTGCTAGCCACGGTGGTGTTTTGTGAGAGTGTGGTGTAAGCCCCATCATATGTGAAAGCTACTGTGCAGGCATCAGATGGTAACCGCTCCCACTTGGCTGGTGAGCTAAGCGTGGAAAGCCCTAGGTCCCTCTAAGCACCAGCCCCTTACTTGTTAAAGTCCTCGTTGAAGTTCTTCTACTAACTCTTTAAAGTTCTGTTATGTGGAGGCCACGGGTTACAAAATCAGCAGCGATGGCTCCTTATGGCTCTGCTGTCTGGCCCAACCTCCTCACTATAAGGTGTGCACCCCTTCCAAACAGACCTTGCTTTCCCATCGGTGCCTGGCTTGCTTTATGAGGCTCTGGTCCTAATGAGAACGTAGGTGGGTAAAAAATGGCCTTGCCTTTTCTCCCTTAGTGCACCCACATGCACAGCTGCTGCTGGTTTCTGCCTTTGATAAACTGCATTATTATTGTTTTGCTCCATGTATAAATAGAAGCAGTGCTGGTGAGCTAGCGCCATAATCCTAGCTCTGTACGCCATCCATGTTCTGTGGTCAAGTTGACAGCCCCTGCATTCCCACTCCAGCTGCTGTGGAACCCTCACAAGCAGACTTTTGCTCTTTTTGCATGGAAAGCCGCCTATTTATTAATGCAAAGGCTTGCTGGTGTTCCCCATCCCGCTTGGGGTCCTGTGGCCTCAGAGTTTGGGCTTCCCACCTCACAGCCAGGCATAGGGTGGTGTCTCCATAGCTTGCACCTTGCACTGGCAGCCCATGGTAATGTCCTAGAACCTGAGCTGTTGCCAGTGGGGATTACCCAGCTTCCTCTGTGCCCTTCATTTTGGGATGGGTTGTTTTCCTGTAGGAGCCCTGCTTTCTGACATACGCATTTAAAGCCCATCTGGGTTCCAAAGGCGCGAAACCTTTGCTCCGTGCTGCAAGCTGAAGGCCATACAACCCGTATGAAGCTACCCTATTAGCCACCCTTCGTTAGAATGCTGAAACATCCCCTGCATGCACTGTGAGCATAACTTCTCTGCTCTGCACTCACGGGCCAAGCCAGGGATATAACATGGCTGTCTCCGGTTTGATTATATTATGTTAGCTGGGTGTTGTTATTCCCATTTTGCAGGTGGGTAAACCGTGTCACGAGGATTAAATGATTTGCTCAAAGCCTCACGAAGAGGGGTGGGGGACCAGGAACAGAACCCAGGTGTCCAGATCTAACCACTAGCCCATGCTCCTCCCTACAGAGTCTGCCTCACTGCAGTAATTCCAGAGTCATCTCCTCTAATCTCTGCTCCCCTACAGGCGCCTGGTGGAGCGGCTGGAAAACATGAGGAAGAACGTGATGGGGAATGGGCTGTCTCAGTGCTTACTCTGTGGTGAGCTGCTGGGTCTGCTGGGGACCACATCAGTCTTCTGTCAGGATTGCAAAAAGGTGAGCTTCCTGGCATCTTGTTTTCCGATAAATACCCAGGAGGCTAATCCAGCTCGGGTTCGTCTTGCAGGGGTGAGGGTGGTAGCTGACTGAATAGCGTTTAACTGTGGGGTGCTTTGTCATAAAAACCCAAAGTATCTGGTCCCTGCCCAGTCCTTAATATCTCTCATTTCCCTCAAGATCCCAAAAGAGCTTTACAAGCCCTGTGTCTAGAACCCCAATGAACTGCAGCTACGTCTGGGGTGGAAGACATCAGTTAGGTAAACAGTGGGGGGAGGGGGCAGCAATTATGCTCAATGGGGAACTCTCACAGCAAACTCCATGCGCCTCATTATCGAGGTCTCATCCGAACGTCAGCCCTGTAACTGCAAGGTGCTCAGTTTCTCTACTTCAGATCCATCCATTTTGGAACTACAGCTATTTCAGGGCTAATATGTAGTCCCCTGAGCCATCCCCCTGGCTGGTACACGGTTAAATCTTTGCTGCAAGCTTACAGCATGTTGCTGTCCCAGTGACATCCGTGCTGTTGAAATAGATGGTGGGCTTCAGTTTGCAGGGTTTTTGCTGCAGTGCAATACTTGGATGGGAGACCACTGCTTGTCCGGACTCCAGCAACCAAGGGGTTAAGCTGGAGAGCTGCGGAGATGACGATCTCCAAGGCAACCACCACATCATCTGAGAGCCTCTGCTGGGATGTTGCTTTTTTCATACACTTGAAACCCATCTTGCCCTGGGAGAAATCTCCCTTTTCCATAGTTCTGCCTCAGTGACATGCACAGGGAAGCATGAGCATAGGCACCTGGCTTGGAGCAGCTGTCTATTCAGCGCCCAGCTCAGCCTTTTAAGCAGGCTGAAGGGAGCCACCCATATTGGCAATATCCTCTCTAGGTAGCAGTGGCTAAAGTGAGGCCTGTGTGGCAGCTGGAGCTGCTCCATGGACCCCAGTCCCACCACTACAGGGGAGGTGGCCACATGGAGCCCACAGCATGCAACCCATCCAGCGGTCCTCTCGGTCTTCCTTTGGCCTGGGCAGGTTCCAGCACTGTCTCTCTAGTCCCACTGGTGCACCCCTGGGCACAGACTCTCTGTTACCCCTTCATAGAAGTGGGACCTCATAGTCCAGCTGCCCGAGGCCCCAGGACCAGTGCAGACCCCCTAAGACATCCCAATAGCTTAAGCAGATGGTGCTGCAGAGGTCCAGCCTTGTGGGTGCCCTGGGTTACTGTTCCTCTCTCCAGGAACATGTGATAATTGAAGCACAGGACACACAGGCTTTGCAAAGGCTTCCAGAACAGTTACTCTTTTCTTTAGACTGCACGCAGGCTATGCCAAGTTATACCGCATGCCCTTCCCTGCCTCAGTTTCCTCACCACTCCTAAGCATCCTTTGGGATTCAATCCCCCTCCCGCACATGCCTTCTCCTCCAAAAGTGCACCCGACAAAGTCCCCTGCTAGGCAAGCTGTTGCTTAGTTACCAGCCCAACTGGACAGAACTCCTTTTCTTATTTTGGCCATCGTCTTTAACATACCCATTGTATTGCACTGTTAGATCTAGGCCGAATGTCAATAGTCCACCCACCCAACCCAGGTGCCACTGCTCTGCCTCCTTAGCACAATGAGAACTCAGTGAAGTTCTAAGACACAAGGAAGGATACAGAGAGTTAATAAAATCAAACTGGAATTCAGAAGGTGTATGTAGATTGATTTCCCAACTGTTCGCAGCAGTGCTGGGGTGAGTGTGTGCCAATATGTGAACCACAAGGCCCAGATTATTTCAGAGAGATCCTCAACTCGGAACACAGGCGGAAGGAAGGAGATAATCCCCCTAGAAGATGTAACGAAGGAGGCACCTGCATGGTGGAGGTGGTCCTTGAACTGAGAAGGCCTGGTCACATAGATCCTGGGCACAGAGATGGGGCAAACTGGGTCATCTGAGCAACTGTCCTTGGTGGAGCAGAGGGCAAAGGTCACTCGGATAGCTTGGGCACAAATCCTGCAACTCTCTGTTGCTCATAGGGAGATAAGGGCCAGTGGATGGGAGACTGCTATTTATTTCCTTCATTTCAAGTGAGGAGAATAACAGGACATGCCGGGCTCCCCACCCTCTTCCCCTGGAAAATCCTGCTTTCAGCACATCCACAACCAGCTAGCTTAGAACTGTAGGGAAATGTCTATTTACTGGGGCATTTTCTGGTCCACCTTCCAGTGAGTCCCACGTGCTGAGGATGGGGCAGAGGGTTGCATGAACTGTCCCTCAGCTACCCCCTCTGTGAAACAGGGATAATAACTTTACCTTCACTGCAGGGCACATGGGTGTGTTGGGAACCCTAAAGCACCTTGAGATCCTTGCATGGTAGGCCTGTCCAAGGGCAAAGTTATTTGTTTTTTCCAGACAATTCCTCTTTAGTCAGGAATTCACTGGACACTGATCAGAAAAGGTCAGCTGGAATTCAGGGAAGAACTCTAGTGAATTTCACAGCAACTGTATGGTGATAAGAAAAGGAGTACTTGTGGCACCTTAGGGACTAACCAATTTATTTGAGCATAAGCTTTCGTGAGCTACAGCTCACTTCAGCTCACGAAAGCTTATGCTCAAATAAATTGGTTAGTCTCTAAGGTGCCACAAGTACTCCTTTTCTTTTTGCGAATACAGACTAACACGGCTGTTACTCTGAAACCTGTCATTATGTATGGTGATAGGAACCTCTTGCTGTGAGGACTCCTGAGGCTTTGAGAGCACTCGATGCCACTTGTTTGAGGGCTTATGGTTGGTTTCTTTTACTTCACTTTCAGCAGCATGGTGGGGGTGGGTAGTGACCAGACATAATGTACTGCAGACTCTTAAGCCTCAGCAGGTAGAAAGATGTAACATAACTTCATGCTCCCTCCCCTAAGGAGAGCTCTGTCACTTGTTCCATGTTTTGTGCAATAAGCAGTGACTCGTCAGGAGATTATGGATTTCTGAAGTTCATAAATTTCTTGCTAATGCTGCCATCTCACTGGAATCCCAACACCCTCCACATGTAGACCAATAACAGGAATTTTGGTAATGAATGCAACATAATGTATACGAAACAGAGCAATGAATACATCTTAAGTGAGTTGCTGCTGCAAAATATAGAGGCTTCCAGCCCTTTGAATCCTGTGGGTTTTCTCGGTCCTACCTTCTGGTTTAGAATTTGTTTCTTTTCAATATTAAAGAGTTTTTATTATTTCAGAAATAAATACAACACAACAAGTGTGAAATCAGCATAGCATTTAAATGCATAGTCTACATGCAGCAATAACAGCAATGAGACCCAGTCTGGTATTCCACGTACTGAGGATGTGTCAATAATGACTATCATAAATATATCATAAATATAAACCTGTAATAGGTGAAGAAGAAAGAGTCTGGCATTTCAGCTAATGGATGACAGGGTTTATTTTTAAGTGTCTGCAAATCCACATACCTATTTATTTGAGGCTTCTTCAGAACCTGACAGTGAGGTTTTTGGGTTAAGATTCCAGTTTTCCAGCAAGTCTGAGAAAAACAAAACACAAAAACCCCAAACTCTCAGTGTGTTAAAATATGGAGTTAAAATTGAATAAAAGTTCTGCAAATCTCCACTAGGGGGAGCATTTGAATGCATTATGCCATGTGGCATTTTAAATTTGCCAGTGTATTAAAGGCTGAGTTTCTGAGTCAGTCTTCAGAGAGAGGAGGAGGTTGGGGTGCAGTGAAATGGGCAACGGGTAATGACTGCACCCTCTGCTGCTTAAATCTACTGTCCCTGTCAGTTTGTGTGGCAAGGCATTGAGTCCTGACAGCCCCATTCCAAGTGGGGACAGCCAGTTACTAGTTATTTCACAGCAGAGGGGAGGGATGAGAATTGGGGAGAAACAAAGAACAGTAACTCTGTGGAATTGTTTAGTGCTTTCTCCAGTTAATCTCCCCCCACCACCACCCCCAGCTGCCGCCATGTCGGCTGGCTGGCCGGCCATGCAGAGCACAGCGTACAGGGCACAGTTGTTTGTTCCCTCCATTGTGGGTGGCTCCGGTACCTTGTTCTGGAACCGTGGAGTGGAGTTTGGTCTCTCGGGCCCGTTTGTCCTCAGCTGTCTCTGCCCACAAGGGGCTGCATTTGCATGCTGGTTGGTTGATGCTGCTGGAGCGATGCTGGCAGAGCTGCCTCCAGCCTGTATTATGAGCCATATAGTGAACGGAAGGGGGTTCAGAGAAGAGGGGGACATGGCCATGCTGTTTTCATCCACCGGAAGTGTCGGGAGATGCCCTGTCCCAAACTAGCTGGGAGCGAGATCGGAGTCCTGGGCCAAGGGTGAGATAGGACCGTCAGCAATGTTTCCATCACCTGATGCACTGCAGGGCTCTTCGTCAGCCTCTTGGATTATATTGGTATCAATCGTGGAGTTGGGCCCCTTAGCTCCAGTGACAGAGGGTCATGTTCAAGCCCCACTTGTGGCTGGAATAAGGGTAAGTTACGTTATCGGCTCATTGCCAATTTAGACCCTGTCAAGGTTCCTTCCCCACTCTGGACTCTAGGGTACAGATGTGGGGACCTGCATGAAAACCCCCTAAGCTTATTTTTACCAGCTTAGGTTAAAACTTCCCCAAGGTACAAACTGTTTTACCTTTTGCCTTTGGACTTTATTGCTGCCACCACCAAGCGTCTAACAGATATATAACCGGGAAGGAGCCCGCTTGGAAACGTCTTTCCCCCCAAAATCCTCCCGAAACCTACACCCCCTTTCCTGGGGAAGGCTTGATAAAAATCCTCACCAATTTGCATAGGTGAACACAGACCCAAACCCTTGGATCTTAAGAAATGAAAAACCAATCAGGTTCTTAAAAGAAGAATTTTAATTGAAGAAAAAAAGTAAAAGAATCACCTCTGTAAAATCAGGATGGTAAATACCTTACAGGGTCATCAGATTCAAAACATAGAGAGTCCCTCTAGGCAAAACCTTAAGTTACAAAAAGACACAAAAACAGGAATCTACATTCCAATCAGCACAGCTATTTTATCACCCATTTAAACAAAACAGAATTGAACGCATATCTAGCTAGATTACTTACTAAGTTCTAAGACTCCATTCCTTTTCTGTTCCTGGCAAAAGCATCACACAGATGGAGAGAACCTTTGTTTCTCCCCCCCTTCCAGCTTTGAAAGTATTTTGTCTCCTCATTGGTCATTTTGGTCAGGTGCCAGCAAGGTTATCCTAGCTTCTTAACCCTTTACAGGTAAAAGGGTTTTTCCTCTGGCCAGGAGGGATTTTAAAGGTGTTTACCCTTCCCTTTATATTTATGACAGACCCCAAGGTAAAAGATTCCATTTCCCCATCCCCGGCCAGGCTGTCTGCTCTCCCCGTCAGTGGCTTGCACCTATGGCAGAAAGCTGTGGCTCTGCATGTTCTCCTTGAAATCCCAACTCGGGAAGGAAGAAGCAGTTGGGGTTGTTTTGTGTAACTGATAGAGTGGGTTTATTATCTCTATTGCAGTAGCTGGTGCTTAGAGGCCCCAGCCGAGATCGGGGTCCCATTGTGTCAGGTGCTGTGCAGACACGTAGTCAGAGTGCCTGCCCCAAAGAGCTTACGCCAATATGGACAACAGATGGGAAGGAAAACCAAGCCGCAGACCAGGGCTTGAGGCAGAGCAGAGGAATATGTAAAATCCCAACTGGGGGCTTTAATTTGCATTGCTGTAAACAAGATTTTGCTCTCCTAGGCCCTTGGGTGAGTGGCTTTTGCTGTGATGGCCAAAGAGGCTCAAAGGCTCCGTCCCATTCCTCATTCAAACTGTAGACCAAGATTGAGATGCATCAGCTTTGTTAGAGTATATTAGATGAGTCAAGCTCTAAATGACTTGTTATGCCAGTGGAGACATGGAAGTTTCCTTGTGCAGAAACAGATTCCATAAAATGCTATTCAGGTGTTGTCTCCAGGAAATACACCTGTTTGTATGGTCTACTCCATTTCCAAATCAGCAGAGAATCAATAACTGCCCAGCCACTTTTTGAAAGGGAGACTGTCAGGTTAAAAAATCACATAGGGAGGGTGGGGTTCTTTTACCTGACTTACTCAAATTGAAAGAATTTTAAAACTCTAACAGTTTTTCCATGTTTAACTTTTATATTGCAGTGAAAATGGATGAGATCATTTCATTTGTGTTTCTTGTCAGTTTCAGTGCTGCTATGTTTGGGTCTTAGAGTTTGTAGGGAAATGATTACTTCATTTGGGGATCATTGTAAAAAAATACCCAACTTGGGAAATTATTTCTGAGGGTCTCAGGTTTTGTTTAAATGTTTAAATCAGGAGTAACACAACTGGAGGCAGTGGGTCGGATTCTCCTCTCACTGATTCCAGTGTAGATCAGGAGTGACTCCCCTGGGATCACTAGTTACGCTGGTGTAAATGAAAGGAGCATCAAAATAATTGTTTTTGCAGAACCTAAATTCTGGGGGGAAACTTGCCTTCAGAGTGGCATTGTGAGGAGTTGGAGCTATTGACTTTGTTTTGTGTCCTTCTCTTTCTCTCTTCTTATTTTCAGAAAGTCTGCACCAAATGTGGAATTGAAAGTCTTGGGACCCAGAAACGCCCTCTGTGGCTGTGCAAAATCTGCAGTGAACAAAGAGAGGTAAAGAGCTACAAGGGAGAGCGGTGCCTTTCCCCAACATAAATCTGTGTAAGAAATAAATGCCTGGTGTCAGAACCTCATGTGCTGTGCCTCCGAGAGAGGGGGAGGGAGTGTGGGGTGGACTTGCGATACTAAGCTCATGGTCAGGTTAGCCTGACAGAGGCACACTGAGGCAAGAGGTCTAGCTTCTGAGGGAGACGGGAGGAGTAGTGGTGTGGATCTCTTAATGCTTCCTTTCTGGTGAGTCATTGGCCATAGGGGACACCTAGCATGGTCTGGTGGGTAGGGCACCGGACTGGGAGTCCGGCGACGTGGGTTCTGTTCCCTGCCCTTCCGCTGGTTTTCCGTAGGCAGTGTAAACAAGACTACCACTTTGCACAGTGCTGGCCCTTACATAGTGGTAGAGAAAACCTATCACATAGCTGCAGTGATATTTGTCCTCCTGGTTCCAGAGCAAAAGCACTGTAATTTCCACCTTGGGGCTTTGTGTTGCAGAGTCCTAGACTGCTTCCACGATTATTTAATGTCTGGCATCCCCCAACCATGGGCCTCACCCAGAGCCCATTGAAGTTTATGGGAATCTTTCCATTGGCTTCAGATCTGACTCTCTGTCTATCAAGTGCCTTTCACTATGGTATCTAAGCGTCTACACCTATGAAACCCACACACTAACCCAGTCCCATTTGAACTCTAAAGCCCAGCCAATGCTTCCCTTCTTGTCATCTGCTTAGCACTCCGGGGTGTCTACACTGCAGTCAGAGGCGTGATTGCAGAATGTGTAGACATACCCAAGCTAAGCTATGATCTAGCTAATTCCAGTAAATAACAGTGAAGCTGCAGCAGGGTAGGATAGTCGCTCAAATACATACCCAGGGTCCCAGGTGGGCATGTACAGCCAAGCCTGCCGCCCCTTGGCTGCTATGGTTATTTGTGCTAGCTGGATTGAAGCTAGCTCAGCTGTGTCTATTCATGCTCCAGTCACACCTCTCTTTGCAGTGTAGATATCCCCTTAGTTGTATGGCAGTTTCAGAAGCATCAAACTGCATCTAGTTCTTGGGGGATCTTTGCCCCAGCCATCTCTAGAATCTGTTGGGCTCCGAGTGAGGCATTTGGGGTGCAAAGTCTCTACAGATAGCTCTTCCAGAGGTTGCTTTGGTTGCATAGATCAGAATAGGGCCTCTTAAACTGCAAAAACTAACCCCAAAAAGTGTAGATGAAATCTTGAAACATGGAACTGTGTCCGATAGGTGAAGATGCCCCAGTGTGACAAATTGCAGAACTAACTTGGCCCAAGAAAACCCTTCTTGCAGTCGTTTGGCAGCTGCGTAACTCCGTGTACCTAGATTTTAAATGGAAAAGTTGTTTCTGTGCGGGTGCAATTGGCAAGCTCACATTTAGCTCTAGCTCAGTGTCCGTGGACGCCTTGTGTGGATAATTCTGGGTTCACAAAAGGAAGGCCGTGCTGGGTGATGAGCCTCTAGTGATCTCCAGGGAGGTAATTCTCAAGCTAGTGGGCCATCCACATGTTCTGTTCCCCTGACTCAGGTCCAGGTTTGTAACGTAAGTCAAGGCATGCTTTGTGCTCTACAGAGAGCCGGGTGCTGGAGCTGAACTGAAATCAGTCTCTGGCTTTACTCTCTCTCTTTCCCGTGCATTATCTTTTCCCATCTTGGTTTAACTGCCTTTTTAAAAGGTCTTTATATAAAAATAATAAAAGCCATGATCACTAGACAGAAAAGAACATTAAAATGTCCAGTAATAAGTGTTATATGTGCCCAGCATGCCAGGTGACGATAACCTTCAGAGCTTTCTCTGTAGCTGAAACCACAGCTCCAACCAAAGTGCTTCTCTGTCTAATGAAAACTGATGGAACCTTTCTTCTTAGACAAACAGTAAAATAGCCTTATCTCCTCCCCTCTCCCCCCTCCCCCCCAATTCTGTCTCTTCGGTTTCTTTTCGTGTTGCTCGCCAGCGAAAAGTAATGGCTTGGGCAACCTTGGACAGCAAAGTGCCAGAACAGATAGTGACACAGCAAAGAGCACTGGAGGGGGACTCGAGAGCTCTGGGTTCTATTCCCAGTGCTGCTGCTGAGTGATCTCGGGCAAATCACATCACTGTTCTCTGCCTCAGTTTCCCTGTCTGTAAAATGGGGACGATGATACTGACCTTTGTAAAAGCGCTTTGAGATCTACTGATGAAAAGTGCTATGTAAGAGCTGGTGTTCTGTATTATACGATTCCTCTGCCCTGGTGACGTGCTTTGGGCTACCAACCCATTTTGCGATATTCCTCCCCTGCCTCAAAAAGCAAAGGAATTAGAGAAAAATCTAATGCCCAGAAAACAAGTCCTTTTTCCCTGCTTTATTAGTACTGCAGTGAGAGTGGCGCTGTGGCAAGCAGGCTCCTGCAGTTGGCAGTGCTGGGGTTGTGCCTAGTATGTGCCATGCTCGAGCCAGTCGTAGAAGGTGGCTCAGAGGCTGTGATATCATGGAGCTAAGAGCTACTGTAGCCTTTTGCAAACAGCAGTGAATTTCTACAGTCCCCTGGTGTGGGAGGGAACTATAGATCCCTGTTTGACAAGTTGGGAGCAGGCAGAGAACTAGAGGCAGCTTCAGCAATGCACTTAAGCATGTGCTTATCTCACTGAGTCAGCTGGATTTAAGCACGTGTTTAACTTTAATGTCACGCTTAAGTGTTTGCTGCATTGGGACTTAGGTGACTTGCCGAAGGCCCTGGAGAGTTGGTCTCAGAACTGCAATCAAAACTCCTGGCTTCCAGTCCTGTGCTCAGACCACTCCCCATTCAATCCCTGTTTTAGCAGACCCAAGGGTGGGTGGCCTGTAATTATTACACCACTCTGTGGCATTCAGGAGACGTGCCCCCAGCAGACACACTCCATATGTGATGCCTCCAGCTAGCCAGCTCTCGGCACCTCATCAACACTCTGGTGTCAGCCAGAGCTATGGCTCAGAAAATTACTGGCTATCTGTGCATGATATTTATGGAGTTCTTAACCTCATTGTGCTATGCTGACAAGTGAGAGGGGGAAGGAATTTGGATCCACTGTGGGGAACCTTTATGGACTAAATAGCACAGAAGCCGATTTACTAAATCTTATAAACCTGGGCTCTCTTCCCTGCCAAACAAAATTTTCCCTTCAGCAGCCTCTGCGTGCAGAGTGAGGGAGTCTCCGTTAATTGCCATGTGCTTCCATGCTCAGGATGCTGCCTGTGTCATGGTTGATGTCGTGCAGGTGTCCATCACAACAGCACCTGAGTATGCCCTCCCCAGCCTCAGACAGAGCCACAGCCCAGCACTGGCCACATAGGGAGAGATCTTGCACACGCCCAGTGACTGGTAGGGCTGCAACTCAGCTGAGTCCCTTCCGCAGGCTTGGGCATCTGCTCTCTCCTTTCCAGTTCCCAGGAGTTCCTCGCTGGGGGCTGCTGGTTTCCACTTCCATGGTGGAGAGCCTATAGAGAGCCCATCTCTGAGATAGCCGGGGCCCTTTCAGGCAGCACCTTCAAGGTCAGTCCCAGGATTTAGAGCTGGGCCAGCTCTTAGACTGGCATGCAGAGCTCTGGTGCAGCACCTTATCTATCTGGATGCCTGGCCTGACTGGTGCTTACCCAGCAGGGGTGTTACTGTGGCCTCCCTGGAGGAATGCAAATTGAGTGAATTGCAGTACTCTGTCTGTCTGAGCAGTGTAACAAGGAACAAGAGAGATACTGGACAGCGAGCTGTGTGTGTTGTTGAAAGGGCTCCATGGAGCTCATTTTGCTGCCTTTTGTTTTGTTTTGCTGACTCCCTGCTCCTTTGCTGGATTCTCTACGTATCCTTGCCTCGTGTACTGGTGAGCTCTGATGGGGCCCTGCCCTACCACCTCTACTGAACGCTGGCCCCAGTTTAGCCATGGTGGGAGCATTAGCTCTGGTCTACACTCCACATAGCCCCCAGACAGCTGTTGGTGTAGCAGCATCAGCACTGGCCCCATGTGTAGACCATGGCAAGCTGGGGTTTGCATTAACTCAGTCAGTGCTGTCTTCGTCTATGCTGAAGGGACAGCTCCAGAATAGCTGCACGGATTGCTCAACCAGAGGTGTAGCATAACCTTGGCATAGACAAGGTGCCTTTGGCTGCCTGTGTTTTAGCACTGTGTTGTCTGGTGCTGCTATCAAAGCAGGACCAATCCCAACTAAATCATCCCAGCCAGGGCTTTAAGTTGGGCCTTAAAAACCTCTAAGGATGGAGATTCTACCACCTCCCTAGGGAACCCATCCAGCGCTTCACCACCCTCCTAGTGAATAGTATTTCCTAGTATCCAACCTACACCTCCCCCACTACAACTTGAGACCATTACTCCTTGTTCTCTCATCTGCCACCACTGAGAACAGCCTAGCTCCGTCCTCTTTGGAACCCCCCTTCAGGTAGTTGAAGGCTGCTATCAAATCCCCCCTCACTCTTCTCTTCTGCAGACTAGATAACCCCAGTTCCCTCAGCCTCTCCTTATAAGTCATGTGCCCTAGCCCCCTAATCATTTTTGTTGACCTCCGCTGGACTCTCCCCAATTTGTCCACATCCTTTTTGTAGTGGGGGCCCCAAAACCGGATGCAGTACTTCAGATGTAGCCTCACCAGTGCCGAATAGAGGGGAATAATCACTTCCCTTGATTTGCTGGCAGTGCTCCTAGTAATGCAGCCCAATGTGCCATTAGCCTGCTTGGCAACAAGGGCACACTGTTGACTCATATCCAGCTTCTCGTCCACTGTAATCCCCAGGTCCTTTTCTGCAGAACTGCCGCTTAGCCAGTCGGTCCCCAGCCTGTAGTAGTGCATGGGATTTTTCCATCCTAAGTGCAGGATTTTGCACTTGTCCTCATCAGATTTCTTTTAGCCCAATCCTCCAATTTGTGTCAGTCACTCTGGACCCTATCCCTACTCTCCAGCATATCTTCCCCCCCCACACCCGCCCCAGCTAAGTGTCATCTGCAAACTTGCTGAGGGTGCAATCCATCCCATCATCCAGATCATTAATGAAGTGTTGAACAAAACTGGCCCCACGACAGACCCCTCGGGCACTCCGCTTGATACCGGCTGCCAGCTAGATACATCGAGCCGTCGATCACTACCCGTTGAGCCCGACGATCTAGCCAGCTTTCTATCCACCTTATAGTCCATTCATCCAATCCATACTTTTTAAACTTGCTGGCAAGAATACTATGGGAGACCATATCGAAAGCTTTGCTAAAGTCAAGATATATCACATCCACCGCTTTCCCCATATCCACAGAGCCAGTTATCTCATCATAGAAGGCAATCAGGGTGGTCATGCATGACTTGCCCTTGGTGAATCCATGCTGACTGTTCCTGATCACCTTCTTCTCCTCCAAGTGCTTCAAAATGCGTTCCTTGAGGACCTGCTCCGTGATTTTTCCAGGGACTGAGGTGAGGCTATAGTTCCCCGGATTCTCCTTCTTCCCTTTTTTACAGATGGGCACTATATTTGCCTTTTCCAATCTTCTGGGACTTCCCCCGATTGCCTCGAGTTTTCAAAGATAATGGCCAATGGCTCTGCAGTCACATCAGCCAACTCCCTCAACACCCTTGGATGCATTAGATCCGGCCCCATGGACTTGTGCATGTCCAGCTTTTCTAAATAGTCCTTAAGCTGTTCTTTCACTATTGAGGACTGTCACCTCCTCCCCATACTGTGCTGCCCAGTGCAGCAGTCTGGGAGCTGACCTTGTCTGTGAAGACAGAGGCAAAAAAAGTATTGAGTACTTCAGCTTTTTCCACATTGTCTCTCACTAGGTTGCCTTCCCCATTCAGTGAAATGTTCTGGTGGTAAAAACAGCGACGCCCTCTCGACGCTAGCTCTTCCACTAGTGGAGCTACTTTGATGCTAGTACAGAGGTAGGAAAATGCTGGCACAAGCAAAGCCTGTGGTTCAAACCAGGGCCGTTTTGAATCACGTGCTTAACTTGCAGCATGCCCGGAAATCCCAGTTTAATTACTTCCCCAAAGTGGGCATGCTTTCCTGACTTGGGGCTGAGTTTGGGAGCAACCACATAGCTTTTTTTATTTCGGTCTGACCCAGAAGCTGCGTAAATCACCTTGATCTTGTATAAAGCACTCTGCCCCCTCTTGCCCAGTCCTGTGTTCTAAGTGACAGCAGGATAAAACCATAACTCCAGGCATCCCAAATGTTCCCCTTCCTGCTTTTCTCCCTCCACTGCCTTACCATTTAAAACCCCGCTAGTGCATTAGGCTGGAGTGGTGGGTTACAGAGAAAATGAATTATTTTACCATTGTTCCCTTTTGAAATGCACGATGATTGCTGTGTGTATCTGTGCAGAGGAGGGGACTTTCAGTCATTTCTTGCTTAGCAGTGTTCTGTTCTCAAGGCGTTTTTGTGTGTTTTGCAGCTTGAGAGACGCACACCGTTTACCTGGAGTTCTGTTCTCTGAGCAATGGGTTATTTGTGTAGGTGGGATTGGGAGGTGCAATAGCATGTGCCTCTCTGCCGCTATGCTTGGGAGGACGGTGTCTATCAGCCTGTGGTGACTGAAAATGTCCTTGTTTTAAATCCCTTGTGAAACGTCTTGGAGCATGAGATGTACAGAATGAACTGCAGCACAGCCCTCAAGGAAAATGCTTCCTTGAGAAAACAATGAGCCTCTGTACTTTTATGCCAGTCTCTTCAGCCAAGCTCTTTCCCAGCATTGGTCAGTGTCCACTCTGAACCCCCCACCGCCTGGCAAAGTGGACAAGTTCTGTCACCCCATTTTACAGACTTATGTCCTCAGGAGACTAAACTGTTGTGTGTGCCACCGGCAGAGAACGAGAGAGACTGAGATGGCACGGATGCCCCTGCAATGGCAGGAAATCGATTAGGTGGGCTATGCTCGGTCGATGACCCGCGCCCCATTCTGCAGCGGAAAGGGCGCACACACACAAACTCACACACCATGTCTGTGCCAATCTGTTCTAGGGGAATATTCCTTCCGAAGGGATCGGTAGCAAGGCTGGGACAGGAGCGTGCTGCTGGGGAAGTGATGACACAGTGTTCTTAGCCATCTGCCTAATAATTGAACAGCGAGAGATTGGAGGGCTCAGGGGACAAAGGGAGGTTTTTGCTTCCAGGTCATTCTAAAGCTGCTTCCTTTTCCTAATGACTAGTGCTCAACACAGCACATCTTCACACCTCCCTCCCTGCTTAGCCCATTGTGAATCCTACAGATTGTTTGACGTGTGCTTGGAAACGGGTTGCTTTTAAACAAAAGTCACTGGCCCAGTAAGGACATGAAGCTTAGTTTTGTTTATTAGCAGCATGTGGTGCTGTCATGTCAGCTGAGTGCTTGTTTTGGGGGTGTGGTGGTGTGTTAATTTAACGCATGTGGCATAGCTGTGCATTGCTTCCTATATGTACATCAGTGCTTTCACGCCCATTGCCTGTGTCACGGTTCACCAAGGCAGGTCTGTAAATCCTCCCTTGATTCAGTGGATGAAGGAGAGCCGGGGGGCTGCACATTCAGCCCCACGTTTGATCTGCCTTTGAACAGTGGCTCTGGAATAAGAGCATTAACATGGCCTTTCATGCACCCATGCTGGTTGAAGGCCAGAGCTATGGAATTAGCAGTGGGTCCAAAACTGAATTCCAAATGGATGCTTGCCGTGCACAGAGGTGGGTTCCACAGAAGGCTTTTTGCTGTAACTGAGCAGCAGGCATTGAGAAGCTAATGGGAATGGAAGCTTTGCTCTCTGCTGCTGATTGCTTCCAAGGTAATACACGGAAGTGTCCAAATTATCCATCCAGAAAGCCAGCAGTGCCGCCTTGGGTGCGTGTCCTCACTACACGTGTGGCATAACGCAGACACATGGTTTCCCGTAAAGCATCACCTGGTCCCAGACATGCCGTAGTAACATACAGGAGAATGGCTCTTGTGGCCCAGTGGTGGGCACGGTATTTTGGCAGTGGCACAGCACCGCTTGCTCAGGGCAGGAGCATGACTGTGCAGCTCTGCACTTTGAGTCTGCCTCAGACTCGCGAGAAGTAGTACCGGGGCTTGTGAGCACCCACGATGGTTTGCCTCACTGCATGCTAGTACTGGATACCTGCCCTTGAATTAGCAGCCAGGTGATATGGTGAGCCACTGGGAATGCCCTTGCAGAAGGGCGTGGAGGCTGGGGAGGAGGGGGACACTTTGTCAGTCGGGACATCTGGGAGGGACAGCAGCAGACTGGGAGTCGGTGCCCCTGGTTCTGTTCCTCGCCCTGCCACTGACTTGCTGGGTCACGTCACTTTGTCCTGGGCATTACTGGAATCACACTCAGAGGACAGTTTACCTCAAGTCAGATCTCCTGTACTTAGAAGCCTGAGGCTCCCCTGGCTGCCTGAAAAACGTCCCTTTTCTATCAGAACGAGCCTGCTCTGGCTGGCTGCTGGAATGGAGAAGCAAAACAGGTTAATTCGGTCTCTGACTCTGATGATTTGGCCTAGAGAGCATCCTCCTGCTGCACTGAGGAGGCCGTGTAGTTCTGCAATGGCACCTGTTCTGTCTCACTGTCTCCCTCCTTTCCTTCGCACGCTGGAGCCATTCACAGTGCAGGGGAGATGGTATCTGCACGGCCACGACTGCAGTTAGCTCCCCAATGGGTCTGGGCCGAAAACAAGGCCCAAATAACAGAGACTGGTATTTACATTGACTTTGAATGGGAGTTAAGTGCCCAACTCCCCTAGGCCCCTTTGGAAATCTCAGACACAGTCATTCAGAGTCCTCATTGCTCTGTTTCCTTGAAGCATCTGCTGAGCAGGCTGCTTTGAATAGCAATAAGGAACAAGTTCCTCTGACACAGTGTCTTATTTCTGGAGAGCTGCGGTGATTAATGGATTCTGCCTGCGGCTGGTGCCCCAGCCATCCAGAAGCAAAACACCATGTTCAGCAGCGCTTATTTTACTAAGTGTTGTGTGCAGAAATAACACGCATGCACGCACCCACCCATGAGCGAAAGTGCTGCTGAGCAATAACACGGGCAGGTAAACTGGATGGAGCCTGGATACAGTTCCTGATCAAAGATCAGCTGTGCAATCCGCATTCCCATCCTGCCGTGGAAGGAGAGGGTTTGTGTCTCTTGCCGTGAAATGCAGTTGATCTGATCTGCATTAGGCTACGACTGTTCTCTCGGTGACACACAAGCAGCCCCAGCTGTGCCACTGCCCCCCTCCCCGGTGTTGTTTACTGTAGCTTAGCACTTGTGATAAAGGCACTGTTCTTTCTGGGCAAGTTTTCCTAACAGATGCATCCAAGGCTACAGATGGATTTTAAATGGGACCTGGATGATGTGTACAGCCCACAGTGCCATCTGTAGCAATGCGGGCTCAGATAAAGGCAGTCCAATCTCATGTTCCAGAGGCCGAGCTCATCACTGTGGGGATCTGAAAGCAAGTCTTACCCTTCACCCCTGCACAGCATCACAGAACTGGCAAGGAGCATTAGCCGGAGTTACATCTAACCTGCTTCTGAGGAGACCCCAGACAGGAGACTGGATAGGACAGGCCCATGGACTGATCCAGTCTAGCAAATTTCTCTCCGTAAACAAGCATGTAATCTAGCTATCTCCATCGCCTGGCTTGATAGGGCAGCTCTCCCTCTTCCATCCAGACTGTTGTCAGCAAGGGGATTGTAACAAGGCCAATTGCTAACCTGGCTGAGGTTGGTAAAGCAGTAAGCCGCTCTCAAGGATGCCGGGGTAGTGTAGATGCACAGCCGGCACAGTTGGTTCACTGGCAGAGGCACAAGTGGAACTTGTTGTGACAGCTATCAGTGGAATAAGGCCCAGGTCTTGAGGGCTCTAATCAGGGCATTTGTGGCAGCAGGTGTGGTTCCCAGAAGCCTGTGCTGTGACAACTCGAGTTGCCTGGAGGCCGTCCTCCATTGCTGAAAGACAGTTTGGTGTGAGAATGAGAATCTTCACCTTGTGATTCCTTGTACCCACAGTTCTGTGGGTCTCACGATTTCCCACCCAGGGCAGGGCCAGGGGCTGTCTATCAACTGGCATGAAATACCCATCTTAATGTGTGGGGGAGAGGCTGCCCCATCTCACCACAGTGCTTTTCCATGCCTGTCCTGGTGGGCAAACGGCCTTCCTTCCTGTTATTTTTCTGAGTCCTGCATGGTCCATTAGCGCTGTACTTTGGCTGGCTTTGACTGATCCTGCCAGGTTCTACCAAGCGCCTTCCTGAATTACCACTTACTTTATATCTCTCTATATTTATATATCAATAATTAGTGATGCTATCATCATAATTAAAATCCTCTTGGAAGCGTTCATGCACATTTACATCTGAATTGACACAGCCATATTCACAGTGATAACGAAAACAACTTAAGTGGGGGCAAAGGGGGAAATCTTAAAAAAAAAAAAAAAAAAAAAAGCCCAGCCATTCAATCTCAAGGAGAATGAAACGCCATCAGGAACCTAACAAAAGCTCCATCCTGGCTTCATCAACCCCCTCTGTTTTTTTACCTCTCTTTGCTAAATGACATTTTCAAGGCTGGCTGCATCTCTTGGTTTATCACAGTAAAACCACAAATAGGCGGAAGATTGCTGCTCTGGAAGAACATATTTCATCTCCTCCCAGGCTCATTATAAATGGCCATAGCTAAGGGTTATGCCTTTCCTGGGGTGGTTTTTGGCAAAATACCCCGCTGACAGAGGATCATTTATTTTGGGTTACTCTGGATCCAATCCAAGGGCCACGCACCTGTTTGCTATTGGTGAACTCCTTTGAAATACAGAGATACTATTTTGGGGGCTGAGAGTGAATGTATAGAATTAAAATAACATTCTCCATCACAGACCCATGACATAATGGAGGCCTGATTGAGGGTGCAATGCAGAATAATTGAAGCCCAGCAGCCACTGTATTGTAGCAAATGCTTGGGTCAGAGATGCGGTTGATTTTGCTATTCAGTAAGTGATGGCAGAATGGCAGTTTTGCTGCCCTTCAATTTGCTTGTCCTCCGATGCCTAAAGGTAGGAGTAAAGACAGCTGGGTGTAAATAATGGAATTGGAAATCTCCACGTTACGGAAGAGCAGATGAAGGCAAACAATGAAACTAAAGAGCGCTCGCTTGTGTAGCTTATCCTCCTTGTGCCGGGCTGTAGGGTTGGATTGAAATGAGTGTTCAGGCACATCCCACACATGGGCATCAATAATAAATGTTATCCCAGTGCAGTGTAATACAAGAGCTCGCATTTACATAAGGCTTTGCATCTTCCAAGAGTACCACAGATGCTAATTAAGAAACCACTGCCATCTTTGTTTTACGCATAGGGAAATTGAGGCCAGGAGGTCCAGAGATGCTCAAGGCCAGTAAAGGAATCTGCATAAGAGCTGGGACTAGAACGCAGGTGTTGCTGCCGTCCTTAGAGCAGAAGAATGTGTGCATTAGGTACAGATACACCCTCTTCTAGTGCAGCTTGGTCCCTCCTCTCTGTCCCCAGAGTAATTGTGTTCTACCAGGCAGTGCACTCTAACAAGAGATGGCCTGTCTAGAAACCTGGCTCTTTCTCTTCACCTCCTAACAAACCCCTGCACTGGCACTGGCGGGTAGGTGGCCTCTGGAAGGCTGCATCAGTGGGTTGCAGCTTGGCTGCCCCAGCAACTCTGTGCTCCTTGGTTGGAGCAGCTGCTGAGACCAGGAGCCAAGGATTCCTCCTTGTCCCTTCCCCACCCCATAGGAATCTAGTGCCAGTTGTTCTGTTCCAGAAGAGGAAGGGGGTGGTGCTGGCCTTGGGATACCAAGGTGGAGAGTCATTGCCCCCAGCTTTGAGTGGATCCCCACCACATGGTCCTGCTGTCACAGCAGTCTAGGCAATCACACTCCATCTCTGGACAGTTCTGTGTAATGTGCCCAGGCTGGGCACACCTTAAGCATACCACATGGCTTCCCTTCTGCAGGCACAGCCTGACCCAGTCACACCCTTCTCCTCCTCTTGCTCTCTGGAAGCCCTTTGCAGGTCCAGGTGTAGCACCCCAGCCTCCTTGAATTGGCTGGGTTGGGATCGCTTCTCCACCTCGAGTCGCTTCCAAGTTTCCCAGCTGAGGCTAAATTGACTTGGATAAAATAGACATTTGTCTCCAAGTACCTGGTTGCAACTCTCCTCCTGTAACGTGAACAAGTACTCGATGCAACTGCAATGGGAATAGCAGCAGAGCTATAAAATCACAGTGAATGTTCTGGGCTCGTTGCAGACATGGCTGTTTAAATTGTTTTCCATAATGAACAGCTGAATCTGCTGTCCAGTATTTTAATTTGGTTAGGGTGAACAAAATCTCCCCCGAGGCAGGTCTACCTGAGCCCAAATAGGGCCGGTGTCATTGTTCAACATCAGCTTCATCCTTCGTGCGTCTGCCCACAGAAACACAAAGCCGTTTCTCTTACGATATTGTGGCCCACAAGCAAAGCCTGAGAGTTCAGGGGCAGGGAGGTAGAGCAGCCCACAGGATAGTGAACTGGACAATGGGAGGCAGGCAGCCTGGGTTCTCTTCCTGCTGGCTGGGTGATCTTGGGAAGTCCCATCCCATCTCTGTGCCTCTGTTTCCTTAGCTTTACAATGGTGATGAGATTTACCCTCCTTTTAAGCGCTTTGAGAGCTGTGGATAAAAATAGCAATGTACGAGCTCAGTGCTATTATATATTGAACAGTTTCGCTATCTATCTCTCCTGATAAGCAGTCCTATGGTGAAATCCAGATCCCACTGAAACTCTCATTGACGTCAGTGGGGCTAGGAGTTCCCTCCGAATGTTTGTGTAACCAGCAAGAGTAAACACTGCTTTCCTTGGAAAGCGTAAAGCTCAGTATTAAAAGACCCAAACTGAAGGATTATATGCTGTCTTTTATTTTTGAAGCATCACTGCAGGTGTATTTTATTTAAAGTTAATCAAGAGTCATGCTCTTTCATCTTCATCGATTGCACTGCTGGCCTGTTTGCTGTGTCCATGATTTTGATTCATGGCCACTAGAGCTAAACGTCATGTGTCCTGGCTCGAAAAGAATATAAAGCATAGACTATTTCAGACATTGTGCCTGCCAGTAACACAGCTGAGTGTATGGAATTAATAGTGGATAAACTCTCTTGTTTTCATTCTGTGTTGGGATTGGTCCAAACACAGGTTTTTGTACTGCTGTAACTAGGTTTGTGTGTGTGTGTGTAATCCATGGCGTGTTGTACCTATTCAGCTGTATCAGTTTCTAAGCCAGTCTAGTTATAACAGGACAAAAACCTATGCGTAGATCCACCTTTACTTACTATGATCCTTTCAGTGTGTACTTCAGTGGGGGTGCACTTGGGACTGTACGTTGCTTGAAGGTATTGGCTCCCCTTGCTGTTGGGTATTTTAGAGACCTGGCATATTCAGAGCTGAATGAATAAAGAGAAAAGCGGAGTACTTCTGTCTCCCACAACAGATACATGGAAACACTCTGTATCATCAATCCCAGCTGTTCGAAAATTATGAGATTGGCTTAGGAACCATCAGGTTTTTTATTTAAAAGAAAATTGGGGCTCTGTATATTTGATCTCTGAGCCTGTAGGAGACACCCTAGAGTGAGCGCAGGTTCCATTTTCATACTTTTTTTAAAAGAAGTTTCTAGTTCTCATAGCTGTAAAAAAAAAAAAAAAAAAAAGCTGGGATTGTTGCATAATCACCTGACTCCAGGAGCTGGGGCTTTAACTTAAACATCAGATGAAACTTGCCATAAAATCATGAGAGTTTAGGCTATGCCCACACTGCAGTCAGAGGTGGGATCGCAGTATGTGTAGACATAATTGAGCTAGCTTTGATAACAATATCAGTGACCTCTTCAGCACGGACTGGAGTGGGGGCTAGCCACCAGAATAGTTATCCAGGGTCCCTGAATCCCCTGCTGCCACGGCTTTGCTGCTCCTGGTGGTCTTGCTAGCTAGATTAAAGCTAGCTAGCTGTGGGTATGCCTGCAGTTGTAGTGTAGAGGCACCATGGAAAGAGAGTGTGGGCTGTTGCTTTATGTTAGGTCATAGCCCCTAATACAGGTGAGGAGCACATTCTTCGTAGGCTGGACCTCAGAGGCAGCGCTGCCCTTTTGCAGCCAGCTGGGGAGGCTTTCCGCAGACTCAGCTTCCGCTGCGTGAAACTGTATCCACTCTGACTTTAGGCCCATGTCTGAGGCCAGGTCTACACCACAGACTTGCATCGCTATAACTGTGTCCCTTAGGGGTGTGAAAAATCCATACCCTTGAGCGACATAATTCTATCAGCCTAACCCCCGGTGTGCACAGCACTATGTCAGTGGGAGAGCGTGCTCTCAATGCTGGCAGCCCAGATGCTAGCTCCCTCGAAAAGTCTCCACTCCCTCTTATATTTATCAGCAGAGACAATGTTGTAGGAGCAATGTGAAATGACAAACATGTTCTTTATTAGCTAGCAAGTGGGGGGCAGGTGTCAGAGATTTGGCTGTCTGGAGCATAACTCTGCTTAATTGCTATTGTTTTTGTCGCTATGCTGGGGAAGGAATTGGGAACCACACTTCTTTAGCCCGTGCCCTCTCAGAATCCACCTCTTCTTATGGAGGTGCACAGTGGCTCAGCTCACGACTCAACCCAGGGTCAGTCACGCTTCAGAAGGGGGTTTCTGGTCCAGTCACTGGTGGCTGTTTGCTCTCGTGGTTCATTTTCAGCCCTCAAATCTTTTCACATTCAAGCATGTTAGAGGCCTGTGCAGCTGGCTTACTAAAAATAATCAGCGCTACGCCGGGGCTGACCTGGTACAGCAGCATGGATCAGCGCAGAGGACACTGGATTGAGAATCGATAAACTTGAGATTTGTTCCCCACTTGGCCTCTAATCTACCATCAGACCGTGGGTAAATCACTTCACTTCTCTGTGCCTCAGTTTCCCCATCTGTGAAACAGGGATGATGCTGATTCTTCCCTGCATGTAAAAAGTCCTCTAGCAATGCTAAACACTGTTATCATCAGGTTTCAGAGGAACAGCCGTGTTAGTCTGTATTCGCAAAAAGAAAAGGAGTACTTGTGGCACCTTAGAGACTAACCAATTTATTTGAGCATGAGCTTTCGTGAGCTACAGCTCACTTCATCAGATGTTTACCATGGAAACTGCAGCAGACTTTATATACACACAGAAATCATGAAACAATACCTCCTCCCACCCCACTGTCCTGCTGGTAATAGCTTATCTAAAGTGATCAACAGGTGGGCCATTTCCAGCACAAATCCAGGTTTTCTCACCCTCCACCCCCCCACACAAATTCACTCTCCTGCTGGTGCTAGCCCATCCAAAGTGACAACTCTTAACATAATCAAGTCGGGCTATTTCCTGCATAGATCAAGGTTTTCTCACATCCCCCCCGCCCCCATACACACACAAACTCACTCTCCTGCTGGTAATAGCTCATCTAAACTGACCATTCTCCAGGTTTAAATCCAAGTTAAACCAGAGCATCTGGGGGGGGGGGGGTAGGAAAAAACAAGAGGAAACAGGCTACCTTGCATAATGACTTAGCCACTCCCAGTCTCTATTTAAGCCTAAATTAATAGTATCCAATTTGCAAATGAATTCCAATTCAGCAGTTTCTCGCTGGAGTCTGGATTTGAAGTTTTTTTGTTTTAAGATAGCGACCTTCATGTCTGTGATTGCGTGACCAGAGAGATTGAAGTGTTCTCCGACTGGTTTATGAATGTTATAATTCTTGACATCTGATTTATCATCATCGAGCATTTCAAGCACCCTTTGATTATGCCCTGTTGTAAAAATGCAAGTTGCAGAATCCCTGATGAAATTAAGCATGCCCACTATTGCACCTCTGTTTGTATTGAGGCCCACATTTGCAAAGTGTTTTGGGAACGCCGGATGAAAAGTTCAGTAAGAATCACCAAGTATGGCTATTTCCTCTGTCAGCTGCATCAGCTCCAAGCAGAACTGCAAGATTCACATTCTGCATGAAATATTTAAGTATTTGATCTGTACTTGATTTGAACAAGTACTTGATGCAACTGCAGTGGGAATATATCTGTAATATATTCACATTTTCTTGGACAGCGTGTCTCGTTAGTTCATTATTCTGTGTGCTGGGAGGCACAAATGAAATTGCATTTTCCGGTATTTATTCTTCTTCTCTGCTGCGTATCTCCTCTGAATCCCCACACTTTATGTTAAATATGTTTAACATGGTTGCTTCATCACAATGTTGGTATTAAAAACTAAGTTGGAGAGAGATTACAGGTTACTGCCCTTTCCATGCCAGCAGCACATTTGAATTGTCTGAGCTTTCTCCTCTTTTAACACTGCTGAGCCTGCAGTAAACCAGTGCCAACAAGTGACCCCCACGACTCAAGTCTGAAGTGTGTATGGGGGAGGCACACCAGACAGAAAGGTGTAAGATCTGCACGGCTTTCTGCCCCAGGACAAAAAAGATTTCCGACATAAGCAATTGCCCATGGAATCTGCTCTTTGTCCCCAGTCTGCTGAGGACCACCAGGGCCCAGCACCGAGCGCGTCCATACGGAGATTGCCCCGGCATCGGTACTTGACACGGTGCCGAGGAAGGACTCTGGAATAAGAGACCCTCGGCACTAACGCACTCTGGCACTGCACACTGAGGAGACAACCCGGCACCACTTGCACTCACTGATGCCATACAAGCAGCATAGAAAAGCCAACAGAGGGCGCTCCCCGGTGCCGAAAACAGTGGGACCGGCAAGCACCGCACTCGTGTGTCCCTTGAAGGAGCACCCAAGCAGCAAGAGTCGGCACTGTCGACTTCGGTTCCCCCAAGAGGACCGTCGAGTCTGGTGCCCAGCAATTCACTGGAGGAGCAGTGCCAGGTGGAGGAGTTAGAGCTACCCTCCACCCCAGACACTTTTGAAGCTGCCAGAGCTTTAATTGCCATGATGGCTCCTCAGCCCCCAGCGGTCAAAGATAAGCCTCGGCACCGTCGCAACTGGCGCCATCTAGAAGCAAGCCGAGCATGATGCAGCAGTCGCCTTCCCCTGCCTGGCACCATTTGCCTGGGCACTGCTCCAGAACACCATCACCAAGACACCAGGCTCTGGCACCGGATTCTGTTCTGGGTTCCCGACACCAGTGGGACGTTGCTTCTCTTCCCTGGCACAGAGGACGGAGCGGCACCAATCCCTGGCTCTGAGAGAGGACCGGCACGGGCCCCTCGACACCAGTCCTCTGCATCGTCAGCTCAGCACCGGTGCCTGGCACAGTACCCTTCGAGTACCAGTTAAGATCTGTCTCATCAGACTTGGATGGTGACTCCTTCTATTCCCATAGCAGCCGACACAGATCTGACAGGCGATGGAGGGAAGAACCAGTGGCTTGGCACTTCCAGTGGCAGCCTCTGGCACAGTGGCCCTTTTGGACCCCCTGGGCTTACCATCAGGCCCAGAGCTCCTTTTCCAGGGGTTCCCACTCGGTGGCCTCTGAGCACCAACCACCCCAGCCAGCCAAGGACTGACCTATGCCCTGGGGATCCGAGGTGACTTTGGCACAAGCCCCACCGCTGGCCCATGTCGCCACTGAGGTGACTCTAAGGCAAGACCCATTGCAAGGCTGGGCTACTGCCACCATGGCTACAGTCGCCACAGAGGCCCCAGACTCTGTCCACGGGGAGGTCAGGGAGCCCAAGGGCCAGGAGAACCCCATTCCACCTCTGGCCTCCTCATCTTCGTCCCCAGACAAGGCGGTGGCAGGAGCTTCAATCTTGGGCCCTCCTCCAGTTGATCACAGGGCCCACCAGGACCTTCTCCAGAGGATTGCCCACAACATGGGGTTACAGGCAGAGGACCCGAGGACCCCATGGTCAACATCCTCGCATCAGAGGGTCCATCCCATGTAACTCTGTCACTAATAAAGACGATCCAGAACAATATTAAGACTCTGTGGCAGATCCCTGCTTCAATCCCACCTATAGCCGGAGGTGTTGAGTGCAAGTACTTTGTCCCCTCTAAGGGATACGAGTATCTGTTCTCTCACACGCAACTATGCTCTTCGGTAGTGTTGGCAGTTAATGAGAAAGAGAGATGGGGGCAGCAGGGGCCAGCCCCTAAATCCAAAGAGTCGAAAAGGATGGCAGGAAGGTGTACACAATTGGTGGCCTGCAGCTGAGGATCGCTAACCTGCAAGCTAGCCTCAGTAGATATAACTTCAACTTTTGGGACTTCATGTTGAAGTATAAGGAACTAATTCCACCAGACTCCAGAACCGAGTTCTCGGCTATTGTTGATGAAGGGAAGGCAGTGGCGTGGACCTCTTTGCAGGCTTTGTTAGACTCCGCGGACTCGGCCACCCATACTCTTTCCTCAGGAATAGCCATGAGGAGGAGCTCATGCCTACAGGTGTCCGGGTTGCCCCGGAGCTGCAGCAAACTCTGCAGGACCTACCATTTGACGGCACAGGGTTATTTTGGAGCAAACAGACTCCAAGCTGCACAGCTTAAAGGACTCCCGGGCAACTATGAGATTGTTGGGCATGCACACGCCGGCAACCCAACGAAAACATTTCAAGCTCCAACCGCAGCAGCAGCGCCCATATCCTCCTCAGCCGAGGCAGGATTTTTATAGACACGGGCAGAAACGGCAGAAGTAAACCTTCCAATCCCCCTTCTGGGCAGGGCCAAGGTCTGACCAACCTTCACTGGGCTGTAAGCAGGCCTTTTGAAGGGGTGCCCGAAGACAGCGCACCTGCCACGACACTGGATCCTTTCCCCTTGTTTTATGAATCGTCTATTCCACTTCTTCTGTGCTTGATTCCAAATAACATTGGCCTGCTGGGTCCTTCACATGATAGAAGTGGGATATTCTCTCCACTTCTGCTCCTCCACTCCCTCCCATGCTCCCTTCTCGTCCCTCTTCAGGGACCCTTCTCACGAGCAACTCCTTATCCAGGAGGTGCAGGTGGTCCTTTGCCATAGGAGCAGTGGAGGAGGTTCCTTAGGAGCTCAGGGGCAAGGGATTCTACTCCCATTATTTCCTAATCCCCAAGGCAAAGGGGGGTCTCAGTCCCATCCTAGACCTGCGAGGACTCAACGAATTCATGGTGAAGTTATCCCTTCCCTGGTTCCGGGAGACTGGTATGCCGCCCTTGCCGTGAAATACGCATACTTTCACATAGCCATTCAGCCTGCGCACAGATGATTCCTACGGTTTGTGGTCAACCACAAACATTATCAGTTCACGGTCCTCCCATTCGGTCTATCAACAGCCCCCAGAGTGTTCACCAAGTGCATGTCAGTTGTAGCAGCCTTCCTCCAGAGGAGGCAGGTGCAGGTATACCCTTGCTAAATGGTCTCAGCTGGAATCCCTCTTTAAGATGAACGTCAAGCCCCCACAATGCAGCACCAAAAGCCAGTTGTTACTACTGCAGAAATATTGTCGCTCGCATCCATTTTATGTTGGGGTTTGTTAGCATTGTCCCTTAGGACTCAAAAGCAAAGTGGCCTGATGCAGCAACACTCTTTGGCCCATTTATTACTTTAAGCGCATGAGTAGCTGTGTTGGAAGCTAATGGAACTTGCCCGTTTGAGCCGAGCATGCTCTTTCAGATCTATTTGTTGCAGGAGGTTTGTGTCTTGTCATAGATTTTTGAGGCCACAAGGGACCAGTAGACTATCTAGTGAGAGCATGTGTACAGATAGGGGATATCCCAGACTAGGTACTGGTAGGGGCTTCCATTTGTTATACTCAGCAGCAAGAAAGAGCGAATGGAGATGGGGCAAAGGGATGGGAGGTTCGTTGGAAAGAAATTTGGCCCCACCTGACAGGTAGCAGTTTGTCCTCCTCCTGGCCTGGTGGGAAGAGAGCTTGGGGTATAAATTTTGGGCATAGGATTTCATCCTGTTAATCCTGGAGTTTATTTGACTAAAGCACGTCCCAGGAAGGCATCCCACCAAGACCTCAAGAGACAGAGTATCCACGGCTTCCCCTGCTAGCTGGTTGCAGTAGCTAATCAGCTAACCTGACCTCACTGTTATAAAGTTGTGCCCTATTTCTAATGTGAATTTATCTGGTTTATTGAAATCTCTGTTAATCTGTTGCTGCCATGTGGGGGAGGTTGTTCATTGCAGGGGGTGCCCCGGGGGTCACCGAGTTCTTGCAGTGGGTCTGACTGGCAATCCTTGCAAAGCTTGCTGAGTCTGCTCCAGATGAGCCTTTTGAACTCTCCTTCCTTTGGTGTTTGTCTTGGGAGGAGAGAGATGGAGCTTCAGAGGAGGGCCTGGGGAAAGGAATGTCGTTCTAGCAGTGATAAGCGTTATCCTCACAGGGATGTCCTGATGGTCACACAATAACTTGCTCCAGGGAACTGGTGTTAGGGCTAGCCAGCCAAAGCCTGCTGGCCTAGCACGGTCGATGGGGCAGTCTCTGAGCCCACATGCTCCCGCTATGAACATGCACTGGCCGATGGGTAAACGCGTCTCTGTCTCTGAACAGGTTTGGAAGAGGTCCGGTGCATGGTTCTACAAAGGGCTGCCTAAGTACATCATGCCTTTGAAAACCACCAAAGCCAACGAACTGCACCTGCGGCCTCGACAAGCCGAGCCAGATGTGCAAGAAGTGAAGGGCGTCGGGACCAACCGCTCCTACACCTGGGCCAGAGGGAGAGGTCAGTCGTTAATTTCTTCCCTGTGTTTTCCTGTCTTGGGAGGACGGGGAGCGAGTCAGTGGTGCAGTAGTGCGTGTTTCCTAGTGATTAGCATATGGAACTGGGAGCTCTTGGTTTCTGCCACTCGCGCAATGTGTGACTCAAATCCTTTCCCCAAACTCTGTGCCTCAGTTTCCCCCCTGTAGCTAGGGGATAATGATACTGCCCCACCTCCCACAAGGGATTATTAGTGTGTGCAAGGCAAAGCACTGCTCATCTCACCCTCCCCCCACAATCCTTGCTAATAATGATTGATTACAGGACTGAGAGAGAGGCCAGATGGGGCGTGGCTGCTCTGTACATGTGGTGTGCACATTGCATTTATTACAGGCAGGAGAGCTCGCCGTCGGAGGCAGATGAGTGGGATCATTCACTGATAAGAGATGCCTGCTTTTCCAAACGGGAGAGGCTGGCTTCTGTTGTCTGAGACCCTGTATCCTTCTCTCTTGCACACCAAAGTGATGTAGATGAAGTTAAGGGCTGTTCTGCTAGGGGTTAGAGGGGCGTTCAAACCTCTGTGGTCTCTCCCAGCGTTTCTCACCCTTTCTGATAACCAGAAACTGGCTTGCTGCCTTCATAAACTGCATCAGGAAGGTCTCAGGGACTGGCGCCTGAGAACCACTGGGCTATTCCATCCTTGAGCCCTCTGCCGAGGCTGCAAATAGAAGGATTGGTTGTGATGTAGCACCTATCTGCTGAGACCGAGGCTGCGGCATCCCATCCGTTCCACCAGCACATTTAACCTTTCCCACTGATTTAGCTGGTAGACGGTGACCATGTTCAGTGTCTGCTAATTTAGCCCCATGTCCAGAGGCAAAAGGCTCTGCGGATCCTCCCGAGCCATCTGCACCTGCTCGTGTTTGGGCAGGATAGTAACTGCTGCTGGAGTGCAGCACGGGTTGACAACTGTTTCCAGGCAGACGGATCAGAGAGGAGTTGAACGAACTGTCTCAGGCTTGGTGAAATGAAGCTGTTGGCCTTCATTCCCCTGGAGCTCGTGTGCGTCAGTGGAGTGCAGAAGGGGTTCACAGCACAAACGGATAGGTATGAAAGTGCACTCCTCCCCAGCCCTGGGATAGCAGCCTACAAAGAGCTTGGGATTTCTGCCATCCTCTGAAGCATTGGTCATTGCCAGAAGCAGATAAAGTAGACGGATCAATGTTCTTATCTGGCCTGGAGGCTCCTATGCTTTAGTGTGGGTGGCTCTAGCATGGCCCACACAACAAAGAAAATAACAGAACGCCATTAGCTATCACCTTCAGCCCCCAACAAAAACCTCTCCAATGCATCATCAAGGATCTACAACCTATCCTGAAGGACGACCCATCACTCTCACAGATCTTGGGAGACAGGCCAGTCCTTGCTTACAGACAGCCCCCCAACCTGAAGCAAATACTCACCAGCAACCAGAGCCACTAACCCAGGAACCTATCCTTGCAACAAAGCCTGTTGCCAACTGTGTCCACATATCTATTCAGGGGACACCATCATAGGGCCTAATCACATCAGCCACACTATCAGAGGCTTGTTCATCTGCACATCTACCAATGTGATATATGCCATCCTGTGCCAGCAATGCCCCCCGCCATGCATGTTGGTCAAACTGGACAGTCTCTACGTAAAAGAATCAATGGACACAAATCAGATGTCAGGAATTATAACATTCAAAAACCAGTCGGAGAACACTTCAATCTCTTTGGCCACTCGATTACAGACCTAAAAGTTGCAATTCTTCAACAAAAAAAAATTCAAAACCAGACTCCAACGAGAGACTGCTGAATTGGAATTAATTTGCAAAGTGGATACAATTAACTTAGGCTTGAATAGAGACTGGGAGTGGATGGGTCATTACACAAAGTAAAACTATTTTCCCATGTTTATTCCCCCCCCTCCACCCCCCACTGTTCCTCAGTCGTTCTTGTCAACTGCTGGAAATGGCCCACCTTGATTATCACTACAAAAGGTTCCCCCCACCGCCCCCCCGCTCTCCTGCTGGTAATAGCTCACCTTAAGTGATCACTCTCCTTACAGTGTGTATGATAACACCCATTGTTTCATGTTCTGTATGTATATAAATCTTCCCACTGTATTTTCCACTGAATGCATCCGATGAAGTGAGCTGTAGCTCATGAAAGCTTATGTTCAAATAAATTTGTTAGTGTCTAAGGTGCCACAAGTACTCCTTTTCTTTTTAGGTAAAATGAAAGACTCACTTTCTCTCTCCAGCAAAACTTAACAGGTACTGAATAAGGGCTTGTCCACATTGGGGAATTACTGATATAATTATACTGCTATAGTTATACAGGAATACCTTCCCTTGTGGAAGCTCATATTCCAGCAGAAGGGAGCATTTTTCCAAGTTTACCTTATATTGCCTTGGAAGTGGTATAAAACCCTCTTCTGAGGGAATAGGAGAGGAGCTGGAGTCACCGGTAGTCAAGGGGAATCCAGGTCCAAGCTAATGAAAGGGCAATAAGCCCCTCTGGGTAGTTCATTGAATAACAAGCACCTGGGCCTGCTAAAAAGCCATCAGGGCTCAGTTTCAGGGTGGTCCTCAGAGAGATGCTCCCACAGACCTCAGGTCTCAAAGAGGAGGGCTGGGCATCTCATCAGCCCAAGGGGTCAGACTTTATTTCATGTTTAGTTGGCTTTAATAAAGTGGAACCCCAACAGGGGATAGTCTTACACCTCTTCGGATTGTGTGGAATTCTCAAAGGGCCCTGAGAGAAGAGAAACTGAGGCAGGAAGGGGCGTGCCTGCCCTGTCGCGGCCCCCTAGCACTGCCATCCCAGCATATTGGGGGCCATGGGCCTTCTCATCTGGTGAGTGGCAAGGAGGTGTCAGGGCCTCAGCCGGTAGTCCTGCCCAGAAATGGGCCCCAGGCATGTCTCAGTCTGGCCCTGAGGCCATCAGCAAATGGGATGTGTGCTGTGCTGTTCCCCTCTGAACGAGTGTCTGGATGTGGTAGCTGTGGGGCAGAAGCGCCTCTCCCAAGGCCGCAGAGCACACATTCCAGCACTATAACGCTTCCCCTGTCCCCCTCGCATCCTCCACGTACACAGACGGTCCCCAGTCGCTGCCTTCGCTGTGTCGAGCCGCCGCTTTTGTTTGGTCACACCCAGCTCTGCTGTTAATCACAGCCGCAGCGGAACTTGGTTTTCCTAGTGTCATCGGGGTGACAAACAATTGGGTGTCTTTGGAGAGCCAAGCTGCCGGGTTCGTTTGTGGACCGGCTGATCAATGCTGCAGAACTAAAGCACCACCATGTTGTGTTGGTTCCTCTCTGTTTCTTTCCAGTGCAGATTAGCAGAATTGCCTGCTCTCACTGTCCCTCTGTCTCTTACCATTAAGCCTTCCAAATCAGGGGAACTTTGAAGTGTTCTTAGTACTCTTTCTCTCATGCTTGGGGCTAAATCTCATCAGTGTTAATGCAGTAAATAGCGTTTTTAATAATGAGTCTTGGGGGTTTGATATTGCTAACATCATATTAAGGCCCAGGCTAAGGTAGCACTCCCAGCCCCTACTGAAATTTTCCTAATTAAAGACAAAATTGATCAAGAGCGGCCGGTTGTGTTTTCACCCAGGAGAGGGTTAGAGGAGGTTGTCTTGGCAAATGGACCAAGTGATGTATTTAAGGACGCCGAGTACCTCAACTAAAATGTTCTTCCTTTAAGAGGTTGGCTGATCCAAAGCTAATTGAATTTGGTGGGAGTCTTACCATTGACTTTAGCAGGTTTTGGATTGAGCCCAGGGTGCCTAAAACCAGTACCCTGGAAGCTTATTCTTGTACCGGGTGTCTTGTCCTAGATTGTAACAGATAGGATACGGGAACTAAAAAGGTTATATTTGTCCTAATGAAATAGTAAGCAGGCAGGGTTCTACCCTATTACACTAGTGTAAATCTGGAGTGGGTCTGTTGCAGCTAATGAGGCTACCATGGAATTATGCCAGAGTAATTGAGAGCAAAATTTGTTCCAGTGACTTTTCAAATGATCCCTTTGGGTACATCTACACTACACAACAAAACCAAACCCATGGCCACAAGTCTCTGGGTCAGCTGACTGGACTCATGAGTCTTGTGCTACGGGACTGAAAATAGCTGTGTGGACATTCCTGCTGGAGCCCGGGCTCCAAAATCCTCTCCATGTTTCAGAGCTTGGGCTCCAGCCCTTGCAGGAATTTCTACACTGTTCTCTTTGGTCCCATAGCACAAGCCCTGTGAGCCGGAGTCTGTTGACTCAGGTGGACAGGGGTCCCCCCCCCATTGCAGTATAGACATACCTGTAGGCTCTGGTCCTTCTCCCATTGGAGTCAGTGACAAAATCTCTCCTTGGTTTCAGTGCAAGGGAGATCAGACCTCTAATGAATTTTGGCTTCTCTCTTCTGAATGTTGTTCACAGTGAAGATATAGATGGCTTCCTTCGGGGTACCCATCATGTCCATCTCCGTGCCAAAGCCTTTGGCACGATCAGCATTTCACTCTTTTTGAGGTGCGTAGAAGGTGCATGTGAAACGAGAGGTGGAAAACCACACATTGGTGAAGTAGAGGAATCAGCCCAAATGAGCTACTCATCATTTATTTCTTTAAAGAGAGCTGTGATCTGAGCACAGGACTGTGAGTCAGTGGCACTGACTCTGTCTGCGAGCCAGTAGCTTAGCCATGATGCCTCAGTTTCTCCATCTGTTAAATGGAGGCAAAATGGTGTTGGGAGTCATCTTTTGCATGGTGCTGGGTACAGTTATTGGCCTTTCTCCAGAAAAAATAATTGCAAGTGTAAACAACATTACTAATACGTATTTGCTTACCGCTGTCATTGTCCGTGCATATTGTGCAGAAACCATTACAAAGACCCTACCCCAAAGAGTTTTCAGTCTAAGAGATGCAACTAGTGTAATAAAATCCTACCCAAACATACTCCATCCTTCCTACATTCAGACAGATTCTACAGGCTGATACTTATTAGTACATTTCTGAAGCCCACTGCTGTCCGCGAAGGCCTTTCTGTTTCAAATGCTGGTAGAAACGTCAGAAGAGAGGCAGGGATGCTCAAGTTGGACGTTGCTCTCAGAGTAGGCTGGCAAGTTTGTTTTGAATAAGGAGCTCCCATAAATACCATGCAGGCACCAGCAGCAGTGAAGAGGCAGCCCAGGAATAACAAAGCCACTTTGATAAACCGGGCCCCTTCACTGATCCAAGCGGTGCTGTTCCTTTCTCGTGCGCTTACAGATCCGTGGTTTGTTGTGATTTATGGGAGAAATAATCTCAAACTGGTCCTTACCACATTTACTATCCTGTCGCTTTCTTCCCTTGTTCTTCTCCGACATGCCTCTAGTGCTGTGGTTGCCACAAAATCACCATCTCCAGTGTGGGTACAACCTTCCTTTCCCTGATGCAGGCTGGATCTTGCTGGGGATCTGCTTCCTCCGGCCCCCTTCCCATGTGTCGTATGGTATCTGCCCTCCCCAGCTGTAACAGACAGTCCCCCCACCCCTATGATGCTGGTCGCTGTACAAGCACACAGGTAGAGGGAGTCCCTGCCACTAAGAGCTGCTAGTCTAATTAGACTAGGCAGACAAAGTGGATGGGCAAGGGAGGGTCATTACTCCTGTTTTACAGGTGAGGAGCTGAGGCCCAGGTAGAGGAAGTTCTCCAGGTGAATGAGTTGAGCCATAAATCATTTGCACTCTGATTTCCCACCCCTCTGGTGCCCACACGTTAGCACTCTGTCCCTCTCTGCTCCTGTCCCTCTCTGCTCCTGTCGCCAGGCTCCTCTTGCTCAGATGTTTAACCCACTCCCTTTGGCTCTGCCTGCCTCTTTCAGTGCAGCCTTTTCAGATAATCAGGCTGCTAGGCCCTGTGCTGAGCTGGCATCCGCTAGGCACCCAGCCATGAGCTGCAGTTATGTCGCCAGCATGAATTGAAAGCCACATCTCATCTGGGCTAGGGTATGGAAGGTGCTAGGTAACACATGTTAACAGCCTGCTTTAGACAAGACATTGCCATTGGCACATGTTCAGCTGGCAAACTCGACCAGTTTAACACGTTAGTGGCACATGTCTTACCACTACCAGGCGGTTAACGTGTGTTGGCCAACACCTTCCAAAGCCTAGGGCACACAAGACCAGTACGGCCGCCATATAAAATCCCACCTCTATTGAGCAGATGTGCTCAGAAAGGAATCGTGGCATTAATGTACCTGCCTCTCTAGCAAAATCAGAGAGGTTAACTTCTGAGGCTGCTCCTAATGGGCTTTTTGTTCCCTTGGGCGACAGTAAGGGGAAGATCATTGGCTTAAGGCAGACAAATGCCTCTTGTGAGGCTTTGCAGTGACCTCAGTCCTCCAGGCTTTTGAAGAGCTGAAGCAAAGCACAGGAGACATGGGATCAAGCCTTGGCATCAAGGTGAATTAAAGGAAAAACCTGCTTGACAGCAGGAGCATAATTAACCTGCTCCCGTAGCTGGGTAGTTTGACAGCTCAGGTGTATGCAGCAGCAAGTCCGGAAGCTGAAATCTCTGTCATATCCCAGCATAAGGGGCTCCTCATCCTGGCTGTCAGACTGAGGTGAACATTTGTCACATCATATTTTACATACCCCAGAGAAAGGTTTCTATTGGTGATTCTAGCTGTGTATGTTCCAATACTCGGGTAAAAGCCCCTGCAGCAGAGTACACCAGGCAGTTGCTGTGGCTGCTGAATAACGTCACATGGGGATTAGGTCGGTTGGCTGATTTTTGAGTCCCATGCGCTGATCCGAGGGGAAGGATGATCCAGTGGGTCTCTGGAAATCTGGGTTCAATTCCAGGCTCCTCCACAGACTCCCTGTGTTATGTGGAGCAAGTCACTCGGTCTCTCTGCATCTCAGCTCTCCATCTGTAAAACAGGGATAATAGCCTTGCCCTACCTCGCAGGGGCGTTGAGGGAGATGCAGTAGAGGCCGAATTGCTCAGATACTACAGCGGTGGGCCACAGAAGGACCTAGGTAGAACAAGCTCCCGCCTGTCAATGTGATCAATCCCCAAGCAATGACTTGTTCTTGCACTGTGACTGCTGAGGGGTGAGGGGATGGCTCAATGGTTTAAGCATCACAAATGAAATCCTTAGGCTTGGTGGAACCACTCGTGTGAATTCCAGCAATGTGGACCTGTTAGCTGTGCATGAGGCTTTTCAAGGAAGAGTTTAAAACCCCATGTCCAGCCAGGCATGTTTCAGAAGATCAGGGGTTTGTCCACGTATCCTTGGCCAACATCTGCATTCAGTGCCAGTCAGCTGCTGAGCCTCGGCCCAGAGCAGGCTGCATTTTGGCAGTGCTGGGTGTGTGAACCTTGGGATAAAGGGCACTGTGTAAATGTGAAATATTGCAACATGTGACCCACGTTTACCAGCTCTGACGGCCCAGCTAAATTGTGAACAAATCCGTCCAACACCCCAGGACTTGAAATGTTCCTTTTAACACAAAAATAATTCTAGCCTTCCTGGCTGTGAAGAAACTTTCCCTGCGTGTGACCCTTTGTCCTGCCCTCTGAAACAGCAGCTCAGACAGGAGCAAGCTACCCCCGTGCTCACTTCAGTGACTCTGAAGCCATGTTAAAGCCTTTGCTTCCCCTAACAGACGCATGCAGCTGTTTTGGGACAGTGAGTGAAGCTTACTTCAGTGGGTGGAGTTCAGGATCATGGGCGGAGCGTAACTAAAATGCCATTCCTCATTCCCCCCACCCCTACCCCCCAACTCCATAAGGGATCTGTGTAGGATCCTGGTAACTGTATATTGTGTCCTGTGCCCATCTATGAAGACCTGGGGTGGGAAGGAGAAAGCCAACCAGAAATGGACCTCTGTTTGGGACATTGAGCTGAAGGGGGTGGTGGGGTGAGGGAGGTACAAAGCCATTGAAACGGGCTTGGTCACTGCTCACGGCCTGACACCTGCGAGTATGCTTAATGGAAGAAAAGCAAGCGTTTGTGCACACCCATTCTCCCTCGCTGACACCAGGATTTGCTGTTCCCTTAGGTTTTCTGTAATAAACAAGCAGTTGGCGTGGGAACTCTGCTATTATTTAAGTCACAAATATGTATTGTCACCATGAGAATGGCAGGCATGTTTCCTGTCCTCGAGGACAGCTCTGCTAGCTATGATGGAGCGTTTGGGTGTTGGCAATGGGAAAGGAGGGGCTTGGGCAGTTAGGGGAGAGGTGCCAAATTAATAGCAGACACTTTCTTCAGGCACCTTTGAAGCCTGCAGGAGAAAAATTGAAGGAGTCCAAAATAAGGGTCTGGTCCCTAAGCAGTGGCATCGTGTGTGGTATCAGAATTTCACACAGCCATGTTCTCCAGCTCTTGTCTCTTCTAACAATGGGCACAAGTCCTGTTGCCATGGGACGTGCTGATGTGTCAGTCACTCTGCAGGCAGCACAGAGCAGCTGTGGGCCCAGACAATGCAGCTTAGTGTCCTGCAGCGTCTTTGCGCAGGAATTATATCCCCAGGTTGTGGCACTCAATTAATGTGTGTTATGCTCAATTAAAGAGTGAAAAAATCGTTTATTATCAACAGGACTTGACTCCCCCAGAACATTCCTTTCCCCCTCAGCCACCACACCACTCTTTTGCCATCCCCCCCGTCAAACCCTCTACCTGTCCCCTCCTTTCATTCCACCTCTTCCTGTCCCCTCTCCACCCAGGTACTGATATGGCCTCCATCACTGTAGTACCCACTGCCTGTGGCACACAGATCAAATGGCTTCCTAAGGCCCCATGGGGAAGTTGAAAGTTGAACACCAATCTCCAGAGGCCTGATTTGGTGATTAGGGCACTAGCCTGGGATGCTGGAGACCCAGGGTCAGTTCCCTGCTCTGGCACAGATATGCTGTGTGACCTTGGGGAAGTCGCTTAGCCTCTCCGTGCCTAACAGCCCTGCCCTGCCTCACAGAGGGGCTGTGAGGAGAAATACATTAAAGATTGGGAGGGCCATGGAAGTGCCTTAGATTGACTTACCCCAAGATCAGCCTCCCTGCCTCCCTCTCCAGTGCCTGCCACCTTTGCCTCTTTCCAAAGAAAACATCCCTCCTGTCCTTTGCAGTCGCAGCACCATAACTGCACTGTGCACAAAGGAACCTGGGGTCTAACAATGGCACAGGGCACCTTGCATGGCCCTGCATCCCTGAACGCGTCACTTGTCAGGGCTGCCCCCAGTGGCACTTGCAGTTTGTAGTTGGTCTTTTCCTGTGAGTGTGAGCTAAGCAGGTGTTTTCTCTGCACCTTTCCCCTGATATTTTATGGGGGTTTGTTGTTGTTAGACACTTCTCCCCCACAGTACCTGGGGCTGATTGCTCCAGGAGAAAGAGCTCAGAAAGTGCTCTTTAAAAACATGATGTCAACACTCAGCTACACTCGACTGGTAAACACAGCTCGAATGCGTGGGACTTGGTGCCCATCTCCGCTGTGAAGGATTTGCTTGGTAAGACCATCCCGTTGCAGGCAAGAGGGTACAAAAGCAGTCAGGGATTTGTCTGATTTATTTCTCTGAGACTACAAAACCTTGTGCTGTCCTCCCAGGCCAAGCAGGGTCTGCTGGGTCAGCACTTGTTTGAGAAAGCATCCGGGAATGGTATGGTACTGGTGAATCAGCAGGAGGCATTCTGCTCTTCCCACTCAGTCAGATTTCACCGTGGGCTCAGAGGGCGCTGTGCCTCTGACAGCAGCCAGGAGACAGAAGGCCAAGGTCCTGATCACCTGTTGTCTGCTGCTTTTTCTTAAGAGTAATGGTGTTGACTCTGCTGTCTTTGCCAAATTTCAACTGGCTTCTGGTCTGTCTACCTAAAATCCTCCTGCAGTTTTAATTAGAGTACAGTATTCTTCTTCATTTCCTGACCTATTGTGTAGTGTTGCTATGAGCTGTTAAAAGAGCCACTGTGTTCCGCTCCAGACGTGGCTGCAGGAGAGGTAATCCCTATATTTATCCCTTTTTAACAGTGTGTTGTCTTAGTTACTTAATGTTTGTAAAGCTCTCTAAGATCTTTCGGTGACAGGTGTTATCCAAGTGTCAGGTATTATCTTTAATAAGAGCTTATTCACAGGGCTATCGAAGGGAAGGGGCATGTTGACCTTTCATAAATGTCTATCTGGGTTCTCCAACCTCCCCAAAATCCCTCCTGATTTCTCTTTCTTCACCCCAGATTCAGATGCCCTCGTGCCCAGGAGAGTGTGGATAGGAGTCAGTCTTTCAGATCAGTAGACATCAACAGAAACTGTTGGTTTATTATGTTGGCGCCTAGAGACCCCACACAGCTGAGATCCGGGCCCCATTCTGATAGGCTCACAGTCTAAACAAGACAAACACGGCGTTGGAGGGGAAACGGAACCAGAGAGAGCTCACCCAGGTAACTTGCCCAAGGTCACACAGCAGAGCTGGGAGTGGAACCAGAGTCCCTCTTCATTGCCTTATCTGCTGGGCTGGGCTGCTGCTCTCTTTTAATTTGACTTCCAGATGCTGAGCATCTGTGCCTCGTGACGCCTCTTCGCTGTCTTGCTTGGCCCCAGCCCTCGCTCTTTACAGGCAATCTTGGAGTCCTAGCCCAGGGATTACCTTGGATGATTTATTGCTGTTTGCAGCATTTCTGAAGCCAGCAGTGACTCTCCTCTCCTGTCGTGCTGGGAAGGCTTCAGTCAGGCCTTTTACATTTTGTCACGTTACAGCCGGATAGCTTAGCCTGCACTCATCTGTTTTCATGCATCAACATGAGCCACAACCAATTATCAAAGGAAAACCAGCTAGCAGCCCTCTGCATCTGCCAGGGTGCTACCCAGCACTCACGGGGAAGGCTCTCGGCTTCCTTGGTGGGGGATGTTTGTCATGGATCCCCACACAAGTACTTTTGGAAAATGGGACATGAAAATCACTTAGTACAGGCCTTTGGTGGACCATAAATAGAGAGAATTGCCTTTGCCTCATTGAGACATAAAGCTAGTTTTGGCTTTGTGTTCAGTTACAAGTAAATCCTAGGGAAGGACGGATTTCAAACTCTCGTCTCCTAAGTTTTCAAAATTCTGTCTCTCCGGGCAGACATGTACGTGCACTCACCGGACCCTGCACCTACTTTAGAACTATGCAGAAAGAGCGAGGGCTAGTATACGCTTGAAACTCTACAGTGCATCAGTGTTGACACTCACTACAGCGAAAGGAGGGGTTCTCCCATCCGTGCAGGTAATCCATCTTCCATCAACCTAACCCTGGGTGTAGACCAGTGGTTCTCAAAGTGTGGGTTGGGACCCCATTTTAATGGGGTTGCCAGGGCTGGCATTAGACTTGCTGGGGCCCGGGGCTGAAGCCAAAGTCTGAGCCCCACCCACAGGGCGGTGGAGCTTTGGTCCCCCTTCCTGGGGTCATGTACTATTTTTTATTGTCAGAAGGACGTCATGGTTCAATGAAGTTCGAGAAACCCCTTGGTGTAGACAGCGTTAGGTCAGCTTAACTACGTTACTCAGGGTGTACATTTTTCAGACCCTTGAGCAACGTAGCTGGGTCAACTTTACGTCTTAGGCCAAGTCTATGCTCAAAAGTTATGTGGTCCTGAACTATTGGTATCCCTGCTATACCCTCAATACCTAAAACCAGCTTGGATGCTCTTGATAATGTAAAGACTATCTGCTGGGGTCAGGAGCAGCATCTGAACTCGGGACTATAAAAAAAACACAGCACACATCTCTATCACAGGAGTTAAAGGAGTAACTCCATGAACTGGCAGCAGTAGTAGGCTATTATCCTCCATGTAGACAACTCACTAGGAGTGTATGGAACATCACACACTTCACAAGCGTGTTGAAGCAACAGTTCCTAGCTGTGGGGTATTATGTATTCTCTTCTGTATAGGTTCTTATATTGCTTTCCAGTGTCTGAGCGCTTCCAGTCAGGCATTCAGCAACGTAACCAACATCTGTCATGTGTTCGTTCTCTCATCCTCTCTCTGGGGGAGAGGCGTGTCCGGTGCAGCAGGGTTTTAGGTTTTGTTTTCTGAAATATACATGTGTTAATGTCAGAGACGGCAGGTCAAAGAATTGTGCCTGGCAATTGGAGTGGGAGGTGGAGAGGTTTGGGATGGTCTTTAGTTCCCAGAGGAGTTAATTGCTCCATCCCAGGCCACCCCCTGAGAATGCCATGTCTCCCAAGCAGATGAGCTTCACCCTTATTTGTAGAGAGTTCCATTGTGCCAGAGGAGTGAAGTTGTTCGCCGCGGTCTTCATCCCCAGAGCTTGTGGCCACGGAGCACCTGCAAGATTTTACTGACGCTTAGAACTTGATGGTCAGCGGGGGCGGCTCTGCCCTGCAGTATGGTTCTCCTGTCAGGGTGGCGAAGCCAGGGTTTGTTGGGTTTCAGTGCTTGCTACAAGGCCCTTCTGGGCTCTCTACTCAGGCTTCTGCATGGGAGGCATTTACTGAAGGGGGAATTGGAGGCCCCAGAGTCTCTTTATTGCCAAAAACTTTCCCCGCCAGCCAGAAGACAGCACCTGCCGATCAGAGGGCAGTAGGGCAGATGCTAGTTCTGGGGGCTACAGCTCTAGTGTTCACAGATTTCCTAAGCATCTGAAATGCATGTGGCTCTTGTTGGTTTCATGATTGGTCACAGGGTTTGAACAGGCTCAGTAAAACTGACCCAGGTCTGCTCAGGGGGGAGGCTACGAACCCGAAGATCCTGGAGGTGGAGCGGAGGGATAGAGGAGAGTGGAAGATGGCAGAGGCTGCTAGATGGGACACTGATGGAGATCTTTAATTACCAAAAGCAGATTAGGAGCTGGGTGTCCATTCTCATTCAAAAGGCAGCAGAGGCTAAATCTAAAGGATTGCTTAAAAACACAATCTCAGTCTGAACGAGATGATGAAGGACAAAGATAGCTGTCACATGCTCTGAAAATACAGCCACCCCGAAGACTCCTAGTGATATCAGCATCTGCTTGAGCGCCAGATTTATGTTGTCTGGGCACTGCAATGCTCCAGCAACAAGCCAAGCAGCCTTGGGAGAAAAATTACTTCTAAAAAGAAACATCAGCACTATGGGTGTATCTACACTAACAGCAGCAGTGGAAACTAGAGCAGAGTGGGCTGCTCCTGCCACCAGTGGTGTCTTGCAATCATTAATATCTGTCTCATCCCAAGCAGTCCCTCGCTGGAGCATTTCAAGCCAAACAGGGTGGCAAGATAAAACCATCTCCCCTTGATTCATCAGTGGGCCCTCCTTAACAGTCACCTCTACATCATGCAAGACATAAAGGAGACCTCTCCCAAATAACCCCCCACCCACTTTTCTTTTTAAGTGGCTGTAGGAGGCAGGAGCAGAGATGGAAGAATTTGTTAATCTAAACACCTTGGTAATAGACCTCAAAGGGTCTGCTTACTTTTCAGCATGGGGGAGGGGATTTAAGCTACATATTAGGATAAGCTTCCTGACTTGAAGGGTATTTAAGCTCTGGAACAGGCTTCCAGGAGAGGTTGAAGAATCCCGTCATTGGAGGTTTTAAAGAACAGGTTAGACTAACTCCTGTCACAGAGATGCTATTGGTTTATTTGGTTCTGCCTCAGTGCGGATGGCTGGACTAGGTGACCTCTCAAGGTCCCTTCCAGCCTGACATTTCTGTGATTATAGAAACCAAGCAGTAGAACCTGGAGGGTGGAGTGCCTGAGGGAGTTAGGTGACTGTCAGTGGGAACTGCATGCCTAACTCCCATGGGCTTCTGTGAAACTCCCCACCGGAGGCCATAGAATCGGAATGGACCAATTAGCTGAGGCCTGTGGTTTATAGTGACTGACCTGCGATTTTTCATTCCTGGTTGATTCTTGGTAACGACTTTTCTTAACAAAATAAACCCCTTTGTTTTAAGGCTCTTGGACAGAAGATCCATGCCTGCTGGTACATTCCCATTTGTAATGCAGTTATGGTCTCTGCTATGCATGGCTCCTTTCTCAGCAGAATTTATTAAAGCAGATGAGAGGTGCGACTGACTTCTGACAGCACGGTTAGACAGCTGAAGTCTGGGCCAGTCCAGGAGGGTGAATCGTAAACACAATAAGAGTTGCTGCAATTGAGGAACAAGCTGATTGGAGTGAGAAAATTGGCTGGCGGGCTGCACTCGCTCTTCAGCTCCGCAGAGACATTCCGATCAAGATTGCCCTGTGAAGATAGCTGGCAGCAAGGTCAATTTCTATAGCCTTCCAATAATGCCAGCAGCCAGGTTTAATATACTCAGAGATGATAACTCAAGAAATGCTTTATTTTAGATATTAAAATTTTTGTAGTAAAAAAAATTCATGTCCTACAGCTAGCTGCCTGTACGCGATAATGCTCGCAGAGGACCTTGGTGGAACAGTTCAACAGCCTGCCTGCATGCGGGGAAATATACTAGCCCTTGTCCTGCCTCTGTCCTATACAATGTAAATCAGTGTGTAGCTTTGCAAAGCACGTGTGTTAATCTGAGTGCTGGTGAAAGGTGACAACCCTGTTTTAGGTACTCTATATCATCCATTGCCATAATATCTGAACATCTCACAGTCTCTGAAGCACTTATCTTTCCAATATCCCAGTGAGGCAGGGCATTTCCACTGTCTCCATTGTACAGGTGGGGAACTGTGGCCACAGACCAAGTGACTTGCCCAGGGTTATAGAGAGAGTCAGTGGCAGAATAGGGAATTGAATCCCAGACTAGCACCCTGACCACTGGGCTCTTCTTCCTCTCTGCAATGGGCAAAAATGTCCTTTCTTGATCTGGAGAATAACTACAGTGCACAGTTTGGCAGCAAGGCAAGCTTCTTCCCCCAAAGACCTGGGGGAGGGGGGAAGCTCCATTTATCCTCCATTATATATTCAGTCCTTTCTGTACCCTCCAGACAGCTGAACTTTTCCTTGTGCTGGGATGGGGCTTGGGGTGAAATTCCCCCTGCGCAGAGGGTCAGGCCGTGGGCCCATCCGTGGGATTGAACTGCTGCATAGATGTAGTGCTGGTTCTCGGCACAGGGCTGAAAGCCACCCACTGTATGCTTTGTTTTCTGGGCTCACTCGGGTTTCTGGTGAGGGGCAGGAGGCTCTGGAGGAACTTGCTCCCGCGAGGACCTGTCTGGGCGTTGCTCTTTCTCGCCCACGCTGTCCGAGCATAGCTAGCTTATCAAGAGCCTGATCTAGCAAAGCACAGAGCACCCTTACCTCCCTTTGATTTCAAAGGTGCTTGGACTGTTGTGAGGCCCCAGGCTCAAAACCTGTGGCTCGTTAATATTCTTCCTTAGGCTGGACACATAACTTGTGCCCAGTTCCTTGTGCTGGAGTTCTGTAGTCACCTTGCTGGTACCAGGGTTGAGGGACTGGGACCCAGCAGCCCTGGATTCTGCCACCAACTTCTTGGGTGATCGTGGGCCAGTTACTTAATCTGCGTGCCTCTGTTTTCCTGCCTCTCGCTGGGGATAATGATAATTTCTTACTTCACAGGGGTGACTCTCTGCATGTTTGGCAAGATGCTCAGATATTATGGTGATAGAAAAGCTTACCAGAGAGAGTTTTCTTTATGGGGATGTTTCAGCTTGTCACTTTGACTCTCTTAAGGCTGAGATGAGCTAACTTCACACTTGCCACAAGGAATTTTGAACCATATTTGAGAATGAGCCCATGGTTATTGGGCTGCAGATATACCTGCCTGAATCAAATGAGCAAAAGCCACCCAACCAATCCAGGAGACAAATCCATCCCAAAGTCTCTGGGCTGGGGTGAGCCAGGAAGGCTGTCCTTTGCAACAGCTCCTTTCTCACTCGACATAAAGCAGCTGGCAGCTACAATGGATTTTCTTATGGGATTGAAGGAGCAGAAGTGCTTGCGTATTCCAGCTGGAAAGTGGGAATGCTTTACCCCTTCAAGGAGCACCCTTTACAAATAGAGGCTCTCTCAATGGAGCTTGCGAAACACTGGGGAATGAAAGCAGCCTTGAATGGGATGCCCTTGCTGTCCAGCCATGGATTAGCCTCTCAGGGAAAGTGCGAGGAACCCCATTGGGTAGATGTCTAGAGGCAGGATAGGCAGAGTGCCAGAAGAGACATTGTAGGGAGCACTCCTGCCCTGGGCAGGGGATGGGCAAACAGGTCTCGTCCAGCGATGATTTCTGTGAACCTGTCAGTAAGTTGAACCTGAGCAAGCATGATTGAGGTGATGCTGGCAGGCAGAGGGAAGCGTTCTGAAGAGCGTGCCGCCATGGTGCAGTCTCCACTGGTTGAAGATACACACGCACAATTGATCAGTGCAGGCTATAGTGTAGGATTCCTCTTGGATTCCTCCCTGATGCTGAGCTCTCACATGATGGCATCCGTGAATAATGCTTTGTAACATCTCTGCTTGCCTCAGAAATGCCATCCCATCCCGGTGACCCAGACCTGGCCTCAGTGATTCACGTTGTTGTCACTACTTGGCTGGACCTCAGCAATGTGATATACCTGGCACAAAGTCAGCAGCACTTAGAAAACCCCAACTAGTGCTGAAAGCTGTGGCGTGTTTCCCCAGCAGCACGGGCTACTAGGAATGTGCCAGTCTGTCATTCGCTCTCTACACTGGCTTTCCACAGACTCAAATTAAGGTCAGGGTTTTGGGCCTTCTCTTCAAGGAGCTCCCTGGAGCGCTCAGGACATCTAAAAGGTCATTAAAGCTCTGTGATGAAAACCACGGGCAACAGCTCTGGTCCTCTGGCCTAATGGAACTCTGAACAATAAGGATGAAGCTCACCGGTGCAGGAGACAGAACCTGCTTTGGGGGTGGGCTGAGGCGATGGAACGAACTCCCCCGGGAACAAAGGACCATCCCAAACCTCCCCACTTTCCACTCCAAGTCCAAGGTGCGTTGCTTTGATGTTGCCTTCTCTGATATAAATACACAGCAACAGGTTCAACCAACCAACCAGCCACACCTGCCAAAACAAGACACTCCTCTGCACACAATTTTTCTTCTGGGGAGAGGATGAGAGAATAGACGGCATGTGATAGATTAAGGTGGCTGAATGCATGACTGGAATGTGCTCGGATCAGATACTACCATGATGAGCATGGGAAACCCTGTATAGAATAGAAGCGAATGTGATTGACATTGTAATACTGAGGATTTAACTGGCACTTTTCATCATAGATTCACAAAGGAGAGTTAGGGCTCGTCTACATGTGGAAGCTAACTCGAATGGAGGTAGGATGTGAATTGAAAGCATTGCAGCTGTTCCAGAATAGTTCCCTATGTGGACACTCCTATTCTGGAATAAGAATGTCCACACCCAGAGTCATTCAGGAACAACTCCATGTGAAGACAAGTTCTTGGTGTCATTGTCCCCACTTCACGCATGGGGAACTGGAGAACAGAGAGAGGAAGATTCTCACAGGAGCAAGTCAAATGGGACTAGAACCAGCTCTCCTGGCTCCCTAGCCTGGTCACCACTCTGCCTGCTAGACTGTGCCACCTCCTTGGGTGCTTATGCAGCACTTCCATCGCTGTTCATGAGCAAAGCACTCCATAAATAGTAACCGTGGCCCACACTATGATCCGCTGAGTGGCACTTCACTCCATTGAAACCAGGGCGGCTGCTTGTGTTGTCAGTGCGGGTCAGCATGAGGACAGGCTGTGGCCGCGTGGCCCTCTATGTAATCTGTGCAGCCGTGCTGCAAACCAGTGGCAGGGGGTGGGAGGAGTGCTAAGTGACTGGGCCAGTACTTGAACTGAGTCTGTAAAACCCCTACGCTGCCCTGAATCGTAAAACCCCTATAGAAAGGAAAGCCCAACCAAGTGTGAACAGCTGCGAGGGAGCTACAGGTGAATCGCACCTTGGAGAAGGACACAGCTACTACTGCAGCTATGCCACTGTAAGGTCTCCTGTGTAGCCGCCCTATGCCAGGAGGAGAGAGCTCTCCCGCCAGCATAATTAAACCACCCCTAACGAGCGGCAGTAGCTGTGGCAACAGGAGAGCATCTCCCACTGACATACCACTGTCCACACCGGCGCTTTTGTGTTGTTTTCACAACAAAAATGTTATTGACAGACGTGCTAGTGTGGACAAAGCCTTCAAGTCATTATGTTTCTGTGTTGTCTTTCGGCTCCATCTGGCCCTCTGCGGTAAGGACTGTGAACGTTGGGAATGGCTCTGACTCCCCTCCCTCTCTGTCTCTTCCAGTGGTTTCTAGTGACAGCGAGAGTGACTCAGAATTCAGCTCCTCTAGTCTGGATGACAAGTCCTTGCCTGGGGGGTCCAAGGGCTTGAAGATCAGGAAGCATCAGGCGGAATCAGGTGAGGAATCGGCTGTTACCCCTGAATGTGGGCACGGAAATGGGTGATGGAAATGTACCGTAGGGTGACAATTGTTACTGTGCACCCTGGACCAACTCCTCAGCTGCTGTAAATTGGCATCGTTCTGCTGGCTTCACTTTACGTCAGCTGAGGGTCTGGCTACCCCCAGAAATTACGGGCTAGTGCTGAAGTTGAGAGCCTGCTTGGGGAAGGACAGAATCTCCATCATGTGTGTTTGCAGAGTGTATGGCACAGCCGTACCCTGAGCCCAGCTGGGGCCCTTGAGTGTGACTGGACTAGAGTGGTTAATAATAATGGGAGACAGGATGCCTCGGTAGGACTGGCGATGGGAAGAGTCGTCCCACCGTGGTGAGGTTGCTGGTTTGCTAAAGGGACCAGCCTCCTGCCACTCCAATCCCTGCAGCCACGAAGCCTTTCAGCTCTCACTCCCCACCCATATGTGGGAGTGTGTTTCAAACCTGTGGTGTATGGTCTCACATCAAAACAGTGGCATTGCTTTGGTGTTGGCCTCTCCACCTCTGAAGCTGGATGTGTGGCTGTCTGTTGGGTGGTGAGCTCCGTGGGGTAGCATATCACACCGAGCTAGGGCAGGCCTGGTGCCAGCAAATATAAAAGAGTGATTTGACCCAGGAGTCCCTCCTGCCCAGGCTGGCAGTGAGGGAATGTGAGTGGTTCCCATCTGAGGGTGGGTTGGGCACCTGGAGAACTCAGTCTGGTTCCTCGTGCACATGACTCCACAGTAATCAGAATTACCACTGGAGCAGGGTGGCAAGGGAGACTGAGCTCCTGGCGATGGGCCCTGCCCGGGTCAGGAGGAGGCATGCTGGCAGGGTGGGTGTGGGAAGCTGGCCTCGTGTCTGCTCTGTGGATGTCTAGGGCCAGCAACACAGCCCCTTGCACACCCATAAACCCCAGCAGCTCCCCCAGATCGAGACAGCCCTGCAGCAAACCTCTCCCCTGTGTCTCTGCAGTGGCTGGCAGCGACTCCCCCAGGACTCCCAGCGGGAGCACCCACTCCAACGCCTTCTCGGAGAGCCGCAGCAGCCTGGGCAGCGAGCGCAGGGGAGGCCCAAGTGCTACCGAGAGCTGCCAGAATGACCTGCTGGCAGAGGAGTGCAACAGCGATGCCAGCAGAAGTGCCCGCGGTGAGTGAAAGGCATCAATGCCCCCAGGCTGGCTTCCTCTCTAGAAGCACATGGCACAGCACCCCTCCTGAACCCCCCAGGCAGGCAGCCCGGCCCACTGAGCTGAGAGAAGGCTGCTGAGAAAACCCCCATGCGCTTCTAATTGGAGTCCATGCCCAGCATTGTCAGAGAGGCGCGTGTGGCCCTTGCGTGAGGTCAGAGAAGCCTGGGGTTTAGGGGCCAGATGCTGGTGGTGATGGCCTGTGATATAGAGGAAGTCAGACCGGATTATCCGGTGGTCACTTCTGGCCTTGAACTCTATGATTCTAAGCATCTTGTCCAAGGTCATGGCTGACTTTCAGGCTCTGTTCGTCACACTGGACTTTCCCCAGTGATGGGACTTCCCCAAACACTCCTACGTTTGCCCATTAAATCCCAGCGTTTGCACCTGCAGCAGCATGGATCTGAACTTTGTTGAAGCAAAGTGCAAATGCAGGTGTTTTCCGGGGGAATAAAATGCTTTGTATATGTCTGGCTGGCTTGTAAATTAAAACAAGTCACTTCCCAACCCTCTGCAGTGTAAACTTGACCTCCCCACTCCATCCCCAGCAAGCTCAGAGGAATTAGCTGAGTGTGACAGCAGATCTGCACGCTGCTTTCACTTCTGATCTGGAGCAGCTGGAAGCAACACATATATTTTCTCTCTGCAGTTCACATTTATATACACAGTAACCCCGGAGGTTATCATTTAACACCTCTCCCTCCCAGCTGTTCCTGTCACCCTTCTGGCAACCGTTCCTTTTGGTTCTTGAGTCAGTTTCATGGCTTGTGTGTCAAGGTATAAATTTAGATTTGAGAGAATAGTGAAGAGGTTGATCACCCAGTGCAACAATAATTCCTGTGCCACCTCCTTCCCGCACTTGGCCTGCTGGGAGTCATCAGCTTAAAAATCCTCCCTCCCTGCTGTATAAAATCGGACCCCGAAATGCAGGGGTTAACCTCTCGCAGTCAGGTTCTGCACTGCCTGGCAAATGAATGTTCAGGGTGACATATGGCATGTATCTAGGACTGCGACTTTCTCTGGGCTACTAAAGCATGTGCCCCGCGAAAATAGCCGCCTAGGGTGTAGGTGGGATCCTGGCTCAGAGGAGAGGCAGTCAGGTTTGCATGGCCAACTAGAAAACGTTTTCAAAGTACCTTCTTTTTGGCCTGAGGTCGTTCACTTCCCATTCCTGCCGCAGAACCGTGCATGCTGGAATTCTTTCATTCAGACACTGGTTCTTTTGGTGGATGAGTTCTTTCCTGTGACTTGCATAACCCTGGCGATGGCAGGGCGGGGGAGGAGCAGTAGCCGTTTCTGCCCAAGTCTGTTTGATTTTTGTACTTGATTTGATTGTGGACAGCTGACCGCAGGCTGGTGGCCCTGTTGGGAGCAGAATGCAGCGTCTCACGCCAGCGTGGGAGCCTTGTGGGCCACAAAGCATCCACCTCGTCCCGTGCATTGGATTGTAGGGGTTAGATTAGACAGGCCATCTAAGCAGTGACCTGTGCCCCTCGGCATGGCATTTGGAGGACTACTTCCACCCTCAGGGCTAATCATACCAGGGATCCCTGCTCACCCTGGCTCCAGTGCAGTGCGGAATGGCACAGCAGAGGCGCTGCCAGGTGTGCCCAAAGCAAGCCTCATCCAAAAGGTATGTGCCCTTGGCAGCACTTGGGTGTGTAGACACACATTGTGTTACAGGCGTGCTGGGGGATCATGCCCCAGCCTGCACATCAGCTCTGTCTAGAGCGAACAGGCTCGGGCTCCATTTCTGTCCTGCACTCATGCAGATACCTCAGCGATCCCAGCCACGTACTAAACTATTCAGCTGCTTCTGTTGATTGCAAGAGACAGTCGGTCTGGCATGTGTATGGTCTGTTTCCTTGGCTGAGTACTTTATCCTCACACCCCCTGCCGGGCCTCTCTCATTTGAAGGCATTATATAAAGCACAATCTGCAGGTTTGGGAAAGGGTTTTTGCTTTAATTTTTAAAGCTCTGTTTTCCTTCCAAAACAATTCTGGGTTCCAACCCTCCAAAAACAATTTTCTCCACTGTGCACAGATGACATGATCCTAAAATGAATGGCTCTGCAAGCCATTAACATGACGGTAGCATTCCCAAAACTAGGGAGATGCTGCAGCAATGTGGTGTGTGCAGAGTTTAATGGCAATTGTGGTACATTATGCATGAACACAGCTGTCAGTAATATACTGTCATACACATATGATGTCCTTGTGTTCTATACAACACCTTCATGAGTAGTTTAAATCATACATTCCATAGTCCACAATAATAAATGCACAAGCCCCACCACCTCGCCAACCATGTGGTGTAAGTCAGTGGTTCTCAACCTTTCCTGACTACTGTGGCCCTTTCAGGAGTCTAAAGCCCAAGCCTCACCTCCCAGGGCTGAAGCATGTAACTTACCTTCATGGGACCCCCTGTGGCATGGTTCCCTGGGCAGTTGCCCTGCTTGCCACCTCCTAATGCTGGCCCTGAACTTCTGACCCACAACCCATCCTGTGACACCCCTGCCCCTGAGGGTCACAACCTGCAAGTTGAGAAACGACACTGATCTAGATGAGTTGACCTACCCCCTGAAAGACCTCGGCATACCCCCAGGGGTACATGTAAGAGAACCACCGGTACCTGGTAAACAAAGAGAAAAGGAGAGAGACACCAATACAATGCTCTATAACACTCTAACGATACCAACTTGCGTCTCATAGCAGTAGCTTAAGTGTTGTTCTTTTTTTATTTTATTTTTAATGCAGATCTCATTCTCGCCTCTTCTCTAATTCTGTACCAAAGTGCAACTCTCAGCTGCCTTTCGCATCCTAAGAACAAATCCTGAGTCGCTATCTTGCTGAAGAGTTCCTGTGATGATTCCAAAGCAATTTTACCCTGACAGTCTATAGCTCTCCCACTCCGGCTCTGGGAAGGGGGAGGCGAGAGGGCTGGGAAGGGGGCATGGCCAACGGTCTGGTTGTAGGGGAAGACAAGGGACTGGTGAAAAAGGCCAGGAACTTCCAGTGTATTTGTAACATTTGTGGCTGAACTTTTCCAAGCCACATCATTTGACTGCCTGATTCCCATTAAAATGACTGGGTGTCCAGATCCCCTCCGCAGCTTTGAGAATCTGTGCCTAGATCTCTAAACACAGGGGTCTACATCTTCAGAAGCGATGAGTGCATTTGGACACTGCAGTTTTGGGGCATCCAATTTGAGATGCCATAAAGAGGCCTGGACTTCAGAGAATGGGTGCTCAGCACTTTGTGAAAACCAGGCTCCTTTGAGGCATCTCCAGTTGGGCACCCCAAAATTTACAAGCGGCTCTTGAAAAGTGTGGCCATTACCTGTATTTCTCTCTACTCTATGGAGTGAGCGTGGTGACATCTGTGGAGGCTGCTGTTAACAGAACGAGGAGGGGATGGGCGCGTAAGACAAGTGTCAAAGAACTGCATGTAGGGGAGAAAGGAGGTGTTCTGTGGCCAATCCAGTCCTCGATTTCTCTGCTGGGAGTGGCAGCAAAGGGTACATCTTAGCTGGGATTGTGAGCTGGACGCTAGCCCAGCAGGAAGTGATCGTGGACCTTAGGCTGCCTGGTGCCTGCTGGGTGGGCCCTGCTGCCATTCCCAAAGGTCTCACAGAGCCGCCTAAATCAGTGGGCTTTTGCTGCTGCAAGTGCGTCTTGAAGCGATTAATTCCAACAGGTTTGTTTAGCTAGTAGGAAGCTGAGCGAGCAACTGGCTCCACCAGCAGTCCTCCTGTGACAGCCATGGCAGACACTTCAGTGGGGCAGTGCTTGCTGCCAAAGCTTCACAGAGAGAGTGCCCCACTCTATTAGCCAGAGGCAGTTCTGTGCGATTCACAGCCAGCCAGTGGGAATGCATTACACCAGCAAATGCACGGGCTTCCTTAGTGCACCGGCTGCTGACCTTGGGAAGCTCAAGCTAAAGAGGAGGGGCAGCTGTGAGGTAGTGCTGCTCCCCCAAACCGAGGAGATGAAGGGTAGCTGCCCTCTGCTTCTAGCAGGATGTGGGCTGCACTTTGCCCTGCTGCCCCTTCTTGCAGGGCTTCGGTTCTGGCTAGCAGGGTCAGTCTGTCTGTCTATCGCCGTGATTTGCCATTCCAGTCAAGGTCACTGGGACAGTGGGCGGTAATGGAGTCTGATCCTGAGAACCACCGAGACCCACAACCCCTCTGGGAGCTACAGGTGCTTTTCAGCCCATCTGGAAATCTGGCCCCTAGTGTCCTCTGGGGCCAGGTGTGGTCTGTGCTCAGAGGTTCAGGCGAGGGGAGCCCCATAAGTACATGGGGACAGAGGAGGCTCCAGTTCCCACTGCCTTGGCACAGTAGGTTGTGGAGGCTTGGGGCTCCTTTTCTCTAGGAAGTGTAACTGTGGTTTAACAATCAGGTTAGCTGGCCCCATGCTGCCCATGGCTGTTGAGGCAGGGCAGACAGGACATGTCATGTTCAGCATCACCCAGCTCAATGGGCTTGGGATAACTTTCCCCCAGGGATGGCTTCCTTCTAAAACTGCCTGCTGCGGGGTTCATCTGGTGCAGGCTGCAGTCAGAGACAGGTTGCTGGGCTATAGGGACCTTGGTCCGACCCAGGCTGGCATTTCCTCTGATTCTAGTCCTGAGTGAACGCTGGCTGGCCAACGACTTGGCGCTGAGTGTAACTTGTTTTCACTGACCAGTCAGCGGCGTGCTGTCTGACTCAGGTTGCAAATGGTCAAGTTTAGATGTGATTAAATCTCGTGAGGATGCTGCCTGTTAGGACCCAGTGCTAGGCCCTTTGTCTTCCCAGAGGAGGATCAGGGTGGCCTGAGTTCTGGGGAGCGATGACTGGGGTGGAGGGTTAGGTTCTGCAGATGCACCCTGAGTCGTGGCATGTATTTTATAAATGAAGGGGAGGAAAAAAGCCGCAGTCCAAGTGCGGCCCATAGGGAATCTGGCTGTTCTGTTCCAGCCCTGGCTCTGTGGTGCCCTGGGGTTTGCTGATCACCAGAAGGAGGTTCCCCCTGCAGAGAGTGGATTGTGCAGGGTTCCACTGGGTTTGTCTCGTGATTCCCATTTTGTCCCCAGCCCTCCAGGAGGGCTAAATTCTATCTTGGCAGGATCCAATGCATGGACGGCTCATATCATAGGGTGGGGGAGGCTGGGCCTCCCCAAGCAGCCCGGCGTGGCCCCACCCATGCTCCACCCTGAGGCAACTCCTGCTTGCCCTTAGCCCCAGTCCAGGTGGGCTGCTCATCTTCCATGAAGCCAGCTTGGGGCTGGGGCTAGGGCTAGGGCAGCCACCACTGGCCTGCGGCTGGGACTTGCAGTGGCTGGGGCCGCTCACCGCTGGGGGACCCCCGGGTGCTGGGGCCATGCCACCTGGCACTTGGCTGTGGGGGGCTGCCCACCCTGATATCTGCTGGGAGAACAATACAGCAGTGCACAGACAATCCAGGAAGTTTTTTGGAAAGTGTAGGGGACAATTTCCTGGTGCAAGTGCTGGAGGAACCAACTAGGGGCAGAGCTTTTCTTGACCTGCTGCTCACAAACTGGGAAGAATTAGTAGGGGAAGCAAAAGTGGATGGGAACCTGGGAGGCAGTGACCATGAGATGGTCAAGTTCAGGATCCTGATACAAGGAAGAAAGGAGAGCAGCAGAATACAGACCCTGGACTTCAGAAAAGCAGACTTTGACTCCCTCAGGGAACTGATGGGCAGGATCCCTGGGAGAATAACATGAGGGGGAAAGGAGTCCAGGAGAGCTGGCTGTATTATAAAGAATCCTTATTGAGGTTACAGGGACAAATCATCCCGATGTGTAGAAAGAATAGTAAATATGGCAGGCAACCAGCTTGGCTTAACAATGAAATCCTTTTTGATCTTAAACTCAAAAAAGAAGCTTACAGGAAGTGGAAGATTGGACAGATGGCCAGGGAAGAGTATAAAAATATTGCTCGGGCATGCAGGAATGAAATCAGGAAGGCCAAATCACATTTGGAGTTGCAGCTAGCAAGAGATGTTAAGAGTAACAAGAAGGGTTTCTTCAGGTATGTTAGCAACAAGAAGAAAGTCAAGGAAAGTGTCGGCCCCCATACTGAATGAGGGAGGCAACCTAGTGACAGAGGATGTGGAAAAAGCTAATGTACTCGATGCTTTTTTTGCCTCTGTCTTCGCGAATAAGGTCAGCTTCCAGACTGCTGCACTGGGCAACACAGCATGGGGAGAAGGTGACCAGCCCTCTGGAGAAAGAAGTGGTTCGAGACTATTTAGAAAAGCTGGACGAGCACAAGTCCATGGGGCCAGATGCGCTCCACCCGAGAGTGCTAAAGGAGTTGGCAGCTGTGTTTGCAGAGCCATTGGCCATTATCTTTGAAAACTCATGGCGATCGGGGGAGGACCCGGACGACTGGAAAAAGGCTAATGTAGTGCCCATTTTGAAAAAAGGGAAGAAGGAGGATCCTGGGAACTACAGGCCAGTCAGCCTCACACCTCAGTCCCTGGAAAAATCATGGAGCAGGTCCTCAAGCAATCAATTCTGAAGCACTTAAAGGAGAGGAAAGTGATCAGGAACAGTCAGCATGGATTCACCAAGGGCAAGTCATGTCTGACTAATCTAATTACCTTCTATGACGAGATAACTGGCTCTGTGGATGAGGGGAAAGCAGTGGACGTGTTATTCCTTGACTTTAGCAAAGCTTTTGACATGGTCTCCCACAGTATTCTTGCCAACAAGTTAAAGAGGTATGGGCTGGATGAATGGACTATAAGGTGGATAGAAAGCTGGCTAGATTGTCGGGCTCGACGGGTAGTGATCAATGGCTCCATGTCTAGTTGGCAGCCGATATCAAGTGGAGTGCCCCAAGGGTCGGTCCTGGGACCGGTTTTGTTCAATATCTTCATAAATGATCTGGAGGATGGCGAGGATTGCACCCTCAGCAAGTTTGCAGATGACAAACTGGAGGGTAGGGATAGGATACAGAGGGACCTAGACAAATTAGAGGATTGGGCCAAAAGAAATTTGATGAGGTTCAACAAGGACAAGAGCAGAATCCTGCATTTAGGATGAAAGAATCCCATGCACCACTACAGACTAGGGACTGAATGGCTCGGCAGCAGTTCTGCAGAAAAGGACCTAGGGGTTACAGTGGACGAGAAGCTGGATATGAGTCAACAGTGTGCCCTTGTTGCCAAGAAGGCCAATGGCATTTTGGGATGTATATGTAGGGGCATTGCCAGCAGATTGAGGGACATGATTGTTCCACTCTATTCGACATTGGTGAGGCCTCATCTGGAGTACTGTGTCCAGTTTTGAGCCCCACACTGCAAGAAGGATGTGAAAAAATTGGAAAATGTCCAGCGGAGGTCAACAAAAATGATTAGGGGACTGGAACACATGACTTATGAGGAGAGGCTGAGGGAACTGGGATTGTTTAGTCTGCGGCAGAGAAGAATGAGGGGGGATTTGATAGCTTCTTTCAACTACCTGAAAGGGGGTTCCAAAGAGGATGGATCTAGACTGTTCTCAGTGGTAGCAGATGACAGAACAAGGAGTAATGGTCTCAAGTTGCAGTGGGGGAGGTTTAGGTTGGATATTAGGAAAAACTTTTTCACTAGGAGGGTGGTGAGGCACTGGAATGCGTTACCTAGGGAGGTGGTGGAATCTCCTTCCTTAGAAGTTTTTAAGGTCAGGCTTGACAAAGCCCTGGCTGGAATGATTTAGTTGGGGATTGGTCCTGCTTTGAGCAGGGGGTTGGACTAGATGACCTTCTGAGGTCCCTTCCAACCCTGATATTCTATGATTCTATGCTCGGGAGGGACTGGGGGGAGTCACACCTCTCACGCAGCGCTCGGGGACTGGGGGGCCATGTGCCGGCGGCGGGGGGGCTTGGGCTTCGGGGTCCAGCAGGGGAAGGGGAGGCGCTCTCAGTGCTGTGGCTAACAGGGGTATTGTGGTCCTTGGATGTGTAAAAGGGACTATCAAGCAGAGGCAGGAAGTGATCTCCTTACACAGCATTGGTTAGGCCACTACTGGGATACTGTTCCCTGTCTGGGGCCTTGAAGTAGGATGTGGAAATACTGGAGAGAGTTCAGAAGAGGGGCATAAAGATGATCTGAGGGCTGGAAATCAAGCTGTACGACATGAAGCTTAAGGAGCTCAGTTTATTCAGTTTATCAAAGAGAAGGGTGAGAGGTGGTTTGCTCACCCTGTGTAGGTGCTTGTGCATGGAGAAGAGATCTGATCGTTGGGGCTTTTCAGCCTTGCTGACAAAGGCATAACAAGATTCAATGGCTGGAAGCTGAAGTCAGAGGCATTCAACCTTGAAATAAGATGCAGTCTCCTAGCTGTGAGGATAATTAAACATTGGAACAGCTTACCAGGGGAGGGGGCGGACTCCCTGTGGCTTGGAGTCTTTAAGATGGAGCTCTTTAATCCAACTTCTAGGAGAAGGTCTATGGCTGGGGGTGGTCGGGCTGGGTGGTTGCAGTGGTCCCTTCTGGCTGTGGAGTCTGTGAATCCCTCTGTTCATTCCCTTCATCCCTGCGCCTTAGAAAGAACCAAATTGACTGATTAAGACAGTAACTATAATCAAAGCTCATGCTTCAGGGCTTGAGCCAGTTGCCTGTAAGGGTCAGGAAGGATTTTTTCCCCAGTGCACAATTAGCTAGATGTAATCTGCTGGAGGTGTGGGCGGGTCGCTTTCCTCTGATGCATCAGGGTGCAGCCACAGCTGGAGATAGAACACTGCTGGCATGGGCCAATGTGAGGTGGTACAGAACGTTCTCTTTCTTAGATGTCAGGCTGATGTCTCTTACTCACGTCCTCAGGGTCAAAATGATCACCAGATGTGGGGCTGGGAAGGAATCTCCCCCCCCCCCCATCAGATTGGCAGGGATCTTGGCGTGGGGGTTCAACTTCCTCTGCAGTGTGGGGCAAGTCGCCTGCTAGCATCGTCTGGGTACATCTCATCTAATCAATTTCATGCCATCACAGGGGCCTGAGGGAACCTCAGTTTCTTCTGTGGCACACACAGTAGCTTACTCTCCTGAGGACTGAAATCCTTTAGTCTAACTGAAGTCACATGGGCTCAATGTAATGGTATGTGGGTAAAATTTAATGGCCTGTGATATGCTGGAAATCAGACTACATGAGCTAATGATCCCTTCTGGCCATAAACGCTGTGAATCTATGAAAGTGCTGGACATCGTAAATTCCTTTTGAAACCCTGGGAATTGAGGCTTGGCACCTCCCAGGAGTTCAGTGAAGAAGGCAGCTCAACCAATTCTCCTGTTCCATGAGCAACCCTTCTGTTTGTTTTCTTTCTCACCCATTCTCTCCTTCCTCAGCTCTGCTTCCTTTAATAAAGTTTAATGGAGCTAGACTGCTGATGCAGCCCCCCCCCCCCCCCGGTAATGATCCACAGTCATTCTCATCACTGCTGTTCCTAGCGAGCTTTTCAAATGACGCGGAGGAGGTGAAAGCAACACAAAATAATTGTGTCAAGCTGCTCCCCCTCCCACAGCCTACCAAATCTTTGTCTTTATTTATTTCAAAGGCAAACGACGCATCCACCCGAGTCCCTGGTGTTGATGGGAGTCGATGTCTCACTGCTTCACCTGGATCCAACACGCTTGTCTGACACATCCAGTCTTGTACTCTCCACACGGATGGAGCGAACCCCAGCATTCTGTGGCTTCTGAGTCGCCATGATTCCACGGGGACCTTAATTTACTTGCCGTTGGCTGGAAAGAGACATTGCTGTTCACTCGGCGTAGTTTGTCCTGCTTTTGTTTTTGCCTCCTGCTGGCTGCAGGAGAATGGGAAACGTTTGGGTTGGAGGGATGCTCTTCTGAGTGAGGAAGGGAGACGGTGACACCATAGTAACCAGCCAGCTATGTATTAGTATTTCTACTGAGATTCATTTCTCCACCCCTCCTGCCATTCCCCCCCCCCCCCCAGCATACAATGGAGAGCCCAGCACTTACTCACCTTGGTAAGGACATCTCAGTGCAGCGTGGTGAGAGCACTGAACTAGGGTCAAGATGCTTGTGTTGTATTCCTGGGCCGCTGAGTGACCTTGAGCAAATCACGTTGTGCATCTCTGTGACTGAGATTCCTCGCCTGTAAATGGTTTCTGTAAAAGAGTTCTGCCTGCTTTTTGTGAAGTGCTTTGAGATCCACAGGTGAACAGCACTATGTGAGATTCACCCCCACACACAGGCCTGCACGTCACTGACGCCCAGGAAAGCCCTTGAAATAGAGCGTGTGAGTGGCACGTAGCTTTGTGCTGCTTCTCTGCACTGGGTGAACTTCCCTAAGAGGGGAGGGTGAAATCCTGGCTCTCGTGAAGTCAATGAGAATTTTGCTACCAACTTCCATGGGGCCAGGTTTCCATCCTGAGTATTATCATCACAGTTATTGCTGGGTTTATTACTGTTTTAATTGGGTATCCCCATTAACTGGTGTGATGACACTCCATCCTCCTCCCTTCCAAGGGACCTTCTTAACATGGCTGCCTCCTGGGGATGGTTGTTTATTTAGAGAGGAAGGGAGCTGTGGAAGAGGATCGCTGGTGCGATTCCTTTAATCTGTCTCTGGTAGGATGTTTCCTCTCCTTTCCAGTTTCTGGTGTGTTGAAGTCAGTGTTGTGAGCAGCCTCTCTCTGTGCTGCCAACGGTGTGTGTTTTACCTTTTAGTGGGAGAGTCCTACTCATGCCCTGATGGCACCTGGATGGCACTGGGCAGTCAGCTCAGCCATGTGCTCTAAAAAGAAAGCTACTTTCCCTTGTGAAGGTGGAAGGAGCCAGGTCTGTGTTTTCTCCTTGCTGTCCCCAGATCTCATACATCTGTCTGGCTGCAATTTCTTACATGCTAATATTTGGGTCTTTGGCATTGATCTAACCTGGAGAGAGCTGCTAGTCTGGTGCCATCCCCACCTCTTCTCTGAACTATACACTCTTCCCCAATGTCTGGCAGATGCCTAGAGGCCAAGCCCATGACTCCTATAAAGTGATCAAGCATTTTAAGGCCTGAGCCAAAGCCCAGAGATGAATGGGAGTCCTTCAGTTGACTTCAGAGGGCTTTGTATGAGGCACATATTCCGAAGGGATCCAGAGACTCCAAAGAGTGCTGTCCAGGGACGACTGATCACTTCAAAAGCAATTCACTGCCACTAGTGAGTCACCTTCCCCTTTGTAAACTAGCCACTCTGATCAGTTTAAACAATTTCTCCTCCTCCTTCCCAGCTCATTAATTGATTGTAGAGTTATATATCAGTTTGTTTTTGTAGGGTTGCTCCTGAGGAGCAGACTTGCAGAAATTGGGGTATTTATATGAGGTTGGGGTGGTGGGAGAATATTTGTTTTTAATAGGAAAATACCCTGCAATGTACATATACACACATTGGATTTTACAAATGACTATAGTATAAAGATAAATGAGATCAGGTACTGGGGCTCCCAACCCCAAGTGGTTTTGCATCCAACCAAGCACCCTGCTGTTGCTGTTTGTGCTGCCTGTTGGGGTGATGTGCTACAGGATGGACATTTTAACTTTTGGTCTGGGTTATGAGACTAAGACATGTAGGGCCAGATTTTCAAAGGTATTTAGGTACCTAAAGATGTAGATAGACGCCTAGGTGCCAAATGGGATTTTCAAAAGCGCCTATCTCCATCTTCTTGTGCCTAAATACCTTTGAAAATCTGGCCTTACGTGCCTACGTTACTTCTGAAAATGGGACTTAAGCATCTAAGTCTCTTGGGCACTTTTGAAACTGTTACCCCAGATTTTTAGAACCCAGTTTCCTTCTCTTTCTTATTTACCACCACTTTGCGTTAGTAAGGCAGAATCAAATTTTCCTTTTCACCATCCATTCTGTTTGTGTCCTTGTTATACTTCACTCAGCTTGGACAATGAAAACCGCCGAGTCAGTTTTGTTGTGTTTCACAGCCACTTTCGCTTTTTGGTTCTTGTTCACCAGCACATATAAATCGCCAGCACTACAGGGTGGATGTTTTACTCCTGACATACTCCTCACTGGTTTGTTGGGTTGCTTTAAATCCTGAAAATGCTTCAGTTAACATTGTTTTGTGAAACACTCTTGCTTAAGCACAGACGTGAGGCTGATACTGTCCCAAAACCCTATTCACCCCCCTTGCTCACACCTGTGTAATTCTGTTGACTTCAGCAGAGTTGTCCCTGATTCAGAGTCGGATCTGGAACCTGTTGAAGTGGATACTGGATCCAGGCCTCAAGTGAGAGAAGACCCAGGCCCAATCCATGTCGATTGTCGATATGTCTACACTTGGAGCTGGAAAGTGTAAATTTCAGCTCAAGGAGACATACCTGCACTAGCTCTCATCAAGCTAGCATGCTAAAAATAGAGGATAGCTGCTGTAGCACCAGTCTGCGATCCCACATACATACTCAGGGCAACTGTCCCACAACTGTGAGTATGCTCTATTTTTAGCATGCTCCTTGAACTGGAATTTACATCTTCAGCTTGAAGTGTAGACATCCACCCATTCAAATGCGGTATGCAGACATGCACAACTCCGTGCTAATACTTTTCACGATTGAGATTTTTCATCTCAAAGGTGTACTTCACCCTAATGTGTGTTTACATGTCTTCAACCAGGTCTTTATCTTCTTTATAACTTGTAACAATGCCTGTGTTTTTAGTTGGGGGGTGGGGAGGGAAGGAAAGGGAATCTGAATGGGTCTCCATTTAATAGGTTGTTGTGTGTGTCCCTCCCTTCCCTCATCGTGTTGTGTAACATTTTAGAATTGGAAATAATAAAGCTTTGACGCTGCACCAACTGCCTGGCCTTCCTGAAATAATACAAAATTTCTCTGTTCCCAAGTTACAAATATTCTTCAAATCTTCAGGCTGCTTCCAGCAGGGAGCTAATTCCAGCACCGGGCTCGTGAATCACAGGTAATTAACAAGAATGCTGAACCTCAAGGTCCTGTTTTCTGTATTCCCACCTCTTAGATATCTAAATGGGGCAATGGAAGCTGATCCACAGGTACATTTTTAGCCTTTTTGTAGAGTTTCTTTCTCTGCTGAAAGCACTAAGCATAATACAGCAGTAATTGCCAGTCTGCAAAGAGTCGTCATTCTTGGCCTTGTGAAGCTTGTCACTCGTCTGGCAATTAGGGTCTATTTAATATTCTCCACCAAGAAACATCTACAGTATTGTTCAATAAAGCTATATAGCTAGATATACACATGTGTGTTTTTTGTCCCACCGTGCATTTAATTTCAAGGTTTCAAATGGCTTTTTAATACCTGTTTTGCTTTTCCGTTTTAAACTCATCTTGCAAATTGCTGTTGCGATTGTTCTGATGATGGTGCTTGGGTGCTGTCACTGACTTGAGGATGCAGCTTGTCAAGTACTATACAGCTCCTATAATTCTCCCCTCCTCCCTCACCCTCCTTTCACCATGAGGTCAAGTATAGAGGGGAGTCAGTTCTGCCATCTTTGAGGTGGGAAAATGCTGGCCGTGAACTACCAAACTTAAATGTTTCCCTCATTGTTCATTTTAAAGCAGTGAAGCTTCAGGATCTAATCTGGTTGAAAAAAATCCCCACGTATATATTATAGTTACTTAACATGCTGAAGCAAATGGGCTGCCAACTAGGATTGCTAATTTTGGTTGAATGTCTTTCTAGAGGTTTCATCACATGACATAATCTTTAATGAACGATTAATCGTTAATTCCTGGAGACTCCAGGATAATCGTGGAGGGTTGGCAACCCTAATGCATGTTTTGTGAGTGCTCATTAATAAATCAGGTGCTGAAGACAACAGGCTGACAATCAGAGCTTTTTGACTATTCCATTTTAACACATACAGGTGGTGGTGCTTACCATTATTGCCTTAAAATGGCAGATAGTCTCTGGGTAGCTTTTATAGTTCATTTGTAAATTGAAGTCCCAGTATTAACTCTGCAAATGAGATCATTTCTCAATCACAGTAGCAGGGTGTGAAGTGTCGGTCACCATCCCAGGCCCTGGCATTTCTTGTAAGGTTCCTCTTCTCTTCCTTTACATGCAGCCTTTCCTTTCAGTTTCTATCCAATGCTTCCATCAGTTGCTTCGATTCCAGTATGAAAAACGTTCTTCTGATGACACTCCTCGTCTCCACAGGTACGTGCGGTAGAAAGCGTGCTAGGCGGTGGGTTTGACTGACTGGCTGCTGAGGGCATTACTTACATTGCAGTTAGAGGCAAGGTGGGTGAGGTAATATCTTTTATGGGACCAACTTCTACAGTTGAGAGAGAGTCTCTTGAGCTTACACAGAGCTTGTCTTCAGAGTGTTACAGCTAAATACAAGGTGGGACCAATAAGAAGTTAACACAAGAGCCCAGTCAAAGTGAAGTGTGACACTGAGTACCTTCCCCAGACCTGAAGACGAGCTCTGTGTAGCTAAGCTTGTCTCTTTCTCCAACAGAATTTGATCCACTGAAAGATATTACCCCACCTACCTGTGTCTCTAATATCTGGGGACCAAAGTGGCTACGCTGCAAACAAGACCCAGCGCTGCAAACAAGAATTGCAGTTAAACGCAGGGAAAACAGCAGGGGCTGGCTGGCACGTGGTGTTAGTAATGGCTTATGTGGAACTCCTTGCTAGAGGATGTTGTGAAGGCCAAGACTATAACAGGGTTCAAAAAAGAACTAGATAAATTCATGGAGGATAGGTCTATTAATGGCTATTAGCCAGGATGGGCAAGGATGGTGTCCCTCGCCTCTGCCAGAAGCCAGGAATGGGCGACAGGGGATGGATCACTTGATTATCTGTGGTGGTCATTCCCTCTGGGGCACCTGGCATTGGCTGCTGTTGGAAAACAGGATACTGGGCTAGATGGACCTTTGGTCTGACCCAGTGTGGCCATTCTCACTTTATCTGCACTTGGTCACAGATTCAAAGGCAGCCCAGATCATCATCATTGTTAGTAGCATTTAATATTTAAATCACACCATAAATGTTCATGGTGCTTTTGAGGAAAAAGATGCAGCCTTTACTCTGAAGATTGACTAACAAAGGGAATCTCCTACAGATTTCTATGGTCCCCATCATTACAGTATCTGAGCACCTCACAACCTTTTAATGTATTTATCAGGGCACTGCTATTATCCCCATTGCACAGATGAGGAACTGAGGGACAGGGAAACCAAGGCCCAAATCCTCAGTGGGAGTTAGGCACCTAAATACCTTTGATTACAGTGGAACTCAGGGGCTTAAATGCCTTTGAGAATTGAGCTGAAGTGACGTGCTTGGGCCAGCCAGCCCTGTGCAATTAGCCCTATGTCACTGCACCTATGCACTGTGTGAGACTTAAAAGGAGGAAGAGGAAGCTTGGAGGCAGGGTCCCGGGCAGGGAAACCCTGTCAGAATCCCCAGCAGGGAAGAGGCAGGCTAGACTAGCTGAGGAAGAGCAGGAGGTTTCTTGTGGCTGTAGCTAGTCTGAGGAGAGAGGGCAGCCAGAGAAGAAAAAAGGATGAACAGCTGTGGGGGGGTGGACTAAGAGGAGGGAAGCCCAGAGGTTGGGGGTGAGCGCACAGGATCTTCTCAGGTGAGGCAAGAAGCCAGGTTGGAGCTCAGAAGTGGTTGAGAGCTGTGGCCTGACAGATGCCGTGAGGGGAAGGGTAGACGAGGCCCCATCCCAAATGGTTGGAACCCAGGCACCAGCGGTTAGGCTGTTGCCGCTGGGAGCCTGCCTGTAAAGAAGGGTCTGAAAGCTGAGTCCCGCAGGGCCCAAGGTTTGCTTTGATGTTTGTAACAGATCACTGGCCTTCAGAGCAAGAGGCCCTTTAGCTGGCTCCATGGTTCCAGGGAGGCAGATTAAGGCTGGGAAATAACTGAAGCAGTTGTTGGAGCGGTCGGCCTCTGGGAGAGGGAAGCCATGGGCTACTCCTTTCCCCCCCATTGTTGCTTTATGGGCCTGGGGCCTTGTAGAGTGGATGAGGCCCAGCCAGTGCACATAAGTGTAGGGGTGGGTAATTAGGCCCACCTGGGAAGGATTAAGAGACTGATTAGCTGACAGGGCAAGTGAATCAAAAGGAGGCTCCCAGCCCAAAGTTTCTGAGGGAGCCATCTTGCTAGCCTGGGGGGAAGAACTCAGCTGGGACACAGTCCCCAGGAGCAGGGCTGTGAAACTCTGAACTGAAGAGGGGCTAAAGGGCCTCTCTTGGGAGGCGGCTGCTGTTTAGAGTCCAGGAAAAGGGGGATGATATTTTAAAGACTGCAGCTGTGAGTTATTTTTGGAAATTGAGGCAAGGTGCCTGCAGGGCCACCCAAGCCCATGAGTGGGCACCCTGGGGCATGCCTTTCCACAATACTGTGTTTGACTTGGACTAAGGGACTCTGTTACTCTGGAAGGGGTTGGATGCTTTAAAGTGATTTGACTGGCAGAGGCTGTCACAGGAGCTAGCAAACAGAGCTGTAAACAGGGGAGTTTGAGTGGGAGTTCTGTTGGAGGAGAAGGTGGGAAGGCTATGACAGATTCAGAGGTGGCAGTGGGAGTGACCCATGTAGCAGATGACACAATGAAGATGACTGGATGTGGAAGCTGTGGTATGTACATGATCCTGGAGGGGGCACCTGGTAAGAGTTTTGTCTGCATGAAATGCCGTCTGATAGAGCTGATGGAGGAAAAGATCAGAGGTTTGGAGATGCAGGTGGAAAGTCTGGTAGAGTTTAGGAAGGGGTTTGAGCAGATTATGGAGCAAAGACATGAGGTATCTGAAGGGAAAAGCTCAGACTTGCAGATGGAAGCAGGACTAGGGAATTTTGAGGGGAGACTGGGTGAGGAAAGTGGTCAGTGGAAGCATGTGACTAAAAGAACTAGGCAGAGGAAAAGACGGGCTAGTGAAGGAGAAATAGAGCTTCAGAATAGGTTTGCAGAGTTGGAAAATGAAGAAGGGGCTCAGCAGGTAGTCACTGAAGGTGACAGGGCAAGGAAGAAGAGAAGAGCGGTTAGTCCTATAGGAAAAGGGGAAGAGTTAATGGAGATTACACCAAATATGAGCCCCAGGAGGATACAGGATGGGTTAAAAAGGATTACAAGGGAGAATGGGAATGGAAAAAACTTGCAGCCAGAGGGAACAGGGGATAGACTGGAGAATAGCACCGTCACTAGGAAAAGGCAGGTGTATGTGATTGGGGACTCTTTATTGAGAAGAATAGATAGGCCTGTAACCAGAGCTGATCCAGAAAATAGGAGGGTGTGCTGTCTTCCAGGTGCTAAGATACGGGATGTAGACCTGAGGTTAAAAAGGATTCTAAAGGGAGCGGGAAAGAATCCCCTAATTATCCTTCATGTGGGAACAAATGATACGGCTAGATTCTCACTGGAAAGTATTAAGGGAGACTATGTTAGGCTGGGGAGGACGCTTAAGGAAATTGAGGCTCAGGTGATCTTTAGTGGGATTTTGCCTGTTCCTAGAGAAGGGCAACAAAGGTGTGACAAGATTATGACTATCAATAGATGGCTTAGGCAGTGGTGCTATAAGGAGGGCTTTGGGATGTATGGCCATTGGGAGGCATTCATGGATAGAGGACAGTTCTCTCGGGATGGACTTCATCTGAGTAGGGAAGGAAATAGACTTCTAGGATGGAGGCTGGCACAACTGATTAAGAGAGCTTTAAACTAGGAATTTGGGGGAGATGGTTGGGAGATGTCCAGGTAATCTCCACGCCAGAATTTAGCATAGAGTGGAAAGAAAATGAAGTAAGAGTGGATACAGCTGTAGGTAGGAGGAAGGGCAGTGTAGATACAAGTCTAATAGGTTATACTGGTAGTAAAATAACCGTGCCTAATAGGGTACAGAATGTGAGTGAGGCCAAACAGCAAAAATTAAGATGTTTGTACACTAATGCAAGGAGCCTAGGTAACAAAATGGAGGAACTAGAGTTACTGGTGCAGGAAGTGAAACCAGATATTATAGGTATAACAGAGACCTGGTGGAATAGTAGTCATGACTGGGCTACAGGTATTGAAGGGTATGTGCTGTTTAGGAAAGACCGAAATAAAGGTAAAGGTGGTGGAGTAGCACTGTATATCAATGATGAGATAGAATGTAAAGAAATAAGAAGCGATGAAATGGATATGACTGAGTCTGTCTGGGCAATAATTAAATTGGGGAAGAAAACTATTAGAGCCTCCCCTAGGATAGTGCTTGGGGTGTGCTATAGACCGCCGGGATCTAATTTGGATATGGATAGAGCCCTTTTTAATGTTTTTAATAAAGTAAATACTAATGGAAACTGTGTGATCATGGGAGACTTTAACTTCCCAGATATAGACTGGAGGATGAGTGCTAGTAATAATAATAGGGCTCAGATTTTCCTAGATGCGATAGCTGATGGATTCCTTCAACAAGTAGTTGCTGAACCGACTAGAGGGGATGCCATTTTAGATCTGGTCTTGGCGAGTAATGAGGATCTCATAGAGGAAATGGTTGTAGGGGATAATCTTGGCTCAAGTGATCATGAGCTAATTCAGTTCAAACTGAATGGAAGGATTAACAAAAATAAATCTGCAACTAGGGTTTTTGATTTCAAAAGGGCTGACTTTCAAAAATTAAGGAAATTAGTTAGGGAAGTGGATTGGACTGAAGAATTTATGGGTTTAAAGGTAGAGGAGGCCTGGGATTATTTTAAATTAAAGCTGCAGAAGCTATCGGAAGCCTGCATCCCAAGAAAGGGGAAAAAATTCATAGGCAGGAGTTGTAGACCAAGCTGGATGAGCAAGCATCTTAGAGAGGTAATTAAGAAAAAGCAGAAAGCATATAGGGAGTGGAAGAAGGGAGGGATCAGTAAGGAAAGCTACCTTATTGAGGTCAGAATATGTAGGGATAAAGTGAGACAGGCTAAAAGTCAAGTAGAGTTGGACCTTGCAAAGGGAATTAAAACCAATAGTAAAAGGTTCTATAGTCATATAAATAGGAAAAAAACAAAGAAAGAAGAAGTGGGACCGCTAAAAACTGAGGATGGAGTGGAGGTCAAGGATAATCTAGGCATGGCCCAATATCTAAACAAATACTTTGCCTCAGTCTTTAATAAGACTAAAGAGGATCTTAGGGATAATGGTAGCATGATAAATGGGAATGAGGATATGGAGGTAGACATCACCATATCTGAGGTAGAAGCGAAACTCAAACAGCTTAATGGGGCTAAATCGGGGGGCCCAGATAATCTTCATCCAAGAATATTAAAAGAATTGGCACAAGAAATTGCAAGCCCATTAGCAAGAATTTTTAATGAATCTGTAAATTCAGGGGTTGTACCATATGATTGGAGAATTGCTAACATAGTTCCTATTTTTAAGAAAGGGAAAAAAAGTGATCCAAGTAATTATAGGCCTGTTAGTTTGACATCTGTAGTATGCAAGGTCTTGGAAAAAATTTTGAAGGAGAAGGTAGTTAAGGACATTGAAGTCAATGGTAAATGGGACAAAATACAACATGGTTTTACAAAAGGTAGATCGTGCCAAACCAACCTGATTTCCTTCTTTGAGAGAGTAACAGATTTTTTAGATAAAGGAAACGCAGTGGATCTAATTTATTTAGATTTTAGTAAGGCGTTTGATACTGTGCCACATGGGGAATTATTAGTTAAATTGGATAAGATGGGCATCAATAGGAAAATTGAAAGGTGGATAGGGAATTGGTTAAAGGGGAGACTACAACGGGTCCTACTGAAAGGTGAACTGTCAAGTTGGAGGGAGGTTACCAGTGGAGTTCCTCAAGGATCAGTTTTGGGACCAATCTTATTTAATCTTTTTATTACTGACCTGGGCACAAAAAGTGGGAGTGTGCTAATAAAGTTTGCAGATGATACAAAGCTGGGAGGTATTGCTAATTTAGAGAAGGACAGGGATACCCTACAGGAGGATCTGGATGACCTTGTAAACTGGAGTAATAGGAATAGGATGAAATTTAATAGTGAGAAGTGTAAGGTCATGCATTTAGGGATTAATAACAAGAATTTTAGTTATAAGCTAGGGACGCATCAACTAGAAGTAACGGAGGAGGAAAAGGACCTTGGAGTATTGGTTGATCATAGGTTGACTATGAGCTGCCAATGTGATATGGCTGTGAAAAAAGCTAATGTCGTCTTGGGATGCATCAGGAGAGGTATTTCCAGTAGGGATAAGGAGGTTTTAGTACCGTTATATAAGGCACTGGTGAGACCTCACCTGGAATACTGTGTGCAGTTCTGGTCTCCCATGTTTAAGAAGGATGAATTCAAACTGGAACAGGTACAGAGAAGGGCTACTAGGATGATCCGAGGAATGGAAAACTTGTCTTATGAAAGGAGACTCAGGGAGCTTGGCTTGTTTAGCCTAACTAAAAGAAGGTTGAGGGGAGATATGATTGCTCTCTATAAATATATCAGAGGGATAAATACCAGAGAGGGAGAGGAATTATTTAAACTCAATACCAATGTGGACACAAGAACAAATGGATATAAACTGGCCACTAGGAAATTTAGATTAGAAATTAGACGAAGGTTTCTAACCATCAGAGGAGTGAAGTTTTGGAATAGCCTTCCGAGGGAAGTAGTGGGGGCAAAAGATCTATCTTGCTTTAAGATTAAACTCGATAAGTTTATGGAGGAGATGGTATGATGGGATAACATGGTTTTGGTAATTAAATATTCATGGTAAATAGGCCCAATGGCCTGTGATGGGTTTTTAGATGGGGTAAGATCCAAGTTACCCGGGAAAGAATTTTCTGTAGTATCTGGCTGATGAATCTTGCCCATATGCTCAGGGTTTAGCTGATCGCCATATTTGGGGTCGGGAAGGAATTTTCCTCCAGGGCAGATTGGAAGGCCCTGGAGGTTTTTCGCCTTCCTCTGTAGCATGGGGCACGGGTCACTTGCTGGAGGATTCTCTGCTCCTTGAGGTCTTCAAACTACAATTTGAGGACTTCAATAGCACAGATATAGGTGTGAGGTCTTTTTTAGGAGTGGTGGGTGAAATTCTGTGGCCTGCATTGTGCAGGAGGTCGGACTAGATGATCATAATGGTCCCTTCTGACCTAAATATCTATGAATCTATAAGATCAGAGTGGGGACACAGAGGCAGAAGTGCTGCAACACTGGGTCTGACCAGAAGGGGTGCTCCAGAATGGTGAGTCATGTAACATGCTGGTATAAGTTCAGGTGTGAATTTAAATCTCTCTAGCCAAACTGATGCTAAAGGCAGTATGGACAGAGTTGTTGCAGTATGAGAGTGGCTTATTTTGGTTTTGCTGAAGCTGATTAGGAACAGGCTTAACTGAACCAAAATAAGCCATTCTTATACTGAAACAAGAGGGTCCATGTAACCCTTTGGCAACGGTTTAACTTCATACAGTGTAAATTTAATCCCAAATTCTGCCAGTCCCCCTGCCTTGTGTAGACACAGTCTGGTGCTAGACTGTGTGAAATCTCCTCCTCCCTGTGCGTCTTAACTCTAATTTATCCAAGTAAGTCTTCTCCTAGTTTAGCACGCAGATCATTTCCAGCTGCCATTGGACTCTGCACTGTGTGAATAACCCAGTTGTCCTTGATTTGACCCAAAATTCATGGCTTTGAGGGGGAATCTGGGGTTGATAATAGGGGAACTGATTGTCACTTGGCTCAAGTTTCCCAGTTTGGACTTGTCCTCAACATGAGGCTCCACCTTTTGATTACATGGAGGGGCTATTAGGAATGTCATGGGGGAAACAGGAGGAGAACTTAGATCTTCCTGTTCCAAAAGCGCAGGCTCCTCCTGCTTCAGCTAAAGGAGACTCTCCAGTATTAACTGCAGAGGCCATATGACACACAGTTGAGCAATTCCATCCATTAGAAGGCAGGTGGGATTCTAGGACACACAGTGAGTTCCTTAGGGTGAATTTTCAGGAGGGTGACAGTTTTTTGGTTTCTTTTTTTTTTTTTTTTAAAGGGTGAGTCTCGAATGATGCAGTCACATAAACCCGAAATCCTGATTCCCATGGAGCCATGCTGCAGTTTAAAGATTAGAACACCAAGATGTGTGTCTGCCAGTGAAGCTTAGCATCAGAGACACGCGCACAAATATTTATACACATCCCACTCCGCCTCTTTCATGGGAGAAATATTTCTTCTTATCTTAATGGTAAAAATCCAAAGCTAATGTACTGTAATGCTGCTTTTTTAACATTTCCATCTCCTGAGCTGCTTTTCCATGTGTCCCTTGGAGAATATTATGTAGCATGAAAAGTTGGCGCTCTGCTCCAGTTTGACTGCAAGTTGCACCTTGGAGTAAATTAATTCAAATCCCCTGGAGAAGGAGGTTAGGTGCTCATGTGGTGGAGCTTTGCAGAGGTTCTGTGGATTTATTTGCATTCATCAATAGCATTTTTTTTCTTTGCCCTCTTTCTGTGTGACATAAAGCTGTTCAGATAATCATGGATGGATAATGGTGCTTGCTTTTCACTCAGGAGTGGGTGGCATTTTGTATTTATGTGGGGGGTTGGAAGAAGCAAGTTGCATTTGAAAGGCATTTTGATTGTCATTACGTTTATCTTGTGCACAATGAACAGCCTTCATTAATTCCACTTCTCTCTCTTCCCACACACCCTGCACCTGTAAGCATTTTGTGGCATTCTCTGTAGTCCCTTTAATCAATAGATCAATTATTTTCTGATTAAAAATAAAAAGGCTAAGATCACTTGGTTTCCATCTTTGTGGCTCATCCTACCAGGTGCTGGGCATTGTGACCCCAGTCCAACAGAGCACTTAATACACACGCTTGTCTTTTGGCACTGATTTCGGTGGGGCTAGTCATGTTGTGCTTAAATGCTCTGCTGGTTTGGGGCTGTAGGGCTCAGCTCCTTGCAGTATGTAGAAAGAAACTCTTGCTGAAAAACGACTGGCATCAGCACTAGACGCTACCAGGTCTGAAGGGCCAAATTCTACTATTACAGCCATGTAAATCTGAAGCAATTTACCCAAAATTAACAGACTCCAGTGAAATGGAGATGGGAATCTGGCCCTCTGGTACTTTATTGCTGGAAATATTTGTATTTTCGAATTCCTGAAGCTGTCTTAGTTCAGCAGGGCAGAGTTGATCCTGAACTAGCCAAGCCTAATATGCAAGTCACTCCTTGTATGCTCTGATTTTAGGCTAAATAATTAAGTTAATTTGGTCACATTCTCCATTGATAATGTAAAGGGAGGAATAAATAAAGGCCTTAGTTGCTAAGTGTGGGGTTTGTACCCAGGGCCCAAATTCTGTTCTCTCAGATACTGGTGGAAATGCAGAATAATCCAATGCATCTGAAGAAGTGGGGTTTTTACCCACGAAAGCTTATGCTCAAATAAATCTGTTAGTCTTTAAGGTGCCACCGGACTCCTTGTTGTTTTTGTGGAAACAGACTAACACGGCTACCCCCGATACTCAATAATGCCTTTGACCCCTATGGAGTCACGCCAGATCTACAGCAACCAAGAGCAGCAGATGGCCCCTCTGTGTGCAAACCATTCTTAGCCGGTTTGTAACTTATTCTTGGAAATTGATTAAGCCTAATGTAAATGGTCTATTTAATACCATTTTATGACAGAACAGAATTTGGCTCTGTCTACAACTGCTGCAGCCCCGATAAATTCAGTGGACTTTGTATCCTCTGTAACTGACAGCAGACTTCTTACTAAATCCATTTAAGTTCCAAAGAGGATGGATGTGTCTAGCATCCTTTTGCATCACAGGGCATTATGGACCTCTTACTAACAGGCGCATAGCTGAGAGGCAAGTATGGGGTGGATGCATAAGAGGAACTATTAACCCTTAAAGTAAAGGTTAGATTGTAAGTTAGTATGTGTTGTAGTAGTGGAAAGAGCAGGGGTCTGGGAGTCTGGACTCCTGGATTCTATTCTCTGATCTGCCCCCAATTTACAGTGTAATCTAGATGCAGCCAATAAACCTCACTTTCCCAGTCTGGTAATGCCTAAGGCTAAGATTTTGTCATGGATATTTTTAGTAAAAGTCCCAGACAGGTCAAGGGCAATAAAGAAAATATCCGTGACAAAACGGGGAGCTCAGCTCTGGGGTCTTTTCCCCCCGCCTGCCTGCTTAGAGCTCCAGGGGATCCTGCAGCTCCCAGCTGCTGCAGGCTGAAGTTATGGCGGTCTCAGGAGTCTCGGATCTGTGCCTTCCATGACCTCTGTGATAAGATCGTAACCTTACTAATACAGTTTGTCTGGGTCTGTTCCTTAATACAGTGGTTCTCGGCCTTTATCAGATCTGGATCTCCCTCCTATATAGCAGGGCTCCAACTGGGGTGGAGGTTTTAGCAACACAGGATGGTCTAGCAGCTGGTTGAGACAGTCTGACTTAATGACTGTTTGCTTTCAAGGTATCCTCATTAGAATACCCTGTGCCTCTGCCCTGGAATAAAGCTGTGGAGGCAGATTAGCTTTTAGAAACACTGGCTGTGACTTGTTCCCCTCTGCCCCACGAACCTGTTTTCCCTTTGCTGGTTCCTTTGCTCCCCTGATGTCTCTCTCCAATCTAGCCTGTGATGCTTCTCTCCTTCCCTTCCAGGGTTCCCCTGCCCCCCTTGTTCCCCCCCCACACACACACACTTCCGCTGCTGCAGAGTTGAGCGTAGCATACTGCAGCAGTTCAGCACACCTCTAGCAAACACCTGCGGCCTGGACCACGCAGTCCCCAAGCTGCTGGCGTCTGTGCCGAGGCTCCAGGGTGAAGAAAGTGACAGTACGGGGGAGAAGTGGCGGCATCAAGTAGCAGGAAAGGGCTCTAGTTTATTGTCAGTGATAGCACAACATAAACGGGGGCTGGATTCGGTGCTATTGGTGCTGGTGGCATGAAGCCAGTGGCGTTACCTCAGTAACTGGACAGCAGCTCCATTAACCCTCCCAGCTATGGGGCAGATTCTGTTCAATTGCCTTCAAAACGTAGAACTTAGGTTTGTGGCTGTGGAGAGTGTGGTTGGTGCTAGCTGGTGATGTCAGCTGAGCAGAGGCTCTTGCATCCAGCCCATGCGTGGAGGCAGCCTGTCGCCCTACATCTTCTCTCAAGGCGTTTTACAGTTTTATAAGTGAGCGCTTCAATACTGTGATGGGTGTGGCAGGCAGAAGGATGGTCCAGGGCTTAGGGCACTAGCCTGGGACCCAGGTTTTATTCCCTGTTCTGCAACAGAATTCCTGTGTGACCTTGGGTGAGTCGCTTAGTCTCTGTGCCCCATTCTGTAAATGGGGGTAATGCAGTGCTTCTGTTCCTTACAGGGATGTTGTGAGAATAAGTACAAAGACGGTGAAGTGCTCAGATATTACAGTGGTTGGGAGAGGGATGTGATAAGCACCTGTTATAGCTAGGTCTGCAGAGATCTAATTGTAGAGGTCCCTACAGAGTCCCAAACTAGCCTGAACCCTCTGGCTCACAGGCTCATGTCCTCAGGGAAGTGGGGGGTTCTACACTCAGTTGGGTGGATATCCAGGGCTCCAGACCACGATCCCTTTTCGTGGCAATATTTTCTAACTGCCTTCCTCCCAAATGATGCACTGTACAGCTTTGTCAAGGTGCCAACACACTGCTCACCTCCGAAAGGCGTGCATCAGAGCTGTACAAACTGTACAGGGCTCTAGCCCGAGGCTCTGATCAGACTGATTCCCTGTGGGCTGAATGGCAGCGATGTTTTCTTTTGTATTCCTACTAGTCTCTTGCACATCGAGAGAACCATTATTGCAGATCCCTTCAGAAAGCAGCCTCCCCCTTCCGTACACACAAGCAAGATCAGAGGGGCTGTCAGTGCCCAGCCTGCCCTTCTCTGCTCATTCCTTTTATTCTCAGTGGTGTGGCCAGTGGTAAAAATCCCACCCATAACTGAGATGGAAGAAGCTGATGCCATAGCAGTCATTCTATATGGCAGAATTTGTTTGCCATTTGACTTTCACATTAAAGCGAAGCCTTTCATTCCAGACCCTAAAAGAAGAAAACCTGTCAACAGGGAGCTTCTTAGACCTGCTGAAAGATTTTGCTCAGACTTCCTGATCTTGAATCTCTGAAGCCCCCTACAAACATAGGTTTAAGAGAGCATGTCTAGTTGGCAGCCTGTGTCAAGTGGAGTGCCCCAGGGGTTGGTCCTGGGGCCGGTTTTGTTCAATATCTTCATAAATGATCTGGAGGATGGTGTGGATTGCACTCTCAGCAAATTTGCAGATGATACTAAACTGGGAGGAGTGGTAGATACGCTGGAGGGCAGGGATAGGATACAGAGGGACCTAGACAAATTAGAGGATTGGGCCAAAAGAAATCTGATGAGGTTCAATAAGGATAAGTGCAGGGTCCTGTACTTAGGACGGAAGAACCCAATGCATAGCTACAGACTAGGGACTGAATGGCTAGGCAGCAGTTCTGCGGACGAGAAGCTGGATATGGGTCAGCAGTGTGCCCTTGTTGCCAAGAAGGCCAATGGCATTTTGGGATGTATAAGTAGGGGCATAGTGAGCAGATTGAGGGATGTGATCGTTCCCCTCTATTTGACATTGGTGAGGCCTCATCTGGAGTACTGTGTCCAGTTTTGGGCCCCACACTACAAGAAGGATGTGGGTAAATTGGAGAGAATCCAGCGAAGGGCAACAAAAATTATTAGGGGTCTGGAACACATGACTTATGAGGAGAGGCTGAGGGAACTGGGATTGTTTAGCCTGCAGAAGAGAAGAATGAGGGGGGATTTGATAGCTGCTTTCAACTACCTGAAAGGGGGTTCCAGAGAGGATGGTTCTAGACTATTCTCAGTGGTAGAAGAGGACAGGACAAGGATTAATGGTCTCAAGTTGCAGTGGGGGAGGTTTAGGTTGGATATTAGGAAAAACTTTTTCACTAGGAGGGTGGTGAAACACTGGAATGCGTTACCTAAGGAGGTGGTAGAATCTCCTTCCTTAGAAGTTTTTAAGGTCAAGCTTGACAAAGCCCTGGCCGGGATGATTTAATTGGGGATTGGTCCTGCTTTGAGGAGGGGGTTGGACTAGATGACCTCCTGAGGTCCCTTCCAACCCTGATATTCTATGTTTGTCTCAGGGTTACAGCGTAGGACTGACAGGCAGGACTCCTGCATACTGTTCCTCGTTCTGCCACTGACTTGCTGTTTGACCTGGGGAGAGTCACTTGATTTCTCTGTGCTGCAGCTTCTCCATATGTGAAATGTTGGTACCCATCTTGCCAGAGTGTTTGAGACTTAATCAGTGTTTGTAAAGAGCAGGGAGATCAAGATCATTGGACAGTGCATAATGTTAATTAGCTACCCCCAAACAATAGCTCAGTACCATTGGACTATAGGATGTGACCTTTTCTTAGCTTCAGGATTCCTAGAGCTGACTTCTGCCTTCACCTATAAAAGCCCAACTCCTGTTGGGAGCGGTGGTATAGTTTAAAACTCCCTTCAGTTGTATCTCAGCTGGTCCACTAGCTGCATCTCCTTCTGCTACAAACTATAGAGAGTTGTGGATGCTCAAGTTGTGCAGTCAGGCAGCCAGCTTGCCTGATCTGTGTGTGCAAAACACCAGGCTTGTTCACCTGCATGCGCAGATAACTGCATGGGTAGAAATGGGCTGTACAAAATCAGAAGCTGCTTGGGAAGGGAATTCTTTCACCCTCACCTTGAGAGGCTGGAAAATCTGTGCATGTGGATCTGATCTTTCTACCTCTTGCAAAAAATATAACCAAGCCTGTACTTTAAGCTTGCCTATTAAATAGCAATGGCCCACGAAGAATGGCAAGTCACCTGGGGAAATGGGCTGCAAAGAGCTGTCATTCTCCTCTGCCTTTCAGACACTTTAACTAGCTTTAACATCTGGTTTGGGAAAATAAAATATTGATGCTCTTATGGAAACAGTTCTGGATCTGCAAGTCTTGGGTGCTGGGCAGAGGCCTAACCATTGCTAAGCTCGGTGCAGATTCTCCTAGCTGCCCATGTATGCAGAGGGCTGATCTCTGCTTTTAGCACCTGCTAACCCTGACAGTCAGATGCCCCCGCCCCAGCTCTCCAGCTCCATCATTTTTGCTGGAATCTAGTTGCTCCAGGGGAGGAATGTATTGTAAATATTCTAATACTAAAAGTCTTATAGCCAGAATGTTCCCTGAGACACAGAGACAGCCCAAGATCAGGATGGCTGCTTAATATTAGCCGCAAGCTTTAAAGACAAAAATCTGTGTCTGTGGTTTGTAGGGTAGAATGATAATGAGTCATCAGTTTGCATCAGCCTGGGCTGGAGAGTCTGCCTAGGAATTGCAGGTTAAAGCACCATGTCCCCTCAAGTCAATTCTCTAGCATCACATGTTACCAGGCTGGCCTGCCAGTTTCCTACCTTCACCCGTGATCCCCTCCTTTCATGACGGCTGAACGCCATCTCACGCTGGTGAAAGGTGCCAGATTGATGGTCCTGGAGAAGGAAGCCCATGCTTGATGCCTGATTCTCTGCTCACGCTGGTTTAATACCGCTGCCATTCTGACTCCAGGGAGAAGGTTCAGGATCTTTCCCCAGAAAAGGACAGGCAGCAGTGGTGCAAGCTGCTCCTGCTCCCGCCCAAGTGCTGCAGCCCCTCACCGGGAGGGATCACTGCTAGGGCCATGGGTGGGGGGGAAGGAGAATCCACTGGCCTCCCTGATGAGACTTCCAAAAGGCATGTAGCTGGTGCCACTTGTAGCACTGGATCTGGCTACATGTGATGACCAGGAACTGGAATGAGAGCTGCCAGGCTTGTCTTGTAGGCCACAAAACAGCCCTCTATGGTAACACGGTTCAGTCACTGCTGGCCTGCGCTCCCTTTGAACCAGTGGCCTGCAGGTGAGAGGCTGTACTAACTCAATGGGCTTTCATGTTGCCCTGTAGCTTTTGCTCTACTGGGGTGTGGGGTGTCTTTCCTGTCAGGGCTCCAAGCTGTTTAAGGTTAATCAGTGTAAATAGCTATTATGTTGTGTTTGAGACTTTTTTTTTCTATTAATTACATCCTCATTAGAGCTGTTTTTAGTGAAGGGGATGGGGGAGGAGGGGAGATATGAGGTTTTGTGCTCTCAAGGCTCCGTTGACTGCTACTTATTGGGATAGTTCAGTGTAATTAGCCCAGTACTGCTGCCAGATGAAATTCCTTTTAATCATCAGTGGCCTCCCACTTCCCATCAGAGCAGCCTCGTTTCCCAGCAGGGGCTGCTCTCTGAACTGCCTTCTAGACGCTGAGATTCTTGCTGATTAAACTGGAAGCTGGGGAGGAAGGATGAGAATTAGCTGCTTTGTGGCTGGTGCCCGCCCCAAGGTGCTGCCTTGCTTTGAAATGACTTTACTAGCATTGCACAAGCAAGCGGTGGCACTGTTTGAGTAGTCCCTGTGCCACGTCTCTAAACACACTTGTCTTTACCCTCCAGAATCCAGACTAATATACAGGATACCCCCCTGATTTAAGCAGCTGTCAGACCATAGAGAGAGTCGAATTCCACCATTTACTTTGTGTTCTCCTGGTCAAGGAGCCAAGCTCATGAAGCCCAGCAGGGCCTATCTGAGCTCTAGTGAGGGGGAATTGAAACCACCTTTCCCAATGGGACGTCTGTGCCCCATAGACGGGTAGCTGCATCCTGGAGCCCAGCAGAGCCTGAGTGTGCATTTAAACACCATGGGTGGGTGGCCCTGCAGAACCTTTGAACCTTGGCACAATCTACCATCTCACTTCAGCATTTCGAGGGGATGGAGCTAATATTGTGGGTGAAGCATGGAAGAGTACCACCACCTTTCCACTCCCACCCCCAGTGCGAGATAGCAAGGCAAAGGGACACTAGCTGCATACGCTAATGGACAAGCCCATTGCTTTGCCATCTCTGCATTCTCTCTCTCATCCACAAGATGGAATCTTCTCAGGGGCAGGTTCTGGAAAGTCTGCTTGCATTCGGGCCCTGGTTTAAATGCTCCTGAGGGCAGCAAGGGGACCAAGTGTCATTTCTAGATCGCTTTCAGGCAGCCAGTCTCACCCAGAATGATGTGCTGCGAAGCAGTCATGAAACAGCCATTATGGCAGTGCCTTGGGGGAAGGAAAATAAGCTAAAAAGTGCAAATGAAGAGTATCCATCTTTCTAACTCCACCTGTGAGGGATCTGCATGATTCACATCACCAGGGAGCCTTGGCGTAAAAGGTACTAAATACGAAACTTGGTTAGGCCTAGATTTTGACCTCAAATGGCTTCTATTTCAATTGGCTCCCCGCCACCTTGGCATTTTCCCTTATGCCTCACTATTGCAGGATTGCCTGGTCATGGGTGGCATGAAGAGTAAGCTGCTGAAGCTTGAGCTTGTTCGATGTTACTTCTTTATGTGGGAGCAGCCGGCTGGCTCAGGCTAGTCCGGAGTGGTGATTGCTCCTGCGGCAGTTTTCAGAATCTGGGATCCTGGGCCATCAGGAAGGGACTACTTGCTCTCCACAGCACATTATAGGGTTGCCTCCCATCCAGGATTTGACTTCTGTGTCTGCATACCATTTAGGATTGCCACGTACCTGGTTTTTGACCAGAAAATCCAGTTTAAAAGGGGACCAGGCAGTGCCCTGTCAGATGTACTGGCCGGACACCGAAAGTCTGGTTACTGTGGGAGGCAGGAGGTGCCTGGTCATTAACCCATGCCAGCCCCTGCTCAGCAGGCTCTTTGTCAGGCTGCAGCAGCTCCCATCCCAGCCCCGGAGCAGAGGGAGCCTAGCTAGGGTGGGTGGGAGATGGACACTATCCAGCGAGGGGGGAGGAGTGAGCAATGGAGGCGGGGCCTTGGGGAAAGAGGCAGGGCAGGGTCAGGGTCTTGGGGGTCCAGTTACCAGCAAGCAGAGAGGTGGCAACCCTACCCAAGGACAGCCTGGGCAATGACACACACTGCTCCACCTATGGTATTACTGCTGAACCGAGCATCCCCAGTCATGTACCAACCCTGGGCTAGGCACTGTACAAACACAGAACACAGTGCCTCAGCCGTGCTCTGATGGCATCTCTTCTAAGACTAGGAGGGGTGTTTAGTCTGCCTTGTCCTCTTGGACAATTATAGTGCTGTGGGCCTACATGTTTTTTGATGAGGGCATTCCTCCCTTAGGAAGCGAGCTGAGAATTACCCAAGTCATTAGATGAGGCAGGGATGGTCCTGTACTGTTTTGTACAGCGCCTAGCGCTATGTGGGCACTGGCTGAGGCTTTCAAGCACTACTACAATATAAATATGTTAAATAATACATGTGGGTCACCAAACAATTGGCCAAAGCTGGATTTGAACTAGTAAGCTCGAGGCTCTGTCTCTCACTTACCATTTGTCGTACCGTCGCAATGGTTTATAGGCTGTTTTATTATTCTGCAGGCAGTTGCACAATGATATTCATCTGATCGCTACTCCCAATCTGTCCCTGCTTGAGGCTGCGGGGTTGGAATGATGAGTGTTTTATAAAGAGAAACAACAACAGTGCTGCACTGGTACAGCCTTTTTTTTGTTGGCTTGCCATTGAAGTGTAATAAGACCAGTGAAGATCATTTGTGTGTTCTCACAGTCAGTCTCCCCCACCCCACCCCTCCATGTTTTACCAGCTGCGGAGCAATTGAGAAGGCAGAGTTGCCCACTCTCTTGCATGGCTATGAACCCTGGCAGCTGCTTTGCTAAGGTGGGAAGTGAGAGCAAAAGGGTTGGAGGGCGAGGAATCCTGCAATCTTGACTCCCACCCGTTCAGCTTTAACTGCTAAATATTGCATCATTTCCTTCCACATGCTCCCATGCAGAACCATCATGCTGTTTAACCCACACAGACCAGGTAACTTACACACAATGTAGTTAATATGTCAGAGGGAGCCATTCAACAAATGAGCCAAGGAGTCCATGCAACAACATCCCATTGCATCCCTTCCCTCTGATCCCGAGGTTATGTTCCTGGCTCTGCCATTGATTTCCCTGTGTGACCTAGAGGTTAAGTCACTTTCTTCTCTCTCTGTGTGCCTCAGTTTCTCCATGTGAAAAGTGGCAGTTTCCAATGTGAAAAATGGGTTTGATAACAAACTTGCCTTTCCCTGCTGCTGCCCTGCCTGCAGGCAAACGTGGGGCTGCAGCCAGGGAAGGTACATCCCAGAGATTCCTTCCCTGACTGCAGCCTCAGAAACCTGCCTTCCACTTTTTAGCAACTGCTGGATAATGGCAACTTTTTGCTGGCATCTGAGGCATTATTAATAAGCAAAATCTACTGTATATGTTTATTTAACACTTAATCAAGGCTCCAACTGGCTGGCTTAGTGCTGAATGCTCCCCAGGTGGCATGCTGCCAGAATCAGATGCTCTATCTGTATGGCTGTCAGGCTTACGAGTAATGCTGCTGATCAGTGCCTCTGTGCGCAATGAAAGACTGATGCATTTACGAGGCTTGCTTTTTATTTGGGTGTGTTCTGCCTTTGAAAGCTGCAATGCAGGACGAAAAGGAAAACAAACCCCGAGTGTGGGTGCTGCCTGTGGGAGACTGAAAGCCAGTGAGCATGGCGGGGGTGGGGGTAGGGGAAGGATGTGATCTCTTGGAAGAGATTCATGGCTTATGCGAAGGGTCTGCCCGCCCAAGGCTAGACTGGGAAGACACAACAGCCAGTGTTGGATGAGAGCACCAGAAAGGCCTGGGACTGGCAGACAGCTGCTCTGTTCAGACTAACCCATGCAACCCAGCAGATGCACCTAAAATGACAGAAGGGGGCAGCGGTGAGAGAGAGGCTACATGCACCCCCTGAAGGTCACTGGGGTTACTTGCACTGCGGGTGAAGCTGCTGTATTTCAATAATATCTAGTGTGGAATAAACTGAGTGGGTCTCAGGTCCAATTCCCAATGGACCAGCATTGCCCTGTTTCCAACGGCACTGCCTTGGCTCTGTTACTGTCTCCGTGGGACCTGCGTACTGAGCTACCTTTCTCTCACCCTCACAAACGGGACTGGGTGGCCAGTGTGGGTGAAGATTGCATAACCACACAAGGAGAAGATGGGCTCTTTGTCCTCATAAGAGATCGAAGAGCACTGCAGCGGCTAGGGACTGAATCCTTCAGCGCCAGAGGCTCCTGCAGAGAGCACTGTGGGTCCCGAGTTCAAACCCTGCTGTTAGAAAGTCTGGGACCCTTCTACTATTGCTGCCCTGTAGATAGATGGAGAGGTCAGAGGAAAGGGCTGGGGTGGCAGAGAAGAGCTGGCACAGGGGAATCCGGAGCTGCATCTGAATGGTAAGCACAGGGGCTGGAGTCTCCAGGGAGGCAGGTTCTCCTGGTGTTAGCTAGTCACAAAGGCTGTTGTAGAAATCTGCATAAGGTTAATTACTTTGGCAGAGATGCTTGTATTTCGCCAGCCACACTGTGTGCACTTTAATCTGCAAATGTATTTTGTCAATGCTTTCATTTCCCTTTTCTTGTTTGTAAAATAAATCAGCAAAATGGGATCAGCGTCTTCTGTCCAGGTAGTGCAGGGCGTTTGTCCCCGTTCTGAATGGCAAATGCAGCTTGTGTCTGAGTAGTAGAGCAGGCGTTCAGAAGAACAGAGGCCAGTTGTTCATCCAAGCGGCAGTCTAGTCACTATGTGTGAAACATTTCCTAGTTTAAAAACCAAAAGCTGGCTGTCTTCCTACACCACAGGGCTTCACAGAGCCTTGTGTAGCCTGGACCACATCTTCACAGAGAGACCATCTCATGAACACTTCCCCTCCTATACACAATTCTGGGCACTAGCGCCCTCTTAAGGTTGGGGTTCTCTGACTTATCCTGTGCTTATTTTTTTGTTTCTTTTGATTTGAAGGTCTGAAATGCAGCTAATGCATGTATTACACAATAGTTTTATACTTTGTTACATTAAATATAAATATGTGAACCAGTAAGTCACTAATGATTCATGGTGCTTCTCAGTCACTCTCTGTCCAAGGACCTCACCATGCTTTCCAACCACTACCATGCTATCCGCCTATGGGGTAAGTAAATATTCTCCCCCATTTAACTGACTGGGAACAGGATAAGTGAATGGCTCTAAAGTCACTCAGGGAGTCAGTGACCGAGATGGGAAAAGAACACAGCTCTCCTAACTCCTGTGTTTGTGCCTTTACTATAAGACTCTGTTCCCTGTCCCTCTGCTGATATTTCGTGCTATGAGGTTTTGGGGGAGGGGGATGTTGATGTTGATCTTGCACATCCAACTGCTTGCATCTGTAAAATTGGGTACGTGGTCACTGGACTGGCTTGAGATTGGCTAGCTGAACATGTGGGTTCTTTGTGTCCATTATGAAGAACAATCTCTCTGCTTTTCCTAGATCTAAGAGGTGGGAAAGGACCCAGTCAGCCACTCTGATCCTTGCCTAGGCAGACTTGGTCTCTACAGCATGCTTTGTGGTGGTTTGGGTTTGTTTTTGTTTAACTTCCCTAAACTTCGTAATGCGCAGGAAACAGGTGCTGGTGGAGGGGTGGGGATGGAGAGGAATCAAGGACATGTCGGTTTAATTGGATGGACAGATGCTCGGGTGTCAGACTATCTGGTTTGAGCTCTGGCTTGCTTTCAATGGAAAAATCTTTTGTTTGCACTGATGAAGAGGCACATTCTGACAAACTTCCCTTTATGAGTCTCTTCTCCCTCTGCTGCTCCTGCTTATCTTGGGCAACTCTAAAGCATAGGGATAGTGCAGCATGGACAAAGCAGAGTAGCCGTCTGGGTCACGCAGGCCAAGAGCTAGCAACAAGTCTCTACAATTTGCAGCAAAGCTTTCAGTGGCTTAAAAGATTTTCCTGGTCTGAATCTCTGGAGATAGTTGGGACTTCGGCATGATCCTTTTTCCATCTTTTAGGTCTGCATTTGCGAATAACGTGTTAAGAAAATATGGGCCATTTATATAAGTGGAGATGTCTGGAGAATGAGTACAAACCTCCTGGGCACACCTGACACGATCGTTAGGGCCTGGCCTGCCAAAGGGCTCTGCAAATGGTCTGTGCAGTGTTCTATTAAAAAGCACTTAGGGACATTTAGTCAATCAGACAGCTGCTCTGTGGCTGGTTAAATGCTCCTAGCCGTGTAATTTTGCAGGTGGGCTGTAGGACTTTCTACTCTATTACCGTTGTTCCATTTTAATAGTGGAATGGCTTTATCTGAAGGTTACACTGTGAGTCCGGGGGAGAAGGAGCCCACTTAATTTTTATGGTAGCATAAATCTGATGCTGCCACTGTATTACTCCAATGTGATTTCAGGGCTTTATTGTGCCCAATCCTGGTCCCATGGCAGGGATCCCATCTGTGGGATGATGTCCTCAGTCAGGGGCTGCGGAGCATCATTTAAAATGTGGGGGGGGGGCCATAGATTTGCCTTCTGACCCCAGATCCATGAGCTTCCATCCCCATCCCCTCCAAATCTGAGTGCATGGCACTGCAATTCAGCACACAAGGTTGCGGTGCCTCTCAGGTTTGGCCTGGCCAAAAATTAGTTGGGCCATGGCCTGGGTGATCCCCCTGGCTCCACAGCCTGTGACCTCAGTATTGCCAAACCCACGTGTGAGGAATCAGGCCCCCAAAATCATGAGATTGAGATGAAAACTCAGATTTAAAAAAAATCCGTGTTGGGTTCTCTTTGCTTGCTGGCTTCTGAGCCTTTGGGGAGCTCTTGAGTCCCATTTTCCAGCTTTTCTCCTCAACCACGCATCCTTAATAATTGAGGAGATGGAGCTAGAAAGCTGATACCTGACTGAAGGGAAGGCTTGCTCACTGCCTCAGGACCTGCGGGACCCAGCTTTAATCCATGCTGGGAAATGCCAGCCGGGAGTTTTGTCTCGCTGAAAGGGCCTGATGAGCTTGACAGGATGAAAACAGCATCCCAGCCCAAGTTCTTCACCCTCCCCGTCTGATATGCTCTTCTCATTCCTCTGCCTTCCTGCTTCCCCTCAGCACGCTCTGCCCTCCAGACCACCCTCTGAGACGTTGAGTCTGGGAATAGGTTTTCATCTCTGCTTAAACTGGTGTGAATCTGGAGTCACTTCTTGTCTGCAGAGCAGCGGCTGGATTCCTTGGACTCCTCAGCATGTCAGGTGTCTGGGGTTCTGTGTTGGGTGTCCTGTCACTAACCGTATGGCCTGCACCCCATCCCTTTTCGTTCATTTATTTTTGTCCCCCATACATATTTCCTGTAGCCCTTCCCTCCTTCTAAGGCATGACCTTCCTTTGCTTACTTTGGGCTCCACCTATCAGCCCCAGGACTTAATAGGCTGTGTTCATACAGCTGTGACTAAGATCCAGGATCTGCCCTCTGCCCTTTCCCACTTGACATGTGCTGACTGGTATCTTCCTGCAGCTGGAAACCAGCAGAACCTGTCCCGGGCTGCTTTATGCGAGTCTTCACTTGGGTGGCTGGGAGAGTCGCTGAGAACACGCACAGCTCTGGGAGCTCTGCTTGTGTAGGAACTGCTTCATCTGGGGCAGTGATTTTTCAGTCTGTGGTTCGCAGACCCTGGGGGTCGTGTCTAAGATTTCCAAAGGGGTCTGCATGGCCATTTGAGATTTTGTAGGGGTCCTCAAAGGTGAAAAGGCTGAGAACCACTGGAGCATGCCCATTGCTTCCCATGAGCTGAACCCACCTGGTAGCTGTTGTGTACCTTAATATACTTAGTGGTGAGAATGGTAAGCAATCTGGGGAGATTTTGAAGGGATTTAGTAGCCCCGCCCTCAGGCGTTCACTAGGACCTGTGCTCCCAAGGCCACTCAGTCAATGGAAAATGTCCCTGTGAAGTGGGCATGGATGCAGAGGAGTTAGAGCCGTAGACTGGGACTCAGCAGACCTTGGTTCAATTCCCTGCTCCACCCTAGGCTTCTTTGGTGACCTTAGCTGAGTCACTTAGTCTCTCTGGGCCTCAGCTCCCCATCTGTAAAACGGAGAAACTAGCCCTTGCCAGGGCAGTGGAGGATAAATGCATTAGAGCTGGAGGTGCTCAGATGCGATGTAATAGGGGTCATGTAGGTACAGGGAGATGTGTATCTACCTCCCTCGGTTGGGGGATTAGGGCAGGAGGCTTCCATTCCCCAGCAACCGCCTGTTGTACAAGCTCCCTCCAAAGCATACCCCACATTCTGTGCCACCGTCGTCCGACCGCTTCTGTCCAGTTCCTGGGCTTTGGTCAGCTCCCTGAGTGCTCCCTTGAGCTAGGATTCACAGATGATGATTTACATAGCATTGTACATTGAGCGTAACACGCGGAGGAATGTGCTGAACCCTCCGGTCCAGCTTTTCTTTATGGCTTGATAGAATGTGTCTTTCTGCGGTACCGGGGAGTTAGCACTGCATAGACGGGTTGAACGCTCAGTGGTTGGTTCGGATTTATCCTATGGGAGGGCCTAGGAACCCCTCTCTGTGCCGGGCACTGTGTACGAGAATAATGGAGGAGACAGTCCCTGGCCCAGAGAACAGACGCTCGGCAGGCAGGAGGCACCAGAGAACCAAAGCAGGCAAATGGAGAGGGGAGTAGCAGGATATGGTAACTAGCAGAGTTTAACAGGAGTCCAGCTGGCCGCTTGCCTAGATGCTGCCACGCTGTCGTGATTTGTGTCCTTATTAGCTTTCAGTGCCACTGTGCACAGAACAGATAGGAAGAGGGAGGTTCTTCCTATCCTGTACAAACACCCAGGCAGGGTTGCTCCAGCTCTGGGAGCATGTCTATTCCCTCTGCCTAGCCGTGACTGTGTTTGAGTAGGGAGTGGACATCACCGCTTGAGCTTCGATACCCAGTAGGCCATGGGCAGCACTCTGACTGGAGCCATATTGTGTGACAATGTGTCATGTGTCCCTGGTAGCGAAAGGTCTCCGAGTTCAGCAGTTTCCATAAAGAGTGGGGTTGGGAGGGTCTGTGCAGCACCATTTGGAAGAGAGAGGTGCCTTGTTTTGTGGAAACTCCTGGAGCTGCCATGTCACTCCTGATACCCACTTGAGCCCTTCAGTGAATGGCAGATAGCTGGTTTGATTTTCAGTTGTGAAGCAAGTGCCGACCTGCTGTGGGTGTCGTTGTGAGCCAGACCTCTGGTTGGGAGGAGAGGTAAAGCTCCACCAGGGACAGCTGGAGGCAATATGCCAGCAGAGGTCAGGACTGGGCATAATGTCTCCAGGAATGCACCTCTCCTCCAGCCCGCCATGCCCCCCCACAACCTGACTGCTGCCCCATGGCTGCTATGCAATGGTGGATGCTAGGGTTAGCCACAGCCCGTACCTAGTCAGCCATGGACCAGGTCCCCACTGGAGCCTACAGCATTGCTGGCTTTGCTAGTCTGTCTCCTCCAGTAGCCAGACACAGTGGAGGGAAGGGGTACACAGGCACTGTTTCCCCTCTTATGTACCCCAGCCAGGATTGGGGCCTCTGTCTGTACCATGCACAGCAGGACACTGTTGGACTCGACAGGGGCTGGATATAGGTGTGTTGGTGGCTTTCCATACGTGTGAGTAAGGGAAATGGGTGCGTGTGCAGGCAATCCGATCTCGTGCTTCAGGGCAGTAACCTTCACAGTGGGCTGGATTCTGCTCAGTCTCACAGGAGTCACTGGGGATCTACACCATTGACGTGCCTGGAGCAGGGTTGCTACAGCAGCACTGCATTTCGCTTATGCTTAAGGATACTGTCGTTCTGCCTGATGCCCACCCTGGACATAGAGTACCAGTCTCCATTGTCCTGCTCTGCTTAACTGCTGGTAACCAGCTGAAAAAGACAAGAGCCCTTGTTTATTCCACCCTTATTGTGTCCTGATGCTAGCTATTGCATCAGTGGGCATGGGCAAGGCGAGAAGTAGGAAGGGGTAGCGGTCCGTGGGCTTGATCACTCTTGGCAGACGCTCCGTCACATCCTGAATTCTAGCTCCAGGCAAGCAGCACGCTTGGGAGTGGTGGTCGTGGAACCCCCATCCCTAGGACTAGGCATCCCATGCCTTCTGGTCATGGTGTCTCCTTCTGATCCCTTCCCTCAGATGACTCTTCCAAACCATTCTCCGCCGTAGTACCTGTGCTGAGAGCCTGAAAACGGTTACTTACCTCTATCTGCATTGGGGATACATGGGTTCTCCTCTTTCTTCCTTTGGAGATCACATGCTGCCAATTTTCTTCCCCGTTATGCACTGCCTTCTCTGATTCTTCAGCATGCTATGCCTGCAGTACCAAACACTAACTTCTATCCAGAAAGTCTATAAGGTGGGTAGAAAGCTGGCTAGATTGTCTGGCTCAATGGGTAGTGATCAACGGCTCCATGTCTGGTTGGCAGCCGGTATCAAGTGGAGTGCCCCAGGGGTCTGTCATGGGGCCAGTTTTGTTCAACACTTCATTAATGATCTGGATGATGGGATGGATTGCACCCTCAGCAAATTCGTGGATGACACTAAGCTGGGGGGAGAGGTAGATACACTGGAGGGTACGGATAGGGTCCAGAGTGACCTAGACAAGTTGGAGGATTAGGCTAAAATAAATCTGATGAGGCTCAATGAAGACAAGTGCAGAGTCTTGCAGTTAGGACGGAAGAATCCCATGCACTGCTACAGGCTAGGGACCGACTGGCTAAGCGGTAGTTCTGCAGAAAAGGACCTAGGGATTACAGTGGATGAGAAGCTGGATATGAGTCAACAGTGTGTCAGTTGCCAAGAAGGCTAACTGCATATTGGGCTGCATTAGTAGGTGCATTGCCAGCAGATCGAGGGAAGTGATGATTCCCCTCTATTTGTCACTGGTGAGGCCACATCTGGAGTATTGCATCCAGTTTTGGGCCCTCCACTACAGAAAGGATGTGGACAAATTGGAGAGAGTCCAGCGGAGGGCAATGAAAACTATTAGGGGGCTGGGGCTCATGACTTATGAGGAGAGGCTGAAGGAACTGGGCTCGTTTAGTCTGCAGAAGAGAAGAGTCGGGGGATTTGATAGAAGCCTTCAACTACCTGAAGGGGGGGTTCCAAAGAGGATGGAGCTCGGCTGTTCTCAGTGGTGGCAGATGATAGAACAAGAAGCAATGGTCTCAAGTTGCAGTGGGGGAGGTCTAGGTTGGATTTGGGGCGGGGGGAAAACTATTTCACTAGGAGGATGGTGAAGCGCTGGAATGGGTCACCCAGGGAGGTGGTGGAATCTCCATCCTTAGAGGTTTTTAAGGCCCGGCTTGACAAAGCCCTGGCTGGGATGATTTAGTTGGTGTTGATCCCGCTTTGAGCAGGGGGTTTGGATCAGATGACCTCCTGATGTCTCTTCCAACCCTAATCTTCTATGATTCTAAGGCTAGCTCTACTGGAGTCCATGCACTATGAGGTCCTGGGGTTGATTGTCCATCCGTAAAAGAGAACTGTCTGAGTGGGGACAAAGCTCTCTTTGTTGAGACTGAGAGCTGCTCTGTGCTGGGAACTTACATTGTCATAGCTGCATCTCTCGGGGTGTGACAAATCCTCACTCCTGGGAGATGGGGCTATGCCAACCTAACCCCCGGCATAGACAGCACTAAGGCAACAGAAGAATTCTTCTGTAAACCTAGCTACCGCCTCCTGGGCTTAGGTGGTCCACCTCCCCCTATCAGCGTAGGTCGTCTCCACACTGAAGGCTGTAGCATCACAGCTGTGCCGCTGTAATGGTTTAAGTGAAGCCATAGCTTGAGGTTTGGTCTTTCATTAGTGACTCTCACCAACTAGCCATTAGCGTTTTGTTTTGTTTAAAATTAAACATTTCTTGCAGATTCTTAGAGTTATTTGAGTTGTGCATGTTGAATTTTTTTTCTCCCCCTTGAGTGAACACTAGCACCAAACCAAGCAGTGAAGGAAACCAAGCCCACAGCTCTGTTGCAATGCTGCCTGCCAATGCCAGTAATAAATAGCCAGATGAATGTTCAGGGTTGCCCTGTGGTGAGGGGTGCCCCTACCTACCGAGGGCATCTGTATTCCAGAGGTGGGTGCTCACATCTGCATGGACTTGTCTAAACACCCTCTTGATATCCGTGTAACCTCCAGGCTTGGCAACTCGGTGGGAGTTTGCATTGCTGCTTTTGGTGTCTCATGTGTTCTGTAGGATTTTGTGCCCACCCCAAGCTCATTCCACCAGCTTTCAGGTCCACTAAGGTACTAGCCACCTGTGAGGACGGGATCTGGATCAGAACTTACCCCAGCTTGAGGTGGGTTTGGGCCTGCTCTGGCTCACAAATAATAAAGGAGAAGAACTTGCTACTTTTTTCTTTTTTTTAATAGAAAATGCATCATGGTGGCTGTTACGCTAAGCCCCATTGCTTAGCAGAGCAGCCGCCACAGTCTCTGGAAATACCTTATTCCCTAATATCTCCACCTGCCGCTTGTTCTAAGAGCCTGTTTAGACGCAGCCACCAGGTGACTTGCATTCTCATTCACCTCCTCTTGAACTCACTGGCCAACTGAATTCCCTGTTCTGCCCCTGAGGGTATGTCTACACTACGGAATAAGGTCGAATTTATAGAAGTCGTTTTTTTAGAAATCAGTTTTATACATTCGAGTGTGTGTGTCCCCACAGAAAATGCTCTAAGTGCATTAACTCGGCGGAGTGCTTCCACACTAGAGGCTAGAGTCGACTTCCGGAGCATTGCACTATGGATAGCTATCCCACAGTTCCCGCAGTCTCCGCTGCCCATTGGAATTCTGGGTTGAGATCCCAATGCCTGATGGGGCTAAAACATTGTTGCGGGTGGTTCTGGGTACATATCGTCAGGCCCCCCTTCCTTTCCTCCCTCCCTCCGTGAAAGCAAGGGCAGACAATCGTTTCGCGCCTTTTTTCCTGAGTTACCTGTGCAGACGCCATACCACGGCAAGCATGGAGCCCGCTCAGGTAACCGTCACCCTATGTCTCCTGGGAGCTGGCAGACGCGGTACGGCATTGCTACACAGTAGCAGCAACCCCTTGCCTTGTGGCAGCAGACGGTACAATACGACTGGTAGCCGTCATCGTCATGTCCGAGGTGCTCCTGGCCACGTTGGCTGGGAGTGCCTGGACAGACATGGGCGCAGGGACTAAATTTGGAGTGACTTGACCAGGTCATTCTCTTTAGTCCTGCAGTCAGTCCTATTGAACCATCTTATGGTAAGCAGGCAGGCGATACGGATTGCTAGCAGTCGTACTGTACCATCTTCTGCTGAGCAGCCATGAGATGTGGATGGCATGCAGTCCTTCTGCACCGTCTGCTGCCAGCCAAAGATGTAAAAGATAGATGGAGTGGATCAAAACAAGAAATAGACCAGATTTGTTTTGTATTCATTTGCTTCCCCCTCTCCCCCATCTAGGGGACTTATTCCTCTAGGTCACGCTGCAGTCACTCACAGAGAAGGTGCAGCGAGGTAAATCTAGCCATGTATCAATCAGAGGCCAGGCTAACCTCCTCGTTCCAATAAGAACAATAACTTAGGTGCACCATTTCTTATTGGAACCCTCCGTGAAGTCCTGCCTGAAATACTCCTTGATGTAAAGCCACCCCCTTTGTTGATTTTAGCTCCCTGAAGCCAACCCTGTAAGCTGTGTCGTCAGGCGCCCCTCCCTCCGTCAGAGCAACGGCAGACAATCATTCCGCGCCTTTTTTCTGTGCGGACGCCATACCAAGGCAAGCACGGAGGCCGCTCAGCTCACTTTGGCAATTAGGAGCACATTAAACACCACGCGCATTCTCCAGCAGTATATGCAGCACCAGAACCTGGCAAAGCGATACCGGGCGAGGAGGCGACGTTAGCGCGGTCACGTGAGTGATCAGGACATGGACACAGATTTCTCTGAAAGCATGGGCCCTGCCAGTGCATGCATCGTGGTGCTAATGGGGCAGGTTCATGCTGTGGAACGCCGATTCTGGGCTCGGGAAACAAGCACAGGCTGGTGGGACCGCATAGTGTTGCAGGTCTGGGACGATTCCCAGTGGCTGCGAAACTTTCGCATGCGTAAGGGCACTTGTATGGAACTTTGTGACTTGCTTTCCCCTGCCCTGAGGCGCATGAATACCAAGATGAGAGCAACCCTCACAGTTGAGAAGCGAGTGGCGATAGCCCTGTGGAAGCTTGCAACGCCAGACAGCTACCGGTCAGTTGGGAATCAATTTGGAGTGGGCAAATCTAAGGTTGGGGCTGCTGTGATGCAAGTAGCCCACGCAATCAAAGATCTGCTGATATCAAGGGTAGTGACCCTAGGAAATGTGCAGGTCATAGTGGATGGCTTTGCTGCAATGGGATTCCCTAACTGTGGTGGGGCCATAGACGGAACCCATATCCCTATTTTGGCACCAGAGCACCAAGCCGCCAAGTACATAAACCGCAAGGGGTACTTTTCAATAGTGCTGCAAGCTCTGGTGGATCACAAGGGACGTTTCACCAACATCAACGTGGGATGGCCGGGAAAGGTACATGACGCTCGCATCTTCAGGAACTCTGGTCTGTTTCAAAAGCTGCAGGAAGGGACTTTATTCCCAGACCAGAAAATAACTGTTGGGGATGTTGAAATGCCTATATGTATCTTTGGGGACCCAGCCTACCCCTTAATGCCATGGCTCATGAAGCTGTACACAGGCAGCCTGGACAGTAGTCAGGAGCTATTCAACTACAGGCTGAGCAAGTGCAGAATGGTGGTAGAATGTGCATTTGGACATTTAAAGGCACGCTGGCGCAGTTTACTGACTCGCTTAGACCTCAGCGAAACCAATATTCCCATTGTTATTACTGCTTGCTGTGAGCTCCACAATATCTGTGAGAGTAAGGGGGAGACGTTTATGGCGGGGTGGGAGGTTGAGGCAAATCGCCTGGCTGCTGGTTATGTGCAGCCAAACACCAGGGCGGTTAGAAGAGCACAGGAGGGCATGTTGTGCATCAGAGAAGCTCTGAAAACCAGTTTCGTGACTGGCCAGGCTACGGCGTGAAAGTTCTGTTTGTTTCTCCTTGATGAAACCCCCCGCCCCTTGGTTCACTCTACTTCCCTGTAAGCTAATCACCCTCCCCTCTTCCCTTCAGTCACCGCTTGCAGAGGCAATAAAGTCATTGTTGCTTCACATTCATGCATTAGTTATTCATTCATCACACAAATAGGGGGATGACTACCAAGGTAGCCCAGGAGGGGTGGTGGAGGAGGGAAGGAAAATGCCACACAGCACTTTAAGCACAGCTCTTTAAAAGTTTACAACTTTAAAATTTATTGAATGACAGCCTTCTTTTTTTTGGGCAATCCTCTGTGGTGGAGAGGCTGGTTGGCCGGAGGCCCCCCCACCGCATTCTTGGGCGTCTGGGTGTGGAGGCTATGGAACTTGGGGAGGAGGGTGGTTGGTTACACAGGGGCTGTAGTGGCAGTCTGTGCTCCAGCTGCCTTTGCTGCAGCTCAACCATACACTGGAGCATGCTGGTTTGGTCCTCCAGCAGCCTCGGCATTGAATCCTGCCTCCTCTCATCACGCTGCCGCCACATTTGAGCTTCAGCCCTCTCTTCAGCCTGCCACCCCTCCTCCCGGTCATTTTGTGCTTTCCTGCACTCTGACATTATTTGCCTCCACGCATTCGTCTGTGCTCTGTCAGTGTGGGAGGACAGCATGAGCTCGGAGAACATTTCATCGCGAGTGCGTGTTTTTTTTTTTGTTTTTTTTTTCTTTCTAAGCTTCACTAGCCTCTGGGAAGGAGAAGATCCTGTGATCATTGAAACACATGCAGCTGGTGGAGGAAAAAAAAAGGGACAGCGGTATTTAAAAAGACACATTTTATAAAACAGTGGCTACACTCTTTCAGGGTAAACCTTGCTGTTAATATTACATACATAGCACATGTGCTTTCGTTACAAGGTCGCATTTTGCCTCCCCTCACCGCATGGCTACCCCCTCAATCTTCCCCCCTCCCTGTGGCTAACAGCGGGGAACATTTCTGTTTAGCCACAGGCAAACAGCCCAGCAGGAATGGGCTCCTCTGAGTGTCCCCTGAAGAAAAGCACTCTATTTCAACCAGGTGACCATGAATTATATCTCACTCTCCTGAGGATAACACAGAGAGATAAAGAACGGATGTTGTTTGAACGCCAGCAAACATACACTGCAATGCTTTGTTGTATAATGATTCCCGAGTACGTGTTACTGGCCTGGAGTGGTAAAGTGTTCTACCATGAAGGACGCAATAAGGCTCCCTCCCCAGAAACCTTTTGCAAAGGCTTTGGGAGTACATCCAGGAGAACCGCGAATGCCAGGGCAAAGTAATCCTTTCACATGCTTGCTTTTAAACTATGTATAGTATTTTAAAAGGTACACTCACCGGAGGTCCCTTCTCCGCCTGCTGGGTCCAGGAGGCAGCCTTGGGTGGGTTCGGGGGGTATTGGCTCCAGGTCCAGGGTGAGAAACAGTTCCTGGCTGTCGGGAAAACTGGTTTCTCCGCTTGCTTGCTGTGAGCTATCTACAACCTCCTCCTCATCATCATCTTCCTCGTCCCCAAAACCTGCTTCCGTATTGCCTCCATCTCCATTGAAGGAGTCAAACAACACGGCTGGGGTAGTGGTGGCTGAACCCCCTAAAATGGCATGCAGCTCATCATAGAAGCGGCATGTTTGGGGCTCTGACCCGGAGCGGCCGTTCGCCCCTCTGGTTTTCTGGTAGGCTTGCCTCAGCTCCTTCAGTTTCACGCGGCACTGCTTCGGGTCCCTGTTATGGTCTCTGTCCTTCATGCCCTGGGAGTTTTTGACAAAGGTTTTGGCATTTCGAAAACTGGAACGGAGTTCTGATAGCACGGATTCCTCTCCCCAAACAGCGATCAGATCCCATACCTCCCGTTCGGTCCATGCTGGAGCTCTTTTGCGATTCTGGGACTCCATCATGGTCACCTCTGCTGATGAGCTCTGCATGGTCACCTGCAGCTTGCCACGCTGGCCAAACAGGAAATGAGATTCAAAAGTTCGCGGGCCTTTTCCGGTCTACCTGGCCAGTGTATCTGAGTTGAGAGTGCTGTCCAGAGCGGTCACAATGGAGCACTCTGGGATAGCTCCTGGAGGCCAATACCGTCGAATTGTGTCCACAGTACCCCAAATTCGAGCCGGCAAGGCTGATTTAAGCGCTAATCCACTTGTCAGTGGTGGAGTAAGGAAATCGATTTTAAGAGCCCTTTAAGTCGAAATAAAGGGCTTCATCGTGTGGACGGGTGCAGGTTTACATCGATTTAATGCTGCTAAATTCGACCTAAAGTCCTAGTGTAGACCAGGGCTGAGCTATCTGGTTCACTGGCAGCAAGGCAGGTGTGCCCTGTTTTGTTAATAGCAGCCAGGTGGCAGCCGGAGCACTGGTTTACTTTGCCAGCCCAGTTCCCTTCCCCTGTAAATCTCTGTTCTGACAGTGGGTGCAGGGGATGAAGGGCTGCACATGTGGACACCAACGGGAGCAAAGAGCAATGACCCTCACCCTCCTATGTCACCTTTGCAGTCTAGGAGCTTTCAGATTGCCATCTGCCTGAGCTCGGTTACAATAACACTGTATAGCTTAGCCCACCCTAGCCCACAGTGTGAGCGAGACCCACAAGCAACTATCAAGGTTAACCCTTTCATGTCCAGGGATTCCCTGAATGCAGGAAGGATGGTCGAGTGGTTAGGGTACTGACCTGGGACTTGAGGCCTGGGTTAAATTCCCTGACGTACCACAAAATGTTTGTGTCCTTGGGCAAGTCATTTAATCTCTCTGTGCTTCCATTCCCTATTGGAACAATGAGGGGCTTGGCTGCTACAATAGTGACTTATACCCAAGATAGACGTAGTGTGCCTTTAGCACTAACAGCTAGTGCACTAGCCCACAAAGCCCAGCAGTGAAATGATCTAACAGCCTAAGGCTTTATGGACCCTCCAGTCCCTAGCACCTTAAGGTGCCACGCAGTGCTAAAGCCCACCAATTTAGGGCACAAAGCACTGTCCTGCAACTGGGATTGCCTTAAATTGCTTACTTCTGTTCTACTCCTAACAAAGGTTTGTTCTTTGGCCCTCCCTGTGTAATGGTTCCTCTGGGGACCATCAGATCCAGCAGGTAACTGCTCCTTAGTTGAGTATTATCTTGCACACAGCAGAGTAACAAGCTGTTCTTCTGGGCCATCATCCCCATGCAAAGAAACCACTCCTAGATTAACTCTGTCCACCCTGGAGTAATTGTTCCTAACTGAGTCATCCCTTCCCACTCCCGCCCCCCGCGTAATTGTTCCTAGTAAAGTTCTATCCACTCCTACTTGAGCCATCTCTTTCCCACCCCACTGCATCATTGCTACAAATGAGCCATGTCCCTCCATCTCCGCTCCATCCACAGCTTTCCTTGCAGCCCTGGCTGAATCAGGGCCTGTGACCTTGCCTGGCTTTGAAGAAGCACGAGGGTCCCTGCAGAATGCCTGTTTGGATTCCCGGTGGAAAAACTATGATAGAGATCATGACCCTCCAGCTTAACAGTAGTGGCCCGGGCAGTGGCATTTACAAGTGCTTGCGTAAAGCACATTCACCATTACTAGCCATGCCCTAATAGGAGAGCAGCTTTACCTAGTTAGTCCTGCTATGGCTGAGCTGGAATTAAAACCACTCAGGACTTTGCAGCCTGTAAAAAGGGATGGTAAGTGTGCAATGACAGGGAGATTAATCAGCCCTAGCTCAGCCTGTATTTCCGTAGCAATAATTCCTGGTGAGGAAAGGCAGGAATCATTGGGGAAATTTCCAAGCGCTCAGCAGAGGAGGCGGGGAAAAGGAGAATGAAAATGTCCCTGGATTTGGCTGCCTCCACGTGAGTGCTGCTCAGTCTTGGAACAGATGCAGCCAGATGCTGTAGTGCTGTGTAAGTGGAGAGGAGAGAAAGCAATCAGGGCCTCCCCTGCTTAGCAATCAGGGCCTTCCCCACTAGCCTATATATGCCCACGTCATTCCCACAGAAGTCGGTGGGAGTTTTGCTTGCTTAAACCTGCCAGATTGGGCACTTTGGATGGTGTCTCATCCAGTGGCTGCCCTCACTGGTGAGCGAAATTCACCCCTGCACAGAGGCCTATGAACCACCTAAGTACTTGTGTTGAGAATGAAGGGGTGCTTGAGCCTTGCGCTGCTCCCCTGCATGGTGGGTTTCATCCTACATGTAGCTATGCTGCACGTGGGGACTGGCACCTCCAGGAGCGTCCGCGCTGGCTTTGTCGGGTGAACTGACAGAATGGAACATCTCGGAGCCACGCTGAGCTAGCCTGAGCTAGGCAATCAGAGACCTGCCAACCCTGCGTGTTCCTTGTGTATCCCATCAAGGGAAACAAGGGGAAGGTGCTTCCGAGACTACTGATTAGGTTCTGCCCTTACTCAGGCTGAGTAGTGATGGATAGGTCTGAGCTAACCCCAAGTGAAATCCCTGGAGTAGTTTGACTTGAATGGTGGTAATGTAGGTGGGCAAGGCAGGCAGGTTTGTGCCCCCAACAATTAAATGACTGAAGGGGAGTAAAGAGATGTGTAATGTCCCTTTTATCCTGGCACGCAGAGGGCTGGTCCGGGGCAATTTAGGATACTGACACTAGATGTCTGCTCAGGCCTAATTTTGAAGCCTAGCCCAGACCCGAACGCAAGCCGAGCCTAGCTGACCCGAACCCAACCCACGAGTGTCAAGTCATCTTCAGACCCAACCTGAACCGGACATGTCCCCTAGAACCTGTCAGTGCTGCTGTCTCATCCTAAGGGCTCAGCCTGGTGGGGGGCTTCTCGCTCCCCATGCCCATTGCCCATCTCTGTCGGCATTCTCCTTTTTTTGTTTTGAGAGAGTGCAGCAAAAGGGGGATGGCCAAGAGAAGCAGTACATGCAGCTGCTGCCACTGGGTTGACCCCCTGGGTAGGAGGTGCTCAGAGACCATCTCGGCCTGCGTGGGTCAGGCTCTTTTCAGATCCAACCTGGCCTGAATGTGACACTTATAGTTGGGTCCCGTCCAGTTCAGGATGGGTCTCGAGACTGTAACTGACAGCGTCCCACTCTGTCTGGTTAATGGCCCGTATGTTGGCCTGGCTGGGCATAAGTACAAGCTTTTAAAATTGCACCCAGCCAGCCCAACATACAGGCCAGTCGCCATCCAGCTGGAGAAAACAGGGAAGGAGCTGCTGGATCCGCACTGGAGAGGCGATATGCTGCTGGGGCTGATGGTTTGTAGCAGACCATCCTGGCCGGTGACACAACGAGACCTGAGCTGCCTTCTCCGCTCCCAAACAAGTGGTTCTGGCTGGGTGTGTAGTCCTAGAGGCTGGCATGTGCCATGCTGGGCTAGTCACATTGACAACAGGACTGTGTGGAAAAACTGCAGGGCTGTAGTTCTGCAGACAGCATGTCACCAGGCAGCTGTCAGAGGGCCAGGGATATGTGCAGCTTCTGCTCTCTCCTCTGAGCTCAGACACTGAGAAATGAACTCTTCTTCCTTGCAGGCTCCTGATGGCTCCCACGCCATGTGCGGGAATTGCACAATCTTCAGACTAAGGATGATGCATGTGATTGGCACGTCGACCCCCAGGCTAGTCATGAAAACACTGGTCTCTGCTAACCATGTGGCAAACAGCTGTGGCTCATTCTCCTTGTTGTCCCTGGAGAGGTGCCACTGGTGGATGATCTTATCGGCCAACACACTCCTGCAAGTGAGCCCGTACATCCGTGACTAGTACCCAGGCTACAAAACGCCGCAATTTCAGCTCTCCCTGGGTAACAGGTATGGAAAGTTCTTGGGGGTGGGGTGCGGCTCCTGAGTCTGAGTGGATATTGTACCATGTTGACTCACTGTGGTTGACACAAGATAACAGATCTAAATATATTGTAGATCTAATCGGAAATGGAATGGGCTCAGTGCCCAGCCAGCATCGCTTCTGAGGGTGACTCACTGAACCTGGGAGGTAGGATAACTGGAGCATGACTTTAGAGCAGGGTAGAGAATTTCTCACCACTGGCTAAAATCCTCCAGCTGAGAGGTTCTCAAGCCCTGATCTGTGGAGCAGGCAAGTCACATGGTGCTGGCTCATCATTCTTTCCAGCTGCTAAACTGCATTAAAAGAAACTACAAAACCATTAGCTATTTTCCCATGGAAGCAATCCTGTGGCTGCTGCGTGATGATGGCCAATGGGAGGGGAGGTGGCTCAGAGCTTTTGTGAATGGGAGGGGAGGTAGGTATGAGATGACCTCTCTGAGATGTGATCTATGCTCTGAGTTAGTCAGAGACCCCTCCTCTGGCTCACCCCCCTCCTGGGATAGAAACTGCAGAGCTAGTAAAGATGGAGTTTGTCATTTAAACTTAAGGTGACCAGATGTCCTGATTTTATAGGGACAGTCCCGATATTCGGGGCTTTGTCTTAAATAGGTGCCTATTACCCCCATCCCGATTTTTCTCACTTGCCATCTGGTCACCCTGTTTAAAGTTACCCTTCCAGGTGGCTTGTCAATGACTGACTATGCAAGGCTGTGCTCTGAGGCAGGGGCTGGATTTGCAGTGCGGGAGGAGGTGGGCTTCTCCCGGGAGGGGAGCTGCCTATATTCTGGATGGAATTAAAGCTCTTAGTGTTGGCCTAACTGTGTTCTCCCATTGAAGTCCGTGATCAAATGCACATTCACTACACCAGGAGCAGAGTTAGACGCATGGTGAAAACCCTGCTCTTTGGGCAGGAGGGAGGTAAGATTGCTCCAGACACGGAGCATGTTCAATGGCAGCACTTACAGCTGCTCTAGTCCGCGTGGACTGGGAGAGTGGGGGCATAGAGATGCTGTACCCTCACAGGACCTGGAACTCTGCCAGTAACACAGGCCAGCCTCCCTAGCCCATGCTTCAGGGGCTGTGCTGGGGGTAGGCTCACTCCAGTCTCCAGCTCCCTTGCCCAGGGCAGCTATAATAGTTGATGTAACAGAGTCAGGTAGTGAAACCCACTCCGTCCCTCCTCTTTAACCCCCTTGTGATATGAAAACAAGGGGACCATGAGCTTGTCCCAAGTTAATTTACAGGTATGTTCATCCTGTGAAACTCATGGCCACATGATACTAGCAGATCAAACGGTTTTAAACAGGGAGATGAGATTGTAAGCTACTAATATGGCCTGTTCTTATGCAAGGTGTAAGTGTAATCTTGGAGGCAGAAGGTGATAGTGTGCCGGGGTCAGGAAGGAATTGAGCTAAGTGTCTAAGGTGAGGGTTTCACTTCATACTGAAGCATGCGGTACAGGCTACCACCAGAGTCAAGACCCCAGATGTGAGGGGCTAAGGATCCTATCCTGAAAGGCAAACCCTATGAAGGAAACCTCAGTCTGAATAATAATGTTTTGTCCTTATCCGTTGATCTCAAAGCACTTTAGCAAGGAAGCCAGTTATCATTTTACACGTGGGGAAACTGAGGCACAGAGCACATGCACACAGCAGGTAAGTGGGAGAGCCTGCACTGGAACTCTGCTCTCCTGACTCCTAGCCTGGAGCCCTAGCCATGGGCCTATACTGCCTCCCTTTTACAGTGCTTTGAAAAAAGCCAACTCACAGTGGGATTATTCCCAGCCACATGCTAACTTCATGTCCGGGGCAGGTTACGATGTCAACTCTCAAGCGCAGCCGCAGCTTGGTGTCTTTGCCATAGAATGCAATGAAGAATCGCTCTAACTCCCTTTCCTCATTAAGTCTAGGATGGCTGCTCCTGCTCGTAGTCTTTCCTCTTTCCGTGCTGTAGGGCTCCGCTCACCTTGGGCAAGGTCACTTCTTCAGGGCTTGCCTGTCTGCCTCTGACAGGAGCCATTTATCAGCGGGGTGTATTGGCAGCCTCTTGCAGGTAGATAGCAGTGAAGAGTGCAGAGCTGTTGGCCAAAGAAGGCAGGGAGGGGAAAAAGCCGAGGGCCAGCTCCCTGTGGTACATTTTCTATTCCTAGTGTTTATTTTCAGGCTAAGCAATGGGTCTTCCTCCTCCTGCTCCTTGGGGAGGACTCCCTCATCTATGGCCTAATGTAGTAGATCTTGCTGCCAGGAAGTTTCTGTTTACATTTTCTCTCCTACTTACACTTCTCCCTCTGTTGTAGGTTTTGGAGACGGTATCTCTGTCCTGCCATTCTCTCTAATCACGAGGGGCCAGATCCAAAGCTGGTATCAATCAATTTACACCAGCTGAGGAGCCAGATTAGTGTATGAAAAGCATTCCAGATTTACACCACTGGATCTGGGAGCAGAATTTGGTCCCTTCTTCTTAGCAACTCACAGGTTTTTAATATGGAGATACACCTATCTCATAGAGCTGGAAGGAGCCTTGAAAGGTCATCAAGTCCAGTCTCCTGCCGTCACAGGAGGACCAAGTACCATCCCTTATTTTTGCCCCAGATCCCTAAATGGCCCCCTCAAGGATTGAACTCACAACCCTGGGTTTAGCAGGCCAATGCTCAAACCACTGAGCTATCCCTCCCCCCGACAGTTCCTTGTGTCATGTCACTCCTCCCAACAGGGGACATGGGGCATGAAAATGGTATTTTCAGAGTGGTTTTGCATAAAAAAATCCAGTGTGAGGCGGTCCCTTGCCATGCACCCCAGCAGCTTCGAAACGGGAAGGGCTCACTCAAGCACAGCCAGGAGTTGCCACCACTCGGCTAGTCGATGTGTGTTTATAGCTTCCTTGTGATGAAGGCAGCAGGACAATTACCCTCCTGCCTGGCAGGGCCTGGGGAGAAGTGGGTAGGGAAGCACTAAGGATGGAGGTGTGCAAACGTTTTCGAGGCAGTGACAGGCACATCTACAGTAATAAGTAGCAGTTAGCACGTAAGCAAAGTTTTGCTTGGATTGGTTTTGACAGGACGTCATTAGTCTGATGTATATGTGGCTGAGGAGTATTTATAATGTGCTCTCAATGCAGCCAAATTGCTCTTTAATTTGGTGAAACCAATAAGTTGTTTTTATGAATCCCCATAGCTCAGCATGTGGCATTTTCATACTGCAGGAGCACTGATGATCTTTTCTCTGCAGCTGTGTCTATGCCCTGAAAACTCAGTGAGGAGTGTGCAGGACAGGAGTTTCTCCCTTGTAGTGTGTGTATTCTTAGTGCTTGTGTCTGGTAAGGGGGCTGATCCAAATCAGGGAAGAGATTCCCTTTGACTTCAATGGGCTTTGGATCAAGCCTGGAATTGGTGCTAATGTGGCATGGCTCAGCTCGGGTTTTTACTCTGGGTTTCCATACGTCCTACTAGCAAGCTGTACCACAATCATGGGCACAGAAGGGTCTGATAGAAGCTGTGTCTCCTGCCAGGACTTTCTTGTGGCACCAACAGATTCTGCACAGTTTAAGCATTTGTTTAAAAATGAAAATTGGACCAACACCTTCCAGAGTAGTAACTAGTTTGGGGTGCATCAGTTTTGGGGTGTCCAGCTTGAAACCAAGGGCCTGTTTTTTTTTAGAAAGTGCTGAGCACCTGCAGCTGCCATGGATGGAGTTGTGGGTGTTCAGCATCTCAGCAAATCAGAGCCAAGAGACAGACTTTTCAATTGCTGAAACCTCCCAGCTGGGGCCAGATTTTGCAAGGAGCTCTTCTGAAAATCTGGTCTAGTGGCTAGAGTGCTGATTGGCACCCAGGATACATTGGTTCTGTTCCTGGCTCTGCCATGGATCTGAGTGATCTTGGGCAAGGCGCTGCCCCTCTCTGTGCCTCAGTTTCCCTATCTGTAAAATGGGGATAATGACCTCCTTTGTAAAACACTTTGAAAAGTACTGATGAAAAGTGCAATATAAGAGCATGGTGGTGGTGTTGATTATTCTGGGGGAGGAGGCTCAATCCAGTAAAGCATTTAAACGTGCATTTACGTTCCATTAAAGCCAATGATGCTTGAAGTTAAGCATATGGTTAAGCGCTGTGGTGAATGGAGAGGCATGATGCCTTCATGGGAACTGGGCTTTTTGGGGAATCTGGTCCCAATTTGTGAAGCCAAGCACTTGAAAATGTGGCCCAAGAGTCTAATGTTCAGATCTCCCAAAACATCAGGTTTCTAAAATCTGAGGCCATTATGGAAAGTATCAGCTTTCCTTTCCAGCCCTGCCAGAAGTGGTGGACACCCTTCTCAATGTGACCCAGTGCTGGTCAATTTGAGTCTGGAAACAAATAGAAAGAATTGATCTCAGAGGGATAAATTGACTTCATGCCCCCATTCAGCTCAATGGGTGTTGACTCTTGAAATCTGATGATGATCACATAAGGCCCTGGTCTTCCATGGCTGCAGGGCCAAGCCCTAAATGTCATTGTTAACTCTTTGGTTGCTGGACATCCAGCAATTCTGGACATTTGGCCATACCCACAATGCTATGCTATGTTTTATGGTACTACTGTATCACTTCCCAATCTGACCTTTGGGCCCTATACACCTGTATAAAGACCCTGCTCCTTCCAGAGCGCTGCTATTTATCTGACCCACACCCTGTGGGTGGTATTGATTCCAGAGTAAATGTGAGGTTTCTATCCCTCCTGCCAGCAAAAAAATTAAAAATGGTGCTGTCGTCATCCTGGAGTGAGAGCGAAAGGGGAAGGCTGGAGGATAAGAGGGAAATACAGGAAAAAACCTGCTCAGGGAAGTCAGCTGGATAATCTCACTGAATGCTGACTCGGGCTGGCTGATGCACTCAGAGCAGATGAAATTAGCCTAGCAGGAATTGATGCTATGCAGTACTCTCACCCCACCCTTGGACACATCAGGTTTACTCTGCAGTTTAGTTTACAGTTCCATAAGGAAAGGAGACACTGCAACTGAAAAGAGTGAAGCAGACAGACTCTGCCAGCAGTTTTGGCCAGCAAAGCCATTGCTAAGGATCTAGGGTCAGGGTAGGGTATAACTGAGGGGGACACAATGAATTGAAATGGGAACAAGAGGATAGCTATTAGGAAAATATTTCTACCACTGAAGATCAATTATTAGACCATGGAACAGTCTTCACTGGAAGACATTTCTTGGGCCATTTAAAATTGGGCTGGACAAAGGGAACCATTGTGCATTGACTGAGAGCTGGATTAGCTGATGAGAGGCAGTGTGGTCCAATGGGTAGCCACTGGAGTGGGAGCTGCCAGGAATCCGAGTTCTATGCTTGGCTTTGCCACTGACCTGCTAAGTGACCTAAGACTTCCCTCTCTGTGCTTCTGTTTCCCATTTCATCTGTCTTGTGAGTTAAGCTGTGGGGCAGAGACTCTTCTACCTAGCGCAATGAACCCTCTGGATACAAATAATAAGGTGGGGAGGAATGCTCTCTCTCATTCTTTTTAGAGATATGCCTGAACAAAATCCCTCATCTGATCACTCTCTTCTGGTCTCTAAACTGATTTAGCTACCATCAGTGCTGTAGTGGATAGGAATAGGGTAATGTCCCTTTAAATAGTTACAGGTTTCAGAGTAACAGCCGTGTTAGTCTGTATTCACAAAAAGAAAAGGAGGACTTGTGGCACCTTAGAGACTAACCAATTTATTTGAGCATGAGCTTTCGTGAGCTACAGCTCACTTCATCGGATGCATACCGATGCATTATTTGAGCATGAGCTTTCGTGAGCTACAGCTCACTTCATCGGATGCATACCGATGCATAAACTGCCAGTTTATGCATCGGTATGCATCCGATGAAGTGAGCTGTAGCTCACGAAAGCTCATGCTCAAATAAATTGGTTAGTCTCTAAGGTGCCACAAGTACTCCTTTTTTTTTAAATAGTTAGTGAGGCTTGGAGTATCTCTCACTGTCTTCTACGTGTTAGAAACCTCCAGAATCCTGCCAGAGAAGCAGTGTGTACGTAACCAGCCTGACATGTTTGTGTATAGATAGGTAACATGGGTACTTGGGACCTGGTTGTGCCCTTGGGGTTCCTTCATGTTGTTTTTGTTGTGTAAAGAGCAAAAGATCCAACAGCTGCTCTCAGCAAACTTGGAGCCTTCCCAGACAGCTCCCTGGGCATCTTGGTATGAAGCTACTTTCACCAGGTACCATCTCGATGTCCTCTTTGCCATGAGCTTCCTCCAGCCTGCCCTCATGATCGATTTCTCTTGGCTTTAACCTTCTCTGTGACGAGCAATGCATGCAAGCCCATAAGAATCAAGGGCCAGCACACACACTCCCCTCCTCTGTACTGCAAACCAGTGAGGCAGTGTTTAATTAAGACTTCATTGCCATTTCTCCTGAGCTCTTCAGCACTGATAATTTGCATGTCATAATCCAGCCTGTCTCAGACTGAAATGGCTGGGCAACTAAAATCTTAACAAGGAAACTTCTTCCTGAAACACTCTCTCAGACCTTCAGCTGCAGCAAAGCTTCCAGATCTTGTCGTCCACACACATGTAATAGTGCCACTGATGTCAGTAACACACGCACACAGGCTGCAGCGTCACATACCACATGGCTGGAGCCTTTCCTCTGAAAACCTTCCTTCTGCCTCCCAGCCCTGTATACATGATAACCTGAGGCACCTTCTGACTATTGACAAATAAGCACTAAAATTCAATACATCCATCTCTTTCAAGCTCCCTTGCTGCATGCCTCCAGTCCGGAAAAGCAAGATAAGGATGTTTGTTGGCTTGTGGTAAAGGAACTCATTGAGAACTGAGATGGTATCTAGCCGGGAGGTAATGGAGCACCCACTGTCACTAGGGGAGCTAGGGCATATGTGGTTGCCTATTCACATACTAACTAAACCCACCCCACTTAGTTTTTGAGCAATGCTGTGATCATATGCTCGGAGGGGGGACTTGATTCAGGAGTTGGGTTTCATTGCAGAAGGATTTCTACGTGAAGGGGGAGGTATTAAACTGGCAGAATATGTGCTGAGTATTGCCAGCTCTGAGCATTCAAAAATCAGGAGTGGCTTAGAAATTAGTAGGTTTTACAGAATCTTTGGGTTCTTTATCATTGTCTTTTGGTTTTTGAGCCATGAGGGTAAAATTGGGTCACTGTTTCAAGCTTCTCTCTGTAATCAGGAGGGCTAAAAACTTAATTTTTAAATGGAGAGCTGAGATTCTCACATAATCACTGGATTCCAGATGCTCCCACCTTAAGAAAAGTATCAAATATTGCGAGATTCGCAACAAAACTGCGAGAGTTGGCCACACTGCCATTAACCATATGGTCATAGTGAGTCACAGGCTAATCTGGGATCATCCCAAATTGCACTGAAAATGTAGAAACCAGCATGTCCTCTTGCTTTTTCCAATGTCCTTGCTGATGGATCTGGTGGTAGGAAAGCAGAAAAAAATCCTCCATCCATTCCCATGTTTATGAATCTTAAGCAGTGATAAAGAGAGCAAAGAGGGCTCTTTCTTGCAGCAGTTTGCATTTTGACTGGCTTTTCAAAAGGGTTTTGTTTGTGTCTGTTTTGCAAAGGCGTGTGGGCTGTATTTTACCACAGTGTTCACAGCCAGTAATTACTGGTTAAATCTGGTCAAATGATGGTGTTTAGCTGGACTTGCTTGAGAATGGATAACCTTGTGTATTACTTGCACAGATTAACAGCGGAGGCCAGGATGTGCCATGTATACAATGCTGCTGAGGAGCCTGAATCTGCCCAGCCTGTAGTAAGCCTCTTGGGATGATTTAACCGAGTTTCCTACTTGCTCTTACTGCTTTATTTAGCAAATGCAATGAGTGTTTAACCAGGTAGGATATGTGCCGTGCATGTAAGGGGCTCCGTCAAGATACCATTGTAGTGGATGGCCGAACTCTCATTGACTTCAGAGGAAGTAGGTTCATTCCCAACAGCTGAGCATCCACTAGGAAGTAATGCCCCATAGTCAGTCATGGAGGAAGGTGCACACTGACTTTCAGCTCACCCACCCCCCCTCCACACACACTGTAGTGAAGCTCACTAGAAGGAAAAAACAAATATGCCCATGTCTAACAGCAGGGCTGGATTAAGGCAGGATTAAGGCACCTAGTCACACCACAGCACCCAGGGTCTCACCCCACCTTCTCCCAGGAGTGGCAGGGGTCCCCCCCCCACACAGGGCTAGTGGGGTGCCTTCCCCAAACCCTGCAATGGCAGGAGGGGTCCCCCTCCCCTTGAGAGTAGTGGGGCAACAGCTAGGGTGGATCTGATTGGGAGGGTGGGTCAGGCTCACTGCACTCTTCTCTTCTCTTCTGTCCAATTGAATCCTCTCTTGGGTTGGCACCTCCAGAGCAGTGGATCTTGGTGTTAGTGCCCTCTGCAATACGCTGTGAAGTTCACACATTTCAGAGATATTATTTCAGGCTCTCTGCGGACTCAGGCAGACAATATTGCAGCAGGTGTGCTTGGATCACATTTTCAAGATTTTTCTTTGCAACCACAAGAGCTAGACACTCTTTTAAGAAAAGATGAAATTCTAATGTTACCACCTGGCTCCAGGAGCCACTGGCCTAAAGTGCCTATGCCTTAATCCAGCCCTGGAAGTGGTTAGAGCAGGGGAGTGGGATATAGGACTTGCTAGGTTCTGTTCTCAAGTTCTGACAGTGACTCACTGCATGATCTTCGGCAAGTCATGTCACCAGTCTGTGCATCAGTTTTCCCAGATGTAAAATGAGGCAAATGCTACTTCCTTATCTCACAAGCGTGCAGTGAGCTCTCCTTGACAATTATGTTTCAATGTGCTTTTGAGGTCCTTGGATGGAATGTAAATTATTATTTGTAGTGATGCCTTATGGTAAACTTTAACATGGGATCAGTTTTGAGCAAATCATTCTAACCATGTGTGACCTTGACTAGCCCTGCCAAGCACAGCAGGAAGGTGGTTTCTTGGTGTGTATGGTTTTGTTTTTCACCAGAGAAGTGGATACCCAGAGCTTATGTCTAATGAAACCATAAATAAAGATCCCTTAGAAATGCTACCTCTCATCTCCACTGTAAGTGGTAGGATCATTTGTAAATGCCATAACAAAGAAATTAGTGGACTAGATTCCACAATCAGTTTCACTGGTGTAAATCTGGAGTAAAAGAGCAGAAATTGGCCCTACTTTTTGAATGAGAAGATTAGGTTGAAATTTGCCACAGAGATATTCTTCATTTAGGAAGCAGGCTTCAGATGAAGTTTGTTCCCTCTTTGGGGCAGGGATGGTCTCTTGGCTCTGTGTTTGTATAGAGCCTAGCACAGTAGGGGCCCCCGTGTGCTACAGCAATACAAATAAGAATAACAGCAGCCTTGTAAGGTATTTCCAATACTTTTCAGATGAGGAAGCTCAGCCCTGGTCTAAACTAGGAGTTGAGGTAGAATTTAGCAGCGTTAAATAGATTTAACCCTGCACCCGTCCACACGACTAAGCCTTTTTTTTTTCTACTTAAAGGGCTCTTAAAATTGATTTCCTTACTCCACCCCCAACAAGGGGATTAGCGCTGAAATCGGCCTTGCTGGGTCGAATTTGGGGTACTGTGGATGCAATTAGATGGTATTGGCCTCTGGGAGCTATCCCAGAGTGCTCCATTGTGACTGCTCTGGACAGCACTCTCAACTCAGATGCACTGGCCAGGTAGACAGGAAAAGGCCCACGAACTTTTGAATTTCAATTTCCTGTTTGGCCAGCGTGGCAAGCTGCAGGTGACCATGCAGAGCTCATCAGCAGAGGTGACCATGATGGAGTCCCAGAATCGCAAAAGAGCTCCAGCATGGACCGAACGGGAGGTACGGGATCTGATCGCTGTATGGGGAGAGGAATCCATGCTATCAGAACTCCATTCCAGTTTTCAAAATGCCAAAACCTTTGTCAAAATCTCCCAGGGCATGAAGAACAGAGGCCATAACAGGGACCCGAAGCAGTGCCGCGTGAAACTTAAGGAGCTGAGGCAAGCCTACCAGAAAACCAGAGAGGCGAACGGCCACTCCGGGTCAGAGCGCAAAACGTGCTGCTTCTATGATGAGCTACATGCCATTTTAGGGGGTTCAGCCACCACTACCCCAGCCGTGTTGTTTGACTCCTTCAATGGAGATGGAGGCAACACGGAAGCAGGTTTTGGGGACGAGGAAGATGATGATAGCTCACAGCAAGCAAGCGGAGAAACCGGTTTTCCCGACAGCCAGGAACTGTTTCTCACCCTGGACCTGAAGCCAGTACCCCCCCGAACCCACCCAAGGCTTTCTCCTGGACCCGCCAGGTGGAGAAGGGACCTCTGGTGAGTGTACCTTTTAAAATACTATACCTGGTTTAAAAGCAAGCATGTTTAATGATTAATTTGCCCTGGCATTCGTGGCTCTCCTGGATGTACTCCCAAAGCCTTTGCAAAAGGTTTCTGGGGAGGGCAGCCTTATTCCATCCACCATGGTAGGACACTTTACCACTCCAGGCCAGCAGCACGTACTCAGGAATCGTTGTAGAACAAAGCATTGCAGTGTATGTTTGCTGGCATTCAAACAACATCCGTTCTTTATCTCTCTGTGATATCACTCTCCTGAGGATAACATTCATGGTCGCCTGGTTGAAATAGGGTGCTTTTCCTAAGGGGACATTCAGAGGTGCCCATTCCTGCTGGGCTGTTTGCCTGTGGCTGAACAGAAATGTTCCCCGCTGTTAGCCACGGGGACGGGGGAGGGGCTAGCCACGCGCTGTGGGGAGGCAAAATGCAACCTTGGAATGGAAGCACATGTGCTATGTATGTAATGTTAACAGCAAGGTTTATTGTGAAAGAGTGTACCCATTGCTCTATAAAATGTCTTTTTAAATACCACTGTCCCTTTTTTTTTCTCCACCAGCTGCATGTGTTTCAAGGATCACAGGATCTTCTCCTTCCCAGAGGCTAGCAAAGATTAGAAGGCGAAAAAAACGCACTCGCGATGAAATGTTCTCTGAGCTCATGCTGTCCTCCCACACTGACAGAGCACAGACGAATGCGTGGAGGCAGACATTGTCAGAGTGCAGGAAAGCACAAAATGACCAGGAGGAGAGGTGGTGGGCTGAAGAGAGGGCTGAAGCTCAAATGTGGCGGCAGCGTGATGAGGAGGCAGGATTCAATGCTGAGGCTGCTGGAGGATCAAACTAATATGCTCCAGAGTATGGTTGAGCTGCAGGAAAGGCAGCAGGAGCACAGACCGTCGCTACAGCCCCTGTGTAGTCAACCGCCCTCCTCCCCAAGTTCCATAGCCTCCTCACCCAGATGCCCAAGAACGATTGCCCAAGCAACAGAAGGCTGGCATTCAATAAGTTTTAAACTTTTGAAGTGCTGTGTGGCCTTGTCCTTCCCTCCTCCACCACCCCTCCTGGGCTACCTTGGTAGTCGTCCCCCTATTTGTGTGATGAATTAATAAAGAATGCATGAATGTGAAGCAACAATGACTTTATTGCCTCTGCAAGCGGTGATCGAAGGGAGGAGGGGAGGGCGGTTAGCTTACAGGGAAGTAGAATGAACCAAGGGGCAGGGGGGTTTCATCAAGGATAAACAAACAGAACTTTCACACCGTAGCCTGGCCAGTCACGAAACTGGTTTTCAGAGCTTCTCTGATGCACAACATGCCCTCCTGTGCTCTTCTAACCGCCCTGGTGTTTGGCTGTGCGTAACCAGCAGCCAGATGATTTGCTTCAACCTCCCACCTCACCATAAACGTTTTCCCCCTTACTCTCACAGATATTGTGGAGCTCACAGCAAGCAGTAATAACAGTGGGAATATTGGTTTCACTGAGGTCTAACCGAGTCAGTAAACTGCGCCAGCACGCTTTTAAACATCCAAATGCACATTCTACCACCATTCTGCACTTGCTCAGCCTGTAGTTGAACAGCTCCTGACTACTGTCCAGGCTGCCTGTGTACGGCTTCATGAGCCGTGGCATTAAGGGGTAGGTTGGGTCCCCAAGGATAACTATAGACATTTCAACATCCCCAACAGTTATTTTCTGGTCTGGGAATAAAGTCCCTTCCTGCAGCTTTTGAAACAGACCAGAGTTCCTGAAGATGCGAGCGTCATGTACCTTTCCCGGCCATCCCAGGTTGATGTTAGTGAAACATCCCTTGTGATCCACAAGTGCTTGCAGCACTATTGAAAAGTACCCCTTGCGGTTTATGTACTCGCTGGCTTAGTGCTCCGGTGCCAAGATAGGGATATGGGTTCCGTCTATGGCCCCACCACAGTTAGGGAATCCCATTGCAGCAAAGCCATCCACTATGACCTGCAGTTTTCCCAGGGTCACTACCCTTGATATAAGCAGATCTTTGATTGCGTTGGCTACTTGCATCACAGCAGCCCCCACAGTAGATTTGCCCACTCCAAGTTGATTCCCGACTGACCGGTAGCTGTCTGGTGTTGCAAGCTTCCACAGGGCTATTGTCACTCGCTTCTCAACTGTGAGGGTTGCTCTCATCTTGGTGTTCTTGTGCGTCAGGGCAGGGGAAAGCAAGTCACAAAGTTCCATGAAAGTGCCCTTACGCATGTGAAAGTTTCGCAGCCACTGGGAATTGTCCCAGACCCGCAACACTATGCGGTTCCACAAATCTGTGCTTGTTTCCCGGGCCCAGAATCGGTGTTCCACTGCATGAGCCTGCCCCATTAGCACCATGATGCCCGCATTGCCAGGGCCCGTGCTTTGAGAAGTCTGTGTCCATGTCCTCATCGCTCTGGTCACCGCGCTGACATCGCCTACTCGCCTGGTTTCGCTTTGCCAGGTTCTGGTGCTGCATATACTGCTGGATAATGCGTGTGGTGTTTAATGTGCTCCTAATTGCCAAAGTGATCTGAGTGGGCTCTATGCTTGCTGTGGCATGGCGTCTGCACAGAAAAAAGGCGCGGAACGATTGTCTGCCTTTGCCCTGACAGAGGGAGGGGCAACTGACAACATGGCTTACAGGGTTGGCTTACAGGGAATTAAAATCAACAAAGGGGGTGGCTTTGTGAGAAACTGAGTGGCCCCCTCAAGGATAGAACTCAAAACTGGGTTTAGCAGGCTGTTGATTTCACAGAGGGAGGGAGGAGAAAATGAATACAAAACAAATCTGGTCTATTTCTTGTTTTGAGCCACTTCATCTATCTTTATACATCTTGCTGGCAGCGGACTGTGCAGTACGACCGCTAGCCATAGTCATCTCCCTAAGGTACAGAGATGTTAAGAGACTTGTCCAAGATCACAGACTGAGCCAGTGGCAGAGGCTTTGATTTGGGATTTAACCACATATACTTTCCATCTCCGTTCAGGATAACACTTCACTTCAACGTTAAGCATGTGCTGAATTGCTGTCCTGAATCAGTGCCAGAGTTGGAGAGATGACTGACTCCCAGTCCTCTGCTTACTAGAGGACCTCTTTGCTTTGGATGTCAGCACATCGATCAATGCCTTGATCTGAAATTAGTTGCTGAACCTTGTTTTTGCTTAGTGTCACTCTGAGGAGCAACACAAGTTGCTGACCTGCAAGACTGTGTGTAGTGAGCTGGTGCTGTAATTGCCAACAATATACAGTTGTACATTAGGGTTGATGTACTTACTTGGCCATCATAGGGTTACAGCTTTGATGTTAATTTTGCTTTGGTCAATTTCATCTTCTCAAAGGGATAAAGGTCCCCCTCCCCCACTCTTCCCAGGATAGGATCTCTCAGTGCAATAGCAGCAGGGAGGGTCTGTGCTGAGAGTCTCTCTTCCTTTCACTGTAGAGTTGTCAGGCTGCTGAAGACCGCTCTGTAATATTTAAATGATCATGTATCTTCCTCCCTTTCATTAGGAAGGGAACATTCACCCCTCTCAGTAAAGAGGGAACGTCCGTGCAGTACGGTAGCAGTGAATCATGCTGCTGGAGCTAGGGGTCAAATAATGTTACTTTCCAGGCATTAGACAGACGGTGGGAATTAAAAGCTTTACCTGGAAACTGGTTCTCTATCCCCAAGCCTGCTTTTGTCTCCCGGCCCAATTAATACCTCTCACTATTTTTGTGTCGTCTCTACCTATTGTATTGTTGGCTTGTCAGCATGTGTGTAGGTCAGGTCTGCTACCTGATTATGTAGCCAGCCTAATCCACACTCAAAGAAGCACATGGCAAGTCTGGTTGAGTACAGTACTCCAGTATAATCCTGTATGCTGTGGCCTGGAGATTCCAGCCTGTGTAAGTGTGGGCAAGGGAGTGAAATGCTAGGGCATGAGTTGGTTGATAGGAAGAGTTTAATGTAAATAATCTTATACTTTAGTTTCCAGGTCATAAGGTCTGATCCTAAGCACATTAAGATCAATGAAAAGACTCCTATTGACTTCAACAGGCTTTGGATCAGTCCCACAGACTATAAAGCTATTAGGTTATCTAGGCAGTTTCCAGCAAGAGATTTTTCTAATACTCTGTCCAGCCCACTTCTAAAGGCCCCCAGGACAGGGCTCCCATCTCTTCCTTCTGGAAGATAATCCCATAATTTAGTAGAGCTGGGACTAGTTAACCTAAACTTCCCTTTTCTAAATTTGATCCCACTCCTACTTCCACCCTCTTTGTAGAACCGTATCCTGACCTTGGTGCTGTTCATACCCTTCCAATCATGGTGGGTAGTGACAGTCCTATCATGCCTTAGGGCCTGATGCTAACAACCTCCTCTGAGTTTCTGAGCACCTGCTGCTGCTCCTGGGAACTTGGGAGTCCCCCATTTAGCCCCTGATCCTGGCTTTGCCAAGTTGGTTAGATTTCCAAGAATCATAAATTTACTACTCTAGGTTACATGGAGATACAGGATGGCCTCCTGGTTAAGGTTAAATCAGGTTGGGCCAGTCATTCACCTCTGTGTGTCTGTTCCCCATTTGTAAAATCCTCCCTTTCTTGTCTATTTGGAAGGTAAGCTCTGTGACGAATCACTGAGAATAAGGGGGCATTAGTAATACAAATAATGATTATTTGGGCTATATATATAATGAATGAGAGAATAGCTGCATTTTCTGGACATCAGGCCTAATTCTGTCTGAAGTCCAAAAGCAGCCCCTATGCTGCACCCAGAAATGGGCACTGGATAAATGAATACATACTGCCAGAACCAAGCCTAGAAGCAACTACCCTTCCTGCTGTTTGTAATGTTCATGTAGTTTGACCTTGTCTGTTTGGCCCCTAACCATAGGGTCGCTCAGTCTAAATCCCCTAAACACAAAGTATATATCTGAGGCTTCCATGTGGACAGTGACCAAAATGAAAATATTCTGAGTCTCATAGCAGTGCAGAAACAGCAGTTCCAGCCCAGGCTGTTGGGTAGGGACCAAAGGGCAGCACTAATTTCTTTACCCTGAAACCACAAACCATCTCTGTGCAGCAAGCCAGAACAGCCTTGAAGAGGAAACCCACCCCAGAGAGCAGGACATGGGAGTAAGGAGAGGATCGCCTGTTTTCATGTTCTGATATTCATCCCCAAAGCATCAGCTAGGTGGGAACAAGGGCAAGTTTGGTTGTTGCAGGCGAGGAATATGCTCAAACGTGTAGCAGGTCAATTAGGCTTAGTGGGCGTGGTGTTTGCCCTGTGACTCCAGGACACTCATGAACGCTTCTCAACAGCTGCCTGAAAGCTGAATTGTTCATTAGGCAAAAAGGTCGAGTCGTTTCACTAGGTTTCCTGGGCACTTACCCTGCAAAGCTTCTCTGAAGGCGCGTATAGGAGCCCAAAAGGCCATTAGTGATCCCAGCCCAGGACCGGGAGCTGAGTGCTTGGCCTGCCTGGACCACACTCCCTCTGGGGCTTTGGGGGCAAAAAAGGGCTTCTCTGTCTCAGCTTCCCTGCCTGGACACTTGGGCTGATCGGCGGTTTCTCTGCAAGGAAACCTAGTTTCCCTTCGGGCCTCCCTACCTTGCCCAGGTGCTGGGGGGACGCTCAGGGCAGGCAGGGGGCAAGAGGAGCGCGAAGGGTTCTTGCTCCCTGCTGCGGTGCGCTGCCCAAGACCCACTCCGGAGCGGGGCTCCGTGTGAACGCTCCCCCTAGTGCGGGGCGAACGCTCCCCCCGTTGGGCGCTGCAGCCCACCTGGGCCGAAGTCCCCCTGCGTCTTCACAGCCCCGGCGCGCCGCGGAGCCGGCTCAGCCCCGCTCCCCCGGGCTGCAGGGGAAGGCGAGGCAGGACTGCTCCAGCCCGGGCACCGGCGGGCGGGCGGCCCCCCACCGGAGGAAGCCGCGAGCTCCGCTCCGCGGGGGAAGGGGCGAACCTCGCCCCCGCGCGGAGGCTGGCGCGTGGCTGCCCGCGTGGGGCAGGGGGGCGGGAGCCGGTGCCCTGCCCCTGGGGGGCGGGGCGCGAGCGGCCCCGCCCGGGCACGGTGATGGGGGGGCCCCGAGCCGCACACCTGCCCCGGCCGCATTCCGGTGCAGCGCTTGGCGGCGAGCCGGTGACATCACCCGCGTGCCGCCCCCCCCCGTTCGCCGCCCCCCCCCCCCAGCCGCCTCGGAGCCGCGGCCCCTTCTCCCCCCGCGCGCGCGGGCGGCGCGGGCACTGTCTGCCAGGGCGGCCGGCGGCAGCGGCGGTGCGCGGCGAGGCTGGCAGGGGCGAGAGCGCCCGCCCGCGCTGCCCCCGGGAGCCCGCCCGCCCGCCTCTCCTCTCCTCAGCCGCCGCCGCCGCCGCCGGGGGGGCGCGTCCCGCCCGCAGCCGCCTGCATGACACTCCGCAAGGGGGAGAGAGCGACCATCAGCATCCAGGAGCACATGGCCATCGACGTCTGCCCCGGCCCCATCAAGCCCATCAAGCAGATCTCCGACTACTTCCCCCGCTTCCCGCGCGGCCTGCCCGCCGCCGCCAGCCGCCCGCCCCTCAGCCCCGCCGAGCCGCCCCGCGACGAGGACGAGGACGTGGACCGGCTCTTCGGGGCGTACGGCGCCAGCGGCCCCGCCGAGCAGCCGGCCCCGCGCCCGGCCGAGGAGGAGGCGGCCGACGCCGAGGGCTACGAGTCCGACGACTGCAGTAAGTTGCCAAGTCCCCCCCGGTCCCTGGCCGGAGCTCCCCGCCCCACGGCCCGGGTCTCAGTGCCCGCCCGCGGCGCTCCCCGGCCGGCCGGGCCCTGGGCTCGAAGCTCGCCTGGAGAGCCCCCCCCCCCCCCCCGGCAGCGCATGTAGGGCTGGAGGAGGGACCGCGGCTCCGGTGCCCTGGTCCCCGGCTGCAAAGAGCCACCAGTTGCCGCGGCTCTGCCTGGTCGGGGCGGGGGCTCCGCGGCTCAGCTCGCTGGGGGGTGTCGGGCTCTCCAGGCTCGCGGACCGGGGCTCTTTAAGGGGCCGCTGCCCAGCAAGTCTCCGGGCAACCCCTCTCGGGCAACTCCGGAGCGGGAGCCGCACGGGCGGAGCATGTTAAGTGTTTCCCTTGCGGAAGGCACCGCTTTGTTACATGCGGGTGTTTGCGGCTAGATTTAACCCCTCCCCACCCGCAATGTCCTTCCCGCCCGGTGTTAGAGCCGTGGATGTCTGGCTGCGTTGAACAGGGTGGCTGGATCAGCAGCTGCCTGTAGTTAATGAAGAGGGGCCCGATCCTGTCAGGCGTTGACGCCTATGGGAGTTGAGGGTGCTTGGCTCCTTTCAGGCTCAAAGTTTGAAACAAGGAGATGACTAGGGAAGGAGACCAGTTAAGAGCCGACATTGCCCGGAGGTGCTGAGCCTCACTTGGAGGAAAGGACGACCCCCCCAGGAAGCTACAGATGCTCTTTAGGGTCCTGCATTGAGAAGGGTGTAGTCTTCTCTTTGAGAAATGTCATAGCCGTCTATTGTTGCTTCTATGCTTCCTTGCCAATAGCTAGCTAAACTCAGGCTGCAGACGTGAGCCAGATCCTGATCACCCTGGAGTAACTCCCTTAAAGTCACTGTAGTTACCCTGGAAATTGTACAGCGACCTCTGAGATCAGAATCTGCCTAGTATGAATCCAGTGGTCCAAACTGCTGGCAAAGTGGCAGAATTTGGCCTTTGGTGACTCTGAGCAAGTGTGAACCCCAAACTACTCTTTTCTGTGTTCATGGCCTTATAACCCGGGTTTGGTGGCACATGCCCTCTGCTTGGGAGCTGTCTTGCTGAACCATTCTGGTCTGCAAGTGATGAAAGTGCAATATTAAGCTGAACTCCCAGCCAAACTGTTAATAACAACTTTAGCCAGATTTGGGTTATTTGCTACTGTAATTATTGGATCATCTTTGTTCATCCTGACAATAGAAATTGGAGCATTTAGTGGTGGGGGCAGAGATGCATGCAGAAGCAAAGTGCTAAGGGGCTCTGCATCTCTTTTCTTGGCTACTGGAAGATCAGCTGCTAGGATTTCAGGATGTTCGGCTTTGGGCTCTAAAACCCACTTCCCACGCCCCACTAAGTAGTCATTTGGAAGGACTAAGGGCATCCTGGTCCTTCTCATTGACACCATGGAATCAATTAAACTGGTTTCCAGTGGGCCAGCTGGTGTTTGTCTTGTTGCAGCTAAAGTTAAAAATATGTTTCTTACAGTATAACAGGTGGCAGCAAAACTGCTGATGCTGGTTTGCCAGATGTGGTTATTTTTCCACTAGTAAAGATGCAAGAACTAATAAGCTCTTCCTGCTGGTGACAGAGCAGTTAATGCTTGGTGGTTATTTGTATGACAGCAGCACCTAACCGTCCCAACCGAGTTCGGGGCCGCATTGTGCTAGTCACTCTACATACACATAGTAAGGAACAGCTCCTCCTCCTCCGAGTTTACAATCTAAATAGAAAAGACAGGTGAAGGAAGGATTATTATCCCTATTTTAGGGATTGGAAACTGAGGCACAGTGAGGTTGAGGGACTGGCCCGAGGTTGAGGGACTGGCCCAAGGTCCCACAGGAAGTCAGTGTCAGAGCTGGGATTTGGACACAGATCTCCTAGGTCTAAGTCCAGTACGTTAACCTCACATCTTCACTGACTGATGCATGAATCTGGAATGCCCTTGAACACCTAGATTAATGTCTTGGCATAGAAATAACAGTGATGATTTAGAAGCATTGGTGCCTTTACTCCTGGAGCAGTAAGTGCTGTGAGCAAAGTGTCTGTGCAAGATACAATACAGGGACCTTCTGGGGTTCCAAAGGTCAGAACACTTCCTAGCTGATTGGACTCTCTACAGGCTTTTCCAGAGAAATAACATTACTACTGAGACAGCATCTCGCCAAGGCCTGGATGATCTGAGTGAAGAGACGTCAGGCATCATCTGCTCAGCCCAGAGGAGCAAGGTCACTGCCCCACATGGGCCTCAGTGTCAAAAGCTTCCCTCCTGGCTTGTGAGATTCCTTGCTGACCATGACAAAGCAATGCTAGTGAGGCATCAGGTAGATACAGGCTGCTGATCACATCTTGCACTCAGCCTCTCTTGTTGAAATGCAAGTCTTGCCCTGCAGGAATGCTGCAGGAACTCAGGGAAACGTCTATTACTAGATATTATCTCCCACAGAGAGGATTCACAGAGCTCTCCCTATGGCTGCACTTCTCACCTAGCTCCAAGGAGACACTCCCAGTGATGGGTAACAGCATTCAGCCTTCCCTGGGGATGAACTGTGGGTATTGGCACAGCCTGGAGGGGAAGGATGATGCTGTGGATAAAGTCTGGTCAGGTGATGTGGCTCCAATTCTTGGCTTGGCCAGTGATTCACTGTGTGATTTTAGGCAAGTCACTTCACCAATCCGTGCCTCAGTTTCCCTACCTGTAAAATGGGAATAATGAAATTTACCCACCCTTCAGGGGGTAGTAACTCCCTTCTGTTTGGAAGGCCCTTTGGGATTATCAGGCAGCCTTGTTCTGGAGAAGCCCAGAGTCTCCTTTCCAGCTCGGTTTACTTCTCTAGCCTGATGTTATTTCATCACCACCTTTCTTTTTTGCTCTTTTCAGTTTGACCGTTCTCCTTTGACACGGGTATTTCCCAACCCTGCCCCCCAATAGTTCCAGAGGTAGCAGGAGGGGGATTGGAGATGGCAGGAGGTGGCCAAGTGGACCAGCAAGCTGCGGCCCCCCACTGAGATCACTGTTGAAGAATCAGTTCAGACAGAAGAGAGAAATGGAAGAGACCTGTTCAGCCTTCTGGCCTGCCCCCCTACCCTGCCACCCATATAGGAATGTCTCCAGTGTGACCATAGAAAGAGACATTCTAGAAGGACCTGCCAGGTCCCCTCTGGTCCATTCTCTGGACAGTATGGGTTTGCTCCTTACAGTGGAGGTTCCAGCCCTCAGTCCAATCCCATTTTAAAACGCCATCAGTAATCTACTCTAACCTATCTCCTAGACACCCCCTTCAAACCATCTGCTTCTCTAGCAAGCAACTCCCTCCTTCCAGAGGAGTGCATCCCTCAGGCAAACTCTTACTGAGGTTGGGGGAGTTTTTTGGCTGAGCAAGAAGGGAAGAAAGACTGAGTAAGGACTCCACCGGGGTTTCAGCCCAGGAGGCAGAAGCCTTCAGTTACATCTTGTTTCCTTCTTAGAGATTCTTCTAAATTTCCAAAGGCTTAGAGAATGCAGGGAGAAAATCCGCTGTCTGCATCATTGCTTTTAAGAGCAGAACTGTGTGTTTAATTCTGGTGCTTTGCTAAATCAAAATCATAAGGAGCAAAGAGGAACGAGGATTCCTTCAAGGGAGTGATCCAGACACAAGGCTTAGGGGTGCAGAGAGAAACCACTGGGACTGGAATTTCCAGCTGCCGGAGATGGTGCATACCGGACGGGACCTGCTGCACTGGGTCTTCTCCACCAGGAGAGAGGGGCCCAATGCTCAGCCTGGGCTTTGCCCTGACTGGCAGAAAGCAAGGAGGAATAGACCAGGGAGAGAGCCCCCAGAGGAGGGAGCAGACGCAGATTGCAGTGAAGGGGAATAGAACAGTGGCCTGGTTACAGCAGCTCTTCAGGGAGCTGTGGAAGATTTCGGAGGAGCTGAGGAAAACAACTCTAGTCCCCACAGACCAGCGAAGGAGAGGCAATAATCAGCCTGTTGAATGCCGGCTGTGAGAGCTGCAGTGAGCGAGCAGGCTTGGAGGGGCCCAGTGGAGCAGATAATGAGGGGGAAATGTCAGGAAGGCTCCGGGAGAGATGGGAGTAGTGTGGAGCCAGCCCTTACCATCACATACACAATGGACATGCTTGTCAGGGCAGGGGGCACTTGCAAGGTCCTTTATCATACTATAACGACACTTGGTCCTTCTGCAATACCAGTTATCCCTGGATCACCAAGTACTTTGCGAACTGGGGTGAAAGAAGCCTCACAAACCACTGACAGGCAAGTGGGCATGATCCCTGGCTTACAGATGGGGATGCTGAGAAATAGAGAAGGGAACAGCAAAGCCCAGACCATGTCTCCTGCCCCCTTGCCCTGTATTCTGGCCACAGGGAAAGGCTGATGCAAAGGCAGGAGAAGCCAGTGAAGTAGCTGTGACTGAGGAATAAAATCCCTGATGGATCAAAGGGGTGAAGCTAGAAAGTTAAGGAGAAATCTCTCCCAATGGGGTAGTTCGTGGCACACCAGGCAAGCTGGAGGGAGGAATAGCACTAGACAATTATACTCTGAGGGCCACAGAATTATTATTATTTATTATTAATTGCATTATTATAGCTTGTAGGAGCCCCAGTCATGGACGGACCATGACCCCATTTTGCAATGCTAGGGGCTGTACAAACACAGAACACACAGACAGTCTCTGCCCCAGGCAGCTTACAATCTAAGTATAAGACAAGAGATGGAAACAGACAGGGAAGCAAAGGAAAACATTGAGACAACGTTGGTCAGCATGCTCAGCAGTGGTCTCAGCACACCAACAGCCTAACATTGTCAAGAAGTGTGCTTTAAGCCTCAAGTGCAAATGCTGATTGTCATCAGTGGCCCTTGCAATGTCTGTCAGCCTAGGGGTGGAAGGGAGCCCTGAACTAGGACTCAGACAAGATTCTTTGGTTTTATCACTGCTCTGAGTTTCCCTGAGACCTTGGATAAGCCACTCCCCCTCCCTGTGCCTAAAGTGTTTTGTAGAGATAATGACACTTCCCAGGTGAGCTTGTGCATGTTTAGGAGGTGCGGTGTCCATCTCTCTCTGTGGGGTCTCAGTGCCAATGGAACATGCTGGATTTTTATTCCTGTACTCAGGTTGCTTGCTATACATGATTCAAAATCTGGCTGAGACTTGGAGAAGTACTACCCTTTGTTCCATTGAGTTTGTTTTCATCAGATGGTTTTAATTGTTCATAATTGAGCTGCTAATGAGGTGTCAAAGCACTTATACCAATTGAGGAGAAGAGAGCGTTAGGGGGTAGTGACTGGAGGGGAGAAAAAAAAGCAAACACCCAAAAAATCACAGTTTGGGGCATTTTATCGGATCAGAAGTAATTGTAACATAATGTCTTTTTGACAGTGGGGAAGGAACTCACTATAGATTTATTGGAAGATCATAGTTCTCTCATCTACTTCCCAGTAGCCTGCAACCTTCCAGTGAAACAAGTCTGTGTATTGCACCCATTACCGTGGTGTCTGGGCACCAACATAAGCACAGAAAGCAAAATAGATTGAAAAACTGTCTTCTATGGTGTTTCCTTTATAATACACTGCAAAGAGTGCATGTGCATGGATTTTATTATCAGTTATTAATTATTGCTATAGTATTTGCTGTTCTTAGGGAAATTATGCCAGATCATCCTCAGGGCTGCATTCACATTGTTACAGCTGTTGCTCATGTTTCCTTTTGCTGCACAATCAGCTCGCTAGTCCAGAGTAATTGGTTATTCCCAGACGGTCTGTCAAACACTAATGATATCTTTGTTTACATATAAAGTAAGCCAATCTTAGCAGCATGGCGTCGTGTTTGGGGCATAGGGCTGGGAGCCAGGGAAACTGGGTTCTGTTTGTGACACCATCACTGACTGTCTGTGAATTTTGGCAAGTCCCTTATCCTCTGCTGCAGTTCCCCACCTGTAAAACAAGCATGATAATACCTATCTACTTTAGTAAAGTGCTTTGGGATCCTCTGATGAAAAGTGCCATATGAATGCAATATAGGTAGGCATTATAGGAACACTGTAACTCTCAGAATTGTTAAGGCAGGAGTCACTGGAGGGCACTGTTACACATACTTCAATAATTCTTTTTCACAGTGTGTGAGTGAGCTTTTAGTTCTTGAAGAAGTGCTGCGTCGTTGTTCGTGATACGCTGGTCTTTGCCAGAGAGAAGCTGTGGCAGATACCGCAGAGTTTGCTCAGTACTTTATTTTTGAAGGCAGTTCTTGCAACGAGGTAGTTTCTTGGGAACATGGGCATTGGCAGGTGGGTTGAGATTTCTGAAAGAGGAGACTGCTGATGCTACTTGTGCCTGCCTCTGTCTCATGGTGGGTGTGTATGTGTAATCGAAGGAAATTACATTTAGAATATACCCAAACTCCTCCGACAGGAAGCTGACCTGCAAGGACCTGCAGAAGAATTTTGCTTCCACGCAGCTCAGCCATGATAGTGTTATAAATATCAGCTGTAGAAAATATTATTTCTAGCCCAGATCGCAGGCCTATCCTGATGTATTGCATCTTGTGACATCTGCTACAAGTGATTCACTGAGAGAGGTTTCTTAGGAAGACACTTATTTTGGGTGAAGAAAATCATTAAGCAGCCAAAGTCATAATGAAGATATTAACTACCAGCTGTTTAAAGGTGGTGATAAGAACAAAAGTAGCAAGGGATGCAGAATCTACAGATGACATGGCAATGTTAGCAGACAACACAGAGTTGCTAACAAAGATGCTGAGAATAAGCAAGGGGGAGAGAAAACAGTTTGGAAATTATCAGGATATTTACATCCTCAAAGCAGCTCCTTAGCATATGTTGCTGCTGCTATTAATAACCTTTCATTTGTCTTTGCGATCCAGATTATGCAAAAAGAATATTTTTACTACACAAATTGCCATTGATTTCAACAGGTGTCTGGATAATATTATAGTAATTTTATTGACACTGTATCAAGTCCAACTTGCCAGCAGCTCATAAAGGCAATGGAAGTGTTTTATACACATAAGTGAGATGTTAAATCCAAGGTTTAAGTGCATTAAAGAGCTTGTGACCCTTTTTGCAAGTAGAGAGGTGTTAAACCTAGGGGGTTGGCCAGCTTCCAGCTTGAGTAATGAACCAATCAGACCTGGAAGTCCCCTTGCAGTTTCACTTGAGATATTTTACTGATTGAAAGGCATTTATATGGGATAAATATATATCTTCTTTACTACTTACCCTGAGACATAGTGCAGTGTTGCTGCATATTGGTGAAAAGCTGCCATGTTCCACACTAAGTGGTGGCTGCATTTCAGTGGTGGGGAATGTGATCTGTGTACATGTATAATGACAGGGTTCAGAGTAGCAGCCGCGTTAGTCTGTATGCGCAAAAAGAAGAGGAGGACGTGTGGCACCTCAGAGACTAACCCATTTATTTGAGCATGAGCTTTCGTGAGCTACAGCTCACCTCCTCGGATGCCTTGTGGCACCTTAGAGACTAACAAACAGCTCACGAAAGCTCATGCTCAAATAAATGTGTTAGTCTCTGAGGTGCCACACGTCCCTCCTTTTCTTTTTGTGTACACGTAGTTCACCAAGAGCTCCGGTACCCTTTGGGCTCAGAGCTTTTCTTTGGGAGTAGGGCATTGTTCCTTTCTGAGGTGTGTTTGCTGCAGTTTTCAGGGGGCACTTGTTGGCACTGTAGCTACTGTGAGAAGCGTTCAACAAAACAGCTCAGCGGTGAATGGATTTTGTCTAAGCTAATCAGACTCTTTCCTGGTAGAGAACTGTTAGGGTGGGACCAGGCTGGAATTCCCATCTATCTGAGGTGCTTATTTGGCCCCCATTATCTTTGTGTCTGAGCACCTCACAATCTTTAATTCATTTCTCCTTACAACACCCCATAAGGTAGGGCAGTATTATTATCTCCAGTGTATGGAAGGGAACTGAGGCAGAGAGAGACTTGAGCCTGGTCCACACCTAAAACTTAGGTTGACCTAGCAATATCAGTCAGGGCTGTGGAAAAAATTACACCCTTTGTGATGTAGTTAAGTCAACCTAAACTGCACTGTAGATGCAGGTAGGTTGTTGAAAGAATTATTCCGTCAGCCTAGTTACCCCCTCTCAGAGGAGAAAAACCCCTTCTGTTGACATAGACATACCCTTGCCAGAGGTCGCTCAGGAAGTTTGTGGTGGGCAAGGACTTGAACCTCCTAAGTCATAGGCTAGTGCTTTAATCACTAGACTGTTCTTCCTCTCTACATACCAGCTATGTCTTCTGTCCTGACATGTCCCCAGCTGTGAGCCAAACTCAGCCCCCAGAGAAACCAGGTGCTATTACCATGTAAGACTGTCTCCACTTACACCAGGGTTGAATTTGCCCCAGGACATCTTCTGTGTGAGCTAAGGGTGGCATCTAGGAAAGCTTGATGTTATCTGCCTCCACAAAGCGGCAGGGGTCGGGGATCAATCTAGCTTGTGTTCTGTCTCCCCAATTCCCAATCCTCCTCCTGAGACCCCAGGAGGGGAGACTCAGGTAGGATCTCCGGGGGCAGTCTGCACACAGTGCTCATGTCTGTCCAGGTGTCCATCTTCGTCCTCCTGGCTGCAGTGAAGATCTGAGCACAGGCCTGCCACAGAAAGGAACCATTTTGCCAGTAGCCTCAAGCAGTTCAGGCTAATGAGTGGACCATGTGGAATCATCTTAATAATAGGCCTAATTTTGAGTGGGCTGGCTCTTCCCACCCCCTGCAGTGTGCCATTTGTTAACCTTTTCATCCCATCTCCTTCAGCGGAGGCTGTGTAGGAGATCAACACTCCAGACAAGCTCCTTTCCAAGGCAATTGCTAGTAGCAAAATAGGCAGCCATGGATCAGAAGGGATTCTGTAACCAAACTTGCTGACTGGAGATAATCATCTCCCAAGCCATGGATTTTACTCCCATTGGCCATGAGCCAAAGCAGAGTGGATAAAAATCAATGATTTAAAAAAAAATCGAATTTTTTATTTAAATCGGATTTTTTTGGTTAAAATGCTTTTTGAGGAAAAAACCGATCTAAAGATAGTTTTAATTAAGGTAAATTGTAGCTCAAAGATATCTCATCGTGGAATAGGGATTATAAATTCTAATTCTATAGTATGAGACAATATATTCGTGTGATGTTTAAGAAAAGCTTTGTAAATGAGTTCCAATAGTTCATGGATTAGGGACCCAATCTTATGGGGTTCCAGGGGCTTCTGTATAGTTTATTAAGGTTAATCTTTCTATCTACCCAATGGAACTCAGTGCTAAGTCTAGAAGATACCATCAGAGATGCTTAATTTTGCAGTTCTCAAACTGTGGGGTTGTGTCTCCAGAGATAACATGCTTGTTAACAGCAAAAATGTTTTAAAATAAATAAATAAATATATAGAGGTGAGAAAGAATAGACCACAACCTCAAATTGTCCCTCTGCAAATTTGTGTACACAGAGTCCATCCCTTACCTCGCTCTAAAAGGGCAAAGTTTCAAAAAGTTCAATGAATAGAAGATTGTTGGGGGAGGAATAGATCTGGACAAGGAGAAGAAGTCTGGAGATAAATGTGAGACGGGAGGGACAGGCAGTAGAAACAAAAGTGAAACTGTTTGAGCAGCATATTCCAGAAGTCTTGAGGTCTTTCTGAGTGTAGCCTTCATTGATTTGAGATCTACAATACCATTCTCTCACTAGACACCAGTTTGGGTCTCATCTATCTCTGAGTTGTGAAGAATATGTATTAAGGTTATAACAATCAACGAGAATGCACTTTTATGTAGAAATCCATAATTAAATAGTCTTCCTGACTAGTGATTTAAATCATGATTTAAATCAAATCCACCCTGAGCCAAAGCCTACTGGAGTCAATGGAAGATTCTTGCCAACTTCAAGAAGCTTTCAAGCAGGCCCAGGTAATGCAGCTTCCTCCTTTCCCCCTTCTCAGCTTTTTGCACGTGCTCCTGGGCACAGCATCTTCGTTAAGCATGCCTGCAGCGATGGCATGGGTGATCATTAAGGATAGTGCTGTATTTTATTAGTCCACCGAAAATAGCTATTAAATTGCATCTGTGTACAGTGAGACCACTACTGCGCTGCCAGCAAGAGACTTCCCAAGGATATGGTCTTCCAAAATGTGTCATAGGTCCAGTGCTGAAAAGCAAAATGCCCAGGGTAGCAGGATGTGCGCACAGGAAGGAGAGTCACAGTTGTGATTGCAGCTGCCTGATGACCCTGAAGAGGGCTGGAGTTAATGGGAGTTGAGGGCACTGCAGGAACAGGCCCTATGGGCTGCCAGGTGCTGAGTACCCTCAACTCTCATTTGGCTTGTTGAGACTGAATTTCCACAGGCAGCTCCTGGAAGACCAGTCACTTGGTTTTGGTTTGTATGAGCTTGTAGCTATCAAAGATTTCCTCCTCCCTACATTTCTGCAGGATAATTTTCTGTCCTTTGCAGTTATTCTCTTGTTGCTCAGCAGTCAAACGCCATGAAAGGTAGGGCTTTAAAAGCATCTCCTCTCAGTGTGGCTCTTAATGCTGAGAAGAGGTCAGTGACCCCTGTGCATGGTGGTGAGCCTCTCCTCTGGCCCCTTAGCAGCAGCACTGCTGTTGTACTGTGTTGGTGAGTCACATTGCATGTGTGCAGGGACCTCCTCTTACCAGCGGCTCCATGACTGATCTGTTCACTCATCGCTCAGATATTCCAAAGCCCAAGTGCTTGCTAAGTTCTTCATCTTTATATTTAACACTAAAGGCAATATTTTTGGTTGTTAATTGCAATGCTGAATTTCATTAAAAAAAGAGAGCAAGAGAGAGAGATTTGAAGGCCATTTCTAAATTGAAATTGCTGAAAGTGTAATTGCTCATGACATCAGGGACCATTTAGTCCTGTAAAACATAATTGCATCTCTGAACTGTTCTGAGGAGATAAGTGAACGCTCCTAGTTTGAGAAGATAGAAGACCTATGAGCACTCCATCATCTGGCTACACAAAGAATGGGCTCAGCAGGCGGGAGCCCATCAGAGGTTCGACACTATCTTGGTCCGTAACCTCTGGAAAATGGAGAAGTAGTCATTAAGCCTGTAGGCTTAAGCTTTTTTGGGGAAAACAAACAAACAAAAATCTTCTGAGAAGGTGGAAGCTTGAAGAGTTTTGTTACTTTCTCATTCCTGATTCCACTGAAGTCAACAGAAAAACGTCCTTTGTGGCTGAAAGGAGTAGAATCCGTTCCCACAGGCAGGAAAGGACCCCTGCTCTCTCCTGTTTGCTTAAAGGCATGCACTGTCTGAATTGAAATGTTTTCTCCTGTGACCCAGAGAGCCTGTAGCCAGCCCACCTTGGGCTCTGACCTTACCAGAGCTCACTAGCTCAGTGGAGTAAACCAGGGGCAATCCAGGGATGGGAGACTTGCATGGAAAAATCAGGTGTTGCAGCAAGGGGAGGTTGGTAATCCAGTGGAGGGTCCTGTCCTCTGAATCCGTGCTGAACCCATTCCCAAGGATAGTGCTAGCATGCCTCTTGGATAGTCTGAAGGGCAGGATTTTCAAAAGCACTCAGTTTCAGCCTAACTCTTCCCCCCCCTCACCCCCCCCCCATTTGGAGTCAATGCTAAAACTCACATTGACTTCAACAGGAGCAGTTAGACCAATGATAAGTTCCACCTTAAAGCCCTGACTGCTTATGGTCATCGAGGTCTAGAGGTATTGTGGGCACACTTCACACCTTGAAGGATCTGTCCCCAGAAGTCCTTTGGAACTTTTCACCAAGGTAGACATGTTAGTTGCAGTGTCATATGCAAACTGTTCTCGATCCCTAGTAGCTTCAGCTCCCTTACCCACCACGGACCGCAGCGAGTGCTGTGAGACCATGCAGCGGTCACTGTTGGGCTGGAGAGATCTCTTTTTATACTTTAGTCTGGAAAGGGCCTGGGGTTCCTGTCTGGATGAGAAGCGCTCTAGATGTAGAGGGTGTTACTGTTCTGACTGTAATCACAGTTGCTGTGGAGAAAGCAGTCAGCTCTTCCGTCATCCCTAGTAAACTGCTGGGCTGGATTACACAGTGTAACTCCATTAACTTCCATGGATTTATTCCTGATTTACACCAGTGCAAGCCGGGGCGAATCAGGCTTTGCAGCTGTAAAAAAAAAAAAAAAACAAAAACCCTGTGGATGTGCAACAGATACACGAATGCACCTACATGTCAGCTCGCAGCATGCAGTTGATTCAGAATGTAGCATTATCTCACCCCCCAAAAGCCCTTGACGAGCTGTAATTAGATTACAAACGGAGGCAAGAGCGCCTGAGCCTCTACCTGCTGAAGAGATCTTGGGTAATACTTGGCTGAAATTGCAGTAAATTATCTCCATTCCTTCTGAGGAGTCATGTACTGACATTTGCATGGGGCTCTAAATTCACAGCTTTACTTGTTGCTTTTCGGGGCCTTAAAAATTAGTTCCAATGCGGGGAGGAATTAAAGCAGTGGCAGAACAGGGACCTGTCTTTTATAGTGCATTTTAAAAACCCAGTTTCTGAAGAAGGTTACTGAACCTGTGCTTTCTCTGAGGGCGAGCTAATCCAGCCAATCCCCTGGCAGTCTTTTCATGGCTCCTCTGATCTGCCTGGCACAAAATCCATGAGCAGATTATCTTGGGAGCAGTATTGCTGATAAGTATAGGGACTTAAAGTTTACAGACTCCCTTGTAATTAGTTCTGTAGCATTTTTTGGTACACACCTCCCTTCTCTCCACCACACAATCTTGTGGGTTTTTCCCCCAATAATCGTTAGTCCCTGAAATGTAAAACTTAATAGGAATGGCAGGGGGGAACCCCTCTCAAGTCATAAATTCCTTCCCCTTTAGTTGGAGTAAGACTGTTCCTACAATTGCTTTGCTAAGTTTGGTCCAGTTATCCAAACGATAGGGCTTCGTCCGCATCCCACCAGGGAACTGTTCCACAGCTGAATAGATCTCACCATCAGGAACATTTCACCTTTGCTGAATAGCCTCCCATTTGGGGGGAGGGATAGCTCAGTGGTTTGAGCATTGGCCTGCTAAACCCAGGGTTGTGAGTTCAATCCTTGAGGGGGCCATTTGGGGCAAAAAAACTGGGGATTCGTCCTGCTTTGAGCGAGCAGGGGGTTGGACTAGATGACCTCCTGAGGTCCCTTCCAACCCTGATATTCTGTGACATAATGTCAGCACCTTGCACTGGGCTAAATAATTCTTCTTTCTTTGTGTCATGGACGCCCTGCAGATAGTCTGAGATGGTTCTAATATCCTCCTGCTGGTTGCTGCTTAAGCCAAGTAACACCTATGCAAGTTCTTTCCGTCTTTTCTAGACAGTCAAGCCCTGTAGCCCTTTAATTGTTTCATTTGCTCTTCTCTGAATTCCCTTGTCTCTCTGATAATGAGATGCCCAGAACCAAACCCAGTATGACGCCTATCCATGTCCAGCTGGATGGCCAAGGTTAGCCGCTCAGTTCTGCCCTATGCAGTCCTGGTTAGCTGCTGTTTATCCTCGAGAAGGTTGAACCACGATGACGCCAGTTGAGCATGGAAAACATTTTGTTTGCATTGTTGTTGTCTTGTTGGTCCCAAGGTATCGGAGACACAAGGTGGTGGGTGAGGAAATACCTTTTATCGGACCAACTTCTGTTGGTGAAAGAGACAAGCTTTCGTGCTGCACTGAGTTCTTCTCTTTGGCATTATACAGCAAGAGGGCACCTGACTTACATTGCAAGGGAAGCATTTTGGTCCCAAGATGATAGAGGGCCTGTTTAATGTCTAGACTGAGGTGGGTCAGAACGGTTGTCCCTTTCGCTTGGGATGCTCAAGATCCAAATCTCAGTTCTGTGGCAATCTCTAGCTTTAATTGATTCTGGCAGTATTCCAGCGCCCTTGCACCTTTCTGACCTGTTGTCTGAAAGAGCCCATGCATTCTATCATCCCTTATAAACTGAGGCCCTAATAGTTTAGGAGACAAATAGAGATTTATCGTTGTACTTGCCTGTTATTCAGAGGGTATAAATAGAAGCTGCCTGCCTCAGCCTCTCAGTCACCCAGCGTGCTGATAGGAAATGCCAGCAGTAAACAGTTTATCTGGACTGTGCCAGTAATAGCCATACAAACTGCCACTCCCTGACACCTCATTGGCTGATAGGTTCCAAAACAGATGAGAGGTATCTCAAGGCCAGGTTCTGAGATGCATCAGCATTTTATTCCACCCTGTAAATTATTTTGTGGCCTGTTGAATTAATCCTAATGTCCAAGGACTGCCAATAAAAGAGACCACGTTCCTGTACACATCAGATTTATCTCCCTTTTAAATCCTGTGTTAAATGCCAAACTTGGCTAGCACCTTCCCATCAATCTTTCATAGTTTATAGATGGAAAAAGGATCAAAACCTGCTAATGAGTTCAGGTCTCCTAATGGTTATTTTATCATGGGAGCAGAATTATAATGTAATAATGTATCCTGGCTATTGTCTTGAGATTTCTATGTGGCAGTTTTATAATTCCTTATGGAGGCCTGTTTTATTTTATTTTAATTTTTTTTATTTGCAATCTGTATGATTAAAGGTCAGTGCCAGGAATAGCCCAGAACTTTCTAAAATATGTCTAGTAAGCAGTGTTTCCGGTCTAATTGCTGTCCTTTCATCTTTGAGAAACTTGCTTCTCAAAAGCACCATCCTAGTTTTCAACTCAAATGTGACGTTTGGTAAGAACCCGGGGGGGGGGCGGAAAGTAACAAAGCAAGCAAGAATTCTGCTTAGCTTCATTAACGGCCCCATTCAAAGCCTACATAGGCATTGGGAGTCTTTCCATTAGAGTTGATAAGCTTTGGACTGTAATTCTGTCCTCTAATAGAGGAATCCTGCTGTAGGTCCTGATATATGAAGGCCCATCACTTAAAGGTGACTTGAAAAAAAGGGTGGAAGTACTGAGGTTGAGTGCACGTTGTGGATTACCTGCTGCTTGTCTGTGGTGTAGGTATTTTGGCTGTGAATGTTTGCACCATCTGCTTCCATTGCTGGGTTGGGGATATTATATTCCTTCAAGTGCATTTGCCGTCTCTTGGCTTTGAATAGTTTGAATGTAGAGGCATCTCAATTGCATTCTCTCGTGTGAGATCTAAATTTGATGGCATCTTCTAAGTCCTTATCAGAAATGCCAGCTATGATTTTGTCCCAAATGTGCTCACTTTTACTGGCCCCAAATTCCCAGTGTTCCTCTTACTCCTAGTAGACTTCTAACACATGCTTTGACTGGTTCTCCGGGCTCTGTACTGCACTGGTGCAAGTCCTTTCCTGGCTGACAAAGCAACCATCGGACTTCCTAAGGACTGTGTCTCAGTCCCTCAGATGTGTTTGTTCCTCCAGCACATAAGTGCTGAAAACATACTCAGCTTCTCTACACAATGTATAAATGAAAGAGCTCACCTGGAAGCCACCTTTCTCTCTTCTGAGCTTGATGGTCACCTGAAAGCATGTGTCACGCTGCTCCATTCTGCGAGTCTGGTAAAGTTTAGATGCTCCAGCTCAACAAATTTAGGCATCTTGTTTACAGTCATGAACACTCAGTCTTTCACAGGTTTACTTCTGGCACCAGGTCATGATATATGGAATCCACATGTTTTCTGAAACAGTAGGTATTTATTTAAAAAAATAGCTACAGACACAATCAAACAGATACCCCCATAGCTTGAGTTCCAGCTTTTTCTCCTTTGTTTACCACACCCTGCTTGGAACTCTGTACAGCACACAGAGACCTCTAGTGGCTGAATAATATACTGCAAGTAAACATATAATTACAGGAACTGTCATCCTATCCACTATAAGCCCTTTTCTCAGAGATATGCCATTATAATTTTCTGCCAGGCGAGTTGCTGAGGGTGGAGGCATTAGGGATTCTTTCACAGAGTCTTTCTCATGTACACCATGTGCATCTGCACAGTCAAACCCTTTCATGGGAATGGTCTACATACAAGGGGTAGGGTCTGGATCCTCAGTGTCACGTTCTGACCTAGAGAGGGGAGTTTGACTTTTATCCCTCTGCACTCCCAAAATGTGGGGGCTGTGCTCCAGTCTGAGCCTCTCTCTAGATGAAGACTGATGTGTTATTCCAGACTTTGTGCTATGTTACCCCCATAGAAACCCCAGTAAAAAGGGGAAAATAGCCATCCAAAGACTAAACACATGCCTCATGGAGGGTCCTTTAAATTAATTACTCCAAAATGCTTTGGGGTCAGGCATATAAAATTCAGTAATTTCCTGTGGGTATACTAGCTCTTTGTGTCTTGACATGTGAGACAAGATGATAATGCATTTGCGTTTCTCTGTTAAGAGCCCCAAACAAATACAGCTGGATGTCACCCGATGGACCTATTGCCACAGCTAGTGAAACAGGATAAGTATCTTTAATCTTCCGGGGACTTCTTTGTGGTGGGTCCTTTTTTATCCCCCCTTCCAGCAAAGAGGATGCTGTATACATGAGAGTTCTGGAAAGTGAGGCTGGCTGTGTGGACTGCTCCAGACCTTTAACTTTGAGTTGCTGGGTAAAGGAGGCTTTGCAGTGAGTGGAAAGGTCTGTGGGAACCCCAGAGGAAACAACTGATTCAGCACCTGATATCAGGGAAGCTGAGCTAGAGAAATTGGGTATGGATGGGGAAGGAACACACAGACAGCTGATGCTAATAAGGTGAGCGGTATCTTGTGAATGCTTAAATACATTAGGTGGAGCAGGTGAGCTGGATCTGTTGGGATGAATGACTCTCACAGAAGGCAGAGAACTAGTGTAGTCCAGTGGGTGGCGTACTGGGTTGGCAGAGGGGAGACGTGGGTTCTATTCCCAGCTCCACCACTTACCTGCTGCATCCTGGGGCATGTCATTTCAACTCCCTTTGCTGCTGTTTCCCCTTCCACTCTTAGCCTGGCTTGTCTGTGTACGCTGTAAGCTCTTCCTGGGTGTCTGGGCAGCCCAATGGGATGCAGCTCTGAGCTGAGGCCTCTAATAGCTGTTCAATCTGAATGATAACATTTATAGAGCAAAAGCTGTTTCTAGATTGGCATCTGTGCTCTGACATGGTGATTGTTAACAATGGGGGAGTCTTAAAGCCACTAAAGTCAACGGAAGGACTCCCAGTGACTCCAGCGAGAGCTAGATCAGGCCCTAAAAGGTTGAGTCTGAGGATGATCTGCAGGCCAGTTTGACCTGTAACAGAGGTGCCAATGTGGACAGCTGCCTGCCAAGAACTGTGACCAGCCTTGAGATAAAAGGTTCCCTATCCCATTGTCAATCACCACATAAGAGTTTGACTTTTAAGGCCAGTTGCTTAGCTTGAGGTTCCGCTCAAGCACATTAGTAAGGTGATAATACCTATCTCTCATCTCATTTCGACCCATCCCAATGAGTCGAAAGAATAGTAAATATGGCAGGCGACCAGCTTGGCTTAATGGTGAAATCCTAGCGGATCTTAAACATAAAAAAGAAGCTTACAAGAAGTGTAAGGTTGGACATATGACCAGGGAAGAGTATAAAAATATTGCTCGGGCATGTAGGAATGATATCAGGAGGGCCAAATCGCACCTGGAGCTGCAGCTAGCGAGAGATGTCAAGAGTAACAAGAAGGGTTTCTTCAGGTATGTTGGCAACAAGAAGAAAGCCAAGGAAAGTGTGGGCCCCTTACTGAATGAGGGAGGCAACCTAGTGACAGAGGATGTGGAAAAAGCTAATGTACTCAATGCTTTTTTTGCCTCTGTCTTCACTAACAAGGTCAGCTCCTAGACTGCTGCGCTGGGCATCACAAAATGGGGAAGAGATGGCCAGCCCTCTGTGGAGATAGAGGTGGTTAGGGACTATTTAGAAAAGCTGGACGTGCACAAGTCCATGGGGCCGGACGAGTTGCATCCGAGAGTGCTGAAGGAATTGGCGGCTGTGATTGCAGAGCCATTGGCCATTATCTTTGAAAACTCATGGCGAACCGGGGAAGTCCCGGATGACTGGAAAAATTCTAATGTAGTGCCAATCTTTAAAAAAGGGAAGAAGGAGGATCCTGGGAACTACAGGCCAGTCAGCCTCACCTCAGTCCCTGGAAAAATCATGGAGCAGGTCCTCAAAGAATCAATCCTGAAGCACTTGCATGAGAGGAAAGTGATCAGGAACAGCCAGCATGGATTCACCAAGGGAAGGTCATGCCTGACTAATCTAATCGCCTTTTATGATGAGCTTACTGGTTCTGTGGATGAAGGGAAAGCAGTGGATGTATTGTTTCTTGACTTTAGCAAAGCTTTTGACACGGTCTCCCACAGTATTCTTGTCAGCAAGTTAAGGAAGTATGGGCTGGATGAATGCACTATAAGGTGGGTAGAAAGCTGGCTAGATTGTCGGGCTCAACGGGTAGTGATCAATGGCTCCATGTCTAGTTGGCAGCCGGTGTCAAGTGGAGTGCCCCAAGGGTCGGTCCTGGGGCCGGTTTTGTTCAATATCTTCATAAATGATCTGGAGGATGGTGTGGATTGCACTCTCAGCAAATTTGCGGATGATACTAAACTGGGAGGAGTGGTAGATACGCTGGAGGGGAGGGATAGGATACAGAAGGACCTAGACAAATTGGAGGATTGGGCCAAAAGAAATCTGATGAGGTTCAATAAGGATAAGTGCAGGGTCCTGCACTTAGGATGGAAGAATCCAATGCACCGCTACAGACTAGGAACCGAATGGCTAGGCAGCAGTTCTGCGGAAAAGGACCTAGGGGTGACAGTGGAGGAGAAGCTGGATATGAGTCAGCAGTGTGCCCTTGTTGCCAAGAAGGCCAATGGCATTTTGGGATGTATAGGTAGGGGCATAGCGAGCAGATCGAGGGACGTGATCGTTCCCCTCTATTCGACATTGGTGAGGCCTCATCTGGAGTACTGTGTCCAGTTTTGGGCCCCACACTTCAAGAAGGATGTGGATAAATTGGAGAGAGTCCAGCGAAGGGCAACAAAAATGATTAGGGGACTGGAACACATGAGTTATGAGGAGAGGCTGAGGGAGCTGGGATTGTTTAGCCTGCAGAAGAGAAGAATGAGGGGGGATTTGATAGCTGCTTTCAACTACCTGAAAGGGGGTTCCAAAGAGGATGGCTCTAGACTGTTCTCAATGGTAGCAGATGACAGAACGAGGAGTAATGGTCTCAAGTTGCAGTGGGGGAGGTTTAGATTGGATATTAGGAAAAACTTTTTCACTAAGAGGGTGGTGAAACACTGGAATGCGTTACCTAGGTAGGTGGTAGAATCTCCTTCCTTAGAGGTTTTTAAGGTCAGGCTTGACAAAGCCCTGGCTGGGATGATTTAACTGGGAATTGGTCCTGCTTCGAGCAGGGAGTTGGACTAGATGACCTTCAGGGGTCCCTTCCAACCCTGATATTCTATGATATTCTATTATGGTATTCATCTTCACCCAGCTTTTCATCTGTAGCTCTCAGAGCCCTTTAGAAAAGAGGCTAGTATTATTAGCCCCATTTTACAGATGGGGAAACTGAGAGGTGAAGTGACTTGCCCAAGGTCTCGCAGCGGCAGAGCAGAATAGAACCCAAGTCTCTGATTCCCAGTCCAGTGCTCTGTCCACTAGGTCATGCTGCTGCCTCTTAGAACTAACTGTATGGTGCAAAGGTGCTGTAGGATGCAGACTACAACTTGTCTGCGGACAACCTTTTTGGAACAGTAGTGCTGAATGGATACAAACAAAAGTTTCAGGCCCTCTCGGCAGAAAGTGCTGATCTCAGTAGTCATGATAAAGAGGAGGCCAGATTCTTCCACCAAGGAGATAGGCTGCAGTTCTCAGCATGCTTCACTTTTTCATTAAAAGAAACGCAGAAACATATGAGCATCTGCTTCAGTGTTTTGGTTCCTTTAAATTTTGTCTGCCTTGCTGGAACTAGGATTTCTGTGCACCAGCAGCACCTGAGGGTGAAGAGTCATTTCTGGGAGGATGATTGGTTTGTTCATTTCCTGGCCAAATTCCGGTTTCAAGCCAAGCCTGTAATTTGTTTTTTAGATTACAGAATCCATCAGGCTAAAAGCTCCCTTCATGAGATTAAACTATTCTAGCTGAACTCAGGACAATTAGAATTCAGGGATCTCAGCAAATTAATGATTAAGGGGCCTTCTCAGCAAACACATGGAAATACACAAACTCCAATTCTGGGAGATTTCTTCAACACCTAAGGTGACCTGAAGACTTGTGAAGTTCGGCTGACTCAGCTTTAGCAGATGGGATAGTTGGCATTGGAAAATGGGAGCTATGTGTCTCAATCTGCTGCTGGGACGCCTGTTTGTCATGGAGGATTCAACTAATTATAGCCACAGCTTGGAGGGCTGTGGAAGACTTGGATGGAGCCCACCGTTTTCTGGCGTCTGAATAATAATGATCTTATGTCTCTATAACTCCTCATCTCCAGGATCCCAACATGCTTTATAAACTATAAGCAGGGATCGCTTACCTGCTCCTGAAGTGCAGCCACCAGTAGTTGGCAGCGTGGCAACGTATGATATAGGAAGTTAAACGCTCTAGATAATAACTAGACTCTGTGGGCCAAATTCAGAAATAATGTGCAAGGTGATGTAATCTAGCCCTCCTCCTGCTTTAATTTACATCTTCGAGCTCTCTGTTGTATGTTATACTGATTTAGGGCTCTTCTGCAGTAACAGTTCCAGACTAACTCCCTGCATGGATACAGTATTCTGGAATAAAAGTGGATTTGGAAGCACACTAATTATTCTGCAATAAGTTGTGGCTATAATTAGCTGAATCCTTCATGGTAAACGGGCACCCCTGCAGCAAACTGAGAGACATAGCTCCCATTTTCCACTGCAAACTAGCCCAGTTGCTAATGCTGAGTCAGCAGAACTTGACAAGTTTTCATTTTAATGTAGGGGTCTGTCGTGGGCGTGCTACTGTTCTATATTTTCATTAGGGACTTGGATAAAAGCATGGAGAGTATGCTTATAAAACTTGCAGATGACACCAACCTGGGAGTGGTTGCTAGCATTTCGGAGGACAGGATTAGAACTCAAAATGACCGTAATAAATTGGAGAATTGGCCTGAAAGCAACAAGATTACATTCAGTAAAGACAAGTACAAAGTACTACACTTAGGAAGGAAAAAATCAAACACACAGCTACAAAATGGGAAATAACTGGCTAGATGAAAAAGATCTGGGGGTTATAGTGGGTCACAAATTAAATGAGAGTCAGCAATGTGATGCAGTTCCGAAAAGGCTAATATCATTCCAGGGTGTATTATTATGAATGTCATATGTAAGACACAGGAAGTAATTGTCCCATTCCACTCAGCACAGGTAAGGCCTCAGTTGGAGAACTGTGTCTGGGCACTACTCTTTAAAAAAGATGCGGACAAATTAGAGAGAGTCCAGAGCAGAGCAGCAAAAATGGTAAAAGGTTTAGAAAACTTGACCTATGAGGAAAGATTTAAAAACCTGGGCATGTTTAGTCTACAGAAAAGAAGACTGAGGAGGGGGGACCTGTTAAGTCTTCAAGTATGTTAAGGGCTGTTATAAAGAGGACTGTGGTCAATTGGTCTCCATGTCCATTAAAGTAAGTAACGGATAAGAAGTAATGGTATTAATCCCCAGCAAGGGAGTTTTAGGTTAGATATTAGGGAAAACTTTCTAACTATAAGGATCATTAAGCTCTGGAATAGGCTTTCGGGGACGTGTGGAATCCCTGTCGTTGAAAAACAGGTTAAATAAACACCTGTCAGGATGGTTTAGGACAAGATGACCCCTTGAGGTCCCTTCTAGCTCAGTATTTATATGGTTAGAATCATGTAACTGATTCTCTGAATAAAGTCATTTTTATTGCAGAATGGAGTGTCCACATAAAGAGCTATTCTGGAATCACTGTTGTGGAATATCTCATTTTGCAATAGCTATTCTGCTTGATTTCCTTGTGTAGACAAGCCCTCAGATTCCTTTGGATATCACTCGAATGGGTACAAGTAGGCCCGATTAAACTCCCTAAATTACACTGCTTTACTCAACACCTCTAAATTTGTGCGTATGTGAAAGTATACGCATGTGGAATATACGTGATGGTTGGGCCTGGATGACTGCTGGTGCCCTCAGTGGTCTGTGAGTGACACAAGCATCCTAATTCGAGACTATGAGTTATGCAGTTCTTTCCTCAGCGGTCAGGTCCTCTCAGCACCTGTAATGTGCGCATTGCTTAGATTATCATTGTTTTAGCCATTCAGAATTCATAGATTTTTAAAGCAGAAGGGATCATCTAGTCTGACCTCCTGACTAACACAGACCACATAATTTCACCAAGTAAATCCTGCTTCGAGCCCATATCTTGTGGTTGAGCTAGAACACATCTTTTAGAAAGACATCTGATCTTGGTTTAAAGACTTCAAGTGATGGAGAATCCACCACCTCCCTAATTTAATTGCTCTCCAATGGTTAATTACCCTCACTTAATAATGTGTGCCTTATTTCTAGCATGAACTTGTCTAACTTCATCTTCTAGTCACCGAATCTTGTAATTTTATTGAAAATGCTTTGCATGTTGGTTTTGATTCTTTCCATTATCTGAATCCTGTATGTGATGTCGAGGAGAGTGCTGTTACCTAGGGAACAGTTGTGGGATTCCATTTTTTGATTGGGTGTGGTGTTAGATCAGAGGGTGGAGTTCAAAAGGGTAGATGCGTGTGTACAATGCACAAACAGAAAACGTGCCTGCTGGTGAGTTCATGTCCCTTTGAGCTTGTGACCTGAAAAAACTTTGTTGAACTTGAGGGACTGCTGGCAGGCTCTGCTGTACTTTGGAAAATATTGTTAGGGGATGAGTGAAAGTGCTAGAATCCAGGGCTTCATTTGGCTGGAGTAGGGGAGATGGTTCTGAGTCTCTGAAGAAGGACTATTTTAAAGGGACACCTTAGGATAACCATAGAATCCTAGAAATGTAGGATTGGAAGGGACCGTCACCTAGTCCAGCCTCCACCCTGAGGCAAGACCAAGTAAACCTAGACCATTCCTGACAGATGTATAACCTGTTCATAAAAGCCTCCAATAACAGGGATTCCACAACCTCCCTTGGAAGCCTGTTCCAGTGCGTCTATCCTTAGAGTTAGATATTAGGAAAAAAGCTTTCTAATTTAAATTTCCTCTGCTGCAGATTAAGCCAGTTACTTCATATTATATAAGTATTGTAAAGGACAGACAGCTCTGGGTTAGTGACAATCCATCTGATCATCCGAAGAGAAAGGAATTTAAAAATCCAGTTTGCTTTTCACCAGTCATACTGTTTGTTTGCTGTATTTTGCATTCCACTCATCTGGGACCATGAAACTGGGCCACTCATTGTCACTTTGGTTTCCTGTCAGCTTTACTTTCTTATTCTTATGCACTTTACTAGTGCTGCAGTGTCTTGGTTGCATGTACAACAGGTGAATGTTGATTTGTTTAAAATATATTGTGTTTTTATTTATTTAACCCCAACATATTTATATCTTTTTCAAGTTAGTTTTACATTTGGGGTCCAGCAGGACGTGAGAATAGTGCCCATTGGTGGATCATTTGGCTAGAGGGGTTAATATACAAATGTGCATTCTGTTTATGCCAAGAATGGTGGAAATTACAGCAGGTGTGTGGAGCAGTTATTTCAGCCTACTGTGGAGTCGTTTCCAGCATGTGTATGTGGGAACAGATCTGATCCTACCTCCATGGACAGGCATGTGGTCAGTGCATGGACAGGATCATATTTCAAGGCATGGTCTCTGGTGCAGAGCATTCTTTAACTCTTACCAAGATGGAAAATAATCAGTTTGGTTCTCTTAACAGCGGCTCGGCGGAATTTTGAGTCCATCTTAATATAGTGCTATCCTCTCATGTAGGGAAATGCCAGACTCCTCCTGACTGAAAATTACGTATTGGAGCTCTGTTTGCTTCGAGCCTCCTGGTGTTTGCAAAGACTCCTGGCAGCAGGTGCACATTTAAGACCGGGAGCGGCACATTTCAGCTTGAGGCAATGGACGCTGCTGCCCAAAGTGCACCTGCCTCTGTCCGATTAAGAACAAGCACCGCATGGAATGGCATTCACAGCAGTGCTAATTATTCTGCACCTGGGGCCATTAAAATCTGCAATAGCAAACGACATGATGGCAGGGCCACGCGCTGTTTGCTTCCTTCAGGGCAAAAGGTATAATACTAAGAGCAGGAATGAATTCCTCTCTCCAGGCTCAGCAGCCATCTCTCTCTGTTTCTAATCTCTTGTCCGTGTTGTATCCCTCTGACGATTCAGGAGCAGTGTTGATGGTAATTTCCACTCCATTTACCCAAGGGAACGGTGCCTATAGCTGCAGTGTGGGTCACCTCCTCCTCCAGAGGATGTAAATCAGGGGGTAACGGGGTTGGGGCAGGGTATTCGGGGCTTCAACATGGGAGGCAGAACATCCTTGGAAAGGGAAAAGGTATTAGTTATCGTACAGTGCAGGTTCTGTTTTAAAATAACAACCAGGGACGTATTGTTACCTGGTGCGTGGCAGGGATGGGGCAGGCCAGTGAGCCAAGTCTGTGGCAGTCTTCTCTAGCTTAAGGGGTAGAGACTTGTGTGTTTGGAGCAGAAGAAGCTGGGTTGTAATCCTGGCTCCCCAGGAGAGTGCGTGGCTTATTCAGTAGCTGCATCTGTTGCATGCAACAGATGGATGCGCTGTGTGAAATTCTTTAGCTTACGTTCTGCAGTCTAGACAGTCGTAAAGATACTTGTGGCTTTGAAATCGATGAGGCTATCAGGTTAGCTGGAATTCTGTGGAGACACAAGCTCCGATTCCAGCAGCGCTGGCTCAGCCCTTCATCCTTCCACAAGAGATGAAGTGAGCACGCTGCAAACAGTGTGTGTGGCCTTTGGAGGGGACCTTGCAGAGTGAGGTCCTTTCATTCGAGATCCCCCCCGTCACCCCAGAGGTGGCTGCATTTCAATGTTAGTGACTCTGGGGTGCCTTTGTGGGCACAGTAAGCTGTAATTACTATTACACCTGAACAGTTCTTAGGCTCAGTGGCCAGGCAGTGAACTGTACCAAGGGGATGGTGGTTGTGCAGTGGGCATGCACAATTACTTTGTTGCGCTAATTGCTCTCAGTTCTTGCTGTTTCGGCAAGCCGAACTACACACAAGCCCTCACTTCACCTTGCCCCAGTTGCATCAGGAAGGAGTAAAAGTTACTGGTGTCCAGGAAGGATGTACATGAAACTTAGCAGCAGTTGTGGGGGAAAAGCCTCCATGTAGGAGACTCGTACTTAGCACACAAGGTACAGAGAGAAGTAGACTTTCCGTCTTAGCATGAGAGTCAGGAGTCTGGGGAACAAGGAGGATCTTGGGGGTGACAGTGGATAGACTTTTTTTAAAGAATTTGGGACCAAATTCTTTGCTGGTGTAAACTGAAATCAGTGGAGCTACATCAGCCAGCAGAGCTTGACCCATGAACTGTTATATTTGCTGATGAAGTTGGCTTGACAATCAAGTAAAGAAACAGAGAGGGGGACAGGTCAGCGTTCATGCTGGTAGCTGGAGGGTACGAAGCCTACAACCTGCCTGAAAAAGGGCATGAGAATGCAACTGTTTCCAAAGAGAATGAACAAGAGCCAGACAAAATTGCTGGCCCTCCATAAACAAGCGTCTGGGTGACCCTGTGTAAACAAAGCACGGGTGTTCTCTCAAAGATTACAGGCTCAGCTCCCCTGAAAAGCAGGCTGTGAGCAACCAGCTTGGGGGATCAAACCTGCATCTCCCATGTGGCACTACAGAGCAGTGCAGCTAAGCCAGGCCATCTGGCTCTGACTTGTTTTAAAGAAGCAGCGGTGTAAATAATACCAAGGCAAGCACCCTCTACAATTTCCATAGGTGCTGAAATCCGGATGGCATCCTCCTGCTCATCCGGCTGGAGTGCTGAATGGAACGCAGATTTCCTTTGTGCCCTCAGACCCGCCTAGACTCCAAACCAAGGCACCACTCAGAGTTTAAAAAGCAACAACAGCGCAGGATGTTATTCTGTTCCCATTAAAGCCTATTCACCATTTTCCCCATCTCATCATTATTATTGCTGGTGTTCAAATGCTTTCCTCCGACTGTTTATGCTAAAACCAGTTAAATTTAGCAAGTCAGTTCCCCCTTGTTTTTAATCTTTTCCCTGCATTCAGCTATGGCCCAATCCAAAGCTGCTTGAAGTCAATAAAGGTCTTTTCACTGATATCACAGAGAGAGCGCAACCCCTGTCGCAAAACATCCTTGGTGCTGTGTCTGGAAAACCCACTCCTTAGCTAGTAAGGCAGTCACAAGCTCTTTAACATGAGTCTTCTAAACTCCTGGGTGATCCCAGGCTAAGCTGATGGGACGGATAGTTAGGAAAAACATCTTGTAAACTGATTGAGTCTGATCTGAGAGGCACTGAATATGGGACCTCATGGTGCTGTTTATGTGGTGATACTGTGCTCTGAACGTCTGTTTCCTCTTGGTGAGACGAGTCGATGGGTGGTGCTGTTAGGCTGAGTAGTAGAAGGTGGCAATGTGGTCTAGTGTTTACAGCCTGAGTCTGGGAGTCAGAACTGGGAGACTTGAGTTGTAATCCCAGCTCTGACACAGGCTCAATGTGTGACCTGGGACAAGTCATTTAACTTCTTGGTGCCTGTTCTGTAAAATGTGGATCGTAAGGTGTGAATTCTAATGTGCCTCTGTTTAAACCATCTGCGATGGCTTGATAGGTCAAAGGTAAGTACACAGCACAGTGTTTAAAGCATACCTGTTCTTAGCCCCACATTGTGTGGCTCCTCCTCAGTGCTTACCTTGCTTGGAAGGGGACTGTCATGGGGCACCTGCCCCTCTAAGGGCCAGGGTACCTGGGGCGAGCCAGCCCGGTTCAATTATCAGACCCAGAACTGAGAAGGGGTTAGGTCAGGCCAACAGGAGCTGCGGGGGCGGTGCTTGTGGTGGTCGCGGGCAGTGTATGGAGACTTGCTGTCCTCCTCCCCACAAGGGGTGTGCAGAGATGTGCCAGCAGCAACTGGCCACAGATGTTTCTGGGAGCGGCATGGGGCCACAGCATGCAGGCAGCCTGCCTGAGCCCTGCTATGCCGCTGGCCGGGAGCCGCCTGTGGTAAGCTCCTCCCAGCCAGAGCCTGCACCTCGCACCCGTCCCGCACCCCAAGCTCCTGCCCCAGCCCAGAGCCCCCTCCTGCACCCAAACTCCCTCCCAGACCTCGCACCCCTCCATTAATATAGTAGAAATGTGTGGCCCGTGACGACTTACCAGAATTTGTGGAGTGGCTCCCCCTGCAAAAATTCTTGCCCACCCCTGGCTTAGGTGATCCCTATAAAGGGCTGAGAGAACTCAGTTGAAGGGGGACATGCTGGAGGTTTGCTTCTGTGGCTGGCCCTGGAGCAGATAGGGGTGCACAGGGCAAGGTCTCTGAGCCCCTGTAGCTTGTGGGGGTATAGGGATAGCTGTGTTGAGTGTTTTGAATTTATAGACCATGGAGGGCCTGAAAGAGACTTGGGTTGAGGGAGGCAGGCCAGGAGGAGCTTTACAGGAACTAGAAGGGTACAGAGATTCAAGTGCATCTTATGCCTAGGAGGTTTGTATGGCAGGAGCACTCTGAAAACTCACCCTGGGGTAGTTATTTATTCTAGTGATGGGCCAAAATCAGAACGGTTCATCCAAACCCTCACAGCTTGGAGATGTGGATAAATGACATCCAGATCCCAGGAACTCCAGTCTGGATTTTGTGGAACAAAACTTGCTCTGAACAGATTTGGGGAGAAAATTACCCCCCACTCACTGTACCATAATTATCCATTTGCTGCCCAGAAAGCTGTGGGACACTTTTCCCCATGACAAACCTCAGAAAGTAAGAGAAACTAGACTCGGGTGATGGGCGCACGGGGGGTTCATAGATAGCTAGACTGATGGAGGAGATTAGGTTAGACTGGATGAAATAGAGCACAGAGCATTTGGGAAACCTTGGAGAGCTCTGGCTGTTCTGAGCTCTCAGACTCTTGGATGCTTACCCAGGCCTCTTGGCTCTGCAGAATTAAATTGGAAACTGTGGTGTTTGGGTTGGAACCTGGGAGCTCGGCGGCACAGAAATGCTGAGCAATGTTACCCCTGATCTTGCTGTGTTCAGGGAAGCTTTCCCAGGTGCCAGGCTTCATTCAGACCTGGGCCCTCGTCTGCACACTAGGACTACACTGGGGCTGGTGTGCCTGAGCAGCCTTAACCCCAGAGGATTGGCTACAGGTCGCCTCCGCCTCTGGGAATCCTCGAGTGGTGTGAAGCCACCATAGTTACTCTTAGGGCCCTCCCTCCCTTCCACTGGCACAGGGTGGCTGGGAAATGGGAGTGAGACCAGGGCATCCTTATCCTCTGGCTGTCAGAACAGCTCCTTAGGGCTGTAAGCAACGTGGTTACCCATTGGCTGCTCTAATTTATGCTGGAAACTGGCCCAGCTCTCAGGTGGCCTCAGGACTGGGGGTAGGGGGATGTGCAAAGTGGGGTTTAGCTTACATGCACATATGTACACAGGTGCACAGGCATACATGAACTTGTGCTGAGAGCTGCTTGGCTGCATTAAGGGGCCTTACTGAAGTCCCTGGAGCTGCAGCTGCTCATGCCTGTTCTGGATTTTACCTATCACCTGCGTTGTCCTTGGGAGCCAGTAATCGATGATCCAAGAGCCACACCCTGCAAACCTCAACACATGAAAGCTGCATGATATGTGTTGTCTAGAGACAGGCCTGGAACAGAACCTCTCCCTAAAGACTGGGAGATCTCGGACCTGCTGTGCCCCACTAGTACTTCAGAGAAGGAGAGGGCTTTGGATTGTATGACTGAAGCCAGGAGATTTTCCGTTTATCAGCACCGCTGGGCATTTGCTGCCCTTGCTGGTTCCTAATGCCACTTGTGGTTGATAAAATGGGGATCAGTGGTCAAACAGCACCCTTAATGCAGCTAAGGCCTCTTGTGCAGGCCTGATCCCTGAGGGTATGTCTATGCTGCATCTGGAGGTGAGCTTCCTGGCTCAGATCTACAGACTTGTGCTGGCAGAGCTTGTGTTAGTGTGCTAAAAATGGCTGTGTAAATGTTGTGGCTTGGGCTGGAGCCAAGCCCGGGGAGATGAGCCACAATGTCTGCATAGGTTTCAGAGTAACAGCCATGTTAGTCTGTATTCGCAAAAAGAAAAGGAGTACTTGTGGCACCTTAGAGACGAACCAATTTATTAGAGCATAAGCTTTCGTGAGCTACAGCTCACTTCATCGGATGCATATCGTGGAAACTGCAGCAGACTTTATATATACAGAGAGAATATGAACCAATACCTCCTCCCACCCCACTGTCCTGCTGGTAATAGCTTATCTAAAGTGATCATCAGGTGGGCCATTTCCAGCACAAATCCAGGTTTTCTCAATGTCTGCATAGCTATTTTTAGTATGCTAGCGCGAGCCCTGGTAGCACAAAGCTATGGCCCCGGGCTGGGCGGCTTGCTCCCAGATGCAGTGTAGACAAACCCTTCGTGATTTTCTTTGCCCAGTGATGGCAAACCCAGCTGGAAAAAGAGCAGCATTAAGAGGTGGCTGGCAAGAATGAGTTTGTTGGAGTAGATGAGGCCAGCGAGGTTGCAAGGGGAGGGGGAAGTGAGAGTAGGATCGGGCCCCCCTCAAAGGAAGCCGCTGTCATGGGTGTTAGTTTGCACCCATCTGCTACACCAACTGTTGAAGCTGCTGTGCAGCCAAGGTTATTCTGGGTTTCACTCGTTATTCTGGGTGATCGCAGACGGCAGCTCTGCGGTTCTATCAGCTTGTCTCCCATTTTCTCAGCTGCAAGGAATGCTTGGGGCCAAACAAGGCAAGCAAATTCCCATAGCTGTGGGTCAGTTGCAAACTGCCAGCCCTCGCGATGCAATGGTAAAGCACATTTTTCTTTCCCTGAGGGTGGAAGGGTGTGCTTGCTAGCCCACTGACTCCCAAAGGTCGGGAACGATTGTTTGTTGTTGTATTGTGTGTTCACTACCTGCCCTGCACTGTAATATTCAGGCACCTTGACCTAAATTGAAAGTGCATCCAGTGTCCCGTCAAGGGCTGGAGCCAGTTCCCACGGCGCTTGCTCAACGCTCGCGGGAACAGCAAGAGTGTCATGGTCTGGGAGGTGCCTGGCAATCAGCGGCCAGGGGGATTTTGTCTGCAGTTCCCGCTTTGGCCACTAAAGTCTGCTTGTCAAGCCCGGGGCTGTGGTAGCTGCTGCCCGCAGTCTCTGTTTGCTCTGAGCAGGGCACCCTCCAGTAGTGAGAGCATGGCAGAGCTGCCCCCTGACACTGAGCTCAGCAGCAGCTGCCCTTTCTCTCCATTACACTGCAGTAAGTTGGGGGGATCCCAGCAGGGTGCCTCCCCTGTTTGCCTCCTGCACAGAAGCCTCCCCTTGGTGGGAGTGGGGCTGGGGTAAATCTGGAACATGGGATTTGGGGGGGCAGTGGAGCTGGCTCCGTGTTGGAACCTGGGAGGAAGGCAGGGTGGGGGGTACAGCTGAAGCCTGCCAAGGAGTGGGATTGTAGGGTGGCTGGACCCTGCCAAGGTTGGGTGTGAAGGAGGTGGGGGCTGTTGGGGTGGGGGAGTGAGGAGGAGGATCGGGGTGGCAGGAGCTGAAGGCTGCCAGGGGTGGGCGGAATCAAATGGGTGGAGAATTAGCAGTTACATTATGTTAGCCAAATTCAGCCATGGCACAGGTGGGCGGAGCTCCCATTACGATGGAGGGGTGCTATGCCCGCTTGGTGTGGGTTGAACTTGTGCCATAATACACAGTGTTACAGGAGAGAAGGATCGGGACTTATTCCCAGTTCAGCAGGGGTGACCAGCCGTCCTGCAAGGGAGATGGCTTTATGAGACTGGGAGCTCAGTTTCCTAGACCCAGCTGAGGATGTCCATGGCCTAGGGCGTGGGTGGCTGAAAGCATCAGTGTCTTACGTGTGATTGTATGTGCTAGTGTCCGATCTGGTTCCAATGGGAGTTTCGTGAATTGCTCCTTGGAGTTGTACATGTCTGGTCCGATTGTCAAAAGTGCTGAGCACCCACCATGAGTTCAGCGGCACCTGGGATTGGTCAGCACCTCTGACAATCAGGCCCTGAGTTTGCAGGCTATTTTACACCAGGCTTGTAGCGGAATCTTTTGCATCTCCCTGGGTCCCTTTCCCCAGCAGCCCTCCACTTTATTCCCCTTTAGTGAGAGTAAAAACAGCATTTGCTGGGCAGCTCACATTAACAAGGCTCTTTTGTCTTTTTCAGCTACGCTGGGAACACTAGATTTCAGTTTGCTGTACGACCAAGAAAACAATGCTCTCCACTGCACAATCAATAAAGCCAAGGTATGTCTCAATGCTAGTCTACAAGCAGCAAGAATTAAATATGCATAGATCTAATGACCTCTACTCTGGCTCCTATCTGTTACGGAGACAGTGACTCGTGGATCTGTAATAAGCAATAGGCTGCGATGCTCTGTGAATTTCCATTGCACGGGCTGCAGCTAAATCCCTGGAGTTCTAGGTTCTCTCTTTTGAAGTATTTACTAAAATTAAAATGCAATGTGGGAGTGGTGCAGGGGCTGAACATGCTGTGGCATTCATGGGAGAGTGGGTGGTTAGATGGCTGGTCTCCCTCCAATCTCCAGGGCAGCACTGAGGTGTTTCATATCCGAGTTGAAGGGAGAAAGGAGCGGGGAGGATGAGTAGCTATCCCTCGCCTTGATCTATCACTGTCTCTCTGTCTTGCTTTCCTTTACCCTCATCTCCCTCTCTTTTTTTCTTCTGGCCTCATCTCAACTCGTTCCTTTTCCTGCTTCCCTCCTCCTCTTTCTGTTTGTGTTTTTGATGCTCCTGTATATCTTTTCTTTCCTTTGCCCCCTGATCTATGAAAGATTTCTATGGGTTTGACTCTCATCCCATAGCATTTGCTGATGTTAATCACCCCAGTGGCCCTCTGCTGATTCAGCCCTTCAGGAGTTAGGACTCCTTGACAAGCAGTGATATGTCCAATGGTGCTGACTTGGCAGAGAAAAAGATCAGTGGACTCCTGAAAGCTGATGTTCAGGTTGTTCCTGCTGGGACATGTGATGCCTTTGGCCAGGTATCCCATAGAACCCAGTTCATGGGTAGGTGCTCATTGACCCTTTCTGTACTGTACAGCACCTCAGTTGAGCTGAGAGGCATTGAGCTGCCACGATCCCACTATGGCAGACACAAGCTATGCTACTGGCAAGCCCAGGGAATGTGCAATTCAGAAGTAGGGGGGAGTAGGTGGAGATCTCATGGTAGATGGGATCTAGTGTATCCTATACGAACAACAAATCCGGTTGCTTAAACTTTTGATTTGTCTGTTTTCAGAGGTAGGAAGTGCTGTTGGCATAGTCACTGGTCCTGTTCTTAGTCTGAATTTGCCTTCACAATCCTATCTAACCCCTGGCCTCTTTCAAAAGATTCCTCATATGATGGAGTGGCTTGAGTTAAAACCTCTTAGCTCAAATCTTGAGACAGTTCATGGCCAATTGGAGTAGCTAGGCCATCGGTATTGACAGCAACGTTGCCCTGCTTAGCATCATGCAACCAGGCCCAGATTCTCAGCTGGTATAAATTGATATCCTTGGAGAGAGACCCATTTAGGCCATCTGACCCCTAGGCACCTGGATTTTCCTGTGGTGTGTGAAGAAGCTGTGAAATGGCAGTGTACAGATATGAGCAAGAGCAGGGATGGTTCGGTGATTAGGCCACTAGATGGGTTCAGTTCCATTGCAGTGAAACCCCTACCGTTCTCATGTGCAAGTAACTGGAGGAGGAGGGTAGGTGTCTTTGCAGGTTCAGAATTCCCACCCAAGGATCCTAACAGTGGCTCTGGTATTCCAGTCACCACTTGTGCCAGCCCATGCAGCCCTTCCCCAGCTCCCTGCCCTCTGGCTTTGTTGTTCTTGTTGTGGCATTTTCAGAGAGAGATTGATGGCCATTTGCTTTTAATGGTTTTTAAACTAGCGCATCGAGGAGATGGTTAGAGCTATTTATACCAAAAAAAAAAAGAGAGAGAGAGAGAGCTAGAGAGAGACCAATCCAACATTATGATTATTTACTTGACGCTGTGACCGGCTGTCAGTTTTTAAACGGCTCTGTTAAATGCTGCTAATCATTGCCACAAAGCACTCTGCCTCTGTGCCTTTGCTGTCAGGGTAATTGAAGCGATTAGGTTTTTATGCTCATTTTGGAGCAGAAACTGCCTACTTAGGGCCTGATTCTGTTCCTGCCAAAGTTGATGAGAAAGGCGATCAGTAGGTTTTGTGAGAGGACTGTGATAGCCAAGCCTAGAGCAGTGCAATAAATAATCCAGTAAAGACGACGGTGACAAGCTGGCTAGGGGTATGCCACCAAAGATGGTGGCTGGGATAAGTGAAATTGTTGCCTTCTCTCTACCATTCCATTTAACTCCTGTGGGTCAGTGTCTGCAGGCAAACTAGGGCTCAGTTGTGATCACAGTAGGGATGAATTTGGCCTCCTACTGGGTGCCATTGGTCAGTACATTGTCAGCATATTAGTTAAACTGCCTGCGCCAGAGCAGGGGGCCATTTCAAACAGCTGGCAGCCTGGAAAGAGCATCTTGAGAGAGGATAGATTTTTTCCGTATTGCAGCTGATTGCTGCTCTGTAGAGTGGAGGAGAATGTTGTTTATGATTTCCTGGCTGCCTCCTTTGATTGAAGGTGATGAGATTTTCACAGATGGAGGGAGTTAATCCCTGCTGTGAGGAGCACAAGGTCTGAAAGGGGACAGTGCCAGAGTGCTAACTTCCTAGTACAAGCAGCTCTTGGGCATCCATTGCAAGTTGAATCTGCCTCGTGGTTGCCAAAAGGAATGAGTTAGTCTCCCAGGAGTAAGTGGCGAAGTGGGACTGAAAATAATGGGAATTGTTTTATAATATTCTCCCCACCCAAGCCTGATAAGGTTTTTATTTATTTATATGTACTTTATGGTCATGGGCCAGAACCTCATTGTTCTTGGAGCTGTACAGATGGAACAAAAAGATGGTCTCTGCCCCAAAGAGCTTACAGTCTTAAGCAGGATGTCTTCTGGCTGACAAGGATCTAGGATAGCAGGACCTCATTTAAGGTGTGAATCTGGCAGGGTTGTCCCTTGTAATCTGGGCTATCCAGAGAACAGCCACCCTGCTATCTACCTATGGTATGCGTCCCATCCTTTGCTAGTCACCCAGCCTTACCTCTCAAACAGCTGCAGTGAAATCACGTAACTTCCGGTATTCCTAACAAGTTGCCTCCCAAATTTTGCTTGATCCATTGTATGTGGTGCAGTGCTACATTTGTTCTGTCAGCTTTAAGTCAAAATGACAAGAAAATACAGATTCCTGAAGCCCTGAGGAGGTAGATTTTAACCCTAAGAAACACTGGGAAGGAAAAGGTCTTAATTTCATCCTGCAGGTGGATATTCTATGAATGTGTTGCTTCAGCACTGTGCATAGTGGAGCAGTGCTGTGTCTTTCTGGACAAAGGCGACGATCCGCCCTGTGCACAGAACATGCCCAGATATTGTACCCGCTATGCCATCTCCAGCTCTAAAATCAGTTTTCCCCTCAACGTGATAGGCATCAGAATTACTGCCTCCCTCCTTAAAGAAACCTCCTCTTAAACTCTGGGTCGGAAGATGTCCTGTTGTCTAATCAATATCCCGTTTTTGATCCTCCAACACCTTTTTTTTAATATGAATGTGTAACATACAAGATGTTATTTGTCCCCCCTCCCCCCACAGCGTACATGCTTGAGGCAGGGAAAAAAGAGAATGCGGTTGAATGAATCTCTGTGCTGTGTGAGTCAGGTGGCTGAATGGAAAGCATGGAGCTGCATTCCTATAGCTATAGAGAGTTGTAGCTGTAGAGGCAGAGTTCGGGGTGGTATTATAGATCAATAAGAGAAATGAATGGTGGGATTTCTTTTCCTGTCCTCCTAGCCATAGTGAGTGAATTTAAAATGCTGACGCTCAAGCAGTCCTCATTGTCAGGCTGCTCCGTTGGTTTATTTAGAGAGCTGTGCTGAGGAGGATATTTATAATTGGGTTTGTAGTGGGAGGAAGACAAGGAGGAAGGAGACCTCAAGGCAGAGAGTGATATATACTGATGGTGAGACTGAAGGAGAAGTTGACACAATTTGCAGGTATGGGAGAGGGGAACCCATTCCTGTTCCAGAACGAAGCCATCTGGTAAGGCCAGAACTTATTACCCGCCTGCTCAGTCTCTTTTAGCTCGTTCTGACAGCAGCCATTGCACTCTTTTACTATTTCCTTTAGTGGCCATGGTTGGGTTTTCTTTAGTTTTTCCTCTTCTTGATGCTGCTGCCCAGGCCTTATTCACCTGATCAGTGCAAAATGAGGCAGACCCAGCACACAGCTGGGCGTTGAAGGGGTAAAGACAGACACACGTGAAGCCCGAAGTTACCAGCTATGAGGACTGATTTGTCTGTAGAGCTCATCCCATATCCCCTGCTCGTGTCAATTGGCACAGCTTCATTGGAATCGGTGGGCTCAGATCCCCAACTTGTGTAAGTCAGCACGGCTCCATTGGAGCCAGTGAGCCAGATTCGCAGCTGGTGTGAACTGATGTCTCTCCCATGTGGCGTTTCAGCGCAACCATAATACAGACAAAGAAGACTAAACCCTCAGGTGCGTCTGTGAAACAAGCCCAAACTCCAGGCCATTTGAGGTGCCCCCATTGTTTGGAAGTGCCACAGCCATCCTGCCTGGCGAGGCAGCTGGAAGGGACCCAACTGCAAAAGGCAGGCCTTGTCTACAGGTGGAAATTGACTGGAATAGCCACTACAGAGTCATATCCTGTGTGAACACTCTCCTTCCTGAATAGCTGTAGCTATTTAGATTCACGCCCTGCCTTATTCTGGAATCAGTTCTCCATGTGGACAAATCCACAGCGAAAACAAAAGGGTTCATTGTCATTGGCCGCGGAGAAGAGCAGTTGTGTCTGTGACCAGCCAAGAGTGGCACCGCATTGGCCATTCCCCGCCTGCTGTCAAGCTGCCAGGACCTTAGATGGGCTCTTTGATGACTGAACAGGGCCTGTTAAGTCTGGAAAGTGCTTTTGATCTTACCACCAGTCTCTCCACAGGACTCAACTCCCTGTACCAAATTAAGCCCATCCCAAATGACAGAGGGTTTGTTTTTCCTAGCCTGTCTTGGATCTGAAACAGAGGGGTTTGCTTCCCCCAACTGATCTTGTGGAACCATTAGCTGGGCAAAAGGATTCAGAGCCATTTTAATTTATGCTGAAGGCTGTATAAAAGTATGGGCCCCCTTGAATTTTTCCTATTTCTTTGGCTCTTGGCAGCTCTTGGGTACCAGCAAGGACCCTTGTTTACACACAAAGGGAGACGCGCACAAAGCTGTCCTTCCATTTTCCCTGCATTGAGCACTCTTCGGTTTCTGAGCTCACTGTACAATAATAAAGGAGAGTGAAACATGAGTGAACCTATTAAAATATGCTTCAGGAAAGGGGCAGTGTGCAGTGGGGCAAGACATAATGCACCCAACCAATCTCCTGTGGCTGGAACTTTCCTATCAAATGCATCAAATTACCTGCAGTCTGGGGCTCCCGAGAAGCCAAGTTTCAATAACTCTACTGGTCTGGAGCTGCTGCAGCTGCTCTTGGCATCCCACCTGAGGGGGGTGGGCCTGGGATCTCACCTGAGGGAGCTCCCTTCGAGAGATGAAGCCTTGAAGCTGCCATTTTGCCCCTCTGGTTGATCCTGTGTGTTTGGGCTAGTGAGGGGCAAGAGGTTCACTCTGAATAAGCACCCCAATATCTGAATGCTGATTGACAGCTGATCCAAACTGCACAGAGTACCATGGTCTGGGCTGACATTTTTTTGAGAACCAGCTGTCCAGGGACTTTGAAAAGTCGCAAGTGTCTGGGTGGATTGGTCAGTGATCTCCTGGGAGGAGCCTTTCCTATGTAGCCTGATGCTTCTGTTTCCAGCCCGTTACTCCTGTGGCTGGGTCAGTAATAGCTTTGACTCATTTCCAGATAACTAGCCGTATCCTCCTGCTCCCTTAGAGTGGATTGGTGCTTCCCCCTTCCACACCCTCCTTTGCTCTCTGCATGCACGACACTGGGTCCTTAGGAAGTGAGATTGAAGCAGTAGTCAGAACACCAGGATTAACAGGAGGGTTGGGGGAGGTGCCATCCTTTGGCCTCTGTGCAGGGAAGGCGTCCTGCTGCGGGTTGCCTGAAAGGATTCAGGTGTTGTGGGTGACGTGTAAGCTCTGTGGGGCAGGGATTGTCTCTTTGTTCTGTCCCCTTTAATACAGGAGGCCTAGTGCCATCCTGTGAAATTCAGGCTTGGGGTGGGAGGGGGCGTGCTTTGGCAGGGAAGGCCCAGTAACTATACAGGCAGTGAAAGAGGCCAGATCCCCAGCCGTAGAAGGGCTCCCACTCCCAGTGCCTCCATTCACGGACCCAGGGAGGAATGATGGTCTTCCCCAATGGCTATAGCTGGGGAGATGTCCCAGTGAATTGCAGATACCCTGCTGGGCATCCTGGGACGACTCCCAGGCATAAGCACTGCTCCACCAGAGTAAGTGTTGCAGATTCTCCTCTCCTATTATTCTCCTCCCTCCCTTGCTATGCTGTGGGGAGCTCCTGTTCTGATTAACATGAGGGATGCCCGTGCATCCTTATTTGTACTGCAGTCGCTGCCGGCAGCCTCAGTCAAGATTGGGGCCCTGTTGCGTTTGGTGCTGTACAGCACTGTGAATGGTGGGAACAGGCCTCTTGATCCTGGAAAATCACTTTAAAACTCAGCCTGTTTGTGCCATGATATTCAAACGTTACTGTTCTGTTTATTTCTATCCTTCTCTCACTCTCTCCACTTTTCTGTTTTATTTGTTGTGCCATCCATCCACTCTCATTTCATCTCTTGGCTGGGGAAAGCTGCCAAAACTCACTCACAGAAAGGTAAGGGTCAGGACCCCCATCTCCCAGATGTAGCTTTTATGTAGATGCAGAGATGTAAAACTAGATGTAGACCTAGAGCTGGTTTCAGAGTAACAGCCGTGTTAGTCTGTATTTGCAAAAAGAAAAGGGGTACTTGTGGCGCCTTAGAGACTAACCAATTGATTTGAGCATGAGCTTTCGTGAGCTACAGCTCACTTCATCGGATGCATGCTGTGGAAACTGCAGAAGACATTATATACACAGAGACCATGAGCTGCACCCAGAGCCTTGCTAATCCAGTTGAAAGGTGAGTGGTATTCGATAATGAATTGCTCTGATAGCATTACAAATGCAGTTTGCTGGATTGACCCAGTGTGACTGTGTGTAGATATTGGGAGAACCTTCACGTTAAAGCTTGGCTTGGATAAAGCTAATGGAAAGGAGCATTCTCTTGACTGCCAAAGCTGCTGAAGCCTATTACAGGCTCCTGTCTGTGGCACTAATACGTATACGCTAGTCTTCCTGCACAGAGAGGGAGGGAGGGAGGCTGAGTATTAGCTGTGCTGAGATGTACAGGGTTAACAAACACATGCTGCACTTGGTAACAGTTAAGGCTGCAGCAGGACTCACCCCATTCTTCCCAAGCCTTTAAGTCCTGGAAGTAAGTGGTTACGTGGCAAGACTCTTGCATTCTTGGCACCTTCCAAGAGCCTGCAGTGCTGTCAAGTATGAATTCCAGCATGCCCTCAGGCTTCCATTTCCATCTCCAGTGCATATCCAAAAGCAGTGTGTACCCCCAGCATCATTCAACTCACATCCCAGTGACCTCACTGCTTTTACATCCGCTATCTCAATACATCATCAGCACAGCTGACTGTCACATACTCCATGCATTTGGGAGGTGCTGAGGTCACTGGTAAAGGTTTTGCCTTCGAGTGTGATCAAATCTAGACAGATTGTGAGAGAATTGGGGGCAGGGGAGGAACGGGTAAGTCGATAAGGAGGGAACCATTTGTATGATTTGTGTTTGTACAGCGCCTGGCATCTGGGCACTACCGCAATACAAATGAATAGTAATACCACCTTTGGCCAGGGAGATTGTTGGGACAACTCCATGTATGTCCATTGGCATCAATGGAGGCTCCACCAGGGACGAGTCTAGTTTGTTGTCTCTCCAGCACGACACCTCCTTGAGGCTACATCTCTGCTTTTACAGTCAGCATTTAGAAGCCTTCAGTTTTTCATCCGCTCTTGGAACATGTCCCACCCCCTCTTAGATAAAAACTCCTTCCCCTTTGATCTGCTCCTGTTATTGTCTATTTATTTTGATCTTCTGCTGTTTTATATCTGTTTATGAGTATCTACTGAGTCCTGATAACTGCTCCTCGCTGGGGCTAGGAGGTCCTGGCCTGCATTTACTGCAGGTTGAATCAAATAACGTGAGATGTATTGAATCCTATTGCTGGCAGTTCTTTCCTCTGCAGCCTTTGTCCATTGAACTCATTGGAAGGTTAGGCCATTCAGCCAGCACAGTGCATGTGTTCTGTGGTACATTTCCTGGTACAGGTTAGGGGGTTTGCTTTGTTATTATTTATTGACAGCGGGACTATCAGGATGCTCGGTGCTTTCCAGGCATTCAAGAAAAGGCACTACTGATTTCCAGGGGTTCCCAATGTAAACGTGCCGTGAGTTAGATAAATGGGAGGTTTGGGCAAGTGGAGAGGTGGAGGAAGGGTTTTCTGGGAGTTAGGCAGGACTAGGGCATGCTTAGATGCTAAGAGTCCTGAAGCTGCTTAATTTACAGTGGAAGCTCGGCAGGGTCCTTCATGGGTCCTGAATTGTGGGAGTGCGCAGGTGGCTTAAAGTCCTCCCATTCCATCCCTTCCACCAGCTCAGGACGCGAGTAACTGTGAATCAGGCCTGTTGTGTTCTCAGTCATACAGAATGTGCCTCTCGGGAGGCAGCTCTGGCTGAACTAAGAGTCTCTCTTCCTCCATGCTCCACCCCTGCCTTCTGGCCTGTATCTTGGGCAAGTCACTTCTTCTGCGGGCGGCTCAGTTTCTCCATCTGCAAAGTGAGATTCATAATGATACCAACTGGTCTTTGCAAAAGCGACTTGAGACAGAAGGCTGAAAAGTGCCGCTTGGTGGCCAAGCGTCATTGTTATTGGCAATTAGATGGTAAAAACGCTCAACTCGTATACAGAGCCTTCCAACTCGAGAGCTCCGTTTGTTTTGCATAGAACAGCCAAGTGTCACTGTCCCCCTTATACAGGCAGGAGAAGTAAAGGACAGAGGGGGAAGTGACTCATCTGTAGGAGCTACTGGAAATGTGAATAAATAGATACCCGGGCACTGCTTGAGCATTTTAAAAAACAAAATAAATAAAAAGCGCTTATTTTTTATTTTTTTTAAAGTGGTATTGTTTCCCAAAATGGCCTGTGGGCTAGATGGAATTTACTAGAGCGTGGGGCGGGGAGGTTGGGCAGAAAGTGAAATGAAAACCCGATAAACACTGCCGTTCCATCTGGCATTGCTCTCCCTGATGCCCCAATCCTGCAGAAAGTGCCACTCTGCCGCATGCAACCCCCACTGACTGAAGCGGGCCTCACGGGACCATACAAGCTTTCGCCAAGCTCTTTTCCTCCAGAAGTTCCAGTTCAGTGAGCTGGCCTCTGCACAGACCAGTCTCTCCTTAGTGTCTATAAATAAGACAAATGTTTAGAATGTGCCAGGTAACGAAGCCCCCTCCTTTCCCCGCACTCTGCAGACGGTGGTTTTTACTGTTGGAACTCAATTTGTGCCCACGTGGCAGGTGGAGAGGGATGGAGAGCAGTGTCCTGCAGACTCTTCTGGGCAAGTCAGGACACACAGCAACTTCTGGGCTCTGCTTGGCAAGAATTGAGTCACTATGGTTTCATCAGCAGGTGGTTTTTTTTTTTCTTTTTTTCCTCTATTAGATTAAAAAGTTGCCAGAATGAATTAGAGAGTTGACTTCAGCAGGTTGTGCTTTGTATTGAGAGCACAGTTATGAATAGTTTATAAAGGATTAATAAATGATTAATAGTTAATCAGCTGACATAGAATCCAAGAGTCTAAACATCTAGAATACCTTCTACAGATGTCTTCCAGCCAGCTGGAATACAGACTGTTCAGGTCTGTAACATGCTTGTAATGTCTAGCATCCGATGAAGTGAGCTGTAGCTCACGAAAGCTCATGCTCAAATAAATTGGTTAGTCTCTAAGGTGCCACAAGTACTCCTTTTCTTTTTGCAATTGTTTATTGACACTTTATCAGCTCTTTATAGATGTAACCTCAATATAAATTGTGAGCATTAAAGGAATTAGGCCATGATCCTGCAATTCTACTTAGATTGTTAGCTCTTTGAGCCAGTGTGTCTTTTTGTTCTGTGTGTGTCACCACCTAGCACAATGGGGTCCCTGTGTGGATTCCGTTGCACGATTGGGGCCCTAGAAAATTATTGTTTTTAAAAGTAGATAGAAAAATAAAACGAGCAGAAACATGAAGGTCCTATTCTCAGACAACAGTGGGTAGGAGTTGTCTGTCAGTCTGGAATATGGTCTTGGGACACAGTCATGATAAAAATCATAATTCCATTACCTTTGTCCTTGGTCGAGATGTGTTGCTCATGGCTGTTCCATTCTAAGTGTGTGCGCGCCCACGTGCACAGTCGTCGGTGTTTGCCTTAGCAGTATCCGTCGGGTCAGCAGTGGCACCCTCTGGACTGCCACAATCATGCGTTGGTATGTTAGGAGCTTCCGGCCCTATGCGCTCTCCGTTCCTTCTTATCCCCTCCCATGACAGTTGGTCAGAGAGCCTTGTCTTGCATTGCAAGAACATTAGCTAACTAATAAATTGGTTAGTCTCTAAGGTGCCACAAGTACTCCTTTTCTTTTTAAGAACATTAGCAGTTCTTAACAGCCCATTGTTGTTCTCTTTGTATATAGTTCTCAGGTACTTAGTTAGCCATTTAGTTCAATGTTTGTTGTTAGTTTAATTGTTACAGTCGGGGCTCGGACTTTGCCCTGGAGCGGGGCATGCCCTGTTCCTGGGCTTCAAACCATGTTCTTCATGCAACAGGCTGATGGCTGTTAGAGACACCCCCGCCGCCCCCCCCCACCCGCAGCAGCTGTTTGAAGTGCTTGGGGGAATCCCAAATAAAGGACAAGTACAGAATTTGCAAGAACTGTCCCAGAACTCAGAAGGAGCGGGATATCCTCTTGAAGGCCCTCCTCATGGAGGCTGCACTCCATCCAGCGTCAGAGCCCTCTTGATTGGTCTTCACGCCTAGCACCTTGGCATTGGTACAGAGCTCCCTGCCGGCACCAGGCTCTGTCTGGCACCGTTCCCCCTCACCAGTGCCCAAAAAGCTGGAAAAGAAGAGACTCCCCAGTGGTGTTTTAGGAGGGGAAGGGGGCTCGAGGGCAAAGGACCTAGCTCAGGGCACCCACCTGCCCCGGAGCTACAAGGCGGTACTGCTACAGTCGGACCCCCTAGCCCAATGAGGATCCGACTCCTGGGAGTGGCAGGGGACCCTGGCTGCTATTGGGACCTTCAACACCCAAAGCTGCCCAGGCGGCCAACAACCTCATGGGCTTGCTGGTACCGCCAGCCATGGGACCCCTCCCCCAGAGAGCGGTGAAGCACCATCAGTTCCCGGATCACAGACATATATCCCCATCCCCACAACCTTGGTCTCTGGCCAGAAGACCCAGGTCTCCGGCACCACGCTCTCCTTCCACGAGGCATGGAACACCGGAATTGGGGCACCAGTCTCCATATTCTCGGTACCAGCCAGCATCTTGACAGAGATCCCCCCCCGGTGTAAGTCCCTATCGCCTAGACAATCTCCCAGGTGTCGGTCTTGCTGTTGCGGCACTGATCTCCACTGCTCCGGTACCACTTGTTGGACAGATGCCGCTCTCTGCCCCCTAGGCATTGGTCTCTGACAAAGGTCCTCCTGCAGACTTAGTCTTCCACAGTCCTGCCTTGGTCACCAGAAGGGGAATGGTCCGAGTTAGAGCCAGAGTTCAGCCCCTCGCCGAGAGGAGGATCCCCATTGGCCCCAGAAACCGGTCCAGCATCCACCACAGCATCGGTGTGGAAGCAGGGCCAGTGGCCTGCTCAATGGCCTTTTGGAACCCTTGAGGTGTGCCCATGATGCCTGTTCCATATTCCCACTACTCCTCCCTGGCCACCTCAGACAAACCATCTCCAGCATTTTGAGGTTACACTCCCATCACATTCCAGGATTCATCCTCCTGTTTTTTCCTCAATCAACTGCTCCCCTTTTGGTCGGCATATTCACAAGTAACTTTGGACCGTTGGGTGCTTGACATAATATTTTCGAGTTGCACTCTACAGTTCTGGCCAGACCAAACTGGTTGTCTCAGAACCAGGGCAGCCTTCTGCACTCAAATCTGGCAGTGTTGCACCTGATGGCTTGGCTGCTGCATGGTTGAATGCGGAGGAACAGGAATGCTCGGCCCATGCCCAACAAGTCCTGTTGGGGAGCAAAAAGCCCTCCTCCAGGGCGACCTACATGGCCAAATGGAAGCAGTTTATGTGCCGGACCTTGGACCAAGATATTCAGCCTGTGCGGGCCTCACTGCAGTCAATCCTGGACTACCTTCTGCATTTCAAGCTCCAGGATCTGTCTCTTTCATCTATTAAGTTCCACTTGGCCACCATTTTGGCCTTCCATCTTCTGCTTCAGGGGAAGGGGGGTTGGCTTTCACTCAGGACATGGCAATCAGGTTTCTCAAGGATCTGGCGCATCTTTACTCCCACGGCCAGGACACCATCCCTAAGGCAAAAATCTTCGACGACTGTGCATGTGGGCACGCATGCACCTAGAAGGGAATGGACATGAGCAATGCATCTCGAAGAATAGCAGTTACGAAAGGTAGGTCACCATTTTTTACTGCAGATGTTTTAGATTATTAGAACTGAAATGCGTTTTGCAGATATGAATATTGAAGAAGCTCAAATAGCGCAGTGTTGCCATTAGGGTTACATGCATTATGGTAGCTGTTGGGGCCCAGCTCAGATCTTGGCCCCATTGTGCTAGATGCAGCATACACACATAGTATGAGACAGTTCCTGCCCCAAACTGCTAACAGGCTAAACAGACAAGAAGGGTGGGAGAAGGGAACCTATGGCAGTGGTGAATTAGGCCCTTTGATGCCACCTGAACAGCCTTGGTAGATGGATGTCCCCTTCTCTCCTGCGTCGGGTCTGCCTTTTGGCTCTCTGCAAGGATCCAAACTCCAGCACTTCCAGGCAGCGAAGAATGGGTGTCTAGTCAGGAGAAGCAGCATGTCTTGGATTCAGGAACTCCTCTCTTCCACTCCTGCTCTTGACGCTTATTTGCAGTGTCACTTTAGGTGCCTAAAGTTGGGTTCCTAAATCCATAATGGGTGGCTTGATTTTTCAGAGCTGCTGTGTACTATGGGAAGCTGGGGGTCCTCAGTTCCTCTGGAAATTAGGCCTGTTCTTTACATGCCTAAGTGTAGACTTGGGTGCCAAACAGTTGAGCCTTCCCATCTCCATGCCTCAGTTTCCCCAGCTGTTGAATGGGGAGAACAGCACACACCCACCTCGCACGGATTTTGTGCAAAGGAATTCCAGTTTGTAAAAGAGCTTTGAAAATACAAAGCACTTTCTGAGAGCTGAGCATGATTCCGAATGTATTAGCAGAGGGCGTTGGAGGATGGAGGTAGTAAAAGATCTGGGACAAGAGAGCAAGGAATGCTCTCAGTCCAGATCTATCTGTTTGATGTTAGAGGATGAGTCACTCACCAGCGCTCCAGGGGGCTCTGCATTCTAATTTAATTTTAAATGAAGCTGCTTAAACATTTTAAAAACCTTATTTACTTTACATACAACAATAGTTTAGTTATATAGTGTAGACTTATAGAAAGAGACCTTTTAAAAATGTTAAAATGTATTACTGGCACGCGAAACCTTAAATTAGAGTGAATAAATGAAGACCCAGCACCCCACTTCTGAAAGGTTGCCAACCCCTGCTGTAGAATATAACAGAGAATTATACCCCGCTATAGAAATTCTTTTGGGTGGCTCAGTAGAAAGCATATAGTTCTATGTTAAATTCTATACAACCCTATTGGTTTCATTGCTATTAAATGCCATAGAATTTTTTCCTAAGTGTTGGCCTTTCTAGTCTTGTTTCTCTTCCAGGACAGTGGTCACTGTCTTGTGCTTCAGAGGGAGACCCATTCATCCCTATTGTGAACCTTGTTATTTCTGCCATGCTGGAGAAGAGATTGAATTCCTTTCTGATCTTTGCAGCCCAGTAGCTCACACCCTGAAGCACGAGCTCTGATGTTGAGCCTTATCTTAGCATGCATAGCCACAGATGTTCTTGATGGTTATAAAAATTATCCAGCTTTTTCTCAATGCTCAGTAGGGTTACTGTTGTTTGCTTAAGCCGATGGGACTGTTCCATTTGATGAGGCACCAAATGCTGTTCCTATATTTTCAGATAAGTTTATTTATGAAACACGTACATCAGCAGAAAAAGCAGATCCAAACAGCTGCACTTGCCTTAAATAGATGCCAAGGTTTGTGCCAGCAAAGGGTTTTTCATTCATTCACTTTTATCTCATTAGGATCCATCTTCTCGTGGCTGCCTCCTCATCGGTTCCACCTTCAATTACTCCAGCGTAAATTCAGTGAGAGTCACTCTGAATTCACACTGGGTAAATGAGAGCAGAATGTGCTCCCCTGTGTACAGACTCCAGTCAGTGTTTGATGAGGAGAGGGTTAACACACTCTCTCCTTGAACAGAGGAAAGACCATATGAGCCCAGTTGTAGTGAATCAGGCAATTGCCTTAGCACTAGCTTGTAGGGAAGAGGCAATGTTAGCTGGAAAAATCCTTTTTTCAGCCAGCTTAGACTTTGGCTGTATAAAGTTGGCTCATTTCATTGAGCAAGAGGCTGCAGGGAGCCTTTTCAACTCAGAAGTGCAGAGACCTGAATTGTGAAATTCTGAGTAATTTTGAGCAGGCCCTGTAAAAGTCTGGTAATATCATTTGGTTGGACGTCAAACTCCTGGGATATTGAAACTGCCCCCAGCCAGGGCTTGCCTAACTTGTCACATTATGGTGACTTCCCATCTTTGGAAGCTGCAGGCTCAGCATGCTCACTCCAGAATGGCATGCAAGGGGCAACACTCACTACAAATGAAGAGAAATAGCCAGGAAAACCATTAGGGATGATTTCACCCCAAGGTAAGACTCTGGGGCTGGATGTTTCCTTTATTAAAATGCACAGGGCATCCTTGTGGAAAACTACATTTGGAACTGGGGTTGGTAGCACTGTAGAGCCCACGCTGGCTGTACAAAGGGAGTATGGTCTAATGATTAGAGCCTGGCAGCCTCTCATTTTCACGTTGTCAGGCAGTGGGGGTCCATGCAGGGAAACCCCATTATCTAGCAGCCAAAGCAGGGGACTAGGAATTGGGAGCGCTGTGTCCCATTCTCAGCTCTGCCGCTGACACCACTGAGTGACCTTGGGCAAGCCCCCGAAGGCCTCCTCTGCGGAGTGGCTGGTCACCTCTAGCATCCATTGAATTATGTGGGAGGCCAGGACTTCTGGAAACCAGGCTCTTAATCCCTCTCAGCCTCCATGGTTAGTGTGTCTTCCCTACCTATAGGGGTGATAATTCATACCCCCTCCTTACACTGCTGTAAAATCCTCTGACGGGAAGGGCCAGGAGTATGGTTAGACCTCTAAGGCAGTCTAGGGAACTGTTGTGGTAACTTGACTAATGGCAGGAGCCCTCAGGCTCTGTGAGAGTGGTTGCTAGGCTGCCTCTTAACTGCCCAGAGTGCTCTCCGGAAACCACCTTGTGTGTGTATCAAGGGTGGTGGAATCGATCTATCTCCTGTGATTTCTATACAGTTCTAACGTGTAGTTAATAGACAGGCTGATTAGCGCTGCTTGTAATTAAATGCTATTGATCTGCCGTGAGCTACATGTTGCGGGTGCAGGGAGAAATTGGCAATGGCTAGAATGCAGCAAGGCCGTTGATCTCTGGAGAGTTGTGGTGCGTTTTTTTGCAGTTGGAAAATGAATCTTTTTCAGGAGAATTCCTTGCGGCCTGGCAAGTAGCATGGTAGATCGCATTGTTATCATAGAATATCAGGGTTGGAAGGGACCTCAGGAGGTCATCTAGTCCAACCCCCTGCTCAAAGCAGGACCAATCCCCAATTAAATCGTCCCGGCCAGGGCTTTGTCAAGCCTGACCTTAAAAACTTCTAAGGAAGGAGATTCCACCACCTCCCTAGGTAACGTATTCCAGTGTTTCACCACCCTCCTAGTGAAAAAGTTTTTACTAATATCCAACCTAAACCTCCCCCACTGCAACTTGAGACCATTACTCCTTGTCCTGTCCTCTTCTACCACTGAGAATAATCTAGAACCATCCTCTCTGGAACCACCTCTCAGGCAGTTGAAAGCAGCTATCAAATCCCCCCTCATTCTTCTCTTCTGCAGACTAAACAATCCCAGTTCCCTCAGCCTCTCCTCATAAGTCATGTGTTCCAGACCCCTGATCATTTTTGTTGCCCTTCGCTGGACTCTCTCCAATTTATCCACATGCTTCTTGTAGTGTGGGGCCCAAAACTGGACACAGTACTCCAGATGAGGCCTCACCAATGTCGAATAGAGCGGAACGATCACGTCCCTCGATCTGCTGGCAATGCCCCTACTTATACATCCCAAAATGCCATTGGCCTTCTTGGCAACAAAGGCACACTGCTGACTCATATCCAGCTTCTCCTCCACTGTCATCCCTAGGTCCTTTTCCGCAGAACTGCTGCCTAGCCATTCGGTCCCTAGTCTGTAGCTGTGCATTGGGTTCTTCCGTCCTAAGTGCAGGACCCTGCACTTATCCTTATTGAACCTCATCAGATTTCTTTTGGCCCAATCCTCCAATTTGTCTAGGTCCCTCTGTATCCTATCCCTGCCCTCCAGCGTATCTACCACTCCTCCCAGTTTAGTATCATCCGCAAATTTGCTGAGAGTGCAATCCACACCATCCTCCAGATCATTTATGAAGATATTGAACAAACCTGCTCAGAGCTCCGGTACAAAACTGCAGAAAAACCTGAGTGTCTCTGGATTAAGTTTAGAAGTGTGAGCAACAAGACTGATGTAGTGGTGGGAGTTTGCAATAGACCACCGGACCAGGGGGATGAGGTGGATGAGGCTTTCTTCCGGCAACTCACAGAAGCTACTAGATCGCACGCCCTGGTTCTCATGGGTGACTTTAATTTTCCTGATATCTGCTGAGAGAGCAATACAGCGGTGCATAGACAATCCAGGAAGTTTTTGGAAAGCATAGGGGACAATTTCCTGGTGCAAGTGCTAGACGAGCCAACTAGGGGCAGAGCTCTTCTTGACCTGCTGCTCACAAACTGGGAAGAATTAGTAGGGAAAGCAAAAGTGGACGGGAACCTGGGAGGCAGTGACCATGAGTTGGTTGAGTTCAGGATCCTGACACAGGGAAGAAAGGTAAGCAGCAGGATGCGGACCCTGGACTTCAGGAAAGCAGGGAACTTTGACTCCCTCAGGGAACGGATGGGTAGGATCCCCTGGGGGACTAACATGAAGGGGAAAGGAGTCCAGGAGAGCTGGCTGTATTTCAAGGAATCCCTGTTGAGGTTACAGGGACAAACCATCCCGATGAGTCGAAAGAATAGTAAATATGGCAGGCGACCAGCTTGGCTTAACGGTGAAATCCTAGCGGCTCTTAAACATAAAAAAGAAGCTTACAAGAAGTGGAAGGTTGGACATATGACCAGGGAAGAGTATAAAAATATTGCTCGGGCATGTAGGAATGAAATCAGGAGGGCCAAATCGCACCTGGAGCTGCAGCTAGCAAGAGATGTCAAGAGTAACAAGAAGGGTTTCTTCAGGTATGTTGGCAACAAGAAGAAAGCCAAGGAAAGTGTGGGCCCCTTACTGAATGAGGGAGGCAACCTAGTGACAGAGGATGTGGAAAAAGCTAATGTGCTCAATGCTTGTTTTGCCTCTGTCTTCACTAACAAGGACAGCTCCCAGACTGCTGCGCTGGGCATCACAACATGGGGAGTAGATGGCCAGCCCTCTGTGGAGAAAGAGGTGGTTAGGGACTATTTAGAAAAGCTGGACGTGCACAAGTCCATGGGGCCGGACGAGTTGCATCCGAGAGTGCTAAAGGAATTGGCGGCTGTGATTGCAGAGCCATTGGCCATTATCTTTGAAAACTCGTGGCGAACGGGGGAAGTCCCGGATGACTCGAAAAAGGCTAATGTAGTGCCAATCTTTAAAAAAGGGAAGAAGGAGGATCCTGGGAACTGTTGTATTCATCTGGGCTTGAATGGATTTGAGTTCTCATGAAAGTGGGGGTAGATCCAACTTCTGTTGAAGCCAATGGGAAACTACATTAAAACCCATAGGAGTTTGTCCACTGATGTGTAAAAAGGAGATGGATCAGGGTGTAATAGGATCACCTAGATCCATGCATAGTGTGATCAGCCAGCTTTGTCTATGCAGCTAAACTCTTCTGTCCTAGTATACTTTGGTCCTAGGCTCCCTCTACACAGCCGTGCTGATGCTGCTCAATTTCAACTCACAGCTCCCCACACGCAGCTCTGTTGATGGACATCCACCCAGACTTGGAGCCCCCAACCTCTGCCATTCCTGTCATACGTCTTTTTCCTGAGTAGTCATGATAGTCACATCAAATAGTGCATTGACCTTGTGATGCATGACAAAGGGGCCTGGGAGGAGGTCAAACATATTTTCACGTGTTGACCTTCTAAACCAGCATGGAGACTCAGATTCCGAGACGGGAAAGCTGCCTTGGTGACCCACTCTCCCAGTGAGGGCAGTCAGTATCCTTACCATCTAACTTTTTCTCAGCCTGTTTTGATACTGCAAACCCAAGTGACGTCACCCACCGTTTGCATTGGAAGGTGTTATGCTGATTGGATTGTATTGCTTAAACACTGATCGGCTGCAGCTGAGTCTGCACTTCACTGTGGGGATGCAGGGCTGGGCAAGGCACATTCGTGTTGGAGCGAAGGCACCTCAGGGTATGCTTCACGTTAATTACTTTGGGGAACTGAGCAGCCCAGATTGCAAGCTCCATTTCAGCAGGAACTGACCCCAGATCTGCTGATCCCTGTCCAGAGCCCTAAGCTCCAGACTCAACTTCTACCTTGAGCTTTTCTAAGGCTTTGTTGCTCCAGAGGTGGGGCAGCGGGAGCTGGGATGCTACCCAAGAGCTTTCGTTGTGGCACTGCTTTGGGTGTCTCTGAGGGCAAGATTCTGCCGTGAGGCTGTGAATAGGCTGGGTTCTCACCTAGCACAGCAGCTGGCCCTGCTGGGTGGTGTGTGCGCGATGGACACACCTCCACATAGGCCGCCGGAGCAATTGCTGGGAGCAGGGCCTGTGCTCCCCAGTGAGGTTCTGGCGAGCCCTTGTGCCAGGCACAGGAAGGTGGAGGAACTCCTTGTGCTTTCTCCCCTGCCCCATGCATAGAGGCTGCCCAGAATCATCTAGCCTTGAATGGGGATGGAGCTAAGGCCTCTGGTGGGTGCTGCCTGATCCTAGTGCTGGATGCACATTGGCCCAAGCTTCGGAGCTGGGGGCCAGCTGGGAGGGGATTCACAGCAGACATGAACTGCAGCTACTGGGCTGTAGCAAGGGCTTGTCTATTTCATGCTAAAATTAGCCATACCATGTGCCTAAATCACATCAAGCAGTTTGGGAGGGAGAGAGGAATGACATCAGGAGCTTCTGACCATTTTCCAAACCTCTGTCACTCAGCTTTCCTGGCTGCATCTGTTTAAAAAGCCCTTAATAGCCTACTCTGAAGGTAATTTAATTGAAATGAATCAGTGGGTGAATTACAAAGTGGCTTGTCTTCTTCCATCTATCTTCATGAGGGATTCGCTCATTTACTTCTTTATTTGCAGCCTGGCATGACGGACAAGTGCAAAGCACCTTACAGAGGGAGGCTGTGAGCAAGGCTGGCCCCCAGGGCTGGGACTATCAGTACTGGGGATCCCCCTTGAGAGCAGTAAGGGCATGTTGCCTAGTGATAAAAGGCAAGCGGCAGGAATCAAAGCTCCTGAACTTTGGGCTTGTCCAAAACCCAGTAATGTCTCTAGAAAAACTCGGACTGAATTCAGCAGGCTACAGCTCAGGTTCTCTGTTCTCTGCAATGCCTTCTTCCCTCTGTGCCTGCTGTTGGGGTTCCCCTAAGATTTCATTCACTCGGTTCCCCAAGAGTTTGGTCCAACTTGAGTCTCGTCGCTCAGGTTCCTTTATTTGGCATATAACAAGGTAGGTGGAGTTGATCAGTGGATATAGGGCATACCACACATTCAAAGTTACACAGAAGACCTCTTCCTTTATATACATTGACACATTACATTGCATTTCCCATACATTGCATCACACGTTTTGGGATTGGCTTGATCACTTTGCAGGAACCAGTCCTTGTACAGTATGCTCTGTCCATGCACGACTTACTCTTTACCTCATCTTTGCATTCCTGACTTCTCTTGTCCATTGTGAACAGTTCCCTGGGGGTTCCTCCCTTGTCTTCACTAGTACAGACATTCTGTTTCCAGCTTGCTGCTCCATTTACCTCCTTAATCCCATCTCCCAAGAAATGAGCTTCAGCCATGTGTCAAGCTAAGCCTACCCCTGCATTAGCCAGTCTGTGAAATAGGGATAATACTGTGCCCAGTCTCACAGGGGCTTTTAGTGTTTGGGAAAGGCTTTAGGATCCTTGGTTGATGGGAACAATTTGTGCAAGGAGGGTGCTTTCACCTGCGTATTTTATTAGCTAATGTAAATGGGGGAGCAACTGCTCTCAGGTGGTGAACACCAATGTTGCCTCCATCCCCAAGTTAACTCCATTGTCTTCAGCAGAGCAACTCCCGATTGACGGGGCAAGTGGGGGCAGAATCAGGCCATTCTCTTCATTAGCACAGTACTTCATGCATAAGTAGCGAACTTCTCTGGTTAAGACATGGGGTTAAGGAGAAGAGATTATGGCTTTCATTACCTGTTTTGCAGTAGCACCAGGAGGCCCGGGCCCCACTGAGCTACACTCATGCCATTTTCTATTTCAATCACCTTCATTCAAGAGGATTAGGGATAAAGCCATCATTTCTCTCTCCTCCTGCAGCTGGATTCTCAGCAAATTACCAGGATCCAAGTTGAAACCAGCATGGGGTAGCTATGGTATGTTGTTGTAGGTTGGTCTTCCAAATTGGCCTAGAAACTCCTGAATTTGGATTCCCTTTTCTGTGTTCCTGAGCAGCTGCTTCTAGGCTTTATATTGCAAATCCTTCAGGACCAAGATTGTCTCACACCTGTGTTTGTGCATGTCCTGTGCCCTGAGGCCCTGATCCCAACTGGAGTGTTCGGAAGCTCCGGCAAAATAAATATTTACTACTGCTGCTTCTATCTCCTGACAGAGGGCAACTGAGCTGGGCAGGAATTATGGGTTTGAGAAGGAGGATTTTTTAATTTGATGGGGAAGAGAATGGGAATTGATGGAGTTAACGGTGGGTTGGATTAATGCAAATGAGGTGATGCATATTCATAAAATATTCCTAAAATTGGATCATTGCATCATTTGCAAAAAGTATCTAGACCTGTGGCCTTTGGGTGTAACGGTAACAGCTTTGTGGGTTTGAGCTCACATGCATCACAAGCACTACTGGTTGCTCTCTAGTTCCCCCCAAGCTTTACTCTCTGTCAGTGAATAAATACTGCAGAGAGAATGCTTCTGGACCCCCATCCCCAGCTCTGAAACTTGTCTGCTACAGTGTGTTGTCAGTAAAGCTCAGTGCTGGCTCAAGGCTCTCTTGCAGCCATCTGCTTGGAATAAACAGTCTTATATACCTCCCTAATTATAACCCCATGGATTTGCTTGGTAATGAAATGTCAGAGGCTGAAGAAAACGGTGAGTTTGGTTTACGAGGTGGATTATGGCATCGTCTTGTTCTGCTGAGTTCACATTTGACAGGTGGAATGGTGACAAACTGGGAGAGGAAATACCTTTTATCGGACCAACTTCTGTAGGTGAAAGAGACAAGCTTTCGAGCTACACAGAGCTCTTCTTCAGGTGAATCAGTAACGCGTGCTGTCAGAGATTGGAGACTCCCCCATCTTATCCCACTCCAGCTTGGTCTCTCCCATCCTGTTCTTTATTATTATCAATGGAGATTGGGGCACCATGGTGCTAGGCACTGCACAAACACACACGGCTTGTCTACACAGGAAAGTTGTTGCAATGGTATAAGCGAAGATGTGAATTTAAACTTATTTTAGTTAAATTGGTTCAACCTCTGTGTGGATGCTCTTATTTTGGTTTGAGTGGCTTTTCTCAGTTTAACTTAAACCTGTTCCCAATTGACTTTTCCTTAAGTCGACAGAGAACAAGTTTAAACTAAATCAAAGTAGGCCACTCTTAAGCCAAAATTAAACTGATGCAAGTTTGTGTGTAGACAAAGCTATACAAAGAGACATTCCTTTCCCCAAAGCACTTACACTCTCTAAAGAGACATGATAGACATAGGGTGGGAGAGGAAACAAAAGGGGAAGAAAACCCAGCTCTTCTAATTCCCAAGCCAATGCCCTACCAACTAGACTATGCTGCCGTCTGTTATTTTCTTCTTGAATCCATAGGGTCAGATCGTTGACTGGTATAAATTGGCATAGAGCCACTGACGCTAAGCCAGTTTGTACTAGCTGAAGATCTGGCCCCAGATTTTACAATAGAGGAGATCTGCTGTTCTGTTGTGTATCATGAGCCTAGCTCCGGAGCTGGGAAGCCTATCAGGCAGTGGCTCCATAACTAATGTAATCGCCTTTCTCCAGTGGTTCTCTTTCCTTTTGTTCCTCACTTGCTGGGTTGAGGAGATTAATTGAAATGCAACATTGTTAAAGCAAATCCATTTAGCCTGTGTTCACCAATGATATTTTCATCCCTTCAACTGGCGGTTATATGGCTCTGATTTAGAAGCAAAATTCACTTTTTTCTGCAGACCAGAATGCTGTTTCGACTCATTCCCTGTAGGGTAGAGAGAGGTCTGCATGCACCAAGCCCACGAGAAGCATCATACTCCTTGCAAGAACCCTCAAACCAGAGACAGCCAGAACTCTTGCTCTGCAAATCCAGGATATGTGAGAATAAAGGACCCCTCCACCCCGAGGTCATGCACAATGTATGGAGCTAGGTGGATTATTCTATTGTATTCCAGTGATTTAACCCAATGTTTCCGCTTTGAGTTATCCACAAGCAGGCTTTGATCTCCACAAACCTATTCATTGTGTGCAATCACTGGACCAGTAGTTGATGTGAATATGTTTCTGCCAGTGGTTTGCTCTGATTAAACTTGGACAATACATACTTTGTCATGCAGGGGGTTTGGTGGGTTACTGGGTCACATGGTATGGTTGCTGCTGCCTGACTGGATGATGGGAGGAGAGTGAACTGTTCAATACCCTGAGCTGTGTGCAGGTATAAAATAGTTCCTCCGAAGCTGTTAGTGTGTGGGCAGAAGCCATGCACTTCAGTGTTCGTGGAAAGTAACAAAGAAGGACTCACCATGCTCAGATGGTCCCTAGGGCTATTGGCAGCATCCGCCTGGCTCCAGCCCCCACCCACATATTCAGCTTTCCAGCAAATGCCTGTTACAGGGTCCATGGGGTTTGCAGTATGGGAGGTGGTCAGGGGTTTTGCCCCGTGTACATGATCTGCTTGCTCTGCACTTCCAAAGGTCACTGCTGACCTTTGCTGTTCTGTAGTTGTTTGGATGCCCAGGTGGCTTTTCTGAATACAGGACCATCTGGACTGCACAGCCTAGCAAGGAGTCTGACTGGGGCAAGTGAGCAGAGTGGGGAAACCACATAAGAGAGTAATCTGAGAGAGTGGTGCTTCCATGGGGCCATTCCATCTCAGGAGGGGAAGCTCCCTGGAATGTACAGGGATGGTTTATAAGGCCTGGAAGGGGACATGGTATTAGGGAAGGACCTAGGTAACCTGCGTGGGTAGCTGCGTTGCTGATGTCAGGACTAGTGAGGCTTCCGGGGTGGGAGAATGCACCCATGCTCTCTCCTGGTCAGAGATAATGGGCTTTGTTCATCCCTCTGTTGGCACAGGGGCTGAAGGGAGGCCGATTGGTGCCTGTGCTCTTCGGCGGCTGCGGTGCCTGGTGTGACCATGAGCAAAGGGCCTGAAGGGTGGACATTGCAAACAGCCAGGAGAAGGAGAGAGCGGACAGGAGGAAGTCCTGGCAGGAAAAGGAGAGGGAGATGCACCAGGGCATAATAGGGCTTCTCCAGCAGCAAACACATGCTGCAGACTCTTGTGGTCCTGCAGGTTCAGCTATTGCAGGTTTGCCTCCCTTTGCAGTCCATGGAGAACTCCATTGTAGCACCTCTCAACTCCCCCTTCAACGTTCCACATGGCATCAGGGGCCACAATTCCTGCCCATCCCACTCCACCCGAGGGGACATTAAGGGGAACCACTGCTTCACATACACTGACCTGTGAGACCCACGGTTGCTAGATGTGTAGGTAAAATGGACAGGAATGTTCTTTCCCCTTGTTAAATTCTCTTCCGTTAATTTACTAAGTTTTTAATGTATTTGCCTTTAAATTGCACAGATTTTAATTTGTGCTGGTTTTGTTACTGAATAAAATTCTATTATTTGGAAAATAAGTCGTCTTTATTAGCTCTGAACGTATGCTGCGGAGTGCCTGGCAGTTCTGAAAGCACCCACTTACTTGTTACTGTGCAGTGTGACGCAACTCACAGGATCAGTAACGAACGCAGCGTAATCGTCATCGATGCACAGTAAGCACTGCAAGATTAACGAGCGCACTGGCGGTATTCTATTCACAGATGTACACCAAGCACCACAAAATTTCTAACAGGCTCCAGGACAGCAGGGCCAGGCAGAGCACAGTGCACCACAGCGCACTACTGTGGCTCGCTGCCCAAGTGTTCTTTCAAAGCCTCCCAGAGCTCTATGGCTCCGTGCTGAGTTCTTCTAATCGCCTTTGTGTCTAGCCGTTCAAGTTCAGCAGACAGTAGCTTGCCCTCCACCCCAGTGGCAGCTTCTCCCCACTTTGCTTCACAGGTGTTATGCAGGACACAGCAGGCAGCTATAACCATTGGGATGTTTTTTCAGTGAGATCCAGCCTTGTGAGTAATAATGCCAGCGTCCCTTCAGTCTTCCAAAAGTGCATCCAACTGTCATTCCTCACCTGCTGAGTACATAGTTGAATCTTTCCTCCATGCTGTCAAGGTGGCCTGAGCAATTTGTTTCTGCCCCACCATATATTGCCAGACTTCCCAAAAGTCAGTGCACTGGATGGCGGTGGGTTACACAGTGGGACACTTACCCATAGTGCACAGGACTGTACGTTGACACGAGCACTCCTGGTGAGTCCTTGCATCGGTGCTGTGTGTAGCCGAGCATGCATGCGCAGACGCGATGTGCTAACTGGCAGCTTCATGCCAACATCACTTGTGTCAACCCAGATTTGTAGAGTAGACCTGGCTTTTCTGATCACAATGGTCCCCTCTAGCCTTATAATCAGTGTAAGGGCTGTGAGAGGTTCATTACTTACATACTCTCTTGCCTCCGGGGTCTCATTGCAAATAAAGCATCAGGCAGTTGACAGCAGCTTCCTGCTTGTTCGAAGGCTGTTCTTTCCTCACACGGTGCTTTCATAACGGGGATTAGATAGGTGCCATCAGCCCCTCATCGTGTGCATTGAAGTACCGCCACAACAGCAGAGGTGTGTTTGCACATAAGCAATTATGGAACGGCAGAACCCTGTTATTTTATCTCCAAAATTGCTGAGCTGAGTTACCTAACTCTTGAATTAATTGTGATTTGGGTGCCAGGATTGGCTACTAAAATAACAGCAGGGATGTGATACAACCAATGCTAAGTACTGGGAGTGAAGTCTTCCAGAGGCTCTTTCTTGGTCAGAATTGCACCCTGCATTTGACTTCCGAATGTCTGGTTTTTTGCTGCACAGCTTGGGTTCCATGGCATTGATACATTTCTATCAACCAGTTCCGGGGAAATGAGATAATTGTTAGGTGGGTATATTTCTTGATATAGAAAATGGATTAGTAAAGAGCTGGCCTCTGTTGTAATCTTTGTAACCTTTCTTGCCTTTTTTTATCTCCTCTTCAGGGCCTGAAGCCAATGGATCATAATGGTTTGGCTGATCCATATGTCAAATTGCACTTACTCCCGGGCGCTAGTAAGGTGAGTTGTCTTTTAAATTCCATCTGAAATCTGTGTCGTGTGCACAATTCAGCTATGCAATTCTGCCTGCCTTGTGAAATTGTACCATATACTGACTAGGTATAGCAATATATAATGCTGCTGTTGTGGGTTGGGATTTATTTTCCAGTGCAAGTTGGCTATGTAAAATAATGTGCTGTATTTTAGGGGGGAGATTTTCAGCAAGCCTCCTTTGAATATGCATGCACAATTTGCAAGTACATCCATGTTCTAGCATTGCCAACGTGCTTGGAGCTGTACCGTACAACAAAAGAGAGAGTCCCCAAAGTCTCTCTCTCCTTAAAGAGAGAGGGGCTGAGTTAGCACACTGATGAATGACCGTGTAAGCAATGGTATCAGTAGAGAGACATAGGTGAAAGGGTGCACGGATTAAATTGCATACACTCAAAATGTACATTGACCTTTTTCATTTACTATCTTAGTAAGCATCTCTGTCAGAAGCACATAGGGTGATATCCTGGAACCATTGAAGTCAAAGCTACCCAATCAAACGCGTCCTCCTTTCCAAAAACCAGAGAGGCGTAGCAGACTGAGCATGGGAGTTTTTGCCATTGACTTTAATGGAACCAGGATTTTCACCTTTGGGACTTAGTACAGCATCCAGCAAAAACTACAGAGCTCGGATTTGAGTTTAGGGTATCCCTCCTAAATGTCTACTGGGCCTAAACTCTCCAATCAAAGAAAGAACCAGGCACAAGCAACAAGGTACAGTCGGGGCAAAAGTCTGACTGCACAAAAAATGTAGCGTGATCTGGAGTTCATGGGCAATCTGAGTAGCGAGTGGAGCTGGTCGAAACAGTTTTCTGTCTTAAAATGTCATTTTGACAAAACCAATTTTTTTTGCAAAATTCTATAGATTTCAACAAAATCTTGTTTAGAGGAAAAAATTGGAAAAATTTCAGAAATGTCAGTGTCCCATGTTGATGTTTTCAGAAGGAAGCTTTTTTATTTTTATTTTGAAATTTACTTTATTTATGTATATCTATATGTCTGTTTTAAAGGGTCAGAATCAAAACAATGTGTGTGAGTTGACCCCAAACAAACAAACAAAATTGCAAATTTGTTTTGTGAAAAAAATGGATGTGACTGTTTATTAACAGGTTTACAAATCCTTGCCATGTAAATATCTGAAAGAAAACGATAATCCTTACCCCAGTGAGCTTTTGTTTAGAGAGATACTACACAGGAATATAGTCATCAGATCTGGTTTTCTTTTTCTAATGAGAGGCTATTAGTAGTCTAAAGTAACTAGAAATTTTGTCTTTTCATCTTGATCCAGGATGAATTTTGTTTTCAAAATCTCTAAATTTGTCACAGAGAAAGAAAATCCAGTTTTTGACCAACTCTAGTAGCAAGTGCTAACAGGAGAGGGAGGCCTTTCAATGAGACTGTGCCACTCGCACCATCGAAAAACTCTTGGCTGTTGCAACAGATGCAGACACACTCTTTAATAACTGGGTCCCAGACATGCTGGGCTTTAAAGATGATCCCTAGTACATTGAATTTCACCCAGGTCTGGGATGGTCACCAGTGAGATGCATAGATGTTATGCCTGCATAGTGACCCACTCCATGGAATCATTGTCCATGACTGACTTATCTTGAGTGATGGAAGTGCTCACAAGCTTCCTGGGCCCAGTAAGAAGCCTGCTGAAAGCCAGCTGCTGAGTGACAGTAGAGCAGGCTGCCAGGGAAGTCACTAATACAGATGCTTATGTCTGTCATAGTTCACAACTCTGCAGAGACTCCCTTTCCTCAACACGGAAAATCCTTCCCACAGTGAGCCTAGAGTTGCATGTTCACTCATGCAGTGCTGGCATGACCAGCAGAGCTCCTCTAGCTCACTACTGGGGCTGAGTGGATTGAGTTCAGGAGGCCACAGGGAGGCCACTCTGTCTCGCTACATGTGGTCACCTAGGTCTGGCATCTGGATGTAGGTTCTCCACTAGCAGTTGGCTGGGCATCACATTTAGGTGCTAAATTGGGCATCTACATGTAGGTGTTCCAATACCAGTAGGTTGCAAAGAGCATTTAGGTGTGTCAGTACCAGTCCTCAGTTCCCAGGGGCCTGCTTCAGTGCCCAGGTGTGAGATTTGGGTGCCCAGGTATGCACCCTGCTCTGTAACTGTGTTTCTGCACTTGGGGGAGACTGAGTTGCTACGAAAGACACTGGGCAGAATTGGTGGGAGAAGCAAGTAGAAAAAGTGACCCAAATAGGAACTTGAAAGTGGGGGGAAAAGGGAAGTTGAGCTTCTTCCATTACCCTCACCCAACCACCCCGGCATGTCTAAGTTAGATTCTACCTGTGCAGACAGGCAGGGTAACTGTCACGCTGCTAGGTGGGCTGGCTTGCCCCCTGAACCCCCCCTCTTCATAAAGCAAACCTCTTCCGAATCTTTTGTACAATCGCTGTGGGAAGTGAACTGGAAACCCCCGGCATGAACCAAACAAACCAGGATTAGTCATGGGCTAGGGCTTAACAGCGGGGCACCTTTTAGCTGCTGGGTGATGAGTGATGACTGGCAGATTTCCCCTGTCTCTTGCTGATCTTGGTTTCCTTGATGAATTAGTAATGTGTTGGCTCACAGCAGGTCAGGGGATGGTGGTGGCACCATGACAGCACTGGCTCTCCAGGACTGGTCTGATGCTTAGCACACCGCCCATGCTGTTGTCACTCTACCGCAGCTCTCCTGGTTACTGTGTTCTCTGCAGCTTCTTCCAGGTCTGCAGGAGGAAACGCTGCCATCCGTTGTCTAAGTATCACTGTGCTTCAGGGGCTAGTGTTGTGTCCGTCACCGCCTGATATCCAAAAAGCATCTCCTTAGCACCTGAGCTTGGGAAGGGATCACTGGAAACCCAGCTCATTACAAACAGATGCCCCCTCTAGCTGGTTCTGTCCCATCCTGTGTGCTTTTTCTTTTTCCCTTTCTCTTCTCTTCCTGCAGTTGGGAGGGTGCATGTAAATGCCTCCAGTGCAACAGCTCTCAAAATGAGAGCCACAGGGCCACACTGGTGACGCACAGAGCTGGCTGGGCGTGAGGTGCTAACTCCTCTTTGCCTCTGGCTGCTCCTTGCATTGAAAGAAGCTACACAAAGGCATGGGAAAGGTCTCCTGATGTTACTCTGCCATGCAAGCAGCTGCGTGGTGATGTGGGGTTGTGGCAGAGAGAGGAGTGGTCTGCGCAATGGAGAATGGGAGAAGAGGTGGGGCCAGACCATTGTGGCTGGCACGCAAGAAAACTTCTCTGTTATGGTCTGCGGAGAGTCTGAGACAACTTGCTCTAGCAGATCAGACCTCCCTAGGCAAGCCAGCTAGCTAGCCGAGTGATCACTAACTAAGCGTCGGAGGTGCCCTAGCAGGAGTCTGACTATAACTGTGGATGGTATAGTCTTTAGTAAGTGCTTGGGAGAGAAGGCATAGCATGTATTCACTGCCTTGCATGGTGACAGGTTTCAGGGTGGCAGCCGTGTTAGTCTGTATCAGCAAAAAAAACTAGGATGACACCTTAGAGACTAACACATTTACTTGGGCATAAGCTTTCGTAGGCTAAAACTCACTTCATCGGACGCATGCAGTGGAAAATACAGAGAACATGAAAAAATGGGTATTGCCATACCGTAATTAGCATGGGGAAATAGTTTTTACTTTGCGTAATGACCCATCCACTCCCAGTCTTTATTCAAGCCTAATTTAATGGCGTCCAGTTCGCAAATTAATTCCAATTTTGCAGTTTCTCTTTGGAGTCTGTTTTTGACGTTTTTTTGTGGAGAATTGCAGCTTTTAGGTCTGAAATCGAGTGACCAGGGAGATTGAAGTGTTCTCTGACTGGTTTTTGCATGTTATAATTCTTGATGTCTGATTTGTGTCCATTTATTCTTTTGCGTAGAGACTGTCCGGTTTGGCCATGTACATGGCAGAGGGGCATTGCTGGCACATGATGGCATATTTTTTCCCGTACTGTTACTCACACCTTCGTGTGAACTGTTGGAAATGGGCCATCCTGATTATCACTACAAAAGTTTTTTTCTCCTGCTGATAATAGCCCACCTTAATTGATTGGTTTCATTACAGTTGGTATGGCAACACCCATTTTTTCATGTTCTCTGCGTGTATATATATCTTCCTGCTGTATTTTCCACTGCATGCATCCGATGAACTGGGTTTTAACCCCATATTTATTATGCCCAAATAAATGTGTTAGTCTCTAAGGTGCCACAAGTACTCCTCATTTATTCATTATATACTGACTCAGATCAGCTGGCTCTCCCCAGGTTTCTGGCAGTGCCCATTCCACTACGTGAAACAGCCAGCCTTTGATCACTGTCCGTTGGAAGATAGGCCCAAGTTTCAGGTTTATAATGAAACCCAAGCCTGGATGAGCATTGCCTGCTTTTGAATTTCCTCCTGTAAGCTTTACTCAGGTCCAGGTCACTGCCCTGACTGCCCAGGGAGAGCCTGGGTTTGTGAAGTATGTTGGAAGAGCCACAGTACTACGGGATGGTGTGTGGGAGAAGGGTTCGCACCCTAGGACCTATTCCAACTCCCACTAAAGTCAATGGAAGGAGTCTCTTGGATTGCGGCTCTCATCACGAGGCACTAGTGTGGAGATACTGTACAGTAAGTTACACACAAAGGCATCAGTTGCATTTCCCTCCCAGTCAGCTGATCGGTGCTGGAATATTGGCCCTAGCGGAGCTGCTGGTCAATCTGTGTGGCTAGAACATGTCACGTTATTGATAGGAGAGAGAGGAGGAACCCCCAGAATGATCCACAAGACAAAGAAATAACCTTCTACCTCCCTCCCCCAGGCAGCAGGCCTCCATGTGTTGGTGGGCCTGGTGAAGCACTAGGAGCTGCTTCTCTTGAACCCTCTGCCTGGAGGTTCAAGGGCCATTCAGGAACGATGCCTCAGTCCCAGCCTAACTACATTTCAGGTGACACTAGGAAAAACTGGGACAGCACCAGCAACCCCCTCCCCCCATGGGGCCCTCTACAGGTTGCTAGTGCAATGCCAGCCCTTTCCTCCACTGATGGATAGAAGCCCTTGCATGTTTTAATAACCTGTTCAGTTTGCCTCTGAGAAATTAAATAAATACTGACATCTTCAGTGAGTGTGGCTGAGAGTGGGCCATCCCTCCCACTCCCGTCTTCCGCCCAGTGTTCCCACTGAATGGTGCTGCTCGTGCAAATAGGGGAGAGCAGGCTCAGGCAGGAGGATATCAAAAATCGGAACGATACAGAGAAGATTAGCATGGCCCCTGCACAAGGACGACACACAAATTCGTGAAGCGTTCCATATTAAAACAAGAAAATTAACAAGCAGGCAGAGGAGTTTAAGTTTAATCCCAGGTGATCATTAACAGCCAGGAAAGCCCCAAACCACAGGCCACTGTTGTTGTAAAGCAAATAAAATCTCCACAGCTGCTTTGTCTCCCTGTTGTGAGTGGTGCAGTTTTCTTGAGTTGTCTGTTCTGTTCTCTTGCTAATGGTTAATGCTCTGTATGGGGGACCTTCGTGACCTCCTGTAGTGGGTTATTGCAATGCGCTTCTCCTGGGAGTCTGATGGGAAGCTTCAGTTAGTGTTGCCAACTTACTTGGCTGTGTTTCATGCTTGGGTCCCCAGTCAATTGCTGGGTACAATTTAGGAAGTTATGTTTGATCTACCATATAAAACACTGTGCGTTTTAGATCCTTGGAGGCCACCCCTCCAGCTGACAGTCCCTCGACTCACTCCTCTCTGGACATTGGGAGCTGAGCATGTCCTTGCTCCCCTCCCTTGCTCTGACTGAATCCTGACTTTCAGCGGGTGCTGTCGGGCCTGTTAACCCAGGGCTTTCCTGAGGAAGTGTGTAGTTCCTTGCCTTGTCCGGGAGATTTTCTGTATCATTAGCTGATGAATGATCAGAGAGTTACTTTTCTTGTATCAAGAAAAGGAGTACTTGTGGCACCTTAGAGACTAACCAATTTATTTGAGCATGAGCTTTCGTGAGCTACAGCTCACTTCATCAGATGTTTACCGTGGAAACTGCAGCAGACTTTATATACACACAGAAATCATGAAACAATACCTCCTCCCACCCCACTGTCCTGCTGGTAATAGCTTATCTAAAGTGATCAACAGGTGGGCCATTTCCAGCACAAATCCAGGTTTTCTCACCCTCCACCCCCCCACACAAATTCACTCTCCTGCTGGTGCTAGCCCATCCAAAGTGACAACTCTTTACATAATCAAGTCGGGCTATTTCTTGTATCCACACCTTGAGGACATGGTAGATGTATTCTCCTATATATTGAAAATGATAAATAACCTCCCAGGGGTTGGGGGAAGCAGAACTTCAGTATCACTGGCCTGTTAAGTGCATGATGCAAACTAGCAGCCAGAGATCAAAAATATTCCACACACACGAACTGTTTAGCATGCGTTTTCCTCCATGCTTGTTTGGCCGTTCTGTCCTAATGCAATTCCTGCCTGCGACTGAGTTACTCCATCTTTCAAAACACGCTGGTAATCAGCCTTAATAAACAGCTTATCTTGTGCCAAGCGAGCCTGGAGACTTACAGCCAGTCCTCCCCCTGGCCTGTGGCTCCCAGACATGCCTGGTGCCGTTGATAATGATACTAATAAAATGAAAGAGAGACGATCTGAACTCTGCCAGGAAGACAAATGGCTGTCAGTGCCTCCTTAAATCTCTCTTGTGAGAACCTGTCTAATTTTGAAACTATTTTACACAGTTGGGAAACATTTAAGGTGAACAAGGCATTACAATCTACCTCAGCTGAAGCTGGAAAAGATCATTTCTTTTTGTGGTCTTGTGGGATTTTATTCCTCTCCTGCCCCCCATGGAAACATCTCCTGCAAGGCAGTGATTGTTTTCACTTGGGCTTCCTTTCGAAGAGCTAAGCTGCCTCCTGACCTGACAGCCATACTAGTTGATTCACTGATTTTATTTTATGCTGAAAGGGAGCTCTGCTTGACTGACATGAAATACAATTGGTTTTGCAGGGTGTTAGATGTTCATATGAATCAATTCCCTCCTTGTGTTCCAGGTGGAGCCGAAGGATCAAAAGAAGACCCTTTCACTTACAGGAGCCTCTTGTGTTCTTCCAACCAACTTTCCTGTGTGATGATAGTAGAATAAACCTCAGCAGTGTTGTACAAACCTTAGCAGTGTTGGCAAATCCAGACTGCTTTTGAAAACTATCAAAAGGAGCAATACAAAATAGAAGGGGTCAAATGCTAGTTAGACATTCCCATCCTAGAGGGCCTAAATCCACATGAATCCAAATGAATCAGGTCTGCACAAAGCTCTGGGGAGAGACATGGGTATGTTTTGCACAGATCCCAGCCAAAGATTGGTATGTGGTGTTGGTTGGGGCCTGTAGGCACTACTATAATGCACACAAGATTAGAGCCCTGTTGTGCTGGGAGGTGTACAAATATGTAGGAAGGGCTTCTGTACATGGGAGCTTTTCCCAGTTATACCAGTTAACCTCAACTCCATAACCACTGTATTTATATCACTCTAGCTCCTTGAGTGGACACTCCAATTCTGGAATAAGAGTGCCTTTTTTCATTTTAGCTTAAACTGCTTCCAAAGAGACACAAGGTAAACTGGAAGAAGATTCTCCTATGCTGCAATAAGAGTGTCCACATGGAGGAGCTGCACTGGCACAACTAGAAAGGTTTACATTCACACCCTGCTTTACCCCCATATAGCTTCCCTGTGTAGACAAGCCCTAAGAGACTGTTACAACCCCAAAGGGCTTACATTCTAGATAGACAAGACAGACAGGTGGGAGGGGATTGGAAGTGACTTAACCAAAGTCACACAGCAAGTCCATGGAAAAGGCAAGAACCAGAGCCCAGGTCTCTGGACTCCTCTCCCAGCCCCCTGCCTGTTGGATTTTGCTGCCTCTGGGTTCTGTCTGAATCATGGGTGAGGTTCTGTGCAGTATAGTCAGCAATCTCATCCCACGATTGCTTAGGCCTGGTCTACGTAGAAAATTAGGTCATCTTAACAAGTGAGATATTTAAGTCCTCCTAACCCCCAGCATAGACAGCACTAGGTGAAGGAAGAAGTCTTCCAGTGACCTAGCTACCATCTCTCGGGGAGGTGGGTTATCTGTGCCGGGAGAGAACCCCTCCTGTCAGTATAGGTAGTGTTTACACTGCAGCCCTACAGCGGCGCAGCTGCAGCCGTGCCCCTGGAGTGTTTCAAGTGTAGACAAGCCGTTAGGGTGTGCTGAGATTTAGGGACACCTTCTTAGTGACACCAGACAACAAAAGATTGTATTTGGTTTGTCAGGTTGCTAGGAACCAGAGGAAACCACAGGGTCGGTCTGTCTGTCTGTTCAGAGGTCTTGATAAAATGTCCCTTTGTATATTAATTACAGTAGAGTCCTGTCTATTCTCTGCTGGGAGGGACATTCCAGTTTGGTTAGGAGACAATAAAGAAAGAATTTTGGTTGTTTTTAACCTATTCATCTATGCCAAGCTTAAAGCCAGATTACTTGATGAATGTTGGGTGTTTCTGGTCAGGAGGCCTTCTTTTAACCCTTGGATAAGATAATTGAAGGGTGATTTTTTTCTATAGTTTCTTTGACGGGAATGAAAAACTGCTCCGGAATCTGGAATGCCTTTTGTAAAGGAGCAAGTCCATCTGAGTAGCAAGACTGGTTCTTAAAGCATGAGAGAGACCCTTTACTTCCTTGTGTGCTAAGTGCCCTGCTTACCTCTAGTGTGGAGCTTGCAAAACAAAGATGATGAATGTAACAATGCATCCAAAATACTCTGCAGACAACTTTTACGTATTGATTTAATCAGAGCTGATTACGCTGAGAAATGGCCAGAATGAGGATTGAACTCTCCCACTTTACACCCAATTACAGTGGAAATTGTTGCTTGCTCAGCCTGTCCCTCTGCCAGGGAATTAATGGAAAAGCCCTACCTGAAATCAGCAGGCCTCTTCTACAGAGTGATGTGTCATTCTCCTCCCCAACAGGAGGAGGAAAAAATGGTCTAAGTTGTATTAAGCTCAATCCATCGTTATCACTGTGGGGGAGGAGGAGGAGGCAGACGGAGAGAGGGAACAGAGCCTGTCTTAAAATCGATCGTACTTTCAGCACGGGGATTCTGCTTTCTTCTTTCACCCAGAAGGCATTCTGGGCTCCAAGATGAAAGCTGGTGATGGAATGAAACTGTTCAGGGAGCACTCATTTGGGCTACGTGAACTCAGCACTGCAGAGAGATGTTGGATCGGCAGCCTGGAGATGAGGCCCCTTCTCTCTAGCTCCTGAAGATGATTAAAATGGTAGGGAGTGGTGCTGCAAGGTGCCCCACACTTGCTGCCCCACCAGTAGGGAGGAAGGTGGCTTGTTCTCCAGGGCCTGATCCAATGGCCAGTTAAATCAAAGGGAATCTTTCCATTGACCTCAGCAAGTTCTGTCTCAGGCCTTCATTGAGTACTTAGCCCCTCTCCAAGGAGACTGTCAGCTTGTGCAGTTTGGGATGTGCAGCATCTATGACGTGGCCACCTATCCCCATGGACATAGCCTGAGACCCAACAGACTCGTTTCATGCAGGCCCCTGGCGGGAACATCTTTCAGCTCAAGTTTAAAGCAGGCTGTAGAAAGGACCATGAAGGGTGGGGATAGGTGGGACATTTGCCATCCAGTATTCCTCTGAAAGAGCCTCTTTTGCTCCTAAATGGGCTGTGCGCAGAGGTAATAAATTTCCCCTAGAATAAGGGATGAAGCAGTCTTCCTTCCTCACTTGGAAAGCGCTGGTGTTTCTTTCATTTGTGGAGACAATGGGGCACAATTGTCACACCAGTTCTCTGCTGCTGTGGTTGTATGAGCCCGGCCTGGGAATGTATTAAACATCATCCCTCTGGATCCCCCTGCCAGCTGGAATTGCGGGGCTGCGACACCTCACTTTGTGCTGCCAGCAGAGGGGTACATCTGATGCCCAGTCAAGCAGGCTGTTCTGTGCAGGAGATGTGGGTGATGAGGTGTGTGGCTTTCTTCCTAACCCTTGGGAGGTCATGAGTTTATGCCCCAATTCATGAGGTTTGGTTAGTCCATCTTACACCCAGCAGCAGTATTTGTGTCTGTGATCCCCGCTGGCTGACTACACGCTGGGCAAGGAAGTATTGCCTTGTATTTGTTTGAATTTACATTCTGTTCGTTCGCTGACATCCCTCTTCCCCTGTACCTCCCCCAAAAAAGCCTCTTTAGCCGACAGACCCAAAAGCTATGTCTAGCTTTTTCTAGGGTCTCACTGTACTCACAGGCTTGTCTTTCTTGCTTTTGCCTCTCTCTCGGGGTTTGTCTGTTCTCAGTTTCTGTGTGTTCTGCCTTTCTTCACACCCGCTTGGTCACCGTTCCCATGCGGTGCTGGTTTCTGGGCAGAATCTATTAGGCCTTGTTTTAGGTGTTGCACCCTAAGTGTTTCTTACAAACTATCTTAAGCGAAGGGTGAGTTCACACATCAGTTTGAAGAAGGTTTTACCTCAGCCCATAACAAGGTTTCACCCAGCTCTGAACATGTTTTCTCTGGTGTTGCGTCTTTCATTATTTGTTCCTGTTACTTTGTAAATTGAAAAATAGAAATAAAAAGCAAGGCTTAATTTATGCCATCCTACAGCTTGATAATGCCTCTACTTTTCCTGTCATCTGCTTTTATTTGCTGCATCAGCAGTTCACATCAGCCTTTGCTTTGGCCATGTGCAGCCTTGCCAGGAGTGTGATAGGATATCCAAAATAAAGAACAACGGAAGTAACTAGTCCGTTAGTCTAGATGGCATTGTTTAAATCAGGCTTTGTTTGGCCTGTGCTGCCATTGCTGCATATTCTGGGCAGCTGAGGGCCTCCACCCAATTTATTCCTGCTCTGTATTTTCCTACCGTAGCTAGAAATTGTTTTAAGTGACATGGATTATGTATCCATTCCCTTAATGCTTTATAGTTTTATTGCCCATCTTCATCGCATTTTTGTTTTATTCCGCTGGATATTCTTCCTAACCATTCCATCTACTGTTCCCAGTGGTTATACAATGGCAGCATATGTATTTTCTTTTGGTTACCCTGGTATTATCAATTCCAAGTGCTTAAAAATTACAAGTCAGCTCCTCCTTTCCCCCCAGTATCATGATATTTTTTTAAAAAATGTTGGGTTTTGGGTGGGATTTTCCCTCCTACATTTTCAAGCTTTTCTATGCAACCAGAAGGGCTAGAAAGTTGCATGAAAAAAAAAATCTGAGGTTCTAACATGATCACCTGACTCCAGGAGCTGGGACTTTGAGAAAAGCACCAACTATCGCAAGAGTTGTGAAACAATTATCTGAGTTTACAATAGTGCCCTGAAAGAGCAATTATAAGAGAGAATTGACAAGTCTCACTTTAAGATGATTTAAAAGGACTTCAGACCTGGGGAAAGATGCAGGGTTGACCGTCCTAGAGTGTGAAGTCCCCTCTCTGGTTGTGATTCTAAGCAAGTGTGTTTGCTTTTAAAAAATGCTGAGGTTCATCCTGTTACAGCATATGCACAAATCCCACTGAAGCCATTGGGGGTCAATCATTTGCTTGCAGTTAGGTATGGACTTAAGCCCTGATACAGCATTCTCCTTTTCTCCACAGAGCAGGTACAGCATGGGCAGTGGCAGGCCAGACTGCCCTTCAGTTGCCCCTGGCTCGTTCTGTAAAGGACTGCCATAACTTAGCAAAGCCAATGGAAAGAGTCCCTATCCAGGATGATGCTGGCCCTTTAAGAGGGAGCAGGGCCAGTGTACCTGTGCTGCATCAGCTGACCCAAATTAGGCTTTAAAAGGGGGCGCCTGGGGTGTGTGGGGGGAGACCTATTAATGAGAGAGATCCAGTGAGTCAGAGTTAGGAAGCTATAGGCACAGGAGCAGCAGGACAGTGAGAGTCCTGGGAGGGGAGGCGGTGGGAGCCTGAAAGGTAAAGCTTAAGGGAACCATCCTTGGGTTTGTAGCCCACAGGAAACTGAGGATATGGCTTTGTTTTGTTTAAGTGGGGACAGTAAAACTGCCTAAGAGAGCCTGTGGGTGTGGTAGTGGATCCTTTGCAAGCTGGGAAGAAGCCCTTTTTACTCTCCCGTCCACCCACTGCAATGGGCTTTGGATCAGACCCGTAGTTAGGAGATTGGTGTCGTCTCCATTGCCTTTCTGTCCTGGGCACCACTACGGAAAGTGCCGGTATTCAAGCCAGCTGGGGAAGTGGTTCATGATGTGGCTTTTTTCTGTTCTGCAACTTATTACCTGTAAACGTCCTGCTGCTCAGCAGGATTGGCCAGAAGCCAGTGGAGGGAAAGAGACAGACTCTGGTTGTTTCAGTGTAGTGGTGTGGGGCTACTAAGTACAGATTTTCCACCATCTGGATTTGGACTCGGACACTTAATTTTGGCCTCTACATTGGCAACCACTGGGTTTATTCAAACTCTGGAGCAAATTGAATGATCTGGCAGCCTTTTCATCAAGTGGTTCAGCCAAGGGGTACGAAAATGAGATCCTCACAAGCCTGTATTCTGGCAAGGCTCCATAGGACTTATATGCTGATGAGAGACCCTTAAACAAGCCAGGGCCTTGACTCATTTCATAGGCAGAAAGCAGCTGGGATGCTCTGGTGATCTCCACTGGGAGTGGAACACATTCCCAGTAAGCTTCCTAGTGCCTGTTCCAGGCTAATATTTAGGTATTGGGTAACTCTGTGCCCTAGGATGTGGCCAGTGCACGTAACAAGGTGGAGCAGACTTCCCACAAGGCCTTGCAAGGAATGAGCAATGATTTAATAATGTGCACTGAGAGAAGAACAAAAAAAGGAAAATAAATCCATCCAGACAATGGCTCTTGGAAGCATCTCAATAATGCATTAATAAAATATACTCATTGGGATGGTTACTTATTTTCAGAAATGGATCTGATGTACTGGTACAGCATTTTGCTTTTTAGTGACACTCAATTATGGTGCCAATGCTTTATGGAAAAGGCCCTGTGCTGTTTTAGAATTACATTCTAGTATCCTGCTGCACAAGGTGTTGTCCCTGGTTTGACACTGTTCTGCAGGAGCTGGACTGAGGGTTTCTAGCTGTTATGGCCTTCTCTGCGCTAGAAAATTGGACCACCAGCATTGAAACTGGTGGGTTAGCATCCCTGTCTGCATAGTCGTGCTGCTTTGGGTCCATTGTGTTTTTCCCCATGCCCATGTTAGTTCTGTGTGACATTTTAGCTGTCACAATGTCCCTTGGGTCCCTAGGCTGTGCTTTCCAGCGCAGTTTCTTGAAAGCAGTGTGCTAAGTGTAGTGAGTCGGTCAGGCCTGTGAGGAGTTGCTGTGAACCCTTTGCCAGCTGGTCCCAAAGGGGCTGTGTTACACTTGGGGACTCTGGAACTGAGTGTGGAACTTGGTAGATCACCATCACTGTCCCTCACAAGCTCCAACACCAAGCCTTGACATGTCTCTCTAGTTTCCTCTTGCCTTGTTAGGAAGGTAATTGCCCTCTGCTATGGCGCTGTGTCATGTCCCTCCAGTACAACCTAGCACTGTATTAACAGGCCACCTTGCAATTTGGAGTTAAAACAAGCTACCACATCTAATAAAATGTGCATCCAGGAGACGGTTCTGGGTCTGACAGGAACTGTAGCTGCACTAAACACAGGGATGCACATAAACATCCAGACTAGCAAACTGTTGGTTTTTTTAAATAAGCCTGAGTTAATTCTTCCCCCGTCACCCCCCCAAAAATGAAGTCCCTGGTCCCTTACTGCTCTCTTCCAGGCTGCCCGTGATCTTGCTGCTTATTGTACAGGGTGTTGGATGGATAATTGGATTGCTCTATAAATGACCCACAAGGCCACTGCCTTTATGCACCTCCAGATACCTGCTGCACCAGCCTGGTTGAGGGGGATTTTTGCCATCCTGTGCAGGGAGGATCAGCAGGATGGTGCAAAGTGGCTAGATATGTATTGGAACTGAGGGCCAAAGGAGAGCTGCTTGGGTATGCTGTGTCATCGTTTCATGGACTGTTTCGTTTCCCAAGGGTTTATTCATTGCCTGCATCCTGAAACCAAAGCAGTTACCTGGGGCAGGCTAACTAACCAGGTGTATTATTTGCTTTTTCCAGGCAAATAAGCTAAGAACAAAAACTTTGCGGAACACTCTGAATCCCACCTGGAATGAGACCCTCACTTACTATGGCATCACAGACGAGGATATGGTTCGCAAGACGCTAAGGTAGGCGTACCCCTGGGGACATCTCGTGGAGATGCAGGCGGAGTGGGTCGTATGTCTCATTATTTGGAAAGAAAGCTTTCTTTGTATTCACTTGAGCTATGTGTGGGAAGGGAAAGAATGCATATTGCAGTGATGCGTTGAGAGGGGAAGCCAGTAAAATCCCCACTCCACTCCATACTCCTGCTGTCACCAATCTGCACTGGTGTGAATGGCCAGCCAAGGTGCAGAGCACCAGAAAATCAGGCCCATTGTATTTCAGCTAAATCTGAGCACCTTCAGTCAGCCACACAGCGCATTGCACCCAGGTGCCCACCAACTGAGAATAGATGTGACATTCTTTGAGATTACCGGGCGTCCAGCTTCAGAGGTCTAAAACTTTCACTGCTAGCAGCCGTGGCTGGGATGCTCAAAGGAGCTGAAGGGAGGTAAGTTCCCAGTTCTCACTGAAAATAATTGGAAGCTAGACATCTTATCTTCTTCAGACCTCTTTGAAAATGCCAGCCCATGTAGCTAGCAGTTCTTTTAGGCTATGCCAGGCCTGGGATGTGTTTATAATGGAATATCAATAATTAGGGTACAACACAGAACTCTCCCTTTGGCCTGTGTCAAGCAGTCACCTGTGCACGTGCTGTTCAGACGAAATCCTGATCGGACATTTATAGCTCCTTCTCTCCAGCGGATCGAGAGATAATTATTATTTCCCAAGGCCCCTCATTTGCACACTCCTCCTGCAGGGATCAATTGCAGCCCTTTGGTGACAGACATTTGATTTATAAACTGCCTGGATTTGAATAGCTGGTGAAGAGCCCTGTAGCATTTCATCATTATAAGCTTCGTAATTGATCAACTTGGGGTCTGAGCTGCAATTTTTTTAACCTTATAATTCCCAAAGTTGCTAAACATACCTTATTTATTTATTGCTTCTTGCTGAGTTGCTGATCTCTATTTGAAGATGAGTTTTGGAGGAGGAGGGCAGAAATGCATTTGTAAATTGCTGTAAAACTAAATGGAACTTGGTTTAACTTGGCAAAAATGAGGAATCTGATACCTTGCGAGCAAAGCAGCGTCCTGACTGGTCAAGGAGCACAGGGAGTGGTGGCAGTGTGTTCAGTAGGTGGTATTCCTTTTTCTGAACCTGGCATGGCACTGGCAGCGAGGAAATGCTGCCTTTGCGATGGGATGCAACACTGAAGTTCCTTTAGCCACTCAGAGATGTTTGCCGTAAAGTCTTGGCTAACTTCCAGTTTGGGATAACTCCCTGCTACCTAACTACATCCCCTCACTTCAACTGGCTCTGCTTAACTGGGCCCCACTCATTTAACCCTTGCTCTTGCTATTAGGGCCTGATCCAAAGGCAGTTGAAGTTAATGGAGAGACTTCTATTAACCTTTAGCTCTGGCCTTTTAAACTATTGCCGTGCTCAATCCCAGTGGTGGGTGTATTGACTCCTTATGTATGTGATCTGTAAATCTCTTCGTTCTAGCAAGCTCCTCCATGTAGAAGGAAATCAATGTAAGATATATTAAAATTAAAGAAGGATTTTGCATATCGCATCTAGGATTGACAGCTTTCTAGCTCCGTGGCTGAATTCTGAACATCTTTACTTAAAGTATATGCTGTAAATTTATTTTTGCGTGGAAGCAATGAAAACATATCACTGTAACAAAGTTATTTACTAGTAGGTGAATTTGGATTCTGAGCTTGCCTGTCATCCATAACTCACTTACTGATGAGAAATTTATCTCTCTAGATTATTAGTTCACATGGAAAATATTAGTCGTGCTGTGGGTTTCTCAGGCTGGAAAGCCTGTGTTTCGTTATTCTTTTTCCTCCATGCCTTTGAAGTTTTCAGCTAGTTCAAGTGTGAAAATTGGTTTATAGAAAGATGCCTGGCTGAGTTGTTTGTTGAAATGCACTGGGAAGAAAAAGTGTTTTGGATCCAGACTTCACCTTTCCATCAGCTCTCTTAATTGTTTCTTGCTGAGGAAATGCCATCTGGCCAGCCCCACTGGGGTAGCGTGATCATCTCTTGGGATCAGACAAGTGCAGTGTAGGAATGGAGCCTCCGTATTTGAAAGTTTTTAATCTCTTTGTTCTCCTCCTGGTGGAATTACAATTCCTAGCACATCCCTGATCTTGGGATCTGACACAGCTATCATCTTCCTCGTCAGCTGGTGATGTGTTCGTACAACCTCTAGCACAAGGGAGTCCTGGTCCGTGACAGGAGTTCCTACGCACTATGGCAACACAAATAATTATTAGTAATAATAACTGGCAGAGAGGATTATCTTCCTCTTTCCTCCACTCTCTGGCTTTCCTCAGCAGGGGTCGAGAGCCCCAACTTCCACGTGTGAGAACGGGCTTTGTTACAGCTTCCTGCTGCCTTAAGCTGTGTTCACCGTTCCAGGAGTCTGGAAGCAGGGATGCTATAAAGAATTTGAACCACAGAGGTGGGATGCTTAGGGGGGAAGACGTTAATAAAACGTGGGGAGTGGCACCGTCTCGATCTGATGGCAGGCCCGGTGGCTAGAGCATTGGAGTGGAGCACTGGAGACCTGGGTTCTGCCGCTGGCTCACAGTTGGACCTTGGGCAAGTCACTTTCCCTCTCTCAGTTCCCCCATCTGTAATGAAGATAATGATATTTACTAAAGTACTTTTGAGATCTGTAGATTACAAAGTGCTGTGTAAGAGCTATGTGTATATGTTGACGATTTTCCTACATCACATCTCAGCACGTAATTTGCTGCCCCAGGTGATACCAGATGCTCTATCACCCCCAGATCCTGCATTCAGCAGTAGCCGCCCTCTGATGCTTTGGAGCACAGTTAGAATCACCGGAGAGTACAGCTGGGTGTGCAAACCCCTCTGTGAATTCCTTCCCAATCCCTAAGGTGGTTAGCTGAAAACCTTAATCATGAGGCTCTGTTGCCCTGCTTGAACAGGTGCAACCTCACATGTTGTTGGTTATTAAATTATCCAGGGTTGGTGAGTCCAGATATAGGATCTAACTATATCTTCCAGCAGCAGTGAATTCCACAGGCTTCTGAGCATGCATTAAGCAATGGTCTCCAAACTGTGGGGCCTCGGCGGGTGTGGAGGAATGTCTGGGGGGCACGGTGGGGCCTGGGTCAGCCCCCATGGGGGGTGGGGAGGGTGCACCCTGGCCAGCCCTGTTCTGCCCCCTGCTCCGCTCCGGCCCTGGCAGCAGCTCCAGCCCCCGGCCCAGGGGGGCGCAGACACATTGCATTATTGGTAAGGGGGGGCATCCAAGGAAAAGTTTGGGTAGCACTGGCGTAAAGGGCTGATGAGGGCTATCTTGATACTTACAACTAAGGCTGCAATTCTGTCACGGAGGTTGCAGAAGTGGCCGGTGCAGCTGACCCCAGAGCTGCCTGAGCTGCGGCTGGCCCTGGAGGTCATCGGGAAAGCAGTCCCTGGGGGCCTTGGAGCAACAGGCTGCCGAGGGTAGTTAGCCCCCACCACTGGAGCAGGGGTCCCCAGAGCAGCAGAGCCCCAGGGTCAGAGATTTAGTCATCATGGGTGTTTATAATAAAAGTCATGGACAGGTCACAGACAAAAAATAAAAATTCATGGCCCCTGACCTGTCCATGGGTATTTTTAGTAAAAGTCATGACTAAATCTTAGCCTTACTTATAACCACACCAATGAAATGACAGAGAGAGACAAAAGGAAATGATATGAGGAAGCAGAGGAGTGTCAGTGACTGGTGAGATGAGATATCTGGACCCCATGTAACAGCCTGAGAGGAGCAGAGCTGGGGTCTTGTTCTGTCACCGTCTCGTTGCTTAGGAGATTCTGGACCACGTCTGGGTTGGAGTCCCAGTGTCTGGCTGATGAGATTCCAAAGGCGATCTTTGGTTTATTTTACCACCACTTTGGTGCCTGTTTAACAGGAATCAGTCTTGGGCAACACAGGCAGCGGAAAGATTTTTTGTTTTTCCTCTCTTTTCCTGGGCAAAGTTTGACATTACTCCCTCTACGTAACATCTCCGACTCTAGCCTATGGCGTAAAACTTCTAATGCTGCTTGATTGCACCCTGCTAACGTTATGTAATAACAACTACAGTCTTTGCTAGCTGACTGGGAGACCAGTAACACCTCTTAGATAGCAAACCAGACCCTGTGGGGATGTGGTCAAGCAGCTGAGACCCCTCTGAGTACCATCTGTGCTAGGAACCTAGATAGGAATCACACCCTGCAGTTGCATATGGAGAAGAGGAGTCTCATGTTCCCCAGCGCATCCATGCAACATAGCTCAGGATTTGGCCACAGAAATTTGAGCCTCCTGAGCCTGATTCTGATCCATGTATACTGGTACAAATTGGGAGTAACTCCGCAGAAGTCAGGGAGTGACACAGGTGTCAGTGAGAGGAGAATCAGTTGTCTTGTCCATGCATGTGCCAGAGAAGGATTGTGAACAGTAGTGGCAGCAAGCACATCCGCGTCCTAGCCATTGTCACTGAGTGTTTTGTAGGTGTTACAGGAGAGGTGAATTTTCAGGGTTTTAGGTGCTTTGTGGTGCACTTATGGCATTGCCCTCCACCAGGGCGAGGTTACGGCTTTATCTGTGCATCAGTTTGCTTTCTAGGGATAGCTCATGAACAGTTTGGATGCCCAGATGGAGGAAAGCAAAGCAGATTAATCCTGGCTTTTTGTCACTATGGTAAATGGGGACCCCCTAGAATTCAGGCAGATGGAATTTGAATGTGAAACACAGTTATTCTCCATTTGTGTTAATTAAGTTTCCCTTCCCCCTCACTGCTGCAGGCAGAGAATCTCTTGTAGCTTGAGTGTTGTCTCATTGTGCCAGGCCCCTTTCCTACTCCATAGGATGTGGGAGAAGATTGCTCCACTACTGATACTTAACTGACCTAATTAGATATCACATCCCACACTTTGCTGCACTACGGGAGCGGTCCCTTTCCTATACCAGGGAGAGGCAACTCCCCTGGGAGCTTGAGTGGTGAGTTTGAATTCCGGTAGTCGATTATGGAAATCTCATGCGTGCCATTAATGGGCAATTACACAGGGTACATTCACATTGAGGCTATGTAGCCATAACCTAGGCTGCTGGGTCAAAGAAAAGACCCAAGTTTTGGACAGGGTGTGAAATTCAACTGTGTGTGCGTGCGCCCCTGCCTCTTGATAAGATATCCAGAGATGGATATAGTTGCTAACTATGCTAAGATGATGGTAAAGCTTTCTGAAAAGCTGCAGTGGATCCTCTAGTTAAAAGCAACCCTTCAGCTAGGAATAACATCTGCTTGGCTGAAAGCACTCTATACAATTCGGAATCTTAAGCCACTTGCTTATGTGACATTCTGAGCCGCCTCCTTTTAGGAAAAGTTAACAGCCAAACTTCTGAAAGTTTGTTCTTCTCTTCCCCGTTAGGTATTAAGATCACATCTTTGCAGCTGCAACTTCCTCAATTAATTAGGTGATAATTAAGGATTGAAATTGTGTCTCTTCTTAGCTCCACACTTCCTAGGAGCACCTGGAATACAGTTCTCACTTCTTGGTGTTTGCAGATAACTGACTGAAAACCTTTCTGGGCTCCTGCATCATGAGGAACCATACAATACGCTCGGGGTAACGAATTGCCTACCGTCACTACTGTAAGGGTGTGCATTGAATGGTAACCTGGGCACACCATAATGGGGCCAAACTTCCCTCAACTTTCAGATTAGCTGCATGGCATGCCATCCCTCTCGTTTTGGAGGGAGTGGAGTGTGCTTGGAGCATGGGAATTGGGAATCATGGATACTAGTCCCAGCTCTCAGAGTAACAGCCGTGTTAGTCTGTATTCGCAAAAAGAAAAGGAGTACTTGTGGCACCTTAGAGACTAACCAATTTATTTGAGCATGAGCTTTCGTGAGCTACAGCTCACTTCATCGGATGCTCTGCCACTAGTGCAACATGGTGAGACCTTGGGCAAGTTCCTTGCACTTCTGTATCTGTAAAATGGGAGTAGGACTTCCCTATGCTAGTGCAGTGGTAGTGGAGAGACCCCCACATACGGGGCAGGGCTTCCTGAGTCCCCAGCACTGCTCCCAGGAGCATAGCTCATGCTGGGCTGTTTGGCTCAACACAGAGCCAGCAGGGAGAGTGCCCCACTGCTGAATCGCTTCTCTGGTGCTACAGAGTGTGACAAAGATTTTGGCTTTGGATGTTGTTGGTCCTGGAGAGCCTGGCTCCCTGCCAGAGGGTGATGGAAAATGGAGAGCAAGTGACCTTTATTCCACGTAGCCAGGCTGTCAGCAAACGGGGCCATTGCATTGGTGCCCAACCAAAGCTACCCAAAGGTTAGAAAATCTGCCTGCCTGTGGGGTGTGTCCAAATCGATTAATAGAGTTTAAGGTCAGACAGGACCATTAGATCACCTGACCTCTCCGTATAACACAGGATTTCACCCAGCTACCCCTGCACTTAGCACCCTAGCCTGCTTGTGGACACAGAGAGCAGGGACAGCCACTCTCCAAAGGGTGTTAGTGGACTTGTGCAAACCGATGCCCCGTGTTCCTGAAGGTCTAATGCCACTGCCCTTCTTGCCCTCAGATCTTCTAGGAAGCAGAGTTGCATCCTGACAGACTGGAGAGGAGGAAACGTTACCCATACAAGCCAAAGAGCTTGGCAGGGGAAGCTAGTGACAGCAGCTTCCAGCTGGGGGACAGCAGCTGCCAGCTGCAGCAAGCCCCATTCTGTAATTCTCTTTGATACTGGAGCACCACAGTACAGCAATTGGGGAAGCCGGGCGGGCGTTGGGTTACAGCTGGCATTGGGAGTATTGAGTCCCTTCCGCCAGGGAGCAGTTCTGCTTATTTTAACTGTGGTTACATCTGCACTTGGATTTGAGGGTGTAATTCCCAGCATGGGTAGATGTAGATGTAGCTGCACTAGGTCCCATGCAGCTAGCAGGCTAACAATACCGTAGCTGCGGTGACGCAAGTCGCAGGCCTGGCTAGCTGCCCCAAGTCCGTACCCGTCGGAGATGCTAGGCAAGTGCATGGGGCAGCCAGCCTGTCCCTCCCCTGGCTGCATGCTAGCTCAATGAGAGCTAAGCGCAGGTACATCTCTCTGCAAGCTGGAAATTTCACCCCCAGCTCCAAGTGAAGAGCAGCCTGTTATCTATTATGTAACCCCGCCCCCATCCTTTGCCCCTTTGGAGGTATTGTCTATCCTTCCACCTCCATTTACTGAGGGTGGAGTTGTATGCATAGGAATTACCAGGGGTCCTTTCCAGTGTCCCATCACCTTCAGTGACAAGCACCATATGCCACAAGGGGAAGACATAAGACGACCCGCGGGAAGTTCCTTCCCTTCCACATTAGTTAGAGGGTGACTTATATACCTGCAGCTGGGAGCGTGTGTAGAGGGTGACTTATATACCTGCAGCTGGGAGCGTGTGTGTGTGTATGTGAATCCACACAGCTGAATTCAGTGCAAATCTATCCCCACCCAAAGCTGATGTGACAGCCTGCGTTGAGAGACTACAAGCCCACTTGCCATCACCTGCATGCCTGGCATGAAAATGCTCCCAGCCAAGCAGCCATTTGGAAAGGAGCAGCTGGCTAAATGTTGCACGCCCTGAGTCACTGAGGTACCCATCCTACCATCATTATTCAAGGCTCAAAGTTTAGGAACCCTCGCCAGCATCCCCCTTCCTCCCCCCCTGCATGCACTTTAAGAGCTCTTTTCTGCATTGCTGCACCAGCAGTTGGGCTGATGGATTAGCATTTTATTGCATGGGATGGAAGGGGGAATTGCATTCTTGATATGTTACTATGGTGACTGGAGCCACAAAGATAACCTAAACCTCAGAATGAATGTACCATGGTTTAAACAGGCTTAGATTCTCCACAGTGTCTGCCTGAAGATTTTGTGAACAAAAACTGGGAAAGTTTGACTTGGGGCGCTTTGTTTGTTTTCCGGAAGAGGCTCAAGGAAGGAATTAAAGAATTGCAGTCCCTGAAATCAGCAGGGCAGCACTGCTCTGTACAGCCACAGCTCTTCACACCTGTAGTGAGCAGTCTTTTTGTCTGGCCTGAGGTTTGTTCTGGTGCCCCACTCTTTCCATCCCTCCTACCATGACACTAGTCTACAAGTCGTGCCAACATTAATTTATTCATTCATCTAGGGTCTGTTCACGAAAGCACTCATCATTCAAGACAAGCACGTGCTTAACTTTAAGCGTAGGTTTAAATCCCATTGAAGTCAATGGGATTTATGTACCTGCCTAAAGTTAAGCATGTGCTGACATGCCTTGCTGAATTAATTTAGCAAAATTTCACATGGAAACGTTCACCGTTTTTGGTGGCCAACACATTAACGTGGCAGAGTGAAGTTTTCCATCACAGTGATCCTGTTTATCACTTCCATGGGGGAGCCAAAAAAAAAAAAAAATTCAAGTAGCCCTCATTTTCCTTAAGAATATTTCCCAACTTGCTCATTCCTTTCCTATTGCCTTGTGAGTGGGGAATTCAGTCAATACAGTTTTTATTTAGTGAATTATCTTATTGTCAACCTGCAGATGAGATCAGACTTCTCACAGATTTGCTACAACATGGAAATTTTCCTTTTTCCCCTTCACAGCTTGAGTTTCCATGGAGGATGTAAAATAAGGTGAGTGGGTATAAGGTTGTGAAATATTGCACCTCTGCATGCAGCAAAGGTGTAAACTGCATCCTCAGGCCATATGCTTGAAAGATCATTTGCCTTTTCCGTGAAGAGGAAGGACAGCCGTGTGGTTAAGGCGCTGGATGGGGCCTCAGGAGAGCGGGATTCAATTTCGGGCCTTGCCATAGACTCCCTGCATGACTTTAGTTGTTACTTTTACCTCTCTGTGCCTCAGTATAACAGACATAAAGACACCTCCTTTGTCACGTCTACTTAGAAAGCACAGGCCAGAGACTGCCTCTTACTATGTGTTCGTACAGCACCTAGTGCAATGGGATCCCAATAGGGCCTCTAGGCACTGCTATCATACAAATAAATAACAGCAACTCAGCATGCAAAATAAGATGCTGCAGCTTACACACAACCACACCACATACAGGGTGTGCATGTGTGTGCAAATCTAATGTGAAAGTAGCACTTGCTGAATATTGCCTCTCTCCTGTTCTTTGTATGACCATAATCTAATGAAAAATGCCTGGCGTGCTGTGGGTAACCGTGCGCTTCAAAGCAGCAGGGACGGCAGATGTGCTCATGCTAATCAGCCCAGCTTCGTTGAAAGGCAGCTGTAACAAGTTGAAAACACCTGGGCGACGCCCCCTTGGTTTGAGAGGGGATCGCTTGCCAGATGCCTCTTTGGAGCTGAAATTCACCGCCTGGCAGGGAAATCGATGTTGGAGTCTCTTTAATGTAAAAAGAATGGACCCAATCAAAGCTGCCGCCAGTCCCCACCTCCCTGCCATTTGGGAAGCTGGGTGACTCAGCAGAGCAGGAATGGAACAGAAGCCAAAAATCTTCCTCCCCTCCCAAGCCAAGTCCTCCACGGGCTAGCGGACTCCACACTTGGCTTTAAAGGTTGATGGACTGGATCATGCCTTGGTCTAATGCAGCAGTGCAGGGGGTGAACATGCTTCCTTCATGGAGGCATTAATGCTGCCTGGATTGTCGCTCCAGCCCCTCAGGGGGAGAGCAGGGGCTGTTTGCCTCATGCTTTCCTTCCCACATGCTCCCACCTCATGAGTGATCAGAGTAGGGGCACCTCTGCAAAGGGCTGTACCAGATTACTCTCCCCCCCACTTCGCCCCCAATGCAGCAGAGACATTGTGTCTCCAGGGTGGCAGAGGAACATTGCCGCTTGCTGAAGGCTGGGCACCAGGAAAGTACAGGTCATTGTCAGCTCAGTGGGTCAAAATTCAGCAGCGCTTCAGGGGTGGCTCTGCTCTAACGAACTGAGTCACGGGAAGAGGCAACATTAAAAGAGAACAGCAATGCTTTGAGGATGTGCTTTGGCTTCATCCAGCTCCACAGGCCAGTGCAAGCCTCCACAAGAGAAATGAAATGAGGAAACAGCCTAGAAAATTCCCTTGGGAGGGAAGGTTTTATTAATGAATCAACCCCCTAAAATAACACTTCTACTTCATGGACTGCCTTAGCACTCAGGATTTTGAAGGGCCTGATCCAAAGCCTGTTCATTGAATTCAGTGGGCTTTGGATCAAGGCCAAAGTGCTTTGCTAACGGTTAACCCATCCACCAGCCTGGGATGATAGGGAAGTAAAATTCAGGCCTGTAACCAAAGGCACGGAGAGATTAGGTGACACTTTCAAGGCTATGCAGAAAGTCAGTTGCAGAGCAAGAATAGAACCTAAGGAGTCCAGTTATGTGCTCTAACCATTTGGACAGTGCCACAGACTGGTGCAGACAGTGTGCTGAAAGCTACCAGTCATGCAGTATCCAGCCCGGGCAGCTTTTTGCAAGACAGTGGGTTGTTTCATGACTTGCATGACTCTTGTAAACCAGGTGACCACCCCCGCTGTCCTGGTGATGCCTTGGGTTGATGGCCGCTCTGGGCTGGCTGGCTGCTTGCTGTTTTTAAAGTGCTTTTGAATAGTGTGTTCGGGCCGGGGCCTTGCTCCTGAGAACCTGGCACTAAATGGAATTGCTGCATCTGTAGCGATGTCACTGCAGAGAAACCTTCCTTAATCAGCCCTGTCCTCCCTCTCTCCTTCTGTCTCTTCCCAAAGGACAGTGACATTGGAGAGTGAGGAATGAGAGTGTCTCACTCACAGGGGGAATATCCCGTAATGAGCCAACTCTCGTCGCTTGCTCGTCAGTCTGATCACTTCCCATGGTCCAAGGGAGGGGGGTCAGACTTGGAGGGGGGTGTAAGCACCAGGCGGGATTATAACTCTTTTTAAAGAACAACGCATGGGGCTAACAGGAGAAACTCACCACTTGCAGATGGGTCCAGTCCAGCTGACAGACCCATCGCAAGTATAGTAGGACAGGGATGTTCTTCGGCAGCCCAGTGGTGCATGGAGTGTGTACTTACTCTCCTAGAGATAAGGACACAGACACTAGTATTAATGAATCAACCCTCCAAAATAAGACAGCCACTTCAGACTTCTCCTAACACCTGAGGCTGTGGCTTTTGAAAGGCCCGATTCAAAGCCCCTTCATTGAAGGCGTGGACACTGGTTCCTGTACCATTCGCAGTAGTGGAAGGTTTCCCCTCCCCTTGAATAGGGTCAGGGTCAAGCCCCAAACTATTATTTCTAATTTTTTTTTAATTATATGCGTATTACCTGAGGCTTCAGAGGTACTCACTTCAACAGGCACAATTATCCCTTGCCCTTACCCACCATTAAAAGTCAGCCCCCTCTGGGGTGTAATGCAGCAGCTTTTTACTGTTTTGAACAGAGTAAAGCAACACTACATGTCAGGAAGGACTACCAGTGAAGAATACTATACTCTGTTGAAGCAACAGCATAAATGTAGATAGGCAGACCAAATTGCCTAAATTAAATCTGATATGCAATAAAATAAATCCTATACCCAATACATATTAGAACTGGTCAGATATTGGGTAGTAAAATTAATCTTCTAAAAATATATTGAAGAAATAATTCATTATTAATTGAATGTAATATTCAGCCACCTATAGTGCTGGTCTACTATGCCTATAATCTTTGTTTAATAATAAATTTGACAAGCAGCATTACTCATCAAAAGCATAATTTTACAAATGGGAGCAGTTCATAAGAACATACATAAGAACGGTTATACTGGGTCAGACCAAAGGCCTATCTAGCCCAATATCCTGTCCGCTGACAGTGGACAATGCCAGCTGCCCCAGAGGTAATGAACAGAACAGGTAACCATCAAGTGATCCATCCCGTCACCCAGTCCCAGATTCTGGCAAACAGAGGCTAGTGGCACCATCCCTGCCCATCCTGGCTAATAGCCATTGATGGACCTATCCTCGATGAACTTATCTAATTTTTTTTTAATCTTTTTATAGTTTTGGCCTTCACAACATCCTCTGGCAAAGAGTTCCACAGGTTGACTGTGTGTTGTGTGAAGAAATACTTCCTTTTGTTTGTTTTAAACCTGCTGCCTATTCATTTCATTTGGTGACCCCCCCGCCCCAGTTCTTATATTATGAGAAGGAGTAAATAACACTTCCTTATTTACTTTCTCCACACCAGTCATGATTTTATAGACCTCTATCATATCCCACCTTAGTCATCTCTTTTCCAAGCTGAAAAGTTCCAGTTCTATTAATCTCGCCTCATATGGAAGCTGTTCCATACCCCCTAATCATTTTTGTTGCCCCTTTCTGAACCTTTTCCAATTCCAATATATCTTTTTTGAGATAGGGCGACCAGATCTGCAGGCAGTATTCGAGATGTGGATTTATGTAGAGGCAATATTTTCTGTTGTATTATCTATCCCTTTCCTAATGATTCCCAACATTCTGTTAGCTTTTTTGACTGCTGCTTCACGTTGAGTGACTGTTTTCAGAGCACTATCCACAATGACTCCAAGATCTCTTTCTTGAGTGGTAACAGCTAATTTGGACCCCATCATTTTATATGTATAGATGGGATTATGTTTTCCAAAATGCATTACTTTGCATTTATCAACAATGAATTTCACCTGCCATTTTATTGGCCAGTCGCCCAGTTTCGTGACATCCTTTTGTAACTCTGCGTAGTCTGCTTACAGTCACTTAACTATCTTGAGTACATCTAATAAATAACATACATTTTTAATGTTTTATTTGTTACTGGAGCACCCAGGAACCTTTGCTATGGCCCCTGACCCCACTGCTATTGTTAGGTGCTGTACATTACAATTGGTATTTATTAGGAGTATTACAGTAGTGCCCAGGAGCCCCAGTCATGGTCCAGGACTCCACTGTGCCAGGTGCTGTACAAATATCAGACAAAAATCAGACCCTGGCCCAAAGAACTTACAATCTAAATATAAGACGAGAAACAACAGATACAGATGGAGAGGGGGGGAGAAAGAGGGTATGTTTCTGGAGTATCTTTCACTTGAGGTTCCCAAAATACTTTACTGACTTTAATGAGGATATCCCTAAGCCTTGGTTAGTGGAGCTCTTGGTAGTGGCCCATGGAGTCACAACAACACCTTGCTGTTATATCACAACAGATCCCAAAGTGCTTCACAAGGCAAGTCCATATCATTGTCCCCAGTGTACTGGCTGGTCACCTGACACTGGCTCCTCCTCCTTGTTTCTGGCTGGCAGATGTCCTTAAAGGACAGCTAGGCATAACCTGAACACCTACTTCTCCATTTAAGCACCTGCTGAAATTGCCACAGAGACACAGAGGGACTGCAGCTAGGAAGGGATGTGTCCATGAGAGGCACTATCTATAAGATGTGCATCACACTATGAATTAGTTTGAGAACCCCCATGGGAACGCACTAAGTGCCCAAGCCTCTCCCCTCCTTCCCAAGCTTACGTAGGTTGTTACATCTATTATACAGTTGTGCGTTCTGATTTAGAGGTGGTGATGAGCCCGGGATCACATAGTAAGTCAGCGGTAGTCAGAAATAGAACCCAAAAGTCCTGATTCAGTGGGAGGGAGAATAAAGTTTAATGAGCAATGATTGTTCACTTGCTTCTTCGTTTTCTCCGGAGATACTTCTTACCGTTACTAAACCGAGGAGCCAAAGACAGGAACAAGTCCCTATTAAAAGCCATCAAACCAAACGGGAGACTCGATGGAATATGATTAGGGTTAGGGGGCTGGAATTTTTTTTAAAGGACTCATAATGGCCAAGTCAAACTTTCTGACAGATGCTCTGCTACTGCGGTTTGTCATGGATCAGATTTTATAACCCACAGTATACAAAAATCCATTGCATTGATTTCTTGTAATAAAATTCAGACAAGTGTAATTGAATTACATCTGTTACCAAAGGGAAGGGCTAGGTGGGGAGCTGCAAACAGATGTGACACTCCCGCTGCAATGAAATACAAGACTCATACACTTCTAGCATAGCATGTTTAAAAAGCCCTGATAGGCAGAGAAGATGACAGCACACTTAACATCCACATCCCAACCTGCAAATAACTCGGGTGCACCGAGCAGGTCAAAGGGATTGTGGTTGCTGATGTGAATTAAAGAAAGATCCTGTTTCTACTGGCATTGGAGCTTTCTTGTAAACGTTAACATGTCTCCTGTGAAACCGTTAGCCTCTGTTCAAAGGCACAAACACTCCTGATACTCCTTGATAGATGGCTGTATCCAAACGAGAATGTCGACGGGACCTCATCCTGTTACATCTGTGTCCATTTCCATTGCAGCCTCTGCTATCTTATTAACCCAGTTCTTACTGATGGGCTAATAACTGCATCCTTGGAGGGAATTGACTTTGCAGCACTTACGATGAATAGCTTTAATTCTCTTGGAACCCAGAGGGAATTCCCCACCCTGCCTCTGTTTTTTTACAAAAGCGTAGTTTTTTCTAGCTGTCAGCCAACAGGATCCCTTCTGCGTGGGTGAAGAGCGTACCTGGTCGGTAGCAATGTGATATGGCTTGCTTGTGGGCGGGTTGACTCTCTCCACCCCTGTTTGCTGTCTTTGTCCATCCTGATGAGTTGCTCAGAGTGAGAATTCAGCTTTAGTGGGACTTGAGTTTGAATAGTTTTAATGGTTTGGCATCATTCAACATTCGCAATACAAGGAAAGAGGACTTTCTGTCTGTCCAATGCAGATTCAAGTGCTGCCCCCTGGTGCTCGATGCTAACTCATGTCCAGTGCTCCGATAATGGAGTAACTAATGAACAGGTGGTTGGTCCAACTTTTCCCCTTTACTGGTTAATGGAGCGACTGGTTTTGACTTGGTTAATGGTAAATCTCTTAAGACACTGTCCTCTTAATTTAAATAAATAGGTTACGTATTTTCAGCCTCTTGGGGATTGGTTGAAGGTTCCTAAACTCAAAAACTTAACACATAGAATTTCTGTTTTCTAAAGGGTTTTTTGCCTCACACTGTGACTGTCAGAGCCTGGATTTGCCAACCTTCCTCAAAGTAAAGAGTTGGCTGCATTTTACTGGTGGATAAGGTGTTAACTGTCCTTGGGCATTTGAGAAAGGGACAGGCTGAGGACTGGATGGGGTTCTTGATTGGTCAGGGATAATTGGGTTTTGGCACTGAACGTGATGGCTGGATGGGCAGTGAATTTAAACAGGATTATGATTTGTTATATGCTTGCACTGTGCTTAGTGTTGGGAGCCTCCTGCCTCTGTCACAATGGTAGCTTCTATTATCTAACATATACTTGTACTAAGAAAGCTGAAAGCACTCTCATCTGTTAAATGCTTCCTTCCCTGCACTTCTAGTTCCCTTTCCCATCCTGTCATACACATAGTAAGGGACAGTCTCTGCCCTGGCCTGTGCTTGCTAAGTAGACAGGACAAAGGAGGTGTCATTATGCCTGTTATACTAAGGCACAGAGAGGTAAAGTAACTCAACTGCAGTCATGCAGGGAGTCTGGCAGAGCCCAAAATTGGTGTGTGTTAACATTGTGCAGCTTAAAAGGTGTTCCAACACAGCATCCTTTCACAGCGTTGGCAGGCCCTGATGCTGTATAGGGGACACAATTGTATACAACCTAGGACCAGTTGTGGCACCCTGCCAGTAGCCCTTGCTCCCATCCTCTTGCCCAGTGTCTGTGGTGGACACACAATAACAGAACGAAGCATCCCGTGTTCAGCCTGAGACCCTTCCTTCCCTCCAATGGATCCGAAACCCTTTGTTTAAAGCCGCTTTTGCTGAGAGCGCACAGCCTTGAGCTGTTTCTTTCCTACCCATGTTCCTTCTTATGTGTGCTTTGCCCTCTCCCTGCTCCTTGCCATTTTATCTCTGCACTCGCTCTCTTGCAAGGCTGCCTCTGTCATGCACTTCTGCAGGCTGCGGGCTCAACAGGGGGCTAAGACCATTGTAAAGCCTACTTCAGACCATGTGCCATCAGCCCAAGACATCCTGATATAAGCAAGCATGCACAGCCTTTGTTGGGAGCATTCAGCCCTCACAGCGTGAAGCATGGACCCTTGGCCTTAAGTTGATTCAAGTAAACATCCATCAGTTTTGAAAGCATCACAGTTTAAGATGCAGCAAGGGAACATGATGCTCCACATGCAGTGAGCATTTATCGTTCCACTGGTTTCTCTCCTGAAGCTCAGAGTGGTCTCTGCAAAGTAATGAAGACATGACTCATTAACTGCCCGTGCGGAAAAGGCATTTATAGATTTAGCATGGAGATGAAAATTCTCTGAGCACCACTGAAACTCTGTAAGCAAATTATTGCCATTATGTGCAATCAGCCAGCACCTCTGTTTGTTTGCTGTTAAGAGAGCTGTGTAGCTGGAGATACCTAATTGGTGGAGGATCATCAGCAGGGTTGGAACATATTTGGGATGTGGTTGGCCATGTCCAACATTAAACTCACTCTGAACTCCAGACCCCGAGAGGAAACCCTCAGCTTGCTCCCCACAGAATTCTTAGAATACAAGAAGGTGGATTCATGGCTCAGCAGAAGGAAAAACTTAATCACGGTCAGTAAGGGCTTTTCCTGAAGGTCTGGTACAAAAGAGCAAAACCATAAGCAGAAAGAAAACTGATAGACTCCTCAGCTTGTGTGTAAGCTGGTCCTATGGGCCTGGCTGTGAAAGCCTGGTGTCCCAAAGACATTCCCCCTACCTTGTTTCTCTGGCAGCCCATGCCCTCTAAGGTGTGAGAGCCTGAGGCAGTGTGTATCATTGCTCCTGTCCTGGTGTCCTCCTGGACAGCACCCTTGGCACCTCTCCGCCTGCTTTACCTCTGTTTCGTGACTTGTTACAACTCCCACTTGCAAAGCAGTTTAACTGCACTGTGATAATATTGGGGGCAAATCCTGTCCCCCTGCCCCAGGTTTGGAAAGCACTGATCACTGGGTGTTAAGCAGGGAGGCCTGTTGCTTCAGCGCCTGCAGTTTGAAATGAGCCATTTGTTAGTTAACTGGCTGGAGCCCTCTTAGGAGTTTATAGCTGGAAAGACGTGCAGTCTGCAGACTCCTTGTATTAGCTGGATGAAAAGGAATTAATTTAAGGCAGTCTGCAGTCTCTGTTCAGCCGGGGTAACTTCATTAACGGCAGTGGGTTTACTCTGGATTCACACTGGTATAAGCGAGGTAGCCTGGGTGGTGAGGGTCTCTCCAAAGCAAGACATTAGGAGCTGCACTTGTGCAGACTTCATTAAAGTTTAATAAAATTCGATCTATTGCTGAATGAAATCATAGTTCTCCTGCCCCTGGCGTTTGAAGGCAATTTAATAAGAGCCCTCTCTGGCAGCATGATCAGGCAGGAGAGGAAGCAGCCAGCCTGGCTCTTGGCTCAGAATAATTTTATTTTAGTCACAAATGACTTGGGTATTCCAATAGAGGAAAGGTAACAAGGCGACCAGCCCGGAGTTGCATGACTGCTGCTCGCTGTGCCAGGCTGCAGGCTGCTGGAGTCAGTTTGCTCTTAAGATATCTTGGGGGGGCTGCCTCAGCTCATAGTGAGTCTTATCAAGTGCGCTGTGTGTGTCAGGTGATTTGTCCCACTGACCACCCTGGTAGGTGTCCATTGCCAAGTGCATTTTAGTGCTTTCCTGCTGCCTTGTCCGTTTTTCTTAATTAGAGCTCTTTTAATGAAGCCGCTTCTGCAAAGGTATTGTCGTTACTCAGTAAACTGCACTGTTGTCTGAGAAATCTCTCTCCACAGCTGAGGATTCTAGTGTCAGGAGCAGCTTAAACCTCTAACCAGCTAGGTACTAGTGTTTGGTGTCACCTGGTAATAGCTGGGAAAGAAAGACCTTGCAGGCACTCGGGGCTCCCAAGTTGTGGTTTTTTTAGGGTTACCTTGTAGAAGATGTTGGGGTAGTGGAGAAGCATCCTGTGGGTAGAAGTGGAGACTGGGAAGGATGGTTTCTAGATTCTTTTATTATTTAGTGTTTGCATTGTGGTCACACTCAGGGCCCCCATCCTGGCCTGGGGCCCTGTTGAACTAGGCACTGTATGAACACACGCAAAGAGATCATCCCAGCTCAGCTCAGATACTGACTCGCTGTGTGACCTTGGGCAAGTCACTCAAAGATCCCAGGAGGAGGAGGTCCAGAGTTGTCATGATTAGTGGTGGTAACAATTCTGGAAGGGATATTAAACCTCATGCTTCAGGGGCTTAAGCCAATCTAGAACTATCAGAGACCAGGAAGAGACCTAATGGTGAGGGGGTAGATTATCCTACATCTATTATTGTGGGAGTCTTCCACTAGGGATGTAAATATCGTTTAAAAAGTTAACTGTTTAAACCATTAAAATTATATTGTTTAATTGGTTAACTGATTAAAGGGCGAGGGGCTGGGGTTGCTCCGGCCGGCCTGGGGCTGGGGTTGCGCCGGCTGCCTGGCCCAGAGCTCCGGCTGGTGGGTCGGCCCAGGGCTGGGGTTAACGGTTAGGGTGGGTTAACCAGTAAGACTCATGCTTACCGGTTAACCATTTAACTGTTTAATATTTTACATCCCTATCTTCCACCTCTCTCTGAAGCATCTGGTGCTGGCCTCTGTCAGAGACAGGGCACTGGACTAGATGGACCTGGGTTCTAATCCAGTCTGGCCATTCCTATGTTCTCTGTGGCTACATTGCCCATCTGTAATAAGCAGGCACTGAGTTATGGTTATCAACATATGTTGACCTGAGAGGTCGTTATTGACTGAGGCTTGGTCAATATTTTCTTCAAAGGGTGAGAAACACTAATGTTCACTGAATCCTGAAGTCAGAGGATGGATTGTGACCTGCATTCTGCATGCCTGCAGCAGGAGTGTCTGAAAATCTCTCCAGTACAGCCATGAATTTCAGAGGCGTAACAGGGGGTTTTAATTTAGAAAAAAAAACATAAAGAAGCGTTAGTGGAACTTCTGAATCAACATTGTCAAAGGCAGGTCAGGGCCAAGGACCAGAGGGAGCATTACCTCTTATGAACCAATTAGGAAGTTGAGATTTACGTAGACTATTTAGCTCGTCGGAGGTAAATACTAATGTTCACATAGATTCATGCGGTGGTGTTGTAACCGTGTTGGTCCCAGGATATGAGAGAGACAAGGTGGGTGAGGTAATATCTTTTATTGGACCAGCTTCTGCTGGTGAGAGACAAGGTTTTGAACCACACACAGCTCTTCTTCAGGTCTGGGTAAGCTTGAAAGTTTGCCTCTCTCGTCAACAGAAGTTGGTCCAATAAAAGATATCACCTCACCCACCTTGTCTCTCTGGTTTTCACATAAACAGTCCTACTCTGAATCTCTCCTGAGAAGATCTGAGGTTGGAAATAGCTACATCTCCTCCTTTTGGTAGTGGCTGCTTGTGGATTTCTAGCACCGAAACTAGCTTGGCTCAGTTGTGTATTGAGTGTGGGTGTTATGTGTCTTTCCTCATCCAAGCAATCTTTGATGCCTTGCGATTCAAGTGAATTGGCCTCGATGTCATTACCAGACAGGGCTGGCTAGGGAAGGGGGTTTCACTGGATTCTGTGGAGATGAAAGGCTTTTGGAAATGGTGCTAATGCAGCTCGATTGAGGTGGAAGGAGCTCTGCATTGATCTCCAGCATCCTCTGACAGCCACAGGCGCCATAAAATAGAAAGGAGTCCGGCGATTACACCGCTAGAATTGCCTATAAAATATTCCACCCATCCCTGCTTGGGGATGGCTGGGTGGGAGCATCCCAGTTGGATGCACCTTTCCCTCCCCTTCGCCTTACCCAATCCACAGCTGTGATTAAAGTTAAGGAGAGTCGCCTACATAAACCCCTGTGCTTTTCATAACCAGGGGCTGGGCTCAGCACGTGAGCATTATGGGGGACAGCAGGGTGTGGGGTTGGATTTCTCTCCCCCTGGTGGAGTTTATCCCCTGTTCTGCATGTGTGTTCACACACAAGCCATTAGGGACTGACTTATAATGTTGCCTCCTGCGAGTCCTGAATGCATCAGTTGGGATGTATTGGGGAGGATGCCCCAGATCTTACCAACCCCCAGGTGTCAGTAGGGTGCAAAGTATCCAGGCTGGGATTTTCAGAGAGGCCTAAAGGAGCAAGGTACCCAAAGGCATGAGATTTGCATGCCCTAGCTGCCCTCTTCCCACTCCACACTGGCCCATGCTGGGTTCAGCTGTGGTGCAGCTGAGCCCTGTGTGGGTGTATCTGGAGGATTGGGGGAGGTGATTCGCAGGCCACCGCAGAGAATGCTCCGACAATTCCAGCTGGTGACAGATGGCCCAGCTGGGCTGTACCAGGGAACACTCCTGTGCTGACGGCAAGAGGCTTAGGAAACCCAAATGGCTCTCTTCTGTCTTTCATATCTCTGGGTCCATGGTGGGAAGATAAACCCCTAGCTGGGAGGCTGCTGCGTTTGGGAGCTTAGCGCTAGCCTCTGGAGTGAGGACCAGCCTCACATGGATAGTAGTAACTGGTAAAAGGTTAGCATTTGTACAGGGCTTTGCAGCTCCAAAGCACTCTGCAAACAGAAACTCATTACTGAAGTCTGCCACATTAATTCTTCAGAGGATGAAATAAGCAAACAAATAAGCCCACAGCAAGATTAGATATGTAACAAATCCTGGCTTTCGTCTCAGGTATCGCTCCTCTGCACACCCTGACCACTCAGAATCAGAGGGCAGATTCTAGCGGGGCTAGAACGCAGATCCAGAATTACAGTCCCCATCACTTGAGCGCAAGGAGATTCCCCGCTAGCAGTACAGGGCCTGTGACAGACAACTGAGCAATTCTGTTTCCATCCAGTAGAGGGGGGTGATGCCCATACATGCTAGGCCAGTGGTTCTCAATCTGTGGGTTGGGACCCCAAAGTGGGTCAACCCAGAGCTGCCGTTACACTTGCTGGGGCCTGGGGCTGAAGCCAAAAGTCTGAGCCCCACTGCCCAGGGCTGAGGGCTTCAAGCTTTGGCTTCCTGGTCCCCCCCCCCCCCCCCCGCCAGGCTTGGGCTTTGGCCCCTTGCCCAGGGCGGAGGGGCTTGGTCTTCAGTCCCCCTTCCCAGAGTCGTGTAGTAATTTTTGTTGTCAGAAGGGGGTTGTGGTGCAATAAAGTTTGAGAGACCCTGCGCTAGGCAGTTCAGACTCTTATTCTTTATAGGCACTTCTGGCTGCGCTTTCTGTTTTTACTCAGCAGCTGAGGAAAGTGACTTTTGCAAGAGGTCAGCTATAATAATTGCTTAAAGAAAGTACATGGTAATTAAGTTACTCTGTTAATTTGCTGCCGGGCAAAGCATGAGAGAGGTCTGGGAAGCTTACTGGGTTCCTGCTTAATGGCAGAAGCAGCCAATTACCACAGGAAGAAGGGGAGGGTTAAAAGAAGGACCATAGAATCCCGTGGCCCATTAAAGTAGCCACAGACTGCCTGCATAGCCCCTAGTTAGATGTGACTTTTCATCTTGCAATGGAAATGACTCCTCCGGCTGTTGTAGGGGGAATAACATCATGGCAGGCTGCGATTCTGTACTGCATCAAGGAGGGCTGATTCTGTTCTAGCTGCCTGCTGTCCCAGAAAGGAGCAAAGAGGGACTGAGACATGCACCTTGGTGGCTTACATTGTCTCTATGTACATGTCTAGGCTCAAGGGAAGGACGGTCCAGTGGTTAGGGAACAGGCCTAGGACTTGGGAGAGCTGGGTTCAATTCCCTGCTCTGCCACACGCTTCCTGTGTGGCCTTGGGCAAGTCACTTACCCTGTTTGTGCCTTGGTTCCCATCTGTACAATGGGAGTAAGAGCCCTGCCTCACTGGGCATTGAGCGGATAAATCCATTAAACATTGAGAGGTGTCTGGATGTCGGGGACAGATAAGTACCTTAGATGAAAGCAGCAGGGGAAGAGAAGGTGCAAGGAGCCACATGCAGGCAAAGCTGACCAGAATGTCAGAGATTGAGCAATCCCAATGCAGAGCAGGAGTGGGAAGATAGAGGCTGGTGAGCTAGCCTGGCATGAGTCAGAGCAGGAGGGCTTGGGACGTGGCTTCCTCCTCACCTGCTAGCACCCAGAGGCATGTTCTAGGACAGCATCCTTGTAGGTGCTGTTTCTGCACATGCAGCCCTTGGAGATGAGCCGTCCCCTGGACCCATTCTCACGCCAGAAGTTCCCCATCTCCTCTCTCCCCAACCCCTAGCCCGGCGAGTTGCAATGTTTTGTAGCTGCATCCGCACTTGTGGCTGCTTTGCTTTAAGTCCATCTCTTCTAAAAGGGTTCTCCTTCCCTGGGAGCGAAGCGGCCCTTGTTAATGTGGGGACTTTCTTCAGGGTTCCCTTGGGGTCCTTTCCTTGGCTTTAACCTCAAAAAATTCTATCCAAATTCAAGTTTATTCTAATAGGAAACAATAGAGGGGGTGAGGTGGGGGGAATCTGTCCCCTGCTGGATTTGTGCTGGATTCTGCTAGTAATGTGCTCCCCAGCACGGAATAGAGAATAGACTCCAGTATGATAAACCAATCTCTGGTGATTTCATTAGCTGCTAATACAGGCTCTGGAATTGTTAGCATACACATTTATTAGCACTCTTGCTGCCTTGATCGTTTAGACTGGTCACATTTTTTTTAATTGTTCTTCCCTGTACAAAAAAAAATTTATCCTGCATGCATGGAAGCACTCGTCGTAACATTTAAATTATTCCAATTATGTTGGTTTTGGCCCCAGTTCCTCATGGAAAAGAACACTGAGCCACTGTAATTAAAATAAATGTGACAACCTTATCGCATCAACTATCTCCGCGACTTGGAAACGCGGGAGTTTGTTCTCATCTTGATGCACTGGGAGGGCTCTCATCCCTCTTCGCCTACACACAGCGTGAGAGCGTGCTCTGAAACCGGAGGGAGAGGAGCAGCAAGGTCCACGTGCATTGGCAGCCCAGGTGGGATGCCTTGGGTAGAGCGAGAAACCCAGCCGCGTTGTCAGGATTTTGTGCATGCGCTTTGTAGACAGTCTGCATGGACTGCAAGGCAGCCAAGCTATGGGGATGAAAGCCCGGTGTTAATGGCAGGTGTCTTGGAACCAAAGTGGGTTGGAAACATTGTTAAAGCAAACAGGTGCCTGAAGCACTCACCTCCAAAGGAAAGGGCCGACACCCAGAGCCACGTGACCTGGCCACGTGACCCAGAGGGGAGTGTACAGCTAATGGGTTTACTGGATTTCAAACTAGGGGGCTGGGACCAAATTGGTGTGTGGGCAGTGAGCAACAGAGTGTGCGTGTTGCTGAGTGTCTGCTGCTTGATGATCTACACTTAAAAGTTGCATTGCATAGCCACATCAGTCAGGGATGTGGAAAAACCTGACTGACACGGCTATGCTGGCAAATCCCGCAGTGTAGACACAGCTGTGTTGGCTGGAGAGGGCTTCTGTCCACATGGTGATACTCCTACACTGAGAGACAAAATCCTGTTGTCATAGGCTGTCTCTCTGTTGAGGGACCATGCCTGTGTGGATCCTTGGAGAGTGAGAGAGAGGAACAAGGCAGAAAGGCACCTGGCCTGAGACTCCGGCACAAGGGAGCTGTCTGCAGGCAGGTCTGTTCCCAGTACCATTCCAGGAAACAGGAGCTTGTGTCAGCAGAGAATGTTCACGAATCTCACAGAGGAGATGCCCTGCCCCTGCTTCACTGATTCCTCATCCAAACAGCAGTTGCCTCCCCAGACCCTGAATTTCAGCCAGAGGCAGCGCTTCCGAGAGGCAGCGAAAGGTGCCTGGCAGGTGTTGCAGCTCCACTGCCTGGGTGCCTGAAGCATTGCACACACAACACCGCAACTTCTGCACCCCAGTGGTCCAACGTTCCAGCCTAGCGCCAGCCACAGGAACCCTGAGCCTCATCCCCCTGTGCCAGTGACTCACGCAGACCTTGGGCAGGTCACGGAGGGTCCGATCCAAAGCCCGCTGAAGCCAATTTTTCTGTTCACTTCAAAGGCGGCTGCATTGGGTCCTTGTCTCCTGACTTTCAAACCTGCAGCTGCCACTGATTTGCTGGGACTTGTGGATGCTCAGCATCTCTGACAGTGGGTCATTAACCTTGGCCTTTCGAAGTCTGCTGCTGTACAATGGGGGATCAGGCTCTGAGGCTGGCAGGCTAGGTAGTGGCTCATTGCCAAGGTCCCCAGGCCTCAATTGAACGCTGACAGTTACAGAGCTGGAATCAGTCTGGCTCAGCTGTGTGCTGGTGGTGTTAAAATAGGTATTAGAACTATAAGAATGTGTTTAGCGTTTAGACTTCATTGAATGCTTGTGAGTTGCTGCCACCTATATCCCATATTGTAAGGCATAAGGGATATTTGAGCATCTGCATTGTAAGCCACCAGACAGGAGAGACACATTAACTCCTGTGAAATGCTGGTCCCCAACCAAAGGTGTTGTGTCCTGCCTGACAAGGAAGGCCTATCAATGCCAGACAGGCTAGACTGGAACATTGAAAAGGACAAAACACTTTGTTGTTACTCCCCCCCTCCACCCCGCTCCCTCCTCCATACACACATGAAGATGAGTCTTGCAAGTTAATTCCTCCCATCAGCTGAGTTTGCCGCTCAGAGCAGAAGGGGGAACAAGGAGGAATTGGACCTCATTGTTGCTTGACTCTGGGGGCAAGGGGTTTCTAGACTTATGCAAGGGATCCTCAGTTGCTTAGCCTGCGTTAGCCCTAAAGGACAGCTAGAGCTTCCTTCTATTACCTTCTGAAACTTAAGACTTTAGCTCATTTGGGTGTGTACATTTACCCGCTTTAACCTTGTAAATAATTCTCTTATTTCCTTTTCCTACTAATAAATCAGTACATAGTTTATGATAGGATTGGCTACTAGCGTTGTTCTTGGTGTGAGATCTAAGGTGCAATTGACCTGGGGTGAGTGACTGGTCCTTTGGGACTGGATATAACCAGAATATTGCTGTGATTCGTGGGGCAAGGGCCCATCACTCATAAAGACAGTCTTGTCTAGATGAAGAGACAGATGGGGATGCCCAAGGGGGCTGTCTGTGACTCCATGGTTTGGCTGTTATACTGCCTGAGGAATATATACTGGATACTTGGTTGATGAAATCTAAATATAGAACTCAGCCCACTTGGGGGTTGTGCCCTGGGTCTTAGCAGTCTGCCCTGAGGTTGGTACTCATGCTCTTGAGTCTGCAGGACAGCTTGATCCGGGCTACCCTATTTATTGTTAGCTCCTGGAAGACAGACGGACACACCTGTGCCAGCCCCAAGGAGCTCACACACCCACACACCCACACACCCCCGAAGAAGCTTACAAACACCGAGTCGAAAGGGAAGTGAGGTTCCCAGCATCCATGATGGGCCTTGGGGATTGTCAGGAACTATTTTTTATTTCTGTGCATTCAGCACAATGGGGTCCTGATCTAAATCGGGGCTGCTGAGCACTAGTGTGATGCATATAATTATGAACAGTGTGTTTGTGTTTTTAAAGCACTTTGGAAATGTAGGACCCAATCCCCACTCAGGTGAGGAGTCCCATTCACTTCAGGGGGCCAGGCTGCAGGATTGGGCCCATAAATTGTTTGTTTCTATTACCATAGTGGCTAGAGACCCGCACAGAGTCTGGGGCCCCATTGTGCTAGGTGCTGTGCATACATATAGTAAGAGACAATCCTGCAAATAATACATATCCTGCTGTGCATACATAAAGTAAGAGACAATCCTGCAAATAATAGTTTCCATAAGAAAAAATACCTGGAGATCAACGATTGGGAGCTGCGCGTTGGTGGCTGGGAAAGTTTTTAATGTCAAATGTGAAACCTCTCTGAATGCATGAATTCTTTAATTAAAATTAATGTGGCCACTTCTGCTCCTGGGCTCTAAAATTCTAATAAAACCCACATGATAACTTCTCTCATACACAAAAATTAAAGTGTTCTGGATACAGATGGATTTTTCCCCTCAATATTTATTATTTCTTTCCACTCGGAGCCAAGGAAACCTTAAGAAATAGGAATTTATATGGCACCTTTTAAACTGCAGGATCTCTTCAAACACCAACTCAGATACAGGTACCACTGAGGTGCAGGACAGAACCAGTTTGCGACAGAAAGTGAAGCAGAATCCTTTACCCAAATGAAACGGGCAGAGGATTTAGCTAGGCAGAATGTAATGTTCCAGAGTTGAAATGTGAGTAGACCTCACCAATGTTGTTGTTTTATTATTTGGTCGGTGGCCATGCCTAGGAGTCGCCAGGACACCATTGCACGAGGTGCTGTGCAAACAGAGGTGGTCTCTGTACTGAGGAGCAAACAATCTGTTAGGGCCTTATTTTTGCCAATAGTGCTTTGCGATCTTTATGGATCAGCCTCTCCCCAAGAGAAATCTTATCTGAAGGGGACCAAAATACGACCGGAAATAAAGCATACATTTTTTATAGTGAGGGTAATTAACCATTGGAACAACTTACCAAGGGTCATGGTGGATTCTCTATCGCTGACCATTGTTAAATCAAGATTGGACATTTTTCTAAAAGATCTGCTCTAGGGATTTTCTTGGAATGCTGGTTCTCTGGCCTGTGCTATACAGGGGGTCAGACTAGGTGATCACAGTGATCCCTTCTGGCCCAGAAATCTATGAGTCTGTGAAATGCTATTGCCAAAAATACAAACACAGCTACTTCTTGCTGAGTTGCTGGCTGGGATTCAGACTGGCATGGCTCCATTCCAGCCCTGCCGCCGACTCGTGATTCTGGGCGAGTCACTTAGGGCCAGAGTTTTCCAACTCATTCATAGTTAGACCTACTTGGAGTGCTTTTGGAAATCCCACTCAGTCTCTGTGCCTCAGCTCCCCACCTGTCACATGGGGATAGTAACACATCTCCTCCCCCTCCCCTCTGTCCTTGGCTGCCTTGTTTATTTAGAGTAGACTGGCAGCTCTTTGGGGCAGGGACTGTCTCTCCCTATAGGTTTGTGGAGCTCCCAGCCTAGTGAGGCCCCGATCTCAGTTGGGTCCCTCTAGGTGCTACTGTAATGCAAATTGGTAAATATTAATAGGAATAAATTGGCACTTGATGGTGCGTCTCATCTGTAGATCTCAGAGCACGCTATAAGGCTGGCCCCAAGCATTAGGTGAGCATGAAGTTAAAAGACTTGCCCAAGGTCATACAGCTAATCGGTAGCAGAGATGGGATTAGAATCCAGGAGCCCAAACTCCATTTTCCCGGCAGTGCTTCCTGCTGCTCTATGGCCTGACCCTGCAACTCCCGCTGACTTCAGTGGAAATGCTCAGGATCAGGCCAGTAATCTGCGAACGAGCATGCCCCTGCAGTAGCCCAAGTGCCAGTACACGAGTAGGCAGTTTTCCCCTGTCCATCTCAGGCAATGGAAGAACCCCTCTGCTGTGCATCTCTCTGGGTGTTGATAAGATGCCTCAGAACTGTAGGTGTGGATTTCCTGTCTCTCCGAGCCACCCGTGACTGTGTCTGGCTTTGGCCTTGTAGGCTATATCAGAACAAGTTAATGTGTGTAATTTTAAACTTAGAGCAACCCTGACCAGAATGATGAATGCTCTGCAGCTGCCAGCAAATGAAAAGTGGATCGAATTGGCCAGGCATATTGAATGAGCCATCAAGGGGAGAGGCAGCGAGCCAGTGGCCTCTACCCTGAGGTAGGGCCATGCGAGTGTGTGTGTGTGTGTATGGGAGAGCTGGCCAGGCGCATTATATTGTTCTCTGCAAGCAGGAGAGTTGCATGCATTAGTGTTTCATTGCTCACAAGGGGGGCTGAGCATGGGAGAGCCTTATTCCAGTTCACACTCTGGTGCCAACTGGCACACGCAAGAGCGAGCGTGAGTCCCACGCCTGCTTTGATCACCAGCCTGCCTCCGCCAGCACGTATTGTTTGAGAGCCACCGGTGGTTCCCTTGACGCTGTCACTCTCAGGAAATGAGCTATGAGCATAGTCTAACTTGGTCTGTCAGCTACAGGGCTTGGAGCTTTGAAGCCCCCACCTGGAGCTGTATCTGCAGCATCGCCCCTGGTCAGCCTGCTGAGTTATTCTAGCTACATTTTGGGTCTCGTTAGCTGTTTAAAAGCAGTGCCGCAGAGGAACAACATGCAAGGTGACATTTCCAGCTGCTTTAACTTTCCAGCATTGAGAGCATGTGGTGGCGGAGTGAGATTCCAGCCTGGAGGTGCCTGTATTTGCTCCTTTTACTTGGCTGAGTGTAAAATTTGCAGTGAAAAGTTTGACTGGGCGGCAGTCAGCTAGTTCGGGCCTCGGCAGCAGGACTTGTGTTAAGCAGAGAAGAGGGGAAGGGAAGAGTTCATCACCGGAGGTTTTGTGTTCTGAACAGTGTTTAATGCAAACTATGCTCTCATTCCCTGGCACTCCTGGGCCAGCTCCCCCACCCCACCTCAGCCTGTGCTCCTGTTCTTCCAGCGCTCTGTCCCCAACATCTATTAAGTTTGTTCTAGGCCACAGGAGCCGGATAATGAAACTGACCAGCCTTGTTTCACCATCCAAGCAGAGTGAAATTCCAAAAGTCAAGAACTGGCACAAAGCTGTCAGGGGTGGCTTCGCAGTGTAACCATCAGGGTCAACATAGCTGCAGCCAGGGTCCAGCGCAGAAGCATTGACTGCAGCCTTCCAGCCAAAGTGCATACGCTCAGTTCGCTGTGTGCGTGGAGGCTCATGTTTAAACCCTGGCCTTCCCGCTCTGCGAGGGAGTTACAGATCAGACGAGCTGTTGCAGGACTCAGTTTGCCCGTGGACTTCTGTTGACATTGTCTCACCCCTTCCATGGCTGTACATCAGCTGATGCCCCCCAAACCAGAGGTGGCTCCATTTTAATGGTGGTACATGTATTCACTCTTTGTAAAGTGGTCTGGGATCCTTCAAGGAATGCACTTCAGTGATCCTGGAATGTGCACCTATGGCTGCTCTGCTTCCCCTCTCTTTCTGATGGGGAGGAGTCGAGTATGGGCCCCCTTCTTTGGAGCACTGAAGATAGCTTCCCTCACTGCACTGAGAAATGCTAAACCTCTGAGACATCCCGTTTCTGACAGTGCCCGCGTAGCCCTTAGTGAAGGATCTGGCTCATGTTGGGGTGGCGAGTCGCTCATTTCAGTCTCTGTCTGGGCCGTGCTTTGAAGGCTTAGCCCTGAATGTGGCATTCAGTTCACCCCCCAATTAGCAGGAAATACAGATTGTCCCCTCCTCTTTTGCCAGCCTGTCTCGGGACTGATTCCCCTGCCCCTGGTGTGTGTTTCAGAATTTCTGTCTGCGACGAAGACAAGTTCCGCCACAATGAGTTCATCGGGGAGACGAGAATCCCGCTGAAGAAGCTAAAGCCCAACCAAACCAAAACCTTCAGCATCTGCCTGGAAAAGCAGCTGCCGGTGAGTGAGGGCAAGGCTCTGGGGTGGGTGACCGGGCAGTGGAGTAGAATGTAGCTTTGACTGATCAGCTCTGCTTTTGGCCTCGTCTCCTTTTTGCTTCTTCAGCCCTCCCTCAGCTGCTTAGGGGGCGCTTTGGGGGCCCCACTCCCCAAACGGGTGTGGAGGGAGTGCCCCCTCGCCAGCCTGGCCATTGTGAGTTCTGCCTCTAAAGGCTCGTGCTTGGCTGCATGCCAACAGCAGAGCTGCTGCTGAGCCTCCGGGCTGCAAAGGGGCCAGCAGCAACAGCCTGGTGGAGGACACCCTCCTCTCCCCCATGGCAGCTGACAGGCTAAGGCAGCCTAGAAGGACTTGGGCCAGCCAGAGGGGAAAGATGCAAAGCCAGCAGCCCTCCACAGCACCAGGAGGAAAGAGATTCCAGCTCACGTGTTCGTGCAGCGCAGCTTGGTTTGGTGTGATGGGCTCCAGAGCATAGCTTATTTAGCCTTGGAGGAGAACTTGTGTAAGTGTGGTCATGAGCAGGCTAGGGTGTGCCACCGCTGCCCCCTATTGAATAGAATCAGAACGACTTGACGATGTGCCATAAACCCCGCATTGCTAATGGAGATTCTCCTTTAGCTCACATGGCTGGGGTTTGTGCTTTTGGAGTGTGTGCATCTGAGGGGGGGTCTGTTCACCTGCAGTCCTGTGTTGCATGGTGTGCAATGGAAGTGAGGCTTGTTACAGTAGGATAAACAAACTGCTAAACTCTGATCACCTAGAAATGCTGGCTTTGCAGCTCATCCCACTCTTCACATTGGAAGAGTGTGGGGAGGAGAGGTCATCCTGCCCGGTGTCCTGGCTAATTGCTCACACTAGCACCTTTGGATAAGAGGAGCAGAGCTGCAGGATGTTTCCCTGGGCAGTGACTCCTTTATCAGTGCGGATCACTTCTTGGGGATATTAAGCCATGTACTTGTGCAGGACACACAAATCACAGATGCTGTTGTCCTTTAAAACCATCCATCCTTTTCTTCCCCTTAAGCAGCCCTGACAGCCAGCCAATCTCTTTGTCCTGCCGATCAGCCCAGCAAGGCTTATTGGCTCCTGGGTCTCATGGCAGATGTCCTTTCTCGGGCCTGGGGGGCGGTTGCAGATGACTGCAGTCTCTAGTCCCGCTGGGGTGTCCAGGCAGGTGCACGGAGAGAGCTGTGTGTTTCCTTGGCGTGTAGGCTCAGCAGCGAGTGGTCCGTGAAGGATGTTGATACACTGAGGTGTGCAGCCACCTCGGTGTCCTACCCTCCCAATGGCAGCATTGGCTTCAACTGAGCGTCTCCTGCTACTCGCTGCAAGAGAGAGCGAGAGCCGTGTCAGACCCCTGGAGTGAAATCCAGGCCATTAAAGCCAGTTTGGCCATTGACTCTGATGGGGCCAGAGCAAGCAGGCTGCCTGCAGGCTGAGCCTTTCCAAACCACCCGCTTCTCATTAATTCTCCCAAGTCCTTAGGCAGCTGGAAACCTCAGCCTTCCGCCTCTCAATCCGTCTGCTGATTGGATCATTAAACTCCCTGGGTCCAGTTCCCCGCGTGCCCCCATCACACCCATTTAAAATGGGAGATGCTCCATTGAAGCCACTAGCCTTATCCCAGGCTGAGCAAGAGCAAAGCCAGGCCCTGGTGCAGGGTTGCATTCAAACAGAGGGGTGGTGGCCCAGTTGCACCCGCCCCATCCTTGGTCATCACAGGGTACCAGGCACATCCCCTTTGTGCTCCAGCAGCCTCATCATGCCCAGTCCACACATTGCTTGCCTTGGGATGAGTCATCTCCAGATTCCCTACCCAGGAAATCCTTGCCCAAGAGTGCATGGGGGAGGCACCGTGACTGAATCTAAAACCTCCTTAGATGTGCCACTAGTTATCATTTGGGCTGCTTTTAATCCCGGCTTGCAAGCAGGGCCTGGCAATAACAAACAGGCCTGAACTGCCCTCATCGTAGCTAGGCAGTGATTTATCACCCCAGGCGAGTGCTGTCGGCCGAGTTTCATGCGCTTTGGCTCTGGGCCCAGGAGAGTTTCCCCTCCCATGCAGCACTCCTGAGCAGCCCCTGACTCCCAGCCCGTGGAGCTACGGTATTGGTAAGCTTTCGGACCCCAGGCTGTAGGCAAAGAGCCACTGGGATGGCTCCTCGCCAGAGCAGGGAACTGGCCCAAGAGGGGCCCGTCTGCAGCGGGTGTAATTGGTGTAGCTGCACTGCCCAGGTCCATCAGATGCAATGGGTAGCCCAGACAAGGTGGCTGAAGGCTAGAGCTGGGTTTCTGGTGAAAAATGCAGTTTTGGTGACCCCGAAACACTGTGTGAATCCGTGTCCATTTTGCCAGATTGCTTCAGTCGGAAAGAAATCTGAAAAAATCCAAGTGTTTCAATTGTCTCATTCAAAATGACTTTTTGTTTTGAAGTTTCCTTTCCTTTTAGTTTTTAAATATTAAAAAAACATTTTAAAAATGCTCCAGGTGGCAATGGGATTTTCACTGTGGATGGAACAAACAGCTCACTGAGTTGTGCTTGTTTCTCTTCCCCCAACTCCCCCAGATAGATAAAACAGAAGACAAGTCCCTAGAGGAGCGCGGCCGGATCCTCATCTCCCTCAAGTACAGCTCCCAGAAGCAAGGTCTCTTGGTCGGCATCATCCGCTGCGCACACCTGGCTGCCATGGATGCCAATGGCTACTCTGACCCCTACGTGAAAACGTAAGTACGTGATGCGCGATTTGAAGATGGAGGCGGCCGATCCACCCCAGCGACCAGGCGGAAGGGCCAGGGCTTGTTTCTGGCTTCGTTTGTTGCAGGGGATTCCAGCCCTGGTCCTGTGCAGAGTTGGCGTGGAGAGAAGGGAGCCTTAAACTAGCCTGGCCATGGGCTTATGTGCTGGGACCAGAAGACGATGCCCCGTCTCCTGACTCGGTGCATGCCAACGAGGCTGGGGGAGTGGAGGGGGGTGTTAGCTGCCCCTAGCCTGGATAGATAGCCCACGAAGACTGGGAGTGTCACAGGAGCCAGAGGTGCCCAGCGCCTAATGATTCCTCAATTCTACGGCCAGAAGGAGGCATTACAATCAGCTGGTCAGACCCCCTGTGTAGCACAGGCCTGGGAGCCCGCCCAGTGAGGAGGCGACCGCTGGACGTGTGTCCTGGCTGCTGTATCGCAGGCAGGCGAAATCTTGGCAACTGGACATGATCCTGATTGTCCCTTCCACATCCCTGACCAGGACTTTGGAATAACCCGCTCCCCTCCCCATCCTCAGCCAGAAAAGGCTTCCCATGTGTTACAGTGAGCCCAGTGCCTGGTGGGTGCTAAGTCTCCTAGGGTCAGATTTTTAAAGGTATTTAGGAGCCTAAATATGCCCACGGGCACTGTGGGGGAGGGTTCCGAAACTCTTGTGGAATCCCAGCTGCCTGGCTACAGCTACAAGACGATGGGACAGCAGGGAAATAGCCACTTGAAAGGGCAGAGGCAGTTCGGTGCCGCCCGCAGCTGGCAACATCCTCTGGTTCTGGTGAGCCGGAACCGCCTCACTCTTTGAGTCGTAAAGACGCAATAACAGATGGGGCGAGGCAGGTGTCCCACATGTGATTTTAGTTGCCAGTGTGAGGACAGTGATCAGGCAATTGCTTCTGACATGATCCAGTGACTTTCCTTGCAAGCTAACGTAATGATTTAATTGTTCACAGTTAAGTCATTATTCAAGGCAATCAGGAAACATTATGCAGGGCTGGTGCCCATATCATGAGACAGGAATATTTAACCCCTTGAGAGGAGCCTGAGTAGCCTACAAGAGACTGTCCCCACCCATGCTCTGCCTTCTGATCCACCCACACTGATGAGCACTTGAGCGATCCAGTGGCGCACGTGTGGTCAGATCAGGCAACTTGGCACATGCTCTGGAGGCCTAGAGGGTTAGATCAGGGGACTGGGAGTCAAACTTTCCTGGGTTCTGTTCCCAGCTCTGCCTTTGACTCACCTGTGTGGCCTTGAAAAACAGGGGTGGCTTTGTTTGCCTCCCTCAGAGAGACAGTATGGGGCGTAGCAGTGTAAAGCTCTTTGAGATCCATGGGTCAAAGGTGCTATGACAGAGAAAAGCGTTCTTAGTGCTGCCAGGTTCCTCATCCGGGAGAAGAATAAGCAGGAGTATTCGTCTGTGCGCTACTTACCTGGCCAAGCACCTGCACTACGAGGGCGTGTTAGCAAAAACCTGCTAGGGCTGGCGCTTCCCAACCTACAGTATGGGCCATAAGCCACCAGTCTGCAGAGCAGAGTCCTTCCTGGTGGAACCTGGGAGATAGTATTTTGCTTACCAAACACTGAGTGGGTGAGGGGAATTGGTGCAGGGATCTCGGAATGGGAATGCTGACTCACTGTGGTGCTGAAGGGGTTAGGGAGGCAGCAGAATCTTCTCAGTGAGTGGGATTGTGGGGGTCCATGCACTGTAAAAGCTGCTGGGTGCATGGACCAGAGGAGCTGCTGGGTGCATGGAGCCTTGAACCATGGAGAGGATGGTTAGCAGAACAGCGTGCATGGAGTCCCCCATCCGCACTCCCAAACAGCTCATGGTGTAATGCACCATGCCTGGGAAAGGTCGCAGTGGTTCTGGCTTTGCATCACTCCAATCTGGCTCCCTCATTAATGCCCTGCAGATGAGTAATGAGTCGCAGCTTCCCTTTAATTTGTTCCTGTCCAATTCCTGGAGCAGCGGGGGGGCCTGGGAGTCTGATTGGGAGGCTGTGTGAGACTGTCAGCAAAGCTGGGGGTAATTATCTCTGGGGCAACAGATCCCCCACCCCAGGAGTCTGTCCGGCACTGCCATTTGGCTTGGAGGCTTCCCATCATCACCCCATGGTGGCTGACAGCTACAAGCAGCTGCAGCGATCCAGTGGCAGTGGGGGGCGTGTATGTGTTTGTGGAGCCCCAGCACGGCAATTTCCTCCCTCTCTTTCATATCAGAGGCCTCTGGCTGTTGAGAAGGGAGGGGAGAGTTTGGAGGAATAATTGAGATGTCTAATCTTGATTAGGGCCCTAATTAATTCAGCAAACCTGATAGTTTGCATAATACGAGCTCATTTCCCTGTGCTGGGGAAGCCTGGAAAGATTCAGTCCAAAGAATAACTCAGGCCAGTTCCCTCCCTTACATAGATTTTAAAGGATAGCACAGGGCTATGCAGCAGGCTGATTTTGAGTTGGGGGTGAAAGCCAGTGCCTGTGAAAGGGAGACAGCAGCCAATGGAGCAAGACATGATGCAGTAAACTTATCTCCCCACATGTTCTCTGAAGGTTCTTCACTCCTGACCAGCAGCCCCCCTACTGTTCCAGCCCTTGGCTCCCCCCGCACATGTAGTTTTTCTGATGCTCCTCAGTTGTGACCCACAGCCACTCCTGGGATCTCTGCCAAAGCACCTCCCTCCTAACCTCTACCCCATTGCTGTCTCAGCCCTGAGCTTCCCCTGAGGAGAAACTTCCCATGTGTCACCGGGGGGGGGGGGGGGGGGGCTGTGTGAGGTGCATAGGTATCTGCTAAGGACAAGGCTGAGGCCAGGACACACCTTGTTGTGGACTGGGAGCAAACTGGGCATGATATTGAAGCCCTGATGTTCGAGTGAATCTTATCTCGGAGCCTGGGCAGGAGTTAGGGGGACTGGGAGCCGGACATGGAGCCGTTCACCTGCTGGTTCCAGGTAAGAACTCAGCCGTCCGGGGTCCCGTCACAGACAGGTGCCTCCTTCCTGGTTTACGATTTTGGCTCCTGCTCAATTTCCTGCCTCCCTCCTCCAGGGCCCCAGGCCAGTGACCTGCAGGGCTAAGAGAGCAGCTGGTGATTGTAAGTATCAGGACAGTGCTGGCTAAAGGGAAGCCAGAGGAGGACGTGGTCATTTCTTTGCTTGCGACTCGGCATCTGTGAACTGTACACACGGCTGGTCTCTTCTACAGCCTCCGGTTCGTGCTGCTCCTTTGTCCTGTCTGCCCGCAGCCCGATCCTCTCACCCGCTTCTTCTGTCTTCTCACTGCCTCGGACACCTCCCAGGGCATGGATGTGTTTGTGCAGCACCTGGCAAGGGGGAGGCCTCTGTAGAAACAGGCTGAGATTTTCCGAGCCATTGGTAGTGTGACATCCAGTTCCTGTTAGATCTGGATGGGCATTGGGCATCCCCAGCCCCTTTGAAAGTCTCACCCATAGCAAACCAGGGAGTCCTGCGTGTTTCAGGCTGTGCTGGCCATGATGCAAGAAGCCCGCAGCCATTGGTGCGATAGTGTATGCTGAATTCCAGTTCAGGCTGGTTCATGTGCAGAGACGGGTGGGGGGTGAGAGGTGGCCTGAGATAATCAGCCAGGCTGAAAAAGCCAAAAGCCCTGTATCCCTATGATCTCCCCCCACCGCTCCCTGCCATAGTGCATGGGCAGGTAGCGTGTAGTGGACCAGTTCTGAATGATCCTCCCTGCCCCCCATCCATCTCTGTCCCACCACTTAACAAATAATTGGATCAGCTGACCTGTAAACAGCAGGCAGCTGCTGCCGCTGTTCCAGCCCAGGATCTGCAGACATCAGAATTGTGTCTTGGCAGGGGCACACGGCTGGCCGAGGAGATGGGCTAACGGAGCCTGTTGGAGAGGGTAGCTTGCATTTGCTCATCTCAGAAATACAGCATTGCTGAGACGTGAACTTCCTCCTCGCTTGCACTGTGCCTGTTGGATCCTTAATTCTACACCTGCCTGCATTCCCCCCACTCCTGGGTCCTTGCCCTTTGGGGGTGCATGTATACCCAAGAGGGCCCCGGGTGCACTGTGTTAGAGGCGTGGTCTAAAGAGCCTGTGGTATTTTTATTTTTGCAGAGCAGGTGTGCTCACACCGGTATCTATGGCTCAGTCCCAAAGTGGGTAATTACATTCTGCCTACCCGCCCACCCCTTTCAGCTCAGTTAGACAGAGGCTTCCTGTCCTAACTGGAGGTGTTGCTGTGCTCTACTTAGGAGCTGGTGTGTTTCACTCCAGAGGTGGCGACGTTTCAGCCAGTGTATGAAGTGGTTCCTGTGATGCCAATGTTGAGGTTTGCAAAATGCTATATAGGACATCCTTATTACTACTGCCTAACCCAGCCTGTGCCAATTGTATTGTTGATAGGCAGCTGGAGGGACTATTGGGAACTATTTCATGTGTGTGACGCTGTTGCAGAACTTACAAGCTCACCAGTTTCCTGAACAGAGAAGCAGGTGGTTGTGATCTATGGGAGGCCCCAGATGTACTTGCACCTCGCTCTTAGGCTGGCCTGTTGGCACATTTTCTTTTTGTCTTGCACCTTGAGAGCCTGTGATTGTTCACTGGGAAAGAATTGTTATTCAGCAAAGCCGGACCCAGCTTCTTGCCCTGTAAAAGACTGATGTCTAAAAGCTGGAATGTGGCCCCCGCCCCTGGAGAAATGGCCTGTTTGAGCAGAGTCGGAGTACACCCCCATGAGCTCCCTGACCTCATTGCTATTCCACTCCATGCTTGTAGGGTGACAGAGCACCTGCAATAGCTTTTTATATGAATCCCCCAGTGGTCATTATTCTCCTAGGGGAATAGCTTTCAAAAAATAGGGAAGCTAAAGGCTCTTGCCCAGGGAAACCACGCCGGTAACGTCTGAAGAAGGTCCAAACCATCTGTGCCCCATAAACTCGATGTGGCTAAATTACAGAGATGTGAATTGAGATGCTTCTTTCTCTCTCGCTGTGTCAGAGAGCAGGTGCAGCGTGCAGCGTGAGCACAGGATTGACTTTTATTTCCTTCCTGCCAAAGGGATTCTGCAAACCCTAATCACAACAAAAAATAAAAAGGCCCAGGCCAGGGTCGGGGGGGAAGCGTGCTGGCCATGGAGTGCTGCCCCGGGGTGGGTGGTTCTGTGACAGCCACCGTCCTGTCCCACACCAGGGACTGAGCGAGGGGCCAGTGCTAAACCCATGAGACTACAGCTTCAGCTAAAGAACCAGGCTAGTACTAGAGCTGGGCAGACCCTATACCACCCTTAACGCTAACCGGGCGTTACGTCTGTATCGGTATGTACCGTAAGCTGGGCAGGGCAGGGCAGGGGCTGTCTCTAGCGTGTACATGTGCAGTGCTCAGAACAGCAGGGCCCTGATCTCCAGTCAAGACCGTTAGTGCTACCATCACATTACGAACGGGAGCTGGGTCGTGCTGTGCAACCTAACACTCTGTAGCTCTCACCATACGTGATCAGCCCCGTCCAATGCACGGTACTCAGGTGTTATGACATTTTGTGGTTCCATACTGAGAGACAATTATGTCAGTAGCAAAACCAATCTGCATAATGGTTCTGTACAGGCAGTGATGCTTACTGTGAGCAGCCTAACCACTTCTAATTACATGAGAATACCTCTTGGTCACCTTGCCATTTGTACTGCAAACACTCTCAGTGCGGCTACATCCTGATAGTCCCCTATCGATCCAGTTGCCCCGGTTTATCCCTTAAGGAATGCATTCTGGGGCAGGTAAGCAGGATCGCTTTCTAGCAATGACTGATGTTTCCACTTTGAAAGGGAGACTTCTAAAATAGGGGATGATGCTTGTCTGTCTCACATGGAGCTGTGTGGGTTAATTACTGTGAGAGAGTTTGGAATCACTGGGTTGGGGTCTCTGGCCTGTGTGATGCCCCTTTTGGCCTTAACATCTAAGGCTGAAATTTTTCAAATCCATCTGTCAGATTTGTGCAACCAGTTTTCATAGGAAATTAACAGGACCTGGGGGACCAAACGCTGTAGCTGTTTTGAAAATTTCAGTCTGAGTTTCTGCTCAGCACCTGGAGATCCCAGCCTCAGGGTGGAAGAGGCTAAAGGAATACAAAGAACATTCCATTCACTCTGGGAATTCCATTGTCACTAGAGAGAACCTGTCCAAAGCTACCTGTGGTTGTTTCCCTGCTCTGTGGAACATCATCCACTTGAAGAAACAAATGCACTTTCTCTGCTCTCTTAACTGGGCACATATATTCTCAACCTCCTGTATTTCTTCTAGGTTTTGCATTTGTGATCCCAGCTGTTGCCTGGCTCCTTTCCTTCTAGCATAGCAAAAGGCAGGTCAGCTGCTACCTGTGAATCTTGTGCCACTATAGGTCTTGCAGGCAAGGCTCGCCATAGAATGGTGCGTGTGCCTATGCTAACCTTGCAGACTGTGCCTTTACCCTATAGATCCTTTTCAACCTGCAGTATGTGGGCCCCAATTCAGATGCATGGCTGCTAGGTCTGTACAAAATGCCAACTAAGTTCAGTCTGGCCAGCCTATGTTTGGAAACTCCACCCCCACATAATTGAAATTAACGGATCTCATTAAGATATGCAAATAAGGACATCATGGTGGCAGATTGCATTTCTTTACAAGCATGTTATTCCCCAGTGATTATTTTACAGCGCATCAAAATAATTTACATGGAAACCTGCCTTGTGTAATTTAAACCTCTGTTTCTTGCTCTTTTTACCCTTCACATTTCATGGATGCTAATTTATTTTAAAAGGGGAGAGGGGAAAAACAAAGTTCACCAGATTCCCTGGTCTTGGGATTTTTTTTACAGATGGGAATTTCTAAGTAGCTACATGATTTAGGAGTCAAGTGCCAATGAAAGTCCACTGGGATTTATGCTCCTAATCCCCCGTAACAGGATTAGAAGTGTTATCAAAATTATGCCAGAATCTGAACACATGCTTCTCTCCTTCTCCCCTAGTGGCTAATGTAGAAGGAGCTGATCAGATGTGCCCAAGGTGGGTAAGTTTGCAGTCCCAGTCTATGGCCTTGCCTACACTGGAGTTCGTCAGGGTTACATCAGCTAATTATTATTTATTGTTTTATTGCTGTAGCACCTAGGAAACCTAGTTATGGACCCCGTTATGCTAGGGGCTGGATGAACCGGACAAAGAGGGGTTTCAGAGTAGCAGCCGTGTTAGTCTGTGTCTGCAAAAAGAAAAGGACTTGTGGCACCTTAGAGACTAACAAATTTATTTGAGCATCCGATGAAGTGAGCTGTAGCTCACAAAAGCTTATGCTCAAATAAATTTGTTAGTCTCTAAGGTGCCACAAGTCCTCTTTTTCTTTTTGTGGACAAAGAGGCAGTCTCTGCCCCAGAAAGCTTTCAGTCTAAGTAGAGCTGTACCATCAAAACCCCGTGTGTAGACAGGCAAAGCTGCTATTTGCACTGGTGAGTGGAATCAAGGGTCAACTGCCATGATACTAGTTGTGGTTTAGAAAGGGTTTTCCTGTAACTGGGGCAAATTCCCAGCGTGGGCAAGGCCTGTCTAATCCAGGTGCCTGTGAGTCCAGCTGTCGCTTAGCTACAGACCCAGCAGTTCATTATGTCTCCCAAATAGAGCTGTTCCTCTCCAAGGTAGGCAGAGGAGGATGGGACGCCCACTAACTATCCGGAACTCTTCCTGCAGCACGATTCCATTAGCTCATTAAAGGGCTTTATTCTCCAGGCCAGCTGTGTGCAGGTCTGATAGTCCCGATGAAGCCAATACCTGCTGTTCCCTCTTTTCCAAATGACTGTCTTCTTGAGTGTGATTAATGCTGAACTTTAGTGAGGTGGGGTGGCTGTGTTTAGATAAGCAGAGCGTCGAGTATTGCAAATAAACGGGGTTGAGCATGTGCACTGCCTGCTTAATGCAATACTGCCTGCCCTGGTCCCTGGTGTGGCCAGGACTGTCTCTGTTGTTGTTGTTATGTATTCTGGTGGTGTGTGTAGGCCCTCGGGAAGGTGGGGGACCCCCAAGGTGCCAGGCGCTTTACAAACATAGACTAGAATGGATGACAGTTCTAGCAAGACAAGGCTGACAGATGTGGACAAGCAACAAAATAAACAACCCCCCAACATTTTCTTCTGGGTTAGTTTCCCCCATGGAGCGTGCATGTGAGAATTTAGCCAGACAGATAGCAGGGTTGGCTGGCAATAACTAGTGCTGGACATTCGGTCAGTACAGCAGCCATCCCTCAGGACCTGGCAGGCTCGGTCCAGAAAAGTGCTGCAGGTTCAGCCAAGCCTGTGGAAGCTTTCTAGGCACAGGTCTGCACAGTGCTTCTCCAGTCGAGATGTAGACTTTTCCTTCTCACCCCACCCCAGATCTCAGTGCTGCATGTGGAGGTGGGAGCTATGTTGTTATTTCTGACTTGTACTGCCCCTCAGACTCCAGTCCCTGTTCCCAAGCAGGATCAGGGCCCCATTGTGCTAGGGGCAATACACACAGAAGGGCAAGGCAGTCCCTGCCCCAATATAATTCCAGTTACCCCAATTCCCTTTATCTGAAAATCCTAGTAATCCGAATCCAGTGTGTCCCCCATGAAGCCCTATGTTACTTAATCACCTGCTAATAACTTCTCAATTAGCCTCTTAGCACCTGCTAGTGCTAATCAATGGCTTTGTATTTGTACAGTAGATGTGAGCAGTCAGCTGCACTTACTGAGGCTTGGTCTACACTACCAGAGCAACTAGTTCTATCAGCCTAACTCCCAGTGTAGACAGCCCTATGTCCACTGCAGGGCTTCTCCTGTCAACAGAGCTACTGTCTCTCAGGGAGGTGGAGTACCTATGCCGACAGAAGATGCCCTCCCATCGGTGTAGGTAATGTCTTCACTAAGTGCTACAGCGGTGCAGCTGCAGCACTAGAAGTGCAGACAAGCCCTCAGACCTATCCCATTTCAGCAACAACAGGACAATTGATAGGACAGCGTCAATAAAGTTAGTGTTTTACACTTTAATAGAGTACAAAGTATTAAATAAATGTCAGCATTACTCCCTTTATTTCTCTGTCAGTGAAATGTAGTTCAGCCTGTCCAATTCTTTCAGATACCTGGGCGTGGGATAAACAGATCTCCCAAGCCATTTGGATAAACAAGGATGTACTGTAAATCCACTGGCTATCCGCTATCAAACCTCTCATCTCAGAGACATGGACCACACCACACCTTGATGGCACATTCTGTTGTTCTTTCTCATGGTCTGCAGTTCCCCACGGACAGAGACCTGTGGGCATCACCCTTCAGTTGCCACAGGGAGATCTCAGTGAAGATTTCAAACCCACCTCATTGGCGGAGGAGGCCAACCCATCCTTCAGGTGGTAGGGCTCACAGGGAATGGGGAGGTATTCAGATGCCTGTCACTCCTTGTGCCACTTCAATGAGGCACAAGGATCCACAAAGGGCCATCAACAGGCTCCAGAATGACTCCTAGGTTCCTGCCTCACCCCTTCTCCCTGTTCCTCTTCTCTCCTTTCCCTGTTCTGTTCTAGTGCCCCCACCCCCCACTGTAATTGTAGCTCTAACCCCTCCCCCCGCTCGCCTGGTTTCCCCCCTCACCAGACCATGTGATCCTGACATTCAAAGTTTACTCTGGTTCAGGAGGCAGCTGCTGGACCAGTCAGCCCAGCTGCCTGTTGGCAGATTGTGCAGTGGCCTCCGGGTCAAACATTTGAGCCAGGCTGGATCTTACCACAGGGGGTTGCCCATCCCTGATGCAGAGCTTGTGGACAAAGGAGCCCAATTCTATTGCACAAGCTGTTCAAACCATCTCTCACCCCAGCCCTTTAATGCACCATTAACCATCAAGCCTATAGTCCCAAACTGGTTTCAGCAGCAATGAGCTGAACAGGCTCCCCTGTTCTGTTTTCACCCTGGATCTGATCAGATATTTTTTCCCAGTGCTCTGTTGCAGCTAAGCTCAGTAACATATTGCAGCAGAGTGAGCAGGGCTTCAAGTGCCAGCTCTTTGCTGGAGATTTTGCCGCACTGTAACACACCGCATACCCTTTGCAGGAGCATGCAAGTGCTTTGCTTGCTGCCAGATGCCATCTGAATAGGAATTTTCTCCCATTCCAGAGATGTTGCTATCTGGGTGTTTTGACGTTGAATAAAAGCGACCGTTCCATGAACTAGCATGAATGAAATTTTTTTTTTAATTTGATCCCCTTAGCATGACTGCAGTTTATTGGAGGGTTGGGAGGATGGGGACAAAAAGCTCACCAGCTGTGAAGAGCAGAAAGCGAATGCAGTCTCCTCCAAACTCAGAGCCATTCCTCCAGGCCTACCATTGGAAGGACCACTGCATTAGCTGCCTTCGGTAGGATATTCAGTTTGGTTTATAAGGTGAGTGGCTTTCAGGCACAGCAGCAGCAGCATTCCTGTGACTCTCCTTGTCCTAAATGCACCAGTCCCTCTCCCTCTGAGACTTCCACCGAATGCTCTCAACATGCTTCCTTGTGCCCCCTGCACAGTGATGTAATCGGGCCCCCAAAGACTGGGCAGCAGCAACAGCTGAACCAAGGTGGAAAAACTTCCACTATCAGACCAGCAGATACAGTGTAGGGCATGTGCATGCGTCCAAGCACCCCTGCAAATAGCTGTGCCCACCAGTGGAGTCGTATTCAAGGACTGTTGGGAGATCTAGGAGTGGTTAGTAGGCAGAGGCCATTGGAGCGGACCTGGGAAACCTGTAAAGAGTAGTGAGAGGCCTAATGAGGTTTTGTTTCTAAGTTATTTTCCCATGTTGGAAGTATGTGGGACCAAGTTGTGGGTCCCCTGATGAGTACGGGCTGTGGCAGCTCTCAGGGGGCCTGCAAGAGGCTGTCAGCGACATAGCCAACCAGGACATCAGGGATCTGACCAAACGAATGCACTTCCAGGCTGATAATACATGGACTCTGAGAGACAGTAGGCTTGTTAGGAGCAGCAGCCTTTTCAGATGCAGTGCAATTTTTTCTCTGAGAGATAATAAAATCAGTGACTCCTTCATCTGCTGCAGGGGATGGTGGGTTGGGGTTAGCGATGCTCTTGGCTCCGTCGGGGAAGAGAACCAGGGCAGCATTTCAAGCAGACAGTTTTTAGTTTCAAGAGTTATGATTCTTCAGGACCAGACTTCTGGAAGAGTAAAGTGCTGGGTGTAGCCAGAGAAGTGCACATATAAAATGGCACCTCCTAACTGAGCAGATCCATGCTCCTTGTGGGGCTGAATCTATACCTGGCTCTGACAGGCTGCTGTGGAAATGTCTAGGAACATGGGAATTGCCAGACAGAGTCAGATCCAAGGCCCACCTCATCCAGTGTCCTGTCGCAGCCAGTGGCCAACACCAGATGCTTCAGAAGAAGGTATAAGAATGCTGCAGACAGTGAGCACATGGGGGAATATTCTCCCATGTAAATCTGTTCCCTCATAGTTAGAGATTCCTATTCAGATGACACCACCTGCAACACTTGCCAATGAGCCTATGGCCCAAGGATCAGACTCATCAGTCACCAAAGGATCCATAAAAAATAAACACCTGTGAAAGAGGGATTGCTGCCACCAATAATATATTAGCCATTTGCTATCTAATCTTAGCTATTCTTGAAACATTTAATTATCTATATAACATTAATAGTTAAAATATAAATCAATTGTTTGTATTACACAATTTACAAACAAAATTTATCAAAATCTAATTAGTTAAAGAAAAATTATTAAGAAAAGATAAAGAATACAAACAAAATTAGATCTGGAATCTTTTGCGACGCAAACCAAGTCTTCTCTATGTTATAACTAAGAGAATTAAGACATGTTGACTCAGCATTTATTTCAGCACTTTCTGGAGAGGAGGTAGGGTGGGTGTATTGTGTGTGTGTACCCACACCTCTCTCCTAACCCCCTGCAAAGAGCTTTCACATGTTTAGTGCATCATCAAGTCTACATCTCACTCCTTTCTGAGTGTGATCCCATCCAGGTAACAATGTGTCATTTCTTCACCAAAGGGAGATCAGTGTACTCCATGCTCCCTACTTAATTGGTGTCTCACTGGCAGACTGTCTTGTTTTCCTTTGTAATAGCCATGCCATTCTCACGGTGGCTGTCCTTGCCAAGCCCTTCCAGCTGTGACAACTACAAACAATTAAAGGAGAGCGTGTAGAGCAGAGATGCCAATTTCATAAGTCAGTGGCATGTGATTTAGCTGGCTTCCTCATTCCTCAGGGCAGATTCCAGCAGGACAGAGTAGATTTATTTCCGTGAAGTTTTATCTTCCAGTCTCTAACTGATAAACACGGTAGGCTGCAGAATTTTGTTCCTCTGAAAATGTACTTTGATCCAGGATACCTGAAATGCCCTTTGGCTGACTTTTCACCTAGATGTATCAGCAGGAGTGTTGTAAGCAAGAATGAGAAGTGATTCTTCCGCTCTACTCTGTGCTGGTAAGGCCTCACGTTACTGTGTCCAGTTCTGGGCACCACATTTCAGGAGAGACATAGACAAATTGGTGAAAGTCCAGAGAAGAGCAAGAAAAATGATTAAAGGTTTAGAAAACATGACCTATGAGGAGAGGTTGAAAAAATTTGGTTTTAGTTTGGAGAAAAGACGACTAAGGGGGGACATGATAACAGTTTTCAAGTACATACAAGGTTGTTACAAGGAAGAGGGTGAAAAATTGTTCTTATTAGCCTCTGAGAATAGCACAAGAAACAATGGGCTTAAATTGCAGCAAGTGACTTTTAAGTTGACAACAGGAAAAACTTCCTAACTGTCAGGGTGGTTAAACACCGGAATAAATTGCCTAGGGAGGTTGTGGAATCTCCATCATTGGAGATTTTAAAGAACAGGTTAGACACTCACCTGTCAGGAATGGTCTAGCTATTACATAGTTCTGCCTTGAGTGCAGGGGACTGGACGAGATGATCTATTGAGATGATCTATCTCTTCCAGTCCTACATTTCGTTTTAGACAAGCCCTTACTTCTAAATAACATGTACTCTTTTCAAAACTCCCTCCCCCCGCCTTAGCACTGTCTCTTGAAGTTGCCGGTCTTAGGCCTGATCTACACTTAAATGTTTTGCCAGCATAGCCATGTCAGCTGGGAGTGTGAAAAAATCACTTCCCTAGCCAACACAGCTGCACAGCAAAACCCGCAGTGTAGACTGTTATACCAGCAAAAATGGCCTTTTGCCAGCATATTTTATTTCATTTGGGGAACTGGTATAAGTGAAACCAGCAAAATAACTCTTTAGATGCTATAAGCTGTCTCTCCACTAGGAGAATTGGCCTGTATAGCTGTATCAGTATATTTGTACTGTAAGCCCTTTCTTGTGTAGACCAGGCCTGAGAAAATGAGATTCCAAGGAGCTTCCTAAAATATAAAACTATTGTACTAAGACTCAGATCCAGAGTTTCTAGCATCCAGAGAACCAGAGCTCTTTCCCTACATAGTAAATGGAGCAGTGAAAATATGTGCATGGTACAGAGCAATCCAATATTAAAATATTGTCTGGGTTCCATGCAATATTTGTGTGCTGCTGCTTACCCCTTTGGAATAGGAGTCAGGATATAAATACAGCACATGGGGAATACAGCCCTCAGCTTTGGTAGCGTTCCTAGTAAATCATGGGGGAAGTGGCAGCCTCTGCAGTCCAATCTGGGTTCTATTTGAGTTTTAAATCTGTATCTTTCTGAATGTGATTTGACCTCCCCTTTCAAGTACAACTTGATTAGTGCCTGACTGATCTATTGCCCTGCTGGGGCTTTTCAGATTGTATGTTGTCTCTTATCAGCTGGGCACAGGCTGTAAGGGTGTAGGGACTGGGGACCACTGATAACTTGGCTTAACTTTAGATTCCCCTGTGGAGTTCTGTCACTGAATTTCTACTGACAAGTGCTGGCATAGCCATGCGTGCTGTGCTGGCTAGCACCCATGTGCCGATCCCCATCAGAGGGCGGGCTCTCCCTCCCCGAAACACACTTCTGTTATTGGAAGACCCAAAGAGCTGTTTTAAAGTGATGCGACACCCAAAACAGGGCTCCTATTGATAGAATTGTATGGCCTGAATATAAGGAGTCTGACAAAAATGCCCACACCCCCAGTGCTAAAGGTATATTTATGCCTTTTCCTATCCCTGTCAGCTGCATACCTGCAGCAGCAAGCAGAGTGTGGACTGGAAACCAGATGAAGGCATTTGCACAGGAGGGACCATACCCTGCTCCTTAGCTGGGATGCACACAACTCTTCTCTGGCTGTCTGCTGTGGGTCACCTGTGCCAGTCGTGGGTGTGACTCCTGCTCCACGCCCCTGTAAAAGGTGCCATGGCATTAAAGGGGGCTGCTATATTCCTGTGTATTTTACTATCCGATGCAAATCTGGTTGTGGGGAAGCACCTGCTTGTCTCCTTGGAGTTCTGGGCGATGGTCCCTTTGAAAATCAGGCCTTGAAAATCACACTGTTAGCTCTTAGCTGATTGGAATCCAGAAAGAGCCACTCACCTTTTGGACTGTTTTCATACAAAATATTCAAAAGGCTGCTGGCTGCCAATGCCCATGGTGATGTGAGAACACGCTGCAGGTATGACCAGGGTCTCTGGGCTATGTAATGACCCTCCTCCTTTTCAGCAGAGGATGATCATGGCATTAATCCTTTTTAGAGCAGGTTTGGATATACTTAATTTCAAATGGCCTTTGGCTTCATTTAGGGTGATACTACTGATCTAACTGTGTGAGCTGAGTCTATTCTACCAGCCTGTACGCATTTTTGGCACTTAGGGGTAACCCATCATCTAGAAACATTTCATAGCTAACACGTTAGACACATATCTGATGGTCATCCCCAACGTGGATGGAGATGCTGCAAGTGGTGAAGTTTTTCTATACCACTGGATGTTTAAATGTTATTGGGCATCCAGTCAACCACAAAAAAATCATATAAAGGGCAATAGCTTGTCGAAACTTAGTCTAATTTTGACTAAAATTGGCAGAGAGCTAAATACAACTGAGGATGCAACTATGTAATCAAAACAGGACTGCTTTGGACTTAACTATCTTGCGTAATTTTGTATCATCTGCAAATTTTGCAGCCTCATCATTTAGCCTTTTTATAGATAATTTATTAACATGTTTAATAGCACTGGTCCGAGTACTCACCCACCTCCCACGCAACTTCAGAGCGGGATGTCGCTGTTCAAACAGTCTCACCTTCTCTGGGACAAACATCCTCCAAAGAAAGCCAGGAGATTCACAGGGCGTTCCCACCTCACTGAGAAGTTCCCTGGAAGGCAAAGAATCCCACTGCAAATCCCTTTAACAGGCAGAACCAGGATTTGAACCAGAATCCCCTACCTCCTAAACAAGTCCCCAGCTACTGGACTAGGGAGCGTTTCTAACTCTTTGGCTGGCCCAAACACTACTTAAGTAAAGCGGAACAGCTCCAACAGGCAAGAAGGGGGGCCCCCACCATCAGTCTCGCCCATCCTCCAATTAATTAATTAAAGCTTCAGCAAGAGAAGAGGAGCAACGCACACCACAACATCCCTTAGCTGATTAGGAAACCCACTGGAGAGATAGAAGTCTATTCAAATCCCACCTCAGGAAGCGAGCTGGGGAACTGAACGACATCCTAGGCAAGTATCCAAACCACTGGGGTAGTTTATGTAGAAGGCCTCTGGCTCTTTCCCCCTCTCTCCTCAGTTGGTTGAGGGTGTTAGGCAGCTGCCTAACTCTCTCACAAGAAACAGTTTAGGCCCCAAAGTCCCCTGCCTCCAGGAGAGGGGATCCTGTGTGGCTCACAGGCACTAACCTGTGTGAAAGGCAGGACTTAATACCCACCCCTCTCAGCATCTCCCAGTGGCTAGCTCAGGCAGTTCCCTGCCTTGAGTGCTGGCTTTTGTGGGTCCTGTTTTTAGGTCACTATCTCTCCCCCTTCAGTGAAGAGGGAGCCTAAGTGCCTACCTCAGTCTTTGGGGAGCCTGTTGTTGCTCTAGTGATTTTCTGAGCATCTAAAAGTTAGGTGTGGCAATATTCAGCGTAGCCATCCCTAAGTCCCTTTGTGGATCTGGGCCACAGTGCTGAGACCATGTCTACTTGGTCTATAGCACAGTGACTGTAAGAGAGCTGAGAATGGGCATGTCATAGGCATATAGCCCTGAGACCAGAAGAGAGGAGTTGCTGAGAGTGCGCATGCTCATTTCATACCACAAACAACTTACTAAGACCAAAAAATCTGAAAATGGGCATGCTTTGTGACTGCCACAAGCACTGAGACCAGGCCAGGGAACTGAGAACAAGCAGCCTCACTGCATGCCATAAACACAAAGCCCTGAGCCTGGGGGTTGGGGTATCCAAATGTGTGCATGTGAGAGGCATTCTGAAGCTCCCCTCCCCTCCACACTTTTCCTGGTTGGGGGGTGGGAAGGGAGAGGGTTCTAGGAGAAAAGCTTTAAACTCTGTCTCCAGACACTTCTCTGGGTGCTCAGCTGCTGTCTTCAACCATCTCTTTTTTTACTATGCCACTGAAGCTGAAATAGTCACATCCCCTGACAGCGTAAGAGTTGGCACCATCAGACACATGGCCAGTCCCAGCTCCAACGCCACTCTAGGCACTGGAATGAAGCTCTTCTTTTGGCCAACCCCAGTTTTGAAATAGAATTCATCTACCATGAGAATAGAGCATCTTCGAGTGTTGCTTTGGTAATGGTGTTAACAAAGCAATCAATCACATTTCTGTGCAATATGTTTTCTGCTTTTTACTTAATTGCTTTTTATGAATGGAGTGTTTTTCATAAAAATAAATCCTTGCATTTTTTTTTAAGTGCGCATCAGCTTTGGCTGCATATTCTCCAAAGTAACATAAGTCCCTGTTTATTACCACACAGTCATTTTGGCAGTTGCCTATTGTGCTAACACAAACAGTAGATTATGGCTTCAGGGCATGACTAAGAAGCAGGAGCCGTTAGAAAAGTATGTTGTTTTCATGCATAAATCCTAAATCTGAGTGAGATACAGAAAACATGAGAGGAAAACAGAACTGATTTTTAAAGGCGCAGCGTCAACTTTAACTACGTTTAACTCTTTGTGAATCTTAAAAGATTTCAGGCTCAACACCTTCTTCCCGTATGATTTTATTTTTCTTTGCTGTGTGAAACACGCACGTAAAGAGCAGAGCAAATTGGCTACATGCAAAGTGCTGTCCAATATATTTGTTCCTGCTACCCTCTTTGAGTTGAGGGGATGCTTGTAACATTAGTAGGTAAAAAATGGTTCAGGCATAAATGTGGGGTTTTTTAAAGTGACTATTTCTTTAGAAGGCACCATGACCTTTAGAAGGCAGCAGGACAGAGCACTGAACTGGGACTCTGGGAACCCAACTCAAGATTTTTGAATGCTTGGGGATGGCAGTACTGATGTCTAATCTCTCTCATTCATAAATGTTCTTTGTATCTCAGCAAGGATCTAGATTTGTGCCACTGGACGTGGACTGGTACTCTACTTTAGAGTCTTTAATGCATGGCTACCTAGGATTTAAGCCAGCATTTCTGGAGGCAGGAATTATTCAGAGCACACTTGTGCTGTGCCTGCAGCTCTAGTGGCCTCTAGGGACTGGAGTGTGGTATAACCATTGCACTATGAGAAGGTGTATAGTAGAATCTGAACAGCTGCTCAGCTGAGTTGAAGCAGTGCCTCTTTTTAACGTCAGAGGCCAATGTGCTACTTTCCACCGCTGCACTGGCTACTTTCCACTGCTGCAATGACTTTCACTCAAGGATCTCAAAGAACGTCAACCACGATAGGTAAAAAATAATACCACTGTTTTACAAAACAGGAAGCCATAGCTCAAGGCAGGCCAGTAGTTTACCTGTAGTCACACAGTGAGTCACCAGCAAAGCTGGGAATACAATTCAACTGATTGTGGGAACAACTTAGGTCAAACTTGTAAAAAAGAGATTCTGACTGTCAGCTAGATGGCTGTGTGTTCTGATCAACGTCTTTATTATAATTACAGCTACTTGAAACCAGATGAGGACAAGAAATCAAAGCACAAGACTGCAGTGAAAAAGAAAACACTAAATCCTGAATTCAATGAGGTACTTTTGCACCACACTGTATTTGATAGCTGCTCTCTCTAATGAGCGCCTCACATATCAAGAGGATAGGTCTATAAATCACATCAGTTTCCCCGGCTGCAGGACATCCAATCATATGCTGCCTCTGCTTGCCTTACTTAAATACTTCTATTGCAATCTGAGCAGTGAATAAACACCCTTCCTCTGGCACTCCTGGCTGGGATCCTTGCATCTGCCACCCCAGTGGGTCTGGTGTAGAGGCACCTTATCCCCATCTCAGTTATGGAAGTGGACACAAGTCTGGTTTATGCAGTTGTATTTTTCACAAGCGCTCAGTGAGGATGAGGGTGGTTATCTAGCCTGGCTCATGCTTTGCTTTATCTGCTTTGGTACTTCTATGGCCCCACCTCCATCACCATCACCTCCGAGCACCTAACTATCTTTAATGGATTGATTCTCCTCACTTCTGTGAGGTAGAGAAGTGCTACTATCTTCATTTTACATGCTGGAAACTGAGCCCCAGATCCTCACTGGTATTTAGGTGTCTAACAGCAGGGTCAGGGCCTAAGTGACTTGCCCATGATCATGCAGGAAGGCTATAGTAGAGCAGGAAATTGAACCCAGGTCTCCCAAGTCCCAGGCTTGTGCACTAACCACTGGATAATCCTTTCTCTCATTCACCTATTTCTGTTAATGCAAGTGAAAAAGAAACCTTGCTGTGCACCACTTGCTAGATCTCTCCATGGTAGGACCACCTGGAATGGCCAATGAGTGTTAGTCATATAAAATTAAAGCCCTCTCTTCCTCAATGGCTCGTGACACAGAGCATAAGCATTGGCTCATGATTCACCTCCCTTTGCATATGTTTAGTCATTGTTAAATGAGAATTTTCCTGGCCCAGAAAACAAATGACACCAAGGGATATATGCAGTGATCCCAGTAAGTAGATGCAATTCTTTATGCACTAGCTCCTCAGAGCCAACTGCTTCTATTCCTGGCCTACCGCTCCTCTGTTCCATCCAGCTGACATGCTCTGCAAGCCACTCAGTCAGTCCTATTAAATAGCACCTTCAAACCTTCCTTATTGCTGTAGCTTACAAGCATTTCCTGTGAAACATTTTGATCCTGCATTGAGGATACTCTGTAAAACCACACTGCACTGCGCTAGCATAGCTAGGGTTTTGGAGATGACATGTTGCCTCCTGAATTCGATCTCTTCTCCCCAACAGGAATTTTGTTATGAAATAAAGCATGGTGACCTGGCAAAGAAGACCTTAGAAGTCACTGTGTGGGATTATGACATTGGAAAATCAAATGATTTTATTGGTAAGTAAGATGATCTTGAAGTAAGTTTAAAGCTGCTTTGGGCATGTGCCCTTTAACATAAATCAACTAAGGGCTTGTCTGTATGACCACTTAGCTTATGGCAAGCGGGGGTAGAAATCTGTCGCACACTAGCCTGCCCAATTGGACCCTGCTGCCACACACATAAATTCTGTTGTGCACTTTGCTACCTTGCTTTGAAATGGGAGTAGATTAAAGTACCCCAGTGAACTTGTGTGGCAGGCGGGTGTAATTCCCATGCACTAAGCATTCATGTAGACAAGCCCTTACGCTCAGCTCTGGCTTCCCACTCTGCAGTAGGACGAGCCTGTCTCCATCCACCTTGATTTTCAAAGCCTTTTCTTCTGAAAGCCAGAGACGAGTGACAGTGGAGGCTTAATATGTCTTTGTTGAATGCAAAGGCTTCAAACCACCTTTGCAGTATTTAGAGGTCATTTTGTTTGTGGCCATAATGATTTATGGCCAAGGAGAATTCATTACCGCCTTATGCCTTTGGAATGAGAGGGGCATTTGCAGTCCCGCTCTGGGCCATCCTTAAAAAAGGACAGGCTGTTCCAGCTTCCATGTTTGCTTCCCTGAGTATAGAATACTTTGGCATGTGATTTAACTGGCTTTCCATTTCTTGGTCAGATTCTAGCCCAACCCCTCCCCCCACGCTAAGAGACCTGTTAAATCAAGATGGATACTTCTAGGGCAACAAATTACACAAACAAATCACTTGTAATTTGACATTGTCGAGAGTATTAAACTCAGAGGATGGGGGCAGCACCATAAAGGCAGCATGGGACAGAGCCAAGCCCGTTAGCAGTGCTTGAAAGATGTACTCCTTCCTCTTCGCCCAGCTCCAAGTGAGTGGGGCCAGGATAATCTAGTCAGGAAGCTTTCATCTACCCAGTGATTGTGCTCGCTAGCAGCCTCCACCCATCCACCCACACTAAAAGGAAGAAAATGTACCTGTGTGTGATAGTGAGGACTCCCTTTCCACTTTCTCCCTCTAAACAGCTGTTTCCAATAGCTACCAAGGAGCATGGAAAGCTTTGCAATGTCACACTGCATATATCTCACTGGATAGCTGAACAAATGTCAGTAACAGACTTCTCTGTCTGTCTTTACTGGCATAGCTTGGCTTACCTCTGTGGAATGAGCTGACTGTCTCTCTCTCTGTGCTAAGGTGGAGTAGTGTTAGGAATTAATGCCAAAGGTGAGCGGCTGAAGCACTGGTTTGATTGCCTGAAAAACAAGGACAAGAAAATAGAGCGCTGGCACACACTAACGAACGAGCTGCCAGGAGCCATCCTCAGCGATTGACCCTAAAGACAGGCCCGGGACCCTGAAGATAGCCCAGCTCTCTCTCTCACAACCAGAACCAGGAACAATTCATGCCTTTGGACTTCTAGTTTACTTACTACATTTAAAAGGATACTAAGTCAGCAAGAAAGAGTGGCTTGGTAAATTCCAACTGATGGTCAGGCTGCAGGGAAATACCACTGAACAAGACACAATTTATTTTCTCTGTTCAGTGGGTGCGATCCCCTCGGGTTTTCTCCCAGGTGTCTCTGAGCACCCCCTCTCTCCAACACACACATACACATGGTCAATTGAGAGAAAAAATGGCCTGCATGCACTAGAATTGTGACTTATTTACTAACTATTTGATATACTGAATTATCTTCTTGCTGCCTTGCAAAATGAATGGATCACTTTTTGTTTGTGTAGCTACTATGAGCAAAAAGCATTATTAAATGGAACTGTTTTACTAAGGCGACTGTGCCACATTTCTGGTTGTCAGTTTCTGTGGTTTGGGCCCGAACAGTCGAAATGCACTTAAACATCAGGTTTGAAATGATCATCTTCTCCAATAATCGATGAGGACTGTTTGCTTTTCTTTCAGAAATGTAATGCTTGTCCTGTCTGATAATCTATAAGAAGTATACCAGTATGCTAAAAGGGCTGTGCAGCTATATAAGGCTATATATATATATACACACATACTTCCTTATATACAGTAGGCACTTGCAGCCTCACCAGAAATAATATAAGGCTTCACATTTGCTAAGAGAAGTTTTGATATTTAAGAAAGATCAGAAAATCAACAGACCATTCCATTCCAGCACTTACTCTTGCTCTGTTACAGACAGTGGGACTTCACACTAGCACTTCCATGCAGCTGCTATTTTTAGGAAACCATGAATCTGCCTTTCTTCCTGTCAACTACACAGCTGGTTTGAACAGGACTATTTTTCAATTAAACTTACCTTCAGATTTTACTTTTAGTGCAGACATTTCATTCAGGTTGGTGAGAATGAGCAGAACCCCCAAAGACTTGCCACCAGCTAGAAGGGCAAGAGGAGGCAGACTTGATGCTACAGTAAGTGCCATGGATCAAATTCTGCCTTTGATTACATGCACACAACCTTCATGGACTCCAGTGGGCATTGCACACGTGTTAGGGACCGAGAATTTGGCTTTGTCTCTTCCTTTATTCAACCTTCTTAACAGTGTATGTAACTCCATAACTCCCCAGGTAGGCCAATTATCCATTCCCCTCTACAAATCTGTTCTTTGCATCTGGACTGGCTCCAGTCAGTGTCCAAAGACTTACGCCCTGATTTTGCCCTACTGACATCATTGGTACTTTTGTGGGAACATAATCAATCCCTGGTGGAATGTGCAAGGGACAACTGCAAGTCTGAGTTATTGAGAGTGATCCAATCTAATAAAAAGCTGGTTCTAGAATCTCTCCCGCTACCAAACACATAGCTCCCAAACCAAAATTCTCTACTCTGTCACAGTCACACCATACACTGGATCAAAGTTTCCTCTCTTCCTTTCATTAACCACACTGTTCTATTTTCCTAACCTTGTCCAAGACAGTTCACAGGTTTTTCTGCAAACACAAGAAGTCACAAATGAGCTAAACTAACTGCAAAATGCTGCATGTTGTCAGAATTTTCAGAAGCCTTTAATCCATGCATTATTGAAAAGGTCCATAGTTACATTCAAGTCTTTACTCTCTACTACGTAGTAGTTCATAAACATGTATTTTGGGGCTGAAAGTCACTTTTTGGCAACAATCAAATCTGTTTAGATCTACATTTATTTTTCAAAGTTATAATAATAGTACACCGTGTTAGATATGGGAAAACCTTCTTAGGGTCTTTTTAACAATGTAATATTTGTAGTGAATTATGCAGATATGCATGAATTTTATTTGAATGCCAACAGTATGTCAAGTTAGATGATCTCACCAATTCTTTCTTGCCCATGTATGGTACTTTTCCAGCACTTTAAAATATAGCAGGATATTTAGGGCTTGATTTCAGAAGTGCTGAGCCCCCACAGCTCTCACTGGCGTCCATGGGAGCTGCAAGTGTTCAAGGGCTCTGATAATGAAGCTCTTAGAATGGCCAGGAATAATAGGGACTCTCCCTTTTTGTCAGTTATTTTAAAAGTACCATTTGTTTAAGCATATATTTTGCCATAACACTGGTTTATGCCTAATGTGGAGTGGGACATAATGTGTGCATTTTTTCATTTTGTATTGAAGTCTTTTTTAACTGGGCTGTATATATAAATTGCATGCAAGATGGTTGTTGTCATGCAAGAACTTGTTAAATGTTTGATACCAATGTTTTGCTACAATGTGAAGGCTGCAGTAATTGTCCTTAACTGCATCCTACAACAATTTTGTATTTCAGTATTATCTATGTGTACTTTTTGTTGGATTTGTTAATATTTATAAATAGAACCCAAAATAAAAAGGAAAAAAAAGGTGAATTCTAAAGGTTCAGCTCTGAGTCTCCCCCTATTTGTACAGTAATCGCTCAGTCCACTATGCCGCATTTTAAACTCTCAGATGCTGGAATGACAACGAACATGACACAGACTTTCACCTCTTTTGAGGTTGTGTCAATTTTCACAGGCGCTAGACGAATCGTTTAGGATTTTATGCACTTTTTTTTATGATCTTAACTTTTCAGAGCACTTCAGGGGCAAAAATTGCTCAGCAGCAGCTGATTCTACCTGGAAAAAAATGTTTCTTTTGCCAGTTGTAAAACCAAGGGCAAAATCCTGCTTGTTTTACTCATGTGAGTAATCCTACTGAAGTCAGCTGAGTGAAGAGCAGGATCTGGCTTCCAATTTGTATTGGGACAATGTTGGAATGTTACAAGTGCATCACGAAAAATGCTATCGTTTTGCTGCCTTAGGATTGTTTTACAAGGCATACTGACCCCTGACAGAAACTCAGAGTAGATATTCTCTGTGACATTACAAGTACCTGCTGGGTTCAAAAAGGGTTATGAATCCACATGGGGAATAAGCAGCAGAAGCAGATGAACTAAGCAACAAAGAGGTATTTCCTAGTGGGGGAAATCAAAGGTGCAAAATTAAAACCCAGAGTAGAGCTAGCTAGTGGATTTATTTTTGGAGTTGGAACGTCTGCATTTTAATCTCAGCTCTTCCTGTGGCTTGCTGTGTGGCCTTGGGCAAAGTCACTTAGCCACTCTGCCTCTGCCTCCCCATCTGTAAAACAGGGATATTTATCTACCTCACTGGGGCATTGTGAGGTTTGTACATCGCTTTGAAAATTTAAAGCACTACAATTGCGTGGAAAAACCCTGAGTGGGGTTCAGAGGTTTCCAGTAGTGTCACTAAAAGGAGTTATTTAGTAACATTACCAGGGAGGCATTTTAAAAGGAATATGGCTGCTCTGAGAGTGCTTCAGTGCATGGGGTTATTTTAGCCAAATGGTACAACATGCTCTGTGGCTCTTAAGATGATTGATAAATAGTATTTCCAATATGCGTCAAGGAAAGCAGTGACAAATTTGTGAATTTGCTGTTCAAATAAAAGCTACATAAAGGAGCAAGGAAATATTTCTAAAGTCATTTTATCCAAAAGATGAGATTACAGCTACCTGTGGAATTCCACTTTCAGCTGAGTTCTGTAGATTTGGAAGATTTAACTTTATTTGCCAAGGGTTTATATTCAGAGTTCAAGACAGTGAGTAGCTAAATTGGTATCAGAGGTGAAGATCCTATTTAAAGGGTGGCATCTAGCTTAGGGAGCACCGGCTCTTTAACAATACTAGCTTTTTTTATTCAGCATCTCAAAATGAAGGCAGTAGCTTTGAATTTCAAACCTCCTACTGAATATTCCCAAGAGTCCCTTCTCATGAGTCCTTCTTTGTTACCAAATATCAAACTGCATGTGTTTTCCCATCAGTGTACATAGGACCAACTTATCAACTGCCTAGCCTAATACACGATATGCAACTAAATGTATACTAGATTTGGACACTTATCTCATCTTGGCTAGCTGTCCTCTGTTTGTTGCAAAGTGCGTGATTGTGTTCTTACAAAAAACAGCTCCAGTTGCAAATCAGAAGTTTATGTGGCAATGCTCAGCACTGTTAACTGCTTCCTGTATTCATGCTCTCTATAGACAAAGAAATAACTGAGCATTAAGTTTTTCTTGATATTGTTTAAAATGAGCTAAATGACAACAAAAAAATTCAGAGTCTATGTTTACACAGCTGCCCCAAACGCATTGCAGTTTCTAACAGTTAGTGATTTTCCAGCCAACCACAGCAGATTCTCAGCTATTCAATAGTCAGCTCCATAATGCAGATATTTACTGGATTTTGCAGTAAGTATGTTTTTAAAAACTGACAGACTGAATGGGCATTAACATTGCTCCAAACCTTGTTTCCCCTCCCATCCGCCCCACCCAAAGTGTCTGCCTTTCAGCTTTTAATCCAAAACCTGTTTTGGTCTAAGGACAGCTTCATGTACTAGAATTCCCCAGCTAGTACCTTGGGACAAATTTACCATATATACCAGGAGAAGGTCGTTTTTGTAATTTTCTTACTTGTCTCTAATACTCCTGCCCCCTTATTCTCTGTGACCTCCATGTTTCTCCTGAGAATAGGGGAGATGCTTAGGTCTTGACTTGCATAGTAAAACTGGTTGGCTGGCATTTTTATTGCAATCCTCTGTGTTTGTATCAATATTTGGTTGTAACTTCAAAGGTTTTTGGACTGAATTAATGAAGCAGGGAAGAGCATGCATTGTATTTAATGTACTAGGTTTGACTTGTCTTTTTAACAAAGTTAAAATAAAGAATGCTTATACATTGGCTTTGGCATATACTATTCAAATCAAGATCTCCCCTCCTACAGTCCATTTTGGGTAATGCTCCCATATACCAAAGTTCCCAAACCTATTCCAGTTTCGTATTTGCTCATTCACACATGAGAATTAATATTTCCAGTACAGAACGTGCGTGCCCAGGACCAGCACTACCTGCTGTATATCAGAGCCACTGAAAATATATTTCATATGTGAAAAATTACTGAGTGCCTGTTTCACAGTGTCATACCTATCACACTGGTGAATAAGATGCTACATATTAAATGTCACAAATAATTTGATAAAGTCACCTTAAAATATCAGATTATATTTAATTCCATTGCACAATCACAACTCCATCAGCCAGATCCTCGGTTTGTGTAAATCAAAGTAGCTTCACTCAAGGTAATTGCACTGTACCTATTTACACCTGCTGGGGATCTGGCTCCTGGGTAGACAGAACTTAAAAGGCTTAATTAATAATATTAATGATATTGTGGTAGCACGTAGGAGCCCCAGTCCTGGATCCCACTGTGCTAAGCACTATACAAACACAGAACAAAAAGATGGTCCCCCACCCCAAAGAGACAACAATCTAAGTACACTGTACTGCATTCCCTGCCTACTCAACCCCACCAGAGACTTTGAGGGTGGAAGGCAGTCAGGAGCTGACCTTTCAGCTATGTAAAATGTTGATTTGTGAACATACAGAGACTCAAGAAATAGACTCTACCTACCTTCCATATAGCTAATGCAGTTAGAGACACTGTTGCCTAGTGGATAAAGCACTGGAATGAGACTCAAGGGACCTAGGTTCTATTTCTGTCTCTGCTACTGACCTACAGGCTGATATTGGGAAAGTCACTTCCCCTATCTGTGCCTCAGGATCCCCAACTGTAAAGTAGGGACAATGATACTGACCTGTTGAAATCTATGGAGGTATTATTTATACAAAGCCATGTTTTCAAACCAGCCTTTGGCACTGAATAATTTGCAGGCATTTTACAAGCCTGTTTGCAGAAGAAAGTCAGTAGAAGCACCAAGTGTGTGTGTGTGTGGCGGGGGGTGGGTTGCAATTTCAAATACAGGGTTTGTGACTCCGTGCAACGACTGGTTTGCAATTCAGGGGGGGAATCACTAGAAGAGAACATTTAGGCTCAATAGCAGAAAAAACACCCTAACATCAAGATCTCATTGACTGTGCAAAACTCTCCAAGGGGAAGTGGGAGAAGCTCCATCACTTGAAATATTTAAAATTGTACTAGACAAGTAATAATAGCAGTGAACACTCCGTAATAGTGGGCGGGGAGCATTAATGTTGCAGATATCTTTTCACATGCCCACTGACATTTTCACAGTACAGTAACAAACTCGAAGGAGGATGTTTTCAATAGTACCCAAGGGACTTAGGTGCACAAATCCCATTCAAAGTCAGTGAAGACCTCCCCAACTAACGCTGCCAAGTTGCATTTAGCTTGTATTCTGCTCTGTCTCTCTTTTCCTCCCCAGCAGGTTTAGACAATAAAGCTCACTTTAATCAGATCATTAGAACAGCTCCCTAGATTTGTAGTACCCATGCCAGTCTAGGTAATGCATTTCATATATATTCTTTTCAATTCAGTTCTAACCTGTGACCTCTATTAAAAACATTGAAGGCCCAATGGTGCTGCAACCTTACCCACTTAAAATTCCCATTTACATCATTTGGTAGCATTGGGTGCAGAATTGGGCCCTCTGCTCTGTTCTTTCCTTGCTGTTTGTTAGGGCTTGTCTACACTGGCAAGTAGCAGCGCTGCAACTTTCTCGCTCAGGGATGTGAAAAAACACCCCTCCGCCATGAGTGCAGCAAGTTGCAGCGCTGTAAAGCGCCAGTGTAAACAGTGCCCCAGCGCTGGGATCCGTGCTCTTCGTGGCAGCACTTTAGCATTGCCAGTGTAGACTAACCCTTAATATACAGTCAGGAAGAAACTGAAGAAGGAAACTATACATTGCACAGTTGTGAGATACAAAGGAGAAGATGGTCTAATTAAGGCACTGAACTGGGACTCAGCAGAGGTGGATTGGCTGCCTGGTTCTGTCACAATCATTCCTGCGTGATCTTGGCCACATCACTTAAGCTCAGTGTCTCACTTACCCTCCCTGCTCTGTAAAATGGAGACAATTGTTCCTTTCTTCACAGGAATGCTGGGGGCTAAGATCAGTAACAGGTGTGAGATGCTCAGACACTACAGTGAAGCAACAGAGAAACATCTAACAGTAAAGTTAGACATCTACAGTTGCAAACAGAGCGCTACTGGCCATTTAGAAACCTAACTAGGCCCCAAGTTTGAGCACTGGGTCCACCGAGACCAAAGGGTTAGTGTGTGTTTCATTATCTATAGCTTCCTGAATAGCAAAACTGATTTACCCAACCTCATTTATCTCTCTCCTTAATCTTATACCTACACTGGTATTAAAAGACAAATACACAGTCAGCAAGAGCATATTTCCTGGCAAGCACTTGCGGACTACAATAACTCAGCCAGAGGTTAGAAGTCTATTACACGGATGAGTGGGTGAGGTTCTGAGGCCTGCAATGTGCAGGCGGTCTAGCTTATTATGATGGTCCCCACTGACCTTAGAGTGAGCAGGCCTGCTTTGGGCTCTCTCTCTCTCTCTCAGGCTGGACTCTCACACACATACCTCTTATTAACACTCCTCTCACTGGAGTAGGAACACTCCAATCCAAAACACACCAAGGTTGTTTGATTTAGCTGCAAACCCCTCAGCAGCTGAAGCAGGCTCTGTTCTCAAAAACCCTATTAAAAAAAAAACACAAAAAGGAGTCTGCATAAGCAATGGCACAAACCAAAGCACACACTATATAGGACAGCCTTGTGTGCCCAGCTAGTTTATTACCAAGCTATGAAGCCAGTCCTTCCCTGGTTTACAATTTTGGCCATTCTTATGAGCCATAAACTGCTCTCTGTGCCTGACCTTTCAGCCAGAGAAGAGCTGAAGGGCTTCTTTCCACGGTGGCCCCTTAAAAGAATTCACCCCAGTGTTAGTACATTTTGGGGCTTCCTGGCATCAATTCCCAAATGAGCCAAATGCAGTCACGGCCTCTGATTTTGGGATGGGGTGGCAAGTGGTAGGAAATGGAGAATCCAGGGCCTGTGTTAGAACTTGATGCCCCCTTTAGAATCACAATTACCCTGTTGCAGTACAGGCAGGCCAGAGAGCCTCTCTGAGCCAAAACCACAGAAGCTCATTTGGGCCCACTGCAGGTCAATATATTGAAAGATGATGTGCTTTTATTTAGGAAACTCTGACCTTCTTGATGACCGTGTGTTCTGTGCAGTCATCAGGGTGCACCAGCCTAACTTAACACCTAACAAAGGGCCACTGGTGCACAGTCAGCAAGACCATATTTCCTTCCGAGCACTTTAAGCAAAAAAACTCCACTGTCTTTCTCATTAGAGACCAAATGTATTTATTCACAGCCTTACAACAGCCAGGAGGATTCTGCTCCCCGCACCCTTAGAGGGACCCTTAATGCTGATTGGTATAATCTCACTGTTTCCTACTGCTTCATTCCCCACAACTGTTGTTTTAGCCACCTGTTGTCTACAGTTTTATACGTAGATTGCAGACTCTCTGGGGCTGGTCCTCTCTTTGTGATATGTCTGTATTGCACCCCGCTCAATGTGGCCCTGGCCTATTAGGTGCTACTGTCAATACAAATTAACAATAATAATATTACCAGAATTCATGTATTTCAATCCCTGCATTCAGAGCCCAAACTCTGATTGAAATGCAAGTGAAATACAACACTGACCATAAGCACACAAGAGATTGTGATCATTTAGATTCCAGGAAACTCAAATACAACATTGGTGGGGATTAGGCTCTAAAAAGGCTGTGTTTATAAAAATGTGTCTGCAGCCATTTAACTACATTACTAGAAAAAGCACAATCAAAATCTACTCATTTAAATGATGTAGCTTTCATCCATCAGATTGTGAGTGACTCTCTATCCCCTTATGATTAAAGAGCTGATTATAAAAACTCTGTATTAAAACACCTTAAGCCTTTTTAATCTACAGATCCTCTTTGGGGTCCCTAAGCCCCTGGTTTTATAAAGAGGGTCCACTGTCCTTTCAGGTAGGTCACCTGCTTTGTCTTTGTGGGTGTAAGTTTTTCATCTCCTTGAAGAGACATGTATGTTTCAAACACTTCTCAGGCTCCTCTGCAATATGGAACTCCCAGCGCATTTGATGGTCCACAGTGGCCTCACCTAGCGCCCAGAAGCATCTACACGTCGGTGGCTGTGCTCATGGGCATCGTAGTGTTTTTTGCCTCCTTTGTGAACGGTTTGGTCATTGTGGTTTCCATCAAGTACAAGAAACTCAGATCCCCACTGAACTACATCCTGGTGAATCTGGCTGTGGCTGATCTGCTGGTGACTTTCTTTGGAAGCACTATCAGTTTCTCGAATAACATCAATGGCTTCTTTGTGCTCGGCAAAAGGGTGTGCAAGTTTGAAGGCTTCATGGTCTCTTTAACAGGTAAGGACGTTTACAGAAATCAGCTGGCTAGTCTCTTTCTCTGTCTTCTGCTCGTGCCACTGCACTTGATCTAAAGCTGGTCTAAGACTAGAGACTATGACATAGCAACTATGGCTCATTAGCTGTCCTTGGCCATCAAATGTCTCCTTGCCTCTTCTCAAACCATAGAACAAAGACAGGGCATCATTCATGTTATCATTCCACATGCTCACAGGCATGGAATGGGAGAGCAAGTGCTTACTCACCTGGGGAGTTCAGAACACACTGGTTGAGCAGAGCCTCAGGTTTGATCTTGCTTAAAACAGGAAAGGAAGAAATAGAATGTTTTTATATCACATGTAACTTATCATAATGCTTTATGTCGTGATTGCATCACTTACCGCTGCCCAAGCTGCTAGGTTGGATGTTCATGGGCTAACAAGGCAGAATGGTCAGGTTTTTGGTGATAGTACTGGTATAAAAATGAAGACACAAGCTCTCATACATTTTGCTGTGAACAATCAGTGGCCAGCAGAGGTGTGTCTGTGTGGGCAAGGGGCACTGAAACAGGGTGCATGGCATTTGCCCTGATGCCATTCCACTCTGCAGCTCTTTTATATCAATTTTTAAAAATATTTCTATGAGCATCAGGAACATGATTCACCAATTCCAGTGTCATGATGGAAACACTCCAGTGGAGAAATTGCATTTCAGACACTCCTGCAGCTGGCGAATCAGAGTACCATACGTGGTACTCATATCTGTTAAGGCATCCTAGCTAAACTCCATTGAGAAATGTGAAAACTGCCTTTAAAAATGGAAACTGTATGTCCTAGGAAATACAGTGTATCCTTTCAGACAGCCCCAGATTAATTAATAGAGAGTTAAATAAACAAGAAACGCTGGGGGTACTGGGTGCAATCATAAAATAAATAAGAATAAGACTCTAGATAAAACTAGATAAATTCATGGAGGATAGGTCCATCAATGGCTAATAGCCAAGATGGGCATGGATGGTGCCACTAGCCTCTGTTTGCCAGAAGCTGGGAATGGGCAACAGGAGATGGATCACTAGATGATTACCTGTTTTGTTCATTCCCTCTGGGGCACCTGGCATTGGCCACTGTTGGAAGACCAGATACTGGGCTAGATGGACCTTTGGTCTGACCCAGTGTGGCTGTTCTTATGGTAATCAAAATACGATGTTATTGTGAAAGATTTTTTCCCTGCTGGTTTTGCCCGCTTGCTTGAAATCTCTATTTCAAGCACCTGCAAGACAGCTGCTTGGAATATAGCTCATTCTATGGAGCTGTCCTTACATGGACGAAGTAATATAGCTCAGGAAAACCTGGCACTTCAGATTTAGCAGTTAAGCACAGAAAGCTGCTAGATTATTTAATAGCACAGCAATTTGAAATTTATTCCACACATACTAACCATTAGTGATCTCTCTCAGGCATTGTGGGGCTTTGGTCCTTGGCGATCCTGGCCTTTGAAAGGTATATCGTCATCTGCAAACCCATGGGAGATTTCCGATTTCACCACAAACATGCAGTGATGGGCTGTGCGTTCACCTGGATTTGGTCACTTCTCTGGACAGCCCCACCAATGTTAGGCTGGAGCAGCTATGTGCCAGAAGGTATGAGTGTCACATTCTTCAAAGGAAGCATTCAAGTCTGTAGCTTCAGCAATGGCTGATGGGCACAGTTTTTTCTTCAGTCATTGGTGGAATTTTTTTTTTAAGTATGACATATTTGGGGAGAGACCACAATGATTTTACAGCTGTCTTTGACTGTGTGGCTATCTTTGTTCTCCAAGTGCTAAGACTCCTTGTTTTCTCATTAATTACAGGGTTTCCTTTCACATGTCACTCTTTAAAAGTTAGCTGCTTATTACAATAAACTGCAGAACATCTATTTTCTTATTATGCATATGCTTAACACAACATCTGATGAACAGAGGAGCAGCAGAGTACTGTCGCTGACTACAGTCACTGCACCCAGAGTAGCTCAGCAAAATGGCTAAAGCACAGAACAAGCCTATTAAAAACCTGTTCATTTAGAAATGTACTTTAATTTTATTATTATGACTCATTGTGGTTTGTTTGTAAATTAATAATAATGGTGTTGCCAGCCAGAAATCATCATGGCTGACGCCAGTGTTGTTTGTGTGATTTGGCTGGAATTTGGAGAGCTGCTTTCGGAAAACAGGCACAATTCAGCAAGAACAGTAGATGGTATTTGCTCTTTGTGCCTTTCCCACTGAAGTCCCTGATCATGCTTCAGGATTGTCCTAGCATTGTTTAAAATCTCATTGTTCTAGGTCTGAGAACCTCCTGTGGTCCCAACTGGTACACCGGAGGCAGCAACAACAGCAGCTACATCATGACTTTATTTATTACCTGTTTCATTATTCCTCTCAGTCTGATCCTCTTCTCCTATACAAATCTGCTGATGACACTACGAGCTGTAAGTACAAAGACATTTCAGTCTGAACAGTCACATGTACTGCTGACACCATTGCAAGCACAGGTTTTCAGTGTAATTTTTCATGGCTGTTTGTGTGATGTTAACATAGGTTGATTTCTACACTACAAACAGGCAACTAAACAGGAAGGGAGGATCATGTGGCTAACAAGTGTACCACATACCCATTTGTCCAGCAAATTTTCCCTCAGCCTATGCCATTTTATAGGACATCAGTATTTCCTATAGAATTAGGCAGTGACATATTAAAGAGCAGGCTGTTTCCCTTACATTGCCTGTAGGTTGCAGCACAACAAAAAGAATCTGAGACAAGTCAGCGAGCCGAGAGGAAGGTGACACGAATGGTGATTGCTATGGTGATGGCCTTTCTTATCTGCTGGCTGCCCTATTCCACCTTTGCCATGGTGGTTGCCACAAACAAAGACATTCCCATCCAACCAACTCTAGCATCACTGCCTTCATACTTCTCCAAAACAGCCACAGTTTACAATCCAATTATCTACATCTTCATGAACAAACAGGTGAGAGCATGAAGATTATCAGAAAGCAATTGAAAACGAGCCTTCACAGAGCTAGGGACTTATAGGAATGAAGTGGAATAGCAGTAATGGGGCATTCTAATATAGCATAGCATATCTATCCTATTGGGATTCCTGTCAAATGCTAGATCCCACTGATTGCTTCTTTACAATAGGCAAGGCTAAGGTATAAAATTGAGATGGAGCTTGATTTTCAACCTGGCCTTAACCAGCGATCCTTTTGCATACCCATTATTTTCTAGGGGCAACTGACTACATTTTGGATCATGAATTGCCTGATTGAGCTTGCACAACAAACAGACAGATGTTTATCAATCAATTGCCAGAGCCTGCAAAGAGCAGGATCAGGCACTAACCAGTCTGATCCCAACATTGTTATTTGTTTCAGAGTAACAGCCGTATTAGTCTGTATTCGCAAAAAGAAAAGGAGTACTTGTGGCACCTTAGAGACTAACCAATTTATTTGAGCATGAGCTTTCGTGAGCTACAGCATCTGATGAAGTGAGCTGTAGCTCACGAAAGCTCATGCTCAAATAAATTGGTTAGTCTCTAAGGTGCCACAAGTACTCCTTTTCTTTTTGCGAACATTATTATTTGCATTCCACGCTGGGCTAGGTATTGTCCACATAGCCCCTGCCTTGGAGGTTTACTACCTACAATGTTAATGCAAATTATAAAATCATGAATGGTGTGGAAAAAGTGAATAGAGAAGTGTTATTTCCCCTTTCCCACAATTAAAAAAACAGGTGTCATCTGATGAAATTAAATTCAATACAAACAAGAGGAAGTATTTTTTCACACAATGCACAATTAACCTGTGGAACGCATTGCCATGGGATGTTGTGATGGCCAAAAATACAGCTGGGTTCAAAAAACAACTAGATAAATTCATGGAGGCTAGATCCATCAATGACTATTAGCCAGGATGGGCAGGGACACACAACCCCATGCTCAGGGCAACCCTGACTGCGCGAAGCCGGGTAAGGGGGAGACGAGGGTGGTTCTCTTCAGCATTGCCCTGTTCTGTACATTCCCCCTGAAGCTCTGGTACTGGCCACCGTCGGACACAGAATACTGGGCTAAATGGGCCATTGGTCTGAGCCAATACAGCAGTTCTTACATGTGTGCCAAAAGCATCCAGGTTGCATCTCACAGGAGCACCACCAACTCACAGGTTACAGCATCTGGGTAAAGCAAAACCTGGTATAGTAGTTTGGCATAAAGGGACCCAGGAGAGGTGTGTTTAGCAGCCTGCCTTCTTCTCTTATCTAGTGAATTTTCCTGTAACACATGTGCTTTCCCCAATTAGTTCCGGGACTGCCTGCTGAAAATGATGTGCTGCAATCGCAACCCGTCAGGGATGCCGGAAACCTTTCCTGCTATGCCTGGTGCCCCCAAAGGCATCTCATCAGCCTCGGAGGGATGCGGAAATAAGGTGACTCCATCGTAAACAGTACAGATGCTTCAATTCCTGCATGGAGGAATGGCAGCTGCCGGCTCCATACATTCGTCTCAGTTTCATTTGGCATAAATACAAAGAGGAGCAAAGAGGCTGGCTATTTTCTAATAGCCCAAATATACACCAGAAAGTAATAAAAAATTTCTTCTTAGAGCTCCCAGTAATATTCACTGTACCCTGCCCTGTCACTGCAAACTTAGATAGAAGGTAAAACACATTCCCTTCAATGGCAGGAAAGCAATCATATTAGAGAGTAAATATCAGAGAGAACAGTTCACACTCCCAGTGGGAATAGCCCCCATTCCTAGTTCCTTACCCCCTGGGGGAAGTGCTAAAGCATGATAATGGGGGACCTTTTACTAGGCCAAGGAATAATTAAACTACCAGCATTAAAGCCCAAAAGAGCACTTCTGCAGTAGTAATCCCATTAGGAAAAGCATAGGCTTCATTTCATTTAAATATATATTTCACTGCACAGAGCAAAACAGGAGAAAGCCCTGCACATTTTCAATACACATTATTTTATAGACACAGTAGGATTTGTGTTGGTTGATCCTTTTGTGTAACTTCAAGACAGGCTGTGAACCAATGAAAATTTAGCAGGTGTGTTCAAGTGGATTGGGTTAATAAACATCCAGACATTTAAACACCACTGTCTCCTTGTCATGGGCAGTCAATTAGCAAATAAGCAATTAGCAAAGGGCCCCAACAGACAGCAGGGTGTAACCTCCAGTAACCACAACTGGAGTTTTATTTCACATGAAAAATGCCACACTCACTGAGACAAAGGAGAAGATCAATATCGCAAAAACAAGGGGCCTGAAGCCCAGCAGATTTGTATTTCATTTATAGCTGAGGCAATCAGGAAAGGCCTTAGAGTCATTGATTTTGCAATAAAGGTGAAACAAAGCCTGTAAAAGATTCTGTGTCACGTAACAAAAAAAACACAATAAAGCCACCGGGGCCATAAAGGCTGAGACGATAGCAGAAAGCAAAAGATGCACAACATGAATAGGAAGAAATTCAACAACATTAAACAGATGCGATTTTTCCTCCAATAACCATTACTTGACCTCCTTCATTATATCTAGTAGCTCGAGAACATTGCAAGCACTCGTGTAACATTTTCCAAAGTGCTTAAGTGACTTAGGATCCTAAGTCCCACTGAATAAGGGTCTGATTTTTAAAGGTATTTAGGCATCTAAAATGCAAGTAGGAATTTTCAAAAGCACCCAGGTGCCTAGCTCCCAAATACCACTAGACACCTATCTGCATCTTTAGCCACCTAAAAACCTCTGAAAATCTGGCGTAAAGTGCCTAAGATCACTTCTGAAAATAGGCCTTAGGCTCCTCAGTCACATTTGAAAAATGTTACCTCTGCTCTCAAAGGAGTTTCCTTTTTGTGTCATGTCATTATGGTTTTTCCTGACAAGAAGATCACTGACCTTCTCTTCCATGACCTTCTATCTACGGCCTTTGATGTTAGAACACATAAATGAAGGAGTCAGAGGGTAACTGCATTTATAGGTTCACACAATTAAATGGCTCTTACCCCATTATTAGTAATTCCAAATCTGCTGATAATAAGCAGCTACAATGGCAACTGCTAAGCCTTTCTCGAGGTGCACAGATTATTATGAAATGTGATTTTTTTTAACCTCTTTAAAAGCTTTAGGAAGGAAAAATTATTTCTATTGCCGTGATGTATTATAATGAATGCCAACTGCACCCAAAGCTGTGTTTCCCTTCTCCTTAGTGAATACAGGTAGGGAGAAAAGAGCAATGAGGTAACAAGTGCAAGCGGTAGTTGGGTTCATACCCTCTTTGATGCCACCATTAGATCATTTGCTTTTTCTTGCTTTACTTCATTCTGGGGGACTCTGGTTATCACACGCCTTTTGCTTAATTGGAGACCTTCTACAATATTATGGCCATGCTAACCCTTGCAACAAAGCAAAAATGATGCTACTCCATGCATATACTGGATATGTATTTGTGATATTACGTGCTTGCACACACACACACACAAATATATATCTGTATCCACACACATCCATATGCCCACATTTACCTATGCAGGTATGTCAAATTCAATCCAAATAACTCCTGAATGAAACACTGGGCCAGGTCCTCTGCTGGTGTAATTTATCATAGCTCCCGTGAAATCAAAGGACACTTTGAGTTACACCAAAGGTCTTAATGAAACACTTGACCCAGATGGAGCTATGCCAATTTACACCATCTGAGATCTGTCTCATTATAGTTCATCTTTCTTATGTTAATCTAATTGGGTGAGGGCTTGTGAACCAAGTTTAGTGCTGGCAAATATTTTATATGTTCTCAAACTGGTTCCAGAATCTGAAAAACATTGAGAAAAATGCTGATCAGAATGTGCTAATTTAAACCATATCTCCTCTAGGAAATGGACTTCAGTCAGGGGGATTTTTCACAAAGATTACATCCTTCATCCTTCTTCTGAAGATCCATCACAGTGTATTAACACATGGGTTCCAGATCCTCAGAGGTATTTAGGTCCCTAACTCCCATTGAAGAGAGGCACTCAGAAGGAAATTAGAATGCTTGGAGGGATAGTGTAAAGGCAAATCCTTCTCTACACAGGGCTGGGGTTGGACTAGATGACCAAAGAGCTCTTTTGTCAGTCCTGGCATACATAACACTAATGCTGTTCATACTGCACCATGAAAACAAAGGATCTTCTCAAAAAGGAATCCTGGAATTATTTTCCAGAAGCTGTGAACAATCCCAAGAATGCTAAAGAGTGCAGAGCCAGACAAATATGCAGCTCTTAAAAAGACTGGTTAAAACTGCTGATTGTACCATATTGCCAGATTTTTAACTAAGAACTAGCAGGCAATCACAGCATTGGTTAAATCAGACCTCTCCCCCACCAAGAGGCTTCTAAATAGAAAACCGCAGATTGTGAAATCCCAACAGCTAAGCCAGGCTTGCAGTAACTTACTTTCGGTTTGCACCATTCTCTGACAGGACATTGACCATCTCTCATCTCTGGGAAGCTGGCACATGCAGCCTGTGAGAGAGAAAATCGATAGCACTGGGTAAAGGATAAAGATGAGTCCGAAACTAAAGCATCAGACAAAAACCCCACAGTAGCCTATTTATCAGCAATAACCCTAAACAGCAGCTTCCGACCAAACAAACAATACACACCACAACCATTTGTACCATCTTACAATGGGGCCTATTCTCTCATTCACAGACCCAGGTCTTCCCATTGATGTTTATATGAATTACAGGCACCCAAACTTCATCCAGTCATGGGCCACATTGGCCATTTGCAAGAAGCCTGAGGGGGTGCAGCTTGTCTATGAGATGGAGCTACTCTCATCTATGAGATGAAGCTGCAGCCATGACAGATGACAGGACAGGTCCACACAAACAGTACTCCATCTGCCAGGCTTCTTGAATCATGATAGAGCACAGCATGCTCAGACCAGTAGGTTATCTGCAGACTGCACTTAGGCACTGAAGAAAAAGGCAACAGTGGAACATGCTGTGGAACTCCATGAGCCACACTGCATTAGAAGGGCATGTTCTCATGAGCAAGCTCTTACCACACGGAGAGGTTTGGCCATCATAATTGTGATGATTTAGATATACACCTCCAGCACACCAGGCCTCCATCTGTATAATATCATTCCTATATATGCAGCACTGAAAAATAAATGGGTCAGATCACTAAATGGGGCCTGTCAGGTACTATGGACTTTCAGAAGCAAACAAGGAAGTTACTCATCACTGGGGCTACTTTATAAGTGCCCTCTCTGGAAGCAGAGTGAGAGATATTGTAAACTTAAAAAATCCTCAGGTCAAAGAAACAAAGAAGAATGGTTTAGAAACCTGCCATTTTCAGAAGAAAACACTTTTTTGCTTGTTAAAAGAGGCCATTATGCTACAAAATGCCTCTCTGATTCAGAATAACCACAGAATTGTACACTAATGCCCTGCACCCCTTTAACCCTCTGCTATCAAGTTCTGGACCATTGCTATAGAATATTGCAGTGCTGTTGGGAGAGGAAAGCATGCAGTATTTTTAAATGCTTTATAGACAAATGTATTCCTATTAAACTGTCTTAAGCCAAACAATTATTTAGACTGCAAATGCTTTGGGGCAAACGCTGTCTCTTAGTATGTGCTCAATCTCAGTAGGAGCCCGGAGATGCTACTGTAATACAAATCATAAATAAGAATATCATCATTTTGTTTTAGGTGGCAGTTGAGACACAAAAGGAGCCAGCTTTTCCCATTAAAGTCAGTTTATGTGTGCACCTGAACCCCTACTGCTTGATATTAAGTGACAAGAGAGAACAAGTTACATTGACAAGATCATGCGGGACATAATCATGTAACAGGAGTTATCTTGAATCAATTAATTATTTTGCAATTCAGCTGTAATTCTATGCAGCTCTAACATTCAGAAATGCCACCAGTCCCTTATTTTTCTCCCATCTGATACATTACCCATTTTTATTTACAGCTGTTGAACTTTAATCAATCAAATTAATTACATGTGAAATCTCTCAATTAGCAATAAATTGAGAATGAAATTGGCAAAAGTTGCACAGTTAAATGAGACCCGCTGGTTTAATAATTAAGTAAACTTCTGAACAGCACTGCAGGTAAAATGAAAGGCTGGAACTAAAAGTAACTTAGGGCTGGTCTACACTGAAAAATCCACACCCATGGACGACGTAGTTAAGCCCATGGTGTAGAAGGTGCTAGGCTGCCAGAAGAATTCTTCCATTGACCTAGCTACTGCCTCTTGGGGGGGTGGATTAACTACTGTGATGGAAGAATACCTCCCATTGCTGTAGTGAGTATCTACACTGAAGCACTGCAGCTGTGCTGCTGTAGCATTTTAAGTATAGACACAGACTCAGTTACTCAGCATGCTGTTGTCTAGATATTGCAACCTACATGGTGATTTAAGATCAACCCACTGTTCTGATATTATCATCAGAGGGGATAGTATAAGCTGCTCTCTATAAACATGGCTCGTTTGAGTGGGCCACTGAGCAGTTAATATGAACTTAGACTATAACATCTTTGGAGCAAGGACTATCTTTTAGCTCTGTTTTGTACAGCCCCTAGCACAATGGGGGTCATGGTTCATGACTAGGGGCTCCTAGGCATTATGGTAAATCAAATAATAAATAAGGCTGCAGTCTGTCACAGAGATCACGGAAGTCACGGATTCCATGACTTTCCGGCAGCAGCAGGAGTTTGGGTGAATCAATGGAACAGCCTACTCCCCCACATACTTGATCTAATTCATCTTTTCTGTATAGCACAGAACAAGGAGCTACAATATTCCATCAACAAAATTCATTCCACTGTGTTTGAGAAAGTTCAGATACTGTCAGCTCCTGTCCCCATCACAGACATTCCAGCTCATCAACGATTTCTCTTAAACTACTCACACTGATGTACAGACAATGGTAATGTTTCTCTCTTGTTTATTTACCTTTCTGCTGAGATGCTGTTGCCTGACTGGATTGCTCCTTCTTGTCTCAGAGTCCAGCTGCAGCTACTGCCCAGTTCTAGAGTCCGTCTCTGAGCATGAGCTCGGCATCCATTCCTGGGTAACTCCATGAAAAGGTTGTGAGCTGAGAATCAAAGAGGGGGTTACCTCCCAGGATTTCTGCATGATTCTAACTCATTCAGGAAATGGTTTCATGTCTACAGGTCTGATATTCAGGAATGCTGAGCTCCCACGACTCTCCCTGACTCATTCAACCCATATGTCAGTACCAACCTACAGGTAAGTCAGTAAGTACTCAGCCACTATGTGTCTATTCACCAGCATGCCTTTGCCAAGTCGCCAGGTTCCTGTTTCCATAGATTTTTAAGGCCAGCAGCACCATTATGATCACCTAGTCTGACCTGCTACATAACACAGGCCAAAGAGCCCAGTCAATAATTTCTGCAACAAGTCCATAATTTCAGTTTGAGCTAGAGCATCTCTTTTAAAAAGATATCAAAACACATCTTAAAGACTGCCAATGCATCTTACATTGTTAAAGAGTTGTGTCTTAACCAATCCTTCCCTCTCCCTAGTTGATTCCACCTTTCCCCTCTTGCTTTTTTAATATTGTGACCAATAGCTGAGTAGGCAGTGGGCCAAAACAGGGAGTGGCAGTCACGTAACTGAGAGCAGATTTTGACTTAATTCCTTCTGAATTTGCCGATAAAGCTCCTGCTGTTGGTCAGTAGCCAGGGGATCTATAGAAACAATGGGGCTGCATGTCTCTTTAGTCTCTCAGACAGAGAAGAAGCAAAGAGATGATGGTCATATGCAGACCCATTCCCAAATAGCTAAGTCACCAGATATCATTTGCTTCATCAGGTGAAAATATAGGGAAAATAAGGAAATTCAGTACTTCACGCATTTTTAATATACTGAAATAGATGCCAGAAGCTATAATACTTGCCCTTCAAAGGTAAGATTATCCTGGATTTGCAATACTATGTCAGATAAGATAATGTTTATCTCTATAGTGTATGACCTACTCTTAAGAAAGGGAATGAAGCCTGAATAAAAAGGCTGGGAAGATGGAAAAATGCAGTCAAACATCAGCTGGTGGGATGGAATTCTCAGCCCCAATACAGCACTCTGAGACCCCTGGGTATATACAGCGAGTCCAGCAAGGCTACTGCTTGGCATTGGAGGGGGGTAATGGACATAAACTGCTGGTTCCAGGGTATTTGGGGCCATTGGATTCCTGCTGCATACAGATCTAGTAGCCAATTCTGGTTCACGCCCCCATTTTTTATTATTATTTTTTTTTTTTTTTGCCTTTCACAACTTCAGTTCAATTCAGTGAGGCTTTATTGGCATGGCAATTTATGCACGTGCTGTCAAAGAGTAAGAGAGACAAATACCCACTGGTATCTGTCAGGAGTAGGTACAACCCACCAACGACAGGATTTCACACTGCATTTAGGGTAGGAGCCTTTGTGTGCATTTGTCACTACTGTCCATTCGTGATCCTGTGGCAGACTGCAACGTATTATGATGCCTTCCACAGTCCCATGTAGACACATACCAAGTCTTGCACCAGCAACACTATCCCAAGTCCAGAGTCCACCTGCCTGGGGCAAAGGCACAGAATGTAGACATAGAAAACTTAAGCGTTTGTAAAAAAGCTAATAAAATGAGCCCATCTGCAGAAAATAAAATCCTACCACAGAAAACTTTGATGAAAAAATAATTATGTAATGCACAAAAGTTCAAGTGAAATCTCCACCCCGCATGCAGTGCACTGAGCACCACCGAGTGAAACATGGAATTGTGCCTACAACAAACTTCAGGATGCAGATTTGGAAACCATGACCTCACAGTTGCTGGTTGTTCTGTCAGTATCATTACGATGAATGAGAAGAAAACCTCATGGTATCAGCTTGGAAAAAGGACTTCATTTCCCCAAAAGAGCTCACTGAAAGAACACCAACAAAATCTGACAAAGTCTGGGTAAGAATTATCTGGTCGGTGGGGCACTAGCCTAGGATTTGGGAGACGTAGGTGCAATTTCCTGCTTCACTAGATGTCAAGGTTCCTCCCCCACTCTGGACTCTAAGGTACAGATGTGGGGACCTGCATGAAAAACCTCCTAAGCTTATCTTTACCAGCTTAGGTCAAAACTTCCCCAAGGTACAAAATATTCCACCCGTTGTCCTTGGACTGGCCGCTACCACCACCAAACTAATACTGGTTACAGGGGAAGAGCTGTTTGGACGCGTCCTTCCCCCCAAAATACTTCCCAAAACCTTGCACCCCACTTCCTGGACAAGGTTTGGTAAAAAGCCTCACCAATTTGCCTAGGTGACTACAGACCCAGACCCTTGGATCTTAAGAACAATGAACAATCCTCCCAACACTTGCACCCCCCCTTTCCTGGGAAATGTTGGATAAAAAGCCTCACCAATTTGCATAGGTGACCACAGACCCAAACCCTTGGATCTGAGAACAATGAAAAAGCATTCAGTTTCTTACAAGAAGACTTTTAATAAAAAATAGAAGTAAATAGAAATAAAGAAATCCCCCCTGTAAAATCAGGATGGTAGATATCTTAAAGGGTAATTAGATTCAAAAACATAGAGAACCCCTCTAGGCAAAACCTTAAGTTACAAAAAAGATACACAGACAGAAATAGTTATTCTATTCAGCACAATTCTTTTCTCAGCCATTTAAAGAAATCATAATCTAACACATACCTAGCTAGATTACTTACTAAAAGTTCTAAGACTCCATTCCTGGTCTATCCCCGGCAAAGACCCAGCATACAGACAGACACAGACCCTTTGTTTCTCTCCCTCCTCCCAGCTTTTGGAAGTATCTTGTCTCCTCATTGGTCATTTTGGTCAGGTGCCAGCGAGGTTACCTTTAGCTTCTTAACCCTTTACAGGTGAGAGGAGCTTTCCCCTGGCCAGGAGGGATTTCAAAGGGGTTTACACTTCCCTTTATATTTATGACACTAGACTTCCTGTGTGATGCTAGTTGAGTCACTTCACCTCTCTGCCACTCGGTTCTCCACCTGCACAATGGGATAACATCCGGGCCCTGCCTCCCAGGAGGATTATGCGGAGAAAGTCATTAAAAAAAGATTCTGAAGACTTTGAAATCTACTAATGAAAAGCATTACATAAGAGGTAGGTAATTATTAATTATTATTTTCAGAAATAGCTCAGAACTGAAAAATTAGCCAAATGTATGATCTAAAACAGAAATACATTTATATAAGGCAGTAAATAGTAGCAAGAAATACCACATTGCAGCATGCTAAACTCAGAAGACTTTTATTAGTATTGTTAACATTCAGATAAGTAAACCATGTAACGGCTACAGGCATGCATAATATCTCACCATAAAAAATCAGGGAAGAGAGAGACAGACTCATGAAGTGCACAATAACAGCATGTGCAGCTAAAAACCTAACATAAAGTGGCACAATATTTATGCTGAAGTGACCAGCAGCAGCTCTAAACTTCACAGGGTTACTGAACCAACACAGTGCTGTAGAACAGACATTCAGTTCTAAAGTACTTGTGCCCATTTAGGACCTGGTTGGAAGTCCAATTAAATCAATGGGACTCTTCTTTTGGATAGGCTTTGGATCAGGCCCATCAGAGGCATGGTTTGATTAAATAAGAGAGGTCTTGACACTATCAACCAGTTATTCACACATCGCTGCCTGAAGCTAGAAATGTATGTTATGCTGCCTTCATAGTACTCACTTTTTCTCATTCACTTTTGCACAAAGATAAATCCTCTAAATCATTTCAGTCAGTTCAATTTATGTCACAAGAATTCCACAAAATGAGAAAACAAGAAATTACCTTGTCACATCTAATGAGCAAACGAAGCAATGCACACATGGGCTGTAACACCATGTTCCACTCCCTGGCACTGAAAAGCTAAGGAGAGCAAGAGCAGCAGCAGCAATTTAAAGAGACTCATTTTTGTCAATAACGAAAACTGCATAATGCAACAGAGCAAGAAATGCTTTAACTTATGAAAGTGAGTGTGCATGCTAGGGAGAAAACAAAGCTGTAGAAGGCTTAACAGGCACAGTTATATTTGGAAAACAAATCCATTTTACAGCATAATTCAGAGTGCTGCCTCTCATTTATAAGCGATTGCTAAAAAAAATGAACCAAAACTTAATATACCAGATGTACTTGGAGAGCAAACCATTCAGTCTCTTTGTATCGATTGTTACAATTAAAGGAAGTCTGAGAACTATAAGACTGCTTATTTGGTGAACAGCATTGCACATCACAGAAATAGGAAGATGTCAAACAACTTATTGAAGGTTTATATGCTATCGACTTTGATCACTTAGGTGCGTTGCTCTGATCCAGGACAATTACCCTGAAATAAAAAAATGAGATTAAACAAAACAATACGTTTTTCTTGTATGAGCAATTCATAAGCAGTGATGGGAATGGGATTCTAAAGCATTATGTCGGTCTCCAGAGCGCTGGAACAAAAGGTATACCTAGCACACGCAGTAAAAGGAGAATGCGTAAGTTCTCTCACTTCGACCTGAGTGACAATTTGGTTTGCATAGGCACTACCTCAGGCCCAGATCCTCAGAGGTATTTAGGCACCTAACTCCTCCCAATGGGAGTTGAAATCAATGAGTTAGGCAGCTAAATACTGTTGAGATTCTCGGCCTTAGGGCAGAATTTAACATAAACCCCCAAACTGTGCTAGGTTTTGATCCCATTTATTTTGCTCACTAGGCCAAATATCAGGTTGAGAAACTTCTTTGTCTTTCAACTGTATTAGCTAAAGTACAGTGGAGCACATATTTGTGGTATCACCAGAACAACTGACTTTCACACATACAAATATCTAATAAAAGTTTACCTGAATGGAGAAGGCCAAGGCAGCCGCTGCCATAAGCTGGGTTTTGGATCCTCAGGATTTGTAGCTTGAAAGGAAGTACAGAAGCAATAAGAACACACGCATCCTACACCACAATACTTCATTAGGAAAGCTTTGGGGTTTTTTGTCAGCATGTAAAAAAGCTGCAGAGATTGCTGCTAAAAATCCCTTCAATGGGCCCACTAAGCTGCAGTTATATTCAGAAACCAGTGGCTATCTGTTACTGTGCTTATAAAGGTAGATTGTACTATACCTTCTCTGCAGAACCTTTTGCTGGGGAAAACATTCCTGGCAGCACTGAACAAGTCAGGGGTTGATTCTGCCACCCTAACTCCTGCAGGAGTAGCCCCACTGAAATTGTCCTAGACTGTTAACACAGGTGTAAAGTTAGAATTTAACCCTTTCGTTTCCAGACTTGTGTGTTTAAATATATTGCCAACACTTTCAAAAGTGACTAGTAATTTGGGAACTGCAACTTTTGGGCCCCCAACTTGAAAGCTCAGCATCCACTCTCTAAACATCAGGCTCTTTTAAGTCTTCTCATGCTAGGCACTCAGAATCACAAGTCACTTTTGAAAGTCAAGGACTACAACCTTAAGACTGCATTAGCCTGTTTTTGCAGTGAGACCCTAGATTCTACCATGTTTGTTTATACAATAACAAATCCAAACCTACGAACTTCCCCCATGTTAAATGAAGTTCTCTTAACAGGTAAAGAATGAAAACAATAGGAAAGTGTTACTGTCTAATTTGACATTACTCACTAGCTGTAAAATTCCAGGACATCTTTTTTAACTGTTTCCAATGAAGATCTAGACAGGATTATACTCAAGTGCAGTTGCCTAAGACAGCCAGAGTACAGGGATGCTCTCCTGTCACTACCATCCCTACCCGCTTCTCTCATTTCTGCAGTTCCTTGTATCCAGGCTGGGGGTCAGCTGGCCTAATGATTATGTGGCTGCTTCTCAACAACCGCACTCAAGTCCAGGAACTTTGACCGGCTAAGGGTATATTATTAGTCACACTGTTTGACTAGGGGAAGCTCCACTGGAGTAAAACCCCATTGTTTGGGTTTTATATTTTCAAATCAGCTCTTGAATTTTAGAACCTAATACATTCTTCCCAGTTTGCCCCACTGGCAGGCTGTTGATCACTAGGGAAGGGTAACACCAACAGCTAAGTGCCTCAGCTGCCATGCTATCACCACGTGGTAAAAGGTAGCTCCTTCCTCCTAATCTAAAGAACCTGCGTAAGACAGTGTGGATGATACAAGTCAGTCAGCTGCAGCAAGGTGCCACAAGCACTACTCAACGGAAGGCCACTACGCCTTTAAGAGGCATATAAAGCAAAGGAAGCTCCTTTGATCTGACTCCTTCGCCTGATGAAGAACGTATGTCCTCCTCACCAACTCCTCTCCTCCGCCACCTCTAGCTAGTAGGAGAGGAGAAAGGGGAAGGATGACTTAGGGTATATCTACACTGTGATAAAACCCCATGGCACTGTGTTTTAGAGCATGGGTCAGCTGACTCAGGCTGCGGGGCTAAAAATGGCAGTGTAGATGTTGGGGTCTCGGAGCCAAGGCTCCAGCCCGAGTGTCTAGGCCAGAATTTTATAGCCCCTTGAGCCCGAGTCAGCTGACCTAGGCCAGCCAGAGGTGTTTTATTGCAGTGTAGTCAAACCCTCCGGGACGTGGTAGTGTTAGTGCGGAAGTCACGTGTTCAACCCCAACCCACACAAACAGTAGCTGAAAGCCTTTATAATGTGAAGGCCTTAATGTGCCTTAGCAGATTAAATGGGATATGGACACTGTGTGATCACAGTTCCTCCAAAGCGCGTTGATAGCTCAGTGTGGGAAGCTGCACTCTCACTACCCACATGTAAGCAGTTCTTTAACTCAAGAGAGCAATGGGCTGTCAGGCTAACACCTTTGATCAACGCTGGTAAAAATCAAAGTTTAATAATAAAACAGAATTTTACCCCAAAGCAGCTTCCTCTGTTCTAAAAGCTTGGGACAGAACTGGTATCAGTGTGTTCCAAAGGGCAAAGCAATCAGTAAGAGAACAATAGCTAACAGCCTTGCTCAGTGCAAGATATTTATTACTAATAAACTCATTGCTGCCAGGATAATAAACAAGTCATTGCCAAGCACAGTATATTATATCTTTACAAATTAAGAAAGACCTTCGGTATTCCCTGAACAGCTTTTGGTCTCTCTGCTTTCTGCCCTGGTGCCACCTTCCTCTAGTCCACTCTTCATTTCATCATCTCCTTGATCTTTAAGGTTTGTTGCCCTTCAATGACAGAGATTTGTGTGTCAAGTCACAATTTTATATTTTATTTGGGGGAAGTTTAATAGAGACCATTAATATATAAGTCCCTAAAACAGCTAAGCATCTGCTTTTTGCTCTTGTCCTCCGCTGTTGAGCCAGGAGATCAGTTTGCAGCTGTGCATTACATTTACAATCAGACTCCGGTGATCCTCCATCCCCCTCCGTTGAGGATCAGGAATTATCACTTAAGACAGATGCGTACTACAGCAGCAGGCAGCGGCAGGTAGACACCATACAGTATTTCACTTTGGTTTCTCTCAGCAGATGCCTGAAACCTTAGACATTATATGGGAGCAATCCAAAACCCATGGGCTTTGGATCAGGCCCTCTATCTAACATGACTGTGCGTATCTGAAGTAACCCTACCTGCACCTCCATCAATGTCTTTCCTTTCCATCAGGATATTTGGGCTGCGTGAGCAGAGAAATTTTGATGCCAAACAAATTAATGTGTATCCACATGGGACTGTGTGCATTCCTTTGACTCCAAAATGGAGTTGTATTGTAGGAGTGACTATTACACTTGACAGTTGGTAAGGAAGGGGCAGAATCTTCTGAGAACTGCTCACAACTATCACAGCATGTGCTAGGCTCTGGTTGCTGGTGCTAACAAGGGGGAAAAGATTATTTGACACACACACAAAGTCTTTTTTAAACTATGTTTCTATGACATTTGCCATTTTCATAATTATTTCCCAAGTTGTACTGACAAATGATTGCCCTCATCAGAACATTCTGTTTATAAGATCCCTTAATCTAAAGAACTTTCATGGCTCTTCTCTTTTTATATATATTCTTCTTTTCTATTTTTTCAAACTCTAGTAATATGGCAGGTCACCTCCAGCTTTTAGAAAGATGATCCATGCCGTTTCACAGCTACTTTTACTTTCCACCTACCAGAGACTACCTTAATAACACAGTCACTTCTCTCTAGGTCTAGTAGTGAGAGTCCCAAATCCTGATGTCTCCTGCTAAGTTCTCTAGAGCATTGCTGCCACCAGAATGACAATCTGCTTTCTAGAGGGCCCAGCATAGTCTCATGCACAAAATAAAAGTACAATATACTTATGAATGAAATATCCATTATCTCCTAACCTAACAAGGTATCCCCAAGGTTCTCCTTGGACTTCGTCATCCTCTGGAATTGGTTGGAGAATTTTTTCTAAGAGATCATCAAGAGTAGAATGAGCTCTATTGAATGAGAGATTAAAAAGGAGTCTGTAAAGTTAAATACTTTATGTTTTGAACAAACAATTTCTTTACCTGAATTACCCAAGATTACTAAAACTGAAAGAACATTTATTTTAAATATCTAATTTATTTTTCACCATTCATGTTATTTATTTCTTGTTTCTCATATCTGGGGAAATAGGCCTGGCAGCTTTATTATCATTTATAGTCAGTTTCACTTGCAGGTTCTTATCCACCAGCACAGAGTTGCAGAGTTTCGGATGTTAAGGATTTATATCCCCCTTAAGGCCCAGTATAAAGGGCCCTTTATTTAAATGAGAATCAAGTCCTCAATGTTTGTTATCAAACATTACAATGGTGCAATCATACATGGAGCAGGAATTATCAGGTGTGTACTAGAGGAGTAAGCAGTGGTCAGAAGTAATGTTCAGGATAATGGAGGGGGACAACTTGCTATCTGCACGGAATCTCCTATAACATAGTAGCATTCTCTGAAATGCTTCTAGTTTCAGACGCAGGGCCAGAAAGACAGGTAGAACTGCAGGGTCTCAATGCATGGATGAAACAACAGTGTAGGGAGGAGGGTTTTAGGTTTATTAGGAACTGAGGAAACTTTTGGGAAAGGACGTGCCTATACAGAAAGGATGGGTTCCACCTAAACCAAAATGGATCAGATTGCTGGCATGTAAAATGTAAAAAGCTATAGAGATTTTTTAAACTAAGGGCTAGGGGAAAGCCAACAGATGCAGAGGAGCACAAAATTTGGGCAGAGACATCCATTAGGGATTAATTTATTAAAGGGGGAAATCTGTACCCTCATAAAGGGGATAGGAAAGAAGTTGGTAAAATACAGGTAGGTGAAAGTGAGGAATAGTCAAATGTAAAACAGTCCCATTTAAATATAACACATGAAGGAAAGCAACAGAAAATTGACTCAACCCCATGTTCCAGGTATCCCTGAACCTCAGACTGCCAGAAGATGGGATTAGACTACAGCATTGGATGAGAGGATCACTCAAAATTAACCTTTTCTGTTCATTCCCTCTGAAGCATCTGGCACTGCCCACTTGTCAGAGATGGGATACTGGGCTAGATGGACCATTAGTCTGACCCAGTATGGCCATTCTTATGTAACATATTGAACTCTACTTTAATACTTTGCCTCCTGAGATCTAAAATGCTTTGGAAACAGCCTCCTTACTCTTCTCTTTTAGTACCTTTCTGTTTCTTCTGCTAGATTCAATATCTCTTTAGTCCATACGTTGTGATCTATCTCTCCCTTATTCTCAATTTCTTCTTCCTCCTCTTTGTCTTCTGGATTAATTTGAGTGAGAACTATTTGCATAAACAGAGTGACTTTTAATGTTAAAGATACAAGTGAAGTGGTTAAAGAAATTAAAATGCATTTGTACATCCTACTGTGCTTCAGAAACGTTCGCCTGCCCCAAATCATCTGATTTTCAATTAAACAAGTCCATTGTGGATCTACTTTTAGAAAAGGCCAGTAGCAAGACCCACATAAGTAGTGAAATCTACCACCTTTCTATATTCACAGAAGCTAACATATTGCTGCATGGTAAAATGGAAAATGCATGAGGAAATAAATCTTTAATCTTTCCCCCCTGCCCTTCTAGATATGGCAGAAAATCAAAAGGAAACCTGTAGATGTTGGCTTTGCTGCCCCATTTAGCAGAATCCAACACTATTTATTTTTCCCTAGACTTATCTTAGTAAATTTTATTCCCTGTAGCATATGAATTAATTCACAGCAACCTTCTGCTAAGCTATGATAAGCAGGCAGCAGCAGGCTGTCACTAGAATGAAATCTGAAATAGCTATACTTTATGCAAATACAAAAACCCATGCTGACTGACCGGCAAGCAACACAGAATGCTGCATTCCTCATCATCTAAGAACAAGATACCCCTGTGAATCAACACTCACAGTGGCTTCTTTATCCTAGGTAACTATTTTAAATGGGTAAAGATCTCTCACAACTTGTAGGGCAACACAAACACCAGTATCATACTCAAGTATCTTTTTAGCCTCTATACAGAGTTACTCAGGTTTCTGACTTGCTTTCACCTGCTTTCCCCCTTTTCCTTCTGCCTTCCTAATAACAAATGCAGAGCTCATTCATTAAATTTTAGGTTTTCTATTCACCTGGTGACTTGAGCTGCACATCTAAAACATGACTCCCATCTATTATCATTCTGGGTTTCAATGGCATGAGAAATTCAGTATTCTGTTCTTTGGTCTCTTAAAACAGATTGCGAACCAGATGATATTGGAGCACTATGTGCTCTGTAATCTTGGCCAAACAGCTGCAATTTTCTTGGAGTATGAGATCATAGAGTTATAAGAACTGTGAAAGGGTAATCTAAATACAAAATAAACTGCCACATCATTAGGATGCACCCTTGGAGAATGCAAGGAGCACTCTTTACTGATTTGCTCTCGGATTGACAACTTGAGCTCTCTTTTGCTGCAAAACCTGAGCCAGCTGTTCATTATCCCTCCTTTCTGGGTTATAGTGCCTATCTTAGATGAAAACTGTAGTGTCATGATACTATTAAAGTTACACTAAAAGAGAACAATCCTGCAGCCTCTCTCCATGCAAGACTCTCTCAGACTTCAGTGAGAGCTCAGTGGACAGAAAGATTGCAACAATGGGAAAGAACCTCTGCTACTGATTTGAAGGGTTCTGATTTAGAAGGATGATACCCAAGTCCAGTCTGGAAATATTTTCAAGTTCTTCCAAACCTCTGTGTCAGGATGGCAACCACAGATCCTAAAAAGCCAGCAAATAAAAGTTTAGCACAACAGCTAAACATACCAGTAGTCATTATTTGAGTTATTCAATTTTAGAATGAGAACTGCTCTGCATCAACGTAAAGTTTATTTGTATTTGCAATCTCAATCTCATTGCTCTCTATTATCAGCAACTAACCATTCATTGGCATGTTGCGGGTATGGGATCCTTTCTCCTCAAAGTCCTGATAGTGGGCATCTTGCCGCTTTAAATTTTCTGTTGAAAAAAAGTAGCACTTCTTTCTTTACTGCTTCAGATATTGTTTCAAAATCCATTCCATGTTATCTGGGGCAGTGTGTTACTTTTTCTATTTACATGCAAGATAAAGAATATGTAATCTGAAACTGATCCATAATTTAATCTTACAATTTGGCACAGGATCACAAGCTACCTTCTCTGTGCCAACCTCCCATTTGCTTGCTTTAGGTATATATATAAAAATAAAATTCCAACTTTTACAAAGAGATTTAGATGGAGACATGACCAGAAGCAATATGTGACTTCAAATCTGTTTGTCACCTTCAGTATCACATGTAAAAGCAGTGACTTCTCCATGGTGCTGCTGAACCATGGTAACAAACTGTAAATGAAGCTAACCTGGCAGAACCATTTTTTACCGAACACTGTGACCTAAAAAATAGAGACTCCTTTGAGGATGTATTTGGCCTTTGTTTGGGAATACAAAAACATTCAATTATAATCCTCAATTATCTGAATGTAAGAGTGAGGTGGGGGAGATGAAGGAAGTAATTTTGTACAACCAAGGGAATATTTGGGGGAAACAATGGAAAATTTTCCACTGTATTTTCTGTCTGGCGGTATGTCCAAATAAGAGAAGAAACTTAAATAATTTAGGATGAGCTCTTCAATAATGCCTGAGGGATTTGGATGCCCAGCTTCCATTAATCTTAATGGAGAATGGGTATCCAAATCCCTTAGGCATCTTTGAAGATTTTAGCCTTACTTCACTTGTGGAACTTGTTTCAATGTTAAATTACAACAATGCTCAGCAACTTGACTGCCATCACCTGGCAGGATTACTGGTCACAACTGTTCTGTGATGTTTGTGAATCTGCCAAGTCAGGAGCCCCAAGGCCCAATTCATTATGAAGTTTGGTGCCAATTATTTAAATTGTTGACATCTAATTTGTTACTCATCTCCTGGCAACAGCTGGGTCGAGATCTCCCATATGGTCACCTATGCATTTTGTATTAGTGCATCATGCTGGGAAATCCTGATCACTCATAGGAGGAGGACCCTGGATATAAAATGTAACTGGCAAGCCCCAAAACATTTTGGTTTTAACGCTGCTTACCAATTTCATCTAGTAGCTCCTGGGCTGGTGGAGGCAGCTCATTAATTAAGTGGTCTGATGTCGGGGAGAAAGCTGGGCTCGAATCAGCTGGAAAAAAATGTCTAATCAACTAATAGTGATGACTATAATAATTATAATACAAGTTCTGATTACGACAACATCTAACAAACCTTCCCTGAGCTGGGCTCACTCACATTCTACCAAATACCCTTCAATAATTTCATAATTTAAAGCTAGACATAAAGCTAGACTTGCAGTTACAGGCCTCAATTTTGTGGATGCAATTTGGAGCCAACAATTATTTGCACCTATAATTTAGGTCTATCACAGTAGGTGTCCAAATTCTTAATCTGCAGGTGCGAACAGGAAATCTGGGATCTGAGTTACTTAATTCAATCATTTGCAAGTGAAAAACTGCCCACTGTTCTCTGCCCCTGCAAAAGTAGAGATCTGGTTAAGGCCAGGTTGGAAACGTGTTCCTTACAATAATGCAGCTGTGAGATTTCTTTAATAATCTGCTGTACCTTTCCGTAGGTCACTCTGCTGAGTGTCAGGAAATGGGTTACGAGATTCTTTCCTGGGCTTTCTCAAAAGTGAAGAAGCACTGAGTGCTGACAAACCACTCTGTAAAAGACCATGTATAAATGAAGCATAGGAGTACAAACTGTTTTTCTGTGTTCTTCTCCTCTGCTAAACCCAAGATGAGAGGAGGCAATAATCAATTAGCATAAAGTTCAACTGTTCTATTCTTAGTGCTGGCCCATAACCCCAGAGGCAGATCATGCACTCAGTGTGCAGCACAGAATACAATAGGAAGATAAGGAGCAAATGCAGCAGCCACCCTTCAGACAAACATTGTGATGGGTCTCCTTAGGGTATGTCTACACTACGAAATTAGGTCGAATTTATAGAAGTCGGTTTTGTAGAAAGCGGTTTTATACAGTTCATTGTGTGTGTCCCCACACAAGTGCTCTAAGTGCATGTAGTCGGCGGAGTGCGTCCACAGTACCGAGGCAACTGTCGACTTCTGGAGCGTTGCATTGTGGGTGGCTATCCCACAGTTCCCGCAGTCTCCGCTGCCTATCTGAATTCTGGGTAGAAATCCCAGTGCCTGATGGGGCTAAAACATTGTCGCGGGTGGTTCTGGGTACATATCGTCAGAGCCCTGTTCCCTCACTCCCTCTGTGAAAGCAGGGGCAGACAATCGTTTTGCGCCTTTTTTCTTGAGTTCCCTGTGCAGACGCCATACCACAGCAAGCATGGAGTCCACTCAGATCACTTTGGCAATTAGGAGCACAATAAACACCACGCGCATTATCCAGCAGTATATGCAGCACCGGAACCTGGCAAAGCGATACCGGGCGAGTAGGCGACGTCAGCGCGGTAACGTGAGTAATGAGGACATGGACACAGACTTCTCTGAAAGCATGGGCCCTGCCAATGTGGGCATCATGGTGCTATTGGGCCAGGTTCATGCGGTGGAACGCCGATTCTGGGGTCGGGAAACAAGCACAGACTGGTGGGACCGCATAGTGTTGCGGGTCTGGGATGATTCCCAGTGGCTGCGAAACTTTCGCATGTGTAAGGGCACTTTTATGGAACTTTGTGACTTGCTTTCCCCTGCCCTGAGGTGCAAGAATACCAAGATGAGAGCAGCCCTCACAGTTGAGATGCGAGTGGCGATAGCCCTGTGGAAGCTTGCAACGCCAGACAGCTACCGGTCAGTAGGGAATCAATTTGGAGTGGGCAAATCTACTGTGGGGGCTGATGTGATGCAAGTAGCCAACCGCAATCAAAGATCTGCTGATATCAAGGGTAGTGACCCTGGGAAATGTGCAGGTCATAGTGGATGGCTTTGCTGCAATGGGATTCCCTAACTGTGGTGGGGCCATAGACGGAACCCATATCCCTATCTTGGCACCGGAGCACTAAGCCAGCGAGTACATAAACCGCAAGGGGTACTTTTCAATAGTGCTACAAGCACTGGTGGATCACAAGGGACATTTCACCAACATCAACGTGGGATGGCCGGGAAAGGTACATGACGCTCGCATCTTCAGGAACTCTGGTCTGTTTCAAAAGCTGCAAGAAGGGACTTTATTCCCAGACCAGAAAATAACCGCTGGGGACGTTGAAATGCCTATATGTATCTTTGGGGACCCAGCCTACCCCTTAATGCCATGGCTCATGAAGCCATGCACAGGCAGCCTGGACAGTAGTCAGGAGCTGTTCAACTACAGGCTGAGCAAGTGCAGAATGGTGGTAGAATGTGCATTTGGACGTTTAAAGCCGTGCTGGCGCAGTTTACTGACTCAGTTAGACCTCAGTGAAACCAATATTCCCACTGTTATTACTGCTTGCTGTGCGCTCCATAATATCTGTGAGAGTAAGGGGGAGACGTTTATGGCGGGGTAGGAGGTTGAGGCAAATTGCCTGGCTGCTGGTTTTGCACAGCCAGACACCAGGGCGGTTAGAAGAGCACAGGAGGGCGCGGTGCACATCAGAGAAGCTTTGAAAACCAGTTTCATGACTGGACAGGCTACGGTGTGAAAGTTCTGTTTGTTTCTCCATGATGAAAACCACCGCCCCTTGGTTCACTCTACTTCCCTGTAAGCTAACCACCCTCCGCTCCTCCCTTCGATCACCACTGTCAGAGGCAATAAAGTCATTGTTGCTTCACATTCATGCATTCTTTATTCATTCATCACACAAATAGGGGGATAACTACCAAGGTAGCCCAGGAGGGGTGGTGGAGGAGAGAAGCACCAGGAGGGGTGGTGGAGGAGGGAAGGACAGGGACACACAGCACTTTAAAACTTATTGAATGCCAGCCTTCTGTTGCTTGGGCAATCCTCTGGGGTGGAGTGGCCGGGTGGCTGGAGGCCCCCCCACCGCGTTCTTGGGCATCTGGGTGAGGAGGCTATGGAACTTGGGGAGGAGGGCGGTTGGTTACACAGGGGCTGTAGCCACGGTCTGTGCTCCTGCTGCCCTTCCTGAAGCTCAACCATACGCTGAAGCATATTGGTTTGATCTTCCAGCAGCCTCAGCATTGAATCCTGCCTCCTCTCATCACGCTGCCGCCACATTTGAGCTTCAGCCCTCTCTTCAGCCCGCCACTTACTCTCTTCAGCCCGCCATCTCTCCTCCCGCTCATATTGTGCTTTCCTGCACTCTGACATTGTCTGCCTCCACGCAGTTGTCTGTGCTCTGTCAGTGTGGGAGGACACCATGAGCTCAGAGAACATTTCATCAAGAGGGCGTTTTTTTCGCCTTCTAATCTTCACTAGCCTCTGGGAAGGAGAAGATCCTGTGATTATTGAAACACATGCAGCTGGTGGAGAAAAAAAAAAGAGGCAGTGGTATTTGAAAAGACACATTTTCTAGAACAATGGCTACACTCTTTCACGGTAAACCTTGCTGTTAACATTACATACACAGCACATGTGCTTTCGTTCCAAGGTCGCATTTTGCCTCCCCCCACCACGTGGCTAGTCCCTCAACCCCCCCCGGCCCCAGCTAACAGCAGGGAACATTTCTGTTCAGCCATAGGCAAACAGCCCAGCAGGAACAGGCACCTCTGCATGTCCCCTTAAGAAAAGCACCCTATTTCAACCAGGTGACCATGAATGATATCACTCTCCTGAGGATAAACACAGAGAGATAAAGAACAGATGTTGTTTGAATGCCAGCAAACATACACTGCAATGCTTTGTTCTACAATGATTCCCGAGTATGTGCTACTGGCCTGGTGTGGTAAAGTGTCCTACCATGGTGGGTGGAATAAGGCTGCCCTCCCCAGAAACCTTTTGCAAAGGCTTTGGGAGTACTTCCAGGAGAGCTGCAAATGCCAGGGCAAATTAATCGTTAAACATGCTTGCTTTTAAACCATGTATAGTATTTTAAAAGGTACACTCACCAGAGGTCCCTTCTCCGCCTGGCGGGTCCAGGAGGCAGCCTTGGGTGGGTCCGGGGGGGACTGCCTCCAGGTCCAGGGTGAGAAACAGTTCCTGGCTGTCGGGAAAACCGGCTTCTCCGCTTGCTTGCTGTGAGCTATCTATAACTTCATCATCATCATCTTCCTCGTCCCCAAAACCTGCTTCTGTGTTGCCTCCATCTCCATTGAAGGAGTCAAACAACGCGGCTGGGGTAGTGGCAGCTGAACCCCCTAAAATGGCATGCAGCTCATCATAGAAGCGGCATGTTTGGGGCTCTGACCCGGAGCGGCCATTTGCCTCTCTGGTTTTCTGGTAGGCTTGCCTCAGCTCCTTAAGTTTCACGCGGCATTGCTTCGCGTCCCTGTTATGGCCTCTGTCCTTCATGCCCTGGGAGATTTTGACAAAGGTTTTGGCATTTCGAAAACTGGAACGGAGTTATGATAGCACAGATTCCTCTCCCCATACAGCGATCAGATCCCGTACCTCCTGTTCGGTCCATGCTGGAGCTCTTTTGCGATTCTGGGACTCCATCATGGTCACCTCTGCTGATGAGCTCTGGCCAGCGTGGCAAGCTGCAGGTGACCATGCAAACAGGAAATTGAAATTCAAAAGTTCGTGGGCCTTTTCCTGTCTACCTGGCCAGTGCATCTGAGTTGAGAGTGCTGTCCAGAGCGGTCACAATAGAGCACTCTGGGATAGCTCCCGGAGGCCAATACCATCTAATTATGTCCACAGTACCCCAAATTTGACCAGGCAAGGCCAATTTAAGTGCTAATCCACTTGTCAGAGGTGGATTAAGGAAATCGATTTTAAGAGCCTTTTAAGTCTAAAAAAAGGGCTTCATTGTGTGGACGGGTGCAGGTTTACATTGATTTAACGGTGCTAAATTCGACCTAAACTCCTAGTGTAGACCAGGGCTAAGTGTTCTACCAGTCCTTAATGATACTATCAGATTATCCCATTTTCATCTGTTTTAACTCTTCATTGTAGCATTATCAACATCCTTCCAGCCACAGACAACTGGACAGGACTCCGTGAGGAGGCCAGTTTTGTCATCCCCTGAGAGGAGATGAACCCGTTAGTTTCACCTAAAGGATTCTGTGTGTGTGTGTGTGTGTGTGTGTGTGTGTGAATGCGCATGCAAATCTATAATTATAAAAGCTAGTCGTGACTAGATACAAAAATGTCCCAGTAATATACACAAGGAGGAAGGTGTGTAACCACAGACAAGACCACGTTTTCAAAATGGAAATAGAGGCTTAGTACCAAAACTTCATTCCAGAGCGATTTTTCAGGAGAGTAAGTGACAGCAATGTAAATTTCTCTGCAGCGCAAGTCAAGGCAGAATTGTGCTGTTAATGTATTTAATGAACTCCAGCTATCTGCCCTGCAAATCTAAAGATGCAGAGCTGACCTAAAGACAGTTAATCTGGCTGCCATTGTTCTGGATGAACAAACCGTAATTTAATCTTTAATCTAATGACAACCTCCCCAATGAATAACAATAAGAAAGGCATTAAGGCAACTGTTTATATATAATCCTCTTGAATAGCAGTCAAACTAATGTTCTGGCACCAGAATATTTTCAGCTCCAAAAAGATCAGTGGAAAACGCTAATGTTTCCTTGGAAATCTGGTGTCTCTATACAGTGAGGTATTTTTTGACACAACAGAACTGACAATGTAACGCCAATCCTGTGCATGTAGTAAAAGGACAAATTAAACCCCTTAATATAATGGTTTTCTGAATGCTGTGAACATCCAAACTACCCTTATGCCCAGGATGCTTCAATTTGTAACTTGTTTATTAAGAAACCATTCTTCTTTGCCTGCGCATCCCTCCCCAACCCCATTTTAAGACACCCTTCCTAAGTGTAACTTGAAATTTACAAATTTGAAAACTGACACCTCTTTCTGAGCAGATGTAATTCTCACCCTCACCAAGACAAAAAGATCAAGGGGTTTATAAATCAGCTGCAAACACTACGGTACTGATATCTTCTGAGATACCACCTTCTACATGCACACAAGTCTTTTGGATTGAGAGCAGGAAGGGACTGATCTTAGTACCAAGAGTTCCCAGTTTCATTCTTTATCAAACAAACTGCTCAGTACACTCCAGATCAAGCAATATAACAGCTAACTTCTAGGAGAGCTCAGATTCAATGCAAGATTTTACTTTCCTCTTTGTATTTCTATATACTGAGCTGTGTGAGACATTGATGGGTGAGATGCACTGAGGAGTGCGAGATTTCCTGCCTACCAATAAGATGCCAAAAAATAAGACAGATGAAACAAATTACTTTCTCAATTTTATCATGTCCTTCATAGCATACCAAGCCTATCCTGGGTTCACAAATTGTTTGAAGATATTATCATACACAATTATACTCACAAAGCATATTCAAGTATCAGGGGGTAGCTGTGTTAGTTTGTATCCACCAAAACAACGAGGAGTCCGGTGGCACCTTAAAGACTAACAGATTTATGTGTTAAATAATAAATTGATTTGTTAACAAATAATCTGTTAGTCTTCAAGGTACCACCGGACTCCACAAAGCATATTAACATTCTTATTAAAAACAGAAGTTGACATCCTGAGCCCAGTGAAGTCAATAAGTTTTGTCATTGATTCCAACAGAGATAGTATTTAACCCAGAATCTTTACAAAACTAAATGACTCCATATAAGTATCACTTCTTGCAGTTATATTAAGGTATTTTGAAAATATATGAGAGGGGACAGAGTTTAGGAATTTAGCTGGCATAAAGGAAGTACAATTTCCTACACTTACAGGCTCAGTCAATCCAGAGGAGGAGGTTTCTGAAGAAAGAAAGGGGGTTTTTGAGTTCTTTTCCTTTTCATGGGCTGTAAAGAAGCTACTAGACACTGTTAGGGAAGTCTCCCGAGTAGCCCAACAAGAGGTATCCAGGGGAATTTCATGGCAATCTCTGCATTTCTTGATGGTTGATGACACTTTTTTCCCTGAGAAGAAAAGGCGAGAGAAAAGCTAGCAAGTGGACTTTGCTTTTTATTTTGTTGTAACTACACTGCTGTTGCATTTTAATATACACAGAGTCACATTTTTAAAGAAATCAGGCATGTAATTGCATGGTTAATTTACATATGTGGTTGCATACCAAACTTTGAAAAATCTTTGCCCACAATAGTTGCTCCCTACACAGAAATTCAGTGGTATTATTGCTGATTGTGACTGGGATCTCCAGTTCATCAATGACAAAGACGACACACATTCATGAATCTTTGACTACTCAACTGATAGAGATACTGAGTTAAGGAATATGGAGCACGGTAAAGCAACATGTTATTTTTTAAAATAATATTTAAGCTCAATAATCAAAATGTAGTGGAAATCTTGATTCCTAGCCCCAAAAGGTTGAGTAATTCTCTGATCCTCTCTGCTCTGCAGTTACCTGGGCTGAGTGGAGTGCTGACACAAGTTGGTGCATGACTCACTCTGGGTGTTTTACAAGTTATATCCTTACAAGAATTCTCTCGCTCACATGAAATACTGGACAAATCCTGAATATCTGTTAATGATCTAGAGGATTGACAGTAAAAGAGAGTCAGATGGTTAGAAGACCTATTTTTAACTGTTACCTCCTTACACATTTTGTGTTACTACATCATGCTACTCTCAGGTTCTAGAAGGTTGTTTAGAATTGTTTAATCTTGTTTGGTTTTCTAGAGGAAAGTGAAACATTCCTTATGACTGCATGCGGAGTTCTCAAAAGGCTACAGCAGGGGTCGGCAACCTTTGAGAAGTGGTGTGTCAAGTCTTCATTAATTTAAGGTTTCACGTGCCAGTAATAAATTTTACATTTACAGGGGCCCCCCGACGGAACCCCAGACTGGCAGTGGGCTGAGCAGTGTCGGCAGCCAGGACCCCAGTTGGCAGGGGCCAGTGGCCAGAACCCCAGATCGGCAATGCAGGCAGCAGACGGAACCCCAACCGGCAGTGGGCTGAGCTGCTCAGTGCGCTACAGGTCTGGGATTCCGTCTGCCGCCCGCGCTGCCAGTCTGGGGCCCCGGACGCCAGCCCCGCTCATCCCGCTGCTGGCCTGGAAGGACGGAACCCCAGGCCGGCAGCAGGCTGAGCAGGGCCAGCAGCCGGGACCCCGGCTGTCAGGGGCCAGCGGACAGAACCCCAGACCGGCAGCGGTCTGGGGTTCCATCTGCTGCCTGCACTGCCAGTCTGGGGTCCCAGCCACCAGCCCAGTTCATCCCACTGCTGGCCTAGATGGACAGAACCCCAGGCTGGCAGCAGGCTGAGCCACTCAGCCTGCTGCCAGTCTGGGGTTCCATCCGCCGGTCCCTGCCAGCCTGGGTCCCAGCCGCCAGCCCTGCTCTGCCCACTGCCAGCCCAGGGTTCCGTCCATCTAGGCCAGCAGCAGGATGAGCAGGGCCAGCAGCCGGGACCCTAGCTGGCAGCAGAGTGCCACTAAAAATCAGCTCGCGTGCCTTTGGCACGCATGTCACAGATTGCTGACTCCTGGGCTACCTAGTCCAGAGACCCAGAAGAGCTTAGAAAGAGGAAGGATAACTGAGCTACCGACCTTGAGTTTCTTTTCAAAACCTCTTCCCTACAATAATTTTAATCCACAAGGTGCTCAGTAGTAGGTTACCCCCTCTACAAGAGAATGCTAACAAAATGGTCTCCACAGCTCAGGAAAGGATCTCAAGACTGAACGAACAAAAGAGACTTCAGTGGAACACAGACTAGTTTAGCGTTCTTGGTTCTTACAGCTTTAGTTGTCCTCCAAGTGAATTACTTGGACTAAGTGGAACTTACACACATATACTCTAAAGAGACCTTGGTGTCTTCTTGAGGGCTTAACTGCTTGCAGGACTGGGGCCAAACCGAGAAACCCAACGTCCCCACCAGCTATTCTCTGAAGTTAAGACTGTGCTTTAATATGCTTTGTTGATCAGAAGGGAAATTTCAGCTGTGGACCATTGTCTCAGAAGTTTATATGTGACTTTCACCCATATTTTTTTTTAAAAATTCGCTTTTCAATTTAAAATCACAGTCCACAAAATCCATTCTGCCAAGTGCTCCTATCCTACCAAAATAATAGGTTAAAAACCTCCATCATGTTAGTTGGGATCTATATTTGTTTGCTGTGAAAGGTATTTAACTGGAAACTAATGATTTAAAGTTATTTTGTTTGTATCTTCAATTTAACATATTCAGAGGGAACAGTGATTTCCTAATACTTTAACTTCGATGCACAACACCCAACTGACATTCTCTTTCATTAATTTAATTACTCACGGATATAAAAATACTGTGAAGTAAGCTAAGGTCAACTGTAGATGTTTGATTTTTTGTACCTACCCACCCTGCTGATCATGATGAAATAATATTTCTGCAATTTGCATGGCATCCTGTTTTTGAATTTCTGAATTTGAACATCACATTTTCTTACTTTAAATAAACAGAAAACCCTTATAATGGTAATGATTGACTTGCTACAGTTTCACTATGAAACAGTGTGTGTCCTTACATATCTTTCTCTTTGAACTCTTTCAGTGTCTCCTTAGGTATCACTTCTTGTGATGCTTCAGCACTGGAAAGAGAAAAAATTAAGAGCTCACAGTCATCTATTCTCTTGAAAAATCACGAAAATAAACTTTTTTAAAGAGCATAAAGGAAACTGAAGAAACTTTAAAGACTAGCTCTGTTGGGCTAGCGTGAAGCTCATCAAAATCAGAACTTGCTTAAAGTCTTGAAGCATAGGTATAGAGGAGTAGGAAAAAAGATTATGTATATAGTAGATATGAATCCGTGCTGTATCTTACACAATCAATGTATGCATTATAAATGCCAGTCATTTCAAACAAAACTATTTGAAAATTAAATCAAAACTTGTTTAAGACTTTTCGTTACTTCCTTTTCCCCACCTTTTGTCCGTCTTTTCTATATTCTAAGCTCTTTAGGACTCTTTCTTATTAGGTGTATGTACAAGACCTAGTGCAGTGGGGCCTTGATCTTGGCTGATGCCTCTATGTATTATTGTAATACAAACAAATGAGAATAATGGAAACATAAACACCCCATCTGAGAGTTAAACATGGCTGCAAGTCTCCAAATACTGAACTATTAACTGCAGACAGGGGTCATGGACAAGTCTACTTCAAATTCTGCCTCCTCCCATCCAGAGGAGGAGAAGTGGAACTCCACAGAGGAGACAGGGAAACCATCCCTGTGGCATCTGTGCACCTCTGCACCCTGCACCACACTCTTGATCTCCCTTCCCACAGAAGCTGTGCTGCCACTGGCTGTAACATTCACTAGCTACACCCCATTCCTCCAGGAAGGTGCAGAAGGGGGTAGAAAGCTTCTTGAGTCACCCATGAATAAGGCCCCTACTCAGCGTGAATCACTCCAAGTAACAGCCCAGCTGTGAGAAACGGTGCATACAAATGGGATATTGCATATGGACTTACCTCCCTGCGCCCCACATACCCACACATTAACTCTCCCTTATTTTGCATAGCTTTGTGGATTTTATGGGGTGTACTATAGGACAATCCTTTTGATCAGTGTGTCCTGTACAAGGCATGCTCTCTACTATGCAGCAAACTTGCCCAGCCAGTTACTTAAACAGCAAACTGGTGCAAAATGCAGTACTAATTCAGGTGGACTGAGTCTCTGCCCACTCTCATATGGTTATGTCTCCCATAATCAACTCCATCCAGGATGCAGATTAAAGCAAGGAATTGCCATCTGTGAATAGCGTCTGACTTGTTCATGGCAAGTCCAGTAAGAGGTGAAGTCCAACAGGAGGCCCTCAGGCAGCAAAGCCTAGGGAGCCATTGCAATATTATTTGAAATGTAAGTAAAAACACAGCAATATGGTTTCAATTAAAAGCCAAGCTCTGGCTGTGCCTCTGTTTGTAATTTATCAGGTGTTTACAGGTTGCAGAAGTTTCACATTTCAAATGTATTAAACCAAGCAAAAGAACATGAACCAACAAACCCCTGTCCATTGCGCTCATCTATTCCATCCTTCCCCTACCACATGCACCTCCTTCTATTTCTTTTTTGTCTTTTTAAACGGTGATCTGTGGGTCAGGAGCCATGTCTCTCTTCAGGTTTCTACAGCATCTAGTACGACCACAATATAAACAACAACGAATAGTGCCACCTGAGCTGCAATACTAAGGCACAACACAAGGCAAGAGCTCTTGATCTTAATTACCTGGCATTAGTCTGTTTAAGATGGTGGCATTTCAGTATATGTACTACATCTAACACACATAAAATTATTTTTTCTCTTTTTATCATAACTCCCTCATTAAGCAAAGATAGGGATAGTAACACAGTAAAAGGTAAAACCTCACTCATCCAGCTTGTGAAAGCCCTTCCAATATTTCCTGGCTAGAAAATACATAGATCACCATTTAAAAAAAACACCATGGACAGTTTATTTGAGCATTAGGTATTTCAGCAGGATTAATAAAGAGAGAGCATGTTCTGTATAGCCTAATTTTTGTTTGAAGTGGCATAAGTCTTTCTACCTGGCTACAGGAGTATGGTTGACTTGATTCATTCCCACTTCGTTACTGCCAAGACCTTTTACTGCTGCGTTGCAGATAAATATTTTCTCTCCTGAATACAAATAGCAAATGTTCCCTGTTATTGGGTTTTCAAATAAAAAAGTGAGACATAACTTATTGAACAGGAAATTACAACTTTATTATATTTTCAGTTCTTGTGACCTCTGTCTTGGTTGTTCTAAGAGTCAAATGCATTTTTAAAGATGCATTTTTATAAACATATTCCAGCTGCCAGCCATCCTGCCAATGGGGGATTGAGGATATTGAAACATTTACAAATCCTCATTGAATAAGGACTGACAAAAGAACAGACATACAATGCTGTTCTTTGCATTCCAGACATACTATTTCAGATCTAACAGGTCTCATACCCAAGAGAAGTCTGGCAATCGGAATATTAGCGTAGATATAAAACCTCTAATTCAATGTCCATGTCTCTTGCTAGTACATTATGCAAAGCTGCCAACTCAGCAATAGGTACAAAAGAAATTGGTCACAACAGATTTCTGGCTGCAGTACTACAAGTGTATGATCAAAACATCACAACTCCAACATGTCACTGATTACCATGTATGGGCCTGATCCTACAAGATACCATGCGCCCTCAATTCCCATTAAACTCACTGGGAATGGAGGCAACCAGGCCAAAATGAATCCAGTTTCAGCTTCCTACTGGGAAAGTTGCTGACTAAATATTAGGCCTGCCAACATTTGGCAGTCCTGCACCACAAAAGTAAGGACACGGAAGTATCCCTGCAAGGAGGAAACATGTATTTAACAGTGTTGTTGTAGCTGTATTGGTCCCAGGATATGAGAGAGACAAGGCAGGTGAGTTGGACCAACTTCTGTTGATGAAAGAGACAAGCTTTTGAGCTTCACAGAGCTCTTCCTCAGGTCTGGAGAAGGTAATCAGAATGTCGAAGCTAAGTATTACCTGACCCTGTATCCGTAGAGGTTGGTTTTTGTACACAGGCTTCTTGGGTTACTTCTAACTTATCTTCAGAACTTGAGGTCTGAAGAGACACAATGCATCAAATTTAATTTCTCACAGGCAAGCTATAATAGGAGAACTCTTGTCACTGTGCAATGTACACCCTAATCAGCGTGGAAAGAAGCAAATCTTTCAGGAGTTTTTCATTTTTAGTGCAATAATGAACAGCATGCATTATATCTGACATCCTTCACAAATAATTTCATCTTCTCTAGGAAATGAATAAAAACTGTCTCCCAAACATGCAACAGTAAATGAAGAGTGCTGGGAGGGGGAAACTTAGTGTAAGAGTGGCCAAAAAAATGTCTTGGCCTAACAGCAGAGTTTTTACTTTTAAGGTTACACAAAAGCCTTAATTTCCCTGTAAAAAATAAGCCAGGAGAACATGGGGGTTTTTTTGCTTTTTTTTAAGGAATAGGGATAATTGTTGAGAGATTTATCAGAGGGTATGGAAAAGGAGTGCTTGCCAATAAAGATGTCACAATAAAGATAGCTCTTTTCCACACCAACATAAACAGAACCACAGGTGTTTTTATTTTTCCTTAAGCTTGAGATACATTTTACTCCTGGGAAGACTTTGCTTTTACCTCTCGTTCTGAGTTTTCCTGAGCAGCTGGAGAGAAAAAATAATCCGGATCAGGAGTGAAAAACTCATCTGATATATCAGGAGAGGAATTGGGGGAACAAGTTAATTCACTTGAATGCTCCTGTGAAAGATGTTATAAAATATCATAGTTATGATGCCTTCACAACAATGTCCATATTTGTATAATATATTCTTAGTCAACAACGTTAAATAATAACATTTGTTATTTTATTGTAATTTCAGACTGAAACCAATGAGCTTCCTTCACTCAGGAGTATAACTTTTATTCTGCTTACATTTTCAATAAGTCCACCTTTAGGATAGCTATTACGTTTACATTATTACTCTGGCATTATCCTTTCAGCTGTTATGGGACTATTGTGCCAGCAGCTAGTGTACCACCTGGTGCAGTGGGCCCATCAGATCCCAGGTAAGCAGAGCTGGAGCTATGTTAGAGGAGTGCTCCGAAAGACCTCCCACCAGGACATTAAGGCCTGGTCTACCCTACAGGATTAGGTCAATGTAAGGTGCCTTGAATCGACCTAGCTGCAGAAGTGTAGTCACTTAAATTTGGCTCCTGCCAACGTAAGTGCCCCTCTATACTGATTTAGTAACACTACATCCTTGAGTGGCGCAGAGTCATGGTCAAGGTAATTAGGTTGGCAAAGCATCAGTGTAGAAACTGCTTTGCTTATGTTGACTGTTACTGGCTTTCAGGAGCCGTCCCACAGTGCCCCACGCTGACAATACAATCAATACACATGCTCCTGATGAGGATGCACACTGCTGACACAAGGAGCCAACTGTGCACACACACAAGCAATTTAATAACTGCAGTGGCTGTATGCCGACGTAAGTTAGGTCAACATAATTCTGTAGTGTACACATGGCCCTAGTACCATGAGAAGTGGAACTGTCAATTCAGTATGTTGTATTCTTCCCTCTGAATCAGTCCAGATGCCTGAAGCAGTGTCAGAGAGTGCTGTGTTGCCAGAGGGACTATTTTTCTGATCTCTTAAGGTCACTAAAATAGCCAATGGCATTTTTTGTTGGAATAAGTGTCTACCCTGGCAACAGTCCAACTTGGATAATTACATACTGTTGACGGTACCTAAATTGCCCTGGAGTTTTTATTCACTTCCTTCATTAAACTGTTCTAATGTGCTGTTAAACCTCCCAGACATGTTGTAAAACAGATCTTGTTGGCCTGCCAGATGTACTGTAAGGCCCATCTCTTTTCCCAAGAGTTTGGGGAGGAGGTGGGTTTAGGGGAGAAGTATTATTATTACCTGGGCAATTTAATCAATGAGGCCAGATTTTCAAAGGTATTTAGGCACTTGAAGTGACTAAGCATGTCAGTAATCTAGCTCTCGTTGATTTCAATGGGAGTTAGTCCCTAAACTGATAATCCCACTAATTATCTATCTGCATCTTTGGGTGCCTAAAGACATTGGGGTATATATAGACAGGTTTCAGAGTAGCAGCCGTGTTAGTCTGTATCCGCAAAAAGAAAAGGAGTACCTGTGGCACCTTAGAGACTAACAAGTTAGTCTCTAAGGTGCCACAGGTATTCCTTTTCTTTTGGGGGTATATATATATATATATATATATATATATATATATATATATATATATATATATATATATATTGTAATAACTGTCTATACAGCAGAAACTATTTTTATTTTATAAAAAGCAGCTCTTGGTGTTTCACAGTATTAAAAAACCTGTAATTCTGCGATATAAAATGTGCATCACATATTGACTGAGCCATACAATAATCGTACATATCGCAAACTTGAGGGGGCAAAATCTCATCTCTCTATGGGCTTTGCATGCAAAAAGGATTTCTGTAGGTGTTTTGGGATGCATTCCTGCCTAGTTTTTCTACATTGCAGAGGCATACATGTGCTTTGCCACCACTCTGAAAATTACTTTTAAAAGCACAATTCAATTTCAGATTTGGACATACCTTTTCTTCTCCTATTCCCAGTTTCTTTAGATTCTCGATGCTAGATATTTCATTTGATTGCAGTATATTTCAGCCTACCCTTCCACTGCTCACATTGCTTTAGTGGTTTTACAGGCCCAAACAACAAATGGAGGACTCCTAGGGAACTCATAGCTAAAAGATCAGCAATATCTGGCTGCCTTCATTTTTCAGTATGCAACGCAACAAAACAAATATACAACTACCTGTCACAAAACTGATCTCATAGATTACTAATAGTAATTATATTTCTTGGATTACTGTACGTACACAGCAAGGATTCTCAGCTTCTGTTGTACTGATTGAATTCTTAGGAAGGTTTGCTCCGCACTCTGCTTGCTCATCTTTTGCTAGAGACTGCCAACTTCTGCCTAACAAATTGAAGCATGTCAGAATGGAACACAATTATTATGTAAAGGATAATGTGGCTTGAATGGTTTGTGCAACTGATGGAATATAAATGTGAATAAATCTATGAACAGCCATAAAGCTACATGATCTATCGGGAAATGGAAAGATAATAACAATTAAATGCCCAATTCATAAAGCCAAACGTGAATCTTCACTGAGGATTGTCCTGAAAATGTTCTTCTTCAAAATCGCATCCATGTGCATGTCACTAATGATTCATTTTTGAAAATCTCAATTAGCAATTTATTAGGATCTAAGCTAGCACCATGCAGCAACAATGCATTGTATAAGGAACAAATCTCAGGCTCCATGCACATAAAATGCAAACCATAGGACAAGTCAGTCAGAACTCTGTCCTATTGCTAGTGGCATTTGTCATGGTGTAGGGATCGGATCATTGGTCTCATGTGGGGTGTGACTATTTCACTGACAAAACACAGTCATTTTCATCTATGGTTCTGTGTACATGTCTTTGCCAAGAGGCCTGTCCTTGGTCATTACCCAGTGTGGTTGTGAGGAACATGAGTTTACAGTGAGACATATAGCAGCTGGATTCCTCTTTTGCAAGCCATCAACCTGATTTCTTCATGAGATCTCAGGGACAGAGCCTCCAAGTGGGGGTCCACAGTCAATTAGATATTGATTGCTAAAACTTCCTTTGTGAACTTAGCAGTGGCCTTTCTGTGTGTGGGGTGGGGGGTGGTATTTTAATGTCTTCACACCATATTTAGCAGTAGCTAAATCCACTTAGGAAGTGAAGATATAGCCCTGATTGCTACAAATTTTAAAATGGAGAGTATATTAGCAGTGTCTCTGGACCAATTCACAAGCCCTTTGGAGATCTGTTGGGGCCAATTCAGATACAATGCAGGGGCTGGGGAAATCCATATTTGGAGCACCTGATGAAGCCACATTAATCTATTTTGGCTGTAACATGGCAATGCATCTACTGGATTACCTCATATTACCCCAAACTTGTAGGAGACCACAGCTCAGGAAGAGATAAAGTGAGTGTCATGTGACTTTTTTACAGGAATCAGATTAACCATCTGCCATGACAGCTACCATATCACTGTCCAGTAGACTTCTATAGACATACACAGACATTAAAATATAGGCATGTGACCCTCTCTATGGGCTCTAACATGACAAGGGCTTTGGTCCCTCAATTCCCATCAAAGCCCATGGGAGCTGAGGGAGCTCAGTACTTCCCTGGAGGGGACCCCTTATCTGCCCCTTAGTGTATACTTCTCAGTTCAGTGCATAGTCTGTACTCTTCACTGACCTTCTTTAGAGGGCAACGTTAGAAGCAACAGTGGCCAATGATCACTCCAAAAGTCAAATAATCTCCAATCTCCCTGTGCCATGCCATCTGTGACCATAACAGTCTGACTGGAAAGGCAGGAAGACCAATTCCATCAGCATTACCTGTAAAACTTCTGAATACAGACTCCAAGTCACTCTCCTCTGACTCATCCATCTCCTTCCTGCCCAGATCCTGGGTTTCAGTGCCATCGCCTGTGTGCCACCTATCATCCTTTCTCTGCCGGCCAGCACATTCTTGGCCCCTGAAGGTGATATGTGGAAAGGCTTCCTTCACGCTTTCTGCCTCGCTTTCTGAGGTACATTCACTTGGCGGATATGGAGGGAGAAGTCCCAGCTGCCCAGACGCCACTCTTTTAGCCATTTGCTTCACTTCAGCTAGGCAAAAAGTATATACTCAAAGCTCACCTTCTCAGAACATTGGTCACAAACTAAGGTCTCTCAGTAACCTCCTGCAGAACTTGCCTGCAATTTGGATGTTCAGTCCTTCCCCTCTGTTGCTTCAGGCTGACTGCAGACTGCCCCAGAGCCACAGCCAAAAGGTTTTACTTTACAATCATACTGGCTAGAAACTTATTTCTGTTTTAATGAAAGCTTAAATCCTGCAGATACTGATGGGGAAACCTCTATACATACACATTCACCAAGGAATGTTTGAATGGGTCAATCTCTGGTAATAGGAACTTTCTATTACTCATGTTATACTGCCATCTAGCAGCTGTTGCAATGACTCACAAGGGAGAAATCCCATTCATATACTTCACTGGATTCGTTCCAGGCTGTTCTTGTTACTCCTTCAAGAACAGTGGGCTAACGTTTCCTACAGCATCTTAATGTGGTTATACTGAACCCACACATGCTGGATGTACTGGGAACACAGGACTTCCCTTCAGAATGCACAGTGTTTCCTCAAGAGGAAGATGAATGATGCCCTACACTGAAGATGCCCCTGTTGCATACACTGTATCTTTTTTTTTTTTTAAACCACAGAAAAAACAGAAAGGAAGACACAATTAACTGCCTGGACTATGGGCTCTATCTCGAGTACCCTATTCCATTTTTACTCAAAACTCCCAGTGAAGTAGATTGGAGCTGCAGGTGCTCAGCACCTGTGAAAATCAGGCTGCCTTTATTTAGGTGCCTACAAAGACTTTACACTCAACTCAATGGCACTTATAAGTCTGTCTGTCTTGCTGTAAAGTGATAATTTCTGAACACCACCTGTGATCAATTCCAAAATTTCAGGGAATGTTTTAAGTATCAATGGCCAAAACCCACTTAATGTGAGGGGAAATTAGAAAACTGAGAGGGAGAAAATGGAGGGTGTGTGAACTGGTGGCTAGCTCAAGCACCTCAAGCAATTGTTGACAGATCAAACAACTTGTCCATGGCACCCATTAACACTTTCCAGCATAACAATACTTCTATTTCCTCTCTGACTATCCTCCCAACTGGGTTGAGTAGGTTGACACCCTGAATGATTTATCTCCACTCAGAAAGAAGAATTATTGGAGGGGTGGGGAGAGAGAATGGGAGACTCTGATATGGGAGGAGGAGGAAAGGGGCACACAGAACCTCTGGCTGGGCAAAGTTGCAGGGAATACCTGTAACAGAAGGTGAGAGTGGCACAAAGGGAGCTTGTGGGGGTGGGGGGGATTAGGACTGTCTAAACACAGGACGATATGGGGGGATTCTAGGAGCCCCAACAGCAGCATAAAGCTCTTTCATGAGGGACAAAATGTCATTGGAAGGTCTAATAACGTGTTTTGGACATGTTAGTTAACTCCAGTGTTTAATCAACATTGCTGTTTACTCACTCGTCCATTCTGACTGCACCATCCTTTGCTCCTCACTTCTCCTTGTGTTATAAATTTCAGATGCTGATTTTGGAAAAAACCTACAGTAAATTGTTACAAGATGCATCAAACAAATCTCTGTTAATAAATACAGAAATGTATCATTAACCGTTCCCCATTTAGCAAAACACCAAGAGCTTTGGGATGCAAAGTCGACACTTTAAAATTATATCAGCATAGCTATGTTGGTTGGGGTGTGAAAAAATGATATAGCTATGCCAACAAAAACTCCAGAGTAGATGTTTCTGTCAACATAGGTAACATCATTTGGGGAGGTGGTGTCAGAAAAACTTCTGTTGGGATAGGCTGCATCTAAACAAAGCAGTCATGCTGGCATAGGCTCCGCTGTGTAGACGTAGTCTAGGTCTCCCACCATACAGGTTCTAAAAGCCCCTCAGAACTAGCACATTGATTTCCCAATGGCCTAGATTGCAGTGGATGAGTTAAGCCCATTATGGATTAGCATGACACCATCAGTGCTTTAGAATCTGATCCCACAAGGCTCTGGGCATCTCCAAAGGACAAGCCAAAAAATCTTGGCATTATGCCTTCCTCATCACCAAGTCTTGCTTTGAGCAGGGAGTTGGGCTAAGTTGGGCTAAGTTGACCTGAGGTCTCTTCCAACCCTAATCTTCTACGATTCTATATGATTCTAAGTGTCATATAGATATATACTCTGTAGGTCAATCAGCTGATCAGTGGAGAGCTGAAAACACCTGGCACCTCCATTTTGGATACCAATGGTCCCATTATCAATTCCTTGGCTACCCAACTATTAACCTGATTCCATTCTAAAGTGCAGTGACTGACATGACTATGTCACCTGTTTTTAACCCATGACAAATCTTTCCCATTTGTCGTCTGGTAATTTATTTCCTTAACAAGGGGATTTTAATCCATAGGGTCACCTTTACTTACTCTTTTTTCCAAAAAAAACTAACAGGTTAGTGCAACATGATTTTTTCTAGCTGGTTTAACCTTATGAAGTCTTTCTAGGGTTAGAACACGTGTCTGGTCCTATTCCCATTCCCAGCTCTGCCACTGACTTAATTTTGTCGTTTACTTTGATGTCTGTATGGAAATATTAGGTACAGAGAGATAAGAAGAACAAAATACAGCTTATCTCACCAGGTCAGGGGAACTGCATATAATGGAGTATAATGCTGAGGTTTGCACTAGCTGCTACTGAAGGGCTGCACAGGTTCTCTGTTCTTTGCCACTGGGTTTAGAGGGAGGATTCAGTTTCCACCACCCGCATCACAAGGATTGATCCAAGACCCATGGAAGTCAACAGAAGTCTTTACTTTAAGCTTTGGATCAAAATATGCACAGGGACCAGGATTTGGCCCTTACTATCTACACAAACAAAAATATGCACGTACACCAAAAATACACTTATTCTGTTGTACTTTAAAGGGGACAAGAAATAAAAATAACAATTAGAAAATCAATTCCTTTAACTGTGGTGCTAATGGCACTTCAGAATATTACAAGGGAACTTTAAACATCCTGCTTAGTTGCTGACAGACATGCTATTTGGAAATTAAAAAAAAACCTTCACTGAGCAGTGACAGTGAAACTAGACTGGTTTCCTTAGTCAGTTTCACAGTTTAAGACTAACTCACTTGGCACTCTCCCCTTCAGTATATTGATGTTTCCACATACACGTTATATATGCAAACAGATATTCGTGTATAAGTTACAGAAAAGAATTGAAAACTTCTAAAACCATTGTAAGATGCTGAGATATCATTTATCACATCAATTCCTACCTGTTTCACCTCTTGGCTGGTGAGCACAGATCCCAGAGGGATAGGTATTCTGCACTGACAGATTCTGACTCCGTATTAAGCTCTCTTGGTTGATATCTTGTCAGCTCTGTAGCTGACAATGAGTCTGTTTCATGGAAGGCTCTTAATTGGATGGATGGCTTTTTGCTTGCTGAGAAAAACGCAATGCCAGTTTTAATCCTAGCGGTGTCTCCTTTTGACAGAGGTTTTAGTGGGAGGAATCTACAGGAATTTATTTCTTTGTGACTAGAACTGAAGTAACAGACAGAACTCACCATTTCTCTTCCTCGATTCCACTTCCTCCAGAACTTGAATCAGTTCCTCTATGGTGTTGCAAGTTGACATTTTTCTTCCGTCTTACAACCAACCGTGGATGCAATCGCTGAAAAATCAGGCCATCACACCATGACTCAGAGTTTGCCTGGCACTATGTGCTTATTATTAGCTTAGTTTTCTCCAAATGCATACAAAGCACTGGATCCTGCACTCTTTATTAACTGGGCTCCATTTCAGTGGCACTACTGACATGAGTAAAAGTGGCAGGTTCAGACCCTGGAGTAGGAAAAAGTACACTCTAAAGCTCATAACAGGTTCTTTATATCCTAAAGGGCCCAATTCTGCAAGTGCCTCCTGGGAATTACTGGTGCTAGACAATTTATGGAAATGTACATAAATCGTAGAATTAGAGGGCTGGAAGGGACCTCGAGAGATCTTCTAGTCCAGTCCCCTGCATTCAAGGCAGGACTAAGTATTATCTAGATCACCCCGGCAGGTGTTTGTCTAACCTGTTCTTAAAAATCTCCAATGACGGAGATTCCACAACTTCCCCAGGCAATTTATTCCAGTGTTTAACCACCCTGACAATTAGGAAGTTTTTCGTAACGGCCAACCAGAGGTTAAGGAGAACAATTTTTCTCCCTCCTCCTTGTAACAACCTTTTATGTACCTGAAAACTGTCATTTCCCCTCTCGGTCTTCTCTTCTCCAGACTAAACAAACCCAAATTCTTCAATCTTCCCTCATAGGTAATGTTTTCTAGACTTTTAATCATATTTGTTGCTCTTCTCTGGACTCTCCAATTTGTCCACATCTTTCCTGAATTGTGGCCCCAGAACTGGACATAATACTCCAGTTGAGGCCTAATCAGCACAGAGTAGAGGAGAAGAATTACTTCTCGTGTCTTGCTTACAACACTCCTGCTAATACATCCCAGAATGTTTGCTTTTTTTGCAATAGTGTTACACTGTTGACTCATATCCATCCTTCAAACCCATTTTTTTTAACTAACAGTCCAGCACTTTCATGCTAAACATGTTAAATCATTATTTCAACATCCAAAAACACCTATAAGTCCCCATGACACAACATCTCACATGTCTGTAACCCAAAAAACACCTCTCCCTTTCTGCTTGCTCTGACTCATAATATTCCTCCCACCACCTTATGACAAAATGTTTTCTCTACTGTGCCACTGGATTGGTCTCAATTAAACTAAACTACAGGAACCTTGTCTGATTGCTGTATCTGTGAAGCATCATGCATACCAGAAGATTACTCAAATAAATAAAAAAGCAAAACAACTGTATGTGCAAATATAACTAAGACCTCCCTATGCTTTTACACATGGGCATTTTCAACCATCTTCAAAATCAGCCTTTAAAATTTGTATGTTGAAACAGATTTGCGCACACCAATGCAAAAATTATGAGCACAAAATTAGAGGCCAGTTTTTAAACATATGACCCAGATGATCTTGCTACATTTACTATCAATTACAAGACTCCATGGGATACAAGTTAGCAGAATGTGGCCATAAATAAAGATGAAATATATGTATGAAAAATTACTATTTTGATAAAGCAAAAAAAGTCTGACATTACTGCACTCAGGACTAGACTGATCATTTTCTATTCAATGCACAACATGTATAGTACACAAACATTCAAATAAGCGATAACCAGTGTCGTCTTTTGAAAGAGCATCCAGACCTGTGCATCTTGTCAGTGCTACACTCCTGATATACAATATAGTTATACGATTAATAGCCATATGGCCAGTCATACTCCTCTCCCCTTTACCTGATAGTTTGGCACTATTTGAGCCTCAGTACTCTTCGCCATGTTGGAGCTGAAATCATCCTGGCAGTCATTATCTTTATTCTTATGCCTTTGATCAAAGCACTCAACCTTCTCACTCTGAATTGCCCTTGGTTCCTTCACAGCTTTTGAGATAGCCTGGAAATGGTCAACCTCCAAAGCACTTTGCACCGCAGGCACTCGCAGCGGTGGTGGTATATAGTTCCTTGATGGAGGGCCTACTGCCTTCCACAAAAAAGCATCAGCTCCTGAAAAGGGGATCTTGATATTTTTGAGAATATCATCAATTTTATCTAAGTAGCTCTCTATGGACTTCTGCTTAGAAACTTGATCTGCTTGGATTTCCTTAAGCAGCTTGTGTTGGTTTTGAACAGTCTCTAATTTATCTAATTTCACCTCTGTTCTGTAAAGGGAATCTGTTGCCTGCTGCAATAAAGTCTGAGAAATCTTGAGATTAAGGACACATTTGCTGATGTGCTGCTCAGTTTTGGATGGGCTACGCACACTTTCCTTGACATCTGTTCCCAACCAGGGCAGCATGCATGACTCAGATGCCTCAGTTAGTCTCTCTACCTCCTCTATACTGTACTCTGTACCCATTTCTGAAGAGCTGACTTCCTCACTAGAATTTGGCTGCTCCACTAACTGTATTTTAGGAGGCGGAGGTAGGATTTGGGAGACGGCCCTGTCCTCGTCTACATTTTGCTGTTTTATTTGATCTTCCAAAGCACAATCTAATCCAGCTAGTTCTTCCAGAACATCTTCATGTAATTCTGGATAACACGCATAGATTTCATTGATTTCAAAACTACAGAGGCTGTCGTCCATATCACTAACACTGTAGGTCCTCTGGAGTTCAGAAGCTATATCTTGGGTCAGATCCTGTGTAACTGGCTGAATACAAGTTATATCCTCATGATCTGTGATGGTTTCTTTTTCAGCAGGAGAAACTGAACATTTTGGTGCAGTAAAGCTGCCATCTGAAAAATCAGATGTTAATATTAAGCTACTCTTTTAGGCCTCCATTACACATATTGCTTAGACATTTTAAATCCCTTTTTGTTATTCAAGTAGCAGCATTCAACCCCTCTGTGTATAAACATTTCTATTATCATCACATACTGTCTTGAAAAGTAGACTCTGTTTAATGGGGTCTGTGGGGTAGGACACTAGGCTTATGCCTTATTCATTTCAAAATGCACCGCAAGATCTTTAGTGCTGACCTGGAAGAGTCACATTTTAACAATTAATGTCCATTTTCCTTCCTCTACATATGTAAATGACTTTAATCAGAGCTGACCAGAAAATGGAAATCACTTCCCACAAAAAAATTCACATTTTTGAAAATAATTTCCTCCCAGACCAGAACAAAAAAGTCAAGGGAAGGGATTTCCAGAAAGATTCCATTTTGGGAGAACCAAAAAGGATTTTTTCAGCTTTCTACCCATCTGGAATGCTCTTGTGAACTTCACTTGCCACCTCCCGGCTTCCCCCTCAACAAAGTTGCTGGACAGGCAGAAAGTCAGGGAGGCAGAGAACCATCATTTCGATTTTCCCAATGAATACACCAAAAATTTTCAGCAAAACTGAAATGTTCCCATGGAAAATTCTGTACAAAAAAGTCATTTTCTGTCAGAAAATCATTCCGACAGAAAATTCCCAACCAGATCTAGCCTGGAACCTATGGTTCCACTACAGAAGCAAAAGGAGTATATGGGGACTTTGCATATGGGTCCATATTCCCTGCAGCCCATGGAGCTCTGAGAGCTGAGGTGGGTCCATAATTCTCTTCTGCAGAGAGAGTGTGGATACAGCAGGGATCTACTGCAGCCCTTTGCAACCTGTTTTGGAGTAAGGAAAGAAGGAGAAACATGTCTTGCCCCAAAGCCCTATCGGAATTCCTTACAACAGCTTTGCTAGTTCCACGATTTGGCTCTAACTCAGTGGAATTATACCTTCCAAATGATAGGACACACTTTACTAAATCTTCTACTGGCCTATGGCTGCTGGCAGCACAAAACTGTTTGAGTACCGGTGGCCAAGTTGTTAAGATTGTTCCCCCCCATCCTGGGGGGATAAGAGAAAACACCAGAGTGAAGGCTCTCGACATGCCCTCCAGGAATAGAAACGTACCAGTCTTTATTATCTCCTCTCCTTGCAGCTCCAGCATTTCCCTCTTGTAATTAGATGAGGACCCCAAATAGATGTTTATATCTGGAAATATGTCATGCCTTTGTGCAGTTGAGCTTTCATCAGAGCGACCAATTCGAGACTCAATCAAATCCTGTAACATAAGGAAGGTTGTGAGGAGAAGTTTATTTGGTACTCCAATGTCTTCAACTTTTATTTTAAACTCATTTGCCCAAATAAACAAAAGAAAACTCAGACCCAGACTTAAACAGAACGACTTGTCCTCTAGGAAACAATTAACTCTGATTAACCAATTACGATTTTAAAAGCATAAAGGCTACAATCCTGAGAGTTACCTTTAAGTCATTCTTCAATATATAGCGAATATCCTGAAGACTCAGGGAGCGGTCCTTTTGTTTAGGCTCTAGACCTGTCTTTACAATGTCATAGTACGGGTTAGGAAGCCTGACATCAGTTTCCAAATGTTGCCCAGAAACTATGAGTTCTCTAATACCTGAGCTTTCAAGCCCATTCCAGGGAAGAGTTTCTGTAAAACATATAACAAATACTGTATGGTTTACAGCATGGCCGTAACCAAAGAAGGGGAAGAATCACAGAAACAACTGCCACTGTAAATCAGACCAGCAGTCCGTCTAGTCCAGTATCCTGTCTCTGACAGTAGCCAACACTGGATGCTTCAGAGGAAGCTGCCACAAATTTCCTAGTGGACAATTATGGAATAACCTGCCCAGAGGAAATTTCTTCATAAACCCTCTCAGTAGTGGTTGGTTTATCCCTAAGATAATTTTTTTTCATCCCATCTGCTACAACTGTGGATGTTCTCATTATCAATATAAAAGTCTAATCCTTTTTAGAATTTTAATAAACCCTTTGCATTACCTAGGGAGGTGGTAGAATCTCCTTCCTTAGAAGTTTTTAAGGTCAGGCTTGACAAAGCCCTGGCTGGGATGATTTAATTGGGGATTGGTCCTGCTTTGAGCAGGGGGTTGGACTAGATGACCTCCTGAGGTCCCTTCCAACCCTGATATTCTATGATTCTTTGCCTCTATGATACCTTGTGGCAATGAGTTCCATAAGTTAACTGTGTGCTATGTAAAGAAGGAGTCTCTTTTATCTGGTTTCATTTGTTACCTGACATTTTCATTGACTGTCCTCTTGTTTTAGCATTACGAGAAAAGGTAAATAGGAAGAAGTGCCTCATTTACCTTCTGTAAACCATTGTTTGCTCACCTCCTCCTCTAACCTCCTCTTTAAACAAAGCAATCCCAAGTGTTTCAGTTTCTTTTCATATGAAAATCTTTCCAAGCTACTGTCATTTTTGTTACCTTTCTCTGAGCCCTTTTTATTTCTGATATATAATTTTTCAGATAGGATTATCAGAACTGAACATAGTATTCCAAGTGCGCGCACCACACATTTGTATCATAGCATATTTTTAGTATAATGTTCAATTCTGTTCTTTACAGAGCCTAATATTTTGTTTGCTTTCTGGACCAGCAGTGCATGTCGAGTTTTCATTAACTTCTCCACAATGATGCCTATGTCTTTATCCTGAGTTATTATAGTAAATTTAGATACCAGCAACATGTACCTTTAATTCCAATTATTCCTTCATTCAGTGGTGATTGTCAGCCTGGAATTTTATCTGCCATGGTGCTGCCCATTCATTTAGCTAGGTAACAGCTTGAAAATTCCTCCCATTCTTCTCCAGTCTACACCAGCCTATCTAACTTTGTGCCATCTCCAATTTTGTCATCTCGCTTTCCCTCCATCATTGATTAATGGTACAAGTACAACTCCATAATGAAATTTTGATATATTGAAACAAACACTTTTAGGCAAATTATCTATTATTTCTTCACTATCCCTCCAGAAACTTTGCTGAATCCAATGTTTATTTCACTAGTTAAAAAGGGTACTCCTAGCTTCTCCCCAAAATATCAGCAGGTTATGCAGAAGGTTACAGGAGCACATATCACGCATGGAGGATTGGGCCAAAAGAAATCTGATGAGGTTCAACAAGGACAAGTGCAGAGTCCTGCACTTAGGACAGAAGAATCCCATGCACCGCTACAGACTAGGGACCGAATGGCTAGGCAGCAGTTCTGCAGAAAAGGACCTAGGGGTTATAGTGGACGAGAAGCTGGATATGAGTCAACAGTGTGCCCTTGTTGCCAAGAAGGCCAATGGCATTTTGGGATGTATAAGTAGGGGCATTGCCAGCAGATCGAGGGACGTGATCGTTCCCCTCTATTCGACACTGGTGAGGCCTCATAGAATCATAGAATATCAGGGTTGGAAGGGACCCCAGAAGGTCATCTAGTCCAACCCCCTGCTCGAAGCAGGACCAATTCCCAGTTAAATCATCCCAGCCAGGGCTTTGTCAAGCCTGACCTTAAAAACCTCTAAGGAAGGAGATTCTACCACCTCCCTAGGTAACGCATTCCAGTGTTTCACCACCCTCCTAGTGAAAAAGTTTTTCCTAATATCCAATCTAAACCTCCCCCACTGCAACTTGAGACCATTACTCCTCGTTCTGTCATCTGCTACCATTGAGAACAGTCTAGAGCCATCCTCTTTGGAACCCCCTTTCAGGTAGTTGAAAGCAGCTATCAAATCCCCCCTCATTCTTCTCTTCTGCAGGCTAAACAATCCCAGCTCCCTCAGCCTCTCCTCATAACTCATGTGTTCCAGTCCCCTAATCATTTTTGTTGCCCTTCGCTGGACTCTCTCCAATTTATCCACATCCTTCTTGAAGTGTGGGGCCCAAAACTGGACACAATACTCCAGATGAGGCCTCACCAATGTCGAATAGAGGGGAACGATCACGTCCCTCGATCTGCTCGCTATGCCCCTACTTATACAGTACTCATCTGGAGTACTGTGTCCAGTTTTGGGCCCCACACTACAAGAAGGATGTGGAAAAATTGGAAAGAGTCCAGCGGAGGGCAACAAAAATGATTAGGGGACTGAAACACATGACTTATGAGGAGAGGCTGAGGGAACTGGGGATGTTTAGTCTATGAAAGAGAAGAATGAGGGGGGATTTGATAGCTGCTTTCAACTACCTGAAAGGGGGTTCCAAAGAGGATGGCTCTAGACTGTTCTCAGTGGTAGCAGATGACAGAACAAGGAGTAATGGTCTCAAGTTGCAGTGGGGGAGATTTAGGTTGGATATTAGGAAAAACTTTTTCACTAGGAGGGTGGTGAAACACTGGAATGTGTTACCTAGGGAGGTGGTGGAATCTCCTTCCTTAGAAGTTTTTAAGGTCAGGCTTGACAAAGCCCTGGCTGGGATGATTTAATTGGGGATTGGTCCTGCTTTGAGCAGGGGGTTGGACTAGATGACCTCCTGAAGTCCCTTCCAACGCTGATATTCTATGATTCTATGATCATACAAATAAGACGTGTAATGTTTTCTTTTCTTTGCAACTTTCCTTCCCATAAAAAGAAAACTTTAATCACTAAAGGAGCTTTGCAGGAGGTATGCAATCACCTAAGGAGATTGCACTCACACTTCGTGTATTCAGGGTACTCCATGATAACTCAGGGTATGTCTACATTGCAATTAGACACCCACGGCTGGCCTATGCCAGCTGACTCAGCTCAGGCTGCTGAGCTGTTTAGTTGCTGTGTAGACATTTTGCCTCAGGCTGCAGGCTGAGCTCTGGGCAGCTGGGCTCCTCTCACCTCACAGGGTCCTAGAGCCCTGGCTCCAGCCCAAGCCTGGAAGTCTACACTGCAATTAAACAGCTCCACAGCCCAAGCCCCACGACCCTGAGTCAGCCAGCATGGGCCAGCCGCAGGTGTCTAATTGCAGTGTAGACATACTCTCAGTGACAGAAGTCTGAACGTCTTTAACTATACCTGTTAGGGCTTCCTGCATTACTGTACAGAAGCTATAAATGTCTGATTTGATTGTGGTGGCCTTTTCGAGGATCACTTCAGGAGCACACCACTTATACAGCTGAGCTGGGACAGGAACACGTGTGAGATCACTGTGGTTCCCTCCATCCTTGCTGCCAGAAGAGAACACAAAACAGGGTCAAATTTGGGAAACCATAACATGTGATGAGTAGTCAGAGACAAAAGGATTTGATAAATCGTGTTAAAACTGGGAAACAAACCACCAATGTCAACTGAGCTGAATGTTTGATTCATTCTGTCCAGGATGTTAAGTTAAAAATAGACCTACAACTGCAATGCCTCCTTTGGAAGCTCTGACAGTATGGGATCCAGCAATTCATTTCTTTATTTTCATATATGCATTTATTTTAAATGATCCATGCTATGCACAAAATTTACCAAAAAAGCTAAACCAGCTCAAAAACAGCTTGTATTGGCACATTATAGAAGAGACCTCTGTTGGTAAAAATGAGATATAGCAGTCTCTTTCAAACCTTTATCCTCAAATGACAAACCAGAGGTTAAAGATGTCCAAACTATGGAGTATTTTTACAACCACATATTTCACTCCGGTCAGCATTCATAGCACAGATGAAAGACTAGCGAGTTGTGCCGTCTAGCTTGTTTATATTCATTTGGCAGTGTAATGCCAGTACTTCTAAATGACTAAAAGTTAACTTCCCTCTACTCACACAATAGTTACATCTCATTCTTCTTCACTTTAAACTGAGAATAAGTGTTCTTTAAAAATCATTGTCCAGGACAAAGGTTTTTTTCTCATTCTACAGATGCTCATTTTCCCTTAATTTAATATTGCTCAAGGGAACATGGTCAGATATTTTAGGTAGAGACCCCATGTTAGTGAAAAGCAGTGCTGCAGGCTACACTTCATGTATATTCAAGAGAAACAATTAACTTAAACCACATTTCTGTCAGAAAATATTGTACCTATCATTAATACAAGTAAGACCTAAGACTTATTTATAACTGAAAGAAGTTAACAGGAGTGGAGAGGAAATTTCTCTATTTCTGTCAGTTAATTTGCTTTGTACTTTGGGCAATTTTTTTGGCTTATACTCAGTTTCACTCTTTTCCTTTATAATCTTATCAGCCAGTTTCTCCTTCTCTCAGCAAACACCTATAATCACCACCTGGGAAGTGGAAAAACCCGTCTGCACTTTTAAAAATTTTAAATGGAACTTTAAAAAAACAACTAAAGACATACTATTTAGTACTTAAAACCATTTAAAAAAATAATTATTTTTTTAAAAGTTCAAATTAACAATATCCCTTCACATAGGAAATAAACGTGTAGAAAAGACAACAGGAAAGTGATAAAGCTAGGTAAGAGGCTGCTCTATCTCATTTTCACCAACAGAGGGCTCTGCTAATATATGGCAATAATAACTGGTTTCAGAGTAGCAGCCATGTTAGTCTGTATCCGCAAAAAGAAAAGGAGGACTTGTGGCACCTTAGAGACTAACAAATGTATCTGAGCATAAGCTTTCGTGAGCTGTTTTCTTTTTGCCAATAATAACTGTATTTCTACAGAAGTTGAAATATGATGCTTTTTCAAAGATAACTTGAGGTGTGTCTGCGAGCACATGCATATATATATTAGAACCCTCTTTCTGGGTCTGATTCAATTCCCATTTAGCTAATGACAGTCCTTCTATTAACAGTAATGGGAGACGACTGGATCTCATAGTGAAATAATATTATTCAGAGAGAAACTGCACCATGTGTGTATATATATATGCAAGGGGCTGAGTATCCCTAATATCAGTGGGAGTTGTGGGGCTCCCAGGATCTTGTAGGATCAGATTTCATAAGCAGAGGTTTATTATAATCTGAATACATTGAAACTATTTACACTAGAGGAAGAGAATTAAAGTCTCCAATAGGATTTCTGTCTCTGTATGGTCACTAGATGCAGGTTCCATTTTCTGTTCCAAGTCTCTATTGCAGTGCCTTTACACTAGAGTGGAGCAAGACCTTTCTTCTATTGTTATCCACTATTTTCAGGTATTTATAGGGAAGCCATAAAAATTGAGATCACCTGAAACTTATGACACTGAATGAGCACTGACCATGTATCTGAGTAATGGAGATGTGAAAACCCCTCTCCCTACAGTCAAATCTGCAACGTTGTCAAAGAAAGATTAGGATGGATCTCTGTGCCCTTGCTCATGCACCGCAACCCACAAATAATCAGGAGAGCTGCAGGATCACCCTGACCACAGAATTCAGTCCTCAATTTGGCGTCACCCATCCACCTTTTCAAGTAACAATGTGATAATTCTTTACCTTTCTATCATGTACTCCAAGTTGGTTAACTTTGCCTCACCAGCAGAAACGATTTGTATAGCATAAGAGGTGAGTGAACGGTGGATAAATCCACGTGAGTGCAAAAACCTCAAAGCATCATTAACCTGAAGCAGTAGATGCACAATTGTTTCCATGTGCAATACTGGGAATTCTGAACGCTGCAAAAAAAACAAACAAACACACAACAGAAGAGTTAAGCATTCACATTGCTGATAACTGAAGATCAACGTAATGCAAAAGCTATGGTTAATGTAACATTAAAGGTGGAGAAATCAAAAAGTGAAGGTTTTGACTGTAAAGTTAACTCAATCTCGTTGCTCATGAAGAATATTATATGATCTATGTGAAACCAAACAGTAATACATTAAAAAGAACAGAAAATAATACATATGTGCAACATGCCAAAATTAACATTGTAATAGAAAAACAGCTTTTGGAATTTCTCAACTTTGTGTTTTATTTCTCTACCTCAGTGACAATATTTTGCATGTTTCCTCCTTTTGTTAAGGAAAAATAGGTAAGCAATCAGTCATGGGAAAGAGAGAGGGAAAACAATCAGCATCAATAACAGAATGTAAAACAGTTGATAAAACCTACTACTCAGTGTTGTAACTCAGCTCTAATCTGCCCTTTGATACATATAAAACCATAGAAATATAGGGTTGCGAGGGACCTCGAGAGGTCAGCTAGTCCAGCCCCCTAAGATGAGGCAGGACAAGTAAACCTAGACCATCCCTGACAGGCATTTGTCCAACCTATAGTTAAAATTTTCCAATCATGTGAATTCCAAAACCTTATCTGGATACCTATTCTAAAGTTTAACTATCTTTATAGTTAGAAAGTTTTTCCTAATATCTAACCTAAATCTCCCATGACTGCCACGTATTTGGTGAATACTCGAGGCACCGCTGACAGACCAAATGGGAGGACGGTGAACTGGTAGTGGTTGTTGCTCACCACAAACCTGAAGTATTTTCTGTGGGACGGAGTTATTGCTATATGAAAGTACGTGTTCTTCAAGTAGAGGGCAATAAAAGCCTCTGTCCCTGTAGCCCCGAGGAACCTCTTCCACTGCTCCTAGCAAGAGAAACAATTGCACCTCCTGGATAAGGAGTTGCTTGTGAGAAGCGTCCCTGAAGAGGGACAGGGAAGTGGGGTAGAAGGGTGGGAGGGATGAGAATTGAAGTGAATATCCCCTTTCTACCATGAGGCGCACCCAACACCCTGATGTAATGCGGGCCCACACAGAGTAGAAAGGAGATAGACAGGACGAAAAGGTAAGGTGGGGAGGATCCAGTCTCTGCACTGGTGCATCACCCCCTAGCGCACCTTCAAAAGGCCTGCCTCTGGCCTGAGGAAGGTTTAGACTGGCCAGAGCCCTGCTCAAAGGAGGGGTGAGGTCTCTTTCTTGAGTTCCTGTTCCTCCTACATGACCCTTCCTGTCTGCCCTAAGGCTGATAATTCTTTGGGGGTGGGGGAGGCCTGAAGTACCTCCTTTGGGTCTCAGGCATGTGGAGATCCAAGGACTCCAGGGTGGCCCAAGAGTCCTAGAGGCTGTGCAAATGTGAGTCAGTCTTCTCTGAAAACAGTGATTGACCCTCAAAGGGGAGATCCTGAATCGTCTGCTGCACCTCAAATGGCAGGCCCGAAACCTGCAGCCAGGAACTCTTTCTAATGGCCACCCCAGTTGCCATCGTGCGGGAGGCCGCATCTGCTGTGTCCAAGGCCACCTGCAGGGACGTACGGGAGATCAATTTGCCCTCCTCTACTAGTGCGGAGAACTCTGCATGAGAGTCAGAAGGCAGAAGTTCAGTGAAATTTTGCATAGCCCCACAGGTATTATAATTGTATCTGCTAACCACCGCCTCATAGTTAACGATACGGAGCTGCAACCCTCCAGTCAAGTACATTTTTCTCCCAAAAAAGGTCCAATTTCTTGGCCTCATGGTTCTTGGGAGAGGGCCCCTGGTAGCCCTGTCGCTCATGCTGGTTAGCAGCATCCACTACCAGGGAGACCAGCTGGGAGTGGGTGTACAAATGTTCATATCCACACGAGGGAACAAAGTACCTCTGCTCATATCTCTTGGTGGTAGGTGACAGCGAGGCAGCCACAGTGTCTTGGTGGCATCACTAATCGTTTTGATCAGTGGCAGGGCGATACAGGATGGCAGTCGGCGCCAAGCGTGGTGCCTCAGTTGGGGCAGGGATCAGTTCTGGGATCAGGGCCGTTAACCCCTCCGGGATTGGGGGCATGGACACCGCCACAATCGGTGTCGGGAGTGGTGCCGAGGACTGTGGGAGTCCTGTCGGAGTGCCCGAAACTGAGGCCACTGATGCCAATCTGGAACCCTGGCTTTGATGATAGTCCCCAGGTGTCCAGAAGGGCCACTGAGGAGATTGCCACTGGCCCTGCCAGGGCGCCAGGTAAGGATGACAATCATGGCAGGAGCAGGATCTTCTGCTCCTGCTAGAGCACAAGGACTCTGCCTCCAAGGTCTCTGACTGTGATGATCAGGAAGGAGTGGAGCCTCATGGTGCCGGGGATCGGTGCCAGCTTGGGAACTGGAGCATCTCCCCTGTAGAAACCCCCGGTGCTGGCAGTCAATGCAACAGGGATGGCCTCATGGCAGACATCATTGCCAGCTTGCCCACAGAATGTATGGGGCCTGCGATTGGTACCAGCGACCTCTCCTTCCTGGGAGACGAGGGCGGTGCTGAGTGTCAACAGGCCCGCTGCCGCCTCGAATGCCTCTGGCATGGAGGGGAGCTGTATGTCCTCACGGCGATGGCCCAGTGAGCAGTGCAGGTCCGGACTCAAGGCTACAACAGAGACACACAGCAGTGCCGCGTGAAAGTCAAGGAGCTCAGTCAAGCCTATCAAAAGACAAAGGAGGCAAATGGTTGCTCTGGGTCAGAGCCCCATACATGCCGCTTCTATGATCAGCTGCATGGCATTCTAGGGTGGGACCCTACCACTACCCCATCACTGCCCATGGACACGTGCAAAGGGGGAGTCTCACGCAACATGTGAGAGGAGGAGGATTTTGTGGATGAGGAAGAGGAAGAGGAGGAGGAGGAGAATGTACAGCATGCACTCGGTGAATCCGTTCTCCCCGGCAGCCAGGACCTTTTCATCACCCTGGAGCCAATACCCTCCCAAGGCGGGATCCCCAACCCTGAAGGCAGAGAAGGCACCTCTGGTGAGTGCACATTTGTAACTACAGTACAGGGTTTAAAAGCAATAGTGTTTAATGTTTTATTTGCCCTGAAGACTTGGGATGTATTCGCGGCCAGTACAGCTACTGGAAAAGTCTGTTAACGTGTCTAGGGATGGAGTGGGAATCCTCCAGGGACATCTCCATGAAGCTCTCCTGGAGGTACTCTGAAAGCCTTTCCAGAAGGTTTCTGGGGAGGGCTGCCTTATTTCATCCTCCACGGTAGGACACTTTACCACGGCAAGCCAGTAGCAAGTAGTCTGGAATCACTGAAGCACAAAGCATGGCAGCGAATGGTCCTGGGTTTTGGTCGCATTCAAGCAACATTTGGTCTCTATCTTTCTGTGTTAGCCTCAGGAGAGTGATATCATTCAGGGTCACCTGGTTAAAATAGGGGAATTTTTGTAAGGGAACAGTAAAAGGACCCCGTTCATGACGGGCTGCTAAAAGGAATCATCCCTGAAAATAGCCATGTGGCAGGGGGAGGGGTGAAGGGATCATCCCAAATAGCTACGTGGAGGGGTGGGGTGAGATGTGTACTGCACATCCACCCAAAAACCGCAGCCCCTCCTTTTAAATGGCAACCCAACTGGCATTGCTTGCTATGGGAAAGGAGGGCACTGCAGTTTGAAAACATTCCCATATGTTATGAAGGCATTAGAAGCCAAACCCGCCTACCCTTTGGCTTAGCGTGGCTGCCTGGAAACCGAATTCTGTTGCCCAGCTATGTGTGATGTGTCACCATACCGGCAGGTGCTCAATATAAAAGGCAAAATGCAACCTTGTACCTAAAGCACATGTGCTGTCTACTGTGAATTGCTTGATTCACTGTGAAAGAGTCTCCCTTTTGTTCTCAGAAATGTATCATCTTAAATTTTACTCTCCCTTTTTATCCCCCTGCAGGTGCAAATTTTTCTATGCTCCCCCTATCATCGGAGGTTATCGCAGATTAGAAGGTGAAAAAAACCACACTTGCAATGACATGTTTTCCAAGCTCATGTAGTCCTCCCGCACTGATAGGACACAGCTGAATTCATGGAGGCATTCAGTGGCAGAGTTAAGAAAGTATTTAGTGAGCGCAATGAGAAGAGGCAGGATGCAATGCTGAGGCTAATGGGGGAGCAAACGGACATGCTCAGGCGTCTGGTGGAGCTGCAGGAAAACCAACAAGAGCACAGACCGCTGCTGCATCCACTGTACAACTGCCTGCCCTCCTCCACAAGTTCCATATCCTCCTCACCCAGACGCCCAAGAACGTGGGGTGGGGAGGTTCCAGGCACGCAGCCACTCCACACCAGAGGATGGCCTAAGCAACGGAAGGCTGTCATTCAAACAGTTTTGATTTGTAGTGTGGCTACAATAAGCAATGTGGCCTTGTCCTCCCCTTCTCCCCCACCCCACCCTACCCACCTCACTCAGGCTACCTTATCAGTTATCTCCCTTTTTTTAAAACTAATAAAGAAAGAATGCATGGTTTCAAAACAATAGTGACTTTATCTCCTTTGCCAGCTGTGATTGAAGGAGGGAGGGTGGTTGGCTTACAGGGAATTAAAATCCACAAAGGGGAATGGTTTGCATCAAGGAGAAACACACACAACTATCACAGCATAGCCTGGCCAGTCATGAAACTGGTTTTCAAAGCCTCTTTGAGGTGCAGCAAGCCTACCTGTGCTCTTCTAATCGCCCTGGTGTCTGGCTGTTCAAAACTGGCAATCTCCCACCCCACCATAAACATCTCCCCCTTACTCTCACAGATATTATGGAGTGCACAGCAAGCAGTAATAACAATAGGACTATTGGTTGCACTGAGGTCTAACCTAGTCAGCAAACACAGCCAGTGAGCTTTTAAATGTCCAAAGGCACATTCTACCACCATTCTGCACTTGCTCAGCCTATAGTTGAACTGCTCCTTACTACTGTCCAGGCTGCCTGTGTATGGCTTCATGAGCCATGAAAGCAAGGGGTAGGCTGGGTCTCCAAGGATAATTATTGGCATTCCAACATCCCCAACAGTAATTTTCTGGTCTGGGAAGTAAGTCCCTTCTTGCAGCTGCTCAAACAGTCCGGAGTTCCTAAAGTTGCAAGCATCATGCACCTTTGCCGGCCATCCCACGCTGATGTTGGTGAAATGTCCCTTGTGATCCACCAGTGCTTGCAGCACCATTGAGAAGTACCCCTTGCATTTTATGTACTGGTTGGCAAGGTGGTCCAGTGCCAAGATAGAGATATGCATTCCGCCTATCGCCCCACCACAGTTAGGGAAACCCATTGCAGCAAAGCTATCCACTATGACCTGCACATTTCCCAGAGTCACTACCCTTGATAGCAGAACGTCAGCGATTGCATTGGCTACTTGAATCACAGCAGTCCCCACAGTAGTTTTGCCCACTCCAACTGATTCTCGATTGACCGGAAGCAGTCAGGCGTTGCAAGCTTCCACAGAGCTATCGCCACTCGCTTCTCAACTGTCAGGGCAGCTCTCATCTTGGTATTCCTGTGCTTCAGGGAGGGGGAAAGCAACTCACAGAGTTCCAGGAAAGTAGCCTTGCGCATGCAAAAGTTTTGTAGCCACTGTGAATCATCCCATACCTGCAAGACTGTGCAGTCCCACCAGTCTGTGCTTGTTTGCCGGGCTTAGAATCAGCATTCCACTGTATCAACCAGCCCCACTGCTGCCATGATGTTCCAATTGCCACATCCCATGCTTTCAGGAATGTCTGTGTCCATGTCCTCCTCACAATCGTCCCTGTGCTGCTGTCTCTTAGCCAGGTTCTGCACATACTGTAGTATAAGGTGTGAGGTGTTTACAGTGCTCGCAACAGCAGTGGTGAACTGAGCGGGCCCCATGCTTGCCATGCTATGGCATCTGCATGGGTAACCCAGGAAAAAAGGCGCAAAATGATTGTCTGCAGTTGCTTTCATGGAGGGAGGGAGGGAGGGAAAACTGACAACATGTACCCACAACCACCTGTGATAATGATTTTGCTCCATCAGGCATTGGGAGCTTACCCCAGAATTCCAATGGGCAGCGGAGACTGTGGGAACTGTGGGATAGCTTCCCACAGTGCACCACTCTGTGAGTCGATGCTAGCTCACGGTAGTGAGCACTCAACTGACTTAATGCTCTTAGTGGGGACATACACAATCGACTGTATAAAATGGATTTCTAAAAATTGACTTCTATAAAAATCGACCTAATTTCGTAGTGTAGACATACCCATAGACTTAGTGAATTATACTGGGTATGTGCAAACCAAAAGACAAAAAGCTAATCCAGTCAATAGTCTTTGGCAAAGACCAATATTGTTAGTTCATGATACCAGAACCCCTGAAACTTTATTAAGCAGACTTGTCATGGTTACTTCCCAGTCTGGATTGATTTCAGAATTCTCCCTGGTAGGCAACCAGCCAGAAATGGCAGGATTCTGTGATTCCAGGTAAACTGTTATTGATGTTTCCAAATACAGAAAACAAGCACTTTGCCAACACACATGCACATATCCAACATCCTTATTTTGAACAATAATACAGACCTTGTCATGCGTCTATTAAAAATCAAACAAAACCATGCTCCTCTGTTTTTTGAGGCAATAATTCAGTCTCCAAGTCAATTACCACAATGTGGGAATATGGTAAATGGTGAGCAAAACACAAGAATAATGGCTTTACCGCTGTTACACAGCCATACAAGCTTAATACCAAACTACTAAACCTTGAACTCCTACACTAACAGCCAATCCTGACATTTCCCTGGTATCTGCAATGGAGGGCAAGTCACTGTGAATATTCAGGAAACAGAAACGGATTCATACCCATCATTGTATGTGTCAAAGAACAGAATATACTCCCTGTTATGGGGAGTGGGAACAGGTGCCTATCCTAGCCTGCTCTCAAACAGTCCACCCACTCTGTAGAGTCAAAACTCAACTCTTCCTGGAGCTTGGCTTTATTAAAAGAAATTACCAAGAAGCTAACATAGCCTAAACTTTTTCTCCACAACTAATACCCAAGAGAGCCACTCCTTTATTAATTTTCTCCAGCTGGCTCAATAGCTGCAGGATGGGGTGTAACAGGCAAACACTGGCAGCCTGTTAGAGGGAGTGGCTATTGCTATGTGATGAGACAAGCCCCTAAGTACATAAAGCGAGTTAGGATTTCTCACATTTTGTTTCTAGGTACAGGATACTTCTCTCAATGAGATGAATTTAGCTCAGAACACAGGGGATGCTGGTATCCAGTAAAATCTCTTAATTATGCGTAATTTTTATTTTAAAAATCAATAAAAAACAATCTTTCCATTTACCCTTTCATGAAGGATGCTGTATAATGAACCAAAGTTAACTCTCTCATACACCAAACGGGTTTTTTCCAGATCATTGGACAGACAAACTGCCATCAATTGCAGCAAATGAGGATGATGAAGTTTACTGCAAAGGAGAAAAATCCCAATATTACCACACAAATAAGATATTATATTAAAAAAGAAATACATGTCTGGCCTCTTGGATCTTTTCACCCACAATGTTTTTAACTTACTGTTAGAATAAGCAAAACAAGCTGGAAGAAAACTGTTCATAGAGAGCCACTGATGTTTTTATTGTTGACACAATAAGAACCTGCAATTATGCTTTCCAGGATCTATACAGGAAAGTACTTTTATGGGTCAGGAGGGGATCCTGCCTACTCCATATTACACCTCCCACTGCACATTTCCGAAAAGCTCAAAAGGGGAAAGAACAGTAGAACTGTAAATCCTATTTCCAGAGGAAGGAGTAACCCTGATTCGTTATTTTCGGAGTCAGTCATTAGCTAGGCTGAGGTGACCTGTACTTTCTCGCAGGCCCCAGGGATGCCCAAAGACCAGACACATTGTAGGCATTTTGCATTTTCTCTTACCTGCTATATTCCTGTTCTGCTATTAGAAGATCAGCTAAACGTAGCTTACTACAATTCTGATGTGGTTTAAGGCTGAGCTCCTTCACTGTGACTCTGCTGCTGCCCCACATTAAACTACACGATGAGAAGAGGAAACTCTAGTCACTCCATGTGTCCAATAGGTTCTTTGGTTACAGCATCTCTTACAAATAGCAGCAAAGTTTCCCAGGATTACAAATCTGTCTCCTGGTGTTAGCAACATGCCAGCGCTTCGATAACCCTGGCAATAGGATCATAGCTTCCTAGACAAGCAATAAACTCTCAGCTTGCCAAAGACTAGCTGCAGTGAGAAAGAGACGTGTTTTGGGGAGAGAAAGAGGAGTGCAGCTTGACAAACCATATCGCCACAGTCCTAGGCAAAAAGCCATGACACTATGAAGCACTCCTCACGGAGGCAATATTAACTTACTGTGAGACAGGATAGATCCTCTGGGAAGGAATGGGTCACCAACCCAGCTGACCCACTGAATGCTCCTTTTCTGGCAGAATTACTTGCTGCAGCATCAGAAACGGCGAAGAAGGGCCTGATTTGTACTTGCAGCTCTATAGTCAGCTCACTCTGGGTTTGAGCAATTGGGCTACACCCAGGTATACCCTGGAGCTTGAACTCATCCTACCTAAATACAGTCTATGAGCCCCATCCAGAGGCCAATATTAGCCAGAACATTTATTACTATTAAAACATTAATAGACCTAAATATGTGTAGGCTGGTTTAACCATGAATGGGGAGGGGGTCATGATAATGGTCAATCAATATTAAAAGGAGGCAAGACAACACATTAGTCAATGTATAACAGAGGACAAACCTCCCATGGTAGGGAGATGGACTGGGTGAACTTAGAACTTTTCCATCTCCAACTTCTATGATTACTGGGTCTTTATGGGTATATCTACACTGAATTGTACACCCAAGTCTGTGGGAATCAGGCTTATGAACCTGGTGTTTCCAAGCATGCGCTTGAGTGTCCAAGCTGCATTTTAAACCTGTGTTTACAATTGCTGGACCCAGGTCTCACAAATCATGCTAACGTGTCCATACTGCACTATGCAGACCTTCTGACTCAGGCCTGTGGTTTGACCTGTGTCAAAATGACAAGGCTTGGACTAAGTTATAGCAGGACTCGGGTTCTGACCCACACCCCTAGCAGCGTCCTAGGTCCTGAGTGCTTTGACACAAGCAGACTCTATTTGTGTGTGGAAAGAAGGGGAGCTTGGGCTCAAACCTGAGTCAGAGCCCAGGCTTAGGACTTGTCTACATTGCCACATACAGCGTTGAAACTTTCCTCACTCAGGGGTGTGAAAAAACACCCCCCTGAGCGATGCAAGTTTCAACGCTGTAAAGTGGCAGTGTAGACAGTGCTACAGCGCTGGGAGTGGGAGCTATTCCCCTCACAGAGGTGGGCTTTTTACAGCACTGGGAGAGCTCTCTCCCAGCGCTGGAGCTGCGACTACACAGCCACGTTAAAAGCTGCCACAGCAGCACTTTACTGTCAGCTGTGTAGACAAACCCGTGTGCTGTGTAAACATACCGTATAAACACATGGAAAAAAATCCAGACAAGCCATCTGGTCCAGTAGTTTGCTGATGATGCTGCATATTAAACAACACCTGAAAACTGTTAAAGTGTCCACTCACTTTGTCATGATCATGTACGGTCCAGTGTGGAAAGAGAATGTTGGCTCATCATCTGCCTGAACCACTTCTTTATCCCAAATGATAGGGAGAGATGCCAGGTACCCTAGCTGCCTACTGCCTGTTAGATAAAACTGAGACAAAACCATACACTGTATAACAAGGACAAATATTCAACAATTCCTGGGTTCTATGCCCAGCTCTATCACAGAGCAGCTATGTAATCTTAGGGTGTTGTGAGAATCAGGTAGTGTTTGTCAAAAACGTTGTGAAGCTGAAAAATGTTGCCTCAGTGCTACGTATACACACAAATGACAACTGACCACAAGTAAACATTAGCCAAAAACCATAAAAATTGGGATCATTCCAAAAGGCTTTCAGTGGCTAAGGGCTTTATGGAAAAGGATCTTTCTACTGAATCTTAACTGAACACAGCAGAAGCAGCCAACTCAGAGTCACACAGGTGGGATCCTTCAACCTACTTCTTCAAGGATCTTTTCTTCGTTTCAAAATAAATCCTTCTGTCAAGGACTCACTAATGACTATAGGCCAGGATTTCCACAGTCATTTAGGTCACTCCCCATTTATTTCCCACCATCTAGTGAATAGTAAGAAATATCTAACAGTGCCTGAAAACAACACAGATGGGACCATCTTTGGATTTAAATAAAAACATTGTGATTCCAATTGTGTTCAACAAACAAAAAGAAGTTACACAGTTTGGAGCCCACTGTCTCTAGTGTCTTACCTTCCCAAAGCCAAAACTGTAGATGTTTCTTGATGAATTCGCTCCACCTTTTAGAAGTCTAGTCAGAGGACTGCTGGCATTTCTAATGTCAAAACATACAAGCATAGCTACATGTAGATTAATAATGAAGGCCAAGGTTTTGCGAAAGGTTACATTCCATCTCCCAAAAGGAGATAATTTACAAAGACAGAGAGAGAGAGAAAGAAAGAAAGAAAATACAGAAGTCCTGCAGCAGCTGCCTTTCAAATACTTCATTTGATATTTGGCCTGGGTCAGAAATAGTGAGACTACTATTATTCTCACTTTCTTGGGGGCCACCACCCTCAACCCCTACTAGAGCTGAAAAAAAGTCTCGCAAGCACAGCAATGGTAACCCCATAGCCTGCTGAAACAAGAAACATGGTTATTTTTAAAAAAAGGCAGGCATATTTTAACAACTTGATTTTAATGTGCAACTATTATCTTGTATATGCTTTTGTTTAAAGTCACCTAGTGCACAGCAATGCAAATATGCAGACATCTTGAATTCACCTTGAATCTTTTCACTTAAGTATTTTTCTTAACAGAAAGATATTTCCCACTAGACACATCAGACTTATCAATAAAAAGTGTTAAACGGTTAGACACATCCTCTAAGGACTGGCAGTGACTTACAGATAAAGAAACTAGATTTATTTTATGGTACACAGTAACAGATACCTTAACACTAATAAAATACAGAATTGTATCTGGTTTATTCAGTGAAACATTTCCTTTTAAATAAAGAAGAATTTTGAAGTTACCACCAACCATTTGGCTCTACAGTAGCAAGAAAAATTTAGTACTAATGACCACATATGAAGGTGACCCATCCAAATACACTAGAATGTCTAAACAAGCAGCTTTGGTTTTAAAATAGATAGTCAAAAAGAAAGAGACAGACAACAAAAAGCAAAACACATGATAAGTTTCAGGATACTTAAGTATGGGATGGAATTTCCCTGAATCACTATGAAGTTAAGTTCTTACCCTTGAGTAATGCCACCAAATCTAGATGGGTTGCAGACCAGTACTTTTGATGAACCAACCTTTCTAAGTAAATCAGAGGGGAAATTCTGAATTGCAGCCTGCATGTGTGATGCACAACGCCGTATAAATTCTAACATCTGAAAAACATTAAGCATTCAAGAACTACTAGGTTATAAATGTTCCTATTTTAAATTAATAGATCAGGATCATGAAGAAAAGTTGTCACTTACTTCTTGTTGGCAATATTTAGCACCTGCAAGAATATTTGAGATCTTAAAAATTTTATTAGAGAGTCTTTACTGTCCATAAATGGTCTAAAATTATAATGCAGATATCAACCAAAATTCAGCACATTCAAAAAGAAACTGTATCCATTGTGTACATGTAAATTTAGAGAAAAATCAATGGTGTGAATATATAAATAAAACCAAACCTCAAGCCCTCTATATGACAGAGGCAATGCCAATAACTGACAATTCCCAAGGTGAAAATGATAAAACTACTGGATTCCAACACAATTAATAATAAAGGAATAATCTATCTTGAATTATTCTGACTAGGTCTCTCCATAAAATATGCATACTGAAAGACATCAAATTATCTCGTACCAAGACATGGGATAATTTTAAAACAACAGCTTTCTTGTAACATTTTGCTCCAGTATTAAATAAGCAATATTTATACCAGAAATTGTATAGTTCTAGACCTTGGTCTTGCAAACACTTACACACATGCCATTACACACGTGAGTAACTGCAGCTCCAACAGAACTACTCATGAGTATGCAGGGGATTGCAGGATCAGGACCTATCACTGTAGTTCTCATAACTGCACATTTACACATTATGGCTCTGATCCTGCAAGCTTGTAAGTACAGGCAGACCTCTTCCCCCAGGTAGAGTCCCAATGAAATCATTTTGAGTTTGCATGATCAGGACCCCAGAATATAATCTGAACTGGAAAGTAACACAAGGCAAATCACTTCACATTATCTTAAAAAGCATCTGTTTCCTGGGTATGGAGTTTTTGTTCCCAGACAATATTTCCAAGATAAAGTTGTGAAGTTCACATATGTGTACCTGAGCACTACTTTCCTTTCCAGCTGACATAGCCCAGCACTGCGGATTTCTTCCATTTTTATCATGTACTCGCAGATCACCTCCTGCATCCAACAATTTACTGAGAATCCACTGATTTCCTGAGAATGCTGCAGCATGTACGGGGGTGCTCCCATCATAACAGCGGCTGAGGAATATTAGAACAGAAAAATTTCAAACTACCTTTACTATGGTAAACTACAGATACCTCTTGAAAAAGAGCATACTTACAATTGCATTATATGCTAGAGCAAAAGAATCTACCCTGATTTTGCCAAAGGGGATTCCATGTATGGAGAGAGGACTGTGTGGCCTTTTGTCGTCACCAGAGGCACCAGAAAACTGCAGGCATGAAAAACTCTCTTTTTCAACACGCTTATCTGCACTTTGCCTGTCTTCTGCAAAAACCAAGCTTTACCTTTTTACTCTCGCTGGGGAGGTGCTTCTGAAGCTATGAGTAATATTTTTAGTGTTTAAAAACTTCCAATTAGATTTTAAAGATTAATTCCTGACTGAAGTGAATGAGAGAAAGAAGTGGAGTTCACACCTTTGCTTGCCCTATTGTTTGGCTGGAGACAGCGCACTGATTATCTGTAAAGTGTGGTTATTGCTGGGACTAATGTAGTGACTTGCCTTGCAAAAATAATCTTCTCACTACAATCAGTGCACTTCTATCCTGTTGATCCAGCCTAGTGAAAAAACTGCCTCCTGAGGGACAAACAATTGCATTAGAAAAAGTTGTGAACAGTATTCCCTTCTGCCATTCACTTCAATCATGCATTCATATCAACACCTAGTTGGAAACACAGAGCTCTGGACTACACTTAAAATACAGATTGAACTAGCTATATCACCCTGGAGTTCTGTAGATAAGCATACCTAATCCTGCTCAGGGAGGTGGATTACCTACATTGACAGAAAAAAACCCTTCCATTGATGTAGGAAGCACCTGCATCTGAGAAGCACCTGCAGTATGGGACTATAGTGGCATACCTGCAGCTGTGCCACTGCAGCATCTGTAGTGTAGACATGCCCTTAAATGTTAACATATTCAAGCTCAGAATTCACAACCTTCCCCAAAGAGTTTCGTAGGTGGGGCTCTTTGCCTGTTTTCTAAAACACTTTATTTGCCTAGGCTGGAAGGCACCAAGGCCCAAATTTGTATATGTATCTAGGCTTTGCTCTGCTCAGCATTGCAAGATCTAAATCACTTTGACTATTTCTGCACTGCTGCAGTGCCATAGTGTAGATGCTTCCTACAAGGATGGAAGGTGTTTTTCTGTTGCTGTATTTAATCCACCTCTCTGACAGACAGTAGCTTGGTTGACAGAAGAATTCTTCTGTCAACCAGGCCACATCTACACCTCATGTTAGGTCAGTATAGTTATGGCACTATTTTTCACATCTCTGAGCATCATATCTATGTTGACCTAACTTTTAAGTATAGAACAGGCTTAAGGCCATGCACTACTGAGCAGAGCAAAGCCTAAATACTTTTTAAAAGTCAGGGCCCTGGGCTTTTTCTTTCCCCAACTATCAGCTCTGTAACAATTACAGTTTGGATGAAGGCTATGTCTCTCTTTTATCTACACATTGACAACTATTACTTGTGCATTACAATAAAGTTGATGCTATAACAAATTTAAGTTTGTTTCAATTTATTAAGGATGTAATTCTGACTCTTATACTTAACTGATTTGGGTCTGATCCATAATCCAAGAGCACACCTACTAGTTTACCAAGACCTAGCAATGCAGCAGTAAACAGAGCGGTCTGGCCCAAGGAGTTAATTGTGTCAACACAAATACCTGAAAAGTATAAATAAATAAGTAGTCATGTCTCTTATGACTATAAAATTTCAAACATCCCCCCATTATCAATCTTTAACTTTTTCAATTAAATGTTATATAAATAGGGCCCTACCAAATTCAGGGTCCATTTTAGTCAATTTCACTGTCATAGGATTTTAAAAATTGTAAATTTTATTATTTCAGCTATTTAAATCTGAAATTTCATGATGTTGTAATTGTAGGGATCCTGACCCAAAAAAGAACTGTCGGGGGCAGGTCGCAAGGCGATTGTAGGGGGAGTTGCGGTTCTGCTACCCTTACTTGTGCCCTGCTGCTGGCAGTGGTGCTGCCTTCAGAACTGGGCAGCTGGAGAGTGGCGGCTGCTGGCCGGGAGCCCCACTCTGAAGGCAGAGCCGCCACCACCAGCAGCAGCGTAGAAGTAAGGACGGCATGGTATGCTACCACCTCCCTTACTTCTGTGCTGCTGCCTGCAGAGCTGGACCCTCAGTCCACAGCCACCACTTTCTGGCCACCCAGCTCTGAAGGCAGCAGCACAGAAGCAAGGGTGGCCTGGTATGGTATTGCCACCCTTATTTCTGCACTGCTGCTGGTGGGATGCTGCCTTCAGAGCTGGGCACCTGGCCAACAGCCAGCGTTCTCCAGCCGCCCAGCTCTGAAGGCAGCACAGAAGTAAGGGTGGCAATACGGTGACCCCCCTAAAATAACCTTGCGACCCCCCTGCAACTCTCTTTTGGGTCAGGGCCCCCAGTTTGAGAAACACTGGTCTCCCCTGTGAAATCTGTATAGTATGGGGTAAAAGCACAAAAAAGACCAGATTTCACGGGGAAGACCAGATTCCATGGTCCGTGACGAGTCTTTCATGGCTGTGAATTTGGTAGGGCCCTATATATAAGTGCAACTAATACAGAAATAGTTAACCTAGATCTGTCTAATATGAACACAACACAACAAAAAGCTTTTTCCTAATTTAAAAGAATAAATAAGCTACTGTCTATGAAAAAGGAGCATTTGATACAAATGGTAAGCTATTTTAGCCTACTTGTTGAATTTAAACTTCTGATAGTCACACTCTGGACATGTCAGTACTTTCAGTTTCAAATGTATTATTTTAGAGAGACAAGGTGGGTTAGGTAATATCTTTACTGGGTAAAGATATGTTTAAATCTTTCCTGAACTCCCTCTTCTTGCCTTCAAACCCCCCAACTTTGCCAAATTCATAATCAGAAAGTAAACTCCCCACAGGCCAGGATCCATCCATTCAAAGTGGCACCAGACCATGCCATAACATGCAGACATATCTCACTGCTAAAATGATCAATAGATACCTCTCACAACACACCTTTCAAGATCCATGGGTCCTACACATGCCTATCACAACATGTGGCGTACCTTGTTAAGGGTGCCTGGCAGAGCCTGCCCAAATGTGGGTCACCCCTCCTCTTCCGCCCGAGGCCCTGCTCCCAGCTAAGGTGGAGTGGGCCGGGAGCTGCCTGAGGACCCTCCACCTGCTGGGAGTCAGTGGGTGAGGGGGTTGAAAGCAAACCCCGCCCCATGTCCCCACCCCACAGCCCCCCACTCCGCTCAGGGCAGGTGGAGGGTCCATGGCGCGACTCCCCACAACTGCTCACACAGCTCTTACCATAGCCGTGCTGCAGCCCCCCAGCCAGACCCGGGTCCAGGTAAAAGCCGTGCATGGCACGCAGGCAGCTGTGGGGAGCCGTGGACTCTCCTGCCCTGGATGGGGCGGTGGGGTGTAGGGCAGGGACATGGGCTGAGGAGCCCCCACCCCAGGCAGGTGGAGGGTCCACAGCACCCCACAGCTGCCCGGGCTCCCTGCCTGGGCTCCAGGAGCCAGCCTGGCTGGGTGGGGGGGTTCGGGAGGATGAAGAGGGGCAGGGGAGGGGCCATGCCCCTTGAGCCCCCCATATTCCCACACTCCAGTACCGCATCCAAAGTACTAAATTCCTCAGTAACAACTATGTGGGTGAAATGAAACAATCAATCACTATGCTCTCGAATTAACTCACAGAAAAATTATAAAAGACAAAAACACCATACCACCAGTAGCAAACCACTTTGCAAACAATGACCACTCGATATCTGACCTCTCAGTCCTCATGGTGAAAGAAAACTGACACACCACCAGTAACACTAATAACAATTTATAACCCACTAACCAACCTTTGTCCTATGATTGCAGAGGTGTTAGTTGAGCACTTCACCTTGAAATGTCTCTTAGCCCTGGTCTACACTAGGACTTTAGGTCGAATTTAGCAGCATTAAATCGATGTAAACCTGCACCCATCCACATGATGAAGCCCTTTATTTCGACTTAAAGGGCTCTTAAAATCGATTTCCTTACTCCACCCCTGACAAGGGGATTAGCGCTTAAATCGGCCTTGCCGGCTCAAATTTGGGGTACTGTGGACACAATTCGACGGTATTGGCCTCCGGGAGCTATCCTAGAGTGCTCCATTGTGACCGCTCTGGACAGCACTCTCAACTCAGATGCACTGGCCAGGTAGACAGGAAAAGAACCGCAAACTTTTGAATCTCATTTCCTGTTTGGCCAGCGTGGCAAGCTGCAGGTGACCATGCAGAGCTCATCAGCAGAGGTGACCATGATGGAGTCCCAGAATCGCAAAAGAGCTCCAGCATGGACCAAACGGGAGGTACGGGATCTGATAGCTGTTTGGGGAGAGGAATCCGTGCTATCAGAACTCCGTTCCAGTTTTCGAAATGCCAAAACCTTTGTCAAAATCTCCCAGGGCATGAAGGACAGAGGCCATAACAGGGACCCGAAGCAGTGCCGCGTGAAACTGAAGGAGCTGAGGCAAGCCTACCAGAAAACCAGAGAGGTGAACGGCCGCTCCGGGTCAGAGCCCCAAACATGCCGCTTCTATGATGAGCTGCATGCCATTTAAGGGGGTTCAGCCACCACTACCCCAGCCGTGTTGTTTGACTCCTTCAATGGAGATGGAGGCAACATGGAAGCAGGTTTTGGGGACGAAGAAGATGATGAGGAGGAGGAGGTTGTAGACAGCTCACAGCAAGCAAGCGGAGAAACCGGTTTTCCCGACAGCCAGGAACTGTTTCTCACCCTGGACCTGGAGCCAGTACCCCGCGAACCCACCCAAGGCTGCCTCCTGGACCCAGCAGGCGGAGAAGGGACCTCTGGTGAGTGTACCTTTTAAAATACTATACATGGTTTAAAAGCAAGCATGTGAAAGGATTACTTTGCCCTGGCATTCGCGGTTCTCCTGGATGTACTCCCAAAGCCTTTGCAAAAGGTTTCTGGGGAGGGCAACCTTATTGCATCCTTCATGGTAGGACACTTTACCACTCCAGGCCAGTAACACGTACTCGGGAATCATTGTAGAACAAAACATTGCAGTGTATGTTTGCTGGCATTCAAACAACATCCGTTTTTTATCTCTGTGTGTTATCCTCAGGAGAGTGAGATATAATTCATGGTCACCTGATTGAAATAGGATGCTTTTCTTCAGGGGACACTCAGAGGAGCCCATTCCTGCTGGGCTGTTTGCCTGTGGCTAAACAGAAATGTTCCCCGCTGTTAGCCACGGGGAGGTGGGAGGGTAGAGGGGGTAGCCACGCGGTGGGGGGAGGCAAAATGCAACCTTGTAACGAAAGCACATGTGCTATGTATGTAATGTTAACAGCAAGGTTTACCTTGAAAGAGTGTAGCCACTGTTTTATAAAATGTGTCTTTTTAAATACCGCTGTCCCTTTTTTTTTCTCCACCAGCTGCATGTGTTTCAATGATCACAGGATCTTCTCCTTCCCAGAGGCTAGTGAAGCTTAGAAAGAAAAAAAAACGCACTCGTGATGAAATGTTGTCCGAGCTCATGCTGTCCTCCCACACTGAGAGAGCACAGACGAATGCATGGAGGCAAATAATGTCAGAGTGCAGGAAAGCACAAAATGACCGGGAGGAGAGGTGGCGGGCTGAAGAGAGTAAGTGGCGGGCTGAAGAGAGTAAGTGGCGGGCTGAAGAGAGGGCTGAAGCTCAAATGTGGCGGCAGCGTGATGAGAGGAGGCAGGATTCAATGCTGAGGCTGTTGGAGGACCAAACCGGTATGCTCCAGTGTATCGTTGAGCTGCAGCAAAGGCAGCTGGAGCACAGACTGCCACTGCAGCCCCTCCGTAACCAACCGCCCTCCTCCCCAAGTTCCATAGCCTCCACACCCAGACGCCCAAGAACGCGGTGGGGGGGGCCTCCGACCAATCAGCCACTCCACCACAGAGGATTGCCCAAAAAAAAGAAGGCTGTCATTCAATAAATTTTAAAGTTGTAAACTTTTAAAGAGCTGTGCTTAAAGTGCTGTGTGGCATTTTCCTTCCCTCCTCCACCACCCCTCCTGGGCTACCTTGGTAGTCATCCCCCTATTTGTGTGATGAATGAATAAAGAATGCATGAATGTGAAGCAACAATGACTTTATTGCCTCTGCAAGCGGTGATTGAAGGGAGGAGGGGCGGGTGGTTAGCTTACAGGGAAGTAGAGTGAACCAAGGGGCGGGGGGTTTCATCAAGGAGAAACAAACAGAACTTTCACTTTCGTAGCCTGGCCAGTCATGAAACTGGTTTTCAAAGCTTCTGTGATGCGTACCGCGCCCTCCTGTGCTCTTCTAACCGCCCTGGTGTCTGGCTGTGCAAAACCAGCAGCCAGGCAATTTGCCTCAACCTCCTACCCCGCCATAAACGTCTCCCCCTTACTCTCACAGATATTATGGAGCGCACAGCAAGCAGTAATAACAGTGGGAATATTGGTTTTGCTGAGGTCTAACTGAGTCAGTAAACTGCGCCAGCACGCCTTTAAACGTCCAAATGCACATTCTACCACCATTCTGCACTTGCTCAGCCTGTAGTTGAACAGCTCCTGACTACTGTCCAGGCTGCCTGTGTACGGCTTCATGAGCCATGGCATTAAGGGGTAGGCTGGGTCCTCAAGGATACATATAGGCATTTCAGCATCCCCAACAGTTATTTTCTGGTCTGGGAATAAAGTCCCTTCCTGCAGCTTTTGAAACAGACCAGAGTTCCTGAAGATGCGAGCGTCATGTATCTTTCCCGGCCATCCCATGTTGATGTTGGTGAAACGTCCCTTGTGATCCACCAGACCTTGCAGCACTATTGAAAAGTACCCCTTGCGGTTTATGTATTCGGCGGCTTGGTGCTCCGGTGCCAAGATAGGGATATGGGTTCCGTCTATGGCCCCACCACAGTTAGGGAATCCCATTGCAGCAAAGCCATCCACTATGACCTGCACATTTCCCAGGGTCACTACCCTTGATATCAGCAGATCTTTGATTGCGTGGGCTACTTGCATCACAGCAGCCCCCACAGTAGATTTGCCCACTCCAAATTGATTCCCTACTGACCGGTAGCTGTCTGGCGTTGCAAGCTTCCACAGTGCTATCGCCACTCGCATCTCAACTGTGAGGGCTGCTCTCATCTTGGTATTCATGCGCCTCAGGGCAGGGGAAAGCAAGTCACAAACTTCCATGAAAGTGCCCTTACGCATGCGAAAGTTTCGCAGCCACTGGGAATCGTCCCAGACCTGCAACACTATGCGGTCCCACCAGTCTGTGCTTGTTTCCCGAGCCCAGAATCGGCGGTCCACAGCATGAACCTGCCCCATTAGCACCATGATGCATGCATTAGCAGGGCCCATGCTTTCAGAGAAATCTGTGTCCATGTCCTGATCACTCATGTGACCGCGCTGACGTCGCCTCCTCACCCGGTAACGCTTTGCCCGGTTCTGGTGCTGCATATACTGCTGGATAATGCGTGTGGTGTTTAATGTGCTCCTAATTGCCAAAGTGAGCTGAGCGGCCTCCATGCTTGCCTTGGTATGGCGTCCGCACAGAAAAAAGGCGCGGAACGATTGTCTGCCGTTGCTCTGACGGAGGGAGGGGCGACTGACGACATGGCTTACAGGGTTGGCTTCAGGGAGCTAAAATCAACAAAGGGGGTGTCTTTACATCAAGGAGTATTTCAGGCAGGACTTCACGGAGGGTTCCAATAAGAAATGGTGCACCTAAGTTATTGTTCTTATTGGAACGAGGAGGTTAGCCTGGCTTCTGATTGATACATGGCTAGATTTACCTTGCTGCACCTTCTCTGTGAGTGACTGCAGTGTGACCCAGAGGAATGAGTCCCCTAGACAGGGGAGGAGGCAAATGAGTACAAAACAAATCTGGTCTCTTTGTTGTTTTGATCCACTCCATCTATCTTTTACATCTTTGGCTGGCAGCAGATGGTGCAGAAGGACTGCATGCCATCCACATCTCATGGCTGCTCAGCAGAAGATGGTACAGTACGACTGGTAGCCATTCTCATCTCTTGCCTGCCTGGCAGAAGATGGTACAATACGACTGCTTGCCATCCTCATCTCTTGCCTGCCCGGCAGAAGATGGTACAATACGACTGCTTGCCATCCTCATCTCTTGCCTGCCCGGCAGAAGATGGTACAGTACGACTGCTAGCAATCCGTATCGCCTGCCTGCTCACCATAAGACGGTTCAATAGGACTGACTGCAGGACTAAAGAGAATGACCTGGTCAAGTCACTCCAAATTTAGCCCCTGCGCCCATGTCTGTCCAGGCGCTCCCAGCCGACGTGGCCAGGAGCACCTCGGACACGACAAGGACAGCTACCAGTCATACTACACTGTCTGCTGCCAGAAGGCAATGGGTTGCTGCTACTGTGTAGCAAAGCCGTACCACGTGTGCCAGCACCCAGGAGACATAGGGTGACGGTTACCTGAGTGGGCTCCATGCTTGCCGTGGTATGGCGTCTGCACAGGTAACTCAGGAAAAAAGGCGCGAAACGATTGTCTGCCCTTGCTTTCACGGAGGGAGGGAGGGAACGGGGGCCTGACGATATGTACCCAGAACCACCCGCGACGATGTTCTAGCCCCATCAGGCATTGGGATCTCAACCCAGAAATCCAATGGGCAGCGAAGACTGCGGGAACTGTGGGATAGCTATCCACAGGGCAATGCTCCGGAAGTCGACTCTAGCCTCGGTACTGTGGAAGCACTCCGCCGAGTTAATGCACTTAGAGCATTTTCTGTGGGGACACACACACTCGAATATATAAAACCGATTTCTAAAAAACCAACTTCTATAAATTCGACCTTATTCCGTAGTGTAGACATACCCTTACAATGTATGATAACTCCTTACCAAACAAGTGTCCCACCTTGTATTTAGTTGTGACAGTCTGAAGAAGAGCTTTGTGTAAGCTTGACTCTTTCACCAACTGAAGTTTGTCCAATAAGAGATTTAATAATTTTACTAAGAAGATGTTGAAGTAAAAAGAAAACGGTACAGAGTTTAAGCATAGAAGTTTCTGGTTATCAGGGAATAAGGTAAAGATTATCAAGGGGTGAGAAATTCGGTTTAGGAATGGGTGGCGTACAGAATACAATATCCCTGATTGGGGGTAAAAGGTTAATGTGTCAAAGTACAGACATTGAGATATGGGGGTATGTCCTTCACATAATGGCTATGTTCAGGTGTGGAGTATAATGAGTGGATGTGGGGAGGGATAGCTCAGTGGTTTGAGCATTAGCCTGCTAAACCCAGGGTTGTGAGTTCAATCCTTGAAGGGACCATTTAAGGGATCTGGGGCAACTATGGGGGATTAGTCCTGCTTTGAACAGGGGGTTGGACTAGATGACCTCCTGAGGTCCCTTCCAACCCTGATATTCTATGAGGATGGATTTACCCTCATTTGGGGAGATTTAATGTTCATGGTTCCAGTTCATATGGTCCAGTGGAAAAAGTCTCTCAGTCCCTTTCCCATAGTTGATGCCATTACATCACCCACTTTGTCTCTCAGATCCTGGGACCCATACAGCTACCACTATTGTTTTAGTAATTTTAATTAAAAATACATTTCTATTGCACTTAATTCTACATATTATATAGATACATCTTAAAGAGCACTCAAACATTAACAAAATTTTTATTTTACCAGATTCTAACTGAGATAAGTTACCTACCACACACAGCAGATTTTTTTTAAAAAAAAAACCTTTTCCTTTTTTTTAAACAACATAAAAGAACTAACCACTCAGTCTGTGTTCTCTCCCTCCCAGCTTCCCAAAAGGAAGAAGGAACGGTCATCAATAACAGACAGCAGCTGCATTAAAGCAACACTGTCTGCTCGCTTCACGCTCAGAAGAGAACACTTTAACTCCTCCTCATGGTTAGCGAGGTCGGACACTTTCGGCTACACTTCTCTAGTTACAAACTATAGAAATGATCCCTGAAAGTATAGTCTTAACAAAACGCTCCTCGGCTACACACCCAGGCGAATAAGCACAAGCTTTCTTCTCATGGTGAATGTTTTCATACAACAGCTTTCACCCTTAGCAAACTACAGGACAAAACTCTGAAACCAAGTGCCCCTTTCATTAAAGCACAATTCAGACAGCTTTAGAACGCTGAACATTAGAAGATTTTTATGTCGCTATTTACAGAAACACGTCTCCTGATTAGCATGTGGAGCTCCTAGCAACCAATCAAACCCTCTTGCTTTTACTTCCTGAAACTGCGATACTTCTCACAGGCTCCTCTGTACCACATGACAGCTTGTCAGGCACAGATAATGCGAACAGTACCGCCCTTTCTAGCATGCTCTACATCTGTTTCTCTCTGGCTTGCTCTCAAATTCATCTGCACTAACAGCCTTTATATGGTTCCATGTTACCAGTACCGGGTTTACCATGGCGCCGGGCCCAGAGTAAGAAGGGCCCCGGCCAGCCCAATCCCCCAGCCGGCTGAGCCGGCCAGGAAAGCTGCCCCCGCCCCTGCTCCATCCCAGCCCCGCCCCCACGCTGTCCCTTCCCCCCAAAACCTCCTCCCCTGAGCTGTGCGTCCTGGAGGACTGCAGCAGGGGTTGGGCCCGCCCCCACTCACCAGGCAGCAGGAAATGTAGCAACTTGGTCCCAACCCGCTCCGCCGGCTCCCAGCCACGCCGCTGGTGAGTGCGGGGGGGCAGTTCTCCCCTCCCCCAAAGTCCGGGAGCCAGGGAAGCAGAGCGGAGCGGGCTAGGGCGGGATCTCTCCACTTCCTGCCACCCCATGAGAGCGGTGTCGGGGTCGGGCTTGCCCTGCAATCACCGGCGGCAGGAAGTGGAGCGACCCGGCCTGAACCCGCTCCACTCCACCGGCTCGTGTTGGGGGGGCAGTTTCCCCCCTGTCCCCGAAGCCTGGGGAGGAGATGGAGGGGTGTGGAAGGGGCATGGGATGGGGAAGCGAAGGGAGATCGGGAACCGGGGCCGGGAGGGACACGGGGGCTGGGGGAAAGAGGCAGTGGGGAGGAAAGGGGTGGGATGAGGAGGAGCTGGAGTGGTGGGGAAGGGACATGGGATGGGGAAAGCTGGAGCCCAGCATGCGGCATCCCTTTGGCAGAAGCTGGGGCTCCCCTGTTAAGCAGGCCCATCGAACTGTCACCCTGACAAGCCCCACCTCCCCTGCATCTGTACCACCCTGATGAGCCCCCCCAGACACCCTCCCCACAGAGCCCCAACCACCTGCACCTGGACCCCCACCCAAATGAACCCCACCTCCCCTGCTCCTAGACCCCCCTGCTGAGCCCCAAACACCTTCACCTGGATCCCCTGCAGAGTCTCACTGCCCCTGCACCTGGAACCCCCCAATGAGCTTCTGTGCATCCAGATCTCCCACTGAGCCACGTGCACGCAGACTGCCCCACAGAGAACTCTCTTATCCCCACCTGGATCCCCCCACACTAAGTCCTTCTGCACTTGGATCCTGCTGCTGGGCTGAGCCTGCTCACCCACACCTGGTGTGCCTGGCACAGGGGAGCAGGGCCCCAGGGTGTTTCTGTGGCAGGCCTGGCCCTTGCACTGTGGCAGGGTCAGGTGCAGCCTCACTGCCGAGTTCCTATCTTGGGGTGGCGTGGTGGGAGGCTGCAGGGTAATCTCCCACCTCCATGCAACCAGTGGCCTGTACTCCCCACTGCCATGTTGGAGCCTCCACCTTTATTTATTGATAAATAAAATTTGCAGAATTTTAAAATATTGTGCACAGAATTTTTAATTTTTTGGTGCAGAATCCCCTCAGGAATATGGGGTGCTGTGCAGCTGTGATCGTGGGTCTGTGTGGAAGGTGGTGGGCAGTGGCGAGGTCTATGGGCGGGGGGCGCTGCGTGAGCAGTGTGGTGTGCAGGGTGCTGTGCAGTTGTGGTGGGAGGCCAGTGGGGGAGGTCTCTGGGATGAGTGGCAGCTGGGCATAGAGATCTGTGGTGGAGGTCTCTGGGTGAGGGGGCGCTGGGCATAAGGGTGGGGTACTGGACGGGGGGCAGTGTGGTGCGGGCCCGCCCTCAAAGGGAAGGGGCATGCTGGCAGCACCGGGGTGGGAAGGCCAGTGTGTGTCTGGCAGCTGCAGGTTTGTAAACGGTGCCCTCCTGCTGGGCTGCGCAGAGCGGGGCTGCTCCCATCACGCTGTGCAGCATTGCCCCCAGCCCGCCTTTCACTCTGGAGACTGACTATCTCACCCCCCTGCACCTTCCCCATGGGAGCCCACAAGTATATTTGGCGCTGGGCCCCACAAAAAGTTAATCCACCCCTGCACGTTACCGGTAGTACTGCACTAAATCAGTGGCTCTCAACCTTTACAGACAACTGTACCCCTTTCAGGAGTCTGATTTCTCTTGCAAACCCCCAAGTTTCACCTCACTTAAAAACCTAGTTGCTTACAAAATAAAACATAGTACAAAAGTGTCACAACTCAGCACAAATAATAAAAATATAGCCGTAGGGATATATTACTGACCACCTGACCAGAATGGTGATGATAACTGCAAAATGCTCAGGTAGATTAGAGAGGCTACTAAAATTAAAAACTCAATAATAATGGGGGTTTTCAACTATCCACATATTGACTGGATAGAAATCACCTCAGGACAGAATGCAAAGATAAAGTTTCTTGATACCTTAAATGACTGCTTCTTGGAGCAGCTAGTCCTGGAACCCACAAGGGGAGAGGCAATTCTTGATTTAATCCTAAATGGAACACAGGATCAGGTCCAAGAGGTGAATATAGCTGGACCGTTTGGTAATAGTGACCATAATATAATTAAATTTAACATCCCTGTAACGGGGAAAACACCACAGCGGCCCAATACTGTACCATTTAATTTCAGAAAGGGTAACTACACAAAATCCTTTCATGGATTGAGAACTGGTTAAAAGACAGGGAACAAAGGGTAGGAAAAAATGGTAAATTTTCAGAATGAAGAGGGGTAACTAGTGGTGTTCCCCAAGGGTCACTCGTAGGACCAATCCTATTCAACTTATTCATAAATGATCTGGAGAAAGGGGTAAACAGTGAGGTAGCAAAGTTTGCAGACAATACTAAACCGCTCAAGATAGTTAAGACCAAAGCAGACTGTGAAGAACTTCAAAAAGATCTTACCAAACTAAGTGATTGGGCAACAAAATGGCAAATGAAATTTAATGTGGATAAATGTAAAGTAAACATGTCTCATATGAGGAGAGGGAGGGAGTGAAGAAGAACTTCCTTTTATTTGTTTTAAACCTGCTACCCATTAATTTCATTTGGTGGCCCCTAGTTCTCATATTATGGGAACAAGTACATAACTTTTCCTTATTCACTTTCTCCACACCACTCATGATTTTATATACCTCTATCCTATCCCCCCTTTGTCTCCTCTTTTCCAAGCTGAAAAGTCCTAGCCTCTTTACTCTCTCCTCATATGGGACTCGTTCCAAACCCCTAATCATTTTAGTTGCCCTTTTCTGAACCTTTTCTAATGCCAGTACATCTTTTTTGAGATGAGGAGACCACATCTGTACGCAGTATTCAAGATGTGGGCATACCATGAATTTATATAAGGGCAGAAGATATTCTTTTCCATCTTATTCTCTATCCCTTTTTAAATGATTCCTAACATCCCGTTTGCTTTTTTTGACTGCCCCTGCAGACTGCATAGATATCTTCAGAGAACTATCCACAATGACTCCAAGATCTTTCTCCTGATTAGTTGTAGCTAAATTAGCCCCCATCGTATTGTATGTATAGTTGAGGTTATTTTTTCCAATGTGCATTACTTTACATTTATCCACATTACATTTTTTTAAATGAATTCTTTGCATCGGTCTTCACAGTTGAGAATGTGAGGGAGATTCCCAAACCTGAGCCATTCTTTTTAGGTGACAAATCCGAGGAACTGTCCCAGATTGAGGTGTCATTAGAGGACGTTTTGGAACAAATTGATAAACTAAACAGTAATAAGTCACCAGGACCAGATGGTATTCACCCAAGAGTTCTGAAGGAACTCAAATGTGAAATTGCAGGACTACTAACTGTAGTCTGTAACTTAGCATTTAAATCAGCTTCTGTACCAAATGACTGGAGGATAGCTAAGGTGACACCAATTTTTAAAAAGGGCTCCAGAGGTGACCCCGGCAATTACAGGCCGGTAAGCCTGACTTCAGTACCGGGCAAACTGGTTGAAAAGAACAAAACCGTCAGACACAGATGAATGTAATTTGTTGGAGAATAGTCAACATGGTTTTTGATAAGGGAAATCATGCCTCACCAATCTACTAGAATTCTTTGAGGGGGTCAACAAGCCTGTGGACAAGGAGGATCCAGTGAATATAGTGTATTCAGATTTTCAGAAAGCCTTTGACAAGGTCCCTCACCAAAGGCTATTAAGCAAAGCAAGCAATCATGGGATAAGAGGGAACATCCTCGCACGGATTGGTAACTGGTTAAAAGATAGGAAACAAAGGGTAGGAATAAATGGTCAGTTTTCAGGATGGAGAAAGGTAAATAACAGTGTTCCCCAGGAGTCTGTACTGGGTCCAGTCCTATTCAACATATTCATAGATGATCTGGAAAAAGGGGTAAACAGTGAGGTGGCAAAATTTGCAGATGATACAAAACTACTCAAGATAGTTAAGTCTCAGGCAGACTGAAGAGCTACAAAAGGATGTCTCAAAACTGGGTGACTGGGCAACAAAATGGCAGATGAAATTAAATGTTGATAAATGCAAAGTAATGCATATTGGAAAACATAATCCCAACTATATGTATAAAATGATGGGGTCTAAATTAGCTGTTACCACTCAAGAAAGAGATCTTGGAGTCATTATGGATAGTTCTCTGAAAACATCCACTCAATGTGCAGTGGCAGTCAAAAAACCGAATAGAATCTTGGGAATCATTAAGAAAGGGATAGATAAGACAGAAAATATCATATTGCCTCTATATAAATCCATGGTACGCCCACATCTTGAATACTGCATGCAGATGTGGTCGCCCCATCTCAAAAAAAGATATATTGGAATTGGAAAAGGTTCAGAAAAGGGTAACAAAAAATATTAGGGGTATGGAGCGTCTGCCATATTAGGAGAGATTAATAAAACTGGGACTTTTGAGCTTGGAAAAAAGACAACTAAGGGGGGATATTTTAGAGGTCTAGAAAATCATGACTGCTGTGGAGAAAGTAAATACATGTTATTTACTCCTTCTCATAACACAAGAACTAGGGGGTCACCAAATGAAATTAATAGGCAGCAGGTTTAAAACAAACAAAAGGAAGTATTTTTTCACACAATGCACAGTCAACCTGTGGAACTCCTTGCCAGAGGATGTTGTGAAGGCCAAGACTATACCAGGGTTCAAAAAACAACTAGATAAATTCATGGAGGATAAGTCTATCAATGGCTATTAGCCAGGGTGGGCAGGGATGGTGTCCGTAGCCTCTCTTTGCCAGAAGCTGGGAATGGTCGACAGTGGATGGATCACTTGATGATTACCTGTTCTGTTTATTCCCCCTGCGGCACGTGGCATTGGCCACTGTCGGAAGACCAGATACTGGGCTAGATGGATATTTGGTATGACCCAATATGGCTGTTCTTATATTCAGTATAAACAAGTCATTGTATGAAATTTAATTTGTTACAACTTCACTAGTGCTTTTGATGTACCAACCAACTGCCAGAGCAGTAGAAATGAAAATACAGACTTGCAGGGGGAAAAAAAAAGGGGGGGGGGGGGGGGAACAGAAGAGAAGAGCAGAGAAAAAAGTAAAAAAGGAAGAGAACTTGCAGAATCAGGCCCTTACCTTTCAGTAACTACTGAATAAAAAAAACCTTCTATAATAAAATTAAGATTTAAAAATACCCTAGGCCAGCATCATAAACAATGCCATATCACAAAAACTAAAAGTTCTAAAGATCTAATTTTAAACTTGCTTTATATGAGCTAACCACTCAGTCTGTGTTCTCTCCCTCCCAGCTTCCCAAAAGGAAGAAGGAACGGTCATCAATAACAGACAGCAGCTGCATTAAAGCAACACTGTCTGCTCGCTTCACGCTCAGAAGAGAACACTTTAACTCCTCCTCATGGTTAGCGAGGTCGGACACTTTCGGCTACACTTCTCTAGTTACAAACTATAGAAATGATCCCTGAAAGTATAGTCTTAACAAAATGCTCCTCCGCTACACACCCAGGCGAATAAGCACAAGCTTTCTTCTCATGGTAAATGTTTTCATACAACAGCTTTCACCCTTAGCAAACTACAGGACAAAACTCTGAAACCAAGTGCCCCTTTCATTAAAGCACAATTCAGACAGCTTTAGAACGCTGAACATTAGAAGATTTTTATGTCGCTATTTACAGAAACACGTCTCCTGATTAGCATGTGGAGCTCCTAGCAACCAATCAAACCCTCTTGCTTTTACTTCCTGAAACTGCGATACTTCTCACAGGCTCCTCTGTACCACATGACAGCTTGTCAGGCACAGACAATGCCAACAGGTCAGCCCTTTCTAGGATACTCTGCAGCTGTTGCTCTCTCCTTTGCTCTCAAATTCAGCTGCACTGAAATTTTGTAGGGTTCCATGTTACTGGTGGTACTGCACTAAATCAGTGTCTCTCAACCTTTACAGACAACTGTACCCCTTTCAGGAGTCTGATTTCTCTTGCATACCCCCAAGTTTCACCTCACTTAAAAACTACTTGCTTACAAAATCAGACATAATAGGAAAGTGTCACAACTCAGCACGCTATTACTGAAATATTGTTTACGTTCTCATTTTTACCATGTAAAAATAAATCAACTGAAATATAAATATTGTACTTACATTTCAGTGTATAGCATAGAGAACAGTATAAACAAGTCACTGTATGAATTTTAATTTGTTACAAATTCACTAATGCTTTCTATGTAGCCTATTGTAAAACTAGGCAAGTATCTAGAAGAGATGATATACCCCCTGGAAGACCATTGCATACCCCTGGTTCAGAACAACTGCACTAAATCACCCTTACTCTTAGAACTGGTGCCACTTGAACCAAGGCATTCTGAACCATTTCAATGCTAACAGACAGAGACAACACAGCTGCACTAAGTCTGTTGTTCCTCCCTGCACAATCCCCGCTTGGAAAGAAGATATCTTCTGGGTCTCCCCCTATTTACCATTATGGGCTTCATATGCAGCTTTCTCTGTGTTATGTGAGCCACCTCCACAAAATATATATACTACCTGTATGGCCCTGAGGATGCCACATGAGCCACAGCTGTATGCTGATTGAGCCACAAGTTGAGAACCACTAGTGTATAATTTTGCAAAGTCCATTGCCACAGGGTTTTTTTCCCCATGTCTGCCGTGAGACAAGAGCACATGAAATTCACTGCAATATAAATATGAGTGAAACTACCCAAATATATTTACATAAAAACTAGATAGTCTCATTTTAAAACAAAGAAAAACACAGGCCACACAGAGCGTGGCGCAAGAGCCTCAAATGATTTATACACCCGCCCGCCATTCAGCATAAGGATTGACCTAAATGGATCATGACTATTTAAATAGAGTATCTTTCTACTACAAAGCAGAGTAAGACAAAAGATTGAGGCTGTTCCCCTTCACATGGGGGACAGGGGGAGTAGAAGGATTTAGATCCTCAAGCCCCTTCAGATTATGAAAGAAACCAAGTAAACTAATGATTTACTCAAAACCCACTCAGCAAAAAGAAAACCAAACTACCAGCACCTAAGGTTATACAAGCTTCTAAATAAAGCTATTATAGCTAAGCTTCCCCATAACTAGATTTCAGGAACACTAAAAAACCTCCTTTTATTCAGTATACAAAGCCTAACCACTCCCTCTGTGCTCTCCCCTCCCACTTCTCCAACTAGCACAGTCTACACCAGGGTTTAGGTCAGCTCAGCTACATCACTCAGGGGTGTGGATTTTTCATTTACTTCAGATAGAAAAGAGAAGAAATAAGGAAGGAAAACACCCAGGGGGTGAGGGAGATGTTGACATATGTAAATCCCTTCCCCCCATGCCCTTCATTGTCTCCTCCACCCATTCCAGGGTTCTGTGTGCTTGCTATCCACCCACAGCAGGGTCCTCCATTCTTCCCAATGGCAGGGACTCTGTGTAAGCCTCCTTTCTCCCCATTCCACACTCTACCGACTCCATGGAGAGCAAACCACACACCAGCCAACTGCCAGAGCAGTAGAAGTGAAAATAGGTGCTTTCAGAAAAAAGAGGGGAGAAGAGAAGAAAGAAAAAAGAGGAAAAGGAAGAGAACTTGCAGAATCAGGCCCCTACCTAAATTCTGAAATAGATTATAACAAAAAAGAGATATAGCAGCATAAAAAAATTTTAGAATTCTTTTAGTAATTACTGAATAAGAAATCTTTAAAACACTATTTCTCAGACTCCTTTTACTTCTGTTTCAAACCCTACCAGAAACCTTCCAAAATAAATCTTAAGATTTACTATTAAAAATACTCTAAACCAGCATCATAAACAGTGCCATATTACAAAAACTAAAAGTTTTAAACATCTAATTTTAAACTTGCTTTATAAGAGCTAACCACTCAGTCTGTGTTCTCTCCCTCCCAGCTTCCCAAAAGGAAGAAGGAACGATCATCAATAACAGACAGCAGCTGCATTAAAGCAACACTGTCTGCTCGCTTCACGCTCAGAAGAGAACACTTTAACTCCTCCTCATGGTTAGCGAGGTCGGACACTTTCGGCTACACTTCTCTAGTTACAAACTATAGAAATGATCCCTGAAAGTATAGTCTTAACAAAATGCTCCTCCGCTACACACCCAGGCGAATAAGCACAAGCTTTCTTCTCATGGTAAATGTTTTCATACAACAGCTTTCACCCTTAGCAAACTACAGGACAAAACTCTGAAACCAAGTGCCCCTTTCATTAAAGCACAATTCAGACAGCTTTAGAACGCTGAACATTAGAAGATTTTTATGTCGCTATTTACAGAAACACGTCTCCTGATTAGCATGTGGAGCTCCTAGCAACCAATCAAACCCTCTTGCTTTTACTTCCTGAAACTGCGATACTTCTCACAGGCTCCTCTGTACCACATGACAGCTTGTCAGGCACAGACAATGCCAACAGGTCAGCCCTTTCTAGGATACTCTGCAGCTGTTGCTCTCTCCTTTGCTCTCAAATTCAGCTGCACTGAAATTTTGTAGGGTTCCATGTTACTGGTGGTACTGCACTAAATCAGTGTCTCTCAACCTTTACAGACAACTGTACCCCTTTCAGGAGTCTGATTTCTCTTGCATACCCCCAAGTTTCACCTCACTTAAAAACTACTTGCTTACAAAATCAGACATAATAGGAAAGTGTCACAACTCAGCACGCTATTACTGAAATATTGTTTACGTTCTCATTTTTACCATGTAAAAATAAATCAACTGAAATATAAATATTGTACTTACATTTCAGTGTATAGCATAGAGAACAGTATAAACAAGTCACTGTATGAATTTTAATTTGTTACAAATTCACTAATGCTTTCTATGTAGCCTATTGTAAAACTAGGCAAGTATCTAGAAGAGATGATATACCCCCTGGAAGACCATTGCATACCCCTGGTTCAGAACAACTGCACTAAATCACCCTTACTCTTAGAACTGGTGCCACTTGAACCAAGGCATTCTGAACCATTTCAATGCTAACAGACAGAGACAACACAGCTGCACTAAGTCTGTTGTTCCTCCCTGCACAATCCCCGCTTGGAAAGAAGATATCTTCTGGGTCTCCCCCTATTTACCATTATGGGCTTCATATGCAGCTTTCTCTGTGTTATGTGAGCCACCTCCACAAAATATATATACTACCTGTATGGCCCTGAGGATGCCACATGAGCCACAGCTGTATGCTGATTGAGCCACAAGTTGAGAACCACTAGTGTATAATTTTGCAAAGTCCATTGCCACAGGGTTTTTTTCCCCATGTCTGCCGTGAGACAAGAGCACATGAAATTCACTGCAATATAAATATGAGTGAAACTACCCAAATATATTTACATAAAAACTAGATAGTCTCATTTTAAAACAAAGAAAAACACAGGCCACACAGAGCGTGGCGCAAGAGCCTCAAATGATTTATACACCCGCCCGCCATTCAGCATAAGGATTGACCTAAATGGATCATGACTATTTAAATAGAGTATCTTTCTACTACAAAGCAGAGTAAGACAAAAGATTGAGGCTGTTCCCCTTCACATGGGGGACAGGGGGAGTAGAAGGATTTAGATCCTCAAGCCCCTTCAGATTATGAAAGAAACCAAGTAAACTAATGATTTACTCAAAACCCACTCAGCAAAAAGAAAACCAAACTACCAGCACCTAAGGTTATACAAGCTTCTAAATAAAGCTATTATAGCTAAGCTTCCCCATAACTAGATTTCAGGAACACTAAAAAACCTCCTTTTATTCAGTATACAAAGCCTAACCACTCCCTCTGTGCTCTCCCCTCCCACTTCTCCAACTAGCACAGTCTACACCAGGGTTTAGGTCAGCTCAGCTACATCACTCAGGGGTGTGGATTTTTCATTTACTTCAGATAGAAAAGAGAAGAAATAAGGAAGGAAAACACCCAGGGGGTGAGGGAGATGTTGACATATGTAAATCCCTTCCCCCCATGCCCTTCATTGTCTCCTCCACCCATTCCAGGGTTCTGTGTGCTTGCTATCCACCCACAGCAGGGTCCTCCATTCTTCCCAATGGCAGGGACTCTGTGTAAGCCTCCTTTCTCCCCATTCCACACTCTACCGACTCCATGGAGAGCAAACCACACACCAGCCAACTGCCAGAGCAGTAGAAGTGAAAATAGGTGCTTTCAGAAAAAAGAGGGGAGAAGAGAAGAAAGAAAAAAGAGGAAAAGGAAGAGAACTTGCAGAATCAGGCCCCTACCTAAATTCTGAAATAGATTATAACAAAAAAGAGATATAGCAGCATAAAAAAATTTTAGAATTCTTTTAGTAATTACTGAATAAGAAATCTTTAAAACACTATTTCTCAGACTCCTTTTACTTCTGTTTCAAACCCTACCAGAAACCTTCCAAAATAAATCTTAAGATTTACTATTAAAAATACTCTAAACCAGCATCATAAACAGTGCCATATTACAAAAACTAAAAGTTTTAAACATCTAATTTTAAACTTGCTTTATAAGAGCTAACCACTCAGTCTGTGTTCTCTCCCTCCCAGCTTCCCAAAAGGAAGAAGGAACGATCATCAATAACAGACAGCAGCTGCATTAAAGCAACACTGTCTGCTCGCTTCACGCTCAGAAGAGAACACTTTAACTCCTCCTCATGGTTAGCGAGGTCGGACACTTTCGGCTACACTTCTCTAGTTACAAACTATAGAAATGATCCCTGAAAGTATAGTCTTAACAAAATGCTCCTCCGCTACACACCCAGGCGAATAAGCACAAGCTTTCTTCTCATGGTGAATGTTTTCATACAACAGCTTTCACCCTTAGCAAACTACAGGACAAAACTCTGAAACCAAGTGCCCCTTTCATTAAAGCACAATTCAGACAGCTTTAGAACGCTGAACATTAGAAGATTTTTATGTCGCTATTTACAGAAACACGTCTCCTGATTAGCATGTGGAGCTCCTAGCAACCAATCAAACCCTCTTGCTTTTACTTCCTGAAACTGCGATACTTCTCACAGGCTCTTCGCTACCACGTGACGTTACAGTGAACGTTTGTCTGTCAGGCAGAGCCCGACACAGACAGAGCTCTATCTACCGTGCTCTGCAGCTGTTTCTCTCGAGTTCGTCTGCCCTAAAGACTTCATGTTTCACGTTACCGGTGGGAGGCGCCGACTCTGAGGGTGCTCCAAGGCTGGAGCATCCAGGGGGAAAAAAGGTGACTAATTAGCACCCACCGGCACCCCCCCATCAACTCCTCTCCCTCCCCCCCGCGTCTCCTGCCCGCTGGCTGGCCTCGCCAATCAGTGCCTTCTGCCGCCCAGATCAGCTTCAGGAGGCGCTCGCGGGGGGTTAAGGCAAGGCGCAGCGCGCCCTGGGGAAGGCTAGAGCCGGGAGTGGGGCATTGGGGGCGGGGCCTCGGCGGACAGGGTGGGAGCACCGTACCAGCAGATTAGAAACTCGGCGCTGCTACGTCGTACTAGTGCAACCTCAAAGTGCTGCAAAGTGGAGACAGAGCGGCGGGATTTGGTTCAGTTGTTCCGCTCTGCACAATTCCTCAAGGTCGTGTACGGTGTATCCAGAAGACAGCAAGTCTCTAGTTTTGCAAGTATATCGCCACAATTTTTCCTCTTGAAACAGCAGCACACATAATTCATAGCAATATAAATGTCAATAACTGTTAGCAAACCGATCCAAATGTTCTTAAATCAAATCTAGAGAGAGCTACATCGGAGTCAAGTACTTTATATGTTTGCCTCACTGGAGAGTATTGTGTTAGAATTAATCTGTAGCGGGATCACAGGTATTTAACTGCAGTCTCTCTCAAAGCTGCTTTGGGGAGAATTTTCAAAGCCATCCAAGTGATTTGGACACTCAATACCCACTAATTTCTAAACTGGCTTTCAAAATGCCACACCACAAAAAAAAAGTGTGGGGGGGTAAACAAACGCCTCATAACAACGCACAGAAAACTAAGTATTGTATAGATTTAGAAACAAACCCAGCTATTATAAACTTCCTAAAGCATAATTTTAAAAGTAATATTTTAAAGCTTTTTCATTCATTCAGTTAATACAGACAAACCACCCAATCTGTGCTCTCTTCCTACCGCTTCTCCAGCGGGAACAAGCAACGGGCATCAGCGACAGACAGCAGCTGTATTACAGCAACCCCACCTATTCACATCGCGCTTGGAAGAAAACAATTTAAAAGTCGTCCTCCTAGCAGTCCCTTTCGATAGCACATCTCTAGCTAAGCGCGGGCCCTGTCTCCTGCAAAGACATCCTCCCTACTTGCCAATCCCCTTCTGCCCTGATTAACCTCTTAATTACTCATATTTTTAAAACAAGTGGTCATGAAAGAAAATGAATAGTACCTTTTGCAATCAGAGCCTCTTTGTCAACAGATGTCCATATTCTTCACAGAAGTGGGGGGAACACACTTTGTAGTTTGTGCAAGTCGAGTTTACTGCCCACCCCAAGGGCTCCTAGCACCCCTCAATTCCCTCCAACAAGCTCCCTATGTGCCCGGTCCCATCCCACTGTTTTTAGGGACTCCCTGAAATTCCCCCAAATTCATACCTTAGGAGAGAATCTCTGTACCCTTATTCTCCCCATACCAAGTTCCCCACATTTCCTCCCACACCCAGAGCTCTGTTCTCACCCCCATTCCCACTTCCCCATGGCAGGGGCTCTGTGTACCCTCCATTTCCCCCATGCCAGGTTCCTCCAATCTCCATACCACTACGGGTTCTGTGTACTTCCACTTATCCCTTCGCTCCATTCCAGGGCCCCCATTCTCTCCACTACTGTAGAGACTGTGTGCACCCCATTCCACTCTTCTTCCCCATTCCTCCCTCCTTCCCAAGTCAAGCTCTCCCAGTCCCCTTACCTGCCAGGGGTTTTGTAGGCCCCATTTTTCTCCTCCCTCACTTCCACCTGAGGGTCTGCACTAAGGGCTCCGAGAAAGTTGCATACCAACCAACTGGCAGAGCATTAGGAGTGGAAATAGGGGCTACTCGAAAAGGGGGAGAGGGTGGAGAAAAGAAGAAAAAGGGGAAAGGGGAGAGAATTTGCAGAATTAATATAATCCATGCGCCTTTGAAATAGAATGGGAGGGAGGACAAAAGAGAGGGACACTGCATAAAAAAGTGGAATAAGAGGTTCAAGAACTATTAGCAATTACTAAATAAAAACTGTTGTATTTTTACACTGCATTTTCTTCTCTCAGGCTATTAGAAAACTCACTGAAAAACACCCCCATCCTCCCCCACTACAGAAATAATAATATTAGTTACAATCCCTACATCCCTTATCTAAATATACACATCAAAAACAAAGCTAAACACCAACTTCACAAAAACTGTTTTTTTAATTTAGTTTATACAGACTAACCAGTCTGTGTTCTATCCATCCTGCTTCCCCAGAGAGAAGGAAAGATCATCAATAATAGAGAACAACTATACCAAAGCAAATTAAAAAAAAATTAAGATGTTTAAAAAAAGTTAATGGTACAGAGTAGAAGCATAGAAGTTACTTGTTATCAGGAAATAACATACAAGGGGTGTGAAGTTTGTTTTAGGATCGGATGGTGTAAGGAATACATAATCTGTAATATTCCTGATTGGGGGTAAAAGGCTGATAGGTCATAGAACAGATATTGAGATATGAGAGTATGTTATTCATAGAATAGCTATATTCAGGTTCACAAAGTACACTTTAATACATCCTTAAGGTTAGCAACATCCATCACCTTCAAGTACACTTATCTACTATAGAAATGACCCCGATAGTATAGTCTAAAAGCAACCTCCCACGGCTACACACCCAGCCTTAAACGCCTATTTTTTGTGGTTACAGTGTGTAATTTAATACATCAAATCTCACTATGATCACAGACAGCAAGACTGACAAACAGTATATCTCAGTGCATGTCTCATTGTGGCACTTAACAGCTGAAGAAACTTTTTAAAATGCCCTCTCTTTAGCTTCTATTACAAATCAACGTTTTCCCGAATTTCACCAATCACTTCTTCTAATTAACAGAGGAACGCCCCTTCAGGCAATCAGATATTTCTTCCATAGCTCGTACTCATAGAGGCGGGACTAACAAACTGGAACTGGCTACGTAGGAAGGACGCATTGGAACAGTTACGCACAAGAAGCACGCATTGCAAGAGCCAAAAGTGTGACATGCTTCAGAAACGATGTAGGTAGTAAGCAATCCACTCTTAAAGCAATGACGTCTGTTCCCCAGAGATCCCTGTTAGTCTCTCCTCCCATTAGGTACTGTTTTCTTAACATTGGCCCAACTGCTTACCACCCTGCACTCCAAAGTCACTGGCAATAATGGACCATATATTATCAACTTGGTTGTTTGCTTTTCGAGCCTCTCTAGCTTTGCCGTTGAGGCGTACCTACACACGTCGCTCCCCTTAGTATTAATACAGTTATGTTTCTCAAGTTCACTGAAGCCACTAAAACTGGTTATGGGGTGAATAAACTCCCTGTTTTTCCCCTGTGCATCTCTCTATTTCAATATCCGTACACTATTTGGATACGGTACGACTGTAAACATCCAGTATTAGGAACGTCAGATTTTGGATAGAAAATACAGAAGCAATGTTTTTTTTTAATAATAGCAAAATAAAGAGATGTCAAGTATTAGACCATCTGCAAAATATTTACATTCGCATATAGGGTATCACCAGGCTGCCGAAAATTACAGAGAAATAAACTAGACATGAAATGCTTTTCAGTTTGAACCAATATGCTGTAAATTTATAGGCATATACCTATATTTCCTCCTAAAATGTGACTTCCACAATTCTTCAAAATTACAGCCTCAGCATTCTAATTAACTGGTTCTATATTCAACTACATAACTTTCTATTCCACTTATCACTTTTCAGTTCATACCTGTTTTGTGGCTGCAATAAATAACTAATGCCATGTGCCATACAGCCAAATATGTACATCAATCACAAAAATGGAGTAAGCTTTTCATATGGCATCCTAATTTCCTAACACAAAGAAAGCATCATCCATTGTCAAAAATATAAAAGATCATGATATTTGCAACACTTGTCTAAATTCGGCTCTTACCTTTTTTCAGGATTTTTTTCACTTTAACATAGTTTCCTTGTTTAACATATTCGTGCAGTTGAGCTTCCAATGAATCATTTTTGATAGTACCAAGCTGGACTGGACAAGGTATGGGGAGAGGGACAGAATGAGCCATCCTGTTTCAGAGAAACAGATTAATAAATTATACTGAACCCAGGTCACAGCTAGAAAATGCAATGGTACAATCCACTTATTTTAGATTCAAATAGCTTAATAGCTATAATAATCACTACTAAGCGACTGCTTCTTCATCGCGAAATAGAGAAAGGGGGAAGGATAGAGCTCGGAAAGCTCACTCTAATGGGCTCATCTGCAGTTCAGCTGATAATAACAAACCCACATGAAAATATGGTCTACACAGAAGGTTCGAATGTACTCATTAGAGACTTTGCTTATTGGACCCCGTGGCATCATAATGGAAATAGACTGAACTGTGTGCGGGGGTAAACAATGGTAGTGAGACAGGATTTAAGAGGACCCCGCTGAAGCAATGGTCAGAGTCCATCTAAGGGAATGATCCTAGCCCTGAGAGGTGCACAGACCTACAGGATCATAGGGCTCTGGATAAGGACAGTACAGAGCGAGTAAAACAGGCTACAGTTACTGGCTGCCTTCTGCTCACAGCCAGAGCCCCCAAACGCTTCTAATCACAGGGCACTCAGCACCTTCCCTGCACCTGGTGCATCCCGTATTCAGCACTTCGTCCCCCTTTTATCCCCTACTCACCGCGGCCGCACGCAACAGACTCCCTTACACCCCACCATCCCGCGTGCCCTACCTTCACCCCCGTCCTACACCCCACCACCTCGCGCGCCCCGCACTCAGCACTCCCGCCTTCATCCCCCACCCCGCGTGACCCGCACCCTACACCCCCCCGCCCTCAGCACCCCCGCCCTACACCCCACCACCGCGCGCGCCCCGCACTCAGCACTCCCGCCTTCTTCCCCACCCCGCGTGCCCCGCACCCTACACCCCCCCACCCCGCCCTCAGCACCCCCGCCCTACACCCCACCACCCCGCACTCAGCACCCTCACCCTACATCCCCCGCACTCCCGCCCTACATCCCCTACTTCGCGTGCCCGCATTCAGCACCCCCGCCCTACACCCCCACACCCCGCGTGCCCCGCACTCAGCACCCCCACCCTATACCCCACCACCCCATGCACCCCGCACTCCCGCCCTACACCCCCACCACCCCGTGGGCCCGCACTAAGCACTCCCTCCCTCACCTTACCTGGCTTCAGGCCAGCAAACACCCGGCACGCCTCCCCCTTACCCCCGCACAACCGTTGACCGCTACAGGCCCCTCTTCGCCTCACTCCTCCATCCCGACCCCCTCTCCAATCCGCCCCCCACAATACCTCGGTCCCCACTTGGCAGCTCGTGGCCGCGGAGCCCTGGCCAACCGTCGAGGGAGGCGACCGTTACTGGCGAGGGACGGAGGCCCCCACAGGACATAGCTCCTGAAGGGTGGGAGCTCCACGAGCCCAAGGAGCTGCCGGAGGGCGGGGTGTTGGGGGGAGGTATGGAGGCTCCCCTGGGCCACAACTCCCTGGCATGTAGTGCGAAGCGGGGGCAACACGGGCTTTCACCTGAGGTTTGTCCAGACCAGGCTTCTGCGGAGATTAACCTGCCCCATGGGCAGGGGAGCGGCCGGAGGGCTCGCTACAGGCTACGCCATCCACCCAAACTCCTGCCACGTGCACACCATGCCCCCGCCTGCATTTTACACGATGCCGGGTGTATAGTAAACACACAACACACACTGCTCTGTGCACAGGACGGGGGGCCAACTGAGGAAGGGGCGCAGCAGTACATTTTTGCCACATTTCTCTGGCAGCGTCATGATTTTCAAACTGGATCTTTCATTTTTAAAATATTAAGCGGAGCCACGCGAATCAGTTTGCAGAACCACAGCCTAAGTTCCCAGCCGTCCTTCTCGCAAATATCATTATATAAATGTACCCCCCACCATGCAGCACTGCTTGCATCAGAATGCAGAGACACAAAAATAACCAAGAAATATGAGCCGCGTTCATTAATCTCAGTGGGGCTTTTAACTTTGAAGCTTATGGTAATTTACACGTCTACATTGTTGAGATTTCAGCAAGAACAATGAACTCAATTAGGGCTGTGGGTCGAGACTGGGATATTATTCTGAGCAGAGGTTTCTCACACCACTACTTTTATTTTCCATTGTGACCCCTGTTCCCTGGAGATATGGGGAGACCTCAAGTCCCCACTGTGTAATTGGCTGCTCACAATAGTCATGGCAGGATTAAACTAACATTTCTGCCTGATCAAATGGACTTCCCAGCCTGTGGGGGCAACTGTAGCATTATACTCAAACGCAACCAAATTAAAGTATCTGCTTGTCTGTAGTCTCATGTCTCAGACAAATCCTGCAATTCCTAGGCTGTCCTTGTCTCTCTCAGAAGATGAAGGAGAATGGAGAAATGGAGAAATAATTTACCTGTCAAGTCTTGTATTCTGATCACACTTCCTTGCCCTAAGGGCACAGAGATTATAAAGCAAGCTCTAAAGTCTGCTATACCAGCAAAGATTTGTCTCTCTTTCAGCTATATGTGCCCTGACTCAGAATGGAGTTTGGACTAATATTACAAATGCCAGTCTCTCACTCATAGAAGCAGCTACAAATTTTGTTGCTGATTGAAACACACATCTGAGGTGGACAAGGGTGCTGTGCCAGGGCCCAACATGTAGGTTCGAGTAGGGTAGGTGACTATAACAATACTTCCAAGCATTGTGATCCCATGAGTCCATCCACTCTAAGAATGGCTTAAAATCATGCTTTTTTCAAAATAACATGTTTGGGGTTCTTTTTGTTGATCATTGCTTATACCAGAGTTGTGGAACTTTAAAATGTAGCTCTTCACCTCACCTCTTTTCTTCACTGCTGCACATCTAGCTACAAAAGATAGATGGCAGGTTTCACAGAAGCTGCCCTGTTAGTCTGTATCCGCAAAAAGAAAAGGAGGACGTGTGGCACCTTAGAGACAAACACATTTATTTGAGCATAAGCTTTCGTTACTATTTGCATTAGAATGGTGCCCATGATTTGCTAGGTGCTGCAAAGACAGCCCTGGCTCCTAGAGATTATTATCTAAAAAGGACAGAGCAGAATACACAGGTTGTGGGGAAACGGATATGTCTCAAATGCTGGGGGCCGGAGGCAAGCAGCCCCTAAGGCTGCCCCTCTTTCAGGGGTGCCCAACCTACTCTGTGACTAAGGCCGCAGCCACCCACTGGCACCTGACCTGGGCCCCGCTATACGCACCCAGGCTGGGGCCGGTATGAGTAGGCTGAGCGCCTCATGGCCCACACCGTGCGCCCTCCCCCGGCAGTAGAGGCTCCCTGCTGCGAGGCCGGAGTCGCTAGCCGCGGGCCGAGCGCGGGAAAAGGATTTAGGGCCGCAGCTAAGACTAGACAGGGCAGCGTCAGCGGCATCCCGGGGCGGTGGGAGGGGACTGGCCGAGGCGGGAGCGGAGGCGGAGGCGGAGGCGGGGGCGGGCCGGGGCGGAGCTGAGCCGAGCCCAGGCCTAGAACTCTGGAGGCTTTGGGCGCAGCCTGGGGATCATGCAGCGGGATGTGGGCAGCTTTCCCCTAGCCCCCGGCCTCAGGGCTAAGCTCATCGGAGCCGGCTTCCAGACGGCCCAGGAGCTGCTGGAGATCGGGCCCTGCGAGCTCAGCAAAGGTACCGGACTGAGACCCATTGGGGGAGGGGTCTGGTTTCACCCCCGCCCCCCAAGGGCGCCGACCCCACGTCTCTAGCTCTAGCTCAGCGGCGGTGCTTTCTCCCTTCGCACCCCTACTGCCCCTGCTCTTCCCCAGCCCAGGCCTGCACACGCCCTGACTGCCCCTTCCCAGCAGACCCGGACCGTCTACTCACTCTGTAGCTTCTTCTAAAGTCCCATCTGCGCCCCCAACGAGCCTCTCTCTCACCCCCAGGCCGGCGTTCTCTCCCCAAGACCTCTAAATCCTTACCAGGGGTGCTGGCTGGAACAGTTTTTATGCTGAGAGCCAAATTGTAAACCCTGTATATAATGGAAATCACTTCAATCCAGGGGGTACAGCAGCACCCCCAGCACCTCTAGTGCAGGCACATTTTCGTCCTCCCCAAGACCCTTCTCTACAGACCAGGTGTCACCCTGAGCCACCCCCAAGCACCCCTCCAGCCAAGGACCTCCCCACTTCTCTCGGTCTTGGGAGCTTCCTCTCTTAGGGCCCACAGGCTGGGATTCCCCTCATTGTTCCATCCCCAGACATCACAGCCCAGGTCTATCCTAGGACTTTTCTTGGGGCTCCTTTCAATGTCCTTCCCCAATTCCCCCAGTCTGTTCTGTGATTTTGAGAATTGATATTAACAGAGCTCCACTGCCTACATGGGAAACCAGGCTAACACCTTGCTGGTAAGAATGGGGTTTTAACAATTGGCTAGTTTAATTAATTGGTTCATGTGTATAAAGCACTTCACTTCAGCAGTGTTCAAGTATTGTGGTTGGACTCCCTGAGAGGATGGTCTTATCTCATCCAGTCTTCATACAGGTCTGAAGAAGTGAAAGGAAAACATTTTCCCATGTTTAATTTTTTTTACCTATATCTCAGTAAAAAGGATCTGACTCTGACAGAGGATCCTGCTTTTGTTGAGAACTAAATGGAAACGAGACACTGAGAAAGGAGAGCTGTAACAGGTTACCCCCACACATACACATCTCAGGTTCTAAACCAGGGGTTCTCAAACTGGGGGTTGGGACCCTCAGGAAGTTGCAAGGTTATTACATGGGGGGTTGCAAGCTGTCAGCCTCCACCCCAAACCCTGCTTTGCCTCCAGCATTTATAATGGTGTTAAATATATAAAAACTTGTTTTTAATTTATTAGGGGGATCACATTCAGAGGCTTGCTATGTGAAAGGGGTCACCAGTACAAAAGTTTGAGAACCACTGTTCTAAAGCAAGTAAAGGGGTGTGAAATTGGTTACAAAGGTAAAGATCACAAGAAACTAGAATAGATCTTCCAATTCACTAAGATAAATGTATGAAATATATTATCTCAGCTTTTATCTTTTCTCTGATCAAAGTGAAATAAATATATCTTTTAGTTGATGGGCAGTTTATCAGAAATATTAATATATCTTGCATTGTTCCATTACTGTGTATAACTTCACTTGGATTTGAAATAGTCTTAGGCCCTTGAATATGCTTCTGTGTTATTTGCTGCTTATGACCACTAGGTGTCACTGTCATTTAGTTAAAACTACTTTATTACCTGTAAAAACAAAAAGAGGACTTGTGGCATCTTAGAGCATCCGATGAAGTGAGCTGTAGCTCACGAAAGCTTATGCTCAAATGAATTTGTTAGTCTCTAAGGTGCCACAAGTCCTCCTAATTTTTGCGGATACAGACTAACTCTGAAACCTGTCTTTATTACCTGTGATTCTGAACCCATTAACCAGAAGATGTATTTTTTCCAGTGAGCAGTAACTTACTACATTAGTCCCTGATGATGTGACAACAGGAAATTTGTCCTCCCAGGTCCCATCGAAATCTATGACATAGGTCACTTCTGGTCTCTCATTTGGAGGTCCCTTCTTTGGCATGCACACTCCCACCTGAACTTGAACAAACCACATTAATTGCTGTTGGAGTCACTTCCTTTGTGTTTGGTTCAGCTCCTGCAGATCTTATTAGTGGTGTCATGTTGGTATGATGAGCTTCCAGTGGAATAGAAACCAGTAGTCAGTCTCTTTTCTGGCCATGATACGAACATTTATCTTCTGAAAAAAAAATCCTGTCATCACCAAAAGAGAATGACTATTAAAGAAAGCTGGTGTTAAGTGATTGGAAGAAGAAATTTGTGGTCTGATTTTTTCAGAGGGGCTGAGTGCCTGCAGCTTCCATTGACTTCAGTGGGATTTGTGAGTCCTTGGTACTTCTAAAAATCAGGCCACTAGTTTTTAATTCCAAAGAATGAAAATAGGTAAGCATGAGTAGTCTGTTTCCATCATTAATCCAAAAATATTGATGCTTTTTGGCAGGTCTTTTTAACTGGTCTAATTGCAGAGCCTATAAATCCAGCAGAAACTGTCTTCTCTATTTATACTGGGACCTGTTGTTTGTAAAAAAATATACCGTCCCATGCTTTTATTTTTTCAGAAATTGGAATCTCTAAAGAGGAGGCACTAGAAACCTTGCAAATTGTAAGAAGAGAATGTCACAGTAATGCAACAAAGACTGCTGGTGAACCTGAAGCTGTTGGGAAGTGCACAGCACTAGAACTCTTGGAACAAGAACAATCACAGGGCTTCATAATCACCTTCTGTTCAGCGCTAGATGATATTCTGGGAGGTGGTGTGCAACTAACAAAAATCACGGAGATCTGTGGAGCACCAGGTGTTGGGAAAACCCAGTTATGGTATTTTTATATTACCTCGGTTCAACTAGGAATCTAATAATACTGAATGTAACTAGGACCAAAGTCCTTTTATTCTTGTTGTTATGGCTGCAACCCCAGATTCCATGGTGTATTACAGAAATATCTTGGTATTGGTAATATCTCCTGCTCAGTTTACCCCTCACCAGAACTAACTGTCACTTTTGAGATAAATTGGGAGTGGGGGATTGTAGACAATAACATATTATTATTTAATTATCCTTCTATCTTTAACTCTTTTTGTTTCTTCTGACAGTATGCAGCTGGCAGTAGATGTGCAGATTCCAGAATGTTTTGGGGGGCTTGCTGGAGAAGCAGTTTTCATTGATACAGAGGGAAGCTTTATGGTAGAGAGAGTGGTAGACATTGCAACTGCCTGTGTTCAGCACTGCCAGCTTATTGCTGAAACACATCAGGAAGAAGGTACATTACCAAGCTGTGTTCCTTTCAGTATGATAGGCTAACATTCTTATACTGGTGTATGTGCGAAACTAATTAAATGTAGGCAAGCTGTATTACATTTAAAAGCTTTATTTTGCATATAGAAAGCTAGGAGGACAAGTTGTCAAGGTGTCAGGTCCAGCAGCCTTGGCATATGAATATTAGGACCACATTGAGCAAAGAACTTGTTGATGATTAACAGATCTGAGGGGACACCTATATCACATGAGTTAGTACCCACACATTAAATATTGTCTGGTTAATTTTGACTAAGTGTCATTTTGATCAGCTGGCTTGATAGTTACATTACTGAACACTTTTTTTTTTTTTTTAAACTTAGTTTTCATTTTTGCAGCAGTCTTCTCTGCAGGTTTTAGTGAATAAGTGTGCATATCCTGAGACCGCTTCTGATACAATTTCCAGAAGGTGATTGTGCTGCCCACTTTCAAGCCAGATGGAAAGGAAATTTCCTTCCACTCTTAATTGTTGACCGATAACTTCCTTTTTCTGTTTTACAAATTTTCAAATGTTGTTTTTGTTGTTAGGTGCTGGAGACAGGAGTTGGAGGAATGATGAGAGTAATAATGTGTTGAGCACAGATTTTTTTTTTCTCCCCCCCCAGACTTTCAAAAATCCCTGGAGACTTTCTCCCTTGAAAGTATTCTTTCTCATATCTATTACTTCCGTTGTCATGACTACACAGAGCTGCTAGCACAGGTCTACCTCCTCCCAGACTTCCTTTCAGAGCATTCAAAGGTAAGGCTTACTGCAGACTTAGATGAAAGATGCCTTACGTATTTGGAGATGTATTGAAGACATTGAGGGTTTGTTCATTGGCATGAGAAAAGGTCTATCCATCTGAGGTTCCAAGCAGACCATGAACCTGGGAACTGAGATTTGGCTGCTGCCAAACCTCAGATGTGTAAATTTGTGCTTCTTTTTTCTCTCTCAACTCTTGCTACCAATTTCCTCTTCCTAATAACTTCCTTCCTTTTAACCTGCTTAATCTCTATCCTAATGCTACAACTCTTGAGGCACCACACCACAAATACTACATATTCTTAGTGCAACAGATGCCCTTGGAAAATGTATCTCTAGGTCATGTTTGCACTTCATCAACATGATGTAACGTTGCCAGGATGACATAGTGCCAGTTTTCTCCTCCAAGGACAGAATCCATCACCAAAAGAACCCATCAGCATCTTGGCAGCCAGAGGCTGACTCTTTTCTGTTGCTATGAGCAACTTGAGCATGCAGCTTAATTGTATAGTGGACAACTGCTGAATAGTTGCCTAGGTTCTGAGTGTAGCAGTATTGTAATGCAGATTTCCTCCACCTCCTTTCAAGATTTTTAGATTCTTCAGGGAAAATCTCTCCCCAGCAAGCTGCTCTGTGACTCCGTGTAACAGAGTACAAATGACTAGTGTTTAGGAATGTTATCCAGGATATGGGTTGTGTCTAATATTTCATTTTCCATTTTTGGATGATCTTTTTAGTTTTAGTTGTGCTCAGAGTGTACTTGCCTCTGGTATTGCCCTCTCTTTGCCAGGTACTAAAGCTGCCTTGGTGTGCTGGCCACCCAGGAGAGCGCACAGCCTCATTAGCACAGTAGCAAAGGGCTGCCATTCTGTTGTGCCATCTGTGCAGATTAGTGATGCTTGGCTTTGAATCTGATATTCTGATGGTTGGGAACTACAAGACACTCTGGTGATTCTTTCTGCAGCCTAATATGTGACCTAACAGACAGTGGCAGTGCCATTTTGTGTTAAAACTGGCCCAATCTCTCCATGCAGCCTCATAGCTAAGAGACAGTCTGGGAACTCCAGAACAGCTCCTAACTTTATTTTGTATTATGAATGACATGGATCCTTTTTTCAGATAGCTGTGGTGGGCAACAGTGTAATTTACGTCCATAGGTACTGTCTACACTAAAGAGAAGACTATGATTTATAGTCATAAAAACAACTTCAGCTTGAATGGGTTTGCCGTGGTGTGGACAGGGCAACTGTTATCAAGATTAGGTTATTGTCTATTTTGAGTGCCTTAAACCCACAGTGCTGCTAATTTTGTAACAAATGCAATAGAAATAAATCTGGTAAATTACCGTCATACCTCAGTATCTATTAATCTGATAGGCATGTAGATGGGATAATACAATTCGCCTTTCTAGTCTACTGGATTATTGTACTATTAAACTGATTTGCTCATTCCTATAAGGGCAGGAGTGAATTTTATAGCCAATATGAGGCACCAGACAGACACTTAGAATCTTGTGAAAGAGAATCTCTGGGGAAAAATGAGAGAAAGCAAGAGGGTCTTGTTTTAATTCTGATGATTTCAGCTCCACCTCCCATTTCAAATTCTTCTTTCCTGTCAGATTCCCAGTGCCATTTCCCAAAGTGACATTTGCTTCAGGCTTGTATGTTCCAGCCCTAAAGCTATTTTCCAGTGATGTGTTAAATCAATAGTGCAACAACAAGGTTTTCCCATTGTCATTTTCAAGCTTTTGCCTTGCCCAGTAATGCAAGAATTTGCAGAATCCCATGATTGTGCTGTTTTAGCAACCAGGCACTTGAACAATACAAGACTACCAGGTCTCCCTCCTATACTTGAAGCAATTTTGTCCATAACAGCTATTGCAAATGAAACTGGAATAAATCAAAATCCTCATCTGCTATGGATGGTGATGAGCCTGTAGCAGTGTTTGTTTTCTAGTTTTAGCTAATGCACGCTCCAAAAGAAACTGTTCAGCAAAGCAAACATCTACAGGGGAGACAGACACTGAACTCCATAGCGTAGTGCCTAGTATATCTGTAAATTTCTGTTAAAATCCATGTTTCCAAGCTTGATCTCTGCTTACAGCCTCAGTACCTTGATGAGTTACTTTAACAGTGAAGTTCATCCTGTTGTTTTGTGAGGGTGAAATTAAAATAATAGGAGTTCAAGTTGAGTAGGCTGAAAAGTAACAACTGATGCTTAACTTTCTCTTCTCAGTTTCCATTCTCAATCACTACTTTTGTCCAACTTTTTATCTTAGTGTGTTATTGGGCACATATAGATAGCAAATATAAGACTTTATTTTATATGAAATAGATTCTGACACACTTGAAATATTCTGTCAGATGTCATCACTAGCTTATAGGATACAAGCTTAACACCTTTTTTTTTTTTTTGCTTTCTATGTTTAGGTCCGATTGGTTATTGTGGATGGAATTGCCTTTCCTTTTCGCCATGACTTTGAGGACCTCTCCCTGCGAACGCGGCTTCTGAATGGCTTAGCACAACAGTTGATCAGCATAGCAAATGCCCATAAGTTAGCTGTGAGTTTGGGGGTGAGGTTGAGTCAAAGGAGATGCAGTTTTACAATATGCAAAGTATACAACAGGACACTACTAATGCGGTTATCTGCTGCCTGAAAACAGCAAAATAAAACTGCAGGCATGCAACTAGAGCTTGTTTGCGCCTGTTAATAGATACAGTAGCTAGATATTAACAACCACCTGTTAATAGCAATATAGCTAACCTGTGGAGGGAAGGGGCAAAGACACACAAAGCTGACCATGCCCTCTCCATCTGAGAGGACCAAAGTGGTGCTTATACCTTGTAGAGATGGAGGGGGTGCAGAAGAGGGTCTACCACCATCAGTAAGATCAAGAGGGAATGTTTTCCCATGGCAGCTGTTTTCTGTTACAGTGAAACATCACTTAAAGTGAAGTTCTTTTCACAGATGTTTAATTCTGCCCAGCTGAACTGGTCTTTTGTCACCGGTAGCTTCTCTTATTAAAAACACCTGGAAAGAGGAGAGCTAGAGCTTGTGCCTTCCTTCAGCTTCTCCCCACATGTGTGCGCACATTTAAATAAACTAGGAATCCTTAATTTGTCTTAGATTGGGCCTACTGGTTTGGAAATAACCACTGTTTTCATGAAAGGACCACATTGAGGGAGGAAAACCACTTTCTTTGCTGTGGTTTGGCTCATTGCTCTGGCATCCATGGAAACTCATAGTTTCCTGCCTGTAGATTGTTTCTGCATCATTTAGCTCAGTATGAAAGTCTGCAAATGTGCAGCCATCTAGCCAGCAGATGGCATTCAGGAGCTACAGCTAAATATAGGGGTGTTTTTTGAGACCTTGCAACACAGGGAAGCATTATTCAGGAATTAAAGCTTCCACAGTCTCAAAATGGTGCTTGTCCACACAATTTCCAGGTGACTTGATTCCTTGTCATCCAGAATGCTGTCATGCAATTGGCTTTTGTCTGTACTGCTAAAAATAAATCCTCCTCCTGTGTTTCCTTAGATAACCACAGGAAGGAAAAGAGCATAACTGCATTCTGCCAGTGTAACACATTTGTGCCTGCTGATGACAGTAAGCCACACACATGAATTATGAAGGGCTTTCCTTCATATGTACGCACCAGGGGATACATGTATTATGTGACTGTATTTTGTACAGTTTTCTCTCATATTCGCATCCAGCCCATACATTAGTTGTCTCGTGAACTTGAAAGAGAATAGCTTTAATCATATAGGTCTCTTTTCTTCACCCAAATGATACATATATATTGTTTTATTGAACAGGGAAGCAGTACAGCACAAACATCCCTTCCTAAAGAAATGATAAATCACAATGTATAGGAAGTCGTCTAATGAATTAACTAGTCAGGCAAGAATTGCACAGCAGTAATAAAACCAAACACTGAAAGACCTTGGGTTTGGGATAGGTGCTGGTTTTTTCAGTAAACTGAAATGAACATTACAATGAAGAATATCTGCAAAATTACCAAATCTAGTGTATCAAGTCAGCTGTTACCTCCTTTGCTCCTTTTTTATCTCTTTCCCCACCATTACCTCCATTCTACCAGGAATCTAATCTAGACTGTCTGTGAGCCGCCTACAAAGATTCATGCTGTAACAACACTCCCCCACTCTGTCTGTTCTCCTGCGTATTGCTTTGTATTGTACCTACTTGCGCATTTTTAGACTAGGAGCTGCAGGGATTCTGCTAATTGCTGAGCACATGCACACTTTGTACATCGCTGTGTACATTTATGGCACACTGGGTGATGTCTGCCCCTGTGCCAAAGGGCCTATGCATGTGAATAATAGAATTTGTGCTAACTACTGTTTGGATGTCTGTGTAACGTAACAGCTTGTATGATGATTGTGCATCTAGGATGACAAGAAGGTTTAGCTTTAGAGTTGCAGTCCTGAATGAGAGCAATCCCCCCTCCCTAGGAGACTGAAAATATTTTTGCAGAGTTCTACTAATCTGCTTTGGATAGTGATACCGTAAATGTTCCCAGCCTCTCTTTACTTGTGCAAAAGTCCCATTGCAGTCAGTGGGAGTCTTGCTTGAGTAATAATGGCAGCATTAGATTATTAATATAGCTTTTTTTGATGCAGACTTGGAAAATCAGTTTTTTATTTTCTTACATGACAGTTTCCCTGTATTTTTCTTTTTTTCCTTCTCTTTCCCCTGCTCCCCACTCTCTCTTTTTTTTTTTTTTTTAGGTAGTTTTGACAAATCAAATGACAACAAGGATTGGACAAAGTCAGTCAATGTTGGTACCTGCTTTAGGTAGGTGTTTAGCCAGCAAGTTGAAAATTACATTATCCTTAGAATGTTTGTTTTTCATGAACAAAAACCTGAAAATGTTGGCTGTAATTTCTGTGGCTGCAGGAAAATGCTGAGCATTGGCAGTAAAATTACCTGAACCTGTGATGGCTTACTGCTGCTGCTGGAGAGACCTGAAATACAACTAGCCATGTTGTTTTCACTACAGGCCTCAGTTGCTACTTTTAAAACAAATTATAAGATCAAATATGGCATCTGAGATCCCAGCCTAAAAAAGGATTTACTTTTTATTTGTTTACAATTTTGTTTTGAAAGCGATTTTTATAATATTTTAAGTTGCAGACTGTGAATGTTACTAGTTCGAGCCTTTTTCCCCTCTCCTTCTTTAACTCCAAGTAATGTTTTATACTAAAACCTGAAATTAGCTTTGTTAGGACTCCTGAATTTGACTGAATTGCTTCTTGAGGGGAGATAATAGAGCAGCAAATCTATACTAAATGGGTACAGTAGCTAGTTTCCAGAATCTGAAGCTAATGTCTTGAAGCGTGTCCCACAAAGACATAAGGGCTAATGGCCCCACCATGCTTTCATTTTCTTTCCCTACAATTGCCTGAGAACTTCCTATCCCCACCCCTAAATATATTCAAACACAGTGGCAAAATAAACCTTTGAAACTGTACTCATTAATAGTTTCCAAAAGTGTTTCAGATTTGGTGCACACATTGGAACCATCAGATAACCTGTCCTTCACCCTGTGTAATCATGAAAAGGGGGTGAGATTTTGTATGGGACACACTACTTTGATTTATCCTATAAGCAGAGGAAAGATACCCATACAAATCACTCTGGTCTATCCCATAAGCAGGATGATCTGTATGGGACTGTCTACTGTGCTTATAGGGCAGACTGGAACAGTTTACTGGAAGGATGGAGATTTGGCCTAATTAAGCTTTAAATTTCCTGTCTGTCTTGGTTTATGTTGTAACTTAATATTATATTTAATGTTGCAGTTAGAAGGGTAAACATTCTCTGCATACAGCTTCACCTTCTGTGAATCAAGTAATGATTCTCTTGATTATTCAAGGGGGCAGGGGGAGGCGGGAGGGAAAGATGTTCCCAATGTATTTTCAGCCCTTGAACCGTTTGGGACAGAAGTAAGATAAAATGAACAAATACAAGGCATCTCCTTGGACAACACTGGATTTTGAACTGTGCATGCAGATAAAGACCTTGCTTTCAGTATCTGACCCTTTGTCATCTTTACCTCCTGCTCTCAGCTGTAGTCATTATTTTTGGCAGCCTTTCTGCCTACAAAATGAATTAAAGCTAATAGATTTAACCTTGTTTTACAGCCAGTGTTTGGAAAACTGGTCTGTTAACTGAATCATATGGAAAATGAAGAATGTGGAAGGAGTCCATTTAGGTGATATTCCCAAGGTGTGTCAAACTCTCGTGCACAGTTTGAAATTAAGGATCTTCTGATGTGACATAGCCTCCCCATTGCAGAAGACATAAACTGTATGTCTGCCCTAAGTATGTGTGCAGCCATATAGATTTGTTAAACTAAATTGCATCTTCTGCTACAGTGAAGGTTTGTCCTCAGCTGGTGAAATATTCAGGCTAAGAGGGCTTCTGCTCAGCCACATTTCAATTTTAAGCAACTGTAGCTCAGAGGCTGAGGATTCTGAAGTGGCACAAGGCTGTGTGCAATTTGATTTGTATTTACTCTGTAGATCCACCTATTTTAAGTGTTGCAGTAGAGAATTAGGGGAGTGATTTGAAGGCCCTCTAGATCAGTCGTTCTCAACCTTTCCAGAGTACTGTACCCCTTTCAGGAGTTTGAATTGACTTGTGTACCCCAAGTTTCACTTCACTTAAAAACTACTTGCTTACTGAAAAAGTGCTTACTTTCTAATTTTTACCATATAATTATAAAATAAATTGATTGGAATATAAACATTGTACTTATATATACTTCAGTGTATTAGAGCAGTATAAACAAGTCAATGTCTGTATGAAATTTTAGTTTGTACTGACTTTGCTAGTGCTTTTTATGTAGCCTGTTGTAAAACTAGGCAAATGCCTAGATGAGTTGATGTACCCCCGGGAAGACATCTGTGTACCCCCAGGGGTAGTTGTACCCCTGGTTGAGAACCATTGTGTAGATGGTACATCTATGGCAATGGTCTCACAATGAGGCTAAAGTAAACTTGTTCCTCAAATGTTGGTTACAGCCAAAGAGTAGTGGCTTGGTAGAATCTAATCTATTTGTATCTAAGTCAGTGATTTTCAGCCCTGCTGTCTCTGGTTGTCTGTCTGTCTTCTGTCTTCCACACTGAATGTTGTTTCATTGATTAGTGGGCCCTAGAAAATCTCAAGAGTTCACAAGAGCTTTAATCCCTAAAGTATTGTTCAGTTTCCTAGTGGAAGGGAAGCCCTAAATTATGACTAAAACCCAGATGCTGCAAGATACTAGGTCAGGAGCATTCTGGGAAGGGGGCAGCTTTCTTTCCTACTGCTGAGAGCTAAGCTGGGTGTCCCTAGACATTTTTATGTGGTATACTTATCCTTTAGGTCCAATATTAATCTGCAGCCAGTTTAACTCAGAAGCATCTCATTTTGTCATTTTTTAATTAAATATGCATGGAAATGTTGTTAAAATGGAAATTGCACCCATTTGAAAAACTCCTGTTCTGACCTCCAGTTCAGAACCATGTTCAAGAAACACAACCTTAAATCTTGCTTTGGCATAGAGATGATGGAGTGGGGTCCGGCAAGGTGCCTTGAGGGCCTAGATGTATTAAGCTATTTAATTTGAGGATCTTTTTTTCAGAGTTATATTGCTTTCCCCATTCTGTGTGCAGTAATGAAGATGTGATGGGGTGGGACTGGTGATAGGTCAGAGACAGACAAATATACTAGCTCGACTCGGAAGTGATGGGGTTGCGTTGGGATGAATAGGGGATGCTTGCAGTACTTAACCAGATGACTGTTTTAAAATCCAATCCATCTTCTGACTAAGAATGTCTCCTGGAACATATAAAGAAAAACATCTGCTGGTGCTATCTGTAAATTGATTCACATTTCAGCTTGTGGTCAGATGTAAACAGAAATAATGGGATTACTTCCCTTGAAATAAGAAAAGGAGTACTTGTAGCTCACGAAAGCTTATGCTCAAATAAATTGGTTAGTCTCTAAGATGCCACAAGTCCTCCTTTTCTTTTTGCGAATACAGACTAACACGGCTGTTACTCTGAAACCTTCCCTTGAAATGGGGCAATTGCCCCAATTTCTCAAGTTTCTCAGCATTCTACTCCTTGAATAAGTCAGAAGAGGGGTCTCAGAAATGGAGAATTTAGCATAACAGCCTTAAACACTTTAACGGTCATAATATTCCCTTCTTATGATCCAAGATTTTGGGAGGAAAATAGCAAAGTTTGTGTGTTTACAAATAGAATTGAGAGCCAGATTATAGCTGCCCTGAACTTAGATGCTGCCATATAACCACTATACCTTTTTCTCTAAAGATGGGAAAGCTCCTCTTAGTCATACTTTCATGCTATCACAAGTGTCTGTCTTCTTGCTAAATGTATATAAAACCTTTTTCTGAATATAAAGATTTTGCTTCAATCTTAAAAGCACACACAAAAATCCAGGGGAGTAGATTTTATTCCTTGACCCCATAAACTGGTAAAATAATTAAGAGATCCTTATACACTTATTTCTGGGGGTATTAAGTCAGATCACTTTTTGTTTGTGTGTTTAATCATCTTTGTGGAGGAATGACTTTTTTTTATTTGCTGTTAAATTTATTGAAGCTAATGCATTGTAGGAAACAATAAAGCAGCATGTGGGATTTTTTTTTTTTTTTTGTCTCAGGGGAAAGCTGGGGACATGCTGCTACCATCCGTTTAATCTTCCACTGGGAGAACAAACAGAGGTAAGTGAAAGTACAGGCTAGTAAATTTACCAAGTGTACCTACTGCATCTTATATTTGAGAATCTATTTCAGGTTGAACTGAGTGGCCAAGTGGAATCTGAGTTTGGTAGGGCCCAAGAGTACTACAATGGTTCTAGGTCAGCCGTCAGTAGGGTGGTCACCTTTCTGACAAACTCCTACCTCCCCATGTGATCAGTATGCTGCAACGCTACACTGTGTTTTTGACAGGATGTCATGTAGCATCAAAATGTCAGTCTGGTGACATCAGCCTCAAGAGCAATTTGGAGACTGATGGATAATAAAAGACTGTACTTGGCATTTACAGCTCTCTTCATCCATAGACCTCAAAAAGCTTCACTAAATAAGATAGTGGGGTGGGAACAGTGTTCTTGCACTTCTAAGCTCTTTTGACCTCACGCATGGTATGCCATATTCTATGAAATGCATAGTGGTGGTGTTTGATGCCAGCAGGGTGGGATCTCACCAGGCTGGCGGGAGTAGAGTACCTGTATTTAGAAGAAGGAAAAAAAAAAAAAAAAACCAGGACAAACTTTGCAGGTGGGAAAACTGATGCATAAAGAAGTTTTGTGTGACTTTGGGCAAGCCAGTGTACAGCACTTAGCACAGGGGTTCTCAAACTTTATTGCACTGTGACCCCCTTCTGACAACAAAAATTACTCCATGACCCCAAGATGGGGGACTGAGGCCTGAGCCCACCTAAGCCCCACTGCCCCAGGTGAGGGGGCCAAAGCCTGGGCAGTGGGGCTTGGGCTTTGGCTTCAGCCCTGGGTGGTGGGGTTCAGGCTTTGGCCCTGGGCCCAAGCAAATCTAACGGCAGCCCTGGCGACCCTATTAAAACGGGTTTGTGACCCACTTTGGGGTCCCGACCCACAGTTTGAGAACCATTGACTTAGCACAATGGCGTTCTGGTCCATGACTAGGCATTACAGTAATAAAACTAATTAAGAATAAGATCTTCTGCCTTCCACTCCCTGGCCCCATCCATTGGACCATTCTGCCTCCCAAAGCAGGATCTCCCTACTAAGAACTGAAGCACCCCTTTCCTTTCTGAAGGTCTTCCTTTAGCTCTCCTCCTGACAGATGGTGGGAAATTGAAGGGAAACCTTCAGGGCTCAAAACAAAGAGGATGACTTCCACCACCAACCCCAGGGAGCAGTTCAACTTTATCTTTCTGTCTGCTGCAATGTGACTTCCACCGCCACCACTTCTGTTATCTGCTCACTTGACTTTGTCTTGCACATAATATCAGTGTGTAGATATAACTTTGGCAGCATGAAACCTCCCTTCTACTTCCTAATCCTCTGCAAACAATGAACAAACTAGACCAGCTGTTGGGATTTTGTTGTTGATGTTTTTTTTAAACTGTGGAGAGAGAGCTGTGAATTTTTTCCCTGCATTTGTGAGAGACATGGAGTGATTACACCAGGCCGTTTGTTTTGGAGTTAACTTGACATCCCTGATCAGCCAAAAAGCCCTTAGGAAGAGGGAAGCTGCATCAGCATGTGGACTCCTGATGGAACAAAAGTTCTTAATCATAAATACTCACTGAAAATAAAGTTTGCAGTGACATTTTGACTGTGAGGCCTGCCTCCTTCATGAATCCACTGGAACGACTGTGATATATTTAGCAGATAAAGAAAGCAGAAGGGATCAGTATGCATAGAACAACATTCTTCTTTGCCTTTATATGTGGCATGCATCTCCTTATGAGTGACCTGCAAAGCCATTACAGTTTTGAGTGCTGTTGACTATTTTAGACATGCAACAAACTGCAATAAACAAATTCTGCTGTATCTGTAAATGATCCAGATATAGCTAACAATCCATGTAGGCTTTGCTATCCTTGTTTCTGTAGCTGCTGTTGTAGAGCTCATGTTACTCCTGCCTTGTCCATTATGCTTTGGTTAAACATGATACCTGCCTCTCTTTCCACCCTGCCAGCACTGGAAATTTCAGTGCTTAATTACAGTGGGGCTTGTTGCTGTGAGAACAGAACCAGTTGACTCAGAGGCAGCTAGCAGAACTCCAACTGAGTGTCATAAAAACATGGCTTATGCTGCTTGAGATTTAGGCTATTTTGTAAAGTACAGCCTACACTTAAATATTCTGAGGAATTCCCTATATAGTTAATATGAAGTGGCATTCTTCCTTAGGCTGTAATTACGTGCTCTTTAATAGAATGGCACCTAAGGGAGAAAAAAAACCTAAAAATAATTAACAGGATTCTTGGCAGGGTATCGCAGTGTGGAAGGTGACAAATTGTTGCAAGGGAGAACTTTTTCCTTATGTTTCTCAAGGGAGGGTGTAAGCTTTGGGGAGGTATGCATTCCCAGGGCTGGTGGGACAAAATCTCTTGCTGTTTAGATATTTTCTAGTTATTTTTTGGTATTACAGTACTATATAGTGGCCCCAGCCACGACTGGGGTTCCATTGTGCCAGGCACTGTACTAATACAGTACAGAGATAGTTGCAGTAGAGAGCTTACAGTCTAAATCGACAAGAATGACAAAGAGTGGGAGGGGGAAAAGGCACAGAAGGAGTAAGTGATATGCTCCAAGTTGCGTAGGTCAGTGGTATGGCTAGGAATAGAACAAATGTCTCCTGTGTTCTAATCCAGTGTCCTAGCCTCTACATTATATGTATAAACCTGAGAAACATCTGGGATAAAACTCCTTGTTTGTTTTCCAACTTGTTGGAACATACTAGATACAGTTAAACCTGTCTTTCAGCTGTTTCTCAAAGCCAAATCTATTGCTTAATGGAGTGGAGCAGAATTGTACTCAATGTCTTTCTGAAGTGAAACATTTCCATTATTATCTCTATAGGGCCAACAGCACCTCACGTACATATAAGTAAGGAAGCAAGGTCTCCACCCTAAAGAGTTCACAGTCTAAATAGAAAATGTGCTTTGCACCCAGAATTCCCATTGAGAACAGTGGTGAAACTTTTGAAAATATAGCTGTTTTATTTAGATACCTAAATGGGAGCTGTTGAATGTGGTGCTCTTTTGAAAATCTGGTCCTAAAGGCCTAAAGCTTGCTTTATATTGCACTTTGAAACATTGCTAAATCTTTTAGCAGGGTATATTTGCTAATGCTAACAAAACCTGTTTTGTTTGACCAGGTTGGCAACATTGTACAAATCACCGAGTCAGAAGGAGTCGACTGTACCTTTCCACATTACAGTTAGTATTCATTTTGGGGTGGGGCTTCAGAGATGGGAGGAGGGGTTTATCCAAAAGGAAGCTTGCAGAAGGGGTGTATACAGCTCTGAGGGTGCAATTTGGTCCTTTAGAACATTGTGTTCAAAACAATACTGGAAGTAGCCACATTCATACAATGCTGAGTGACAAATTACATGTTGTAATAGTCACCTTTATGAAGTGCTATAAGATGTACAGACCCAAAGCACTATATAGGTACAAAGTAATAATATCTCAGTTCTGTTCAGATTAAATGAATTCCAAACTCATCTCTTCAGTTGTCATTTAGGTAGCTACATGTAATAATTGTTTGTCACAGGTGCTCATGGTAACATGTTCCCATGGCATTTCTTGCAGATTTTTAATGGTGTCCATAATATCTGAGGTTTTCATAGTGAACAGAAATCAAAGTTTTTGTTCATTTCATTTACAAACCTTGGGAGAAAAAGTCATTTAAACCATATCTTAATCTTCTAGTCATATTTCTAGGTGCCTTTTCGTGTCAGATTTATTTTGTAAAATAGACCAATTCCACTCCATCCCTCCATACGCATCCATACAATCTGAAAATGTGGCTCTCTGGCGTACACTGTTATCAAAGATTGTTTGAAATTTTAGATTATCCAGATGTTGTCCTTTAGAATTGTTGAACTTCTTCAGCATAGACTTCAAAGGATAGATAAATTGCATGAGTGATAAATTCTGTATCTATTTCTTCCGTTAAATTCAGGTTTGATGGTAGCCATCTTATGTACCTATTCTTAAATATCATCTTAGTAGTTAGACATTCAATGCTGCAAAATATGTGATCAAACATATGTGCACCAAGATACAAAAAGCTGGTCTTATAGGGCAATGTTTCTCAACCTTTTCGATACCAGGGACCAGCTTCCTTAAATTGCGCGAGCGAGATCTCAGAGATCGGTGCTGGTCCACAGACTGGTCGTTGAGAAACACTGTTATAGGCACTTCCATGCCTGTAAACAGACAGGCAAAAAGGTGAGGTCTGAGGCACTGGCTAGTAACTAGGCACTCCTGGTTCTGATCTGGACAATGACACCCCTCCAGGTTATTGGCAAGTCAGTTCACCTCTGTCCCCCACTTTTTCCACTTGTAAAATGGGGATAATACTTATCTGTCTCACAGGGGTTTTGTGGATTCATTATTTAATGCTGAACATGTAAAGCATGCTAAGTGTTATGAATTTCAGCATGAAATTTCACTTAACTTTCCCAGATTTTGTCACTTTGTAGCTTCGCAATGGGAGACTGACACACAACCTATAATTCTGAGTGGGCAATGAATGTTTAAGTTCTATGAACACAAGAGCTCCAGGTCTCCAGGACTGGTGATGACATTCCCTTTTAACTGGTTTATAAAGTTAACTATCCTTAGTGATTCTCCTGCCTGTAGAATAGAGATAAATTAAAGAATAACTCACCAGGGCCACGTTATCCCTGTCTAAAAGTACTAGAACACTTCATGAAGCTATACAAGAATGATAGCTCTTCTCTGACTGAAAAGCACGAGGCTGAAAGCCAAGTACCTTCAACACACACACAAGGTATCCAAGAACTTCATACTTTGTCATGCCACTGCTTACATAACTAGTGGAATGCTTCACCTAGGAGTCTAGTGTGTTAGATTAAATGAATTCTTGGCTACAGGTCAATCTTTGGGCTGAGGGTAAATGGCAGAGATTAGATGCAAGCAGCAGTGAAACACTAAACTGTAAGTTTCTCCATTATACAGTTTAGAAGAACAGATGAGATGCTTAAAATAGTAGATGGATGGTATAAGTTCTGCCCTTGTGGGATCTCTTATTATTTGTTCCTTTTTAATTTTTTTTTTTTTAATTTAAAAAGCCCCAGCAAACTGTATGTGATGAGACATTTAGAAATACACGAGAACTATAGAGATTGGAGTTCAGTGAAATCCTTTTCACTGGCTTTGTTTCATGGATTGAATTGGTCTTGTGCATAGGACCCACTGGGATTTTATAAAAGTCACATACTTGATAGTAATTCTACGTGATTTTTCACACTGCACCAACCGGAAATGTCAACTCTTCAGAAATGCTCTCTGCCTCTCTGCATCTCCCTGAACATTCAGGATCCGGGCAGCAATATTTCCTCCTGATTAAACCCTTTCCTTCTCCAAGGCCCTGCACTGTAGTCATGATCCTTCCATAAGAGAACAACTGTGTGAGAGTCAGCACTGACTCTTAACTATCTGGAGAGGTCAGTGTGAGATGCTTCCTGCATAGCATTGTCCTGTCTGGAGACAGGAGGATAGAGAGCCAAATCAAGGGCTCCCACTTCATAGTGTATAATATCCTTTTTCCTCACATGCATGTGTCTGAAACGTCCTTTGATAGACACACACTTAACATAACATTCACTTTCTGGATCTCTATTTGTTGTAAACTTTTTAAATCCAGAAATTCTGAACCATGAGCTAATCCTAAAGCAAATGCCATTGATGCTAAACAATTAATCCTCAATCTAAGATCTCTATTTTTTTTCCTGTGTGTGTCTTTGGTCACTTCCACATTCTGGCCCACATTTGGGCTTTGGCAGATAAGGTACATCCCATCATGCCCCATAAATCACAGTTGTTGGTCACGAGCGCTCTTGTTCCTGCAGTGATGATCAGAGCAATTTGATAAAACAGATTCAGACATGTTTTTCTTGTAGTAATGTAGTGTCTTGTTGCAATTTTCAGATTTAAAAAAAACAAACCTTTTGTCCTGGGGCTTAAAAGTTCCCGTTTTTGAGTGCAAGTGTGATTCTAGCACTGAATCCTTCAGTGCTTGTCTCACTTCTGAGGGAGTTTTGCTTGAGTAAGAACCAAAGGATTTGGCATCCAATAGGCAGTGTAAGTTAATTTACAAAGTAGCAGTGCTCCATAGCCATAGTGGAGATAGGTGACAAAAGGAAAATGATGGCCTGATTGGGGCTAGGAAAATACCTTTATAAGCTCTCTCTCCTCATTTTACTTTTACTTGGCCTGTAGATGAAAGAACTTTCTTATAATTCTGATCTTAGCCTGGATTAGGAACACTTTAAAACAACTTCTCTAAAATAAATTACATTTTTCTGACCTGATTCTGATGTTGGGTTGCACCGGTGTCACTCCATTAAGTTTGAGTTACTCCTGATTCTCATCACTGTAATTGCGATCACAGTCAGGTCCACTGTTTTTGTTGGTTTTGTTTGTATCTTACAGCCTTATGGCTTCCGGGATGTGCATCCTCCACCTCCAAGCCAGACCCCAGCAGAAGTTGAAATTAACCCTCGAAAACGGCCACGGATAGAAGGGGACAAACAGTGATACAAAGGATAAACTTCAACAAAGGTGTTACATATGAAAATGTCTGCACTATAAACATGGGTCCAACATCCAAGGGAGCCTGAGAGACTGTTTTTAACCAAAACTGCTGTGTCCCAAATTACTTTAATATTAAACTCAGAATATCCAAGTTTGCACAATGGCAGTGCCATTAAAATGTTTATTTTTATGACCTAATTTGGCTTTACTAATAAATGTTTTCTACAACCAGGGACTTCAGCTTCTTTAGTTGAAGAAGGGGGGGGGGAAGGGTGAGAGAACCTGGATTTGTGCTGGAAATGGCCCACCTGATGATCACTTTAGATAAGCTATTACCAGCAGGACAGTGGGGTGGGAGGAGGTATTTTTTCATATTCTCTGTGTGTATATATAAAGTCTGCTGCAGTTTCCACGGTATGCATCCGATGAAGTGAGCTGTAGCTCACGAAAGCTCATGCTCAAATAAATTGGTTAGTCTCTAAGGTGCCACAAGTACTCCTTTTCTTTTTGCGAATACAGACTAACACGGCTGTTACTCTGAAACCTGTCATTATAGCTGCTGTTACTTGTATGTCTGAGCACGAGAGAGAGAGACACTTGCTCCATGGAACAATGGGATCCAATTCAGTACATCAGATGACATAAGTCTTGATCATGCATTCGCTTCTGTGTGCAGCTGAAGTTCAGTAGGGCTCCGTGTAGTGGTCTGTCCATATGGAACAAGCTGTAGGATAAGGGCCTCAGTCAATGGAACTGAATCACCTGCTTAAAGATAAGAATGTGTTTAAGTGCTGTACTAAATCAGGGCTTTAGCCCTTAACTACTGTGATGTCCCTGTTGGAGACCAATCAAAGCTTTCTAACAGCTGAAGCATTTGTTACTGGCCACGGTCAGAACATACTGGAGCAGAAGGACATAGGAACTGTTGTACTGGATAAGACCCAATCTTGGTGAATGGGAAACATTTGAGGTCTAATCTACATGGCTGGATAGTCTTCAGCCTCTGGTCTACCTTTCTTCTAATAAAGGATTTAGTATGGTGATCCTAATCACTAGGGCATATTTTGTTTGTGGTCCTAATTTAATTTAGAGAAGAGAGATGGTTTTCTTAAAAGCCAGCAATGTACTAGCAACTCCAAAATCTAAACCAGAGGGAAGAATATAAATGTACCCACTGAAAATGCAGCAAAGATTTGGTCTCTCTCACAGAAAATAAACCTAGAATGACTGCATGGCAATTCAAAATATTAATCATTGCAAGAAAATGGGGGTGCTGATTACCATAATATCTGGGTGCATTATATAAGGTTTAGATACTCTCCTTGTGGTAAATATTTGCTTTTGTATGTATGACCTGACTCCCTTGAAGCACAGAATTTGCTAACATGATTACTGGGGAAACCTAGCCAGCAGCCTAAATAGGAGATTCAAGTTGTGGGAGACAGTAGCTATACTGTTTAATTTAGTAATTCATCCTAAAATTGCCTTAGCTTTGAAACAAAATTCAGTGCTGAATGTGAGTCACAAAACCTCCTTTATTTAAAATGCTGAAAAAGAGAGTGACAGTGATTTCTGGATCATTATAGTATTTAGATGTAATTTGCATAATAAAATACTGAGGGAAAAATATTCAGGTGCCATCATGAGAATCAAGTATTGTCAAAATTAAAAATCCATGAATCAGGGAGAGCTATGTCGCAGAGGAAGAAAGACGGCGGGGCTTGTGATTCAGACAAACATTGCAATGCAGGAGACACAGGCAAACAAAAGGATTCTACCGCATCTGATGTCAGCAACCAAATGCTTCATTTGGGAATAATAGCTTCCTACGTCTTGCAGTGCTAGAGAAGGGGGAGTCTGACACAGTGCGCATGCCTGCTTAGCCACATGGAAAACTGCATTGATTAAAGGTCTTGTAGCAACACTTTAAAAAGTACTGTGGATTACTACTGATGTAGATACTGATGGTTGCTACTCTGTAAGGATACTTATGAAAAAGAAAACCCTCTGTTTCAGTTAATTTACCTTATTCTATCTTAAAGTGTGCAACAATTTCTCCATCTTCAAGGGGTGTATTTAAAGCTCTCTCATATTTCATGCTAAATTCAGCTTATTACTTATTTTTATTACAAGTATTACAGTAGCACTTGGAGACCTCACCTGAGACCAGGGTTCAATTATGCTAGGCATTGTACATAGAATAGTCCTTCCTCTGAAGAGCTTACCATCTAAATAGACAAGACAGACAAAGCATGCCAGGAGAAACAGAAGCACAGAGAGGTAAAGTAACTTGCACAAGGTCATACTACAGATCAGTTGCAGAGTTGGGAATAGAATCCTAACTCCTAATGCAGTATGGTAGCCAATGGATCACATCATCCATAGCATTCTTCATCTAAAGATCTCAGTCATTTACAAATATTAATTAAGCCTTACAACTCCTAAACAATGTATTCCACCTTGTATTTAGGAGTGAAACTGAGTACATTTCCATGACTTAGAGAAGAGTTCTGTGTAAACTTGAAAGCTAGTCTCTCTCACAACTGAAGTTGGTCCAATACAAGATTATCTCACCCACCTTGTCTCGCTAAACTCCTAGGTGAGTCATGGAAGTATTATCATCCCCATTTTCAGATGGGAAAGTTGAGATGTAGAAAGATTAAAGTGTCTAAGGTCTCACAGTTTAACTAGCATAGCTGGGAATAGAACTTAAGCCTCTTGACTCCCAATCTCTTCCTCTAATCATTAAATACACTCCCTCTGATTTTACAAGTATATGTATTTGCACTAATATTTTGATATGGTTTTGTTGCCTAAATATCAAGGGAGACCTATTTGGTGTAGAAGGGTTCAGAACATTAGCTTTATGCAAGAAATTATAGCTTCTGGTGTCAATCAGATTAATTTTTTCGGAAAGTGCATATTACATAAGGATAGCTTAAAGGAATACATCTTTGTTTTCATAACTGATGGATTTTTGCATTGCTCTAGAAGGTGTCAGATGTGATAATTTAGTGGCTAACAAATCAGAACATCCCCTCAAGGCAATGTGGTCTTGTGAGTAGCTTCCGCTGTTTTGGGTTTTTGGGGGGCCTAGGGAAGGAAGGAGGCAGGTTCTTGGAGAAAACCACACTGGTGTATGACTTAAGCTGTTGTAGCTACACTAGTGAAAATGCCCAATATAAGCTAGCCCTAGAGAGGATTTAATGGCTGAGATAAAACTAGACTTAGTGGGCCTGATTCAATACGCATCTGCATCAGAAACTCTGCTGGAGTCCATTGAGTTATTCCAGATATACATGTGTAAGTAAGAAAAATTTGCCCAGTGTCTCTCCCATGAACTCTCTGTTTATGGCAAGGTGTTTTCTCGTGAGTGTGGCTGGAATCCTTTGTTGCACTTTGTATATTACTTCAAAGCAGCAGTGTGCTTTAAAAAAAGTGGCATGGGAGAATTTTATGATCGCACAAATTAAGATCCTAAGTAGCCAAGTTTGCAGCATTGAATAAAACAAACATCAGCTTGTTTGGTTTGTTGCTTGAATGCTAGTCATCTCTCATGCAGGAACTGTAAAGGTGGGGCTGAGTTTACTATTATTCAGTTTGGCCCTGCCACATTAAACTTGCCTATGGGGTGAGGAGCTAGTGTGTTACCACAACAAAATTCCAGTCTCTACCACAGGGTTTGGCAATAAGAAAATGGTGTCTGTGATGTGCCTCATCTAGCAGCAGAATGCTGCTTTGAAATTCTTTACTCTAAGAAGAGAAAATTAACAATTTATTTCCTCCTGACTCTCCATGTTCTCTGCTTTGAAAACCATTTTCTTCATTAAGAAGCACTGAGAAACCAATTAACTTACAAGAAGAATAAACTTAAAATGCATGGGGGTGGAATAGTTTTGACTATAAGTGTGGATGTGGAGTCAGGGTTCAAGTTATGAGACCAAAATGTGCCTCCATTTAAGTCAATGGCAAAACTCCTATTGGGGCTCATCCTGTCCCTCCTGAGGTCAAAATTTGAAATACAGTGCCCCAGGGCAGTTGGGGGATAGGGGGGAAGAAGAGGAATCTAAAATGTGAAACCAGCTCACTTACTGGTTAATTTAAAGTATTTTTTCCTTTGGCAGTGGATCCTGGAAGCTGGTTAGGGTTGGAAAGCTTTATAAAAAGTTTGCAGCATGCCCTGCAGGTGGTCAGATTCTGGACGCTCATTCCTCAGCTGAATCCTCTCATCCCAAAATGTCCTTTTCTCTGGCTCTCATGCTATAAGAATGTGATGCTGCTGGAAAGTGGGTTCTGCTGTGCTGACTCACCAAGTCAAGTGTCTTATTACCCCCTACAGCTATGAGGAAAGTGGGAGTGGTGCTATAAAAACTGATGAGCTAGGGTGACAGCTGACCAATCAAGACAGAGGAATCCAACAGGCAGCCAGGCCAGGGGAGAAGGTTTGAGCTGAACTTTCTCTTTTTGCAAAAAGAAAAGGAGTACTTGTGGCACTTTAGAGACTAACCAATTAGTCTCTAAGGTGCCACAAGTACTCCTTTTCCTTTTGCAAATACAGACTAACACGGCTGTTACTCTGAAACCTTTCTCTTTTTGGTGATCTCTCTGTTAACAAAGTTATCCCTAGGGAGATGTTAAAGTTTGACTCTAAACAGCATGTGGACATTTAGTGAGAGAGGTGCTGGGGGAAAAAAAAAAAATCATGTCCGATGAGATTAGTCATTTATAATCGTGGTTAGTTGACTAGTTTTTAACTTTTGTCACTATCAACACTTACAAAATTAATGTACTTTTTTAGGACTAAGTTTAGAATGGAATTGTAAAACATTTCACTGATAGATTGTCCACGGGAAAATCCTTCCCCCTTTCCTCCTAAGCTCATCTTTTTTATTTGGTATGAAATGTGTAAATAGAAATGGGAAATCACTGAGACCAAGGTTTTAGTAGACTGTTTATACTGTCAGGTTTCAGAGTAACAGCCGTGTTAATCTGTATTCGCAAAAAGAAAAGGAGTACTTGTGGCACCTTAGAGACTAACCCATTTATTTGAGCATGAGCTTTCGTGAGCTACAGCTCACTTCATCGGATGCATGCCGTGGAAACTGCAGCAGACTTTATTTATACACAGAGAATATGAAAAAATACCTCCTCCCACCCCACTGTCCTGCTGGTAATAGCTTATCTAAAGTGATCAGTGCACCTGATGATCACTTTAGATAAGCTATTACCAGCAGGACAGTGGGGTGGGAGGAGGTATTTTTTCATATTCTCTGTGTATAAATAAAGTCTGCTGCAGTTTCCACGGCATGCATCCGATGAAGTGAGCTGTAGCTCACGAAAGCTCATGCTCAAATAAATGGGTTAGTCTCTAAGGTGCCACAAGTACTCCTTTTCTTTTTGTTTATACTGTGTTCAGGATCATAATTAGGTAAAAAGACACATTAAACAGTATTATTCTGCCCTAATTTACAGTGATTATATTTATAACTTTTTATGAGGTAATGAGGGTTGGTATGATGTTTTTCCTAAGGCAATGGGGCTTAAGTGAATTTTATCCATAAATATATTCACTATTAAGCACCAAACAACAAACTTGTCTTCTGCAAGCAAGAAATATTTTTATTAACATCTGTGCTACTGTATTATAGAAATACTAGTCTACATAGTCATGTAGAAATTATACTAATAGTGATCAGTGCTAAGAGCAAGAGATGAAAATTACTGTACAAGGAGTAGAAATGTTTTATCATACTGGAAAGATTACTGTACTTTCAACAGGACAATATATTACGTCTTACCTGAGGGCACTGTTTTCCAAGCAATATTTTATAGCTGATTCTTGCCTGCCGTACATTTTATTAAGGCCCAGTTTCTATGTTCAATGAAGTCTGTGAGAGTTTTGCCATTGACTTCAATGGGAACTGGATAAGTGTAAAATTACAGAAATCACAATTTGGTTTCAACCAGTCAGAAAGCAAGGACATGTTTAAAAAATAAAGTTTTAATATAATAGTTCATATAAGAAAGAAAGGAAACTATGCAGAGGTGATGAAATGGCTCTTATTAGGTCTTGGCACTTCCCATGCAGCTTCTTTGCAGTTATGCTGTTGAAATTTTAGTTTAGTATGGTATCTCACATTAATTTTAAACCCCCCAAATCAATCAGTCACTGGAGTTTTACCAGCAAAAGTACCAAATACATTTGCTCAGTGTTTCTCAAAATAATTTTTAAAAAAATAGCTTCAAATCTTTCTGGATAAAAGAACAAGTTGGTTTTTTACATGCAAATGGTGCCTCTTATAAAATATTGCATGTCAATATGAGATTATAACAGTAAGTTACAACCTTTACACCACCACAGGCCTCATCTTACATTTGCATGGTAAAAGATTTGGAACACATTACACAGCAGGTTGTATTAATCTCTCCAACGCAGTCACTCATTTTATACATTTCTGTATTTAAAGATATGCTCCTATGTAGAGAGGTGCCCAGTGAAATTTTCAAAAGCATCTTGGCACCTCGCTCCCACAGAAGTCACTCTTGAAAATCCCACCAGGCACCTATCTGCATCTTTAGGTGTCTAAACACCTTTAACAATCTGACCCTTAACCTCTCTCTTACCTTAGGATGAAACTGGATCCTCTGCACTGGGGTGAATTTCACTCTTAGTGATTAAAATACTACTACTTTATCCCTCAAATGACAGGTGCTATAGAAAGGAAAAGTATGAAGGCAGGGCCTAGCACAGCAATGCTGTCAGTAAGCCTTGTTGTTTGCTGATAGCCCAGAGCTCTGCTCCACTCATCTCCATTTAGCAGAGGGGAGAAAACGGATACTCTTATGAGTGACTGATTAGTGAAGTGGATCAGCCTCAGAGGGAACTTACTAGATTCTAGTATACTTGTGTGTGTTGTATGATCGCAGGCCTTGACAGCATCCAGCACACACAACCCATTGTGTGGTCATGAGTGTTTCCAAGAGACTGAAACCATCCCTTTGGCACTTATCTGCAACCACACTTCAATCACAGATGATTTTCTGGCATAAACATATTTACCTTAGCTTAAAAGGAAACACCACAACACATTTGACTCTGCTACTCTGGATTTTCTTGTTCTGTTAGCAACTAGTTTCCAGGGGGAGGCCTTTTGGGGTGCTGCTTTTCATTCATTCTCCCTCCTGTGCATCCCTCTCTATTTTTTCAAATCTAAGTAGGGCTATATCTACACTTAAAATGCTACAGCGGCACAGTTGTAGCACCTCAGCATAGCCACTCGTTACAGCAATGGGAGGAGTTCTCCCATTGCCCTAGTTAATTCACCTCCCCGAGAGGCAGTACCTTGACTGACACAAGGGTTCTTCTGTTAACCTAGTGCCATCTACACTGAGGGTTGGATCATCTTAACTACATTGCTCATGTAGGCAACATAGCTGGTCAATTTAACTTTTGAGTGTAAACCTGGCCTCAGTAACAAATGGACTTTTTCTCACTTCTGCTATTCAAAAATAAGCTGAATGTTTTGCGTAATGCCTCTACAGGATGAGAAGGAATGGGAGGTTAGAAACCCCTCGTTTTGGAATGCAGCTAGGTATTTGAGCATCATCTATGGACTTGAATCCTTAAGAACAGACTTGGCCTGGGAGAAAAGGAACAAAGTTATAGACACAGATCCTTAGGAATGTGCCAATACAATACTTACTGTGGTATAAGGACAGTAGTGACTTAGATTACTGTGTCTTTAAGACCTAGAAAATTCTGGATTCAGTGTTCAGAGACTTGTCACTTGAAAAATGTTGTAGTTGTAGGTTATTGGAGACTGAACCTAAAAAATTAATTGGAGCTTGATGTTGCTTGTTAACAGAGTCCTTCTCACTGTATTAACTTGGTTCACTTTGTTGCTGCACTTGTTTGGATCCAATTACTCCTCAAACTATAATGATTTTAATTGGCTTATTGGATTTTGAGAGACATAAGAATATAGAACATTTATGTCTTATGCGTCACTCCTTTCAGAGACATTTATTATACCATAGTGGTATATTTTTGTGAAAAAGTGGAAGTCAGTTTTGAATCACTGTCTTTCATCTCATGCTTGCAAGATGCACAAATAATGCAGTACAAGGACAGTAGTATCTTTCAACAGTATATTACAGAGTGTAATGCAATATATTCTCATGATACAAATGTGTACCCAGTGCTGTTGTAAACTTAAGCTGGTCAAACCCAACAGCAGTAGTCACTTAAAACTGAGAACATTACATTCTACGTGCAAAAGTTTTGGTAATGCCTGCTTTGACAGGCTCCATTTGATCATGGACACAAAAGTTATCTTCCAAAATGCCTTCTTGTTTGTAGCAAAGACTTTTAAAAGATCATGTTAAAATAATTTGTTTTTACGCTTTTCTGTGATGACACACTATTGGAGCACATCACAATAAGTATATTGAAACACCTCCAAATATTTCTTGATGTTCCCAAGTAGATTCTACATGCCAATATACTAAAGTTTCTTTCATGGTTAAAAAGAAGCATTTCATCATGCTCTTCCATACAATTCAGGTCACCTCCCTAAGGTCTGCTCAAATCCTGCTACACTGTTCACTTGTACTTCTGCTTTTTATTCAGGAAATCAATTGGGGATTTGACCATGAGATTAGGATGTGGGTAATATTAAAAAATGTTACCTATGACATGAAATTTCATTCTTGTTTTCGTGCTTTGAACATTTGGCTGCAAATTGATAGAGAGTTAATGAGGTGTGTGGCATATTTAAGTATCAGATTATAAATGTCAGTTTTACTAACACTGTTTTCCACATAGGCCATAAAGAAAACTAATGTGTTATGTAAAGGAGGCCCTTGGGGTTAGATAGCATCTCTGCAGGAAGATATTAAAAAGAATTTTTTCTTTAATAGGTACACTTTAAAGGTAACCGAGAGAGGATAAAAGTGTGTGCCATTTATTTATTGCTTCTAGATGTTGAGTAAAGAAAGCTTGAAAAGTAGAGGGTTGATTTTTTGGGGGAGTGGGGTAGGCTGTATGTTTTTCCTTTCTGTATAGCTTTTTATATTTGCATTTCAGGTCTTGCCTACCCTGTTTTTCCTGGAAGACACTATGAACCATTGGACTCCTAGTAAGATTGTAATATAACATGTACAAAGAGTGAAACCCGAACAATTTAGAGGGGCAAGAAATTTGTAGTCAGACCATTTAAAACTTCTTGGGGTAGATTCTCTGATGAATTCTGGCCCCTTTGTGCTGCTCTGGAAGAAAAAAAAAGCAAATGGATCTGGCCTGGTGAGAATACCCCCAGCATAGGGTAGCTCTCAGCTGGTGCTTGCCTGGCACATCCAGTTCCTGAACAGTTGTCGACCCTCTCTACCTGAGCATAAGAGGTAGGAAGCTGTCAGGATAGGGTGAGGCTGGAGCGCACTGCGCTACTGCTATCCCTTCTTGGAATATAGTCCTTTGGGCACTCTGACAACTCTTACCTACTCTGGGGCTGAGACAGATCCACAACAGGCTCCCTGGTACCTTTTCTCTCTTTGCTATGCTGAGCAGAAACACAGTGGAGCAGAAATTTTTGTCCTTGTTTTTAATTTTGGTAATGTCACTTCAATACATTAGGAAAATTCTTGACAAACAGGTAGTAGAAAATATTTCTTTGTGGAAGTCTCAATACCCTTCCCTTCTTCACTCATGAGCTGAGAAAACTCCTACTCCTGTTCTCTAGTTGTCCAACAAAACTAGGAAGGACAACATGACATTCTTTATATTTCTAAAGCTAAAATAAAAACCATTTTTGGGAACAAAACCTTTCTAACCTTTCATATACCATGATGAAGTCAAAAATCACACAAGCATCTTTGATTTTCTTTTGGCAGTCACCTTTAAAACTCATCTTCTATTTGACAATATGCTGCAATCCAAAGTAGTCTGCCCCAAACTGCCTTGATTTGTGAATCCATTTGCTTCAGCTATGCTTGGGGCACAGGAACCATTCATAATACTGTTATTCAGCAGTCTGGAGTTCATCAAAGCACTCTAGAATTTAGCTCCCAGGGTTGCTGGAAACAAAACAAAAACAACATAATGTAGGAGCCAATCATGTGACCTAGATTAGTCCTATACAAGACAGAAAACTATTTGGATTCTCCTTTCGGGACAGAAGCAAGATAACAGTCAAGCTACTTTGGGTGGTAATTGCACACCCACAGTGTCTTATTGTGAATTAATGGCAGACTCTTGGCTGCCTAATGTAGTCACACTACCCACGATTACCATATGGTCTGTACTGTAGGTTAATGAGAATGGTTCTTCATCTTCCCCCCCAGAAACAAATGTCACCCTGTCTTAGATCCATAACCTCTTAATTTAATACTAGAAACAAAATAATGCTAACGTGATATGTAGTACCAAAATCTAACCAAGTATCCCAAGTACAAAGTTATATGCTATTTAATTTAAATTAGTGTCCTTTGCAATTATACATATGATGGAAAATACATGGGGACTGCCAAGGTGATTCACAGACATCTGGCAACTTTAACATAATATGAAACAGAACTGCTATTCTCAAATATTTTCATATGCTGTTAACATAGACTAAGAAATGCATTTTTTTTTTTAAGGAGTTAAGACAAAATGAAGCAAGAGTCAAAATAAATTTTTGTTTAAACCTTCCTTGGCAAGTCTTAATTGCTGTTTTGTAATGTCATATGAAGATGATCAGACAGCTTGTTGAAATATGAAGTGCTTTCTTAATAGTATTAGTGTAATGGTAATTTTTAGAATTGTGTATTTTGTATAATACCCCATGATTTACCAGTGAACTATAACCAATGATCAGTGGCTCACTTGCAGCCCATTTTTATATACTTATATTGTCTTCAGGCCTTTAAATCTTTCACTGATGTTGCAGTACTGTACACACATGGACTTAAAAAAAAAATCAACTGCAGCTGTGGACTGTCATTAGCGAAAGCAGAATTATTATTATTTGGCTCTTCAAACCTTGCCTGACAGACCTATAGAAATACATTATAAATTAGAAAGGATGTAAGTGATATATTGAAAATACTGGGGGGGGGGGGGGGAGGGGGAAGGAATGTATCAGCTACATCTATGTATAATTCATATATCACTTTAGTGATTTTTGGCTGTGAAAAATGAAAAACACATTTTGCTTTTTTACATCTGTGGTTTTCACATACAAATTTGCCACATGATTAAGCAATAAGGTTGTCAGAGATATCATAACATTAGTTTGGGCCGTGGAATAATATTCCCCAGAACAGGAGTCAGATTTACTGCAGCACCTGAAGTGAGCTGTAGCTCACGAAACCTTATGCTCAAATAAATTTGTTAGTCTCTAAGGTGCCACAAGTACTCCTTTTCTTTTTGAGATTCAATGATAATTGCTAGGGTACTGGTGCAGTAAGTTCTGCAAGCTATTGTCCTTATTATAACCAATTAAAATTTAGAATATTTTTTAATATTAGGCCTGTAATTTGTAATTCTACAAGGTACATATGATGTTAGGGATAACAGGATATTTTTAATCTCTGTGACAATTATACCTGCACATTGTGGATGTTTAGAGACCGGATAGCTCTGGTTTGCTTAGCAGCAATGAACAAAACAAATCAACATGCTTTTCATAAATGAAGGATATTTATTAGACTCCAGTAATTTATCAGCTTTCACCAACTTTTAAGAAGTTATATTCTATGTGGAGTCTGGTGGCACCTTAAAGACTAAACGATTTATTTGGGCATAAGCTTTCGTGGGTAAAAAAACCCTACTTCTTCAGATGCATGGAGTGAAAATTACAGATGCAGGCATGAATACACTAACACATGAAGAGAAGGGAGTTACCTTACAAGTGGAGAACCAGTGTTAACAAGGCCAATTCAGTCAGGGTGGATGACACTCCCTCATCAATTACTGGGAGTGGACCATGTCCACCCTGACTGAATTGGCCTTGTTAACACTGGTTCTCCACTTGTAAGGTAACTCCCTTCTCTTCATGTGTCAGTGTATTCATGCCTGCATCTGTAATTTTCACTCCATGCATCTGAAGAAGTAGGGTTTTTTACCCACAAAAGCTTATGCCCAAATAAATCGGTTAGTCTTTAAGGTGCCACCGGACTCCTCATTGTTTTTGTGGAAACAGACTAACACGCCTACCTCTGTGATATATTCTATGTGACATCTTTGACCACTGTGAATTCCCATTATCCAAACCATCTAATGTGAAAGCATAATTCATATATCACTTCAATCTTGAAAATAGTATCAGAACTACAACAATGGTCAAATCATACTTCAGAAGATGAAAACGTGATTGCCTGAAATCACTCATTCCAATGTGAGGCCTGAAATTTGGTGACTGTTTCCATAAACTTCCACGTTCCTTTATTCCACAGAAGGCTGGATCTAATTCTCATTTAAATTAATTGGTCTCTTTCCATTGACTTCAATGGGCTTTAGATCAGGTGCAGAAACTAGGCCCATAAATCAGACAACTTCTGACTCTGCAGTAGTCTGGCTCCATATGCAACAGTTGACTGATTCCAGATGAGTCATTTTCTTTTGTAATGCCTTTCCAATGGCTATTAATTTGATGTTTCCACCATGCTAATTAATTTTGACTTGAAAAACTTTGAGACTGAACATAGCAAAAAATATTGTATGCTCATGTGGATAATTACACCTTTAATTACAGAAAAATTAAAGCTGGGTTGCGCTTTGCTGTTTACAGAATTTTGTTTACTGTCTTGATCTCCTAGAAGTGAAAGACTAGTGCAGTAACCTCTAAGATACTAGAATATATGATGATGGACATATAAGAAATTCCAAAACCGATTACACAGTAGGAATTTCTCTAGTTTCTGTTGAAGTTATAATAAAGACTACTGTGATAAATTTGCTTGTCTCTGTTATGTTCACAGCACACACACAGAGAAGTTAGATTAAAAAACAAAAATACTCTTAATGGAAGGTTGCAACAGAACACTATTTTATTTCTCAGAATCATAACACACCAGGAACCCAAAAACACAGAGAGAGAAAACAGGCTGCTCCCAAGGACAGTGAGGTATGAGTCTCTCACACACACACCCACCCACCCCGCTTTAAGCTGGTTCTTTTCAGGTGTCCTACTGCTGGGCCCCCATTGCCCACACACAGCCCTGCGGCCAGGGCTAGGAAAAACCTCTGAGCACTTACCACTTCAATATACCAGCAGAGTCTGTCTCTCATCTATCTGTTTGCAGCGTTGGTGCCAGGGTGGTAGAGAGAGAGAAAGTGGGAGCTCCCCGGCCGGCCTGGCTGGCAGCATGGGCATGACTGAGCATCCACCCCTCTCTCTAGGACTCTCTCAGCGCTTGTGGGGAGCTTGTTGTCTGTCCGTCCATCCATCCATCTCTCTGCCTACTCCCCTTCCCTTTTTTTCACTGGAGAGACCAGCTTCCGCTCTTCCCTCTCTGCTCCTCTTTCGACAGCCTCGCTCTCTCTACGTCCGTGCTCTCCCATGCCCTGTCTGTCTCTCTCCCCCCCCCTCGGTGTGGCGCTTTCCCCGTCAGCTCCCTCGACGCCAGCTCCTTTTCCCGCGCGGCGCGCGAGCCTCGACTCCCCCTCCGCTGCCCACCCCGCCCCCGCAGCGTGCGCGGTCCCGCGGGGCCGGCTCAGGAGCGCGCGCGCAGGGAGGCTGGCCGGCCGGCGGGCGGGGAGCTCTCTGCGGGCTCAGTGCTGATCCGCCGGCAGGCAGCCGGGAATGCGAAGCGATGGCCGCTGGCGGCTCTGAGGAGAAGACCTACCGCCGCTTCCTGGAGCTCTTCCTGGGCGAGTTCCGAGGGCCCTTCGGGGCAGAGCCGGCCCCCTCGCCCCCCGCTGCCGGGGCAGAAGGGGAAGGGGCAGCCGCCGGGGAGACGGAGGAGAGCGACGCCGCGGACCCCCAGCCCCCCACCCCTCCGCTGCCGCCGCTGCCCCGGCCGCTCTCCGAGCACATCATCGAGGAGGAGGTGGAGGGCGAGTGCCTGGACCTCTGCCTGCAGCAGCTCTACAAGTAGTGAGTGCCGGGCCGGGGGGGCAGACCGGGCTGAGGGGGCCTGGGGGAGTTGCGGGGGGGGGCAGGGCAGACGGGACAGGGGCTGAGGGGGACCTGGGCAGACCGGGTGGGGTCTGGAAGGGGCAGCGGGACCAGGGCAGAGTGGGCATGGCGTGGAAGGGACACTTTTGAGGGTAACGAGAGTAGGAAAGGGGGGACCAGGGAGGGCAGTGAGTGGTAGAGCTCCACAGGGGAAAGGGTTGGGAACAGGCCACTTTTGGTGTTGAGATGCCTAGGACAGGTCAGCAGTGAGAGACCCATGCCGGTTTCTTCCTGCCCTGTCTCTCCCCCATATTCCTTGTGTCTCTTTCCTTCCATCATGCTGGGACAGGGAGCGAGTTGAAGCCGTGGGCATCAGTCTATAGAGCAGCTTGGGTAAGGGGATAATATCTTATGAACCTGTGCCAGAGCAGGAAGGGATTCTGCCATGGCGTCTTGTTTGAGGTTTGAAACTGAATGTTCCCAACAGAAGGTTTGTAAATGTGGAATCAGCTGCCAAGAAGTTAGTTTCTAATGCAAGGGGAAAAAAGAGGCAATGTATTTACAAACCAAGAGGCAAGCAACATCAGGAGAAATCCCCATGAGAAAGCTATTACTGATCTTGGGGCTATTTGTACTGTCAGCCAGAGAGCTAGAAAAGCCACCTACTGTATACTGTGTTCTGTGCAGGGCAGAGGCAGTTTCCAGATCTGTGCTTTGTAAAAGACTAGACCATAAAGGGAAAGCACATGGGACCTATTCTCAGTGTGAAAAAGTCGGTGGACTGAAACCTAAAGATCAGTTACCAGTGCTGTGTATTGTGTTTGACTTTGTAGGGTTGAAATAGGCATGGTTGTTAATGGTATTTCTTTCAAAAAGAATCTTTTTAAAACTGATGCTATAGGAGGAGACAAATGAACCTGTGAAAATATGCACAGCACGCTGGGGAGCTGTCTGACATTGAGCTGATAATTTTAATGAAAGGTGTTACTCCATTGCGCGCACACACAAAAGGAGAGAGAGAGAAAAGCAAGTTTTACAACTACATGATCCGCTTCTCTTAAATTCTGATCTGCCTTCCGCATTTGTGGATGACAGGGACAGCAGAATGAGGACCATAAAGGACAAAGCTCTTCCATTCACACACCTCGTAACTACCTCCCTGAGAGTCATTCCCTTCAGTACACTAGCAAATTCATAGGATGTGATAGAAAGGGTGTGAAAAGTCCTCTCTTCATTTTGGAAATATCTTTTTAAGAGCCAGACTTGTGTGTGGGGGAAAAAGGAAAATTAAATCTCAATAGGATGTGAGAAATAGGAACAGGTGATTTATTTGCCTTTTGGTAGAAATAAACACAGTTTAACAAAATTATTATGGGCCCAATTCTGTAAGCCCCTCTACACTTGAATTCCTCCATTAAGTCAGTGCTTGAAGAATTGGGCTCTATAGCACAATTTGTATGTCTCTCTTTTCAGCCTCAGCAGACAAGAGTTTTAAGCAAAAACATTCTGAAAGGATCTCTCGATCCTGGACTGGTCTTCCGCTCATTTTTCACCTTTGTGTATCTCTTTATGGGCTTCAGAATGAACTGCTTTATAGGTGTAGTTTTGTTTCTGGTGATGGCAGCGCAAAATCTCTTTCTAGCTACCTGTTTCATGAAGCAGAAGGCAGCATCTGCCTCAAAACCAAGGGAGTACAGGGACTATGTTATTGCAATAGTCCTCTGTCTGAAGAGGTTTTACTCAGTTTTAATTGTTAAACCTCCAATTTTTGCAAATGGAATTTCTGTATTAGATTATGCAACCATAACTGTAGATTTATAGCTATTGTATATTCGGCTATGTAAGACAGCATTTAAAATAAATAAAAAAGCAATTTCTCAAAGTGTTCACTCAAGCTAAATATGATTTACATTAAATATCGAGCACTAAAATGACTGAAATAGCTTTTTCTTAAGTGATGATGGCATATGAAATAAGGGCAAGTAATACTAAATGGTCTTCAGATGTAGGTGGCACATTTTTAGTTTCTTAGCAAAAAAAAACAAACCCAAAGATTCTTTTCAACAAGCACATGTATATAAAACAACAAACCAAAGTCGAATGATTTCCACTTGCAAGCTAAGGGCTGAATTCTGCAATTGCTTACGGAGATGAGTAGCTATATTCATTTGAGTAAAGTTACTCACAGGCACAAATGGTTATGATGGTCTTAAATTGAATGTGAAAATAAAAATTAAGTGATGTTTTACTGCTGTCTCACTGGCAAGGAAGTATATTTTGTCAAGGCATATTTTCTGTGACTATAACTGTATAGTAGTTAAATGACTGGTTGCATAATATGCAGTCAAGACCCACTACTGTGCAAAATTCAGCAGCTGTTTTTCAGTTATTTCAAGCATCCTACTTTGCTCTTTTTTTAATTAGAGAGGGCATGGCTCAGAAATGAGATCATACCTCCAGTGATGACAAAGTCTAGCAATTTTACCTTACTATGTAGCTCAGCCTCAGAAGAGCTCCTGTTTCTTGATTTTCTGCTGTTTTTTACCTTTACATTTCTCCTTGAAATTTCCAGTTCACAGTTTCTTTCTAGACACACCATATATTTGGAAAATTAGATGTATGTAATCTTTATATGTGTACTGTTCACTTTCTGAATGATGCACATCAAACTGAGCAGTAGAAGATAAGGTACAAGAGGGAGAGAATCTAATAGGAGTCACTCTTTCGAAGCATTCATTGGAATGGTGGCTTTGAAAGCCTTCATCCATTTTCATATTCTGTTATGTAACTGCTTGTTGATTGTGTAAAATGTGTATTTTGAAAAGTTTCTGCATAGGAACAAATCATAAACTTTAAGATCCCAATCCTCCTCTCATTCAAATCAATGGCAACAGTGCAGTTGATTTCAGTGGGAACAGGATCAGGCCTTAAGTCTGACCTTTTCTGGAAGTTTTTAGTAGGAAGAGTGGTTAAAATTAGATGTAACAATAAGTTGTGTATAGGAAAAAAATTAGCATTCACTATCTTAATACTACTTATTAAAATATACAACACATATTTGTAAAGCCATTTCCTGTCAAAACCTGCACAAATCATTAAAACAACAGAAAGTTTGTACTATAAAAGCAAATAAATGGATATTTGTAAAGTGGGTAGAGGGGTGGGGTGAGGAGAGAAAAATGAGAAACAGACTCTAGGACCTGATCCTGTGCCCGTTGAAGTCAATGGCAAAGGTCCCATTAACTTCTGTGGTCCAGGATCAGGCCTCTGAAAATGATCTCATGCCCTTCTAAAACTTCCTGTGTCAAACTTTAAATACAAAATACTAGTCTGATTCTTGAATAAGGAACTAGAAACAACAGTAAGTGAAGGATCGGTTTTCTAACAGACAAAGAGATGTTGTCTGTTTAAAAGTCATATGATGTCATTGGAAAGAACAAATGTTGCTGTTATGCCTTTCAAAGTCAAAGAATTTAAAAAATCCAGTTGACCTGTCACTATGTGCTTTTGCATTTCTCTCAACTTGGACAATAATAATCTTGGTAGTCACTTTCACTTCTGTTTATATTTTGTTTCACTTTCAAGTTCTTAATGGTGTAATGCCCTGTTTCTAAATTTGTTTAAAAAACAGTGGTTTTATTGGAATTAAAAATATAGAAGCATTTATCTAGTCTTAACTTCTGTAAAAGCATGTTTTTATAAAATCTAAATTTTAGGCCCCATTTAACTTGAAATTGACAATGACCAAACAGTTATTTTGAGGTACACAGAACGTTCATTGCAATTTCTAACTTGAAAAGGGAAACATGTAAGCATTATCGCTTTACTTTCCTTTGCAGAAGATAAAAGTATAAATGTGGCTAGTGAACATTAAAGGGATGTTGTTGGGACAGTTTAGACCCCAAGTTTAGGATTGACAAAAACAAAGTTTTAGAAAACCTAAGATCAATAGAAACATTTAATTGAGTGCAATTTATTTGTCCAAAAGTAAATATTATTATGCAATATTTGCAACCAAGACATTGCAGCATGAGGTTAGTACTCCAAGAACTAGAAAGTCAGTTTGACTTAGCTGTTTTTAATTGTTCAAGTTGGACTGAGTGAACGTGAACTGTAAACAAACAGCATAAACAGTGACCATTTTTACAGACATTTTAAAAATTTCAGTTTTAAAGATCTTGGGTCTTACTAAGTACACAGAAAAATACATTCTATAGTTTAATATTAGTTTACATCCAACTGTCTGTTTTGAAAATAAACTTCAAAGCAGCCATTTTGAAAATGTACCCCCATGGGAAGGGGTGATCTCCAGCTATCTCTTACCTCATAAATAAAGGTACATCTCTCTTGCTGTAGAGGACAGATGTTGTTTTCTTTTCTGTCTGATGTAATATTAACCAATATTTTATTATCCTTATATCTATTGTAGTCATCCTAGATAGTTACATGGCAAGCTTATAGATATTTCAGCATTTCACGTTGTTCAGATGTTTGTGGTACACTAAGACATTTTCTTCTGTTTTATGGCTTCCTGTTCTATACTATAGGTTCTATTGATGGTATAAAAAGCCTCCACGCATTTGCAATAAAGTGTTTGAATACAGGTAATGTAGTAGGAAATACAACTATAGTAGTTACCCATCTTGTTCAACAAAAAGAATGACACAAAAGGAACACTGTTCCTTTTTTTTAAGGTGTGGTTTGTTGAATCCTTTGCCTGGTTTTAGAATAGAAATGATGATGATGTTGGCATGTGCTGACAGTAAATGGATTCGGTGGATATCAATTACGTCTGTGTTGTGAATTGTCTATTGATTGCAGAATGAGAGACTGAGTGTCAACACCATTTTGGATTCTGTTTCCAGCTCTGCCACCAATTTACTTTATAACCTTGGTTGTTACTTAACTTCCCTCAGTTTACTGCACTGTTGGATGAGTGTGAAACACCGGAGGTTTGTGGCTGTATCGACTCTTGATTAGAGCCCCTTTCAGGCTCAGGAATGGACTTTTAAGGAGAGTTGTGGGGGACAGCAGCTGCCAAGAAAAACCCTGTCAGAATGGTTGGATTTGGAACAGTGACAGGGAGTCATGGGGAAGCAACAGTGAGGCCCCTGAGCTGGTGTGGGGGACTAGGACCTCATGCACATACCTTTGGCCTCTACGGGATACCCTGAGATCTACATGATTTTAATACCAGAACTTCTGCTCTTTCTTGGAGCGAAATCACAATGTCTCAGACAGAAGAACTGGGAGGAAACTGAAACTTCAGTGTTCTCATTAATTGAGAACTGCTGCTTCTCTTTTATGAGAGGTTAATTTAATCTCCTAATGAAACTTTGTCCTTAGGTTTGACAGTAAGTGTTGTGGTTTCCCACAACCTTTTAGAAATGGACACAATTTATTAATTTATTTTGAAAATTATTATTATTTGCAAATAGGTTGTATTTACAGTGATGATTATAATTTTCAAAACAGAGCTAATGAAGCATGGATATAAGGATTGTAGAAAGTTATGTTTACTTTTTCAAAAGGAGGTTAGGAAGATTTCTGCTTAACATTTAGGCAATATTAGCGATTGCAGCCTCAGTAGTTTTGGTATATCTGTGTCAAAACATTTTCATACAGGGAGATACAACACAGAATATCCTTCTGATGGCCATATGACACAGAGGGTACAGTATTGTATTTCTTTGATCTTGAAATTTGGGCTGAGTTTCCTCATTAAAACCCCAAATGTCCACATTCCTTAAATTTGTACGCGGGGAGGGGGTTTGCCCTGTAAAATGAGATATTTTCTAGGGGTTGCTACCAAAATATCTCCAGATCAAACCTTCCCTCTTTCCTTTTTATAAAAATGTGAGTTTTTTTATAAGAAGACTTGTTCTAATTTAATCAAAATTAGATATATTTTAACAAAAAGGAACATCAGCTCAAAGTGAGTTAAGTATTGGAAAGATAAACTTCCATTTTGTAAGGACTTAGTGATATGGGATGGGATTTTCAAAAGTTCTAAAAGTGATTTAGGAGCAGAAGTCCTGTTTACTCTCAAGGGACTCGGGTGCTTTTGATAATATCACCCATAAAAAACAGAGCATGGTCACAAATTGATTATAAGCCAATTACTCTACTGAAGGCTTCTGATAATACAGCAAACCTAGGGAGTGAACCTTATGCATCTTGTGATGGAAGAATCATGATATGAAGTATCTGGTAGGTGTCTAACTCTTGTTACTCCCATTGAAGTTAATGGGATTTTGAATGTGTACTGACAGAAGAATCAAGCCTATAGCAAGCAATATATTCTCCTTTGAAGTCTCACATGAATATCATTAACTAAGAGGAGTTACTAAGAGGTAATGTGTGTGGATGTATCCTGTAGCTTATCAGTCACCCTTTGTCATATATAATTATAAACCACCTAAAAATCTTCAGCCAACTGAGTGCTCTCGTTGCCTCAAAAATAATACTTCTTTGGACTCTGTCTTTTGAATGAAGGAAGACTGAGCCTTATTCCTTGTGGTCTTTAAAGATTCCTTAGCAAGATTTTATAAGTTTGGCATTTTTAACTCAGATGTCCAGGCCAAATCCCAAGTAATTGTATTCTTCCTACCTAAATTTACCCTGTAGTTTCACTTAGATATAGTACACTTCCTGTCTTGAACTGCTGTGTAGTGTTTTTCTGTACTGTTAAAAACAGATACTTCATATCAAACCACTAGTGAATGAATTGTTTATTTAGATAGCCCTTTTCTTATGGAAGTTATGAGGATTAATTTAAGAATTTAGAGCCTTTCACCAGAGAAGCTCAATAAAAGTGCATTGTATTATTACTAATTACTATTACTGTTAATTAGAAATAACTCCTCCAAAGGATTTGTGTTTCCAGCTTTGTGCATAAAACACTTGTTTGCCCAGAATATTTTTACTTTAAAAGTCCTGATTATATTTGCCCTCTTCAGTTCTGCAGGTACTTCCCCACATATGCATAGAAGTAATAGACCATTCAGTTGTAATTCTGAGGAGGGATTTTAGGTGATTTTTTCTTGACCCTCCAGCTAAACCTCCAGAGCGCTTTTAATAAGTATTGTAATGACTGTCTGTTCTGAGTGTGCGTGTCTTCTTACTGTTTTTCTGCCAAACTGCTCACATGATTGCACTAAAAGCAAAAGTGGCTGTAGTATGTAGGAAAATTGTATTGCCAATGTCACTGAGAAATTATCCTTGCTTTTGTAGGTCACTTTTTCCTCTGTGTTTTACTTTGTGTTTTTCTCCTTTGTGATATTGTAGTTGTCCAGAAAAAAATGTTAAAAATTGGATGATATGGAATTAGGGTTCTAAAACATCTGAAGCTCTTTGAGCCATGTTACAGACTGTCTTATGCAATACTATCATGATTATGTAATGTGAGAGGTTATAAAAATAACGTGTCCCAGGACAGTATAAGGTACATGTCTGCTTACAAGTTAGTAATCCATGACACATTACTAAAATATACCTGATTGTTGTCATAAACTATAATGTAATAGTCTGCCTCTTGTTGTTTAACTGAAATATTACTATCCAGATATTTTAGTGGCTTTAACATTACAAGATATTCAGTGATCCTATAACATGAATGCAGATTGCAAGCTAATTGTACAAAAATATTTCAGTTGTGCCTTTTTTACTTCGCTAGGAAGAAAAAATTACACCTGGTTCTAATAAGGCATTTTGTAGAGAAGTAAACACCAGAATCATAAATTAGAAATGGCAAGGAAAATAGCTGCCCTTGGGTACTTCAATAATTAATACTGAAATTGAAGAAGTTAACTAGATTTTGGTATTAGCTCTGTTCATGTTTCTACTGAATGGAAAACATAGCTGCAGGCAACTAATGACTGAACAACCCAAGGTTTTCAAGCTCTGGCACTGCCCATCAGTCCTGAAATTTGCATGGAAAGCTTCTAGATATCCAGTGATCCAGCAGGATTGAAAAGCTGGCTGGTAAACTTTGTGGTTACCCTCTGATCATAAGAAAAGCTTGCTTGAGTCTACGCAAGTCTGAATTGGGAAGCACTTATACTTGTCTTTTTTTAGCAGATTTTATTATAGGAAGAGAAGTGTGCTATAGATTGGATACATTAGTGGTCAGCCCTCCACAAATAAAATTAGGAATATTAAGATCCAGACCCCATATAGCAAAATCTTTACTGTATTTTTGTTGGCCTTTTTCCTTTAAGGAGCAATCCAATAAATTCATTACTTCAAATTTAATGCAAGTTCAACTTCTCTTGCTGTGTAATTTACAGTAAAGAATTGGAACTCTTCATCTCCTTTGAGAACACCAGCTTGTATAGGCTCTGTATTTCCAAAGTGATGTGTTAACTAAAAAGAAAAGCAACATATCAGAATAAGAGTTGGCATCTTAATTCCTTAGCCAAACTCTAGGGCTCTGCTGTCCCCTCAGGCTAAGAGTTTCTTACGGAGGTACAAATCAACCCCTTAAAAAAGAGAGTGGCAGGTGACCCTTAACTATAGTTTTATGAATATTGTACAGTATGCTTTATAAGTGTTTCTCTCCAGGATGGATTTTCTTCCCCTACGGCCCCAACCTGAAGGGATAAATGGCCAGAAACTGATCTAGTCTGGTATTTAATTAATAGTTACACTTTTCTTATTCCCAATTCCCTACAGAGGAAGTAGTAGGAGACTATAATTAACCTGTCCAAGTGTATCATATTGGCATGGAAGAAGTTCTTGTTACATTACTCATTGGTTTGGAATTGAAGATCTTTAGTCCTTACAGTTTTATAATTGGATAATAATGTTAATACAACCTCATTAAAATACTTTAATTCTCATTTTCTTTTTTTTAAAAAAGAGAAATTTAAAAAATCTTTTAGGTGACCTGAAAATTAGGGAGAAAGTAGGAACTGATGTTCGTTCCATTCAAAATGATTTGGAAATGCAACAAATTTTATGTAACTTTTCTAATTCCAAACTTTTTATTCAATTCTCTCCCACTGAAATCTTTAGAAATATTGTCATTGTCCTTAATGGAAGCAGGAATGATGAGCACATTGTTTCTCTCTGTCTAAGAAGTAAAAGTTCAAACCCAAATCCTGTGCATAGGAAGCACAGTATATCATCAGAATATTAAATATTATTATTGAACTATAGCTACTGTTAACCTTTTGTTTTCTTATTGCAGTAGTCCCTAAGGGCCCTAATCAGGGATCAGGGCTTCATTGGGCTTGCAACTGAATGAATATATGCCAAAACATGATTCCACCCCCAAAGAGCTTACAATATAAGTAATCTTTGTACTACTGTTACTTTCTTCTCTTGAGCATGAGATATCTAAGAATTATAATACATCCTGTACATTGAGCAAAGTAGAGGAGTTGAGAGTTCTACGTATCTAAATATTGATAGAGAAATACTGGTATATTCTGAGTAGATATGGCTTCTATTTATGGAGTAGTGGATTTTTCACTTGAGTTGTCCCATCCCACTTTCCTGAACAGTTCAGCTAAATATTTTATTAAACTAAAAAGAAAAGGAGTACTTGTGGCACCTTAGAGACTAACCAATTTATTTGAGCATGAGCTTTCGTGAGCTACAGCTCACTTCGTTGGATGCATACTGTGGAAACTGCAGAAGACATTATATACACAGAGACCATGAAACAATACCGACTCCCACCCCACTCTCCTGCTGGTAATAGCTTATCTAAAGTGATCATCAAGTTGGGCCATTTCCAGCACAAATCCAGGTTTTCTCACCCTCCACCCTCCTCCCCCACACAAACTTACTCTCCTGCTGGTAATAGCCCATCCAAAGTGACCACTCTCTTTAAAATGTGTGTGATAATCAAGGTGGGCCATTTCCAGCACAAATCCAGGTTTTCTCACCCCCCCGCCCCCCTCCAAAAACCACACACACAAACTCACTCTCCTGCTGGTAATAGCTTACCCAAAGTGACCACTCTCCTCACAATGTGTATGATAATCAAGGTGGGCCATTTCCAGCACAAATCCAGGTTTTCTCACCCCCACCCCGACCCCCTTTTTTCAAAAAAACACACACACAAAAACTCACTCTCCTGCTGGTAATAGCTTATCCAAAGCGACCACTCTCCCTACAATGTGCATGATAATCAAGGTGGGTCATTTCCAGCATAAATCCAAGTTTAACCAGAACGTCGGGGGGGGGGGGGGGGGAGAGAAAAAACAAGGGGAAATAGGCTACCTTGCATAATGACTTAGCCACTCCCAGTCTCTATTTAAGCCTAAATTAATAGTATCCAATTTGCAAATGAATTCCAATTCAGCAGTTTCTCGCTGGAGTCTGGATTTGAAGTTTTTTTGTTGTAAGATAGCGACCTTCATGTCTGTGATTGCGTGACCAGAGAGATTGAAGTGTTCTCCGACTGGTTTATGAATGTTATAATTCTTGACATCTGATTTGTGTCCATTTATTCTTTTACGTAGAGACTGTCCAGTTTGACCAATGTACATGGCAGATGGGCATTGCTGGCACATGATGGCATATATCACATTGGTGGATGTGCAGGTGAACGAGCCTCTGATAGTGTGGCTGATGTTATTAGGCCCTTTGATGGTGTCCCCTGAATAGATATGTGGACACAGTTGGCAACGGACTTTGTTGCAAGGATAGGTTCCTGGATTAGTGGTTCTGTTGTGTGGTATGTGGTTGTTGGTGAGTATTTGCTTCAGGTTGAGGGGCTGTCTGTAGTCAAGGACTGGCCTGTCTCCCAAGATTTGTGAGAGTGTTGGGTCATCCTTCAGGATAGGTTGTAGATCCTTAATAATGCATTGGAGGGGTTTTAGTTGGGGGCTGAAGGTGACGGCTAGTGGCGTTCTGTTATTTTCTTTGTTAGGCCTGTCCTGTAGTAGGTGACTTCTGGGAACTCTTCTGGCTCTATCAATCTGTTTCTTCACTTCTGCAGGTGGGCATTGTAGTTGTAAGAATGCTTGATAGAGATCTTGTAGGTGTTTGTCTCTGTCTGAGGGGTTGGAGCAAATGCGGTTGTATCGCAGAGCTTGGCTGTAGACGATGGATCGTGTGGTGTGGTCAGGGTGAAAGCTGGAGGCATATAGGTAGGAATAGCGGTCAGTAGGTTTCCGGTATAGGGTGGTGGTTATGTGACCATTGTTTATTAGCACTGTAGTGTCCAGGAAGTGGATCTCTTGTGTGGACTGGACCAGGCTGAGGTTGATGGTGGGATGGAAATTGTTGAAATCATGGTGGAATTCCTCAATTCCACACCACACGATCCATCGTCTACAGCCAAGCTCTGCGATACAACCACATTTGCTCCAACCCCTCAGACAGAGACAGAGAATTTGGCCCAGAGTATACCCCGGGCTGTTAGCTGAAAAGGAGAAGTGAACCTGCATTTACTAATCTGATCCTCTTCCCTGGTGCATTGTTCATTGGAGAATAAACTTGAAATGGTTTAAGCTTTTCTGATTGGTGTTAACCTTTCTTCAATTTCACTGATTACAAATGACCCAAATGATCACTTAAAATATTTAATATCTTGTTAATTAATTGTATGTTAGTTTTAGAATAACAATTTTGGATATTGGTATGAACTGTAAAATGAAGTCATTTCAGATCACATGCATTTAATCTTAAATTCTGTAAAACAGGCATTCCACACTGATAGCTGTGCTGACATATGTTGCCTTTTTTAGTAAACAGAAATAGAAAACAGAGAGCAAAGAACAAATTGAGTTCTAAATCTATCTCCTGGGATTAGAGAGAAAACTGTTTTCTCTGGATTAGGTATTGATCTCTAAAGGATTATTGAATGTCCTAAAATACTTTCCAACCCACCTCTGTGTTGTGGGGGAGGGGAGGAGTCCAAATAAGGAATTAAAAGACACTTTCTACATGATGGGATACCAGCATTATATAGTAGTATGCATAAACACAAAACACGTTTCTGATTTGTTTTTTTGCATGTGACCTAAATATTATTTAAAATTTAGCACAGAATTCATTTATTTTAATTATTGTCTGATTTATCTGTTAAATGTTTTCTTATTAATAATCAAAATGAGCAGACTCAATATCCTTTCAATATTTTTGTTGCCTTGTTGGTTTCAGGATCTGAGAGACACAAGGTAAGTGAGGTAATATCTTTTATCGGAGCAACATCTGGTGGATGCTACAAGCTTTTGCTATGCAGAGGTGGTCTTCTGGTCTCTCTCCACCTTGTTTCTCTGAAACTCAGTATGTAAGTTTTTGTACAGATTTTATTTTAGACCTGGTTTTGTATTTGAAACTATAACTTTAAATTAATATCTTCAGAAAACTGATGAAGCAACATACAGTAGAACCTCAGAGTTATGAGAATCTCGGGAATGGAGGTTGTTTGTAACTCTGAAATGTTCGTAACGCTGAACAAAATATGGTTGTTCTTTCAAAAGTTTACAACTGAACATTGACTTAATACAGCTTTGAAACTTTACTATGCAGAAGAAAAATGCTGCTTTCTCTTTACTTTTTTAGTAGTTTACGTTTAACAGTACTGTACTGTATTTGTTTATATATATATTTTGTGTGTGTGTGTATGTCTCTCCTGCAGCCTGATTGTGTATTTCTGGTTCCAAAGGAGGTGTGTGGTTGACCAGAGTTTTTAACTCTGGTGTTTGTAACTCTGAGGTTCTACTGTAGTTCCCACCTCTACACTGCTGCTGTGGCACTGGACGGCATGTTAGTAGTTATGAATGTGCTCATAGCTGAAGATATGTTATAGAGAAGATATTAAATTCATCCCTTACCTTGACTTTAGAGTCTTTTTTTTATTTTTTTGTTTTGGATTCCAAGCTCTGATCTTTCCCTTACTTACAACATTTCCATTTCAAATTCTATTCTGTTTAGTAATTCAAAAGTTCTGAAGATGGTGTCATCCTATTTACTACATAATGGCACAAGAAATTAAATCTGGAGCACACATTTGCAAAAAGCCCTTAAGTAGCAAAATTTGCCAGGGGAAAAGTTAAATATTTATATATTTTTTTCAGTTCTGTGGTTTTATTCATAAAGCCTGACGCTTACAATTGTTGGATCTCTTTCCTGCAAATACTTTAAGTGCTGAGCATATATTTTGTGTGTTTTATTTAGGTTTTTAAAAAAAATCCTTTTCTCTTTGTGTCATCCTTTTATTTATGACCTTGGAAAATAATGGGAAGTCAAGCATACATTAGTCAAAAAAGCACCCAGTGAAATGAAAAGCAGTGTCACCTGACACCTAGAAACTCCAGTATTTAAAATACTGCAGTTACTTTGGAGATGATATACCAGTGCATACATAGATTTGGGCGCAAGCAACAGCTTGTGTAGCCTTTTTTATTTATTTGTGGACCTGAAGGCTTGATCTAACAACCCCTTCATCACAAAATTTGTACACTGTTTTAAAAATGTGGTACTCCTTCAGAATGGAATACAGAGTTCAGAACATGCAGGTGACAAATGTTGTTGTTTTTTCCAGGAATAAACCTATTTTTCCTTGCCAGAGGAGGCAGGCTGGAATATGGGGCACTGGTAGCAACAATTCTGTTTAAAAAAAAAAAACAACACCTCTCCCTCAGTTCATATCCCCTTCCTAGAATGTGTACTTTTTGTAACTAAATATTTACTCCATTGTGCACTTGAAATTATGCACGGGATAGTGCTGCTCCTTGTTTCTGTTATATATTCAGTATAATCTCTAACTTGAAGTTTGACAAATGCATTTGGAAATAAATCAGCCACTAGGATTCCCTAAACTTAAGAGTTTGGCTTTGCCTACCAAAGTTTAAAATTGGACAGTTTGTTTAAAAATCAAGCAAATTCCTTTCAGAGGTAGATATCACAGAAAACATCTGTTGAGGATGCACAGAAAGGAAGATGAATGCATTAAGGAAGCAGTGCTCAGCATTCAAAGCCACTGTTTTTAAATATAAAAATAAGCTACCAAGAAGAGTTAGGATTAAAAAAGTAGAAAGGGGACGAAAGAATAGGCTAATGCCACAACTCTAGATAAACATATGGTACCCATAGTGTTCACAAATATAGTAAAATCCCCAAAGTACCAATAAATGGTAGAGGTTCCAAACCTTTAAGTTCCACAGAGCCCCAAAAAGGAGATTGCCTGTTTTCCTTCCCTACTGCCTTCATGGAGTGGTTGCCTGCCTGACAGTATAATGGACATAGGAAATGTGTAGAGACTTCTGGAAGCTAACCTTTTCTAATTCTTTCATAGTAGGCTCCCTCCACTCAGTCCAGGCATCAGATGTTGGTTCTGTCCTACTTTAGCTTCTATTTCTTTGGCCTGTTACTAGGCTGAGGCAAGATCGCTGGGTTTCCCCATCACCATATTACTTTTGGGTCACATGTGGCTCTGATATTTCCCTATCCCTCTTATCCCCCTATTGATGCACTCTAACCACTGTCAGGGCTGTCTTCAGAGGGGCTCTTTATGCTGCACTGCAAGCTACTGGGGAACGATGAGAAACAGATTACAACCATCATTCTTTTTTCCTACCCTACAAATGTGTTCTTTTGTTTCCCACTGGGAAAAGTTTTTGCCTGCTGCACTGCCCAGGTAACCAAAATCAAGAGTTGTTGAATGCTTTCTGGAAGGACTTTTCAACAGATTGATTAAACCAGAAATCAAGATCTTCAGTAGATTATTGTAACACATAATTTAGAACTGTTCATTCAGATTCTTTTAGAACAGTGACTCTCAACCTTTCCAGACTACTCTGCCCCTTTCAGAAATCTGATTTGTCTTGTGTACCCACAACTTTCACCTCACTTAAAAACTGCTTACAAAATCAGACATAAAAATACAAAAGGATCACAGCAGACTATTACTGAAAAATTACTTATTTTCTTATCTTTACTATAAAATTATAAAAAATCAATTGGAATATAAATATTGTACTTACATTTTAGAGTATAGTACATAGAGCAGTATAAACAAATCATTGTATGAAATTTTAGTTTGTACTGACTTTGCTAGTGCTTTTTATGTAGCCTGTTGTAAAATTAGGGAAATATCTAGATTAGTTGATGTACCCCCTGGAAGACCTCTGAGTACCCCCAGGGCTACACGTACCCCTGATTGAGAACCACTGTTTTAGAACACGTATAGGCCTCAGTCAAAGTACACAGTCCTTAGACTTGGAGGAGAGCAACAGCTTTGACAGATTACCCTCTGGCACAAATAGCGTGAACAGTATGTCCCAAATGCCTTGCCAGCAATAAGAGCAAACACAAAGCCTGTCAGTGGTGTACACATGAGCAATGTCATTTTGTCATGTCCATGACCAGATAGCACATGGAGAAGACATCGTCTAAAAGGGGCTAAATCAGTTATCTGGTTGTGCAGAATGAAACCTGTTTTCTGAAAGGTTCCTATTAAAATGGGAATACGAATCTGCATTTTTATAGGCTGAAGAGGATGGAAACCAAGTTTGTTAAAATTAGGTAATTAACAATAAGATCACTTATGGGAAATAATAATTAGAAGTATATGTACATGTAAATACATGTACCCAGTAGCACAGATAAAACAATATGTGTGTGAGTTATCCTGATGGTTTCATGATGTGTTTTGTAGTTCAAGTCAGGGTCTTGCAGTATGTGAGAATTTAAGCATGGAAAGGTCTAGAATTGAGGAACTGATTAGCCACGAGGAAGCTGTTAGGGAAATATAGTTCTTTAGAACTGTAAAATTGTTCTCATGAAGATAGTCAAGAAGTCAGGAAAGGATAGCAAAACAGTAGGACATGTTGTTTTACCAGAAACAGTATCTTCATTTCGTTCTTAGGAAAATATACCTACCTAAACTGACTACTAAAGTATGTAACTGGAGTATAACTCACAAGTTGAATCAACACTTATTTTTCTTTAAATTTCCCACAGCTCCACCAACGAAAACACTAATGTATGGCGGCTGTTAGTGTTTTAATCGCTATATCATGTAATATGATTTAGAGCTGATATAGGCAACGTGATGAAACAGTAATTGCAGAGGTCTGTCTAAATTAGCTCTCCCATTATTGCCACCACCAGCATAACTACAGCTCTGGGTAAGTTTAAGAAAAATGCTAATGTAGAGAAGGCCACATATGGATGTGTTCTGCATTCTTTGCACACCCAACCAAAGCCATAGTTTTGTGTGACTAAGGAATGCAGGATCTAGAAATTTAATATTATATGTAAATGTGCTATTTGCCAGTCAGGGAATAAACTAGCATGTTCTGTGACTCAAACTCTTGGGCTGCAGCAGTACATTAATTCATTGCCATTCATTGCCACTGGAGGAAGCAGAATAGCTGGCTTTACTTTTCTGTTCTGTGAATAAGGCAGGCCAAGTGCATAAAACAGGGCAGCAGGCCTGAGTAAATTTAACATCAAATAAAGAATGACTTAAGAAAATATCCAAAAGACACATTGAGGAAGAAAATGCATCAACATCAGTTTAAACAGCTGTATAGTTAGAGAAACTTACTTATCAGATAACTAGTACAGGGTCATTTACTCCCTTGTTTAAAGATCTTACTGAATCCTGAGGAAATGGAGAAAGGTGGTAAAAGATGAGACCCCAGGCAAATTAGAAATAGAGAAGGTTTAGAATATCAAGACATGAATAGTAATTCCCAACAGATGAAAAGCTGAGTGTTTATGTTGACTTCGTGATAATGAATGTTTTGGCTAATGATTGAAGAACTGATTAAGAAACTAGGAACAGTCAAATTCATTTCTGTTTTGTGGGAAGACAGAAAGAAATTAGCAGATTTTACTAAAGTCCTGGTAAGGATAATAGATGTGCAGGAATAGAATTCAAATGGCAACTCAGGTAAATTTTGTTTGGTTGGTTTTTTAATAGTCTTTTAATAATTTTACTACTCAGGTTATGTGACGTTTCAGTAACAGATAAGCAAAGTGTTAATGTCTTTATAGTGGCAATTTGCTTTGAGATTTTGCATTACAGAAATAACTTTTGCTGTGAAATATAAATACTTATGTAGTAACTTTGTGCTGTAGTCCAAAACTAAAAATCCAGAATTGGTAGCCTTGTTTGGTTTGTGGGTCTCTTATGACTTTGCTATTACATAATTTTCAGAGGGAGGGAAAACTTTGGAGAGAAATATGTAGAATAAAAAGTAAAGTCGTATTGCCAGCCTTGAATGTAAAAAACCGTGTCAGCCCCCCAGAAATCATGAGATTGACTTAGAATTATGCAGTTTTTAAAAATACAACAAACTCTGGGTTCTTCTTATTGGTCTTCTAGTTTTTGAGCCAGCAGGGTGTACTGTGATCACATTTTCAAGCTTTACTCCTCAACGATGTGAACTAGAACCTTACTTTCTTTAAATGAAAACAGAGAATTTCAGGTAGTCACTTGTCTCCAGGAAAGGGGCTCTAAGTAAAACAGCAAATATTGCTAGACTCATGACAAAATCATGAAAGCTGATGACAAACAAATCTTGGCCCCACTGAAGTCAGTGGCAAAACTCCCACTGACTTCAGTGAGGCCAGAATTTCTGTGTAGATTTCTGTTAAGTAAAGCCAGGTTTGACAGGCTTCACTTAAAAGTGGTTGATGCCCAAGACTGTGAGTCACCTTTGTTACCCTTGACCCTTGTAGCCCTTGACCTACTTCCCCTCTGCTTTAGAATTTAATCTCACAGGACTTTGGGGTAGAGAAGGAACTTAGCCCTGGTCTACACTAGGAGTTGAGGTAAAATTTAGCAGCGTTAAATCGATGTAAACCTGCACCCATCAACACGATGAAGCCCTTTATTTCAACTTAAAGGGCTCTTAAAATCGATTTCCTTACTCCACCCCTGACAAGTGGATTAGCACTTAAATCGGCCTTGCCGGGTCAAATTTGGGGTACTGTGGACACAATTCGACGGTATTGGCCTCCGGGAGCTATCCCAGAGTGCTCCATTGTGACCGCTCTGGACAGCACTCTCAACTCAGATGCACTGGCCAGGTAGACAGGAAAAGAACCGTGAACTTTTGAATCTCATTTCCTGTTTGGCCAGCGTGGCAAGCTGCAGGTGACCATGCAGAGCTCATCAGCAGAGGTGACCATGATGGAGTCCCAGAATCACAAAAGAGCTCCAGCATGGACTGAAAGGGAGGTATGGGATCTGATCGCTGTATGGGGAGAGGAATCCATGCTATCAGAACTCTGTTCCAGTTTTCGAAATGCCAAAACCTTTGTCAAAATCTCCCAGGGCATGAAGGACAGAGGCCATAACAGGGACACGAAGCAGTGCCACATGAAACTTAAGGAGCTGAGGCAAGCCTACCGCTACAGTCCCTGTGTAACCAACTGCCCTCCTCCCCAAGTTCCATATCCTCCTCACCCAGACGCCCAAGAACGATTGCCCAAGCAACAGAAGGCTGGCATTCAATAAGTTTTAAACTTTTAAAGTGCTGTGTGGCCTTGTCCTTTCCTCCTACACCACCCCTCCTGGTGCTTCTCTCCTCCACCACCCCTCCTGGGCTACCTTGGTAGTCATCCCCCTATTTGTGTGATGAATTAATAAAGAATGCATGAATGTGAAGCAACAATGACTTTACTGCCTCTGCAAGCGGTGATCAAAGGGAGGAGGGGAGGGCGGTTAGCTTACAGGGGAGTAGAATGAACCAAGGGGTAGGGGGTTTCATCAAGGAGAAACAAACAGAACTTTCACACCGTAGCCTGGCCAGTCATGAAACTGATTTTCAAAGCTTCTCTGATGCGTACCGCGCCCTCCTGTGCTCTTCTAACCGCCCTGGTGTCTGGCTGCGCGTAACCAGCAGCCAGGCGATTTGCCTCAACCTCCCACCCCGCCATAAATGCCTCCCCCTTACTCTCACAGATATTATGGAGCACATAGCAAGCAGTAATAACAGTGGGAATATTGGTTTCGCTGAGGTCTAAGCGAGTCAGTAAACTGCACCAGCATGCTTTTAAACGTCCAAATGCACATTCTACCACCATTCTGCACTTGCTCAGCCTGTAGTTGAACAGCTCCTGACTACTGTCCAGGCTGCCTGTACGGCTTCATGAGCCATGGCATTAAGGGGTAGGCTGGGTCCCCAAGGATAACTATAGACATTTCAACATCCCCAACAGTTATTTTCTGGTCTGGGAATAAAGTCCCTTCCTGCAGCTTTTGAAACAGACCAGAGTTCCTGAAGATGCGAGCGTCATGTACCTTTCCTGGCCATCCCACGTTGATGTTGTTGATGTTGACGTCCCTTGTGATCCACCAGAGCTTGCAGCACCATTGAAAAGTACCCCTTGCGGTTTATGTACTCGGCGGCTTGGTGCTCCAGTGCCAAGATAGGGATATGGGTTCCGTCTATGGCCCCACCACAGTTAGGGAATCCCATTGCAGCAAAGCCATCCACTATGACCTGCACATTTCCCAAAATCACTACCCTTGATATCAGCAGATCTTTGATTGCGTGGGCTACTTGCATCACATCAGCCCCCACAGTAGATTTGCCCACTCCAAATTGATTCCCGACTGACCGGTAGCTGTCTGGCGTTGCAAGCTTCCACAGGGCTATCGCCACTCGCTTCTCAACTGTGAGGGCTGCTCTCATCTTGGTATTCATGCGCTTCAGGGCAGGGGAAAGCAAGTCACAAAGTTCCATGAAAGTGCCCTTACGCATGCGAAAGTTTCGCAGCCACTGGGAATCGTCCCAGGCCTGCAACACTATGCGGTCCCACCAGTCTGTGCTTGTTTCCCGAGCCCAGAATCGGCGGTCCACAGCATGAACCTGCCACATTAGCACCATGATGCATGCATTGGCAGGGCCCATGCTTTCAGAGAAATCTGTGTCCATGTCCTGATCACTCACGTGACCGCGCTGACGTTGCCTCCTCACCCAGTATCCTTGCTTTCACGGAGGGAGGGAGGGAGGGAACAGGGGCCTGACGATATGTACCCAGAACCACCCGCTACAATGTTTTAGCCCCATCAGGCATTGGGATCTCAAACCAGAATTCCAATGGGCAGCGAAGACTGCGGGAACTGTGGGATAGCTACTCACAGGGCAATGCTCCGGAAGTCGACTCTAGCCTCGGTACTGTGGAAGCACTGTGCCAAGTTAATGCACTTAGAACATTTTCTGTGGGGGGGGACACACTTGAATATATAAAACCAATTTCTAAAAAACTGACTTCTATAAATTCGACCTAATTTCGTCGTGTAGACATACCCTCTGTGCAGTTTGCCCATGCAGCTCTATATATCCTTGGTACAGAGCAAGAGGATGTCTGGAATGTGTGTGTGGGGTGAACAGGCACTGCTACGGAAAATCTCAGATCAAAGGTGCATAAGGCGCATGTGTATCTGATGTGGAGTGCTCATAGGGACATATGTCTCAGAACTCTAGTTACTACACCAGATGACAGGTTTCAGAGTAGCAGCCGTGTTAGTCTGTATTCGCAAAAAGAAAAGGAGTACTTGTGGCACCTTAGAGACTAACCAATTTATAACCTCTTCTTTGATTCAAGCGTTATTTATCACAATTAAGTATGAAAATTACAAATTCATTTTCATTAGCTGGTGTCAAGTCAACCTCAAGAGACAGGTGCTGTGGACTGTGCTCGTATTCTGTTAGTGGACCTGATAGGCAGATTAGATCAGGATTCAAAACTGGAGCAGAGGGGCTGGGTCCCAAAATCTTAATTTGAAAGCTGACAAGGGAATTATTTTTCAAAGCAGCTGTCTGCAAAAGAAGGGAAATTTGAAACAGTGAATATAGACAGTCATGACAGGATTGTAGGAATCTGAGATTCCTGACTACATAAGTCTTTAGAGACCACCCACTGAGCTTTGGCAGGTGGTAATGTAATAAGCTATAATAACATAGAGGTTCTTAGTGAAATTTGAGAGCTGTTTTACTGAGATCTTCATTACAAATACAATAATCCTTTTGCTTGTGTTCTATTACCAAATGATATCAGAAATGGGCAGAAGAGACCCCAGAGATGGGACCACTAACTATGCAGAACTCAACTAGTTGAGGCTGTGTAAATGATCAAGTCCAGCTGTGGAATTTGACCACATAGGTTTCTGGCCCTGAGGCATGACATTGTCGTCTGAGCCCCTTTCATACTGAATGTGATCTCCCTATCCCATCTTCCCAATAACCACATTGTACAAATATAAACATGATGTGGGGTGTGGAAGGGACTCTGAGGCGGAGGATACTGGGGGAAACTGTTCCCATTAGAAAAAATGCCTTGTGATCTGTAATGGCCACATAGAAACTCATTTTCAAAGGACTCATCTGAAATGCCCGCACACATAGTAAATTGTTTAGAACTCTGTTTTTCTACCTTGGAAGGATGAATGGCAGAATTGACTCTGGTAGCATTTGAACTAGTAACTCCCGGGAGTCTGTTTTCTGAAATAAACATTAAGCCACCTGCTTAGTAAGCATACATAGGTCTCAAATACTGCTGCTTGAAATAGGTGCAATAGGATGGGGGTTGAGTCACACGTTATATTCCCACACATAAGACTTCCTAACTCTTAATAAGTGTAATAAGAGCGCCTACCTACTTTTTGCCTTGATCAACACAATTTATAGCTGAGTGTTGTAAGAAACCACTCTCAATTTAAAATGTATAATTCAATCTTCTAGTAGCAGTGGTTCCCTTTTTGTTGCAGTTTGTAGCTTAAGGAGACACAGCTCTTGTTTGGAAAGATATTTTAGGGATTACTGCTTAATTATAAACCAAGTTAACATGAAGAAAAAACTGTTTGCAGTGAACTGTATAACCTGATTCCCTTGGCACAAAGCCACCAGACAGATTTTCGTCTTAATGCTCACCAGATTAAGCATTCTAGATCGCAGAATGCTTTTATAACAACTTCCCACCCGCATTGCCCCATCACTTCTTTTAGATCTAGAGTATAATACATAGTGAGTATATTTCATCTGGGGGAGGCAGGAAAAGAGTTTTGTGTCTTTTGCTTTCATTGGGAGCATATGGCAATATGTAATAGGAGGTCCACAGTATATGAGTAATAGTTGCATTGTAAAAGAATTCATGTCAGAGACTGTGGTTCTGATAATACTTATCAAGTAATACATACTACTTATCTTTCTCTGGCATAGGATTCCAGCCCCATTTAACTGTCAATGTATGCCTTTATCTATAATCCTTCCAAGTCTGGAATTCTTGATAGAGTGCCAACTGTCTTGGCTTACATATTGTCAGAAGGAAAAAAGCCTATGATAGTGGTACCAAACAGGGTCAGTGTATTTATTCAACCACCTAGTGACCTGCTTCTGGTAATGATAATTATATAAATCCTGGCTGTCTTCATATCTTTGATAATGTGAGATAACATAAACTGCTTTATGAGCATCTGAACTAGCTGCATGTGAAATACATTACTGTTTTATCAAAGATTGATCTTGAATCATTTTGATGACAAAATGTTAGTGCTTTATTAATGATCAGAGTAATATACTGTTTTTCTTGAAAACTTTGTTGGTAGCTTTTACTATCAGGCTCAGTGCAGTAATATGTTACCATGGTCATTCTATTTGCCCAATTTCCTCCCAAGCTCTTAAACAGTTTACTAACAAGCAATTTTTTCTTCCAAAATTTCAGTGGGACAGTATTTGAATTTGTAGAATAGGCACGTTTATACTTTATTTAAAACAAGCATTACTGTTGTCATAAGGTTTAGATTTGTCACTAACTGGAATTTGAGATTTATTATTGTGCCTGTGGCTAAATATTAATCTGCATAGGGGTAGCTTATTTTCTTATTTTAAAACTTCTTTGAATACTTGCAGATCCTAATATATGAACAAATGGTTCTACTGGAGGGATCAGTGGAGCTGATTCATTGAATGAACAAATAATAACAGTTGAAGTGTATGTACAAGATTCCTATCTTTCTGATGAGCAGTCAAGCATTGCTCTGCTGTTAAGTTTTATTAAAAGAATGCATGTTTCTGAAAGGTTGAGCTGATCATTTGAATGCATTATTTGTCCTTGATCTTTATCATTCAAAGTGAAGGAGTATTGTGGCACCTTAGAGACAAATTTATTTGAGCATAAGCTTTCGTGAACTACAGCTCACTTCATCGGATGCATTCAGTGGAAAATACAGTGGGGAGATTTATGTACACAGAGAACATGAAACAATGGGTGTTACCATACACACTGTAACAAGAGTGATCAGGTAAGGTGAGCTATTACCAGCAGGGGGGAAAAAACCTTTTGTAGTGATAATCAAGGTGGGCCATTTCCAGCAGTTGACAAGAACGTCTGAGGAACAGTGTGTGTGTGTGGGGATATAAACATGGGGAAATAGTTTTACTTTGCGTAATGACACATCCACTCCCAGTCTTTATTCAAGCCTAAGTTAATTGTATCCAGTTTGCAAATTAATTCCAATTCAGCAGTCTCTTGTTGGAGTCTGTTTTTGAAGTTTTATTGTTGAAGAATTGCCACTTTTAGGTCTGTAATCGAGTGACCAGAGAGATTGAAGTGTTCTCCAACTGGTTTTTGAATGTTATAATTCTTGACGTCTGATTTGTGTCCATTTATTCTTTTACGTAGAGACTGTCCAGTTTGACCAATGTACATGTCAGAGGGGCATTGCTGGCACATGATGGCATATATCACATTGGTAGTACTAGTACATCAAATACTACTACAGGACCGGCTCAACAAAGAAAAGAACAGAATGCCACTAGCCATCACCTTCAGCCCCCAACTAAAATCTCTCCAACGCATCATCAAGGATTTACAACCTATCCTGAAGTATGACCCATCACTCTCACAGATCTTCGGAAGACAGGCCAGTCCTTGCTTACAAACAGCCCCCCAACCTGAAGCAAATACTCACCAGCAACCACACAACAGAACCACTAACCCGGGAACCTATCCTTGCAACAAAGCCCGTTGCCAACTGTGTCCACATATCTATTCAGGGGACACCATCATAGGGCCTAATCACATCAGCCACACTATCAGAGGCTCGTTCACCTGCACATCTACCAATGTGATATATGCCATCATGTGCCAGCAATGCCCCTCTGCCATGTACATTGGTCAAACTGGACAGTCTCTACGTAAAAGAATAAATGAACACAAACAGCGGTATACCCTGATTAATACTCCCATTTCTCTTCAGATGACTATCCTTGGGTCATGAAACCATGAATGAGATTACATTTGTAGCCTTGTAGCGCTCCTGCTTTATTCATCTGTATATGTTATTGAGAGAGCTTCTGTCCCGGCGGGGGAGTAATACACCTGTCAATCCTCTGCTGACAGACTAAATATGACCTTGCAAGGCCTCCTCACAGAAGTTGGTGCTAGGATTTTGGGTAGAATTTTGGGAATCTGTTTGTCAGAGCTCAGGGGGCCTGGAAGACCCTCTGAAGCCAGGGAGTCCTAATCATGTAAGCTGTTTCATCACGTCTTGATCCAACATTTCCTCTTTCTGTCCAGAAGCACAAAACTAAGACCGAATCTGGATTAAAACAGGTCATTTAGTGTCCAGAATGTTACTTTTTGCTTCTACCTACCATCATACATGTTCCAAGATTTTTAGCTGAATAAGCAAATGTTCTATTGCTTTCACTGTCAAGTATTACTTACATGGAAAAGCTACATCAATGACAAATTATATTAACATTTACTTGCAAATATTGGACTTTACCATGATACATGTTTTGAATCAGTAAATTTTTTGTGATGTATTATAGCCTCTCACTATAATTTATAGCATTTCAGTGGATAATGTTTTAACTTTATATTCTGTGGAAATTATCATGTTTATTTCAGTAACTTCACTAATTTTGTGATAATTCATCATAGTTTTTTAAATAGAAAAGTCACTTTTAAATTAATAATTTTTTATTCATAAGAATAGAAAGACTTGGTGTATTTACAGGGGTTGCAAAGGTCATTGCAGTGAAAAATGTCAGCATAATTTGTTCCTCTCATCGTGTACAGAAATTCTGAAGTCAGAGGTAAATGTTTTGACATGAAATTCTACTGAATCTCTTTAATCACAGTAAATCTTCTCAGATCAGATTAGTGTCTGCAGGTTATCTGTCTGATTTTGGGCCTCTGTTGTAAGAATTTGACAATAACATTTATATTGCACAGTAGAGCAAGGAACAATGAGAGTGCGAATGACAGCCTCCTGACTTGCCAGAGATGGTTTTCTTGCTGTTCATCATCCACAGCCCAGTATTTAAATAATCACTCCTAATTCTTTCTGTGGGTGGTGACTCCTAACCCAAACATGATACTATCAACTTGGTGCAATTTACAAACTCCAATTTATGGGGACTGACTCAGACAATGGGTGCTTGTCTGGATTAAGGGGTTTTTCAGTTTGGTGCAGATCATCTCTTGGGAGTGGGTAAGGGTTAAAATGAGGTTGTAGACATTAAACATAGTTTTCATCTGTGATGTTGTAAGATATGACTGTATCAAATTGTGTTGTCTTATTTGAATATCTGCCAATATTTCCCACAACGTGGCCACATTAATTTGGACTTGGCCAAGGGTAACCTGTTATGCTGCACTCCCAACAGCTACCCTTATATGACACCTCATTGCAGGATCATCACTGGGAATCATTAAGGCTGCAGTCTGGTGCTATCAGCTTTGATTGACCTTGAATTACTGGCCCCCGTCATAGAAAAGTGGTCGTTCTACATTAGGGTCATATTTGATTAAAAATGTGATTTTAGTATTTTTTCATAAAATATCTGCTATGAACAAGGCATATTTTTCAGTTGTGAACAAATTCAGATGGTTTGAAAACTTTTCTGCAAAGATAGACATAATCTACAAGACAATCAACTAAGAATCCCTATCCTGAAGTACTTATGTTTTAGAATACAAAATATGGTACAATGCTTCACAAACAATTAGAGTCAGCACACTTTACAGCATTTGGAGAAAAGGGGAATAGAGATGGAGTAGAGGAAAACTAGATGAAATGTGGAAGTTGTAAAAAGGTAACTGAATCCTCTAGTGGGCTAAGTGCAATGACAGGAGAATGGAAGGAAAAGGTCAGTGGGGTTTTGTGTTACATATTTATACAAATTAAGATGAACAATATTTGAAGGCACAATTGTTGAATAAGGTGCTGCAACAGTTGAGCATCTTTCTTTCAATGCCCAGTAGTTGAGATACTTTGTAGGAATCTGTTATCACTTTGAAAATGCTAAAGAAAATATATTACTGAAATTTCTTTTGATTTAATGAGCTTGTCAAGGTTCCTTCCCCACCCTGAACTCTAGGGTACAGATGTGGGGACCTGCATGAAAACCTCCTTAGCTTACTTTTACCAGCTTAGGTTAAAACTTCCCCAAGGTACAAACTATTTTACCTTTTACCCTTGTACTTTATCGCTGCTACCACCAAACATCTAACCGGTATATTACTGGGAAAGAGTCCGTTTGGAAACGTCTTTCCTCCCAAAATCCTCCCAACCCTTACATCCCCTTTCCTGGGGAAGGCTTGATAAAAATCCTCACCAATTTGCATAGGTGAACACAGACCCAAACCCTTGGATCTTAAGTACAATGAAAAAGCAATCAGATTCTTAAAAGAAGAATTTTAACAGAAGAAAAAGTAAAAAGAATCACCTCTGTAAAATCAGGATGGTAAATACGTTACAGGGTAATTAGATTCAAAACACAGAGAATCCCTCTAGGCAAAACCTTAAGTTACAAAAAGACACAAAAACAGGAATCTACATTCCATTCAGCACAGCTTATTTTCTCAGCCATGTAAATAAATCAGAATCTAACGCATATCTAGCTAGATTACTTACTAAGGTCTAAGACTCTATTCCTGTTCTGTCCCGGCAAAAGCATCACACAGAGAGAGAGAGGCTTTGTTTCTCCCTCCTTCCAGCTTTTGAAAGTATCTTGTCTCCTCATTGGTCATTTTGGTCAGGTGCCAGCGAGGTTATCCTAGCTTCTTAACCCCTTACAGGTTAAAGGGTTTCTCCTCTGGCCAGGAGGGATTTTAAAGGTGTTTACCCTTCCCTTTATATTTATGACAGAGCGCTTAAAATGCCTCTGATCATTTATTATATCCACTCAATTTTCTGAAACCAGGTCACATGGTGACAGGTTCTGGATTGGACTCCAACTCCTAAACTCTAAACCTGGCCCCGACACATTCCTACTGTTGCCTTGTCAGGTAATTTAATCTCTTTGTGTTTTAGTTTTCCCGTGTGTAAAATAGGGATAATACTTGCCAACTTCAGAGGAGTATTGTAAGGATTTATTAGTTTGTGTGTAAAGTGCTGTGGAAGTGGAAAAAGCAATACAGGTTGCTATGTAGTATTATTTTGAGAATGCAACTGCAACACAGCGCTATCTGTGGGGAGAGCTGCAAACTGCAGTTTAGAGAACTGAAACAGGTACTCCCACATAAAACCCCATTTGTCAACATGAACAGTTTAATTGTACAAGTGGGGAGAAGAGCCTTTGTAAGTAAAATATTGAAAAGAGGTTGAATTTTAGATTTATATTTTGAAGATGCATGAGCATAAAGCAGCCTATTCAATTTTTGTGTTTTATTGGCTCAATTTGACTTTTTGGTGGTACAAATTGGGAATCCTCTTTTGAGTATGAAGTGTTCATTGCTAAATATCCAGGGAAGGATTTATCAAATCCTAAGCAAAACATAGGAAAAAACATTTCCCCTCCATTTTACATTTCCTTGGACTGGCTGATACCTTCCCTTTAAGAAATTGGAGCTTCGGGGATAGGTTTAACCTCGCAGTTGAAGCACCACTGCTTGCAAAGATGGAAATAGCATTTTTCTTTTTGTTAGTATTTTATCCCAGTTACCCCACCACTTTGGCCAACAGCATTGGCCTTCATATCATTGTACTATGTATTTTCTCTCTTTTTTTTTTTTAGAAAACATTGAGAATTTTTATTTAAACTTCTTATGAAGACAGTGGGGCCACACCCTTTGCTACTGAGAACTGCATATTCTTCAACTTTAAAAGAAGGTGTGCGCATATACAGCTGTGTTTAAGTTGCTTTTTCACAGATTGAAGTGAAAACAAATAGTTGTTTTTAAGTATAAAAGAGTGCACATGAATTTTAAATAACTGGCCTGAATTATCCTTCCCACTGTAGAGCTTTCACAAAGATAAGCCTACAGCAATTTTCACTTGAACTAAAGCTGTCTGTGTTCTGTGGTTTCTCCATGGAAACACAGTCATCAGCCATAGAAAACCATTCAATTCAGAAAGGCTGAGTTTCCTTTCCAAATAGCCCCTAAAATACCTCTTGGTAGATTTAGTTTAGATTCACATGTGCTGACCACTTGTTAACTATGAAAAGACTGCACGATATCTTAAGAACCATTTTCAGTAGAAAGTTAGAGACCTTGTGAGCTGCTCACCCCTAGGTCCATGGGAAATTTTGAGATGATTGCCAAAGCAATTGTGCAAATGAATTGGCCACACTCTGACAGAAGTGGAGACAGAAACTGTGGGATTGTCTTCCTTTTATCCTTACTGCTGTGCAGAAATAGAAAATATTTGCCCATTGAAGTGTAATCATTTAATCAGTGCTTCAATATCTAACATTGTCTCAAAGAATGAGTCATTAGTTTGCCACTGCACGTCCATCCTATTGCCATTTCAGAATGCTGAACAGAGTGCTTTTTTACTGGGCTAACAGTACAGGCACTGAATCCTGCCACTACTGAACTATTAGTATTCTTTTCTTCCATCCTCTTCTTCCATACCTTGGGCTCAGAAGGTGCTGTTAAGATTCATTTATAGCTAATATTATGGCTTCTCTGTAGCTGTTTCATTGGCTAATGTTAGCACCCATACTCTTGCATGCTTCATGTTCTCTTCGCACTTCTGCATTTTAAGCCTTTCCCTCACATACTCATGTCACATGCTTCCTGAAATTGTTTTAACCTTTCTTTCACCCTCTGTGGACTTGAATCTTGCCATATGTTTACATCATATATAATGTAATTTGGGCCAAATTATGCTCTCAACTCAATGTACCCCTTCAGTCTTCTCTTCTCCAGACTAATCAAACCTTTTTTTAAATTCTTTCTTCATTTTTGTTGCTCTTCTCTGGACTTTCTCCAGTTTGTCTGCATCTTTCCTGAAGTGTGGTGACCAGAACTGGTCACACTACTCCAGCTGAGGCCTTATCAATGCTGAGTAGAGTGGAAGAATTACTTCTTGTGTCGTGCATACAATATGCCTACTAATATATCCCAGAATGATATCCAGCTTTTTTTACAACAGTATTACATTGTTGATTCATATTTAGTTTGTGATCCAGTATAACCCTCAGATCCTTTTGTGCAGTACTCCTTCCTAGGCAGTAATTTCCCATTTTTCACTTGTGTAATTGATTATTCCTTCAGCAGAGTGCAAGGTGAACTTTCAGCCACCTTTATACATACTCCTTAGCTTGCACTGTTTATAGTTTAGCCTCACTGTAAAGATATATCTGCACTGGAACTGGAGATGTAATTTGCAGCTCAGGTAAACATACCCATGCTATCTCTGATCAAGCTAGCATACTAAAAATAGAAGGGTGGACCCAGTGGTGTGAGCAGTGGGATGAGCTACCTGCTGTGAATATGATCCCATCTGAAACCCTAAGTGCATTACTCAGGCGGCTAGCTCTCTAGCTTCTGTGTACACATCCCCTAATATCTGTCCCTATTTGTACATATTAGCAAGACAAATTAAAAAAATATTCAAGTTGTCCTGAATATAGAATATACTATGTCCAACACTAATCTGTTCAAGAACAATGGCAATCACCTTAAATATTTTCCACCAAATTTTCTGCATCTTGCTATAAGATTTGGAAGAAAGTCATCATTCTGCAGATTATTTTAAATGGACTTGCTACAATTTGCCTGAATATCAAACCCAACAATTAGTTTTAACAGACATTAGAATGGTATTTATGCTGCAAGTTTCTTCTGCATGAAATATTGGTTTATTTCATGACCTTTTCCCATCATCATTATAGTTCTTACATAGTAATTTCCCTTGAAAGTAGATCATACAAAAGAAAAGAACTCAAGCTGCTTTGACAGAATATACCTTACTTGTCCCAGATGTTTTATCAATATGGCATCTTGATCCAAGAGGCCTTAGCAAGGTTCCTCCTATTTACAGTGATCTTAGTTGATGATTACTACAGTAAACAAATGAGATTCCTTCCTGTCAAACTAGAGAATCAGAATTAACAGGATTGGGAACTGGGACAAACAAAGTCAAGACTTTCCAAAATGAATGCCATGTGTTTTGTGACCACTTTCTGAAATGCCTTCAGGGTTATTAGTTTGTATTTAGAATTTTTCCTTATTTAGGGAAACGGCAGATTGCCAGTCTGTTGCTCTAGTCATGTCATGATTGCTGTTGAATCCCTGCACTGGTTTATAATCTTCTTTGTGGCCAAATTCACCACCTTATTCTCATTTTCAATGCTGTACCTACCTTCGTTTTTTGGTTTCTCCCCTGCTATCCCCTGTGCTCTGCCAACTTGTCACAGCTTGACATTCCTCTGTTCAACTCTGAGCCTGTTCAGCTGCTGCCTCCTCTGTTTGGAATATCCTTCCTGATCCTATGTGACAGGCAGTCTTGCTCTCCTCCTTCAATTCCCTCCTTGAGTCATTTGTTTCCAGCAGCCTTCTGATGCGGCCTCATTCCTGCCCTGTCTTGACTGACTTTGCTCCTACAAACATAAATTTTAGCCTATGAAAATAATTTCAATAACAATAAAAGTAACCAACAAGTTTTGCTCGTTCCCTTGGTGTGCTATGTCTTTTTTGTTTGTAAAGCACAATGCACTCCGATGTTGCTAAAGAAGTGGTAATTATAATTAATAATGAATATGTCAAATGCTGAGTTTTGCTATGCCTTTAGATCTCACTGTACTTAGTGTAAGTGTTTCAGCCATTGTTTCTGAACTATTTAAATAATTATTCTTGGCATTCCTCTAGTGCCATTTGTCCAAGCATCTCCAAGCTTTTTTGATATCAGCCTTATTAACCAACTCTATGGGGTACACAAGTTTTATTATTCCTATTTTCGGGTGGGGAAGCTGAGGCTTATATGTTAATTGATTAGCACAGAGTCAACCAGGAAGCCTGTACTAAATCCAGGAACAAAACTTAGATCTTCTGGTTCCCATTTCTGGCCCCTATCTACAAGACCATCCTTCTTTTTAGGGTTTGTGTTTAGTAAGGTAAAGATATTTCATATACTTAGTTCTGCTAATCAAAAAATAATTTTTTCAGTTGTCCTGAAAGATTTAGAAGCTAAAAAGGAGGTGGAGTCATGTGAGTATGTTCCTTGTCTCAACTCCTTCCATTTTTGTGTTAGTTTTGTAACTAGCTATTCAAAAAGAGATGCCCGGATAGTTCAAAAATTGCCATATATCTAGGTTGCATGTTTTTGGATCTGGTCCAAAAGTCATTACTGTCTAATGGCTGGTTGTTTAGTGGGATAAGAGTTGGCATTTTCAGTTTTGTTCCCAGTGTACAGATGTCTATATAACGAAATTACTGTGATGGGCCATGATCCTGCAATTGGATCCACTTGGGTGGATCTTTGCACACATTTATAGTACTTTTCTCTTCAGTGGGACTCTATGGAGGCAGAAGAGTCTGCTCATGGGGATCCAATTGCAGTATTAGGGGTATGATTATCATCAGTTAGACATCTCCCTTGTTGATTAGCAGTCGAGAGGCAAAATAGACCAGTGAATCTGAACTCCCATCTCATTCCTCCTGATGCTACTTCCTGGGTGGCCCATTGGATGGCAATGTAGAGAGAATTTGAACTGCTGTTATTCATTCTGTAGATACCCTTTTGATCAAGTCGAATACTTCATTCTCCAGGTCTGTCAATCCAAGATCTATCACAAGCACTAAAATTAAGGAAGAAAAATTGAAATATTTTAGAAATGTGAGTACACACATTCTAATTGGTATAATTGCTCTCTGACAATTTGAAATCAGTTTTTAATGTATGCTGTTCAGTAAAATAATAATTACCATAGCAACACATGCTGCCTCTGAAACATAGTTCATCCTTTCAAAAGGATAGAAACATAAAGGCTGAACTCTTGGCACAGCTCAGAGCAATTAGTGTTTCTTCGCCTTCTTTCAAATCATTATCTTTGAAAGATGCAAACAGAAGTCATAAGGTAAACAGCAATCCAGTGTTGCTCTTGCAATTCCTGTTTAGTTAGGGTTGGATCAGTGGTTTGTATATCTTGTGCTGAATTTAGCAAAGTAATAATACTAATATAACCCATCCAGAGTAAGAATTGCAGTTGATATAGGTGAGTATTATGGGAGTTTCCTTGGTGCCCCTTAACTCCTACCCTTATTATTTGTATTATCATAGTGCCTAGGAGCACTAGTCATGGATCAGGACCCCATTGTGTTATGTGCATCCAGGGTAGTGAGGCAGCTCACCATCACCTTCTCTTAGCATAAAGAAGTCTTGTCTGTGCCTGCTGTGGATCAGCACCCTGAAACTACCAGCCTGTGACAACACAAACACTGACTTCCAGGCCTCAACAGGCTTTGCTTTCTCAGTACAGGTTAAGAAAAGGTGCAAGCCAGCCCTCAGTCCTCTGAATGTTCCCTGTAATGTCCAGCCCCTTGTCCCCTGACCACTGACAGAATTACCAGGCCTGCTGTTCCCAAAGGAACAGTACACATCAGCTTGTCAGATTCAATTTAGGATCCCTACTTTGCTTAACACAACAATACTTAGATAAACTTTTTCTAGTTTTCATTATAAATGTATTAGCAAAGAGTAGATATTCAAGTGATAGTGAATAAGACTATTGGAAACAAAATGGTTACATATAAAACAAAATCATAATACTGTTTCTAGAGACTAAACTTAACGAACAAGTTACTCTACTGTCTAAGCTAATCTCATCCAAAATTATCTGCAGAATTTTTAACCATGCCTGATCAAGACCACTCTCACTGTCCGGTTACTTCCTACGTGAAGGATGACAGGGTGTCATCTTTGTCCCCCAAATATACCAAAGCAAACCTCTGATGCGCACTTCCAGATAGGTTTCCCCTGAACACCTGAGTGTTCACTTCTTCCTGTTACTTGTGTCTGTCTGAAATGTTCTCAAACCTTCATTAGTAAGGCTGCAAGTTTGTGACGGAGGTCACAGAAGTCCCGGGTTCCTTGACTTTTCATGACTTCTGCAGCGACCAGCTGTACCGGCTGCTGCTGGAGCAGTCTCGAGCTGCCGTCCCACCCTCAGCAGCAGCAGGAGTTTTGGTGGGGGGGTTCAGGGCTGGGTGTTGGGGTGCAGAAGGGGGTGAGAGCTCTGGGCAGCACTTACCTTGGGGGGCTCCCTGGAAGTGGCGACATCCCTCGGCTCATAGGGCAAGGCATGGCCAGGGGGCTCTGCGTGCTCCCTCTGCCTGCAGATACCGCCCCCACAGCTTCTGTTGGCTGCGGTTCCTGGACAATGGGAGCTGTGGAGCCAGCACTCGGGGAGGAGGCAGCGCACAAAGCTGTGTGGCCATGCCTCCGCCTAGGAGCTAAGGGATGTCACCGCCTCCGGGGAGGCGCAGAGCCGGGTAGGGAGCTTGCCAGACCTGCCAGTACCCCCCTCCCACCCCAGCGGGGGTTCCAAGTCCCTGCCAGCACCTGTGGTGCCCTCTGGGCCACCCCCCCACGGCACCCCCAGGCCACCCTATTCCCCAAGATTTAGTCAGGGGTATATAGTGCTAGTCATGGACAAGTCACAGGCAGTGAATTTTTGTTTACTGCCCGTGACCTGTCCATAACTTTTAATAAAAATACCTGTGACTAAAACGTAGCCTTATTCATTAGCATTTGCTTTAGCCTGGTGAGAGGAGACCTATTGCAAACTACACAATACATAATTTACATGTTAAGAGCGAGGTGACCAGTCCCTAGACACAAACTTTAAGAACATAATTTCAGTGTATATACATAACTCGTTACACAACATCCGTACCTGCATTTTACAATGATATTGATGACCACTGTGATTCCGGCTTTTATTTGAAACCTAATATGACACTGTTTGGTAAACTAGAATGTGCTTACCAGGCCTAGGAGATCACTGTAGCCCTCTGCACCCTTTGCCAGTTTACATTAAGAGGTTCTTGGGTCTCAGTGCTGTACATACATGGAACAAGAAGACAGTCCCTGCCCTAAGAGCTTAAAACAGAGACAGCAGATGGAGACAGACAGATGGGGAAGGACAAGGAAACAATAAGACAGCATTGATCAGTATGACTGGCAGTGGCCTTAGCAGTCTAGCCATTGTCAAGGTTTTTTGTAGGCATCTCTGAAAAAGAGAGTTTTTAAGGAGGTTCTGAAGAAGGATAATACGTTAATTTTGCAGATGTTTATGGGGATTGAGCATGAAGGCTATGCTGGGTGAAAGCACAAAAGTGTTTGTATGAAAATTTAATAAGAGGACGATGGAGGCTGGCATCAAGGGCTTATTTGGAGGCAAGAGTCAATATCTCAATAGTAAATGAGAGATAAGTAGTTGGGGTTCAATGGATTGGAGATTTTAGGATGGAATTGGAGGAGTGGAACTGCAGTGATGATAAACAATCATATTCAATGAGCTTGGAGACAAAAGGCAAAAGGGAGATGGGGCAGTAATTGGAGAGTCGTGTGGGGTCAAAGGTGAGATTTTTAAATATGAGAGAGTCTAAATAAGCATGCTCACCCTTGCCGCAAAAAGGAAAATACACATTCTACTTCTACTGTCTTTAAGGCTCCACATTGTAATGATCTTACCTTCAGCTAAGAAGAACCAGCAATACTGCCCATCAGTCAGCTGCAGACACTTGCTAGAGTGACTCAGGAAGCTCCACTTGAGGCTGGGAAGCAAGGGACCAAACATGAGAACTGAATTTTATTTGTTGAATTATAATGAATAACACAGGTATATCACGGTATATTGTTGCTTCAGTTTTGTGATCATATTTATTTTCTTTGAGGGAAAAGAAAGGCGAGTTGCTCCTAAATATTGGAAAGAACCACATTTGTTGTTGTAATTATGCTTATGAGTACTGGACTGCTGGCAGGGACTTTCTTTTAAAGAAAAAACAATAAAAAATGTTTGAAAAATAAGCATACAAAAATTACATGGATTTTGCAAAAAAGATATAAGGGAAATCAGGTAGTTGAAATGTTGTGACTTACAGTTCTTGACAACATCCTTGTTACTTTCCAGAAGACTTACTTGTCCATGAATGGTTTCAGAGTAGCAGCCATGTTAGTCTGTATTCGCAAAAGGAAAAGGAGTACTTGTGGCACCTCAGAGACTAACCAATTTATTTGAGCATGAGCTTTCGTCAGCTACAGCTCACTTCATCGGATGCATTCAGTGGAAAATACAGTGGGGAGATTTATATAGATAGAGAACATGAAACAAGGGGTGTTACCATACACTGTGTAAGGAGAATGATCACTTAAGATGAGCTATTACCAGCAGGAGAGCCGAGGCGGGGTGGGGGGGAAGAGAAAACCTTTTGTAGTGATAATCAAGGTGGGCCATTTCCGGCAGTTGACAAGAACGTCTGAGGAACAGTGCGGGGTGTGGGGGGGAAATAAACATGGGGAAATAGTTTTACTTTGCATAATGACCTATCCACTCCCAATCTCTATTCAAGCCTAAATTAATCGTATCCAGTTTGCAATTAATTCCAATTCAGCAGTCTCTCGTTGGAGTCTGTTTTTGAAGTTTTTTTGTTGAAGAATTGCCACTTTTAGGTCTGTAATCGAGTGACCAGAGAGATTGAAGTGTTCTCCGACTGGTTTTTGAATGTTATAATTCTTGACGTCTGATTTGTGTCCATTTATTCTTTTACGTAGAGACTGTCCAGTTTGACCAATGTACATGCCTGGGACATGATGGCATATATCACATTGGTAGATGTGCAGGTGAACGAGCCTCTGATAGTGTGGCTGATGTGATTAGGCCCTATGATGGTGTCCCCTGAATAGATATGTGGACACAGTTGGCAACGGACTTTGTTGCAAGGATAGGTTCCTGGCTTAGTGTTGTGTGGTTGCTGGTGAGTATTTGCTTCAGGTTGGGGGGCTGTCTGTAAGCAAGGACTGGCCTGTCTCCCAAGATCTGTGAGAGTGATAGGTCGTCCTTCAGGATAGGTTGTAGATCCTTGATGTATTGGAGAAGTTTTAGTTGGGGGCTGAAGGTGATGGCTAGTGGCATTATTTTCTTTGTTGGGCCTGTCCTGTAGTAGGTGACTTGAGGAATTCCATCATGATTTCAACAATTTCCATCCCACCATCAACCTCAGCCTGGACCAGTCCACACAAGAGATCCAGTTCCTGGACACTACGGTGCTAATAAGCGATGGTCACATAAACACCACCCTATACCGGAAACCTACTGACCACTATTCCTACCTACATGCCTCCAGCTTTCACCCAGACCACACCACACGATACATTGTCTACAGCCAAGCTCTGCGATACAACCGCATTTGCTCCAACCCCTCAAACAGAGACAAACACCGACAAGATCTCTATCAAGCATTCTTACAACTACAATACCCACCTGCGGAAGTGAAGAAACAGAGAGTGATCTTTAAAAAATAAAACTTTTTGAAAAACCTGTTTCAGCCAATTTTAAAGTATGAGTACAAAAATATCAGTGGTCCCAGATGTTTCATTTGTGCTCTTCTCTAGCCTAAAATGACAGAAGTACAGTTGAAGAGGAATTTGCCCTGCAGGAGCTAGAGACTACTGAACTGGGTGAATGATGGATGCTAAACTTAAAATGGCTTTCTTTCCAAAATGAAATTTTGCAGGTCACTAATCCATAATGTAGGGCCTTTGGTCTATTGCCCTTTTTTGTGAGGCGGAGAAACTATACCAGCTGATTCCTTTGTTTAGAGAAGTGGCTATTGCACATACACTGAATCTTTTCTTTCCAACAGCAGTTTCATAAGGACTTTCTGTACATGCAGAGAGGACAGGTGTTTGAACCAAAAGAGGTGGTAAAACCTTTGAAGGTTTCACTTACCGTCTACCACTTTGGTTATGTAGGAATATTAAACCCTCCTTGCCCTAAACTCCCAATATTAATTTATGTAATAGAGTATCATTGCTTCATTACCATAGTGGAAAGGCCAAGTCAGAATTGAACTTTATATTTAGAAGTGAAGGTGCTTAAATTTGTGGGCCTAATCAACTCCTCTGGAAGGGAGTTAGAGCTTTGCAAAGAAAGTTCTGTCCCAAGCTCTTAATAGTCTCACCATTGTCATAGATCCATAAGACCTGATGAATGTAGCTGTCATGGTAAATCTTTAAGGGACAGTCTATCTTTGTTCTTAAAATGACTTTTAATGGATTTACACTATAGATTAAAACTGTTCATTACACTTAAAACCACAAGAGGCCACAAATTTGCAGTTGTGGCTGAAACCACATCTTTAATTTCCTTTATTGTGCCCTGTTGCAGCTTATATAGTACTTTGAGCATGTCAGAAGAGTAATACATTGAAATAATTAGACTCAATTTTCTCATGCTTCAGAGTCGGAATGAAAGTTTCTGCTATACTAGAGTATTGCGCAATAAGTGTCCAACCAGGGTTTATGCTTTCTGCTGAGCCCTCCGGCTGTGACCACTGTCTGAGATAGGATACTGAAATAGATGGATACTGAATTAGTACCTATCTGTCGAGGTACTTATACCACATTTATGGCTAGGATGACTGATTAGTGTATTCCATTATGGTACCATTGTTCTATTCTGGTGTGGCAATGTATATTCTAGGAGTAAGATAAAGATGGAGTGAGAACCTTAGGGCCAAATTCTGCCCTTAGTTACACCTGTATGACTTAATGTGCATAACTGAGAACAAAGTCCTTTGTACTAAATATCCTTGTCAAGGGGTTGCTGGCCCTGTTAAGGGGAGCTTGGGCCCAGATACCTGTAATGAGCTAATTTAAGGGGAAAAAGTTCACCTGGGTTAATTGAATGGTTGGTTAATTGAATAACAAACACCTGGGCCTGATAAAAGGCTATCAGGACTCACTTGCAGGGAGGTACTTACAGAGAGAGAAGCTCTTTTAAGGGGGAGGAGCTCCCAGAGACAACAGACCCCAGGAAGGCGAGCTGGGCAACCCCTCAATCCAAGGGAAAATACTAGGACACTGCAGGGCAAGCAAACCCTGCAACATCTGAATTACCTTAATTTTGTGTTTGTGTGGGTGATGTGATATTTGTTACATTCTATTCAGCAAGTTTGTAGCGGTATTAGAGAGAGTAATTAAATTTGTGTTTTAGTGTTTCAAATAATTACTGTCCCAGTGTTAGTCTGTATCCGCAAAAAGAAAAGGAGGACTTGTGGCACCTTAGAGACTAACAAATTTATTTGAGCAGAAGCTTTCTTGAGCTACAGCTCACTTCATCGGATGTCCAGTGAGTGGAATGATGCTTTTATCTTGATAACTATTGGCACAGTATGTGCACAGTGCAAATGCATAGGCAATGGGGAGAATAATAAGTCAAACACACACAACATTTTGCCTTTTTTCATCTGTTGATGCCCTGAATGGCTAAGGGCATGAAAGTATTGCTTTCTTTGCCATGGTGACTTAGCCAGTTTTCTAATACTGCACAATTTGTTCTTGATTTTTATGCTTAGGTTCTTTTGGCACAGTGAATTTCAAACTTTTTTCCTGGATGTTTTTAGGGGATAACATTTGTTATTTTCAGTGACTGATTTCAGCCCCAGAATTGATTACTGCAGCAGCAATGAAATCCTTATGCATGTGTCCATTACTGTGGATAGAAGTTTCAGAGTAACAGCCGTGTTAGTCTGTATTCGCAAAAAGAAAAGGAGTACTTGTGGCACCTTAGAGACTAACCAATTTATTTGAGCATGAGCTTTCGTGAGCTATCACTTCGCTGTAGCTCATGAAAGCTCATGCTCAAATAAATTGGTTAGTCTCTAAGGTGCCACAAGTACTCCTTTTCTTTTTGTGGATAGAAGCAAATTTGTTCATTTTCCTTTTTAATTTGTCTTTGCTTTCAATGTTTCTATAACAACAGGAAGAACCATTATAAACTGCCTTGGTGTTTTTCAGGGAAATATTCAGTTTGGCTCCCCTATGTTTCCTCTTTGTTTTGTATTGATATTGAAAAGGGTACAAATTGGATCAAATAATGTGAAGAATGGTGTTCTCTCTTTCCTCCATACGAAATGCTGGTAAAGTATTGGTACATCAGGAATTATTTTTAACTTAATGAAATCAAATCAAAATTTTCTGGAGGCTCATCCATACTCTTCACATTTCTCAACTGTATTCCTCTCTTTTTCTGTGCTGGCACATAACAGCCTTCAGTCAGAGAACACTGGACAGAGCCTGCCAGCACTGCTCTGAGCTCTGGCCAGAGGTAATCAATTGGGAATGACATGATGTGCCCAGAGAGGACTTCCTGCACATTAAGCCACATTCTTAAGAATGAGATTGGCCAAGCACTGGAATACGTGACATGCTTTAGATGATACACATTTCTAACAGTGTTTTCTGGTGAAAAGAGCTTTGTTTTATTTTTAACCAAAGTTGTCTGTCTGGAGGTGTACATTTTATCGTTTTTCTTTTCCCTGTTTATCTTTAGAGATAATTAATTGTTAGAGACATGGAGAAAGAAATGTCTACAGAGAAATTTAAGAGGTCTAACTGTTGTTCAAAGCTATCTTCTGCTGCAATTCCTCTTTTAATTTAATCCTTAGATGTGCTAAAAATAATTACTTTTATCTGATGGGCAGCTGTTTATTTCAGTTTTTAAGCTTTGAGCAGAGGGTTGGACTAGATGACCTCCTGATGTCCCTTCCAACCCTGATATTCTATGATTGGGTAACTGAGTGAAGTTGATAATATCATCTTGAAGATCCCTGGGTTGAGAGTCTTTTTAATAATAAAAATGGAGAAATAAAGGTTAGAAGGAGAATCTGTAATGTAATGTTGTTAATTTGGTCTTTTATGGATCAGTTTTGTCTTTTTAAAGTTTAGACTCAGGTGGACATTGTCACATGCATATTTTGAAGTCTGATAGCCTTTAAGTGAGCAGGGTGGTATTCTGATATGCTAGAAGACTCCTATTCTGCAGCATGTGTTTATCATGCTGCATTTAGATTCAGGGTCAGAAGGAAGCATGCTCTCTATTCAGTGTTGACATAAATACCATGTTTGCAGTTCCAAACCTTTTTATACAGCAACTACAAAAGCAGAAGAGAGTTGATAAATATCCCACTCAAAATATGAAAGTGATACTTAAACATTTATATTGGTTTGTCAAGAACAAATAATGTCAAACCAACTTAATTTCCTTCTTTAATGGGATTACTGACCTAGTGGATCTGGGGGGAAATGGTAGATGCTATATACCTCGATTTTTAGTAAGACTTTTGACAATTCCACATGGCATTCTCATAAACAAACTAGAGAAATATGGGCTAAATGAAATTACTATAAGGTAGGTGCACAACTGATTGAAAGACTGTACTCAAAGAGTAGTTATCAATGGTTTGCTGTCAAACTGGGAGGACATATATAGTGTGGTCCTGCCAGGATCAGTCCTGGGTTCGGTACTATTCAATATTTTCATTAATGACTTGGATAATGGAGTAGAGAGTATGCTTATAAAATTTGCAGATAACACCAAGCTGGGAGGGGTTGCAAGCACTTTGGATGACAGGTTTACGATTCAAAATGACCTTGACAAATTGGAGAATTGGTCTGAATTCAATAAGAGTAAATTCAAAAAAGACAAATTCAAAGTACTTCACTTAGGAAGGAAAATGAAATGCTCAACTACAAAATGGGGAATAACTGACTAGGTGGTAGTACTGCTGAAAAGGATCTAGGGGTTATAGTGGACTACCAACTGAATATGGGTTGTCAAGATGATGCATCTAAAAAAGGCTGGTATGATTCTGGGGTGTTTAACCAGGAGTGTTGTATGTAAAACACATCCATTTTCTGACTCCTTCCCATTTTGCTTATTGTAGCCATAAATCTGATTATTGAATTGCAAGAATATCAAAGGCTTCTTGTTGAATGAAATACTCTGGAAAGTCGGCAGCGGCGGCAATCCCTCGAGGTCGAGGATGATCTCTTTCATGGGTCCTTTGGTGACTGAAGAATCCGATTCTTGAGCCACAGTCTTGTTGGCAGATATTACAGGTGGTGTTGGAAGACAGGGTTGGGTCATGATTGCTGCATGACTGTTGTCTTTCCTTTCTTTTCTGGCATTTTTCTGTAACCAGGGCAAGGCAATTTTCCTCAAAAGTGGAAGTTCCCTCTCTGACAAGTCTTCGCCAGTTATCCCTGTCCTGGGCTGCCGTCTCCCATTGTGTAGTGTTGATGCCACATCTCTTGATGTTTATCTTGAGGCTGTCTTTCTTTTGGCCTCCTCCTAGTTTCCTTTATCCTTTGGTGAGTTGGCCATACAACAGTTGTTTTGGTAAGCGTACGTCAGGTATGTGCACACAGTGCCCGCTTCACCTTAGCTGGTGCTGGATAACAAGTGCCTCAACACAGAAGATGTTGGACTCTGTGAGGACACTGACATTAGGGTGATGATCCTCCCACTTTATGTTGAGGATCTTCCAAAGAAAATGCCAGTGCTGGCATTCCAGGTATTTCATGTGTTTTCTGTGGTTTACCCAAGTCTCACACCCATAGAGGAGAGTTGGGATTACCACTGCTTTATAAACTAAAAATTTAGTATGTGTTCTGATGTTGTGATTGTTGAATGCCCGGCGAGACAGTCTGCCAAAGGCAAGGCTGGTACAGTGAATTTTGTGCTAAATCTTGATGTCTATGTCTGCCCTCTGTGAGAGATGGCTGCCAAGATAGGCAAAGTATTCTACGCTTTCCAGGTTTTCTTTGTCGATATAGGTCTTCCTTGCTGGGTCTGATGAGTGACTGGGAGCTGGAGGGTGGAGAACTTTTGTTTTGATGATGTTCAGAGAAGCTATTAGGGGCTGTTTGTAGATCCTCCTTTGAGTGTGCAAATACATCACAATCATCTGCATACTTGAGTTTGGGTTATTGTTGCCGATATTACTTTAGTTCTGGCAAGGAGATGAGAAAGGTTGAAGAGGTTGCCGTGAATCCTATACTGGATGCCAATGACCTGTGGTAGACGGTCTTGGATTGGTGATTTCATAGCTGCTAAGAAAATGGAGACAAGGGTGGGTGCCAGTACACAACCTTGTTTTACACCAGTTCAGATGACAAAGGGCTCAGAAATAGAGCCACTGCACAGGATGGAGCCAGTCATCTGGTCATGGAGGAGTATTACAATGGTGATAAATTTGCTTGGAAAGCCAAACTTTGACATGATTTTCCACGGAGCCTTATACTTGACAGAGTTGAAGGCTTTGGTCAGATTGATAAAGGCCATATACAGCTCCTGGTAATGTTCTTGACATTTTTCCTGGATCTGCCTGCCTTCCAAAATCATGTCGGTTGTGCCTCGTGATGATCTGAAGCCACACTGGGACTCTGGAAGTACTTCCTGTGCAAGAGGGAGCAGGCAATTCAATAAGATTCTAGCAAGAATCTTCCTAGCAATGGAGAGGAGGGCAATACCTCGATAGTTGCCAGAGTCGGCCCTGTCTCCCTTTTTTGAAAATGGTGACAATGTTAGCATTATGTAAGTCGGCAGGGATTTCTTTGGTGTGCCAGATTTGAGGAGCAGCAAGTGAAGCTTGTTAGTCAGTGTTTCTCCCCCCACTTTCAGTACTTCAGCTGGTATGCCATCAGGACCTGGAGCTTTATTGTTCTTCGTTTGTATAATTGCTTTGCAGACCACCTCTGGTGTTGGTGGGTTGGCAAGAGTTTCCCAAATTGGGTGCTGAGGGATTGAGTCAATGGTGTCGCCAGTCAGTCAATTCTTGATTTAGAAGGTTTTTGTAGTGTTCCTTCCAGCACTCTTTGATGGATTCATTACCTTTAAGAAGGGTACTACCGTCTTCGGATCTCAGAGGTGTGAGACCACATGAGCTTGGTCCATACAGGGTCTTTGTCTCACCGAAAAAGCTCTGCATACCATGTCTGTCAGCGAATGTTAGGATTTCTTTTGCTTTGTCCTCCCACCATTTATTTTTGATTTCTTGGATCCTTCTTTGAACTTCAGCTTTGAGCTCATGGAAAGAGCTCAGCTTCTGACCGGATAGTGGTTGGTTTTGCCAGTCGCAGAAAGCTTTTCTCTTCTAGTCCAAAAGGGCTGTAATCTCAATGTCTGCAAAGTATCACTGTATGTAGATGACTTTTTTTAAAATTTCATTTGGTATAAAAATGCCTCCTTTCCTGCACTTCCTAAAATGTTGGAGTACAGCTGCTGCTTGAGTTACCAAATTAATCTTACTGAGGCTTCCCCAATAGACCTTACCACTGATCATCTCTCCTCACCGCCATTTTATTTGTCACTTTTTCTCTAGCTTCATTAAGTATTACTAAAATGAGAATTAATACATGAGGTGGTAGTCACACCATCCTTCACCAGCTTGTGATTCTCAAACTTTTGTACTGGTGACCCCTTTTACATAGCAAGCCTCTGAGTGTGACCCCCCCCATACATTAAAAACACTTTTTATAATATGTTTAACATCATTATAAATGCTTGAGGCAAAGTGGGGTTTGGGGTGGAGGCTGACCGCTCGCGACTCCCCATGTAATTACCTCACGACCCCCTGAGGGGTCCCGACCCCCAGTTTGAGAACCCCTGTTGTAATTACTCCCCCTATTATCTCTAAAGTCAAGACTGATCTTAGTAAGCAAGGTGATGTCCCTTCCAGCCTCTTGAGTATGTTAACCTGATTAGTATGGAAGTCATTCTCAAACTGTTTAATTTGCTTCAAGAGGTTGTATTTACCATACCACCCTAAGTTTTTCCCTCACCCTACTGTGTAGTTAAGTAGGTTCCCCAAATATACCACAGCATAAGACCTGTATTCTTTGGCATCTACTCTGGATTCCCATAATGTCACTCTCCATAATCCCTAGCTTTATTAGTAGCCTTTCAGTTTTGTCTTCATATGGGTGGACCAGAAGTGTTCTGCTTTGTCCTGGCTGCAGTCCAAGACAATTCTACTCTCCAAATGATTTGATTATTTACTAATTAATGTCAGCAATATAAACTATAGAACATTGTTAATCAGTCTTGCAAAATGGAGAGCTGCTTAGTTAACAAATAAAATCTCAGGGAGACATCCTAACATTCTTCTGAGGTTTGTGTCAGGACACTGGATCGTTACAGAGCTAAGACATCACAGTGCAATTTCAAGACATTTTGCTTTGATTATTTTGTACCTCTCTGCATCTCCATGAGAATCTGGCACGTCTGGGTCATCCATCCATGTCTTCTTTTTTCTGGGAAGTAGAGGCTGTCTCCTCTTTTGGCTGCTTTGAAGACTCGAGGAGAGATTCTGATAGCTTTGGGCCATTTGGTAACTGCTGCCTCATGTGCGGTATATCAGGCGGTGTGGGGAGACACTCTTGTGATCAGTGCTTTGCTGATCTTGAAACTGATGACTTGTAGGGTACCCTACAATTGGGAGGTGTGATTGCACCATGTGTACGCACACCCAAACTAGCTAGCTCGAGTAACAATAGCAGAGTAGCTGTAGCAATATGGATGGCAGCTTATGCTATTGCTAGCTAGATCAAAGCTAGCTTGGGCATTCCTATACAAGCTGGCATCATGCCTCTGACTGCATTGTAGACATACCTTTAGCCGTGGACTCCGGTAGGATGGCATGCAAGTCTAGAACCAAAGTAAGGCTGCATTCAAGGTTATCTGACACATTCAAATGATAGGATTTCTCTCCCAAGAAAGGGTAGCAACACTGAACACTGTCTTTAAAAATTAATTAGGTAATAGAACATTTTTTCTTTCTGCTAGAGAGAGCTCTCCAGTAAATTCAGTCCAGAATCATAGAATCATAGAATATCAGGGTTGGAAGGGACCCCTGAAGGTCATCTAGTCCAACCCCCTGCTCGAAGCAGGACCAATTCCCAGTTAAATCATCCCAGCCAGGGCTTTGTCAAGCCTGACCTTAAAAACCTCTAAGGAAGGAGATTCTACCACCTCCCTAGGTAACGCATTCCAGTGTTTCACCACCCTCTTAGTGAAAAAGTTTTTCCTAATATCCAATCTAAACCTCCCCCACTGCAACTTGAGACCATTACTCCTCGTTCTGTCATCTGCTACCATTGAGAACAGTCTAGAGCCATCCTCTTTGGAACCCCCTTTCAGGTAGTTGAAAGCAGCTATCAAATCCCCCCTCATTCTTCTCTTCTGCAGGCTAAACAATCCCAGCTCCCTCAGCCTCTCCTCATAACTCATGTGTTCCAGTCCCCTAATCATTTTTGTTGCCCTTCGCTGGACTCTCTCCAATTTATCCACATCCTTCTTGAAGTGTGGGGCCCAAAACTGGACACAGTACTCCAGATGAGGCCTCACCAATGTCGAATAGAGGGGAACGATCACGTCCCTCGATCTGCTCGCTATGCCCCTACTTATACATCCCAAAATGCCATTGGCCTTCTTGGCAACAAGGGCACACTGCTGACTCATATCCAGCTTCTCGTCCACTGTCACCCTTAGGTCCTTTTCCGCAGAACTGCTGCCTAGCCATTCGGTCCCTAGTCTGTAGCTGTGCATTGGGTTCTTCCGTCCTAAGTGCAGGACCCTGCACTTATCCTTATTGAACCTCATCAGATTCCTTTTGGCCCAATCTTCCAATTGGTCTAGGTCCTTCTGTATCCTATCCCTCCCCTCCAGCATATCTACCACTCCTCCCAGTTTAGTATCATCCGCAAATTTGCTGAGAGTGCAATCCACACCATCCTCCAGATCATTTATGAAGATATTGAATAAAACCGGTCCCAGGACCGACCCTTGGGGCACTCCACTTGATACCGGCTGCCAACTAGACATGGAGCCATTGATCACTACCCGTTGAGCCCGACAATTTAGCCAGCTTTCTACCCACCTTATAGTGCATTCATCCAGCCCATACTTCCTTAACTTGCTGACAAGAATACTATGGGAGACCGTGTCAAAAGCTTTGCTAAAGTCAAGAAACAATACATCCACTGCTTTCCCTTCATCCACAGAACCAGTAATCTCATCATAAAAGGCGATTAGATTAGTCAGGCATGACCTTCCCTTGGTGAATCCATGCTGGCTGTTCCTGATCACTTTCCTCTCATGCAAGTGCTTCAGGATTGATTCTTTGAGGACCTACTCCATGATTTTTCCAGGGACTGAGGTGAGGCTGACTGGCCTGTAGTTCCCAGGATCTTCCTTCTTCCCTTTTTTAAAGATTGGCACTACATTAGCCTTTTTCCAGTCATCCGGGACTTCCCCGGTTCGCCACGAGTTTTCAAAGATAATGGCCAGTGGCTCTGCAATCACAGCCGCCAATTCCTTCAGCACTCTCGGATGTAACTCGTCCGGCCCCATGGACTTGTGCACGTCCAGCTTTTCTAAATAGTCCCTAACCGCCTCTATCTTCACAGAGGGCTGGCCATCTCTTCCGCATTTTGTGATGCCCAGTGCAGCAGTCTGGGAGCTGACCTTGTTAGTGAAAACAGAGGCAAAAAAAGCATTGAGTACATTAGCTTTTTCCACATCCTCTGTCACTAGGTTGCCTCCCTCATTCAGTAAGGGGCCCACACATTCCTTGGCTTTCTTCTTGTTGCCAACATACCTGAAGAAACCCTTCTTGTTACTCTTGACATCTCTGGCTAGCTGCAGCTCCAGGTGCGATTTGGCCCTCCTGATAACATTCCTACATGCCCGAGCAATATTTTTATACAGAAGATACTACCAAACGTATAGCCTCAAAGTGGGTTATGAACTGCTGGTATGGGGTCTGGAAATCCACCGGTAGCATGGTTGCAGAAAGAGAGTTATTAAACAAACCACCATAGGTTTAGATTAGTAGATTCTAAGGCCAGAAGAGACCCTAATGATCATCTAGTCTGACTTCCTGTATGACACACAACACAGAACTTCCCCAAAATAATTCCTAGCACATATTTTTCAGAAAAACATCTGCTCTTGATTTTTTAAATGGTCAGTGATGGAGAACCCACCATGACCCTTGGTAAATTGTTCCAATGGTTAATTACTCTTACTGTTAAAAATTATGCCTTATTTCCAGTCTGAATTGGTCTAGCTTCAGCTTCTAGTCATAGGATTGCATAATACTTTTCCCTGCTAGATTGAAGAGCCCATTATTAAATATTTGTTCCCCATGTAGATACTTACAGACTGTAATCAACTCACCTCTGTACCTTCTCTTTGTTAAGCTAAATAGATTGAGCTCCCTGAAACTATCACTATTTATCATGTTTTCTAATCCTTTAAGCATTTTCGTATGTTTGCTCTGAACCCTCTCCAATTTATGAAGATCTTCCTTAAATTGTGAGCATCAGAACTGGACCCGGTATTCCAGTAGCAGTCACACTGGTGCCAAATACAGAGGTAAAATAACCTCTCCACTTCTACTTGAGATTCCCATGTTTGTGTGTCCCAGGATTGCATTAGCTTTCTTGGCCACAGCATCACAACGGGACAGCTGATTATCCACCATGACCCTCAAATCTTTTTCAGAGTCACTGCTTCCCAGGATAGAGTCTCTCATCCTATAAGTATGGCCTACGGTCTTTGTTCCTAAATGTATATATTTACAGTTAGCTGTATTAAAACTCATATTATTTATTTGCATACAGTTTACCAAGCAATCCAGATCGCTCTTAATCAGTGACCTATCCTCTTCATTATTTACCACTCCACTGATTTTTGTATCCTCCGCGCACTTTATCAGGGATGATTTTGTTTTCTCCCAGGTCATTGACAAAAACATTAAATATTGTAGGCCCAAGAACTGATCCCTGGGCACCCCACCAGAAACAGACCTGCTCATTGACAATTCCCCATTTGTAGTTACATTTTTGAGACCTATTAGTTAGCCAGTTTTTAATCCATTTAGTGTGTGCCATGTTAATTTTATATTTTAATTTTTTAATCAAAATGTGCAGTATCAAGTCAAACAATTTACAGAAGTCTGAGTATATTATGACAACATTATTACCTTTATCAACCAAACTTGATATAAATTTAGTTTTTCAGGATTTATTTTTCATAAACCCATGTTGATTTACATTAATTACATTACCCTCCTTTAATTCTATATTACTCAAGTCTAGTATCAGCTGCTCTCTTATCTTGCCCAGGATTATCATCAGACTGACAGGTCTAAATTATCTGGATAATCTTGTTTACCCTTTTTTAAAATTGGCACATTAGCTTTTTTCCAGTCTTCTGGAACCTCCCCGGTGCTCCAAGACTTATTGAAAACCAACATTAACAGTTCAGCTCTTTTAAAACTCTTGGACCTGCTGATTTAAAAATGTTTGACTTTAGTAGTAATAATGGAATGGAAAGAGTGTTATCACCATATGTTGAGACTATATAATCTGTTTTCACCACGTACAGAACAGAAATATTTCTTGAACATTTCTGCATTTTTCTGCATCATTGATAATTCTACCATTTGCATCTAGTAATGTACCAAAATCATTGTCAAGATTTGTTTGTTCCTAATAGAGTTTTAAAAAAACTTATCTGCTCATAGATTTCTTCTTGCATCCCTTGGCTTCCCTTATCAATTTTCTACAATTCCTAACTTTTGATTTATATTCATTACTATCAACTTTTGAAAGCATCTGGCATATCCATCTACAGTGAAACACGCCTGTTTCCATTATTGCAATTACTGGATCTCAGATTCTTGGGCTGCAATGTGCCCATTACTTTTAGGGATGATGTTATGTAGGGAGACCACTTGATTCAAGTTACCGTGTACAGTACAGCCTGAGCGCCATTAAAAGTTGAGCACAAACAACAAGATGAAAGGGTTGGTGAGCAACAGCATACCAGACTGTAGCGCACAGGCTCATTGATGAGGTGCGGGGAGAGGCCTAGGATAGCAGGTGTAAAAGTCTGATGCATCACTGTGGTACTAATTAGATAATGTTTATAAAGTATTTTGCACATGGAAAGGGATATAAATACCAAATACAATAGCAGCATCACAGCTGAATTCCTCCTGTGAATAATGGTTATTAATAAACCTAGAACAGGATGTACTCTTCCATTCTTATTTGAGCATATTTTCAGAACTAAATTCTCATATATTCATTTGTCATTTTTGGAACTTTGGGTAAAAATTAATATCTAGTTTTGTAAAGAAAAATAGATTAATTATGGACAGAAAAGAAATATATAGCAAATGGACTCTATTTTTATGGAACTTCCCACAGTTATCCCTTACATTAATAATCAACAGGTGCAATTTTCTTGATATCTGAGTTGCATCCATTAAGGTTTCTCAGTGTATAATTATTACATTTTAATGTGTTGTGGCATCAGAGCCAAATTATTGGGAAAAATAGTGGAGACTGATTTTGCCTTTTGTATTATTAGCTGTTGTCTTAAACTGTAGGCGTCTGTGTGACTATGAAATGTCCTATGTTAAAACACTGGCAATTTACCTGTCTCTGCATGACATTAGTAATTATTGATCACCAGACACAAAGTGAATGATTTTATGCTCTTTTAGAAGTGGTGTGGGCGTTGGATGCATTTACTGTAATTATGCCTAGACAATTAACACCAGAACCTGGAAAAGAAGATGCTATTCTCAATGTTTTTTTTCCCTCTTTGAACTTGAAAGATCAAATAATATCCTTTATGTAGTATAGTGGTTCTTAACCTTTTTTCATTGGCAGACCCCTAAAAAATTTCAAATGGGGGTGCGGATCCATTTGGAAATCTTAGACATAGTCTGCCAACCCCCAAGGGTCCATGGACCAGAGGTTGAAAATCACTGTGCTATGGTAACGACAACCTTTCGCGGACCCCTTAGACATAGTCTGCGGCCAACGGACTGAGAACCACTGATGAAGTGAGCTGTAGCTCACGGAAGCTTATGCTCAAATAAATTTGTTAGTCTCTAAGGTGCCACAAGTACTCCTTTTCTTTTTACTAATTTAGTATGTTCATCTAGAATGTGTATAGTTACTACTTCTAAAGTCATGGTGGAGTTTTGTTCCTTGTCCCTGATTGTAGTTTATGATTTTAGTTGACATGTTACTGGTATTTTTAAAGGGAGGAAGGAATAGCTTTTCCTATGCTTTATCCCACCCATGACAGGGAGATGCTGGCTGCTCATGAGCATTGGCACTAAAGCATTCCTCACAGTGGCTGAGTAGGCTGCCTCAGTAACTTTATAATAACTATATTTTATTTTAAATTAGTGTGCAATGTTTTAAGCACCTAGATGCAGGGTATGAGAATGAGTATGAAATAAAATTACTCCTGCTTGAGGTGCAAATACCTTTGTGTGGTCTAGTGGTTAGAGTACAGCACTACAGAATGTGGAGGTCTGTACTTGGAGCTCTATTCCCAGCTCTACAACAGATGTATGTGACCGTGGGCAAGTCACACATGCCCCAGTCCTGTAAGGTGCTTAGCTACTCATCTTCAGCCCCAAAGGAGGCTCGCCTTCCCCCTCACCCCAGCTCCACAGGGTTATAGCCCCAAGCCCTGAATGGGGGTGGAGGGAGGGAAGGTACTCCAGGAAATAATCTTTGAGAATTTAAGCCGTGATCCTATGCCTTAACTCAGCCCTGACTATGGATAGGTTATTCCATAGATGTCCACTGCATCTAGTGCTAGTCACTGTTGGAGGTAGGACAAAAAGAAAAGGAGTACTTGTGGCACCTTAGAGACTAACCAATTTATTAGAGCATAAGCTTTCGTGAGCTACAGCTCACTTCCTCAGATGCATATCGTGGAAACTGCAGCAGACTTTATATATACACAGAGAATATGAAACAATACCTCCTCCCACCCCACTGTCCTGCTGGTAATAGCTTATCTAAAGTGATCATCAGGTGGGCCATTTCCAGCACAAATCCAGGTTTTCTCACCCTCCACCCCCCCACACAAATTCACTCTCCTGCTGGTGATAGCCCATCCAAAGTGACAACTCTTTACACAATGTGCATGATAATCAAGTTGGGCTATTTCCTGCACAAATCCAGGTTTTCTCACCCCTTTCCCGGCCAATGGGAGTTGCGGGGGGCGGTGCCTGGAAACAAGAGCAACGGAGCCCTCTGCCGCCTCCCCCCCCCCCCCCCCGGGTCGCAGGGGTATGGTTCCTACCGCTTCAGGAGCGGCACGGAGTAAGCAAAGGGGTGGGGGGGCGCAGGGAGCTTGGAGGGCCGCACAAAAGAACCCTGCAGGCCGTGTGTTTGAGACCCCTGGACTAGATGACCTCCTGAAATCCCTTCCAACCCTGATATTCTACGAACACTGGCCATGTTCTCAGAGCCTTTGCAGATCCATATTAGCTATCCAATGGGAAGCAGATGGAGTTTGGTATTTGGCATATTCAAAAATTACATCCTTAATCCTTGTCTCTCTACTGACAGTATTATCTACTGGTGTGAGCAAAGTGCTGATAGTAGGGAACTCCTGAGTTCTAATCCCAGCTCCACTGATGACTGCTTTGGCTTTTGGTGAGTCTGCTAAGCTCTCTCTGCCTCAGGGGAGATTTCTGCTGGAAATTGCCTTTCCTGATTTGGGTAACTTCTTTACCTGATGCTGTAAATTTGCCTATTAAGTAAGATCTATGTTAGTTTTGCCTAATCAGTTTCAGATGTAGTTCAAGTGTAGTCATCTTCTGTCTCCACCTTCTCTTGTATATTTGCTGCTCATGCTGTTAAGTGTGTAGTGTGGAGTATCAGCTGCTTCATGCTGACTGAAAGCTTTGTAGTTGTAAGCGGGGGAATGGTCCTGCTCTTGTGAGGAACTTTCCTGGCTTCTGCACTACCCTGGGTAAGTGGGCTAGTGAAAGGATCTGAGTCCTCCCTCCCACTTCCTTTACCCAGAGGCCTCTCTGCCCTTGAGGACTCCCCTTCTACCCTCCTGTCTAGCAGAGTCCTCGTAACCCAGACAAGGCTGGGCCCAGGATTCCTGGGGTGTTCTACCCCCAACCCTGCTGTGGTCACCTAGGACAGGGGCTAGGGTGTCCCCACTCCGGGGTACTTTTTCTGCACCGGGCACTTCCCGGACCCACTGATCATTTCATACAATATAAAGTAAATACAAGTTGTTTGTTTAACAATTAATTTTAAAAAAGAATAAGGAAAAATGGTAAAGGATAAAGGAAAACACATCACCCTGCCCTGTCAGTCTCAGGGTCCTAATTTCCCATCAACCATTCCCCTTTTCGTACTGGGAGCTAGCCAACCAAAACACCCCACTGAATGTTAGTAAGGGGGCAACAGGCCTCTTACATAGTGATATGTTGAGCTTCTGGGAATGAGAATATCGCCCCATTACCTTGTTCTAGTCTGAGGCACATTGCATATTTCTCCTGCTATGGAACAGGGTACCTTATCACTATTCCCCTAGCTCCACCATAAACATCACACAGTAGTTCAGGACATATTCCTTATTCTTTCAGACCCTGTGGGTCTGAACCCCTCCCTGCAGGTTGGGCTGGCATAGCAGTTTCAGGCAAGCGAGTTGGAGGAGATCACTCATGTTGGGGCTTGCATACAGGCGCTCAATTGACTGGCTTGCCCCAGGGTTTTCAGATTTGCTTGAACTGGCCTTTGCTTTCAGGGTGAAAGGGGCTATGGATATGTAAAATACTGTCAGGTTTCAGAGAAACAGCCGTGTTAGTCTGTATTCGCAAAAAGAAAAGGAGTATTTGTGGCACCTTAGAGACTAACCAATTTATTTGAGCATAAGCTTTCGTGAGCTACAGCTCACTTCATCGGATGCATACTGTGGAAACTGCAGAAGACATTATATACACATGTATATAATGTCTTCTGCAGTTTCCACAGTATGCATCCGATGAAGTGAGCTGTAGCTCACGAAAGCTTATGCTCAAATAAATTGGTTAGTCTCTAAGGTGCCACAAGTACTCCTTTTTTTTGTAAAATACTGTGACCTTTTAATAAATGTCCATGTTGAAGTATCCTAACCTGTTGCAAAGTAAAATTAACAAAATAATCTTTAAGAAATACACTTTATCTTACAATAGGCATGTCTTGCATCCGATGAAGTGAGCTGTAGCTCACGAAAGCTCATGCTCAAATAAATTGGTTAGTCTCTAAGGTGCCACAAGTACTCCTTTTCTTTTTGCGAATACAGACTAACACGGCTGTTACTCTGAAACTTGTTTAGATTTAAAACTGTTTCAGCCAAATAAATTTCCTTTGTTTAAAATAATGTTCTAGAGAGAGATGTGGTGTGCAAATGTGTGATATTTAGAGAATACCAACAGTAGATGAAGGGAAATTATTTTGGGGAAGTTCTATGGCCTGTGTTCAGGAGATCAGACAATATGATGATGGTCATCCCTTCTGGCCTTAGAATTTATGAATCTACAAAAACCAAGAATAAATCATGATGGAATCCAGCACTGAATAAAAAGTATTTTAACAAATATGTTGCTTGAATTAGGAAATTCACTGTATTCTTGACCTGACTGACCCAGCAATCGCTTAGTGTGACTCTTGGTATCAACAGCTGTGTAGGAGACATTAATCCCACCTATAATCCTGCTAATCAAACACTAGAAACTGTTGTTCAATTTTTCTGTTATTTCTGAGAGCCCACTGTACTGTCAAATATAAGTTTGGACAGCCATGCAAGCTAATTATTTTTGACTGCTGTGGACCCTGTGTGGTCAGTAAAGTAGCTTTCCAAGTGAAGGGAAATGAGATCAGCTATAAAATTGTAAATGCATTTAGTCTTCTCTGTTGAATTCCAGTAACTTTAGCTGCTTGACAGATTTTGCTTTATAGAAACTCTTGGATGTCTGCTTCTTGATGTTGTTTTACATTAATTTTAGAGAGAAAATTTAAAACCTGGAGGTACTATCTGCTCAGATGAAAGATTTCACAATGTAAAAGGCTTGCAGTGCCACTGCAGTTTGGTGCAAAGCTTTGGTGGTGGAAGAAAATAATGTAAGATTTTCTCATCACTCTCAGATTGCTCCTCATCATGCCAACCTGCGACATCCTGCATGTTTTCAAACCAGAGATTATGGAGCTCTTTGAGTCTAATTGCCTCTGACATTTCTGTCATTATATTAAAAGCTTATTCAGAGGAAATTAAAAATACTTTATCTTCTTTTATGAGTGAAATCCAGACACACATCCAGCTGTTGCATTTAAAAATAGCTACAGATGTCCTCAGCAATAAAGGGTTTTCCCATGTTGTTATAGCAACTGAAATTCAGCAAAACTTCAAGATAAGCGATATTGTAATTTTTTATTGAATATACATTTGAACACATTATAACATTATAAAGAATGTGTTTTGATTAGAGAAGACATACTTGCAGCTACTATAAAAGCAATTACTTAGTGCACAATTAGTGCTCGATATATAAGTTATTTCCGCTCTTTTTTACATTAAGGGAAATGCTACCATCTCCTCGTCTTTTTTTGTTTTGTTTTGTTTTTTTTAATTCACAGCCCAGTCCAGCTCTGCATGCATGCTTGCTTTTCTACACATTTTTTTCAACAACCTGTGTGTAGTATATTTTTAGATTTTTGCAGGGAAGTGGTTGTGCTGATGCTGAACTTGTGGAGATGTGATGCAGGAACTAATTGCTGCTGCTTTGATTCTAATAGCTTACAGTGTAATTTTAAAGCTGTAGTGTTCCTTCTCCTCTATGTAATTACTTTATTAATCAATATGTATTTGCTGGCTACCAAGGCAGCGCCATCTTTGTTTTGGAGCTGCTCCTAGATTGAGGATGCTTTGTGCTCTGTTCTGTGTATGGACCCTCAGAATGTTGCAGCTTGACAAATATAGCAGCAGTGTTAATATTTTACTAGAAAAAATGGTTTTAGTGTTCTCATTTTCATGATTTACAGCTCAGTTGGTCATTGCTCATCTCTTGCAGGCAAAACCACCACTGAGTTTAAATAGAGGTTTTGTCTGCGTAACAACATCAAGATTTGGCACCAGATGATTTAACTCTGCACAAGTGGATTTTTGTTTATCACTAACAAATAAGTCCTAGTTGTTTAGTTTGCCTCTCTGGAATCCATTGTTAAACTGTCCAAAGTGCTCTGTCTTCCCCTATCATATCTTCCACAGCAGAGTGAGACCCTTATGCTGCATTAGGCCCAATGCACTCCTGGAACTGGGGAAGCAGCATTTGCTTTTTCCCTTTCTCTTCTTGCACAGGGGTGTGGTGTTCCATGGTATTTCCTGCTGGCACTGACATGGAAGTGTTAAAAACCTCTGGGAGCCGGTTCGCGTAAGATTTCCATTCTAGTTCTGGAGTTTAAAGAGATTTTGGTAGCTCAGATGGATAGAAACTTAATGTGTGGATGAATATCTAAACCAAATACCAACTATATAGCAACTTTTATGTAAGGAATAAAAAATATTCACAAATGACCTTATACAATAGTTTCTCCAGGTCAGTAATGAAGTAGACCCTCTGGGAGGCTTAAGGAATTCTTATGTAAATACTGGGCTTTAGTCATTTTGAGAGGAATAAAAACCATAATGCAGAATTTTTCTTGCATAGAAGATGTCCACGCTTTCAGGTGATTTAGAATAGTTCTTTAGTTCAGTGCTAATGATTGCATTTTTATTTTGGGAAAGGGTGTATAGTATACAGGTTTAATTTTAAATTGATATCAAGTAGTAACCAAAATATTTGAATGAACAAAATAGTATGTGTTATCAGTTAATGATTTCGGATTATAAATTGTGTGCATGTATGACTTATGTGTACATGTGTATTTTTTTTATATTGTGGAACTAACATGATACTGGCAAGTCATCGCTCCATCCAATATATTAGTGTTACATCCCCTTCCCCACCCTATGTCTTTCTAGTCCATTTAAATTGCTGTCTGTGGCAGGGTCCATCTACTCTGTACAGTGCTTTCCACAACGGGGCTCTCGGGCCTGCAGGTGCTACTGGAATACAAATAATAATGATTAAATGCAGGATCCTTTAGTGCATTTCTGACTATTTATGCTGAGTGCATCCAAAGATGGCTAAAGCAAAAGTATCATGCAATTGAGTTTTCGGGTCATGCTTGGCAACCCCCAGGTTTTCCAGTTTGGCAGCTGCACTGTTGTTCCCATTGTCCTTCACATTGTGTTTTGCCTTTGCTGTCTTCTCTTCCCATCCAGTCTCTGTGTTGTGCTTCCCAGCTTTTCCTCTTGGTATGCGCTTGCCGTAGAGTTGAAGTGACTAGAATCCCAGCCTCTGAAGTGTTCTGTGATAGAGGTTACGTGATCAGGAGTCTAGTCAGTTTCACGAGGCAGCTAATACATAGAGATGTAGAGAACAGTATAGGGACTGAAGAGGCATGGGAAGGGGCCGGATGCAGAACACGGGGGAGAACAACATAGAGGGAAAGTGAAAAGACAACATAGTGGAAAAGTATGGAGGGTTTTTTTTTTATAAACTGTACTTTGCCCTGTTTTTTATGATGTCCCCAACTATACAGAGCCCTTGTATAAACCTGCAGTAATAGGATATGCATTGGCATTGAACAAAAAGGATGGGATATATTTGCATATAGGCAGTTTCAGATATATTTAAATAATAGCACTACAGAGAATTAAATCGTTTGTAAGAAGGAAGTGTCTTACAAGTGAGAGTGTGTATTCTTCAAAATCTAAACTAGTATGCAAATTAAAAAAATAATAGAGGAATGGAGGCAGGCACCACAATATCTGTGATATGTTCTGTCTGTGGGAATGACCAAGACCTGTGGGAACCAAATAATAAAATTATACTAATGTGATATAAGCCATCATGTGCCAGCAGTGCCCCTCTGCCATGTACATTGGCCAAACTGGACAGTCTCTACACAAAAGAATAAATGGATACAAATCTGACATCAGGAATCATAACATGCAAAAACCAATAGGAGAACACTTCAGTCTCTCTGGTCACTCAATAACAGACCTAAAAGTGGCAATTCTTCAACAAAAAAACTTCAAAAACAGACTCCAACATGAAACTGCAGAACTGGAATTAATTTGCAAACTGGACACCATCAGATTAGGCCTGAATAAAGACTGGGAGTGGTTGGGTCATTAGTATTGGGGAAATTAAGTTTAGGTTTTGTAATTTCCCCCTACTGTTACTCATACCGTCTTGTTAACTGTCTGAAATGGGCCACTTTTATTACCACTTCAAAAGTTATTTTTTCCTCCCTTGGTATCCTGCTGTCAATTGAATAGTCTCGTTAGACTAATGTCACACTTGGTAAGGCAATTCACATCTTTTCATATATTTATACCTGCTCCTGTATTTTCCACTCCATGCATCTGACGAAGTGGGTTCTAATCCACAAAAGTTTGTGCCCAAATAAATTTGTTAGTCTCTGAGGTGCCACAAGGACTCCTCGTTGCCTTTTCTTGAGGAATTTATTTTTATTCAGATAAAGAACTCAAAAATGAAACACAAAATCCTGCCCAAACCTTCTTCCCAGGCCTGGCTGCTCCCATAGTTCCTCTCTGCTGACTGCTCAGCCCACATCCTAGATTCTCTGACAGCCAATCCCATCAATATCTAGAGCATTGTGTCAGCAAAACACACCTAGCAAGTGATGATGATGCTGGAAAATGCTAACTGGTGGGATGGGGGTTTCCAGGCAAACATGTCAGCCTGTTAATTGCTTATTCCAATCTAGACTTCCATGTGTCCTACTTACTTTGTCTGTTTGCAATTTCTTTTAAATAAGTTCTTAAGAATCAGGTCATAAGTACAATACAGTAATATATATATATATAGTGTGTGTGTGTGTGTGTGTGTGTGTGTGTATATGTATATTGGAAGGAGGCAGTGTTGTGTAGTGGTTAGGGCAGGGGAATGAGAACTAGGATTCCGGGGTTCCAGGTGCTTGGCATGCTACAATATGTGCTATACAAATGCATAAAATAAAATAGATTCTTGGCTCTTCTACGTACTCAGTAGGTGTTATTGGGCAAGTAACTATGAAATGTATTTAAGCCTCCCAAAAGCTCCAGCAGCATAAAATGAAATGAGATTTTGAAAAATGTTTGTACCACTGTTTATAGTTGTCATGAACTGTGTGATAGTGGCATTATTAGGACTTCAAAAATTACCAGATACCCTAGCCAGAGACCAGCGCAAAAGATTGTAACAGAAGTCCAGTTGTATGGAATTTTTTTGCATCAGCTTCTAGCTAGGAGGCATGTGATAAATGTGAAGCTTCTTTGTCTCTGCCTCTCTCCTTACTTGAAGGGAGAGAACTTTCTCACATTTCACACTCTAGAACTTCCTGAGTGAGTGGGGACTATTCTGTGTGTCCACCAGCTTTTGGTTTTGGGATCCTCTTCCCCACTCAACAGCTGCAGTACTCTGACTGCTTATAGCTTTCCACAGCTACAGCATAGTGAAATTAACATGATTTTTCTCAGTTTCACTGCACTGCTGCCTAGAGAGTTTTGAACACTAGCACTGAAAATTACCAATTTGGCATTGTTGAGACTCAGGAAAGCTATGAGAAATGAGAAGTATTGGAGCTGTTTGTCTGTGGATGCAGGAGGACAGCACTGCATTGCTTTATATTGGAGTTCACGTCTGGAAAGTTTATTTTCAACTATAAGCAAGGTGGTCCAGTGGATAGGACACTGGTCTGGGAATTAAAAGACCTGGGAGAGTCCTATTCCTGGCTCTGTTGATGGCTTTCTGGATGATCTTGGTAAGTCACTTCAGTACTCAGTGCCTCAGTCTCCAATCTGTAAAATAGGAAGAACGATAACTTCTTTTGTAATGTGCTTTGGAATCTACAGATTAAAAATGCTATATAAATCTGCATGCAAATCTGCATGCCTGCAAACACATAAAACATGAAATCTTACGTTCACAAGAAATTGAAGAACTTTATGCTTTTGTCTTCTCCCTTACTAGGGGAAGTTTACTATTCATCACTAGCAAGTAGGTTTTTTTTTTAAGCCTGAATGATTTATCTTCAGATGAAATGCTGTGTATATATATATACACACACACATAAAATATCTTAACGGAAACAGGTTCAAGCTGTAAAATGTGGATTTGCAACATCCCAAAATTCAGAGGTGTTTGGATATAGGATTTTCAATTTCAGCCTCTTTTCATATTATTGTTATACAGTATATATTTAAAAATGTAATAAACTAAAAAAAGTGGGATTTGATAGCATCATTACTCAGGGTTAAAATATATATTTTGCAAATGAGAGTTCAGTTATTAAAAAGTTTGTACAAAACTTTTAGTAGATTCTGAGGTAGTTGTGGATACTTCACTTTTTCTGCCAGCACAGTAAAATTTTGGTTATTTCTGAAGAGTATTGTGGTAATTTTGTAATTGGATTTATGATAGAGAATATACTAATCATAAAAAGCATTAAGGTTGTTACGATGTAGTAAGACAGTCTTTCATCGACTCTCTCAGAAAACAATGCTGGCTGGCACCCCCTTGTCACAGGTCCATGAATCCTTTCAATTATGGAAGCACTAGAAGAGGAAGAAGACAGTGGAAAAATGGCAAATGAATAATTGATTGTCCAGACCTAAAAATGTCAGCCTGGGAAAGACAGATGATTTAAACAAAGCTCTGTCCTTCAAGTGAAGGGGAGAGAATTGGCTTTGAATGCAGAGTCCTTTTAGGTAAGTGTGATTAGGATAACCATTTTTGTCACAGCAGTTTGGTTCCCTTCCAGGTGTCATGGGAAAGTAAAGATGGTGATGCACTGTCTGTGGTTCAAGTCACCAAAAACATTGACTTGCACAATGATGAAGTGCAAGAGATAATCAGTCCATTGAAGAGGAAAGATCCAACTGATTCCCTTGATGCTGTTTTACACATACAATAAATGGTTAAAAATAAAGATCCAATGGCAGAATGAAAGTTATTGGCATGACTTTTACTTACAAGAACAAGTTTCTCTATTATTAAACATTTTTTTCATGAGAATGGGGGGGGGAGTGCATAATTTACACATCACTCTGGTCAAGTTTGATAGATATATATGAAATCATACTAAGCATAGCAATATTATGAAAATTAAAAAAGCAAAAGTCGGACATTGAAAAGAGTCAATTGAAATTATCTTAAAATCAAATGATACTGTGTATCATTCAGAATAATGTAAGTTAGAGATGGTGAAAGTTTGTAGGAGACTAGTCCATCCCTGTTGCCACTGCAAGTAAATTTTTTTCTATAGTACATTACCCAGTGTTTTCTCTTGCTTTAAGATTCTGCATTGAGTCATTTAAGCTTTATAAATAGTGTGGAATTTCCTCTTTGAAGTTCCAGAGCTTCCTGAAACTTTTTTTTTTTAAGAAGAAAAAGCAGCTACTGTTTTTCCGTCTAGATCTCAAAGCATTATTAGTTATCGTTGGCATAACTAACTCCAGAGGTTTTGACGAATGTGTATGTTCCATCTCACATCAGGGTTATCCTTCCAAGTCTTTCTGTATAATGTTTGACAAATCACTTAAACTATCTCTCATCTGAAAAATAGACCTGAGCATGCAAGAGACAAGGAGTCATTTTACCAGATCCTGGAGTTTCGTTTCACTTTTGAAAAGTAGCTCTGGCAGGTTGAGAGAGAGAATAATATAGTCACTGTGGTTTTCTTCTGCGTCTGCTTCATTGGCAGATAATTGTCTAGTTTCCAAATAATGGTAAATATACCCTTGAAAACACTATTAGGCCACTGTTAAAGCCCACATACTGTATGTTTAAATATTTGTGATGTAATTCTAGCTGATCTGACTCTAGTTACACTGTCATCTTCACACATAAAGACCCTTCCTGAGTTCTAAGGGGAGAACTTCATTCTGGGATGGTTAACAACTGGTTATATTCATAATCAAGAAAATATTTTAAAATAACCTTATCTGTTTGTTGATGTAAATGCCCATGTGATAAAAGTCCCTGAGTGTCATTAAAGTGAATTCTGTGTTTAAAGTGACCCTGTGATTCACCAGCATTTGTAGCGAAAAGAACAAAAATAAAATTAAAGCCTTACTTGAACGGTACAGTAATTAACTCTTCCAGTTGTAATTGTTACTAGCTGTGAAGAGAACACAGAAAAGGCAACAGGATGTTGCTCAGTTAAGAGGCTAGCAGAGTAATGACTCTAAGGTCCTGTCTATGTTGAGGAAACTTCCTCAAAAATTCTCCCCTGTTTTAAAACCCTATTGGAGCCACACTCTGCCAGGTTTATGTGAATTGGTTACAGAACCACCTCATATACGCAGACTTGCATAAAGGATTGTAGAGTCCAGTTCTTCACTGCCTTGCATCTTTCATATATGTTTACCACACATGGGAAGTGAGTGTAAAATGCTACTACACTGCCAGTGTAAGTGACTGGTGAATTCTGATGTGGTAGTGTCTTACTTTCACTTTGCACAGGTGCGACTGCATTTTTCAATGCAAGGCAGTGGAGATTCATGCTCTAGGAATATGATGCAATGTCCAAAGATCCACATCATGTTACTTCAGGTTACCTTAATACGGTCATTAATAGGGGGACATGCTCTGGATATGTGACTTGAAATAGCCTTTCTCCTTTGAAGAAGAGCTGGGTTTAATTGCACATGCTTCTTTATATAGTGGATATGCTAATTTTTATAATGCCTACCTCAGATTGAAAGACCTGGTTTGTTTTTTGATTACATTAAATAAATATTATATAAAATATCTGCTCCTTTCATCTCAAACAAATACATGCAGCTAGCACAGTAAAGGGCATATTAGAAATGCATAGATGTATAGAATTCCCCTGTCAAGGTTGTTAAGTATAGTATTTTACAGATGGCATAGAGAATTTGTGACTTGATAGGAAGGATGGCCTAATGGATAGAGCACTGAAGTGGTACTCAGGAGACCTTGTTTCTATTTCCTGGCTGTACCGCTGGCCTGCTGGGTTACCTTGGGCAAGTAATTTCACTTATCTGTGCCTCCGTTTCCCCACCTGTAAAATGGAGATTGTTATACTTGCCTCCTTTGTAAAAGGCTTTGAGATTTACTGGTAAAAAGTGCTATATAAAAGCTAGGTATTATTATTATTTACTATTACTGTTTGAGGACACACACAAATAGACCTCTGGAGTTCTGACTTCCAGTTCCATGTTTAATCATAATACATCTTCCTTATAAATGTTAGCTTTTGTTTTCCGCTAGAATGGTGGTATGTGGGTTATGCCTCAGGCAAGCATTCAATATGCTAATCAGTTCAGCAGTCAGGGTATTTCCGACTAGACTACTCTAACGCAGTACTGTTTACAAATTCAGTTTCCTACTGTTTATTCTAATCTTTCTTTGAAATAAATTATTGTTGCATTGTAAAAACATTCCTGTAGAATTCTTTTTTTTTTTTTTACCTTCACCCTCCACCGCTCTTTAAGTTGAATTTTAGTATGGTGAAATATGCCAGATAGACAGCTCTTGACACTGAAGTCTTCTGTTTATTCACAGAACAGATATAGCTTGAACAATAGTCAGTCAAGTTTTATTTACACCATCCTATCAAGGTGCCATGACCCGGACTTACTGGCGCCATGGCTAAAAGTTCAGTCTAGAGATTCACTCAATCCAATCCTTAGCCTCTTTAATGATGGTACTGCCAGTACACCAGTAGGTAGAGAATTCCATGACCTTCAAAATACTCCTAATCATGACACTTTGATGTACCTCCAGACTTCCCACATGCTGTAGCGTGACAGACTGGGGATCAGTCATTGCATAGCAAATCTAAGTTTCAGGTATTTTCTGTTTTTATTTGCCCGTTGAAGCATTAAGACTCTTTCCATCACAGAGGCACCCTAGAACTTCTCTTTGTGCTGGTCAATGGCAGTTCCAGAGAGGTACCACAGCAGTCAGTGCAAACGCTGAGTCACATTTCTTTTGGGAAGGCTCTTGGTTCTGGAAATGTAGAGGGATGTAGGAACTAAGAGTATGTCTACAGAGCATTTTGAAGACTAGGGAGGAGGGTGGGCTTCAGAGCCCAAGGTCCAGCCTGAGCCAAAGTACTGTCTGTACAGCTATTTTTATATCACTAGCATGAGCCCCACTAGCCTGAATCTGTTAACCTGGGCTGGGAAGCTCGCTTCAGAATGCTGTGTAGACATATATTCTAGAAGGCCAGTGGAGGCAAGAGAGTGTCAGTCTACTGAGGAGGGAAGAAGGGAGCAAATAACTGCTCCAGAAAAAGGAGGCAGTAACAGACCTGCATATACTTTTCATCTCTCAATAACTTGAATCAGAGCAGCCCAGTGTGGGTCAAATACAGCTCCATTTGAACGGAAAGCCTGATGTTACCTACTTTGGTAATGTCATTTGTTCACATGATTTTTGAAAAAGGTGGAAATATGCTTCAGTCTGGCAGAAATTGTGTGAGTAGCATTTGTCTGACTACAGAAAATGCTGAAACAAGCCATTATTCTTGGAGCTTAGCTAGAATTAGAGGACATGCTGTATGCAGAATGGCTGCAGCTTGAGTGTAGTTTTGGTGTATAACAACTGCTGTTACAAGATATCTCATATTCATAATATATAGAATAATAAATGGCCACGGGGGTGTAAACAGTGTTGTGTTTACCTGAGGGGCTCTGCTGACCATTGGTTTATGAATGGTAGCAGAGGCTCAAGAGGGAAATGAGCTGTGTATTTGCTCTTTGGCCATCTGTTATTATTTATCTCACAGACTTCAACTGTTTAATATGTTGCTCTTACATTTTTGTATTTAAACTTTTTAACATTTTTGTATAATTTAACTTTACTCTGAAAGGACTAAAGGAAATGCTGTATCCCTGTCTTGAATGGGACAGTATCTTTTGGTGATGGACAAATAGGCACTGTTAGAGTCCTTTCTTTATAGACTCTGCTGTATCACTGAATGTAGCAGTGCTCTTGACATAAGCATTATAGAATATGTTTGGGATTTTATCTGCTCCTTACATCTGTCCATTGAGTGATCCACTTTGAACAAGCTTTATATTGGAGATACCCTTTGTCCTGAATCTCTTTTGAGCATAACAAATAAGAGTGGCCATATTGGGTCAGAGCAATGGTCCATCTAGCCCAGTGTTTTGTTTCTGACAATTGTCAGTGCTAGATGGTTCAGAAGGAATGAACAGAACAGCAATTTCAAGCAATCCATCCCTTGTCATTGAAGGTTTAGGGACACCTGAAACAAAGGGTTGCATCCCTGACCATCTTGGCTAATAGCCATTGATGCACCCACCCTCCATGAACTTACCTAATTTTTTTTTAACCCAATTATACTTTTGGGCTTCACAACATCCCATGGCAACGAGTTCCACAGGTTGTTATATTCTTAAGTCTTTTATAAAGGAATTGTTAATGTTTCATCTTATTGGTTTATAATGAAAAAATTAAGTAGTCGTCATTACCTGGTTTACAGTGTGATAATGCATTATACCAAGTTAGCTCCAGCAGAGCTTTAAAATAAAATATTTTCTTTATAAATTTCTTTATTTTTTTATTTAGATGTATATTGAATTGCATTAGTGTTTAACATCATTGTGACATGTACTCTTGAACTGTTTCTTCTTGAGAAGAGGAAAAATATCCTTGTTTATCTATTCAGAAATATTTTATAGACAGGTTTCAGAGTAACAGCCGTGTTAGTCTGTATTCGCAAAAAGAAAAGGAGGACTTGTGGCACCTTAGAGACTAACCAATTTATTAGAGCATAAGCTTTCGTGAGCTACAGCTCACTTCTTCAGTGAGCTGTAGCTCACGAAAGCTTATGCTCTAATAAATTGGTTAGTCTCTAAGGTGCCACAAGTCCTCCTTTTCATTTTATAGACAGATCTCTGAGTGCTTTCAACTTTTATAGAGTGTACTTTCTGTGAATTAGTTTTATTCATTTAAACCAGTTTATTTTAATCATTCACAAGCAGTGTATATTTTATGAACTAATAACATCAAAATGTTTGCTGCTGCTGCAATCAAGGATAGGTCACTGGAAAGGTTTTAAGAATGTTTTTTAGAAGATATATTATGGATCCTTCCCTGGGATCAGGTTTAGTATCATAACTGACACAACCTTTATTGGAGGTCTTTATCCTGACGTTGCAGAGTGATGAACTCAATCTATTAGGCAATTAGAATCATATTCATTTGAGATGGGAAAGGTCTGTGTCTCTGTGGATCCTCTTGCTTACTAAGGGATTAATCTAGAAATGAAATAGTAATAAATGTTTACTACCTAACGGGAAATCTGCATCTTCTTATATTCTTGTGAAAGTAGGCTGCTGCTCTGACTCTTAAAAAAAAAAAAAAATTACAGTCCCATCTGCCATTGCAAATAAAATGTCTGTTAAACTGTGAAGGCGGAACAGAGTGAACTAGTGGAACATGCAGAGGGAGTGCCAAGATTTAATGCTCTCATTGCCTCCATTTCCTTTCCCTTCACACACCCCGCCCCCCATTTCACCTCTCCCGGTATATTCTCTGCATCCTCATGTCACAGCAACTCCTGTTAGAGGAAGACCGAGGCTGTGTCAGTTATGATACATCCCAGCAGGGTGTCCTGAGATAATCCTGAAAGAGCCTGTCTATTAGTAATCAACATCACAGGGCTCTGGCAGCACAGATCTAAAATGCCCCTAGATTAGTTAATTTATTCTGTGGCTAGGTGGGTGGGTGGGTAGGGGAGATGTATGAGAGAAAGAGAGAGAGAGAGAGTATGTTTGTCTTACTCTTTGCAGTGTTGTGGTTACCTCGTCTGTAAAAGAAATCCACCATATTTAATTAAGGTGGATTTAGGTCCACACCTAAATTGCTCTGTGAAGAACTTGTGAAATTTTGATCATTCCTCACTCAAGAAACCAAAAAAGACTTAATCTGGTTTAAAACCCCTGGGTGGAGACCCTTGTGGTCCCTTCTAACCCTATGGTTCTATGATTCTATGAAACCGTTAGTGCCTGTGCTCCCTGAAGTCATCCAGTTCAATGTCCAAAGATCTAAACTTCTTAGTCTAAAGTGGAGCCCCCTTTTCTTTGAGTTCCAGACTGACTGTATGCTGTGATGCATCTAGCTTAATATTTATAGAATTTCTGCAGTTTTCTTCATTAAAAATGTGGAAAAAAATCATGAGACAATTGCCAAAAACTGTGTAGGCTCAGCCCCACTGGATCAAAGACTTGAAAGAAATATATAATATTGTTGCCCAATTTTTGACCCAAGCAGCTTATCAAAGTTTTGTGGCTCTTTGGTGTTCCAGCTGGGTATAGAAATTGGTGATATTCACGTATTTCTTTCATGCAGTTTTGTTTATTTACAAAGAATGTACAAAGTCCTGTGTCTCTGAATGCAGATGGAATAAAAAAGCAGGAAATAGTTTCTTTTCTCACAGCACCAAGAACAAGAGCATTTTTTCGAACTTGCTCCCCTGACACAAAAACTTCTTCCCAGGTTTCTTCCAAGGTCAAACACTTGCTTTCAGCTGCTCCTTTAGGCTGAGCCTTTCCCTCATATGTCTACATTAGAAGCACTATAGTGGTGTGCCTGCACTCTCCCATTGGCTTAATTACTCCACCTCCCATGAGAGGCGGTAGCTATGGTAGCGGGAGAAGCTCTCCTGCCGACATAGTGCTGTCTACACCAGGGCTTAGGTCGGTATAATTTACGTTACTCGGGTGTGGATTATTCACACCCCTGAGCAACATAAATTATATCTACGTAAATTCTAGTGTAGACAAAGTTTCAGTCTGTTCTTGTCTGATGTCAGTTTCTGTGTGATCTCTCTTCCCACACACTTACCCAGAACAATACTCAACCAAAAGCTCCTGGGCAGGTTCACATATACCTTTTGTCTTAGATGGAATTTATGCTTTCACTTATGTTAATTGAAGGGTGAGTTCACATTTTCCAGTCTCAGTGAGGCTTTAATTCAACAATAACAAGGTTTTGCCCAGCCCATAACAATATGCGCCTCTGAGTCTTGTCTTCTAAATTAAGCTTACATTTTACTAATATAATGAATCGATGGTGACTCATAGCTACATGGCAGAAGATATGCATAAAGTGAAGTATTGCACTGTACATGACAAGCGTATGCTAAATATCATGAAATTAATATCTAGCTATAAACAAGGGGTTTAGACAGTTTTTCTGGATGAGATTTTTCAGAATTCCATGTCAGAGTCTGTCCTTTGGGTAAGAAACTGCATCCTGTCTTGAATTTTAACAGCAGAGGAGGTTGGCTGGTGGGGGGGATTTGTGTTCTTATCAAATGTACATTGTTTTCCATCTCTCTATTGCATTGAGCATGTGAATCTGTTTCATTGTCATAGCCATCTTCCTTCCATTACCACCCAACCCATATGCAAGTATCTTGAGTGGGTTTCATACCCTGAAGCCCCAGCTTTATTTTTTGTTTAAGGACGAGCAGATCTTATAGCTGTCTTTGGCACTAAAAAAATGTAACACAAAAATGAGTCATTTGAGGAGCAGTCTGGTATGTCCTGATTATATAACCTAACCCTGATCAGAAGGAGCAGACTGATCATCAGAAAACGTAAACAGCTTTGCTAAAAGGGTAAGGTTTTATCATTAGTCTATTATTGTTTTATAGCAAAGCCCTAAAACGTTATACTTGTTTAACTTCTCTGATCACTGAGGGAGTTCACATTGCTGCCTGTGCATTCCTCCTTATTTGACTTTGCTGTTGTTTATTAATCTAATTTAGGTTGCTTTTTCTTCTTCATTGTTTGGTTTTGAAATTGAAAGTCAACAGCTATTGAATATATGTACGACATCAAAGATGATAGTGGGACCAATTATACCTTGTTACACTGGTGTAAATCTGGAACAACTCCATTTACAACGGTGGAGTTGCTCTGGATTTACTCTAGTGTAAAAGAGGGGAAAATCGGGTGTAGTGCTGCAAGGAGCTCAGTTCTCTTGCAAAGTTCTGAGCACCTTTAACTCTGCAAAATATTTTGCATGATCAAGCCCATGGTCTTTAATTTTCAGTGATCTAGATCCTGTTTTACTCTCCCATACCCCTTTGAGTTGCCATCTACTTTCCTCAAAACCTCCTAGAATAATCTATGGGCTGGTCTATACTAGAAAGTTAGGTTGACCCAGTACATCGCTTAGGTGTGTGAAAAATTCCAACCCCGGAGAGACATGGTTAAGCTGATCTAAGCCCCAGTGTAGACTGTGCTAGACCAATAAAAGAGTTCTGTCAACCTAGCACAGGGGTGGGCAAATTACAGCCTGCGGGCCGGATCTCTGCAGCCCCTGGGAGAGGGAGGGGGCAGAGGGCTCTGCACGCTGCCCTCGCCTGCGGGTACCTCCCTCGAAGCTCCCATTGGCCGCAGTTCCCCGTTCCCAGCCACTGGGAGCTTCGGGGGAGGTACCCGCAGGCGAGGACAGCATGCAGAGCCCTCTGCCCCCTCCCTCCCCCAGGGGCCACAGGGATGTGGTGCTGGCCACTTCCAGGAGCGGCACGGGGCAGGGCAGGCAGGGAGCCTGCCTTAGCCCCACTGAGTGCTGCTGCCACCCCGGAGCCACTCCAGGTAAGCGGCGCCGGCCCAGAGCCCAAACCCCACTTGCCCCCCAACCCTCTGCCCTGAGCCCCTTCCTGCACTCCAGCCTCCTGCCCTGAGCCGCCTCCTGCATCCCAGCCTCCTGCCCCAGCACTACATTCATGACCCTGCATGCAATTTCCACACGCAGATGTGGCCCTCCGGGCAAAATGTTTGCCCACCCCTGACCTAGCAAGTACTGTCTCTCAGAAGTGGAATTACTACAGCGATGGAGGAGCCCCTTCTGTTGCTGTAGGAAGTGTCTACACTGAAGCACTGCAGCTGTAGCTTATATCTCTGTCTCTCTGTCTGCCAGTGTATTCTATGCAGTACCCACGTTATTGTAGCAATTGCATTATTGTCTGTTCCACCTGGGGCTCAGATATTCCTGGTCCATGACAACAGCTGTCATTTACTGATGATATGAAACAAAGAAAAATGACACAGTCCTGAGGTACTGTGGAATACAGGAATTGGAGTAGGAGGGGGAGGCCCAAATAGCTTAGTAAAATAAAAAGAATCCTGAACGTTGATCTTGTTCAGAAGTTTTATTAGAAAACAAGGGAGGAAAACAAAATAAGCAATTCCTAATCTATATTATGAAATATAATTTTAAGCACTTTGGTTAGCCAGTATGTAATGCAAGATTTATGGCATGTAACCTCTGGCAATATGATGGTTAATTTTTATAAACAAAGAACTATTCTGTTTTCCGTGTTGTATATTGTATTATTGGACTACATTCGGGCTGGCATTCTGCATAAGCACTCCCAGAAAACCTGTCTACATTAGCAAAAAGAAAAGGAGTACTTGTGGCATCTTAAAGACTAACACATTTATTTGAGCATAAGCTTTCGTGAGCTACAGCTCACTTCATCGGATGCATTCACTGTATTTTCCACTGAATGCATCCGATGAAGTGAGCTGTAGCTCACGAAAGCTTATGCTCAAATAAATTTGTTAGTCTCTAAGGTGCCACAAGTCCTCCTTTTTTTTTTTTTGCGAATACAGACTAACACGGCTGCTACTCTGAAACCGGTCTACATTAGGGGACCTTGGGACTGAATTCTTTGACCCTGTTCTGCCTCCAGTCACAAAACTTGCAGAAAGACCATTCTGTGGACCCTTTACAGAAGGAACTATGCAGAGTTTTTCACAGAAGTGGGTGTCCACTTTTCTGGGACATCTGTATTGTAAATAATACTACTACTAAACCCGTTCTAGGAATGTCCGAGGATCTGAAAGTGCTTTGCAGACTTTTAATGAATTAAGCTTCACACACTCATTCAAAGCTTTTAACTGTTATCGCTATTTTACAGCTAGGCTGATTGAGGTACAGCGGTTAAACGACTTGACAAAAGATGAATAGTAGGTCAGTTGCAGAGCTGGGAACAGACCTAGGTCTCCTATCAGGGTACATCTTTTGGTTTACTATTGCTGCAGTAGTATGATTCAAATCTTAGTTTGTGACAGAAACTTTTCCTCAGCTGTCTCTGAGCTCAGCATTTTATGTTTCCCAGCTTTCTTTTCTCGGTCCAGTAATATTTTCAGTTTAAACATTTACAGCTGATCACTACTGTGTCCCTTTAGACTCTGATTCCGTGCATCATCTGAATGCTCACATGTGCACTGTTGCACACCAGTATTTTCTTTTGAAAGCGCCTGTCCCCAAGGCACTCTCGGGTCTGTCTGACTATTCTTCTGATCGACATAGTTGGATGATAGCATTTTCTGCAACAGAATGTAGCAAAAACAACATTGTTTCCAGTGCATGTTTTTTCTACATAACCTTGTGACTCAGGGAGTCATGGTAGTCAAAGTCAAATGCTTTCAAATAATTACAATAAAAAGAAAACTTGAGTTTTAATCAGTTAATGGATATTAATTTTAAATCAGTTAATGGATATTAGGGCGTAGATTATTTTTGTTCTTTAATTTAAATTAAAATGAAATTGTTGGTAATGCCCTCATAAAAAGACAGAAAATAAAATTTATTTTCCAACTAATTTTGTTTTTTCAGTGATTTTTTTTATTCTCCTTCCTGTGTTACTAATAAAGCTTGATATTAACACCTCTCTTTGTTTACTTTCTTTATTGTTTACGAGATTGTCTGACTTTATTATTACTCTGAAAATAGCCAGAACAGAGAGTTCTCATCTTGGGTAGGTTTTCCTTGTGTATTTTGCCAAAATAGTGTCTGTTTATTTTTTTTTATGGAATAAGTAAAAGATTTTTGTCAGAACCACTCAAATGTGTGCTTAAGTGAGGTAGGCCATATTAGGTAGCTGAAGACAGTAATAATAAATTCAACACAGAAACTGAGGCCTTAGTAGCTGTATTACATTCTGGTTGCTTAATCATGCATGTGCATTCCCTTTACACTGGCTTACATTCTTAATTTCAAGTTGGAAATGTTAGGGTTAAAAATGTTAGTATCCTTTGCTTGTTCTCTCCTCTTCATAAGTTATGCTTTATACGAAAATGATCATCAATAACACCTGTAGTTTGACTTGACTTCTTCAGGGTCCGTTATTTTTTAAATAAAATGTATATTTGCTTGCCTGCATCTAAGGTTTTTGCGCACCTGGATTTGTGTGTATGTGGTACTGTAGTACGTACTTATCAACCACAGCGACTCTTCATCAAAATTATCTATGGTACTTCTTGTGGTGCAGAAGTTGAAACATATCACAGGATCTCTTTCTCCATACTTCTCTGGCATTTCCTTCTGAAATTTGCCCCATTTCTTTTCTTGCCTGGGTTGAGTCTCCTAACTGGGAGAAGAAAATTAGCTATTGCATGGTAACAGGAAATTTGGCATTTCCTCACTTTTAGGCGCTTGACTTTACAAGCTAAATAACATTATTTTAACTTAAGTTTTTTGGATGTAATTATTCATAAATGCCTTTTGATTCCTCATGCTACTGATAATTCTTTAGTAGGATAAAATTAGTAATAAGATTTAGTTGACCTTTGCAGACATAACCTGTAAAAGACATATGTGCTAATTAAGTGCACCAATTTAGAATCCAGGTTTTGGATGCTTATAATAAATTGCCTAGTGTGGGGACTCAACTTTTACACCTATCAGAGAACTAAATGCAGAGGCCTTCTGGTGACCATGGCTAATTTAGTTGTTATTTCTGACTGATAAGAAGCCCGTCAACCAATTGTCTAATAAATGAAATCCCGGCATGATGGAATTTCTTAACTTGGTACCCAGTTTTGACTCTGGTACACGATCTTATGGAATGGTGCAAGTCTGGCCACTTGCATTGGTGGTTTCCAGTGCTCCAAAATTATCAGGGCTATCAGTGGATCTTTCTAGAGCAGGTTGAAAATTCATGTAAAAAGGAAAGGCATATTATACTGAGTATAGTAAACAAATATCCAATGCAAAGTATATCTGGAACTCCAAATGTCAGAACATGCAAGTTTGGGTCAGTATGTGGTGTGGGGGGCCCTCCAAGGAACATTTTGCTTCAAGCAGGAAGTATTAAATGTTGATTTAAGAGGTATACTGAATCAATGCCTCAGCATGGTTCTAGAGAGTGCTGTGAAGCTGGAAGTTCTGGCTGCATGTGACCCTTAAAAAGCCAGTGGTATTTGTGATTAGAGTCAGGGTGCTAGCCACAGTGTTCTCGCAATATTCTAGGTTGATAATTGGAATTTGGATAGGAAATATCACCCTCTAGCGTCAGCTGAATAATAGCATTCTTCACTTCCAGCCCAAAATCATGTAATATTGTTGTCCATTGTTAATCAGTTGTTGCATTTCATCCAGAGGTGGCTACATTTCACTGCTGGTTGAAATGACCCCTGTGTTTAAATTCTAAATAATTTTGGGATGTAAAGCACTATAGATATAAAAGATTATCATTAGTCCCCAAAGCCGCCTCCTTTAGCATTTTGATTTTGTGTTCCCTTTGTCTGCATATCAGTTACTTCCTGCATAGGCATTACCCGTTGTAATTGATAGTGTGACTCCTAAATAACTCTTAAATGCTGATTATAACTGTGACATTACTCCATTTGAAGAAGCTTTGAACCTACTCATCAGTGTGGATGATTCAACCCCCAGTAGCATATTATTTTCAGCCCCCGTGCCTGAGGCTTCAAACAAATTCTGTTGTGTTTGCAGAAGAAGCCTTTTGATTTGAATATGTTGATTGTTCGAACCCAAATTAACCTCCTGATAATATTGTTTGTTTGTTTTCATTTATCCTACATACAAATCAAAAATAAAATTTTCACACATACACAATTGGATTCCCTTACCCAGGGAATGTTAAACTGGACTGGGTGGACCCAAGGGAGAGAAGGGATAGATGCCTTTAATAATGTTTCCATTTTAATTTTTATTGACTTATAACCAGTTGCTTTCTCTCTGATCCTTGGGAGCATCAGGTTCAGTGGGCCCCACTGATTGCTGTCTGATCCCTTGAGACATTTTCTAATGCATTTTTGCTTATATTTGGAGTTTACCTGTTTTATATCTGTAGTATAAATAGTTTGTTTATAATCTTACAAGGTTTATTGCAGAGTAATATTACTGGCTATAAAAGAGTACAGCTCTTCCCGTCAGTTGACCTCAGAATAATCGATGGAGCACGTGTGTGTAGATTGCTCTTTAAAAAATGTGTTCCAAAACATTTGCATCGTGTTTCAAAATATTAGGTAATCCACTATAGCTTTAAACATAGAAGAGAAGCCACATTGTGTAACGCATACTGCAGACTTGTTTGAAATCCTCAGCTCATTCAGAATCAATCCATATAACCTTTGTGCATAAAAGAGCTATATATAGATGCTCACGGCAGGCAAGCTAAATGGTGCTGTGGGTCTTGAAGGCTCAAACCATGCTTAATAAACAAAACAAATCTCATTCTTTTTCTTTCAAATTATGTCATTCAGTGGCTGACATCTTATTTAATATTCGAGGCAACTGTCTGGATAAAATCAAAATTCAAATTATAACTAACTGAACAGAGAGAGGGCGGGGGAAGAACTACAAAGAGAACTGTGCCATTTTAGCTTGCTTGGCAACCAGGTCTCTCTATTATTGCTTGTTTTTGCAATCAAACACCCGATGGATGGGAATTCAGACTCATCACACCTGGATTTAACTATCATAAAGTGATTTTTTTTAAACCTACTCCTTACCCTTGGCTTTTTAACCTCTTTCTTCTCCTCAAAAATGGAAAATGCTTCTCCTTAAATAAATCATGGACATGGAAGGTGAAATATAAAAGGAAAATGTTTGGTTTAGGTTTATTTTGTGATTAACCTATCATTCTACTCTGTTTGGCATTCAAGCATGAATGCTTTCTAATCATTGCTGGGCACTATTCCCTTCACATCATGTTTGACCCTGTGTAGCAAATTTCACATTTGTGTACTCCCACAAGACAATAGGGTGTTGTGAAGTGCCCCCCACGTTTCTGTCTATGGATAGACTGACAGGGGCATGTTTGCCCAACACTCAATCAAGTCCATCATCTCCATGATGCATCTGTTTTGAGGTCACAAAAAGCATCACCTCAAGTACTGCAGCACTGCAACAGAGTTGTGCCTTGGATCATCACACTTCCTCTTTCAGCATTACATGAAGCATCCTTTTTAAAGGCAAAGGCACACACAAGTGCATAGTGATTAGAGAGGGAGTTTGGAAGTTGAGATTCTTGGGTTCTGTTCCCATCTCTGCCACTGAATGTGCGCTGGGGTGAGTTGTTAGTGCATACCAATAATTCCTCACAGGAAATGAGCGTGGTGTCAAAGGGGGGGAGAACATTGATGCTTAATACTATAAAGTGCTTTGAGATCTTTAGCTAGAAGATGCTGTAGGCATGCAAAGTATTATCTCAGAGCAGGAACTGGAGTACAGCATACTGAAAATGTGTTGGTTCCTTATATCAACTTTTGTTGTATTTTTTTTTACAGTTATTCCCTTTCAAACCTCCCTTTCAAACTGTGAATGTGGTTATTAATGAGGGGAGATTTGTATTCATTTTTCACATCTTTTGCCCTTGTCCCTCTAGGAAATCCTTTAGACTGAGATTGGAAACTGAACACTTACAGCTTCTGCCTCGTGGAAAAATGTCTGCTGACAGACATTTGAACAGTGAAATATATTTTATGGGGGTAAGGAAGGAGAAAATATTGCTTCCCAGTCAAATGTTGTAAGTTAATACCATATAGCTGAGATGTCTTTCAACTGGAGTTGTTTTTTTAACTTCCTTAGCCCTTTGGAAAATGCCAGTCTACAGCTTTAAATTAGATTCCCGCCACCCCCCCCCCCTTTGCAACATTGTAAATATTATAATGCACAAAGAATTACTTGGAACAGTTCTGAAACCCTTGCTAATGTGTAACCCCTCTGAAGTCAGTGGACTACTCGCTTGAGTGGGTGCTGCAGATTGGGGCTCTTAACCCTCTTTTAAATCCTTCTACAAGCATTTGTCTCGGTGACCTCCTAGAGCTGTGAATATCATGGTATGAACTCCACACCCTGTAAGAAAGCATTTAATTTTATTTGTTTGAAGTCAAGGTAGTTACATGACGTAGTACAATGCAGTTTTCTCTGTGCCTTTAGTAATCAGACAACTTGTGCTTGCTGATTAACCCTGAACTGTAATAAAGAAACTCAAATTAATGCTCCTTTTTAGTTAACTTTATTTGGATATCCTGAGTTTGTATAGTAGATCTCTCCAGATAGAAATATTAAGAAAAAATATAAAGGAAAACAGTTTTGAGCAGATGGAACAAAATGAGTCCAATGAGAGTTATTCCCCACCACCACCCAAATGATCAGATAAAGCCTGCATGTGCTAATGAATTCTGCTGCAACATGAACTCTTCTAGAAAGTATTTCATTAGCACAATATGGTGAGAAGGGAAATCATCATATTCAGGAATCCTGAGCTGCTGTTTTTAAACTCTACCCCAGACATTATCTGGGTTGGTTGATTAGAACATTTGTAAATATCACCAGAACAGAAAGATGGTTTTCTCATCAGATTTAGAAGACATTTCAGGGTTCTGTATGGACAAAATCAATAATTTCAAAAGAAAACCTTATACACTGTAAATAAAATTTGTAGCTAGTGTTGGCTTCTATTCAGATTTAAAATTAAATTAGTTTTTTTCAATAAGGCAACAGAGACTGAAGAATGGATTCCTTTATTTGCTAATGGAGCTATTATAAAGATATTGAATCATGCTGGGTTTCATATTGACTGAGAACCAAGTAAGAGGGAAATCAATAAGGCACTCTTTAACTTCCTGGAGAGCTTTTAAGTAGTGCCCAGTCAAGTAGGGGAACTAGCCATGAGAAGATTGTTGTTGTTGGCATTAGTTTTCCATAGGGAAATATATCACTTGGGCAACAGTGCATGAATATACATGGTTTTCATTATTCCTTTGGAATGGTGTGATACTAACTAGGGAAACATACATCCGATGAAGTGAGCTGTAGCTCACAAAAGCTTATGCTCAGATAAATTTGTTAGTCTCTAAGGTGCCACAAGTACTCCTTTTCTTTTTGCGGATACAGACTAACACGGCTGCTACTCTGAATCCTAACTAGGTAATGATAATTTTATATCTGCAATGTTGGTAAGAAGGTTTTTGTTACAGGACACAAAAATCATTCAGACATTAAAAAAATTGTGCAGAGAATGTGCTAGATACCAAGAGGGTAGGTGCCTTATGAAAAATAAAAATAGTGGTTTGTCAGACCTTTTGCCCTGTGGAATCAAAAATAGGGGTGGTTTGGATCCAGGTCCCCTATTAACTGAACTTTCAACATTTGGAGTTATTGGTGATTCATGTATATGATTCCAGTTTTGTCTGTCTCTCTCTCGTCTTAATTACAGCGTAACTGAGCATTTAATTACATAGCAATTACCAATTCAGGAGTAGTGAATTTACAGGGTAAGCATCCCATAACTGCCAATCAAAGGAGTGGCTATTTCCGCATTCTGATACACATTGTACTTTGGGGAACTGTTAGGTGTACTTAATAAGTTGAATGAGTAATTACTGTCATAATATGGTATTTGCCCAATAAAACCTATATAATTAGAATGTTATAGTTTTCTAATTTGTAATAATACTGAAGACTTATTTTACAGAGCTAATTATTTAATGCCCCACAAACCATCTTTCCTCTCCCTCCTCCACTGTCCAATGAGAGAGGGAAGTGTGGGCCCAGTTTTACAAATGGGGAGACTGAGCTGTAGTGAATTTAACATCCGCTGTAGCCTTTTAGAAAACTCGGTGTCAGACTATTGGAACTCAAGAGTTTCTAGGTTCCATTCCTATGATCAGACAACTAGACTTCACCTTTCTCTGTATTGCAGAATTACCTTTGTTTTAATATGGGAATTTAAATTTGGATCCAAACAGTTCCAAACTTTGGTAAGTTTGGATTCAAATCTAAACTTTGCAGATAGGGCTTATTTATATAATGAAGGAAACTCTCATATAATTGGAGTTCATTCTGGGAATTTAATTTATCCCAGTGGTATATAATCTGGCTCTTGGAATGTGTTGGAATGTGTTTGGGTTTTGAGACTTGTGTCCTGCATGGTGGGCCTATTATGTAGCAGTTTATAAGCATGTATTAATGTAAATGGTATCATGTTTGGGAATCAGTAGAGATAAGCAATTTCATGTCTCTGAAATTATCCTACTCCCAGAATGATTTAGGGAGGATAAAGGAGAGAGAGGTTTCATAGAAAATATACAGAAAACATTCTGTTGCATAAAACAGCCCTGGAGAAGCTGTTTTATGTACTTGTTTTCTTTGTGGTTCACATCCCTTTAGCATGAATCATTCATTAATGTCTGTAAAGGACTACAAATTGTTAAATTGAGATAAATGGTTTGTGATCACTAAAACAGCTTATTTTCATAATACACAAGAGTGTTTAGCAACCTTCCTCAATGTACTCCATGTTTCCACAACTTTACTAGGGAGCAGAGAAGTTGTTTTTCTGATTAAATCTGTTTGGATCTGCCTATGTGTACAGCCATCTGCTCTTGCCCTTCCCCATGGGAAGGAGGGACTTCTGTGTAAAGGTACAATTTATCTCCATCTGGATAGTGGTCTCTGATACTTTTTACTCTAATCTCAGCCTACCTACTTTGGTGTCCCATGTATGTCAAAAGATGTTACCCATGGCATAAGATGGGAGTAAAGCTCCTGATCCAATAACAGGAAAAGGGATGGGTTTCAGAGACTCTCAGGAGAATTTCTACAGTTTCAGGGAATAAGGGAATTTAGATAGCGTTGAACACAAATTGAGACTGTTTATGTACAGACATCATGATAATTTATCTTGAAACCATACACAGAGCATGGGGGATAGAACCCAGAACTGTCAACTGTGCACACAGGTCTTTGCCTCTTGACCTAAAGGTGAGTCTCTCCTAGCTGTACTTAGTAATAGGCCCATGGTATACACATACTAGCCAGTATGTTGCTGTTGTCTCCCTTGCTTAACTGAAAGGTTTGTGACTGTGATAACTCTGAGAACTCATTGGGACTTTTGGAGTTGATACTCAGCTGCCATAATTTTTATTTAGTCTGACCTTCCATAATGAGAAGTATCAGATGTTCTTCCTTGAATTTACTGGGGCTTATCCCTGGCAGCAGCTTGCATTATTTCAAGATCACTGAGACCTCGTCCAAGACCTTCACTTGGGCAACTGTCTGAACACCCTGTGATAAGCACCCTAACTCAGTCTGACAGAGAAACAGAAGTAACAGTCCTCTGGGTCTTGGAGAGAGCTTATATTTGCCTGCACTATTTCTGGTAAATGATTTTTTTGGATGGTTAGAGGTCATTCATTAATGGTTTATTTTTTTTCCTGAATTTACCGTACAAAGAACTTCATCAAACATACTTGAGGAGTAGATTTTTATACTGAGGCACACAGATGATTAGGCTCTATTCCTTTACACTGCTCCACCAGTCTCTGCTGTTAATAAACATCTCAAAACCAGTGAACTTGCTTGGGTTAACATGGAAAAAAATTTCTTTTGAGCCACTGAAGCACTGCTAATGGTGTGACTTAGCCTTTTGCCCCTTTATAAAGCAGTTCAGAAAAAAATATATAATCTGGCTCTTGGAATGTGTTTCTTATTTGGAACTTCATACATTTGGAGCAATTCTTCCCTAACCAACCCAACTATGATAAATCATGGTAGCAGGATTGTTTTTCACAGTATCTCAAAATCAATGTTCTTTATGTAGTTTCTGTGCTGTGGTCTCTTTGTATTTTTGTTTTAAATCTATATAATTTTGCTTAATTATTACCAAATCACATTATTTAATCCCCTCTGTAATGCTTTTCTCCTAGTTCAAGTCTGTAATCCACCTAGTAGCATTTCTGTAGTATTTTCCTGGGCTGTAAACTTTGGTTTGATCTGAAATTTATGCCCACCATTGTCCACTTAGTTCTTTTTCATTCAGGTTATGTATGTTTTTTAGTTATGTTTTCTATTTCTCTTGTATTGTTACTTTGGCTTTCTATATTATACATATGTTATGTATGCAAAATTTTCAGTCAATGTGGAGTGAAAAAAAATTATATAAACAGCTAAGTTATTAATAGAGTTGTCTGGAAATGCAGTTCCTTCAAAATCTAAACATTTTCTGTGTTGATTTCACTGAAATTTCATTTGGCATGAAAAAAAGGGGGGAAAAGTTCAGATGATACTGAAATGTCCCATTTTGATATTTTTGGAACAAAATGTTTTGATTTTCCCCTTCAAAACAACTTTTCTTCTCAATTTTATATTATATAAAATAAAATAATCAAAATGAAATGTTTATATCGATCCAAAATGAAATCTCCTGGAATTTTATTTCACGGAGCATTCTGAAATTTTTGGGTCTGTTCTGAATCAGAAATCTTCTGTGAAATGGAATTTCTGATCTCCACAAAGCTCTAATTATCCACAATAAGAAAAGAATACAGGTGTATTTGTATCCTATTTCTGCATGTCACCTAAAGGACTGTGGATTAGTGTTAAATGCGTCAAAGGGAAATATTGCACACTTCAATGAGATAAAATTGTGTATCAGAATTTTGGGGTAATTATTAATTTAACTAAAAATTTTTAATAGATTCTAATATGTATATTTCTTCTCTGGACAGCCTTCCAAAATTTGATAGGAAGAGCAAATATAAAATTTGGGGATTTCAGTTATTTACCAGAAAAATTAATTCATTTGGTCTCTCAAATATAAAGACCAGAGGAATAGGAAAAACTGCACATAAATATGGAACACACTGTTGTTAGTAGTGTAATTATTTTACAGTAGCACTCGGAGGTCCGGTTGGGATTGGGACTCCACTGTGCTGGGTGTTCTACCAACACAGAAGAGAGACCATCTCTGCCCTCAATACCTTGGCTTAGCCTAAAGACACAAACGGACAAAGAGCTGGGGACATGTTTATAAGATAGAAGCAAAAAAATATGGTGAAGAATGGGCTTAGTTACATGTACTGTAGAATTTTATTAATAATTGGGGTTCAAGTTGGGGAGGAAGGGAGTAGGAAATGGAAGAGCCACAGCTTGCTTTCTGTTCAGCCAGGATCTGGGCTGGGTTTTATAGCCATCGTAGCACAGATGAGTCTTAGGGAGGATAAAGCAGTGGCCATTTGGATTTTATCAGGTAGTTTTTCTCATGTATAAGGGTGACATGGGAGACAGCATGAAGCTATGTAAAGGGGAGGCAGAACTGGTGATGGTACAGCCTGGAAATACTGGTAGGGTGACAGTGGGGTGAATGTCACTATCAGCATATAGCTTTTCCTCATTCATACAACCATATTTCCTGCAGCAATCCAGTTTGTCATGAGAGAGCATAGTCTAGTGGTTAAAGCACAGGACTGAGTGATGAGAAATTGTGTTCTATTTCTGGCTTTGCCACATTCTTCTGTCTGTGTTACTTGCCCAAGATCACACAAAGACTACATTTGCAAAATGTCCACTAATTTTGGGTGTCTCCATTTTTAGGTGCTCAGTTTGACACGTCAGATGCTAAGTACCCACAACTGTTATACTATAGTAATTTTAGGCTTCATCCTCTCTCTATAACACTTATCTACTTCACAAGGTGTTGTGAGCCTTAATGAGAGTCTGTAAAGCACTTTGCGATGGTTAGCTGGAAGGTGCTAACCTAGAAGGGAAAGTATTATTTCATATTGTTACCTTGGGTATCACTAGAAATGTGAATAGAACTTGTCACATATTTATATGAATTCTGCTGTATTAAACTCTTTCACAACTTTGAGAAGCCATGGCCCAGTCCCAGTTAAGTTTAGGAGCTGAGTCTCATGTAGGTAAACGAGTCAGTATATCTGCATAAAATGAAGGCAGATAGCCATGAACATTTTTTGTCTCAGTTGAAGTTCTTTGTAGATAGTCTAGTGAGGCATATGCACATGCACGCAGCACCAACCTTTATCAAAGTTTGTCTAGTCTTTTGGACAGATTCTTGCCTCAGAAGCTCCCACTGACTTCAGGTATACTGTAGCTCTGTAGCTGTGTTTGTACCTATGAAGAGAGTTTGGTTTTTTGTCTGGGTGTGGGCAGCTTTAGTATTTATTAGATGTTGTTTGGGTGTATGTGAATTGACCTGGGATTTGCTGCAAGTCTTAATTTGATAAAAACAGTTTGGCAAAGGCAGTCTGAGCTGGAAATACAGGAGCAGCTGGCTTGCTGATACAATGATATTAGACGTAGCTATAGCTAGATGTGAGAGACCTCACTAGAGGCAATGCACCATTTACTATAGAGTGTTTTATTCCCTTGAAGTTGAACAAAACAAAACTAAAGGATTCTTCCCTCCAAGATAAAAGCTAACATAGGAGGTGACATGAAATTTCATCGTAACTACGTAAGCAAAATGTGGTCCTTCCAGGGATGTAAGCATCAGTTATGGGTAGTACTTTAACGCTGCAATCCTTCCATTCTTCTCTGAATTTTTCATTACCTTTGTACACTATTTGTTATATAATTAAAACATAGGAGGTACAAACAGTGAATACAGTCACCACTGGGGGAATTCCATTAAGGGTAAGGTCTGTTCACCAGGCAGCAAATGCAACAGACCAGGCAAAGGTCTTTATTACAATTTACAAGATAGTAACTTCATAAAACCCCAATTATTGCACTTTGCATGTTTTACAATGGAAATTATTCTCTCCTCTAAAATAGGCTATCAAGCTACATAAACATAATGGTCAGAGGGCCCTGTATTCTCTTCCATTTTATCCTAGTTTGACTTTATTAAATCTTAAACAAAATATATTTTCCAATATAACTTTTTTCTTTTATAAATAAAGATTTGTATAGTTTATTTTACAGGTACAGGTGTTGTGACTATTGCTATATATGAAGATTACATTGAACTGCACATCGTAGAAACAGGTCATCTGTATTAAAAATTATTTCCTAGGTACAATTTTATTACCAGATAGTTTGCAAAATTCTTACTTAAAATCAAAGCTGCTATAATAGTATTCTAGACTGTGATGTACAATGTGTTTATGGCATCAAATACTTGTATATAAAATCATTCCAATTTATCTGAATTAATAAACTAGATGACTGTATTTTACAGATACTATACTTACTTCATAGTTAAAGTAGCTTTGGGAATTGTGTGTTAAGTTGAAATTGTACTTTGTGAAGTTAAAGTCCTAGCTATTACAGCAGCTAAACCTCATATACCTCAGTTTCCCCAGCAGCTTTAAGCACAGCCAACTTGCTTCAATTGAAGACAAGTGCAGAAGGTGCCTGTAATATATTTATGGGTTTGAAAGCAAATCTCCAGATGACAAGTTTGTTGGTATTTGCTTCTGTGTAATAGTAAGTCTATTGTTTTCTGGATTCTGGCAGCAGGAAAGCTTCTTACACAAGCAAACCCAAGGAATAGGAAAATGCCACTGGAGCCATTGTGCCTGCCAATTTTTCTTTGCTCCTTATTTTCTCTCTATACTGCCTTAGTCAGGACTCCATTTATCATGGACTGATTGTCTGATTGGGTATGACCAATCTGTGTTCCTAGTGAATTAGTTCAAAACCTTTAGTCCTCTTGCCCAGTGAGGATGACTTCTGCTGCTTCAGCATATGGAAGCATTTCCAGATACAGGGCCCAAAGCTCCATTGCAGCTGAGATGCACTTAGTGCAGGAATGGAGGAAAAGAGGCCCCGGGGCTGTTCTACCATAATCTTGAACTGTGCATGGCCCACTAGGGGTTATGAGCATCTTGACAATAGCCAGATCTCACTGATTATCCAACCCTGCTCCCTCCTCTGGCATGCCTCATTTCACCAGCTCTTTGCTGATTGGGGAACAATTTCTTTGCAATTCCATTATCAGAACGATGTAGGCAAATTAAGGGAATTCAAAAAAGAGCAACACTAGTAACTGAGGGAATAGAGGCCTGTTCTTGTACCTGTTTAAGTCAATGGAAAAACTCCCAATGATTTAAATGGATAAAGCACTGGATACGAAGTAATTAAGCATTGGAAGGGTATAATCACTAAAGAGTGAGAGGGAGTATTGGGAGAAGTTGAGCAAATGAAAGTTTTAGTCTGAACTTCAAGTGAAATTTCTTAACAGCAATTCTGTTAGGCAGTGGAATAGTCTCTCAAAAGAACTGTTGGAAACTCCATTACCTGGGTTATTTAAAACAAAACAGGATTATTTAAAACTAGATTGGATAAAGCATTAGGAATTATACTGTAGAAAACAATTCTGTATTGCATAGTGCCCAGGGCAGTGCCATCAAGTGAAGGACTTTGAAGGTATGCAGGACTTTCCATCTCTAATTTTGATTATCCTTCTGGTGATAAGATGATTCTTACAGACTGGAGCATGCTTACTGAGAGATCTCATGTGAGCCTAATGCAGTAGGAGCTTCACACCATCACTTGTGATTTATATTATATTTCTTCAGCACCAGTAATTCAGTCTGCCTTCTGTTCCTCTCCATCTACATGCTGCTCTGAAGGCTTTAGAGATTTTTCCATGTTACTTTTTCCAGTCAGTAAGCTGCAGTGTTTTTCCATTCAGCAAATATTTGCTCCTGTTATATTCTATGTTGCAGGACAGAGGGCCATTCTTAAATCTGCTTCTGGCAGAGCTACTATAGATGAGACTGTTGAGGTCCCCAACCTGTCAGCCTAAAGCTGGGTGCAGAGGTTCAGTCCAAACACAATATTTTTTAACCTGGGATGGAGGGAGTGTGTCTGCTAGAATAGTGGAAATCGTATTTTAGATGGGGTGGGGTGTATGTGTGATATTTTAGGTGGGCTTAGGGGTGTGTTATATGTGTTTGTAAAAGCGTGAGAGAGAAAGAAATCACACCTGGAAAATGGCTTGTTTTTAAACTATACTATACTATACTTACTTACATGCCTCTAGCTTCCATCCAGGATACATCACACGATCCATTGTCTATAGCCAAGCCCTATGATACAACCGCATTTGCTCTAATCCCTCAGAAGGAGACAAACACCTACAAGATCTCTATCAAGCATTCTTAAAACTTCAATACCCACCTTGGGAAGTGAGGAAACAGATTGACAGAGCGAGACGAGTACCCAGAAGTCATCTACTACAGGCAGGCCCAACAAGGAAAATAACAGAACACCACTGGCCATCACATATAGCCTCCAGCTAAAACCTTTCCAGTGTATCATCAATGATCTACAGCCTAGCCTGGAAAACGATCCCCCACTCTCACAGGCCTTGGTAAGTAGGCCAATCCTTACTTACAGACAGCCCCCTAATTTGAAGCAAATACTTACCAGCAACTACAAACCATGCCACAGAAACACTAACCCAGGAACCAATCCCTGTAACAAACCACGTTGCTTTCTCTGTCCCCATATCTACTCTAGTGACACCATCATAGGACCAGCCACACCATTAGGAGCTCATTCATGTGCATTCACCTGCACATCTACTAATGTGATATATGCCATCATGTGCCAGCAGTGCCCCTCTGCCATGTACATTGGCCAAACCGGACAGTCTGTACATAAAAGGATAAATGGACACAAATCAGACATCAGGAATGGTAATATACAAAAGCCAATAGGAGAACACTTCAATCTCCCTGGACATTCTATAACAGATTTAAAAGTAGCCATTCTTCAACAAAAAAAACTTCAAAAACAGACTTCAAAGAGAAACTGCAGAGCTACAATTCATTTGCAAACTTAACACCGTCAATTTGGGCTTGAATAGGGACTGGGAGTGGCTGGCTCACTACAAAAGCAATTTTCCTTCTCTTGGTATTGACATCTCCTCATCAATTATTGGGAGTGGACCGCATCTACCCCGACTGAACTGGCCTTCAACATTCGTTCTCCACTTGTAAAGTAACTCCCTTCTCTTCATGTGCCAATATATATATTATGCCTGCATCTGTAATTTTCATTCCATGCATCTGAAGAAGTGGGTTTTTTACCCATGAAAGCTTATGCCCAAATATATCTGTTAGTGTTTAAGGTGCCCAGATTCTTAGTTGTTTTTGCCGGCAATGTTGAAGCCTTGTATTATTCCCCACCATCCACCTCCAAAATTCCTAGAATCCAAAAGCAGCTTGCAAAGCTTGATTCCTGTGAAAGCAATTCTATTCTGATTTGCTACATTTAACTGACTCATTAGAATGTTTTCCTAGATCACAGCCCTTGTGGATGCTTTGTGAAGTAAGGGATGCAAAAGGTATCGATGTTACAAAACAAACAGGTTTCCTACGGTGAGCCTGATACACACACTGGTGCATCTTACTGCAGTTACTTAATACATTATTATCTAATGAGACATTTGGTGGTGCACCTCTTCACTTTTTGAGGTTCCCATTGCTTCTTACAGCATTAAAATCCTCCCAATGTACAGATAGCATTTTTTCTACTGCATTTACATTTGACAACTCAGCATCTTAAATGTCCTAACTAGAGTTTAAGGAATGAGACCAGACCATACAGAAGGGGAAAGCAAGTTATAACAGGATTTCATGCATTTTCAGACCTGAAAGAACTCTTCATAAACTACAGTCAGTTTCCCTTAATATTGCTAGAATGTGATGGTATGATCTGAAAGGTTAGGAAATACTGTTAACAGATACTATTATGACATGTCTGCACATACGTTATGGGTATTAAAAAACTAATCAGAAGTGGTGCAGTGTTTTGTGATGGTTGTATATTTTATCACTGTTTCCTACAACTGCCACTGCAAGGACAGATTCATCTTGAAATTTGAGTAGACAACTGTCTGTGAAGCCCACAGATAGCAGCTTCCTCATCTAGCACATTTTCAGCTCTCCCAAACAGATTTATCAAACATCTTTGCTATCTTAACACTGTCAGTTCAAATGACTTTGCACGGAGCTTTGGTTATGCAATCTTTCAAAAGATGCATTTGTTTTACTTCTGCCTCACTGTGGTAGCTCAAATCTAGCTCAGCATTTCCTTGCATCAGAAAAATATACTCCATTTCTTCAGGATCCCTCAGCTTAAACTAAGCATCAGAGCTTTCACCTGCTGTGAAAAGCCACAAGCTGGCACAGATCAGATCAGTGTGCTAACAAGAGGAAGCTACTGCTTTGTGAGTAAAGAGAGGAGAATCTACAGTGACATGGAAGCTGGGAATTACATTCTATTATTATGCTTGCAGTACACCAATAATCCTTTCAGGTTCTACAGCCTGCTTATCAGGATGCTCCTCCCTCTTCCCTTCTCTGAATGCTGTCTGAACCACTGAACCTTGGAGAGAAACAGAAAATCCTTGGCTGGTGCAGTGTGCCTATAGATGGCCTTTAAAACATATATTGAAAGGTTGGCTTTTGCAGCAGAGAGATGTGTAAATAGCAGGGGCTGCTCCCACACAAAAGAATTCCCTCTGCTCTGTCAGTACTGCCATTTGTGACAGAGGAGCCTACAATGATACTGGTTTACATACTTTTCCAAAGAGCTCCCAGACTCTGCAAGAGGCTCTGTCTGGGAGATACTGACTGGACATTGGAATGTTTTTCAAATATGCTTTGGGGACCTGTATGAATTTTGTACCTGTCATGCAAAAATACAGTTCCTGCAAATATCTTGCAACAGGCTACACTAATGCTAGAATTTTCACCAAATTGCATCCATGGTGTTGCATTATCTGTTGGTAAGGGCGCAGTTAGCTTGTTATTCCGATAAAACTTTTCACAGATACAATAAATCATTATAGTCCTCACAGGAGTACTCTGTATTTAGTCCATTTCAGCTCCTGTCCTTAGTCTTAGATTCCTGTACTTAATTACATGCAATACTTTAGGTTGCTTGGCCTGTGGTTTTATGGGTTCATTCTGTACCGTAGCAGACAGAGACGTTTTCAGATAACTTATGGGAGAACTAAAGCACAGATGATATTTTCTAATATTTCTATTAGCTCTACAGTGTATGGTGTGACTCACTGAACATTGTGATCTCTGAAGGCCACAAGAGTACCTTATCCCATTTTCTGCCTTATTTACATCAATAATGCCTAAGTCAGTTACGTTGGAAGATGATAGTACAAGGAGCCTCCTGAGACTGGTGTCACTTAATCTCCATATTTTGACTGGTGGTGAGGAAGGAGGAGGAGAGGACCCCCTTTGCTTGTAATGTTGTTATTCTTTCCTAGTCTTTTAATCAGCAATGCCATATCTGATGCTGTAGAAGCCACTTCCAGTTGGACTCAGCATTGCTGAGCTTAAAGTAAGAACTTGATCTTTTCTTACTCTCAGATGTTTTTCTTTGAGAAGCTTAAGTTTTCAGAAAACCTATTTATTTCAAATGTGATGAAAGGATGCAATTGGTTATGCCCATATGTTGGCTGTGCACATCAAAAAGACAAAATGTGCCTTGTGTGGCTTGCCACTTAAGTGTTTCTGGCGTGATGTTCAAGAGCAGGGAAAATAGAATAAAAAAGAAAATATGAAAGGTCCATAAATCTTGGCTAGATCGAAAATATCTTCCATTAGAATAACAATACTTTGCCCTTCAATAGTATCTTTATCTAGAAATCTCAAATTGCTTTACAAACATTTAATTAATCCTCCCACAATGCCAAAGAGATATATTATCATCCTCTATGGATGAGGAAATCGAAGGAGTGAGAGTTGACATGACTTGTCCAAGGTCACATGCTGAGTTATTGTCATGGCTAGGAATGAATAAACACAGGAATCCTAACTCCAGCCTTTGCTACACTGCTGGATCATACTCTGTTTCAATTTATTTGCCATAATTTGGTGATTGATAAAATTTGGCAAAATGTGTTTTTTGTTGCTGCTGCTGCTGTATTTTTTTCCAAACAGCCAGTGGATAATCCCCGGAGATGGAGGGAATCCTTTGGCACAGATGTGCAGTGCAAAGCAGCTGCACTGCAACCAAGAATCTAATGCATAATTTCTATTCCTGTTCTATGTACAGGGAGAGGTGAGGATAGACTAGGAGTATCTAGTGTGATGGAATGTTGTAATTCAAGTACTAGTCTTTGTGGATGATGATCTTCCTGAGTTAAGTGGTCCTGCAAGCTTTCTATTGAATGTTCATTGTTTGTGATTAAAAGCAAAGATACTGAACTTGATTTTGAACTCAGTTACACTGGGATAAATCCAGAGTAACACCACTGAAGTAAATGGTGTTATTCTGGACTTAACTGCAGTATAACTGAGTTCAAAATCTATTCCAAACAGGCATCCCCACCTCCGGTTTATTCTGTTATTCTCGACATTGTAGGGGAGAAGCAATCCAACTAAGGTGCATTACCAGAAGCAGCAGAAATGAAATTTCTGTTGTACTAATCAAGAACACACACACCTCCAACTTGTCACTTCACTGTTTGCAGTGCATAGTCCTAGGGTATATCTACACTACGAAATTAGGTGGAATGTATAGAAGTCTGTTTTGTAGAAAGCGTTTTTATACAGTCGATTGTGTGTGTCCCCACACAAATGCTCTAAGTGCATGTAGTCTACGGAGTGTGTCCACAGTACCGAGGCAACTGTCAACTTCTGGAGCGTTGCACTGTGGGTAGCTATCCCACAGTTCCTGCAGTTTCTGCCACCCATTTGAATTCCGGGTAGAAATCCCAGTGCCTGATGGGGCTAAAACATTGTCGCGGGTGGTTCTGGGTACATATTGTCAGGGCGCCGTTCCCTCCCTCCCTCCATGAAAGCAACAGCAGACAATTGTTTTGCGCCTTTTTTTCTTGAGTTACCTGTGCAGACGCCATACCACGGCAAGCATGGAGCCCGCTCAGCTCACTGTCACCATATGTCTCCTGGGTGCTGGCAGACGTGGTACTGCTTTGTTACACAGAAGCAGTTTATTGCCTTTTGGCAGCAAACAGTGCAGTATGACTGGAGCGGTTGTCGACTTAGTCCTGGGCGCTCTTTTAAGCGGGCACCTGGGCAAACATGGGAGTGACTCAGCCAGGTCATTTCCCTTGTTTTGTCTCATGGCGATTGAGTCCTACCGGCAGTGCACTGTCTTTTAATCTGCAGCTAGCAGAAGACGATGGCCAGTAGTCATACTGCATCGTCTTCTGCCGAGCACCCAGGAGATGATGATGGCTAGCGGTCGTACTGCACAGTCTGCTGCCAGCAAGATGTATAAAGACAGATGAAGTGGCTCAAAACGAGAAATAGACCAGATTTGTTTTGTATTCATTTTCTCCTCCCTTCCTCCCTCTGTGAAATCAACGGCCTGCTGAACCCAGTTTTGAGTTCTGTCCTTGAGGTTTTGAGCTCTATCCTTGAGGGGGCATTCAGTTTCTCGCAAAGCCACCCCCTTTGTTGATTTTAATTCCCTGTAAGCCAACCCCATAAGCCATGTCATCAGTCGCCCCTCCCTCTATCAGGGCAATGGCAGACAATCGTTCCGCGCCTTTTTTTCTGTGCAGACACCATACCACGGCAAACATGGAGCCCGCTCAGATCACTTTGGCAATTAGGAGCACATTAAACACCACACGCATTATCCAGCAGTATATGCAGTACCAGAACCTGGCAAAGCGAAACCAGGCGAGTAGGCGACGTCAGTGCGGTGATGAGAGTGATGAGGACATGGACACAGACTTCTCTCAAAGCACTGGCCCTGGCAATGTGGGCATCATGGTGCTAATGGGGCAGGCTCATGTGGTGGAACGCCGATTCTAGGCCCGGGAAACAAGCACAGACTGGTGGGACCGCATAGTGTTGCAGGTCTGGGACGATTCCCAGTGGCTGCACTTTCATGGAACTTTGTGACTTGCTTTCCCGTGCCCTGAGGCGCAAGAGTACCAAGATAAGAGCAGCCCTCACAGTTGAGAAGCGAGTGGCAATAGCCCTGTGGAAGCTTGCAACGCCAGACAGCTACCGGTCAGTTGGGAATCAATTTGGAGTGGGCAAATCTACTGTGGGGGCTGATGTGATGCAAGTAGCCAATGCAATCAACGATCTGCTGATATCAAGGATAGTGACCCTGGGAAATGTGCAGGTCATAGTGGATGGCTTTGCTGCAATCGGATTCCCTAACTGTGGTGGGGCCATAGACAGAACCCATATCCCTATCTTGGCACCAGAGCACCAAGCCGGCGAGTACATAAACCGCAAGGGGTACTTTTCAATAGTGCTGCAAGCACTGGTGGATCACAAGGGACGTTTCACCAACATCAACGTGGGATGGCTGGGAAAGGTACATGATGCTCGGATCTTCAGGAACTCTGGTCTGTTTCAGAAGCTGCAGGAAGGGACTTTATTCCCAGACCAGAAGATAACCGTTGGGGATGTTGAAATGTCTATAGTTATCCTTGGGGACCCAGCCTACCCCTTAATGCCATGGCTCATGAAGCCGTGCACAGGCAGCCTGGACAGTAGTCAGGAGCTGTTCAACTACAGGCTGAGCAAGTGCAGAATGGTGGTAGAATGTGCATTTGGACATTTGAAAGCGTGCTGGCGCAGTTTACTGACTCGGTTAGACCTCAGTGAAACCAATATTCCCACTGTTATTACTGCTTGCTGTGCGCTCCACAATATCTGTGAGAGTAAGGGGGAGACGTTTATGGCAGGGTGGGAGGTTGAGGCAAATCGCCTGGCTGCTGGTTATGCACAGCCAGACATCAGGGCGGTTAGAAGAGCACAGGAGGGCGTGGTGCACATCAGAGAAGCTTTGAAAACCAGTTTCATGACTGGCCAGGCTACGGTGTGAAAGTTCTGTTTGTTTCTCCTTGATGAAACCCCCTACCCCTTAGTTCATTCTACTTCCCTGTAAGCTAACCGCCCTCCCCTCCTCCCTTTGATCACCGCTTGCAGAGGCAGTAAAGTCATTGTTGCTTCACATTCATGCATTCTTTATTAATTCATCACACAAATAGGGGGATGACTACCAAGGTAGCCCAGGAGGGGTGGTGGAGGAGAGAAGCACCAGGAGGGGTGGTGTAGGAGGAAAGGACAAGGCCACACAGCACTTTAAAAGTTTAAAACTTATTGAATGCCAGCCTTCTGTTGCTTGGGCAATCGTTCTTGGGCGTCTGGGTGAGGAGGCTATGGAACTTGGGGAGGAGGGCAGTTGGTTACACAGGGGCTGTAGCGGCAGTCTGTGCTCCTGCTGCCTTTCCTGCAGCTCAACCATACCCTGGAGCATATTAATTTGATCCTCCAGCAGCCTCAGCATTGAATCCTGCCTCCTCTCATCACAGTGCCGCCACCTTTCAGCTTCAGCCTGCCACCTCTCCTCCTGGTCATTTTGTGCTTTCCTGAACTCTGACATTGTCTGCCTCCACGCATTCATCTGTGCTCTGTCAGTGTGGGGGGACAGCATGAACTCAGAGAACATTTCATCACGAGTGCCTTTTTTTCGCCTTCTGATCTTTGCTAGCCTCTGGGAAGGAGAAGATCCTGTGATCCTTGAAACACATGCAGCTGGTGGAGAGAAAAAAAAAGGGACAGTGGTATTTAAAAAGACACATTTTATAGAACAATGGGTATGCTCTTTCACGGTAAACCTTGCTGTTAACATTACATACATAGCACATGTGCTTTCATTCCAAGGTCGCATTTTGCCTCCCCCCAGCGTGTGGCTAGCTCCTTCCCCCTCCCCGTGGCTAACAGGGGGGAACATTTCTGTTCAGCCAAAGGCAAACAGCCCAGCAGGAATGGGCACCTCTGAATGTCCCCTTAAGAAAAGAACCCTATTTCAACCAGGTGACCATGAATGATATCACTCTCCTGAGGATAACACAGAGAGATAAAGAACGGATGTTGTTTGAATGCCAGCAAACAAACACTGCAATCCTTTGTTCTACAATGATTCCCAAGTATGTGCTACTGGCCTGGAGTGGTAAAGTGTCCCACCATGGTGGATAGAATAAGGCTGCCCTCCCCAGAAACCTTTTGCAAAGGCTTTGGGAGTATATCCAGGACAGCCACGAATGCCAGGGCAAATTAATCATTAAACATGCTTGCTTTTAAACCATGTATAGTATTTTAAAAGGTACACTTACCAGAGGTCCCTTCTCCGCCTGCCGGGTCTGGGAGGCAGCTTTGGGTGGGTTCGGGGGGTACTGGCTCCAGGTCCAGGGTGAGAAACAGTTCTTGGCTGTCAGGAAAACCGGTTTCTCTGCTTGCTTGCTGTGAGCTATCTACAACCTCATCATCATCATCTTCATCCCCAAAACCTACTTCCGTGTTGCCTCCATCTCCATTGAAGGAGTCAGACAACACTGCTGGGGTAGTGGTGGCTGAACCCCCTAAAATGGCATGCAGCTCATCATCGAAGCAGCATGTTTTGGGTTCTGACCCGGAGCAGCCATTCTCCTCTCTGGTTTTCTGGTAGGCTTGCCTCAGCTCCTTAAGTTTCATGTGGCACTACTTCGGGTCCCTGTTATGGCCTCTGTCCTTCATGCCCTGGGAGATTTTGACAAAGGTTTTGGCATTTCGAAAACTTGAATGTAGTTCTGATAGCATGGATTCCTCTCCCCACATAGCAATCAGATCCCGTACCTCCCGTTCGGTCCATGCTGAAGCTCTTTTGCGATTCTGGGACTCCATCATGGTCACCTCTGCTGATGAGCTCTGCATGGTCACCTGCAGCTTGCCACGCTGGCCCAACAGGAAATTGAAATTCAAAAGTTCGCGGTTCTTTTCCTGTCTACCTGGCCAGTGTATCTGAGTTGAGAGTGCTGTCCAAGCGGTCACAATGGAGCACTCTGGGATAACTCCCGGAGGCCAGTACCGTGTAATTGTGTCCACAGTACCCCAAATTGGACCCAGCAAGGCCGATTTCAGCGCTAATCCCCTTGTCAGGGGTGGAGTAAGGAAATAGATTTTAAGAGCCCTTTAAGTAAAAAAAAAAAAAAAAAAAAGGGCTTCGTCGTGTGGACGGGTGCAGGGTTAAATCGATTTAACGCTGCTAAATTCGACCTCAACTCCTAGTGTAGACCAGGGCCTAGAAAGGCTCCATAAGAAGCTTTGTGATGTACAAATGTCAGTCAATTAATTCTGTGGCAGTCTGCTGTTACCTTTAGAACAGAGAATAACCAGCCGTACAAAGGCAAGCTGTTCTCAGACTGGTTTTCTCCATCTTGTCCATCAGAATTAATAAACAAGTCAGTCTAAGCTCTGTGATGCCTTTGATACAGTACAGTGTTAGTCTGCCTTACCCATTTTTAGGTAAGAATTTTGTATTAGATTTAGAACACAGATAAATGAGGGGAAATGTTTGGAAATTCATCACTCCAGTGCTATCGGCAAGGAGCAGAGGTGTGTGGTAAGCAAGTATCATTATAGTATGTGGGCTGAGTTAAGCCTACTTCAGACTGTTTCTCTCAAACTTAATTGATGGAGGCTGCCCACATTCAAGCTTGCTTATTACCTTAGCAGAGTTATCCCAAGATTGTTGAAATGCAACTCTGGGTGTTGTACAGACACCCACGCTGCCAAAGAATCAGGAAGGATGTACTTAAAAAACCTCTAATTTGTCTAATAACACATTTAGTGGCTTTTGTGTAGGTTTGGCATTGTAATAGAATTGTATGCCTTGTTTAGATAAAGAGCTCCAGTTCGCGACTGCAGGTATCACATTTGTATTGTGTGGGGACATGTAGCTAGCTACTGGCAAGCTGGCTGGTAAAGGCTCTGACCAGTCACCTACCTCTATGCATTCTAATATACCTCACTTCTTATAACATGCCATTGCAGAGTAAAATAATAAAACCAATTATTTATGTGTGAATGCTAATGACAGGGTGTTTATTTTCCCCTTACATGGAGTCCCCATTGGAACAAGATTCCTACTGTATTTTTGCCCTAACTTTTTATGTCCTTGAGGATCTTAATTGTACCTGCCATCTTCTTAACAGGACTCTCCATCTGATGTCCATCAGTGCTGCTCCTTAACTGTCCAGAGGAATTGTTTGTGAGTGATGGGAAGCACACTCCTTTTGCAAGAAGTGTGCTTTCTCCATAGCTCTCCCAAATTGGTACTGCAGGGAGGAAGTTGGGAAACCAACTCATATTCCATGCATAGTACCATAGGTTATGATGTTCCTCTGTAAAGTGAGCTCTGTCTGAGAAATTTGTTGTGTTTAGAAACACATGTACAACATAAGCTTTCCTGCTTTTGCTGAGGTTTGTGTAGGCTCTGCCTAGGCAAAATTATGTTTGAACATTTCTGCTGCATACTGTCTTCAGATAGAGATTCTAACATTGTTGCTGGCTCTGATTACATAATTATTTGTAATTCTTTTAGTTCAGGAGTCGTCATATTCTTGTTTCTCTTGTAACATGAAAACTGCATAAAATATCACTGGTAACCTACAATGCTTTTCAGATGTGTAGGAATTAATAATAGAAATGACAAAAACCATCCCTCATGATCTAAAGACAAACAAGGCTATCTGGAGAATGAACTTCTACATGCACTGGAAATAAAGGAAGTTACAGAGCTTTTCCTTCTTGCTGATTACTGTACCTTTCCAAAAGGTATTGCTGTATATAAATGGGATCGGAGTTCTTCTCTTGTGCTGGGAAGATCCAGCCCTAAGATAGTTAATGTTCCCATGTAGTCATGCTTCATTAGCGTACATATTGCTGAGGTTTGGAGTAGAATGTATGAGTAGAATGCTCAACTGCTAATTCAAGGAGTGACTCTTATTGATCTTGTAACTTCAGAATAGCTGGGGCTTTGAGTAACTTGGGAGACAGAATGTGCCTCTTGACAAAGTATCTTTGGGAAAAACTGGTATTTATTTCTAATCCTATGTTTAAGTAACTTTATGTAAACATTAAATACTATTTATTAAAACAGATGGAAGATTTAGCTTTGTGCAAATCTCATATCTTATTCTAAATCTACCGTTTGTAATGGTGTTCATTGTCAAATATGGTATTGGAAAGCACTGTGCTAAAGTGGATTTTCAAAGAGACTGAGCAAAATGGGTTTGACTGAAGTCTTTTGTGGAATTCAGTCTACATTAATTATGCTACCATTGTGTCAATTTAGAACAGCATTGGTTTTCTTTGGTTGGCAGCAATCCAAATGTGAGTACATGGGAGTACTGCTTTATGCATCTCAGATCTCAAGAGACACGTCTATCAAAATCCATATTTGGTGCATAGGATAGAAACGAGGTATGGCCAGCTCATCCCTGAGTCCATCTCGTCCAATTTCGTGTCTCCGACAGTGGTCAGTATCAGATGCTTCAGAGAAAGGTGTAAGAAACTCTGTAGTAGACAATGATGGGATAGTTTGCCCATAGGAGAAGTTTCTCTCTATCCCTTCTCAGTTAAGAGATTAGTTTTCTAATTCTCTGTGGTTCTATTTAGGTAGTTTCAGGCAATGGGCAATTATGATTTTGAAAAGAATATGTTTGCAAATCTGAATTTTATTTTAGTTGAAACTAGGAGATTATGCTCAAAATCAGAACCATGAGGAACGCCTCATGCTTGGATTTCTCAGGTCTGGGTGGGTGACATTTCTGGATTGACATTGCCCATCTGTCTGATTACTAGTCAGATAATTCCCTCAACCCTTTGACTGAACATACAGAAAATGTTTTATGATGAAAAGAGAAATATCTCCATAGACAGAGGTTAAGGCTTTGTCCACACAGGACAAGGATTAAGGAATTGTACTTAAACATATGATGCCAGCTAAAACTGCTTCTAACATAGTTCAGCCAGTCATTTTGGATGAGACAAACTGTGGTAGAATCAAATTCAATAGATATATTTTAACCTAGCCTATGTAGTGAGGAATCTAGACAACAACTCATTTTTAAACAAGTGAGGCCTGGTCCCTGCTGGCTATTAAAGATGTGTTTAAAAACTGATTTAGCTAGCCGTGCAAATGTTACCCCTACTGTTTAACAGGAGCAACTGGAGGTCTCCGTTTGCAGTTTCCAAACTCCCTGCCCTTTGAGAATTTGAATCAAGAGCAGAGACTGAGAAACTAGACAGCATGGGTTTCAGCTCAGGTTTGTAAATGCAAATAGAGTAAATTTAGTGTGTGTGATTTATAAGCTCTGCATGTGTGCACAGAGCCCCAGTTTTGAAGAGTAAATTAAAGGTGCAAAATGAGGCACAAAGGCTTTTAAGAAGGGCCCTTGGAAGTGAAATTTAAGCCTACTAAAATCCACAGAAGGGTCCTGCTGCAGAAGTGCAATGCTACCTATCAAAAAAGAATCTGCTGTACGCTCACAAATCTCGGACAACCTTCAAATGTAGGTGTTACTTTACAAATGGAAGCGTTGTTCTGCATTATGCTGTTGCCAGTTACCTTGTGAAATCAGTTTGAAAATATCTCTCTCGTGATTTTCTTTTTCAGTAATTGCCCTTCATTTTTGGCTGCTGCTTTAGCCAGAGCAACATCAGATGAAGTCCTTCAGGGTGATCTTTCAGTGCACTACTTACCAAAGCATGTGGATAGTACAGAAGGCATCATACGTAAGTGCATATATGTGTTATAGCATACTTTATTTTGATACAATCTTTTATGCAAACTGTGTCCCAGCAAACTTTGCAGAGCAAAACAGTACAATTTCAGAGAGAATTTGTAGATTTTTTTTAAGGCCAGAAGGCAGAGACTACCCATACCAGCCACTAATTGCGGGGCAGAGTGAGAGCAGTGGCTTCAGCAGATGTTACTGAGCATGCTCAATACAAGCCAAGCAGCAATTCTGGGGGGAGGGGGCATATGTCCTCAGTCAGAAGGGACCATTGTGATCCCCTGCATATTATAGGCCATAGGACTTTCCTGAATTAATTCCTACGTCAAGTTCAATAGCTGTGTTCACTAGAGCATATCTCATCTCACCAGAGAAACAACCAGTCTTGATGTAAAAATTTCCAGTAATGGAGAATCCACCACAGTCCCTTTCTAAGTTGTTCCAATGGTTAATTACCCTCACTGTTAAAAATTTGAACCTTATTTCCAGTCTGAATTTGTCTTGCTTCCAGCCACTAGATCATCTTAGACCTTTGTCTGCTAGATTGAGGAACTCTCTGTTATAAAACGTCTGTTCTCCAAGTAGGTACAGTATATATAGACTGTGATCAAGCTACTCCTTAATCTTCTCTTTGATAAGGAAATAAATTGAGCTCCTTGAGTCCCTTGCTATAAGGCATGTTTTCCAGTCCTTTAATGAGTCTTGTGGCTCTTCTCCGAATCCTCTCCGATTTTTCAACATCCTTCTTGAAGTGTGGATACCACAACTAGCTACAGTATTGCAGGAGCAGTCATACCAGTGCCGAACGCAGAGGTAATATAACCTCTCTACTCGTATTCAATATTCCCATAGCAGAGGGAGAAAACATTTAGGGGCATAAAAGGAGGAAAGAAATGTTTTTACATGAGATTTTAAGAGATGGAGTCCCTGAGACAGAGGAAAGTTGTCCCTGACACAAGGAGTTGTAGAAGAGAAGGCTCTCGCACCACCAGAGGTGAGATGATGGGAAGGGACAAAGGAGACCAATTCTATACAAACAGACATATGGAGGGCAGTAGAGGGGAAGAGGTACATATTTAGCATCAGAATGTTCCTTTTTCTGTTTTCATGTTACCACAATCACAATTCTAAAAGCAAAATGTGAGCAAAGGGTATTAAAAAGTGAATTGCAAAGCTTTAAATTAAACACTTTAAGATTGCAAATGAGTATCAGGATCTAATTACAGACTTTACAATTACAAATAAATTTTTAAACAACCTATCTGAAAAATCTACTGCCATCAGAAACAGCTCCTCTCTGTATGCTTCTAGATGGGGGGGAAAAAGCTGAAATCAGGTGTTTGGCTGCTTTTCAAATACGTTGTTTTATAATATGAACTGTTAAGTCTTCACATATGCAATAGACCCTACACATACGTAGACACATAACAGACACTGTATTATCTATATTGTGTTACCCCAGAAAATTTCACAGGCTGCTCAGACATTGGAGTGGCTACCACTGTATTTGCTTGAGGTGAAATTAGTTTGGATGCAGATCTCTCACACAGCATCTGTGTCACTACTTAAGTTCTGCAGTGAGAGGCTCTTGTCAGAAGAAGGAATTAGATTGAGTGGCCATGCAAGTGAGGGGTGTCTATACCCTCCTGTGTGCTTCAGAAAGGGTCTTCATTCCAGCCTCTAGTAGCCTAGGGTTGGATTCAGTTCCCTGAATTTCTTGTCTGAGCACATATTAGCAGGGTGAAATCCATCTGCCTTAAGCCAGCTTTGTGTGGGAAGGAATGAATTTCACTCTGAATGATTTCAGCTGGTAATTATTTTTACAAAAGCTTTGCAATGTCTTGGGTTTCAGTGACTGTCATGTAAAAAATACTTAATGTTAAAAACAAAAGGAATTTTCCTTTTCTCTGTTTGTACTTATTGTATAGCAAGACTTTCCCATCAGTCTGGTCAAGGCCACAAGTTCTAACTCACTCAGGATTCTGCTGACTACATTTCCTTGGAGAGCTCTCTGGGATGCTAATTAAGATGGATAACATTCCACAGAATGAGTTGACCGGAGTCCTTCATTTGGTGTGGAAACCATATATTCAGCAACCCTTATTATTCCTCTCTCCCTCCTACTTTTGATAAAAAGCTATAAATAGCACTGTGGGAAAATAAAAGCTTTAGCATTCCAGCCTCTAAAGGGGAAGTTTCTGGTCTGATTCTTAGAGGCCTCCACAAACCTGAGGAACCTGGGCAATGGGCTCTGGGCTTTGCTGTTTGTAGGTGTTGCTGCGTCTCACCCTGAGCAGGCGACTGGCATAGATTTGTCATTGTTCTGGCTGAGCAGCCCTCATTATTTCCAAATTGAAATCTCTTAGACTCTCATAAATATTTGACAGTCTCCAAGGAAATTTTGACATTTTTCAAACTAAGCCTCCACACACAATATCTAAGGAAGCTGATGTTTTAAATGAAAACATCTGTAGGTGTGTGTTAAAATGTATTTAAACCTGTAATACAAAGAAGCAATCATACATTGTGATATGTACCTTGGTGTAGCAGTTAGCCAGATGAAACCAGGGACTCCACGCAGGACCATATCTGAATGATGTGGTCGTATGTAGATAAGTGAGGTTTAAATACATCTTAAATGCAAATTAAAGAATAAGAAATGTGAAGAAAGAGAAATATAAGCTGGTGTCCTGGACCCAAAGCAAAGTGATGAGTTGATTTACGGTTAATGTAAGATTAAGCAATTCCACCTCACATAATACACTAAAAATCATGGTTTTGCAAACACATGACTAAGTCAAGGAATGAGGGGTTGGTGTGTTGAATAAAAATATTAGTTGGAGCAATTCATAGAACTGAAAGAGCTTTCATTGCAAAAGATCAGATACTAATTTGTGACTAATATTCTTATACTTAGGAAACCTGGGATAGTTACTTAGAAGAATTTAGTGACTGACTGCTTTCCTGTGCCTGATCCTAACTAGTGTTCATGTGGGGAGGCCATTACACTTTGAGAGAAACAGAGGAAGCCCTGAACGATCTATGACACAGTTGTTTGAGAATGGATTCCTGTTGTAACCTGAAATTTTGACCTGAGTTTATATCATACTGCTGACTTTAAAGCTGCTCAGATTAGTTCAGGACTAAAGAACAAGATGGATTGTAACCTTGTGCTTCTGATGTCTACCTCTGCATCAGTCTATACTGGGAAGGCTTTTGTTTTAGAGGTCCACCAAACTTGCTGCTCTATATAATGCAAAAAGTAGAAGGACTTGATATTTGCCCAAATTTGTCTCCTCACCTCAGTTTCTCCTCAGGAGGCACATTTGGTTCTGCTGGGTGACAGTGGATGATGGAATCTGTGGAGTCCTCTGCTATTCAAGTTTTGTAAAAGGAGTCAGAGGGGTGCATGTGGAAGGCAACCTTTTGATCAGAGGTTTGATGCAGGGAGGATCCTTACCTTAAAAGAAAAAAGGTATAATTGAACCCACTGATGTATGAAAGTAAGAGTGTGGAATTAGCATATTCAAAGTCAAGTATCAGGGGGTAGCCATGTTAGTCTGTATCCACAAAAACAACAAGGAGTCTGGTGGCACCTTAAAGACTAACGGATATATTTGAGCATAAGCTTTTGTGGGTAAAAACCTCTCTTCTTCAGATCACATCAGTGTTTTGGGGATTAGATAATAGTGGTTCAGCACTTAGAAAATGTTCAATATTATATAAGTACCGTTTGCAGTGTTGTTGTAGCCATGTTGGTCACTGGATATTAGAGAGACGAGGTGGGTGAGGTGAGGTGATTTTTTATTGGACCAACTTCTGTTGGTGAAAGAGACAAGCTTTTGATTTTACACAGAGCTCTCCTTCAGTTTAGAAGAGCTCTGTGTAAAGTTAATTTCTCACCCAACAGATGTAGGTGCAATAAAAGATATTAACTTGTCTGTCTAATGTAAGTGATGGGTATTACTAAAACTGCTGAACAAAGATAGAGACCTAGCTTAAAGCATTTATTAATAGAAGGACCTTTGAGACCTGTGGATGAAAAGTGCTGTGGAAATGTAAATATCACTTCAGAAATTGTACTTTTCTTTCCATACACATTGATGAAGCACTGCCATTGATTATTTGGCTGTCACTAGAAATGATTTGTATGAAATAAATGGGAATCTCTCCTCCATCTGCTGCAGTGAGTCAGGCCTGATATCGACAGTGAGTGAGAGACTGGAGAGTTTAGAAATTGACACAAATTTGCCTTTCCAACCCCCCAGTCTCCTTTGCAAAGATAACCAATCAACCAAGATTAGGGACAAAAATGTCTGACCTGGGTTTCCTCCGAGCAGTGGCGCAATTAAACTGTACTTCCAACACTGAAGATTCTTGGAGAAGCATTGAGGTAGCAGCAGGAGGGAGATGAAATTCCACATGATTCAGCCACGATGACAGCTGACGCAGCTCCAGCTCAGCACCACAACATTAACGATTGAGTAATTTACAGCTGTGAGGGGGTGGATCAGCCACTGTGGGCCTCTCTCCTTTTTTTAATCTCAAACAGCAATTATTGACGCTGCTGCCACTGTGCACACACCTCATAGGGGGAGAGTATTTAATCTCTCAGCACAGCAAATCATTTCTCTCCATTCATCCTTCAGAAGCATTTTTGAATTGTAATGAACAGGTGACATTAAAATCAACAGGTTTTCTCTCTTAAACATGCCCATGGGAAAGAGTGGATGATGAAATCTGTGGATGTAGTTCCCTGACTGAAGAAGATATGATTTGGATGGTTCAGGCAGTATTTGTGTTCTTGTTTCACATGTTGCCCAGCAGTGACATTGCTGACAGCACTGAGGAGGATATTCCTTTCTCAGCCTTGCTATATATTATTTAGCTGGACATGGGAGAACCAACTCTCATGGTCTAGTGGCTGAAGCCTTGGAGGTATCCAGGGTCTTCCCTGATGCTCTGTCTTCTGTTTCTGCTTGAACATATAACAATACTTACACAGAATAACAAAAATCTGAAAGATCTCTAAGTAATTAAACCTGGGGAAACTGAGGCTCAGTTTTCCATATATGAAATTAGAATAAATTACTTACCCATGGTGGCACAGTGAAAAATAAGCAGAGCTAGAAATAGATCCCAGGAGTCTTGCTTGCTACATTTTTCCTAACTCTACCAGTGACTGTTAATTAGGCCATCATTAGAAGGTGCTGCTTATTGATACTGACACTGTTTCTGTGAAATCAGATGTGGAATGGTTCCCATCCTTCCTTTTCCCCCTTTGGATATGGTACTTCTGCAGGGCGATTGGAACTAGACACAGACTTCTGCTGAAATTGGACCCTGGAGACTCAGACTGGTGAAACTGTAATATGAAAAGAGCCTTAGATGTGTTCAGTTCTCCCATGTTTACTTACTGCTTTTTCTTCCAGTAAAAGAAGCTAACTAGACTTTCATAACTGCAGAATGGTTTGCGAGTGCCTGACTCTGCACATATTAAGAATGATTTTACGAAGTGACAGCTCACCCACCCCTTAACTGAAGGCTGCTCTGGACTTTTCACCTGCTCACAAAGATTTCTTTTGGGCTCAACCTACTTTGGGACCTGAAAACAAAATAACATTAAATTGTGAACATGTCTCAGTTAATATACCATTTGAATGAAAACCCATGAACATGTGCTTAAAAGAAATGTTATAAACCCTACTACGCCTTATTAATCGCTGCACTGCTCCAGTTCTATAGGGGTGTAACTCCACTGATCAAAACTGGAGCAAAAATGTGGAGAATCGTGCGCCTTGAGTTGCTTTTTAATGTTGTCGCTCATTTGCACCTTGAAGTGTTTAAACCCAGACATTGTAGGAGCCATGGTTGCATCATCTTGTCTGGAACTGCAAATGGGTCTTATCAGGGGAAGCATATAATCTCATTCATTGCTTGCTGCCGAGTCCAGTAAAGGCACAGGAGTAGGTAGGATACAATCAATCAGCTGTTACGTGGCGAATGCTAATTATACTGTAGGTGGCTCTCTCTTTTCCTTTTAGAACCGGAATCCAGGGTTTCCAAATTGGAGGTGTATCTCAGTTGCCTGGCCAGCATGATTTTATTTCATCTTTATAATGCACTTGAATGACAAATTCTCATAGCATTTTTAGAAAGCCTTTTATTTCTTTTTGCCTCCTCAGAGATTGAGACAGTGAAGTTAGCCCGCTCAGTTTTCAGCAAACTCCATGAGATCTGCAGCAGCTGGGTGAAAGACTTTCCACTTCAAAGGAGGCCCTACCGCTATTATGAGACATCCATCCATGCCATCAAAAACATGCGCAGGAAGATGGAAGACAAGCATGTCTGCATTCCTGACTTCAACATGCTCTTCAACCTTGAGGTAAGGGGGCTGATGTGGGTGAGTTAACATACTGAATATGGGTTTTGGGAAATTAGTAAGCATTTTACTGTGAAAACGAAAGATGTATATATGACCAGCCTTAGATAGTTGGGATCCAAGAGACACATGCCTTGTCTAAATTAATTCAGGGAGTGTAGTGTAAATATTTATGGGTCTCACAGAACACCCATGGCCTATATAGGATGAAGCAGAAGCTTTCATAGATAGCTAGTGCCTATCCCATCCTACTGTAGCCACTTGTCCAGTTACTGGGTGGCTTCACCCCCGTCCAACTGGAATCTGCATTTTATTGTAAGATTTTCACCCTTCATTTGGACTAGTTTTGTCCTGTTGTTTAGATGTTGTCATTTACAAGGCTGGTGGCCTTCTTATAATCTAGAAACTTGCATTCTGCTGGCAACAGAAGAGCAGAGAGAACAATATAGGGTGCATTCACCTTCATGGAGATTGAGAGCAGTATGGGTTCTGCAATGCTCCTCGGATTTAGTGGCCTGAGACTCAACAGTAACATAGAGTTCCCCTTGTGGCAGCCAGTGCATTGTGTTACTAAGGAGTAAGCTGAGGCAGGATCCTCTATTTGACTGAGGATTGCCCAGATAGCAGAGAATCACAAACTGAGAAAGAGGTAATGGTGCAACTCAGAGCTGTTTAGTTGCCTGCTGAGCCAGGCCTGTGCTGCTGAACTACCATGTTTTTTGGGAGAAACATCAAGAAGTCAAAAGCAGGAGAAGGAGAGGAGGTAAAAACCAGTCCTCCTGGGAGAACAGGTTCACAAAAAAGCAACCAGGACCAACTTTTTGGTAGATCCTGGCCCAGGGTTACTTTCATCCATCTCTTCATATCACTTATCAGCAAAACCCTAATGCAAGCTTTTCTTCAGATGTAAAATCTCAGACATTGTGAAATGGCAAGTATGTGAAGTAGCAAGAATTACATAACCTGGATCAGTATGATGGAAAAATTGATTTGTATTATGCTTTGTCAGTTTAATAAGCATTTTCTTGCACCCATAGTTCTTGCCTTTAAGATGTATTATGTTAATGCAAACTGAGGTAGGTTTGTTTCCTTTGCCTGTCAATTATCACCTTTCTTCACTCAAATTTGTGTTGGAGCCCATCACTTAAAAATTACAATGTATAAATATTTTAGTTCTTTAGATGGCTGTCAAGGTTGAGTGGGCACTGACAGTGGGTTGGTGAGTTGTGTGTAGAAATTGGATGCAGACGCTGATGTCTCTTGCTCCTGGAGCATTGTTTCCTCTGTGAGCAGTTTGGGCAAGACAAGAAGCCTGAGTTGAAGATGAAGTATTCTGCCTCTCTTGAGCTGAGAATGTGATCACACTTAACTACCTGATGAGACAGTACATATTAATGTATTAATTACAGATACCTGAACTGATGTGGATTGAATAAAAACCTTAGGGCTATGTGGCTTCATAGTTTAATGCCCTAGCATTTCACCTCTAAGAAACTGAGGTCAAATCTGGATTTATGCATTTTGCTTTCAGCACATGGTGGTCTCATCCAGCTGGCTGGCTGTTCAGCTCACAAAGTCTTGCCACACTTTGGTGTGAATGACAATTTTTATTCAAGAAAAGTTTAGGCATGAATAACTGAAGGTATAACAAAACAGATGTGAGGTGCATTAGCAGAGCTACGCAGATGATGCATGCATAATGCCTGCCCATGCTAAGCAAGTGCAATTGGTCAATTATATAATCTGACTGTGTATGCATATTCCCACATTATGATAAACAAAGAGTTTAGCTGAGTTCTCAAGTGGAGATTCTGCCTCTCTAACTGCATTATACCACTAATGTGAAAGCACAGTGGGGACACCAGTAATCTCAAGTTAAATGGTTTTAATGATAGTCCAGTTAACCAGCTGCACTGCTTATCTTCATCAGTTTTTGATTCAAGGTTGTCTCTTGGCAGGACCAAGAGGAGCAAGCGTATTTTGCAGTATTTGATGGTCATGGAGGGGTGGATGCTGCCATCTATGCCTCCATCCATCTCCATGTGAATTTGGTACACCAGGAGATGTTTCAACATGACCCAGCGGAGGCACTGTGTAGAGCATTCCGGGTGACAGATGAACGCTTTGTTCAGAAGGCAGCCAGAGAGGTGAGTTAGTATCATTGGGGGGAGGGAATTTTTTTTGACTCTGAAGATTATTTTTTTAATAACTTCTATTTAAAAATGAAAGTAAATTATGCGAATTTCAAGATGGGGAGAGATGAAGAGCAAACATCCTACACATCTGAGTTCAGCTTCTCTCTCAACAACCACTGCATGCCTGTTCCGGATGGGACTTGACAATCACTTTTCCCTTTCATTGCTGTACAACCACATCCCTTGCTTCCTCAGATCTGGTAGGCAGCTTTTTTTGCAGCGAATGCTTGACAGATAGCCTCATTGGCTCTTGTTCACTAGAGCTCACGCATGACACCTCTGTAATGAACCTGGAAAGCAGGAAACCCACCACTATCCTTGAACCCAAGTCTTTAGGGTGATAAATCACCAGATGGCCAGGGATTGCCATGAATCATTTCAGTGAGCCCTCACTGAAGGATTAGGAAATGACATTGATGGATTTGGAAGGGGCGGTTGTCTAGCCTCTCTGAGGTGGAGTTAAAGTAGGGAGCAAAAGGCCCGAGGTTGTGCAAGAAATACACATTCTCCTACACCCAGCGCTGTCTCCCAGGAATCTTTTTCTTCGTGTTGCTTTATTCATGGATGTTACTGACTTCGCATCATGTGAAAGGAAACTACTAAGGCTTATAAAAATGGACATTGGATTGAACCTTACTTATTTTAGTCACCTTTTGGTTCTCTTGCATCTAGAACTGCAGCCAGCGCACCAATGGCACTGTGTAAATTCACAGAGTCACTGACTAAAGCCAGCTGATTCTGAACAAATTGGAAGCACTAGAGTTTAACATCCAACAGAAGTTTTGGTAGAATGAGTCATTGTGAGAAATTAAGTATAAGTAGTTGTAGCAAAAGTTTTAACCAGGGACAAGGAGCAGCAATGGATTTGTTCTTTTAGCCCTTAGGTATGTACGTAGGGCCTGATGCTGCAGTCTTGATGCACGCAAACTTTGGGAGTCACGTGCATGTACAGACTGCAGGGGCAGGCCCAGGTCCCTTTGGAATTTTTAAGCTTGAGGTAAGTATGGTCAAAATCCTCAATTCCATGTTAAATTTCACAAGGCCTCTGAGAGTCCATGGTACAGTGTATTTGCCAACTGATTATTAATGAACCTGAAATCTTTACAAACATGGCCAGTAGGTACTGGGTTGAATCTATGCTGTCAAAGACACCCTTCTCCTTCTCTTGAAAATACTTTCCCTTACTACCTGTCCCCAGTACTTCAGTTCTGGCTCCAGGGGGAAGGCTTTGCACTAGCTCAGCTCAGCTCACACACAGCCTTGAGTATACACATATTTTTAAATAGGACATCAGTATGGGAATGGGATAACATTCTTCCACTTATGGGGCACTGGTTCAAATCCAGCTCAGGCTGGCACTGGCCAGATACTCAATGACTGTGTTAAGTTGGGGAAAGGTGAGAGTCTATTGCCTAGTGGGTTTGTCTACAGCACAGAAACCACCATTACAGTTAGCACTAATTGCCCCCTTGTTGGCATTCTCACTACAGAGGCCAATGAGTGAATGGGTCAGAGAGGTTTAACGATCACTCCAAGTCAGGTCAGCTGCCGTTCACAGCATAGTTGTCCACTGAATAAGCAGAGCTTTTCATTCTCCAGGACTGTCAATTCAGCACCTTTCACAACCACTAAAATACATTTATGAAGGGGGAGGAGGAGTTCTATTCTTTTGTTGTTACACTTATTGTGTTTGCTCTTTGATTACTTTTTTTAAAATTCTTTCATAGCGTCACAAAGAGATCACATTCCTTAGCACTTTTCACATAAGGTGGATCTCAAGATACTTTATAAGTGACTCACTCTCTGAGGTAGTTAAGTTAAACCAATTCATTTCACAGATGGGAAACTGGGTGCCCGAGAGGGTTACAAAGTGAATCAGTGGCAGAGTGCAGGATTTGAACATTAGACTTTCACCAGACATACAGGACAAAATTGTGACTTCAGTTACTCGCATTCAGCCATGTTGGCTTTGGGGGAGAGAATGGAATGGTAGCAAATGTAGAACAAATGCAGCCCCATTTCTCTGCCATTAGAACAGCCTTATTTGAACGTCAGCATGTTCTGCTTTGAGGGAAGCAGTGAAAGTTGTTTCAAGGCATTTCAATTCCAGTTCATCTTCATTGGCCCATTTAAAACTAGTAGATCGTATTTTTTCCAGAGCCTGCGGTGTGGCACCACTGGTGTGGTAACATTCATCCGAGGAAATATGCTGCATGTAGCTTGGCTTGGTGACTCCCAGGTGATGCTTGTGAGACAGGGCCAAGCTGTGGAACTAATGAAGCCTCATAAACCGGATAGAGAGGTAAGAATGGCCTGTTTTAACTGAAGATGGATAGCTTCTCACTTTTCATATTTATTTTCTGACTTCAAACAAAGATTTATGACTGCTGTCCGCATATAAAAGAGCTTTTGTATTATTGATCGCCTTGTCTATCTCCTTTGGAACAGCTGAGCAAGCACCTGTCCAGTTACTCCTATTGCTTTGGATAAGATTACTGAGTTGTCAAAACCTTTTGTTCTGATCTGATAGGGGGGCAGGATAAAACCCCTGCAGAAATTGAAGTGCTAATCTTTGCAGTATGGGCTCAGGACTGCTGTGCATGTGAAAACACCAATACATTGCTGAAGGCACCCAGAGTCTGATGACGGCAACAGAGACCTGATCAACTCTTATATTGCCTTGCGGTTTAGGACGAGAAGAAGCGCATTGAGGCCCTTGGTGGCTGTGTAGTCTGGTTTGGGGCCTGGAGAGTGAATGGGAGTTTGTCCGTCTCCAGAGCTATTGGTAGGAAATGTACTTTAATTCTTGCATCCACTTCTCTTCCCTGTTTTAATTATCTTTTGATTTCTATTGATCACACTGTGTAATACAACAGATAAATAGAACCAGGAACAACTCTCTCCATTTTTCTGGAAAACAGATGCTGGTCTAGCCTGTTATTCCAAGAGACTCCTCTAAATTTAGGGAAAAGAATAATTGGTTCCTTGTCTGAGAATAAATAAAAGGGTTCCAGGATGCCACCTATCGCTCAACATGCCAATCAAAAACCTGAGATTTGAAATATCTTTGCTTTCCATTTTCCACAGGGGATGCTGAGCACAAGCCATATATCTGTGGAGATGCAGACTCCGCCTCCACTGTACTGGATGGGTCTGAAGACTACCTCATTTTAGCCTGCGATGGCTTCTATGACACAGTAAATCCTGATGAGGCAGTGAAGGTGGTGGCTGACCACCTGAAGGAGAACAATGGAGATAGCAGCATGGTGGCACACAAATTAGTGGCATCAGCACGAGATGCTGGCTCCAGTGACAACATCACTGTCATTGTAGTATTTCTCAGGGACATGAACACAGCAGTAAATGTTAGTGAGGACTCAGACTGGACAGAGAACTCTTTTCAAGGAGGACAAGAAGATAGTGGGGAAGATAAAGAAAACCATGGAGATTGCAAACGGCCATGGCCTCAACACCAGTGCTCAGCGCCTGCAGATCTAGGGTATGATGGGCGAGTGGATTCCTTCACTGATAGAACTAGCTTGAGCATAGGGTCCAAAATTAACCTGTTTGAAGACCAGCGCTATTTAGACCTGATGAAAACAGAAACAAGCCAACCTCAGAATGCCAAACATTTGTTACCAGTTCAAGTGTTTAGTCCTAGCCTACCAAAGGGAGTCAATTTGGTTAATGGCTCAACAGCGAAGAATGAATCTCCAAAAAGCACAGGATCTTCAGTGGCTGAACCGACAGATCCAAGGGGATATTCTGCTTCTCTTAGTTTGAGGTCCATAGGGCAGCATATTTACAGAATGGGGGGTTTATCTCCACGCTTTTCTGGATTGGAAAAGGAACAATTCAGATCCTTGGGGAAAAGAGTCTCTGCTTTTTCTCACTTCTACAATGCAAAGAGGGGACGTGGAGCCAGGCTCAAACCAAAGTTTCACACATATCTCTTTGCTCACAAACCTTCCCATATGGAAGGATTAGGTCCGTCCTTACCTGTCCAAAGTGGCAGTAAAATTAAGATGTTGGTAAGAAGTTCTCTGTGGTGGAGGATGAATAGTCACAAAGTTTATGGTGAGAATATGCTCTTGAGTCTAAGACAGAGTAATTATACACCAGATCCATACCTTTATCAGAGCTGAAAAATATAACCATCCTCCTTGTATCCCCCCTTCAGACAACTAGTTTAGTCAATCCCAGAATAAAAGGTGAGCATTTTAGATCTGTGTTAAGGTTCCCTGTAAAACTCAGCTCAGATGTAAATAGACAAAGGAATTAAAAAAATAGTTTGTCACAATAAAACTGCTGGTGATGCCACTCTATCTAAGTACACCCCCACAAACACATGCACGTAAGTATCTGTATTCTCATTCACTAGACAAGCTGGTTAGTTGGCTCAGGTGAATAGACACAGTTAGAAACTGTTGAAAAAAAATGCAGCTGAAAATAAAGTTGAACCTGCCTGAGATATGTCTATGGAGCACTATTTTTTTAACACTACCCTGTTTTAGAATGCCAAATGTTGTAAAGGGTCAGGTTAGAGTTTCCACAGAAGTCCAGGTGATTTTTTTTCCTTTGTTTATTTAGACTAATATTGAGAGAAATCTATAGAAAACCATCCACTTTGCAGGTAAAAGACTAAAAGCCATACAGGGTATTAACAGGTAATTTAAGAACGGAGAGATTCATGCTGTAAACTCTACTCTGTTCTTAGACTAAGGTACATACAATTGATTTAGCTATTATTTCCTGTAACATATAATGTGGAATATGAAAAAAAGTGTTTGTATTTTTTTAAAAAATTGTTCCCTATGGCTACATAGATACACAGTATGGGGGGATTTCATAACTTTTTGGTGCTTTTAGTGGCATTTTTATTAGTCAGTCAGTTTAGGAGGCTGTTGTCAACTGGCTTTAATCTAACAGGACTGTGGTTAATTGGTATGAGATCCTCATCACACCTTCATCTCAGGTGTTGAAAGAAACTCAGTCTGAGATGATGTCCGGGTACAATATGCTGTCACTAAACTGATCATGCTGTAGAACTGCTTGTTAAGAATAATAAACAATTTGATCAGGATTTTGTTTTAGGTTAGTTTCCAGGCTGCAAGGGCATAATTTAAAATAAACTGGAAGTTTTTAGGGCTGATAAAATGCTGGAGTGAGTGTGACATCACTACTACTGAATTCTTGTTGTTCCCGATAGAGTCAGAAAATGGATGTGAGACTGCTATAGTAACCCAAAGTGAATGGAAATGCTGGGGATGTAGATGAATGAGGGTGGTTGCTTTGTTTAGCTGAGATCGTAAAATGCACTGACAATCCAGAGCTCTGCTCCAACAAATTTAGATTTGCAGAGATGAAAAATGTGGGGTGCCCATTTGTTTATCCCAGTGAACAACAGCATTATTTAAAAAACAACAACCACCCACTAACCTATCCTTGAGGTGATGTCTTGCACACTTAAAGGAATAGTTAATTAGAACACAAAAGTAATTTAAAACTGTTCCAGTTGAATGCATCAGACAACATATTAGGCATCCTGCCACTATTATTTGCCACAATAACTAACGATGAGAATACTCATTTGGCACTGGTATGAATATAAAATGTAATTCTCCCACAGCATTTAATTTTAGCAATGATTTAATATGCCACTCAATCTTAGCAGTAACACTTTAAGAATCAGCCTTACTGTTAACATTTAAATATTTTAACAAATTCTAGCTAAGTAGTTAAGAGTCTAAATTATTTGAAACCATGAGACTCGAACTTTACTGATCTCAGCTTGCTCTTTAAGTCTGTCTTTTAAAAGACATTTGATGAAATAGTGAAAAGCTATAAGCAAACAGGAGTTGAAGTGTGGTTTTAGATTCCTGTAATTATTTTGCAGTTTTTTAAAACCATAAATATAATTGAGTCATTGACTTGTACATTTGTCATCTTAAAAAGCCTTAGATGTTAACATTCTCTTCAGATGTATTGTATGTTTCTAATCAGATTTACTAAGGAAATTTGAGAAGCCACACAATACTAAAAGTATGCAATTTTGGGCATCTTGCTGTTGCCTTTTCATTGTTTAAACTTCTCACACTAGTGTAGAAGATGCATTGAAAGTCTCTTCTGTTTGATAGTTGTACTTTTATTGGAAGGTGATGTAAGTGCAATTCCTTGTTTAAGTAAGTATGTCAAGATAAAGTTATGGATGATAGAACTTCCCAACGTGAAAGACTGGTTGAAAAGTACTGGAGTGAGTGTACGCTCTCTTGTCAAGGGTGTAGTTCTTTAGGTGTGGATTCACAAATGATCATTCTGCTTCTCAGACCATTTAGGAGGGAAATTGCCATCATAGTTCCTGTGTAGTCCGGTGCAAAATATTGTATAAATAGCAAGTATTCATTTCTTCACTGTATTCATTTAGAGTAGATAGATTCATTTGTAAGGTAAGTCTTTTAAAATTCTATAATACATATAAAAGTAGTGGTTATTGGTCTGATATATGCTGCTCTTGATTCTACACACTAGACAAAAAAGCAGTGCTTTGTGAAACGCAATGTTTTCTCTTAATGCCACTGGTGATAGGAAGTAGTTCTCTTCAGTTCAAAATCTGGTGCCCTTATTTGCTGCTTGCTAACGTAAGCAATAAGTTCCCCTCTAACTAATGGTATTTAAATGTTCTGTATCTTGTATTTTGATTGTCTATCTGGTGATAAATAGACAAATATAAAAGTATCTATATAAATGTATTTATTAACTGTTAATTCTAAGATTCAGTCTGTGACTTGTGTTTTGTAATTTTATTGTGCATCTCAGTAGTGATAAAATTTGTATAACCTTTTCAATAAAGAGCTGAAGTATCCCTTTTTCAAGTTAACACAATGTGCATCAGTTTCAGTTTACCTATTAAACATGTTTTGCAGGAATAAAAAGGTAGGTAGTGAAAATTGTGTTGGTTTTGAGAAATGGACTTCAGGCTTTTTGTCTGAAGCTGTTCAGAACTCACTGGTATGCTATTCACTGTGAGTTTTAAAGGGATTAATTTAATCCCCCCTCCAATAGTTTCCAGTGTACACTTTTTAAATGTGCAACTCTTGAGGAATGTCTGCTGTTGCAGAGAGCAGTATAGCATCAGACCAGGGAGCTGTTAACCCATTTCGATTTGCACTAAAGGTGAGTGGAAACATGTAAATAACTTTTCTTTACCTAAAAGTGCCATCAATTGTCCTTGCAAGTTAAAATAATTCACTATTTATTTAGTTTAGTCTGCAGTGTAACATTTAAGGACAATGTCAAAGCAGATTTTAATTTATACCACATTGATAGTGGTACATTGTCAAACTCTGCTCCATTTTTGGAACACAGTCAGTGAAAAATGCATTGTGTTATGGACAGATAAACATGAGGTACAAGAAATTCAGTGTTTACAGATGAGACTGCTGTAGTTCAAGTCCACAATGCTATCCTATCTGCTACAGAGTAAATCCTGTTGTAGCACGGAGAAAGATTGATCTAAATTAGTGGCTGTTTTAGCACAGTATATTCACTCATTCAACACTAGTCACATAGACAAAGCCATTAAAGGGGATACTACAGCTTTGTTCATGCCTACAATTTAGGGCAATCTTTCTTTAGATCATAACTCTGCAACAGCAAATAAAACTTTCTACCCTTATAGCATGCAATAAATAATAGTGAAACATAAATGCAACCTCTAACGTAAATATTCATGTCCTTTTCCAGTCATTGTTAAGCAGGCTTAAAAGACTAGCTGCCAGCATTAAAGCATCAGAGAGAAAAAATCCTACAAAGATTTAGTTTAAGTATTTACACATTGACTGCATTTGTTTTCTTTTACTTACATCTTTCTTTGCTGCATTTCTTTACTTTCAAATTAGGGGAAACGGACTAGGCCGGGTTGGCAGAGATTGAGCCTGTCTTCTTCTCAAAGTAGTAACTTGTTTGGAGAGCTCCAGGTGTGGTGCCAGCTCCTACACGCGGTGCTTCTGTTGAGAGATACTTTGTGTTCTCTTGTTCATGGAAGTTCTAATGCTCTTTATGAAGTGAGTAAATCAATCATTTTTATGCTACAGCGTTGGGAGCTTTCCATTTGCAAACCTTATTCTACAGCTCATGAGGTCAGTTGTAATCCATGTAATAGTCACCCATATTTTATTTAATGTTTACGGATAAGCACTATGTTGAAATTTTAACAATATCTTAATAAAACAATTTAAAACATTTTTCAGTGGTCTGCTTATTTAAAGGCAAATATCAAACTCACATTCCTTGTGCTAAGCTGCTTCTGTACAGTAGTCTAATGGGATTTTACTGTTTAGAATTCAAATTGATGCCCTCAGTCTAGGGTTAAGCTGCTTTTACCTACTACTAAAAATGCATCTGAGTGTGACACGCAGAGTAGGAAGCAGGGGCATCTGACCACTGTGCTTCAATTTAAGCAAATCTAGAATTCAGAGTAGGCTGTATAAATGCTTTAAGGTTGTAGCTCCCTAAACTGTACCTGAATTGGTATCTTATTACCTCTCTCTAGGGGAGCCACATATTGACTTATCTATTTTATAACAAAGAAAGGGAGGTGCAGAATTTGAATGACATTTAGTTGTAACAGATGACTTTGTGCCATTTTCAGCAATAGCCCATTACTGGAAGTGCAACAGTTGCATACTTCAAGCCTACATTTTTAGGTGCCCTGTATTTTTTAAACATTGCTGTTAGCATTAAATTTTCCACAGTGCTTTAAGGACTATATCTTAGAACTCCAGGTGATTCTGGGCTCTGTAATGACCTGCAGACCTGGCATTAGTCGCTGTATGATTGGTAAACTAGCTGCCTGAGCATTTTTCACAAGCTGTCTTAACACTTCAACTAAAATGCACCAGTCCCTCACACTCAATTGTATTGAACAGTATGTAAGCAAAAGCTTCTAGATGACAGTTTCACTATGAAACTGGAGTAAAGAATACTATCCACTCCTAGGAAACTAAAAATCACAAGTGGAGAGGGAGTTATATAGTTGCTCAAATGGGTTAGTTTTTTTTGCTGTTTAAAATTAAGATTTTTCTAGGAAATAAGTGTAGATACCTAGCTTTCATTTTTAATCCAAGAACAGGCTCTCTCCCCAGGACCTTTCCTAGTAAAGAGCTTCTAGTTGAAAGTGTAGCACCTAGGTCAACCTTTTAAATAATCAGCTTCTCCCATAGCCCTAGTGGTGGCTGTTGGTCCTCATTTCTAAATTATCAAGCAGGAGACATGGTTCTGGACTCGGCAAATGTTCACAAAGGACTCAGCTCTTTGATACTTCAATGCATGAGAATACAGACCAGTGATTTGGATCCATAAAAGTGGCAGCATAATTGCTAGTGAATTTGGAGAAAGCTGTTATTAGCAAGACACATAGGGAACAAAGTGTATGGGGTTCTGGGGCCCTGTAACACTGGAATAACCAAAGACCTACATGAGACATGGAGTCAACTTATCTCCCCCAAGTCTCACATGCTTAGAATCAACTTGGACTGCTCCTGAATCAGGATGGGAGGCAATGTCCAGTTAGCAAAACCACTGAAAGAGGGTTAAATCAAATACACCTTAACATGAATTCAAAAGCACTTAAGCCAAGGCTAAAATTCAACAGAATGGGAGAGCTCAAACTACTCAAAATGAATGCTTCTACTTACATCATCTTCACACAGCCTATCTGATGAGTACTGTATTTGAGAGAGCCTAGAACACTGATACACAAACTGATGATACAGTGAACAACACTGCAGTCAAGCTCAAGACAATGACTAAAGAAATCCACATTATAGTAGAGATTTGGTTCATGAGGGAGTGCCTAAGGACTACTGGTTGTGGAAGTCACACAGTGTTTCATTTGGAGCAGATTGTGGCCTGAACATACTGGTTCAGCACCACTACAATATAGGTTTAAAAAAACCCAGACTGAACTCTAACTAAGTAGCAGCATATTTCTTTCCCATCAGCATCTGCAATCATACTTGTCCCTACAAAATAATTTCACACAGTATTTCAGTGTTCATTTTATTAACAAAAAGTGCAAACAGTTTTAAACTAAACTATATGATTTGTACACACTTAAACACTTGAACATTACATACAAAACAAATGTTTCAGCAAGTACAGTCAGATGAGACAAGAACACAACTAACATTTATTCATGCTTTTTCACTAGCCAGTTATTCAGCTTTCATTATAGCTTCACAAAACATTTTAGCTGCTCAAATGCAACGCACAGTGGTAAAAAGTTTGGCAACAATGTTCTCAGTTGGTCCAAATTAGAGACTGAAGAAAAACACAAACTAACTCTGGTGCAGGCCACTTTCACCCTACCTTTAAATAGCTTAAATCCCTATGAATACAACTACAATGTTTTCATACCATTAATAATAAAAAGGGAAGGCTATTCCCCAACATTCTCTGCTTCAATCGTATGATAAAGAGACATGTGAACAAGGCTCTAGCACCTTTTGAACATTTGTTCAGAATCTGCATTTGAACCTGCCAAAGCCATGAAGAATACAGTCTTGCTAAGTTTTTTCATAGGGCAACTTGCCCTATTAACAGGTTTAAAACAGCCATGGAAGAACTACATAATCTTTTATATTCAGCACAATGGAGTGCGTGCACACCCTATGAGAAAAATACAGATGGAATAAATAAGCATTATGAAGTGTGCCTCTTCTCAGGGACACAAGCAGGCTAGTGTTAATCCAACTCTTCAAAGTCTTCTGCAGTCAACAAGCCAATCCTCTACCTAGCCCAAAAGAGACAGTTCATATGCAATCTCAGTCATTAAAAAGAACCCATAGTAGCAGCGCTATTATAAATTTTTTATGGATTAGAAAGGATTTAGGGTACTTAAATCTAAAAATTCCCAAGATAAGTACATAAATACTAAATTAATGACCCCCCCCGGATCAGCGCTGCCTTGGTGCTATGTTACCTCTAGCAATTGCATTACGGACAAAGCAGATTAGTTAACAGGTCTTGACGTTTTAAGTAAATCAAGGAACTGGAGCAGGATCTCATCTACTTTCAGCAGCAATGGGAAAGTGGGATGTATTTACAAATTGTAGGATATTAGTTATTACATAATGCCCTTCCATCTTTATATCCTTCATGTAAATGAGCATTGGCATCACACAGAGTATTTCAGATGGAGGTGTCAGTTTCTTGACACAGCAAAACTTTATCTGGATTTGACCTTTTTACATACTATCAAACCAAACTGCAATAAGTTAACTGCCATTAAGTCAATGTTCTTATTTTAGCAATTACCTTGCATTGTCCTCTCCAGTACCAAAGCTGAGGTCTTCAGGGCCTATTTGATCACCTTCAGAAAAAACTGAACACAGCTCTAATACTGAAAAACAATTATATGGCATCCTTAAAGACTGAGCTGCCAAACCAGTTAAATTTAAAAATCTGTAATTTAATGAGATCTATAATCAGCAATTCTTTGAGAGATTAAGATTTGATTCTTAACAGATGAAAGACAGATACAAAGTTGGAACCTTTATTCTGAATTAGTCTGCTCTACAATTTTAAAACTATGATGGTGGAGTACAAATTGGTGGTGGTTTCAATTTTCTTGTGAGTCAGCAATGTAACATTCAATGTTATGCTGTGGAGTTCTGTAGTAAACTACTAATTCAGAATAAGACACTGATCTTCTACTGATTATTAATATTGTTGTTGGCATTTATTCCAACCATTAACCAAAATTTATTTAGAATTAGCAATCATGTGAAGGTTTTACAAGTACCCTTTAAGAGGTTTTTGAACATTTTCACAGCACAAAATGGTAGACACTTTCAGTCCTTTTAAAACTGAGCTAAAGTATTCAAAAGCAGTTTACTGTCAGTTCAGATGCAAACTCATTACTAGGGGACATTTCGGCTACCACCACTCATTTACTGTTATTTTCTGCAATGAAAATTGAGAATTTTCATAACTGGGGCCAAATCCACTCTTCTGCCCCAAAGCCAGTCAGATTTTATGCAGAGGACAGAGTCAATCCTACAACCTACATGCTAGCTGCTACTGTAGCCCCCAAAGCAGCTGTATCCTTTACTCACAACTGGGATGGTGAATCTGAAGCCACAGGTTCCCATGCCTCTTCCCCAGCTCACCACTCTGATACCACAGCTTTGCAGTGACCATAGGACCTGCTGTACTCAGCAGATGCTCTCTGCATCCTGCCCACAATGCCATAACATTACACCTGTTCTGTGGCTTTCAGCCTTGGGCAGGGGCAAGTAACAGATGGAAGAAACCTGTTAGGTCATGTAGTCTACTCTCTGGTGCTTAATCAAGTCCACTTTGAAATAACTCAAGCAAGGGGACTTCTGCTGGGAGACTGGTCCTATCTTGGATCTCAATGCTAGGAAAAATTCACTCCCACTTTCTTTACCTCCATTTTAAAATGAGATCTCAAGCAACACCTGATATTTGGAAGCCTTCATTTGGCACTAAGACTTGTACAGTTTTGGGAATAACTTAGCCCCGAACAGTATCCTTTACCCACAAGAACTATGTCAGGAGTAGCATTTGGAAAGCTGCCCCTGATTGCACAATATAATTGTTCTACCTTCACTTGAGGGCTGGACATCAAAGGCATGATTAAACGCATCTGAGGTGGATGAGGCATCCTCCTGCTCTTCATTTTCTGTGTCACATTCAATGTCACTATCGCTGCTCATGCCTGGCAGGAGGTGAAGGACGTGCTTCTGACATAGCCCAGCTGCAAAGAGCAAAGGAGAACCTGCTGCAATGAGATTCCTGTAGCCATAAAGTTCTCAGCTTCCTTTCCTTCCCAAGACGCACCAACGTGAAATTCTCGGGCTTGGCAGGAGAACAAGATAAAGTGAGCAGTGTGTAAACTTCTTTACAAAAGCACTAAGAGATCAATAGCAGAACATGTTCGGGGAACAGTTTTAAAGATGTTCTCAGTCTGGTTATCTTATTAAATGGAGACTTAATTCAAAGGAGCAACCCTATAAAAATCCAACTAAACGGTGTAAGTGTGAACTTGTATAACTGCATTTCCTTTCTGTTTTAGCTGCTTTCCTCATTCTTACCAATGCTTCAATAGACCACCGTGTACATGAACCGAAGGCCGAATGTTTTTTAGTAGTTTTAAGACATGTCATGGCCTTTTAAGCAGACTTACAGGCCAACTCCTCCAAGCAGCAGCACATTGAAATCGGGTTAACTTTCCTATTCAGAGGCCACAAACACACAACATGATTTTCCTACAAATATATCCCATCCCATTTTTCTCAAATGAAGACAGCCACTTGAAACTAATGATTAGTAAGGCTCCGTGACCTCAGACTTCGGGCAGCCCCGGAGCCAGCCGCTGCAGAGCAGATCAGGCAGCCACTAGGCCAGTTGCATCAGCTGCTGCTGGGGCAGTTTGGGTGTGGGACAGGGCTCAGGGCTGGGGGTGCAGGGCGGCGCTTACCTTTCGGGGGGAGGAAGAAGGGGGCTCCCCAGAAGTGGCAGCATGTCCCTGCAGCTTCTTGGCAGAGGGACCAGGGGGCTCTGCACCCTGCCCTTGCCTGGAGGCACCGCCCCCGCAGCTCCCATTGGCTGTGGTTCCCGGACAATGGGAGCTGCGGAGCAGGAGCTCATCATGGGGGCAGTGCACAGGGCTGCACTGGCCTTCTCTCCACCTAGGAGCTGCAGGGACATGCCAGCTGCTTTCAGGGAGCTGTGCGGAGCCTAGTAGGGAGCCTGCTAGCCCCACCAACCCTTCCGCCCCAGCACCAGCGGGGGTCCTGAGCCACATGCAACCGCCCAGCCTCCCTCCTCAGCCCTGGTCCCAAGCTGCCCAGCCCCGCTCCCCTCGTGGGGATCCCGGGCCACATGCCAACACCACCCACATCATTTTTGTTTACTTCCCCTGACTTTTACTAAAAATACCTGTGACTAAAACGTAGCCTTAATGATTAGTGGTAGAAAGCTGCTCAGGACAGCTAATGGACTGAGTGGCACTGCTGACTAACAAGATGCCAATGGTTTTGCAGCGCAGTCCCCCAGACAAAGATGTTCCACTCCTTGCCATACACCCCAGGTCAACTAAGTGAGTATTAAGATTTCCACAACTCTTTATATAACTTCACCCCCTGCCCAAACCCCTTCACTTCAAAAGATCTTATCACAAGACTTAATGCAAATGGTTCTGAGAAAACAGCAATTCCAGGTGCTCTTCCAGCTGCCTTACCCACAAGTTGACTGGGCTCTTAAAATAGCATAATAAAGCTTCATTCCCACATTGTCAAATTCTAGGCACTGTCATCTTTGAGCAGAGCTAACTAAGAAAAATGTAAACATGAACCCTTCAACCACCCTTTCCTCTGAAGATGTTCTGGAATTACATCAGTATAAACGCACAAGCACAACATGTTGACCTGAGATTGAAGTCAGATGGAGAAACTGGGTTTGCTCTTAGGTATGAAACATGCTCCCAAAGAAAGATCTAGTTCTCAAAATTCACAGCTAATCATAGCTACCTGAAAACAAATGGTTATGCTTCTGCAATTTTTTCTCTCTGAAAGGAAATAAATCGTAATATTTGTTTCCTGAGGTTTTAACAATGAAATATTTTATTTAAAAAAAAAACAAAAAAAACATTTTCCTCTTAATGCTTCCTCCTGTAACAGGAGGACTGCAGGAACACATCATGATCACGCTGCAGTGACTAAGAGAAGAAATTCAGTTTTATGTCACTGAGAGACCTTCTGTAAATGCCAACACCTACACAATATTGCACACTGCAGATAGAGATGGATGCTGGCACCTTAATATAGGCTTTGAGCTACAATTCATCAGTCATTGAAATTCAAATTAGTGCAGGGGTGGAAGGCAGCAGAGTTTTAGCAAGATATGAAAAACACTTCTGCATGGAATATCAATAAGAAAGTCAACAATATTTTCTCCAACATGGAAAGACAAGGTGAAAGAGACAGGAATGTGTTTTCAACAACTGTGTGATTTCTTCTGATTTTCAGAGGAAGTAGTGGACCTTGCATACCGCAAAACCCTATTTAAACTAGACTTAAGAGGTGTCCAGTGCAGACATGGTCCCAGTCACCACCAGACTTACCCCTGCAAACAGAAGCCTTATACCCAATAAGGTCTCTTACTGTATTTTAATAGGAACACAAGTGCAATCCATCTTTTAAGTTACTAATTTTCCAAACCTCATCTCTAAAGTTAAGTTTTAAGATGAAAACAGCCTCCAGAGGTAGAAAAATAAACCAGAAATGTAAACTAAGAAAAAAGTCCTTGAAAGTTTCTCTGTGCTCTCTGAATGCCATCATACCACTCTGTCATACACGTGAGAAGTCATCCTTTTATTCATTAAAAATCTACCAAATGTTGCAGCCCTCCAAGTAAACAGATTTTCACATAGTTTACAGAAACACTCTTGTTTTAAAGGGGTAGTCAATAGGCAGACCCTGGGCCAAATCCAGACCAGTAGATGCTTTTGAACTGACCCTGAAACCGTTTTATTTATCATTATTTTCTCTGGAGTCTGGACCTTGACTATACCTTGACCAAGAAATTTGGACCTTGACAAAAAATAATCAACTATCCCTGTTTTAAAAAGTGTCACTACAGTATTTGAGCATTTATTTTCTTTGATCTTGCCTTTACCTTCCTCTGGCTCTACTGAGGTGCCTTCAGAGAGAATGGCCTGTAGCTCCCCAGTTTCCGAGTTGTTCTCTAGATCAGTTGGTTGTGTTCCTTCTGTATGACATCCTTTAGAATTTGACCTTAAAATGGGGTTGGGGGAAAAACAGCATCAGCACCTAAAGCATTAAGTCCAACCATGGTGACAGCTTCTCCTCCTAGTGTTACACACAGTTTAGCATCAGGGGAGCCTCTCCTATGCTTCTGGGAACTTCCAACTTTCAAGTTATTTGGAATATTTACAGGGTTCCATTTTGAGATCGGAAAGTACATAATTGATGCTCTCCAAAGAATGTATCCTCCCCTGACCCACAATGCTATGTCACATTCAGCATCTGGAGTTTATACCTCTGTACAGCATGCACATTTAAGTTTTCTTAAACCTACCCTTTCATACTATTGCCTCACATCAATGACAGAAAGCAAGCACAGAATGCAACATAACTGTCTGTTTGCACAAAAAAACCCAAGACACAGCCCACCCCACCATTCACTGGCCTGCTATTTAGAAAAACCAAAACTACTACTACACATGTTGTGTAACTATCAACTGTATTTGGAGAAGCACAGAAAAATCAGAAGTGAGGAAAAGAAAGGAATGGTGGATTCTCAGTGAAATCGCCTCTCCTATATAAGGAAACTAGATGTAAAATCCTGTTGGATAGAACATTAATGTAGGAAATATTAGAAAAACGGACAAAAGTCTGACTTGCAAGTCTAAATGGGCAAATCTAAATGGGCAGTCTACAGCTACTGATGCTTCAGCTTTAGTTAAAATGAGCTGCTACGACCCTCAAAAGTTCTTTAAATAGAAAAATGAGGACATACAACTCCCTTATGGGCCAAAGCTGAATGTCCAAAGGGAGCAGCAGAAAAATGTGAATGTCTTCAAAGTAATTTACATTCCTTGATATATAAGGCTTGATTTTGAATATTCCATTTATAATTCAGTGAGAAAAGCACTTACACCAAAGCGACAGCTTTTCTCGTCTTCTCCACAGTTGTTAAGCCGTTTAAAGCCGAAACGCCCACATCAGAATCTGAGCCTTCGCACTCTTTTTCCTCTGGCTTAGGCAGTGCATCAGGAGCATTACCATTAGTCAAGGACCTGGGAGAGCTATGCCTACTGCCAGACTTTGAGCTTCCTACTGAACCTAAGAAGAGAAAAGGTGAAGATAATTGGCACTTAAGAAACATTTCAAAATTTTTCAAGTCACCATCTGAGCAGCATTTGCCATTAGGATCACTTAATGCGTGCTTTCCAAAAACATATCATCTCACCTACAGCTTCCACTTCTGGTAGCACAGGTTCAGAAAAGCCACCTACAGCTTCCACTTCTGGTAGCATAGGTTCAAAAAAGCACTTACAAGATTTCCCAGTATAGATGAACCTTTTGGATTTGTGTGAACTATGAAAATTAGTTTCCCATGTGTCAGCAATTCCACAGGTTCACCAATACAGAAAATTATCTGTTTTTTGATCTATGTGGCTGGTCTAAACAGGGAAAATATAGAGGTGTTTCTCTGCACTGGTGTAGCACCTCTGGGGATAGCAATGGTGAAAGCCACAGGGTACAGATGATTTAGCTCCCATGTGCATACACAAGAGCAGCAGTTCTCAATCTCTTTCCATTCTGGGACCTCTCCCTGGGATCCCATTAGCATGAACTGTAACACCCCACACATACACACCCATTTGCAATTCTCAATTTGAGAACAATTTTAGACAATCCAGGAAGTTTTTGGAAAGCATAGGGGACAACTTCCTGGTGCAAGTGCTAGAGGAGCCAACTAGGGGGGGAGCTTTTTTTGACCTGCTGCTCACAAACCGGGAAGAATTAGTAGGGGAAGCAAAAGTGGATGGGAATCTGGGAGGCAGTGACCATGAGTTGGTTGAGTTCAGGATCCTGACACAAGGAAGAAAGGTAAGCAGCAGGATATGGACCCTGGACTTCAGGAAAGCAGACTTAAACTCCCTCAGGGAACGGATGGGTAGGATCCCCTGGGGGACTAACATGAAGGGGAAAGGAGTCCAGGAGAGCTGGCTGTATTTCAAGGAATCCCTGTTGAGGTTACAGGGACAAACCATCCCGATGTGTTGAAAGAATAGTAAATATGGCAGGCGACCAGCTTGGCTTAACGGTGAAATCCTAGCGGATCTTAAGCATAAAAAAGAAGCTTACAAGAAGTGGAAGGTTGGACATATGACCAGGGAAGAGTATAAAAATATTGCTCGGGCATGTAGGAAAGAAATTAGAAGGGCCAAATCGCACCTGAAGCTGCAGCTAGCGAGAGATGTTAAGAGTAACAAGAAGGGTTTCTTCAGGTATGTTGGCAACAAGAAGAAAGCCAAGGAAAGTGTGGGCCCCTTAATGAATGAGGGAGGCAACCTAGTGACAGAGGATGTGGAAAAAGCTAATGTACTCAATGCTTTTTTTGCCTCTGTCTTCACGAACAAGGTCAGCTCCCAGACTGCTGCGCTGGGCATCACAACATGGGGAATAGATGGCCAGCCCTCTGTGGAGAAAGAGGTGGTTAGGGACTATTTAGAAAAGCTGGACGTGCACAAGTCCATGGGGCCGGACGAGTTGCACCCGAGAGTGCTAAAGGAACTGGCGGCTGTGATTGCAGAGCCATTGGCCGTTATCTTTGAAAACTCGTGGCGAACGGGGGAAGTCCCGGATGACTGGAAAAAGGCTAATGTAGTGCCAATCTTTAAAAAAGGGAAGAAGGAGGATCCTGGGAACTACAGGCCAGTCAGCCTCAGTTCAGTCCCCGGAAAAATCATGGAGCAGGTCCTCAAAGAATCAATCCTGAAGCACTTACATGAGAGGAAAGTGATCAGGAACAGTCAGCATGGATTCACCAAGGGAAGGTCATGCCTGACTAATCGAATCGCCTTCTATGATGAGATTACTGGTTCTGTGGATGAAGGGAAAGCAGTGGATGTATTGTGTCTTGACTTTAGCAAAGCTTTTGACACGGTCTCCCACAGTATTCTTGTCAGCAAGTTAAAGAAGTATGGGCTGGATGAATGCACTATAAGGTGGGTAGAAAGTTGGCTAGATTGTCGGGCTCAACGGGTAGTGATCAATGGCTCCATGTCTAGTTGGCAGCCGGTGTCAAGTGGAGTGCCCCAGGGGCCGGTTTTGTTCAATATCTTCATAAATGATCTGGAGAATGGTGTGGATTGCACTCTCAGCAAATTTGCGGATGATACTAAACTGGGAGGAGTGGTAGATACGCTGGAGGGCAGGGATAGGATACAGAGGGACCTAGACAAATTGGAGGATTGGGCCAAAAGAAATCTGATGAGGTTCAATAAGGATAAGTGCAGGGTCCTGCACTTAGGACGGAAGAACCCAATGCACAGCTACAAACTAGGGACCGAATGGCTAGGCAGCAGTTCTGCGGAAGAGGACCTAGGGGTGACAGTGGACGAGAAACTGGATATGAGTCAGCAGTGTGCCCTTGTTGCCAAGAAGGCCAATGGCATTTTGGGATGTATAAGTAGGGGCATAGCGAGCAGATCGAGGGACGTGATCGTCCCCCTCTATTCGACATTGGTGAGGCCTCATCTGGAGTACTGTGTCCAGTTTTGGGCCCCACACTACAAGAAGGATGTGGATAAATTGGAAAGAGTCCAGCGAAGGGCAACAAAAATGATTAGGGGTCTGGAACACATGATTTATGAGGAGAGGCTGAGGGAACTGGGATTGTTTAGTCTGCAGAAGAGAAGAATGAGGGGGGATTTGATAGCTGCTTTCAACTACCTGAGAGGTGGTTCCAGAGAGGATGGTTCTAGACTATTCTCAGTGGTAGAAGAGGACAGGACAAGGAGTAATGGTCTCAAGTTGCAGTGGGGGAGGTTTAGGTTGGATATTAGGAAAAACTTTTTCAATAGGAGGGTGGTGAAACACTGGAATGCGTTGCCTAGGGAGGTGGTGGAATCTCCTTCCTTAGAAGTTTTTAAGGTCAGGCTTGACAAAGCCCTGGCTGGGATGATTTAATTGGGGATGGGTCCTGCTTTTGAGCAGGGGGTTGGACTAGATGACCTCCTGAGGTCCCTTCCAACCCTGATATTCTATGATTCTATGAACTGCTGCATTACAGTTTTCACTTTTGCTACCACTGGTAGAGCTGCACTAAAAAGTGTAAGAGTTTTCCTGGTGGCCATAATGTCCAATTCTATTATCACATGGTGCAGGAGTAAGTCTCACAAGGACTTAAGCAGAATTTTCTTGTATTTCCTTTAGAGGAAACAGAACAAAGAATTTAAGCCCTGGCTGGTAAGTTTCAGCAGTAACTTGCTTGTAAATGTAGTAATTAAGTACAAGATATTACAAACACCAATTTAGGGTATTAAAACTATTTAAGATAGGCAGGTTACTGTTAGAAAATGGAAGTCCCAGGAACACCGAGCATGAACGCTAGACACAAAGGCTTAGTAAGATGGTGTAATGTTATTGGTGCAATAATGTTAATCATGTTTAGGGGAAATAGTATCTGGTTTATGTACAAAGTTTAATCAAAGACGGGAACTTTATGAGCAAGGATATGCTGTTAAAAAGCTTCTTCCCTGATGCATTCCAAAGCATATTTAAAGCACTCCCACATTTCAGATTTACCTTCAGAGGAAGTCTGGCAGTCTCCCTTTGAGCGAAGATTATTGTCCCCACAGTCCATTGCTCTTCGAAGAGACAGGCTTCCTGCTGCTCCAGAACGAGTAGCTTTGGGTGAATTACTTTTCTTACTTGTGACTGCAAAGATATTTAATCGAAAGGCGTGTGAATGTACTGCCTAGGCATCCAGTCAATTCTCTGCATCATCCCATCTTTATTTTGGCCTGAAGTGGAATTAACTGATGCAAAGGCGCTAGACATTCTCTTCCCCTTTATTCTTGGAGCCACCACATTGTCCCCCTCTCTCAAACTCATTCAAGATTTTCATTACATATTATTTCTGTTGTGAAGGTATGTGGAGAAGAAGCCACACACTTAATCAATAATAATCCTGAGACCAGATCAGGAATGGTTACCTTAATTTTTTGAGATGGGATTGTTAGTATGAACCCACTGTATGTGCGCACAAGATCGGAGTCTTTTCAACAGCAGTGTCTGTTGAGGCCACACATGCAGCCCTAGTCTCCTTGTGTTCCTGGTGTGAGTGTAAAAGGCAGAGTAGTCCCCAACCCTCCCTCAAGTCTCTCACAATTTAAAGCAGATGCTAGCTGAGGAATCCAAAAGCAGAGATGGAAGGTAGGTCATGGGATTCACCCTAACTACAGCATCTCAAAGAACCACAGTTACTACAGAGTGAGAAATTGTTCTCTACAAGTATGTGCCAGTGCTGATCCCACTGTAGGTGACTGGGAAGCTGTACTCCCCTTCGATGGTGGGGGCAAGAAACATCAGCTGCATTAGTTAAAAGGATTGATGTACTGCTCTCCCAAACTTAGTACCAGACCTAGCTGCCATGTAAAGGGTGTAATCTTCATTGAAAGTCAGTGGGTCGGCTCCACATCACTACTTTACAAACTCAGATTCAGGCACATTTCTGAAGCAGGCTGATGACACTGCCTGTGTCCTGGTGGAGCGCAACTTGACAACTGAAGGGAGAGGTGGACTAGTAGTTGATAATGGGTGGAGTTGCAGAGTGGGATCCACTCAGAGAGCCTTTTGACAAGCCAGCTACTCATGAAAAGGGGGAGAGAGCATCTGGAAAGCTTTAGTCTTATCAATGTAATAAAGTAATGCTCTGGAAAAATCCCAAAGTACCTGTCTTTCTCTCACCTGGTGCTGAATGATTTCAGGAAGAAAACTGGTGGGTTAATTGATTGATTTAGATGAAACTCCCCAACCACATTACAAATTTAGAATCACATTCTCTCTATAAAAGGATGCATAAGGAGTAAGGGCTTGGAGTGCACTGACCCTCCATATTGAGATGATAGCTACCAAGAAAACCAGCTTAAGTGTAAAATGATGTATTGAACAATCTGACCATGGCTCGAAGATAAAATCCCAATATAAATTAGATCTTCAACCAAGGAACCTGGATTGGGGTGGGCATAAAGAACTCAAAACCTGCTTAAGGAACCTAATACTGCTTCTCTACCTAGTACATGGGCAAGTGTCTGCCATAAGGCTTTAGCCAGGTCAAGCTGTCCCTCATTTATGGGAAGAGCAATTCTGAATGGACACTCAGTTGTCAAAAATATCAAATTTACGACATTTCTCCAATGCAGCCCTCCCTAGAGTGTCTGAAATTCTCAGAAGGAGCTTTTGGAAAACTTGAAGTTATGCTGAAGACACAACTTCAGCAGGCAACAAGGCTGAGAAGTCTTTTGGTGGTAAAGCAGGACATTGGTGTTCCTCAGCCTGCAGATCTGCTTGTTCTTGATGGCCCTCCCTGTGGTCTGGCAGAGAGGTGATGGGGGAAGCGAACACTTCTGCTCTCCAGCGTGCTCCTAGCACACTGACATGGCAAACCCCAGTGAGCCCAACAGGGTGGCATGTCATGGGGATATCACTGGCTAGCTTGATATTGGCTAGTCCAATGCCGTTCCTTTTGCGATAGTGGTTAGGTCCTGCAGGGAGCGCAGGTAGGCCTCTTTGGGATACTGATCACAGATTGTAGAGGAGAGGGTTCTCTGCTTAAGGATGTTGGGAACGTATGCACCGGTGATGGAGAGGAGGAACAGACCACCTCTATGGGTAGTACAGAGAAATATGGATGGCGTTCTCAGTACCAGGGTCTGTATCAGTACCAGCAGGTGCCTCAATACAGGTTACAGACCTAGCTCATCCAGAGGCTCATTTGCTATGGGCATAATTGCTGAGCAGTGCAACACCCAATCTTGAGTTGGTGCTGGAGGAGTTTTCCTTTGTGCCACAGGCTGCTCCTCAACATCAGCCCTCAGACCCATGCAAGGCTTTGTGGATTTGTCTCCAGAAACTTTACATGGTCTATTCTTGTAGGAAGGCTCTGAGCAGTGTGTGGAGTCTCTGCTCCGGTTTAAAATGGCTCCTCTTGGTGCTGGACTTCAGTACCAGACTTCAGTATCACAGTGTGTGCTTTAGTGCCAACATCTGCAACATAGCTGGAGTCTGCTTCAGAGCTGGGGGCACTGGTGCTGATGCCAGGTCTTTTCTTGCACTGCCATCTTCTCCGCACTGGTCTTTGGAGTTGTTTGTCTGCTAGACAGCTGCTTGATGAAGTCTGTTTTGTCCACTGTCAGGACTCTGGTGCCATCTCCTCAGGATCTGAAAAGGCCTTCATAGATTGCTCCAGGAGATGAAGCTTCAACCCCAGGCCATGTGACTTACACATTCTTGTGATCAAAGATATGCACACCAAACATCTACTTAGTATATATGACTCTCCTAAACAGAAGAGGCACCTGCTATGTCCATCTTTCGAAGTAATTAGTCCATCACAGAATGTGCAAGCTTGAAGCCCACAAGTTTCAAATCCACCATGTTGAGAATCCCTGTACACTAAGGGAGCATACAGAAGTGTCTGGCAATCAGTATTCAATCTAGATGGGTCAAAGGTGTTCACAGAGGTTGTATAATAGTAGATCAGAAGAGTTCTGAAGATTTGTGAAGAATTTTGAGAAATTTAGCCAGAGCTAAGAACTACCAGGTCAGACACTTGTTAGGTTCCATCTTGCTGCCATGAGCAATAAGAGGGGACTGAGGGAGAGATGCGGCTGCCCTGGCCTTTAGGACTTTCGTATGGGAGCATAAAGAGGCACAGGGGACACGTGTGTGACGCTGCTATTCAAAAGACTCTGATCTCACACACAAGCACCTACTGTGGGATTCACACCGACACGCGAAGAAAAAGATTCTCATGCTATGAGAACAAATTACTCACTCTCTGGAGCTCTGTGAGATTTCTTGGATTTTTGCAAGGTCAGTCACATTTTAGTAACAAAATTGACAAAGTGTAGGGGTGATCCGCATATAGTCTGCAGGTAACCTTTGCCACCAAAAATTGTCTTTACAGAAGATTAAACTTCATGCTACCTGTCCATAAGGTCAACATGAAATTAGGTAAATAACATCTGCAGTGGGCTTCAAAGATTCTCATCACATTCTGGAATATTATTAATAACTACAATGCCCTTGCTGAAAACGTTAGAACCAGTTTCTAGAGAAGCCATTTAATTTCTATCAAACATAGAATATCAGGGTTGGAAGGGACCTCAGGAGATCATCTAGTCCAACCCCCTGCTCAAAGCAGGACCAATCCCCAATTTTTGCCCCAGATCCCTATGAGTTTCATGTTTCTGCCTCTCAAAAGATATTTACTATAAACAAATTCAGCTATAAAGTTTAAACTATAAAAAGGCTGAATATATCTATTCCCAGACACCTAGATACAGTGACAGCTTTAACCCTTCCCCTCCCGCATCCCACACTTACAACTCTTTATGTAACAGCTTGTAATTGATGATTTTGTCAGCAACTCCATTCCTATTTCTTGTAACTTGCTGCAGCTTTCTGTGCCACAGGCAGCCAAAGGCCCCTGATCACCAGGGAGGAAGCTGGGTTGCCCCTCACAAGAGCCAGCATTGCTGCTTCTTACTTCTGACAGCTGGTTTTTTACATCAGACATTTTGCTTCGAACTTCAGCCATTTGAGTTTTGAGTCGCTTCAGCATCTTTAAGTCAGGTGGCACACGCCACATTGCCTGGTGCCTCCGCTGGTCTCGGTCTTTTAGAGAGTAGGATGATGCTTTACAAGAGAAAGGTTAAACGAATACGAAGGTTAAAAATGTTTGTAACCTCCATCAGTAGTTTCTTTTTCTTTAAACTCTTTCATTATTAAGACTGGAAGGATTTGTAGAGGATATGTCAGTTTCACATCCAAGCTCCCATGCACTAGCAAACTGCTGCAAGGACTGGGTTGCAAATACTACAAGAAGATGTTTGTTAAACGGTTTCCATAAATATCTTTTAAAAATCTTGGAACATTTCTATTGGTTTCAGATTTTTAAATGCTTCATTTTTATTAGATTTGTCCCAAATTTGACCTGACAATCCCTTTAACATAGCAAGAGACACAAGGCTGCCTATGTGATAAGAGCAAAGAATCAGTGATAGTACTGTTTCCCTTGAGGGCAGGGAGAAATCCATGTTACTTTTTATTGCCAGTGCAGATGGAAAACAGGACAGTGTTAGGGAACAATTTTAGTGTTAATCAAGACTGCCTAAAAAAATGGGAATAGCACCTTTTTTCCTGTTCACACCAGCAAAAAAAGACAACATGCAACAACATGAATCAGGTCCCTCACCCACTCCATAAAAGACTGCTAGCACCAATTTGTATAGTGCAGACACGCTCAAAGAAGTTTCAGACCAGTTGTGTACACAGTGCCCTCTGTAGTTACTCTAATGTGTGAAAAAGAAATGGGTGCCCAACACAGAATGATCCTATTTCATCTAACATAATCAAACTCCATCCCCTTCCTCTGGGCTCTAGTGACATAGGTCATCTGCTCTCAGCAGCTCTCTCAATGGGAACAGTGGGCAGAGGTTCTTTCGTGCTGGGTGCTTTGCTTTCCCTTAGTGCGCCAGTCATGGCGACGGAGAGCCTTTCCATATCTCTGGACAAGTTTGAGTTCACCTGCTCATCAGTTTGTTGGCAAGTGCATTTCTTGGATATAAGAATAAATTTTATAATCATTTCACATTAACTGACAATTCAGAGGAGAAATCTGAAGTAAAGGAAGTCCCTTAGGTCCCTTGCTGCCCCAGGTCAGCTCTAAGAGATACTATCTACGTGAGTCTATGTTAATTAGCCAGAATTAGATCAACTTGGAAATCTTCTATATGTTACACTTTCAGAATTCTAAGTATCTCACTGCAAATTCAACTGGCTCAGAGTTATAACTCCAATGGCTTCTGAGTCCCTCAGAGGCAAAACTAAGGAAGCCCTGGAAATAAAAGAAGCCTTGTTCCAACATGGTGATTGAACAAGCTACAGGAACACAGTCAGGTATTTAAGGATCTCAGCAAAACAGAAAGACCACACCAAATGCAGTAAGTGGCTGAAGGAAGCAGAGACCCTACCCACCACAACACTATCGTGGAGGCCTCAGTCTGGGTCATACTGCCAACAGTGAAAGTTCATCCCATCTCTTCAGTAACTTCACCTGGTCTCTCTAGTTCAGTCAAGGCAGAGTCTAGACAGCACCTGCAGAGTCTTGACAGTACGCAACCTTGCATTACCTGTAGCTCATGCTCCGCTTCAAACTGCTTCTTTGGTCCAATCTTCAGGGTAGTGGGTTTTGTTTTGTTTTTTTAAAAGCTGACTACACTGCATAGGACTTATTTACCCCTTCACTGTCTTTATATCCTTTGCAGTCTGGAAGCTAGATCAAGCTCTGCATCATTATGAAAATCTTGTTAATCTAAGAAGAGAGACTTTCTGCCACAAGAACAACTGACTGAACAACCCTGCTTGCCACTGCATGAATTTTACTACGAGACTAAATTTGAAAGTTATCAAAACTCAGACCATTCACTTCCTATCTTTAGATTGAACAGTGCAAATGCCATCATCATGTTAAGAGAAAGAGCATATATCTGTACCAGATGGACTATATATTTCTCTTCTGCTCTATTAAGCCAACAAATGGTCATTTCAAAGTGACCTGAAATAAGATATTCTAGCTGTGGGCCAATTAGCCCCAAACAAATGTTAACTCTGCTAAATCTATTTATGAGGTTTGATTCATTTACTGATTCTTCACTAAAAAAGGAGAGGAACATCTGACCTTCAACAATAATTAGCTGTGACAGAATTACATTTACAGCTTGCTATCTATCTTTCCTTTGGTTCACACAAAATTAAGGTTAGGGCACATCAGCCTAACACTATAACTCAAATACATTTTATGCAAAATACTAACCAAGTTATTAAATAAGTATCAGCACAAAAACTGTCCACTATTTTCTTCCTTTCTGACATTCTGTACATGTTTCTTCCTCCATGAGTTTCTGCATCAGCCTCTACTATTTTTCAAGTGCCTTCTCACTTTTCAAGCCTTCCATCATGATCACTGCCCTCAACTTCTCTTACACTTCCTTCCTTGCTTTACAATCCACCTGATCTTGCCACTTGTGTCCTGTGCCTGCTTTCTCAAGTGCTTTCTTCCATGCCTCCTCAAATGTCTGAAATAGCTTCCCCACTAACTTATGTAATCCTTCCAATCGCTCCACTTTCAGCCAACAGCTAAAAGTTTAGAAGATGAAATAGCCATTCCGTACTCTGTGTATATCGTATTTTGTTCTGTTTATGTCTATAGCACCATAATCCTTTCCAGATGGAAATCCATTATTTATCTGGCACTTTACTACAGCAGAGTACTAAATAAGGATAAGGTATTACTCTCTTCATAGATACCAAGATAGCTACACAAGATGTGCATGGAGTTGGAACTACTCTTCAGGCACCGCCCCCCCCCAGAGTTATCTTTAAACAGACACTGTCCCTGCCCCCACACATAAATTTTTTTGACTCAATACTCATCTGCAGTTCTAAGTCTGAAAGCAGCTATTAAACCAAAGAGTACTTTGTGGTTTGGTGCACACAGTGACTACTATGAAATTATGAAAATACATCAAGAGCTAATGACAGAATCCAGTGGCCTTTCCCCATTCCCTCTTCATGATGGGCAATGCAGACAAAGCTAATGGAAACTCTCTGAGTCATTGTGGATAGTTCTGTGAAAACATCCACACAATGAGCAGTGGCTGTCAAAAAAGCTAACAATGATGAGAATCATTAGGAAAGGGATAGATAAGAAGACAGAAAATATCATGTTGCCTCTGTATAAATCCATGGTACGCTCACATCTTGAATACTGCATGCAGATTTGGTTGCCCCATCTCAAAGAAGATATATTGGAATTGGAAAAGGTACAGATTAATAAGACTGGGACTTTTTAGCTTGGAAAAGAAACTACTAAGGGGGAATATGATAGAGGTCTATAAAATCATGACCAATGTGGAGAACGTAAATAAGGAAGTGCTATTTACTCCTTCTCATAACACAAGAGCTAAGGGTCACCAAATGAAATTAATAGGCAGCAGATTTAAAACAAACAAAAAGAAGTATTTCTTCACACAACACATAGTCAGTGTGTGGAACTCTTTGCCACAGGATGTTGTGAAGGCCAAGATTATAACATTGTTCAAAAAAGAACTAGATAAATTCATGGAGGATAGGTCCATCAATGGCTATTAGCCAGGATGGGCAGGGATGCAAAATGATAGTCTGAAGTGTCTCAAGCCTCAGTTTGCTAGAAGTTGGGAATGGGCAACAGGGGATGATTACCTGTTCATTCCCTCTGAAGCAGCTGGCACTGGCCAATGTCAGAAGACACGATACTGGGCTAGATGGACCATTTTTCTGAGCCAGGATGGTCGTTCTTATGTTCTTACATAAATCTCTAACAAATTACTTAGATTTGATGTGCACCTAACTTCTTGTCAAGGGAACATATGGAAGAATTGTATTTAAATGCACCATTTACCTCTGTTCTGCAGAAGTGAGGCAGGAGGGCGTGGCTGTAGACCCCACAGATTTTCCATCCCATTCCTGTCTTTTAGGTCCAATAAATGGATTAAAATTAAGGGATCTATGTCTAGTAAACTGCTGCTGGCTGCTGAGCCTAAAGTACTTCCTCCCCGCCTTGAAGATCTGCCACTTGTATTGGCATAGCCATGGCTACTACCTGAAAGAGAGAACATCATGGGAAAAGTAAATATACACCATTATGTCTGCATGTACTAGGGTTCTGTATTTCACAACAGAGCAGCTGAAAATCCTTGATACAGTTCAAGGATGGAAAAAGCACTCCAAAAAATCTCAGGAAAAGCAATCTTGTTACAAAAAAGTACGGATTCTAAAAGCACTGAAGAAAAACAAAGTACACTGATAAACTAACAGCCCGAAAAATGGAAAAATCAACAGAATTTGACTTCATCAAATACAAAGAACATTAACTGTTCCTACAGATTTAAAAACAAAACAAAACCCCACTAACATAAAAATGAGGAGTTTCTTTATCTGATCTAGGGAGATCTTCAATTGAGCCTTACTTTGAACTATGAAATGTTCTTATTACATAGTGTTTAGCAATCCCATAAGAGATCTGAGACCCAGTCACTGTGTCTGGAGTCCAATCTGGGAGATTAGACTAGACAGCCCAATAGGCTTCCTTCCAAAGCAGGTGACCAAAAACAGCATTATCGGTGCTCAGAGTGAAAAAGCACTATAAGCAATTGAAAGTGAGAGGCTCCTTTTAAAGTGAATGGGTTACACACATTCTTTGCATCAAGATTTACAAATACCACTAAAATGACTCCTTTTCTTTTTGCGAATACAGACTAACACGGCTGTTCCTCTGAAACCTTAGATAACACTGTATTCTAAAGACATTACACCCCCATTTCCACTCCTGTTCTTAACCGATTAATGCCATACTTAAATAAATTAGTCAGGCTCCTCAAATGCCTGACAAGAAATGTTTTGAAGAGAGGCATAATTTGCCTGTGTTATGACAGAGACTGGATCTAAGGCACAACAGGTTTATACTGAAAGGGAAAAAAGAGAGAGCAAGGATATGAAGATCAGCATTCCTTAAAGACTGCCAACAGACCTATGCTGCCGTATTGCAGTGTGATCTGTGGGCACTGGCATCGTGAGTGCATTTAAATGTAGATTCAGTCATTTTAGAAATCCTGGAAAAAACATGTTAGATTTTGAATTGCAGTCACCTTTATGCTGCAAGTGATCTTACGGAGTACCATTTAATTATTTTAATTTAATTCCGGCTCCACATTTAAAGATTCATACATTTCACGCCCCTCACTTAATTAAAACGTAGCTAACAGTGTAGCAAAATCTAAAGGAATGTGTCAAGCAGTAAGAAACCATGGTGACAGCAGTAGAGTAGAAGCAAAGACATTTGCTGGTCTACTTTTGACTTGAATGGAAACATCTTAAAATCCAGGCTCCCAGAGAAACTTCAAACTGACATTTTTCCTTAAGGATGTTCAGTAGAAGGCCCCTCCACTTTTTCTCTAACCAGTTGGAAGCTGGCACTCTACTGCAATAATTAGTGTACAGCATATGACGCAGCATTTTCAAAAATAGAAAAGCCTCTAGAATATGCGGCTCAATATTGCCTCTGATGTGGCACTGAAAAGAACAGGGGAGGAAACCTGACAAATTACTGTTAGTTAGATTGTGAATGTTTCTTTCTGTACCTGATGCTCCACCAGCAGCATCATCCTGAAGATCTCCTTCTTCTAGCTCCATATTACTATTATATTCCACATCATTTTCTCCAGACCTTGGTGCGAAGAAAAATCAGACCATCAGCTCCAGTTAGGCATTGCAATGTTTGCCAACTCAATAGAAAAACGAAACATCCCACTACAATTTTGTAGCTTCCAAACTGCATGAATTAACAAGTCAAAATGCATCATCACTTGACTCTGAAACCGGAAACATGTCAGATTTGAAGACTTCTAAGAGGTGGAATTTTAGAACCTGATTCTGCAAGTCTTCCATATTCATTAGAAGAATATGTATCTTTAATAGTATGTTAAATATGCAGATCTAACAGTGTCCTTCAACTCTTCAGTATTTAAATAGTCTAAAGTCCAAGTGTTCCACTTCTAAACAGCACTTGTATTTGTGTAGGGTATCACAGTGGTAAATTATTGTAGGATCAGAGCTAACTAATCTCTTGAAAAGAGCCTTACATGGCATTGCTGGTCAAGGACAACAGGTTAAACTGAATAAGCCAACATACTAGAAATAAATCAGTAAAAAATTGCTTGCAGACCTGGCATCTTACATTTCTACCACATTACTACATGTGTAATTTCCGGGCCAGCTTTTGGCCTCTAATCTGTCACACATCAATCAAAGACACTGTGATATTCAAAGTAAGTTAATTCTATTCTGATGGGAACTGACATTAGGCCAAGAGGACAACAATTTTGGGTAAGTTTTTGCAGTCACTCACATAGTCTCTTCATCAATATCATTCTCTTCAGTGTTACTAGTAGCTGTTGAACTAGCAGAGGAGCTGCTGCCATCTAGGTGGTTTACCTCATCTTCTCCGGCAAAGTCTACATCCAGATCACCATCCGAGAGCTCATACTGGAGCAACAAAACATGAGAACTTCTGTGCTGCAAAAATTTTATCTAAAGCATTTGGGTTTTTTATATTTTTATCTACAGTACATTCTAAACTGAGAAAGCAAAACCAGAGGTCAGTAATATCACCCAGGAGCTGGGGAGGGTCTGAAAGTGCAATACAAGTAAATAAAATGCCTGCCTGACAGTACCATTTTAGGTAGCTAGATTCTCTGATTTGCTTACCAGATGGTCATGCCTTTGGAATCTCTCTCTCCTTAAACAATTTTTTGCTGGTCCCTAAAAGTCTCTATCCTTACACCTCATTATCCACTAGTTCTGAACTTGTGGAGACTAGTTCATCTAACACAACACACATGCTTCTATAATTTTCCTGTAACAGTACAATGGATAGAAATAAAAACTGAAAACGGAACAGAAGAGAATTCCTACATTGAAATCTTCATGCTGGATTTTCTCCTCTTCATCATCCTTGGCATCTCTTGCTAATGCTGGAGTGGTGACACTCTCAAGTAGTGCCTCAGGACTCGGTCCAGATTTCTTTGGTCTTGTTTCTGGACCATCATCATTCTGGGGGCTAAGATGAGTGTCTGGAGGTGACATGCCTCGTGATTTTTGGGTACGGGAAAGCTCAATTGCAAGTCTCTTAAATACATTTTAAAAAATAGACACATAAGTATATGCCAAAGAAAATTTGTTAAAAACAAATTACAAGAAGCAACAGCATTTCACACATTTAAACAGATTAACATGAAAGACATTGAAACTAACTGGAAACAAAATCCAGCGCCATCAGTGCTCTAAAAATAGCAACCTATATCCAAATAAACCTGACAGTGAAACAAACTTACTGGTCAGTGGCCACTATAATCAAAGATTTAAATCCACGTTTGAATTTGGCATTAAAATACACATCCAACCTCACACTTACCTCTTTAAGGTTGTTTATTTGTTGGATGTAGCTTGTCTGAGCAGCTTCCAACTGAGTAATGTACCAGTGTTGGTCCCGACACTTTTGGAAGAAGGTAGGTGAACGCACCTGGAACCTTGAGAATGCCACAAAAATGAAATTTTGTAAATGCTTGAGACATCCCACCTAAAATAATGCAATGCTTAAAACCAGGTGATAAAATTAAGCTTAAGCCTGATGGGAAATTAATTCCTGTACACTTTTCCAGATATACTTTAATACAGAATTCTGAAATACCAGAATGGACAAACCACAAGTGATATTTTAAAAACCCAACTTGAAGTAGAAGTGTAGGATATCTATATTTAGCCATAATGCTGCAATTTCCACTAACAAAGTTAGCTTCAATTCCATTATAAACACCCTTCCACACCCTCCTCTCTCAAAGTTCCACTAATCTCAATGACAATACCCAAAGGGGGATGGAATGCATTATTAATCCCCTTTGAAAACACATGCAGAATTTTCCTGAAATAATTTTTAATTCTCTATCTATGCATGCCCAGTACAGGCATATTAGCGTCAAGTGTAGTTTTTGCAGATGACTGCTTCATCTCAAAGGAATTTATGCACTTAAATCTTTCCCACTTCCTCTCCTAAACACACACTCTCCTTTAAAGCTCATGAGAACTAAAAATCCTTTCCTTTTATGACAAAGCATTCCATAATATTTTTTAAATTAATCTAATTATTTTAATTATTTCCTACTTTGGTAATAACTGTAGTACTTTTATTAAAAATGCCACAGAAAACAGGTTTGTATATGCAACCAATCATCTCTCTTACCTAAGAATTACAGTGTCATTTTGTCTGTTCAAATACCCTTCATTGGCAAGCAAGTCCAATCGAAAGAATCTGTTATAACCCCAGCATTCTCCAACTTCAAAGTCAGAGGCAAACTCTCTAATTATATTTTTAGCAGGATCATTGGTGGACTGGTGAACCATCTCCACACGGTACTCATATCTAAACATGGACAAAATGAAATTAGTTGGAACAGTAACAAACATCACCAGATTTCAGTGTAAGAAAAATGCATATGGTATGTTTGTTTCAGGTCAAGTTAAGTTACTACGAGCATCACATTTTAAAAAGAAATAGGATTTTCAATTAAGAAGGTGATTCAGCAAGAAAAGAAAAGAATCTAGAGTGGAAAGTGAACAGCATGTTGATGGTTTTTGGGTAATATACAAATTTTAAGAGGTAAAGGTATAAGGCTGAGCTTACAGGCAAAAAATACTACATTTTAGGACAGGCTGAAGGACTACTGTGTATTTATAAACTAAAACAGTTTAATGACACAGATCAGGATTTCTCTCAATGCTAGGCCCTAATGATTCTGCATTACAGCTTCACAGCTATCACTCTAGGCTGCTGGTGCCAAGGGCTAACTGTGTCAGGGCTGATAAAATCTGAAGTCAAAGCTCTGTGCATTTGCCAGTCTATTCTACATGAGAAATAAGTGCAATATGATTGACAGTAGCTGGGCTGTAAGATGAAGACGGACTTCTCAAATAGAATTGAACAAGTGAATTAAAAAGGGACAATTTGAAATCTAATCAATTAAAAAAAAAAAGTAGCTCCAGGATTCCCTGCCAGCTCTTAAATCCCTGTGTCGATTTTTAAGGTTTTACAATCATTTTCCTGTCTTTCAGACAGGAACAAAAGAGAATTCTCCTATCCGCATGTGCACAGAGGAAACAGTCAAACCGACTACAGAAAATACTGTCAAATGCATAATCAAACTGAAAAGAGGAAAATATATATTTTCTCTCCTTAACTTCTTTCAATTATATGTAGCTTCAAGTTTGAAATATGATTTTCAAATTCACTGTGTCCTTTAAACTTTCATTTAAGATTATTTTGGGGTCTGTTGAATACACTTTATAATGGTTGAAAGCGATTTTGGGACTATATGTGCACAAAATACATTTCTATCCAGTTCTTCCTATCCTTTGCAAGTATGTGAAAATGGCAGAAAGCAGTTGCACCTGAGCATTAGAAAATTACCATCATTACTTTCACAATTCTTAGAAAACGCTCTTTAGTAAGGTGGATATTGTATTAAGGGCACCCATAGAAAGTAAGACGCAGCCTTCTCAGCCTAGCTGCACAGGTGCCATGACAACACAATAGTAAAACACACCACTTAGGCCTGATCTGCCCCTCAACCTTGGATCGACCTAGTTATGTCACTTAGGGTTGTACAAATTCAGTTAAACCAACCTAAGTCCTAGTACAGACACCGTTAGGTGACAGAAGAATACTTCAGTGAACATAGCTAGTGCCTCTTGAGGGGGTAGATTAACTGCAGTGATGGAAAAACCCCTTCTGTCACTGTAGTAAGTGACTACAGAGCAGCGGTGTCATTGTAATGCTTGTAGTGTAGCCATAACCTCAGACTGCCTCTGCAACAGTGTTGAAAGGGGAAGGCACATTCAAATGATATGGTGCCAATGAAATACATACATACAAAAAGACATGCAGGTTCTCCGCCATCCCATGCAACGCTAATTGTGAAATGGCAAGAGCACTGCAGATGGTGGAGTGTCTCTAGTACTAAGTGTTATCAAGTGGTCTTAATGTGAAGAGGCAAGCCCCACCCCACAATGCATCTTATTGTTCTGGATGTGTGGAAGACAAGGTTTTTAAAAGCTTGAATTATGTTTTGCTTATTAAAGTCCGCTAACATCGGCCAGTATCTCTTGTTTCAGTCTCCTGGTGCTAGCATGAATGCTCGGCCATTTTATGAAAAGCCTCTCTCCAAATAGGCCTAGAATCCTCTCCTTAGAACTCTTGCGGACCTCAAATCCAAAATTATGCCTGAACGCCTCTTCCTCACCTGAAAGGCTCCCCACGCAGTTGTCGGTCCCTTCAACATCACTATTAACATATCCCCTCCATAGCAGGCTCAGCACATTTCTTAGCTTCAGTTCTTTCCTCTCCTCAATCAGAGCATGTCACTCAGCTATCAAATTGTGCTTTCTAAGCCTGGCAAGTCAGTCATTCATAGGAAAAGGAATTTTAAGCAGAGATTCAGTCCCACAAGTTCCTGCTCCTCCAGCAGCTAAAACAGCCTCTACACCTCCAGTCAGCAGTTGCATTCTAAGTTTTAAACAGAACCAGAAAATGTTCTGAGAAGAAGTTAAAAGCTGCAGAAAGTGTCCTATTAAACTAAAGAGTCTTGAGACATTTAGACATATTTTGGAGCCAGGCACGTAAAAAATGTTATTTTTTGGAGCAACTGTGGACTTTAAAGGGCAAGATTAGAATATTGGCAGTTATAACATGATTTTGATTTATCAGAGCGCTAAAGGACTGTACAATGGTCATTTTATAGCATCTCTCTCAGCTGAACTCTTTTCCTTAGAGTCAGAGTGGTCTAGCTGACCAAGCAAAGGACTGGAAGTTGAGATCTGGGTTCTGTTGACAGGTCTGTTGCTGACTTGTTTGTCCTTCTGCAGGCCTACTTAACCTTTGCGCCTCATCTTATCTACTTGTAAAATGGGACAAGGGGCCTGATCCAAAGCCTGGTGAAGTCAACAGGAATCTTCATCTGCTTCAGTAAGCTTTGGATCAGGTCCTAGCAGAGACATGAGGCTGAATACACTTTTATAAAGCTCTTTAAACTCCTTGGGTGAGAGACATAAAAGAAGTGTAAATAGACATTTTCTTACTTGGATGTTTCTGGCAATCCAGCTGAGAGCTCTAGAAACACAGACAAGTAGTAACCACGCACAACTCCATTTCCATCCTTAAAAAGAAGTTAGGAGGTACAATTATTAAAATCATCTGTTATTGTAGAAAATAAATTCAGAATCTCAACACACAATTTCCTACAGCCTCAGTCAGAACAGTAACACATGAAATGGACTTAAACCGTGTCCTGACTAAAAACAGCTACCATAGCCTGAATGGAGGTAGAAATCAACACACATCTAGAAAATGTGCATATGACTGGGTGGTAGGCTGTATCTCACGATAGAATACTTGGAAGTTAAAATTCCTATTCTTCTTCTTGCATTTCAGTAGTTCAAACAAGTGTAAACAGAAATAGTTTGGCAAGTGCTTCTACATACTGTAGAATTGATTTTTCATATAAAATGTTGTATACGGAGGGCAATAAAAGTGACTGGTAGATTTTTAAGCTTGAGAGTATTACAACCCTTTTTCCTCTCACATCAAAATTTAATGAGGACTTTTAATATTAAATATCTAGTTATCTGAAATACTAGAGAGCAGAATTCCAAAACCCTTTTATTTTGGGGGCTGAAGCAAAATGAAGTTGTGTTTTCTAATCTGTATATTGAAAACTAACTAACCAAGATTCATTAAAGAGTTATGTTAAGCAGCACTCAGATTACAACAAAAATCAGCAAAGCCTTCTCCCTCACAACAGTGTAAGCCAAAGATTGTTAGTCTTATCTTGAATTTCCTGGGTTTTGACAATGTGTCATAACATACCATTGTTTAAAAATAGCATTTTTACACCTTTTGACAATGGCACATACAGGGTTGATCCTGACTAAGATATAGCTGTTGCTGTATTCAAATCAGTAAACTATAAGAACATTTTTACTCCATGCACAATTTAAACAGCACCCAGAGCTGCCTTAAAGAATTGACCAAACGGGAGGATTGGGGAAAGGCAAGACTCAGAGCTTCATGTTCCAACATTCATGCAGAGCCAATGCCACAGTGGTCTGAATGCTGCACTTCAATGAGATTTCGTAAGAAACATCATTCACACTGGATATTTCTTCTATTTCAGCGATGGATATCAGACAACGTACAAGAGAAATTCCTCTCAGAAAACAAAACACACTCCCCTCCTCCCAACTTCCCAAAACGGTTTCAGGCACACACAGACCCAACTATGTATGGGTATAAGTACAACAAGTAGTAAACTAGTTTAGGCCCCAATCCTGCAAACAAGTAAGCACATATATATTATAGGTGCAACAGGTAGCAACACCTATTAAGGCTGCACAATACTTGTCACTATAAAACCCTGTTTTCTGTTGCTTATTATAACTTTAACAATTTGGCTGAAGTTTTCCACTTGCCTCAGGCTGAATTTTACTAGAAAATTTCAGTCATTTCTGAGAATGAGGCTAAGGAAAAAACACATTTTGCCCACATTAAATTGTGGAGACATTTTCTTTGAACAGCTCTAGTGATCCATGCCGTGACCAGAGACTTGAAATTTGGCAGGCATGGCTTGTGTCAGGGATACGCCTTTTCCCATTCCTGTGAAAATCTGCCCCTTTGAAAAAGTGGTTTGCACACATTCAGTAGAGACTTCTTTACTAAGCATGCTTGAGCCTCTCAGAGCTCCTAGTGCTCAGACTGCACATGTGCCATCCTCACAGAGCAACTGAGCATGCTCCACCTCAGGGCTACAGAGACTCAGAAGCACTTTCCCTACAATTGCTGATCCTGGGTACTTTGAGCCAGGGAGGAGCTAGGCTCTAAGTGAGAGCAGGGAGCCAGTCTCCTCTCCTCTAAAATGACCCCTCTGCTGGACCAAGGTAGAGCAGAGGCAGAAGGCACCTGACTTGAATACAGAGAAGACAAGAGATGAACTGAGGGGCAGGGAAAACAGTAGACTGGGACAAGGAGCCTGGTGAGACTGGAAGGATGAGGAGGGAAGAGAGAAACTAACAGTTGGGGGGGTGGGGTGAGACTGAAATAAGCAGGGCAAGGAAACTGCGAAAAGAGCTGGAGAGACACTCTGACATGAAGTCGGGGTACAGGAGACCTGGGATGCACTGGGCAAAGAGAGAACGGGAAGGAGCTGTGGATGGGAGACAGATTGGAAGAGGAGTCCAAGTATGGAGAATGAAGACACTGGGAAGAGACAGACTGGATGAACAAGTGAGAGGGGGCAACTGGAACTGGTTAGGCAAGAAGACTGGCACTTAGATGAGAAGCCTGAGTAACAGAGAGTGGATTGGGTACGCAAAAGGAATGAGACAGAGCCAGGACTGGTACAGGGAAAGGTTAGAGGGGACAAGCTTGGGGGAGACTGGCAGAAGTCTTTGCTCACTACAGTACACTCCCCTTTGGAGCCTGGAATAGAACCCAAGATTCCTGAGTCTCCCCATTCCTCTTCGGTCAGCAAGCGTGTGTCATCCCCCTCTAGTGTAATCCACATAACAGTATCTAGTTCTTATACAGTATTTTTCATGAGTAGATCTCAATTTGTTTTACAAAAGGAGGTCAATATCATAATCCCCATTTTACAGATGGGGAGACTGAGACACAGAGAAGGGAAGTCACTTCTCAAAGTCACCCAGCAGGCCAGTGGCAGAGCTGGTAGTAGAATCCAGATTTCCTAAGTCCCAGTGCTCTAGGCCACACTGCCTTCCATAGGGAATGGCAACTTACTATTATTATCACTCACTCCATTAGTGACCGCGGTCTACTGATAAGTCATATGGTGTCTATATGATATCACTTGATGAAATTTGTTTTGTTTTTTAAACTAGGAAATAACACATGCACACACAAAACTACCTTAAAAGAATATTAAACTTGCAAATACTAAAAAACTAGGAAATGCCTGAAGTAAGGTTACCTGTCTACATGAGCAGCGATACGTACGTGCTTAAGAGTTTGCACGATTGGGGTCTAAGCTAGCTCGCTATCTAGTGTATTTATACCCGTGGATAAATTTTTGTTAGGAAAAATATTTTTAAAAAAGAGTATACAAACTCACTGGATAAACCTTTAGTCGCCAGCAAAGCCCTGACACTTGAAGAGGTGGACTGTACACAGGATCTGCCCGCTGGCGCAAAGTGCTGTTGAAAGAAGGGATGAATATTCAACAGTGAGATGGAGCAAAACCCTATCTGGGGAGGCGACAGAATAAATATCATTCCATTTACATGTTAGAACTATCCATTGTTGCACCACATAAAATGCAGTAGCATGTTTGGAAGCTATCACAGCAGTTAGAGATGGAAACGACCCATTACTTCATCTAATCTATTCCATGCGACCTTGTTCCCTATTATACTTTAAAAAAAAAAAAAGTTTTATAATTTCCAAGCAGCCAGACTACCACAACATCCCTTGGGGCTATTCCACTGCCTAATATATCTCATTATTGGCAAAGTTCTTCTGATACTTTTCCCAATTTTCTCTACATACCATCCCACTACTTAGTGTTGTCATATCATACCACACTAATAATTCCACTCCAAATATATAAAGAGCATAAGCAGCAGAGATGTAGACTTTTGTTCTTTCCCCACTACTCAGATATCTACTAACCAGGCTACATATAGTTAACTCTTCATCTTTCCTCTTAAATCATCTCCTCCACCCATTCGCTTCCACCCCTTTATTTTGGTGCTTTTATCTGAACTCATTTGGCAATGCTGTTCTGGTGATACAGTGCTCATAACCAGAACCCTAGCGCAGTCACACAGGAGCCATACAGAGAGGAATTTCTCTCTCTGCTCCATGATGTGATGCCTCTGCATCTGCAGGACAAAAATGCATGATTATTTTTCCTTCCTATGGTACAGATCCACTATCACCCTTATATCTTTCAGCCATTATTGCTTCCCATCTTTTTCCCCTATATTTTCCCCAATGAACGTTTGTTTTAAGTTTGCCCTCCCACCCTACTTCCCCACAAATGTATTAGCAGCAACTGTCCTTAAATCTTCTACTAGCCATGTTTCCAACCAGTCTAGGTACCTTTGTATTATTTCTTTGTCCTCAATGGTTAATTATTTGTGTTACCGTAGCACCTAGGAACCCTAGTCAAAGATTAAGACCCCACTGTGCTAGGCACTGTAGCAACACAAAACAAAAAATGGTCCCTGCCACAAAGAGCTTATAATCTAAGTATAAGACAAGAGATGAACAGGTGGATACAGACAGACAGGGGAGAAGAAGGAAACAATGAGACAACACTTGTCAGCATGATCGGCATTGATCTCAGCACACCAATAATCTAGCCATTGTCAAATTTCTTGTAGGCATCACGGAAAATGAGTTTTGAAGGAGGATAATGCATTAGTTTTACAGATGCTTATGGACAGCTTCTCCCAAGCATGAGGAGCAGGATGGGAGACAGCACAAACAGGCTTGTTTGAAAATATAAACAAGTTGAGCGATGGAAGCTGGCTTTGTGGGCCAATACAGAGGCAGGAGCCAACCTTGATAGTGAATGAGAGATGACAGTAGGTAGGGATAAACTGGTATGAGAAAGAGTCTAGGATGGAACTGGAGAAGAGGAACTGCAGACAGCAATTGTAAACAGAGCATACAGTGATCATGGAGACAAAAGGGAGAGGCAAGTGGAGTAAGGGATGGGATTTTACAACAGGAGAGATTAAAGCATGCTTTTATTGTGAGGGGGGAAAAAGCCAGAGAAGAGTGAGAAGTTAAGTAGTATAAGGGTGTTTGCAACTTTTCAATCTACTTTCAATTTTCACTACTCACTAAAATAAGTCATAATTCACAGGAAATTGCACTATAAAGTTCTAGCCTCAAATATTACTTCTAATTTAATCAAAAACAGAACATAAACTAAAATTACCAAAAAAAAAAAATCAACAGATGATCTAGAAAGATGCAAAACTTGCAAGCTGAGCAGAATTTTAAGTGCCTATGTAGAGATCATGTAAATGTTTCTTGCAGATTTTTTTAAATTTGTGGGGTGATTAGAGAGAAGTAATTTCCTTCAGCATGGAATTTTTTTTTAGCAGTCAGTTTACTGAACTGGTGGCTACTTTTTCTGATCATTACTGGAGACAAAAGTCAAGAGATTTGATTCAGTTCCTCACACTTGCACACAGGTATCTTGTGGTTTTCAATAGGTCTATTCAGAGGTTTAAAACCTAATATAGAACAAACGAGAAACACACTCCTTGACATTCATGGTAATTTCTTAGGACACATTCCTACCTGAAGTTTTCCAAGACAAAGGTGGTTGAGTCATAGGCTGGTACTAATTCACTGGGGAGAAAACACAGTAGTAGAGTTGAAGAAAGTAGCATTAAATCAGAGAGTGGGATTTTCACAAGTGTTTAAGTAACTTAGAAGCAAGCACAAGTCCCATCAGGGCGTCAATAGGACTTGGACTCCTAATCACTAAAGCACTTTTGAAAATCCCACTCAAGATCTTTAAAAGGACATAAAGGTTATTAGGCTAATAGTCATACCACCACAACAGTGGTCATGTCTCATGAAAACATGAAAACAGAACATAAGTCATGAAAACAGAACATAAGTACCACTGTAATAATTATTTTTTTTAATTGCAACTTCTGAAGACAGTAGTAGCTATACCAATGCATGTTAACATTCTACTATATTACATACGTCCTGGGTAGATATTACAATTTTAAGTATATCTTTAGCAGCAGCAACTGATTTTGAAGGGTGTGAAAATGTTTTTATTTAAAATGAGTATCAGAATACATTAATGTATTATATGCATGTGCCATTAGTAACATCTGGGATTATTAACACTGACAAATTTTAAGACTCAATTTATTTTTCTCTTGTTAAATTGTATGTGGTTTGCATTTCCTTCAGCTTGGAAATGGAAACATTTGTACATTCCAGTTTACTCTAGGGTCCTGCTGAATTATATGACCTCTCACCTGGCAAGGAAGAAATACAGTTTACACAGTGGTAATAAGCTTTTAGAAAACACGAAGGAAATCAGCTACATTATGCGAACCACAAAGGCTTTGCACAAGTTTATATATAAACAAGAATTCAAAAAAAAAAAGATTGCTTTTGAAGGGTATTTTTAGAGCACACAGGACATCTGTGGGCTTCCAGTGTCAGATCCCCACTCACCCAGTGGCACTGCAAGCATACATATCCCTCCCGTCCCCTGAGCAAAATGAAACAGGAACAACTCAACTGTGGTCGGGGGGGGAGGTGGACAAGAATGTCCAAAAATGATCAATTATTAACTTTAGAAAACCTAACATGATTTGCCTTGTGACAGCAAGGGATGACTAAGGCAAATCTAAAACTACAGATTTTTAATATTTAAGGAGAAGGAACTGCTTTGTGGCTGGAGAAACAAAACAACCGAAATATATCATGTTTCAGCGCAGACCTGTAGTAAAAGAGACCATCGGTTGCTACCATCTCCTTTAAAATAAACATTTACTTTTAAAAGAACACACTTCAGGCTATATTTTAAAAGCCTGCCAAACTGATGTTTGATTGATATGGTTAGAAAGATTTGAGTAATTTTAAAATTACTCAAATGCAAAATTATCTCCAAATTTTATAGAAACCCTGCATGTTCGTTTTAAATGTAAAATGCTGCAGCCACCCATCCTAACAAGTGCACAGATTTCTGCATAAACCAGCACCAATGGCTCCTTTCTGAAAATGAGTTGTGCCAGCAGATCATTTGGGCTTTATTTTATACTAAAGGTGACTTGTACAGGCATCTCATGAGACCACTTCCACGTTTATTGTGCCACTTGAGCATTTGCCAGTAAGAGAGCCCTACAATTATAGGCTGACTGCCCCCAATAGCAAGGGTAAGAAGGGTCATCAGTATACAAATGATTCAAAACCTATTTCTTCACACCAACTGGATCCCACTTCTAATGCTAGGATGTAACATCAATTACAAGTGGAGTCCTCATGGAGGATAAAAACAAGACTCTAAAGGAGGTGAACAGAATTGGGTAAGTGATCGATTATTTTTAGCACATGGAAATAAATACAGACCCAGCATTCAGCCTGAGAAGCCAAGCCAAATACTGGAGAGAAATCTTCCCCCACTGGCTACCACTGCAGTAGCCCTAATGGTTAAAGTAGCTTTTAGGATGGATTTGGGGAGCTCTCCAGCAGCAAATCCTCCAGTTACTCCCTATTTCCCATCCCTCCAAAGCCGCAGCAGAATTTGCTCTTACACTGCAGTTTTTGAATATTTTATACATTAGGAGAATTTTTCTCCACACTAACCATTCCACAATGCTCAAAACCATTCAGATGTTCGTGAAGTTAATTTTTTGTTGTGGGTTTTTTTTTTTGTTTGTTTTGTAAGACTAAACCAAACTGCTTTAATGCTTTAGCTTTCAAGGTCAAACAAAAACTTGCAAAATAAAGGAAATGCCAGGCTGTACCTTGTGAAGTCTGGAGGGACAGGAGTAGTGACAAAGGATGCCATAGGCTTCCGGTGAACCTGCTGAAACATCATCAGAATCTCCGAGCTTTTAGATATCAACTCACTCTTACTGCATGATCTTAGCTGCAGAGAAGAAAGCAGATAAATTACAATATCGTTAAAGAAAACCCACAGATTTTGGCTTAATTTTTTAAATGAAGACATGTCAATACAGGAGGTAACATCTACTGCAGGTTCAGAGAGAAAGACAACAATAGTGCTTTCCATATTGACAGAGTTATGTTTGTTAGAGCTTCCTTTGAATTTGTCTGTTTTCAAGGTTGTAAAAAAAGTGGTGGTGGCAACAAATTTCCATATTGTTCCCATAATTGTTTTTACAAGAAATTAAATAAAATTAAGCCAGTGTTCTCTCTACTTACATGATTTTGAGGGCTCTTGAACCCTAATGTGAGAATTATAGTGCTGTAGTATTTAAACAATTTTAAAGTGTTTTAAAAATTTCATTAGCAGCTACTGTGTACTAAGGTGACTTTTCAGTCTGAAGGTCATAAGTGTTTGTACTAGGTACAGGTGTGTTTGTTTTATCTTGTCACTGCCCCAGGCAAAGTACTATACCAGCTGTGACCTCTGTTATTATGCAATGTATAGGTGAAACTTGACTAGGCTTTGACATGATTAAGTTTAATCTATTATATAACCCAGTACATTAAGGAGGGTGTTTTACACTTTCCCTCCTTAGTGTTCTGTGGCACTCTCACTGTTAAACAGTTTTATATTCATTTTTAATTCAAATGAGCTTTAAGCCAATACTCAAATCAACTAATCAAAAAGTACATTATCTCACAAAAGAACAATCTGGAATATAAATGTAACCTCCCTTCCTTCAATTCAGCACACAAAGCCAAAACGTTTTAAGCGTGTAATAAAGTGTACCTTTTCAACACTAGATGCTTCAAGTAGTAACAACCACTTCTGAACAAAGAAAGAGGGGAAATAATCTAATCTTGTTTCCTTTGAACAGCTGGAAACAGACATTTTAAATAGTTAAGTAGTTGCAAAAATAACTAAATATACTCTACTTCTTCTGTATAATTGAAAGGTAGGAACAGTGTGCCTGAGCTGTAAATGTAAAACTTTCTACCACGCATTATATGCATTTTTGACAAGAATTATATGCATTTTTGATATTAAATCAATAAAAAGAATATAAAATTTAAAGCCTCTTGATAACTGGTGGACGTATAATGTAACTTTTTAAAGAGTTCTAGTAAATCTCAGAAATTTGGGAGATACAGAGACATCTGTCTACTGTTTAAGAATCATGGCTACAGTAAATATTTGAAATATGACTTAAGTTACCTACCTTTTTTTGGGGTATGGTCTTATAGTTCCAGTTCACTGTATTTTAATGAGTTCTATACAATACAAAACTGCTCTGCAAAGATGCACATGGATTGAAATCCTTACCACATTAAAAGGGTGAAAAAAGTTAAAAAAAAAAAAGTCCTCATCTACAGAGGTCACTCTATAGCAAAAAAGGGTTTTGGAATCTAGTGGAAACAGAAAGAAAAAAAAAAACAGGCTCACACACAACATATAGCAGGATTTGCTGAAGAACACTAGCTGGTGCATCAGACATGAAAATATGGTTCTGAAAAAAGCTGCCTCAAGTGCAAGGGGCGAAGGGCATTTCCAGAACAGGTAGTGAATTTGAGCTAATACCATTCACTGGAACACAGAAAAAAAGAATACAGAACAGAAGGTTAAGTGCATGCACAGAAAAGATTTCTTCTTCAGGAGTTCTGAAGATTTTTTTTTGGAAATTTAAAGCACCAACCAGTGTCATGAGAGAATTATTACACACAAGGCTTGAAAAATCCATTTGGGAACATACTAACTCAGGGCAAGCAGAAACTCTTCCAGGATTAACATCAATTTCTGCAGAATTTAAGCTTTCACTTACAAAAAATTCCTAACCCTCTGACTGTGAGGGGAAAAACCCCCCCAACAACCTTCCAAAAGTGAACTCAGTGGAAAAAAAACAATGCTGTGCCATCTTCCCACAGCTGCTGTTTGCTGCATGCATCTCATAACTTTCCAGAACTGCAGAGTGAAAACTGGCCAGTTCTGCTTTTTTGTTTTAATTACTGCTATTCATAACCTGTGGGCAAAAATCAGTCTTGTGCTCCAAGCACTAAGCTATGCTAAATAAATGAATAAATAATAAATGTTGTCTTTTCATAACTGCTAATTACTTCTGTACTAGCTATTCAAAAGACAGAAGAGATTAAATCAAAGGTTGTTCCTGATTTAGAGATGGAAGCCACAGTTTTTTTTAAAAGGAATTTTGGGTGACTTATCTAAACCCAGTTCAACCTTACTGATTAATGCATAATTTAGAGTAACAAAAGTGGCAAGTTCATCAAGTGTCTTCATGTAGCTTCCAACATTTTAACTGTGGGGTGGTGGTGGGGTTTTTTTGTTTTTGTTTTAAATCACCTGATGTTCTACTTCCTGCAGCAGGGACTCCAGAAGTTCAGTTTCTTGGGTGAGTGATGTCTTTTGACCTGTTTAAAAGAAATGAGATCATGTGTCTTGCGGTGATGGTGTTTTTTTGTTGTTGATTTTTGTTTTGTTTTTAAAGAAATGAACCTCCCTTTTGGAGATTGCTCTAAATTTAAGGTAAAGGATTTCTAAATATATCAAGGTTGATAGAGAACACATTTTAAAGGAAGCCTGTCTTTTTAATTAGAGCTGCAGTGAATGATTCACTTGAGGTTTAAGACATTAATGAAGCATTCTTGGTGTCCCAGAAATGACAGAGGCTTTTGAGAGAAGAGCAGATCTGGATTTCATTGAACTCACTCTGATCTGACCAAACCTCCTTTTATAACATCTGAAATCTAATTCAAAAATCACTTTTCTAGGCCTTAAACCTTTTAAGGAAAATATAATTAAACATTGTAATATAGAAACACTATATTTAAACATCAACTACCATTAAGGCTGTGACAAGACAAAGAAGAAAGAAAAATCAACTCTTATTTTGAGTCTATAACTAGATTTGCTTTTTCTCAAATCACACATTAATTGTTGTAAAGGAATCTGAGATCCTTGAAGAAAAGGTGCTATATAAGTGCAAAGTATTATTCTGTGTTAACCATATAAAGAGGATTATCTTTACCTTAATTATCACTACAAAAGGCTTCCCCCCCCACTCTCCTGCTGGAAATAGCTCACCTTAAGTGATCACTCTCGTTACAACATGTATGGTAACACCCATTGTTTCATGTTCTCTATGTATATAAATCTCCCCACTGTATTTTCCACTGAATGCATCCAATGAAGTGAGCTGTAGCTCACGAAAGCTTATGCTCAAATAAATTGGTTAGTCTCTAAGGTGCCACAAGTACTCCTTTTCTTTTTGCAAATACAGACTAACACAGCTGCTACTCTGAAACCTGTCATATAAAGAAGGAATTCGTAAACAGTTTAATGACTGACCTTCAATCACTGAACCACTAAACAAATTTTGCGATTGATTACAGTATTCAGTATTAAGAGTAGCAACCATGTTAGTCTGTATTCGCAAAAATAAAAGGAGTACTTGTGGCACCTTAGAGACTAACAAATTTATTTGACCATAAGTATTCAGTATGATATGGTAAAGTGCACTCATTGCAGATTTAACTTAGAAATAGTTTAATTAGAAGAATTTAAGAGGATTTTTTTTGCTAAAAATTAAGTAATTATGTTAAAAATGTAGATAGGGTATTACACTTGTTATCATGATTTAGTCTCTATACAATATAAAAATATGGTAGCTTTGAAAAGATGTATTTAATACGGTCTGTATCCTTTTCCAGTATGTAAAGTTCTGATTTTATATTTTCTTCTGAGCAAAATTTCAAATGTCAAGAGTAAGTTTTCAGCATAGTTTATTATTATTTATGGTTCGTATTATAGTTGGGCTCAGAGACAGTCCGTATCTCCATGAGTTTCCAGTCTACAGATTTAGTTTTGTATATTGCATGACTAAATCCCTAAAAAAAGTGTTCTCATCTCCCCTATTTTCAAAGAGGCCGATATTCCAATTTAGGATAATTATAATATTAGCTCTTACACAGCCGTTAACAATGGAATGCAAGTATGATTGGAGAAGCTAAGGCAAAGTGATTTGCAAAAAAGTCACACAAAGTCAATGGCAGAGTTGGGAATATAATCCAGGTCTCCTGATTTCCAGTCCAATGTTCTAGCCATTGAACCATGTTGTCTCCAAGAATGAACCTAAGAGTCAATTGTAGAGATGTTTCTAATCTGGGACAAAATATATTTAAAATACAAGTTTTATTTAAAAAATAAATTATTTACAGAGGGAAACCCAAAGACTGCACTACAAATTGCTTTACACATAAGTATCTCATGGTTTTGTGTTTTTTTTTTTAATAAGTGTTATACAAGCATAAGTTCCCCTGGGTATACTCTACCTACTTCCCATTTGTAAAAAGGCTAAATAGAGGGAGAGGTTAAATAGCTGGACCAAAGTCAGCGACAGAGTCAGGAACAAAACCTAGAAGTTCTGATTCCTCCCCGATACCCTGCTCTCACTACTGGACAATATTTATTTAATTACCAATCTGAAATGCTACTCAGCAGAAATATTCCATACAGAAATAATATTTTTTAAAGTTAGGTTTGGATAGTAGATATCAGAGGTGACAAATTACAGCAATCGGGAAATAATACTTGGCACTTTACATCTTCAAAGGGCTGTATGATCATTTATCCTAGCAAAGTGGTACACGTAATCTGAGTTAATATACAGTAGCTTTTCATGGAATCAGAGCATAGTTACATCTAACAAAATGCATTATATCACAGTAACCACACATTAACTAATGACACTGATATATTTAGAAGTCTTCTGTCTTCAACTTGAAGCCAGGAAACTGCTGGAGGTGCAGTTTTGTTTCTAGAAAAAAAAATTTGCCAGAAGATTTTCAACTTCAGTCTGTTTCTTCCACTTACATCAGATAAGGTGAATACCTACCCATTAGTGTTATAAGCTTGTTCTTCAGTTGAGTATCTAATCGGGCAATCATCATCTCCACTGCATTCCTAATTTCCCGAACTCGCTCATCCTTTGCGCTGCGCACTGCCTCTACATTCCTCTCCTAAAGGACAGTTCAGAGGTAACGTACAAAAAAGGAATAACCTTCTGTTTTTGTCCATATCTCTGCCTCTCATCATACCCTGTCCATTTCAACTGAATGCTTTTCCCTTGACAAGGATTAGGAAATACAGAGGAAGGGGGGAAATATATTTTATGTAGAACAAAAATAGTTTATGTTTTAACTGTTTGGGAAAATAAGCCTCTATGTAAACTTATGAGCAACTTAAAGGTCAGAAGAAGATTTCACTGTTGCCTATAATTCTCTTCCCCCTTAGGTTTGCTACTATGCAATTAGCGATATACATTTAGAAGTACTAATTAAAGTAGAGACATGCCAAAAGTGTTTTCTTTCTTTGGATAACCTAGAAAAGTTAACAGACTATCAAAATGAAGACTATTGAACACATCCAAAACTGAGTTCTTAAGGTATATAGTAAGCCATTTTTGAAACACTGTAAAAGCTACAGATGAACAGCATAACTGGTAGTAAAATAGCAGAGAATGCAGTTGCCCTCTGGTGGTTGACGGAAGGTTAAACTAAAAGGAATATATTTTTCTCATCATAGACAAACACATAAAATACTTGCTATGACAAATTAAACACTCTCTTGGAACTACTCGTTTCTTCTTCTGCACAGGGGTACTACATAGAACAAGTAGCATCCGTAAGCAGAAAAGGAAAAATGATTGCACACACAGTTTACTTTACATTAGTGCCTTTCATCCTGGAATCATCTCGACCATATACACATACCACAGCACCAAAAAACGTCAGACATCTCTGGGATGAAGAGTGGCTAACTAACCAGTATGTACACAGCACACCACAGCACAACAAAGAGAGAAAATTATGACCAAGAGCAATAGGCAAACTCCTTCTCTTACAGTAGTGCAAAAAGGGATAGTATATGTCCATGCAGAGCAAATGGGATTCTATTTTACTTTGGTTTCTATCTTATTCAAAAGGTTTGCACACTAAACTGCACAGAGATCAGCAAAGTCTCCCCCAGAACTGAGGGGCTGAAACACCCCAACAGAATTTCAGACCTTCAGCTTACCCCACTAAGGCCTGGTACTTTTTGTACATGTAACACTATACCAGTTATAGGTGTGTGGGGGCGCTTTTTTACTGACACAATCTTTAGCATGGGCAGGGTTATACTGGTATAAAAGGCGCCATATACCAGTATTCCAAGGCACCCTTATACTCATATGATTGCACTCATGCTATGGGAATTGTACTGCTTTAACTATATCACCACCTACTTCTCTTATGCTATAGATAACCTGAATATAATCAACACATTATACAGGTGTAAGAGGGTATATATAAGGTATACATTTTGTTGAAACATTTTCTTACCACTTCTTGCACTAGACTGATTAGCTCCATGAGTCTCCTCCGAAGTTTTGCTACCTCCTCATTCACTTTTGTGACATGTTGCTCATAAATTTCAGCTAATGGCTTAAAAGTATGTCCTCCATGCTATTAAAAGAAAGGATCGACAAAACATCATATTTTAGCTGTACTCCATCCCTGTTAAATTAGGAGTTTTTCCCCTTCTGTGGTACCATTCAATTTGGGAAAGATCCAGAGCAGATTGTCTGTAGGAAGTCTGTGTCTTTCACTTCCCTTAGTAACAAGTCTTGGATCTGGCTTCTGCACCAGAAATGCTTCCTGTAGAGAGCTATTTGGAGATGGAGCACTCATCCAAAATGAGCCCCAGCATTTACTGTGCAATACTTGGGCTAATTAAGTTGGGGGGGGGGGAGGGAATGGTTTTATATTCAAAGGGCTATATGTATTTTGAGCTAACACTCCAGCAAAAAACTGAATTAGTGACACTCAACCACTTACATTCCCAAATATGAGGTGTGTCTCACTTGGGAATATTTAACTGGTACAGTATTAGATAGTTGGAGATCTGAGATAATTTCCTACTCTCCACGTGGACATGACATGCTATAAGCCTACTCACCATTCCTCCCCAGAGAGCACACTGGTGGCAGATACATTTCTTACATGTCCAGCAGAATACACTGAGTTTTTCATGATGGTTTTCACACCTTAAAAAAAAAAACACAACAGTGATAGGAAATTACATAGTGGTGCGTGGAGACTGCAAAAGGTTCAGCAGCTTGATTTGTTTTGTTGACATGGTTTTGAGAGCAAAGCACAAAATCTAGGAGTTACAAATGGTGTCCCAACAGCAAAATTAATTAGTTGTATTCTTCTTGCACTGCAAAGCATGCCATCGTTTTACTTCGTCTCCCATATATCATCTTCCCAGGAAGTTTCTCCTGGAGGTAAGAAAGCGTACTCTGGAAGCTTGTTTTAAGCACCATCTTATCTGCATGGTATACTTTGCTTTGGTATACAGGCTTTAAATTCACTGATTCTAGAAGCTAAAAATTTCAAATGATTGAAACGCCAACAATCTAGTAACTCAGAAAGATTGAGTAAACCTAAAGTATTCTGAGGTGTGGATCAATGTGGCACCTAGGTGCCAAAGTGATGAATCAATATTTTAACTAGAAGAAGAACTAGAAGAATATTTTAACTTGTTCATATGTAACAAGACTACTCTCTCAAAGTAAATGGCAAATGACGAGTTTCTTTAAACACAGATTTCTCAGCTCCACTTAGCACTCTGGGTCCAAGATACTTGAGCAACTTGATTTCCCTTTATGTTCCTTTCAAGTTATAAGAGGGCCATGGAGGCCTGGCTTTACTGTAAAATTTTTATCAGTGCCAGACCCAGATGACAAAACACACTGTTCAGGGACTCCCATATAACAGTATGATACTTCCTGTCTATATGTGGCCACTGAATATAGAAAGCAGATTCATGTATCATAAGAAGTCCCAGCCTTCTTCTGCAGTAAAGGTGAAACTAGTCAGTTATAATACTGTCTCCAGGACTCTGTGCAAGATATACACATTCAGATGAATTCTTTGATGACTTTTTATCAACCTAACTTTACTGGAAGAGTATAGAGAAACTAGAACTAATAATTAAAGAAAAAGGACTACTTACACAGAATGCAACAAATTAAATACACACAAATTCAGTATTTCAATGTCTTAGTTTGCATACATTTGACATCAGATAGTTAAACTGGGAAATGTGACATCTGAAGGGTTGCTTTATACTAAACTTTAATTGTGGGCTTCAACTAATGCTATCTTTTTCACCAGCTCAATTTTTTTCTTTTTCTGTACCTTTCTGCATGAAAATGGCCGATTTCTGAACCATTGGCTGTAGTTCTAAATATTGTTTTTTCACTACAGTGTCCCAGATTCTTCATAGTCTGTGAGCAGGCTTATAAAGCACCATCACAGCAGATCTCTGAATGATGTCAATGAGAAGTCTGCACAAAGATCAAGGATGGAATAATGTCTTTATGCAGTTCAGAACAGTCACTTACCTTACAGTAACTGTGGTTCTTAAAGACAGTTTCTCAGTGTGGACTGCCCTCAAAGTACACACGAGGCACACATGTATCTTGAATGGGATCCACATGGACAAAAACTTGAAGAACTACTATACTTTGTTATAATTATGAATTATTTAATTGCCTTATTCACCACTGCTCAGTGGGAAAATATTCTTACTTTGGGGGGGAAAAAAACAAACTACTATTCTTACCCTTCCTTTTTTCCCTATCCCCTTTTTCATCTTTGTACATCCTCCCTTATTTCCTGCTGTATTCCGACCATTCTTTGCAGCAACTCTCAATACTCGCTCAATGAGATTTACTCCAGCACCTTTCTCTATTCCATGAGCTATAATGATTAGCAATAAAACAAACTACACAAATCAGCAATATTAAGAAATATTGCAATTTGCAGTTCTCCAAAGGGGGATGCCTTTTTGCTGTGATATTAGCACTGTATTTTTCATGCTATCCAAGTATCAGAGGATGCCAGTATCAGAAGATTTAAGAAGTTGGTTCACATAGTTCTTTCTCCACTGTAGGAAATCCAAGGAGAAATGGCATTTACAAGCAACAGTTGCACAATACATGACCAATAAGTCTTAGTTATCCACATCACTGCAAATCCTACATGGAGGGATTTTAGACAGTGCATGCCTTAGACCAAATGTCACAGGGGAAACAAACACATAAAGACTTGTCTAGGCTTATGTACTAGCACATCCAGGAGTCCCTTTAGGTTTCTGAATGCATTATCAGAGGAATCTGTACAATGTCCTCTTTGCTTTCATCATCTAGTGTCCATATGGTCACTGTGAATGGCTACGTGCAATATGAAAGAGGCAGCCCTCCTCAGTCTTCCCATGCCCTTCACTCAAAGTACATTAGGCCAGGCTAATCCAACTGTAACTTTCAAGGTAATAAAAACAGAAAGACCTGTAAAGTCTTAGCTTTTAGTGCTACTTACAGAAACTGGTACCATTTCTAGAAATAAATAAATAAATAAAAAACCAACTGCCAACCTCTTACCACCTTTCAGCTGGACAGCGTAAAAGGAAGCATACTTACTGACTGCTTCTACAACATGGTAGCAAATTTCAGTTTTCAGTACTTAGGAACTACAATCCATTCCCTAATTTTAAGAGGGTGCAATTAAAGATTTGCTGTTTTTGAGACAAACTACAAAATCCTCAAATTTTAGAAGAGTCTATTCTACATACTTGTCTTTTTCATTTTCTTCATGCTTAGTGAGATTGCATAGTTGAAGTGTGTCAAGCTGTTGCGTAACTTCTTCTGCCCAACGACAGTTTACAAGTTCCCGTAGCTGGAGTGGGGCGCTGAAAGAAAAGAAAAAGAAAAAGAAAAAGCTGAAGTTAGATTCATAGACTGTAAGGTTGGAGGGGACTATCGTGATCATCTAGTGTGACTCCTGCACATTGCAGGCCACAGAACCTCACTCACTCCAGAAACAGACTCCTAACCTCTGGCTGAGTTACTGAAGTCCTCAAATCATGGTTTAAAGACTTCAAGTTACAGAGAATTCACCATTTATATAGTTTAAACCTGCAAGTGACCCATGCCCCTTGTTGCAGAGGAAGGCAAAAAAGCCCCAGATTCAAGAACTCCGTTTCAGGATTTCAAGGTTCTAAAGAACACTAATGAAACGGATTGGTTTTGTCAATTCCACTCTTTCGCTAGGAAACATATGAGTAGTAGCAGATACAATAAAGCTGTTTGTCTACAATGCATAAGTTCACATTTAAAAGGTTATTTTCAAAACCCATCAGGCTTAGAACTTTAAGGTTTTTGGTTTGTTTGCTTTTAATATAAAGAGCTTACATTCTGAAGAAATTGGTTGCTCACCCACCTCACAAGAAAAAGTGTCTTACTTGCCATTAGAAAGTGGATTTTTTCAAGCTCTGTACTTATGGGACACAAATGTTAAGAATGTGCATGCTGCTTGCCTCTTTGGGCATGCTGCATCATGTTTATTCCTGGAAATGTCTGTCTCTCAGATCTATAGAAAGAGGGTAAATTTCAGTCAGTCTAAAAGCTAGAAGCGTTGTTTGGTCCCTATGCTGGCCATTCAAGGAGTGACACTGAATAGTTCTGAGAGGAGTCCTGTCCACTTCTTCTGGCTAGGTGTGGTTATATCCCTTAAATGGGTGCAATAACATGGTGGGGATCATCAAGATTTTACATAGGTCAGTCCTGGCCACACTAAAAAAAGATTAAAAATAATTACTTTGCCAGTTTAAATAAGGCTTCATATCACATTAAGTACAACCTTCAAAAGAGAAACTTGTGATACACATGGTATACTTACAGAGACAAAAAAACCCAACAAAACCCCACACACCTAATAACCATAAGAAAGCTGACTACAGAGTTACAATGTATTTCTAACTTATTAAAAATATCTTACCGACAGTGAGGGCACTGAGCTCTTTGTTCAGTCAGCCAACGCTATAGAAAAAGAGAATGGGCACAGTTTGAGACACACAAGAGAGTTAAAGATATGGAACATTCACACACACTGGTTTCACTTTTGTCTCAATTATACTGGAAGTCATTTTTTCTGTGCCAATCCTCCTGTATTTTTCCCTTATTTACACTCATGATTTAAATTCATGGGATTTAGCCAGTACAAGCAATCTCAGTTTAACATGTAACTATTTTAACCCCCACAAGAAACAGAAGGGGTTTTTTTTTTTGGGTGGGGAGTGTTGGTTTAACAACAGTTCTACTGTTACAGTAAAGGGACTTTTGAGATGTCTGGCATATCACCAGAAGCCACAGAATCTATCAGACAGTCATACACTAAGGGGTATATTCTAGTAAAAAGCCAAGATATTGCAGGTATTTCGCTCTGCCTCTACACACTACTTTTCAAAGAACCACATATTCTGCTACTCATTCTGGAAGAGATGGAGAGCAGGATGGGGTATGGCAAATGGGGTGTCATGTGGTAGTGGGGTGGTGAATTATATTGGAGGGGGGAAGTATCTACGGGAGACTGTGACACCAACTGCACCCTCCCAGCTCCTGTCCTGGGGGCCCAGCTGGGCTCAGGTCCCCATTCTGGGAATTGTTACGTGGCGCATGGGGTCACAGTGCCCCTCATTCAAATTTGGTCCATCCATCCCTCTGTTGTCATGTCAAAGGGCCACGGTGGGCCAAATCTGCTACACTGTTCAACACATCACAACATCCAGAGCACAGAGCTGAGTTCAGCCAGCCCCATGACCCTTTGACACTTTCTGGTGACCCAGTTTTGGGTCGTAGCCTACGGGCTGAGAAACCTTGCTCTGGCAGAGAGGAGTTTTTAATCCGAGACTTTAGACATAGTAGTGGTTTGAATAAGTTAAGCAGTTTTCAGATGAGGAGAAGCCTGCTTTAGTATGGACAGGGCCTCACAAATGACAAAAGTATCATGGCCTAGCAGAACTCTGTACTGCAGATCTAGGTCTCATTTCCCAAACAGGCACCACTGAAAAGGCCCCTTATGAGATGTTAGAGGAAGGGACTGTTGTATGCTTAATGCTCAAAAGTGACTCTTCCAGCCAATTAAGCAGCGTTGAGTGATCCAAAAAGGGTTGGTCATGGTACAAGTCTAACTTTTATAGGGAGAAACAAGGAGAACAGAGTAAGGAAAGGAAACTCTCAGTGCTCCAACAAGGACACAAGGTAAGTTTGCCCTGTAGCTCTTTAGTTAATAATCTATACATACACAGAAATTAGAAAATAAAATGTGAACTTACCCGAATGCAACTGAAACAACATAGCTTGGAGCAATGTGGACACAGACGTGCATCACGCAACTTTTCCATACAAATAAAACATCGGAACACCTCAGCAATGCTCTGAAAAAAGTTTAGATTCACACCAGTGTTAAGATATATACTTGAAGCTGGTCAGATGTTCAGCAGTCAAACCATCAGATTTAATAACAATGAGTCCTACTCTGCAAGGCTACGGATGACATGTTGAACTTGAATCACGATGGTGGTCCCAAGACAAACAACCATGGATCACACTTTCCCCATTTTCTCTTTTTCCATGAACATGCTGTTAGTTCACTTTGTTTTATCACTATTTGTTTCCATCTGTATATGTCTGTAGCCAAAAGACACTATTCCCACTTGTATGTGTATGACACTGAATGAACAAGCACTCTACACATACAGAATCAGATTCTTAAGCCAGGAGGGCCGATGTGATCATTTAGTCTGACCTCCTGTTAACAAAGGCCATAGAACTTCTCCACAATAATTCCTATTTCAACTAGAGCATATTTTTAAAGAAACATCCAATTACCCTAATTAATTACCCTCACTGTTAAAAATGTACACCTTATTTCCAGTCTGAAGTTGCCTAACTACTTACTGTCATTGGATGTTGTTATAATAGCCTGCTGGACCAAAGAGCACATCATCAAATATTTGTTCCCCATGTGGGCACTTATAGACTGATCTCACCCTTTAACCCTCTCTTTATTAAGTTAGAAAGCTCAAGCTCCTTAAGTTTATCACTGTAAGACATGTTTTCCAATCCTTTAATCATACACACTGAACCATCTCCAATATATCAAAATTCAACTGAATATGAATTGCCAAAATGTGATGTGACTGCAAAAAAGGCAAATATGATTCTGGGGTGTATTAACAGGAGTGTTGTATGTAAGACATGAGAGGTAACTGTCCCGCTCTACTCAGCACTGCTGAGGCCCCAGCTGGAGTACTGTGTCCAATTCTGGGCACCACAATTTAGAAAAAGAGGTGGACGAATTGGAAAGAATCCAAAGGACCGCTCAAAAATCGCTTATTCCAGAGTAACTATAGCTGAATAGTTAATTTGCTAGAGCTACGATGGTCAATTTCCCTTATATCTCCTATCTAAACTAAACAGTCTCAATCTTCTCATTCTCTCCTTTCATAAACCTTTCCATACCTCAAAAAACTTGTCTCCTATCTCTGAAATCCTACTGTTGCTATAATTTTTGAGAAAAGGTGACCATAACTGAATACAGTATTTCAGATGAGGGAAACTTTTATTTATTTAAACAAGTGGCATAACAACATTTTCTGTATTTTCTATACTGTACCATAATATTGTTTGTTTCCTATCACTGCACATGGAGCTGATGTTTTTTCACAAAAACCATCCACAATGGTGTTTGGATCTTTTTCTTGTGTGGTTACAACTAATATAGCAGCGGAGTGTATGATGGGTTCCAATTACTCCTTCCAATGTGCATTTTACCTTTCACGTATCAAAACTAAAATTAATCAGCCTCTCATGCTCTCCATTCCTCATGCTCATGTCATGCTCTCCATTCCTGGCTTTGTTATGTGTCTCTGAAGTTCTTCAGAAACATCTCTAACCTAGACTAACCTAAATAATTTTGTGTCCCCTGCATTTTTTGTCTCTTTCACTGCTCACTCCCTTTTCCGGATCATTAATGCATATGTTAAACAACAGTCTCAGTGCAGAACCTTGGGGCACCCAGCCATTAACTTGTGACATGTTGAAAAACACCCACTTTATACCTATACTTTGTTTTCTGCCTCTTGGGCAATATCTAATTTACAGCACTGTTTGACCTCTCGCCCCACAACTACTCATGATACATCTACATTACAAGCACGATGGTGACACAGCTGCAGTTACGCCGTAGTGTGGACACGTGCTACAGCAACAGAAGAGGGTTTTTTCTGTTGCTGTAGCAAACACATCTGCTCAAGAGACTGTAGCTAGGTCAATGAAAGAATTCTTCCGTCGAGCTAGCGGTGTTGACACCACAGCTTAGATCAGCCTCACTTCGCCTCGAAGGGGTGCGAAAAGAGAGGACAACCCCCCACCCCGAGCCCCACAGCTAGGTCAACTTGGGTTTTTGGTAGAGACCAAGTCCTAGTTTCCTTATTCCCTCGCGAGCGGCTCTGCCGGAGGCTTTCTGAAAGCCCAAACACCACCCACCTGTCCTCCCTTTCCCAAGACAGGGGCACAGGCCAACCGAGCGGGTGGGCCAGGCCCAACTTCCCTGGGCAGCCGGCCCCGAGGCGGCCAGCACCGTTTCAACCAGCGAGCCTGGCAGCAGAGCGACGCTCACCTCGACCTGCCGCAACCGGGGCCCCGACGGCCACAAGGAGCCGGGGCGAACCCAGGGCTGGAACCCAGGCGTCCTGGCACCCCCAGCTCGAGCGCAGGCGGCCTCCCGCCAGTGCCCGGCAGGGAGGGGAGCCGGGCCCGCCCCGCCCCAGCAGGTGGAGGCTGCCCACCCCCTCACCTCCACGCTCTGCTCGTCCATGGCCTCGGCTCTCCCGGCGCCCGCCCGCAGCGGGGAGGCTCCCCAGCGCCCCGGGGAGCAGGTCCCGGCCGCAGCCCCTGCGGGAGAGAAAGGGGAGGAAAGAGCGTAAGGAGCCGCCGGGGGAGAGGCTGCTCCTCACCGGCCCGGCTCCCTCCGCAGCGCCCCGGCCCCGCTAGCTACCGGCCATGTTCGCCCCGGGGGGTCAGGGGCGCCGGCGGCTCCTCCCTCAGCGCGGCCTCCCGCCGGCCCGCCCTGCGGCTGAGGGAGCCGGGCCGACCCCTCCCTCACGTGACCCTCCCAGCCCCAGTGCGCAGGCGCCGCCGTGTCCCCGCCTGCCGCTGCTGCAGGGGCCTGCCCGCTGCCTTCGGGCGGAGCATCCGCAAAGGGTGCAGTCCCCGCCCCCCCTCCCACCTGCAGCATCCGCAGAGCGCACAGACCCCGCCCCCCCACTGCTGCTGCAGCAGCAGCATCTGCAGAGCGCACAGACCCCCTCCCCCTCACTGCTGCTGCAGCAGCAGCATCTGCAGAGCGTGCAGCCTCCCACCACCTGCTGAGGATGCAGCGTCAGTAGAGGATAGGGGTTTCCCTCCCTCTCCCCGCCCGTTCTTCTCCCGCTGCTGCAGGTTGCAGCCTCAGCAAAGGGTCTAGCCCGTGCTTAATGTTTGCCAGGGCGCGGTAGTTCATAGCCCCAGCACCTCTGGGCTTGCCGCATGGCTTATTATTGTAAAAGTTGCTTGACCCCGGCACCTCGTTCATTACAAATTAAGGACGGGCTGCAGGCCCCTGCCGTTCTCCCACGGCTGCAGGTTGCAGCATCCGCAGGGAGTGCAACCCCCCTCTCCCCACACTGCTGCAGCATGAGGTAGGAGGCTGTAACCGTGTCCCACTTTTGCAGGCTGGTAAATAAGCTTTAACTCTTCCCCCCTTATTCCGCAGGCAGCGGCGTCGGCAACATGCACCATCTTCAGCCCCAGCCTCCAATCTCACTGGAGCCAGGAAGAGGACACGGTCCTAGTTCGCAAGCGGTAGCACGAGCACTGGGGTGGCCGCCTCACATTTAGTCCATACAAAAAGGGATTTTAAAAATGTTTCTCAGAAAGGCTAGAGGGCCTCACTACAGCACCCATCAGGAAAAAAATATATAAAAACCAAAGTAAAATTAGAGAGATCTCCCTGCGAGTCTTTACTGGAGATTAATAGGTCAGCATCACTAGGCAGGATGACATGGCCTCCATCATGTCTACTGGCCCCTGCATTCTGCTATAGAAAAATAGAAACTGAAATGGAAAACAGCATGCTTGTACTTATACAGCAGGTTTCATCTTCAAAGCACTGTGCTACCAGTAGGAAAGACTTGGCTTCTTTTTTCAAACCTCCTTCCCTCTATTGACCACTGCAAGATTGTTTGTTCCCTACAGTATTTGCAAATGCTCTATCCATTCCTGATTTTCAAAATGGCAACGGCAAGGGTTTCCTTAAGTACACTATTTTACAGCCAGCACAATCTCACACTCCTGTAAGAGTGTCTTCCATGTTAGCCAGAAGTGACTAGATAGGGATACTGAGTTTCAAACCTACAGTGTGAGAGTTGATGGTGTTACAGACTGGGCATCTTCTTACATTCTTTGAAAGCATCAGGGGTGAGAGCAGAGGCTCCTTTGCCACATTTAAAATTTGTCAGTAAAATAAGTTTGAAGTGTAGTTTGTGAAAACCAGGTGGTTCCTTTGAACATTGTACTGTTATTTAATGTAAGCTGATTTTTTTTTTGTTTGTTTAAAGGGCTACCATAATAATCAGTAGGGTAGAAAGAACATGATACAAATTTCTCACTATTCTAGGTCTATGATAAAAGTAAAACATTTTAAAAACACATCAGGCCCTGTAAATGTATTAAACATTTATATTACTGTAGCCCTCAAATGCCCTAACTGGAATTCCCTCGCGCCCAACAGTATGCACACAGATTAAAGGGCACAATTTTCAGAGGTATTGAGCACAAGCTACTCCCATTGATTTCTAGAGTTAAGGGTGCTCAGATCCTCTGAAAAATCCAGCCCATGACATCATCTCTGCTCCAACTAGCTTAAAGTGTCAATATTGTCAACTCTTACAATAGTGGTGGTTTTTGTAAAATCCTCAAATCTTGCAATCATGTGATTAAAAAAACAAAAACACGTGATTGTTACCTAGTTTCTAAGGCTCAGGATTGCAAAGAAAAGCTTTAAAAGCTAATAACCCACAGAAGGTAAATAAAAAGAACTCAGTATTATTTATTGAAATCATGATAGGTATGCCAATTTCATGTTTTTGGCGGCTCTGAAAATGATTTTTTTTAAATGCCTCTCGTTGCCATTATCACCCCTCTCACCTACCTGCCAGATAGACAGCTCAGTGTTCTGTTGCCCTGCTACAGTTGATGACATCACTAACTCCTAAACAAGTTTAAATACAGTTCCCTGTAGCTGTTGCAAATCCACACACATTTCTGAACATCTGTTTCTTCAAACTAGGGATTTGAGCTTAGTTTTAGACCTTTACTACCTGTACTATGTGCCAGCAATCCTACTGACTTTTTGTTATTGTTAGGCCTTAGTCCTTCTAGTGCTATGAATCCTAAACTCTGTTGTCTTAAACTTTGGATTTCAGCAACAGTTGAAACCAAATCCCTACTAAACACAGTTTAGCTGCAAGGACAGAGACAGACTTTCAGAATTTAACCAATTTCTAAAGTGGCCCTGCCGATGGTTTATCTTTGGCTACATTTGCCTTTAAATCACACTCAGCACCTTTTCAGATACAGTGTTGCCCACCCCCAAATCACTCATGTCACTTCATCCAAGTGGCAGAAGCAATTTAATCTTTACTATTCCAGAAAAAAGGGAAGAACAAAGCAGCCTGACTCTAGAACAGAAAAGTGACTGACAGTTTTGATCTAACCAAGCATAATCTTTTATCAGTTTGTGAAGTGAGTTCAACTCAAATTAAAAAAAAAAAAAAGTGTGGAGTATTCTGTTTGATTTCTGCCTGTAATCTAAACTAGGAAGGTTTATAAAAAGATAGCATAGCAACCACCAGACCACTATGCCACGATAGCTTGAATCAGAAACCAAGTGATTGTTTTATTGAACAGTTTAACCATGTGGTTTGACTGTAATACAAAAAAACTGCATAGGTTAAAGGGAAATTTAGGAGTTGTGAAGAGAAAAGCTTCCCCGCTGAGCAAACAGTTCATGTTCTGGTATTCTCTAAAAAAGTCATTTAATGCATCAGTAGCTTCCCCTTCTGATGTTTATAGTTGTCCCTCAGGAGGTTTGTTGTTATGGTTGTCCAGGCGACATAATTAAAAAAAGTCAACTTGAAGCAGACTAGAATTTGGTACAAGATTATTTTTTTCTTTTTATGTTTTATGAAAAAGCACATTCAATTGTACATTATGTTATGGGGACAACGATAAATTTGAAATAATTAGAATAAGGACATTTACTTTGAAATTCACAAGAGTTGCTCCGATATCTACACATTGTTTCTTATGTTAATTATTTCAGAGTGCAATAAATATTTATGGACTAACTGTAGTATACAATAACTAATATTTTATATAATACTATGTAAAATCTGCAGTACCTGTACTATGTACCACTTAGTTTTCTGGATAGAGTTTAAGGAGCAAGTCCACAGACAGTCTTTTTAATTGCTTTCCAAGACACCTAGAGTACAGGAGAGGTTTTTTTATTTTGTATTTTTTCAGTGCATATACTGAAATAAAATAACTGATCACTACCACCCAGTGAAACTGGCCATTGAAATTACTAAAATGATTGCAAGCTTGTGAAACAGCAAAATTTCCCATAATTTTAAAATACTTTTTTCATTTATCACTATTGGAACTCCTAGTATGTTCATGCATTTCCCTTAAAAAAAAAAATAAAAAAAATAAAAAGGGACCATATATGAAAACAGAACATATTGCAATGGAGAGAGTGTGTGAACATATCTAAAGAAACTATTATCTTAAAAAATCAAATCCTATTGAAAGTTTTTGTACATACTATTCCAGGATGTGTTTTACCTTATTACAGAAGAGTCATGTGGCAGTAGCCACTCCATCTCAGCTGATGCTTTTGTCTTAGTCTGTTTGTAATCTGGTTGTCCAGAGATACATGTGGCTGCCAGCAACAAAACTTTACTCAGAGTTTTATGCGTCTCTCAATACGTCAGGTTTGTGAACTACACGAACACTAAAAAAATGTTGTTACAGCTCGCTATTTATTCACAGTGCAAACTAAGATAAAACAGCTCCCCTCTGCCAGTTCAGTATGAAGACAAACATTTCACAGACCGTAATGTACAGTAACTTTACTGGAAACTATTCATTTATATTTAATTTGTACTTAAATTATGTCAATCCACATTCCTTACAAAAAATTCACAAGGAAATGTTAAGAAAATGAAAGTCAAAATCATTCCACTTTCTGCAATATCAGTTCACAAGCTCAAAGGAAGCACATACTCTAGCATTTTCCAAATACTTAATTCAGTAGTTCTTGTCATAAATATAAAGGGAAGGGTAAACCCCCTTGAAATCCCTCCTGGCCAGGGGAAAGCTCCTCTCACCTGTAAAGGGTTAAGAAGCTAAAGGTAACCTCGCTGGCACCTGACCAAAATGACCAATGAGGAGAGAAGATACTTTCAAAAGCTGGGAGGAGGGAGAGAACAAAGGGTCTGTGTCTGTCTATATTCTCAAAAAGAAAAGGAGGACTTGTGGTACCTTAGAGACTAACCAATTTATTTGAGCATGAGCTTTCGTGAGCTACAGCTCACTTCATCGGATGCATAGTGTGGAAACTGCAGAAGACATTATATACACAGAGACCATGAAACAATACCTCCTCCCACCCTACTCTCCTGCTGGTAATAGCTTATCTAAAGTGATCATCAAGTTGGGCCATTTCCAGCACAAATCCAGGTTTTCTCACCCTCCGCCCCCCCCACCACACAAACTCACTCTCTTGCTGGTAACAGCCCATCCAAAGTGACCACTCTCCTCACAATGTGTATGAAAATCAAGGTGCGCCATTTCCAGCGCAAATCCAGGTTTTCTCACCCCCCCACCCCCACACACAAACTCACTCTCCTGCTGGGGTGGGGGGGGGTGAGAAAACCTGGATTTGTGCTGGAAATGGCCCACCTTGATTATCATACACATTTTAAAGAGAGTGGTCACTTTGGATGGGCTATTACCAGCAGGAGCGTGAGTTGGGGGGGGGGGGGGGGGAGGGTGAGAAAACCTGGATTTGTGCTGGAAATGGCCCAACTTGATGATCACTTTAGATAAGCCATTACCAGCAGGAGAGTAGGGTGGGAGGAGGTATTGTTTCATGGTCTCTGTGTATATAATGTCTTCTGCAGTTTCCACACTATGCATCCGATGAAGTGAGCTGTAGCTCATGAAAGCTGATGCTCAAATAAATTGGTTAATCTCTAAGGTACCACAAGTACTCCTTTTCTTTTTGTGAATACAGACTAACACGGCTGTTACTCTGAAATCTGTCTATATTCTGGTTTCAGAGTAACAGCCATGTTAGTCTGTATTCGCAAAAAGAAAAGGAGTACTTGTGGTACCTTAGAGACTAACCAATTTGTTCTATATTCTGTCTTTATTTATATTTTATTTATTTATATTTATATTCTATATTCTGTCTTTGCCGGGGATAGACCAGGAATGGAGTCTTAGAACTTTTAGTAAGTAATCTAGCTAGGTATGTGTTAGATTATGATTTCTTTAAATGGCTGAGAAAAGAATTGTGCTGAATAGAATAACTATTTCTGTCTGTGTATCTTTTTTGTAACTTAAGGTTTTGCCTAGAGGGGTTCTCTATGTTTTGAATCTAATTACCCTGTAAGGTATCTACCATCCTGATTTTACAGGGGGGATTTCTTTATTTCTATTTACTTCTATTTTTATTAAAAGTCTTCTTGTAAGAAAACTGAATGCTTTTTCATTGTTCTCAGATCCAGGGGTTTGGGTCTGTGGTCACCTATGCAAATTGGTGAGGCTTTTTATCCAACATTTCCCAGGAAAGGGGGGGTGCAAGTGTTGGGAGGATTGTTCATTGTTCTTAAGATCCAAGGGTCTGGGTCTGTAGTCACCTAGGCAAATTGGTGAGGCTTTTTACCAAACCTTGTCCAGGAAGTGGGGTGCAAGGTTTTGGAAGTATTTTGGGGGGAAAGACGTGTCCAAACAGCTCTTCCCCTGTAACCAGTATTAGTTTGGTGGTGGTAGCGGCCAATCCAAGGACAAAGGGTAGAATATTTTGTACCTTGGGGAAGTTTTGACCTAAGCTGGTAAAGATAAGCTTAGGAGGTTTTTCATGCAGGTCCCCACATCTGTACCCTAGAGTTCAGAGGGGGGGAGGAACCTTGACAGTTCTTATTACACTCACTGATAAGTTACTCAGTGTCTTGATCTATAGAATACTCAAAACAAAGGTGAATTCCACAGTTGCCTTTGGAGAGCTTTCCCCCAGCAGACCTAACTAAGATACTGGCCACCTACTGTACATAAATTGTTATTACAGTAGAACCTCAGAGTTATGAAAACCAGAGAGTTATGAACTGACCAGTCAACCACACACCTCGTTTTGAGCCAGAAGTACAAAATCAGAGAGCAGCAGAGACCAAAGAAAAAAAGCAAAAAGCAAATGCAATACAGTACTGTGTTAAATGTAAACTGCTAAACAATAAAGGAAAAGTAGAATTTTTCTTTTGCACAGTAAAGTTTCAAAGCTGTATTAAGTCAATGTTCAGTTGTAAACTTTTGAAAGAACCACAACATTTTGTTCAGTTATGAATATTTCAGAGTTACGAACAACCTTTATTCATGGGGGTTCGTTACTCTGAGGTTCTACTGTAGTTTTAAACTGCACTGCATTTTTGCAAGATGGCTAAAAATACATTGGTGAACAACGTTCTGACAAAACAGACTAGCATTCCTCAGGAAGCTTTTTTTTAAAAAACAAAATCTATAAATTATGAACACTTGGTGTTCAAGTAATCCACTACATCTATTTAAAAACATTAAAATAAGTCTGAAGTTAAGACAGTAAAATTTGCCACAAGGACTTAGAGATGTAAATGCTCTAAATGCTTCTAGAAATTATGCCTTGGTCCTGTGACTTTGATATACCAAACAAAACATGCCAAGAATTAATCATCTTTTAATAGTGACTATGGGGCCAATGCAACTTCCATTAATGTCAACTGAAAGATTCCCATTCACTTAACTGGGAGTTACTTATAGTCCTATGTCAAAGAGGAAACAAAAGGGCCCAATCTTGCAAGCCCTCCACATGCAGAACTCACTGAAATCAATGGGAGGTCTGTACAGGAAGGATTTGTGGGACTGGGTCCAGAGCAAGGATGTGGAGAAAAAAGCAAACAGAAGCATTAAAATAGTTTACAAAACGACCAATACAAACATGAAAAAGTACAAATATGAGGGTAAAAGGTTTGATGGAAATTAATTACAATAAAGATATGTACCAAGGACTGCAGTTCCAAGGTTGCCTTGGCCAGACAGAACAGTCCAGATATATATAGGCAAAAATACCACACAAAGCAGCACATCTATCATCTTCCAATAGTATTGTTGTAATTTGTTTTCTATAACATCATAGAATACGGATGTGGTATTATAATTTGGTCAGCGTTCAATCTCATTTCTTATTACTACATAAAACACTAGCCAGATAGTGTGCTGAGTAGACTATTCTTTGCTTGGTGTTGAAGTCGCAGCCTTATTTTGAGTGGCGCTGATGGGAACAAATTTTAGATATTTTCACATGCACAAACACCAAACAAACCCACACAACCCACCATCTATTTGTTCAGTGCAAAAAAATATGCAATATTCCAAACGAGTTGTGGATTTGGCATTTCAGCTCTTATATCATATCAGGTATCTGAAAAGGGTAAAACAATTCCTTGGGCAGTGTATTTTTGCAACAGATTCTGAAGTTGTGGAACTCTGGACAGTTGCTTTTACTGCAGCAGGAAGTGGTCCCTAGAGAATTTAATGGGCTCTGGATTTACTAAAACTGTCCTCAGTCCTCTGTTTAAAAATAAAACCTTAAGGAAAAACAAAAAAATTACAGAATCTTGAGAAAGTCATGCTGCATTTCCTTGTCAATAGTTATGGAGCCAATAAGCCTAGATATCACCTGCAAAAGAGCAGCTAGAAGAGCTGGAATCAGTGGTTGATGTACAAGAGATGTAGTTTGCATGATTGACTTGATATTATGGAGAGCTGCACGAGGTGGGCTGCAACATGCCTAGCAGTACCATGGCAGGCTTTATCTAGTTTTATCATCTTATTCGTATGAATGCTAAACATTTCAAAAAGACATTCTGGAATGGTGACTAAGTCAGGCCATTGACTTATAAAATGGTTACGGAAATCAGTTATTGGGAGATTCAGAAGGTAAGCTGTGATAGATGGGAAATTTCCTGCAATACCTGTACAAACTTTATTGAATTAAGTTTTAGTGATTTAGGAGTTCATTGTATTACAAATGTTTATATATTATTGTGAAATTGTATGTAATGCTTCTAGGGAGGAGACCTGATTAATGTAAACCCTGGGAAATGCTATCAGCTTCAAAAGGGTGATTTGAAACAAAGTGAATTTATAAAAAGTTAAGTAGGTTTCCTTGAGAAACTTGTGGGGGAGTTGGAAAGAGAATGCAAATTCCCCACCTTTAGACCCAGCCTTTTGAAATTACACCTTGAGGAGAAACCCATTGTCTTACCGATTACCTATCCACTGTCTAAGATCGAAGAGCCAAGCAATATAAAGAAGAGACTCTCAGACTCATATGTGTGCTTGTTCTGAACTACCACAGTTATGAACTTGTAACTAGAGGAAAACCCCATGGGGTGGGGTTTGAAGGACTAATCATCCAACAGAGCCATTGCTCGAGTAGGAGTATGCTCTGGTAAGCTTATTAGTATGTGTGTAGGTTCTTTTATTGTTTTAATAAGTTCTCTCTGATGCTCTTACCTTAAGAAAAAATGTGCTTGCTTAGAAAGAGCTGTGTGGTAACTTAACTATGGACAATCACACTGATTACAGTCTCTGAAAAGACGGCAAAGCAAACCTGCTTAGGCAGTCAATCTTCTGGAGTAATTCATAGTGTAGGCAGGGAACTGTGCAGCCTGGAAATATCCTGGTCAGGAGGAAGTGAGATGCGTGTCTCCGCCCAGGACAGGTAACAGCTGAGGAACCAGAAGCCTGAAAGTGCATGTCCTTGCTGGGCCACTGATGGACTACATGGCCAGCTGCCCTGAACTGTGACCTATAAAGTAGTAAAACTTTTATAGCCTACTTGGCTTTCATATCACTTACTCAGGAATCCAAGTACAAGTAAAAATGTTTGGTTAGAAGCCATTAATCACCATTCAGGAAAACAAGTACTGAAATATGATGGAGTTAAAAATGTGATTCTGTCCACTATGTCCTACAAATCTTAAAAGCAAAGTAGTTTACAAAACTTGATATATGCTTTTTAATTCACAATTGGGTATTACAAAGAGAATCTTAATACAGTCACATTAACAACACATTTTCACAATGTGTATCATTTTTATAAACAGAGAACTATTTGCCTACCAATACACCAGGAGCTGCACCCAAATTCCTTCTATCAAAATATGATTAGTTCATTTAGGCTTAAATTTACACAATTAACTTAGCATTTCCTTGTTTGTCAATTTCTACAATGGAAAGTTCTTTCAGGATTTGTAGCCGGGAATTGGTGGCTTTCATATTCATCTTGTTCATCTGTGCAACATTCAATGCTGCTCTGCAAGACAAGAGCAAACTATTCAACAAAGTATTTACTGAAATCTGAAAAGACAGAGCCCAAGTTCTTCTCATAAATAATTTCTCAAAAATGTTGCTCAACATCTTAAGCCAGGTCTACACTAGAAACTTTCCCTGATATAGCAATGTCAGTTAGAAGTATGTATGTATGTATGTATGGAGTGGGGGTAGAAGGTTTGTAATAATTTTGTACGGGCAAAAGCCTTAATGTAGATAGTTATCCCAGTGTAAAAGTATTTATATAGGTATAGCTTATTTAGCTTGTCAAACTAGAATAAGGCATACTGGCAAAAGCATTTTTAACCAATATAAGCTGCAACCACATTAAGAGTTTTTATTGGTATAGCTATACCTGAAAATCTCTTCTAGCATAGACATTTAAGTTTAATGTTGTAGACCTGGCCTAAGTTAAACAATTTATTTCTGTTGAACTTGCTGTTTAATGTTGCTAAAATATGAGTAAAGATAATTGATACTTTCATTTAAACCAACCCTACTCAAAAAAGGAGTATGGGGCGGGGGGGGGAAAAGGGGTGTGATGCCGTGTCATCTTGGGACATTTACCCTAACAGAAATCGACAACAGGAGCCTAGATCAATTTTTGAAACCAGTTAACTGCTTGCTGCAATATGAGGACTCCAGATTTAGTTGCTGTTTGGTTTCAAAAAAGCCTACATTAAGTTATGATTTATTAGTCACACCAATGAACTATTAAAAATGAAAGGCTTGAAAAAACTAATAATCATATACTCCTTCAATGCTTACCTGTTCCCATTTAGAACAAAGTAGTTAAATAGTTCCCTGTAAAAGCTGTTCAGGTCCACTAATTTAACAGTGCTTCTGATAATCTTTGGTACAGCCATCAACATCTCCTTAGTCACTGGTTTGAACTGTGGTTCTAGCAATTTTAAAATAAAAAATTACTCAAAAATATACACAGGTGAAGTTAGGGTTACTTTAATATTTAGAAGTGCTCATGTAATACTGCTTACATAGTATATCAAACTGCTGCAATACCTAATTTATATAAGTTTTGCTCAGCACTGACACTGGAAAACTGTAAGACTGGTGAAAGGCATATCTGCCCATGTACCAACTATAACAGTTACATGAATACTGTTCTGAACATATTGTTGGAAGCAGTCATCCCAGCTGAAAAGTGATATTTATTTACTGGCATGTTCATCATTATGCATATGCAATATCAAACATATAGAATATAACAGGCGGCATCACTTTCCATTTGGTTTTAATCTCAGCAACACAATGCTTGCCAGCAGTAGCTTCAAAAGTATCAATTCTTGTTAACCACCCACCCCTCCAGTACATCACAATTTCTACGCAGTAATGTGCGGTTCTCACTATTACAGCTGTAGCATTCAGAGTGATGTGCTGAGCAAAACAGGTAATTTCTTTAATAAATCATGGAAGTGAGAGAATACAATTTTAAAAATACAAAATACAGATAAAATAAATAAATAAATAAATCAGTGAACATATCTTTCTAGCCTGGCAAGTTCCTCTAGGAACTTCAAAGGAGTCCTGAAGATTATAGTTTTTCCCACTTTAGATACTTCTGGTGGCCAGGCACCAAACAGCCTTCTCCCAGCCAAGAAAAAGTGTTTCTCACAGAACCCTTAAAGGACACTTTTAAATGGTCTTCCCTCCCCTCGGCTTGTGTAACACCTCCAGACTGCTAAGGCTTTTACTGGCCTGGGGAGAAAGTAGGTATGTATGGAAACCTAATATGGGTCTGTCAATTTGGTATAACAAGACTCTACCAATAGATCACTGGGAAAAACCCTGTTATAAAGATTCATGTCCGGACAAAGCAATGATTATTCCCATATTAAGACTAACACTGTCTTTTTAAACTATAAAGACAATTTCAGATTTAGGACCAGTTTCAGTCCTGGCATAACTCCCAATGAAATAAACAGGAGTTGTACCTGAGGTTGAAGTTGGCCCTCAGTTTCTCACATTTAAGTATATACTCTACAGTGAATGTTAAAAACTAATTTCTAACATCTGTGTTCATTTATTTTATAACTACAGTAAATTAACTGTTTACTTAAAGCACTAAGTTCTACAGACATCTCAGACCAAAAACTTCATGGCCTGATCCTGTTTCCCCCACAAGTGAATGGAAGTTTTGCCATCAGTGGTAGTAGGAGCCTTCATTTCTCAGCTAAAATTATTTGCAAGGCCTTACTTTCAGAAACTGAAGGAGATTTATCCAACCATTCCTTGGTAATGATTATTATAATTAAGGATAGGAGTTTGTCATGGAGGTCATGGAAGTCAGAGATTCCATGACTTTCAGAGACCTCTGACATTTTCTGCTGCAGTTTCAGCCCTGGGATGGTGAGGCCAGAGCTGTCAGAGGCCCTGGAGCTTCAAGCTGCCACAGGTGGTGGGGACCCCAGAGCTGTCAGCTGCCAAAGTGGTGAGTACTGGAGCCCCCTTCGCAGCGGAGCTCGGGCTCTCATCCCCGCAGTGGGGCTTGGGCTTCAGTCATCCCCCATCAGTCCCCCTCCTCCACACCCATTATTTTTAGTAAAAAAAGTCAGGTCACAGGTTTCCATGAGTTTTTGTTTATTGGTTGCAACCTGTCCATGACTTTTACTAAAAATAACTGACAAAATCTTAACCTTAATTGTAATTGTAAGATATATTTGAAATATCAAGGTAAATATTTAGGATATCAATATGTATCTTAAGAGTATATTGACATTGTTAGTGTATTCATTGTGGGCCTATATTATGAAATTTAAGGCTAGCATCCTAAAAACTCCAACTTTTTAAATATCCACACACACACACAAAATAAAATATACATACACACACTTCATTGTGGGCATATTATATATCTATTAAAAAAGTTGATTTTTTTATGCTAACCTTGAATTTCACAATATATAGGTCCACAGCGAAATACACTAACAATGTCAATATACTTTTAAGATACATACTGATATCCTAAATATTGAACTTGGTGTGTTTGAATATCTTACAATTAAAGTTATGTGGTTATCTACACACACACCCCTCTACAGAGGGGCCTATATACACACTTTTAGCAACCAGAAAAAAAATAAATGTTAATGCTCAGAAAAGGAAGCTGATTTCTGCAAAGCAGTAGAAGGGGGTTGTCAGCACTTACCCCCATCTGGAATAGGAACTGTAGACACTGAACAAAGTGGCTAAAAATAAACAGAATGTCAAGTTTCATATATACTGTACTACAGTTTTGAAGTAGTAGCTGTAGTTTTTAACATAGTTACCAATATAGAAATATGGCTGATTGTTGGCAATTAATTGCCAAGGAATTGATATGGTAGAATTCCTAAGCATTAAGTGAATGCTTCCTGGTGAGTTCCCACACTAGCTACTAGTCAGCATGCAGAAATCCTAGTGCCGAACAGATAACATAGGTTTGGGAAGGGAGTGGGGGGGAAATCAGCTGTCAAGGCAGGCCAGCCAGTTCTCCTATCTGGTAGTGGCTGAAAGCACTGCACACACAGCACAAGGAAGGGAAAGAGATGCTTAAGAGCTTTATAAAGCTGTTCTTGCAGGCCAACAGTTCTGATGGGCTCTAGAGGAAGCTGCATCCAGCTTTCCTCAGCCAGAAGAGAGGGTTAACAAAACACAGAGCCTTTAAGATGGGGTGATTTCTCTTCCTCTTTGAAAAACAACAAAAACATGCAATACCTATTTAGGGCCCAATCTTGATTCCCCTGACCTCAATTGGAGCAGGGGTAGGCCTAATTTTGTCTGGGGTATTTGAATACAAATTGTATCTTGACCACTCAAGATAAACAGGGGAAGGGAAAAGATGATGATTTTTACTTAAACTGTAAACTCATTGCGTTAGGGATGGTCTTTGTTGCTTTTGTACATTGCCTAGCACAATGGGTCCTATTCCATGACTTGGGCTCCAAGGCACTAAAGTAATACAAATGATATTATTATCATTGTGATTTAATTAGGATTATAATTATGTTAATGATGAAATTAGCAAAAATAGAGTTGAAGCAGAAAGATACTGGAAGACTGTCAAACAGTGGTGATGAAAGGACAGAAAGTGAGATGGCATTGATAGATAAGCAGTGGAAAAAGGAGAGAGACAGACAAGGTCAAGAAGATACATTAAAACAAATATGATTTAAGTCCAGGTTTTATGTAACAAAGATCCTGACAAATCTTTGCTGATATTTGTTGTTTAATACCATGAAAAGTCTTTGTTATGATTGGTTTTATGGCAGAAATCCGGAGTTTCTGCCTAAAAGTGTTAGACTTCTTTCGTTTCATATTATATTGCAGCAGCATTGTAATGTGGTTAAGTTATTCTTAGCCAGTTTTCAATTTAATATTTAACAGGAAATTATAAATATTGAAAATCATTCTAGGCGTTTGACTGAAGTAATTATGCTCTTCACCCCCACCCCAAAGATTTAGTAGCTATTCTACTAATAGCTGAATGATCTGACAGAGCACTTGTGACAAGAAACTGATCAACCAGAACAGAATGCTCTTCTGAATTCAAGGTACTGTTCATGTTTGTTTTGCATGCTATATGTGATCTAAAGCGGCATGATTTAAAATATATGCTACCATATAAATACAAAGAGTCACTGTTTTCTTAGTAAATGGTAAGAGATTAAAGTTGCTTTTCCAAAACAAAATTTTCTTAAAACCATTCCCTGGGGGAGAAGAGGGAGGGGGGCACAACAAAACAAAACATTTGTGCAATAAACTGGAAAAGTAAAAAGTGAAACTATTTCAGGGCACGCTCCTGAAAACTGCTAGTCAAGGGAGCAGTCCTAATTCACACAAATAGTTCCACTGACTTCACAGAGATTACTTGGGAGTAAGGGGATTGCAGAATCAAGCCATATAAAGCCACAATTACCTCTTCCACTGGTGGATCTGTTCCTTTAACCGTTTTACATGCTAAGCGTTGTGCTGCAGTCTGTTCTTCTTCAGACAGAGGTGAAAGCTAGGGGGAAAAAGAAACTGCTATTTTCACCACTTACGGTGGGATTTTCAGAAGCACTCAGTTTGCTTAAACCTTTTCCCATTTAAAACTATGGTAAACTCCCATTAACTTCAATGGGAGAAGAGTTAAGGCTGAGTGTTTCTGAAAATCCCACCATTAAGCTCATGTTCAAACTCCAAATAAAAATCTACTCATAGTATTCTAATGTTAGAACTATAGATTAACATCTGAAAAATAAATGTTCCATTTAAAAAAAATTCTAATCCTGCTTTTTAAAATTGTTTCATCAGTCTCCACTATAGTAAGTATAGAGACGGCTACAAACAAATATACAAACTACTAGCTGAAAATTTGTTGCCTAATCCTACTTGGCACAAGTAAGTGGCTCAGGACTTTACCACTTCACCCCAGGACAGAAACCTATACAATTATTCTCAACATGCTACTTGGCAGCATAACATTGGCACAAATGGAGAGGAAAGGTCATTGTATTTTCTCTTCTGAGCGGTGAAGGAAACTGCCATTTTTTTAAATAATGAGAAAGCATAACTTTATTTATATTATATTATATAGAATATAAAAGTAGGAGTCACAATGTTTGGTTAGGGACACGGTCAGATTAAGTATAATATTTTGACAGAGGCAGTGCCATCCAGTCAGTGTACTGAACACAGGGCTGGGACCCAGGAATATTTTAGTTTAACATTCTGTTTGATGTTGGGCTGATCACTTAACTTCTCTAGGTCTAACCTTCCCTGTCTACAAAAGTAACTATAAGAGGTTTTTGAAGGATTAAGTAGTCAATGTTTGCACAACACTTAGAAACACAAGGAAACTTTTTAAAAATATGATAATGCTTACATAAAGCTTTAAATTTTCTATCATCTGAGATTATTCAAAATTAAAATAATTTTAGAATGTTCACAATTTTATATTTACCTCCACTCACAGTGAAAATACATTGGTCATTTTGTTTTCTTTACAGTCAGTTTCACTTTCTACCTGGCAGCTTTCAAGATAATAGAGAACACTTCAAAGATCAGTTTAAAAATTGGGATTTAATTCAGTGTCTGAAACATCAATTTCCATCAAACTATTCAGAGACATGGGGTATGATTCACCATTGTTTTACTTCATCTTGAAATCAATGGAATTCCACCAGAATTGTCTTGGATTACCACAATGGTGAATCAGACCTGAGTTCAACAATGGGCCCAGTCCCAGAAACCTTAATTAACATGAGTAGCCCCACTTTTAACGTGAGTAGCCCCACTTCAATAGGGCTGCTCAAATGCAAAAGCGTTTTTAAGATTGAGTACAATATATTGAGCTGTTACTTCAGTAATGTGATCTCTCAACAGAAGATGTAAGAAGATTTTCCACCCAAAAAAGAAAATCTAACCCCTGTTCCAGTAACATTTTTGTACATACATGTTTAGTCTTTGATTTCAAAGGAACTACTCCCATCCATAAGGTTACGTGTGTGCGTTCACAGGACTGGGGCCCGTATCAGTAAACCGAAACCATTACCTCAAGATCAGCATGTCGCTGTACTGCCTGCACCATCTTCATAGTGTTTTCTAGAGTAGCGTGAATACAGCTCATAGACTCTCTTTGCTCTATAGAAATTTCTTCCAGCTGCGTACATAACATTTTATAACGTGACTTCACCACTGAGAGTTCCTCTAAGAGAGTCACTGGATTTTCCTACATCAAGGTGAAAAGTACGTTTAAACTATCAAGACATTAGAAAGATGATCAGTTTGGCTACACAAGACTAAACAGATTAGATGTTCCCAAGGTATATGGCAACTAGAGCTGTTAAAAAGAGAATTGAAAGACACTTTATAGTGGAAGCGCTTAACTACAATCAGTAGCACATTACCCATAAAATGACATCTTTCATGTTTTGGAAACCTCTTGCTCCATCTACCCATGCCACATGATAACTTTTCATAGGCAAACAAATAGTAATAAGCCACTAACTCTCTGGTTCCACAGAAGATACAATAGAATGAAGATACTGTGTTTTTGTGCTTTCTTAAATTTTCCTGAGTTAGAACGTGTAAGCCACCTCTTGTAAAAAAAAATAAATAAAATAAAAAAATCAATATTCTTTTTCACTGCATCTGAACATGTGGGGTGGATGAGGGAAGATTTACAAAAAATACTATAAATAATGTATTATACCCCCCCTTACTCTTTTTCTTTCTCCCACAAGCCCCGAGTCTAGTCATCATTTGTTGGCTGATCTATTGCAAGTGTCATAGCAGAGGTGTGTCTTGAGGAGGGTGTTGAAGTTGACAGTGTCTGCTAACACTCCAGCTGATTTCTCAAAACACAAGTATGGAGCATTCCATTATACTAAGATGTGGCTATTTTGAAATAAATCTACATCAACTGTCTTGGTATGTTGCAAAAATAGAGCATAAAAACAAAAACATACAAAATGACCAGGAGTTTTTGATATATATCCAATCAAATGTGTTTTATGATTAGAGAATTACCCATTTACAGTGAATTTGTGCAAGATACAACAAAATTTACAAATTTAATCTGAAAATAGTACCTCTGCTGATGGATTATCAGGAAGGTTTTTCATTATTTCAAACTCCAATTTGTGTTGAATGTAATCCAGATCAGATTCTGCCTTCTGGAACTAAAACATTGAAGATCAATCACAACGTATTAAACAACAAAAATTCAGACAAAAAGCATATCATTTAATCACTCTTTCCTGCACTAACAAAACAAAAACAAAAAAAACCCCAACCCCAGAAATAAAGATGTTTCAGTTTGAAAGACTGATGTACTATAAGCAAGGAGCTGTTCCCCCAGTTACTAATGTTTGTAGGTTATTCCAACCTTATATACTGAAGAGTAAACTTGCAAACTCTTGATAGTCAACGTAATTAAAGATAAGTAGCCTTAAAGCAATTAGCTAGATAAGAACTTGGCAGGCAATGAGAAGTAGTGGCCAAGAAGGTCCTTGAAGAAAAACTTACAGGAGCAGACAGCAGCATTTTCTTGCATTATCTGACAGTTGAGCTCACTGCTCTTCACAGCGCAAGTGTCACTGTATAATATGCAAGTCCCTGTTGCCAGTATGCAGTTTCGACAAAGGAAAATAGTGATCCAGAATTGGGAGGGTAAATTAAAAAACATTTATAACATTCTCGGACCTGTCATAAGGACACGCATTCATCTGTGGCAATATCTCTTTGGGTGCACTCTATTACATGTATAATACACCATATAGCATGCTGTACCATTCAGAACCGGGGTTCTCAAACTGGGGGTCATGAGGTAATTACATGGGGGGTCAGCCTCCAGCCCAAACCCTGCTTTGCCGCCAGCATGTATAATGGTGTTAAATATATTTTTTAAAAAAAGTGTTTTTAATTTATAGGGGGGGCGGGGGGGGGGGGGAAATCACACTCAGAGGCTTGCTATGTGAAAGGGGTCACCAGTACAAAAAAGTCTGAGAATCACTGATTTAGAACACATTGATTTAGAACTATAAACAAGCTCAAAACAGGTGAACCCAAACAGGCAGGAACATTTCGTTATTCATCTATATCTATCAATAATACGTCTTCGGTTTTATTGTAATGCATGGAATTTAGAGCTAACTGAAAGGCTTTGCATTAAAAGAACTGAAAGCAGGGAAAGAACATCTCATAGTATTTGATCAACAAGAATACAGAGATCATCCTACTTATATCTTTCTGTTTACAAAGCCAGAGAACAGAATTTCCTTTCAGTTGCTCCTGATTAGGAAAATATGAAATCAGGAATGGTTAGATTTGTATTTAGTTTTGTTCAAAGTAGATTTTGAGAGTCCTGATTACAGCTGGTATAGGACGTTATTCCAACCTGTTTGAGGACTCTGGAATATATTAATCAATAAATAAACAAACAAACCAGAAGGTGGTTTGACAATCACCTTGTCTGGAAGAAACTGCACGTAAAACCCTTTGATAAAGAGGGCTACCATATTAATATAACCCTCTTGGCAGACACAATGGCCAGTGGGAAAGATTTGAGATTAAGAAAATATGGCAGTTTTTCCACAACAGGTTTAAAACGTTCCTTTGTCAGAAATACCCCATTTAGGCTCCACTATATGACCTTAGATTTCTGAAAGGGGACTCCTGAGAAAATGCAAAGTGGATACAAGAGATATAAGGATTCAAAAGAAAATAGAAGGAACTGGGTGCACTGTACTTTATGCAGACCATTTGGGGTGAAATCCTGACACTACTGAACTCAAAGGGAGTTTTGCCATTAACTTCAGTGGGGCCAGGATAACACACTTGGACTTTCATAACAGCGGAGCCTGAATTTTCTGAAAGACTTCTTACTGAATAATTCTCATAACACACTTCTGAGATCAGTGGATGTGGGCTGAATACCCAGAAGCAGTGACCAGAGTTCTGGATACTGAAACAAATGGTATATATACACACACACGCAGGTATTCACTCATACACTAGGCCTACCGTAGTTTATTGTTGACTTTGTTTTTCTGATACAATAGGTTTTGAAGGATCTAAGGAGGATTTTTCTCTGAGAGAACTTAACTTCTTTCCTCTGACAGTAGTTATGATATCAGATAAAGTATCTTCCAAACAATGTCAGAGAAAATAGTTTTCAATTCTGACTGAAGTCATTGAGATGTTGGTGTTTATTCCAGGAATTTAAAATTAAAATACAATGGATGTTCATGGGTTGGTAACTTCTCCCACAATAGTATTGTTTGTAAAAGCACACTTTCCTAGTTTCTTAGATTATTTTGGTGAAGTTTGAGGTTTAGATGTTATGACAGAACAAGGGCTTTCTATACTCTTCTAAAAATTGATATTTAATAATGAAATATGAAAGTAAGGCTGTTATTCCCTATTGCTTCCACTGAACCTTTCAAAGCTCCAAGAATTTCTTATAACTAAAAACCCATTGCAATTCTCCCATTAATTCAAGGAAACTGTTAGAAATTTCAGCTGAAGTTAATACTTTAACTGTTTGCATTTTGTACTGACAAAATGCATTGTAAATTTCTTTTGATTCTTTAAACACATTTTGTATGTTATTGTCAGTTCAACAGCCTTTGTGGTGTTAGCATTCATTATATGTAGACAGCAATCACAAGAGCTTTTCTGCAACCTTTCTGTTCTTTAAAGGAAATATAATGTACAAAGTGATCCACCTTTGACTGGCATCTTATTATGCAGAGCTTTCTTTGAATGACTGAATGGTATGACAAATTTAATAAATATTTTAAGTGTGTAAAGGATAGGTTTTCATAGTGATGACTTATTTCATAGACATATGCACAGTTCCCACAGATATTAGTGAAACTTGACAGCAGCTAAGTCCCCACATCTAGCTTGAAACGTTACCATATATTGTCTACAATTTAAAATGAGTCCAAATATTGTAGAAAAAGAAAATGACAATCAAAATATTGTATTAGTAGAAATAGGCAGGTAACACATCCAACACCTGCTGCTTGGATAATTGTGTTGCCACAGTGAGTAACCACACTAGAAAAATTTTCTAGGCTACCATCAGATACCCTAAGGAGTTAGAAACATTCTATTCAAGTAGAATCCCCACTTCTCCTTATTCTCCCTTACTCCCTTTGTCTAACCCACTCCACACACCTACTCTTTCCTTCCTCCCGCTCTTGTCTTTGTACAGTCTTTCACCACTGCCTGTATTGCCCACTGTGTGGAAGCATCAATTTCTTACTACACCACACACAAACACCCCTACCTTTTCTTAATTCACATCTCAAGGTGAAGTTCTTCTGTGGAGCTTTTAAATTATAATCTAAAGTGTGAAATTATTTCAAAAAAGCAAAGAAAACATCTGTCAAAAACTGGACCTTGCCTGATCCATTCATGTATTAGGCACCTGAGTTTTATTGTGTTATGTAAATGGAAAACCCTTTGTGAGAGACACTGTCTTCTATGCATGATACAGCCTGCTATTTGTACTTGTAAATTTGACATTTTTAAAGAAGTGATATTTTAATATTAAATGTATATGGGACAGAAATGCCACAAGAGAACTAGCACATCCATACCTAGGGCTTGTCTACACTTACAGTGCTGCAGCAGCACAGTTGTGTCACAGTTGCACTTAGTGAAGACACTATCTACGCCAAAGGGGGAAGAGTTTCTCCACCTCCTCGAGAGGGGGTAGCAATGTTGACAGGAGTAGCCCTCCCGTTGATGTAGCATGGTCTACACCAGGGGTTAGGTCGGTAAAACTATGTCACTCAGGAGTAAGATTTTCCACACCCCCGGGCGACGTGGTTTATACCAACAAAAATTTGTAGTGTAGACCAGGACTTGATAATGCAACTGTATTTAAGAGACAGTCACTGCTGCTGCAATTTTAAATCTGCTCTTACATGAGTTTGTTACTAGGACATTAAGGGCTGAATCCAGCTCTTCTATTACACTTTTTTTTTGAAGGATTGTTACTTGAGTAAGCTAATACAAGAAGTATTTCATACAACATTGCTAGTTTTTATCATTTGCTTATAGACTAAATATTTGGTATCTGACATTCAAATGTAAGACTTTGCTAATGAAACAAAAATACTCTCACCCCCCCCCAACTTTTCTAGTTAAAGGTGTTAAATCTTCTCCATCGATTTCTACAGCTCTCTCAGCCTGATCACTGTCCTTTCTCAATATAAAAAAAAAAAAACTCTATTAGCAATAATGTGTAAACACAGCTGTGAGTAGAGACTATCAATGACAGTTCAGGATCTGGTTATATCAACAGATATTTTATTTAAGAATGTGTCCTCTTGTTTGATCAAAATACTCACAACAAATTTAATTGCTCCCTGATAAATCAGGCAGATAAGTGGACAATCAAACTGATGACATCACCAACACGTTTCACTCAATTCTTTTCTTGGGATAAATGAGTCACTAGGGAATTGGATAATTGTCCTGTGAAATAGGGGATAAGATTATTGCTTAATTAACTTTCATCTGCCATTTTAATGTCTATTAGGGATTTCTGGTTTATAGAAAGGCAGTGTGCCCAGTTCACAAAACTAACACTGAATTTCTTCATGTAATCATTTGGAATTATAGCTGAGAGAGGGACTGTTTTGAACATAAACTAAATATTTACAGAATTAATTTAACTCAATGTGGGTTTCAACTGACTTCTCACTCTCTATAGTAATAATTACAGTTTAAGTTAAACTGTTTGAAATGACCAAAAAGAATTGTGATGCACTACTACAACTTAACTTCCATTGACTTCAATGGGTTTTGGATCAGGCCCATATTTAGGAAGTTAAGTATATCCAATTGTCTTTTCTTGTTAGAAGATTGCTTCACACAAAATAATGGAAATCACAAGATCTTTTCCCATTAAGACTTATGTCTATCTACACACACACAATGTCTTGAAAATTAGAAATCTTTTAATAATACTCTTCTTAAATAGTTTAAAACTAAACAAATCATAATGCGTGACAAAGCTTCTCCGTCTATCTCAGATTTATGTCACTATAAAAAAGCCATTTTAACTTCTCTCTTCTGATTTACATCCATCAGACCCTTTTGGTGAATGATGCAGACTTGGAATGCAGAATTAGCCACCATGTGTAATAATACATAAGAACCACTCTCTCCTTTTGAGGCACCTCCTTTCCCCCACACTCACTTATCCAAACATTTGCTGCTATTTAACATTTATCTTTAATTAGCTATTATTATTCCAAAAAGGACTATAGTATTGTACACATCACATGGAATGTCATGATTTGTACCCATCAGGCTCAAATGTTTCCCAGCAACAGTAAGTGGGGGAAGACCATGGTGCGTGATCAGAGATCACTTAAGTTATTAAACTGTTTTGGGATTACTTTAATAAGAGAATCAAAAAGTCTGATATTTAAAACTCAATCACCAATAGAAAAAAATCCTCATTATTAGATTTACTATTAAACTTATTTTAAAAGAAAATAGAACAGCCAATAAACAAAAATATTAGAGGCTCAAGAAACACTAGAAGTTATGTATTCAAATTAACTTTCTTGAAGTTTCTTGAAAGGTTCCTTTTGCTCCATAAGTGAGATTCTGAGAAGACACAAAAATAAAACACTGAAACAATTCTATGAACCCCATAACTTCACACCAACCTCCTCAAAATACAGTTTTCAATTTCAAAGTACACAAATAAATTGCTATGTAGCATACAAGTGCTGAACCTATCTGACAACCACATCCTAAATTGATATAATGAGAAGGTGCTGGTCCGTACTAATAAGAAACTTTAAAAAAATATTCCAGTCTAACAATAAAATACCTGCTAAATATTTCAAAATATTAATGGGGAAAAAAAAACAAGATTAAATTTTAAAAACCCACAATTTATTCTCCTGAGCAGAGTCAATTTTTAAAAAGTCAAATATACACAAATGGTAGGTCTAGGACAAAACTCACAAGAATCATAATACTTAGCTCTCGTTTCCATAACAAATATTAAAATTCATATTGATAGTAAAATACACCAGCTGATTATTTAAGTAACTTAAAATTAAAATGCATTACAGTTTAAAGAAAAACATGAAACAAATGTTCAAAGATAATACCTATTTTGTAACACACAGAACCGACTGAACTTTGATATTAGTTTTTCCAGTTGCTTCAACAAGCCAATACAGTTACATTATAATAATATTAGAACCTAGATTATTTGCAATTGCATTCCTTGTCACTATTTTTGCAATATTAAATTATAGTTCAAATTTCAAAAGGTATTTCCTTATTGATGTTGTCCTGTGTTTCTAACAGAACTCAAAGTTAACATAACTCACATTATTTCTTTACAGCTTTAAAAATTCCATTAAGGGCAATGATATCTTTACAGTGATATCCTTTAATTACAAATTAGCAACAAAGAGATTGTGTAATCAGGAATTTATGTGCATGTAACCCAGAAAACACAGATTATAGAAACATTAAAATCATGAAGAATATAGACTCATTTGTCATTTACAGTCAGAACTTCGGGTTTCTTAAATTGAACAAATGAAGATGACAGGAAAAATACAAACAAACACAGTGAATGGCTTTACTATCAGTAGATGCTGAAGTATTTTTGGTTTGTTCTTTCAAAAGATTCCTATCAACATTAACGGGCTTTGGAGCGGGACCCTCTAGCCCCCCGCTCTCCTTCTGGTAATAGCTTATCTTAAGTGATCACTCTCCTTAGTGTGTATGATAACACCAATTTTTTCATGTTGTGTGTGTGTATATAAATCTCCTCACTGTATTTTCCACTGAATGCATCCGATGAAGTGAGCTGTAGCTCATGAAAGCTTATGCTCAAATAAATTGGTTAGTCTCTAAAGTGCCACAAGTACTCCTTTTCTTTTTGCGAAAACTTTTACTCTCTTCAACTGATTACGGTGACCAAATGTCCCATTTTAAAAGGGACAGTCCTGTTTTGGGGGGCTTTTTCTTATATAGGCACCTATTACCCTTCACTCCCTGTCCCGTTTTTTCACAGTTGCTATCTGGTAACCCCACAACTGATACTTCTTTTGGCAAACTTTAGCACAGTAGTTAAAACACAGGACAGATGTGGAAGAGTTTAACTGAGAAGTCCTCCAATTTTAGGAAGAAGAAGAAAATGCTTCTTTAACCTACTAATCCAATAATTTACCATTTGACTTTGACAAAACTGCTCCTGAGGTCCAATCCTAAAAGTTCCATTAATCATAAAGATATACAGTAAACTACTTCTTAATTACACTCTTTATTGTTTAAAAACCTTCGTAAGGATTTAAAAAAAAAATCTGTCCTGGTAATTGTGTCATCCTCTGTGGGAGAAAGTTGAAGTGAGCTGTAGCTCACGAAAGCTTATGCTCTAATAAATTGGTTAGTCTCTAAGGTGCCACAAGTCCTCCTTTTCTTTTTATATTCTTTGTTTCTAATGACAGCCCATCAAAATAGTATGTTTTTTGTTTATAACTTTGTTGTTTGTTTATAACTTCTTTATCTGCAGCTACATAATCTCAGAATGAAGACATCAGGAATACGGATTACTGTGACTGATGTTAAAAAGCATCTAGGAAGACTTAGTTTCCAAGATAATACAGTTTAAATATGTTTGAAGTAAGGAATAGATTACAATTATCCGTGCCTTTATAAAGTACGAAGCACAGCTCATAAGAATATAAAGCATGTTAAGCAAGGCAGAATCTGAGATTTATAGACTGATAGTGAACCATGAACTGCAGGTTACTTCTATAATTGAGGACATTTAATTTTAATGTGACTATTGCTTGTCTATCATGTAACTAATATTTTAAGACTTGCTGTTAATGAAAATAATATAATTAAATATCACAGCATGTTTTGTAGAAATATACCTACACACATTTAAGAAATTATGCCCATTATAAAAAATTTCCCAGAACAGCTTAGATGCATCTGAGATACACCCCCCCCTTCTGGCACTTGTTTCGTATTTTGCGAAAATGTAATAAGTGTCTGTTTCAACAAATGCATCTCTTTTAAACGTTTACAGTGATTTGATCTTTAATCCCCATTCAAGTTTTTTTTTTAAATCTACAGATACACCATTTTCTAAATCTAAGAATAGTAAAATACAATTTAATTTCAGTGCTAAAAATCTCACCATATTGTTATAGATTTGGAACCTTTGCACAATGAATATTTTACAACAATGAAAAAATGTAAATTTATTAAATGCAGATTTACTCACAGGCTTTGAAGAAACTGTTAGAAGCTGTAGAGCAAGAATCAAGGTATTGCTGGGTAGTCTGCTTTCAGATGCTTTGACAATACTATTGCACTGCTAGCTGTAAAGTACAGTAGTGCAATAAAGTCAGAGCATTCGTTAGCAGCAAGACGTAGGAAAGGTAAGAATAACCTACGTCAGCTATATTTTGAACAGAAGTAATGTTTCTATTTCGTAGGTTGACACTTTTTGAAACAAGGGAAACCAGAATCCTGAACATCTAGTCAACACCATCTATATATATGCTTTAAGTAAAAATAAGCCGATATCAGATGCTGGCGTCTTGTGGGTTATGGAAATCAGGCTAAGGTTAATGCCCATCAGGCCTACTAGACACATGCAGGGACATGGAAATTGTTAACACATTTTGGAATGTCTGGATTCTCTTGACCAAAAGAAAATGATAAAAAAACACCAAAAATCTGTTGTGAATTCAGTTAAGAACATTTTGCTGCTGCTGCTCTTGCCTGACAATCACATTTCCAAATATATCTCTCTTTCATGTGCGTTATACAGCTGAACAGAATAATGAGATGCCATAGGTTCTCCAGCTGTGGTCCATGGACTACTGATAATCCAGGGAACACTTTCTGGCCACATGAAATTTGTTGTTCTTATTTCCAGCTGCTAAATTACCTTAAGTTTATTTTAACAATTAGTTTTCTAATATTTTTCTAGCAAATGCTGTGGTTACCACAGCAATGATACATGGTCACAAATAGGAGCGGGGCAACATGATTGTGAATTAGGGGAGAGGTGTCTAAAAGATATTTTCTTTATTAAAATCTGGTCTGCAATATGAGAAAACCTTCAGAACCTCTAGGGCTAGATAATTCCAATGGCCATCTCCACCTGTACATTCTAAGATTGTTAACAGCAAGACTCAGACAAATGGAGGAACTGAATGAAGGTGTATTGAATCACCATGGCTGCAACCTGAGCCAACTCCACACCTATGACATCATCTACATTGTTTTCCTAGGGAAACCAGTACCATGTTCCCTTCCTTGCATGTGGAACATATTTCTTGGGCCATGATCCTAGTTTTGATAAAGACAGCATGTGTGAAAAATGTGTAAGTGGCAATCCTACTTTATGATTATTGTAGCATAGTCTTCCAGTCTGACTAAACACAAGTACTCTGACCCTTAAATTGTGATTCCATAAAAAAAAAAAAAAAATTACTAACGTGGACAGTATCACTGGCCAATGCCCTTTTAACATTGCACTGCTTTTTGTGCATGATCACTAGTAGTACAACATAAAAAGGGCACTGGACAGACACCACTCACCAGGAAGTAAAAGGTAGTAGGTCCAACATACTAAAAATACAATGAAAGAAATGGAACAAGACTGCTCTCAAACAAGCATTTTAAATTTAATTTAGCAATTGTGTTTTTACAGTAAGGAACACTGAAATGTTGCATACTTGAATGTATTTTCCTCAGACCTTTATGCTACCTCAATGTTTGAAGGTCTGACTTAAAAGTAAATAATACTTACTATAGAACAACCATTTCTTTAATCATAATCAACCACCATATATTGTTCAGTACTCTCATTAGAGCCTGATCCAATGCCCACTGAAGTTCATAGAAAGACTCCCATTGATATCAATGGGCATTGGATCAGAGCCTCAGCTTGGGTGCATATCTCCTTCTGAAATGCAACAAGTCTTAAAAAAAACAAAACAAAAAAAAAACTAACTTAGGTTTATGCTCTTTTTATATAATGAATTTTACCACATTATGGATCCTCTGATTCACTCTTTTCTTATTGTAATTTGGTCATTTGTCTTTCAAATGTATGCAGACTCGCTTTTAAGCCACATGGCTATTCAATATTATCATTCACATTCCTATTAATAAAATTAGTTCTTTTTAAGTTTTCCTACAAAACAACTATAGTCTATCCTTGGTTCCTCTAGAGACTAAAAGCTTTTCATGAAGTACATACTGAAACTGGGGAAGTTAGAAGTACTATTTTAATCACACGTCTATGGAAAGAGCTGACGACTTCATAGAAAATACAGGAAGAATAAACAAGCCAAAAGGATAAACAAGATACACAAAACTGCAATACCAGGGACAGTTAGCAAGACAAATTCCCATTAATTTTAATAATTTAATGCTTTCAGAGAGAGATAAGACACACACACACACTGTTTTGAAAAGCTGGCTAAGCTTGCGTGCAAGAAATTAAAACAAAGTAAAACGGTACAACTTTGTGTAACATCTCGTGTAAAAAAAAGACAGAGAGAGAGAATATACAACTAAATATTCAAGATGGCTCTGCATTGTGTCACTCATGGTCCTTTCTAATTGCAGAAGGCAGCTGGACATGCCTCCCCTTGGAACAAGTCAACAGTACCCCTAAAATCAAACAAAAGAATGCAAGATGGCCCTTGCCAATATAGGAGAAAATGAATAAATTATAGTCAAACACTGGTAGCATAAGGTAGTAGTGACAGAGTGCAAATTTTTATATATAAATATAAATAAATGATTTGGTCCAAACCAATCCTAATGCAAAAATCAAGACGTCTACCTGGAAAGTAGGTCATAAAAACATTGGTTGATATCCTGGCTCCAATTAAGTCAATGGCAAGATTCTAACTGACTTTAAAGGGGCTTTGATATCACTCACTATTCCTGAACAGTAATTTACTTGATTATTTTTGTTGCAATTATTTTTGTGTCCTGAAGCAAAAATCATGATCCATCTGATTCTACAAAGTGTGGCTAAAATGTGAGTATTTGAAATATTGACACAAAATTTGACATTCAGGATATTGATAATTTCTAGGCAGTTTTTCCATAAGAAAAATAATCTTAAAGAAGTAAATTTAAAAATAGGACAAGGTTAAAAAGAAAAAAGCAACAGAAGAGACAGGTAGATTTCAAAACAAATTGACCTGTATGGACATTACTACAAGTTCTACATTTAAAATCAAAATTGATCTTCTGAGATTTGAGAAGAATTTAAACATCATTCAAGTCAAACACAGTATAGTATTACCATTCCAAACATTATTTGAATAGGATGACACCACTTTAGTAGATACTGGATATGGGACGCTATAAAGGTATAATTTCCCAGATTCCAAAGTATGGCTTGGGATTTAAAAAACAAAACAAACAAAAACCCACACAAAACAGCTTAACACAAAGCATGCATCTTTCAAATATACTGTGAAATTCAGATTTACATAGTGTACATTTTTAATGCCATGACCTTTTAACTCTGGAGCATTAGATTCAGATATTTTCTAATAATGTGATACAAATAATGTTATTTTTTTCCAAATTGTAATCTAGTGTTCTCATAAAACCACTACATATGTTACAGTGCTACTCAGAAGAGCCATTGGACTGGAATAAGGAAGGTAATGCAGGTCACTCAATGAGATGACAGAGGCACATTAGAAGAACAAGCTTAGAAGGCATTCAGCCAAAAGTACAAGTTGTTTATTTTCAGACAACAAATGCTTCATTTGCTCATTGCTGTTACTGTATTAAAGAAATAATTACATTGGAAGTGGAAGTTCAAAAACATGAATGGGAGGGACAGTTAGGTAACTGAAAAAAGTTATTAAATGAAATAGAAGGGGCTAGGAAGTGCTTTAATTTGGTGGTTATGAAAGTGAAGGTCTTAAAAGCACAGACTAGATTCAGCGATAGCATGGACATAAAACATCAACACTTTCCCACAAAGCTCTGCCATTTTACCTCCTAGTTCTGAGTTTCTCTTGAGAAGCTTGTTATAGCGATTTTAAAATGTATAAATAAGGATCAGGAGAACACCAAACTCATTTTCACCTTCCACCTAATTAAAGTTTTAGTCCCATGTTTCCATATATTAAAAACCAGAGTACTAATCTACTGCAATAGCTAACTCCCTGTATTCAATAACCTAGTGTGTTCTCTGTGAGGCTATTGATGGTCTATTAGATGGGTTACCGAAACTAGTAGCATTATTGAGATAAATGGGTAATTGGAAGTTTGCTGACAAATACCACAAGGAAACAATATAGAGATATTTTGCAGAATCACATTTTAGTGTGTGTAATTCTCATATAAAAGCCTATAAAATCTATGTTTATGGCACAATGTAAGAATTAATATTCATAATAAATTAGAATGCACAGACCATTCCCAAACATCTCCAAGCATGTTAAACAAAATTATAAACAGACAAATATGTGCCTATAATAATCCCAGTAAGTACTGAAATAAATTAACATAAGAACTCCAGAAACAAAAAAAGTAGGTTAACACGAACTACCTCCTGAAGGATACCACAGAAGGACTCTGGTGCATATGAAGGGGGAATCCTTTCTCGGGCCTAATTGCACTATAAAAATGATGTGTGTTAAAGCACAGCTATTTAACATGACTGGAGGTAGGAAAAAAGGAAACTACTTACACAGCATGACTTGGTCCTGCCTGAGGGGGACTCGATCAAACAGTGCTAAAATTAAGTTAAGAGACGTATGGCCTGGAAGGGCTGAAGTGAGCATCTTCCTTCCCCCACTAAGCGGGGCACACAATACCAGTCTAAGCAGTCTTTTTGCCACATTGAAACGGCTCATGAAAGATCTCCATCAGCATGGTCAGTGGGGAATAGGCGAGCCAACAGGAGCTCTGCCTCCACAAGCTTTTGGGGAAACAGAATGTCCCACACAAGTTTTGACCACTCATACTTCAAAGTAAGTGGAAGCAGACCAGCCCAAGTGAGCTCTTCCCACCCTCAACCGGACAAGAGCATGGATCAGCTTCAGCACAGCTCTGCCCTCCTTCCCCCATACAAGAGGGGCCCTGTATGAGGGAAGAAGTGGCCTTGATGAGCTCTGCTCCAGTTTCCTCCCCATCCCACCGCCAGATAAAGAGAAGAATGGATCAGTTCTGGTGAGCTCTGCTCCATCACCACCCCACTGGGATGAGAGGCAAATGGGACCACCCAGAAAACTTCTATGCCCCCCCGCCCCCATTGCCTCCAAGGAAGGAGAAAAATGGACGGGCCCAAATGAACTTTCTGCTGCTCCACCCCCACCCCCGCATGATGGAACAGCCCAGAGTAGCCAGGCTAGGCTCCACATGTACTGGGCTGGAATTTCCATGCCCTCTCCCTCCCTAGAGAATGGGCCAGTCCAGGCAACCTCTACGCTCCCCAGCCAAAGAGGAAAATGGACCACTCCAGACCAGCTCTGCTCCACTCCCCAGCCTGAGAGGAAAATGGACCGACCCAGGCGACCGCCCTCTACCCCCCCCCCACCGCCGGACGGGGAGAGGTGAATGGAGCGGCCCGCCAAGATCTACCTATTCCCCTCCCCAGGGCGAGGGCAAAATGAACAGACCCAGACGAATCTGTCCTCCCCGCTGCCCCTCGAAAGAAGAATGGACCGGCCCGACAGGAGGGAGGAACAGTCCTGTGCCTCCCGCTCCAATCCCCAGCTGCCCCCACGAGTCTGGATAGGGACGGTCCCCTTGACCCCCCTAGCCCACAGCTTGCTCCAGCGCCCGCTTACCTCCAGCCTCGCCCCCACAACCTCTCACGCGCCGGCGCCGGCCCCGCTCTCGGCCTGGCCCCCGCCCCGTGAACTCACCATGGTCTCAAGCCTGGTAACCGCCGTCTCCATGTTGAATAGTTGACATTCCTCAGGCAACGGCGGAGATATAGCCACCCCCCTCTTTCTCAGGATGGGAAAGCCGGGAGTCGTCATTGGGCAGCTGTCACTCACTGCTTAATTGTGATTGGCCCGCTGCTGACACAGACCCGCTCCCATTGGGCGGGGAAGGACGTAAACCCTGCTTATGACACGGATGCGGCCGTTGGTTGGAAGAAAAACTGCACCATGTGATTGGTTAGGAAAGGAGAGCCGCGAATTATGACTGGCTGAGAGTGGACTGCAATTGTGATTGGCTGAGATTGGCGCTATACTAATAGTGATGGATAATTGGATAGAAGGGTTACCACTGTTTTCTGATTGGTCTATTGAAGGGGGGGCGAGGAAACTATGCCTCTTTTTCGTTTATCTTGTCCACTTCTCTCTTATTGGCTTCTCCCCTCCCACTTTTTAATCTGATTGGTCTTTTGTAAAACAAACAAGCTGGCAAACTGATTGGTTGAGCTGACACCCTTCCAACCAATCGTGAGACAGCTTTCCTTCGTGTGGCGAAGGATGTGCTGATGGCAGATGAGAGCTATGCTGGGATTGGTTTTTCTCCCCTCCCCCTCCTGATCACGTACACTCTTGGCGTCGACTGGCTGGCCCTGAATTCGCTGTAACCAATCAGAGCTTGGATAGCTCCGGCGGGTGTCGGGCTCCGTGGGCGGCAGAAGAGAGCGGGGCTGCGATTGGCTTTGGGTGGCTGGTGTAGCGATTTTGAATCGCAGGGAGGTTGCTCGGGCCGATGAGCCGGTAAGTAAGGGAAAGAGGGGGCGAGCCGAGTGGCTGGGGTGACTCCCCACCCGGGGAGCACAGAGGGGCGGGGCGGCTGAGGCCAGGCCACCCCACCCGAGGGGGGGTGCAGAGAGAGAGGGGGGGGGCATCTCTCCTCTGGGTGAGGGTGCAAGGGTGAGTCGCGAAGGGGGTCAGGGGTTCTGGGGAGGGGGCCTGTGGGGAAAGCGTGAGGGCTTTGCGGGGGCTCCCAGAGTGATGCATGCCCTGCTAGGCTGGGGGGGCATCCTGCCGCGGGGAGGCAGTGCAGTCTAGGGTCCCAGTCTCAGGGCCCTGCCCGGGGTGCTGGGTACGGACACAGGAGAACGGCAGAGTTACGAGCTGGCCAGTCAACCACACACACCTCATTGGGAACCAGACGTACACAACCAGGCAGCAGCAGAGACCCCGCCCCCTCCAAAAAAAAAGAAAAAAAAAAAAACCAAAAACCAGCAGCAGCAAATACAGTACTGTACTGTGCTAATCGTAAACTACTAAAAAGTAAAGGGAAAGCAGCATTTTTCTTCTGCATTGTAAAGTTTGAAAGCTGCATTAAGTCAACAGTCAGCTTTAAACATTTGAAAGAACCACCATAACGTTTTGTTCAGGGTTACGAACAGGCTCCGTTCCCGAGGTGTTCATCGCCCTGAGGTTCTACTGCACATAGTAAGACACGGAGCTTGCGCCTAACTAGGCAAGAGGGACAAAGGGTGGGAGAACAGAAGGATTTTGTTCCCATTTTACAGCTGGAAAAATTGAACCCAGTGCAAGCACCAGTCTGGCATCCTAACCACAATAAAATTCTTCTCTAAGGAAGTTGAGAGGAGAATGGCTGCCACGTGAATAGAGTCAAACTAGCTGTAATAATAGCCATGGTACTGTGGGACTTCTTACTGCAAAGGGTCCCAAATTGCTTTGCGGATCCCCATGCATACACTAGACCCATGTCCATTTCACTCTAATGATGAGAATGCACATTAGTGAGTAGCAAATGAGTGAGCAAACATTTTTTTAAATGAGAGACAATGCTTCACTGAATACCTACTGTTCATTTGAGATTGTGATTTAATTTTAACTCTGATACAACCTAAAAATGCATCCGATGAAGTGAGCTGTAGCTCACGTAAGCTTATGCTCAAATAAATTTGTTAGTGTCTAAGGTGCCACAAGTACTCCTTTTTGCGAATACAGACTAACACGGCTGTTACTTTGAAACCTAAAAATAATTACAGTGCATTTTGTAAAGGGAATAGATTATTTGTTATGAGGCCTGACTACAGCTCTCTACTCTTAAACTGATCAGTGTGGAGAGATGGCTGTTTGCATAGGGATTATTGGATATGCAAATTACTAAGGTTTTTCTTTGAGTGCTTGCTCATGTCCATTCCATATTAGGTGTGTGTGCTCAACACATGCATCGGTTCTGGAAGTTTTTCCCTCAGCAGTATCCGTAGGGGGCCAGCTCTGGCGCCCCCTGGAGTGGTGTCCACATGGTGCGGTATAAGGGGTGCCGCCAGCTCCCCCCACCCTCAGTTCCTCCTTGCTGCCAGTCACGGTGCTGGAACTTCTGCTGCTTCGGCGAGCATTGTTTCGTTCTCTGTTCTTGCAAACTTTGAAAACCTGTAATATAGGTGTATATAGTTAGTAGTTTTCTTAGTTACCTTTAAGTAGCAGTTCTCGAACTCTTCGTTAGTCCTGGACAGGACCAAGCCGGGGTTCGGGGCATGCCAACCCAGGCCCAATGCCTTCCTACTGTCATAGTCAGGGAGCCTGATGTACATGTTCCCTCCGATTCCACTCATCACCAGGGTCCTGGCAAAGATCAAAACAGACAAAGGGGAGCCTTGGAGCAAGTGGTACATTTTACATAGGTCCTGGATATATTATTTTTCCATATCTTGTGCAGAATTATATGATGATTTCCTCTACCAAATCTATGATTTTGTCCTCTCTTCCCAATATCCCTTATAAAAAATTCCACCATATTCACTCACATGGGGTGGTTTAAAATGGGAGAGATTAAAATGTCAGTTTCAACGTCATTCTATCAGCTGTCTTAACATGTACAAACTCTGTCCAGGTGATCACAGGAATACTTTAAAGGAGGTATTAATTTTTTCATGCGTCTAAGCATTACTTCTATTCAAACAAGACAATTCCAAATATCTTGAAGTGGGATTATTCACATGCATCCCTTCTTTTTTTCACCTTTTTGTGGCAGCTCTGCTCTTTAATAAAAGCAGGATTATACACTCTTGTAGAGTGATTTAACTGCTCTTGAACTTGGCTCCCTAGAAATAATGGCAAAGTATAAGCAACGCCGGCGGAAGCTGCGGGCCCGTGCAAAACTTCTAATGAACAAGAAGGGAGATGTCAGTAAACTGCAGTGCTTGAATCCTCTCCCTCAAAGGTGAGCTCACATTACATTTAGTGTTCTCATTAACCCAATTCTCATAGGTCCATTGCTAGTTCCAAAAAGTATACTGAAGCACAGAAATTGGAGATGGAGGAGACTCGTTGAGTCCCATCTACTTCATGGCCTGGCTGCTGCAGAATTGTTCCCTCTTGTACATCTTCCAGTGTCCTTCCTATCCAATCTAATTTTAAATGCCTCAGAAAATTGGGCTTGGAAAAGAGTTATCACAAAATCTCAGTAGTTGGAGCCTGAAAAAACCTGTTGAGAAGATCTTATTCTTTTGTCAGGACAGGAATGTTCCCTACAGTGTAACACAAATTTTCCTACCATCCCCTTCCCTTGCACTGATGTTTACTCCAAACTCATCTGTTACATTGACACTTCTAAATGACCAACAGACTGACCACAGTTACATTTTTGTATGGCTAAAATGATTTACTTACTTGTAAAGATAAATTTGAAATTTTCTTCCACAGGTTATTGGATGGTCTTCCTCCAAATCCCCCCCACAGCCAAAGTAGCACTTTCTGGCCATTAGCCCTCCCAAGTGTAAAGGATGCAGTAAGGCCCTTGGCAATGACAGCATCGTCTTTGTACTGGTGGTGCCAGAACAGTGTTGCACAGGTATGTTTTCTAAATCTCTATTTCTGCCTGTCTGAGATTACCATAGCACTCTGTGCATGTGTACTGCACCTAACTCCAAAATTAAGGTGAAAATTCAATTGTAGCTATTGGAGAATCTATGTCTAGTGAAAGATTTGGAAGGAATTATTAAGGTTCAAATGGGAGGTATCTGCTGGGGGAATAGGTATGGTAAAAATGCCCAAAATTAAGGTGACATTGAGATTGTATGTGAAGTTGGAGACTTTATTGCAATATCTGGAGGATTTGCAATGACCTAGGACCCAGCTTGCAACTCTTAATAGCCTAGAAGATGTGAGTGCATGATCCTGATGGGTCGGACCAAAAACATACTGTAGAATTCAAAGTTAAAATGGGAAATTTTATTGAGAATCTGCAGGACCACACCTTTCCAAAGAAATGTGGCCCATCCTTCAGTTTCTCGTGGTCTACCCGTTTGCAGCCCCCTGCAACATTCAAAATTAGCAAATAATAAGATGAGATCTGAATGTAGAAGGTCTGCTTTTCTGGTGTACTCTGACCAAAGGATGGGAAAGGGAAAAAATTAGACCAGATTTGAAATGGCCTATCCATGTTGTTTCATGCCACTGAATACAATCAGAAGAGTTTCCACTGACTTTCGGTGTGAGTTGTGCTCCCAAGTCCCTTAGGTGCTTTTGATATTTCACCCATTGTGTTTAACTCAGAAAATAGTCCTGGTTTCTTTGTGATGCTTAGAGTTTTGAAGTAATCAAAGACACCATATTTCCTTCACGACTCTACCTGCGGCAACTGAACATGCTGAAGCAACAGGTGGAAAAGCTGGAAATTGAATTTTCCAGACTTCAAGGAGTGATCCAGGTCAGTCACGTGTTAGTCCCATTAGCAGTGTGATTTTTCTCATATTTGCTAAGCTGCTGGTTTTCAATCTGGGGGTCCACAGACTATTTCTAAGATTTCCAAAGGGGTTCAAGTCTCCATTCAAAACTTCTTAGGGCTCCACAAAAAGGTTGAATAACACTGGCTTAAGCATTTAAAGATCTGTGGTCAGTGATGGAGACTAAAAGACCCGCTCAAACAGGTTGAATAAGGCCCTGATCTGGCAATGGGACTCTGTGTGCCAAATGATTATACACAGAGCAAAGCATTGTTAACTACACAAAGTGCCCAAACTGGAAAAAATAGAGTAATGTTTTGCTCCATCTCTCCATCTTCCAATGACTGAAGATGGTGTTTGCGACAATGGTAGGTAAAATATTTTTAGAAATAAATTTTTTTGTTAAAGATCTTCACTGTTTTGGCTATAATGGTTGTTAGTAATTTTCCATAGTAAAAGATGCTGTTGAAATGAAAGCTGCAGCCTTGCAACTTGCTCCATTCAGAAACCACTGTGTCTATATAGAGACCCTCTCCCCCAAATTTAGGGGGCTTCAGGGAATTGCTGAAATGGAAGAAGTTGCAGGAGTGTGGTCTGAATCACTGGTCAAACTTTTCTGCCTTTTAAAAAATTCTCCAGCCCATAACATTCCTTAACGACAGAGGAACTATTATTATTATGGCCTAAATATGTCCTCCGATGATGTTTAGTAGAATATAATGGGGTCAGACACTACATATAAACAAAAGTAGGGAATGCTCTCTAAGTTTTGATGATCAAATTAATTTAGACAATGAAGCTTGTGCCCACCAGTCACAGAGATGCTTTTGAAAATCTCACCCCTAATATAGAATAGAATTGCTAGAGAAATGTATAAATTCAGGTTTGAAAATTATAGGGCCCATCTTTTATTTCTTTAGCTCAGTGGATCTCAAACTTATTTGATCAGGCCCCCCTTTTTTTGTATCTGTAGTCATTTCCCCTCCCCTTCCCCCCAACGTATATATACCACCACCCAGCTCTGCAGGCAGAGCAGAGAGCAGTGGCTGGGTGCCCAGCTCTGAAGCACAATAGCAGCAGACTTAGTACCCCATTGCCACCCTTAGTTCTGCGCTGCTGCTGCTACCCTGGGGCTCCCCACCACCACTAGGTGAGGAACTGGGGGGGTGGGGTGTTGAGCACAGGCTGCCTCCCGGTGAGATATTGAGCCGGGAGGGAAAGAGACCCCGGGTGGCAGTGCTCTGGCTGTCGCCTTTATCCCCGCCTCCTGGGTGTACACAGCCCCTCTGCACGAGCACCTGCCACCTGGGGCTGACACCAGAGCTCTTCAAAAAAAGAAAAGCACGCTGGTTTGAGAACCACTGCTTTAGCTCCTTTCATTGCAAATCACTTCACGTTCCCTACGCATACAGCATCACTGAAATGCTGCCACCCTGAGGCTGGAAGGCAGGACTTAGCCGGCTGGATGATCACTCCAATAGCAGGCACATCGTGGGCCTGGCATCCTGGATCACCAAAAGTTATGAATTCCATTCTCTAAACATTCCTATTCTTTAAACAGTTAATTTAATATTCTATATTTTGTCTTTTTTCTTCTTCTTCTTCTTCTTCTTCTTCTCAGATGAGTGGGACTGTTGTTAGTTCCTCAGAAAACTCTCCTTGTCAAAGGTGTAATAAACCGTTACTAGCTGTTCCTGTCTGTGCACAGATCAGCTTGGCAGACCCGGTATCCCTGCCTTCTGCAGGAGTGCTGCAACCTGCATCTGCCCCCCCTCCTCCACCTCCGCTTCCTCCACCACCACCTGCACCTACAGTACTCAAAAGGGGCAACAGCACAAAAGCACTTCAGGTAGGGAGTAAAAGGATTATTGTATTTCTTCAGTTGGTCTTTGATGGATTTTGGTATATAGTGAGGGAAATGTGTCTTATGAGAACCATGCAATTTGCTGATTTTACCCTTCGTTCCAACTTCCCCTTGTTTTCAGGCTACATCAGTAAAAGATGGGCCCATACAAATAACTCTCAAGGATCTCCTGAATGTGAAACTGAAGAACACACAGAATTACACAAAAACAAACCAGGTAAACCAAAGGACATGTATAACTGGATAGTGGTGTTCTGGGGCAAATCCTGCCAGCTATCAAACCAATGTCTTCCAATGTGTATTGGCGGGAGCCTCATGCAGCAGTTGTAGAAACCCTCTATGCTGGGTAGCCCAGCACCATAGGGGGTCTGTGCACACTGGGGATCTGAGTGCAGGATTAATGGTTCTGCTGAGCAGATTCAGCAACTCCTTTGCTTTGGTGTGGAGAAAGATTGCTCTCGGTGCATACTCCAATTGGTTGGACTGTGCACTATACCCAGGATTTGTGTCTTGAAGTTCTGTTCTAACAAAATAATTCCTGGTTCCCCAGGACCATATCAAAAATGCTTGCCACTAATGGCTAGGGCCCTACAAATTCTCGGCCATGAAAAACACATCACGGACCGTGAAATCTGGTCTTTTGTGTGCTTTTAACCTGTACTATATAGATTTCATGGGGGAGACCAGTGTTGCTCAAATTTGAAGTCCTGACCCAAAAGGGTGTTGCAGGGGGGTCACAAGATTATTTTTGGGGGGTTGTGGTATTGCCACCCTTACTTCTGCACTGCCTTCAGAGCTAGGCAGCCAGAGAGCGGTGGCTGTTGCCCGGGTGCCCAGCTCTGAAGGCAGCGCCCCGCCAGCAGCGCAGAGGTAAGGGTGGCAATACCATACCATGTCACTCTTACTTCTGCGCTGCTGCTGGTGGCCGCGCTGCCTTCAGAGCTGGGTTCCCAGCCAGCAGCCACCGCTCTCCAGCTGCCCAGCTCTGAAGGCAGCGCTGCTGCCAGCAGCAACGTAGAAGTAAAGGTAGCAGTATGGCAACCCCCCCTACAATAACCTTACAGCCTCCCACACATTCCTTTTTGGATCAGGACCCCTACAATTACAACACTGTGTGAAATTTCAGATTTAAATAGCTGAAATCATGAAATTTATGATTTTTAAAATCCTATGACCATGAAATTGACCAAAATGGACTGTGAATTTGGCATGGCCCTACTAATGGCTTACTAAAGAAACATTTGCTAAGTCAAGAAATCTATATTGTTGTTCAGCCTCAGGTGGTGTACAGCTGTAGATCTAATGAAATCAGTGGCGGTTAGGTGCCTAAATACCTTTGAGAATCTGGGTTGTAGAGACCAGAATCATATTCCTGATCTTTCTTGACTTCTGCAAAACTTCTCTTATTCTCATTTAGAGCCATGCATCGAATTTTTCAGGCCACAGTTTTAACCAAGGCTAGTGCCTGTACTCTGGTTAGCTGAAAAATTGCATTTGACAGTTAAACTCTCAAACATTCTCCTAAAAATAAACTTAAGCACCACCTATTATTCCTGCCTCAAGGAATATTCCATTGAAGTGCTGAATATATGCGATGCCCTTTGATCTTTTCCAGCTCATGTCTGTGATGTTTGTTTTAAATCATTTATGCCTTCATATTCTTTCTTTGCTTATATAGTTTAGTTCTAGACAACACATTTTGGGGTAATGATGATAAATCCAATTCATAAAGTAGTTCAATTACTATATTATGAGAGATTTTAGATTTCAGCTAATAATCATAGTTATCCAATCTATATAAACCTTCAGTGCTGTCTGCAAACATTGGAGGAAATCCATCCCTTATGTAGAGTTCATTCAGAAACTTCAGTGGGCTCACACCAAAGTTGAATTAGGATTAATCAGTTGATGAGCCCAATCTCCAAATCCGCAGTAAGATATGTGAGTAAATATTGTTATCCTAACTTTGCAGAGGGGAATTTGAGGCAGAGTGGTTAAGTGATTTGCCACATGGCCACAGAGAGAGCCATGGTCAATGCATGGTGTGTTCCTTTTTAGTTTAGGGTAATAGCATCCAGCATTCCTGTAGCTTTATGAATTTTAACCATGTATGGATATTTTTGCTTGTACAGTGTGTACATAGGAGTCTTCTATAAAATGGCTATTTTTGCCCACGGTACGTTAAATCTTAATGACTCAAAACAGTTGATGAGCCACAGTGCACTAAAAACATGCAGGGTATAAATATTAAATAGATTGTATGTTCTGTGGGGTGTTTTAAAATGTATTTTTGATAATATTTTTATTTTTTAATTTTAGGCAGGATCACCAATGAAGAAGCACAGGGCATTAATTACAGTCTCAGATTTACAAAGCATTAATCTGAGACCTAAATCCAAGCTCCTACAAGCTCCCAGTACAAACCTCCTAATGTAAGGAACTTTCTACATTCTTTGATGTCAAACAGGGAAAAGATGGTATATGTTCAGAATAATCTTCCTTGATAGTACTTGAAAAATATGTTGGTTTTAACGTTTTGTTGTTTTTTATCAGCACTCCCAGCAAAAATCAAATAGACCTTCGAAAACATCTTAAGAAAGTCAATATTCAGAGGTAACTTGGTTTCTGTTTTCTTTTGTTTTTTAACTAATCAGAAATCTAAGAATAATGCCCCTTTCAATTTTTATGATCTCTTCAGGAGTCCTGGTGGAACTCCATTAACTAACAAAGAGAACATGGAAACTGGCACAGGATTGACTCCAATAATGACACAGGCACTGAGGCGCAAATTTCAGGTAAGACTTTGAGTTTAAGTCGGTTTCTTGTTGCATAAAGTTTGGTCGGAGTTTTAAAAGCCCAGTATAAGATATTGCTCCAAAATATTTTTTATCTAGCTCTAGAGCTTGGCAGTGGGAGGTGAAAGCTCTTGGTGTGCCTCATGCAGCTGAGCCCATAATTACTACTACTTATAATAGTGACACTTATCTCTAATAAAACTTTCCCCCATAGATCTTAGTGGTTTATAAAGGAGGGTCATTATTCCCATTTTACAGATGAGAAAACAGCCATAGAAAGGTGATGTGACTTGACCAAAATCAACCAGCAGGTCATGGGCAGAGCTGGGAGTTGAAGCCAGCTGATACCCAGACCACAGAAGACTGATACCCAGTCTACTGCCTTGTGCTACCTACCACTTAGTTAATATATGTTCAGTACTTTGAGAATGTAAAGAATGCTAGAAGTGCTAAATATTATTTGTAGCATAGAAAACAAACTTGAATCTTGGAGTTTAATTCAAAGCAAAACCTAGTGCTCAATTAGATGCACAGCAGCAGCATTACAGAATTCTTCATAAATATGGCCCCAGCATCCTCCTACATGTGGGGAAAACTCTTGCAGAGTCTCCCCCTGTGTTCCCTTCTCCCTTAGAGTTCTTTTCTATTAGGATTTTAAAATTTAGGAGGAGGAACTGAGGTGATAAGGGTTGGATGGCACTTCTATAACTTTGATTCCAAACATTTGGGGCTCACGTGAAGTGGAGCTCATTTAAAGTGCTGCTTTCCAGATGTCTCTGAGGCTCAGTGGTTGCAGGAGTACACCCCACAAGTGGGAATATGCAGAGGTTCTCCAAGACTATGACTATCATGGTGGTAAGCAGCTTTTTGGGCACCAAAAATCAATAAGCTAAAAATATGACTGCTGCTGACACTGGAAAAAAACCTGATTAAAAATGTTATACATGTTAGGAATCCTCTTAGGCTAGATGTTCACTTACACTTAGGATGCAATGAATAAGAATTACCCACTATGTAATTTGTTACTGAAATCTAAATTCTAACTTGGTTCTTATTTTAACAGATGGCTCACCCAAAGACTCCCTCTCCAGCTCGGTTACATACTGCAAGCAGCTTTGAAGAACAGAACTAGACCTGTGCTGCTATATTTTTATGTCAGTTGAGGGTCAGGTTGCTACTTGTCTAATCCCAATTTTATATCACTGGGGAGTAAAGAGTTTGTTATTTTAAGTAAATTTAGCACACATAAAAAGTGCCATTTTGATGGTCCTCAAGAGGGAAGTCTTCTATCCACAGAAGGAATAGCCTTCCCCAGAATGTCCTAATGTGCCTCGGTCTTCACACTGGGGTACCTCTTCAAAGGATGAGAAGAGAATGAGGTCTTTTTGGTCCTTTTGAACATTGACTTCTGAAATTTCCAAAAAGTGTTGTCTTTTTGTAATAGAGATGCATATGTACTTGGAAGTAATTTAAATTTAATGTTGTTTGTCTTACATTTTTTTTAAAGATGATTTTGGCAATATTTGTAATGTTAGAGGGAAAAAATTCAAAAGAGGGAAGTAATTTAAGACTCCAATGTTTCCAGTAACAAATAGGTTTGCAATAGTTATGTGGCTCAATAAGAAAGTATTATTACTGTTTTCCAGCATGTACCATTTTGGCTTGTCTTTACATTAACATACCCAATTTGAGACAACACTGTTTAGTGCCAGGGGACTGGAAGTGAGGAACTCCTAAGTTCCTAACTCTCCCACTGACTTGCTGTGTGACCTTGGGCATGGTCACTAAATGTGTTTCAATTTCCCCATCTGCAAAATTTGGCTTATGATACTGACCTCACAGGAAAGTTGTGATAATTAACTAATAATATTAATGAAATGCTTCAAAATGGAAAGCTCAGAGGTCCTAACTGGTGTTATAGGAATGGAATGAGCAGGCTTGGTTCCTAAACAAATACATAGTTACTATAAGTCACCTTAAACTGCCAGTATCCAGTCTTGTTTATTATAATTATTACATGTTTACACTGCATATTTTCCACCAGTGATTACACATTTCCTATTGTACTAACTTGAAACTACACCACTAAAATAGCCCTGATCATTCTTTTTATATGTAAAAATAAACATGAATGTTGACAGGCTGGAGTTTATTTCCTGTTAATTGAATATGCAAACATAGGTGCTAGAACTAGGAGTGCTGCAGCACCCCCTGGCTTGAAATGGTTTCCATTATATGCAGGGTTTACAGTTTGGTTTAATGGCTCTCAGCACTCTCACTATAAAAATTGTTCCAGCACCCTTGTATGCAAAGTTTCAAGGGGGAAGGAGCTGGAACAAGTGGAAATGCCCCTAGAATTCCACTTGATGTGGCTTCTGCAAGTTGCAGTAGAAAGATCCATCAGACCCCTTGCTGAGTTCCATAGCCTAGAAAGGTCACCCCACTTTTCCTTGGAAGGGCTTCAGTACTAATCAATTGTTTGCAGGATGGTTTTAGAAGTTGGGCTCCTGCGGGTACATATTTCCTCTGGGTTGTAGGTGATTTGAAGGAGAGTTGCTGGGTGCAAATCTCCTGGCATAGTCTCTCTCCTCGTGGTGTTGCTGTTTGATTGGGGATAACCAATCGGCTCCCTGAACGACGTCTTCCCTACTTTCCCCCATCTTTTTCCCTTCCCTGGGCACCCACCCAACCTAGCAACCCACGTGGCTCAGGAAGCAGAGTCTGAGGGCAAGGGGAGGGCAGCCGCGCTCCGCCTGCTCAGCAGCGCCCAGAGTTGTGAGCATGCGCAGGAGCACCATCGGCGTCTCGACTTACCGCGCATGCCCCGCTGTGGCGCATGCCCAGTAGCTCCGAAGGCAGTGTGGCCTATTGGGGCGGCGCGCTGCCGCGGCGATGACCGTGCCGGTGAGCCTGCGGGAGCTGCTGCTGGCTGGGGGCGGCGGCGGCGCGAGCGCCCCGGTCCCCGCCCCCGCGGAGGAGGAGGCGGCGGTGTGCGTGGTGGGCATCTTCGGCAAGACGGCCCTGCAGCTGAGCTCCGAGAAGGCGGCGCTGGTGAGCACCGTGTGCGACCGGCAGGTCTTCCCCCTTTTCCAGCGGGAGGGCGCGGGGCCGGGCGGGGCCGAGCCCGGGGCCGAGCCCGGGGCCGGCGGGGAGGAGGCCGCCGCCGCCCAGGACTACAACCTGCTGCAGGCCTATTACAGCCAGGAGAGCAAGGTGCTGTACCTGGTGCTCACCTCCATCTGCGACACCCCCCAGCTGCTGCAGGCCTGCAGGGACCTCAGCGCCGGGGACGCCAGGGTGCCGGGGCTCGGCCACCCGCCTGGCGCCCCGCTGCCCCACGCCGAGGCCCATGAGTTCTGGAAGCACCAGGAGAAACTGCACTGCCTGAGCCTCCTCTACCTCTTCTCCGTCTGCCACATCCTGCTGATGGTGCACCCCACCTGCTCCTTCGACATCACCTATGACCGGGTCTTCAGGGCCCTGGATGGGCTGAGGCAGAAGGTGCTGCCCTCCCTCAAGGCTGCCATCAAGGACTGCCCGGTTGGCAAGGAGTGGAAGCTCAACTGCAGACCGTGCCCACCCCGCCTCCTCTTCCTCTTCCAGCTTAATGGGGCCCTGAAGGTGGACCCCCCACCGGGCAGGGGGCAAGATCTCTGTGGCCAGCTGGAGAAGCCCCCACCCAAGAAGCATTCACCCAAGAGGCGGTTGCAGCATGCCCTAGAGGACCAGATCTACCGCATCTTCCGTAAGAGTCGGGTGCTGACCAACCAGAGCATCAACTGCCTTTTCACTGTGCCTGCTAACCAGGCCTTTGTCTACATTGTAGCTGGTGGGGCCCAGGATGGAGAGGACCCAGTGGCCATGCTGCTGGAGCAGCTTAGGGGCAACTGCACAATGAAGGAGACTGATTCCTTGCTGGCACCCACCTTGGCGGGGCCCAGGAGATATCAGATGATGAGACATGGCAGGCAGCAGCTGTCCTTCCATGTTGAGAGTAGCAGTAGCAGCTCCAGCTCCTCTGGGCAGTTGGTGGACTGCACCCTCAAGGAGTTCCTGTGGCAGCATGTGGAGCTGGTGCTAAGTAAGAAAGGCTTCGATGATAGTGTGGGGAGAAACCCTCAGCCCTCTCACTTTGAGCTTCCCACATATCAGAAGTGGGTTGCTGCAGCTCAGAAATTGTATGAAGTTGCCATTGAGGGGAAAGATGATGACCCAGCTTCCCCCACTGGGGAACTGACCTCCAAAATCATGGGAAGCATCAAAGTCTTGGAGGCGTACCTAGATATAGACACCAAGTTTTCTGAAAACCGTTGCCAAAAGGCTCTCCCCATGGCCCACAGTGCCTACCAGTCCAACCTGCCCCACAACTACACTATGACAGTTCATAAGAATCAGCTAGCCCAAGCCTTGCGTGTGTACAGCCAGCATGCCCGGGGACCAGCCTTTCACAAGTATGCCATGCAACTTCATGAAGACTGTTACAAGTTCTGGAGCAACGGGCATCAGCTGTGTGAGGAGCGAAGTTTAACTGATCAGCACTGTGTGCATAAATTTCACTTACTCCCCAAATCAGGTAACTAAGCTCAGTTGTGTTAGGATCCTTTTGTAGTGTACAAGTTTTAAGCCATAGGAAAACATTTTATCTGACTGGCCACTGAATTTTAAAACTGGCTTTATTTTAAAATAAATACTATTAAGTACAGTAAATCATAGACTCTAAAAATAAGTCTTGTGACTAATGTTAATGTTATGAAAAGTGAAGGAATGAGGGGTTTAGATTCTATTTCTCTGTTTATTGAAGGAATAGTTATAGCAAAGGCCGTGTTGCCTAATCCTGATTGGGAGTTAACACTCCCAGGAATTGAAAATAGTTGAGTTTCCATGGTCTGTTCAGTCCTTGCTGTCTGTGCAGAGACTGCCAGTTGTGGTGGTGGTTTATGCAATATGTATTCGTGGGCTGGGACCACCAAACTCATTTCATAGAGGACAAAAAACAGTAATCAGATGGTGGAAACAAGTGTATTAGAACTAGTAATCTACAGGTTAAAGGCTCCATACCCTATTCTCAGTCATCACTTTCCCCCCAAATATAACTTTGATTTAGAACCTCCCCCCAAACTAATTGCTACTTGGTGTGAATAAGGGTTGCAGGATTGGACTCATTAATTACTTGGGTTCTCTCCATGCCAGTTGGACATATGTTTCCTGCTAGGAAGGATGTAGGAAAGATGGTTTCCTAGGGAGGTGCAAACACTATTTTAAAGTAGAGCCATACTGTGCAAGGAATAGAACTTTCAAGGAATATATATAAATAGCCAGAAGAACCATTTGTCCTTTCAAGCAAGATCTGGTAAGTATCATAGTTAAGGCCTAGCTGCACCTTTGAACCTGTCTGAGTGCATCGCCTCGTGTTAATTCTCTTGTCTTCACCTGGTGAAAGGACAACATAATTTTCACACTCTGAGATCTGGTCATTGGGCTACAGCATCCTGTGTGCCACCCAGGATTACTCTGCAAGCCTGACTGGTAAACACAGTGACTCAAAACAGCCATTCAAAACAATGTATTGTTTTATCTTAACAGTAGAACAAGGCATATTGAGAAAAAAGGATTTCAACAAAATAAAAGGTCTATATGCATATTTGCCTTACCTAAAGACTTAGGAAGTCCTAGTTTATTCCTGAGCCCTTTGCCTCTAGGGATTGGGGTTCAGTCTACTCCCCAGCAGTCTTTGCCTCATTTTTTCCTGTCCTTCAGAGACCATCTTCTTATCCATCCAAACTTCATTGTTCGAGTTTCCTCTGCTTGGATCCCCCTATGGGGACTCCCAAGCCAGATTGTTGAAATCAGCTTGGTCAGAGGTAAAATTTAAACTAAATGATAGTTGCATTGTCTTTTAAGTAATGATAAATGGGGGACTATCTATCCTCTGCTTGAATTAACCCCTTGCAGTCATATAGCAAACCCAATATCAATCAAATGGGTGGGACATAAATTATTACATAGCAGCTCCACATCCTGCACAATAATCAATTGGCAAGAAAGGCAGCTCAGTGTGTACAAAGGGCCTTTGTAACTAGTTGTATAACAAACACAGGGAAGGGGAAGTTGCATGGTAAATTGGCAATTTTGGAAAGTAATCGGGGTGGGGAGGGAGCGTGAGGGATCATTGCAGAAGAGGGTTGAAGATGGCTAAATTATACAGGTAGCTCTCCAGATGGGGTGAAGCAAACTCCAATTAATCTTGTTACTTTTTCAGGGGAAAAACCAGAGCCAGATAGAAACCCTCCAGTGTTGTATCACAACAGCCGGGCTCGCTCCACTGGTGCCTGTAACTGTGGGAGGAAACAAGCACCCCGGGATGATCCCTTTGATATCAAAGCTGCCAATTATGACTTCTATCAGGTAATCATTAGCTTTCCATTTTTGCTTCAAAAGGAAATATTATTTATTAAGCCATAGCTATGCTTGTGCTGTACAAACAAGGCACAGCTTTTATCCTAAAGAGTCCAAAGAAAAAGTTAAGAGGTGACTTGATTGTGGTCTATAAGTGTCTATGGGGGGGGGGAAGAGAAAAAGTGATTGAATGCGGAAGCTAGCCAAATTCAGACTAGAAATAAGGTGCACATTTTTAATAGCAAAGGTAATTAACCATTGGAGTAATTTGCTTGGAGATGTGGTGGATCCTCTGTCACTTGACGTTTGTAAATCAAGACTGGATATCTTTCTAAATACATGTTTTATCGTTTTAACAGAAGTTATGGGCTTGATGCAGGAGTTACTGGGTAAGATTCTGTGGCCTGTGTTATGCGGGAGGTGATGCTAGATGATCATAACGGGTCCTTTCAAAATCGGAGCCTAGGTCTGAGACAGACAAAACAGTGCAGACACAACTAGTACTTAGTGTTCCAATAAGAGTTGGAGCTGGCATGGGAGTACTGCACTGCCTTTTTTAAAATGGTCTTTGCGTTAGTTTGTTTTAAGGAGGGATTTGATGGAAGAAAAGTGAGTCCTCTGACCCCAAGGAGAGAGAGACCTAAGTGAAAAGGGGGCATGGGAGAGAGCCTAAAACTCCCTTCTATGTAAATATTACCTTTTTCTTATCCTGCTCCTGTAAGACCCAAACAGCTTACTCCTATTGCCTTAACAGTAGTTGAGTACTCAGTACCTTGCAGGATCAGACCCAAGCCATCTGAATAGCTTGGTGAACAACCTATTCATTTTCCGTGAAAGCAGTAAAGTATGGGCTTTTCTACAATTACAGATTTATACCACTTTGACTATACTAGGATAGTTAAAGCAGTACAATTCCCTACCTTCTAGTTAGGGGTTCAGCAATAATAGTATTGGTTTTGGTTTTTTTGCCAGAAGCTGGGAATGAGTGACAGGGGTTGGATCACTTAATGATTACCTGTTCTGTTCATTCCCTCTTGGGCACCTGGCACTGGCCACTGTCGGAAGACCAGATACTGGGCTAGATGGACCTTTGGTCTGACCCAGTAGGGCCATTGTTATGTTCTTACAGTATCAAGGTGCTTATATTGGTGTAGCTTATAAGGGAAGGTGTAAGGCACCTTTATACCAATATAACTTTATCCTCACTAGGGAGTGCACTGATTTTTAACTGGTTATGTAGAAAATCTTACCCCTAACCAAAATAGTTATAGTAGTACAAAAACAGTGTGTGGACGTGTGCATAGTGTCTGTAGTTCATGCAGAAGTGCACTGGTTCCCACTTCACCAAAAGAGAGCTTCGAAATATTTGCTTGAGGCCAAGTTGCATTGATTTGTTAATACTATAGCTTATTATATTAAACTGCATTCAGTTAGTTTTGTGATTCAGAGCTATGTGAACATTGAGACTACAGATGACAAGTTAACTGTGTTCCATCTTTCACAGCTGCTGGAAGAGAAATGTTGTGGGAAACTGGATCACATCAACTTCCCAATATTTCAGCCGAGTACACCTGATCCAGCACCAGCCAAGAATGAGACCTCACCTGCCCCTCCAGAAGGAGAAGCTGAGAAACTTAAAGAAAAAGAGCCTCAAACCCAGGGAGAAAGCACCAGCCTGAGCTTAGCCCTTAGTTTGGGTCAGTCGACGGATAGCCTGGGCACCTACCCAGCTGATCCTCAAGGTGGAGGAGACAATGCAGAGACTCATGGGCAAGCATCAGAGTCTAAAAGCGAGAAGAGGCCAAGCTTGGTAGATCGGCAGGCATCCACGGTTGAGTATCTTCCTGGCATGCTCCATTCTAATTGCCCTAAGGGGCTTCTTCCCAAATTCTCTAGCTGGTCACTGGTCAAACTTGGTCCTGCTAAGGCTTATAACTTTCACACAGGCTTAGACCAACAGGGCTTCATACCAGGAACAAACTACTTAATGCCTTGGGACATTGTCATCAGGACAAGAGCTGAAGATGAGGGAGATCTGGACACTAATTCCTGGCCTGCTCCTAATAAAGCTGTTCCTGGCAAACGAAGTGCAGTTGTAATGGGAAGAGGAAGGCGGAGAGACGACATAGCTCGAGCCTTCGTTGGATTTGAATATGAAGACGCCCGTGGTCGGAGGTTCATGTGTTCAGGGCCGGAGAAAGTCATGAAGGTGATGGGAAGTGGGCCAAAAGAATCGGCTATAAAAGCCCTTAATTCTGATATGCCCTTATACATCCTCTCATCAACTCAAGGACGAGGACTTAAACCATATTATGCTCAGTTTATAAGACTCTTTGTTGTGGTGCCAGATGCTCCACTGCAGATAATACTGACACCTCAGGTAAGAAATTAAAAATAGAATCTAGCTATTTGTAAGTGACTGTAGGAACTGCAAAATGTAACTCTAAAAAGTGTATTAAGAACACTTATTGTGGGACAAAAAGACACACAAAGGAATGTAGGATCCTTCATTGTTGCAGAGGGTAAGAGTAGATAATCCAAGAATTTCCTTTCAACCTGAACCAGGATTTAATTAATGTTCTTTAGGTCAATCCAAATTGGTACTGGCCAAAAATTATTGGATTGTTGCCACCAAACCCATTTCACATAGGCCAGTTTTAGTTCAGAAATTCTCAACAGACAGACGACATATAAACCACCACCTCATTGGGAATGCTCCTTGATATGTTCAGCCAAGGACTGAATGGGGCATGCCATGTCTCTTCTCATTCTTTAGGGAGAGTCCTCACAGATCAGGTTTGAGTACAGTGGTGGTGTGGGGAAGTTTGCTGTGTAGTTGCAAATGCTGTACGTGTTCTGTAAACAAATATTTCTTGAGTCTCCAAGGCTGTTGTGACTTTAGCATTTGTCAGCCTAACTTTCTTCTTAATACACATTTTATCACAGATGACATAGTAGGGTTCCAATAGGTTGAAAAGACATTTTAAATAATATGCCACAGAAAATGCACCAGAATAATCTTTTTTTAAAAAGAACTGCTGAGCATTGGGAACATAAGAATTAAAAATTAAAATGTCTTCACAGAAAAATGGTAATTCATGGCTAAGATGGATTTTTATCTTCAATTCTTCTCTGAACTCGGGACAGAGAATCTGTAGAATGAAAAAGATGTAATTTTCATGTATTTCTAGATGCTGAGAAAAGGAGATTGATATTTGAAATTGATATGTGTGCCACTTTTTTTTAAAGTAATGAAATATGAACAAGATGTGTTTTCCAGTAGTACGCTGTCCTGGAATAATCTTACCATTTATATAGCACTTTGTAAAATACGGCAAAAAAATTTCATTTGTTGGTACCTCAAGTAAATAATACAGCATCACTGAAATGCAGCCAGCACACAGTATGTTTATATCAGTTGTGGGGAGAAACAATCTACTTCCCTAAAGTGCTCTGGGATCATTCATATACCCATGTGAAAATCTAATATGCTGAAGGAAACAATTACACCACATCAGTTCTTGACCTGGTTAAGACACCGCTCAGTCTTCTAGTGCAGTTGATACCAAACAATATTGTAAGTGCTCTTGAATCATGCTACAGTCCTGAAAAATCCAAGGTGGAAGAACAATTTGAGTCACAGTTGAAACAGTTTAATCTTGTCTGCACTACACAGATGCAACTGGATACCTAAATGTAGATTTTCTTTAAATTTTTTTTTGTAGTGTGAGACAGGGCCTTAGTGATCTGATGCCAAATCTGCTATCTTAAATTCAGCATCTTGATCACACTGGGGTTTGAGACTTTTCCTTTCTGGAAAGAACAGCATTTAAACGCCGTCTTCTAGAAATGCGCTAAAGAGGCTTCAAACCTCATTTTAGTAGAGGCTTATTAGACCAGTGTGGATTTAGTTATTTGAGAGGGTTTTATTCCAATAGTTTGATGATTTTATCTTTTAAAGCACTTAACATATTTCCAACTCTGTTGTTTTTCAGGTTCAACCAGGACCTCCACCTTGCCCTACATTTTATCCTGAGAAACAGGAAATAACCCTCCCACCTGACGGACTGTGGGTGCTGCGATTCCCTTACGCTTATGTGACAGAACGTGGACCCTGTTTTCCTCCTAAAGAAAACCAGCAGTTAATGAGTTATAAGGTTGTTCGAGGAATACTAAAAGCCATTACACAATAAGAATTATTCTGGTACATTGGTCCTGGTTTAAGGTGACATTTTTTCTCAATCCAAATTATGGATTTTGATTCCTAACTGTTGATACTTAAACAGTAATCACTGCTTGGTATAGTGAAACCACTGCATGTAAAGTGAATAGGGTCCAGATTCAGAATAAAGATCTGAGAATCAAAGTGGAGAAAGGAACATGGCAACTTTCTCTGTTTACCTATTCAGTTTTCATATGTAGAAACCATCAACTTTTAATTTATCTTTATATGTCTGAGCCTGTGTCCCTACATGTTTTGATGAGTCAGCTGTGTGTCCCTAATTACATATTTAGGAATTTACATTAAAATTACCCCTGCTTGGAATCAAGCTGTTTACTTGTCAGATGACAGTGAGAAGAGAACCTTTTTCTGTCTCTATAACCTGGCTTTTTAAATCAAAAATATGGACTCTTATTGTGTTATCAGAAACTTTGTATTTGAGTTTTTAAAATGTAATTACAGATATCTTTTGTCATTTTTGGATTTGTCCTCTCAATTCCATCAGAGCCAGGAACCCTGTTCATTCAGGTCAGAAATATTTTTAAAAAAGCAAATTAAAAATATGTCTACATTCGTGGATCATACAACCAGATCTTGTTTTTGAAAATTATCTATCCAGTGCCATAGCTGTGGCTATAAGAAATCGGCTCCTACAACTAAGTCAAGGTTAGGTGTGCTTTAAAAAAACAAACAAAAAAAAGACAAAATACTGACAACTGAAACCCATTCTAAAACAAGTTTAAAAATTAAAAAACAAACAAAAAAGCCCTAGTAACATATATCAAAGGGTTAGAATTTCTCCCAGTTTGCACTACTAGGGCAGTTAAAGCACAGTATGGGAATTGTGATACATGAGTTCTTTTCCCTTCTAGTTTGTCATGTTAAGTAAATTACTCAAATGTCTGCCTCATTTTCTAAACTATAAGATGCGAATAATGCCTCCCTCGCTCTTTGAGGGCTGCTGTGTGACTTAATGCATGAAAATTTAGAAAGTGCTTTGAGATCCTGGAGCAGAAAACTTAAGGAGTCAGATTACTAAATTGTTCGTGCTTCTTCATATGGTGATTGAATAGAGAAACATCAGTGAGAGGAGAAGAATTTGCATAAACAAACTGAAATGTTTAGACTGTTACTGGAAGAAGAGGAAAATTCAGCTGGAACTCAAAACAGCTGGAAACAATTGATGGTGTTTGTAAAATGCCTGTACAAATATCATATGTGAAAGGCGCTTGTGGAGTATAACACTTAGGTACAAGAATACAGTTGTAGAGAGATTAGAGCAGCTGGCCCACTAGAAGGCTCTTCTGCCTCAAATAACTCTGAAATGAATGGCTTGGTTTTCAGAGTGTCAATCTCATATTCAGATTGTGTATATGCTGTCATTGATCATAAATTACTGAATGTTAAAGAAAGGTAATCTGTTTCATTTGAGGAAAAAAGTGGAGTGGAAATATCTTATCAAGGATAAAATGGTGCAGATTATGTTGTCTCTGTGGAATAACTGTTTACTGAGATTTTGACATAATTGATAAATTCATAAATGATCAGTATGGGAAGACTGGGGTTTAATGCAGTTTTATGCACATGAAATGGCCAAATGCAGCTTGCTTCCAAGTCAAGCAAAAGAAGAATAGATTTTTCCTTAATACTAAACTCTTAATTTCCTATCCCGTCTCCATTAATTTTAAATGTCTAATTGTCTGAAGTCTATCAGACTTTTGGATCTTTATCCCAGTTTTGGCCTCAGTAGGTGGGAAAGTTTGCCTCTAACCTCTTTTAGGTGGTGTGAGAACTGGTGCACTTAAACTCCAGGCTGAATTGAAGATTATGATAATGTAATAGGCACTGTAGGTCTCCCTCTATAAAACAAGCAAAACATTACACAAATTCCTGGGTTTATGGTGTTTATTGATCACACCTGAACTATCAGTCACTTTAAAAAGGAAAGTTTGACAGATTATTTTTGTTGATCCTAGAAACCATTCTTGCAATAATCTTTTAAGTATGATTTTGTTTTAGATGGGGTTTTATAGTGCTGGTTACTAAACATCCCTAGCACTTTCCAGAAGAATAAGGGTTTTCAGGCACACTCAGTCAATTTACTTCAGTCACTTGTTTTACACCAGTTGAATCACAAGCAATTGGCTGTTTCCAGGCTAGCCACCCTCTGTTGAATTACCTGGTGTCCATATTAGGGCTGCATTAAAGCCAGTGATGTGCAGGTGACTGGTATATTTATTCAAAATATTCTCAGTCATCTACATTTCTGTGTAGGTGCTACCCCTTCCATCCCAAGTAGGTGGAAAGGGTAGCACCTGTGGCTGCTTGTGACAGTGGGGTGGGGGTAGGGGTGCAGAATGTAGAGATGCCCCTAGGCAGAGGTTAAAGGGCTGTGGGGTGAAAAGTTATAAAACTTGACACAAATGCTTGTATGCTGGGTGGGGGAAAGAGTTGATTCAAAGATATGCTCTTGCCTAAACCACTGGAGAAAGCAGGAGGGGGTTTGAGGTTCCCCTCAGATGCTGAGGGAGGAAGCCTAGAGGTGCACCCCCTGCTGAGGTGAAATGGGGGCAAGCCCTTCCCCTATGGGGGATGGGAAGGGGAATTCCTTCCATGGCATAAGGTTCCCTGATGCTGGGTGGCAGGGTTTAATCTCGTTATGGGAAAGAAAGAAGTCTAACAACTCTGATGAAGGGAGGAAGTAAAGGAGAAATTAATTTGTCCTTGGGGAAGAGCCCTCCCAGAGAAGACAGAGGTTGGGGAGTTAATCCCATGTGTGTGATAGAGGGATACAATCTGTGGGAAGGTGTTTAATCCACCTCCTGGGATTGGGGGGGGTCCACGCAGGTGTGTGGTTAATTTCCCTCCTCTGTGAGTATGGCAGGGAATGATCTCAGGGAAGGTGAGACCCTGCCGGGGAACCCTTCCTGGGTGTATATGGCAGGGGGAGGGGTTAATCCCCCCTCGGAGTGGGGGGGGGGACTGAGGCCCCTGGGGGCTAGAAGGGGGGAGAATGAGCCCTCAGGTGTTAGAACTGAGTCAGTTTCCCTCAAGGGAGGGCCGAGCCCCCTCCTCGCGCGTGCGGCTGCGCGCCTGCGCTCTCCGTTCCCTCGCTCGGGTTGACCGGCGGGAGAGGCTGCGGCTGCGCGGGGTGGGGCGGGCTCGTGCGCGGCTGCCGGAGGCTGACCGGCTCGGGGGGAGCGGGCAGGATGGCCGGCGTCGCCCTGTGTCTGGTGTCTACGCTGGGCGGTTACCTCCTCACCTCGGTGCTGCTGCTCAAGTGCCCGGGACTGCTGCACCGGCCCAAGCGGCAGCGCTTCCGCTGCCGGCACATCTCCCACCGCGGCGGTGAGACCGGGCACCGGGGCCCGCGCGGCTCCTGCGGGAGCGGGGTCGTTTCCCGCCCTAACCCTGAGGGGTGCGGGGTCACCTCTCATCTCAAGGCTTGGGGGAGGGAGCACCCCTTTCCCCGGCTTTCCCCCATTCCTCCCCGGCACGGTGGTGGGGGATTCACCTCAAACCCCTCTCGCCAGGGCCCGGTCCTTGTTCTTGCGGGAGTCGGGGTCAGCAGCCCCCAGCCGCGCTGCGCCGCACAGGGCTGGTCATTCCCGACGCGGCCGCGGTATGTGTGTGACGCTGATCTGCCTGTTACCTGGGCGGCTTGGCTCTGCTAGGCTGGTAATAGCCGACACTGGGTGTTCTGGCTGCCTGCAACGCAGCGATTTCCGTTCGCACTGAGTGTGTCTCCCCCCCCCATCTTCTCCTCGGCACCCCATTTTCATCCCCCCCACCACCACCGCCGAATTGTCCTTGGTTTCAGGGCTGAACAAATTCTCCAGCTCCAAGCAAATCTCACATGGAGACCCCTGGCTTTCCGTGGAATCCACATTTTGGTGGTTTCTACCCCATATTCAAAGCGGGCCCAGATTCACTATCATTTTTTTTTCTCACACACACAAACAAAAGTGTGCTCTAGTGGTGAGAGCAGGGTATTGGGAGTCAGACTTCTGCGTCCTATTAAAATAATGAAAACATTTTCTAAAACCTAACTTTTACAAAATCTACGTTTCTGATTAGTGATTGACCTAAGTAATTTTGCACATAGTGTGTTTTCTAGGGTATGTTAGTTAGCATATAACCAGCCTATTGATTTACCTTCTCCATAGTTGCACCAATCAGCAGCTTTAAAAGTTAATTCTTATTCAATAGGATGGTTATCTGTTAGGCACTTCTATGCAAACAACCTTTAACTGAATGAAGGACAGTGTATATGCTGTATACTACAACTAGGGCAGTAATACTAACCTCAGGATACTGAAACAGCTAGTTCACCATGTAAGACTGATACTGTGAGAAGTGTGTTGGATGTATATATAACATAGTAGAAAAGAAAAGGAGTACTTGTGGCACCTTAGAGACTAACATTTATTGGAGCATAAGCTTTTGTGAGCTACAGCTCACTTGATCGGATGCATACAGTGGAATGCATTCAGTTTATGCGCAAATAAATTTGTTAGTCTTTAAGGTGCCACAAGTACTCCTTTTCACAGATGCAGACTAACACGGCTGCTACTCTGAAACCTATATAACATAGTGTTTGCTAAATAAAACTTCTTTAATCTACTGCTTTGGATATATTGTCAGGACCTTGCTGTGTTACCACTATGAAATTCAGAAATCAAGATATCTCTTAACCTCTTTGAGTTTCTCTTTGTACTGAGATGGCGGATCAAACTCTAACCCTTCTATCTCAGTTTACAGCACCTGCATAGAAGTCCTCATCCATTATTTGTAGATAATCTTCCATTGGTCTAAATTTTGAAATGGTAAATCTGAAAGATCAGTAACCTGAGCCCTGATATTCGATGCTAGAATCCATGCAGGCTGTGCAGATTGAGTTGCAGCCTGTTTTGAAAGCATTGCGTACCAGTCACACTCATTGCAAATAGGCTTCCACTTTGTATGTTTTTAATTGATAATGAACTATATTTTCTTGTGGTCATTGGGGGTTTGTACCGAGACTGTTATATGTACGAAGTTGAGGGAGGAGAGCCTTCTTATTTCATATGTGTTTTTGTAGAGTTCTGTCATCTTATAACTCATCTGCTGCTCTGTCCATGACTCTCATCTGCCCCACATTGATGTTCTCTGAAGTAGAATGTGAAATGAAACTCTCTAGATGTGGCCACTTTGGCTCAGTGCCAAGTATGCCAGGGAAGGAGGTCTGCAATTGTTTGTACCTTTGGCTATATATCTGACATACCAAGTAAGAAATAAATCACTGTGGAGAGGTACCTAAACATATAATATGTCAGAACACACGTTGTAAACCCAGCCTTTGCGTTTCGAAGGAAGGAAGATGATTCATTGCAGTAGTTCATTTTCTTATTTCAGTTCCTCTGTCACAAGTTAGTTCATGGAAATTGTGTTGCAGAACTAGGGCTCCTTTTTCAAAACATTACAACAGACATTTCCAGGGAATCTGACAGGGTGGATTTGATTTAAATCACTAGTCAGGAAGACTCGATTTAGTCATGGATTTCTACATAAAAATGCATTCTTTTTGGTTGCTATAACCTTTATACATATTCTTCACAATCAGAGATAGATGTAGGTTTCATTTTTAGAAGGTACACACTATACATTTTTAAGTGATTTATTTTGAAAACTTTTCAGATTAGTTTTACAGCTATATGAGAAAATGAATATTGTTTGGTTATTTCATTTACCAAAGTCATTGAGAGGTGAACTATCTCCAGTTCAACAGGTTAATCATTAATATTTGGAGGATTTTCTTGCCATGCTGCATTAGGAGGAGAACATCACCAGACAGATATTTAAATTGTTTTATTTAACTAAAACAACGTTATGTATTCCGCATTTTTTTTCTTCAACAGCAAACATATAATATTTTAACAAAATAAGCATATGAATTTTTGATTTTAAACATTCAAGTTTTTTAAAATCAGGTTTGTTTTTGTTAATTGTTTTTAACTAAAATAGTTACATGAAATATTTAAAAAAAAACACCACAAAAATTTAATAGACTATGGCAGCCAAGTCAACATAAGAAATTTAAAATATTGGCTTCTGCAGCTAACTCAGTGGTCTTCACCTTCATTTTCCTGTTTGTTCATAATCTGGAAAAGAAGAACAAGCTTACTTGCTTTTTCAGGTCCCAAACAATTTCTCAATTTCGAATGAATTAGTCCAAAGGAAGAAAATATTCTTTCTACACTGACAGAAGCAGCTGCTGTTATTAAAAGTAAGATTATCACTTAAACAGTCTTTGAATCCAAGTACTTAAGTGACTTCCAGCAGTTCACTGGTGTGACTTTCTTTAAAATATCATCAGCAAACGTATGTTTCTCGAATGGCTCTTATTCCCAAACTGCATCTCTTTTACGGCCTGCTGCCATTATAGGCTTTCCCTTCTAGTGAGAGAATGGTATGGTAGATCTCAAATCAATGAAGGCTACACTCAGAAAGACCTCAAGACTTCTGGAATATGCTGCTCAAACAGTTTCACTTTTGTTTCTACTGCCTGTCCCTCCCTTCTCACATTTATCTCCAGACTTTTTCTCCTTGTCCAGATTTATTCCACCCCCAAAAATCTTCTATTCTAGGGGTGGCCAACCCATGACTCCGGAGCCACATGCGGCTCTTCAGAGGTTAATATGCTGCTCTTGGCATAGGCGCTGACTCTGGGGCTGGAGCTACAAGTTTCCAATGTGCTGTGGGGTGCTCACTGCTCAACCCCCAGCTCTGCCCCCACTCCACCCTTTCCCCCAAGGCCCCTGCTCCTTCCCCCCGAGCCTACCATGCCATCAATCCTCCCACCCCCAGAGCCTCCTGCGCACACGAAACAGTTGATTGCAGCAGGCAGGCGGGAGGGGGGAGACACTGATTGGTGGGATTGCTGCCAGGCAGGAGGTGCTGGGGGCTGGACGGGGGTGCAAGCTGATGGGAGGCTGCTGATGTATTACTGTGGCTCTTTGGCAATGTACATTAGTAAATTCTGGCTCCTTCTCAGTCTCAGGTTGGCCACCCTGTTTCATTCATTGAACTTTTTGAAACCTTGCACTTTTAGAGAGAGGTAAGGGATTGACTTTGTGTACACAAATTTGCAGAGGGATGATAGGGTTGGGGTCTGTTATTTCTCACCTCTATATATTATTTATTTTAAAGCATTTTTGCTGTTAACGAGCGTGTTATCTCTGGAGACATGAATCCACAGTCTGAGAACTGCAAAACTAAGTATCTCTAATGATATATTCTAGACTGAGCATTGAGTCCCATTGGGTAGATAGAAAGCTTATGCTCAAATAAATTGGTTAGTCTCTAAGGTGCCACAAGTACTCCTTTTCTTTTTGCGAATACAGACTAACACGGCTGCTACTCTGAAACCTAAATAATCTATACAGAAACCACTATAACCCCATAAGATTGGGTCCCTAATCCATGAACTATTGGAACTCATTTACAAAACTTTTCATAAACATTATATGAATATATTGTCTCATACTATAGAATTAGAATTTATAATCCCTATTCCATGATAAGATGTCTTTGAGCTATAATGTATCTTAATTAAAACTATCTTTAGATAGGTTTTTTCCTCAAAAAGCATTTTATCCAAAAAATCTGATTTAAATAAAAAAAATAGTTTAAAAAAAAATCATTGATTTTTATCCACCCTGGAATCTGAAAGATGACATGGTAATTCTATAGAAAGGACTTAATTAGTCCTCTGGTACTCTCCCAGATTTTCTCCCTACAAATTCAAAAAGCTTTGTCTCAACCATTAACTGTAGCCTTTTATATTTCTGAGATTGGGCACTTAGCACAAGAGAAAATTGTTGATCTGATGAGGAACATAAAAATACAGCAGGTAAGTTTTAAACATTTTCCCTGGTGTTAGCTGTGTAATTTATCATTAGTCCTAAATTTCTTAGGTAGTATTGAAAAACAAAATGGTTAAGTGAGTACTTGAACAATTACCCATATTAGTTAATGAGTGAGATGAATCCTTTAGTTGAAAGACTGCGGGACAAATATTTTGTAAGAGTAAAATTTCTTTTGACTCTGGTAAAGGTAACTTTTTAAAAAAAAAACAAAAAACAGTGATTTTTGTCAGGGTGATTAGTGGCTGGAGTCAGTGATTAAACTTATTTTTTTTCTGAGAACTACTGCTACAGAGCACTTGGTAACTATGTGTGTCCTAGATGTCACACAGGACTTTCTTCTCATTAAACTGTACATGCTTGCACTGGGTAATATAACCTGTCAGCGTGGTCTTAAATTTCATTCTTACATTCATGAGATGCACACATTTTTTAAAAAGAAAAGGAGGACTTGTGGCACCTTAGAGACTAACCAATTTATTAGAGCATAAGCTTTCGTGAGCTACAGCTCACTTCCTCAGATGCATATCGTGGAAACTGCAGCAGGCTTTATATATACACAGAGAATATGAAACAATACCTATTCCCACCCCACTGTCCTGCTGGTAATAGCTTATCTAAAGTGATTTCCAGCACAAATCCAGGTGCTGGAAATCACTTTAGATAAGCTATTACCAGCAGGACAGTGGGGTGGGAATAGGTATTGTTTCATATTCTCTGTGTATATATAAAGCCTGCTGCAGTTTCCACGATATGCATCTGAGGAAGTGAGCTGTAGCTCACGAAAGCTTATGCTCTAATAAATTGGTTAGTCTCTAAGGTGCCACAAGTCCTCCTTTTCTTTTTGCGAATACAGACTAACACGGCTGTTACTCTGAAACCTGACACATTTTTTAATCTTCCTTCTGCTGTCTAAGTTCTTGCACCATGTCCTTTACTTTGGCCTTTGAGTACCTTTTTCTTGCTTGCTTACCATATTATAAGGCTTGGAGTATAAATGTATCTTAAAAAGAAATTAAAACAAAATAGATAATACCAGGAGGATCTAGGCAATAGTTTGAATTTTCTATCCATCATGACTTTTCTGTGTAGCCTGCTTCCATGCTTGAAACTTTAGGAGAAATCATCTCCTGAGCTGACATCTGACTCCTGTTTCTGCTGTGGAAAATTCCTGATCACTTCATATATTCATAGATACTAAGGTCAGAAGGGACCATTATGATCTTCTAGTCTAACCTCCTGCACAATGCAGACCACAGAATTTCACACACCCATTCCTGCGAAAAACCTCTCACCTTCAGATATGTTGCCAGAGTGCAACTCCCGTTTTTCTTGCTGATTTTGTTCGTTGCTAATGGGTTTGTTTAATCCCATTTAGACTGTTGTATTATTCTCTTTTCTCACTGCATAACCAGCTGAAGTCAGCTGGTAAAAACCCCTATTCTAGGAATCTGGCTAGCAGCAGGCCAGGCAATAAAACTCCAGTTCTAGCTCAGCTACCTCCTTTGGCTGTCGGGTTCTGTGTTCACTCCACTGCCTTTGGAATCTTCAACCAACTTTCTGTTCTGGCTGCTCTTTAAACTATTCTTTCTGCTCCCCCAAAACACCCACAAGCATGACTGTCTTGCCGATCTATTTGTCTCACTGCTACCTGTGCCATGTGGCTGGCCACACCCATCATTTAAAGCCTGATTTGTGGACTTCCATGCTGCTACTGGAGATTAACTTGATATTTGCTTTTGTTTTTTCTTCACATTTTGGACTTATGGACTGTGTTACTACAATGAAGTCAAAGTTTAAGATAGTTTAAGCTTCTTGTCCTCATTACTAAGGCGTTATGTGGCTTTGCCTTATCTAAGGAATTGAGTTAAGCTACATTGATATAAGCCATGTTTGAATTAAATTAAATGTGTTCGCACACAGTCTTGCTGTAGTATAACTAAATCAGTTTAAAATCGTACATTTAAATTAAACTGGTGCAACTTTGAATGTAGGCAAGACTTTAGATTCTAAACCCCCTTTTATTACTTCTCTTCTGAGTCTGAAGTTCATTTAAGTCTCTTGAATTAGCTCTGTGTACATTTTCTGAACAACTCTGCTATAAAAGGTTTAGAAAACCTAACCTGTGAGGAATGGTTAAAAACCTGGGCATGTTATGCTCTGGACAAAAGAAGACTGTTGGGGAACCTGACAACAGTCTTCAAATATGTTAAAGGCTATTTTAAAGAGGACTATGATAAATTGTTCTCCCTGTCCACTGAAGGTAGGAAAAGGCATAATTGGCTTTGTCTTTAGCAAGGGAGATTTAGATAAGGTATTAGGAGAAACTTTCCAGCTGTGAGGTTAGTTAAGCTCTGGAATAGGCTTCCAAGAGAGGTGGAATTCCCATCCCTGGAGATTTTTCAGAACAGACAGATAGAGAGACAGCTAAGAAATGAAATAAAAAAAATAAGCAGTTTGTATCATGCCATCAGTCTCTCATGTTCTATCAGTCTAACCATAGTACACTTTTCAGAGTAGCAGCCGTGTTAGTCTGTATTCGCAAAAAGAAAAGGAGTACTTGTGGCACCTTAGAGACTAACCAATTTATTTGAGCATAAGCTTTCATGGCTCACTTCATCGGATGCATTCAGTGGAAAATACAGTGGGGAGATTTATATACATAGAGAACATGAAACAATGGGTGTTATCATACACACTGTAACCAGAGTGATCACTTAAGGTGAGCTATTACCAGCAGGGGGGACACCTTTTTAGTGATAATCAAGGTGGGCCATTTCCAGCAGCTGACAAGAACGTCTGAGGAACAGTGCGGGGTGGGGGGATAAACATGGGGAAATAGTTTTACTTTGTGTAATGACCCATCCACTCCCAGTCTCTAGTCAAGCCTAAGTTAATTGTATCAAGTTTGCAAATTAATTCCAATTCAGCAGTCTCTTGTTGGAGTCTGTTTTTGAAGTTTTTTTGTTGAAGTATTGCCACTATTAGTTCTGTAATCGAGTGACCAAAGAGATTGAAGTGTTCTCCAACTGGTTTTTGAATGTTATAATGCTTGATGTCTGATTTGTGTCCCTGTATTCTTTTACGTAGAGACCGTCCAGTTTGACCAATGTACATGGCAGAGGGGCATTGCTGGCACCTGATGGCATATATCACATTGGTAGATGTGCAGGTGAACGAGCCTCTGATATTGTGGCTGATGTCATTAGGCCCTCTGATGGTGTCCCCTGAATAGATATGTGGACACAGTTGGCAATGGGCTTTGTTGCAAGGATAGGTTCCTGGGTAAGTGGTTCTGTTGTGTGGTATGTGGTTGCTGGTGAGTATTTGTTTCAGGTTGGGGGGCTGTCTGTAAGCAAGGACTGGCCTGTCTCCCAAGATCTGAGAGAGTGATGGGTCGTCCTTCAGGATAGGTTGTAGATCCTTGATGATGCATTGGAGAGGTTTTAGTTGGGGGCTGAAGGTGACGGCTAGTGGCGTTCTGTTATTTTCTTTGTTGGGCCTGTCCTGTAGTAGGTAACTTCTGGGTACTCTTCTGGCTCTGTCAGTCTGTTTCTTCACTCCAGCAGGTGGGTATTGTAGTTGTAAGAATGCTTGATAGAGATCTTGTAGGTGTTTGTCTCTGTCTGAGGGGTTGGAGCAAATGTGGTTGTATCGTAGAACTTGGCTGTAGACAATGGATCATGTGGTGTGGTCTGGATGAAAGCTGGAGGCATGTAGGTAAGTATAGCGGTTAGTAGGTTTCCAGTATAGGGTGGTATTTATGTGGCCATCGCTTATTAGCACCGTAGTGTCCAGGAAGTGGATCTCTTGTGTGGACTGGTCCAGGCTGAGGTTGATGGTGGGATGGAAATTGTTAAAATCATGGTGGAATTCCTCAAGGGCTTCTTTTCCATGGGTCCAGATGATGAAGATGTCATCAATGTAGCGCAAGTAGAGTAGGGGCATTAGGGGACGAGAGCTGAGGAAACGTTGTTCTAAGTCAGCCATAAAAATGTTGGTGTACTGTGGGGCCATGCGGGTACCCGTAGCAGTGCCGCTGATTTGAAGGTATACATTGTCCCCAAATGTGAAATAGTTATGGGTGAGGACAAAGTCACGAAGTTCAGCCACCAGGTTTGCCGTGACATTATTGGGGATACTGTTCCTGACGGCTTGTAGTCCATCTTTGTGTGGAATGTTGGTGTAGAGGGCTTCTACATCCATAGTGGCCAGGATAAAGTTGCCATTCGACCTGTCAGTCTGAGAGTCCCACAGCCAGTGACCTCTGCAGTTAAATTCTATGAACTAGTGGAAATGAGTGAGGCCTTGTCTAAACACAGAAGCTGCACCAGTTAACTTAAAATGGTATCATGCAGTTTTTGTATCTGGAGTCTTACATCAGTTTAAAAGTATTTCAGTTTAACTTGCACCTGTAAATTTACCAAGCTAAACAGATGTAAGCAGAGTCAGGATGAGCTCCACCCTGACATCTGGTGGTGAAGTGTGGCAAGTTGTGGAAAAGAACTTCAGGGGCTGATCTCATTTTGCATAGGCACACCCACCCCACCTAGAATGAGGCCATAGCTGCCCAAATGGTCACTTTGGCTGCTGTGGGATCCCCAGTGTCTCTGTTATTGGGGCAGGAAGAATAAATTGTTATTACCCTGATTATGGGAATCAAGGACAGTGGAACTGTACTTGGCCTTTTGTTATGATGGAGGGAGTCGCCATCAACTAAGTAGCACTCGCTAGGCAAGGGACATGGGTTCCAAAACTCTGTGAATTGAGAGAGGCTGGGGACAGGTATTCATACTTGGTGGCATGGGCCCCCTGCAATGCATCCAGTGAAGTGAGCTGTAGCTCACGAAAGCTTATGCTCAAATAAATTTGTTAGTCTCTAAGGTGCCACAAGTACTCCTTTTCTTCTTCCAGATACTGTAGCTCTTGTATGTTTCCAGTTTTTTATTTTATTTTATGGACTATGATCCTTGTTTAAAAACAAGTGTATCTACATGCTAGGCTAATTTCAAAGGCTTGTTCAGGATTAGGGAAGGGTCATCTTAATCTTGCAAATCTCTTTTTAGATTACTCCTGGCTCAGAGTAAAATAGGTTTGTATATCTGCCCTCTTCCCAGCTGAAACTAATGTCCTTTTCACTACCCCCATGCCAGGCCCCTCTATCTTGGCAAAAATCCTTTTGGATGCTAATTAGGCTTCTGTTTATTTTACTCAAATTGATTCAGGGAGTATCCTAAATGTAAAGGTACAGGCTTCTGTTTTCTAATAATTCCAACTTTGTATCAAATATGAATTTTTGGCAGGTAGAATTAAATTTGTCATAATTCTACAGTAACCTTACTCTGGTCATTCTGGGCATTTTGTGGCTGTTTCCTGTCTATTTAGGTCATAAACTGCATGGGGCAAGAATGTAATCTTCCTGTGTTTTGTACAGTCCTAAACATGCTGCACTTAACAAATAGCCTCATGAAAGTGGCCAGGCCCTCTTTAAAATTTATAATATTTTAATCTCATCTACAGTATTGCAGAAAATGGAACGTGTCACACAGATAATATAAGACATAGACCATAAGTAGTTAAAAAATTATCATGTCCTGAGTAGACAAGGAGTTTTCTAACTTTTTCACAGCGTGGACCACTTCTTTAGAGAGTGTCACATGGACTATCTTCTGTCCCGTTTACAATAACATAATATCACAGTGTGGCAACTACAGCAACTAGTTAAATGAGAAAGTAATAAGATTTTTTTTTCTGTTTTTAATTTACCTTCTTTTAGTGCGATGATGTATTCTGAAACAAGTAGAATCCAAGACTATGTAACCAAATAGGCCTGTGGACCAACAAATGCTTTGCTGACTGCAGTTTGCGAACCTCTGATGTGGAGTCATTGCCGAAATTTGTTCACAAAAATAAATAAGGCTTGACTTCTCATTCTGAAGCCATCTTCAGTTTTATTGTGTCTTCCCCATGCAATATCAACATGGAACACATTTAGAGCAAAATTTTTAGTGTCTCTAGTGGAAGCTATAGTAGTGAAGAGGAGTATTTTGAACACTGGCTGGGCGGTATTGTTAGGGAGAGTAGGCTTCAAGAGCATGGTCAGTACACTCTTTCTTTCACAGGTTTCAGAGTAACAGCCGTGTTAGTCTGTATTCGCAAAAAGAAAAGGAGGACTTGTGGCACCTTAGAGACTAATAAATTGGTTAGTCTCTAAGGTGCCACAAGTCCTCCTTTTCTTTCTTTCACAGTGTTCATTCTCCCCCGTCCCTGAAGTAGATCTCTTGTGTGTTCTACTGCTATATCATGGAACCCATTCTCATGACCGAAGATACTCGAGACAAAGTTCTCCAGTAGTGGGGTGTTACTGTTGGCCTGCCATCTCTTGAGATGATGTTAGTTCAGCTCAGTTTCTAAAGAATTCAGTTTGCACCATCTCTGTCTGGAAGCTGAAATTATCTTCTCCACAGCACATACTGCCCTCATTTGAAAGGGCCTTAGGCTAATCTTAAATCCCGCAGCTGGCTTTGTGTTCGCATGTTCAATAAGTTTCGCAATGTTTTAGTTAATCTGCAGAATTTGTCAAGAAGTCATACAGGATTCATTATTCTTAGTACTAGCAGTGGGAGTCAACCCAAGTCTCTTGACTGATATCAATCAAAGTTCTCTTGTCTGAAGCAGACTTGTTTTGTGGCAAGTGTCTTATTATAGATAATTGTTAAGTGTCTGGTTCATTTCACCTGTGCTATTGACCTAGCACTTTAATGCAAATTGAAAAATAGTCTGAAGTATGTAGTATTCTAAATGTCTTGTTGGTGATTTGCAGATGATATATAATGAGGATAAAATGCATTTTAGGGAGTTCTACAAAACAGCCGTCAGTTGCTTTTTTTGATATAGAGGTTCAGGGCAGGGCACTATGTCTTGGGAGTAGTAGTCTTTGTGGACCACAGATCTGTATTCTGTACATTGAGTAGTCTGCTCTACTTTATGCCAGTTATGTGGGGACCTCTGGCAAGTTCCCCATATGGCCCTTTGGGGAAAGTCTGAGTCTCTAATTTATATAATACTCAAGAATAACTTCAGTGCTTTCTGTGTTCAAAGTGCTATACTAACGCTAAAACTTAAAACACTTCTATGAGATTAAGTATTAGCCCCATTTTACAGAATGGAAAGCTGAGGCTCAAAGAGGTGACGTGACTTGTTTAAAATGATACAGTCAGTCAGTGTCAGGATTCCTGGCTCATTCCTCCAGACCACATTCCCTCATAAACTGACACTTTTTACCCACTGAATTGTTTACGTTCAGTGGTATATTTTCCCTCAGGGTATCATAAAAAGATGTCTTTTATGAAATTTGTTCTTGATGTTTTCACAGGTGCTGGAGAGAACCTGGAAAACACAATGACAGCTTTTCGCCAGTAAGTACAAAAGGAACAAATACCTAAAATAGTCTTATTTAATAATTTTGTCTGTATGCGACTCATTAAAGAATTGTATTTGGCACATAGCAACTGTTTAAGATACAGTATTCCATTTCTATAATAATACTTTACGTTTCTATAACTAACATCTGTCATCCAGGTGCTTTACACATAGTAAGTATCATCCTCATTTACAGATGGGGAAACTGAGGCACAGATGTTGCGACTTCCCCATGATCATATGTTAAGACAGTGGCAGTTGGGAACAGAACCCAGGCAAGCTGATTACTATCTCCCTGCTCGAACTATGAAAACATACAGCATGTTTCTTTAATACTGCCTTTGAAAAGCTACATATTTAGATGCATGAGACTTGTGTTATAAAGATGGCAGTTAGTACTGACATCAGTGTATTTGAAAATCAGAGTAGCCTGGTGTCAGTTCTTTGCACTGCATTTGGGCCACTATATGGAGATTCATTTTGTTCTTTCAATAAATTACAAAGCTTTTTGCATAGTTCATGTGTTGCACAGATGTCTCTTGAAGAGATTTACCACAGAGGACAAAGAGGGGAGACCAAAGTGGGCTAGGGGATTCTACTCATGGCATTGTCTGGTGACTTCTGTATTTAAATGAATAGTGTATGGGAGAAAAAGGAAATGTTAAACCTGGTGTTTTTTTCCCTTGGCTTCAAAAATTAAACACAGCAAGTTAGTAAAGTTCTGCATGCATGTCTCTGTGAAAAGCATTCCTGGAACTGAGTGTCTCTCTCTTTTTGGATTAGATCTCTTATTTTAAGACTTCCATTTATTTTCAAATCTCTTCTTAAAACTCTTCTCTCTCTTCCTCTCGTAACTACAGTATCTTTACACCGTTGCTTTCTGTAATTTTTATCATTTGCTGTTACTAGTGGGATATAATTCAAAAGACTCTAGTGTATTTCAAATAACAGTGCACATTCATATGCTAATTAAGACCCCGGACTGGGATTCAGGAGACTTGGGTTCTTTGTTCAATTCCTTGGTGTGGAAGCCTGAGGCAAGTCACTCCTTTTGCTGTACCTCTGTTTCCTCATTGTAAAAGGGGATAATAATCCCTTCTTCACACGATTGTTGAGGCTTAAATTGTTAATGTGTGCAGACTGCTTTAAGATAATTGATGGAAGGTTCATTAGAAGTGCATATTATGGTTTTTTGCATACCTGCTGTGTACCTGGCTTGTATGAAAGTCTCTTACCTGTGGGTTTTTCAACTGAGTTGATATTGGGAAGTCTTTTCTAAAGCCTCTCAAACTACAGCCTTCGAAAATGGTGAATTACAACAAAGTTCTCAGCAGTATTCCAGAAAAAAACAAATCCAACATTCCTCACAGTCACCTAAGAGTAGAGAGGCAGAAATGTCTTCTTTTTTTTAAACTTTATTTGTATTTAACAGCTTCATCACAGTTAGTACATTTTCTTCCAGAGTATGCAGCAGTGCCAGTGTTCCTAACCAAACAGCACTATTGAAAAGCGCCACAGGGCTTCTAATCTCCTTAGCATAGCGGGTGTTTTTTGTTGTTGTTTTTTTAAACTGCCTCTCTTTTTTTTTTTTTCTTCAACTCAGCTAACACACACTCCTCAAAGCAAGCTGTTACCAATTCTCAGCTTTCTCTTAAAACCTATGTAGTAGGTTGTCTTAAATCTGTCATTTTGACTATTTGTTTTAACTTTATCTAAAGTTTTCTTCACTTAAATACAACTAGCTGGGGCAAAATTTTGCATGTTTCCTCATCTGCATTTAAGTGTATTTATATATCAGTAATGTGTGTTGCATAATTCTTACCTGGTTAACTTGATTTTACCATTTTAAGTTCCTACAATGCTCAGAGGTGTACAGGGTCGTGGTTCCTGCCCTAAGGAATACAGTAAGAGTAAAATAGTACTTTGAGGTATTGTTTGAATTCATTACTATCAATCCCTGTCAGATTCACAGTTAATATCAGTTAGATTGTTGGCTCTTCAGACCAAGGACCACATTTTTCTTATTTGTAATTCAAAGCACCCAACATATTTGTGGATGCTGTAAAATATAATATAAGCGCACACACTGATTTTAGGTTTAAAATTATTTCTAAACACAGCGTGATTTTAAAAAAAAATCTTTCAAATTATGTTGGGACGTTGCATGCAAGGTGCTACAAGAATCACAATAGAAATCTTAATTGCATCTAGAATACAAAATTAACCTTAGCATCATGACCTTTGGCAGGAGTCAGATAAAGAAGCTATCAAGAGATTGCCACATCTTTTCACTGGGTTTTAGTTTCTTCTTCTAAAACTATATTGTTGATGTGAGAGAGTTCATTAGCGAGTTCGCTGGGCTTCAGGAAATAAAAGAGAGCTTTGTCAGTCTGGTGTTTATAAACTATGGGCATTGCCAAATGGGAATGCATCTTTAAGCCTTCTGTTCTGATATCTCTCACTACTTGGAACAAGTGGGGGCTTTACGAAAACAAACAGCTGTATTTTTGTGAGTTTATCCCTAAACCTAAAAAGTCTTGCTTGGTCGGGGTTTTATTGTTAGGTTGTGAATGAGTCTGTTTGACATCTCAAGTACTGAAGTGGATGTCCAGCAATACCAGAATACTTTGTATTTTTGAGTCAGGGAATGTCTTGTCTTTTTTAGGGCAATGTGAGTTTGAGAAGTTCTGATTGTGCTGTAGAGCAGACTGCCATTTTCAGCTGAAACCACTAAGTAGTAGGAAGAGCCACAAGTACTCCTGTTCTTTTTGCGGATTCAGGCTGACACGGCTGCTACTCTGAAACCCTTCTAGCTATAGCTACTAGTTAGAGGCTGGCAAACACGTAGGATCATTGACAATAGGAGCCGTTGTTTTCCTGCTTCCATTCAACAATAGCTCTGTGTTTTTAAGCAATTGTATCATTTGATAAAAAGTTTGGGTATTTAATGGTAGTATATGATACTGGACTGTCACTCATGAACTTGGCCACTGTCCTGTAGTATAGCTAGAAATGCTGTTTTTTCCAGAGACCCAGTCAACTGAAACCAGGCTGAATATCAGAATATTCTTGATATTGTATTTTCTTTTCTTCTCGCACTCAATTATTGAGACTGAATGGTACCTAACAGCAGACAGGTTTTAACCTGACAGATTCCTGATTCTTTATCATCATCACAGCTAGGTCAGAAGTCATGTTAAGCAGCCTTATGGTAATATGCTACAGTGTTTGTTTTGTAGTGTTGCGTGTATGTTATGCTTAAATCATAAAATGCCAAATTGAAATCAATGAAAAGTCTCCAATTGACTTGAATGAACATTGGATCCGGCCGAAATGCTGAAATCAAACCACGCTGGTAAAATGTTTAAGATTCATTGTCAGACAGCTAAGAAAAATATTTAATGGTTTTAACAGAAAGGCTTTCAGACTTTGGCTTGTATTTCTTAACTGTCTGGTGTAACTTAATCTCCTGGGTCTCTATTATGTTGATAGATGATGAATTCAGTTTTCATTGGAGACTGAAGCCCAGTTTGAGTTTAATATTTTTAATTTATTTATATCCAGCAGTTTTTAAAAAAGAATACTTCTCTGCCTTATCTGCACTGTATTGAGAGTTCATAGAAGTTTTGATACTAGGGTTGTGATAATCTAAATAATAGAATGGAAAATATGTGGCAAAGTCCTCTGCACTGCTCTGAAAATCTAAACCTGGATTTTTGTTAGTGATCATTTTCAATTATTTAATGAGTTGGAGAATGCTTAGATAGGAGGTTTGAATGCTTACTTTTAAAAAAGACAGATGGGGTCAATAAAGTAATATTTTAGTGTGTATGTGTAATATGCCAAGCAATGTACCATCCTTGTCAGTCTTACTCACAAAGCAGGAAACAAATAGAGTCCTTACTGTATCCACATCCCTAGTAATTTTAGATCCTTGAAGAGGCATTACATAATGTGTGTACTTGTCACTAGTTAACATTTGACTTCTTGTTGATGGTGGTAAAATGAGGTCATATCTTCCCAGGAAGTGATATTCACAGCTTTAAAAGTTAGTGATTGACCTTTTTTACAAACTGGTTTCAGAGGCTTAATTTGTAAATCTTAATAATATATTGCAAATTATTCCTGACCAATCTGCTCTAATTGATTTTACCTGTAGAAATTAGACTCTCAAATCTAATTCTGGATTTTTTTTCAATTTAAGTGAAATAAAACTGTAAACATAAACGGATGTATCAAGTTAAACTAACTTAAATTTTGTGTTTTTTTGTTTTAAATTAATACTCCTCAGGATTCTCCATTCTTCCACCTTTCCCTTCACAAAGAAAATGTCCATCAACTATTTCCTACAGTCACCCACTATAGGCATACAGGGGGAATTTAATCTCCTGGGTTTGTTTAGTCCTTTGCCTCTCAACTGAGACTATCAAATGTGTCAGTTATGGAATTGGTTTCTGTGGTATGGGCTCCTGTGCACTAGTGACTTGATTGTGGAGTTTGGTGATCTCATAGGTCACCTGGGACTTCTCAGATGGTAACAGCTTTTGTTCAGTACTAAAGTGAGCTGCATTTGGGCCAGTATCCAAAAGGTGCAAGGCTGTATGTCCCTTCGCTAATTCCCTGAGCCATCCAGTCCCTGCTAACTTAAATCAGACAAGGTTTTTAAAAAGAAAAGATTCGCAGTACTGAAGTGTTCAATTAGCTGTCTCTTGTATGTCATTTAAAGACATTTTTTAACACTTTAAAAAAATCTTTAATTTAAAAGAAAATTGTATGCCGTTCAAATAATTTTCATTAAAGAGAGTTTAAATTTATAATTTTCCTAACAGTAAATATGCTGAGGCTAGAAGGTATCAAATGTCAAAATTATTAAACTGTGACCATGGAGAGTGAAGTACCCTATCACCCTTATAATTGGTACCTCTGGGTTGAGAGAGATTAGCAAGCCTGTGTGTTGAGGCTTAGACAGTACAGGGGGAAAATATACGTGATCTGCACAGAGGCCAGGGAGTCGGGCGCTTCCAAGTTCAAATCCCAGCTTAGTCACTGATTTTGACACTGTTCTTATGCCAGTTGTTAACTTTGCTGTTCCCCAGCTTCAAATTGTATATATGTAAATAATTTAAAGTCTCTTGGTTTCACCAGGACCAAGTTCACTGAATAAAAGTTTGTGCGTTTATAAATTAGTTTTGTATGCCACACAACTATGTGGTATATGGTTCAAGACTGTTTTCTGGCTTGCTGCAGTGCAGTTAATGTGGGGACAGATATGTTGGAGCTAGATTGCCATCTGACGAAAGACGAACAAGTAGTGGTATCACATGATGAGAATCTGAAGAGAGCAACTGGAGTTGACGTCAGTATATCTGACCTCAAGTACGTGGTAAGTTTAAGAAAATTTTAAAAACCTAATGGTTAAAAAATAGGCAACAGATATATATTGCTTTAAGACATCACGCTAGGGAAGGAAGCAAAGGACACTGCACTTGTGATTTCCAAAGTGTGTGTCTTAGATTTGTAGTGTGTCCTTCAATATCTAAGTACTGAGCCATTGTTTTAAAAACACATCTCTTGCCAAACGCATTTTCAATAACATTTTAATTGAATTACCAAGGTCTTAGATAAAAATTTCAAAATCATGCTTTGGTTTATTCAGTCTCTGCTAGGGTAGCTCTAAGAATATTCATTCTGCTTTGTGTCATTGTGCAAACAACTCGCAAAACCATTTTTAATACAGCGGCAAAGAGACCTTATAAATATATACAGAATGTTAGTTATCTTTTCAAGATAATCAATGTTTATATGATTTATGCCTTGAAATTTGTTATGCTCCATGTGTTTCAAGAAAAACAGTCACTGTATTTGTGTATTTATGCTAATGTTCATTTTTGTTTTTTTTAAAGGAACTCCCACCATATCTCTGCAAATTGGATGTCACCTTTCAGAAAGGTAATCTTTTTGTTTCTTTGTAGGTAAACCTATCATTTTAAATTGCAACAGCATTTATAATATTTTTCCATGAATTAACAATAGCATAGTTCTTATTCTGAAAAATGGAATGGAAGATTGTTTGTTTTAATCATCTGCCTTGATTAAAAAAAAATTTGTTTTTTAAAGCTCTTTTGGTTACTAAGGTCAGATTGATATGTTCCACATCACTGGGTAGTGGTTTAATTTAAGATGTTTACTCGGGAGGAGAGATTTTCCTGTTCAGTTACTTGCATGCAGTAGGTACATCCACTTTCCAATTCCCCTGTGATTTCTTTTAAGATTGTTGATTCATGATCCCTGATATGGCAGTAGGGATGGTTTTTCTCTTTCCAACTCATGGCATTTGGCTAGTGTGCTATCTGCTTGTGACTTCAAGAGACTTTTTGGATCTACTACGCTGTTCTGGTAGAGACTTCTACAATATTCTGGCTGACACAAATGCATTTTCAGCAGAAGGAATGGGGAGAGTGAGTTGTTCTGTTAATGGGTTTAAAAGAAGCACCAATATAGCTGTGAGAGGAGGAAAGCATATAAAATGGTGAACATATTCCTCATGAAAACAAGCTGCTGGTTCTCAGGCTGCTACTTAAATAGATCATGTTCACCATGTTGACAGATTCAAATTAAAAGTAATTACCCCACCTCAAAGCCTCTGAAGACTTTATCAAATGGGCTAAATTGAAGGACTTAGTAGTATCTGTATTTAGTATTAATGGTCCTCAACGTTGTTTTGAATAACCTTGGGCATATTTGAAACTTCCATCAAGAATCTTAAAGCATTTAAAAAACACTAAATGAAGCTTCACAATTATCCTATTTTACAAATGAGGAAATAAGGGTACAAAGGTCAACTGACTTGCCCAAGGTAACACAGCATCTGTGGGACTGAAACCTGGATTTCCTGGCTCCTGTTCCCTTCTCCAACCACTAGATAATGCTTCCCCAGTAAATAAAAGTTTAAGAAGAGAATACACTTTCTTAACTAGATGATACCTATCTATTCTTTCTATCAGTCCCAACTTCTGTTTAACATTATCTATTAACCATTAAATTTAGCAGGTTGGAGCTGTTGGAAGTTGAGGGTATGTTGGCCATGACCATTAACTTAGGATTTGAACAGGGTGGGCATTGAAATTTTGATGATGATGACCATTATTTTTTGTTCTAAGTTATTTTGAATTTCATGTGCTGGAGGTCTGCTAATTGACAACCAATTCATAATAGCTTTTGGGATAGGATGTGTCATCCAAACCACACTCTGGCATCATGGCAGGGTTGGTGTGAACTGTATGTAAACCATTCTTGATAGAGGAGGAGACTGGAGGTAGAAGTTCTATTCTAATTTTTAATATCTTGGATCAAAGAAAGCATTGCAGTGGAAGGGATTCCACATTGCCCCTCCTACAAGAACAGTGTGCCAGGGTGCCTGCTGGGGAAGTCTCCCCCATTCCCATGCACATAGGTAGTTTGAGGAACAACTTCCAGAGGTAAGACATAGGTACAGTAGACACTGATTCTAGCAATGAGAACTGATGTCATAGTCACTATCATGATACTACACAGTTGGACAGCAAAATACAAAAATGCATTCTAGTTCCACTTAATAAAAATATTTCTCATTCAGTGACCTTAAATGTGAAATTTAAAATGGCCTCTTACCATTACTGGGCAGAATAACACTACAAATTATCATCCTGTGATACAAAACTGCTACACCATTTTCATGGGATGGATTTTTATACTTGCCATGTGCCACCTGACATATCTAGATTAAAAATTAGAACTAAATTTGTATATGCTTGCCAGATTCCTATACAAGTATGCTGGTCCAAGAGGCCCAGCTGAGATTTGGGGGGGCGTGTCATAATATAAAGGGAAGGGTAAACCCCTTTAAAATCCCTCCTGGCCAGAGGAAAAATCCTCTCACCTGTAAAGGGTTAAGAAGCTAAAGGTAACCTCGTTGGCACCTGACCAAAATGACCAGTGAGGAGACTGGTTCCCCCAAGTATGAGCATCCAAGGGTAGCATATTGCACTGTAAGCTGGACCATAGGATTGACCTTGATAATGATTTTGATTCACCTAGATAGTTGCAGGGTTTTTTTCCCCTCAGTACAAGGAGTATGCTAGCTTTTCAGAACTATTTTTCTTTTAGGTCCTTCATCAAAATGTTGAGTGCTCTATAGATTTGCTTTTAACTGCAAAATATTGAGAGGCAAATCACAGCACTGACACAACTCCATTTGCTTTCCCAGAATGCCACTGTGAGGGTGAAGACAATCGCATTCCACTGCTGAAGGAGGTGTTTGAGGCATTTCCAAATACTCCGGTCAACATTGACATCAAAGTGAACAACAATGTGCTGATTAAAAAGGTACACAACACAGTACCTACTGCCCAAAACTAGCACCTTGAGTTGTAATTGAATCAAATTGCGCAAAGGTCACATCTTATCTGTACTTGGATAAGAGACTACAGGAAGTAGAACTGATGATTCAGTGGAAGGTGGTGTTCTTCAAGTGCTTGTTCATGTCAGTTCCAATTAGGTGTGTGCGTAGTTGTCGGAAAGTTATCCCGGAGCAGCTCCTGTCGGGTTGGCTGTGGAGCCCCCTGGAGTGGCGCGTTCATGGCACTCAGTATATGACCCTGCTGACCCGGCCCCTCCTCAGTTCCTTCTTACTTCCAGTGATGGTCGTTGGAACTGCGATCTCTTGCCTAGCAAGTGCTTCCCTTAGCGTTCTTTCATATAGTTAGTTTAGCTTAGTTTATTTGTGGTTAGTTTTAGTTGTTAGTATATATAGTGAGGTTTGGGAGCGGGGTTCCCAAATCCCGCCCTCCCTTGGGCTCGGGGGCATGCCGTGAGCCTAGGGCTTTTAAACCCTGCGGAACCTGCAGCCAAGCCTATGCCAACGAGCGACCCCCACGACTCATGTCTGTAGGAGGTGCACCAGATAGAAAGATGCAAGATCTGCAGGGCTCTCTGCACCAGAACTAAAGGAGCAAGATTTCCGATTGAAGCAGTTGCTTGTGGAATCTGCCCTTCATTCACAGTCTGCTGCGGACCGCCAGGACGTCCCTCTTCAGGGACCCTTTTCCCGAGCAACTCCTTATCCAGGAGGTGCAGGTGCTCCTCACAGCAGGGTCAGTGGAGGAGGTTCTTCAGGAGCTATGGGGCAAGGGATTCTATTCCATTATTTCCTAATCCCCAAAGCCACGGTGGGGTCTCAGATCCATCATAGACATGCAAGGGCTCAACAAATTCATGATAAAGTTGAAGTTCTGCATAGTCTCCCTAAGTACAGTTATCCCTTCTCTGGATCCAGGCAACTGGTAAGCCGCTCTCGACATGAAAATGCATACTTTCACATAGCTATTCAACCTGCACACAGATAATTTCTACGGTTTGTGGTCGACCAAAAACATTATCAGTTCATGGTCCTCCCCTTCGGCCGGTCAACAGCTCCCCAAGTGTTCACCAAGTGCATGTCTGTCGTAGGAGCCTTCCGCTGGAGAATTAATTCTTACCTCGACAACTGGCTACTATGGGGGGGTACTCCAGGGAGCAGGTAATCTCAAGTCCAATTAGTCAGATCCATTTTCAAGAGATTGGGACGACTCCTTAATTTGAACAAGTCAACCTTATCACCGACCCAAAGAATAGAATTCATCAGGGAGGTGCTGGACTCGGTACAGGCAAGGGTGTTCCTTCCAGAGACCCGATCCCAAGCCATAACAGACATTATTCAAAACCTCAGGCGATACCTGACCACTACAGCAAGGGGATGCCTGAGTCTCCTTGGCCATGTGGCAGCCTGCACTTACGTGGTCCACCATGGCAGACTGAAGCTCGGGCCACTCCAGGCCTGGTTCGATTCGGCCTACCACCCAGGGCATGACAGCCTGGACTCAGTGGTCACGGTACCAGAGCAAGTACTTGAGTCCCTCCAATGGTGGCTCGACCCTTGGACAGTGTGCGAAGGAGTCCCATTCAACAGCCCCTAGCCCTCCTTGTCCCTGGTAACGGATGCGTCAGCTCTGGGCTGGGGTGCACATTTGGGAGATCTCCAAATATAGGGCCTATGGTCACAGGACGAGCTCCCCCTTCATATCAATATCAAGGAGCCCAGGGTAGTACAGTTAGCATGCCAAACCTTTCAGGCCTGACTAAGAGGTCAGTGCGTGGCAGTGATGATGGACAACGCCCCGCCATGTTTTATATCAGCAAGCAGGGTGCAGCCTGTTCCTCCCCCCTATGCCGAGAAGCTGACCAGCTGTGGGAGTTCTGCATAGCCCATTCCTTTCACCTGGAGGTGTCCTATCTCCCAGGAGCTCAGAATGAACTAGCAGTCCACCTCAGCAGGTCATTTGGCAATCACGAGTGGTCCATCCGTCCGGATGTCATACACTCCATCTTCCAAAGGTGGGGGTTTCCCCAGGTCGACCTGTTCGTCACCAGGAGCAACAGGAAGTGTCCAATACTCTGCTCCTTCCAGAAGCACAGCCCGGGCTCAATCACAGATGCGTTTCTGCTACCCTGGGGAGGCCGCTTGTTGTATGCCTTTCCCCTGATCCCTCTCGTGCACAAGGTACTTCTCAAGGTCCGCAGGGTCAGAGTGGAAGTAAATCTGGTGGCCCTAGTGTGGCCCCGACAACACTGGTACACCACGCTCCTGGAACTGTCAGTGGACACACCAGTTGAGTTACCACTGCCCTCTGATCTGATCACTCAGGATCACGGTCTCCTTTACCCCCCAGACCTCTAGTCACTCCATCTCATGGCCTGGAAGCTTCATGGTTAAACCCCATGGAGCTTCTGTGCTCAGAACCAGTAAGGGAGTGAAACCATCCACTAGGATCACATATCTAGCTAAGTGGAAAAGGTTCACTTGCTGGTGTGCCCAGCAACATATACCTCCACTACAGGGGTCTATACCACTCATTCTAGAGTACCTTCTGTACCTGAAACAACACAGATTGGCAGCGTCATCCATCAAGTTACATCTTGCTGCTATCTCAGCCTTCCAGCTGGGAGCATCTGGCAGATCTGTATTTTCTAACCTCACGGTAGGCCATTTCTTCATGGGTCTGGAACGCCTACATCCTCAGACTAGACAGCCTGTCCCACCATGGGACCTCAGTCTGGTCCTCTTCAAATTAATGGAGCCCACTTTTGAACCATTAGCGATTTGCTCCCTTCTCTGTCGTGGAAGGTAGCCTTCCCAGTCGCCATCACATCAGCCAGGACAGCGTCAGAGCTAACAGCCCTTACCTGCAATCCACCCTACGCAGTCTTCCACAAAGATAAGGTGCGACTCGGGCCTCACGCAGCTTTTCTTCGCAAGGTAGTGTGTCACTTCCATACCAGCAAAGACATTTTTCTACGTGTCTTCTATCCTAATCCTCATGCCAGTAATTGAGAACAGAGGCTACGTTCATTGGCTGTTCAGCGGGCACTAGCATTCTACAACGAGCTCACTAAGCCGTTCAGGCAGTCAAACCAGGTGTTTGTAGCAGTAGCAGACCGGATGAAAAGACTCCTGGTCTCATCTCAAAAATATCTTCATGGATCACGTCCTGCATCTGCACGTGCTATAAGCTGGCCAAGATCCCAGCCCTGGCACTTACGGCACATTCCACGAGGACACGAGCCTCGTCAATGGTGTTCCTGGCCCAAGTCCCGATGCAAGAAATTTGCAGGGCAGCAACTTGGTCCTTGGGGCATACGTTCACCTCTCATTAAGCTATTATGCAGCATTCCACAGAGCAGTGCTCCAATCAGCGGTTCCTTAACTCTAACCCCACCTCCGGGGTGGAGCTTGGGAGTCACCTAATTGGAATTGATGTGAACAAGTACGCGAAGAAGAAAAAATAGTTGCTCACCTTCTTGTAACTGTTGTTCAAGATGTGTTGTTCGTGTCCATTCCAATACCCACCCCCCTATCCCTCTGTCAGAGTAGCCGGCGAGAAGCAACTGAGCAGGGACAGGCTCATATATTTAGCTCCATGAAGGTGCCCCTTCAGGGAACTCCGCAGCTGACCTGACGGGAGCTGCTAAGGGAAAACTTTCTGACAACTGTGTACGCGGTGCACACACACCTAATTGGAATGGATGTGAACATCTTGAAGAACAACAGTTAGGAGTAATCGTTTTTTCCCCTGAGTCAGGACTGAACCTGGGCTCATCATGGCAATAGGAAGGGGTTGCTATGTTGCTAGAGGCATCTCTAAGATGAGATGCAAGATGGAGGTCCATTACTGTTGTGGACACTGGCATCTAGATATTGTGTACTATATGTTTTTTAGGTAAAGATAACAGCACTTCATAGAAGAGAGAACCCCCTAATATGGCTGGCTGGTAAAGCCCTCCTGGTTTTTAAACAGCATATGTGCTCCACCAGGGTACCTTCACTAAGAGTTTTTATTATTATTTCTTGTTTATCCTCCAGGTACAACACAATGTAGCAGCAGATAGAAGGGGCTTCCCTCCTGCTCCCTGGCTCAGCCTTTTCTACTGCTTGCTTCCTTCTCTGAGCTGTCCAGCTCATGAGCTAATTACTTCATTAGTTCATCAGACTCCCTACAGGGGCAAGTGATCTCCATTAAGCTTCCAAACACAATTAAACTACCTAACTCCCTCTCACTCTAACTACACCCAGTGCCCCTGCATGTCCTAAGTGACCAGGATGCTGGTTCCCAGAAGGGGCTCTATTTATAGTCACTAACAACAACGCCATGTCTCAGTATTCTTTATCTCTTGTCCTGAAATGCTGTGCTGAACAGCTGCTGTATCCCATCCTAGAAGTGACTGTGTTAAAGTGGTGGGAGAGAATATGAAGAGTTGTTTTTTTTCTGAAGGAACTCTTTGTTATAATAAATTGCAATATATTGAGCTCCCGATGAATAATTCTTCAAGTGATGAAGAATAAACATCTCAAATGGGTGGTATCAGTGAATAAATGTCAGGATTCTGCTTTTTGATCACTGATTACAGGTTTCAGAGTTGGTGAGCCAGTACAAACGAGAACGTTTGACAGTGTGGGGCAATGTCAATTATGAGATTGTGGAGAAGTGTCATAAAGAGGTAAGCACCAAGAAATAACTATGACCTAGTAAAGGATCAGTGTCTTTACACTCTCCTGTCTGTTACTGTGTGGTGATGGAGTGATTCAGCATTTACAGAAAAATACTGTGTATTTAGCCATTTACCCAGGTTTTTCACCTGTGGTCAGAACTGTGGTAGCAATATGGTATTAACTCTTCCACACGTTAAAATATAAATTAAACTAAATATTAACACTTCCTTTTTTGTCCTAACTTTTTAAAATAACAACTTATGTTAATTTTCATACATATGAATGTATTTAATTGATGCTTGAGAGTAAGACCCACACATTCTTCTTCCACATCTTTCTCTGACCTCTTTCCTGGCTTCGGCTGTCTTTCCCCATCAAGTTGAATATTCTCCTCCTCGCTTTCAAGTCTCTTTACTGCTACGTCTCTTCCCACTCCCCATCCTATTCATACAATCTTACTGAAGTTCTCTCCTGACTCCATGCTGTCCTATTACACTCTTTAATTTGTGCTGCTAGTCTCAACAATGGCCTTCCAGCTGAGGTGTACCAAGGGCACTCACTCTTCTTCAAAGGTTTTGTGAAGACTCACTTGCTCTGTGAAAAAACATTCAAGTAATAAAGCCTACCCACAACTGTCTCTGCGCTATTCTGTTCTTTACTATAATGTCCTGGGTATTATGCCTTTAGGCTGTAAGCTGTTTGTGGGAGGAACTCTTAGGCTTGATCTACACAGTCTTTACACCAATTTAACTACTTTGTTGGCAGTATAATTTTTCTACTGAAAGTAGCTCAAGTTGAACAACACCCCTAGTGTGGGTCCAATTAGGGTTTGTGTGTACAAACAGTGCCTGGCAAGCTGGGGTGTTAATCTACATTGCGCTAGCCTGCTGTGCACTAACTGTCCATGTGAACCCTAATGATGTGCCCTAAAAGTTCCCTAGTGTGCTTTAATCTACTCCTATTTCAAAGTGGGGTAACTTATAGTGCAGTACAGAACCTACAGTGCACGGCAACAGGGTCCACAGTGACACTTAGTGTGCAGCAGGCTACTGCGAGTTTGATTTACACCCCAGCTGGCCAAGCACTAAGTTTTCATATAGACAGTCGCTTATACTGGTGTAAAGGTGCCTTATACCAATACGGCTTATTCCTTTCCCTGTACAGGAATAAGCTATACCAGTTACAAGCACCTTTACTACTGGTATGATTGTGTCTGCAATAGGAGAGTTGTACCACTTTATAGTTAAAGCAGTATAACTTTTGAGTGTAGATAGCCCCTGGCTTGCTTGCTTGTTTTTTAGCAAGATTTACCCACTGCACAGTACTATTGCATACATCTGTGATACAGGATCAATAATACTGGAGGAAAACAAAATTGGTGGGGCGGGCAGAGAAATCAATCTACGGAGTAGATTGTGGGGAAGGAGTAAGGACTATTACCTTTCTCACTTCTGTCCTCTGAATCCTGCTGTCTCTTGTTCCTCAGTGTCTGTTATTTTCTGATTGTCTTTGTTTCCCAGTCACAGCTGAGCTGGATATTGCTAGAATGGCAGCTGGTTTCTCTTGTCCAAAGCCCTCTTCCCCAGGCTGGTGACTGCTTTGGAGTCTGTCAAAACCACACTCAGTAGGCAGCCAGTGGTGCCCTGGATTCTGCCCTTTTGGTTTTCTGGAAGGGTGCTCAGCTCATCTGAAGCTCAACAGCACCCCTTTGTGCATGAACAGCTTCTGTGGTAATGGAAATATGATACACAGGAAGTGCTTAGTGCCAGAATAGTTTTCACCAGAACTTTACCAGATTACAGAAGCAGGGGATGGAGATCACAGGCAATGGCTGGCTCTCTTGAAACTCTTCCCTTGACCCAGCTTGATCTTCCAGCAGCTACTGCCTCTTCCAATTGCTTGCAACTTTAGCTGGGACTACACAAATCAAGGGCAGACCCAGCAAACTTGGACAGTTGGCAACTCTGCTGGATGTTTTATGTCTTTAAGCACAAATGCTAAACTTTATAACACATTCATTCACTGAAGATTGTTTTGATACAAAAGTTTCAGCAACCTGATAAATAACTTTCATTATTTTCCTACATGTTTTTTACAGAATGCTGATATTCCTATCCTTTTCTGTTTGAAACGTGTCCTGCTTCTTGTTGGCTTGTTTTACACTGGTCTGCTGCCATTCATTCCCATCAGGGAGGAATTCTTAGAAATTCCCATGCCCTCAATCATCCTGAAGTAAGTGATTTACACACTCATCAGGCTGTCATTCCAGTGAAATAACAGCAAGGCAATAAAATGTCTGTGCAGTCTTGGACACTGATCTAGTTATATTTCTCCAGCTATATAGGGTCAATTTGGGGGCATTATTTGTATGGGAAACTTCCAAGGAAGTCTGAATGCTGAAATAAGTGGTGTTAGTGATCTGGTATGTGGCACTGTTCCCTTTAGTCTGTATTTAATCAGTGCATTTAAACATCTAAAGATTCCAGCCCATGTCTAGCAAGAGTAGAGGGGATTGACTACAGTGTCCAGGCCTGTTTGGGTAATTGTTTTCAGGTGTGGTTTTCCCCTGTTGTCCTAAATGTTTGTGTAGTGTTGCTCTGTGCTATTAAAACTGAGAGGTATCTGCCTTTCAGAGGTGAGAGAAATAATTACTATATATAATATTGGGTAAAGTGCTTTTGGTAAAAGGCACCATATAAATGTAAGATAATATCTTTGTTCAGAGAGAGTATTTCTACCAGAACAGATAAAGATTCATGTATTCTCTGATGTGGGTTTTTTTTGTGTATGTCTAAGCAAAAATCTTGCTAAATTTCTATTCTTTAGTTAAGAAACGTGTACGTGACATCCTTGAATTTTTTTTAGTGGTTAGCAGTGGGATGTGTTTATGTTCAACTATGTGCACCCAGCACATTTCCTGTTTACAGCAGTGTCCCTAATCTGTCATCCCACAGAGAAAAGCAGCTGTCTTTGCAGACACCACTTTTGCTGAGGCTAGCTAAAGAGTAATATCTAGCATTTATATAGTAATACATTCTTCAGTGCTGCAAAAAGAAATTATTCTGACACCATCTACCTACCTTTTATCAGATGTGGAAACTGACACAGGGATGAAGTGAGCCAATGAAGGCCAGAAAGCATGATGATATCAGAGCTTGTGTTATATCTCAGGATCTCTTGATTTCTTATTCCTTTGCCCAAACCATTAGTTGAAATTGCCTCTAGGTCTCCATCTCTCCTGCCTTCCACCTAAAGGAACACATTTCTCCTATGTGGCACAATCCAAGTAATTGGTCTCAGAGCCAGAGGAAGATTCTTCTTCCCATACTCTTGTGCAGAGAAACTGCTTCTGAAGTCACAAGACTGATCCAGCACACTTCCTTTGCTTGAACATAGTTTGAAATGGCACTTTTCTGTGCTGAGGTAAATTTAAGATCCTTTTTCTTTTCTTAGGCTGAAAGAACCAGAGAAGATGACGAGAAGCCAAAAATTTGTTATCTGGCTTGCTGATGTGTAAGACTTCAATCTTTTCCTGGCACACTTCATTTTCTATATACATTGTGATTATTGCCTCAAGTGAGGAGGACAGAGTTACTATTATGAAATTAACCATATTTTGTATATTGCCAAATTTGGGTATTTTGTATGTTTGAGGCAGTGCCAGTATGCATCTCCTGCAGCACATGGGGAATATCTTTTGTAGGTTTGTACAGTGAAATATGCATGAAGGAGCACTGCCACTTGGCAGGTTCTTATCTCACTTATACCCATAAGATAATCTTGAATTACTCTATTTACTTTAGTGGAGTTACTCTCAATTTACATGGGTGTGAGTGGGTTCAAAATCTGGCCTCTTACTTCATGTGGCCATTTCATGGTATCCACAAGATATCCTATACAGCTTTGCTGGACCTTGAAAGATACTGTTAAATGTGTGTCTTCTGCAGGGTCACTAAATCCAAAAGTTGCAGGAGTTGGACTTGATCTAATAAGTCTTTTTTGTCTCTCACTTCTTCTGTAACCCAAATAAAGATCTCTGATAGGCAATCTGATCTAATGGGAGGTCACTTCAGAAAAGTTTCATGTTTATTATCATCAAGGATGAAGTTCTTCTTGAGGCTAAAGAGGGTTATTCTATGGGTATAAATCAGATAAGAATCCTGCCTAATGGTGGTGCTCCTTAATTCATATTTCACTGACATTGATGTAGAGTGGTGCTGCTATAAAGGAAGAAAAGACCCTTTTTTAAAAAGAGGATGCCTACCTGGAGTTGAGTTTGTTTGTGGAGAGAAGAGTTAATGAATCACAAAAATACACTGCTAATGCAAATAGTTTGGAATGCTGTTTTCTGTGCTTCCTAGCCGTAGCTAGGCTGGAAGTTTTCATTACTTGGGCTTTTAAGCAGAGTTTCTCATTGCAGGGCCATGAAACTGTGTGACGTGGAGCAGTTGCCACAGAACATACAGATGTTGAGAATTTGCCATGGTCTAAGATGCCTAGCATGCTTTGAGTCCTGTAAAAATAATAGTTTTTTCTCCCTGCTGCAGATTGTTAATGAGGAAAGCATTGTTTGATCACCTTACTGCTCGAGGCATTCAGGTACAGTGTGATAAAACGAGAAGTCAAGCTGGTTTGTAGTTACATGGTATTTCGTTAATATTCTTAAAAGTTTGACTCCATCTTCCCACTACCACTCCCCTTGTTCCTAAAATTAGACCTGAAGATAGGAACTGAAGGCAGTTAGAATTTATATCAGCCAGATCTTCCTAATAACTGAAGGGGTTCACAGTGTGTACAATTTTAAAGTAGGCATCCTCTTTAGTCCAGTCCTTACGGTATTTATAAAAGTTGCAGTGGATTAAGTGAAGCCTTGCATCTGATTACTAATTAATATTTGTAGTTTACTTTTCTCTGTCTACTTGTTTGACGTTTTAATATGAAAAGGCTTTTAACAGATTTCCAGATGAAATGACATTTTAATAAGGCTCCATGCAGGGAGTGGAGGTGGGAGAAAGATACTCTTGCCCCCCAAAGTATTTATTTAAAGGGACTTTATCAAAATAAAAGCATTTTAAATAAATTCCTTACCTTTGTTACTAGTAACACTAGAGATTATCCAAATTGAATAGATTTTTAAAATCTAACTAGTTTTTCACCACTGATGTGCACTTTTTGTACCTTATTTATCACAGGCAGTCAAGATAGATTATAAAATACTATTCTGTTCATAATCAGGTTTATAGGTTTCACATTCAATTCTGTATTCACTTTCTGTTACTCAGACACTAACACATGCACTTTAAAGAAATATTTAGATGCTTGGGAAAAGCCCTTTTAACTGAAAACTCTTTTTTGATTTTATTAAAACATTTCTTTTCATATTTGATTTTTTTAAATCTCTACAAAACCCGTTAAACGACTTGTCCCTTATCAGCTTTGCATTAGCTAATACTAGTTTTACTAATTGGGAATGTCTGAACAGAGAGACATTCTTCTATAGCCAGTTAGAGGTTGAAGTTTGTATCATTTGTCATTAGAGAACTTATTTTCCTAGATTTGCAGTCAGGTATCTGTTTTTATGTATGATGTTGATGTCATGATGATGTGAGCATCTTGGATATACCTGGCTTCCCCTTTCACTAATATGAAACTTTTTAGATCATAATTTTCCTTATTTAATTTTTGTGTACTTTTTCTTTTAATTTTGATGACTTCCTAGATGATCTGTCAATTCTGTACTTTTGTCTTTAGGTGTATATTTGGGTACTGAATGAAGAACAAGAATATAAGAGAGCATTTGATTTGGGAGCAACTGGAGTGATGACAGACTATCCAACAAAGCTTAAGGAGTTTTTACACAATTATTCAGCATAAAGGGGAAAAAAAAATCAAGCAAGACCCTACAAAGTGGACAGAGTGAGCCAAGGATTTCATTCCTTCATCAGAATTTTTTAGCACTACATGGATAAATCACTTGCCCAATGGTGAAAGATGTAATCAGCTGGGTTATATTACCTCACTCTTAAATCATTACATGATGTAGAGATTGTATACAGTTTTATTTATTTAAAATTTTAATACCATAGTTTACATTTGTAAATAGATTGTTTAGCAAGCGTACACTATACTGATGGTGATGTATAGAAAGAAGGCTGTGGATAAGGGTACTTGTAAATAATATGCAGTATTTTACCTATTACAAGTTCCCATACCCAGACATCAAGAAATAGCATTTGGAAACTATTCCTGTCAAATGCTGTTGGATAGAGATTAATAACTGGCACTGCGTCATTGTATTTACATCTCATTGATTGAACTGGCTGTTGATTTCCAGGTGATCTGCATTGAGGAAAAGAAACTAGCACATACAAAAAGTAAGAGGTTGGATCTGTGGATATCTGGACAGATTACCCTGCAAAGTGTAGTCAGTAAAGGTAGTAACTTACAGTAATGTATTTTGACTAAAACTAAATCCTTAGACCAACATAGCTTTACTTAATTGCTTTATTAATGAGAATGTTGGGGTTAGTCTACAGCTATAATTTGGACCCCTTTTTGGTGTAATAATATCCAGTTTAGTCAATAAATCATAGTACAGTATTTTTAGAATCTAGCCCTGCCTTCTGGAATTATCATATTGTTATGTTACTCTTTTTTTTTAATTATTATTGACAAGGGATGACATTTTTTTGCCTAAATCTGAATTTATAAACCAATTTTACTGCTATAATATTGAAAAAGGTAGTTGTTTCCAGACTTGTAGTATAAATTGCATATATTTATATATCTTCATTAATTAGTTTAGGTTAAACTTGAAAGGTGCTAAAGATGAAAAATCCACAAAAGGATTCATTTCTCAGTTTTCTTTCAGATATTTTTTTAATAATCTTTACCACAATCAGACCCCGGTAGTTCTGGCTTGAGGTACAGTAGGGCTAATCTGGAATGAGTAACAGAGCAAGTGTAGCTCACTTGGTAGATAATGCCCACAATGCTACCTGGGCAATTCATTAGCCAATTTTCCAGAAAAGGAGGGTTGCACTTACCATTGACTGAGGAAAACAGAATTCAGTACTGTGTTTAAAATCTTTACAAAAGGAAAATAAATGTTTTTTAGATTCTTCTTCCCCCCCCCCCCCCCCCGGTAGTTCCGAAAGGATTTGGAGATATTTTTAAAACTGAATTCTGGCATTCTGTGGATGCCTAATTTGAGGGCCTCTTGGGGAGTAATATTGATAGCAGAGGAATTCTGAGATACGTTAATCTCACTCTCTGCACCAATTTTGTTGAATATATCTGCATAAAGGTTTAGCACAGGAATTAATTGCTTGACTGAGATGTTAACACACAATCTCCATTGGGTTGATGGATTGGAAATCATATTTAATGTGAGGAACCAAAGATAAGACCTTTGGGAACAATGAAGAAAACTGCCATTAAAATAATTCACTAAGACAAATATACGTTTAATGTGTATTATGAACCACTGGGTCGGTACTTGTTGTGTAAAAGTACCTTAAACAGATTTACTTAATTATCCTGCCTCTTCAAAAACAAAACAACCCTCCACTGCCACCACTTTGCAATACATATCTTGACAATCAGAGTGGCAGTAGTTTGTATTAGCTCTGTCTCATCTTTAAGGGAATTTTTTTTCCTAACCAAAAATAATAAATTCAATATGCATGAAATTTAGACATGCGCACCGATGAAGTAATGTTACTAAGAAAAGCCAGGAAATCCAGAATATCAAGGGAAGAAGGTTGCCCTAGAAATGCACACTCTCTGTTCCCATTATCACCAGCAGGAGTTGCATGTGCATGTCAAATAAAGAATGGAGCTGGTGATTTCTTCTTGTGTGTTTTGGCATTACTACTTTAATACTGTTGTTTTCATGTATTTTTGGATGATGTGGTCTGTATGTATGGAATGAGCTGTAAAAGGCTCAGTAACTTAGTCATTAGACATGACTGGAACTAAACTACAATAATATCTGCTCCTGACCTCTTTTGAGGGACTTCAGCTTTGAGAATGTGACCTCACTCAATAATAAAACCTAGTCAGATGTAGGAATAATATATGTACAAATATTTTAATTAAGGAATGACTTAAAATAAGAATTTTCTCTCTGCCTCCTTAAACTTTTAAGGGATATCTTGATTCCCTCCTTAGCTTCCCACCCCACATCTTGTGCCCCAGAGCAGCAGTCGTGCAGCCTGTTAGCTGTTCTAGGGCGCAAGCAGGCCTGCTTTCTAAAGTAAAGTGTTTGAATGTTAAGCTTGTCTGGATGGATGAACATTCACAGGTGCACTATAATCACCCTGTGTAACAGCTACTAAATGTCATCTGTATTCTGAGGAATATTTTCCCTGAGTAGATTATATGGTAGAAACCTCTTCTGAAGAAGTTTTAAGTGAACCCACATTAGGGATTTTGGCAAATATGTAGCTAGGTTTAAATAGATGTGGATCTTATTTTGTCTTAATACAATCAATGTTCTGGCATCTCAGTGAAAAAGAACAAAATAGAAGTAATGTTCTAACAATTCAGATGAAAAATATGCATTTTCAAGTAACTTGTTGTATGCTAAGCTTCTAGATCTTTGTCCAGACCAGTTAAGCTTCAGCCAGATAATTGCATGTAACCAGTATAGTTACTAGCTGTCTTGCTTTTTAGCAGAAATGGAGAGCTGTAGAATACTGTTTTGTTGCATACGGGAAATGAGCAACACTCCCCCTCCTTCTTCTGAGCCTATGCACCTGCTGCCTGCTACAGTTTAATTTCTGGCCACGCCTGTATTCACAGGAAAGTTGCCCCATCATTATTTTGCTAGATCAGCCCAGTGTTTGGACCTGAATGATTTATTTTTCCTTCTCTGGATGCATTGCTTCCATGTTTCAAACATGCATGCTGTATTTTTAAAAAAAATCTCAGTTGTTGGAGAATGACATTTATCACCTTCACTTTAAAGCCAAAAGTTGTTTGAAATTGGGGAAAGCTCTAAGCTTTGTAAATGTAGCATTCATGGCTTTTAGACTTCTCAGCTATTTTTTCATACCATGAGACTCAGATTTCCCACATCCCAACATGGATGAACAGTTCTGCTTTATTATTCTATACTGAATTCAGAAGTGTAGTAATTAAAGTGAAATGATAGGAAATTTCATTTGTTAACAAAATGTAGGTTCTATCATTTCAGGTCATCCTCAGCACTCTTGTGACAATGGAGCTCTTTTCAGGGGCTCAGCACACACTATGACCACTAAACTTCCCACATTTAAATGCCACTTGTGACTGCAATGTCTGTAAATGGCCTGTGTCTTGATAATCCATAAATCTGTTATTGGGTATCTGAAAGTTGTTGGAGATGAGGATTAATGGAGGTCAGTTCTGGAAAATATATGTAATTCATTCACTTCCACTTACCTCTGCTAAGAACCAAAGTTTGATTACTCTTAGCACACAGAGGACACCAGAAGACGTTGGCTGAATGAGATTTTGAACTGCTGTTGCACAGTACTTGTAAGGCTGTGATATCCTGTTTATGGATATAACAAATCAGTTACTGATCTAGCTAACTATACAAGAATACAGAAATGTTTGTTCTATTAAACCATTGTTTTGAATACCCCGGAAATCAGTGTAGCGGTTTAAATGCCAGATACTTGTACAGAAGAACATGTGGTCAAGCCTTGCACTGTTGTCCAAGAGAATGTGCTGCGTATCAGTCCCTCTGTCGAGGCAGAGGGAGGGGATATTTTCAGGAACTTGTCATTCTAAACATTTGTTCAGTGCATTCTCTTTCTTCTGACAGAGGTATCTTATGTATGAAGGATGTGGCAAAATACTCCATGCACTTTTAATTTGAAAACATTGTCACATGCTTCTCCTGCTGCTGGTGCAGAACTATGAAGCAATGTCTTTAGTTCTTTTTAAAGATAGGTTAAGACTTATGAAATGACACATTAAAACTCGTTTGCTCAAAAAGATCTAATCTGAATAATCATTCATTTTAATTTCCTTGCCTTTAATAAAGACTGATTTCTGGGATCATGTTACTATACTCTTGAAATGCAATGAACATTAGTGATCTAGTGCTGCTCCTTGTCTGTTGGAGGGTTGTTCAGACTGGGAGATGATTCCTGTTGTGAACTTCGTAGAAATCCATGGGGAAACTGCATCGGTTCCTTCGTATAGCGGTGATAGGTCTTGGAATAGGTCCAGCAATGCACTGTGTGCTCCTAATTGAAGGACCTGGGTTTGAACATATTCTCTGAAGTGGTCACTGCATGCTTGCATTCAGACAGATGAAGATGCAGTATAGCAGGTCACTGATGCTAACCAAAGTGGGGAAAGTCCATCTGCAGATATTGAATGTGGCTGAGTAGTAATGTTTCACCCACTAAGCGCTGCCTTATATGCTCATCTCACTGCCTGTGTTTGTTCTCTTGGGACTGACTGTGCTTGACAGTGACTTCAAAACTCTGCTTCAGAATCGAGTTAGTGGTGCTTCATGAATGTTTAAAGAAGGCTCTTCTGCAGAAGATGCTCCTAAAATGACAAACTGGTTTGAATCTTGGTTATTTAAAATTCTTCAGACACACATTGGCCGAAGGAGAGAGATGAATCTACAAATATGTAATAAACTCTTAAAATGTTACTACAGATATTAAACTTAATGTAGATGAGGTTGTGTGAAAGTGTTAAGGCAAGAGAGGCCAAGTGTGAAGATCCCTAGCATCTAACCACAAGTAGCAGACATTCCAAAACTTAAGGATTGCAAATATGGCCCAGTTGGAGTGCCTTTTTTAATCATTATTTTTCCATGATGGAGGAACTGTTTGTGCGAGAATTCTCTCTGCTGGTCTTAAATTGAAATATTTGTTAGCATCATCCATCCAAGGGTATTCAGCACCTTGCACAATTAGGGCTAAAACATGCACAGTCCCTGACTCTAGGTTTGAAGAATAAGGAGTTAGAATTATCATAGTCTGCTACAGTGAAGGCTGCTGGCCTAATGCAGGAAGACATTAGATCAAAGTTTGAGTCTTCATCATAAACTCATTCAGATTTTGTAACCACACAGAACTGGCACATGATTTGCAAGCAGAAAAAGTACCAAGGAAACAAACCATGTAACTGGGGAGGTGACAAGTTGAAGGTAGTGAAAGGATTTTGGGTAGGGGAGGGTATATTACAGAAGGGAAGTAGTGAAAACTATATTGGTCAGTTCTTAAGGTGGTCATAATCTGGGAGCAGCAGCTTTGGTAAAACAGTGCTTAAAGTGTACTCCTCAGCAACAGAGCTAGATGTAATAAATAAATTGCTAAGTCTGTGACCCTCTCCCCTCCCCCCTGCCTCTTTAAGCACTGGTTTTGCTTTTGAGTATGTATCTAACAATTCAAGTGCAAGTTGGGATGTCACGAGGAATGCATCAGTGGCTACAAAGATTCTAAAATGTTCCTAGTCTGTCCATCTCAAATTGGCCAAGTATAGCTTCTCTGACCTCCACTGTGCTTCAGGTACACATGGAAGCAAAACAAATGGATTCAGGACATGTTACAGCACTTTGTAAAGTGACATGTTACAGAGGAACATAAGAATATCCATATTGGCTTAGACCTATGGTCCACCTAGTTCAGTATTCTGTCTCCAACAGCAGCCATATCAAATTGAGTTAGGCGTCAAGAGGCATTGGCATTTCCATTTGCCAAACTAGATTATGCCCTTTCATATAGAAGACGTCCTGCACATGCTAACTCAAACTATTCTGATGTGTGCAAGCATTGCACTGTAGTGTTGCACTGTGTTTAAGGTAGGTAAAACTGTTCTTTGGAATGTCATTGAGCAAGAGGAATAAGAGTGATAGTCTGAGACAGTCACTGCCCCTAGATAAGAATCTAACCTGTTAGCCCAGTGGAATATGCCCGGCAAGGGGCTATTTATCCAAGAAACTGAAATACATGGAGTATTAACTATGGATTAAGCATTTTAATGTTAACCATAGTGGTATTGCATATTAAGTGGGCTTAGTAAATGGCTACATCTGTGAACATATTGGACCTGAATCTGAGATGCACTAGGCAACTCCCATTTAAGTTTGGCTGGTGCTCAGCGCTTCAGCGTGAGACCTATTGTTTGTATAACAGCCCCTTAAAAGCTCTTAGTAAATACATTGTTGTAGAAATTATGGGTTTTAGTTTTTAAACGACAGTAACACACCAATTTGCCTCCCTACTGGCTATAAGAAGTATTTGTTCCTTTTTTGTATAGAAATGTGTCACACTATGGCTGGTGATTGATCTGGAGCAGTGATTGATAGGTTTATCAGAATTAGGCCATAATTAAGGTCACACATTTGTAAAGTGACATGCAGTAATATAATAGCTCAGGCTTTCAAAACAGCAACAGGATGATCTCGTGTGTCATGGCCATTTGAGCATCTGCTCTGACCTATTTATATATATTAGGCTGATTAATATAAATTATAGAATGTAGCAGTTTTGCAGATGTGGAGGATTTTGTATGCAACCTTCTGGGGAAAAAAATGCAGTTTTCCCATCCTCTGTGCACATAAACTGCTGTCTCTGAGGATTTGGGTCCAACAGGCTGAAAACTAGAGCAGCTATTTGTAAAAGTGACATGACTGCCTTTAAAAAAAATTTGGTTTCATCTTAACTTTCTTCATTTACCATTTTCCATTTGACTTGCACTTAAATGAGAAGTTGAAGGTAACTTGATAGTTTGAAACATGATCTTACAATGTAACTTCTGTAAACTGCTTTTAATGTATCCTCTGCAGAGATGCCTTTTTGTAACCTCTTTAGGATACTTGGTCCATTGCAACAGATTTCCCTACAGGTGATGAATACTTCCCACTCTACTAATAAAGAACTGTCCCAAAATTATGATAAACAATGTATTGATACTCTCAAAGATCTGCACTTAAAGTGTGAACCTACCAAGTAATACGTTGAAATGATGCTCCTGATGACAGCTAACCAATTTGCAGGCATAATTTAAATAGAGATTCTATATATTTTGAGCATAGCTCTAAATTTGACTGAAGGAGGTCTTCACTGGAACATGCTCATGACCATGCACTTTTACCCGCCTGGGGCAGCAAGTTGATAGTTCTATAGGCCTGGAGCATCACAATTCCACCTGTTCTGCAGGGTGAAATCCTTTGAATAACACTTGAGCTGTGGATTTTAAGTTTTAAATCTTCTTTCACTTCAGGAGAAATCTTAAAAGTTCCAGGGCAGTATGGTGGCTATTTGAGGGATCAAAGCATTCAGTAGCTTTTATGTGGCAGGCTGATTGGAAGGATATTTACTCACATGCTTTGGGGCAGCACTTTTTTTTTTTCAATTTGATTTCTTGCTAGAAAATCTAACTCTGAAATTGCTGGGGGAGGAGAGACTGATACAAGGCATATCTGGAGTGGAGGTGGAGTGTATGGTCTTCCTAATATGGAAACCTTGAGGTTGAATTTACCATTTACCCCTGTTCCTGAAAAGGCTAAAGAGTATTTTAAGATTTTAGGGTATAGTGCACACTTCCTTTTGTGTAATGCAATACAGCTTGGCCTGCAGCTATTTTTTTGCATTCCCCCACTATTCCCTTCTGTCAGCACCACTGTTGATTACAACCTATGGTACACAAAAAACTTTTTGAAGCCATTTCAGATGAATGGTATTGAGTAATGGAAAATGTTGTTACAAATGTATATTTGTGTGCTTAAAGGTAGCATTTACTAAGATAGATATTGTGCTGCAGGGTTGTATCTGCTTATTTTCATGTAATGTCATGAGTTAATTTTTATAAAGTAATGATTGTGGTAGGCCAATAAACATATAGGCCATTTTTAAAGCAGGTTGGTGGTGTTTTTGTTTAAATTCCCATGGAAAAGATGATTGCTCAGTCTCTGGCTAGCAGGAAAAGCTGTCTGACACTTTAATTTGGTAAAGTATAATTTCTTCTAAAAAGCTGGCTTTGGGGAATAGCCAGGTTGTATATTGAAATTTAAGAAGCTATAGTTTCTATGGTCCTATATTTAAAATATTTGCTCTGTTTTACTTTCCAGTTGAAGTAGTTCTTAAACTGCCAGGAAAAAGAGTGTCAGATGAAGTCTTACTAAAATATGAATAAACCTTTCCATTTTATACTGAGTTGTGATGCTTTCCATTCCCAAGAACACCTACTTACCGCTCCACTACTTGTGTTTGGGATAGAAATATCTTAATTCCCAGGTATAAAGCTAATATAACTTCTAACATATGGCTTTCTTTGCTTCTGTATTAGTCAAATGTTCAGGGACACCAGACACAGCAGTACTGGAGATATCTGTTGTAAATAATTTGCAATAGGTTAATGTTCAAGGCTACTACAGATAAGTTGAAGCAATAAAATGGTTGCATGTCGCATTTTGTAATGAGCAACTTAAATAATTTGGTTACTTTTTACTCTATTATTATTTTACAGTACCCAAGGGTGTGCTGGATACCTGACAATAGAAAGCAAACTGATTCTTGACCTGAAGAACTTTCAGGTTAGTTTGGACAAAATACAATAAAAGGGCATTTAAAATAACAAGGTACAGAGGAGTTGAGGGAGGAAGGACAGAGCTGCATTCATAATATTATATGTTGAACAAAGTCTAGTGCTATAATTGGTAAAGTGACCCTATAACAATGGCACCTTCTTAGGGTATGTCTGCACTTTGAGTGGGACATGTAATTCCCAGCTTGAAGGAACATACTTGTGCTAGCTCTGATCAAGATTGCATGCTAAAAATAGTGTAGCCACAAGGGCATGAGCAACAGGAGGTGCTAGCCACCCCAAGTATGTACTCATCCAAGACACTAGGCACATACTTGGTTGTGTTAGGCAGTGTTAGTCTATTGATTTTGCCCTCTAAGGTCTTGTATATGTAACAAAATTGTACCAGTTTAATTAAATTATTTTAGAAACCAATTTAATTAAAATAGTCCAACCCCTGGTCTACTCAAGCTAAATGTATATGACACTCTTCCACTGAAATAAGTGTGTCAACACGAAGGGATTGCACTAATTGAACTACATTAATTTCTAAACAGATGTAGTTGTATTGGACAATAGTCTCATGTAGACAAGGAAGCCTCATAACCCTCCTTTGAGAGAGGTTTTCTCTTTTTGCAAATAGGAAAACTGAGACAAGAAAAGTTAAGCAACTGCCTAAAACCACACAGCAAACTGGTGTCAGAGCCAGAATTAATCCTTGGGGTTTCAGTGCTCAGTCCACTGTGCCACATTGTTCTGAGACATGGTTCTCTATATAGTTGTGGAAAAGTGAACTGGTTTGTATTCCACAGAATGGAAAAGGTAGCAGGACAAAGTCTTCGAACAGCCTACCCTCCCAAAAAAGTCAATACTCTTTGTTCTGTACTTGCAAAATCAACCTGTTTACAAATCTTCAATGAAACTCACTCTTTCACTGATCTTTAAGAAACAGGTCCTCAGAACCAGTTTAAGGCATCCGTATACTCAAGTGCTGATATGGTGAATGACATACAAGACTCTCCATTTCATCCTCCCCAGCAGGGTTCTGCAACATGACTGTAGCCTGCTTTAAAAGCCTCAAGCAGTACTATTGTGTACGCTTGGATTCTTTACAAAAGGAGTTATTATATTAAAAACAAATATGGGTATGGAATAAAATGTTGCATTCTATTAACATTCCAAGGGTCACAGAACTCTAGGTAAGTGGAGAATGAATTTGTACATAGGCCACATTTTAATGTTAACTATAGGGTACAAAATGCTTGATATTGTTAATACAACTTACTAAGATGTGGGAAAGGAGAAGGAGAATATAGCCCCTTAATTGGCCAGCAGTGTTCAAATTAAAAAAACCTGATAGATGAAAAAATCTTGCAATTTTTTTTAAATGTGGGAAGACAGAGACTAACATTTCAAGGAGGGATAATTAGCCATCCTAGGGGCCCCTCATAATAAAGTAGAAAATTGCCTATTGCCTACCAACCTAAGACATGACACTGACATCTGACAAAAGGTGGTTGATACATGAGCATAGATGAGATTTGATGAACAGACACCTCTAATAGAACAGGGGCCTACACTACAGAGGGCTTTAACAACCAACAAATGACCGTGTAACATCAACCCACCACTTTATTGACAGAAAAGAGCAAAAGGCAGGTATGCAATCTCAGTTGCTCAAATCCGTTAGCAAATGTACTGCATTCCAAACAAGTGAGTGGTTGAGAAGTCCTGTAAAGAGGGAATTACAATGACCCAGCTTTGTGGTCCCAAAGGGATGTTTTACTGCTACAGGGTCCCCAAAGGATCACTAAGCCCTGGTCTACACTAGGACTTTAGGTCGAATTTAGCAGCGTTAAATCGATGTAAACCTGCACCCGTCCACACAATTAAGCCCTTTATTTCGACTTAAAGGGCTCTTAAAATCGATTTCCTTACTCCACCCCTGACAAGTGGATTAGCGCTTAAATCGACCTTGCTGGCTCGAATTTGGGGTACTGCGGACACAATTGGATGGTATTGGCCTCCAGGAGCTATCCCAGAGTGCTCCATTGTGACCGCTCTGGACAGCACTCTCAACTCAGATGCACTGGCCAGGTAGACAGGAAAAGAACCGCGAACTTTTGAATCTCATTTCCTGTTTGGCCAGCGTGGCAAGCTGCAGGTGACCATGCAGAGCTCATCAGCACAGGTGACCATGATGGAGTCCCAGAATCGCAAAAGAGCTCCAGCATGGACCGAACGGGAGGTACGGGATCTGATCGTTGTTTGGGGAGAGGAATCCGTGCTATCAGAACTCCATTCCAGTTTTCGAAATGCCAAAACCTTTGTCAAAATCTCCCAGGGCATGAAGGACAGAGGCCATAACAGGGACCCGAAGCAGTGCCGCGTGAAACTGAAGGAGCTGAGGCAAGCCTACCAGAAAACCAGAGAGGCGAACGGCCACTCCGGGTCAGAGCCCCAAACATGCCGCTTCTATGATGAGCTGCATGCCATTTTAGGGGGTTCAGCCACCACTACCCCAGCCGTGTTGTTTGACTCCTTCAATGGAGATGGAGGCAATACGGAAGCAGGTTTTGGGGACGAAGAAGATGATGATGATGAGGTTGTAGATAGCTCACAGCAAGCAAGCGGAGAAACCGGTTTTCCCGACAGCCAGGAACTGTTTCTCACCCTGGACCTGGAGCCAGTACCCCCAGAACCCACCCAAGGCTGCCTCCTGGACCCAGCAGGCGGAGAAGGGACCTCTGGTGAGTGTACCTTTTAAAATACTATACATGGTTTAAAAGCAAGCATGTGAAAGGATTACTTTGCCCTGGCATTCGTGGTTCTCCCAGATGTACTCCTAAAGCAAAAGGTTTCTGGGGAGGGCAGCCTTATTGCATCCTTCATGGTAGGACACTTTACCACTCCAGGCCAGTAACACATACTCGGGAATCATTGTAGAACAAAGCATTGCAGTGTATGTTTGCTGGCACTCAAACAACATCCGTTCTTTATCTCTCTGTGTTATCCTCAGGAGAGTGAGATATAATTCATGGTCACCTGGTTGAAATAGAGTGCTTTTCTTCAGGGGACACTCAGAGGAGCCCATTCCTCCTGGGCTGTTTGCCTGTGGCTAAACAGAAATGTTCCCCGCTGTTAGCCACAGGGAGGGGGGAAGGTTGAGGGGGTAGCCACGCGGTGGGGGGAGGCAAAATGCGACCTTGTAACGAAAGCACATGTGCTATGTATGTAACGTTAACAGCAAGGATTACCCTGAAAGAGTGTAGCCACTGTTTTATAAAATGTCTTTTTAAATACCGCTGTCCCTTTTTTTTTCTCCACCAGCTGCATGTGTTTCAATGATCACAGGATCTTCTCCTTCCCAGAGGCTAGTGAAGCTTAGAAAGAAAGAAAAACGCACTCACGATGAAATGTTCTCCAAGCTCATGCTGTCCTCCCACACTGACAGAGCACAGACGAATGCGTGGAGGCAAATAATGTCAGAGTGCAGGAAAGCACAAAATGACCGGGAGGAGAGGTGGCGGGCTGAAGAGAGTAAGTGGCGGGCTGAAGAGAGGGCTGAAGCTCAAATGTGGCGGCAGTGTGATGAGAGGAGGCAGGATTCAATGCTGAGGCTGCTGGCGGACCAAACCAGTATGCTCCAGTGTATGGTTGAGCTGCAGCAAAGGCAGCTGGAGCACAGACTGCCACTGCAGCCCCTGAGTAACCAACCGCCCTCCTCCCCAAGTTCCATAGCCTCCACACCCAGGCGCCCAAGAACGTGGTGGGGGGGCCTCCGGCCAACCAGCCACCCCACCACAGAGGATTGCCCAAAAAAAAGAAGGCTGTCATTCAATAAATTTTAAAGTTGTAAACTTTTAAAGTGCTGTGCTTAAAGTGCTGTGTGGCATTTTCCTTCCCTCCTCCACCACCCCTCCTGGGCTACCTTGGTAGTCATCCCCCTATTTGTGTGATGAATGAATAACGAATGCATGAATGTGAAGCAACAATGACTTTATTGCCTCTGCAAGCGGTGATTGAAGGGAGGAGGGGTGGGTGGTTAGCTTACAGGGAAGTAGAGTGAACCAAGGGGCGGGGGGTTTCATCAAGGAGAAACAAACAGAACTTTCACACCGTAGCCTGGCCAGTCATGAAACTGGTTTTCAAAGCTTCTCTGATGCGTACCGTGCCCTCCTGTGCTCTTCTAACCGCCCTGGTGTCTGGCTGCGCGTAACCAGCAGCCAGGCGATTTGCCTCAACCTCCCACCCCGCCATAAACATCTCCCCCTTACTCTCAAAGATATTGTGGAGCACACAGCAAGCAGTAATAACAGTGGGAATATTGGTTTTGCTGAGGTCTAAGCGAGTCAGTAAACTGCGCCAGCGCGCCTTTAAACGTCCAAATGCACATGCTACCACCATTCTGCACTTGCTCAGCCTGTAGTTGAACAGCTCCTGACTACTGTCCAGGCTGCCTGTGTACGGCTTCATGAGCCAGGACATTAAGGGGTAGGCTGGGTCCCCAAGGATAACTATAGACATTTCAACATCCCCAACAGTTATTTTCTGGTCTGGGAAGTAAATCCCTTCCTGCAGCCGTTTAAACAGACCAGAGTTCCTGAAGACGCGAGCCTCAGGAACCTTTCCTGGCCATCCCATGTTGATGTTGGTGAAACGTCCCTTGTGATCCACCAGTGCTTGCAGCACCATTGAAAAGTACCCTTGCGGTTTATGTACTAGCTGCCCTGGTGGTCCGGTCCCAAGATAGGGATATGCATTCCGTCTATAGCCCCACCACAGTTAGTTTCTCCGTTGCTTTCACGGAGGGAGGGAGGGAAGGGGGGCCTGACGATATGTACCCAGAACCACCCGCGACAATGTTTTAGCCCCATCAGGCACTGGGATTTCTACCCAGAATTCAAATGGGCGGCAGAGACTGCGGGAACTGTGGAATAGCTACCCACAGTGCAATGCTCCGGAAGTCGGCGGTTGCCTCGGTACTGTGGACACACTCGCCGACTACACGCACTTAGAGCATTGTGTGGGGACACACACAATCGACTGTATAAAAATGCTTTCTACAAAACCGACTTTCGTAGTATAGACAAGGCCTTAGACAGGTTTAATAAGAGTTTACACTGATGTAGTTTAACTCAGTAAATTACCAAATGAAGTTAAAATAGTTTAAGTGCATTTATGTTAGGGGTTGCTCACCAGTGTAGCTAGATCTATTTCGGTTGCATCAGTGAAACAAAATCTAGAGTGGTGCAAAAAACCTGTTTGTAGATCAGCCTTAAAGCAGTTCAGAAAAATTATTCACACACAGCCAATCAAATGCGCCTGTGTACCAGCTTTTTAAAAAGTAAAATAAATTACTGAGGTGTTTAAGTTTGCATATTGGAGATAAATGCATTTAAATTAACTTACGACGTCTCTAACAGAGCACATTCTTCTTACAGGATCAACTAGGATGCTGGGTCCAAAGGTTAGAGGTGGCAGTCAGGACTCCTGGCTTTTACCTTAAAAATAATGCTACAGTAATGGTCCAAAATCCTAAATATTACATTTGTTACACTCAGTGATTTGGGATTGTAATTTTAATATAATTTTACTATATAATACTCAGGTAATATATATTCAAGTTCAGCTGTGCTACTGATTCACTAACACCCTGGGCAAGGCACTCACTTTCTCCATCTGTAAAATGGTCAGATAGGGCAACAGTTAATGCAGGCTGTACTGCACACATTTTCCATCTGCAGTTTGCTGCCTTTGGATGTACAGAAAAGTAACACAAATATTGAGCCTACATGACTACAAATAAGATGTACAGCCTCTTAAAGAAGGGACTGTATGTGAGTCAAGTCAATGGAATATGATTTAGTTACTTACAGTCTGTCTCCTTCCCACCCATTAATGCATGTAGTGGCTAAAGTCCACCCAGTGTGGAGTTTCTAGTAAAAAAAAAAAAAAATGATGACTGCTTATCACTATAGAGTTTCAATTGCACTAGAGGTAAAAAGTCTCTATGTGTTGGAGGTTGTTCATACATTTTTTCAGGTGCATAATTCACACAAATTACTCCCTTAGGGTATGTCTACACTACGGAATAAGGTCAAATTTATAGAAGTCGGTTTTTTAGAAATCGGTTTTATATATTTGAGTGTATGTGTCCCCAGAGAAAATGCTCTAAGTGCATTAAGTGCGTTAACTCGGTGGAGTGCTTCCACAGTACCGAGGCTAGAGTCGACTTCCGGAGCGTTGCACTGTGGATAGCTATCCCACAGTTCCCGCAGTCTCCGCTGCCCATTGGATTTCTGGGTTGAGATCCCAATGCCTGATGGGGCTAAAACATTGTCGTGGGTGGTTCTGGGTACATATCGTCAGGCCCCCGTTCCCTCCCTCCCTCCGTGAAAGCAAGGGCAGACAATCGTTTCGCGCCTTTTTTCCTGAGTTACCTGTGCAGACGCCATACCACGGCAAGCATGGAGCCCGCTCAGGTAACCGTCACCCTATGACTCCTGGGTGCTGGCAGACGTGGTACGGCTTTGCTACACAGTAGCAGCAACCCCTTGCCTTGTGGCAGCAGACGGTACAGTACGACTGGTAGCCGTCATCGTCATGTCCGAGGTGCTCCTGGCCACGTCGGCTGGGAGCGCCTGGACAGACATGGGCGCAGGGACTAAATTTGGAGTGACTTGACCAGGTCATTCTCTTTAGTCCTGCAGTCAGTCCTATTGAACCGTCTTATGGTGAGCAGGCAGGCGATACGGATTGCTAGCAGTCGTACTGTACCATCTTCTGCCAGGCAGGCAAGAGATGAGGATGGCTAGCAGTCGTACTGTACCATCTTCTGCCGAGCAGCCATGAGATGTGGATAGCATGCAGTCCTTCTGCACCGTCTGCTGCCAGCCAAAGATGTAAAAGATAGATGGAGTGGATCAAAACAAGAAATAGACCAGATTTGTTCTGTATTCATTTGCTTCTCCCCCTCCCCCGTCTAGGGGACTCATTCTTCTAGGTCACACTGCAGTCACTCACAGAGAAGGTGCAGCGAGGTAAATCTAGCCATGTATTAATCAGAGGCCAGGCTAACCTTCTTGTTCCAATAAGAACAATAACTTAGGTGCACCATTTCTTATTGGAACCCTCCGTGAAGTCCTGCCTGAAATACTCCTTGATGTAAAGACACCCCCTTTGTTGATTTTAGCTCCCTGAAGCCAACCCTGTAAGCCGTGTCGTCAGTCGCCCCTCCCTCCGTCAGAGCAACGGCAGACAATTGTTCCGCGCCTTTTTTCTGTGCGGACGCCATACCAAGGCAAGCATGGAGGCCGCTCAGCTCACTTTGGCAATTAGGAGCACATTAAACACCACATGCATTATTCAGCAGTATATGCAGCACCGGAACCTGGCAAAGCGATACCAGGCGAGGAGGCGACGTCAGCGTGGTCACGTGAGTGATCAGGACATGGACACAGATTTCTCTGAAAGCATGGGCCCTGCCAATGCATGCATCATGGTGCTAATGGGGCAGGTTCATGCTGTGGAACACCGATTCTGGGCTCGGGAAACAAGCACAGACTGGTGGGACCGCATAGTGTTGCAGGTCTGGGACGATTCCCAGTGGCTGCGAAACTTTCGCATGCGTAAGGGCACTTTCATGGAACTTTGTGACTTGCTTTCCCCTGCCCTGAAGCGCATGAATACCAAGATGAGAGCAGCCCTCACAGTTGAGAAGCGAGTGGCGATAGCCCTGTGGAAGCTTGCAACGCCAGACAGCTACCGGTCAGTTGGGAATCAATTTGGAGTGGGCAAATCTACTGTGGGGGCTGATGTGATGCAAGTAGCCCACGCAATCAAAGATCTGCTGATATCAAGGGTAGTGACCCTGGGAAATGTGCAGGTCATAGTGGATGGCTTTGCTGCAATGGGATTCCCTAACTGTGGTGGGGCCATAGACGGAACCCATATCCCTATCTTGGCACCGGAGCACCAAGCTGGCGAGTACATAAACCACAAGGGGTACTTTTCAATAGTGCTGCAAGCTCTGGTGGATCACAAGGGACGTTTCACCAACATCAACGTGGGATGGCCGGGAAAGGTACATGACGCTCGCATCTTCAGGAACTCTGGTCTGTTTCAAAAGCTGCAGGAAGGGACTTTATTCCCAGACCAGAAAATAACTGTTGGGGATGTTGAAATGCCTGTATGTATCCTTGGGGACCCAGCCTACCCCTTAATGCCATGGCTCATGAAGCCGTACACAGGCAGCCTGGACAGTAGTCAGGAGCTGTTCAACTACAGGCTGAGCAAGTGCAGAATGGTGGTAGAATGTGCATTTGGACGTTTAAAGGGTCGCTGGCGCAATTTACTGACTCGCTCAGACCTCAGCGAAACCAATATTCCCATTGTTATTGCTGCTTGTTGTGTGCTCCACAATCTCTGTGAGAGTAAGGGGGAGACATTTATGGCAGGATGGGAGGTTGATGCAAATCGCCTGGCCGCTGAATATGCGCAGCCAGACACCAAGGCAGTTAGAAGAGCACAGCAGGAAGCGGTGATCATCAGAGAAGCTTTGAAAACCAGTTTCATGACTGGCCAGGGTACTGTGTGACACTTCTGTTTGTTTCTCCTTGATGAAAACCCGCCCCCCTGGTTGACTCTAATTCCCTGTAGCCACCCGCCCTCCCGCCTTTGATCACAGCTTGCTTGCAAAGGAAATAAAGTCACTATCATTTAAAAAACATGTATTCTTTCGTAATTTATTATAAAAATAGGGCGATAACTCACAAGGTAGCCTGGGTGGCGTGTGGGAGGAGGGTAGGAGGAAAGGAAAAGGCCACTTTAAAACTAGTTGAATGCCAGCCTTCTGTTGCTTGAGCTGTCCACTGGGGTGGAGTGGTTTGGTGCCCAGAGACTTCCTGCCCCTGTGTTCTTGGGCATCTGGGTGAGGAGGCTATGGAACTTGGGGAGGATGGAGAGTGGTTAAGCAGGGGCTGCAGCGGCAGTCTGTGATCCTGCTGCCGTTCATGAACCTCCAGCAGATGCCGGAGCATGTTAGTTTGATCCCGCAGTAGCCCCAGCATTTCCTCATGCCTCCTCTGATCTTCCTGCCGCCACCTCTCCTCACATTCATCGGCCACCATCCTGTACTCTGCTATTGTGTCCCTCCACACAGCTCTGTCAGTGCCGGACGACTGCATGAGCTCAGAGAACATTTCATCGCGTGTGCGTTTTTTTCGCCGCCTTATCTGAGATAGCCTTTGGGATGGAGGAGGGAGGCTTGAAACATTTGCAGCTGCTGGAGGAAAAAAAAGGAGTGAAGTATTTAAAAAGATACATTTTACAGAACAATGTCTATACTCTTTCGTGGTGAACAACACTATTCACATTACATAATACGTGATTTTGGTTCAAGGTTGCATTTTGCATCTTATATTGAGTGCCTGTGGCTTTGGTGTTAGAGATCACACATGCAGGGCCGGGCAACAGAATTTGGCTTGCAGGCAGCCATGGTAAGCCATAGTCTTTTGGCTTCTGCAACCTTCATAACAGCAGCCCCCTCCTTTCCCATACCGAGCAAAGCCCGTTGAGTTGGCCATTTAGTGCTGCAGTTTTCCTGTTAACATGCAGCAGCAGAAACCAAACTAACCCCTTCCCCCCATCCAATTCTTTGGGTTGATCGCTTTTCCCCTCCCCCCACCGCCTGACTGGTATCAGGGAAGATCCCTGCTGGCCAAATGTGAACAGCTCAGCGCCAATGGCCTCCCCTCCCACCATGTGGCTAACTACTGGGAGGATTTCTTTTCAGCCACAGGCAAACAGACCAGTAGGAACAGGCACCTCTGAATATCCCGTTAATCAAATTCCCCTATTTCAACCAGGTTACCATGAACAATATCACTCTCCTGAGGATGACAGAGAGATAAAGAATGGATGTTGCTTGAATGCCAGCAAACACCAGGACCATACGCTGTCAGGCTTTGTCATGCAATGATAACCAGATTACTTGCTACTAGCATGGCGTGGTAAAGTGTCCTAACATGGAGGACAGAATAAGGCTGCTCTCCCCAGAAACCTGCTGCAAAGGCTTTTAGAGTACCTCCAGGAGAGCTTCCTGGAGATGTCCCTGGAGGATTTCCGCTCCGTCCCCAGGCACGTTAACAGACTTTTCCAGTAGCAGTTCTGGCCATGAATCCATCCCAAGTCCTCAGGGCTACTTAATCATTAAAAAATTCTTGTTTTTATAACATGTATTATATTTAAAAAGGTACACTCACCAGAGGTCCCTTCTCTGGCTTCGTTGAGTTGGGAGGGTATTTCAATCAGGGTGATAAAAAGATCCTGGCTGTCAGGGAGAACGATGTGCTATGTGCTCTCCTCAAGCTCATCGTCGTCCTCCTCCTCCTCCTCCTCCTCCCCATCTGCAAAATCCTCAGCCATGGTGGTGAGTACTCCATCATCGGAGTCCACGGACAGGGGTGGGGTAGTGGTGGTGGGCCCCCCCCTAGAGTTGCATGCAGCTCAGCGTAGAAGCGGCATGTCTGGGGCTCTGTCCCAGAGTGTCCATTTGATTCTTTGGTTTTCTGGTACGCTTGTCTGAGCTCCTTAAGTTTCACGCGGCACTGTGTTGCATCCCTGATGTAGCCTCTGTCCCTCATGGCCTCTGAGATTTTTTTGAAATGTTTTGGCATTTCGTCTTTTGGAACGTAGTTCTGATAGCACGGATTCCTCTCCCCATACAGCGATCGGATCCCGTACCTCCCGTTCTGTCCATGCTGGAGCTCTTTTTCAATTCTGGGACTGCATGGTCACCTGTGCTGATGAGCTCTGCATGGTCACTTGTGCTGATGAGCTCGCCTGGCCAAACAGGAAATGAGATTCGAAAGTTCCCGGGCTTTTCCTGTACACCTGACTAGTGCATCCGAGTTCAGAGTGCTGTCCAGAGCGGTCACAATGGTGCACGGGGGGATAGCTCTCGGAGGCCAATACCTTTGAATTGCATCCACACTAACCCTAATTCGAAACGGTGATGTCGATTTCAGCGCTAATCCCCTCGTTGTGGAGGAGTACAGAAATCGGTTTTAAGAGCCCTTTATGTCGAAAAAATGGCTTCGTTGTGTGGATGGGTGCAGGGTTAATTCAGATTTAATGCTGCTAAAGCCAACATAAACTCGTAGTGTAGACCAGGCCTAAGTACATTTACATTATCACTTTAGATAAGCTATTACCAACAGGAGAGTGGGTTTGTGTGGGGGCGGAGAAAACCTGGATTTGTGCTGGAAATGGCCCACCTTGTTTATCATACACATTGTAAGGAGAGTGATTACTTTAGATAAGCTATTACCAGCAGGAGAGTAGGGTGGGGGGGAGAGAAAACCTTTTGTAATGATAAACACCTATTTTTTCATGGTTTGTGTGTATAAAAACATCTTCTGTATTTTCCACAGTATGCATCCAATGAAGTGAGCTGTAGATCACAAAAGCTTATGCTCCAATAAATTGGTTAGTCTCTAAGGTGCAACAAGTACTCCTTTTCTTTTTACATTAAGGTGTAACTAAACTCTTTAAATAGATTTAAGTGAAAGATGTAAGTTTTCTAATTTAGATAAGCTTTACTTTTGGATATTGGTGGCTATCAGTTTGTAGCCTAGAACTAAATAAGCATCACCAGCCTGTACGATCTGCTAATAAGAGAAAAAACATGTTGTCCTAACCAAACAGCTGCAGACTTCCCTGGCTTTATTCTCATCTTATTAAGATAAAGAAACTTGAGATCCATTGAAGGAATGGATGACTTTTAGACTACAACATGTTCCATCAAGAAACATATGAATGGCATTTTGATTAGATATAGCTCAGTAATGCATGTCACTGCATTATACCAGAAATGCATTCTGCTAGCAGTCTGTCCACAAGTGGAGCCTGGGTTTTTATCTACGTGTCCTTGCCCAATTTGCCACAAGAGGTCACCAGAGCCCTTTTATAGTTTTTATGCATCTTTAAGTATAGCTCCAGGCTTCCCCAGCATGTGAGCTGATTCTGGGGAGATGATACAGAAACTGCAATGCAGGGAGAGAAGAATGTTCCTCCAGGTTTCAGATCCTGAGCTCTATGCTTTGCCAACTTTCTATGGCCACTTAGGCTGGATGATGGTTTTAATGTGATTGACTGCAGTTCTTAATTGTAAAAGGCAGAATACTGCTACACAAAATAAGAAGCAAAACACTTAAAGGGGAAACGATTGAGGTTCTTAGTATCAAACAATCAAATAATTTAAAACCTTTAGAAGAATGGGAAATTATGTTGTGGAACCAAAAATGGTGATGCTATGACTGGGAAGAAGGAGGGGAGGAGGACTAAATCATTATTAACTTATAAAGCACCTTTCATTTGATTATCTTAATGTGATTTAAAAAGGGTTGTGCCTTACAATGCCTCTGAGAAAGATGGTATCATCCATACTTTTTACAGATGAGAAAACGGAGGCAAAGGCCAGTTAAATGACTTGCCTCCATTGTCACATTACAAATCAGTTACAAATACAATCCAGGAGTCCTGAGAAACTGGGATGTTAAGGAGTTCTCTAGGCAAAGTCCTCCAGAATTTAAATCTGCTTTTCATTCTAATACATCATTAAGAAATTCAGAAACAATAAGGTTTCCTACAATAGTTTCCTTTTCCCTTCTCTCTGCAGCAACAGTGAAGTGGAAAATATTATCCCCAGAATCGCCTTTGCTGACATCGGTAAGTGATGCTTTGTCAACAAGGAAAGCTTTTTATTTTACATTGAAATTGACATTAGACACTGGCTATATCAATTTAAGATCCACTCAGAACAGAGAGGAAAAGAAAACTGATGTTTGCCACATTTTCAGGCTCCTAAGAGAGAATCTGCAAAGAATAGGCCGTCTCAAACTGAAAGAGACACTGTCACGTAGGTCGGACCCAAAATTCTGGTTTTCTTTAAAGAAAATAAATTTCCCACAACCTAATATCAGTGGGAATGCATTCATGACATTTAAAAATAAGTAAAAATGTTATTTTGCCTGGTTTCCAACCCAAATTTTGTAGTAGACACCCAAGAATCTGAAAGTGACTAAAACAAAATGAACCTGACTGGTCAATTTTCATTGTTCAAGACGGGTGAAATTCCAAAAGTAAAACCGCATTAATGATATTAAAATTTAAAAATTAAATGACATTTTAGTTTTAATAATCACAGCTGGTGGTAGGTCACCGTGAAGCAATTTGTGTTTTGAATATATGGGGACTAGCTTTTCCTCGACTTTAAACCCTATGCATTAAACCCATTGATTTTCATGGCACTGTTCTGGATTCACATTAGTGTAACTCATATTAACCACTGTTCCAGCCCCACCTTTGTTACAACAGTGAGCTTCTCAAGATACACCTTTCTTACTCTTTTTGCCCTACTGACAAACCCATATTTTCTGATGAGCAGACTCCATAAATTCTGATGTGCAACTTGCTGACACCTTAAATTAAAAAAAATCTTTAACATGAGGTCCTCCGTTACAAACCAGCCTCTCTTCATGATGTGTCTATTTAAATTGTCTTCGGCAGTTTCAACTCTGGATGTTTTCTAGTTACTCATTTAGGAGACATTGGTGATTTGAAATTCAGACAGATGCTCTTACTACTTCCTGCACATTAGCACTGGCTAGCTCTGTTGTCACTTGTGGTACACTTAACACTAATCTGTTTACAGTAAATTGCACTGAAATCAGATATTTTGGTTTTTTGTCTCTTGCTGATGAATTTTAAGAAGTCAAAAATCACTTTTTTTTTTTTTTGGTTGCATGGTTGTATTTTTGTTGTTGTTGTTAAAGTCAGCTTTTCCCCAGAGAGAGTCACACTCATGGTAGACCAGCCACAGGCTTGCCTTGGGACCTAACATGACTATGTCCCTTTTAATCTGCAACATGTGGTTTTGATGCAAGTGTGTCAGAATAAGTCACTGTTAACTAGTGTAAGATTTGCATCTTTTTATTAATTTATTTGTTTAACAAACAGGATATTTAAATCATACTTTGTAGCAATAGCCACAACCTAGAGAAATGCCTTCTTGAGAAATTCATGTTACAGAATCCCTCTGTTAGCTAGCACAATAATCCTTCTCCAGTGGTGTTATTGCGGGGGGTTATATTTCACTGTTGTGAAATGAGACTGTCTGAGAACAACCCATGGTAACTTTAATAACTCGAACCAAGAGGAGTACAGTATGCAAAATAACTTAGTTTATTTCCTTTAAAGTTTCTGTTATTTAACCTGTATTATCCTCTGTGTAGCTAATGCATGGCATAAAGGAGTCCAAGCAATGGAATCACCTGAAATATTTTTATGAACTGTCTAAGACAATAGCACAGAATATATTTGTAAAGTGATAAACACTAACTTCAATAAAACCTAAAGAAAAATACATTCCAATTTAATACATCTACTGTGTAACTTGATACATTCGCTGTAGAAGAAAAGGGCTCATACTACATTGAGTCAGTGTTGTATCCAGTGCTGCATCTTCCTCTATCAGCATTCCAAAAGTGTCCTGTCTATAAGCTTTCTTCAACTGAAGTTACATGAAAAATATGTAGTGCAGGAAGCATTATTCTGATCACATAACTTGTTTTTAAGTTATGGATAGGTCCTACTTTTTTAACTCATAACAGTGCTTTGTGTGGATTTTATTTAATTTTTGCCCTGGCACTTTTTTCTGGTTTAGACGCTCATGTACTTTTATAAAAAAACAACCTCCTCCCCCCCCCCCCCCCCCCCCCAGGGACATGCCACCTTGTGCTGTGATCTTGCAAGATCTCAAGCAAAACCAGATTGGGCCTGGTCAGTACCTGGGATCAAGACTGCCAAGGAACACCTTCAAGAAATGAGATTGGTAGTAAGTGGGAGCAATGTGCTACTGGAGATTGTCTTTCAGATTAAATGTAAACCCAAAATCCTGACTGTAGATGGTAATTTACAATCCAGTAGCACTTTTCATAGAAGTTGAGTTGTTAACTGGTGTCCTTGCCAAACTTCACCTTAGATAAATATATTCTGTCTACCCAAATTCCCTCTGTAATTTTAAATGTCGTCCCTTTCACTTCCTGCCTTAAATTATGTTGTTTTGCTATGTGGTTATTTAGGCAGCTGCTCCATTTAACCTCAGAGGTGAAGGTTAAAGTGAACTTAATGTAAAGTACTTCTATAAATGTAAGATCATTATTACTGATGTTGACTAATTGCTTCAGTATTTAAAAACTCAATATTGTATACTAGAAAGTGACTCTTTATAACCATCCATTGCTGTAATTCTTCAGGGTTTGTCTGTAAATCCTTGGCAGAGCCCTAGATTTTCAAAAGTAATTAGTGATTCTGGGTGCCTCAATTTTGGGAGATCCAAATTGAGAGACCTTAAAGGGGCCTGATTTTCAGAAAGTGCTGATTTCCTGCTTTCTGGAAAATCAGACCCCTTTTAAGTTGTTTCAAGTTAGGCAGTCAAAAATTGTGGCAGACAAAATCCCTATTGAAATCCTGGCCATAAATTTTTGGGGATGGGTTTTTCAAAGGAGCCTGAGATAGTTGAGTGCCCAAATCCCATTGAAATTCAACGGAAAACACTGAATGCCCCATCCTAGCCAGCATTGGTGTGTATATACTGTGTACCTATGCTGTCGTCTTCTGCATATACACAACATATTTAATCCTTTGTCACTGCTACCAGTTATTGTTGCCAAAATATTATGGAGACGATGAACAATAGACAGTGTAGTTACTAAGGTACTCTGTAGTTATCAGTCTTTCCTGTAATAATACACTAACTCTTCACTAGTCTTACCTGTAATAATACACAGGAAAGTGTCACCCCTTAACTTTCCCAACCTTTAGTACTTTCAGAAAATAAATCTCATAAAATCTTGGGGGAGACCAGGCACCCCTTGCTTCTCCAGCTTGGAAAGAGAAGCACTAGAGTAAAGATGTCCCAAAAATGCAAGCACATTGGATATCAAGAGAGATTTTAATAGAAATTCAGGTGGACTTTTTATAAAAAATTATAATGATCATACATTTAACATTTCACTGACTAGCATTATTTTGCCGTGTAACTGCTACCCCTATTTTCCTATTTAAGTTGAAAAGCTGGAGGAAACTTTCTAACCACAAGGGAGATTAGCTGGTGGAATAGTTTCTCCCAGGGAACTGCTGGATGCCTTATCCCTTGGGTTAGGAGAGTATGACTTTATGGCTAAAATGTTTAGGTATGGGAACATCGCTTCCTGGCTCTGCAATAAATTTGCTGTGTGACTTGCATTCTCAGTGCTTCCATTTCCCCATCTATGTAATGGGGATAATTATGTGTACCCATCTTTGGAAAGTGCTTTGCAATTTGTGGATGAAAGTGCCATATAAATGGTAATGGTTATTGTTGCTGTTATAGTATTACTGGTAAAGTCTCTTTTGAGAAGCTCTGATGGAAGGTGCTATAGCAATGCAAAGTATGGTAATTAAAACTAGCCTGAATAATAATCTATTGCATATACTTTAGAGAACAGACTGATGGTGATGCACTGAATCTTCCAGTTTGCGGGGTGGCATAACCCTAGGTGAAAGAAGATTGCTCCATACAGCCTTGGCATCAATCTACCACCCACTTGAAAATTAGACCATTGTGCCAAATAGACATGGACGATTACACAGTACGAAGCTTAGTCCTTGGCAGGTTCTTCATGTCATCTCTACCAGAGGGAGGTCCCCTCTGTCCCTTATGTTCTGTTGTTCCTCTCATTGGGCCTACCTTCTCAATGTCCCCAAGGAACCCTGGTACTGAGCCGCCTTCTCTTCTAAACCTGCTGGCAGATCCTTTCTTGTCCCTAGTCCTATAGCTTTGGTTGGGAGGAAGAAGGGCAGTGCGTTATTTCCTTGTCTCAGAGATGATTACCTCTGCTGTCCTTTGGGTGCCCTGATGCACCGGGCAAGCAGGTGCCCCTTGCAAGATGACATTGCTGCTCCTGCAGCCCTGTAGCTTTAAGAGAAAACGCCACTGTTTATCTTCCCTCCCAGCTCCCATGCTGGCAGGGCCAGCGTCTTTCCCATTGGCTGTCTGCTCCCCAGCTGTTGTCTGCTCCCTGCAACCTACTACTCCAGGACAGTGCAGGGGAGGGGAAATGGGCCTGGCCCTGCTGCTTCATTGGTCTCCCCAAAAAGGGTTGGGCTTAGCCCCAACCAACCGTCTGGATGTTGCTATGTGCTAGCTGGTAAGTATAGGCACAGCCAGATGGCAGTCAGGGCTAGCAGGCTCCACTGAGCCGCTATAAGCAGGAGGGAGCCTGCGGGAAGTGGGAGGGAGCTGCCGAGCTGCCTGGAGAGGAGGATCCTGGTTCTCTCCAGCTGCCCCGCTCCGCCTGTACTGGAGACGGTCGGCTGCTGCGCCGGGGCTGGTGAGTGACTGGAGGCGCTCGGGGGAGCGCAGGAGGGTTTGCGTCAGAGACACGGGGGAGTAGGAAGGCTGGGGGAGGGGACGGAGGCGGCGCAGGGGCACTGAGGCAGCGAGCTGCTGAGGACGCTCTGAAAATCTGTCACCTAACCACAGGAACCTGCGCAACAAAAAGATCGGATCCCCGGACGGTCTGTATGGGGGTGTGTCGGGGCAAGGGGCGCTCTCTGCCAGGGGCTGGATCTGTGCCCAGAGGCCGAGGCAGCCTGGGCGTGGGGAGGGAGGGTCGTGACAAACCCAGCTGCTGCGACTGGAGAATGTAGCATTGGGATAGATGCGTTTAGTTCTCTCCCTTCACTTTAATCGGATGCTCTTTGTCCCCTGGAATGAGGGGCTCCAGGTAAAAGCATCTCTGTAGGAGGCTATTGCACTGATTTTCGGGGGATGGTGGTGGAGGAGGGAGACGTCTTGCATCCTTTCAGCATTCATCCCCTCTTCATAATTTGGAGGAGAGGTAGCTCTCTATGTCCTTTTTTCTCAAGGGATCCCAGATTTGGAAACTGCACCTTCCCCATTCTGAGCCATTCTCTCACAAGTGCTCCTACCAAACACCCTGTGCCTGCTGCATTTCACTGTTGGGGTTGATAGCAGGCAATCCAGGCTCTGCAAAGCAGGGACTGTTCCTGGGGGCCATTGGAAGGATTGGGGATGTGAAGACAACAGGTATGAGAGCTTGAAAGGGGCAGAAAGTGCACAAATTAGCTTGCCTTTTTAAAACACAGTTAAGGTGGGGGTGTCTTCACCTTTTCCCTATTCTAATGATTTAATTTTGGGAAAACCCACTTGTCTGAATCTGATGCAGTTACAGGCATTGCTGTTGTGTATATGCGGAGGTCAGACACTGATGATACGTTGATATAAATACTTAGGCAGAGGAGAGTAGTTCTGAATTCAGCTGATGGCTGTAGCAATTGAATGCATAGCAGAAGGCTGAGGAATCTGAAATCCTGAGACTCATTAGAGCTAAGCCTGAAATAGAGAAATGATTTTTTTTGCGGGGGGATGTAAGAGGCATGATTCCAGGAGCAGACACAGCAGCTCCTCTGGGGAGGGTTCTAGACTAGGGCTATTCACCCTGCGTGGCTGCTAGGACAGCCAAGAGGGTGAGCTGCTGACCAGCTCTAAATGCCATGTGACTGGGTCTATTTACTAACACTGCCAGTGGGCCCCTGGAGACTGGGCCTTTCCCAGCTCAGGCTGGAGGCTGCGGTTCTGTCTGCTTTGGAGGAGATGAAATCACTGCCTTGTTTGTGGTGCAAAGGAGAAATCACAAGGCGGGAGGGGGCGACTGTCATCTCCACACATGCAGTTTTGTGCACAGAGGAAGTAGTTCTCTATGGCTTGCCGCACAATAGCCCTTAAAACCAACCCCCTCAGGTAGCTTGGATCAATGGTACAGTCCTTGCAACAGCTGTCAACCCTGTTTAGGTGTGGAGCAGATCTCCCCCCCGCCCAAGTGTGTTGATGGGGGGTCCTGGGGCATGATGCATCAGAGCTAGGGCTCCCCTGCTGTGTGGTGCTCTGGACAAGCTTCCGTTTTTGATCCAGCAAGACAGAACAGTTTGAAATGATAGGAGAAGCTGTGGACCAAGCTGGGCATCCATAATACAGTACAGGATTGTAACCATTGCATTTATGTTTGTTTGGAGCCACAAAGGATTTCAAATGTTCTGGTTTAAAAGATGGTATTGCAGGACAGAGGTGAGCAAAGCAGATTGGAGCAAAAACCAGAAATCTGCTACTTGTGTTTGCCCTTTGTCCTCAAGTACAGAAAGCATATTTAGTGTTCCCAACCAGTGGAGAGTAGGTAAATGGGGAATGGTGGTGGTAATATCACTAGTCTTCTGCTATTGCGCTCTTTGGTCATCTGGCAGTTTCTCCAAATGGTAGCTTTCTGCCAGTGCATTTTCATGGTTATTGTATATAACATTTATATTGCAGTAATGCCTAGAGGCCTCAAACAGGTTGCAGCCTGACTGTGCTAGACACCCTGAAAACAGTAGATACCAAAGAACTAATGATCTGAAAGAGGCTTCCACTTACAAGGGGCATCCTAATTTCCCCTGCACAGCAGAAGACCCCTATTTACTTGGCGTAGGGTTTTGCTGGGATTGGCAGGGCCAAGATCTCTGATTTCCTTAATATAAGGGCCTAGCAACCAAGATATTTGGAGGTAAGTTCAGAGGAGAGCTAAGGCTCCTTTTCCATTCCCATTGGATTAGCTAAAGCATTCCTGTCCCAACACACAGACCAATAAAGCAGACCTCTAAGTAGTTTGGAAGACCAGACTAAGCTCTGGGGAAACCAAGCATAAAATAAAAGTGAAGTGTTCCACTCCTATCCCTCAATGAAGATGTCTTGGACACTAGAGTGCGATTCTGTACTATTTTTGGTTTATCTGTTAGGGCTCACTTCCAGGGGCTAGACTTCAACTACAGGGTGTCAAAGTCTGAGTAGCAGTGGCAGAATTAGGTGTGTAGTTGTATTGCCTCTTGGATCTTTGGTCTACAGTTTTGTATCATTGGGTTTCTGTGTGTGTGTGAGAGAGAGAGAGAGAGAGAGAGAGGTGGGAATAATGGGGGGACAGGGCACTGAGATGGTGGGTCTCTTATTGACAAAAGCAGCATCACTACCTGTAAACCTACATTGTTTCAAAGGTGTTACATCTCACTGAATAACTGAGTATGTGGTACTAAAAGTGTTTCATAAGTTAATTCGTCACATGGATGAAGACCCTGGCAAGTGTTTTGGAAAGTGGCCTCTTCTGGTTCTCGACAAAGGTTGGGGAAGAAGAAAAAGGCATTCTCCCTTGCTGTCGCCCTGGGCACTGCCTTCCATCATACTCATGGATGCTTCTCTATTCACAAAGGAAGTGGTAGAAAATCCATCTGCAATGAAGAGATGGCTGCATTGGACATCAGTCACCATCTAAACCACCCATGTGGCATGGAAGATGAATACCAGGCCTTGATGACTTGAGCTTAAGCGAGATCTCCATTACCTGTCAGCAGTGAGGCTCTACAGGCTTTATCTAGGCCAATGAAGTTTTGGCTAGGGTTGAGGGCTCACCCATTGCCCAAAAGTAGTGTCAAGATATTCTTTACATTATTTTCTTCCTCATTTTGGAGCCCTGCAGATTTGTCCCCTCAGATTTCCCCTTTTTGCCCCCTTATCTTTTTTTCTGAGATCCCACAATCTTAAAGGCTCAGGGTAAAAGTTACCTCTTCCTTCCAAAATCCTCTCTTCTGCCAAGGCTATTCCTTAGCACAGTTGAAGAAACTGGAGCACAAAGATGAGATTCTTCTGGCTCTCTTGTATTCATAGGGCCTTTTCACCTCTTTGGGCCAGAGCCTCAGCTGATGTAAATCAGCATGTCTCCATTGACTTCAGTGGAGCTATGACTTTTTCACCGATTGAGGGTCTGGTGCCTTCTCTGTCTTACTAGTGGAATTAAAACTGTAGTCTGCTCTCCTGGAGTGGGGGATTAGAGGTGTTTCCCTGGTGAACTGCTAGATATGACATCTGGGTCTGAAAACAGCTGATGTCTTGGTCCTAAGTCATGCTTACCATTGCACTCCTCAGCCCCTGCCCTTGTTCATTGTGGGATGAGTGAGTCTGGCAACTTTCTTCTCTTCTCTCGGTGGTGTCTTGCTTGCCTTTGTGTTCCACGCTTGCTGAAGCATGGATCATAGCCCAAGATATCTGCCTCACAATATATCCAGGCTTTTTGCTTTGAGACATCACCCAATGTCAACATCAGTCAGTCTAGTTTGAGAGCTTTTTCACTTGTTGGCACTATATGTAGGCCTCTTCCTGAAACTGGGGGTGACTTCACTTCAGGAAGTTCAAGTGTCACCAGACTGGCTGTGCCACTTACAGCTGCAGGAAATACCATAATTAATAATACTTAGCCCTCCCACATCTTCCACACACCAATCCTGAGGCACTTCGCAAACATTAATTATGTCTTATTGCACTACTGTGATGTAGATAAATAATAATATCCCCATTGACTCATGAATAAACTAGTGCACAGAGCAATTATTTGTCCAAAGCCGTGCTGCACAAGTCACTGGCATATATAGGTGTGGAACCCAGGAGTCCTGGCTTCCAATCTCCTGTCATAACTGGACTACACTCTGTACCAGTGGTGGTCTTTTTATAAAATGTCCAGTTTTGTGATAGCAGCACTTGGAGAGGTAGAGGCAGGTCAGCAAAGCTTCCCAAAAATATGTGCAGTTTTTCGATTCTCTTGTGCTGCAGTATTAATAATTTCTATAGGTCCAGCTATTCCGGTCAAACCAAACACAGATTATTGAAAATACAGAAGCTATGGATGTCTGCCTTTGCCCTTCAAGAAGTTTTGACCAGCTGTATACAATGGGGATAATAATTCTTATGTCAGAGGGGTGTTTGTGAGACTTAATCTATTAATGCTCTTCAGTTAAAGGTTTTCGAGAGAAGTGGCAAAGTATACATGCTATTGGATTTATTATGCTGGTATCCAAACAGTTCTTTAATGTGAACACTTCCTTTGACTTAATGAAAAGTTTTTTTTCTCTCAGCAATCGCCTGAGAGTACAATTTTCGGCAAACATTTTATGTTATTAAAGGTGTAGCTTACAAAACATTAACAGATATGAGATCAGTTCAGTAAGTTTTTAATAAATGTAAGATTGACTAGTTTGTCCTGGTAATCTCCAAACATTCCAATTTAGGAGGCAGATGACTTACTAGGTAGGATAATGCAGTTTCTTGAAGTGCTATAGCAGGGGTCGGCAACCTTTCAGAAGTGGTGTGCCGAGTCTTCATTTATTCACTCTAATTTAAGGTTTCGCATGCTGGTAATACATTTTAACACTTTTAGAAGGTTTCTCTCTATAAGTCTATATTATATAACTAAACTATTGTATGTAAAATAAGCAAGGTATTTAAAATGTTTAAGAAACATCATTTAAAATTAAATTAAAATGCAGATCTTATCAGTTTAGTGCAGTGGTTCTTAACCTGGGGTGCATGCACCCCCTGGGAATGCGAGATGCCCTTTCTGGGGGTGCGAGACATGCAAGATTTTTTTAGAAGGTAAATCATCAAAAACACAAATTAAGCACAGGCACATGAGTACAACTGCTTAGTTTCATCAAACCTATGTATTTATTAACATTATACATTTTTTAACAATTACTGTAATATACAAAGTTTTCAAGTTTTTAAGCTAATTGTAGTGTAATTTTTGATAAGGGCTGCAGAGCACTGGGCCCAGGCCAGGAGCAGAGCCCTGGGCTGGCTGCCAGTACCCCAAGCCAGCAGGAGGGCTGAGCAGGGCTGGAGGCCCGACCCCGGCTGGCAGGGGGCTGGGCAGCTGGAACCCCAGACCAGCAGCGAGGTGAGCAGGGCCGGCAGCTGGTATACCAGGCCGGCTGCAGGCTGAGTGGGGCCAATGGCCGGGACCCTGGCTGGCAAGGGGCCGGCAGCCAGAACCCCGGGTTGACAGTGGCCTGAGCTGGGTGGCAGACGGAACCCCAGACCGGCAGTGGCTCAGCCTGCTGTCGGTCTGGGGTTCCGTCTGCCGGCTCTTGCCAGCCAGGGTCCTGGCTGCTGGCCTGGCTCAGCCATTGCTGGCTTGGGGTTCCGTTCACTCAGGCCGGCAGTGGGCTGAGCAGGGCCGGCGGCTGAGACCCCGGCTGGCAAGGGGCCAGCAGCCGGAACTCCAGACTGGCAGCAGATGGAGCGGGGCCAGTGGCCGGGACCCGGGGCCGGCAGCAGGTTGCGTGGCTCAGCCCGCCGCTGGTCTGGGGTTCCGTATGCCGGCTCCTGACAGCCGGGGTCTTGGCCACCGGCCCTGCTCAGCTGACTGCCGGCCTGGGGTTCCGTTCTGGCCTGGGGTTCCATTCACCCAGGCCGGCAGTGGGCTGAGCAGGGCTGGCAGCCAGGACCCTGGCTGGCAGCAGTATGCCAGTAAAAATCGGCTTGCGTGCCACAGGTTGCCGACCCCTGTGCTATAGTAAGCCAACAAAAGTAATTAACATAAGCAAGGCTCTATATCAATGTGCAAATTGCTCTGTTAAAATAAATGCACACTTGAGTGAATGATTTAACATAGACACTAGTATGAAATAAGGATGCAGTCTCACCTCTCCTGTTTGATATTGCCAGTAATTCATGATGAGAAAAAGTGTAGATGGATACAAAATGGGCATTGCATGGCTTAACAACAGTACTCCTACAAGATGTAGATTTTGTTGATGTAGCTCTTCTAAGCAACAGCTCAACAAACATGCAAGCAAAGACCAAAAGACTGTCCACCATTGTTTAAAAATAAAGACAGGGTTAATAATTAGTTATGGAAAAAAACTAATCTAATGAGAACTCCAGCAACTCCCAACTCAGGCATTACCTAAGAAGGCAAAGGCATACAAGAGTTGAGTCAATTCACATACCTTGGCAGCAAGATGCGAGCCAGTGGGGATATTCAGAAGGAAATAATCTCAAGAATTGGCAAAGTGGCAGTTCAAACAAGATTTGATCATCAAAAATCTACAATTTAAAGACCAAACTACCAATCTTCAGCTCAAATGTTATTTCTACCGTAATCTCTGGATGTGAAAGCTGGAAATCCACCAAAGGTACAGATGGACATCTAAATGTCTTTGAAAGCAAATGCCTCTGGAAAATACTAGATATTCAGTGGAATGAATTTATAATAAATGCTGAGATTCATCAATGTTTTCAACAACTCCTTATCTCTAAAGTTACCGAGAAAAGAAGATGGAACTATCTGGGACGTGTGTTAAGAATGAAGCCACAATATCTGCCATGGCAGGAAAGCCATTGGGTAGTTGGAGGAACATGCAAAAGGGGATGATCAAAAGAATCCCTCCATCAGACAATACTTAGAGAGGAAAAACAGGACTGGAAAGAGTGGTCCAGGATAGACCGGGATGGTGGAGCTGCATTTATGCCCTAAACAAAATTTGATGGCATGAGAAGGATTCACATTCAGATAACAGAGTAATGTAAGGAACACAGAAGAAGCATAATAGGGTAAGACCATTTGAAAAGTGAGGATATTTCACTATTAAAAGGGAAAGAGGAATGGGGACTACAAATAGAAAAAAATTTGTGTCTGCAGCAAATGGTCAGTTGTCTTGGATGGGAAGAACTCTTCCTTGGTGTCCTTATTTCAGGTCATAACCTAGATTGTAAGATCATTCAGGGAGGGCCTGTGTCTTTGTTCTCTGTTTTGAATGCCATTTACACCCTATGATGCTACATAACTTTAAATAATAACTTGAGAATGTTACCATGTCCTGATACTGTGACTCCTGTTTAATTACAGGTTTGACTTGTAGTTTACCTGGGATAGGAATATAGCTGAGGGATGAAGAATTGTATCTTATTACTATACCTTTTGAGTGATTGCTTATTATCTCACTTTAGTCTACTGAAGTTTTGTCAAGTTTAGCCAATTAGGGTAAGGGCTAGTATCACGTTACCCAAACTGTTCGGTTGTAAGTAAGTGTGTGTGTATTAGTTCTTCCTGCAGTTCTTATTTATTTATAGCCCAAGCAGGTTTTGCTGGTAGGAGCAAAAGCAAATGCTGATTTGTTTCAAATCCCTTCTCCCAGCCAGCCATGCACCTTCTCTGCATGTTCAGTTTTCTCTTGTAGTTTGGCAGTCCACACTGTTGTCTGTCTTAACTGGTTATTGAATTCTAGGCTCAGCTGTAATGATACTGACATGAAAAGCAAAGGTGGGTACCCTGCAGCTATAATGCTTGCTCTCCCTGCCATGCGTTAGCAGTAGCACTGACTTCTCTGCATTGCAAGGATGCTGCTGTCTGACAGCTCCTCAAAGACTGAAAAGAAGAGATTTAGCTGTTCATTGGCCTTTTGGTAAAGGGATGGGTCTTGCAACCTTTACTCGCATGAGTAAGGCTGCAGAATCGGGCACCAGGAAGGCAACTAGGTTCTAGGCAGTCCTGTAAGATGACTTCTGTTTTCAATGTCATGTGTCCTTTGTATTGAGCTGAACTTGTGAAAGGGGAATTGAACATAACCAAAGTAACATTTTGTTTTTTGTTTTTTCAATTCAGTGGCCATGTGAAAATCAAACTGGATATTTTTTAAACAGTGCATGAGTTCTAGAATACAGAGAGGCAGGGAAGGATGGGCTTGTGATTAAGGCACTGGACTGGGACATGGGGGTTCAGCTGCTGCTCCTCTCCAGGCTTCCTGTGTGATGGAGGGTAAGTCACTTTCTCTCTCTGTGCCTTAGGTTCCCCATATATAAAATGGGGAATAACACTGTCACATAAAAATGTTTTGAAGATAAAATAATGTCTGTGAGGCATTCAAGTGCTACATTGATCAGAGGCCATATAAGCACCTAGTTTTTAAAATGAAGATGTTCCGTCAATCAGCAATCAGATTTTGAGGTAACACTGTTAAGTAGGTCAGGCCTAAAACATAGATCTTGTTAAATATCTGTATAAAGTGTGTATATGTATATACACGCACACACACATGCATAGTGTGAATAATAAAGTGTACATCCATAGAGAGATAATTAATAATTTACTAAAACAACTATTTCTCATTTTATCAATTGTTATAAAATCCAAAGGTTTGTTACAACCATCTGTAACACCTGCTCAAGGAGTTTTAAAATTTAACCGAAAATTACACCTGCTTCTCATGTCTCTTAACATGCATATAATGTATACTAATTCTTCATAACTACTTACAAATGTTCCCTCAATATAAATTATGAATTGAATTGAAAGGATTTTTTTATGTAGAGAATGCCTAAACCCAACCCAAACATTGTGCTAATGCTTGAGACCTGAAAGTGAAATGGAGTGGAAATTGTCTATAAACAAAAGTGACACTGACTAATCCATTTTAATCTTCCAAGCTGGTTGAAATGTAGAAAGTAAAGCAAGTACATAAACTGATGGAAAAATAAATTAAATTTGTATCAATTATTTGTTTTAACAATCTAAGGAGTTAATAACTGAAGTAACAACTATAACAAAACAATATTTCTAATATGTCAGTATCCCTTTAAATTCCCATCTCAGTTTTTAAATACAACTTCTGAACTGTCTTCACAGAAGTCTCCTCCTTAGAGAGGATCTGAATTGTTGTAGCATGCACCTAGTCTTGTTTTGATGGGAAGACTTGTAATACATCACAGACTGGCATACTTCCCTGTAAAAGATACTTTAAAATATGATTAATATCATTGCAATGACTGATTTGGTATTGATGGCTCTTCAGCAGAACAATAAACTCTGCTGCTTTTCTGGATAAGCTGGCTATGGTATGTGGAGTGTGGCAGGTGCAGCACACTTGGCATTTTGCCTTTCCCTGATTCACTAGTCTTTAATTGTTGCTTTCCAAAGCCTTTTATAGTACCATCTAGTAGTTTCTGAGCAAAGCTAGTAATTGCTGTAAATAATCTTGTGCATTTGTACAGCACCTTTGCTCAGGGGATCTTGAAGAAGTTTACAAATGGGGAGGGTAATATCCCCATTATACAGATGGGAGAACTGAGGCCCAGAGAAGTGAAATGGCTTCGTAAGGTGAATCCAGAGAACTAAAGCGGATGCAGTTTGTCTCACAGCAGGAGAGGGGCTGATGCTTATCTGCTGCATGTTTTGACTTTATCATTTGTGTTGAGGTTGTGACCTTGGAGCTGAGGAGAGAGAAATGAACAGAAGAAAATGCAAACTACCCTTGCTGCCATCCTGTCATTATTTCCATTGTTAGTGTTCTGCTGTCTCTTTGGGCCAGAAGGCCCAGGAGTGCCATACGGAGCTTATACGTAAGGAAGTACATGTCCACCTCACAAAGCAGAGATTACTCTGTTTGATTAAGAAACAGTATTGACAGACTGTGTGGAACATCCATCCCATCATCTAGTGTTTAACTGGAATCTTGGTGGAATTAAAGGGTTTGTTGTCTCTGCCTCGATCCTCATTAAACCCCTTTTCTGGATTACCCTGATTGTTCGTGTCCAAATTTGGGTTAATTACACTTGATTTCAGGGCCTCTCACAACTTAGCTCTTATCCTCATCTCTCTGAGCGTGAGAGAGGCCATTCTAGATCTGCCTGACACTACAGAATCTTCTCTCCTGAAGGATTTCTGGTTGCCAGTGCTACATCAATAGGATAGACTATCCTTGCTTGACTGTTTCTAGCAACTGGTCAGACTGAGAAGGGTGGGGGGAAACATCAGCAGATGGTGATATTCTAAGGTTCCACCCAAAAACTATGAGATGCCAGAATTAAACACCATTCGCAGCAGATTGTGCAGATCTTCATAGGAGCATCCCTCCTCTTTCCTGCATTTTTGGATCAGCAGTGAAATAAAAAGGTTGACGTTTAACTGATCATTATTAGAATTCATACTAGGGGCAGTTCACCTCTCTTAGAACTGTTGTGTCAGTCATCTGCAGACTTAGGCAGATACTGCTGTGTCTAGTTTAAATTGGTTTGTATTTTGAAGGTTTTCTTTGCATCCATAAGACTTAAACCTTAATTTTTTTAAATAAAGATTCAGATTCTTGGGCAAAAGATGGCAGCCGTTCATAGAGATGCGGAGATTCAGTCCCATTTTGACCCATGATTCAGGCAGAATCGAAAATTACAACTTTCACAGGAATACCATAAAATGTGACTGTCTGGCATTGTTACAGGTTGGTGTTAAATCAGAAGGGTATAGTATTGCTGTGCATAGGGTGGGTGGTGGTGGCGGCTTACACTAACTAATGTGAAAGAGCTTTGAAATAGAAAGTGCCAGATAATTAAGTTTTATTACAAGAATAGCCTTAAAATTGACCAATTACCGCAGCACGTTCCCAAAAAGAATACAGATCTAGGTAGGGGCCCATCCTTGACTAAACTGCATGCCTGCAAAAAAAAACACCCCACCTGATTTAGATGCTGGAGATAACAAATCTTCTAACTATCCACCCTCAGAATAAAATGAGACCACAATGCTGTACAGTTTCATGTACATCCTCCTTTGTCAATGACAGAACTGTCACTGTACAATCTTTTCCATCACAGGTGGGCACTGGAGAAATATGAAGTACAAGCCTCTTGCTCGCTGGATTCTCATCATGCTACATTGCCTTGATGGGTGAAATAAACCCAAATATTAGAATCAAGTGGGGGGAAAACACTCAAGTTGTATGCATAGTGCAGACAATTTGATGACTGATAGTCATGTACAAGACACCGTCTTTCCAAAACAATCATTTGCTACCAAATGTTCTTTGAAGTTCTTTATATTACAGTGGTCTTGAGATTGGGACCCTTTGGGTTAGGTGCTGTACATACACATGGTGAGACATGATCCAAGCTCCAAAGAGCATCTGACTAGACAAGATATGAAAAAAATAGTATTTTTATCCCTGTTTACCCAGCCCAGGCAGATCCATGGCCTGATTCTTTGAACCTGGGTACTGAACATCTCTTGTTCCCACTGCCTTTTTTTTTTTTTGGTTACAGTGCTGGGTACTAAGAGCCTTTGATAATCTGTGTGTTAAGTGACTCGCCCAAGGTCACAAAGAAGGACAATGGCACAACTGGGAATTAAACCTAGATTTTCTGAGTCCCAGACCAGTGCATTCACCAGAAGACATCCTTCCTCTTTTAAGCAGCAGTGCACAAATCAGCACCCAAAATAACTTCCATCCTGTGGCTACCCAACCTAAAGATCTATCCATGACAAGTGAATGAGTGACGTCAAGGAGTTGAATAGAACCATAAGTGAGAGCCTGGTGGCTACAGTCCATGACCTTGATGAAACAAAGAGCTCTTCAAAGTTGGATTCCCTGCACTGGAATTACACCCTGGGAGCAGGTACATCAGTATCCCCTTGATATATTCATGACTGGAGATACCCAAGAAGGGAGTCTCTGGTTTCCAAACAGACAGTTTTTTTTAAATACTCTGTGTCTAAGCGTTCCCTCTCCAATACTGTATTTAACTGATTAGCATTTCTCATCATCTTCATCCTCTCAAAAAAGTTTCCATGCTGTGTTTTCTTTCTGAAAAAGAAATGAAAAAGGCCAGACCCCTTAACTGCAATATGTGTGAGGAAAAACTAGACTTACTTATGTTTTCAGCCATTGTGTGTGGACTGCTGCAGGCAGCAGCATTATCTGGCATGCATCTATAAGGATGCCAGTGCTTGGGATGGACTAAATGTTGCTTATTTTCCTGTCCCAATCATGACTGTATTTCCTTCATGGTGAGCACCCTCATGAGAAAAGCTGCCGGGGGGTCTGGGTGTGTGCGTGGAGGCGTGAGTGAATACTTGCCCAAGAAGCTCTTGGATAAACATCAAAGTCTGCTCAGCAAAACACCTGTCATGTTTTAGTTCCTATAGAGAAGATGTCATTAACCGATTATTCTTGGAATATTATACAGTATGCCCTTAAAAAAGGGACACATGTCTGTAAAACACACACACACAGCTCCCCTCCCCCGTGTTCTAGCAATTATCTCATTGATGGTTAGCTGTGAGAAAGGGGTGCTGCAGGATTACACTCCAGGACACCGCCCGCCCTAGTTTTTTTTAAACATGTTTTTTCCCTGATTATTTAAATGCCAGGCTCAAATTCCAGCTCCACTAACTTCAATAGGCCTATCCTAGCAATGAATTTGGCTCGAAGTGTTGACTTATTGGAAGGATGTAGACTCCTGTTGCTATGGTCTCAGTCTGGTAGAGTGGACAGTGAGTTGGCTGGTGGTGACCATCGTGTGTGCACCTCTCTGCCCGTATTTGTGCTTTTATTGTTAAAATAATAAAGGCTTTTTCTTACAAAAAAGTGTTAATGTAATGGAGATCAGCCAATAGCAGAGAGAGCAAATGCCACCAGCACAGAAGATGGGTAGTGCTAGATTGTGTGGCTACCAGCGTGGCCTAGGATCATAACTTTGTTGTTGTCCTGTATTTGACTGAGTGAGATTGCCATGATGCACTGTTAACTGTATTTGACTCATTACCACCCAGCTGTGCTTGTGTCTACTGCAGAAGAAAAGAATGTGAACCATTGGTGATGGTGGGAGTGGTATATTGAGAACATAATCTACCATTCCACACATTTTTGAGGTGACATTTTAGCAGGACTTAGAGTATGTATATGTTGCAAAAAAAAACCTGCAGTACTGAGTCTCAAGAGCTCGGCCAGTTGACTTGGGCTCACAGGGTTTGGGCTGTGGGGCTAGGTATAGCAGTGTAGATAGTCCAACTCTGGTTGGAGCCCAGTCTGCAAGACCCTCCACTCCCTCACTAGATTTCAGAGCCCAGGCTCCAGCCTGAATGGAACATATACACTGATATTTTTAGCCTCACAAACCCAAAATCAATTGAGCTGGGGTCTGAGATGCAGCATCAGGCGTTTATATTTGCAGTATAGATGTATCCTCAGGCTCCTAGAACTTTGTGACAGTGCTCTCCTGGGCTGAAAAGACACAGACTCTGTTGGTTGCACTCCCCTCCATTGTAATGATGATAGCACAGGGCCATAGCTTGGTAGCAGTGTTGTATTCTGAGCCTGTGTGTGTAAAAATAAATAACATATAAAATATACATTTAAAGTTAGCCACACTTACTGGCATATTCAGGGTCGACTGAGGCTTTTTAAAGCCATTTTACAATCCTTGCAGATGACCAGGATCTTTGCTCACAAATAGTAAACTTTCTCTTTTATATTCAGCAGAGATAGTGATCTAGTCATGAGAGCATAAGTGGAACCAGGAATTTCTGCCCCTTGCTCAGATATAATCTCACTTAAACTTTTTGTTCCTATTTCCCCATCTGTGAAATGGAGACTGTACTTACCCACCTCAGGCATGTTGTGAAAGCTGATAAGTTATAAACATTAACATGCTTTGACGGTGGAAAGGGCTGTATAAGTGAGAAGTATTTTTATTCCTTTCCCTCCCCAATTAGACTAACTCCATTTCAGTGTCTCCTCCTCTCATAGGTTTTAGCTGCTGATAGCACCCCTAGCTGGTCAACAATGGCACTGTTGGCGCGCCCTGTCTCAGTTTCCTTACCTGAGGTGGGTCCCCTCAGCTCTCCACATACTGGTCTATGCTGGAGATGTGGTTTAGCCTTCTGGCCAATTGATTAAAAAAACAAAACATAATCCCTTCTGGAGTAGCAGAAGTCAAAGCTCTTGTTTTGTTTTTTGTTCTGCCTGGGGTCTTCTCTTCAGTCCACCCTCTGGGTCTTGTTCCCAGGGCCTCTTTCTGGGATAGAGCGCTTAGCTCCCAGGCTGGTTCTCCTAGAGTACCATCTTCAGGGCCTTCCCTGGGAACCTACCTGCTCCCCATGGCTCCGTTCTCCAAACTGAGCTTTCTCAGCCCTCTTGTAAAGCCCAGGTATACATTAACTATCACCTGACCCTCTTTAATCCAGCCCCTCTCAGGGTAAGAAGCAACTAATTAATTATGGCACAGGTGTGTCTGGGCCAATCTTCCCCTTAAAGGTGCCTGTGATACCTCCCCATTCTAATTGTGGTTCCTATGTGCCATTGCTCAATGACCCTGGGTAGGAAGAGTAAGCAACTAACAGAGGAGATCATCATGACTGTTTCCTCTAGATTTTGTCTAGACATCAAAAAGAAAAGGAGGACTTGTGGCACCTTAGAGACTAACCAATTTATTAGAGCATAAGCTTTCGTGAGCTACAGCTCACTTCCTCAGATGCATATCGTGGAAACTGCAGCAGGCTTTATATATACACAGAGAATATGAAACAATACCTATTCCCACCCCACTGTCCTGCTGGTAATAGCTTATCTAAAGTGATTTCCAGCACAAATCCAGGTTTTCTCACCCTCCACCCCCCCACACAAATTCACTCTCCTGCTGGTGATAGCCCATCCAAAGTGACAACTCTTTACACAATGTGCATGACAATCAAGCTGGGCTATTTCCTGCATAAATCCAGGTTCTCACATCCCCCCCCACCCCCATACACACACAAACTCACTCTCCTGCTGGTAATAGCTCATCCAAACTGACCACTCTTCAAGTTAAAATCCAAGTTAAACCAGAACATCTGGGGGGGGGGTAGGAAAAAACAAGAGGAAACAGGCTACCTTGCATAATGACTTAGCCACTCCAAGTCTCTATTTAAGCCTAAATTAATAGTATCCAATTTGCAAATGAATTCCAATTCAGCAGTTTCTCGCTGGAGTCTGGATTTGAAGTTTTTTTGTTCAAATCCAAATCAAAAAAACTTCAAATCCAGACTCCAGCGAGAAACTGCTGAATTGGAATTCATTTGCAAATTGGATACTATTAATTTAGGCTTAAATAGAGACTTGGAGTGGCTAAGTCATTATGCAAGGTAGCCTGTTTCCTCTTGTTTTTTCCTACCCCCCCCCCCAGATGTTCTGGTTTAACTTGGATTTTAACTTGAAGAGTGGTCAGTTTGGATGAGCTATTACCAGCAGGAGAGTGAGTTTGTGTGTGTATGGGGGTGGGGGGGGATGTGAGAACCTGGATTTATGCAGGAAATAGCCCAGCTTGATTGTCATGCACATTGTGTAAAGAGTTGTCACTTTGGATGGGCTATCACCAGCAGGAGAGTGAATTTGTGTGGGGGGGTGGAGGGTGAGAAAACCTGGATTTGTGCTGGAAATCACTTTAGATAAGCTATTACCAGCAGGACAGTGGGGTGGGAATAGGTATTGTTTCATATTCTCTGTGTATATATAAAGCCTGCTGCAGTTTCCACGATATGCATCTGAGGAAGTGAGCTGTAGCTCACGAAAGCTTATGCTCTAATAAATTGGTTAGTCTCTAAGGTGCCACAAGTCCTCCTTTTCTTTTTGCGAATACAGACTAACACGGCTGTTACTCTGAAACCTGTCTAGACATCGTTTATGCATCCTTTTTGGTTGAGACACTCCACTGGCTGCTTTTTTTCTGACTAATGGTGCAGTACAGAGCCAGTGCTGCTGTCTTAGGGGTCAGTCAGAAATGAGATCTGAATTGGCTTTATGGTATGGGAGGGAGGGAGAGGGACAAAACAGCCTATTAGTATATTCTCCACCATTCCTGCAGAAGGGAAGTAAGAGATAAAGTTACACTGTCTCTTTTACATACATGATTTTAAAAGCAATCAGGATGAGAAGCCAGACGGCTGCTGTATAAACCTTGGAAATAAGGTAAAGCACTTGCCAGTCTTTTACTCTGTCGTTTTCCTCCAGCTGGTCTTTTTACTAATGTTTCTTTCTGACAGGGTTTGGTTCTTTGCCTTGGAATCCAACTGCATTTGGCCCAAGTAAGAGCACATTTCGTCTCCTACTTTCTTGCTCTTGGATGGCAAAGTGCATGGCTCACGCATTCTGGGCTCCAAGATCTGTTAGTTAGGATTTAGTATCAAATACTGAATCAGAAGTTTGGAATTTTGGTGTGGTTCTGTTGTCTTATGACCATCAATGCTGGTGCTCAGTTAATTCAGGACAGTTGGGAACTTGTTGCACTTGCCTACATCAAAGGAATAGGGAGCAAAGAACAGATTTCCCTATATGTTTACCTGTCTTGCTCCTGTCATCATGTAATCTTAATCCTGAATTCAGGTCTGAGCATATAACCCCCTAAGCACTTTTTACCATAGAGGGAAACCAGTGCTCTCTAATCCAACAGAGCTGACTCTGCTTACAGCACTGAGCCCGCTGAGAAAGCACTGAGGAAGTAGATAGTTTGCAGAGTCACTATCGCTAGAGCCCTGTGCAGATACAAAATGTGGATCCACATCCATCCATGATCTGCAAACATGCCCCATGGATATGATGTGGATGCCCTGTAGATATCCATGGATTTGCAGGGCTCTAGCTATCGCCTGATCCCACTCCCAATGTAGCCAAAGGAAAGATTCCCATTGAATTCAGTGAGAGCTGGATTAGATCTTATGGGATATCAAAGCTGCGTCTCTGGGTTAGAACAATTCTCACCAGGTTCCCTTTATTTTTAATGTGAAAGGACTAATCTGATTAGTCCGCTTTTGCTGAGTAGTATGATGATGATAGATCTGCCTCATCGGCAGTTTTCAGAGTGAATAAGAATCCTGTCACGCCTGCACTCACTCAGGGCCGCTCTGTGTGAGAGGCCTGGCAGGGAAGAGAAAAATTGTTTCAGGGAGCATAAGAGGAAGTGACACTATCCAAAGAGACCACATTTCTAGTTAATTTTCTAACTGATTTCTTGTCAATAAATATCTACCTCTGGGCACTCCCCAATACTATAAAATTATCATTCTTGGGCCCTGCCATGTGTTGCATTTTGCATACATTGGTGAACTTCTGAAAACTTTCCTTGCATAGTTATTAGATGCAGGTGGTATTTATTTACTATAAGGGTTGCAAGTAAAATGCTTTGCTTTTAGGTGTTGGCAATGGCAGGGAAGATATGGTGGATACATTTTTCAGACAAGCCTAAGTGACTTAGGTACTTAAGGTCTGTTTTCAGCAGTTACTTAGGAGCCTAAGTACTTTGAAAATAGATGTCTAAATCGTGTAGGCACTTCTGCAGATTTTACCCATTGTCCTGAATGTTGGCCCAGGCAGGGCTCTCTAGCAATCAGTGGTTATGGTGATTGGGTTTGTGGGTTGTAAACATTTAACTGGCTTCTCCGTTCCCCCTCTAAGGGAATTGCCCCATTGCATTGACCTGCTTTAACTTATTATCAGCAGTAAGCAGAGCTATAGGGAGCATAAGGGACCTCCCACGCTGGATGCCCCCCTCTGTTTTATATCATTCCTACTGAAGCCTCTACCTCTGCTTTCTGAATAGCTTCATGATTTCTCTACGTGCTGTTCAGACAATTCAGCGTTTTTGCAAGTGTGAGAGAAAGATGCAGTTGCCTAGAATAGTCCAGATCCAGCAACTCTCTATCCCTCTCACCCCTGCCGTGTTTTTGGTCATTGATGTAGTACAGCACATCCATCTGAGCAGGAGCAAAACTGGCTTAGTATACGGCAGTACTGAGCCATTTTAAATAAATAAATCCAGCCTAGGTCACCAAGCTGACCTGGAAGATAATCACTTATCCTTCAGGCAAGTTACTATTGCCAGTGTAGAGACCATCTCTTGTGCTGCTTTGTTTGGTTCACTCAGGAATTTCCATTATAAATCAGCTTATTGTGAGAAATAAATAAATAAACCTTGCTGTATTTGTCTGACCCATAAAGTGCAAATTCAGGAACAGAACAACAAAATCACATGTTTTATGAAAAGGAAAAATCCTCTTGGGAGGAGCAGTCCGAGTCCACAATTAATTTCTAGAACACACACGTCTCTTTGGGGTGGGGGGACATGGAGAGGGCTGCTCCCTTCATACCCTATGTTCTTTTCACCATATGAAGATACAAAGAAACCATTTTTATATACTGTATAACATATTGATGTAGGAGTTGCTGAACGATCTTGTGCTCTGAACTGGTTACATTAAATAGATTGGATAGTAAAAAGTGTTTTCACAGTGATTGGTGACATGCCTAACAATTCCCCTTTCACCTAGGCGTAGCCACTACTTGATGTTATGGGGCAAGGCACTAGAATGGTATCTTGCACTTATATAGTGGCTTCTCTCTTTGGAACTTACAATATGTACAAGGTAGGTACATTTTGTTAATTCTCCATTTATACATGGGGAAACTGGGGTAGGAAGAGAAGAAAGATGATCTAGTGCATAGAGCACTTGCCTGGGACTTGGGAAACTTAGGTTTAATTCCGCACTCTCCCACAGGCTTCTGTGTGACTTTAAGCAAGTCATTTGCTCTCTTGGTGTCTCAGTACCCCATCTATAAAACATGTATAATAGCACTTCCATGCCTCAGAGAGGTGTTAAACACATAAGAACGGCCATACTGGGTCAGACCAAAGGTCAGTTTGGCCCAGTATCCTGTCTTCCGACAGTGGTTGATACCAGATGCCCCAGAGGAAATGAACAGAACAGCTAATCATCAAGTGATCCATCCCACGTCGCCCATTTCCCAGCTTCTGGCAAACAGAGGCTAGGGACACCATTCCTGTTCATCCTGGCTAATAGCCATTGATAGATCTATCCTCCATTAATTTATCTATTTCTTTTTTGAACCCTGGTATAGTCTTGGCCTTCACAACATCCTCTGGCAAGGAGTTCCACATGGTGTCTGTGCATTGTGTGATAAAATACTTCCTTTTGTTTGTTTTAAACCTGCTGACTATTAATTCATTTGGTGACCCCCTAGTTCTTGTGTTATGAGAAGGAGTAAATAACACTTCCTTATTTACTTTCTCCACAGCAGTCATGATTTAATAGACCTCTATCATATCCTCCCTTAGTTGTCTCTTTTCCAAGCTGAAAAGTCCCAGTCTTATTAATCTCTCCTCATATGGCAGCCGTTCCATACTCCTAATAATTTTTATTGCCCTTTTCTGAATCTTTTCCAATTCCAATATCTTTTTTTCTTTTTCTTTTTTTTTTTTTGAGATGGGGTGATCACATCTGCATGCAGTATTCAAGATGTGGGTGTACCATGGATTTATATAGAGGCAATATGGTATTTTCTGTCATCTTATCTATCCCTTTCTTAATGATTCCTAACGTTCTGTTCAAATTTGTGGCTGCCACTGCACATTGAGTGGATGTTTTCAGAGAACTATTCACAATGACTCCAAGATCTTTCTTGAGTGGTAACAGTTAATTTAGACCCCATCGTTTTATATGTATAGTTGGGATTATGTTTTCCGATATGCATTACTTTGCATTTATCAACATTGGATTTCATTTGCCATTTTGTTGCCCAGTCACCCCGTTTCAAGAGATCCTTTTGTAGCTCTTCGCAGTCTGCCTGGGACTCAACCATCTTGAGTAATTTTGTATCATCAGCAAATTTTGCCACCTCACTGTTTAACCCTTTTTCCAGATCGTTTATGAATATGTTGAATAGGACTGGTCCCAGTACAGACTCCTGGGGGACACCACTATTTACCGTTCTCCATTCTGAACACTGGCCATTTATTCCTACCCTTTGTTTCCTATCTTTTAACCAGTTACCAATCCATGAGAGGACCTTCCCTTTTATCCCACGATTGCTTGCTTTGCTTAAGAGACTTTGGTGACGGGTCTTATCAAAGGCTTTCTGAAAATCTAAGTACACTCTATCCACTGGGTCCCCCTTGTCCATATGCTTGTTGACCCCCTCAAAGAATTCTAGTAGATTGGTGAGGCAAGATTTCCCTTTACAAAAAACATGTTGACTCTTCCCCAACAAATTATGTTCATCAATGTGTCTGACTTCACTACATTAGACCGTGAGCTGCTCAGATACTGTGGTAAAGGGGACCAGATAAGTACCTCAGATAGGAATAAATTCAGAGAGAAGTGAGTTGACCAAGATCTGACAACAGGTCAGTGGCCAGGAATAGAACTGAGTCCCTCTTACTGTATCCTTCTTCTAACTCCTCCATGGACCCTATGCTCTAACAATAGACGATTATCCGAACTCTACCATTGTTGGAAGTCATCATCCCTGGTAGTGTATGCGTGTCAAATCTGTTTGTCTGGTGTGAATTTGAAGCTATTAACTATATTATTTATTCTTTTGTTTCTAAATTTAGGTCCCTGTGAATCCACCCTTTGCCTCTACCAGAATCTCTTCCTCTGAAGCCATCACCAGTGTGTGGAGCCTGCCGCACACCCATCACCTACCAAACCACGGCCTTTACCTGTGTCTTCCGTTGTTTCCCGTGTGACCCTTCTTGTGGGAGCGCCTCCTGGGCTACCCCAGAGTTCACGCAGCATTCAGTGGCTCCAATGGTGAAGATGACGAGGTCCAAGACTTTCCAGGCATATCTGCCTTCATGCCACAGAACCTATAGCTGCATTCACTGCAGGGCTCATCTTGCCAATCATGATGAACTCATTTCCAAGGTACGTGCAAGAACCTCACCCTGCAGATAGTCAGGTTGAATCTCCCCAGAGAGGAGACATCCCTAATGTAATCTGAGCTGTGTACTAGGATTGCAGCCTGATTAAACTCCTTTCTCGTTGTTTGTGGAGATGTCTGGATTATTGGCATTGCAATTTGGGCTTTGAAAATGGATATCACTCTGATGGCTCTTGCAACTTGATCAGTCTTTTTGTTTTCATTTGATCAATAAACTAGCTTCAGGGCGCAGGTTCGTAAACTCTAGCCTGTGGAGCACTTGCTGGTGATCTGTGGAGAGCTCATATCTCATCCTGTGACACTGGCTCTCTTCCCCTTTGTTTCTTGTTGCAAAACTGGATTAATAGATGGCTAGAAATATATCAAAACTCTTACTGATATTGCTTTTCCCTGTAAGCACTTGCTAAAGTAGCCACAGGGATGTTGTGAATTGACAGGGAGGTATCCACAAGACACTCTATTAAAATGTGGTCCACACCGTGGAAATTTTGGGTGGCCCCTGCTTTAAGGGAATTCCACTGTAGCTTGTTTTGAAATATAAGGTAGCATCTCAGACTTGCTGAATTTGTGCTCACATTGCTGTAGCTTTGTAGGCCTGTTAGCAAGACACCAAGGGAGTGTGGCCATTAGAAGTAGAAGTGGAAAAGCAATGGGATGACAGGGTGGCTCTAAGCCACTGTTTCTCATACTCTAGTCTGTGAATCACCCTGGGGAAGGGTCCTGATGGTCAGCCGAATTTAAAAATAAATATCTTAAGAGCCAAGCAATAGGAAATCTGAGTGATGGGGTGGTGGAAATGGGCCCATGAGAGATCTCTTTCTAAAGTGTAGAAACTGCTGATAGCCCTTCACAGAGTGGCTGTCAGCTCATTGTCCATTGCTGGGGTCAAGCGTCAAGTTTCCAGGTCTTGGCTGCCTTGGCAGCCAGGCATTCCATAAAGTTTATTCAGCTTGTAAAGTTTGGGTTCAGAAAAAGCAGACACACTACAAGATTTATTAGCTGAGACAGGAGAGGAAATTGCAGTATGGGTTCTTGACAGGACCTTAAACGAGTTCTCAGCCACTTGGAACAGTGCAGCCTTGAGATGGGCAAACTTAGATCTCATGGTATGTGGGTGCTTTGCATACAGTGTTTAGAGTGCCGGAAAGTGCATGGTGCCCTCCTTTTACCCATGTGCACAGAAAGGCTTAGGATGCATCACCTTGTATGGTGGGAGTCAGTCCCTGGCTTGTTAAAATGCTTGATAGCCGGGGGGGGGGTCTGGCTGGGTTCTTGTTGATGCTCAAATAGGGCATGGCTGTGAAAAATGCCTCCTTCCACCTGAGACTGGCTAGATGAGAGTTCCCCTCCCGCATTCTGCTGGATGCTCAGTGGGCCATGGTGCTCCATGCCTTTGTGACATGACCTCCCTGCTTGACAACTGTAACGCAAAGGACATGTGAGCACTCCAGCACTGACAAAAAGTCTTCCTAATCCAGAACAGCCAATCTCACCTGCAGCACCAGCCAGCACATGACCCCTGTGCTCTGCTTACTGTACAGGCTCCCTGTAGAATACCAGCTCTAATTCAAACTCTCTGTCCTAATTCTCAAGGCCTTCCCTGGGTAGTTGGGAGGGTTTCTCTCACTCCATGACCATAATGACCTTCCTCAGCAGTGATAAAGCTGTCAGCCTCCAGTGCAGGAGACTGGGCTTTACAGCCAGCCCCGCTAGAGCATCTCAGCAGAGGGAATTAGAATGGCCACAAACCTGTTGGCCCACAGAGAAAAGTCTAAAACTTACTTCATTGCCTTAGCCTTCCCAAAGGCACACACAAATACAGCAAGGAGGAGGAAAGGTGGGTGAAGGCTAGATGCAAAAGTGAAGGGGTAAAATACAAAGCCCTCGTAGTTGCAGGGGAAATGGGGAGGAAACTGTAGGACCGGCAGCCTGTTGTGATCTGTTTAATCTTGAGGAGAATATTGGATGCTGCAGCAGTGGGCACTGTTATAAAGTAAAAGGATAGACCCTGGGTGTCCATGGGGAACCCTGACAACTCACTTCTGAGAGCCATCTTCAGGGCTTTTGAAATAGAAATACGTGCAACTTTCTCTAATGGTTAGAGCACAGGACTTGGAATCAGGAATTGCTGTGTGACCTGAGGCAAGTCACTTATTTTCTTTGTGCTTCAGTTTCTGTAAGATGGGGTTGGTAACTTCATACCACATACGGCTGCTGTGAGGATAAATCAGTGTGTAAAGCTCATTAGAAATGCTAAGTATTGTGAATAAACTTGCTGCTATAAATGTAACTCTGGATTAGCTTTTTTTTTTTCCCCTTAAAGTAGTGCAGGGTCTCTGTCCTCCCCATTTACACTCTCTCTCTCTCTCTCTCTCTCTCTCTCTCTCTCTCTCTCTGCCCAACTACTTGAGTTTATCTTCACTTCTTAAGGCAGCATTTTAAGGCTGTTTGGAAGATGTAAAATGCATCTCTCAGGAGCCCATCTCTGGACTCATCCTTTTGAAACAAAGAGAGGAAACCCATTGTACGTGAATTACCTATTCCCAGAATCAAAGACCCAAGGCACTCACTCTTTCATGAGGGTGCTTGTTTGAGCGAACAGCTGTTACGGACTTGTGACCACAGGAAAAAAACAACCCTTGGTAGAGTTTGAAGGACTGCTCACCTGACACAGTCCTTTTGGAGTTGGAGTGACCTCTGGTAGTAAGCTTATTGGCAAGTCTGTTTAAGGGTTTTTTCATTGTATTTAATGTTTTCTGTGTAATGCTTTTACCTTAAGAATAAATATGCTTGCTTAGAAAGAGCTGTGTTGTAACTTAACTGTAGGTAATCGTGTTGCTTATAGCCTCTGAGGAAGGAAAGCAAATCAGGCCTGCTGAGGCAGTCTGCATTGCTGGGGATATCACAGTGTAGACAGGGAACTGTGCAGCCTGAAAAAACTCAAGAAGGGGAGAGATGGTGGCTGGGGAACTGGAAGCCTGAGAATTAGTGCCCTTACTGAACCATGGAGGGGGAATTGTTTGGATTTAAACATACTTCTTTGCAGCCCTACCATCATTGCATGTGAGAAGCTGATTGTGAAAATGACCTGCTTGTCTTCCTCATGCAAACTCAGTATAGTGCAAGAAAGAAGCAGCAAAATGAAAAATAAGTGTCACTTATATACCCTTTCAGTTCTAAATAATCTGCAATGTTAGGGTCATGGAAGATATGTTTCAGAGTGGTAGCCGTGTTAGTCTGTATCGGCAAAAAAAACGAGGAGTACTTGTGGCACCTTAGAGACTAACAAATTTATTTGGGCATAAGCTTTTGTGGGCTAAAACCCACTTCATCAGGTGCATGCAGTGGAAAATACAGTAGGAAGATATAGCTATATATACACATACCATACCAACTGTAACAAGACTAATTAATTAAGGTGGGCTGTTATCAGAAGGAGGAAAAAAAGCCTTTTGTAGTGATAATCAGGATGGCCCATTTCAGACAGTTGACAAGAAGGTGTGAGTAAGAGTAGGGTGGAAAAATTAGCATGGGGAAATAGTTTTTACTTTGTGTAATGACCCATCCACTCCCAGTCGTTATTCTAGCCTAATTTAATGGTGTCCAGTTTGCAAATTAATTCCAAGTCTGCAGTTTCTCATTGGAGTCTGTTTTTGAAGATTTTTTTTATTGGAGAATTGTGACTTTTAGGTCTGAAATTGAGTGACCAGGGAGGTTGAAGTGTTCTTTGACTGGTTTTTGAATGTTATAATTCTTGATGTCTGTTTTGTGTCCATTTATTCTTTTGTGTAGAGATTGTCCGGTTTGGCCAATGTACATGGCAGAGGGGCATTGTTGGCAATTGCTGGCATATATCACATTGGTAGATGTGCAGGTGAACGAGCCTCTTATGGTGTGACTGATGTGATTAGGTCCTATGATGGTGTCCCTTTAATAGATATGTGGACAGAGTTGGCAACAGGCTTTGTTGCAAGGATAGGTTCCTGGCTTAGTGTTTTTGTTGTGTCGTTTGTTGTTGTGTGGTTGCTGGGGAGTATTTGCTTCAGGTTGGGGGGCTGTTTGTAAGCGAGGACTGGCCTGTCTCCCAAGATCTGTGAGAGTGAGGGATCGTCCTTCAGGATAGGTTGTAGATCATTGGTGATGCTCTGGAGAGGTTTAAGTTGGGGAGTGAAGGTGATGGCTAGTGGCATTCTGTTGGGCCTGTCCTGGAGCAGGTGACTTCTGGGTATTCTTCTGGCTCTGTCAATCTGTTTCTTCACTTCAGCAAGTGGGTATTGTCGTTTTAAGTACGCTTGATAGAGATCTTGTAGGTGTTTGTCTCTGTCTGAGGGATTGGAGCAAATGCGGTTGTATCTTAGAGCTTGGCTGTAGACAATGGATCGTGTGATGTGGTCTGGATGAAAGCTGGGGGCATGTAGGTAAGTATAGCGATTAGTCGGTTTTTGGTATAGGGTGGTGTTTATGTGGCCATCGCTTATTAGCACTGTAGTGTCCAAAAAGTTGATCTCTTGTGTGTATTGGTCCAGGCTGAGGTTGATGGTGGGATGGAAATTGTTGAAATCGTGGTGGAATTCCTCAAGGGCTTCTTTTCCATGGGTCCAGATGATGAAGATGTCATCAATGTAATGTAGGTAGAGTAGGGGCATTAGGGGATGAGAGCTGAGGAAGCGTTGTTCTAAGTCAGCCATAAAAATGTTGGCATACTGTGGGGCCATGCAGGTACCCATAGCAGTGCCTCTGACTTGAAGGTATACATTGTCCCCAAATGTGAAATACTTGTGGGTGAGGACAAAGTCACAAATTTCAGCCACCAGGTTTGCCGTGACGTTATCGGGGATACTGTTCCTGATGGCTTGTAGTCCATCTTTGTGTGGAATGTTGGTGTAGAGGGGTTCTACATCCATAGTGGCCAGGATTGTGTTTTCTGGAAGATCACCAATTGATTGTAGTTTTCCTCAGGAAGTCAGTGGTGTCTCATAGATAGCTAGGAGTGCTGGTAGCATAGGGCTTGAGGAGGGAGTCTACATAGCCAGACAATCCTGCTGACAGGGTGCCAATGCCTGAGATGATGGGGCGTCCAGGATTTCTAGGTTTATGGATCTTGGGTAGCAGATAGAATACCCCTGGTCATGGTTCTAGGGGTGAGTCTGTGCAGATTTGTTCCTGTGCTTTTTCAGGGAGTTTCTTGAGCAAATGGTGTAGTTTCTTTTGGTAACCCTCAGTGGAATCAGAGAGTAATGGCCTGCAGAATGTGTTGTTAGAGAGCTGCCTAGCAGCCTCTTGTTCATATTCCAACCTATTCATGACGACGACAGCACCTCCTTTGTCAGCCTTTTTGATTATGATGTCAGAATTGTTCCTGAGGCTGTGGATGGCATTGTGTTCTACACGGCTGAGGTTATGGGGCAAGTGATGCTGCTTTTCCACAATTGGAAAAGATATGGGTGATTTTGAACCTGATTGTACCACTTTAACCAAAATGACCCAAATGCTCCATCACTGGTAACCTTCCTTACAAAAAGGGGTTTTATGTAATGTCTGGGTGCCATTTTTTTTGGCTCAGTGGAATTAATTCTTCTGTTCCTCTTTCCCCAAATTACACAGAGATCACATGAGAGCTGTGCTGCTTTGAATGCCACAGGCTTTCAGCTCTTTTGGAGATATAAAATTGCAGCATTGGCTGATGCTTTTTGACTGAAGCTCAAAGTGGAATTGAATCTCAGTATTTTTTGTTTCAGTCCCCAGTTTCCCCTCTTACTCCTGCATCACCAGTGTTGACTTAATCTGGTTTTACAGGGTTTTGCCAAAACTGGGGATTGCAAGCACTTTGACAAGTAGGTTTTGGCATGGCTGATTATAAAAAGGGAAACCTTGTAAGCTTCAGATGGGCTGACGGCTTCTTAATCACAGTTATTTAAAGAAAAAGAATCAATGCAGATGCTTTAACAAACTCCAAAGCTGTTCCATGAACTAAGTTACCAAAATGTTGCCTGCTTACTTGGCCTTTTCTTCCATAGTCAGATGGAGAAAGTGGTTTAATAAAATATCTGTTTTATAATAACATCCAAAAAGTGGATTTGAATGTCTGCCCAAGAAAGTTCTTGGTGACTAAGGAAATATAAGGTAATCAGATGGGTTGGGTGGAGGGAGTAACTAGTTTCCTTTGCATGTTCTTTGGGTGTCTCAGTTAACATGAATGGAGGTTCTGCATGTCTAATTTTTCTCATTTTCTCATAGCAATGCTTCATTTAAAAACAAGCCACATCAGCACATGCTTTAGTTTCATTGCCCTTTCCAATGCTAAGAGTGTGGTTAAGGTAATGGACTGGGACTCAGGAGAGCTGGGCCCAACGCCTGGCTCTGCAACAGATTCAATGTGTGACTGTGGGGAAGTCCATTGATCTCTGTACGTGGTTTCCCCACCTCTAAAGGGAGATCATAATACTTCCTTTGTCTGTCTTGTCTGCTTAGATTCTAAGCTTTCTCAGGGCTGGGATTTGTACAGTGGGGCCCCAATCTCAGCTGAGACCTCTGAGTGCAATTGTAATACAGTACAAATAATAATTGTGGCATAGAACTGCAGTTTAGCAACTGCTAGACATTCAACTAGACTTTCTAAAGAGTGAGAAAAATGTATATGGTATTACCCAGAGGTTTCTTAATTTTTTTTCCTTCTCCCAAGACACACAATCTTTATAAAGTTTTCAGATCTTTTTATGGAAAATATGATCTGTAATTGACAACCAGACATTAGGGAAATCTCTCTTGTCTCATTGATTGAGGGGAAATTCATTGAAGAGGGTGGCTTCTGCATCATACTTGAGTGAGCTGTGGTTTACAAGCTATGGAATGGACTTTAACAGTGTAAATAACTTTTTCTGCTTCTCCAGCGTGCAGCAGTGGTGCTGCTTTCTATTTTGTTTTCAGCACCACCAGTGACATGGGTGAAATCCCAGTGTATCTTGTGTGCCTTTTCTATTGGAATTAATTTGTACCTGTTGTCCGGTATAGTGTCAATCAAAACCAAGAGCTGAAAAATCTCAGCCAAGCATAGCAATTCTTGTGTCTGCTATCACTAACTTTTTTTTTTTTTTTTTGGTTGTTGTAGAGACATAATCCAACAGAAATGTGCTTGATTATGGAAGTATTTAGGGAATGTCTTATGGGCTTCCTACAGCTTCCTTTTCATGGAGTTTTGTGATCCAAGTGCTCAGTACTATACAGTGAAATATTCTTTGAAATTGGCTTTAGGATTGCTTAAGAAGTTTAGTTTCCTCCTTGATATTTACACTGGACTCCTCATGAAGGATTCCTTTTTGATATAGGCAGCTGCATCTGGAGCAGTGAATTACCCCAAGTAAAGGACTTAGGAAAAAGTAGAGAGATGCAATATGTACTGCCTGTTTTTCACACGTGTGATTGGGCTGCAGAAGGGAGCCTTAGTACCAGAATGTACTTGGGACTCTGTATCTCGTTCATCTGTGCACATGCCTGACTGCTGTCATCACTGTAAGGAAGAAGTTTTGGCCTCGACCACTGATGGCTGCAGCCCTGAGATTGCTGATTGAATGGCCCCTTTAATGATCCCTCTCACATGCTATAGAGGTCAGAGTTTGTTCCATGTTGCACCTGAAGGATCACAGACATTTGAAACGTGGTGCCTGTTTCCAGACAAGACTTGGATAAATTCAAACATCTCAGAGATGCCAGATTTGTGTATGAATCAAATACAAATAACATTCAGCCAGTCCCTGTCTTCACAGGACTGTCCACTCCCAAGTAGGATTGAGGGAAACCTAAATACACAAGTCTGAATTACAAGTAGCATTCTCTGTACCAGTGGTTGGAATGTATTGCTTCAGGGTTAGGACCTCTGCTGTTTACCAGTGTGCCCCATGTTCCTATACATTTCCTGTCATGGGTACAGGCAGGGCATCTGCAAATCAGAAGAGCTGGGCAGGAAACCATTTTCCTATCTTGTTTCCTAGATTTCCACCCCCCATCCCAAATCAGGATGAAATAGTCAAAATGTTGCGGGAGGGCAGTGGAATTCAGTTCCGATTAATCAGACCATTTTGTTTCAATTTTAACCGTTTAAATTTTAATCTTTTTTTAGTATAAATTAACTGAAATTTTGAATCAGAAATCAAAACTTTTTTGTTTCAAAAATGTCAAAATGAGATGTTTCAACAATTTCAGAACTTTTTTCAAAACATTTTCAAATACCTGCAAACAATTTCAGTTTTGACAAATCTGCATTTTTCGGATTGAAGAAATATTTCCTTAGAAAATTCCTGACCAGCTGTAGATTGCCATCTTCTTGCTGGATCCCCTTTTTGCTCAACCAACCAGGATATTTTTCTCACTACTACAGGAAAATCAAGATGTGGGGTGGGGATACCTGACCAGGCAACAAATGATTTTCTCTTCCAAATCTGTTGTGCAATACCTTTAATGATGGAGGTGGAGCTCTCAGTGGACTGGAAACATGGATTTAAAATTACTCACCTCATTCTCTTGTTTTGGGATGGGGAGACCAGTTTCAGAACATCACATAGAAAGCCACAAATATCAGTTACAGAATTCAGACACACAAAGAAAGGCAGATACTGTTAAGGATGAGTGCACTGTACTAATGCTGCTTAGTGCTACATATGAAATAATAAAGTTGGTGTGTACTCTCAAAAGCTTGAGAGAGAAGTGGGTGTATAAGAGCATGAGGGAAGATTATGAACATGCTGTGCTGTTCAATGTGTATTGCAGCCTGCAAGGTGGAGTTAGCAGCCCCTTGTGCACTGGAAGAAGTTTATAATGTTGTGTGTAAGTGCTGGAGTGCGTGAGTTCTGGTCCCAAGTGCAGTGATTTACATGAGAAGCTCTGTTACTGATTTTATTTTTTTCCTTTGGTGGGTTTTTATACTCTGTATCCCTTGAGTTCTATCTTTCCTTTTTAAATATTCAGGAACGTGTCGGAGAATGCTCTGCATCTTAGTAGTAGCGTAAGTGCTATATGTGACAGGTGTTATGTTAAATGAGTATGTGTTTATTTTGTCATTGCATACCTGACTCAGCATGCATGTAACACTCCAACTACTTTGCCTCCCTGGAAATTAGCAGCACCTGCCAAATGTGTGTATCAGTGTGAGAAATATTGTAGTGGAGGATTGACAGTCCTGGTGAATCAAGTCCTCCATTTATCCCCAGAATGGGTGCCTCACAAGCTGCACTAAGGCATGCTTCCGCACCCTGCAAACATCGCTAGAGGTGACTTACTCCTGATCAGGCAAGTTTAGCCTTCAAGATCCAATCAGTCCTTGGTATCTCTAAGATTACCATGGATGCAATTAATGCCAGCTGTGGCTTTTGTGATACAATGACACCAGTGAGCTGGAATCTGCTTTGAGATCAAGGGCTACCCAAATGGCCATCAACATTCTTCTGGTTAACTTCTGGCACTGGCTGGGTGAGAGCTGATGTCCTCGAGCCATCCAGTCCAACAGCACAGAGAGAACTTATTTTACCAAAAATGCAGAGCTTACCTAGAGGAGAGCATTACACAGGAATTGCCACACTGGATCAGACAGAAATTCAGATTGTTCAATTGTCATTTTTTTATTTTTTATTTCGAAGAAAGAAGAAAACCTAGTTATTTCTTCGTGGACTCCAGCTTTTATAGATACCTGGTGCAATGTTAATATCTGAACAGCCGTATTCGTGTAAGGATGTCAACGCGTGTAGCAGGTGCTTAGCACCTGGAAGATCCAACAACCTAATTTAGATGTCTAATGAATTCAAGTACTCTTGTTTTAGAGTCATATATTTTAAAGCCAGAAGAGGCCATCAGATTATCTAGTCCGACCACCTGTAGGGCCGGAGAATTTCATCATAACTAAAATATGTCTTCCAGAAAGGCATCTGGTCTTGATTCGAAGACTTCTGGAGATGGAGAAGTCTCCATTTCCCTTGGTAGTTTGTTGCAGTGGTTAATTACCTGCAGTGCTTACAAATGTTTCCGTTTGTATCATAGACTTTGAATTTGTCAGGCTTTAATTCCAGTCATTGGTATTTGTTATGCCTCTTCTGCCAGATTTAAAGAGCCCTTTAATACCTTCTATTTTTTTCTCCAAAACAGTACTCCGACTGTAATCAAGTCACTTCTTGATCTTTTTTGATAAGTTAAAACAGTTTGAGTCTTCTGAGTCTCTCACTGTGATGAATTATTTTCCATACTACAAATCATATTTGTAGCTCCTCTTTGTTCCCTCTCCAGTTGTTTAACATCCTTTTCATAATGTGCATGGAGAACAGCACATAGAATTCCAGGATCTGTCTCACCACCAGTAAAATTACCTCCCTGTTCCTCCTCACTGTTCCCCTCTTTATAAATCCAGAGATTGCATTTGCCACAGCATCACTCTGGGAACTCATGTTCACTTATTTTTCCACTTTGACCCTGTTAGACACCCACGTGTGACAATTTTGGTAACAGTTCTCAGTTGCCCTCCAGTTAATGTTGTCTCCTTAATTTCATTCAGTTCCTAGCCGTTATTTTCATCATGTGTCTAGCGCTTTGCACTTATTTGGTAGTCTTACAAGAGCCCAGACTATGTAAGCAACGAACAAGGAAACAGTTCTCTAGAAAGTAATCCTTTTTGGAGCCTACGTTTGCAGTGAAATTAACTAAAAGCTTGTATATTTAAATACACAGTATTTAGTATTTCTTTACTTCATTTTATATGAAATGCGATTGGTGGATCTCCCTTGGATTCCTAGCAGAACAGATGTCCACATCACAGCTGCCATTAATTTGGACCCCCTTTATTCATCATCTTGACAGAGAGCCGAAAGACCGAATGGGCCACAGAGATGGATGTTACCCTCTTAACTCCTTCCCCAAGGCATCCCTCTAGGGCAGAGTGGAGTTGTGCTGTTGTGTGATGCCTGGCCTGTAGTTGTTGTTCTGCACCTCAGCAGAGGACATCGGTCTCCAGGGCTGTCATTCTGGCATCTCTTGCCTGCACAAAGAATTCTTTATTTAAAAAATGAAGAAAACAAAATGCCTATTCCTGGAAGAGTCAGAATGTGAAATCTGAGCAGTGTAATAAATGTGAGTAATAAGACATATAACTATGTCAGGGTTCCCTCCCCACTCTGAACTCTAGGGTACAGACATGGGGACCCACATGAGAGACGCCCTACGCTTATTTCTACCAGCTTAGGTTGAAAACTCCCCAAGGCACAAATTCTCCCTTGTACCTTGGATTAAGTGTTATGCTGCACAGCCCCCTAAATTAGATGTTCAGGTCCCATGGTGTGCCGTGCTGTAATTGCTGCTTTGGGGGCTGATCCTGCATGTTGCTGAGCTCCTTCAACTTTCAAGGACCTTACTGGATGTTGATGGTGCTCAGGCCTGTTATTTACTCAGCTCTTGGATGTTTAATAGGAAGATCCAAGCGTCGTTCATATCTCCCTGTGTAATTCTGTTTATATAGCAATTCTTGGTGATTTAAAACGTTTTGTGCTATTCTTAAAAAAAGTAATAAATAAAAATCAACATAGTTTAAAATTCTCTGGATGGGGACGAGGTGAGCATGGACTTTCTGACCGGTCGCTTTCTTTGCAGAAATAACTCTTCCATGATCTGCAGCTTCCTCCACCTTAGTATTAATGATCTGGGGATAAATACAATATAATTCCCATTTATTATCCAGGGAGCCGCCAGGGCTGCAGGGTGGTGAATCATCTTTGTGGGTTTTTTTTGCTGCAAACTCCTGAAGACTGAAGTTCCTCAGCTCTGAGCCTCTCTGGTGTTTTTTGCTTTATCTAATACCAAGAGGAGGAATTGCTGACTGGTTTGAGGAGTGTGCTAGCAGAGAGAGCTGTCCTCCAAATTGATCATGCAGAGTTTTTAAAAATCACATAGCTTTTAGACCTCAGCTAGAACGTGGGGACACTTCTCCTGGCCTCATAAGGAGGTACTGATAGTAGATTGTTGTTGTGTTAAGGAAGTGCAATGAAGGGCCAGTCCTCCCTCTACCATAAATGTGCCCTCAAGTGGAGATGATCCTGACCGACCAGGAGGAGACTTTTCCACTGCATTCTCCTTTTCGAGAACAGGAAGTGCTATAAGGAGAGGGAGTTGCATCTGCTTAGGACTGCTCGTTACTTCTGGCCTGGAGTGTGCAAATCTGCTCAGCGGCCTTGCTTCTGTTGTCCTGCATATTGTTTCTTGGGCATGGGAATGAGTCCATCTGCTGCAGGCTAGGTGAGGACCATCAACTGCTACAGCTCTGAACTAGAAGATCATGTCGAACCCCTTAGCCCATGGAGTTGAAACAGACAGAATTGAAACACAACCACGGGGGAAACCCATTCTGTGTCCCCACTCTTAAAATGAGCTGTGGCTTTGCTGCTAAAGCGCAACTGGTAGGCTAGAATACTCAGTTATAGAGGGAGGTTGAGGCAGAGTCCATCTTTCCCTGAAAACTGGAATTTCAGATGATCTGTGAGCTCGCCACATAACTAACTGGCATGAAAGAAGCCATAATAAACCAATTAACAGAGATCTGAAGTCAGGATTCCTGGGTTCCAATCCCAATTATAGAGTGCTGTTTAGGGGTTAGAGTGTGAGGACTCCTCTACACAAAAAAGTTACTCCAGAATAAGGTAGGGTGTAAATTTGTAAGTAGAAAAACTGTTCTGTAATAACTCCATGTGTAGACACTCTCATTTTGGAAGAGCCATTCAGCTCTAAATTCTCACTCTGCCTTATTCTGGAATAATTTTCATGTATTGACAAAGTCAGAGTCAAGACTCCTCCATTTTAATCCTAGCTCTACTGCTGTCATGCTGTGGTACCTTGGAGAAGCCTGATGACTTCAGGGTCTCAGTTTACCCATCTATATGATGGGGATATTGCTTCCCTTCTTTATAGGGCTGCTGAGTTTCATTTAATCTGTGCAGCATGCTCTTTGAGCCTCATGCAAGAGTGTAATAGTGATATTAAAATGAGGTCCAGTACCCTACCCCTGCTTTTAAAAGGGCAGGAACACACAAATCTAGGCATCATGACAGACTGAGTAGGGGGAAATACATTTTGTTTTTCTTCTTCCCTGCATTAGGATGAGGTTTCTAATGCCTTAGTTTACTGTCGTGGTTCTTGTCAGAGGGTCTTTACTCCCTACTTTACTCCGTCCGCTGAACAGCTCATTTTTTTGCAGAAGACTGTCTCTGCACTTTATATACTAGATACTGCCACGCTGTTGCTGTTATGAACCTCCTGGCTGCCTTAACAGAATGCAATGTTCCACTAATACCATATGGACAGTTACTATTAAGGCAGTAATTATATAACTGTGTTGCATTAATAGGTTCCATCTATCATTCCAGCTCTGTTCTGTGTTTATCTTTAAAATCTATAATGGAGCAGTAATTAAAATGGAGAGAAGAAAAAGGGCCCTGCCCTCGCTACCAGTCCCTTTTCAAGAGACTCAGTTGTTGAACATGATAAGCTAGCACTAACCTACAGGAAAACAGCATTCAAAATGGGAGGGGGGGGGGGAAAGGAGAATCAGCAGCTGCTGCAGCAATTGCAGACTTGCCAGAACAAAAGGCATTTTTCATTACTTTTTGTGTCCAGCTAGAAACAGCTGGGCCTTCTGTTGTGTTTTATTTTTCCAGATCCTTCACAATAAATAGTAGTAAAGTGGAAGTGGATATTTTCAAAGTGCCCTTATGTCCTGAGGCTTCTGTCATTGCATTTTAGTTCTGACATTGATGGCTTGATTGTCAGAGGTCCCGAGCAACTGCAGCTCTCATCAACTGCGCGGAGAGCTGAGGATACTCAGCACCTGTAGAACCTCAGGTCATGGAGGGGGAGGATTAAATGGCAGAATTCTGCCATCTGACTTAATGGAGGAGGCATTGGGAGATACGGGTTCTGTTCCTAGCTGTCACCTTGTATGGAGATCACTTCACCCCTCTGTGTCTCTTTCCCCTCTCACCCTTTGTTTGTCTTGTCTGTTCAAACTGTAAGCTCTTTGGGGCAGGGACTGTCTCTCACTGTACTTATACAGCACCCACCACATCCAGGCCTAATAATAATGCTTCTCAACTGTTCGTAATGAGGCAGAGGATTAACATAGACCTTGTACTGTAACTTTAAGAAGTGAAGCTAGGCAGTAATAAAACCCCTTTTCAATACAGCACTTCCTATGTGAGTATCCCAGTGTGCTTTACAAACATGAAGGGATTGTCTCGTAACAGTTGTTCCCATTTCATTGATGGATAAAATGAAGAACAGGACAGTCAACTCATTTGGCCAACTCATTACAGAGTTGGGTAAAGAGCTGAGTACTAGGTTACACTCCGTCCCATTGTCTGTGCTTTGAAATGGATTAACCTTCAGCCTTCCCAGCAGAGCCATGCAGCCTGATCTGAACCAAACAGGATGCAAGGCTACAAATGGCTGGGATGGGTCAGGTCTGAAAACAACCTGATCCTCTATGGCTCTGCTCTGGTTGTCTCTGCCCACCACCTACTGCCCATGGAGTTGACACAGCATGGCTGCATGCCCCGCTCCTGCCGACTGCTGCCACTCTGCTGCACTCTCCATGCTATGGAGGGAGTGTGCCCATAAGTAGCAGCGCCTTTCACTCTGGAGCATGCAAGTGGGGCGTGCAGTTGCTGCCACACTGAGCCCATGGGCAGGAGGTGGTCAGAGCCAGAGCACAGGCATGAGACATGGGTAGGAAGAAGCCCAAGAACAAGGCAGGGGCATTGACACAGTTTGGGAGGAAGTTTTGGGTCAAGTTGGAAAATGACTTGACGCTCTTGTGCTCAGGTAGGGTTTGGGTGGGTTGCGGTCTAATTGTGTTTAGGTCAGGCTTTAAAAGCAGGCCACTACTTCCCAGTGTACAAGGGTATGTGGTGCCCACACTAACCACAGAGCTGCTGGTGTGGCATCGCTTGGCTAATATAACTTAGAACATTGGTATGGAAAGTGAAGCAAGGATTCTAAGCCACATGTCAACTGCCCTGCTCTCACATGATCATAAATAGCCTTTGTGCTGCTCTTTTATTTGTTGTTTAACTGATTTGTGCCTACACATGAATACTGCCCAGATGATTGATGGAGCTTGTTAGAAAAACCTGGATTTCCTTTGACTTGCCAAAAAGGATAATTACTATTGAGACAGCAGTAACCATACAACGCTCTGTTCTCCCCCCCAGCAGAAGTGAAGGAAAAAGGTGCATCTGTCTGCATAATAAGAACATATTCAACAGGAATAGAATTGAATCCATTGATAGGTCTCAGGTGACTTAGTGCTAAATTCCCATCCCACCTACAAAGCCTGAGTATGTATAGCAAGCACAGCTAACATCTTCAAAGGCAGCTCTCTCCTCTGTTTGTGTGTGAGCCATGTGTGAATTGTTATCTCAAAGCAGCTCTGGTGTCATGCCTCTGAGCAACTTGGCTGTATCATTTTTAAAAATTGCATCTGCTTAATTTCCTTGAGTATTTTCATCCCTTTGGCAGATAAGACCAGGTTTTGATTACAGTAGTGCCAGCTCCAAGCATTCAAACCTCATGAGTCAGGCTGAGAAAAATCAGGAAAGTTTTATAGAATAATAAATCTGGGGTGTTTTTTTATCTGCTTGCTGTTTTTGAGCCTATATAATTTGTGTTTTCAAGCTTTTCTCTGCAAGTGTGAGGGCTAGAATCTTACTTTTCTGTTAAAAAACAAAACAAACAAAAACACCCCCCTGAGTTTTTAACACATCACATGACTCCAGGAGTTTGAGCTTTAATAACAGCATGAGATAGCCAAGTCTCATGATAAAATTGTGAGAGTTAGCAACACTGCATTTGAGTTAACTTTAAGGCTTCTGGGGGATGGGGAGGTTGGGAACAGGTTGATTTGTATCTACTTTTGTGTTTTGAAACATTGCACTGAGCTTTCCCCAGCCTTCAGCTCTGCAGAGTAGTGTTAAATGGCTATTAGGAATGTGTATGCATGGAAAACTGACTGACCTTTGGTATTTCCCCAATTACTGACATTCACTAATCCCATCGACTCTGAAGTGCTCTCCCCTTACCTCTCTAAAAATTGCTTGGACGCTATTTAAAAAAAACCTTTGAAAAAGTCACGCCTCTCCTGACATTAAGGGGTGATCAGACTGACATATGAACTGATTTGGTAATGGTGAAATTGTTTCTGGACACTGACCTATTTAAATCCATTGTATAGCCTGGCTGCTTGAAAGCAAAGCAGCCCAAGTGTGGCATTGGTGTCACCTCCTTGTTATGCTGATATGTCTTTCAGACTCTACCATCCCAATAAACAGCATAGAGCAGCATTTCATGGCTCCTTTCTGCTCTGATCAGTACCTGCATGAACCCATTTATTTTCCATCTTTCTTGGAAACAACTGTGTACCTCTGGTATGGAAGTTGCACTGAGTATAGTGTCCTAAGGCTGTTTTCTCTTCGTTAAGGCTACATTTCCCTTGGTGCTCCTGAATATGTATTTCCAGCCATTGTTGCCAGCTCCCACTATTTAATTATGAGTCTTGCGATATTTGGTGTATTTGTGTGGTTTTTTTTTTTTTTTTGAAGGCCCAGCTCCTTGAAAGAGTGGAATACAAAAAAAAAAAAAATCTCGATTTCCTTTTTTTAAAGTATATTTCTAGCCTTCGTAATTGCCAATTCAAGGTGGAAAACATTAACGCTGAAAGCTCAAATACCAGGAGGCAAGTTTAAAAAAAATAATCAAAATTTAGGGGTTCTGGTTTTTTGTTTTTTTTAATGCCATGATGTTTAAAGCCAGTCTGATGTTTTTTGAGGCCAGAACCAGGATTCTTGAATGCTTGGGTTTGGCATAAGTGCAAAGCCTGAAGACAAAGGCTGGCCGAGTCCTAGTAGGCCCTTAGACTGTGATTTACAAAGGGGCCTAAAATGGTTAGGAGCCTGACTTTGATTGCCTTTCAGGGTGAACTGAGGAACTAATGCCCTTAGACCCTTTGGGAATCCCACTCTTAAGCTTTTAGGTTTCTTCCACTATGTGACAGAATGAGACGAGGAATAGAGAGCTAGCTGGTGCAAAATTATTCCTCCAGTGAAAGAGAGGCTGTGGATGTGAAGTTATCAATATGTTGTTAATGAAGTGGCTACTCTGTGTGTGTGCACTGGTGCCCCCTATTGCACAGTATCAGATGCAGCATAGTGACTACCACAAAGTTTTTAGGGGGCCACTGATTTGTTATGATGTGCTGGGTAGTGTGCTGTAACAGTCTCCATTTCAGCATACCTGGCTGAGAGACCTAAATATTCCACTTGCTGGTAGTGAACCTTTTTCTCTGTCAAAAGTGACATCCCATGAGGCTTTGGCTGACATAGGAGAATTTAGCTCCCTCGGGATGGTGGTAGTGGCACTAATATAGCCTGGTGGTAGTTTAGTATGTGTGTGGATAGACCTTTTGTACCGTTGTTGCCCTCAGTCTCTCCCCACCTATCCTGTGCAGGGAAAGTGCTGAGATGTTTCCTGTTTGGACAAAAGGTGTTTATCAACAGCATGACTCTAGCCAGCTGAGCTTCTAAAGCAAGCCCAGTGCCATTTGGGTGTGGATGGAACTGAGGGGTTTAACGGGCACTTGCAGCTGCTGGCTAATGGAATAATAACCAAATAATGTCTCAATTTCTCTACTGCCTATTGCCTTTCATTACAAAGAATAACAGAGCAGCACATTGCAAACTGAGATACCAGCACCACATAAGGATCACTTACTCCATACGTGAAATGCTGCTCTTTCTGAGGTGAAAGCTGTTTAATGTTGCACAGTAGCAATAAGAGAGGAAACTGAAGAGAATATTGCATCCAATTGAACAATTTACATAGGTCAAACTGAAGTAATTTAATTAACCCAGAGTTGAGTTTGGCCAACTCACTGTAATTCCACTTCTACTTTGGGGCTCAAATATCATTAAGGACCAATGCTAAATCTCAGGTACACAGTTAAAATTGAGTTAGGACACATCTACACTACAAGGTGGAATAGTAGTGTAACCAGTTCCCCTGATCTGGTTTTGTATGTAACGTAGAATAGAATTAGCTCAAAGTTTCATTTGACCATTCATGATCCCTAGTGTGCTGGAGGACAGGTGGAATTAATGGAATCTGGAGAAGATTCTGCAGTCAGTCATGATTTAGGGACTAGCTCATTAAACTTGTACTTACTTGAGAGCAGCTAGCACAGATTGGAGAAAGGCAAACCATTTAATTCCACAGCACAGAATTCCAGAGCCCACAGCACATTTTAGAATTACATTTTCCCATCTTTCTTTCCGTTAAAGTTCAAGTTGTTAACTCACAAATAAACTCATAAATCGTAACGAACCTAGCACTATGGCCGAGCATACTGGTTGCTATAAATGTATGGAAAGATTGTTTCTTGCCCTCAGACCATTTTTGCCTATTCAGTCAATGGGCCTGAAAGATGCCCTTCAAGCTGAGCTTTCTGGTGATGTTGCTTAGTAAGTGCGTTACCAGCAGATAAGGGTTGGGGCTTGAAGAAGAGGGAGGGTGTAAGGAAAGTAAATAAATCCTTCTGACAGATAGGACTACATTGCTGATGGAGTGTCCCTTCGCTGCATACACTAGTGTTGTAATGACACGAACAAGCCAGAGCTCTGTCCTGCTACTGATCAGCGAGTTGGCTCTGTTTGTTTCTTCAGTACAGGAATCCAATTTGGAATAGGTGCACATAAAATGACTAATGCTTCTGCTTTAGGATAGAAGTGGGGAGATGGAAATACTAATGTTTAGAAACAAGGAGCTACTGTGTTGTGGGAGACTGGGGGGCGGGGGAAATAGGGAATACCAGCAGGACTGGAGTCAGTCTGTATTCTCTTATATTCTAATCCAGCAAGCTAGGCCTGGCCATAGGTTAAACTGCATGAAGATTTTACTCAGTAACTCTTTATCAACTCCAGCACTAGATCGGAGTCAAATCTAGGAATGAGCACTATTGTTTGCTCACTGAAAATAAGGTGGCCAAAGGTGTTTTTAAAGCCCACATTTGCAAACAATCTGTGCCTAATATAAAGATTAAAGGTCCTTTGCATGTGCCTCTTCGATCTTGGTCTTCATTTAACCAGGATATTGCCACAGATCCTTGTTTAGACTGGTGACTTGGCCAAGGTTGTTACCAAACTGCAGCCCAGATTCGTAAAAATACACCTTTAGTTGCCTCTGAATCATATATTGTTAGGCCCCGGTGGCCTTGTGTTCAGGGCATAGAACTGAGACACAGGAGCTCTGGGTTAATTTCCTTGCTCAGCTAAAGACTTCTCTTGTGACTTTGGACAAGTCACTTAGGGCCAAATTGTTATAAATGTTTAGGCACTTAACTCCCACTGAAATCAGTTTGAGTTCGGCATCTAAATACCTTTAAAAATCTGGTCCTTAGGCTGAACTGAAATAATTAGAAAGACTTCCATTGAATTCAAGATGATCAGGCCTCTCTCTTAACCATCTGCAAAATGGGGATGTTAATACTTTCTTTCTCCTTGTTGTACTACGTGTCCATCAGCACTCAGCACAACGGGGCCCTGATCTTAGTTATGGCTTCTAGGTGTTACCATTAAGAGTGTTGCCATTTCTTGCAAAACTCATGATGTTTGATGTTTTTCCTTAATGCCCTAAACCAGGGGTGGGCAAACTTTTTGGCCCGAGGGTCACATCGGGGTGTGAAACTGTATGGAGGGCCAGGTAGGGAAGGCTGTGCACATGTCCCCAAACAGCCTGGTTCCTGACCCCTATCCAACCCCTCCCACTTCCTGCCCCCCTCACAACCTCCCACCTATCCAAACCCGCCCCCCCCCCCGCCGCTCCTTGTCCCCTGACCATCCCCTCCCATCCCAGAACCTTTGCCCTATTCAACTGCTCCCTGTCCCCTGACCACCGTCCCCTGACCATCCCCTCCCATCCCAGAACCTCTGCCCTATTCAACCGCTCCCTGTCCCGTGACTGCCCACCTGCCCCTTATCCAACCCCCCGGCCCCAGCCCCCTTACCATGCCGCTCAGAGCAGCATGTCTGGCAGCCGTGCCACCCGGCCAGAGCTAGACATGCTGCCGCACTGCCCTGCGTGAGCGCGCAGCCCCGCCCCCCAGAGTGCTGCCCGCATGTGGCGTGGGTGTGGGGGAGGGGGAACAATGAGGGAGTGGCTGGGACTAGTCTCCCTGCCCGGGAGCTCGGGGGCCGAGCAAGATAGTTCCGCGGGCCGTAGTATGCCCACCTCTGCCCTAAACTGCTAGGATCAAAAGACTGAGGGAGATCCTAGCTTAAAAATAAATAAAATAGTAAGTGTTAGCCCTGATGGTTGGAGAGAGAAGCTCCAACACATGAAGCGAATGTAGCACCCTGAAAGCAAAGACACTGGAAGGCAAATATAAAGTAGCCCAAATTTTGTTGTTTTAAAAAATCTCATGGTTTTTAAGCCAATCTCATTGTTTGATGTGTTCCCCCCACCCCCCACGACTCACGATTTTTGAACACTTTGGCTTGACAGTAGTGTAAATAAAAATATTAGAGCTCATTAAAGCCTATCAGTGGTCCAAATTTGGCTCTGAGAGACCACCCGTGGTAACTCATTGGCCATGGTGAGTGAGATTGCGTATAGTCCATGCTTGCATGTAAGTCAGGATGATAAAACTTATCAGACAGGTGTAAGAGAACTGAACTGAGCTGTATAGCATTTACAAAACAGGTTGTGTAAAGAAAACTAATGTGATCAACAGTATTAGAAAAGCAATCTCTGAATGCCTATTGGGAGTCAGAATTGGGGGCTCTGACTAAAAATAGATCTCAATCATTCTCTGTGCCCTGACGGGATCAAATCCTTCAGCTGAGTTGTCCTTTCCTATCTGAATTCAGCTAAATGTTTCGATGGTAATTGAGTTCCTCTCTGGGGCTAATCAAAGGCTTTGTCAGCTGCAAACACCCATTGCTGCCAGGGTTAACAGGGTAATGTGAAAAGCACTGGGAATGAATTTACATTGGAACTCACATTTAGACCCATCTTCTGTGCAGCTAATAACTGGAAACACTCAGGCTCGTCTAACAGCTTCAGTCAGGTTTGCGGCAAAGAGAACTGGCTGGAGTTCTCCATTAAAGAGCCTTCAGCTGGGATAGATATTAAGGTCATGTGGATGTGGAAAAGAAAACGTCTCTGCAGTGATATAGATATGTGTGTGTGGGGGGGCAAACAAATTCTGCTCCCCGTTTATATAACAGAGTCCCCAAAATCAAATATTAACATTGGAAACCAAAGCATGCTGTTTGCTATCGAGGTTGTTCAGCCTTTGACTGTGATGGGAATAGTTTTACTTTGTTTTTTAACAAGTCCACGTCTTCGCTGAAGAAACCCCCAAATACAATGTTTCAAGAACAAGCTGGTGCCTGGTGGGAAACTTGGAACCACACTGTGGTCAGAAAGTTTAAATCAGCAAAGCTGTATTTGTAAAAGCCCCTTGAAGAAGGAAAGTATCACCTAAATGCTGAGTATTAGCCTAGTTTATTGTGTGGGTATGGATGATGAGTGCAATATATAAACCTAAATAGATTCTTCCTTCATGGGGGGGGCGGGTGTTGAACGAGTGGATAGAGCATTGGAATAAGCCTCAGAAAACCTGGATTCTCTACCTGGCCCCCCTGCTGGCTTGCTGGTTGACCTAGTGCAAGCCACTTCATCTCTCTCTCTTTCTCCATCTGTAATGGGGATAATGATACTTACCCCTTTGGTAGGTTGCTTTCAGATCTGTGGGAGAAAAGAGCTAGGTGTTATTAGCTACTTCCACCTGGAAACTATAATCAAGATAGGGACCCCATTGTAAGGCACTATACATACACATAGTAACAAACAGTCCCTGCCCCAAAGAGCTTATAGTCTCAATAAACAAGACAGACAAAGGGAGGGGGAAAGGAAGTAATAAAAGCACAGAAAGATTGTGGCTTGCCCCAGGTCACAGAGGATGTCTCTGGCATTGAGTCCAGTGACTTCTAGTGACCATTTTTTCTACTCCTCCTCCTCTTTATCACTGGCAGGGCATATAGTGCTCTTACAGAGATGATGGGTCGGTCACTCTCAAAAATACCATGGTGGTGAGCACAGCCTAAGAGCCTCAGTAGAACGGAATAAGACAGCAGTGTTCATTAGTTCAAAAGGAAATGTTACTACTCAGATGGCTTAACGTGTAACAACGCCCCCCTCATCTGCAAGGACTTGCATGCAACCCAGTTGGTTCCACATTAAGCCTCAATCATACTTTTGCCCCCTTGAGGGACATTACCATGAAAACAGACTCTCTGCTTAAGAGTTTAAATGCAGAGTCAGCAGCAGGAGCAGAGACAGTCTTCATGCAAATGTCCTTAGTAATTTAAAAAATAAAAGGAGCGTGCAGAGGGCCGAGAGAGAGAGATAACGAAGCTCTCTCTGAATAGAATAATTGGATGATTTTTTCACCATTGAATATAAGGGACCCTTTAAATCCAGGAGCTCCCAATATTCCTTTTCCTCTTTGTTCTTTTCATCAGTCTGTCTTGACAGGAAAATAACAGGGCACAATAAAACTGTCCTTCATATAAGTATCTGATCAGCTGGCGCTTCCCTTCACTGTCCCCTCCCATCACACTCCAGACCATGTAGACTTTCCTAGAGCTCCAGCACAAACATTGGTCCTTCTACTCCTGAACTTGTTCTTGCAATGAGAATTAACTGTAGCTTTCACAGAGTTAACCAACAGGATCAGGATGCATATTCGTCTCTCCTCTTGGATTTCAGTGGAACCAGTTACCTTTTCATCTTTGTTTCATTGAGTTGTGTAGCGGTTGCCTGCTTGGCGTGGGTACATGTGTTCTTTTCCTGATCTGGTCTTCAGGGATCATGGTGCCGTGTCTGGTAGCTGCTTCTTGGTCTTCCAGCGGGTGCTAGTCACATTTTGCGCTATTATCTAACTCCATCACAAAGACTTTGGGAAATTAATCCTGTCATCTGTTCAATGCATGGGACTGCTGAGTGAGTGTAAGGGAAATCCTTGCTACTAGGAAAGGGGGCGGGTGTTTGGTTCACATTCAGATTTCATAGGTTTCTGCTGCAGTGCTGACTACAAATGAAAGATTCCCCCCATGCATCCAGTGTTCATTGACAGTAAAGGACTGGGTAGGTACAAGCAGGTGATTGAGGTGGTAAGCAAGTGGAGCTTTGGACAAGATGGTAGGAAAAGGAAATGAATAGCCTTGTCCCTATTTTAAGCTATACTTCTCCCATGCGCTATTGCTCCGCTCAGGAAAATCCTGGAAGAGCAGCACCTGTTTTTCAGAGGGTAGAACATAAGTTTAATCAGAATGGCAGAAATTCAGACATTTTAAATCCAGATCAGAATTTAGCCAATGGACCAGAACCAAACTAAACCACTGACTGAAATACTCCCAAGCTTGTGGCTATTTGAAATGTGGATTCAGCTGTTGACTCCATTTCTTGTGGCAGGATGATGAGGAATTGAGCACTTCTTAGTGAGAGAAGGGCTGCAGGATAGAGTATTTTGGCATGATCGGAACTTTGCTCTTGATAGTGCCTGAATGCCTATCTCATTGGCTCATACTTCTCCACTGGATATTCAAATCACTTCTCCACTGGATATTCAAATTTAAGGCATTGCCTGGATACACATTTTAGATGTCTTTGTGCTGAATGGAACTCCCAGATACAGAAGGGGATTTGAATACTGATAGTCAAGATGAAGATCATGTATATTTTTTCATCTTTCCCTCCTAACCAAAAAGTCTAGACATTGAGGGGGTGGGAAGTGGGGAAAGAAGGGAGGGAGAATTCTGTTGCAAGCGTGGCGGGTTGTGTTTCTAGCCAAACTTCCTAAATTAGCAACGGAGAGAAAAAATGGCTTGGCCTTTCAATGGGAAACAAAAAATCCTTTCCATTTCTTTGAGTTGGATTGGAAAGTATGTCCCGGGAGCTGTTATTTTAGAGGGGAAGAAGTCTGGATTTTGTGTGTGTGTATATAATATAAATAAATGTTTTTAATTTTAATTCACATCACAAAATCTGCTTTGAAAAAATGCATGACATGGAAACTAGCCACATTCTGGCTGTCATTACTTGATGCAAAGCAAGTGTATTTGCAAAACAGTTCGGAGGGGACTGTGCAGGGAATGCCTGCTTAGGTTAGGATATGATAGTTTTCCTGTGACTTCATCATGATCACTGCAGCACATCAGTCCTTCTAGAGATGGAACAGAAAGAGGAGGTTCTGGCCACCCCACTAGGTTTTATTTAATTGTAAACTAAAGGGAATGTGTTGAGGATACAAACCCAAAATATGAAATACCTGTTCCCTTTCCATCACTTCCCCTTTATCTGCATTTGCTAAATCCCCCTGGGGTGGGAGGATGTTTCTTGAAACACCGCATCAGCAGCACCAAATGCTGAGCGCTGGGATGTGGGAAAGCATCAGCCTGGCATCCCTGAAGGTGACAGGATTGTGCAGTGGCCACAGACTGATGGTAAAGAGAGTGCTCTTCGGTGACAGCAACATCTTTAGGCAACAGCTACTGACTAATATTAGTGTCTGTAGGTGGGCAATAAAGGCAGCACACTCAGGTGTGAGTTGCAAGCTTGTGGCTGGAAATGAAGTAGGAAAACCACAGCTGATAGTTGGTGAAGTTGATCATCCTTTGGTGACCTCTTCAAGCTGGTGGAGACCCTTTGTATAGGTGCACGATGGTGACCATCTGGAGCATTATTGGCTATACTTCAAACCAGGGGATGAGTGCTTCATTTGGGGCACTCCTTAAGGTAGAGTTGCCATTGAGAGAAAATAGTGGTTCTCCAGAACAAAAAGCCCAGAGATCTTCAGGATCCTATCTAGATCATGCCTTGACCTAAAGTGGAAGGAGGACGCCCACCAGGAGTACACCACAATCCTCTAGCAATTGGCTGGAGTAATGTTCAGGAAGCCTCTGACGCAAAGCTTGAGGGTTTGGTTTTGTTCTTTATTAAAGGCTGACTGATAGCCAGCAATAATGGAAACTGCTTTTTCTGTTCCAGTAAAACTCTGCTTCCATAGCTGCTGTTATTGGCAAACTAAGTCACTTTGGTGTTTATGGAAAACTGTTTACTGGGAGGGAGTGGAAGGTTAGTGTGTTTTAGCTGCTCTCATCCTGCTTTGATTAGTGGCAAGGGCCTGTGTCCCTTGAGGATCCCTCCTGCTTGATACACCTCACCCACCCAGGATCCTTGCATCCAAACTCATAGAACCTCTATGCAGCCTTTGCAGCCTGGAGAATAAATGCCTTTTGCACATGTCATTGTAGAGCACAACACAGAGCCAGCCCCTTCCAAAGGGGAGAGACAGCCTTGGCATGAAGGCTGTTAGCTTACAGAATCCCATCTTTATTTACCCTACAGAGGCATAGAGTTCAGTGCACCAAGTATTCTGTTGCAGTCAGCTCAGATACAGTTAGATTGTGCCGTATCATACAGATGAGAATAACAATAATACACGACTTCAGTGCTGAGGAGAGATTTAAGGAAGCTGCTCTAATAAATCCAATTTCACAAACATGCTTGAGCCACGTGTCCTAGTTAATTTGCTTCCAGGGGAACAAGGCATTTCTCACTGCACAGGATCCAGGGCTTATGCCAAGAGAGTGCAGAGGTGCCTCAGGCATCTCCTCCGAGCCCACAAACTTCTTTTCCCCAACATTGGCAGCTAATCTTGGGCTTGTGTCTGAATCATCTTGGCAGGCAACTCTTCCGTAGCTGGCAGAGCCATCACTGCCATCTGAGCCTCTCAGGCAGCTCTAGTCCTGGATATGGTGCTGGGTAGCTTGCCCCACATCATTGGTTTTACCCACATGCTCTCCTTCAGTCAGTGACTGGGAGGGTCTTGCTGCATGCATGGAGGCACAGATCTTTCCGCAGGCTCCATGGTGCTGTGACTTAAAAGTAGCTCAGTGCCAAGAAATACACTGAGTTGCAGCCAGAGGGGGTGGAATGTGTTCTCTTGTCGAGGGGGGTTTAAACCCAGACTTTAATGAATTTTAATCTTGGACATTGTTCAGTAAATTTCTCCTTCATGTATTTGAAATGAATAGAATGTGTGATGCAGGGGTTCTCTCTGGATAAGATCATTAAAGAGCTGTGTGTCACCAACACTTACAGCTACACTTGTGCAGAGAAGAAATACCTCTTGGATTAATCTGACATTTCCAATCACTCTGTATTTTCAAACATTATACCATGTGCTACATTCTCTATGGGAAGATGGATCCTTCACTAAACTGAGCATAGTGACCTTCGTTTTTGGGGGTCATCTGTAGGGATTGAATTTGGTAACCCTGGATCTGAAAGCATCTGCTGCTAGTGCCTAAGCTAAAGGACTGGGACTGTTAGCTTGGATGCATCAACACTTGTAAACTTTTATATGTGGTTTATCCACTAGAAGGAGAGAGAGAGATGCATTGTGTTAGCATAAATTACATGGCATGAAGAGTACAGTGTGGAACAAGGCACTGCAGCTGGATTGTGGCCTGGCTGTCTGGGGAACGATGGGCACTTCGGCATTTGCCATGCCCTGTCGCAAATCTCACTGAGTGAATTCCTGGGAACAGCTTCACGGGAAGAACAGGACCTTGTGTATGGAAGTCTCTCCATAGAGACTTCCCAAGTGATCCCTTCTGTGTCAGTAGGAGCCAGCCCCTCTGCTGCCAGCTGTTAACATCTCCCCGAATGAAACAAACTGCCAAGGGGATAAAATTCATTTAAACCTTGAAAGCTGCCCTCCTGGTAAAGTAGCCTTTACCCATTCTGACCCAATAGCTCTCTCTTTGTATTGGCTCCACTCACCTGAGCCTGCCTTTTCTCTTTGACCTGCAAATAGAGCAGTCATAACCAAAAACCATACTAATGCCTCTAGAGGGCACGGTTATGGATGCTACACCTTTATCACTGGGTGTGCATGTCATCTATAAACAGCGTAATTTTACCTTGTCATTACCTAGTCCACACCACCTCCCTCACATTAACAGTTGTGAGGAGGGAGAACTATGGGTAAGTTCAAAATCTTTAATTCAATGGGCATTTGTCAAAGCACATTAAAAACGCAGGTTGTATTGCTCCCCTATTAGCTGCTCCTGTCAGCAAGGCATTGTTGCAGGTAATATTACAGGCCAGACACAAATGGAGCTTATAGGTGCTTGGAAGCAGTGTTACTGAAAAAAGAAAAGGAGGACTTGTGGCACCTTAGAGACTAACCAATTTATTTGAGCATGAGCTTTCGTGAGCTACAGCTCACTTCATCGGATGCTTAGTCCACAGTATGCATCCGATGAAGTGAGCTGTAGCTCACGAAAGCTCATGCTCAAATAAATTGGTTAGTCTCTAAGGTGCCACAAGTACTCCTTTTCTTTTTGCGAATACAGACTAACACGGCTGTTACTCTGAAAAGTGTTATTGAAGTATCCCAGTCAGAGGTAGCTGGTGCTGCCCAACCTTTCATTGTAAAATCCTGTTTTATCATTGTGAATGTTATATGGCCAGGCACTGGGAATGCCACGATTGTTGCTAATGCTACAAAATGTGACAGTTTCACTGTTCCCTTATCCTTCCCTTTCCTTGTTTGTTTATCTCTACTCAGCTGTCTCTTGTCATATGTTTAGGCCCTGATCCTGAAAAGACTCCGGGCAGGTTTACACTTCAAAAGCTGCAGCGGCACAGCTGCACCACTGTAACGCTTTAGTGAAGATGTTACTACACCAACGGGAGAGTTTCTCCTGTCAGTATAGTTAATCCACCTCCACAAGAGGTGGTAGCTAAATCAGTGGGAGAATCTCAGGGGTTAGACTGGTATAACTGCATTGCTTGGGGCTGTGGATTTTTCACACCCCTGAGCAATGTAATTTTACTGATTGTAAATTTGTAGTGTAAACCTGGCCTTACAAAGGCGCTTAACTATGCATTATAAGTAATCCCACTGGCATCTATGGGGCTGCTTAGAGTGCATACATTTAAGTATCTGCATAAAGCTTTGCAAGACTGGGGTCTTAGATGGTCAGCAAATTGGGCCAGAGATTGTCTTTTTCAATATATATGTGTACAGCACATAGCACAATGTGGCCCTGATGGGGATACAAATAAATAATAGTAATAACGTGTATTTCTGCACCTCCTTCATGGATGGAGGCACTTCAGACTGTCAGAGCCATGTTCAAAATATTGAAGCAATGCTGTCAGGTAGCTTAGGTCCAAATTTTACTTTCTGTTTCTAAAAAAAAAAAAAAAATTTAAAATAATAATTTGGGGTTAAGGTTTCTTTGAGATTGTAAATCCATGAGCAATGGCATTGAACTAGTGCACGAGAACCAGGAAGTGAAATTGACCAACTTTTAGTTTTTACCGGAATGCAGAAACCAAACAAGCATAGAGTTTAATTTGTGAAAAGCACACTGGATTTTCACAGTGCTGTGAGGGCTGATAATCTCAAGTGATAATTAAGAAGGTAAGGTTCCAAGTCGGCTGCCAGTGTCCCTTTTAAAATGTGCATGCATCAGAATTTGAGACAGGCTGGTTCGCTTTCCATTTCCATCTCCAGGACAGACCTTTATTAATCAACTCTCATCTTCCATGAATGTTTCAATCTCTGCCTTCTCCATCTTGCATACTGTAATAATGTGCATTTCTCAGAACTCTACTATCAGTTGCTCTAACTACCCTTTGAAGTCAATAACGTTGGTATCTGGGTACTTACTGTTCATGCACAGGGTGGCTTCCTATCAACCGACTGATTTCTGTTTTCTTGCCTTTTAGTCCTTTCAAGGAAGCCAAGGGCGAGCATACCTCTTCAATTCAGTGTGAGTGTTACTTCATAAATGTCATTGCTCCACCTTTTGCGAGACAAATATATATCACCCTGAGGTTAAAATAAGGAGAAAGAGTTGCCTTTTTTGTGACAGAAAGGCACTTACTTACGAGCTTGCATCATTGCTTTAGAGTGACTGAAAGGAAACAGCACTAATTCAGACTTGACTTTGCCTTTAGGTTTCAGAAAAGGGGCTGGAATAAGAGTATTTTTGTCATGGGATTGAGAAATAACACCTAACAGAAGTAGTTTTGAGTCACTCACTTCTCAGAGGATGTAGTGAGGACCAATAAGTCAAAGCTTTGTAAATATAAAGAAGTATATAAGTGCTAAATATTAGTGGCTATTTTTAGAGCTGGGCTATAATTTTAACTGAAAAGAATTTCCTTTAGACAAATATGGTTTTCTGGAAATCAGCATTTGCCTTGGGAATACATGGATTTCAACAAGAATGTCCCGTTTTCCATTCGTGAAAATCAAAATGAAAAATTTCATTTCAAATTCAAAATGAAAATTTTACTCTGAAATGTCAAATTATTTCATTTCAGTAGAAAACATTGAAATTCTCCTTCTCAGTGTTTTTAGGAATTTTTCATTGAGTGAAAATATTCACTATTTCATCTCTTGATTCTGATATGGAACAGAACATAATTTTGAAGTATCAACATTTCTTATGAAAGGAAAGTTCTATTTTTAGAATAGCGGTAGTATTTATTATTAGAGATTCCAGTTTATATTTTCCAGTACTGCAACAAAATTGCTGAAAAGGTTCTTGCAGTGTGCAAAAAGGAAGCAATACTTTGATAGGAACCATATCTTTCTCTTCCCTTCCCTCCCAGAGTTAATGTGGGTTGCGGCCCTGCAGAGGAGCGGGTGTTACTAACAGGATTACACGCAGTTGCAGACATTTATTGTGAAAACTGCAAAACCACACTGGGCTGGAAATATGTGAGTATCGTTTATTGTTCCTGTGGATGCATTTGTCTCTATCCCTTTTTGAAGGTGTATGTGTATAATGAGGCAGAGCGCTGAAGTGGGAGTCAGAAACCTGAGTTCTATTCCTGGCTCTTAAACTGATCTACTGGGTCCCCTCTCTGTGCCTCTGTTTTTCCTGACACCTTCTGTGTGTCTTGAATATTTAGACAGTAAGCTCTTTGTGGCAGAGGCCATATGTTACTATGCATAGTCACTGCTCGTGTCACAATGTCCACACTGTTGTTTTTAACACTCTAGCTGAAGTGGAGCTAGTACATGTCTGTCTGTTTGGGGCTGGGAGGTACACTCCCAACTGCAGTGAAGCTATACTCTAGTTGCCTAACTTAATGGTTCCCAAACTGTGATCCATGGAGCACTTGCTGGTGGCCTGCAGAGAGGTGGCTGGTCACATGATCCTGATTTCTTCTCCTTGTTTCCACTGGTAAATCACATTAAAGACAGCTGAAAAGGAATTAGATGCATTCCTAATGTTACTTTTTCTTATAAGCAATTATTAGAGCTGCTCTAGGGATGTTATGCATTTGGGATGAGAGGTGTCCACAAGGTAATCTCTTTATAAAGATGTAGTATAGACTATGGAAATAGTTTGAGAGCCCTGGTCTAACAGGAGGCAGTGAGAGGTTAAGGGATTTACTGAAGTACAGACAACAGTGAGCCAGTGGTATGAGTGGAACCAGAGTCTAGGATTCCTGAAAACAAAAAGTTTCCTGAAAGTCAAAAGGGTCCCATATTCCTGCCCCTCTGTGCCCCAGAGCTGAGAGTGGAATGCATGACTCCTGTCTCCCAGACCTCTGCTCTAATCACTAGATTGCATTTTCTTTTCCGTACCTCTCGAGTCTCCCGCTAACTCCACCTTCTCTGTGTTTTTTAAATTTTTTTAGGAACACGCTTTCGAGAGCAGTCAGAAGTATAAAGAAGGCAAATACATCATCGAACTAGCTCACATGATCAAGGATAATGGCTGGGATTGAATGGAAAGAGCCCAGCTAAACCAGCGTGTAAGAGAATGCCATCCAACAGAACATTATATCCAAGAGTGAGAGAGTGACCGAACGCTTGGTTCCATGCATTTAGAGGCTCTGCCATTTGGGAGCATCTTCACACCCTTCTCCATTTTATTGGTGACTGGCCTCTAAATTTCTGTCTCTCCGTCTCTTCGCTTTTTATCTGTTTGTGAGTTGACCCTGGCTGCTTCTCTCTGTGTTCTGGTGTTGGCTAAGAGAATGCACCAAATGCCTGACAGCATTCCATGTTTATGAATGTCTAAGTACAAACTGAAGTTGGCTCTTTGGTGGCATTTTATCAGAAGGTATCAGTGCGGGAGGGAGACCAGAGTTTTGGGCAGGGGGAGAGAAAAAGGGGACAGGGGCAGGAGGGGAAGTAAGCAGGAATGAAACTGCTTTTCCTTTAAGTCCTGGTAACCGAGGCTTGAAACTATGGACAGAAATATACCTCATGACTGCGTTATCTCTGAATCTCGAAACTGCTGTTCCAGAGGCAGAGCTCCAGATTAAGCTGGCTGAGCACAAGTCGTAACCAAAAGCCCCTTGCTAGCTAATTCCTGAAACTGATGTGCAGTTCCATCTTTTGATAGGTTGTTTCATACTATTCACACAGTCACCTTTTGTGAACTTCTTGTTGTGGAGCTTGATTGCTAGAGAGATTCCGCAAGCGCTTTCCTTCTGCTTCTCCCTCCTCCTGTTTCATAGCAGATGGGCAAACCATCCCATCAGAGCATGACTACAACCTCAGCACTGCTGGGGAAACAAAATTCTGATTCTGGGCAACTGAGAGAGGAGGAGTCAAATCATGTAATGTAGGGGGGGGCTGATGCTGCAGTTTTTTTAGAAGATATGACAGATATGCAAGAACACGGGCATGTGCTAGGAAAATATGTAGGGGGAGAAGGTTGTAGATAAACTCAGAAACATATGATGCCATCTTTAATTTTCCAGTCCTTACTGTGTGCCATTAGGGCAAATCTCTTTACCATTGGCAATGTAATAGCTTGGGATCCAGTCATCCTAATGTGTAATGGGAAAATGGCTTTAATAGGATATCTGAAATTTCAGACTCCAGCCATCAGGTCCACTCTTTGAATCCATCAGAGATGTGATGGAACAGTAAGTGGCTCTGGTGGCTGTTAATATCATGTTTCACAGACGGCTATTTCAAGCCCTGAGGTATCCCCCAAACCTTGACTCCTGGTGTTTTAAAAAAAACCTGTTTCATATTCTGGAAGACTGAAACTTAGCATCCCCCAAATGGCATAGGCCTTGGAGTTGTAGGGGTAGAAGAGGTTTCGACACCTAACTGCAACGGACAAGTCCTACTTTAATTTTTGTAAATTAATTTTTATGGACCATCTTTATGTTGTTGGTGTGGGAGAGGGGGAGAATGTGTATGAAAGAAGATAGCGTAGACCTAAATGACCGTGTGAAGCTTCCTCTACAACAGTGCAGTCAGTATCTCGTGCAGAACACAAGACTATTTAACTGAATTAGTATTCTCCATCCGAGTGAATTCTTTTTGTTTGTGGAGTTATTTCAAAGTAGGTTAATTCTGTGGGGGAAATCCCTCTCAATCCAGAGAGTGAAAAATAATGTGCAGGGATTCGTAGCTCCTTATGAAATTGAACCTTCTGATGATTAGAGCCTAATGCCGCCTTTTTTTTCCAATATTCAGGTTAGCAGAGTTGAGAGGATTTCAAAATCACATTTTCTGGTAAGTGGGGGTGGGGATGTGTGTGCAGAGAGAGAGGCTTTAGAAGTGGGATTAGACTTCTATGTTGAGTACCAGTGAGTAAAACCTGAATAGCTCATGTGAAAAGTGGGTGTTTTCTCTCCTCACTAGATGAGTGTTGTGTCCATGGCATCGCTGATAACATGTGGTTATTACCCAGAAGTAGGTGACAAGATGGAGACTGAGTGTTACTTGTGGAAAGGATGTATTGAATGCCTTCTTTGGCCATTGTGTTAGGAGGTGGCTTCTGCCTTCACCCTATCTGATGTGAATTACAAGACCACTTCATCTTTGACTTCTGCTAGACTCTACTTCCATCATCCTCATTCCCCTCCATCACCGCTACCTTCAACAAAAAGAATTCCTCAGTACCCATTAGCTTGTTGACTCTGGCACTGGCCTTCTCTTCATTGCCCTTTCCACTCAATGTTTTGTTGGTTTTGGCCAGTCATTTGCTTTCTTTGAAAAGCTCTTCTCCTTCCCTGAAAACAGTCTTTAAAGGGACCTGATCTGAAATGGGAGAAATAAGGGATAACCCACAACAGTTTGTGTGCAGATGGGATGGGATACAGAGCCATGCCTAGACTCTGGTAATCTTCCCTGAATGAGTATAATTTTATGCACTACAGTGATCGCCAATAAAAAGCCAACATGCCTATAATAATCCCCCAGTATTCAGTCTCAAATACTGCAGCATTACCCCTGTAAATTGTAATTTTTGCACCATTAGTGTAGGATATGCTGTACCTCTTAAAAATAAGGGCAGTTACCACAGAGTGGTGTCAGATGCAACAGTTTTTATTCTTTGTGTACTAAGAACAAGAAGTAATATCTCAGATGGCAACACGCAGTAAGAATTTACATAAATTGCATTTTTTATGGCGACCACTGTAAATTTGAATATTTGTGGCCAGATCCTCAGTTAATGTAAATTGGCTTAGTTTCCTTGACTTCCATGGTGCTACACCGGTTTAAATCAGTTGAGGATCTGGGCCCAGATCCTCAAATCCTGGTATGGAAAATGCGTGAGCACACACACACACAGAGGCACACACTTGACTGTACGTTGATTTTTATACACTGTATAGAGAGATAAGTAAAAATGGCCTGCTAGGCTCATTTAATATTTGTTCTCCCTTATGTGTCGGATAAACCTAAAGTGCTTCTTATGATGTAAGGTCCGCTGTTAACTCATCTGTGACTTGCTGTATTAAGACATATGATAGTATTGGGAGTTGAAAACAAAACAGAGTGATGAAATTTATAGGCTAGTGGATGGGTATAACTATCTATCCGGGCATTCTCAGTTGATTAGTTGCAAAAGAATATATTCAGAATATAGCCAAAGAACTGCACCACTTGCATCTCATTGGTCGAGTCAGTTAACTGTAGCCAGTTAGTTACATCGAAGGGTGGGTAATGCCTGGACTTCATTTCCAAGATGGAGGTGCAGTCCAGAGAGCCAGCATGTCCCGGTCTCCATGGGTGGCAGCCTCAGCAAAGATGAAAACTGCAAGTTTTGCTCCATTTTCTGTTCCCTCCCCAGTTTCTAGCAAGCTGCCACCAAGGGCCTTGAGCAATGCAAATTCTGGGCACCCCTGAGTTTACATCACAGTGTACCCCAAAGCTAAACTTTGGTAGATTTGAAATGTTTTGCTCAGGCGGATTATCTTGTGTGGCATCATGACCCTGTAATAAATATTCAGATGATAATATATACAGAACATAATAAGCATTATCTTATGAAATATACTTTTGTAAATAATATTTTAATTTTTTAAAAAAAATAATATATTTGGTGCTGTTTTCTCAGAATCCACCTCTGAGAGCACTTTTATTGTTTTGTTTTTAAATTATGCTGTTTCCTCTGTCTTAGTTGGAAAATATGCTTAAAGGGAAACAACAATCATAAATATATGCTGTTTTCTTAAGTTGCTACACTTTTCACCTGGACAAGGCAGAAAAAGGGCAAATAACCTCTAATTCCATCCAGCAGAAATTACCTCTAATACAGGCCATTGCCAGGTTACAAACAGAGGCCCCCAATTCAGGAAGGTACTGAAGCATGTGTGTAACTTTAAGCACATGGGAATGCATGTGTGTTTAAAGGTATGCACATGCTTCAGTACCTTCCTCAGTGCCTGAGGCCCCTGACTTGCAATTAGATCCAGATAGGACGATCTTAATTCCTACATGGAGTCCATTTAACATCAGTGGGGCTCCATGTAAGTGCGTAGATCTGATTGCAGGATCAGGGCCTGAAATATTCTCTTGCACCAGTATTGGCTAGAATAAAATAAATAATGAAGATTTAGAATGTGGAAATGAATTTAAGTTACAACATCAGAATCTTTATTTCCTGTTGCTTGGGGCAATAGGGCCAGGGGATGGAGAATTCTAACTAATCAGGAATTCTTATTCGCTTTGCAAATATTTTTGGATGTGGATCCTGGTTTTAATTTTGCTTTTAATATAAATAAACCAGGCTGCTACATAGTGAATTAAAGTAAAAGTTTACACCTCTGGCAGTAAAGTTCTTTCCCCTTTCCTCTTTGTCTTTTTTCCCCTCCCCTCTCCCCCTTAGTTTTTATTTCATTGGTCTTCTTGTTTATCTCAAAGTGGACCAACAGCACAAATCATTAGACTGTGTTTTGCTGAGTAAGGAGCTATTTGCAGTGCTGAGTAACTGTTGCACATTCTTTTATTTTCTCTTTTTGGTGCACACATTTTAAAGGCAACAAAACCTGCACATGGAATCTGTGGTTCTTGCGAGGATCAGCTAAGAATTTTCTCTTTATGCATTTTCCTAATTGATATGTGAGTGTATTAATCATGCATTTCATTGCACTTCCTCACTTCAGAAGAAGCATCACGTTTTTATATGAACCAGTTCTTGGACAAGCATCCTGTTGGGTAAACAGATTTGAAATGCAGAGCTCAGCTAGGTAGTAAGAGCTCTCCTTGCCAGATGAGAGGTCTGAGAAATGGAACGTTCAGAAACAAAAATGTTACGCATTGAGTTGGAAGAATCCTGTTTGTTCTTTTAAAACAGGAAGGGAAAATAAAATCACACTTAATATAAAAAAAAGTTGACATTTAAATGCAAGCAGAATGGTGTTGTGTAAGGTACAATCACAAATAAGCTATTCTCGTAGTTACAAACTGTACGCATCCTTTGTTTTGTTTTTCATAAGGAAATGGGAATGCTTTCTCACTGACAAAATGAAGAGACAATATTTCCAGTACCAGCCTGTCTACTGATGCTCTTGTGTTTACAAATTGTGTATACTTTTATTTCTTTGATTTAACTATATTTTTGGCATATTCTTTCAGGTCATATTGCTTCGGTAATAAATGCAATTGTTTGTTTTTAGATAATTTGTCTTCACCTCTTTGTGTCTTTGTACATTGTACATAGTTCTTCAGTATTAGAGGGAGGCATACTGTTTGTCAGATTTACAATATGTGTTGGTGCTCATTTGAGAAAATAAAGTTTTCAAATACTAAAAGCGTGGATCTACTTTTCTGTTTTCGTCCCTAGGACCACGAACAAAGTGGAAACTGACCAAAGGGGACGGAATTCAGTTGACCTGTAAGTTTGAAAATACCCAAATCACATTGTTGTTGTTTGTATTAAAATCGGACCAGTTAAGGTCAGGGCCCTATTGTCCCAGGGGCTGGACAAACATAGTCCCTGCCCCAAAGAGTTTACAATCCAATGTGATGTGACAGACAAAGGGTGGGAGGTTTAAAAGGCACAGATGAAGTGATTTACCCAGGGTCACACAGCTGGTTACTGGCAGAGCCAGGATTAGAACCTAGGTTTCCTGACTCCCACTGCCTGTCCACTACACCACTCTGCCTCCCATCATCATTATTAATTATTATTTTTATTCTGTTGTTGTGGTGATGGAAATTTACAGGCCCTAAACAGGATCAAGGCCTCTCTACTTGGATTGTACAAACACAGAGGTAGATATAATCCCTGTCTCAAAGAGTGTAGGCTGCGGAGCCAGAGGGTGGTCTCTCAGGCCATGGCCAAACCACTTTTTGGCTGGGCCAAACCTGAGCAGCACTGCAACCCTAAGCGCCAGGTCACAATGCCACTCACTCAGATATGGGGGGGTTGGGTGAAGGGGCTCATGGGTCAGTGGGATCAATCTGCTTCTGGGTCGGGGGGAACACCTGAGAGGGGAAGAGGAAGGTGCAGGGGGAAAAACCGTGGCCCCTTCACTTTAAACAGTGCTCCACAGCCCCTGCTGAATAGTTTACATTTTAAGGCCCTGATCCTGGAATCAGATCAACACAGACTTCCATGGGGCTCTATACAGGTTGAGAGGTTTGCTTCTGTGAATCCGATTCCAGGGTCAAGGCCCAAGATTGAAGCTCTCCTTAACTTTTCCTTATTTTGTCTCCCACATGCTATGAGGGAAGGGTTTTAACATCCTCCTCTTATGCTTTCCAATTCAAAGCGTCTTTCCCTCTCAGAAGGCCTGATCCTCCAGTTCTTCCTCACCCCAAACTCCCCTTGAGAGCTGGTCACTTTTCAAATCTGGCTGGTGACACCAAGCTGGCCAGCCTCATTTGGTGATTCTCAGTTGCTCGCGGATGGCTTTTCTTTGTTCCTTTCGTTGACATTAAAAGGAAAAAAAATACCCTCGAAAGGTTTCTGTTCACACGAGGTTTGTAAAATCCCTCCCTACCCTTCATTTTGATTAAAAAATACCTGCATTTCAAGCCTGAACAACTTGGTTGTGTCCCTATCATATACTCAGGTGCAGCCGATTTTAAGTTGTAAGAGCAAATATTTAACAGGTACACAAAGGCCTTAATTGCAGTGTGTCCTGCCTTTCCCTTTCCACAGTTAAATGTCAGAAGTTTGTCATAGTCATTTCTCCTGTCACTCATCCAGCATTAGTGTAGTTAATGGGATTTGGTCAAACAAATGCTGAGCTTTCAAACAAATGCTGAGCTTTCAAACACCAGGAGACAAATTCACTTGGGCAGATGCTTAGCCAGTGGTTCTCAACTAGAGGTACATGTCCCCCTGGGGTACACAGAGTTCTTCCAGGGGGTTCATCAACTCATCTAGATACTTGCATAGTTTTACAATGGGCTACATAAAAAGCACTAGCAGGAAGTCAGTACAAACTAAAAATTCATACAGACGACTTGTTTATACTGTTTTATATACTACACACTGAAAGGTAAGTACAATATTTATATTCCAATTGATTTATTATATAATTATATGTTAAAAATGAGAAATGATTTTTCAGTAATAGTGTGCTGTGATACTTTTGTATTTTTATGTCTGATTTTGTAAGCAAGTAGTTTTTAAGTGAGGTGTAACATGGGGGTACTCAAGACAATTCAGACTCCTGAAAGGGGTACAGTAGTCTGGAAAGGTTGAGAGCCCACTGGCTTAGAGTGTCACAAATCTCTCTCTTTTTAAACAAAACTATTTTGGCTGAATTGTACGTGAAGGAGGCCCCAATCTGACTTAAATGGGAATTTTGCCTGAGTAAGACTGCAGAATTGGCATTTCAGAATGATCTGTAATTGGAATTAATTAATTTGATGTCCCCCTACTCCTCCCCCCCCCAGAAGTGTAGTGTCCTATAGATTAATTCCTCAATCTGTGTAAACTCTTGTAGTTCCATTGAAGTCAATAGAGCGATGACAGTTCACCCCAGCTGCGGCTCTGGCCCCTCGAGATGACGTTCCTGGCTCCTGGAACTACAGACAGTCCTTAGACAATCCTTCCCCAGTTCTGCACTGAGCTACAGAGTTTAGGATCAGATATTTGAAAGAGCTCAAGGGTGAATTTTCTAATGCTCAGCACCCAAAACTAGTGGCCAGATTTTCCGCATCCAGCAGCTCCCAGCAGCAAACCAATTGTGGGTCCTGAGCCCTTCAGAAAATCCCAGACAGTGTGGCTGTCAGTGCAGTGCTGACATGGTTAAGAAAGCTCTTATGGGACCAATTCTACTGTTTCTAAGGGCAAAAGCTTTGGTTATAAAGTCACTGATTAATTCTCAATTCATTTATTTCATTAGGAGTTAGGTGCTTAGGTACTTTGGAAAATCTCACCAGGTGGCTGCATCTTTAGGCCCTTAGGTGACTTGCCCAGTGTCACATAGGAAGCTTGTGGCAAGGTGGGCACTTGAACCCAGGTTTCCTGAGTCCTAAGGTTGGTGACCTAACCACTGGAAAATCCTTCCTCTCCTAAAGCGATTTCATATGGAGCACATTTACTCATCTGTAGGATCTGCAATACTCTGCAAGTGCAAAATATGCTGGTGCTGCTCCTTAGAGCAGGATTCAAGAAACGCAGTTCTCCTTTGAATACATGACCAAAAGGAGGCTGATAGTTTGGTAAGTTGCATTCACCGTTAAGGAGATCATGAGTCACTAAATTATATTTATCCTAAATGCACTTTTTGCAAATTAATCTTGTTATATGAATTCTTTAATGGGGGGCCCAGATCCTATTGCCTCCAGGTTCTGGTGAAAGTCAGATCTGGAGCCAATCTTTGCAGCTTGGACCCGTTTCTAATGTTCTCATCTAGGTCAGGATTGTGACCACACCCTTACCACAATGTGCACAGAAGTAAGAGGACTAGTTGTACTGCACATCACAGCAAGGGGAAAGAGCAGCCTCCACGGTGCTGCTGCTACTCAGCCAGGGCCGGGAGACGAGATACGAGCTGGCAGCATGGTCTCTGAGCTTGTCTACACATTTAAAGCATGCTAAGGAACTTTTAGTGCACAGCAGCGGAGTTGACATGGACCAAATAATGCACCACACATTAGTATGCTTTAGAAATCACACCCCCATGCTGTGCATTGCTGCATCATGTAGCCCTACACTTGGAATAAGGGGGGAACCAGGGAGGGAATTGTGATGTGCTCTTGACGTGGTGCAGCTAAGTGCCTGGCTCAGGACAGATTATAATGTGTCAGTCTAGCCCTAAGTAAATATTTGATCATGTTAGAGCTAGGTCTTGTGAGGTGCTGCGTTCCCTCAGCTCATAATGATTTCAGCAGGTGCAATTCAATGGGAACAGCAGCCCTTGGAGGCAGAGGCCTTTGGAGGGGCCAGGCTGAAGGGCCTGGTTTGCCCTACTTGTGTCTCTTTCAATGCATCTCTCAGAAGAGAGAGAGACATACTGGTGCTAGTGGGAATTTAATTGACATTCTGGCTGGTGAGTTTGCTTGCTGGCTTACAGGATGGTGGGTGAACTGAGGCAGGATTTGGGGAGACCCTGTTACAAGCAGGTTCTCAGATACTATAATATATATCTCTTGCGTGTCCCACTAAACACTTTTTTCCCCCAGTTGCACTGATTCTTTTTTTCCATAAAAAATGACCTTGTGCAATGCTTTGTGTATTAGCCCTCCAGAGACACAAAGCTGTGGGGAAAACTGCCAACTAGCAAAAATCATCTAGCACAAGAATGAGAAAGGAATAGCTCTAGGTTTTGGGGCTGTTGTTTTCTTCCCAGATGCACTTAAGCTATTAAACTGAAGGGCAGTTCCCTAATGGATATAACTGGTTAGAGAGCTTGTCATTCCTATCTGGCTCTGAGAGCAGAAGCAGCTATAAAAACTATTCCAAACACTATACCATTCTCACACCTTATAGGCAGGGAGGGGATAGGATATCTGCTGCTTGTAACAGCTCATTAATTTTCAAGTGTTATTTTAGTGGCTCCATAATAACTGTACACAAACACACAGAGTTAAAATAAAGTTAATGGTTTATCTTAAATTGACAAGAGCCAGGAAATTCAGACTTGAGGTTGACGTTACCCTTAAATTGCTGTGTTTTGTAAGATCACCTGTTGCAGCGGGAGGAGAGCATCTGTATTTCTGCCTTGGTACGTTTGCAGCAGAGGCTGAATTACAGAAGGGGTTACATCTCTTCATGCCTACATCCTTTCCAAAATACTTGTGTTCTGTATAAGGTTTTTTTCACCAGTGAAGCCACAGTGATACAAGTTCCTACTGCAGACATGTTGTACCGCAGTGTACCAGACTTAACCCAGGCTAAGTTAAAAAATCCAAGTCCTATTTTGCACAGGGGCTGTGTCTGGGTTAGGGGTTTGCACTGATACAACTACATCAATGTTTTTACACCAGGGCAAATTTCTGTAGTCTACCACATGCCCAGATGCAGCACCTTTGCACTCACTCTCTCCTGCCATCTGCAAAGAACCTATATTTTTACTAGGCTGCTTGTAGCTTTGCATTTCCCTGGCACCAGCGTGAAAAAACCCTCCCCAGGCACCCAAGCTTAAAGCTGTTTCCATGGAGACAGAAGACACCTGTGCCCTGGTTCTGGTCTCCTGCCAGCCAGAGAACGTAGGATACTGAGACCCTACGTCATCCCCCGTGGCTGAAAAACAAAAGGGTGGGAACATTAGACCTCACACCATCTCCTAACAGGCCCTTCCAGTGGCAACTACGATCAGGCAGGGAGTAAACAGTCCCCTCAGCCTGATGAGAATGAGGCCATGTGTCTGGCTTAACCAGTCTCTGCCTCAGTTGGTACAGGGATGCTCTCAGGAGGTCACAGTGGAGATGGGAGAAGCACAGTGGCAACAAGGAAGGAGGTGGGCTAGTCTGGAGGGTTGCTGGGGAAGGGAGACTGCTGAGGGGGTTCAAGGAATCATAAAGGAAGGAAAAGATGGAATGGGTGGGGGAGGGATACTGGGCTAGGTCAGGATGTGGTTTATATATCATGGGGTAGAGGGGGCTGGGACACCCAAAGGAGCCATGGAGGAAGCCACAGAGTTGTCCAGGGAGGCAGGTAGGAAAGACTGTTCTAACATGTTGGGGAGACATTGGCAAAAGGAGAGGGGAGGGCACTGGAATACCAGTGTGGAAGGGAGAAGGGAGTCAGTCCTTTGAACAAAGCAGGAAGCTCTCAGCAAAGGAAGAGAAGCTGCAGGAAGGCTGGGGAAAGGGAAGAAGGTGATGGGGTACCTTATAGAACCATCAGGTTGCAGAGGGATTGGGGAGGATGAAAGGCACCGAGGACAAAGGGAAGCAAAGGAAGACCCATTCTCTATGTGTCTTACACAGTTACCATTGTTGGTGTTATCGTAGCGCCTAGGAGCCCAGTAGTGCACCAAGACCCCATGGTATTAGGCACTGTACAAATACAGAACAAAAGATAGTCCCTTCCCCGAAGCGCTTAGTGCGGGGATGTGACTGCAGTCAAGAAAGCTTGGGTTAGGAGAAATATCTCTTGTCCAGCTTGATAACCAACATCCGTCTTAAGCAGAAATGGATTAAAGTCCAAACACTATCAAACTCTGGGAAGTCTCAGATAATGTCTGGCCTTTGTAGTTCAGGCCCCATCCCTCCCTAACCTTAAGCAGAGCCCCTTGTACCTGTGAATTCCACCTCCCAGAAGAGCTAGACTGGAAGTCAAATGGCACTCTTTACAAGCCGACCCCATTCCACATCTCCCCATGAATTCCTTGAGGGCAGACTTTCCTCAAGGCCGCTTGTGTTCCTGATTAACATAACTGGGACCAGACCAGCTGTGAGAATGAACTATCAGAGTAGCAGAATAAAGAGATGTCCACCAGAAAAGTTGAGGTCAGATGATGAGAGAGAGAGAAATGAAAAGAGAGGGATTTCCCTGCTGTCAGCTCACATGGACGAGAAGCAGAGGTGACAGTGGAAGGAAACTGGCTGAGATCAGCACCTGTGGCTGAATACACCAGGCTTGTAATTTAGAGAAAAAATAGGCACACTGTGAGTTTTTAAAATATTATAAAATATAATTTAGAGCAATTACTTTGAAGGACCATGTTCATCTCAAACACACGTAGCATTTTTATGAGTCATCCGTCTCACTAGGTGATACCACAACCTGCCAACTTTCTCAGCTGATTTAGTGCTGTTAACTTGAAGGCCAAAATTGCTTCTGTGGCGCTAGATGAGCATTATAAAATGTATCTGATTCTTGCTGACCTCAGTACTAAAATCCATTTGAAACTGTATCTGATTAGATTTAGACCAGCACTTTATTTTAGCTTGTTTTGAAAGTGCTGATGCAACTGTTCCACCCACACCACTGAACATGACCTGGGATTCTCTCTTGCCCTCTATACAGAGGTCTTACTGGGCCAATAGACGGCCCTAGATGTGCTATCCTGTCACTTTAACTGGACTCTCCATCTGAATGCATAGGGGCCCCCTCTGAGTCCTTAGACTTTAGCATGAGCTCAAGGGGCCCTCTACGGAGTGAGGGCCTAATCCTGCAATGTGCTGAATGTCCTGAACTCACAATGAGCTCCAGGAACAGGGGGGCCTGCAGGCTGTGATGTGCAAAGCGACATCTGAAAGCTCACCTGAGCTCAGCCAGCCAAAGAGGATTTGTCTGATACTTGGGAGAGCAGGGTTCAGTGGAGGAGGGCTGAAGAATCTGCTCTGAAAGGCCTGGCCTAGATTGGAAATTCTGTTGCAGCAGGAGGGAGCTGCTGTAGAGACAGCCACACACACCCAGCAGTTATTGTTCAGCCTCGGCAAATGGGCTTATCTAGCAGAGAGGTCAATATGACGTGTCTGCCCAACAAACCCAATGTCATCCAAGTTCTGATTCTGACCAAGCCATGCATTTGACTCGATAGGACCATCATGAGGGATGCAGTGTAGGTATAAATCCCTGAAACCAGATCCATGAGAACAAAGTGTTTGTGACCTCAGTGTACCTCTTTCTAGTCCTTTGCCATACAGACTGAGGCCTGCAAAGCCTTCAAAAACGTGATATCTTCAATTAATATAATGTTAATCCTTTGGGTGTCAAGCAGTAACCTGTGAACCAACACTGAACGTGTATTAGAAGCTCTATTTCTCACCCCTGATCTACAGTGAAAGTTTAGGTTGACAAAGCTACAGCACTCGGGACAGGGTGTAAAAAAAACAAACATGCTGTTGCTACGTTGACCTAACCCCTGGTGTAGACACAGCTAAGTTGACAGAAGAAGGATTCTATCAACCTAGCTACCACTGCTTTGGAAGATGGTGTTCCTAGAGCAACAGAAAAACCCCTTTTGGGGTTTTGCTGCCATAGCCGTGGCACCATAGTTATGCCACTGTCATCCCCATAGCATAGACCTGGCCTCTGCCTCCATTTTGTAATTAGATTTGTTGCTACAAACTGCTAAAGCCGACTTGTACGCATGGCTGCTGCTGAGTTACTCCAGAAGCTGAAAAACTCTGTTTGCTTTATCTGTGTTTCCATCTCCTGTTGTCAAGGCAAGTAATTACTGCATCAAAAGGCCAACTCGACAACAGTGCCTCTCTCCCATTGATAGTGAGAGTGTGTATGTATATCTATCTATCTATCTATATATATGGGGGGGAGACAGACTGGGTTTCCCCTGTACAATCAGCTGGTACTATTTGGTTATGGTTAGCAGGCAATGAATTAGGGTTACAAATGAAAGGCTGATGCATCCCACCCCACTTGGCAGAAGCCATCTGGTCACACATCCCTAAGACACCCAATATGATAGAAGACTATAAAGCCTGGAGCATCACAAGGAGTCTGATCAGGAATGTTCAGCCTGTAAAAGTTATGGGATATTATTAACCCAGCTCTGCCACTGACCTGCAGTGTGACCTTGGGAAAATCACTTCACTTCTCTATGCCTGTCTCCCACTGTCTACTTGTCTCATCTATCTAGATTATAATCTCGTTGGAGCAGGGACCATCTTGTATGTTTCTGTACAGTTCCTAGCACAATGGGGCCTTGACCTCATTTGGGGCCTCTGGGCATTACCACAGAATTAATTAATTAATTAAAGGGGACCTTGTTTAAGTGTGAGAGCTAGCAGGATTTTATGTGTTGCTACTAATACTGAACATACCACAGTCAAAGAACATAGAAGAGAGACACCAGCAGCAGCCTAGATGGTGACTTAACTTTCACAGTGAAAAGTTACATTCCCATAATCCCTGGTTTCAAAAAGGTCCAGTCTCATTTCACTCACTTCAATTTTAAAGAAGCTGTAAGAGGGAACAAAAATATCAAGTTTATTATCCAAAGAGCTTTGTTTTTGAAGTTCCCAGAAGCCAAAAATAACCTGTTATAAATGTACTAATGCTATCACACCACCAAGAAAGCCTTCAGGGGAGGAAGAGGGGGGAGACACTGTGCTAAACAGCACCCCACACGCAAACACTCCAGATCCCATGTTCTCACTGCATTAATATATCTGCCTGCAGTATACAAAGGGCAGAGACTTGGGGTCTGTCGTCGCTGCAGAATTAACTCAGGCTCTTATGCAGACACTATCCCAACCCTGCTACCCTCTACACCTGGCACAAATCCTCCCACCTGATGGGTGGTGTTTTAAACCCAGAATGGCTGGCTCTGCCAGGGGTAGGGGTTGGGGGGGGGGGGGCTGCTTTCACTCAAGCTGGAACCCACCTCCTTTGCAGTGAGGATGTAAGCTAATCCCCTCCAGTGCTGATAGTCCTCCACTGCCTTCCCACAATTCCCCCTATGCACCCAGAAGGACAGACAAGTTTTCCCACAATCCTCAGGAATGAATCATAGAGCAGCTCAGCACAAAGACTCCTGGGATATCCCCACTCCACCCCAGTAGCACACATACAGGAAGTAGTGTAGCAGTAAGGATATGATAATTTGGGTGGGGGTTTGAGTTAGGCTAACCCAGGTGCTAGTCACCCAAGTTAACTCTCCAGTGAAGACGTACCCTTGGTCGTCTTTGCTTCTACAGAGTCAAAAGGAGCTGACTCACCTCAGAGAGAATCCACGTTTCAGGTGAGTTCAGAGTTTGTTTTCACTCTGTCTCTCCTGGTAGCATTTTCCTTCTTCCAGTAGTTTCTCTGAAGGGGTTTCCCTTCCTGTTTTTCGCTAACAGAGCTGTCAGACTTTCCATGCCTTATGTGCTGGTTTCAGACCATGTCCCAAAGTATTCTCATGTTCTTAATGCAGACCTTTCTTCTTAGCCCCTCAGGTATCTGAAAAGTAGGGTAAGGTGCCTAGTAGCAAATAAGGGTAGAGCAACAAATCTTCATTTATATTAAGGGGGAAATGAAGTATTTCTTCCTCTCTGTGGCAGCATTTTCCAGAGAGAAGGATTTACCAAAACTATTCCCCTCCCCCCTCCAGTTTCTCTATCATAAAAGCCTTTGTTTTTAGCATTCCCAAAAGCCATCAGTAAAATCAGATCAGAATGTGTATCTGTGCTTCCAAAATGCCTCTAAGCCTCTTCTGGGTGGTTTAAAGCAATGGGGTTACCACTGCAAACTTTGCTTCATCCCTGAAATGAAGGCATGTGGTCTTAGTTTCTGCAAATCTCCCTGTTGTTGTTCTCTGCCTATTAAATTGAGGGGTCAGAGGGAAGGGATTTCAATTCACTCCTCTTCAGAGATTCCCTTCCCCTTCATTCTTATTTTATGTATATAATAATAGCACCCAGAGGCCCCAACTGAGATTGTGCTAGGCATAATCACACAGGAAGAGACAGTCCCTGCCCCAAGGAGCTTGCAATCTAAATAGACAAGACAGACAAAGGAAGGATTATTGTCATAGGCGTCGACTCTGTGGGTGCTCTAGGGCTGGAGAACCCATGGGGAAAAAAATGGTGGATGGTCAACACCTCTATCAATCCCTCTCCCTCCCCCCAGTGCCTCCTGCCCACCAACAGGCCCTGCCGATCAGCGTGGTTTTGCGGCATTAGGAGGCGCTTGGGGCGGGTGGAGGGCGAAGCAAGGGCACAGTGCACTCAGGGGAGGGGGCGGAGCAGGGGTAGGAAGAAGCAGGGCGATGGAGTTGGGGGAAGGGGTGGAGTGGGAGCAGGGCCTGGGGAGAGCCAGCTCCCCCTCCCAGCAGATTAGAAACTCAGCGCCTAAGAGGCTACAATTATGTCACGGAATCGGTGACTTCCATTGACCTCTGTGACATTTTCTCCCCTGGGGCTGGAGCTCCCAGCCAGCCCCGCCCTTGCAGCTGCCCAGCCCGGCAGGGGGACCCTGTGTAGCTGCCCAGCTGTGGCGGTCAGCAGGGACCCCCCGCAGCTGCTCAGCTGCAGCCACGGCCAGTGGTTGCGGGGGCGGGGGGGAGAATGGGACTCTGCAGCTACCAGCTGCCCAGTGGTAGAGGGACTCTGCAGCAGCCCAGCCCCAGGGTTAGGGGGAACCCAGAGCTCCCATGCACTGCAGCGGTGTGGGGCCTGGAGCCCCAGCAGCAGTGGGTGCTGAAAGCACCTACCCCTTTTGTTAGGGATATTTTTAGTGAAATTCAGGGACAGGTCGTGGGCTGCTGTGAACTTTTATTTCCCGTGACCTGTCCCTGACTTTTACTAAAAATATTGGTGACAAAAACTTAGCCTCACCTGTGATTACTGCCTCTATTTTACAGGAAGCTGAGGCACAGAAAGATTAAGTGACAACCCCAAGGTCACACAGGGACCTGTGGCAGAGCCAGAAATTAAACCCAGATCTCTTCAATCTCCCCATCTGTAAAATGGGGATAACACTTCTCTTCTTCATAAGAGGGTTGTGAGGGTAAATCTGTTTGTGTTTCTGAGGTGCTCAGATACTACAATGATGGATGCCACAGGAAAGCCCATAAATAATTGGGCTTTTTAAATGCCTATAAATAAAATAGAAATGGGCAATGAAATTATTAAATTTTTTTTGCTTTGGTTGAGTCTGTCTTATAAGCACACTCTAAATCAACCTGCTCTTAAGTGCTACACCAAAACTTGGATTCTCAGCTGGAGAACAAAGGGCCTGAGGTCTCGGAGCCCTGGCAGATCTTCCCTGGCTTTGCCATGGTTACTGTGCCACAGACAGGATTTACCGAAACACACCAGTGTTAAACCCACTGATGCACATTCACCCCAGGAGTCAGGCTAGACGGAAAGTCCCACTGTGGGAGGCAGATGAATGCATGAATGTTTGTTCAGCAAATAAGAATAAACTGCTGAATGAACTTCTGACACTCATGGAATGTTCATCATGCAGTCTTGTTATGGTGCACAATGGAGCACAAGCTACTCCCTAGGACTGCAAATTTACAGGCCAAGGTTTTCAGAAGTGATTAGTGATTTTTTGGGGAGCACAACTTGAGACACATTATAGGGCCCTGATTTTCAGACAGCGATGTAGTATGATGAGTGGGATTGAAGAAAGAGAGGAGGTTTCTGGAGGGAATCTACTCCAGTGTAAAACCTAGAACACAGACCTGCTTCTTTCATTAGCAATAAGTGATGCAGTGGCCCGGCTCTTACTGGACGAAAACAGGCCTCTTAGCATGTAACACTGGCTTCTGTGCGTGTTCAATAATGATCTTTCTTACAACTCTGCCTGCCTGCCACATCACTTACTGCTAATGAAGCAGTCGAGTCTTAGCACTTCCTGAAAATCAAGCCTCTTTTCAAGTTGGGCATTGTAACAGGGTAACTGGCCCCATAAATGAAGTCAGGCCCAGCACTCCTGTTCCAGTCTGGGTGCACCCTAATTTGGTGTAGTGAGGAGGGTGGGGCTGCCTTCAGGAGTGATAAATGAGACAGTCCAAAGGCAAGCGGTCAGAACCCAGAGTTGAGAGAGCTCAGAAGAAAAGCAGAGCTTCAGGGAGGGTATGTCCCTGAAGGAGGGAGAGGTAAGAGTTCCCTAGCAGAGCCAGATCAGGCTGGTGAAACAAAAGGGAGAAAGGCCATCATGGGGTCACCTACAGACTTCCCTAAGCTATAGAGCCAGGGCTAAAGGCTCGGGAATTCAGGGTGAGGGAGCCCACTGATGGCTTCAGGCAAGAGTGGACCTATACCTAGGAAGGAAACAGGCTGCAGAATCACCCCAACTAGAGGGTTTCGGATAGAGCGGGGTGAGAGATGCCAGAGCTATACCAGGCAGCTGAGACATGGTGAGATGCTGGAGCCATTCCAGGCAGCTGGTGTGCAGCGAGAGATGCTGGGCTCTACTTCACGTGTTGATAGACTATTGGGACTTGAATGTATGGTTTGGATTGTGCTGGGGGAATCCGATTTATGGCTGTGAGACTTTTTGTAATAAATTAACCTTGAGCAAAAGGCTATTTACTCTTGGAAAGCTTTCCTGGAATTTCTGAGGACTCTACCAAGACGGGGGAAATAATGCAGGTGTACTGGTCAGCTGCAGGAGGGTGCCCCAGGAAGGAGCTGCCCTATCACAGGCACCCAAAATAACTTGTGGAAAATCTTGGCCAGAGTGTTTTCCACAGTACTGATCTCGGGGTGGGGGCTGGGGGGAGCCTTGCTGGCTGTCGTTGTCTTGTGCCTCTGACAGCCTGAGAGGAACACCAGATTCCAGTGTAGCTAGCACACAGCTAGTCTCCCCACCCCCGACCTACTGCTGCTTTAGCATTTGATGTCGGAAAGGAATGATAGCCTAAACAGGAGACTGGACATCAGGAGATCTGGGTTCTGTTCCCAACTCATCTCTAAACATAATATCTGACCACAGGAATGTAAGTTAAAGTCTCTGCCTTAGTTTCCCCCAGTGATACTGACTTTCCAGCAGACTGGTGCTTAATTCATTTATGTTTGCAGAGCACACCGAGATCTTCCAGTGAAAGCTGCCAAGGAAGTGCAAATTATTATGGTTGTGCAGGCAAAACATGTTATGGCAAAGAATGTGGACTCTGCTAACCTCCAGTAACTGCGGCAGACTGTGTTGCTCGTTGCTTTGGCTTTTCCCTAAGACTTAGATACTGGCCAGTGGTGCAGATGCTCACAGTGGAAATGTAGCTTCTGGAATGTCCCAAAGTCCAACCCCAGGGTGACTAATCTCATCGTCTGTAGAGTTCTCAGGATGGCTTGTGACTATGCTTGTCCTTAATATGGCCAGTGAAGAGCAGGCTGCTCAGATGCTGGGAGGGTGCTGGGTTACGATAGGGATGGGTGGCAGTACAGAACCCCAAGACAGAGAGGCACCTCTGTGTTCAAGATAGGAGCAGCTGTTGTCTGCAAAGTAAATGCTGTACCTTGGCTATGGGCAAGTTGCCAGTGCAGCCCCTGGCTAGGCAAAGCCTAGACAGGCTTTCTTCCATCCTTTCTATTTTCCTATAGTGAGAGTGTGAGCTGCTCAGTATTTGCCCTCATGTGCAATGAAATTGGCAATCTGGCATCTGGATCTAATTCTCATCGCAGCCTGGCTGTGTGCAGAAAAGCAGGAGAGGTTTCTAAGGATGCAGCTTACAAACTAGTCCCAGAGGGGAGGTGGGAGAACCAGAAATCCTGTGTCAGCCTTTTGATTCCATTTAGGTGGGAGTGGAAAAGCCCCGGAGCCAAGAAATAGCCTTGAGATACAGTTGATGCTAAATGAAAAGTGAACCCTTTAGCTTGTAATGCCTTTTGTGTTACCTGTCTGCAGCTCCGAAGGTCTGGAGCTTAAGAGCAAGAGCTCCTTGAAACCTACACCAGACTCTGTCTGCTCCCGGTTCCTCAGGGTGGGAGATCAGGGAGGGAGACGTGCTGCACGCTGCAGGGAATATTGTACTGTATTTGCAGTACAGTGGGGTTATTTCTCTCTCTCCCAGTATAATTGCAGTTTAATAATATATCTAATGTGAGTGCAGCAGGCTGAAGCAGTCTATTAATAGTGAAATGCAGATAAGCTGACTCAAACAGAGACAGATCAGGCTTTGGAGAGAGGCTGCAGCCCTTGCCAAGTTGGTCTAGAGTCCAGGAACAGGAGATGGGGGGTGGGGGTTGGTGAGTGGAGACTGAGGTGGTGGGGGAGAAGCTTCTACCTCCCCCCTCCTCCCCCTTTGAGGAGGATGTAGTTGGGTTGGTTTCTTGATAGCCTTGCTGTAACACCTGTGTGGCGATGAGCATGCTCAACAGAAATCCCTTCCTCTGATGCCTTTGGAATGAGGGAACCTTTTATCAGTAACCAAGGGGCTGGTAACAGAGAGGTACGGGGCTCAGCAGCAAGGCAGCTCTTCTCTCTGAGCCACAAATGACAATTTTGTTTAAAAAAAAAAAAGGCAATCCCAGGCTATAAATATAGCAGTGCCTGTGGCCTTTAATCCTAGTTTGGTAAGAAGCTTGTCAACCACAGGTCCCTAGAGAGGACTGGCTCTTGCCCTGAGGTTGGGATGTCTTCTTTTGCATCGACATGTGTGTTTAAAATAGAGAGGGATCCAAGCTGCTATGCTGAGACCCAGATTGGACCTTTCCTGGAGCTGGGTGATATTCACATCTGACTCTTTGATCCTGTCTCGGGTTTTGAGACTTCAGGAGTTTGATTCTTCCCTCTCCAACACTGCGTCTCAGTTATTAATAATCATAATCCTGTGTCATCCTCTAGCTCCTTCCATCCATGATCTCAAAGTGCTTTATAAACATTCAGGAACTAAGCCTGACAACCCCACCCCCACAGCAGGCATTATTGGTTTTGCCCCCATTTTACAGCTGGATAAGCCGAGGCACAAGGCGGTTGTAATGTACCCGATGTGTCACCAACTGATAGCAGAGCTAGAAACAGAACCCAAGAGGCCTGGCTCTCAACCCTCTGTTCATACCACTAGGCAACAGTTCCTGCCCATTTTCTGTAGTCCTTTGTTCTATAGTGTTTATTAACAAAGCAGGTGGGATTTCTTCTTTTCTCCTTCAACAGTCACTGTGGGGCTGGATATCTGGGGTAGGGGATGGTGGGAATATCTATGTGGGTTGGGCATCAGCCTTCAGCTGAACCATTTCACAAATGGAATTGGCTTGTAAAGATTCAGAGGGCAGGAGAGTAGCTGCAGAGGTCCAGGTATCTTAAGGCAGAGAAAGAAATCTGCTTTGTGAAAGGCCCATTTGGAGGGCTGCAATTGGGGTGAGAGAGTCTATTTATTTGCAATTGATCTTACTGCCCCTTCTTGTTAATCACTTTTTTTTTTTTACACTATCTTGGAAAACAAAGAGTATAATAGCATTAACTTCCGAGGAGATTTCCGAGCCATGCAGCAAGCTGACATCTGTCCCCTTTGTCAGAGTTCATTAACTCTCACTGGACTTTTAATCAGGTCATGCAAAGAGCACGGAGGGGTTGGGGTGGGCTTGATGCTGGTTTTGTGGCTATGGGAACTTGGCTGTCTCAGCTCACCTCCACTTGTGTTTCTCACCTCCTCTACAGGGAAGGAAGAATATGTTTAGGCAGAGATGGGAGATTTTCTTACAAAAGGTTTTACAATGGAATTTTAAGACTGAAAAAATGCCAGAGCTATTTTTACCCAGGTTTCAGCTCAGGGTATAAATAGCAGGCAGGGCTGTTCTTCCCACAGCTGACTGGCATAGTTAGATAAACATCCTGTAGAAAGAGGCTTGTGCACAGAGGATATATAACTTACAGGGCAGTTTGCCATGCAGCTCATGGGGGGATAATTCCCATGTCCACTAGGTCAGCAGGCAACTTTGATGATGTCTTTACGGATCAGGGTATCTTGGCCACCTTGGCAAATGCTGGTCGCAGGAGAGGAACTCAGGAGTGGAGATGGCTTTTAATAAAGGAGATTTTTAAAAAAAAAAAAAGTGTGTCTGTAAACATCTCATTGAAGCGCCTAAGACAATCCTTCCTTACAGACCGTAAAACTAGATCCCCAGTGATGGAATCTCCTTTCAAAAGGCTGAGGGCTGACACAGGGCTGACCTGATTGCCAGGCAGTTTCCTGCACCTGTTCTGGTCACATGGAAATAGTTCTCCTGTCATTATACAGTTTCCGTGCTCACCCAGCCTGGCACAGTTCAAGGCATGCATGTATTTCCCAGAGCAAAGCTCCAGATTCAATTGCATCCTGTCCCCACGTGGGACTTCTGTGACTTTCCCATATGGCTCTACGCTTCTTGGCCGGTCTCGTGGATCTGTATCCAAACTCAGTAGTTCTGGTCCATCCCTAATTTTACATATTGGATTTAAAACCACCCCTCATGGCCACACCCTAGAGATGATTTAGCTGGTCGGGACCAATGCACTCAGGGGAAGCTGGGCCTGTCCGGTGAGTACATGTGGCTGCAGCTGAGGTTGGAAGGAATTTGAAACCCAAAACCCGACCAAACATCCTTCAGCTTTGTTACCATCCCAAGATTGTGGTCAGAGTGTTGGAAAAGCTTGCACAGGGATTTTACACAAAGCAAGATCAAGCGTCAGAGGTTCATTTGTATTATAGTAGCACCTGGAGGCCCCAGCTGGCATCACTCAGGGCCCCACTGTGCTCTGAACTGTGTATACCATAAGACGTAGTCCTTGCCCAAAGAGCTTATGATCTAAGTAGACAAGATAGAGGAAGGGTGAGAGATGAAGTGACCTCCGCAAGATCCATGCCCCCAGTCATTGGAATAGAATCCAGATCTTCTGATTGCCAGTTCGGTGGCCCTAGCCATAAGACTGTGTTGCAACATGCTTCCAGAAAGGGAGAGGATAAATACACCCACAGAAGTGTTTTGCTGAGACTCCTGTGGGTTCAATCACAAAACCAAGCCCCAAGAGGTTGGGGGAGGGAAAAAATTGTATGACCCTTTCCCAAGTGAATTGAAACCACAGAGAATCCTAAAAAGAAAAGGAGTACTTGTGGCACCTTAGAGACTAACCAATTTATTTGAGCATGAGCTTTCAGCCAGGCTGCAGCAGGAATCTGGTAGAGTTGTGGGCTCTCCTGGGTGAAGGAGACAGCTGATCAGCCTTGGGAAGGAGAGATGGAGCTTTGGGGATGGGGAGGGAGGGAAACAGATGGAAATGATTCCTGACACTTTCTGCTGAGCAGATGCTGTTTGTCAGGGGGAGGCGAGGTGATGGAAGAGACCTGGAGGATATTTATGGCATGTGTCCCCTCTGAACAGCTCTCTGGGTTATTGGTGCATAAAATAACACTTGTGAGGTTAATGGCAAAAGTAGGAGAAGGCAATAAAAAGGGGAATGGCTTTGTACTTGGCAGGGTAAAACAAGTAGAACCCCATCTTTAGTCTTCTGAGTCCCAACCCTAAAATATCAGCTGCCCATGAGCAGCAGTCCCCAATCGGAAGCCAACCAACTGCTCCCAACTCCTGCAGCAAGAACTAGTCTGCTCATGTGCTAAACACACACCAATGAAACTCTGTGTTTAACTGTCTAGCAATCAGGGCAGGCCGATGAATGCAACACATAAGGCAGCTGCCTCGCTCGCCTTAGGCACGTTAATGAAACATTCAGTATTTACAAAAAGAGACATTAGTGAAGAGGCGTCTCCCCATGTCTCTTACATTCAGTGAATTGGAGCTGTCTGGGATGGGGACTGTTTACATAGCTCTCCTTTAAACATCATGTCAACATCGGTTTCCCCCCACATGCCCCCAAAGCGGGGAACTGTGTGTGGTAGTTTCTCAGTGAAGGGTAGTGTTTGGACCCTGGCAGTCTGCCAGCAACCTCCGTCACGTTTCAGCCATCTCTTTCATTTGGTGGGGGGTAGGTGGCACCTAAGGATTTTGTGACCACAGGAGAATGCTTTTAAAATGCAACATGAAAGGGACACAACTTAATTTAACCATGGGTGTGAAACTGCATGATAGATGCAAATATTTTACTGATGTTTATAACCATATCTTCTCATCCCCCTCCACCCCAACTTTCAGTTAATGTTGCTTGTTGTCTCTATATGGGTAGGGTGACCAGATGTCCCGATTTTATAGGGACAGTCCTGATTTTTTGGCCTTTTTCTTATATAGGCTCCAATTTCTGTCCCGATTTTTCACATTTGCTGTCTGGTCACCCTATATATGGGGGAAAGTATGGTCTAGTGCTTGGAGAACAGGAGGTGGGAGTTTGGGTTCCATTGTCGACTCCCACTGTGAGTCTTTCAGTCATTGAGGAAGTTGCTTAATATTTTTCTGCCTCGGTTCCCCAAGCTGTAAAATGAGGGTGCTAATATGTCCCTCTAGGGGCATTGTTGAGATGTTGGCTGAAAAGTGCTCTAGAAATGTCATGTATTTATCACCTTTATCTATTAGAACTGGTTGGAAAATGGCTTGGGGCAGTGTTTTTGTTTTTTCCTTGTTCTATGTAGAAAATTGTGACTTTTTATCAAAAAACTGAAAACGAAAATGAAAAATTTTCCGATGAAAACTACCAAAAACTGAATTTTGTTTTTTTGTGTTTTAGCCCCTCTACCCCCCCCCCAAAAAAAAAGTGTAGAGGAAAGTGGACGCTTTCTGTGAAAACTTTCAGTTAGTCTAAAATCCAATTTTCCATTGGATTCCATCCGTTGTTTCCATCAACACTTTTTTCCAATCTGCCCTATTATTTATGATTAAACATCACTGAAATAAGCTATTGTGTTCTGACTGCAGCAGCCTATTGCAGGGCAAATGGTTTTTCATGGATGCTTTATTCTCCCTGTAAAGGAATCGCTGATTGTGGGAAGTAAAATGCTTGTCAAAATAAAATTGTTAGAAATCTTGGCCACATTACAGAAATAACAAAAAGTATAGGAGTGCTCTTTTATATAACTCTGTGTTTGCTTGTTAAGCTCAAATGGGTGTTTTCTTGTCCATATGAAAGGCGATTTTCCCATAATTGTGCTGGTTTTATGAGGCTTTAAGAAATATAAGGCAAAATGTATCCACCAGTGAGGGCACTGTCTAGACACTAAAGTATACAACTTGGTATTGGAAGATCTGAATTCTGTTCTAGCCTCTGATACAGATTTATTGTGGGACCTGGGCAAGTTACTTCACCTTTCAGTTTTCCCTGTCTCTTAAAATGGGGATAGTGATACTGCCTCACTGTCTTTGTGAAGGTTAATTCCTTGATGTGTGAAGCATGTAGGGAGCCTTTGATGGAAGCACTTTGAAATCATTAGATGGAAGATACCAGCTGGTTTGTAATGCCTGGTTATCTAATACTTGGGAAGGAGAGTCATTATACAGAAAGAATAATACCAAGGCCCAACTAAAGGTACATTTATTCCTGATGTACAGAATTAATGTAATTAGAATTCATGCTTGGAAGGCAAGATAATGAACACTTCATTAAGTAAATGTACGTTTTAACTGAAGGTTAAGGTGCTTTTATGCATGACTATTTAACTTATTAATATACACCAAATTGTCACTGTTGGGAAAGTCATAGTGCTATATAACTGTTGGTTACAAGGGTACAGATGAGAATCACTAAAGCCTCTGGCTGCTGAAGACTAGAAATTATTGACTTTCCAGGGGAAGCATTGATAGTGCTCATCAAACGGGTACTGTTTTATTTTTTTTCACAATCGCCTTCCTCTGAAGCCTTCATCAAAACAATGGTGCCAGATAGTCTTTCCATGTACTAGACTAGTAATTCTCAAGGCAACTTTTCAATGTTGTTTTACTCTTGGAAGGAGCCTTTTCCAGAATGATACTGCTGCTCAGATAGTGCCTTCACTTCACTTTTTTAAGAAAATCTACAGAGGAGCTGCCACCTTCCTAATAACGGCCTAACATAGTTAAGCTTTGATACTGAAGCCTGTGTAACTCAACACGGGCCCAGGAGTGCATGCCAGGAGATCCTGATGCAGGATTTGGAAACTAGAAGGCATAAATCTTTATCAGGAAAGGTAATCAACTACTGGAACAACTTACCAAGGGATGCGGTGAATTCTTCATCGCATGGTATCTTTACATGGAGATTGGATGTCTGACTAAGAGAGATGCTTTAGTTCATCCACAAGTTACTGAGTAAAAGTCTATGGCCTGTGTTATTCAGGAAGTCAGACTAGACACTCCCAGTAGTCCCTTCTATCTGTAAAATGTATTCATATAGATTATATGCTCCTTTAATTCACATCTTGGGGGCTCCAGGGTAAATCTCATTGAGGTACTCTTGGATTTACACTGGCGACCCTGATGTCAGAATCTAAGCTTGTGCCTCATTGTCTCTGTAAAGCACCTTGTATATGTACAATACTCTGATTTATGCACATATTAGTAAGATGATCTGATCTGGAAGCCAGTATTCCTCCTCCATAACTTATGAACATGTAATTTAAGTTTGGATTGTGCATTTTTAAGCCCTGATGGTTAGGCTTTTCAAGCTGTGAATTCCTATCTAGACAGTATGTTAACATATGCTAGTAAATGGCACTGTCATGCTGTGCAAATGCATGATAGAAATCTCTCTCTCTCTCTCTCTCTCTCTCAGTTGTAGGGTGCATGGGTTTGCCACTTCTGTGTTTTACTTCACTGGAGTTTAGGATTTTGTTTTGAGAAGTTGGGATGTTGAAATCATTGACCTAGAAACCAAAGAGTCAGGATTGTCATTCTTTTCAATGTTCATAGGCCAGAATAGACCATCTAATCTGACCTCCAGCATAACACAGGCCATAGAATTTCACCCAGTGACTTCAGCAGTGCAGGGAGTTATTCCTCAGCATGCAACTTGTTAAAAAATTGTCTATGGATTCATCTTACTCTTCTTTGTCTCCTTTTGCTAAGGAGCTTCGCTTCCCTTGGCTTCCAAAAACTCCTGACCCACTTCCCCTATACATAATGTACTTGGTACATTGAAGCTAATAGGGGTTGGAAAAGCTTTCCAAGTGGGAGGTGTGTGAGAACAAGCAGTTAGCAGCTCCAGCAGAGGAGAGATTTTAGTTATACTTGCTGCTGTTTTGATGGTTGCAGAGTCTGTAAAAAGCTTTGATTCCCAGATCCCTAGATTGCATGGCCAATTAATTTTCTCTTGTATCAGTGACTGCTCCTGTGCTACAAATGACTTTTATATTGTGTTACTTCAAATGATTCTCTTTCTAATGTACTGGGGACATGGATAATATTACATAATGGGGCTATTAAGAAAAGAATCTCATATGTTAAGCATTGCAGAAATGAACATCTATAGCTTTAAGTGATAGGCTATGTCCATTCTGGCTCAGCTCCCACGATCTGTGAAATAAACAGCAGTTTATTCTTAACATTTGTTTATATTTCTTGGTGACCAGTAGTATACACAGAGATGAGATATCTTGCTATTTTAATCTGAAATTATAGACGTCCACTCTCAAGTAGTTTAGGGCCAAAATTACAACTATTTTGTTTTGATGGAGAACATACCTTTGTGGATTTGGGCCATCGGTTTATGGGGGTTTTCGTACACAATCACTTCGGTGATTTTTAAAAATGTCAACAGTAGCTATTGTTTACGTAGGACCTACAATTCTTTTCCTCAGTGGATCATCATGACATCAAATCCACCAGCCTTCAGTGTATGGGGACACACCAGCTGCACTGCATTTATGGTTCTAGAGAATGGGGGCCAGTGTGTGTATTATGGAGTCACCAGTTGAGACTCCATAGTTAAGTTTGAGTTCCGTTTTTCACTTAAGGGATTCAGCCTCTTTTGTTGTTGCCATATCCTCTCTAAATTTACAGCATTTACTCTGTGGGCACAGAATTATTTTGAAAATTTACAAGTAAATCGGTTAATTAGTTTCACTTAAAATTAATTATAAACTGGATCCTTTAAGAAATTGAACATCTGTGTCAGTCTTTTTTCTTTTATCTAGAATTATCTTAATAACAAAATGAGGCACACTCTTCAAACTTCTCATGTACTACAGTTAAAACTCATTGTACATAAAATCTTGTGCTTAGGCTACATTTGAAGAAATTAGGTTGTAATTATGTTTTTGGATGCATTTCTATACCTTTAACATGTTGAGATTACATTTAAAAGAAATCCAAACTCTGAATTTCTTGGGTTTCTAATATTTGGCTTTGGAATAATGCAATATCCTTGTAATGTGTTTCACCCTTAAATTACTGATAGGTACTCTCAATCTCAACATAAGTTATTTTCTGTCTGTGTGAGAGCGTGCACATGTATACACACACACTTTCCCACAAATGTTGCTAGCCTTCAGGATTGATTGAGTCCACTGCTTGTTCCTCCATTAGTCTTTGGCAAGAATACAGGAGCGGAGACATTTATTATATTTTTCATTCTACCCATCAGCAATCAAGTAGATGGCCCATTGAAAGTATGTCTACGCAGTCAGGCTCAAGTAACAAGTTTACATAGTGTCTGCTTAATCCTAATGCATCTAAAGAAGGAGCACTTGGAGTGATAGAACCAGCATCTGTCACCAAGAGACAAGGCTCCGCTAATTAACTGTGAATCGGAGCTTCCCTTTTTGTTTTGTTATTTCAGCATGAGAGACGTCTGAAAGGGGAGAGTGAACAAGGCCTGTTAGGTCTGGGTACAGTAGGCTCAAGCAGCACTGGGGTCAGTTGACCATTATGTTAAGATTTATATTATCTTCAGCGATGATTAGAGTACAGTGTCACCAGAGTGCTGCCCTAGCATGATGGTCTCCCACTGACAGACAGTGAGGCAGAGACCAGCACTGTGGTGGAGCTGTCTTAGAGACGTTTCTCCAATGACCGTACACTCTTCCAGTGGCTTTATTGCTATTGAACGAGTGTGATTAACACTGACAAACAGTGCAAGAAGTTCCTGGTCCAGACCCACTGAACTCAATGCGAGTCCTTTCACTGACTTCACTGGGCTGTGGATCAAATGAATACTCACATCCATTACACTTATTTAATAGCACAGAAACCTTATGATGCCCCCAAATTCGGTACAAAACTGACACACAGGAAGACACGGGAGGTAAACGTGTGAAATTTTAGAAATGGTGGTTAGTAAGCATCTCCAGGACTGGATGCTCTGTACCTCTTGTAGTAGGATTACAAGAGTTACATTTTGATGGTAAAAAGAAAAGGAGTACTAGTGGCACCTTAGAGACTAACCAATTTATTTGAGCATAAGCTTTCTGAAACCTGTCATTTTGATGGTATTATCATGTAACACAATCAAAAGAGTGAGAATGTGCCTAGATTCCTGGTGGTAACTTTTTAAAAATTTTCTTGGTGTTTGTTTGCTCCTCCTGTGCAGCGAACAATGTCTTTGAATTAAGAAATCCATGTAGTTGCCATGGATGGGATGGATGAAATCAAGCAATTTGAATCATGTTTGATCTTTTATGTGCATCACCTTGCAGGAAAATTTATTTGACCTTTTAAAAATGTATAATTGCGAGTCTCTGAGTGGCGTTGGGAAGACTAATAGACATCGACTTCGGTAGTCAGATAAGCTAGTTCTGTCTTCAGTGTAACATCTTTGTTGTCAATAGAATTACCACTGCAGAAGGCTTCAGAACTATTACTGAGCCAGCAGTGATCTAGTTACTGATTTCATCATAACTATCTCACACATAGCAGGTTTCAGAGTAGCAGCCATGTTAGTCTGTATTCGCAAAAAGAAAAGGAGTACTTGTGGCACGTTAGAGACTAACCAATTTATTTGAGCATAAGCTTTCGTGAGCTACAGCTCACTTCATCGGATGCATCGTGTGGAAACTGCAGAAGACATTATATACACAGAGACCATGAAACAATACCTCCTCCCACCCCACTCTCTTGCTGGTAATAGCTTATCTAAAGTGATCACTCTCCTTACAATGTGTATGATAATCCAGTTGGGCCATTTCCAGCACAAATCCAGGTTTTCTCACCCTCCGCCCCCGCAAACTCACTCTCCTGCTGGTAATAGCCCATTGTAAAGAGAGTGGTCACTTTGGATGGGCTATTACCAGCAGGAGAGTGAGTCTGTGTTTCCGCAGTATGCGTCCGATGAAGTGAGCTGTAGCTCACGAAAGCTTATGCTCAATAAATTGGCTAGTCTCTAAGGTGCCACAAGTACTCCTTTTCTTTTTGCGAATACAGACTAACATGGCTGTTACTCTGAAACTTAGAGACTAACCAATTTATTTGAGCATAAGCTTTCGTGAGCTACAGCTCACTTCATCGGATGCATACCGTGGAAAATACAGTGAGGAGATTTATATACATAGAGAACATGAAACAGTGGGTGTTACCATACACACTGTAACCAGAGTGATCACTTAAGGTGAGCTATTACCAGCAGGAGAGCAGGGGAGGGGGGGGGCTTTTGTAGTGATAATCAAAGTGGTCATTTCCACCAGTTGTCTCATGACTAAAACACCCTATGAATCTGACTTCGCCTTTTGGCCTTTATTTCAGTGTTTAACTAATAAGAGTTGGCTGAATTAACTAACCCCACACAGGCAGAATTCAGTTCTATGATCCTAAGACTCCAAGGGTCCTGCTGTAAAGCCATGGTGCTGGAGCTAGGGCTGCTGGGGGTGCTGCCGAAACCCCTGGCTTGAAGTGGTTTCTTTCACATGCAGGGTTTACAGTTTGGTTCAATGACTCTCAGCACTCCCCCTATCCAACTTGTTCCAGCACCCCTGGTACAGCCTCTCCATGTAGCATCCTTATAGGCTGTGCTCTGTTCTCTCACTGATGTACTGGAGTTTCATCTCGGTAATGTACACTGATGCTAATGATGGTTACACATGTAATGAATCCCCCTGTGTGACAAAGGAAGAATGGGATCCCACTGTCCAAGCCTCCTACACAGTGTGTACATGTCGGTTTCACAGTTTATTTGTGTTAAGTCAGAATGAATAGCTTGAGGATCTGGCCTAATGATCTTATAGTTTTCTCAGGCAGCTTACATGCTAATTCTATAGTTTGCTGCTCTTCAGAAACAGAGTGTTGTTTCCCTATTTTGATCCAGCCCTTACTTCCTCTCTTACACTTATGAACTGGGGTGTGAGCTAATAGTTAACCTTTCATTTCACTTACAGTATCTTATCACACAGTAATGATCCCCTGCTGATAGCTACACAACAAAGCAAAGCCAGAGACATTAAGGAGCCAGATTCTCATTTCACTTATGCTGGTTTTACACCACTGTCTTAACTGGCATTACTCCTCATTCTCACTAGAATAAGTAGGAGGAGACTCAAGCCCAATGATCCTGTAACACCACCCTGTCCTATTGATCTAATTTCATTTATAACAAATGATTAATATGGACTGAATCCTTTTGCCTGATGGATAGAGGAGAAACTGCTGTTCACTGTACCATTACTGAATGGCTGCCTTTGAATTGGCTCAGTGATCATTTTTTGTAATGTACCTAAATCAGCAGCTTGTCTTCTATACCAATACCTAGACTAATGGACGTCCCTTAATTGTTGCTGGCATGCTCCATTGTGCCTAGGTACTGAAGGGCAAGTGGCTCACTGGTTCCACTAATTATGCATTTTGTTGCTCTTGTTGATCTGTTATAGACTTAAACTCCCTTTGAAAAAGGTTCCTAACTCACTTAAGCACATTTGAAAATCCCTCTTTAGTCACTTTTTGAAAATAGGACTTAGGGGCTTTTGAAAATTTCAGCTTCAGAGCCTGAATTTGAAAGAAGCTGAGCCCCCTTAGCTCACACTAACTTCAGTGGAAGCACAGACAGCCCAGTATGTCATGGGCAGAACTCAGTGTCTGACAGGACTGGGCCCATCAAATGCCTTCAGGGCAGTTATTTCCTAGGTGTCTGTGCAGTAGACACATCTCTAATCTCATTTCTTGAGATGAGACTCAATTGTAAAGTATGACTCTAGATCCCAGTTTCCTCCAAGTCAGGAATGTTCAGCTGCAGGGTTTTGGTCAGATCTTGTTGTGAAGTTTGGATCTGGATTTCCCCCAAAGTTGAAGGATGGTTCTGATCCCAGAGCTTTAGTTAGGACTCATCTATTGAATCATAGATATCAGGCCCTCAGAATCCCCTCCCCTCTCTCTGGGAGAGACGCCCTTAAGAACTTGCTGTATGTGCAATCAGTTAACATTAATTTTCACTTTTGGCCAATTACTGCATGTGTTCCACATCCTGCTTTCTTAATGTAAAATAAATCCAGGAACTAGATCAGGTTAAATTCTTTAGAAAAACCCTTGCTGGAAGATATTGGCTGGTGGAAAATTTAAAGCATTTATGTTAATATATTACTTGTCTTCTAGCAAGAAAGGTTTCAGAGTAACAGCCGTGTTAGTCTGTATTCGCAAAAAGAAAAGGAGGACTTGTGGCACCTTAGAGACTAACCAATTTATTTGAGCATGAGCTTTCGTGAGCTACAGCTCACTTCATCGGATGCATGCCGTGGAAACTGCAGAAGACATTATATACACACAGAGACCATAAAACAATACCTCCTCCCACCCACTGTCCTGCTGGTAATAGCTTATCTAAAGTGATCATCAAGTTGGGCCATTTCCAGCACAAATCCAGGTTTTCTCACCCTCCGCCCCCCCCACAAACTTACTCTCCTGCTGGTAATAGCCCATCCAAAGTGACCACTCTCTTCACAATGTGTATGATAATCAAGGTGGGCCATTTCCTGCACAAATCCAGGTTCTCTGGAAAAGCTATTTTGAATCAGAGGCTGAAAATGTATTTGAGCTAATCACGTGAAATCTGATTAACAGATTTATGATGGAGATTTGGACCAATGTTACTGCAGCAAATGGAATCTGGCAACCTCGGGGGATATGATTGAAAGGGATTCCTACCTGCCCAGATGACTCAGAAAGATTAGTAAATGGGCCTTGAAAAATAGTAACATCTTTTGACTATAGCTACGGGCTTTGGAGGGGTCAGGACTAGTCATTCCTTCAGCCTATATGTGGAGGAATAGCTGTGAGGATGATAAAAGTCACCCACAGGAGTTGTGCTGTTTTAATGTCAGCTCCCTGTGACTCCACAGTGAGGCCATTGGTGGTGGTACTGGGGCCAAGATGATCTCCAGCTTGGCAAGGCCCTTGCTAAGGCCACACATGCATTGTATCTGTTAAACTACCCCCCATTCAGTAGTTTCAGCAGCCCTGTCGTCTAAGTTATTTCACTGCCCATTATGAGTTAGCATTCAGGGCTATATTTCTTAGGTTGCGCCATAAGGGCCTAATTGCTTAACCCAGTGTGTTGTGTATTTGCTTTCCTCCTGTGAGTTAGCACTGTCCTGTTGGAGAGAGACGTTTAAATGCTCCTTAAAAGGAAATAATGCATAAGCAAAAGCAAAATTGTTAACACTTAGCTGACCCTCTAATCCCTGATCAACTGCCTGATTGTATTAAAAGGGAACTCTCAAGGCAAATTTAGGCTGTGTGTGAAGAAGCCTAATTCTACAGATTCTTACTCCCATGTGCAGTCCTTATGCAGCTGAGGTGACCAATAAGGAAAAGACCTACAACAAACCATCTTCCACTTAGGAGAATTAGGCCCTGAATTTTACAAAACCCAAAGACAGGCGGACAACAAAAAACTTTCCATGTTTTTTTTTTTTAAATGTCCTGAGAAAATAAACGTTCCCCCTCCCTCCTTTCAAGGTGCTTGCACTCCAAACTTTACAGCATTGTGCACAGAGTCTGAAAATTATAGGAGGGAAATGATTGCTGAGATCAAAGAAGAAGTCAAGCAGCTCCAGCACGAGGCACAATAGAGTCCATGCTGTTATATTTGCTGTGGTAACCTGCAGATTAATGTTGTTTCACTGTGTCCTTGACAAGTATTATATCTGAGGAAAAAATGAAAAAGATAACATTTAAAACAAAGTTTTCATAATTGTTTGCAAGGGATTTTGGTCCCAGGATGGGGCTTTGTGGTGAGTGTAGGGCATGGTGACTGTAGAGCTGATTCTCCATTGCCCTGGACCTTGTCTACTCAGTTACACCTGTACAAAAGGAGTATAAAATGCTACCAGATCAGAAAGATCATGTCTTACACTCACTGTGCACTGGCGTAAATGACTGCTGCAGGGCAAAGGAGAACCAGGCCCTCTGTAGATTCATGCAAGGGAAGCCGATGACGTTAATAATTGAGGCAGCATAGTGTGGTGGTTAGAGCATGGGCATGCAAGTTAGCAGACTTATGTTCTAATCCTAGCTTTGCTACATTATCACACTATGACATTGGGCAAGTCACTTCACCACTCTGTGCCTCGGTTTCCCTATGGGGACAATACATCTCTGCCTCACAGGCACAAAAGGTGTTTTAGAAGAGCAAAGTATTAATATAACCATAGAGGATTTTAATGAAAGTTTGCATTCTAAACTCAAGACAAGGCTTTGTCTGTTGCAAGGGAAACCAGATGCAGTAAACCCTTCTAAACTGTCCTTTCTGACAAAAGAATTGGGCCTGATTCTCACTTACACTAAAGCCCTTCACACTCTTTGGCAGAGTAAAAAAGGCCTTAAAGTAGATGTAAATATAATGTATTCATTTTAAGACCCCCTTTTTGCTCCCAAAGCAGTGTAAAGGGGCTATACTGTAAATGAGAATCTGGCCCATCATTATCAAAGTGCAATGCACAGAAATATCTGTCAAACTAAATAAATGTTTACATTCCTAATAAACAAATATTCTGTGCCATGTGGCTGCTTCTTCCTTAGAGTTTAATTGTGGAAGGAAGTTTCCAACTGGAAGCTAATGTTTTCTCAGGTTAGGATTGGGAATACTGGGCTAGATTGGTTCCTCTTTCGTTAATGAATGGGTGGAACCCAAGTATCTATTCTGCTGTTGAAAGTCTCTCTCCATAGCCAGGTTCCTACTCAGAGCTCCGACAGCTGAGCCAGCTTCAGAAAAAGGGATTTTCAAGACTGAGATGACTATCCCTTCCTTAGGCAAAATCAATTTGGTACAGGAAATAGTAGCAGCCACAGTGACTACCTTTTAATGATCTGGCTGCAGGATGAAGAAGCGTTCTAATGTTTTTCCTTAAAGGAAACCTCTTACATGAGTTCATAATCTAGGAAGGTATTCTTGAGCTTTTCTCTCTCCAAATGCAAATGGATGCAAGTGGCCTAAGAATTGCCATAGTCTGATATAAAGCTATACTCTGATTCAGTTGAGGAAACTGCTCTTCATCTTGATGTGTATTCTTTCCTCAAACAGAGCAGCTAATACAATACCTGATATTTCACCCAGCTCAGTTCTCATGCCAAGATGTTGCAACATAGCTGTGACCTTGTGGACGTCAGATTTTTTTCTTAGCTGGACTCCCTGGTCATTCAGAATTTCATGGCAAGAGCAGGGATAGAGCACAGATCATCATGCTCCGAAAGGACTGGCTCTTACCACTTGTGCTGCAGGAGACTCTCCTTTACCTGTCAGTAGTAGAGGGGCTATGACATTCAATTGAACTGTTCTGATTCCATCGAGTGGAGGACAGTGCTACATAACGCAGGCCAGTTCATTACAGTATTACTCTTCAGCTAGGCGTTCTACTGATTTGTCAGTGCTTTTATATTCTCCAGTGTTTAGAGGAGGTGTGTTATAACTCAGTTACCTTGATAATGATACCTTGTGTCTGTGGGATCTGTTTCGTAAAAGTGCTTAATGGGTATTAAAATTAAGTCCTTTGAAAGAAGGTAGTTTCCAAAGGCCTTAATAAATAAGGCTCGAAGAGGAGAAGTGACCAGCTCAAGGGCAGTTGCAGACTGAGGAATAGAACCTAGGAGCACTAACTCCTAGTCTCTTGTTCTGACAAGTAGACGATATTCCCATTCTGTGATTAAACTAGGTACATACAACTTGGAATTAAATCAGTTCGTTCCTTTCTGATATGGAGTAAGAGGGGGATGTGCCCACTGCATTGTGTGGTGGTGGGGAGTTGATATTATCTTTGCTAGTTTCACAGCAGAACTAGCTGCATTTTGAACCATAAAAATGCTCCTTCCCAAGATTTCAGGTAATCTTTTTCCTGTGCAATGCATAGTAATATCAGTGTACAAAACCCGGACTAAAGGTCTGTAGTCTTTATGGGGCCTTAGGGAGCCGAAATGGTTCCACTCAGATCACATCAAGATTGAGGAACTTAGTTTTCACATGAAGCAGAAACTCAGCTTGAGAGAAACCACAGAAGAAAATTCAAGTGGAAGCAAGAAGTATAGCTAGCAATTTAAAATTGCTATACACACCTGCCAGCTGACCTATTGCCTCCCCTCCCTGTTCACAGTGCAGCATACGCCTGGTCTCCTGAGGCATTGTGCACGACCTGACTGCTAACACAGCAGGGGCAGCTAGGGATCTAGCAGCTAGTTGCCACAAGAAATGTTGTCCTTCTACCACTACACGCACATCAGAAGGCCACATGCTACTTGAGGGTCATGCATTAAAACTTCCGACAGCTGAGCAGAGGAGAGAAGTGTGAGCAGGCTCCAAATCTGAGCTGGCTACATTAGGGAGCAGGATGGTGGGTGGTTTTCAAGGAGCCAGCGGCTACTTTACCTGTAGCCACGGCAGCATATTGAGTGGCGCTCTTGAAATCGTGCTCTGCCCCTTCTTTGCCCTGACCACCACAGGACTGGTCTGTCTGTCCCACCCCTCTCCCAGTTGGGAAATACTGGATTATGGCGTGACAATTAATTAGGTATCTGGACATCTTCTGTTGCTTAAGTGTCAATTTCAGACCATGTATTATATACACTTGTGGTTGTGTGAAACATATCCATGTCATCCCTGCTCTTTCTCCTCTTTGGTTCAGTCTGTGTTGGTAAAGGGCTCAGAATTGCTGTACATGTTGATTTTTTTTTTTTTTTAAGCTTTTCTGACTCAACTTGCTCTAGAGCCTGAATTTAAGTGAGGGTGGGAGGGGAACCTTGTGGCACCATTTTAAATAATGTGTAATGATGCAATTAATGCCTTATAAGGAATGAATGCTGCAGGGATCAGAAGGCTCCAGCTGCGCTGTCTGTTACCCCTCTAAAATTGATGGACTGTATCATTGTAACAAGCCTGTTGCAATAAAGCCACAAATAACATCTGAGAAAATCACAGATGCTTTCAACAAACTTCAACCTTCTGAGCTTTTAATGAGGGGATGGGGGGAATATTTTCAAAGCATGCAATTTGCACAAAGAGCTAGAAACATTTATCTAGGTTTATAAATTGTTAGGATAGGAAACCAGCAGCATGGTGTCTGTACAAAGGGTAGACTTCTACTGGTGCTATTAAATTCTGGGATTTGGAGCTGGTGGCTCCAAGATTGCAGAGTTAAATAAGTTCGGCATCAATATCTTGTTTCCGTTAGAATGGACTCTGTTAAAATTAAAGTGCATTGGTAAAGATGTTGATGCCCAGTGACATCCTTGAACAAATTAATAACAAACATTACTTATTCCTAAATTTTTGAAGATTTTGCAGAGGATTTTGCTGCACAAACCCCCTTAGTCAATGGAAGTTATAACTTAATTCCATGAATCTCTGAAAATTTAGGAGCCAGGATAAGCAAAACATCGGACCTATTCCCAGACTGAGGAGCAGAGACATTACATGACTCCACTAATACTAATAGGAACTGCCCACCGAAATCTGCTGTGCAACAGTACATGGATTTGACTCATCTGTGTCAACAGTCCAAGAAAATTATTTAGATTAAGGACACTCTTTTCCTGGTTCACCAAAGGAAATTGAGCCAGGATCTGATTTTAGTTGCTCTTTGTGATGCAAATATCCGATCTGAATGGTGACCTTTCTCCATATAGTATAATTGCTCGATTGCATTGACATCTGTGATTAAAGAGACTGTACCTAACGTTAAGTTAACAGAGCTCCCAGTGCATTCCTTCATATTCACCTGTGCATGCTACTTGGCTGAAAAAATGGAAAATGATCCTGAGACTATTTAATATACATTCCTTCTGGGATCCTAAGTATCCAATCCATGAGTAAATATGCACCATCTCCCATAAGAGGGTTTTTGGTAGCATAGTCTTACTGGTCCCCTTCCTATGCTATACAGAAGCTGAATGTAACAAACAGTAGAGGTGTTCATTGGGAGCTTCTACACCAAAAACACAAACCTCTTCCTCTTGAACTAAAGGAGAACTTTTTAGCTGTAAGAAGCAGCCTGTTTATAGATGCTGAAGCCAAAAACTGGAGGAAAACAAGGCTACATGTGGGAATCCAATGTACTACTGCTGTGTGTTATGAAGGGGTGATCAGCAAGAGGCTTACTGGGCCGGTAGTCTGCAAACATTTGGACCGGTGGGTGTCCGTGAAAGCTTGCATTTTGTTACCCAGGAAAGCCTGCATCATGCTTCAAGGTGATGTTTTGTTATGAGAGAGACAACCTGACCAGCTTTATTGCTTATACAATGCATGGAGATGTTTTATGGCATTGTAAAGCTTAGGAGTGTATACATTGTCTGTCTGTGATTTTTTTTTTTTCCCCCCTCAGGCTTCTGTCTTCTCTCTCAGGGTTTATCTACGTCACTAGAATCCCTAAGTAAAGCTGCAGGCTGGTCATGTACTGTCAGTAGGCAGCAGTGAGCAATATATTAGCATGTACCCCTTGGTAAACAACTTGATTAAGTTCACTTGGTGGGAACATTTAGACTTTGTTCCGAACACAGATATGGAGCATATTGAGCACTGTGTATTAAATGTGTATAATCTGAACTGACAGCGGTGGGGTGAAGACCCTGTCAGAGGGGTCAGGTGCAATAGTATTTTCAAAATGTTTGATGACGCATTCTCAAGGCAAAGCTTTTCTCTTCAGAGCAGTGACTGGCACAAATGACTCAGCAGAATCAAGAGAGAATAGGGGGTGATGGCACCAGAGGTAGGAACATTATCCCAAATCTCCCTTCGGTTTGCGCCAAGAACTTTTTAACAAGGTGCTCCTGTGAGTTGCCTCTCCAGCCTCCAGTCACTGGTAGGCAGCCTGGATGGCAGAAAGGCCTGTCAATAGGGCCTTTCACAGTTAGATACTCAAATCTAGCCCAGTTCTGAAGTGACCAAAAGTTATTACAAGCTGTTGTGTGATTGATGTGAAGTGAGTGAATCAGCTCAAGTCTGGTTCTCATGGACAGAATTGTCACCATCACAAATGACACTAATGCGGAGTAGCAGCAGAGAAGTGAGAGGCATCGAGGACTGAAGAAGGATAGCAGACTGAACAGCCCTAGATGTGATCCCTTCCAGATCAGGGTGATGCAAAGTCTTTTGGTGACACAACACTGGGGAAACTTGCACTGCTGCTGCCTATGTTGCAGCTGAAGAGGTGACTGCAATCTCCAGGGCTCTCAGTCTGTACAGACTTTAATTGGGACTCACTTTACATGAAAAATATATAAAGGTTTTTTGTATTGTCTATTTGATATGGTTTCTTTTGTGTTTTAATTCACACATCTGCTAGACTTTGGGCAACACAATACAATGTATTCACTCTGAGCTGCACCAGACTACATGCTAGAAATGGAAAGATAGACGACCTAACAGAAAGCATCGCTCATCTGGTGCAGGATTGTTTCCCTGCAGAATATTTTCTAGCGCCTTGTCCAGTCCAGTTTTAAATGTCTGACATAAATAAACTATCTCACACACATGATTTGCAAGAATGTGTTCGCTCATTAAATCCTAAGTCTGTCATCACAGTGTAATGATTCTGTTTTTTTTTCCCCCCCATCCCATCGCTCCATTTTTAATTTGTGTTATCTGTGTACTGTGGCAGCTCTGTGGCAATCCTAGAAGGAGCAAGTTTAGACAATGTAGTTTCTCCATTTGACTCTTCCTGTTTGCTCAGAAACTGCAACAGAAATCTTGAATTATCAGTCAGAATACCCCGGAAGAAACTATTGAATGGGTAACAGAATAAACCGTAGCGGTGGGTGACAGGGTCCCAACACAGGGCAATAGTCTCTTTCGCTCACGTCAATGATGGCATTCAATACTTTCCCTGTGTTGTTTCTGCACTGCATTTTGACCCTAACGCAGCAGTCGATGCCCATTCAGAAAAATGCTTGAATGCATGCTCAACTCTAGGCAAGTGCTTAAAGTTAAATATGTGGCTGAGGACTTTGCAGAACATTATTAGTATGGGGATTTATTGTTTGTATTGTAGTAGCGCCTAGGAGCCCCAGTCATAGACCAGGACCCCATTGTGCTAGGTGCTGTACAAACACAGACCAAAAAGACAATATCGGCTCCAAGAAAATGGATTTAAGCACTTTGGGTCCGATCCTGCTTCTGTTCAACTAACGGGAGCTCTTCCACTGAGTCCAGTGGCAGCTTGAGCAGGCCCTTGATTAAATGCTTTGCTGAATTTGGGCTCTTGTGCCTTATTAGGCAGGATTACATACTGTCACAGAGAGTAAAAAAGCTTCTTTTTCTCTACATGTTTTCCTTTTTTATGAGGTTTCTGAGCCAAGATGAACCATTGAATCCTAGAAGGCTCATCAGGGAAGTCTGCAAAGAAAAAAAATGATCATACTACTAAAGATGTCGGCAACAAAATAATTATTTTATAAAGAGACATTTCAGTTTAAGCATAATTGGAGGGCAGTTTTCTCCTCCTTCTGTCACTGGTTCAGATCTGAGTATTGCTTGACCTGTATTTTAGACAAGTGTCATTTTTGGGAGGGGATTTCACAGCTGGGAAAAGGAAAGAAGGAATTATTTCTCCTCGGTATTAGTTTAAAAATAAAATGCATGGTAGCTGGGTTTAAGTTGCTCAGGGTTGACTATGTCCCAGTGGAGACAAACTAGTAAGCAGAGTGCAGGTGAAGTGGTCAAAAATGAAGTATAAATTCAATTTATTATAGGGCTATCATCATGTGGTGTGTAGGTATGGGGGTGTGTCTATTATGGTGGCAGTGTGGATCAGTTTGATTTAAAGTGGTGCACACCGCTACCCTAATGCAATAACTAACTCTCTCTCTCTCTCTCTCTCTCTCTCTCAAGATCCAGCTGATCCACACTGGTACCATAGTACGATAATAGTCATACCCCACTCCGAAGAGTTTGCAGCTTAATGAAAACAATAAATAAATAAATAAATAAATGTCTAACTCCTAGGCCCCACTTCTGCCTTCTCACAGAGGAATTATTGCGAGCTCCAAGTGTTCAAAAATCATGAGTTTGGATAACTTAAATGATACTGACTTTAAAAAATACTGTTTGTTCTTTGTATTTGCCTTCTGGGTGTACTTGGGTCATGTTTTCAAGCTTTCTTCCACAATCATGAGAACTAGAGACTTATTTTTGTTCTTTAGGTGAGAAACTCCGGTTTCATTTAATCATGTGACTCTAGGAGCTGCACCATTAAGCAAAATGCTAAATGTGGGGGGAGACTCAGTAAAGTCACGAGAGCTGGGAACTCTACAAAGGTGCAACTCCCATTGATTTAATCTGCATAAGTGAGGGTACCAGTATGTTTCTGGCATATAGATATTTTGAGTAAAATTCAAAAGTGAGTCTGATTGTAAAAGGAGTTTGTTCTGGTGTAACTTACATCCTCTTCCAGCCCCTAGCTTGCCCATTTCTGCCCTCACTTACACATGTATGGTTCTCACATATGTGAGGGCAGAATTGAGCCCAGTTACATGAGAATATTTTAATACCTGGCTCGCATGTAGTGCTTTTTCGTCTGTAGATCTCCAAACATTTCACAAAAGAGGTTAGTTATACCCATTTTATAGATGGAGAAACTAAGGCACAAAGCAACATGTCTTATCCAAGGTCACCAGGCATTCCAGTGGCAGAGACAGAAATAGAACCCAGGTCTCATGAGTCACACTCACATGATTTATCCACTGGGCCACGCTATTTTTTTGAGCTACAACTTAATCATGCATTGATAAACACCACTGAACCTTGTTCCCCAGCTGGGTAAATATTAGGTAGGGTGGAACTGGATTCCAGTCTGTTACTTAGCAAATGGCATTAGATGTAAACACAATATATCTGTCGTCTTATAAAAATATTTGCTTACCTCTCTGGTCACTCTTGGTATTAAAAGCACATTTAAAGCAGATTGGTTCAAAAATTGGTAGTGCATTTTTTTTTTTTAGGGTAGAACTCTAACGAGGGAGATGCATGTTGGATTGATATATAACCATTTTAGTTCCACAGAAGCAGCATTGTAGTGAAGGCAGATTTGACTTGGCTAAGGGGTATAAATCGCTGAGCAGCAAGACCAAGAGAAGTGGCAATAGAAGTGATTGCAATCCATACAGTTATTACAATCTCACCCTAACAGGAATTAGGCTCTCTACATTTTATATATAGAGAGAGTTCCTATTAAGGTGAGATTGTAATCACATCTATTGCCACTTCTCTTGGTCTTGCTGCTCAGTTATTTATGCCCTTTTAACCAAGTCAGATCTGCACTCATCCTTTTCCTTACTGGGAATTGCAAATTAACTTCAGCTTTATATACAGTATTTCTTTAGCAAACTAACGTAAACCAGGGTACAATTTAATGTGTTACTATTTTCATGCTTTAGGGAAGGAAAAAAGCCTCAGCTTTCAGGGCAAATTGTTGTAAAAATGTTACCCAGTGCTTTTTTAACATTTATTTTTATGAAAGAACCTGGGTTGTTGGGTTTTGGGTTTTTTTTGTTGTCTTCAATAAATGCCTTTAAGTTCCTGGGGCAGGTAAGGAGTCACTGTTGCTTTAACAAGGGCTTCTTTGCCCTGGCTGAAGACCGAAATCTAAATTTAGAAAACAGAATGTTGTTGCAGATCTCCTTATTAAGACCCCTACTGTTTCAGCAAAGCCTGAACCCAGCAACCCTGGATAATATGAAACAGGAGTCACTTATATGGAAGCAGGCAACAGGAAAGGGAAATGACTTACCTGTGACTAGGGTTCTCTGAAGATGGCATCCTTTGTAGGTCCCTCGGGCCTCACGCTTTCATGTGTGAGATTCCGTAGCGTGTTGAGATGGTAGTTTTTTGAATCCTTCCACTGTGGAGGTTGGTGCACGTTCCTCTATCATAGAGTTGGGGCAAATATCTGAAAAGCAACTTTGGGCAAATATCCACACAGATTCATTTCTGCAGCATTCACTCCCTTTTTGTGTTGGCTTTCTCAGGTGTTCTGCCCAGCAAGTAGGAAGAAGGAGAGACAATGCCTCAAGTGGACTGGATTGGGAATCAGAAGATGTGAATTGTATTCCTGGCTCTGTGACTGTCCTGGTGTGTGAGTAAGTCACTTCTCTCTGTGCCTCTGATTTCCCCTCCCACCTTCTGTCTGTCTTGTCTATTTAGACTGTCAGTGCTTCGGGTGGGGAGTGGAGGCTGTCTCTTACTGTATGTCTGTGCGACTCACTGCACAGTTGGGGGGCCGTGATCTCAGTTGTGGCCTCTAGGTCCTACAGTAATAAAAATAACCATTGACTATAGAGTAAATGCTTAGTCATCTTAGCATGATGGAGGCTACCTTCACTAAACTCGTAAGAAGATACTGTGTAGGTAACAACATGGACAAAATGAAATAGTGTGGGGACTGGTGGTTTTAATGGTAGTGTTTATGCCTAACCTCATAACCTTGGTCCTCTAGAGCTCAGGGAGAATGATCTCTGTATAGGGAGTAAACACTGAAAGGGGAGGAAAATACCTTTTGGTTGCAACCTCCTCTATGCAATGAAGGAACAGCATTCTCTAAGCGAAAACGCTCCATCCAGTCCTTTTGGGTGTTAGGATGCTGCTGCTGAGGCCCCTTGTGGGTGAGTTGAAGGGGCAATCAGCAGGGCTTCGGCAAAAGCTCTGAGAATAATTTAGGAATGAAAAATAAAATAATGAGTTTAGATGCAAAATGTGCCCCTTCTATAGCCTGGGGACAGGGATGTAGGAAGAAGTGGAGAAAAGATGCATAACTTTGACCTTAGTCTTGTTTCATGGACTTCAGATCAGGCCTAATGCAGCAAAATGCTAGATGTCTGGTGTGCTATCCAGTATCCCAAAGAAATGCCACAAGTTTTAAGAATTCTACTGAATAAAACAAAATCACAAAGCAGAACTGTATAATTGCTGCTTTTATCAACTTTCATGCAAAGGGCCTGATCCCAAGCCCATTGAAGTCCATGGAAGGACTCCCATTGATTACACTGGGCTTTAGATCAGGGCTGAAATACAAATGCCAAAAATTGGTGTCCCAATTCTCCTCTCATTGCTGTAAATCATGGGCTTCAGTGGAGTTGCACTGGCTTAGGGAAAGGAGAATCAGGGAATGTGACTCTCCTAAAGGCTAAGGATTCTCAATAGATTTTTCTCTCACTTCTGATATTTGTTTTTGCTGTGACTCTTGGGCATCACATGTGGTCACCAAACATGCATAGTCTCCTAAGGATCATTGCACTAGCCAGAGTGACCATGGTTGATGGCCTTGCATCGAGCATTGTGTAGTGAAGTTCCCAGATCTGGTTCAATCCTGCAAATCCATGAATCTTGGTGGGTGGGGGTCATGGGTGGTGGCAGGTAGGGTCTCGAAGGAGAGTTCGAGAGCGCGGTGTGCTGGACTGTTTATGTCCATCCTGGTGACGTGGCCAAAGAGAACGCAACACTGCTTTTGAATGTAATTATAACATTTTGCACAAAGTCAAACCACTTTGTCCTCAGGATTTGGCACTGACCACATATGGAATACCTCTAGCTTCTTCAAGTCTGCGTGTAAGAGGGTCCAGGTTTCTGACCCATACAAAAAATACAGGTAGTACACAGATGTGATAGATGCCGAACTTTGTCTTAGCACAGAGATATTTTTGCATTTATAAGCAAATGCATTCATGGAGGAGGCAACGAGACCTATTCGTCAAAGAACATCTGGTTTGCTGCAACCATTTGAACTCTGCTTGCAGTGTAGGTCGATGAACTCATCAGTGCTCTCCAGGGTACACGACCCCACCTGCACCAGTGGTTCTGGTGGCCCAGCTCCAAGGTTCTGGACCTTAGTCTTCTCCCATGAGATGTTCAACCCCATAGTGAGGACACAGTCTTGGAGACCTTGGAGGGTGGGGCTGAAATTCTCTGACTTTTCCATATACATAAGGTAAAAGCAGCAAGGAGACTGCTAGAGCACTGGGAACTAGCTAGGTCAGGTAGATGGGTGTTTCACTGGTGAGAGAACTAATTGGTTAGCTCTGCAATCTGCTATTATATGTTCTGGTTCTTTCCCAAAGATGGCAGGCAACTAGTCAATGCCTGTATTAAGATGTTTAGGACTATAAACTTATATTGACCCTATGGGAACAAAGCAGTAGGAGAATAGGTGTACTTAGAGAAGCCTTCTAAAGACTGGCTTAGAAAAACATAGCATTATACTACATGACCCCTGTTGCTTTTTCTTTGAACAACAGGATTTCCCCAGAGGTTAATGGTGGCTATGCTGTACTGGATGGATGAAGATATAAAGACTGCAATATCATCAATGCCCTGAGATACTGATGCTTCTCCCTAAGAGGTCATCAGTAGGACTTGAACTCAGGCCTTTTAGCACCAAAACATATATCTCTCCTACTTCGGCTAATAGAGTTAGTGTCAGTGGGTAGCAGTAGTAGGCTGTTATACGCTATGTCAACCAGTCACTATACAGGGACATACTTCAGAATAGTGCTCCCATTAGTAGGGCCCTACCAAATTCACAGCCATGAAAAACACACCATGGACTGTGAAATCTGGTTTCCCCCGTGAAATGTGGTCTTTGTGTACTTTCACCCTATACTATACGGATTTCACAGGGGAGACCAGTGTTTCTCAAACTGGGGGTTCTGACCCAAAAGGGGGATGGAGGTGGGGTTGCAAGGTTATTATAAGGGGGTTGTGATCTTGCCACCTTTACTTCTGTGCTGCTACCATCAGAGCTGGTGGCTGGAGAGTGGTGGCTGCTGGCCGAGGGCCCAGCTCTGGAGGCAGCAGCACAGAAGTAAGGATGGCAATGCCATACCGTGCATTCCTTACTTCTGCGCTGCTGCTGGCAGCATAGAAGTAAGGGTGGCAATACCACAACTCCCCTACAATAACCTTGCAACACCCCCCCATACACACACGCAGTTACAACACTGAAAAATTTCAGATTTAAATATCTGAAATCATGAAATTTACTATTTTTAAAATCCAATGACCATGAAATTTGCCAAAATGGACTGTGAATTTGGTAGGGCCCTACACAGAAAATAGCTTCATTACAGTTTACTGGATCTCAGAAGTACACAGTTGCATATGACTGATGATGATTATGAACACATAGAAGTAATTGTTGGGTTTTTTTATACTGTCCAATACAGTACACCTAGAGAACATCTTCTGCACCAAAAAAAAAAAAAAGTGTGGGCAGAGGGGAGGAAGTGATATTGTCACTGAGGGCTTGGGTTTTTAATCTCTGTTCCTCTCTCCTTAATGTTTCTCCATGCTCTCAACATAAAGAGGAAAAACAGGACTAGAAATATTTGTTTCCCTGTGATCATTTCCAGAAGCACTTCTTTAGATCTTATTACTGCTATGTATGTGACAGGTACAAACAGCAATAACTGAGCTGTATCATGCATCATGTGGGCTTTAGACACTGGTAACTTCTTTGCATTCACCACTAGGTCCCCACTTTGTGTTCTGATGCCTTCTGAGTGATGGGTCTGAGCTGAGCATTGTCGTCCTACTGAGTGCACCAGAACATTATCCTTAATGCGCCAAACAACAGTAAGAGAATTGCCAAATTATTCATTAGAAATTAGATCCCCCCCCCCCCCCGGATCATTCTTTTGCACAGTAGCATGTTATTGCAACATCAGTTACATAAAGCAACTAGTGACTGTTAGTGTCAGTTACTCTGTCCCCATGATCTCCTCTGCATGTGAGATTTCTGTGCCACATACTATATGAACTCCAGCTCCAGGCAGATAACATAGTTTGTTCCTTTAAATAAATTTGCAGGGATTCGTTTTAACTCTTAGATGATTGTAAACTAAGAGTAACTCATTCTAATCAGGTTTCAGAGTAGCAGCCGTGTTAGTCTGTATTCGCAAAAAGAAAAGGAGGACTTGTGGCACCTTAGAGACTAACCAATTTGTTAGTCTCTAAGGTGCCACAAGTACTCCTTTTCATTCTAATCAGTTGTTTTCTTCCCTGTAAAGATAAAGGGTAATGTTGTTAAATCTTATTAAAAAATGTCCAACTCATAATCCCAGAGACATCTGGTCACCTTTTCCATCCACAACCTGAGGATGTTGTATGCAACAAGATAGTAGCCTCTCTAGGCTGGAAACATCATGATACAGAACAGGGGCCTGATGACACAACTCTTACTCACAAATAATCGTGTCAAAATCAAAGGAAATATTGCAGTAAGAATTACTATCAAGAAACCTGTTATGGGTTTCGAGGCTTGATCCTGTGAGGTACTCCAACGGGACTACTCATGCTTAAAATGAAGCATGTGTTTAACTGTTCTGCTGGATGGGGGCAGGTTGCTTGACAGCTTGCAGGAACAAGTCCCTCATGGCTATTTATATGAGAGTTCCAATCACCTGGATTGCACTTGTACATGGAACATAGTAGTAAATTATGACGATCATAAGCTGTAGCTTTGCTCTTATTTTTAAGTGAATTCAGTTCCTATGGAAATACTGGACAGAGACCCCTGGGAATTGCAGTCCCTGATTTATCGCATCAGGTACAGTGAAGGTAGAAACAGTGCAAGCTTTCCCCCAGGCCAACATGCCTTGACCTGGATAATGGAATTACACCAATGATAGATTTGATCCAATAACTGGAAGTATGGAGTTGGAGGCTATTGTGCTACAAAAGTCTTTTTTTTTTTTCCCTGTGCTAAGTGGTGAAATTCAAACCTTTGTAGAGGAGCAAGCCAGAATCCTATACACCTCTTAAATCCCAATTAATGCCATAGTGCTTTAGTAGGACATAACTAGTGCGTAGGCCTTGTGGGCTTAAATTGCACTTCAGTGATGTATTTCACCCATGCTGAAACAGATTATGGAATACAAATCAGCAGTGCCACCCCCAATCATTGAAAATCATCAGACCCCAAAAAATCATGGGGCTGGCTTAAAAATCATTAAATTAAAAAAACTCATACCTTTGGAGTTCTTCTTTGCTTTCTGGTTTCTGAGACTTTTGGGCTCACTTGCATTGTGATTTCAAGCTTTTCTCTGCAACCACGGAGGTTAGGAACGTACATTTTAAAAATGAAAGCTGATATTCTCAGGAATTCACATGGCTCCAGGAGTTGGGGCTTTAAGAAAAACACGTATAACATGAAACTTTCACTTAGATCAAAGGAGTTGGCAACACAGAAAAGCTGACTGCAGCAGTAAACTTTAGATTCCATTCCAGTACAGCTTGGTAACAGAACATTGGTCCTTGGGCATGTGCATGTGTCCCAGTGCCCAGGCCACAGCTGAGGTTTGGATTTGGGCCCATTTCGAGTACCAACTGGGCTCTTTTGCATATATTGACAGAGGATTCACTGATCACTTCGATGCAGGATTGTGCCAGATAGTCTCCATGGAGCTCATGATTCAACTGCTATGTCAGAGGAATTATCTGACCAAAGAGAGATGCACCATTCTTCTGTCAGTCTTTAGTCTTGAACATACCCAAGAAGCTTATTGCTCTGCCTCTGAAAACCCAGATGGGGAGGGAGGTGCAAGTCTGTGTGAAAGGGGTTTGTAGGGGATGTTTGTCACCTTGTGTAGGGAAGCAGAACTATTATCTCTATTCGTAAAGCTCAGCTACACCTTTTGGCAACGAGAAGGCTATTTTTGTCTGGATTAAAGTGAGATGAAAGCTAATCCTCAGGATTTCAGGAAGATCCCTGAGATTTAGCATTTTATGATCATACTTTATTTTTAGCTGTAGCTTATTTTTAGCTGCTCCTTGTAAAAAAATTCAGCACCTACCCAAAGTCTCCTCCCCCTTCAGCTTCTCTTACCCTTTGTAGGCTGCATAAAGAAATGGTGGATGCTTGCTTGGTGTCTAGTAACATACCCAGATGCAGCATACATGTGAAGAACAGGACGACAGACTGTAGGGTGCTATGTTGCACTGGCTGAAAGATGGTCATAATGAATTCTGCTTTGGCAGATGGGGAGGTAATAGGGCTTTCCCATCTCTAATGTCTAGGGTTCTTTCATTTGGTGGCTCTCTCCATTAGCACAGGGAGGTCCCAGTTGTGATATGAGCCCCATTGTGCTGTGTACTATTATTATAAATATAAAGGGAAGGGTAACCATCTTTTTGTATACAGTGCTATAAAATTCCTCCTGGCCAAAGGCAAGACCCTTTCACCTGTAAAGAGTTAAGAAGCTAAGGTAACCTTGCTGGCACCTGACCCAAAATGACCAATGCGGGGACAAATCTGGAGGGGGGTAGGGGGACAAAGGGTTCTGTCTGTCTGTGTGATGCTTCTGCCGGGAACAGATCAGAAATGCAAGCCTTGCAACTCCTGTTAAGTTAGTAAGTAATCTAGCTAGAAAATGCGTTAGATTTTCTTTTGTTTAATGGCTGGTAAAATAAGCTGTGCTGGAGGGAATGTATATTCTTATTTTGTGTCTTTTTGTAACTTAAGGTTTTGCCTAGAGGGACTCCCTATGTTTTGAATCTGATTACCGTGTAAAGTATTTACCATCCTAATTTTACAGAGGTGAGTCTTTTACTTTTTCTTTAATTAAAATTCTTCTTTTAAGAACCTGATTTGATTTTTCATTGTTTTTAAGATCCAAGGGTTTGGGTCTGCGTTCACCCATACCAATTGGTGAGGATTATTATCAAGCCTTCCCCAGGAAAGGGGGTGTAGGGCTTGGGGGGGATATTTTAGGGAAAGACGTCTTTTTCCCTGTTCTTTGTTTAAAACGCTTGGTGGTGGCAGCATGCTGTTCAAGGACAAGGCAGAGTTTGTACGTTGGGGAAGTTTTTAACCTAAGCTGGTAAAAATAAGCTTAGGGGGTCTTTCATGCAGGTCCCCACATCTGTACCCTACAGTTCAGAGTTGGGAAGGAACCTTCACAACTATATAAACACCAAGTAAGAGACTGTCCCTAATCCAAAGCACTTACAATCTAAACAGACAAAAGATGGGAGAAAGGAAGTGGTATTATCGCTGTGTTACAGGTGGGGAACTGAGGCACAGAGAAATAAAGTAACTGACTTACAGTCAAGTGAGACATCTATGGCAGAGCTGGGAATTTAACCCAGATGTGCTGAACTGCAAACCAGTGCCATAATCCTAAAACTGTCCTCCCTCTCTAGCCTCAAATGTCTATTTGCGGTATCTGTATAACTCCAAAAGGTAAGACAGCTTAGCGTTTATTTTCAATCACCCCTAAGAGCATCCTCTTTCAATCACTGTGGAATGCAAAGAAGAGATATGGACCAAATTCTGTTCTCTGGTACCCCAGTTTAAAGCCAGAGTAATTCCACTGAATTCAGTTGTCATTTTGCATTTACACTGGTATAACGGAGATCCGAGGCTGGCCCATTGTTCTTTCTTTCTGGTGTTGGAATGCATAAGCCTAGTGGTTCTATAAGTTACATCTTTAAAAGAAATAATTTTGCTGTATCACATCTTTGCCTCCCTTATTTGCATTTAATTAGAGAGAAAAGCTTTCTATAAACACAAAGGGCTTAATTCTCTCCCCATTGCTGGTTTTGCTTTATTGAACTTAATGAGAGTTGAACTGATGTAAAGAGAATTAGACTCAAGAGAGTTATAGGTTTGTTGGCCAAACAAACCTATACATGTAGCTGAAATAGTAACTTGCTTTGAAGAATTAGCACCTGGTCCCTTGAAGCTACCCACTGAAAGGTTCACACTGATATCATGGAAAGTCAAGTTCACATCTACCATATGGATCAGCTGTAGAGCACACACAAATTGGAGAAATTAATTGAATAAACTGAGAATTGTCCACAAACGGGGGGGGGGGGGAGTCAAATGTGTTTATGGCTCAACATTATTTGTGAATTTCCTCACTGATTACTTCATACCTTGCAGATCAGTGCAGATATTCAGAGTTCACACTGGTCCCACAAGAAGTCTGTGGCAAAGATAGTGCTAGAACTAGGCATTCTGTGCGGTAGCCACTACATACAATTCCTTTAGTTATGTTGTAGTTTGGGGATAATAGCATTTAGGAGCCCAGAGGTTAAGTTGAAAAATAACATCTTATTCAAACTACACAATCAGGATAAAGTTAATTCAAGGTCTCAGTGAGTTCCCTTTTTTCATTGCATTTCACCAGCAGGATATTGAGTGACAGCTCAGCCAGTGAAACACAAGGCAGAAGTATTGCATCATGGGCTGATCATACCCCCCTGAGGGCAGCACAGCGTTCACTGGACCTCTGCTCAGGAACTCAGCCATGTCTGTTGCAAATAGCCCCTGTTGGTAAGTATCACTCTTGCTGCTGACTATCACCATCTTGCTGTCTACATTTTATCATCCTGCCTCCTTAAAGACATTCCATTTCATCACTGAAAACAAAGTACTCCCTTACCACTGTCAGGTTTGTGCTACCCACAGTATTACCTTTATATTTGTTGTTTAACACTTATACTGCAACAGCATCTAGAGGCCCCAGCCAAGACTGGGACCTCAAAATGCCACAGAAGGTCAGTAGCAGAACAAGGAATAAAACCCAGGTCTCCTGATTCAGTGCAATGGCATGCCCACTAGATCATGCTACAGTCCCATGGCAAATCTATAAAGCAGAATCAAATAAACAGTTTCTGGTATCCAAAGCTCTGAGTTATTGATAAGCAATATACCCTACTATACGCCTGGGTTTTATATATTCAATTAATTATAAAATAATAACTTAGCATAGGGTTAAGATACATGAAGCCTGAGTCTTGGTGCTCTGTTTAATTTTTGGATAACAAGTCAATGTTTAAATTCTATGGGCCAGAGTCTGTTTTCAGCTACACCAGTGTAAATGGTGGCAACTCCACTGATTTCAGTGGATTTACTTTGATTTTTTCGCCCAATGTAATTGAGAGCCGACTCTGTCCCTGCTGCATCACACACACTCTGTTTGGAAATGAAGAGTAAGAAAAACAAAAGGGAAAACCATGTTTTTCTTTTTAAAAATCAATAGGCAATCAAGGCAACACAGGCTCATTCATCAAAATAACCCGAGCCAGGAGGTGAGGTCTTCTAGCTGAAATCATTCTCGCTAGCTCATTAACATTGCTGTCACTACTGCATTCATGTCAGTTTCAGAATTCTGTAGCTGTTTCAGACAGTAGTGGTTGGTATGATACTGTCTCCTGCCTTTTCCTGCTTTAACCAGGTTGTTAAATAGTTTTATGTGGTTATGTTCAGAATATCCTTTCCCTTCTTTCTAACCCTCCTTTGATCCCCATACCAAAGCTTAGAAGGGCCTACAAGCACGGATACGACACCATGATCTGAGTGTTCCGACCCTCTGTTTGCCAGAAGCTGGGAATGGATGACAGGAGATGGATCATTCGATGATTGCCTGTTCCGTTCACTCCTTCTGAAGTATCTGGTATTGGCCACTTTTGGAAGACGGGATACTGGGGTAGATGGACCACTGGTCTGACCCAGTATGGCCGTTCTTAGGTCTGAGTGACACCAGCTGGTCCTTTTGCACCTTCTTTTCAGGAGTTCCGCTGCACTTTCTAAATCACTAGTGAGATAAACCTCACTTCCTGCCGTGAGTCAGGGAAATAATAATATCCCCATTGGACAGTTGGGAAACATTGTACAGTTGAGGCGCAGAGAGATGAAGCACTTTCCAAGTCCAAAGAACAGCATGCAGAGCTTCTGCCTCTCACTCCTGTCCTTAAGCCCAAGACCACTCTTCCTCCCTGATCTGGTTGCACACAGGGTCTAAGGACATGATAAAGGGATTCTCCTTCCTTCAATCAACAAGCATGGTGGGACTGAATTCCCACCCATTCTATCTAGTTTGCCCTGACCACCATAGTATCCAAGCACCTCTCAATCCCCCTGTGAAATAGGAGAGCACTATCCCATTTTGCAGATGGGGAATTGAAGTACAGGGTAGATTAACTGAGAGATCCAAGGTCACACAGGAAATCTTTGGCAGCGCCAGGAGTAGAACGCAGGTCTCTTGAGTCCCAGTCCAGTGCCTCTGTTAGATAATCCTTCCTACCCCTGCCCTATTAAGGTCTTTAGGTGGTAGTAGCAGCTAACCCTCCACATTCTCTATGTTGGGAAAGTTAGGCCTATGGCACTAATTTAGCAACAGATCCAGTGGCTGCTCCCCTATCTCTTCCCTCGCCCATGGAGCTATGGGGAAAGGCACCATGAAGCAGAGCTCTGGTGCTCAGGAGGGGTAGTGTCTCCCCTGCATGGTGTAGCCCCTTTGCTATGTTCCTCTGAACAGTGGAAGTGCAATTAGGGACTTTCACACCTCCAGTAGTGGGGTAAAAAAGCCAGCATAGGGCCCATAGGAAATAGGGGCTAAAACCGAGTTAACACCAGGACACATGATGAAGCCCAACCACAAAATGCCAGCGGAAGGAAGGAATGGCCATTAGTTTCCAGGAAACTAGATTCTTGGAGTTGGATTTTCATTTACACTAAGGCCCCTTTTACACTGTTCTGGGTTTTATGTCCACTTTAAGGCCCCTTTATGCAGCCAGAGCAGCCTAAATGGGCTTTGATATGAACGAGAACCAGGCCCTTGTTCTAAAACTCAGTTTTTGTTTCAGGGTATAAAGTAGGGGGTGCAGATAAGGCACCCTCCCTTTATCTTTACACTTCAAACACTCCATTCACTGTGGCCCAGAGGAAATGTGACCTTGTCCATCTTGCATGTACTTAGTAGAACATGGATTATGTGAACTCTGCAAACAGATGGTGGTGATCAGCAGGAGAGTTCTGTGCCAGGAATGAATTTTTCACACAAAGAGGGCATTAGCAGTGTAATAATAACTCCTAGGTACAGTTTCTATTAAATTACTTTATATGGAAACTCTATATGTCCCTGGCACAGAAATTAATAGGTGCTCAGGCATACCCTGTTGACTTGTTAATTGAAACTCTGTTTATTTTACAGGTAATATATAGGAGTTAAATCAAATTTTAAGTCTAAGGATTTATGACTGGAACAATTTAATGCTGAATTAGCCCCTGTTGAATATACCTTCCTAAAATAATAGCGTTGGTTCCAAGAACCCACATTTTTAGCCTATGCTGATCGCCCCTTGAATGAAAGGAATAGTCTGGCAGTAGCGTAAAACACCCCAGGCCAATTCAGCCCTGGTGTAATGCTGCAGAGTTAAGTGATGATCTTGGCTGAGTATTTTATGTCCTGTGGCTGGGCTGTGCCATGCGGTCAGTGCAGCGCAGCCATAAAGCTGGTGTGTTCGGACACAGGAGGATAAGCTCTGTGCAGTGAGATCTCTCAGCAGCATAGAACTGACACTGTGGTTCTTGTATCACCATGGCCACTGCTGCTCTAATAGGAGACATGGCCAGGAGGAAAGGAGCATGTATGTTGCTTCCTTATGCCCTCAGCAATCAGCAGCACAGGAGAGCTGGGTTCTATTCTCAGCTCTTCTGCCTTGCAGCATGGCCTTGGTCAGTCACTTCCCCTGTTTGTGCCTCTGATTCTGTTCCTGCCTTGTGTTTGCATTGCTTATTTCAATCATTAGCTCTCTGGGACAGAGACTCTCTCTCTATGTGCTTGTGTAATGCCCAGCACATTAGACCCCAGTGTGGATCAGGAGCTATTGGAATACCACTACTGAGGTCAGCCCTTTAGGGCTGTAGACAGCTGGCAAAAGAGACACGAGGGGACTGACACAGCTGGCCTCGAATTAGGGGAGCACAAATGCTGCTTTTGTGCCCCCATCCTGCGCTGCATTGTATTCTCCTTAACAGACACCAAGGATCTGGGCCAAAATATCCATACTATTTTTGTTCTGAATACCAGTCAAGCAGGAAATGCATCACCACTTCTACCTCTTCTCGCACATAGGAGTGGGTTACCAGAAAATACACATTATTTACATACAAAAACACAAGTCAGCTTAGCCCTTTAAGTTGTTGGTATAGCTCTGTTTTCCAGTTATTGCATTTATTCCCCTGTTAAGTCCTTCTGTGGTTCTGTGTGATTTTGACAATGGACCTAAACTTTAATAAGATTCCTGAGCACGGGTAGCTTATTAAATTAAACCAGTAAATGCAATGACAGTTACAAAAAATATTAATACATAAGGGAAAATCCATTCAAGACAACTCTCCCAGAGATCAGACCATGATTCCAGCTTTGGAAGATCAAAAGAATGGGTAATAAAATGTGAATTTCACACTCTGAGATGGAAGAATTGAGAACGTTTAGCCTATTTACCTTTTTAATTACAACACATGCAGTCACATAAATAGCAATGTGCTTGCGTGACCTACATGCATCCTGTCCATGACAGGGCCTCATCCAGAGCTCACTGAAGTTGATTGAAAGGCTCTCTATTGACTTCAGCAGGCTTTGTATCAGTCCCACAGGTAGCATCAGCCTATACTGTAAGTTTAAAGATGTTATGCAGTAGGAGAGTTTACGCAGATGGAGGTTAAAGGGTATTCATCTGAATTCTAGTCCCAAATCTGTCACTGACTGTTGTGTGACTGGGCAAGTCACTATATCTGTCCCTGAGTTTCTCCACCTGTAAAATGGGGGTGATGATACTCACCCACCTTCTGTAAAGCACTCAAGCCCTGATTTTTAATGGTATTTAGGTATTGCTGTGAAACACCTAAGTGATTGGGGATTTAGGCTCCCAAGTGCCTAAATCACTCTTAAAAATGAGATTTAGGCTCCCAAGCAATGCTGAGCACAGCAATGACTAAATACCTTCAAAAATCTGGGCCCCAGAGACTTCCAGAGGAGAATCACTATTTAGTGCTAAGTACTGTAAGAAGTGGAGGAGGGATTATGGATGTTGCAGAGGTTCCTTTTCTAAACTCTAGGACAAAATGTATATCTACCCCCATCTTGGCGCAAACTGTAGAGCTGGCAAATTCAGAGAACATCATGTGCACTTACTGGCGGTACCGATCAGAGAACATCCTCTGAGCCCATTGCAGATAGTGGGTTAGAGTCTTGTAGTGTCATCTATATCCATTTGAAGTGGGGCCCAGTGTTACCAGATGTACAGTCATAAACTTCTTTGTGCTCCCTTTGCACTGAGGTAAATGATGCACAAGGTAATGGTAAATCAGGCCTAGGTCTTGGAGTTGGGAGCACCCAATGGACCTACTGAGCACTGCATCCCAGGATTCACAGTGAAACATACAGCAGTGATCATGCAGATGTCTGTTGTAGCAGTACTTTTAATTTCTGAACACAGTAGCTTCTTGAAGGAGTCTCTCCTGATCAAGAAAAGAAAGAAAGGTTTCTTTTCTGATACGGAGGAAGCAGGGAACATTACTGGATGACTCTTCACAAACAAAAGCAGACTGGTTTAAGCATCAAGAAATGTTTACATGAGCCAGTACCCATAGTCAAGGTTCAGTCCCTCCACCTTTTAATATTTTTAAATAGCTGATACTGCATCTCGATCAGTCTTTCTAATACAGAGGGAGAATTTCATGCTAGACACATGCAATTCCCGCCTGTCTTGCAATGTTTGGCCATGGAGCAGTGATATTTCTCTGGGAGCAGGAAGGGCTGTGTACAAACACAAGCAACAGGATTTGTTTGTTGGGTTTTCTTTGTAAAAATGCTGCAGATCAGCAGTGAGCTGACATCTCCTTTCATCCACCTTTGGTGTAATGGTTGTTATAGCTCTCCATAAACTGGGAACAAACAAGAAAGGTTAATATTTAATTAGATATTTTATTCTCACTCTGCTTTCTTTTGGTTGACAGAAACCTTGCAAGGTGCTTGTTCTAAAAGCAAATGACAGGAAACCAGTGATTTATATTTATATATATATATACACACACACAAGAGAAATGCAGGTTTGAGTAATGAAATGTACACAGAGCTGCTTCTGTCTATACACAACATTGTCAGTAGGTGAAGTCTCTGTAAGGCTTTGTTGTAGCTCAACAGCTAGCCTGCAAATGGAAATACTTTCCTTGCATCATAAGATTCTACACAAAGGAATTAAGATTACATATGAGCACTGAATGTTGCCTGGTGTAATAGATCAGACAAGTAACAAAATTAAGATGTAAGTGCTCAATTGGCTTGGAGCACAGGCACAGAGTTGTAGAGAGATCTTAATTAAATCACAGACTAGATTCAGTAATGAGCTCTGCATAGGTATTTATAGTTTCCAAATTCCATTGAATTAATTCAATATTGCTCCTTTTTTTAAAAAAAAGAAACAAACAAACAAACACGGCCTAGTCAATGTCAACCACAGCCCAGATTCTGTCCTCAATTATATTGATTCCATGGAGTTGCACAGATGCCAGTGAAGGCAGAATTTCGCCCTAGGTATGTTTTGTGCTGCAGTATAAATCCAAAGAGCCGTGCTTAAAAGAATATTCTTCGGGGCCTAAATTAAACAGGATTCCATTTACACACGGGATTAATATTAATCTTCAATTCAAGAATAAGGAAGAGACCAATCCATTTTTTTTGAGTATTTGAGTAAATGCCAAATACTGTCTATCAGTGTTTGTTGAATGCAGAGATTTAAGGTGGAGGGATAGGGTGAGGAGAGATTTTGCAAAATGTTGTCCAATTTATTTTAGCTGTGCTCTACAATCAGTTTTGTGTTAAAACAATACTTCATAGTATCCCTTTGGCAACTATTCGTTTTCTAGGTAGAGATCTGTTTTAGAGAAATAAACTCTTAGGTTTAAGCAGAGTTTAAATAGTTGCAGCCAACTAAATGGGCCCCATTTCAGTGGAATCCACAGAAGTGTGGGTAGATTCGTACATCTCCATTTATACATGCCTTTCCCAGGTTTGCTCATACACCTGCCACATGTGTAAATGTGCATCCTAGTACAAAAAGCCCTCCTCCAGCAAAGCACTTAAGCATGTGCCGAACTTGAAATATTTGAGTTGTCCCATTGACTTCTCAACCTACAGTTGCTTTCTGCCCCAAATGGGAATTGGAGCTAGATCTAATAAGAAAGACTTTTCTATCTCTAACATCAGTCTATGATTTTAGGTATATGGTTCACTTTTTCAACCCCCGCTATCCATACAAATTTGAATACCTGAACACTAGACCTATCCATAACCAATTAAAATACTTCTCCAGTTCAGATATTTGCTGCACTGTGGCTTACGGTTCGACTGTCACTACACATATCTACGCCACCAAGAGAAGCATGATGGAATAAGGTCCCAGTTCAGCAAAGCACTTAAGCATGTGCTTAAACTCCATTGACGTCAAGGGGGACTTAAAGTTAAGCACAGGCTTAAATTCTTTGCTGAATCAGAGCCACAGGGGTTAAATTCCAGCCAGCATTGTATTTTTTTCTGCCAAAGTAAGAAAGACTCCTTTGACGTGTCAATGTGTGTATGTTAAATATAAATCTTCTTTCCTTTGTATTATTGAGAGGGCAAAGTGGGAGGAGATGCAATGGGATAAGAGGAAGGGACAGCCCCCAGGGATGAAAGGCTGGGCAGCCATCCCACTCTGCCACCTGTTCTTTCTGTTCCCTTTTTCAGGTTTTTGCTCTGGGGTAGGCTATAAAGGGAAGGAGGGTTACTCTTAGTACAAGGGTCTGAGGTTGGCAAGGCCAATACATTCTCCTGCCACCTCCCACACTTTAAATCCCACAAATTATTAGCACTTCTCAGGATCCATGTCTGTTCACTCCCAGCTGTGGAGTCACGTTGTGGCTCCAGTCTCCACTGCTGCTACCACTAAATACTAATCCTCTGCACTTCACTAATGCCTTCTGTGTAAGGATCCCAAAGTGTCCTGAGAACAAAAGCTCATGACAACCCTGTGCAATAAATAAGCATGATCCCTATTTCACAGAAGGAAGAATTAAAATAGAAATTGAATGACTTGTGCAAGTTTGCACAGCTAGTCGGTGGGAGAGGTAGAACTCAGCTAGAAATTATCTGCTGCACTAACCACATGACCGCACACCCTTCTTCTGGTGTAACTTCCTGCCCACATCCATGACCACTTTACCAAGTTCTCATACAGCTCATGTGAACACACCAAGTGCAGAACTTGCTGTAACTCTGGAGAGACTAAAGTGGAGAAGTGTCTCTCTGTATAGTTTGTCACATGGCCCTAGTCCCCTCTCCTTGGGGAAGGACTAGCAAGGTTAGCTCAGCTGTTGGAGGCAGGCTCTGCAGGGAAATCAGAACACATAATTCACAAACCATAATACCGATTGTCTTTTCTGCGATGTCCTTTGTCTCATGACCATTGCATAACACAGGAACAACGCTGTCGTCAGTATTCGAGATGAGTGGATGCATATTGATCTCTCAACCCAAACAAATCTAGTTCAGCTGATAATGTAGCAATATATTTGGCACAAACGGAACTTCCCCTACCTGCACGCAGTGTGAAAATGTCTCCCCCCATGCCCATGTAAAAGACTGTGGTGAGGCTTACCAACGAGCCTCTAAAGACTGAAGGGAACAGGGCAAAGATGTGCAGTTGAATTGACAGCAATTGACCATTGATTGGCACCATGCATGCAAGTCATTTAACCTTTCAGAGGTGCGGCTCACTCACTGTTTGGAATCCACATATGTTCAACTGATATAAATCGAAATTCATTTTCCAGCCTTTGCCATGTGCAGCTCTCACCTGAACCATAAGGTGCACCCTGAGCCAGCCCTTTTTGTACAGACTGCTCACAATGCAGCCTTTGCAGTGAATTTTTAACATGAGACCAGGTGCGTGTTGCTAAATGCAACATGGGTGAAACATGTTGAATGCCTGAAGCAAAATCTAAAGAACAAGAGGAGGGTAAGGCAACAGGTTCTGGACATGTGAGCAGTGGGAATGATGGGCATGGTAGGTTAGGCTAGAAGAGGGTACAGACTTTTTTCTGTACTGAAGGGGAAGAAGGGGGAGGTGGATTCCATCTTGAAGATACTTTGGGGGAATGAGGGGAGTTGATGGGATTAAGCAAAGGCATGACTCTGGCTTCCACAGAAGAAATGGTAATAATATTTTGCCCCTTAATAGAACCTTCCAGGATCTGAAAGCGCCTTTCAAACAGTAATTAGTGAAAGCCTGGAACCCATACTTTGATGAGATAGCAAAGAACTATCAACATTTTGCAGGTATCTCCAATTTGGCTTATCTCTATTTTGTACTGTTTTCAAATACCTAATTATGATGGATCTGGTTCGAGGGTGAAATCTCCACACTTTTGAACTTGCAGTTTTTAATTTATATGGCAGTTGTTGGAGCTGCCTTCAGAGACATATAAGTGGGTTAGTAAGCCCACTAACCACCACCCAATTAATTTCTCAGTTGCTCTGTGTGGATTGTTAGTTTGCTTCCTGTGCATCCTGGTAAATGTGTATTTCTCCCCCTACGTAACAAGGGGTTGTGACCTGCCTCTGGGCCCTAACCCAATAATGTTATAGTGTTGGATACTAATTTTTCCAACTAACAGGGCTGCCAGAGCAGGGCGCAGTCTTTGGAAATAAATAGGAGTCATATGCTGAGAAGGTTTAGAATGTACAACCACTTCCGTGGCAGTTATTTCTTCTGTTCTCTATAGGTACTGGGGGTGGGGGGCGTGGCAGGAGATGAGAAGCATTGAGGGGGGGGTGTGTGTGTGTGGAATGGCAGGACTGCTGAGTTAAAAGAATTGGATAATCCTGAAAAAGCAGTGATGCAGTGGACATTGCTGGGTCGTTTAATCAATTCTCTATGTGACTGTAATGAAAGAGAAAGAGCTTGAGTCTCAAAATCAGGCAAGGCCTTTCATACTGGGAATCTGTGAGTTAAGAAGGAGGTTTCATAATGCGTTTGTGAGGAACCTACAACACTAGCATGCCGTACCTTAATAAAACCAGTACACTTTAGGGTACTGTCTGGTTGGATTGGTAATAGGTTATAGAGTCATTTTTGGATCACCAATTTGGTCCAGGGCAAGTTAGCAATAACTAAAAGTTGTTACTATCTGAAGGCTATTTGATAGCCTACCTGAAATGAGTTGCTGGTTTAAGTTATGTCCCTAGTGGGCAAGTGTCTGCGTCATAAAGACCATCACTATAATTGCTACCTTTGTTGGCAGTCTCAGCAGAAGTGCAGACTAGATTCCCCTTTCTCCCCTGTGGATGGTCCTGAGACACACTGAGAGGGTGATCTATTGAGAAACTTGAACTGCTACTGCTCATGTTATGCTATAGGTAGGGGCCTCCAATCATCAGGGCTCTCAATCCATCACCTCTCACCAGCATGGATTTCACTGTAAACGAAGGGATGAGGACAATACAATAACTAATTCTTATTTTGAACTTTTAATTTCTAGATCTCCATCTGTTTTCCAGAGCTCATTAAATATCAAAATTGGAGAGGGTTCAGAGAACAGCTCTGTGAATGATTAAAGGATTGGAAAACATCCTTTCTAGCTCAGTCAATTTCGTTTATCAAAGAGAAGGTTAAGGGGTGACTTGATCACAGCCTATAAGTAACTACGTGGGGAAAAGAAGTCTGTTAACTGAGGTTTTTCATCTAGCAGACAAAATTATAACAAGATCTGGTGCTAGAAGATGAAGCTAGACAAATTCAAAGTAGAAATAAGATACAGATTTTTAACAGTGAGGGTAGTTAACCAGAAAAAAACGTACCAAGGGTTGTGGTGGCTTTCTCCATCACTAGAATTTCTTAAATCAGGGTTGGCTGCTTTTCTAAAAGACACACACTCTAGTTCAGGGGTTCTCAAACTGGGGGTCGGGACCCCTCAGAGGGTCATGAGGTTATTACGTGGGAGGTTGCAAGCTGTCAGCCTCCACCCCAAACCCCGCTTTGCAGCCAGCATTTATAATGGTGTTAAATATATAAAAAAGTGTTTTTAATTTATGAAGGGGAGTCGCACTCAGAGGCTTACTATGTGAAAGGGGTCACCAGTGCAAAAGTGAGAACCACTGCTCTAGTTCAACCACAGCTTTTGGACTTGAAGCAGGAATTAATTCAGGGATGTCCTATGGCCTGTGTTATGGAGGAGGTTGGACTAGCTGATCATAACAGTCCCTTCTGACCACGTTCTACAGGTGGAAAACTGAGGCATGGAATGATGCAGTGACTCGGCTAAAGCCACATAGTGTGTTTGTAATGGTACTGGGAATAGAGTATTGAGCCCCAGAGGGTATGTCTACACCGTACACTATGCTCAGGCTTTAACTCAGGTTTGAGCCCACGCCCTTCTTCCATCCACGCACAAATCAGTCTGACTTGGGTCAGCAAGCATTCATGACCCAGGTCCTAGAACCCTGCTAGGGGGGTGGGTCAGAGCCTGAGCCCCACTGTAATTCGGACCCAAGCTCTGTCGTTTTGCAGTGTGGATGCAGCTCAAACCACAGACCTGAGTCAGAAAGGCTGCGAGACCCGGGTCCAGCATTGTAAGCCAAGCTTACACAAAGCAGTGCTGCTTCAATAGAAAAAGTCCCTTTGTTGTGTTGTTTTTGCTTCCCTTCCATGAGACGTTCCACTTGTCTGCAGTATTCCACTGGCATCTCAATGTCATGTAGAGTTTAATATTTTTATTTAAAAGCCCCCAATAACTTTTCCCTTGATCAAACAAATTGTTTCATTATTCTTACAAGCTTACAATGCAGCGTGTATGTTAAAGTGCAGGCTTGGAAACACCAGATCCACATGCCCCGGTCCCACTGACCCGGGATTACAATGCAGTGTAGGCATATCCAAGGCGATCCAGAACACAAACAGCTTTAAAACAGAGTGAATCATGTTCTGCAGCCTTGTTAGATGGATGCTCAGCACCCTTGGGTTTGTAGTGGTATAAAGATTGATTTCTTGATTAAACTGTAACTTGTGGTATAATTAAGGAAATCGTTCAAGTTCAGAAAGTCATTTAGATATTCTTAATTGGATTGGGGGAGGGCGCTTTCTCACAGTGAGAAACGAGCACAGTGGCTGTTGCATTGAATTAGGAACCTTCTTTCGCTCTCAGACCACACATGCAGTTGCTGCTGATGTCAGTGAGAGATCACTACCAGCATATGGCCCCTTGAGCACATTGCAGTTCACACTGTAGGCATCTCATTCTTAACCTCACTGCAGGCCTAAACAGATCTGATTCCATTGATGCCGATGGAATTTATTATTATTTGTATTACGATAGTGCCTAGAAACTCCAACTGAGATCAAAACTGTGTTATAATAGGTGTTGTACTAACACACCGTGAGAGACAGTCCATGCCCCACAGAGACTCCAGTCTTTAGACAAGACTGACAAAGGCCAGGAGGGGAAACAGAGGTATAGAGAGGTGAAGGGGCTAGCCCAAGATCATTGGCAGTGCCAGGAACAAAACCAAGGTCCCCTGAGTCCCAGTCCAGTATCTTTCTTCTTTAACCATTTACTAGCTCTTTTCGTAATGAAAGATTTTCAGTTTAAAGCATTTCCATTACACAAAGCAGTGCTGCTTCAATAGAAAAAGGCCCTTTGTTGTGTTGTTTTTGCTTCCCTTCCATGAGATGTTCCAGTTGTCTGCAGTATTCCACTGGCATCTCAATGTCATGTAGAGTTTAATATTTTTATTTAAAAGCCCCCAACAACTTTTCCCTTGATCAAACGAATTGTTCCTTTATTCTTGTTCTCGGCAAAAAGCTCCATTTTCTGCATTTGTTTTGTTGTTTGTGACATTAAAAGACAAGATGCCAGGCAGCCTAGAGGATTTTCTTTTGTTTGGCAAGGAAATGTCAGAGTGAATGTGGAAATCTGAAGTTCACTCCTGGAATTAGTGTCTGCATCGCAAACTGTTTTTATTCAAGAAATGTTAATTACACAGTAAATTGTAGGGCTGTCAAATAAGATTTGGTGAAAAGATCAATTTGCATTAGATAGAGGAAATCACATTTCTAGACAGAAGGAATTAATTTAGGGAAAATCAGTAAGTCAGGCCGAGGCTGTGCTAGTTTGAATCATGAACAAGTTTATCTGAGTTGCATGGTGGTAGTGTTTCTTTAAAGGTTAAGCCAGGTAGATGAAATTGCTGCTGCATAGGTACTTCAGTGCATGTATTTTTAAAGGGACATGGCCCCATATTTAGGTTTTGAGAGGGGGAAAAAGTTTTACAAAACCTAATAATTTTGTATGCAAAGAGTAAGTGTTGTAATTTTGGGGAAGATACACTATATTCATCCTTGGTGTTTCAAAACCATGAGTCAGTCCTGCCCATAAATGAGATTTTAAACAATAATTATGTTTTAGTTCTTTTTATTTGCCTTCTGGTTTTGAGCTTTTAGGTTTACATTTTCAAGCTTTCCTCTGAAACATGAGGGTTAGAAACTGTTTCTAAAATAAAAGCTGAGATTTTCATGTAATCACATGACTCTGGGAGCTGGAGCTTTAAGAAATACACCAAATATAGTATGACTCATGAGCATATTGGGAGTTGGCAACCTTTTTTGTTATGTTTGAAAAATCACTGAATCCCTGCTTTAATTGCAAAACTGAACTCAACCTTAACTATGTAACAGCGACTGGTTGCTTACATTATAGAAATGTTTCCATGATATTAAAAAAAATTAAAAACAGATGCTTTTTTGTTGCTGTGGGATTCCAACCCAAATATTGAAATATTTTCCTACGATGGATTCACCTCTTTGCAGAGCAGCCAGCTCATGGCCTATGCACACTTAGGTCACACTTAAGCCCTCAAAAAAAGGCTTACGTGCAAGTTAAATAGCGTGTAGGACTTGTGCAAACCTTTTGCTTTATGTGGAATTCACCTCAATGCATTAAAACCAGAAAATGAAACTGACCAGTTTGTTTTTGAGTGAAGTTCAAACACTAAACTAACAGCATAAATGGCAAAGAGCTGTTTAGTTTTATAATCAAAAGTGGTATTAGTGAAGGAAGTAAAGAATGTTTTTCTTTGAAGTGCATGAGTGTTTTAAGCTTACAGCATTTGTGTAACTGCAAAACAATCTTGGCTCAGGCCTCCTAAATTTACAGTGCAAAGCAACAATTCTTTCCCTTGAAGTCCCCTGGTTAGATCTCTATAGTCTTCCACTGGACCTCCTAGGTCATTGTTAATTTGCTACCTTTCTAAAGGGTTGTGTTGAGCAAAACTTTAAACTTCCATGGATTTGGCCACAGCTTGGTTGTCTGTCTAGTCTTGATTCATGAACCAAAATTATCCCATTGTGTCACCTGTAGGGCGCAAGATACAGATACCAGCTAAATTTCCCGGGCTGCTGCACAATGTAGACAAACTTGTCTTCGCTGTTTGGTTAAGATCAAATGTCACTTTAACATCTAATATGCTCTCTGTTGAGGGACTGTATCCTGTCCATGCAGCAGAGAGATTGCAACTCCTGGCTTAACAGGTCTCCTCCTTATCTAGCCACTATGATCTTTTAATTCTCTCGTTCACAGTCATAATCACCTCCATTTATATAGCACTTTCCATCCAGAAGGATCCCAGAGTGTAGGACAAATCCTGCTAAGATTTATATCCTGTACAAGCTGAATGATTTTAACAGTTGCTTTAACAGGATTAGGAACAGAGATAATTTATGCCACCATTGAAATGCCACTGCCTCTTGAGCGCAGCACGGAAGCCATGGCTATGCACTTTTCAGAACGTGTGTGTTTTTTTTTTTTTAAAGCAGAAATGGAGACTAATTTAGCCAACTGAACCTGGAGGGTTAACTTTTACATAGAGTTCATGGGAAAGTGAAGTTGTATCTAGTTCGGTCAGGCTTAATTTGATTTTTTATTTTTTTTTAGATCAGTATGGAATGATGGGCCTTGTCAGTGGCCCATCAAATGAAAGGCTGTTACTGCCTGTAATGGGGGACACTCACCTCTTGAGCGCCTCCTGTTGTATTTGGTACTGAAGGACTTTTCCTGCTCCTGGTGCCCCCTGCAGGTTGTTGACGTTGCTTGGCAGGTCTTCAATGGCTTAGCCCTCTGGCCAAGTCACACTGTCAAAAATGGATGAATCCCTTACGGGATCACAAAAGTCCAGCAAACTATCTGCCCTCACCAGGGTCTTCAGCCCTGTCTCTAGACCCTTTAAATCCAGCCCTTTGCTCAGGCATCTTGTCCCTTTCTTGAGGCTTAGGCCACTCGGCCAGTGAAGGAACCTGGACCTGCCCACTACTCTGGGTTCCAACCCAAGAACTCTATAAACAGCAGCCACATACTGCTTCCTTCAGTTAGTTGCTGCTTCATTCCCTGGGTCTCTTCCCACATGATCCTTTTCCTTTCACTTAGGGTTAAAGTTCTCAGGTCCTTTAACCTTAGGGTTAAAGTTCTCAGGTCCTCTTGTTCCCAGGTCCAGTAAATGCAGCCTGTGGATTGTCTGTGGCCAGAGCGGAGCACCCTTCCTCACCCATCTGGTCCCAGCAAAGAACTGACCTGCCCAGGCCCTGCAGCTCCTTTACTTCTAAATGAATTAATCTTAGGTGGGCAGGATATAAGTATCAGAACCGGGGTTTTAGTGGGAAACTGGATGTCACAGGGTAACTGGCCCTTTAACAGAAGTTGATCCCAGCCCTGCCTGTAGCTAATCAGCTGCCTTCCCGCTGATCTTGTGAGACCAGGGATCCTGTGATAGCTTGAAGATCACCTGGTCCTCATAAAAGCCAGCAGGTAGCTCACTTGAGGGTTAGACTGGCAGGAAAAAGAACCCAGTTTATATGTGACTCTTGGAGGGATGGCTGATCAAGTGTAATCCTGGAAGGAGAAGGGAACAGAGAGGTTCACTTTGACTCCCAGGCAGAGGGCCTGTGGAGTATAATCCTATAGGTAGTAGCTAGGCCCCTGCAGAGGACCCGAGTTAGGAGGAAAAAGGCTTGAGTTACCTGTTCGACTTGTGGTAAACAGTTTTGTTTTAAAGAAATTAAACTGAGTCAAATGGAGACTGGAATCGCATGGCTGGAGGGTGGTCTTTGGTGAGTTAAATCACAGGCTCACAATGGGATTGACTTAACAGCCTGACTCTTGCAGAAGTTCTTTAATAAACTCAAATGGTTGGTTTAATGGATGTCACAGCGTACACCCAAGATCTCTGCCAATAGACTCTCTTTCCTTCCACTAACACAAATAGCATCCTAATGACAGACCTGTGGAAGTCCTCTGCAGCCAATATACCTTAAAGGGAAGGATGCAAGCTGACTGTAAGTGCTAATATCCCCAGAGTGATGGTTGCATCTTGCTCTATGGATTTACCTCTCCTAACTGTCTGACTGGCTTGGAGCAAGGTGACCTGTCTTCTAGGCCCTTTTCCTTGCTTCTGATGATGATGATAATTCTTTAGTGTCAGTGAGGAGGAAGAAAGCATTTAATTGTTTAAAGTGCCCCAGAGTAAAATTTAACCTACCATGCTAATGCTTTAGTGGCTAACAGACTGTAATTGCAATGAGGTCCTTAGGTTTGTTCTATCCAAAGGCCAATAAATTCCAGAAGCTGCTGGCTAAGCCAGTTTACATACTCATTGGGAGTTAGGTACCTAAATGCTTTGAGGATCTGGGCCTAAATTCCTATTAATGGATCAAACTCTTCCCTCAGTGACACCTGAATACCCCAACTAGGCAGAATCTGACTGGAATATAGAGGAGAGGGAAAAACTGATAGTGTGGGGCTTCTTTCTATTCTACATAATTTTTTATAATGCGCTCTTCCCTGTTGTATCTGAGCGCCTTCCAGCGGTGCATTCAGCAACGTGACTATACATCTGGCCCGTGTTGTTTGTTCATCCTATCCCCAGAGGGGGGGAAGTGTGTGCATTGGAGTGTCGTGTTTTGGTAGTTTGTTATTTAATATACCTGTTGCTATGTGTTTATATTATGAAAGGCAAGGTTAAAGAAAGGTGTTTTGCACTTGGAGTGGGAAGTGGTGGTGAGGTTTGTGGGCAGTTCATTCCACAGTCTTGGTCCTCCTGCAGAGGAGCTTCTTCAGAGCAGGGGCTCAACTCCAGACTCCTTATTCAGGTCCTGATTTTGATCTTATTTACACTGATGTAAATCAGGAGTAGCTCCACTAATGTCAGAGGAGTTGCTCTGGTGTAAAAGTGGTGTGAGTCAAGAATCGAGCCCTTGGTGTTTTTCATTACTATTTAAGTTAGGATTCTGTGCGTAGAGACAGTAGTCATGAGTGCTGAACAAGGTGGGCACTGAGCACCAAGGCCGTGATATAAGTAAAGCACTCAAGTAAATGCTTACCTTTTAAGTTGGAACTACTTGTGTGCTTAAAGTTAAGCTAGTGCTTAAGTGCTGTACTCGTGGGGCTGGAACAATTTGTTCAGTGGGGGGTACTGAGAGCCATTGAACCAAACTGTAAACCTTGTATATGATGGAAACCACTTCAAGACTGGGTGCGGCAGCCCCCCTAGTTCCAGCACCTAGGGCCGTACTGGATCAGAGTCTTGGTGCTCAACCCCTTGCAAGACTGGGCTTTAAACACCGAATATAAATAGGCAGATCCTTGCTTAACTATCCTGACTTCTCTTCTCACATCCTAGCAAATTAAGGTTCAGGTCATTCATTATTAAAAGATATCGCCCTGAGCCTAAATAAAGAGGGTTAAAATGGTTGTGAATAAGGGCAGGAAGAATTAGCAGTGAATGGAGTTTTAAAAGTTGGAAGGGTTAACAATTCAGAGTGGTGCTGGGAAGGCCTGGGCACAGATCCCATCCTTTGTTAGAGAGATCTGTGTGTGTGCAACACCCACATATTGCTTTTGGAAAATTTACCCCCAAGAGCGCTGGGTTTTACAACTTAGCAAAAAAATGTGCCTGAAGAAACATCTGTTTCCCAGATCAAACCTAAGGTACACAGAGCTATGTCTGAGCCTTGGCACAGTGACCCTCACGCTCTTTGGGATGCAGTCTTATTACCTGACATGTGTATAATTGCAATGGATTCTCAGGGTTCTGCTTGGAGGATTTTTCGTCCCCCCCAGCAGGATCTAATTGATTGATTGATTGCGTGTGTGTTGGACTCAGCATGTAAAAATATCCATTTATAAAATAAAACCGTCCTTGCATTCCCGAATGTTGAGAACATGTTTTAAGTCATGTGTTGAGGCTTTATCCCTCAGCCATGCAACCACCATGGCAGACTGACTTTAGACAGTACAATGGTAGAGGGCGTAATGATGGAACATGCTTAGAGAGGAACATGCAGATTCTAGATCTTGTACCCAATGAGTGAAAATGTGTCTTGTATAGCAGGACTAGCTAAACTGTGTCTGCAGATGGAAGGGACCCCATTAAAATGCATACTGCAGCATATGGCACGTTGCCTACTGAACCGGGCTACATAGAGTCTCAGAAGTTCTTTGATTATCTACTTAAGTCCAGTGTGCTTTGAGCTTTGTAAAGTGAGAGCTAATACACTGTATGTGGGTGACTGACAAATGGGTTAATCCTAAAACATGATGGGACAGATTCTGTGGGAAAGCTCCACTTGATTCAGTGGAGTTCCCCCAATTTTCACACCCACAGAGAATTGGGTCCATTGTTTCTGGAGACACAGGGATGCAGGATGGGGAAAGGAGGGGAGGAAAAGAGGGGATTTGGAGAACTGCAGTGAAATTGCCTTAAAGCAGTGAATAAAGATTACCTGGAATTCCTTTTCTTTATTAGAGTAGCTTCTCTAAATTGTGAATGCCACAAGCATTCAAATTAATGGTGCATATCCTCTGACATGATGCTAACAGCCAAATTGCTGGGTCCCAAGAAAGGAAATAATCCTGTACATATATATATTAAAAAAAAAACTAATGTACTGCAAATAAAGACTGGGGTAAATTATGCTCTACTTTCCTATGAGTGCAAAGGCAGAGTAACTTCTTTGTCTTCACTGGAGTTAGTGTGGATTCACGCTGGTGTAACTGTCAGCAGAATTTGACCCATTGGGCCTGATTGTCCTCTCACACCAGGTAGAACTCAGTGGACTTTGATGAAATTACTCCTGATTTGCACCTGTATAAGTGAGAAGAGTTTTGGACCCATTGTCTTTGCAACAGACGAAATACATTAGGAGATCATGGATCAGATAGTGGGCTTGTTTCTGATCTCATTTATACTGGTGTAAATCAGGAGCAACTTTATTTAAGTTGATGGAGTTACACTGGTTTTACACCAGTGTAAGTGGGATCAGAATCAGACCCACTGGTTTTGTGCCTATAATTACGTATTATGCATTGGGAACGAAATACTGAATACGTGCTTCTCCTTCCTTCCCCTTCTCTCCATTCTAACACTCTGTCTCTGTCTGATATCGTATTACTGTATCTAAGATCTGAACTGTGTTTGGGAACGTAGTCAGGGGCCCAATCCTTCAACATTTACTCATGGAGAAGGATTAGGCCTTATCATTTTTAGTACATCAAATTAATGTCATCTCAAGATCAGTGTTCTAGGCCCCCCCCCTGCTCCCAACTAAATCTCCCATTGATTGCAGTGGTGCAGCATTAAGCCCCAAGGTCTTGATCCAAAGTGCATTGAAGTCAATGGGAATCTTTCCATTGTTTTCAATGGGCTTTGGATCAGGCTGCTAATAAGGCAGGAATGCACTTTGATCAGACTGATCACAGCGATGAGAGAAGGGGGAGAGGGCACTTTTGAAAGAGCTGATGTTTAAAGAGTAAAAGGAAAAGTACATAGATCAGGTAGAGGAATTGAATTATTGCATCTGATTGTTTCCATCAACAAGAATTTATAGACTTTTAGTGGCTGTAAAGATATAATTATGCCTTTCCAAATTGGAATGAGAGGTATTTTATTGTTTGAGACACATTGTTTTATTTGTTTTTAGAAAGCCATAGGCCAAAAAGCTCCTAGCACAGTGCTCAGACACTGCTGACATTTATTATTGGCAGCACTGCTTCACTGAGTCTGCAAACAGCCTGAAACAACAGTTTTGAGAGGCCTGAATTGCCCCCACCTTATCTCAGCAGAGTGTTTAACTCTGAAGACTAACGATGACAATAGAATATTAATATTCGCTCCTTCACGTTAGAAACATCCAGACCTCCAAAACCTTCAATAGTGAATTTCAATAGATATTTATTTTAGAGAAGAAGGGTTAAATGGATACTTTACATCAATATCACTTAACTAGAAGCCAGTTAGAGAAGTTAAACCAGTGAAGGGTCTTCCCATACTACCTGCCATTAGGGTGTAACAGGGACAGATGACGAACGATACATATGGCCATTGGTGATTGACAGGATTGTGAAGGGGAAATATTCTCATATTGATGAAAGTGGCAGCAAGTGGGCAGAGATATATAGGAGATCAGTCTAAGCAATTATAATAGTCCCTTCCAGCCTTTTGTTGTTTGCAGTGTTTATTGTAGCCGTGTTGGTCATAGGATAGGAGAGAGACAAGGTGGGTGAGGTAATATCTTTTATTGGACCAACTTCTGTTGGTGGAAGCACAAACGCTTGTCCTTTCCATCAACAGAATTTGGCCCAATAAATGATATTACCTCACCCACTTTGTCTCCTTTTAGCCTTTACACCTATTAATCTGAATGGTTACAAACGCAGGGAAAAAATTGTAGTGTAGACAGGCCTAGCTCCAATGGCCCTGAATTCAGGGGAAATTGGGATCTTTGCAGCTTGGCGCCTTCTCTAGTCTCTTCACAGTTACCAGATGCAGAGCTATGTGGGCCTGGCGAGATGCAGTGTAATCCTTCCAGCAGTTCTTTCTATGAGGCTTTTTTTTGTAGGAGCCAAGGAGTCTGCATGCTATCTCCAATTATAAAGGAACCATTTAGGTTAATGTGTAATGGACTTGAAAGGATCTGAGTGGAAACCAGAGTGAAATCAGCTTGGAACAGCAGCAAAATCATAACACGGGGGAGAAAGCCCTGCACTTTTCCAATCTCTCATCATAATGTATGCAGACTGGTTGGCTCCTACTGTACAAGGTTTGTAAACTACTCAACTCTGCTAGTGAAACGTACAAGAGTGACAGGCTCCTCACTTGATTCACACACAAGATACAGCACAGACAGGTGCAATGCAAGCTTCTCCTATGACACACCTCTAGCATTGATACCTTGGTGTGATCTAGAGGGACTAGGTCTAGTGGAGAGAGGGGAGTTAATTCCTTGGCCTTTTTCCTGAGCCTGCTAGTGAAGGTGACAATTACGATGGAGGTTTTAGTGATGAGGACACTTATCCACTGGGAACGTAACTGACATTCTTCATCATTCCTCCCTCCCTCCCCCAAACCTCTATTCATTTCACATCTGCTATTGAACAGCTGTGAGATGGCAACAACTGCCATTCCTACCAACTAGGGCCCAAATCAAACCAGTGTCTGAGAAGCGAAAGGCTCTGTATCCTGTTAGCAACAATCCCCTCAACCATCCAACTTCCTCCCCTTGCCCTCCCAAGCTGCTATGCCTAAAGCATTTCAGATCATCTGCGGCAAGCATCTACTGCTCAAGTCCTTGGTATGTCAGAGAGAAATGTGAAAAACACATTAAAAGTGTCATGCTTTATCAATCGCTAAATTGTATGGGCGTTGCATTATACATTTCAAGGGTCATTGTAGAAAACAAGAGATTAAATTAATTTAGTACTCTGGCTTCAATTATCTGGATTTAAAATATAAAAGAGAGTCAAATCTGTTTGTAAATAAATATGCTGCCTGCCTGGTTATAAACTACCAGTACCACAGATTAGATACCTGTCACAGAGATTTGGGTTAAAACCCAGAGAGTTTTTTTGCTCCTGTTACTAGGATCATCCTGCTGTCATATGGATGTTGTAGCTCACTACTCCCACATTGTATTTCATCACTGAGTACAAAACTTCATGGACAATATGATCTGCAGTGCCAAACTAGTTATAGAAACAAAGAACATTATCAGTAAGGCCTCGATTCTGCAAGGAGGTGAGCACCATCACTTGGAGACACTCCTGATTTATATTGCTTTAAGTGAGAACCTAGTAGGACTTTCTGGCTACTGTGCTTCTCAGCCTAATTAAGAAAGGGATGAAATCCTGATAATCAGAGGTCAGTATTTTCAGACACAAAGTAGGCATGCAAATTCCTCGAGGGGAGGGACTGTCACTTTTTATTATCTGTGTATGTGTGTATTGTGACCAGCACAACAGGGCCCTGATCTCTGATGGGAGCCTGTGGTCGCTATCACAGTCCAAAAAGTAATCCGCAAAATAGCACTCAAGTGTAATAAATGTGATGGATGGATTTGTATGATGACCTGTGATGGAAAGATAAAAGTAACTGGCTGCGGGATAGGACTAGCTGGCTCAAGGGGTTGCTAATTGTTGTGATTTATACTGCAGTAGCACCAAGGGGCCCCTATCATAGATCAGGGTTCCGGTGTGCTAGGTGCTGCAGAAATGCAGAACAATAAGAAAGTCACTGCCTCGAGGAGTTTACAATCTAAGTATTTAGATATGAAGTCCCTCACTTATGGATCATTCTTTAATTCCTAATGGACAAACATCTGCACCCCAAAAACCACCATCACAAGTGACAACCACATGGTAGTGTTAGAAGAGAGACATGGAAACTGAACTCCTGTCTCAATAGCTAGCTGTGGACCCTTTAGCTCAGGGTTGAGCGTTCCGTGGCAAGGCACCGTGGAGGGATGCTGGCACTGCTCTTGGCTGTGCTCTCTCTGTTCTGAGGACTTCACGTTAAACTTACTTTTTCACTAATAAATTCTAATCCGAATTGAAATGGGATACCTTTTTTCTTTGGTCAGGTGAGGACCCAAGAAGCTGCATTTTGACCTAGTATTGTGACTAAAGTATAGGTTGGAAGGAGAGACCGGAAATTAATTAGAGTAATCGCTGTGAGAAATGATGAAAGGAGGGCTCTGCTGCAAAAAGCCTGGTTAAAAATCCCATGAATTGTCCACAGGCCAGTGGTAGCTGAAGAAAAGAAAATCTGATGATAAATGTTTTGTTATGCTTTTGAACAGACTATAAAACAGAATGCTATCGAATCCCTAGTGTGTGGGCTAGTGATTTAAAAAACTCTGCACACCCTGTACTGAACAAAAGGAAAAGTACCTCTCCAAGAGGGATGGAATACCAGCAGTCAATAACTTAATTTTAAGATATTATGAATCAATTTACTGGAGCGTATCCACTACTTCATCTAAATTAAACATTCCCCTCAAAGTGCAGGGAAAGTGGGGGGAAAGGTTTCAGACAATTGTCAACAAAGCAATTCATCTTGGTGTTGTCTCCATATCAGAGATATTTAAAGCCCATATTGAGTGATATCATTAGGCAAAGATAGAAAACACCCAAATACCCAATCTTGGAGGATATCTGCTATACCAGAGGAGGAGGACTTGAAGGAGAATTTCTTATAGTAAATGGCATTGTCACAGTTGGGAGAAAATATGATTTGAACCTATGCATTTCAAAGAGACCTACATCAGGGGCATTTGATCTTTGTCTGAAGGAGGGCTTTGTTTGCAGTTTGCTGGGAACCCAAGGGTCACACTGAGGACCTGACCTTGACAGGCGTTAGGTGTCTCCTGTAGGACCCTATAGGCTCTTAGATATAATAGTGAGGAGGCAAATATCAGAACTACGTTTCATTTCCTACAGTCATGGTTTGTGTTAATCAATAGTGCTGTATCTTGTGATAGTTTTAACCATGTGTCATTGGGTTCAAGGTGCCTTGTGCCAAACACAGAACAGGCTACTTAGTTATTCTCTAACTTGGATTGATACAGAAATTATTCTAACAAAGGCTAATGTTATCCCAAGTACACTTGTCTTGGTGGTGAAAGACCGGAGTCATGTCCGGTTATTCAAACACTCAGCAAGCGCACTTTAACTTCAATCGGCACCTCTCAGGATTCGATACCTGGTTTGCATCACATAGAGCAGACTACAGTCACTGTCTTTTGAATACGGAAGTTCAGTCATTGGGCCATGATTCCAGTGTGTTTAAATACTTTGCTGAACTTGGGCTTTGGAACATTGGATGCTAGGGCCTGTAGTTTCTATGTTAATCCCTTATGAAACCTGTGGGCTGCATCTCAGTTCTAAAAATTTGGCTCATCACAACCTGCATTGTAGAGCACAGATCTCTGTCAGTTCAAATGCAATGCCTCGGAGGCTACCTTGGTTTAAATAAAGACATGGACCTCTTGAATAATACTCATTCATCAGACACAACATTGGAAAGCCAAAGAAATATCTTGTACCTACTACAGAAAAGTGCATTTGTCAGAATAACTCAAAAATATTGTTCACAGTACAAGAGAACCAGACCATGGCCTTCTGAATCCAGACTGAGATGTCAAGAGACAAAAGTTCTGTCAATAGTAAACTATGGGAGAGAATGTAAGGGCCTAAGACTCCAGCAGGAAATTAAATATATGCAACAATCACCAAACTGGGAAAACTAAATGTAATTTTAAAAAGACTCATTATTAACAATCAGCTCAGATTCTGCCATATGGAATAGAATAATTAAACTGCACGTGATCAATTACCTTAATGCACTTTACCACTGGTATAATACTCTCTACTGGATCACTCTCTGATTAATGTTGCTGTAATTTTGGTCCCCAATTACTTTAGGCTACCTTCTAGAATAAGGGACTGATCCTGCTGCCCTTACTGAGGTGATCAGTCTCTAGAGGCAAAGATTTCAATGTGGCTGTTTAACTGGGGAGATCTAGGTGTGCATATGGGAGCCCCAAAGAGCCACAACTCAAACAAATGGCTAGTGTTCATCCAACCACTAACTTAATATGTAGGGCGAAAAAGGAGCACCCACTGTTGGACCAAGACACTTCCTACAAGAATACCTGGACTATTTAAAAAAATTAAAATAGCCAGATATTAAAAGCGGGGAAGTATTCTTCAAATACTTAAAAGCTCTCTTCAAATATCGGCAATTTTACAGGCCTATCGTGTGCAAAATCCCAAAGCAATTTAGGATCTAGCCTGAAATCCTTATCTCCCTTGGGAGCCATTGCAAAACATGCAAGACACAAAGCCTCAAGACAATGATAATTGATAAGGAAATAATAATTACTTATTATTATGAGATATGTGTATATGGAGCTGTGCAATAGCTCACTTGTGCCACATACCAGGATTCTGGCCTGAAAGAGCCTCCAATCTAAGGGCTCAATCCATGATGTGAAAAGCACCTCCCAGCTCCTATACACTTGAGTGAGATAGGCACAGAGTACCATGTGAGAGTGGATGCTATACAGACCAAACACAATGTGACAGATGGTCCTTATAGTGGGAATAATGAAGTCTGTAGCTAAGCTAAAGAGTTGGAGCTGAGTGAATAATGTGTTTTAATATAGTCAGGAGATTATCCACACTGAAAGACCATAAGAGCCCTTAAGAATGAATGGAAGGCGACTCCTCTCTAAACAAAGGCAGCACATTAACTAAATGCAGTTATAACAGGTTCCATTAAAAAAATCATTAGCTTATGTGGGATCTGGGGAAACATTGTAAACTTGCTTTTTAACATAAAGGCTTTGGGTGGGGACCTTTACAGTTCCACACTTAATTTTCTATTACACATTGCACAAAATGTATTAAATAATTAATGGGTATGTTCTGTGTTAAGGGGAACTGTCCTGCCAAATCCCAGTCACACTAAGTGGAAGAGAATAGATCTGCCTCTACCCTCTTTATGGTCTTTCAAGTTAAAGGACAGGTACAACGTTTTTCTGATAACACCAACTTTTGTTTCCCAGGGAAGTTTAAAAATCTGCTCAGTTTACCGTTGCTATATTTTGTTTTACTTGGAATTCCGATTCTTCTAGAACCCTCCCCTGGAGTAAGATCTGTGGCTTTGTATAATTGTTTGCATATAAGGATATTTCAGACGTATGTGTAGTTCCTTGCATTGGAGGATCTTAAAGTGCTTCCCAAACATTAGTTAACCTTTCGTTCTTGGCATGCATTTTCAGTAAACATCCACAAAGCTAATTCATTAGCCACCTTCGAATCCCTCCTCAAACCTCCTTTGCCACGATGCTCACTAAAAACTTGATAACAGCTAGGCTGCTTGGGAGCTGCCTCTCATGCTGACCAATATTCTCTCATTGTTGACTTATATTCCCCCATCTGTCTGTATCCATCTATTACCTCTTCTTTTTATACTAAGATTGTAAACTCCTTGGGACCGGGACCATCTTTTTGGTTCTGTGTTTGTGCAGCACCAAACACAATGGGGTCTTGGCCCATGACAAGGGCTCCTAGGTATACAGTAATACAAATAGTAAATAATAATGAAACTTAAATCATCCTTGTGTATTGTATCCATTTTATTGATGGGGAAACTGAGGTATAAAGCAGTGGATTGATTTGTCTAGGGCAGGGGTAGCTAATTATTTTTGTCAAGGTACAAATGTCTTGATCAATGTATAATCAAGGATAGACTCCAGAGAACATAATAATAACAAAACAACAACAACAATAATAATAAGTAAAAGGATTGTGGGGTCTGTTCAAAAGTGTCTGGCCTGCAGTCCACTTATTAACTACCCCTGGTCTAGGGCCTCACAGTGAGTGGCAGAGCTGGGAATAGAACCCAGGAGTCTTCCTTGCTCTAGTCATTAGACAACTAACACTATGTGTCCTATTAATTGAGCATTGTACTATAAATCTCAGGATTCATCACGTATAAGGCTGGCATCTTAAGAAACAAGGGTGTGTTGCTCTGAATTCTCTAGCAGAGTGGCTTTGGTAGAGATGGGCCTCAGGGTAGAGATGGGTGATTAACCACTAGAATAAACTACCAAGGGAAGTGGTGGATTCTCCATCTCTTGATATTTGCAAATCAAGTCTGGATGCCTTTTGGGGACATATGCTTTCGTCAAACAAAAGTTATTGGCTCAATACAGGGATAACTGGGCGACATTCTCTGGCCTGTGATATACAGGAGGTCAGACTAGATGACAGAATAATCCTTCTGGCCTTAAACTTTGAGAATATATCATATAAAATATTTGGCCATAGACCACTGAGCACACCTATGTCACTGTACAAATAACAGCAGTACTTTGTTTGCATACAAAACTTTTCATTTATTAAATAATAGTAGTAATAATAATGTGGAAAATTCCACAAGCTCAGTCTAAGGGGAATTATTTGAAGGGCTTCTGCCTCTGTGACAAGACCTAATCTTTTCTGTGGATCCCTTTAAATGGTAAACGAAACTTGTAAAGCTATAGGATTATATTACAGACCCACTGGCATGTACCGTACCAAACATTATGCTGCTTATCCCCAGGGATGCTGAAGGGGTCGTGCACAAGGAAAAGAAGGAACGAGATACAACTGTTTGCTTGGCAAATCATGGACAAAATGAATGAGCGGCTATTCAGAGGGGACCCACTAGACAGGCCTGCTTCTTTTTACAAGGATGCACAAAGCCACCAGTCTCTAGTGACAAAGTCCCTTAAAGCACTTTAATCTCAGCTGTCTAGCTGCCAGGCCAGCTCTGAACACAGAGGACAACATCTCAAAACACAGTAGCTTGAGGGACAGCAGCTAAGATGCTGAAGGAAAGAAAGAGCTTAAGAGGGCAATCAGTATGTGAAGGTTCCCAGCGTAATGCAGGATTAGTAGAAAGAAAATGGACTGCCCATTAAAATTCATGAAGACACACAATTTAAGCCTCATGAATAACAGGACTGCAATTATGTAGGGTCAGGGTTTTTTTCAGGGCCACAGAGAGAAATGAAGTCATTAACATGATGTGTGTGTGGCTGCCATGTGCTCCCCTTTTGTTGCTGGATGCTCAGACAGACCTATTAAGTGTTCTGGGTAACCCTGGGGAATTGGTCATAATGGCAGTAAAGCGGGAGGGGCTTTGTGACCTGACTACATAGTGTGTCTGATGGAAAGTTGAAAATTAAGAGCAAAAATGTTGCTGCGAGTGAGGATTTATTTTAAATGTATTTTATTGGGAGAAAAAGCCAAGTCCATAATATTATTGTCAGTCACTGACAATACTGGCTGTCCAGAGTACAGTGTACTACTGATACCTTCCTCTTAAGAGGCTGCAGGTATGACTTGTGATTAAGACCCTGGACTGGGACTCAGGAAATCTTGGTTCAGATCCCCACTCTGCCAAAATTTTTCTCTGTGACGTTGGGAAAGTCACTTAATTGCTCTGTGCCTCAGTTCCCCATCTGTAAAATGTAGGTAACAACTAAATATTTCACAAGGGTGATGAGGATGCAATAATTAATGGCCTTGAGGTGCTCACACATTATGGTGATAAGTGACATATGTATTCTTATATTAGATTAACAGATCCCATATTAGCTCTCTTCTTAATTAAGATACATCTAACAGTCCCTTCAAAACGAAGGCAAGGGAGGGAGGTAGTGGAAAAGAGGTAAGTGATCCTTTAATCACAATGTGCAACGAGGGCTGTGAGATCTGCAGAATTTTGAGCACCCATTCAGGTCTGTTGAAAAAAAGTTGCAATGTCTGTCATGCTGTCCTTTCCCAAAGGGATTCTGAATCTCCTCTTGCATCTGTTGAATGAAAGGATGCCAGGGTTCTGACTTGTACTTTTTGCTGCCAAAAAGGTTACTGTGTGAAGTGGATATCCCTACTTTATATGCTGCAGAGATGCTCACATCAAAATGTCCAGCGCAGGGAATTGGACAGTCCATTTCTAGTTTGGCTGTCACGGGGGTATATCTCAGGGAGAATCACTGATTTTTTTCATCTCAGACTGACTGTCATTTAGAAGGGATCATGTACTAAAGGCAGACTATCAACCTTATTATAAAATATGAATGGGTCAGTACAGATTTTTGTCAAAAACTTGGCAACATCTAGACTGTTCTAAACACAATAATAGAGTACGTGTCAGGCAGTTTTGAAGCATTTGCGGGGAGTTCTATTTAGCAATATGTAGTGGGTCTGATAAGATGGGAAGACAGGGACCAAGGAACTCAGATATCATAGTGACAAGGGAGGTATAAATGTCTAATGAGAAATGTTGCTGTCATTTACACTGGTGTGAATCTACAATGATTCCACAGACTTCAATGGACTTTCATCAGATTTACATCAATGTAACTGAAAGTGGAATGTATCCCACTTTTCATGAGGCAAGTGTGTCCTGCTGGTTTTCTACAGAGATTTCTTTACCAGTGTCTTGCTGCCAGATACTCTTAAGTTCTTCCCACTGTGGGGTGGTAGGTGTAGCAGAAAGGGGCCCAATTTATGCCACTCAGGCAAACTAAATGAGCCTAAAAGGGGCATAAGTAGCCTCTTGAATAAATCCATGCTCAGGCAGTCTCCCTGGCTCATGTGTAGCCAACATAAAGGCTCATGCCACCCCTGCTCCATGTGCCCAGCTAATTGTGTGTGGCCAGACCACTCTGCTCTACAAGTGTTTATTGCTTTTCAGAGTCCACAGGGGGCAGTGGGAAATACCATGTAAGTTTTATAAGAGACCTGAGCGTCCTCTGATTTGCACCAGTGACCAAGCAGGCCTCTGGCTCCCCAGAATATTGGCATCACAAAGATTGATTAGGGCCACTTTTTTGCCTCCCCTTGTCCCTGTAGCAACTGCAGGACTGGAGTAACTGAGACTTGGGCCCAAGGATTTTGTATAGGCCAAAAATAAGAGCTCTTTTGTGAGGAGCGTTTCTTATCTAGTTATTTTCCTGTTAGTGGGTATATGGTTAAGTCACAGCTCTGGTGCAGTCTATTGGGAATTGGAAGCCTAGGTAAATTATTGATTCTTTTGCTCATTTGATAAGGAAATCAGAAAAGGGATAAGATCTAATATGCAAGGATATCTTCAAAACTTATGACTAGTTGAGGTGCAGGCCTGAAAAGTACCTAATACCTTTCATTACTGCAGGTATAGAAAAACTAGGATTTGAAGAGAACATAACATGCAGGATTGGGACAGGAGGGCCTGGTTCTATAACCATTACTCATTCTGAGAAGCACTCATAGATTCTAAGGCCAGAAGGAACCATTGTGATCATCTTGTCTGACCTACTGATTCAGTCTCTGCCTTCAATGGGTCTCAACATATGAACACAGTCTACTCAGTGCAAAGACTGAAGAAAAAGCCCCATGTCCCCATCTGTAAAAGGAGACAATATTTAGTAACTTCATAATGGGGTTTGGAGGCAAAAATTGTCTGTTTGTAAAGCACTTTGAGTTCCTCGTTTGAAAGTGCTATAGAACTGCAAAGTATTATAAGATAGGTTTCAGAGTAACAGCCGTGTTAGTCTGTATTCGCAAAAAGAAAAGGAGTACTTGTGGCACCTTAGAGACTAACCAATTTATCTGAGCAAAAGCTCATGCTCAAATAAATTGGTTAGTCTCTAAGGTGCCACAAGTACTCCTTTTCTTTTTATTATAAGATAAACTCAGTGAAAAATAGTGTGATGCTCTTGGAAAAATTCTACAAATAATACTGTGTCTGGAGCAACCATCCTCCATTAGGGATACAGATCTTTTTGAGTAATGTTGCTGACTCATAGCTAGTGACACAAAGGATGGGTATTAACATAATAGACTTGAAATTAGACGAAGGTTTCTAACCATCAGAGGAGTGAAGTTTTGGAATAGCCTTCCAAGGGAAGCAGTGGGGGCAAAAGATCTATCTGGCTTTAAGATTAAACTCGATAAGTTTATGGAGGAGATAGTATGATGGGATACCATGGTTTTGGTAATTAAATATTCATGGTAAATAGGCCTAATGGCCTGTGATGGGATGTTAGATGGGGTGCGATCTGAGTTACCCAGGAAAGAATTTTCTGTAGTACCTGGCTGGTGAATCTTGCCCATATGCTCAGGGTTTAGCTGATCGCCATATTTGGGGTCGGGAAGGAATTTTCCTCCAGGGCAGATTGGAAGAGGCCCTGGAGGTTTTTCGCCTTCCTCTGTAGCATGGGGCACGGGTCACTTGCTGGAGGATTCTCGGCTACTTTAAGTCTTTAAACCACGATTTGAGGACTTCAGTAGCTCAGACATAGGTGAGAGGTTTTTCGCAGGAGTGGGTGGGTGAAATTCTGTGGCCTGCGTTGTGCAGGAGGTCAGACTAGATGATCATAATGGTCCCTTCTGACCTTAGTAGCTATGAATCAGAAAAAGGAAAACTATTGACTATCTGAAATGAGGCTGGGTTATGTAAAACACCGGCTTATGTTAGGTTTGTCTGCAACCAAATTAAAGCTCAGGGATCTCTCTTCTTGTCAGCTCCCATATATGGAGATTCCGGGCTCATGATTATCCGTCTCTACTTGTTCAGTGTAATTAATAGATGTGGTTTTCTCTCCAGCCATTAGGGGATGCTATGTTCATCATGGAACAGACCATCTCTTCCAGAACAGGGACAGAGAAATTCCCCAGAAATTCCCCAGAGAGTTCACCTCTTGGAAGGTTGGTGATAAAACAGGTTTGTCCAGCTAAGGACTGAAATGTTTCCTGTATTCAACTATTTCTCTACTCAGCAGAAAGCAAAACACATTCATTGCTGTGTGTCCAGCACAATTCAGCTAGGGTAGGTGGCAGAGTAGCATTGTCCTCTTTCAGTGAGCAAATGTGCAGTGGTGTCTAAACCTAATCCCTAGGCCAAGAGCATTTTTTTCTAGCAAACCTGAAAACAAAAGTGCAACCCCACATAGCACATTTATTAGCATAGCAGCTATAAGGATGCGGATGCCATGTTATTAGTGGTTGGGGCAGGGAATTGTAGCTAGGATTCCTGGATTTTTTTCCCCAGCTCTGCCAAATTGCTGTTAGTACAGACCTCTTAATCTGTGTCTGTTTTCCCCATCTGCAAAACTGAAATAATATCTCAAGGCGTGTAATTCATTAATGTTTAAGCAGCATGAGATTCTCGGTTGAAAGGCACGATATACTGCAAGGACATAGTTCAAGACTGCCAAAGAGCTTGATTAAAACTAAACATGCCATCCCTAAGAGGGGGGAAAAAATCACCTCACCTGGTTCCATAAACTGTTACAGTGTAAAACTGCCTACACACAAAGTGCATGTAATGTGTGATTAAAATAAAACCTGTTAGGAAGAAAAAACATGTACAGATGAATATCACTTAATAAATTACCATCTTTAAAAATGTGCCAAGAAAATGCAATGATGGGATATTTGCAGACCTCACTGGGGAATAGTAAAACAGTTAATTTGAATGCTATTAGCAGAGTGAGTTACTAGTAGCAACATAACACTATCACATTAAGGTAATAAATTAGGTACATATGCATAAAATGAAGTCATAGCATATTGTGTATTGTCACATCCCATACTGTATCCTGAGTGAAGAGAACTATATATTGATTATACTAATTTAGATGTAAAACTGAATGTTTTTCATGCTCCCAGATGAACATTAAAATAATTTTGGGTAATTTCTGTAGAAGTTTTCAGGTAGATATGGAAGATTTATGGCTACTGAGTGTCTGAATATCTTGTAATCAAACATGGGAATATGAAAGCTGCAAGACAGAATGTTATGTGAACAATTTGTCCAAAGGTGACGAGCAATTTCTGTGCTACTGGCTAATAGATGAGTTTTTGTCATTGGATACAAATGGTTCACTGCACTGACGAACTGATCATAACAAGTGTGTATATGTTTGGAGGTGTCTAATGATGATGATATTTGGCAGCGATATAGCTTCAAAGTGCTTTGCAAACATTAACTAATCAGTCTTTGAAACTTTCTGTGAGCTACGTAGGTAATCTATGTAAATATTATCCCGATTTTTTCAGTTGGAGATACTGAAGTATTGAGGTTAAATGCCTTGCCCATAATGGCAAGGGGAGTCATTGGTGAGTGTAGGATTAGAACCTAGGAGTTTCTTGCTCCTAGTTCTGTGCTTATGCAATAAGAGACATTTACAATGTGGTACTCATCACTTATTTATCCCAGTGAGAGGTGAAACATTCTTAATGCACATAAACAGGGTTCTTAAAGACAGACTAAATCTTAGGATGTACATATAATTTCTGCATATCCTTTCTAACAATAGTGGATATATTGATGACTACCTTGATGAACGGAAGTGCCATCCAAACCCTTCTCTTCACCATGTTCAATCTTTTGATTACTGATTTTACTGTTTAAATAACATAGAAATCTTACTTTCAGTGGAAGCAATAATACTGCATTTACCTTTTACTTGGGGATTTGTGTTTTTTCCCTATAATCTTTAAATATAACTAGCTTGCCACCTTCTGGGCATATTGGGATTTACACACCAGAGTATCAAAACCAGAAAACATTCAGCAGAGGTTCTTGAATCAAAATAAAAACATCACAGGTGTGTGTTAAATTGTATTAAGCTGAAGGAGGCTTTTGATTTTGTTCAAATGGTCTTTGTTTCATCATATATTTAATGACAGGTTTCAGAGTAGCAGCCGTGTTAGTCTGTATTCGCAAAAAGAAAAGGAGTACTTGTGGCACCTTAGAGACTAAACAATTTATTTGAGCATAAGCTTTCGTGAGCTACAGCTTATGCTCAAATAAATTGGTTAGTCTCTAAGGTTCCACCAGTACTCCTTTTCTTTTTGCATATATTTAATATATTTAGAATATAGTTTTATTTACAACATAGTTAAGTTTGGAACTGTATTGTAATATTTCCAATTATGTTGTGACAATTTATTGTTTTTAGGGAAAGATTTTCCTATTAATGGGTCACTTGCAGGTAGTTTAAACACTCCCTGAACCTTTTTTATTTAATCAACAAGTGTTTCTTGTTATGATTTCAATTGTTCCCTATTGGATTTACAGCAAACATTGCAGCCTTTGGGCTAGTGGATGAGAACCAGAAAATGAAACCAGTTTGGAAGTGTGTATAAACAAACTAAAACAGGTTGCTGTATTCACATTCTCCAAGCTAAGTGAAATGCAAAAACCAGCGTCAACAGTGACCATGACAGTCTTTTGGTTTGAATAACCAGCTCTGTTGTTATTTAGGGACAAAGGTAACGGTTTAAGCAAAAGGGGGGACCTTATTCTCCCCAACCTTGCACCCTCCTTTTCACCTGTAACAAGTAGGGGTAAAGTGTTACTCTCTCAGCCCTGTGGGGTCTCATATTCACTTGGCATTGGGGTGGACGACTGGTGCAGGGCCCGGGGGGGGTCAGGGCCCTACTACATTTAATAGGGCAGCCTCCTGGCCTGTGCCCCTCTCCATGCTTTATGGCACCTATTCCTATACTGCCAGGGTGAGCTGTGGGGAGTCCTGAGCCGAAGCCGCCCCACTAGGCTGCGAGAGAGCAGAGCCCTGGGGCGGCGGAGCCCCCCGGGGCAGGGACCGTGTCCCGCAGCTCGTAGGGAGTGGAGACACTGGTGGGGGAAGAACGGGGCTCGGGGCAGGCCTGGGGCACCGAGTTGACCCTCAGCAGGGCGCAGGGGGTGTGTGGAGACCAGTGCAGGGGGGAGGGGCGGGGCTAGGAGATGAGGATGGGCACGGCCTGGGTAGGAGGGGGCGGGGTCACAACTTCCCCGGGCCTGCCCCATCTCCCCGGCGGCTGCAGCGCCCCCAAGTACCCACGGAACGTCATCAGCGCGCGCCGGGTTCCTACCCCGGAGGCGGGAGCGGCTGGAGTCAGGTGGTAGGTACCTGTGGCCAGGGTAGAGGGAGCCTCGCCCACTGCGGGCGGGGGGACCCACTCCTCATGGATACGGCGGCGTCGGGTGGCCCCTCCTAGCTCTGCTGTGGGCCTTGTGGGGAGTAATGGGGCCCCGCCCCGCCCCGCGTTACTGGGGCTTGGGGGAGGGGTGTCATGGTTTCTGTCCGCCCCCCTTCTCTCCCCTGGGGGTGGGGGGTTGGTGTTGTGTGTGTCATGGCTGCTGCCCGGCCCCCTCCCTCCCTCCCTCCCTCTACTGAGTGGTTGGGGGGGGGGTTAATGGTTCCTGCCCGGTCCCCTCCCTCCCTTCCCTGGTTACTGGGGGTGTCATGGCTCCTGCCCCGACCCTTCCCCTCCCTAGTTACTGGGGCTGGAGGGGGTGTCATGGATCCTGCCCAGCTCGCTCCTTTCCCAGGTTACTGTCTGTGTTTTGGGGATGAGTGAAATGGCACCTGCCCGCCCCCACCCCTCCCCTGGTTAATGGGTAATGTGGGATGGTGGGTTACATGTGGGCAGTGTACAAGCGTAGCTGTGTTCTCCAGTACACCGCTAGGTTTGAGCAGGGGCCATTTCATCCCCACAAACCCAGTGTTGTGGAGTTCAGTATTTGCACTAGTCATCCTAACTGAAGAGTTGTGTTGCCTCTCGTGTGAGACTCCAAGGTTGTGCTTTAGTGGGGTTGAATTCTGCTGTTGGGAAGCTGTCTGAAAAATGTCTTGAGCTGACTCCACCTTCTGCTAGCTCCTGAATTTCATCTCATTAGGATTAGTCTGAAAGAGGGCCTGTTTTTCTCTGTTTAATGTAATTGAAATAAAGAACACTTACTGTGTACTGTGATACAAATATCAAACATGCATGTAATTATAACATTGGGAGGTGTATTTATCTATCTGCACCACAGGAGAGCTCTCAAATTGTCGCCCCAATGGAGAGAAAATGCAGTTGCCGGAAGGAAAAAGACAAAGGAAACTCAGACTTCAGAGCCCTCCCTATTCACAGATACAGGCAGAAACTAGTTGACGCTGTCAGAGACAATTCATTTCTTATCGTGACTGGGGAGACGGGGAGTGGCAAAACTACCCAGCTCCCTAAGTATCTATTTGAAGAAGGTAACTATTTATTTTCTCCTTAATATGCTGTTGGTGAAGTCTAAAACCCTTCAGTTAGATGATACTCTTAATATACTCTTTAAAATTTAAGTAATTTTCTTGTTTCTTGCTCTCCTTTTTCCAGGAGGTCCACAAATGCTAGTCACTCTCCTCTCCAAAAATTGTTAGCAAAATAGATCAGGGAAAATATTTTAAAAATCTTTGACCAAAGATGATGTGTGTTGAACTTCACTGGTGAGTGAGAGGAGAGGGAGATACTAATCAGTGAAATCAGTCAGTGAAGACTTTAAAAATATATTAGCAACATTTAACCTACCACGAAGGTAATTCTTTGATGAAGCAATTTCTTTGCCTTTTGTAGGCTTTCTAAAGCATGGAGTGATTGGTGTGACTCAGCCACGCCGAGTAGCTACCATGTCTGTGGCTCAGAGAGTGGCTGAGGAGATGAACTCTTCACTGGGAAGCATAGTGGGATATCAGGTTCGCTTTGATGACTGCACCTCTGAGGTACGAGTTGAAGATTATTTTTTTAAAATAACATTAATAAATAATCTCTCTTAATGGAGCAAGATAAATCATTGCATTCTGGGCCCTATATAGTCTCTGTGAGGCACATCTCCATTTTAAAAGAGGTGACTGCAAGTGGTTCCATTTAATACAAATCAGGTGCAGCCCTTGAGTTCATGGCAAGTTGTCAATATGTAAAATAGAGCTATGTGTCAATACCTTTCAGTTAGGTTGTCCTTGAGCTACGTGCACATTTACATAAAGGTGCTTGTACAAAGTTTGGACGCTCATCATGATCTGTTTTGTGGGTTAGTTTAAATCTAAAATTGCTTTCTGCCATCCAGGATGTCTGTTTTAATTGCATTCTGTATGTGCATCTGTATCTGTGGTGGAGATGCAATCTTAGCAGTCTGAAATATGGCTCAAATCGATTTTAGATGCTGTTCATGATTTCATAGCATATTACAACTGAAGGATAGCCACAGAACCCACAAATTCTCATCGAGAAGGTTGTTTTTTAAACAGTCTGAATGTGCGTGGGGTAGGTGAATACTTAATTCTAATTACAAAATCACAGTTATTGGATTGTCATTAGGAGGTGATGATGAGATCACTCAATTTAGAAAAGAAGAAAAGGACAGCACAGATTAGAAATGTAGCACATTACAAATACAGTCCAGTATTTAAAACATTTCTTAAGTATTTCAGAAAACATAGCAAGTGTCTTTTGTGGCTATGGCTTAGTACGTTAATTATAGCATGTAAAGTCTCTCACTAACCTTGAAAAGTCTAAATCATCAACTTCAGTCTGTAGTCGCTTCTGATATGTGACTGTATGTAATGAAATCCATATCCAGGGCAATAACTGAATGGATGGTTAAACTATTCAGGGTACTGCAATCAAGTATATGACTGATGGCTGCTTACTGAGACAGATACTGGCAGACCTCCATCTTACCAAATACAGCGTCATTATACTGGATGAAGCCCATGAGCGGAGCTTAAGCACAGTGAGTTTTTCTTTATTTGACACACGTCATTCAGTATAACTAAAAAGAAACTTGCAGATCTGTTCTCTATAGGTTCTTATGCTGTACTCATCCCCTTAGTGTGTGAAGTGATGTGACTAACATCTGTCATTAATTTGTTCTCCCATTCCTTCTCCAAGGGGAGAAGTGTTTGCAGTGGAGTGTCTTGTTTTGGTCGGCTGGCTTTTTTTTATGAAAGTACATGTTGCTATGTATTTGTGAGAGAAGGCCAGGTCAAAGAAACACACCTCAGAATGGAAAGTGGTGAGAGTTGTGATGGTCCTTAGTTCCTGGAGGAGTTAATTCTGTTTAGTTCAGTTATAAGAGACTAAAAAGCTGGTCCTCTGCCCCTTGATAGCATCTTTCATTTTAAGGATCTCAAAGTGCTTTACGTGCTAACTAAACCTCCTGACCTTCCTGTGTGACTTACCATCATTTTACAGAAGTAATTGAAAGCTTTTAACTGAGTCATAGAATAGTTAAGTGATTTATCTAGAATCTCGTACAGTGAATTGTTGTCAGAAGTTAGACTAGAACCCAGGGGTCCTGACTCCTTTGCCCACTCTTCTAATAATTAAACGTGTTGTCCCCCTTATCTGCACCATCCAGATAGAGAAGGTCCATGTAGCATAGGCTGTTTTTTTTCTTCTTTGAATGCATTGAGGTTTACAGTTCGTATATGGGAGGTTGTAGGGCTTCTGTGTTTGCCTATTCAGTTTGGGTGACTGTCTCCACTGTTGTAATCTACTTATTCCTTCCTTTGGCTGTTGGACAATCCCCAAGGCCTTCTGGCTGGGAGTGAGGCTCTTCTCTGAAACCAATGGTCTTCTCTACTTCTGGTGTATTCTTATGACTTCACTACAGCATGAACTGGCTTCTTATTTACTGAATTTGCAACATCTGACAGTTTAAAGTCCCGTCAACACTCTTCCTGGCACTGTTAGCTGTTCTGTTCAAAAACAGCAGTCAAGCTGTCAGTTTTTCCAGCATGAAAGTTACTAGCAAGGTTCCACTGCACAAAGTGGATGGGAATTTTTTTTTAAACAAACATGCTAGGTGAAACCATGAGATTGGCTACTACCCAGCGTAGTTTGTAGCACACACGGTTTTGACATTTTTCTTTAATCCTGTTACAAGCATATTTTCATTGATACAGCTGCGGTTATCAATGTTGCAAAAAATATAACTATGTTCTGTCACTGTAAGTCCCAGTATTCTATTAAACTTTGGCATTAAATCAAAGGGATTAAACCAAAGCACATTTACACTTTACAAGTCTCTCCTGAGATGGGAGTGTGAGGGGGAAAGGGTTGCACTCTTCTGACAGTTAGCCTGTGGATCTGATTTTTTCCCACACCTCTCCCTACTTCAGTTTTTGGCATTTTTTTATTTAATGCATAATAACTGAGGAAAGAGACCACCTCTGAGTGCAGCACAAACACAAGGAAGTGCCATTTTCCTGTGGGGGAACTACTAACAAAAAGTGTTGGCACTGCTTTAAAAACAGTTGTCTTTTTGCAACTGAGGGGAGAATTAGGAATGAGAAGCAAGGTATTTTAGCTGTGTTGATTCAGCTTGCTGTTACAGAGCTGTGGAAAAAAACTTGGGTTTCTTTAAGCCTACTAAGCATTTTGTTGCTAAGCTTTAGAGAGCAACCAGAATATTTACAAGAAGGAAAAAACCTTTTAAAGCACTTGTGCCCCCAAAGCACATTGCTTAATTTTGTCCCATTTACCAGTAGCTCTGGGATAAAATCAACCCCTCCCCATGTATTTCAGTGGGCATTTGTATTCCAAAGAGTTGACTTGTGAAGGTAAGGTGACTCTTTCTTTCAGGACATTTTATTTGGCTTGCTGAAGAAACTATTCCAACAAAAGAAGCCTCCCAAGAGAAGGAAAGCCTTGAAGGTGGTGGTGATGTCAGCCACCCTGGAGGTAGACAAGCTCTCAGAGTTCTTTGGAGGCTGCACAGTGGTGGACATTCCAGGAAGGAATTATCCCATCAAGGAGATATTCTGCAGCCTGCTTGGCCCAAAGGATGCAGAAAGCTCTGCTTATGTTACAGAGGTATTGCTTATTTTCCTTTGCCTGTTTGCCATGTTCTCTCTGTTAGCTGTATGATGATGAGCTCTTAAAGAGCATTGGAGCTCATCTCTGCATGAAGAATTAAACACTTCATGCAAGACTGGTTTCTCAAGCTTCCTAGTTTTTGTGGTGGAAAGTGGGAGGAGGGAATTGATTTACACTGTCAGTTACAACCAGTGATGAGAAAAGCTCTAATTCCAGCAGATAATTCTGTCAGTGGTGCTTGTTTCAGGCTGTAAAAGTGACCCTGGATATCCACTTGAATGAGTCAGCGGGAGACATCTTGGTTTTTCTGACTGGTGAGAATTCCTTTTTACTGGAAAAACTCTATCCTGTGCCAAATAGTGGCCTTGCCAACAGAAAGAATTGTTTTACTGCTGAATGCCCAGATCATTCTAGAACAGTGGGCACTGGGGGCATTAGAGCTGTGTCTAGATGCATCACTGCAGCAATACACAACTGAGCTAGGGCACGGAAGGCAAATATAGAGAAAGTGGCTGTGGCAAACATGTAATGATTTTAAAGATTGTGAGTGGGATTTTCGAAAGGCTTAGGACCACAAGTCCCATTGAAAGATAAAAGAACTTTGTTTCTAAGTCACTTAGGCACTTCCAAAAATCCTATCCTAAAGCTGTTTGGATAGCTTTTCCAACTGTGGTTATTATATACCTCTAACATTGCCTCTAGTCCTGATGTTTCTGTCCTATCCTAATGGTCAGAAGAAAGATGCCCTAACTACCTCCCTATTCCTTTATAAATCCAGTCTTTCAGGATTTGGATTGTGTGATGGCAGTAGTCACTAGTGGTTACAGAAGTACAGAACAACAAGATCAGAGTCCAGCCCCCTACCAGGGCAGGATATAGTCCCTTGAGAGAGGTGTTATTAGATAATAAAGACTAAGCCAAAAAGTTGAAAATAAACCACATCTAGTTATATATCCACTCTTCTGCCCTTTGGAAAAGAGAGATTCTATACAGAAAGTTACACAGCTTGCCTCACTGGGAAGCAGGAGTATGAAATCTTGTTTTATGGGATTTGAAAAGAGGAAAGAAAATGACTGGTGTGTCACTTTTCTTCTGTGGACCTGTTCTTACATTCCTTGCACACCAGAACCTCGCCCTGATTTCATAGGGGGCTTTAAACAAACAAAATAATCAAGTTGATCAACTCTTTCGAATATGGGAGAGAAGATAAACTCCAGATTGGTTTTTCTATGTTCATGTAGAAGAATGAAGCAATGCATTGTATATTTGTACAGTATAAGTTTTCCCTGCTGTCTTCTGGAAGAGAGAAGCTCCTTAAATAATCCTCCTGGCAAAAACTCAGTTAATTTATAATTCAGGTTGCTGAAATAGTTAATAAAACCTGATACAAAATACATGTCAAAACCATCACTGTTGCACAGAAACCCTAAGCATAAATCCCAGTTTGAAAAGACTGCAAGTGACCAGTTAATTTTCCTTTACCCTCGCAGTTGTACTGACATCTCCATAGTATGTATAAAAGACTAGATTGTGTAGAGTTGTTGCAAACTAACAAGGTAAAGTCCTCACTAAATAGTTTATATTTTAAGTGCTTCTGTATTTTGCTTTAGGACAATCTGAGATAGAAAGAACATGCAACTTACTTTTCCAAAAAGCGGAATCTATTGATTACCGCTATGATGTGCAAGATGGTTCTGTTGAAGGTTTGCTTATCTTACCATTGTATGGGTCAATGCCAACAGGTAAGGCTTACTGAATTAAACATAATGTTATGTTTAGTTCATGCAGATTTTAGCTGCAGTTAATGGTTATATGGGACATCGTGGACAAATACTTTTATTTTGAATGGAAACAACCCAGATATTTGCTTACCTGTTTGAGAGATTAATAAAGCAGTATTGTCACAAGCTAATCATAATCTGGCCAAGTCAATTCTTGCTCGGGAACCATGAATTAAAATCCATATGCTGCTGGAAGTGGCAGTGTTGGCTTAGAAGGCAGTGCCCTTCTCTCCAGATCAGTCCTGAGTGACCGTCCTAGCATGGAAAAAGTGAATGCCGTGTTGCTGGAAGTTCAGTCTTTCAGTTTGTACCAGACCCCAAAGTTCTGACTACTTGTGGTTATTAAAAATGTCATAGTGGTGTTCACAAGAATTTGCTGGCTTTGATGTCCTGGCCAAACTTCAGCACTGATGATGACATTCTGCCTCTCTGAAATTCCCATTGCAGCCTCAATAGGAAAAGGTATTATTTTCTGTAACAAAAAAGAATTGTATTGTGTGCTGGTTCATAAAGGCAGTTGGCAAAAATCCATTAAATAGTCAGATCCTGTCAATACCTTTTCATAATGACATGTTGTCTTTCCTGTACTGAAAACGCACATAACTTTTCTTGTAAAGCTGTTGCATTCTTCTGCTTCTATCAAGGAAAATTCTTGTGTCGTAACGAGAAGCCTGAGGATTCCCTAGCTATGAGTGGATCGTCATACTTGCCGTCATACTTGTTGTAGCTACTGTCCTTCCACCTAAGGAATGGATGGAATTATTATTGTTAAAGCTCATTAACTCTGCTCTTTAACTGGCTAATGGGGGTGTTGAGTGCCAGGAAGTCTTTCTCCTTTTCAGTCCAGGGTTTGCTTTTAAAATAAAGTATAGTTTCAAAAGCTTCACATTCAATTTGTGGATAATGTCTGTTATGGGGAGATATGATACCCATTTTCAATTAAAATATGTTTGGTAGCTGTTACAAAAGGGATTTGACATAATTGCTCCGTTGTGTTGCTCCAATTAATCTTAATCAACAGTTACCTTTTTTAAAAAAAAAAAAAAAAAGATAAAAGTATTGCCAATAAGATACGTGGCAATAGGATTATACATACAAGAGAAGATACAAAGAATGTGGTGTTACACCTATATAGAAGGTGTAAATTACTGAACGAAGTCAGTCTGCGGTGTCACTGCCTAATTTTGAAGGGTTTAGAAACGCAGGCTTCATGACCCTTATAAAAACAGGTGTGTTTTCACTTCAGATGATCTTGAATGTGGTATTTAATTGTGTGGGTGCAATGTGTAGAATGCTGAAAGGCAGAATAAATATACATGAGAAGAATAGGTCAGCAATTTTAGAGCCTGGAAACCTTTGTAGGGAGTATATTGGTTGAAGACATGTGGGGAGGGTGCAGACCTTGTTCCCTCCCAAAAAGATTTGCTGAGGGTTGAATGAGAGAGGAGTTATTTATTTTTACAACACCAAAGGTACCAGGATAGTGCTTGAAAGCCATCATTATTTTATTATTGTGCTAGTGCCTAGGACCCCCCCTCCCCCCGAACGTGGCAATATATAAACACACAACAAAAAGATGGGCCATGCCCCAAAGAGCTTGCAATCTAAGTATAAACATATGACTTTAGGGGGGGATTTTGAAAGGCACAGAGGAAAGTTAGATGCCCAATTCTCATCTGTGCCTTAGGAGACTTTCAAAATAAGACCGAGGGAAATGTGGTGTTACCCAAAAAATCCATCTTATCTTAACCTACAGTAAGTATGTTAAGGTTTTAACTAATTTTGATGGGAAACTTATTCTATTGATCTCCAGTTGCTTTGGTTTCTTAGACCTCAGGTTGTTTCTTAACATGCTTTAAATCCTTCTTAAACATTCCATTTTTTGAGCTGGCATTTTGCTTGGTTCCCTACGTCTGTATTTCTCTTGCACAAGAGCTATTCAAAAGGGCTGCACTTAAAAGCACTTAAGCTAGAGACTTTCTTAAGGAACAACAGGGAAGAGGTGATGTTGTTCCCGACAAGTATATTAAAGACTATTGTAAAGCAGTTCTTGTTTTGAAATTCATCTCCTGGCTCACTTTTAGTTTTAACCCAAGGACCTCCATTAATTTTCTGTCTTTAGTGGGTAATCTTGTCCTTTTCTAGAGTAGGAATTTGACTTTTGTGCATCCTGACGTAAAGGATTAATTGATGGACTCTTTCTCTTTAGATCAGCAGAGAAGAATATTTTTGCCACCTCCTCCAGGCATTAGAAAATGTGTTGTATCCACAAACGTTGCTGCAACTTCTCTGACAGTTGGTGGAATCAGGTATCTATTTCCTGTCCTTGGTAAAAGCTGTAACCAAGGGTCTGACTCAAAGTTGCATTAGAATTGGAAAAACCTCATCCAGTTCTCCCCTTCCTGTTTCTGTTGTTCTGATCCTGCTGAGTAATTACATGCCCTTTTGCAGTAAGGTGACTCTTCTCTTTATGTAGACCAGAAATGTTTCTTAATCAGTTTAATAAATTAATGCATCGCTTTTGCTCTGGCACTCTTAAATAGGCTTAAAGAGTTCTTAATATCGGTTTATCTTATTTTGAAACCAAACCCAGTACTTTGATTCCACTAAATCACGAAAACTTATGTTCTAATAAATTTGTTAGTCTCTAAGGTGCCACGAATACTCCTGTTCTTTTTGCGGATACAGACTAACACGGCTGCTACTCTGAAACTAAATCAGTGTAATTTCTGTGTAGACAAGCCCTATATGAAGAATTTCCTCAAGGTTCATCCCATTGTAGTTCAGTAATTGGCCAGCAGAGTGAAACTATCTGCTTCCACATTTACAGACCAACTGTGTTCCATCTGACATGTTACTAATTGACTAAGGATAAGGAACCTAAGCCACTACCTGATCTAGGTCCTTTTTCCTGTATCTTAAGATATTTTTAATTTTTTTTAGGTATGTAGTTGATAGTGGATTTGTGAAGCAGTTAAATCATAACCCCAGGGTTGGCTTGGACATACTGGAGGTGGTTCCCATTTCAAAGTAAGTTAGAAGAAAGGTAGTTTACTTTCTGGTTTGAGAAAATTCCTCAGATTGCCTTTGAAAGTTGCTCTGAATGTACTGTGTGACTGCCAATTTTCCCAATATAAAGAAGAGCAGAGAGATCTTGGAGACACTGCAGCACATTTAGTTTTAATTTGCAGCTCTGTCAGGTCAATATTTAGAAAACATCAGGGATAGTAAATAAAACATTTTAGTAGAGCATGGTACATTAATTTTAATCATGAACAGTGAGGAAGAACTCACCATGTATTATCTGTAATCTGAAAATGATTTACACATCATCTTTTCGGTACTGAGCACAACTAATTGAAAGAAGTTCAGGAAGTTTTGCCCAATATCACTTCTTCATGCTGTTACATTTTGTATAGCAGGGTTCCTGTACAATATATTAAATCCTTCATCCAGAGACACACAAATTGCTATCGTTGATCATAATTATAGGGTGCTTGGCTACTTTGACATGCACAGCATTATTTTTCTTTGCTTATTTTTGGAGGAGTGAAGCAATGCAACGAGCTGGCAGAGCTGGCAGGACATCACCTGGAAAATGCTACAGGGTGTACAGCAAGGAATTCTGGGATCAGTGTATGCCTAATCACATGATCCCAGAGATAAAGAGAACTAGTCTTACATCTGTGATCTTGACCTTGAAGTGCCTTGCTGTACATGATGTCATAAGGTAACCCATGGTGGAGGCAATTGTAATCTCCCTCCTGAGTCTTGGCAATGCGTATTAGAGGGGGTTGGCACGCTATGTCATGTTGGTACCAAGAACACAGTTAGGTATCAGGGCAAATGGGACAATTCCACAACATCAACTCTTCTGTCGTTCTCCTAAAAATCTCCAGTGTTAGGCTGTGTCTTAGGCTTTAGATCTCTTTGGGGATCTGTCAAAACTAGCTCCTGAAATAGCAGTAATCTTTGTTAGTGTTTTAAAGGAGCGTTGTTGAGGTTTGTATGCCTAAAACTTGACCCTGGTGGAATAATTAACGTGAAGGTCCCATGTGCAGGGTGTGTGTGTAAATATAGATATATTTGTGTGTGCAGACAGAGCTCTTTTGGGATATGGAAGCTATTTCCTTCATTAAAGAGAAATGTGTAACTATTATATATACACGTGCACATACAGTTTCCCCTTGGTTGTTGACCTGTATTGAAGGATTCCAGGAGTATTGTAATATATAAAACACTTATAGCTTTAACCAACTACCTTGAGCCCAAGCTGTGGAATTTATCCAGCCTTTCTGTTTGTAGGTTCCCCTATTTGGACTGCCCTGAAGAGAGGCATATTTTAGAGGCTCTTAAGCAACTTTACCAGTGTGATGCTATTGACAGGTAAAAAGGGCAAAAACAAACTTTTTACCTTTTCAACCTTAGTACTTACAAAAAGTTTTTGTGATTTAATTTTGTACTGTTAACGAGTTGCAACATAAAGTAGATTATTTTCCTCAGCAGTAGAGCACATATATTAGTTTGCGCATGAACTTAAATATTTTTCAGTCTGAAAAGAATGTTCTGATCCAAGAGGAAGGATGGGCCACTGGTTGGGGCACTAACCTGGGACTCAGGAGACCTGGATTCAGTTCCTTGCTCTGTTCCAGATTTTCCTGTGTGACGTTGGGCAAGTCACTTAGTCTTTCTGTGCTTTATTTCCCCACCTGTAAAATGGGGAAGATAACACCTCACAGGGCTGTTGTGAGGCTAAATATGCTAAAGTGTGTGAGATACCCAGACATAACAGTAATGGGTATGGGGCCTATATGATACTTAAGAGAGTAGCACACACACATCTTATCCTAGGCTTCTAAGAATTCTTCACACTAATCCTGCACTCAAAACCCCCACTGACAGTGCAGATGGGACAGGACGTGGGCAAGCTGTGGGAGAGCTTAGGCTAGAGGATCATCTGCTGTCTGGATTTGCTAGGCCTCTGTCTCTTCTGGGCCTCTGGGGAGTGTGTGTTTGTATAAGAGCCAATGAAGGCTCTGTTGGAGATGTCCTGGCTACTTGGGTCTTGTACCTATGTTCTGGCCTTACAGATTGAGTCTGTTCAATCTGATGTTTGAATCTTTTCCTCCCAATAAGGAGAGGCCGCGTGACAAGACTGGGAGAGTTTTTGGTGCAATTTCCTCTCCCTCCAAACCTGACCTGTGCTGTCATAAAGGCAGCTTCTCTTGACTGCGAAGATCTGTTGCTTCCCATAGCTGCGATGTTGTCTGTGGAAAATGTCTTCATACGGCCTGGTAAGAAACCCCATTCTTCAGAAGCAGGTCCTCAAAAGTTATGAATTGTATCCTGAGCAGAATGTGTGCTGGGAGGTGGTTGGTCAACACCCAGTGCTCAGTCTGGAGAACTTTGTCCTTAATGTCCTTTTGCATTTTGTCTTTCACTTCTTCACTAGTTTTCCATTCCTAATGTCATTAGTTATGTGAAGCCACAGCTCATCACATACACACACTTCAGTCATCAGTAGGAATCATCATCTGGGAATCTCCAGCAAAAGAAACACAAGCTCCTATCACTTGAGCTAAAAGAATGACTCCCTTGAGCTGTCAGTAAGGAGCAAGCTTGTACCCTCAACTAGCCCAGTCACCAGAGGGAGATATGGCTGCATACCCTAAGCCAGTGTATTTCGTAAACGCTGTCTGTAGCAGCTTGGGGAGCGTCACTGTTGAAAGATGCCGTTGCAATTGGCAGGCGCAGATCTAGTATTGTAACAAAAAATAACACCTCATCAGATGCTACCTGGATCCACTTTTGGTCAATCTGCAGAGAGAGACCAAGAGCTGACTAGATTAAAAGAATGAACTTGCCCTAGAAGTGTTCCCTCTGGGGCAGGATTATTAGTCTGTGTGGGGGGAGCATGAACTGCTGCTGCTGGTCCTATGCCAATTCTGCGACTAACCAGAAGATTTAATTCTGCTGGGCTTTCAGATCAGAACCTTTCACTAGCACTGAGCTCACTTGCTTTTTAAAAAAGTGTGTGTAGCAAAGTCTTAGGGAGAACTTTGTCCTTTCTGCTCGTGTTCATTGTCAGTGTCTGGTTATCTCTGTAACGTATTAACTCGTTTTTGTTGATACAGCGGCAAAAGCCAGTTCAGACATTCAGCACCTTGAAAGTGAGCTATCAGAGGATTTTTGCTGTTGGATGGTACTCTGCAGTTCCTCACACTCCCATAGACTTGATTTTTGCTTTCCCATTCTCCCTCTGGCTCCTTTTGCAGCTTGTTCACATTTCCTTTTCAGCCAGCTAACAAACTAGTGCAGGGACTCCAGTCCCTGTTATTCAGTGTACCTGTCAATCTGGAAACAAAGGATCATGGCATAGGCTCACATCCTGCAAATACTTACTCATGTGCTTAAAGCTAAGTGCATGAGTACTCTTGTTGACTTCAGTGGAGCCACATGTGTTTGAAATTAAATACCTGAATGTATGTGTGGTCAGGGCCTGGGGAAGTGCAGCAGCATACTGCATTGGCCTAAAGTAGCCCATATCTATCTATACTTGGGGTTGGGTAGTCCTTTGGGGCTCAAAATTTGAGGTCAAAGTTCTGAAATGTTATTTCTTTGGCATGACACCTTCTTTGCAGTTACATGAAGGTTTCTGTGGACTCGTGGGTTGAGTTTTATGTCAAACTATTGATTTATTTTATCTGTCCATCGCCATGTTATCTGGACTTCATGACATAAGTTAGGTTCAACAGGGTAAATGAAACTGCCCATGAATAGCAGCAGCAGGCCCTGTTTTTTTGGTCTCATCTGAAATGTGAGGGCCTGCTGCTCAGATGATGAAATCTTCCACTCACTTGATTTCTAGAAACTCTTTAAACTCTGGTTTCAGAGTAGCAGCCGTGTTAGTCTGTATTCGCAAAAAGAACAGGAGTACTTGTGGCACCTTAGAGACTAACCAATTTATTTGAGCATGAGCTTTCATGAGCTACAGCTCACTTCATCGGATGCATTCAGTGGAAAATACAGTGGGGAGATTTATATACATAGAGAACATGAAACAATGGGTATTACCATATACACTGTAACCAGAGTGATCACTTAAGGTGCTCTATTACCAGCAGGAGGGCGGGGGAGGACATTTTGTAGTGATAATCAAGGTGGGCCATTTCCAGCAGTTGACAAGAACATCTGAGGATCAGTGGGGGGTGGGGGATAAACATGGGGAAGTAGTTTTACTTTGTGTAATGACCCATCCACTCCCAGTCTCTATTCAAGCCTAATCGTATCCAGTTTGCAAATTAATTCCAATTCAGCAGTCTCTCGTTGGAGTCTGTTTTTGAAGTTTTTTTATTGAAGAATTGCCACTTTTAGGTCTTTAATTGAGCGACCAGAGAGATTGAAGCGTTCTCCAACTGGTTTGTGTTCATTTATTCTTTTACATACATTGGTGAAACTGGACAGTCTCTACGTAAAAGAATAAATGGACACAAATCAAGACGTCAAGAATTATAACATTCAAAAACCAATCGGAGAACACTTCAGTCTCTCTGGTCACTTGTTTACAGACCTAAAAGTGGCAATTCTTCAATAAAAAAACTTCAAAAACAGACTCCAGCGAGAGACTGCTGAATTGGAATTAATTTGCAAACTAGATACAATTAACTTAAGCTTGAATAGAGACTGGGAGTGGATGGTTCATTACACAAAGTAAAACTACTTCCCCATGTTTATCCCCCACCCCCCACTGTTCCTCAGACGTTCTTGTCAACTGCTGGAAATGGCCCACCTTGATTATCACTACGAAAGGTTTCTCCCCGCCGCCCCCTTGCTGGTAATAGCTCACCTTAAGTGATCCCTCTGGTTACAGTGTGTATGGTAACACCCATTGTTTCATGTTCTCTATGTATATAAATCTCCCCACTGTATTTTCCACTGAATGCATCCGATGAAGTGAGCTGTAGCTCATGAAAGCTTATGCTCAAATAAATTGGTTAGTCTCTAAGGTACCACAAGTACTCCTTTTCTTTCTTTAAACTCTGTTGCTTCTGTATATTTTCATGTCGTCATTCTACATGACAACTCAGAATTGATCATCAGAGAGAACAATACTCACTTACTTTCCCAAGGAGAGAGTTTAGCACTTGCATCAAAGCTACATCTCTAGTGCTGGCTGACAGTTTTAATCACAGCCTTAGCAGCAGCTTCATGTTCTCAGAAGTGGGAGAGACAAAACTGAGGCCGGGGGTGGGAGGGAAAGAAATGAGTCTTAAAATAATCTAAATAAAGAGCCAAGACTTTTAGCTGCACCTTAGAGAGATTATAGAAAACTAAGGTAGGAGTGACAAATGAAAATTGAATTTGTTAAAGTGAAATATAACTTAGTATTTCCTCAGGTGACCTTCTGAAACAAAAGGAAGCAGAACTCCGCCACCAGGAGCTGTCATTAGAGGCAGGAGGATGCAATGATTTTGCAACCCTTTTAAACATCTTTGAACAGTGCAAATCAAGGTACTTATGAATAGGTATTTATTCAATACACAGAAGATATCAACTGGGAGTTCTATTGTACATTTATTGTCTAAAGCCCATCTATATGTACATGTGCTCATACCCAGATGCAGATTTTTGCATACTGTAATATATGTACAGTACAAGGAATCTGCTGTCTGAATTTACAAAATATCTGAATGTTTGTCTTCTGTGTACAACCATAATAAAAAATAGCAACTTTCTGCCTTCCACTTACGAAAGGCCTCATTATAACACCAGTATCTCTATTCCTAGCAAGTCTCCTGTAGCTTGGTGCCAGAAACACTGGGTCCACTTCAGAGCTTTAAAATCTGCTTTTAGTGTGGAAGCACAACTTCAGGAAATAACCAGTAAGCTTAAACAGGTGAACAAACTTCCTTCTAATGTAAATTAGTGGTATTTGTCTTTGCACAAGTGCCTGTGTTAGATGTGTACTGCAGTATGGAGTCTTCACTAGATGGCCACCATCTTTGTCCTAATCTAAACTCATTTTCTTAGGTTTTTTTTTTTTTTAATAAGTACACACCTCATTGTAGCCTAATCCTAAATTTGTGGTGTAATGGTAGGAACGGACAAAAGGAAGGTAATATAAAATAGCTGACTATGAAGTGTGAAACACAAGGTTTAAGCTCCTGAGTGGGGAAAAGTGTGACCAATTTTCCTTTAACAAAGACACTAATCCATTTTGTGCTGCTCTTTATACAGCTGTCAGACTTCCCAAGAGAGCATTTTGATGGCTCCAAAAATGAGATACTCCGAAGATGTCTGTGCACGGGGTACTTCACCAATGTAGCCAGAAGGTAAGGAGTGGAGTTTTGGGAATTGCATGGAAAAGATTTGCCACATTTGTTAGTATGTGATTATAAATCAAAACAAATAGTCGCAAGACTGTACCACAGCTTATTAAAAGGGTCAACTTCACTTGTTACAGCAGGAGAGGAGCTGTCAGAGTGCAGGACTGGGAGCCAGGAGTCTTAATTTCCAGGGCCAGCTCTGCCACTGACTCTCATTGTAATTTTGGACAAATTATTTAACTTCTTGGTATCTCAGTCTCCATATCTGTGAAATGTGGGGAGATAATACTTAATTACTCACCTTGCAGGGGGCTTTGGGAAGCCTAGCTAATATTTGTAAAGGGCTTTGTGGATGTCAGCATGATCATCTGTCAGCAAGATGGAATCTAAAACCATATTTGTCACAGAATCAAAAGTTTGGACTGAAAAGAGAGTTAATGATGTATAAAGAGATGTTTTAATCCGTATCTAGTTTTTACACTTATTTCTGGAAAGTTTATTTTTTCTATGCAACCATTTTCTCCTATCCTGCTGCTGCTCTTTTTAGATTATGTTGCTGTCTAAGCACAGCTAAGCATGTCACTGGATATAAAAATATTCCTCATGCTTTTAGGTCCGCAGGCAGGACATTCTGCACGATGGACGGACATGGTAGCATAGTCCATCTTCATCCTTCATCAGCAGTAAGTTACTTACTTCTGCTAATAGTTGTCTGGGTGTTTTTTTCAGGTAAATGGGAAAACAAAGCAGGCTATGCAAATTGTTTCCCTGATCTTTGGCTTGCTTGTTCCTGGTGTAAGATTGAAGCTAGCTTCTGGCCATATGGAATATTGTACACAGCCTCCATACTGTAAGACACTAGCCTATACCACATCTTTCCTTAGGGAGTCGCACAGAATCAGAATCCATACAAATGTTTGGTTTGTGAAGGGAATGTAATCTAGTGGCTATAACCCAGAACTTGAAAAGTTAGTAGATCTGAATTCGGGCTCTGACTCTCACTGACTTTCTGTGCAATTTTGGGCAAGTCACTAACTTCTATACCTCAGTTTTCCCGTCTGCAACAAGGAGATAATTATTAACTTACCTCACAGGCTTTTTTAAGAGGATTAATCCATTCATGTGTCTGAAGTACTTGGAGATCCTCCTCTGGAAGATGCTCTAGAAATGAAAACCATTATTGATAAATGTTACTGAAGGCAACTCTAGGTTCTGAATTAGTTTGGTTAAAAATTGGATGTTTCAGCTTTCCAAAGTAAAAGCCATAGGAAGGCATGAAGGATTAAATATAACTTCTCAAAAGGGAATGTGGAGGAGAGCAAGACAAAAGGGTTTAGCTGTTAACCAGTTTGTGGCAAGAATCTGAATTAGGACCCGTGTTTTTTCTGCTGTCAATCTGCAGAGCACATTTATTGAAAGAAAATCAAGATAGTAATCTGAAAAAATGTGAATAACTTTACCTTTAGCTCCATGACCAGGAACTTCAACCTGAATGGATCATCTTCCATGATGTCCTGGTCACATCTAAAATTTATGTGAGGATGGTGTGTCCTATTCGCTATGAGTGGGTCAAAGACTTGTTGCCCAAGTTACATGAAATTGATGTGTATGAACTGAGCAGTGTGGCACGGGAAGAGGTGACCGAGGAGGAAATAACCAAGTGGAAAAACAAGGAAGACCTCAAACGACAGTATGGTGAGCAAACTGGACTTAGCTTTCCATAAACCTGAATCAGAAATTGACGACTGCCTATTTTCGCCATATTAGGGGGCTGTGAATGAGAGAGATGGCATAAGCATACTGAGTATTGCAGCATCTAGGCTAGTGACTTCATATTTGTTAACCTGGCCACACCTCTTTTGATTTTTGTCTTCTGTCAGTAACATTAGCTGTGCACACTCCTGTAACTGGAAGAAAAGCATTTTGAACATGAACACCTATTTTCACAAGTTACTTGAGGTTTGGAAAGGGTATTTCCCCTACTGTAGAGAGTATAATTATTTGTTAACCTGATATTGTCAGAGAAAAATTCCAATAGCTACAATATTACAGATGAGAAAGAAAAAGGGGTAGGGTGAGGGGGGAGAGCATCAGAAATTCATTGTCAGCAAAGTAACGTCCACAAAGTTTAACACCTGATTTAAAAATAATGGTCTGTGTTTAATTAAACTGGTGCATATTAACTGATTCAGCAGCTTGACATTCTCTGAATTCTTTTGTCAGCGGGTTCAGTAGAGAAGCCAAGTACTGAAAGGGCCCTTTCACCCCTGAGCTGCCCTTTCCAGACACGGATTTGAGAGACGCTGGCAGGGCCTTGTGAGGGAATCGTGAACTGTCACAGCCTGTGCTGTACCTGACCTGTGGATAAATAGGGAACTTCAGGCTTCAAGATAGCATGTTTTACCATCAGTACTTCCCTTAATTAAAAGAGTAATTGTAAAAAAAAAAAAAAAAAAAAGAAAAGAAAATATAAATCAAAATCATTTTAATGTTATGACAAATAATTCATGTTTCTCCAATACAATCAGGCAGGTGAAGTCATCCACTGCCATGATCTGAGATAGCTCAGTGGGAGCAGGAGAGAGTTTTCATTTGTAAGAGAGAAGTCCTGGAAGAGGGATCTACCTCCATTTTTATTTTCTTCTCCTTTCAAGATAAATCCAGAAAGGCATTTTTCCCAAGCCTTTTGTATTTTTTTTCAAAATGGAAGAGGTAGCATAGAAAAGTAACAAATGCATAGAACTTGAGGCCCAAAGGCTCAGTTACAGTAAAACCAACATGATCCAGATATATTCTAGGGGTGATCGCACGTGCAAATATTGACAAGAGGGTTGAGGGTAAGATTTTTCTATAACTTAAGTGTAGCTGGATATACAGTATATTTGTCTTTGAGACTTTAGTTTTTCCATAGAAAGGACGTCCTAGTTACTTTGCCGTTTGTCTCTTCTGGAGGTCGTTGGATCATCCATTGGCATGACTGAGAGCAGCACTTGAAAAATTTGAGCTTCTGTTGGTTTTAGTTGATCAGCTAACCCTATGAGTGTGAAGTCGGGGGGTGGAAGTGGCATTTATGACACACAATTGTACTGTTTTGTTTTTCTGTAGAAAAAATAAAAGATGACTCTGCAAAGAAGATGGAGAAAAGGAATGATGATAAATCAATACAGGATGCCCGAGTGCGCTACCTCCAGAGAAAACAGCAAAGGGCACAGTGTATAAATGCCACGCTAAAGGAGATAGGCTAGTACAGCAATGAGTGCTCTTGCAAAGGCACTCAGTGCAATTGCTTGTTGATAAGCTTGCTGCATAAACACACCAAAAAAAAAAGAAAAGGTAAGAACTGAAGGAAGTTGCCAGTTCACATGGAGTCTGTCTGCTTGGGGGCACAAACCTGATACTCCTTGCTGTTTTTGTGACAGACAGTGAGGAAAGGTTAATGAGCTGAACTTTCATTGCCATGTGTCTTAGGCAGTAACTTATTCACTGCAAATGTGGCTGAAGAAGCAGTATTTACAGCCTGTTCTGTGTCACTCAGTTGGAATTGGAGTTGGCCACTAAAAAGGGGCATTGTGTCAATGCAATTTTTAGTCGCATTTTCTTGAAAACCTTGTGAAATAGAGTATAACTGTCCAGTGTTACATTTTTAAAAATATATATATTTATTTCCTTCTGTAAATTGTTGGCTTATAGGACCTGTCTGGTGTGATTGTTTCACTAAATTATGTATAATAACCGTTTTTAAGTTGTATAGTACTTCATGTGCTCTTTTAACGAGGGAATAATAAGAATCCAAATTAGAAAGGTTTATGTCATTTACCTATGTTGTGCCTCATGCAGGATCATTACTTGCTCTGTATTTAGCTGTACCATACACAGTGATTGCTTTGGCATTAAAATGTCTCATTTGGATGAAGTTTTTTTGGTAAATGGATGTTTGCGTTCTTGCCATCAAGGCATGGCCTGTTTTGTCATAGGGAAGTTGCCCCGCATTGCTATCATCTAGTTGGCAAAGAAGCAGCAGTCTGTCCATTTCTCCTCTCCAGATGGTTACATCCCACAATCCACCAACAGGCCACCGCCTCCTCAGAGCTGTCTGATTTAATGTTAGAATGTTTTTTAAATGATGGTTTGTGAGAAGCATTTATGGGGTAAAAAAGATGGTGTCTACATCCTTGAATTAAGGGTAACTGTGGAAAGATGCTTCTTTTCTCGACGTTTGTTTACTTTCTAATATTTGTCATGAGTCTGTGGTTAGGCTTGGTGTAGGGCATTAGGAAGGGGTGTAATGTTTTCCTGCTGCTGATAAAGTTGCTTAGAGAAGAAAGCTATTGTGTGTGGATGCCCCCTTTCTTCAAGAGCGCTCTGGGGCTGGACTAAAAATCAAAACAGTCATTTGAAAATATATGCAGATTGGTTAGATATTGAGAAGCATGCATCTGGCTGCCACCTTTTTGCACCAGTTCATAATATGACCAAACCACGCTGCCTGAGGTCAGGACTGAGTGAATGTCACTAGCAGCCGTCTCTTTATAGACGATGAAAAAAATGTGGTGGACAAGTTTTCACAAAACAGATGGCTTCCTCCTCTTACGATAATCCTATAATGTCTCATTAAGGTGAAGTCGTTTAGATATTAAGCGCCAGAAGGAAGGGACCATGTCTTCCTTTCTGTAAAATAATGAACTTTGTATCAAACCACTATTGCAGGTAATCAGCTCCAAAAAGGATAGCGTAACATTCCTACGTCTGAGCTCATGTTTCTTGTGGATTTCATTTGTGGGTAGTGTCCAGCTGTGCTCTCTTCTGTCCACCCTCTTTGCTAATTGGTTGAGACATTTTTCATTATTATTTATTTCTATTATTGTAGTGCCTGGAAGCCTCGTCTGCTAGGTGCTGTACTGCCAGAGAATAAAAAGACAGCCCCTATCCCAAAGAGCTTACATGAAACCAAGGCTGATTCTTCACAAAGAGTCTCCATTCTACTCCGATAGAAATCAACAGCAAAACTCCTGTTGGCTTCACAGGGTGGTACTGAGCACCTACATTTCCGGCTCCCTTTAATGGGAGATGCAGCTGCTTAGCTCCTCTCGCAGGTGTTTCTATTTGTGTCAATACAGCACCACTCAGTTACAAGACAGTGACACTGTTGGAACAGTGCAGCATGCAAAGCCTTAGAACAAAGAGGCTTCCCTGGTGTTATAGTCTGAAGGGGTAGACTTGATGGCGTTTGTGGAAATGAATGCTTACATGTGAGTTGTGTAATATTTTTAGGCCTCTAGACTAACATTAGGAAGTAAGGTTTCAAAAGCCTGCAGGATACTAATTTGGATGAGATTGCAGGAAAACACTGTCTTGCATAAAAAGCAGTGTATCTAGTATACATTGTACTGCAATTTGTGATCAATATTAAAATTCTGTATTTCTGGCAGGGCCCATCATGTCTGGTGTGCTTTCCAAACAGAGAAGGAAGCATGATCCCTTCATCAAGGAGCTTTACAAGCTATAGAGGCTACAGAGTACTCCCTATGCTGCTCTGCAAAGGACAATGTTAACTCGCTGGATTGTAAGAGGCTTAGCTAAGGCTATATTACAGATATTAACAGTAATAACAGGAGCAAGAGCTAATGCCTACAGATTGTGTAAGTTGCAGCCATATTGCCTTTAACAATGTGAAATTCAGTGCTGCCCACGACTTCTCTAATTCCCTTTGTGTATACCAACTGCAGAGATAGCTGCAAAATGAATGCCTTTCTCGTTCCTACGGGGATGAGTGAATCAATATATTCTTGGGTGAGATCAGTGTAAGTAGTAGTATGTCTAAGGCTCTTGCTTTGTTGTGTTTTACAGTGTATTCAAATGGAAGAGCTTTTTGTTCTTTCACAGTCATTACTTCAGTATGTGCTCTTTAGCAGCCAGCACTCTGTTCCTTGCTAATTTGATAGGTTCCTCCTTGCTTTTGCAAGGGGCCTGCAACCCAGTATCATACTGTATGAACGTGAATGCACTTGCAGTGTCCTTTCAGATGATGTCTGTACCACGTACTGAGTCTGACATTTGTAGGTATAACACACACTCCTACTCAGGGCCCATGTCCCTCCTGACATATAGTTATGCAGAGATTTCCTTTGACTTCCTTAGTAGCAATGAAGCATCCTTTTTTTAACTTGAAAAATGACATCAGTATCCCTGATTTTTCAGGCACAAAGTCCTAAACAAATAGGAACCAATTGGTTTCTTGCTATGGAAGAAGTGTTTGCTTAAAAAATAAAGTTACTGAGGAGCTATATTACATTTGATTTTTTTATCTTTCTAACTGAACACATCTGAGCCTCATCTCTTGCTTGTTAAGCCTTTTTAATCTATTAAATTGTTTTGCAGTTCTGGCAAATAGGCTTGAAAATGTGAATTTAAGATCCAACTATACAAGAAAGTAGCACTGCACCATAAGCCCACAGCATAAGGAAAATATTAATTTAGTTTGACGTGGTGTCCTTAACTTACCCTCTTTAATTTACTCTATTTGTTTGGCTACAGTAGTACATATGGTATGTAAGATCCTCTGATAAAGGACCACATGTGTTGTAATGCATTGGTTAAAGAGGCTATAACAGCTTTAACTCAACATATCTTATGTTTTTATGGGGTTAGGTTACAAGAGGATTTTTTCTTATTTTTTTTAAGTTACTGTACGGGTAAGTTTGAAAATTTTCGTTATTGCCACTGCATACAGCAATAATGTTTTATTAAAAATCCCTCTGACAAGACCTGGAATTGTAGGGGACACCTGAAACCTTGGAATACTTTTCATTTTTATATAATTTTCTATAATTTAAAAAAGATCCTGGCATGTGTTTCTGTGAAGGAAAGAGATGAATGTTGATTTGCTATATGGTCAGAATTGTATTTTGACCCTTTTCCTGCTTGTTATGAAGAACTGCTGATCCATGCACTGTAAATTAAAACTTTATATTCCATGAAGTGCAACAGGTTTATTTCCTAATCCAAAGTGGAAAGCAGAATGTGGTCAGACTCAAGCAAGCTAATCTGGAGGGCGCACACAGTGGTGAACTTGGAGAAATCTCTCTCTGAGAAGGAAAAATATTGATTGGGCTCTGACATCTTTAGCAGCTTGTGGATGGGGATGCAATTTATTGAATAAGCTTCTGAAACACATTAGAAATTGCTGGTTTGTGCTCTCATGCAATGACCAGGGGAGACACTTGATTTATAAAGAGAATGGGCTAGAAAACATGTATGCCCTACAGGCGTTGAGATCGGCTTATGGAAGCAAATCTTCAGATTGCTGGCAGGCAAGCTAATGTCATTAAAAGGTCTTGAGAAGTTAAATAGCAACCACGTCCTGCTTGAAGTAGAAAAGAAAAATGCCATAGACAAAGAATCCTCTTTAGGTAGGGAGTGCCCCTCATGTGACTTTCTTCTATGGGTTTTTTTGTTTTGTTTTTTTTAAATAAGGACTTTTTTATCCAAACACATTGCAGGAGGTGAGCAGAGCAAAAGTCAAATGGAAGCCGGTGCTGGCCTGTCAAACTGTTACTGTATCATAGCAGCTGTGGAGAGAATAAAATCTGGCCATTTATTTTGTGCAGAATTACAATGTGCGGAATGTTGAGTGTTGGAGGGCTTTGTGTGATCTGTGTGACGCACTGTGGCTATCCCTGAACTAGACAATGTGGACACTTTTTTCTTTCTTTCTTCTTCTTTACATTCTGTCTCATAGGTTCATAGACAGAAAAGGCCAAAGATGTAATTGAGGCCATCTCTTGCAAGTATAATGGTCTGGTTCCCTGATAGAGCACGTAACAATTTTCTTTTTAATGTTTACATTTTCCTCTGTAGCAGAGATAGAAGTGGCCTTTAAGGGGCTACTCCTCGTTGTCTTCTTCAAAGACTGACCTTTGCATTCAGTCTCTCCTGAATGTGGACACCAGTCGCCTAGTGTAGTTTCAGAGTGACAAAAGCCAGTGTGCTCAGTCTGTGTACAGCTGTCATCCACTCTTTGGCATGAAGATGTTGATCAGTGATGTCAGCCTGAGAGCTTTTAAGCATTCCGCTAAAGCTGCTGTTGTTCATTCTGTCTGTTACACACACTAGAGCAGGGTAGCATTGCCCCTTTTCAGCCTGCAGGACTAGTCAAAGTTCAGAGCAGGGGCGATGTTCCAGTTGGATGTAGAAATTGATGGAGTCTGGTATTTTCTTTGATGCCATCTTGTTCATTTACAAGGAATGCAACCTCCTGCTTCTCTGCAGGAGGAACCAAGACCACGAAGACCAGTTTCTTAGCTTACAGCCCTAGTCTCTTTACCAAACAGACTCAAACATGCTCTCTGATATTTTTTTTTTTTCCCCCTCTCTCCTCTTCAGGGACACATTGCTCAGAGACTACTGCTTGGCTTCCTTGCATTTTGCTTCGGCCTCTGGTTCTCAGTTTCTATAAGTTCCACCTTCCATACCTCCCTATAGCCATACTCAGGAAAAGCCCTCCAGGCTTGCCCAGCCAGTCCTAGCCAACTCCCTTTTGCCTGAGGTGGGGGGCTTCTGATTAACTCAGCTTGACAGATTGATTGAATGTTGAGTTCTCACCCACTTTCAATCCGGTTTTAACTCAACCTCTAACAGTGTTTCATGCAGCTCATAACAGTAGTGTTCTGTACCTATTTCTGTAAGGTGCTCAGTACTTCCTGGGGCTTGATGAGTGCTGTCAATCTCCATTGACCTCACAGGGAGTTGATGACATGCTCAACAACTTGTAATTTTTTAGACTAAGATCATTACATATTGATGGCCATAGGCTTGTGCCACCTATGCAGTCCCATAGGGCCAGATTCATGAAGGTATTGAAGTCCAACATTTAGGCACCACTTAGATTCTTAAAACCACTGTACAACTGCTGTCTAACCCCCTAGGTACCAAAGTCTCTACTGGTGGGCAGTTATAAAGCTGGCTGAGTCCTGACACTGCTCCATAACTACCTCGCTGCTTGGAGCCCTAGCACAAGCTAAAGATCCTGTGGCCACAAAGTAGGATTCTCAAACTGATTGTTCCCCTACCTCTCTTGGCAGCAGGTCCCAAACTCATAGGCATGCTCAGAGCACACCTACAGGGTTGGTGTCCTGCACAAAAGGCAGTTGGTGTGAGAGTGTTCAGGAAATACCCAAAAGCCTGTTAAGGCACTCACCTGGCGTGTGGCATATGTAGGTTTGAATCCCTACTCTGCCTGCGTAGGCATGGGGCTTTGATCTCCAGTCTTCCACATCCCTAGTGGGGCTCAGCCACTGGGTAACAGTATCAGTCTCTTTTTCTGGCCCAGTGGATATTTAATTATTTATTCAAAGTGGAACAACTTTAAGCACAGAAAAAGGGAGTACTTGCGGCACCTTAGAGACTAACCAATTTATTTGAGCATAAGCTTTCGTGAGCTACAGCTCACTTCATCTGATGCATCTGATTTAGCATTTATAATGGTGTTAAATATATAAAAAAGTGTTTTTAATTTATAAGGAGGGGTTGCACTCAGAGGCGTGCTATGTGAAAGGGGTCACTAGTACAAAAGTTTGAGTGGTGTCCCTTAGGGGTCTGTACTGGGACCAGTCCTATTCAACATATTCATAAATTATCTAGAAAAATGGGTAAAGAGTGAGGTGGCAAAATTGCAGATGATACAAAACTACTCAAGATAGTTAAGTCCCAGGCAGACTGTGAAGAGCTACACAAGGATCTCACAAAACTGGATGACTGGCCAGTAAAATGATAGATGACATTCAGTGTTGATAAATGCAAAGTAATGCATATTAGAAAACATAATCCTAACTGTATGTATAAAATGATGGGGTCTAAATTAGCTGTTACCCCTCAAGAAAGATCTTGGAGTCATTGTGAATTGTTCTCTGAAAACATCCACTGAATGTGCAGTGGCAGTCAAAAAAAAACCAGAATGTTGGGAATCATTAAGAAAGGGATAGATAATAAGACAGAAAACATCATACTGCCTGTATATAAATGTATGGTACACCCACATCTTTAATACTGTGTGCAGATGTGGTTGCCGCATCTTAATAAAAGATATATTGGAATTGGACAAGGTTCAGAAAAGGGCAACAAAAATGATTAGGGGTATGGAATGGCTTCTATATGAGGAGCGATTAATAAGATTGGGACTTTTCAGCTTGGAAAAGATGATTAAGGGGGGATATGATGGAGGTCTATAAAATCATCACTCGTGTGGAGAAAGTAAATAAGGAAGTGTTATTCACTCCTCATGACACAAGAACTAGAGGTCACTAAATGAAATGAATAGGCAGCAGGTTTAAAACAAAAAAGTATTTTTTCACACAACACAGTCAAAGTGTGGAACTCCTTGCTAGAGGATGCTGTGAAGGCCAAGACTATAACAAGGTTGAAAAAAGAACTAGATAAGTTCACGGAGGATAGGTCCATCAATGAATGGGTGACAGGGGATGGATCACTTGATGATTACCTGTTCTATTCATTCCCTCGGGGGCACCTGGCATTGGCCACTGTTGGAAGACAGGATACTGGGCTAGATGGACCTTTGGTCTGACCCAGTATGGCTGTTCTTATGAAGGGTGCTAGTTGGTACCTGACATGTTTTCTTTCATGTAGGGCTGCACAAGGGCTAGAGCTAACTCTGATTTTTGGACAAGGAAGCTGCTATTGGGTCAGTACAACGTACCCAGTGTCCAATTATTCATATTGGTAAGGCTTTCAGGAAACAAATAATACTAACACTTTGTGTATGTGTAGCACTGGCAATCGCCCAAGGATCTTAAAGTGCTTTACACTCATTCATTAGCTAAATCTCATAACAATGCAGGGTTTATTATTACCAACTCCAAATGTTCAAAAATTATGAGCCAGTCCTCCTTAAAAAATAGGAGATTGATTTAAAATAAGATTTTAAAAAGTGTTTTTCTTTTAAATTTGCCTTCTGGATTTGAGCCTCAAGATTCTTTTCTGCAACCATGAGGTCTGGAAATTTAAATTAAAAAAGAAAAAGAAAACCCGGAGATTCTCATTTAATTACATGACTCCATGAGCTGTAACTTTAATAAAAATATTTAGTATTGCAAATCTCATGATAAAATCACAATAGTTGGTTACATTGAAGGGTCTGGCCGCCTAACTATTTGGGCCTAGTTCCTCCTTGCTATCACCACTGGCTGCATTAGAGTTACACCAGGAATGCATTTGCTCTTTTATGTTTCCTAATATTTTTAAAGGACGCCAAACTCAGGCAGCTTGTTGCCCTGAAGAACATGATGTATAATCTCACTTTTAAATCCTGATTGACGATGGCCTGAAGAGTCAGGATGGGAAGGGTTGAATTCTGGACTGATATGGGAAAAACTACAGAGGAAAGGCAACAAAGATGATCAAGGGTATAGAACACTTTCTACATTAGGAGAGACTAAAAAGAGTAGGGCTATTCATCTTAGAAAAAAGATGACTGGGGGATATGATAAAGTCTATAAAATCATGAATGATGTGGACAAAATGAACAGGGAAGTCTTTGTTCATCCTTTCTCACAATACAAAAAGCAGAGGGTTGCCCAATGAAATTAATAGGCAGCAGGTTTAATACAAACAAGAGGAAGTACTTTTTCACATAATGCACAATTAACCTCTGGAACTCATTGCCATGTGATGTGCAAAAGAATAATTGGATTCAAAGAACAACTAGGTAAGTTCATGGAGCATAGATTCACCAATGACTATTAGCCAAGATGGTCAGGTATGGACCGCCATGCCTAGGGTGACCTTAAACCTCTGACTGTGAGAAGTCGGGAAGGGCAAACCGGTGGATCTCTCAAAAATTGCACTGTTTTGTACACTCCCCGGAAGTTCTGCTACTTGTCACTGTTTGAGACAGGATACGGGGCTAGCCAGTATGGTAACTCTTCCGTCACTATTGCCAATTTTTGTGACATTTGGTGTTTTTTATGGAGATGTGTGATTATATGAGAATCTGTTTCCATTTTTTAAAAAAGGTGAATTACTAACTCTCATGACCGATAAAAAGCTTTAAAAATATGAATCCCAAATGTTAAAAATCAGCAAATAAAAAGAATCCCCATGGGATTATTTTTTTTAAAAAATAATTCAGCCTCTCATGATCTGGGGCCTGACTCAGGAGTTTCGAATAATAGTTGCAACAAGAAGAGGAGGACTTGTGGCACCTTAGAGACTAACCAATTTAGTTGAGCATGAGCTTTAGTGAGCTACAGCTCACTTCCTCGGATTCAAGGCAGCTGAGGGAGTGAGCTGTCGCTCAGGAACGCTGATGCTCAAATAAAGGGGTTAGTCTCTGAGGTGCCACAAGTCCTCCTCTTCTTTTTGCGGACACAGCCCATCAGGGCTGCTACTCTGAAACCTGAATAATAGTTGGCAATAGTACAGGGTTTTGCACCATGTTTTGGGGACCCCCGTACGGGCTTTTAAGGGTAGCTTTGCCAAAGATCAGAGAGGCCCGACTCATCAAAGCCCCCTTCTAGGGCACTGTCCAAGGTCACCGAGGTAGCAGAACTGGGACTCGAACGCCGCTCTCTATGTCCCCGGCCCACTACGTTAACCCCCGCGCCACGGCGTTTCCAACGCTCATGGGGAAGGGTGGCGTGTGGCGGAGCTACGGTCACTGAGGGCTGAGGTGTGACGGCGGCACCCCAGCAGAATGGTCACCTTGCCCAGCGGATCCCCCACCACGTGACCACGGAACCTGCCTTGGAGCGCGGAACGGAAATGACGTAGCCGCACCCCGGTCGCATGATGTGGCAGAAAAAAAAAAAGGCCGAGGGAGGGAAGTGTGATAAGTCCTAAAATAGTCCCTTCCGGTAGGGGGATCCCTCCGCCATTCCAATTGGATACGCCGAGTTCTGTTCACCACCGTTCTCAGGATTCTTCCGCCCAGCCGGCGCTGTTAATGCGGGGTCCCGGCAGGTGAGGAGGTGGCTGCTCCTTCAGAGCGTGTATCGCTCCGCCAGCAGGGGCCGTTTCCGGATCGAACGGCTCTCTTTCCCTTCCCGGCCCATTCCGCCATTGCGGTTCTGTGCCCCGGAGCCCCTGAGGCGACTCCCCGGTCCGGTCTCGGGCTGGAGCCCCCACCAGCCGCCGCTGCCGCCATGGCTCAAATTCTGCCCATCCGTTTCCAGGAGCATCTCCAGGTACGGGGAAGGGGTTTGGGGCGCTGAGGGGCCGCTGGAGGGGAGCCCGCCTGTGGGGGTTAAGGGCACCCCCGTGGCTCAGATCTCACCTGGGGGGCGCTGCCCTAGGGAGCTTGGCCTTGCGCTCCGCTCCTGTCGGGGACGGGTGCGCCGCAGGGCTGTGGCCCCCGCCTGCTGGCTCCGGCGCACCTGCAGCGGGCGGAGCGTGGGCGGGCTGCCGCTGCCCGGGGGCACTGCTCGCCCAGCCGCCGAATGGCAGAGCGAGCCTGCCTGCCTCTCGCCACCCTCCTTCCGCACCAGCGACCCTGGTGCCCCAGCGGGCGCCTTTCCCTGGAGCGGGTGCGGGGTGCCTCACGACTACACCGCTGCCTTGGCGCCGCGCTGGCCCGGGGACTGGCTTTATTGGCACGCAGGGATGCTGCGTCTTCCCTAGTACGTCGTTAGTTTGTTCCTTCCTCGAAACAGTCTGTTAGCTGCTGGTGGTCAAACCTCCCTCTCAAATAGGGTGTTTCTCTCGGGCCCTTATTGCCTTTTATTTTCTTAAACGTGGCACATGTTTTAGTGCCATAAAAATATAAATGCCCGCTTAGAGTCCAAGGTCCAGCATGTGCTTAAAGACCCCATGGAAACAGAGCAGTCGGTTTTCTCCTTACTGTGATTCTGTTCTCGTGTCTCATTTTCTCTGTGTGAAGTAGTGCACTTCAGCCTGTTGTGTGGGCGAGGCTGGGCCTGGGCCTAAGTCTACAGCAGCACCTACTGGGCGGTGCAGTGTCGTGGGAGGGGTAAACTGAGAAGATCCCTCGGTGCCTTAGTTCCTCTTTCCATATTAAGCGCAAGTCTCTCTCTGGGTTAAAACCAAGTGAAACTACTAAACTTCGTTTTGAAGGAGCTTTACAAAATGGATGACCTAATAGGAATTAACTTTAGCATCCATGTCTCACATCTAAATAGACAGAACCACAAAGTTATCTTTATGTAGTGGTGATGTGAATGGTTCTGTAAGGTGTAGATCTCACTCATTGCAGTAGTGTGTTAATCTCACTTCCTTGCAGAGAACTAGCTTCTAACCTTGTGCCAGGAGGAACCATGCAATTAGTAACATGGAAGTTACAGCAGTGTATAGCTGTGGCAGTGTAGGCCAATAAATACATAAGCTCCAGGGTTTTTCTTCCCTGTTAGTGTCAAATGGTCTCTAATCAAAGTAACTTTACCTGTAGATTTCTGTCAATAAGCAGTTACTTTATTAGTACACTTGGAAGTTACCTTTCTAGGTTAAACGGCCTCTTAGAGAACAGAATAATCTCTGAAGAATATTAGGGCTGTGCGCTACAGATAGCACATTATGTATCCTAATGAACTGAAGTTTAGCATGTGGCCTAGTACTGAAACACGAAGATCTAACCATTAAACAAAACATCACTCCAAAAAACATGTTTTGGAGTAACAAATGTAGGGAGGGGCCTAGGGGGAATCCTGTTATGTAAGGCTGACTGCACCCCCAACCTTTATCATGCAGTGATTTGTCTTCCTGCCAAAACTTGTGAAGGAGACTGCACAAAATTATACTATTCAACAAAATATTTCTCGGAGATTTGCATTGTATGGTGGTCTTTGCAATGACTGAGCTGGCACCCTGGCACTACTACTAGCTTTCTGAAGCCTTGTGGATTTTTTTTTGGTGTGTGTGGGGGGGTCTTTCTCATAATTTGGCTGTTCCTTAAATGGAAGGAAACTTCTTCTGTGTGTTGGCTTCGTATGGATCTCTCCATATCCCCAACTATTTCTTTTTAAGCAACTGACTCCGTCAAAACTAGAATTTACTACGTTTGTTTCATTTCTAGTTACCTTTTCAAAGGAACACTGGTAACTGAAGCCCTATCAGTTTAAGAATTGTCCCCAGGTCCCTCTAATCTGAGGTTTTACAGTCAGTTTCATGATCTGAAAGTGATCTCTTACACAACAGGAAACACAATGAGGAAACAAATTGCACTCAAATTCCAAGTGAACCAGGTGGGAACTACTTCTTCTGATTTTTTTTAAATAGTCTATGGAAAAATAACTTTATGCACTGTGCAACCTCATGGACTAAGTCAAATTAGCACTTAAATCCTTGAGTGTGCAAGTTAGTTTTACACTATAATTTTAAAATACTCTTTGACCAGTGGAATTGCCTTTCTAATTAAAGGCAAAAATGTCACTGTAAATGACTGGATTGGTTCAAACTTGATATGTAGGAAAGACTGTGAAAAAACAAGTTAGATCAGCCTGTATTAAGCTTTTGTGGAAAATGGATCTACAATATATTATTTAAGATGTAAACTATGCACATGACCGATCCACTGTCACACTTTCGTGACAAATGAAACCTACCTGCTCATGTTAAGAACTCTTAACTGGGTTTCATGCCAGTATGTTACTCTTGAGCTGAACTGTTCAGTCCAAAAATTTATCCCCATCCTTAAATATATTACCTCTGGTCTGACAGATTGCAAGTACAAGTGTAGAAACTAACTGCATTTGTGCACTTAGTTGAATAGCTAGCCATAGTATCTGGGTACACAAGGCTTCTTGCGTATCTATCCTCAGAGATATTATTAAATGGTTGCCTGTAGCTGTTTAACTTCCTCATTCCCAAACTTCAAATGTTATTGATCAGTCTAAAAATCCTTCCCAAAATTTACAGTTGAGTTGCCCTGTATTGTGCTTATATTGGGGGGGGGGGGGTTTCTTATTCTACACTTAACCCATAAACTTCGCAACAGGAGCCAAAACATCAGAGGGAGCTCCTGAAACCTGTCTACTTTTTTTAGTGTTGAATTGTTTGCAAATAGTGTTAGCAAACTCTAGAAACAAAACTTCTTGAATTAAGTAAAGTTGCTACACACATTCCCAGGTATGACCTTCAGGCAATTTTGGTGGGATACAGTTTCTAAGCATCATATTTCACATACTAAAATACTTTGAAAAATCAACTTGATGAATCCAAAACGTTATATTCAAAAGCCATTTGATCTAAAAATATTTGGGGGAGGGGAGGAGGGAGATATCTGTCTGGCTAGGATACAGTAGGAAAGCATTTACCTGGCAACAACCTTTGGTAATGTGGCTCCGGTAACAGACTTGCAAAATGCAGTTGTAAAGCTTTAAAGTGTATAGCGTGCTTGCCTTTATGGTGGCTGGCACCATGGATCTGGATAGAACAACCACCATCCAATTCAGAAGTAGCAAAGTAGTTTCAGACATGTATAAAGATCAGTATGATAAACTTTCAGATGCAACCTAATCACCTTTTAGTCAGTATCCAGTATCCCCATACACTGAGATTTTGATTCTCATTAGAGAATGGGCATTTTCTGAAAATTAAGATGGCTGCCTCAGCTAGCATATCTGACTAGCTGGTGTGGATGGGACAAGGCCATTGATTCCTTCTGAAGCAGTCCATTGTGAAAGGAGTAAATATTTATTTTTTTTTTCTTACAAAAGCCACTTGGAGGACACTATACACAAATTGTGATTAATGCATTATAACTTTGACTTTCTGGGAGTACGTATTATAGTTCAAACTGAAGCCTTCATTATGGATGCAAAAATTGATTTGCTTAACATTCTTCCTTGAGAGATTGGATGTACAGATAGCAAGCATTAACTTAATGTCATGGGTCTCCTAATGCATTGGAGTTCTTTCACTAGCCTGTATCTTAGATGCAGAAAATGTTCAAACCAACAAAGTGAAACCTTCTGAGTTCTGTATGCATCAGGACTCCTCTTAGCTGTCCATGAGCGCTCCAGGAACACGGCTATCAAATGGCCCCCCACAGTAGTGGATGTAAAGAACGTACTATAAATTTCTTTACAATGAACTAATGCACTGTGTGTATAGGTGTTATCTTATATACTCATTGAATCTCTTCAGATATGTAATACTAAAGTCAGTAGAAATCCTAAAGGCTTTCAATTGAACAGGTTAAAATCCTGTATTCCTGCCCTGTTGAAGCTATTCAAATCCTCTTTCCCCCCCATCAAGCTGTCTGTTACTGATTTTTAGATTAAAATCTTTTAGAGAAGATTTTAAAAATTGCATTTGCTGTTAGAACTTCTGTGAATGATTGAATGAGCCATCTGATAGACATCTAGGGCCAAATCTTTCAAAAGAATTCAGCACTCAAAATACTGAGTGCTCCTGAAAATCTGGGTGCTAGTACTATCCTAATGTGGAATGAATAATATTAATGCCTCCCTTCCCTAGCCTGGCTATGTAGTAGTAATCTCGTGAACTCCACAGTGGTAGGTGTACTCAAAGCATTGCTTTAATACTTCTTATAAAGGCTTGTGGTATTGGGGGGGGTCATTTCCTCCCAGAGAAGACTGTCAGAATAACAGCTCATTGTGAATTAACAAATGTTCACATCAGTGGTTGGTTATATTACCAGCAGCGATTTTTGTTGCAGTCTTCTTTAGGGCTACAGTGCTGAGACATATGAGCTGAAATAAATGGCTTGATGAGCATTTGAAGTGCACAGCCTAATTTCTTATGTGCTCTTTACAGTATTTTAGATAAAAAATAGTTTTCAGAAATACTTCTGTGCAAGGGACTTCTACCTTTCTTTTCTGGTAGGACTTTATTATCTGACAACACTTGACTCCTGAACTCTCAGGGGGGGTGGGAGGGGAACGGGGACAAAAAATTAAGGAACAGAATGATGAGGTCATTAGTCTAGACACTTCTATACTGTCAAACACCTGCACACTGGCCGTGTCTGGCGATGCATTGAAGCATGTTCTGAAAGTGTAATTTTGTTTTCTAGCTATGCCAATGGATTAGCAACCAGTGACAATTAAATAGGAGTTGGTCTTTAAATGTCCCTGAGATTTATCCATAATAAAACCAATGATCAAATTGCAGTATGATTTAAGTGTAAATTATTTGTACACAGTATTAAAATAAGCTTCTTGCAGTATTACTTCTGACTGTTGGTGATTATGTAGATGAGCATGACTCTACTATATACAAACAGGCTGCCTCTCCCAGTGTCTCAAGATGAATAGCTGTAAGAGCAAGGCTGTATATTTCTAAGACTTTATTACAGAATATACTGTGCACCTCATTAGATAGTTAATCTAAAATTTAACTGTCACCTAATCTCATTTGCAGACTAAAAACAAGTGAAGTGTAGTGGGCCTCCAGTGAGGTTTGTAACTGATTTAGCAGAAATTAGAAAATAGGGTGGGTGGGAGGAGGGACATGAATATGTAACTGTGAATCTATCAAAGCTTGCTTAAATGACATGTGCCCTTGTTACCATTTATAGAGGAATTGTGATTGGTTTCAATCACATGTTATTGACTAACATGCTGTCTACAAAGGAAGTGAAATAATTAGACCTTTCTTAATGAATGTTGTCCTACTAGATATTGGGTTACTAATGTAAAGGACATGCTGGGATAATAGTACTCAACACTTTAACCTTAATACTAGTATTAATAACAGTCAAATGTCTTGAAGGATGATTGACATCTTTATATATTTAAATGAATCATTCAGAACTACTGGCCCCAAGAGAATTAGTTAATAAACATACTATTTTAACAAGTTTACTTTTCATCTTTATTTACTGAGTCTTTAAGCTAATTGGTCCAACTATATAGCATTATTTTCGAGTAATGCAACCAACTAGTTAAATGAAGACATTATATTGTATATTACTGCTGTCAGGTGGTTTGCAACAAAACTGAAGATTGAGGCTGAAACTCTAAGGTTGTGGGGTTTATTTTTAATTTAAGCATAATTAGAACTCATAAAGGTCTCTCCCCAGATGTGAACTTGCTCTTCACTTTTAAGCACAATAATACTTTGGTCTCAATCACTCCAAAGCTTTGTAGGCCACCTCTAAGTAACACTGGACCAGTATGAATATTGACTTATTTGGGAAAAGCTACATATTGAACATGGGTGTGATTTCCCCCCCCCCCCCCAATGCTTTCATTACTGTAGCAGGTGGATTTATAAGTAGATGTACTAAGTACCGAAAACTAGAGCCTAAGTGCTTGCATGTTTCTGATGTAGTGCAATAGCTTTACCCATTAATGTCAATTGAATAGACATTTTGAAAGTTGCCACAACCTTTGTATAGCTTAGTCTCCAAAATATTGTAAACTGCCTTATAATAATGTAGCAAAACTGTGCCTGATCTAAATGGGTGAATGTCTAGCAATGCAGCTGGGAAGGAAGCCTACAGTTGAGTGTGGAGTTGTTCAGATGGAAAGTTGAGCAATAGAGGCAGAGGACTAAACTTGTTCTGTGTGATTATGTCAATTTCAAATGACCTACACCTGCTGTATGTACTAAAACAAGCTGGATGCACTCTGGCTGAAATGCCATCTTCTGTTCTCACTGTTTGTTGCCTTTAGGATGGAGCAATAACAATTGCTATAGTAGCATGAGCTAGATCCTGACTTTGAATTTCCTGTTTTGCCATCTTATTTGGGATCTCAAGCTTGTACTGTAGCTGTATGAACTTGGGGGAGCCTTGAAAGTGACAAGGATAGAGCTGAGCCATGTAAATGGTTATTTCACAGCTGTCTCTACACTGTTGGAATCTAGGAAATAACACTTGAAAAATTTAGCTTTTTAGCCAATACAGCTTACCAACATATTAACTTAGAATTTGGATGAGTTACTTGAGTCCTGATACATAATTAAATTAGTTTTGCAGTGTAAGTCCTTTCTGACTTGCTGAGGCAGCTCATAGATATCCTAGCACAAGGAAGCTTCAGCTGTTAGCAAGTTTTCTGTGAGTGCTCTTAAGACTTCTAAAATTCTGTGACTTTTTTTTCTAATTGACTTGCCCAAATGCAGTTTCTAGTGGAGAAGCAGCAAATGCAACACAGGAATGTGCATTCTGTATGAGTAAAACTTAGTGTGTAAGTCACACTGGTGTGTTTGAAAAATGACATGCTTCATGCAACTCCAAAACAGTTTCTAACTGTACTGGTAACAGACAACAGTATAGCACCTAACTCTCAAATCAAGAATTGCTCCAAAGCTACATTCTGGCAAATGCCACCACAGACAGTTAAACATTCTGTAACAAAGGGAGTAAAGACAAAACTCTCAATTCAAGCTGCACAAGATAAACTAGTGCCAGCAAGGCTTCCTTAAGCCTGTCCTATGTGTTTTCAGTGCACTGGTCTAATCTACAGTGTGAATTGGCTATATGAAATTTACAATAATTAGTCAGGGTAACACTGTTTCCTTAAAAAGAAAAGGAGTACTAAGTGCCACAAGTACTCCTCTTCTTTTTGCAGATACAGACTAACATGGCTGCTACTCTGAACTTTTTCCTTAGAAAATTTAAATTAGGAAAATTAAAATCTTAACCTCTAAAACAAAAATTTTATAAATCTTTCAGTTCCCAGGGTTGTTTAGCTTCCTAGTCCTGTAGATAAATCAGTTTTTTGGGAGGTGAGGGCCTTCTCTCAGCTGTAAGAACAATGGCTTATATCCTGTTGTTCAGTGTTGAAGCTAGGAAATGCTGCATTCTCAGCATTTTTATGCCCTAGGGGAGTGGGGAAAGCTTGATAAAAGCTCAGCAGATTCTGTCATAAGAAAGCAGACTTTTCAGGAAGGATGCAACAGTTACTGCTGTCAACATATTTTCATCAGGTTTCATACATTAGTTATACTAACAAAAATGAGGGGTACTTTTTTGTGGCAAACTATTCAAGATACTTGTTTTGTACATCACAGTAAAGGCTGTCATACTTATTACTACTGAATACTTTTCTCTTACCATGGCTGTTGCTCTTACAATAGTGCATTCAGATGAAGCCATAATCTAAAGGTACATCGTGCAATTTAGCTGAACTGTCCAACCTTCAGTTCTGTTTTTAAAACTTGAACTCTGCTTCAGACTGGATGCAGAACAGCAGTTGCTCTTGCCAGAACTTTATGAAGCAGCATTATGATAACTTTGTGATGTTTTGTTTTTATAACTACTTTATGAAACACCAGCAGCATTGGAGGTACTCATTTTTTGGTTATACTTTCAGAGTTGGCAAGATGTCCTGTAAAACTTAAGCTGTGATGTAATTTTTCACATCCTATATTTAGTTTCTGAAGTGAATATCTAATGACTAAATTAGGCTAACCTTCATTCTTTTCCTAATTCTTCCCCTGGAAGCCACAAAACAAATGCAACAGATTTGAGTTTTCCAGTGTAGTGTAATAGCACTTAAAAATTCTCCTTCCCTCTGGTGGGATATTACCTTCACATTAAGGTTATTATTTTTCAAGGTAACTTCAAATACTGTCTCAGCCTCTAGATTTACCTGCTTACAAATGGGAAATGACCCTGAATCTGCATGAAGTAAACTTTTCTCATTTGATAACAGTAGTATCCAGAGTTGATTATAACAATAGTGGGTTAAGTTTAGTGTAGATAGACAGGTATTTTTAAAAACCAAGAAAATTACTTTAGGTAATTTATATAATTAATTGAACAAGCGTATCTTGTTGCAGGTTACAGTTTAATGTTCGTCATCAGCAGGGGTCTAACTTCATGGAAAGTAGGACTGAAATGTAGTTTCCCTACTGAAAGCATAGTGATAAACACCATGTGTATACCTGAAGAAGAGCTCTAGACAAGCTTAAAAGCTTGTCTTTCACCAACAGAGGCTGGTTCCATAAAAGATATTACCCCAACCATCTTGTCTTGTGTGTACCTTGTAATTTGGGTAGGCACTTAGCACCCACAAGCATGGACATCCATGTTAAGTTCCAAGGTAGACTGAGTTGGAAACTTTCTTGAAGTAAGACAAGTTCTGACTTCTGTCACTTTAATAGTGAAGTTGATACTTGTAATCCTATTCTGCATTTTCACTAATAAGATTGCAGCTTCTGTCATAAATAACTTTGAAGATGCTTGTGACTGATCTGTAGTTATATACTCTGTCCTGGAGGTACCTTTTAAAATGGGAACTAGAGGAGACTCTCAGGTGTCTTACTGCAAACTAAGGCCAGGTCTACACTACAGACCTATACCAGTATAACTGACACTTTCTAGTCCTTCTCCCCCCCTCCCCCTGGTCTAGAGATTCTTCTGTCAACATGGCTACCACCTCTTGGATGGATTAACTATGATGATGGGAGAAGCGCTCTCATTGGTGGTGTAGTATCCTCATCTACAGCAACCCAGCTGCAGTGCTGTATGTGAAGACAGACCCAGAGAGCCATTAACTCTTTGTCTACCTCCTTTGCACATTGTGTTAATAACTTGCATTGTGCTGAACTAAAGTGTGAAGAAAAGGTTCCTGATCTGCCCCCAAATTAAATTTAAAATCAACCACCAGACCCAGGCTGGTGTAATCATTTTTGCATTATAGTTCCTTTTTAAAATAGGATTTTTCTCTTGGGTCATCCTGTAGTGGTGATTAAAACTTGTCCCAGCCCACATAAGATAAAAAGCTGCTGGACAAGTCATTTTATACTCTAATCTGAGGGGGTGTGAATGTGTGGTGTTTTTAAATCTTAATGACTCCATGTAGGCAGTAACATGCTCTGTGTGTATGAGAAGCTGTGTGTCCATGTTTGAAGAGGTTTAGCAGATTAGAGACAAGGTGTGTGAAGTGTAATCTTATTGGACCAACTTCTGTGGGTGAGAGACAAGCTTTTGACTGTCCCAGAGTTCTTCAGGTCTGTGAAGAGCTCTGTGTGCCTTGAAAGCTTCTCTCATCCACTTTGTCTCTGAAAAAAGAAAAGGAGTACTTGTGGCACCTTAGAGACTAACCAATTTATTTGAGCATGAGCTTTCGTGAGCTACAGCTCACTTGAGCTTACAGAGCAGAAGTTGGAGGAAGTTTCAGACTGGCACTGCCAAGCAATGTATTGGTCTGTTGTGATAACTGGGATCAGCTTATGAAGGCTTTTAATGTGGTGAGCTCACTTGGTGCCTGATTAGCCTAAAAAATCTGTTAAATCTAGAAAGCAGGTCTACCTCTATGGGGTTGATAGGTGTGTTGGTCCAGCTAAGAGTAATCTGCCCACACACAATGTATTAGGGAAGCTTATAGTCTGCTTAATCAGTCCATTTCCTCAGCTTGCTAGGTGTCATGAACTTCTGGTTCTTCCTGTTCACTGGTTGCAAGCTGGTCTCTCTCTCGGCCCCATTACTAAGGGCTTGTCTCCACTTACTGGGGGATCAATGCCTTATGATTGATCCACTGAGGGTTGATTTAGCAGGTCTTGTGAAGACCCACTAAATAGATTGCGGATCGCTCTCCTGTCAACTCCAGTATTCCATTGGAATGAGAAGCATAAGGTAAGTCATTGACCCAGTGCAGTGTAGACACACAGAAGATCAACCCTTAAGCTACGTTATTCACATAGCCGGAGTTGCATAATTTGATATGCTAGAAAAAAATTCTGCAGCAAATTTCACCATTGCAGAATAAGTGGGGCCCTGCTTAAAGGTGATGTAGAGCAAGGGTGGAAGAGAAAAATAGTTTTTATCTTTCTGTCCTCTATAGGCTTCATAAAGGCTGAAAGGCAAAAGCACTGGTTTTGTTTAAAACTTCACACTTTTTATTTATGAATAAAAAGTCCTGCTTTGCCAGAGATCTCTTTACTTAGTTGAATTGCTTGGGATGTTGGGAACATGGGTTTAATTTTTCTTAATAAAACAAGAACCTTCTTTAAGATACCACAACTTACTTTCCCTCTCAGGTTTCACTTGCAGGTATGTTTATGGTCCTTGCTCCCCAGTTTTTATTGTCTCTTAGGAAAAAATGTAGATGACCTGAATTCCCCATATAAAACCAGGGAGGAGAATCCTTAGGAAAGGAGTAGAGCCAAGCAAATCTAACTTCTTCCCATCTTCAAATTCATCCTGCCTCACTGTTTTTAATTGTAGAATAGTTGTCTTCTGCCTAGACAAGTACCCTGGTGCTTAGTAAATTTAAGGGAGGTTGCTGAGTGTAGACTGTCACAATAGCATGCAGTTAGCAGATTTCAATTTTGTAGTTTGTACTTAAAGCATTTGAAAGGGTGCTTTTGGCTTTGCCATCTACCAATAGGTTCTACTGCCAAGTAGCAATATAAAGATCTAACATTTATTATTCCACTACAGTTCTTATGAGAATAAGTGTCCTATCTGGCCTACATGAGTTCGTTGATACTAGGACATATAGGAATGTTCTGAAGGCTATAAAGTTAGTCCCTAACTACTATTGGCTAAGTAGACCTAGGCAAAGCTGGCTTTTCTTCCCCTCATATTCCATCACTTCTAGAATTAGACTAGCTGGAACTCCATGTTGACTGTACAGAAGTGTGGCATAGGCTGAAAGCTGGCTAGGGATGAACCTAACACACTAGTCTGTCAATGAACTTTCATTGTTTAGATGCGTTCACCATCAGAGCTTGGAAGGTAATGTTCCTTGTCATGATCTATGGGCAAATGCCAATAAAACCAAACTAGTTACTCTCTGAACTGCCACAGTGAACTTCTAAAGCTTGAACAAGTTTTGTGTAATAGCTGAACTTCAAAGATTCAAAGTGGGGTGGGGGAATAGCTCAGTGGTTTGAGCCTTGGCCTGCTAAACCCAGGGTTGTGAGTTCAATCCTTGAGGGGGCCATTTAGGGATTGGAGCAAAAATTTGGGGATTGGTTCTGCTTTGAGCAGGGGGTTGGACTAGATGACCTCCTGAGGTCCCTTCCAACCCTGATATTCTATGATTCTATGATTCCAGTTCTAAATCAATGTAATTAGGATCCAGCTTGACAAAGTTAAAGTGCTACTTATGCCTGCTGTTAACCAAACTAAATGGAATCTGATAACACTCATATCTTGTGGCACCAGCATCGAAAACACGAGTACATGAAGCACTACTTCTGGCAGATGGTACAGTTTGGCCATGATTATTTGAGGTAAATCTGCCTCAAGTGGAAGTTGCCTGGATATTATGGTGCTATAGCCCTGACTTTACTGGGATGACTTTATGTAATGGTTAAGTCTTGACAGATGGTAGAGTAACTCAGAATTTAAAAACAAGTAAACTTTTGAGTTTATGGCCATAGTTTATCCAGATATGAGTACCCTTAAGACCAGTTCAGAAAAGGACACATCCAACTTTAATTGATTTAAATGCAGTGAAGTTTAAAATCTACATTTGGTAGATGTGAACAGCTGTGCATTTGTCTAATACCAGATTTCAATTAACCTGAAAATATTCCTGTTCATCTTCTCTTTTCAATCCTATTGAAGTAAAGGTGCATCTCTTCAGGCAGAGGTGAAATACAAGTCAAGTTCCCAAAATAATAGCTCATCTTAAGTGATCACTCCTCCTTACAGTGTGCATGATAAACACCCATTTTTTCATTTTCTGTGTGTATAAATCTCCTTACTGTATTTTCCACTGAATGCATCCAGTGAAGTGAGCTGTAGCTCACGAAAGCTTATGCTCGAATAAATTGGTTAGTCTCGAAGGTGCCGCAAGTACTCCTTTTCTTTTTGCGAATACAGACTAACACGGCTGCTACTCTGGGGAAAAAAGTAATCCTGTTTGCTACAGGGAAGCACTCTAGGCAAGTACCAGTAACAAAGTTCTTGTTCAAGTTGCAAGCAATTGCAGTGCTCCGTTAGAATATGAGTGCTGCTGTTCTAATGATCATAACACCATAGTTGTGGTAGCCTAGCTCAGGAGTGGTGTGGAGTGCATGGGAGGAAACATCCTGTAATCTTCACTTAAGAGAAGACTTTTTTCAAATAAAAGCTCTGCAGACAATTGAAGATAACAAATGAATTGCAACTTTAGCACATACCTGTAGTAAGGGAGTGGTATCTTATTGTGTGGGGTGTGTAAATGTGAATGGCTACTTAAGAAGGTGTGGCTTTTACAGTACTATCTGTGCTTGGTTAAGTGTCTAAAGTAAATCAGGTAGGGAGTATGACACTCCCTCTTCAAGTGGAGTGTTTCAACTTGAGCAAGGAGTATATGATTATGTAGACCACTTCAGGTCCAAGACACTATATCATCCTAATGTAGGGAGGAGGGGGAAGCCTTGGGAATGAACTCTTGTGTGTTAGCCCAAAAGCAAACATCCTTGGTGATCTGAAAAGCTTGACTAGTTGACTTGCATCACCTGGATAGGAAAAAGTGATATAACTCTGTAAACGTGTTTATATAGACAACTCCGGCTGTCTAACAGTTCTTGCTTCTGTTGCCAAAGAAGAATATTGACTTGGAAAATCAATCATATAAGCAATTGAAGATTTATGTGTGCAGTCTCCTATGGAATGTATACTCTCCCACTGAGGGACAAAAGGTTATGAAAGTAAAATGCTGGAAAAATATTCAGAAGGAATTGTTATACTTTGAGTTAAATACACAGACACAAACTTGCTTAGGCTTTCATTTTAACCCTCCAGTTACTCTAGATAAAAAACTACTGAATTTCCTTATGCAGGCTTATTTCATCTGCCAGGTTGTTCAGACTACTGTAACTCAAATAGATTGTCCTTTCCAAGAAAGTCAAGGGAAATTTCAATTTCTAACTATCTGAAATTGAACAGAAAAAGTTACTCAGTGCATAGATTCAGGCAATTCCTAGTTTGGATCCCACAGCAATGTAACCACCATACTAGGGTGGAATTGTACATCTGCTTGAGGTCTGCCTTATAGTTCCTACAGTAAATTTAACTGACGCTTTTGCACACAGTTCAGTTCATACAGCCATTTTGAACCTTGATATATAATTTAGCAGCAAGGAGGGCTGGACTCTTGAGGAAATCATGCAACTAAAAACAAGTGGGATTCTAAATAAGCCTCTACTTTATTTAGTGCCTCTGCCAGACTATGAGAAACGTTTGCTCAAGGTTTTAAAATGGTCAGGTCGTGATCTGCTATCTCAGTTCTTGGGCAGGACTTTCTCTTTGCAGAGTGAATGGGGAGAAAAGTGAGTGAGCAGACCCAAACTTCTATGGGAGCATGATTTGGGGTCAGGAATTGTACCAATTTTTGCCTCCATGTCAGAGCTGAGAAGATAAATGACATGTTACACAGTTCAGGGAAACTGCACCTGTATTCCTCCTCATTGGTCCATCAAGGGTGCACACTCTAGGCTCCAGGCTCCTTAATAGTCACCTTTCTCTTGGGCAGAGACCTGCATCTCTCTTGGCCAGGAGTGTGGTTTTTTTTTTTTTTTTTTTCAGGCTGCAGTTTCATGTCCACAGTGGTATCCCTGCAAGCTAGACTGCCAAAACAGACCAGTGCCTGCACTTGGCTTTCTCTTTGAAGGCTATGAATAATGTAATTGCCAATAGTGTTAAGTTACCACACAGCTCTTGATAAGCATGCACACTTAAAGTGAAAACACTTTAAAACCAAAAGAAAATACATGCATGCTAATAAGCTTATCAGAGGTCAGTCCCCAGCTCCAGCATGGGCTCTGATAGGAGTGAGCCCTTCAAACCTCAAAGGGGTTTTCCTGTGGTAACAAGTTGATAGGTGTGCTAGATCTGAGTTAAAGCTGTTATGAAGAGGTTAGTCACTCTCCTTTATATAGCCTGAGCCTTTGATCTTGAGACTCCAGGAACAGGTAATCAGACAGTGGTGCTCTCAGGCCATAGGGTCAAAAGGTTCATGGGGTTTTTTGTTGTGTAACTGGAGGTCCAGAATTTGCGTTTACCTCCCCCTAGAGATTCTCCAGGCAACCACCTGACATTGTCCCAGAAGTGTATTCTTGTCTGCCACACTTTTTTTTCAATGAAATCCTTTAAAGTTCATTGTACTTCCCGGGGTTCACGTCCCATCTCCCCCTCCCTGAGAAGTTGCATGCAATTCCAGCCCACAATAAGACTTGAACTTTGCATTTAATCTAAAAATACTTAAACTAAATACAAGAGAATTTTTCAAGGATATTGCAGGAGATTTCCATATTTGTCATAACATTCCCAATTTAACATCCTATAAAGTGGGTATTGATATCTTAGCTAAGTATTGAAAAACATGAAGTGTCCAACATGTTCTGTCCCAAATGTTGCTTGGTTTTTGTGGCCTGCATGCATAAACAGAAGTCTCTAATGACTGTAGTAAGCCAAATTGCAATGTGGTCTCTCCCATGCTGAGTACAACGTGGTTTGCAATGTGAAATACAGCAATAACTTCATTTACTGTTACCAGCTCAAGCATTCAGGAGAAGTTTATGGGATGCTTAAGCAGAGGAGTAGGGTTCACTGAGCTACAGTATTGTAGTAAGAAAAGGAGTACTTGTGGCACCTTAGAGACTAACCAGTTTATTTAAGCATAAGCTTTCATGATGCATCCAATGAAGTGAGCTGTAGCTCACGAAAGCTTATGCTCAAATAAATTGGTTAGTCTCTAAGGTGCCACAAGTACTCCTTTTCTTTTTGCAAATACAGACTAACACGGCTGTTACTCTGAAAACTAGCCACTACTACAATACTGTCAGGTTTCAGAGTAGCAGCCGTGTTAGTCTGTATTCGCAAAAAGAAAAGGAGTACTTGTGGCACCTTAGAGACTAACCAATTTATTTGAGCATGAGCTTTCGTGAGCTAGTAGTGGCTAGTCTCCTGTTCCTTGGATTAGCTGTGGCTGCCTAGTGTAAACATAAGGCACTTAACTCTTTGGAGAGGAAGAGTGGCTTGCATTGTGAACACTGACTGGAAGGATAATGGGTGGAACTTAAATAGAATTAAAATGAGTTTAAATGGATTAAATGACTTACTAACATTAAGTTGTACAGAGGAACACCATTTCTGTCCCCAAGGAGCCCAGTTTAAACTAGACATGGCACAGTCAACACAAGTGACAGTTTGCTTAACCTGCCAGTTGGTGCCTTTTTGGTAATATTTTTTTATAAATAGACCTAGACTTTCAAATGGTATACAGACCCTGATGCAGGTGTGACTACATGCATATGGGAAAGCTGACTTGCACATTTTTGCTTATGTAAGTTTGAAAATCTGGGCCACAGCAGATGGATCATCCATTGAAGAGCTTCACAGGAGAATCTGACTTTTGGGGAAAAAAACCTGTTCAAAATGGAACATCTGTCTTTTAGATCAGAAGATTAAACCTACTTCTACCACAGAGTGAACAGATATATCTAAATATTAATAATGGGACAGGCTAACCTAGACAGAATAAAACTAATATTTAAAGTGCTGTGAAAACCATGAAGCTCACAATGCCTCTGTGAGCTAAGAAGGAAATTTCCTCATTTGGGAAATATGGAGGAAGTAGTAAGCCTTTGTGACTTAAGTGACTCTGCCTTGAGTAAGTCATTAGTGGTTTGGGGTAAGCCTTAGATTTCTGACTCCAATCATGATCCACTAGATTAGTGGCTCTCCATCTTTGCACACTACTGGATCCCTTGCAGGAGTCTGATTTTTGTCTTTCATACCCCCCCCCCCCAAGTTTCACCTCATTTAAACTATTTGCTTACAAAATCAGAAATCAAGACAAGTGTCACAGCACACTATGATTGAAAAATTGCTTACATTCTCATTTGTACAAGTTAATATCAATTGGAATATAAATATTGTACTTTTCAGTGTATGGTACATAGAGCAGTTGAAACCAGTCATTGTCTGATTGAAATTAGTTTGTATTGACTTCACTAGTGATTTTTATGTAGCCTGTTGTAAAACTAGGCAAATCTAGCTGAGTTGATGTACCCCTGGGGGTACACAGAGGTCTTCAGGGGGTACATTACCCCTGGTTGAGAACCACTGCACTAGATCATACAGATTCTTTCTAAAAGTAGCTTTTAAGGTATCTTCCATTCTAATCTGGCACCCTATAGGTTGGTTGCTTCTATAAACTCCTTTCACAGTGCTGTGGGAAAACGAAGGTTGAGTAGAATAGCACAGTATGACACACACCCTCTTTATCAGAGCATGCAAGTGAAGACTAATGGAATTGCTAAGGTGGAGCCTTTCATAAAGCCTGCACCATGTAAACTGATAAGAGACTGTTAGAACACCAACATTTTACTCAAATGTAACGTGGTTTCCAGAACACTTTTCTTCAAAAGTAGCTTTGTTTAAAGACCAAACTCTTTCAAGGAGCAGTGTGTTTGACCTCTTCACTTTCTCATTCACTTTAGAACTAAATATGCTTTGGTTACTAAGCATTGTCTAATCTTAAATGAACACAAAGTTCTGAACTTAAGTGGTAGAATAAGACCACTCATCTTGCCACAACTTTATTGTGATACTAATGTAAATTAATTGCAATCCTATAGTTTCATCCAAAGATCTAAGCTTTACAAAAATAAGTCTCATCCCTATTAGGTAGCTACTTCTATTCCACTCTACCATGTGAAGAAACTGAAGCACAAAAGTTGTCACTTGTCATAAAAGTCAGTGTGTTAGAAACAGGAGCTGAACTTGTGTTTCAATACCATTATTCTAATACCTTGACCTCTAGAAAAATATCTGTACTACCAAGCTTCACTGGCTAAACTTTTACTTTAATTATAAACGTGAAGCATTTAAAATTAAACAAAGCATGCTCCCTTCAAAAACTTGAACTGAACTTTTTTTTCCCCTCTGCCCCTACTTCTAAAGTAAGCTTTTAATTGACAAATTTCTCAAGAGAGGCAGATCAGGTCTAAGCAGAAAAGGGTGGCTGCCTGGCTCAGTAAATTCTTCATGCAGTAGTAGGCAGTGTTATGTGCTCCACCCTTGCACTTCTGGGAAGTGTTATCTGCACTACTTGATCCACTATCCTGACTCGGTTTTTAATGCAGCCCTTGTTCACTTAATATTGTAAGAATTGCTAAGTGTAAACTTGTTCTAATCTAACCAGTACAGAAGTAGTTAAGACAAATGAGAGAACTGCATCTAACATGAGTTTATAGTTGATGGTCTAAAATTCAAAGTGTTGTTGAGGTAGCTAAGTGCAGAAATTTAAATCCTTAGCCTGTTATCTGGAAACTAGATTGGTAAGGCTTGAATAATATATCTTAATCCATTTCAGTCAAAACTGCACTCTAATATCAGAACAAAAATGGCTCAGATGCAGTCGAGTTGTCCAACACACTGCTCTCAATTCCTAAATTAAGCCATTCACTCTGGCTTCAGTGTATACCTTTTGGAAGGTGAGAACGACCAGAAACTTACATGAAGACTCAAATTCCAGTTTGAGGGGAGATATCAGAGCACAGTGTATTTGAGCTAGTGCACTAAAAATAGAAGTGTAGCCATGGCAACATGAACAACCAGAGGGGCTGACCACTCTAAGTACCTGCCTATAATCTCAGATGGAATTGTACTTGAGCAGCTAGTGCCTCCTAACACCATGGCTAAGCCACTCCTATTTTTAGTGCACTCTCTCTCAAAGAGTGCAGGTATGTCTCCTCAACCTGGAATCTGCACTTTCCAGCTCTTGTGTGGACCTACCATAAGTTACTTTGTTCTTCTAGAATAGCAGTTCTCAAACTGTGGGTCAGGACCCCGTTTTAATGGGGTTACCAGGGCTAGCTTAGACTTGCTGGGGCTTGGGGCAGGGCTGAAGTCTAAGGACTTCAGCCCTGGGTGGCAGGGCCTAGGTTACAGGCCCCTGGCCTAGGGCTGAAGCCCTTGAGCTTTGGCCCCTCCACCAGGGCTGGTGGGCTCAGCTTCAGTCCCCACTCCTGGGATCATGTAGTAATTTTTGTTGTCAGAAAGGGGTCGTGGTGCAACAAAGTTTGAGAACTCCTGTTCGAGAGCTATCATACCACACATACTCAGAATCAGACTAAAATTTTGAACCTTTTAAATGTTAGAAAAATGCTCTTGAACCCATCTTGGACTAAAGTGCACCAGGCTTTCCTCCAGTTGTGCTCAAACACACCTTCCAGGTGGCGTACCTCTGTATCTCATGCCTTTCTTAGCAATAAAAGATATATCCTAGGGAAAAGCTTGCAAAAGAAAACTTTCTGACAAGGCTTCATAATTGTTTACTTTATAGAGTAAATTTCATGAACCAGACTTCAGCTGATAATCCTCCTGTGTAATACACTTTTTATTGTTTTTTGTCTTCTAGCTCCAAAATCTGGGGATCAACCCAGCTAACATTGGCTTCAGTACTCTGACTATGGAGTCAGACAAATTCATCTGCATAAGAGAGAAGGTAGGAGAACAAGCACAGGTGGTGATCATTGACATGAATGACCCCAGCAATCCCATTCGCAGACCAATTTCAGCTGACAGTGCTATCATGAATCCTGCTAGCAAAGTCATTGCACTAAAAGGTATGAAAAGAACATCTTGTGTTTAAGATCTGACTATATATTGTGTAACTTTCTGTATAAACTACCAGTTCAGGGCAAATCCATTGTTTTTGAAGACTGAAGAATTCATATTCAAAGGTTAAACCAGATGTTGGGTGGACATTCTAAGAGAGCATGCTGGTTGTTGCTCTTTCCCAAAATTCACCATAGAAAATCTGTATCCTTGTAGCTGTCCTCAGTTAAACTGTCATCCTAGACTTGTTGAATGGAATGCTGCTGATTTGCAGCAAGTTCCGATAATGACTTGCTGCCTGCTGTTTTATATTCTAGTATTGGTCCTCCTACAGCTGAGATCAGGATTTTGCTTGGTCAAACATGCACTAATTCTTCCTTTGACAGTTAGGCTTAAAAGAGTATTGCATATTTGCCCCCTTTTTTTCGGGAGGATAAACTATTTGGAAATTCAAATGATTAGCTTAACTTTTGAAGTTAAGTAGAATATGCAACCTTTGTTTTAGATCAAGCTAATCTATTAGATCTGATTAAAATAAGAGCTTTCTCTTAATTTCTCATCTATTGTCCTGTATTGCTTTGAACTCAAACATTAGTTACATTAACTTAATCTTTCTGATGGTTTTAATGTTGTACTACTATTTTTTGTTGCATCTCTAATGCTTTCTTGTGTATGCAGATGGTGAGTTCTCAATTTAGATTGTATTAGTTTTTGTCCTGTTCTATGAAAAGAGAATACCGAAGTCCAAAGGCTTACAGGCTTAAAGGCTTACAGTGCACATTGTCTGCTCTTACACCTGAATTATTCAGTAAAGACCTACATGCTGATCCCTAGGTATTCTTTAGAGTAGCACTGAAGAGGCTAAGGAAACAGGGTACTCCAAATTTAGGAAATTAATTTGAAAAATACCAGTTTGACAGCTCTATAGTTGCACTTGGCCTAAAGCAGTAAACTTAGGACCCTTCTGACTTTTTATAAACAGGATTATGACTCTTACAACTCAAGTTTGGTGGTTTTCCCCTGGTGTGCGTTGCATATTGTGCAGGATGGAAATAAAACTGGACTGTACTCTCGTTCCCTTACATTATCCCCTGTGTTAACTTTAATGCCCCATACTCGAAAAATAGCATTATGAAATGGTGCAAAACAAGAGACATTGAGATTAGATGAACTGTAGTATTTCTAGCACATAACACCAAACTTCTCATTTGCAGTTTAGATGCAGCATTCCTTAACCTCTATTTCCATCCTTGTATGCCTTGGAACATGGCTATCTTCTTAGCAGAGTGTCAACCAAACCAAAATCTGTAGTAGACCGACACCCTGACCCATATGGGACTCCTTTCTTAACCTTTAACTCTGAGACCTAGTTTTAAAAATACGCAACACAAACTTTTGACAGCTAGCTTTTAATAGCAAGCAGTGCAAATAGAATAGCCTGTTTTTTTGTATCTCTTGCGTAAAGATAATATAAATGTGACTCTGGCTATTCCTTTACTGATGCCTGTCTCTCAACAGGAATAGCTTGAACTTTCTGCTCTCTACATTCCCCTAATACTAGCAGCTAGCTGAGCCAGAATTTGTTTTTTGACATGCCACTCCAAACTTTTGTTTCCCCTTTAAAAGGAGCAGTAATTCCTCAGCATATGCTAATATAATGTAGAATGAATCTAAGCATTATTCTGGTGGCAGAAGGAATACAATGGGTGGCAGCATCGTTATTTTGGACATGTATATTTCAAAACATTTCCTTTTCCTATCTGGAGCTTGCATTAGTTCCTTGTTCTGGTTCTCCCCTCTACCCTCCCTGTCTATGTATTTTATATTCGTCTCTGGTCTGTTGCAGCCAAAGATACTTTGTTTGTTTGTTTAACCTGTTAGCTTATCTACATATAAGCATTTTGGTTAATGAAACAGAATTGCAAACAAACCTGACAAAGAGCCCACTTTGACCCTTCCATCCTTGTGGTTTGTACTTGAAACAGATGTGGACAGGTATTTTGACAGCTAACAAGTTTAGTGTACCTTTATATTTTCAAGAGAAATTCAACTGAATGTGTTCTTAAATACATACATTTAAATTTGGTTACCTGTAACTGATAAAACTGAAATTCTTCAGATGCTTTGTCACTTAATTAAAGCTGTTTCCATCATCTGTTCAAAATTGGTTAAGCAACAGACAAGTGAGAGGTCAGGATTTTTTTTTTTTTTTTTACAGCCATGTGCAGTAATAACATAGCTTTAGAAATGTCTGGCTAAGAGTTTAGCTGATCACTATGAATGTCACAGGCAAGTGCAGTGCATTATGGGCATCCTCCTATGAGGAAGGCTCAATGCTAAGTCTAACTTCATAGTGCAGCTTTCATGGTACTTGAAGGAGAGACAACCGATAACACAGCTTATTGAGTTGAACTTGTGTTTTTTAGCTGGGAAAACGCTTCAAATCTTTAACATTGAAATGAAGAGTAAAATGAAGGCTCATACTATGACTGATGATGTTACCTTCTGGAAATGGATTTCTCTGAACACTGTTGCTCTTGTAACGGACAACGCAGTCTACCACTGGAGCATGGAGGGAGAATCTCAGCCTGTGAAAATGTTTGACCGACACTCTAGTCTTGCAGGCTGCCAGATCATCAACTATCGTACAGATGCTAAGCAGAAATGGTTACTTCTGACTGGCATATCTGCACAGGTACCTAATAGTAATTGATGACACCAGTCTGGAAGGCCAAAACTTGACTGATACCCTTTTTTTGTAATCTACATAACTTCCCTCAGTGTGTAAATCGTATTCTGATTCCTCTTACTTGTTACAAAGACTATTAACACTTGATTCTAGATGCAACAAATTCTATGCTAAGGCCCAAAACAGTCTTAAGGTACCCCCAAGTCTCTCAGTTTAACTCTGAACAAACTTTATTTGGAGACTCTATTTTCCCTCTACATCCAGTGTTTTTAGCTGGCCATTTAAGCTTTTTTGTCACTCTATCATTCTGATAAAGTGGATTTACCATACAACTCAAAACCGGTTAGCAAAAAAAATTAACCAGTTTCCAGAATCAAGATGCTGACTTAAGAACTCAAGCTAAACAAGAACTGTTTTTCACACAACAATCTGCCAGTACTTAAGGTAGTATTGTGGGGGAGGGAAATACCTGCTGTCACTAACTTCTCTCTACATTTTGTTTAGCAAAATCGTGTTGTGGGAGCCATGCAGCTTTATTCTGTAGATAGAAAAGTGTCCCAGCCTATTGAGGGGCATGCAGCTAGTTTTGCTCAGTTCAAGATGGAAGGTAATGCTGAGGAATCGACTCTCTTCTGTTTTGCAGTAAGAGGTCAAGCTGGAGGCAAGGTAAGCTCTGATTCTGAATGCTATCTACCTGATTTTGTTTTAGAATATTTAGCCTGGGAGTAAACAGAGGGGATTACAAAAAGCAACCCAAAGAGGAAAGGCTGTATAGTGCATACATCTACGTATGCTTTCACGGAGCGTGTTAGTGTTTGCCTTTTCCCCTCTGTTTTGGAAGAAAGAACTTGATTGATGTAGGAATCTTGTGGCTTTAAGTGATCGCTACCCTCAAATGGCTTTTTATATGCATGTGTGTAAATCTTAAAACACTGCTCCTAGCAGAATCACTACCAGAATGCTTAGGTAATTGCAAATTCTCCAAATGAGTTATTAATGTACAATGAATAAACCTATATATTAGGGACATGGAAAACTTTAGTGATATGACTTATTCAGATGTCCAAGCACCCAAAATTCAAACCTGAAATAAGTAAAAGCTCTAGTCGTTGACTTTGAAAATGGACCTCAAACTTTTTTAGGTGACAGAGCTCTTCCTACTTATCCTCCTGATACTAGAAAGTGTGCACTTTAATTCTTAAATTCAGAGGATTACATTAGGAGCCAAATTTGGGTTCTTAAAACTAGTCTGTTCCAGTCATGAACTCATTTGCTGTTCCAAATAAAGTGGAAAAGAAAACATTTTCTGAATGTTTGGCTTCTGGCTAACAAGTATACAATCTGCATGGTTTGTGTTTTATTAACTACTTTGTAAGTGATCATTGAACTTGAATTTCTCTGTGGAATGCTGTCAGATTGGAGGTATGTGTAGAAATACACAAACTAACAGTTAAGTGGCAGCAAAACTGAGTAGCCAGTAATGGCTTTTCATAACAATATTGGGGAAGACTGTTACACCCAGAGTGATAGAGGAACTTCTGATGACCTTGTGTATGGGAAGCCCTGTAGCTTAATGTGGTCTGTCTTAACTAGATCACAGAAGCTTTTCTTTCTAGTAAGATCAGATGACTCAACATAGCATTCTTGCTCACATTGCAGCAAACAAAGCACTTATGTCTGTTACCACTTTCTAATCTGACTACAGTGCCCAGAACATTTGAGCAACCATGTAGCTATGCAATATTTCAGGGAATATATATGGGATTAATCAACCAATCTCATCTGTTGTACAGTTGCATATCATTGAAGTTGGCACACCACCAACAGGGAACCAACCATTTCCCAAGAAAGCAGTGGATGTCTTCTTTCCTCCTGAAGCACAGAATGACTTTCCTGTAGCAATGCAGGTATGGTAGATGGACTGACTGTCTTGGGGATATGGTAATATAGCAGGATGGTAAATATATACACGCTCCTGTGCTGCTACGGAACCTGAGGCTTTGCAAAGAAAAATGTCTTAAAATCCAATAAATTGTTTGTTCAGCAGAGTTTATACTTTAAGTATAATATTCCCCCTTCAAGTCTTAAACTTAACTTTGTAAGCTGTTTTTTAATTGTTGATCATCCTTCCCCCTTATAGAACAAGTAGCCAGCTATTTTGGTATATGTATGCCCAAAGTATGATAGAAGTAGATATTCTGCTGCTGTGCTGTCAAGTGCATGCACACTCTCTCTCAAGCACAATTCAGTAAGAAACAACACAATCACTTTGTGCAATCAAAACAATTGTGCCCCTTCATGCTAACCATTGTAACATTACAACAAATTTGACTTTAAAGCAAGGTTTTAAGTACACTGATTATTCAACCTTACTCTTGTCTTGCAGATTAGTGAAAAACATGATGTGGTGTTTCTGATAACAAAATACGGTTACATCCATTTGTATGACCTTGAAACTGGCACCTGCATCTACATGAATAGAATCAGTGGAGAAACCATATTTGTCACTGCACCGCATGAAGCAACCGCTGGAATTATAGGCGTTAACAGAAAGGGACAAGTAAGGAAATGCTGTTCCTAGAACACTTGGCTAGGCTGTCCCAGCAAGATTAGAGTCGGGGGAATGGGAACAAGTGTCAAGCATCATGACTGTCAAGTATCCTCTTCATGTTTCTGTTCAAACACTCAGTCTTCTAGGAGAAACTTTCACTTCAAATGACAAAGTCAGTATACACATTGCAAGTGCCCATTTCCTTCATGGCTGGCCTCTAAATGAGATACTAGGTTATAACTGATCAGAGTCCATGAATGTTTGACTAGAATCGGTGTGTCCAAAAAACCCCAATGTTTGAGATTTACTGATATTCAAGTGCTCTACTTCTCGCTATCATGTCTAGATCTGCCTCTAACTCTTGTCCACCCTCACCTACCCGAAAGGTATGCTGCAGAAGTTCAGAGTGGTGTTGCAGTGCAGAAATCCACCGCTTTTCATTCAAAAAATGAAAGCAGAACTAGATGCCTGAACAGTGATCATGGGTGGCTCAAATCTTGAGTTCTGGTTCATAAAACAGGAAAGGCAGAAAATAGTTGCAATGTCTTAATTGGGAAGAATTGTCTAAAATAGACTTGAGTTTACCTGTATAGAAATTTGTGTAACTTGCACATAAAACTTGTGGAAGGGCTACTTGCTGGTATAAGAATCCCTTTATTCCACCTGGCTGAACTCTTAAATATTCTACTTTTTTTTTTAAAAGTAGAAAGGTGACCTGTATCAATAGTTAACATGAGCAGCTGCCAGTGCTGTCCTTGAGAGTCCAGATCTTCTATAAAGGTGGTAAAAATCTTACTACAAAACAAGGAAGTTCTCTGAGATAGATCAGGCTCTTTAGGAAAAACTTGTATAAATGCTTTCAGTTCAAAAGGGTAGTGCTGCATTCCTGCTATATGGTGCTAAAATGCAGAAATTCTTAACGCACTGTTTAAACAAAAACCATCAACATGGTAGAATAGGATCTCATCCTAGAATTCCTCAAACTTGATACCAGTGTTTGTAGAATTACTTTAGGAGAAATCAGTTTAATCCCACAATCATATTTGGTATTCATAACTTCTCCCTCAGATTGTCTAATCTTCCTGTAAGATACTAGAAGAAGAATTCTCCTGGCAACAATGAGTGGGGAACTTTGGTCATTACAACATCTGAATCACAAACTGCTTTTTGTCCTTGTACGTACATACTAGCACACGATCTGCAGTGCTAGATGAAGCTGAGTGCATTCTAGTGAGTGGGAAGAGCTTGTATCTCTGTAACTAGCAAAATCTAGTCTCTGTTCATCTGTAAATATTCAATATTGGCACGATTTCCAATTAGGAGTAGGTATAGAATGCAGATGGTGAACACTGTTGCATGTAGGAAGTGAAATTGATACTGATTTTGGTTTTGTGCCATAGCGGTGGTCTGTGCAACCTTAAATATAGGTTCAACTCTTTTCAGGCTTTTGTGTTAAGAATACTGTTTTTAGGTGGCTTTCTGAACCCTTGAAAGGAACAGACAGTATGTCAGGTCAGTGACTCTTGCAGATGAATGGAAGCAGTCCAGTCTCTGCCAGAATGATTAGTTGAGTCTCTGAAAAGAGACATGTGTGATGGAAAATTTGAAGTCTCCTGCAAATATAAAAGTGCAGAGGGGAAGAACTATGTGGGGTGGGCTGGCTTCTAAACTCTCGTGGATAAAAACTGAGGATGTTCCCTTCAGGGTTTCTTATAGCAGCTAATATCCAATAGAATTTTGGAAGGAGAGACTTGCTAACTAAGCAGTAATTCCGCAATTTTTCAATGCTATTCAATATTTCAGTGCTGTGCATAAAGTAAACTACTGGTTCTGAAAGGTAGGCTCTGTCTGGAAACCTGAGATCTTAATGTTTGGATAGGGAAACATCTTGTGAACTTGACATAGCAGGCAGCCAATATATTCAAACTTGCAATTTCAGGAGAAAACTCAGTTAAACATTTGGAAAGTTATTAAACCCTAATTCATGTGTTGGTTACTCTATAGAATTCTTTTGGGAATAAAAATTAATGGAAAGAGATGGTAGGGACTTAATGTGTAACTTAGTGTCCAACCCTTTTATCAGTGAAGGAATTGTTCCGTGGTGGTGAATTCAACTGTAAGACCAAGCTTCAGAGCTTGTCCTGCAGAAATAGCTTACCGCAGTGGCAAATACTTCCTGATATTCAGCCTAAATATTCCTCTGCTTAATCTAACCTGTTACTCCTACCTTCACCCTAAACACTTAATTTTTTTGTTGTTGTGGCACTATTGAAAATGTTTGCAGAATGCATCTACTCTGAGCACCTGGTATGCCTTTATCTTTCTTGCAGCCTGAAGATGCACAGACTGTAAATGTCCCTTTTTTTTTTTTTTTCTCCTCTTTAAATCCAATTCAGGTGCTCTCAGTATGTGTAGAGGAAGAGAACATAATTCCTTACATCACTAACGTGCTGCAAAATCCTGACCTGGCTTTGCGAATGGCTGTCCGCAACAATCTGGCAGGAGCGGAGGAACTCTTTGCCCGAAAATTCAACGCACTGTTTGCCCAGGGAAACTACTCAGAGGCAGCAAAAGTGGCAGCAAATGCACCAAAGGTATAAAGTGTTGCTAAACAATGTTTATCAAAGCTAGAAATAGTTAATCACATTCTTAACCTTTGTAAGGTTAGGTCCTCATCTGAGATGTGCACTCAAGTGTTAGCAGGATCAGTATTTTACTCTTGGAAGTAGCACTACTGAAATGGCTTGAACAGGTGTGTTCACCAAAGCAACGTGCTAGAGTAGAACTCTTTAATGGAACTGTTCTTACTGCAGCAGTGCACACAAATATAAGGTCAGGCCTTCAGACAAACAAAATTGAAGGAACAAAGATAGGTGGGGAGAATAGTTCAAGATGCAAGCATAATAATTCAGATGAAAGTTGATATTGTAACTATGTGGGGTTTTTTATTAAACAATCTTGCAGGATTAGAGGGGCACTAGTGGGGTTTAAAGAAAGGGATTATGGGGGAGTAAAAGGAGCCTGGGTGCAAAAGGAGATTGAGCTTGGGCATCTGAACTTTTACGGTAGTAAGAGAGATGGGATAAGGGAGAAAACCAGCAGCAGAAGAGACTATCCAGAGTCCACATGAAATCTGAAAAGTCAAAGGATGTGAAGGCTAGGACTATAACAGGGTTTAAAAGAGAACTGGATAAATTCATGGAGGTTAAGTCTATTAATGGCTATTAGTCAGGATGGGTAAGGAATGGTGTCCCTAGCCTGTTTGTTTGTCAGAGGGTGGAGACAGATAGCAGGAGAGAAATCACTTGATCATTACCTGTTTAGGTTCACTCCCTCTGGGGCACCTGGCATTGGCCACTGTCAGCAGACAGGATACTAAGCTGGATGGACCTTTGGTCTGACCCAGTATGGCCATTCTTATGCCCTTATGTTCCCCTCATAGCAGTAGCTGTTTGAACTACCTCTCCCATGGTGTTAATCATTCCTTTGAAGCCCAGTTATGCCTGCCCTGCATACAGAACAGCTGCATTGCTTCTAGAATTTGGGTTTCTTACTGTCGTTATCAGGACAATAAATTTCCAACTAGATGTTAAAGGGATGTGTACAAAACTGTCGCAAACTAAGGTTGAAACTTTAACGCTAATGTATTTTATACCAGTGCTGGGCTGGTACCAGAGCATACACAGGGTCACAACTGAAGAGTTAAGTGGCACTCATTAGTGTAGCTGCTCACCAGAGTAGGTGAAGAAATAGTTCTTACATATGCAAAGAATTGTCTGATCAGACAACATACAGTCCTGAGTGACTTTTAAAGTTAGTTTTCAGTAATGGAGCTGGTGAATAAAATGCATCCTCTAACCTTTTTAAGGGAATCCTGCGTACTCCAGACACCATACGCCGGTTCCAGAGCGTTCAAGCACAGCCAGGTCAGACTTCTCCCTTACTCCAGTACTTTGGAATTCTACTAGACCAAGGTCAGCTGAACAAATATGAATCCTTGGAACTCTGCAGGCCAGTGCTTCAGCAGGGACGCAAACAGCTTCTGGAGAAATGGTTAAAAGAGGATAAGGTAAAGCTGCAATGCATGTCGTTTTTTTAATATAATTTTGGGTAATCTCTACTAGTAGCAGCCATGTCATGGGCACTGCAAGGACTAAGACCTATATCCTGTACAAAAATCAGTAATGTGACTTATGTGCATTGTCATCTTTGTGGGATAGATGTCTTGTAGTGGAATCAAGTGGTTTTTTTTGTGTTTTCCCCTTGAATATAGACCTAGCAAGTTCTTCAGTGTAACCATACATCTCCATGATGCTTTTACATGAATCTACTACCCACTGACTGATGCACTGACAACTGTTTTAACTTCCCAAGACACTGTGCTAAGTCAAGGCAGGAGTGTATGTGTGAAGAATATAATTTGTTAGGAGTGTCCCTTCAGAGATTTCAGTCTTCCTTATTTCTAAAGAAACCTTTTTTATTCAAGTCCCTTGTCATGCCTACTGTGACTCATGCCATGCTGTGGGCAGGGACACTTTTTTTTTTTTTTTTGAGCCACTCCTTAACTAGCTGGAGGGAGATGACACTAGCAAATGATGTAAGCCAGTCCTTCTCACAATGCTGAACAAGTATATTCTTGCCCCAATTTAGAAGAACCAGAACAAGAATTTTAATGCAGACATAGTGGATCATTGCCAGTTGGTCTCTAGTCTGACTAGGATTTTTATGTAAATCTCACAAGGTGCTGTTAACCAAACCTGGAGGATAGAGGGAATAAAATCCAAACAAAGGCAAACTGAAAAATGATCCAATTTACACTGAAGAAATAAAACAAGGATACACGTGTCCCTTAATCTCATCATAGTTTGAGATTTAAGGAATGTAGTCCTTTGTATTGCTGCCACCACAGATGTAGGGTACAACCTGAAATATTTTTGTAAAGCTAAATCTCGTAATAACTTTGGCCCATGAACAATGACAAGCTAGGATGCATCTTTCATAAAGCGATTTAGACTGTTAAGTCCACAGTTACTGGAAAATACTTTGACATCTTCTCAACCTGTTATGTGTGTGTGTGTGTGTGTATATAAATATGAAGATTGTTATCCCAGCACTGTACCATGAATACTCTTTAAACCTAGAATATGTAATCTACCTTCATCCAGTCTATATTTATTAAAATGAATTGTTCTTAACTATATTCTTTCTAAACAGTTGGAGTGTTCAGAGGAATTAGGAGATCTAGTGAAGTCTGTGGACCCTACCCTGGCACTTAGTGTCTATCTAAGAGCTAATGTTCCTAACAAGGTCATTCAATGTTTTGCTGAAACAGGACAAGTCCAGAAGATTGTTCTGTATGCTAAGAAGGTGAGGCTGTGCTAACTACATATAGATAACATTTGCATTTGAAACTGTAAACCTTACTGAATTCAGGAGCATAAATTAAGGGGAACTACTTTGGATTTAAGAGACTACTTTTAGCATATTTCAGAACTTTTGTTTTATTAGTCACATAGTTTGTGTTTTTTTAAACAATTGTATCATAATGGCACAAATGTGTTAATCTCAGGATACCTATTTCTCTAGAACGTTTAGCTAAATATGAATATTGCATTCAAGACTCTCTCCTTTTTAATTTAAAAACTTGCACTTTGGCATACTACTTAAAGGGAGTGTGTGATACTCCTGAGTTAAAATCTTGACTGAGCCACTGACTCATCTTGGGCAACAGCTCTATGCTTGTCTACCCATTTAGCTTTTTTTACATTCCCCACGTAGATGGGAAAAGTGCTTTGAGATACCCAAATGAGCGCAGATTCTTCATGTACAAGAACTGATTCCTGATGCTTTCATGTAGCTGCTCCTTGGCTCTGTATCTGTTGAGACTTTATTTAGCTTCTCTTGAAGCACTAACACTTTTTATTATGGCTACTCTTACAGGTTGGGTATACTCCAGATTGGATTTTCCTGCTGAGGAATGTAATGCGAATCAGCCCTGACCAAGGACAGCAGTTTGCTCAAATGCTAGTTCAGGATGAAGAACCTCTTGCAGATATCACACAAGTATTAACTTTAAATACCTTGCAAATCTTAAGACTGTTAAGCAAATGAGTTGGGATTCATGCCTACCACTTAAAGCTGCCAGTGGAGAAAGGGTATTAAATTGTCTCCTGAAGATGTGGCTTTTCAAAATTAATTTTTTCTAACACTGAAAAGCAATTTAAATTAAATAGGTAAGCTAAGCTTGTTTCAGCAGTGTTTCCAAGGAAGTGATAGCTCAGGTACTTAGCTCTGCCTTGTGAGGGGTTTCAAGCATAACCTGTTAATTGAAATTCCTCATCCTCATGAGGAGGCAATCCTACTATTACAAGAATACGAAACAAGTGCTCTCATTGATGGACTGGGATAATGCTAGTAAAATCAAACTAGATCTTGTGACTGCATCTAAACTTTCATATTTAAAAGTAAACTTGTTAACGTCTTGAAATGGAACCTTTACACTGAAACTAGTACTGCAGTTCCAAAATAGTACACTTCTTTTTTTTGCAGATAGTGGATGTGTTTATGGAGTACAACCTAATTCAGCAGTGTACTGCCTTCTTGCTGGATGCATTGAAGAATAACCGCCCTTCTGAGGGTCCCCTGCAAACACGTTTACTCGAGATGAATCTCATGCATGCACCTCAGGTATGTCTTATAGACGTCCTCAAACTGACAGTTGATCAGGTTTTTGTATCTTGTAACCAAACTTCCATCAGCATAGGTATGAAAAATTTTAGAAGATATTATAGTAGTTTATGGGTTTCAGCTTAGCTTAATATCTGACTAGATACACCTTTTAAAGTCAATGAAAATGAGTATAACTTTGCCTAGAACTAATTATTTCAAAAGCGTTTTTTGTTCCCAGTCAGATATTAAGCTAGGATCTACATATTTCAGGTCTAACAACTTCCCTGTTTATACTGTGCCATAATATTAAATATCAGGTTAAGCCAACAACCCTTTGTCCTCCCCACCCCACCCCACCCCCAAAAAAAAATCTGGATCTGGCTCCAAAGTTCATGCCTATGAACCTACCATTAACCCTGGCTCTAATTCTAGTGTCTTAAGTGACCTCTTTAAAATAGTCATGGGATCTTCTGTAGTTCAAGATTTCATTCTGATTTGGGTTAGTAATTTACTGTAGTTTTTCCTGATGAGTCGTATGCAGAATCTAATGTACAAACTCCAGAACTAGAATAAACCCATTCTTGTTCCAACTGTCCCTTTATAGGTTGCAGATGCTATCTTGGGAAACCAGATGTTTACTCACTATGACCGGGCTCACATTGCACAGCTGTGTGAGAAAGCTGGCCTGCTGCAGAGAGCATTAGAACACTTCACTGACTTGTATGATATCAAGCGTGCAGTAGTTCACACTCATCTTCTCAACCCTGAGGTACAGAATCCAAAATTTTGTAGAGGTTTGGCTAGCTTACCTTCCAGGATCTTAAAATTATCACACTTCAAGCAGTGTATCTTTCAAATTACAATATTTATGCAGCTTTAAAATTGGTGCTCCATATTTTTTATATGGAGAATCTTTTGTAATGATCTTGCTATCTCTCTCTAGTGGCTGGTGAATTATTTTGGCTCCCTATCAGTAGAAGACTCTCTGGAGTGTCTGCGTGCCATGCTTTCTGCTAACATTCGTCAAAACCTGCAGATTTGTGTTCAGGTAGCTTCAAAATATCATGAACAGCTGTCAACACAGTCACTTATTGAGCTGTTTGAGTCTTTTAAGAGCTTTGAAGGTAAGATGCAATGGGAATACTTTGTTTAGCATTACTTCACTTTCTTAAACATAATCTATTCTATTGCAGATGTAATAGTCTGTATGCTAGTGTGCATAGGAGTGCTGAGTCCATTTGGCAACCTGATAGACATTAGGAAGTTCCACTTTATAGGGCTTGTCTGACCCTCCAAAAGCAACAGTTTGAGAAGTTGGTCTAAATCCTACCATTTTGACTACTTCACTGTCCAATTGCACTCCTGCCAGGAAACTTCTTGGGTAAACTATTAAGTTTTTAGTAGATTCTTGGTGAAGGCCTTTAGAACAGACTGGTAAAAGGATCTCCATGGGGGAAAAGGGCAACGTGTGTCTGCATCAGAAACTTGTATACTTAAGAAAGCTGGCAGCTACTTCTCACCTTTTTTATGCTTTTCTAAACTCTGCTGGTGGCTACTCATATTTAGAGCTTAGTTCTGTATACTTGTATCTCCTCTACACCCACCCTCTTGTTGGCTAGTTTAGCCATTCCCCATTCATTTGTCAGTCCTTCTTTTTTACTGAACTCTTATCTACTTTCAGCATCTGTACAGGAAAAAAATATCCTAAATTGCTTACGTGGTACTGCAGATTTTGAACAGGCCAACATGCCAGTGGACAATGGGATCTGGAGTTGGGATAGGAATAGATGGAGACAATAGCCCTTGGAAAGCTTTTCTTTCCAACTTTTTGTATAAGGGAACATCTTGCCTCTGTCGTAGGTGAACAGGGTCCCCTTTCAAAGCTGCTTTCTGTATAAAAAGCCTGTAGCTAAACAGCATTGCCAAAAACTCACTATTAAGCATTAGCCTTTTGGCCATTTATTTCATTGAGACTTCAGGAAAGTGATTGTTCAAGAACGTTTATCTGACATGGCAGTTGCTTTACGCATGTAATTATTAAATAACACTTGACCTTAATCCTATTTTTGTGTGGCCTGTAGCAAGCTATCACCGCCTGCATTTGCGGGCAGTGAAGTAAGGAGTGTTAACAGTTGGCATAGCAGGATCAAACTTTGTGCAAGAGACATTAGATACGTGGAAAACTGAGCTAGCTGAATACTGCACACTTATTTATGTGTACCTACCAGGGAGCATCTTAGAAGCAGAGCTGCTGAATACTTTTCCAAAGTATGCCATGTATTCCATCCTCTCAACCATATGGGGAAATTAAAAATGGAAGTGAATGGCAGTTTCAGTTGGCCTGCTTGCACCATGATTCAGCTACAGCTTGAGTGTACAGGACCACTGACTGCCCAAAATGAAGGAAGGAGTGAATTTACCTAGCCAGACTGGACTATAAATCTTCAGTTACTTGCCCAGAGCAGATGGACTTGTGTAACGTATGCAGAGGGAGAGGGATGACTTGTGACTTTGCTATTGCTTGCATTGCTCCAAAGAGCCTTAAACTATCTTCTGTGCATGCTTTCTCTGTCACTGAAGAGATTACAGTACTGCACGTCAGCTACAATTCCACTTCTGTGTGGTGTTCCACTGTTTAGTTTCTCCAGTTCAAATATGTCTTAGGCATCCTATGGCTCCCTTGCTGCAGTCTGAGACTTATGAGAAGTCCTTAGAGCAAGCTGTCACATAATCAGCTTGATTTTTATTTGGTATGAAGACTATTCATATTGAGTCTTTGTTTCCCTTAAGGTCTATTTTATTTCTTGGGCTCAATTGTAAACTTCAGCCAGGACCCAGATGTGCACTTCAAATATATCCAAGCTGCATGCAAGACAGGGCAAATTAAAGAAGTGGAAAGAATCTGCAGAGAAAGCAATTGCTATGATCCAGAACGTGTTAAAAACTTCCTCAAGGTAAAGAGTTGACTAGCATTGCAGTATTTTCTATTTTGCAGCAGGATTGCTTGTTACTTATCCACTTCCACTAGGGTACACCACTAAGTAGTGATGTCTTGAGAACAGGCGCTCTGGATTGCACATAGACCTATGAAAGTCCAAAACAGTTCTTAATCTCTTTAAGCAGTTTCTAATATGGAGACTGTTTGGAATATAGGAAAGATGAATGCCGTTCCTCAGGCCACATGTGCATCCGTAAGTCAGCAGAAATTACCTGTATTGGAGGATACTGCTGAGCCAGTCTGTTCCCTAGCATCTTAGAGTTGGACACCATTGAATAAACAGTCATAACTGGAACATATGATGCCAGTTGGATTTAATTACGTGAGCTATAAATGGAAAAAGTTCTAGAAGTCACCTGTTAAGTCTTTTTTTCTTTTTCTTTTTTTTCCCACACTAATAAATGCCGTAATCTCAAACCCCACGTCAGTTTCTTACTACTACATGATAGCTGTTCTGTGAAAATAACTATTAGAGAATTAGTGGTATCCATAACATGCTCTACTGATGTCAGATCTTCAGGTTTGAGGCTAGAAAGATACCATGTATGAAGTTGAAAATCGGTAGCCAGTTGGCATTGTTACACTGTCTATGGCCATGTCAGTCAATACAACTACCTAAGGTTGTTTCTAAACACACTTGCCAGAGAATCAGCCTTTATCTGGGAACATTTCCTGCCTTCACATTTTGTCCTGGTTGTATAGCCATTTCATGGTGTGTGACAGCAAAATCTGTTAAATAGCATAATACACCTATTGCTGCTTAACACTTCTCTCATCTGTCACGTAGAAAAACTTTGTTTTAATGTCCCAGAAAATAAACTCTAAGGAAAAAAGTTGTTGTTATTGGGGGAAGATTTTTGTGTGTATAACTCAACAGGTCTTTCTGTTTACAACAAATTATCCTCAATGAATGGTTACTGTCAACAAATTCCTGATGGAAATTGTTATTTTTTGTGCTGTTCCTTGTGTCTGTGGAATGTGCAGGACATGTACCAGGTAAATCCCCCGGATTAGGTCTCCCAGTCTGTTAACTCCTTCAGTGTCGATTTGTATGTAGAATTACATTCTGGGATGTGCATGTTAAACAGCTTTCAGTAGCTGGGTCTGACAAGGTTGATTCTTCAGGGTACTCTAAATGTATAGTATTTGGCTGCCACTTTAGCTTATTTAGACATGTTGCCTTTTTGCCAGATTTTGGGGCATTCATTCCCAAAGGTCTTTAGACATGCAGATTACTGATGCACGCTCTGATTTTTTTGACCTCCTGCAGTCACAAGTCAGTGATTCAACAGTGCAGTAGTTTGGTAGGTTCTTAAGATAGATGTGACCCTGCATGGGTATCCTAGTTAAATTCAGAAACAGTGGGTTCCTTGGGGATGCCAGAAATGCTTCAGATTAAGGTGTGAGGTGAGGAAACTAGCTCAAATCATGCATATCTGGTCATCTCACACATGACTGAGACCACATCATCCTTAAAATGGTTTTGTTAGATTCCTGTTGCGATCCCAGAGTGTTAATCCTGCACACTGAACACCAGTGGCAGTTCACAAATGCTGAAGTATAGCTTAGGTTTGTAATACTCGTTGTCCTGTGTTGTAAAATTGTTTTTTGTAGATGTGGGTGTGCCAAGGACCAGTGACTGACATTTCAGATGGTTTTTTGCTCTAGATATTGTCAAGGTTTACACCTGTTTTATAATTCACTATGTGTGCATGGCTTCAAAGTGGGAACAATAGTAACATGCTGTCAGGTAAATTAGTTTAGGAAACCAAAACAGCTGAGATTTAAAAACAGTAAACTATCTCTGATCAGACTGGTCTCCTCAGACTTGCCTCATTTATCAACTTTCTCCAGTTTTAATGTAGTAATTCATATTTCTGCTTTTTTTCCTTTGCAGGAAGCAAAACTGACTGACCAGTTACCACTGATCATTGTATGTGATCGCTTTGACTTTGTCCATGACCTCGTGCTGTACCTGTATAGAAATAATCTCCAAAAATATATTGAGATTTACGTACAGAAGGTAAGAGCCATATTTCCAGAGGGACTTAAAAGCCTTCTGTCCAAATGGCTTAATATGGTCTCATCCAGTTTCTTTTCACAGGGACGGTCATGGCTACCAATGCATGCAATACCAACACCACAAAATCCATAATCTAAATCACTTCAAACAAACCGACTTCGAAGCTTGCTATCCATCTTGGAGAGGACGTTAACCATGTAACTTCCTTTGTGCTCTCAACAAATAGCTATATAATTTCAGAACACAAGCGGTCCTTCTCCTAATCACCAAGTGATTGGTTCTGCTTCTGGCCACCTTATTAGTGAAAACAGACCTTTTTCTGGGAAGGAGGGTTCAACCTCCAAAACATTTTTACTTGATTCTTCATTATTAATTCCTTCTGTTAGTACAACAAATCCATTCCCTCTCCATGAAAGCTAGTACAGCTGCTGCGTTTGAGGGGAATGCCACAATGGCCTAAAACACCTTTTTCTTTCCCCATAAAAATGAGAATAGCACATTACATACTTCACCTATTTATCTCTGTTGCTGAAGTCTGAGGAAGATGTAAGTTCTTGTCAATCTTCACATGATTGAGAAATCCATAGTATCTGCCTCAACCGGTCATGGTCTTCAGGAGCTTTTCTGAGCCCAGGTAGGGAAAATGAAGCAGGCCCACTTGAAGTTGAACAATATTCTAGCAATTCTCATACATGCAAATGGATTCTCAGGGAAGGAACATACAATCTCTCCATGGTTGGTACTCCAATTTGTCACTTTACTAAAGTGTTCTTGTTGCCCTAGGTGAATCCAAGCCGTCTGCCTGTTGTCATTGGGGGACTGCTTGATGTGGATTGTTCTGAAGATGTGATAAAGAACTTGATCCTTGTTGTGAGAGGTCAATTCTCCACTGATGAGCTTGTTGCAGAAGTAGAAAAAAGAAACAGGTATCCAACTCCACAAATAACCATCTCTGTACATGTTTCTGATTAGAGCTAATGTTTCTAACTTTAGTAATTTCTGATTGTTTGTGGTTAAAGCTTAGGGTCTGTCTGTAAAGGAAAAAGGTGTAGACCTTCATTAGGCTATCGTTTTATTACAGTGATTTAAATGATAAAAGACAAATTTATAGCCTTGTGACAAGTTTCTCCCTTAGTTTCCAGTAGTGTCCTGTATGGAACACTGGGGGGAGCTAATGGAAAAGAATAGATCTTTAATTGTAGACTCTTGAGGTGCATCTGGATGCTTTGATGGCATTGCAATTAAGACTTAATGGAGGTGGCTTTTGGTTTTTGGCATTCAACTAACTTGATAGCTTTCAATAAAGAAATTTTGAGAGAGAAATACACACAATGGTAGGAGGATGAGTAATGCCTTCAGGAAGAAACTGGGGAGGTCTCTTGGTTGGGTAGATCCTGCAGGCTTGTTAATAAAACTAATATATTTGTTCTAGGCTAAAACTGCTCCTTCCATGGTTAGAAGCAAGAATTCATGAGGGTTGTGAGGAACCTGCTACTCATAATGCACTGGCCAAAATCTACATAGACAGCAACAACAACCCAGAAAGATTTCTGCGTGAGAATCCCTACTATGACAGTCGTGTTGTGGGGAAGTACTGTGAGAAGAGAGACCCTCATTTGGCATGTGTGGCTTATGAGCGTGGGCAGTGTGACTTGGAGCTTATTAATGTGCGTATATCCAGTGAGTTCAGGGAAAATGGGGTGGAATCACCCACAAATTAAAAAAAAAACAACCTATTTGATCTTGGGGAAGAGATTTATGCACTACTGCAACAAACAGCTGCTTTTGCAGCAGAAGTTCAAAGTGGGAATTAACTGGCATAAGTATAGCACCATGACCTTTTTTTTTTTTTAAAAGGCATGTCCCTGTTAGATTACTTTTTCATCTAAATGAAACTCCTCTTCCAAGGATCTGGTCCAAATTTGAAAGCAGTGAGATTGCTTTGAATTTCCAGTGACTGTGTTGTGGAAAGTCCTCCTCCAATTTCTGATATAAATCTTGAAATGAGCTTTATTTACTGTCAAACTCACACCACATAATTAGAAGTTAACTTGTTGGTCTTCCCAGTCCCAAGATTTGGAGATTTAGAAAAATCAGTGTCTCCTTGGTATGTTTCACCCTGGCTTAGCATAGGGGACTGGACTAGATGACCTCTTGAGGTGCCTTCCATCCTCACATTTCTATGAATCTATTAAGATTTGCTTTAAGTAATTTCAGATGACTTCACTTATCTACCTTTTTGTCACTTAGGTATGCAATGAAAACTCCCTCTTCAAGAGCCTCTCACGTTACTTAGTTCGCCGTAAGGATCCTGAATTGTGGGGGAGTGTACTGCTGGAAAGCAATCCTTACAGAAGACCACTTATTGACCAGGTATAGTCTCCCTCAAACTTCCTATTCATTTTAACATAATGACAGAACTAGCTATAATTGAAGGTGAAGTATTTGCAATTTGCTGACTATAGCTTATCCATGGCTTGACTCTTCTGTCTCTAGGTTGTGCAGACTGCACTGTCTGAGACGCAGGACCCTGAAGAAGTGTCTGTTACTGTAAAAGCTTTCATGACTGCTGATCTTCCCAATGAGCTCATTGAACTGCTGGAGAAAATAGTTCTTGATAACTCTGTGTTCAGTGAACACAGGTGCGTAAAAAGTTCTAAACCATATATAGGCAGCTACAACAGACTTCACTGAAGCAGTCTAGCTCTGGGCTAGGGCTTGCTGCAGTAAAAATTCCAGCTGCTTTGGGGAGTAAACATAATTTTGGGGAGCTGCTAAAGTTCACTCTTTGGTTTGGGGATGAGAGTTTAGGATAAGGGCCTTGGATTTGAGTTTCATACAGTATTCACCTCTAACAATAGCCAGTGGTTTTTAATCTGAAGTAACTGACTCGGCACTCACTAATTGCTTTGTCTGTTTCTTACTAGGAACCTGCAAAACCTCCTTATTCTCACAGCTATTAAAGCTGACCGTACTCGTGTCATGGAATATATCAACCGTCTGGATAATTATGATGCTCCAGATATTGCTAACATTGCTATCAGTAATGAGCTTTTTGAGGAGGCTTTTGCCATCTTCAGGAAATTTGATGTCAACACCTCAGCTGTGCAGGTATCATAAATTCTAGTCTGATTCTACAATTAGGAAATCTTTAAGCTTTTGAGACAGCATAAAAGCCTGAATAGTGGAGTGTGCTCCTGGCTCTGCTGATGTGTGCTTTTTTTTTTTTTTAAAGTGGACTACCAGCAGAAGCATCTCCTTCCAAAGATGACAGGACTGTCACTTTCCTATTGCTTCCTGGCTTATCTAGTTTCTCTCTCAACTGCTGAAATTTTGCCTCTATTTTGATTATACAAACCTTGAGTGTTTGAAGTAAAAGCTACACAGCTGAGTTTAGACTTTAACTATATTCTACTTAAGCATTCTTAGGCTTGCCCCTTCAGAGTTCTCCTGCAGAAAGTGGAAGAGAAGTAAGCAGTTCTTGGAAGAGTCATGCTGAGCGTTAGCAAGACTGGCTCTCAAAGAACCAACAACAAACCTTGATTACTTCCTGGTCTAAAGAAGAAAACAGAACTAATGGGTTGAGTGCAACTCATTAGTTCTCTGGAAACTTAAGACTAATGTTTTTTTCTGTACTGATGGTGACTGACATGCTACCATTTCCTCAGGTATTGATTGAACACATTGGAAACCTGGATCGTGCCTATGAATTTGCTGAACGCTGCAATGAGCCTGCTGTGTGGAGTCAGCTTGCTAAAGCCCAGCTTCAGAAAGGGATGGTAAAAGAAGCAATTGACTCCTACATTAAAGCAGATGATCCTTCCTCCTACATGGAAGTTGTTCAAGCTGCCAATGCTAGCGGTAGGATTTTCAGTTTTTGTTTAACTGAATCTTCTGTGCTGTTCTGGTATGTTTGGATATCTGAAGTTTAACCAAAGCATGTCATTTAAATGACTACAACAGCTGACGCTACGATCTGAAACTCTTACCTGCTAGTGTTATGGGTAGCACTAAATTCTGCTGAACTAGAAAATGTGAGATCTGTATCTCATAATACTAAAATGATCAAAGGTCAAAACTCAGGTTGACAGCATTCCTCAAATATGGTTGATCAAATGAATATATATCACTACTAGCTCCTCTGTAGTTCTTGCTGCCCTCTCCTGGTCAGCTGTCCTAGCTGCAGAGTTAAATTTTCACTAGGCTTCTGAATTCCACATAGTGAGAACTGCTTTTTAACAACTCTAACGATAGTAAAGTAAAATGCAAGTTAACTGATAGAGCTTTAAATGTTTCCTATAGTAAAAGGGCAACAATTAACTCAGATCATTATAGTCTCTAGCATGAGAGGCTGGCCACTCATAATGGCAAATTCTCTTGCCTTGGTCCTGGCTAAAGTAATGTTTGCTACCTACAGAAATTATCATTGTAAAACTAACTTAACAGAGCAAACTTCTAGTCCTGTTCATTCTCAAACTATAGGTGATTCAATCATGAAAAGTTACCATTTTTAATGTGAAGTTGCTTCACCTAGGGAACTGGGAAGAGCTGGTGAAATACCTACAGATGGCACGCAAAAAAGCACGAGAGTCCTATGTGGAGACAGAACTCATTTTTGCTCTTGCTAAAACAAATCGTCTAGCTGAGCTGGAAGAATTCATAAATGGACCTAATAATGCTCATATACAGCAAGTGAGTTTCTGCTCTTGGTTCCTTAGCTGTCATAGTAATAGGATTTTGGGGTTCAGCCAGTAAGAATGCCAAGCTTTGGCCTGCCAAGAATTTATTGGGTTGAATGTGATGTGATGTAGTTCTTCAAGAAGTCTAATAAAATACAAAAAACTTGAGGCAGAGTTCACTTTTGTCTAATAGCTTTAGACATACTAGCTAGTGGCTAGAACTTCCTCAGACTTCAGAATGGATCTAATTTTAGAAATCCTTTAAGATCAGTTTCACTATAAAATTCTATTCTTGTGGCTAGTCTAGAAGACTAACGTTCCAACTTAATCTTAGGTTGGTGATCGCTGCTATGATGAGAAGATGTACGATGCTGCTAAGCTATTGTATAACAACGTGTCAAATTTCGGCCGTTTGGCATCCACATTGGTTCACCTAGGTGAATACCAAGCAGCTGTTGACGGTGCTCGGAAAGCAAACAGCACTCGAACATGGAAAGAGGTAAATTACCCTGTCTTACGAGTTCAGCTCAGTAAAATATCAAAAGAGGTTGCCTCGGAGATTATATTTAATCTTACCAACAGTGTTTCTTAAATCCTAATATACCTATGTTGACAGGATTCTTCGGTATACAATTGGATAGAGCTGTGCTTTTTCATAAACTGGACAAAACGTAATTGTTATCACTTGAATTTCAGGTTTGCTTTGCATGTGTTGATGGGAAAGAGTTCCGTCTAGCCCAGATGTGTGGACTTCATATTGTAGTGCATGCAGATGAATTGGAAGAGCTCATCAACTATTACCAGGTAATGACGAGCACATGTACTAGATACTCCTAATTCTAATGCTACTGAAAGCATCAACCAAAATATGCCTGCACAGATGCTACTGTAACTCGGAGTTACAGGATCACCTTTGCTTCAAACTTGGCATGCTGTCTCTTTATCCATTTAGTACCTAACTTCTTGCTACAGCTGTCTCTTAACTGCACCTGTCTCTTAAGGATCGTGGATACTTTGAAGAGTTGATAACTATGTTGGAAGCAGCATTGGGACTTGAGCGTGCCCACATGGGAATGTTTACAGAGCTAGCAATTCTCTACTCCAAATTCAAACCCCAGAAGATGAGGGAGCACTTGGAACTATTCTGGTCCAGAGTCAACATTCCCAAGGTAACGGTCTCGAAACCTATGTGAGGGGTAGTTTTAAACCGTTCTAGATAGCCTGTAGAACAGTTTGTTGCATAAACTAAATTTTAATGAAATTACAAGATTTTCACACTTAATAAAACCACCTGATCTATTAAGCTTCAACACTAACGAAATACCAAGATAAAAGTAAATCAGTGCTCTGAAGTTAACTGATGGATTTCAAAGCTGAAAGAGTGCTGAAAGCTATTGATGACCAAGCACTGGCTGAAAACCACTAACCTGTGTTATGCAGGAGGTCAGACTAGATTATCATAATGGCCCCTTGTGGCCTTAATTTTTTTTTTTTTGCTCTATTAAACTTGTATTTAAACACTTACATTCTGTGTATAGGTGCTAAGAGCTGCAGAACAAGCCCATCTTTGGGCAGAGCTGGTGTTCTTGTATGATAAATATGAAGAGTATGATAATGCCATCATCACAATGATGAATCACCCAACAGATGCATGGAAAGAAGGACAGTTCAAAGATATCATCACTAAGGTACTGCCTGATCTGGTGTGAGAAATGCCTCTTTAAAGGCAACACTGTTCTGCATGTTTGATTTGTATTCTAGCTAATGGCCTCCTGATTAGAAGCTATCCTAGCTTAAACTGGTACTAGTTTCAGCATAACATTTTTCTCTTCTACATCACTATCTTTAAGCTTATGTCAGGGATCCTGGATCTATGGTAAAATACCAAGTAGACTTACAATGCCACAAATGATTAGATTACCCTTTGAAGGTTTATATTTAATCAAATAGCACAAAATAAACTGAGCAAATCTGAAATCTCTAAAGCAAAATTTCTTAATGCTGGCAGACATGCTTTAGGTAACTTAAGGGTCTTATGACAGGTTTCAGAGGAACAGCCGTGTTAGTCTGTATTCGCAAAAAGAAAAGGAGTACTTGTGGCACCTTAGAGACTAACCAATTTATTTGATAATATAATATAATATAATATATATAATATAATATAATATAATAAATTGGTTAGTCTCTAAGGTGCCACAAGTACTCCTTTTCTTTTTAAGGGTCTTATATTCATTAGAGGTAACGAACCAGAAAAATCCATGCAGAAATACATAAACACCATGAAACAAGTATGTAAAGATCTATTAAATGATCCTCTGTGCTGTCTCTAGGTGGCCAATGTGGAGCTGTATTATAAAGCAATCCAGTTTTATTTGGAATTTAAACCCCTCTTGCTCAATGATCTGTTGATGGTGCTGTCTCCCCGGCTGGATCATACTCGTGCTGTAAACTTCTTCAGTAAGGTAACTGGTTTTCATTTTCCTATAATTATGAGAGACTTTACAAGTGGAGATGAAGCATTTGGCTACATCTAAAGGTTTACAACTCCAGTTGAGTAAATGACAGTGAATGTATCTGCGACGGACATCTATAAGCTTATGGTGTGCTATATTGTTATATTCAGGATTCTCATGTCAAAACTTCTTCTCTTAAAGGCTAAACAGCTTCCACTTGTTAAACCCTACTTGCGCTCAGTTCAAAACCACAACAACAAATCAGTGAATGAGTCTCTGAATAATCTCTTCATTATAGAAGAAGACTATCAGGTAGGCTTTTTTTAAAAAAAAAATTGCCCTTGTTTAAAACACCTTTCTTTTGTGAATGCTAATTGGTAGAGATAGCTAATTGGTATAACTATGCATCCATTAACTGCAGTAACAAACTGCAGGATTACTTTAGATCTGAAAATAGACGCAAAAGTTTGAGCAAAGGAACTCTGCAAACAGCTCAGGTGGTATCAAACGTAAATTGGTTGACCCTTTCTGGAACACAAGCACTGACGTTTGAATGACTACATTCTATTCCAATTCAGGCTCTTAGGACATCTATAGATGCCTATGACAACTTTGACAACATCTCCCTTGCTCAGCGTTTGGAGAAGCATGAGCTGATTGAGTTCAGAAGAATTGCTGCATATCTCTTTAAAGGCAACAATCGCTGGAAACAGAGTGTAGAACTTTGCAAGAAAGACAGACTATACAAGGTAACAGACTGGAATATAGAACATTAAAGCTATGCAGACCTATGTTCACATAGCTTACTTTAATACTAGTATGAGTGATCCTACCCCCTTTGATAGTATTGCTATAATGTACTTCAAAAGCTGTTTTTGTGCATCTTGGAAGTCTAAATCCCCAAGATAGCTTTTTTTGGAATGGCTCATTACTGCTTTGACCAAACTTGGCATGCCTAGCACAGTTCCTGCTCCAGCATATTAGATGTGGCTCTTTTAATGAGAGGTTTTGTTCTTTGTTCGTGTTCTTTTGTAGGATGCAATGCAATATGCTTCAGAATCCAAAGATACAGAGTTAGCAGAAGAATTGCTGCAGTGGTTCTTGCAGGAAGAAAAGAGAGAATGTTTTGGAGCTTGTCTCTTCACCTGTTATGACCTTCTAAGGCCAGATGTTGTCTTGGAAACTGCATGGAGGCACAACATCATGGACTTTGCCATGCCCTATTTTATTCAGGTCATGAAGGAGTACTTGACCAAGGTAAAAGCTATTTCTGTTGGTTGAGACTTTCACCTGCCACTAATCTTGATATTGGCTTTGTCAAATGTCTGCCTTGACTTACGTTCACTCTTATTTTCAGTTCATCAGGGGAGAAAGGCTTCACTTTTAAGTGATACCTGCTAGGAAAAATGAAACACCCACAGATAGTTCCCTAGCTACTAGTTAGAAGAACTTGCATCTGTAATAGTTCTCTGCTGAACCCATAGATAATGTGAATCTAGTGCCAAAATTTTCTCCTTGTCAAAGAACTGTTCTTCTCCTACACCCCTCCCTCCTCCCCCCCAGACTATAGGGAAATCTGGAAACTACCCATGCATTATGGGTTAGCATTCCGAGAGAACCTTTTGTTTAGTGGACAGGAATATTGGAACAGATGTTTTATAAACACTCTTAAATCTACATGTCTGCCATGCTCTTAAGTGGAAAAAATTAGTGTTTTGCATAGCTCAGCAATTACTTGAATAATCAAAGGATACAGTGAATTGAAATATGACTAATTGTAATCCTCTCAATCTAGACTCATTTTGGAGTGGAATCTCTGAAATGTAAGTGTTTATGAAGCAGACTACTTGAACATATGTTCAAGGACATAAGACACGCAACTCTAGTTTTAACTAGCCTCTTTTCACGCTTGCTTGCTCTTTTGTTTGAAGAAACTCCTTTATTTTTAGGATGCTTTCCTTCCAGCAAGACTGTCCAGATAAATCTGACTATAGAGGAATTTTTTTCCTCTGGAGCTTTAAACTTTCCGTTGTGGGTATGCTTTATGTATGTGTGAACCTCCAGGAAAAAGCCACAAGCTATTTAACTGTAGCACCTGTTAGTTTTTAAGTGTTTTCAATTCCAGTGTCACCAGACTTTTCTTGGACAACTTCAGCTACGCTGACTTTGAGCATTTTTTGTCAATCACTTTCGATACAACTTATTCTTTGGATTCTCTAATTTTTATGATAAAGCTTCTACAGCTAGGGGCTACTAGGTAACCTTATTTTGAGTGATAAAACAAGTAATGCACATTTGGTTGCACAGAGGGAGGATTTGCCTGTTGATGTTCAAAGGGTTGGTGTGGTGTGCTTTTGCTTTTTTTATGGCAGTTTTAGAGCCACTTGTTGCAGAGTCAAACTAGTGCAGAGAAATTTTTGGTTGAAAGCAACTGGTGTTAGTGCTTTAGAAAACTTTTTCAAGTGTGTATCCTATTGGTGATTATGGGATACTTTGACATCAGTCCCAACTAATATAACGTTACCTTTGAGTGTGTGCACTCTAGTCTTGAATTAGAACTTTAGTGCATATATATTTAAACCTCGAGTATAAATGCTGCAAAAGGATTTACCTTATTGTATTCCTAGTTTGACTTATTAGTCAATAAAATCTAATGACCAATACAAACTACAGCTGGCTTTCTGAATCAGATACTTCTGGTGTTTCCTTTTGTTTTTACTCTTTTTCTTGTATCTTATCAATTGTTTCTTCCCTGATTCTTATGTTGCTAATTCTACCATTATATGCTACATATGGAATTTGATTTTTTTTTTCTAAGCTGCACTTCTGAATTCCTTTGCAGGTTGATGCAATAAAGGAAAAGGTGAAAGTTGATTCTTTTCCATCTTTAAGTCTGGAGGACTAAGTCTAAAGAAACTGCATGAGTTTTCTTTCCTACCTTTACTACACTGCTGCTACTGCTTTTTTCCCAACAATATCTCACTAAAGCCTCTGCAAATTGTTTAAAACTACAATAGTTAGAACTGTAGGACAAAAGTAGATACACTTGCTACTAATCGGCTAATAGACTCTTCAGGAAGGGCAGAAGGCTGATCAGTTGGATCACAGTCCAAGTACTAATTTAAAGATACTAATGTTGACCAATACTGTTCAGAAGAAATTGACTGTACAAAACAGCAGGAATTGACAATAACCACTTTCTCTGCAAGCAGCAGTAATTAAAGCTATTCCAGCTCCAGCCAGAGACTCTGGTTTAACAAGGAAGTTGTCATATGTACATTCTTTAGCAGCAATTTTTGCAAATTTATAAGGACTGTGATCCAGTCTGATTTATTGATTCTTACTAATGTGTGTGCTGACAGTAGGCAGAATAGATACTAGCTGCTTCAGAAGAGACTTTTCCTCATGTTTCTTCAGGTTTCCAGTTCTTATGGTGCTAGTCTGTTTTGATGCAGTAAGTTAAAACTTAAGCTATTGTATCAAGTCTTGTGTTTTACCCTCCCCCTCCTCATGACATTCCTCATAGCTGAGCAAAAGAGAAGACTGCCTTCAGGGCTCTTCAGCTTCTTAAAAAACAAAACAACAAAAAACCAACCTCTTGCTACCTTTCCAAAAAACCCTTGTAACGTGGTAATGCTAAAACTTGAACTCTTTTGATGCCTGTCTGGCACTTGCCTGTTGTTGCTCAATTATGCCCAGCCTGCGGGCAGATTCCAAAGCTTCTGTCCATCTGTTTTCTGTACCCTATACCCACTCCCAATTTTCCTTGGAACATGAGCCATGCTGGCATAATTTGTCTGTTAAATGTGGTTGGGCAAAGGGCAGGCAAGCTTATATAAAGGGCTTGAAGACTAAATCCGTGCAAACTACCATCTGCTGTTTATACATCCATCTTGGTCACCACTGGAACTCAAGGCTAACCTGAGTAAAACGCATCACGTAAGGTCCTTCAGCAGCTAGTAGGTGAGGCAGTAAGAAAGCGTGTGTGTGGAAAAAAGGTAATTGAACTGCAGTGTCTGCATTATTAAACTAAGCATGTACAACAGTCATTGCAATTACATCCCACTATTCCTGAAGCTACGAAGCATTGCTGTGGGCTGCGTGTGGTTTTTGGGGGGAGCCTGTATGGCAATCATCTTCAGATCTCACTACTTGCTTCAGTACTCTTGCCTCTTTTTCATGCACACATAACACCAAAATAACATTGAACGCATGTTACTACTTTTCCTCTGCAGCTTATTGCAGTCTTTGTGGAAAAGCCTTTTTAATGCAGTTTACTTTACTAAAGCAGTGTAAGAGGGCACTGAACCCAGTGATGCTTAATCAAGTGGTGTATAAGGATCACTGTCTTCAGACTTTTAACAAGCTTGTGTTCATAATTAAGTTCCATATGTGTGGTGGTTTTTTAAGAGGCCTCTAAACCAGGTCAGATAAAGGAAAGGCAAACATTAGAGACTTCAAACAGAATATTCTGGGCTAGGGGTTAGCCAAATATATGGAAACCTGAAACTTTCTGCTTAGCTGTTGCTGCTACTCCAATATTCCACTATCCTATGCAGAGCCTATCTGGATCTATGCTTCAGCATTTCAACACTCCCAGCTAGTCTAGTTAATCCCATTTTATTTTTGAAACAGACTTTAATGTTGAATGCAATTTTTTGAATAAGATTTTTAATAGCGTTCTTTCTGTTGTGACTCTAACTTGACAATTGACTTTCTTCAGTGCGGTGTCTAACTTCTCAAACAAGATTCTGCTACTCATCCCTGATTGAGCGAGAGATGCGACAACTCTCAAATGCCAATACTTGTATTTCGTGCATGAACTGTGGCCTGGTAACTGGGGTCACAAGTGAATATATGGATTCATAAAACCATTAGACTCCATAATGTAGTTCATTTTCTGACTGAAGGACGGCTTGCTTCAGAATGTTTACAACCAATGCTAGTTCTTGTGTCCTCAGTTTGGCAGTCCTTTTTTTAATGCTCTTATGGACATCTGGCATAGTTCAAACAAAGATACATCAAAGTTCTGGGGTACCAACTAGGGAAGTGATCTCAGAGCTCTGTTTAGTATCTGTGGGTTGTGTTCCTTTGAGTTGTCAGTACTTAAGGAGGAAACTACTGGCACAATGATGCTACCTTAGTGCAACTCCAAATAGAGAACTTCATCTTCGGTATCATAAGATGTAGAACATTTGAGTCTGTCTCTGTGGTAGCTATGACTATAACTGTATAGCAGCTAGATGAATCCTCGGAAGTGGTGTGGAATAGTCAAATAAGCAACTTCCCAAAACAAAGCTATAGTTTCTATTCAGGGGTGGGGGGAAGAGAAGGAAGACTAGCCAACTAATAGCAAAAATACACTAAGATCTAACATGCACCTAACCAGTTTTCAGTAGCCCTAATGTGATTAGGGTGAAAACACACATTTGGGGGGGGAGGGGAGAACCTATCAGTATCTGATCCACATAGCTGACTTACTCTGGCCTCCTGTGCAAATACAGTGGGAGCTGGGCATTTATGCACCTATACTCTGATACTGCTCTCTGTGCAGTGTGGCTCTGAAGAACTTGCCCCATAGTTTGACTTTGCTTTTTAAGTCTATGCATTCCCTATACAAAGTTAGAAACTGCATGAGTGAACAGACCGACTTTTCCCTAGGGCTGTTAGTTTCACTAACTTCTTGATGCTCAAGTGAAATGTCAGATGCTGTCGACTGATACTGTTAAGTATTCATAACTATTCTGTGCCCTTGTAAGAATTTTCTCTTAAACAGAAGTTCTAGACTGGAGACATTTGTCTAGTTCAAGAGTTTCTTGTTTATTGTGAATGAGAACGGATAATCTTCTAGTTGCTGCACACTCTTGTTGAAGTGTGGTGCCACGTGTGTGTGTGTGTGTACCAACTTGGTACAATCTTATGTTGTCTTCACACTAGTTTGACAAACTTTCTCTCTACATTCTAAAGCTGCTGGAGTGCTAAAATGACTCCAGTGAACTTTCCTTACAGTATTTTAAATATGGTCAAGGATTTTAAAAAAACACAATAATTGGTTGCCCCTGGCTGGGACCTTGCATGCCAAATTTCAGCCTGGTGTGAGCTTTTTACAGCTGTTCTGTAAATCCTTCCAGGGGGCTTTCTCATGGAAAAATGCTGAGACAAACGACTGCAGCAATATCAATGTTGCTACTTGAATTTGTAAGCAGTGGTCTTCTCTTGAGGGTGGTTAATGTACATGAAGGCTTTTCCACGTCTCTGCCAGAAAAATAAGTAACATGTTTCTATAGAGAGGGGTGGTAGTTTTAATTATTGGGCCTTCATATTTCCAGGTGGATAAACTGGATGCCTCAGAGTCGCTGAGAAAGGAAGAGGAGCAAGCTACAGAAACACAACCTATTGTTTATGGTAACCTTTCTTTTGATTCACTTATCACTAATCAGTGTATTAATGTCCAGATACACAATTATGCACTAAATATTGGTATTGATATTGCTTCCAAAGTTCAATGCATAACACTGACAAGCCACCTCTCCCTACCCATATCCAAAGCAATAGCTCTGAAAGTGGGAAGTTTCTGCTAATTAAGCAGGGTGATGTTGGTTTGAGACTAGTCTGACAAGCAGTATCTAAATTCTACATTAACTCTGCCAAGTCTGTTTTGAAAGTAATCCATATGGTGTTTGGTGCTTCACTGCCCTTGTAGGAGGCTGGCTGACGATTGCACAGCCCTCTTAAATCGCACATACCCCAACATGTTCAAGGAACTCTTACCAAAGGTAAATATTAACCATACTTCAGAGGACTAGAAATCTGGAGACATACATGCTGCTTCAGCTTCATTCCTCACCTCTCTTCCCCCTTTAGTCCCGCACCCCACTCTTCCACACTTCAGCTAATCCCCTCCTAACTGAATCCACCCAAACTAACCACTGCTGTCATAACCTTGTTCACTTTGTATTATAGCATAGCATCCTCCCACATAAGTATTTTTAATTGTAAGCCCTTTGGGCAAGGGAATGTTTGCTCCTCTGTACAATGCCTTGCACAACAGGGTCCTATTTTTTGCTTGGTCCTTGGGCACACCATACAATTAAACTTTTGTGAAGCAAAATAGAACACAAGTATCAAGAAAAACACGTTCTGCTATGGGAAGGTTGACGATTCACAGACTGATCTGTGGCAATACCTATAGACATATGTACCAATCATACCTAAACTTGCAATAAAATGCAGAATGCCATGGAGATAGGTGAAGGGCAAATGTGCAAAATCACTGGCACAGTCCATAAATTATGTAACTCTTTGTGATGGAACATGACTGTTCCAAGTAAATTTCTCAAAAGTGTATGAAAATGAGAAAGGGATAAACAGAATAGCTTTAATATACTTACCTCATAGTAGAAAATCATGTTGCATAAATTTAAATGTTTGCCAATTTATTCCAGTTGGCATAATATTTTTTTAAATTGGAACATAAATGACTTTGAGCAAATCTGGACAGGAACAGTTCTGTGACCAGAATACTGAGCTATGAGTATCTAGAAAATACCTCAAAGTCCCTATACAGTATTGCCTTCCTCACTATTTAGTTGGTTTTGCAGTAAAATTACACTAGGGTTTGGCAGCTGGTCCAATAAATACAAGAAAGCAGTGACAAAGTGGGAGTAAACAGAAGGTTGTTACAGCACTTGGGTATTGGGTGTAAATTTGAGGGTGGGGCCTGATTGTGGTGAGCCACTATATTAAACTGTCTGACCTAAAATGCATAATCAAGACTAATCCAAACTGATCGGGGATTAGAGGGACTGGGCTAGGACATTGTGTAGGTGAAGGTGGATAAACATCTCACTGCGTCATAGGGAAGTAAACTTATTTTCCATTCCATCTTCTACAATATATGCTACAAGTAGCTTCTAGAAACTAAAGCAAAGCATCTAAATCCATGTACTTCCTTAGATCTCTCGAGGAAAGATCCTTTAAACATGGCTGCTTCTAGAAAAGATGCTGATAGCTCCTTTCTATAAACTAGGCAGAACAGAAAACTCAAAGGCAGTGGAAGGTAGATTATCAAGGACTCAGTAAAATGTTTGAGGTGGTCAAATAGCCTCACCTCCATAGGTAATCTCCTTCCCTAAATGTATTTTATCAACATTATTGTAAAAACTAATTATTGTACATCTTTTCTACAGTTCCTGGGAAAGAAAGTAGAAATAGGCAAACTGCAGTAGCTAGAACAGACTGAAATAGTTAATCATTTTACTCTTCCCATTTTCAGGTCAGCCACAGCTAATGTTGACAGCAGGACCCAGTGTTGCAGTCCCCCCACAAGCACCTTTTGGCTATGGCTACACCGCACCTCCATATGGGCAACCTCAGCCTGGTTTCGGGTACACCATGTAAGGTGCAGTGCAAGTCAATCCGGAGCTAGCAAATTTTCTTACTGAAACTCCACCGTCCCTCCAAGCTTCAACTCAAACTGGGAAAAGCAAGCATTTTGCCTTGTGTTCTTGTAACCTTTATTTCATGAAGGACTATGGTTTTCTAGCGCAAACTGTTTGGATCACACCTATGTTCAATCTTTTTTCACATTCCATGTCATTTAGATTTTACTTTGAAAGGGGAATAGCTTAAATGTTTTTGTTCAAGTGGGCTCTTTTTTGCAGGACTGCTTCTTAACATTAAAACAGGCTGTTGTGGAGATTCCAATTTGCACTCTGTAGTGTTAAGAAACTCGAATATTGAATCTTGCGTTCAGTGTATGTGAGCAGCTGACAATATGTACTGTCTATCTAAATGCATTTAAGTCTCATTGTATATTCAAAGAAAATGCTAAAGCAAAGATATTTCTATTTGAACTTGCAAGATGGCCGATGACAGACAACACTAATCAGCATATCCTACTCTGGATTGCATAGCTCTTAAAATGATTTAAAAATGCGTATGGACAACCTTGCCTGATTTTTAAAAATGAGTAAAATTTCCCTTAACCTATGCAGGTTTTGCTTATAGAAAATGCTAGTGTTTTGCTCATTCCATATGTAACAGATGACCTTATGTTTTTGTGCTGTATCCTGTGCTTTTTGTGGGATCATTCCATTTGGGAACAGAGCACCATGATTCCAATCTGTGTATTTACTAACCCTGCCCTGAGGTTTGTGTATGTTGGATATTGTGGTGTTTTAGATCACTGTTTTGAGTGTACAGAAGAGAGAATTCAAACAATATTGCTGTTCAGTTTTGTCTGTGCAATTTGAAATTACTCGAATTTAAAAATAAATTACTGGACTGTGGACATCCTGTATAGTGGTAGTTTCACTTATGTATCTTTCTCTTCAAAACTAACCTAACCATCGAGACCAACTATTCCTGTAGATTCACTTGGTGTCAAGGGCCCAAGTTCAGACAGCATTCCTAGGTTAAGGGAGGGGCCATCATCTTAGCAAAACAAATTGAGAATGGAGACTATTGGAAAGTGTCTTGCACTGATGGATTATGCAGTAAATATGTATTAATGCTTTTCCTATAGCGAGGACTATACCAGACAGTTGAAAATAGCACTTTTCAAAAATTGGCTATATGTGGTCAGCTACAGCATCTTAACTGGGAGATACTTTAAGGTCGTAGTCTGTTTCAGTTAAACTGACAAAGATCATGTTTTAGGTATGTTAAGTTGCCTTAATATATTTAGCTTCAAATAAAATTGACTTAAATGTTTGACAATGCTGAATACTGTCATATTTGAGTATGCAATTTGAATGCATCTGTTGCTAGAGGCACTGATACCCATACCAAATCAATCCATGAAAACTTAGCGTTTCTGTTTCAGCCATAGCACAATCTTAATATAGTGGCTGGTTATGAATTTTGTTAAAACCAACTTCTGCTGAAATGAACTTTAAATCTAAGTGTGCTCCACTCCCTGGGTTTTTCCTGATCACTTTCAGTTTGATGAATCAGGTCTGTCACCTTACAAGGAAGTTGTTATGCTCTACAGGGGGCTGCCTCTTGAGTCAATATGAAAACTTAGGATGCTACATTTTGCACCAGTTTATCTATCTATTAAGGAGTGGTTCAATGGTGGCACATGTCAGCAGTACTCCAAAATTTGCATCTACTACTTTGGTTTCTAAATTGCATTTGATGTATAAGCACTGCATGGATTGGGTCTTGCTGCCTGAGACTTCCAGTGCCATCAGTTCCGTCTGCTCATCATGGATGAGCACCCTCTGTTCAGAGTAGAGGAGCTGGCAGTACAGCATTCTCTGAAAGGGATCCTCTGCTCTGGAATTGGCTTTTCTTGTCCAAAATGGCTCAAATCTTGACCTGGGGCCTACTGAGACATTTACACGGGCTGCTGTGGAGGCAGGGGCACCAAGAGGCTTGTTTGGGTCCCCTTTTATCTAAAATGTACAGATAAGCTAATTTGCCAAAGCTGGAAGCTTGCCCAACTAATGTACATCTGTGCTCAAATACATAACCCTAAATGATCAGACTTCACTACTGGAGCCATAAAGCTAGACTGCTTCAAATTGTCATGACAAATCGGACCATGTCCCAAGGGTTTGGGTAGCCCTTAACTCTCTAGGTGACAATGGAGAAGAGAGTCATGAAAGAGTAAACTTATTTCCATTTTTGGTGTAGATAGGCTTATCCTAAAACCTAGTGAAGTAAACCCAAATCTGACTGCAAGGGGAACTAACACACTCTTCCTGTTTCAGGCCTTGTGGTGAGGGCATGATATTAAAGCTTGGTTCTGCTACTTTAATCTGATTTGAAACTCTACCTTACTAAGGCTAGATAAACTTACTCTTGAGCTACCACCAGGGGATACTTTTTTATTTTTAAAACAATTTCTCATGTGCTTCAGCCTGGGGGTTTTCAGGAAGAGGAAAACCACCACCCAGAACACAGTTTATAAACTTAATTGTAATCTTGAAGTGGAAGGAAAAACTGTTAGGGAATTAGTTTAAGATTACTAATGCATGTTAAAACTAGCCACTTGTAACTGGGGAACATAAGTATGGTACTTCATAACCATGGCCCACATTCCACCAATGGGAACTACAGGCTCTTCCCTAAACTGTCCCACTGTTATACATGTATTTACAGATTCTGCTTTGTTCCATTGGTTTGTATCTCTTGTAGATGTCCTATGGGAGTAGGGTTACCAGATAGCAACTTGTGGGGGGAGGGGAGAACAGGACAGGGGGTGGTAATAGGCACCTAAGGAAAGTCCTAAAAAAGGACTGTCCCTTTAAAAACAGGTCATAGAATCACAGAATATCAGGGTTGGAAGAGACCTCAGGAGGTCATCTAGTCCAATCCCCAACTTTTGTTCCAGATCCCTAAATAGCCCCCCTCAAGGATTGAACTCACAACCCTGAGTTTAGCAGGCCAGTGCTCAACCACTGAGCTATGTCTGAGCTCACCCCCCCATCTGGTGGCATCTAGTCACCCTAATTACTGTTGTAGTAATACCACTAAGCCAGGTGCTTGTACATTCTGCTGTGAACAAGGTTACATCTGAACACCACAACTAACACCTCCCTTCCACTGGTCCCTAATGCACTGCTGCAGAACCATACAGTAAGTCTATCCAGCTTAACCTTGTCAAATGGACATGGCAACTTTGAAAATCATGATTAAACTAGCTGATCTAGTTTCTATTCACTAGCAATAGGTATGTAGAGCTTTCAGAAGAAAGCATCAGTTTCTAAACTGCTGTTAACATCAACTCACTCAAATAATAACCACCTGTAGCCAGCCAGCCAGCCCCCCCCCCCCCCCAGACCAGCATTGCTGGAAACACAGGAGGAAGCAGGAACAGGGCACTTAACATATATTCCAGCACAGCCTTTGAAGCTGTGAAAGCACAGGTGTGCTGCTACAATGTGCCTCTGGAAGCAGATACAACAATTAAGCTCACAGCAGGCAGAGGCCCTGTGACAGACATGGCTCTTAGCCCCTACTAAATAGCGTGATGTGCACACACACCAACATCCTAGGTGGGAAAATATTTACCCTGATAAAAGAAATGTCCAGTAGTCGAAACTTATTCTCTCCCTTGCAAGTGTAAACTACTCTTGCGAAAGCTGGCGTCACCCCGACAGACCAGCCTCAATTTGGCATAAGAAAGGAGAAAGAGAATAAAGGAGTACAGAGGTATAAGTAGGGGACCTACAGCACCATGATTTTTGAGTGCTTTTCACTATCTATCTGCTGGTCAGATAAGTGACAGCCTCCCAAGGCTTCTGCAGCTAAGAGGGTCCCTATGCCTTGTCCCTTATTCGTCTTTCCACGGAATTGAGTGACCGATCCTGGCTTGGCACCGCTGGAATCAAGAGATGCAAGGAGGGTAAGAAGCACCCACACCTGATCTCCTATCTTTAGTGTACACATATTTTGAAATAGAGCTCTATACTTTGTTTTCTTTCTTTGGGATTGTGGCTTCAGTTTTGTAACTTGTTTGTGTGTGTAACATCTCTACATTTAAATAAGTAGGCACTAGCAATTTTGTAACCACATGATTAGAATCTAGCTTAATAAATTTTGGTAACCATTTATGCATAAGCCTGACTTGTTTTCTCTGGTTTACTGTAAAGCAGCCAACACAATTAAAGAACCTCAGCCGTTTTGGCTCTAAAGCCTGGCCATTAGGTGAGAGTACTAAGAGCCTAGCGTTGAGTTGTGCCGCCTCCACGGGGCAAACTCTTGGGGCACCTGTCAGTCAATCCTGGCTGCCGGCTGCGAAGGAGCTCTGAGCTCTAGCAGTTAAAGTCACGGGTGTGGAGAGGCTCTTAGTGCTGCCATTGGGGCACCTGTCAGTCAGTATTGACTGCCCGCTGCAAAGGAGCTCTGAGCTCTAGCAGTTAAAGTCACGGGTGGTTAGGACCTTGGGGCATCAGTCAGCCTAGCCCGGGCTGCCTGCCGCGAAGGGACAGTGCGTCCTAGCGGTTAAAGTCACAGATGGTATAAACGGGCATAGCTGGCACCTCACCAAACATCCTTGGCCGTCGGCTAACACCACCCCAGTCTCTTGTGCCAAGCCAGGTTCAGCGATAAAGCACAGGTGCCTGTAAACCATGAACTGAAAAGACAATTATGCCCTGGGTGAGGGAGGGGAGAGACCACCCTCTAACAAGAATGGATGTGCCTGTACAAGAGAAACTTACCTTAGTACTTTCCATGTAAGGTACAGCTCAATCTCCAACTAAACAGTTTTTTAAAAAACATGTTTAACTTTATTGGTAAGCAAACTAAAACCTGCACATCACAAGATAAAATCAACTTACTTGCAGTTTTCATGCTATTCTGGTTTCCGGCCTATAACAGCTACTGAAACTCTACTTAAATTAGACAGTTGGAAGAATTCAGATTGTCTCATAGCTCTCTCAAAACTGTGCAAGTTCTTTACCAGCTGTAGGGTCAGTTACACTTGAGGGGCTGGGTGTCTTTCTGCTTTGATGTTTGAAATAAGCATTTATTGGCTCTGAAGTACTGATAATCAAAGACACTGCATCCTGCATCTGGAGTAGGCACATCTACATAGCTTTAACTGTCACTTCTGAACCAGACTTGAGCTTTACCTGAACAAGGCAGTCTACTAGAGTCTTTTTAAACTTTGTATCCACACCAGGTGCTCTTCAGCCATAACTTAATTGCAGATTTAGAGTTGAAATGACAGATGAGCAGCTGATATTGGTCAAAATATACACACACCGCTTCCTGTTAAGTGCATCTTCCAACAGCCTGTTTTGGGGGCTTCTTTAAAGTGTCCCCTTTCTACATTTTTAGCAGGGATGATCGGTTATAAAACTAGCAATCATAACAGCAGGCTAGACAGACTATATTCAATAAGGGGATCCAGGCCCACTTTAGAGCTGAAATTTATTCACAAGCTGACTCAAACAGGTAGTTAGGTATTTTTCTTCCTCTTTCTAGCTATAATGAATGAATACTGCTTCAACCAAATTAACTCAGGGTAAAAGGATACTGTAACTTCTTGGCTCCTACAATGCTTTAATAAAACTATTAGCTCTATGAACTACTAAGCAACTCATTAGGCACTGCTGCTCTGCGAAAGAGCACATGCAAACTTATGTTCTGGCCCTTTGGGTTCAACATAAAGGGACATTCCAGCAAGTTATGCTAATCTAACTAGGGAAGGCTTTTGTGACCACACCAGGGAGTCTCCCTGGGGCACAAAGCAGTGGCTTCCAAGTAATACCTAGTTCTTATAGTACTTTTTAGATCTCCAAGCACTTTACACAGGTCAGTATTGCTTTCCCCATTTTACAAATAGGAAACAACTTCAGCAGAAGTGACTTGCCCAAGCTCACCTACCTGAGCTGGGACTAGAACCCAGGTCTCTGAGGTCCAGTGGTCTATTCAGTATGCCATACTGCTCTGACTGGTTAACTCCTCCCAGCTATTCTAGCTACTTATGACCCCTGTTGTAATAGTTGAGCACCTCAAATAATTCTCACCATCCCTATAAGTAAATAACTCTGAGGCTTACATCAGTGTCTTAACCACAAGTTTATCTACTTTTGCAATATAGCCTTGTGTTCAATGCCTCCTTAAGTTTTGTACTTAGCAAATAGTAGCCTTATCTTCTGAATATCAGGACCCTAAAGTCCACCTGCAAGTCACTTAATGTTTTCCTTAAACCTACACAAATTACCTTTTGTGGTGGCTAGGTTGAATTTAAGCCATGCATTTCCCCATCCACAGCAACCTTCTAAGAGCCCCTTTGTGACATACTGCAGGGGATATGATGATGGGTACTCAGAAGACAGCACCTATTCTCATCTCTGCCACTAATTTAGAAAGATGAAGTGATTGGCCTAAACTCACCCACTGTGTCTCATTTCCCCCTCATACTCTTTTGTTTAGATTACTTTTAGAAAGCACTTCTGTGCTTCCCCCAAGAGGCTTTTAAACAATGAGCAATTACCTTAGCTCTCCCTCAAGACCTCACTTTCAAGAATTAATTTAACCACTAAAGGGCAGTTTTCCCATTGACTACAGCCTTGTCATCAAAACTATGATCAATGATAACACAGGCTGCTGCTCAAGTACTAGCAGCATGGACAACTCACCCAAAATTCAATCTACACTAGAGAAAAGGTTCAGCAGAACACCTTTTGCTCCATTTTGCATCTGTGTTCTACCCTATGCTACAACTTGACCAGCTAAAATTGAGCTAAAGGTGTTACCCTTAACCTACACCAGGAAAAAGTCAAATGGATTGATTTTAGTTAGCTAAATCCAGCCTACACATGACCACTTTTCCTAGTAAAAACAAACCCAAAGGAATGAAACCAGTCAAAAAATAATCCTTAAAGAGGAAAATGGGGTACAAGATACATCCACCCCCCACCCAATTATTTTCATGTTAATTACTGGTTAGCACTGATACATGATACAAGGAATGGTGGAGAAAGGCTTATCCTAGTTGGCATTGTTCCAATTTCTTTTCAATCACAGTACTGTTACACAAACCAACCAGCAGGGGGTAGTGCAATAACATAGCTTGCACCCTACATCAAGGGCCACCTGTTGCTTTTCACTACTGTTTCTCAAAGGCAAGGATAGAACACTGCAGTTGGAGTTGAGCTTCAGTCTCATTTGATTACATGATGTTGCATCAGTTGATTTATTGCATAAATGTTTCATGTAGAGTTGCTAATGTGGTAACAGTTATGGTTTCAGAGCTCTGCTGTTATTTCATCTCCCCAAGTGCATGCCTCAAACTATTAAGGGAGCTATTTTTTTTCCCTACTTGCAAACTTTCCAGATATTTTTTCCAAAACATTTAATTTGCAGTTAGCCCTGGTGACACAGGGCAAGCTAAAACACAACACAGATATTGGATTGAAAAAAAAAATTTGACATCCTACCTGTACTAACATGCTAGTCTACAAGGAAATTAGAACCTCTCCTTTTTTCAGCTGCCTTGTATGTGGAACTGGGAAGAGAACCTCACTGTTTAAATACCGTAGTAGCATAGGAAACAAACTCTGCTGAGTTGGTCTCAGAACCTTTGTTCATTCTGTTTTACTGAGCTTAAAGTCAAGCTCCTAATGCGTTACCACCACCCAACACTGCTTGGCCCACTTCCAAAGAAGAGTGGGGTTAGGCTTGCTTTTTCAGCATGGGTAGTGACATCTTATCCACCTACCATTTCCCCTGCAAATTCTGTTGGATACTGGATTCTTCCCTTCCTGTCTTAAAGTTGTTGAAGCTATTTAAACAGTTGCTGTATTTCATACCAGAGATGGCTGAAATGGTTGCTGTACATAGGTGGTATTTTAGGTTGCAAAAGTAAGCTAACAGTTTTACATACGTTACAGTTCCAGGGTTTACTGCACTTCTGCAGTCTCCTCAAAAGCACCATTTTAAGTCTCAGGCCTTTAGCTGCCATCTGTCTGGTTCAGGACTTGTGTTCCTCTCCCTCCAAAGGAGAATTTTAGGGTTGCTCTTCCTTTGCAATTCATTGTGCTTATCCCAGCAGCTAAATATTTTTTTAAAAAGTGACCACACTAGGCAAGGAAAGGTCTAATGAAGATAGACATGCTTTTTATTTATACTAAAGCAGAACCATGGAAATGAAAACATAGCTTGGATTTTATCCCCATTACTACTTTGGTGCTGAAGTATACAATTGCTCCAATAAAACTCAGGCTTGTTCTCCATCTTAGAAGAGTTTGAGATGGCCAGAAACTTTATCCACTATATCAGCTGGTCCTGGTCCAATACCTAGTACAGTCCGGGAGCCTGGTGCTATCTGAGTACGACCTGCATCTTGGATTATACTCACAGTCAGTCCCAGCTGTTGAGCATCAACAAGGAGTTGAACTAGCGACTCTTCATTAGGGGCTTTGAGAACCACTTTTGGTTGTCCACAATACTCCCACTGTTTAAGCAGCTCAGGATTTCTTCGTTGAACTTGCTTGTAGGCAGAAACTGCAGCATGAGAACACTGTGCTGCTACTTTACCCTTTCCCATCTTTAAGTCATTACGGACTATCAGCACCATCTTGTATTCTCCAGACTCTCCCATGATACTGGCTTCATTCCCCAGCTCATTTACAAACACAGGCATTTTGGCTTTGGATGGTCTAAAGAATCGCCCACGAATGCCCCAGCCCAGGCACACTCCACATGCGACTCCTGCAATTATGCTGAGGACACTCGGTTTAGAGAGAGAATCCATAGTAGCAGATTGGAAGATTGACTAAAACGAGAGATGTTAAGATTATCTTAATAAAACATATCCTTTCATTTTATATTATGCCTTTCATTGGAGCACCACCATACAGCATGGGACAGTGTAGTTATCACAACGCAGATCACCTGAATCCCAGTCCCTATTGCTTCCTATTAGAGAGTACTCATCTAGGTGAGAATGTGTAACTCACGTTAACATTTTATAATATCTTAAGGGGTTTTTTGGCTTTCTGGAATCATGATCAATTCTTTATCATTGAGAAACAAAGGGACATTCATAAAATGGAGAAACTGTTTCATTTTCATGTACTATGAGACAGGGAGAACAAAAGTTCCCAATCTGCCTTCTCTAGTGCATCAGAGTATTCTTACACATCAACAAAAGTGTTGAGTTCTGATTGCCAAAGCTTCATTGCTGATGAGGCACAAGCCAGAAGGAACTCGGATCAACTTCTGGATTCCATCTGGCATTTATAGAGCTCGGAGTTAAAAAAAAAGTTTACTTGAATATATTCAGTAAATATTTACAGAACAGATTGGAGCTGGTGCTAGTGAGATAAACATGAAACCATCTTATGCCTTTTTTCTGATCTCTGGAGATGCCCAGCACCCACAACCATAATTTAAATTAACAAGAGCTGCCATGCTCAGCACCTCTGAAAGTTAGGTCATTGTGGGCCAGCTCTTGGGAGCGTAGGGAAGCCTCAGAGTAGTATTTTTCTACTGCGTGCATCCGATGAAGTGAGCTGTAGCTCACGAAAGCTTATGCTCAAATAAATTTGTTAGTCTCTAAGGTGCCACAAGTACTCCTCTTCTTTTTTCACAGTAGTATGATGCTACATGGTTCATATACAGCAAATTCTAGTGTCTCAGTTCAGTGGATGAAAGACATGAACTATGTTTTGCTTTTTTTTCAGAATTTGCTTTGTGGCAACAATGATGGTGGAGCAGTACTCCCCAGGAAATGCATTGTTAGAAAGAAATTCTGCAGCCAGAATCTTGCTCTACTTGAGCAAATGTAAAAAAAACCACCCAAATCAATGGTATCTGAGGCTTTGTGGCCAGAAAGCATTATTTGCTTTAGTAGCCAGTGGGGAAAAGCTGCTATAAAGATCTGGGAAGTAGGAACAACAAGTGCTAACTGTAGTACAGAAAATTTTATAATGAGGTCATGTTTCTTGCTCCATGGAGCATGCAATATAAGCGGAATCGCTCTCAGCACTTTATGATCCAGTGTTACAATTTGAGATTTTTTGTTCCCCTTCAATATAAGGAAAGTTTCTCTCTATCTAAGTCCCAGTGCGTTACGTGCTTTACATGTATAGTTTCTCCACAGTCCACACCATACTATATAACCAGATCTAGTGATTAGAGGAAGAACAGCTAGCTAGTCCCTACCTGTCCTGGGGCACCGCGCTGCACCCCAGAAGCGGCCAGCAGGTCTGGCTCCAAGGCAGGGGTCCACAGGGGTCCACGCGCTGCTCGACCACCAGCTCCGTGGCAAATGTGAGCTGGGGTGGTCAGTACCTGTGGGCGAGAGCAGAGCATGCTGCGAAGCCTGCTGAACCTGTCTGGAACGCCCTCTTGCACCCAAAATCCCTCATCCCCCCAGAGCCTGCATTCCCACCAGAACCCTCACCCCCACCTGCACCCCAACTCCCTACCCCAGCCAGGAACCCCCTTCCTGCACCTTGATACCCTCATTTCTAGCCCCACCCCAGAACCTACAGCCCCATTTGGGGCTCTCACCCCCTCCCGCACTCCAAGCCCCTGCCCCAGCCCCAGCCCAGTGAAAATGAGTGAGGGTGGGGAAGAGCGAGGCAAGGGAAATGCAGTAAGCGGGGGTCGGGGCCCCAGGAAAGGGGCGTGGCTAGGGTTCTCAGTTTTGTTTGAAGCAATAGAAGTTGGCAACCCTACTCCCATCTCTCAGCGTCTCCCAGGCCCCTGCGTACCAGGGTCCCCAGCCCACTCAGGCCAATGTCCCGTAGCCCCCCCACGTACCAGGGTCCCCAGCCTACACGGCCCCCCCGGGCACAGCCTGTCAGTGTCTCATGCCCCCCGGCTGGGGAGATCCCAGGGTCGCCCCCCAGAAACGGGCCTTAGCTGGAGCGGGAACAGGAAGCCGAGTCACCTCACCTGAGACTCGCCTCCCGTTCGTACCAACGAGGTCGCTGCTACCTACCCACCACGCGCGAGCCTAAGCCGCTTCCGGCCACTTTCCCTCAGCAATCGTCGCTCGCCTATGACGTCACACCCTCACGTATCAATCGCAAATTATTTAGTCCGGGACGTGGCACATCTTAGAAACGTCACCGACAGCCAACGGGAAAGACAAGGAAAAAGACAAGGAAAAAAAAATCGAACACGAATTTTCTGGCCTGAGCGGAAGTGACGTACACGGCAACTTCCGGGAGGCGCGCAGGAAGTAATGGAATCCGCGGTCACTTCCGGTAGGTGGAGTGGGCGAGATTTGCCCGCCCCTCCCACCCCCCAGTTCTGGGTTGGCTCGCGCCCAGCGGCAGCAGGAGCCGGAGACGCCGGGTGGAGAAGCCGCAGCTGGAGCAGGGTGAGTGCGGCTCTCGGGTCGATCCGGGTCCCCCATCCGCTGCGCTGTGGGGCCCCTGGAGCAGAGACCCCCCCTCCCCCCGCGTGTCCTGCCTCAGCCCCCCTTCAGCTGTGGGCCTCCCTGCCGCGGCGTCCCCCGGCTCTGAGCCTGCAGCGGGGACCCCTCAAACCCTACCCCGTTCCCTGAGGCAGGAGGATGCGCCCCCTCTCCTCAGGGCCAGCCCTTCTTCCTACGGGGGTCACCCTGGGGCAGGGAGCCTTCCTCGGCTCCTCTCCTTCCTCCCCCATCACTGAGCATCTCCGGGAGGGAGCCTCATGGGCGGGAAGCGGGGGGGCAGGTAACCCTGCCAGGCGAGCCCATGTGCTGTTTTCCCAGCAGAACCCCATGTGATCCTGTGACACTTTATCTGCAAGCCAAGTCCTGTCAGCCCGGCAGGAGGCGATGGTGAGGACTGGAAACTGGCTCCTAGCCCGTGAACAGAGAGTGATGCTCAGCGGCAGTCTGTGGAGCCAGGGCAGGTGTCCGGGTGTGTGTGTGTGCTGTATTAGGTCTATCCTTCACTAACGTCTTCATTGATAACTTGGCAGGAGCGAAGGGTCCACTAATGAAATTTGTAGCTAATACTACGTTGAGAGGATAGAAAAGTGTTAAAGAGGATCTGGATACATAGGCAAGAAATAACAGCAAAATAGGCTTCCTCTTGGAGTTGAGGGGAAGGAAAGTAATTGCAGCGTGCACATTCAATGGGAGGCAGAAACCTGAAGAGAGACTAAGGGGGAGAGTGACCTGCAAACTAGACATCTGTTTGGAGTGACATATGGCAGTCAAAACAGGACATCATAGTACTAGGCTGCACGGGCGTATTATCATAGTGCCGTCAGCAGGGAGGCTCCATGTGGCTCTTGGGTGATGGCTGCTGTGTTAATGGTTGGTTACATTACCAGAGAGAGTGGAAGATTTCAGGGAGCTCTAAGAAGAGGAACAAAAATGATTGAGGCTGTAGGGATTGACTCATAAGGAAAAAATTAAGAGCTAATTGTTCATAGCTTGACTAAGAGATGACTAAGGTTAGGGATGTAGCTCATGAATATTTAAAGCTTGCCACATTGGGCATATGACTAGAAGCAATGGGAGAAAAAAATAGGCTGAATTATGGTGAAAACTCCGTGCTAGTGAGCTGTGTTGCTGCAGAACAGTCCCCCAACAGACACACGAGTCCCATTGCTTGTGACATTTCAAACCAGATTGAACAGAACTCTGGAAATTGTAGGAAAAGGAATCCTTGTACTGGCCCCAAGGGGAATGACTGATGACACAATAAGTAATTTCTCTTTCTCGCTGTTAAAATTCTCTATTCCCTAATTACCCCATCACTGGGGATTTGCGTTCCTCACCCTCCAGCAGCAGGATTACCCATAACGCCATCTTCAGCAGTAAATGCCACCCTATCTAGTATACCCAGGTAATAGTCTATTCCCTTTGGCTAGTGATCAGTGTTGGGCTTGTGTTGTGGACCCAGAATCTTAGCTCTTATTCTCTCTCACCAGAGCCAGTGTCATTTCGTGAATATGGCAGGTACTGGGCATTAGGACTCCTGCATTATCTTCCAGCTCTGCCGCTGACAGTTTGTGTGACTTTAGACAAGTTGCCTGATCTTGACAAAAAGTTATCTGTATGATTACTTTGGCAGCGACTACTGTTTGCACATGAAACGGAGTAATTCTGAGCACAAACTGCCAGTTATCCGATTTGTACTATCCTTGATTTACAGAGAGGGGAAACTGAGCTTCAGTAAGAGATGTCACAGTGGGAGAACTGGAAATATCACTGACATATATATTGTACATGCAGATCTTTTTCAGAATCTAGTTCTCTTCTGTGCCTCAGTAGGCTAATCTATAATCTAGGAAAATAACACTTGCCTATCAATTGGGTTTGCTGGTTTAATTAACTTTAGTAATGTGCTCTGAGCACCTTGGAGGGAATGTAGTGCAGACGAACAAAATAATGTTGCTTAAATTGTATTAAGCCCATCTAGGCATTTGCTCTTTGCCTTTACTTTCTCCTTTGGGCTTTTGATCATCTAAAATTATTACAGTCTTGATGGTGTGATTCCACATTCTGCAAGACTGTGAAAAGTTAATAAGTCCTGTTAGGGGTTGCAAACTTTCATCCTGTCAGAATGCTCACAAAGTAAATGTCAGATCTTTCTGATGCATGAATTTGCCCCACTGGAAAAATTCACATTAATGGCAACCCTCTCCGTCTCAACATCATATTGCTTTTGCGGTTTGGGAATATTTTTTTTTTATTCCATGATAATCATTGTAACTGTTGGTTATGTGATTACTTCAGCTAACTTTTGTAGGATACAAAGTTTGGAAAAACATGTTGTGCAATAGGAAATGTCATCTTCTCTCAGCACCATCTCTTAATTTGGACTGAGCTTTGTATCCTCCTTTTAGTAGTTGAAGTTGGCAGTTCTGTGCATTGTCTATGAGCAGGGTTAAGAGCAGGAGAGTCAGTCTCTAGTTCTTAAATGGGGAATGGCAGTGGGAAAGGAGAGCAGATGGAAAGAAAGTGCTGACCTCTTAACTTCTGGCACGTCCATGTTTAAATCCTGTACTGAGAAACTTTTTTTCTACTTCCTTTATTTTAGTCCATCTTAATCACAGTTTTTAATCAGATCTCCCAAACACTTAATACTGCTGAAAAAGAGTAACATCTAATTATTGAATATTTATGTCTCAGTTTACATGGCTTAATGTGTATAGGAAAAATAGCACATTGTGGAAAGTGCTTGTACAATATATATACTGGCGTGTTTTAGAGACTTACATCTGTTTACTAGGGGCAGCAAGATATTTATTTTGCTTTCTGGGTTAACCCATTATCTACTTCAGTTCTGACCAAACCTGCCATTTGGCTTTATTTCAGACCTGTGGTAATAGCAGTGCTGGACTGGAAGAAGCCAACCTTGGTGTTACTGCCCCTGTTGACCTGGAAAATGGCTGCCATTTCTCTTCTGTCATTCAGGGAACTGAGATCTTGAATTGGCTTCTCAGTTCTTGTCCCCAGGTTGTCAGCCTCCCAGTGAGTGTGGTATGAGTGACCATACCTTTTGGTATATGGATGTGACAGGAGACAACTTGTTACCTGGGAGGTAAAATTCTATTTTTTTCTGTAACCTGAGGATAAATACTTCTGCTCAGCCAGATCCCAGTGTTAGCTGGCTAGACTTCGGGTGTTTCAGGGATGTGAAAGGCATGCCCTTCAAGTTGGCTGACTCATTCTTCAGTAGCAGCAGTTCTAGTATAACTATAATTTTTTTTCCTAATTAAATTAATTTCTTAGCATTCCCTGCTGAAGAACCCTCTTCAAAGGAACCTGTTCCCCTTCTAGGAGGTCCAGAATTCACCTGTGTGACACAACTGGCGTTGCTGGGGTGCTGCTGTCCAGTCAAGTATGTCCTAGTTGCAGTGTCTCATGTTTTGAAAGATGTAGTTTGGGGTGTGGGAATCATGCAGAGCAGGTGAATGGGGAGCCAAAGTCCCCAGTGGCAGCTGTAGAGTACTGCAGTCAGTGTTTCCCATTAAGTCCACTAGGAACCTCTCTTTTCTCCCTTTCAGATTTGAATAACCAGGGTATGTGGTTCCACATACAGAAGAGGCACTTCCTAATTTTAATGACCAGGCAGGCTTGGGCATCTGCTTCCTGGGACCAAGTGTCATCCTCTGATTAGAAAACAGGGTAGAGTCAAATCAACTATAAAACCCGTCTGCTCCACCAGCCAGTGGTTGGGGGTAAGAGGTTGTGAAGCTACAGGCTGCTATTGTGCCAGGACTACAGTGTTGCCCATTCATTCTAACTGTAGCCTTGCTGTCTCTTTGCTCACCCACCGTTAATTCCCACTGACATTACCTTTTGGCACTAAACGTATTTCTACCTTGTGACCATGTCATTTCCTGCCTCTGTTTGTATTATAAGTCTGTGGAAGCTGGTGATAGTCTGCTTGGCTGCTGTACTCTAAACTTTTCTAATGCATTGTTGAGTACTGTGTTAGAGCTGTATTAAAAGCACTAACGTTTGCAGGTGGCCCTGCATGAACTGCTTTGTGCTTCTTAACATTGGGCTTAGGTAAAGCTATGTACCTGTCTAACCACTTAAAAACGTGGTTATGTTCTTTTTTGAAGATTTCTCTCTAGTCTGTCACGTCTTGCTCAGAATCCATTATTTCTCCTCATATCAGGCTTTTCAAACCATTAATTCTGCCGAAGGGACTGTTCAAACCTTGCCCCAGTTGCTCTGTATGGATGGGCAAAATTGTGACCCTTAGTCCCGTCTGTCCTCCCGAGCCACAGAGCATTGATTGGGTGTTGTGTGTAATACTTGCCACTTAGTCTCTGTTTATAAGGTACAGTAGTATCTCTCAGTGCTTTCCAGACACCAGCTTAATGTGGTAGAGGAAGAGCTTGTTATCTTAATGTGTTCTGGTTCAAAATCAGCCAGGGGGTAACAGTTTTTCCAGTGATGATTTGATATGTAACAGGCTTAAAGAAGCATGTTCTGGTCACATTGTTAAAGTACAGGGTACTGGACTTTTACAGTAACTTGGCTGCAATACTTATTCTGAGGTCTTTGAGGAGCCCCTCACATCTCCCTTCCTAGGGGCATGCATCATCCTCTCTCTTTGGAGAGTTAGAAGTGGTTTCGCCTGCAACCTATCCATGCCATTCAGAGCACTGTCTGTGTCAGCCCAGAGGAGTTCATTAAAAAGCAATTCAGGGAACTGGCACCCTGCTTCATGATCCACCCCTAGGTTAGGCATGTTGTCTCCTGTCAGCTTACAGAGTGAGGACTCTGACCTGTGATCCCTGTCGTGGCAGCTCTAGACTGCTAGGACAGCCAATTCACTGCTGTGTGGAAAAAACATGAATGGCAAAAACTCAACCTGAAACACTTTGAAAGGGAGTAAGAATTCATTCTTTTGTGAGGAGGAAGTAAGCCTGGCTATAAAAATGCAACTTTTAAAATCTCTACTAAAAAAGGTGAATAAAACGGGATTATTTTCTGAGTGTGTTGAGTTCCTGTCTGCTCCTTAACATGGAGTAAAGCCAAGTTCTTGCTTTTCTAATGGAAGAATTAAATTAAGCCTCCTTATTTACATTTTTTCCATTCTAAAATTCACTAGGAAAATGTGAAATTACAGAACTGTGGGGATACTGGTTCTGAAGTGATGTCCGTCCTCAGTTTGGAAAATGGTACAGAATACTAACATTCCCTATAATTATTCTAAATAGATTACTTTTTAAATTGTTTTTAAAGGAAATAACTTTTTAAAATGACTTCTGGGTATTTTAGAGGAGGACAGGCAGAGTTTGCACAAATAAGCACCACTGAAGATAACTTGTACAGCCTCAGTGGCTTGCGTTTTGGCTATTAATATTTATACAGTATAGATAAAAAGGACTAATGCAAATATGCATCACTCAGGTACTCAGATTGTTCCTGATAGACCATTTTAAACTATGCAGAGCCCTTGTTGAAGTCAGTGAGGCTCCTCACAGGCACAAATGTTCAGTTCATGTGGATCTGATTGTAGGATCCGAGCTTTTAATAACTGAAGTGGCCTCACTAAAATTGGAGGGCTACGAGCACTATGGATTAATTCTTTTTAAAAGGCATCCCAAAGTCTTGTTGAAAAGATGAAAAAGTTAGCCGTCGGGGGTTTTTTCAGATGACTTTTCTCAAGCTATATTTGACTAAAAATTGGAAAGTAGGTCTGGTGAACAGAGGCATGACCCATTAAATGGAAGCCTGTGGTCTTTAAATTACTTGTCCTTTCCTTTGGGGATTAAACAGTTTTAGCTAGAAGAGCGTTTTAGTACTGGAATATATGCACTCATATCAAAGTAACCCATTATAGATAGATCTATGGAGATTTTGAATGCCTTTAAGATGTGTCCTAATTTTTTAATTGAATGCTCCCCTTGAGTTTTCAAAGGATTAAAACATCTCAAGCTGTTACTTTTTATATTTTCTATGGGCTTTTGGGGGAGTTATTAACTGTCAAATTATGAATTGTCAGTTTTATATCATGTGATGAGCAGGCAATATCTTCCTCTATAGGGGGCAGAAGATCTGGGAGAAGAGCACTTACTTTGGTCTTGAATGTCTACAGAGCTGACAAGAGAGTAGACTGTCCCATTGGCTTAATACACAGAAGAGGAGAAAAAGATCTGAAATACTGAACAGGAAGCTAAAAGGTATATTAATGTTTCATTTGCAGGCTGGTTTTTGTTCTTTACTGGCAGAAATTCATTCGTGAACAGATAATCCATGACTATCTAGTGGAGGAAAGTGTTTTTATTTGGATAAGAACAAGGCATTGTCAATCTAGCCTTCATTAAGGGCTTGTCCACACCCACAACGGGGCAGCAGTGCATCTGCCCTGCTCAGTGAAGACACTACCTGCACTGATAGGAGAGTTCTCTTGTCAGTGTAGGCACTCCATCTCCCCGAGAGGTGGTAGCTGTGTGTATGGGAGAAGCCCTCCTGTCGACACAGCGCTGTATATACCAGGAATTAGGTCGGTAAAACGATGTTGCTCCGGGGTGTGGATTTTCTCCACCCCAGAGCAACATAGTTATACGGACTTGAGTTGGTAGTGTAGACCAAGCCAACATTGTTGCCTTTGGATGAGTAATGAGTGTGGGAGTGGTAGAGGGAGGTAATTAAACTTAAAGTAAAAAGAAACCTTTGTTTTAGATCACTGTCTCTGTTCTCTGCATGTCTCTGCATCCTGGGCCCTGTTGTATTTACTGTGGAAAGAAAGGACTTTCATGTTTAATTGGTCATTTGGTGCTGTAAAAAGGGAAATGTTAGCTCTCAGTGGACAGAGAAACTCACAACTGGTCATTTGTTCAGTGCCTTCCTACTATTTTGTGTTCTGTGAGCAGGGTTTTAGTGGCCTGTCATGCTTGAGAACTGCAGCGAGTTATGTTAGGCAGTGTTATGAAGGTGAGTCAGACCCGGATGGCTACCTTTTAGTGAAGATGTTTCTTTCAAGGGGCCTTGTCATGTTGATGCTAATAGCATTTTCCATTAGGGTTGGACATTTGTTCCAAAACCGTGTTAAATATCTGTAGACTTCTAGTGACTACAGTCTAGTTCACTTGTGATAAATCACGTGGTTCATGTTTAAGGCTGCGATTCTTTCACAGAGATTGCAGAACTCACAGATTCTGTGACCTCCGTGACTTCCGCAGTGGCTTGTGCGGCTGACTTCAGGGCTGCCAGAGCAGCTGGGCAGTCTGCTCAGGTGCCCCACAGCTAGCCACACTGGCTGCTGCTGGAGCAACCCCAGGGCCAGCTGCTCTAGCAGTCCCCGGGACCAGCTGCACCAGCCGCTGCTTGGGAGGCCCCAGGCAGCTGGTCCCAGGGACCGCGGAAACGGTATCTGGTGTGGCTGGCTCTGGGGAGTGCCTGAACAGCAGTCCTGGGGGTGCCCTGGGGACTGCCCGAGCAGCAGCAGTCCCAGGGCGGCTGGAGGCTGTCCGGAAAGTGATCCCCGGGAGCAGCAGCTGGAGGGCAGTGAACCCCCAGCACTTGCGCAGAGCCCCCTAGAGCAGCGGGGCACCAGAAATAGAGATTTAATCGCTGGTATTTTTGGTAAAAGTCATGGACAGGTCATGGGTGGTGAATTTTTATGTATTGCCCGTGACCTGTCCATGACTTTTACCAAAAATACCCGTGACTAAATCTTAGCCTTATTCATGTTTTGTCACTTCTGTAGGGTTGTTGTTTCTATTAGAAGTGGAAGAGCAGGGGGCTTTTTGTGTCTTGTAAAAACGTGTCTAAAATTGTAGTTTTACATCATGTAGCTTTTCTCACATTGGTCTGTAGTTACTTGCAGTTTAAATTTAAATGGTAACGCCCGCAGTACATACATCCTACAGTGACAGAAGGGGTTTTTCCATTGCTGTAGTAAATTCATCTCCTCGAGAGGCAGCAGCTAAGTCAACAAAGAATTCTTTACAGGGGTTAGGTCGACTTAACTAACCCTGAGTGAGGTAGCTAGGATGACCTAAGTTTTAGGTGTAGACCAGGCCTAAGAGTAGCCCTTTTAAAGACCTGTATGCTGCCCAGCACTGGGATAAGGATTCATGTGCTAATTTTGGGTTATTTGTCCTAATGAGGTCTTGGCCTTGGACTTACCCTGTATTGTCTTTGAAAACCATGAAGTTGTTAAAACTGTTTACTTGTTTCCCTGATGTTTAAACATAACGGGGAAGGTCTCCTCCAAAAATCTTAGGTGCAGTGATTAAGGGGAAATAAGGGATTCTCAAGAAGCACTTGTTTACCTCTTGCAGACTGGAGTGCACTGTTCGCTCCTCCAGACTGGAGTGCAAAGTACGTCTCCTGCATGACTTTCAGTCACTGTGAGTTGGAAGATGAAGATACCTTAGTGAGTTCCTGAGTGAATGGAACGTCTCCAGGCTGGTGTTTTTGGAGATTAGCTTTGGGTAAGCTGCAGAGTAGGGCATTCCAGCAGGCCCCTCACAATACTGAAAGGAAAGATTTTATACACCAGGCTAACTATGCTTTAAGTACAGTTGACTGGAATTCTAAATCAGGAGTTTTAATTTGGTTTTATTTTGACACTACAATAGTTTGTTGTTACGAATTGTTTGTAATTTTACTCCATAGTAACAGCCACAGTTTTTGTGAGCCTTTTGTTGTTGTTGACAAAGTAACACTTTGACTACCAGTAATTGTCTTTGTGATGAAAAATGTTATGAATCACACTACAGCTGAATAGAGTATTGTGGGGCTGGTGGGCAGTTCGCCAAGAACCTTTTGTGAGTGAATCCTGGGATCGCTCTAACACACAAACAGTGTAAATAGCTCAGATGCAAAATGAAGGGAAAGTTGCCTTCTTTAACCCCCTATTTTGAATGATTTATTCCGCTGTTCGACGGTCACTGCATTATATTAGGCTGCTTTCTGTCTAGATACGGAATGCATTTCCTTTTCAGTGCTCATAAGAGGTGAGGGTCTGATTCAGTGCTGGGGCTTAACTTGCTCATCGCGCACGCACCTGCACCCTTTTATAGATAGATTTGAGCAGACTGTCCTCAGGTATCTTTTTCTCTTTGATCTGAGTGAGGCATCTCGGCATTATTCATTAAATACTTGGCAAAGGATCATAGAGGATGCTCGGCAGCATATGAAGGGTCTTATGTGGACACCAGTAAATCAGGAGCTACTGTCCCTCTCTGGCCCCAATCATATAGGTAATACAGTAATCAATTTCCTTAACAGGATCAGTGTGTCTGTTAGGCCTCAAACAGATTAAAATGTCTAAAAGCTAAACTTGCTTTACTTTCTGCATGTGCATCCTTCCACTTTTTAATCACAGCGAGATGTTAGTATATTTGAGTGTGTTTGAATTAAGTAAAACAAAAATAACTTTTGAATTAAACAAAAACCTGGGCAAAGTTTGTCAACTGCACCGCACTCAGACCTGCAGTGTGAAAAGCACTAAATGCCCTACTTCTGAACCCAAGTGCTTAAACTTGCTGCATAGGCCCTTACAGTTTTGCCATAGAGTAAATGTACTTGGGACCTTCTTAATGATTATGTAACTTACAGAAGTTTGCTAGGAGATTATATACATGCTTTACTGTAAACACTAATTTGTGTATTTGATGTAACATTACACAAAGCTAAGCCCTTTCCAAGCAGACAAGGTAAGATTTGCTCTCTGTTAGCTGGATTTGTATAGTACAGAGCCTCTATGCTCCTGGGAGCTGTAGATTTTTCCTGCCTTTAAAGTGTTTAATGGACAGCAGTGGAATTCAGCTCATTAAGCATTGGAGAATTGCATGGAAACTAGATTGTAGCATCAAACCATCAGAGCACTTTGAATTATATTGCACTAGCTCCATTTTATTGAAACATAATTAAGCAGAGTGTACAGACACAATCTTTCCCCACTGCTTAAACCTCTCCTAGCTTGGAGGCTAAAACTGTGCAAAAGAAAGAATTAAACTAAAATAAAGAATAAATAGATCTTATTTATGCAGTTTTGAAATGCATGTTGGCTACATTTGTCATGCATAATGCCTGTTGAATTTTGCTGACTTCAGAGATGAGCAGTCTTTCAACTTGGCTCTCAAAAACCACTTCCCTAAGAAAATGGTACCTGTATAATCATCAGTAAATGCAACTATGGTCTTCCAATTTCACTATTTCCCTTTGCAGCCCCAAGCCTAGTAAACCTCTCTTGCATAGCCAGTTAATAAATGTGGTCACTAGAAGTGATACAGTCTGCCACTTCGTGGAATTGCTGCCCTGCTGAAATCAAGAGATGATCAAACATTTGTCCCTGTGTCACATAGCCACACCCATGCTACGTTCTGATTTGTACTGGTGCAATTCCACTGCAGACAATGGGGTTATGCTAGTGTAAAACTGGTGTGGGTGACAAATCGGGAGAGTCTCTGCCCTGGTAGCAGTTCTGAGAACATCCTTGAACTAAGGATTCTCATGTGACAGTATAGCTATGTTGTAAAGCTGCTGTTGTCCCATTTCAGCACTGTGTGATCCTTAAGGCATGGCAGGTTTTTGCAGCCTCTCAGGTATCTATCATTCTACAAAAGGAAGTTTTTGCAAGGTCACATTGCTTTGTCTGCTATTGGTTTAGTCCTTTTGGAACCCTTTAGCATTTGACTAAACAGTTTCTATTTGCAAAATAACTAGTTTAAACACTATGTTGCTCTTGCTCATTTGTTATTTATGGGGAAATATTGCTTGGCGGAAAGACTGCATGAGTGATTACTGACATTTGGCTGATTTTGTTCATAAAGCTTACATCTTTGGGCAGAGAAATAGGGTATTTAGTTAAAGGGATAACAACTTAAAATCACACTTCCACCTGAAAATGTTTTGCCAGCTAGTGTTACAAGTAACACATGAGACTCCTACAACTGAAAGAGATTAAACTATAGTATTGATAAAAAGGAAAAAAAGAATAACTTGGTGCATTTGCCATAGTCAGTTTCTTCTGTTTATGTGGGATTTCTTACACAGCAACAGTGTTGTGAAAAACATTTGTTAAAATAGTAAACAGAGATATGTAACCCAATAAAAGTCAGGAAGGGACATTTGGGGCAAGTCCTCGTATCTGAAACATATTTCAACTTATTTTTTAAATTGACTAGATTTAAAGTTTCTGCTTCCCCTTAAACTGAAGGGAGAGCCTCTCATTCCTGCACAGCTGAGTGTCCACTTGGTTCTTTTTTCATATTTGTCTTGAAAACTATTTTCATTTCCTACCAATGTGGAGTTTATATAACTATCATTTTAATAGGCTTCTCATGTCAGAAGGAAAAGGAGACTATCAAAAACTGTAAATCTTATTTTGTAAACCAAGAGAAACTTAACACAAAGATGATGTTTTAGCTTCCTAGAGTATTTCTTCCAAACAATTTTCGAGAGGCTATTTTAAGATGCAAGAGTTAAATTTTAAAGTAGGGAACCTCGCTGGATTGTGGAGGGAGTTTGTTTGTTTTATTGCATAAGAACTGTCAGCTGGTCAGTAGAAAATATCTGTTGCAACATTCTATTTCAGGCTGTCCTCCCACATGTTGCAGCACTTATACTCATGAATAAGAAAGAACGTAGTCGGTTGTTAAAATTCTGTAAGGATGAAAAGATGTAGACAGAAGAAAAGAGCAAATAATGGGGGAAATGTATAATTTTCAGATCACTTTAGAAGGAGGCAGATTTAGAGCATGTTTTTACTGTTTTTTTTTTTTTTTTTTTTTTTAATTTTAGATTGTGCTTTAGCAAACAAGGGACAAATCTATATCCTAGTTCTTGAACTAGGTTATTTTTATTAAGGATGTGAACTGTTTTGGTGGATTGTTGCATGCATGGTTAGCTGGTGGGCATGTGCCATCATGCAGTCTGATCTAGTTTCTAGTGTGAAGAACATCGAGAATATGGAAATATGGTTTCAGTAAGTATTTCAGAATTAATTTAGGTAGGGTTTTTCGATTTACAACTTGGCTTTGTAATTTGGTCAACTGCAAAGCCAGCTGGTAGCATACCATTATTTGTCCAGGGGCTGTAGTGGTGTGTGTTCTTTCTGTGTTCACCACACTTCAGTTTTGAACTCACATGTGTCACATTAAAGGTACCTAGTGCTTAAATTAACTGAAACTTGTCTTCAGTGGCAACTCATGGAACCAGTAAAAATGGGTTGCCTAGTAGAAGTGATAGTTAAAAGTTGAGCAAAGTTGTACTTTGGGGAACATTGTAAATAATGCAGGGATCACATCAGACTTCAGTTCTGCAGTTTAGGTTTCTGTGTGTGTGAGATACGTGGTTTAAGATTGCCTTTGCCATATTGGCAGTTCATTCACTTCCAACATTTATATAATATTGTATTGCAAGAAAGGTAAGCATGCTATGTGGGTGGCTTGGACATTTGGCATACTGATGCAGGATCTCTCCTTTTCATCCTCAGAATAAGTAATAAATGGAATTTTATCTGTTATGGGTAATCATTATACTTACGCTTTTTTTTTTTTGGTTGCTATTAGATCCTCATAAGTGACTGATCTATGAAATGGCAGAGAATGGAACAGATTGTGACCAGAGACGCATAGGAATGATCAAAGAACAGCACAATGGGAACTTTACAGGTAGGTTGAAAATGGCTGTTCCTCCTCTAGTCTAGTCAATCTGGTACCTTCAATTACCCTCAACAGACTCTGAGGAGATATGTGGGTTGGGAAACTTAGCCCAAGTAGAACTGAGGGGGAGACTGACATAGAAATATACTGCCTAAACCAATTCTGTATCCTTACCATGCACAAATCCTATTGACTTGAATGAGTGTATGCTTAAGAGCTGCAGCATCAGGTGCTCCATTGAAGAAAAAAAAAATCTTTTGGCAGGTATTTAGGTTTAGAAAGCATTCCAAGCAACTCAGCCCTTTGACACCAGAGATTGTACTCAGACAATGAAAAATCTACCCTGCTTTGGGAGAAACCCAAATTTTAATTTCTGAATTAGCCCTTCTGTAAACTATAGTTTGCCATTTGCTAAAGAAGAATTACTGACAAAACAATTAGCTTCTCTTGGTTATTCTTTGCCGGTGTGTTTCTGTCAGTGGGCCATTTCTTTGGACTAAGATAGAACTAATGCTTAGCGCATGGGATCTTATTTATGAAAAGATAACCAGTTGGCTGCTTTATGCTGGATTTCATAACAATGATCATAATCTTACCTTGTTTCCTGTCAGCTTCATATGGTTTGTCTGTGCCAATGCATGCCCCTATGCAGTTTAGCATTCTGGATCTTTCTCTTTCCTTACCTACTTCGTCTCTAGTCATTGGTTGCCATATATATATATACACTCTGGACTTCACCATTCTGAAACCAGTGGGTGCCAGCACCATCTCTGTTTGCTTTGCTTCCCTTCTTTCTGTTTTTCTTTGGTGGAATAATCTCCCTCTATGTTTATACCAATAGGTTTGGTTTTGTTTTGTTTTTTTCCAGATTTCTTCAAACCACTCATTTATTGCTCTTCAATTGTTCTCATCCTCCTCACACTGTTTTGCTAAGTTTGTGGTCTTTTTCAACCCCTCATTTCTGGTATTGGTATCTGTTCATAGTCCATCGTGTAGCACTTTTAATAACTGTGAAGTGTCTTTGTTAAAGATGTTCTGTGAAATGCCAGAGAACGGAACAGATTCTGAAACCAAAAATATAGCACTATTCAAAGAGGGGGTGGATATCTGTATGGATAACAAGAATATACAAGCTTTTTATATTAAAGTTATAGAAGGGACACACAACCTCATGCTTCAGCAGCTTAAATCAGTCTTTAACTAGTAGGGGTTGGAAAGAGACTCCCCTGGAAGGCAAGTGATTCTACATATGTCTATTATGGGGTTTCTTGCACATCCTTCTGAATCATCTGGTGCTGGCTACTGTCAGAGACAAGATACGGGACTAGAGAGAACCAATGTCTGATCCAATATGCAATTCATGTGTGAAATAAACTGTATCAGAGGTTATCTTATAAGGCAACATGGACCAGTGTCTAAAACACAGGCCTGGAAGTCAAGTGACCTTAAATTCTAGTCCTGATTATACCGTATGGCCATGCACTGGCCTCTATATCTACCTCACAGGGGTGTGAGGTTTACTAGTTAATGTGTGTAAAATGCTCTGAACTTGTAAAGCACTATATAAATATTTGACTTTATTAGATGCACAAAACAATAGAAAAATCACTGTTAGTTGGAATATGAGGGTAACCAATCTATATCTTGGTTTGCTTCGTAATCTGTCTGTTTACATCAGTGCACACATGCTCTTCTGAGTGAACAAAATTCCAATTCTTCTGAAAAGCTTGGCAAAATCCTTGATTTACATGGTCCTGGACAAGTCATCCTGATCCAAAGTAGTTAGTTTTTATTAGTGTTTATGGTACTCTCAAAAACTGCACTAAATACTGCCCATAAAAATCCTTCCATTCTTGTTCTCTAACTTTTAATGTGTAACACCAGGGATTTTTAAACCATGTGCAGTGTTTAGTCTTATAACTGAATTACTGGAATGAAACGTCTCTTCACATTTATAATGTCTAAGTTGGTTAAAGACAGCAGGTCAAACAAAAAAGTGTGCTCTCTAGATGGGATCCCTATTTTTTGGTGGATTCACTTTGTCTGGGTGATACAGTGGATGGACCTTTATAAGTAACCATTCAAGCATGGTCTGAGGTTCTGTGCACAGTGAATGATGTTCTTCTCCAGTTACACAGTGGCCAGCAGACAAAACTGTGTAAAGAGCACATGCAATTCAATCCAATTTGATTGGAAATAGTTATGGAAGGGCACCAAATTAAAAAGTTCAAGATAAAATTTGGCTCCTGCAATGGGGAGTGGATATTGGCTGAATGTAGCCGTTTATGGAGGCACGTAGTGTAGCCTCTTGCATAAAGACTTACAAATCCTAAGTTCCTTGCAGCCCAGGTCAGCCCATTTCTTGTTTAAATACTTTCATGGCCATCAGTCTCTGGAGCAATTGGTCAGCTGAGTGGGGGAACCGTGAGCCTTCCTTTGCTGTAGGTCACTTCACAGGCATAGAGCCCCTGGAGGAACTCTCTACAAGGGGAGGAGGAGACACTGCTGTGAGCACAAGTGTTAATTTCCCAGAGAAGTTAAAAATATCATGGAACTTTTGGTTGGGGTGGAATGTGAACTGTCAGCTTGTTGATATATTAACTCTTCCATCCATCTTCATTTCCAGACCCCTCTTTGCCATGTGAACGGAAGCGAAGGGACCGAGAAGAGAGGCAAAATATTGTGCTCTGGAGACAACCACTCATTACCTTGCAGTATTTTTTCCTGGAAACCCTAATAAACTTGAAGGAATGGACCATAAAGTAAAGATCACCTTTAATTTCCATCTCTAAGCTCTGTGGGGTGCTTTGATTCAGTAGATCATTGTGGCATCTCACATTCCGTGATGGTTCACGGTTATAAATCTGTTTCAAAGAAAAATACTCTTTTTTTAAAATTTATTTTAAATAAACCATGTTCTCGACTGCTCACCAAAACTTGTGTGTAAATTGCATTGATATCAAACTCCAAATTGCCTTGATAAATAGAAAAGAATCAGAGTCTTTATTTCTGAATAATTGAATATCCTTCTTTGAAATGACAAGATAGTGCTTAGGGAGCTTGACAGCATGAACTATTGTATTAATGACTGCATCTAGACGGGAGCTCAGATTTTATTATTATATGCCTTTGAAACTCATTAAGGGATATTAGTAACTCCCTATCAGGGCAAAGTTCAAGATTGCCTGGCACTTGTATTCACGTTTATGAAATATAGAGAGGACTTTGCTTTTAATTGACGTGTTCTCTTCCACAGTAGGAAATAATCTATAGTGGTGCTGTCTCTAAACCATGATTTGTAAACGGTATATTGAATAGGCTCTCACCATGATAAGGATTGTGACCCCCAACCTGCCTAACATTCCTTCCTAATGGGGAAGGTTAGAGTTAAGTTTCTTACTGTACTAAACATGAAAAGCTTTGTATTGGAGAAGGATAAATATGAATAAAATTATCAAGGGAGAACAGCATTAATAACAAGCCATCCTAGCATGTTGATAATTAATGGACTTGTGTTCAGAATGAGCCTATGATCAAATGGTCAATTTCCAACCAAGTAGGTATGCTCTGATGTGGTCTTGGGTAATGTTAGTAGTGCCGTTGTTAGAATGCCCCTTACTGAGGGCTTGTCTATATGGAGACTTAGTGCATGGCAGGCTTGGATGTGAATCTGCTGTGTACGTCAAAGCACGCTGAACTTCTAGTGCACAGCTGCAGGGTCTACAGCCCTGGCCACAGTATGGCAGGCTGGTGTGGATAGATTCACATCCGACTTACCATGCATCAAGTCTCTGAATAGACAAGCCCTTTAGTCAGTTGAGAATGCTGATAAGCTGCATTCACCCACTTTCCAGGCCAGAAGGAGAGTGCTGATGTATGGGGCCCATTCAGAGGAGTGAGTAACTTAAACGCTGATCTTCTGAAGTGACCCATGTGCAAAATAATTTGTGGCTTATGTAGTGTATTCCTAAAAAATATCCTCTTGCACTTTTTGCTTTCTTTCAGTGTTCTTGGGCTTGTTTCTTTTGAGAACTGTTTTTCCATGTCCCATATACATTTGTGACACTGTTTATTTAAAATTCTTTAACAATTTACTAAAGTACACCCTAGAAAATAACATTGGAGTTGATATTTTATCCAATTTGATTGGTACCTGGCTTTCTATATTTTAAACTTGTGTATCTGTCTTACGTCTTATATTGTAACACAGCAATATTTTGGACACTAACATTATGCAGTATTCACAGAAAATAATTTAACTGATTCTGTTTTAACATATTAACAGACACAAATTCAGATTGTCCTATGCTGGGTTATACTATATTGTTATTAAATGGTGCTTTAAAGGGTGACTGTCAATCTAAGAATTGCACTTCCTGTCTGAATTCTTAGCCTACTTTACAAGTAACACCAAATATTTCTATAATTGAAAGAGATTAGGGAGTTTTCACCTTGTTTAATTATGCATTTGAGTGATTTGTGTTTAGTCAGTTTCACTGTTTCCCCTATATGGCAATTCCTCCCTGTTGATTATGTGGGATTTGCACACTGCAGCAGGGGAGAAAAACCCCATATAAGGGCAGATGTGGTTGTAAAAAGACAAAAATTGGCAGGGGACTAGTGTGGTACCTGAAACTTTAACTAATTATTTTAAAATTTACTCAATTGCAGTTGATAGTGTTATTTTAAAAACACGATTAAACAGCAAATTAAAATTTCTGTAATATGGCATTAGGTGAGAGTGCAATTGTGTTAGATTGCCAAGAAAAGGGTAAAATAAATGATCTAGCCTAAACCAGCTGTGCACTGCCAAGCAAAAGGAACAGTTTTATTGCAGCCTTGTAAAGCTAGATAGACACAAAATCCAAAGTAGCTGGATCTCAAATTACATAAAGAAATACTTCTCCCCTTCCACCCCCACTGATAATTTCCTTACACTTGATAATTAACTGGAAGGTTTTCACATTGCATTTTTCTGAGCTGAAACCAGAGACCTTTTCAAGGTTTAATTTCAACAGATTAAGAGAGAACCCAAATAGTTATAAGACTACCCTTTCTAATGCCACTTTGCCCTACTGGTCAGAGCATATGACTCAGAGTTAGGAGTTTTAAGTTCTATTCCCAGCTCTCCCACTGACTTACTGTGACCTTCGCTAAGTTACTTAACTACTTTGTACCTTGCTTTACTCCTCCGTAAAATTGATAATATGGCAGTACCAGTTATCTTGGGTGTCAAGGCTTAATGTTTGTAGAACATAGAGTTAATTGGATGAAAAATACTTTCAGTTTGTGTAACAGAACTCTCTTATTCCAGTTCCAAGTGAAATCAGATTCCCATTAAAGAATCAAGACTCCTCAGTTCTTTTAAGAGAGCTTTGACCTATATCTTAAAATAACAAATTTGTCAGGCTGTCTTTTTACCCTTTTGATGCACCCCAATAAAGCTGTTCGACAATGACACAGAGGTGGCTTTGCAATGCATGGAAAAATATGAATGACCCTAATTGTAATTTGTCTTTTAAGATTGTGGCATCGCCGAAGTATCGTGGTGTCTTTTTTGCTGCTGCTTGCAGTGCTTACAGCTGCGTATTATATAGAAGGAACACATCAACAGGTATGCAGTTCATCCAAGTTATTTTCTTTTATGGCTGGCACTTCCTGTCCTTGTCCTACCAAAACGTACACTGAGGGGATTGAATAATGTCATACAAGAATGGTAATGCACCTACCTGAGCGTTCATTTTATGCAGCTGTTAATTCCCCCTGCCGTGCACTCCCTTCTGCTGCATAGCAAATGAATCATAGATGGTAAAGATAGGGAAGACCTATCCGATCATTCAGTCCACCTCTCTGCAGCCACATGTATTCTACTTGTCATCTATCTCTGAATAAGTGCCACTCCACATCTGCTTCTCAGAGTGTTCAGCATTGGGCTCTGCTGTCAGGAAAACTAAGGCTAAATGGGACCATAATCTACCAAAATGTCAGGGCTCCCAGGTAGATTGTTTCTTCCTCCTTGCAGAGGATTCTTCAAACCATCTGGGATGGTCTTTCTCTCCGGACATAGAATAGTCTAATGGACTGAGCATGGGGGTGGGAGTCAGGAGCTCCTGAGTTCAAATCCTAGTGCTGTTACTCCCAATTCCTTTAAAATGGATTTTATGCCTACCTGCATCCCAGGTGATATGAAGTTTGATACTTTTTGTATCGGTGCAAAAATGTAAACCATTATAGAAATGTAAGTCAGGGAGGAAGGCAATACCAAGTCTCTGATCTTGTCCTGTGGGGGAGAGCCCTGTCAGCCCAGCCCTGCAAAGGAGATGGTTGGCTGGAAGCCATCAGCTGTCCCTTCTTGTTGCTCTGACTCTCTCTTCCATGCAGCCCTTTCAGATTCCAAAAATCTTGCCTAAATCCAACTCCACCTGCTTCCCCATTCAGAGATTTGACTGCCTACCTGTGGTGCTTGCAACATGTGCAGCAAGAGTCTTAACTCCCACACCAGATCTTTTATGTAGTAACCTAGCACAATAACTTTTCTGATTGTAATTGAATCCCTTGGTATAATTTTGTGAGCCCTAAGAATAGGTCAGCCCAATGAGTCATGTACCTGGGGAAGAATCTTACGCAGTTTTGAAGCATTAAAGTACATTTCATTCTGCCAAACTGTTAGGCTAACTGCCTTTTAGGTGCTTTTACAGGCATAGCAAGAGCCTCCCTGGTGCTATGCAAATGTATGTTGGTGCTAGAGAAATGACCCTTTGCATTTCAGCAGGGCTTTGATTCCCAACCTCAGCCAGGAGATCCAGGTGCTGCCATTTTCGGATTGGTGTTGGTCCCTTTCACTGACTAGCATTCAATATTGAAAATGGCCTCTAGTGCTCGTTTTCTCCATCCTCTGATGTGACTCATCTTGTTCTTATCCTTGACCTGGAAAATCAAGAGCCTGTAACATTGCAGAACTCCTACACTTGCTGTTCTGTTTTTAACACAGGTACACCTTTATTTAAATCCAGAGGCTAATAATCACTTAGAATTCCCCTTCCAAGTGTTCTCTTACCATTGTTTTTATTAAGAAAATATAGAAACACTCAAACTCACTCCATGTAGATAGTGACTAAGTCCACTAAGTATAGATAGTGACTAACTGACCTCCATCTGGCTGTTTGGCCTCTGAAATGAGTTGGTGGCTCAGTCCTGTTCTCGGTGGATAAATATCTGCTTCACAAGAACTGCCCTCACATTTGGTAGTAGCTGGCAATTTTGTCAGTTTAGAGTTCAACTGAATTCCCATTTGACCACTAGGTGGCTCTGACAGATAGTTTGGCAGATCATGGTGAGGAAGTTTACACTACTTCCGTACCTGTTCTGTGGATAACTATGGAAGCTTAGTCTCCTAGTTATCCATCCCATAACCTTTCACAGGCACTGTGTTCCCGACAGATCTTTTGCTTTATCATGCAGACATTAATGGTGGCTAGAATTGAATTACAACTATACCATTTCAGAGTAGCCGCCGTGTTAGACTTGTATTTGCAAAAAGAAAAGGAGTACTAGTGGCACCTTAGAGACTAACCAATTTACCATTGAGTACACTCATTAGTATCCTCTTTGGATCATTGCCGTTTACATATAATATCTTTAACACTAGCTATACCTTACATAGATCAGCCTGTTTTGAGAACTGTCTAGAATTCAAGTTGGTCATTTTGACACTGATAAATTATCTTAAGCACTTCGGAAGAGCAGCTGCACCTTTCTTTCCTCCTCCATGAGAATTCACTCATCCTGTTTTTCTTTTGTGATTTTTCTTGTTTTTCAGTATGTGCAGTATATGGAGAAAAAATTCTTGTGGTGTGCCTACTGGGTAGGCTTAGGCATTCTGTCCTCTGTTGGACTCGGAACAGGTCTTCATACCTTTCTACTCTATTTGGTAAGAAACCTACAACTACATTTCCTTTCCAATCACATTATTCCTTTTTATAAGGTGCTTTGAGATCTGTGGATGAAAAGTGCTATATATGAGCTTGGTGTTTATATACTTGTGGACTTTAAAAAAAAAAAAAAAAATCATCCATGCTGTTGAGTCTTTGTAATGTCATCTTTGCTAAATGGTATTTTGTTACCTTGTTTTGTTGTCTCTATGCTATATATCATTATTGAACTCTTGGTGAGATCCTGCAGCTGGAGATCATCTTTACCTTGCAGAATTGGACCCATAATTTGTAATGGTAATTTTCAGTGCTATCTGCACTAATTAATGCACTTAAATAAGCAAGGAAGTTTTCTAGTATGAAGTAGCTGTAACAGATGGAAAATGGGGTCTGGACTAGGCTTTTTAGGATGCTTGGGTTTTTTTGGTAGATCAAAATGTTAATTTTCCTAGCTGAAGCTTCTGAAACATGTAATAAATTATTCTTATAGCTCAGTCCACAGTAATTCTGTTTTATAAATAATAACAAGATACAGGAAAAATATGTCTAGATACCACACTAAATTAACCTCTAAATCTCTCTGAAGACAACCACATTGTGTTGTTTATCTCAACTTCAAATTACCTCGAAAAGTCAGGAAAATTTTGTTTTCCATTGGGCCAGTTCTTTGATTACAAACAACTATCGTGGTTTTAAAAAAGGCTTCATGGCTGCAAAAAATAATTAAACCCGTTTTGTGCAACCAACCCCATATTGTATTTGGAACAGTTACTGATGGTTTAATTTTAGGATTGCTTTAATCATGACCAATAACACATAAAGCATTTCGGGGGAAAAAGGAGAACTCTTGTTGTTTTCCATGCAATAAAGCAATGCTGCTCAGACTGAATGACAACTGTGAAGGATGCATTCACTTGAGCATTAGGGATGTGTATGCACCATAACTGCTTTCTTAAAGTCTTTGTCGGGAGCAGAAAAGGGGAGACATAACTATCATCTTCACTCTGAATTAAGGTGAAAAAAGGTTGTGAAGGTTACTCAGTTGTTAATTTTGAGTTATGTGGAATGTTTTAATACACTCTGGCTTTGGTTTACTTTATTTTTCCCCTCTGTACAATGGAGAGATTAGTAAAGGGGAATGTGTGTGCAAATGTAAATAAAAAAGGTTATATTTTTATCAGCAGGTGCAGGATAATTGTCCATTCCACACTTAAAAACCAACACACGTTTTCATTGTTTGCAGGGGGAAGTTTAAAGCATAGGCTTACATGTGCAGTCTGTTGTTAACAGTAGAAGAGAGTGCATGAAAAATGGCAAAGCTCTCAGGATTCCTGTTGAGAACCCTGCCTAGATTTTTCTGCTGTCAAAATCCTTTGCTCTAACTAGAAAATAGTAGCTTCTTTCTGCTTGCAGACTGGAAGAGACTGGCATGTCTTTTGTATTGTGATAGCACCCAAAAACCATATGCAGTATCAGGGCTGCATTGGAAGACATGGCTCCTTGCTCCAGTGAGCTGACAGCATATTGGTAAAACTGTAACTGAATAGGACAGTTGGGAAAACTGGACATTGTGGACATTTACCCCACTGCGCATCAGAGCATTAATCCTAGGCTATATATATTGCTAGTTCAGTGAAGTGTGAAAAGTCACATAGCAGCCAAGCATGCCTGAAATCTGAGAGGTTCATTTCATCAACTTGTTGTAAAACAGCGGAGAGTTTATAGGCACTGGAAAGAAACATTGGAGATGCAGCATCACTGAAGAACTCCACCATAAGGTACAGTGAATAGCCTTTTTAGATCTATAGTAAAGGAGAGTTCAAATGTTAAGTATTTTAAATCCTTTAAAATAGAAAAGCAAATGAAACAGGGCAGTGTTCTGCTTACATTTGGCTGTTTGTAGCAGGATACATGAACTGACAGATGTGTAGTTCGCTTAATTTTTGTCTTGTCATTAACCTGGCTTAACTGTGTCTGCAGAGTGAATGAGTGAACACCTAGTGTAACACAACATAAAATAGCATCATGTAGGCAGAGAAGCTTGGATTAGTGAAAGTACTTATTGTGGGACTTGTAAAATCCTTCTGCCAATAAAGCTGCCTTCAAGGGCACATCATCTGCCTGCCTAAGTTAAATCAGACATTCATACTAAGCAGGCACAAATCTATGGTTGTCAAACTCTCAACTCCATTGGCAATTGATAAAGAAAAATAGGCTTTATCTTTTGTCTGAAGCGTCTTACTGTGGAGGCAAACGTAGAAATGGCAAATGAGGGGCTATTTGCTATGTGAACTTCAAGATACAGTGTGGGCAGATGTTAAGTTTTTCCTATGAAGTTCTCACAATGTCTCATTTGTGATTCTCTTCCTCTTGTCTTAGCCTTGCGTTTCTCTTGAGCAGATAATGCCAAATGTGGTGGATTTTGTATTGCAAATGTGAATGCTAGGATGAGACCCACCAAACATTTACATTTGTGCCCCTAATTCAAAATCTTAACCCCTGTCTTTATTATCTGCACCTCCTAGTTGCCATTCAAACTCTGGCCAGCTTCTGATCATCCGTCTACGATAGTGAGTCCATTTAGCACAGGAATTCTCAAACTGGCGGTTGGGACCCCTTAGGGGGTCACGAGGTTATTACATGGGGGGTTGTGAGCTGTCAGCCTCTACCCCAAACCCCACTTTGCCTCCAGCATTTATAATGACATTAAATATATAATAAAGTGTTTTTAATTTATAAGGGGGAGATTGCACTCTGAGGCTTGCTATGTGAAAGGGGTCACCAGTACAAAAGTTTGAGAACCACTGATTTAGCGAAACTCAAAGCACTGACTTGTTGAAAATTTACACATTAGTATGGAATTAAATAACTGAGATGTTGACTCCAATTTGAGACATTACTTGAGAGAAGCAGAAAGTTGGACTAGCATAGTGGAAGACTCCATGTTTGGGGACTAAGTTCTCTCTGAAAATGCATTTCCACAGTACAGTTAAACACTTGGGAGAACTGGAGACATCCACATACTGGGGTTGTGTGCCAACATATGAACCTGTGTGGATTGAGAGTCAGATGACCTTAACGTAAATTCAATAGTCATTCCAGAAAACAGCAACATCTAAACTCTGATCTTTCAATGTAAAAGAACAGACAAAATAGACCCCTCTGAATAACTAGAGGGAATTTATTGTAGGCCTTAAAATTCAATAGGTGTGTAACACAATTAATGTAAGTGCATTAATACAGGAAAAATGTGTGTGCTGTTTGCATACTCTTTGGATAAATTGAGCAGAGAATCAATTTCCCACTATATGCAGGGCCGGCTCTAGGTTTTTTGCCGCCCGAAGCCCCCCCCCCAAAAAAAACCCCACCCAGAGTGCTGCCCCAAGCATGTGCTAGGTTTGCTGGTGCCTAGAGCCGGTCCTGATTATATGGAGAGAATGCTACAAGTTGTCGTAGGCCTGGTCTACGGTGCTGCTTAAGTCGATGTAAATTATATCACTCAGGAGTGTGAAAAATATCCCCTCCCTCCGAGCAACATAGCTTTCATTGCCTTAACATGGTGTCTACACTGCACTATGTTTGGAGGAGACGCTGTTCTGCCGACTTACCTTCTGTCTCTTGGGGAGATGAAGTACTGAAGTTGACAGGAAAGCACTTTGCCATCGACTTAACGCATCTTCACCAGACTCACTAAATCAATGTCATTGCGTCGATCACAGCAGTGCTGATTTTGTGTGCCAGTGTAAAGAAGCCCCTAGGGGTAAATAGGTAGAGCAGTGGTCCCCTGTGCGGTGCCCGTGGGCACCATGGCACCCGCCGGCGCCAAGCAACGAAGAGGAGAGAAGCGCATCCGCCAGAGAACATGCCGCCAATGAGCGCTTCCGGCGGAGACGCTGCCGCCGAAATGCCGCCGAGGAGTGCGGCCACCAGAGAAGCGTCGCCACCGAAATGCCGCCGAGAAGCGTCATTGCCCGCCACACTCTTCTGAAGGCATCAGTGTGCTCTTGGCCACAGAAAGGTTGGAGACCACTGAGGTAGAGGAACATAGATGCTGTTTCTTTCCTCCTTCCATATACACTTATAGAAAATATTGTGCAAACACAAGAGGTCCAAATGATGACTGTTCTGTGGACGTTAACTTGAGATTTTCTCAATTCTCAGTGTTCTCAACCATGGTGTCACTTAGCTGCGTTAACTCAGTTATATGCAGTAGTGCAGGTCCTGCAGTCACTAGGTGGCACTACAAATGTAAAAACACAAATCTGCAACGTATCTAGGCTTGGCAGAAATTGATTTTTAGTTTTATAATTTTGACAGATAATATTGATGTCAATTTAAATGTTCAGTTGCACAAAATTATGGTGGGTGGTGAGACCATAATTATTTAATGACAGTAAATGTTGAGATTCAAAAAGTTAAAGCTTTATACCATTAAAACATTGTCAACATCACATGTCAAAAAATACTAATTGAATATCCTTAAATCAAACTCTAATAAATTCTCAAGCAGCATTTTTCTTTTTTGGCTATCTGTACATTTCTGATATAAAATCTATGGAAATATTTGTCATCTGTTTGTGTGTATGGTGAAATGGACATTTACAGACATTTATCAATAAAAATATAATCCTTCTAAACGTAAATATATGGAGCTCTTACTGACTTTCCAGAATGCTACCGATTTAAGGATCAAAGGTTTTATTTTTTTTAAAAAAATTTTTTTCATCTCTATTGCTAAGGGCAGTGTTGAGTTAAGTGTATGTGTAGTATAATATCCGTTCTGTATCTGATAGCTCCTGAATCTGAGAATTTATACCCTGCATCAAAGGAAACACAAAATACTAACTTGTGACTGCTAGGTGCAACTGCAGAGTGTAATTGAAGTCTTTCAGAAGAGCAGTATAAATTGTTAGTCCAGGTGTATTCAGAAGTTCTCCAGCTCATCATATAGGTGTATTAGGTGTCTCAAACTGGTTCATTTAGCTGTCCAATATATCAGATTTTTAAAAATAATTCACAAGCTCTCTAGGTAAAAGATTTTGTGTTCATTGCACATTATACATGCTCCTTGTTGTTAATATATATTCACCTCCCATTTTTAACATACTCATTTAAACCAGATCTAACAAATTACTTGTGTACACTTCATTAGCCGGTAAAAGGATTTCTGCTTTCATACCGTTGATGAAAACACTTCAAAATGATGTAAAAATCAAATCAGGCCTCAGTGACTTGATCTGTTGGGAGTAGAGAGTAGAGCAGCAGTAAAGTGTTTTTAAATTACTCATAATTAATTGGTCATACCAAATCTGAATGCACAGTGAGATTGTTGAAAATGCAATTACATGATTAGACAACAGTGCTGTCAGGCTGACCCATGTGCTTCTGAGCGTTTGTTGCTGCTTGCAATAATATCTTTGCTATTCTGGGAAGTGCTAGCATATATCATATACGATACAGGTGCATCTTTTAAAAATACATAGCCCTATATTTGACATGTACAACTATGGTAATATCAGAACAACTATGCACAAGCAAGCTGTTAGCTTGGCAAATAATTCAGTAGAATTATGTGTGCAGTAGATCCAATATGTGAATGACCCTGGATGTTTGCTCTCTCTAGCCTAGTAGGTTATTTTCCAAGTGTTAAAACAATGATTTGTCTGGATCCTTCAGAGGATCTCAATCCAGCTACTTGTCCTGCCATCCACAGAGAGGTAGATCATAATATCAGAAGGTAAAAGAGCATTGGAGGGTGGCATGAAGCGGTAGGTATTAAAATCTAAACCAATCTCTACTTTAGGGGAGGTTTACTGTCAGTAGGGGACTGTGATTAGTATCAATTTAAATCTGATTGCTTGTATTTAGGTTTTGTTGCTCTTTGACTACTAGAGGGATCTTCTTGAGTGTGCCTGAGTGTCAGTGTGTGATATTTAATGGTTATTCTTACATTTAATTGCCATTTACTAGTTATCTTGAGGAACTTCCTTGATGTTAGACTGTATCTAAAATTGCTGCTCTGGATTGGTTTCTAGTTTCATGCTGCTTCTCTGTTTTTTATCCAGTGAAAAATGCAACATTTTAACTGGACTTTTGGAAAACAATGCTCACCATTGCCACTAAGTGTCACTCTGAGCACAAGGCTGGAATGTAATACGGCTTTAAAATATAGTGTGGAAGAAGACTACATGATTCTTCCGATAAATCTTCATTCTGACACCTTTCAAAACACATCTGCTGGCTTAATTTCCTTAAGACATTGTTTTTCTTACATCTCTTTTGAAAATAACATTTTAAAAATAGAAATTGACATGTAGCTCTGTAGGGATACAAAATCTATTTGGCCACTAATTCAGACATTTTTTCCATCGGCCCACTGCTTCTTTCTATTGTCAAAAATAACTTCTCACATATTGCTGGCATTTTCAAACAGAAACAGAATGAATCACTTAGTTACCAGAAGAGCAGATGACCAAAGGTAGCTAGTCATATGCAAGGAATTCATATCACTAAAGGAGGTCTCTTTGCTGTTACAAAAAGTAATGAATGAGCTGCCAGTTGAACTTGTGACCATATGATTGGTTTGCAGTGCATACTTTAATGATGATTGACACTAGGTGGAGCACTTGTTTGAAGGATTGCTTGCAAATGCTGTGTAGTGTTCATCAAAGCCCCTTGCCTCGTGACTTAATTTCAGTTCATCTCTGGCACAGAAATTGCAAAAGTAGATGAAACTGAGACAAACAGAAAACAATTTCAGAATTATTGCTCATTTGAAAAAAAAAAAAAAACACCTTTGCAGAAACAAAAGGTCAGTGGCCTCGTGGAGCTGATAATTTGTTTTCTGTCCTAACATTGATGGCTAAGTGGAAGTGAATCCCTTGCGGATCAGATATGTGAGGGGCAAAACCAGTTTCAGCTGTTGGAGTTGCGTGATATTTTTAAAAATGAATTTGTATGTCTAATTACCACTAGAGGCAAGTGGAGCAATTGTTGAATATGTTTTCATTGATAGTCCTGGTATGAAATAGAACAAACAGGAAATGTAACAGTGTAACAAGAACCTCCAGGCCTCACCCACAGTGGCAGAATACAGGAATGCATTGTGTGTGGATGATGGAAGGGACGTTAAAGTCTTCAAAGCTTTCATATGTGGGGTTAGTCTCTGTAACGAAACCTCAGTGAAAAATCTTGTAATAAAAGAAAGGAAGTGACATTGCAGTAACTGCCGTCCACTATAAGTGATAAAAACAGTCTTATGAAGACAGAAGATGAATTAAATATGTTGCATCCTCCTTACAACTAAGTGGGCACCGAAGGAGTGTGTTTGGATTCCTTCTAGGTTGGAGATTAGTGTGCTTTGGGCTTGAATCAGTTCTGGGGTTTGTTTGATTGATTGGGCCAGGAGCTCACAAGCTGGTCTTCCATGAGTTCAGCAGCTTGGAACTGAAAAAAGACCCACTTGGTCTGACCTAAATGTCAGGTAATTCAGTTTGTGATCTGCTGACTTAAAATCCAAACATCTTGTGCAATAATCACTGGTTAATTAACTTGTACAAATACTGTTGCGAACCCCAATCATTCAAAAACTACGTCAGGCCCTCTGAAATCATGAGATTGCCTTTAAATCATGAAATTTTAAACAAACAAATATGGGGAGGGGGGTTTTCTTATTTTGCCTCTGGGTTTTGAGCCTTTAGAGTACAGTCAGGTCATGGGTTTTTTTTAGTCTTACATGGCAGGAAAATCTTAAATTTTTCTTAAATGAAATCTGCAATTCCTATGTAATCATCTGACTCTAGGAGCTGGGCTTTTAAGAACACTGAATATCCCAAGACTCATGGTAAAATTGCAAGAGTTGGTAACACTGGAGATGGGTTTTGTCCAGTTGTGTGGTAATTTTGTGAAGTGGTCATACTATTTCTGAGAATCAGCAAACTTGTTTTCATTTCCACCCTGTGCTGGGATTGGAACAAAGTTACCATTTGGGTAATTTTGCAAACCCCATGCACTCACCTGCCTTTCCAGCTTTTGATTGTAAGAACCATTTTTAAAAGCTGCCAGAATGGCAGCCTCCATTTTGTTGTTCATGTATAAAATGTTGCTGTTAAATTATTGGCTGGAAGACTCTGCCTTTTACTGATTCTCCACTACTTTGCAAGGAGTCTTACCCTTCTCATGTGGATCCTTCAAAATTAATGTTAGTAATTGGAAGATTGATGGGTTCCATGTGTGTAGAAAAATGTGAGAAACAAACAAAGAACTTGCTTCTTTAGCAAGATGGGAAATGTTTTCTCTTTCCCCCCTGCATGCAATTCTTCTACTTGAAGAAAGTGTCCATTTCCAGTTTGTATCATTCTTCAGTTTGCATGTCGGCTTACAAGCCTAGGACAAACTAAACAAGTGTCAATTCTGTCCTGTCCAATAGCTGGGATCAGATTACTGTTGTTGACCAGGAAAGGTAGTTGAAAGAAAAATGTGTTGAACACAGAACATGATTCAAAAATATGTTGAAATGGAGCCTGTTTGTATGAGGATTGTTCATGACTCTGTTTCTGTCTCATTTGTTTCCTTCATGCCAACTTCCTTTAGCTGTCCTAAGCTATTTACAGTGAACTGAAACATCCTGGAACACATGGATCAACATGGAGCTTAGAAAATTAATTTTGTCTATCACTGTTTGATGGGAACACCTCTTTAATTCTCACATGAGCTCTATTCTGCTTGATGCTGGAAGAATTTAGACTAAATACGCAACTATGCATTGCAAGAGTCATAGTGGATTAAACTGTGCAGAGCTACCAATTTAGTTGGGTAAATTTCTTGTGTTAATTTTCTTAAGTCTTCTCTCCATGTGAAATCTTATTTATTTTTAAGGGTGCCTATCATAAAATGCGAGTCCTGTGGGACAAACCATGCTAATGTTTATCTGTCCATATCAATCGTAAATATATACAGAGCAGGGAACTGAATTCTGAGATCACAGAAGTGTTGTGTATGTCTTCCCAATGGTATTTAAAGTGGTCAGACATCAGAATCTAGACATCTTCTCTGAAGCCTGAATCATTATAATAAACCTCTTGCATGAGGTGAATAGTACGCTAGGGGACGGCTTCCTGGCACTTAGTCTTTAAATGTCTATAAGATGTTAGTGTAGTGGTGACACTTAAACAATATTGAACGTTTTAGCCAGCAGCGGTGACTTGGAGTTATATCCATCAAGGGAGTAGAGTAGATGCTTGGCATGATATTTTGATCTTTCAAAGATTTACAAGCTGAATATTTCAAACTCTTTTATGAAAACAAGTTTTGTTTTTATTTACTCAGTTCTCTTCTGCATTGTGCCTGCAATTCAAGCTGCTTTGCTGGGAGACCCTACAATACCCTTGTGTATTGTGTTTTCCCAGTCATGCACACATCCTGTTATTTCCTCTGTTCTGTTCCCATATGCAGATCTGAATTTTGTATGTTTCATGTTGCTCTTTGCTCACAAGAACAGAGCAGAGATAAGGCACAACATAACCCAGCAAACCAAGATACAGCTGGAAAGGCTAAGAGTAGGCTTTACCACCATGTCAGTTTGAATTGATATTATAATGTGCTCTTCACTGATCATAAAAATATATCATTGGTTAAAGGAGGAAAGTGGGAGAATGCAGACCTCAGGACAGATGGGTGTTGAGGGAGGACAGGAGCAGCGTATAAACCCTCACACTTCCTACTTTGCCTCGCATTCCAGTTCTGCCCATAGGCAACCAGAAATCTGCTTGTAACTGCTACTGAGGAGGGGAGGGGGGTGTTCTGGGTGGCATCTTTCATTTACCATAAGTATTCTTGTAAAATAGCTGTATTTTTTTTTAATATCATGCCAAAGCCCGAGTTTCTCCTGGAAGTAACACCATGGCTATGCTGCACGTTTAACGGCACCACATGCATCATCCCCTGGTGACTCTTGTTCGGTTGTATTTGGAGCTGCTTGTTCATCATCTGGGATTTCCATTAGCCATGCTCTGAGAGGAAAGACTTAACTGAGGTGGGAATAGAAAAGAGCTAAATTAAATGTATAGGTTCCTGATGTAAAATTAGTGCAAATATGGGAATACAAAATTAGTACATTAAAGCTAGCCCAAGTGATTTGGAAAGCTAAAGAAACTCCAAGCTGAGAACTTCTTTGTTCTTAACTCCTGCTTTACAGCTTTCATTGCAACTCAGATAATATGTGAAATCATTCAGCCTTCTTGGACCCTCGTGATATGTGGACAGACTGGGTTGATTTCAGAAGAGGGAGGAAAAACAACTTCCCAGAGTCAGAAATCTACACATGCTTATAGTCTGTACTTAGATGAATATGGACTAGCAACCTCTCTGATTCCAAGCTGTTGCAGTTGGGGTGAAAATGCTTTGGCTTATTAGCCAACTATCTCCATGCCAATTTTCCCTTTTAGTCACATCTGAAATGAACAGTTTTCTGTGTGTTCAGCTGCCCGCCAGTCCTGAAGATAAAAGGTGCTGTAACTTAGTCTTGTTTTCCTGAGAGGTGTAATGACTTAGTAGATAAGTATGAGATGAGTCGCAGGCTGTGGCAAAGCTAGCAGGCTGTTTCCCATGAGAAACTAGCTCTTGTTTTTCTTATTTATCTTAAATCAAATATAGAATGACACATTTTCCCCTTTTAGTGTAAGGGGGGAGTCTTGTACCAAGTACTAAAAATTCCATATGCAAGGAAGAAAACAAGTTTATAGCCCACCAGAATATGTGCAAGATAATCCCCCATCTCTGTGGAGTTGTATCATTTTTCCTTGTCATAAAATGTTTTTAAATTAGAGCTAGTCTAAAATTATATCTTCCTAAATATAAAATGTTAAAATTAGATCTAGATGTACTTGTGGGGCTAGCATCATTTCAACAATATGAATGATCTGTAAAGGGAGAGCTGAGAACCACATTTGATATATGGTTTGATGCTCCATAATTTTGTTCATTGCATAGATACCAAAGTAATAAGTAACATAGAAATACCATAGATATTTCTTTTGATACTTACTTCCCCTTACCTTAAAGACTTTCTAATATAGTTTACATGCTGACATTTTTGAGGATGTGATTTGACTTTTTTATCTTGAAATACATATCCTTAATTTTTATCCCCCCCCCCGCCTTTCTTTTTTTTCTTTGAGTGAGGAGGTAGTGAAAAATCTGTACTAATTGCTTCTACTTAAATATGTTTTGTACCTGTTTGGAAATCTGTGCTTTCTGGAGACTTTAAATGCTGCCTTCTAGAATAACTTCCTACCCCAGAATAACAATCTGGGGTAGATTCTAACTTTGGTGATTGATCAAAGCATTGAACGAAAAATAAATCTAGGGCTCCAAATGTATCCATAGGTTCAAATAAAGCTCCCTTTTATAACAAATCAGGGCTTTTTAGTTAGTGATTCCCCTAAATTACTTTTGCCAAAAATAGATTTGCATCAAGTCCTTACTGGTGACCACCCCTTGTCTCATTTGATTTATAAATTGCACAAATATTTCTAACAAATCACATTCCAGTCTAACCACAGGCTAGACCTATTGGTCATTGTAAGAGTGTGGAGAGCAAATGTTTCTCCCCGAATCAGCAGAAGATTACTGACTCCAGTGTTTTTTTCCCTTGTCAGTGCTTGCCCCTGCAATTAAAAAGAAGAAAATGGTGATTAGATATTACTTAACTTGACATTTTAATGATTCTTCTGGCTTCTTTGACAAACAATACCTCTACTAAGCCTACCAGTTTTGCTGCCGTTTATTTAGCGTAACGGGGATTGGAGTGATTTTAAAATGTATGTCCATTTAAAGATGGATCTAAAGTTAGACTTAAGCAGCAGGTATTTCTTAATAGGTTACAGTAAATTGACCCACCATAAAAATTAACTCAAACTTTGGAAAAGCCATTAATGCCTTTTTAAAAAAAAAGAAAATTTGGTAAGCAAACATGGGTACATGGGTGAGATAAAGGTCAAAAACTGTGACTGAGGATTAATATTTAGACTCAAAGAGCAAAAAGAAAACACTTGAAGAAAATAGGCAGGTATTTTCAAAGGACCTGGAGGGGCTGGGCATTCTAATTGCATTGAAAGCCAATGAGAATTGGGTACCAACGCCCATTTGTGTCTTTGAAAATCACCCCACCCACATAGTTTGACTATCATTATTGCTAGATATAAAATAAAATGGCACCTGTCTTTGTTGCAACATTTATCATATGACCTTACAACAGCTCTTGCCCTGTCAGGACCACACTTCTAGTTGAGTGGATTTTCCTCCCGGGCTGCAGATTGCCCACCACTGAGTTAGACCAACCCCAGTCTTTTGAGATTCAAGGGGAAATTACGGACTTGTGGACCAAGGCAGTGTACATTCATAATGGAGGCTCGGTTCTTGAGACTAGATACTGTATGTGGGCTTTGCAGGTCTGAACTGGAACAAAAACACATATCCGAAATATCACATGCAGTCTGCCAAACCATGATATGTTGTCCAGTTGACTTTACTTAAAGCAGCAGAGCTCAGCTGCTTTAAGTAAGGAGCACAGGATTGTTTTGCCTCTCTTACATGGCTAGTTCTGAATTTGAGTACTCCACACTTGATAATCATTCTAAATGAATCTTTTACATTTTATTTCTTATTCCAGTTAAAATGTGGTTTCTGTGGGATCCATAATTTCAACTTTTTTCCATTCTAGAATTGTTTGCATTTCAGTAGAAGAGTTGTGCTAAATTGATTTAGTCGTCAGGTGGCTGGAGGGATGTTTTCAGCTCTATTCTGAAATGTATTTTTCCATTGACTGCTTCTTGCTTTAGGATTTTTCCTTTTGCAGACTTCAGTTGTTGAAACAGTTAGAGCTGGGTTAATAGGAAGATGCATATTTGAGACAATTAAGGCATTCAAGAGATGGCAAGTTGTTAAACAGTGAATAGGGGTTATGTGTGTGTGTGTGGTTTCCTTTTATAACAATTATCCTTAGCAGACCCCCCTATTACATTTTCTTTGTCTTCACTTGCTGTGCTCAAAGTTAAAATGTAAGCTTCTCCAGGCAGGGACCTATCGTAAATTGTCCGCAAGCCTTCATTTCAAAATCTTGGCCTTCAAGATAGTGGTAATTTCACTTATTGAAGTAAAGCAGAGGGCATTACTGTGCTGGCAACTGTACTGTTTTTCTTATGCTGCTATAAGATTGAAACTAACCGGTTCTGCACTTGCAGTCTTTCATCACAGCTGGCCACAGTTACATTATACTGTGGTATGTCTTCCAAATTTTGTGGAACTGAAAATCGTACTTCTTGATTCACACCCCATGTCTCTGACAACCTTGGCAATGAACTTGCCCTTACCCTCAAGAGACCATGAGCAATGGCACTTGACTTTGGGGTTTTCCTCCATGCAAATTTTCAGCTGAGGAGAATTATGTTGCAGATTTGAATAGTTTACAGCTTGAGGCACAAGGCCTTAAAAGATCTTTTAATGCATGAAGCTATCTGGATATAGGAGGGGAAAAAATCAAGATTCCTTGAAATTTTAGGGCCTGTCAAGGAAGGGATGATCTTAGGATCTGGTTTCAGTTCCCAGCTCTGCAACTGACTTGCTGTTTGACCTTGGACAAGTCACTTAATCTTTTCTGGTGTTGGTTCTCCATGTATAAAAAGGGGATACTTTCTTTGTCGTGCCCTTTGTCTGTCTTGTCTGTTTAGATTGTAAACTCTTGGGGGCAGGAACTGCCTCTTACTATGGATACATACAGGATCCAGCCTCTAGACAGTACTGCAGTACAGATAATTAGTAATTTTTCACCCGTCTGCAGTGTCTTTGCCCTACAGAATCAGAACAATTATTTGGTATTTAACAGGTCTGAATCTGCTCTCATATTGTCTTTACTTCAGTGCAGTTCCTTTGACGGAATTGCTCCTAATTTACCATGAGATCAGAACTATAACTTTATTTAAATAATTACAGAAAATAGTTCAAGTTAGTGCCTATTGAGCATTAGATCAGTCTCCCAACAAATGAACAAGGAGAGAGGTACAGGTAAAAGAATTGGCTTGACAGCAAAGTGGAAATTTTCTTACTTGTTTCAGTGGTCTAGAATTGAATAGCCTATAACTGATAGCCAAAGTTACCACGTGAAAATTAAAATAGACTGGGTATTTTCTCAGTAGGACTTTTCCACTATTTTGTATACCTAAAATAACTTGCTACATATACTAAATTTTGTAATTCTGTTGTTCAGTCGGTTCAGAGAAACTGCTAACATTGACAAGAGCGAACCCAATGAAAAACCACCTCCCAATGCCTAGATAAGAACTCAGTAAGCTGTTCATTCTCATAGATTTTTAAGGACAGAGTGATTTTCTACTCTGACTTCTGTGGGCCTAACACAGCCCATAAAATTTCACCCAGTATTTCCTGCAACAAGCCCATAAACTCTCCCAAATAGTCCCTGGTCTCTGTATTAAAATAATTTTTTAAAATATCGTATAAAGGGAAATAGAGCTGTCCAAGCAATAGGTGTCGTGCATCAAGTGCCCTCTCTTCCCATTATCATTACATTCACAGATTTATTCGCTGTATAATAAATATAATTTCGATTTGCTTTTTGTACTGTGATTCCCTGCTGATCTAATAGACTGAAAGTCACTTAAGAAAAAAACACAGAGGAAAATTGTTGACAGAATATCTCCCAAAATGATGACAAAAACCCACCATGTAATTAATAGCAGAAGCTAAAGACTAAGCAATACTTGCTGTGTATGTAAACACAATTGATTATTAATTTATTCTGCTAAGGCTAAGACTGTGGGTGAAATTAAGTTTGCAAAAAATCTGTTTTAATAAAAATTTCTAAACAGTTTATACAGTTTGAGCATGTTGCTGAAACACAGATGTTGGAAGGTGATTTTTAAGCCGATTCTTTGTGTTTGAAACTCTTGATGTCCAGCATAAGGATAAATCTGAACTATTTGCACAGATTTATAGTAATTTTACTATTTTATAGTCCTACAATGGCAGTTTGTTCCATTATTTAACTGTATTGCATTTTGGTTCTTGTACACATTTGAAGCCATCTGTACCTGAGATCTGGCCTCAATAAAATGCGTTGGTAACCTTTAATAGAAGGCAGAGTCCGTGAGTCAACTTAATTCCATTAATAATGGCACTTGCACAAAAGTTGAGCTTTAAAGCGCTTTACAAACAATTTTCTGAGCACCTTATACATTGGAGACTGAAGCAGAAAGACTGTGATTTGCACAAGAGATTGCTGACATACTAACTGATGTTTTAAGAAAAGAGTGGAGAGAAGGGGAGGAACACTTCAAAATACTGTCAGGTCCAACTAGGCTCAAAACCTAGGTTTTGTAAAACCTGTTTTTGCAAAACTGAAATCAATAGAAATACTTTTATGGGATCTTTTTTAAAAATATTTGAAATAATTGCATTTTGTTGTTGTTAGGATGTAAAGATTCCTTTGCAGTATTTGCATCTCAAACATTGCTGGTCTGTGCCAATGCATGAGAAACTGAAAGACTATTCAGCTTCTTTATTAATTGCTTGTGGAATAATATGGGGAAAAACCATTGGTTAAAAGTATACTTTGATTTTTTTAAAAGTTCTTCAAGTTTTAAGTCTACAATGTTACTACTAATACAGGCAAGGAAACGTATTTTAACTTCATAGTCCCTTAAAACTGAAACAGGAGCACTTTAGATTTTCTTATGTTTGGAGTTGGATGTTTATTTACTTACATGCATCGGAAGGCTGAGACCATTGTATATAACATTATAGACTATATCTAATGTCAAGTGTGGAAGTACATTTCCTGGATGCATTTTGTGTCCTGATAGGTTTCCTATTAGCCATATTATTTAAGGTAAAGCTAACTCTTGTTTAATGCACACAAAATGTATTGAAAAGTTCTTGTCTGATATATTTTTCAGGGTCCACACATAGCATCAGTTACACTTGCTGCGTATGAATGTAACTCAGTTAATTTTCCTGAACCACCGTACCCTGATCAAATTATCTGTCCTGATGAGGAGGGGATTGAAGGATCCATCTCTTTATGGACCATAATCTCAAAAGTCAGGCTAGAGGCCTGCATGTGGGTAAGGTTTAACTTACACAATTTTACCTAAAATAAACAAAGCAATGCTGGCTTTTGCTGACAGCAGTAACATATAACTCTTCATGTTGGAGGCATGATTTGCTGATTCACTTTAGATGTCTGTATTAGATCTGAACATCTTCAAAATGTATTAAACAGAAGCAGTTGAAAATGGTTGGGTCAATTTTTATCAGCTCCAGGATTGGAGTAAGGTTGGGGAACAGAAATCTTCTACTTTGTTATAGGAATTTCTTCTATAGAGTCCTATAAAAATCACCTCTGTTTCCAAAGCGTAACTGTTTTTTCTAGGCACTTTAGCAGAAAATGCATGACATTTATGAGCAACTAAGTGCAAAAAACAAGTTTTTGAAAGGAGATTCTTTGCCCCAGCTGCACTTGCAGATTAAGGACTGAATCCTGCAAGCAGTGAGGCAAGTGAGTGACTTCACTCTCATGAATACTCCCTTCGAAGTCCATGGGCATATTCAAGCGAATGAAGTTATTCATATGTGTTGAAAGGATCAGGTCCTAATGTTGTAGCAGATGCCCTGATCTTGGGGCTGCATCAGTTTTCTGTTGCGTTGCATGTAGCCTGTTCACATGCTACGCGTTGAAATTAAAAATCCATGTTTTCCTGATGAAAACATTCACTTATAAAGCAAAAAAAGGAAAAAAAAGGTTATCTGCTAAACACTGAAGCACACTCTTTGGGCAGGTATTTAGTGAGGTGGATGTGGGTGCTTGTCCTTGGAAATGCACTCTAATTTTAGTTTAGTGTTCACTTCTTTGGCTTTTTAAAATTTGTTTATTGAAGAATATTGGTCAGCTAAGATGTCTTTTTCCCATAAAATGTAAACTATTTTGAACTGAAACTTACACAAACATATCTGTTTTGAACTGCTTTTATGCCAAAAGGTTACCACTGATGACTTCCTGTTCTGACCATTGGTTTAATTATTAAATACTTGGTTCTCCAATTCAGATGTTGGGGATGGAATGGGATCATTATAGTATATCTTTTCTAACTTGTTTCTGGAAGCCTTAAAGGTTTGAAAATAACCCATAATAGACTTTATATTTTGGTTATTACAGTTTTAAAACTTGTCAGTGACCCTATCTCCAACACAGAAGTTAAATGTAGATCATATATATTACAGGTTTATAAGTACAGTATACAAATACTTACAAAAAAAAAATCTTCAAGGATAGAAGTGCAAACCCCCAGCCCTCTCAAAAACAAACACAATATACGTTTTTAATGTTTCCTTTTGCTAACTAGAGAGCAAAATTGCATAAATATTTCCATATTTGAAAAATAAGTAGAGTTAACTGAAAATCTCCCACAAACGTACGTCTATAAGACAGTAAGTTCGGGATCTCTTTCATTCTTTCTTTTTTCCTACTGCTCCACATCATAGTCTTCATGAAGTTGGAGCAATAAGAATATCATTTAAAATTAAGTTCTAGGGTTGCAAGGAAAATGTAGCTCAGGATGAATGTGCTTGCTGCACATCTTTGTTAATGTATAAAATTACTGACCTAAACTGAAAATTAAGTAGCTTAGACCGAAATGAACACACAGTTGCATGCCTTGCAACTGATTGTACCCTATCTTGAGAGGAGAGAGAGAACAAGAGGTACCTTCTAAGGCCTTTCTTTGTGCTGCTTGCTGGTTCAGACCAGGGGAATTACAAGACTATCTGAGCAAGCCAAAATGTTTTGTGAAATCTCCTCTTTCTTCCTACCCTCCTCCAAATATATTGTCAGCTACCTTTTTATTGAACTTTGGCTGTGGTAGATTTCCCCATGGGCGCATCTTCAATTTGCCATTGGTGTCTACTATATTGTTATGCTTTCTTGGACTCTTTCATGAGTACCTAAACATTTCTTAAGAAGAAAAGGCGTACTTGTGGCACCTTAGGGACTAGCAAATTTATTTGAGCATAAGCTTTCATGAGCTACAGCTCACTTCATCGGATACATCCAATGAAGTGAGCTGCAGCTCATGAAAGCTGATGCTCAAATAAATTTGTTAGTCTCTAAGGTGCCACAAGTCCTCCTTTTCTTTTTGCAAATACAGACTAACACGGCTGCTACTCTGAAACCTAAACATTTCTTGTTAACTTCCTGTAGGTCAAATCAAATTGGCAGCTGCGCTGCTGCTACCATTGTTTTTCTTTTGTCTTTACTCCAAGTTTGCTTTTATAGAAACCACTGAAGAATTCTTGGTCCTATCACTGTTAAATCCAAAATCCTTTTATGTGGAACACAATACTAAATTCCTGAAAAGGAAGTAAATGGACCAACAGTTTTAGTAACTCAAAATGTGACAAATAAATAGCAATATTAATTTTTCTCCTTGCAAACTGAAACCAAGAACAGTAGGTTGAATTTTTTATTAGTGTCTGATTATGGGAAACTAACTCATGAAAACTAAAGTTATGAACTATCAATTTCTAGTAATCTCTACAATCTGAAACGGTCAATACAGCTGTTTAAAATTCAGACACAAAGGGGTATTAGAGGGAGCCTTTTGCATTGTCTAATTCTCCGGTTCCCTGGCTCATTGGGTGAGCAGGGACTGGAAGTGTTGCTGACAGCATCCTGGTGCCCAGTGAGGGAGTGAAGCAACATTACTAAACACTAATTGCTGTTAGACAATTAGTGTATAACCATGTGGAGTGGCTCCAAAGTGGATCCTGGCCCTTTCTCCTTGATCAAAAGGTGACAGTCAGTATAAAATGGGCCTCAACAGTCCTGGCTTGCAGAAGGTGTTTTTAAAGGGCTTTCAGCCTGCTGGGGGTAGGCCAGTTTTCAGAGCCTTCCACCCCACAGAAGCTATGAATTGAATAGCACCCTAAATGTGTTGCAACTCTTCTGTGTTTTTATTAGAAATTATCTGAAAAGGTAAAAATGTATAATCTCTCCGGATTGGCAGAACAGGCAGTCTGTGTCTTGACCAAGATAAAGTTTAAAAGAAGCTTTCTAGATGAGTAGTTTCCCATTTTAACTGTATGCATTTGTGCAAAAGAATGTTGATTAGCACTTGCCTTTCTAATTCCTTGTTGATGTAGGGAAACTCTAAGCAAATATCAGATGGAAATTTTAACAGTAAGAGTAAACAGCCATGTTTGCAAAAGATAGTATATAGTTGTTGGTTTGGATCACTTAAATGCTTCCTTTTTTACATATTAAGGCAATCTGTCTTGAGTAGACATGGAATCATATGATCTCGTTGTACTTTCGAGATGTTTTGTAACAAAGACCTTGTGATTTAACCAATTTAAGGAAAGTTCACTTCTAGTACACACATGGGAACCTTTCCCTTCATGAATAAAATGAAGCCAAGCAAATTGGCACATTGTTGTGAAGCAAACATTACTTCTGTTCTTGCATCACCTTGAGAACATAATCCCAAATTATTTTTTCTGAAAAATAGCTATAACTGTTTCCAAGCTTAACTTTCCATGTATCAGAAATAGACAGGCTAATGATGTTTTGGTGGTGGTGTATTCATGCAGATTTGTTACACATGGGGACAATAGGAAGACAAACATATCAGGGGGGTGTATTTATACAGTACACAAACAGGGAGTTTGGGTAATAGTACAACTGATGTATTTTTATAGTGTTTAAAATCAACCTGTTGATTTAGAATATACAAAGCAGCTGGGATTCTCCCTTACATACAGCTGCATACAGAATATGAACAAAGGAAACTGAAGGGCTTTATGCTGCTTTAAAGGAATATAAAAGCATTTGTCATTTGCTAATGGTTCTTAGTAAGAAGGAACATCTGCGTGTGGCTAAGGGTTAGCACTTTTCCAACAAAGCGCCCACCTATTGTGCTATTACGTATCCTATATTTAAACCATTTGCATTTAATCCAAGTTCCTGTTTCATTAACCTCTGTTTATCCGTATGTCTAATACTGATTTAAAAAAAAAAAAACAAACAACAAAAACTAAAGCTGTATCTACCCACAAGGCTGAAATGAGTCATTTGATGTCCCAAGAAAACCAGTCATTTTCCTGCAGTGAAAAGGCAACCCTACTCTGATTCTTATTTCTCTTGGCTTTCTTGACCCCATTTTGTGGACAGATGAAATACTAGATAAGTTACAGCCTGCTCAACATATTTTCATTTGCTCAAACTGTAGTAGAACTTGAGGCAATGTTTTCCGATAAACAAGTGTGCCAAGTCTCAGGACAGACAATTCAACTGTATTACAACTCTACATACTTATAGTTTGGTTGGGGGGAAAACGCATGTGGCTAAACTAAGAGAGGGGGAAAATATAGTTCCTTAGGGTAACTTGGATAACATTTGAAGCTGGGAGAACTTTGTGTAGCTGGTAACAATAATTAGCCTCCATTGGAAACAAGTGACCCCTGCAGTTCTGGTGGGATAAACCTTATATGTATTTGTGACTCTTATAGAATCATAGAATATCGGGGTTGGAAGGGACCTCAGGAGGTCGTCTTATGAGTATTTTTTTTAAACTTTCCAAGGAAAATTGTGAACATCAGTTGAGCTTTTTTTAAAGAGCTCTAATCAAGAAAAATAAAATTAAAATAACTATTCTCTTCCCAGGGTGCTGGCACAGCTATTGGAGAGCTGCCTCCTTATTTCATGGCCAGAGCAGCCCGACTCTCTGGTGCTGAACCTGATGATGAAGAGTATCAGGAATTTGAGGAGATGCTTGAACACGCAGAGGCTGCACAAGTAAGAACACTGCCAAATATTAGAATGCGTTTAATTATCACAAAACACAGCAAGATTAAGATGCAGCAGACAACAGTTCCACTGAAACAAACATGCAAGAAAGCAGCCAATGTGACTTTGTGAGGGGCTGCTCATAGGTTAGAAAAGAACCTGCACTGGATACAGAGATGTAGAGAAAACCAAACAATTATTTATAGTCCATTAAGGCAGGGATATGTTAATGTAGACAAAAAAATTAAGGCAAACAATAACTTTTACAAATACAAAAAAGTTCTACAAATATGGCAAAAGAAGTATTAGAGGGAAGATGAGGCCCACTAATAAATGATGTAGGAGTCATTAAACTAACTGTGATTATTAAATAGCTGAACTGCCAAACTGTTTCTTAAAACTCTCTTAACGAGGAGATAATCTCCAGCCAACTTATTTTCACTGGATAATACTCACCTGCCTTGCCACTAGCTGTTTGTGCTGCCAATGTCTTGGCCAATTTAACAACCTGAGGAAACGTATTCTTTCTGATGTTGAAAAGCAACCAAGCTGCTTTGAATCTTTTTATTCTTAGCCTTTTTTCAATTCAATTTTATTGATAGATATAATACAACTTGGTTGCCCCATATTAGATCTTAATCGAGTACATGACTGTTAATAGCTTTCTGTTCAGGTCTGTGTGCGCCTTGGTTCAGAAATTATTTAGTTTCTAAATGTACAATTCTGGGGGGAAAGGGCGGGCGGAATTTTCAGAAATGTCTTGCTGCTGAATTCCTACTCTGTATTCTGCTTCCTTTTTATTCCTGTTTGTCTACTAAACCACTAGGTGGAAGTGGGTCACGATAGCATCAGCTTGATTCCTTCATATAAAAATCTATCTACTATGCACAGCAAAAGAGTTTACATTGTTTTCTCTTTGACCAGCCCTTCACTGTAGCAAAGAAACTACTGAGTCTTGACTTTTAAGAAGTATAAATGTTTCTTACCCTTTCTTTTGAGAAGTTATTACATGCAGGAAAAAATAATCCAAAGAGAGAGAGCATTTGGATAAACCCAAGAATCTCTGAAAATATTCTTCCAAAAACAGCCTTAGGTTTCCTTGGACTTGTCTGCAAACATTCATTCTAGTCTAATAATGTTAATCATAGTATTTAATGCTGTCTAGCTTGCCAGCACTTCAGGACAAGAAGCTCATCTTAATACCTATTCAGGAAAATGCCTAACACATTGGCACTAGATAAATAATAATAGTAAATTAAGAGATCCATCTTTTTAAAGGCATACGACCAAAAATTCACCTACTTTGACTTTTGCTCCATTGCCAGATATTTATTTTACAAACCAATCTTTGATCCATATACATATTTTAAAAAATCCCAGCAAACCACAAAACCAATCAAATACATGACTCAGAATTGAACTATTATCCATATTTATTTACAGTGACTCTCCCAGTAAGTTACGTGAGATTTTTAAAGTTCTAGGTGCAGCCAAGATTGGTTTCTAAAATGCATGGTAGGATTCTTGGATATAAAACCTTTGCTAGTGAGGAATCTTGTCAAGATAGACCAAAAATACCCTTAACTACAATGATTGTGTGATTGGTGAACAAATGAAATGGTGTCGTTTGTTAAGGAAAAAATAACATTGTATTTATCAGCACTTTGATTTCATTTTCTCAGCAATTGAGTTTGGATTGAAGCACATTGTTTTGAGGATGGATGACCAGATGAAATTTCTTAAAACTTTACTTGCAGTTTGATTCCTATAAGAGACTCCAGCGTGAGGCTATGACAATCTGATTAAATTGTAGTACCGTTACAAAACAAATAGTTCAGTATTTAAGATTGGACGGTATTTTCCACACGCTAATATGACTTCCTTTGTGCTTTTGGCTTTCTGTTGTGTTTTTGCTAGATGTCTGTGAGAGGCACGCATGAATGTCTCTTCCTATGGCCTTGAGCAAATCCTGGCATCGTTCGCAAAAGTGAAGCTTTGTCGCTGTTTGCACTGCATAATCACTACTGTGTGTGCAGTTTAAAGTTTCCTTATAATTGTGAATAGCAAAGTTTCTGTTACCTAAATCAGCTTGCCTCACTATCAGATTCTGATCCTCAGTGCCCAATAGTATAGAGAATTTGGCAATCTGATGCCAGTGGAAAACTACAAATGTTTGACGCCATTTAACAGTGAAAGGAATCCTTTCAATATAAAGGCCTCTCTCCTCCCCATTCATTTGGGAGGTGTGAAAATAGGTGTGTTAGTATTTCAAAATAGCTTCCTCCTTTAGTTCTAATGAGCTGTTATAGCTGCCTACAAAGCAGAGCCAAACTGCTTAGCATTTTGCATGTTTTGTATGTTTTTTTAATTAAGAAAATTTGTCAATATTATTTCTGAGAAATACTATCGTTTTTGCAAAACAGATGAGGATACTTGTGGCATTCTATCAAGTAATATCCAGTCTGTGTGATTGACAGAAGAGACAAATGTTCTCTGTGGATTTTTTAAAAGGACTAAAGAGAAATAAAATGATTTAAAATGGGTTATACAGTATGATGGGTTAGACCAATCATTCTGTTAAAATTTGCATAGGGGAAGAATATTGTCTCCCTAAAGTTAAAGAACGTATCTGAGCAGGTTTTCTTTCATAAACTGTCAATCCAAGTGACCTGGCTTCTGGAGTCACTTTTTGAGAGAAACCATGAGCTGGCTGATGTGTAACTTTCTGTTTTTGTATTTTTCCATTAATATATTTAGAAAAAGCCCCATATCTTAATGGAACACCACTTCTTCTTTTTTTGTTAGTCAGTTACAGTTACTGTAAGTTAACTAAAGAGAGCTTCACATCTTCTATTGCTTCATATATCACCTTTCATTCTGCTTGGTTGTCCTGCTGGCAGTACTGTAATTCTGCCTTGCCTAGTCAGGATTGCTTTTTCACGAACACTACAGTAAATGCAAAGCACGGTTGGCTGTATCACTACACTAAACTAACTTGGCCTGTGATATGGGAAATATTTCCTCTATATATTATGAATTTTATTTTTTATAGAATTTTAATAGTGATTTTTCCAATGGCTGTCACTTTGGTTCTGTCCAGTTAAGTGCCAGTGTCCTGAAATTTTCTATCAGAGCTCCCCACTCTAAATATGAGGAATATCATTGGTGAAACCTTTCAAACCAACCTCTCAATTAGGGGAAGTTGAATCTACTACTCAGTGCTGGAGCAGCGCATGGGCAATAACACAGTGCAAATGTAACTGTGCAGTTTCCTATATAAGCTTTTTGTCTCTGTTTCTGCCAGTATGATAGTTACTGATTGTAGAGTATTTTCTGATGTCTAAATCTCTTTCTGTATCATACTGAACAGCTTAAAAGCTGATGAAGTTTGTGGTGAAAACAAAGCTTAATTCAACTTAATACAACTCTATGAAAGTACCGAATGCGTGGGCCCTTGCTGTATCATGCTGCTCTCTACTAAGAGGAGAATGTAACTAAAGGGGCCCTGATAACTAACTAAATCTTCTTTGTACATCTGAGTGTTAGTGACTTTCTGTGTTTTGGATTCATATTTAAGTGGCTTATTCTTTAAGGACTAATGATTTACACTTTGAGTGCTTGGGCTTTGCTTCTGTGCACTGCTGTGGGAGCCAAGTTTCCCTGTAAAAAAATATTTGCTAGTTGCCTGTGTTACTATCGGTTACTTGCTGTTTGTTTACTTTCCAAATTATGTTCTGGCTTCCTTTAAAGAATACAAACTTGAAAAAGGGTTAATACCATATAAACCCTGAGATAAAACAGGACTCATTGTAAATGATTGAGTGCCATCTGTACACTGAGCATCAGCCGTTGCTGGGACCTGTTTTTGACTCCACTGAACCTTTACTGGTTGTGGTTTGTCTGGCCATCACATGACTTCTCTGAAAATTCCCCCTCCCCTCCATTTCCAGTAAACTGTTTGAACAGGAGTGACTCAGAGTGAAACCAGCTTCCCTGTAACCACAGGGCCTGTTAAAGAATTTGTCAACGTGGACTCTAGAGGGTTTGTATTAAACTTCACTGTAACTGCTTTGGTTTGTATTGCGTCAGGAGTTCCATAGAACAACTTCCTGCCTGAAGAGTATGTTGCTTGTCGGCAATGAGTTAAACTGATGAACTCTGAGCTTAAACCTGTCTTTCTAGCATTTCTTAAAGGCTTTGTGCCTTGAGTAGGATTGCTTTTCCACACCTTAATGTAGAGGTTCTCCTTTCAGAAATAAGAGTGCAAAGTACACCACCACACCCAACCATGGTTGCTTTGAGGACTGGAGCACTGTATGTTCTGACAGGGCACTGTGACTTCATGCACCTGGCATGAATAAGTCAAAATGTTATGTAATTACCAAAGTAGAGCCGGTCTGTGGTTAAATTAAATATTGATCTGTTTCTTGGTTAAAACAATGTTAACCATCGTGTTCAGGTATGACTTCTCTAAAAGGCTTCCTTGGTTGCCAGCTTGTTGGATCAAAAGGTTATTTTGTTGCCTTGGTTTTTTACAAGAAAATTTTGTGCTTAAAATAGTGCATGGGGAGTTGTCAAGATTTCCACTGTACTGTTTTTGCTGCACTTCCATTTTCTTTACATTTTTCCTTCCCAGAAAGTATTTGTTTGGATCCAATTCCAAATGCCATTCTTCATGTTTCCTTTAGTCTTCCAATCGCCCCCTTCCCTCATCAGTGTCCTCTCTTTATTAATTGTGCTGTACAAGAAAGAGATTCTTTCTCAGCGTTTGGTCTAGGCTGCCTAATGGGTGGCCACCAGGAGGCTTGTCTGCACATTGTGCATTCCTGAAGTTTGATGCATGCATTTGTTAATACATGTATGGGAGTTCTTTTTTAACCCTTTCACCAGAGCCAGAATTAAAAATATAAGTTCACACTGATCTAACTCTGGTGAAGCTTCCCCTTGAAAATAGAACTTTCTGTGAAATACAGGGCTGTATAGTGAGCTAAGAATGAAATTATTTTTCACTGGAGAAAGAACCTAGTAAATAGCAGTATCATTTTTAGTATCCGTATTGTCTTTGAGATGAATGGCAGATTGTTCTGGGCTTTGTAAAGGATCAGTGAAAACTTTCCTGAGTTCGGAAACCATATTAAAGAGGACTTCCCAAGAAAAGGGGGCAATGAAGGGTTAATATAGCCAGACTGTTGACAATAGAAGCTATGAGTAATAACATAAGCCTTTTTTCTTGCTTGAATTTCTTTGGTTATGGGCAATAAATACAGCAGTCTTGTGCCTGCATTGTTCTATTAATTTGCACACCTGTTTACAGATAAGGAAAAAACCAGTAGGAATCATTAGGTTACCTTTGTTTAAACTAATTTAAAGATGTCTTTTCAGTTTTCTCTTTGAAATGCCCTTTGCAAAATGCAGTAGAGGCTTTATTCACTAAAACTTCTTTACATGCTTCCATGTTTTTTAAATCTGGAACGTGCAAATGAATAACTTCCTAATACAAAGTCACCAAGTTAGAAGTCTTGATCACATTGAAATGGCCTGGCCCACTATCAGCACTGAAAGCAGAAATTAGTCCAGTTACAAATCTCATGTTATTTTGCAATAAAAGCCCATCATGCCAAAAAGAGTACAATGTGAGTTTCTGATCTCGCTAGCTGCTATTGTATAGCAATTGTGAACGAGCAGTTAGTTTGAACTTGCCCTTGGATGTTCAGGGGGAATTCATGTTGCTGTCACTGAGTGTTCCATGTACATATCTAAGGACACAATTTGTCCTTAACGCTTGAGGTATAGTACCGCAGTCTCAGATGAGATTAATTCTCTTTATGTTCTCTGCAGAATAATCAGTAACTTCTGTATAAATTTCCGAATCTTCGTTTGCATTTTCTGGGGAGCTGGTATCCAGTCAGAAATTTCTAATCATGATCTCTGTTCCTTAAATTCAGATGTATAAACTCCCTTACCCAGGATTTTGTTAGCTCCCGTACTTCATCCCTTATCTTATCTTCCTTTAGGACTCCCCTCTAATTTCAATCAGGTTCATCCCAAAGCTTTCGTTACCATTTCGTATGTGGATTGTATTTGAGTTTTTGGCCTTATGTGGTTTGGAGGAGACAAGTCACTGGGAAAACATGCTGCATGTCAGAAAAGGAGCTTCTAAAAGATGGTTTGGAATATAAAGCTTCAAGCAAGTTCATTTTTCTACTCCTCTCCATACTAGGGTCTGTTCCGTCAAACAAAAGAACACCCCAATGTTCAGTGTATAGGATAGAGATCAAAAGGAGATGCTTGAAGTACCACCCAGCCCTTCCCCCCAATAGGAGCCTGCAATAAATAATAGAGATTAATTCTTGTGTCATCAAGAAAATGGCTACATTTTTTCTTGTTCCAAACACTGTTTAAATCCTTACCCTTGTAGGAGAGTGGTATGCAGACCACTTCTCTTTAAGTCATCTGGCAGCCCTGTCTGCTTCCCATGAATAATAAGCGGCAAGATATGCTGAGCTCTGTACATCATCTGCCGATTATGTTTATTGGGGGAGCCCTTGCATGTAGGGAGGCTGGTCAGCTGTGTAATAGGTTATTTGCCTGTTTTTAATAATTTAAGTATCTTTGTTGCTTGTGTTTTTGTTTTGAGTTTTTTGTTTGTTTGGTATTTTTTGTTGATTTTAAGTTCCTTGTGAAGGGACAAAATATATATATTTAATGCTGGTGACTTTTTTTTTTTATTTGGATTTGTCTGAGGACGAAATAGCATTGCATACTATGCTCATCCGGTTATCCAAAATTGCTTCCTTCCTTATTGTGGGCGTCCAGGGGTAGGTAATCAATCTCACTGCATTCCAGACACAAAGAGCCTTTGTTACAATAACTAGATCTTGCTCAAATCCTAGACTTAAAATATATATTTTTTAAATTTGGATAGGCCAGGACTCTCAGGATGTCCTGCTGCTGCTAGTTACACCAGCTTGCTAGATCAGCTGCCTGTGGCCATGGGAATCTGGTTGTAGCCTCAGTATGGATGAACCCTTAATTTGATGCTATATAATGGTGGTTGAGCAGCCACCCCTTGTCAGATGCAGTATCAATAGACCATATTGATGTTAGACCATTCAGAGAGGATGGGGACAGAATGGGGTTTGGGGGTCACTGCCTAATGTATGGGAATGAGTCTGGCAGGTTTTCTATACTTCCTTGTTCACTAGTAGAGCAGTGGTGACTAACTTAACACTGGTCTGACTCCTCCTTGTCCAGAACAGTGGCCTGGCTGCCTTCTCTACCATGTGACAAATATAGAAAAAATGCTTAGTTGTCTTCCATGGAACAAATTGCAGGATCTACATGCTGCCAGATCTCTTGCGAGAAGTGAACCTCTGGAATAACTGGGTATAGACCCCATGTACCCTTAATTCCGTGAGGAGTGAAATAATATTAAATTGTATGTAATGTCTGTATAGCCCTTTGAAAATGTAAAGTGCTAGGTGCTGAAATGGGTAAGTCGTGTAATGCTCCAGCGCCGGTCTGAGATGAGGAGCAGAGCACAGTGGGGGCTGGGGATGTGGTAGAACATTGCTAGTGTACTAGAGGACAGATCTGATAAGACTCTGAAACGACATGCTTCTTCCTCTTCCCTCAAACTGTTTCCTTTAATTGTGTTTCATTCTTTGCATAATTTCTTTCTGGTTAAAATGAAACAGTAGAACTTTACTTTTTTTTTTTTTTTTTTTTAATTCACAAGTGAGAAAGCTTCAGATCCAGCTGGAGAGAAATGCCAGAGCTCAGTTTGTGGGAGTTCCCACTCGCTTTGAGCTCTGACCTAAATGCGTTCAGCACCATGGATCATTGCCATAGAACTGGTGCTGGATTGCTGTTATCTTGAGACTTGTAAGGCAGGCTTTGGAGATACTATGGATTTTGGTGTTGTAAGAATTTGTTCTGGCTGTTCACAAGTATGTTTTCTAGTCCTTATCCCAAGATGCTTGGTGGATGGGGGAAATTATTCCAAGCCTTTCCTACTCCAGGATGGACAGAGTAATGAAGAAAATTAGATAGCCTCTTATTTATTCCAAAGAGTCTAATTAAAACAGAACTCTTTATTCTCTTGCTACTCTGCTCAGGCAGTTAGCAGTAAATTGCGTACTGTGCATTTCACTGATCAACCTAGATCCGCAGATTTTAGTGAGAGCTCTTATTTTTCACACAAGGGGTTACTGTTGGTAAGGGTCCTATTTCTGCTCAAATGCAGGTTTAAAGTATCAAATATATCATTATGGCCATTACAAGGAAAACCTCATTTCATTATGTTCTGGCCTTTTCTACCTAGGTACCCATCTATCTAGTTATATATGGCCTTCATCACTAGAGTGTCTTGAGAGCCTTCACCGGAACAGCATTAGTATCCTATGCGGTACTCTCCGCCCCTTTTCTTTTTAATAGTCCCCTTCAAAACTCCTGTGCTGTAAGGGCAATAAGGTTAATTGTGTTTCTCATCAGAGAACTCCCCCCCCCCTTTCTCCGCCCCCCTTTCTTTTTTTTTTTAAGGGGTGGGAACTGAGTTTAGTTACTTTCTCTCTTAATATGTGACGCACCAAAATTAGGTCTTGTTCCATCATCCTGAGTGAATCGGCAGTATCTTCAGATAATGTGGAAGCTGCATGAAAGGCATTAATGTGAGCAGATTTGGTGGTGGAAATGCATTGATATATTTCTTAAGACACACAGCCAGTTCATGTGTTCCTCCAAACCTTTGTTGCATTTTGACATAGATAATTTTATATGTTAGCCATTTATTACTGTTTTAATACTTAATTGTTTCTTTCATCTCCTTCAACATCATGTACTGAGAATGTCCTTTTCCTGATCAGTAGGCTGATAGTGTAATTTAGTTGCCATATGTATATTCTTATTAGTTGGGATTTGCATCGATACCAGGGGTGGGCAAACTTTTTGGCCCAAGGGCCACATCTGGGTGGGGAAATTGCATGCAGGGCCATGAGTGTAGGGCTGGGGCAGGGGGTTGGAGTGCAGGAGGGAGTGCAGGCTGTGGGGGGGATACAGTGTGCAGGAAGGGGCTCAGGGCAAGGGGTTGGGGCAGAGGAGGGGTGCAGGGTGTACGAGAGGGCTCAGGGGGTTGGGGTTCAGGAGGGGGTGCAGAATGTGGGAGAGGGCTCAGGGCCGGGGGTTGAGGTGCAGGAGGGGTGCAGTTGGGGGCTCAGGGCAGGGCGTTGGGGTGAAGGAGGGGTTCAGGGTGCAGCAGGGGGGCTCAGGTTCAGGAGGGGTTCGGGGTGCAGGCTCCAGAAAGAGGAGGCAGAGGGTTCTGCGCGCTGCCCTCGCCTGCGGGTACCTCCCCCAAAGCTCCCATTGGCCAGGAACAGGGAACTGTGACCAATGGGAACTTTGGGGGAGGTACCCACAGGTGAGGGCAGCGCATGTAGCCCTCTGCCTCCCCCTCTCCCAGGGGCTGCAGGGACGTGGTGCCGGCTGCTTCCAGGAGAGGTGTGGGGCCCACAGCACCATCTGGGTGGCAATCCCGCGGGCCAGATCTGGGCCGTAGTTTGCCCACCCCTGTTCTATACAGTATCTATTGCATGGTCACCCTCTTCTAAAATATTCTCAGTAAATTTTATGAAATCTTTTAGGTATTGTGTAACTACCCACTTCCACGACCAAATCCATCCTTTCATTATAGCTTGTAACCAAGGGTTGTAGTATGCCTATTTCAGGTAGGCCAAAGTCATTACCAGTCATTCTAGTTTACCTAGTAGCTTCTTACATTGGTGTATAGAAATTGATCATTTTTATTTTGTCTTTATGCCCATTTTTATTTGGGCTCCTTAATATGATTACTCTGTTACTTTTCTAGAATTTACCTCTGATCTAAACCTGTACTCTTCTCTAGGTACTTATACGGCTTTCATCACCTTAGTACCTGAGAGACTCCTGTTCAGCCAGCAGTTCTGTTCTCTCCACGGTACCATTGTATTAGGGCATCCCTAGCAGGTGTCTTTGTCCAGCTTCAATGCTTTTTGCACCTGTCAGCTTTCCCTTAATTTATAGTTTAAATAATCGTCCAAAACCTTGTTAATTTTCTGTTCCATCAGTCTGGCTCCATGTCTGTTAAATGGATCCCATCCCTCTTGTACAGGTTCCCCTCTCCGTAAAGAGTTCCTTTTGTGATAACTAAGTTTTAGCCTCCTCTTTTCACCATCTTCTCACCCAGATTCTGAACGTTCCTCCCTCTCGTTGGCCCTTTGCACAGAACTGGAAGTATTTCAGAGAAGCCTACAATAGAGGACCTGGACAAAAGCTGCCTTCCTAGTAATGTAAATGTAGCTTCCAGGATCATTCTCTTGTGCTTTACCCATCATTGATACCATGTGTACAGGACTAGAATTCTCTTTCCTCTCCCCTGCCCCCCCCAAGCACTTACTGGAATTTTTTTTTTTTTTAATGTGTCATGAGATCTGCCACCTTCACACCTGGCAAGTGAGTCACAAACTGTTTTTATGGTCACCAGAAAACCAGCTTTTGAGATTTCTGATGATAGGTCATTCATTCACTGGGGCCTGTGCATCTCACCACGGTATTCTGAAATCCTGGAGTCAAGTCCTTGGCGTGTGAGGAAGAATCAGCTGCCTCTACCTCTATTGGAAGCTGAGTCCCAGATGAGGACTTTGACCTTCCATTCCGTTTTAGCTCTCTCCCACTGTGAGACTGGCATCCTCACTTGGAGGATTGGGGCAAGCAGCTTGGAGTTGGTCCCACTCCACAGTGTGCCTATTTGCTGTCTTTTTAATAAAACTCTCCCTCTCTTACTCCAGTCCAGCAACTCTGGCTTCAAGCAGCTGCTCATGGGGTCTGGAAACTATGAACACTCTTCATCAGATGCATTACATACCCAATTTGGCCATGAGATGAGTAGTTCTATATCAGGGATCGGCAACCTTTCAGAAGTGGTGTGTCGAGTCTTCATTTAGTCACTCTAATTTAAGGTTTCACATGCCAGTAATACATTTTAACGTTTTTTAGAAGGTCTCTTTCTATAAGTCTATAATATATAACTAACCTATTGTTGTATGTGAAGTAAATTAAGGTTTTTAAAATGTTTAAGAAGCTTCATTTAAAATGAAATTAAAATGCAGAGCCTCCCCCCCCGGACCGGTGGCCAGGACCTGGGCAGTGTGAGTGCCACTGAAAATCGGCACGTGTGCTGCAGGTTGCCTACCCCTGTTCTGTATTCTTCAGTCAGTACAGTACTTGGGGCAGGCAGCCTGTACACTGATATACTATGCTGCTAATCTTCTATTTCCATAGTTCAGTGGTGTTTTCAGTTTGCCACCCTGTATTGGGTTGAACAGAATCTTTATTAGAAGCTCCGTATCTTGGTTAATTTAACAGATTTCCTTTGCAATAGTCCATTAACTAATTAAGCTGCCTGTTCCCACTCAATCTAAACTCCCTACTCCTCATCGGTGCCTCTCCTCTCTCTTTGGCCCTCTTAGGAAGTCCATAGTGTGTACACATGAATTGCCAATGTGGCAGTTTGATACCATGTGGGATAGATCTATTTTTGTCACTTTAAATCACCTTTATAACTTCCCTCCCAAAATCCAAAAGAATGGTGCAAGTGTTACATAGATTATTTACCTGCTACTGGCTGAATTCTGTAATCATTACACAAGCAAAATTTCCATTGAAGGTAGTGAGACTCTTGCCTGCCTCAGAACTGTAATACTAGAGTCTAGTTTACATAGGTCATTGTAAAGGAGCAGACTCACCCTGCGGCGCCTCCTGCTGGTCATTGGGAATTAGCTCTTTTCCAGAGTGGAGCGCCCTCTGCAGGCTGGTGAGCTGCCACAGCTCTGGCCCCCGTGTCCTTCACAGATCCCGGTGCCCCTTTCTCTGGGGTTCTGCCCCCTGGCAGCACCCCCACACTCTGCCTCTGGGTCTCCCCTTCCTGGGGAACCCACTATCCCCACCTTGCCTCGGTCTGGGCTATTGCCAATCAGCAACACCCCGCTCCCTGTAGCAGACTGCAGTGTAAAAGCCACTCATCATAGGCAAGGGGGTTCGGACCTGTTGCCTTCCTCTGCCTCCCAATACCTCTATGGGCCTTACAGCCTGGGGAGTTGCCAGCCTAGAGTGCCCCCACTCAGCCTGCTCCTTCCCCAGCACTGCACCACCATCAATACCCTGTCAGGCAGGCAGCTAGGCCCTGCTCTCTCCCAGCCTGGAGAGAGACTCCTTGGGCCTTTGGCTCACAGCCTTTTTATACAGGCCAGCTGGGGCCTGATTGGGGCGTGGTCCCGCTGTGGCTGATTCCCCAATTAGCCAGCCACAGCCCTCTCCAGGGCTGCTTTTAACCCCTTCTATTTTAGGAGTGGGGTAGCCACCCTGCTACAGTCATCCTTTTATTCTTATAAATTTCCAATATTTTACTCTGTGTTCTCTAATTAATACCTGGTGTTCTTGTGTGTATTTTCACACTTATCTTTTTAATTTTGGGTTTGTAATGTGCACCATTGGCTGCCTTTGGGAGTTCATCACTTTGCAGATAAAAACAGCGACCAGTTTCAACATTTTGGGTCTAGATTATGATGTACTAATCAGTAGACATGGTAGCTGCTGTGCTGCATTCTTGGCTTGCATATGCTGTAATATATGAACCTATAACTAGCACTTTGAATGCTCTTGCATTTAGGAACATCTTATTCCGATGAGTTGTTAATCCCTCTCTGTCCACTGAAATTTTAGAATTCACTGCCTAACCACAAATGGTCTTTATTCCATAAATTCTGTTTGATTCCATTGTGTTAGAATAGAAAGCCTGAAGAAACACAATATTGTGAAGCTCATTTTTAACATACCTCAGATTTTTAAATGAAAAAAGAGCTCTGTCTTTGTAGGCAGCACTTAAGACGTCAAGAATTTTTAATTTTAATAATCCATAACTAATTTCATATGTTTTCTTTTTAGGAAGAATGTACTCCTTCTTTAGATGATTTTTATCCTATCTTGCACAATGTAAATTAATTTTAAACTTCTGGCAAGTAATGAACATTACAACCCAATTAGAAATCAAACTTTGGAGGTCTATGCACTCCTGCGTAGAACTGCCCTTTATGTGAGTTACACACTCTTACTGAGAGGTGAGGCAGCTGGGTCAACACTAGGATAGGTCATGACTATGTAGATGTCTTTATCGCGAGATGGGAATGCCAAAGGTCCTGATCTTAGAAGAGGCTGGGTGCCCTCAACAGTTACTGAATTCAGACCCCAAATTACTCCTGTTTTAATATCAGCCGTTAAACTTCCACCAACAATCCCAGCTTTCGTTGTTAAATACAGCAAAGCCTGCACTTAATAAAATACCTCCAAGTATTTTTGTTTGAACTTTAAAGACCCTCTTTTGCTAAGCTGCTCTGCTGGGCGGTTGCTTAAGGCAAACCTTCTGTCACTGACTTCCTCCCAAGCCTTCATTCTAGGCACTGTTTCCAAAATCACCTAATGACTTAGGCATTGTGGCAAAACCCCTAAGTGCTGGTGGAATGCGAGTGCAAAAATCCATCAGGTGGAAGCTCCAGGAGGAAGTCTTGAGTTTAATCAGGGCCAGTCCATTCAGATCTTTATAAAGCAGTAATGCTAATTGAGACCGAATTGGTCGCACAATGGTTCCCTTTGCCTTAAAACTGCTGAATAAATCTACAAATGAACCTACAAACAAACCATTTTAAAAACCATTATATTTAAAATATGTAGAGCCTTATAATTTGGTATTTTCTGTGTTGTAGCAAGGCTCATAAACTTCACAAGCCTAAGGAAAACTGTATATATATATTTCCCACTTGATAAAACTTCTTTATGCTTGTGCCCCTGGATATCACAATGATGGGCGTATTAGGGGGTGTCTACAAAGTGCAGCAGTGCACACTAATGTGTTGCACATTAATTGGTCTGTGTAAACACGTCAGAAATCACACCCCTGTAGTGCACCTGGCCGCACCATGTGGACATGTGCTTAGAATGCTTAGATGGGCAAATAGATGCACTTGTGCTTGGTCAAAATGAGAGCGCCAACTTAAGTAATTGTTTTCAAAAAGCAGTCTTCCTTATAGATGTCTATGGATCTCTTGTGTATGTATTAGATTCTATATTCAAATATTAATGAACCAACCTCTGGTCCTGCTATTCTTTCCGGCTCTTTTTAATTGACTTGTCTTGTGGAAGCCATAACTCCAAAACAGAGCCTACAGTGACTGACTGCTAGCACCACAGTGGCAGTTTTTCTGCTGGACACAAGTGAATGGCAAGTAGTGCACAAATTTGTGAAAGGGAGACGTATTCACCTTATCTCAATACTCTGCACAACTCATTGCAACTCTCAGTATGTTGGAAGATCTAATTCTCTGCAGTGTTACACGATTACCATAGGCCCAGTCTTGTAGTCCCTTGAGGGACTATGCCTTATTCCCATGAATAGTCCCATTGAAGCTGTAGGGACTGCCCATGTAAGGGTTACCGGCTGCAGCCCCATATTGTTAATGTTCAGAGCTCTTCAGTAACTTTCAGTTAGCTATGTGCTATAACCCACTGACCACATGCCTCCAGCTTTCATCCAAACCACACCACATAATCCATTGTCTACAGCCAAGCTCTAAGGTACAACCGCATTTTCTCCAACCCCTCAGACAGAGACAAACACCTACAAGATCTCTATCGAGCATTCTTACAACTACAATACCCACCTGCTGAAGTGAAGAAACAGATTGACAGAGCCAGAAGAATACCCAGAAGTCACTTACTCCAGCACAGGCCCAACAAAGAAAGTAACAGAACACCACTAGCCGTTACCTTCAGCCCCCAACTAAAACCTCTCCAGTGCATCATCAAGGATCTACAACCTATCCTGAAGGATGATCCCTCACTCTCACAGATCTTGGGGGACGGGCCAGTCCTTGCTTACAGACAGCCCCCCAACCTGAAGCAAATACTCACCAGCAACCACACAACAAAAACACTAAGCCAGGAACCTATCCTTGCGACAAAGCCCGTTGGCAACTCTGCCCACATATCTATTCAAGGGACACCATCATAGGACCTAATCACGTCAGCCACATTATCAGAGGCTCATTCACCTGCACATCTACCAATGTGATATATGCAAGCAATGCCCCTCTGCTAAGGACATTGGCCAAACCAGACAGTCTGTACGTAAAAGAATAAATGGACACAAATCAGACGTCAAGAATTATAACATTCAAAAACCAGTTGGAGAACACTTCAATTTCCCTGGTCACTTGATTACAGACCTAAAAGTCGCAATATTACAACAAAAAACTTCAAAAACAGACTCCAATGAGAGACTGCTGAATTGGAATTAATTTGCAAACTGGACACCATTAAATTAGGCTTGAATAAAGACCTGGAGTGGATAGGTCATTACACAAAGTAAAACTATTTCCCCATGCTTATTTTCCCCCCTACTGTTACTCTGACCTTCTTGTCAACTGTTGGAAATGAACCATCCTGATTATTACTACAAAAGGTTTTTTTCTCCTGCTGATAACTCACCTTAATTGGTCACTCTCGTTATAGTGTGTATGGCAACACCCATTTTTTCATGTACTCTGTGTGTGTGTGTGTGTGTGTGTGTGTATATATATCTTCCTACTGTATTTTCCACTGCATGCATCTGATGAAGTGGGTTTTAACCCACAGAAAGCTTGTGCTCAAATAAATTTGTTACTCTAAGGTGCCACAAGTATTCCTCGTTGATACAGACTAACCCGGCTACCACTCTGAAACCTGAACTAGATGAGTCTCACTCTGTTTTAAAGATTAAGAAAGCATAGCGTTGCCTGAAATTTGGCCATTTCACATTCTGAAACCCAAACCAATCTGTCCTTTAAGATTCACCAATTACTATTTTGTGTACACATTTGTATATTCAGAATCTGAATCAATAACAGGAAGTGATTTATGCTGCTGGAAATGCATCTACTTAGCTAATACATTGAAGAGAATCCTTTAAAGTCCAGTATAATTTTGTCCTTCTTGTAAAAGCAAGGAAACACTCATATTTTAAAATGAAGGAAGGAAGAGAGGAAATGTGACTACAAATTTTGTAAAAATGGAAACAAAACAAGCCATGGGAATGAGGAGAGGCCTTGCAGATGAGGCACAGAATTATTTTATGTACAATTTGATGAACAGTGATTTTTATAGTGGCAAATGGTCTATGTTAAGATATACACAAAGCAGTGCCATAGGGTTGTGAGCTGGATCCTCTTGGTAAAGCTTGCTGAGAAGCAAAAGGTTTGGTTGTTTTTTAATTTCCCCTTGATTTTGTTTGCCTGCAACTTGTAAAAACAAAATGTTAGCATCAATAAATTGTACTTTAGGAAGTCACTTTTTCACAAAAGGCAGATCTGAAGCAGAACTTCTAAAACCGCCAGTTGAGACCTGTGATTCAGTATTTCAACACTGCCTATTTTTTGATGATGCTTATTTCCATTCCAGTTCTTGTGATCTGATGATTAACCCAGTGAAGTAATATATAATCTTTTAACCTTCCCTGGCCTGTCCTGCAGTAGTCACAGGAAATCTATTCCCAAACCAAAAACAAATCTTCTTTGATAGCAACATAGTGAGTAAAAAACAGTACTGTAATGTTAGGGTGAATGAATCATAGTAGCGGAGAGGAGAGGAGAGGAAAGTCTAGATTCTTTAATTTTGGGGGAATATGTTTTGCCTGTAAGTAGTTGAACTTTATGCATTTCTTTATTTTAAAGTAAGAAATAGATTAATTATATGAGAGTTAATTGTTTTATTAAACACTGAAGAATGTATTGGAAAAGAAACTGTTCCCAACATCAGTCTTTTCTCTTGTGCGCTTGTATTGTGAAATAGGTAAAAGTTGTGAAACTGATGATTGTAGTGTCTGAGAAATGAAACTTATGAGGGTTTTTTTTATTATTGCAGATGTTCTAAAGAATTGACAAATTAAATTTGAGGAAGCAATAAAGTTTTCTGCATTTGTTTTCATTAAAATAAACTGCTAAACCCTGCAACTGCATAACTTTATAGTGATTCTAACCTGTATATTGCTATCCGGTATACTTACGTAGCTGTGATTTTATTTTAGTTTGGAGTAAAGCATAAAATGTACAGACCATAGACACAGATAAAATTCGTTTAATTTTTTTCAACTTAAAATAGTGCTGTATTTTTAAGGTTTATTTTAAACATAATGAAAAAAACAGGAGAAAGAAAGAGAATCTTAAACTGAAAATAGTTGACATGAAAACTAAATAACTAAAGTTGTCTATAACATGGAATATTTTACAGTTACTACTGAAAAAAGGCTTTAAAAGAAGAATAAAATGAGCTTTTTACAATTGTCCTTAATTTTTGTAAATCACGCTTTCTGAAATGGAAAATGTTTGTTCCTCTCTGGAAGAAAATATTTTAATTTAAGTCAGACTGTTCACTTGTTGATTGTAGGTGATTGTATCAGATTACAAACATCATTAAAGCATGACCATTTACTTTTTAAAAAAAATTAAAGTAAAATGTTAATTTATGTTTATGCTACTTAACAGAGACTCAAAATCTATCTGTAATTCAGTTGTATTATAATTATGTTCTTTAAATGTTTTGCTAAATGTTACCTCACAGCTTTTTTGCGAGAGGGTTTGTTTCAAATTCTAACTCATAAACATATAATAGTAAAAATTACATGCAATCTACTTCTGTTGTAATATAGCACATACCTGTTTGAGTAACTGGATTTTAATGTCTTATAAAATTATTTTAAAGATATATTAAATCTAGTTTAATACAATACTTTGTAAAAACTTTAATAGGTTTAAAGTGCAAATGTCACTTTAATTCCATGAACATTGTGAAACAGTTGGCAAAATAGGAACTGAAAGTGTCATGATCATATCCAATATTGTTAAATACCTAGAGCAGCATCTTATGAAATTCCTATGCAGATGGCAGCATTTTCTTTAGTTTATCCTTTCAACAAAGATGTAAATTCCTCTTTTAAAGTAAAATTGCCTTTTTTAACAATACTTTAATAAGCTTTTTCCAACATAAATAAAATTGACAGCAGATACGCTTTTAAAACAGTATTTCCACGTTGTTCTTCATTAGGCCATTGGAATGGCTGTTTTTTCCTTAATTTGTGTTGCACTTAATGACTTTTGTTGGTGGCTGTGTGATCATAGTGAAATTTTAAAAGGGTCTCACTTCCTATCTGCTCACGCCTAACTCACATTAACCTTAGTGGAAATTGTGTGTGTACTGAGCAAATGAGATCCTTACATGTGTCACTTCTCTTACAAGTGCTTATACATTAAACTGTTTCATACTTGTTTTCAATTCAGAAATAATTTTGAAGAAATTTTAGTATGAGAAGCAGCCACCCAGACTAATCAAGAGCAACGTGTTTGACATATGAAAAGTTTTGGTCTATCCTACTCCATAGATCAGTTGTTATTTACAGCCACAACTTTTAACTGGTGACTAAAATGTAGGTATATTTTTGTAATTATTGCATAACATGCTGCTTTCTTTAATGCCTAGAATTTCCCTGGTTGCTTTATCCAGAAAGTCTGGTAACACAAAACCCCTTAACATAATTTCTTATAAATGCAAAAATAGAAGATAAAATGGTGGAAAGCATTGATAATCTTGCAGTAGTTTCTCTATTTATCTAAAAGGCAAGATGGTACCATGAAATGTTTCAAATATGCATTTCCATATCATTTAGTATAATAAACTGCTTCTTCTCAGACTCTTTTTTTTCTTGGGAAGAGAGTTCAAAGCATAAAGATGAGAAAGTAAAAATATGCAATATTTATAGATACTTTCCCAAATTTAAATTGTTAGTCCCAGTGAAGTCACTGGGAGTCTTAAGATTTAAACAGGAGCAGGAACGGGCACTTGTTTGTAACCTACTTGTGGTTTCAATAGCCTGTAAACTTAAAGTAGAAAACAAATTGGAAGGAGTTTTAAATATAACTATTTTATCGTATTTTATTTGTCAATAGACTGTGTAGATAGTGGGTTATGAGATGCTATATAAGAGATGTTATTACTATTAATATAGCAAAATTTCCCACTAACGTATCCTAAAATAGAGTATCGGGTGGGCACATTTAAAAAAAATCCACATAAACACTAAATGCCCCATTATGAGAGGTATAAAAATCCCACTTTTTTGTTTTTCTATTTTCTTTAATTTATAGTATTTGTTTTAATTTTTGCTAGTCCTAATTTGGAAGTGTTCTAAAAACAGTAGTTTAAAACAGAAAATTTCAATGATCACTCTTTCTACAAGAATAGAATTTATAAATGGAGAACTTTTCTCAAAGTATAAAACCCACATTAAGTACAGTTGTTGTATGGATTTTAAAGGTGACATAATTGTGTTTACACAGAAAAACACTTATGTTAGAACAATAAGCTTTTCACAGTCACGCAGGTATCTTTAAACCTAAAATTACCATTCCAACCCAAAGAATTCAGTAAATTACTAAGGATCCTCCAAATTTGTTGGTTAAAAAGTGCCATAATGAATGGGTTTTATTTTACTGTAATTTGGAGTAAAGATACAATGTTATAGAAAAGGTCTTTATAACAAAGGTGACCAGTACGTGGAATAAATATTAAGTTGCTTAAATATTTAATTTTTTTTACTTCAAAAATGTGTGCACCCGTGAATCGCATCCATCTGCTTGCTATTATTCATGAAAAATATTTTCTGTTCATATGTGTTAGCTTGCCGTTCCAAAGGTTCTGTTATAATAATGAGAATAAGGTTGAATTATATTAGCATATCTAGCCATGAAAAGGGGCAAGGGGTATATTTAATAATCAGATTGTTAGGCAAGATGCTTGCTATGAAAGGAGGTTGTGTCTAACAATCTTTGTAACTTAATATAAAAACATATGTAATATCTTACTTTTGACAGAATCAAATTATTTTATTAATGAGAACTCCCCCAATTTTAAGCACCCTAATATCAAAGTATTCCCATTTTATATTATACAGTTTGTTCTAAGCCTGAATAGATGTCTTTGAACATGGATCCACTTAAACAGACCCGTTTTAATTTGAACAACAGTTGTATATTCCAGCAGGTTTCTGTTTTACTTCCTAAATTTAGATGGAATTCATTTACCTCTGTGGGATTACATTTTATAGTACCTTTGATTTTAAAATAGCCATTTTATTGTCTATTAGATAAAGCGACAGACACTCTAAGGTTTTTTATGTCAAATGTTTCTCTGACTTTAAAAATCAGAAAGTAAACAGCACATTAAATGACAAAGCTATTGTGTTTTAAGTGACTGAAATCAGTATTTTACAGTCTTATTAGTGATAATTGTAGCCATGTTGGTCCCAGAATATTAGAGAGAGGATGGGTGAGGTAGCATAGCTCAAAAGCTTGTCTTTCATCAACAGAAGTTGATCTGATAAGATATTACCTCACCCACCTTGTCTTTTTATTAATGATAAAGCATTTAGATTAAGGCATTTGTGGGAGACAGAACAGAACTGTTCATCACTGTCATTTTTATAGACTTTAGTCATTTAAATGCATTATGGCACTGTTCACAGAAATACATTTTGGGTGTAGGCTACATGCAGTTAGAATGGCTCTGATGCAGAGGGAATATAGGCTTAACATTGACATGATCACCTTCTTCATTGCTTTTTAAATCTCAGGGGTGAAATCCTAGCTCCAGTAACATCAGTAAGAGTGTTGCCATTAACTTTGATTGAGCCCCAGAATCTCAATTGTTGTAGCAACCAGGAGCATATGTTGTTGGAGACCCTGGTTTGAGAGTGTCTTTCCATAGTGGTAGAGATGTGAGGTATTATGGAAATACTGTGTGCTAACCTCACCTTCTAAAAGTACCCCCTACCATTTGTGAGAGATTGATGATAGCCTTGCAGGGATTAACCTCTTCTGCGTGTATGAGGAGTAGTACAGGAGTGGCAGCAGCAACTCAAGGGTGTGAAAGGGAAAATATACTAGGAGGGATTATTCTGTAATGGAGTAATCTTTACCCATGTTACAGAGTTTGGAAGAGTCATGTCTGCAGGAAAAGCTAAAAACAGGTAACTGTAAATGTTCAGGTTTCAGAGTAACAGCCGTGTTAGTCTGTATTCGCAAAAAGAAAAGGAGTACTTGTGGCACCTTAGAGACTAACCAATTTATTAGAGCATAAGCTTTCGTGAGCTACAGCTCACTTCATCAGATGCATATCGTGGAAACTGCAGCAGACTTTATATATACACAGAGAATATGAACCAATACCTCCTCCCACCCCACTGTTTCAACTTGGCTAAACATGATGAATGTTTGGTTCACTGACGTGTCAAATTTGCTTTCTTGTCTTAACAGCTCTCTAATTACTCATTTGTAAAATACAAACCCTAGAGGACAGGTTTGAGAATATGAAATTATATGCTGTATGGTGCTTAGACAGATGCTTTCATTTAATTTTCATCCTTATTAATGCCCTGCTTCCTTGTTTACAGGACTTTGCCTCCCGAGCTAAACTGGCCGTCCAGAGCCTGGTGCAGAAGGTTGGATTCTTTGGCATTTTGGCCTGTGCTTCAGTAAGCTCATTCCAATAACAAAGTTTGTGGGCGGGGAAGTGTCACAGAAATGTGAATAATGTGTCTGGAATTTATTACTTACCTGCAGTGAAATAATACTAAATTGTCCGTGGCTTAGTCTGGTTTTTAGAAACCCAATTTTAATCTTCACGTTCATCAAACAAGAGCTGTTCTCCATAGTGGGGGAATGGAGTGTTGGCGGTGGTAATTATTAATTGTGGTAGCACATAGGAGCTGCAGTCATGGACCAGAACCCATTGTGCTAGGCAGTGTATAAACACAGAACAAAGATGGCCCCTGCCCCGAAGAGCTTAATGTTTTGTTTCCTTGATGTCTCAGCTCTCATCAAAAACTAAAAACTGAGCTGGATTAATGAGGCAGTGAGAACAAAACAAGGGAGATGCATTCTTTCAAGGAAGATTTTTAATAAATTTAAGAAAGCCCAAACAACCCACAACTCAGGGCTTTCTTATGAGTTTCAGGATAGCTTGTTGCTATCCACAAGATGCAGTGATTAGTTATATGGTAAAGCTTGTTACAGTGAAACCTGATGCATATTGTGATGCTGCTGCTTCCTAAGAATTGGAAAGATTTATGGTCTAGTGTGCCTCATATTGAAGTTTTCAGCAGAACAAACACAGGTATTCTTAAAAGCAAGTTAAATGCCCATAAACTTCTGCTTCATAACAGGCAGCAGACTCTGTATTAATCTGTATAGGTCTTGTCTAATGCAAGCATGTGCCATGTTGCCCACTGTCCTGTGATTAGGGAGTTAGCAGGCCTGCTGCTCCTATCCTGGTTCCCTAGAGTGAACCTGTTCTGATTTCTGGGGGTTTAGCCATAAAGAACCTGTATCCTGGTTTGTTATGGCTGGTTCAGGCACTACCTACAGGTCCTGTTAAAGCCTTGTTTTCATTTCTGAAGATGTCCCTGTGCTAATAGTTCTCTGCACTTCTACATGATGTACAAGAAGCAGGAATAGAAACATCCCCCAAATACATAAAACTGCCCATACAAAACACAACCAGATTAAAATAGTCACCCACAGTGATTCCCCAAAATGTGTCCACAAGACATTCCTTCAGCTCACCCTATCCTAAGGAGCCTGAGAGAGCAAATGGACTAAGGAATGGGAGTGAATTGTAAAGTCACAGCCCTCTAGCAGCCTCCTGTTCTCTAAACCAGGGGGCTGTTGGTTCAAGCACCTCCACTAATGGTTCTGGTAGTGCCCTTACACAGGGGAAGCAAAAGTAGCAATGTCTCACACCTTGTAGGGTTTTAATCCAGCACCTTAAAATTCACTCTGAAAGCAAACTAGAAGCTGGATTTTTTTTTCTCCCTGCTGTTGCTGACAGATGTGATTATTGTTGGGGGTGCATTGCATATTCCAGTTGAGACCTGTTGCCATCCTTCTGCATCCCCTGTGATCCTAGCTTCTTTATTAGCTTCCAGAACTTTAGAGGTGGCGAATAATAATAATAATTTGTAAAAGTTAGGGCCCTTATGTTTACTTGCAAAGATCAATCTGATTACAGTTCCTGGCATGACCCTTATTACCTTGTAGCTGGCAACCTCCTTCCCATTTGTTAAGCTTTTGAACTCTATAGTGTTCAGAGTGTAGGTCAGGGGAGTCAATTATTTTTTGTCAGGGTCCACATTTCTTCATCCAGGTATAGTCAAGGGCCAGACTCCAGAGAAAATAATACAAAAAAAAAATCATAAATAAATAGAAAGATTTAGGGGTCCATTCAAAGGGATCTGGCTGTCCAGATTTTTTGTGCAGTCCACCTATTTACTATCCCTGGTGTAGCTCTAGATCACTGAGCTGAATTATACTCTTCAAATCTCTCAAATTAGTACGCCTTTAGACTGCACCATTGTCAGGTCTGACGCATCATTCTGCAGTCACTATCTCGTAAGACATTACTGAATAAACTAATTTGTCTGTTTTTCTCATTAAACAAAGCAATTTCAAAATGGTAGAGATGACTTATCAGAGCAGTTGGATTGGGTGAAATGTGGATATCTGGAAAGTAGGAGAATATGTAAACCTGGGGGGAGAATGTTACTTAATGATGCTTCTGCTTAATGTTCAGTCATTTTCTTAATGTAATGCAGTAATACCAACTCAGGTGCATTGTATCTTAAATGTGAGTTAGCTTCTACCAGCTCAGTCTGCTTCTGCTGAATAGTATGTGGTTTGTTTTCATGCATGTGGACGTTCTGGGTGACTCTAGTGTACGCTAAGGGATGAATTCCTTTTTAAAATGTAATTTTTGAATTTTGCTTATGAAAACATTACGAAGACAGCATGCTATAAACTTCTCATGGGCAATGCTTCAAGGAAGACATTGGACAGTTCAAGGGAGGCATGCTTTGTTGACCAAATCATTGTGCACAGTAGAGACTCCTTGCATTTTTTCATTCCCACCACAGACTCCCTGTGTACCCTCTTCTCATCCTTCTCTATTTCAGGGACTCCCTGAATCTCCCCATGCCAGGGGCTCTGTCTCTCCTCCCTTGCCTCACCTTGCCACATGCAAGGGGCTCTGTGTGCATCTCCTTTTCTCCCCATCATTCTTACTACTTTTGTTTTCTGGCTGGGAGATAAGTCATTCAGGGTCTCGACATTGTAAACTGTATTGGGAAGATATGCAGAGTTGAGATGGGGGTGGGGGGCATTGTGCAGTGTTCCAAAATTATCACATTAGAGACACACTCAATTCCATATTTGTGTCAAAAGCCTCACAAGCTCAGCCAACAGGGCTCATTAGCCACAGTTTTATTCAATGGCAATTTGAGATGAATCATTGCTACTATCCTGAAGATAATTCCTGCAGCTCTTATTTTGAGGAAGCTGCAGCCACTTGGCCATAAATAGTATTTGCCCAGTGTTCCCAAGTTATTCTGTTGTTGGACAGGACTATGCTCACAGTTGGGCAAACCCTGGGGAGTCTGACAGTCTTCACTAGGGGAAAAAAGCATGTTTTTAACCTGTTTTTTAACTTGTAACCCTAGTATGGACAATGCAATCTGTAGCTTTAACCCATAGAATAAACCTCATCCAGCTAACACGTGTTAAAACTATAAATTACCTTGTCTGTATTAGAATGTTAACACGTTAGTTAACGCATGTTAAAACACACACATTTTCCTAGTGAAGACAAGGCTATATGGCAGGATTAACCTAGCCTGTGATATCCGCTATCCCTACCTAACCTCCAAGGACTACCCACCATTGGATTCCATTAATAGCAATTTATTTGGCATCCTATCAACTAACTAGCCCTTTACCACTACTTTGAGCCCAGATAGCTTGTCTAGATCTTCGAGGGCTCTCCAGTTTATGAACTGAATAGCAAAAGCAGCCCTAAGAGATCCCTACATTAGGCCAGTGAGAATTTCACATCCTGTGGTTTGCTTTTTCTGACGTCCCGTGTTAAGACAGCACATGTTAGCTAACACATTTTAACTAACCTGTTTTAACACCCTAACGTAGACAGGTCAAATTGTATTTTAACAGTTGTTAGCTGGTTGAGAGAAACCCTAGGTTCCCCCTAGCTAACGCATGTTCAGATACAACTTGCCCCATCTATGCTATGGTTTTCATGTAAGGCTGTCAAACAATTAAAAGAAATAATCGCAATTAATTGCAGTTCTAATCTACAAATGTAAAATTTGTTTTTGTTACATAACTGCATGCAAAAACAAAACCATGTAAAACTTTAGAGCTGACAAGTCCACTCAGTCCTACTTCTTGTTCAGCCAATCACTAAGGCCTGGTCTACGCTGGGGGGGGGGGGAATCGATCTAAGGTACGCAACTTCAGCTATGAGAATAGCAGTACTTGGGGCACCTTAGATTTGAAAATGTAGAAAAACATCCAAAAATATCTATCATAAATTTAAATTGGTATTCTATTATTAACAGTTGATTAAAACTGCAATTAATTGTGACTTTTTTTAATCTAGTTAATTTGTTTTGCGTTAATTGCTTGTGTTAACTGCGATTGACAGCCCTGTTTTCATGTAATAGTTACAATGTATTGGCTAATGTAATTTAAAAAAAAAACCCCACCTTATAAACTAGTGTAAACTTGTTTTGTGAGAGCAATACATCTCTAGACTAGGTAAATCCAGTTAGTAGCCTTCTATAAGTAAGATGGTCATTAGTGTGGTCAAGATGCAGCTTAAGCAAAGATGGGCATGAGTGGATACCATTTGATGTGTCTTGCCTTCCTAGGAAAGTGGTGGGTGCTCATAGAAACTTCTAATTAAACTTGGAATTACTAGTCTGTAACAACCTGTTAAATGTTAACCATATAAATTAAAACTTGAAATCTTTAAATGTCACTTTTATAGCTCTCTCAGTATCTACTTTGCCTATATTTATTTGTTCTCGTAACAAAACAGGGAAAGCGCAAATACTGTGGGGAAAATAGCAGTGTGATTCACTGCTACTGTAAGCAAAACATCCTTGTGTGTTTACTCGTATCTGACAGATGCAGTATGGTGTGCACTGAATGTTAAGCGTCAAGTCTGGGAATCGGTTGGTCTTTTCTTGGTATTATGATCCCTTCTCTAAAATGTTCTTGAAAGTAAATAAAAATTCAAGAAATCCTTTAATTTTTAATGAAATGCTTTTGTTCTTTAAAGAAATATCTTTGCTTTTTAACAGAGTACATATGACTATAAATACCAGGGGTTTTATGCCTTTCAGATAGAAATCATTGCAGATCATTTTGAGCACTGACTCAAGCAACGTGCAATGAGCAACGTGCTTATCAGGGAGAGAATTTGATATATCACTCAAGCTTCTCACTGTGTTTTCTATGCTTTTCATATGGAAAACGTCTGTTACTCTTTTATCCTCAGATTAAAAGAATAGCTATCAGGGTGGAATTGTCTGGGACATTGTCTAGCTGAAGCTTAACGATTTAAGTTATGGGCTATAATATTAACATTTTTGTGTGTATTAAGGCACGATTTGGGGATGGTTTTGAGAGAGGGGGAGGAGTTCATTTTTCAAAGTTTGAGATATTATTAATTAAAGTGAATTTAATGTTGAGTTCTGGTTCTTTTTTCTTTCCCTTATACTTCATAGATTCCAAATCCTCTGTTTGACCTGGCAGGGATAACATGTGGCCACTTTCTGGTTCCCTTTTGGACCTTCTTTGGTGCAACCCTAATTGGGAAAGCAATCATTAAAATGCACATCCAGGCAAGTACATGTTACACCTCTTATAAAACACCGGGGAGGATTTTTTTAAGTAAGAATTGCACCATTATCTCTGCAGTATTTCAGTGAGCTGTGATTGGAAATTCGTTTGGTGCAACAGATTTAAAATAAAGGTTCTGTTAGGGTTACTGAACTCAAAACTTGGGCAACTAAATAATCTATGGCTATAAACTAATAAACTCACCGCCTACACCACTCAGGAAATTGGTGGTTAGCCAAATTATTTACCTAGGGTTTTTATCAGACGGAAAAGGCTTCATACTCATAATGAACTTGCCTTTTTGGTAACACACACATGTTCATTTTCAGAGAGCTCTGGAATGAGCGTTTATCAGTCAGGAAGTATTTTTAAATGTTCACTTTCACTTGAGTTAAAGTTTTAAAGAAAATCCCAGTCCTTTCATCCCATTGATGCCTGGTCTCTGCTGAAGCCAACCTGGGGGCATGTGTTGGGACACACTGGCCATGATTTTCAAAAGTCACTGGTTATTGAGACACTTCAAAGAGGTCTGATTTTCAGTGAACAGGTACTTAATATTTTCTGAAAATGAAGTCCTTTCATTGTGCGTTAAGTTGAGCACCCAAAATCACCGGTCGCTTCTGAAAATTTTGAAGTAACTGGAGGAGCTACTCACCATTCTGTTCAATGCAAGATAAATTGGTATGGTATTCAGTTACATTGTAGTTATTGATGATGCTACAGTTGAATATATGATGTGTCCCTAACTATGTCATCTGCTTTGTAATCACTAGAACAAATGTCTTTTGATTCAGCATCCCCAGTAATAATGCAGTGGCCACAGTTGTATAGCTTGAAAATCTTTATTGTCACTTCATTAAAGTAGTGATAGTGGGTGGCTGCATGAGATTACTTCTTCAATACACCCAACCAAAAGGATCTCATCCCAGACCAGGACTCTGTTAAAGGGGTATTCCTTCCACCTTATTTTTTTCTGCCTTTTTTTATCCTCCTTTGCATAGTCTTAAAATGGAGGCCAATTCATGGGTCAGAAATCATGATTGTGAGTTTATTGTGAAAAGACTTGCATTGGTCAATGCCATTTTTACTTGCTCAATGCCGTTTTTGCCTTCCCTGGAATTTTTTATTTAACTAAGATTTAAGATTTATTTATGCTGACTTGGAAAAGCCTAAAAATAAAATAGTATCTGTGTGAAGTAATTCCCAAGATTTTTTTTTAATCTGTACAGTGAAATTAATTTGGAGAGAGTTGGCTATTCTCCATTGCTTTGCAGTGTAATTTCCAGTGATCTATTCTGGATAGTGAAAGCAACAAATACTCCCAGTGCCTTGTGCACTTACTTGGTAAACCCTTTTACATCATAAATGTGTTTGGCTATTAGAACTACATTTTGTGTACTGTTTTCTTTCAAGCAAGTTGTTGTGCAATAATCTGGACTTGATAGTGATCTTGCTGTAAATTGGAATTTTAGGAAATGCAGTGGTCATGGAAAAAGAGTTATAATAAGATTGGAGAGAAAGCCAATGGGTCCATAAGCATTGCCATTTTATAGTTGCATTTAATTGGCCCTTTTAATCTGGACCATCGAATCAATTCACACAGTTCTATTAATTTCCTTATTCAGAGTCCAGTTAATTCACTTCTCATTAGATCATACATACAGTGATTTAGTGGAGACTGTATAAACACTATATATCATCTCACCTACACTCTGTAAAAGGGCAAGCTATCAAATCTGACAAAAATGGGATTAACAATGGCTACATTAACAGAACTTTAACTGTAGCAAGTAGAGTGATACAATTATCATAAGGCTTTGGGTTTATCATGTAGGGCATTTTATCTACTTAAGGTCACCTTTCTGTCACTGAAATACATTCTTATTTTAAATTTTTAACTTTCAATATCTAGGACAATTGTCTCAACCAGGTCACTGCCTCTAAAGGGAAAAATAGTCTAATTTTCAAAGGCAAATTTGGATACCCATGGTCTCATTTATTTTGTCCCTAAATTGGTAGGTCTTTGTTCCTTACACTGCCCTTCTAGGGGATAAGGACTTGGGACCAAAAAGATTTACTATCTTTCACTTCCATGTAATTTTGAAATTTTATCTACCCAAACGTATGTTTGTAATGGGGACATAAATTTGTCTTTCTGCACAGAGATGAGTGTTTGTTTTTTTTCTATGAAAACACTGATGGAGTTGAGTGACTTTGAGCTTCTGGGAATATAGGTTTAGGGAGGATGTGAAATGGTTAGCACACAGGCTGGAAAAACATTGCAAGAAATTAAATGTATGAGGAAATAGAATAACAGTCTAAAAGTAACTAGCACTTCTCTGTTCTGCCTCTTTTATTGAAAAGGGTGATATTGAAAAACAATGATACTCAAAGAAAAGTTAAGGGAAAATTATCTGTAAGTGCAGAAGAAGTCATTTAATTGGAAAGGAACATAAGTTGTCGTACTCCATTGTCCTTGCTTCCCTTCTGATTAAACATTTCTCTAACTGATGTTTTCCTTCCTACAGAAACTTTTCGTTATTATAACATTCAGCAAACATATAGTGGAGCAGATGGTGTCCCTAATTGGGTGAGTAATTCTATAACTGACTAATACCTTCAGAGTTTGAGTGGAAAAATACTAAGGAGTCCAGTCTAGTATGCTGAAAGTCAACTTTCTGCTAAAGGAGGCAGTGCTTTACTCTCAAGAAGTGCAAATTTTGGCCTGCAAAGCTGGTTTAGATTTTATCTGAGCTGTCATTTCTTATCCCAAAGGTTTCAACTACCTCAAGCGATACCATAACAGTTTGGATAGATGCAGTATGTACATACCACGTTCTTATTATGAATTAGTGACACTGCTAGCTCAAGTTCTGCAGTATAATCTGGTGGCTTTCTGTGATGATATACTGTGACTCCTATCAGAAAATGAATGAACTGTCACTACTTACAATACATAGTATTCACATGTAGCTAAAGGTGGAGGCCCTTAGAAGAGACATTCCATATATTTTATTATATGAAATACCTTCTAAAATGTTAGGATGAAAACCTGGACATAGCATTGTAATCTTCTCTATTACAAAGAAACTTTTTTCATTAGAGAAAGTTGCAAGCTGTTCAGGGATAAACTGTTCCTATTTTGAGAAAATACCTGTCTTTTTCCAGACTAGTGTGTTTCTTAGGAAATGATTCAGACTTGTTTTAAGCTAAGATTTCATTTAAATGTCAGGGGAAGTAGAGCAAGAACACATGTAATACCCAGATTAAAAAAAAAAAAAGATAATTTAAAATACAGTGTAAGAATGTATTGGCATGATGGGATTTAATACTGATTGAAAAGTATATTTAATCAAGCATTGAATTTCACCATGTCACTTGGGAGATTTACCCATTCAGACAAAAATGCTGTATGATTTCAAGAGCCCAAGTCAATCTGAACATCCCTTATCGGCAATCTAACAAATACATTCCCAACACAGCCTCTCCCAATACACAGCCTTAAGCAGTGTATAAAACTACTTGAATACAAACAAAATATGCAGTTCATTTGTCTCGGTATACATGACTTAGTGCAAATCATCCAGTATTGCATCACTAAATTGTGCTTAACTGTTCACAAGAAACATTTGTGTGCTCAAAGACAAATGTTGCAGAATTTTTTTAATAAATTGTTCAGACTGCTCTGACATTAGAAGAGGTGGTTTTCATTTTTATCAAACAGTGGTTTAAATACAGTATTTCATCTGATGTCTGATATACATTAGGTGTTAACAATCTGATTTCAAAATCAATTCTGAAGATGTGTTTTTACTTGCTCCTTAAGGACTTTCACTCATTTTTGAGGACACATGATGATAGCCAGGACACTCTTTGCTGTCTTATAGTTGAATACTTTTTTGGTGTTTAAAAAAAAAAGTCTCAAGAAGAGTTTCTGGATAGGAGTGTCTGGAAATAATTGCTATTTAAATATGTAAACTTGAAGTAGTAATGTTATACAAAGAAATAGGAGTGTCTGATGCAACATTCTTGGGCACTTCACTGATGGAACAGATCTGATTTTATTGCTTCCTGAGTTTTTCATTGGGAGTCTGGATTGTAACAAACTTCAAAATGAATGTTTTGTTTTTAATATTCCTTTAAAAAAAATGCTACTGGTTAGAAATCATTGTCTTTTTGACATTAGCCACTCCAAGCTGATTTGCTTTTTATCTTTGATCAACACTACTGCTGAGTAAGGTATATTTCCAAAGACTTCCTCAAATGCAATCTTTGGGCCAAAGCTAGTTTTTTCCTACTTCATCTGTCTTGGAGATAGTTTTTCATCAAATTACTTTTGAACATATTCACAAGATTTCTGCTGGATTCAGATTTTTATTAGACAGTTGATGTCAGAATTCAAAAATGTTCTTGGGAGACAGTAAGTTTTTTGGAATGTCCCAGTATCCTTGACTTTTCTCAAACACAGTCTGCTAGCATTACCTCATCAATTTCTCTCTAGAGTAGTATATAAAACACTTAAGCAATAGCTTGCATTAGAAGTTCTTAATCATTATTAAGTACAAAGAGAATACTCAATGATTAACATTAACCTTTTAAAACACATTTATTCCATTAGTTTGACTTGAGATAGTTTGTAGTTCTGAGATGTTGCCTTTTGCAAAACAGTGTCTAACCAGAAAGATTTTTTTAAAAGAAAATTTATGTACAGGATTATCAACGCCTAGATGGAAGATTAAGTTGAATTGTAAGGAGAGAATTATTAACGTCCTTGAAATTGTTGTGATTTTATGCACTAGACCATATTCTCTCTGATAAATAGATGAGTCTTAATCTTTAATGAAAAACAGAGCTGCGTGCAACTCTTTTTTCCTTAGGATTGCAATTGTTTACTGATATTACCAGAGTCTGTGTTCATTGTATCCTGAACTTGCAAAACCATCCCTTTAATACAGTTCAGGGTGCTTTGGTTTCACAATTTTATTATGTAGAAAGTTTTTCTACAACCCACCCAAACGCTTCAGGATTAAAAACAATTACATAAATCAAAAGCTGAAAGCTATGGAGAGATTTAGCAAGGGAAAATGTTGTCAACCAAGTTTTGAAATAAAATGGAGAAGTCTGAGGCACGAAGACCTTAGGGCTAGTCTACACTTAAGGGTTATTTTGGATTAAGATAGGGTGTGAATTCAAAGTGCAATAGCTATTCCCCATGTGGACACTTGTATTTTGGAAGAAGAATGTGTTTTTCCAGTTTAGCTTAATCTACTTCCAAAGTGATATTAATTTAAATCAGAAAAAGGTGCTCTTATTCTGAAATAAGAGCATCCACATGGAGAGATGTTCTGGAATAGCTCTTGTGGAACAGCTGTTCTGCTCAGCGTCCCCATATAGGCAAGTCTAACTGGCAGCAACAACAGAGAAAATGGCTATTACATCAACTGAGCCCCAGGTTGTGTGGAGGAGCACCCAGGAAAGGAGAATGGTGCTAGCTGAAAAGGATAGAGCACAGATAATAAGAGAGAGCCCTAAAAAGTTGGAGCAAGATCACAGAGGATTTTAAGCACAAGGAGGCTAGTTTTCAACAAAATCAATGAGTTAGATTATTTATTTGTATTATTGTAGAAGCCCCAGTCATGGCCTAGGACCTCATTGTGCTAGGTGCTGTACAAAGAAAATGGCAGTCATTTCCCCAGAAAGATTCCAGTCTAAATGAATGAGGAGCAAGTGAAGTTGTTTTAGAATGGGGGATAGTGTACTTGTATTTGGTTGTATGTGCAAGAAGGTGGGCACCAGTATTCTGCACGTGCTGGAGTCTGGGTTGCTGCTGAAATTCAAAGTGAGGTCTGAGGTGAGAAAAGGCAGAAGGCTGTTGAAAGATTGACAGGGGGAGCCTCAGATCACTCAACTACCAATGCTATCAGCTAATGATCTGGAGGTTGCAATGTTGCTGTTTAGAGAGGGCATGTTTTTTGCTGGGGTCTTACAGATACAAAGTGAGGAATGGAGGATGCTGTCAAGGGGGCAAGATGATGCATTAACTATTACTTTTGTATTCTCTGACTTAAAGAGGAGGTTAGCTTACTAAGCAGCCATGTTACATACTTTTTGTACTAGTTTTAGGCCACAATTAACCAATTTTAAAATTGTTTAATTCGTAGCTATATTGTGGGTTTCCTTTTGGTTTTTTTAATCTTTAGATTTAATTGTTTTACCTACAGCTGCATGAATGTTTACGAAGTCACTGAGCATATTGCTTTTAAACATGATCACATTTGACTTTGAAGTGGTGATTTCAAATGGGCACTAGGAATTCCCAGAAAGCTATTAAAGAAATATTACTCAAAACGAACCATATAAAGAACTTTGGCAAGCTGTAACATTGCTGAACGATTTATCAGAAAGAAAAGTCCACCCTTTGGTTTTATCCGGCTGTTAAGGAGTTGCCATTTCTTAGTGATCAAAAGAGAGGACAGAAGGAAAAACTTCATATGTGTTCTAGGTTCCTGCTGGGAGTTCTGAGCTCTAGCATAGTGCTGTGTAATGTTAAATGCCTGCCAAGGTTCACCCCAGAAGTAGCTGCACTTTCATAATAAGTGAAGTTTTTATTACATATATAGATCGTAAAACCTGTTGTTAAAACACTTCAGCATCCTTCAGGAACCTTACGCAAATGATCCTCATTGGACCTTGCCAGTAGGAAGCTCATTCTAAACTCAAGCAGCAAATGCTGTCCTCGTAGTCCGGCTGCCTAAACAGTACGAGAGACGTGGCCTGTCTTCTTTTCACAGGAAAAGGGTTTTTTGTATGTACAGTATATGCTCCTATGATGATCAGGATAAGGTATGGACAACATTTGAGCTGGGGAAATCCGTACACCTGCTCCATTTGACCGTCGCATCTAAAAATAGTGCCGGAGGAAAGTAACTGTTAATTAGTTGCAAAAGACAAACACAAAGTGAGGTCTGTTCAGTCTGTGATATTTATGCAAAAATGTAGCCTGTAGCACCCCTTAGCAGTTTAAGGGCTAAACTGTCAATGCCCTGTCCTGCAGATTAGACTTGTGACTCCCATTAATGCGACAGCGAAGTCTGAGCCTGAAGGTATAGGTCTGAAAATCTAACCCGAAGTATCAAATACTTCTTCTGAGCAATTTCTCAATCTAGGGTTTCACCTGGGCCAATTTTTGATGCTTTAAAGCCACATAGGCCAGTTGGAATTTGACTAGTTTGCACTAGTAATTAAACAGCTTACATGAAACCAGCCTCTATTCATACTTGAATCACTGACTTTGTGAACTAATGGGGTGCTGCTCCTTGTTACGTTACAATTCACAACGCAACCCACTGACTCAGCAGCAAATTAGTTGTAATTGACTCTTCTGACTTCATCTGTAAAGGGCATTGTGTTTTCCTCTTGACACAATTTTTTTCTCAAAAAATGTGTCAAAAAACTTCAGCCACCCAAAAGGTTTTTATTTTTTCCTTTTAAGTTTTCCCCAAAAAACAATCTTTTTTTTTAAAGATTAGCAATGGGGACAATGATTAACTATCTTTTCATGCAGAATAGTTTAGCTTTGTGGTTTATTCTCCTTAATGTGCAAAGCAAAGCTCTTTAGCAGCTTGGGGACCCCAACAGTATAACTTGGAACAGTGAGCATCAAACTGGCAGAATCCACATCACTTTGATTTTAACAGAACACCATCCGAAGAGCAAGATCTGATTTACAAATCAAAGGTCCTGTCTTTATATGGACCTTTGTTTTACATAAATACCTCAGCACTAATATGGTGCAAGAAGTCCTGTTGAATTGGCACCAGAATTAAAGTATATATTAAAAAATGGCTTCTAATTTGTGTTTAGACTAAGACTTTTTATTAAAATTCTGTTGAAAATAATCCAAAATGGCTGAGAATGTAGATAATTTAGCAGTGACTTTATTTAAAGTCTCCTGAGGTGGAATTGCTTTTGGACGCTTATGCTCAAATAAATTTGTTAGTCTCTAAGGTGCCACAAGTACTCCTCGTTCTTTTTGCTGATACAGACTAACACGGCTATCACTCTGAAACATTACACCTGACATTTCTTGGTGCAGTAAATCAATGGCTCTCCTCCCACAAGTATATCAGAAACCTGTGGGATTGTGCCTTTATAATACGGTTGTGTACACAATGGGGAAACTGGAACAAAAAAGATTTTAATAGCTTGAAAGGGACACAGATGTGAATGAAATTTGAGAAGTTTTGATGTTAAAACCTTTAGATGGATCACAATAGAATTAAGAGTTTATTTGAAAAGGGCTTGTAGGATTTAAATGTGAACTAGCAAGTGAATGTTTGAAAGCTGTAGTTTTGCTTTTTAAAGATATAACACTGATTTTTCTTGCCTTCACATAGAAGAAATATTTCTTTACAAATAACAATATCCAACAGATTTGAAGTCTAATACAAACTGCAATGACAACTCTGTTCAAGTTAGTGTTTAACATACCAAAAATAAAAATCTCTCAAGGTGAAGTGTTGTTCATGACATGTAGATCACTTGTGTATTTGAGGACATCCCAGATAAATTAGATCACATTTAAGGCAACTTTAATTTCATGGTGTCACAAGTATTTTATTTGAAGATTATTCTGAATAATGTTTCAGATGAAATCAAAATGAAAACACAAAACCGCTTCTTAACCCCAGCTTTGCTCCCCTTGACCTTGAGCATAAATCCGATTTATTTAATTAAATATCATCAGTTTCATTTTCCAATTTTAAAATAATACAGATGACTTATCTTTGTTTCCCCAAATGTTTTAAAAACCAAGGCGGCATTGATATAAATTAAAGCCAGTGGCTCTGCCCTCAGTTTTAGAAGTCAGGTTTCTTTAAGCTGTAGGCACCTTGGGAGTGAGTCCAGATTTGCTGCAGTGTAATCTATCATGGTTGAGTCAGGCAAGAAGTCTGAGGTCCATTCTGACTCACCATGAATTGTGTCCTGGTATTGGTTGAGCCTCAGGGAAATGGATGGTTTAAATACTGTGAGAATCTTTATCAGCACAGGAAATGACAGCTCATTAAAATACTAACCGTTAAGCCTGTTTAGATCACTGTCTGGAAAAAAAAAATTAACCATTTGAAGGTTCAGATAACTTGCCAGAAGAAGGTGTACTTTTTGGATGGTGAGGGAAGCATGCAAATCAGTCAGCTTTACTTACTAGTCCAGTGGCACTCAAAATATATCCTTTCAAACCTGTTTGTTGGGGGTTTATAACCAAGGCATAAAACTCTTGTTGAGAAAATTTAGGCCATACAAAACCATAACCTCTTGAGCCCTTCTAAGGAAGGGACAACATAAAATGTCTAATTGTGGCTATTTTAGTGAGTGCCTCATTCCTCTTGTGCAGCAATATGAAGAGTAAAACATACAGCTTCCTACATATCTCTTGTGTCCTTTGGGGAAAAACTAGGAAGAAATGTGAAAATTAGAACAGAGCAACTCTAAGTTTGGTATATTAGGAGTTGTACTTGATATACAGTAAAACTTTTCTCTAGCTTTCCACAATTGTGTGGAAGTTGAAGGCCATTGCTCTGTCTGCCATTGCAAGTTTGATCAACAAGCAGAACCAGTCTTCCTCAGAGCCACAGATAATGGAGGAGAGCCCAGAGCTGTGAATTCCCTTCATTACATTAAATTTTTGACTCTTCTTCACCACTGAACACTTTATTTTTTTGTAGATCCAGAGAATCAATCTGGTCTTCGACTAAGTTTACTTTATTTGTGAAATCAGAATATGTTCATGGCTCATGCTGACAAAAAGCAAACAGATTTTTTTTCCCTTTCGGCACCAAAAATAATTTTTAAAAAGCCCCCCGATGTGATTAGGACATGATCTTCTATCTCTTTGGTGTTTCAAGTAGCCCAGAAGGGTAGGGAGAGAGTGTCCAGTTGAAAAACTCTTCCCACAGCTATGGTGAACATATGCTTCCTGACTCAGAATTGGGCTCTGCAGGTGATAATCTGGTTTCTACAGTTTATCACCCACAAAGGCAACATATGGTTGAACAGAGCCAAAGGGCCAGGTTAGTAAGACGTGTGATCACAAACTTGCACGCAGACATTCTCTCTCCCTGGTAAACCCTGTAGAAAACTGATTTGAAGGAGAGTCTCACATGGGCAATCCATTGTGGTGAAGCTGGGCAGGTATTTACTTGACTCTGGCTCTAGATTTATTTAAAACAGTATTTTCCTATAGCTGTGCTACTTCTGGCCTCTGACATGTTAACCAGAATGTGATGTAGGGTCCTTTTTCCTATGAACTGTTCATTCTTATGAACACTGTCTCTTGAACAAGCACAGTGCCTGTGTGTTCAGTAGCCATGTAGTCTGGACAAGCCCAGTCCTTATATTAGCAGTGAGTCTTTCCAGCTTAATGGAAAGGATGTATTTTTAAAGAGAACATTCACAAAATGTGACTTCTGACTCGAGCTTACATCACTTTTAAAATAGAGGTTTTGATCTGTTTAAGTCTAGAGGCCTGGCTGATAGTTTGTATAGTGTATTTAGCATTCTGGTTTACACTATTTTTCCCCTTCAAACTATTTCCATGATAAAACTGACCTGGGTATATTCAGACTTTGAGCACGTGTCATTTCTTACTGAGCACAGCCCAGACTTTAATTCCTGTTCTTCAGTTCATTTCTCCAATGGGGTATGAAATTTAATGTATGTTGCTAATGTCCTGATTCAGCAAAGCATGTAAGTACATGCTTAAAGTTAAGCAATTTCTTCTTAAGTGATTTGCTTTTGAGTTCTGTTGAAAATTGGTTATCATTAATTCTTCCAGTGCTCCATAATGTAACAGGTGTGGTGTGCTAAAATTACACCTTCAGTGCTACCCAGTGTACCTATTTACATTGAGACTCCTGCTGAAACTTATAAATTTGAGTAAATTTACACATGTGCCTAAGTGTTAGTAGAATTAAGCCCATAGATTCTAAACTCTCTGGTGGCCTTTTCTGTAAAGTACTAGTAGAATGTTAGCACAATAGAAGTACAGAAAAGGATTACCCAGTTACCACAAACACTGACCAAATTAAATAGTTATTTTTGATGTTCAAAGACTATTTTTAAAGAAAATTTTAATGAAATTTCAGTAAATAGAATCATAAAACAGTAAAGGGTACCTACAGTACAAGAGGTATAATCAGTAAAAGCTAGTAAAATTAAAGTATACAATGAATAATGAAACTTATCTTAAAAAAAAAAAACCTGAATTTTAATATTGCTGAAAGTTCTGATGAAGTGGGTTTTAGCCCACGAAAGCTTATGCCCAAATAAATGTATTAGTCTCTAAGGTGCCACAAGGACTCCTCATTGTTTTTGCTGATACAGACTAACAGGGTTACCACTCTGAAACCTTTAATTATGTTGTAACTTTGGGGGTGGCAAGATTTTATATTGTGTGTGTGTTCTTAAATACCTGCGAAAAAGTACTGTTAACACTTTTCAAATGGTATTCATAGATTCTAAGGCAAGAGGGAGCATGGTTGCCATCTAGTTTGGCCTTCTGCTGAACTGAGGCCACAGAACTTCCCCAAAATAATTCCTGTTTGAACTACAGTGTATCTTTTTAGAAAAACATAGTTTTGATTTAAAAATTCCCAGTGATGGAGAATCCATCACAACCCTTGATAAATTGTTCCAATCATTAATTTTTTTGGTGCATCTCTTCCGAGCAGCTAATTTTTTGTGAGAAAAATCTACTTCTAACCCAAAGAGATTCAGGCTAAGATTTCTGCTGAAATCATAAGCACCATTTCATTATCACTATCATACATTTGATATGTGGAGTTTTGTAGAGACAGTCAGTGATTTTTGTTTTAAGCAAAATAAATAAATATTTAGATACGTACATAGAAAGTTGCAGTGTGTAGTGACTTTGACACATCGGTTTTGATTACTATGATGTGCAAATAAATTATCAGTGAATTCCAGGTGTGTTGGTAACTAGAGCAGAAATGTATGTTCCAAACTGTTCAACGAAAGTAACTAATTTTTCACAATTCTTTAAGAGAAATTTTAACTCTATTCAGCTGCTACTGACAAATTCTCTTCAATCAGTAATATTTTTCTAAAAAAGGCTAAGCTCTTTAATGTAGGATCACCCAAAGTGTATCATGAAGCTTCCAAGATTTGTAAAGTTTTGTTCCATTGAAAAATTTGCAAATCAGTTTTTCAGATGAATAGCTGAAAACATGATATTTAACACAGGTAAATGAAAATAAGAATATTTTAAAGCTAATTGTAGCTTCCAGTTAAACAGAAGTGATTCAAAGTTCTTCAAGAAACAGTCAGATTTAGTATAAGATGGTTGCAAAGTAAAATAAAAAGTACAATTTCAGGTTATGCAAATGGTACATATTTTATTCTGAAATCTTTCATTCTGAATCCAAATTGAGAGATTATTTTTGCAAGCAAGATAAAATCTAAAAATATTTTCTAAAGCTTAATATAAAAATAAAGCCAACCTCACTGACTTGCATCAGTATCAGGGATGCAATGCAAATTAATGAATTCTGCAAATTCATGAATAAATATAATAAAGGAGAATACTTCATGGAATGTCCTTTGTTCACTTATTATGACAGTTATCACTGGTTTTGATGTTTCATAATGTCTTTGTGAATGATCTTTCTATTTAAACAAAAATTGAGGTCATACATCAGTTCGCTACCTGTGTTGCTAAACCTTTGAAAGGTAGGGAGCTTTTTGTTTGTGCGCAGATTATAAAGTATATTGATGAACAAAGTTCTAGTGTACATTTAGGGCCTTGATTTCTTATCTCACTGACTTTTATTATTATTATTACTCTTATTTCTTTTAAAAGACCATAGGCTTTCCTCTGTTAACAATGGAAGCTGAGAGAATCTGAACAGAATGGTAGATAAGAGGGAGTTTGAAGCCATTTATTGTTGGAGGGGATATCTTGCACCACCTTCCTTTATTCAGCCAGTTGTGCAGTGATGCATGCGGTTTGCATTTAGAAAACTGGAACCACAGTACTCTTCTGAAGCTACATCTTAAACCTATTGCTGAGCGGCGCAGAACTGTGATGCAAAATGCTGTCGCTTCTGCAGTCGCAACTGCACCCAGCAAATGGGTAGAATTCTTGAAACTGTTGCTGAAATACAGGCTGTGGCTGTTGAGTTAATGGGTTGACATACATTCCTAAAGAGCCATTAGGAATGGGAGAGCTGTGGCTTGTAATTAAAATGCATTTGATCAATTGCTAACCTTAAAAATGTATATACCCTGCAACTTGAATTGGGCTCAGTACATTGAGTGAAATGTTAGCTCTTCAGAATAGTGTGTGAGGAAATGGTCAGAGAATTAGTAGTACTGCTTAAATGGCTGTGTTTTACTGGAAGATTATAGAAATAATCAAAACTAGAAGTTTTAACCACTAAGGTTAAGAAGAATTTTATTTCTAGTATTGCGAATCTACATGTATAAGCTTGCTACTTTCTAAATTTTACTCTAGCAAAAATGTAGACAATGCACATTTCTTTGGCAACTGAGTGTATAAGTATAAATATGCCATAAAATATAGTCAATTGTTCAATTATGCAGGACCTAATATAGGGTTCCCACAGTCCTTGTATGGATGGCCCAAAGGTCCATAAAATAGCTTAATGAAGTTCTGTCATAAAGCGAACTTCAGTCATCATTCACCATTATAAAAAGTTGTGCAGAATGCTTTAAATGGAAGAATTGTTTTAAAATATACTCTTGGTGTATCAGGAGGAAATGCCCTAATCTCAACCCTGTGAACTTCTTAATTTTCATTTCACTGCTGCGATAATCATTATAATTTGGAGACTGAGTAGGTGAGGGGTTTTTTTAAACAAAGGGCTTGGACAACTACTTAGTTCAACTCTCATCATTTAAACATTTCTATTTTAAAATTCATATAAAGTGTTAAAAGTAAAATATTACCTTTCAGTAGCTTTTTCCTTTTGTTGTGTGTCATTTATTTAAAAAAAAAAAAAAGGTACCCAAGAGATGGTTTTAAAACAGTGACTCGTACTGACCAACGAGTCATTCGGGAGAACTTCTGCCGCAAACTAACAGCTGGGCCCTTACTGGGGTTTTCTGAAGAATTGGAAATAGCTTGTAAAAGCTGCTATACCCTTACATAAAATACATGGATATAAATTTACAGTCGCCTGGCAAAAATTTTAGGAAAATTTACCAGCCCAGCCACAAAATATATACACCAGTTTATCCATGTTGATGAGGAAATATCTCACTGAAGATATTTTTTAAACTTGGCATTCAGTAAAATTGCTTTCCCCAAGCTAGTAGAGCAAATCTAATTAGCGAGGCCGATAGTGAGCTATTCGCAAAAAGAACAGGGGGACTTGCGGCGCCATAGAGACTAACAAAAAGCGAGCTATTTGTACTTCTGGGATTCTGTGGATTTACTACAATTTTAAATGTTCGAAAGCCATTGTCCTCCTTTTTAACTTGTTTTATTTACCCAGGAAAATGTAATCTGTCTAGTGAAAAGGAGTGAATTATAAGGCAGTGTGATAAATACATGTAATTTAATATGGGAAGTACTTCTCCCCCTTTTTAAAGCACACTAAATGATTTTGAAAATCAGATGGGGCATGTCTTCATTGGGGAAATTTTATGGAAGAAAAAAAAAAAAAAACCTACTGGTTTTCACAGAGATCCCTAGTGTAGAGAAGGGACCAGCCATAGGAACTTTGTCAGAACTGATGAGAAGTTGCCATAGTGTAACAAAGGCTTAAAGCATCTCTCATGAGTAATTCTAAAGCACCCAGAACCATGTATTTAGGAGCAAGTAGGTCCCAATGGGAGAGAGGATACAGCTCCTGAGTTATATTACTGTTGACTGGTATGATCTGCAACGGTTAGGTAGTGGATACAAAAAATGATACTGATTCATTTGAGTAGCCTCAAGTTACAATTTTAAAAATGCTTTGGCATCTGCAGAATGGAATTTGGTAGCTACTTTGCTAAGCCTGTCCAGCTTAGTATTTCCAGCTCTTTATAGATGGGAGAAGGCACTGAGTACATAAACTTATCAGTGATCCTTATTACAGTCATCTGAGAACAAGGTGTTTAGTAACATACTGTAGTTTCTATGCAAGTCATCTGCCATAAAACATAGAGTGAATCAGAACAAGGTTCATAGTTCCTTCTTTGTTCCTTTGTTAATCATTGGCTAGTGGGAGGCGTCTTTAGAATTTGCTAATGCATTCTTTTTGGATAAGGATGACGCACAGATTGTCCTAATAAGGACTTAGTTTGAGAAAGGAGCCGCCTTCTTTGAGAAGATAGGAGCAAGTCATAGGGCGGGCAGTTTCTTTTTTAACTGAGGGATGACACAAGCACAAGTCATTTCCTTATTAATCGGTTCAAACCAGTTCTTACAGGAACTGCTGATGATAAATGTGGGACTTCTGAGAAGTCATTCATTTTATTCTCAGCCGTGCATCATTGCACAGGCTTAGCTGAGCTTCTCCCTGGCTTTGAGGAAGTAGTGGAGCATATAGCTCTCTGTGTTACCTCTGAGTTCATTATCAATCTGCTGTGAAATCCTTTTCTTTTTTTTTACTCTTTTTTTTCTTTTTGAGAGTCTGGGGGACCCACTTGTCCCTCCTCTTCAGATGAACTGATAACACACACTGTATTGTTTGGGTCTCCCAGTTATCCCATGCGGGAGTGATGCCTTCTGATCTATGGCTCTGATCTGAACTTTGTTCCTTTTGAGCCAAAGTGGTAAGTTTAAAAAATAAATAAATTGTTTTCTTGTTTTTTCTCCTCAAATTTTGTCTTGTTCTCTGGAATGAAATTTGCACCAGTGCTGTCCCAAGTATAGGTCCCTCTCTTCAGAAGCCGTTCCAAGAGTACTTGGAAGCTCAGCGAATTAAACTTCACCACAAGTCTGACAATGGAGTGCCACAGGTAAGAATTCCACCCACTACCTCTTTTCCTTTCTTCTTCTTTGCTACTCCTTGACTCCTTACCCATTGTATCTGATTAAGTTTTGATTCTAGTTTTTAAAGACCTGGAAATCTCAAAGGAGATAAGGCTTTGAATCGATTTTAAAAACAAGCTGAGAAGTTCAGAGGAAAAACTGTATTTGTACTACATACAACTAGGTTAGACATTCTATCCATTTGGGAGTAAGTTAGGCATGGTGGTTTGTCCTGACTTTCTATTCATTTCTTTTGGTACAAGAGGCAAGCTATTAAAGACAGGGAAAAGTTCACTTTACATGTACAATTATGTGTAAAGAATTCCCCACACCATCAAATATTACTAAAGTATAGGATTTGAATTTCCTTTTCTTGTTAGCTCCTTAACCCTACTCTCCCCTCCCCCCCCCCCCCCACACACAAAAATAACCAACCAACCAAAACACATCTTGATGGGCAAACAGAAAATATTAAGAAAATGCAGTGTTTAAGTAGGGGCCTTTTCATGCAAAAATCTTTAAATATATGTCCCACGGGTTTAGATATAGAAGGATTAATTAACACCTAAATTTTAGACGTGATATTTTTAGGACAATTAAGATATTGATATACACAAATTATTAACCTCACATTTTAAGTCCTAAACCCTTTGTTTCTATAAACATTTGCTTTCCTAGTTCTTACCAGAAAAAGGGGGGGTAGTTAAGGGAAGATCAGTCTGGAATAACTAGGCGGAAGCATGTTCTGCCCTTTGAAGTAATCTCTGTGCAGTGCATTGCTGCCCTCCTTTGACTGAAATAGAAAGTAGAAAAAAGCACAGGACTGGAGAACACTGCAGAAGCATGATTTTTTAGTCCATCACATTAACTTCCAGCTACACAACTTGAAATTGATACTCATTGGAAGCTAACATGCTGTAGGCAGTTCAGTAAAAACTGACTGTTAACCAGCGACCATATTGTACCTTCTGGAAATGACTAGGAATCACATCAGGCTTTCCTAATCCTGAACTTTGAGATACCAACAAAAAGAAACAAAATCATGGATAATAAATCACTTATCAACTCACCCAGCTGAAATGATAAGTTGCCCTGCAGTGATTTGGCAGCACCTTTCATGCTGGCTTTAAAAGACCGAAGTTAGCTTTACACAGAAGCCTGCAGGGATCCTGTTAGTTTGTGCTTGTTCCTGGTGTAGTTTGATAAATGATACAGAATCCTGAGATGATTAGATTCTTTCCCTTCAGCTAGGAGGAGGAGGAGAATTCTTTTGTATTCTGCTAATCTGAATTTTTTCCCTTGTTCTGTTTTTTGTTTTTGCAGGGGGAGAACTGGTTATCATGGATGTTTGAAAAACTTGTGATCGTCATGGTTTGCTATTTCATCTTGTCTATAATAAACTCCATGGCCCAAAGCTATGCCAAACGAGTGCAACAGAAGACGTACTCTGAGGAAAAGACAAAATAAGCTGGGTAAAACCCATTGAAATGGGCTTTAGCAGACATGCAAGTGACAGGTCTTATTATATGTTAAAAATCGGCATTATTCAAAACAGGGAAACGCTTTTTAAAATCATCAGTTTTCCAGCTGTAACAAGTTTTTAATTATTTTCTTTTGAAAGTAATTCACTATTAGAGAATAACTTTCATTTACAAATGTATGTATGTTAAGGTAATGTATATACTCTTTAATTCAGTCTGAGTTGTACTTTCTCGGGTGGCACGTGGGATGCTAAACTAATGCTGAACATAAATGCTTTCCATTCAAGTTAATTCCAAACTTGATGATTTAATACTTAGCACAACTCCAGATTTCCTGATTAACTTGCAGCCTGGCCTAAACGTAACAATTTTCTTTGGAAGGATGGCTGTCATGCCTCATAATTTCAAGGTCATTGAAATGTGTGTAAATGATAGTAGACTGGGTAACATTCTTGCATGTCCCTCATGGTAATACGAGTCCATCTGAGTTCTCAGAAATGCCGTCACATCGCACATGCTCTCAGTTGGAAAAGCCGCCCTTGCCAACTTCATAATGGTGTAAGCAGAGACGGCTGATGTCAAACTGGTGCAGTTCACTTTTTTTATTCTGTGTATTTAGAATGAAGTCAAGATAAAAACTTTATAAAGTCATCTTTGATCATTCCAGAATTTCTTGTCAGTCTTTTTAAGCTGTTTCTTCCTCTCAATACCTTTGGTATACTCAGTTTCTCTTTAGTTTCTTTATTAAGCCTATGTCCATTTTATTGCATGCTTACTAATCCTTCATGTACAGTAAGCACAGAAACCTTTTGTTAATTTTTCTTGAACTTCTTGCTCAGCAGAAGGAAGTAGAAAGCATGTATTTGGCACCTTGCAGTATGGTATGATTTATTCATTTAAGGAGGATCGTTGAATAACGTTACTAATTTTTTTTATCGTATCACTCTAGGTGTTTGCTTAATGTCAGGAATATAGATTTATAGCACTCTGAGTGCTGCAGGAAAAAAGTTGGGGAAGCGTAGAAATCAGAAATTAAGACAGGTTTGATGTAAAACACAGGAATGGTAATTAATAACCATAATAAAGAAAATTAAAGTATACTTTAAAAATATCCCAATATTTATTCTCTTTTAAATACTGTTACAAATCAGTGTGTGTGAAATCAATTTGCATTGAAGGGGCAGACTTTTTCTTTTCTTAGTAAATAGGTGACCATTCCAATGCTACTGTGTATATACGACGCTTCTCTAATAGTCCCTGAACTAGTAGGAATGTAGTTTTGTTTTATCCATCAGAATATTAAAATAAGTTGACTTGTTTAATCAGACATTCTTAAATGGCGGTACATGGATCCTATTTAGGATAGAACTGGCTCAACACCTATTAAATTAGATGTCTGCCCATTAGAGTAGGGCAGCTCTCGAGCAAGGCGCAATAAACGTGCATTTTGTTCTGCCTGAATGTTCACTTGTGTTGCCTACCGTCGTGACATCTCCATGGCTGTACCATCCTGTCGGATAGCTTATCAGACTGATGTTGACTGTTGGATCTCATGGCAACAACAGTCGGTAGGCTGTCTGACATTTTGGTATCTTTCATCTGACCGTTTGCTCATCCATCTCAAATTCTGTTTTTCATTGAACATCAACAGGCATTTAAGTGTTTAAAGTTTAGAACACAAATGATTTTAAATGTAAATGTATCATAACTATTTTTCTTAGCACTCTGCATAAGAAACACCTTAAATTACATTGCAAGGTGTGTGAGATTTGTAATGTTTTTGCTTTTGTGTGCATCATACATAACTTTAAACAAACTGTAACAGTGTTACTTGAATGCATGAAGAGAATTTTATATAGACTTCTCTAAACATTGCTTCTGATCTAAAAATCTCAGTGGGACATTTTCAAAGGCACACAAAGGGCAGTTAGTTGCCCAGCTCCCATTGAAATCCAGTGGGTGTTGGAGGCCCCACTCCTGTTTGTGCGTGGAGATTTAACAAAGAACAAAATGTAGCAACAAATTCATATGACTAATTATACATTTATAAAATCATGACTATTTGCAATTTCACAGCAATGGTTTAAATCAGCCAAAACTTAAATTATGCAATTTTTGGTTAGTCATGTGTTATTTAACAGCTTTGAGGCATTTATTTTATTTTTCCCACAACATGTTTTGACTTAGGAAAACACTGTGGTTTGCCATTTGTCCCACTTTATTTAATAGCAGCTTTGTTTTGTTCAGATCTAACATCTGTCAAATATATGGGGCACTATTCTCATTTACACCAAAGCCGTTTTACACCACTCTGGCAGTGGAAAGGGCCCAAAAGAGTACATTTAATTTAGGCCTTCTTTAAGGTCCCTTCATGCTACCAGAGTGAGATGAAAGGATCTTGTGTAACTAAGATTCTGGCCCTAGATCTTTCTGTCTCACAGCATGTCTTCAGATGATTTCTCAAATACGCTTTTAGTTGCATCTTTTATCCAAAGTCTTTACAGTGACTCTGCCTAACAACCAAACAAATTGCAAGCTTTCCCCCACGTATAAATAGATGATTCTGCAAACCACATTTATATGTGTCCGTTCTGGTGAACTGTGCTGTAATTCTGAAAGCTTTCTAAAGTTCATCTTTTATCTGATATTTAGAGAATGGACTGAACAGTATACCTGCTTCTTTCTTATCAGACACTGGATGGTGATCCTTTAATACTTAATACAAGGTAAAAAATAAAGATTTCCAAATTGATGTCTTCATGTTTGCTCAAATAAAAATAATATCTCTAAGTGGTATAGTGTTTCCTTTTGTTTCATTTCAGCTGAATAGAGTCCATTGTTTTATATTTATTTAGCCTTTTCATGTTATCCTGTAAGTATGTGCTGTCCCAACACAGACATTCAGTGATAAACATGATTCAAGAACATACTTCTCAACTGCATTTGACAAATTCAAAGGAAATTCCAAAGCCTTTAACACTGTACGTGGAAATGGGGTTTGGTTTTCCAAAAAGCAAAAGATTCCCATTGTTTCTATGGTTTTCAGATGACACGGATGGAGAAAATTATCCATTTAGAGCTTATCTGAATTACATTTAATGAAGAAATACTGGTAGGTAATTTCTTAGTTGTCGGACACGTATGTGCTTTGTTACAGTACTAACGGGGTACTGTGTGCATATACTATTATCCTTCTTGCAGTGACCGGTGAAGTTTCCTTATTTTCCCTGCACTCTCATTGTTCTTATGTGCCTTGAGACTTATTTTTAATGCACATATTTTCCTTGTACCTTTGAGGAACATACAGAAATGAGCTATTGGCAGCCCTAGCAGTGGCAATTAATGTTTTGGTTTAACTGGACTTTGAAAGGGAAAACTGCAAGATGAAACGGTTACCAATCACAAGTGTAAAACGTGGCTAAATCACTAAATAACAAAGCAATTAGTCGACCTAATTATCAAGTCAGGTAGATCAGAGCTGAAATCGCAGAAAGGGTTTCAACAGATCCTCTTCTTTGATCCTGTAGGCCATGCCAAATGTCTAGACTGGCTGAGAGGATCTCAAAGAAAACCATCTGTGATAGGAATTTTACCCATGATAGGTAGAATGACCATCTGTCCTGTTTTTAAAGGGACAGTCCCATTTTTGGGGACTTTTTCTTATATAGGCGCCTATGACCTCCCTACCCCTCTGCCCCATTTTTTCACAGTTGCTATCTGGTAACCCTAATTATAGGCAAGTTCTGTACTTCCCCCTTCACCCATAAAAATAGCTGTGGAAATTGCCTGTTCCCTGTCTCACTGACTGTAGCTCTGAACCACCTGTCTTGATATGTTGCACTGTTCCTTGTTGGAATTATCATTAAAATGGCTGCCCTAGGGATTATGCAGCTGCCTAGTTCATCTTAATGGACATGTTTAACCAACATCAGATGTTCCTGAATATTATTCTATAATATCATTTCTTAATGTCCATATTGGACCTAATTTTTAAATTGGTCTCAGTCCAGCCTGAGTCTCTTTGCAAGTACAATTCATTGCAGGCACAAATAGCAGTTAGCCATCTCCCTGATTAACAGGCACAATTGAAAGTATAAATACTTATGTCTATAATTGACTACAGGTGCAAAAATAAAGGACAGTGATTATGTGTATTCCTCAGAGGCAAACAATAAAAATTGCAGGTTTCCTTGAAGCACAGAGTTAAAACTACCTTTTAATAGCAGCAATATGCTAAAAGGTTGAAATTATTCATATGCATGAGAGTAACTACTCCCAGCTCCCACAGGGATGCAGTAATAAGCAGTGTGTGAAAAGTGAAATAGAACAATAAACCAGTGTTACCTGGTAGGTTCTGATCCTCCTCACTGACAACAGACTAGCCTAGGTGGTAAGGGTTTTAATTGCCGGGACTTTGGTGGAGGGTTCCTGATAGCTTCTTCAGTAAGTTTTGAATGGGATAAACACTTTCCCTGTGATAAGACATGCTAGCACATTCAGAACCATATAACAGGCAAAGTTTTGCAGAGTCTTGCAGGCTCATTTTAAATGTGATTATGCAAAATGTATTTGAGCCTGCTGCAGTACTCTCTTCTAATGGAAGAGCTGGAGGGCACAGCATTCCAACAACGCATTTCTTCCTCTTTCACCCACTTCACTTTTTACTGTACCACACGGTTGGTGAAAATGCCCATGAAAAAGAGCTTTATTAAAGGCAACAAAACAATGCGTTTTGCTAGACTTGTTTTGGGGGATGAAGGAAGAGGATGTAATGTAGGCTGGAGTTTTCAAAGGAGCCTACGGGAGTTAGCTGCCCAACTGCCGACCTAATATTTAGGATGCTGCCCAAACACACAAACTGCTTAATCAAATCTACAGTCATACAGTGGGTCTAGCTTCATCCTCGTGCTTGTATTGTATTTCAGGTACCAATGCATGTAGTATGAAGTCAAGAGTCTGGAATAGTCTTATTGCTACATAGTCAGCAAAATGCTATTGTGTGCATTTATCAGTGTTCATTCAGACTAAACAGGCTTTTCAGCTGTGAAGTCATTCAGCCCGCTCACTGTTCGTGCTGTGACCATCTGTCAAATTGCCAGGGGCCTTGCTGCTCTAGGGTGATAGGGACTTAAGTGCTTTTCCCAAGCTCTGGCCCTGGGCTGTCCCAGGACTCCTTGCCATGTTCTGTGTAGGCCCCTGCCTCCACTGTGGAATGGGGTAACTACTAATTATGCTATTGCCTCTTCAGGTGTCTTCCCTGAGCAGTTAATTGGGCTTCAACAATTGCTCTGGAGAATAAGTGACAATAGTCAAATTCTTGCAAATGTGGACAACGTAATAGGTGTATCTGAGCAGCCCTGATCCTATGGAGGTGTCTGTATAGAATTAGCATTTCCCACAGTCAGTAATCAAAACCTGCCCACTCACATGGTATTACAAACAAAGCAACTAGGGCTGGAAAAAGGCTACTAGATCACCTACTACATTTCCCCTATTAATGCTGCATTGCCCAAATAACCTCCCCCCAGTGAAATGCTACCCTAGAACTAACCAGTACAGCTATGGGGCCGTGCTGGGAACCTGGGTTATATTCCCATTTCTGCCACCATTTCTGCCAACTCTGACCTGAGTTAAGTTGCTCTCTCTGTGCCAAAAACCATTCCATCTGTCATTCTCAGCCTTTCCCTTCCTCTGGGTCCTATTACTGAAGATATTTGCATAAAAACAGCCTCTTGGTTTCAGAGGCTTGTTTCCTGCTGCTTATTCCTCATCTAAGTCCTACTGACCTCTGCTTGCGACATCACCACTGGTTGCTATGGAACTTATTTTATATGTTGCATAAGAGGGACTCCAGGTGGGGAAATGAGCACCAGGAAGATGAATTCTAAAGAAATCCAGAGCCAGTTTATTACTCGGAGCTTCACCTAAAAAGGTCAATGGGGGCGGGGTGGGGGAGAAAGGGGGCGCGCTTATCTAAACAGCCTTGCTTAGAATCAGCATTCGTTGGCGCAGCAGGTGATCTTTAATCTGGTACCTCCCTTAAGCATTTTATATAGGGCTGAACTGCCTGTGTAATTACCGTATATACACACGCTACATTGACTATTGACCAACAGAGTTGCTGTGCTCGGGAGTTAGAAGACGGCGACTATTGCCCACAAATGGCTGCAGCATTTTTAAGGGAAACCATAGTGTGAAAATTTCCCAGGTCCTTTTATGGAGGCCTACTTTAGTTCTGGTTCTGGGAAGGGTGTTAGCCGCAGGTGAAGCTTCAAGAGCGGCTACATGAAAACTGGAATTGCTTAGCTTTCAGTCATTGTTCAATGGGCCAAATCCCTGCAGTTCATACTTGAGCAAAACTCTCAGTGACCTACAGTGGCAGTTTTGCCTGGAGTAAGGACTTCAGGATTTGACTCAAGATTGATAAAAGCCCCTGGCTTTCTTGGTGGAGGGAGATCTTACAATCTGTATCTCAGCACTTATTTTTGTTGTGCAGAAGTCCATAATGCTTTGCACTTGCCAGGTGTTTGCTCAGTAATGACCAAGTGCTCTGCAAAGGTGAGTATTACTCCCTGCTTTACAAATGGGGAAATTTAAGACACAATGAGGGTCAATGAGTTGTCCAACTTTATATACCAGTAACAGGTCTACAACCTGGGCTTCCCAAGTCACAGTCTTGTGCTGCTTCTCTTCTTTCCCGCTCCCCCCCAATCATTTCTTTCCGTAAGATGGTGATAGAGATACTGACCTCCTTTGTAAAGTGCTTGGAGATCTACAGATGAGAAGAGCTAGGTATTATGTTACATGAACCATAATTTCATTTTTTTCCCTGGGATTATAACTGTTTTTTCCTTTGGTTTTCCTGGTATTATTATTTTCTGTTGTGTACTTCGCTCTCCTAGGCCCCAATCCTGTCTGAGCAGACCCTTGGCTCAGTGACCTCTGCCTGGATGGAGCCCTTTTGATCTCAGCATGGCTCAGCTCAGGCCCAGGAGTCTACCTGTGTGGAAGTAAGATTGGGGCCATCATTTGTAATGTCATCAGAATATCACCAGACCATTCAAAATACAGCAGTAGACCTTGGATCAAATTCTTTTTATATACAACAATGCTCTGAAATGAAAATACTAGATTGGTGGAGGGAAATACCAGGCATTGTACGTGACAGAACTCAGTGGAAATATTCAGACTTAGCAGGTGCAGAAGAATCAGATATTTCCTCTTAGGATAAGGGTGTTTAGTTTGAATTTACATTCATCAATTGCATATATTAGCATTCTGGTTTTTCACCTAAATCCAGTAAAGAAACGAGAAGTTGTTACCTTACGCTGTTGAACTAATGAGTAATATAGTCACTTTCTAGATAATGTAGCAGTTACAACATAGGCAGAACTACAAACTTGAACTCCTCAGAGAGTGGGAAAAACCCACTGGTTTTTCCCTTGCAAGTTGCAAGATACAAATGACAATGACAGTCCAGCAATGAGTGATGTTACGTGTAACTTGGCTGTTTATTCTTGAGCTCAGATACTGTACTGACCGGTTTGGAGAGCTCTGAACTATTGCCCAAGTCTCACCATGCTTACTGAGAGTGTTATAACAATTCTGCAGCTGCCTTTGCCAAACACAAAATACAAAGAGTCAGTATTTTATTACACCTTTTGCAGTGTGTGGGAGAAGGGCTGCTTTCCACTTTGCTCCTCTGGCGGTGTTCTGCTTACATGCTCCACAAAACGATCTATTACGTATTGAAGTTTGCTGTGCAAAAGATCAAATTAAATCATGTCATCTGACCACAATTACACCATTCTCAAGCAGATGAAGTGTGTTTTTCTGAATCTGTGTATAAACACTAAGTTGTGCATGTAATCTAATATGTATAAAGAAATATTCAGAGGAGACCACAAAATAGAATTTATACCCTTAAATGCACAAATAATACACCAATAGAATAGAGTTTGTGTTTCCTGTTGCATGTAAATATGGAACAAAATCTCTTGAAGAGTAAGTGAGGTTTAAACAAGAAACTGTCAGTGTCTGGTGTGTGATGATTTAAAACAGCTTTCTGCTGTATTTTGTATTTTTGAATCATTAACTTGTTTGTTCTTCTAGTTAATTCTACCACTCATCCAAGTCAGTATCTTATACACAACGAATTTTAGGTTAGAGGAGGGCCAAGAAACCTTTATCACTTTCTTTCCTGCTGTCTGTTTATATCTTGTGATACAACTTAACTTTCCTTTTTTTTTGAACAGACCTATTCCTGCAACCCGAACTCACATGAATGGTCCCATTGACTTAAATGGAACTCCTCCTGTGAGTAAGCCCCACTTGAATAAGGTTTAGAAGATCAAGCAGCATTTTGAACTAGGTGTCCGTACAACCGCCTGTGGTTTTGTTTTACGTTAATTACTCTCTCTAAGGGAGGAATTGCTGTCTAGAATCCCTCAGCTTTGACAGGACTATGGAGTTAAGTTCAGGCTACGTGACACTGAGGTAATGCTGCGATACCTATTGCCATCACAAGGTTGCCTGTGTCTCCTGTTTCATTAAACTGGGTCAGAGTTTCTGTAAACTCTGACTATCTCAGATCCTATTTTCATCATTTACCCTTTCCTCCATGTAACAGGCTGACAGTGCTTGCTTGAAATACCACACCCTTTTTGCAGCTATTTAGCCTGCTGGGGAAGGGTTAAATGAGCTGTGCTGACTCACTAAACGGGGTGACTCATTACTCCACCCAGATATAGAGGAAATGGCTGTCTAGAGAGAGAAGATTATAAAACCAGAAGGGGCTATTGTGATAATCTAATCTGATCTACAGCTGCAGTGCTGGACTGAGCCATGGGGGGCATGTAGGCAGAGCGAACCTGGAATAGGAATCTGAGGAGCAGCCAAATCCGGAAAGGAGTCTTACACTGAACTTTGTTGTATGGCTAAGGCTGGGTGTGGACTGTGCTTTGAGAGCAGTTTGGGAAAGGCACCAGCTCATGCTCAATTTCTTTAATATATTTATATGTCAAAAATCAGTTCCATGTATTATCTCAAATCTGGCTTTTACGCTGTATTGCAATAACTAGCTGATTTTTACATCCAGACCTTGACTTACGGATTCCAGATGATTTCTTGTTAACTTTGGACAGAAAGTTTTTAAAGTGGTATCCAAAACTCACGGACCTCTCTAGAACACAGACTTGTGAGTGCGCTTTCTTTCACGGATTTGATGCCTGGTTTCATACGACTTCTTCCATCTACACTGGATTTTATAAAAACAAATACTCAAACTCCTTGTATCAGAGTTTCATTAGCTGATTGTAGCACATCACTTCCTTCTTCCTGGTTAACTAATTGCTCTCCTTAATCCTGAACTGCTTTCACTAAGTTATCCTTTGCATTCAAGACCCAGCACAATCAAGTTGTGCAGACTACACCTTCTGCAATACTCAGCTATGCAGGTTCTCTTGTGGATGAATGTATACCGATATCCAGGTAGATTACGTCCATAGGCTTCAATGGTTTGTCACTCCCTCAAACAATTTCATTCTTTTATCTCTGCTTTTAACAGGTGAACTTTTGGTGCTGCCGAAAAGCACCAGACTGGTGGGACCAAAGTAAAGTTCCCTTATTCACCAAACAGGTCAGCAACATTCAACCTCAACAGAAGCTACCTTCTGCCAACCAATCAGTCTGCCTTAACATTCATGTGGAGGGACCCTGGGCAAATGAGTAGTGCAGGCATTATGCTCCATTCCTTGGCCTCTTTCCATTAGACCTATAGTAATAGTGTTATCTCTGGTAGTTTCTGCATTGTGGATATTTGTCCATGACTCCTAGAGTGAGGCCTTCAGTTAATCAGCTTGTGGGGACTGCTGAATCAAGCCACTTATTTTATTTTATTACGTTAAGGTTAAAGGCCCCCATCCAAGACTCTGGCTTACCCTACATAATTTTCACAGTAAAATAAAAAAGGGGACTGCTGAGGCTGCTTGACTAATATAATTTCAAACAATAAACAAATCACAAGTCATCCAGCTCCTCTAACTCTCAGCCCACCCTTCCCCAAGGCCCTGGGAAAATAGAGGGACCATGAAGCATGCCAGGAAAGTAGGTCCACTTTGGAATGGGACAAGGCACCATCCCTGCTAAAGAACAGCCTGAGAGGAAGTAGCCTAGAGATGAAACAGGATCCCAACCAATTAATCTCTTGTGCTAAGCAATGAAAATAATCGTGACTGCTGGTGCAAAAGCTGACACTTCCATTCTCCCCTCACATTTTTCTCACGGCCTCAAGGCCATTTTTGCTGGCATGAAACTTGTTTTCTGAACATTCATTATTTTGGTCACTGGGTGCCATCCCATCATATTACTGCAAAGAGCTGGGTTCCTTACTGGAACTGGCAATATTTTGCCCTGAATCCTATTTGTGTGCAAGTTTATGCAGGCATCCTCATAAAGCAAAGATTAATAGGTGGGTTCTGCTCTGCCTTTGAGCTACTGAATCTGTCCTCTTTGTTTTTCAATCATCGCTGATTCGCTGTAATGGGAGCTCTACCTTTCTACCTCTATTTGGAATTGCCTGCTTTTTTCCCAGCACTGAAATCAGACCTTAGATGGCTGTTAAACTTCCTGATTCTAGCAACAATCTCTTAATTTTGAAATTGAAAAATGGTCATGTCAAATACACCATTCCACAGACAAAATGCATCAGTGATGTCCAGGCTCGGAATAATAAGCAGGCAGAAGAGACACAAAGGGAGGACAGTCATGCCGTAAGGAATATCTGCTTACTTGTTGATGTAGCAGTAACAGACCTCTCTCTGATTCCAAGGAGGTTTATCTGGTAAAGTTTTTATCTTGTTTCGCCATGTTCTCTAGAACTGTAGATGGGTTCATGTGTTCCTGGAGCTTTCAGTCTTCAGACATCGAATTTCTTGGTTACCTACTGTCAGCTCTGACAGGGGAACTGCTACTTTTCCTGATACTTCAGCAGTGCTCTTTTAAAATACTGAGGCAAAAGAATTCCTACTATGTTGCTAACAACAAGAGGGGAAAAAATTCCCCTCTCTGTATTGTCTTTTCCTGACCCTTTGTTCCTTGAATAGTTTGTGGTGTTTATCTTAACCTCTTGTGCAATCTTGCCTTCTGAAAAAGTTCCAGTCTCTTGAGTAAAAATAAGCAAGTGAGAAACTTTCAAGAAGCGTTTAAAAACAAAACAAACCCACCAAACAAACCTTCTTATTCAAGTTATTAACCCAGCAGCTAGGAAAGAACAAAGTCATTTTTACAGAGAAGTATTTTTCTTTATCAAGAAATTCTAATTTAAAAATCCCCAAAACAACTTAGAAAAAATCAGTGTAAAACAAATATTGGCCTCTAAGCTTGTTTCAAGAACATGCTTGGCTATTAGAATGATTGGTGTCTTTTCATTGACGTCAGGGGGAGTTGAATGGGCCTTAATGCAGGAACCAGAGTGGCTGAAGACTGACTAAGAAAAGGCAAGTGAGAGAGGATGAGTTAGACTGGATTCCTTGCTAGGTCTCTGGAGGAAAGATGCTATGATGCAATGTTGTGACATAGAATCATAGAATATCAGGGTTGGAAGGGACCTCAGGAGGTCATCTAGTCCAACCCCCTGCTCAAAGCAGGACCAATCCCCAATTTTTGCCCCAGATCCCTAAATGGCCCCCTCAAGGATTGAACTCACAACCCTGGGTTTAGCAGGCCACATCTCTTGGACAGCAAAAAATGTAAGTGCATTAGTGTGAGAACAGGAGCAGTAGGTTTACTATGCAACAACAAATCCCTGGGCTGCTGTCCTAGGAAATTAGCTGTAAAATTCCCTAAATCCAGATATGAAACTCTAGCATGAATATTGTTTTCAGAGCTAGTTTTAGTGCATAACAGAAAGGTATTAAGATCAGTCTCCAAATTCTCTCTTAGTTCACACAAAATAAGGGGTGAGCCTCATAGGCTTTATGTTGTCAACAGTCAGCAGAATTTTCTCCTTTAGTGGGAAGGGGCCCGGGAAAGACATGACTGTCTTCCCATGTTTGCCAGAATCATTTGGAGCTTGGCCTGAAACTGCTAACATTGGTTCAACAATTAGCTGTCGTGATACACTCAAACAGTAGTGAATTAGCCCCAGTACTGGTTCAATCTCATAACAATCCGTTACACTTACTCAACCCTCAGCAAGAAGACTCATGAGCTCTACCAGTTCCTCCTTCCTGACAGGCCAGAACTACCAGAACAGCTGCTCCCAGGGACCTCAGTGCTCCTGTTCCCAGCCTAAACTGAAGAATGCAGAGGTGTAAACCAGCGAAGGCAGTAAGGGGAAATAGGATGACAGCAGGCACTTTGCAAGTTAATCTATGGCCCAGGTGAGTCACAAGATCACTTCTGCATCTGGGACTGCCCTTAAATTAGACTTCATTTGAAAGAGATTTTCTGGACCTAAAATAACTTTGTAACTATGCTGACAAACCAAAAACTCTCCCTAGGGAGTGAGGGAAGAGAGTTCAAGGGTGTGTCTAAAACAGGCCAACCTTTCTATATTTAAACTCAATAGTCAGCTAGTTAGTCACTGCGCGTGTGTGTGTGTAAAAATGAGCTGTAACACATTTACCACCACAGTATGTGCTTGCTCGCATTTTAATTGGACTACAAGGCAATCCAGACCTAAGGGAAAGTTTACTATATGTATCTACTGAACTAACTTAAGGGAAGAGTCCTCGAGATTGAATTTTACGGTGTGACCATTGAAAGGGGGGCTATTTGTAATGAAGAACTTGATATATGTAGGTAGAAAAACAAAAACCAGAGGATAAGAAATACAAAGGAAACAACAAAATGAAAAAAGAACAGGAGGACTTGTGGCACCTTAGAGACTAACCAATTTATTTGAGCATGAGCTTTCGTGAGCTACAGCTCACTTCATCGGATGCAAAATGAAACGGGCTCCAGTCGGCAAAGGAGGAGGACGTCTATGTGATTTAGTATAGAATAAATATATTTATCTTTCCCAGTGTATTATTTTACCATATGAAAACCTTCCACATCCTATCTTGTGCAACAAGGAAAACAAAAAACAAACAAGGAACAACCAGGGCTGAAAGGTCATAAATCTGCCTATTTCCAGTGTATGTGCTGATGCTGTACCCTGCACGCGATTGCAGCAGCTTTCCTATTGAATTAGTTCACAGGGTGAACATTTGGAGTCTATAGCTTGACAAGGGCACCACCTTGTGGTTGTGGAAAAATCAGTCTAAAGTCCAACACATTTCCAGGGTTTCAGAGTAGCAGCCGTGTTAGTCTCTATCCGCAAAAAGAACAGGAGTTCTTGTGGCACCTTCGAGACTAAGGTGAACAGGAGGACTTGTGGCTTTTTACATTTCTAAGGGGGATTTTTGACATTACCCAACATTCAGGGAGGGCCCTTTGTCTGTGGAACCTGCAGTCGGATCTTGCTCTAGAAACTTTCATTTATCAAAGCCTCTTCTGCCCTCAGTGTGGGGGGAAAAAAAACCAACCCCTTATAAACACAGCCCAAATATAAATGGTTGCAGTGAATCCCTGAATCTGCAGGACAATCTGCAACAGTAGTTGAGATAGCTGAACTGCTCGGTTCTTCTCAAGGGATTGTTAATTCTGAACCATAAAGACTGACAATCTAAATGTGGCACATTGGACAATATAGAGACAGCAGAAACTAAACTGAATTTATCATCAGCAAAGTCTCCTTAGTGTAACTTTATCATTCACTTTCATATGAATTAAGAACCTCAATTTTTTAAAAAAAAATTTAAATAAAGATGCTGCAGAATCTCCAATCCGTCATACTGGAGTGCCACAGAGATCAGGGGTCTTGCCTCAGAATTTAACACCAGCTTGCTGCACAGCAAATGGGGCCTTAGTGAATATTAGCAAATAAGTTAATGGAAAATTATGTTTATCTATTTTTATTAGTACTACTTCGATAACGGGTATTTTGGTGGCTATTGGTAAAACACTTTCAGGCTAATAGATTTAAAGTGAAAGATCAAATTGTATCAGTACTGTAACTAACAGCATCGTTCAGTCCTCCTACACCATGACAGTTAATATTAGTTCAAACGCTAGATTTCAACCTGAAAAAAACTTCAGGCTATGGAAATTCTTCAGGAAAAATATGCACATCCAGGGGGAGGAGGAGTAGAAGTTAGGGGGCTACAAATTAGAGTAAATTAAGGAGAATGTACTGAAAAATAAAACTTTTATTAAATATTCAATGTATAAATTCATATACAAAATACACTTGTCTGTGTGGGAGACAAGGAATATATTCAGTCCTGATGTAGATTACTATTCCATCAACAACAACCAAGCATTTACACTCCAGTACCTCCCTTAGCCACTTTAACTTGGGGAAGCTGACACAGAAAGCCTTTCAGTGTGTACTCCCTCTGATGAAGCCCTGTTTGTAAGTAGTTGAAAATCAAAGGCTAGCATAACTAGAAATAACCTGTTCCAGAGTTGTGAAGCAGTCCAGAAAGTCCTCTTCTTCGATCCCAAACTTAGTGTACTGGTGAACGTAGGCTCTGAGGGGGCAAAGAGTTTGGGTAAACAACCGAGAACTAGACAGCAAAACATTACAAATCATCGGTCCCTAAAAATCTGACACCTGGTACAGCATCAGACTGAGCTGGTTGTAATGAGCATTTTCCACCCCTGTAAACCAGAACTGAATTTCTAGTACATTGTTTGGACTCTTATTGTGTAATTCATACTGGATAGTACAACATAATCCAGTTCTAATAGTGTTTATAGCCTCAGGTATGCTGCTTTAAAGGAACAATACAATTTCAGGGTCAGTGGCTGGCTTTTGGGGAATTGCAAAGGGCATTTTCTGGCTTGCTTCTCAATCTCAGCAGAGCCACTAAAAGCAATTATTGTACTTAGAGGCAGCAGTTTACTCATTTATGGTGGGCAAAATGTCAAGTAGTCTTTGTGGGACAAACTTAAAACTGCTGTTTGTTGCATGATTTTAACAGATGATAAATTTAAGAACAAAACTATTCAGCTCTTATTCCCACAGATCGTGTGGCTAATTCCCATGTTTACTGGACACATGCCCTCTGGCGCCCAATAATCTTGGCCTCATGGGATGGAAGAAAAGAGGCAATTATTCTTTGAGGTTAAAGTCTAGTTTTAAGGAAAAGTAAACCTCAGGGGTCAGAGCCTTTATAAACAGCAACTCCCAAAATGTTTTTGAACCAAGCCACTTACTGTTTCCTGGAATGAGCAGCAAGTTTGTGTACAACCTAGAAACTGTGTGATCAGTAAAAGAGTTTGTATGTATTCTTTTTAGAATGGATATTCTGCAATGGACAAGTAACTTTGGGGGTTTTTTAGTGCTGGTGAAAGTGCCAACTTGACTGCACTGGAAACTGGTCCTATTTACCAAACAGATATAACATCAGTAGTTCAAGCTGCCCCACACTGCTCTGCCACGGTGCCTCAACCCTAGAGTTGGTTCCTCCAGAATCAAGGTTACAGCCTCCATGATCATTCAAGTTCCTCTGCAGTGACTGCTGGCGGGAAAAAAGCAATTGTGCCATGGAGAAATGGTTCAAGGCCACCCACGATTTGATAAAGGTAAGGGAATAGCAACTGGCCTTAGTTTTACTGTCTTTGAGTGCTCTGCAAAAAAAAAAATTTGATCTGGCAAGTTTTCTCTGAAATGAATTTGGTTCAATGTTCTAGGAAATCAGCCACGCAGCACTGGTTCCTCTTAAGTTGTTTTGATCTGTGGGAACTTTGTTCCTCCTCTTTGCAGGAATGGATGTACTCCTATATGTATTGTGCTCATATTTCACAGCAAGGCTGATCAGCAACTTGCACTCACTACAGCCTGGCTTGGATTTGAACCTGTGACACAGAGGCTTCTATACCCAAATCCCCCAAGAACATTATTTGGAAAACTACCACCATATTCACACACATTCTGTAACGAAGTTGGTATCACTGTTTCTTTTACTGTTAAGGGACACCTTTTTATCCCAAATCAGAATGATCTGTGAAGCATTTTAAACTGAGGTGTGCGTTTGCAACTATTTATTTCCAATTAAAATATTGAAAAGTCTAAATGAAAAACGAAGAGTCTTATTTTCACTTACTTGGAAGCAAACATATTCCAAGCTTTCCCCACAACGTTGTCCATAAGTTGCAGCAAGAACTGGCTGTTGCTGACCAAAGAAGCAGATTTTTCATACTTGTTAAAGGCTCTTGGTGTTTTCCATATATGAAAAGCCTCTTGAGGATTTAGCCAGGATGTATACAATGCTGGATCTCTGAAACCTCCTGCAATGGGAATAAGGCAGTTTTTTCTGACAAATGAAGTTTTACCAAGTGATTTTCTTTATATGTTCAACTAGAATTTTCCAACAATATGTTACACTGAGTATTGTACACCAGAATTCAATCTCTACTGCATGAATACACAGACTAAAAAAGTGACCCTGGAAAAGGATAGTTTATGACTGGTTCTGTGCCTGTCAAGGCAACAAGGAGCTGCTGCAGACACTGCCCATTCAACTTCACAAACCAACATAAGTGGAAAGGAAAACTGTAATTTGTTCTTATGGCCGCTGTGTCCCAGCTAATAATTAGAAGCTGGGGCTTTGGGAGTGGTGTAGAATGAGGTGGGTGATCTCACAAGACCCTGCTGTGAAAGAAAAAACAGCTGCAGTAAGTCATCCAGGTATCTCTGTTCCACCAGTTCTCTAAAGCCTCAGCTGCTGCTTGGCAGATCAAGTCAGACTTCCAAACAATATTTCCACCTCCGATGGGCCTAGTAAAGGTGTAACTGTACAAACTGGTTCTTTCCCACACAATGTGGTGAGGGCAGGATATAAAAGTACCCCAGCACTGCTTCAGTGCTGTGTGATAAGCAAGTTCTGATGTCGCCAACTCCTGCAGCAGCTCTGTATCTTTCCAGGTAGCAGTATACTATCACAACGAATCCTATCACACAAATAGAATTTAGTTTTACAGTATGATGATACCTCTCCTTTTCCCAGAGTTGCTTTAGGAAGCCCTGATAGATACTGCCAGTGTAGCATCTACGTATGTAAATACAGCAGTCCTTCATAACTGCATAACACGGCCTTGGACTTTAGAATGTGTTTGCAGAGAGAATGCTGACCTTATTCTTTAAAGGTTGTAGCCTTCAGGTTTTTTCACTTTCACCAGTGACTGCCACAATGAAAACACTGGGAGACGGAAGAAGGAATAACTAATGTGCTGTGTATTTTTTCTCACCTAGATCAACGCTTTGCACATCTTTTCCTCGCAGGACAACCAGGTTGGCAACGGAGGTGTTAAAATGTAGTGCCTGATTTGGAGAGGCTTTTGGGGGGACAGGATGCCCTGGCAATGGTGGTCGCACCTGCCAATCGATACCTAGAAACAGAAGTTTTTGAAACAAACTACAATCCATATTTCAATCATGTAATGTGCTTAATTAATTTACGTTTTTCAGCTCCTATCTTCCTGATGTGAAATAAGGCTGCATTCAGAAAGAGGTCTACTTGGAGACTGTCTAGTGCTAGTGATGTTCAGTACCTGGCACTGGCTGTTTGGCCGAGGGTGTGCCACGGCACGTAGGCTCCACTCACTGATCAAGCAGCAGTTGCATGACTCTTAGATAATGGAGCTCAACCTGCTGTTCGTAGGGAGGGAAATCTCCGACTGCAGTTGCTATTCCTACCGCATAGGAAATGACCACACTAAACTGTTCGCCATCCTTGTGCTTTGCTGGTACCTAAACTGTGTAATTGGAAGCCATATTACAGTTCACCCCCTGTCTAGGTAAAAGTGGAAGGATTAAAGTGTAAAAAACAAAGCAGCCCGGGGAATCCAAGAGCTGTTCCAAGTGAATCATGGAAGTAAATCCCAAAATGTTTTGTTTTACATATGCTTAATATTTATAGTTAGTTGAGAGGTCTGGGAGCTAAACCAGGATAAAGCAGGGATGAACTGGAAGGTCTTATGGCAGCAGTGTTATTAGTGGAAGGAGCTGCTGGGTATGTGGGAAAAAATCCCTGCTGTCAGATGAAGGGGGCTACTTCTTTCTGAATTGGTTAAAGCTATCCAGTGCGTTCCCAAAGGCAATAAGTTTCTACGCATGGAATAAGGTTTATGTTGAAAGAATAACTGATTTCCAGGGTGTGCACACACCTCTTACCTTCTTCCATCTTAGCATGAGCAATAAGCATCTGTCTTAGATGTTTGATGAGCCCAGGCCAAGTAAATGTGCTGTATGCCAGGGAGTTTTCTGACATCTGCGGTATGTTACGAAGACCCAACATCTTGAGTTCAGGATGGGGAACTAACGACTCCATTAAGTCTCCTGAGAATCAAAAAAACAGCTGCCATGACTGCCCAAATAATATGTAGGCTAGTCTATGAGAGAAGATAGTGAGGAATTTCATGGAACCTAATGACACAAGATGAAGGGGCAACACACAGAGTTGATAAGTGCAAGTCATACATATCACAGTGAACAATATGAATAACTCATACGCTTTGCTGGGGTCTATATTGGCATGTTAGCTCTCTCGGGAGGTCACAGATCACTCACTGGAAAAAAATCTGCTCCTTGTTTAGTGGTGGTCAAAAAAAGCAAATATGCTGGAATATATAAAGAATGGGATGGAAAACAGTGATAGTATCATAATGCTCTTGTTAGGTCAAACTATAAATCAGTTCCAGTGAATGTATCTCAGCGAGAGAGCTAAAATCAAAGGAGTTTAAAGAAAAACAATGAGACTGATTAGAGGCAGAAAGCCCATTCTGTATGCAATTGGGACTATTTAGAGAGGAGACATGGTAGACCTATACAAAATAACAAACGGCATAGACAAGGTAAACTAAATGCTCCTATTTACTCTCTCATAATATAAGACCATGAGGATATGACATGACACCAAAATGGACAAAACTGAAACTAAAAAAGTAGTGCTTATAGATGACATTTCTTAATAAGATTTTTAAAAATTGAAAATATATATATACATATATACACACACAAAAAAATAAGTAACTCAGTTACATCAAATAGGATAATTATTCAGAGGGAATATAAATGTTCATGAGTCAGGGCAAAAACCTGCTACTAACTGAGGTGGGTTAGGAAGAAATTTCCCCAAGGGGCAGGTTATTCCATAGTTGTCCACTAGAACAGCGGTTCTCAAACTGTGAGTCGGGACTCCAAAGTGGGTCATGACCCCATTTTAATGGGATCGCCAAGGCTAGTGTTGGCCCTGGGCACCAGCAAGTCTGAAGTCCAAGCCCCACCGCCAGAGGCTGAAGCCGAAGGCAGAGCCCCACCACCCAGGGCTAAGGTTACATGCTCCCCCCGCCCAGGCTGAAGCCCATGGGCTTCAGCTTTGGTCCCCCGGGCCGGGCCGGTGGGGCTGAGGCAGGCTCGGTCTTCGGTTCCCCACTCCTGGGGTCGTGTAGTAATTTTTGTTGTCACGGTGCAATGAAGTTTGAGAACCGCTGCACTACGGTGTTTCTTACACCTCCCTCTAAAAGCATCTGGTAATGACCACCGGTTGTGAAAAAATACTGGATGAGGCAGACCACTATGGTGAACCAATATGGCAATTCTAATGGTCTTATGACATTTAATAGCTTTAATCATGTTTCATTAGACCACTGAAATTTGCTTTCCCCTTCCTCATGGTAAAAGTTGTATAGCAAAAGGGTAAAACAATGAAGACGCACCATAAATACACAGAAACAGGAACAAAAGAGGGAATGACCCTGTGTTCCTGATCACCCATAAGGATGTAGAAACAAACAGCCTGCTCCCCCCACCCCGCATTTCCGTCTGACATGGGAGTATAGAAAATAATAAATCCTTTTCTGCATTTGTCTGGCTGTACTCTGAGTCTACTGTTGCAGGGATCAATGGGCAAATGCCAAAGTGGAAATTCTGGGTAGCAACCACAAATCTTGGCACTATAGATAAATTAATTTTCTCATTCCAGGATGACACACACCACAGACCTGTCTTATCACTAACAAGAGCGACATAATACTCTAATTTTGGTTTCCAGCTTTTTATGCAAGCCTTTTTATCTGGTTTCAGTTTGCATATAGTTCTAAACTAACTCCACAAACTTGAAACAAAACCACTGACTTGCACATGGTTTCACCTAAAATGTACATTAGTCCCAGGCTGACACCAGCCACTTGGAAAGAGGAAGCATCACTCTGTGGTAAAGCATGAGACTGGGTGGCAGAAGCTCTACTCTTAACTCTGCTGCAAAACTGACGTATGACCAATGGCAAGCCACTTTATCTCTTTCTGCCTCAGTTTCATCCTCTTTAAAAGAGGAGATAATACCCAACTCACAGAGGGGGCTGATGTTTAGCTCGCTGTTTGAAGAGTGCTCTGAGATCCTTGAAATGAAAGCATTAGATGGCAGAAAGTGTTATTATAATTAAATACCTAGTGGGCTTCTGCTATACTGTGAGGCCCCTTCTGAGGAATAAGTGGGCTGGAACACACTTCCCAGCTGATGTGCAATTACTTGATTTACATCCCTGAAGGAGATCTTTTTAATATTCATTAGCTGAGCACAGATCTTGTGGATGGCATCATTTTCGTGAACAAGGAGAGCATCTGATGACTGGTACAGGTGTGAGAGTGTCAGAACTGAGTTGTAGTTTTGAACAATAACCTGGAAGCAGAAACACACATCAACAAGGATGAATTAACAAATTAAGAGTTTTTGTCTATGTAACGTATGTCACCTCTTTTGATATTCTTCATGGAGTGACTGATTTCCCCCCTTTACCAAGACCTTGCACCCAATTCAGCAACCACTTTAGCTTCCACTTGGATAGTGAACAAGGCTTGCCTTGATCTTAGCATCCACAGCTGCATTCATAGCAAGACACTGAGAATGAATCTGTAGGATCATTCTGTATTTATTATACTTGCCATGTAATAAACTGGAGCCTTGTTTCAATTCCCTGCTCTACCACAGACTCCCTGTGTGACCTTGGGCAAGGCACTTAAGCCAGATCTACTGCAAAGTTTTGCTGGCATAGCTATGTCAGTACAGGATGTGGGGAAAAATTCACACCCCTGTCCAACATAGCTATACCAGCAAACCTGCCTCCCTGCCCCCAGGTCCTTTTGTCTGCATAGCTCATGTTGCTTGGGGGAGGTGGTTTAACTATACTGGCAAAAGATCTCCTTATGCTGGTTATAAATTGTGTCTCTATTACAGCTGTATGGACAAAGCCTTTCTTGTGTACGCTAGCCCACAATCTCTCTGTGCCTCAGTTCTCATCTGTAAAATAGGGATAACGGTACTTCTGTGTTGTAACAATAAATACACGGAGAAAAATTGTGATGTACTCACCTACTATGGCAACGGGGGCCTAAAACATACTAAGATAGCCTCAGGCCCGAGTGAAATAAGTCTCATTGTTGGGACTTGCAGTTTTACAATCACATTTTAAAAATTGTTTTGTTTTCACTTTTGAAAGACCCACAGCAACTGACTACAGGCAAACAACGAAACTGACTATACATAAGGTGATATCAAATACACAAAGTAAATAAACTGTAAAGAGACAATTCTCTCCCTTTCTCCAATATCTTTCAGTTATAGGCATTTCAGGTGTTGTTTATAACACTAGAAGGTAAAGCAAGTGGAGAGGGTTTTTTTTTGTTATCAGTAGACTGGCCTTTTAATACGGATTAAAAATTTTGCAGAACCTTCATGGAGCTTTAACATTCACCTCACCGGTTCCATAGGGCCAGATAACCTGGTTGAGTATAAAAGAGGTCGGAAAAGCATCCCTTAAGCACTGGGTCACATAGGCTCCCATGCCTGATCCTGTGCCACCAGCCATGCTCATTACTGTGAAAAATCCACTGAGTCGATCACATTTCTCTGCTTCCTTCTGTACCAGGTTCATGATAACGTCTCTGTACGTGGGCCCATGAACAGAGTAACTGCAGTATAAGAGAGAAAGTGAAAAGAGCAAGAACTCTTATAGCAAAACAAAAGCAATAAAGTCAACCAAGCAAACATATGAAGTAGCTTTTCCTTCTTTTAAAAATGCTGATCCATTTATCTAACTCTTTGTTATCACCAATGCTGCCTGCAGTGAACGATCCTCAATTCTTCTGTTGTGCCATTTACTTTGCATTAAAAGCCTGATCTTTAAAATTGGCCTCCCATTCTGCACCCGCAAATCAAGTAGTTAGATGTCTAAGTGACATTTTGTTCACTTTTCTGTAACTGAGTAGTAGGTCTTCACTGTAAATACCAATCTCAGTTCCTTGCAAAAAGAGCACAAGCAGTCTACAGTAGCAATAAAATCAGGGTAATGTTATGCATGCAGTATATTACTTCACAGCAGCAACAGTTCTGCTTCTAAGAGAGGATGTCTGTGAATCTAGGCAGTTGCTTAGTATTCACATGCTGTATTATTATTAGCAAAGCTTGCGGTGATCATCTATACCCATTTGCCCAGTTGTTTCCAGACCCTTGTTTCTGACAGAAGTGTGACTGGTGGTCATATTTCCAGTGGCCAGACCTAGCAGCCATTGAGAGGGTCTGACTGATTACTTTAGGTTCCATGTCAACAAGTACAGCCCGGGCAACAGGTACTGGAGAGAGAGAGAGAAAAAATGCAAAATCAAAAAGACTGCATCATACTTAAACCTTTTAACAAGAGAACAATGTTCACATAATGGGCATAACAACATACTAAAGGCCGGATCATACTTCTCTTATTCATGCAAGTCATCCCATTAACTTCAGGGGGACAGTACATGAGAATAAGGTGAGCGGGATTTGACCCTCAAAGTTTTACATTTACATAGAACCTTTCACTATCCCAAAGTGTTTTGCAAATTCTACAGAGACAGGAGTCCATCTCAATAGGGAAACCATTCATGTCAGCTAGTATTTGAAATGGACGGGCATCATGCCCCAGTACTTAATCTGATCTACCTAACGTGTAATAAACAGAAACCTGGAAAGAAAAAAACACGTTTCTCATCTAGAAAAGCTCTTTGTTAGTTCTCACGAATGTATGATGGCAATCAAAGGCACAAAACAAGAAAAACAAAGCTCACTGCAATAGTTCTATTACTGTAAAAAAAGAAAGGTGGTCTTAGGACTAAGGCACAGATTCAGGGGTCAGGACAGCAGGGGGTCTGTTCCAGCTCTGCCACTGACTTGGTATGTGACCTTGGGCAAGTCACTTCACCTCTCAGTGTCTGCTTTCCCATTTGTTAAATGCTGATGATAATGCACAGGAGGTACAGAGCTGAGATGGTAAATTCATGAATATACCTAAAGCACATCCTTAAATAGAAATGCAAAGTATTATTTATTACTACATATATTTCTAACAGGCAAAGTACGCTATGAAAAAAAAAATCCTTTAAAAATTGTACCTCCAGTTTTCTCCTCACTGAAGAAACGTTCCTTGCAAGCTTCCTGATAGGATTCATTCTCCTTCTTGGAGCAGATTCCATGTGTGCTGTGGAAGTCACTGCAGATAGCATTAAACACCTCGTAACCAATCTGGTTACCACACTGACCAAGCTGTACTGTGACTATTGACATGCTCCTTCACTTTGTATTTAATCCTAAAAAGAAAAATATAGAATTGTGCTTTTTACTGTGGTTGATTAAGCTCTAGAGTGGAAGACTTTGGACCAGTTTCGTAACCCATGAAAAGCAGAGTTGGGCAGTGAAATTTCTCTTGTACAGGGGGCAGCTGTGCGGTTTTCCAGACTTCTTAAACGGTAAAGCTATGTGGATTTAGTGGCTGAAACTCCTCTGAAGGGGCTGCGGCCATCATTCAGTGTTGACAGTGGCCACAGTGGGGCTGTGATGTGTTTGAGTGGGGGTCAGGGTGTTGAATTTTGTCTCCACCAGTTGCTGCTCAGGACAACCAGAAAAAAATAGAACAACTGGGATTTCCATGGTACTTATATCTCTCTCTCATGTCACAAAAAGCATGCCTATATTTAACTGACTCAAACACTGCAGGTTTAAGGCTAAGGTGCCTAATATGGACCACAATGACTAATGCTCAAGCACAACTGTGCTACCCCATCTGTCCATATGTGCAAGTCTCTGCTGACACATGAAGACTCTATTGTCATTTCTTAGACATTACTGACATTCAGTGTTGCTGCAGGCTCATCTACTTCTTTTTCTGAAGCTTCAGTGGTTCAGATCTACTGTTGTTAGCCATGGTAGAAGCTCTAATATAGACCAGACACTGGTATTTTAAAGGTTTCAGAGTAGCAGCCGTGTTAGTCTGTATTCGCAAAAAGAAAAGGAGGACTTGTGGCACCTTTGAGACTAACCAATTTATTTGAGCATAAGCTTTCATGAGCAACAGTTCACTTCATTGGTGCATCTGATGAAGTGAGCTGTAGCTCACGAAAGCTTATGCTCAAATAAATTGGTTAGTCTCAAAGGTGCCACAAGTCCTCCTTTTCTTTTTGGTATTTTAAACTAGCAGGTTGCCTTGACCACCAGATTTAAATGACACTGGAGTTAAAATGCTGGTTTATATTAATGCTCCCACTGATGGATCTGCATTGGTGGTAGCAACAGTGGGAAATCTTAGAGATAAAAGGCTAGTTCAGGATACAACCATGGACAGATTAGAGCCTCACATTCTCCTTTGGGTGAAACAAAATCTGTTCTGATACTGCCTACATGACCTACTGGGGGATTACTCTGCCAATAGTCCCTTCCTTGCAGATGCAAAGAGGCACCTGCTGCTGATTGCTGAAAGATCTACAGGATCCCATTTCAAATGTGAGAATTTAGATTCTTGCATGCATAATGGGAGTGGATGAAACCAAGCTAGATTAATGAGAAGAATTACTCTGGGAAGCTAAACTGACAGGTAGAAGCCATTCACATTTACATAATCCAGTTGAAAATATAATAGTTGGTATTTATCATTGTTAAAGCAGCCAACCATGGACCACTCATTACACTCCCACAGTTGTAAATTCTAGTTTAACACCCAATCCATCTACCAAGAATCCCAGGCCCCTCTCATCCAGCCATGTAGGTGGCACCCCCGATCCCAGCCCCCCCCTCATCCAGCCACGTACCTGGCGCCCCCCCGATCCCGGGCCCCCCTCATCCAGCCACGTACCTGGTGCCCCCCGATCCCGGCCTCCCCTCCTCCAGCCACGTACCTGGCGCCCCCCGATCCCGGCCTCCCCTCCTCCAGCCACGTACCTGGCGCCCCCTGATCCCGGCCCCCCTCATCGGCGCCCCCCCGACCCCGGGCCGCCCTCATCCAGCCACGTACCTGGCGCCCCCCGATCCCGGCCCCCCTCATCGGCGCCCCCCCGATCCCGGGCAGCCCTCATCCAGCCACGTAACTGGCGCCCCCCCGATCCCGGCCCCCCCTCCTCCAGCCACGTACCTGACGCCCCCCGATCCCAGCCCCCCCTCATCCAGCCACTTACCTGGCGCGCCCCGGTCCCGGCCCCCCTCATCCAGCCACGTACCTGGCGCCCCCCCCGATCCCGGCCCCCCCTCATCCAGCCACGTACCTGGCGCCCCCCGGTCCCGGCCCCCCTCATCCAGCCACGTACCTGGCGCCCCCCGGTCCCGGCCCCCCCTCATCCAGCCACGTACCTGGCGCCCCCCGGTCCCGGCCCCCCTCATCGGCGCCCCCCCGACCCCGAGCCGCCCTCATCCAGCCACGTACCTGGCGCCCCCCGGTCCCGGGCCCCCATTCCGCTCCCGCGTGGAGAGCGATGCCTCTCTGTCCCGCTCCTGCATCCCCGCCTTCCCATGTCGCTCTCATACCCCCCCCCCCGGCACAGGGCGCGCACCCCAGCCCCAAGCGCCTCCCCGCCAGGCCCACCTCGGTACCTGAGTCTCGCCCCTCACGGTCTCACCTCAGGATTCTGCCCCAGCAGCTCAAGACTCCTTCCCTCCAGGAGCGGGCGCAGCGTTACCATCACAACTAGCCCTCCGGGCCCCTCCGCCTTTCAACAGACCGTTTGCGCATGCTCTGAGCCAGCAGGAGGCGGTGTAGGGAGCTTCGGAGTGGGCAGGTACAGTACAGTATCAGTGTTGGGGGCTTCAGTGAACCTCATACGCATGCACCGAGCCGAGAAGCTTCAGTCTGCAGTCTGCGCATGCTCAGTGCCAGTACATCTCGCGGCCGGGTGAGTTCTGCGTATGCTCAGCACGAGCCCCAACTGAGGTCGCACGCCGTGGTGCGTTCTGCGCATGTTCAGTGTGGTTCACCAGGTTGGGTCGGGCGCCTGCGCCGTAGACGGAGTCAGGGCGGGGGCGCAGCCGCGCTGAAGCCTGGCAGCCGGCGATGGCGGCCGTGGCGGCGTTAGGGGCTGCGGGCCCATGAGGCGGCCCAGGCCCCGCGGACTCAGCACAGCGAGGAAGGGGCGGCGGAGGCGCTGCTCGCATCCAGGCCATGGCGGGCGTGTTCGACATTGACCTGGACCAGCCCGAAGACGCGGGTTCGGACGAGGAGTTGGAGGAGGGGGTGAGCGGGGGGAGCCTGAGCCGGCGAGGGGCTGAGAGGGAGCGGGCCTCGCCAGGGGCAGGGCGGGGGGACCCGGCCCAGTCCGGTGAGCGGCCCGACCTGGCGTCCGAGGGGAATCCGGTCGGGCGGCGGACTTGGAGGAGGGGTCCGCTCCGGTGAGTGGCCCGATGCGCGGAGGCGGGTGATGGGGGCCGGCCTAGCGAGCGGGAGAGGAGGGGCGGCCTGTTGAGGGAGCGAGGTGTCCTGCCTGGGTGACAGGCTGCCTGCTTCTGTGGCAGTTGCTTCGCCACCCATGGCGGGTGGCACCGCTCTGGGGGTGCGGTCGGAGGGGCTGGTAGGTGACGCGTCCCCCGACCTTAGCCCTAGGCAGCTACTGCCCGGGTGGCGCCTTGTTTTAGCGCCGATGTGCCCCACTCAGGTGACACGTTCCGTTCCCCCTTCATATTTGGTGGCTTCCTCCCCGCCCGGCTTTTGAGGTGACGGCTGAGACCTGCACACTGCTGCGGCGGGACGTTTATTTCAGGAGGCATGTCTGCACCGTGCCTGGCATTTGTAGTTATAACACTTTCCCATAGTGGAGAACTCAATCTTGTACTCAAGATAATACGTTTGAATGGGATCAAATCTTAAGTAACCGTGACTTCTTTTTCTAGGAATAGATTTCTTGATCTAAGAATTGTCAGTGATTGCATACTAGCTGGCTTACGGTAATATGCCAGGCTAAATTTGAGGATGCTTTTATGTGTGAACGAGTGGGTTGTTTTACCTTTTCTAGTATATAATTTAAAAAAAACAAACCCAGGACTAATTATTTTCAGATCAAAATAGTTTGATGTAAGTGTCCCACACATTAGATCAGCCCAGAAATGCTAATCTATATTGTAAAATTTGTAATCATCACTTCTGTGCTAACATCTAAAGTCAGAGATGGCATGGTATTTACCAGAGGTGGTTTTTACTACCCTGGGAAAAACTAATTAGTCCCAGTTTAAGGCATTTTCTGCTTTAAGAACTATTTTGTTAATGCATACCATATTACACTTATTGTTAGTTAGGTCTTCAAATTGTGGTTATATAAGGCAGTAGATTAATTAATTTTAATTAATAATTAATATATCATAGATTAATTTAGAGTTTTACAAATAAAAAGTAGAACTGCAGTGGTTGTAATAGTAAATATGTAATTATAACACTGAACATCTGAACGTCTGTATACATTTTGGTTCAGTATTTTCTCAAGGAAGTCATACATGTCATGACTTATTTCAGTTTTCAATATTGTATAGACAAAAGTCAAAGACATTTGGTTGTATGAAAACTGCAATAGTGCAGAGTTGTAGGCTTGAAGCATTAAGCAGTCAGAAGCATTCAGCATTTCAGACTACCCATCCAGGTCCATTTGGCAATTCAACGTTCTGTAGCAGAAGACCAACTTTGATATAGTGGATAGACTGAGACTATTCCTCTACTGTGAATGGATGTATCCAGAGTTTGACAAGATTTGTTCCTGTCCTTGCTGGACACTGATGCAATTAGTTTTACCAGTTTTCTGGTTTAAACTAGGTTTAAGATGGTATTTATCAGTGCTGTGGCCAAACTACTTTTTTCCCCAGGGAATTGTCAGTCCTGTCTAAAGTGTACAGGCATTGAACTGCAAGAAGTTTATAGTGAGTACCAGGTACAGAAGAGTGATGAACGTTACAGCATCTCCAAAATAGACTGAGCGCCTCACCTTATGTCAAGCTCCTATTACCTTGTCAATCTGATGTTGCTCTTGATCTTGTCTCTTTAGGGTTGTACCATTACAGTCTGAAACCAGCCATTGCTTTCAGTATTTTTACACAGATTATTTGGTATCGGTCAGTGTCAATAGTTTAAAAACAGTAAAGGCATTATTTTGCTGGCGCACTATAGCCACTATAATTTCTCAACTTTAAAGAAAAGACCCTGGGAGCAACATCAGTAACCAACAAAATAAAATGCCTGGCTAAAAATGCCCCTCACATCGCATCTTGAAGGCTGCCAACAGGCTCAGATGGTCCAGTGAGCAAATTGCGGTACTAGAGTTCCCCAGAGTTTAACCATAAGGACTGAGAGTCCGAGAATCCTAGTTCATCAGTTATGACCGTCCTTTCCCATAAATGTGGGTAATATTTGCAGCACAATTTCCATTAGAGTTAATGCCTATTCACAAGCAAACTTGGCTCTCAGGCAGGATGAACAACTGTGCTGTGGGACAACCAAATTCAGTTCATGACTACTCTCTCTTTCAGTGTTAGTAACACTGGAAGGGAGAAAAAAACAATAAAATAAGGCTTTTGAAAAACAAATAAGAGTAGAGTTACTGTAGACTTAGTATAGTTAAAGCAAAACATAGAACCAGAGAGGCAAACACAAGAGCAAATAATTTGATGGGGGAGGATCAATGGGAAAGCATGCGCTTTAACTGAAAGCTACCTCCAGGTGGCATAGTGCGTAACTTTGAGGAACAGAAAGACATCTCTGAACTGAGAGTTTGAAATCATCAAACGGAATGTGAGCTAGGGTGACCAGATGTCCCTTTTTTATAGGGACAGTCCAGTTTTTTGGGACTTTTTCTTATATAGGTGCCTATTACCCCCTACCCACTGTCCTGTTTTTTCACAGTTGCTATCTGGTCACCCTAATGTGAGTTGGATGTGAAGCTACATTAGACTAGGTAATCTTGCAGCTGGAAAGTTTTCACTCCAAAAAGCTATCATAGCATCAACAAGAACAAGTGCTGTTACAGGTGTGCCTACAGATATGGCTAACCTAGGAAATGAAATTGCCACAAGACTTCTTCTGACTAGGGAGATTGCACTTAAGTCATAGTTCTTGGTTGCCACAGAGTTTTACTGAATATAACAGCAGCTTTAACATTTATCTCATCTGTAAGAAAGTCAAATGACAGTAAATGCAAACCAAAGTGAGACTGTCCAGCTAGAACAACACTAGTCTTCAAATGCTTGGTTGTCTGAGATGACAAGAAGGAAGACCCATGGCTTCTTGAATGAAAAGCAGATTTAAAAAAAAAGAAACTTTTAAAAAACAAATTTAATGCTGATGAAAATGAGACTTGGAAAATGAAAGCCTCTGTTTACATAACAAGACCAATGTGACTGGCAGTAGTGCAAGCAGTAACATGTTTTCCTAACCAGTATAAGTCAAGCCTACTTGAATCATGGTATGATTGTCAAATAATTGTGGCTGAGTTGCAGACAAGACATGGAAAATCATGGAAAAGTAATAATGGACCATTATTATTTGCGATAATTTGGAAAAGCCAGAGAAGACCTATTTGTTTAAGAAAAATTTGCTGGTGTAATATAAACACTTAAGTATTATGTTATGCTTGCTAATTTTTTTGATAACCAGACATTTTGCTGCCACTATATTACAGTAATTAATGCATGGGGCTGACAGCGGGAGCCCTGCTGCCATCAGCTTGGATAAATGGGGTTGTACTGTACTAATGGGGAAAAAAGTGTGTTGCAAACCTCAAAATGTATGCAAAATTGTGGACTGTGCAAAGTAAGCTAATTAAAATCAGAATTGCAGTGGAAGCCTAACATTGCGGGATCCACAATATCATGAATATTATTGAATATTTTACAATGTAAAAATGAAAACTGCAGCTTTCAGACCTTTGTATGGCTTCCCTCCCCTAATTTTTTAGGAATTTCACAGTTAATTCAGTATATCTGTTTCCAGTTCCCTTAGTTATCTGGTTCCACATAAACGCAGCTCCTGTAGAGGAAACCTTTGTACAGGATAGCCATTATATGTATGAGTCCTATTCACCAAAATTCTTACATGAACACAGGTGTAAAAATACGAATTACAACACCATTGCATTTTTACAGGGTTTATCTGGAGTTGGATTCATTGCTGCATGTACAAACATAATCAGATAACTGCAGTTAGCTAAAAAAGTAATGGGTCCCCCTGCTGTAATTGTGGGATCCTTGGGAATTTTGCAACTTTTCTGCAGAACTCTTTAAATGTTTTGTGAAAGCCTATCATACAAAGTGCTTTCTTCTGATAATTTATTGCATATTACTACTTGGCCAGTTTAACAAATTTTAGAGCAAAATCAGTCAGACCGTGACATGTTTTTGGTTTTTTTTAAACAAAGCTTACTGTTTGTACTCACTGTTTTTGTTTACAGCTATGGTATTATTGTAGTAACTTTTTAAAACATTCTCTCCCTCCATCCCAGGGTCAGTTAAGTGAAAGCATGGACCATGGAGGAGTTGGCCAATATGAAATGTAAGTTCCTATTAGAAAACATTTCTATAATATTCATGATATCTACAGTTTTCTCGACTTTAATAGAAAAATTCAAGTTTTATAGGTATATCTTGTAACAAAAAAATTCTTTGGAGAAATAGGTAACAATCTGCAGTGTCTTACATTTTGTATCTTACTTGTCCCTACACTTTTACTTTATTTGAATGCTATTTGTAATCAGGCTCATTCTGATATATTAAATATTAATAATATAGTGCACTTTTATAAAACCCAATTTATCAAGAGATCGCAGAGGACTTTATGCTCCTTAAGCTCCTGAATACTCATTTAAAGATGGATGTTCCTGAAAGGTGCTATAGCATGCTTTCATAATCAGTATAAGTCAAGCCTAATTATGAACTCCATTATAGGCTACATCAATTTATTACCTTTCTGGGGGGAAAAGTTCAAAAACTACTTTAGTTTGAACAATTTCACTGTATGAAACCTTGCAGCCCCCTGTGAAGTGGTAGATATCTCCATTTTACAGAAGTTTCTGACAGTGATGGAGAGGTTTTGGTGTTTGCAAGTTCACACAGCAAACCAGTGGCAGATAGGGGAATAGAATTCAGGAGTTCTGACTTCAAGTCTTCTAGAAAACATTGCTGCACTTAAGTCTCATTAAAACTATTTTGTTTGCTTCAGGGCTAAGTCTGAAAATGCATCATGTTGGAAGACTCAGTGAGAACATGGTAGCGACAGCTAAAACACAATTCAGACTTGTCAGTATAGACAAGACCAAACTGTGTTACTGACTTATACTTTGCAGGGCTTAGCATAATTTAGAAACATTATTAAGTATTGGGTTAATCCTCTACTTTGGCAAGATTGAACCATATTTTAGTTTAACATTACTATTTTTGCAAGGTAGTAAGACTTTCATTGTGTAAATATGACCCTACAAATCACACCTGGGAGTCCCATAACTTTTAATGGAATTTATAAACCTAATTTTTTTTTCAGGGTAACAGCAATGCTCCTCAATTAATTAAATTACCAAGAATGCCTGTTTCAGTCTTCAGAACATGTACACTTATATAAAATGTCATTTCAGGAAATGCATGACTCTGTGAATCCTAGGAACTTTCCAAATTTCTGCATTATGCAAGCTGCCACTCATTGCTATACATATACATTAATAGAATTCCTGGTGTTACAATTCTGGACATCTCCTAAGCAGACTGTCAGTTGTGCCAGTGAATATAATGTGCTTTCTGCAGAGAAATTTGCATGATTATTGTTTCTTTAACTTGATTTAATTTTGTAATACACTGTTTTGTCTTTATTCAGTGGCATGGAACATTGTGAAAAATTTGAGATTTCGGAAACGAGTGTAAACAGAGGTCCAGAAAAGATCCGACCAGAATGCTTTGAGTTACTACGTGTACTTGGCAAAGGAGGTTATGGAAAGGTACAAAATGTTCACCTTGGAAAGTCCATTATCCATCACAGTGGAGGCAATCAAAGAATTTTCTTGTTGGCTGCCTGATATATGTCCCAACACTTACATTCTGTTTCCAGAAAAATTCTGCCTTTCCAGAGGCAGTAATGAGCTGATGCAGACCAGTGTCCAGTATGAAGTCACCATTCTTTTTTATTGGCAATGCATTTGATCAAAATTGACTTTAGTGATTGTACAACTTTACCACCAATTGGGAATAAAAGAATTTAAGGTATATATTTGAATTCTAACTGCCACTGTGACTTATAAGGAATTTATTTACTTTTGTTCCATAGGTTTTTCAAGTACGAAAAGTAACAGGAGCAAATACTGGAAAAATTTTTGCCATGAAAGTTCTTAAAAAGGTAACTTGAGCTTCACTTTTGGCTGCTTTCCAATCCAAAAAAGGGTTTTTTGTCCCTTTTAGAATGTAATTACTATATAATAATTGTTCTAATCTGCCAAGATTGAACATTTGTCATTCATGTGGTAAAATTAATCTTTACATCCATTTAAATTAGAATATGTATTTTTATCACATTTTCTATTACATCTATTGTGTGCTTCTAGGCAATCGGTCTCTCTATTTTTAATTAATTTAAAAACATGAGTGTGATTTCATATTTAACAATAACGCAAGAAACTAAGCAGTTTTTTATTATGTTGCTGACTCAGAGTGTTATTGTGACAATTATGTGGAGACTTCTGTAAATTGGGAATAGAACCCTATGTAGAATTCTGCCTCATTTAGGAATCCCATGTTCTTCGCGCTCATGTAATTTTTCTTTGTTCTGTAGGCGATGATTGTAAGGAATGCAAAAGATACAGCACACACAAAAGCTGAGCGTAATATCCTGGAGGAAGTGAAGCATCCCTTCATTGTAGATTTAATTTATGCCTTTCAGACTGGTGGAAAACTCTACCTCATCCTTGAGTATCTCAGTGGTCAGTATATTTAATTCTGCTACACAGGAGCTTTTCAGTATCCCTTATTTAATCTGAAAAGTTCTTATTTTTTCCCTTTATAAAATCCCAGCTAAGCGCTCATAGTTGACTTAAATTATTCTGCACATTTTCATAATTAATGTGAAACCCATAACTCAATCTATATAAACTGCATAACAAAACTGATGTTAAGAATATCTTACAGGGAAGTAAAGGAGGGGGAATTTCTAATTATCAGATACCAGGAATTCTGTCTCCAGGGTCTTGCTCTGACTCCTGATTGATACTTCCTGTATTAAGTGAATATTCACCCACTTTTCACACATTAACAACGCTGGATTAAAATAGTCTTCTGCAGAGCATAATTCCATCATTTGTCCTTTAATAAGGGAATGTGTAGTAGTTTAATTATGATTAAAAATGAAAAAGTACAGAAATATGGATTCTTGCTTCTAACATCTTATTTTCCTCTTGTAGGAGGAGAACTATTTATGCAGTTAGAGAGAGAGGGAATTTTTATGGAAGACACAGCCTGGTATGTGAAACAACATTGGCACTTTTGTGGCTTAGTAGAATTCAAGAGAGAAACATACAATTGTATTTTAATAATCTAATTTAATGAGCTACACAGTTCAATGAGCCTTTCGTGGAGGTGGTGGCTGTTCTGTATATCTTACTCTGCTGCATCTCTGACCAGCTAGTGTTGGAATGGCATTACAGTCTCTGAGAAGATTTACTGCCCACCCAATTGAAGGTTGTCACTATGTTCTACTGGAACTTAGGCATGTGCTTGCAGAGGGGGTACACTTGAGTTGGTGGGGAATGGCAGCCTACACCAGAATTTCTAGGAATCTTCTGCATGAAAGAAATGTTCAAAACCTTGCTTTGGGTACATTATGTAAAAGTTTGTAGCTTCTAGTGGCTGCAGTTCACTTTTAGAAGTGGTGTAATTACTGTATTTATCCTACTCTTTCTGAGCACATACGTGAAGAAAGAACTGAACTGTGTAAATGATCATTTTGCTTAGAGAGCCTTTTCTGTAGCTACATTTCACACATGACCTAGGTCAATGAAGTACACCTTCTTGATTAGGCTTTACACAGCACACAAGAGGGGATGATAGCTCCATCTTCCCACAACGTATGCTGTGAGTGTTTTGGAACAGCTCAGATGTACATATAGGATTGCAGCTTTATGCTACAGAGAGCACTGCAGCGCAGAGCTTTCCTCTTCCTTTCTCAGAACAGGGAATCAGTTTAGAGCTAGACTTAATGACCAGCGAATTCAGATCGCAACAAAATTATTCAAGACAGAGTAACTACTAAGCAAATTAACCTAATGCTGATGGTGTAATTTTGCTGTTCCATTGTGTCCCTATGCCCTTTGGCAAATAAACCTCAATAACATAATTATTCTACTAATTTATTCTATGATGCACATTTAACTATACTTTCAAGGAATCATTGCTATGTACTAGGAAGTATAATTGTTTTAGTGCTTAAGATGCTTTGTGTGGCTGAAAGAGTTTAATTGTATCAAATCCCTTTTGTTTCAGCTTTTACTTGGCAGAGATCTCAATGGCTTTGGGGCACTTACATCAAAAAGGAATCATCTATCGAGATCTGAAGCCGGAAAATATCATGCTTAATCATCAAGGTGGAAATATAGTAAACAATTGTGTAGCCAATAATCCTCTCAAAATCCTTTCTCACAGGTCACAGCATAATATAAAATTACCTCAGAAAACTGTTACTACTGTTACCTTTCTTTATTCCTGATACACCCATACAAATAGCTGCCATTTGCTAACCTATAGTCATGGCATGGAGTTCGTTGTAGTAGTTACAGTACTTTAGTACTGGAAGTGGCAGAACAAATTGGTCAGGAAGGGGCAAGAGACTTTTAGGGTAAACCCACTGAAGACTTTTCTATTCACTAGTGGGATATTCTCATGCTGCTGAGTCATCTATGCATGATATCTGAATTCAAACCTGCTCTGTAATTTTCATGTTTACAAATAACTATGCTAATACTGATGTTCTAGCTTTTTAAAAAGAAACAAAAAAAACCTGTCACTTTACTTGATCGTAGCAGCAAGTTCAAAGCTCTGTGTGTGTTGAGCACTAATGCCTGCAGCACTATTGATTAGTGCCAGCAAACCCTAGCATTAAAGAGCTAAAAGACTACTTTTAAGCAAGGTGTTCACTGAGTGTGAATGTTTACTAGTGCTTAGTGGTTCTGGAGAGTGAAAGTTATAGATTAGAAATGAATTGTGACACTGACTTGGGTTTCTAAATTATGGAGTAAGCATAAGACTAGGTGACTTGATTGTACTGCTGCCCAGATGAAGTCTTTTATAGATATGTTTGCATATATTTAAAAAATGTTGTATAAGATTAATTAAAAAAACCTTACTGCATTGTGCAAATCAACAACTTGATTCTATATGAAGGGGAATAAGCTCATATAAAAACACAGTCAGCTACTTAGATCTATCTGTTTCTTTGTGCCTAACTAGTAGAAGGATTGCAATAGGATGTGAACAATTAGTTTGTGAGTTTCTACAGGTCTAAGTAATGAGAACAGAACATGAAGAAACAATATTTTCATGGCTTTGAGAGTCTCTTGGTGGCTTTGCTGTGTTTTTGTTCCTCTCCACTGAGTGACGACCCTTTTTCATGCAAAAATAAGCCTGTATCTTCATTGAGTGTAGTTCTAAGATTTTTTTTAAATGACTAAAGTCATTTTTCACTCTGATGCCTGCTGGGAAGAGTCCTGTTTTGTTACTGTAGACAGGAATAGACATATTTGCACTGTCCATTTTATAAATTACATTTATGTTGACTTGCAGATATGCATGTAATTCTGTTGTCAGAATTCTGAGTGATTTTAGAATTAGATGTTTTTTTTTATTTCAGGTCATGTAAAACTAACAGACTTCGGACTGTGTAAAGAATCTATTCATGATGGAACAGTCACACACACTTTCTGTGGAACAATAGAATACATGTGAGCTGCATGATGAAACAGAAAAGTATTACTCTGGTCCGGGGGTAATGGCTAAATTTTACCTTTTTTAAGTGATGGTTCAATACGTTCAGTTATTTATGGAACTTTCAGATTATAAATGTGGATTATGTTTAAAAACTTGAAACCTGAGCCATAATTGAGTGTTTAATAAAATACTTCTAATTTTTTTCATTCTAGGGCCCCTGAAATCTTGATGAGAAGTGGGCATAATCGTGCTGTGGACTGGTGGAGTTTGGGGGCATTGATGTATGACATGCTGACTGGAGCAGTAGGTGCACAGTTAAAAACTGCATGCATTTTATTCTACATCACTAATCACTGAAGTTTGTTGGATCATTCAGGTGTAGGAATAGATAGATATGTATGTACTTATATCAGCTGCTGGTAGGAAACCTAACTAAAAAATGGCTAAACATTTTTAACCATGGTCTTGTGCTGTTCTGTAATAGCCCAAGCAAATATTTGGAAGTCACATTTGAAGCAATTATATGCCTGTTTCACTGAAACTAGCCCTGTTCCATGTATGCAAATGAAGAGAGCTGAACAAGTATCAGTTTGTTCCAGTGGTTCTCAAACTGTGGGTCACAAGTTAATTTCAGTGGGGTTGCCTAGGGCTGGCATTAGACTCGCAGGGGCCGAGGGCAGAAAGCTGAAGCCCGAACCCCGCTATCCAGGGCTGAAACCAAAGCCCGAGCAACTTAGTTTCACAGGGCCCCCTATGGCATGGGGCCCGATGCAATTACCCTAAGCATTTTTTATTTAAAATATTAACTATTCTGGAGTAACACAGGGCACTGGGGTCATGTGGTAATTTTTGTTGTCACGAGCGGGGTTGCAGTGCCATAAAGTTTGAGAATGACTGTGCTAGAGTTTTTCACGTGTGTTGTTCTTCACACTGCAATGATGTTTTTCAGCCCCCGTTCACTGGGGAGAACCGAAAGAAAACCATTGACAAGATTCTCAAATGTAAACTCAACTTGCCTCCCTACCTCACGCAAGAAGCCAGAGATCTGCTTAAAAAGGTAAAGTTTTAATTAACGTTAAACCTATATGTATATGCAGATATTAGAAACCCACTGATCAATATTACTGTGCTGCTTTTTCCCAGGTGAATCATAGTGCTACTATATTTCAATCAACTTAATCTTTTAATGGAGCTCAGTTCAGTCTTCAAGTTGCATGAGGCAGAAAATAATGCTTTGTTTGAAAACACAATTCTGAAGTTGTTTTTGTTTTGAGAACTGCCTTAAGATTGTTAACAGAGACAATGTGGATGAGATAATATCTTTTATTGGACCAACTTTTGTTGAACAGAGAGACAAACTTTCGAGCTTACACAGAACTTTTCTGTGTAAGCTCAAAAGCTTCTCTCTCTCCAACAGAAGTGGTCCAATAAGAGATATTATCTCACCCACCTTGTCTCTAGTATCCTGGGACCAGCATGGCTACAACAGCACACATACAATAATGGAAGATATTAAAATTGTTTGTAATTTCATTGTATGGTAACTACTACGTGGTTAGTCCAAATAATATTTAACACAGATGTAAAATATTTCTCTTAATGACTCTTAATATAAATACTCTTTAAAAATTGTTTAACCATTTCAATAAATTGTTTCCTTGGTGTTTTTCTCCTCTAAGCTGCTAAAAAGAAATGCTGCCTCACGTCTAGGAGCTGGTTCTGGAGATGCTGGAGAAGTTCAGGTAGATCAAGAGAAATTAAACAAGATTATCATATTGAGAAACAAGATTCAAGGATAGTCCAAGAAGAATAGATATGGGAGAACATGTCATTCTCTGAAGCATAGTGAGAGCAGAGGCAGGGATTTAGACAAATAGTCAATTGTTTCCTCTGAGGAATTTAAGGAAGGGTTAGATAGATATCTAAGTAATAAAGGGCTCAAGGAAACAGTTAGTGAGGTAAAGGATGGGGTCCTGAGGATTTATTTGCTCTCCTCCCCCTGAAATTTTTTTAGCTTTCCTATATCCCATTTCCCCCTTCCTTTATTAGTTACTCCGTGAACAAATTGATACATTGTGGTATTCTAGTGGGTTGGTGAATATCGCACACATTATCGCATTTGGGGTTGAGAGTCTTTCAGGAAAGATGTTGTTACACTTTGCACTCATAATGCGAAACAGATCTAACTCAGTTATTCCATCTACTACAAAATTGTTTAAAGCTTGTCCCCAGTCTGCACAGTTTGGGTTTTGTGGCTGTATGTAAACCTCTCCTGTACAACTCACATCATTCCATATTTTAATAGTTTTATGGTTAATTGTGTCAGTTTTTATGACATTGCTAGTAGAAATTCATCTGAAATATTTTCAAGAGATGTAGATGTGCGTGGCACATCAGCTAGATTGGTAACATGGAGTTAATTTCTTTTGTAACTTGAACAGATCAGAAACTAAAAGAAAAATATTAGAACAAAAGCTTACCTATGCATAAAAGTGACAATAAGCATAATGTGCAGAATGGCAATATTTCACTATTCCCAGCAAGTTTATAGCAGAAGATAAGATATTAGGTACTGAGAAGCTCTCACAAATCATTGTCCGTCATCCTTATGTTCTAAAGGATGGCAAATTTCCCCAAATTTCTCTATTTAGAAGGTGTCACTTTCTAAAAAGCCAATACATCTGCCATACATACAGACAAGTCTTTGATTGGTGGTGGTGGTAGATTTTTGCATCTATGAAGTTAAATACATTTGGCATGTAATATCCCTAAGAAGCTCGTATGTACTATCACACTGAAATCATAAACAATGGAGTGACTGTGGTATTACTGCATCTCATACATTTTCAGTCAGTATCAGATTTGATGTGTAGGCAAATGAAATTCCCAGTCTACATTTCATTAAACCTCCAACTGTCATTTTCTTTTAATCCACTATTTCACTGCTGGTGACAAATATACACAGTGAAGAACTGTGAATTTAGAACTTAATTTTGCTAGCTTGAGGCAGTTTCATGAGGAAATCCTGATACAATCACACATTTTTCTGAAAGTTTATATTTAAGAATTTTTTAATGACAATTTTAAGCTATTTGTGACTATTCTAATAGAGCACTGTAGGACAAATAATAGATGCTGCACTTGAAGTACACACAGTTTTGGAAGGAAAGGAGCCCAAAGTTGAGGTCTAAAGAGACCTAGCTTATTATTCCTCAGACATTCTCATCTTAGCTAGCTTTATGAACATTAGAAAATATAGTTCATTTGCCTATGTACAAGGTCAACAAGTATCCATTCTTAATTTATTCCAGGAAGACCAATTATGCTTTTCATTCTTCTGAATTTTCTTAGGCTCACCCTTTCTTCAGACACATTAACTGGGAAGAGCTGCTAGCTCGGAAGGTGGAACCTCCCTTTAAACCATTATTGGTACGTACCGGGAGTACAGTAAATTGTTTGTTCCTTGTATGTCTTTTAGCAGCAGTTCTCAAACTTTGATTTACTATATTGGATCTAAAACTCAAAAGTACTTGTCATTCTACCCTTGTAACTACTCAGTTATAATGGATTTATACTCTGATAAACTGACCCATATATTACAGTTTGAGAACCACTGCTCATAGTACTGTAAAAGCTGCACACTTAATTGAAATAACTTCAGTTACTGGTACTCAGATGTAGCATTGCTATCAGAGCTAGGTTAGAAGAAACCACCCATCTCAGAACTTTCCATAGGGCCCTTTTGAGAACTGATGTCAGTAAAAACACTCAGGAATTAAAAGGCCTTGTCATAACTGCTCGTCCACAGACACTTGCCATTGTACTAAGGACACTGGATAGCATTACTGTGTTCCTCCCACCTCAACTACTGTATCCTGTCCACAGGGGAGGAAATTGCTTTTTTTTGAGTGGATGGGGTCGGGAAACCCAGTACAGAGCCAGTGGAGACTCTTCCTTCTTACTTTTACTGATTATTTTCCTTTAATCCCAGATTGTGGAAGAAGTGGAGCAGTTCCATTTCAATTTTACATTCTCTTATTTGTAACCTTCTGGCTATACAGGCTCAGAGGTGCGATTCTTACTTCTGAATTTGTTTCCAAGCATCAAACATGCAGCCAATACTTGGGTGAAACTAAAATTTTAAATAGTCACTCAGTAAAATGTGAATCAAGTCACTTTATTCAACATCTTGAGTGTTACCTCACTAATATTTATCCTGCACATAGTTGTACAAGCATCATTTAACTTCAATCTTAAAATGGCAGTATTGTTAATAAGGCCCAAGCCCCTAATCTATTAGACTGCAGTTCAAAAAAGAGGCTAATATTTATGAAAATGTCACCGGTACAAGATGACTGAACTTGCATTTTATAACTTCAGCAAATTCTGTAGTTTGCTAATCAGTTGTACAAATCAAATTGTTAGAAATTTTAGCTTCACAATTGTATAGAGATCTTGCCTTACTTTAGCAATGATTGAGGGAATCTGTGAGAAGACATAAATTGGGAGAACTGCCATTGGCAAAATCTGTTCAATTCCTCAGCTGAACAATAGACAGTTATTTGGTAGTCATTTATTCAGTTAATGATTTCTGTGCTTAGCAAGACAAGCATTTTGCTTCTATGAAAATGTGCTGGATTATTTAGTGTGTGAAATTCCAGTAGACTAACTGGTGTAACTTCCATACCGGGAGTGACTCAGTGTTTAGCTCTCACAAGAAACTGGCATTTGTTTCTATTGTAATTTGAGATTATTTTAAAGGCATCTTTTTAATTTGTGTTCCTTTTTGATCCATAATTCTCGCCCCTCCCCCTTGCCTTTATTTCTCAGTGTCAGTGCCCATAGTGACCTCCCACTGGCAACGGCAGGATTCCGACTCCTCTCCAAGGTTTTACTACAGCAGAGCTCTGCCAAAAACCTATGGAATGAACTCCATCCAGAGGCTTCACTGATCACCGCTAAGCCATTTGGTTGATATCTGTATTATAAACCCTTAATCATTTTGTTTTTGCAAAGCAATCCGAAGAGGATGTGAGCCAGTTTGATTCAAAGTTTACACGTCAGACACCTGTTGATAGTCCAGATGACTCAACTCTCAGTGAAAGTGCCAACCGGGTCTTCCTGGTAAGTGAGCCAGGGATCTGTGCGCGTTGACTTTGGAGAGGTACATTGTGTTCTTGTTTGGAAATGGTATAGCGCATTTCAGGTGAATTCCTTCCATCTCTGGAAAGAAAAGGTTGAATCTTACCACTTGTAAGAGTGACAACTATTTGTGTCAGACAAGTTCTAATGCATCAAAATTTTAAATTATATTACTCCTTGCAGAAGGGTAGCTTCTTTTTGGCCATTTTGGCTTGTAGCCTTTGATATTTACTTAGGCTGGGTTACACTGTCATTTTTACACAGGACAATAAGATTCTAGATTTTAAAGGGAATCTTGTTCACATTTTATAGTAAAATGGACACTAATCCTAAATTGCTGAAGGAGCGGAATTGCTTATTACTTCAATAGGAACGCAGAGAGAACTATGTCCAAAGTGGTTACCTTGTAGATGAAAATTATGTTGTCTTTGAGCTTTGCTTATATGGATCTATAATCTGAACAGCAATCTTTGGGCTGCCCAAGCACCCTGCCTATATCCGTGGAGGGGAATTACACTTGCATTCCTCACCTAAGGAATTAAGGAGTCATAGTACCAGCCATCCCTTAGGTCGTTCTGCTAGCACTTTAGAGGACAGGATTAGAATTCAAAATGACTTTGACAAATTGGAGAATTGGTCTGAATTCAACAAGTTGAAATTCAGTAAAGACAAGTCCAAAGTATTACATTTAGGAAGGAAAAATCAAATGCACAACTACAAAAATGGGGAATAACTGGCTAGGCAGAAGACAGCTGGAAAAGATCTGGGGGTTCTAGTGAATTGCAAATTCAGTATGAATGATGCAGTTCTGAAAAAGGCTAATAACATTCTTGTGTATATTAACAGGAGTGTTGTATGTAAGACTCTGGAGGTTATTGTCCCGGTTCATTGCTCAGCACTGGTGAGGCCTCAGGTGGAGTAGTGTGTCCAGATGTGGGTGCCACACTTTAAGAAAGATGTGGACAAATTGGAGCGAGTCAGGAAGAAAGTAACAAAAATGATAAAAGGTTTAGAAAACCTGACCTATGAGGCAAGGTTGAAACTGGCCACATTTGGTCTTCAGAAAAGAAGGCTGAGGGGAAATGTGATAAGACTTCAAATATGTCAAGAGCTGTTACAAAGAGGATAGTGATCAATTGTTCTTCATGTCTATGTTCTTAATCTGCAGCAAAGGACACTTAGGTTAGGACGTCAGGGTTAGGAAAATCCTTTCTAGCTATAAGGATAGTTAAGTCTGGGAATAGGATTCCAAGGGAGGTTGTGACATCCCCATTATTGGAGGTTTTTAAGAAGAGATTGGAGAAACATCTGTCAGGGATGGTCTGGGTGTACTTGGTCTACCTCAGCACAGAGGGCTGGACTAGCAGACTTCTTGAGGTCCCTTCTGGCCCTACATTTCTGTGATTGTGTGGTCATAAAAATAAACCTTCCCTATCAATCACAATGAAGTTATTCTTGTCTTTCAGGGGTTTACGTATGTGGCTCCATCCGTACTTGAAAGCGTAAAAGAGAAGTTTTCTTTTGAACCAAAAATTCGATCACCTCGCAGATTCATTGGCAGTCCTAGGACACCAGTCAGGTATTTTTTTAACAATTTACTTTTCAGTGAGCAATTGTAAATTATCTCCATTAAAAACATTAATAATTTGACCTTTTTTTCTGGAAGAACTAGGGTGCTCATTTTTAAACACAACATGCTTTCTGCACATTTTACAAGCATCTTCCCTGCAGGCAAGCTTACGTTTGGCAGCACAGGAAATTCTGATCTGCCTGATACACGTTATTGGTACATCCTGTCATTCTGGTGGCTTCAATACACCATCCTCTAAAACTGCTGCTGGATCCTCTATGTGTTTCTGTGCTGCTCATGATGAGAGTAATGTTAGCACAAAATTTCCCTTCTTCCACACACCTACAAGCATGTTACATGGTGAATGCCAAATGAGAAAAGTCTAGTATCAGTGTGTCTAGTTTATAGTGAGTTTTGGTAGGAACTAGCCCAGATACATGCTTCTCTCAAACCAAGGAAGTGGAAGCAAAAATTAAACACTTCAGAGAACAGGCATTTATGCTCCACTTCTTGCAGTGTGAAGGAAATGTCTTAGCTTCGCATGTATCCTCAATGCTAAGTGATTTATATTTTTTGTCTTAAAGCCCTGTAAAGTTCTCCCCTGGGGATTTCTGGGGAAGAGGTGCTTCAGCCAGTGCACCAAATACGCAGACACCTGTGGAATATCCAATGGAGACAAGTGGAATAGAACAAATGGATGTGACAGTTTGTGGAGAGGCCTCAGCACCACTTCCAATACGACAACCAAACTCTGGGCCATATAAAAAACAAGCCTTTCCCATGATTTCCAAACGGCCAGAGCACTTGCGCATGAATCTATGACAACACAACCTTTTTTTTTTTCTTTTTTTAAACCCATAAAGGTGGAAAAACAAAGAATGGACATAAGCCCCCTGCCAGTTTAAATGTGAGGGCTCATATGGTTTACTTTTTAAAAGTGACAGTATCAGAGTCATTGCACAGAACGACTTGGAAAGAAAAAAACAAACACATGGATTTTTTTCTATTAATCAATGGTGCATAAAAAAACTTAAGCAAAATGGTATTGCAGAACTTTAGGCACATCAACTAACTGATTCCCAGTGACATCATCTCGCCTTATCAAGGATTTTTCAGGTTGATAGCTTGAAACTGACAGTATTAAGGGTAGGATGTTGCTCCAGAATCACTGTCTAGTCATGATTGTGTCAAGAAGGGTTAGCCCTTTCACTAGGCAGAGTGTGAAATGCCTATAATTCTTGCGTCTGAGGATTAATTAGCATGCAAGCTTGATCCAACTGTTTCCTACAATGGTGTGGAATCAAAGATGAAAGATAAACTTAACAATTGATGTTTCACGTGAAAACAACTTAATGAATTTTTTTTATATAAATATATATTTTTCAAATAGATTTTTTGATTCAGCTCATTATGGAAAGTATCCCAAAATTTAAAACAATTATTTGTTGGTGTGAAGAAAAGGTAGACTGACTGACTTCTTTTTCTTCTCCTGGTGAAACAGTACATTAGTAAAGGAATCATTGTTAATTACGTACATGGCTATTGGGGGTAAGAGGAGGGAGAGAATTGTCTTATTTGCTTACCCAGTTAAAATATCTATATCTGTATTGCTAAGAAAAACAAATCCTAATCAAATGGCAATGCTGCTATGTTCTAGGCTTAACTGGAAGCCATGGGCTGCCCACACATCCTGCATATTTCATCATTGTCTTTGGCAGACATTTCACTGGAAAAAATTGCCTTTCATTTGTATGCCAGTCATTTGGTTCAAGACAGCTGAACATGTTCAGATTCTTATCCATCTAAACAGGTCAGGATAAAATCCATCAGAAGGCAAGGGTCAGGGAATGCATTGCCACAGTGAACATCTACAAGTTCAACAAGTCATAAGTGACTAAAAGCTTTTCAACTAATGGGTAAGAATTAGAGGGATTTTTGTATGGTTTTTATCTCGCAGTTCCACAAAAATTAAAGTAACTTTTCTCCTGTGCTGGGGCAACAAGTTTGCTGATTGTATTTTAAGACAAAAGAGAGAGAGAGAAAAGTATTAGATGGCCTTTCAATGAATGTCTTCCACAATGGGTCAGAACTTTAGCAACTTAATTTAGGAAACATGTTCTAAAGATACTATTTATGTTCTTGAAATTGTCATTAAATCTGTACAAATGATTTACAGGTACAAAGAATAAAATAAAGGTCACTGTACCTTACTTAAATACTTCCTGCCTTAAAGAAAGCATTTCCATGAACATAGCTGGTGAAAGGGTTAATATCTGCAGAGCTTTACCCTAGTTAGAGTGAGTGTATGATGTGCATGTGTGTGTAAATGATCATGCAACTGCATACAAGTCCTGTCACTTTTCACTTGTCTCACGTTGCATTATCTTTAGTCTGACTGTGCAAAGTCTAGTTCTGGTGTTCATAACAGTAGGGATCTCTATAAATTCTGCTTGCTCTGTGTATAGTGAATCTTCTTGAGCCATAGGATCCAAGCCATAAAACTCTCTAAGCACGTTGAATCCAGTCAGAGAGGCTCCACCTTCTACAACTTGCAAGTCAGTAGGATTGAATGAAATCTTATTAATCCTCCTATAAAATACAAATATCAGTACTTGACTTTTTAATTTTCTTATGATTAACAAAATTACTATTAGCAGTTTTCTTTCTGAGGAGCCTTTGTGGTGGTCTGTTTTTCATTTTTGTAAGGAAAATCAAGTTATGGTAACATTAAAGCTCCACGAGTTTGCCAGCACCGTTGGCACAAAAATTGTACTGGAAGAGAGTGCCATTTTTCATTCTTTTACGGGGCCATTGGTGACGTGTTGTGGAACTGAGATCATAACCCTCATACTCCATACATCTAAAGCACATTTGCAACAGGCATCACTTCAAGCAGTATCTGCTTTGTGCCACTTGTTATAGAGTTTCCAAACATGTTTACTAAATATAGCAGAAGTGATATGAAAGACCAAAATCCAATGATTTTTTTTTTTAAGCCAACCAATTATCTCTTGCTCCTATTTACAAGTAACGGTTGTACTCTGGCTGGCTGGATATAATCATCCAATAGAGTTGATTAGTATGGCTGGCAAGAATGGCAAGAGTTGTTTGTTAGAGTTCATTGCTTAATTACATATCCAGTTTATTATTTTAAAAGTAAATTTCATGTACTATTAAAAATGTTTCGTTGCCTGGACATAAGTCTAATACCCTACCATAACTGTGAAACTTTTGGAGTGTGACTCAGACAGCAAGCACACACTATGCAATATGGTTTATCCTGTATTTATTTGTAAAAATATCAGACATAGATCTTCTTTTTATATATATATATATATATTTATATATATATATATATATATATATATTAGTGTCAATATTAATAGTCATGAACTTTTAAGGGGAGTGGAGTTCAAACTCCTGTGTAGCTACTTCAGACAAATGCTAGTATACAGAGTGCATTGAATATTGGAGAGCTTAACAAGTGCTTTTTTTGTTCATTTCAAAAATTGTCTTAAATTTTTCTTTAGAGTATAGAATCTTATTTTTATTTTTTACAAACTGTGCTTTTTTAATTATAATCACTGAACATTTTGCTATCATTTGACTTTTATAGGATTTTTGTAGCATTACAAAAAATATAGTAAAACTGAGGTTAATATCTGCTGTGGGTAACCATGTAAAAGTGTTAAATCTTAAACTTGAACCAGATTCAATTTTTTTTTACTAGCTGTTAAATTAGAGGGCTATTTTGTTCTACAGTTCATTCTAGAAACTCTAAAGACTTATAGGTTGGCTGTGTTACCAGCATTTTTTTCTTTCCCATTTGATGTGGAACACTTTCAACACTTTCTCTATAGAAGGAGTGATACATACATACATTTGATTCCATTAATGTACTGAACTTTGTAATTTTGGGAATGCTGGAATAATTCCTACCGAGACTGTCTTAATTGTGCCATCTGACATTTGAATGTCATCCTGGTATTAGCTGGTAATAAAAGATAAAAATGCGTCACTTGTTCTCTTGAATATTCCCCCCACACACACTTTTTTTTTTTAAGTGTGTATTCCTATAAGAAAAGCTAAACTTCTGGAGAACAGATATTAATGTTTGTGTTCACTCTAATTCTAGACATATTGGTTTACTTGGGTTTATTGTCTCCTTAATAAATGAGTAACTCCTGGTCTGTTAACAGTCATGGAAGAGTGCATATTCAGATCAAGAGGGAGACTGCAACTCTTTAATATCAGAAAACCCAAGCATTTGTTGCCCTGTCTCTACAGCAATAGTCTCAAGTAATCTGTGTTCACAAAGCAAGATACTGTGTGTTCCATTGTTCCAGGTACTGCTACACTTAATCTACTGGGGGGGAAATTCCTGTTAATCAAGAGTCTGTCCTTATCATGAACAGCACAAGTATTGTCTCAAGGAAATAAGACATTTCTATGCTACATGTGTAGATTCTTGGGGGTTGGGGGTGTGTGGTTCATTGTGTATTTTTACAAACTGTTCTTTTCTGCTATATCAAATTGACTTTGTATCTATCTGTAAAACTCTTCAGCTGCCTTATTAGGAGTGGTATGAGGGTAATCCCCGTTCTGCTTTTCATTTTGTATTTAGTTTACTGTAATAAAATATACTTGATTTCTGAATGGATGTAAATAGCAATTAAATGCAAATTTGAATGAACATATGCTAGTAGAAGTGACTTATTTTTTTTCTTCTCTTAAATAGGGTAACCCCTAAATTTGACAGTTTGGACCTTCATCCATAATTTATACTTCATGAAATGGAGAAAAACCTTAGCAAGTTTTAAGAAGTGGCCCGACTGAAGCTAGATACAACCAAGTAACCTGGTTTATGAAGTGTGGTACCTCAGCTAGGTCCTCAAGCCTTTGAAAGGTGACTGTGAATTGCAGTTAGTTATCCAGTCATCAGTGGTCTGCCTCCTGCAGGGTGAGACATGGATCTCTCTGTGTATATCTAGTTGAAGGCAGAGATTTGGGGGTTGATAGGGAAGCTTCTCTCCCTAGACAGCAGCATGATGTTGACAGGCAGATGAGAGGGAGGATGGCATTCAAGTTATGTAAGTTACTCACTTTTTTTCTTCATCTAAGCTGAAATGCATTCTCACTTCTGAGAAGTGTCAAGCTTTTGTTTTAGTTCCTTATTTTGTAATCAACTTATTTTTATTAAGATTACTGGGTTTGGATAACTTCAATCAGTTCTCCCCAAATAAGAGAACCCCAGGGAGAGGTGGTGAGGTGGTATAGAGTTTCTGGAACCTACTGTCTGATGTGTCCTCTCCCTGTGTTGCGTAAACACCAAAGGACCAAGCTAGAGATGAGTTGGCAGCCAAGTTAGGCATGCTATTATTTTTTTTCCAATTCAAGTTGAGCATAGTCTACTGGTTGTCTCACAGGAAAATTCTTAAGTAATCTCTGTGGGTCAGAGGACATTATCAGGTAAACTTGCTGGATTTTCTTAACCAAATGTCTAATACCTTAAATATTTTAAAATACAATTTGTCTACTTTTATTATTTGCAAATAAACTAAGCAGGAAGGTTTAACTTTCTGGTTCTCATGCACTAACGTGTTGCTGGGTTATATATGCTGTGATGTAACAAACTCCTCTTCACTGAATTTTATTAATCTTGAAGCGTTTATCTTGTTGAAAACCTTTTTTAAACGCTGTTGCCTTCATTACTTAACTTTTCCTTACTAAACTTTCCAAAGACACATTTTTGTGCTTTATTTGATTAGCAAGAAGTCTGTTCTTAGTGTCATCGCTCCCAACCTCCCTGTGGGTAAATCTCAAAGCGGCGTGATTGTTTAGATCTGCACACACTCATTGAATCTTATTGATTACAATTTCTTTAAAATGCTATTTGATAGGTGGTCTCCCCCAAAAGATTTAAATTCTTCCATGTTGGCTGATACCCTTTGTGTGGATGTGAACGGACTGCTGAGGGACAATGTAAGCAATCTGTACCCTGCCTGTCTGAATGACTAACGGGGCTAGTTCACCATAATTCATATTCTACAGCATCAACAAATAGAAGTTGCAGGTTTGTGGTCCCACAGACACTAAATGCACCTGTTTTCATATAGTCTTCATGGGGCTCTGCTATTGTGAAACCAGTTGCTTTGGAGAACCTGTTCTTTTTATCTTATGCATCTGCGACTGTTCAGAATACAAGATTCTAATTAGAAATGCTAGCTTCCAAATTATTCTCCCATTGTGTTCTCCATGAACAGGTGAGAAAGTAGTTCACACCCAAAAAATGAAGGTTTGGTTAAAATCGTTTCAAACCATATCAATTAAAATATGCCTCTGCAGCATTAACACAATGGGACTGAGGGAAGCCAGCAAGAAACAAGGTGAACTGAATGAAGAATAGTGTTTAAAAAATATTTTGGCATTGTCTCTAAAACTCCACTTTTTCCTCTGTCCTCATTAAGTATCTAAGTTTAATTTTTAATGGTACCTTCATACAGGAGTGTGAATAGCTCATTTTAAGTGTCTACCAGTAGGCACTTTGTGCTGCTATCAGAATACCTAGTCTAAACTGCAAGTAGTGTGTACTGTGGTTCACTAGAACATAATAGGAGGTGGATAGAGAAACATCATTGTTATGCAGCTCCTTGCCTCTGTGCCAGAACTTGAGTTGGTGGGGTGGCTGGGTACTAATAGAGGAAGTGAACACTCATTGTAAAAGTTTTCCTGTGGTTCAACAACTTACCACTTAGCATTTGTTCTAATAAGCAACTTACAGTTCAAGTGATATCTCCCACCAAACCTTGACTAAACAATTATTTTTTTCATCAGCAAGCAACTGCTTGCTCTGGTTCTACTCTGACAATATTTGTGTGTGCTTGCTGTATCAACTGTACTCAGTTTTGATTAACTGCTACACTTACACCCTTCAGTAGTCTTTCCTTCAATAAAAGATTGCATAGGCTAAATTAGACCCATTGCCACTTTTGCAACCCTATCTTTTTAAATAAGTTTGCACAAATAAAATTAACCAACTTAATTCTGAAGCACCAAAAAAAAAAAAAAAATTTAAAACTCTCTCCCTTAGATTAGTTACTAAGTACAGCTAACAGAAGTAAAACATTTGTCAAAGAAGGCAAACAAAAATACAGGGAATTGAGGTACTAAGTACAATTTTACATGCATTTCTCAGTAAAATTACTTTCTGCTGAAAGCTACCTTTTTAAAAAAAAAAAAAGTGTTCCACTTAATTATCATGTAAGGAATTCCCAAACAAATGTTTGTATGTAGTGGCCCTTCACTCTGATATTGCAGGCATAGCTAACTTGTAACTCAACTGCTGTTCCATCTGTATTACCAAACATCCTTACCTAAAACCCACACTCCAGTCAGAATAACAGTCCAGAAGTGTGCCTAGATATTTCATCTGTGGTGTTGTCATAGAGTCTCTCTTAGCAGCTCCAGCTTTTTATTGCACAGTGTCTGATTTCTCAGGCATTGTGTTGGATTGTAGAGTTTGTCAGGACACTGTTTCAAATAAATATTGATGCTGGAACTTTAGGAGACATAGTCAGCTACTCTACCACAATGACCAAAACATGACTCTCAAACTACAGGAGAAACATTACAGTCCTTAATTAACTTCATATTTTTCTGTGGACTGGGGGGGGAGCGTGTGTGCCATGAATTCAGTTCAAAATGAATTTGTCACTTAGCATCAGTTCTTTGAGAAAGATAAATAACCCTAGAGTAAGTTGCATGTTCCCATCCAATGTTCTAGAAAAAGTACAGTAATTATTTTTAGCTGGCCATTGCAACTCAAACAAGTAATTAATTTGCCCTTCAGTTGCTTCATGATGTATGCCTTATCCACATGTATTTCACTTAATCGTAAAATAAAGCTTTGCTGCTGGGCTCTTGCTTGTTGATAGATTGACTCTCCACTATAGTTAGCCCAAATTAAACATCTTTTACATGATTGCATACCGCTCTTTTCAAGATATGACTTTCAGTAGAAAGAAAACTGGACCACTTTTAAAATAATTAATCCATCCCAATCGTAACGGGGGGAAATGAAATTATTATATGTTACAGTCAGCATACAAGACTGAAAACTCATCTCATTGCTTCAGGGTGTGTCTTTACAGCAGTTAGGTCAAGGTTTGCCCCTATTCTCATCCCCAGCCTGATTCCCTGGTGATGGACGCCGCTAACCAGCAGGAGAGACAAGGATTTCAAGGCCCTTTGCCCAAGAATAGGGATGCCAAAAAATTAGACCTTTTCAGGTGAAAGGTTTACTCCACAGGGGGACTGCAACTCTGTATATCCAATCAACAGGCTATCATCAGCAGATACTCCTATAATACCTGCTTGGCGATGGCCAAATTTGTGGAGTTGCTCCCCTTGGAGTCCTGTGCTGAATTTTCGGCTTTGGTTGAGGAAGGGAGACTGATCTCCAGAGCCTCCCTTCAGGCAGCACTGGATGGGGCAGATATGGCAACCAGGGTCATGGCTACAGGTGTGGCCATGAGAAGGGGCTCATGGCTCCAGGTTTCTGGCCTCCCCTATGAAGTACAGCAAATGATTCAAGACCTGCTGTTTGAGGGTGAGACTCTTCTGAGGAGGAGGAAAAAAAAAAAAAAGACGGACAAAAGGCTGAACAGCCTTAAAGATTCCAGAGCCACTCTTAGGTGCGTGGGCCTCTGTATTCCCTCAACGCAGCAGAGACGTTTCCGCCCACAGCCCCAGCAGCAGTTCGGTCAGCAAAACCGCCAAGACGGATCCAGAAGGAGGAATTGTAACAGCAGGAGGAGGCTGCTTCAATCTTCTGGACAGGGCTCAGGACGACCCAAGCCATCCTCAGGGCCCAAGCCGGCCTTTTGAAGGTACAGTGGAGGACTGTGTACCACAATGGATCCACCCTGCCTTACCTTCTCATCCTGACTATCCTCTTTCTACCAGGCATGGTCCAATATCACCTTGGACCGATGGGCGCTCCGCATGGTAGAGAGGGGGATAATCCATCCAATTCTGTGCCCGCCCTCCCTCCCACACTTCCACCCCCTTTCCCCGTCCCTCTTCAGGGACCCTTCTGACAAGCAGCTTCTTATCCAGGAGGTGCAGTTGCTCCTATCTTTAGGGGCAGTGGAGGAGGTTCCTCAGGAGCACATGGGCGAGGGCTTCTATTCCTGGTATTTCCTAATAGTGAAAGCCAAAGGCAGCCTCAGACACATCCTGGACCTGTGAGAACGAAAAAAGTTTGTAAAGAAACTCAAGGTCCACATGATCTCCGTCATTCCCTCATTGGATCCAGCAGACTGGTATGCCACCCTCTACTTGAAGGACGCGTACTTTCATATTGCGATCGCCCAACCCCACACGAAGCACCTCAAGGTTGTGGTGAACAATATCCACTACCAATTTACAGTCCTGTTCAGTCTGTCAGCAGCACCTCCTGTCTTCACCAAGTGCATGGCAGTCGTCGCTGCGTTCTGCGCAGGCACCGGGTACAGGTGTATCCTTACCTCAACAACTGGCTGATCTAGGGCCACTCCATGACCCAAGTGGAAACTCAGGTCAGACTCATTAGAACCACCTTTGACAGCCTGGGTTGTCTTCTAAACTAATCAAAATCCACTCTGTCCCCAGTCCAGAGGATAGAATTTATAGGGGCAATATTGGTCTCGACCCAGGCCAGGGCATACCTACCGCAAGTGAGGTTTCAGGCCCTGACCGATATCATTCGAGGCCTCAGACAGTTTCCCACTACCACAGCCTTTGACCTCTTCAGTCATGGCTTGCGTCAGTGTACCACCCGGCCAGGGACAGCATGGACAGGATATTGACCCTGCCTCACCTAATCCTTGACTCCCTCCTGTGGTGGCTCAACCCTGAGGAGGTATGTTCAGGCATCCTCTTCTCCAGTCCACATCCATCTCTGATGCTAGTGACAGATGCATCAGACTTGGGCTGGGGAGCACATCTGGGAGACTTCAGGACTCAAGACATCTGGTCTCAGGCAGATCTAGCTCTCCACATTAACATCATAGAGCTGAGAGCGGTGCACCTGGCATGCTAGACCTTCCGAGCACACTTAACGGGACAATGTGTTAGTCACAACTGACAACACCCAGCAGTGTTCTATATCAAGAAACGGGGATGCACACTCCCCTCCCCTGTGCCAGGAAGCCCTCATGCTGTGAGACTTCTGTGTAGAACATTCAATACATGTGCATGCGTTGTACCTCCCTGGGGTACAGAATGAGCTGGCGGACCACCGCAGCAGGTCATTTCACTGCCATGAGTGGTCCCTTCGCCCGGATGTTGTGATTTCGATCTTCCAGATGTGGGGCTCTCTCCAGATAGACCTATTCGCCACGCAATGCAACCGGAAGTGTCAGCAATTCTGCTCCTTCCAAAATCACAACCCAGGCTTCAGTGTGGACGCGTTCCTTCTCCAATGGGGAGGTTCCGCCTTTCCGCCCATACCGCTGGTTCACAAGGCGCTTCTTGAGATCCGGAGGGAATGAGCTCAGGTTATATTGATAGCTCCAGCATAGCTCCAACATCACTGGTACACATCTCTCCTAGACACATCTGTAGAAGCCCTGATCACCCTGCCACTCTGCCTGGACCTTCTGTCACAAGATCACTGCCGTCTTCAACATCCGAACCTTAAGTTGCTTCACCTCACAGTGTGGAAGCTCCATAGTTGAACCCGATGGAGCTTTTCTGTTCAGGTCAGGTTAGACAAGTCCTCCTTGGCAGCAGATAACCTTCTACGAAAGCCACATACCTTGCCAAGTGGAAGAGATTTTCAGTCTGGTCAGCTCAGCACCATTCACCCACGATGCTAACTCATTGCCACTTATTCAGGACTACCTCCTACATCTGAAGCAGCAGGAGCTTTTGTTGTTGTCTAAGGGTGTACTTAGCTGCCATCTTGGCCTTCCACCCAGGCAAGGAGGGCTGCTCTGTGTTTGTTAACCCGATGGTAAGCCAGTTCTTAAAAGGGCTCGACAGGCTATACCCTAATGTCCATCAGCTTGTCCCTGCCTGGGACCTCAGCCTGGTCCTCTCTAGGTTCATGGGACCCCCATTTGAACCGTTAGTGACTTGCTCCCTGCTCTACCTCTCTTACAAGGTGGCGTTCCTGGTAGCAATAACCTCAGCCAGCAGGGTGTTTGAGCTCAGGGCTCTAACATCGGAGCCCCGTTATACCATGTTCTATAAGGAAAAGGTTCAGCTCAGGCCCCATCCTGCTTTCCTCACGAAGGTCGTGTCGCAGTTCCACATCAACTAGGACATCTTTCTCCCCATATTCTACCCTAAACTGCATTCTAGCAGCAGGGAGCAGAGACTCCACCCACTAGATGTTTGCAGGGCACTAGCTTTCTACATCCAAAGAACAAAGCCGTTGAGAAAATCAGTCCAGCTGTTCGTGGGGGTGGCAGACAGAATGAAGGGCCTACCTGTAGTCCTCACAACACATCTCATCATGGATCATGTCTTGCATACGTGAGTGCTACAGCCTGGTGGGGGTTCCTGCACGCCTGATCACTGATCAACAGCACTCCTGGCTCAGATCCCTACTCAGGAAATCTACAGGGCGGCGACGTGGTCCTCCATTCATGGTTTTACCACGCGTTATGCGATTACGCAACAGGCCAGAGACAATTCGGCCTTCAGATGAACAGTGCTCCAATCAGTGGACGACTCCACCCCCACCTCCTGAACTTGGGCTTGTGAGTCTCCTAATTGGAATTGACGTGAACAAGCCCTCGAAGAAGAAAAAACGATTACTCACCTTCTCAAAACTAGAAAAGGAGTACTTGTGGCACCTTAGAGACTAACAAATTTATTTGAGCATAAGCTTTCGTGAGCTACAGCTCACTTCATCGGATGCATTCAGTGGAAAATACAGAGGGGAGATTCTTTTTGCGAATAGACTAACACGGCTGCTACTCTGAAATCTGTCATTATGCAAGGCACTGAATTTAGCCGTATGGAGTGGAAATCTATCAACTTCATGAAAAAACGCATACAAATACAGACAGACATCATCTTCCTTTCCAAATGCAAACAGATGGACATCATACCAAAAGGACTGAAGGTAAAAAAATCCATTACAATCTACATACCACACAGACAATGCTGACAGCTTGTGCCACACGCTCTCAAAGAAACTGTGGAACACCTGATTAACATCCTCTACAGTAAACAGGGAAAGATTAAGAATGAGCTCTCAAAACTGGATACTCTCATAAAAAAAAACAACCTTCCACACAAACTTCCTTGTGGCTGGACTTTACAAAAACTAGACAAGGCATTTACAACACACACTTTACTTCTCTACAAAAGAAAAAGAACACTAAACTCGCTAAACTACTACATGCCACAAGGGGCCACAACAGTGGTTCCGTTAACCCACCCAGCAATATTGTTAATCTATCCAACTATACTCTTAGCCCAGAAGAAGAATCTGTCCTATCTTGGGGCCTCTCCTTCTGCCTCTCCACCCGCACAAACATGATACAGTTCTGTGGTGACCGAGAATCCTATTTTCAACGTCCGACTCAGGGAATATTTCCAACACACCTCTGAACAATCTACTAACCCACAGAGATCTTCCTACCAAGACTACAAAAAGAAGGATTCTGGGTGGACTCCTCCTGAAGGTCGAAACAACAGACTGGACTTCTACATAGAGTGCTTCCGCCGATGTGCATGGGCTGAAATTGTGGAAAAGCAGCATCGCTTGCCCCATAACCACAGTCGTGCAGAACACAATGCCATCCACAGCCTCAGAAACAACTCTGACAACATAATCAAAAAGGCTGACAAAGGAGGTGCTGTCATCATCATGAATAGATCGGAATGTGAACAAGAGGCTGCTAGGCAGCTCTCCAACACCACTTTCTACAAGCCATTACCCTCTGATCCCACTGAGGGTTACCAAAAGAAACTACACCATTTGCTCAAGAAACTCCCTGAAAAAGCACAAGAACAAATCCGCACAGACACATCCCTGGAACCCCGACCTGGGGTATTCTATCTGCTACCCAAGATCCATAAACCTGGAAATCCTGAACGCCTCATCATCTCAGGCATTGGCACCCTGACAGCAGGACTGTCTGGCTAGGTAGACTCCCTCCTCAGGCCCTACGCTACCAGCACTCCCAACTATCTTCGAGACACCACTGACTTCCTGAGGAAATTACAATCCATCGGTGATCTTCCTGAAAACACCATCCTGGCCACTATGGATGTAGAAGCCCTCTACACCAACATTCCACACAAAGGTGGACGACAAGCCGTCAGGAACAGTATCCCCGATAATGTCACGGCAAATCTGGTGGCTGAACTTGGTGACTTTGTCCTCACCCGTAACTATTTCACATTTGGGGACAATGTATACCTTCAAATCAGTGGCACTGCTATGGGTACCCGCATGGCCCCACAGTATGCCAACATTTTTATGGCCAACTTAGAACAATGCTTCCTTAGCTATCGTCCCCTAATGCCCCTACTCTACTTGCGCTACATTAATCATAGAATCATAGAATATCAGGGTTGGAAGGGACCTCAGGAGGTCATCTAGTCCAACCCCCTGCTCAAAGCAGGACCAATCCCCAATTTTTGCCCCAGATCCCTAAATGGCCCCCTCAAGGATTGAACTCACAATCCTGGGTTTAGCAGGCCAATGCTCAAACCACTGAGCTTTCCCTCCCCCCCACCCCCCCGCATATTGATGACATCTTCATCATCTTGACCCATGGAAAAGAAGCCCTTGAGGAATTCCACCATGATTTCAACAATTTCCATCCCACCATCAACCTCAGCCTGGACCAGTTCACACAAGAGAGCCACTTCCTGGACACTATGATGCTAATAAGCGATGGTCACATAAATACCACCCTATACCGGAAACCTACTGACCGCTATTCCTATCTACATGCCTCCAGCTTTCACCCTGACCACACCACACGATCCATTGTCTACAGCCAAGCTCTACGATACAACCGCATTTGCTCCAACCCCTCACACAAACACCTACAAGAGCTCTATCAAGCATTCTTACAACTAAAATACCCACCTGCTGAAGTGAAGAAACAGATTGACAGAGCCAGAAGAGTACCCAGAAGTCACCTACTACAGGACAGGCCCAACAAAGAAAATAACAGAACGCCACTAGCCATCACCTTCAGCCCCCAACTAAAACCTCTCCAATGCATCATCAAGGATCTACAACCAATCCTGAAGGACGACGCATCACTCTCACAGATCTTGGGAGACAGGCCAGTCCTTGCTTACAGACAGCCCCCCAACCTGAAGCAAATACTCACCAGCAACCACACACCACACAACAGAACCACTAACCCAGGAACCTATCCTTGCAACAAAGCCCGTTGCCAACTGTATCCACATATCTATTGAGGGGACACCATCAGAGGGCCTAATCACATCAGCCACACTATCAAAGGCTCGTTCACCTGCACATCTACCAATGTGATATATGCCATCGTGTGCCAGCAATGCCCCTCTGCCATGTACATTGGTCAAACTGGACAGTCTCTACGTAAAAGAATAAATGGACACAAATCAGACGTCAAGAATTATAACATTCAAAAACCAGTTGGAGAACACTTCAATCTCTTTGGTCACTCGATTACAGACCTAAAAGTTGCAATTCTTCAACAAGAAAACTTCAAAAACAGACTCCAACAAGAGACTGCTGAATTGGAATTAATTTGCAAACTGGATACAATTAACTTAGGCTTGACTAGAGACTGGGAGTGGATGGGTCATTACACGAAGTAAAACCATTTCCTCATGTTTATTCCCGCCCTCCACCCCCCACTGTTCCTCAGACATTCTTGTCAACTGCTGGAAATGGCCCACCTTGATTATCACTACAAAAGGTTTTTTTTCCCACTCTCCTGCTGGTAATAGTTCACCGTAAGTGATCACTCTCTTGTTACAATGTGTATGGTAACACCCATTGTTTCATGTTCTCTATGTATATAAATCTTCCCACTGTATTTTCCACTGAATGCATCCGATGGAGTGAGCTGTAGCTCATGAAAGCTTATGCTCAAATAAATTGGTTAGTCTCTAAGGTGCCACTAGTACTCCTTTTCTTTTTGTGAATACAGACTAACACGGCTGCTACTCTGAAACTTCTCATAACTGTTCTTTGACGTGTTGTTCGTGTCCAAGACCCACCCTCCTACCCCTCTGTCGGAGTAGCTGGCAAGAAGGAACTGAGGGGGTATAGGGTCGGCAGGGCTCTGCATTGGAAGCCATGAAGGTGTCACTCCAGGGGGTGCCCTGGCTGACCCTATGGTTGCTGCTAGGGGGAAAAACCTTCTGGCTACTGTGCACGCGCACACACCTGATTGAAATGGACATGAACAACACATCTCGAAGAACAACAGTTACGAGAAGGTGAGTAACCATATTTTCTATGTGGCGGCTCCTGCTTTGGCTGAGCAAATACTGCAGAATAAGGCGTGAGGAGTTTGCAATGCTCACAACAACAGTGTGCAGCTGAGCGGGGTCCCTGCTTGCCGTGCTGGCATCTGGATGGGTAAGCCAAGCTTAGGAAAAAAAGCACGAAAAAGGCTTGGTTTCTTTGCCGTTGATTTCAGGGAGGGAGGGAAGTGCATTAGGAGAGGCAAATGCCATGTTTCCATAACCACCTGTGCAAATGTTTTGGTCCCATGAGGCATTGCAAGCCTAACCCAACGCTCCCTTTGGCTCCATACACTGTGGGATAGGTACCCAGAGTGCACCGCTGTGAGTGTCGATGCAAGCCCTGCTAGTGAGGCTATACATAGTGGGGACATGCAAAATCAAGTTGCTTAAATCAGAGCCTCAATGTCGATTTAATTAAAATTGACCTAATTTTGTAGTGTAGTCATACCCTAAGATAGGAGCACATTCTCTTGCAAACCAAGAAACCAAGCACTACTCAAAGTGGCAGTTTCTTTAAGTGTTCAATTGAGTAAGTTCCAAAACAGCCAAAAACTAAGTTCAGGCTAAATTCAGCCCTGCAGTAATTCACTGACAAGATAGTTTTTGCCTATTTTGTCTGAATGGAAGAGGTGAGGAGAGACTAGTAAGCAGAGGGAAGAGAATGATTTGGTTGCACAGATAGCGTAGAGATTAATCACCAGTACATTTGACTTTGAAAAAGTTATCTAGTTTTATGGGGCAAATGGTAATCTTCCATGCGTTGCACATATTTAAAAGTTGCTGTTATCAGTGGAACAGTAACAAATCCTGTATGCTTACAGAACATGAACCAGCCAAAAGAATTTAAACTGCATTTATTCTCTATATTCTATGCACACTACAAATCGTATATATAATATAAAATAGATTCTCCCCTTTAAGAAAATTTGGTTACCTGATATTTGACAAAAAATATAGTATTAAGATTTGCTTTGAAAATACAAACTTTATAAAATATTAAGTAAAAAACTTCCAGCGGTGGTTGGGTAATTTATATGGTAAGCATAAGTTGGAGAACAATTCCTATAGATCTGCAATGGACCTAAGTGGGGAAATTCTTTTATGATATTCCTCAAAATGTAATGAAAAACAGTTAATGACATAGGTCTAACATGGAAAAAAAGAGGGCTCATTTCTCTGAACTATCAGGTTCAGCATTAAAAGGCCTACTCTTTGAGTGTGATGAGTAGCTCTGCAACTCCCACTCAAATCCATAGGAGTTGTTGGTGCTTGGCATCCCAAGATCATAGCCCACATCTCTAGCTGCTGTGTTTGGTAAAGTCATACAAGAATAAATGCAATTTGGAACACTGCAAACTATTGTAGATGTTCATGTAAAACAATGAGTGAAGTAGTTGCTCTAAGTAACAGTGCAGCATTTTCAAATATTTGACCATTTCTCTGAAATATTATGAAATATCAATATAGTGTTAGATTTTGAACATTAATTCTAAAATTTAAGATTTTTTTAATCTATGAAAAGGCAGTTTTCAATTTATGCTATGTTTTAATAAACTCAAATTTTAGAACATTTGATAGAAGTACTTGAGGATCTTAGATAGTCCTTTGCTAATCTTAAACACACACTCTTTACCAACCACAGTAGTATCCACATTAAACTGCAAAACATTTATTCAAATGAATGTACGCTGTAAAAAAAAAAAAAAAAAAAGTAAAAGTATGACATGTTTTAATAAATCTGTAGATGCATAGAAGTGGCTCCATCCTTCCATTTGTTAACGTGGTCTGAAATAACAGTTCTGCAGAGTGGACATGTTTTCTCTCTATTGAACCATAAAGAGATGCATTCTTCACAAAATATGTGCTGTAATGAAAAGAATGACAAGTACTTGATTTTTTTTAACTGCAAGAGCACAAAAGATCTAATATTTATTACAACCTGTTTTTCAAATCAATTTAGAATATTAAAAATCTAGTTACTCTTCTAATTAATGGGTCTGCTAAACTATTCTACTTACATAATTGCATATAAAACCAAGCTAAAAAAATTAAAATTGCAAACTCAAGCATTCAGATCTTAGGAAATGCCAGAAGTAAGGTTACCTGTGCAACGCTGATCAGCCCCTTTATGCGTAAGTATTATGATAGTATTTAATTACTTGATCACATACTATTTTTTGCAGAGCACCCTTGCCTCATTCAGTGCACGGAACAGATGGTGTGCACTTCATAAGCAGCCATTCAGTATTTTGTTTTCTTGTTTGATGTGTGGCCCTATGCCTTATTTCCTGCACACTATTTGAACCGGGCTCTGAAAACAGAATTATTAACATTCTCATGGGCTTTTCTACATCACAGAGGGATTAAAGTATGAGGTATCCACTAATCTAGGGTGCCCAATTTGAGACACGCAGGGCCTGATCTTTAAGAGTCCTTCGCATGATACAGCACTTTGTATATTCAAAGCAAAGCTCTGTGGTACAGAATTTAACTGTTTTACCCATGAGCCCATTGTTTTTATTCCTGCAATCCCCTGCCTCAGTCACTACACATCTTCTAACTTCTGCAACAAGTGACGCAGAATCTACAGACAAGTTTTGTTTTGTTTTTTTAAATACACCCTAATTCATCCCCAGAGCAGGTGCATCCTGTGCGCTGAATGAGGCAGAGATCCTGTGGAAAAAAATAGTATGTGATTGCATAATTAAACAGTACCACAATGCTTACACACAGTGGGCGGGGGGGGGGGCCACATCACGGTTGCACAGATGGCATTTCTGAGCAGTGAACCTTTGACTTTGCAACATTAATAGTGTGCTTTAATGTAGTATTTTTCTGGTGTGTTACTTAAAGCAATCTGAAAAAAAACCAAATTTCCTCATGTAGCATCATAATGACACCTCCATGGTTCATCAGCAGTTCTAAAACCTTTAGGGTCCACCTCACAGACCTCTGCAAATTAGAGTTAAAGGAGTAAATGATAGCAATACTAGCTTGTCTTCCTCGAGATGAACCAGCACTGGAGGCAATCAAACACACCCTGACACAAGAGGAATGGTGACTCCTGGGTTCCATTCCTGGCTTTGGAGGAGTGCCTAGTGGGCACAAACTTCTGCCCATTCTCCCACCAAGTGTGGCCCCTTCTGACCTATCTGCTCCTCTTGGTCCCAGTGCCTGTCTACTCCTCAATACTGGCTCCTCACCCAGTTCTGGTCTGGCTACCTAGCCCTAGACTCCTTTTCTCAGGCTTTTCACCCTAGGCCCACTCTCCTTGTCCAGCCATTCCCAGCTCCTCCTTACCCTAGTTCCTAATCTAATCTGTGTCTCCCTGCATACACATTGCTCATCTGCACTACCTTCCAGTCCCAATCTTAGTGTCCCTCCACTCTTTGGCTCAAACTGTCCCAGTTCTGACTCCCACACTCTGGATCCTCAGATTTGTCTCCTACTCTCCTCCTTTTCCTGGCCCCATTGGTTCAGTTCCAGTCTCCCCCTACCCCAGCTCCCAGTCCCAGTTTCGCTCTCCCCCTGCCAACCTCCAGTCCCAATCTATCCTCCCACTCTAACTCCATTCTCCTCTATTCCCCACCCCTATGCTCCTTGTGCCAATCTATGCCTCTTGCAGGTCAAGCTCTTATCCCACCCCCCTGCTTTCAAATTAGGTGGTTTCATCCTTCCTCTTGCCTGGACCCAGAAGGGGGGTCACTGAGAGTACAGGAAAGACAGGCTCCCTGCACTCAGTTCAGGTGCCCAGACCCAGACACAGCCCTGGCTGCAGCAGCCCCGAGTTGCAATTGCAGGAAAAAGTCCTGAGCCCTGGGCAGATTTTCATAGGGAGAGCAACAGGTACATACATCCCTGTCACAAAGGCAACCCCCTGATAAATTTAGAGTTTCTGCTCCAAAGCACAAGGGAGCTAGACAGCCGCTAAAAGAAAAGTTCACCAGAATTTTTTTTAGCAAATGTATTTTTCCCTAGCCTCATTCTCAGAAGGGGCTAGACTGTTTTGGCTGAAATTTTCAAAAACAAACGAACAAACAAAAATCAGCCTGAAGCAGACACCTAACATGGAAAATTTCATCCCAAATGGTTAAAGTTTTGCAAGTTAAAAGCAACTGAAAACAGGGTCGTATAATGGGAAATGTTGGGCAATCTTAACAATAGACTGTGATACCAACCCTACCTCTAGCAACAGCAATTACTTTTAAATAAATAAATAAAAACTTTGCCAAGCGTCAGCAGTATGAAGACTTGCAAGGATTCTAGAAGTAAATGGACAGGAGTGAAGTACTGCATAGACAGTGCAATCAAGTGAAAACAAGTTGATATGCTTTTTCTACCCCAAGTGTATAGCGTCTTCAAATCTCCTCAGAAACATAGGAATTGCCATATTAAATCAGACTCATGGTCCAGCTAGTCCAGTATGTTGTTTCTGACTACAGTCAGCACTATATGCTTTAGGGAAAGGTGGAAAAAAAACCCTCCTAATCCATAGTAGTTAGGTATTTCTTTAGTCTTTGAGACATGAAATTTAAACTCTTCCAAAATTTGTTCACATCAACACTGTATATTCTTTTATCCATATAAGTGTCCAATCCCTTGTTAAATACTTGCTAGTATTAAACTGTTCCCATACAATATAGTACTGAAAGCTGCTGTCTTTAGCACATAATATAAAATTTCAAACATTTAAAAAAAAAGTTGCAGGCAAATATACACAAGCTAGCGAGACTTACAATACTCTTCCATCAAAAGGGAGTTTCCCATTCACAAGCATCTACAAGTTTTTTCCATAAACCTGTTGCTACTTTCCAACTGACACTGTCAACATCAGTTTGATTCACAAAGTTTCAGAACAGAAGCCTCCTCCCCACATTGTGATTCTCGAATTCAAAATCTCTTTAGAATTACCTGGCAGATTAGAAGAATAGGCTTTTGAAATTCAGCTTGGCATATTGAACAAATATCATCTGCTTCAGAACACTGTCTCTTGCTAGCTGTCACCCCATAGTGCTGTTAAAAAAAAGAGATTTTTGCAGCAGATGTTAAGATCCAGAAAAGGATAAGGAAGACTGAAAGGATGTGGTTAGAGAGGAAACTAGAAAATCCCTGGGGCAACAGGATGTTAGGTGTTTCAATCCTTAGGATGCTATATTGACACATACATGCTCCAGGGGAAGGTGGTATTTGGGTATAATCTATTGAGGATGCTATGTGGGGACTTTGAAAGTAATTTGCTACAGTGGTGGCCTTCCTGCAGCAAAGTTCTGTTATGAGCTGATACACATTGACCAGAATGAAAACACATCACTTCCTGTTAAGAGAGTATTGCTTACACAGACTGTGTAAGGTATTTTAGCATTAATCTAATTAAATGTCAAAAATCCTCCTATATATTCTGGTACATGCACAGCAGGCTCTAGATTAAATTACAGTACATTTTACCAACCACCCACTATTCTAGAAAAAGAATATTTTTTTATTCTGAATGGAATATCTAGTTACTCTTCAGTTATTTTGCCAAGATCTGGGTCTTACTCTTGTATATTTCAGTTAGTTGCTAATGGGTAAAGGTTTGCTACTTTGCTCTTGCAGATGTGAGTCAAACAAATATTTTGCCTAGTTTTAAAATATATTCTTTACATCATACTTTATTTACATGGTATTCAAATAGTTTACCTCAAGATGCTGCTTACAATAAAAAAACTGATCACTTTTAAAGTGACTTCAGGTGGGCCCATTGTGAAGCTGAGAAATTAAATTTTACAGTGCAAGTAACTGTAAGAAGGGAACAAACAGTGCGATTACTTTGAAAGTTGAACTCCATGTAACTAAAAGAACATAATGTGATCAGCTAGTACACAGGAAAAAGCTATCTTCAAGAAGAATTATTTTTGTGGAAGCCACATTTGTCACTTTGTTGTTACAGAGAATCCAATACTCACTGGTCGTGTACAAAATATACGCAAAACCTTTCTAAAGTTTCTCAGATGTCCAAAAAGGCTCAAAAGCTGAAATTGAGAAAAGAAAAACAAAATTATGCTTAATATTTATTTCCAAGAGCTAGATTTTCAAACTTTGTGCAGGTTTTGAAGTGAAGAGCCTCAGTGCTAAAATTCCATGCAACGCTTTGCACATTTGGCCTTCAATGTTTTGCTTTTAGTCTGGTAATGAAACAATTATAGGTGGGACTGGTAGCTCTACTTATTACTGAGTTGCCCAACACTTCCCCTTTTTAAAGCCATGCTTTCGATTGCTTATAAACTTTGCCAAATTTTAACTGTTAAGTCTGAAATTTTCCATGCTGGGTGTCTGCCTCTCGTGCAAAATTTCAACCAAAAATGGTTCAGCTGTTCCAAAAATGAGACTAGGGTAAAATATATTGTTTTGCCCATGTTACAAAAATTCTGGTAACCTTTTCTTTGAGATTCTCTCGCACCCCCATGTTTTGGAGGAGGAACTTGCAATTTGGCCGCGAAATGTCTTTGTGTCAGGGATGTGCCTTCTGCCATCCCCATGAAAATTTATTCATATTTGGCCAAATTATATGCCTTTAAAAATTATAGTTCATGTATGCTTCAGAGAAGTGCAGAGACTTCTTAGATTTCAGCAGCTAATATCTCCAGAGAGTCTGTCCTCACTGGAAAAAAATAGTAAGAGACCATGTAATTAAAGACTGTACCACAGTGAATATACACAAGGGGGCCAAATTAAGGTGGCACAGGCAACTTTATATCTAGCATTGCCTACCTTGTAAGTACTTGATTTTGCAATCTTAATAATGTTCTTTTAACATAATGATCTTTTAATTTTGCATGTGTATAGTAAACAATAGAATACAGCTGCTGTGTTATATATAAACTGTACCAAACCAAGATAGTTTTGGATATGCCTAGTATAAGCACAGAGTGGGATAGTGTCAAAGGGACTAAAGGGAGTTGGGTTCCCGACTACACTGAAAGTCAATGGGAGTTGATACCCAACTTCCCTTTGTGACGGGGGAGGTTTTAAGCCATGTTAAGGAAAAACAGATTAAGCTGACAAGTTAAAATAGTGGAATGGAAACCTAAAGCAACAATTTTACATAATGCAAGATTTTCCAAAAGGAAATGGTTTTGTTGACTGGAATTCTGCCCATGTCTCATGGCAATTTGTTTACATACTGCCTGCAAGAAGTCTACACGTAACAGTTAAGACTATTATTTGGTGCATTACTCCACATTCTGTCCACAAGTTCTTAATATTTTTTTCCACCCTAGTTCAAGTTTGGTCTTACTTTGGAAGCCATTTATGAGTTTGACAAAAGCTACCTCAATTTGATGTAAAATTTCTCTTTAGAAATTTATATTGACGGTACCAAGGCACATGGGCACTCTACAGCAAAATTACAACAAACAAACAGAATAACAGAAGTCTCTAATTAACAAAAACCAAGAACAAAAAACCCCACACCAACCTGATTCCCTGTTATTACAAAGGCCACTCAAAAGCACAATAGTGCCATGAAGTTTGCCAAACTCAGGCTCCGGCAGACCTCCCAGACACAGCAGGTACCAGAGGCTCAGGCCCTCCACCCTCAGAATGCCCTCGTGCTTGCTGTGTGAAAGTGAAATTCAGAACTTGAACTCTCCAACAGTGAGAGCAACCCAGTGGATCTTAGCTTGAAGGACACAAAACATATTAGCCATCCTGGCATTAACAACTAGTTCAGACAGAATTCCTACTTTCACACTCAGGTGTGGCAAGCAATTTTTGGACTGTGTAAAACATCATTAGTTTTCTAATCATCCTTCAAAGAGAGGATGAATAGATCTAGTGCCTGACCTAGCAAAACTTTATATTGATTTTGGAAGGCTGTATTAAACCAGCAAGTCAGCTCAAACTCTGGGGAATATTTCAGAATACATTCATTTGTATGTCTCCATCTCTTCTATGGTAATTACTGCAGTATCATTTTATACATTAAAATACAGAGGAAGGAGAACATTTACATACTTTTAGGATGAAGTAGATCAGACCTAGCAATACTCCAAGACTCCACCCCAGTACATTGTCCAGCTCCCTATAGCCAATAAGATAACGAAACCAAATTGGTACGGGGACAAATGTACGGTAATACTGGCAGAATTCTTCTAACAGCATATACCAGTAGCCCTATGAACAACAAGAGGAATATTTAAAAATACATTTAAAATACAGATAATTTAAAGTTAATGCATCTTTTCTATATATTTACTCTCTTTTTAATATTTATCCCTCATTATATCTTAACTAGTGATTCGACAGATCTGAAATATTGTTTGGAAACGTGAGTCATTAAAATCCCATATATGTAAGAGTTACAAAACTGCATGGTATTACATTAAACTCCTAAAAAATGGGGCCAAGATCATGATTTTTAAAAAGGAGTTAAAAAGAAGTTTTATCATGGGTAAATTCACTAACACTTCAGCAATTAGAGTCAGGTGTCAAGACAAACAAAACAAAACTGATGATCTTTGGCAAGTCCTGAGTTGACATTTGTCAGCTATCATAAAGCAGCCGCACAATTGGCAGGCTCTGCTCAAGAGAAGACCAGAAAAACCAAGGTACAAAAGATCAGAATAGGGGTGCCTTTGCAGAGTGCCTACCTACTTACCACTGTTATCAGTCTTGCTTTCATAAGCATTAAAAAAGGGGAAAAGTTACAAGAAAAATGCAAACAGAAAAATTAATTTTAGATCAATTTTCTGTTAAAAATTGTCTGCATGTATAACGCTGAGAAAAACGGGGGTTAAGAAAAGGCCTTTTCTTTTACAACCACATGTAAATCAAAACTCCATTTACCTCCCCCACAAGTTACTTTGTGTTCTTTAAAAGCTCTATGCCCTCCCTTTTAAAACAGTTTTGCAATCGGTTTATAAGCACCTAGAGGACAATACAATAAGGAATAACCATCATGGATTTGTCAAGAACAAATCATGCCAAACCAACCTAATTTCTTTCTTTAAAAGAGTTACTGGGCCTGGTGGATGGGGAAAGCAGTAGCAGTAACATATCTTGATTTTAGTAAGGCTTTTGACACAATCTCACATGACATTCTCATAACCAAACTAGAGAAATGTGGTCTAGATTAAATTACTATAAAATGGGTGCACAACTGTCTGAAAGACCATACTCAAAAAATAGTTGAGAATGGTTTTCTCTTTCCCCTGCATCGACAGATAATGTGCAGAACTTTAATTAAGAAAAATGTTCCTCTAGGTGGAATTCATGACTGGCTGATTGTACTGTAAAAGGATGTTCATGCTAAAGCTAAGTATAGATTATTTTCTTACCTTGGATTTAAAAGACATCATAAAAGAAGGCACCAAGAGAATAAAGCATTTGAAGCCCATGAAGAGGAATTTCAGAATAAAGTCTGTGATTCCCACGATCCAAAGTACCTCCCAGAAGTTCATAAAATCCACAGTAGGTTTTAAAAAGATTAAGCTACAAAAAGAAATATCTAAAATTACAAGGGTACGCGCTCCAGAGGTACACACCGTGAATGGATATTAGCGTACGGTTTCATTTAAAAGGGTTTTTTTTTAAAAAAAAAAAGCATGTTTAGATAGTGTAATGTTTTCCTCTAGAAGGAGTGGGAAAGAGAGAGCTTTCGTCATCCATGAAGAGCTCCCCATTTCGAATCCACTTTACATCTGCATTGTAACCGTCATCTTGCCATACAAGTACTTGCTCCCTTTCCCATTCTGCCAATGTTGCCCCTTAATCAGTTAGCAGGGTTGTTGTAAACTAGTGACAGAAGAAACTTAGACACATGCCCTGCTAGAGACTTATGGCACTGTATCCCCAGTACTCCCACACCAAGGTGTGACGGGGCTGAGAATCAAACCCAAGTTGTGCCAGTGAACCCCAGACATAGGGCCTAATCTTGCAAACCCTTCTTCACATGAGTGTTCTGTAGTAAGGCTTTGCAGGACTGGGCCCATCATTTATTTATTTATCTGCGTTAAGTGAAGCCAACTTCTTGATTCTCTTAAAAAAAAAAATGCCAGGAGCAAAGATGAGATTTTCACAAGAAATGACAGTTCATTTAAAGTGACTAATATAACATAGATGTTCTGCTAATTACCTGTAATAAAGTGACTGAGAGTGAAAGGTATAATACAAGAGGAGAGATGACCCGGTTAGGAATATCAGTACCCAAGCACATTGCAACTTGGAGCACCTTTCCTGTAAGATACACATTAAAAATGTAATAGTTTTCTGTTACTTTGATTTTTTTTTAAGTCTCAAGTTAATTTCTTTCACACTCAATAAAACTAGGACGGCAGTATTTGAACACAGTCACTAGTACAAGATGCTGCTATGTTACTTTACACCATGAAGAAGTAGTTCAAGGGCAGATCATTGTGCTCACACAGATCTCCATGCACTTTAATGGGATGAAAAGAAAAGGACTTGTGGCACCTTAGAGACTAACAAATTTATTTAAGCATCAGCTTTCGTGATCTACTTTCCACTGAATGCATCTGATGAAGTCAGCTGTAGCTCACGAAAGCTTATGCTCAAATAAATTGGTTAGTCTCTAAGGTGCCACAAGTCCTCCTTTTCTTTTTGTGGATACAGACTAACACGGCTGCTACTCTGAAACCTTTAATGGGGTGAACGCCCAAGCAGAAGTGTTACTGCTTAGGCATTCATTTCATTTTGTTACTTAGAAAACGATATATATATCTCCTCAATTGCTTTTCTAAGTAAAATTCTCAATAACTCCTGTGCCCTCATAACAGATACTCTGCATATGAAACAGTAGTTTTAACCATTCTTAAAATACAGTTAAGCATTTCTGTCTTATTACGGCAGAAGCATTGTCAGGCATTTTGATATGCAAAGTCAGAAAAAGAGATTGTACCAATATTTTATTTTAAATTTGCAAATCTGACAAATGCTAAGTCAGGTTTAGAAGTGTGTAAATTTTATTGATAGCTAAAACATTTACATCTCAAAAATCCTATGATATTTATCTGTTTTTTTTACTAAATTAATATAAGATAATTTCACATTTCTCTCAAAAACTGATGCATGAAAGTCTTGGGTAATAGTTAACATAAAAACACTTAAACTTCATTGCAACGGGCAATACTTACTCTTAGAAAAACCTGATTTACAATGCTTTTGTTTGCATACATAAAAGTTGTTAGCAGCCCAATTCCAAGAGAAATGCCTATTAGGAAAAATGGGTCAGTTATATGGAGGAAAATAAGAAACTGGATTAAAATAAAATAAGAGCAAAATAAGTGCACTTCTCACAAGTACTTGCGATAACAGAATACAATTTTAACAGTTCAGGCAATCAAGCTAAAATAATTAAGCTACATTGTATACGCTAACAAAAGAAAAACAGATTAAGTGATTGAAATCTCTTATAGGAAATTTCTCCTTCCAGTGAAGAAATGAAATTAAAATAAAGCTAAAAGTAAATCAAATTATACTTTAGGCATGCTCATAAGCAGGATTGAAGGCAGGAAAAAAGGGCTAGTTCCCCCATACCATACTCTGTTATACTCTACCGATTATATGTTGCATGGTCAGTTTGATACACAGAATCAAGATGTATGGAAGACTTTTGTGCAGCCACTGGAGGAGATATCGGAGTTCAGAGATGGAGCTGCCACTGTGTTCTTCTGAATCTAAGGTGGAATCTTCAGACCCCCTCGCTTCATTGTGGGAGTGGCCATGTGAACGGCCCTGGGAACCTGATCGTATGTGCCTGAAACTGGGGTTTTCCCCAGATTCTCCCAAGGCAGAACTTAGCTGGATGTGAACATCTCCAGTACGGTGGCAAGAGCCTTCTCCTGGCAGCCCTGCTGTATGGGCACTCTGAGAAGACGAGGGAACATCATCACTTCCTGGGGCATTGTGGAGATGAGTGTAATTTGATTGCATGGCGTTGAATTGATCTTTCTCTGGTCCAGATTCTTTTGTCTCACTGCTATGTCTCCTAAAGGGTGGGGGAAAAGCCATGTTTAAAGGAGCAGTGTTCCATTCAGTTAGGAAAAGAGAATTGTGTCTCTGAAATACACAGCCTTTTGGCCATCCTGATGATCTAGATACACAGACCACTGGTACAGTGATAGATATACAAATACTGGTTTCTTTAGCTCTGGAGGTTTGTATTTTAGGCTCCCACCCCTTACCTTAATGAGAAGCCTCTGTGTGAATTGCTCACAGCATCCACTGACTTACTCTCTTTCAATGATGTATACTGTAACCTTCAATGGGCTGCCACACATACAGTCTGGAAAAGCCAAAGCTACACTGAAAATTAGAAAGCACCCAGCCGAATAGGAGGAGACAGGCACTAGCTTGTATAGCAGAAGTTTTAACATGATATATATGTTTATAGAAAAAGGTTGGGAACCATTATGAGATTAAGAAGGAAATAATAAAGGTGGGGGATGGGACCTGCACATTTAAGCATCCATAAAATGGCATGTATTTAGACACAGACGAGTCTAATCAAAATCCAGTGAGTACTGAAAACAGAGTGCCATTATGGGATTACCAGAAGAGATTATCCTGTTGGGGAAGTGAGTGGAACCAGGTTAATCCACTTTTTAAAAGACACTGGGAAGAGCCTGGACCATATGGGGGCTTTGCATAGGCAATGTACTCTTGGGAGGGAGAAAAAAGCAGGAAATAAAGAGCAAATGTGTGGGACTGGGTTAGGGTTGATAGAGAATCTAGGTCCAAAGGCAATTGCAGACAGTAAAGAGTGGTCTAATGGTTAGAGCAAGAGATCTGGGTTTTATTCCAAGTACTGTAATTTACTTACTGTGTCCCTTGGCAATTCATTTCATTTCTGTGCCTCAGTCTCCCCATCTGTCAAATGGGTATAATAGTTCTTATATACTTTCCAAGAATGGTATAATGTTTCATTAGATATCCTTTGGAATGTGTTTTGAGATTACTGGATAGCACAGAAGGACAAAGTATTTTTACAATATTTATCTGTAGCAAACACTACAGTTGTGGTTTAGTTGGGATTTTCATTATAAACTTTTTTCAGTTGCTCACCATTTTCTCAAAAATGCTTTTTTTTGTTGGACACATAGGAAAGTTTGAGTAAAATCTATTGACCTGTTTTTCAGTTATGCAAGCATGAAAAACATACAATCTGAATTGCAAGAAAATCTCAATATGCTATTTGTGCACATATCTACATTAGCAAAGACTTAACATTTGAAACAAAACTAGATTCTGCTAATTTGTAAAAAAAAAAAAATGAGTTATTAGCATTTAAGAAAAACTGCATGCACAGTAAAACTTCTCACTAACATTCAGAGCTATTACGGATACATTATCTGTTGTCCTACGTTCATATTGTAGGCCTCAGTCTTGCAAAAACTCATGTACTGTACTTAATGTGTGTGAGCAATCCGATAAGCTGAAGTCAACAGGACCACTTTAGTGTATGAATAAAGTTTCTCATGCACGGGTTTGGAGGATCAGGCCCTTAACATTTATGTTGCAAAAATTGATTAATTAGCACTCTTGATTTGGTGGTTTATGACCTGCTCCTGCAAAAACTACCAGGACAAAGTAGTTCCTATACTGTAAGTAATTCCATTGTTTTAATAGAGCGCTATGCTTAGTAGTATGGCTTTGCAGAATCAGCCCATGGCAGTTTACTTGTTTAGAGAACTTTAAAAATAACTGCATTTATTATTAAATCATACTATAAAACACATAGAATGCACAATATGGCTGAGTTAATGTCACTATGAGAATTCTTTTCACTTCCTAATTTAAGTATTTAATAGGCACCCTAATATTAAATATATATTAACAAACATTTTGTATTTTAATTAATGGATCTCAAATCTACTCTCTGAACACTGACCAAAACATATTTTTTTAAAAATTCTCTTTAATTTTACTTTTTCAGCATGTCAGATCCTCCTACCCAGGCCTGAGTTTATGGGATGCTCCCAGGTGTATCAGAAATGGTGTCCTGCAAACAGAGGTTCTGAAGCCACCCGTCTAGCCTGCAAAACATCTATCTGTCACAGTGTGGAGGGATGAGCCAACACGGCTCCTGGCCTGACATCATCACATCAGAATGTCACCCTGTTGCACTGCTGAGTTCCTCCCAAGGCAAAGACACCTATCCCAGGTAAATATCGTTATGAACAAAAGAGCACCCAGAGGAGTGCCAATCCCCGCTTTCCCTTCCCAGCAGGGACACAGTGGGGGTGACATACACACCCTCCTGTGCCAACTAGGGGAGCGTGGGTGGGCAGCACCAGTGGGTGAGAGGTAAATGCCCCCTTTCATCTCCACCCCGGGGTGGGAGTGGGGCAGACAGTAAGGGGCTAATTCCCCTTCCACCTTCCTCCCCTAACAAGGGGGCAGGGGGAGAGAGGGCAGACAATGAGGGGCGAATGCCCCCCTTCCATTTGCACAGACGATGGGGGACAAATCCCCCCTCCCCTTCCATCTGAACCCCAGATAAGGCGGCGGGGGTGGGGATAAACTGTGAGAGGTAGCCCTCCTCCCCTTTCCGTTTCCACCCTGGCACGAGACAGCGAGGGCTCAATCCCCGTTTAAACAGCCCGAGGTCAGAGCCGGGGGCAGATCCTCCGCAGCACAGGTAAGGGGCGGAGCCAGAGGGGCAAATCACCCCGGCCCCGCAACCTTACCTCTCATGACGCGGCCGGGGCTCCGTGCCCAGCCCTGCTGCCCGGGCCGCGGCCTCCCAGGGCCTCCATCACTGACGCCTGGGCTAGATTGGGGGCGGGGGCAGAAGCAGCAGCAACTACCGGCTGGGGGAAGAGGAGGAGCAGGGGGGGGAGGAGGAGGAAGGCCCGGCGCTGTTTGTCGCCATAGCAACTAGGCTGGGGCCCTGCGTCCGGCGAGCCGCCGAGCCCGCGGGGGAGGGGGAGGCAGATGGTGAGGACGGGGTAAGGGGGAGTTGTGGGGCGGAGGCCGGGGTGGGAAGGGTCGGGGGGAGGAAGGAGAGGAGCTGGGGCGTGAGTGGTTGGAGCGGCGGCAGTCAGGGTGGGAGGAAGAGGAGAGGCGTGAGGAAGAGTGGGTGGGGGTCAGGGATTGGGCCGCCTGAGGGCAGAGAGGGAGGAGCAGGGATTTGGAGGGTGCTGTCTGCAGGTGCTAGTGAGTTGAAGGTGCTGGGGAATGGCTTCTGATGGCGCTGGTAGGTGCCATATGAGGGCGAACGTGGCAGTGGCAGGCCGCCGGTGAGGGGGTGGATGGTAGGAGTGAAGATGGGGAGTTATGACTAAAATTACCTGGGGAGCGGGAGTGAGGTGTGGGCTAAGAGCACAGCTGAGAAGCAGGAGTCATGATTTCTCATCCAGGCTCTGCCACTGACCTGAATTGGGGCAAGTCACTTAACCCCGACATGCTTCAGTTTTCTCTGTAAAATGTGGCAATACCCACAGACAGGGGTAAATTAATGTTTGTCCGGTGCTTTGAGTCAGAGCACTATATGTGCAAAGTATTATGATTTTTTATTATTATTAATAAGGTTAAACTCTCATTTGAAGCTCTGTAAAGGTTTAAATATTTATTGGGATTTTTACTGTGGTGATGGGGTTCAGATTTTTGTGATTTGGATCTTTGAAGGATGGTCCAGTGGTTAGGGTGCTAGCCTGGGACTCAGCAGATTTAGGTTCAATTGCCAGCTCTGCCACAGACTCCCTATATGGTCTTGGGCAGGTCACTTAGTGCTTGTGTACACAGGGAGTTATTCTGGAATTGCTCTTCCTGATTAACTCCATGTGTGGATGTTCTTATTTCAAAATAAAAACATCTGCACGTGGAGTTAATCAGAAATCGGCTTTAAATTCACATCCTATCTTATTACAGATTTATTTTCATGTGTAAAGACTAACTCTTAGTCTCTCTTTCTGTGCCTCAGTTCCCCATCTGTAAAATGAGTGATAAAAGTACTTCCCTGTCTCACAGGGGTGTTGTGAGGATAAAAACATTAAAGATTGTAAGATGCTTAGATACTATGGTAGTGGAGGCCACAGAAGTATCTGAAAGAGAGAGATAAAGGCATTTGAGTTGGTACCTAGTGATAATTTGATTAAAAAATAGAAAGATATAAAATTAACATGTCACGCATTAAATGGATTAAAAGTTGGCTAACTGATAGGTCTCAACATATATTTGTAAATGGGGAATCATCATAGTATGGCTGTGTTTCTAGTGGGGTCCCTTAGGGACTGGTTTTTGGCCCTATGTTATTTAACATTTTTATTAATGACCTGGAAGAAAGCATAAAATTATCACTGATAAAGAATGCAGATGACACAAAAATTGGGGGAATGGTAAATAATAAAGAGGACAGATCACCCTGATGCTGAGCGATCTGGATCGCTTGGTAAGCTGGGCGCAATACTGTTTCTCACTTTGACAATAAAAGTAGAAATTAAGGCTTGCATCTTGCAAAGTTACCTGTGTGGGCACACCACTTTGTCCATGTGGTGCATCCCTGAAGGATTGGGGCCTACAGTGATCAATACACATCAATCCTGAATTCCAAGTCCCTATTTTAAAAATAAACGTTTCTCAGTTGTAAAAGTGCAACATAATAGAAAAGTAATATATTGGTTTTATATGCAAATCTATTACAGAGAAAATGCTTTTGGATCTGAGAATATTTCTCTCAGTTTTCAACCCAAGGGAACTTTTTTATACAAAAGTTATAAAAACTCTTAAATTAATTATTTCAGTACAAATTAAAGACAGAACCCTAATTCAGTAGCTCCTCTCTCATTTCTCTTAATTAAGGCCCCAGTCATTCTGACTCATACATAACTTTAAACAGTGAATTGTCCTATTGACTTCAATGAGATAAACAGCGTGTAAAGTTAAGCACATGTATTAATCTTTGTAGGATCAGGGCCTGAGTCATAAAAATAATAGAGTGGGTGCTGTTTTAAAAACTTCAGCATTTACATCTTCTTGTGGTAATTGAAAATAATATATATGGTACTGCAGAACAGTAAATGCTGAATTTTAAATTGCACTCACTGTACTAATGATACTTTTATGTATATAAACACTTTACAACCTCCAAGTATACACCAATATTAACGGATTCATCTGTCATTAATCTAATTACTTGGTGATATGATCTATACAACATTCTTACCTGAATGAAAGTGTCTTTTAGTATACTATGCCCCATTTAAGCACCTAGGGCTTGATTTTAAATGGTGCTGAGCACCCACAGATCCCATTGAGTTTTGGCTGGTCAATACTTGTGAAAATCATGTCCTTCAGTGTGGACTTTGTATAGGGTCTTGTGTGGTATGGATTGTGGGGGGGAAAAATTATCCAAAATCCTGAGAAGTCTTCTAGAAGCTATGGGCCAGCTCCTGTTGAAGTTTAATGGGGATTTGCTTCAACATGAACTTGGACAAAAGAGTAAATGATTTATAAAATTGTACATAGGTGCTAATGTAAGTTGGTGATACTACAGGAACTCTTGTGTCTTTATTGGTCTGATCTTGTAGGTGCTCCATACACAGGACTTCTAGTGGGAATTCCATATGGATTGAGCACTGTGCACTCAGCTGCTCTGTAATTTCTGTTACAATTTAAATATTTAATTTAGTTCAGAACAAAAAGTTTTAAATGGCTGCTGGAATGATGGATTGAAAAAATGTCATCACGGAGAAGGAATAACTTTCTTAAATAATACTTCTAGCTAGATTGTAACATATACATTAATGATTTTCCCTGACTGAGGTTTTTCAGCATCATATAATTAAGAAGTTCTACATAAAGCTGACAAGAGCACATAAGGAAATCTGTGTCTGATGAAAGTATCCCATAAAATGGATAAAGTTGGAGGAACATCTGGACATGCGAGGATAAGATTATGTGGAAACCATCAAACTTTGGATGTATCTTGGTTAAATTCTAGCCTACAAGAGACATTATTACCAGGAAAACCATGGCATAAGGTAAAATGTTTGTTTGCAAAATATGCATCTATTAATAATGATTTAAATGCATGTGGATGTCATCTTTGCAATTTTTGATCTGTCCTTGTTCCTATTGCTTGCTTATATGGACATTTTTTTCCTTAGTGTGGGGGGTATTAAAACAACAACTGTTGTTTTTAAATATGGAAGTAGGCAAATATTCTAATGACTATTTCAGTTAGCTTGTCAAGAATTTTATTATTCTCCTTGAAAGTTAGGACAAAAGTCATGCATCAGAATGTTACTCAACTGTTCACATTAGATTTACCACAACAAATTCTCTAAAGGCAGTGTGTTTGCACAAAAACAGCTAAAGAAACTCTCAACACATATGAGGCAAGGGGAAGATTACAATCTTCCAGACTGTTTGCGTTCTGTAACTTTAATTTCACTCATCTCATGGACAAAGCATGTTATAAATACTGGCCAGATGGACATATTTGAACAGAATGCTAGCAATAAACATCAGACCAAATTCATACCTTCACCAGGTCTGAGTTTGCCCCATTATACTTAGTATCTAATTCTGAAATATAATTTAATAAAAAATTGTCAGAATATTTTGCTTTCTTATGGGTTTTCTGATATTTAGCTTTAACTTTTCTTTGCTTAATAAAATTTCCTTACTTGTAGGTAAACCCTAAAGCATTCCTTCCCTTCATAGTGTTTATCTGGTTCAAAGTTTTGTTCAGTTCTTATATTCTTCCCCTTCCCCCTTTTTTTCATAGTCTCTAAGAATCGTTGGCAGTAACCATCTTGAAATCTTTATTTGCTTTGAGTTATAAAGCAGAATCAATATAGATTCCTGCCCACCAATTTAACCTGATATGTAAAAGAAAATACACCTACAAGCAAAATGCATTGATACATTGTTTAGTTTTGAATCCACAAATAGGGAAGTCAAATAATCTGAGTACTATCAATTTTATTTACAGCATAGGGCACAATGTTGCAATACCTTACTCAATAAGTGAGTCCCGCATTTATTTTCCTTTCCCGTCTCTCTTTCAAAGTTCTCTTATTGCAATGACTTTCCATGCCACTAAGGAGGGCTGGAATCATCTGCCTTTGGTGATTGTCTGTACTGCTCCATGTGTCACACAGAGGATTCTGCTAAGGAACAATGTAAGTTGCTTGCATTGCCTCAGGGAATGAGCATGCTGCTGTCCCAGATCGTTCTAGCCCAACAGCAGAAAGATGAGCTTGGGAACCAAGACTGGGATAGGTTTCAGAGTAGCAGCCGTGTTAGTCTGTATTCGCAAAAAGAAAAGGAGTACTTGTGGCACCTTAGAGACTAACCAATTTATTTGAGCATAAGCTTTCGTGAGCTACAGCTCACTTCATCGGATGCATAAAGTGGAAAATACAGTGAGGAGATTTATATACACACAGACCATGAAAAAATGGGTGATTATCATACACATTGTAAGGAGAGTGGGATAGTTCTGCATGGCAGCATGTTGAAATAAGATGCAACCTCTGGATCAGCCACATTAAGATGAAAGATTGCTCCTTAAAGAACTTCAGATGATGTCCAGATACTACAGTGCAGGGTGCATTAAAAGTCAATAGTTAGCCTGAATTAAAGTTTGAAGAATTTCTGGAACTACAGTATGTTTAAAATACTTACTGAGTCAAGGTAGGTGAGTAACATTTTTTTATTGGACCAACTTTTGTTGGTTAAAGAGGCAAGCTATTGACCTACAAAAGTTGATCCAATAAAAAACGTTACGCACCTAGTCTCTTTAATATCTGGGGACCAACACAGCTACAACAACACTGCAAACTTAGTATTTTATTACTAATTTATTTCTCCTTTAGGTTTTAGACAAACTTGGAGCTGCTCTTGCTGATGACATGAACACCAACTAAGAAATCCTAAACCATGACAAATGATTTTCTGTCTCCTTGGCCAGCATTTTGTTAAAAAAATATTTTAGTGAGTGTCCTAATCAACCTAGTCTACTAGTAAGTGAGTTATGGGAGCTTTGAGCCTACAGCAACATAACGTGAACATGTACAAATCTCTTGTTGTCATAAAAGTAAAGTGGATTATTTTGTTCTCAGTTATAAAATTGTACTTCTAAATTTTTCAGTGTAGTTAATCGATCTGAAATAAGATTAAAATGTTATATATCTTTTACCTTGTATCTAACAGGCTTTCAGTATTTTTTTCTCCTCTCAGGAAACTTGAAAAGAAAACAAGATAATGAGTGTATATATGAGGGTTTTCTCCATTGGAGCTATGGTTCAAATCCAGATTCAGTGAGATATCAAACTCCTATAAGGATAGATTCTGTAGTCCTAACTTAGCAAAACTTTCATTGACATTATGGGAATTTTGTCTGAGTTAGGATTGTAGGATCTAGCCCTTTGAGCAGACTCTTCTTAGAACGGAATTCATGTGGTAGCAGACTTGACAGGTTTGGAAGCATTTGTGCGTGACAAGGAGGATGGGAGTATCCAGTTCTTCATTATGGAAGGTGATGACTGAATGTAGGGAGGATGGTAGTGGGGCTGCTGTCCTGTTGAGTATACAGTTCTGGACAAAATCCTGAGGATCTTACTTAGGCAAAAATGTCATTAACTTCAATGGAAATTTTGCCTATGAACTGAGCAAGGAGCTCAGGATTTTGTTCCATATCTTTAAAATCTTCTTAAGCATTGATTGTCTGGCTACTAGAATCTTTTGTTGCCAAAGCAGTAGAGTGTTTTTAAACCTGGGAATTTCTTGCTCCACATTAAGAGTAGCCTGAACCAAGCTTAGTCTGTGGTATCTTTACCCTAGGAAATGGTTATTTCTCTTAATAAGAGTAACCTGCTAACAGGACTTGCTACTGTGGGAATTTATTGTTCCCCAGTAAGAATATCTTGGGACAGGAGCACTCCCAATATCATTGTCTTTGTGAGAAAGTTACTACAGATTTTCTTTAGGGAAAAGTTACTCTCCCTGTCTTAAATATCTAACTTAAATAATCGAACACACAAAGTAGGAAGGCAGAACTTTTAACTGCTTTGTGCCTTACTTACCAAGGTGTTTTTTTTTTTTAAATAAGAACCAAAATAGAAGACCTCACTACACTTTTGAACATCCCTTTAAAAAAATCACAAAACAATGTATTAGTTTTCAAAGTTAAGTACTTCATCACTTGTTTTTCAAATTAGGCATTTGTTATCTCTAAGGAAGAAGTTCATTACTATTTTGAAGTCCACTGCATTTGTTTTTGCAAGAAATATTTTATAGAGGTATTTCAGATCCATTGCTTCTGTCAGCAGCAACTTGCCATTTACCCTTCTTTAACTGGGGGTTAGAGGACAAAGATAGGCAAGGAGGTGATGGCAGTATGACTTCTTCATGTGCCATGCTACCAAAGGAAGAGAGGATGTAGGGAGTAATGGAAGGGTCAGATCTCTGTGTGATTGCCCTGGGATCCATGAAACTTTTTGACAGATCTCAGAACATCCATCTCGTTCAAGGGTTCTCCCCTCCATGGCTCTACAAACCACAAGCTGGAATAATGCTTCAGGAACTCCATGAATTAAGAGTTTCTTGTATTGCTCTTCACCTCCTGCATCTTTTTCTGTTGGTGGATATATCCAACCTTGGAGTTTAACATTTGAGAGTAAGGCCGAGTAAGACTGGTACATGAAGAAGTAGTAAGTATGACTCTGGGTATTCTTTCTGAAAAATAAGAGATTCCTTCAAGTAAACTTTTCTCCAGGATAAAGATATTTAGAAGTAAGTTTGACTCAAAATAATTTTACTGAGGACTAAGACATTCTTGGGAAAGAAGGCTTGCCTCTATATTCAGTGGCACCAGTCCTTCCTCTCAGTGGCTGACATAAGGCACTGCTCATGGGCAAATTTTCTCTACTAAAACTTCCTTCCCTAACGTGATAATCAACAGTCGTGGCCCTGGCAGCAAAAAATGGCAAGAACTGTTTATACAAGATGTTATGTTCTTGTGATAACCCAAACGTTCTGTACCTAGTCTTCCACAAACATGAGTGAGAGAGATCAGAAGAAGTTGGAAGAAGATACAAGGATTTGGGTGAAGCAACAGTGCTTAAAAGCTGCGGAACGCATTAGCTGTCAGTTCAGACTTGGTGAGTTAAGATATACTGTCTATGCCATATATATGTGGAAACAAGCTTGGGCAATAAAAACAACTGCCACTATCTGCAAATCTTACTGTTACAGCTAAATCTTTGTCTACAAAAGTATTAAACAAAAGATTTTAGAGACTCAAATCCAGCCACCTACTCTATTTATGAATAAACAAGAATGTGATTGCACCACAGAAATAATGGGTCAGGTTCTGGTTCCTTCTCTAGCTGCTTTTGCGTCATTTTGGTTGAGCAAAGCAGCTGTAAAGCAAGCAGATCTGGCCTCCTAAGGATTCTCCTACACTTGAAAATCCTTGGAGGACTGTAGCATCTCTTATGCTTACACATCTTGCTGTCTTTCAATGAATGATTCATTCTATAGGAAAGGGGCATCGCCAGTGTGTCCCTCTACTCCATTGATTCCTGGGTGCCAGCATGGCTTTTTGGGACAGTAGGTTGCTGGATGTGAACGAGAGCGGTCTTTTGTCAGCTCTAATTTATGCTGAGGAATGGCCCAGTCCTTGGCTGGCCCAGGATCTAGGGATTCTAATGATGAATAATACCTATATCTGATACCATACTTTTCATTGTGCTTTTTTTCAATCGATCTCAAAGCATTTGACAAAGGCAGTACGTATCATTATCTCCATCTTTTCAGATAAAATGCCACCTGAAAGCAAGCTGTCTTTACCCCTCCTTCAATCTTGCACCAAACACAGATTTGCCAAATGGAAGGATGTGGGCTGAATGGGTCAAATTTATCCCTGATGTCATTCCACTGAAGTTGGGGGAGTTAATACCATGGATGAATTTGGCCTGTGGTTTAATTTGTTACTACAAATGTCTCTCACATAACTATCACAGTTACCAGGCTAACTGTGCTTCTGACTCCCTCCTGATTTCTGAGTTCATCCCCTCTCACATCTCATCATGTACCTTGGGAAGGAATCACCTAATTCTCCCACTCTCAGACCAGGTCTGACTTAGTTTCAGTTCCTGCAGTTATTTTTCTGCTAGGAGCTATGACAGTGGTACTCAGTGACCAGACAGCCTTCTTAAAGGAAAGTTTTTATTTTTTTTAAAAAAGCATTTCAAAGAAAAAGACCGTAAAACAATAAAACAGACAATATTCACGTCTAGGTAACTCATGTGTCTGTCCATCTTCCAGATGGGGATTCTGGTAGACCTAAGCTTCCTATAGGCACCACAAGGCTCCTGCCATTCTGCTATCTCCCAGGGGCTATGAGAGTGACCACCCAGCTTTAAGAGTATAGTACATTTATTTAGGACAAAAGCATTACATGAAAAAACATACAAACCAGTATATTCTACACTCATGCTAAGCCTACCACGTGGAGACACTGGTAGGTTTCCAGTCCTTCAGACTCTTCCAACAGTGTTTTGACCTCCTGGTTATAGTCTCATCTGAGTTCAAGGATCAAATGAGGGACCCTGAGTCAGTTCAGGCTGCCCCTTGTTACCAAAACCCCATTCTTTCCCTACGGTGCCTCTTGAACCTGGTCAGAACCAGTATGTGATGGGGCGGGATCTGAGTTACTACAGAAAATTCTTCTCTAGGTATCTAGCTGGTGAATCTTGTCCATATGCTCAGGGTTTAGCTGATCACTATATTTGGGGTCGGCAAGGAATTTTCCTCCAGAGCAGATTAGAAGAGGCCCTGGAGGTTTTTCGCCTTCCTCTGTAGCATGGGGCACGGGTCACTTGCTGGAGGATTCTCTGCTCCTTGAAGTCTTTAAACATGATTTGAGGACTTCAGTAGCTCAGACATAGGTGAGAGGTTTTTCGCAGGAGTGGGTGGGTGAGATTCTGTGGCCTGCTTTGTGCAGGAGGTCGGACTAGATGATCATAATGGTCCCTTCTGACCTTAATATCTATGAATCTATGAATCTAAGGCTGCTAGGCTCTGAGTGACAGTTCCTTCCATTAAATCACAAATCAATTCTCTATGTCTACTGCAGGGAGTTTTCTGTCTTTAAAAGCTACGCAGTGCTTTAAACACACATTCACAGGAATTGTCACCTTTAACCATTTCGTGTCCCTTTTGATCTCTAGACTCCCAGTCTTCGCAGAACAGATGCATAACTTTAGGCTGGAGCCTGGAAGTAGGCCATTGTCTTGTAATTGTTGCCCAGTTGATGGGAGGTTGCTTACACAGAGCCACTATGTTGTCCTTTCCTGCTTGTCTTTCCAACAGTCCGCTATTAAGAAAGACCAGTACATCCATAAGGAAAGTTAAATAAGCTATTATAGCTATACAGTAACTTCACCTCACTGACCAGGCCACAGATAATATTCACACAATTATTATATATCAGTATGCTCAGATTATTACCTAGCAGCTCCATGCCTGCCACAGTAATGTCCTCAATTTCATTCATATGTTTTCACCTTTCAGTATGAAATTGAAGAAGTCACTGTATGCCATTATTTCCTGCCATAGGCTCTGATCCTACAATGAGTTCTCTGCAGGCAGACCTCTGTACCTGTCTGGAGACCCACTGAAGTCAGTAGGATTCTGTGCAGATGCAGGGGTCAGCCTATGCAGATCTCATTGGAGGACTGAATCCATGCTGCTTATTGTCCTTTTTTGTTTATTTTGTGTTTTTTATCAAAAAAATTCAGCTAAAATATATCTCGGAAGAAAATTAAATATGCAAATAAATGAAAGAGAAGTATATATAGCAATATCATACCAACTGCAGCTTAGCAGTAATTAGGGTTTACCGCAGGAATGTTCTGCTGTTTTCAAATTAACTTTTTATCGTAGGAAATCTGAAAAATGTCCTGTTTTAGTACTGCTGTATCTCCTACCTGAAGCTAGAAATGAAACCGCCACAGGATTCCTTATTCGATGTATGCTCTTCAATAAATTGGTTTGCATGTAAAAATGACTAGTGTTCATGTAAGTGGCTGAATTAAACAAGAATTTTTTGTGAAGTTAAAATTAAAAATTGATTCCCTTCAATAATAATAATAAATAATGACTTGACTTCGGTCTCTTGAAAATATTCACTTTTAAAAGTGCTTAATAAATATTAATTGCACTTAATTGGAATTCCAGTCTCTGACTCCATCTTAGGAGTCATTCTTAGATACCTTAAGGTTGGAAAATGCAGTTTTAATTTTGCTTTTAAGTCTTTTGGACCTGATTTTTTGCCCCCAAACTGTGTGTATTCATCTGCAATGTGAAAAGAGTGTAAAGTGGGATTATGACATAACCAACCAGAATTCTCCACTCACTTACACCAATGGTAGTATTTTGTACCCAACCTGCATTTGCTTTGCATAGGTGTAAGATTGCACACAGGGCGCAAGGCAGTGGAGAATCAGGTCCTTTGAGTCCGACCCTGTATTTGTTTAATTGTGTGTTTTGGGTGTGCAAGATATGGAGGACTCAAGCCTTGCATTTGTAAATTACTTTTAAAATAAATTACATTTTGTTTTCTGTACACTAGATAATAACTGACAGACTGGCTCCCGAAATGGTGCATTTTCTTAATGATACCTACAACACAGTAGCAACAGAGATGGAATTGTTATTGGCTACACATGAAGCATGGAAAAAGGTAGCTTATTCTTTCTCCAGTTACAGTTTTTTGCTAAGAAAAAATCTTTAACTTGTTTTTTTAAATATTATTCAGCAAATAAAAATCCAGGTAATTTATATACCCTCTCATAGGTTATTTTGAATCAACTTTAACATCTAAATTAAAGATCTGGTGGTAGATATCCAAAATTGTAAATTGTTTGTGACTAGAACACCATTTATTTTAAATTTTGCATTTATAGGCAGAAGATTCATATAAGGATCTACTTCCATCAGAGTGGAATTCTAATTCGACATCAGTAGCTAAAAAAAGGACAAATTCTGTTGAAAGCAAAGACCTCAATCTAGCCATACACAGAGGATCTGTTTTCCAATTAAATGAAAAAGGTAAAGGAATACATTGATTCAACCCTTAATAATGCTCTCTTAAGTGTACCTGACATTTAAAAAATAAATCAGAAATATCCACATAGAAAAAAACATAATTAAATTAGAGTTAAGGCTACCATAACTGTACTGTGGTTGGGGAGCAAAACAGGCCCCAGCAATACCCACAAAGCCTGATTTAAGGAGTTCTGACTCAGCCCTCTCAATTCCCAGGTCCCTATCTTCCACAATAAATCCACATCATCATTACATGAGTGGAAAAGCAAATTTATTTAATTTGATGCATTTTACTTAGTGTGATTAGGGTCCCAGGGAGCCATGCTGTAGTCACTCACTTAGGATCAACTGCAAAGAATGGGGCAAACAAACCCAAAGCTGGTGGATATTCCAATACTTAGGCTTACCAAGCAAGCACAAAACAGCTTCTGTAATACCTTAGTAGTTACCCAGAAGCCTACAACACAGTTTCCTTTTAAGGAACCCAGCTTCAGGCCTTCACCCAGACACCCAAGTCAAATACAAAAGTTCTACCAATCCCAAAGGATTGGACACGTTACCTCCCAGATTAAGGAATATTTCAGATCTTACCCAAATACATTCTTATAGCCAATTCTTATTAACTAAACTAAAATTTATTAGAAAAGAGAGAGAGTAGTGGTTAAAAGCTCAATATACATACAGACAGGAGTATAGTTTCAAGATCAGCTTCATAGTAGAGATGGTAAACTTTGTAGTTGCAAAGAGTTCTTTCAGAATTAGTCCATAGGTTATAGTCCAATGTCCATATTCAGGGTAATCCAGGTGGGACTGGAGATCTCAGCCTTATGATTTAAGCTTCCCCTGCCTGAAGCATCAAGCAGATCTGAGATAAAAAAGGATCAGGACCCAAGGGTTTTTATACAGTTCCAGGCATTCTTTTGGCAGCTCAGAGTCCTTAGGCGTACAATAGGCAATCAGGGAGACTTTGAAGTAGACATATTTCCTAAGCATCACTAGTAACTAGCTACAGGGATTAACATAAGGTAATTTATCCATTAAGCAGTTTATTACAAACTTTAAAGAGACATATAGACAATGACACTATTTCATCCAACATTCATCTAAATGTTAATATTCCCTGTTGATCTCTGAATCAATTGCTATAGTGATAGACAGGAGCTGTCTATTTTCATGGCTGACATCTAACAAAATATAAGTAAACACATACAGTTAGTATTATGTCCAGTCCTCTAACAATACAGGTTTGCATTTCAAAGTTCTAGCCTATCTAACATGGAATGACCCTAATTACCATTCACATATTTTTCTAACATGTCTCTAAAGGTTGACTCTGGGTCATTTAGCCTGCGAGCCACTTAACCCTTTCTATTGGCACCATACTTGACACACTTTGTATAAGATTCATTGCAACTATAGAACAGTGGTAGCAACAATGATTTGCAAGGTCATATTCTAATCAGATAACATCACACTTAGAGATTGGTCCAAGTAGAAAAGAAAGTATTCATATCTGGAGCTTCCAAACTATCAAGATGTTTGGATCCACTTTGTGGTTCAGCATATTATAAAGATAGGAGTATGTGTGATATCCACACCTGAATCCAAGTTTCAATTCTGAAGCCTTCCGAATTCTGATCCAGGGTTTAGGTTCAAGCCTCTCTCTCTCTTTTTTTTTTTTTAAATACCAGAGTTTACAGAAAGTGTTAACATTATTTAAATGCTACAACTACTATAACCATGTTGAAAAACAAACCTGCATATTATAGGTTAAGAACTTCTGAAAGTACCAGTGCCAGTAATTCAGAGATAATTTGTTAACAAAGAGTAACTGCTTTGCTTGTGCTTTCCCTGACAGTCAAGAGTGCCAAACCATTTTTGAAGAGTGTGATTTTTCTCCTTTATTAAAACATTAAAGGACCTCCACTTCAGATACACAAAAGTGCTCCTTCACACAGACATGAGAGCTAATAGAGGTTTTCAAGCTCATGTAGAGTGTCATTATTTATTCATTCAGGTTTAAAATAATTGGGCAAAAGATCAGCTAGTGTAACTACCCACGTGAGTTTTAAAATAGATCAATTTACTGCAGAATGTGTGGCATTTTGCAAAAGAATACTTTTCACCTAACTCATAGCAGTGTTTTTTCTCCAAGTGCTAGTGCATATATATATATATAGCTCAGGTATGTGCTTTCCCACTAGAGCCGGAGACTTGTAGATAGGAGTTCCCATTAGGGCGGCACATGTGCTCTGAGAGTCCTCATACCTCTAACCAAGGTCATAAGGGACGGAGCTGCCTGACTTCTCTTTCTCACTGCCTGTGGCTCTCAGTGATGCCTCACGCTCACTGTCTTTCTAGTGCTGGTGAGCACCCTTTTCTTTTAAATAGTCCTAGAGTTGTTAGCTTAGTCTTAGCCCTGGTCTACACTAGGACTTTAGGTTGAATTTAGCAGCGTTAAATCAATGTAAACTTGCACCTGTCCATGCGATGAAGCCCTTTATTTCGACTTAAAGGGCTCTTAAAATCGATTTCCATACTTGACATTAGCGCTTAAATCGGCCTTGCCGGGTCAAATTTGGGGTACTGTGGACACAATTCGACGATATTGGCCTCCGGGAGCTATCCCAGAGTGCTCCATTGTGACCGCTCTGGACAGCACTCTCAACTCAGATGCACTGGCCAGGTAGACAGGAAAAGAACTGCGAACTTTTGAATCTCATTTCCTGTTTGGCCAGCGTGGCAAGCTGCAGGTGACCATGATGGAGTCCCAGAATCGCAAAAGAGCTCCAGCATGGACTGAACGGGAGGTACGGGATCTGATCGCTGTATGGGGAGAGGAATCCGTGCTATCAGAACTCCGTTCCAGTTTTCGAAATGCCAAAACCTTTGTCAAAATCTCCCAGGGCATGAAGGACAGAGGCCATAACAGGGATCCGAAGCAGTGTCACGTGAAACTTAAGGAGCTGAGGCAAGCCTACCAGAAAACCAGAGGGGCGAACGGCAGCTCCGGGTCAGCGCCCCAAACATGCCGCTTCTATGATGAGCTGCATGCCATTTTAGGGGGTTCAGCCACCATTACCCCAGCCATGTTGTTTGACTCCTTCAATGGAGATGGAGGCAACATGGAAGCAGGTTTGGGGGACGAAGAAGATGATGATGATGATGATGATGAGATTGTAGATAGCTCACAGCAAGCAAGCGGAGAAACTGGTTTTCCCGACAGCCAGGAACTGTTTCTCACCCTGGACCTGGAGCCAGTACCTCCCAAACCCACCCAAGGCTGCCTCCTGGACCCGGCAGGCGGAGAAGGGACCTCTGGTGAGTGTACCTTTTAAAATACTATACATGGTTTAAAAGCAAGCATGTTTAATGATTAATTTGCCCTGGCATTCGTGGCTCTCCTGGATGTACTCCCAAAGCCTTTGCAAAAGGTTTCTGGGGAGGGCAGCCTTATTGCGTCCTTCATGGTAGGACACTTTACCACTCCAGGCCAGTAACACGTACTCAGGAATCATTGTACAACAAAGCATTGCAGTGTATGTTTGCTGGCGTTCAAACAACATCCGTTCTTTATCTCTCTGTGTTATCCTCAGGAGAGTGAGATATCATTCATGGTCTCCTGGTTGAAATAGGGTGCTTTTCTCAAGGGGACATTCAGAGGAGCCCGTTCCTGCTGAGCTGTTTGCCTGCGGCTGAACAGAAATGTTCCCCGCTGTTAGACACGGGGAGGCGGGAGGGTTGAGGGGTAGCCACGCGGTGGGGGGAGGCAAAATGCGACCTTGTAATGAAAGCACATGTGCTATGTATGTAATGTTAACAGCAAGGTTTACCCTGAAAGACTGTAAAGACTGTTTTATAAAATGTGTCTTTTTAAATACTGCTGTCCCTTTTTTTTTTTTCTCCACCAGCTGCATGTGTTTCAATGATCACAGGATCTTCTCCTTCCCAGAGGCTAGTGGAGATTAGAAAGAAAAAAAAACGCGCTCGTGATGAAATGTTCTCTGAGCTCATGCTGTCCTCCCACACTGACAGAGCACAGACGAATGCATGGAGGCAAATAATGTCAGAGTGCAGGAAAGCACAAAATGACCGGGAGGAGAGGTGGCGAGCTGAAGAGAGTAAGTGGCGGGCTGAAGACAGGGCTGAAGCTCAAATGTGGCGGCATTGTGATGAGAGGAGTTAGGATTCAATGCTGAGGCTGCTGGCGGACCAAACCAGTATGCTCCAGTGTATGATTGAGCTGCAGCAAAGGCAGCTGGAGCACAGACTGCCACTACAGCCCCTGTGTAACCAACCACCGTCCTCCCCAAGTTCCATAGCCTCCACACCCAGACGCCCAAGAACGCGGTAGCGGGGGGGGGCACCGGCCAACCAGCCACTCCACCACAGAGGATTGCCCAAAAAAAAGGAGGCTGGCATTCAATAAATTTTAAAGTTGTAAACTTTTAAAGTGCTGTGTGGCATTTTCCTTCCCTCCTCCACCACCCCTCCTGGGCTACCTTGGTAGTCGTCCCCCTATTTGTGTGATGAATGAATAAAGAATGCATGAATGTGAAGCAACAATGACTTTATTGCCTCTGCAAGCAATGATTAAAGGGAGGAGGGGAGGGTGGTTAGCTTACAGGGAAGTAGAGTGAACCAAGGGGCGGGGGGTTTCATCAAGGAGAAACAAAGAGAATTTTCACACCGTAGCCTGGCCAGTCATGAAACTGGTTTTCAAAGCTTCTCTGAGGTGTACCACACCCTCCTGTACTCTTCTAACCGCCCTGGTGTCTGGCTGCGCGTAACTGGCAGCCAGGCGATTTGCCTCAACCTCCCACCCCGCCATAAACGTCTCCCCCTTACTCTCACAGATATTGTGGAGCACACAGCAAGCAGTAATAACAGTGGGAATATTGGTTTTGCTGAGGTCTAAGCGAGTCAGTAAACTGCGCCAGCGCGCCTTTAAACATCCAAATGCACATTCTACCACCATTCTGCACTTGCTCAGTCCTGACTACTGTCCAGGCTGCCTGTGTATGGCTTCATGAGCCATGGCATTAAGGGGTAGGCTGGGTCCCCAAGGATACATATAGGCATTTCAACGTCCCCAACAGTTATTTTCTGGTCTGGGAATAAAGTCCCTTCCTGCAGCTTTTGAAACAGACCAGAGTTCCTGAAGATGCGAGCGTCATGTACCTTTCCCGGCCATCCCACGTTGATGTTGGTGAAACGTCCCTTGTGATCCACCAGAGCTTGCAGCACTATTGAAAAGTACCCCTTGCGGTTTATGTACTCGCCGGCTTGGTGCTCCGGTGCCAAGATAGGGATATGTGTTCCGTCTATGGCCCCACCACAGTTAGGGAATCCCATTGCAGCAAAGCCATCCACTATGACCTGCACATTTCCCAGGGTCACTACCCTTGATATCAGCAGATCTTTGATTGCGTGGGCTACTTGCATCACAGCAGCCCCAACAGTAGATTTGCCCACTCCAAATTGATTCCCAACTGACCGGTAGCTATCTGGCGTTGCAAGCTTCCACAGGGCTATCGCCACTCGCTTCTCAGCTGTGAGGGCTGCTCTCCTCTTGGTATTCATGCGCTTCAGGGAAGGGGAAAGCAAATCACAAAGTTCCATGAAAGTGCCCTTATGCATGTGAAAGTTTCGCAGACACTGGGAATCGTCCCAGACCCGCAACACTATGCGGTCCCACCAGTCTGTGCTTGTTTCCCGAGCCCAGAATAGGTGTTCCACAGCATGAACCTGCCCCATTAGCACCATGATGCATGCATTGGCAGGGCCCATGCTTTCAGAGAAATCTGTGTCCATGTCCTGATCACTCACGTGACCGCGCTGACGTCGCCTCCTTGCCCGGTATCGCTCTGCCAGGTTCTGGTGCTGCATATACTGCTGGATAATGCGTGTGGTGTTTAATGTGCTCCTAATTGCCAAAGTGAGCTGAGCAGCCTCCATGCTTGCCTTGGTATGGCGTCCGCACAGAAAAAAGGCATGGAACGATTGTCTGCCATTGCTCTGACGGAGGGAGGGGCGACTGACGACATGGCTTACAGGGTTGGCTTCAGGGAGCTAAAATCAACAAAGGGGGTGTCTTTACATCAAGGAGTATTTCAGGCAGGACTTCACGGAGGGTTCCAATAAGAAATGGTGCACCTAAGTTATTGTTCTTACTGGAACAAGGAGGTTAGTCTGGCCTTTGATTGATACATGGCTAGATTTACCTCGCTGCACCTTCTCTATGAGTGACTGCAGTGTGACCTAGAGGAATGAGTCCCCTAGATGGGGTGCGGGAAGCAAATGAGTACAAAACAAATCTGGTCTATTTCTTGTTTTGATCCACTCCATCTATCTTTTACATCTTTGGCTGGCAGCAGACGGTGCAGAAGGACTGCATGCCATCCACATCTCATGACTGCCCGGCAGAAGATGATGCAATAGGACTGCTAGCAATCCGTATCGCCTGCCTGCTCACCGTAAGACGGTTCAGTAGGACTGACTGCAGGACTAAAGAGAATGACCTGGTCAAGTCACTCCAAATTTAGTCCCTGCGCCCATGTCTGCCCAGGCGCTCCTGGCCGACGTGGCCAGGAGCATCTCGGACATGACGATGACGGCTACCAGTCGTACTGTACCGTCTGCTGCCACAAGGCAAGGGGTTGATGCTGCTGTGTAGCAATGCAGTACCACGTCTGCCAGCACCCAGGAGACATATGGTGACGGTTACCTGAGCGGGCTCCATGCTTGCCGTGGTATGGCGTCTGCACAGGTAACTCAGGAAAAAAGGCGCGAAATGATTGTCTGCCCTTGCTTTCACGGAGGAAGGGAGGAAACGGGGGCCTGACGATATGTACCCAGAACCACCCGCGACAATGTTTTAGCCCCATCAGGCATTGGGATCTCAACCCAGAATTCCAATGGGCAGTGGAGATTGCGGGAACTGTGGGATAGCTACCCACAGTGCAACGCTCCAGAAGTCGACGCTTGCCTCGGTACTGTGGAAGCACTCCGCCGAGTTAATGCACTTAGAGCATTTTCTGTGGGGACACACACACTCGAATATATAAAACCGATTTCTAAAAAACTGACTTCTATAAATTCGACCTAATTCCGTAGTGTAGACATACCCTTACTGTGGATAGATTAGCTTATTAGTGTTTCCTTTGGAGTGAAAGAGAGAGAGAGTGTGTGTGTGTGTGTGTGTGTGTGTATATGTGTGTGTGGTTTTTTGTTTTGTTTTCTCCCTGATAGGACTACTTGTATCTGTTTTTACTCCTGTGGAGGTACCCCAGTACTGGAACAGCTATGCATAAAAGTCCCCATGTTTTAAAAATTGCCCTTCTTGTGAGGCAGTTGTGGCCATTAACAAAGAGCATACTAGATGTCTCATTTGTCTAGGTGCAAGACATATAAGGGGCAAATGTATCTGCCAGTCCTTTACTAAGGGGATGCAAAACCTCAGGAGGCATGTCCAAGGACATACCTCATGGAAAAATTCATTTGTCCTGTCTCCAGTCCAGGCCATTCTGGAACTGAGCAAGCTTAGTACTCCTCTACCAGAAGTGCTCTGGCTGCTCCATCTACTCACAGAGGAAGAAAACCCCTGAAAACCTCCAGAGAAAAGAGACATAATTTTCCACACCAGGGGACATCTGGCCCAAATTGCCAGCTCTCTGGAGATTAAGACTACATTGAGAACCAAGAAGGGCTCCTTGAGCATACACAGGGACTCCAGTTGCCACACTTCAGCTGCTAAAATTCATATAAGCTGTCTGGTACTGAGCTAAAATTGAGAGCTCCAGAGTGCCCCTGGTACCATATAGCTGATGTATGTAACTCTGGTACTGTTAACTCTGGTGCCAACCACATTGGTACCATTGGTATGGGTACCTAATGTATGGTCAGTGACTCCAATGCTGGTGGCCGTGACACCAGTGCCATTGATTTCATTGCATGAGGTATACCAGTAACTGTGGCATTGATGCTGTCAGTATAGTTGACTCCCCAGGAATATAAGGCAGCCAGGAAGCTACTCTACGTATTGGTACCGGAGTCTTGCTGCAACAGACTATTCTCTTGGTGATAACCGCAGTTCCGCCAACGTCAATGGGTGCATGTCTGGAAGAGATTTAGACCCAAGCACGATGGTCAAGTTAATTGGGGATGTCATTGATTCTACAACTGCCACAGCCTACCTGCATTAGGAAGGGTTCTAGTCCATGCTAAACTTGTGTACCAGTCTGCAAGTTCATGCAAGGACAATAGAAATCTTGTCTGAGACAGTTAGGGCATGTGGCATCCTGAACGTACGTGACTCAGCATGCTAGACTTCACTTACAATGTATGCAGAGCTGATGGAGATGTGTGGATTGACCAAACAAGTACCCTCTGGACATCCTGATTCATTTACTTGCTCAAGTTCTAGGTCTCAAGTTCATGTACTGGTAGATGAGTCTGCAGAATGTTTGCTGGAGAGTACTTTACACTCCTCTTCTTCCAGCTATATGGTTCATCAAAGAATCATCCCTCCATATAAACTTCTTGGATTTAAGGGGCATACACTGAGCATGCAAAGCTTTTCTCACCTCCATCAAGTGCCTGATGATACTAGTGATGGAGACAAGGGGGTGAGGCAATACTTTTTATTGGACCAACTTCTGTTGGTAGAAGAGACAAACTTTTGAGCTACACGGAACTCTTCTGATCTTGGTGATGATGGACAACACAGCTACAATGTTGTACCTCAACAAACAGGGTGGAGCAAGGTCCAGTCCTCCATGCCTGGAGATGGTACAAGTTTGGCACTTCTGCATTTGAGGGTGCAATACCCTCAAAGCCTGTTACCTTCCTGGGGTGCAGAATGTTCTCTGCAGATATGCAGGTTCTGTTCAAGCAGGGACTAGTAGATGCTTCTCTCTCTGGGTGGTCATTATGTACTGTGCATCTCATAATGTGAGTTTATTTTTAGTACTGACCACAATGTATCTGTGACAGAACCTGGACTCTGACTGGCCCTGAAACAAAAACAGTGACATTTTCAGTTTTGTCTGGTTGTGAAGAGGGTGACACTGGAATATCCCCATTTCTGGACTATTAGACTCACTATGCTGTTTTCAGTGACCACTTGTGATTTTCCTGGGATTTCCTGCTGAGGTGATCTGCGAGAACAGTCCAAATTCCCATCACCTAAGGAATTCTTCTGGGTAATCACCTGAAATGGAATAAATATATGTGCACAGGTACTCCAAAAAGAAGAACCCATTCCTTCCCTGTACAGTAACTGTGGTTCTTCAAGATTTATTGTGCACATATATATTCCATGAGTCATCCTCTTTCCCCACTACTTCGGAGTCTAATGTCGCAAAGATTCTGGTGCACAGGAACTGAGAGGACTTTCCTCCCTCAGTTGGAGGTACGAGGACCCTCAGAGTGCATGTGCCATCCCAATGGGGTATTGCTGACCAGAAGGATTTGGCACAAGTGCGCTGGGCACACACACGTGAAGTGGAATGCATGTGTGGCCAATGCATCTCGAAGGACAACAGTTGTTGTACAGGTTTCAGAGTAGTAGCCATGTTAGTCTGTATTCGCAAAAAGAAAAGGAGGACTTGTGGCACCTTAGAGACTAACAAATTTATTTGAGCATAAGCTTTCGTGAGCTACAGCTCACTTCATCGGATGCATTCAGGGGAAAATACAGTGGGGAGATTTATATACATAGAGAACATGAAACAACGGGTGTTACCATACACACTGTAATGAGAGTGATCACTTAAGGTGAGCTATTACCAGCAGGAGAGTGGTGGGGGAAGGGGAGGAACTTTTGTAGTGATAATCATGGTGGGCCATTTCCAGCAGTTGACAAGAACATCTGAGGAACAGTGGGGCGGGGGGGAATAAACATGGGGAAATAGTTTTACTTTGTGTAATGACCCATCCACTCCCAGTCTCTATTCAAGCCTAAGTTAATTGTATCCAGTTTGCAAATTAATTCCAATTCAGCAGTCTCTCGTTGGAGTCTGTTTTTGAAGTTTTTTTGTTGAAGAATTGCCACTTTTAGGTCTGTAATCGAGTGACCAAAGAGACTGAAGTGTTCTCCAACTGGTTTTTGAATGTTATAATTCTTGACGTCTGATTTGTGTCCATGTATTCTTTTATGTAGGGACTGTCCAATTTGACCAATGTACATGGCAGAAGGGCATTGCTGGCACATGATGGCATATATCACATTGGTAGATGTGCAGGTGAACGAGCCTCTGATAGTGTGGCTGATGTGATTAGGCCCTCTGATGGTGTCCCCTGAATAGATAGTGAACACAGTTGGCAACAGACTTTGTTGCAAGGATAGGTTCCTGGGTTAGTGGTTCTGTTGTGTGGTGTGTGGTTGCTGGTGAGTATTTGCTTCAGGTTGGGGGGCTGTCTGTAAGCAAGGACTGGCCTGTCTCCCAAGATCTGTGAGAGTGATGAGTCGTCCTTCAGGATAGGTTGTAGATCCTTGATGATGCGTTGGAGAGGTTTTAGTTGGGGTCTGAAGGTGATGGTCAGTGGCGTTCTGTTATTTTCTTTGTTGGGCCTGTCCTGTAGTAGGTGACTTCTGGGTACTCTTCTGGCTCTGTCAATCTGTTTCTTCACTTCAGCAGGTGGGTATTGTAGTTGTAAGAATGCTTGATAGAGATCTTGTAGGTGTTTGTCTCTGTGTGAGGGGTTGGAGCAAATGCAGTTGTATCGTAGAGCTTGGCTGTAGACAATGGATTGTGTGGTGTGGTCAGGGTGAAAGCTGGAGGCATGTAGGTAGGAATAGCGGTCAGTAGGTTTCTGGTATAGGGTGGTGTTTATGTGACCATCGCTTATTAGCACCATAGTGTCCAGGAAGTGAATGACATCTTCATCATCTGGACCCATGGAAAAGAAGCCCTTGAGGAATTCCACCATGATTTCAACAATTTCCATCCCACTATCAACCTCAGCCTGGACAAGTCCACACAAGAGATCCACTTCCTGGACACTATGGTGCTAATAAGCGATGGTCACATAAACACCACCCCCAACTGTTCCTCAGACGTGCTTGTCAACTGCTGGAAATGGCCCACCTTGATTATCACTACAAAAGTCCCCGCCCCCGCCCCCCGCTCTCCTGCTGGTAATAGCTCATCTTAAGTGATCACTCTCATTACAGTATGTATGATAACACCCATTGTTTCATGTTCTCTATGTATATAAATCTCCCCACTGTATTTTCCACTCAGTGCATCCGATGAAGTGAGCTGTAGCTCACGAAAGCTTATGCTCAAATAAATTTGTTAGTCTCTAAGGTGCCACAAGTACTCCTTTTAGTTATTGTACAGGTAAGTAACTGTTCTTATTGTGAATTTTATATCTATAGTTCTCCAGTACTCTCTGCTTTGAAGCAAATGAAGTTCAAATATTTGATTTCTTAAACAAACAGTTCTATTTTAGATATTCCTTTCCATTTTATTTTTTGGTGATACTGCCATTGGTAACTTTTTGAAAGAGTGGAAAAGGTAGCTATAATTCATTAGTCATTTACTATTTATATTTGTTACAGACAAGATGCATATTGGTCCTGACATACCCTCACCTATTCTAAATTGCTCAGCAAGTGATATACTGGGAGACTCAATCTGTGCCATAATCTCATTAGATTATAATAGTATGTTAACTGTGTGTGAAAGACTAAGTGGAAAATTACTTCCAAAGACACTTCAACAGTTTATCTGGACTGATAAACTTCTAAAAGCAGATACAAAAGGTGACAAGTTTGAAAGAATAACGTAAGTATTTATTGTTTTCCTCTGTTGAAAAATATTGTGGTGTTGTTAGTAACTGCAGCCATCTAATTCTTGGATTATTAATATATTCAAAGTAATCCCTGATTCTCTGACATGAAATTAGCCCAAATGTTCTTCAAACTGTTGAGAATAATACCACCTTAACATCATCTTGAAATACAAGTAGGAGAGCGGTTCCTCTCTGAAGTTTGTATTAACTCCCACCTCTTGGAATATCCAAAAAACGCAGAAGCAGTTTAGTGACATTTGACTACTAATTGACTGGCTCCAGGACACTTTCAGTTTCTGCCTGCCTAGATCTCTGTAATCACAATGTTACTTTTCATTCAAATGAATTTTTATAATTCAACTCCTCCCATGTTGTAGTCACTTGATGTTCTAATATGAAACAAGAGCAGGTGTAAATGGAACAACCCACAGCAACTTCTAGGTAACAAACTGTGGGCCAAATCAGACCTTGCTCAGTCAGATCTCCCCCTGAAATGAATGAGAACCTTTGCCTGTGGGGTAAATGCTTTTCTTTGCTCTGAGTTCAAGTGGCTGAAGGTGAAGCATTGGAGACCTACAGACACTGGGGCATGAGGAGGAAATCAGGCCATGGAGTCAATCTGTAGCTGCTTGCTTAGCTCTGAAGCAGCCTTGGCACCTGCCTCTGGCTCTGCATGTAGAAGTACCCCTTCTGGCAACAGCTGGTAACTGGCTTGGTGGTAGACCTGCTTACCCCACCCATCTCTTCAACCCCCTCTGTGCCTTGCTCCCAAAACTGACTGCACAGAGGGCTGCTGAAGAGCTGGGCAGGTGAGCTGGCAGGAAACCAGGTAAGTGTCAAAACCTGCCTGATTTCCATCAGAATTTTGTCAAAATCATCACATTCCTGCAAAACATTTCAATTTCATTTAATTGGCATTTTCTGTTGGAAAATTTCTATCCAGGTCTACTTTCATGCCTCCCAAATATTTTAAAAGAAAAATAAGTCTTTTTCTCTGTTTCTTCCTCCCTTCTGGGGAAATAATTTGATTACTTTATAAATGTTTTTGTTTGTTTGTGGGTTTTGTCTGTGTGTATGTGTGTGCATGCGCGTAAATTACCGAGGGGAAAACAGTTGAATATTTTGATTCTGTTCTAAAAGCTGTGAGATCAGTGGTCCTTGTTGTCCTTGACAGAAAAAAAATCATAGGTCCAACTCCTATCAAAGTTCTCTCTCCTGAGTACATGAGCCACTCCCAGTTGATTGTCAGTTTAATTGTTCTGCAGAACACAGATGTTGTGGGAGGTCATAATCATGGATGGAGTGGTGCTATCTCAGGAAGGTAGGGCCAATCTCACGGAGGGCTTTGACTGTCATTTCATAGACCTTGAACTTGACGCTGTATTCAATGAAGAATCAATGCAGAAAACTGGATTCTGGTTTGATAAAGTACTGATATCTTTGAAGATGTGGCTTTTTGGAGGCCCATGGAAAAGTCTAGTAATTTTATGCTTGAATGATTTCCAAATGTAGGGCTGAATTGTGTCCCTGGTTATGCACATGCAGCTCTCATTGACTTGAATGGGACTTATGTGCATCCAGCAGAGCCCTGAGCAGATACATGCTGTGGGCCAGATCCTCAGCTCTTGTAATTTGATATGTCTGTTTATGCCAATTGAGGATCTGGCCCTTTGTGTATTATTGTTTCCACCCCACCCTCCATCATTTCCAGAAAGTTTGAATTCGCTGTGAAAGGGGCATATTCTAGAATAGCTCATTGACATGATGAATGGGCATTTCTGGAACTATTGCATCACAGTATAATAGTCTGCATTGTGTCTGAATGCTGATGTATAGAGTGAGTATTTTGGATACTTTTAGGTACCAAGTATTTTTATGTCAATTCATCTCAGTTCATAACAAGCTTTTGAAAACTATATGTAATCAGGGAAATTAATCAGTGCTTCACCTTCTCAGAATTCTCGAGAGAGAAGCTAGAGTGAAGTTTGGACAAACAGTGGAGCACCGAATTGCTGAACTGAAAATTAGAAGTGCCACCCGATCACCAATTTCAGGCCTTATTGAAAATGCAGTTGTGGAGGTTAGTCAGAAAATGTAAAACCTGGCATGCTAACTATTTTTTATTCTATATTTTCTTACTCCTTGTCCTGAGCACTTCATAATGAATATTTGCACTATGTAATGGTGATTAAAACCATATTCATTTGGTCATAGCAATACTACCATTCTGTTGCATATTTCCAAATATCAGGTGACTTCTGGGGTTTTCTTCTCCTATCCTTAATTGGTAATCATTTTGCTAATGTTCTCCTAGCTGGCTCCTTTGGTTGGTTACTGAATTCTGGAATATCATTGCAAACACCATCGTATGATTTCAACCAGTCCACAAGATGGAGTAAACTTTGTCTTCTTGCACACTTGAAAGTGATTCTTACAGTAGAGAGAAGCATACTGTTTATAGTGCCATTAAATAATTCAGTGATCTATAACTCACAATAAAACCGAACATCAGTTTTATTCTAAAAGTAATTTGCAGCGTGAACAAACTAGTGATAGGTGGAACCATATTTCCTCATAAAGAATCCCATTAAGTGACATAGAACTCCCCAGATGCTCCTGCAAAGAGCCAGATAAATCACTTCTACATTTTAAGAATGTTTTGCAGTTCTTTGGCAGATGTGCATGTGTGCAGAGGAGCAGATGAGGGCACAGTGACCATAACCTTTGTGTTGCTAAATTGAAGATCAAATTAAAGAGGATGAGGAAGGTTAAAAGACAACTGTGCATCAGCAATGCACAATTAAAAGACCCAAATACAAAAAAAGCTTTTCAGCTTGAACTGAAGAACAGGTTCAATATTCTAATGGATTTAAGTGAAGAAACCCAAAACATTGCTACTCTATGGGAAAACATCAGAGAGTGCTATCTACAAAGTTCAAAGACAGGTCTAATAACAATGAAATCTAAAAGGAAAGAATGGATTAGCGATACTACTTGGGCAGCTATGGAAAAGAGAAGAAATGTAAAGCAAAAACTCATGAATGCTAAGTCATGTGAAGAGACAAGCAAGTGGCAAGAAGAATACAGTGCTCTAGACAGAGAGGTTAAAGGGAATTCTAGAAGAGATAAAAGGGCATATATTGATAGAAAATGTCAAGAGGCTGAAGAGGTAGCAAAAGAGGTGACCTTATAACCTTGTATAAGGCAATCAAATAGCTAACAGGAACCTTTAGAAGTACCGGAGACCCTACTAAAGATGCAAACAGAAAGACTCTTAGTACAGAATAACAACAGAAAAGATGGGCAGAACATTTTCAGGCTGTTTTAAGTAGACCATGCTCAAACAAACTACTAGAAATGTTTGATGATGACCTACCACTAGAGCTTGATATTGATTTAGGAGATCTTACAAATGAAGAAGTTAGAAAAGCCATCAGTATACTAAAAAATGAGAAAGCAGCTGGAGAGGATAATGTTACTGGAGAGATTCCCAAAGCAAGTGATGAAACAGCCCTCCAGACTTTCCTTGTGTTTTTGGATAGAATACGGAATAAAGAAAATAACCCAACCCAGTGGAAGAGAGGCCTTAGGATGATGGTATCACCTGCTGTAACTGGAGAAAAATCACATTCCTCTTGGTGCCTGGGAGAGCAATTTGCAGTAACATCTGGTAACGTATCAAGAAACAAATAGACTTTCAACTTAGAGAGGAACAAGCAGGTGTTAGACCACTGAGATCACGTGCAGGCCATATTGTTGTTCTTAGACATATTATGGAACAAGAGTGGAGTGGCAAGCACCTCTTGTGATAAATTTTATAGCTTTGCAGAAGGCTTTTGACAGCATACACAGAGAGACAGTCTGGCAAATTTTGGCACACTACAGAATACCAACAAAAATAATTAGACTAATCAAGGATCTATATGATAATGCTGAATGTGCAGTCAGAGATGGTGACAATATCAGCCAATGCAGTGACAACTGGAGTAAGGTGAGGGTGTATTATGTCCCCACTATTGTTTGCACTGGTCATTGACTATGTCATGAGGAAAGTAACCACAGAAGGCAACCAAGGAATTTTATGGACAAACGATAAAACACAATTGTATTACCTCTTTTTTGCTGATTTACATTGTCCTACTTAGTTCAACAATTCACTTAATGGAAGAAAAGACCTAGCTTTTGGCAAATACAGCAAAACAAGTTGGTTTGTTCATCAACAAGGGGAAGAGAAATATGGCTATCAGTGTCTCAGAAGTTACCATTAGTGTGAACAAAGAAACACTAGAAAAAGAGTAATTTTACTAATCTATGGAGTTAAATGTGCAACGATGATGACGCTATGCTAGATGTCAAGCAACGAATATCAAAAGCAGCAAACAACCTCAATTAAACTTGAAAAGATTTGGAATAGTAGCATGATTGGCACTGACATAAAACTATGTATTTTTAACACTTCCATTATGTCTGTCTGCCTTTATGAACCAGAGTCATTGAAATCTACAACAAGATTCATTGATAAGATCAAGGCATTCCAAAGATATATGGATAGATCGATAGATAGATAGATATACACATATTCATATACATATATCTATATACACGTATCACTGCATTGAAAAGAGTATTTTGCAACATCAGAATTCCAAGCAGAGCAAATCTGGAAATTTAATGAGGATGGATTTATTTAGGACATGCTTTAAAGAGGCCACCAACACAATTTCCACAACAAGTGATAATATGGAAGAGAAAAAGAGGGAAACCTAGAGAAACATTTATGCCTAACAGTATCAAAAGAAACCAAATCCATCAGCATGACACTGAGAAGCCCGAACAGACTAGCACATGACTGAAATAAATGGAGGAAACTGGTTGATGTCCTATTGTGCACCTGAGAGCACAAGAGGATAAAGAAAGAAGAGAAAATATGAATGACTATTTGAAAGGTTTATTGTGAAAAGAAATACTCCGCGATTCAATGAACAAAAAGTTAAACTACCACCTCACTAGGTGACAGCTCAGGCACAGCCCAAACAGATGACACTGTGCATGCACTTAATGAGACCAGTGGTTTTCAACCTGTGGTCCGCAGATCTCTGCGGGTCTGCAGACTATGTCTAAGATTTCCAAAGGGGTCTGCACCTCCATTTGAAATTTTTTAGGGGTCTGCAAATGACAAAATGTTGAAAACCACTGAATTAGACCATGTCTAAAGCCTCTGTAATTAATCTACCATATTCTTGTGATGGTCAAGATTTCTTCCAATCTGGTATTCAGCCATTGCTTTCTCCAAAGAACAACTTCCTTCTTCTAGAACTGTTAAGAGGGCTGTAAAGCTGTGACTTTTTTAGTATTTAAACCCTAGGTTTACATCACACAAAGTGAATATCAATACAGCTGAATCCAGTTCTATAATGGTTAGAGCTTGTACATTCTGACTGAAATAAATATCAAAATGAAATTGCATTTACTTAATTTATATTATTCCTTAGAAACATTGTTTTCATTTAAAATATTTAACGTTTCTTTCCTTCTACCCAACAGAAATATGAAAAGACACCCTGTATGCATTCTTTTGCCACAAATAAACAAATGATTTCAGAGACCAGCAAAACCTTAAATGTCCTGTATGTTTTCAGTGGCACGTATGAACCCTACCTAATCTATTGGCTTTTTCCTTTGCAAACGGCATTTAAGCAAATAATGCCTACAGGTAAGTAAATTAAATCACAGAAAATTGCTTTAGACTTATATCACTTTTCTTAGGAGATGATAAAGAATCCTCAGGGCTTTGACAAAGATATTTTCACTATTCTATAAACTAATAAATATTTTAATTTTTAGCTGAACATCCCTATGAATTGGCTATGTACCTACATTTCCTACATCAAAACTTATTCCCATCATGGACAGAGATCTTTGCAATGGCTGAGTGGATGATGAGCCTTCTGGAGAGAGAGGACACTGAATTCTTCACTCATCTTCAACAGTATTTCAGAAAGAATTTTGCAGTTGAACCAAAAGTATAATCTATTGATTTTTTTTTAACTATAGAGTCTTTTATATTTATGCTACTTGCAGAAGTTTAAAATAAAATGTTTGCTGTAGTAAAAGTCAGCATATGGAATAAAGTTGTACTTTTAAATATAATTTAGTAAAATTATTAAATGATCTTGAAATATACATAGATAGTTTTTTATCTCTGGGGATAATGTTTCTGATTTTTCTATATTATAACATATCCCATCTAATATATTCTTTTTTTTTCTTTGCAGGATTTCCTGGTGTAGTTGATAGTTCAAGAAAGAGAGAAAGCTCAAGAACTGTACACAGCCACAGACAGATCTGAGCAAAACAAACATCTAACCAAGGAATTGCTGGCAAGCCCAGTCATTTTCCTCAGAAAATGGATGGGTGAAGTAAGAAATCCTAATTTATGTGAATGAATTAAAAAAACAAAAAACAAATGCAGAGATTGATTCTTGTCTCACTCACACTGTTGTAAATCAGAAGTAACACTGATTGCATCTGGAGTAGTTGTTGTTATTATTATTATTATTGTTTTATATATGTTACGATAGCATCTAAGAGCCCAAGTTGTGGACCAGGACCCCATGGTGCTACATGCTGGACAAACACTGTTTTTTTCTGTCAAACACTGCCCACCTACCCTAACAATCTGAAGCTTGTTTCTGGGTATTATTAACAAAGTGTTAAACCATACAGGTACCTGTGTGAGTAGGAAGAGCAAGATTTGGTGGTGTTTTACAAATTAGAAATTGTCTAATATATTTTTAATACAATAAATTTCATAATTTTGTTTAGGGCTTTGTGAGTATACTGGATTTTCCTGCAGTGTTGTTGATTTGGGATCAAATGTACATACAAGATTGGAATCAAAAGGTGATGGAGAATTTCTGTCTCTCAATCCTTATGCTATTAAAGGATTCACTAATGGCTGCCAATGATTATCCAGCTATAAGAGAGGTACATACAACTTTACCTTTCAACTAATTATCTATTCTGTTGATAAAAATAATCACCAAAGACATGTTTTTATTTAAAGATTTTTTTAAAATAGTTTTTCAAGAACATTTGGTTCCTTCAAAGCAGAAAATTCCATTGGAGTTTTCTTATTGTGATGCACATTTTTATGTATATAATTTTTTGAGATTTGCAAGTAAATTATGGGCAAAATTGTGGTTTGTTTCACATATGCAACCTTACTGACTTCAGTTGGGATGCATAGCCATAACTGAGAACCAAATTTTGTCTGAAGTGTATTAGTCCAGGCCTGGGGGTGTCAATACTTCCCTTGAATTACTTGCTAAATTTCCATTTAATGTTAATGAGAGTACTGCATCTACAGAATATGGAGAATACACCCTGCAATATTTGTTAGCATCAGCAATTGCATTGTAGGTTGCACCAAAATGTTTCTCATTAAGGCCCTAATTCAAAGCACTTAAGCACATGTTCAGCTTTAAACACATACTTAAATCCATCCCTAATGAGCAAAGCACTTAAGCTTATGTTTCAGTCCTACTGAAGTCAAATTACATTTACACCAACTCTAAGGGATTGCCAGACCAGTGTAAAAGGCTCCACTGAGATTTGGGCCCCTATTTTAATTTGTTTGGCTTTTTAAAAAATAAAATCTAAATTTTTAGGTCAAAAGCTAATTAAGCACCCCTTTAAAAGGTAAAAATCTTGAAATTCCTACTAAAAATGAAGAAATTACTAGAGTAAATGGGAATTGTTGAGTTTTTATTGGAAAACAAAAATAAAGCCTTTTTGAATGAGTGCAGTTTAGGCTGTAAGCAAAATAACGAGCATAGGAAGTAAAGTCAAGGCAGTTTTCTGTGATTATAGTGCGTTCTTAAAACATATTTTTAACAAAAAATAACAACTTTACTTCCAGCCAGGAAATATTCTCAGAATCCATAAAATATTAACAGATCTGTTTCATGTACAGTAGTGAAAATTATATTTTTTTTTTTTTCCTTTTCAGGTGTTTTTGTTCCATGGTTGTCATCTTCTTACAGCTGATATTCAAAGGGCCTGGATTCATCTTCAGCAAGGTGGTTTACCAGCTGACATCCCTGGGCTTAGCAGGCAGAATCAAAGGTAGAGAACGTCCCTTGCTTTACGGATACAAGGATGTACTGATTGGAAACATGCTGCTGAAATTAAAGGGCTGCCTTTAAAAAAAACAAAAAAAACCCACCTTCATAAAACTATATTGAACACTTTTTAGACTGTGTGGTAGGGCTCCAATTCAGCAATGTACTTAAAGTACATGCTTTACTTCAAGCAAACGAGTTGTCTTTTTGTACTAGTTGAACTAATCATGTGCTTAAAGTTAGGTAAGTGCTTAAGTACATTGCTGAACTGGGGCCTAGTTTGTTAACCTGCCATATATATTCATTAGACTTGGTAATATTCATGTTACAGATAAAAGTTAAATGTAGCTGAAGGCACATACTGCTGTGAGTATCTAAGTGCCTAGGTAGATAAAATGGCCTAGCATTAGCACTCTGAACCACCAAACAAGAAAGGTTTCAGAGTAGCAGCCGTGTTAGTCTGTATTCGCAAAAAGAAAAGGAGTACTTGTGGCACCTTAGAGACTAACCAATTTATTTGAGCATAAGCTTTCGTGAGCTACAGCTCACTTCATCAGATGCATCCGATGAAGTGAGCTGTAGCTCACGAAAGCTTATGCTCAAATAAATTGGTTAGTCTCTAAGGTGCCACAAGTACTCCTTTTCTTTTTGCAAACAAGAAAGCTGTTTTCTTACACCACAGATCAAAGGAAGCTGTATGCACTGTGTAAAGGTAAAGCAAACCTCTGTTTGTGTTGGGGATGGGTGAGAAGGAGGGTTCTGCAGTGACTTCTCTTATCTAATTTTATGGACATTATTGATAGCCTTCAAAAGGAACCTCATCCAGACTCTTGACTGGAGATTTGCAGCTACAATGCATGCCTTAATGGGGGAGGAAAGATTAAAGGAATGAGTATCCTCTGCATTCCATCTGGGACATGTCTGACCTACTGGAAAGAAAACAAAACATAAACCTAGAGATAACTATCACAGATACGCTCTCAAGCGCTCAAAAAATGCTCAGGCCCTCTGAAATAGTGAGACTTGCAGGTTCGCATGTCATTCCTACCTTGTTATCACAATATCAGGCAGTCATAGTCTTGATGCTGTGTTTTTATTCTTGCCAGTGTTGCTTTCAGGTGCTGTCCTAAGGCTATATCTACACATGAAACCTTATAGCAGGCAGCATAACTGTTCCGATGCAGCTGTGCCACTGTAAGATTTCTTGTGTAGCCGCTCTATGCCAATGGGAGAGAGCTCTCCTGTTGACATAATTAAACCATCTCCAATGAGAGGCGGTAGCTATGTCAGTGGGAGAAGCTCTCCCACTGACGTAGCACTGTGCACACTACCACTTAAGCCAGTGAAACTTATGTTGCTCAGGGGTGTGTTTTTTTTTTCACCCCCACATGAGTGGTAGTGTAGACATGGCCTAAGAGCACTGTCAGATTCATGTGGGCATACTCACATAGTGCAGAGGAATGGTGCATGTTATAATGTTGACCTACCGCCTACTGTGTTACTTCTTCCTACATTTCTTCAGTCATGAGATCTTCCTCATAACATTTGGACGTTGGAGGACTGTATGAAACAGTATCTCATTTGACTGATAAATTAGGGAGGGCAGTACTAAACCTTTCATTTATAATGAATATTTCATATCTGGAAATGCCTTCTATATGGGATGTGGAAACATTTTTAATATAAATAGATAGTTGGGTTGCTTTGTTTCTTTTTGTAGCAGTCAACAAAATACTTTAATGAGCAAAAGTGTTTCAAATGAGAATTTAATTCAGATTGTGGCTTATTGCTCTATGCACTGAAAATAGGGAATTAAATTATGAATGTTTATATGTTCAGGCCACTTGCTGATCTTTCTCCAAGGCTCAGCTCAATGGAAGGTATTTAGCTGTTTGTGTTTATGCTGTTATTTAAGAGCATGCCTTTGGTACCTAATAATTTTTGTATCATAGGTAAGATTTCAGATATAATGAAAAGTACAGCTTACTTCTAAAAGTTCATTTAAACCTTCTGTTCTCGCCAAAAATATTAGAAGAAAGTGTTTTAGGCCCCAATCCTATATTCTGATGGTGCTCCACAGAGGGGTTTGCCTGTGCCAATCAGATTACAGGATTAAGTCCTTAATCTTTGTTATAGTATTCCTACCAATAAATGCTGGAATTTTGCAATATACGAATTTTTCAAGGAATGCGTAGAAGGCATTATTCTTCTTTAAACTGGAAAAGTTGCATGCCTTTTGGTGAAATTTGAAGGAAATGTTTTAAAATATATGGAAAAGACAGTCAGTTATTGTGGTTTAAACTTGCTTCCATGTAAAAGTTTGCAGAAGAGTAGAATGGTCCTGAATATTCATCAGATTTCTCTTCTGTTGTATTCCTAAGAAAATAATGTTCCATGTAATTAGAAGATTTCTGCAAAATTCAAAATTTTCAGTGTAAATTTGTTTTTGAGGATTTTAAAATTTTGCCAAGAAGCCCAGATTTTCTACAATGGCCTCTAATTTTGGATGCTTCAATTTCTGTATTCAGGTCTTCTCACAACTGAGTCCTGATTTTTAAAGTTGCTGAGCACCCACAGCTTCTGTTGATTTCAATTTGCGGTGTGGGGATTCAGCACATCTGAAAACTGGTCCAAGGCTCCCATAATTGAGGGACCTGAACCCAGTGGCCACTTTTGAAAATTCTGGCTATATTTTGTGTTTAAGACTGATAAATGTATAGGGTGAAATTCTGGCCCCATTCACATCAAAGGCAAAATTCCCATTGACAGTAGTGGGGCCAGGATTTCATCTCTAGAGCTTGATCCTGTGGGTCATATCAGGCAAAGCTCTTGTTGAAGTCAAGCCAGATGTTTGCATTTTTTTTTAAATGCAAAAACATTATCCAGTTTGGTGAAATGTTAAGTAATCTTTCCAGTTCACTATATGCTACAGTATGAAAATCTTCCATCTTATCATCCTTGTACTTAAAACATTATAAATGAGAAGTAATTCTATTAAAATCAGTGGGATTACATCAGTGTAAAACTGGTGTGAGAGGAAAATCAGACCCTTGAGTCTTTGGCTCCCTGAGCAGATGAAAATAGTTGTAATTTTTGCTTGCTGCACAGGAGGGTGCTCCTCCTCTGTGTCCCTCAACAGGAAAGAGGGACGTCTGTGGTCTGTAGGTGGTTCCTAGAATATAGTAGTAGTCTGAACTGGTCTTTTCTTATAGCTGCAGAATAACACTGATAGTAGCTGTTAAAATAGTTATTTCTAATATGTGAAGCTGGCAAGGAGACATTTGGGAGTGGTGGGTTAGTTGCTGCTATGGGAGATGCATACAAAGGTATATCGGTCAGATGATGTATCATACTGACAGTACACTATGTAAGACATTAGAGTTCTCTAGTGGGCATGTTTTTAAAAAAGTTTGGTGAATCTACAGTATAATTTTTCCTTCAAGTTTTTCAGTAACAAAAATTCTTCCAGTCTGTCTAAGAGCCTGATTCTTTAAACCCTTACATTTTACAAGACAGAACCATTAAACAGGGAAAGAACTAATACACACACACGGATCTGGCCTTAATCCTGACCAAAACGTCTGTAGGAAAAGACTGTACTGCCCTGCTTATGGAATTCATATAAGTTGTTCTGTGTAAAATAGACATTATCCAAAATCTAAACATTTCACCCTGCAGCTAGAACCCATTCTGTGGTTGTAAAATGATATTATATCTTTCAGTATCTGAGACTTAGAAATGTTACTTAAAGTATTATATTTGATCTACTATATTTGATTCTTTGTAATTTAACCTTTGTGACTTTCCTTATAGCAAGAAGAAAACAATTTTTGTTCTTTAATTTAATAGGTAAAAGTGTAAATATACTTTTGTTTGGGCTCAGAAGCCACCAAAGGCTCTGACTAACCTAATTTATAATCAAGGATCAAACTATTTAAACATTACATTGGCTAATTACCTTTGGTGTAATTTGTTTTGATAGCTGGAAAGGTTTCTCTTGGCTTCCAGGACATCTTGCCAGTTGGAGTTGAGGATGTTTTACTGAAGCTAGTTTTACCAGTACCACAGGTTGAGATATCACACACTGTAAGTGGTAATTTAATTATACCTTGTATGTTCTGACAGGCATTGTGATAATCTTTACTTTACAAAAAAAAAAGGTTTACTGCTCTTTTTATTGAGACTATTTGTCATCAAGAATGTTTTTTGACTGAACAGAGACCTAAACAAATCAACAGATAAAGAGAACTCTGTCATTAATTATTGTTACCCACATAAGAAAAAGCTTAGATTGTGATTGATTAAAAATTGTCCTGTGAAGACTCAGTAAGTTTCTATTGTTTACCTCTTCAGAAGTTAATAAAATTGAGGTCTTTTCCAGGTATCCAGTCAGACCACTTGTGCAAATAAATACACTGTGACTGGCTGAAGAAAATTAATTGAAAGCTATTATTTCACTTTGCAGGAGGATAATTAATTTTTTCTGATCCTCTGTGTGTATCTGTCTTTTAGCTTCTAAGGAAAAACTGTTACCTCACTGAAATGCATTAACATTATGGAGAGATTTTCCAGATGTTTCTGATGAAGACTCTCAGAAAATAAGTAATAAAACATATATTGAGCCAAATCTTCTTTTGCCAAACTGAAAAGGATTTGATCCATTAACTTCAGTACATATTGTATATTTGCTTCACTCCAAGTCAATATTTACCTCTCTGGTCAATAAAGTTTGTTTTTCACCTTACAAAAGTCAATATTTACTTATTATTTTTTAGTTCTGTGACAATGTACTAAATTCTGTGTTTCTAGCAGTTTGGAGTCTTTCATTTCTTAAGGAAAAGAGTTTGGTTTAGCAGAGGTCTGTTACTTTTTTACGAAGCCTTTCCCACAACTGGAGGAATTTGTCCAGCATATAATAAACTTAACAGGATTATGAGCATAACTATTTACAAGCACAAAAAAGAATAAATTAGAAAAATGGGTGAATTGAGTAAATATAGTACTGAATTAAGCAATGATTGCATAACCCCATAGAGTGGGTGTTTATACCTTCTTTGCATTTTAAGAGAGCATCTTCTCTGATTTCCATGGGTCTGAAATGCCAAACCCCATAACAAATATTTATGGCCAGATCCTCAGGCTGTTAATTCTCCTTCAAAGTCAAGAAAAATGTGCAAGTTCATACCAGCTAGTGATCTAACTTTATATATTTACTGATTTGAATTATCAGACTGAAGGAGGACTGCAGAAGTTTAACTGTAAGCAGACTTTGGCCCCTAACAATATTAATGGGAGTTACCATTGGACAAATCCTTCATACATCCTGAGAAAATGCTTCCCTTCTTTAATAAACACTTAATTCTGTGCACATCCCAAGTTCCCACAAAATCAGCGCGAGTGTGGGTTGCATATGAATTAGAAAAATGAGTCATTTTCCTGAAAATAATTATACAGGTTGAACCTCTCTAGTCTAGCACCCTTGGGACCTGACTGGTGCCAAACCAGAGCATTTGCCAAACCACGGGAGGTTAATATTGTAGCGAGTGGGTCTCTTTTTATTTTTATCCCACTGAGGTGAATAAACGCTTGCAATGCTGCCTAGCCAAGGCTTACTGGCTCTCTTCATAACAAAGTGTTAGTCTTGTTACACAATTTTACTGGATTGGCACAAGCAAATAAGTAGATCAAGCATAAAAAACACAAAATAAAATGAAAAAGAAATACATAATAATACAGGTAAATCTATAATTTACTCACCTAAAATGATGTCTGAATTCCGCTTCCAAAGTGGTGTGACAATAACTGCTAAGTCAAATTACATTTGAGTTACATCTTAGGTCTCTGCTGTAGGTATATCCAGGGTAGGTGAAGTGGAGACAACAGGATTTTCAGTTGTAGAGTGCTGCTTACCTCTCCTCTTCGCTACCTTTAACCAGTCTTCCAGCTTGGCTTGTCTCAAGTATTTTGGTTTTTCTTCAATGAGTTTTTCTTGTATCATGTAGAGAGACATGATCTCTTGCTCAGAAATGAAATGTCTTTTCTCCAGTCCTCTATTAAATTTGTTGCCAACTGAATGCATTTTATTGATAGAAATTTTTTCTGCGGCATCCTCAAAGTCATCTTCACTGGCTTCTTCGTTATCTTTGGTTTTTCCTTGCTGTACCATTTGCACAATGTCTTCATCCGTCATTTGATTAGCAATTGGTGCATCTTTGTCGATTTCCATCCAGTCTTGTAAATTTTCCTCTCCCAAATCCTTGGCCTGCTGAAGCACTACAGGGTGGGACATACCACTAGCATACTCCATTAACTCACTAACAATTTTTTGGTTTTCAGACACTTGAAATCAGACTCGTCATTGACGTCAGGACTCTCCTCAAACATTAGGATTGGCCACAATTTGTGCCATCCATTCTTCAGATTACATGGAGTTACTCTTTCCCAGGCTCTAGCTAGTGTCCAAATCATATCCTTGAGGTTAAATTTGTTCCTAAATGTTGTCAAACTCTTCCCATCATTAAGCGATACTAGCAAATGGTGCATAAACTCGGACCTGTACATACACTTCAGGGACTGTAAGATACCCTGATCACAAGGCTGAATCAGTGAGGTACAGTTTGCGAGTAAATACAGTCCCCACCACATTATTTTTGGCAAGCAGCTCTGCTTTAGGGTGGGCAGAGCAACTGTCGAGAATCAGCACAATTTTGCACTTCAGATCCAGACCTACCGAGGTGCAATGGGCTCTTGCCTCTGGTACAAAATATTTCTCAAACCACTCGAGATATAGATTAGTCGTTACCCATAATGTTGCCACTGTATATCACTGGAAATATTTTCACCCCTTTGAATGCCATTGGGTTCACACTCTTCCCAATAACCATGAGCTTGCATTTGTGCATACCGGCTGGGTTGCTACAACCAGGGATAGTTACCTTGTCCTTCAACTCCTTCGTACCAGATGGTGGCTCCTCTGCATCAGTAGCCAACATTTATTTTAGGCATATAATGCCAGTAGAGAGCAGTTTCACAGGCATTATATACCTGCTCTGGGGATAACTTCTCATTTGCAGCTAACTATGCAAATTCGTCAACATACTTAGTGGCAGCTTCCGTATCTGCACTTCTTTTTTCATTGCACACGCAATGTAGACTAATGCCATGCCTGTTTTTAAATTTCTGAAGCCATCCTTGCAAATAGTCACACTCATGCTACTGGTTAAGTTCTTTGTGGCATATTTTTGCTTGTGCCATCATCATCTCGCCAGAAATGCTAACATCTTCGTTCCTACGAAGCTTGAACCAATGTGAAGGTGCACTATGTAAATCGCTGCTTTCCCCTCTGTCAACACCTTACGAATACTCATAGTTTTTTTACTGTCACTTTTGGCAAATAACTGAAGGATCTGATTCTTTTGCTTCTTCAGATCATACACTGTATATGACCCTACATTGTAAAAAGCACACAACACATGTACCGATGTGCCCTTTTCCAATTTCTGCAACAATTTTACCTTTTGCTGTATCGACATTGACACATGCTTAAGCTTAGCAGCATTACCAACACTTCCACTGCTTGCTGGTCTCTTAGAAGACATATTTAGGGGTAAATTAGAGCTAAATAATAGCCCAGAACACTGAGAGCCAGGACTGGTGGCTGTAAACAAACTTTGCTGGACTATGGGAAACTTGGCCCCACTCACGATAAGTGGACATCTGGCTAACTAAAATCATGCTGGACCACGGATGTTGCCAGACCAGAGAGTGCCGGACTAGAGAGGTTCAACCTGTAGGTAAATCCCAGAATGGAGTTTTGGGCCCTGCAGTGGATTCTCATGCTGATGGTGATGCAAAGTAAATTTTTTTGTTTCATTCATTTAATATTCCATTTTTTTTTTAAGGAAACTTGGTTGAAAGAGTTTGACCCTCTTGCTGTGGAGTCAACAGTTTCAGTATTTTATGGCCTTGAAAACTGCATTCCAAGGCTAGCTCTTTTAAACCTTCTCTTGTACAGACAACCAAAGGAAAAACAGCAAAAAAAAGTGAAACCACTGAATTTACTGTTCAGTTCAATGGTATGAATCTTTTAGTCTATCATCTGTTGGTATGCATTCTATTTTGTTGTTGCACTTTAAAAATTTTTTTAATATTTTGCAACTCTTTTTGATCCTAGAATAAATATTTTAAGTTCAAATATATTTAGTAGATTTTTTTTTAAAAAAGATAAACTTTCAGTTGATTCATGGTGAGCGATAATAGGTTCCCTTTGTATGATGTTATCATTTTGTTCCTTACTTCCCTTCAGCATTTTCAACATAAACTTAAGAAGTCTCGTTTAAAGTGTCTCATCCAGGGTTAACTTGGGGTCCTCCAAAACCCTTTGCATTATCTGTGAGCATGTCTACACTACAAACTTAAATCAATCTATGTTAGGTGACGGTCAAGTTACAGCCACTGCAGTAATTACTGCAGTGGTTCGTATCTACACTACCCTCCTTCTGACGGTGATGCGCATTCTCGCCAGGAGCGCTTCCACTGACTTAAGAGGAGGGGCAGTGTGAAGGGCTGAGAGCCCAGGCTCTCAGCTCTGTGCACAGCACCCTGCCAGGAGCCCGGCTGCCTCTCCCTCACTTCCCCCCGTTCCCTGCTCCCTGCAATGAGCCCAGCTGCCCCCTGGTCAAATAGACTCTTCTCACCAGAGTTACCACTCACCTGCCTGATACTAGGGTCAAAGTGGATTAAGTCAAAGTGTGCCTTATAGTGCTGGTGTATATGGAACCTCAAACACACCCATTCGTTTCCCATCAAACACATTCAAAAGACAAATAGAAACATTAAAAACTGCAGCCTCAACATTTTATTTTAAGCAAAACTAGTTATTCTCTCTCCCACTGTGTATCATCCCCACTCCTGAGCTGCCACATTTGCCTCCCATCCAACAATCTCTTTTTGTTTTGTAATACACTGTACAAGCCAGTCAATGGCTGCTGAGATTGACTAATGCCCTAAATAAAATGAAAAGGAGTACTTGTGGCACCTTAGAGACTAACCAATTTATTTGAGAATAAGCTTCTACACTTTCCACAGTATGCATCCGATGAAGTGAGCTGTAGCTCACGAAAGCTTATGCTCAAATAAATTGGTTAGTCTCTAAGGTGCCACAAGTACTCCTTTTCTTTTTGCGAATACAGACTAACACGGCTGTTACTCTGAAACCTAAATAAAATGGAGTGGTTTAAATGAAACTCATAAGCTATTTATTGCAAGTATACTATAAATCAATAGAGATTACTGCTGTTATACAGCAAGACACAACATTAAAATATCCTTTTTCCTTGTGAGGAACTGAAGTGTTCTGCTGCTTACGATTTCCATTAATGGGTGTGCCTATTATAAATAACTGAAGAGAGCAGGGTTAGAGGAAACATACCAGCACACACAGGGCAGGATGGTGCTCCCATTGAAATAAGTGGAAAAGCTTCCATTGACAGCAGAAAGGAGTGAGTAAAGAATATTTAGTAGGATGGTAAAGGCCCAGTCCTACTCTCAGTTAAGTCAAGCTCCCACTAATGCCAGAGGGAGTTTTGTTTCAGTAAGGAATGCGGAATAGGGTTCTTAGCATGAGTCCTGAAAATAATAATGGAAGATAGGTCTTGAAAGTAAATAATACATCTAGAAAGTGGCTTATGTGGAAACAGAGTGAAGGGATTAGACAAAGATTGTCAGAAAGGGTTTCAGTGTTATTAGTGGGAAGATCAAGTTTGAATTTTCTTGACTACTTTAGTATAATGATCAGTGAAATAATTAACAAATTTGTTTAATAATGTTTAACTTTGTTTATGTTAAGAAACATTTGCCTTTGATTCTCTGGATCCATCTGAGTTTATAAATATGGCAGAAGCTAAGCCCTATATTGTATTAAAAGTAGTTTACAAGTCTAAAGGCAAAGGTATGTAATTTTTCCTTCATATTTTATCAAAATTGTATATTAAAGACAGAAATAATAAGTGATGCATGTAAAATGTATTGAGCAACAAGTTCCCCGAAGAATTTACTGCATGTTCAGCAGTGCAGCCCATTTCTAATGTTATTCCTGCAAACACTAATGACTAATGTATCTGCATAATTTTACTCAGTGAGTGGTCCTATTGGAGGCAATGGGTTTGCTTATGTATAACTTTACTCATGTGTAAGTGTACAGGATCAAAGCTTTTTTCTTGCCTAACTTGTGTAAAAACAAGGATATTGGCTTAGTTAAGGAAAGCCCTTTATTTATTTTCCTCGTTTAACTCTCTACTTTTCAGTTTTATAAATGGAGAAGCCCTAGATGGAGGGGCAATATCAAATGTTTTGTATTGTGCCTGGGATCCTGCTGGTACATTCCAGATCTCTACTAAAATATATGCAATGTATAACTTGCATCTATAATATGCTGATTCCTGCTCCCATTGAAGTCAGTGGCAAAACTGCCACTGACTTTAATGGGAACAGCAGCAAGTCTGTGTTTTCTAAAATTTTCTAAAATAGCAGGAAGTATTATACTGCTGCTAAAGATATGTTAGAAAGTTCCCCAAAGATCTTATAAGAAATTGATTGTGGAAAGTAAAGGATTAGGGTTCCATTCTGCAAGGTGCAGAGCACTAGTTACCATGTTTCTGATCATCCTCCATTCCCAATTACATCAGTGAGAGTTTTAGGTCTTCAGCAGCTTGCCGAAAGGGCTCAGAACCTTGCAGGATTGAACACTAATAGCATTTTGATGAGACAGGCACATGTAGACAGTTATTCAGCATATTTCTTTATATTGAATTATATCAAATTGTGTAGTGTACAATTGATGTGTACAAATAAATGGAAACCAGGATAAGGCCACTGAATTAATTTCAGCTTGTGACCTGGAGTCAGGAGTTGAACTCAAGTCTCCAGAGGTTAAAGGCTAGTGTACTAAATCATATCACCTTGCTGCCCACACCAGATTGTCATCTCACTAGAACATCTATCGAAGGTGCCTATTATCTTAATATCTAGGTCAGTGGTTCTCAAACTGTGGTCCATGGACCCAGGGCCGGTGCAACCACTAGGTGAACTAGGCGGTCGCCTAGGGTGCCAAGTGGTTGGGGGCGGCCAAAAGCACGCTCTAGGGAGGCGGTGGAGCAGAGGTGAGCTGGGCTAGGGGGGCGCGAGGAGGGCCACCTGCAGCAAGTAATGGGGGGGCAGTGCCATGCAGGGGAACTGCTACCCGCTCCAGCTCACCTCTGCTTCGCCTCCTCCCCTGAGCGCCACCTCCCCGCTCTGCTTCTCTCCCTCTTAGGCTTGCGGCGCCAAACTGCTGTTTGGCGCCTCAAGCCTGGGAGGCGGGAGAAGTGGAGTGGCGGTGACGTGCTTGGGGAGGAGGCGGAGCAGAGGTGAGCTGGGGCGGGGAGCTGCAGCACAGCTCCCTGGCCCGAGAGGAGGGAGCGGCGGCGGCAGGGGGGAGCTGCCACACAGCTCCCTGGGCCAAGTGGGTGGTGGGGAGCTGCTGTACGGCTCCCTGGGCCGATGGAGAGGAATGGGGGGGTGGCAGGGAGCTGCCGCAGGGGGGCACCTCAGGGCGGAGGGGTGGGGAGTTGCCGCAGGGCTCGGGGGTGGAGGCGGGTACAAGATGGAAGTTTCACCTTGGGCGTGAAACATCCTTGCACCAGCCCTGCACGGCCCCTCCACTAATAAGGTGCCTGGACCTTGGAGAAGATTCACATGTGAGGTGAGGTGGTGGCCTTGGGGGGAATAGGGGGTAGATGGGAGAGGGCAGTGGGGTGAGAAGAGGGAGTGGGGAAATTTGGGACATGCAGGGCTGTGGTGGCCAGAGAAAGAGGCAACTTTCCCCAGCTCCAGGGCTGTGGCTGCCGGGGGGAGATGGCGCTCCTTCCCAGCCTCAGCTCTGTGGTGGGGGAGAGAACCCCCCCTCCTTCCCAGCCCCAGCTTGAGGGCTGCCGCAGCCGGGGAAAGAGGGCACCTCCATCACATTAGAAAGGTAAGACTACTGATATTAAAATATGAGTAGTGTGCTTTTATTTGCAGAACAAAAAACACATTTATTATTATTAAGGTGTTTTTTATATAGTGCTTTTACCCAAAGCACTTTACAATATTTAGCTAACGCTACAAACAACATTTGGAAAGATCATTAAGTGGTCTGCCGAGAACCTCAGCAATTTTCAAGTGGTCTGCGAAAAAAAATATTTGAGAACCACTGATCTAGGTGTCTGTTAATGTAGGGCCAGATTCTGCCGCCCTTACATCAACTAATATATGTCTCCACATGTAGTGCAACTGAAGTCAATAGGACTACTTGTGAAGTCAAACCCTTACACTGAGTAGTGTATTAGAATTCATCTTGGCTTCTACATGTAACACTTCTTAAAAAGATGCTGTAAAGTTGGAACTTCGAAGCAATTTTAATATATCTGACCAATGCACTGTACAAGATTTGAATAGTTATGAGTAATAAGCTCTTTTATGTGTGTTTGTTTGTGTATGTTATATTTTGTAGACTCACTGACTCTTGGATGGCAAATGGTGGATGTATTTCAGCAAGAAACTACAAATATTGGAGCTATATGGATACCTAAAGAGTTTTCTACACTTGTTCCACTACATCCTGGGAAACTTCCTTATAACGTTATGGATTATACTTTGAAGCATGGCTCAAAAGGTAATTTGAAAAATTAAAGTGGTCACGGTATTATAGATGAGAAAAATACACTCTTGAATAATGTATCAAATGTTATCAGCAGTCTAAAATCTTGTCAACTTCTCAATAAGAGTTCCTTCAGTTATTTTTTTAGTGATTATTAAGGAATGGAACACTGAGAAGATGATGGGTCTGATACTTAACTGTCTTGCATCTTGTGTAGTCATTCACACCTATGCAAAGTAAGTATAAAATGCTACCACCAGTCTGAGTGGACCTTTCTGACTTAGAAGCATTTTATACTCACTAAAAGAACAGGAGTACTTGTGGCATCTTAGAGACTAACAAATTTATTAGAGCATAATCTTTTGTGAGCTACAGCTCACTTCATCAGATGCATAGAATGGAACATACAGTAAGATATATACATACAGATAAGTTGGAAGTTACCATACAAACTGTGAGAGGCTAATTAGTTAAGATGAGCTATTATCAGCAGGAGAAAAAAAATCTTTTGTAGTGATAATCAAGATGGCCCATTTAGACAATTGACAAGAAGTTGTGAGGATACTTAGCTTAAGGAAATAGATTCAATATGTGTAGTGACCCAGCAACTCCCAGTCTCTATTCAAACCCAAGTTAATGGTATTTAGTTTGCATATTAATTCAAGCTCAGCAGTGTCTCCTTGGAGTCTGTTTTTGAAACTTTTTCTGTTGCAGAATTGCCACCCTTAAATCTTTTACTGAGTGGCCACAGAGGTTCAAGTGTTCACCTACTGGTCTTTGAATGTTATGATTCCTGATGTCAGATTTGTGTCCATTTATTCTTTTGCGCAGAGACTGTCCGGTTTGGCCAATGTACATGGCAGATGGGCATTGCTGGCACATGATGGCATATATCACATTGGTAGAAGTGCAGGTGAACAAGCCCCTGATGGCGTGGCTAATGTGATTAGGTCCTATGATGGTGTCACTTGAATAAATATGTGGACAGATTTCAGAGTAACAGCCGTGTTAGTCTGTATTCGCAAAAAAAAAAGGAGTACTTGTGGCACCTTAGAGACTAACCAATTTATTAGAGCATAAGCTTTCGTGAGCTACAGCTCACTTCCTCAGATGCATATCGTGGAAACTGCAGCAGGCTTTATATATACACAGAGAATATGAAACAATACCTCCTCCCAGGGGTGGGAGGAGGTATTGTTTCATATTCTCTGTGTATATATAAAGCCTGCTGCAGTTTCCACGATATGCATCTGAGGAAGTGAGCTGTAGCTCACGAAAGCTTATGCTCTAATAAATTGGTTAGTCTCTAAGGTGCCACAAGTACTCCTTTTCTTTATGTGGACAGAGTTGGCATCGGGCTTTGTTGCAAGGATAGGTACCCTGGTTAGTGTTTTTGTTGTGTGGTGTGTGGTTGCTGGTGAGTATTTTCTTCAGGTTGGCGGGCTGTCTGTAAGCGAGGACTGATCTGTCTCCCAAGATCTGTGAGAGTGAGGGATCATTTTTCAGGATAGGTTGTAAATCTTTGATGATGCACTGGAGAGGTTTTAGTTGGGGGCTGCAGGTGATGGCTAGTGGCGTTCTGTTTTCTTTGTTGGGCCTGTCCTGTAGAAGGTAACATTTGGGTACTCTTCTGGCTCTGTCAATCTGTTTTTTCATTTCAGCAGGTGGGTACTGTAGTTTTAAGAATGCTTGATAGAGATCTTGTAGGTGTTTGTCTCTGTCTGAGGATATTGAATCTATTTCCTTAAGCTAAGTATCCTCACACCTTCTTGTCAACTGTCTAAATGGGCCATCTTGATTATCACTACAAAAGTTTTTTTTCTCCTGCTGATAATTGCTCATCTTAACTAATTAGCCTCTCACAGTTTGTAGGGTAACTTCCAACTTATCTGTATGTGTGTGTGTATATCTATATCTATCTATCTATCTATCTATCTATCTGTATATCAATGTATATCTATATATATATGTCTATATGTATATATATATAGATATACAATGTATATCTATATATATACATTGTAGGGAGAGTGGTCACTTTGGATAAGCTATTACCAGCAGGAGAGTGAGTTTTTGTGTGTGTGTTTTTTTGAAAAAAGGGGGTGGGGGGTGAGAAAACCTGTATTTGTGCTGGAAATGGCCCACCTTGATTTTCATACACATTGTGAGGAGAGTGGTCACTTTGGATAAGCTATTACCAGCAGGAGAGTGAGTTTGTGTGTGTGGTTTTTGGAGGGGGGTGGGGGGGGTGAAAGAACCTGGATTTGTGCTGGAAATGGCCCACCTTGATTATCATACACATTTTAAAGAGAGTGGTCACTTTGGATGGGCTATTACCAGCAGGAGAGTGAGTTTGGGGGTGGGGGGGCGCGGAGGATGAGAAAACCTGGATTTGTGCTGGAAATGGCCCAACTTGATGATCACTTTAGATAAGCTATTACCAGCAGGAGAGTAGGGTGGGAGGAGGTATTGTTTCATGATCTCTGTGTATATAATGTCTTCTGCAGTTTCCACAGTATGCATCCGATGAAGTGAGCTGTAGCTCACGAAAGCTCATGCTCAAATAAATTGGTTAGTCTCTAAGGTGCCACAAGTACTCCTTTTCTTTTTGCGAATACAGACTAACACGGCTGTTACTCTGAAACCTATATATATCTATTTATCTTACTATATGTTCCATTCTGTGCATCCGATTTAGTGAGCTGTAGCTCACGAAAGCTTATGCTCTAATAAATTTGTTAGTCTCTAAGGTGCCACAAGTACTCCTATTCTTTTTGCAGATACAGACTAACACGGCTGCTACTCTGAAACCTGTCTTTATACTCACTAGTTATCCTGCACTCGCTTTGCACAGATGTAAATGATTACACAGATGGTAGGCAGTGGACAGAGAGTCAGACCCTGGGCGTTTTTTTGAGGCAACATGTGGAATTCTTATTTTGCTATAACCATGAATTTAAGTTAAGGTCTTCACTGACCTTGACCACATTCTGTAGCAAAACAAGAAGAGTGGCAAATGTTTTCTCAGTTCTTTTTTAAATTATGAGTATGATGCTTTTTATTATCCAGGTTTTTGACTCAATAGTCAATGTAACCTTCAAATAGCGTTCCTTTTTAGGGTCTTGAATTGTGTATGGTGCTAAGCATCCTTTGCTACTGTTGATTTGAGTGGAAGTTCAGGGTTCTTGGTACGTCAAAGGGTTGGACCCTTAGAACCTCCTAGTTTAATTATTTGTAATATTGGAATTTGAAAGGCAGAGCAGCTCCAACGTAAAATACAGTCTATGCACAGCTGCTAAATCTTTTAATAGTATTAATAATAGAACTTACATTCTTCAAAGTACTAAATATATATTAAATATTTAATTTGCACAACCCTGTATGAGATAGGTAGGTAAATGTTGTTGTTATCTCTCAGAAGATATTTGATCCTGTTTATTTACAAAGAATTATACAAAGTCCTTTTTCTCTGTACATGTCTCAAAAGGTCATTTGCAGTAGTATCAAACAAGAGGGGACAGTTTCCTAGCTCACAGTTTCAAGCCTGCCTTTCCACCAATGTCTTCCCAAAAAGCTCTTTCTCTTGGCTTTTCCTCCGGACCACACTACAAGGGCCTCTCTTTCTGTCTCCTTGTTCTGCTTGCTACTTTCTCAGCTTTATGCCTCCAGCATAACAATATTAATATTCTCATTTTACAGATGTGGCATATGAGACATAGATATTAAAGTAAAAATTGTAAGTCTTGGTTGCCTGAACTAAACCCACATACAGGTAGCTAAATAAGAGGTCTGCCTTTGAGCAATGATGAGTGCCTCTTATCACCTGTTAACTTAATTTGGGACACCTGACACCTGAACACCTCTGGAAAATCAGGTGTAAATATGGATATAGGCACTAAAATTTTTAAATTTTGACCTAAGAAGCTCAGTCAAGACCGCACATCAAGGAAGTAGCAAAGCCTGGATTAAAAACAGAGGCACTTCTGGACACTGTATAAGACATAAGTAACAACTACTGTTTTGTAATTCCTGCCTTTGGCTTCTGTACTGAGTAAACCATACCACAGCTTGTAAAATATTAAATTAAAAATTAATTATAGTTGCAGCTTTGATGGTGGGTTGCTGGAGGTGAAGAGAGAGCAAATGGAGGTGTCAAGTGTGGCAACTAGGTTTGCAGACAGACCACAGGTGACACTGGGATTTGGGGACAGGCAGAACAAAAGAAGATTCTGGAACCAGGAAGTTGTACAATAGATGTCAGGGAACAAAATAGCTGCAACAAATGTAGACTGAAAGGAGAAACCAATAGAGAGAAGGAAAGAGCAACACAACAAGAGATGCCTCCGATGAAGTGAGCTGTAGCTCACGAAAGCTTATGCTCAAATAAACACGACTGCTACTCTGCAAAAAGAAGAAGAAATGGGGAAAGAAATAGGCAAAGCACCAAAATAATTATTTTCATTTTTATTTTGTATGGAATTTAAAAATTAATGGGCCATATTCTGGCTGGTGTATTGAAACAACTATAATGGACCTCCAAAACAGCCAGATATATATACATACAGTGCCAAAGCAGCATTGGCATTTTCTGTATTTTGGCCAAGGCTAGCCCCAATCATATAGCCTGAACTAAGATCAGGGATAATCTGCACTGGAGCTGACTTAAAGGCCGTTGCCAGGTCAGGGACTAGATGATAATATACTTATTGTCCAGACCATGAACCCCAGGTCATACCTAATAACGCCTCTTTGTGGCTCTTGACACAGAGGGACTGCAGAGTGATTTCTGTGCAGTCTTCAAGGGGGCCAGTACGAGGGGAGCCAGTTCAACACTGTAGAGTGGGGGTTTTTTGTTTAATTTTCTTAATTGATTTTTCAATATGCTATTATACTAAATTTCCTAAGTGATATAACAGTTTAACAGCATTTGACCTTCTGAGTATATTTATTTCTGTATGGGTATACAGTGTGCTGTTTTTTAAATGTACTGGAAAATATAAAAACAATAGACAAATCACTTATATCTACAGACTTGGTCCAGGGTCATTCAAATATCAGGTTATCTGTTTATGATACATCCAAGGAAAGATGTACACAGAGAAACAGCCAAATGAGAAGAAAAAGGTAAACACTGAAATTATGATCAACAGAAAGTTTTATGTCATTCATTGTTTGGATCCTGATATATTTATTGTTGCATAATTGACATTGTGCTGAAATATGATTGCAACAATTGCTTAAAGTTAAACATTTGGGAAGAACATTAATTAGTTCAAATAATTTTCTACATATGGAATTATTTGCCTGTGATTATTCTACAGATACATCTAAACCTTGTCTATTTCTTTTAAAATAAGTCTCTCTTTTTTGAACTTTACCAAGTTATCCATTTTCAGCATTCAGTGCTGCAGTAAAAATTTACTTCTGTAAATCTGGTTTGCTTGTAGACAGAGGCTGACACAGTAGATTTAGTACAGCTGTAGAATTAATGTTCACACTCCCATGCTGCAGTTTTCCCATATGCTACATAAAAATGCTACACACTTTCTCACTCTAAAGCTGCAGTATTAGGGTATTTAACTGATTTTATGCCTTCAGTTTGGTTAATGTTTTCATTTATATACAATAAAGTTTTGCACAACCTCTGCCAAACAATGTATTGCAAAATAATTTACAGTAAAACCATAATAAATTTATACAAAGTATTGATTTAGTATTAATTTTCAAACTGTGAAAGTAAACGGATCATAAATCTGCAAATAAACCGGCCAAATGAAAGAGATAACTGATAAAAAAAAAATTAGTCACCAGAGAGTTGGCTGTGTTGTAGATGTGCTTTTAGATAGTTACAGGAAAAAAATTATACTGGAAAAAGGTTCTATAAATTATAAAATTAGTAACATAAAAATAATACACTGAAAAATAGACCATTTCAATAAAATAGTGAAGAAAACCACCCAAGAATCTGAATCATTTTCTTGACATTCTGTTATCATAATTCAGTTAACACAAAACAGCTGCCCCCCCAGTTTTCAGTAGTTTGTGGGGAAGGGAGCAGAGGCTTCAGAATGTATCAAGAATTTCCTGAAGATGATTTTATGTGTTATGTTACATGGGGGGGTGGGATTTTTTGTCTAGTTTAAATGCCAGATCTCAGAGTCGTAGAGTTTAAGGCCAGAAGGAACTACAAGTCATCTAGTCTGACCTCCCGTATATCACGGGATAACAGCACCACATGCTAAACCAACAACTGAAATTACACCAAAATATTAGAGACCACAGCAGAATAAGCTATTATGTGCCACAGGCAAAGAATGGAGGGATTGAGAAGACCAATGCTTGAGGCCCTTGCAAGGCCAGGGAAATGATTGATTGAGATATACTCAGATAATCCTAGCAAGTGACCCATACCCCCACACTGCAGAGGGAGGGGAAAAAATGTTAGTCTGTGCCGGTCTGAGCTAGGGGGAAATTCCTTCCTGTCCCGACATAAGGCAATCAGTTAGATTGTGAGCAACAACTAGCCAGCCAGGCACCTGAGAGAGAGAATGCTTAGTACCACCTCAGAGCCCTGGCCCTCCCCGTCCAAAATCCCATCCCCAGCCATGGCAACCTCTGATGCTTCAGAGGAAGAAGACAGGAAAAAACCAACCCAGAATACATTTGTGGGGAATCCCTTCCTGGCCCCTGTGGCCAGCTGAAACCCTGAATCATAGGCTTTTAGGATCATAAGACATAAACCAGAAGCGAGACCCAGGACTGTTGATATAAACCCTATTGACGTTATTGGAAAGACTATCATTGAATTCTGTGAGCTTTACATCAGGACCAAAATGGATCATGACAGAAATCACTTTGGAGCTTTCCTAATGTTCATTAGTTGATTTAACTATGTGCTTTTACCCCTTATGATGTGAAATCAGCCCCTGAAGAGCTTGATCCTGCAAGGTGTTGAACACCTTCAACTCCCATTTACTTTTAAGAAAATTAAAGTTAATCAGTCACCAATTCAGCACAGAATTTAAGCACACATTTAACTTTCAGGATATGCTAGATTCCATTTGTCGTCTAACCCTATCCTCAGCCAACTAGAACCTATTTCTGATAAACACACATTTTTGAAAAAGTCCAAACGTTCTTATAAGTTGGTGAAGAACATTACAGGGTAATGTGTGGAAAAAGTTGTTCATCCACAAATGTATGTTTTACAGACTTGGAAATGTTTTGCTCTAATGGGGAAGATTTTCAAAAGTGGAAGTCAGTGGGACTTGTGCTCCTAAGTACCTGGAATACTTTTGAACATATCCCCATATGTCTTTAATGTACAGTTGTCGACAATGTTTGAAGCTGATATCATTAACTGCTTGCTAATAATATTTTAGTTATTCTTTAAATTCTTGATTTTACAGATGTTTGTAACTACCTAACAAAAAAGTAATAGAAATAGAATACCTTTTAGTAGATAATTTACCTTAAGAATATATAACACTTTATTGTTAATAATGGTCTAGTATAAAGTCCTCTGTTTGTTCATATTTCTCAGGCTTCAAGAGTCTGACTTTCTGTATGTACCTTGGATCCCATATAATTCCTCTACCATATTACCAAGTCCTACATCATTAAACTGTCCATTTGATCTATATATAGATGCACTTTGTTATATCCCTGATAATGCAACAATAACAAAGGTAAGTTTTGGTAAGGTATTGATGTATAGATATTCACGATATTTAATACAGCCCCAGGAGACCGTGGAGCAGCAACATCTATGTTAATGACATTTGCTGCTTCCAGTCCACCTTTTTGGCTTTCCCACTGTCTCTTCCAGTGACCCCTGAATAAACAATATCCAACAAGAGATGGTAACCTCATCCCATTACAATTAACCAATCAAAACACATTTTGGTGATTTAAACTATAAACATTTCCTACCATTCTCTAGAACCTTTCAGCTTTTTATGTGAACCACTGACTTTACCAGGAGTCTTAAAGACTTCTTATCACAGTACTTGTAACTTAAACAATTCAGGTTTCAGAGTAGCAGCCTTGTTAGTCTGTATCCGTGAGCTGTAGCTCACGAAAGCTTATGCTCTAATAAATTTGTTAGTCTCTAACGTGCCACAGGTACTCCTTTTCTTTAAACAATTCGGTTTGTACCAGTATTTCTGTCTCCAACTTTCCTTATTTTTATAAACAATTTATACAATGGGGTGAGTCTGACTTTTCTTACATTGGATTACATAGAACATAGGGCCCCTGGACAATGGAGTCTGGGCCTCTCCTTGTCCCATTGCTGCTGCTACTGGCTGTTGTTACTCATGCTTTGTTACATTGTCTTCACTAGAAGCACTCCTGAAATAAGGGCTGTTCATGTGAGAATAGTTTCACAGGATTGGGCCCCAAATTTGGAAATTTGTAATAAAATTGGTGAAAAATCAGATAATCTGTGTAGTACATACTGTCCCTCAAGAAAGAACAATATCTTGCCTTACAGTTGAGGTAGTTATGTTAATTAGTTAAAAACTTCAGTAATATCTTGGCTCAATAAATTATCTCTATTCATTACCTTTTAGTTGCCTATACAACAAGTGTTTGCATTAGGTTTCAGTTAATGCCTTGTCTGAGTTGTAAACTCCTTTCAGGCAGTCACCAGTCTAGTTAGGTGGACACGATGGGATCTAACTAGGAAATCTAGGCAGAGGTGATTCTTAAGTCCTCTAAATTTTTTTTTTATTATTATTATTACTGGTGGGGTTAAAAAGAATTTGATTCCAGACCTCAAAGACTTACTGCACCAGGCTTATCAGGGCTACCAAATCAGTCATCACATAGTTTTCCCCCAGGCAGAAAGTATTCTGTTTGGATCCAAGTAATTTTCAGGACTGAATAAAAATTGACCCCTCTGTTTATTCATCCCTATTTGTGTTCTAACACAAATACGAAGCATGGCCCTAATAAATATGTCTGAGCTATTTTAAAAAGTAAGCAGAACACAAAGAAACACACAGCTGATGTTGATGGAAAGACTTTGTGCATAATACAGTGAAGAAATCTTTCAAGGACATATCCTAGAAAAAAAATGCCAAGGCCAGGAAGAGGTTGCATTGTCTGTTTTATAGTAATGCTTGCATAATCCTTGAACTTCTCTTGTTTTAAACTTTATTAGGTTCTGGGCTCTTGAAATGATGTGACTCACTCACTTACATCAGATCGGTCCCTTTTACTTTATTCTCTGCCCTTTTTTGGTCTTGAGCATATCTTCAACATGTCACACTCTTCAGGCTCATGTATTGTACAGTATTATGTTAATTACTCTGGAGAATTGCAGTGAATAGGGTTTTTCTGAAATAAAGGTTTCAAAGTCAAAATCTGCCCTCAGATTTTCATGCAAAATGCCTGTTCAAGTAAATGGAAGTTGCAAACATATATAAGGAATAGGACTGTCCATTAATCACAGTTAACTCATGTGATTAACTCAAAAAAATTCAGTCGCCATTAATCGCAGTTTTAATCACACTGTTAAATAACAGAATACCAATTGAAATTTATGAAATATTTTTGGATTTTTTCTACATTTTCAAATATATCAATTTCAATTACAGTGCAGAATACAAAGTGTACACTGCTCACTTTATATAATTTTATTACAAATATTTGCACTGTAAACATGATAAAAGAAATAGTATTTTTCAGTTCACCTCACACAAGTACTGTAGTGTGAGCTCTTTATCATGAAACTGAAACTTACAAATGTAGATTTTTGTTGTTACATAACTGCACTCAAAAATAAAACAATATAAAACTTTAGAGTCTACAAGTCCACTCAGTCCTATTTCTTCTTCAGGCAATCGCTAAGAGAAACAAGTTTGTTTACATTTATGGGAGATAATGCTACCCTCTTCTTAATTACAATGTCACCTGAAAGCGAGAACACATGTTTGCATGGCACTGTTGTAGCTGGTGTTGCAAGATATTTACGTGCCAGATGTGCTACAGATTCATGTGCCTCTTCATGCTTCAGCCACCATTACAGAGGATGTGCTTCCATGCTGATGATGCTTGTTAAAAAATAATGCGTTAATTACATTTCTGACTGAACTCCCTGGGGGAGAATTGTATGTCTCCTGCAGTTTTACCTGCGTTCTGCCATATATTGCATGTAATAGCAGTCTCGGATGGTGACCCAGCACATATTGTTCATTTTAAGAACACTTTCACTGCAGATTTGACAAAACGCAAAGAAGGTACCAATGTGAGAGTTCTAAAGATAGCTACAGCACTTGACCCAAGGTTTAAAAATCTGAAGTGCCTTCCAGAATCTGAGAGGGACAAGGTGTGGAGCATGCTTTTAGAAGTCTTAGAAGAGCAACACGCTTATGCGGAAACTACAGAACCCAAACCACCAAAAAATAAAATCAACCTTCTGCTGGTGGTATCTGACTCAGATGATGAAAATGAACATGCGTCGGTCAGTGCTGCTTTGGATCATTATCAAGCAGAGCCCGTCATCAGCATGGACGCATGTCCTCTGCAGTGATGATTGAAGTGTGACAGGACATATGAATCTTTAGGGCATTTGACACGTAAATATCTCGTAACGCCAGCTACAACAGTGCCATGTGAACCTCTGATCTCACTTTCAGGTGATATTGTAAACAAGAAGCGGGCAGCGTTATCTCCTGCAAATGTAACCAGACTTGTTTGTCTGAGCAATTGGCTGAAGTAGAACTGGGTGGACTTGTCAGCTCTAAAGTTTTACGTTGTTTTATTTTTGACTGCAGGGTTTTTTTACATAATTCTACATTTGTAAATTCAACTTTCATGATGAACAGATTGCACTACAGTTTGCACTACTTGTAATAAGGGAATTGAAAAATAGTATTTCTTTTGTTTTTTACTGTGAAAATATTTGTAATAAAAATAAATATAAACTGAGTACTGTACAATTTGTATTCTGTGTTGTAATTGAAGTCAATATATTTAAAAATGTAGAAAACATCCACAAATATTTAAATAAATGGTATTCTATTATTGTTTAGCAATGCGATTAATTTTTTTAAACGCTTGACAGCCCTAATAAGGAAGAATTTGGCTTTTGTGATTTAAAAATTAGGGCCAAAGACCTACAATGTAGGTTTCCAAAAAGGTTGTTTAGAAGTTTCTTTAGGTATTATTTTAGTATGCTACAATATTTCCAAATTAATTTTCTGTGTCCAAAAGTACATAAAACAAAATTAAGTAATAATAATAATTAATAAAACATATTGACTTTTTCCTCCTAGGTAACAGGGCAAATCAAGAATTTATGGCTGAATAGCTTGCCTGATATTATGGCATTTCCACTTCCTAATAGTTCATCTCGAAATCCAGAATTCCAGTACCCAATAGTCTTAAATGGAGATGATCCAAAAGTAATGGATATCAATACATGTGTTCTTCTTCAAGTTTATACAGTGGATGTAGATTCTGGAGACCTTGTTTTAATAGGTATATTAAGCAAGTATTATTACCTAGCCCTCTTTCTTTCCTCTGTCATTTCTCTTTGGTCCTCACTATACCTTCCGATGTTTGTGTCTTCTCAAGTATAGAGCACAGAGCTTTATTTCATAGCACAATGCAAACTGTTGAAATGCACCTCCTAGGGACTGTGAGGATCACTACTAGCAGAAGCCTGAGAATAAAGTAACAAAACCTTTTTTTATAGAGCATAGAAAATTAGTACAGACAAATATTTTAAACTGAAATGCAATTAAACCACTGTTTATAAAAATACTTCTAGTCTATACTTTGCAACTGGATTCAAAAAAATGGATCTTTAGGTGATTGGCCAGCATATGGCAACTATAGTTTAATTTAGACAAATAAACAAGGAACTAGACCAGGGAATTATGTTAAAGGGAATAGCCTTCCAGTTTACTGATCAGGAGAAGGATTCGGAATGCGTTGTGAGAAAAATAATCAAAACTATTGGAGTAGTGCACAACTGCAGTAAAAAGAGGCAAAAAAGATGCTAGGTTATTGGATAAATCCAGCTTACCTTAATCACATGAGTAGTTCCATTGCCTTGAGGGGACCTAGAAAAGAGATATCTGTATTAGCAGATGGACAGAATACAAAACAAAAGACACTATTGCTGCTGGCACTTCTTATATTTCCATCTGGAAAACCTGTGTAAGATAAGGCACAGAACCAGTGTTGTTAATTTGGAAAGGATGCAGCAAAGGGTAAGAAATATGTTACCACGTCTTGCAATTAGATGGAAAGGTAAAGGGAGTTGGGCTCGTTTTGATCAATAAAAAGAGGAGTCATTGAAGTGACTTGTTAGAAATATGGAAAGTTAGGATCGGGATCACCAGAGCTGATGGACATTTTGAGACTTTTAAATGTTAAGTAGCAATGTAAAGATGTTGAAAGTAGAAATTTAACAGGATATTAAACTAAGATTCTTAGTGCCTGTTTATGGTGGCTGTTCAGATGGAAGTTAAAGATCTCATGAATTTTTAATTTTCAGGCATAGGAAATAACCCCGATATCTTGATCAACAATTATATCTCTCATTAAAGCTGATTCTAATGTTCATGACTGTATGTCAGTTATTCGGAACACACAATGGCTGCCAGGTTTGCGTTACACACTCCTTCTATTGCCATGATCTAACTCATTACTGTGCAGAGCATTTTGGGATAACTTGGATACGAAAAGTGTTTCAGAAAATCAGAGTTTGTTCTGTTCCAAACTGAGAAGTCAGGCAGAACTGTTCCTCGCAATAAGTAAGTTATATACAGAGTAACTTACCAGGAAAGACCTGTTAACTGATGATAAATATTAGTTTGGGACACCTAGATTTGCTTCTGTAAAGGGAGAGAATTGAGGGATATGCTGAAAATGGAGGAAGAGGAGTCACAGCAGCTTTTATACATGAAAGAAGTAATAGAGATCCTGAGACCTGGCCTTGTCGGAGCCATCTTTTACAACATCCTATGAAAAGTCAACCCCACTTTTGGATAATCAGGGTATTTCTAAATACGGCACTTGTGTAGTTTCTCCATGGACCTAATCTTCTTCATCCATTCAGTTGTTAAGGGAAATATTGGAAACGTTTAAGAGAAAATCACATACTCAAAACAAACAAATGCACTGTAAAATCTTTAGTAATCCCTAGTTCTCTGTAGTTTTTCCTCTGCTTTATATTTATAGGAAACTCTATGATACGTGTGTTTAATGATGATGGGAAGCTAAATGTAGGAGGATTTCAATTAAGACTGAGAGGAGGGATGCCAACCAAGGAACCAGCAGCTCTTACACCATCTGCATTAAATCAGTATCCAGTGATTCCCTGCTGCACTATACTACTTCGATTGTTACCACACACTCAGGCAAGTATAGAGAGTTTCAGCCATAATAGTTACTCTATCTGCTTGAAATGCATGCTGCCCTGTGGAAATCAGTGCTATATGCTTTATATAGATCAGAATTTAAAGGTGTGATGTTAACTCCTGTTGGCTAATGTGTGCTAATAAATACATTTTAAAAGTCTAATGTAGGCAAAGCACACCCTTTTTAACATTTGCTAAATTAGTTGAGTTAAATCCGAAGGAGGAGCCTTAGAGGTGCCCTCGTCGTTAACTTGACCAAAGAAGCATGTGTTAGAAGCACTAGGCCTTGTGTACAATAGAGTTTTAAAATATTTTTATTACCACATGCTAAAATCGTGCCTTTACAGCCTAGTGTAGGCAAGGGAGTTGCATAACTGCTTGAAATCACAGGCTTTGGGACTGAAGTGTACTGTCCCTAGATGTGGCAGAGTGTAAGTGCACTAACAAGGACCAAATACACAAAGGACTAACTCCATCTTCACCTTCCCCTCAGTTTTCACAGATGCTCAAGGGAGGGGCTGTTAGAGGGGTTTTTGGGAGACAGAAAAAGGAGATTCTGGAAGGCAGGGCTCTACATCCAAGTGCTAAGAGCTGGGTGAATTCCAAAATCGAGAATCTTTTCTGTGTATGGTTTTGCTTATAGTAAATTTATTTTTATTTATGCGGACAAAGATTCGCTACTGTTGAGATATCATTGCTGATTGCAGCTGTTTAATTTCTCCTGAGTCATCCCAATAGCTTACACCAGAACCCTGCAGTTTGATAGTGTTTTTATAGTTTTCAGTGCTTGCACCAAGCTACTTGATGGGATATCACTTCTCAAATGATTCTAAGCCCAGTAATTCAGAGCTAGAGGTTATATCCAGCTTTCAAAAGGACAACAGCTTCCCAAAATTTGGACAAGACATGGCAATACATTTAATTGACAAAGAACAAAGCAAAGGTACGAAAACTAATTATTGGTACCTAATTCACAAATGCTCTTCCTGCTATTATTTGTTTTACAAACCATAATACAATATGATTACTTATATATCTAAGCTCTGTTTATCATTTATTAACACTGAACCAAATCTGTCCTCAGACCCTCACATGCAGCTCCCATGAATCCAGTACTAAAGGGAGGTGCACATGGGTATCTGAGAGCAGATTTGGCATACTGTTTTTACTGAGTAATCTGTGTATTTGTAGCTAATCAACTTATTGTTCCTAATTGATTAGGAAGCACTCAACAATAGTAGTTTCATGTGGAAGTATTATTATTCCTGGGCACTACCTAAAGGATGCATGGGCAAGGTAGAATTTAAAATAATCCTGCTTTGATTAATGTCACATTTACATTTAGTCTTAATTTAACATCAAGCCGTTAAAACAGTAAGGCTTTGTCTACACTGGCACTTCTGTTGGCAAAATTTTTGTTGGTCATGGGTGTGAAGAAAACACTCCCCTACCGACATGAGTTTCTCCGACAAAGGTGCTAGTGCGGACAGTGATATGTCGGCGGGAGACGCTCTCCTGCCAATGTAGCTACCACTGCTCATGAGGGATGGTTTAATTATGCCAATAGGAGAGCTCTCTCCTGCTGGCATAGAGTGGCTACACAGGACCTTACAGCAGCACAGCTATGCCACTGTAAGATCCATAGTTTAGACATTGCCTAAGAGTTCCTAATTTAAGTCTCCCGGGCTGTGTATACACTGCAGCATGTACCTGTGTCCTAGTTTGAATGCATGTGAACTTGGCCAAGCACAAGCACCTCCCAGAGTGCAGTCTGCAGAGACCTGCTCCAGACCCAGTGTTGAGACACTGGATGGCATTTCAGGAGCACTGTCCGAGATGCAGAAGGTGGCGGGACTCAGTGTGGGGTTCATTCATGGCAGACTCGACAGACTGATGAATACTGAAATTGTTGGATATTTTTCATGTATAGACTGGTGCAGAACAGCTAGCACAGCTAGTGGGACCACCATGTCGTGCAGACCTGGGATGACCAACAGTGGCAGTGGAGGTTTGTGAGGTCCTCAACACTGTGGTTTACCCACAGGTGACAGACATAAGAAATGTGCCTGAAATAACGGCTCTGTTGCAGAGAGTAGGGTCTCCAAACCCCATTGCCCACCAGCAGTGAGTATGTCAGCCGAAAAGGTACTACTCCCAGTTTCCACAGGCCTTGATCAACCACAGAGGCGGATTCAGAAACGCCAGCATAGGAAGTATTGACTGTATGTCAAGGTGCATGGTGCCAGATTGCTGAGATCATCTGGCGTTTACCTTCTTAGAGAAGAAGTGACCTTATTTCCTCCTCATAACATTATTTTGGTACAGACACAAGAAAGTGCCCCATCATCACTGGTGCACTTATTCTTCTATTATTCTCACAGCAAAATGACTGACCTAGTATTCTATAATTGGTTAATAACATAGTAAAAGCATCCTGATTGGTTGATAACTTAGACTGATTAATAATTAAATCACACAGTGTTTTAATGTCGTGCGCTGCAGAGAGTTGCAAGAGACAAATTAAAGAGCAGCTCCCGAGCCTTAGTCTGAGCATCACTGAATTAGATGATGTGAGTGTGGATAATAGGGAAGTACGGGCAAAAATGCATTGGATGACCCATGTAAAGCCCACAGTCTAGACGTATCTTTTGTTTTATATTTGGATACATGGTGTGGAACTTAAATGTTTAAGTGGTTATTCTGGATGTGTAAGTGCTGATTTAAGCATCAAAATGCAGAATTGGTCAATTTTTGTTCAAAAGATATTATCAAAAAAGCCATTTCATCAATTGCCAATTTATATATAAGATGTCAATGTTTGTTTCTGCAGTTACACTTGATCATTTGAAAGCCTGGTATGTGGAAAGGTTGGATGAAAAAAGACATTCACAATCAGAACACTTTCCAAAATATATCAATATACATCATGCAGTCCTCTATCGGCAAGAAGCAGGCATCCGCATAAAGGTCAAACAAGCCTTTGGACTCAAAGGTGATTACAAATACTCAAAGATTATTATTTGTATTTTATTTCTTTTAATAAGCAATACTATTTAAAACAAAACAAAACTTTTCACTATGACCAAAATTCCCCGTGATGGTAAATAAGGCTTGACAAAGCCCTGGCAGGGATGATTTAGTTGGAGATTGGTCCTGCTTTGAGCAGGGGGTTGGACTAGATGACCTCCTGAGGTCCCTTCCAACCCTGATATTCTATGATTCTATGAAATGTACTTGTGATTTTTTTGCAGGATCTATAAGTTTGCTCAGATAGTTTGTGAAATGTCTGTATTGAAACTACCTCTGAACAATGTGTAGTAATAAAATAAAGTAGAATACTAAAGTAAAATAAAACAGTATTTCTAATTAACAGTATGATTGGAGAGAGAGAGAGAGAGAAATGTCACGTGTACTGAAAAAATAGTTAGGATTTTGGGAGTTCTTATTCCCATCAACAATGATTTTCACAGATGAGGAACATAAAATCCATGCACCTGAGCATTAAGGGGCAAATCCTACCAGCCCACAGTAGTCCAAGGGAATCAGGTGGTTCTTCTCCATTGGGTGTACTCTGGAAGCCAGCGCAGAGAACCTGCACCATCAGCATGCGACAGAGTTGTGCTCCACAGGGGCTCCCAGATTCCCCTCAGGCAGGGTTTTTCTCTTTTGATGGGACCAATGAATCTGCAATTTTATTGATCCATTGGCCATTTTCCCCCAACTGCCTGAGGAAGCACCATTCCTGCCCCTCAACCTCCACTGTATTCTTCAACATATCACCTTGTTATTTGGACTTTGATAAGTGGACAGGATTTGCCCCTAAAAGACCAGGTTGTCTCATTGACAATCTATCTGACTTAATGTAGAAGTTATAAGTAGCAAAATAGTTGCACTTCTTGGCATTTTAGATGCCTAGTCATAAATATGTACAAATTAATCTTCTGTGCTGCCTATTTTTTTATGCAGCTGGTGGATATTATGTAAATGTGTTCACCAGAGTCCTTCGGGGAGCTGCAAGCATACATTTGCCTGAGTTACCTCAACAATGGGCAGGAGAAGAAAAATTTCTGACAAGCCAACTTGATTTCACAAGTCTACAGAGATGACCACGGTGGACTGATCCATCTGTGGTATGTAATAACTGCCTCTTTGCATTTGCTCCCCATGAATTATCTATATCAAGAGAGAGAAGGATATTTACAGATATTTTTCATTTTTTAAATAATGAAAAAACAAACTTCTGTGAGGTCTAAGGGTAATAGCTGAGCTGATAAACCCAAGCTGTGTAGGTATGGTTCAGCTTCTATGCCAGCTGTTGTCTGGCATTTAAAATTTGATTGAGCAATCAGTATATAATTTTATAAGGAATGTCACACGATGACTGGCCCCTGTGCTTAAAAATAGGTCCAGCTCCCCTGTGCCAGAGCAGGTGTGCCCCCAGTTGAACCAATTAAGGGACCATTGCAGAAGACCTTCTCTCCCTGCAGCTTCTCTCCACAGTTCCTCTTCTAGCCTTTTCTTCACTGAGCTCCCTCTAAACCCTTTAGAGTCCCTTAATTGGTTCAACTGGGGGAGTTTTTAACAGCAGTATAGATGGGGCTGATAGCACAGCCTATTGTTAAGGTTGCCAGACACTTCCCATTGTAAGACCCTGATTTCTCAGTGTCAGCACCTACTTGATAGAGACTGACAGTTTAGCAGCTAAAATCTCAGAAGATTCCATCCTCACTGAGCATGCTCCAGCCCTTCATATCTCCTATTTCTGACCAGCTTGTGCATACTCTATCTCCTCACATATGACTGGACTATGCATGTGCCATCCCTGGCCTACAGGGGCAAAGAGGGACTTTCTCTTCATTCCAGTCCCGGTCTCAGGTTGGGCACCCAGAAAATGAGGAACACACAATTGGTGGCCAATTGTTGATAAGTTTGATTTAAGTGACCTGCCTATTATCACCTAGGAATTCTGTGGTAGAGGAATGGATAGAATCCATTTATCCAGGACAGTACTCAAGTGCGTTAACCATGTGACTATACTATCTCTTCCTGTAATCCCCTGACTCATTTTCTCACACCTGTCAACTTCTGCAACAAATGAGGCAAGGGTCCTACACACAACAGTCTCCTTCACTACTCAAACCTGATTCATTGTCAGAGCAGGCGCATCCTGTACACTGAATGGGGAGGAAGTCCTGTGGGAAAAAATAGTATGTGAGCATGTAATTAAAGGCTGTCTCATAATTAATATACACAAGGTGATCAAATTAAGTTTATACAGGCAGTTCCTAACTTTTGAGTTTTTGGCTTGCAATCTTAATGTTCTTTTCATGTAATTTTTTGTATGTAATATATATTTACAATATAAGAAAATAATTAAATGCAGTAAATCAATATGCTTGATATCATTTAATTTCTGTAACCCAAAAGTTAACCCATTAGAAAATAGAGAGTGAAATTATTACTGCTCCTGTGTGGTTCACTTGTAGGGGAAGGGAGGAGGTGCACAAAAACCCTTTCTCCCTTCCAAGAGCAACCAAATGCTACATACCCATAATGCAGCTGTTTGTGCTGCATGAGCAAAAGCTTTGGGGTCCAGCTAGTACTACTGACATCATTACAAACTCCGGATCAACAAGGTCTTGCCCCTTGTGTGCCAGCTCGTGCACCAGAAAGGGAGTAAGCACATGCTGTACCTTTTAAAGAAGTGTATGTAGCAAGTGTATTGCTAAATATGTTTCCTCCATTGTGCCTGGAGGCATTACGGCTTACATAAACGTAATGCCTTTGCATTATGGCTTACATAAGCGTAATGCCATTCTCCGCAACCACTGTTGTTCACACCACTCCAATGCTCCATTGGGTTTCAGAGACATAATTTAGCCCATTTTACATTCTCGTTACTTTGGCATCATACGTCATTTGTGGACACTGTATCCACAACAAAAGGTTTGCATTCTAAGTGGAGAAAAATGTCATAATTTGGCTCCCCATTTCCTCAAATATATGAGGATTTTCTCTACTACAGTTTGGAATTCTCCCTTCTTACATGTAGCAGTCTAGTTTCTAGTATATCTACTCTAGTAATAAGGAGATATCTTCATATTTCTAAAGTCTCCTAACATGACTGGCACAATTAACAGTAGCAACTACAATTTACACTAGATTCCTGAGATCCAGTTTTTAATAGAATCTGCCCCCTCCCTCCCAACCCCCAAAAAAACACCTGGAGCTAAATATTGATTTTTCACAAATTTGTTTCAAAATTACAGGCCCGGTCCTTGGCAATCTGTCTAAGCAGTTATTGTGCACCCATCTCTCTAATGTCTAGTTGCCAAGTGAGCAAAGTGCTGGTTGGAAAGGCTTTCTTTGCTTGAATCTGCACTGCAACACAACAGGAATAAGGAAACTAATTCTTATGTCTGTAAAAAGAATGCTTCCGATGAAGTGAGCTGTAGCTCACGAAAGCTTATGCTCAGATAAATTTGTTAGTCTCTAAGGTGCCACACGTACTCCTTTCCTTATGTCTGTGTTTCAGGAACAAGGCATCAGCACATAGCCATACCAAGGCCAGCTGCTGTTAGGTACCCAGCAGGTGTAATGGATATAGTTTGTGGCTCCCACATTTAATGGGATTTGAGTTCCATGGATCCACTATGTGCATGTACCCACTGGCCTCACCCATGTTTGCAAGAGAGACGTACATTTCCTCCCTTTAGAGATCTGCTGTGATAATTGCTTCCACCGTACACAGCAGTTGTGATGTGCTTCTGTGCAAGTTCTCTACAATCTAGACCAGCCAGTACAGCTGAAACTCACTGTTTTCATTGTCCCTGGGCATTGTGTTAAAGGAATAATTATACAGTTTAAATATTAAACAGCAAAGTTTTTCTTTTATTGTTAAACCAATTTTAAACTAGAATAAAACTGAGTTACAGTCTCTGGCATTGCGTTCTGAGACTGCTGGCACTGTCAGGAGAAGGCTCAAAAATGCAGATATGAATCAGAAATGTTACTTTCAAATACAGTTTAGTTAAATGATAAATTCACCTTCCCTTATGGACTCCCAGACATTGCAAAGAGCAAAATGGATAACGCTTTCTTTTAAACAATTCAAAAGCCTGTTTTTGTTTAATATACGATTTAGAGTATAATGGAATTGAAAGTTGTGTGCCTTTTTCTCATAAATTATTGTTGTTTAATCGTGCTATATTTGCTTTCATTGTCCTTTTGATTTATTTAAGTTCATTAAACTTCTAATGAAATTGACTGAATTTTACCAGTAAATTATTACTTTATGAATAAAATAAATCAGTAGTGGATGCATTGGTTTGTACGGAATTGCTTATTTTAAAGGGCATTTGAACTTTTACTTTACTGGGGGGGAAAAATAAAACTGGCTTTCAGGAATGAATTTTATGGCTATAGTAATAACCTTTCACATCATGACTAGCAGCATATTTCAGAATTAGAACAATACTGTGTTTCACTACAAAAAGTTAGATAAACCAAAATATGAAAAACCGCTCTCCAACTTCTTTATATATTTTAAACCTCCCTATAGGATCAAACTCCCCTCATTCAGTGTTACACTGAGTGTTAACAATTAAGGAGAACTCTTTTCTAAAATACACTGCACAGATCTTAATGTTTATGATACCCATGAAACTTAAAAACATCTGTTCTGCAGAGAAATACCTATTAACATACACTTAACTGCTGAGAATTGTCTTTCAAGTTAAGGGGCAAAATCTCAATCAGTTGCCTCACAGGAGTTAGCTAAGCATTGGTGATTTCATGAAGTGGTGAGGAGGCATTTTTTAGCTCTTTTGATTGTCAAGAATTAGTAATATCTCACTGTCCAATTGCAAGTTTAAAGTGACAAATAACCTGGATGATTTCATCCAGTAATTCAAAGCACAGTGTTGAGAAATAGTCACATTTGTGGCCTGTAAGTTTTGGAGGGTGCTTTTTTGTTGTTGTTGTTCAGTAAATTTGTTTTATTAACAATGTAGAAAGAAAGTTTTCAGTAGATACTTAATAACATTTCTCATATACATTCTGTACTGATGTTTATGCATCTTCACAGAAGAATATTCATGTACTGTCAGCTCCCCATGGTTTTTCCATTTGTGCGTTTGGTTGGTAAAAATTATATTATTCTTTTTCTTTTTGAATTCAGTTTTCCTCCTGTGAAATCCATCACTAAATTGTACTGTCAAAGAGCTAATTAAATCTGGTCATGTTAACTTTACTCAGTAGTTAGAAGCAGACACCCAGCCCTCTAAAGAAGAGTTCAATGAAGTGTAATATTTTTGGGTGGAACATCTTGAGACACTTCTTTTCATATTGCTTTATTCTACCTTTAGTTTTCTTTGATTCAGTTTTTTTTTTGTTTTTGTTAAGTTAGGCCTCTCTCTTAAAATTTCTGTATTTTGTTCTAGGTGTTACACCCTTATCTTGATGATAATAGTGTGCTTTTAATTCAAATATTTTGCCTGAATGCTATTTATGTTCCGGATCCAAGTGGACAGAGAGCAGGAAAAGTAATATCCCACCCTGGTCAGATCCTGGAGCTTAATACACAATCACAGTTAGGCTGGACTGTTGTTCCAGTCTTTGACAGGTAAAGTGAAAAATATATACTGCTATTTATCATTATGAAATATATGCCAATAGTCTAAAGTTTAACGTGTTTTTGTTGGACCTGCAAACCTCTTCAAAAATTGACAAGAATTGCAGATGGGTTGTTTTTTCATGCTTGAGAACTTCACACAGGTGTTTTGTGAGGGAAAATGACAGGGAAGAAAGATGATCTTGTGGTTGAGGCACTAGAACAGGACTCTGGAGATTTGGGTTCAATGCCCAGCTCTGCCACAGTCTGCCTGTGGGGCCTTGAGCAAGTCGTATACTCTTTATGCCTGAGTTCTCTATCTACAAAATGAGAATAATATTATCTCACCAGGTGTTCTGAGTTGCCATACCAGCATTGACCTTTGTAAACCCAAGCCCACTTAGCTTTCTTGATTTATGTTGTTGTTGAAGAAGGAAGAAATTTCACAACCTCTGGAGGAATTAAAGTTCCCACAGAGAAATCATTGATCTGGTCCTTTGTGTTTCTGCAATGGCATTGTAGAATTCCTGCTCTCCATTAGCCTGTCTTGAAGCTTAGGTTTTAACTTAAACTCTTCAGATTTTCAGTGAGATGGGTTATACTGTTTATCAGCACTTCTATCCACTGATAGGGAAAAAAATCCTAAATATCAAAATTAATGGATTTTTTAAAATATTAAAATTGCAGAATGTTGGGCTTCTGTGACAAGAAAACATTAATAACTAGATGTAGATTTTAAAACTGAGATTACATTGATTAATTCCAAAGTCACATTCTCTAGTGAATCTACCCCTTTCTAAATTAAGATGGTAATATACGAGCTAGCTGCAGGAGACCCTAACCTTGAGATCCATTTGAATAGTATTTCAGAGTGAGAGTTGTGTAGAGCATAGCATGTCCATATCCTCTTTGGAACACTTAAACCAATACTGAATAATGAGATTCTAAAGTATGAAAGTGTATTCTGTAACTTTGCAGTGAATGACATTTGTATAGACCCAAAGGCTTCCTTTGTAGAAGGCTCTCTTAAAATAGTTCCTCATCATTGAATTTTTTTTATGGTTTGATATGCATAACCAACCATTCTGTATATTCAGACTACCTTTGTTACAGAAGTGAAAATATCTTTGGTAAGTTGCAGAGGAGCTTATAAATTTCAGGAAAGCATGAACCCCTACTCTATTTTTGGTAGGAAAACTACTGGGTATCTGTACAGATGATCAAAACATCCACTTTTGAGCAATAAGCAAGTTATTGAGAGAGCAAAAGAGGTACTTTATTGATCTGGCTGCTACTGTTGGAGCTCAAAATGCCACTGCTTTATATCCAATGTCTATTCCTAAAGGTCATCTGGTGAAAGAATTACTTCCCAGATGAAACACAAAAATTGGAGAGATTTCAGAGTAGCAGCCGTGTTAGTCTGTATTCACAAAAAGAAAAGGAGTACTTGTGGCACCTTAGAGACTGACAAATTTATTTGAGCATAAGCTTTCGTGAGCTACAGCTCACTTCATCGGATGCATCTGATGAAGTGAGCTGTAGCTCACGAAAGCTTATGCTCAAATAAATTTGTTAGTCTCTAAGGTGCCACAAGTACTCCTTTTCTTTTTGCAAAAAATTTGAGAGAGTATAGTACAAAACACAATTGCAACCATAGTGTTTGCCTGAGGCAAACAAGGTTACGGGATCCCCTAAACTACTCCTTTTGAAAATTTACCCATTTCTTGTAATGGCTCAAGTTAGTTCTCTTGAACTGATGCCATAAGGTTTTGCATTTTTCATATAAAAATTATTTACTTCTGTGTACATCCTGAACAAAATCTGTGTGTGTATGTGAATTGTGGGGTTTGTGCAAATGAAAGACTGTAGTCAAGCAAAGTTTTAGTTCTGATCCTAGTCCTCTGCATATTAAAACTAAACACTTTAGGCGATTTTATGATATGTACAAATGTTAAGGTGATTAGTCTTTACAACTAAGATAGGGACATCATCACTGGAGGCAGGATGTGTATGAATACAAGTACATGGTCTTCTCCCCCCTGTTCCCTTCCTTCTGCTCCCCCCATTTTCAGAATTAAAAACAAGATACGTACAGTCTTTATTGTCGTATCACTGTCTTTTTACAGTGTCTTCTACCCTGTTTCCAATTCTCACTTTATTTCTTGCTTTTTTTTTTGTTCGTGTAGTTTTTTTGGGGGGTTCTGTATTTTTTGTCTTTTTATTTCTTTTTCTCACCTTGATCTGTGCTTCTAGCTCTTCACTTTCCTGTTTCAACCTATCTCTGCATGCACACACTGAATGTTCCCTTCCTTCAAACTCAAGTCTCCATTTCCATTCCTCTTCTACTCCAGTCTTTATATCCTTCTTTCCCTTTGCCTCATATTATTCCTCTATCTCTTTCACATTTTTAGCTTTCCCTACTCAACAGTTCTTTTCTATTTCCCTACGTGGCTCCCTTCCACCCCCGACATATTGCATTTCGGCTTGAAGAGTGAGAAACTGAATGAGGATATGAAGCTATTGATAATGCATAATACTTCAGTACCTAGCTTTATTCCTTTTATGTTTGTTCAGTATTTATTCCCATTTTTCTTGAAGAGAAATCTGCATCTAAAATATGCTGTTGGATTCTTCAAGGTCACAGATTGGATTCTTGTAACAGGCCTGTGGCAAGAAGAAGGTAGAGAGGAAAGAAATTTCTGTTTAGCAGGTTAAAACAACAACCACCTCCAAACCAATTTTTTTTTTTTAACTCTGCATTGGAGTTGGTTCATCATCCTTCCAGCTGGAAGCAAGATGTTTTAATGGGTAGTCACAAGCTGTTACATTTTGAGGGGCTGAAAAGAAAGGCAAGGAGGAAGGCTGAAGTTATCCTATGATTGTGTTTCTCTTTGTGGGATGAAGTTAAAATAAACCAATAACATAAAAGATTAATTATATAAAACTTTAATATAAAGCTGTCTGCTGTAGTTGTGATTTTATTTCTTTCTTTTGGTTGTCAAATATTTGTGCTTTTTTTGTAAGTTTTGGGTTTTTTTTTATCTTTCCAAACATTATGAAACACGTACAAAGAGTAGTAAATTATTTGCATAAAATTGACTGCAAAGAGCAATTAGTCCTTCATTAATATGCAAATCTGGTCCAGTGGAAATACATCTATATATGAGGCTTAAATATGCAAGTCAGTCTTGCTGTGCTAGAAACCCAGATGCTTTTATTTACTTTGAAATTGAGGGATTTGGTTAATGATGTTGTTGACAGGAAAACCTGAATAAATTTGATGATCACGTCTTTCATATTAGCTGAGAACCACAGAAGAAAATTACCAAGTAAAATACCAATTTTATTTGGTAATTTCCTATTACCAATCTAGTAACAAAATGTCAAATACAAAGTAATAGAGTTAGATTTCTCAATGTAGTTAGCTTGAGACTTAAAATGTTCCCCAAAGATAAAAGAAATTTTTCTTAAACTTTGATTTTCCAGAGGGTAAAGACATCTGCATAAACTGTATGAATAGCATGCTGGCTGGCGATTTAATATTAGAAAGTTAAATCAGTTGGTTGTTTCATTTGGAGAGAATGTATAAGCCTAGGAATTAAAAAGCAGGAGCTTTGGAAATGGCTGTCATCATTCAGCAATGGACAACTAATGTAGTTAACATCAGTGTAAATGAAATAGGATCTGAGGCTAAAATAGGGAAAGAACAAGTTAAGAATTACTTTAGACAAGTTAGATGTCTTCAAGTCATCAGGGCCTAATAAAATACATCCTAGAATACTTAAAGAAATGGCTGAAGAGATCTTTGAGCCATTAGCAATTATCTTTGAGAATTTGTGGAAGATGGGAAAGATCCCAGAGGACTGGAAAAGTGCAAATATAGTACCTATCTATAAAAAGGGGAATAAGGACCATCCAGGGACTTATAGAACAGTCAGTGTCACCTCAATACCCAGAAAGATAATGGAGCAAATAATCAAGCAATCAATTTGTAAGCACCTAGAAGATAATAAGGTGATAAATAAGAGTTAACATGGATTCGTCAAGAAAAAATCATGTCAGACCAACCTAACAGACTTCTTGGAGAGGGTGAAAAGTCTTGTGGATAGGGGAGAAACAGTAGATGTGATATATCTTGAATTTAAGTAACGTTTTTTATACTGTCTCACGTGACCTTCTCATAAACAAATTAGGAAAATATAGCCTAGAGGAATCTTAAATAAGATGAGTGCACAACTGGTTGGAAAACCATACTCAGAGAGTGGTCATCAATGCCTCACAGTACAGCTGGAAGGGCATATCAAGTGGGGTCCTGTGGAGATCTGTTCTGGGTCCACTTCTATTCAATATCTTCATAAATTATTTGAATAATGGCATGGAGAGTACACTTATAAAGTCTGCAGATGATACTGATCTCAAAGAGGTTGCATGCACTTTCAAGGGGTGGATTAGAATTCAAAATGATCTTGACAAACTGGAGAAATGATCTAAAATAAATAGGATGAAATTCAGTGAGGACAAATGCAAAGTACTACCCTTAGGAAGGAATAATCAATAGCACAAATACAAAATTGGCAATGACTGCCTAAGAAGGAATACTGCAGAAAAGGATCTGAGGGTTGTAGTGGATAACAAACTGTATATGAGTCGTCAATGTAATATTGATAAAGCAGACATCATTCTGGGATATATTAGCAGGACTGTTATAAGCGAGACATGAGAAGTAATTCTTTCACTCCACTTAGCACTGATAAGGCCTCACATGGAGTGTTGAGTCCAGTTCTGGGTACCACGTCTTGGGAAAGATGTGAACAAATTGGAGAAAGGCAAGAGGAAAGCAACAAAAATGATTAAAGGTCTAGAAAACATGACCTGTGAGGAAAGATTGAAAACATTGTGTTTGTTTACTCTGGAGAAGAGAAGACTTAGGGGTGACATGATAACAGTCTTCAAGTATGTAAAAGGTTGTTCTAAAGAGGAGGATAATAAATAGTTCTCATTAGCCAGTGAGGACAGGACAAGAAGCAATGGGCTTAAATTGCAGCAAGGGTGATTTAGGTTAGACATTAGGAAAAACTTTCTCACTATAAGGGTACTTAAGCCTTGCAATGGGCTTCCAAAAGAGGTTGTGGAATCCCCATCATTGGAGGTTTTTAAGAACAGGTTGGACAAACACCTGTCAGGGACGGTCTAGATAACACTTAGTCCTGCCTCAGTGCTGGGGATTGGACTTGATGACATCTCGAGGTCCCTTACACTCCTACATTTATATGATTCTATGATTGTTTTCCATTCAGTAGCAAAGCCAGGTTTTGAGCAGGAGTGGAGCTGGGGAAGGGGTGATGGGTCAGTTATACCTATTGGCTTGAAAAGGCGCAATATGTACACCTAAAGGTGACCAGGGGGCCAGTCACCCCCTGCCCTCCTATTAGCTTTGCCACTGCTTCTATTAATTATGTAGAAAGCTTTTACAAGACTAAGTGCTAAGGTCTTTGCTCTTAGCTTACAAAGCCTGATTAGGAACCCTCTAAACCCACAGCCATAAGTGGATCACCTACATTAATTTACAAACATCATATTTTATATATTTCAAATTTATAAAACTAACTGTTTCTTTTACTGCCATACTGTAACACAGACTGGTGTGGAGATGCAGGGCTTTGTCTTTCCCAGAGATCTATCATGTAACACTGCGCCCCCCCCCCAGCATGTGTTTTCCACAACCCTTTTGAAGCACCATGTATCCTCCCATTGTTGTTAGTTAATGTCACACTATCCATCATCTTTCTGGGTGAAGAGTATATGGGATTCCCTTTTGCAGTCTATCACTGCTCCTTAATTACCTGGACGGGATACTGCTGATTGATACAAAGTACTCCTCCTTTTTTTCCCTCTCACCCCCTTTCTTTGCAGATCTCTCGGGACCAAATTTAGCCTTGACATAAATGGTCTCTTGGTCACTAACTTCAGTTGTGCTCACTTACGCCAGAGCTGAATTTGTTTCCCATTCTCACATGTTTGGGAAAGTGATACTTTTAAAATAACAGAGAAATGCAGCTTAAATGGAGTCGACTGTATTGCAGTTTGTAAAGCTGTGTAATTGTAAATACCCGAGGACAAGTTAACAGATTATGCTGCTCACGGTACTGCAGTTTGATTCCTGTGAATTCTTGGCACAGCTGTTTGGTATATAAATCCTAACAGTGGTGAATTCGAAATCCTTAATGTGCTGTACTAGGCAAAAAGTCTTTAGAGTAGTTAAGGAAAGAAAAATGTATTAGGGTATATATTGAAGTTGGCTCTTTAGCTCATCACAATGATATTAAATATTGCGGGTGGGTCCAGAAGCAGGGAAACCTAGAGAGAGAATTGAACATTCAGGGTTGAGACTAGTTGTCTATAATTGAAGAATCTACCCACTTGAAAATGGTGGAATTAAAATAAAAAAATAATTTTAAGTCAACCAGAAATGTTTCAGTTGATTAGAAATGAATTTTTTTTTGGTTTGACAAAACATTTTGAAACAATTAGTTTCAGTTTGCATCAAACAGTATTTTGGGGGGGAGGGGAGATTGTTCAGTTCTACCCCGAACTGAAAAATCTATTTTGTGCTCCGCTCCAGTTACAAGCACATCTTATTTTATTTATTTTGTTACTCTTTAAGTAACACAGATGAGTCATATGTTGCATACAAGAATTCTATAAAATCTTCAGAGGGAAGTCCCTGAAATCCAGAACTGAATAATCCTCAGAATAGAAGCCACTTGAAATTTTGACTAGGTTACTCAAAAACATATCCTTCCTGACTTTCTTAATTGCAATATTCAAAGGCAAGAATCAAGAATTGTATGGAATAGCAATATTACTTATTTTCTTAATATTATATGTCACAGTCCATGTTCAAAGCCCTTTACAAACTTTTTCTAATTAGCCCACATAGCACCCATGTGAAATATTGTCTCCATTTAACAGATGAGGGAAAAAAAGATGTAGGATAACTTACCCAAGGCCAGAGACAGTTGCAGTCTTGGAGCCAGGATTAGAACTACAGACTTACTGATCCCAGTACTTAAACTTCTTAATAACATCATCTGAAATTGAATGCTCCCAGCCAAGAGCAGAGAAATGTACAGTTTCTCACTCCCAACTGTGTGGTAGTTTTCACTAACTTTGAAAACTAATTTTAGATCTCACCACTCAATCGCAATAATCATGGGTGCCTCAATTTCTCATTTCATCTAGTTGACAGAAGGGAAACCCCACTTGCCAGTATGTCTCAAAAATATTAAATCAATAGACATCTTGGCATAATAGTAATAACTTGAAGGTACCTCCTGCTAACTTTATAGCCTTTAATATCCTAGATTAATAAACACTTCAGCCTTCTGCCTTCGAGTTTATTATAGATAGATTGTCTCAGAAACACAAAAACTCTTCAGTTATCATCTAATTACACTTCAGTTCTTCATATGCAGTAATAGAGACTCTATTAATATTAAAATTGTGAGGGAGAAACAGATATGGCCTGTTTTGTCCATTCTTTGTCCTTGCTTCCTTTGCAGTGACTATGTGAGGAGTGGTGTGCACAGTGCTCCGTTGTTTCAGGGTTCTCCAAGTGCAGTAAGTATTCTGGATGAAGATGAGATTTTTTTCCTTCTGACAAACTGGAAAGAGAGGGGAAACGTAGTGAATTTTAATACTCTTGAAAGAGAAAGACTGATATACTAATGATGGACAGGGAACTGTTCATGTAAATCTTTATTCACATAATTTGCCTAGCTCTTATGAGTTAACTTTGAGAAAAATACAAGAGTAAGGATTGTTTAGATGCTCTCTTTAAAGTTCTTACTACTCAAACTTCCTTTCATGCAAAGTAGGATTCCAATGTAATGGCAACTATCTGAGCTAACTGAAAATGATGGTGGTTCAGTTAACTAAAGTTTCCCTAATACATTCCCCTTAATGGTTCCTGGAGATACCACAGAGAAAAGTACCAATTTATTTACAGAAGTTCACCTAAATGCACATACTCTGTGTTTATTTTCTAGACACTGCCTTTATCCATCAAAGTGACACACCCCTGTATAGTGATTGCATGTGCACGTGACCCCTGTGGGCACTGGGTCCTGCCATAGCTGGCAGAATTGATTTTATTTTGCCCTTCCGTATGATGTAATCCAGCAACTGGCATTTGCAGGGCCAAATGTCAATGGAATGCCTTGCTCTCTTGTCTTTTATATGACCTCTTGGGTGTATCTACAGCAAGCTATTATTGTGGCTATGGAACTTCCTGTATATCTGGTGTTGGGCTAACCTCCATTTCCATCATGGGAAGACTGAGGACTTGCTGGGAACAACTCCCTCTGAATTAAACAGTCATGACAGTATTTTTTATTCTGCCATAATGGTGGATGATCAGCCTCCTTTGAGACGACAAATATTAGTGAACTGGCCAGCAGGAGGCACTAAAAAGCAGCAGTTACTATTTGTCTACTGCTTATTCTAGACCTCAATCTTGTCACCTCCCTGGTGGTGGTTTGCAGAACAAGACATGGCGATGATCCTTGTTCTGGGTTTCCAGTATTTTCTAAAGATATTATTAGTTTGATTCTTTAAGTAATCCCATTGATTTAACTGAAGGACCATTCACACGAGCAAGGATTATTTCTGTGAGTAAATATTGCATGCCTGGGTTCCAAACTTTTATAAAAAGGTTAGATAAATTGTGGTACAACACATTTTTATTGTATGAAACAAATTAATCTTCAAAATTTTGAAAGATGTTATCAGTCCAGTATCAAGAAATTTGCCTTTTGAGATTGAACCCTCTCTCACTGCCTCTGGTATGATGGGGTCTGATATAATTTGTCCAGATGGAACTATACATTCATTCCACTGGATTAAATAGCAAACATCTGCAAAGCATCATTATATTTATGAGATACTGCTCTAGTACACTTTTTTATTGCCCTGGATTTATATCTGTGGTGTTAAATAAAATCTGCTGATTTCAAAATTTGATGCAGTGTTTTCTTTCTCGCTACTATTGATGCAAACGTGTAAATCGCTATACCCACAGAATTGCAGAAGAAGTTAGTTTAGGTTCCTGTATATGCTATAGCATCAAAATGTTGTGGCATTAGGGTCCTTTTTGTAAGCTATAAAATTAAGAAACATGGTAGGTACTGGGTATTTTGGTGTTGCGTAAACAAATAAATATAGTCCGAAAACAATTCAAAGAGATTACTAAAGAGAAAATATGCTCATTATCCAAGAATGCTAATAGATAAAATAGGCAGAGGATGACATTATGCTTTGCAAAATCTTACATCTAACTTCAAGTACAGAAGCTTGAAGTGTGAAGATAAATGATGGACAGTTTATGGGAGTGAAAAATAGGCAGTTCATGTTTAATCTTTTTTTCTTGGAGGAATCTGACTTTTTCTGTGAATTTTGCAGGAATTTCTCCAGTCTGTAATCTCTCAGCCAATGAAGGATGTTATGGCTGAAGGTATAAATTAAAAAACATTAAAACTTTTGCCAACTTTTGGCAGTGTTACTCTTGAGTTTTGGGATGGTCATTACTTTGAAGAGGAGCATTATGAGCTACCTGTAAGTTAAAGTTTATATGATGGAAATTAATTCAATCACTCATACATTATACTGGTTCTCCTACCTCTCTAAGTACTCCTTCAACATCTTTTTTGGAAGCTTCTCTTAATTTCCTTCCTTCTGTTCTCCGTAGACCTCTTTATGGTCCACTTCAGTCACTTCCTTTTTTCCCTTCACAGTTCATCACTTGGGTACCACATCCTCTCTCTTTTGTCTTTGTTCATTATCTCTCCACTTGATGACACCAAATCTACCTTTCTATCCTCATCCACTCCCTCTCTATTCAGTCTTATATGTCCATACTTTTTTGGCATCTCATTCTAGTTATCCTGCCACACACTAAAGTTAATTATGGCAAAAACCGAAATCCCCTTTTCCCCAGCAGAATAATGGTTGAGTCACTAGCCTCCCTTTCACCCAGGATCACTGCTTCAGTGTTACCTTTGATTCTTTACATCTGAGCTATTGCCAGCTTTTTTGGTTCTTCATCTGCAACATTTTCTAAATTTCATCCTTGCCCCCCTTTCCTACTGCTGAAACCGTAGTCCACACTTTGACCAATTTTCACCTTGACTACTGTTACCTCCTCTCAGGTCTCGTCTCATTCCTCTGTAATCTATCCAAAATGGTATTGCCAAAATCATCTTTCTCTCACCATGTCCATCCCGTCTTTGAATTGCCTAATTGCCTTTCTTTAATCTTTTACATGAAACATAAAGGAAATGTCTTTCTTCCTACTCTTCCTCTCACTCTACATGATTTCTTTCATTCTGTCCCTTACATCTGTAACTCACTCCTTAACCTTGTACACCAACCAACAAGCCTACCTCCCATTCTGATTTAAAACCCTCCTTAAAACTCACTTTTCCCCTGGAGTTTATCAGTGCTAATTCACCAGAGAAAAACTATGTCAACCAACATTTAAGACTGTCTTCCTTTATGTTCTGCGCAGGAGGTTAGCACTCTGTAGCAAACAATAGACAATAGTAAGACATAAATACACTAAGTATTACTGTATATGCTTATACAGTAATATATAGTAATAATAGTAATACATAGCAAAGACAAGATTGTCAAGCAGGTTTAACAATAAGATGCATCAGAGAATGTATATTACGTACCTCAGCTATTTGTTTGTTGTTAACTGTTTTTTAATTTTCTCACCTTTTTGTTGTGAACCATTTTCAGTCGTTGAACATGGGGATTGGAAGAAGCAATATTACACATCTGCTGTGGTGTATGGTCTTAGCTATGTAAGAAAGTTGCACCAGTTTAATTTAAAATGCTTTTTAACTGGTGCAAGCCTATGCACTGAAACTTCTTTTGGTTTAAGTGTATCCTGTTTTGTTTGTTCTTAAATCAGCGTAACCTAAACCAAAATAAGACCTGGTTTAAACCAAAATAAGAATATTCAAACAGATTTTTATAGTGGTTTTACTAAATCAGCGTAATAATCACATCTTTACTTAAACTAGTGCCACTTTCTTATATAGAGAAGTTTTTCCATCTCCACCAGAAACCTCTCCAAGTTGTGTGCTTGCCCAGGGTATACGTGTGTCATGCAAGTACAATGCCTAAATTGCAGGTACTTAGTATGTGAAAGTCAAGCTGGGATTGAGGCATTCTATTTCAGAAATGCAAATTTACATTTTAGACATAAACACAGTGATGCTTGCTTAATCCTTCTGATAAAGTTATGGTAAAACAGACACTTTTTTGATGTTACATTTATAAAATTAAAGCGATACAATCAATTTGAAAATTACTTTATCTGAAAATTATGTATTTTCTATATTACAAGTAATCTCTAGTCTAACTGAATATTGAAACTGTTTAGTTTGATTATTTTGTGCATTAACAGCTTTACTGACTGTGTAGAAGAAACAATGAGTTTCTTCCCCACTGAAATAATTCTTGTAAAAACATTAATAGAAGTGCAAAAAAGGAATTTAATATTTTCAAGTTCATACTAGTTAAAGCATTCTTTGTAAGATACTGATTTTTCTTTAAAATTGACACCTTGCCCCCCCCCTCGGCAAACAAACAAAAAACATTGTCAGTGTCCCTTTGTCCCAAATAATTTTTCAGGGGGGAAAAGATAATTAGTTCTGAAAGTATTAATCTAGTTCATGTTTTAATAGCTTTGATCTCATGCTTTATATCAAATATTTAAAATTGTACCTCTTCAAAATTAAGGTTCTAAACAACCTTCTAACTGTTGCCAACACAAAGAAATTTGTGGACACTCAAGCAAACAAGAGAGGCCAAGAGCTTTCACAGCTAGTTCTGCACTGTATGGATAAAAAAATAAGAAAATTGGGACGACATAGCTCTGAATATTATCAACAAGAGTATTTTTACAAAGGAGCAATGGGAAGCACTTTTTACAGTCTTGTGGTAAGCGTGAACATTCTAAAAAAGTATAATATATTTAACATTATATTAAGTTTTTGCTATAAAATAACATGTAACCTCTAGTTATTTATTTCTATTTATAAAATTTATAAAATCTCCCGAACCACTCTAAGCACCTCTGGTGCATACTTAAATAAATCAGTTTGTTTCCCTTAAACTTTTGAAAAAAATCATGTCTACAGGGAATATTTTCGTTGTTTTTAAACCGTGTCAGACAAAATTGTTGTGGCTCTTTGTCAAATAAGCCACAGACAAGTATGAAAGGTGATTGATGTATTTGGACTTTTCAGAACCCTGTCAAGTCAAACAAAAACTTCCCACAACCTGTGTTTTAAACTTAATAATTAAGAAGGCTTTCCTCAGGCTGGTTCCAAATAAAATCTAACTAAAAAGAGATGGCTTTTTACCAAAATGTGTAGATAAAACAAGCCTTTTTCTGTGTTGTTATATTTTCATTACAGGGAATGCCTGACTGTTAATATTAGCTAGCCCCAACTTCCCAAAGCATAGCTCTCTTTTAGTGTGCTGGGGGAATTATTTAACTCACCACAGCTGGTCCAGCCCTGCTGTAGTAACAAGAATTTGTTTGTGATACGCATAGTTTGCTGTTGTTTAAAACACTTTGAGTTCTCTCTCAATAAGTGTTACAAATTTACTGAATGTTGAATATAATTTAAAAATAGCTTCCTGATTTATTTATCCTCTTAGTAGGTTGGGTCACAGCTATGGCTACTGGTGCTGTTTCTGATCCCTGGTTTGCACTACAAACTTATATCGGTATAACTTGGATCACTTGATGATGACCTGTTCTGTTCATTCCCTCTGGGGCACCTGGCATTGGCCACTGTTGGAAGACAGGATACTGGGCTAGATAGACCTTTGGTCTTACCTAGTATTGCCGTTCTTATGTTCTCATGCCTGCACTTGGAGCAAGCATCAGTGCTCTTTCCTTCTTTGAAAGAGGAAGTATTAACCCATCCTGGTCAGTCCATGTCATAGGTACCTAGTACTACCTTATTCTGTAACATTCAGAAAAAATCCTCCTTCCTAAATTCTAGCACTCTGGAAACTAGGCACAAATTGGGTGTCTCCAAGCAGACCTCCAACGTTTTCACTAGTCATGAGACCAGGTGAAATCCCTGTGCCCACAAAGACACTTTGAGGGAATGCGGTTCCCATCTGATTTTAAACTCATATTTGTGTACTAAGACTATTCTTCCAAAATGTACACCCTAAATGGGTCTGTATGCTTTCAACCTGGCACACGGTCTATTTGTACTGGATTTGTTTCCATCTCTCACAGTCTGTGTTTGGCTTTGCTAGTACTGATAGCTTTACCAGTTGGTAATGTTAAATGCATTGTGACCAGCTACCAGGTCCTCATGGTGGCTAAATAAAATTTCCTCTTTTGAAACAATGCTCACTATTACCACACACATACAAAAAGCAGGGGGTATTTAGGAAGTTCCAAAAGGCATAGAGATGTCTAAGCATTAGTTAAAGGTGATCTTTTGATTCTTGTAATGTGGCAGGAAGATCTGCAGTATCATGAATCAGTGCAAGCTAACAGAGTTACAGATTTTGACTTTCAGATCTAGGACTTACATAACTGAGTAGAATGAGAAAAAGATGTTATGAAGGTAAAGGAAAGCTACTCATTTAAAGTGTCTCAAATAGATCATCCAGTCTTTTGTCCCTCAGCATTTTTGGAGGTGTCCTTGGGTCAGTAAGGTTGCTTATAAATACATGTTTTGCATATAAACCGACCTTTAAATTCAATCATTTGGCACTTAGGTTTCAGAGAGTCATAAACACTCTACTGTTGCAGCGAGGCAGAAAAGACCCAGTTCAAGTTTTTGTTTGGCTTCAGCTTGATTACTTTTTAGTCTCTAAAGCAGTTCCCTTGCAGTGTTAATTGACTGCAATTTCTGTTTTTCGTGACTTGTAGAAAATAACATCAGGTATATAAATGCTTCATAGAATCATAGAAATGTAATATTGGAAGGGCCCTCAAGAAGTTATCGAGTCCAGCCCCCTGCACTGAGCCAGGACCAAGTAAACCTAGACCATCCCTGACACGTGTTTGTCCAGTCTGGTCTTAAAATTCTCCTACGATGGGGATTCCACAACCTCCTTTGGAAGCCTATTCCAAGGCTTAAGTACCCTTATAGTAAGAAAGCTTTTCCTTATAGCTATCTTAAACCTCCCTTGCTGCAGTTTAAGCCCATTACTTTTTCTACTATTTTCAGTGAACATGGAGAACAATTGACCACATTTCTCTTTATAACAGCCCTTAACATATTTGAAGACAGTTATCAGGTCTCCCTTCAGTCTTCTTTTCTCCACAGTAAACATACCCAGTTTTTTAAACCTTTCCTTAAAGAGAAGGTTTTCTAAACCTTTTATCATGTGTGTTGCTCCATTCTGGAGTCTCTCCAATTTGTCCACATCTTTCCTAAAGTGTGGCTCTCAGAATTGGACACAGTACTCCAGCTGAGGTCTCACCAGCGCAGAATAGAGTGGGACAGTTACCTCCCTTGTCATACATATGACACTCCTGTTAATACACCACAGAATGATATTAGCATTTTTCACCGTTGTATCAAATTCTTGACTTGTATTCAATTTGTGATCCATTATAACCCCTGATCCTTTTCAGCAGTACTTCCACATAGCCAGTTATTCCCCATTGTATATTGGTGCGTTTGAATTTTTTTTTTACTTCCTAAATGAAGTACTTTTCACTTATCTTTACTGAATTTCATCTTGCTTTTTTCAGAGCAATTCTCCAATTTGTCAAGGTCATTTTGAATTCTACTTCAATCCTCCAAAGTGCTTGCAACCCCTCCCATCTTGGTGTCATCTGCAGATTTGATAAGCATCATTTCCACTCCTTATCCAAGTCTTTAATGAAGACATTGAGTAGTGTGAGACCCGGAAATGACCCCAGTAGATACATCCTATCAGTTTGACAGGGAACTGTTGATAACTACTCTTTGACTACGGTCTTTCAACTAATTGTGTATTCCCTTAGAGTAAATTCATCTAGACTGCATTTCCCTAATTTGCTTACGAGTCAAAAGCCTTACTACAATCCAGGTATTTCATGTCTACTTTTCTCCCAGTCCACTAGGCCAATAACCTTGTCAAAGAAGGAAATGAGGTTGGTTTGGCATGATTCGTTCTTGACAAATCCATGATGGCTATTCCTTATAATCCTGTTATCTTTGTTGTGCTTACAAATGGATTGTTTAAATTTGTTCAGCTGTGGGGCTGTATTTGTACAGCACTTAACACAATGGAGCTATTATCCTGATTGGGGTCTCTAAGCATGACAATAACAAAAAATAAATAATGATGCCTATTCTTTTGTTAGTAGATATATCAGAAATAGTCTGCATATAAATATTTTAAAAATATTAGCCCATAACAACGTGGATATCCATGAAATCTCACAAAGCTGATGAAATATACTTTTGACTGATTCAGTGCCTGCAAATACAAACTTTCTACATTAAGAATATCCATAAGAATGGCCATATTGGGTCTGACCAATGGTCCAACTGACCCAGTATCCTGTCTTCTGACAGTGGCTGGTGCCAGATGCTTGGGAGGGAGTGAACAGCACAAGGCAATTTATCAAGTGATCCATCCCCTGTTGTCCAGTGCCAGCTTCTAGCCTTCAGAGATTTAGGGACACCCAGTGCATGGGGTTATGTCCCTGTCCCTCCTGGCTAATAGCCATTGATGGACCTATCCTCCATGAACTTATCTAATTCTTTTTTGAACCCAGTTATACTTTTGGCCTTTACGACATCCCCTGGCAACCAGTTCCACAGGTTGACTGTGCATTGTGTGAAGAAGTACTTCCGTATGTTTGTTTTAAACCTGCTGCGTATTAATTTCATTGGATGGCCCCAGTTTGTGTGTTATATGAAGGCGTAAATAACACTTCATTATTCACTTGCTCCATACCATTCATGATTGTATATATTATATAAATAATCCATTTATGATTCTATCATATCCCCCTTTAGTCATCTATTTTCTAAAATGGATACTCCCAGTCTCTCTTTAATCTCTCCTCATATTGAAGCTGTTCCATACCCCTTACCATTTTTGTTGCCCTTCTCTGACTTTTTCAAATTCTAATGTATCTTTTTTTGAGATTGGGCAACCGGGACTGCCCGCAGTATTCAAGGTGTGGACGTACCATTGATTTATATAGTGGTGTTATGATATTTTTTGTCTTATCTGTCTCTTTCCTAATGGTACCTAGGATTCTCTTAGCTTTTTTGACTGCTGCTGCACATTGAGCAGATGTTTTCAGAGCACTATCCACAATGACTGCAAGATCTCTTTCTTGAGTGATAACAGCTAATTTAAACCTCATAGTTTTGTATGTATAATTGGGATTATGTTTTCCAGTGTGCATTACTTTGCATTTATCTGCATTGAATTTCATCAGCCATTTTGTTGCCTAGTCACCCAGTTTTGTGAGATCTGCTTTGGACTTAACTATCCTATCCTAAGCAATTTTGTACCGTCTGCAAATTTTGCCACCTCACTGTTTACCCCTTTTCCCAGAAAATTTATGAGTATGTTGAACAGCATTGGTTGCAGTACAGGTCTTGTGAGGACCCCGCTATTTCTCTCTCTCCACATACATATTTTGTTCTTTGTAAAAGCATATGCTGATACAATTAATCAGGTTCAAACTCTGATTGAACCAAGTGTTATAAGGAAAAGATTGCTTTACTTTTCTCAGTAGAGTTTCTTCTGTATGTGATGCCTAAGCAGGAAGATTAATTCTAATAAATCTTTGATATTTTACAATTAGGAGCATATTATTTTGCAATTTTCTGAAGCGTCTGTCAGTAGCCAATTTTGAGATGAAATATCAGACTATATGGTCTATAGGTCTATTCTGGCATAGAAATTCTTAATTTCATGTTCGTATTGTGCCATGTTTTCTCCCATCTTCAAATCAAATATGAAAAAGATTTGGTAAGAATGCCTAGAAAGCTCCTTATAATTTTGTAAATGTAGAACAATATTCAGTTACCAACAGTCTATAGTTAGGCTGCCATGGAGTAAGTGAGTTACTCAGGTTTATTTGCATTAATTTAAGTCTTCAAGAATCTAGTGTGTTCACATGCCCTTATTTTCTTTGTCAACTTAATTGCCATAAGGGGTCAGTCTTAAACAAAGTGGGCATGAGGGCATGGAACTGAAGTGATTAAAGTAGCTGAACACTCTCTTTGCTGTAGCCAATCAACCTCCATTTCTGTATATCCCTAAGTAATATTAGGAAGGAGTGGTGTCCTCAAGTAATGTTTCTTTCATCCAATATTTTTATATAGAATACTTTTAAGGGAAAAAAATTAAAAGGAAATGTCTCAAACCTCTTATCTACAACATATTCAAGTCTGTCCATCTAGGTCAACCAATGTTTTATTTCATTACAGGAAACAGTCCTCTTGAATGCAGGTTATGGTCATCTATGAACTATCTTCTTGAGCTTTCCCCTCAAAGGTGAAGAATATTAGGTATCAAAATGATCAAATTCTTAAACTGGATCAAACATATTTTCAAGCTCTACCTAAAACTAAGTATACATGATGTGTATTTTGCCTCCATTTTATAACTTACTGATTTTTTTTAAAAAACATAAATAATAGAATTAAGAATCTTTTGTACAAAAAGCATTTCTTCCTGCATGTATAGGGCATAAATTGTATGTATCTTTATATTAAAGTTGTTCCATTTAGTGCTGATTCAAAATGTACTTTTGTTGTTTTCCTGATTATAAATGTGAAAGTTCATTTTCAACAGCTATTACACTATCAGCAACAACAGCTGATTAAAAAGTCTCTTTGTACCTTATTGTTTTATCCATTAGGAAATCTGAGTAAAATTAAGTTACCCAGGACAGCATTGTTGCAGCTCAGCTTCCATGTGCCTTCTGAAATAGTTGCAGGATGATGCATTGGTTTTCTGTCATTTGCAACTCTGTAGGTGTCAAATACAGAATGGCCACCTCTTCACTCCTTTGCCACATTGCAAACCCCTTAATGGCTTAATGATACTTAATTATTCATCCATATAGGGGCAAATTCTCAGCCCTGCTTGCGTATCTATTATGATGCACAACTCTTTTCAAGTTCCCGCAGCTGGCTGCCAGCTAGAATTGACAGGGATGTGAGGATGTTGAGGTGGTGATGGTGCTGTTCTTGTTCAGAGCCTCACCTGAAATCTGCCCCAAAATCCTGAGTTCAGTTTATGACAGAAGAACTTGCTGAAGTCTGACTTCTCCCTGGGATAGGGGAGGAGTTGCATAGCTGTGCAAGCTGTATGTGGCTACATCAGGAATGTGCTTCACTCCTCCAAACCAGACACACTTAGATTAAAGGAAACCTAAGGTTATGGGACTGCTAAGGGCTATATGCCACAGATGTTCCTGCACTCAAAAATAAAAATTAATTTGGTAAGTATCTAATGTTTGAGCTTTTGCATCTGCAGCTCTTTCTAAATGTAAAGCAGAGTTAAGTGTCCACACAATGCATTTAACAGCTGGCATTTTTTCTGCTTTCCTGTGTTTGCATAAGAGATTGTGGATAATCAAGTTATTGTGATAGGCAAAAAATGGCAAATAGACAATTTCCATCTATAAAGACACTTGCCACATTTGCCCTTTTATCAGAAACAATAACTTATAGGTGAAGGGAATCTTCTTGATGATCTTGTCATACAGTTCCTCCAATGATGTATCTTTAGGAGGACTGTAAAGAGAGACAGTTTCTTCACCCAAGTGTCTGCTTCAATGTGTTTGTGGTGTTTGCCATTGTCCTTCATAATGTACCAATAATCAAATTTATCTTATTTCCTCAGATGTTCTTAATCCCTTCAATCCAGCTGAAAGCATCCAAACTGAAGCATTTATATTTCAGATATCTTTTTTTTAATGGACAATATCAGCTTAAAAATTCAATTACAAATTCCTTTCTTGTGTTACAAATTATTCCTTAGATTATTAATGTCATGATGATGTACAGGCAGGAGCAAGCAGCACAGAGGGGCACATGTGATTGTAACAGACATTAGTGTTGTTAGTAATAACCTAGGTGTACTGAATCTTATACTCTTAATTAACTCTTTAAATGCCTTCCAGCACAACCAAGTGAAAGAACTGCTTTATCTGATTTACTGTTCCACTCTTTATGCTGTCAGTACATTTTGGATTTCTCAGTTTGGCAATGAAAATAGATTAGTCAATTTCACTTTGCTTTTAGTCAATTTCACATGCAAAGAACACATTTTATAAAATAGAATATCTGTACTCTTGGTAAAAAAAGAGTTTTGTATCACAGAAGGGATTGTTGATGATTTTAAAAGAAAATCATTCATTCTACAATATTCTTTTTAGTTTCTCTTATCTGTGCCCCCATCTTGGAAGTCCCTACCAGTGCTATGTGGACTGGCAACATTTGGCCACAGCGTTTCAGATGTCTGGTGTGTCCTTTGCTGAAAAGGAAACAGCTGGGTATTTTCTGACATAATGTGCCTAATCCACCTCTGCTGTCATCTTAATTGCTGTTGCTGTTTTTTTAAGTCCTCTACAGAAGGTCTTTGTAATGACAAGTGAACAGTTTACGCTTCATAAGCATACATAAAGAAAGCTGCTGCTAATTGGAGGGGGAGTAATGCAGTTATGATTCCTCAATGTTTAAGTTACAATTGGTTAAAAGGACACATTTTGGTTAGTATTTACACTGCTATATAAAATTCTATCCAGGGTGAAATTTGTTTGAGGTCTGACCCCAGAAATGACTATTTTGGAGAAAGAAGAGATGTTTGTTAAACCTTACTTATAATACCAACATCAGCATTTCTATTACTGTTTTATTTCTTATTTTATCTGTGGTTGTGAACTGTTAATGGATACAATAGCCAGTCATGTCACAAGCCGGGGAGGGAGAATCCCGGCCATACCACTGAAGAACTCCTTTTTTCCATACCCTGCCCTCAAGGCTTGTTGCCATAATCTTCCAGATTAATAGGACTCTTCAGAGCCCAGCAGTGATGCCCCTTAATCTACCAGAGGGGGGTTATGCTGAGTAATGTACTCCCTTTCCCCTCCACTGCTTACCCTAAGGGCTTAGCACACTGCCTCAGCAGCACTCCCAGCTCCTAAGAGGTTGAAGGGGCTTGTTTTTAAACTTCTCTCTCCTCCAAAAGTTACATTTCCGTAGTATAGATAGCTATAGATAAAGTACTCTTACAGTTATATGCCAAAACTTGTTTTCTCTGAATGTTAAGATGTTTTCCTTTTTGCTCCTCCTTCCACAGATAACAATATCTTTGGAGAGAATCAGCCTGGAGCCTTGCTTCCTATAACCATTAAAGGGCTGAAGGTGTCCCTTAACTCCCCCTTCCAGCTTGCTGACTCACTTTGTCAGTAGCTTGTGTGATATGAGAAGATATCATTCTTTAGAATCAGAACAGGGAAAGGAACGTTGTTTGCACTGAGAGAATCATAGAGATGACCGTTCTTTTTTTCCTAAAGTATTCAGTGTGTAATTCCTGAAGACATTCCAAGCCATTCTAATGAAGTGTACTGTCTGCCAGTCTGTGTGCTCTTCCTAGAGAACCATCTGTTACGCCTCAAATATCTAAAGGTATTCATTTATTGCACCAAACAAATCAATTTCTTTGTCTGACATGCAGTAACTTGTGAATGTGGCCTCCTAGAAGGTAGTTTGTGACCATGCAAACAGGATCTTCTGTCCACTGTTGCCATACAAAAAACATTTTCTCATGACTCATCATAGCAAATTTCTGATATCAGACCGACTGATGTGATTTTACTTTACTTGATAACATATGTAAATACTAAAAAAATCCTGAATGATTTTTCTCTTCACTCAGTCATTGTTACATCATAAGCTTTTTCTTTTGGTAAACCATAAAGGCAATTTTGAACTAACATGGCCTTATTTTAACTTGATTTACTGTTCCTTTAATTAGATTATTTGTAACTGAAACACGTAACCTAACAAATCTTGCTGTGTCATGTTGCAGCAAATAAAGATATTTCAAATTACGCTGTTTCGTGGTTACCAGAAGGGTTCTTCTGATGAGCATGTAGGCCTTTACAACACAAGGATATAGGACCCAATCCTGCAGCATATGAAGTCACTGGGACCTTAATGTGAGTAAAGGCTGCAGGAGCAGGCCTATAATGGTAAATTTTATGCTTATTTGCAAACCCATTACTCCCCCTTCCCTGCTGTAGATTCAAAGAACATCCTCACCCCCTCATTCATCTGAGATGGTTCATTTCTTTCCCCCTAATACTTTGACCTATGAGAATACAAGTACTTTTTTGAGAAACACAGAAATGTCCTATTGTGAGATTCCTTACCTAAGAGACTCTTAAGACTTGAGCCTAAATAGGTAGTGGTCTTCCATTATTTTTTCCATTAAACAATATGGAACTAATTAAGACCCTGAAGCACATGTGTAACTTTGCACACGTATGTAGTCTCAAGGACTTCAAAAGGCCTACATGCATGTTTAAGTCTTTGCAGGATCAGGGCCTAACAGTGCAGGAATTCTCAGATTTCCTTCCTTTTCACTGCACTATATTGAACTACCCACATAGTTTAATAGGGTCCTCTACTAAAACCTGACCCACCAATGGAAATCAGACCACAATACAAAATTCACCATCTTGTGAAAGTAGTCCTGTAATACCGAAACCTGAGGAGGTATTAATGAAAAAGCAGCTTAAGGTAGGTGAGGTGAAGAGCAGAATCCATTGTGAAAAACGCTCAATGAAAATCTTAATTACTGTATATAGTGCCTTACCTGACAGTGACGGTACCCTAGAAATGCCTTAGAATAGATATTTAGTTGGACCTAAACAGTTCCCCCAATCCTACTTCCTGTGAGTTTATTTTTTTTATTATAAAGTAAGTTATTGTTCTCTCATTCCCACAACCTATTTGCTAGGCACGTTTGGTACTGTACATACAGTAAGTATGCCAGGATTCCAGTAACTTGATTGAATTGTTTACAGAAGAACACACATTATGTAAATAGTCTACTGTACCTTGTCCTCTGGAGCGCTGCACATACCTATAGTAGTATTGTTCATAGTAAATGTTTTGGTAACTTTGCAGTGGTCAGGGCATATTTGTTAAAGCCTGATAGACATTTCTTTACAGCAATAACATTTGTAATCCCTCTTGCTTAAATTGCTTGATAGTAATTACCATTGCAGACTATGTGGCTGTGGGCATCCATCCATTTTAGGTACCTTAAATTGTTAAAAATCAGCTTCCCCCCCACCCCACCCCCTTTGAAACCATTTGGAAAAGAGAACTGTTGAGCAGATGCCAATAATAAATCCTGTTGAGATCTCTGTATACTCCCAAGAGTACTGCCGTGCCAACTGGAGACTGACTGGCATGAATTTGAACTCTCTGTACCACTTGATATATTGTGCTTCAAACGGACCAATTACAATAATTACCAGCTCTGTGGCTGGGGCTTTAGTGCTCAGTCTGCACCTCATGCCCCAACTAGCTGGCAATATGTCCAATCCTACAAACTCTCAGTTTTTCAAATAAAATGAATGCAAAATGAAATACTTAGAAAAATTAGAAGAGAGCTTGAACTGAAATTAAATGCTAGCCAATGGTAATGGTGTTCATGATGCAAACGGTAGATTACTAGAAAGTTATAAAGTTAGGCCCAAATCCTGCAATCAGTTCAGCATGGGCAGACCCTTTTGCCTGGGGGTCCAATTGCAGGATCAGTGCTTGAAAAAGTACAGTGGGGAGCACTTTATAAATGTCTATAGATTGGTAGAATTTCTGTCTTATATTTCAATATATATTTTTAAGACTGTGAAAATAAATTAGAAAAAAATCTGTATAAAAAGGAGTGGTATACTTTTCATTAAGCCATTGTTACTTTTCAGTTGTCTTTTACTTTTCGTATCAGAATCTTAACTCTTTCAAAAATACATCATTTTTATTACTCTGCAAAAGGTGTTTTACAGAGAAAATGTTTTAAATCATTTAGTAAAAAAAGAAGTTAGTGAGGAGGGATTCCAGTAACTTTTAATAACAATTTATCTTCCCTTGATGACTGGGGCTGCCCAATAGCCACCTGCCATGTCATCATTCCACTAGGAACAAAATCTGCATCAAGGTTCTTGTGTGCACAGTTACCTGTGTTGGGATGTTGACTTGTGTCTCGGCCCTCCACTGGGTATATTGAATAGTTGTTGAAGAGAACTTTAATCTTAAAATATTTTAATCTGTATTATTACTAGTCCTTTTCATTGTTTCTAGTGTTCATCAGGGTTGGAAGGGACCTCAAGAGGTCATCTAGTCCAACCCCCTGCTCAAAGCAGGACCAATCCCCAACTAAATCATCCCAGCCAGGGCTTTGTCAGGGCGTTGTGACCTCTCGATGTCGTCTTAATTATTCTGCAGCAATAATAGCATTCCCTTTATCAAGGAGGCAGGGGAACTGTTGGCATAAATCTGTCATAAGTTCGTGTGACCTGACATATGCTTCAGATGGACTATTACAATAATCACTTGTACTGCTGTAACTTTGGCTACGTGGCCTGTGACCCGTGTACCTCAATTAGCAGAATACATTGTGTTATCTAGATAGTCATTTGCGTGTGCCCCAAAAGTATCTAAAGGATTTTCATTCAGAAAGGTGATGAAACAAAAGTAAATGGATGAAATTTAGAGGTGGGCAAATTAGTGTAAATTACAGGTAGTTAGGTCAGTGTCTAAATTAGTGTCACTTTGCATACTGAGCAGCCCGAAGAAGGTGTAAATTAAGATGGAAGGTTGGCACTTTAACTTATTCTTCATTTTCTTCAAAATCATTCAACAGAGAGATTCCCCAGGACAGCCTGTATGTAATCTGTTGACTTTTCTTATTCAACAGGGGAATGTTTTATCTTGTAAAGGAAAGGGGAGCATAAACTGAAACAGTTCAGAAATGCAAACAGTGTTGCGGAAAGGAGAATTTGCTTTTTGTTCCTTCTCCGCAAATCATTATTATTATTATTATTAGTTTATTATTTTATTATTGAAACAAACACCTCTGTCTACAGGGAAAACAAGCTATTCCTCACCTTTCTTAGCTAGATATTTAGATGGTGATTTGGCGCCAAGTGAAAAGTGGGAGCGGGAGTATAATATGTAGGGATAAATGAGTAAAATGTTATGGTACTGCACTGGGTTTCAACTGCCCAACTCCTGTCAGTTTCATTGGCTTCAATCTTGTGCAATGCTGAATATTTTCCCCACTGTCTCCTTTCTGAAGACTGGTTAATTTTTAAATTGGACCATCAACATTTTCTTAACTCTTGAAGTTTATATTACACAAAGTTGAGCCTTAGAACCACCACAAACCTCACTCCCTTCTGCTCTAAATGCTAGGTGTGTTTCTCTGACCTTGCCTTTGCTAGCATAAACACAGCACATAGCACAGTGTACTGTGTACATATAAGATATTACATTAAAAATAAAAAATCTCATACAATTCCCCTCTTGGGAGAGGAAGAGAAAGAAAGAGCACATGTGATAGATGCTAATCATGTTCCTTAATACATTTCTGGAAGTTGCTCAGATACTACAGTGATGAGGGCTGTTTAAAAAGAGTGTATCTCCAGCACCAGTATTTCACAAAATGGTTGGGCTTTTTTTGTTTTGTTTCTTGCATGTTTCAAGAGGCTTTGTTTCCAAATTGTATTTACTAAATCCAATGCAAAGCTACCTAATAAGATACAAAATTGACCATACATGATTAGGAAAACATGGACTATTATCCAGCATATTTTAACATTGTTTATGCAGTCCCATTTGTGTGCATGACTCTTCATAGAACAAATAAGTCAGTTAGTGGCTTGATGATTTTATAATTTAATTCAGATAAAATATAGGAGGAAGATGGCAAATAAAAAAAAGAAAAGAAAAAAAGAAGAAATATATCAACTAGTACTTTAGGTAAAGATTTTTAAATACATTTTCCTTCTCCCTCCTCTTATGAAGGTGGCATTTTTATATCAATATTATTGGACAGATATTTTGCATCTATAACGTGCCTTTTAGACAAGGATAGCAAAGTATTTACAAATATTAACTAACATGACATGAGATAGTTAAATACAATTATTAGTTTAATTTTACAGATAAGTAAATTGAGGTATGGAAGTTAAGTGAGTTGCCCAAGACTATATAGTGAATCAGTGGCAAGGGGTCAGTATTATACTCTAGATTTGCTCTACTAGAATATGCTGTTTAAGGAGACAGGTCCAGATTCTCAGCTGATGTAATGCTAGTGAAATCAGTAGAGAGGTTTATTTACACCAGTTGAAAATCTGGCCTACAGTATGTAGTATTCCCATGTTTCCATTCCCTCAATCAAATCCTATCTTTTCTTAAAGATGCTGTTTGAGAGAAACCACAACAGTACTTCTGTGTTAATCCTGAACTCTTCTTTCTTTTAGCTGCTTTAAAGTGTTGAATTTCTCTTTGGGGATGTGTGACTTAATAACATTACAAACAACTCTTTATCTCTGTGCAGGCAGATAATTACTTTAACAACCAAAGTGCTACATTGACACTTTGGAGGTCTTTTGTGTGCATCTAAGTACCCAAAGCAGCCCAGAGGTGTCAGTTCTGGGTACTGCAGCAGCGCAGATGTTGCTACTGCTGTCCTCATCTTCAGTCACTATGGAGAAAACCATCTGCTTCTGCTTTGGTTTGGAAAGGGTCTTGGGTTCCAAAGTGCCTTCCCCCCACAGCCCATCCCTGTCCCTAGCTGCTGTGTTTACAAGAGCAGTAAGGGAATTAATCACTTGGATTAAAAACATTCCAGTTTAGTTCTAATTAAAATAAATAAATAAAAATCCTGCTTGCATACACTGACATACAAAAATAGTCTTTGTATGAGAAGTAAATCTACAAAGTTTATCTTTCTCAGAAACAAATAAATCTACACCTGCTCATTGTCTTTTTTATATTATAAACTTATTTATAGAGTGTCCTTTCCTCCCACTCCTACTCAAGATGTGCAGAAGGTAGACACTCAGCACATTCATGGGTCCTGAAATAATTTTCAGGGCCTGTGAAATGTCATCATGTTGCATAGCTTTGATCTAATGTGCTGGGGTCCCGTGAAAATATCATATTTTAATGTAAATGTTATGCTAGCCAAAATATTTGAAAGTATCTTTCCTTTGCCTGAACTACTTTTGCAAATTTAAAGTATAATCAATAACAACAATATATAGAGAGACACATAAAATAATAAAGCTTTAAAGTTTGTATTCTTTGATGAGGTGGACGAGGCTTTCTTCCAGCAACTAATGGAAGTTACTAGATCGCAGGCCCTGGTTCTCATGGGTGACTTCAATCACCCTGATATCTGCTGGGAGAGCAATACAGCGGTACACAGACAATCCAAGAAGTTTTTGGAAAGTGTAGGGGACAATTTCCTAGTGCAAGTGCTGGAGGAACCAACTAGGGGCAGAGCTCTTCTTGACCTGCTGCTCACAAACCTGGAAGAATTAGTAGAGGAAGCAAAAGTGGATGGGAACCTGGGAGGCAGTGACCATGAGATGGTCGAGTTCAGGATCCTGACACAAGGAAGAAAGGAGAGCCGCGGAATACAGACCCTGGACCTCAGAAAAGCAGACTTTGACTCCCTCAGAGAACTGATGGGCAGGATCCCCTGGGAGAATAACATGAGGGAGAAAGGAGTCCAGGAGAGCTGGCTATATTTTAAAGAATCTTTATTGAGGTTACAGGAACAAGCATCCCGATGTCTAGAAAGAATAGTAAATATGGCAGGAGACCAGCTTGGCTTAACAGTGAAATCCTTGCTGATCTTAAACACAAAAAAGAAGCTTACAAGAAGTGGAAGATTGGACAAATGACCAGGAAGGAGCATAAAAATATTGCTCAGGCATGCAGGAGTGAAATCAGGAAGCCCAAATCAGACTTGGAGTTGCAGCTAGCAAGAGATGTTAAGAGTAACAAGAAGGGGTTCTTCAGGTATGTTAGCAACAAGAAGAAAGTCAAGGAAAGTGTGAGCCCCTTACTGAATGAGGGAGGCAACTTAGTGGCAGGGGATGTGGAAAAAGCTAATGTACTCAATGCTTTTTTTGCCTCTGTCTTCACGAACAAAGTCAGCTCCCAGACTACTGCACTGGGCAACACAGCATGGGGAGAAGGTGACGAGCCCTCCATGGAGAAAGAAGTGGTTCAAGACTATTTAGAAAAGCTGGACGAGCACAAGTCCATGGGGCCGGATGTGCTGCATCCGAGAGTGCTAAAGGAGTTGGCAGGGGTGATTGCAGAGCCATTGGCCATTATCTTTGAAAACTCATGGCGATCGGGGGAGGTCCCAGATGACTGGAAAAAGGCTAATGTAGTGCCCATCTTTTAAAAAGGGAAGGAGGAGGATCTGGGGAACTACAGGCCAGTCAGCCTCACCTCAGTCCCTGGAAAAATTATGGAGCAGGTCCTCAAGGAATCAATTCTGAAGCACTTAGAGGAGAGGAAACTGATCAGGAAGAGTCAGCATGGATTCACCAAGGGCAAGTCATGCCTGACTAATCTAATTGCCTTCTATGATGAAATAACTGGCTCTGTGGATGAGGGGAAAGCAATGGACATGTTATTCCTTGACTTTAGCAAAGCTTTCGAGACGGTCTCCCACAGTATTCTTGCCAGCAAGTTAAAGAAGTATGGGCTGGATGAATGGACTATAAGGTGGAGAGAAAGCTGGCTAGATCATTGGGCTCAACGGGTAGTGATCAATGGCTCCGTGTCTAGTTGGCAGCTGATATCAAGTGGAGTGCCCCAAGGGTCAGTCTCGGGGCTGGTTTTGTTCAATATCTTCATTAATGATCTGGAGGATGGCGTGGATTGTACCCTCAGCAAGTTTGCAGATGACACTAAACTGGGAGGAGTGGTAGATACGCTGGAGGATAGGGATAGGATACAGGGGGACCTAGACATATTAGAGGATTGGGCCAGAAGAAATCTGATGAGATTCAACAAGGACAAGTGCAGAGTCCTGCACTTAGGATGGAAGAATCCCATGCACTGCTACAGACTAGGGACCGAATGGCTAAGCAGCTGTTCTGCAGAAAAGGACTAGGGGTTACAGTGGACAAGAAGCTGGATATGAGTCAACAGTGTGCCCTTGTTGCCAAGAAGGCTAATGGCATTTTGGGCTGTATAAGTAGGGGCATTGCCAGCAGATCGAGGGATATGATCATTCCCCTCTATTAGACATTGGGGAGGCCTCATCTGGAGTATTGTGTCCAGTTTTGGGCCCCACACTACAAGAAGGATGTGGAAAAATTGGAAAGCGTCCAATGGAGGGCAACAGAAATGATTAGGGGACTGGAACACATGACTTATGAGAAGAGGCTGAGGGAACGGGGATTGTTTAGTCTGCAGAAGAGAAGAATGAGGGGGGATTTGATAGCTGCTTTCAACGACCTGAAAGGGGGTTTCAAAGAGGATGGATCTAGACTGCTCTCAGTGGTAGCAGATGACTGAACAAGGAGTAATGGTCTCAAGTTGCAGTGGGGGAGATTTAGGTTGGATATTAGGAAAAAATTTTTCACTAGGAGGGTAGTGAAGCACTGGAATGTGTTACCTAGGGAGGTGGTGGAATCTCCTTCCTATGAGCTTTTTAAGGTCAGGCTTGACAAAACCCTGGTTGGGATGATTTAGTTGGGGATTGGTCCTGCTTTGAGCACGGGGTTGGACTGAGGTCTCTTCCAACCCTGATATTCTATGATTCTATACGCACAACCTATTGAATGTGATACAATAGACCCACCATGACAGGACTAATAAAACGTTGACTCTTTTAAAAAAAAACAAACAACCCTTCAGATTTATTTCAAAAGTAACTAACTTTTAATGTTCCTATAGTACCTCCACTTCTGAACTCTGAATTCATACTGCTTCTGCAACTACATACTGTACATCCACTACCCGAGGAACAAGCCTATTCTATCATGCACGCTGCATAGTATTTTTCTCAAAATGGAGCACAGCTCTGAAGCAGAGTAGATTTGATGGCTGTAGAATCACAGAATACATAGAGTGCTGTTCATAATACCTATCTCTCTTTTCTAAAGAACTTTAAGATGCAAAACTTACTCTATAAGTGCAAAGTGCCGATTTGCTTTTGTGCATTGACCACTATCAGCCTGTGTCAAGACTTGGAAAAGACTTGAGTCCTTCTTGCCAGTGTTCAGGAGGAGTTGATAGGGCTTGGATTTTGGGCCCCATTCCTGGGTTAATGGCAGATTCATAGATATTAAGGTCAGAAGGGACCATTATGATCATCTAGTCTGACCTCCTGCACAATGCAGGCCACAGAATCTCACCCACCCACTCCTGTGATAAACCTCTCACCTATGTCTGAACTATTGAAGTCCTCAAATCATGGTTTAAAGACTTCAAGGAGCAGAGAATCCTCCAGCAAGTGACCCATGCCCCATGCTACAGAGGAAGGCGAGAAACCTCCAGGGCCTCTTCCAATTTGCCCTGGAGGAAAATTCCTTCCCGACCCCAAATATGGCGATCAGCTGAACCCTGAGCATATGGGCAAGATTCATGAGCCAGATACCCAGGAAAGAATTCTCTGTAGTAACTCAGATCCTACCTCATCTAACATCCCATCACAGGCCATGAATATTTAATGCTACAGGTAATGTTGCCAACCCTCTAGGATTGGCCTGGAGTCTCCAGGAATTAAAGATTAATCTTTAATTAGAGATTATGTCATGTGATGAAATCTCCAGGAATAGAGCCAACCAAAACTGGCAACCCATGCTACAGGGGGGTATGTTGGCTGAGTGATGGACCTGGGGCTAGAATTTGAACCCATTTGGCCTCTGTTGAAATGCTGCTAGGATGCAAAATTGGATTGCTCCTGTTGGAGAGTCGAACTAGTGCTTTGAGTGGGGATTCAAACCCCAGCATGGTAGGAGCTGGGGGAGACACAATTCAATTTCACCCAGACCACACCACACGGTCCATTGTCTACAGCCAAGCTCTACAATACAACCGCATTTGCTCCAACCCCTCAGACAGAGACAAACACCTACAAGATCTCTATCAAACATCCTTACAACTACAATACCCACCTGCTGAAGTGAAGAAACAGATTGACAGAGCCAGAAGCGTACCCAGAAGTCACCTACTACAGGACAGGCCTAACAAAGAAAATAACAGAACGCCACTAGCCGTCACCTTCAGCCCCCCACTAAAACCTCTCCAACGCATCATCAAGGATCTACAACCTATCCTGAAGGACGACCCATCACTCTCACAAATCTTGGGAGACAGGCCAGTCCTTGCGTACAGACAGCCCCCCAACCTGAAGCAAATACTCACCAGCAACCACATACCACACAACAGAACCACTAACCCAGGAACCTATCCTTGCAACAAAGCCCGTTGCCAACTGTGCCCACATATCTATTCAGGGGACACCATCACAGGACCTAATAACATCAGCCACACTATCAGAGGCTCGTTGACCTGCACATCTGCCAATCTGGTATATGCCATCATGTGCAAGCAATGTCCCTCTGCCATGTACATTGGTCAAACTGGACAGTCTCTACATGATAGAATAAATGGACACAAATCAGATGTCAAGAATGTGCAGGAAATGGCCCAACTTTATTATCATGCACATTGTGTAAAGAGTTGTCACTTTGGATGGGCTATCACCAGCAGGAGAGTGAATCTGTGTGTGGGGGGGTGGAGGGTGAGAAAACCTGGATTTGTGCTGGAAATGGCCCACCTGGTGATCACTTTAGATAAGCTATTACCAGCTGGACAGTGGGGTGGGAGGAGGTATTTTTTCATATTCTCTGTGTATATATAAAGTCTGCTACAGTTTCCACGGCATGCATCCGATGAAGTGAGCTGTAGCTCACGAAAGCTCATGCTCAAATAAATTGGTTAGTCTCTAAGGTGCCACAAGTACTCCTTTTCTTTTTGCGAATAGAGACTAACATGGCTGTTACTCTGAAACCATTCAAAAACCAGTCGGAGAACACTTTAATCTCTCTGGTCACATGATTACAGACATGAAAGTTGCGATATTACAACAGAAAAACTTCAAAACCAGACTCCAGCGATAGATTGCTGAATTGGAATTCATTTGCAAATTGGATACAATTTACTTAGGTTACCTTGCATAATGGCTTAGCCACTCCCAGTCTCTATTCAAGCCTATTTCCCCTTGTTTTTTCCTACCCCCATCGCCCCAATGTTCCTCAGACGTTCTTGTTAAACCCTGGATTTGTGCTAGAAATGGCCCACCTTGATTATCATACACATTGTAAGGAGAGTGATCACTTGAGATAAGCTATTACCAGCAGGACAGTGGGGTGGGGGGAGAGAAAACCTTTTGAAGTGATAAACACCCATTTTTTCATGGTCTCTGTGTATAAAACATCCTCACGGCATTTTCCACTTTATGCATCCGATGAAGTGAGCTGTAGCTCATGAACGCTTATGCTCAAATAAATTGGTTAGGCTCTAAGGTGCCACAAGTACTCCTTTTCTGTTTGCGAATACAGACTAACAGGGCTACTACTCTGAAAATTCAATCCTGTGACAAATGTGAGGCCTTGTGGTAAAGTGGGATTCGAACCAGCAATTTGATGTTTAAGTTAATTTCAAACGTGCAGCTCACCCCACTGCGCCGGCCCTCAAAGGCCCACTAGATGGCGCTCTTTCAACGAGCAGCAAGCCCCGCTTTCACCGCTCTCTAGCGCTGCCGGAGACCCTAATGGTCGGGCTGCGCCACTGCAGCCCTTTCCCCTGAACCTCGACGGCGGCCATCGTTGCTCAAGACCACGTGACGCGGCGGCGACCAATCAGGACGCGGAAGGGGGCCCGGACTCTCGTCCCTGTGGCCGCCATTAAAGAAAAAGGGGCTCGGAATTAGACGGGAGAAGAATCCCCCGCTCTCCCCCCCCCGGCCGGGACGCGACATGGGGGCGACCCGCTGACGGGAGCTGGGCGCTCAGGATGCCGCGGCCGGGCAGCCGCCGACAGAGGCACCGCTGAAAGAGGAGGCCCGCCAGCGGGGGCTTCGGGGCACCGACCGCGGCCGCCGCGTCCCTCTGTCTCCGCGCTTGGCGGCGGGGCCGGAGCGAGTGGGGTTCGGCCCCTACCTGGGGAGATTTGGGGGTTCGCCCCCGTCCCCGGAGGTTCCCCAGTTGAGAGGATTCGGGGTTCAGCCCTCCCCTTTGGGAGGGCCCTCCCCCGAAGAGACCCCGCGGTCCCTCCCTCCCCGGCTAGGGAGATCGTGGGGTTCAGCCCCCCTCACAAGAGACCTCTCCATCTGACGATTTGCGGGGTTCGCACTGGCGGAGGGAACCCCCCGGCCGCGGCAACTTGGTGGGGGTCGGAGATCCACCCATCGGTGGGGATTTGGTGGGATTCGGCTCAACTTTGGGGTAGGCCCCTGCTGACGAGAGACTTCGTGGGATCCATCCGCCTCTCTGAAAAAACTGGGGCTCACCCCCTGAAGAAGATCCCCCCCCCCCCGCCGAGGAGACGGTGAGGGTCGCCCACAGTTTCTCTCTTCCGCCCCCCCAGCGAAGAATCTTCACGCACAACGGAGACTATTTGGGTTTCACCCTTCAGATAAGAGGATTTTGGGGGGGGGGTATGCTCACAAGAAAACATACCTCCCTGGGCTGCTGCTGAGGGGGCGTGCGGGGTCCCCTTCTCACTGAAGAACCCCCCTGGCGGATTTTGGGGGACACCCTGGGAGAATTTTACCCCACCCTTGGGAATTCTTAAAACTTATTTGGTTTCTGACGCCTGAAGTTTTTGTCTGATCTAATTTTTAATTTATTTGGAATATATTTTGAGGGGGAGAAGAATCTGACACCCCGCTTTACTCTCTTCCCCTCGGACTCTTATCGACCCACAACCACTCAGCCCTAGTCATTCCACTCTTTGCCCCTCTCATCTGGCGAATAAGAAACAAGAGGAAGAGCAGGGAGGTTGCTGGATTAATTGCCCCTGTTGGATTATTTATTCCTCAACTCCCTCGTTTGGCGACTGAGAGAAGAGTGAGGGGTCGTGAAACCATTTTACCTCCTGCCCCATTGGATTAATTACCCCACTTCTGTCCCCTTGCTGGATCAGCTATCCTCTTCTCTCCCCTTGGTCTTCGATTGAGTGGACAAGAGAAGCAAGGAGGATTGTGTATCTTAATCTCCCATCGTTGGATTATTGGCCCTTTCCTCCTTTTCTCCCCTTCCTTCTTGTTGTCTTTGCCCTCCTGTTTTGGCAGAAGAGGAGGGAAGGTTCTGACTCTTTTGCGCACTTTTCACGGCTCCCTCCCCTCCCCCCCGCTCTCCCTCTGTTTGTGCAAAATCCCTTATTTAACTGTATTATTTGTGCGTGTGTAACCTCCCTCCCCCCTTTCCTTCTGTGTCTCTCCCTCCCCGGCTCGCTGTGTCTCTCTCTCTCTCTCTCTGTCTGTCTCTTTCTTTCTTGTCGGAGGCTGTGGGATAATGGCGTGTGGGTTGTGGCTGTGAGGATGAGTTCCTGCTTCGTGCCGAACGGGGCCAGCCTGGAGGATTGCCATTCCAACCTATTCTGTCTGGTAAGTGTCCACCAGCTGCAGACATGCTGTTCACAGAGAGAAAGAGGTGTGGTGGTTGTGTTTGTTTGTTTTTTTTTTTTTTTTTTTTTTGGTGGTGGGGGTGGTAGGGGTAGTGGAAGCAAAGCAGCCATTTTTAGCATAGCTTCTTCTGGATGAGTCCTCAGAGTAGGCCTTGCCTGGAACCAGCCAGCTTTTCCGTGTCCCTCTGTTCCCCCCACCCCACATCGTTGCCTGTGTAATATTGTCCCTCCCTCCTTCTCTTGTCTTTTCTGGCCAATATTACCCCAACACTTTGCTTTCCCCTTCTGTTTCCTTTTCCCTAACTTTTTCTGCTTTCTATTAATCTTTTTAGCTATACCTTCTCACATCTTTATTTTAGTCTTGGCAGGAGGTGGTATGTAGCTGCACTACTCCCCTTTCCTCAGGCAAACTTTCTCTGCTTCCCCGCCCGCTGTAGTGACGCCCCAGAAAAATCTCAACTAAATCCTCCCGTTTTCCTTGCTTTCTTTTGTCTATCATTTTTCTCTTAAGCTGGTTTTGGTGATGTTTTTTGTACAAAGGCACATGTGCTATCCTATACTTGTGTTGTGCACCATTTCATATTCTTCTTTTTTTTTGTAACCGTTAAACTGTTAATCTTCACTTTTGACAGCTCCTAAAGCCAATTTGATTTGGATTGGAATATGGTGCACTTTTTTGTGGCTATGGGGCTTGCTGACCTGTTTCATTTTCCTTTAAATACAAATTAATCAGGTTGATTGGTATTTATTATTATGGAGGCTGTTTTAAGTAAAACCTGTGTCTGGCTGTTCTTGCTGGTGTATATTTTGGGGGAGGGGAATCTGGGCAGTTTGAGTATGTCTGCAGGATACCAGTATGAAGGCTGCATCAGGTCTGCAGCTCAGTATGAGCAACATCTTGTTAAGTCTTTCAGAAGTACCAACTGTTGCAAATTCCTTAGCAACACTGAGTCCGAAGCCTCATCTTCCTACTGCAGTGGTGGAGGCTACCCTATTAGATACACTGTGCAATAATCTAAATTGTGTCATATCTGGGGGAAGAGGAGAGATTAGAATCATGTGGGAGAAGGGGGGATGGTGCTAGCTAGTGCAAGGAACCCCTTGTATATGCTCATTTATGAGGCTGAATCCATTTGGCACCTCCTGCCATACATCTTGAGTCACTGTTCCATTTAAGAAGTGGTCAGGGTTTAAACCTTGATCTCTTTGGTACAGTGTTGCTTTGTAAACAATAGTTCAAGAATAGAGATTACCTGTGCTAATAGGAAGATATAGAGCAAAACAAATTGTTGTGGCTAATAGGATAATAACTTCAATTTCAGACTTAAGTTAAATGCAGTTTTTTACAGAAAAATAACTTATGATTTAATTTTGGGAGTAGGAGAAGGGGAGAATATGATGGCATTTGGGTATAGTGGGTGCACTTGAAAAGTTGCAACTTGATGTATTCCCTTTCTGTAAAATAAGGAATTCTGTTATTACCGGTAGATCTTTCAAAACACTGGTAGTTAAGGGTGTTCACTGAAGGTAGATCTATTATATACAGTTTTCCTGAAAGCTTTGTGTAATTTTAAAATAGACAGAGGGAGCATACATGCGTAGGATCAAGGCTAAGGAAAAAAGTGTTTGCCAAGATACATGATTAGTCTATAACTGTACAGTTAAAATAGTTGGAAAACAATTTCATTAATGGTTGCTGTTCACCTCTTTTTTTTGTTTTATCAAGTTTTGCTAACTTTAACAAGTTGGGGAGACAAGGTGGGTGAGGTAGTATCTTTTACTGGACCAACTTATACTGGCGAAAGAGACAAGCTTTCGAGCTACACAGAGCTCTTCTTCAGGTCTCCTCTGCGTAGACCAAAACAGCTACAACAACAGCGCAAACATTTAAGAACTTGGTCAGTTTTATTGCAACTTTCCTTCTGGTATTAATACTTACAACAATTATTTAAAGATAGAGGTAAAGCAAGGTGCAGGTCATAGTTTAGGATATAAGCTGTCTTCCTCATCCTCACATTCACCAGAGTACAATACATTTTAGAAATGTTTTTGGTAAGTTTTGGTTAAAAGCATAGGATCGTGGATTATTTTTTCTTTTTTTTCCCTTTTTAAAATCACAGAACTAGGGTTTATGTCTGGTAGCTTTTTGCTAAGAGTCCTATTTGCAACTTCCTTCTAATGAAGGAACTAGAAGTAACTTCAGGATTTAGTAAACCTTGTTTCCCCCAAATGTGTTTCACCTAATTTTTTTTTCTGTTCCTCTTCCGCAGGCTGATTTAACTGGGATTAAATGGAAACGATACGTATGGCAGGGTCCAACATCTGCCCCAATTCTCTTTCCGGTAACAGAGGAGGATCCCATTTTGAGCAGTTTCAGTCGCTGTCTGAAAGCCGATGTACTGAGTGTTTGGCGGCGCGATCAGAGACCTGGACGCAGAGAGCTGTGGATATTTTGGTGGGGCGATGACCCCAATTTTACTGATCTTATTCATCATGACCTCTCAGGTAAAAGAGAATGGACTGAACAAAATCTAATCAATCAGTCAACAAAGGGATGCTTTCTTCCATACCTAAAAAGTTCCCACTTTATAAACACTACAGTGGATAATGACATACAGTTTATTTTCTATAGTGATATGTCATACTTACAACTTCCATCACCTTGAGTTTTTTATGGTAGTGGGTGGGGGCCTCCCAGGAAACCGAATTGCTATGATCGTGGAATCTTATCAAAGCTGAACTTCTATCTTGAGTTGTGTCCTGATACAGTTGAGTCTCTCTCTGTGTTTAGGGTGGCTGTTTCTACTGAGAGAGATGGTGCTAGATATTCAAGGAGCAACTTTTTGCCCTTTTCAATTTTTTTTTATCCTATGCTTTTTGAAAACTAAAATGAGTCTCTCAAAGTTGGATAGAATTTTCTCTCTAAAACAAAGAAATGCAAGACCCTGTGGCAGTGGCTTAGGTGTGGGATGAGTTAATATTTTTAAAATGTTTCGTATAACCTCATTTGTAGGTGGTCAGACTTTATCTTAAATCTCCATGCTATTTTTAAGGTATGGGGAAAAAAATTAGGGAACCAGATGGAGTTGTCTCTGGAAATTTTCAAAATAAAGGTGCCTAAATAAGGCATCTCGGGGAGCGTGAAATCCTGAGAATCTTGTGTATTAAGACTCTCTCTTTTGTTTTCTTTCAGAAGTGCTGAGTGCCTTTTAAAGTAGGTTACTGTCAGAAGTGTAAGCCATCATCACCTTTAATGGTGAAAGTCAGACCATTCTTACTTGGATGTCTAAATTTAGATTTTGGTGCCTAACTTTAAGTATCTTATTTTTGAAAATTTTGGTTTGATTTTATTTTCTAACACACAACTTTTTTTAATATAATCTTGTTGACAGATGAATGCTTCCTGTTTTGTGTTTTGCTTGGAGAGCTAATTTTTAAACCACTACCTTTGTATACAGTCTCCCCAGTAGGCTTACAGATACATATTTTTTATACAATAATATTAAGAAGTCATATTGTTGTACGTAGACTTCAGAATAATGAAAAGCATTCATATTGCAGAATTGTAAAATGAAGTCTAGTTTTGGTATGTAATGCTTTTGATAAACATGGAAGTCTGTGAGTACTTGTTCTTTTCAGGGAAACTTTTTCTGTCGGATGAATAAATGGTACTTGAGAGAACCGGAATACATTAATACACTCTGTGTAATTGTGGACATTCCAAAAAACAAATATGAAGTTGAAGTGTCGCTGAGCAATCTGATTTGAAACAGTCTTGTAATCTGTAGAATTTCCATATGTACAGCAACTTTATAAGAAGGAGCTTCATGTACTGGAAAAGACTCAAGTACTAAAATTACAGATGTTTCTGATATTGTATTTGAGTTAGCAGGAATTGTAATGCTGCTGCTACTACTACTAACAACCCTGGAAATGGAAACTCCTCTTATACAGTAGTCAGCTACAGCTTCTGTAAGTTTTGCTCTATGAATGTCCTCTGTCCCGACCTGCAGGGACCATCTTTTGTATGGTGAGAAGTAACTTAGATTCCATGCTGTTTTTGTCCTGGGCTACACCTGAGTAAAGACCAACACTTGTGTAGAAGTTTCTCTGTAAGTTTTGGTATGCTGTTGTCCGCTATGGCATAGGGTGAGATCAGAATATTAGATTTTTTTTTTTAATAGATCATGATCATGAAGTTAAACCACAGGTCCACATAGGACTGAGCCCAAGTTTCTAAACTTGTCTGCTGTGTTTAGCGTGATACATTTTATATGGTCAATATCTAGCATTTTTTTTTTAATCACTAGTGGGTAACTTAAAGTAGTAATCAGGAGGAACCTGGTAAAAGATACCACCAGCCTCTGGGGGGGATACCTTGCAGCTGAATTCCCTGAGCTAATGTCTGTGATGCTCACAGATTGTCTGTGGGACTTCAGAGTAGATGGGCTGGCATATGTCTTTTTGGAAGTGCACTCATGAGTTGTCTTACCTAGAATTAGTGAGGCGCTTGTACAGAATTGGTTGTTTGCTCAATCTTTTATCTTTGGGTCTGTTTTGGATATTTAATTTGTTTGGGTTGGGGATGTTTGACCATTGATGTCTGCATTTCAGTACAGGTTCTATTCCATACCAGTTTTGGCACAAGAGATGTTTGGTTTCCACACAGATTCTGAGGCTAACAGCTCATGACTCTTTGATCTTCCTGGTGGTTAAACATGCCTGACCTCTCATTCCAACAAGGAAGTTTTTCTGGGGTGGGGGAGAGAGCCTCCAAAAGCCATTATCAGCTGTTACAAGGTTCTAGTCAGCTTGGATCCTTATAACCAGAAGCAGTTACATAAGTGATCTATAGGAAATGAAGAGCTAGATTGGTAGCTGGGATGTTGCCTGAACCCTGTTCTTTTTCTATGCAAAAACTTTGTGTGTGTATGTGAGTTATAACTGAGCCCAAACAATATTACTTGGCCTCATCCATAGACATAGCAATGAATTATTGGTTAGTGGACAGTTTTTTTTTTTTTTTTTTTTATTAATCCGTTCTGCTCCATCCTTGTTACACTGTTCATGGAAAAGATAAATTGCTTCCAGGCGGAGGCCCGCTATCTGTTGTTCTGATCCTTGCTCATATTATTTGGTGAAAACAGTGTGGCTATAATGAATTACCAGGCATTATCGTTGCTATTGTTTAGCAAACTGATGGTGTTGACCGTACTTAAGGTGAGATGGGGAACTCATTATGTTTAAGAAACCTCCTCCTGATGCTAGAGAGTATGCTGCTGATTGCTAAGTAACAGTCCTCGTTTAGGGAAAGTGATTTGAGAAGGTAGCAGTTATTCAGTTCCAGTCCTGCTTGGATAGCAGTAATGGTCTAGGTTCTGGCCTTCCTTTGGAGTTGAAACTGCTTGTTATGGGGCCATAAATCATTGGGCATGTGAAACTTCTTGGCAGCTATTGATTTGCCATGAGTTGTAGCTTGACATTGCTTATGTTTTGGAAGTGCTCTTGGTGATGAACAACTTGCTGAGGGATATGACATATGGAATCCTTCAAGGATCTTTCTTATCACCTACAGGATCTCCTGGCAGGATAATATCTAAACATACTAAAGTGTCAATATTTTTTATATCCTATGCAACTGTATATGTCTTGCTCTGTTGAAGTTCATTCTCTGTGCTGGCAGAACGTTTGAATAATTTTGCCGTCTGGTTGTAACTGAACTCTCTACACTGAGCCTTGGGTATAAGTCTTGTTGCTGGAAGAGGTGGTTGATGTGAGGGGCTCTACTCCTTGTTTCCCCAATTTATGAGGGGATTGATTCAGAGGTAGTGACTCTCTGGTTAAAAATTTTCATGTCTTTCAGTTACACCTTTTCTAAGAGTGCCATTTATCAAATGTTCTAGGAAAACTATTTAATCTGCTGTACCTGTGGCAACTTTGCAATGGTATTGTCTTATAGCAACAGTGAGGCATGATCATAGTAAATCCCTCCCTGCAAGGCTTAAAGTAGGACGTCTCCACTACATAAGCTTGTTCAGAATGCCGCAGCACAGTATCTCACTGGCTTGAGCAACCATAGTTGTATTACACGTTCTCTGTGCTCTTCAAAGTGTCTGACTATATAAATGTGGGGGTTGAAGTTGGTAATGTTGAGTTTTAAATGTTGTATTGGTCCAGATCGGGGTGGGCAAACGTTTTGGGCAGAGGGCCACATCTGGGTAGGGAAATTGTATGCAGGGCAGGGAGTTGGGGGGCAGGAGGGAGTGCAGTGTGCAGGAACGGGCTCAGGGCAAGGGATTGGGTCAGAGGAGTGGTGTGGGGTGTCTGACGGGGGTTGGGGGGCAGGAGGGGCTCAGGGCAGGAGTGAAGGAGGGGTGTGGCAGGGGGCTCAGTGCAGGAGGGGTGCAAGGTGCAGGCAGGGGGCTCAGGGCAGGGAGTTGTGGGGCGGGGTGCAGGAAGGGTTCGGGCTCCGGCCCAGTGCCACTTACTTAAAGCGGCTCCGGGGTGGCAGCAGTGTGGGCCAGGGCAGGTTCCCTGCCTGCCTGCCCTGGCCCGACGCTATGCTGCTCTAGGAAGCAGCCGGCACCACATCCCTGCGTGGCCCCTGGGTGGGTGGGCACAGGGTTCCACGCGCTGCCCTTGCCATGCCTCCAGGTATCTCCCCCGAAGCTCCCATTGGCTGCGGTTCCCCGTTTCCAGCCAATGGGAGCTGTGTGGGGCGGTGCCTGGAGGCAAGGGCAAGGCACGGAGCCCAAAGCCCTGACAGGCCGAATGCGGGCCGTAGTTTTCCCACCCCTGGTCCAGGTTGTGCACAAGACCTAATTCTGAGGCAATAGTTGTACTTTGACGTTCACCCACATTTTAAGGAGTCCACCATTGTGCCTTTGGCTGGCAAGTTACACCTTTTATTATGGTGAGCTGTATAATGTGGAACTCTCTCTTCCCTCTCTCTCAGTTCATCTTTCTTAACTTTTAAAAATATCCTTTTAATTTGCATGTGCTTCACTACTTTTGGCCCTTTATTTACTAACTTCATCCTTTCCTTTTTGTACTAGACCCCTTGTTTGTTTGTACAGCTCCCAGCATGCTTTGGTGGGGGAATAATTTATACGTTAATGTTAGTCTTGGCTCTGCATTAGACTTACGGAAAGGTGCAAGCTATAAGAAGAAAAAGTAATGGTTGATATCTAAAAGTTTTTTCAGAAATCTGTGCAGGCATGCATATTTGTTTGTCCTTCATGTTAAAAATGACAAGCAGTCTTGAGCTATTGTGGATTCTAAATGGCAGCAGATATTTCTGTATCTTGGGCAGGGAAGTGCATAGTGCAGAGATTCTCCAACTTTCGTAATCGGGACAATGTTGTAACAGTATGTCTCATGGATCCTCTTCTCTCCACTTCCAAATCATGTGGACCAGTTAAGTACTAAGGTATCTTTAGCTTCTAATACAGAAACCAGTGTAAGAGCCAACATCATGTGACCACCCACTGTTCTACAGGCTCCTAGCAAGTGGTCCACTAAACAGGTTGAGAGCCACTTCACTAATGGTTTACTCACTTCATTGGCAATGCTTGCTTTTGACATATACGCTTCTGTTTGATAAATGTCACACTACAAAACTTTGTACCAGATGTCAATATAGTGAGCCTAAGTGTCTGTATGTTACAGTGGTTAATAATAAATCTTTCTCATCCTCTGCCTGCTTCTAGAGCTTTTGGCCATTAAAGTTCACTGTACAACATAGTCTTAAGCATCTTGGTGTCCTCCATGTGGAGGTATGTCCATTCCAGCAAAACTCTGCTAATAAGCGTTGCTCAGTGCTGTTTGTACATTCTCTTTACAGAACATCTTTATTTGTGTTTTGTATCTTGCTACTTGATATGCATAATAGCTTGAAGGTGCTGTTGATTTAAATCTTTCCAGCTCTTTGTAATGCTGGCAATAATGTCTATGTTTTAAATCTGTGGAGTAAGGTGAAAATTGCTACTGCATTGTAAATGTGCACTTTTGGCTCAGGTGGTGATCTACTTGTTCCAGACTGAATATCATATGCAGAAAGTGCCTTTAGAAATTCAGGGAAAAATTCCTTGATCACTGAGGATGGTGTTTGTCAAAACTCCTCCAGTTAAGTGAAATCCATCTGTATACATAATTACTCACCAAACTTAACAAAAAAATAAATTTTTTTTTTTAAGTTTTAATGTGGCTAAATGTCCCAGTTTATATTTTACACTTGCTTGCAGTTTTCTCTTCGTTGTGGCATATGTGTGTTCTGCACAGTGTCAAAACACAATGTTGCCATGTCTGGCTTGGCAAGCTAAACTTGATCTTCATGAAAAAGTTAAAGGACTGAAGCAACCTTAAAATCCCTATAAGCAAGCACAATATGTTATTCTAGAAGTGTAAATATTCTGCTTTTATTTTTCTCTGGGAGGATGGGTAAGGAAAGTAAAACATTGATGAATACATTATAGGTAATATACACATTACATTCAGACTTTTTTGCAAAGACTTAATACTTCCAAAGAAAAGGCTAGTTTGTGTTTTGTTGCAAATATAGTGACAATAAGTATGGTATAATATAGTTTAGTAGAATGTGATCTTGGACTGTAGTTCATATCTGAACTGGTTCTCAGTCAAGGAAACTGTCCAAACAGTGTGGATGCCCAGAGGCTGTTCTGTGGAACACACATACACTTTAATCCTATTTCTAGGAAAAAAAAGTGTTGTTCAATGCATTTTTAATTGGTCTGCTGCATTTGGGCATAGTTAGAACTTGTTCTTACATGTGAAACATCTACTCTGTGTAATACCTAGTAATTACCATTTTCATAAGAAATGAATGATGTATTGTAATTTTTTCCTTCCCTATTAATGTTTTACTTTCAAAAAATATACAAACACAACCCCCCCCCACAAACATAAACTATGTATAATACATAATAGTCTTGTGTTAACCATTTGCTACCTTAACTATAGTTGAAACATTTGATTATATGTAATATGAACATTTGTATTACACAGTTAACAAATGTTTATAAAAATCTAGTTAGTTTCAAATCTTATTCTGCCTTATTTCATGTACAGAGAGATAAAGAAGGAAACTTTAGAGGAGGGGGAAAAAGAGAAGAGGACAGAAGGAAGTATGGCAGACGAGGAGGTTATTGCAACTTTTTCTAACAGTAGTAGAATCTTGAACTCCTTGTAAGAATTATCCAGTTGACTTGAGTGACTTTTTTTAACTCCAGTATTGGTCAGTATCTTCCAAAATTTAATCCTTTAATGTAAATTAAGCTTTGATTTAATTTTGGAATATGGTGTGGTGTGTTTGTTTTTTGTTTTTTGTTTTTTGTTTTTTTTACTGTAGCACTTGGCTTAAGGCTTTATTGTATTTGATAAGCTTACCACTATTTCATACTGCATCAGCTGACAGCCCTCCTGCGGGGGGGGCCCCCCCCTCACTTAAGTTGAGTTTTCAGTACGATGTGTGACTTGCTTAATGCAAAACTTTGATTTATACAGTCTGTATTTATGACCGGGCTATTAAATGAGAGCTGTTAAAGCAGTGGTGGGCAACCTGCGGCCTGTCAGGGTAATCCGCTGGCGGGCCACAAGACAATGTTTATATTGACCGTCCGCAGGCTCGGCTGCCCGCAGCTCCCAGTGGCCGCAGTTTTGCGGATGGTCAATGTAAACACTGTCTTGTGGCCTGCCAATAGATTACCCTGACGGGCTGCAGATTGCCCACCGCTGTCTTAAAGGAAATTCTTTTTGCAGGGGTGGGGGGGAGTGGGGACAAGGAAGGTGAGCAGTAAGCTTTTTAAAGCCTATGCGTAAATCCTGATACAAGAAAGTAAATGCAAGAAAATTTACACACACTCAGAGAAGTGATTTTTTTCTTCATATAATTAAAGTGATGTGAAAATGGTCATTCAAAGTGCGGGGTGAATTCATTTGTGATAAGCGTAGTTTGCTGTTGCTTAAAACACTTTGAGTTCTCTCTCAATACATGTTAGAAGTTTACTGAATGTTGAATATAATTTAAAAAATCTTCCTGATTTGTTTATCCTCTTCGTAGCTTGGGTCACAACAACTATGGCTATTGGTGCTGTTTCTGAGCTCTGGTTTGCACTATAAACATATGTCGGTATAACTATGGATTTTCTACACCCCGAGTGACTCACTTATATTGACCAAACTTCTAGTGTAGACAGCTCTATGTCAATGGGAGGGCTTCTTGGTATGGTAGAGTATCTATGCCAACAAGAGAAGCTCTCCAGTTGGCATAGGTAGCATCTTCACTAAGTGCTACAGCACTGTAATAAGTGTAGACAAGTCCTGACATACTGGAGGAAATAAAGCTCTTGGATTTTGATGGGTTCTTGGAAATGTACACTTTAACATGTTGAATATTTATTTGAGTCTCATGTTACTAGTTTTGAAAGTTTCAAACCTGTTTTGTATTACTCTAAGTATACATTAAGCAAAGGATGGTTTACAGTAAAGGGATGCTGACAAGTAACAGTTTGGCCACAAATCTAGATTTTTTTTTTTGGTAGCAAGTAGTGTTTTACAAAATCTGAGTCAGAAACACATCATGACAGCTTTCTTCAAAACTTACTATAAGTTTTTTGCATTAATCAAACCATACTTTCACACTTTGCAGGTGACTCTAGAGTACCTAAAAGTAAAATGAACTGTAAACAAAAATGAAACTGACTTTTTTTTCATTGGGTGGGATCTAGACTGAGGAAAAAGAGTAAATAGCAAATCTGATGAAAGCAAACGAGACTTTTAAAACTGCTTCAGTTCAGTTTCTAGAGGTGGCAACTTGAGTAAGTAGTTTACTTAAATATGAACTATTTTGTCCTGGCCATTGCTTTCAGTAACACTTCCCTCCATTTTGTACATTTTAATTTCACTTGACTTAAAGATTTTTTTTAAATTTAAAATGAATATGTTCCGAATGCAATGCAATACTGCAGATGCAATACTCTTGGGAATGAAGTATTATTCATGCAGGGACAGGGAGAAGCAAAATGAACATTAATCTTGTTTCGTGGATTATGGCATACACCATTGTTGGGAGAGGGAGGAGAAAGGAGAACTTGATGGCTAGAGGACTGGTAAAAGTGATAAGGTATGTGTTTTTTTTTTTTAACCTCAGGGTTGCCAGAAAAAACTCCAGTTAGGTCAGTAGCTATTTGAAAGCTTACCATCTGAAGACTTTTAAATGGCTTATGTGATGTGATGGTCTCAGTCCAGGTCCCAGTAGATAGGTGCCTATGTTATCCTCACCACTACATTATTAGGGCCCTACCAAATTCACAGCCATGAAAAACGCATCACAGACCGTGAAATCTGGTCTTTTGTGTGCTTTTACCCTATACTGATTTTATGGGGGAGACCAGTGTGTCTCAAATTGGGGGTCCTGATTGAAAAGGGACTTGTGGGTATCACAAGCTTATTCTGGGGGGGGGATCGCTGTGCTGCCACCCTTACTTCTGTGCTGCCTTCAGAGCTGAGCGGCCAGAGAGCAGCAGCTGTTGGCTGGGTGCCCAGGTCTGAAGGCAGCACCCTGCCAGCTGCAGTGCAGAAGTAAGGATGGCAATGCCATACCATGCCTCCCTTACTTCTGCACTGCTGCCTTCAGAGCTGGGTGGCTGGAGAGTGGCAGCTGCTGACGGAGGGCCCAGCTCTGCAGGCAGCAGCACAGAAGTAAGGGAGGTGGTAGCATACCATGCCGTCCTTACTTCTACACTGCTGCTGGCAGTGACTCTGCCTTCAGAGCTGGGCTCCCGGCCAGCAGCCGCCACTCTCCAGCTGCCCAGCTCTGAAGGCAGGGCCGCCGCCTGCAGCAGCGCAGAAGTAAGGGTAGCAGTACTACAAACTCCACCCCCTACTATCCTCCCCCCCCCCCCCAACCCCTTTTTGGGTCAGGACTCCTACAATTATAAGACCCTGAAATTTCAGATTTAAATAGCTGAAATGAAATTTTCAATTTTTAAAATCCTACGACTCTGAAATTGACCAAAATGGATGTGAATTTGGTAGGGCCCTACGCATTATGTATGCTACAGAACTGTGTGGGAACATTACACTGCCACTGCTTGTACTGTTTATCTACTTTTATAGCCCACTGAGTGCCTGTATTGCAACCGTATAGTTCAGGGGTGGCCAAACTGTGGTTCACAAGGCACATGTGGCTCTTTTACCATTAAAGGGTGGCTCAGGGAGCTCCCCCAGGCCCCTTCCCCCATTCTCCACCTACAGGACTCGGGGGGGGCTCAGAACCTCTGCCTTGCAGTGCGGTGGTGCAATAAGGGCTTTTGCCCAGTGGGGAGGTGGGGTCTCAGGGCTTCATCACTATGGGGTTCACCTGCCAGGGCTTGGCACTTCAGCAGGAGCAGGGCTGAAGCCCTGAGCCCCGGCAGGCATGCCCCAGCTCTCAAACTTCTGAAGATTTTCATATGCCGCTTGGAGGGCCATTAAGTTTGGCCACCCCTGGTATAGTTCTTGATGCTGTACTTGATTGTGTACACACAGAGCATTTCAGATGAGTGTTGTCAGTAGGATTAAAGGGACATCAAGGCTTCTTTTAAAAACACCCCCTCCTCTCTCTCTCTCTTTTTTTTAAATTTTAAGTAACTAGTAACTTCTAAGATTATACTAACTGAAATAGATTAGAGGACAGAAACTATTCCTCTCCGCCCCCGGCTTACTTTGTGCATTTGATGTGACTGTGTACAGTCAGTTTCACTGTTTCCTTGTTCCTTGGCCTCCCCTGTTGCTGTGAGACACAGAGCAACCTGGAAGAGAAACTTAAACCAATGTAAAACAATTGGCAGGGAGACTTGGGCAGGTGGTGTGCTTAAAACATTTTTTTTTTTTTTTTTTTGGAAAGTGGAGTTCATTGTTTGTTTTTTCACATGGACTTCAAGCACATTTGTAAATGTGAATTAGTTTTTCCTTGCGCTTCTTAACCTGATCATATATATATGTACGCTTATGCTTATTTAATAAATAAATTAAAAAAAAGTAAAAACCTTTATCCTGTTTAGCCCTCCTTTTTTGTAGGGATATACAGTTCATTCAGACGAAGTAAACAGACTTTTTCTAGATATTTACTGCCTAGAGAGAGAGTTTTATCTCAAGCCCGCTCACTTTAAAGCTTGAAAATACTATACTTAAAATTTTGCTTTGCGTCCATCATCCTGGAAACCAGCATCCTTTCTGGCTGTAGTCTGCTGGATGGCAGTTTTCATGTCCTTGGGCTTGAGGTTCTTTTTCTTCATGCTGTGCTTCTGAGAGCAGAAGGGTAAGATTGGTTTAAAAAACCTCCAGCAGTGTTGCCAGCCCTCATGATATTTTATTACTTAAAGCCACAGTTCCTGGTGACAGGTGATGTGGTGATCTCGGCATTCATTTAAGAAGGAGAAAAAGGGGTTGTTTCTTGCCCTCGTGGTTGCAGAGAAAAGCTTGAAATTTTGATGAGTGCACCTCAAAGGCTCAAAAACCAGAAGGTTTTTTTTTTTTTTTTAAGACACTCTCATGAAGTTTGGGGGCCTGATTCGTGACTTTTGAGATTTGGTGATTTTTGGTAAAGGATTTGTTGCAGGTTTCCTTCAAACAAAGTCTTGCCAAATTTTGCTATTGTCCTGGCAGAGACTGCTGCTCCGTGCTTTGCTTTTTTCTGTGCTTATTCCATCAATGAGGGATAACTTCTTTCATAGAACCACTCTTTTGTTCGTTTCCAAAGACGATTGCAGGTGCAAAGATTAAATAACTTTTTTTTATTAGGATCTATGGAACATTTCTCAAGGTCGTTAATGCCTTGAACTATTTTCATCTGAGAATGTCAGAGTTAGTATTTTGGTAGAATTGAAAAGAGGAAATATTTCTTCACCAGTTGATCGCCTGATGAAGAAGGAAGGCAGCCAGTCCAAACAACTAGGTTAAAGTTTCAAAAGAGAAATATTTCAGCAATTTATAGCGATTATGACTATTTTTAATTGAAGAAACTTAATTTTCATGGCAAACAGAACTTTGTATCCTCATAAAACATAAATTCTAGAAACTTAAACCAACTGAGCAGTTCCTCTATACAGAGAACAACATTGGAGTTTGACTTGAGTGCTCTATATACTTGGGGTTAAGATTTTTCTGGTGTCTGTGTTAGCTTGACTTCCAGTTCCTGCTGTTTGTCTTGTGGTAGCTTCTAGAGGTTTTAACTAGGTTTGGCCCCCATCGTTCTAGGCACTGTACAATCACATAGTAAATGCCCCAATTACTCAAAACTTAATGAAAACACATGGGACTGTGTGTGTGGTTTTTGTTCTTCTCTTGGCATGGAGAAGGTGATATCTGTTGGAGCATTTCTAAAACTGCAACCTGCTGTTGTCTGGGCAAAAGTTAGCAACTTGTTTAATCTGTTTCCACAAAGTGCTCTTCTAGAATGTGCCTAAACTAGGAAAACTGGGACCTGTATTGCTCCACAAAAGACAGCAACAGTGGAGGCTATGCAGTAGAGAGTTCAGATCTGTGTTTTTAGCCTTGTCTTAAGAACTGTTTAAAGAGAAGCCTGGCACTGTTGAAGCTAGAATGAAAATTATGAATGTTAATTCCAAAATCTCTGTCAAACTTCTCATTCATTTGTACAAATATAATGGTGTATTAAACTGAGTATGTAAGGGACTTTTGAAGGCTGTTCTGAATTTAAACTCATTAAGTCCTCCCTATGCCTTCAAGATGATGTAAATTTGCCTTTATTTTGCAAGATACATACCACTTGCATTTGATTATTACTACGTAGTTAGACTTGGGAGACTGTCTCAGGATTTCCCTAACTGAGGAGTCTATTCTCCCTCTGTGCATAAACTCCCATTAATGTTAATGAGAGTTGCATGCCCATCGGGGGCAGAACAGACCCCCACAGAAAGCATCAAGTTTTATCCAATATTCTCCAGGTAACTAAATATCATCCACCTTCTTCTCCTTTACTCTAAATTGTTCTGGACATTAAGTTCAGCCAGAAGTATCTCTGGTGGGTTTTTTGGGTGTGTGTGTGGTTGTTTTGTGGCTGTGGTGCTTTTACATTTAAAAAAAAAAAAAAGAGACAGAGATTTTACATATGGCTGACGAAGTACTCCCCCCCACCCCCCTCCAAATTTTGTACAATGCCTTTTATTTAGAAAGATTTTATATTAAACTTATCCCAGGCCTTTTAAAGATGACTTGCATTTGGATATCTGGGAAATTGAACACTTGTGGAACAATTTAGAATCCACTTATTTAAGAATAGAAACTTTTGGATATTGGTATTTTGAATTGGCCTAAAAGTGTATTCCTTCTTGCATGTCATAATCAATGCTTGTACATATCCTACAGGCATTCCGTTCTGAAATTCAAAATCTAGGTTACTAACATACACCATATTCAAACATAGGGATAATTCACACACATCTATCTTTTAGGCCTGTTCCTGCCAAGGAGACTTATTTTCATTAATTGAACAACAATCAATATCAGACTGAGCTGGGGGTGCGGGTTACCTTTTCATAACACAAATAATTAACATTGTTTAAGATTGCACATGCTATTCAGTAGTAATAAAGTAACCACTTTATGCAGAATGGTTCTCTGGAGCCAAAGATTTGAGATAAAGGGAAAGAATACTTAAAATAGATCCGGGTCTGATTCAGAGTGCCTGTAACATGCAGTCTGTTGTAATGAAGGTCTTTAATCTTCATTTTTTAATGTGGTAGGTGAAACTAGATGCTCTCCCAGCAGAGTATGGCTGTCTGGTCACACGTAAGCTGTCTAAATTTGCTATTGAAATGATTGTATGTTAGAATTTGACTAGTGTTGTTACAAATAAACTTGCTATAAACGTTCATAACTGTATTCTTTTTATGATTTTAGTATATACCAGAATTGATTTGAGACTGGATCTTAGTGGATATCTGTTCTTTAGGCACAACCCTTAAGGAACAAAGGTTTCATCGAGAATGAGTTGGTGCAGACTAGATTAGTTATGAATACTTGTATAATCCTGATAGCATGCTAAATTCTGATATTGATGCATGCTAAATTGTGATATTGATACACTCTTATGGATACATTTGTAGTTTTAAGCCCATAACAATGGTTGATAGACTAACATTTTCTAGTGGTTTTGGAGGAAAATAAGAGACAGTGGTCATTTGTAGGAAAATGAAGTGGTTGGGGGGGAAAAAACTCCCTTCCTCAAGAGCATGCTTTTGACCATTTGAAATGCAGACCCTGAATTATTGCAATAGGTGCAAAGATTCATTTCTGTATCTTTCCTTCCCCTGTCTGTAGACTACTACCCCAAAACAAAGCTGGGCATAAAGACTGGAAATACCTGTTCTTAGAAGCACCATTTAAAAAAAGTAATTGATGCACGAGATTTTATTGTAAATTTGAGATCACTTAAAGAGCTATATAGAAATCAGCCATTTAACCTTTGAAATGGTGCAGAGTTTATTGTGCAGTTAAAGTCCAATACCATTAAGTTTTGTGGTTAATGTTTGTTCTGTTACGTTGCCCGTGTTTGCCATGGTTTGATCAGACTGTGGTGAACTGCAAAGCTGCATGTATGGTAAGATGCTCGTTCCTGAATGTATTTGGATATTTCTGAACACAGAAAAACAAGTATCTCCTTAGCTCAAACATTTTCATAACACATGGTGGTTGTTAAACTTGTAAAGAGCAACAACTGCAGTACCCTTATTCCAGACCAATACTTGTAAATTGTTTCTTTCGGGGTGGATTTGATTTAAATCAATTTGATTTAAATCAGTAGTCAGGAAGATTTGATTTAATCATGGATTTCTACATACAAGTGCATTCTTGTTGGTTGGTATAACCTTAATACATATTCTTCACAACTCAGAGATAGATGTAGGTTTCATTTTTAGAAGGTACACACTATATACAATCTGAAAAGTTTTCAAAATAAATCACTTTAAGATTAGTTTTACAGCTATATTAATGAATGATTGTTTGGTTATTTCATTAACCAAAGGTAATTGAAGCAGATAGTTCACTGCCCAATGACTTCATAAATATCTCCAGTTCAACAGGTTAATCATTAATATTTGGAGGATTTTCTTGCCATGCTGTGTTAGGAGGAGAACATCACCAGACAGATATGTAAATTGTTTTATTTAACTGAAACAACAACGTTATGTATTCTGGATTTTTTTCTTCATCATCAAACATATAATATTTTAACCAAACAAGCGTATGAATTTTTGAATTTAGTTAAACATTCAATCTTTTTTAAAATCAGTTTTTTTTTGTTTAACTATTTTAGTTAAACAATTTTAAGGAAATATTTAAAAAAACAAATTAAATCGACTGTGTCAGCTAGGTCAACATGAGAAACTTAAAATATTGACTTCTGCAGCTAACTCAGTCGTCGTCTTCACCTTCATTTTCCTGTTTGTTCATAATCTGGAAAAGAAGAACAAGCTTTCCTGCTTTTTCAGGTCCCAAATAATTTCTCAATTTGGAATTAATTAGTCCAAAGGAAGAAAATATTCTTTCTGTACCGGCAGAAGAAGCTATTGCTGTTAAAAGTGAAATTATCACTTCAACTGTCTCTGAATCCAAGTGTTTAAGCGACTTCCACCAGTTCACTGGTTTGACTTTCTCTAAAACATCATCAGCAAACATATATTTCTTGAATGGTTCACCCTAAGCGCTGAAGTTTGTTTATAGTTGGCATTATGGAGGGATGGTTGCTGGATGCATTTTATCAAAAAAATCCGATTTAAATTAAAAAAAATTTTTTTTAAATCATTGATTTTTATCCACCCTGGTTTCTTTAGTGGATTACAGTATTTTATAGTTGGCTTTTAAAGCAAACATCTGTGTTTTTGAAATTCTTTAAATAGCAGCTACTAATAAACTTAAACCTCTGAAGACTAGGAAATACAGAGTTAAAGTAATGTCTCTCAGTCTCCCACAACCATAAATATAACGGCTCCCTGGAGCTCTCAACAGACATTTGTGGGAGAGTGGGGGAAGAAACGAAACAAACCTGATCTATCCCTAACAAAATCCACTACTTCTAGTGGTGTGCTGTGTAGTGTCCAACACAATGCTATAGTCATTCCTCTTCTTATATGTTCACTGAACCTAACTGTGTTAGGTCGAGCTGCATTGATCCAGAAAGTCATTGCGGCAAGTTGCCAGAGCTCATGTTGCCATCTGAGGAGACGTTTAAGTGCAGCTGGAATTGGGGATTCTTCTCCCCCACCCCGAATTGTTGTGCAGGAGGTTTGCATAGATGATCACAATGGCCCTATTGGTTCTAAAAATCTAAGAATGTCTGAAAGGTGTGGGTGTGTGTTTGTTTTAAACCTCTGTACTTTCATGGCTACCACTATCATCTCCAGAGACTGATTGATTTATTTATTTATTACCATAGCATCTAGGAGCACTAGTGATGGACCAGGACTCCACTGTGGTAGGTGTACAAACGCAGACCAGGTATGTCAAGAAGATAAGGGAACAGAAAATTGCCTCATCCTGTTCACGCTCTTGCATATTCTCGGTGCACACCAGAACTTCACATCTGTGCTCATTCACTGGTTGCTGTGCACCCTCTCTGCCACATGGTCTTCCCTGTTGCTGTGGGAGTGCTAACTGTTTGCTGCCACATACATCACCGTGTGCCACAAGTGTTTCAGAGCTAACTGAAGGCAGAGGAAATCCGAAGGATAGAGACTAGTAGATGTTTATGTGGCAAGTCATGGGTTTGTTCTCAGTAGATCAAGTGATTGAGCATAGTTTAGCCTTAGCTAGCTTGTGTTCACTAAGCCTGACCTAAATTTGGACTTTATTCTATTCACGACAAGGTCCACGTGGTTTTCCCCTCACAACTCTTCACCCTCTGTGCTGTCTTCTGCGTGCTTGGGGAGGGTACAGTCCTGAGAGCTCTCACAGGGACTTGTTGCTCAAACAGGACTGAGTTAAGGCAACATTACCTTAATTCTCTTTCCTGGGTTTCAGAGGTTTATGCTTAGCCTCCCTCCAATTCTGTAATGGCACATGGCAAGATTAGGTAACCTTAACACTGATCTAACAAAGTTCGTTGGTAGGGAATATTACTAGATCTTTCAGGAGCCTTTGGTACTGTTGACCCTGAGATGCTTTTATCATGGTATGACTGAGGAAATATTTTAAAGTAGCTCTACTTATTTCAGTTGGAGGGATCTCAGAACAGGGTGATAGGTAACTTTATCTTCTCAGAGGGCTCTCTGTCCCCCTTGTCACTTCTTTTCCTAATTGGTGTGTGAGAACTTGCTTCAGTGTCATCAGTATGTTTATGATGCTCATCTTTATCAGTTATGGGGGCTGTAGGGGAGAGAGTTCTTTACTCTTCCAGTATTTTGGCAGAGAACAGGATCTGGATTAAATGTAGTTACCTTAAACTCATACCAGATAAAGAAAAAGTGGTAAGCATTTTGAGATGGCAAGATGCCTTCATTTACTTGCCATATGTAGATCTGATTGGATTTGTAATTGTTTCAGGACTCTGATAGAAACCGTGTCCAGAAATTCCTTTCCTTTCCTCTGGGGCTCAAACGTTGTGCCCTTACACTCAAACACAGATGTTGGCCATAGACACCTGTTGTTTTGCCACCTCTGTAGCTTCTCCACATGCTGTCTCTGGGACTAATTTTGTGAAGGGGACTCAGATTTCAGCGAATACTCCTGCCTTTCTGAGTGCATTTTTCTATGTACTCAGAAGTGGTTGTTAATAGGCTCCAAGATGAAACTGAAGGAGCTGATTCCTGTCTTTAAAACAAAAACAAAACACCGAGGGGCCCAGCTGCATGGCAGACCTCTGTTGACCATCATGCAAGGTACATTTTCATTGGTAAGCTAACTGAAGGGTGGCAAGCAAAAGGGATGGCTGGACAGACTGTTCTCGCTTGTTAACCTTCTAATTGGGAATTACCTAATCTAAACCCAAGCCTAGCTATGTTGTGAAAGCACAGACAAATTTATTTCCTTGTCCTTGCCTATGCTAGTCCTCTTGTCTGGACTCTCTAAAGGTTGTGAACGGGGGAGGGAAAAAAAGAAATCTAGATGCCCTGTCTCTTCTCTATTATTATCATGCTGCTGCAGGTTATGATGTATTTTTGCTACCTTTACCTGGGAAATATTTTTTTTTTCTCTTGATCTCATCCATGTGCCGAGACAGTAAGGGCCACCTGAAAATGCTTGTAATATATGTATTGTGATGATTATGGCTCTGTATCCTGTGGCCAGCTGGTTTTAGAAACTTCAGCCCAATGCAAAAGCTTCTAGGGTCAGTTAGTATTTTCGTGCACTGATTCTGGACCAGAATGGACAATGACCAGACTAGAATTTTAAATGAGTCTTTTGGTAGTGATCCTTGCCTTTTGATTTGTCTGTAAAGAAAGGTGGGGTTTTTTTTCTTTCTGTTTTTGAAGAACAAATATGAATTTATTGGACACCAAATTATTAAGATAGGCAGGGGGTTACATAAGATTTTGAAGAGTTGAACATTGAACAGTTATATTATCAGATATTTGAAAAGAAGTACTTGTGGCACCTTAGAGACTAACCAATTTATTTGAGCATAAGCTCTCGTGAGCTACAGCTCACTTCATCGGATGCATTCGATGAAGTGAGCTGTAGCTTACGAGAGCTTATGCTCAAATAAATTGGTTAGTCTCTAAGGTGCCACAAGTACCCCTTTTCTTTTTACGGTTACAGATTAACGCAGCTGCTACTCTGTAACTAGATATTGTTTGGACGCTTATAGCTTCCAAGCACTTGTCTGACAGCAGAATTTGTCCACTAAATATCTTGCTTTTTTGTGGATAGGAAGATTGACTGTCTGATGGTAAATACTTTTCTTTTCTTTGCTGTGCTATGAGACTAGACTTGAAGGTTTGCTGTTAAAGAAGGAGAAGGCAGGTAATAGTGATAGGCTGTGTTTTCCAAAGTATGTTTTTCTTTGCAGCTCTTAATTTTATAGTGTGATTATTAGACAACATGGTGATAAACATTAAGGCTATTTATTATTTTATCATTTATTTTATTATAAGCATAATTTTCAACTGCCTGTTCGTTGTTGAGGTAAGCAGCGCATGCTAGCCAAAGTTTGAGCCAACGTGCAAGCCAGTGTTACAATTTGTGCTGTAGCCGTGTTAAGTATTTCTCTTATGTATCTGAATATCTTTTAAATTTGTTTACTCTGGAAAAAACAACAAGATTAATATTGTTTCTCTAGATAATTTATATTGGCTATGCTAATAAAATATACAGTGAATGTTACTTAATAGATCAGTTGTCAACTACTTTTAGGCCTCATGCTTCTTGGATTAACTGTAAGTGGTTGGTGTGTCGTCTCCCCCCCTCCCCCTTTAAACTGCATTCTGTGACATTCGAGAAATTCATAGTGGAACGAATGATATCATTTATGCTGTAAATGAACTTAAATGAACCCTGGCGTTGATATATTTCAAGAATAAAAGGTTAATAGACATAAAAATTAAACATCACCATAAAGGTTTTCCTTTGCATTGTAGAAGAGGAAGATGGCATATGGGAGAATGGACTGTCTTACGAATGTCGGACTCTGCTTTTCAAAGCAGTTCACAACCTGCTGGAGAGGTGTCTAATGAACCGGAATTTTGTGCGCATTGGGAAGTGGTTTGTGAAGCCTTATGAGAAAGATGAAAAACCTATAAATAAAAGGTAGGCTATCTTGTGTCTCAATTTTGTTTCACTGCTTAATTTACTGCTTAGGGTAGTGACTTTTAACTGCATACTGAGAAGGAAATGGTTCATTGGCATGGTCTCATACTTTCTGTGCATGCTCTGTGGTATAAGTTGGCGTGGGACCATGGGTCCTGTGTCTTCCTGGGCCCCACTTCTGCACATTTGTTGAAATTTCCTGATACGAGAATCTGCCTGTGTTGCTGTTCTTGCATACTGGGTATCAGGTTTGATTCTCAAAAGAGAAGACAATGTCTTGATGTTTGCCTGCCCTCTCAAAAGCAGCAGCAGATCTCTCCTGTACTGCTTTTCTTTCCCCCACCATGAATGGATTTCTGGGCAATCAGGACGAGAGTAGATAAAGGTGAAGCAGAGACTTCCAGAAAGGAATAGAAAAAAGGGGTGGTGAGGTACACAGATAATGTAACTGGCTTGTTTCAGAGTTAAGGACAACACTGATACCTTTTTCTCTGGGCAAGTAGCTTCTGGGTCTGGGGAGCATTTTAAAGACCGTACCTGGGAAAAGGATAAGCCACGCATAGCTCTCTAGCCTGAGACATTTGGAGGGGACGCCACTTCCAGCACTCCTTTGCCAGAGAGAGCAGTGTGTGTGGGAAGGTGTTCTACTAGAAGGATGCACAGAATTTCATGGATGAGGACAGAAAAAAGACAGCCTAATTTTGATCTTGGCTGGAGCAGTTTTTCAGCATGGTTCAAACAATGTCTTCACCCTGTCAATGTTACCTAGCAGTCAATAGCAAAACAAGGTTAGAAAGTAGGCTTCTTTCTTCATTCATAATTTTAGGCTTTTCTGATGCCTGTTTGTTACTTCCTCTGTGCTGTTGTGCTCTACTCAAAATTTTTGAATTTGTCCGTCAGCTGTAGGCATCCTTTCCTCTTCTGTTCCGTACTATTCAGCCTAAACTTCTGCTCGCTCTGAGGCATCCGTGCCCTCTTCCTTTCTCCTGTTTGCTGGCAATAGGATCTGTAGAACATTGGTAAAGAGTGTATTTTTAAGCAGTTAGGTCAGTGTTGTCTTGTTGAGCTATGGGCACGGCCAGTTATGGTATGAGGAATGGTAATTCCAAGGGCCATTTGAATCTGTCTTCAGTTATGCTATTGCACCTCTGACCATAATCCAGTAAAAGTTGTCAAAGTGATGTAATGATCACTAACTTTATGTATCAGTTGGAAAAACTAATGGAAGCACCTGTATAACAGCAGTGAAATGGCTAAAGTTTTGACTAACCAATTTCTGTTAAACTTCTTTGCTTGATAATGTTGATATCTAGTAAATGCCTTACTACTGTGAAATGGGATGTAGTATACAACTTCACTGTTATAACATGTGGCTAGTTTTAAAAAGTCTTGGTTAGATTAATAAGGAGAAGTGTATTTTAAGGTCTAGAATCTTCTTTTAAAAAAGCTGTGTGGGTGGAAACCCGCAGACTAAGCTCTAAAATCATAGGAGTCATTACTGTTTTTTCTGCTGGATCAAGTACTATTTCTTTGAGAGGTGTGAGGAGAAGAAGCAATTGTTATGCAGCCTTGATAACAATAGGCAAATGTAGGTAGTCTACCTGATAATCTGAAAGCTACCTGGCACAGTAACTTTTTGATGTGAGAAGAATGGAATAGTTTTCAGGAAAATTTGTGTCCAGCTTCTTCCAGTATCTTTTTTTTTTTTTTTCCTTATCTGATCTCTAGATTCAGACTGACCACTTATGACGGAGTAGTGCTACTCGTGCACAGGGATGATTTATATGTGGTGCATGCCACATTCACAGAACTATTGTGATTTAAAGCACTTCTACTGATGGGTGTAGCAGTACTTCTCTGTACCTTTTCATGACTGGTTGCTAGATATTACCGCCTCCACCACCCCCCGTGTACCTGGCTAGGCAGTTTGTGACGGTGCCTCTGATCCGGACCTTGCCAGTTACCGTACTGTTGACCTCCCGATGGGCCTACTGCTCCATGATTTACATGGGGAAACCTTTTTGAAGATCATTCAGAAACCTCAGTTTGGGATTCAGCTGCCTGCCTAACTTCTTGAATTGGTGGTCTGTGGTGCTTCTTGAATTGAACGTCTATGCTCCTGTCAAGGTTCCTTCCCCACTCTGAACTCTAGGGTACAGATGTGGGGACCTGCATGAAACCCCCTAAGCTTATTTTTACCAGCTTAGGTTAAAACTTCCCCAAGGTACAAACTATATTTTACCTTTTGCCCTTGGACTTCATTGCTGCCACCACCAAGCGTCTAACAAATATATAACAGGAAAAGAGCCTGCTTGGAAACGTCTTTCCCCCCAAAAAATCCTCCCGAAACCCTATACCCCCTTTCTTGGGGAAGGCTTGATAAAAATCCTCACCAGTTTGCATAAGTGAACACAAACCCAAAACCCTTGGATCTTAAGAACAATGAAAAAGCAATCAGGTTCTTGAAAGAAGAATTGTAATTGAAGAAAAAATAAAAGAATCACCTCTGTAAAATCAGGATGGTAAATACCTTACAGGGTCATCAGATTCAAAACATAGAGAATCCCTCTAGGCAAAACCTTAAGTTTACAAAAAGATACAAAAACAGGAATATACATTCCATTCAGCACAGCTTATTTTATCAGTCACTTAAACAAAACAGAATCTAACGCATATCTAGCTAGATTACTTACTAAGTTCTAAGACTCCATTCCTTTTCTGTTCCCAGCAAAAGCAACACACAGACAGAGAGAACATCACACAGACAGAGAAAAAACCTTTGTTCCCCCCCAGCTTTGAAAGTATCTTGTCTCCCCATTGGTCATTTTGGTCAGGTGCCAGCGAGGTTATCCTAGCTTCTTAACCCTTTACAGGTGAAAGGGTTTTTCTCTGGCCAGGAGGGATTTTAAAGGTGTTTACCCTTCCCTTTATATTTCTGACTACTCCATAGAATACATTTACTACCAGTAGTTTCCAAATTCAATTCAGGTTGTTGCATATGATCTGTAAAGCCCTATGTGTTTTGGGGCCTAGTTTAGGTGACAGATTTTTCTGTGTACTGTAATGGCAGTTTAGGAATAGCTTGGTTGCTTTTGCTGACAGTTTTTAGATTTAAATGTCAGCGGTATTCAGTGAAGACCTCTAGACTCTGTAACTGTATTCTCATGTAGGTCTGGCTGTCATAGTAGACTGACTGACAAGGAACCAAGCTCATCTTTTCACTGATTCCTCCCCCCCCCCCCCAAAGATCTGCTGCACACCCTTTAAATAGATGGGGTGGTTCTTGTGTTGACTCAGCAAATTCTTAAGTTTTGTACACTGTTACACTCCTCTTTTTCATGCTTGCGTCCTGATGTACATGTTCCCAGAGTGTAACTGTAGCAAAATCAGTTTAAACTAACACCAAATAAGGATTGATCTTTTCATAATATATCCCTTAAGGTCCTATGCTGATGATGCTATGGTTGTAAATGAGTAGGTGGTAAAGGAAATAACAGTTGCATGGCTTATACTCTCTCTGTCAAATTAAGTGTTTATGACCTGACATCTAAAATGAATAAGCCTTTTGAAAGGCTATCATTGAATAGTTTTTATTACGTAAGTTAATAATTCATTAAAAGTCTTGCCACTGAAAGCACATAAAATGATTAGCCTTTTAAATATCCTTACCTTTACTTTTGTGTCCTTCAAATCTCCTGTTGACATAGCCTTAAGGCAATAGGCTTTACATTCTCCCAAGAAAACCCCCAAACACACACTGAGGTGAGCCAACTTTCCTCTGGGTGTCACATGTGTGTAGTTTAATCACTTTAGTCTTGTCAAAGGTACAAGTGCGAATCTCTGTGCTATTAGGGTACATTGCCTCCCTATTTTTCTCCACCAGAAAACCAAGTAGCCATATGTATATTTTATAAATGTAAAAGTTCCTGTGTCCTTATGAAAGACTTGAAGGAAAAAGAGAGTTAAATATTCCAAATCCACAACTGCTACTTCCCTCTGGTTGGAATGCTCTGAAACTTGTCATTTTATTGGGTCTGTCTTTGTTAATAATTATTGTATGGTACTTAACATAATCATAGAATAAATCAGATTGGAGTAATTGTTAGTTAAATGTTACCCCAGGGATGATTCTTCATTGAGGACTAACTTGGCTTATTAAATAAAAGTTAAAAACAAGTACTGATGTATAATGATATGGGTCTTGTTAAATATTAGGAATAAGTACAATTTGCTGAATTTTACAGCACAAACTGCAACATCATTAAATGTTGCATTTTTTTTTTTGACTGAGCAGTTCTGATTAAAATGAGACTACCTACATGCAGCTCAGTTGTAAGGCATAGGAAAATGAAAACAGACTGCAAGCTTAAAAAAACTGTGTGTGTGTGTGTGTGTAAATTAACAGTAGGACATAAATTAGCTGCACAAGGTCAACAGGTAATTCTGTTTAAATCTTACTGTCTGAATGCAGGAAACTGGATATTAATAAAGTACACGTTTTACAAAAATATTGTTTGACATCATGTAAGCTAAAGAATAGAGAAGTTCATAATTGTACAACCATAAGTAGTCTTTGAAAAAAGTATTCTAGATGTAAACATTATGAAGTCTTATAGGCTTAAAATTAGGCTACATCTTGATTTGAAGGTGTTCATGTCATAGGTTTCTGAAACTAACAGCTTACTTCATCACCCTGTTCTTGCTCAAAAGAAGAGGGCAGATGTACCAACCTAAGGGATATCATTGTTTGTGGGTATGTTCGCACACCTACAGCCATGGTGAGCCCCATTATGGTATGTTGTGTTTTGGCTGGCTGCCTAGCTGAGAAGTTACATTTGCAGTGTAATAGCAGTTACCCTAGAGGGAAATGGTTTTTGCAATGAAATGGTTCGTCTTGACTACCTTTCTTAAAGTAAGGAGGGAGTGTCTTTGTTTGGGTCTTGAACACACATTCCTGGCTGCATACCTTGTTTCTGTCTACCACCACCATTTCTGGCAGATATGGAATAGCTCCAAGATAGCAGCCCTCTTCAGAAAGGTCCCTCTGAATGATACTGTTGGGGCTATAGGTGGATGAGTTCATCTCAGTGCCAAGGGGATCCAAGGACTAACTCTTCTTCCCTTCCACATCCTAACGGAGGGAGTTAGGACTACACGCACATACCCAGAGGATTGGATTTAGCTATCTCTTTAGTGCTTCAATATTTGGAGTTTTGAAACCAAATTACTCACTTATTTCTATACTCTTAGAATATGCCCTGTATCAAAAATAATTTCTCTTTTCTTACTATGCAAATCCTCTCACAATGTTTATCTTCTAATCAAACAATGTCAACAAATTTTACAGCAACTCTGAGGCTGTACTGGCATTGTGTACTGACAGGAGAGCAGGTGATGTTTTTCCTTTTACTGTAGACAGCTGGAGTTAAGAACTGCTGTAAGTAGGACAGTGCAGGATAAACAGCAGGAGCTGAGGGCATTGATCACATGAATGTCTCTTTGGAATATTGGGTTGCTACAGAGACCGCTAGCAGACAAATTTAGCACTTGACATAAGAAAGCAGTTTTTCCTTGTCTGAGTTAACAGAAGTTAAAATAGTTGTGACTTCACTTGGAAAATCTAAAAATGAGATGACTCTGGATTTTAGTTTTCTTCAACGAGTTCATGTTTTAGTCTTTCTGTTTTATGTCCAAACAATATTATACAATAAACATATAATGGATATTAATTACCTTAACTTCCAGTGTGTCAAAAGGTGGATATACTGAATTTTCTTATTTGAACATAGTTCTTGCCTTACTAAATGTATTTACTTGTTCCAGAATAGGCCAGAGCACTTAATGAAGGTTGGTATGTTTATCCTCAGATAGAACAGTGTTTGATTATGTCTTCCAAAACTGTGTTCCTATCCAGGCTATTTTATTTTGTATAGCAAAAGTAAATTCCTCATTTGAAAGCTGTAATTTAGAACATCAAGAGATAATTGAGATTTATATTCTGAATAATTAAAGAAGGCTCAAATTGTTTTTTGGGTTTTGAGATACATGACCATGAAACTACTGTTTTTAAGTATTGGTTATAATCACACGTATTTGGGTATATTTGCATCTCACATTTAAAAATATAGTATTTACTTATGAGAAGGCATACCACATTTTAAAAAGTCATTTGGACACAACAAAAATACAGTATCTTCAGGTGGATTTAACTAAAGTCTCAAAACAGGAATTAAGTTGAAAAAGTAGGTTCAGAAACTTGTTCTAAATCCCTGATCGTTTTAACAAATTACCTGTGTCTTCTGGGGTTATTAAATCACATGCACCTCAATAGCCATTTCTCATATTTTAAGGCTTATTCTATCTCCCCCTGTTCCCCCAGAAAAACAAAACAGCACCACCCCCCATCCCCTTACTTTGGTGGAAATTGTTTAGGGAGCTTTTATCAATCCTACATGATGATAATGTACTTGAACCATACAAGAAGTTGCTTTTACTTTGCTATTAACTGTTTGCTTTTATATCAAAATCAGCTCTCTACTGTTCTACATTTACCGCCATAGAAATAGGGAGCCCTGTCAGTACACAGAGTAGCAACTATATTTCCCAGTCTGTTTGCACATGAATGTGAAACACAAAACACGCATATTCACAAGTTAGTTATTTTATTAAAGAATAGCCGTTTTAAAAGCTTACTGATTATTAATAGTCACTGCGTCCTTCTGGACAGCAGGCCTTGCGGTAGAAATCATATGAAGCGGATTTGCGGATGATACTAAACTGGGAGGAGTGGTAGATCCACTGGAGGGCAGGGATAGGATACAGAGGGACCTAGACAAATTGGAGGATTGGGCCAAAAGAAATCTGATGAGGTTCAATAAGGATAAGTGCAGGGTCCTGCACTTAGGACGGAAGAACCCAATGCACAGCTACAGATTAGGGACCAAATGGCTAGGCAGCAGTTCTGCGGAAAAGGACCTAGGGGTGACAGTGGACGAGAAGCTGGATATGAGTCAGCAGTGTGCCCTTGTTGCCAAGAAGGCCAATGGCATTTTGGGATGTATAAGTAGGGGCATAGCGAGCAGATCGAGGGACGTGATCGTTCCCCTCTATTCGACATTGGTGAGGCCTCATCTGGAGTACTGTGTCCAGTTTTGGGCCCCACACTACAAGAAGGATGTGGATAAATTGAAGAGAGTCCAGCGAAGGGCAACAAAAATGATTAGGGGTCTGGAACACATGACTTATGAGGAGAGGCTGAGGGAACTGGGATTGTTTAGTCTGCAGAAGAGAAGAATGAGGGGGGATTTGATAGCTGCTTTCAACTACCTGAGAGGTGGTTCCAGAGAGGATGGTTCTAGACTATTCTCAGTGGTAGAAGAGGACAGGACAAGGAGTAATGGTCTCAAGTTGCAGTGGGGGAGGTTTAGGTTGGATATTAGGAAAAACTTTTTCACTAGGAGGGTGGTGAAACACTTGAATGCGTTACCTAGGGAGGTGGTAGAATCTCCTTCCTTAGAAGTTTTTAAGGTCAGGCTTGACAAAGCTCTGGCTGGGATGATTTAGTTGGGGATTGGTCCTGCTTTGAGCAGGGGGTTGGACTAGATGACCTCCTGAGGTCCCTTCCAACCCTGATATTCTATGAATAAGCTTGAAACTCCTAGCAGAGGGCAAGAAAAGGCATGATTGTGAATTGATTGATAATAGTTTGAATTAGCATGGTAAGTGGTACTGAAGTATTGTAGGTTATTCATACTTGGTGTTTTCTTCCTAGAGAACTAGATGGTGCATTAGCTTTTAAAATAAATAAAAAATTGAACCATATTTCAGGATTGCTAACCCAGACTTAAAAAAACCTCAAACAAATCTAAATGATTGCTGACAATTTTAATTGGCAAAAGAAAAAACAGTACAAATCCAGTAAGCTTCTGATACATACAACCCAACGTCATAGTCATATAATAACTGCTCTTATGAAAATTAAAAAATGGTAAATTCCTGCATCTTCCCACCCCAAATTAAGGCCATGGAATTTCTTGCTGCCAGGCTGTTATGGAGTAGAAATGGAGTGGAGCTGCCAAGTTAGATGTTAAAATGTGCGCCCAGGGCCGTACAGATGTGGGTGGCCACAGAGAAAGCTGCTGTTCAAAGGGGTCGTTGCCCTGCTACTAATCCTCATCAGTCCAGCAGGGTATGAAAGCACCTATTCATGGCTCCTCTTGGGTCAGGTTTGTAGCCATATGACCTTTTCCGCAAATGCTCCTCTAGGGAGGAATAGGTAAGCAGGTGGTCTTGAGGAAGCTGCTCCTCTTCTGTTAGCTCAACAAACCTTCTGTGGTTTTGCTGACAAGAAGAAAATTGAGGGGATAATATGATGTTGAGCGTGTGGCCAGGTGTATAATTCCTATAGATTTATTCTCTGATGCTTATGTTACAGATTAATGTAATCTCTTCCTGTCAATTAGAAACCCTGATAATGTACTTTCTGTATGTTTTGGGTTGTTTGTATTAGGAAAAAATGTAATGAGTATGTTTTTCCTCATTCTCTTCCCCTCCCCCCCCATCCTAATCTCTCCTATTGTAGGAGTGTTTGGATGTTCTCTCCATCCCCCATGGAGATGGCTATTTAAATAGAATCTCATCCAAGCCTATTTGATCTTTTTATTTTATTTAAAGAACTTCCTTGGTGTATTTAAAAAGCAGCTGACTTGTAGACCATTTTAATAGTAGCTATTTGGAGACACTTGTGCCAGTGTATGGTACACCATTCTGGAACTGTTGGTCACTTGCTGTTGTCAGCGAATGATGACTTTGCTTGTCAGACAAAGTGCCCCAAAGCTTTTGGTGCTGAGGACTCTAGGTCTTGGCCAGTATCTCCCAAATTACTCTGGAAATTCCATTGCATTCAGAAACAGAGGCATGTTAATGGGAGAGCCTTAACATATCCGCTAGAGTCTACCCCTAAATAGGCAGAATGTTCTAGGGATTTGCTTGGGCTTGGAAGACAGGAACCTCTTGACTTCTGAAGCTAGCCTCAGAAAATGACTTAATCTTTCCGTGTTTGCTTCCTGCATCTGTAAAATGGGGATGATGATTACATACCATACAAGATTACTGGTAAACTTAATTTCACCTCTTTAATCCTCATATTAAACAGGGAGACCCGTTGCAAATTACTCAATTTTGTGAGTAAACAATTCAAATAAAAAAAAGCAAGGATATATGATAAAATGTAGTTGGTTTATTTTGTCAGCTGTGATTTACTTGTATTTTTTTTATATTCATGGATTACTGGTAAATGTGCTATACCAGGGTGTGTGTGTGATACATAAAGACCTCATTATAGCACTTGATATTAAATTAGTGCTGGGAGAGACTCCAATCCCGTGGTGCAGATTTGAAGTGGGCAGTTTAGTGAAGAGTGGATTAAAGGTTCCAGTGCATCTGCTTTTTATGAAGCACTTTGAAGTTATAAAGCACTGGATAAGAACTAATAAATGTAAAGAAATAGCTGAACAAATTACCTTTCTATCAAGGAGGGTACTTCAAAATTGGTGTATTGGAGATGCAGAAACATCACGTATATGAAAATTCTAGATTTCCCCCCCCCTCCCCCTTTAGTCTTTACTAAGATTTCTATAAAAACAGGACCTTTATATATATTATGAAAACATCTTTTCCTGTCCTCCTTCACCCCAGTGAAATCATAATCATTTATTTATGACACTAAATCACTTCCACAGTAACTAGTTGATGCCACTGTTTTATAGGATTATGACTTCAGGTGATGAGGGGAAAGCACTAGGAACATAAAAATTCTTGGGGAAACGAAGATCCAGTTTTGTACAAATTCTTATTAGTAGCGGGGAAGGAGAAATACAGAAAAAAATTTAAACAGAATATTTCTAAATATACTTTATAGAGAACTTTAAAACACTCAGTTGACTTCAGTGTTGATCACCTACTCTTTTAATGAATTACCAAATTTATTATGTGCTATTTTTAGTTAATCGTGGGCCTTGGGTAAGGTTGAACATTAAGCTGCTATCTTAGTCCGTGATCAATGCAATGCCTTCTCCTACTCAAATGAAGCTCAGATTAGTCCGTCATATTTGTCTACGGAGTTCAGGACTGACCCTAATACTATCCAAGCTTGGTGATGAGAACTTCAGTAGAATTAACCCAATAATTGACATAAGAAATGGTTCACATTTTGATATGAGCAAAAGTAAAGGCTTATTTTTCTGTAAAAAAGAAATATAAACTTAACCCACTTCATTCAAATCGGCTAAAATTCTGTAACTCTAGCCTCTATGTAACTGCATGCACTAGAATTTTTGCTCAAAACATGCAGAGATTCATATATCTTTCTAAAATCATAAATATGTGAAGAAAATTATTATTGTAGCTTGCACTTTCATTTGTTTTTACTTTAAAATTATTCTTTTTGGAACATTAGAAGAGAAAATACAAACCTTAGCTTCATCTTAGAAAAGTCATCAAATTTCTTGATAAATTGTAAACAGTAATTGTCTTTCCCTCCAGCCTATTATTATTTATTTATTTATTATAACCTGGTTGGGCCTCAAACAGCATCTCATGGATGGAGGAAGCCAAAACGCCTGCTTCAGCCCCTGAGGCCTTTGACTAATCATTGGGCCCTTCAGGCTGCCCAGCCTAAGGGTAAGCAATTGTTCTCTGGTTGTGACTCTGAAGACTTCAACATGATAGACTGGCTAATCAGATGGTGAGAAGCTTTCTAGTATATTTAGCTTTATAAAATTCTTAGTTTTGCAATTAAAGATAAAAGTGCATTTTTAAATAAGCTAATCTTTGTCTCTAAAAGATGTGTACTTCTCAGCCTGGCATTCAGGTCCCTTAGTAATGCTTCAGAATTGCAGGACAACTGCATTTACAAAATTGTGTCCCCTTTCCCCCCACTAAATACATGATACAGTATTCCATTAAATGAAACGTGACAAAGTTTTGTGCAATATTCAGTTGCAGAAGTGCGTTACTTTGTGGTGTTCTCCTTTCAAGAGTGTGACACATTGAAGGTGCTCGGTAGCTGTTTAAACTAGCTCCCCTCTCTTTCCTCCCCTCCCCCTTTCAGTCTTGCATTGTTGCAGTAACACTGTAGTAATGTTGGGCATCCTACTGGAAATTTTCCACTTTTTCCTCACCCTTCCGGTATGGGTGACGTAAAAACAAGGCTTGTCCAGTCTAGTCTTCAGTTGTGCCATGTGCAGTTACTTGTAGCAACAACTTCAAACTTTCTCCTTTCCTTAGATAATATGCCTGCTGCTCTCAGCAGTAAGTCTATGTAAGGGATGTCACCCAGGGCTTCTCCCCTTTTTTTCCTTCTCTTCCTGCTTGAAGAGCTGTTGTGAAATGACATATCCGAGCATAAATGCAATCTTTCTTGTTTGGCCCCCCTTTCCTTTCTTCTGGTTTATGACATGCCTCTCCACACTTGGATAAAAGGTGTGTATTGTTAAAACATATTAGCTAACACACTTTAACAGCCCCCGCCCCCACTTTCTCCAGGCTGGGGGGATTCACAATGACCTGCTATCATGGGTTAAAATACAACTTGCACTGTCTACACTAGGATTTTAAAGTGTGTTAGCCAATACATTTTAAAAATACACCTTTTTATCCAAGTGAAGAGACCCTAAGTGTCTTTCATTATGGCATCTGACTTTTCTTTTAAATGTAACCTGTACCTGAGAATTTAGTTGATCAGATTCCAGTATCCTGAGTTAGTGGTGTCTGCTAATCACATGACTCCTTGCTTCACAGGGCTGCAGTTCATCATGAAGATATCTAGCTCTTTTTTATCAACTCAAATCTTGTCTTTACTGGGATGCGTGTGATAACTGATTCCAGAATAGCATTGTATTTCTTCTGTAGGAGCACATTGGTCAGAGCTTTATTGCTTTAAGTAGTTGTGCTAATTAGTCACTTAGTGGTTGATGGTGTTAGTTCAAATGTGCTTCTGGGTTTTGGTCTTTGACTGTTTGCACTTCTCAGATTCTGAATATGTCCCATTCAAAGTCCGCTGACTGCTCAGTATTTTCTTAAATCCAAAGTCTGAAATGTTGATACCACTCTAACTTCTCTTTTTGGGAGGTTTTTGTTGTGGTGGACTCTCCTCAGTGTTTTGTGGCAAGTTCCTTTTCTTCAGTCCATGCCCACCAGGATGGCACAAGTGGAATGCATCTGTCTTGTGTTTTGGAGCCCACTTGAGAGGCTTATGAATCTACAATCTATGGCCTCTCAAGGAGGTGAGGTTGTATGTAAATATGTTGGTACTCCAAACCATATGTTCAACACTAGCAGCCTTCTTTCTGGTCATCAAAAGCTAGCCAGTGTAGGAGCTATTTGAATCTCTCTGGGATGGGATTCAGGAGTCTTTCAGTTTCTGAAAGAATCTTGCCTGGGTCTCCTGTTCTACTATCTACCTTCCAAGGGAGAAACTTTGGAAAATGACAATTAATAAAGGAAGAGGTGAAGAAGAGTGTTTTCTGCAACAATGCATAGTGGAAACACTGTTCAAGTAGGGCTGCCCAGACATCTTCCTCTTTCCCATGGCGAGATTCCAAGTGTCTGTGCTTCAATGCTTGCCTTCTCAACTAGAAGACATAACTTCCTTTTTATTCCCTCTCTCCAGGCTAACAGGTGAAAGTACCTCATGAGGTGAGGAGAGGATGCACACTGTGCCCAGACCTCCTCCTTGGGCTTGCCAGTTCAGGTATTCTGATCACCTGGCTCTTGTGCAGGCATTGCCACACTGACTTAGTGACATGTAATTTCTCTCTTGGAGAGAGTTGCAGGAGTTACTCAGCTTTCTTTCTCTTAGCAAGGTTTGAGCTGCAGAACCCTTGGAGTTGTTAAATGAGGTTCATCAGGCCATCTTTAGAATATTGTAATTCATGTATAATGAAGTGAAAATAGTTTTCCATTTGGATTTTCAATAAAGCACCAGTTTGAATTACTTTTTCTTGCTTAGGAGATGCTTGGTATGACCTTCCTTTTGGACAGGCTTTACACCCTCATTCAGTTGCTTCTAAGGTGGATTCTTAAGTGTCTCCTTAACTTCCTTTCTCCATGTGGACTTGAACAGCTTAATGGGACTTAGATACCCTAAATTTGCACAGGAGAAAATTTCTCTCTCAGAACATACGATTGTTCTGTCTTTCACTTTTGGCATCAGCAGTGACTGTCCTGGTTGCTTTCACTTTTTGCAGGCATTTGAGTTAAGTTGGTGCTGCCGTTGCTCACAAGTTGGACTGCCTGAATTTTTTTTGTTTTTTGTTTTTAAATCTACCATATCAGAGATTCTTTAATTTCCCAGAGCAGGGAAAAATGTTCTCCCTGTGGCATGTTGGCAGGGATCTTGAGTTGTCTGTTTCCTAGTGATCAGGTAAGCATATCTCATACACCCCACCTCAAAGGAGTGCTTTATCCCACCTAACTCTCATATGATTGTAAGAAGGTAGGCATTTTTGAACTAGAGTAATTACATGCTAGGTATTAGTGTATTTCATAATTAAAAGCAAAACAAACAAAAAACAGTGTCCGCAGTTCAGCACTTTTATTATCAATCTTACTAAATAGTGACCAAGTAGTTGCATGTAGATGAAAAATGATCCAAGGAAATAAGTTTTAGTTTCAAAATTTCATTGTGTGGTTATAAAAAAACTAAACTGTAAAAATTGAGAAATGCTTCTGAGGTCTGATCTGTGTGGCTGAAGAAAAACTTCTGTTTCATTGCTGACGATCTATAATGGATTTTTTTTCTCTTTAATTCACTGTATTAACACTAAATAAATTGTCTTAATTTATTTGAGTTGTATTGAGGAGGCATTTAAATGTTTTATCTCAGCTTTACAGAATTAAGTGGCTTAAATTAATCTATAAAGACCATTCATGTTAACACTGCCAACTTGCTTTGAAGGAGCAGGGTAGACCCATGATGCATCAGAAACTGGGAGACCTGTTTCGAATTCATTTTCTTTTATCACTAGGAATTTTATTGTGATTTATACTTTTCATTGGTAGGACCTTCCTTTTTTTGTTTATAATATACAAATTAAATGTAAATCAGTAGAGTGAGAGTTCAGGAAACTGAAAAATAAATTTCCTGAAAGGACTTTGGTGCATGCCACATAAGGCACAGTCAAATTGAAAATGTTGAAAGTGTAGAAACTTCTAAAGTGTTATTCAGTTGAGAAAATTTAGGGCTTATATGTAAATATTAAGAGCATTGTCCAGTAATAGCTGCAAGAGAATTTGTAGGTATTTTGAATTCAGTATTCCAAAACCATGATCATTTTTTCCTAGTTTAGCTCTCAATCAAGTGACTGGAAACGTTTCCTATTTTCCATTTCAGCGTTAGAACTTTATATTCAAAGTTTTTACAACTTTTTAAAAGATAATCTTCAAAGGATTTGCATTTAAGATTGAGCTTGTACTTTTTTTTTCTTTCTTTTTTTTTTTTTTTAACTACTTTGACACCCAAAGATGACAACACGTGGCTTTTGGGGTTTTTTTTTTTTTTTTTGGTAACCCCCTCTCCCCCTTCTTTTACCTGTAGAGAGAAATCAAGAACATGATCTTCCCTTTGTCTGATGACCTTCTGGATGTTTAAGAACATGTTTAGTGTGAACTCTCTTGCAACTTTGTTGACGGAAAGAGTGTTGAATCCTTAACAAAGAGCTCTTTTCCCCAAAAAATATTTATCAGTCAGTGAAGATAAATAGGTGTTAACAAAACAATCAAATTAAAATCTTTAGCAATTCTCCTTAATACTATGTATTTGTTTTACCCTCTTTCTCTTTTCCCAGTGAGCACTTGTCCTGCTCTTTCACCTTTTTCTTGCATGGGGACAGCAATGTTTGTACCAGTGTGGAAATCAACCAGCACCAACCTGTATACCTTCTTAGTGAAGAACACCTTACCCTTGCCCAGCAGTCTAACAGCCCTTTTCAAGGTAGGTTTCTGTGACTTATTTTAATACTTTTGTTCTTGAGCAATCCTTCATTAGCTAATCTAAAGGAATGTTGATGCCAAAATGGGGGGAGAGGGAGCAGCAATGAAAAGTAGGTTTATAGATTTGTATGACTCTATGCTGCTCCATTCATTTTTGGCCACTGGTTCTGTCATAACTTAAACACTGTGATAAAGCTGATGAGAAGCAGCTAAATCATCATCCTTTTTCCTAAAGGTTAAGGAAGGCGATCTTCCTGTGTATCGATTGGCCTAAAGAAGGGGGGGCGGGAAACTCATTCTGTGGTGTGGTGAGACAACTAGCTTTCCGGTCTAGTCCAACTGCAGAATCCTTACCTCATGATGTTTAGATACTGCATTTAAAGACCTTGTTGAAAAGTAAATAAATCTATAAATCTATAAATCTTTCCTGTCCATTAACTTACTCTATGTACATCCATCACTCCCATCTATTTGTAATCTGCCAACACTTCAGGGATTCCCATTCTTAGTTAGGTGGAGCAGGAATGCCCATCTCCTCCCCACCCCCGAAACAAACATTTGTCTTCCCCTTGGGGAACTCCTTCACTTTTGGCATTTTAGAGGGGTGGGCATGTAAAGAAACAGCTGTTCTCTAAGCTTGGTGCCATGAGGATCAACATCAGTGGCAGCAGCAAGTGTTGGGGCTGGGGGATGGCAGAGCAGGAGCCCAGTTCTGCAGACTCAGCAGTGTTAGCAAGGCAAGTGTGTCAAGAAAAAGCCCTTTCTTGGTCCGTCTGGTGCCTTCTGGCAGCAGTGACAGGGCTACCTTATGTTGCACATTTCCTGTGACACTCCTACGTTTGGGAGCCCTGTCTGCATTCCTACAGCTCAGCCTAAATGTCATGCATTAGGTATATCATTAAGTTTATGGTCATATGTAAATTAGCTAATTAATAATTGCATAAAATACCACATATGGGACCGCATAAAACTTGTGTAGTGACATCTCAGAAAGCTGTTGCATGGCAATAGGATCAGAAAGTGAACAGGAAGGAGGAGAATCTCTGGTGCCTGTGCGGCTTTGCCCATGAGTTCCCTCTCCAGTTCCAGCTTGAGCTGTAGCGCAGGCTGGATCCTTTTGAAGATGGGAAGAGAGCTTGGGGGCTGGATCTGATCAGTGTGCTGTATGTTTGACACCCCTGTTCTAGAGGATGAGCTTCCCTACTGGCTACTATGATTAGTTATCCTATATGGGAACACATTAGCCTTGTCTATTAATACTGTTCCAGAAATAGTGCTGACTGTGGGTTGTCCTATTCTGTGCAGTTAAATTGTGTTCGGAAACAGTTTAACTGCACTACTGCTGATGCCTATTGGTAACAGGTAACTTTCCTAATGTAGGCAAGACTATCGTATTTCCTTGTATGTAGTCAGTCTGACCTATTTCTATCATCATTTAATTGTAACAAACAGAAGGGGGAGATGACCACATGTAGACCATTGGGCAGCAAGTTAACACTGTCACAAAGAAAGCTAAACCAGACTCTTGGATGCCACAAATTCATTTTACCTGCACATCTTCACCTGTTCGTGTGCACAGACAGCTGCATACTCCTTTCTATCCATGATGAAATTTTCTGTCACAGATGTTCAGGTGGATTAACTTCTAACTGTTATGGTACATTAATTCTTACATAACTCATCTTCTTTCAATACATATACATTTTAATGAGGTATAATAAATTATTGTTCTAAGATATGAGTGTAGGGGTCTTCTTATTATCCTGTACTGTAGTGAGGTGCAGTCTAACCTGTCATTTAAAATGGATTATTTGGTGGTAGATATTGGCTGAAATCCTAGTCATGGAGGAGGTGCAGATCATTCTCTAGGTGTATCCAAAAATTGTTTGTTTGTATATACAGTTATCCTAAGTCCATTTGGATTAAATGGCACACTCACAGGACAGTCATTCAAGCTCTCAGATTCATCTACAAAAAAGCTGATTGGTGAATGGAAGCAATTCTATCCTATCACATCTAACCTGAAGGAGGGTTCTGAGGAAAAACAAGAAGAGATGGATTGGGAAGATGACTCTCTGGCTGCTGTGGAAGTCCTTGTAGGTATGTAATCTTAATGCATGTTGCTTCTTTACTGAAATTCTCTGGCCAAGTAGGAGCTGGCTTATTTTAAAGGTGAACCGTGATCTTGTAAACTTTTGAATGAAAGAGATTCCTGAATCCGACTTTTATTCTTTGCTGTATGTTACACAGTGTTTTGAAGAATAGTTTAGCTGCCTTTGTTTTGCTATACCAGCCAAAATGATTCTATAAGTGACAAATCCTTGTCAATTACCTGATGCAGGTAAGAAGGGAAGCTTATTTTGGGTCCTATAGAACATTTTTACAGCTAGAACATAAATGGCCATTGACAATTTCTGTCCTGAAATCTGCTCTAGGAGTGATAGAATAGTATTTCTTCCCAAACTTTTGAAAGCTAAGGCTCCTTCAGAAAAATGAAATCAGTTTCATCTCCCCTTCAGTCTCACTATGTGATGTTCAAGGCCTACGCAAAATGAGTGGTCGTTCACAGTAGATTGTGTTGATCTTCATAATATACTTTTTCTTCTTATTCCAGTTGGGTACTGGAATAGTTAACAATGTTGACATTTAAAGTAACAATGTTGGCATCTGAGTTTAAACCCAGTGAGATGAATGTGAAAGGGGCGTTTCACTCCTGAGAGTTACTGCTTCAGGTTCTCTGCAAACTTGGACAGACCTGGTTGCATTGGTTTATAGTACTTGAGTCACATCTTCATGGCTTTCTTCACATCTATGGCTGCTAGAAGCTTTAAAATTAAGGCCAAGGCACTAGAGAACAATTGAGGCTTGTCCACTGTGTCTTCCCCACCCCCCCAAAGCTAAACTCTGACCGGAAACCTTTTGACCCATCAGAGCCCTGTGGGCCAAGAGCTTTTGGAATGTTGCCAGCTAATGCAGTTATTTCTGTACCTCAGGTGCTGCAATGTGAAGGCTTGGAGTTTAAACCCTGATGCTGATGCATGATGGGAATGTTGTTTGTTGTACAGATTAGAATATTTTTTGCCTTCAGTTGGTTTTTTGTTTTTGTTTAATCTATAAGAGTTAAGAAATGCCAAATTCATGGTGAGCCATGCAAGCTTAATTTGTCGGTTTGTGCATCATGATCTTTAATCACATGATGGCATACTGTCTTTTTCCACAGGGCTGCGGCCTCCATTTGCACACAGGCGGGACACACAAGGGGGCTGAATTATGGTTGCATAGGCAGCTGTAAATCTGGCATTTCCTAATATTTGAGTGCTTGACTTTGTAATCTAAATGTTCTTTTACTGTTTTGTATGTAATATAATTGTAATTAAAGGTGTGGGAAAAACTAACTTACATGCATGATCACCCTTTTCTAAATCTTCTAAATTAGTTTTTTGGAGATGGATTTTGGGAAAGGTTTCTTTTCATGTGTCTCTTAGAACCCTGCATGTTTTCTCCTTTCCAAGTTTTCCATTATGTATGTATGTATAATTGAGGTAGCATTTAGAGGCCAGGGCCTCCTTTGTGCTAGGAGTTGTATAAATATAATAGAGATGGTGCCTGCCCTCAAGAGTTTACAGTCTAAGTCTTTAGACAACAGGTAGATACAACAAACGAGCAATGAGCTGCACTGGTCAGCATTGTAAAGAGTGCTTTCATAAACCTTAGTATTGAGCCTCTGGATTTGATACACGAAGCCAAGGATAACTTCTTTCCATAAGAGCCAGTCAACAGTGCTCTTCAACTGACCAGAGAATTCATCATTGAATGATCTAAGACATTCCCAGTGATTGTGCCCACTGTACTCACAGCCCCTGTTGAACTGGAGTAAAAAACTGGGGATCAAATAGGAGGTCCTATTAGGCAAGACAGAGTTCTTACTGAAGTAAAATTAATTGGAATCTCTAAATTGCTTTGATTGAATACCCAGATGCTTTTTGTCTGTCATGTTTGGTAGCCTGTGAAATTTCTATTTAAGGAAACCCAGCATATATTTTCAGCTTTTTAGAAAGTTTTAAAATATTGTTAATTGTTGACTTTATTTGCCAGTTTCACCTCCCCCTCTTTCAGCCAAGTAACTTATATAAATCCTATATCTGCACTCTCTCCCTAAAATGTATCTTCTCCTGAGCTGAGATCCTGTACCCAAAAGTTTCAGAGGAGACTGAATTTTTACAGAAAAGAGATTGTACTGTATGTCCTCTGAATTACAATCTTAATTATACAATTTATTTCTATAATTAACAGCTTAATTTTTAATCTATAAGTAAGACATACAAGGTAATCTTTATTTCCCACACTTTTTTAAAAAGAATAATGGAAAGAAATGTGAAAAAAGAAAACCTGACTTGACTATTAAGCCAGCACAAATATGTGACTTCTATTTGCAAGGCTAAATGATTGGAAATGCCTTAATTTTACTACTGTAGCTAACTGTTCTTTAATAGTTGCAAAGAAGCAAATACTTGGGGGTGGGAGGGATTAAAATGAAGAAACTTCCACCAGAGTGGAGTTGCCACAATAACAAGTATGAATTAATTGACAAGGAATTCTGCTATTGAAGGAAGTTGCTTTATTGGAGAAACTGGAAAAGTAGGGTAAACTATATTGAATGACTGACAAGTAACACATTCAGAATAGCAGTGGACAGGAGGATAATTACAAGAAAGGGGAGCTTGTAATGGTATTGAAGCTTATCACAGTAACTGGTGGCATAATCACCATTTATATGTTGGAACCCCTTGTATAGAAAAAATGGTTTTAGACTTTATCAGAATACCTCTGAACAAGTACTGGTCACTGGTACTGCAGCACTTATAATACATTAACATAATTAAACTAAACCTCTCAGAATGACTGCTATTCAGTCATTATTTATGAAACAGTGAAAGGAGCTGCATAATTGGCCTCAAGTTATCTAGTTTTCTGGCTTGTTTTAGTTCTCTCATATCATTTATAAGGAAATAGATAATGTTGCAATGTGATTTAAAAACAGAACAAAACCCTAACGATTAGAGAGGAAAATCTCATATTTGCTTATATAGCTGGTATTCATGATTGAGTTGAGTATATAATGACTATACCCTTTTTTTCAGCTGGTGTGCGAATGGTCTACCCAGCATGCTTTGTTCTAGTTCCTCAGACAGACGTTCCTGCTCCTAGCACTGTGGGGGTTTCTCACTGTTCAGCTACTTGCTTGGGTGTCCACCAAGTGCCTGCTTCCACAAGAGATCCTGTCATGTCTTCTGTAACTTTGACTCCACCTACGTCCCCAGAGGAAGTTCAGACAGGTATAGTCAATATTCCCTTTTCCAAAAAGAAAAACTGTCTTGGGGTTTCTGCTTAAAATAGGCTGTCAGAATGTTTAGATAGTATTCAGAGCAATTGATTTGTAACCTCCAGCATGTTGTCCTTTAATTGTCACTGTAATCCTAAAACGGTTTAAATTGTAATAATGTACTAGATGTTTTTATCATTAACACTTTTTTGACTTTTTTTTATAAAATAGTATAAAAATGGTATTTGCAAAATGGTTGTAATTTAAAACCTGAACATTGATTTGGCTGGACAGTACTTGCTACTGTTTATGGAGAGACTCTTGGTTTCGGAGTGAAAAGGTGACATTCCCAGCCTCTTTGGAATCAGCCTTTTAAGCATTGTAGAGCATTTTTATAATGTTGAAGAAGGCCGCTTGCTTTCTCATCCGTGAGCAATCACAGGTGTAGTTCTGAGTTGTCGATCTGCATCAGGATAAAAATCTCGGAATTCAGGGGTTGGGGAAAGTCTGAGTGTTAGCACTGGAGCTCTTCTAAAGAAGGTCTAGTCACTGCCTTGAGACTTTTGAATACCTCCGGAGCCAGGGTGGATAAAAATCAATGATTTTAAAAACGATATTTTTTAAAAATTTAAATTCTGCATTTTTCTTTTTAAAAATAAAGCTGTTTATCGGAATTTCAGACTTAATGTTAGCCTATATTAAGGCCTAAATTTACTATGAACATAATTGAAACAACAAATAAAAAAATATGCTGTGCCAATGAAACCTCTTCATCTTTTAATGAGTTAGTGTTGCTTTTTTAATTATACACAGAATTAGAGGAAAATGTTTAGTTTTTGAGGTCAGCTCTAGTTTTATAAGTGTTACTATCATGTACTGCATTAAGCATCTGTATTTTTAGTTTTTACAGTTGAGGAAATGCTGATATTTACATTTTTCCAAATGTAAGCACTAAGAGTTGTTGTGCAGAAAAGCTTCTGCATTCATTACTTTTGGTTTCAATCTAGCTAGCAGGCGCAGAGAGAATATTTTCTTTTGGACTAATTCATTCAGAATTGAGAAACCAATGGGGAATCGAGAAAGCTGGAGAGCTTGTTTTTCCTCTTCCAATCTGTGAATAAAAACCAGGGGACGAGGTCTGTTAGTTTGAAAAACTTGAAGCACATAGGCACAGATTATCAAAAATATTTAAGTGCCTAAATATACAGATAGGTGTCTCGTAAGATTTTTTTCAAAAGACCTTAAACAAGTTTGGGTCTGTTTCCCATTGATTCTGGTGGGGATTTAGGCACTTTCAAAAATCCTACCAGGTAGTTGACTGCATCTTTGGGTACCTAAGTACCTTTGTTTTGGATTGTCATGGGCCAGATTTATAATCTGTCAATTTACTAACTCTAGCTAATGATTCTTGTTTCAATAAATCAGTTTGAAATACAAAACATGAGTAAAGTTTTTGATACTTTCATATCCAGCACATCTAAGGTATTTAATTAATAAAATATTGGTGTGTTTGTGCATTTTTAATCTAATTCCAATTTTCATCCAAATGCAGCACGAGACAAATCACAAGTAAAAATATCATTTAGTAAATACAGAAGGTATTATTTTCTAACATTAAAAATTAAATGTGAAGTTCTTAAACATTGCTTAAATAAATGTGTATAATAGTATATCCTCCTGGTTAGCGAAAAGTACTAAATTTTAATGTAAAGTATATTTATTTTTTTTTCTTTTTGGAAATTAACATTTTGTAGTGGTTATACCAACCAAAGAGAATGAACCATTATTTAGGAAAATAATTTTAACCTTATTTCAGATTTGTATTTCTTAGTTAATTATTGTAATAAAATTTTCCTACTTGCTGACTCAAATGGGCGATTTTAAATAATTTTGGATTGATCATCAATTTCCTGCCAATTAGGATTGTCTATATGTATAATACTCTCTTGCTGCCTTGTCTATCTAGTTTTAAATATCTCAACCAAGGGGGTGTTTCATGTCTGTCATATAGTGTATATGTTAAATTTTCATTAATTTTTTAAAAAACCTCTGATATGCCCTTTGTGCCATTCTACATAAGTCTTCTTCCTTTGGAATTTATATCCCTCAAAATGGTTGCATTTAATTATGCATCTGTGTACCCCCAATGAATAACATGTTAGATAATTGGGGAATATCAAAATATAGTAGGAATTGCAGAAGACCATGTTAAGGGACGGATCTTAAACCAACTGAAGTTACCGTAAAGATTCCTGTTGACTTCAGTGGCCTTTGGATCAAACTGTAAATCAGCTTTTCACGATCAAACTGTATGTGGTTGAAGGATTAAGAATTATTTTATACAGTTTACATGTTTGTGGGTGTTTTTTATATCTATATAAAGCGCGCGCACACACAAATTACGCACAAATATATACTTAAGAATTCCTGTTGGTGCTGCTTTTAGTTTGAAATGTGTATTTAAACTTGTTCCTTGAGAAAAGAGGTGCAGTATTCATAGGGATATATTTTCTGTTGGGGGAGGGAGTCCTTTTTCTTCTTTTTTTCTTTTCAAATTTGGCTCATGAAGAAAAATATTGACCAGAGGCTGCAGAGTAATACACCTCGTTCGGGGTGAGGGGGTGGGGAGAGAGAAGGTCATTCAACTTGTGGTAATGCATGAAAGAGGGAAAACAGCAGGGATTATTTAATATGATCACAAAATGCAAAATACATTTGTTCTTGGATAGGCTCAATATGTTCCTATTGCAGGAGTAAGATTCTATTAAACACTCAATGTAGCTTCTAAAGAAATTGAGGTGGCATAGGAACTCACTTCAATTTAAATTTGTATACTGTTCTTCCGTGTGATAGGACACTATCTCACTGTATACCATGTATACCTACAGTTTTTTCTACGTTTTTTATTCCTAATTTTAAAATATGTAACAAAATACATCCCTCAAAGGATGATATTTTGTTTTGCCTATTGGCTGGAACAGTTTTTGAGTTGTATGGACCTCTATAGTCATGTTGTCTGGTTGGCTAAAATCTTTTTTTCTTTCTTTTTTTTTTTTTTTTTAATTTTTATGCTGCTTTTCTCTTTTCAGTTGATGCTCAGTCAGCCCAGAAGTGGGTGAAATTTTGTTCGGTTTCTGATGGATTTAGCTCTGACAGTACTAGCCACCATGGTGGCAAAATCCCTAGAAAACTAGCCAATCAGGTGGTGGATCGAGTTTGGCAAGAATGCAATATGAACAGAGCACAGAACAAGTATGTACTCCTTTCTGAAACTGAAATTAAAGCTGTATATTAAATATTATGCCTTTATATATAAATTTATTGATATATAAATACTGTCCAGCTTCTTGCTGCACAAAATGGTTTGAAGCAAGGCTGCTAAAACCTGCTGTTCATCAGCAAAGCGTGTTTTACCTTTGAAACACTTTAAAAAAGTAACTTACTGCGAATGCTAGTTCACATTGCTTATTTCTTCAGTATAATGTTTATCATCTTTCCTGACTCTTGTATCTATTAGTTTTTACCCTCTGCTAAATGTTAAGAGGTAACATACATTCTAGTTAACAGTAACTCCCCAATATTGAATCATAGGAGAAAGTATTCTGCTACATCAAATGGCTTATGTGTTGAAGAGGCAGCTGACAAAGTAGCATCCTGGGATTTTGTTGAAGCCACACAGAGGACAAATTGCAATTGCTCAAGGTACAGTACCCAGTAGACTTGTCCAATAACGTAGACAAAGTGAAGTATGCAGGAAGGGTTTTAAAGACGGATTTGGGAATACTAAACCATAACTGTCTGTACTGTGGGGGACCTACATGATGATTTAAGTTGTGTATCCTGAGTCCTGAACTCCATTATAGACTCTTGGTGAAGGGCTCACACCTACAATTAGACTAACAAGTGGATTTTTCTTTCTTTGCATGGATTAGCACAGTGATCTAATGGCAGCTAAATGTAGATTTCTGGATTCAGGTGTGGAATCCTGAGGGCACGTAAGGCCTAGGACTACAGAGGCAATATGCTCCCTCCTAGTCTTTAGTATTCTTTAGCTAGTGCAATGTGGTGTTGGCAGGCATAGGAAGAAAAAGCCAGAAAAAGAGCTGGTGTGGGGCCTTGAGGATTTGGGAAGGAGATACTTTTCCCTTTGGTGGCACAGTTTCTGCATTCTCCAGAGGGGTGGGTGGATTTGAAACCCCTGTTATGGCCAATTAACAGCATTAAGCAGCACTTACCTCCAGTCAACTTCCCACAATAACTAGAGACCACTGGAGAAACCTTGTGTTCTAATTTCCAGATTTCTATTATAGTTTTTGCTTTGAAAAGGAGGGGTGGGGAAGAAGGTTTCCGAGAACACACTAACAGTTGTGTTTCAAATTTAATTGAAGTACCATTAATCCCAATGGTAGCCTAGGTTGGGGCTTTTGGGCTTTTAGACTTTTTTGTTTTGTTTTTTGTTACACCACATAGAATATCAAATGTTATGTGGCTGTGATTTAATGATGGAATTTAAGAGCTTTTCTGCACAGGCACAAAGGAAAGTTAATCTGAATTAACTAAAAGTGTGAATTTAAAAGTGGATTACGTGGATTTTCATAATTGTATTTCCCAGACCTGAAGAGCTCTGTGTAGTTCAAAAGCTTGTCTCTTTCACCCACAGAAGTTGGTCCAATAAAAGATATTACCTCACCCAACTTGTGTGTCGCACTTAAAACTAGGCAACCATATTTTTTCTGCTTCACTATTTAATACCTTCTAGAATATTTTGAAAAATTCTAATTAACATGTTTATTTTTAAAGAAAAATCTGATTCATATAAAATGAAGTACAAGTGTAGATATACTTCAGGGATTCATTGAAATGTTATTCTCAATTTGTTTCCCAGGCACAAAAATCTTAAACCGAGAAGTTCGGGTCAGCAGGGGCAGGCACCACCTGTAGGCCAACAACAACAAGCAGCTCCGAAGCACAAGACAAATGAGAAGCAAGAGAAGGGGGATAAGCCACAAAAACGCCCTTTGACGCCTTTTCACCATCGTGCATCTATTAGTGACGATGTTGCCATGGAGGCAGATTCAGCAAGTCAGAGGCTTGTGATCACAGCACCAGACAGTCAAGTGAGATTTTCAAATATCAGAACTAATGATGTAGCAAAGACTCCTCAGATGCATGGCACTGAAATGGCAAATTCACCTCAACCACCACCACTTAGTCCTCACCCATGTGATGTAGTAGATGAAGGGGTAACTAAAACTCCTTCTACTCCTCAGAGCCAGCATTTCTATCAGATGCCAACACCAGATCCCTTGGTTCCCACAAAAACAATGGAAGACAGGATAGACCCCTTGTCTCAGCCTTTCCCACCTCAATTCCCAGAAGTTATAGAACCTACAATATATGTTGGTACTGCAATGAATTTGGAGGAAGATGATGCTAACACCACTTGGAAGTTTTACAAAGTTCCAAAGAAAAAGGATGTGGAATTCTTACCACCACAACTTCCAAGTGATAAATTCAGAGATGATCCGGTAGGACCAACTGGACAGGACAACATAACGTCAGTTACTGAGTAGGTACTTTTTTAAAGCACTCAATAATGTAACTCACTATAAAATAGCCGAACTGAGACTCTCTCTTTTTTTTTTTTTTTTTTTAGCAGACTAGTATGTCATTACTTTAATACAGTATGTGGTATTTGAACTGCAATCTCATTCAAAATGTCAATGATTTTTATGAAAGGACATTTGAGTTCCACAGTAACCCTTTAGGAACTCCATTCATACAATAGACTCAGCATTCATTTGTGTGAGTTTGGAAAATGTTGGAGTCCTTAGAGAAAAAGCATTAAAAGTGCATTGTTATAATTTTGTGAGATTCTTAATCACAGAGCTGAATCTCCAAAAAGAAAGGTTGGCTTTGTTCATTGAATCATAGGTATTTATTTGTTATCAAAAGTCAAGAACTTTTTACCATGTGGAAATATGTCATGAAACAGAATTGGTACTGTAAGTTTGTCTGCTGACATGGGGCCCAAGATATAGTGGCCTTAAAGTCACAGCTAACTTTAAACATATGAGTGTGGGTAGTCCCATTGACTTTAATACAACTACTTGCTTGCCTAAGGTTAGGCACATGGGTAAGGACCTTGCTAACTCACAGCTTAAATGAGGAGGAATTGAAGAGCACAGTCAAGGTACTGTTCATGTTTCCATCATTCATCTCTCTTTTGCAGCTGACTTGTGCCTGTTTGGGACCGTAAAGTGTATTTACCCCTTCCCACTCAGTGGACACACACAACAGATCTCTAGTTGTCCAGTAGAAGGATTGGTATCTTTCTGTCAGACTCGAGTTTAACAACTTTCAAATCTTAATTTAATATTTCATGATTTAAGAGGCTAGGCTGAACTGCAACTTGACTTTCCTGTTTGGTCAAATTCTCCTTAAAAACTGGTTTGATTGTTTTTATAGTTCTGACTTTTTGACATTGTTGAGTTTCGCTTTGTGTGATCCAGGCCACTTGAAGGCACATTAGTAAAAGTTAGCCTGTTAAACAAAAAGGCATCTGCTGCTTCTAAGTGAACACAGGAGAAGAGTTCTGTCCCTTGGTCATGGTTTCTTCAGGTCTCTGGTTGAGGTCCACTCTAAGTCCCATTCACCCCCCTTCCCCCCACCCCATATGCATTGTAGAAGGTCTCAGACCCAGAGAATCTTGTAGGTGTGGGAAGGTGCTTGTAGTTCCAGTTTTAATAGATGAATAAATAGAAACAGTATATGTTTGTCCATATATCTGACTAGCTTTTGTATGCTGTAATGTATGTTCCTTTGAATACCTATTTAATTCTCCATCTTGTTTGACTCTTCAAAAAGCTCAAATAATTTTCCATATAAATGTGTGCAGGAATATTTTCAGAGCAACTCCAGCCTGTGTTCCAGCGTTGCTTCTTTTTTCATAATGGGCTCCAAGTAGAGACTTTCTACCCTTCTGTGTTCTTCTGCTTCTTCCCCTGTGATCAGAAGAACCTGGCACAGAAGAGGAAAACATGTCCTTGATAGTTAGATCTGTCTGTAAGCTAGAATTCTACAGTCAGTTATCTTGCAAGTAGGGCTGCTTTGATAGTCCTTTCTAGGTGGAGATCCAGGCTGGTACCACTGTTTGTATAATTAGAAAGACTAGGTCTGAGGAGCATGCTGAAGAATGCTTTTGCTCCATGCTGTTACCTTAAAATTAAACTAGTGTTTTATCTAAAATGCTGGACGATTTTTGGGGGCTAAAAATATTGGTCTCAGGTAGCAACATAGCTGTATTAGCACGTATTACATGTTGAAGGGATATAGAGCAAGAAGCCAGCAATGGAAACTCTTGTACTGGACAGGGAAATATCTGGAAGATTTTAACAACAGTTCAACTTGGCAGATCAGCTCTGTTTCTGATTGGACTTGCTTAGTATGTATAGTCTTTAGAAACTGGGAATTTTTTTTTCTGAGGACATTTGATTCCATTTTCAAAGAAAAAGCATGAGCCAGAGACTGATTTCCCCCTCCCTCCCCCCCATATTGAGTCATCTTTATGTATAAAATAAAGAAGACATCTGTAGGTTCATACAAGATAATTGTGATTGGATTCATTCTGTTAAACTTTAGAAGCTTTGTATAGTCTGTTTTACCTTTGTTTCAAGTGCTTCAGAAGCTGTGGTGAGAAAAAGCAATTGATCTGAGTGACCTTTAGGAAGTACATAGTAGGTATTATTACTGGGAGCAGTGGAGGAGTCAGTCATGCTGCCTGGAAGACATCAGTTTTTAAGAGGGGTTACAACGACTGTAAAATATCTGGAATCTGCTTGTTGGCATGGTTGTTGAGGTCAAGGGACTGTAGTTATCACTGTTGCAGTGCTCCAATCAGTGCTTTATAGTCAATGTGACACTTCTTTTGTGTCTTGCAGAAGTGCCTTAATAAAGAGATTGAGGTTATCAGTCAAAGAAAACCAACTATTGAGGTGTCTGTTGTTGGTGCTAATAGATAGCCCTCAAATCTCATGGAAATGCTTACTTTTAAATCTTTCTTCAGGGCAGACAAACTTATTTGGATAAGACTCAATCTAGGTTTCTTTTGGAAACTGGTTTTTCAGCCCTCAGTAGAAATGATCCTCAAGCCACCATGAGTTACCTCCTTGTAGTATTTTAGCATCATAAGAAAGCTTGAGCTATGTGGATTTTTTAAGAAACACTGTGTTCCATTCCACATAGATAAAAGGGTTCAGATTCTTTCAGATTTTATAAATAGAAATTGGTTTAGACGCTTAGCTGTAGTGAGATTTATATCATTTTGCCCAAAATGTTAATTTGAGTCTCACTCTGCAGCTCACTTAATCAGCCAAAAGAGAAACCTTTCTCCTGCTTTTTTTTTTTTTAAGACCTCTGTAGTTTTGATAAATTATGGAATGAGTTAGAGGCAATAGCTTTTAGTTTTAAAGTTAATTTGATTGAGTCAAAGTAATAGCATCTCTCCTTTTTATATATTAAACTAGTCCTTTGGATATATTTACCTACTCTTATGCCAGTTTTTCTTTTATGGACCTGCATCTTTCAGAAACACTCCTAGATTGGTATAAGAATGCTGCAGAAAGAGAAATGTTTCCTTCCTGTAAACTCTAGCTACAAGTTCATGTAGCAGCAGAAACTGACTCTAAAAAGTATTGATGACTTTCACAGTAGAGAAATGTGTTTGAGGAACAGTCCTGTTGATTGTGTATTTTTCCAGTATGAACCATATTCTTCTCTGTCAAGGCAGCAGCTGTAAACCACAAGTAAAATATATATATATATGCAGGGCTTGAAAACTTACTCACCACTTTGTAGGGAGCTTCTCCTGGTGAAAGAAGGTGCCTGATCCATCCATGTCAGCAAGATTTAAGCTTTTATTTAGGTGTGTATATATATATTTTCAAATTGTAGCCCATATAGTTGAAAAGAAAACCTTCCAACTGTGAACTGTATGCAAACAATTGCAGTGTTCTTTGTGGAGATTGTAAATAGTCAGTTTAACTCTGCTGCTTTTAGCTTTCTAGCATCAACAGAGTGAAACTAATAAGACTGTCAGTTTCACTGGCCATTCAGAACCCTTTGTGTAATAGTCAAACTGACCACTATCATAACTATTTCCCTCTCTTGCTGTTTTGGAATGCTGAGAGCAGCAGCAGAGGTACTGGAGCATTTCTTCTCTCTATCTTTTATATTGGCCTTTGGGTAACAGTTTTAGTTTTCCAGCTAGCAGGTGTCTGGTAATTATTTCAAGGTGTGGTGGGGTTGGGGTGCAGCATTACATTGTCAGTTTCTTCCACCCTTCCAGACAGGAAAGGAATATGTATTCTAATTCAAGGTTTACTCTTGTCGGAGTGAGAAGTTTCATCTTTCCTTTTTTATAGCCTCTAGTTTAGTTTAACAATTTATTTACTATAATTATTCCAGAATAGCTTGCTACTATATATATTTTTTTCCTTTGGATAATTAAAAAAGAAAGCAAATACTTTCTTCTCGCTGTTTGTCTTGTTACTCAAATTGCTTGTTTCTAACAAGTTAGTTTTCCAAGTCTTTTTGTTGTGTTAGTTTATATAGGATGTTAGAAAAGGGAAAAGCACTCCAGCTGTATCAAGTGTTGCTCCAAATGTAAATGCCAGCTGTCTCTGACATACAGTCACAGCAAGTTCATTGCCTGCCTGGGGATAATCCTGGAGATACAAGATCTGATCAAGCATGTCGTCATTGCCTGAGAAGGATGGGTTGAAGTCCCTGTTAGCTGTAAGATACTGCACAGAAACTATTCTAAATAATGCCAGGGTTATGGGATTGAGAGTCAGGTTATTTTCTTGGAGTGCGCTCCATTTCAAAGTGGTCTTGATTGAAACAAAATTGTTAAATTATGCTTTTGCATCCAATCTACTGTTTGTCTTATGCTGAGAAGATGTTTAAGGTTCTGAGGGAAGCCTGAAAGCATCAGTGTGTCATCAGGTGTGGAGGTTGAGGTAGTTCCTCCCTTAAATAAATGTAATTTCTGAAATGGCTTTTGCTATCCTTTACTCATTTCTGTAGGCCTCTTTGTGGTGTCTCACAAATGTATCCTATTCCACATTCCAATTACTCTTAACCTAGTCTATCAAAACAAGCAGTGGTAGTTGTGGGGTCTCTTTGGCTTCTCTTATGGGATAGCATTGACTGAAAAATGGGAAGAATAGAAGTCCGCTGAAGATTTTTTTTTTTTTTTTTTTTTTATATATAGACAGGGCTGTGATTTTGCTCTGAAACTTATGTACCATAAATATCCTTGTCAGCTCATGTACCATTTGAGCTTATGGAGTGAATGAATTCAGCAACAAGGCATATCTCCGTGATCTTGGTGCATCTGGGACACAATAGAGGTTTATACAAACCTATTGTTGAAGATGCACCCACTTTTCTCACTGGCTGTTATATCGGGTTTTGGAGAAGAAACAGCTTTCAAGCAGAGAAGGTACAGGTATCTGAGTTTGGTGCAGACATCATACAGCTACAGTACTGATGTTGTTGGTACTTTCTTGCTGTTTGAAGGTTGTATTTTGCTTACATCCTCTCCCGTCTTTGGTCAATGGCTGCCAGATTAAGTTTGTCACCTATTTTGGGGTAGATGGTGCAAAGAGGGGGATGTGTGTATATAACCATACCATAGATTTGTTTGTTTCCTACTTTTTTCTTAAGTTCAAGATGGACATTTTCTGTGCTCATGAATTTCAATTTCTAAGGTTAGGCTTATTTACTCTCTGTCTTCAGGAATATCAGTTTCATAGGTGTAACTGTTTGTTGTGCCAGCAAAAAAATTGCTGATAATGTCACTACTGTGTTTAAACGCAATAGAATGTTGAACATTTGAATGTTTACTGAGCTACTCCTATCACAAACTTAGATGCGTTATCTACATGCTTTGTAAGCTCCATTATTATTTAGATTATTAACCCAGAGGCGCATGCATGCTGTAAGAGTCTTCACTTTTTTGAATACTGAAATGTCTTCATAAAACAAGCAAAGACTAGCCATCTGTGACTGTTTGCATACTGTAATTGCATGTGTTACTCTTTAGATCCACCCATGTCCTGAAGAAAGTTTAAATTCCCAATTCTCTGTGTGATTTGAGTGAAATGCACAGGAACTTAGACTCTAGTAAAAACATAGAATTTTGCTAAACCAATTTAGTCAATTACTCTGATGATTTCAACTTGGTCATTGTTAGTACACTGCAGTTCAGCACATACTGCTGTCGTTGGTTTGGTAATTTTGTACTTGTTCAAGAAATGGCAAACATTTAATCTGCTGTGAGACTTTTTGAACCATCTCTCATTTTTGTCTGGGTTAAGGTTTCTGGAAAGGACTATGAATACATTACGCTTCTGTGGTACTATGAATGACCTGCACATAAAAAGACTTTAAGTTGTGCAAGTGATCGCTTAACCCTTCTCCCAGAAAACTTTTAAGAGAATCCGTGTTAGCTAAAAAGTTCTTTGGAATTGTGTAATAGCAGATGATATTTCATACTTTAACCTAGGCAATAGATGGTTGATGCCGCTTTGTAATTGTATTTTTTTCTTCTTTGCAGATTAATGGTGCAGTGTAGGAAGCCTTTAAAGGTTTCAGATGAACTGGTGCAGCAATATCAGAGTAAAAACCAATACCTAGTAGCAGTAGTGTCTGAAGCTGACCAAGAACCTGAAATTGATCCTTATGCATTTGTTGATGGTGATGTGGAATTCCTTTTTCCTGATAACAAAAAGGATAGGCAAAACAGTGAAAGAGAAGCTGGGAGAAAACACAAGGTGAGTAAAGGAATGATGGCATAAATCAATAATTGGATGGAAACAAATTGCCTTAATTTTAATAACGAAATGGTACTGAAACTATGCTCAGCATAGGTGGTACTACGTAAAGAATTTTTCTCTAGCAAATCGTCATTAAAAATGCTTGCATTCAAGCAGAAATGATCAGTAAAAGTATACAGTACAGAAAAAACCCTGAATTGTAAGTTTTTTGGACTGCTTACTTACCTGAACACATTATAATACTATAATAGTTTATTAACTGGATTGGTGTCTGTCCTATGTCTTTTGGGTGTTTGTTTGTTATTTTAATTATGCAAGAAGATAGAACTATATTATGTAGTATTGGTACTTTTATAATATTTTCAGTACTTCATGTGCATTAGGTTTAAAAAGAACTATTTAGGAAGTTTTAACATGTTTACAGATCCTTGCCGTGTAAATATCAAAACCAAAACAATAATCCTTACAGTGAGCTTTTGTTTCAAGAAACATACAATAATATAGATAGTCTTCTTCCATATATCACCTGTGCTGCTTTTTTCAGGCTGAAGATGGGACCGCTAATGTTACGGTTTTATCCCATGAAGGAGAAGATGCTATGTCACTGTTTAGTCCTTCTGTCAAGCAAGGTAAAGATGTTTGTTTCAAAATGCAATATATTAATGACTTACGGAATGGATAACAGAATGCAGAGAAGTTTTTAGTAACATCTCATGCAACTTTCAAAGTGTAGTTATATCTTTTCAGAATTCAGAAGCTACTTAGTAAGGTAACTTTCACTACTGAACCTTGCAAAAATACGTTGGATATAAAGTTTTAAAGTAAGTTAGTGAAAAGTGAAGGGGTCGCACTTTATGCATATGCTAGTTCAGTAAGAACTGATAGCATCTGGATTTCTCCAGTTGAATAGTTTTAAAAAGAAAGAAATCCTAGTTTAAATAAATATATCGTATCTACAATGCTAAGGTGAGCCTAAAATGTTCATATTCTTTATAGATGCACAACGTATTGCTGCTCACGCTCGCACTGCATCAACTAGCCTGTTTCATGAAACAGACTTGGTAGTCTCTTATACTGACCTTGACAATCTCTTCAACTCTGACGAAGATGAACTAACAGTAAGTGGTTTGGTTTGCAAAAGTAAAAGCAGCTGCTAGATAAAAATTGTTCAAACGTGTACGTTTTGTGCCGGAAGAAAAATATATATTTTATGTGCTTTTAAAATACATTTTCCCCTGGTGACTGACTGGTATATAATGTATAACTTCTGATAATCTAATAAATCTATTATATAATATAAAAGTATAATACATAATAAGACTTTTGACTGACCTTTTCACTTTTGCATCCTTACTGGGCAAAGAGAATGTACTTGCCTTTGACATAGAGCTAAACCTATGACATTATAATTATTACCACTGCTGTATTCTTATTACAGCCTAGACTACTTGTTTAGCCAACATACCCACTAATATACCTTTTTTAATATTTAAAACCGTGAAAAATTTGGGAAATTTTGAAGTGGGCTTTCTTCTATCAAATCATTTCAGCGTAGCTGTTAATATCTTGGAATAATTTTATTGCAGTCTCAGGTGGAACTTAAATTTTATATAAAATCACACGCCTATTTGACATGTACTAGTACAAAGTCTTTGTGTAGACTAGATCTCAGTAACCTCTTAAAAGCAACTGAAACTAGTACAAGCTTTATCTTAAACTGGAGAGTGCTTTTTAACATTTTTGTGGGGAGGGGAAAAATGTTGCTTGTCTGAGAACATGGATAAGTTTGAGATAATCTCTTGAAAATAAAGGTTCATAATGAAAAGTGCAATTGGCTATTACTTATAGTATAAGGAGCATAAAGATGTAAGCAGCTGGTTAAATTTATCCCTTCTCAAACAAGGTTTTCAGTATAGTCCTGTGAGGTTTATTTTGTTTTATATTTAACTGGCACTTTTTTCATTTATTTTCTTGGCAAAGATAAGGAAATATAGTGCATATTCTTGTAAGTGCTTGCCTCTTACTATTGGGTCAGTGCTCATGTTCTTTTAACAAATGAAATACTAGACTATGATTCCTTAAGTAAGATTTAAGTTTAAACAGTAGGCATTTAATAAGGGGGGAAATTTATACTTTTTATTTTTCAAGGTTGAGGTATTATAATGCTGTGAATAAACATTTCAAATGGGAATTTAAACTTTTTTTTTTCTCCTATAGCCTGGATCTAAAAGGACAGTGAATGGCTCAGATGACAAATCCAACTGCAAAGAGTCAAAAGCAGGAAATTTGGACCCATTGTCATGCATAAGTAAGGTTTTGTTTTTGTTTTGTTTTTTCCCCTTTCTGTTTTCTCCCTTAATTAATTTACTAATATCAGAAATGTCACCTTTAAATTATCTTTTGTGTACAGTTGCAAATTTTAATTTTGAAATTTGTGTAAGACAAATGAAAAGGAAAGAAATATATAATAAACAAATGTGTTCCTGGAGTAACCTCTGAAGTATATTTTTAATCTGAAACAGGTACTGCAGATCTTCATAAAATGTATCCAACACCACCATCATTGGAACAACATATTATGGGGTTTTCACCAATGAATATGAACAATAAGGAATATGGCAATATGGATGCTACACTTGGAGGAACTATACTTGAAGGGAATAGCTCTAGTGTAGGCATTCAGTTCAGAATTGAAGTAGATGAGGGATTCTGCAGTCCAAAACCTTCTGAAATCAAGGTAAGCAATGTTCATAACTTTGATAAATACCTTTTCCAAATTCAAGAAATAAATTGAATATTTCTAGAATTTTTAATAGGAAGTAAGCTCACCATATTTCCTGTATTACTAATTATTTATTACATGACAAGAAGTGGATGAAGTGTCTTGTTAAGTGAAACCCATTATTTCGCTTCTGAAATATACTGAATTACACTGAGCTGTTCTTTTGGTTAGTCACAAGTAAACTAAAGAAATATATTAAAATTACAGGCCCTGGTCTTTGTGTATATCTCAGCATGTAATCAGTTGTAATACCAATGTTGTGCTTACTTTTAAGTGTAGAAATGTAAATTGCATGGACTAAGTGCAGAAGAATATTAATCAAATTAGTAACAAGTTTTTAATTGATTTCTTTAGTCTTAGTAGCATTTTTGTTGCCGGATTTATATAATCTACTATATTTACTGGTTAGTGTTTTTGTTTTTTTTTTAATTTAATTTCTAGGATTATTCCTATGTCTATAAGCCTGAGAATAGTCAGGCTTTTGTGGGGTGTTCCATGTTTGCCCCACTAAAGACTCTCCCCAGCCAGTGTCTCCCTCCTATCAAGCTGCCAGAGGACTGCATTTACCGTCAGAGTTGGACTGTTGGAAAACTGGAGTTACTTCCTCCGGGACCCACCATGCCGTTCATCAAAGAGGGGTATGCTTTTGTGCCAGTGAACGATAAATAGGTTTTCATTGTGTTTTTTTTTTTTTTTTACAGTTGTATAACTGAAAATTATCCACATTCTAGAATATCTTTTAATGTAATGAATAGCTTTTCCATTTCGAAAGTATAGTGAAAAACATTTAAAGAGTCTTTAAATTACTGATACAGTTTTTAATCACAAGTTTCTTTAGTTTATCTAAATAGAGAAATTTCCTCTTTTAAAATAGCTACTTTACTTAACTATGTAAATTTTATTCATGTCTCATTTAAGAGTTTCTTAGGGAAACCTGATGGTATTCATCTAATTGCAACAATTGACTTAAATACCAGCCTGGGACTCCATGTTCTTTTGGTGGTGGTATAGTTACTACAAGGGTTTAGCAGGTGCTTTTCTTGCTGTTTACAAGAATTCAATTCTTAATCAGTATAAGCTTTTCTAGTGTTGAGCAGGACATTTGTGTATTTTAAAACTTTCCCTTCCCATGTTCATTTCCTTGTCCTTTACAATTAGAAACCAGTGCCTGATGTGACATCTTGTGATGGAGGGTATGTCTACACTGCAATTAAAAACTCTCAGTTGGCCCGTGCTAGCTGACCTGGGCTCAGGCTAAGGGCTGATTTTTGCGGCATAGACATTCAGGCTACAGCCCAAGCTCTGGGACCCTGCACATTGGGAGTGTCCCCGGGCTCAGGTTGCAGCCCAAGTCTGAACATCTACACCGCAATTAAACAGCCCCTTAGTCCGAGCTCAGTGAGCCCAATCAGCTGGCATGGTGAGCCATGAGTGTCTAATTGTAGGGTAGCCATACCCTTACTAGCAGTAGTTGTATTGAAATGAGCATCCCTATAAAGTGCGTTCAGTACTGACTGGTCGTTCAGAAAACCATGTTTTATTTCTCTCCTCCTTGAGGAATATTTATTCTGCCCTGCTCCTCTGCATGTGCACCTTCTGCAGGTGGATTAGGAAACATGGGCTGTTTAAAAGGTGGTTGTTGGTTCACAAACTATAATTTAAACCACAGCATGAGTGCAACGGGCTCCTTCTATTTGGGTCAGATCTGTGTAGAAGCAATGTTTTCAGGTCTCATTAGCCTGATAAGTCTTTGGAGACATTTCGCTGACTGGGAAAGAAAATTTGAAAGATTTCCAGGTGATACTTCCCTCACTGATCCAGCAGAGTTTGCTGCTGGTAAAGCCAGTGTATTTTCTTATGGATACATGTCACCATATTTTTTAATATTAACAAAGTGTGAAAAGGAAAAGGTGCACTTCACACTGCGTATGTATATAAAAATATTGGCTATAATCGGAATTCTTTTCCAGATGCTTTTTTTATTATTTGGGTTTTTAGCACTCCTGTCAATATATAGAACAGTTCTGCATAGTCATTTAGAACAAATTGGCCCAAACTTTTTTATTTTGATCGCAATTTTTGCGCTAATATTTACTACCTTTTTTTTTTTTTTGAAATGTGAATCTGAAAAGTGCTTACTTAAAATTTGATATTCTTGTGTTTCAAAAACATACTCCATTTAAAAATATTTTCCTTATTGCTTTTCTTAGTGATGGAAGCACTATGGATCAAGAGTATGGCCCTGCCTACACGCCACAAACTCATACTCCATTTGGGATGCCGCCCAGTAGTGCACCTCCCAGCAATAGTGGAGCAGGAATTCTCCCATCTCCTTCCACTCCTCGGTTCCCAACTCCTAGAACACCAAGGACACCTCGTACCCCTCGTGGAGCTGGTGGACCTGCCAGTGCTCAAGGTTCAGTCAAATATGAAAATTCTGATTTGTATTCACCAGCGTCCACACCATCAACATGTAGACCACTAAATTCAGTTGAACCTGCAACTGTACCATCCATCCCTGAGGCGCACAGTCTCTATGTGAATCTCATCCTTTCAGAGTCCGTAATGAATCTGTTCAAAGACTGTAACTTTGATAGCTGCTGCATCTGTGTCTGCAACATGAACATCAAAGGTGCTGATGTTGGAGTTTACATTCCAGATCCAACACAAGAGGCTCAATATAGGTGTACCTGTGGCTTCAGTGCTGTCATGAATAGAAAGTTTGGCAACAACTCTGGATTGTTTCTTGAAGATGAATTGGATATCCTTGGGCGAAATACAGAGTGTGGCAAAGAAGCAGAGAAACGTTTTGAAGCTCTTAGAGCTACTTCTGTTGAGCGAGGCCTGAAAGAACCAGAGAAATTCCCTGATGAGTTAATACTGTTGCTGCAAGATCAGTGCACCAACTTGTTTTCACCATTTGGAGCAGCAGATCAAGATCCTATACCCAAATTTGGTGCAGTTAACAATCTGGTACGTGTAGAAGAAATGGATTGTTGCAATGACTGCTACCTAGCGTTAGAACATGGGCGCCAGTTCATGGACAATATGTCAGGAGGAAAAGTTGATGAAGCACTTGTGAAAAGTACTTGCTTGCATCATTGGTCAAAAAGAAATGGTAAATATACTTGCTTTTTCTCTGCAAATCTGTTTCTTGTCTTGCTTCTAAGCATCTGATAGCACGAAGAGTAGGGGGAGTTAAGATTGCCAATTGACTTATTCCCATTACGTATACACTTGAGTGAATTTCCATTGCTGCTCTGTTCCTAGCCTCTGGCCTTTTAGGTACTAAATCAGTATATTAACTAGGTTTTCTTTGCCCAGCTTTAAAGAGCCATATACCTGCCGTATGGATTTGAAATGTTGCGCAAGCCCATAGTCTGGATGTCCATAGTATAGGCATTTTATATAGTGTAGTCTTTTATTTGGTATTCTGGGAACTTACCTATGAAGCACTGAGCAGAATCTTAGGAAACCTAGGTGATACTGAGCAGTTGTTTATAGTATTACTTCACATTCCAAGCAGGGACTGTGATTCACTGGAATTTGAAGTCTTTTTTTTTTTTTGGGTACATGTGGGATACATACGATGGATACTTTACAGATTCTGTGCATTCTATTAATTTCTGTAGAAATTGAATGAAAGGCTACATAAATAGAAATAACAAGGGAATATGTATCTTAATTTCACTTTTGAAGGTGGAGAAGAGGGAGGTGAGAAGCTTCTGAAGTTAAAGTATTGTAGGAGAATTTGGATTTGCAAAAATTAATTGGCATCTGTAAAGAATCAAACGTTTGCTCTCTAAAAAGAATGTTCACTTCTATCTGCAGTGGTAAAAAATCTAACCTTTTTTTATTTTGCATCTTTTTTCATTCATGCCTAGTGGCATGATTGATAATCAAAGAAATTTGAGATCTGCTTATACTTAGAGGTCACTGTCACATTTCTGCCTATTTTGAACACTTAAGTCCTATACTCTGTTTCCCTATGCACAGATATTTTTGTTTTGCTTTTTGTGCAGCCTGAATTTTGAATAACTTGCGTATGCTAGAGATCAAGATACATTGCTTTCTACTCATGACCCTTCCTACAGAAATTATTCTTAATGGAAGCTTGGTTTTGTTTCAACCCATTCACACATCTTAATCTGCATGCTGCCATTGATCAGTAGCAAAACTGTTGATATGTGGTGCTGCTATCATTTCTGCTGCCTACTTTACTTAACACTAATAATTTTGAAAATTCAGTAACAAACTTAGTGTCTGTTGTGAAATACACATTTTCTTAAAACATAATGCAGCTTTTATATAATAGATCATGAAGCTTTTTCCAAGAGTAGATATCATGTTCATCCACTGTCTCACCTCTCCTCACATTCATAATCTCAGACCCACCTCTCTTTCCATTAATGATCTTATAACGTCTTTGTGGTGACTACAGCCATTTTTCACATAGAAAAGTGGTATTCTGGCAATATTAAATTCAGTTTAAAGTAGCTAGCAAGGAGGAGGACAGCCAACTTTCTACAAACCACCAGCAAGTGCTGTGGGATCACTGGTGGTTCAAGTTTGGGAAGCTTTCATGTAGACAAATCAAAATATTTTTGAGGCACATAGTAATACTGAGGCTTATGTTCTCTTGGGAAATATTTATAAAGGGGGAGGGGGTGAAATGCTTCACTAGAAGGAGGCTACAAAATTCTAACCCTCATCTTAAAAGCTTTAGGGGTTTTTTTTAACTCTCAAATTTATGCTTATTAGAATGTCACAGACAGCTAATACGTTTGACAAATTTGGCTAAATAATGAATACTGTTTACAAGATTTTCCCCAAGACTTTGTGAAAGCAGTAATGGTTGGCATTCCCTCGAAACATCTGTGTGGAGGGAGAAGTACAGATATTTTGAAAAAAGAAAAGGAGTACTTGTGGCACCTTAGAGACTAACCAATTTATTTGAGCATGAGCTTTCGTGAGCTACAGCTCACTTCATCAGATGTTTACCGTGGAAACTGCAGCAGACTTTGTGTATATAAAGTCTGCTGCAGTTTCCACGGTAAACATCTGATGAAGTGAGCTGTAGCTCACGAAAGCTCATGCTCAAATAAATTGGTTAGTCTCTAAGGTGCCACAAGTACTCCTTTTCTTTTTGCGAATACAGACTAACACGGCTGTTCCTCTGAAACCTGTCATTATGCAAGATATTTTGAATACTTTAACAATTGAGTTATAGGTGTAATTTAGTTTTTTAGTTTAGACAAAGATAAAAGATGGAGAGCTGAAGTTTTCAAGGAAGAGACTGTTGTACAGACTGGAAAATCAAAGCATAGCAGAACTGCTATTCTGATTTTAATAGTTATCCCTCAACTATGTGAAAGACCTGACGATAATATGGTATGGCCTACATGAACAGAATATGTTTCAAGAAAGTGACTTTTTGTTTAAAACCCCCAAATTCACCTCAACTTAGGACCTTTTAAACTCTTTGCAATTCTTTTCTTAGATAACTTTATTTAAGCTGTGATGACGTTTCTTTTGTTCTCTTTCAGTTGTGGATGTGAGCATGCAGTGTTCACAGGATATCCTTCGCATGCTCCTGTCACTCCAGCCAGTTCTTCAGGATGCTATTCAGAAAAAGCGAATAGTCCGATCTTGGGGTGTGCAGGGCCCCCTCACATGGCAGCAGTTTCACAAAATGGCTGGCCGAGGCTCTTATGGTAAACTACTTGTATAGATTCCCATTCGTTAATTTGTCCTTGGTATAGGTTACCAAACCTGAATGTTTAGATGTGATTCAACCAAAAGACATTTAAAATGGTGAGAATAGTTGATTAGAGGTATTATTTCCTTTACAACACACACAAAATATTTACCTTTCTAATATACAAGGAATTGTTTTAAAATAGCACTATATGTGAATTCACTTAATTGTAATGTCTATGAATGAAGGATTACATGAAGTTTATTATTTAAAGTGTGATGGAATTGGAGCTGGAATGAACAGTTGACATTAAGAAACCAGAATATTTAAAGTAATTCTGTGGTGGTTTTTTTAAAAAACAAAAAACAACAACAACAACAAAAAACACTGAATCTTATCAATGGCAGTAGAGTCATGGACTGAAGGTAAGAAATAGACCAGTTGTATCAATTACAAACTCTCAGAACAGCGTTGCTTTGAAATCATATGTACAGAGATACTATTTATGTTATGTGTTCAACCCAGTATCTTAATTCTGGTGGCTTTATTAATGTCTATTGGATATTAGCATATTACCACGATAAATCATTCAGACAGTACTGGATTCATTACAAGGAAGAGGGATGGCCTTTTATTACCAGATTTCTTATATTTATAATAAATGGTATCTAACCATGCACATATCTAATGTGCTTTGCATTCCCTGTCCTCTTCCCCCATTCTCTTTGACACACATGCCATTGTTGCATCATGTCTTAATTAGTTTATAAACTGTTTGAGGTGAGGACCACTTATAACGGTTATTATGTTAGCAAATAGGTGGATTCATATTTACTAGATTTTAAAAAAAAACTTTTCATGTGTCAAGCTGTATTTGGGGAGAAATCGAATTTAAATTAAAAATGTGCAAAAGCAGCATTGTAACTTTATTAGTTAAAACTACTGTAAGTGTGCTGGATACTTAATAAGAAAATTTGTCAAAACATGTTTTTGCATTTAGAACTAACTGATTTATTAAACAAAGGAAGTGCTGTCTGTAGTTAGTGAACTGAACTGATTTGTTTGTGGTCATCATGTCCTTAAAGATTTTAGAATTAGTAGATCTCTTCCACTCACATATAGATTTCATAGATTGGAAGAGGAAAACAAGCTTTCCTGTCGTGGTTCCCCCCCCCATGCCCCGCCCCCAACTCCCAGTCAGTTAGTTTCTTAACTTTTGAATGAAGTAGTCGTTGAACTGAACTAGTTAAATAAAGTGAAATGACGAAAATATTCCCTTTGCACCTGCAGGAGAAGCTGCTGGTGTCAAAAGCTGGATTAGCACTTCAGCCTACTTCAGATGCTTTGTCAGTAGCCATCGGTTCAGTGGCTTTGACTTTGGCTGCAAACATGTGCTGCAAACATGTACTGCTTAATATTATTTTTATTTAATTTAAATTATTTTAATAGATTATAGTAAATTGGCGTCTTAACATAGGTTGTCATAAATTTAAATTTAATTTTGTATAGGCTTATTTTTTAAAAGAAGAAATGTATTTAAATTATCCAAAAATCCATTTTCAATTTCTTTAAAAAAATCATTGATTTTTATCCACCCTGGCAATACAAATATTACATAATAATACAAAATCTATTCTTGTGGACTTGGGAGCTAGCAGTAAAAAATTGTTGACTCATATATAGGGCTAGATCATGCATGCCTTACACATGCTTATTAAGGCAAAGAGAACTTGATTTATTATCAATACCGGCTTCCCTCTTGATAGTGATGAAAATGAGTATTTCTATTCACTCCTGTTTGCCAAAAGCAATATATTGATTCTGCTAGATTCCTGTTTTCCTTTTAATATATTGGAAAATGTTTCTTTCTTTATCTAGGAACTGATGAGTCCCCAGAACCACTGCCAATTCCAACATTTTTGCTGGGATACGATTATGATTTTCTGGTGCTGTCTCCATTTGCCTTGCCATACTGGGAGAGGCTGATGTTGGAACCTTATGGATCTCAAAGAGACATTGCTTATGTTGTGGTGTGTCCCGAGAATGAGGCCCTGCTGAATGGAGCAAAAAGCTTCTTTAGAGATCTGACTGCAGTATATGAGGTACAATATGTGTGAGGGACAGCAATGTAATTGGACAGTCTCAAGCATATTATTAGTGTATAGTCAGTCATTTTGTCAAGCTTGGATCCCAAATTATGTTGAAACTCTTGCACGGAGTACCATCTCAATGAGGCCTCTAAAATGGATGTTAGAAATAGACATTTGGAAGATAAAGGCACATCCTGGTGCTCCATCAATATCTTATTTGGACGTAGCTTTTTTCAAGAGGCTATTTTCTTATTTTATCAATGCCATCAAGTGGTAAAACTGTGTACTACCATTTTAAATAAGTGCTACCAAATATTAATTCATTGAGGTTAAACACTTGTGTTCCTTGAGCTATGGTTAAGAAGATTATTTTCCTACACTTAGGTAAACCTGTTGATAACCTTAAAACATCAGCGTATGCATATTGCAGAACCATTTAGCTTTCTAGAATTATAAAGCATCCTTTCAATGTATGTGATAACCAAATTGTAGGGTGTGTTTTTGAACATGCAAAATAACCCAAAACAAACATAAAGCTATCTCTTTGTGGTGAGTTCCATGTGTCATACCTTGCAACTTTGAAAGTCTGTGAACTCATTACTGTCTTATTTCTATTTATTTTACCTTTATCTTTAACTTTTTTTTTTTCAGGCTTGCAGACTTGGTCAGCATAGACCAATCTGTAAACTGCTCTCTGATGGGATCATGAGAGTTGGATCCACTGCTTCAAAGAAACTTTCTGAAAAGTCGGTCACAGACTGGTTCTCTCAGGCAGCTAATGCCAACAGTGAAGCATTTTCCAAACTCAAGCTCTATGCTCAAGTTTGCAGATATGACCTGGGTACTGAATATTTTTGTTTCTCCTTATTTCATCTGATTCTGTTGTTTATAGGAATATTCTAGAGGTGAAAGACGAGAAAGCATATATGTAGCACACTGTCCAAATATTGTCTGCAAAAATCCTAGACAAAATTGCATACAGACACACTCTCAAAATGACTTCTTAGCCACAGGTAAAGTCTTCAGGGCAAGTCTGTCAGACTACTTCACAAAAAGAAAAGGAGTACTTGTGGCACCTTAGAGACTAACCAATTTATTTGAGCATGAGCTTTCGTGAGCTACAGCTCACTTCATCGGATGCATACCGTGGAAACTGCAGCAGACTTTATATACACACAGAGAATATGAAACAATTACTTCACAATAAATCCTGGTGACCATTTGTATGGTAACTAGTTTAGGCTTGCTGCCCAGGTATCAGATCAATTCTAATGTAACTGCAACCAGAGTTCTGATTAGTCCCCAAAATCTGTTAGTGAATTATCTATGAAAAGGGGATGAGTGGAGTGAACCTGTTCTAGAAATTGAATCGGAAAACTAAGTGTTGGTGTTCTCATTTGTTTTGGGTAAGATACAAAGAAAAATCAATGCTAAAATTACTAGATTTTTTCTTATTGGTCTTTTATATCAGGTTGAAAGAATTAAATTCCAACTTTTTAATGAACTTCTACTTCTTCTGTTTTAGGTCCTTATCTTGCTTCTCAGCCATTAGACAATTCTCTACTTTCTCAGCCAAATCTAGTTCCCCCCACAAGTCAGTCTGCATCCACTCAGCCGCTGGTCGCAGGAAGCACTGGAAATTCCAACACTCCATCATCCAGTTCTGCAGCTGCTACCAGTAGCACCATGACAGTGACTTCAAACAGTGCCGTGTCTTCTGCAGCTACTACAACTAATTCAACTTTGACCACTACCGCCCCCTCATCTTCTGCCACCAACCTAGGCAGTGGGATATCAACAAACAAACCTTCTTCGTTTCCGCCTTTCAGCGGCATGAACAGTGCTACTTCTGCCTCCCTGCCTACACAGGCGACAACAGCCCCTAATGGACAGACAGGGGGACAGCAGCAACAACCAGCTCTTCAAGCAGCTGGGATATCTGGGGAAACTTCATCTGCCCCTCCACAGCCACACCCAGAAGTCTCTGAAAGGTAACATGTTGTATTTTTTCTTAATGTGCAATACTCATCTAAAGAAAACCAGAAACAGCCCACACAACTGACCACAATGCTTTGTTTTTATTTTAATCTTTTTCACATCTTCACTTCAAAAATTGAAGATGACAAGAGTTAGATGTAAGCTACTGTTTTTCAGATGCCAGGTATCATATAAAGATTGGCCTGAACTATTATATAAAGGTTGGCTTGAACTACAGCCCTAAGACTCTGAAGGTTTGGAACCCAGTTTTTCAGGTTGGGTCCCAACTCTAAAAATCACTTTTTTGTAAGAGATTTGAATAACTGCTGGGGTGCAAAAAATAGCAACCCCTCCACCCTGCAACTATGTTCACAATGTTTACTTCCAACCAAATTAATAAGCAGGGTTTTTTTATATATTCAAGAGAGAAGAAAGTAGAGAATAAAACTTGCATTGTTGAATACATTCTGGGTTTGGTGTTAAAGCTGTACTTATAGACTGCTTTTATTGGGAACTGGTTGATACCTTGCTTCTTCTACCAGTTGAAGCAATGGGGAAAATTGCTGATGAACTCATGTGATGGAGAGGGGTGAACTGCAGAGCTAAATAATAAAATAAAAGTTAATGGTACCAACACCGCTGAGTTTGTGCACTAAACTGAAGTCAGTAAAGATGTGATAGAATCATTCCTCACATCTTACTCAAGGCAAAGAAGCTCTTTTCACTTAGTCAGAGGGTGCCATCAAATTTCTTTAATGTAATACATACTGTGTAATCTGATATACTTTTATATAAAACAGAGAATTTTTATAGCAATTGGTTTCAAATTAACTTCCAGCACTATGGATCGTGATAAAGTTGGAGTGCCTACAGATGGAGATTCACATGCTGTCTCCTATCCACCTGCAATTGTAGTTTATATAGTTGATCCTTTTACGTATGAAAAGAAAGATGAGCATAGCAACTCATCCAATGTGTGGACCCTTGGGCTTCTTCGTTGCTTTCTCGAGATGGTTCAGATTCTTCCTCCTAACATCAGGAGTACAGTTTCTGTGCAGGTAAGTAGTTAACATTTAGTAAAAAATTTTAAGGTAAAAATTACTGTTCATTTCAGCTGGTTTTGGAGAAGATAGTATTTTCCTCATGGTGAATTGAATCCTTTGGATTCAATATCTTAAATTGTGGGAAGAAGTATCAGTAAAATTTTCAAGAGCATTTTAGTATCTCACAGCAGCACTTATCAAAAGTTAATCCTGTAACAGTCTCCTTAAACTTCAGTCTGGCATTAGACAGTGAAGCTTGTGACCCATTCTGCTAATGGTAATGGGGAGAAAAGTAGCCTTGGGATGTCCCATCATTAGTAATTCCTACTTCCCAGACTGACAGTTATAAGAAGCTTTATCCAGCACTCCTGACTTCCAGACATCAGACGTTTGTTGTGATAAAAGACCTTAGGCAACTGGAAGTCTTGTAGGTGGAGACAGGCGTTTATTGTGAGGGTGCTTACACTTCTGGTCTGACTCATCCAGTGAGATGACTGCTTGAAAGGGCCTCACATCCTATAACAGAATGGAGAGAGGAAAGCCAGAAAGTTGTATGGAACTGGAGAGGCCGGATTATGGAGGGTAATTTTAAAAACATTAGCAAAGAACTTTTTTAAAGAGCACTTAAAATCTGAAGAGAAGAGGGTAATAATTTTTCAGTGTAAATTACACACTGGTTGTAATGTTGTTTTTCAATCCTTTTTTTAGATTGTTCCGTGTCAGTACCTGTTACAACCTGTGAAACATGAAGATAGGCAAATCTACACCCAACATTTAAAATCTCTGGCATTTTCAGCATTTACACAGTGTCGGAGACCACTTCCAACTTCAACCAATGTGAAAACATTGACTGGTTTTGGCCCAGGTTTAGCAATGGAAACTGCGCTTAAGAGCCCCGATGTGAGTATCTTGAGGTTACAAAAAGTGCTAAAGATTAACTTGATCTTTTGGTAAACATTTAGGGAATAATGGCAGAATTGCATGTACATTTCCATGACTTGTTTATCTTTTTTTAGGTAAATGGTCTTTGTTTTTAATGATTAAAGAATCATAGTTCTTAATGATTAGCTGTCCTTTGGTGCTTAAATTTTCTATTGCATTTCTTACAGAGACCAGAGTGTATTCGACTCTATACACCTCCTTTTATACTGGCTCCTGTAAAGGACAAGCAAACAGAGTTAGGAGAAACTTTTGGGGAGGCTGGACAGAAATATAATGTGCTTTTTGTGGGCTATTGTTTATCTCATGATCAAAGATGGCTTCTTGCGTCATGCACAGATCTCTATGGAGAACTGCTAGAAACGTGCATAATTAATATCGATGTACCTAACAGGTAAGAAGCAAAACTTTTCTGTTCACTCAGCACCTGTATCTTGAATATTTCCAGAACTTCGCACCTTTCTCCTGGATCAAAATTCTTCTAGGATAGTGGTTCTGTATAGAGACTTCTGATTAATTTTTTGGAACCTCTATATAGGAAAAACTAACTCAAGCAGCTGAATATAAGCAGTATTATCTGGGTACTGTTGTGGAACTACATTTCTGTAGAATTGAATGCAGTTTTTCTGTGGTGTGGTGTGTTTTTGTTTGTTTAACTGGCATATAAATTGAAGGCTGATCATACAGGAAAGCAAGAGCAAGCTTTCTTTCACTTTGATTTCAGTATTATAAGACTGATCAAAGAAAGAAACTGTCTACTATACTGATGTTTAATATTTACATAATTCAGTAGGTAAACTTTGCCTAATGTTTTAGGATATACAAAAAAAAACAACTTGCGGCTGAACACCACCGTTCCTGTGTCTGCTGCTGATAATCAGGTTAACACTAAATAAGTAGTAGTCGTTTAGATATATAAACTTTTAGCTCTAAGTGTGAGTAGAAATCTTTCATTTACTGTTTTTTTTCCTCCTTTCTCTCTCCCTCCCCTCCCACAATCCTAGAGCTCGTAGGAAAAAAGGTTCTGCCCGCAGACTTGGTCTCCAAAAACTCTGGGAATGGTGCTTGGGACTTGTGCAGATGAGTTCATTGCCATGGAGAGTTGTAATAGGCCGTTTAGGAAGGATAGGTCATGGAGAGTTAAAAGGTAATAGAGCTGTTGAGTGTAGAAACTTGGTTTAAAAGCTTTGACTTTTGTTTAACTCACAAAGATAAATAGTCTGATAATTTGGCTTTTCCACCCTTTCAAACAAACATAACTACATGTTTTGACAATTCCTTTGTAAATTTGCAGCTGAATGGTTTTGACGATTAGTATAAACGAAAAGTCATTATACAAATGAATTATTTTGAACACCTTGTGTTTTCTACTCTATGAAACAAAGTTCAAAACAAACTATTTTCTGGGTAGATAAATCAATATCACTTAATATCCCTAGATTGGAGCTGTTTGCTGAGTCGCCGAAACCTCCAGTCCCTCAGCAAGAGACTGAAAGATATGTGTAGGATGTGTGGTATATCTGCTGCAGATTCTCCCAGCATTCTCAGTGCTTGCTTGGTGGCAATGGAACCACAAGGGTCTTTTGTTATTATGCCAGGTATTTGTAAAACTGCTCCTTTCTTTTGGTTATGGGGACTTGTTTCTCTTGACAATATGAAATTCAAGGAAAATATATATATTTTTTTCTTTTCCATCTTTAAAGATTCCGTGTCAACAGGGTCTGTATTTGGACGCAGCACTACTTTAAATATGCAGACATCTCAGCTGAATACCCCACAGGACACATCATGCACTCATATACTTGTGTTCCCTACGTCTGCCTCTGTGCAAGTAGCATCGTCGACGTATACCACTGAAAATTTGGACTTGGCCTTCAATACAAACAACGGTTAGTGATTTTGTGTGTGTGTGTGTGTGTGTGTGTGTGTGTGTTTGTTTATTATGGGGGGGAACAGTGTATGTTGGGAGTAAGGTTACTAAACGCAAATCTACTGACTCGTTGACTTCAAAACAAGATCTATTCATATTGTGTGTTTATGAAGGTATAGAAATTGACTGTCCTTCATTTTTTCAAGATGGAGCAGATGGAATGGGTATCTTTGATTTGTTAGACACTGGAGATGACCTTGATCCTGATATTATTAATATCCTTCCTGCATCCCCTACTGGATCCCCTGTACATTCACCAGGATCCCATTACCCCCATGGAGGTGAAATGGGCAAGGTAACTATTACGAAGTAAATACCAGAGTTTACCGATTTAGATTTCTCAAATTAGGATGACATTTGTAGAATACCAGGTTCTTATGACCTCTTGCCCTTCAGCTGTTCAATCCAATTTGATCCAAGAATTTGGAAAGCTGCAGATTTAATAGCATAACTAAATGTTCCAGTTTGTCACTAACTCTGCTTCTTCCTGATATTTGTCAACTTTTAGGGTCAAGGTACAGATAGATTGCTTTCAACAGAATCCCATGATGAAGTAACAAATATCCTGCAACAACCATTGGCCCTTGGTTACTTTGTATCAACTGCCAAAGCGGGTCCATTGCCTGAGTGGTTTTGGTCAGCATGTCCTCAAGCACAAAATCAGTGTCCCCTGTTTCTTAAGGTACTGTACTTCAGCAATTTGTACAGTGCTTTTCCTGAGCATTCAGTGGGCATTTAGAGATAAATGTGTAATGTAGGATCTGAATAGCAACATTTTAGACTTCTGAACTCTTTTTTTAAAGCAAATGAATACAGTAATTTTAGCTTTGTTCCAAGAGAGATGCACAATTTTTGTTTTCCTTAGAAACCAGTCCAGTTTGCATGTTTTTGTTCTTTCTACAAAAATGAGACATTTTTAACCGGAGCAAGAAAAGTTCAGAAGTGTTGTTCTCTTCTGAATAGCCTCTTCACATATTTGTTTCACAAGAGTGATGTTCCCCTTCCTCTTGCAACTGCAGCTTTGCTTACTCTTTCTCTTAATAGGTGTATGCCGCTGTATCTTGTGAGGAGTTGTTACACTAAGCGTTTGGCTAGACTTCTTCAGATTCCTGGCTCAAATTTGCCTCTGCCCCTTAATGCAAAAAGGAAAGATCTAGTATAACTACCTGGTTAAACTTGGAAAATGTAGTCTAGTACAGAGACATGGATAAAGCATAACACCTATATTCTGTTTTGGTCTTCCTCAAGTAAGAGTTTAAGTGGCGAATAGTCCTAGGTAGACATTGGCTCATCTATCCAGAAAAGGTTCTCACATCATGTGTATGTTGTCACTTCCATTTTCTTGTCTGGCACAATCAAGTCAGTTCTGCTGTACCTTCAAACTTTGAGTTGCTCAAATCTAGGATTATACATATCTGTGTCATATAACAAAATTATATGTCTAACCTGAAACAAAGATGAATAAAAGTAGCTCTCCCCCATGCCACGTGTTAAGCAAAAGTTCCATTATATGGATGCTGATGCTGCTGTTTTCTTTTTCAGACATTGTGTGGTATGCTAATAAAAAACAGTTGGCTTAGGAAGGCTACTAATACGCTAGTATGACTTTTGGTTTAAGACTCTAATATGCAAAACTTTTGTACTTGTACCAAAATATGATCTAATGAGAACTCTGAAGGTTACAATATTTTGTGGCTTTTTTTACACCTCCTCATTTGTGTAGTTGTTTTCTATTGTAAATTGCGCTAATTCTTTCAGTTTGCTAGGATTTACAGAGGTATCAGTATTTTACGGGTAGCAATAGTAATGCAAAATCTTGGTAAGATGTCATTTAGAAATCCTGGGCCAAATACTTCCCTGGGGTAAGTGGATAAACTTAGTGGAGTTGCATCCACTTCAGTCCCTTTTTTTTTTTGTTTTATTTTTGTTTTTTGTTTGTTTTTAAATGGGGATCTTGGCCGTATCTCCCAACCCAATGAAATGGGGTAGGTGAAGAGATTCTTTACATCCTATCTTAAGATACTTATATAACTTTAGCATAATGCATTAATCAAAAAATAAAACATGATATTAGAATATATGTAGGTTCTTCTGATTCCTGTTCTAGCTGAATGCATAAAATTAAAGCACTGTTTCGCTTTGTGTCAGATGTTAAGAAGTAATTCCAAAGAAGGTGTATATATTGTAAAGGAACAGGGATGTCTAAATTGAAACTAATGCAAGGGTGTCTGATAACGTGCCTGTTCTCTTTTTAGGCCTCTTTGCACCTCCATGTGCCTTCAGTGCAATCAGACGAGCTACTCCACAGTAAACACTCCCACCCACTTGACTCTAATCAAACTTCTGATGTTCTCAGGTATTGATGGTTTATTACTTAAAAATGAAACAGAATATTTTTAATAATATAACTGCATAACCACATTTTATTGCAGCATATCAACTTGGCTCTTTTGCTGTAAGGTTTATTCATTATTAATTGAATGCTGAGTATGCTTAGTGCTTCATGAAGGACAACACAAATCAGACACTGCTCTGAGTGGCTAAAAGATGCATTTAGTCATGAAGTAGTGCTATTTTTTTTAAAATAGCATCACTTTAGCATATTGTAGGTAGGCTGATTAGAAGTAGTGAGATCTTAATGGAAAGAGGCTGAATGTTGGATGCAACAAAAGAGGAAGGGAATTCCAGGTGTAAGGGTCCCAGGGGAAGAATATAGAATCATAGAATATCTGGGTTGGAAGGGACCTCAGGAGCTCATCTAGTCCAACCCCCTGCTCAAAGCAGGACCAATCCCCAACTAAACCATCCCAGCCAGGGCTTTGTCAAGCCTGACCTTAAAAACTTCTAAGGAAGGAGATTCTACCACCTCCCTAGGTAGCGCATTCCAGTGTTTCACCACCCTCCTAGTGAAAAAGTTTTTCCTAATATCCAACCTAAACCTCCCCCACGCAACTTGAGACCATTACTCCTTGTCCTCTCCTCTTCTACCACTGAGAATAGTCTAGAACCATCCTCTCTGGAACCACCTCTCAGGTAGTTGAAAGCAGTTATCAAATCCCCCCTCATTCTTCTCTTCTGCAGACTGAACAATCCCAGTTGCGTCAGCGTCTCCTCATAAGTCATGTGTTCCAGACCCCTAATCATTTTTGTTGCCCTTCGCTGGACTCTCTCCAATTTATCCACATCCTTCTTGCAGTGTGGGGCCCAAAACTGGACACAGTACTCCAGATGAGGCCTCACCAATGTCGAATAGAGGGGGACGATCAATATCCATTGATCGTCCCCCTCTATTCCATGGTATCTCCATCAATATCCATTGATGAATGGAAGAGAGATACCAAGGAAGCAGTTAGGCAAGAGGCTTGGAGGTACTGTGGGAATAGGAAGAGCTCAAAGCAGAGATGAGCAGGCATGTAATCATATTAGATGTAAGACATCGATAGAAGATAAACTAGTTTTGTTGGATTTTTTTAAAATCTAATGACATGAACATCTGGGTAGCATGATTGATTGATTGTTTTGCCACGCGGACAAAAAATGTTTTGCCTAGCCTTGTTGACCTGTTTCGAGAAGAGTGACTCTGAAGGCTAGCTGTTTCATAAGCCTGGCTAGTTTAACTCTAACAGCATAAATGTTTAGCGGTTGGAGAAGTTGGTTTGTTGTGAGATTGTGTGTAGAACACTGTCTGAAAATTATGGTAATGGAAAGTGTATAGCTTGATGGAAGTCTCTTTGCTTTACAGGTTTGTTTTGGAACAGTACAATGCACTCTCCTGGCTAACCTGTGATCCCGCAACCCAGGACAGACGGTCATGTCTCCCAGTTCATTTTGTGGTGCTGAATCAGTTGTATAACTTTATCATGAATATGCTGTGATCTTCATCTGAACTTTGCAAGAAGAGAACAAGGAAAAGGGATATTTCACTGCAGGACTAAGTTATAATTCTTCTCAGTTCAAGTTATTTGTGATGGGGTATAATTCTTGTTACTTCCAACAAATATTGTTTTGACTTCTGAGGGGCACATAATCCTGCTGTCTTTTGTTTCATTGACTCTACAGGACTCTTTTCAGAATGATGATTGATCAGTCAAAATGTATTATAACATTTTAGTGGCAAAATTAACCCTTTTTTCCCAGTCACAGTATTTGTGAAAAGTAATGAGCCATAGTACCCAGTCATGTTTAATGAATATTAAAAGCATGGAGACGAGAAGAGACGTGAGGAACAATAGGTTTCAACCTATGGCTTCAGAACATCAAGATGTTCTTGTATCGGATTATAGTACCTAGTATTCAGAAAATGCCTGCATCTCTTATTTATTGTAAGTTTTTAAATGTATAAATTGTCTTATATTTCTTAACCTCTTTTATAAAAATTTTCCTAGAAGGTTTATACCGCCTTCTTGCTTTAAAGCAATTGGTCTAAAATATATGTAATCGTCTTAATTAAAAGTTGCAGTAGGTTGCTTTTAGAGTATTATTTTTTTGTAAGGGGGTGGGTGGGGACAGTAAATTTGTATTGTCTTGATGTACAGTTTAATGGGGATAGAGGGGTTAATGTCCATACCATTGTGTGTGGGGGATTTACAGCTAAGCTGTAGTTGCAGAGTACATGTACAGTAATGAAGTTCACTGTGTTTATATAAATTGAAAAGGTACCGGGTCTTACAACATTTTATATCACACCTTTACAGAGTAACATAATGGCAATATATAAGTGATATTGTAGGTGGTTTAACTTGTAGTGAGAATAAAATGAATAAACTCTTCAATTTAATTTTGTGTTATGGCTCAGGGCTGTGGCCAATTTTTCAGACCTTTTCCATTTACTGTGGAAAGATTTATTACTACAAGAATCTCTGCTACCCAGTGTAGGTAACCAGGAATTTTTGGCATAGTGGGAATTGCATCATGTTCTGTAAGATTTGTGTTAGTCACAAATCAGATGGAACATGTAGGTAAAGAAAAACATAAGATGAAATTGCCCCAAAGACTCCTGTAGGCTGAAATTGCGCCCAGCTCTAGCCATTTTACAAATGCAAAAACAGTCAATCTTGACTTTAAGATTGGTGTGTGTTTGACTAAAATGTGGTGTATATAGATTTTCAGTGAATTCTGGTTTTCAGATTTTATTCCACTAGTGAAAGAAGCATTTTCCTTTTCCTTTTTGATCTATTTTTGGCACTGTGGTGAGGGTCCCAGGCTCCAGTGTATGGACTTCCCCTCCAGATTCCAGCCAAGGCATGTGCCAACGAGGCTCAGGCCTCCCTAAGGAAGAGACTCGGGAGTCATGGGACTTTCATATGCCTCTTCCTCTACAATCACCATTTTCCCCTCACCTAACACTTCCTTCCTTGACTTGCACACGCCAAATCTGTAATGCTCTAAAATGGCCCCTACGGGTGCTCGTGAGCAATTTCTTCCTTTGTTCCTCACCCCCTGACTGCCGGACAGAAAACTTACTCTTGCGATGCCTGTCAGTCTGATGTGAGAACCCATGTTAGCCTAGCACCTGGGTCTCACTGGACAACTTGAACTATCCATCCTGCCCATAAAGTCTTTAAGGAGCCAGTTTTAAAATCCCTTTGTGCACCCACTGTTAATCCTCTACAAGGACAAAAAATCACTTGTATTTACAAAACTAAATTTGGTATCTTACTGAAAATCATGTTTTGTAACTACAAAATATTTGCCTGAAATATCACTTCATGTGAACAAACATAACCTCTTTGCTAATATTCTATATATACAATATTAGCAGTCTTATTTTGTATAAAGAAAATGTACAATTGGTGACAGATTTTTTTCAATCATTTCTTCAAAATAACAGTACTGCAATCAGAAGTCAGCCTATTTTGATATTAAAGTTAAAAAAAATTTGGGTCTCTGCATTAATTTTTCTTGATTATGCTAAAACACACCACATATTGACTAGCATATTTGTTCAGTAGTAGCTTTTTCTTTTCAGTGTGGCTGAGATTTTTTTGAGGGAAAAGATGCTCCTAAGCCTGGAATTTTCAAAGCTTACATCCAATATTTTTAGCTCAGTGTTGCCAGATGGCTGATTCCAAAACCTATCTTAATGTTAACACACCTCTTTAGCTTGGAACTTGTTGGAAGTGGGCTGTTTAAAATCTGACAGTGACTTGTATTCATAAATGAGCCAGCTGCCTGAATGCTGAGGTCCAGTTCATACTATATAGTTAAATGAATGTACTCTGAAATTCCCCAACTGTAGGGAAGAACTGCTGGTAAAAGTTTTTTTTCATATGCAGTCAGAAATATAAACTGATAAATTAACCACTAGGAAAATATCAGAAGCCCCCTTTTTGAAGTGTTTTTAGAAACCATTTGTACTGGGAGACTTTAACTTCCCAGTGGCATCCATTGCCAGCAATGTACATATCAAAACTGCCGGCACCAAGGAGGTAACTATCATATTTGGCTTACTTCTAAATAAGTTACTTTCACCTTTTATGAATCAAATTTCTTTGTAATGATTAACCCTTCCTCTCTTAAAGTGGACATGATTAATTACTGACAACAACAATATTGTCACAGCCAGTTAACAGTAGAGTTGATCAGAAGGTGCAAGCTTTATAGCAGAGTTTATACAGATCATTGACAGTTCGAGCAGCAACTTCTCAAAATGCTTGTTCCTAGTGTTGGTCTGTGAAGCTCTCTGTTTAGTAGTATTTTGTATAAGTTCACCTATTCCTTTGTATTTTGGATTTCAAATGATAGCCACATATGGTGTCCTTCCAGCCAGTCAAAAAAATCTAGCCATACTCTCTTTATGCAAGCCATTCACTCATCTGGACTTAATGCTGTATGAATTAGATTCTTGTACACATTATTATTTGGCCAGTGGGCCACCAAGTGTACTTACATACAATCCTTAAATTTTTTAAGTAGTTGTAATTTTTAAAACTTTCTAACATTTTCTGAAATGGCTAAAATTAAAGTTATCACTAAAATCCTCAGCTATATTCTTGCTCAGCTGTCAGTATGGCACAGATGACTCTATTACTATATTCTTTTCATCTTCATATTTACTTTCTATGGTGACTTTTAACTTCATGTGTTGCTACAAAGATTTGCAGATGTCTTTAATCAAGCACTATTTGTTGTTACTGTACTGTCAAAATATTATGTTGCATTATTTAAAAACATTCAAATTTAATAGATGAAAAGATTTTTTTAAATGCTATTGCACCGTATAATTTGCTGCGCAACAGTCTATGGCATAGCATATCAGTCTGTTAATATTATCCATGTAATGTTACATGAAACAATGTTTTGGTCTGGGTTTCCTCTGAGAACTCAGTTTCTCAGTTTACGTGAAATTGTATGACAAACTATCTTGACACAAATTCTGAGGTGGAAAAATTAATTTTTTTCATCTTAATTGAAGGAATCAGAACTATGTCTTATATTTAGAAAATCTTATTTGTGGGTGTACTCTTTATTTTCAATGGAGTGAAACTTCATTTACAGTAAAACTGGATTTGGGACCTACAATAATCCTCAGGGTCACTTTTTCAGGAAGTTTTAATATAGCTTTAGGTTTTCCAAATAAACTGGATTTGAGGACCTTGAAAAGCTATTGGGTTTAAATTGCAAATTGTGGCATCATTACTGGACATGTCAGTTTCATAAATCTTCTCAAAACAGCTGGGTCACTTTAAGGGAGTTTTTAAGGTCTCACTCAGCAGACACATTTAATGGTCCAAGTCTTCTTATTTAATATGACATAAAATCAAATAAGGAACAAACACTATTGCTGCCGAATGCCATAAACACTGAGTTGTACAAATTGTGATTGAGGAAATGAAAAAGTTTATACTTTTAAAAAAAAAAAATTCAAATGGAATAAATTATTCATGAAGCCTTGATTGTGGCGTCTCTTTATTTCCAACCCTCAACTCTCTATACAACAGAAAAGAGCTGTGGCTTATTATGATTTGGGTTGAAGATGACCAAAATAATGGTCCTTTTAAGATGTAGCATAGACAGATTATACAGTAGAACCACAGAGTTATGAAGATCAGCATTACAAACTGATCGGGTCAACCACTCCCCTCATTTGGAACTAGAAGTATGCAGTGTGGCAGCAGCAGAGGCCAAAAAAACCAGAACCACCTGCGTGTAGTACTGTGTTAAATGTAAACTACTAGAAAAATAAAGGCAAAAATTAAAAAATTTGCCAAGGTAAGGAAACTGTTTCTAGGCTAGTTTCATTTAAATTAAGATGGTTAAAAGCAGCATTTTTCTTCTGCCTCGTGACATTTCAGAGCTGTATTAAGTCAGGGTTTAGTTGTAAAGGTTTGAAAGAACGCCCCTATTTGAAACATCCATGGCCAAACTGCTTGTAACTCTGCAGTTCTGCCACCACACTGCACTCTCAAAACGTTTTTTCTTTAGCTTTTTTTTTTTTTTTTGGGGGGGGGGGGGAGAGTTAGTATGGAGGTTAAAAGGGTGTCTACAACCGTCAGCACCTAGGCTAAGATGACACAGCTGCTGGTCCCTTTATTGCTTTGGTGCTGAAAGTGTGAAGGGGTTCAATTCGTTTTTAACATTCAGCACGTGCGTGGGCCCTGTCCCCAAGGAAGTGAAACTGTAGGTGGGCGGTAAGGGTCACTTGGAGGAATTGGCATCCGCTGGAGTGAGCTGTCTCGCTCAGGAAAGCTGATGCGCAAATACATTTGTCAGTCTCTAAGGTGCCACACGCCCTCCTGTTCTTTTCTGCGAATACAGACTAGCAGGGCTGCTACTCTGAACCCTTTGGTGCACTGGTGCCCCGATCCTGCCTGGGCTGCCCCCAGGCTGAGGGAGCTTCGCCCCCCTCCGCCTCGCAGCCCGCCTGGGCCCGAAACCTGAGTCCTGTTGTAACGTCCCCACGCGGCCGGGGCCTTGACGCCACTCCGTCAGACGCTATTTCGCCTGGCTGGGGCGGTGGCCGCGGGCTGCGCGCGGGCTTCACGCGCTGTGGGGGAGACACGTCTTCTGACTGACCCCGGAAATCCGCCAGCTGGGCTCGTGCCCTTTCTGTGACCACCCTCACGCCCGCTGCTGACGTAACCACTAACGACTTTCCACGCTCAAGCCCGCGGCCGCCTGACGTCACTTCCCGAGCGCCTGCCAGTTGTCCCGCCCATTCGCTGCTTTTCCGCCCCGCCGCTGGTTTCAATATTTTCCCGCCCATAGCTCCTCCTCCTCCGTCCTGACGTTCGCTAGGAGCGACTGTCACACGTACAACGTAATTGGAGCTGGTGTCTGTGATGTCATTAACAGGGGACAAGCTTCTGAATCCCCCGCCGGAAGGTAGCGGCGCGTGGGCGGGGCTGAGCCGAGCCGGTGGCGGTTTCGGGGCGAGAGGGGAACGAGTCCTAGGTTAGCTGGAGTCGGGGATTTTCTTCCCCGCTCGACGGGGAAGGTCCCGGACGCCTGGGTCCTCGTTGTGGGGTGAGGCTGTTAGAGCTCCCCCGCCCACACGCGCCGAGGGCCCGGACGCCGGGGTCCTGGTCGTGAGGGGGAAGGTTCTTCAGTCTCCCCGAGGGCCCGGACGCCGGGGCCCTGGTCGTGAGGGGGAAGGTTCTTCAGTCTCCCCGAGGGCCCGGACGCCGGGGCCCTGGTCGTGAGGGGGAAGGTTCTTCAGTCCCCCCGAGGGCCCCGACGCCGGGGCCCTGGTCGTGAGGGGGAAGGTTCTTCAGTCCCCCCGAGGGCCCGGACGCCGGGGTCCTGGTCGTGAGGGGGAAGGTTCTTCAGTCCCCCCGAGGGCCCGGACGCCGGGGCCCTGGTCGTGAGGGGGAAGGTTCTTCAGTCCCCCCGAGGGCCCGGACGCCGGGGCCCTGGTCGTGAGGGGGAAGGTTCTTCAGTCCCCCCGAGGGCCCCGACGCCGGGGCCCTGGTCGTGAGGGGGAAGGTTCTTCAGTCTCCCCGAGGGCCCGGACGCCGGGGCCCTGGTCGTGAGGGGGAAGGTTCTTCAGTCCCCCCGAGGGCCCCGACGCCGGGGCCCTGGTCGTGAGGGGGAAGGTTCTTCAGTCCCCCCGAGGGCCCCGACGCCGGGGCCCTGGTCGTGAGGGGGAAGGTTCTTCAGTCTCCCCGAGGGCCCGGACGCCGGGGCCCTGGTCGTGAGGGGGAAGGTTCTTCAGTCTCCCCGAGGGCCCGGACGCCGGGGCCCTGGTCGTGAGGGGGAAGGTTCTTCAGTCCCCCCGAGGGCCCCGACGCCGGGGCCCTGGTCGTGAGGGGGAAGGTTCTTCAGTCCCCCCGAGGGCCCCGACGCCGGGGTCCTGGTCGTGAGGGGGAAGGTTCTTCAGTCCCCCCGAGGGCCCGGACGCCGGGGCCCTGGTCGTGAGGGGGAAGGTTCTTCAGTCCCCCCGAGGGCCCGGACGCCGGGGCCCTGGTCGTGAGGGGGAAGGTTCTTCAGTCCCTCCGAGGGCCCGGACGCCGGGGCCCTGGTCGTGAGGGGGAAGGTTCTTCAGTCTCCCCGAGGGCCCGGACGCCGGGGCCCTGGTCGTGAGGGGGAAGGTTCTTCAGTCTCCCCGAGGGCCCGGACGCCGGGGCCCTGGTCGTGAGGGGGAAGGTTCTTCAGTCCCCCCGAGGGCCCCGACGCCGGGGCCCTGGTCGTGAGGGGGAAGGTTCTTCAGTCCCCCCGAGGGCCCCGACGCCGGGGCCCTGGTCGTGAGGGGGAAGGTTCTTCAGTCCCCCCGAGGGCCCCGACGCCGGGGCCCTGGTCGTGAGGGGGAAGGTTCTTCAGTCCCCCCGAGGGCCCCGACGCCGGGGCCCTGGTCGTGAGGGGGAAGGTTCTTCAGTCCCCCCGAGGGCCCCGACGCCGGGGCCCTGGTCGTGAGGGGGAAGGTTCTTCAGTCCCCCCGAGGGCCCCGACGCCGGGGCCCTGGTCGTGAGGGGGAAGGTTCTTCAGTCTCCCCGAGGGCCCGGACGCCGGGGCCCTGGTCGTGAGGGGGAAGGTTCTTCAGTCCCTCCGAGGGCCCGGACGCCGGGGCCCTGGTCGTGAGGGGGAAGGTTCTTCAGTCCCCCCGAGGGCCCGGACGCCGGGGTCCTGGTCGTGAGGGGGAAGGTTCTTCAGTCTCCCCGAGGGCCCGGACGCCGGGGCCCTGGTCGTGAGGGGGAAGGTTCTTCAGTCCCCCCGAGGGCCCCGACGCCGGGGCCCTGGTCGTGAGGGGGAAGGTTCTTCAGTCCCCCCGAGGGCCCCGACGCCGGGGCCCTGGTCGTGAGGGGGAAGGTTCTTCAGTCCCCCCGAGGGCCCCGACGCCGGGGCCCTGGTCGTGAGGGGGAAGGTTCTTCAGTCCCCCCGAGGGCCCCGACGCCGGGGCCCTGGTCGTGAGGGGGAAGGTTCTTCAGTCCCCCCGAGGGCCCCGACGCCGGGGTCCTGGTCGTGAGGGGGAAGGTTCTTCAGTCCCCCCGAGGGCCCGGACGCCGGGGTCCTGGTCGTGAGGGGGAAGGTTCTTCAGTCCCCCCGAGGGCCCGGACGCCGGGGTCCTGGTCGTGAGGGGGAAGGTTCTTCAGTCCCCCCGAGGGCCCGGACGCCGGGGTCCTGGTCGTGAGGGGGAAGGTTCTTCAGTCCCCCCGAGGGCCCGGACGCCGGGGTCCTGGTCGTGAGGGGGAAGGTTCTTCAGTCCCCCCGAGGGCCCGGACGCCGGGGTCCTGGTCGTGAGGGGGAAGGTTCTTCAGTCCCCCCGAGGGCCCGGACGCCGGGGTCCTGGTCGTGAGGGGGAAGGTTCTTCAGTCCCCCCGAGGGCCCGGACGCCGGGGTCCTGGTCGTGAGGGGGAAGGTTCTTCAGTCCCCCCGAGGGCCCGGACGCCGGGGCCCTGGTCGTGAGGGGGAAGGTTCTTCAGTCCCCCCGAGGGCCCCGACGCCGGGGCCCTGGTCGTGAGGGGGAAGGTTCTTCAGTCCCCCCGAGGGCCCCGACGCCGGGGCCCTGGTCGTGAGGGGGAAGGTTCTTCAGTCCCCCCGAGGGCCCCGACGCCGGGGCCCTGGTCGTGAGGGGGAAGGTTCTTCAGTCCCCCCGAGGGCCCCGACGCCGGGGCCCTGGTCGTGAGGGGGAAGGTTCTTCAGTCCCCCCGAGGGCCCCGACGCCGGGGCCCTGGTCGTGAGGGGGAAGGTTCTTCAGTCCCCCCGAGGGCCCCGACGCCGGGGCCCTGGTCGTGAGGGGGAAGGTTCTTCAGTCCCCCCGAGGGCCCCGACGCCGGGGCCCTGGTCGTGAGGGGGAAGGTTCTTCAGTCCCCCCGAGGGCCCCGACGCCGGGGCCCTGGTCGTGAGGGGGAAGGTTCTTCAGTCCCCCCGAGGGCCCCGACGCCGGGGCCCTGGTCGTGAGGGGGAAGGTTCTTCAGTCCCCCCGAGGGCCCCGACGCCGGGGCCCTGGTCGTGAGGGGGAAGGTTCTTCAGTCCCCCCGAGGGCCCCGACGCCGGGGCCCTGGTCGTGAGGGGGAAGGTTCTTCAGTCCCCCCGAGGGCCCCGACGCCGGGGCCCTGGTCGTGAGGGGGAAGGTTCTTCAGTCCCCCCGAGGGCCCCGACGCCGGGGCCCTGGTCGTGAGGGGGAAGGTTCTTCAGTCCCCCCGAGGGCCCCGACGCCGGGGCCCTGGTCGTGAGGGGGAAGGTTCTTCAGTCCCCCCGAGGGCCCCGACGCCGGGGCCCTGGTCGTGAGGGGGAAGGTTCTTCAGTCCCCCCGAGGGCCCCGACGCCGGGGCCCTGGTCGTGAGGGGGAAGGTTCTTCAGTCCCCCCGAGGGCCCCGACGCCGGGGCCCTGGTCGTGAGGGGGAAGGTTCTTCAGTCCCCCCGAGGGCCCCGACGCCGGGGCCCTGGTCGTGAGGGGGAAGGTTCTTCAGTCCCCCCGAGGGCCCCGACGCCGGGGCCCTGGTCGTGAGGGGGAAGGTTCTTCAGTCCCCCCGAGGGCCCCGACGCCGGGGCCCTGGTCGTGAGGGGGAAGGTTCTTCAGTCCCCCCGAGGGCCCCGACGCCGGGGCCCTGGTCGTGAGGGGGAAGGTTCTTCAGTCCCCCCGAGGGCCCCGACGCCGGGGTCCTGTTTCCACTCTGGAAGGAGGGCGGTTCAGAGCTGGGGTCTGGACGCCTGGGGTCTGCTTTCAGTGGAGGGCTAGGAGCGGGGCCCCGTAGTCCCTGCAGGAGGGTTCCCGGCCCTGTTGTTGTCCCGCTTTGCAGCCTTGGGCAAGTCGTGTTACTTCCCACTCCCAGGTCGCTAGCACTGCTGCCCCTTGCCCTGGAGTCTGAGGTGAGGCTGCTGAGCAGCCCACTGTGGGTGCTGTAATAGAAGTGGCAGAGATGAATGCAGTTATAATAAATCCTTGCTTTGGCTCTTCGGGGTTTCTTTGCTATGTTGGAGGCGTGTCCCATTTTGGAGACCTGGTGCCCCAGGATCTCAGAGCATCTTGGAGAGGCTCACGAACTTAACTTCATGTGAGCTCTTAGTGACACTTGAAAATAGCACCTGGGAGCCCTGATTAATAGACTTCCCTCGCCTCCCAGAGCTGCAGATAGAAGGCAGACGTCCTGTCGCAGCCTCCGTCTTCCAACCCCTAGACCCACCCTCAGAGACATGAACAGAACCCAGTAATCCTGATTCCTAGTCGTTTGCTTTAATTGTTAGACCACATTTACCTGCCCAGAGCTATCAAAAGCTGTGATGCACCCTATACAAATGAAGCATTTATTTTATTTTATTTTATTTTATTTTTTTCTGATAATTGTATCTTTGTTTTGTCTTTAGGACTGGTGGTAAAAATGGCAGAGTGTTCTGGCCTTCAGTTTGTCAGCCCCTATGCATTTGAAGCAATGCAGAAGGTGGATGTTGTGCGCTTGGCAGCACTAAGTGACCCAGAGCTAAGGCTTTTGTTGCCTTGCCTGGTGCGAATGGCTCTTTGTGCCCCAGCTGATCAGAGCCAAAGCTGGGCTCAGGATAAAAAACTTATCCTTCGACTCCTTTCGGGAGTGGAAGCTGTCAACTCAATTGTTGCCTTGTTGTCTGTGGATTTTCATGCCTTGGAGCAGGATGCGAACAAAGAGCAGCAGCTTAGGTAGCTAAAAGTATATATTTTTAAATAATGATTGTTTAGAATCGTGTATGTGTGAATATTTAATCTGAATGTTGCTATTATCTTCCAGAATATAATAGCTATAGCTATTCATGTTAGCTTGTCTTGATGCTCAAGTGGCACTGTGCTAAAACGCTATTTCACATCCCATGCGAGTTTCTTATACCTTGGGCTTAATAGATCAGCACGCAGCGGAGGTGGTGGGATTTATTGCTTTTCTCAGTAACTTAATGTTCTCTCCCCACCTCCGAAGCTGGACAAGGGGACACTGATGCCCTCCAAAGGAAGTCCTATCCAATCGCCTTTAACCAGAAGGACTAAGTTTTGGAATTCAGGGCTTCTGAGGGTGTGTGGGAAATAGGGGCATCCTGAAGCTGGATGGCACCCCTTGGAACCATAAAGATGCACTTGTTAGCTTTGGCTGTGGTCTGTGTATTGAGCGGGGATAGAGGCACCTGTGTTTTGACAGTGTGTTTGAGCATTTGTCATGTGCATTATTTCCCTATCGAATGAGATTTGAAAATGTCATAAACTCATAACTCTTCTATTGTCCTGAGAAGACTATCAAGGCAGTTTCATAGAATCAGCAAAACAAGCGTAGATTGTTGTTTTATTTCTTGCTTTAATATTTAAAGTGCTCGAAAGTATGGTGATGAGCATGATATAAGAACCTATATAGAACAGAATAACCAAAAACGCTATTGGTTTCTATGCCTTATTTTTTTTAAACAGCTGTTTTTGCCTTTTAATTATTTGTTAGACACAAACTTGGAGGAGGCGGTGGAGAAAGCATCTTGGTGTCACAACTTCAGCATGGTCTGACCTTGGAGTTTGAGCACAGTGATTCCCCTCGTCGGCTTCGTCTTGTGCTTAGTGAATTATTGGCAATTATGAATAAGGTGAATGTCTTTTTTTTTTTTTTTTAAATTCCTTAGTGATTGTAAATTTGGTATTGGTGCAGATGAAGAATCTGATAGATGGCAGTGTTGAGAACCTGGCAAAAATCAGTCTAATGTTGTGCATGTTGCATTTGGCCTTGCCAGTGCATCTGAATACTGACCTCCAATCCCTTAGCTACCCCAATCCCAGGTCACTATCAAGCAGAAATTGTCAATGATGCTAAATTGTCTAGACTAGCTCTGTTGGTAATTTAAACCCCATGTGAATCCAGCTTTCTAGAACTGAAAGGCCAGGGATAAGATTTTTCTAAAGTACCTAAATCCCATTTTTATAAGTGACTTAGACACTTAAAAGCCTTTGGGCTTTTGCTGTTAAGTGCCTAAGTCACATTTGAAAATGGGAATTAGGCTTGTAAATGCTGTAGGCACTCCTGAAAATTTTACTCCCAGCCTATTGTGCAAATGTTGCCTGACCACTCCCACCCTCCGTATTGGACTTTATTTTACTTTTCCACCTGGGAATTTATCAGATTTATACAACTATCAGTGGACAGTGCTATTAAGTTTGAAAAAGTACTTTCAATTTTAATATATAGCAGGCATTATTGCTATTTCTATAACTCTACTTCAACTAGTACAGTAATTATTCTCCTATAAATTCTTCCTTCTCCCTATAAAAGTGCACACATTTGTTACAGTGTTACAGCATGATTGATCCAAAATTCCACAGATGGTTGTGCTGTAACTGATGATTAAGGCTAAGATTATGTCACGCAGGTTGCGGCAGTTACGGAATCCGTGACTTCCAGCAACCTCCCTGACATTTGGGGCCCCGCAGCAGCCCAACCTCCGGGAGCAGCCTGGGGACCCTCCAGCCATTGCCCAGCAATGGCGGGTGACGGGAACCCCCGCAACTGACAGGCCATCGCCACTGGTGGTGACCTCTGAGCTGCTCAGACACTGCGAGGAGCCAGGGCCCCCTGCAGCTCCCAGCCACTGTTGCCGGTGACAGAGGGACCCTGGAGCTGCTCAGTGGCCATGGGACCCCTCCGAGCACCTGGGCAATGGGAGTCCCTGCAGCTTCCAGCTGCTGCAGGGTGTGGGGAAGGATGCTGGACCCTCCTCCATTCCCATTTTGTCATGTATGTTTTTAGTAAAAGTCAGGGACTGGTCATGGCTTCTGTGATTTTTTGTTTATTGCCCGTGACCAGTCCCTGCCTTCTACTAAAAATATCCCTGACAAAATCATAGCCTTATTGATGAAGTTATAAGCAGATTAATTACCTTGTAGCCTTTTATGGTACCAGACCACATTGAAATATTTTATACTTGAAGTTGTATGTATACCTACAGTATATGTATTAAGAACACTTAATCGAAAGCATAGTGAGTTAATAGAAAACCAAAACTCTTTTTGGGATAAATATTTTGTATCCTTACACAGAGTTTCAGGCATTTGAGGTTCTTTAATATCCTATGTGTCATTTTGATTTAATGATGAGCTGTTGTTTTTAATCACAGCCATGGTTTTTAGACGAAAGAGCTGCTCCCAAAAGATGAACCACCTAAGAGGGTTGGTTCCTTTTGTTATGTGAAATTCAGAGGCTGCTTTTGTTTACCATAATTGCAGTTGCATGCTCAAATATTATGAGCAACTCTGTGGTTCTTGAGAAATTTTGTTAAAGCAGAACTGATTACTGGCAAAATAGTCAGTTTATTATTGACCATTCTTAACATATGCAATCTATTGAGTTCAAATCCATGTGAATTTGATGGAAACCAATGGCTATGCTATTTAGTCACCTTATTAAGCTTGTACCATGATGAACAACTTCTTTCTGTAGGTTTTGGAGTCAAATGGTGAGTTTTTCTTCAAGTCATCTGAACTCTTTGAGAGTCCTGTCTATTTGGAGGAAGCAGCAGATGTTCTCTGTATTTTACAAGCAGGTGCGCTATTCTGTATTTCTGAAGCTTTGAGTAATGATATTTTAAAATTTGTCAATGTTTCACTCTAACACTAAACTGGTTCTAATTTCATAGATGGTTTTAGACTTAAAAGTCCACCCTTATTTCTGGAGTCATCTTAACTGATGTAAAACTAATGGCCAGCTCTTCTGAAGGAGAAGTGGCCCATTCGTTAATCCTAAAAGCCCAATGCTAACTGGAGATTGACCCTTAGAACCCTGTGAGTGAGTGCAATGGCTTCTAAAACCCTGTTTCCATTCAGAATTGCCTTCGCTGTTACCCATAGTGGATGTGGCTGAAGCTCTGCTACATGTTAAAAATGGAGCCTGGTTCCTGTGTCTCTTAGTGGCCAATGTTCCTGATAGCTTTAATGAAGGTAGGCTGTAATTTATGGTGTTCACCTTTTTTTTTTCTGGGAGTTTATAACAACTTAAGCATTAAAAATTCATTCCAAGTAGTATTCATTCTGGTAGCCCGGAGACACTTGTGTGGAGAAATTTAATTTGGATACATCTGTGTCTGTCTTAGGGGCATTCCTGTCCTGCTGCGTTCCCTCACTTAATGCTCACGCTCTCCTGTGATATGGCCACTGCTTTTCTCCAAGGAGGCCTAATTGGGACTCACTGCTCTGCCTGTCAAAGTATTCCTAAAATGCAGCATCTTATCTTTAGGTCACCAGTTTGAATCTGACCCAAGTCAATAGTGACCACAAAATAACACCACTGTTGGGTAGTAGACTACATCAGTCCAGTTCCTAGTATATGAGCATCCCCATTACAAAGCCCTCATCACAGTTCATGCTGATTAAAGAGGCTAAGAAACGCATGGTCATTGGTGATGAGCTTCCCTTTTGCCTCTGCGAGTTTTCCTTCCAGGTCAGCCTGAGGCATACTGAGGTGGGAGTAGGGGAGAAACTTACACTGCTGTTGTCCATGCTGTATCACTTGCATTGTTGGAGACTCCAGGACTGCCAGATACAGTAGAACCCCATTTATCTCTGGCTCTCTGCATTTACTGAACAACCAGGACTCCAGGACCAGAAGTGGGCCATCTCTCCTGTGGCTGCTAGATGGTGCTGCAGCATCACTTTTTCCCATTCTCCGGTTTATTCGGAGTTTGATGATCTGATCTGGCCCCAGTCCCGATTAAACCAGATAAACAGGGTTCTGCTGCACATCACTTGACTTCAGTTTGAGAGGGGAAGATACAGGTATGATTTGCTGAGGTCAGTTGGATCATGCCTAAATTTGTGGTGATACGGTAAGCTCTTTGGGGCGATACGGTAGGCTCTTTGGGGCAAGGACTGTCTGTCTTTCTGTTCTTTGTTTGTATGGTACCCTGCACACTGGGGTCTTGGCCCATGATTTGGGATGCTAGGTGCTACTATAATACATATAGTAAATAATGATGAGCAAAATAGCTCCTCAGAGTTCTGTCTGAGTGACTGTCCAGTGCAAAATATGGCTTTTCAGAACTCCCCGTAATGTTTAGTTTGTAGAGGTTTGATTAAGAATGGTGAACGTCAAGATGAGGAAAGCCTTGGAGGCCGTCGAAGGACAGAGGCGCTTCGTCACCTGTGTAAAATGAACCCTTCCCAGGCCCTGAGGATCCGAGGCATGGTGGTAAGCCTGCAATGAAATGGCACATAAGTCCTAATTTTCTAATGTTCCATTAAGGATCACTTGTAAAATGGAGACTGGCTTTCTTTGGCTGTGTGCTAGGTGGAAGAGTGCCACCTACCAGGCCTTGGGGTGGCTTTGACACTGGATCACACAAAGAATGAATCTTCGGATGATGGAGTGAGTGACCTGGTATGTTTTGTGAGTGGATTACTACTTGGAACGAATGCGAAAGTTCGGACATGGTTTGGGACTTTTATTCGAAATGGACAACAGGTAAGAATCTGAGAATTCCTGGAGAACTGGTAAAAATAAAGTTCAACGGTTTGGGTTTTGTGTGTGTTTTGTTCCCAGTGATCCTGCTTTTACACCTCACTGCAAGGCCAGATTTATGGGAAACCTTCCTCTGAAAATAACTGCACGCCACTCCTCGGGTCTGCCAATTCTAGAATAGGGTCACTGAAGAACGCCATCTGGTGGTCACTCTCTGATGTCTCAGTGATTTTACAGTAGTCTCATAGACATGTGGACTGAGGGACCATAGATCTAATAAGGTTTTAGATCGTAGATGATTTTAGAGCATAGTTCCATTATTGTCAGTCTCGCTACAGTTTATTTCATACCCAGCAGTAGAAAGTCCTGCATTGGCTTGTTGCAATTATTTAATGCCTGTACCTCACTGAAATAGAGCATCATAATGCAGTTTTGCTGTGGCCGCAGCCCACTCAATTAAATGATTGTTGTTAACGTGGCTGCATGAACTTTCACTAAAATTGTCAACTACTAGGAATGTACCTTGTAGTAAAATGGCCAGATTGATATGTTTTTCCTAGAATTAACTGTTGCTTGCTTCTTTCACCTTTTCCCACAGCGAAAAAAGGAGAATGTCAGTTCTGTGCTCTGGCAAATGAGAAGGCAGCTGCTTCTGGAATTAATGGGGATCCTTCCCACTGTTCGCAGCACACACATTGTAGAAGAAGCAGATGCCGACATGGAACCAAATGTATCTGTGTATTCTGGATTGAAAGAAGAGCATGTTGTGAAAGCCAGCGCGTTGTTACGTCTCTATTGTGCTTTGATGGGGATCGCTGGTCTGAAGTAATCAATATTTTCTTGCTATTGGTATTCTTACTAGCTGTTTGTCCATCTGAAAATAAATAAGACCTTTCAACTATTGGGAATCTCAGCCAGTTCCAATCTGGGCTTTTCTTCTCTGCCATAATGTCCTTGGTCCATACCTAGTGGGACTTGCTTTCCTTAGGACTGAGAGTACACTCTGCTTGCTCTGTCTCCTCACCTATTTTGGAGTTGAAATTCCCAGCTTGTTGAAAGGTTCCTTATCTTTGTTTCGGACAGAACAAATATATAGTTTAAAATCCACAGAAACAGCTGTGTAATTCCCTTTCCTGCTACATTCTTGGCAAGAAAGCTTTCTGTCCTCGACTGGTGGGGTGAATGCATTTGTGAGAAGTCTCATTGTCTAAAGTGAGTTTCATATGAGAAATCTCTTGGTTCCTTTTCTGTAATATTTGTTCCTATAGAATCATTTTTAAAATATAGAGATCTGTCTTTGGAGCAGTATGTAAGGCAGAAAACTGCTGAAAATCCTGGTTATATTGGATCATGTCACAATACACTGCTTTTTTTACTTTAAATTAATTTTTTATATTGGTTTGTTTCTATTGCTTGACTAATGATAACACGGTATCTTGTTACATTGTGGCTTCTAGTTGTATGAGTATACATGATGATAATTGAGAGTACATAAGATATCTATCTGGTTATTCAGGACTTCTAAAGCAGATATTTTTATAATGAAATCTTTAAAACAGTGATTTTGGAATTCTTAAATCCAAAGAGAACTTCCAAGTAATTTCTATAACCATATATTGATATACTTACTTGTAATTCTAAGGTAAATAGTCTATAACCAGTGTAGGCAGGTTGGAAATACGTTCAGCCGTAAGATAAATTGACTTTTTTTTGTGGGGGAAAACGTCCTTCACTTCTTTTGTTTAGACCAACTGATGAGGAAGCTGAACAGTTACTTCAGCTAATGACGAGTCGTCCTCCTGCGACTCCAGCTGGTGTTCGCTTTGTATCGCTCTCGTTCTGCATGCTCCTGGCTTTCTCCACTCTTGTCAGGTACTTAGAACAATAGAGACAGAGCCTTCTATAGATATTAGTGGAACATGGCCAGGGCAGCGGTAACCCAGACAGAAGCATGTGGGCTCTCCACGTGTACTTCCTCTTTTAATTCTCTATGGACATGGAGCCTCTTCAGAAAGAGGTTATATCACTGGTGGGGTTAATAAATTGATGATGCTCCACCTCTGACTAGTGCAAAGTGCTTTGGGAAGTGGAGTACAGGCATTAGGCTGCTTTGCCTTGTGGTATTGCAGGGTGCTATAGTTAAGCTCCTGGACTAGGCCTTCTGTATTCCTTTTTCACTGACTGCGTTTGGTGAGTATCTTACGCCACCACTCAAAGGGTTGACAAAAATACTTATTTAATGGAAGTGGCCTCCTAATAAAGGTGGAGCAAGAATTCTTTTATTTGGGGGTCCCTTGGTATGCTCTCAAAACAGGAAATTACCTAATAAGGGTGAACTTTTATACAGATTTTGTTGTAGGTGCTATCAGATTTAAAAGTGCTCATGTTGATTAGCCTGTTTGACTCTGATGAACAAGTGAGGAAAAGTCTCTCTCAGTGTAAGGGCACTTGTGCTCTGATTGTATGTTCTTGACTATTAACTCCTTGGGTCTGCTGATTATTAGTAAAATTATGTGTGGCTCCAAAAATGAAACCGCTGTTGTGGAACTTCTTTGTTTAGTACCCCAGAACAGGAGCAGCTGATGGTAATGTGGCTGAGCTGGATGATAAAAGAAGAAGCCTACTTTGAAAGGTGAGAGCTTAATTTTCAAAATAACCTAATAAGCCAAGGTTTTTATGTGTCCCCTTTGGAAACTCACTCGTTCATCTCTGTTCCAACAGCATTTCTGGGGTGTCTGCTTCCTTTGGAGAGATGCTCTTACTGGTTGCCATGTATTTCCACAGCAATCAGCTTAGTGCAATCATTGATTTGGTTTGTTCTACTTTGGGAATGAAGGTAACTTCTAAATGCATTCCTCCGAATGAATTTTTTCTCTTATAAATACACCATCAATAAGTGAGTTTTATTCCAGTGTTATCTGACTTTTATACCTAAAGACAACTGAAAATCTGTGTTTCTACTTTGTTCTATACAATTGTATCTTTAAATAAAGAATCTTAGCATAAATAGATTTCCTTAGCATAAAAGCAAAATGTATATCGAGAAGTAGAATTGAAACATGAATGCCTGTTAACATAATAGCCTTCTGTATGCTAAAAGGTGTGTAAGATATCAAACTAAGTATTTTCAAAAGGAATTGCCCTATTGAAATGAACTTTGTGTTCTCAATGTACACAGTGTTCTTCTAACAGACTCCATTTTTTGCAAGTTGTAATGCAAAGTCCTTTGTAAAAAGAACTGTAAATCTTTCATTTAAAAAAACATAGAAAATTCACATATCATGTAAACTTCTTAAGCAGTATCTGAAAATTGGCCTGTTTTACTTATCAGCTGAGTCTTGGATTCAGTTTTTTCCCCTGTGGGAGCTTCTGACTTCACTACATTTAAAAACAGCAGTGAGTTCTCAGAGTGGGAAAGAGATACAGAATCTTGCTCGTGACACTGGAATGTAAAATAGACTGAATTGCAAATGTATAATTTTAATGTGTGAAATATGGCCTTAACAAAGGCAGTGCAGATTCCTATCCAGGCTTAAATAGGTTAAACACCTAAAAGCTATTTATAACGTTTTACTCGTTTGAACAAGCCAGATCTTCAAGCCTAAGAGCAAACACCTCATTATTTGTTTCAGATTGTTATTAAGCCCAGTTCACTGAGCAGAATGAAGACCATCTTTACGCAGGAGATTTTCACTGAACAGGTAATCTTTGGGGTTTATTTGAGCTCCTCGTAATTAGCCTCTTGCTCCACCTTTTCATGTTCTCTATATGTATGTGTGTATGTATATATATCTTACTATATGTTCCATTCTGTGCATCCAATGAAGTGGGCTGTAACCCATGAAATCTTATGCTCAAATTTTGTTAGTCTCTAAGGTGCCACAAGTACTCCTGTTCTTTTTGCAGAGTTATTGTAGCAGATCTAATGGAGAAGGAAGATCTTTTAGGACTTTTTTCTGCCGTCCTTACCCATGTTGAATAGTATCTTGTCATTAGTCCCACTGATTTCAGTGTGGCCCTGCTCCCCATGAGTGGGACTGGCAGAACTGGATCTTTCATTTTTTGCTTATTTTTGTGGAGATGGTGATTTAAAAAAAGAAAATCAAAAAACCTAAAATCTATGGTCATCCATGTCAGCATAAAAGCACAACAGGTGGTAAAAAGGACTGTAAGCATATCTTTCTTCAAAGAGCAAACCATTTTTAAAGGAGGCCCCTGGTTGAAACATCGTAGGCAGAGCTGATGGCACCATTAATAATGTGGTCCAACTTTTCTCATTTTAAGACCTTGTGTTCAGATGATTATAACTTTGCCAAACTTTGGACTAAAATTTTATATCCTGGCTTTCTGCCTCAGGTGGCTTTTTTTAAACTTTAAGCCAAAAGAGTTAAGACATTTGGAGGTGCTAGAGCATTTCATGCTTTGGAGCTTGGGGTCAGAGGGAGAAAATGGCTCGAGTATATGCCCACTTGAGCACACTCCCTTCAGTGCCTGGAATGGAACCTAAGATGCCTGAATCTCACCATTCCTCCCCCATAAACACATCTTTGAAACCCACTGGCCAAGTCTCGATCCACTGCTAGTGCTGATCCATAAAGAGGATGACAATCTACTATTGCTATCAATTACTCCATTAGCTCAAGTGGCAGAGGTCTGTGCGGTAGGTTCCAGCCTTGCTGATGAATCATGTGGGTGCCAGTATTACTCCAAGTGATGGAATTTTGTGTTTGTTTTTTTAATAGTTTGCTCTTTTTAAAAACCTAGGAAATTATACATACACACAGGGCATTTAAAGAACATTAAGGCTGCAAAATCAAGCCTTCAAGTTTTAAGAAATGTCAGAATTAAAATGGTCTGTGAAACTTTAATTTGGGTCCCTTGAGCATATGCATTATGATACTGCCATTAATTGCATGATCATATTGCGTACGCACAAAGTGGCCAAATTAGAGTTTCACGGGTAATTTTAATTCTGGCATTTCCTGACTGTTGAGCTCTTGATTTTGTAATCTTTTAACAGAGTTCTTTGTATGTAATGTTTATATAAACTGGTTTTATGCAAGTACTGTAGAAAATAATTTGATAATGGAAAAGGAATGAAAATATTTTTCTTGAATACTATAATTTTTCTCATAGGTTGTCACAGCCCATGCAGTTCGTGTGCCTGTAACAGGAAATCTGAGTGCCAACATCACTGGGTTTTTGCCCATTCACTGTATCTACCAGCTTCTAAGGAGTCGGTCATTCACCAAACACAAAGTGTCCATAAAGGTATGAGAATTGTTCCATTCACATTCCAGAACACTGCATGATGATCAGGCTTAGGTTCCATTAATAGTTCCTGCAGCTAACCAGAATCTACAGGGATACAGATTTCTACTGTTTTTAAGTAATATCGATTAATGAAAATTTACAGTATAAATGAAATCTTTGTTGAGCTGGTGAGTGACCGCTATCTGGTAACTGGGGACTAGTACTGGGGTAGAGTACATTGGGTTAGCGTGCAAGGCTTTAAGCTCTGTAAACCAGTGTGCACAACCTAATTAAGTCACACATGGTTTATCCCAGGTTCCATCTGTACACTTGTTAAAATCCTAATCGGGAAGAAGGAAGAGTAAGAATGTTCCTGAGTAGGACCAAGAGGTATTACTAGAGCTGTGCAGCATGAGGAAACTCTCCCAGTGCTTGAGATATGACATCTGGCTCAGTCCAGAGCTGATGCTTTTCCTTTATTTTCCAAAGTGTTAATTTTGAAAGTGTGTGAATTTAACTGTCTGGTGGATCTAAATTCATTCATTTGATTAAAATAGAGTTGTACTTGCACCTAAAAGTAGGAACAGTGTTTTCAGTGTCACCTGCTGCTGCTATTAAGTGTAACGTGTTTGTTCCAGGATTGGATTTATAGACAGCTGTGTGAAACCACCACACCACTCCATCCTCAGTTACTTCCTCTTATTGATGTCTACATTAACTCTATTCTTACTCCCGCATCTAAATCCAACCCAGAGGCCACAAATCAGCCAGTCACAGAACAGGAGATCTTGAATGTTTTTCAAGGACTCACTGGGGTAAATATTTTTATTTTTATTTTTTTTTTACTTCTCACATGTCTGTCCTCAGAAGTGTCAATTCAGAAATGTCTTCAATATGCCATACGGAAACTTGCTAGAAAATCTGACCACTGCCTTGTTATGTTTCCCTGCTTTTACTCTGCATGTCCTAAACTGCCCCTTTCTGGCCAAAGATGGTCAGATGAGGTTCCCTTCACATCCTATCATTGCCACTCTTTGCCCTGCTCCCTGGAAAATGCTGAACTTGCTGCCTTTGCAGCACCACCAACCCTTGCCTTTGCTAAATATGTGGGTTTCAAATGATGACTTCTTTCCAGCAGCAAATTGAAGTGGCAAATGAGGCTGGCTTTCACAGTAACAATTCTTGCATTGTCTTGTATGCTCCCAGATTAAAGATCATATTTTAATTCGAAGGCCCTATATTACATTTCTGGGAAGCAGTTGTTTACATGTGGAGTGAGAATGGGAGGCTGAAACTTTCATAAGGGGCTTGTTCCAGGCTTCCTAAGGCAAATCAGCACTTGCTTCTAACTGTAGAAATGCCCAAGATATCAAAACACTTTTAATGGTCTGAAGTTTTCTAAATTACTTCTTTAAAAACAAAAATACCCCAAACTCTAAACTTGGGCCAAATTTAGCTTGACAATGTCACTTTGACTTCAGCTTGGTGGCCTTGCTTTCCCCCACAATGTTCTCTGCTGAGTCCAAACTTTTCCTTTTAAGAATAAGAGCTGTATAGCAACATGACCTCTGTATGGTTTTCTATGCAGGGAGAAAATGCTCGTGTTAATCAGCGTTACAGTATCACAGCCCAGCTGCTTGTCCTTTATTATGTCCTGTCTTATGAAGAGGCCCTCCTGGCTAACACAAAGACATTAGGTACGTGGGTGTGTGTTGTGCACATCATTGTGATTGAAAGTCAAATGGAAACTACAAATGTCAGAATCTGACAACAACAAGAACTGACACTTCCTAAAACAAATGACATCAATTTCAGTTGCTGTAGTAATGAGCACAGCAGTAAGAACCTTCTAATGTTCTTATTCACTCTGTGAGAGCTAGCACTGACTCTTGTATCTATCGCAATATTATGTAGCTGATCAGAAGACTCGAGGTCAGGAGTAGGAGCCAGCATATCTTCTGTTATGAACCTGTGGTTCTGTTGTCTGTGTTCTACGTCAGCCATTTCAGATCACGCCAGGGTGAAACTTGGCAGAAAAGTTACCTCAAATTTTTCTATAATAAACTGCTTTCGAAGTGATGAAAATACCAAAACGTTTTTGGTAGTGTTGGATGCTCTTTTCACATGGCAATGAATTATATTATTGGCACTTTATTTTCTGGCTTTGTGGGTATTTTTTTTAAAAATGTGGACATGGCTGAGTAACTCTTTCTATGAAATACTTTAAACCGGCACTTAACGAGTGTTCTACGATTCATGAACTCACATTTGATTTGGGTGGAAACCTGCTGGTAAGCATGGTGTGCATTTCCAGCCACCGTTTTACCTTGCAGATCTTCCAGCATTCATCAATATGCATGTCAACTGAATGTGTGCTATGCTACTTAGTATTATGTGAGAGTAAAATGTCATATTAAAATTCATCAAGCTTCTTCCCATGCTGATAGCTTGCATGCTGCTGTAGAATATGGTGTGTGCCGGCAGAATACATTCTTCATAGTACTGTACCGTCTCACCATGTTGTTCTTTGAATAAAGAACATTCAGACTTGGGGTGTGGTCTCATAAGATAAGGCTGGACCGGGTTAAAACTAGTGAGGCAGAAATCCAGTGATGATCCATGAACTGAAGGGAGAGGTGTTAGGTGAAACTCTTTGCAGAGCCGAGGTCCTTTGGTCATTAAGGATCACCTGATACTTTTCACAAGTCTAGGAGTGTTACCTTAAGTGTCCTGGTCAAAATTAATCCTGAATAATTCTAGTCTGGTTTTTGAAATTCTCATTGCAACCTCAGTTGACAAAACTTATAGTTTACTAGCAGTAATTGTTGTGTAATATTCCTGGCACAAAATGGCTGTCTCAAAAGTGATTGTGTTTAATTGGTGGGTCAGATGATCTCTATATGTACAAATTGTACAGCACTTTGGGGTCATTCAGGATGTGGGGCTGGGGGAGAAGTGCTATGAAAATGCAAGGAACTGGTGAGTTTATTACTACCTTTTTTTTAAAAAAAGAGAGCTTGGTGTAGGGCCCTGATTTCATGTTCAAGAGCAGGAAAATATAGTTGGATCAAATGTCCGTTCTGACTTCATCAGAGGGTGATTCTGTTGTCCTTATGATATGCAGTATGAGCAAGTAGATTGGCAGCCCGAGCTCTCAATTCGCTTGTACCTTCTAGTCTAACGCATAAGATTTTAATAGTGGTAGGAATTCTTAATTAGTATGTAAATGTCTTTCCTTATAGCTGCCATGCAAAAAAAGCCCAAGTCTTACTCTTCAGCACTGATGGATCAGATTCCAATCAAGTACCTTATCCGGCAGGCACAAGGACTGCAGCAGGAACTGGGAGGTATATCTGAGCAGTCTTAACATACGAGAACGGAAACTGAGCATGATCTGTTTTCTGATGTCCTGTATTTGTTGAGCGGAACGATAAGAAAGTAGCTTTCTCCTGGTTTGTGGTGTTGTCTTTTTATTGATATTTTTATAACTTGCAGTTCTCCTACCTTTTGGGTCCTCAAATTTATGCGGTCTTTCTGCTTTTACCTGTCTTAAAATCTGTCAACAGCTTAGAGTGAGCTTAGATCCATCTTTAGAGAAAGCTACCATATAACAATAACTGTAATGTACACCTGTCTGAAACTTGTGGAACAAACTTCCATTTCTTACGGTGGATCCTGACATATGTCAAACGTTCTGTAAAAGTGACTGAGAGTTTTCAGTTTACTGTCTCCCTTAGTCTACCTGAAGCAGAGTGTGACATTTTGGAAAGGTAGAAGATATCATCATGATTTCCTTTGTATTGTAGATATTTGAGCTCTAATCTGAGGCTGTAAATACACAAGCTTATTTAATACTGATGAGGTGAACTACATGCACTTCAGTACATTCCCAGAACTCATTCAATGAAACTTTGCTATTGAGGTGATAGGGACACAATTTATTCAGCCAAAAATATATTGGGATTTAGACTGGAGAGACTGAGCTCTTTTGAACTCTTGAAGGCTTGCATTCTGCGTTGCTGCGCCTCCTTGCTACTAACTACCCACACTTGTGTATTGTGGACGATTGGATCTGTGAGGAGCAAATTACGGGTACAGATGCCTTGCTGCGACGTATGCTTCTTACCAACACCGCCAAAAACCATTCTTCCAAACAACTCCGAGAAGGTAAATAATAACTTCAACTGTGAACTAGGCAGTTCCTGTTTTCTTTCCTAATAGTTGAGTTGTCTGGCCTACATAAACGTTGAAAATAACATGCATGTGATAAGCAATGTAGCCTTTCCTCCTTCCCTCCCTTCGTTTTGTGTTTGTAGGTGCATAATTGAGGATTATAATAGCTAGGTAGGAAAAACACGCACTAGATCAGATTCTCAAATGTACCACTACAAATACTGTTACTAGACTGGAAAATATTTGTTTTGCTTCTCTGCAGTGTAACTTACAATGGACATAGTGAAGATGGCTTCCCCAATATAGTTTTATGCTGTACAGTTCAGATCTATTATGTGCAGCATAAAAGTTATTTGGAATCGCTACCTATGATATAAAAATTATTTGAAATCACAGCCTAGATCATATCAGTTGGTCTTCATAGAGTTTGCTGAACTCTAGAAACACTAGCTCCTTATGTTGCAGTGAAACTTTCACTCTTTTTTGCCTCTTCTCAAAGAAAAGCCATGGCACTTCTTTAGGATGGGTTCTAATTCTATTCATTACACAAACTGCATTTGTGATTTGCACCAGCCAACTGGTTGGAAGCTATTTGCTCTTTCTGACCACTCCATCAGGTTGCACTTTGGTGGTGGTGTTGGGAACTGTACAGCAGCAAGCTTGTTAGCACTGAGGTTTATAAATGGTTCATTTTAAACAAGGATTCGTAAAATGGCAGAAGGCTAGTTTGATGATCAGATTTCCCACTGCTTTTTTTTCCTGTAGCATTTTCCATGCTCCCAGGAAATCACACCCAGGTGATGCAGATTCTAGAACACTTAACACTACTATCTTCTGGTGAGCTGATCCCCTATGCAGAGGTATTGACTTCAAATATGAACCAGCTGCTGAATACTGGAGTCCCACGGAGAATTCTTCAGACAGTCAATAAGCTTTGGATGGTCCTTAACACTGTGATGCCTAGAAGGTAGATTCAGCTTACTGTTCAGTTTAACATAGATAAAGTGGTAGAATGCCATCTCCTATTTCCTCAACTTTGACACGCTACTGCTCTGAATGGTGGTAGGCTATGGACTTGATCCCAGAAATTAGGTTGGCACCTCATGAGGTCAGGTCCTTTGTATAATGACATTGCTGGAGCTAAACTTGTACCTGTTCTCCAAAGAAAAAGTACCTCTTACCATTATAAAAGACTTCATAGATAAGTAAAAAGGAACAAAAGTCACATAAAAAAAAAAGGAACATACAACTGTCTTCACATACACTTTAAGAATGGGATTATGGCATGCATCCATTTATGGTGGTTGGCTGAACATAAAATTTAGGACCCAGGTGCTTACAAATGTATTTGACAGCTTGCTTTTTAGAACAGGTAGATTCTCTGTATTGCACTGAAAATACACCTTGGGTGGATGACTTTCCAGAAAAATGCATATTGTAAGAAAATGTCTTGTTTAATCCTTGAAGTAATATTTAATAATCAGTGTAGTAAACTGAGGATTTTAACTGTAGGCTGAGAACGTGTAATTAGCTGGCACTCATTTATTTCAGCTGTTGTCTGTCAATCTGTATGATCCTGTTTTATTTAAGCAGTAGCTTTTAGATTTAAAAAAAAATGTCCTTGTAGGTTGTGGGTGATGACTGTTAACGCGTTGCAGCCTTCTGTAAAGATAGTCCGACAGCAAAAGTACACTCAGAATGATCTGATGATTGACCCTCTCATTGTACTAAGATGTGATCAGAGAGTTCACAGGTAAGTGAACTCCAGCTAACTTTTCATAATACTCAGGTGTTCTGAGACCACCACCTATCATGCTGACCAATAGACTCATTGTTTCCTTGTACTCTCCTATCTGTCAGCATCTGCCTGTTGTCTCTTACCTTATACTTAGAGACTGTAAGCACTTTGGGGCAGGGACTTTGATCCTTTGTATAGCATCTAGCACAACAGGGTCCTGGTGCATGACTGGGTCACTGGGCACTATGGTAATACAAATAATTATTATTCTTTGAGTTTACTTAAAGTATTACCATGTAATGGTATTTCATGGATGACTTCTGTAAAATGTTCTAATATTCAAAATCCTCTCAAGCTTGAATTTGTTCTTTACCTTTCTTTTTTCTTTGTCACCCCCATCCTCCCATTTCACTTATTTATAACTATCATTTACTTACCTTTGTTTCGTCTTCATGTTCTCTAGTTTCTATGGGTTCTTCCCCCCCCCCCTTCAGCTTTAGTTCTTCCCCTAGTAATTGATCCATTATTCCCCTGGAGTAAGTAGTTTCCAGTTGACTCCAGGCTCTTTTCAATATCCCTCTGCAGGCATTGAAGCTTGTGTTGACATCATTTTTTAATCTCCTCCATTGAGTGAGATATTAAAATCCCGTCCTCTGTCTACCTGGCTATCCATGTGCGATTTAAAGATCCCACATTTCTAAAAATGGAAGGGAGAATAGTGGCCTATGTTAATTTACAGTCAAATTTGGATTTAACGCCCAAGCACTTGGAGAAGAATTAAGAGCTGGATGTCAGCTACGTTTGCCTTTACAGATAAGGCATTACCACCATCAAACTTTGGGCTGCAACATACATGAATGGTGTTTTTCAGCTCCCTTTCATTCCTAGGCTGCAATAGGTCAGTTTCTTTTGCAATTTACGCATATTGTAGTTTGTGTGCTTGGAAGGCAGAGTCGAATGGAGGCCCTTTAGAGGTGAATTTCGGCTGACAACATGCTGCTCTTTATCATGTGGAAGAGCTGTAGTATTACCAGTCTGCAACCAAGGGTACATCTTCACTGTGCAAAGGGAAAAAAAGAAGTGTTCTTACCTCGGGTTAGCTAACTTGGGTTACAGTAGCCATGAAGACATGGCAACTTGACGTTTAACTTGGGTAGTAGCTTGAGTTAAAGCCTATATGGGTCTTGTCAATCAGAGGAGTTTTCACACTTTCCTTACTCAGTTTTATCCAGCATGTGTGCACGCTCTACCTGTTCTAGCCAGTAACTGCCTTTTGTTTGTCATCTGTTAGGTGTCCGCCTCTGATGGATATTACTCTGCACATGCTGAATGGATATCTCCTAGCTTCAAAAGCCTACCTTAGTTCCCATCTAAAGGAAACGGCTGAGCAGGACATTAGGCCATCCCAAAATATGATGGGCCCAGAGGCCCCAGAAGTTACCAGAGAGGAACTGAAAAATGCATTGCTTGCTGCCCAGGTAATAGTGATGAAATGGATAGTAATGAAGATACAAAGCTAATGATGATAGCTCCAAAATACGTAAGCACTATAGACAAATATAAACAGTAGGGAAAGCAGAGAGACTGTTTATACTGACCTCTCCTATCATAAGTAGAAAACTGACACTCTGTTCAACTTCCAGATTGTATCTAATAGCCTGAACTCTTTTCTCTCATCTATTTTTCTAGCCCAGAGCATCATGCTGATGGCTGACCATTACAACACCATCTTTCTCTGTCAGTAGAATACAAAAGAGTTCTGCTTTTGTTCCCCTTTTTGTTTTCTCCCTCCCATTGTCCAGAGGAGTATTTTTATACCCTCACAACATTGGAATTATAGAGCATGAGCAAATGTGACAGCCCCCTGAAGGTCTTTTCAATGATGTTAGCTGCTTCTGTTAAGTAACTTTACGAAGTGCAAGGCTAGGGAATGGTTGATTTGGTTACCTTAATGTCTCAGAGCTCTTGTTGCGAGTACTTTTTATTTTACACACAAGCTTCTCTCTTTCTTTCTCTCTCAACAAAGTGTAATTAACCACTTGTAACTTGCCTCCAGCTGGGAGAGTGATCGAGCAGTCAGTTTTGCAGCCACTATAGTTTGGATCAGCCAGGAAGAGGTTTTCATACTTGGGTGGTTAGCTTATTGTCCTCTGGATGCAGTGTACTGCATGGCCATTTGTGTAGCCTTCTCTGATCTAGAACCAGCTTAGGGCAGGATTGGTTTCCCTCTCTATAGAGTGATGCTGTAAGTATAGATCTCTTGGATTAATATTTTACACTAGCTAGGATAGTTTAGATCAGGATATTTGTATACTTTGCATACAGGGCACATGTATTTGCATGTATAGTCTGTGTACAACTTTTAATATTAAAACTCCTTAGTCTTTATGTGTGGATTATAGAACAATATTTGATTTCTAGAGAATTATTTTTAGTCCATTGAAGCTTTAGTGATTTTTTTTTTAAAGTTTTTGGCTCTTGTTGCTTAAGTTTTTAGTCTCAATTTAAAATAATGTTTTTAATAACTCATTACCCTTTATTCCAGCCTTAAACAAGCAAATCCACAGCTTCTGTACGGGATCAACTGTGGCTATTTTTCATGCCTTAGTTTCTTAAGTTGCCAGTAACTGACACAGTCACACAGCATATAGTTATGTAAAGTTACATTGAGTACGTCCTATACTGACATTAGGATTTTAGGTAACAGTAAAATAGTCCCTGGTAGCTGCATAGTGTCTGCCAGTTTCAGTGAACAAAAGCTGAACATTATAGCAATGAGAGAGAGAACTGGAATACATAATTTATCTAAAACACATGCATTTGGTGGATAATAGCCTGCTGTGGTTATGTTGTTTGACTATATCTGATGAATGGGCAGAGCATGTAACAAGCAAATGTTTCATTCCTGAATCCGCTTTTTCCACGGACGCAGTGTGTTTGTATATAAGTTGCTCCATGAGTACACGTATATATTCGTGCTTTGTTTTGTTTTACTAACTTTTGTGCTGCTTGACTCCTTTCCAGGACAGTGCTGCTGTGCAGATCCTTTTAGAGATTTGCTTACCTACAGAAGAGGAGAAAGCTCAGGGCAGCAACTCTCACAGCCTGCTAAAGAATATTCATAGTACTGCTGCCATTGGACCCCAGAGTAAGGGCCTAGAAGAGGAAGAAGATAGCCTTTTGTGTAATCTTCGAGAAGTGCAATGTCTCATCTGCTGCCTACTGCATCAAATGTACATTGCAGATCCCAACATCGTTAAACTAGTTCACTTCCAGGTCAGTTTTTTGTGGGCTACATCTTCTTTTCACATTTTTGTAATGGCTCTTCAGGAAGTGATAGTTGGCTAGGGCAACGCAGAATGAATCTAAAACCTGTGCACTCATGTAATGTTGGAAAGAGAACAAGGGCGGAGCTTTTCTTAGTATAGTAGTTGTTTTACACGCAGCTTCCAGTGCTTATTTAGGTATCTGGCCGCATGCATGCAGGCACTCAAAAAGCAGTGGTCAAGAGGGAAACAGCTAGGTACAACTTTTTCTCCCCACCACTCATGTGTTCATATGTATCCCTGTACCACTACAGATAGTATTGGAGTGGGCATTTTGGGGTGGGGAATGGGGCTAATCCATATTATGTGCTCAGCCTGTAACCAACCCACTTGTTCCACAATTTGTGCCAATTACTTTTTCCTTAGCAAGAACTATTTGCACTCAGGGCCACGTTCTGTATATTGGCTCACATTAATGCTGCTTTTTAAGCCTGTTAATATGTCTGTGCTAAAAGCATGAATTTGGCTGTGAGTGTGGGAACAGAAGGAGAAGGATTGCCTCTGCAGAAGTTGCTGGTAGTACTTGTAAAAATCTGGAAAGCCAAGCAAATTAATTGTCTTGATGCAAACACGACTTGGATGACACTTTATCTTGGTCTGTGTTAAGGCGCTGAGTAAATGTTATGAGTAAAATGTTTAAAACAATGTAAACAAAGGGCTTAAAAAAAAAACTTAATGCAGTTAAGTTTCTAGTATGACTTTATGAAATTGAATAAAGTTTTTTTTTTCTTCTTGTTCAAATAGGGTTATCCATGTGAACTTTTATCACTGACAGTGGCAGGTATTCCTTCCATGCATATCTGTCTGGATTTCATACCAGAGCTCATTGCTCAACCTGAACTTGAAAAACAGGTACTGTATGGCCATATAGCTTGAGAGGCATTGGAAGTATTTAACCTTGGAGAAACCTTTCTCTGGGCTGCAAAGTACTGCAAGGGAATGCTGAAAAACATTTCCCGTTGATGTTAAATTCACGAACATGGTTTTCCTTAATATTAGCTTGGTAAAACATTTTTACAAACGTTGTAACTGCATTTGTCTGTGCCTCAGTTTCCCCATTTGTAAAATGGGGACAAATTACCGTGCAGAAGGTAGAGGCCAAATTAATTGTTTTATAAAGATCTTTGGATTGGAAGTGTGATAGAAGTGCAAAGCAAATCTATAGTAAAAAACTTTTTTTTACCTGTTTCTCTCCCTCTTTACCCCCCACAGATATTTGCCATCCAGCTGCTTTCATATCTGTGTATCCAGTATGCATTACCTAAATCGCTCAGTGTGGCTCGCTTAGCTATCAATGTCATGGGAACACTGTTAACAGGTAAACAGCCAGATAACATCAAAACACTAGAATACTTTTGCGGAGAAGTGGTTGTAATTTTACTCTAAGGCAGGGGTTCTCAAACTTCATTGCACCCCGACCCGCTTCTGACAACAAAAATTACTACAGGACCCCATGCAGGGGGCTTGTAACCTGAACCCTGCCACCCAGGGCTGAAGCCCTCACGCTTGGGCTTTGGCTCCAGCAAGTCTTAGGCAGCCCTGGCAACCCCATTAAAATGGGATCGCAACCCACTTTGGGGTCCCGACTTAGTTTGAGAACTGCTGCTCTAAGAGGAAATATACATTCCGCTACACTCTTTCGATATCCCAATCTGTCTTTTAATGAAAAAAACAAGATTAAAAAAGTTCTGTATATTCATACAAATTTTTCATCTCTATATTAGTATACGTTTTAGACAGTTGTGCTGGGCACAGTGAAGAAACTTGCAAACCAACAGTTAAACTGTTCTCTCATCCCTTATGAGTTCCTAATGAGTTGTTAGAATTAAGTAACGTTTAAGAGACTAGCATGTAGGAAATTTGGATTCCATCCTAATTAGAAAGCAGGAAAGAAACTTATCGTCTAATTTTATCTTATTTATCTTGCTGATGTCACAGAAGAATCCTAGTAATTGGTATTTTATGCCTTTTAAATGCACGAGGAAGTAGCATGGAATAATGTTGCATGTTTGCTAAGGTTTTTTTGGCTTTATAAGAAATGCACATAACATGTTTAATCATAACATGAAATGGCATTTTAGGACATGGGTTACAATCATAAATGTAATGACAGCTCTTGATTCTTTTAAACATTTCCCCTTCCTTACCAGTTTTAACCCAGACAAAGCGCTATGCTTTCTTCATGCCGACTCTGCCTTGTTTGGTCTCCTTCTGCCAAGCCTTTCCTCCGCTGTATGATGATATTATGTCTCTGCTGATACAGATAGGACAAGTTTGTGCATCTGATGTTGCTACACAGACAAGAGACTTTGATCCAATTATTACACGTAAGTAATGACTCTGCACATTCCAAAACTAATGGTATAATTCAAGACATATAATTCAATGGTATAATTCAACAACTGTATCTCTTAACATCTTGAAAGGTTACAGTGGGTTTTTGAGGTCACTGTGAAAGTGACCCTCCTCTTCTCTCCCCCCCCCCCCCCCCCCGGTTTTTATAAATGCAGATGGGGCCATAAGAGGATGTGATATATGGTATTTGCAATAGCAGACTTGGAATGAAAGGGATAAGCAGAGGCTTTTGGCTTCTAATATATTTTATGGACCTCTTGCACTGATTATTTCCTTAAGAATGAATGAAATTGGACGTTTTGCTTCTAGGGTACAAATGAGCTGTAACAGGGTAGAGTATCTCACTTTGAAACATGGCTAAGAAATAAAGTCCACAGTGTTATCCCTGTTCTACGCAGTAAAATTCCAAAGTTGTGTAAGGTTTGTTATGCAGCTCCCTTTAATTTAATGAGGTGCAGTTAAACCCTTATGCAGTGATTTGAAAATGTGCCTCATAAAGGTTATTCTTATTCAGTTTTCCAGTGGGCTGTTTAGAAACAGGAAGGAGATGATTATTATCCCAGAAAGAAGGGACCTTTCAGCTAATAAGTATATCTTGCAGAAGAAAACAGGTTTCAGAGTAACAGCCGTGTTAGTCTGTATTCGCAAAAAGAAAAGGAGTACTTGTGGCACCTTAGAGACAACAGGAAACTGACATCAAGAGAGCCCTTCTTGCAAACTGGGCCCTTTCCTTCTTGCCCTTAAATTATTAGATTTTATAAACTTTGTTTCACTTGATAGAATTTTGTGTCTCAAGCTGTTTTCTCTAGTAGGTATGGGCATTCTTATATTAATGCACCCCTGAAGAAAACTCGATTTCACCTGAAAGACCAATTACCTCCTTGTTTCCTTTTACCATTGCATCTGTAATTTACTTTTTGTTGTTGAGAGTCTCGCTCTATCCAGGTGCATTTTGTTGTATTTATAGAAGTTCATTGGGCTTAGAATAAGAATCTTCATATTCCTGGCTGGAATTTGTTCCCCTTTGCTCTTGATGTTCACTGACAGAATCCATGACTGATGCAGATTTATTACTTAAATTGTCATGAATTTCAGGGTCTGGAAAGTCCTGGCTTCTTTTTTCTCCTACATGCACCCGAGCGACGGCAAAAGTTCACTCCATGCATTTTGTGGTTGTTAATGATTGGCCTTGAAGCTTTTAAAGATCTCCCATGGACACTTTAGATTGCTTTGTTTTCTTAATATAGTTGTAGCTCTAATATACTCTCTGACATTTTCCATCGCAACAGTGTTTCCTGGGGCAGGGTGTTAGAGTGGAAATGAGTTGAAATCAAGCTGACCCACACATTAGGTACGCATATATAGTAGGTTTCAGAGTAGCAGCCCTATTAGTCTGTATTCGCAAAAAGAAAAGGAGTACTTGTGGCACCTTAGAGACTAACAAGTACTCCTTTTCTTTTTACATATATAGTAGTTTTACTATATATCTCTAGCAAATATGAATATCTTTCTGGAAATTAAGTGAGAATATCATGCTGTGCAGGAGAGGAGTTGCTGGTTAGGGTTGTAACTGAGTGTCCTATTGGATACATGGAATAACATTTACAATAGCCTGGGGAAGGGGAATGATGGACACTGTAGAAGGGATATTCTGGTTCTGTGTAGTGACTAGCTTGTAACTCATAGTGAAAAGGTGTGTAAAGTTCCTGTACTTCACATTCTAAAATGGCAACAAAAAAAAAAAAAATATGCCTGTAATGGAATGTCATTGGTGGGTGATGTCTGCTGCATCTATAAGGGGAGAAGAAGTGTCTAATGGCTGGCACAGGAGAGCTAGGTTCTATTCCCAGTTGTACTGCTGACTTATGTCGTCTTGGGCAAGTCACTCAAGATTTGCGCTTCCTCCCCTTTCTAAAGCAAACGGAATACCCATTTCACAGGGTGCTGTGAGGCTTTGTGCCCCTTACCCTAGGAATTATTAAAACCATTGTCTTTCTGTCAGAAAAGAACCAACCAAAAATAAAAACAGGTGGACCTAAGTGAAACCAAACAGAAATGTTCCCTCAGTATCTTCAGAAAGGTTGATGGGATTAAACCAGTGCATACCTGGGCTCTAATCTGCTACCACCCCAGGGACAATGTTTCCAGTTTACCATCTGAAAACGTGCACACTTGTCTGTGTACATAGGAGAAGAAGCAGTTTTTGTTGAACTATGTTTTTTTCTATCTAATTTTGCATAGGTCTCCAGCAACTAAAGGAGAAACCAAATGAACAACCAGGACTTTGTAAAGATTCATTTTATAAGAATGGACTAAAGAATATAGGAAGCATGGACCCTGATGTTCAGTTATGCCAGTGTATTGAAAGGACCATCATTGAAATAATTAACATGAGTGTTAGTGGAGTTTAGGAAAAACAGAAATGAAGTTGTACTACAGCAAGTACGATGTACAGTTTCTAATTTTGGTAATAACTGCCAAAGTGGAATTAGGAATTGGATTGGAACCAGTAGTATCGTTCACTTGTTGGATTCTACACAAAGTGGACAGGATCAGTCCACAAAAGAGGAGAATTCTTAAGGAGATCTGCATTACTTTCCTTTGAAAGCCTTTCTGCCTCGAGTGATGTTCCTAAATGAAGACCCTTCTAGTAGAGTTAGGTTGTGAATACCTGCAATGTTTTCACATAACACACTTTTAAAAAGCAGCCTGTGAAGTAAGCCTAATGTTTGTCTTAGCATGTTGAGCCTTCCCATCTTGCAGAGACATGTTGGGTAAGAGAAGAACATGCAGGGAAAATTGGGATTGAAAAGCATTAATCCAAACACACAATTGCAACAGTGTCTTGCAAAGCAAGATGCAATACACTCCTTTAAAGAACAGCATGGAGAAGACTGGAAAAACCACTGTAAATTGCTTCTGCAGTTTCACAAAGTCTTAGACAAAGACTAAAAATCATTCTACTCACTTTTCATACCACTGCACAAGGTTTGAGTTGATGAGATCAGCAACTTAAAATATTAAGGCATTCATTTGCAAATGAGTTGACTTTTAAAAAATTGGACAAACAAGTTTGGGATGACTTTAAAAAAGTCTTGAAATTGGTTAAAAAGTTTCAACAAATGTTAATACTGCAAAAGCACATTCTTTTTAACGAACTTTATTTTTATAATGCTGCTCAATTATCTTTAGTATGTTTTTAAAATATTGCTTAGTGTAACAAACATGAGAGGAGCCTAAAGCACTAACTGCAAAAGACCTTTTGATTTATCATCTGGAAAGGATTTAAGAATCAGTGTTCTTGAGGCCAAAGTGATTAATGCTAAATTGTTTTGTGATGAATGGCAGATTTTAGCCATAGCAAAGTGGTTCTAAGAAAAGTAGTATGTCATGAGCGCTGTGCAGTGTGGTGAATTAAAAGGATCAATCCTTCGGTACTTCACGAACCCAGAACTTCTGAAAGTAGTGAGTAGTTAGTGCATGCAAGAAAACTGCAGGATGAGGCCTTTGTTCTCTCCTGCATTGTGCCTGGTACACCCTTCAGCAATCTTCTGCAGCCAGGCACAAGCTCTTTTGGTGTAGCAGGATGACAGTCTCTACTAAAGCCATAAATATATGAAAGTAAATGGCTTTGTTGTGTGAGGTGAGTGTAGTACTTCTAGCAGGCATTTTGCTATTAAAGTTGCCATTCTAAGAGGATCTTCCACTGTGTTAAAATGACAGCATCCATGGTCTTTCAAAAAGAAAAAAAGTAAAATATTGTTTTGATTAAATCTGTTTTTAATCCCATGAAGAAATGACTCGATTCTCTTAAAAACTGTGGCCTTCACTTTTGTGTAGCTTGTCCTTCAAAGGTATCAGACAGCGTGCAGAAAAGCTAATACTGAAATTGCAAAACTAAATGTACAATACGCATTCCAGTATTACCTCCGTATTGATTGGTCAAAGCCTGCAATAACCATGTATTAATACACTTTTAGTAGAAAGACGGTATGCTTTTTGCCATATGTATTGATGTAAAGTATGTAAATAAGTTAAATTTTATTTGTTTTTCTCAAGATTGTAATATTTTATATTCTGTAGTGACATTTTAACGGAAACCTAATGTACATATATTTTTTGGATGGATTCATAAACTGTTTCAAACGGACTTGCATGGATTGATTACTCATTTCAAATTTAAAATCCTTTCCAAATTGGATGTCAGTTTAAGTGAAAGAGCACTTTCTTCAGGCCTCAAGCGCACAACCTAAATGGCTTTAAAAATCACTGAGTTTCTTACAAAGTCAGTTATTTATCCTGTGCTCTGTTTACAAACATTTAAAAGGTAAAGTTTGAAATGTGAACCCCTATTCCGCGCCCCCCCCAATAAACCTGTTCAGGAAAAGATTTTCTAAACGAAAGGCACTTCCCTAGGGAAGAATTTGTGTGTCTTGCAGCATTTCCTATCTTTATTTAGGACTCTTAATTAACTAAGTGGAAGATAATTCCAGAACCAGATGCTTTGCCAAATGCTCCCTGCTGCCATACCCCTCCTATTTTAAAGTAGAGGGCTTTCATCATTTTATCAGTCAGTCCAAAGATCCACTACCACCTTTAAGCTTGCAGAAGATGCATTATCTTGTGTGCCTGAAATTTCATGTGTTTAAAATGCCACACCTACTTCAGACGCAACTCTGCACTGCAATAAGCTGACATGGCAACTCTATTCCAAGCATGTCAGTTTTGATGTGTTGTCACTTTTAAGAACCAGTGTGGAACAATATCTCACTTTACATAGGGTACAAACTAGTCTTCAAATCACCAAGACTTTTGGTTACTAGTGATGTGGGCTTGATTTAAACTAATATCATTGATGTATCCTTTTGCCAGTCCCTGAGCCGACCAACCCCTACATAGTTACGAGCTATTTAAAATGAAAAAGTGAACTACAATATTACTAGTATATGAATTTTGTAACTGTTTTGTATTATAGTCTGTATTTTGTTTGATCTTTCATCATAGAGGCTAATAACTTCCATGGGTTGGGAGCCTGAGCCACTACAAACAATACTGGCCAAAGTGGATAGGGAAGACCTGGTATGGTTAGAGCATGAACAGGTGCAAGACAGATGTGTCCCAAAGTCTGGTTAATCAAATAGCTATCTGCATATATCATAGTTGTTAGTATACTTACTGCTATTCAAATAGTAATATCAAGATATTTGTACAGACCTAGTCAACAAATGGATGGACTGATAGGACGTATCCTTCCTCAGCACTAGCACTGACTTTGCCCTCTTGTTTGTTTCTGCCAGGGTGTGTTCCGAGCTCTCTCTCTCCCTACTTACAGTTAAGGTTAGGACAGAAATGTCTTTTATTTGCCTGTAAAGCACGATGCTCTATAAGTAACTGAATCAAACAGCTGGAATAGCTAGTTGTCTTTATACTTAGTACAATGCAAAACCAAGTAAACTTGAACAAGACAGTGGGCCTGTCTATGCACGTGGACCTCAGTTGTGCAGAGGAAATAATGAATATTTAAGGGGGGGAAGCCATCAACCCAAACCCCTTAACTTACAGAAGCAAATCATAGCCTGTCTGCCCTAGCATGGAACACTTAAGCATTTCGGACCAGTGTCCCACAAGATGTCACTGCAACCTAATATGGCAAATGACTGACTGGGAGGACCTGGCGCAAGTGGCAGCAATTACAAATCAACTCCAGCTCTGCAAGGCTGTGAGGCCAGGAGGCTCGCGATGGCTGAGTGTCACCCCCTGCACTCAGTGAGGGCCCAGCACTGCCTTGCGCTGTACAATTCTTGTGGGGGCCCGGCCCCAGCCTGTGCCACCTCGCCCTGACCTTGCAGGCCCTGGGCCTGCTAGAGGGTGGTGAAGGCAGGTCCCGGCATTAGCCTGCTGTGCCCCAGCAGGGCCCAGTGCTGTGAAGACTCCCTGGCCAAGTGGGGGCAGGGCCAGTGTGTCGATGTGGCCCTGATGCTAGCACACCTTGGCCATTATGGTCTCAGCCTCAGGGGAGGAGCCCCGCCCCCGCCAGAAAAGGAGAGTGGGCGGGGCAGGGATCAGCCCCAGCCCCTGCGCTTGGTTACCTAGGCAACTAAAGAAACCTGCTGGGCACCAGTTTGGCCCTCCGTGATTGGCTCCAGCAGTGAGGGGCGGAGGCGGGAGCTCGTTGGCCGACGAGGCTGCTGATTGGCTGCGGCGGAGCGCCTTCCTGTTGGCTGTGATTGGTGTGTAGAAGCTGTCGGGGGGCCTCGGCTGAGCTGGAGGCGGGAAGGTTCGAAGAAAGTGACGCGCGGGTGGAGTTGACCCCGGCTCTCTGAGGTAACCGGCCCGGGCAGTTGGGGTGGCCTCCCGCCACACCGTGGACACGGGCCGGGAGGCGTGGCCAGCTGCCGGCGGGGAGGGGGGCTGCATTCAAAATGGAGGCGGGACGGGCGTTCGCTGTGAGGGGGCTGTGGGAGACCGACTTCCTTCCCCGGGGGGGAGCTCTGGGAATCCCCCCTTCCCCCGGCCTGGGGAGAGCTCACGGCGATCGGCCCCTTGTGCGAGTTGGGGGGATGTATGTGGCTCCCCGGGTGGGGGGGTGTCGTATGGGGGAGACCCCTGGGTACATCTCCCCTCTGGTCCGGGATCTGGGGGAGACCCCTGTCATCTTCCTGTTGCTGGGTTGAGGAGTGTGTAGGAGGGTCTCTCTTCACCCCTCCACCCCTATTTGCCCTTTTTTAAGTGGGGGAAAGTGTGCGAAGAAAATAAAGAATACCAAAAAAAAATAATAATAATAAAAAAAACCCCAACAGACGTGTTATTCCTCCTCTTCTCCCCCCCCCCCCCCCGAGCTGCAGCAGGGCTCAGTTCCTATGTCACAGACACAAAACTTTTCACTGGCGCGTCAATATCGATACAAAACTTCTTACTGTTTGTAAATAGCAAAAACAAAAATATCAGCAGAGACTGGGGCTAAATAAGCTGGGGACCAGCGTCCTGCTAGGTTCGTTCCACTTCCTGCGTCCTTCTCCCTGGATTTGTCTATTTAGAGCGAAAACTTTTCTGATAGGGACCTTGTTTTCTCACATAAAGCAAGTTTAGCAAACTTTGGGCACAATACAAATAATCGTTTTTGCTTCAGAAGGACCCAACGCCTTTCTGAGTATATTTGAGGGAAATTTTTCTAAACCTGGGACAGGTGATTGTCCCTTTTTGGGGGGCCAGGGTAGGTTAGGTTGTAATTTGAGGGTAACAATCCTCTCTTTTTTTGGTAGGTAGAGTCCTTCCTGCGAGATTGTTTATGATGGTGCTGTGTATACCAATCGTTATGATGGCCTTTTGATGGTGGTCCACTGAGACTGTGACCTTTCAGTTAGGTAATTCATCAGTGAAAGGGATGTTGCTAAATTTGGTCCCAAATTTTAACTTTGTAAAAAGAAGTTTTTTGTAGAACCTATGACCTGTGGGAATTGTTTTCTCAACCTTAAAAAAATATAGTGAAGAGTTATTTTTCAACAAGCTACCCTATATTTCCCCTCAGTGTTTGAAATCCAAACATTGCAGCTTTTGAACATGAAACTGACTATATACCATTTTCAACTCTTACTTTTCATTGTCCAAAGTGAGAGATGTGCAAAAAGTTATCACTGTAAATAGTGACAGTTAAATTATATTTTCTCTTTTAATAATTACATTATTAATAACCTAGATAAGAAATGTTTATTTAAAACATTTGATTTTTAAACGTATAGCGTCCCTTTTAATGTTTATAAATTGCTATAAGGATGGAAAATCTTATCTGGAAACCATTCTTCTCAGCCATATCACCACAGGATGCATCTAGCTAACTAGTAAAACTGAGGAACTGATTGCTTGTGATTATTAAAGATCCCAAAGTGTTATTCACAGGAGTTTGTGTGCTAATCCAATATCCTGGCCAAAGTCCAGTTTGAGTGATTTTATTCCAAAAGGTAATACATATAGTATGTTAGTAATTATTATTATATCACTTAAATTACTGAAAAGTCATCAGATGGTAATAACTTGCTGTCATTACTAAGATGGGCTAAATTTGAACTGGTGACCTATAGGTGTAAAGCACTATATTCCCACCATAGCCAATATCCTGAACCACCTAGTCCCCAAATCACCTTAACAGTTTATACTCAGTTTTATCTGGTGCCTTATATTGTTTGCAGATTTCTGATAGCTGCTGAGGTAGAATTGATTTGTCAACATTTTTCATTTTTATTGCAGACATAAATTTGAAATAAATAAGGGAAAAGAACCCTGACAATGTCTTTGGTAGTGTCAGAATATACCATTGGTGGGGTGAAGATTGTCTTTCCTTGCAAGGCTTACCCTTCACAGCTTGCTATGATGAATGCAGTAAGTAGACTTGTCATTAAAATCTATTGGTTTAATAGTTTATGTAGTGTTATAATTTTGAACCTGTAGTAAATTAAAAGTTTAAAAGGGAATTTTAGATATGAATTCAGAACCTCCAATATCTCCAGTGTTTCCATTACAATACAAGCAACAACATCCTGTATTTGCATATATGTGAGGGAGAGCTCAGTTATATTTTTGGAGTATTAGGGTGAATACACACTCCTAAATGTTTATACTAAATATCTTGTTAAATAGGTGTGCGCATGCCTATTTAAATAGAGATTATGTATTAAAATAATTATTTGATATTGCAAGTGCAGAAGGGGAAGGCTTCAGCAAAATGCCTGCTATCTTTTGATCAAAAGATACAGTACAAACCCAGTAAGTTTTCATTTTATTGATGGAATAGATGTTTTATCTTCCACATATTACATTTAAAATTTAAATTATGACAAGGAAGTATTTAATGGCCTGCCATCATTCTTTGCTCCTATGACATTAAGGATAAACAGATTCCGACTTGAGCCTGATCTACACTAAAAGGTTAGGTTGACCCAGCTACATCGCTCAGCAGTGTGAAAACTCTACATCCCTTAGCGACATAGTTAAGATGACCTAACCTCAGTGTAGATAGTGCTAGGTTGACAGAAGAATTCTTCATTTACGTAGCTACCGCCTCTCAGGGAGGTGGATTACTTATGCCAGTGGGAGAATCCCTCTCATTGGCAGAGGTTGTGTCTACAGTGAAGCACTACAGCAGTATAGCTGCAGCGTTTCAAATGTAGACAAGCCCTTGATCAGGTGTTGCTGCTATATGGGGAGGTAGTCGACAATCCGATCTGAGTCACTACTGAACCTATGTTCCAGAATAGTGAGAGGTGTTGCAAATGTCTGTACTTGAGAGAAAACCAAGACCTAATGACCACTTGTGGTCCTGTGAGATTTTTTTTTTTTTTTCAAAAGTATGAACTTTTGAGGACCTCGTCAAATTCCATTTAGGAAATTACTTTCAGCTTGCCTTTAAAAAAAAAATCCCTGTGGTGTCATCTGGAGATGTTCTTCATTTTCTTTCTTAGTTACTGTCTTGTTGCTGACACAGAAGATTACTGCACGTCGCTGATGGGAGTGTGATAAATATATATTTACACTCCTTCCCCTCCCAAAGAGACAACGTGAAAGTTTACTTGTTAATTCTTCTGAGCTATTAACTTTTTATTTTTTCTTTACAGATTGTTAGAGGGTTAAATTCCAGGCAACATTGTTTGTTGGAGAGCCCCACAGGAAGTGGTAAAAGTTTGGCGTTACTTTGTTCTGTATTATCATGGCAGCAGTCTCTGCATGGTAAGTTATCTCACAATGCCTATATGCCCAGTTTCAATTAGCAAGGATTGTCTGCATTAATAAATAAATTAGGTCTGTGGATAACCTCAGAAATCTAGTTTCAGGAATGGACCCAAATCTCCTTGTCAGTCCTTATGCCAATGGTTGATGCCAGCTTTATGGACAATCAAGATAGTAGACCTAATCACCGTTATTTTCATATTAAAATGGATATGGCTTTGAATGTTATATTAAGGTGGCAATATAAGTATCAGGATAGTTAGAAAATGTTTTTGGTTATCTGAAATTTATGACATTGTGAACTGGAAAATGTGTGTTTTCCAGCTCTGTAAATTATTGTAATTGTTTTTAACTATTATTCTTTATTGAGTTTTCATAGTATGCTTAGTCTATACAATACATAGAGGAAGATGGAGTCCCTAACCAAAAGGCTTATAATCTAAGTAAAATACACAATACAGACTACACCCATAATTTACTAATGGACCAGATCAAAGTGCAAGCCCAAATTAGTACATAGTAATATTAATAAGTCTCCCTCTGTTTACTGTTTGAAAGACTTTGTGCTGCCTTCATTGGGGAAAACTGAGTTTACATGTGTTTTCTTTATGTAGTGGAGATAATGTCCTTATTTCTGGCTAGGACTCAAAACCTGCTAAATTAGAGAATTTTTCAGTTTTTCTTATACTCGCGTACAACCTTGTATACTATGGGTCAGTATGGCTTGTATACCCATTCAGAGGAACAGTGATGGATCTTATCTATATATGTGCATCTTTTTCCTTCCTGTATAATGCTTACTCTATTGATTAAGATTGTGGTTAGTATTAACTCAAAGAGTCTACTGTACTTTTTTTGTAGCTGAATGGGTAGGGTTTCTGTAAATGACTTCCATATATCTGTTTTGTAAAGTTGTGCAACTGTCGTGGGCCCAGTGACTACAAGCTATAGCTCCGACAAAATCTACTGTTATCTGATTATTTCTACAGTATGGAGAGAGCCTATTTCTGCAATATGGCTCTGTTGTTATGCTTTTATAACAGAAGATTAATGACCGTCTCCTGTCCTGTTTTTAGAGAAGTCACTGGATGAGTTCTCATGTGAAAAGGAGTGCAAAAAACCAGAGACTTCATTGCCATGTCACTGTAGATGCCATTCGCAGGCTGTGACTAATGACACTACTGCAGATGTGAACCAAGGTGCTTCTTGTTCTTTCACTACTTGTAAAGCAGCAACCTCCGTAAAAAGTGAAACACCATCAACAAACAAAGGTAACTTTCTATTTTTTGGGGGGGTGGACATCTCATATGGATATTCAAGTTTTGGGTTCTCATGTCTCCTATGATTGCTAATGCCACACGAGTCAATAACTTATCAAGAGTGCTTCATCATGCTTTCACCCTCCACCTTTTTTCTGGGTCATTAATGGCTCCTGGCTTTAAAGTTCCCCCTTTCTTCCAAGTTTCCAAATCAAAAATATGTCATAGGATAGCCCTACAGGTGAGCGTGTTTATGGTCTCTTATGCTCAGTAGTGGTTGCAAGTGTTCTCCTGCATTGCTTCTTACTAGTTTGAAGTTCAGGAGCCTATAGTCAGCTCCCCATCAGGTCGCTAGCACTGCACTATAGTCCAGTCTGCCAAAAGAAACCTTGATGCAGAAACGAGTACCTTTATAGTTTTTACTACCTGTTAAATATTAAGTTCTGGAATTTGGAATGCAGGGGAAGTAGATAATTGGTAGTTTGTGTTCTGGGAACACCCTCATTTGAATCCTCCTCTTCTTTTCCCTATGTGATTCACAGGACCACTAGTTCTGGAAATTTCAGTGGAGGAGTACTATTGTGCTTTTGCAATGAAGTATTTTACCCATGGCTCTTGCTATTGAGTGTTACCCACTACATCCATGTGATCTCGCCAGTTTTTCTCAGCAGCAAGTACCAGGGTCATTGTATAAATACATGCTATATTTTTTTTTCTTTTGGTCCTGGCCTTTGGTGTAAAAGTCAGCTTTAAATTGCACTTCTCCCTGAAAGTGTTTTGCCCATTGTTGTAAAAGGATACACTTAAGATTGCTTTCAGTGAAAGAGTGGCCAGGAAGGGGGAATTTTTCTGATTATTTTTCTCATTTTGTTTTCTTTATGCATTTGACAGCACTCTTACGTGGTCAGTTGGCAGCATTTTTCTCTGTTATTACTGTGGGACTTTCACAGCAACAGGGAGTAGAAGAGCATTGAGAAAATATGAAGATCTGATTTGTAAAACCATAAAAAATTGGCAGGGGACTAGAATAGGTGTAGTACCTTAAAATACTTTTCCTTTTAAAAAAAAAAACAAAAAAAACCTAGATTTCAAGTTGGTGGTATCCCTTTAAATAATAATAATAAACAAACCTGACTGACACAGATGAGAGATTTATTGGAATAAGGTTACCATCCCTGGTTTCTCATATAATTTCTGTGCCAAGTACAATATGGACTAACAAACTCTTAGATAAAATCTCAGGAAAAACTTCCGAAGTGTAAGAACAGTAGGACAATTGAACAGACTGCCTAAGGAGATTGTGGAAGCTCCTTCGTTGGAGGTTTTCAAAAGGAGGCTGGACAGCCTTCTGTCTTGGATGGTTTAGACACAACAAATCCTGCATCTTGGCAGGGGGTTAGACTAGATGACCCGTGCGGTCCCTTCTAACACTGGTTCTGTGATTCTATCTACATTTGGTAGTTTGTGAGACTATATCATTGTAAATCAGGTTGTATAGGGAATACTGGGAAACAAGTTTGGAGGAAACAGACTTGTACATAAATTAAATAAAGGATCAGTGTAATTTTTCTGTAATTTGATATTTCCTTGATTGAAGGTTTTTTTCTACTGCAGTCTAATCTTTCTTCATGCCCAATTCTACAATGAAGCCACATTCCTCTGTTACTGATGGCAACATGTTGCCGTTTCAATAATTTTGCTGTTACAGTTCAGCATTATGATTTTAGTCATAGGTGCAACGCCACGAAAAAAAATAGTGGGTGCTTAGCACCCACCAGCCATCCGCTGATCAGCTGTTTGGAGGCAGGCAGGCAGGCAGGATGCGCTGTGGGGAGGACAGAGTAGGGGTGGAAAGAGGCGGGCGGGTCCTTGGAGGAAACGGTGGAGCGGGTGTGGAGCCTCGCAGCAGAGGAGGGTGGAGCATCAATCTGGAAAGAAGAAAGTCAGTGCCTATGATTTTTAGTAGAAGGATGTGACCTATGAACAGGATATAATCACTGCTGTTTGAAAGTAAAAATTTCTTCTGGTTAGCCACAATAGCAGGGACAATGACAAAAGATCAATGGAAAGTTAAGAGATACGTTTACATATAAGAAACTTTAAAGCTTCATCTGCTGTGACAGACCCTTTAAAAATATTGTAAGGATTAAATAGCTGGTCTTGTGAAGTGCTGAGTGCCCCCAATTCCCATTCAGTTCAGCAACCTGCCAGTTTAGAACCCTTACTGTTTGTTCTTCTAACAAGATTCGCTACCAAATTAAACAAAAACCCTTTGTTTTATCATCACAGCTCTATATTTAATATCATTTGTTGAGAGAACATACCTCACAGTTGACTAATTCCTGACATTGATAGATAAAATTTATCTTTTTCTGGTTAAGGTTTATAGTTGGCACAGAAGATCAGTACCCTGGTAGGTATGTTCCCTCAGCAAAAAAATAAACCAGACACATTCTTTTTAAATGTGAGGTTAATATGATTGCCATTTTAAAATGGTGTGGGTTATTTTAATCTACAGAACTCCCCCTATATATGTATGTTATTATAAACTTATGTTGCTGGCACCCAGTGCCGAGAGGCTGAACAACAGCTTGAGTTGGTTCGTTACCTGGTGTGCTACACCCAATAATCACAACGGGGTGGAGAAGCAGAAAAGTTTATTTGCAGCTGCAAAAAGGTACAGGGAGAATAAAATCTCAAATCCTGCACACAGAGCAGGAAGTTACACAGGCTTTTATACATCCTTTTTCCCAGCATACTTATCCAATAGCAAGCTGCCCCAAGTATCCATATAGCCAGCCAATCCAGTTCCCAGCTAGTTCCCTGATTCTCTGTATCATTTGTTAAACTATACATAAAGCTGCTTTATTCAGCATTGTTCTTCCATATCTGCCCTGTTTGGCCTTGCTTAGTTTCAAGCAATCAGACTCTGCAGCATATTGTTGCAGATCCTCAGCATAACTGCTGTGTGTGCCTCCATGCGTGGGGGCGCAGGGACACCTGGGCCTAGTGCGAGGGGGCTTCATCAACACTCGTGGTCTTCCATCCCCTCGAGTTACCTAGTGGCCGTGCCCCAGTGTCCCCAACAACTCCCCCCTTTGAGAACACTCAACAACCTTGAGTTTCTGTGTCCCTCGATCTTTGCCGCTGTATGGGAGATCAGCAGGATGGTATAGGGTCCTTTCCACTTTTCCTGGAGAGGCTTGTTTTTCCAGGTGCGAACAAGCACAGAGTCACCGGGCTGTAAGGAGTGGACGGGAGTGTCCAAGGGGAGAGGCTGGGAATCCTTGGTATACCTGTGAAGAGACAAGAGAACAGCAGACAGGGAACACATATACTGTGACAACAAACCATTACCCAACTCCCATTCCCCTGACAGAACCGGGGTGCCATTCATAGGCCATGCCCTTCCAAACATAATTTCAAAGGGACTGAGCCCTAATCTACCCTTTGGGAGAACGCGGATACGGAGTAGGACGAGGGGCAAAGCATCAGGCCATTGCAGTGAGGCTTCTTGGCACACTTTTGAGAAATGCTGTTTAAGGGTCTGATTGGTACGCTCCACTAACCCACTGGCTTGCGGTCTCCAGGGCGTATGGAGTTTCCAGAGGACCTGTAAGGCATGTGAGATGCTTTGAATGATTTTTGACATGAAGTGTGTCCAGTGGTCAGATTCCATCCACGGGGGGAGTCCAAAGCGAGGAATGATCTCCTTAACAAACTTGAGGGCCACTGTTCTGGCAGTGCAGTTACGGCATGGGAAGGCTTCTGGCCATCTGCTGAACCGATCCACTATGACAAGGAGATATTTGAACCCTTGGGTCCGGGGAAACTCAGTAAAGTCTATTTGCCACACTTGTCCAGGGCCTGGAGTGGGTTCTAGGGCAGCTGGTGGCACAGGATGTCCCGGTCGGGGGTTATTCTTTTGGCAGACTAAGCAGTCCGCTTGTACCTGGGCAGCCCGGGGTCGGAGTCCGGAAGTGATAAAGTATTTTCCCATTAGCTGGATAAGTGCTTCCCTGCCAGCATGAGTGGTTTGATGTAGTTTCTGCAGCATTGGCCGGATTAGGCCCTTTTGGTAAGAGGACCTTCCCTTCTGGGGAATGGAGCCATCCCTCCTTTTCCTGGAGACCGAGTTTGTCAGTTAGCTGTCTCTCCTCCCCAGAGTACTGAGGGGTTGGAAGCTCCCCTACTGATGGGATAAGGGCATGCATATGGGCATTCTCAGTCTGAGGGGATGGCAGGGTGGCAGCATGCTTAGCCTCTCTATCTGCCCGGGCGTTACCTCTGGCCACATCTTGATCCTCCCTTTGATGGGCTTTACAGTGTACCACTGCCACTTCCGAGGGAAGTTGTACGGCTTCTAGGAGCCGGAGGATTTGGGGCCCGTACTTGACTGGGAAGCCTTGGGCTGTCAGCATTCCCCTTTGCTTCCATAGGCCAGCATGAGCATGCAGCACACCAAAAGCATATTTTGAATCAGTAAAAATGTTGACCCGCTTTCCTTTTGACAGTTCAAATGCACGGGTCAGGGCTACTAATTCGGCAAGCTGGGCAGAGGTCCCAGCAGGCAAACCTTCAGCTTCCACGGTGTCATGGAGGGTCATAACAGCATAACCCGCCCTCCTTTGCTCATCTATTACAGTACTGCTACCATCAGTGCACCACTCATAATCTGCATTTGGGAGGGGTACATCCTTTAAATCTGGATGGCTGGAGTACTGGACATCTATGATCTCTAAACAGTCATGTTTCTGTTCCTCTGTTTCTGGCAAGAGAGAGGCTGAGTTAAGGGAGGGGCAAGGCTGTAAGGTGACTTCAGAGTTCTCTAACAGCTTAGCCTGGTACCGAGCCTGGGTGAGCCAAAGCCCTCCCTTTGCATCCAATAAGGCTCGGACCATATGGGGAGTATAGATTTGCATAACCCCTCCCAATGTTAGCTTCTCGGCTTCTTCAAGCACTAGGGCAGTAGCTGCGACCGCCTGTAAACATGCCGGCCAACCCTTTGCAACCTGATCCAATTGCTTAGACAAATAAGCCACAAGACGTCTCCATGCTCCTAACAGCTGTGTGAGCACTCCTAGGGCCACCCCCCTTCGTTCATGTACATACAACTGAAATGGCTTAGAGAGATCCGGCAGGCCCAGAGCCAGGGCTTCCATCAATTTTCTTTTCAGGATTTTAAATGCCCTGTCAGCCTCTGGGGTCCAATAGAAGGGGTCATGATCTGCTCCTTTTACACAGTCGTACAGGGGTTTAGCCCACAGTCCAAACTCTGGGATCCATATCCTGCAAAAGCCTGCCATACCCAGAAATGCCCTGAGCCGCTTACAGTTACTTGGGGTAGGAACTTGACAGATAGCTTCCTTTCTTTCGCTTGAAAGCTGACGCTCCCCTTGCCATATGTGAAACCCGAGGTACCGTATCTCTGGGAGGGCAATTTGAGCCTTACTCCGTGCTACCCGATATCCCCGGAGTCCAATAAAATTCAGGAGGCTCATGGTGGCTTTAAGGCAGGGGGTTTGGCCCACAGTGGCAATTAACAAATCATCTACATACTGCAGAAGGAGGGCCTCCTCATTATCCCACTCCTCTAGGTCCCTGGCCAGAGCCTGGCCAAAGAGGGTGGGGGAATTTTTAAATCCCTTGGCCAACACTGTCCAGCAGAGTTGCTTTTTAACCCTTTTTCGGTCCTCCCACTCGAAGGAGAAGATCTCCTGTGACGGGGTGGCAACTGGGATGGTAAAGAAAGCATCTTTCAGATCAAGGACTGAAAAATGGGTATACTGTCCCCCTATAGAAGCCAATAAGGTATACGGATTAGGGACAAGAGGGTGCAGAGTCTTAACCCGGGCATTGACTGCCCTTAGGTCCTGTACCAGCCGATACGTGCCATCAGGCTTCTGTACGGGTAGAATGGGAGTGTTCCAGGCTGACTGACGTTCCCAGAGAATACCATACATTAGGAATTGATCTATAGTTTCCTGTAAACCTTCTCTGGCTTCCCTCTTGATTAGATACTGTTTTACTTGCACTGGGCCTTTCCCTGGTATGAGCTGAACAGTAATGGGGGTCTGGTGGGTGGCCTTTCCTGGAATCCCTGATGCCCACACGAGGAGGTACACCTGGTCTTCCCACGGGCTCCATTCTGGGGCTTGCATGGCTGAGGGCTCAACTGCAAGGGTCATGATCCATGCATTCTCAGGGGGTAAGGTAAGGGTTATTTCGTCCTCAGTAAAATGCAGGGTGGCACCGAGGCGACAAAGCAGATCCTGTCCCAGCAGAGGTGTTGGACACTCAGGGAGGTATACCAGCTTGTGGGATATAGTCCTGTTTCCCAAAGCGCATTCCGCTGGGGCATACACTGGGCACTTGGTGTCCCTGCCTGTGGCTCCCACCACAGTAAGGGAATCTGCTACTGGCAACTGAAGAGGCTGATTTATGGCCGTTTGGACCACTCCAGAGTCCACTAAAAATCTATTTCTGAGCTTCCCACCCGCATCTTTACTCAGGGTTCCGGGGGTAGGGTGGTCCGTCTCCCCTGACACCCCTATTCCTGCTCCGCCATCGCAGGGGCACCCCCCTTTTCTTTCCTCTTTGGGCACTCATTTTTCCAGTGTCCCTCCTGTTGACACAGGGCACTCTGGTTGCGACCCAGTCGTCTATCCTGCGGGCCCGGACGGTCACGTCCATGGCCCCTTCCTTCCCGGCCACTTCTCTTAGTGCCGGCCTGTACCGCTCTTACCATCAATCTCACTTGCTTTCTCTCCTTCTCTGTCTCTCTCAGACTATAAGCTCGGTTTGCAGTCTCTAAGATTTGTGCCATGGTCATGCCCATTAAATCCTCCTTTTTTTGTAACATTCTCTTCATATCAGGGGCTGCTCTGCTCGTAAAAATTCCCTTAATAATTGACTCAGTTGCCTGATCATCGGGGTCTGCATTAATGTTCTGTAGAATGGTGTCCCGAATACGCTGTAGAAAGGCCCCTGGGCTTTCTTTTAAATCCTGCATTACTTCATATGGCTTTGCCCAATTATTATGTCAGACAGCCGAGTGACAGAGTCCATGCAAAAGCAACTCCTTATAGGAGGTAAGGTGGGTCATATCCCTTTGATCATTTGGATCCCACCTGGGGTCTGCTCGGGGGACTTACAAGGTGTGGATTTAGGGGCCGAAGGGGACACCGGCTCTGCCATTACTGGGGACTAACATTAGCTGCTACCGAACTAGTCGGAGTCAGATTACAGTGCTGTAAAATATCTGGTCGAGTACAAAAAGTCAGAAACAAATGCGCATACATATGTTCATTCCATTTCCTTGTTCTCTGACAGAACAGGAGTAACTGAAGGATCATGTTGTAATTAATTGACCCTCCTGGTGGCCACCACTCCTGGTCCTCTAGTTGATATTGAGGCCAGTCAACTGTACAGAATCGTTTTAATTGGCTCTTAGTCATCGGATCCGCACCAAATACCTTCCAGTTTGCTAGAATGCACTCTAGGGGCATACACCGTGCCCTAACCCCTGAGCTCTGTCCCTGTCCCATACCTACAGGGTAACTCTGGGCGTCCCCAGGTTCCAACAGAGCATATAATCCGGATTTCAAAAAGTTCCTACCTTATCCAAGGGACCAGTTCTTCACCGTTGCCCACCACAACTGCTTCTCCACTATATGAGTGCGTTGCACCGTTGTGCCCTCCGGGGTCGATCAAATTGCATCTCCTCCGAGGCCCCGGTGAACTCACCGGTGTGCACTGGGCGTCGGTTCTCGCCGCAATCCTTGACCTCCAGGAGGGGTCTGGGCAAGGCTAAATTGCAGCCTCGAGCCCACCCAGGGACGCCAAAAGCTGTTGCTGGCACCCAGTGCCGAGAGGCTGAACAACAGCTTGAGTTGGTTCGTTACCTGGTGTGCTACGCCCAATAATCACAACGGGGTGGAGAAGCAGAAAAGTTTATTTGCAGCTGCAAAAAGGTACAGGGAGAATAAAATCTTAAATCCTGCACACAGAGCAGGAAGTTACACAGGCTTTTATACATCCTTTTTCCCAGCATACTTATCCAATAGCAAGCTGCCCCAAGTATCCATATAGCCAGCCAATCCAGTTCCCAGCTAGTTCCCTGATTCTCTGTATCATTTGTTAAACTATTCATAAATCTGCTTTATTCAGCATTGTTCTTCCATATCTGCCCTGTTTGGCCTTGCTTAGTTTCAAGCAATCTGACTCTGCAGCATATTGTTGCAGATCCTCAGCATAACTGCTGTGTGTGCCTCCAGGCGGGGGGGCAGAGGGGGCTAAGGACACTTGGGCCTAGTACGCAGAGCTGCTGCGAGTGCCTCCAGGCGGGGGGGGGGGGGCGCCAAGGACACCTGGGCCTAGTGCGAGGGGGCTTCATCGACACTCGTGGTCTTCCATCCCCTTGAGTTACCTAGTGGCCATGCCCCAGTGTCCCCAACATTTATATAATTTTTTAAAAGTCAGTAATTTTTATTACTTGTTTAATAATTTACATCTTCAAAGCATTTTGCCAACAATTTAATTTAAAATATATTTATTCCTTACCAATATAGCCAAAATCAATTTTAGAAGGGAAACTAATAGCTAGTGCAGTGCTTGTTATGTTTCTTCTGTTAGGAGGCCTCCCTTAGCCCAACCATTTTTTCCATGTCACGCAATAGTAAAATACTAAATTAATGATTCTTCCTATATAAATTTGACTGCATTGTAATAAGGGAAGATGGGGTCTAGAAATGTCTACCAGTATTATAGTCCACCTTGAGTCTAAACTATTTTTTCTGATTAAGTTTTATGAGTGGAAATGTTATTTACATTTATTTAATATACTTTTAGTAATGAATACTCCTGCTACAGAACATAATGCAAAAGTCACACTGTCTTCAAAATTATCTGCAAAGAAATGGGCATCTTTACATGCAGATGAAAATGATGACTTTCAAGTAGACAGGAAAAGGCTACGTTTATTAGAAACTGAGCAGCAGGTGAGTAAAGTTTATTGGCAATAAAATAATCCAGGCATAGCTGAACAAGGTTGTCAAATATCAATATTTCAGTGCTAGAATTAGAGATTACTTGGTCATGTCACAGCCATAAATTAGATTATTACTTTTTTTCTTCATTTTTACTATTACTTGTTACAAAGGAATCCATTGTTATATTCGATTTTCACAATAACTTGTCATGCAGATAAATTACTTGGTGCATGCTAGTACATGGAGAATTTAAACACTCTGTTTCTCTGAAACCTACTCACCAACAGTTGCTCTTAAACGTTAAGTCAAAGAAAAGAATGCTTAGACATGAAAATGCCCTTCCACATATGTGCTAAAAATCTAATATACATTATAATGCTTCTTGATATTCTGCCAAATTCTTATCACTAGCTTTTTACATGGGATGAAATTTCTCTAAAGTTTTTGTTTCATTGTCAATATTGGTATTACAAGTGCCTTAATTTTTTTTATATTACTGAGGTGCACTCTAGTCATCATTGTATTGTGTTTTTATATTGTATCAGAGAACTGCTTTTAACTTTTTTGAAGAGTAATTACCTCCTTGTGGATTTTTTCCTTGCCATTCATATTATGGATGTTTCTGTTGTGTGTCTGTACAGTAATTATACTAGTTTTATCAAAACATATAACAATGGGAAATAATACAAGAAGATATTCAGTAGATGAGACCTAATCACTGATATCTATGTTATTAATTACTAAAGAAAAACTAAGTAGCGGTGGAGGATTCTATTTATTTCATATGCTATTCATTTTTCTGCTGGAAATTTCAGCAATAGAACCAGCTGCTGCATTTATAAATTATACAATATCTTTTTGCCTATTGGTTGCAAATTTTTTTGGCAATTTAGGATATTTGAAACTCACCTTTTCCCCCACCATTCTCTTCTGTAGTCATTTCTTCCTTTGCCATGGATGTCTTTCTGGTCTGGCGTAATGTATCATAGAAACTTGTAATAATTTATATAATAATTTTCAGTAACTTTCATTTGTAACACCACCTCCTCTTCTTGGCCCCCATCCTGCATTGGAATCTGCTAGTACAGGTACCTATGCCCAGATACCTGTTTAAATCAGTAGGACTTAGGCCGCAATCTTACAAAGAGGTGTAGATCCTAATTCTGCAAGAAATGTGTCCGGTTTCTATGATTAACAAGTACATTAACATAAACATACATTTTCATCTTTGAAACTAGATGTAAATTTTGCTTACCAAAGTCGTTGTGTGACTGAGGAGTCTGTAGCGGGAAAGGTGGTGATGGTGGCATAGTTTTATTTCACTAACTGTTTTGTCCAAGGAAGGCTCAATAAAATATCACTCCAAAATGACAGAAATTGTTCATATTCATTTATTGCTTTTATTTAACAAAACAAAATGATTTTTTTTAAAAAAAGGTGCTATTAAGCTGTATATTTGTCTTGATAACCAAGATGTATAAATGTTATAGTAACTTTTCTTAAATTATTAATTTTGGTAAGCTTACGTTAGATGTGGTTAAACTGATGTGTATTAACAATGCACTGAGTTTCTGAAACAGGCACAGAATGAAGAAAAAATTTAAAATTATTACAGTAACATTTGACCATTAGTTTAGCTCTGATTTAATGCCACACCTTTGCCTGTTGTCCATTTGAGTGTTGCATGTTTTCCTAACAGGTAAGAAAACGTCATTGTTTTGCAAAAGGAGTGCAGTTTGTCGATGCTTTGGAAGTTTATCAACAGCGAAGAAATGGGGAACTGACTGTTCACTCAGAAAAAATTGCTGCTTTCTCTCCAAAAACAGTAAGTAGCATGAGTCTTGTAGGACATTTATTAGTTCAAGAAACAAAGACAAATTTTGTTGCTATAAAGAAATTGTGCATGAAAGGCCAGTTTAGAAGATGATTTTCAGAAAGCATCCTGCTGCATCAGGATCTGGTATCTTGAAGTTACTTTGCTGACTCATCCCATGAAACAGTCTAGAAAGGACTGGAGGGACAGTCTTCTGGTAAAAGTCTGCAATTCTGGAATGCCCTTTCCTCTCACTTTTAGTCTGAGTACTTCTGTGGAATCCTTTTGGGCAAGACTGAAGACTTTTTTGTCTCACTTTTTGTTTGTGTGCTAGAGGTAGGATGTTTCTGTCTTGTCTTGCTTTTATCTGAAAAAGTACCACACTTAAAAACATAAGAAATTGCCATGTTGCGTCAGACCAATGGTCCATCTTGCCCAGTATCCTGTCTTCCAACGGTAGCTGGTGCCAGATGCTTCAGAAGGAGTGAACAGAACAGCTCAATTTATTGAGCGATCTATCCCCTGTCGTTCAGTCCCAGCCTCTAGCAATCAAAGGTTTAAGGACATCCATAAAATGGGGTTGCGCCCCTGACCACCTTAGCTATAGCCATTGATGGACCTATGTTCCATTAACTTATCTAATTCTTTTTTTGAACCCTGTTATACTTTTGGCGTTAACAATATCCCCTGGCAATGGGTTCCATAGGTTGACTGCATTGTGTGAAGAAGTACTTCTTTATGTTTGTTTTAAACCTGCTGCCTATTAATTTGATTGGATGTCCCATGGTGCATGTGTTGAGTAAAGGTGTAAATAACACTTCCTTGTTCACTTTCTCCACATCATTCATTACTTTATAGACCTCTATCATATACCCCCTCAGTCATCTCTTTTCCAAGATGAACAGTCCCAGTCTCTCTTTAATCTCTCCTCATATGGAAGTTGCTCCATACCCCTAATCATTTTTGTTGCTCTTTTCCATACCTTTTCCAATTCTCTGTCTCATGGCATTATGAAATTTTCTGTCTTATTATCTATCCCTTTCCTAATGGTTCCTAACATTGTTAGCTTTTTTGATTGTTGCTGCACATTGAACAGACGTTTTCAAAGAAATATCAATGATGTCTCCAAGATCTCTTTTCTTTAAGTGGTAACACCAAATTTAGATCACATAATTTTGTTTGTATAGTTGGGATTATGTTTTCCAAAGTCTATTGCTTTGCATTTATCAACACTGACTTTCATCTTCCATTTTGTTGCCCAGTCGCCCAGTTTTGTGAGATTCCTTTGTAGCTATTTGTGGTCTGCTTTGGACTTAACTATCCTGAGTAATTTTGTATCATCTGCAAACTTTGCCAACGTGCTGGTTACCCCTTTTTACAGATCATTTATGAATATGTTGAACAGCACTGGTCCCAGCACAGATCCTTGGGGCACTATGAAAACTGGCTGTTTATTCCTACGCTTTGTTTCCTATCTCTGAACCAATTACTGATCCATGAGAGAAGCTTCACTCTTCTTCCTTCACTCCTTGCTTTGTTTAAGAGCCTTTGTTGAGGGACCTTGTCGAAAGCTTTCTGAAAGTTCAGTTACACTGTATCACCCTTATCCGTGTTTGACAGCCTGAAAGAATTCTGATGGATTGGTGTGGCATGATTTCCCTTTACAGAGCTGTGTAGGCTCTTCCCCCAACAAATCATGTTCATCTGTTTGTCTGATAATTGTTGTGTGTCTGATAAAACTTGTTTTGTAAAGGGGCACAGGTACCTAAAAAGCTAAAACGGATTACTATTTTCTAACATTGTTACAAATTGTCACTTTTCCTAGCAGAACTTGCAAGAAAATGCAAGTTTCTTAAAGGAAGCAGACTCAGAAATATGCAGTGGTATTTGCAAAATTCCCCACTGGAAATTTGTTGCAGTTTTTGGTGTTTGAGTTTTCTTCACTTTATTCGGAGGGAGGTGGTGCAGGGCAGGGAAGTAACAACAATGTTGTTCAAGCTAAACCAAAATAAAAGGAATATGAGACATATTCCTAAAGACAGTCCTACAGGGCTGATGCAGGAAAGTTGGATCACGTCAATGATATACGAGGCAACTTAATGGCCTTTTTAAAACCTCCCAAGGACACTCTCTTTCTCATTTGTTTTGTGGACTTTTAAGTAATTCCCAAGTAATATGCATCTCCAGCACTAGAATAAAATATAGTCATTTTGCATTGCATAGTGTATTAAAATCCGATAAAAGAATCAGTCCGTCTTTGGAAACACCCCTGAGCTGATGACCAGCTCCAGTTTTCTGTCTGATACACACTCTGACCCTTTGTATACATCTTTCTGAACACTGACTTAAATATTTTTTTTTATTTTAACTGTACACTTCTGGGTCCAGTTTGCATCTGCCTTTTTGAACTACAAAACAACCCAAAAGTTGTAATACTAATTTAAAATACTGGTAGTTAATTATTTTCTTTTTTTACAAAAGAGAACCAGTACTCTTGTTCATTTTTAATGGGCAGTAATATTATGGTTTTGGAAAGCTTCAGAGGTTTTCAAGTGGCACTTTTAAATGCCTCATGCCACTGAAATTCAGTTGGCATTGTGAAATCTGAAGGCCAGCAGAGTGTGCTGTTGGTTTTCAAATAAAAATCTTTTCTTGCTTTATTGACCTTCACATTTGAAGGAGACAGTGTTGTGGATTTGCATAAAAAAATTGAAAGATGGGTTAGGGTTAGGGTTCTGGATTTTTTTATAAGTAGTGACAGTAACTAAGAATTTGTAGTGTTTGAGAAGCATTTTGCAACTCGTTTTTAAGGTAATTTACTACTTATTTTAAAATAATTTTAAAAAAAACACACTGAATAAGAGAATTATCTATTATCTTTCACATCAGAAGGACATCTATATGACTTTTGGGTTAACATTTGAGCAGTGCATTATAATATGCCATCTATAGGCCTCGTCTTGCAAATGCTTACAGAAATAATGCTTACTACCTGAATAACTTTGTTGATGTATGGAAGGCTACTCAAGCAATAATAATGAAGCCGAGAAACTTTGGGCCCATGTTTGTGGCTATGGTTTCCAGATTTGGTAACAATTTGCGTAGTCTTACTCTTGGGAGTCGATGAGGTCTGATACATTATGCCTATAGTCTTTTGGGGTGGTGCAAAAGCTAGTATTGGATTACAAATTTGGCACCTCCTAAAGTCAGGAAAAGTAAGATCATCTAAAACAAGACAGAGGACGTGTTTGGGATTAACAGTGAAGGGGGAAAATTCATGGGCGCAAAGCTTGAAGACCTATTTGGACACATCTTATGTAATATAAAAAGAAACCATAAAGACTTCAGTAAATGTATTTTGGCATAGTAAATGTGAAAAACTTTCTCTCATTGTACTTTTCTGGAAATGTCATTGGCACTGGGAGCAAATACTGTAATTTTTGTGTTCTATTCCTGAAAGAACAAAGAACCCTATGAAGTTGGTCTCATTAAGTCTTTTGAAATTCTTAAGTTTGCAAGACACAGGGGTCTCAGATTTTAAAGTCTCTGTTTAACTTCTGTCTAAGTAATTGTTGGTTTTAAAATAATTATAATCTAGTTCACAATTGTCACCTTGAATAAAGAGTTTGATAAATTTAGTTCAGGACTATGGAAGGCAAGAAAAAAATGGTGAACTAAGTTAGATAATGAATGGGTGCACAATAGCAGCATTATTAACTAATTAATTATTAAAATGCCAAGCTTTAAAAAATAAAATTAATATGGAAAATGAGGCATCCATATCAGGTGATGGGTTTTTTAGAGGACACAAAAGGGTGAAATGCTCTCTAGTGGAAGGATTCCAAAAATTTGAGAATTATGTAATTGTGTTGTAGCACATCATATTTCTGGATAAATGTATCAACTTTTCGTCCACATTTCTTACGGTTCTTCTAGAAATCAAAAGCGAAAAAAACAAATTCTGAAGCTGCTTAGAAGTCTGCATGTGGGCTCAAAGTTTGAGACTATATGTATATTTTGAAATCTAGGGTGCAGCTCTGTACTACTTCAGAAATAGAGTCCTTTATGGTTGTTTAAAACAGATGATATTTGAATTTGCTACTATATCTGACTAGACTTCCAGTATAGTTTTATCTTTCAACTTAACAGATATCTAATTTCCTTGTTGCTTTTGTGGGAAGGGCTGTAGTTGTGGAAATTTGCAGGATCGAGGGTATGTGGAACAATTTCTCTTCCTCATTTATATAATTGTGCTAAAAATAATTAATGGTATAAGTAGTAGCTATCAGCTGTGAATGAGAAGTTGCAATCTATTTTTAGAGAGATATTTGCGTTAATGGTAACCGTAGCGATAGATACTATAATGAATAGGAAGAGGGTGGTCTCTTCAAAAATATTGACATAAAAATAATAGAATGTTTTACAATGGCAAGAAAAGGAAGTGTAAACTATTCCTTGATAAACAGTATTATTTATTTAGAGAATAAATAATATTACACGGTGCCTTACAATAGGTAGAATGTGCCACACAAATGATGATATCTCTGCTCCAAAGAGCTAAAAATATAAAGGCATATGCAAGTAAAGTACATAGCAAACAAATTGACAAATGGTCATTATAGCATCTTCTGAAATAGCTACAGATGTTGGTAAAGAAACATCTGCATCAAATATTATAATAAAAGCACATGGAAACTGAGAACATTTCTTCCATAACTATCGGTGTATACAGATCACAATTGCTTGGGAAGATGCTGACGATTGTTCCACCCAGTAGCAACACACGTACACTTACCCTTTTATTTCCTTACATTCAGGCAATAAGGGATACCATTCAAACCCCCAGGGCACTGTAAGGCTAAAAACACAGTTGAGAACCTCTGATCATGTAAGAGTGAGATTATCAAGCAGTAAACCCCTTTTGCCCTTGTGATCTTTCAAGTTATACATGTGGATTAATTAATGTGAAGTCTGCAGAAATTTAATTAACTCCTTTTTTGAACAGCTAGTTAAGATGCTCCTTGAATCACAGATGTTTTGCAGTACAGAATTCTGTGAAAACTGCTTAATGTAATTGATTGGGTGGTTAATGAAATGTTGAAAATGTTTCAAAACAGGCTAGGAAAGGTGTGTGTGTGTGTGTTTTGTTTGAAAGATGATTTGCCTAATGAGAATCTAAATCTCAAATCTGGTTGGCTAACAAGACCATGTGGCTTATTTTCACTACATAAAATATATTTTTAATTAACCTGCATCTGGCAGGCTGCTAATCACACACAATTCAGAATCCTGGGTATTTTAGTAGACTAGAATATCTGACCTGTGGCTGAAAAATGGTTATTTATGTATATTCTTGTTACACAGTCCTCCAGGTAACTGAGCAGAGCCAGAAGAATTTAGAAATGTAGTAGACTAAACAGACTGAATAGTTAGATCACCCTTTCTCCTCTCTGCCACTTGGCATTTACAAGGGAATTAACATGGGAGGCCAGATTTCCTTTCAGCCTCAGCTCAGGCATAGTGGTCAGTTAGCATATCTAGGATTTTTAAGTACAGGTGACCAATATGTTTGGTGAACAGTAAGTAAGGGTATGTCTACACTGCAGTTAAACACCCACGGCTGGCCTGGGTCAGCTAACTCAGGCTTGCTGAGCTAACAGGCTGTTTAATTGCAGTGTAGAGGTTCAGGTCCAGACCTGCAGCTTGAGCCCAAATGTCTACAGCCCTTTAGCCCGAGCCCCATGAACCTGAGTTAGCAGACACAGGCCAGCTGTGGGTTTTTATTTGCAGTGTAAACATACTCTAAATGTCACTTGGCTGTATCAGGCTTTTCATTATATTAGGCTACTAGACAACATTTTCCTGGCATTGTTTCATAAACAAAAAATACCATGGTAACTTTTAAAGCTCTTTGAGTCTAATATGTTTCCTTTCTTTTCTCATTCTGAGAATAGCAGGGTGGGGAGATGAGGCAGTTCTCTCTCTGAGCATCCCTATTTATTTCCTCTCTGTTTTATACTCATTGACTGGTGGGCTGGCCTTAAGCACAAACAACTGTTGTCGGAGTTCCATGCAAAATCTCAGCGATGTGCAGCCCAATTTCCTCCACCTCTTACGCTTTCTGGTAACAAGGCCAGAGGGGAAATCAACTCACTGCCCAGTTCCTTCTTCCATCAGAGAAACTAGAGGGGGATTTCACTGTCCTGTGTTTCTCTGTGTCTACCCCGTTGAGAATTTGAGAGCTTATTCTTGCTGCAAATTTTTAGGCCAGCTCTATTTGACCATAATAATGATACGTATTAGTGTTTTTCTGTAGCTCTGGGATAGAAAGACACTTCTTATGATGGTGGGTGAATTTTATTCCCGTTTTCAGATGAATAAACTGAGGTAAAGGGTAGAGTACACGATTTATCAAAGGACAAGGACGCATGTGGCAATCAGCAATAGAACTCAGTCTTCCTTATTCCTAGTACCTTGCTTTAATAAATAGCTGTGCAGTCTCCCAATGGCCCTATCTCAGGTCACTATTATTCTAGCTATGGCTGACACTTAGAAGCCTCTCAGTATCACAGTCCAACAAAGTGACTATTGATCAATACAAGATACTCACCGTTCTTAGGAATTGAATGCATAGTCTCAGAAAGACTTTTAGCATCTGCTGGCACAAGAATCTATCCTGCAGAAATTGGAATTGGTCTTGATTCTCCTAAAGGGGAGTGCAGAGCACTATAAATTGGCCAGTTTACCTAAATAAATAATTTCCCTTTTTAATGTGATTTTTCAACGTTGAAATGGTAAGGGATTCCCAGGAGTTCAATAACATGGCTTTGATCACAGTCTTTGGAAAAAAACATTTTCGCTCCTGGAGGACGTAGTTACTCTGAAGAGTTTCCATTTGAATAGCTCTGGTTCCCCCACACCATTCAATCTAGCAGAGGAGTTGTAAGATATATTCTTTCTCTATTATTAAAGGGAAAATTAAGGTAATTTCCTAAATATAATAGTTTCCCTTGATCCCACTGAAAAGGTCTTGAGAAAAATCACTAGAGTATCCTCCAGTTACATTCTCACCTTTTTCTGCCTTTTTTGTTGAAGTACACTTCAGTCGGCAGTGAATCTAAAACATGCTTTGCTGGCCAGAAATAGACCCAAAAGTGAGAGGTGCTCTAATGGTCTAGATAGATTCTTCATTCTCATCGGCTTTCAAGCATGTCTTGAAACTCCTCTGCAGAGAGAGAATTTCATGTACTTGCTGTTTTTTATCTACATTATGGGTTTTATTGAAATCGCATCATTAAACATGATACGTTATGCGCTTTACTTTGTATTCTGATGAAAATGTGTCCTAGAATAGAACCATGCCATGTAGCACTTTATAATACTTTTGCATATTTGTGGAATGGTGTGATCTCTCAAAGCAACATTAGAACAGTTTTTTTTAAATGTATATTTAGTAAAGAAACTAATCTGCTTTTCTTTTACTTTTTTGAACTACAGCTGAAGAGGGAGCAGAATGATTTTTTTTTTTTAAAGGATTTTGGTTTATTTTTAAAAGTGGAAGGGCATGAAGTTATTTACCAACTACGGCCTTTTATTTATTTTTTTTAAATGCAGGGGAATATTTTAAGGGGGAATTTATGTTTGATAGCAATAGGCAGTTCTGGAATAGTAAGGCCTCATCTACATTTAAAAGTTTTCTGCTTTAACTTTGCCAGTGTAGTTAAATAGACAAAATCCCCCCAATGTGCACACAAATCAGTATAAAAGTGCTTATGCTGGTATAGTTTATTTCATTTTACCAAAGTGGAATAAGCTAGATCAGCATAGAGCTTCTTATACTAGTAGCATCTGCATTAGGGCTTTTACTGGATAACTGTTGGTAAAAAAAAACAAAGCAACACAAAAACTATTGATATAGTCATGCCTGTAAAACTTGTTAAATGTAGACAAGGCCTAAGATTTTAATTTCACTTCTGGGTGAATGTAGTACAATTTTAGACCCTGTTCCTGTAACTGTCACTGCATAGGTGCATGGGTCTCCCAGGATGGAGCTAGTGGCAGGAGCAAGACTTAAGTTTAACATAAGAATTTCAGTCATATTTTAATTTTTGGTGATGGGGGGAGTTCTCTCTTTATTAATAAAGAAATTTAATACAACTCTAAAACATTTATAAACTTAAGCAACTGTGCCATTAATTTAGAATCTTAAAATGTCATGTATTACATGAAGAAATGTATAGATGAAAAGAACTGATATTTATTATTTATTTTTGTTGTTGCACTTAAAGATCCCAACAAGGATTGAGACTCTATTGTAATAGGAACTGTAAAGACACATGGTAAGAGAAGCCTTACAATCTAAATATTCAAGCCATTGAAGGCCTTAAAAACTAAATATACAAGAAAAAGGTGTAGGATTCAACAGACAAGCAGAGTGATCAGGATGATGGTTGGCAAACATCCTATTAGTTCCAGGATTTCTTTGAAATCTTGTCTTTCTCCTCTCTTGGTCCACTTACGTATGCATTGCTGATGTAGATGATATTAGTGTAAAATAAAGTTAATATAAAGAGCTATGTTAATTTGAACACCTTTTTGTCAATGCTCAAAAATAAGGAGTTTATTCATGCAAGTAGTTTTCCTTAATGTTGACTACGTGTGTGCCTTGATTGGAGGATAAACACCTAATGTTTCCAAATGACAAAGAAGTTTTCTTACGTTATTTAATAGCTTAGTAAAAACCATGGAAAGTTTTAAAAATTATTTATTTTTATATATGTTTTAAAATTTGGATAGTGTCTTTTTAGAATAAGTGGTTCTCACAGAGTAATTTTTCTTAACCAGTGGGATAATGAAACTTTCTACGTTTAATCTCAGTGTTTTATCCTATTTGATCATAAACGGCATGCAAGGAAATTTTTTAACTTAATGAGCTGTAATTTTCTTGCCAAATAATCCCTTTTTGTGGCCTAACAGAGAGGGAATAGATTGTCTGTTCCTTAGAATTTTTTAAGTAGGTACTTGTGTTTCCATTCTAAGCGTTGTTTGAAAGCAAGATATGCTTTCTTCTGGTCTTGTTTGTTGATGCAGTGTTTTGTTAAGATGGGAGAATGTTACAAGTCTGACAAGGCTTAACTGCTGTTATAATAGTTTCATTTTATAGCTGATACTTGTGGGATAAGTCCAAAATTTTCAAATTTAGATGTCTAATTCTAAGCACCTAATTAAAAGTAGCTTTTCAGAGTTGCTGAACACGAGCTCTCACTGACGCCTACTGGAGCTGTGGGAGCTCTGAGAAACGTGCTAAATTTTTTTTAAAAAGTGCCTGAAAATAGATTTTTAGTGCCTATAACATAGTCTTAAAAATGTTGGACTTAGTGTACATCTCAGAATAATTTTTGTTACATTATCTCAGTTGTTACATTCATTTTAAGACTTGATCCAGTTTATAACATAGTCCTACTCCTGCAAACCTTACTCATGTGCTTAATTTTACTCACATGAGCTGTCCCAGTGTGGCTAATGAGGCTACTTGCCTGCGTATTTGCAGGACTGGGGTTTTATAATGTACAGCGTAGTATGGTTATAGGTACAATCAATATAATCTACACATTTTATTGAGAACTCTCTTCCTTTTAAAATTGCTCTCGGTTGTTTTGGTATTGTACAAACAAAACTCTATCTAATAAGAGCAGATGTCCTAAATTCAACTCCTTTCTTTTTTCCTTTTAATAATTACCATAATATTGCAACATCATACTCCGATCTCCAAAAAGCCCCTCAACATGGTACTGAAAACTCTGGCCCACTGATTTACTTGGGGCCACCAGTTTTAAAACCTATTCTAATAAAAAGAAAAGGAGTACTTGTGGCACCTTAGTACTCCTTTTCTTTTTGCAAATACAGACTAACACGGCTGCTACTCTGAAACCTGTTGAGCCTTCATTCTAATGCTTTTTATGTCAGGCATTGAAAACAATTTGGCCCTGTCAATACAAGTGGCCAAATTGTTTTCAATTACATTTGAGGAAGAAGTGTGTGACAGCTGATTTAAGGCATGGCACAGACTGTGGTGTAGTGCATTAGATCATCTTATGCACTGTGTAATTGCTTTGAAATTCATACCTGGTTAAGGTGCTGCCTTCCCCATTGTTTGAAAAAGAGATATTATTTTTGTATATTGAGAGAAGTATCGGTGCCTATCTGCCATTGCTTGTTGCTGAGGTAATTTTATAAATATCCCAATGATAATGTTCTTGATTTTTTTTTAAGCAGATTATGTGATATTTATATAGCCAGGATCATAGCCCAACTATTGTAGGCACAGTCGAACACACATGAAGGGAGTCTCTGTCCTGAAGAGTTCAGTCTAAGGCAAATGACATACAAAGGGTATAGAGATATGGCAATAAAACATACCATTTATATACACATTTCCTTTAATTTTTTTTATAAATATCCATCTATCCCCATCTGTCCCTAAATTTAACTATAATTAATTAGCTAATTTCATATAAGCTTTATATTTAGAGGAGGTTCTTGAGAAGGGATTTGAAGAAGGAGAGGGTGTAATGGTCTTACAGATCACTCTAGGGAGGGCATTCCATGCATAAGTGGCATTTTGGAAGAGAGGCATGGGGATCTTTGTAAGAGAAGTTGATAAACATGTGGGTGATACTGGCATTGTTGGCAAAATGTGGGAGGCCAGGCTGGGGAGTTGCAAAAAGAGACAACTGTAGAGAAGTAGGGTGGAGCAGAGTAGTGAAAGGTGTTGTTTTGATAGTTAAATAATCTCTATGGGCAGGTCTACGCTACAGGGTTAAGTTGACCTAAATTACTCAACTCCAGCTACGTGAATAACATAGCTGGAGTTGATGTAGCTTAGGTTGACCTTTTGCCGTGTCTGCACCGCGTTGGGTCAACAGAAGTGTTTCTCCCGTCAACTTACCTTATGCTTCTCATTCCAGTGGAGTACCGGAGTCGATGGGAGAGTGATCGGCAGTCGATTTAGCGGGTCTTCACTAGATGCGCTAAATCGACCCCCGGTGGATAGATCACTGCAGCGTCGATCCACTGTAAGTGTAGACAAGCCCAAAGTATTAGGGTGTGTTCTGTCTTCTGTGACTGATCCTGATTATTGTATGCCAATAAAAGTCTCCAAGGCTGAGACTTAAAGAAGGCCTAAACTAAGGCCATGTCTACACTAGTCATCGCACAGTTGTACTGATGCAGCTGCACCACTGGAAGATCGCTCATGTAGCCGCTCTATGCTAACAGCAGAGAGCTCTATGTCAACATAATAAAACCACCTCAATAAGCAGCAGTAGCTGTGTCGGCGGGAGAAGCTCTCCCGCAGACATGGCACTGTGCACGCTACCACTCATGCTGGCAAAACATTTTTCATGCCCCTGAGCGACATAAGTTTTGCCAACATAAGTGGTAATATAGATAGGGCCTAAATTTGTAGTGTTTCTGTTGGATTCTGTTGGAATTGTGGCTATGCAGCCATGCAATATTTTGTATCTTTGTTTTAGGGATCTTTCCTCTGGGGCGGTACTCTATCACACTGCTCTTTAATTTCCTTTTTTCATGGAACATTCTCAGCATTTTTCTTTTGCAAGATGGAGTAAGGTAGGGAAAAGGGAGATTTCCTATTCCTTTAATTAGTGGCACCTCACAAAATTCTGTATATAATTACATATCTGGTTTCCAAGCAACCTAACATCTCTTTAAACATAAATACATAAAAATGAAACAAACGATCCACAAAACCCACAAAATCCATGCAAATGAAAGCTGAAATTCTGGTAATTTTCACTTGTGGTGGTGTTGCTCCTCTGTCTGCATGATGATTTGAAACTAGAGGTAGTCTGACAGCAACAGGAGAGGCACAGCATGTTATGAATTAGAGTGCAGAGATAGGAGCAAAGGTGGGAGTTGAATTTACAGTCGTAACCAGGGTAAGTGAAATGTTCCAGGGCAGCCTAGCCTATGTTATACATAATAATGAACCCTCTTAAAATGGAAGAATGTGGTGTTAGCTGCAGAGTGCTTGTCTGCAGTTTTGTAACATTCTTTTTAGACTTCTGTAAGTTATTACAACTTTTGGTAATCTCCTCTTTCTCCCTGACTGTGGCTGAGGCTATAGCTACACTAAAGCGCTTCCCGTGGCACAGCCGCACCCAGGCAAGCTCGCTAGTGTAGCTGAAGAGAGAGCTCTCCTATGGATTTAGCTACCATTGCTCATTAGGAGTAGATTAAATATATCTTCCGCTGACATACAGGTTGAACCTCTTTAGTCTGGCACCCTCCGAACCTCAGCGGTGCTGAACCAGAGAATTTGCCGAACCATGGAAGGTCAATACAGTATTGTACTGAGCATGTCTCTTATTATTTTTATTTCGCTGAGGTGAATAAACAGAACAACATACCGATGTGCCCTTTTCCAATTTCTCCAACAATTCCACCTTTTGCTGTATCAATATTGACACATGCTTACGCTTAGCAGCATTACCAACACTTCCACTGTTTGCTGGTCTCTTAGAAGACGTATTTAGGGGTAAATTAGAGCTAAATAACAGGACAGAACACTGAGAGCCAGGACTGGCAGCTGTAAACAAACTTTGCCTGACCATGCGAAACTTGGTCCCACCCACGATAAGCAGACGTTCGGCTAACTAAAATCATGCCAGACCATGGATGTTTTGGACCAGAGAGTGTCGGACTAGAGCGGTTCAACCTGTAGCATTGTCCACATTGGGGCTTAGGTCGGTGTAACTTATGTTGCTCACGCGGGGGGGCTTATTCAAACCTCCGAGCAATACAAGTTATACCAACATAAGTAGGAGTGTAGACATAGCCTTAGTGATTAAACTGTGTGGTGGTCAGAGGTGCCCTGATTACAAGACTAGCCAAAACCCAAGTTGTATAGAGGAGTCAGTGGGGTTTTATATATGTGACCCAGAAATATGGAGTACCATCTTTTTAATTTAACTGTAATGAAAACACAGACAATATTTCCTCATGCAAAATCCTTTTAAATTTAGGAATTAATTCATGGAAAAACTCGTGTTTAAGAAACAACTGGAGTTAGTTATGGGCATAATATAATGTAACAATGTGTGTAAGTGGGGAGGTGGAAGAATTAACAAAAAGGAGGTGGAATAATGGAAAACATTCTGTTGGAAGACAGCTTGGTTCAATAGATAAGACACAAACATGGGAATCAGGAAACTTGAGTTTTATTCTCAGCTTTTGCTGCATGCCTTTGGGAAAATTGCTTTAAGGAAGACCTTTCCACTGTCCATAAGGGGGAAGGTATTCTTAGTTCCAATAGTAATGCATGATTTTTCTGTTCTTTTTTAATCTTTATAACAATTAGTGAGTTGTAATGCTAGTCACTGGAGATGGTGTTTATTGACAGAGTGACTGTAGCAAGGGTGCTGGCAATTCCAGATCAGCATCAGTGCACCTCTGCTTTAATGTGCAAGGCCACTTTTGGGCAGAAAATAGAGTTTTGCCCATACACTTCTCAGTAACTTTGTCACAGCTGTGGGTTTAAAAGGCTTGGCTGGCTAGTCACTTTCTTTTTCATTACAAGAAAACAAAACATAACATGATATATCAAATTGCTTAATACTCACTGCTGTGGTGGTGCTGGCCAACTGAAACATACTGTGAGGAGAAAAAGGCAGCTGTCAACTCTAAATGCAAGCCAGAAATGCTTTTGCTTTGGATAGCAAGACTTGATATGCTCTTAATAATAACTACTGTTAAAAGTATATAAAATCATATGTATTAAGCAGCTTGTGACAATCTTTCTTTTCCTAAAAGAAAACAAAATTAATGATAACTTGTAGTTTTTTGCATTATGTGATGACACAAAGGACAAGAGGAGAGCAAAACACAGGAGGGAAAACTATCAGTACAGAATCTGAACTGCCCTCCTCTCAGTCTACAGCTATCCAGACTAAAATGGGCCTGTACATTTTTATTAGAGCTGTTGATTAATCACAGTTAACTCCAACGATTAACTAAACAATATTAACTGTTGTTTAAAAAATTAATCTCAGCTAATCGCACAGTTAAATAATAGAATACCAATTGAAATTTATTAAAATTTTTTGGATTTTTTTCTACATTTTCAAATATATTGATTTCTATTACAACAGAGAATACACAGTGTACAGTGCTCACTTTATATTACTATTTTTGACTACAAATATTTCCACTCAAAAAATGATAAACAAAAGAATTAGTATTTTTCAGTTCACTGCGTAGAAGTACTGTAGTGCAATCTCTTTATCGTGAAAGTGTAACTTACAAATGTAGATTTTTTTTGTTACATAACTGCACTCAAAAACAAAACATGTAAAACTTCAGAGCCTACAAGTCCACTCAGTCCTACTTTTTGTTCAGTCAATTGCTAAGACAAAGAAGTTTGTTTACATTTACAGGAGATACTGCTTCTTATTTACAGTGTCACCTGAAAGTGAGAACAGGTGTTCGCATGACACTTTTTAGCCAAAGTTGCAAGGTATTTACGTGCCAGTTATGCTAAACATTCATATGTCCCTTCATGATTCGGCCACCATTCCAGAGGACATGCTTCCATGCTGATGACGAGTCCTGAAATCTTTAGCGCATTAGGCACGTAAATATCTTGCGATGCCTGCTATAACAGTGCCATGCGAATGCCTGTTCTCACTTTCAGATGACATTGTAAACAAGAAGTAGGCAGCATTATCTCCTGAAAATTGTAACTGAACTTGTTTGTCTGAGTGATTGGCTGAAGTAGGACTGAGTGGACTTGTAGGTTCTAAAGTTTTACATTGTTTTATTTTGAATGCAGTTATTTTTTGTACATAATTCTACATTTGTAAGTTAAACGTTCATTATAAAAAGATTACAGTACTTGCATTAGGTGAATTGAAATATATTATTTTTTGTTTTTTACAGTGCAAATATTTGTAATAAAAATAAATATAAAGTGAGCACTGTAAACTTTGTATTCTGTGTTGTAATTGAAATTAATATATTTGAAAATGCAGAAAACATCCAAAAATGTTTAAATAAATGGTATTCTATTATTGTTTAACAGTGCGATTAATCGTGATTAATTTTTTTAATTGCGATTAATTTTTTTTTAATGGCTTGACAGCCCTAATTTTTATAAGCCTTGTTGGACATTAACACAAGGTAAACACATCCTCTTGTGATACTAGTAGTGTTTTGATTAAATGAACTCTGTCCACATATCTATTCAAGGGACACCATCATAGGACGTAATCACATCAGCCACACCATAAGAGGCTCGTTCACCTGCACATCTACCAATGTGATATGTGCCAGCAATGCCCCTCTGCCATGTACATTGGCCAAACCGGACAATCTCTATGCAAAAGAATAAATGGACACAAATCAGACATCAAGAATTATAACTTTCAAAAACCAGTTGGAGAACACTTCAATCTCTCTGGTCACTCAATTTCAGACCTAAAAGTTGCAATTCTCCAACTAAAAAACTTCAAAAACAGACTCCATTGAGAAATGGCAGAATTGGAATTAATTTGCAAACTAGACACCATTAAATTAGGCTTGAATAAAGACTGGGAGTGGATGGGTCATTACACAAAGTAAAAACTATTTCCCCATGCTAATTTTTTTCCCCTACTGTTACTCACACCTTCTTGTCAACTCTCTGAAATGGGCCATCCTGATTATCACTACAAAAGGTTTTTTTTTTCCTCCTGCTGATAATAGCCCACCTTAATTAGTTGGTCTCGTTACAGTTGGTATGGCAACACCCATTTTTTCATGTTCTGTGTGTGTGTGTGTGTATGTATATATATATATATATATCTTCCTACTGTATTTTCCACTGCATGCATCCGATGAAATGGGTTTTAGCCCACAAAAGCTTATGCCCAAATAAATTTGTTAGTCTCTAAGGTGCCGCAAGTACTCCTCTTTTTTTTTTTTTAGATTACAATAGTTAAGTCACATTTGAGGAAAATATATTACACTTTATATTCTTGTTTCTCTCATTTATATTTCAAATTCTTTATATATATAGTATTAAAGAAGTATAGTGTATATACACATAGTACAGTATACACAAAGTATAGTATCTACACATATATACATCTTTTTTAAGACTGACATTTTATTTGTCAATAACTCTGATGTGTTGATCTTTATTTTCGTTTATTTCAGGAAAATAGATACAAACAGTATACTGTGGTGCTACCCTCATAGTCATGATTAATTAAACCATTCAGTTTTATACCATTTACTGTGTTTAGCTTTTGAGCTCCATTTATTGCCTATGAGAGAACTAGTGAGAAGCACCTTCCAGTGCTATATGAAGGGAATGTCTGTAGACATAATGAAGGCCGGGCCCTTCCTGTCCAAAGCAATTGACTGTCTTTAGCCTATGAGCCTGGGAACCCGTGTTTGTTCTTGAATTGGGGATTCTTGCAAAACAGTGCAGTTCTAGTATAAATCTAGATGAGAAATTATACCCTTGTTGTACTCTCTTGGTTAATTATGCAGAAGCATTGACTTTGAGAAACTGGGGCAGCTGTGTTAAGGAATCCCCATTTACACTAGGTAAAAAAGTAAACAGTAAATGGAGAGTAGTGTAACAAACACTTGCGGTATCAAAAAACAACTGTGAAAAGAATCTGTCTTAATGTGCTAGCCCACTGCAGTTTAACATATTGCTTACAACCTTCACAATAGAGTTTGAGTGACTTCAGTTACACATTCCAGAAGACTGGCAGTCTGTTACAATCAGAGTCCAGACTCTAAAGCAGGCTAATTTACAGCAATGGGATGAAGAAAGTTGTGGATTTGTATTACACACTCTCACCTGACACCGTATCTGATCCCTCACCCGCTGATTGACATCTTGAATGAGCTCTTTGAAGCAAGTTCCAGCTTAATTAAAACGTTTGCTTGGTTAGCAGTGATCTGTGAAAGCCTGTGATAAATATTGAATCGGGTTCACCTGCTGGTTACTGTGAGTGGATAAACAGCTGCTTTGTGCAGTTTAATCAAGAGACTGTAGCAGCAGAATACTACTCCTTTTAAAAGAGTTTTAAAAAAGAATAGCTGAAAAGCTCTAGTAATGTCACTTCTGATATCTTACTAGGGTGTGATTGTGTGAGATTTCACACAAAAGGTATTCACCACTGTATCGTTCAGATGGCTTTGTACCCAATGAAATATAGAAGAAGATATCAAGAAGTCCCCTTATCTCTGTGCTTCAAAGATCATAGCCTCAGTGTTTGTTTAACCTTATTTTACACTTAACTCTCTCAGTGTATTTGACTCTTCTTTTATTATTCATAGAATCTCAGAAATGCAGGGCTGAAAGGGACTTTAAGAGGTCAACAAGTCCAGCCCCCTGCACTGAGGCAGGACCAAATAAACCTAGACTATCCCTGGCAGGTGTTTAGCCACCATGTTCTTAAAAACCTCCATTGATGCGGATTCCACAACCTCCCTTGGAAGCCTCTTTCAGAAATTAACTACCCTTAATAGTAAGAGAGCGCTTCCTAATATCTAACCTAAATCTTCCTTCCTGCAGATTAAGCCCATTATTTCCTGTCCTGTCTTCAGTGAGCATGGAGAACAGTTGATCCCCGTCCTCTTTATAACAACCCTTAACATATTTTAAGACTATCATCAGTCTTTTTTTCTCAAGACTAAATGTTCCCAGTGTTTTTAACTTTTCCTCCTAGGTCAGGTTTTGATATTTGTTGCTCTCCTCTGGTCTCTCTCCAGTTTGTCCACATTTTTCCTAATGTGTGGCACCCAGAATTGAACACAATACTCCAAGCTGAGGTTTCACCAGTGCTGAGTAGAGTGAGACAGTTACCTCTCAGGTCTTGCATACGACACTCCTGTTAATACACTGCAGAATATTACCCTTGCCTTTTTTTTTTTTTTTTTTTTTTTTTTGCATCTCTTGACTCATATTTGGTTTGTGGTCCACCATAACCCCCAGATCCTTTATAGAAGTACTACCACCTAGCCAGTTATTCCCCATTTTGTAGTTGTGTATTTGATTTCTGCTTAAGTGTAGTACTTTGCACTTATCTTTATTGAATTTCATCTTGTTGAATTCAGACCAATTCTCCAGTTTGTCACAGTCATTTTGAATTCTAATCCAGTCCTCTAAAGTGTTTGCAACCCCTTTCAGCTTGGTGTCATCTTCAAATTTTATAAACACTCTCTCCACTCTATTATCTAAGTCATTAATGAAAAAATTGACTAGTACTGGATCCAGCACTGACCCGTACAGGACCCCTTCATTTCTTTGGATAAAGGAAAAGCAAGCCCCAGAAATAATTTTTTTTGTTGTAGGAAAATGGGGCACATAAAAAGGCATTGCTCCACAAAAAAATCTTAAACTCTCAGAAGTGGGGCTGTAACTCTGGGAAAGCCAGGCTTCGCAGTGCTAGGGAAACTTGGACTAGCCCAGGAAACTGCTTTCTGGACACCAAGAGAGATGGGAGGTCAGTCGGGTTTCAAATTTCACTTTTCCTGAGGGAGAGACCCAGATTGTTGTCTCAGCCTGTGCAAAGAGAACTTGGGGAATGTACTGTTTTTTTTTTTACAGGAAACAAACCAGACACAAGGGAGAAAAGCCCAATGAGATGCTCTGAATAACAGAGGGATTCCTTGAGTGTGGGTGACAGAGAAAGGGTAGAACTTGTTTCATGTGTTCTGGAAGCTCAGGACATACTGATAACCAAACCCCTGCTGTGAGCACCAAACACCTTGACAAACTACACAACCAGATGAAACCACTCAGGCAGAAACTGGATGATAGGATACATGCAGCCCAGAGTGACTGGCTGAGCAGCAAGAATGAAGCAAGCAAGTAGAGATCATCCTTGGAAAGATGAGGAGGCTTCTATAAGCCAAAGGCATCCGTGTTTTGGATTTAAAAATCCTGCTTCAGGCATAAGGCCACCAGGAGCTGGTCCACATCACTGCTAGTGGGCATAATTGGGCCAGGATACTTTGTGGCACAAATACAAAGGAAAAGGCAACGTGGAAGCTGCATTTGGAGAAGGTGGCCCCAGATAATAAGGAGACATCTAAGAACCACATTATATGCAAGAACATTCACAAAATCATGATCACCGATGTGGAAGAGCACCTGTATCACAAAGAACAACAGTGGCTAGAGTTGGGGATAACTTGCAGGAAGCTTGGGGAAGATTCCACCCATCCATATGACCAGAGAGCTGAGCTACAAACTCATGTTGGAGAACTTAAAAGACAGCTGGCCCAGAAGGAGGAGGAAGTGCAAGCAGCCGTGACTAAGATGGAAGAGGAAGAAAGCTAGAAGAACATGGCCCAGAAAAAATATCTGTAAACTGGAATCTCAGATTAGTGAACATCAAGGACACCTTGAGCGAGTACATAGGAACAAAGCAAAAACTCAGAAGCAGGAGCTGAGGAAAAAGCTGAAGGTACTGGGAATGGAGCTAGAAGACACAGTAGACTCCACTGCTGCATAGTGGGAACTCACATTAAAGTGGGAACAGAAAATGGCTTTCGTGAAGAAGACCCTGAATGATGAGGCAAAGACCCATGAGGCACAACCCAGGCGATGAGAGAGAAGCAGTTACGAGCTATGAAGGAGCTGACAGAACAGCTGGAACACACCAAGTGAGTGACAGCAAACTCTGAGAAGGCAAAGCAGGCTCTGGAGAGTTAGCAGGCAGAGAGCTGTTCAGTGAGGTGAAGGTACTTCAGCAGGTCAAAGAGGACTCTGAGTTCAAGTCCAAGAAAGTAGAAGTCCAGCACCAAGATCTGCAAGTAAAATAAGTTGACTGTAAGAGAGTGTGGATGGAGCTGGCTAGGAAAGTTACCAGACATCAGTGCAAGGTCACAGGCCTTCTGAGCTGATCAGAAAGCACGTCACTCAAGTCAGTGACAGGCTGAGTCACAGCCTCAGGATTCTCAGGAGTGGTTGCAGGAGGAGAAGTGCCAGAAGCTGAGCCTCAGCACTAAGCTAAGGCAGATGGAGGAAGAGAACAGCTCCCAAGAGCAGCAAAAAGAGAGCAGGAGACCATGAGATCAACCTCCTGAGTACGAGTCACTCAGTTCTAGCAATGGAGGAGCAAACCTGTGGAGAAGAGAAGGTAGTGAAAGGACACGGTGTGTCTGGGAGGGTGGAGGGGGATATTACTCACCTAATAACATGGGTGGAAGAAGAATGCAAATGGGTACAATTAAATGAAATCCTAAAAGCCTCAGGCAAGACTGTGCAGACCTTTATAATTGAAACCCTGAGAGGAAGCTGGATATTGTTTTGGACTTTCTCAGTGTATGTGTATATGTATCTGACATTTGCATTATTTATCATCTAAGTATGGATGTGGAAAGGTGGTTTATTTTGAGTCCCTCTACCTAGGAACAAAGGAATTGCCAAACTAGATCAGACTCATAGTCATCCTGTCCAGTATCATGTGTCTAACAGTGGTTAGCACCAGATGCTTCTAAGAAAGGTGCAAGAAACCTGCAAGAGGTAGATGTTGGATAATTCCCTCCCATCCCCTGAAAGTGTCATCCTACCTCCTAATAGTTCGAAATTGATTTAAGTCCTGAAGCCTGAGGATTTTATATCTCCTGCAAAACATTTTTTAAGCATTAACTACTATAATTTTGGAAATTTTTGTTATCCATATAAATGTCCAGTCCCTGAGAATCTTGCTAAATTCTACAGTGAAAACGATAAAATTTAACCTTAGATGGTGTAAAACAGTTGTTAGCTCAACTATTTTTTTTAGCTAAGTGTGGATGGAGCCAAACTGTGTTATAACCAGTTATTTTAAAACTTCCTTCCTTAAACAAGTATTTTCTACCAGGATTAAATCACTTGGTATTTTTAAACCAGTTATCACAATTTGGCTCTCTGGACCAACAGTAACACAGATGGAGTACAATCATATTTAACATCTCTGGGTAAACTTGGGTGTTTTCGTAGTGTGGAACAGGGCCTTATGGATAAATTAGATATTGCCCTTAATCTTTCCTTAAAAAAATGTAATATTCCTCTAATTCTAAATAGTCTAATGAGAGTTATAAAATGATAATGTAGATAAAGTTGTTCTAACTATTTAACTTGTTTTTACCAGTTACTATCTTTTTGTGTATCTAGGAATTCTTTCAATAAAAAAGATTTAAAACCCAAAAAAGGTACTATATAATTTGGGAAATGCAGGAGAAAGATATTTATTGAGCACGTGTGGTGTACCAGACTGTTCAGATGCAAGAGATGTGCTCTCTGTCCCAGGGAGTTTACAAGCAAAATAAAATAATAGACCATACAATTTATAACAAACTCAAGAGCATTGTTGTAGCAGCAATATAAATATAACAAAAACTCAACCACAGAAGTCCCATTTGAACCCTTTCTTCAACTTCCTGCCAAAACAGAGAAAAACATGGGCCTTGTGGTTAACAAACTTGGGTCCTGAAGGTTAACAAATTTGGGTATTAGTAAAATAAGTTTTAGTATTCAAGTTAACTTTCTTTCCTCACTATTTCTCAGTTGCCCTGAAAGGAATATGACAGATACTTTTGTTGTAGCTTAGCAAGCTCCTCTCCTTCCTGAAATGCAAATTTATAATTTTTACTGCAGTACTCCCCAACTATACCGTAATTACCTTTTACAGTGAAAAGTAACTAGGGCTCTTTTTCCTCTTTCTACAGTAATGGGAGACTACAATGTAATAAATTATGCTAAGTCACAACTACAATGATATAAATAGCTTATGGTACAGAAATGCAGAACCCAAAGTGTCACTTATGAAAATGTTAAAAATCTCAGCTATTTCCAACTTTTTTTTTTTTTTTTTTAAGAAAATCTCTGCAGAAATTTCCGTGACTGAGTATTGCGAGATGTAGGGTAGCATGAAGGAGAAGTTGCTGCTTTAACCATCCTGTTGCCTTAATTATTCCTTCTTTGTGTTGTTTGATTTCCAGAGATATTTGTCAGTTTGGGACTGATTTTACTATGTTTTAATCATAAAATGGCATTTCTTTACATTATGGTCTACCAGAAATCTAGTCTGCTGAAGTCCCAAACCAGAACTTTTTTAAGGAAGGTAAATCCTATGATGACATTTAGATTCTCTTTCTTTTTAACGGCTTGTTTGGGTCCTCTGCAACAGAAGTATAAATATTTATTGCTGAGGATCCCAAAATAATTTATTTTTAAATATAAAATGTGTGTGTGCGCTTGCATGCACACAGGCAATGCATCCTCCAGGAATTTTGCCCAAACCTTACCTTCCTTAACGAAAGCTAGTTTTGAGGGCCTGAACAAGTTGAACAGTAGTATCCTTTTTCAATTGTTAAGCTTAGAGGGGCGGAATTTTTTTTTACTAAAAAATGTTTTTAGAAAATAAAAGTAAAAATAACCCACATTAAACCATGGAATTATGTGGCTATATGCACCTGGGTCATAAATTAATTGTACTCAAGCAAGGTTGGGGAATAGCTTGCCTAAAACAGACAATCCTCTTTACTGATTGATCTGTATGCTGTTTACTTTAACCCACTTGTCATAGAAACCCGAAGCTCAATTGTTTTATGAAGTGCTTCCTCATGTGTCAATGCCTAACCTAAAGGCACTTTCAATTAACTTTCAGTTTTAATATATTTGAAAGATCTTTCCCAAAAAAATTCTAATGGAGAAAGAGCATTTGAGAGTGTGAAACTCCGGTTTAATGCAAATAAAGGGCTCACCTTCTCAAATAAGAGCCTTCTTAATGTGTGGGTTTTTTTGTTGTTGGTTAGTTGTTATACAGGCACCTTTTTAAAGTGGGTTTTTTTTTTCTTTGCTGAGGGCGTCTGTGGCTTTCAGAAATGTTATGACTGCTGCAAAGCAGTTATATACTTTTACTGGTTACTATAAAATCAGCCTGAGTTTACAGCTTTCCTGATTTTTTTGTTTGTTTTGTTTTGTTAGTAAAAGGTAACATTTTAAAGTTGCAGTAGTGAGTGGAGTGCTTCTGAAAGCCAGTATTATGCCAATTTCAATCTTTTTAAGAAAAACTTGGAGGTCACCTGTAAAATATTGTAATTTATATATACCCCCACACATATGCAGGCAATGGTTTTGATTTTAGCTTTTTAATAAAAAGTTTCTTTGAAATTTATTTTTTCCACAAAGATACAGTAGAAAGAATTATCACTGTTGGTGTTGTACATAAAAATTTGAATTGCATTTTCCAATCATCTTGACTGTATAAGTACAGTGTAGGACAGCAAATATTACTGTGCTTTGGGAAATTGTTGTTGTACTGGTCTAGATTTCTCTAAAATTTACATTTAGTAAAGTAAACGTTTAGGCCTCACATTATCCTCCCATAAAGGATTAATGGTATTGCATCATCTCTGAGGGAAAAATATGAATTCAAATGAAAGGGGATAGATATGGGCAAAAAGGCCTGCACAGTCAGCAAAAGTAAACTGATTCTACAGCTTATTTACATTAATTCTCTTAGTATGTTAATAAATATCATTATTTCAAAGATCAAAATAGAATATAGATCAAAATATCATGATATAATTTGCATTCCAATTTTCTGAGAGTATAAACTGTCGGATATTGCCGCATATGTAACATACACCACATGTCAGCTGTTTCCTGCTTCAGTGCTGACAAGAGCCCCATTCATAACTCTCTTCTTTTTATCCTTTCAGTGAATAAGTAATTATTCAATATAGAAGGCAGGATATTTGGAACTGGCTATTTAATGTGGCAGCACACCGTAATGAAATCTGCTGTTACTGGCAACCTGAGAGGGGAATGTAACAATTCCAGCATGGCTGTAACTTTATCTGCTTTGACGGCCTGTTTATTTAGCACATCAGTGAACCTTTTATCCCAGTGAGTGACAGCTCCAGAAGGGTCACATTTACATCCATTCTATCATGTATTGTAATATTTAATGGCGGACAACGCTGAGGGGGACTCAGGGTAATTCGAACTTGCTTTTCCACAGAGTGGAGGCTAAGAGACAGCTTGATCCCCAGTATTGTGGTGTAACACATGCCATGACTTAGCATTTGTTTATGAAGGATAATCAATTAAAAGCAGGGGAAAAAACTTTCAGCTGTCAAGTACAGTTTGTTGCTACCTGCGCCATCAAACTAAAAACCAAGTGCAAACTATTTTACGCTCTTAAGACATGCTGATCAGTTTTTCACTATTGCATGTGCTTGTACAGACAAGATACTCTTCTTAGAGATATCTTAACATTTTCTTTGTATCCTCTACCTACATCCTAATTATTATCTTCCCAATAGTTCATGTTGTGGAAGAGATTGAGGATGAATTTCTCTGTTACAAAGTAATTAGAGTGGGGGAAAAAACCCAGTTGTCCTGCTATTCCAAATATTTTTCCTGGATTCAGTTCTGCTAGTTAAGAATTATGAAACTGTTAAGGCGAAATGAGAGTATTCACTAGAATTGACTAATGGCATAACACCATGATGAGTGTATTACTAATGGAGTATATGCTTTGAAGCCAATTTAGTGAAATTTGATTTGCAGATGAAACAACGTTAAAACAAAGTTTTCAGTATTAGTTTTAATGTGGTTGCCCAGTCAGGTCTTGATCCTAAGGTGCTGCAGACGCGTGTCCTGATCCAGCAAAGCTCTTAAGCACATGCTTAAATTTATGTATGTGAGAAGTCTCTCTGACTTCAGTTGCACTATTCACATGCTTAAGTGCTTTACTGGATTGAGGCCAGAGTGCTCAGCACCTTATAGGATCAAGCCCTCAATGGAAAAGTAATTTCCTTTAGCTGGCAGTCAGTATATAAGTACTTGTTCAAATTAAGAAACATAATAAACAATCCTTTTCCCCCACATCAATGTTCCTCACTTTTTCTTCATTTGTCTGCTATGAAACAAAGGCTGCCATCTGGTTTGAAGACAGCATGTGTCTCTTGTATAACATGCTTTTACTCAGTCCTTAAGGCCTGGGAACTCCTAACGCTAGGTGTCCTGCATAACTTGCTACTAAACTGTTCTGGCTTTTTTCATTGTAATAATTTGTCACAGGTAAATTAGAGGTAATTGGCCATGCTTGATGACAGAAAATAAACCTAAAGTGGAAAAACTTTCCTCGTGCATTGTAAAAATTAGTTAAAAATTCTTTTTCTTTTCTGGCACAAAGGAATAAACAAATTAAAGTGTCATGTACACACTAACGTTATTTTACTGGCATAGCACTTGAGTTTAACCACAGTCTGGTTTGTATAAATCCTGGAGAGACAGTGAACCGTACCAGTAAACCTTTCTATATGTAAAATTAATAGATGGTATAACCAAGGATATGTATCAACTTTGGTACTAAATTTCATATGTTTATTTCAATGGTACCCTTTTAATTTCCATCAAAGCAATGGCATATTAACCTGGACATATTATACTGACTGGCAAAGAATATATAAAGAAAAGAGCAAATGGAGAATTTGGTAATCACTTAGGTTTTTTATTCGAGAGATACTCTCTTTTCTATGATAACTTTTTTAGAAATTATTTTGAGATTTTGTAATGTTTTGGGTATACTTTTAACTTGAGTCCACTATTCAAAGTTTGATAGATTAATTAATGGGAAGTTTTGAACTACCCTAGAGGAAAACTCTCAGTGGTCAATATGGAGATTTGGTATATGCAGTTTGCAGTGGTAATGTCCTCATAAACTTTCCTTGTTTTGGTTACAGTCTCCTGGCCTCTGCACACAGTGTTCCTGTTCTTCTGCAAAAGAAAATGGTAAAAATGTTAGTTATGCAAAGAGGAAGGAAAATGGAGGAAAGCCACACATCCCAAAAATATTTTTTGGAACTCGAACACACAAGCAAATAGCTCAGATTACTAGAGAGCTGCAGAGGACAGTATACTCCAGTGTCCGTATGACAATTCTTTCTAGCCGGGATCATACCTGTGTTCATCCAGTGGTATCGAGAAGTAGTAACAGGAATGAAAAATGTGCAGACTTGTTGGAAGGAAAAAATGTGAGTAGTTTTGTTTCAGAAAATGAGCATTCATTAAAAAATATTAATGAAAGATTTAGCTGCCTGAGCAGCTGGATTGAGTAACATTCTAACTTCATAATGGCATGCTGGTTGGAAGCCCTTTTGTAACTTCTAATTCATTTTGTATTAGACCATTAATCTTCAGTAAATCTTGGTTCACAACATCAAAACTTAAAAGGCATAATAGATTATGACAATATATGATTATAGCGTTTGTTTGGGAGCTTAATTATAATTGCAATAACTTTTGCTTTCTCAAAACTTATTTCTTTTTTAAAATGTGAAATATGCTGATGATGATTAAATAATCCACTCAGGCCTGATTTCTCTCTGCTTAGTGTTTTATTTTATTTTATTGAGTGTATCTGGGCATTGAAGATGATTAGAATGCATGGGGGTAAAATTATTGTAGTAATTCTCTAGTTGGAACAAACTGTTTACTGATTCAAAATTAAGAGGATAGGGACTTAATTACCTGTGTTAAGTAAGTAGTAATTTAGAGCCTTTCTCGTGTGAATAACCCACCACAAATCTGGAACAAATAATCTGCTAATGATAGTAGCAGAGATACATTGTGCTTGCTCACACTATGATATAAGTGTTCTTGATAACATAATTTGTTCATCATCATCTTGGGTAACCAAATTTAGGATTTGTGCTCACCATTTCAGAGTTGTTTTAAGACTGTCTTGTTTCCTTTCCACTTTTGCAGCCTGCACTTAAAATAAATAAATAAAACTAAACTGCAAAAGCACAGCAGAATTTATTTATTTACAGGTAATCTGCAAAGGCTAACAAAATTACCCATCTTTTGCTTCTTCATAGTGTATAAGCCTGAAATGAATGTTCCAAAAAGCAGTGTGTATCTGCTTGTTTTCACATTTAAAATTCCTTGTTTATGCTGGAGGACAACAAATAGTTGGCTTGGCTGTACGTCGGATTGAACAAGACTAAATTTTAAGAAATTGAGGGGGATGGGATTTTTATATCACTGTTTAACACCGTTTTGTTTTGTAACACTTATTTTAATTCAAGCTGCTGACAAATACTTAAGAGAAAAGCTATTTGTGCAGGTTTCGATCCTTCCCTTAGTTCCTGTTCCTTCAGTTGTGAGCTGAAAAACTCTTATTCCAGTTTTCTAGTCCTTCAAGAAGTCCTGCAACAAAATGTTGATACTGATAGTTGTAAGGCAAATAGAACATTTTTTTCCAGCTGCCTCTATTCTCTGTAAGGAAGCTAAAAAGGGCACATACACTTTTTTCTTTTCTTTGTTGGTCACTTTTAAAATATATCAGCACCACACATACATTGATCATAAACGTAGGAAGATTAGTTGGGAGTCATTATATGCCAAAAATATTGTGTGTCTAAAAACTTAAAGGTTTTAATAATTGTGAGTATATTCATCCAGTAAAAGGTTTTTGCTGGTTTCCACTGTACAACTCAGACTTTAGAAAACTATTGAGGCTGATAGGAACTGCTTTTGTTGTCTCCACTGGCAAATTGTATGGTCGTACTGTACCTAGTTTCTGTTTTGTCCTCTTGTTGGGGCTTCAAGTTTATTTTGTATTCATCAAGTATAAGTGAGCATTTGCTTTTTATGCTCCCAAGCGCTAAGGGTAAGTTGTAGTGGTAATGAGAGCCAATTACACTGTCACTTTAGGTGTCTATGTTAACCAAGACTATATTACAGAAGTGAGCTGATAAACAGATACCTGACAATTTGTGAGCGAAAAGGCACCAAGTGTGATAACATTTCAACTGACAATCTGCCCCTTAGGGTTGTGTTACACTGTTAAAAATGGTATGGGCTTTCCTGTTCATGTTATCAATCTTCATATGACTAGGCAGCCTTAATTGCCTCTAGTCTAAAGTATATATTTCCAGGGATTTATTCTCTTCTTGGTGGTTTTGTTTGCTTAAAAGTTCATCAAAGAAAAGATAGGATTCACAGTAACTAATTTTACAGTAAAAAAAACAAACAAAAATACCCCCTGTACTCCGACTGACTAGAACAGAGAAATAATAGTTGTTTAGTTATACCTCAGGGACACTAGCGTTAACCAGTATTAAAATTTCAAAATTCTCCACTCCTCCCTGTAATTCCAGTGTATCAGCTCCAACCCATAAATTTAAGATTTGCCTGTCCAATCTCTCCCCTACCCTTCCAGGAAAAACAATACAAATAAACCCAAACCAACCTTGGAACGATGTGCTTTAACACACCTGAGCACCAGTGGAAGGACTGCTGTCAAAGTCATGAGCAGAACAACTATTGTTTGCTTTTATTGTTGAACACAACACTCTCCTGAGCTGTTAGCACAGAGAAGACATACAAATGAACAAGCTCAGGTGGATTCTAATGAGATTTAAATTCACTAGACATTTCTGGTTGGTAATTTGATGATGTAAGAAAGTTGATATACTGCTGGGTGGATGTGAATGTGCCATATTATTTTATTTTCTATCCTTCCCAGTTGAATTAACCATATGTATTTGGATTTATTAATTGCTCATGATTTAGAATCCATCCCACCCTCTTCCACTGCCAGGTTGCTATTGGTAAAATAGATGAAAAATTTCTTTGGGTTCACTGGGGAAAAACTCTGAAATGTACCTTACAGATTTATGTATGATAGGTTATAGATTCTGTCATATTTGCCTGCTTTGTTTCTGCCATTATATTTGTTGTTGTTATAGTCCAAAAGATAACAAGCACTTTTAAAAATACCTCAGTGATCGAGGTGAAGTAAAAGATTACAAAATAAGGGGGTTTTTTTGTTTTGTTTTTTGTTTTACAAAAAATGTAAGTTCACGTACATCATTGTTCCTAGTACAATATTTTGTTTTCAAACTCTCACGTATTTCCTTTTAGGGCGGGTCCTGTGTTTACTACCATGGTGTGCATAAAATTAGTGAACATCATGCTCTACAGTTTGCGCGTAAGAAGTGTCAGGCTTGGGACATAGAAGATCTAGTAAGCCTGGGAAAGAAGCTACGTGCATGTGCCTATTTTGCAGCTCGAGAACTCATGGTGGGGGCAGATATTGTATTTTGTCCTTACAACTACCTGCTGGATCCACAAATAAGAGAGAGTGTAAGTATATTTGTAAGTAGGGCTTGATCTAAAGTAGGAACTTATGTCGGTATAATTACGTCGCTCAGGAAAATCCGCACCCCTGTGCGACATAGTTATGCCAACCTAACCCTCGGCATAGACAGTGCTATGCTGACAGAAGGGTTTCTCCCATCGACCTTGCTACCGCCTGTTGGAAAAGTGGATATCTATGCTGATGGGAGAAACTCACCCGCCGGCCTAAGTAGTGTCTTTACTACGTATTATAGTGGTGCCGCTGCAGCGTTGTAAGAGGAGACAAGCCCTAGATTTTGTTTGTTGCACGGACTGAAGTTAAAGTGAGATGAATAAAGAAAGTGATAAAGGCACATGGTCAACTTAAAACTGCATTCCTGTCTGAATGCTTGCTAGTTTACAAGTAACATCTAAATTAAAGAGATTAAAGAATATTTTTCTTTTCTTTTGCAATTTCCTTATTTTGTACATATGACAGTACCTCTGGTAATAGTCAGTTTCACTGTTTTTTCCATTGTAGCTAATCAGTTGTGTGGATTTTTCACACAACAACAGAAGAGAAACTTCTAGGATGGCATAACTACAAGAAGTGGGCATGGGGGTTTAGGGAAGGTGTAAAAAGTGAAAATACTTTTATTTAATTTAAAAATAAATAAATAAATATATCACATTTCAATATGTCTGTACTTTTTGCTATTAATTATATAGTACCATAAAAGTACATTTTACAAACTCTGCTCCCATAGTATTTACAAGTAAGGACCAAATTCTGTCATTTATGCTGGCACCAGGTTTCAGTTTTGTGAAAAACCTAGCTAGTTCCTATACTGCAGAAATTCTGTCAAGCTCTGAAAAAATCACTTTTCATTGCTTGCACAAGTGACACAATTTGGACAGATTCTTTTTTTAAACATGAACCTACTGGCTGTTGTTTACTCATTTTACTGGACAATTGTTGTCTTTTGCAGATGGAGATTAACCTAAAAGATCAAGTAGTCATTTTAGATGAAGCTCATAATATTGAAGATTGTGCACGGGAGTCAGCCAGTTATAGTGTTACAGAAACACAGCTGAGATTTGCTCGAGAAGAACTTGATACCATGGTCGTCAACAACATCAGACGGAAGGACCATGATCCCCTGCGGGCTGTGTGCTACAGTCTGATGAAGTAAGGCTATTTAAAAAAACAAAAAACAAAACCTACTGTTTATAGTCTTTTTTTCATATCATGTACTAGAAGATACACTGCATAATTGACAAGAAGACTTACAGATATACCTCAAACACTATAGTCCACAAGCCAGACCTCTTGTTTTTCTGATTTTGGGCACCCAAAAAGGATTTGCGGCATTTATGAAAATTAATTGTCTAATGGATCACGGGAATATTTTCAAAAGTCCCATTTCCAGAAGTAACTTAAGCTCCTAAGCACCTAACTCACTTTTTTTCAAAATGGGATTTAGGTTCCTAGGTTATTCAGGTGCTTTTGAAAATTTTACTCCAAGACTTTGGGCAAATCCATCTAAATTTTCTGTGCATTTCCCCATCAGGCCAATCACAGGGATTTTGTGAGAATTAATGTTTGTAAAATGCTTTGTGAGCCTTCTATGGAAGATGTTATATCAGTACAAAGTAGTGTTAAGTCAGCATTAGAGAAACTTATGTTCCCAGAGGAAATCTTCCACGCTGAAGGTAGAGAAAAATTCTATGCAAACAGTTTTTCAAGTGTTGAGAGTAGACATTCTCTGTTGGTTTAGTAAAAGACAATTGGGGTTTGCTTTAACTAAAGGCAGCGCAGGTAGCAACGCCGATAGTTAGGGCTACCCAACACTTTTCATTTGCCTGTAATTTTGCCAAGCACAAACAGTTTGGGCTGATAAAATTGCCCATACAGGATGTCTGCCTAAGGCTGATTTTTTTTTTTTTTTAAGTTTCACCTAATATAACAGCCATTTCTGAGAACCAGGTCAGGGAGAAATGTTCTTTTTCCATGGTTTAAAAAAAAAAATCTCACAACTGTTTTGCTGAGAAGTGCCTCCATGCTTTAGAACAAGAACTTGAAATTTGGCAAGTGGGGTCACCTTGGTGTCAAGCATCCCTGTGAAAATTTGCCCAAATCTGGCCAAGTTATAAGGCTCTGAAAAATTGCAGTGTGCACATGCTCAGTAGAGACATGTTAGTGTTTGGCAGCTAAATTCTCCAAAGATTCTGTCTGCACTGAGCATGTGCGATCCTCTCTCAGCTTCTTTTATGGCGAGACTCTGCTTGTTTTGGCCCTACAGACCAACTAGGCATGTTCTCTCCCTTGGCTGCAGGAGCTACGTAGGACTTTCCCTGCAGTTGTTCTTTCCAGTAGCCACTGTGAAGCCATGCACAGGAACTGATAGCAGGGAGAATCCTGTTTTCTCAGTGCTCTCCCTGATGGTGCCCATGTGTTGTGGAGGGGGAGGAGGCAGCAACCTGACTTGAATGTACAGGGGTGAGGAAGAGGGGCAAGGCATAAGGAATAGGAGCCAGAGGTGGGGGTGGGGTGATGAGCAAGAAATAAGAAATAAGAAGCCGAGGGGGGAGGGGGGCAGGGCGAATGTCAGGGGCCATGGCGTGGAGAAGATCAGAATGGGTGAAGAAGAACATGGACAAGAGTTGGGGGCAAGACAAGGAGACAGAGCAGGCGGACAAGGGCACAAGCTGAGTGGGAGGGGGACCAGGGTAGGAGCTGAACAGGGTGGGTATAGAAGCAGAAGAGGGCAGGGAGAGGTTGCGAGAACAGTGGCAGAGGGGTCTATAACCACTAGAACTTGGAACTGAACCCATTATTATTTATAATAATTATTTATTATAATTATTATTGCTGAGTCTTAACATTCCTTTGCTGTCTAGCAGATAGCTGTGAAACCCTCTGGTAAAATGTGTCTCTCTGTTTCCATCTCCTTCTTGTACCAGGTCCTCAGAGAAGTAATAGCCTTCTTCTGTTACCAGTTACTCCATTAGCTTAAGTGGTAGTGGATAGTGTTGTGGATCTAAAGATCCCAACCCTGCTGATGTTGTGGAGGATGCACATGCTTGTTGTGGTCAGGGGTGAAAGTAACGTCAAAGACTTACCGGTCCAGGGGCCGGGCCTCGGGCAGAAGGGGCGGGACTGAGGTCAGTCAGGTCCTGCAGCCAGCAGTGGCCTGCACTGCCTGGGGCTCCAGTGGTGATTTAAATGGTCCGGGGCTCTGGCCACTGCCACAGTAACAATAGCAGCGGTCGGAGCCCCGGACTCTTTTAAATTGCCAGCCCCAGGGCAGCAGCTCCTTTTGCTCCCCCCTCATATCCCCCCCCCCATAGCTGCCAGCAGGAGGGGAGACAGCGATGTTAAAAAAGCCACAGCAGCGCTTTAAAGTCAAGCGTGTACGGGCCGGTGCCTGCAGCCACTTTTTACAGGTCTGCCATACCGGCCCTTACCGGCTTCCTTTCACCCCTGCATGTGGTTCTACACGATGCAGTTGTGTTTTTTCAATGTTTAAGTTTTTTTAAAAACGTAGGTATTTTTGGTTAAAATTTCCTACATTAAAAGAATGCGAAGGTTTCAGAGTCGAGCACTTGAGTTAGGAAATGCCAGAATTCAGGTTGCCTATCCAATACTGGGTTGTTTTTTTTCCCTACAGGGGCTGTCCGTTAGTGCACAGGATGTATGGATGGGACTGAATCATGGTTGTGTAGTGAATGAAGCTCATGCCTGTAGGACCTCTGCCTCATTTGTTGCAGAATTTGGAAGGTTTATGGTGAATGAAGCAGGGAACTGCAGGAAGAGAAAGCATAATTTTGTGTTAAGGCAGTTTAATGCCACCACAGAGCTGATTGGAAACTGGAATTCACATTCTATGGGAAATTCTGAAATGTTAAGAATAAAACTCATTCTGAAATGGAACAAACAATTGAAATTTCTTGAAATTGAAAAATTCCAAAGTTTTGTTTTGAAAAATATAGAAATAATATTTCTTTTTGACCTTTCTAAGTGTTTCCAAGGCTCCCAGATTTGCCTGGATAATTTGGGCTTTTTGAGGAGCCTGAGAACAAGGCTGCCAGCAGCCCAGACTCCCAGCAGTCTACCTGCCTGAGAGCTGGGCAGTTTATGCAATCTAGAACGTAAGAACGGCCATACTGGGGCAGAGCAATAGTCTATCTAGCCCAATATCGTCTCTTCCGACAGTAGCCAATGCCAGATGCTTCAGAGTGAATGAACAGAACAGGGCATTTTATCAAGTGATTTATGCCAGTCGTCCTGTCCCAGCTTCTGGCAATCAGAGGGATAGGGACACCCAGGGTATGGGCTGCATCCCTAACAATCTTGGCTAATAGCCGTTGATGTTTCTTTCTTTCATGAACACATCAAATTCTTTTTTGAAGCCAGTTATATTTTTGGCCTTCGCAACATCCCCTGGAAGTGAGTTCCACAGGTTTATTGTGCATTGTGTGAAGAAGTACTTCCTTATGTTTGTTTTAAACCTGTTGCCGATTAATGTAATTGGATGACCCCTGCTGAAGATGTAAATAATACTTCCTTTACTCCCTTTTTATAAACCTCCACCACCCGCCACCATTTCATTCTCCTTTGTATTTTGACTGTACAGTGCTGTATATAGTAGCTGCTAACTGGTACCCAACTGTGCATGTCCAAATATTCCAATTAAGTGATTGCCTCCTTCATCAGAAAGCTATCTGAATAGTGGAATAACAATAAGAAATAACAAAAGTGGCTTTGTTTATATTAATTGAGCTTATCTTAATTACATTTGGGACAAGCATTTTGTTATAATATTGGTCTAGGAAGTGTTGCTCATTTAGGAAGTCCTTGTTTATATTAGAGATTAGGTACACCTTCAACTTCACCCTCTTTTCTTCTCCATTTGGTGCCAAGGGTTAACATTTGTGTGCCACTGAGACAGAATAATTTCCCTGTGGCTACTAATTCTCCTTTGTTGGGTCTTTCAAATGTTAAACTTCTTAGCAGCAGAGGAGAGCAACAAGGCTGGAGATTTGACCGCCTCCGGCCTTTTAACCTTATCAGAAAAACTCAGGTTGATTCTCTTGTCAAGTCTGCCAACCGTAGGGAAAGCAGCGGGTGGAAAGCAAGAGACTGGGTGTAAATGACCAATAATTAGTATTATCTTTTTGCACAAACTGGCAGGTCTGGGCCCGTTAAGTGAGTAACCAGCAAAATTCTACGTCCGTTTAAAAGAAGTCTCCGATGTTTGATTCTAGAAAGTACTTAAGCACATGTTTTAGTGCCCTTTCCTACACTTGAATGGGTTTGCCAGTTCCCCTAGTGGAAACACAGCTTATACTAGCAAAAGGGTTCTTGCATCCAGTCTTTCTTCCTCCGTGGCTGGAATGAAGGGATGTGGTTTAATTAGGCTGATTTAACTCATCTTGGAAATACTTAGCATGTATGGTGCAGGTTGTCACTCTTTCCTTAATCATACCAATTACAGAGGTAATGAATGGTCTGTAAAGCATAATAGCTTAAAATAAGGTTTGGTGCAAGGCTACACAAATGTTTCCTATGTATTCCTGACCAATTAAAGAAACAAGTTATATTTTTATGCCCTTTTTAAATAAAGTTAAAAAATAATATATGGAGCGGGGGGGAAATGTCAACACTAAGGGACAGATTTTTCTCGACATCCACCAGCATACATCAGAAGTATCTCTCATTAAAGTCAGTGCAGTTCAATGGTGTAAAACTAGCAGAAGGGAGAACAGAATCAGACCCAAAATGCAGAGCCCTCAACCTTTTGATTAAAGATATTAAATTAAAATAATTATTAATAATATCACAGGAGTATGGTACAATTTGTGAAGTTCATTCAATTTAGCTTCCTGAAAATTGTCATACAGGATCATTGAAATTAATGCAGGAATTATTTAAAATTTTTATTACTCTCTTCATTTGTAGTTGGCTACAGGAAAGCTCTGGTCAACTTAAAGAAAGGGGATATGAAACCTCCTGTAAAGTTTGGAGTGGAAAGGAAATGCTCACCATTTTGCACAATATGGGAATAACAAATGCTACATTTCCTATCCTGCAGGTAGAGTTTTATGTTACAGACATTATTATAAAAATGCATAATATTATTTGGTTTCATGTTTTAAAATACCCTTACACTACTTGTGCTCTTTTAAATCCAGTCCAGTTTCTCAAAGCTGTTGTACAAAAGTGTGTATGATGAAAATCAAATGTAAATCCACAGAAACTAGTACAGTCACACCTGTGTAAAAGAAGTGTGAGTGGTGAATCAAGTTTTAAATCTACTAATTTATTTTCAAAGTAGCAGACACTGAGCTTATTACAATGGTCTTATAATTACTTTATTTCTGTTCTACCAAAGAATAACAGTGATCAGATTATTATTCAAAAATTGTGACAATGGAATGACTCTTAGTTCTATCTTTACTGACCATCTGCATTCAGATTGACTAACAAATCATATTTACTGCATGCTTCAGCCAGTTCTTTCTTTCTGTACAGTACCAATCACATTGAAAGCACTGAGTTAAGTATTAAGATTTTTATCTTCAGTCTAACTTCTCTAGCTGTATTGAGAGAAGTTGTTTTAAAATACTGTGGTGAATACTTGATTTGTATGCATTTGTTTTGGGAATATTTTTAGGATTATATTAATGAGGAGTTTGCCTGTTGCAGAAACATTTTGCTGCTGTCCTTGAAAAAGAAGAAAAAGTATCGAATCTTCATGGAGGAGATGAGCTTATTGAGGTTCCTATTGTGAGCCCTGCCACTCAGATTATGCTAAAAGGGCTATTCATGGTTCTACTATATCTTTTTAAAGATAACAACAGGTTGGTGGAAATATATAGCCTGAATTGTGGACTTTTTTTCTTTCTCCTTTTTACCAGATATATTTAAATTGCAAGTGAGTGTATTTTTGTAAACATCTGATTGTTTATATGAAGATGGAAAGATGGCAAAAATAATATTTTCCCCAAGACATTTGGGTAGTTTTGGTATACATGATAAAAAATGAGCACTTGTAAGAGCCAAGCAGAGTGGAGGCATGCATAGTACAAACATGTTCCTGCTTCTTTGCCAAGTTGTCTCTTTCTCAACTATTCAGCACCTCTGTTATTTATTTCAGTGTCAGGTTTCTCCTGAGCAAAACCTACCGATTAAACAGGATTGTGCCAAAAAAATTTCTCTTGTGGGTAAACATCCAATAAGTAGTAGGTTGATATCACCAAATTAATTTTCTTTTTTATATAACTAAAATGTTGAGAGTGGTTTCTCTAAAGGTCAGACTAGAATATTTTCTTGGCATGTTGCCTAACTCCAGTCTGCACTTTAGATCACTTTAATGTTAATTTAAAATAATTAAACTACTCTTTTGATACCTTCACTCTTAAAGCCAACTGTAGCTATTAAATATTTTGTTTTAGAACTAATTCTGTAATACATGGCTTAGCAATTATAGAGGCTCTTTATGTTTCTTAAATGGAAAGTCATATAACTTTTGAACCTTATATCTTAAATCATATTCTCTGTTTCTAGTGTAGAGTACGTTCTTCCATATATTGAATGCACAGTTGCCAGCTCATTTTATTATAGGCAGAGTTTGGTACAGCATTAGGCTGGATGCTTAAGGTGGAACCACATTGTGTCAACACTGGTTTTGGTTTTTCAGAGTTTAATGCTGAACCCACATGACAGATTTATGAAATATACATTTAACAAACACTAGTGCAGGTTACGTCTATTTACCAGTTATATTAATTTACTTCTGTATAGATTTGCAGATGACTACAGAGTTGCTTTGCAACAAACATATGTTTGGACAAATGAAAAGCAACTTGATATTCCAGATAAAAATGCTTTCTTTGCACAACCAAAACATCAGAGGAGTTCACAGCAGAAAATAGCAGTCCATACGCTTAACTTTTGGTGCTTGAATCCAGCTGTGGTAAGCTAAGTACAAAGTGAGCCAGAAACTCCTTACTGACCCTCATTTGATCACAAATACAAATATAATAGTTTGTACTGATTTTACTAATTTGTTTTTTTAATTTTCCTTAGGCCTTTTCAGATTTAAGTGGTAATGTCAGGACAATTGTTCTCACGTCTGGTACGCTCTCTCCAATGGACTCATTTTCTTCAGAACTTGGTGTGAAGTTTACTATCCAGCTTGAGGCAAATCATGTTATTCATAACTCTCAGGTAAATGTTTGCAGCATTGCTTTCACTCCTGAAACTTTAATATTCATTATAAAATAAGCAATAAATGGCAAGTTAAAATGAAGACCATATAAACTCGTTCTATTTCTATAACTCAAAATGGAAAGAGTAAAATAGACATTTACTTGCATTGAGAAAGTTGTCAACTAAGTGTTTAAATGAAACTATGGTTGATACATAATAATCTTAAATAAAAGTAGTAATAGTAAGTAAATATTATTTCACCAGTACAGCTAAAAAGTAAACACTACTGGTAACAGCACCTCTCACTTTGGTGACTTGCTACACTCCTTTCTCTGTCTCTCGATTTTATATTCTTGTTCCTTAGCATTAATCTGTTCAGAAATAATCTCAGTATTTTATTTACTTTAGTTTTTACATTTCCCTATTAATTTGGTATAAATATGTATATAACATTGAAATATTAATACAACAGGTTTGGGTTGGCACCATTGGGGCAGGCCCCAAGGGTCGGAAGCTGCATGCCACATTCCAGCATACAGAGACCTTTGAATTCCAGGATGAAGTGGGAGCACTTCTGCTTTCAGTGTGTCAAACTGTTGACCAAGGGGTCTTATGCTTTTTGCCATCTTATAAAGTAAGGAAATTTTAATTCATATTCTTCTCTCTTTTAAAAACCCTACTTAAAGATTCGCTCTCTAACTTTTTATCCCTATACATAAACATAGAGACAACAGCCGTGTCCATGTTGGAATTGCTCGGATCCTGTAGTTGTTTGGTTACAAGTTTGTTTTTTGTGCAAGGTATGTTTTGTTTCATTATAGGAATAATAGGAAAAGGAGTACTAGTGGCACCTTAGAGACTGGTGCCACAAGTCCTCCTTTTCTTTTTGCGAATACAGACTGACACGGCTGCTACTCTGAAAGGAATACTAGGAATATTGTTGTTTTGATCACAGTCATCCAGACAAGACTGGTTTGGTCCTCAGAGCAAGTGTGCTTATGTGCATTTGGCATGTGGTAGAAAGGGATCTCAGTATGAAAATAAATCTTGGATAGAAAGTGTCACAGTTCAGGGCAACTTCGCCCATATTCCCCCTCCTTGGTCTAGCAAGGGCACCTACTCTTAGGCTTCCAGCTCCCCAGCTGTCTCCTTTCTTTGGCAGACACACCTCTTTCTTCTTCCAGACCAAGGTATTTCCAGGCTGCACAATCTCCTGCCTGTACTGTGAATTCCCCAGTACGATAGTGTATACCAGTCCTTTCAAGGTGATGGTGCCTCTTGGGACATGTTACAACCTGAGTGAATTTGCCCAATTCTGCCTGGCGGCTGTGTTCCCCCTCACTCATGGAAATACATACAACCCCTGGCCCATAGTGGTACATACACTTAATATAGTAAGATTTAACTTAATTCAGTGAGGTTTGTTCAGGGTATTGGAGGAAAGATGTTGCAGAAAGATATGATTTTCAGTGTTTTTCCTTGAACTGTCTAGGTTTTTAAAACCAGTTTTAAAAAAACTCTTACCATTCAATTGCCTATCATCAAAGGCAACTTTGTCATGTACATTGACTCAGCAATTAGGATGCTTTTTGCATTATCTTTATATGCTGTTTGTATATAATATACAGCCATTTCATTTCTCCTTCTTTTGATTATTGTTTCATTTTACTTTGCTATGGATTTTAGCAGTGTTTTATTGAATCAAGTGGAAATTGGACAAAGCCCACTGTCCCAAGGGATCAATTTTCTTTATTTCAAAGCATGTATTACTAAATTTTATTGTTGATAGGAGGGTGTATCATATGGCTAAGACTATACCTCAGTGATAAAAAATGAAAGTTTGTATTCTTTTCCCATAGTTTTTATTGTTATACAGAACTCAAATTTGAGGAACAGTATAAATGTGCAATGTAATTAGGAGTACAGGTCTGTTTGTTTCATCCAACTGTAACTGTGGTTGGATTGCGGTAAACAATTTAGTAAAATCAACAGTGGTTTAATGTAAACCTTTTAAAAATCAAACCTGGTATCACTGGAAAAACTGCACCATTTGGAGTTGCTGATTCAGTTCCAGATTTCTGACCATTTTGCTGATGTCAGATGTCCCACGAGGAAGAGTAATTTAAAACCTGAAGGAATGGATAAAAAGACAATGTCCTTTTGTGTCATCAGTGCAGTTACTAGAAATAACCATTAGGTGACCACATTAGACCATACAATGTAGAATTGGTAGAAAAAGGCAGACTACAAACTATAATCCATCATTCTAATTCACAAAACCACATGTATAAATGTGCAAGACTAGCAAGCTGAAAATAAATCTTAAATTGTCTTCTAATTTTATATCTAAAATTGAATCCCAGGCATTATTTCAGTTTGTGATGTATTTACGTAGAGCAATAGTTGTGACAGTGGTGATGTATATGTTGTGTGGAAGTTGTTTTTTGTGTGTATGAACAAAAGATATTTGCTAAAAGATTTATTTTTTGAGAGTAAAACTTATCTCAATTGAAAATGCTTAGAGACCTTGAGATCAGAGTAAGACTTGGCATATTTAGTAAAGAATGAAAGAAACTGCTGATCAGCTCAGGTTGTCCCCTCCCCCTTCAAAAATCTCAATTGACCTTACGCTTCACTGAAAGGACTACTGACAAAAAAACATTAACTGCATGTCTACACTGCAATAAAACACCTGTGGCTGATCCAGGTCAGCTGACTTGGGCTCAGGCTGCAGGGCTATAAAATTGCAGTGTAGATATTTGGGCTCAGGCTGAAGCCTAATCCCTAGGACCCTTGGGATCTCAGAACCTGGGCTTCTGCCTGAGCACAAATGTCTACACTGCAGTTTTAGAGCCTCACAGTCCAAGCCCTGTGAGCCCAAGTCAGATGACCCAGGCCAGACATGGGTGTTTTGTTTGCGGTGTATACATACCCTACGTGTTTTTTCTTTGTGGAGGCACTTCCATGGACTTAGCGAAGGTATTGATAAATATAAATTTCAGAATTACTTAAAACTCCAAAATACAGACAGACACCTACAAAAGTATTAAATATAAATACGATGTTAATATAATCATATGGGCCAGATTTTAAATGGAAAAGTCAGGAAATGTAATTGTTTCCCACGGCAACTTGAATTCAACCACTTAAATGTATCTAGTATTTTGTTAAACTATATGTGGGTTCAACTTTTAGGACTTTATAAACAAAAATATGCAATAAAGGCCTTACGGTTACTATGGAACAAGTGATTTTTCTAACTTTTGCACATTTAGTATCATCATCATCCATGGAGTGTGGAGCTCCAGATACACACTCGTATCTATTTATATATGTTTTGATTTATTAAGAAGTGCCTACCAATATCTCCAGGCTCACGGACCAAATTTTTCCAACTGAGGGGCTTAAAGTGAGGCACTGACATAAAAGTAGCCTGATTTTTATAAATTGAAGTCACGAAGGAACCACTGAGCTAGAACATTCCACCCAGCCAATAGCAGAGCTTCTGTGTGAGCTGTGGAGGCTCAGTGGCTCTAAAAATGATAAGTCTAGACAAACTAAAAATTCACCAACAAAACTAAAATTAGAACTGAACATCTTATCACATCACTCAGAGACTCTCCCCTCCTGGTCTAACTTCATCAAGCTAAAATTCTAAATAAATAAATCCGTATTACAGTACACTTGGATTCTAAAACTCAAGCCCATCAAACCAGTAAGAGAGAAAAATGTTCCCCTCTCACTCCAGAGTATAACCTGGGACTGAAATAAGAATTGTGTTAGCCCTCAGAAAAACTAACCTATTCCAACAGGGAATGTGAGATCCCACAACAATGATTTAGCAAGAAAACATTACCTTAGAATTTATTCAGATAATATGAATCCTACCTAAATGTAAATGATGCAATCAAAGTTTTCAGAACATAAGATTTACTATACCAGATACAGTCCATGAAACATAGAATCTTGCCTCTGAAAATCCTGATAGAGAACCTCTGAATGCAAATTGGCAATTACGCAATGCTGTACATGATGATGGAGAGAAATTTCTTCTTACTCCTGTGATAAGTTTACAAAATCTAAGATGTTTTTCCCATTTTTTGACCATATTAATTTCCCAGTCCTACAAGACAGCCCAATGCAGAAGGAAAGAAATGACATAAAAAGGGGCAGCAGTAGAGAAATATGGGAAATGTAATTTTAAAATATCCCTATTAGTCAACAGAATACTGCATCAGGAAGTCCTCAGGTTAACATAGGAAAGCAAAGGTTAAGACAGTCCCCAACACCAGGGATCTCTTGAGCCATGCTGCTGTAGGAACCATCTTGGTTTTCCTTTCTCTGTCCCTCCCTTTGTCAGGCCCAGGTGAGAGGTGCTGTCTCTCTGTGAGTCCAGTTTGTGGCATGAACACCTGTCACTGTATCCCTTTGTTCTCCAGTGCAAGGCCATTGCTCTCTTTCCCTATTGAGAGGTGAGGAAAAATCTCCTCTTGGCCATTGGTAGCTAGGTGTGACTGTCCCAGCCGTTGGTGTTTCCACGGTCTCTTCTGGATCTTCCATTCACGTGTGGAGACCCTATTCAGTTCATTAGTGACTGTGGTCTCCAGCCAGGCAGCTATGTGAGTCCAACATCTTGTCCTTTCCCTTCATACTCTGTGCACAGTAGTACAAAGTACAGAGGGGAAACTGAGGTACACTGTGGAATAATACAAATATTACCAAAATTCCCCTATTTGTCACAAACATCACCTCATTTTTTCCCCAGTGGATAAACTAGTGACCAGATTCAAACAAGCACACTCTTAACCTCATGTTTGGAATACCTCTGAAGTTTAAGGCATTGTGGTGATTTGCTAAATACATGTGCATGTCTCTCGTTTATGAAACCTGATAACCTGCTTGTTAGTTCTCAAAGGGAGAAGCATCAGGAGTTGCTACTTCATAAATGGAATTAAATTAATTTCCCATAAAAGCACATTATGTATTTCATTTAAAGTGACATGAAGTGCTACAGATCAGTGTAGCATTTCTAGCACTTTAAATGTTTTCTTCCTTATTTATATAAAGAGAAGTTGCCAGGTTGAAACTAGCCTCTGAATATTAGAGTTTATAAAATATCTGTGTATTGCCTATTTTGGGGAGAGCTCTGATCTATGATTTAACACTCAGGCATAAGAGTAAAGAATGGATGTTGTAATAGTAGTTATTGGATTTGGGAGACGAAGGAACCATGCTACTTGATGCAGTTTGTATCCGTGAACAATGTCAAGTGACTAGAGCCAGGAAATAAGGAGTAATCTATTATCAGTACCTGTGTGTTGCACCTTTGTTACATGGTGTCAGAAATAAAAACCATATGTGGCAAAAGTGGAGCAAATGAAACCACCTGAATTCCCCAGTCTGGAAAGAAATAATTAGGAATCAGCTATAATGTAAGTAATACTTAGCCTTCTAAAGTACATTTCTCTCTGAAGATTTCAAATTACTTTACAAACATTAATGAATGTGTCCTTCCAAAACCATGTGAAAATAGAAAAGCGTTATCCCCATTGTACTGCTGTGGAAATTGAGGTGCCAAGAAATACAATGACATACTCCAGATCACATAAAAAGTCTAGCAGAAAAGAAACACCCCAGACTTCTTGTTCCCTGACCTTAAGAACAAGTAGCAGCAAGTTTGAAAACGTTGATGTGCTAATAAGGAGATGCCAGTCAAAGACTGCATTAAACTAACCATATTGAGAGGAAGCTGACTGCTGCTGATGAAACATCTCAGGTGAAATTTATGTGACCAATGCTCATTTGCTATAGAAACTAGCATTGTGGTTATTTACTGCTTCCAGTGCTAACAGGTGCAAAAAGCATCCATTAAAGGCCTCAATTTTTCTGTCAGTTGCAAGTTTCAATTTAGGTAGATTTTCCTTTGGGAGAAATCAGAGTCTCTTGCATGTTTCTCCTACTTCCATTGGATTGGAATGGTGATTTGCCCACATTCCACTGAAGACTGGCCCTTAAAAATAGATGTTTAGAATCTATATCAGAGTTTCTCAGTGACCAGTCTGTCGACTGGTGCCAGTCCCTGCCGATCTCCCTGACAGTTTAGGAAGGCAGTAAGCGGGTCACTGATATCAAAAAGGTAGAGAAACACTGATCTGTAGGACATTACCCCACCATACTATAAGGATTTTAATGTATATAAAATTTTGACCCCAAACTACTTTATAGTAACCCATTTAAAAAAAAGTTTTTGACAAGATATTTTCCCAACATCAGCTGTATTTTCTCTCTCCCTTTCCATATACTTTGTCATATTAAGTGGACTAATAAAAGAACAGATATAGTAGTTACACATTTTATTATTCAGTTTGCCAAGCTTGATTCATTCTTTAACTTTTGTTGTATTGTATTGTATCATATCATCCTTGTAAAAGGAGCTTATAGTATCCCACTAAAAATGCTTTCTCCTTATACATCTTATATGAATAATTTCTGTAAATTACTGTTGTCAATCACCAGTAATACTTTGAAAATTCTATATATATAATTTGTTATTCCAGATTATTCCTCCTTACGATAGATTTTTGCATAGAGAAGGTAAATATAAATATATTAAAGGAACAAACACTTTTTCATTCCTAAAGGTACCACTGTGATATGATGATAGAACACTATGCTTGCACAGAAGGTCTGCTGTTGGTCTAACAAAACATTGAGAATATATAAATCGGTATATATTTTCACACAATTGAAATATTTCAAACATATGTGAGATTTTAGTGTTTGGTCAGTTGTGAACAATGAGAAGTAGGGATTTCATGATGGGTAGTCATTGTTCAGTATGCAGCTTATATATTTACAATGAAAAATTAAATTGAAATATATTTGTCAACTGTGCCTTTTTCTACTAACTATGATTTCATAAATTCTGGATGTTCATACTCCAAGCTGGAAGAGCTCTTTTTGAATGAAGTCCCAATGAAGCAATTATGTGCAAGATATAGCAACATCTATTGCAGAAGTACAATGACCTCATTCAGTGGAAATGTCCTCCTGTTCATCTAAAGGAGTGACATCCTTTTGTATTAAAAAAATGTACCCTTCTCAGCCTTTAGACACACATACATTCAGAAACATAATTTCGAACATAATTGCATTGAGAATGTCAACTTGACACTAAGCTGTTCTCCAGCCCCCCAAGTTCTCTTATTCCTGCCCCTGCTGCACCCTGTGATGCAGGGATACCTGGGAGGCTTTGGGGGGAGTTTTGGGGCTGGTCCCCACTCACCGCCCTGACAGTGCATGCTGCCTGGGCACTTCTGCACACGCAGGCCCATGAAGGTCAAGCAAGAGATGGTGGAGTGGGGACCAAGCAACTGCCTGCTGGGAAGATGAACAACAAAGCTCCTGGCTCAGCATGGCTATGGGAGGGATGACTCCCAAATCCTGGCAGCTGGGAGCCGCCTCCTGCCTGTCAGCTTTGCTCCCTGCTCTGGGTAAGCTCTGCACAGCAGCGAGGAGGATCTGGAGCTGCTGCCATGGAAGACGATGAGGAAGTTTTGGGGCTGGCTCCCACATGCCACCCTGACAGTGCACACTGTTCAGGCGCCCCTGCAGCTTATATATTTATATTTCCGAGGGCAGGAGGGCAGAAAGCAGAATGGGGACCAGGCGGCTGCCCTGCAGGGAGGGGGAGTGACCAGCATGTTGGGGGTCATCCCTCCCCTGGCCATGCGGAGCTGGGAGCTCTGCTGCTCTTCCTCCCTGCAGGGCAGCCACTTAGTCCCTGCTCCACTCTCTGGCCCTTGCTTATGGGCCCCCGCTGCCCACCATGGGGCTGTGTATGAAGGATTGCTGGGGCTGCATGCACTGATGGTGTGGCGAGTGGGAGCCAGCCCCAAAACCTCCCTCCAGCCTTCTGTAGCGGTGGCTCCGGCTCCTTCTTGCTGTGGGGAGGTTTTGGTGCTGCATTCCTGGGTGCCCCTGCAAACGCAGCCCAGGAAGGCAGGGAAAGCCTGGAAGCAAGGTCCACAGGGTGGAGGGGCACCCAGCAGCTGCCTTGCAGGGAAGGGGAGCAGTGGACCTCTTGGCTCAGCACGTCCAGTGGAGGGATGACCCCCAACATCCTGGCAGCTAGGAATCACCTCCCGCCTGTCAGCTTTGCTCCCTGCTCTGGGCAAGCTCCGCACAGCAGCAAAGAAGAGACAGAGCAGGAGCTGCTGCCTCCATGAGAGGAGCAGGAACAGGCGGTGCCCTTCACCAGGCACTAATGCCGCTGCGCTGCCTGCCTGCCATGCTGCTTATGTGCCGTTGGGAAGCTGGGGATCCATCTGGAGGACTTCTGGGCCTGAGTCAAGCCAGGGCCATGTGCACACAAGAAAGCAATAGGGCTTGGATTGTACGTCCCAGCTTAACACTGATTCAGACCCTAGGTCAGAGCCCTAGGCTAGCACAGTAGGAGTGTGGACGCAAGGGGGATTAAGCTTGAGCCTGGGCTCAAGCCCGGGCTTTCATTGCTGTGTAGAACCCTTAGAGCTCTTTAGGAGACTTAAGCTGATACATTTGCTTCTTGAGAGAGACAGAGCTGAGTTGACTTTTGGGACGTACCACCTGCACTTACTTCAATGACATTTTGCCAGCTCTCTCTTCAGAGAATTGCTGCTATTTCTAATCTCTGAATTTTAAAATCTTCAGAACTTTGCTTTGAATTTTTGCAGTGGCACTTCCTAAAATTTTATCGAAGCAGCTGCTAAATTAGGTCTTGTCCATCATTTCTGTGCAGATGACTTCTTGAAAGTTGCTACAACCCTGCTATTTCTACATGGTATAAGTTAACTAAATATAATATGAACAGAGAAAAGGTAATTGTAGGGAGGTTTGATTTTTTTTACCCTATTCAAATAGTATTTCAATAAATAAAAACAAGCCTTTTCTTAGTAAAACCACTATTTAAAAAAAATCGCTGCATATTACATATGCCAGATATCTGAGATTAATAACCCAGTATAGTAAAATATACATATGAGATGGAAACAATGCATCTCACACACACAAATATCTCATAGCTTCACATCCTGCTCTTATATTGAACCTGCAGTAATGTACAGACAATCAAAATTCTGTCACTTTTACTTTGAAAGTAAATTAGGATAAATTTTACAGTTATTAAAATGCAAGTCAAGACACAATTTTTGAAGGTTAATACATTACTGGAAAACAAACTGATGATATTATGGAACAAAAATGCATTTATGTTAAAATCAGTAGCAACTCTAGCAAAAACACTCTATAAAAGAGAATATCAGAAAGTGAAAAGATTACTCAGAAATCTAAGATGCTTTTAAACAAGATTAAGATAAGGGCCATTAGGGTTCATGTCGCCGACCTGTCTGCATTAAGATATATCTTGCCTAGTGCCAGCATCTGAGATGATTCATTCAATATGTGTCATATCAAAGTCAAAGTACCCGGCAAGGAGAAGAATGCTAATGCTTATAAATTTTAGTGATGATCCATCATGATGAGTTAACTGACCTTTCTTTGGGATCTATTTACAATAAATTGTAATATTTTAGTCCTTTCTATGAGCCCCTGTTGATTTCCTTTGAATGTTGATTCATAACTTTTTAAATAAAATTTAAAAATAAGACAATTGTTCAAAGTGTTTTGAGTTTCTCAGTTTACAAGCTTCACCAATATAAAGAAAATGATTAATCAGTTGAGTATGATACATAGTTTTCTTTGTTTTCCTCTTTCTTCATTTCCTCCTTTACCTTTCAAAAGGCAAATGTCTTTCATTGATTCAGACTTTAATCATATTTCCTCTCCATGTGATATTCAGGACCTTTTTCAATATGTTTTAACTTTTCAGTTGGTCTGGCAAAGTTCTGCTTGACAGTTGTAGGGTGATGGTGTGTACTATACAGTATGCTGTACCAAATAGCTGTATATAGTGTGTAGACAAGATTTCAGCGATGTCATGGGTTCTAATCTAAAATGATATAAAATAGTTTAGGGTGTTTTTTTCTTGTGAGTCTCTTAGAAATTGTTGAACTTGATTCAGGCTTTAAAACTATTTTATCTAAAACCTATTATGCATTTACATCCATAATTGCTGCTTTTAAACTGTAATTTTCACAGCAGTTGTATTATTGTGTATTGCAATACAAAATTGATAATTCTTTGAAGTTCATTCTGTAACTATGGTGCCATATCAAATCATTTTGCTTTGACAGATCAATAGCAAAAGCAGTAATGACATGACACAAGTAGAATAGATAATATCTGAAAAGCCACCAATCCTTTGTTATATTGCATTCACATGAGACCTTTTAGCCATATATAATTTCCAGCAGTTGATCCATTTTTTGTTGTGGGGTGTATTTTTAAAATGGAAAAGAATGTAGAAGGCTTGCGACTTGTTCATGTTTTTCAAAACAGTTTTAAAATATCATCCACTCTACTCCGCTCTGATTAGGCCTCAACTGGAGTATTGTGTCCAGTTCTGGGCACCACATTTCAGGAAGGAGGGGGACAAATTGGAGAGAGTCCAGAGAAGAGCAACAAAAATGATTAAAGGTCTAGAAAACGTGACCTATGAGGAAAGGATGAAAAAATTGGGTTTGTTTAGTCTGGAACAGAGAAGACTGAGGCGGGACATGATAACAGCTTTCAAGTATGTAAAAGGTCATTACAAGGAGGAGGAAGAAAAATTTGTTTTTCTTAAACTCTGAGACTAGGACAAGAAGCAATGGGCTAAAATTGCAGCAAGATTGGACATTAGGAAAAATGTATCAGGGTAGTTAAGCATGGAATAAATTGCCTAGGGAGGTTGTGAAATCTCCATCATTGGAGATTTTTAATAGGTTAACAAACACCTGTCAGGAATGGTCTAGATAATTAGACCTGCCTCTCAAGGTCCCTTACAGTTCTATGATTATATGTTTGTCAACTGCTAGACAGTGTGACATGGAGTTGTCTGGAGATCCAGACCTCCTAATATATAATGTACTGACTCAGGTTAATAATTTGAAAAATAATTTTACTTTTGCAACACTAACAACTACAATATAAAGACAAAAATAAAATATCTGGCATAAACTGGGCCCTACATCCCTTCAGTTCCTGGAGTACCTTTCTCTCCCACAGCCTCCACTAGACTGAGATCTTTCTGCTAAGGCTTGACATTATATCCTAAAGAAGGTTCTCATCATATCTTAGTCTTAAAGGAGCAGACCTTTCCCTGCTGGAGTTCACCTAGCCCTTCACCAGGCATTACAATTGGAAAAAAAAAGGAAAATACATTGAAATAATGATTGTCAATATTTACAATAGGTAAAGTAAAGGGAGGAAAAAAGAAACCGACTAATGCTACTTCTAGGATATAGGTACTAATGAACTCTGGTTCCACCAGGGAGAAGCCTAGAAGGTTACCGAATTCTGAGCCCAGCTCTTGAAATAGTAATGTCCTTAACCAGATGAATTTAATAAACTTTTAGGTCACCATCACAGGTGGAATTGAACTTGAGATCAAGCTATAAAGATAAAAATATCGTTACATGCAATTCACAGGTGGTGTGGCTCTTTCTGAAAGTTCATACCACCTCAGGCTCCAAATGCAATTTCCAGGTACAGGACCTGGAACTTGTACACAGGGAAGGGTAAGAGATACAGTAACTCTGAGAATGCATTCATTCCCTTATAGGTAGTTCATTGAACAAGGTTTACAAATGTACAACTCACCAGTATTCTGGAAATTTGACTTATTAATTTGTTGATTAAAACTTTTAAAAAGGAGTCAATACTAGTCTGCAACAAGGTTTTGAAATAGTCAATTTCCTGAATCTTGGCTAATTGTCTGACAGATTATTTAAAAGAGGGTTTTTTTGTTAATACCTGTCCTGAATTCTATCCTTTTTCTTTTCGTGGCTTATTGCAAAACCAAATGATCTTAAAAGCAGAATCAAGCTGCAGCAATATCTTTACTTCACACATTGGCCTTGAATCTTGATTTAAATCTGAGATTTCTTGCTGATGCAGTGCATTTTAACATGAAACTCCCTTTGTGAAGAAGTGGAGATTTTAGTTTTTGATCAAAACAAAAGTCTGTCATGATAGGTGTATCATAGGCTTTCTTTGAATTGTTATAATTCAGTAGAAACGTGTACTGAATCTAGAGAGAGAGGAATGGACTTTCAGTGTCCTCAGTTATAGACAGCTGATATAGATCTCATAGCTTGGTTGTGGGCAGTGTTCATTTAGGGAAAATAGCTTAAAATAGGAAGAGAAAGCAAAGTATGAAAGAATTTAGGAAAATGTATTGGCTTACAAAGTGGTAATTGTATGCACTTGCATGAGAACAGATATCCAACAGTTTTCTGTTGGGAATAATCAAAGAGTAGAGTTTTGCAAGAAAAGTTTTTAAAAATCTTAATTGATTTTGCAAGGCAGGCCAACTATTCACTAATGAATACTTCTACAGAAGTTGAACATTATGAACTAAATCTTTCTCTTCTGGGACACATTCAGTTCAAAAATGAAACTTTAAAAGTTCTCTCTCTTGTGCAGCTGGGAGTGTGAAATTGTTTCAGTACTTTGCCGTTAGACATCCGTGCAATCTTGTTCTGTAAGTCGTTTAAGTGTAAGTTTTTGCACTTAAATGTTGTGGAGAGGCAAAGGTTGTACAACTTTAAATACTGTGTTCTTGTTAAGAAAAATTTGATTTCTGCTGCTGACGTCAGTAGTTGCATCTAATGTTTTCAAACAGTGGTGTGCAAACTATGGCCCCGGGGGCCACATCTGGCCCTCCAGATGTTTTAATCTGGCCCTTGAGCTCCCGCCAGGAAGTGGGGTCTGGGGCTTGCCCCACTCTTGCACTCCAGCTGGGGAGCGGGGTTGGGGTCTGGGTCTTGACCCACTCCGCATGGCTCCTGGAAGCAGGGGCATGTCCCCCCTCCAGCTCCTATGAGGCGGGGCAGCCAGGGGGCTCCCCATGCTGCCCCTGCGCCAAGTGCTGCCCCTGCAGCTCCTATTGGCCAGGAACCGCAGCCAGTGGGAGCTGCAGGGGCGGCGCCAGCAGACAGGGCATTGCATAGAGACCCCTGACTGAACCTCCCATAGGAGCCGGAGTGGGGACATGCTGCTGTTTCTGGGAGCTGGTTGAAGTAAGCACTGCCCAGAGCCTGCCCCCCTGAACCCCTCCTGCGCCCCAGCCCTGATCCCCCTCCTGCCGACCAAACCCCTCGGTCCCAGCCCAGCACACCCCCCCCCCCGTAACCCCAACCCTTTATCCCCAGCCCCACCCCCAAGCCCGCACCCCCAGCTGGAGCCCTCCTGCCCTCCATCCCCCAATTTCGTGAGCATTCATGGCCCGCCATACAATTTCCATACCCAGATGTGGCCCTCAGGCCAATCAGTTTGCCCACCCCTGTTTTAGAACCTAGTAAGAAAACATTTGAATATATAGAAGAAAGTTTTCATAGTTTTTCTTGTGGCTATCAAGGTTTCCACTAAATGGTTTTGGAAAGATGTCTCTCTGTCTGGTGCCAGAGTCCAGACTTGGATCATTTTTTATGTCCAGTGCAGACTTGGCTTCATTACCTTTTACACCTTTATGAGTCTGATGCATAAACCATTTCCCTTAAGGTACATTTTGCATCCACTGCTGATTTCAAAATAATGAGCACAATCTAAACTATTTTCTCTGCTGTCTTTAGTCATTACATTCTGGGGGTGATGTTGCATGTAAAACCAGTACATCGGGAATTTGGAATTATTAGGATAAGTATCTCATTCTGACTGTATATAATGCTCACTTTATTAGAGACCCCCAAACTTATGGAGGATGATGGTGGTTTGTATTTTAGACCATAATGTTGTCATGGTAACATGAGGTCACAGAATTGGATCGTTTCAAAATGTCCACTAAACTTTACAAAACCATATTAGGTTTTGTATATCCATTGTAAGCAGGTTCTGGGGTGGTATCTCATTGAGGTTTACTTGGAACGGACTTCAGAAGTAGTTCTATGTTTAAATTTCTATAACAGGATCATAAATCTCTGGTACAAAGCGGAGGACCTCTTAGCTTGCTCTTTTATTTTCTTTGTTGAATAACTTAAATTTTTTCTCCCTTTTGCTTCTTTTTCTGTAAGTACTGTATGTGTTACAAACTTTTGGAGTTTTTAAAATTTTCTATGGCCTGATCCTGCAAACACTGGATAAGCAGCATTCATGGAAATGGTGATTTTCGTATCTTGCCAGAAATATTGATTAATCAAAGTGAAAAACATTGCTTTAGTTCAGCAGCACTGTCTATTGTAACCATGACTTATTTAAAACTTGCTATTGCTCATTTTCTTTAACTTCTGGCTGTGTGTAACTTTCATTTAGTGTATGGAATAAATGGTCTAAGGGGATTGTTAACTGAACCTGGAACCTTTCACCTCTTGATCACTAGCTCAACTCCAGTACAAGTTTTGTAGTGACCAAAATAAGTTAACCATTGGGTGCTGAAGAGCTGTCCAATGTGAAATAAATTAGATAGTTTCAATCCAGTCACTAGACAACCGATCTCCACATCTTGAATTGGAACTACTCTGCACTCCAGTAAGCAGTCTTGGGAGAGGCATTCAAGATTGTGTGGGCATAGACTGGTTTATCCTTTACTAACAGAGGTTAGGGTTTAGTCACATTAATAGGATAGTTGGGGAGAAGCATGCATTGCTAATCTCTGTACTGTACTTGCTGTGTGCATAATGGACTTCCGGTATATTTTATCTGGCACTTCTACAGGTACTTATTTTGCTTTAAAACAAATACTGAATTTAAATTTTCAGGTACACCTTTACGTGATAGATTCTCAGAAGCTCTTAATTCATATTTTGAGTTTAAGTCCTTTAGAACTTATCCTAGTATGTATGTGTCATAGCTCTCATAGTCCTGTTTCATGAGAACTGAGAAGAGTGGGTGATGATGATGTGTGCTTAGATATTATTTTAGTTCCTTTCATTTGTGAAGGATCAAGCAGCTGTGTAGTGACTGTTTAGGTTTATGGTATCAGAAGGGTAGCTGTGTTAGTCTGGATCTGTAAAAGCAGCAAAGAGTCCTGTGGCATCTTATAGACTAACAGACATACTGGAGCATAACCTTTTGTGAGTGAATACCCATTTCTGATGAAGTGGGTATTCACCCTCGAAAGCTTATGCTCCAATACGTCTGTTAGTCTATAAGGTGCCACAGGACTCTTTGCTGTTTAGGTATATGTCAGTCATTAAATTCTTGGCAGTAGTATACACCCCTTGACAAACAGCCTTGGAGATGTTAATTAGTTTTATTAAGTGAGGGAATGGTGGCCAAAAGAATGGGGCTATCCCTTGCTACTTCCAAAAGACCAGGAGAACCTTTAAATTCAATCTAAGCTGTCACCAGGGAGAAGTAGAAGTTACCTCAATTTAACCTTGGACAGTGTTGCACTCCTCTGGTATTTCACTGCAGTATCTGCATTTGATATGAGCGCAAGTCCTTCAGTGTGCTGTCTGCTGGTCCAGAGGGAAATGTGCTACCAATTGGGCCATCTCAGGGTACTGCAGGTGAGTTAAGAATACAGTTTTGGTATTAATTCTGAATGTCTGGCTCTTCCTGGTTTAAGAGGGACCTTTTATTTTACTGGGATTTGTGAGAGCTTTTAGTAAAAATAATTTTTTTGAGAGAGAGGCAGCAGTTGCATGGTGGATGGTACATTTTTCTATTTCTTCTGAAATTTATCTATTACTAAAAATGAAAGGTGATGACTAGATTTCCATCAGAGGCACTCTCACAAACAACTGTTGTACACATAGTCCTTGTAAATAAATTTAAGAAATCTAACAGGCTTTGTTTTCTTCCTGACTGTGACAAAAATAAAGAAGATTAAAAACCTTCTGACAACTTTTACTTATTTAATGAATTAGGTCTATAAATTTACAAAAGATGGTAGTCTGTTTCGCTAGGCCTATTAAAAGCATTAAGATTTGAGCACTAGCTGTTAAAATGAGTAAATGGCAATATTACAAAGTTAAACAAATGCCAAAAAACATTTTCCAGAATACTGGGATTGTAACAATACCATTAATGAGGGCAAAGAGGTTTTAATGCAATTTTCACATTCTAAAGTTTCAAAAAGAGGTTTTGAGTTAGTACATTATTAATGTGCTGAACATCTGGAACTGTGTAAGAGCCATAGACATTGAGCAAGTGCAGTGTTTCCCAACTAGGTCTGATGCTGACTGATTTCCTCCCTAGTGAGATGCTTGTTTTAAGAAGTTTGAGACAGTAAAATGACAATATCCAGATAAGAGGTAAACATTCCACAGTGTCTCTTTGTGAGATGTAAGGAAATAAATGAGAAACCCTTAAGTTTGTGGACTCAGAAGGTGAATTTTGGAAATTAAATATGAAAATTAGATTAATTTACACCTCAGGTCATAGTACTTGCTGTCACACTAGAACTTTCAGGTTTTGTTTTGGGACCTAATAATTACTTACTGAAATTATGGGTAATGTAGGTTGGATTACATGCTGGATGGCTTTTTCATTTTGCATTTTAAAAGAAAAAAATTTTTTTTTCCTGTTCCTGTGTAAACATCTATTTGTTTGCTGATGTTTACTCATTAAACACTTTTGGGGACAATCATGCAAACTCTAAAGCATGCAAGTGACTCCACTCATATTATTATTGCCATTGACTTAAATGGGAGTATTTGCATGAGTCACTTTATTCACATGTTTAAGTGTTTGCAGGTTGGGATACCTTTGTTTGCAACTTGCATGTTTTATTACAGAATATTTTTCCCTTTTAGGTGATGTATTAAAATGCTGGGAAAAGTCAAGGTTACATAGTTTTATGTATAATTTTCATTTATCTGTATAGTCTGTTACTATCTCTAATGACCTAGCCAATGAAATGTGATTGTTTTAAATGTCATAATTATGGCTAATATCCAAAATTGAAGAACATCAGGCAATGGGACAGAAAATTATCAAGTGGAGTGTGAGCTAGCTAGGCTTCTAAATAGGCTGGTAAACTAGAGATATGTTTGTAAATAAATACTGGTGCTCACTTTCTACATAGCGTTTACTCAATATTCTTGAAGGTAGGATTCTCTTCCTTTGGAAGTAGAGCCTTAATTTGTTTGAGCCAAACATCTGCAATTACATTAAGTACAAAAGAAACCTTAAAAAAGAAAAAGAAAAAAGGTGTGGGAACATCATGCTGTCATATTTGATAACCAAAATTCCGTATAAATATCTATACAAAAGCCGAGAAAAATGATGGAAGAGTAACTAAACTAAAAGTAGAAAGTGCCATGTGTCTCTTGACCAGCCCTGAGGACCTGATCCAACGTCAGCTGAAGTCACTGGATTCTTTCCAGTGACTTCAGAGTGCTTGGTTAGGTCCTATGATACCAAGATGACCCCTTTCTGGCCAACGCTGGTTGAAAAGGATGGTCTTTTTCCAGTTTCAAAAGCTGTATCTTTTGCCTTATTCTATTTAGAACATAATAAAACTAGTAAAGTTATTTTAATTTGATACTTTATGCCTGGCACAAGAGATGTTGTTTTGAGGACAAAAAAGGGGACCAAAGAAGCCAGACTTTTAGTGACTTTAGGCACAAATGTAGATTTTTTTTTTTTTAATGTAGAGATGGAATTTGTTACTAGTTGTCCATTGTTTTTCAAGACTACGCATTGGTGGATTTCTCTGACCTTTATCTCAGCTTCTGCTTGTTCCATGCATGGTTTCATGTCCATAAATTGTATATAACATCTTTACTTTCACTGTTTTTACCTTCAATTTTTTCTCATTTAACAGTTTCAGGCGCTGCAATATAACTACCTTGCTTCAGGACATTGCACCCATTTCACAGAACAATTTTCAGAGTTACTCTGCAACACTCGCTGACTTTAACTCCTGCAAGACAGGGTAGCCTTTACACATTTGTGATTCCTGAAACTTAAAGAAAGCTGGAGTTTCACCTTTTCTCTTTCACTTGGACGTAGTTGAAGAGTATGGTGAAAAATGATTTCAGTTAGCCATCTGCAGTGTCTAAAATCACTGTGTGTGATAGGAGCTATACCTTCAACCATCTTTTCACAACTGCACCTGAGGTGAGGGGGAAAAAGGGAAGAGCAAGCCTGAATGATATTAAATCCAGTATGGTGGACTGGAGACAGGAATTAGTGAACATGTATGTTACTTGCACACACACAGCTGCATTAAACGAGTCTTCTGTAACTAGAAATACAATCTCTGTCCTCACATAGTCTGTTGTAAGCCCTCTACTTTAATGCCATCTGCTCATTCAAGTCATTCCACCAATCTTCAATTTAGGAAGGAAATGACAGTTCACATCCTTGTAAAATCAATTTCTGTACCATCCAGGAGGCCCACAGCAACCATATTTCATTTGGCTCAGAAAGGCAAAACAAGTTCAGAATAGCACTTCAGATGAATAACTGAAATGCTGTTAAGTACACAACCGTAAAAATAACTTAAATTTTTTAAAGCTGATATCTGGTTTGTTGTATAGAATAGTTATTATTTCTTCACTTGCCTCAGATCATTTTTTAATCTGTCAAGTTGGTTTCTTTGCTTGGTTGGTTACTACTAATGGCTAGCACAGGTATTGGCCATCCAGGTTTCATACTGAGAAAGCAGTTGCAAAAAAGTGATCCTAATCCATTGGTTGATATCAGGTATTTTATTTAACCCTTTTCCTGTCAATCCCTAGCAAAAACATCTCTTGAAAAGTGACTGAGTTTCAGCAGAATATTTGTATTTGTTATGGCCTGGCTGTAATAAGTAGGCCTTGATCTAATCCCTTTCTTTACTGGCAGAAATAATGAGAGAATTCCAAAAAGCTTCTGAGGATTCCAAAGGATATGAAAATCTTTTGAGGGAATGGTAAACTAAAAATGTTCAAGGAGAACGGGGTTAACTACCTCTTTCCTTTTTGGGAATCCTGTAGCAGAAACAGAAATCTGAAGCTCTGATGGCATGCAAACCTGCTTATGTGGAGGAGTGGTGCAGATGCCTGGGCTAGTTTAGAAAAGGCAATACAGTTTGGGTTGGAGGATCAGTCGCCCATCAGGAGCTTGTATGCTCTGCTTGTAGATCCTCTTTCCTTCCAAAACCTGGGTGTTTTGTGGATCCTGACTTCTTCCCCAGTCCAAGACATTTTAGTTGTTTATGGGAGATGAGATGTACCTCAAATGTCTTGGACTGGGGCAGAGATCGGTCACAGAAAGGAAATAATCAGGTAGCAAACTTTCCATTTCTCCCACTGGAGTATAGCAACAGAAGCCATATTAGGTAAGAAGCTTCTCAATATAGCTTCTTCCTTTTGTGAGAAGAGAGGGTAAGACACTCATTTGTTCACAGTATCAGAACGCACACAATTTTTCATCGCTTGCGACAACACTAGTCACTGGATAAAAAAGCCAACACTTCTCAAGAACTTTTGTCCTTATTAAGATTACACGAGCTACCTTTTTGTAGGAAGTATTCTTTGTCTTGCTGTGACCACTTCTATGTCTCTCTTGCTCTCTCTTTTTAATTACCTTGATGTTATCTCTCAGGTTCCATGTAATTTCAGTTTTATTCTTTATTTGTGACTGCAATGAAAGTAAAACAGTCTATAACATTTGTCAGTTTACCCTTTTTTGGTTCTTTATGCAAACTGTTTTATTTTTAATGCACTCATCAACATGGTATCGAAGCATTATATAAAAAAATTCTATATATCTGAAGATACTCATTTCTCTCCTCCCTACCTAAAGCCACCTTCATAAATGAGTTTGGTGCATCTTTTAATGAGAAATGTTGTCACCATGTCACTTTATCTGGGGAAGATCATCTTGAAAACATGAGTCTTGCACTGAACCTTATAAATACCAAGAGATGAACTCATCCTGTTCTTCAGTGGTGGAGTATTCTATAGCCAAGGTTCTGAACTCTGAGGGCTGTTAGTTGAAACATCCTCCATTAACTCAGCCACTGCAGTTGAATATGGAAGAAGAGATGGTCTTTGAATTTCCTATTAAGGCTTACCTGGCTCTTTAGAGATAATTACCAGGAGCTTGAAATGGATCTGGAGTGCAATAGTCGAACAAGCTTTTAGTAGTAATCAGTGTAGTGTTGACCATATAAAGCAACATTCAGATGGGTCACTTACCTTATAACTCTGAATCCTTGAAGGTAACTTTCTTTTAAAAATAGAGTGAAGTTCTGTACTGCGTCATTCCCCCAGCTACTGTAATAATGGTAGTAAAGTTTAATCATTAATTCATAGGAGAGCTTTTTCTTGAGCACATTTAGACTTAAACATTGCAAGCTTTTAAGTGATCTGAAAAAGTATTATTGGACAAAATGTTTTTGTCTTCATTGCAGTCTGGGCTCAAATGCTGTTTCTGATAACACGTTCTGGGTTCACACATCTACCTGCCTCTATTTGTGACACACAGCAAGGCAGACACCGCGCCCTAAGGCATAGGGCAGACTCTGAATGAGCTTATCCTCCCTGTTGCTAACCCAAGTAACTACAGTAAAAACATGCAGCCACGGCCTGTCACAACAACCAATACATGATGATCCTCCAATTCCTTCCCACAAGCCCTCAGACATTCATGTCTGAATACTGTCTTGCCATCTCTCTGTGCTCTGACCCCTGACCAGAAGTGGTTTACCAACATATGCCACGGCTCAGCATCCTTGGTCCCAGCCAACTGCTTACCTGTTTGCAGTTTCTTCAGCCTCATTCATCTCCTGTGTTTGATACAGCAGAAGAATACCCAATAAGAACTCTGTATATCAGTGTGCAGCCACCTTACTGAAGGATGATACCAGAACCTTGGTGCATTTTTGAGCCAAAGCGAGCAAAAATCATGACTTTAATTCTTCAAAGAATGTCATTGTACAGTTCAGTGGCATGTCTCAGCAGCTGCTAGCAGATCATGCGGTCAGGACAGCAGTGCAGGGAGAAGATATAGGGACTCGAGCTCTCGTGCTCCCTTACCTCTCCCCCCCCAAAAAACCCACTAAGAAGATAGCCAGTCCAAAAAGGAAGAGGACCTCATCCTGGAAAGGATCTTTGGCCCCAAATTTCAAGATCTCTTACTTGATCTAGGCCAGGCAGAGCACAGCAGGATGGAGAGGCCCCACACAGAACCAGGATGGGCACAACATCTGAGCTGGGTAAAATGTGAATAACCATCTTTATTATCATTATGAAGATTATTACAGAACACTTGAGTTTTAACTTGTGGGCCTAGCTGCTACTTCAGTTGTGGGCAGATGCAACGATATTGCACTTAGCCAGAATCCTTCCCTTCTCCCACCTATGCTACTTAAAATGACAGATGAACAGAGGAAAAAATGTGGAAACTGGCAGCTGACAGTGGCTGAATGCAGTAGCATTTTTAATAAGAAAATATTAATACAAAAATAAAAAGCTTTATGGCCATAGCCAAGTCATTAATTTTTTTTGTATTTGCTCAGTAAAAATTCCAAGGTGGTCTTTGAGATTGGTAAGGCAAGCCTCCTTTTACCTCTGTAACTGGCAAGCCATCTACAGTCATGTATTAGTTCATCTGTCACAAGGTGCAGAAAGATTTCCTTTGCATAGCTTGAAGGTCTCCTCCCTGAGGCCTGGAATAACTGGTCCTTTTTCCTTCTGGTACCTGCAGAAGCGGGACATCTTGTAAGGTCGCAGCAGCCTGAAAAGAGTTTAACATAATCACCAATGCTGTTCTGTTTCCCAGGACCTGTACACTACTCAGCCTCCTGTGCCTACCTTCCTTGCCCAAAAATAAATCTTTGGTAGAGTTCGAAGTTAAAATTAACTCACTGTTTCTTTTCCTGGGAATACTCCTTTGCGCAGCTTCAGAACAGGCAGAAGTTTGCTGGGCAAGAGAATCAGCAAAGAGAACAGCATTCTTTTGAGAGACGTAATTTTTTTATTTGTGGCTGGGTATGTGAATTATAAAATTATAACATATTCACAAACTTTTCTTCCCTCTGTCAGGACCAAGTGCAGCAGTATCAGACTTGTTGAGGGGTGGGACAGAAGCCTAGAAGATCTGAGTGTCAGTAGTAAAAAGGTTTCAGACTTTGAGGTCAAAGTGATGCAGGTCCAGGGATGACTAGCTATCATCTCGCATTCAGTATTGAGAGGTCGACTCCTGTTTCTGATTGGCCCGTGATGTCCACCTCCATTGTCCACTTGTTACATTTTCAAGCAAACACTTTTTTTTTTAATCCCATGCTGTTCCTCATGCTTGGGGGGAGCTCCTCATAAACAACTGTAAAGATGCCTCATTAACCGCCTTCAAATTCTTCCTTAAAACTCTCCTTTGCCATGATGCATAAGAAAAACTTGACAAGGATTGTCACTGGTGTACCGAGACCACCGCCTAACATGTCGACCAATATTGTCTCATTGTTTCCTTGAACTCCCCTATCAATTTGTCTCTATCCATCTGTTGTCTTATTTTATGTTTAGATGGTAAGTTCTCCAGGGCAGGGACTTTTTTGTTCTGTTTGCACAGCACCTAGCACACTGGGCTTTTGGTCTGCCACTAGGGCTGCAAGTGCTACAGTAATATAAATAATAAAGGATCCCAAAGTTTGGTCTAAAGAGATAAAAAGTCCGTATTAGACCACAGTTGCTATGTAATGAGAAGAGCATCTGCAACACCACAGGAATAATTGTGGTGACTCTGTGATAACTATTACATGGATTTAAACCTGGAGAATGGTCAGTTTAGATGAGCTATTACCAGCAGGAGAGTGAGTTTGTGTGTGTATGGGGGTGGGGGGGATGTGAGAAAACCTTGATCTATGCAGGAAATAGCCCGACTTGATTATGTAAAGAGTTGTCACTTTGGATGGGCTAGCACCAGCAGGAGAGTGAATTTGTGTGGGGGGGTGGAGGGTGAGAAAACCTGGATTTGTGCTGGAAATGGCCCACCTGTTGATCACTTTAGATAAGCTATTACCAGCAGGACAGTGGGGTGGGAGGAGGTATTGTTTCATGATTTCTGTGTGTATATAAAGTCTGCTGCAGTTTCCACGGTAAACATCTGATGAAGTGAGCTGTAGCTCACGAAAGCTCATGCTCAAATAAATTGGTTAGTCTCTAAGGTGCCACAAGTACTCCTTTTCTTTTTGCGAATACAGACTAACACGGCTGTTCCTCTGAAACCTGCATAAAGGAGGTCTCTACTTTTCCCTATCTCTATAGTTCATATCTCTAAAATGTGTTCATTTGTAGCTTAAATTTCATCATATTCTGTTAAAGATTTGGGTTTGTAAACTATTTTTAAAAGGATTTTAAGTTCACTTTTAACTCATCTTCCCCATTTTTTTGTAGAGTTGTAACAGTGTAGGATATCTGCATGTAAGCAGCAGTCTCCTTATACAGCTGTCTATTGCAACAGTCCTTGTCATATATATCTACTTTACTGTAGTTGGGAACCCAGTAATATTCCATTCTGAACATTCAAGAACACATTTTTGTAATACCCTAAATGCTTTCCATTCTGGGGTGGTGCTACAGTGAGAAGTAAGTGTATTTAGATTATATATAATTGATATGTGATTTACTAGCTGTCTATAAAGAAGATTTTATCCTTTATATTTAGTGTTTGAGTCAGGATATGAGTTTAATCACTGTCACCGTATTTTCTGTGAAAAAATATTTTTACAGTATATTGTCATTGTAACAGGGCTCAAATCACCACTGCGGCACCTCCTGCTGGCCGCCCTGGGAATTAGCTCTGGTTCGCCGGTGTGCCTTCATCTAATGGCATCTTACAACCGTCACTTCTGCCATGAGCGATTGTCACTCTCAGGACCTCAGGGTCCTCTTCTGGACACAGCCCTCCTGCTGTGCCCCACTTGGTTCTCTCCCCCCGCACCTTCTGTGGGTCGCCAGCAGTCCTCTGTCCAGCCACTTGCCTCAGTGGCAGGCTGCAGTCTAAGGTCTAGTCACCTGTGTCAGTGGCAACTGGGGCCCAAGCAGGGCTGGGGACCAGCAGTCATGCACTGCATCACCTCCAACCCCTGCCGTCTGTTTCCTTGGGCCACTTCCCCGCAGTCCTAGCACCTTCTCCGCCCTTGTATCAGGACCTCAGTCTGGCAGTGGTCACTTGTGCTCCCCTGACCCCACCCAGCACTGATTGGACCATGGTGCTGTCTCTTCTCCCTCCTTCAGGGCAGCCAGTCCTCCCTCCTCAACCTCCAGGGAATGACTGAAGCTGCTCTGTTCAGCAGCCCTTCTTATATGGCCCAACCTGGCCCTGATGGCTGACTCTCTAAACCTTCTCCTGATTGGCAGTCTGTCCAAGCCCTTTTCTAATTGGCTGCTTTAACCCCTCTTCTGCCAGTGTGTGGCAAACGCCGCACCACAGTCATCTATTATAAAACTGGAGTGTGCAGCTGTTCCCAAGAATGTGAAAACGAGATCTAAGCCATGGGTGTGGAGGAGCCACGGTAGTCCTGACATAATGAATATGTACTGCACTTGGGCAGTTGATATGTGGGCCAGCTGCTAGAATTCCCTGGGGCAGCCACTGACAGCAGTTAAAACGTGTGTTTAATTTGCATAATGCTAATATGGTGCTGTTGGCTCTCGGGAGACTTTGAGGTGTGGTTTGCGTGCTATCCTATCCTTATGCCATACATTGGAAAGGGGGGTGGGTACCTTTTACAGCTTATTGAACAGTTACAATGATCAGCAGGAGCTTACAATTTCTAAAGTGCCTCTGGCACTTGCTTTTTACATGGGGCAGATACTTTCTAACAACATCTGCATGGCACATAAAGGAGAATCTACAGCGACAGTCAGTGGCAGATTATTAGACATAATGTCTAAAAAATTACATGCTATACTGGTAGATGAGTTTTTTTCACCTGAATTTCACACCCTGCATAGCAATGTAGTTTAATATTTTATTACACTGTTAGTTTAAATGTCTTGAAACATACAGCATCAGAAATATAAAGTAAAAATCCATTATTGGGTCTCACTTCTTGGTTCTGGCTTGTTAAATTGCAGCAAGCTGAATTGGAGCATCTTGCTTAACACGTGGTCTGATTAGCACATTTTACTTGCACGTTGTTCTTACTATTTAAGCAGGAATTGCATGGGAAATGAGGTTTGTCACAGTCAAGACATGTGCCACGCTCATTTTTTGAACGAGTCTAAGTAGTAAATAATAATATTTTGCAATCATTACATTTTTCTCCTCAAGTGCTTTCTACTGAAAAGAAAGCAGGAATAAAAACAAGAATTAGCAATAAATAAGAGTGCAACCTAGAAACATTTCTTTGTTAAATAAAAGTGCTGTATATGTCTTGCCTCGGTTGCTTTGACCTTACCATTGTTCTGTACCACTGCAGCCTACAGAGTGCCCGCTCCCTTTGGCATTTCTTAAAGGTTCACTGCCTGATGTGATTTGAGATGTGAAAAATCAATGTACCAGTAGACTGATCACAATCTTACGATGTTTATATTCAAACTCCTGTCTTTGAGGTTTATTATTAATGCATTAATGAACAAAGGTAAGATGTCAGCTAAAGCAGATAAATTTGCAATGTTAAACAATTTACTGCAGTATTGATAGCTTTCCATGACCTTGTAAATGTACATAGGTTGCATTGTGTCAACATTCATACAGCCCAATGGACATGTGTCACACACCCCAAATGCAATTAATATTAATTTTCATCCTATAGACTGTCCCTAGTTTCTTATAACTATACAAATCACTATCTGAGAGCCTGGGACAGAGGCATTAGCATATAGATTAGACTGATTTTTCCCCCCTTAGTATTCTATCCAGGTCATGTTTGAGACGGAATGAAAAGGTTTGCACTGTTTCAGCCCATACTATGCTGTTCTGTGGGAAGGAGGGGGAGGGGAACCCTTCAGTTTTACTTTACACGATCTGTAAATTCATATATAAAATCCTAATTTGTGTGTGTCCGTGTAGTAAACACTAACAACCTTAATGAAGAGTCTAAGGGCATCTGTTGTCACTTTGATGGATGTAACTCCCACACAAAAGAGAAAACAGTGCTGAGAAGACCTATTTAAGCAGCATATTGTGCATGAGCACATATAACAGCACATAACAAATTGGGATTGCGGTACATATTGAAAATCATATATTGGGGTGTCTTGGTACATTTTTTTTGTTCTACTTTAATGTGAAGATAATAGGCCTTTGAAATCCATTCCTAAAACTAAGCTCCAAATCAGGTGGGAAGTAGTTTATATTTACATTAAAATTTAGTCAGTGGTATAGTATATTCAGTGCATTCTAATGCAGATGGCAAATTCACAAAATCATCTTTTTTAAATTGTTTAAATTTTTATATAAATATAAAGAGTTGCAAGAAAACAGATTTTTCATACTCAGCACTTGTATAATTTTGATCATATTAATACAGTGGGTAAACTCAAAGGAGTTAAATAAATCGACAGTTAATGAATGACTGTCCAGAATAATGTTGCCTTGTTCTTTGTATTATAGTTCTTTTTGCTTGGTAGACAAAAGGGAGAAAACATGGTCTTCTTTTTCTTACTGTGTTCAGAGAAAGAATATTGGCTAGTGGTTAGATCAGGACTTGGAGTCAGGATTCCTAGGTTCCATTCCTGGCTCTGCTGCTGGCTTACTGAGTGACCTTGACCAACTCTCAATCTCTCATGCTTCAGCTTTACCTGTTTGTAAAAGAAGTTTGTTGTGAGGCTTAATGTTTGTGAATTGCTTCAAAATTCTTGCATTGAAAGTCATGAGGAACAGTACAAAGTATTTTACTATATCTGTTTACTATAGGAGATGGATCTTACACCAAGATAGGGAGTGGGGGGGTTATTAATATCAATATTTGCAGATAATTTCAGTATAAAGAAAAAACATCACCATTTTCCATACATTATCAGTTCTTTATATGATTGTTGAAAGCAACCAAAATATCATCATTCCACATTCCAAACAAAGGAAGACCCCAATTGGATTCTGATTCTGTACAATTGGTAAGTGGCACTTTCTCCGATGAAGTGAGTTGTAGTTCACGAAAGCTTATGCTCAAATAAATTTGTTAGTCTTTAAGGTGCCACAAGTCCTCCTTTACTTTCTCTTTTGTAGATTCAGAGTTTACTAGGCTTCTCTTAAGTATATTGTCCAACAAAACAGTTCATCTATCCAACTTCACACAGATATCTTTGCTCACAGCGTCTATGGAAGCAAAAATCTTATTTAATGTCTTCAAAGCAATGATTTAGGATGACTAAATGATGATTTTTGCTGGACCAGTGTAAAATTTCAGTGTCTTGAATTTGAAACTCCTTATAATTTCATCTACTTCCTTCCTTGTAGGTGTGATCACGAGGTTCAAGTCTGGTCAGAGAAATAATTTTTCAGAATCAGATATTCTCAAATCACTGCTATTCCTCTTCAGATTTCCTACCTTGCAGGAATGTAGTAGTATCTCTTGACATAAACAGTGTAGGATCCTAGTGTATGTTAAATATGACTGCTGAAAAAAATCATACAAAATAGATAAGGACTGGTAATTCCTTTCCTGCTACATGTGTATGTTTTGGGCCCTTATTTAACTCTTTAAAGGCTTTAGGCCAGATTCTTAAGTGGTAAAAATCAGCACAGTTCCATTGAAATTCATGGACTTGCACCAGTGTGCATCATCCGAGAGTCTGGCCTTCAGTTTTCTCTCCTTAACTAGGTTATTGTACATTGTGAGGTGGGTAACACTTTTTTTGTTGTTGTCCCTGTTGTAATTCATGCTTTAATCTCTAAGAGATCCTATCTGATCTCACTTTTTAAAATAGTATTGGTAGATACATTGGTCTTGTCTACAATGCCCTGCAGGGATGTAGACATAGTGTTTGTTAACTTTGGTAGATTGTTTTAAGCTAGTAAGACTAGTTCCTTAGTGTCTTCTACTTTATTGATTGCTATTGACTGAAGTGCATGCTACTAATATTGATATCATTGGTGAAGGATCATCATTTGCATTGGCTTACTTGTAGAAAGTCTTTCTCGCTTTGCATTTCAGTAGTTTAACATTGGTTTCATTCTGTAACTTGGGCCCAGAACTATCCTAAATAATGTTGGCTGATTAACCCCACCCCCACACACCAGAAGCTTTTAACCAGCTTTGAGAGGTTAGTCTGATATTTTCCTTTTAAAATTTATTAACTTTCCTTCACGTTACCCAGTTAGAGTTGACCACTACACAAAACTCTTGGTGTTCAGGGATTGAAAATGGGAGTTTTTTACATTGAGTTCTGTCTCTGACTTGCTATATGATGTTAGGCAAATTGCTTAACCTTGTTTTTTCTTCTTCAATTTCCCATTCTGTAAATGGGGGTAATCATAACCACCTTTATAAAGTGCTTTGAGATCTACAGATCAAAAGTGCTATATAAATACTTAGTTACATTATTTTTTCTATTAACAAGATAAGGAGACTAAAAGACAGATCCTGCTATTACTCTTCTACTATTGGAATCAGTTCCCCATGACACACATCCAGCTACTTCAATTTACCGTGTCAGCTGCACAGCATTCTCAGGCTTGGTTGGCCCAAGGCCTAGGACTACAAGCCTGTTTTGAATCAGTTTTCCCACATGGCACTGTGCTTCACTGCTAATATGCCACTAAGCCAATCTTGTCTGTCTCTCTCATTTTTTTTTTGTTTTGTTTGCTCTGGAAAAAGGAGGTCAAGGGATGATTGAAATTGTTTTTTTGACAACGGGTGAGGAAGAGGACAGCAGTGTGGAATGCTAACCTTGTTACAGAATATATATTTTAAAAGTCACATTTGATTTGGAAACAACTTCTAAATAGTCCTTTTAAAAATACTTTCACTGACAGCATTCTTTGTAAAAGAGATCGTTGTCTCATTAGCAAGCAAAACAATATAGTTAGCCCAAGGTAAATGTTTATACACACAAGTACTACTGTAGCACAGAAAGCTGTTGTCTTAGTCGACTTTAGAACCACAAAAGAACCAGATTGCTTAGAAATAACTGTGATAGCTTTAAATGATTCAGTGTTTCAAAGGTTTGCCAATTTGTTTTGAGAAAAATATGTAAATTGTTTTGGGGAAAAGTACAGATTTTGCATAAATGGCTACTTTTAACAGTGGAAACAACATATTAACAGTGTTGTTCTGGAGTCTTCAGCGTGCAAAACATTTCATTTTTCATTACTGTTGTCGCCATTCATATTTTCCATTATTTAAGGGGCTTATTGAAAAATTGATGGTTTGTTGGTACCAGAGAGACATCCTGTAGGTTGCAGTGTTGATTTATGGCACGTGGAACACAGTTCAGTGCTTCAGTTTCCTGCTGGTGAGCGGCACTTTGTCATTGTCCCTAAAGAAAAATCATACCAGTGAAATCCCTTGTGTTCCCCCCAAGTTGAGCGATGCGTACTCTTTCTTCAGAAATGATGATGAATTATTCACCTTTTTATTGTGCTAGTGTGTGTACATAGTGATCCTAACCTTGTTCATAGCACAGAGCTTTTCACCATATACAGCCTTTAGTTTAATTATGTAGTTGGGTTGCATTTTTTTTGAACACACTATATGTGCCAAGCCTGTGTGGGCCAGCCCAGATTTTACTCCGAGTTTCCTAGAGTATGCAGGTGTCTCTCATGTAGGTCTTGGTCATAATGTTGTATGGGGAGAATATCTGGTAGTGTTTTCTTGCAGAAAATTGTTTCCTGAGAAATATAGGTACAGTATTTCAAAACTGAAAAAGATTTTCTTTTTCAAATGAGTTCTTGAAGTTTACAGATCTCTGTCTGCTGTGAGGAGGTTTGTCTTTAAGCTGATTCTCTGTTTTTGCAATAGGGTGCGAAAGGTCTAAATGCATCAGTCTCTTGGGATAGCACTTAATAGTATGGATTTCCTGTTGAGAGTAGCTTTTTCTTGAGATGTGCTTAAAGAAAGCAGGACAAGAGGACAGAAGATTCCGCAGTAGAGGCCCACCTGTTAAGAATATTAAAAGCTTGTGTGATCTTTCTTCATAACACTGGAAGAAATTTAAAATGTAAGAAGGAATGTGAGATTTGGATAAAGGTCTATGTTCAGCTTCTTGAATCCCATCTATAAACTGATGACATCTCACAAACTAACTTCCTTTTTAGGAAAGAAAAAACTATTAAGCGTTTGATATCCACTTATTTTTTAAAATCTTGTCTGTCAGTACCAGCCTGAGCGATCTTAAAATCCTTTTATTTTTAACTATTTTCACTTTAAATGTATAGACCTTCACTTTATAGGCATGAGTTATTTTCTTACTGTTCATTAATTTAGGGGATCTTTCAATTCATTTTAATTCTCCAAATTTAAAGTACCAGTAAGTAGTCAGGGGAGGCAGTTTGGCACAGGCCAGAGCATCTAATCTAAGCTCTTTTTCAGGTCCTCTGTAAGCTTGAAAGTTTGTCTTTCTCATCAACCGAAATTGGTCCAGTAAAAGATATTACCTTGCCCACCTTGTCTCTCACATTTTTATTGTCATATCTAACAACGAGAATAAACTTTTATTTAGGAAATAATTAAAAAGTAGAAATGCAAAACAAGATAAACAATGTTATAAAAATTCAAGATGAAACTCACATGTAAAAGATGCACAAGTGCCCACCCTTTGAAATATTACACATACAATATTTGTGGTATAGGTGACATAAATTGGTTGCTGCTTTTAGTTTTAAAGAATATTTTCTGCAGATATTTTTAACAGATATGTGTTTGGAAGGGGAATAAAAACTGAAATACACCTACTTTATTAAATATTGTATAGTGTCTTCCATAGTATTTATCTTCAAAGATATTGAAAGGAAGGGGGACTGCAGCAGCATGACCACTCCCAGTGCAAATTTAATGGCCTTTCCCACTTCCTTCTGCACTGGCTGCTAATGGGCTCAACTTCCCAGGTGGCAGGAGGACCTCTTCACCCCACATAGGAAATCATAAGACATAAATTGGTCCAAATGCCTTCCACTCCTCTCCTACACAGTCCCGCTTCTATCGGCCTCATTGTCGCAGTTCTCGGTGTTCTTCTGTATGCTCCCATTCAGTGTCCTCCTTCCATTCTTACCTTTGTTCCATTTTTATTGCTCTTGTTACTAATTACTTCTTGCAATTCCCTCCTGATCCCAATCCTCCCCCCAAATTAAAAAAAAAAAAAGTGGTACTAAGAGATGGGTCCTTCATCACCTGAAGATTTTGTTTCTGCATTGTTGTACTCTCCTTCTGTCCTTTTTTGTCTTTTTAAAATTGTAACCTCTATGGGATGATGTGTTTCTACTGCACCTATCACAAATGGTGTGCTGACCTTAATTGGCCCTTTGGGAGCTACATCAATATTAATAACTAACAACAATTGGATTTTTCATGGTATAGATTTCTAGTGATTTTGGTGTGTTATATACATTGGGTTCTAAATCTTTTAATAGACAAGCTTGGCAAATTAGTATTTTTGGAAGCTTTTAGCATGAGTATTACTAGCGCAGTGTTCTGCCATGGCTTTTTGAAGAAATCATATTTAGTATCAGTCTATAGTATTAGTGTTGAGAGTTTTATATAAAAAGTAGGTAGACCCTGATCAGACATATTCTTCAATAGCTCCTTGAAGACATTTGTATTTAATACCATTAATGTTTAAGGAGTAGGCCCAGTATATCTATCAGTGACCGCCTCCATGTTGGGATTGTATCCGAAACACACACCTGAGTAAAAATACCTAAAAGAAAGAACAGAGAAACAGGTCTTCCTCCTAATGCTGTTTTGCTTTACCAGTGTCTCATTCCTTCTGTAACTTCCTTCAAGGAGTTCCCTAAGAGAAATACTAAAAATAATCATTGCAAAAAATGACAATGTGGATGCTACGTTCATTCTTAATTCAAAGCTAGAACATATAGCCATGCAATTAACCACTGCGGAGGACTGATTAGGGCCTGAGGCTAGTAGGAGAGTGGTCTGGACAAAAAGATACAGCTGCAGATAAATAGGTGATTCAGCAAACTTCATCATCATGGAAGTTTATTAAAGGAGATGTAATACCAATGGAACTAGACACAGTATAAAAATGTCGGTATTCTGAGATCATCAGAGGATTACTTTCATGGAAAATATGATCTTCACTATTTTAAGATCCTGTCTGCTTAGGCTGCGTATAGCTCTCTTCTGAGAGGAAGGGAAAAGGCAGCTGATGTAGCTGCAGTTATGATCATGCTATGACATATGAGCAACCTGGACTAGTTCCTGCAGACGGTCCAAATGGTGAGAGACATCCTGTAGTAAGAAAAGAAAACTGCATTTGTGAGAAATAAAACATACGTTATGGTTATCCCTGTGAAGAAAAAATATAAATTTGTATTTTAAAAAAATTGGTTAAAATTATTGTTAAAAGGCTTTGCATTTGTAGAAAGTGTAATGTTTTTATAATTATACCAGATTATACCAAATATGCAAGAGCTGGCCACAGTATTTTACATACAATTAGTAGTTATAACGACTGATGTGGAGGACTTCCAATGGGGTAGTAGTTGGTTAGTGGAATGTAGAACTCGTACGTCAGCAGTTCAAATCTTTTTATTACATGTTGGTCTATCCCGTTCTTTGAGAACAGGACCCTATTCTACAAAACTCACCACCACAGTTGGCACCCTTATTGGTAGTTTTATTAGGGGGGCCAAAAATTGAATCACAATGGAGACCAAACTACCTTCTCGCCCAAAGTTATGGTTTCTCAGATTAGGGATGAGCACTTTGGGAAAACTTTCACTGCTGTAGCCCATGCTGTGCCACTTCAGTGAATGAAAAGACATCAGTTTCTAGGGCTAACTAGGCATCTTTCACAAATATTAAATTTATATATGAAAAAACATTATATAATGTTCACCAAGGTAAGTCTGCTTCACTTGCTGAGCTCATGGCAAACACATACCTCCTTACTCGGCAAAACTAAAACTACCATTGATTTTAATTGCAGCTTTGCTGGAGTCAGTAAGGAGTGCTGGATAGGCACCACTTTAGTTAAAATGAACTTTTAAATTGACCTCTCCAATGGTGATTGCCTCATTCCGTGGCCTAGGTAAGTGGATATATCAGTCTCTTCGTGAACTGGTATTATAGAATTTAAAGTGGAATCGAGGTTTATGGCTAATGTTTTGGGATCTGGACTGATAAAAACACAACAAAGAGATCAATAAAAAAGAAGAGCTGTCAAACAAACACAGAAATGTGAATGTGTAATTTCCCATCTGACAGAAAAAGGCAATGTACAAAATGTAGTTAAATATAACCTAGTACGAAATTTAAAGCAAAGCTATTAAAAATATTCCACCTCTGGTACGGTCTGATTTTTGTTGTTTTTGTTAAATAACTAATGTGTTTTAAAAAGCATTAAAGTGCTTATCTAGGCAAAATCAAGCAACTTTTAATGTTCTGAATGTTAGTAAAAAGCAACAAAATTATCACAAAGTTAAGTTTTAATAATTTTGGTGGGTTTTTTTACTATATCATAAAAATAATTAGATTTCTGTTCCCAAATTACTTCAGAAAACCTATATCAGTAGCCGTCATCTTGTCCCTTATGATTTTTTATGATGTTTATAAAGAGTTCTTGTAATTGAAATGTTGGAATGATTTATTAGATTTATGCTTGAAATTAGTATCCCCAAATATTTTTATTTTTATGTGGTTATCTGGAAGAGTTTTATGTGCAACTCAGCCAAATGTGAATAGAGTACTAACTTGAAAGGTGAAAAACAACAGTGTGGAATTAAACTTTTCTTTTTTTTTTTTAAAGTGGACTGTGGTCTGGTTTTGTTCCCTCCTCGCCAGTAAGATTTCCAGGCAGCTGGAATTGCCCTTGCATGCGTTTTCCTTGGTCTGTTGCTTGTGGTTTATTTCATGAACCTGTAGAATTTATGGCCATCTTCACAATTTATAAATTATCAAAGGGCTTGAAGAGCACAAATTCAAGTTGACAGCCTCTCTTGTGTCTCCATGAATTTCATAATCATTGATGAAATACTTTTGTGCACCGTATACTTGTACAGAGAGATGCAGCTGGGCACAGTTTCTGTACATCTGCAGTTCTTTAAAATGTTTCTGGTACTGTGAGGTTAAAAGACTCTTCCAAAATTGGAGGGCAGCGGGGAGTGGGAGAAATAAGTTTATAGTAGTCTTGAGACAGTTTGTAACTTCACAAGTGTGGAACCAAAATTATATACTTAAACTTTCAGTAAGTTAAAAATTCACTGTGATCCTCTTCATGTGTCAGAGCCTTGAGGCATTCTTTTTTTCCCTTTGTTTGATACCCCTGATCTCCAGGTCCTTTTGTCACAGCTGAATGCAGACTGGATGTTAGGACTCCTTTTGGAAACAATCAGTGTAATCAGTTATAGGGAGTGACATGAATTAATCTTTGTCCCACACTTCTCTGGAAACCCCTGCCCTTGCTGTCCTAAACTAACAATAGAACCCAGAACTGCAGCATGGCAGTGTAGAGTATTACCACTTGGCCACTATTTTTTAACTAAAAGATTTTTCATATATATTTAAAATCTATAATTACATGTTAAATATACATTTAAGGTCCTGTAATTAAAGGGAAATATTTCAAAATATGGAACTTTAGCTGTTTTGAAAAGTTACTCCAAAACTCCTCCCAACCCCCTCCCTTTTATATAACCTGTAAATGAAATTATATTGATGAACTGATTCTGAAGAAGTTATAGAATACAATATTATAAGAATGTTGTGCATTTTTGTGTCTATCTCTTATATGTTGACGGATGGGCTGGTATGAGCCCCTTTTTGAACAAGTGGTTGTTCTTGCTGTCCCAAATGCACTGTATCCATTTGAGTTTCACCAAAAGTGGGGTTTTTTGAAGCTTGGCTGCCAAGCCACTGGGTTGGGTGCATCTGTATTTTCCATTTCTGAAGTTTTATGCTGACTCTGTGTAGAACTTCTGTTTGACCCTTCAAACACGTTTCCAGCCCACTGGAGACACAGTTTGATTTTGAAGCAATGCTTATTCAAAAAGAAAATTCTGGTAGCAAACACATGAAGAGCTCTGCATGGGAAAAGGCTTTTAGATCAATGTTCGTCCCTTGAGGATCTCTGACTTTTTGCGCTAACAATGGTGGCAATACTGTGATTTTATTAAGGAAAGCCTAATGGCTGTTTCTCCACACCTTATTTCCAAGTAACAATTAAATTGATTCAGAGATGCTAGACTGGTAAGTTTGATAAAATGGACTTTGTAGCTTTTCAAAACCCTCCCTGTACAAATAAGGTGAAGAAAATGTGGAAGTTCCAAAGGGGTAGGTCTTTTATGTATAATTGCAAGCTTTCAATGGGGTACAGGATATTTGTCTAAGATTAGTGGTTACATAGGCAGTGGGAGAATAGGTTCATGGGCAGTCATTGGGTAATTAAAGAAAGCACCTCAAGATCCACCTGTTTCAGAAGATTATGATATAGTATCTAAATACCATGATGACAAGCCCATTACAAATGAGAAGGATGCACTACTTCATTGCTGTAGTTTGCAGTGTAATAAAAGCCAATAGTTATTTAACTGCTGATTAGTTCCAAAGCTATTATCTGAATCCTTCCTGCACCATCAGATGTCTCTTGGGAATGAACAAGGCTCCATCTTCCTTTCTCTTTGCATATTCTCTATGTTATTAAATTCCACAAATGTTCCCTCTCTAAATGCTGCTTGATGCCCATTTAAAACCAGCATGAAAATATTAAGTGCATATTCAATGTAAGGGATTTCTGAGTAACAGGCCCTCGGAGTGGGGCATATAAAGGAGAACAATTAACTGATAGTTTTGTGTTCTCCTTTAGACTTCCCACCTCATTCCCAAGGACCTATTCCTCATAAATCAATCAACCAGGGGATAGTGCAAAGAAAGTGACTGTTTTCCCATAGTCTTCTGCAGCAGTATGATTGCTGCAGTTTAACTTGTCAGCTTCCCTTTGCTTAAGATTTTGGAAATTATACTCATGTAGCGTTAGCAAATCTTTGGCTTTGTTGCATGGAATAGGAACCACCTTGCCTGCCCCTGAGATTGGAAAAGCGAAAAAAGGAATCTGGGAAGGGAACATATCTATGAAGTAGGATATGAGGACCACAGCTGGAGGCAGCGGAGAGAAATGGTAAAAGATGCAGAGGAAACCTCTTCTCTCATATTTCACAAGATATTGGAAAGCTTCAGCGGCCATCTAAAAAACAAGAAACAGCAGAATTGGGAGACAAGCCTAGATACTAAGAACACAGCTCCTGGGGAAGAACTTGCAACTGTTTTAAAATTACAAGGGGAAAAAAAATCAAATAAACATCCATCAGCTTCTGGGAAGATGGCAGATTCTACTTGCCTAACAAGATTTTCTGCTTTCTTGGAGGAAAACCTCATTTCATTTATAGAACCATTAGAGAGTCCATATTTAAAGGGTTTAATAAAACATATATAGACTGCCTTGCCCTGCAAAAACTATTATTCCCCTGGGTAGAGAAAGTGACTGACTGTGGGCATTAATGGCCTCCTCCTGTGGTTTCTGGCATTATACCCCACTCTTATTTGTGTTTTTCCAACCCAAAGTGCTATTGTTTTTCATTATAACCCTGCACTTGAGTTCACAGTTCCTATGAAGCATGGATGTGTGTGATATTTTATTTATTTTTATTTATAGGTATCTCTATAGCACTCATTATTGTGTCTGTGTGTATAGTGTGAGTGCGTATCATGTTTATAAAAGCATTTGCATACCTTTTCTGTATACAAGAAAGATCCTGTATATGGCAAACACCATTAAAATGGAATAAGTACATTTTATATGAAATTGTTTTATCCTTGCCAAATATTAATTATATTCATAATTTGCATTTTTACATACAGAAGGTAGACTTGCTGGTGTCAGTTAAAAGACAAACCTGAAGTCATCAAGGGCCAGTAGGGGCTTTGACTGTATTCCTCAAAGGGGAGAGGTAGACAATGCTGTTTACATTACTGTGTAATCCATAAAAGTGGAAAGAACTTTGGCTTTGCAGATGGTTTCTGATGGATCTGGATGAAAGATGTTCTAATACACTCTTTGCCGATAGTGAGTGGAAGCTATTTCTTTTTAAAATGAGAAGAATACAGTAGGATTGACTGGGTGAATTTCAGATTTTTAAAAAATCTATGGAGATTTATACAGTGTCTACAGTTTATATAGATAAAATCTTTGAAAGTGGGACCTATTTATTGTTGATAGTGTGAAATTTTGAAGCAACCCAGTGAGAGGTTGATTACCCTGCTGCATATTAATTCTCCTTATTATCATGTGGTTTTTGCATTAACAAGAAGTTGAATCATTCTGTTTGTAAACTTTCTGATCCAGAGTTTCTAGTTGTTAATTTGTGAACTGGGATCAGTGTTTTACATATTATAAAAGCAAAACCTACTGCTCATTACAGGATAATGGATAAAATGTACCCATTTTGTTCTCTAGACATGTATACTGTCATGCTGTCTGAAATGGCTCATGAGTGAGAGTACCAGCCTCAGGGCAGACTGTCTAAAAGCAGGGCAGATACCCCAAACTTGTATGTTCTGTAATTAGAGTTCAACAACCCAGTAACAAATGTGAGTGCCCAAAGTACTAAAATAGTCTTATAATGGAGTCACAGGCAGTACCCTTAGACACTCCAGTCTACCTTGCTGCCCTGGCAAGCTGAATTATGTGAAAAATGGTCATTTACACCATAATTCACAAAATATTCAAGTTGCTCCCAGTTCCAAGAGGCCAGTCACTTACCCAGGTCAGGTTGTATCTTACATCTCGTATCAAAGACAAAGCCTGTAGCCAATCCTGTAATAAACTATTTAACAGTTTTTAACTGGGAAAAAGAAATGAGTTATTACAGGTTAAGGCAAGCAGGCATATATACACAAATGAGTTTGTCTGTGATCCAAAAGGTGACATAGTTGTAATAATCTTTCAGTTCAAAGTGTCTTTGAAGGTTAACCCATTCCAAGCAGCATGGGGATCTCTTTGTTTATGTTTAGGAATCTTTGACCCTCAGAATCCAGATAGCATAAAAGAGATTCAGTTTCTCCTTGTCAGAGTTTTTTATGCCCTCCACTCTGGAGCTCAAACCTGATGGGATGAATTCATGTGTAGGTCTCTCCTTCCTGGGGGGAGTTAGGGATTGGTCCAGGTTCCAGAGGGAGCAGTTTGCACAACCTGAGGCAAAGGACTGAGACAGTGTACAGTGAGTGGAGTTGAAGGGGGCGGCAGAGGACTGACAAAAAGTCAGGGTTTGACTATGAAAAGCATAATCCTTATTACAGAGTTGAACTGTGAACTTAAAAATCTTTAAATATATGGAATCAGGTGGTTGTACTGCAGAATTGTTAAGAAAAATACTAGCGATCATTCAGCAGTAAGAGAAATTAACTTAAAATAAAAAGAAAAGGAGGACTTGTGGCCCCTTAGAGACTAACAAATTTATTTGAGCATAAGCTTTTGTGATGTATTCCGATGAAGTGAGCTGTAGCTCATGAAAGCTTATGCTCAAATAAATTTGTTAGTCTCTAAGTTGCCACAAGTACTCCTTTTCTTTTTGCAGATACAGACTAACACGGCTGCTACTCTGAAACCTAACTTAAAATAGTTATTTCTGTCCATCAAACCAGATCTACTTAATCTCCGTTCATATCAAATGTGTGTTGCCATTCTGGTGTCTTGAAAGGTGTGTTATGCATCATCAGGCAAAACGATCAGGTGAAGGAATGGATCTCTGGGTGTCTTGCTCCCTAGGTTGATAAAATTCAGACTGGGGATTGGTGAAAGAAGGGGAAGTGATGATAACTAATGGCATAATTGCCCCCAGCCAATCAATCAACAAGAGCCTGTGTTCATTCCATACTTTTTTTGGTTTTAGATTTAATACACATTTTCATTAAGCATAGAGAGCATGTAAAGCAAGCAAACTATTTGATTACAAAGGGGCTAACCTGTGTTAATTTGGGATAACAGATGCAGAGACTACAATCTGTTAGGTACAACTGTTGTTAAATGGTATGTCCATACTTTTTATTTCTAACTTTTTGTCAAGTTTATTTGAGCTAATTTAAAAGTATTGAAAACTAGAGCTTTTAGGATCCAGAAGATGTCAGATGAAAACAGCATCTTTGGTTTCAACCCCAGCAGTGGGTCTCTCCTGTCTTTGATCTTTCTAGCTGGCAATCTGAGAAGCAAGTAATTTCCTACTCTTTCTTTTCTTTCAACAGCCCCTTGCTTTGAGGGAGTACCACATGGTGCTCAGTAGTGGCCACTCTGACATTTAAGGTGTGTTGCTTTGATGGACTCTGATGCTTTCCTGGGGTACCCAGGGTTGTAAAGCACCTCACTACCACTTGCCCTTAATGTGAGGGAGCCTTGTCTATGCCTGCCAGGGGTCAGCTCTCTGGCAACTCCAGCCACAGGCAGCAGAAGTACTCCCCTCTCAGCCTACACAGGCACCGCTGTCCCTCATGCAGGTTAGCGATAGGCACACTCCAACCCCTTAGTCGTCTGAGTGTCCAGCCCCTGTTCCACTGGACACTCGCAGCGTTCACTGATCTGTTACTCCCAAAAGAATTGTGCACACCAGCTTATCAGTTTCATCTTAGGACACAGCTCTACCTGGCAAACAGCACTTAGATTTATTTGTGGAGAAATCAAGTATACGTTTAACCAAGACCAGAGATTAAAATGATAGCAAGTGGATTAATGGAAGCAAAAGGTTACATGTAAAATAAAATCATAACATACATTCTGGAGCCTAAACATAACTGACAAGATGCCCTCTTGTCTAATAAAGTACTTTTATTCAAAGTCCTCACAGCATTTTCCAGCCAGGATGACTGAGACCCTCCTTTTATGAGACCAAGCCCATTGGCAGCTTGTCTCCCCAGGTGAAGGATACCACGGCATCTTTCTGTACCCCTCAGTATATTAGATAAGTCGTTTGTTCTTTACCCATAAACAGGGTTCCCTCCCCTGCTCTTTGTCTCTTCCTGTTCATTTCTTCTCTTGAAGTCACAGATTCCCAAAGTCCAGCACCATTTTCAGCTACAAAACTGGTAGCCATCATGCCTTACATAGCATCATATCATGGTGTGGCTTAATGGCTTTACGGGTTGGGATACAATGTAAAGTGAGGAAATGAAGGCATGAAGAGTCATCAGGGACCTGTCAAAGATGTGGGGGAGGGAGCTGTGGAAATTAGGGCTGTCAATTAATCGCAGTTAACTCACTCGATGAACTCAAAAAAATTAACTGTGATTAAAAAAATAAACACAATTAATCATAGTTTTAATCACACTGTTAAAACAATAGAATACCAATTGAAATTTATTAAATATTTTGGATTTTTTTTACATTTTCATATATATTATATATATATAGTCATATTTTCATATATATTGTATTCTGTGTGGTAATTGAAATCAAAGTGTATATTATTTTTGTTACAAATATTTGCTCGGTAAAAATAAACAAAATAAACAGTATTTTTCAATTCACTTCATACAAGTAATGTAGTGCAATCTCTTTGTCGTGAAAGTGCAACTTACAAATGTAAATTTTTTTCATTACATAACTGCACTCAAAAACAAAACAATGTAAAACATCAGAGCCTACAAGTCCACTCAGTCCTACTTTTGAAGCCAAACAGGTTTGTTTACATTTACAGGAGATAATGTTGCCCTCTTTTTATTTACAATGTCACCAGAAAGTGAGAACAGGCATTTGCATGGCTCTTTTGTAGCCAGAGTTGCAAGATATTTACATGCCATAGAATCATAGAATATCAGGGTTGGAAGGGACCTCAGGAGGTCATCTAGTCCAACCCCCTGCTCAAAGCAGGACCAATCCCCAATTTTTGCCTCATATCGCTAAATGGCCCCCTCAAGGATTGAATTCACAGCCCTGGGTTTAGCAGGCCAAAGCTCAAACCACTGAGCTATCCCTCCCATATATGCTAAATATTCACAGCGTCCTTTGTGCTGTGGCCACCATTCCAAAGGATGTACTTCTGTGCTGATGATTCTCGTTAATGCATTATTTTTTTAATTAAATTTGTGACTGAACTCTTTGGGGGGAGAATTGTATATCCCCTGCTCTGTTTTACCCGCATCCATAGATTACAGAGGTCCTCTTGAGGTCCCTTCCAACCCTGATATTCTATGATTTAAGAATCTGAAGTGCCTTCCAAAATCTGAGAGGGACAAGGTATGGAGCATGCTTTCAGAAGTCTTAAAAGAGCAACATTCTGATGCGGAAGCTATAGAACCCAAACCACCACAAAGAAAATCAACCTTCTGCTGGTGGCAACTGACTCAGATAATGAAAATGAACATGCGTTGGTCTGCACTGCTTTGGATTGTTATCAAGCAGAAGCCATCATCAGCACGGTCGCATGTCCTCTGGAATGATGGTTGAAGCATGAAGGGACATATGAATCTTTAAGTGCATCTGGCATGTAACTATCTTGCGATGCTGGCTACAATGTTGCCATGAGAACGCCTGTTCTCACTTTCATGTGACATAAAAAAGAAGCGGGCAGCATTATCTCCTGCAAATGTAGAAACAAACTTGTTTGTTTTCGTGATTGGCTGAACAAGAAGTAGGACTGAGTGAACTTGCAGGCTCTAAAATTTTCATCGTTTTATTTTTGAATGCAGGTTTTTTTGTACATAATTCTACATTTGTAAGTTCAACTTTCACGATAAAGAGATTGCATTGCAGTACTGTATTAGGTGAATTGAAAAATACTATTTTTATTTTTTTATAGTACAAATACTTGTAATCAAAAATAAATATAAAGTGAGCACTGTACACTTTGTATTGTAATTGAAATCAATATACTTGAAAATGTAGAAAACATCCAAAAATATTTAAATAAATGGTATTCTATTTTTGTTTAACAGTGCAATTAATCGTGATTGATTTTTTTAGAACTATATGAAAAAATGTGATTGTGAGCTTTTTTGTGCATTTCATATGCCTTCACTAAATAAAATTTACTCATACTGAATTGCATCCACTGTGTTTATTACTTTAAGAATCCATCAGTACAACACCTGTCACAAGATAATTCATTTCTTTTTTGAGAATTGCAAGGCATAAGTATATCAAGTTGCAGCAGTGGAGAGCATAAATGTTTGGATTTTGAAATGCAGTTGCTTACATTCAAATTGCACAAATTTCCAGAGTGTCAAGTTATGACTAATATTGACAAATACTGAATAGTATGCATTTTATAAAGTTGTGATTGGTATTTTTATTGTGCATTTTATTGGGGACATGTTTAGTATGTTTTAGAGCCTTTTGAAAAATTAGGTGACTGAATATTCACTATGGCACTCTTAGATTTCTTTTTTGTATGTTTGTTTGTTTAGTTGCTGGATAAATTAAAAGATCGCTGGATGCACACTGGTTTATGGAGGAACTTGGAGCTGGTTAAGACAGTCATTGCAGAGCCTAAAGGAGGAGACAAGGCTGACTTTGATGCACTGCTCCAATTATACTATGATGCAATAAAACATAAAGGAGGAAAAGGTAATTGGATGGCTGAGGATGTCTGAATGAATTTTTAACTCACGTTAAGTAATTAATGTAGACTTTTCAGGTAGAAAGTGTGGCTGATATTTTAAAAGTCAGACTAAGATGGTGTCGTACAATTTATTTTACTATGATATGATATTTTTGGATTTGAGAGGAGTTGTGCCTGATCGTTTGTACGTAATGTATTCATATATTCCACACAAAAAACTTTGTTCAAATAACATTAAGGATGCAAAGTCAAGCACTATGAAGTTAGGAAATGCCAGTATTAACCTTTATGCTGCCTTGTGCATACAATATGATACAATCTTTAATTACATTATCACATACTCCTGTTCACAGGAGCCCTGCTCTTTGAGTGATTGTGCACATGTACGTTCTACCGTAGATGTGCGTGCACCCAGTGCACTCAAGTCAGAGACTTTTGCCAGCCTTCACCTCAGGTATCTGCAGGCCTGGCTTTGCTCATTATACCATCCAAGCAGATGCTCTCTGGACATGCTGATTTGCATACCTGCAAGAGTGCTTCAGTCCATGAGTTAATGGATAGATCCCCAGAATGTCTGCAAAGGTGTTCCTTTCTTACCACCAGAGTTAACAAGTACTCTTGTAACAGATGTGTCCTCCAGGGGCTAGGATGCCAGTCTGGGGCAACTTCAGGCTAAGGCACTTGGCACGTCACAGGAGACTTCTCTCCACATGAATGTATTGGAGCCATGAACTATTCATTGGGGCTGTGAAAGTTTTATTACCACCATAAGTAATCAGGTGGTTCAAGTTCTTACCAACAACACCACTTCTATGTTTTCTCTCAACAAGAAGGAAGGTGCAGGGTTGATTTAGCTTTTCCAAAAGGTGATCCATTTGTGGAACTTCTGAAAGAGCACTTTCTTACCAACAGAAGTTGGTCCAATAAAAGATATTACCTCAACCACCCTGTCTAATTTTTGCTAAAGGCATTTCACCTCTCAGGGATGAGAATTCCATTGCAAATTCTCTCAGCAGACACTTCAGAGACCATCGTGAGTGGTCAGTAAAGAAGGAGATTTTGCAAGAGATTTTTCTCTCAGTAGGGATACCAAGTAATAGATCTCTTTGCAACCTATCTGAACCACAAATGCAGGAAATTCTGCTCCAGGGCAGGCCACAGCCGGGGTTCCATGACACATGCTTTTCTTCTTCTCTCGTCATCTGCTGTATCCATTCCCTCCAGATCCTCCAATTCCAAGGCTAATCAGGAAATGAGGAAGAGACCTCGTAGCACCTGGTTGGCCAAGGCAGTACAGGTACACGGACCTACATCAGCTCTCAATTCAACTGCCCATAGCTCTGCCTATAGTTGAGGATCCCTTCTTGCAGAACCAGGGCAAAACACTGCACCCCAGCCTACAATCTCTCTACTTTATGGCTTGGATGATTTCTGGTACAGCAATGTAGAGAAAGTCTGCTCTCAGGATGTCCGTTCCATTTTGATAAACAGCAGAAAGGAATCCACTTGAGCCCCTTATGCAACAAAATGGAAGAGATTTTCAGTCTGCACCAAATCTCATCAGCTGTTACCAATTTGCACAGAGATCAGACATGTATCGGACTACCTGCTGCATCTGAAATCTTCTGCCTCTCAGTTCAGTGAGATTCCATTTAGCAGTCATTTCTACATTATACCCACCAATGGAAGGATTTTCCATCTTTTCACAACCTTTGGTAACCAAGTTTTTTAAATGACTTATTCATGTTTACTCTATTGTCTCTGAACCAGTACCTCCATGGGACATGAATTCGGTATTGTCACTCCTAATGGGTTTTTCTTTTGAACTATTGGAAACCGCTTCCTTACCATTGCTGTCAATGAAAGTTGTATTTTTGGTAGCAATTACTTCTGCAAGGAGGGCATCAGAGCTCAAACTCTTTTAGCTGACCCTCCTTACATGATATTTCAGAAGGACAAGGTCTCTTCTAGGTCACTCCCTAAGTTTGTGCCTAAGGTTGTCTCGGCATTCCACCTAAACCAGATTATACATCTCCCAATATTCTTTTCAAAGCCCCACTCTAACAAGGCTGAGGAAAAGCTCCATATTCTAGGTGTTTGAAGGGCTCTGTCCTTCTACCTGGACTGCACAATCAGATCATCTCCAGGCCTTTTTGTTGCCTATGATGAAAGGGCAACCTGTTACAGCCCAACACATATCACATTGGATTTCTGACTGTATCAAGTTCTGCTATGATTGAGTAAAGGTCTCCTCCTCCTCCTCCTCCTCCATTCTACTAGGGCTCATTCCGCTTCATCAGCCTTTTGAAGTAACATACCTATAGTATGCATTTATAAAGCTGCAATATGGTTGTCAAACCAGACACAGTTTCTCAAGCTGATGCAAACTTCAGCAGGTTGGTGCTGCAGTCTTCTTTTCAAGTAAACTAGAGTCCCACCACCTGCAAGGAAACTGCTGGTAAGTCACCCGCTACGGAATGTATATGTGCACAATCGTTCAAAAGAAAATAAAAAAGATTACCTGTACAGTAACTTGTTTTTCAAGATGTGTTGTGCACATGTGTGTTCCACAACCCCCCACTTTCCCCACTACTTTGGATATTCATTAGAAGGAAAGGAGAAGGAGGCAGCACCCACACCCCTTTATACCTTTCGCTGTGTGCATGAGGATAGCAGGGATGTATGCCTCGGCTGCTGGTACTTCTGGCAAAAGTCTGACTCTAGTACATTGAGTGCACGTACACCTACTATGTATATGCACACAGCACATCTCGAAGAACAACACTTTAATATACTGGTACGTAACCATTTCCACCTCCCCTTCTACCTGCTGACCCCTTGCCTAGCCAGTCCCAGTCTCTCCCTGTGGGCTGCCATGGCGTATCCTAGCCTCAACCACCAGGCTTCTAGTCTCAGTCTACCTCTAAGGCTCCTAATTTAATCTCAGTTTTCCTCTTCCTGGGATCTTCATCCTGATATCCACCCCAAACTCCTTGTCCTATCTCCCCTAGGCTCTTTCCCAATCCTAAGCATCCCCACTGGCTCCTCATCCACTCTGTCTCCAATTTCCCCTTTCCACTCCTGCTTCCAGGCTCCCTGTCCCAATCCACTCTCTCCACTGCCACCTCCTCCTTTCAGGTCTGGGTCCTGTCCCCTCTGCATTCAAGTAACTTCCTCTTCCCCACTGAGAAGATTCTGCTGTCATTCCTGAAGAGTTCAACCCCTGACCTGACAGCAAGAGTCTCCTAATTTAACTGCAACAGTGGTCTCTCAGATAGCTGGATCCTTAAGTATTTTTACAGTAGACTTTCTGTCCAGTATAGACTCCAGATGTGTACAGCAAATGTAATATTTACCCTGTTAATTTCTGAGCAAAGCCATCATTTTGCAAAGCACAGAAACATATTTACAGTGCATTGTCTTACAAACTTAACCTGACACGTTTTATTAAAAAATACCCTAAATATCAGTTCAGTCAATACAGCATAATAGTAAGAAAGAGAACAAGAGAATACCATTATTGAAATGATAAATTTAAAGCACTATTGCTTTAGGTAGGTACAGTTTTTCACTTCTATATTATATAGTGCCTCTTGCAAACATAATATGAAAATGGCAAATTCAGCTCATCAATATTATTTGTCTAAATTATATTAGCTACCATAATGCTTCTGTAAAAAATCATGTATTTTTATTTCAGCTCACTTTTTTCAAACTGATACACACTGCATTATGCTGTTTTAACTTGAGTCTTGTCAAAGAATACCGTAAAACTGCCTTCTGATAATTGATGATTTATTCCCAGAATGATTGCTAATTCTTCTTTGCTTTGTTCAAGATGGAGCACTTCTGATAGCAGTATGCAGAGGTAAAGTTAGTGAAGGCTTGGATTTCTCTGATGACAATGCCCGTGCTGTTATAACTATTGGTATTCCATTTCCAAATGTGAAAGACCTTCAGGTAGGATATCAACACTTAACTAAAAGATTTGTAACTTAAATTTGTTATGTCTAAAATACTTCATCATGTACGGAATACTGTATTACCAAATTTTGTTCAGGACTCTCACCTGACCTCATTTTGAATTCTTCAGCATGCTTTCTACATGGTAAAATTGAGAGACTATGTGGCTTCTATTTTTAGATTTTAACACTTGTTAATACTACATACTACAATAAATTTATTTTAAGCCATTGTTTAAACAAAGCTAGTAATGGTGTTTTTACATTCAAAGTGCCCACTAGCTCCATTTTTACCAGCTACGGTACAGTTTTCCCCATTAGTTCAAAGGCTATGCCTGTTGCATGGATAAAGACTCCTCCTTGATTTATCTGATATAGCAGGATATGTGGTAGCTAAGATCCAGTATAATTGATGGGGAAAAGATTATTTTTTAATCTATTTGAGGTTGTTTCCTAAGAAAATAAATAACAGATACAAATTAAAGTAAGAATGTTAAGATGGGTAAAATAGGTTGAGAGGTAAATATATAAATATAACCTAGAGATGAAAGATTTTCATACGTTCTTTCATTGTTGGTCGCTGCATGTCTCCTCTTCAATCCCCATTTCCTCCTTCAACATCGCTATGTGTGTGTAGCACTCTTCATTTAGCCTGGGAGTAGAATAGTAAATTTTTTTACCAAAGCTAATGTTGATACTTAGCTTGCTTCTTTAAGGTGTGAAATTATTACATGAAATGATCTCTCCTGGAAATTGAGAACACTGCTTTTTTTTGATGATTCAGCTTCAGCTGATTTGAGGCATAGATCTTAAAGTGGCTTCTGAATGTAGTCGTAGGCCTAAATTAACTAAACTTCTGGGTCAGTTTGTATCTTTGAATTGACCAAAGTGTCAACCTCTTACATTGCTGAGAAGTTATTCATGTGAGTATACTCACTGATTTTGGTGGGACTGCTTTTGTCAGTAACTGCTCATCAGTGGGAGTAAAGGGTTCATGTTTAGGTCCATTATGTTTTGTAAAGGGATTAAAAATAATAGAGTATGAAAGAAAGGTGTAATGAGTAATCTGAGAGAGACTGACTTGCAATGTATGTACCCAAATAAAAAGAGTACCCATTAGATGTATAACTAATACAGACTTTTTTTTTTGGTCCTTTGCAACCCTGATTGTTATTTCAGTCCTTCCTGGATTGGGGGGTAGTCAGTGGGAAGATTACGTATTCATGAAGAAGAGGAACCTGACATACTGGGGAAACTCTGGTATACAGACAGGAGTTGTGGAAGCTTTGCCACATAATTGTCTTAGTCCTCATTCGCAATGCTTGTGTTGGTATAGTTTTGGTCCTCTGTTAATCAAATTCAGTGAGAGATTTGGTTCTGAGGGCTTGTCTATACTTCTGGCTAAATTGGCACTGCTGCCATCGATGCAGTGGTGTCGATTTAGTGGGTCTGGTGAAGACAAGCTAAGTCGATAGCAGCGCACTCTCCCATCGAGGTCTGTACTCCACCTCCCTGAGAGGCAGAAGATAAGTCAGCGGGAGAGCATCTCCCGTCAACATAGCACAGTGTAGACACCACTGTAAGTCAACCTAAGTTACATCAACTTCAGTTACGTAACTTGAAGTAGTGTACCTTAAAAGTAAATTTACAGCTTAAGTATAGACCAGCCGTGAGTGCTTGGTAAGTCGTTTCCCTCTGCTAACTGGTGGCATATTTCATGACTCTCAGCCACTCCCCTGAAAGAAGCAGAAATGAGGAAACTCAATTAATAGACTAATTGAAAACCTGAATAAACACATCTTACAGCATGTGGTAAAAGTTGACATGCTTCAGACATATTTCTAGTGGGAAAGAATTCCAAAAACAAGGGCATGCTGCGGAGAGTGCCATATCTTTGACATAAAATTCTACAGATTATCTCATATCTGTTCTATAGAGTTATTCTTTCTTTGTACAGCATCCAGCAGAATGGGGACCTGGTCCATAATTGAGGCTCCTAGGTGTTACAGAAGCACAGAAAATTATAGTAATTGATTAGTTAGACTTCAGAATACATCAGCTTAAGTTTAGTCTTCATAATTTTAATTCCCTTTCCCTTCAACTATACCTCTTGTCAACTTGCTTTATCCAGTCTCTAAGGTGCCACAAGTACTCCTTTTCTTTTTGCGAATACAGACTAACACGGCTTCTACTCTGAAACTTGTCATAAAACTCTGACACATCGTCCAGTAAAAAATGTCATGGGTTGCCTCATGAGCAAGATAAATCAGAAAATTGCTTTACTAAATGATACGAATAGATTCGTATAATCTAATTGAGGAATAAAGAAAATACAGATCAGAGTTCCCATAAGTAAAAGTTCCCCAAAGTGTCTGAAGCCATTTATTTCACCGTTCAGTTAAGCAAGTGCTGCCAATCTTAATATTGAAAATATAAGCACAATATTTCAGTGAACAGAATATGTAACTGCTGTTTCTTTTTTCATCTGACCCTTTTGTAACAGAAGAAATCGGTGTGTTTTCCTTACATGCAATATGATATCTTGCTGCTGACATTTGTTAGTTTTAATTATTTAGGGGTATTTACCACTTTTCAACTCACAACATTGGAAGTATTTTTCTTTTACTGCTGTAATTGCTTTATGGGTTTACACCCATATGATTATGATATGATTATGGTTTATGATTTACACCCAAAGATGTATTGCTACACAGAGTAGAATTTGCTCTTGGTTTACTAGTAACAGACAGACCAATGAAAGAAGTGTTCAGTGTGATGAAAAGTGTTTGAAGTGAAGAGAGAAGTCAAGAGTGTAGGCAACAGCAAAGCTGTTCTTGTGCTCAAAGTGAATGTCAATGACACAGGTTCACTGTTTCATGATAAACTCCTTTAGCACAGTAACTTACTAGAAAATATCCACCAGTTCCAAAAAATATGCATGTTTTGTTGTTGATTTCGAAGATGGCAGTAGCAACAGCTGGCCATATTTAAAAGTGTACTTTTGTCTTCAATATGACTGTTTCACAACCCTAAAAAATATTGCCACCAAAGTGTCCGTTTTTATTTTGTAAATATGGCACCATAATAAGTTAACACTGTTTGGAAGTGGATGCAAATCCTCTAAAATGAGGCAATTGTTTAAATACAAAATCAATGTCATCCTCCAAGTACATTTTTCAATGAGCATCCTCTTCCATAAAATCAAGACTAAGAGATACAACAATACAGTGGAAAAGATTAGCATTTATGTGTCTGGTTAATCTCTGGGCACATATGGATACTAAGTAATGAGCTAAGAAGAAAGTCTTTGTAAAAAATAAAACATTGTGGTCCCTACAATATATAAAGCCAGAGGGTCATCCTTATCAGTATAATCCAAAATAAATAGGGATTTTCCCCCTTTCGGGATCTGAGTATACAAAGAGTATTAATGTTAAAATATATCCATGTTTGCATTAAATGTTTTATACATAACTGACTTGAATTCTTTGAGTTACTAATTAGAGGTAACTATCTCTACTAAGTATAGAATTCCAGAGTTTCCACCCTTATGATAAAGGGAGGCTGGTTGATCTAGTCAGGAATATAGAGGTTGCAGTACCAAATAAACATAAGAACCCGTATTATTCAAATTTATTTGTAACACTGTTTATTAGTGTTCTCTGTGTGCCAACTAAACAGTCATCCAACTGTTGGTTCCTTTTCTTTCCCAGTGATAACAGCGATTACCACCATTACTACTACATAACTTTGAAAGGTGCTGTATAAAATAAACTCATAATGCTGTACAGAGCTAACAACCAAAATGAAATATCACATAATAAACAAATAGTAGAGCTGCCAGACACTGGTTATAAGTAAGCCAAATCAAACAAACAAGTAATAAGTTTGGACTTGATAACCCAAACTGACTTAGCTTCTTTAGTTTTTGGGATGCATTCTGCATTTTAAGTGCATAATCAAAGATTTCTTTGTTGTCCAAAATGCATGTGTAGGTACTGCCTGGGTAAAAAAAAAACCCATGCATCCTATAAGTACTAGTAAGATTATATTAGTTTAAGGTACCTGCTAGTGCAATGTTCTTTCAGTGTTTCTAGCTTAATCTTTTTTTTTTTTTTAAATCACTTATTACTCATCCATAATATTTTCCTCCTGGTTAAAAGATTGGCACACAGTGTTTTAAACTCAAAATGTACATATACTAAAAAGTCTTGTTCCTCATTTTAAAGTTAAAGGGGTAATTAGAGGTAATAAATTAGAGGTAATAAATGTTTTATTTTAGAGACCTTTATATATTAAAATAAAATTTTGCAACACTTATTCTGTAATGTGGTTGGAACCCTCCCACATTGACCCTGCAGTAGGTGATCTCCAAAAGTGGGTGATTTTTATATTCTAAATGGTATTGTGTGAAACAGTAAACTCAAAGTGGTGAGTCAAGGATAAATTATGTGTGCGTATATATATATATATATAATTTAATACATCAGCCAGATTTGAAATAAAATCTAGAGCCGGACAATACAAATCATTACTGTTCACTAAATACCAAACATCAATATTATGTTGAGATATTTTCTAGTTTTAAAAGTTAGATTTAAGAAAACTAAATTTTTAAGCAAGGATAAAAACACTAGCTGCCCATTGCAAGTAGGTTGAACCTCTGAGTATATATATTTAGATGTGCCTCTGCACAAAGCACCACAGTGATCAATTCTAGATGAGAGAAGGGCATGCACCAGTCTCTTAGCATCAGATCTGAAGAGTTGGCTGATGCATGGCAATGCTCCTAAGATAATACTGGGAAAGCTAGTTATTGTAGACATGTTGAGCAGAAGGCAACTTAGGTACAAAGTGATATCTAGTTAGCTCTACTTCTGTGTAAATTTAATTGAGGAATTCTTTACTTTGTCCCTAGCTTTAAGTTTGTCAGATATTTCAGAAAGTTCTGGATCTGCCTCACTTATGTTACTCCTTTTGCCAGTAGAGCTCAGATTGTCACCTTTATGGTGGCAGTTCTTCTCCCTGAAGAAGATTTGTTTGTGGCCTTATGGGAGAGCATGCATGGCTGCAAAATAATTCTCAAGTGTACTATCGTGCAGGAAAGAAATTAGGCACTCCAGTTGTTATAATGAACTTGTCTGATGATAATGAAGGGCAGGTGCCAAAATCACAATTCTCACTTGGAACTGCAATTCGTATTTTGGAAAGATTAAACACTTAGTATTACTGACTGAGATTAAATAAATTTAACATAAAACAGATATTTAGATGCATATACCCCCTCTTCCAGACCTGTTGAATTTATACAGAAGAATACACACACACCATATAGTAATATAAAAGAGAAGTTAGTTTGCTTACAAAAATTCTGACTGCTATGGATTTGGATTAACAGATGCAAACTGTGGTTTGCTACCACAGTCTTCGTGGATCAATATACATAACCCCAAAACTAGAAAGGATGTTTTTAGCGTATTTTCATACTTTTCTTTTAATGCTTTTAAATTCTGCTGAGTTAATTTTAAATGATCAAAACACTGTCATCGCTAGTACCTACAGGTTCATAAAACATGTATGTATTACCTACAAAATGTATATGAAAATTGGAGTGCCAAGCAATGCTGATCTCTATAATACATTCATGACTTTAAGCAGTATTGTGTACGATAGAGGTTCTTAAGTAAGTGCATAGACAGTTGGGCCAAATTAAGCCTTAACCCATTGCCATAAATGTTTGAGCTTTGCTGGCTATGTTACTGCATTTTACATTAGCAGTTAGCATCCAAAAATCACAAGTCCTATTGCCAAGAGGTTAAATAATACTTGGTCTGCAGAGAAATTGCCATCCTGCTTATGATGCAGATTCATTTTATGGTTGTAATCATTTAATCAGGCTTAAGTCCTTTTTTTCCTTTATTGACTGGGGCAGCGGGTGTCCTACTATGGCATTTGAGACCACTCATTCAATTGTTCCTAAACGGTGTATGACAAAGACAATCAGGAAAAATATAGTTTGTACTGATCCCAGAGATAAAAATCCTGGATTCTCTCCTCTTCTTAGTGTTTGCCATAAGTAATACATTGCGATGGCTTTCCTTTAGGCCAGTTTACATAAATCTTTGCGATCAGTTTGCATCAGAATTGGATTAAGGCACTGTTTTCTTTGGATACTGCTAATTTAAGAATTAGATTTTTTTTTTTTTAGGCAGGTAAATGCATTACTGCTTGAGTCAGAAGCTAATTTACTTTCTCGAATAGCTGATTTACATGATGTACTGAATCATGAAAACTTGAGTTTCATGCAGATCAGTCTCTGATATTTAGTCCGGTTGTTGGAGGGATATAGGAGGGGTGTGGGAATTATTCTATCCTCTGAAAGAGATTGATAATACATTCCACTCTCACATGGTTATTCTTATGTGTTATTTAAATATTTTGTGTGTCATTTAAAAACTCAGAGCTAAAATGAGAGCATGTTTTAAAGCAGTTAGGAGCTAGAATATGATGCTTTATATTATAAATTAATATGGCAGATATGTGTGTAAGTATATAGAAAATCTCTGATTGCTCAGATAGACAGCCTACATATTCTCATGTAGAGCCAGACTTTGCCACCCTTCTCTGTATTGAGTAGTACTTTATTATGCAATAACCCTACTCAGAGTTGTTTTGGCTACCAATACGTTTCTGGGTGAAATTAAAGGTACTGGTTTTAACCTTTAATGCCCTAACTTGTTTGGGCGTTGGTTACCTGAGAGGTCACCTTTTCCACCCCCTGTCATTTGACTTTGGGGAAGCCCTCAAACTGGAACTCTCTATAGTAAATGAGAGGATGCTCCTGGCAGGTTATTCTCCTGGACAGATCCTCTACTATGGAATTCATTTCTCTTCTTAGTCCAGCAGAGCCCAGATTTTTTTTTTACATGCAGGGAATGCTTCCTTGCTTGAAGGTATTGAGGGAAGCTCAAGGTTCACAAGTGGAGTTTAGGAATGTGGTCCTATGATATAGTTGGGTAGCTTTTCTGTATATTTTGTGGTAGAGTGTATAAATTGGAAAACTGATGAGCTAAAAAGTATTGGAAATTATAAAACTTTCTAAGTGTGTTTCAGATTTTAGGAGGTAATTTTAGCAGATAATCATAATAAATATAATAAAATAATAAAGATATAGGTCACAAAAGTATATTGTTATTTAACTATCTGGTGATAGAACAGAGACTTTAGACAATTAGAAATATGCTGAAGACAGAAGATACTAAAATTAATTCTGACTTCCTTTTTAAAAAAGGAAATGCAAGTGCTGGACATTTGTTAAGCAAATCCCTAAAGCATATCACCCAATGATTTTCACTGTCACCAAAAAATGTCACTGGTGCTTTATGGAAATACAGTTGCAAGTCAGGTTATTAGGTGGTTAATAAAAGGCCTCTTCAGGTTCAATTCTACAAACCCTTACGCTTGCACATAGATCCTACTTTCCTGAGTGATCCCATTAGTTTCACTAATGCTGTGTGCAAGCGTAAGGGTTGTAGGATTGGGTCCTTAGAGACCAATGTTTTAAACTGGCAGTTTGATGCTGGCTCATCTCCACTGCTAATATAACTTGTCTCTGATCAACCTGCTTTCTAAACATGTTTTATGATTTGTAATTTGATTAGCTAATGCTAGTGAACTGTATTATTAAAGAATATAAATAATGTGACTGAGAAGGCTGTGTCATCCCAAATACATGTTGTTTGATGCTTAAATAATTTTCATTACCTTTTTGTAATATGTTTGGAATTGTAATCTTATGGATCCAATCCTACAGTCTTTACTCAGGTAAAAGTCCCATTGTAAAGTATGTGGTATAATGCTAAATGTAATTTTCTCCATATCATTGGAGAAAATATAAGGTGCTACTTCAGGTAGTTAAGGATGAGAGGAAAAAGGTTTTCAAATAATATTTTCAGTCCACTTAAATAATGGAAGAAGTTTTAAATTGTAGTTCATATTATGTACTTAATCTGTTTATTCAAAAACAAGATCCCGTTTAGGATATTTATTTATTTATTTTGACTTTTTTTTTTCCCATTTGGCCCAATCCAGAGTTCTAGGCACATATTGCCTTAAATGCATTAGTTTAACAGTCTAAACCTACCTACCTTCATGTTATGGGAATAAAGATAATTAAGACTTGGAAGTATACTGGACTGCAATAAAAGAAAAATAAGATGTTTAGAAAAAGGAGACCACAGGACCAATTCTGTAGGATTGAAAATGCCTTCATACTGTTTAAGAATCAGGTTGCTACAGCAAAAATAAAAAGAGAAATGTTAAAGTACTACATAAAGCTATGGTACTTTCAGTGGTAGAGTTTGGCTCTAAAGAAGCAGGAAAATATGTTTCAGAGCCAAAAATGACTTATTTGGCTGTGACCAGGATTTCCTCTGCCTACCTCAGGGACCTGAAAATAGAGGTAGGAAAATTTGATTTTGGAGCCAAGTGTGACTTGTTTAGTTCAAGTCATAATTTACTGTTCTTTCTTTGGGGACCTGAAAATAAAGAAACTTGCTACAAAATGTTGATAATGGGCAACTCTGATAGTGGAAGCATTAACCTAACTTTCCCAGAGAGGATTTCTCGACTTCCACTTCCCAGATGCTTTTTTAAACGTTCTACAGTAGAGCATACTTTATAATTGTATAACAGTTAAGTGAGACCTTTACTCAGCCAAAATATGTAGGAAAAACATTCAAACCCTTTTATGTGAATAGATGTAAAAAGAAAATAAACTTGATAAGACTACATTTTCTGTGCATTGATATTATTCAAAAACTGGAAGAGGGTTTGCCTTTTAATGAGAATCTTTTACATATTTCCTTTAGTCAGCTGCTATGATTTGAATATAAACTATGAAGGGAAATCCCCTTCTTATTGTTTCCAGGAGTGTAATCTGTGAGCTATGATGGAACACATCATTTGAATTGCATTTTTCATTGCTATGTATTCAGTATTTTAATGGTGTAAAAAAAATCAGTTGTACAACTGGGGTTTCTTCACTTCTATGATGAAGAATCAACAAATCAAAACTGGTGACTGAAATTTCCAGTTAACAAACAACAACTTTTCTTAATATTTAAACTTATTTCCATCCGTGTCTCCACATTTTTAGCTTATAGTTTTTTCCCTATTGTTCCTTGTACAGGGAAAGAGAAATCTACACTAGTTAAATGGTGACTGAAATACATCTTTATTCTGAATGAAAATGAAGCTTCTGTTCTACATGACACTATTGGTTCATTTTTCTTGCACTAGTGTAGACTATTTACCACTTAATGGAAGCAGTTATGGTCCTCATTTACCTATGAGTTTCACACATGAGTCAATTAAAAAAATCAGTTAATAAAAAGCAGATACTGTGAGTCAGGCAAATACTAATGTTAAATAGCTAAGTCCTAGAATTAGGAAATTTTCATTTTTAATCCATCATGTTTTGGGAAAAGTAAATAGTCATTTTAAAATACAGGCGAATTGATACATAGTTAAAATTTGGGGGGAAATTTTGTTGCAAAGATTTTTGGCATTATTTGAATACTATACAATGAAATTTAAAGCTTCTCTTTAAAAAGAAACTGAACATTTTATTATTGCTCTACAGTTTTGATAGTTCGAAGCAGTTTGAATGTTTCTGAACAATTTTGCTTTAAAAGGGAAATTATCAACTTGAAAATTATGTTACTGACTTAAAATAGTATATCTACTATAATTACAATAAACACCTTATGTTCAGTATAACTGAAAAAAACCCTGCAAAAATTACTTTTTTTGCTTACACTAAGTGCTATCAAATGCAAAAGTGTGGTCAGTTTCATTGTTTCATCTGTACAGTCAGTTTCTCCCTTGCTGAAAAGGGGCTACCACTAACGGGATCATAAAAAACTCTGATAAAAATTTTAAAGGGAAAACAAACATGAGATACTATTCAAAGGGTGCTCTTACAGAAGCTGGTTTTAAAAAAAATATTAAGTCATCTGATCTAAAGAAAGGGCAGTGAATAAGGATATGAGTGCTATCCATCTAGAAACTTATATGCCCCCCTCATTTCCATCACCATAAGAGAATATTTAGTAATAAATTGAATAAAATACTTTCTTAAAATAGTAAAGATTGTGATGAATAGATTTGATTGTTTGTAGAGGATTGCAATGTACAACATTATATCAGTAAGCCCCCAAATTTACAGTAACAGTGATCGGGGGACATATTTTGAAATTTTAAGAGGGATGTGTTCAAATTATGAGTATTAAGTTACTAATGATGTGTGCGTTACGTTTTCAAGGTGATTGGCATTGTGATTGTCTTGCAACCAGGTACCATAAATTATTTCAGCTTGTTATTGTAAAGTATAGTAACGATGGCAGTGGTTACTGAGGACTGTGGTATGCAAAAATCTCATCTTGTTAAGGTGGTTGGGAGGATATTTCCCTTGTTTTCAATTTTTTTCTCTTTGGAGGAAAAGAAGTTAAGGTTTAGCCCACCAGATGTAGAATACCAGATGTATACAAAATTTTAGCTTTGGCATGTGAGCCACTTTTTGTGGAGAATGTAGCCAAAAAGGAGAGTTGAAACTAAATTCAGAGTACTTTTTGGTTTTGTCTCTAAAATTTTAAAAGCCATTCAACAAGTGTAAGCTGTGCTTGCTGACAATTTTGCATATTACCCTGAAGCAGAAAGAAATTTTAAAGAGAGACTATACACCATTTTCCTTAAAGAATTTTTTTTGTAAATACTGAAAAATAACTCCTCTCCCACCATTATTCCCAGTGCTAAATGTGCTGCAAAACGTTTTTATGTAAATTAAAAAATTATAGTAGAGTCTGGATTTTTGGTAACTATCTGCAAAATTTTGTAAAATACAGAATTCCTCTGGTTTAGAAAGATAACATTTGAATTCAGATTATCAGACAAGGCTAGTGAATGGCATTTCTCTTCTGTTGGTGCAACAGTAATGTCAATATGTTGGCACAGATTAAGAAAGTCATTCCTAAATATATTCCTTAGTTAAGCCTTTGGATAAATAATAGAGCAAATCAGAACTTTCCTTTTACCTTTAAATGTTTACTTTTCTGATCCATGAAAAATTCCAAAGTGATATTCTTGTGTTTATCTTGTCCTTAGCAAGTAGTGTTGACCTTTACGTTTTTACTTTACTGTCAAAGAATGTTGAAGGATTTAAAAGTGAAGCTATCACCTTGGGGATTTGTAAGGATGACTGACACTTACCACTTCACCTTAGACGCAGTGGCACTGAGCGTATGCAGCAGCGTTGTACCTCAAGGGAACCTGTTTGATTTTTTTCACTTCTGCTTCACTGGAAATGGATTGAATTTTCTCTTCAGAGGAGAGTTTTGGTTGTATTAGATTTTAATCAAGTCACTTGTTCACAGTCCCTCCAAGCCTACAAGACTGAGATGAGTAGATGGGCCTGGGGTGAATGTGCTAGATGATTTGTCAAACCGTAAAACTTCAAGATCTCTGAGATGCCACATGCTGTAGTTGACAATACTAAAAGTGTTCAGTGGCTATAACATTATATAACCCTTTCCTCCAGTCTTTGTCACTGGGATTAAGAGTGAGAATACTTGGGAATTAATGAAGTGCTTCAAGTGAAAAGGTACTTTGTGGATCAAAAAATAAGAGAAATATGTGTCTTCACATGTAGTTAATACTGCTCTGGCACAGAAAGATGCATAGAGAAATGATAAGATGCAGGATGATAACAGTTGTCTACAGGTGCTCCCTCATATTTCGAGTTTTGAATTATGGGGTTAATCTATCAAATTGCCTCAGTGGTTATTTTCTCTGCAGCCTCTCTTCCCTGTTGTGACTATCTCATTCTATTTCCATTCTGCCAATTTCCTTGATTTTTGACTAGCTTTGATTCCATCTCCATTACAGGAGACATTGGCCCCCAAGTACTACTCTGTTCAAATCCCATGAACTCCAGAGCCCAGTCATTTTTGAGTTGTACTGTGTGGAAGAAGCAGTCTTCAAAATGCAAGAGATTTGAATGACGTGGTGCTGTGTTCTGGAGCTGCAGATATAACCACAGAGATGAGAACTGTCCCTTTCTTCTTGATTACTGTTACAGAAAGAAAACTTAAAATGTGTGTGTTGGAGAGGTTGAGATTTGCATGGTGGGGACTGGGAGGTCCCTGACGTTCTGAGTGGCAGTCAAAAAAAGGGAGTTGCTTACTTCAAATATTTTGGAGTTCAGATAGCTTTGCACTATTTGTGCTGTCTTTTATTTCACATTCATGCCCATACATTAAGGTGGGTAATTTTTGTGGGCCTTTTAAACCTTTAAAAATAAATTAGATTTAAAAACTGCTAGTGTCAACTTGTGAAATATTTATGCTCTTGTAGTAAGATTAGTTTATAGCCTCAGTAAGCTTCAGCCACTAGAAGCGATATGATTGCACACAGTTGAGCCAGTCTGATTTATCCAGCCCAAAGCAATGCTACAGAATATTGTGGGTGGCGACAGAGAGAGACACAGCACAGCATTCTATAGATAACCAAGCAATACAAAGACCTGATCGTATCGAAAGATAATATTGATCCTTAGCATATCTTTTAACGCTATACGCATATGAAGATATTTTTTAAACAGAAAAATGTGGCAACTGTGTGTGAAAGTGAAGTAGAATGATCTATATTAAGTAATCTGGATTTTATCTGTAGAACTCTGCAAGGTGTTCATTGGTATGATTATAAAATAAGCTTTTCTACAGCATACACAGAAACTGGTTTGACAGGTTACTGGTGATAGGCATTTGCATATTTGAAACCTTTGTTTGCCCATGAAATGACTGCACCAGTTTGAAAGTAGTGTCCTACTGTTATTATCTCAGTCTTATGGGTTAATACATTGAGATTGTGTGTTTAGATACAGCTTTTAGTGAGCCTACTGAGGAGTGAAACGTGTTCTGTGAAGTACCCTGGTCTTTACATGTTCACTATTTAGTCTTAAATCTCACAGATGTTGTTACTTCTTTTGAAGGAAAAAAATGTTAAATGCTACACTGTTTAATGCTACTTCTATTTAAAAAATTTTCAAACAAAAAAGAAAAAAAGGGATATGATGTCTTTCACTTTCCTACATTTTCAAATTTTTATGGTTACTTGGCACTCATCAAGAGGGTGACTAGACGGCAAGCATGTTCTGAACAAGTATGAAGAAAGACTAACTGGACATATGAGATTTTAAGAAGATAGATTTAAGACCATATTTTTTTTAAATATTCTTTTTGTTTTTTAAATCTGCGGTGGATGGATGTAGGGGTGGGAGTATGTATGTGTGTACCCATATAAACGCACAAATATATTGGTAGAGTATCAATATTTGTTTAGCCTTATCCAAACTGGAATCATCCTATCTCTAGCCTCTTTAGCTGTGATTCTCACAGCACCACCAAGTGGTAGTATAAAGAAGGCGGTAGGTTTCTGGTCAAGGTTTTCATCAGTGCTGCCTTCCGTGTTTACATTTGTGTCATTACAATGCTGAGCTGTTGTCTTGTCTTCAGTGTTCCTTCTGTTGTGTATCAGTTTGTAATTTAAAAGGGAAGATAGAGAACAGTTGGAAAAAATAGTTTCTGAAGTGCTGTTATAGCTAAGAGTGAGCCTGACTTTTTAACTTTTGGCAGAGACCCAGTTCTGATTTTTTTCCATTTTAGCAAAATATAGCACTGCAGTTGGTTAAATAAAATACTGCCTCTACAAATCTTGAAAATATGCCAGATAAAATAAAATACAATCATACTGATTTTGTCTATTGAAGTTACTCAACATACAAGACCTTGTACTTTAGTTTAGCCATTGAAATTTATATTGTGATATTTATACTGATACATGTGTTTATGGTATGCTGATATTGAACAGTAAACACTCCTAATGCACATTCTCTCTCTTCCAGTTTGGTTTTGCTATAAACTGTTTAGGTCTAAGGCCCTATCCTTGGCTGAAGATAAAACCATTTTGCATGAGTGTCTGGTGGACAATGTGTTTATTTTTACTGAAGAAAAGTTTTCTTAATAGTTTTAATCAGTAGTTTTAACAGATTAGTTCTTCTTATTATTTATGGGTTGAACTCTGTCCTAAAAAGCTTATCATGAGTGAATAAGACAGCGTAATATTTCTCATATATATTGTTTATGTGACGGTATCTTAAACTTCTAGTGTCATATGCACTTATATTCACCCCAGTTTTATATGAAACTGCCGTAAAGGGAACCTTTTTTTATTTACTGAACATTAAACTGAAAGTACATAATTTAAAGGATAAAATGTTGCTGTGGCTAGATCATCTCACTGTTGTTTTTCTCCAGAAGCTATTAATTCATAATAAGCTGCTATTTGCATGCCCTAATGTTATATATTAAAATGTTTTGGGGTTTGTTAAATTAAATAAATGTGCTGCTCTCTGACACAGTGCAAGTTAAGGCACTATACAGATTTCTGCATGTAACTCTGTAAATAAACCTCCACTCTGACCTGCCACCCCCTAGCTACTCTCCTAAGCATCACCTCAGCACATGGCCAATAATGTAGTAGTTTAATGCTTTTTTCACCATGGGCTATCCAGGCTATTATTTCTTGTATCACCTGAATCAAAGATGAATCCAGGTCTTCACTGGTGAAGCATTGTCATTTCACCTAAACCATTCCCCATCACCCTTCAACACCATCCCCAAAAGAGCTTGTCTAATAAAATGCTTTTTAACTTTCTATATGATTAGCCTTCTGCTTTAGGAAAGCCTTGTAAAATACATTTGAATTATAATATAAACTGCCTCAAAATCTCTCCAAATCACAGTAAGCAAAGTTTGTTTATGTAATTTAGTTTTTGTTGAAACTCAGGGTATTTCCCAGTTAAACTTTCCATAATGGGGAGAAAGTCTGTCTAATTAAGCATTAAAAGAAAGAGTAGTTAACAGGTATAATATTGTTAGACTTCAGCTAATGTGACTGTGACCATGACCTCCCAGATAGATCAAAGACTAATCTTTGTGACAGCTGCAAGATGGCAGAGCTTGCCATAGGCCTTCTGCTGCTGCTTGCTGAAACTATTTGTCTGTAAAGCATGCCTGATAGCTAAGAGTATATTTTTAAGGATGAACAGGTAAAAGTAAAAGGCTGTCTTTTGACATTTTAACTAATCCCTTCTAGCCTGTGGTTTACTGAACATTTAGGATATTTGCTAGCAGGAGAGACTGGCTTTTTCACATATGCATCATGTCATTTTGAATTGGGTGTTGATTTGATGCCTGATAATGCAGAGTTATACAATGAAATAGATTCTGATTGGATTAAAATGACATGCACTGGCCTTTTACCTTTACTAGACTTATTATGAATCCTTAACCCTCAGCAATCTAAATAGTCACTTCATGCTGAAACCTGATCTTTAGAGTGAGAGAAACAGAGTCCTTTTTTTTTGTCATCCATTATTCATATAATGGAGAGGTTAATATCTCTTCCATTAATATATAGACCTCAGTATTTGTTATCTGATGTGACAATGTTTTTGCTAACTCTATTTATATGAATATACCTCTGTGTGTAGTTGTGACACTGCCTGCAATAATCGTAATTGGTGTAAAACAGAATGACAAGTTATTCTAATATTGCTTTACTAAGACTTTCAAAGTAGCAAGAAACTATAGAAATGTTAAATGTGTTAATGTTGACAAAAGGCTTTGTGAAGAAATCCTATTGAGAAATTTATCATGAGATGCAGAGAACTATGAAATACTTTCAGAAGAACTTTGTGACTACTTCATATTTTAAAATATTGTTAGCTTTACCCCCTTCTTAGATTTTCCTAAATTTTATTCTTCACCTCAAATCCTTTAAAAGTACTGTCTTTGGTTATTCTAACTGCAGTTACATGTATGGTAATACAGAGATATGTGTAATTACAGTTTAAAGTTTTTTGTGAAGAATTATATTAATGTTTACAAACTATTTAGGGGGAAAAGATTTCTGTGTGCTTCAAAAATAACAAAAGGAAACCTTATGCACCAGTCAATAAATTCTGAGTGACTGGAACAAATATTAAATCTGTGAAATCAAACTGAATTTACTTTCTGGCTGTAAAGATTGAATTTGTAAATTTGACAGGCTGTTTCAAAGGGCATAAGTACACAAAATAAAATTTCTTACCCAAATTCAAGTTGAAAGTTACCTGTCAGATGTGGTTAGAAGTCTGCTGTTTTCTCTCCTGAAGCGTGTCCTTTCAGATGTCAGTTTAAAAAGGTTAATACTGTGCAAAAGAGCAGTGAAAAGAACCTTTCTTGTGTAGTTTTGTCTTTTTTTAAACCAATACATTTTGAAAATATATATTGGAGCTGGATATATTTTCCAAATAAGAGATCATTCTTCACATTCTCAGAATGGACCTTTAACAAGCACTATCCCCTTGTTTGAAATGGGACGGCAAGGGGTTTCTCTTGCAACTGATATCAGCACTGCTCCTTGACTAGCGAGGATAGGTTCCATTTACCTGGAGAAGCTGGCTTCTTCCTCCAGGAGGCATACCAGTCCTTACTGACCCTGGCCCTGGAGACCCTAGCCCTCTTCTCTAGCTGGCAACATACTAAACAGCTGCTCCAGCAGTCCAGGGTTTATGTAAAAAAATGCCTTTGAATTCAGGTTATAGAGCAGAAATTTATTATTTATTTCATTTACTTTCTCCTTTTCTTTTTTAAAAAAACATCTTAGTGCTTCAGAAGTGTTCCCTCCTTTGCCCACACCCCAAATATTACATTTGCTTTCCATTTATGCTGTGGTGTTTTAGACTTATTGGTCCCAGAATATTAGAGAGACAAGGGACTGAGGTAGTATCTTTTATTGGACCAACTTCTGTTGGTGAGAGAGACAAGCATTCGAGCTTAGGTAGAGTTCTTCTTCAAGTCAGTTCTCTCAAAAGCTTGTCTCTCTCTCCAACAGAAGTTGGTCCAGTAAAAGATATTGCCTCACCCACCTTGTCCCTTTAATACCCTGAGACTGACACCGTTACAACTACACTACATGCCGTTTCTTTTCTGCAGTTCTGCCAGGTGTTGAGGGAATTACTCCCAATATTAAACCATTGCACATGTCTGTCAGTTCTATACTCCTTGACAGAAACTAGCTGTGTTTGATACAAGTAGGTGTGTTCCAGTAGCCTGGTAAGTTTGGATGGTATGTGGTTTTAGCAGCTGGAGTACTCTGCTGCCTGCTGTAAGGAATGAAATGCAGATGGTGTTGTATAGCATGGTCGGAGTCATAGTGCCTTTCAGTCTTAGACTACTACTTGAAAATGATGGAAATGACCAAATTTAGTGATTATGCATCCTTTGCCAACAGGCCACTGAGGTCTGGATAAACATATGATCACTGTACTGTGAGTGATAAGCTATTACTGAGTGAACCACATATTACGTATGAATAAAATGAGCAGAGTGAAGAACATGAATTATATCTGAAAAACAGAAACATTATTTAGAATTTTATTAGAGAACAATCAGTCAAGTAAGTTTTGGATATTGTAGTGTTTTAGATCATTCATAGTTAAGTAGATACAATTTCTATTTGTGGACATAAAAGCTCAGAGTGATTACACAAATCCTTTGCAAAGTTCAACTGAAACAATGTTCAGTATTGTAAACTTTATGTAGACTATATACAAATTCTTACTGCCTTTTATTAGAACTGTTGATAAACTAATCTGTAATTTCTCAAAGACTGGAAAATAGGGTCCTAAACTCAAACTGTATTTTTTAGAAATTACAGCATCAACACTTACTGCACAACTGAAATATATAAACACTGATGAGTCTATATAGTAAAACACATGTCCAAAATTATCTCCACTTTGCACATTCCAAAAAATTGTGATAAAACTTTCAATTATGGATTTTATGATATTTTTGCAAAATGAGAGCTAGAAGCTTAGCATTACAATATTATTTTGATTATATTTAGTGAATGGTGATTCTTATGCAAATGACACTAATGTTAGCTATTACCAGGCACACAGCTCTGCCTTTAGTCTGAGACAGCGCTAGTCTAATCTTAAGCAAAGAATGTTCATTATCCTTAATTGCTTAGTAGTGGTGTGATGTGAACAAATGGGGTCTGAGACGGGACCACCAAACTCATTTTCACTTGTGGTTTAAGCAGGGCTTGGATGAAGTTTCCTCTGGAAAAGAAGAGATTTTTTTTAACATGGTGTTCTACCTAACAGCCTCCTCCCTCACTCTTTCATACCCAATTGATTGATTAACCAATTTGTTCTGTTTTTCATTTTATTATATAATTTTGCAAAAAGAAATATTTTAAAATAATATTTTGACTTTATTTTTAGGTTGAGTTAAAGAGGAAATACAATGACCAGCACTCAAAGACAAGAGGCCTTTTACCAGGTAGCCAATGGTATGAAATTCAAGCTTATAGAGCTCTCAACCAGGCACTGGGCAGGTGAGAGGAACTGAATATTATTTAAATATTTTCATTTTTAAACTCCTTTCTCGAGTATGATCAATCCCTCATTCTTAGGACTGGAGGTATTTTTGCATGCCATCTTCATGTTATCCTTGGAATTGTTTAAAATACAGATATTCAGATTTCTGCTTTCTTCAGATAGGCATCAGTAAAATCTAACTGTAAGGGGTTGCCATAAACACTTCAAGCAAATACTAATTAGGAAACTGTGTTGCCCTTTTAAACCCAGGAACTCTTTCATATTTTATAGAGCAATTAGGGCCATGGAAGTATCAAATGCAAAGATTTCCGACTGATGCTTAAGTCAGTGGGTATCTTTCATTTCAAAGTAAATAACTCTGTGACCCATAATTCCTGCCTTGTAAATATTTCTGCCCTCAGTAATCTATGGACCAAATGTCTTGTAACAACTAACACGGGTAAAACTGGACTGACATCTTGCAAATCAGGTGGCAAGATATTTGGCAAGCTGATGTTTGTGCTGAACAAGGGTTGGGGAGTGAAAACATAACCAAGCTGTTGTCTTCAGTACTGTTTTAAAGAGATTGCTGTCACTGAGACTTTCTGAAAGGGTAGTGTTTGTTGCAAGTAAATGAGGTCAAATTTGAGGGGAGGTCTGCACTTGCAGTGGCATGTAGAATACAGACACTAAACCCCCAGCTAGAATGGGTAGAAATAGCAGTGTAGACAGTGAGGCACTGCTTCAGCGAGTGGAGACCTGCTAGGGTATATTGGCCTTCTACGTGCCCAAGCACCACATCCGCACTGCTGTTTTTAGCAGTAGAGTGTCCTGCTGCCAGAACCTTTCTGGGACTGCAGTGAAAGACTTCAGCAGCTGGGAAAGGCTATGGTGGTGGGAGGAGGGGGAGTGGGGAGGCAGCAGGGAAAGGCTCCAACAGTGGAAGCTGGCAGAGCCTTTCCCCACTGGGGGGAGTCTTTCCTGCAGAGGGGAACGGCTCCAGCAGCAGGACACGACACTGCCAAAATTAGCAGTGTAGATGCGGAGCCACAGCTTGGGTGAATAGAGAGCCTGTATAGTATTGTACTCCCATACATACCCCCACCCTTCAGACATGTCTTTACTCTTCTTGCCTGGGCTATGCCTCACGGGCTATGCTGATGTTTATACTCATGCTGTGGGGCTCTGCAGGTATGTACTCTCTACGCCACTGAGAGAAGTGTGCAGTGCAGAAGTACCCTAAATTTGACTTAATACAGCACGTGAGGGATATGTATAATGGGTGGGAAAGGGATTGGGGGAATATGATGGAGAATAGTAAAAGATCATGATATATATCTAACAATGAGTATGTATCTTGTTAATTTCCTTTTGGGGAGTGAGTAATTTAAAAATAAAAAATGTTAGTTACAGGAGGGTGCAAGAATGGTGATCAGAAATGGAAGACTTCCTGAAGGAAGTGAGTTTGAGGAAGAGAGTTTGGTTGTGTAGTATACAGGACATGTTGTCTGTCTAGAAATTTTTCATTTAAAATATGTTGCTAATGAAAGGTCTTCATTGTATGACTGACCATTTAAATGGAAAAAGAAAAGGAGTACTTGTGGCACCTTAGAGACTAACAAATTTATTTGAGCATAGGCCGATGAAGTGAGCTGTAGCTCACGAAAGCTAATGCTCAACTAATTTGGTTAGTCTCTAAGGTGCCACAAGTACTCCTTTTCTTTTTGCGGATACAGACTAGCACTGCTGCTACTCTGAAACCTGTCATTTAAGTGGATGCACTTTTAACCTGAGCTGAAAGGGAAAGACAGACTCCCCTACTGGTGTATTTGGAAAAGGCTCAGTTGCATGCAAGGGAGAATAATTCTGGTTTATATTCTAATTTGACCCAGATTTTATTATATTGAGCCTTGGAAAAGAAAAGCCAGTATATTTCCGTGCATTTATAAAAAGAGAATATAAATCAAAATATAGTATATGCTGACAGTCCTAGAAAGTGGTTGCTGCAGATAGGCAAGCTTCTTTCTGTAAAAGCGTCCTGTAGGGATTGAAGTGAGCAGAAGGATGTTAGTTTTGAATCTGGCACTTTTCTGTTAATTTAGTGCTGTTACCGTATGAAGTAACATAAGTCCATGAAATGTAATAACAACCTTTGGGAATATACCAGATGGTGTGCATGACCAGGTGACAACTGTGCGATGAACTTCTTGCAGTGCTGCTTTACTAAAAGTGTGGGATATGTTTCTAGTGGGTATAATTCATTTAAATGGCAAGTTAAAACAGCACTTATTAAAGCAGTAAAAAATGAAAAGCTCGGAAAGAATCTTTTGCCTTGAATTGTTTTGTTAGTTTTTTCTTTCATGGGAGGCTTTAAAGATGTTCAAGAAAAATTTCTTTGCTGAGCTAGTTATGTTGCTGGGAATTAGAAGATCTGGATTCTAATCTCATCTCTAGACACAGTGATGTTGTGTATCCAATCAGACTTCTTTTTGCCTTAGTTTTCCTTAATTTGTAAAATGAGGACAATAATGCTTAGGTATCTCTCATGGGATTGTGTGCTCCAGTTCATTTATTTTTGTATAGTTCTATGAAAACCCTTGTCTGAAAGACACTGTAGAAGGTCAATGTATTATAAAAATAATTGATTCATATAAAGTGGCCCTTCAGGATTGTTACAGAAAGCCACTCTTTAACAAACTTTTAATTACAAAGTCAACACCATCATTACCTTGAATCTTGATTTTTTCTTTGTATAGAACCTTACTTTATTAAAGCCTAGCCAGAAAATACTAAAACAGTTGCATCGTTTTATAAATCTTTGTACAACCACACTCAGTGCATTCCCAGATCTTGCTCCTACACTCTTCTCTACTCTCCTTTCAGTATTTATCCTATCTTTCTCACAACAGTAGATTGCCAAACAAATAACATGTCTGTTGTAATTATTAGACATCCAGCGCTCAGTTTATGAAATAACGTGTGACCTCCTAGTTTGTGTCATCAAATGGTCACTCTTGTAATTCTGTGAATTGTGTGAAAAAGCAGTTTCAGTGCTTAACTGTCTTCTGATATAGTTTTTACATTCCTTCTCTCGCAGATATCTGTTTTGCTGGAGCTCAAGAAAGCACATCTGACACATCTTTGCATCTTTTGTGCTTCCAACAGTATGCAAAAGAGAAATAGTTTTCAGTTTTAGATGCAATTTTATTTAATTATAATTCTCTTTCATTGTTCTCCTGTAGGTGTATTCGTCACAAAAAGGATTGGGGTGCTCTTATGTTAGTTGATGACCGCTTCAGGAGTAACCCTAATAAATACATAACTGGTAAGATACTCAGATTCTCCTGGGAAAGATCCTAGTATTAGGATATTGTGTTGGGAAATCTAGGCTTCAAGAGGTGATTTCCCAAAGAACTCTGTTATGTGGGGGAGGCTATAACAAAATATATCCATTATACTCGTTGGTTCTGTTGTTGTGCAGCTAGAATTCTGAGCAACTCTAAAACCCTGCTCCTGGGTGTCAACAGGCTTAAAATGCACTGAAACACACAAAGTAGCCATTCTGTTATTTTAATTTAATTCCCATTCAGAACATGCTAGTAGTAAGATTTGTTGAAGAAACTTCAATTTACAGAATTTAACTGACATTTTTAAAATAAAATTTATAACATATATAAGAACTATTAGCCATTGTATGGTAAATATAAAAATAAAGGTACTGACTTTCATTCACTTTCATTCATTTGTATGAGTAGTTTTGCACCCATAGTGAACTGCAGGGGCTAATGTTAGCAGTTAGAGGTTTAACCAGGTGGTTTGTAGACATGAATAGCTAGAGGCACCACCATTCCTTTCATAGCATCATTGGACATTTGTTTGTGCTGTCATGATCAGTACAGTTTCTTCATGTTTAGTAAAATTAATGCAGCTAAAACAAAAATAAGGCTTACATGACACTAGTCAAGGCGAAATTTCTTAGGAATAGATCGCATAGCTTTGTTGCCCCTTCTCCATTTATAAACAAGCACAGTAAAAGGATAATGTAAAGGAGATAATGCTCATGTCCAGTCAACAGGTGGAGCTCACATTCTGCCATATAAGCAGTTTTCTGACATGTTGTTTGGTATTAGGCAAATGCTTAGATAACTGAAGAGAGGAAACAAAAGGGAGAAAGCAGAGTATTGTAATTTACACACTCTCACTAAAAGAGTTTGTGAATATGGTAAGAGTATTTTTTTGAAAGAATAAAAGCTACTATACCTTTTCTAATATAGAGTATTTTTAAGGGATTAAAAGATGTATTTTTAATGTTTATGAAAATTAATTTTCTCAATCTTCAGTTTTCCAGATTCATCAAAACATTTGTCTGTCTAAGATTTCTGATATACAATAATTATAAAAATTAATATTGGTTCATGTGCGTATGATATTTTTGGAAGTATTAAGTGATTGTGATTCTTTCAGAAAAAATCTGACACACATTGTTTTCTAATCTGCAAAACATGCAAACTATTTAAATACTGCTAGATTTTGTCATGCAGTGAAACAACTGTAATAAACATACAGTCTATACATAAATTCCTCTTGTAATCATTCATGATCTTTAAATTAATAGCACAGGAAGGAAAGCAAGAGAAACATTACACAGATTTCAAAGGACAACAGTAGTAACATTTTGGAAGGCTGCAGCATTGCTGCTGTCCTTAACAGTAGATACCAGTTTAAATTTAATTTAGGTGAAAAATGAGAAGATGGGGTAAAGAATTTTTTAAACCAAATGATAACACCATCTGTACTCTAGTTTTTGAAAAATATTCATAGAAAGCTATAAACAAATCATGCCTTCAATCCTGTAAACAATCTCATGCTTAACTTTACTCACAGGAGTAGTTCCACTGAACTATTTCCATGAGCAAAGCTAAAGCTGTCTATTTCCATGAGCGAAGCTAAAGGTGTAAATATTTGCAGGACCAGGTTCCAATTTAGTAACTTGAAATAGCTACTGTATATAATCTAGATAAAGTAAGTTTGGTTGTAGTGTACCAATTTTTTTTCATTAGGATTATCCAAATGGATTCGTCAACAAATCCAGCACCATGAGAACTTTAGTACTGCACTCGATTCGTTGGATGCATTTGCTAAAAAAAATCAAGTGGGCGCCAGTTCTTCCACCCAGTGTAATAGTGAATCTCTGCTCATACATTCAAGTTCAAAAGATCTGTCACCAACTTCGTCATATGAGGCATCTATTCATCTATCACCAGATGTTCCTGTTGAAAGTAAGGTGCAGAATTTGGTCCTGGAAGCTCATTCACCCACAGCAATCAACACAGTTAATTCTACAGCATCCAGTCAATCAAGTAACAGCATGGCAACAAAGAAAAGTATGCTTATTTCCCATGTTAAAACTTCATTAACCGTTCTCCTAACTGATATTTTTGCGTAGCCTGTAAAATCGTGCATCTTTTTTTGAAAGAGACAGACGTTTTAAAAAAAAAAATTATGAAGTGTTGTGCTGTAAAATGGCCACCTCTCACAAATGTATATAAGCTTTGTTCAGGAGATTACACGATTAGTTGTCATCCCATCTGGTTGTCTTACAACTAGCAACTTTGATAAGTTTATAGTGCAATTTCAAAAATCTTTAACTCTGACATTATTTTGGTTCTGTAATGAAAAATATGAAGATAATCTGAAGATAATTTACAGTACGTTTACATCTACTAATACTGGCATTGTACAAAAAAATAGTTGAATTCACACATATTGTGTCATTTTTTAAATTTTACTTACTCGCATCTTACTTGGAGTTGAGTCTGAGCTACAACCGTGGCTCCAGATTGTTTCCAAAATTTAGAGAATTATACTTCACATGTACTCCCTACCTCTAATAGTTTGGCTAAATCAATACTATGCATGCAAATATCATCAACATTCTGAGAAGTGTGAATCTAAATCTGAATTTAGTGGCTCAAGCTCATCTCTAGTCCTAACCATTTATGACAGATAAGAGAATTTGCACATAGAGAACACAATAACTTAAAGTGAAAAATACTGACTGTGACCCTTATCCTACAAGCTCAATCACACACTTTAACTTTATGCATGTGAGTTGTCCCACTTAAGTCAATGCATAATTATTTGATGGTCTGACCATTTATACAGGATTTCATTTCACACAATAACAACAATTCTGTAAACTTAATAAAATGTGCTAAGTGTATTGTAAAATAAGGACAAAAACTAAATCAATTACTATTGTATACTTTTGTGATTTTCACAGATGGTCAGAATTTTGGTGTAGAAAATCATTCTCACCAAACAGTGTGGAGAGAAAAACAGATGGATTCCAAACCAAAAAGTCCTGCCATCAAAAAAGAAAGACAGAAAAGGAATAGTTGGACTAACGCTGATCTTATGAAACAATACTTCAGCAATAAGCCAGTGACTTCAACACCTCTGCCTGTGAATGAAAAGAAATCCATCTCCAAAGCCATGTGCAAACAAAAAAGGAGTACTATTGAATCTAGTCAGCCTGTTGTTAATGGATGCCAGTGCCAGTCGTCATTGCTAACGGAACATACACCGAGTGGACCGGCATTACAACTGGAAACAACTAGTTCCTCAATAAAAAAGGATGAGGCTGCAGCTACTGAAGAACATCCTGCTGAACAGCAACTCTGCACTAGTGGAGTCATAGATCAGTGCATTGAGTTATCTCCAGTAAGAGGAAAAATTGAACTTTCAACATTAAATGTAGCCATAGAAGCAGAAGCTGAGGATGACAGTATCTATTTTACACCTGAACTTTATGATGATACAGAATCAGAGGAACAGCAAATTGAACCATTAATTCAGACTTGTAATAATACTGTGAATCAGAATGAACATGGAGCTTGCATTGTAGCTGAAGATCTTTTTGAAATCAGTACTTCAAAAGCAGTAAGCTCAACTAAAGAAATAAAAAGTAATGATAACATGAACACAGAGTTAGCTATAATAGTGCAAAATGACAAGATTAAGGGTAATACAGTTAGTGATGCTGAAAGTATTACCAGAGTAGGAGAAGTGGAACAGAAAATATATCAGGAAATGGACACCAGAAAAAAGAAAAGTAAACTTTCCAGATCACGGAACAAAGGTGTGTCTTCCTTCTCATTGAGCAATACTAGTCCATAGCTACCATGTTTTACAGGAAATTTGGAAATTAACTTCATTATGAATCACTTATATTTCTGGTAGGCTTTTTTATGGACTACGTAACCTCCCTAGTAGAGAAATGGTGGAATTGTACTTTCATTTTATCTCTGTTATCAGATTTGATTTTTTTTTATTTTGCATATGCAAATAATACTGCTCTGCTGTTTTCTTCAGACTTCATTAAGATTCTTCTTCACAATGTATGGCTGAAGAGCCAAACAAGACCCAGGGAATCATAAATTGTAGACTCAATAGTACTGTACCTGAAACTATAGGGTGAGGACAAGGTTGATCAGTTGTCGATTTGAATTCATCTGGTGTTGAGCACTAGCAAGCAATTGCTGTTTAGCCCCCAATAAAAATAAAACTTGAGGCAGATACAATTCTGTGCATTTATGTTAGATTTAAAAAAATTAATATACAGAATAGGCACATTCCTTGAGCACCAGGTAATTTACAAGAGATTCCCAAATTAGCGGAGCCATTTTCCATTCCTTCAAGTCTTTCCTCACAAAAAGAACATATCTGCAGATGAGTAGTATTGAGAAGACAGCTTGAAAGTTGATGGTAGTAATAACATCATTACATATACTTCCTTTGTTTCATGTGTAAATAGAAAGTTGAAGTAAGCTAATATCACTGACATCTCTTCAAAATTTACTGCTTTGATGATCTTTTTATTTCAAACATTTTTGTTGATTACATTGGGCTAAATTTTGGTCCTACTGACTTCAGTGGGACCAGAGTTTGGGCCATTATTACATAGTGAAAACCAGAGCAAAGAGAGTTAATGTTACAAAATAAAGCAATAACTTCTATTAAACATTTAAAGAACACAAAATTTGGAATAATTATTTCCAGGGCTTCACGTGTATCCCAGGTTAACATGGTGAATTAACAATTTGACACTGAAGATTAATGCAGAAGGAAGGATTTTGCTGCTATGAAACATTGTGACACATATGTTGAGAAAACTAGTTTTTGTTCCTCTTTTTATATTAATGAAGTACATTTTGGGGAAAAAAATCCTGGGACAATGTAAAGTATTTTTGTGGACATTTATGTATTAGTCACGCGAGTTCAGTTGGAATTGCACATGTGATGTTTTCTTTAAAAATCAGACTCAATAATGTACATTTTCTTGCATCAAGTATTGTGAATTAAACAGCTTCTTTTCTTTCTATATTAAATATTGCTTTAAAAAGATGAGCTCTTATATTTGCAAGTATGGTAAAAGGTGGATAGAATATTAAATCTCTTTTGCATTAGCCTCGGACCCTTCCTCTCCTGAATTTTTGTCTTGTCTTGTTTTGTTTTGATTATAAACTATTTGACGCATGAAACTGGTCTTATCTATGTTCAAGCATTGTGTTAATTTACAGTTACTATATCAATATATAATATCACAATATATAATAACATTGACTTAGGACAAGTGCCACCTATTGAAGTAACATCACCATTCCCATTAGCTACTGAGTTTTCCTTGGAGTTTCCCATCCAAATATTCATGAGACCCATCCTAAATCCTGACTGTTACACACTTGCTTTGAAGAACTGATGGGATCATAGAACTAGATAGTCTTGCTGACTTTTTTTAAATGCAAAAACTGTAAATTCACTCCTACATGCATGCGCGCGCACACACAAGCTTCTTGTTCTTGTGTATATAAACATCAATGGTTGAAAAGCATTTTATTTTTAAATTTTATCAGAGATTTGTGTTGACTCAAAACAGCAAAAGTAAATTGGTTACTTAGCTGTCTACTTAAATTTTTTGTCACGTAAATTTTTTTTGTCATAAGTTAAAACTAACCTAAAACTGTGTTTGGACTTCTCAAGTCAGTGAAATCTAAATTATAGAAAGTATCCTATTATTTTGAAACAATAATTAATATTAATTTATTTTGTGCGTAAAATAATAATCGAATCCCAAATTTATTAAAGGACTGAATGTGCAAAGGGCATGCAAACGAAGAACCAAGAAAGCTGCTAGTAGGGGAAATGGCTTCATCTGTGAAAGAAAGGTACCATATAAAGACTAGATTGAATGAAGTTATTGAATGAGGTAGTGGCAACTGTTGATAACGTGTAAGAAAAATATATATACTCCGTTTTTCCTGTGAGGTGAAATAATGTACAATGTGCATGGTTCTGTATGGTTTATTAGTTGATTAATTATTGTAATTTAAAATTTCAATAAGTAATATAGAGACACTTATTTCTGGATTGAAAAATTGCCCAAGAGATCTGCATTTGTAGTAATGAGTGCTGAGGGCCCTATTCGCATCAGTGGGACTAGAGGATATTCAGCACTTTGCAGAATCAAGCCCATAGTTTGTAACAGATGTCTCCTTTCACATAAGCACTCTTCACTATTTTTGATTAGTGTGTAATTTTTAAGGCAGGGTTTTCAAAAAAGCCTAAAATCCTAATTCCTTTGAAGCTTATTGGGAGTTCAGCACCTAACTGCCTTAGGATCCTTTGAAAAATTTTGTAGCATGTAGCCAGATTGCCTCTGTGATCTTATGTGAGTTTGTAAGTTGAGAATGGTCAGTACTTGGGTGGAAAACCCCCAAGGAAACCCTGTCTGTTACAAGACGTTGTATTGCTGATTAAGCAGACAATTCTCTTCCTTTTTATAGTATTAAACTAGTACCCCACCAGCATGGTGCAAGGAACATTTTGATACTGTGAAGTCCTTTTTTTGTCTGAGACTTAAAACTAAGTCACTAAATGCTTGTGGTCATTAAATATCTCTGGCCATTTTCTTGAGAGAGAGGGTATTAGTCCAAATGTCCTAGCCTGGCAGCTCCTCGGATGACGGAACTCATGTAAACTCTAAATATCAGTAATCTGTAAAGTAATTCTGTGGTCTTCTGGAACAAATGATGTTCTTTAAATATATTATCAACTAGCAGTTTTGTTACTGCCATAGATTATAAAACACAGACACTGCATTTCCGATTCCAGAAGCCAATAAAGGAGCAACATGATGTGGAGTAACTTTTGGGTCTGGTCTAGTACAACATGCAGTCTTACCTGTAAAAATGTATTGTTTGTTATATTTTCTTCATAAATTGTAGTCTGCTGTTTGTTAAAATGAACGGTTTACCCACGACTGGTAAATTAATCTTTTAAAGTACTAGTGAGAGCGTTGATTGTAATTTTGAGCCATAAAATTAACTTGTGCTGTCATTCTACTGTTCTCCATTACTATTTTTTTTTAAATTCCAGGGCTGCAGGCTGCAGCCCTTATCACAGGAATATAGGTGATCAAGTCTATGGCGCTACCTATATAAGTAAGGGGTGCAGGATTGGGCCCTAAATGCTTTACAAAACCATACTTTATGGTGTGCTCTAATTTCATGAAATATTAATCTATTCAAATACATGGAGCTATTCAGGTTAAAATATAAAATAAAACTCCAATATACGAGAAAACTACATTGATGCTTTACATTTCACTATAATTTAGAGAAAAACATCTAGATAACAAATTTTGTACATTTCTTTGAATAATACACTTTATAATCTGGCACTCAAAGTTGTGTTTGGAGACTATGATGCCAAGTCTATTGTTTTGTCTTATTTGGTCTGCTGCTCAACCTCTTTTTTTGGAGACTACAGTATTATAAAATATCTCATATATAATATATGTAAATTAGGCTAGTCATTTTATTATTTCGTATGATACATATTTTACCAATTAATGTAAATTTAAAAGCAATTAAATATTGATTCAAATGTATTTGTGCTTCTAATATTATTTATTTAGATTTGAAGCAATAATTTTCATTAGTATATTACTTGATAGGTTTTTATTTTTAAATAATTATGACCTACATATTTAGACATTAAATGTTTAATACATTAATTTATGTATTGCCTTCTTATATTGTGGAAGGAAACACACAGCCAACCTTGCAGGTCAGGACTGTATTGTATTGTCTGTGGAGCTGAAATATTACCAAAAGCAGAGGGTAAGACCCGTTCTAGCTCATTTTCACTTTGCTTTTAGGGCTGGAGGGGTTGTACATTTTTTTTTACCTTGCACCTCTGAATATTGAAAGTACGTTTTAGAATCATCATTAGTTAACAAGAAGGATAAGGTAATTAGTAAATTAATTATTTCTTTAAGACAGATTTTAGATTTTCTGCATTTCTTTTCACTGAAGTTATTACAGTAAAGCAGCTGCTTTGTTTTCACCTGAAGTCTCATTCCAGACGACAGACCCTCTTAGAATGCGTGGAACTGTGCTCTCTGACTGACAAATAGCATTTTTTATTATTGGTCTCACTGGCCTTTCCCTAAATTTAGAGACAGGCTGGTGAATTACCATAAAAGTGGTGGCTAATGGAAGCAGTCTTACTGTTGCTCTGCCTGTTTATGATAGTGTTTTAAACCTCGACATACTAACCTGGCTTGCAGCACAGCTGGCATCTATTTAAGTGGAGTATGCCAGCTAACTGGATAGCGCAGTCTGTGACAGTTGGTTCTGGCAGCATCCCCAGATTAGAGAGAGCAAGGGGAAGGGTGTGTTTTACCACCCAACCCTGCCATACTTGGGAGATATGTCCTTTCCCTCCGTTAGGTGTTGTCACTATGTGGGATGACCAGGGCTACATGAGATGTGATGGTATTTTGGCAGAGTAATTTGAAAAAGACCAAAAATATATTTTTGATCAAAATAACAAAGTTCATACATGGCTTCCTGCATAACATGATCTTATTGTCATTCCTCTTCCTTCCTGTCCCACTGCTTAATTTTATATATTTTTTAACCCTGACTTGTTGTGTCATGTCAAACCTGGATTATAAAGTCTTTATTTGACTGTGACTTAATTTGTTCTTGTGAGACATCTAACCCTCTTTTGGACTCCCAAACCTTTATGGTGATGATAATGGTCTTGCTTGCTGACATTTTAGAGTCATGCTACTAGACCACATACACTAGTGGCATAGCTGGGGATGTTAGCATCAACATTCATTGATGAAGACATGGCCATAGTACACCATAGTATGGTTAAATGCAGAGGCTACAACTTTATTAAAATTCTTAACCAACAGGGACCATTCCTCCCAGCTACATGTTTGGGCTGTTCCAGTGCAAATTTCAACTTGGCACCAGTGGCCCCAGGTTCTACAAACCTGAGGGGAGCTATGAAGGCCATGCCCCCTTAACACACTCAGGACTGCTCAGGGAGCCTGGTTGTCAGTCAGACTCCTAATCCACTCCCCACCTACAAACAGGAGATAGGAGAAATGAGATGAGGGGAGCCACATGCAGCACGAGATGTGGAAACATGCCCCTGCATTGTGCACATGTTATACTCTGGGCCCACGCCCAGTAAGCCCCTTGGGTTACAGGGTCTTCCCATCTGACCCTTTCTAACTCACCAGCCATACTGGAACCCACGGAAGTTGCAAAATGTAATTTAATCCCCCAAATGGACCTCAGAGATACTGGATGGAGGTGAAGAACCCACACAGCAGTTTGCCAGTTTTGCAATAAGGGAAAAATTCCTTCCAGATCTCCACATGAAGTCTGGCAATGAGCCTCTACCCTGGTATCTAAGGAGATCTCACCCATTAGATAGGGAGAATATGGCTATGCCTATACTCTGAGCTAGGGCTGTGATTCCCTGCTCACATACACATATTCACGCTAGTTTTCAGTGAGTGTAGTGTAGCCACTGTAGCACGGGCAATGGCAAGACTGTGCCAAGTACCTACTCACCAGTTTCAGGCAGGTTTGTACTCAACATGGCTAAGCCGTGCCTTCCTTGCCACTTCCCCTGCTACAGTGCTATTTATACTCAGGATTGCTCAAGGAGAGCTACTGAGTACACAAGCAGGGAATCACACCTCTCCCTCCTAGTGGAGACGTAGCCTCAGAGTAGGGCTTGAATGGAACCAGTCTGGCAGCTTGGCAGCAGAAAGCAAAAGAGCTCAGAATGGCTACTCCCAGCAATAAAAGTAAGGAGAGGCCATCCTCCACAGCAAGTGAGGGCTAGGCACATGGCCCCTCCTAGCTCCCCTATCCAATACCAGTTGCAGTAGGCAGATCAGAATCCATTTCCTGGCCACCAAATGGGATAGCTTTCTTCCTCCCGTCATGGAAGGGGCTGTGGAGGAATGAGAAAGGAGCAGCACCCTCTCCCATACACTTATTCTTCAGGGATGGGAAGGGGGAACTAAGAAGAGTACATAGAGCACTTCCCCAGCTGCTCCTACTTGGTGATCTCCAGGTGCCTTCCTTAACCCAGGGCTAGGGGAAGTGCGGGGTGTCCATCAAAGTTAAATCTGGCTTGCAAGATGAGCATTATTCTATGAATACAGAAAAGCAGGCCAAAAGTAATAAAGGATCCTCCACTTTCAGAACCACCTGCTTTTGGGGCTTGTCACAGGCTGGCTGGCCCTTTCAGGGGAATCAGGCTCAGCCTTGCCTGTGATGTAGCAATTATCCTTGATGCAATCTTGATTTGGTATCTTAGCATAGTGACTCCAGCTGTGAAAGGATCAGGGAGGACTGCTTAGAGAGAGGGGTGGAAGAAAACCCAGGAGTGAGGAGCAAGGAGAGTTCTTTCTCCCTAGGAAGAGGCTGGTGAAGGCAGGCTGGAGGGACCCACAGGGAGCAGGTTAGGTTCCTGTGGGAGGTGCTGACATAGCGCCTGTGAGAAGCAGGAAGGTCCCCAGGAGAAGCTGTCACCATCCCCAGGCAGGAGAAGCAGTGAAGAAACCTGCTAAGAAGGATGACGTCCAGGGAAAAAGCCTTGGGAAGCAGTGTTCAGACAAAGCAGCAAAGAAGGAACTCTGCAGTCTCCAGGAATAGTGGTCAAGCATGGGGAACTTCATCACAGCCTGAGAGGGGTAGAAGGATCTTTTGTTTGGATGTTGGTGTGGATTCTTTAGTTGGACTTTTGTTACCCTGGAAGGGAACAGAACTGGAAAAGGGAGCTGAGCCATGGAAGACATAGCCAGAGAGAGGCCATCACAGGGCCAAACAAATGGCTAACGGGCGCTGGAGATGCCTATTCTTACACCAGGCGTGCTATGGCGGCAAGTGGAACACTTAGTGGGCTACATAGCCTAATGTCATGAATAAATTCCTGACCTTTCATCTGTTTCTTAAACATTAAATCATCTGTTCTTGTGCCTTTGGCAATTGATATATAGTGAAGTGGAAGCGTGGTACAGGAAATGAAACCATTCTGAAGCTCTGTGGTACTTTAGCATTGGTGGGCACCAAGGTGTCTATTGGAAGCAATAGGTTTTATACTGTTTAGATTAGACTCCTGGTGTCAGTTGATTGATGGATGTGTAAAATCTGTCCTATTTTGATGAAAATTTAACATAAATGAAATTTATGGAAAATAGATTCAAACTCAGGTTAATATTTATACAAGAAAAAAACCCACTCATTGACAAGTAGATTTGGGATACATTAGAAAAATAAAATAAGGCCTCTCTCCAAAACCCATTTAAATCAATGGAGGTCTTTTCATTGACTTCAAGATGTTAGATCATGGCCTAAATTACCATCTTGTAAATGTGGAAAGTTTGCAATGCATTCGAACTGTATTGTATTTGAAACTGTGTATATAAAAAGAATACCTTAACCTCTACTTTTTTAATTTTAGGAACTTTGAAAAAAGCTTTCTGTAGTAATGCAGAACTGCAAATAGTCCAGAAACTCTTCAGAAATGCAAATTTAAGAGCTACAGAATCTCTTAGCAGTTGCATGTGTGAATTAGGTGCCATTTCAGAAGATGATAATGTGGTCTTGATCATCACAGATGATGCAAGTCTTAGTTATCTTAAAGAAACTTTGAAGGTTTATCAGACTCAAATGAAGTGTGAAGGTGAATCTCTCTGATGGCTAATTAATACTCCATAGTGGTTGCCAAATCCTTGTTCATTAAGAGCTCACTTCATGTCAGACTTATCATGTGAGACACCCCTCCTCTACCCCCTCCACATTCATGGATTTTGAATTAAGTGCTGATGAGATTCATGGGCTCTTCCTTTGAGTTTGTTGGCATGTGGATCCTTTAACATTTGTTTCTCCCAGGCTGTATGCCTAGTAGCCATTGCATTGAGCCAGGAGTGGTTGAAATACAAGTACTTATTGCTGATACACCTTTCATAGTGCTCCAAAAGGATAAGATCCATCCAATTTTCTCCTTGTAATGGCATCTGAATTCCATCTCAACCAGTCCATCAGCCCCTCATTCTTCTTCACCAGGCATTGCAATTTACCAGGGAAAGCAAGACTACATAAATTAGATGTCAGGTAGTATTGCAGCATTATTACCTGGATAATAAAAAAAATCTTTTAGCAAATGTATAAAGTTATTTTGGCATTTGGGGACAAGTCCGATGAGGAATCAATCTTTGCTTTAATATAATCTTAATAGGTTAAACTCTATTCAACTGTGTTGACCAAGCAGGTATCCCAGTCCTGCAGGCCACTTCTGCTGCATCCAACCAAGCCAGCTTCCATGATGTTCTTGAGAAATGTGTCCTCTTTTGAAATCTGTATAGCTGCCACACCAGTTCTACTCTTTTGACTAGGCAGTTAAGACTAATATTCTTTACAGGAAAGCAGTTATTTAAGAAAGGTGTCCTCACACCTCTTCTCGAGTGTAGTGACTGTTAATGCTAGGCAAACTCCCAGGACTCGGGAATCTGCAGAAGCAATTATGTGTGGTAAAAGGAAGGTTACTCACTTGTAGATGGAGTTCCACACTTAATTCATTGTTTGGTGTAAGCAAGCATAACTCCATTGACTTCTGTTGAGATGCATCTGTTTATACCAGCAGTGAATTTGACCTGTTGCCTTCTGATCCACACCAACCCATCTTCTCATCCTCGATTCTTCATGTATTCTAAATTGGTGGAAAGGAACTGAAGGCAGTTAGAGCCACAATCTCTTATTCCCTTGCTGTGAGTTGGCCATATGTATGGCCCCAGGCATCAAGAGTGGGGATGTGCAGAGGTAATACACTTGGTGACATCTAGTTACAGGTAACTAGCCTTCCTTTTACTGCACATTTAGCTGATACATACCAAAAGCAAAAAAAAAAGGTTTTGTTAATATGTAGACTACTTTGTTACTAGATTGGATAGTCTATTAGATATGATTTTGTCAGATGATTCTAATTGAATGAATTATTCTTTTATTAAAATTACTAAATTACAAAGCTTTCCTCTTCATTACTTTTGCCTCTCTCATTTACTGACATACTAAAAACTGAATTTCCATTTGGATTTTTCACATGTGAAACATTTCACAAATCAAACTTGTAATATTACTTTCTTTTAAGATGTCTCTGGATGTATATATGAAAGGATTTTTTTCTTTCTTTTTGGAAGACTTGGACACAGGTTTATCTTTAAATGCTATCTGGAATGTGAAGGAATGTTCTCTGACCAGCTATTTGCAATGCAGAAACTGTGTCGTCCGGTCTATTTCTCCATGTCCTTTGATAGGAGCTGAAATTATTGATCTCAGTAACAATGCACAGTCATGGGTAAGTTAAATTGGTTTATATTGTGTATCAGAGGTAGTAAATGAGTTGTATGTATCTATCAAACATATCTGAATGCCAGTTTTAAAGAGAGTGAAAATATGCTTTTAAATAGGGAAAATATAGGTTACTTAAGTCATGCTTCTACCAGATAGGTTTGAAATTATTTAACTGAGATTAGGTCAACTTAAATAAAGAAATTTTTCAGTGTCTGTAGCTAATTTGATAGACTGTCTATAGTTTTAATTTTATTATCAAAATATCCAGCATTTAACAATATTTCATATAAAGGGAGCGCTGACTGATCTGGTAACAAAACAGAAGAGCAAAAGGTCATAAAACGTTGTTACAAGAGGAGGGAGAAAAATTGTTGTTCTTAACCTCTGAGGATAGGACAAAAAGCAATGGGCTTAAATTGCAGCAAGGGAGGTTTAGATTGGACATTAGGAAAAACTTCCTAACTGTCAGGGTGGTTAAGCACTAGAATAAATTGCCTATGGAGGCTGTGGAATCTCCGTCATTGGAGGTTTTTAAGAACAGTTTAGACGATCACCTGTGAGGAATGGTCTAGATAATACTTAGTCCTGCCGTGATTGCAGGGGACTGGACTAAATGACCTCTCAAGGTCCCTTCTAGTTCTGATTCTGTGATATGCCAGTTTTTAGATTTCAAACATGAAATTTAATCTTACTCTGCAAAATTATATTTAGGCAGATGTCCACAATCTTTTATTTAAATTTATAAAAATAAAATTGGTTAACTTTTGGCACTAATAATGACCCTAATCAGACCCTGTTGTATATGTGTGAGGACAGAGATGGCTTAAAAGAGTCAACAGCAAGGAATTTAATAGTGTCATATTTCCAACTGTACTAGCAAACTACATTGTCAGAGGATCTCCTTGAAAACCAGAAAATAAAGCCATGCACATTTTTATATAGTGCCCTTAACTCTAGTTCCTAGTTTAGAGTAAAGTCAAAGGAGTGGTTCTATCCTGGATGAACTGTGCAGCTTGACCTCTCTAAAAGGTACCCTTAGGACGCTGATATCTTTCCTGAGCCTTTACTTAATCCTTACTTGGGCAGAACTCTCATTGACTTCAATGGGCTTTTTTTTTAAGAACAAAAGCTAAGCGAAAACTGACTAGTGACCTTAGGATCTGGCTCATATGCATCATTGCCATCAGTTTAAACAATACATAATATACTCTATTATGTCATATAGTATAGTGAGAATGAAATATGTAATATAGAGATTTTGCAGCATTGTATTCCATAAATATTGGTAGCTAACTGTATTATTTAATTTTTCAAATCATTTGGGGGTACACTGTATAAAAGATGCTGTGCATAATAAAACTGTTTTGTATGTTACTTTACCCAACAATATAAAATAGCTGTTCACTGTAAGTTATAATAAAATTAGTTCATGTTTTATCATGTTTAGATTTTTTTAACAGTAATCTTTTAGTGTATTTTTTAAAGTGATGGTTTTGTAACTTATGCTAGGAAATGTGAAGGATTGTGTGTACAAATGAAAGCAAGTGTTTCATCCTGCTGTTGTTTTGTGTAAGAATGTAGTTTGTTCAGCCAATGTCAACCATCTATATAGTACAATTGACAACTGCTCAAGATTGATTCTTTTCCTATGCCACATGCATTATGTATAGCTGTGGAATCAGTTGTCATTAGATTTATGTATTACATATTTTTATTAGTATGCAGAATAAGCTAGCATTACAGTCTTAATCTACTTCCAGGTCTTAACCTCTCCCTTAACTGGAAACATACCCATTAATTTAAAAAAGGAGTACTTGTGGCACCTTAGAGACGAACAAATTTATTTGAGCATAAGCTTTCGTGAGCTACAGCTCACTTCAGTGCATCCGATGAAGTGAGCTGTAGCTCACGAAAACTTATGCTCAAATAAATTTGTTAGTCTCTAAGGTGCCATGAGTACTCCTTTTCTTGTTGAGAATACAGACTAACACGGCTGCTACTCTGATACCCATTAATTGATGTTTTAGTATTTTTACTCAACGTGGACCTATTTCTTTCCAAACAATGTTTCCTAATATATCTCAAATGATTTAGAAAGTACAGTAACAAAGTTCTTGACAAAAAGTACTGCTTTTCCTTTTTTTAATTTTCCATACGGTTCAAGAAGGTGATAATTAACATGTAATCATCCTCTGCAGATTGTAATTGAATGAGACCACTTTAAGTATTACTTTATTCTGTGCATCAATATGCTGATAGAGTACAATAGAGCACCCAATATACAAAGATTGTGCGAAGTGGTAGATCCTTATTTTCCTGAAAGAAAAAAGCTTGATTAGGCTTGTATAATGGCAGAGGTAACATTTTATGAAATCAAAGGGTGACTGTCTGTGGAGCAGAAGAATAGGAAGTGGACAACAGAAAAAGGTGGTCTAGTAATTAGAAAATATCAGAGTGCACGTAGTTGGTTATAGCAAAAGGGCATTACAAAATCTGGTAACAAAATAGTTGGATATTGCCTCAGCAACTGGACTGCAAATGAGAGACAGGTCTGTTAATTCTTCTTCGAGTGGTGGACCCTATGTGTTCCCCTATCACACTCCCCCATATGCCTGAGACTGGAGAATTCTAGCAAATAGTTTCCGTTGGTCCACACCTGTTCCTTTGTTCTCTTCATGCTCCATGCCAAGAGTTGGACATACTGGTAAAACTTTCTTCCCCTCTCCTGAGGGCATTCAGCCCAGAGGGGATCAAGAATCTTCTACTACCAATCTCAATCCAATCTCAACTAGGGACCCCTTCCTCGGGACTGATGGTATCCAATGCCTTGGGGACAACTATAACCTGTTTTTTCACTCCTCATATTGGCCTTTTGGGGAGGCCATGGGACCCGGCATCCCCAGTCCATGCGATCCAGTAGGAGTCTTACCACCCCTCTCATCAGCTCCAAGAGGCCAACCAAAGCTTCCTGAACTTATGGAGAAGGAGGAGGATGAACCAGATCCATTCATGCTATCAGTACCAACAAATATTTAATCTTCCTCTCCTAATGAGGCGGTTTCTCTAACCTTGCTATCTCCTCCAGATGACCACAGACCATTCCAAAACCTGCTTTGGAGAGTAGCAGAAGAGCTGTAGATCCCCTTAGAGGAGGTCCAGGTCTCACCACACAAGCTCCTGGACATCCTACAGGCTCTAGCTGAATGACACTCCCAGTTTTAAGTGTAGAAGGCTGGAATGACATTGCCTTGGTAATACTGTCCACGCTGCTGAGCTATTACAGCTGCTCAGTGCTTCTGTTCTTGGAGCTCTGGTGTTATCAGCACTAGCAGAATGCAGTTTGCTAATTCAACAGACCTTGATGTTACTCTTAGAAAAAGACCACAGGCACGGTTTGGTGACAAAGGCAAGCAGCTTGGTTTATTGCACTTAAGGCACAGTCCTAGCATCCCATAGGAGCTACAAGTACTGTACACTAACACGAATGCCCTGTGGCATGGAGTGGCTCAGTCAGCAGCGGGAATTTCTACTGTCCCCGACCACACAAAGATGAGGTACCCCAACATTTATAGACTGAGACAAACAACATATGTACCACCTTACGTGTTTCATGACATCTGCTTGTTACCTCTCCTTGTAACTTTGCTCCAGATGTCTTGGGCAAAACATTCCTGTTCCTCACTTCTGTCAAACCATCTTATCTTGGGTTAGGTTAGGGTGTACCTGGGCCAATCTTTCGGAACGTATTCACATACTTACCTAGTGCCTGGTACTACCAAAGAGTGCCTGTGTTTTAGCAACATTAGCAGTACCTTTGCCAAGTTCATGTACTGGATGGTGAACTTGTAAGCATCTGTTTTAATACTCGCCTGACTTCAGTTCACCGCTGACTGTGGTTCAGGTCTTTCACCAGGCCCCGGGCTCCGGGCTCTCTCCTTCTATTACACCAGTCAACAAGGTCATATTGGAACTAGCAAGAACTCTTTGGCACTTGCCAGCTGCCTGTGTCCCTAACTCTAAGATGGCAGAAAAGCTGTTCTTTGTCATGGCTAACTGAGCAGAGTTCTTGTTCTCCCACCCTACCCCAAATTCCCTCGTCATCCAGGCAGCCCTGGAAAGGTCCAGACGACACCACCCAAGGGCCACCCCTGCAGATAGGGAGGCCAAGTGTTTAGACCTTATGAGGAGAAAAGTGTTTCCTTCTATCAACTTTAGACTACTTTAGACTTTCCAGCTACCAAAGCCTCCTGGCAAAATATGATTTTTTAAAAATTATTCTAAGTTCCTGGACTGTAATGACAAGTTACCCCAGGAGTATATGGCTCAATTTCAAGTCCTTATTGATGAGGGTAAATTAGTGGCAAGAACCTCTTTACAAGCTGCAGTCAATGCAGCTGATACTGTTTTGAAATCTATGCAACTGCTATAAGGTTGGCTACACTCTTAGGGGCTCCCAGTGGAGCACTTTCCCTTTAATGAAATCAGTCTTTTCCCCCAGATGACAGACAAATCTTTGCATTCACCAAAAAACTCCAGGACAACCGTCTGCTCCCTAGGTATGTATACACAAGCCCCAAAGAGAAAGAACCATAAGCTATACCATGGAGTTTCTCTCCCCACCTCCTTGCAGCATCCTTTCTCTATCCCTCTTCAGGGACCACTGTCATGATCAGATTCTCCTTCAGCAGGTAAAATTCTCCTCCAACCTGGAGCCATAGAGTGGGTACCTCTTCAACATCAGGGAAAAGAGTTTTATTACAAACATTTTCTAGTCCCCAAAATGACAGGAAGGTTGAGACCCATCCTCTACCTGAACTATGCCTATCTTCTTATCCCACTGCTTCCTTGAGAACTATGGAAGATTCGACAGGATCGAGCATAAGTCATTTATGTTACACCCAAATGGCCCAGGCAATTCTGGCTTCCGGGTCTCCAGCATATGTCAGTCTGGCTGCCCATAAGCATTCATCCTTTCCTGGATCTTTTGACTCAAGGGAATGTTAAGGTCATACATCCCAGTCCAGAAGCTCTTCACCTCCTGGTATTTAGACGGGCACTGGAGCTAGAACGTTCCTGTTCTGAAACTGTGCAAGCCGTTCTTACTAATAGGAGTGTTGTAGGAGCACACCACTCACCAGAGGACTGGTGCCTCCTTCTGGTACTCTTGGGATTAGCTTGAGGCTGATGCAACCGTGCCCTGCCCCCCACACCCCCAGTGGTTTTCACACCGTCACCCTGTTGGCCTGCAGCTCCTCCCACAGCCTCAGGAACTGCAGCATCCTTGTCGTGGCTCGGCCCTCTGGCCACATCACTGTCCATTTTTCCCACCTTCCAGGAGAGGTTTAGCTCCTCAATAGTCCTAGCAGGTCTTCCCGCTCACTGCCTCTGTGCCACTTGCCCGTGACTAGTAGGGGAACCTAGGCCCACCCTCTTCTCTGGGTTCTGGCCCAGGGACCCTCAGCTCAGCAGTCTGGGCATTGCTCTATCCCTGGTTGCTCTATCCTACCACTGGTTCCCCTTTTCTTCCTGGGCGCCAATTCCCAAAGCCTCCTTCCCTCTTCCCAGGGAGTGACTGCAGCCTGCAGTCTCCACTCACTCCTTCCGTTCTCCTGGGAGTGTCTGCCTTTTCCTAGCAGCCCCTTCTGCTTTCAGCTCCTGGGCTGCCTAATGGGTTAATTGGCCCATCTGGTCTGCATTAAACCCTGTAGGGTGAGTGTGCAGTTATCACCACATCACAAGCAGAAAAGATTCCATGAGAAAATGTTACCTAGCCAAGTGGAAGCATTTTTCTGTCTGGACCCAGCAGCTCTGTTTGCCTCCTGAGACAATGGGTATTCCTGATATTTTGGATTACTTCCTTATCCTCAAGATGATATTTCTTTCCCTTAGCTCAATATGAGTTCACCTGGCAGCAATCAGTGCATGTCACTGTCCATCAGATGGCTACTCTGTCTTTACTCACCCAATCACCTCCAGTTTCTTAAAGGGCTTAGTTAGAACTTTCCCACTAGTAATAAGACCAGCTCCTCAAAGGGACCTTAACTTTCACCAATATCAAGCCACCTTTCAAATCCCACCCCTCCAGCTACCTACTGAATGCTTCACCTGTCTGTGCAGGTTGGTCTCCTTGTTGCTGTCACCTCAGTCAGACAAGTAGGTGAACTGGGGTCCCTAACAGCAGACCCTCCTTATGCTACATTTCATAAAGACAAGGTCTACATTGACATTCACCCCTAAAGTAGTTTTGGAATTTCACATAAATGAGCTTATCCACTTAATGGTCATATTCCCAAAGCCCCAGACGTCTAGCTTAGAGAAGAGACTTCATTTCCTCAAAATGAGATGAGGATCTCCAAGTGGATCTCTGGCTGAATCCTAATTTATAAACTTGAACACCTCCCTCCCGCACATGAGACAAGGGCTCACTGTATGAGAGCACAGACTGCATCAGTAGCATCATTCAAGACATAACTCTACTTGACATTTGCAAGGCAGCAACATAGAGTTCCATCCACACATTCACAGGATGATATACCTTGGTCCAAGTCTCCTCCACTGGCGCATCCTTTGCGATGGTGGTTCCACAAGCAGCCATATCACCTGCATCCTCACAGGCTTTTCCTCTTTGAGTACTGCACCCATAGTGGAATACATGTAGGGACCAGCACTTAAAGAAGAAAGGAAAGTTATTTATCCTTCATAGCTGGAGTTTTTTGAGATGTGTGGTCCCTATGTCTATTCCACTAGCCATCCTCCCTTCTGCTTCAGTTTCTCTCTGATTTGTGGTAAGAGGAGGAACTAGAGAGGTGTTGGTCCATATCACCCCTTATATCCTCAGCATGGAGCAAGAGGAGAGCGAGGGTGCAGACGCAGGCCAACCGACACTACTTGCTAGAATTCTCCGGTCTCAGGAACATGGTGCACAGTATGATACAGATAAGGGCCAATGTATTTTTAAGAACTCTACATAGGGTAGGTTTTATTTGCAGCTAGAATATATTTCAGAAAATCAAGCCAGTACAATTTCTCTTTATAATCACTCATAATTCTGAAATAGCTGCAAGGCAATAGTTTTTAGATGTAATATCTATCTTTGGCATTGGTAAATGTGGTAAGGAATAGTATAATAGGCTATAAAAGAGCAACACAGACTCCCAAAAAATGCCCACATCTGGTTTTCAATGAAGCATTTTGAAAGCTATGGGCATTCAACAAAGAGGCATCTAATCTCTTAATGCCTATGTTTGTTTCAGAGAGCGATTCAGGAATGAACCTGATCATGTTTGATAGACTTGCGAAACAACTGTTATAACTCCAGTATCATTTCTTTGGGTTTTGCACCTCATATGAGTATTTTAATGTTGTATGACAGTACCTATCTTTCTAGAAGTGTAAGCAGTTGACCTGCATGATGATGATGTTGGGTGTCAGGGACGGAGATGCTATTTGTTTCTTTATAACATTAGTTGTTCAGGAACAAAAATAGGCTTAGGACAAATGATAGTAAAGGTAAATGTAGTTTTAATTTTAGCGTCATTTTACTTTAACCAAATATCTTTTTTTTTTAATTGGGAATTCATATATTTATTTATTGTAGTTATAGAAAGATTCAAAAGATTTTGAAATGTTTATTGTATGCTACTAAACGGAAAATCAGTGCAAGCAAAAATGATTTAGTGTGAAGAAGCTGGGACTCGGTTATTTTCAGCTTTTATGCATTTGCATGTTCTTGAATATGAAATTCTTGCTGTTGTTGGGCAATGTGATGGAAGAGATGAAAATCAACATCGAAGTTTAACACTGCAGACTGTTCCATGATTTTCATGTCTGTTGTCAATTTGAGATATCAGATGTCATCTTAAATTAAATGTCCTCCTCTCTTTATAAATTGGGAACCAAAGGATTTTTCATTTAATAAAAAGTGCATTGCTATGGCAAAACAAGTTTAAAATGTTTTCAATTGAATTAGGATCTGGAGTATAATAAATAGCCTTCCAACGAGGGACTACCATATTTTTTTCATGAAGTTAGCTTGAATTTAAGTCTTAATTGAATGGTTACTCTAATGTAATTCATTTTTTTAACTTTATTGTTTAAACTAGACTTTAAGAAAGCATCCATTTATATTCAATGTGCAGTATGCTAATTCAGCTCCAATTTTTTTCGCGATTGTTGTGCTTGCTGTTGATCTAGAAACCTCCTTTGGTTTGTACAGGCTACAGGATGGTTTATGTGATATCAACACCATGTGAATGATCACAGTAACCATTTTTATTCCTGAAAGTTCAAGATCCAGCCCAGCTAATGTAATAAATCTTCCCTTGCCCATTAAAAGTTAAACCAAGCTCTTTTGATGATAAAGATTTTTTAACTTATTAAGCAGTTGTTACTGTAACTGATTAGACAGTCAGCTGTTGAGACAGTAGCTTTTATATAACAGGATATTGTTTTGTTCATCATGTTACCACATTTGGCAAACTTTTATCTTAATGCGCCTTTCGGGAATACCAGTCTGACCTCAATCTGAGTAAAGCCTTAATAGTCGACGTGAGGGATGCTTGCAGGAGGTGGCGCGGTCATTTTCTCAGACTGTATATTTGTTATCGCATGTTAATCAGATTCATCATTCTGTTTAATAAAGATTTCATCTGCCACGCGAATGCATAATCGGCTACATCTGAGTGACTGCCTTTTGTCTTGAGCAGATTGCTAAAACTGTATTAAGCATCATTAGACAAAAATGATGACCTTATTAATTTGTCCTTTATGTGTTTTCTGGCAGATTGGACCTCATTATTATGCAAACACAGTACACAGAGCAGCACCAGAAGTAGCTCATTAATGTTTCTTTCCCTTAGTTTGCAACAGATTTTTATTGTGAAGTGTGCGTAAAATAATTGCTAATTATGTGCATTAAATTGTACAGTGCCTTTCTTAATTACGATTTTTTTTAATGTTTTGAGAACATTGTAGAACACCATGAAGTAGCCACAGGGTAACAGTACTGAAGCAAGTAAGTCGTAGAAACTGAATTATTTTCACACATATTTTATTGCCCCTTTTCCTGCCTGCAGTTGTATGAAGAACAATTAGGACAACTATGGATTGTTTTGACTAATTCAACTGTAGCTTCTTATTTTAAAAGCCAGTGAGAATGAATTGTCAAAAATTAATAAAAATATTCATCAACAAGTAAACACAGGTAGCATTAAAATGTTCACTTATGGAAGAAATAAAATCTTGTATCTGGCAGACATTTTTGATTCTTAAATTGTATTTATTGAATTAAAATGGCTTCATTATTTACACACCATCATATTTCAATAACAGTTTTAAATATTTCCTTTTGTGTTGTATTTACCCACCTGTCTTTTGTATTTCCTATAATCTCTATTTATAGTATAATTCTTCTTAAAATATGTAAGTACAGAGGAAATTAAATGTTAGGATTTGGCATTCATCTATGGTTTGACAACTTTGTCCTAAGTGTATAATTGGTTTAAGCTGGTTGTGCTTCATACTTATCCATAGCGCATCTTCTGTAATCTGTCTGCCACTGTAGCTGATAAGACTTGACCACAACTGAAGTTTTTGCAGCACTAGAAATGAAATCCTGATCCATTAAAGGTTTGCATGGATTTAGCTTTATAATCTGGTTTAGAAATTGTGAGTAGACAGATCTAGAAGGAGACTAACATTGTTATCAAAAAGATGCAATGAAAATCAGTAGATCAGCTTAAAGTTTCATCGTAAGCGCTGGTTGACAGCATAACCGATGTAATATCATTCCTGTATTTCTGAAATAGGGAAAAGTAGTTTTGCTGTTGGTTGTTGGCCACTTTATCATGTTTAACATTCATTACTGTGAGAAGCAGATGTACAGAACAGAATTATTTGAATGGCAATTCTACTTTTGTGGTACCTACCTTAAAGCATGTTTGGTTATTGGTTTTACTGATTAGTGTTTCAAAGTAAGTCAGTGTTAGTAATTTAAATATTGGAAGTCTGACCCTTATTTACTGATAAAAGTTTAAATAAACAGTAAAAAGAAAAGGAGGACGAGTGGCACCTTAGAGACTAACCAATTTATTTGAGCATAAGCTTTCGTGAGTTACAGCTCACTTCATCCGATGAATGCATCCAATGAAGTGAGCTGTCGCTCACGAAAGCTCATGCTCAAATAAATTGGTTAGTCTCTAAGGTGCCACAAGTACTCCTGTTCTTTTTGCGAATACAGACTAACACGGCTGCTACTCTGAAACCTAAATAAACAGTGTATGGCAAGCTAATTGGAAACATGTTTATTCATCAAAGTGTACTTTTGTATTTTTATTAACAGGATGATTTTTGGCTATGCTAATAGACAGATTTATTCTGAGCTATAGTGAGCAAACATCTCTTTATTATACCAGCATCTCAGACATATTGATGATATCTACATAATTAATTATCTGATTGATATAATACATATGCATTTATTTGAATGGAAATGCTGTTGCAAAATTAATGATTCTTTGTATTAAAATGCCTTACTGTTAATAGGGTTTTGATAAACGCCTTGGAAATTTTCAACAAGAACACTCTATAGCACTCTCTTGTTTAATTTAAAAATTGTTTAAGAATTGTGCTGCAAAAGTGAGTGTACATTTAGTTGTTTTAAATCAGATCTACAATATTAAATGCAGTATGAGACATAAGTATGTAGTATGAATTTTAGTACCTAACTATAGAGGCTTTATACATATAAAATATGCAAGTGAATATGCGTACACACTGGAACAATACAAACAACACACATAGTAACAAATCACTCAAACAAATGTGCATTGGTGAGCAATACTGTAAGTGCTGTAATCAGTTGTGGAGTAAGGCTAAATAGGACCTAGATCCACTAAACTTTCAGGCACACTCCAATAATGTTGATACTTTACCCCAGTCGATTTTCCTCCCACGCCAGTACCCTTGCTTTTCTTCTCCTATGAGGCAGGTTAGCCATTCAGCAGCAAAGAGCTGTGCTCTGCACTTGCCTCTGCTTGCTTTGCCCTCCCAGTTGTCCCTTCTGCCTTAATCCACTCCTTTTTATCCCAAGATATAATTATATTTCATATAGAAACAGCATAATTCAACCTCGGGATTATATATCCCCCTCTCCCACTCATAAAACAATCAAACAACAGAGGAACAAGACCATCCCTGGCATTAGCAGATGTAACACAATTGAAGTCAGTGTAGTTGTGCTGCTCATACCAGCGCTGAGTTTAGCCCGAACTCAGAGACACAATCACTCATCTTTCTTCTGTTGATTACACTGCATCTTCCAGAAGAGAGAAAACAGTTAGCAATAGCAAAATCTGCATGCACAGAGCTTTCTGTTGTTTTATTTTTATTTTATTTTCATGTTCAACTTTGTAAACCATTTCATTCTGCCCTTCATTCTTTTGCAATTTAGTAATTCAAACGCATGGCAGGGTATATTCGTTGAGCTGGGCTTCAAGAGGACATAGGCCACACCCTTACAAGTGATTCCTGAGCACTTTTCTGAGGCTTAGTGATAGTTCCTGGGAAGTAGCACACTTAGGATCTTGGCCTAGCAGGCCATAGAATAGGAGGACTCACATGAGCTTGGTTTGAGTTTTGGATGGTCATGCCCTGGACATTTTTAGAAGCTCTGTGTGTGAACTTCTAGGAAGGAGGGGCTGGGGATGATCTAGAGCTGTCCTCCCCCGTGCCCCTTCTCTCTTGGTCAACAGAGCTTCATGCTCTCCTTTACTGCAAGGCACTGAAGGGAGCAAATCTGAGTCAAGAAGGACATGGGGGCATCATAACTTCCTCTCTGGAATGCGGAGGCAAAATAACATGCTTCCTCCTCTTCAGGAGTCCATTTGCACTGGCTCCATTGGGTTACTGGGGAGAAGCCTGAGAGCAGATGCTTTGTGACTGCTCAGAATCAGTAACTCAGTACTAAAGAGATACTGCTTCTTTCACTCCACACCTTAACGTTTCCCTGTACCTCCTATGTATATAACTCTCAATATATCTCTTATTTTTGAGCCATTTTGCAGAAAGATACAAATCCTATTTCAGTCTTCTCTTTGTGGGAAGCACCAAAAATAGGAGCTTTTTGATAGAAACACATTAGTTTTTTCAGTTCTTAGTAATCAAACAATATATGAGTATAATTTAGGTTATGTTGGTTTCTGGTGTTTTATGCAGATCTGAAACTTTGCATACTTATAAAAACAAGTAGCAGCAGAAAATCAATTGTTTTTGTAAATATTTTATTAACTTAAGAACACAGGAGCCACATTAGGTCAGACCAATGGTCCATCTAGGCCTGCATCTCAGGGAATGAACAGAACAGGGTAACAGCTTCTGGCAGTTGGAGGTTTAGGGATACCCAAAGTAGTTTTCAAAACTTTTGGGCTGCTCTTTTGTTGTTGTTACTTTCCTAGAGTCATAGGGCTAGATTGTGAAAGCCTGATTCGTGAGCACTAACATGACCATCGAAGTCAACGGAACAACTGTAAGTAACTGCTAAGCAGGGTAAATAAAGGGCTTACAATATGGCCTATAAATTCTAGTGAGGGGAAATGACCTAAGGGTCAAGCTAGTCTATCTCCAGTCAATGCATGCCCACCTTGCATTTTCTAGTGCTTTGTCCAATCTGATTTTAAATGTTCTACGTGATAGATTTTCCATTCTTTCCATAATCTCTTAGATCTCATTGACAGGAAATATTTCTTGATAGTAATCTTAAGTGATATATCTATATATATATAACAGCCTCATACATGTATCTATAATATGGTAAAGTGTATATGTATGTATGAGGCTGTTAAGATGGTTAGTGAGAAGATATAGGCTGCAGTGTTTTCAATGTGTTGTTAACTCTCAAATTTATATCTCTGTCTCTTCTGATACAGACAGTGCTGTTGATCATATAGGAAGGTTTGGGCCATGAATGAAAACTAGCTGGCTGAGGCTCATTGCAGATAAAAGTGGGGTGATAACGGTAGGTTGGGGAAGGCTACCAGATGTTCTGGAAAGGCTATCTCCCCCTTTGAGGATGTTTTCCTCCCGTGTATTATCTGTGTTGGAATTCTGGCATTGGACTTGCTCGCCTGCTGCTGTTGGAGTATCATATAGCAGTAGTGTCCAGGAGATTATGACTGTTTATGTCAGATGTGGCGCACACTGCAGTGATTCATGCCTTTGTCACCTCAATACTGGATTATTGCAATGCAGTAATCTGCAACAGGTTTACCTGCTCCCTGACTGAAATAGCCCAAGCCTGTTGACATGCAAAGCATGCTACAAAACACATCTATTTATACAGGCTGCTGCAGAAGTGCACCTGTGAGAGAAATCAGATGTGTGGGGAAGAGAGGAGTTTGGTGTTCTGCAGGTGATCTAATTTTGTTTTGGGAATTTATGGCAGTGGACACATTTTTTATTTTATAGTATCCAATTAATTAACCTTTCCTCAGAAATCAATTCCTCTAAACTTTCATTTACATTTTAAACAGATTTCAGAGTAGCAGCCATGTTAGTCTGTATTCGCAAAAAGAAAAGGAGTACTTGTGGCACCTTAGAGACTAACCAATTTATTTGAGCATAAGCTTTTGTGAGCTGCAGCTCTCACGAAAGCTTATGCTCAAGTAAATTAGGTTTTAAACAGAGTTATGCTCAGTGGCGAAGATTTTAAAATATAGGAACCAAAGACTCCTAAAACCACAGGTAAATCTCTAGTCTGATTTTCAAAAATGCTGAGCAAGAAACAGCTCCCAATGGCCTCAGTGGCAATTGTTGGCTGTTTATCGCTGATAATCAAACCACCTCAGGCCTTGTCCAAAGCCCGCCAAAGTCAGTGGGAGCCTTTCTGTTGATTTCAGTGGACCTGACTTTAGGCCCTTATTTTGGAAATAATTTAACAAATAATCTGCAAGCCGATTTTAAAATCCTCAAATTTACACCCTGGCCCTACAATGAGCTCTATGAAGATGCAGCAGTCTGCAAATTACTGAAATTGAATATAACATTAAAAATCTGTGCTGTGTTGATTACATGATATTTTTTTCTAATCAACCCAGTGCAAATTGCAAATTCAGTAACTCAACATACCATTCCAAATTCCCTTTCTGCAAATATTTCAGGCCTTAAATTATAATCACTTAGTTTATTTCCCTAATATTTTATATATTATCTGATGTTCATGATGCACAAGCAGTCTTCGTATTTTTACCATAAGACTTTGTAAAAATATTGTTTCAATATCGGTATCTCTGGCAGTAGTTAGGTTGCTAAAGTTCTGTTTCTTAGTAATTCCTAGTTAAATCTTTGATATATATAGCTTGGTATATGAAGCATGACAGTCATTTAGAGAAAAAAACTTATTTGTTTTACAGTTGGACTGTTGTGGTCTGAAAAGCAAAATTCACATTGCCAAGAGTGCAGTCCAAATTAGTTGTACCGGCCACCATTTAAACTAATCTTTCCTTGCGATTTTGAATTGAAAGAAGCAGAAAGTAAGAGCAACCAGTGCATAACAAGTTGCATTTAAAGCGTACTGGAACAGCTGCTGAGATTACAAATGCAACATTCTAATTGTTTGATATTCTAACGAGCAGTCATTGTTACAAGCCAGTATTTTATACTGATTATGTTGCACCCATAGCTCAGCTGCCACTGACCCCTCAATCAGCACTAACAAAAACCCTCTTTGTTACCAGCATGGGAAATATCTGCTCTTGTGGGTGTGAATTCAAAACTGAGTAACATTCATCAACAGAAAAAAATGAAAAGGACCATTTATGGGAGACACATAAATGAATCACTGAGCTTTGGAAAGCCTTAAAATTATCACTTTTGCATATGTTTTTTAATAATTGAATTGTAAATAAAAATGTAGCTCAGGATATCTGAATCCCATGGAACATTTTTTTCCATAGAAATATCTGTGACTTCTAATAATTTTTTAAAATATTTTGAACTCATAAGTTTCTGTTCTGTTCTGCTACAGTGAAAATAAGGTCATTTGTCATTCTGAGATTTTTAATCCATAAATTGAGTTTTCTTTCAAGTACTTTTATATTGAGTTTAGTAAGTAATAGCCATTTTTCCCACCTGAGGAGCCAAATGGTGGTAGAGGAATGAAAGAGCAAGTTATTGTTGTTGAGATGTTTCCTATTTCAAATACCTTTGGGTTCTGTAAGCCGTTTACCCTTTTGAGGACATTAGAATACAGTTCATTTGTATAACATAGATACAGTACCAAGCATTTATATAATTAAAGTCACTGTTGAATCTCTGTTTACTTGGGACTATCCTGTCCCTTAAATAACTTCCATGCTACACACATTTATAAGGCTGTGGAGAAAACCATCATCACCTCCACAAACAGGTAATTCTTCTGTGGTATTTATCATCATTGTTCTTCATGTCTGTACATTTCTTCCTCTTCATAATACACAGAAACATTTCGTCAAATTCTTCAGCTGAAGTCAGTGGAACCACTGATGTATGTTGCCCTTTCTGAAGGGCTTGAACTAAAGGATTTGGCTGAGATTTTGCATGGTGTGTGGATACATAGTGAGTGCTGTGCAGAAATTCAGCTATGTAACTTTCTTACGGGAAAGAAGAAAGGCCACCAGGTAAAGCAATGGTTTAAGAAATCTGGATTCTGTTCCTGGCTTTGCTATATATTTCTGGTGTGACCTTGGCAAGTCAGTTGATCTCTCTGTAACTCAGTTTCCCCATCTGTAAAATTGAGATAAAACCTACCTCACAGGAAAGTTCATATCTTATTCTTATCTGTAAAGAGCTTTGAGATCCTTCGTTGGAAGGTTCTGTAGAATTCCGTATTGTTGTTGTTAATGGGAGTCAAGCAAAAGCTGCCACCATATTGATATGTGATTTCTACATAGTTTTCAAAGATTTCAGAAATTTAAAATTCTGTAATGAAGATATCCATTATAAATAATTGGTGAAAAGGTAAGTATAAAACTGTTCATATATCTTATTATATCTTTTGTGTTACAGTAACCATTTCTAAGTTGTATTAAGTTTAGATGATAAAAAAGAAGCACAAAATTTGTGCAGTTTTGATATCTACATTTTATACTTTATAAACCTCAGCAGCAGTTCATGCTTATGGGAAATGTGTCTTTTATTTTTAACAGCAGCCAAATGTATGGTTGACAGAAGCATATTTCTCTTTTGGCTTTTGTTTGAGCAGCTTCCAAAGCATCATACTACAGGTTTTTTTAAAACTTTGCCAAGTCTAGCTCAGATTAAATTTCTTTGTTAGACTTTCTCTTTTAAGCATCTGGATCAGAAATAGTATCCTCTTACTATGTAGTAATGAAACATTTGGAAATCATCTGAAAAATTGTAATAGACTACAATAGTCCTGGGCTTTATTTCTCAGTATAAGAAATATGTAGGATGCAGAGGGATATTTTTAAAGCTAATTTTCACTTTGTTTAAAACATCTTCAGCCTACAAGAACACTAACTACTAGGCATTTTTATCCCAAAAGCTGTTGCTTAGTTATCCATTTTAGCCTTGTGAAATACTATTTTCATTAATACATATCTGTATTTGATGGCAAATTTTTCAGCACTCTGTGGTAATCTTAGAACACACAAGTTATGACTAACCAAGTTTTAGATAAAAATTGACAAAGGTGATGAATGCTAACCCTGGGTTTTCTTTTCTGATTAATATATATTAGTTATGCTGAGTAAGTGTGGAGAATTTGCTTATAAAATGAAGGAAAGTGAAATTGAAGTATACAGTCCACATTAATCTGAAGAGGTTTAAAATAAAATAAATTTATATCATTTTATTCATTTGAAATGATATTAGAACGTATAACAACAGTGAAAATATTTCTCTCATATTTCATAAACTTGTTTGAGTGTGATAATTATAATGTAAAATCAGATTGTTCCCAGTAACCTTTCAATGGAGAGTTAAGTTGTATTGATGGATATGGTAAGAAAGAAACAAGCAGCAGAATTTTAGTGGTAAAGAACTACTTGTAGACAGGTTTCAGAGTAACAGCCGTGTTAGTCTGTATTCGCAAAAAGAAAAGGAGTACTTGTGGCACCTTAGAGACTAACCAATTTATTTGAGCATAAGCTTTATGAAGTGAGCTGTAGCTCACGAAAGCTTATGCTCAAATAAATTGGTTAGTCTCTAAGGTGCCACAAGTACTCCTTTTCTACTTGTAGACATTTCACTAGAAAGAAAAGGGCCAAGTTTGATGCTGGTGTACATTAAAGTCAATAGACTGTCATCCTTTTACACCAATGGTAAATTTCAGGGAGTCCAATAGATTGAGGAAAACTTTGGCTGTTCACTACAGTATTGTAAAAAGGATGTAGGTAGAGAGGAGGAGTTGGAAAAGGATGTATATGTGTTTTAATTATTTTGCAAACCAATTGATTTCTTATACACTTAATAGAGGTGGAGCTGTAGCAATGATGTGCTCCATGTTTTTTCTACATTCCTTTACACTAAGCAGTCCACACCACTGACTGGGATTAAGACCACAGTTTTCTTTGAATTGTCCTTGATGACATGTGTCAAAGTGCTAAATGCTGATGTCTGTTTTGTGATTGTGTTTGCAGTCTTGTATACTCAGCTCTCTAGTTTTTTCCCATCTGCTTCCTCAATTTTTGTCTGATCCTTGTGAAGAAACAAGATAATGATGGCATATGGTGGTACATCATTTCCTTTCTTATAGCTGCTATGCCAACTGGTGAAACACACACAAAACCTGTAATTCATGCATTGTATTGTGGTGCCAATGTTGCCCTTGGAGACAGAGTCAGTGTTTTGTGAGGATGCATCTAAAGGAATCATGAGGATCCAACCTTGATTTTTGACTCCTCTGCCCAGTGCTGTGTCAGAGGCCTAGAAAGGACTTACAAAAGATTTACACAAATGTTTAACTTTAGTCACATGAATAGTCCCACTGACTTCAATAGGATTACTCAAGATGAGTAAAGTTTAGCGCATGTGTCAGGATCGGGGCCTAATTGGTTTATTGGCATCTCCGTCCTTAGAAATATTGTGTGCACTAAGAGCTGGTTTACTTCACTTCCAAGTACTCTTCTTTTTCTTTTAAATGGCTTTTCTATGGATCTCTTCTCTTTCACCCACGTGTTTTTTTTCTGCAGATGTTGGGCTTATTTGTCCGGTCCCTTATGCCCCTATATAGAGGAGGGAGAAAGTTATGCAAATGGTGAAACAATACATAACGATGAAGAAAAAGCAGATGGCTGCTCTGTTAATGGGGCTTCTCCACTTGATCCCACAGGAAGAGAGACCTTTCATTGTCAAAAGTTCTGCAAGCTCATTGATTTTTTTTCATTCTAGCAGGATTTGTTTGCTTTTGAATTACTGCTGTGTTATCGTCAGTTTATGATATATTTTTCACTAGGTTACACATTTCACGGGTTTCTGGAGACTGGCTCGGTTAGGATTCCTGAAGAGAACTTCACTTCCTTTCTATTTAGCAGAATCTTAATAAACAAGAGATGTTCATGGAATTCTGTTGTTTGTTCTGTTCCTTTCAAAATGGATGGAAAAGTGTTATTTCATACTTTTCATAACTTCTGTTTAGCATGTTACAGTGTCAACATGAAAGCCATAATCAAAGCAATTTTTAATTTTCCTGTACAGCAGTTTTTAAAGAAATCAATATTTTCTAATATTTTTCAACAAATAAATTTTCCTTGGGAAACATCAGTAGAAGTATTCTGGGTACAATTAATCCATATCTCACAAAGTAAAAAATTCTCCACACTCCTCTGGTGGGAGCTAGGAGATGCTAATAAAGGAGTGGCTTGGCAGGGTCAAAACGTTGTGCAGGTGCCATTGGACTGAGGCAACTGCAGTCTGGTTGGCACCAGACTGTCTGCAGTCTGGTTGCAGTCTGGTATATATGGGCATGTATAGGTGAAAGTGTCATTTTTTTAGTCCCCTGAACCCACATATTCAATCCTTCCTGCCCTTATCCCAGAACTGGAAGATATAAATAGAGCATGAGTGTTGAGTTATTTCTGAGTTTTGATTTACAGGACAAGTTAATTTAGCAACAGTGTATTTTCCTGTTTTCCTATGTTAATTATCATAATGCTAATATCTTGCATCTTGCTGTGGTAATCTGGGGCCTGCTCCTGCAAACCTTTGGTTTCAGAAACGGATTCCACTTATGCCAGGTGTCCAGTGGCGATACTGGGACTACTCACTAGAGTAAGAGTTGTGGACTTAGTTCCCTTTTTTGTATCGCAACATACAGTTATCCTGTTTCTCATTATTGGCAGCTTGTTGGCTTTTTTTTTAATTTTCAGAGGTGACTCCAACCAATCATGGTAATTAAAGTTCCCATGGAACTTTTTGCAATAGTTAGGGGTATTAGTTTGTGTACTTCTGTTGTCCTCACCAAACAAAATTGACGGACTCTTTCTCCACTACAATATTAAAATTTTATTGGCACAAGACAGTGGAGAATCAACTTCAGTACCTGGAAAGGTAATGGAGCAAATAATTAAATAATCAATTTGTAACACCTAGAAGATAATAAGGTGTTAAGTAATAATCAGCATGGATTTGTCAAGAACAAATCATGTCAAACCAACCTAATAGCTTTCCCTGACAGGGTAACAAGCCTTGTGATGGGGGCGGGGAAGCGGTAGATGTGGTATGTCTTGACTTTAGTAAGGATTTTGATACTGTCTTGCATGACCTTCTCATAAACAAACTGAGGAAATACAACCTAGATGGACTACTATAAGGTGGGTGCATAACTGGTTAAAAAATTTTTTCCAGAGTGTAGTTATCAGTGATTCACAGTCAAGCTGGAAGGACATATTGAGTGGGGTCCCACAAGAATCAGTTCTGGGTCTTGTTTTGTTCAATATCTTCATCAATGATTTAAATAATGGCATAGAGAGTACACTTATAAAGTTTGTGGATGACACCAAGCTGGGAGGGGTTGCAAGTGCTTTGGAGGATAGGATTAAAATTCAAAATGATCTGGACAAACTGGAGAAATGGTCTGAAGTAAATAGGGTGAAATTCAATAAGGACAAATGCAAAGTACTCCACTTAGGAAGGAACAATCAGTTGCACACATACAAAATGGGAAATGATTGTCTGGGAAGGAGTACTGCAGAAAGGGATCTGGGGGGTGACAGTGGATCACAAGCTAAATATGAGTCAACAGTGTAACACGGTTGCAAAAAAAGCAAACATCATTCCGGGATGTATTACCAGGAGTATTGTAAGCAAGACATGAGAAGTAGTTCTTCCTCTCTACTCCGCTCTGATTAGGCCTCAGCTGAAGTATTGTGTCCAGTTCTGGGTGCCACATTTCAGGAAAAATGTGGACAAATTGGAGAAAGTCCAGAGAAGAGCAACAAAAATGATTAAAGGTCTAGAAAACATGTCCTATGAGGGAAGTTTGAAAAAATTGGGTTTGTTTAGCCTGGAGAGGAGAAGACTGAGGGGGACATAATAGTTTTCAAGTACATAAAAGGTTGTTATAAGGAAGAGGGAGAAAAATTGTTCTTCTTAACCTCTGAGGATAGGACAGGAAGCAATGGGTTTAAATTGCAGCAAGGGCAGTTTAGGTTGGACATTAGGAAAAACTTCCTAACTGTCAGAGTGGTTAAGCTCTGGAATAAATTGTCCAGGGAGGTTGTGGAATCTCAATCATTGGAGATTTTTAAAAGCAGGTTAGATAATCACTGGTCAGGGATGGTCTAGGAAACAATGTAGTCCTGGTTTAGCATGAGTAATTGGACATAGGTGACACCTCATTTCTTGGGAGATAGGATTAGGGAGGTAAATGGATCAGGAGGCTAGAAAAAGAATGTCTATACTAGCGAAAATAAGGGGGAATACCCAGAGAACCATTTACAATGGACAAGTTAACAATGGCTAAGCTAAATCAGGAATGTAAATATGAGGTAAAGAGTAAGTCATACATGGACAATGCGTGGACAGAGCATGCTGTATAGGGATTGGTTCTTACAAAGTAACCAAGCCAATCCCAAATTGTGTAATGCAATGCAATGTAATGTGTCAATGTATATAAAGGAAGAGGTTTGCTATGTAACTTTGGGTATGTGGTATGCTCTATACCAGAGGTTTTCAAACTTTTTAGACTGTGTACCTCTTTCCAAATAATGTAGTCTACCGTGTACCCCATATGAGATAGGATTATAATATACCTATGTGGTGAGATTGCCAAGTCTTACTAAATAAAATCATTGTCTGCTGTTACAGGATTTTTCTTGTGTACCCCCTGACAAGAGTTTATGTACTTCAGTTTGAAAACTATTGCCCTATACCCACCCCTTATGCTTGAATCTGATCAACTCAGCCTGTTCTATTCCACTCCAGAGGTAGCTGAATTTCAGTGGTAGGTGAACTGGTAAATATTTATCTCATATACAGACTGTTCTGTTCTTCTCCAGAGACATATTTGCTGTATGCCAAATAAAGGAACCTGAGAGACAAGACTGGAGTCAAGCTGAGTTCTTGGGGAACTCCGATAAACAGTAGGTAGATAAAATATATCTAAAATTATTTGGAATTTTGCAAAATTTTGTCAAAACTGATAGAAAATGAAAACTACCAGAAAACTGAGAGAGACTGGCCAGATGAATTCATTAAAATGGCTGACTTTATGGAAAATTCCATGAGGACTGCCATTTGTTTTCATCATTTCCTTCAAAAAATTAACAGCAATAATCTTTTTTTAGAGGTAATGCAAGTTAATGAAAAATATAGCCCATGTGTTAAAGTAGTGTCTTAATCGGCAATAGTTTTTTTTTATAGATGTTCATCTTTTATTGGTTTTAAAAAGTTTACATTTAGAATGTAATAGTTAAATTATATGAAAAACAGAAATGACAGTTTATAGTTAGACTCATATATTTGAAAAAGAAACTCATAAAGCAAAATAAAGTTCACATATGTTTCATATTTTCATTGTGTCTGTCATGAATTTGATGTGGTGGTTTATTTTATATCAACCTTGTAAATTATATAATAGTCTTCCACACTAGCATCTTCTGGGATGATCTCTGGCTTGTGTAAAACTGTGGAATTAAATTAATGAAATATGAATATTTTAATCTTAAGCACTGCAGATATATTTATATTCAAGATATTGCTAAGAATATTCACGTTTTGTCTACTTTGTGGTTTGTATATTTTTCTGGAGTTTTTATGTGTATATTAAAAATAACATTTTGTGGCCAATTTAATGGAAATACGTAGCACCAAAAACATTATTTTCCCTTAAAATGGTCAGATTTAACAAAAAATGGCATTTCAGTTAGTGCTAGTGTGCTCATGTAGTCTGAAACTTTTGGAAGAGATAATTTTCCAAATTGAGACAATGTAAAGGGGTTTAAAATCTAGTACTTTATAAGTACAATTTTTCTGGCTTATGCTTCAGAACATAGAAAAATCATTTTACTATGAGATTAAATCTAAAAGTTAAATTGTGAATCTTATATCAACATATTACTCTGATTTATCATTATCAACAACACAATATGCAAGTGGCTAATATGATGTACAAATAACATTTTCTTAAATCAGTAATTCCAATTATGAGCATATGTTATTGAACAATGACCGTACCCCGTTAAAAGGGAACTGTATTTACTACTCTCTCTCCTCCAGTTTCCTCCCACCACAGGGACTTCTGAGCTACTGAGTCACTTGGCTTAGCAGACAATGCTTTGGGAGGTTCTACCTCTCCCTACTCCCTCATGCAGACCATGAAAAAGGAATCAGAGCATCTCCATCTGCTCATGAGTTACAAATTCCATATGGCCCTGGAGGTGAGAGGGCCATGGCTTTGCTTCAAGGGATCTGCTACGTGACTGGCCAACTTGGGGTGGGCATACCTCATGGTTGCTTGGAGGGCCCATGGTTGGGGAAGAGTATATAAGTTTAATAGGTTTTAATAGGCTGGGACAGGAAACGTGGTGAGCTGTACATATGGCCAATCAGGAGGTTTTCCCTTGCCCCTTGCACGCATTTTTCAGCTCAGTGCTTTGGCAGTGTCAGCTAGGGTGTGGTTATTAAGAAGGGCTAGCAGTTAACCTTTTGGTTCAGGGTCCGGGGTCTCCACAACATGCACTAGGTTACATCAATCACTATATTTGGAGTCAGGGAGAAATTTTCCATCAGCATGTTGACCTGTAGTCCCCTCTTTGTTGCAATAATGATAATCTGTTTTGGAGTTAATTTAGTTGAAAGGAATTTGATCTTTCAGAAAAAATGTGGGTTGGTTTGGAGATTAGCAGGTAGCAGCAACAAAGATGGGTGAGAGGAATTGCAAATTGATTGGGATGAAAGGATGGACTTGTATCCAGGCTCAGAGTGCAGAATTAAAACGGGCCACAGTTGGTGATAGTGGCAGACAGCAACCTCAATAATGTTCACAGGTGAAATGTGGCATGCTCTTTGAAAGGGCCTGATGCCTTTCAAAAGGGTTAGGTGGGATCTGTGGCTTTAGCGAAACTGCATCCTTTCTGCATGGTAAGGACATAGAAGCAGAGTAGCTGCTCTTGTGGTATAGTGTGTTTTTTCTAAAGCTTCAATTCCTGGAAGTGTTGAATAGGCGGGAATTTGTTTTCATTTAAAAAATAAAAATTTTTATCCCTAGGATTGTGCGGAATACATAACCCAAATGCACCCTGAAGACTCGAACTAAAGAGCAAATTAAAAGTACCCAAAGTGTGTGGTTTATTTTTTTTAATCTCATGGTTTTTAGACCTGACTCATATTTTTGAAAAGCGTTAGCAATACTGTGGCATTGCCTGGGGCCTTCAAGACTCACCCCTGGATTGGTAGATCACAATACTTGGCTTGTTGCTGTTCATCATTTAACCTTATTTTGGTTTGTAGTTTGAGTTGATACATAAATTCAAGGTGCAGGCAGAGGTCTTTAATCTATTTAATATGTCTGGAGTTTTATTTTTAGTATGGAGCCAGGAGTGGCACTTAGCTATGTATCAGTGTGATAGGCTTTATTTTTATTGAAATATGCACAGAGTGGTATATATGAAACACTAAACATGCAAGAACAGAGTTAACCACATATATGACATGGTAGTATTTCAGACTTTAATTCTTTTTGTCTGAATTTTATACCAAGTTGCTTAATATTTATTTGTATGCTTTGAAGAACAATGTGGAGGTGGAAGCTAAAAAAAAAAAATTACCAGGAAATGAGATGAGTGTCCATTCCTGGTGATCAGGGCACATAGAAAATAAGAATATTGAAATAAAATTTATAGCAAAACATACTAATCTTCTGCTCTTTTTACCATAAATAACCATGAATCTATTGTGCTAGTGAAATTTTATTTAACTGGATGTTGGTGAAAGAGCCTGGCCCCAAATTATAGTAGGGACAGTTAGATTAAACTTGGTATAATATGATGAAATGGTCTTTATGAGCTATTTCATAAAATACATGTAAGTGTGTGTGTGTGTGTTTGTGTGTGTGAAGTCAAATCAATATCACAGTGAAAAAAATCTTGGGTTTTTAGGGTAGAGCTTATAATAATTGTTTTAATCTCAAGAGCTGGCTGAGATAGCAAAGTGTTTTTTTAATTCTAAATGTGTTATATTTTCAAATTGTTGTATGTTTGTTATCCATCTTGTCTTACATTAGTCTCAAACAGCTATCCTAGAATTCAAAATCAGAAATTCATATTTTTTAATGTAAAGGGGGTAAAATGTGTATGATGATATTAATTTGTTGTTAACTGAAATAATACAACATTACTAAATGACAGTTAATCTATCAAACCAATGCCATGACATCTTATTTGTTGTTTTAATATGTTTTAAGGGAGAAATGTATTTTTCAGATGTGTTTTATGTTTGCACCAGGTAATGGAAAGTACAATATATTATGTGCTTGTCCCTTAGAGGAAACTTCTTAACAAAAATAATTGAATGTAGTAAATCTTTTTCCCCCTGCTTCCCCACTTGTATGCCTTCTGCATTGTATCTCTTGTGTTAGTACTTATAGCAAACCTTGTTGGTAATGACACGATTACAGAGCTGATGCAAGTGATACTATAGTGGAACACTGCCCTTACCCACCATATGTTTGCTTTACATTGCAAGGTGGGTTTAATTCTCTTTCTCACTCTCTCTGATTCTTCATTTCTTCAGTAAGCGACCTCATTTATCTGAGATTTAGAGTCTTGTTACTGTTTGCTTTTGCTATTGGGAGTAAGACTACAGTTTTCAAATAATTAGAAACATCCACAAGCTAATAAATCTGTCCTGAAATTGTCATTTGATTGTGTATATTGTGTATGTTTATATTCAACTGTGTCTCTGTATGGATGATTTATCAGGTGTTTATTTTAGAGTTTCATCATATACACTGGTGAGATGATTTGTTGCACAGTAGGTTTAATAACTTAAGTGCTCTGATTACTATTTGTGTTTGGTATATGGTTTATTTATTTCCTTATCAGACACTAATCTTAAAAACTTCCCTGTCCTATAAATATATAATTTGTTTTAGTTAATGTTGAATAAATATAATCATCTGGTAAGTCACATTTTCAGGGCATCTGGAATTCCTCTTTGCTAGTAACGTCTATCTGTAACATATATTATATATATATATTATAATTGCATATAATATATTGCTCTGTGACATAAATTCAAATATAATAAATGTCACCTCCTGTTTTTTCTAATTCATTATAATGGTTGATCATCTTATGGTAGCATTATCTGAAGCATTTTAACTGTGTTAAAATGTGGCAATATCTTGTGTTAAAAGGCTTTTAAAATATTTAAATAGAATACTTTTCAAAAAGAAACAATGGCATAGATTAAAACTAATCCAATAAATATGAATGTAGCCCAGTCTTGCAGTCCTGGTTCATCCAGTCATTCTCTCAACCCAGGTGTTTGTTTAGTGGGAAGTCATCTTGGGAAGTGATGAGAGATGAATTTCACCCAAAGCTAGTTGGACAAGCCCCCAATATGTAGTTTCCATGCCAAAAGCAGTCTTGTTTTGTTATAAACCATTGCCTGTAAATGTTTGAAATCACAGTTTGAGACAATTATTGGTGATCTCTCAACACAATGAACACTATATAAGACCTTAATATAAACAATCAAGACATTTATGGTTCTGGATGGGATTGCAACTTCCTCCACTTTTAGATCTTTACTTTTAGTAAAGATCTGTAAAATTATTTCAGAATTGAACTTTGTATGGATGCTGAGGATAGGACAAAAAATTAAAATTGTGAAACTGTTCCATTAATTCTCAGTGGTGAATTAGAATTAAGTGATCTTTTCCTTCTTACAGAACAGTATTACCTTTAAAAAAAAATAAAATCTCACTGAACGCATGCTTAGTTTAGTATGCAAAATATTACCAGTGAACTAAAACATAATAACTGAAACCAATTGCAAACAGATGGGACTCTCTTATTCTGATTGGCCATATGTTGCCATAGTAAAAATTGAAAAATCCAGTCAAAACATAACTCATGTAGAGGAAATGACCTTGATGGTTCTTGACTGCTATATAGAATTTCTGTAGAACCCACCCTTGGAATATATCAAATTTTCAACATAAATGGCAGCTAGATATTTGTAAAAGATGCATCATAGTGTTTATTTAGGTTGTCCAGAAGGAAAATATGGTTTTTCAAAAATCTCTGCCATCTACACAGGTGTAAACAGAAAGTACAGAACTGGCACAAGTCTAATATGAATCATGCAAAACCATGCTCTTGGGTATTGCTTCTCGGAAATGAATAATAGCTGTAAGTGTCTGAACAATGTAAATCACACTTGCACTTGGAAAAGCTTCTTAAATACAAACATGCTTTATTTCTAATAGACTGGGAAGTTTATGGCTCTAAAAAGTTCAGTTTTATGTGGTTTATTTTAAGTTTAGCTCATATTCACCTACTTTTTTTCCCACTGGAAAGTCCTGTGTTGTCACCCTTCTGATTATTTGTAATATTTCGTGAGAAGAAAATAGCAAGTATTGTTACAATGTGTAAATACATTATGTGTATGTTTGTATATCAGTATGCAAATACACACACTTGCAATGCTACCCAGAACTATAAATGCCTTCATTGTTTATATTATAGATATATATATCTAATATTGATAATGTGTGTTTATATGTATAAATATGCACTAATGGGGATAATCAGCCTTTCCATGTCTGTCTTGTCTACAATGTTCCCTCTAATTTTTGACAGGCCATGTGCACAAAAAATTTCTTCTGTGCAAATTGTGCTTCTGTGCAAATTTTTGTGCACGCGGTGTTTCGCCGTGTGCACGGGGTTTAGGATCTGTGTGCGCGTGCACAGCTTAGAGGGAACAGTGCTTGTCTATTTAGATTGTAAACTCTTAAAGGTAGGGACTGTTTCTTGCTACCTGTATGTACAGTGCCTAGCACAATAGTGCTCTGACCTCAACTGGGGCCTCTGTGCTGCTGTATTACAAATAATAATAATACAATATAAAATAACATAAACAGATATCATGTATGTGCCTATATGTATGCAAAATACACACATATATACACATACACAATACATATATGTGATATATACATATATAATTATAATATCCTACACTAACTGTCTGTCATGTTTAAAGCAGATATCTGGTAAAGATTCCCCCCTGCCCCCCGCTATTTTCCTCATACTTGTTATAGGACAAAATCCATACCTTGGCAAATAAACTTAACCTCAATTTTAAACACCCTCTTCACAACATTTGAAAACTGATTGTACCTTAGGGGCTACCTCAACAGACTTCATGTGGATTAATAACCTAACATGCAAAGTAAGCTGACAGTAAAACTTTCACTTGTTCTGCTTGACCCATGTAAATATGATGCTGATGAAATTTCACTAAATCCCTAGTTAAAAACTTTGAATCCTTTTGTTTGTGTGTTTAGGGTTATTAGGCAATATCACTGTGTATGCAGAAAGTGTTTGAAAGTTTTTTTTCCCCCCACTGGGGGATTGTATATATTCTGCTATTTATTTGTACTTCATTATAATTCAGTACAAAAAATACGTTAAAACAATACTGAATATGTCATTGAAATGAACAGGGCATTCATAGTTCATTTTACCACTTTACCACCCCATTGTGCCTACATATTGCATGATTTTGGGGGTCTGAAAATAGTCATTTTTAAAAAAAAGTTTAAAGGTGGCATTTTCAAAAGGGCTCCGAAGTCCCTTTGAAAATCCCACCACAAAGCAATTACTCCTAGCTGAACATATTTTCCAAATCTAAGACCCTTTTGCATTACAGCAGAATTTTAATGACTTGTACATTTTGCAGATGTCTAAATAAACAAAAATATAGTAAAGTTAATTTTTTTAAAATACATTGCATCTGATCAAACAACCCATGTGCCAAGTTTTAGGCTGATGTCATATGAAACAAACTTCAGTTTTAATAAATGAACAGATGAATTGGATCCTGTTTCAGTAACTATATTTAAAAAGATATGTTATTTCTAGTATCCTGGATCATTTCAGCCCCAGTGAGTAGTGAATCTCTAAGGAGCAGAATTCAGGGCTGACCATTTGTGAAGGAAGAATAAGGGTTTGAATTCTAAAAAACAAACAAACCCAGTTGACTTACTATAGCAAGTGCATAAAACTTTCTTAGGCACGTGTTTAGAATTTATGTGACATTATACTACGCTGTGCAGTACTACCCACTGACAATAAACACAAATGTTATGGTGTTTCAAATTTTATAGCCAAACAAGCAAGTATTGAAAGGTGGAGAGAATGGGAAAATGATGCTGGGATAAAAATGGTTTGTTTGTTTTTAATTACTATTTGTTTGCATAGTGCTCAGGATCCAGAATTGCTAAAGGAATCAATGCACCAATGAAATGAGACATACATGAATGTTTGGTTTCAGAGTAGCAGCCGCGTTAGTTTGTATCCACAAAAAGAAAAGGAGTACTTGTGGCACCTTAGTCTCTAAGGTACTCCTTTTCTTTTTACATAAATGTTTGTAAATATGGAATGGGGGGCAGAAAGAGTCCAAAGATAGGCGAGAAAAAAATATTTAGGTGTATGGAAAAACTCCCCTATAAGGGGAGTGAAAACATTCTACATCTCTCCATTGCATGGATTCTGCCACCTGCTTCCATATCATCTGGTATTGGCCACTCTTGGACAGCATACTGGACTAAATTGACCAATTGTTTAATCCTCTGTGGCAATTCCTATGTTCTCAAAGCTGTATATTTCCTTTCCTCCTGATGGCTCCCAAAGTACTTTACAAACTGCTTTGTATGGTATTTTGTACAATTCTGCCCACTGATTTTCTAGCATGTGCTTAATTGCATATGGCTTTCAGAATTTGATCCTATGTGAACAGTATTGAAAAAGGATTTTCTGGACAATTTGTTTCTTACATGGTCCCTCTACAATCAATCTTGGATGGAAAAGATCAATAATGAAGGGAGAAAATAAAACCATCAGAGCAGTGCAGTAAAATAATAAATATACTATGGATTATAAAATTGTATTAGCATACCAATTTTGTATGTTTGTTTTTATTTTTATTCTACCAAATATTCCCATTAACTACATTTTGTGTGTGTAGTCAAACATGGAAGGGATATTAATTTGTCTCTTGTGCTTGGGAAGAGAAAGTAGTTAATATGCTGACTGTATGGTAAAGTTTCTCTATAAAGTATTCATCTCTAGAATGAATTTTACTATGGCAGAGGCACACTTAGATGTTAATTTAAAAATATCAAATGTACCTTTAAAAAAATTGTGATTTGAGACGTAGCTTTCTGATTGTTGATTAGGACCCAGTGATATCAGGGGGAATTTGCTGTTAACTTCAATAACTTGATTTGGCCTTTAATACAACCAGTAAACGATACAAAAAACTGATCTGAACAAGATAGTCACCTTGTCTTTGTTTTGTAAGTACTCTGCCTTGTCCTGAATTCTGTCTCATCACCATTAATTTGGTCCCCCCCCCCTTCACTTTCAGTAACTTAATCAAATCAGACAAGACAAACTTAATCACATTTGACCTTCGAACACTATTTTTTCCTCTTCAGCCATCCTAGGCATTGTAACCACATTTCTTCTTTTAAGAAGCTGTATATTTCCACTTACAGTGTACACACACACACACACATTCTATTTGGATCGCTTGGATTGAATTGCAGTAAATTTCCATGAGAGGTGTGCAATTAGCTAGAATAATGATCAATAAAATGTAATATTTGTGTTAGCTGGAAAATATATATAGACTGGCATTCTGCTGTCTGATGCAATGAATACCATTGAGACAACCAATAAAATGTTGACCTCAATCATGTCTTATTTCATAAGAAGAATATTGTTTCTTTGTTTGGAAACAGTGGCATTTACTGCAGAGTATTTCTGTTTTTTAGATAACTTTGCAGTTAACTTATCAGCTTCCTGTATATCCAATACATTCCTATGGTTAGTTATGTTGTATGATGCATTAGATTTATGTTGTGCCTTTCTTCTAGAGTATTTTACAATTGATCTCGCTTCACTTCTAGGATGAAACAGAGCAACACTTCACAGTAATTTGTCAGGAAGTAAAGAATACTTTTTCCAGTTGAAATTCTATGGTGATTTTTGGGTAGACAACATGTAATGGTCGACGTTTAAGTTTGGCCAGGATTCTGAGGTTAATACGTACACGGTTGCAAAATGTCCCATGGGAATGCCTAGTACAGTCAAAATGATGCACCTTAAATTTTCAGACTGTTATGTAGTGCTTATCTGTACAACTCTCAGTGGCATTAATAGGAGCTGGGCAGCCAAACCTGTGTGTGCTACTTTGAAAAATTAGCAGTCAGGGGGGCTGTGTTTTTATTCATCTGCTTATGTGCTTTTCCTGTACTTTTTGTAGTGTGCATGTCTTGTGTGGCAAGGCGATGTGTGCTAATAGCGTATTGTGCTGGGAAAAAAACTTTCATACATGCAAAACCAGGTAAAAGTATTTGGGTGAGGTGTGGTCCATCATGGCTTTGAGTGCAAATTCCAAATTTAGTGCTATTGATTTGCCTCGTTCAATGTGTCTTTGTTGTTACCACATAAGGGAACTGTGCAAGTCCCTGCAGTTTGAACCTCTTTGTGATCATCAATAAATAGGGAGCCTCCAATAGTACATAAAGCAGGGGAATTCAGAAATGTTTGGTTCTGTAGGTCAGAGTGAGAGGAATGGCCTGAGTGTTGTGCGAACGTTGCTTCAACAGGCACCTTTCTAGATGGTTTCTGTTTTGTGCTCTCACCAATTTCTGTGTACATCCATTTGGATCTGTAAATGGGCCTCTGAAATTACAGACTTCAAACATTTCAAATGTATACGTCAAGTAAGCATCCACTCCAAATAAAGATCCTCTGCACACAGTTTTCCCGTGCCCCTGCAGCACCAACTCCTTGCACCCTTTGTTGGACACTGGAAGGTGTTCTGTGGTTCTGATGGCTCAGATTGGCGAGTGGGCAGAGACTGGAAAGATTGGGCAGTGGACAAGGCTGAGGGGGATGTGCATCATTTCTCCTCCAGCTCTTTGAAGCTTTGGGACAAACAAAAGCCCCACAAGTATTATGGTTTCTACAAAGCTACCTTCCACTTGGAGCTGCTGAGGGTAGCCAGGCCAAAGGGGAGGGGAGGAGTCTCTATAGCAAGGCTACATTGAAACTGTACTGCAAAGGAGATAGTAGGACCACCAGGAGCTAGAACCAACATGGGGCACATGTCTCCTGCAGATACCCTGGGATCTGTATGGATCTGTCAGGTTTCAGGGCAGGTCAAGGGAGCTATTCCAAGAAGGGAGAACACCAACCTCCCAATGAAATTGTAGAGGAGGAGCTCTGCAAGGGGGCAATCCTTGTGTAGATTTCCTCCTGCAGATTCTGTTCCTGCAGGGGTAACTGTGATAGAGAGGGAGGGAATATCTTTTCCTAGGTAGTTCCGTAGAGTTTGCCCAAGTAAACAGCGAGAATGTCAACATCTGGCCTGTAGTGAGTTTTCAGCGTTTAACGGACAGCCAGAATAAAGTCGTTTTGGACTATGGGTACACTTTTCAAAAGTGCCTAAATCCCACTTTCAAAATCCCATTGAAAATCCGTGGGACTTAAGTGCTTTGGAAAAGTTTTTGTAAATCTTTTTATTATGGAGTTTGGGAAGGGTCTTTGCTTTGGTATGGCATTAGCAATTACAATCCATGAACCTAATAGAAGTGCAAATAAATTAGTAATTATTGTATAAGATTAAGAACAAAGTACTTCCTCCCCACTTCTAGCTCCAAAGTTTTTTCTGCACACATGATTCAATACGTTCTTTAAAGAAATGTCATCATTTATTTTCCTTTGCTGTATATTTCACTTAGGGTGACAATTGCATTTCATAGCTTTAGTACTTCAAGTCTTGTTGGAAAGGATCCTGGCTGAATACATTTAATCCATCTGCGTACAATATGAGTGACTCTGAAATGTTATTGATTTCTAATTTTTTTTAAAGATCTTCTTAAAATCTTCTTTGTATCCTTAAGTGCAGTAAAAATAGGGAAAAATTGGTACTTGTTGGTATTAAGATCCACAGGTATTAGAACTGGTGTCATTCATTTCAAGAGGATTAGAGTAGGTATGAGCTCACAGACCAGGAGATAGTACATAATAAAAAAAACAAATATAATTATTGATAGGACACACAATAGGAGGTTTAAGTGTGTCTATGCTGACAACAGGAATTGGATATCCACATACCATCCTGGGAGTGGCCAGTTATCCTGTAAAAGACTATCCTAGTTCAAATGCAGAGCAAAGCTTGTGATCAAATGCCTCCCAAACTACAGATTAGCATAGGTGTTTACTTTCATCAGTCTCTTTGACTAGGGTCAGAATGAATGGTGTATTAAAGTGAAAAAGCATTTTGTGTATATAGAAAAACTTGCTGCTACTCAATAGTCAGTTAATTCTTAACCAAACTAAAAATACATCTCTCTTTCACATAAATTGAGTCACCACTAAGTTGTACTTAAGCCAGTAAAAGGAAGAAAGCATTATATATTGAAAAGCAAAACGTGTCCAGGCACATAGTGTTTGAACTGAGAAGTGATGAGCTAATTATTTTATTAAATGACTTGTTCAGGGAGGCAACATGGACTGGAGGCTAGAGTAGAGAACTGGCACTCAGGAGACTTGGGTTCTCTTCCTTCCTCTGACAATGATGTTTGATGCAGCCTTGAGCAAGTCACTTGATATTTTTTGCTTCCATTTGCCAATCTGTAAAATGGGAGTTATAACCCTTACTGATTTTTGAAATCTCTCGATAAAAGTTCTAAATGCTTATTATTATACTGTTGTAAATTACATTGGATTACTCATTATGATCTTATAGGTAAACATTCTGTGGTAAGGAACTGATGTGCTGACAGCCATTCATCTTCTAACGAACTGACCCTATAGTGCTGCATATAACATAACTTTGGGCTATAAATTGGCCATGAATAAATTTAGGCTGGAAATTAGAAGAAGGTTTCTAGCCATTAGAGGAAGAAGTTTTTGGAAGAGCCTCCCATTAGGACAAGGGGGAGAACAACGTAACTAGTTTTAAAACGGAGCTTGGTAAATTTAGGAATGGGATTATATGAGGGAGTTGCTCGATAAGACGGGACTAGACTTGATGACCCAGGAGGTCTCTTCCAGTGCTATGTTCCCAATACAACATTGAAATTAAATTTAATGGGCAACTGTTATGCCTCTTGACTGCAAGAAATGGCATTAGTAGACATAGCTGACTGCTCCTTAGAAGAGGTTATATGTGAAGAAATGAGAATGCTACCCAAAGTTAAGTAAAAAAAAAAGAATTGTACAGACATTCTGCAATCTTCTTAGTACACTTGTTATTGGACTGTCGGTGTGAAAGAATGTTCAGATATGACCTGTCAGTATGTGGGCAGGATTAAAGTACATTAAATTTGCTTGTGTGGGGAAAAGCTTTAGTGCTCTCACAGTACACATGGGTGAATTTTTCAGGCTTCTTATTCATGAATATCAAGAGTCAAGACTCTTTTTATCACTCTTTGGGTGCCTAGAATTGCATTACAGGAAGGTATCATGCCCAACTGTGATTGCTACAAGACACACATTTTTATACTATCAAGGATCTGAAATAAAAAACAGCATGATTTTATGTGCGTTTTAGTGGCATTGATCCAAAATGGTTTCCCACTGAATACCATGCCAAATCTTTGAAGCAATAATGATATCTGCCTGATAACTTATTTTTCTCTCTGGAATCTTAATATTGAGATCCTTCTGTCAACATGATTGTTCTCCAATAGTATTCAAAATGTAGCTAATGATCTTGCAATATTTTAGGAAGAAAGTGGAAGTAAACACATGAAGTGCCAAAAGAAACTGTGAAAGAAGTCTAGATGTGGCTCAATAATAGTTCAACAGTGCTTGATGATGTTACCAGAGGTGATGATTTTCACACACATTCAGAAGAGATGCATTATTTCAGAAAATGAAAAGGTGCACAATCAATACAAATGGCTGTCAAGCCAAGTGCCAGCGGAAGAGTCTCTTCATTGTCTTTCATTACTAAGAGTCACCCTATGTGCTTTTTGTCACTAGCACTGTATGCTATCACACTCCAGCTCCCTTGACTCATATATGTATTCTAAATGAAAACATTGTAATTCATACATTCAGGAATACAGGAGATGGATCCCAGTTTGTTTCTGTCAAAGATTTATGATGACACTGATGGCAAGTGACTTATGATCATTGTAAACAGATGCCATATGGATTCCTATTGATTGACATGCAAATCTTTGACAGCAGAAATCCAGGCCATGTCAATCACTGGCTGTCAGTATGACTGTACACTCTCCTTTTTGATATGATTAAACGACAATGATCATGAGGGGATTCACTTCATTTCACAAGATGGCAGATGAATAACATTGACAGAAGAGTTAGGAAATCTCAGTGTAGCTTATGGCTCCAATGTTGGAAGGAGAGAATATTATGGGGGAACAGAGTTGGCAGTTGCAACTGGTGGTTAGGGTCACTACTCTAGCATGTCAGACAGGGTATTCAGACTAGAAAGTATTAAGCAGTCCCTGATGATTTTCTGAGGATCAAATGGGTATTTATCTTTATGCATTAATGCCACCTGTCACATTTTGATATCTGGGCACATTCTATATTCTAAATTTCAAACATATGTGCTACTATCACACCATATTTTTCAATAGGACACATGTTTTAATTTAAGGCTCATATTCATGCCTTTGTGTTAACACAGCCATCAATATTTATCTCCTTTGCCTTTTTTATATCTTTCTCAAAGCAACATTTTAATGGGTAACCGTGGCTATGGTCTATTAATTCCAGTTTGGTTGTTCCCTGTTCCAAAGAGAAGAAAAAATTGGATTGAATTGACAAAGAGGAAGATAGTCCACATGTATAAACCATAGAAAGCACTTACTATATTTTAAGTAAACTGTGCTGCTTTATTTAGCAGGTGTAGAAATGAGGTATTTATAATCTATTGGGGAAGAGAGTAGTACCCTGTGGTAGACTGAAAAATTATGTGTTACATATCAATTGAACGTGATGTGGTAATACAAGACACGTGACAGTTAAGTTGGAAGGGAGGATGTGGACATTGCAGTCACTGAGAATGCAGCCTGTCGCTCAGTGGTGCCTTCTGGGTCCAAGAGATACATTTCAGTTGCATGGTGATTGGTTTTGAGGGATTTCTTTTTTTTTGGTTTGGTTTTTCAAATGTCCTTATTTTCTCCATATCACAGCAAAACTGGGATAGGAATAAAAGAGTGGCGGGGGCGGGGGGAATGTAATTTTCTTCTACTAGTTCTGTTCTTATGATGTCTCCATTTCACATCCTTATTTGTATGAAAGAGTCCATCAACTGTATGTTAAAGCATATTGTGCAAACTTTTAGTGATCTCTATCTCTATATCTAATCTACACTAAATATCCAGTAGTTTTTGGAGTAAATTGAAGTAAAAATCTAGAGAAGAGCTAGCCAACCTATGAGTACCATAGGTGACAAATGTTGCCCTCTTTTCTATTTGAGAATTATTGGCAAATAGTAATTGGCAAATGCTGGTTGTTCAAAATTAGTTAAGGAGCACTTCAGACAAATATATCTTAGGCTTTGTGAATCAATTGTGTTTGCTTCTCTTATATCTTTGATACTTTGCTGTTTGTTTGTAGTATGTAATTGGTCAGCTAAATCGGGTGATATTGTTTTTCTCCCTGATTGGATGACTGAACTTTTATAAGCAGGAAGTGGGAAATCAGAGATTTCAAAATTACCATGCAAACACATTCACTTGAATACTTGTGACCCTTTTGCTTTCTGCAAACATTCACACTTTCAAAAACAGACTTACAGGAATGTTTGCTGAAAAAAATGGTTGCAAATATTATTGAAATGAATTCAGTAGTTATTCAAGCTATTTTTAGAAATGGTTTTGTGCAGTTTTTACCCAGCGCTGCTCTACAATACACATAACTACCCCAGTAGAAAAGAATGATTTCAATAATAAGGGTTTTTAAAAAACTATGAAATGCTTACATAAACTATGTTCACTCAGTATCATCCTATATATATGATCCTGTTTGGTTATCAGAGTTTAAGCTATTCAAAGTTGTTGGTGTGTTATGGAAATGGATTTCAGTTTAATTTGCAATCTTGGCAATTTTTTTGTTTATTTTAAAGAGCACTGACAAATTAAGAGAATTTTACGCAATGATGAAGGATGAATGAGGGGGTGTAAAGAATTCAGATAATCCTTATTAATATTTGTTTAAAATCTTATAGATTATTTCAAATACATACCTCTGTTGACTTGGGCATACTAATAGATGGTTAGAAACAACATGCCTACAGAAAAGTAACAGGCGGTGGTATGATGCTGTAATATATCTTTACAAAGACTAGGAAAAATGATCTGTAGTCTCAAGAAACAGTTTGTATAGTTTGTGGTGACAAGTACACCATTAGCAATTGTGACAAGTACATTCATGATGTTATTAGAAACATTTCAGATGATTCATAACTTAAAAGATAAAGAGACTGCAAGGCTCTAAGTAACAAGTAGATAACACGATTATTTTTTTAACATTAGTAGTTATTAAACACAATGTATTTACTCATGTCTATTTCTATATTTACTCAACTTTTCCTGACAGATTCTGTGTTCTTCAGATTAAGCTATTACAAGTTATCTACAGTATACTGTATGCCATTGCTAATATAGAACACCAATAAATGTGGATTTTTCTAATGTAACCTATATATTCAATCTCAAAAGACTGATAATATGCAAACCTCTCTCACACCCAACTCCCATCCCCCTACAAAATCCCAACCTTATAGATCTAGTGAATGATGCAGTGCATAGTTTTCAAAGAAACCATACAGGACCAAATTTATCCCTGATGTAACTCTGAAATTAATTACTAAATATGCTTTCTGTGCAATACTGATCTTACTATGACTTCATTTTTCAAAATAAAGATGGATGGAAATAAACATTAAATTTAGGACACAAATAATAATAAGCTAGTTCCACTGGAGTCTTTACTGGAAACTCCCCTGGATTTCAGTGGGAGTTTAGCTTTAAGACTGCAGAATTTAACCTCTGTAGGGGTCTTGATCCAAAAAGGAGTTGTGGAAGGAGTCACAAGGTTATAGGTGTGCGGGGGGGGGGTTGCAGTTTTGCTACCCTTACTTCTGCACTGCTGCTGGCGGCGGTGCTGCCTTCAGAGCTGGGTGGCCGGAGAGCAGCGGCTGTTGGCCAGTAGCCCAGCTCTGAAGGCAGAGCCGCAGCCAGCAGCAGCGCAGAAGTAAGGACGGCATGGTATGGTATTGCCACCCTTACTTCAGTGCTTCTCCCTGCAGAGCTGGGCCACTCTCCAGCTGCCCAGCTCTGAAGGCAGCAGCACAGAAGTAAGGGTGGCAATACTGCAACCCCCCTAAAATAACCTTGTGACACCCCCCCGCCCCCCAACAACTCCCTTTTGGGTCAGGACCCGTAATGTGAGAAATGCTGGTCTCTCCCATGAAATCGGTAGAGTATAGAGTAAAAGCACACAAAAGACCAGATTTCATGGGGGGAGACCAGATTTCACGGTCCATGATGCATTTTTCATGGCTGTGAATTTAGAAGGGCCCTAATTATGTTTGATCAATGGCCCAACAAATTGAAACTCAGTACAATTACTGTGAGCTCTAGCTCACAAAAGCTTATGCTCAAATAAATTGGTTAGTCTCTAAGGTGCCACAAGTACTCCTTTTTGCGAATACAATTACTGCGTACCTGTAGCAGAGCTGGCTAAAAAGCTAATGAAGGAGCCCGTCTGCTGCTAACAGTGGTTGTAGTTGTCTTTGGAAACTGTCAAATATTGCAGATCCCCTTTCAAATTTTACTTTAGGACCAATTTGAAAAATTCTTTCTGAAAATATTTAGCAGCTCACTCGTATCATTTTCATATAAAAACGTTTGATACTATAATTCCTGAAGGATCTCAGTTGTTTCTCCTCTTCTCATTCTGTACTGGATTCTTCAAGTGGCAGGACCAACTTCAGTGATTTCTCATTGTTTTTAACTTCAGTATCCTGGAGCCAATGAAACCTATGCAGATTGTCACCAGAGAGTCATCCTTTAAACCCACTACTATTTGAAATGATTTTATAAACTTGAAGAATGTGTAGTGGATTTAAAATTTTTATTAAGGAACATGTCCATGTTTAACTGTAGATGGCAGCATAACATTAGTCTTATTTTTACCTAGCCCCAAACTATTTCTAAATTAAACACTACAAGAATATTACAATATTGCTGATAGTCTGTTGAAAGCTGTTACGCATAAAATCTACCATATGTTACCATAATTGGTCTTGCAAATAAGATTTCATGTTCCTTATTTCTTTACAATCCCGTAGGAATTGCAATGCATAAAACATTCAGGGTCTGATTGTCCTTTTTTATGCGTTCTGCACCAGTACAGCTGCATTGACTTTTTGGTGAATTACTCTTGATTTACACCAGTAGAAATTTACACCACAGGAGAATCAGGCCATCAGTTTGGAAAGTGACACAAATGTACTCAGATTGGCCTTGATTCAGAAAAGTATTGAAACACATGTGTAGCTTTAAATACAGGAGCAATCTTATTGACTATGGGACAGATTTCTAAAGGTATTTAGGTGCCTAAAGATGCAAATAGGCAGCTAGTTCCTACCTCCCACTGACAATAACATGCTGAAATACCTGTAAAAGTCTGCCCAGTATGATTGACTCATCATTGTTAATCACAGTGGGCCAGACTTCCGAAGTTGGGTGTGTACAATTAAATGTGCACATGTATGCAGCTAACTTGTAAATACTTGTGCACCAACAGATTAGGTATTTTGCATGTGCATGTGGCCAATTTGGCACTGCTGTTTCCACAAATATCTGATTTGCACACCAATTTGGGTATTTGCATCTAGTTGCACAACTACATACATTTTGGGGTTCAGAGATTATCATGATCCTGTGGTACTAGTTTTAATGCTTGTTAGTTGAGGAAATGTTTCATTGTTCCATTGACTTGAACTATAAATACCCCAGGACCATCTCCTGCAGGTGGTGATTGACGGACAATTATTACCTTTGGGTGGCTGTTCAGTGGTCTATTTGAAATGAGTCTCTGTTAATTTTCTAGTACTGACATCACAAAACAAGCACCACAGTATGTGGAATCCGCTGCCTACACTGTACCTTTTTTTGGGGATAAACAGGTGATGTCACTCTTCAGTGATGTCCATCTTTCCTGAGCAATGAATTAACTGAAAAAAGCAAACAGGATTTACTCTTCAGTAATCAGCCATATTGTAAGATATGGCATGAAATTCATTCACAAATGCTTAACAGATAATGTTACAGTGAGATGTTGCAAAGCATGTTCTAAGATTTTAGGCCCCAATCCTTCAACATATATGCAAGTGCTTAAAATCAAAGGGACTTCATGTGCTTAAAGCTAAGAAGCAAAAAGTAGATATTTGCAGGATTGAGGCCTTAATTATTGTTGAATCCAGGTATAAGCAAGTAGCCAGGCATATTTATAAAGCCCCATAAAATCTTACAATAAGAGTATTTATAAATGACACGATGGTACCAAGTGTTACCAGGTTTTAAACTAACCTCTTAAATTATCTGCTACCTTTTAAAAATTAGCAAGAGTTAAATAAGAACAAATTGCATAAGGGTAATTTTAAGTTCAGGAGCGTGTGTGTGTGTCTTATCGCTGCTTTGATACAAACAAATAGTGGCTACTTGCACAGTGCGTTGCTGAGTAAATGCCTGTCTGAATTCCAGATGTTTACCATATGACTTTCCATAATATGGAGAAAATGGTTATTACCACTGCCTGTATTTTTCTACAGAACATTGATGTGACTGTACTCTTCAGATTGTTATTTTCAGTGTTGTTGTCCCAGGATATGAGAGACACAAGGTGGGTGAGGTAATATCTTTTATTGGACCAACTTCTGATGGTGAAAGAGACAAGCTTTCAAGCTACATAGAGCTGAACTAGAGCTGGTCAGGAATTTTTTGTTGAAATTTTTTGCCAGAAAATGCCAACTGGTTTAAACCAAAATTTTTGTGGGAACATACTGATTTTGATGGAAAAGTTTCTTGAGTCCATGATGGATAGAGGAGCGAGAGCCACACCCCCAAAAGTAGCCCTGACCCCAGTCGTTACCTGGAGTGTGGGAGACCCAAGTTCAAGAGAGATTTGTCAAGAGATTCAAGTTCCTCTTCTGCTTGATTCAGAGGGACTTGAACCTGAGTCTTCAATATCCAAGCTGAGTGCCCTAACCGGCTGGCTATTGCTATTCTGCATTCTCTCTCTACCTCTTCTGTTGGACCTGTTCCACTTTGTATAAATAATTAAATATTCTTTGGGAGAGATTGACTATCTACACCAATGGTTAGGGCACTTGCGTGGGAGTCAGAGATACAGGGACTTGTATCTGGGCCTCTGACATCCCAGGTGAGTGTCTTTAAACACCAGGCTATAGAATCAGTCTCTCTCTTTAGCTCAATGAATCAGGCAGAGCAGGGACTTGAATCTGAGTCTGCTACAACCCAGATGAGTGCCTTAAACAGTGGGCTACACGCTGTGCTGGGGTTGTGTTGGCCAGTTGGTTTGTGTTTCCCTCAAAAAAAATATTTTTTTTTCAAAAAGTCAACAGGAAAACAATTCGAAATCTTGAAATTTTTGGCAGGATGGGAAAACCATTCCCTGCCCACCTCTAGAGACTCATCTATTTGCACATGCCAAAAATCCATGCTTATAAACACAAAATGGATAAACTGAACAAAGATGCCTGGTTTAGTGAACAAATGTGGGCTTCATGTGCACAAAATGAATCTGCATTCACAGTTTGTAGGTGCAGTTTTGGAGTCTGCTTTAAAACAAAATGGGCTCATAAGAAGCTCACCCAAAATACTGGGAGTTTGGTTTAGATCAAGAGGTAAGCAACAAAGTTTGATGAGATTTGCTATGGCATTTTGGACTGCAAACTTACCATTTTGCTCTGATCCCATCACCTTATATAAGTTAAGCAGGGTTAGACCAAGTAAAGACTTGACTGGGAGAACTCTAAAGTTCAGTGAGGTACTGCAGGAACTGGAGTTGGTGATTCAATAGGTGGTATCTTTCCTCTGCTTCAGCATGTGAACCAGTCACCCAGAATGGTGACCTAAAACACAGCTATAGTACCTAGGGTGACCAGACAGCAAGTGTGAAAAATTGGGACGGGGGTGGGGGGTAATAAGCGCCTATATAACAAAAAGCTCCAAATATTGGGACCGCCCTATAAAATAGGGACATCTGGTCATCCTAATAATACTTGACATTTGTTATTAAAGATCTTGTGGCACTTCTTGTAAGCGATGGGTTACCATCTCTACTATCCTAGCCAAATTGCAACACCTATTGTTATATTTTGTCTACAAAATTATCCTTGTATTTTGAACTAGAAAAGATATTCTTTATTTTCTGTTCTAAATCATTCCACAGTATCGCTGTCTGGTATTGCTCAATTGTTGTTTCATCCCTGTGGTAGATTGAGGGAGGGTTTTGGGGGGCTGTGGGGGAGAAAGAGGGTTGGGACGTACCCTGTGTCCTTTGGGATGATTGGAAATGTTTAGCTAATCAGAGAACAGTTTGAATAAATGTGTTTTTGAAGATTTTGAAAAGCTGACCTTAAAAACATTTACCTTTTTGGATAAGTGTTTATAGTGCAATGGCATCTAGCTTGAAGTTCAGTCTAGTCATGGGAAAGCAGAACATAATGTTATTAGCGACTGGTGTTTACTTGAAACATGTCCAAGCAGCATGATACTGTGCCCTCTGCACATATCACTCTGAGTGCATATAATGAAATCTGAAAATGCATTAATTTATAAAACATATTAAGCCAAAACTATGTATCATGGAGTGATGGTAGTTATTAACTTTTAAAACTGACCTGATAATGCCTCTCTCATACAATCAGAGGTCCACATTTATCTGACAACCAGACGCGTTGATGTATTCCACAAATCAAGGCAATATGAAGTGAATTTATGACATTGGAGGGTGGGGGTTGGATCTAAGACCCAGTAAATGGAGCATACTGTCCACTTAGTGCAGCATTTTAATCTGTTAAAGTTATCATTTGGAAGGCCAGCCCTATAAAATGGGACAACCTTAGGTCTCATTTAAGGTCAAAATAGCCATGGGAGTTAAGCGTATGCAGGATTTTGAACAGTTGGCCTTGAACTAGGCTCTGTGGACTCATGGAAAATTAAGAATCTATCAGACTGGAAATTTCTTACAAAGAAGGTTGCAACAAATATATGTCAGATTTGATATATTGGGGGGGGGGGGGAGATGACAGTATCCCAACAAGATGATATTTAGGAAATGAGAAATTAGAGGGGAGGGAGGTAAGCACTCTTGTAGCCATTCTCTTGGCACTAGAGAGTGGAGAGACCTATGCAAAACAGGAAGGCTCCTGCAGGGCAACAATGAAGCCCAATGAGGGAAGATACCTGCAGACACAGGATTGGAGCGACCTTCTGTGGTGTGCCTGACCAGAATAGGAACCAGACAGAAATCCATGGGAGGTGTTGTGCATTAGAAAGAGCCCAGAAAGGAGTCAGGAGGTAGAGTCACGATGTCTGTCAGAGCAGACATTGACTGCTCATCCTCCCATCCCTGCAATGGAACCCAGTGTAGAGGGTGGGCCTTGATTCCCCTACCAGCCATGAGGAAGGTGGAGTGAACCCCCCTCCTCCAATATATATGGGTAAGGATGATTTAAAATGCTGAGAGAAATGTGTAAGGACCACTGGGCCTAGAGTCAGGGTCTGGAGAACTGATAAAATGTCTAGGAATTATTTGTTGAACTTTTATTCATTTGATTTTGTTACCCCAGAAGGGGTAGGACTAAAAGATGACCAGACTGGAGCCAAGTTGCAAAAAGAGGCAGACAACTGTGGGACCAGAGTGTCAGCGGGGGCCCTAGCCATAAGGGGGTGAGGCAGTGGCGAGTGAACCCTTCTACAGTATGTGTACACACACACACACAAAATACATAATGTCCCAAGAATTACTAAACTATGGGTCGTGTTGATCTTTGGTTCCTGGTCCTCTGGTGAAAAGGAAATCTCTTGGTAGACTGGATGCTTTCAGGAGACCGATAATTAAGGGTTATTTTTAGTACAAGTCAAGGACAGGTTGTGGGTAATAAACAAAAATTCATGGGATTCTCTGACCTGCCTGTGATTTTTATGAAAAATAACCATCGAGGGAGGCTGAGGTCGGGGGGGGGGGTCTGGAATGACAGCTGGAGCCCCATGGGTGGGGACTGACAGCCTGAGCCCTGTTGTGGGGGAACTGACAGCCCAGCCCCACTATTGGGGGGGCACACAACCTGGGCTGCAGCCACTGGCAGCTGAAGCCAAAGAAGTCACAGAGGTCTGGGAAAGTCACGGAATTTGTGACCTCCGTGACTAAATCGTATATAACTGATAAGGGAATGTGGAGCCTTTCACCTCTGGGGTCACAGGCGCATATCTGTATTGAACTAGTATGGTCTGAAGATTATTGGATGGCATTTATGAAATGAGGGTGGTGATCCTTGTCAAGTGCCTAATAAATACGTGTCCATATCACAAAAACAGCCACTACAGTTGGTCTCAGCCGGTGTGAATGGGCCACTGAAAGTGAGTGAGCTAGCCTTTCACCCCTAGAGGTGGTCCCTCTTAGTCAGGGTGGAGTTGCATGGGCAGGAAGGTATAGGGTAGCTTGCAGTCACACATGCTGAGCCTGTTTTGTGGAAAATTCGAGTTCTCCAGAGCTGTCAGCCTGGCACCTTTCTCCAAAACTAACCTCATCTTTAAAAGAATGTCTGAAGAAAGAAGAGTGCGTGGGGGGTGGAATGGGAATGCAGATAGTCTCACCGAACACATTTGCATGTTGGCCGCTGAATGTTATTGGACAGAAGTGTTTGCTTACAATAGCACTGCAAGCATTGCTATGGTTAGCAATAGAATATGCTCTGCCACTTCAGAGAGACAGAGTACCTCCTTCTCGAAACAAAGCTAGTGTCTTACCTGAGCATAGATGAAGAAACAAATATGTATTTTTCTGTGTATACTTCTCTCTCTGTGTGCACACTCCTCCATGTTCGATCAGGCTATCTGTTGTTGGGACCCTGAGATTTTAAAAGAACAAAGTGATTTTGTCAGTGAATAGCAAAACGAATGGTGGGAAAATCCCAGCCCACAGATCTTGTATAACTGTTCATGAGAAATAAAATCGGAACCAATAGTTGTTAGAATGTTGTTTGTGCTTTTAAAAAAAAGTAACTTGTTGTTTCAAGTATGTGTCCTAGTTCGAAGTGAACCTTGTGGTGGTCATTAAACAGGGCTGGGCTCTCTGCTCCTGCATGGTCAGTATGTGAAATGGGCAATAGTGGAGCATATTTTTCCTACCTTGACATAACCCTGACCTCATGGGACCTACCCTCATGGGACCTCTATTCATTTAGAGATGAGGGGATCTCAGCCTCCAGGCTCTCATGGGTTATATACCCCACACTGGCATTAAAAGGGTTAACTTGAGCTAGAGAATTCAGTTAAGGCACTTGATGGCACCTGGAGGGTGGGCCAGGCCCAATTGAAGATGAAACCCAGCTGGGTGGTGAGCAGGAAGGGGGCTGCAGGGAGAAGGGAAGAACTCTGCAGTCTCTGGTTGATACAGAGTGGAAGAAGGGCCTAGAGAGAGGTAAATATACAGTGAGCCCAGGAAGGAGCTGTGGGAAAGGGCCTGAAGGATGGGTGAGGTAGGAAGAAATCCAGGGAGGCAGCAACAGGCCCCTGGCCTGGAATCCAGAAAAGAGAGAAGGCCTGAGTTTCCCTACCAGCTGCCAAGAAAGGTGATGCAGGAACACTCAAACACAAGAGGGGAATGGCCGGTTGAATTTAGAGCCATGTCTCAAGGGAGAAAGACCTGAGAGGCGTTGCTCTGCACAAGAACGGAAGGACAAATCTGCAGAGTCCAGGAAGGGGTGTGAAGAGTCAGTGGAAAAGTGAACCCAGGTAGGGGCAAAGAGTTATTTTGTTTGTTTAGTTCACGGGACTTCTTGTTTGTTCTTGCTGTAGGTAGGTTTAGTCTTTATTTTCTGAGAGTTCATGTGCATATCAGGTTTGATTTTGTCAAAGGCTGTCTGGAAAGCCTGCTTTCCCAGAATTTGCATGAACTGCCTTTAGAAGCTAACCTACCACAACATCAAAGCAACCCCGTTCTCAGGAGCAGCTTCCTGGTCCCTAAAAACTATTCTCTGTCCAGAGCTGTCCTCTTGCAAGAACTTTTTTTTCAAAACATGCTTTTCTGGGGCTGGCCCTTTACGTGTACCAGAACCCAGCAGCCACAGTCCTAAAGTGGCCATTTTGCAACTGGCAACTGCTTGTTGCATTTTTCTGTCTTCCAGCTGGTAAATTCCTATTGTAATCTCCCCCCCAAGTTTTGCCTTCATTTCTCACTCCTAACTGTAATTATCTCTAGAGAGACCAAAAAAAGTGGGGATGGGGGAAGTTTGCATAACAACTTATCTATAGTATATGGGCCAAATCATGAAGTCCTTACTCTGCTTTTATTCATTTCTTACTCAGGCAAACTCCAGTTGAAGCTAATCTGGAGTATGTACCTGAGAATTTTGCCCTGCATTAGCGGAATAAAAAACCCTGTACAGGTAATTCCCATATAACTTGTAGGTATTCGTTACTGCTTAGCTTGACTAGCAATTTATGTATTGTCTGAAATTTTTGAAATGAATGAGCTGTGTGTGTGTGTGTATAACAGGATTAATCCTATTGGATTTATATTGTTCCCCCTTCAAGGGTGGGATATCAAACTCCTCAAGCCCTCAGAGCTTTGGGCACTCTTTTAAGTATGAGAGCTGCAGCTGTACTGATCCTCTAGCTAGGTAACCTGTTTGCTGATGTTACAGATAAATGCTGAAATGTTATTTAGGTTAATCATAATGGAACTTTATGTCAACAAGATTAATTAAAGTGAGCAGATTAACAAACTGCATGTGAAATCAATTACCACATGAATCAAGTGTTTTTAGGGCTGTCTTTGGGTTGGATTTACCTGCCCTCAAAAATACAGTTCTTCCTGATGCACAGGGAGGTCGGGGGCAGAGGGAGGAATGAGGTTTCTCTGCAGTTTAGAAAATGAATTGTATTTACTATCCCTTGATTTCCTAATGTTCCCAACAATCATTGTTCACAGCAAAAGGAAGTTCAAAGCAAATTGAAATAGGTTCTTTAGAAAAAGCCCAAACAATTCACAGCTTTCACAGGACTCTTGAACTGTTCATTTTGAGCTGCCTTACTCATGCGCTATATTGTTTTGTCATTGTCATCATTTATTGAACAGAAAAATTATTTCAGCTTTATAATACCTTGAACATTAAAGAGCTTTTCATGTGTGATAAAGGTTCCATCTAGTATTTACTTACGGTATTAATCTGGTGAAGTCATAATACATAAGAGAATATTCACCAGCTCTATAATTTAGGTTACACCCTGTAACACAAAAGTTGTAATGTTTTCAGAGATGCTTTCATTTAATGGAAAGTTATACTGAACTTTTCACAGGTTATATCAATACTAACTGTCTAATAATAGAGACCACTTGTATGCACAGCAGAACAATAGATAAAAACCAAGAACAGATCAACAGACAAATGCAGATAATTCAAAACGTACTAATGAAATAAGCTTTGTAAGCTATATTTTTCTATAATGTCATAGCCCAAAAAATAAAACCAACCTCAAGCTCCAAGTAAACATTAAAAGTAGAATAATGTTTCAGCAGGTGTGCTTATATTGCTATTCAAACTGAAAACCACTCGGCATGTCTCAAAGCTTAGCCCTTTGAACAATTCATGGAAATGTTTTCTTTTCCAGATTTCTGTTGAAGTCTATTTTTTGGGTGGAAGGAGTATGGGGGACAGGAATATTATTAACCCATTCTACTAATCTGCAAAGTGTAACCTTCAGAGACTTTTATTTACCTTTCATTCACATCAGTTGAATGAAACATTCAATTTTTCCTAAATATTTTTGTTTGTTCTACAGAGAAACATATTGTATATGTTGTCCCCTGTATGATCCAGTCTTAGCCATTCCTCCTTCAGCTCATGCTTTTCCTTCTAGCCTCGCAAGTGCTGTTATAGTGTTGGGGGGTTTTGGAGGCTTTCTGCAGAAAGCTGTCAGTTATACCAGACTTGCTTACGTATCTAGATAATTGTCTAGGCATGACACCAGTAATAAAATATCCACTAAATGTACAGAATTTACTACTTAAGACAACATATTTTTTAAGGAAATAGTTCCCCTTGGGGGACTATATAGATGGGGGGGGGGTTTAAGGCTAAAAAATTAATTACTTTCAGTCTCAGTTTATATATTCTCTAGTGAGTTTGATTTTTACATTTTTATCTTTGTGGCCAACAAAACAAAAACAAAAAAACTTTCCACTAACCTTGCCTATCTGGAGGCAGATACCATATTATTGTAACCAAAGAGGGTTTCTCCAGATGAGTAAGAGTTACGTGTATAGTTGGAATGTTAGTGTTTGAACTATTGAACTAGGGCATTTTAGAGTGACAGTTGCTCTTCCATTGTTTATTCATAACATTGTGCCTTGAAAACCAGATCCAGGACCTGAAATCGCTGGCCATTGTGAAGGCTCGGCACCTCTTGGGTTCAAGTCTTAGTATGCAATTCTGATTGTGTTCCTAGAGGACCCATGAGAGAGATTCATGACAGTATGAATACCGGGTTATAACAGCTAAGTAGGAATTGGTAGTAACTGTATTTGTATAGAGCACCCTACCCCTGCCAAAGTGCTTAGGGCACTGTACAACAGAATAAACACACACACAGTATAATGAAAATACCAGACTCAGAAAACAAAGTGGTAACCTTGACTCCAAATTCCCTTGTTTTGTAGCTGGAAGTCAGAACAGAAAACTATTTTATTTTTCAACAGCTTTTCTTATTTAAATTCATTTGCTTAAAGGAAGCATGACCTATATGGGAGGCAGGAAGTTGTAAAGGCATAAAGAGACCAGGCAGTCTGTGCAACCAGTCCTTATGGAAACACTTGTGTTGGCAGGATTGTGTGGTGATCTGATACGGTGCACCGGTATCTGCATTATTGATACCATGCACTACGTTTTCTCTGTGTTGTTACGACTATGCTTGTGTCAGGACTTTGCATTGTGTAAATGATACAAATTCAGTCTGTTGCCCAAATGCTCGCAGGATAATGTACTTGTCACTTCAGATGCACCAGCAGCCATTTGAGAAACACAATTTCTTTCTACGCAATATCACACAGTGTTACCGCATATTGTGTCTTACTGTGCAGAGTCTCATTAATGCTATTAATTTCAGTAAAAACAATGCAATAATATTACATAAAAAGATACTGTCCCTGATTTAATATCCGTTCCTATTCTCTCAAGCTGTGGGCAAGTTGGGACTGGGAACGTTATGGTGGGAGCCTACTCATCCCTTGAGGGGAGTGCCTTGTATCACTCAACTGGCTCCCCCAGGCTGAATTAGAGGTGGTGGTGTCAATTTCCAAAGGGGGTTATACCCATATCCTTCTGTCTACAAGGAAGGTGGCTGCAATTTTGGGGGCGTCAAGAAAGGGAGCAAAAAATGAAATGGTGGGATCCTTTCGGGGTGTGATAAGTTTGGGGGACAGGGAGCTCCTGAAGGAAAAACAAATGAGAAATGTTCCAGTGCAATTTGGAAGCCTTGCTTAGAAAGAATATTTAATTCCTTTAGTGTTAAGGACCAGCTCGCTCAGCTGAAAAATATTTAAAACTGAAAAAGTAAAGGGTGCTGTTGACATCTCCCAGGGCAGAGCCCATGACCAGGGGCACTGTCTAGAGGAAAACCTTCCTGCAGTCAACTTGCCCTACCTGCTCAATTCAATTGCACATCCCCTACTCTCCATGCTCCTTCCTTTGTCTTTCTGCTTAGCTAACCCCTCCCAAAAAACCCTATCCAAAACATGAAAACAAACAACCAAACAAGGTGGAACTAACACAACGCTTGTAGACAATTGTGTTTTTCACTCTACTTGTGTAAGGCCCTTCCTTCCCTCCAGTTGTCTTTCCTATCTATTTAGCTTCTCTCTTGAAGATCTTCCAGTCTATCTCTACACAGTACAGCATCTGGCATAACGGGGTCTCATCCTGATGTCAGCTGAGGCCTCTGGGTGCTACCATAATATAAATAATTTTAATAAAATGAAGAGGGGGAACCACCAGGAAGTGGATGCTGCCACAATCTGCATTGACTTTTATACAGATTCCCCTCTGGGCTTTTGAAGGGATGAGACATGTCCCATCAATCAATCCGACTGCCCCCCTGCAGGCTCATCATAACCCTTTCTTCAGCTGTGAATTCTCAACCACACAGACGATTCTCCAGGGAGGGTTGGGAAGTGCTGAGGGTGGATGAAGCTTTCTCACCACTTCTGTGAGCAAAGGATAATATGCATTCACAGAGTCTCCCCTCTGGATCTTCGGAGTACAGTTAGGCCCTAAACCTTGTGCAGTCTGATGAGAGAAGCATCTGAAATCCTGAGAAATTTACATTTTTGTGGCTTTATAAATCCACAGCACTTAACAGATTCAAACCATGGGAGGGGAGGAGAGATGAGAAGACTGGAATTGGTAACCCATTCACCAGTTTGGAGCCTGGTATGATTAAAGGCCCGAGTACTGCAAAAAACATTGAAATTAGGGGGGCTCCTAGTGGGAGTTGAGGGAGCTCAACACATCTCAGAAGGCACAGTGCAGGATCATGCTTTTGGAGAGCCCTGTATTAAACCCTTCAAATTGGGGTTTACCAATGCCCAGTGAAACACATGATGCAGTGAAACTGCATCGTATGTTTTATACATACACACACACTAGCCATTTGCAAATGTCAGTGTAGCAGGATCATTTTAACTAATTTTCAGAACTTCAAAGGCACCATGTTCTACTTGTTGCAGAGCTGTTTGTGAAATAACATCCCAATCTTTTTCCTCCTATGGTGGCCTGTTCTGATGGCTTGGGGCCCATCTCCACCAATTCTACATCAGTAGTAATCCAAAGCTACTCACCATCAGGAGTCCCTGGGGTTTCAAGGTTTCAGGATGTCTTGTAGACAGTGGGGAGCTCTGAGGCTGAGGGGAATTGCTATACAGAAGCAGGTATGTGCTGACTGCAGGGCCCCCAAAAGCTTATGATAGTGGGATCAGGAGTCGTTATTACTTTTGCCCCTTCCTAGAGATGGCTTTGAAAGGTATCTGTCAACATAGAATCAGCACTATGTATATTGATGTTCATTTTTAAATATTGAGCCTCATTGTCCTCTCGCTTGCCCCAGTGTAGATGAGGAGTGAAGAAAAGACAAAGCTAACACCAGTGCAAAACCAATTAGGAGAATCAAGCCCATTATTTATTTGGTAGCTAGACCTTGAGAATATTTTTTTTACCTTAACAATTTGTTGAACACGGCTCCACGCCCACCTGCACAAGCTGCCACAGGTGGTGGCTCCAACTTCTGTCTTTTTCAGGTCTTGTGAACCGTGCAGGGTTTGGTTATGAACTGATCCCTGCAGTTCACTTCAGCAAGCCAACCTCTGCATCTTCATCTGGAGATTTGCGTGTTCTTAACCCAAACCTCCCAAGGAAACACCCCTCATCCCTCACTGTCCAAACGTAGATGCTACCCTTCTATGAACTGCCAGCTACTGCCCCTCCAAGCCCCAGGACCCCTACTTTTATACCTTGGCAGCTGGATTTTCAAGGGATCTGTACCCAACAACTTCCATTTAGGTACTTTAAAAAGTGACCAGATCTAGCTATCAATGGCTTCAGTGCTGATTCACAGGACTTACTGGGGAAAGGTGCAACTGCTGGGCCACGGTAGAACAAGGATCCCCCACTGAGGGAAAGAGAAGCATCAGACGCAAGGCTCAGTGCAACTGAGTCTGAGGTACAAAGTGAATGAATGCTTCACATTATCCCACTCCCTGTCTTGTCTCCAAATTTGGTTTGAAGTTTTGTTTTGCTTTATTTTTAAATCATAGATTCATAGATTCATAGATATTTAGGTCAGAAGGGACCATTATGATCATCTAGTCTGACCTCCTGCACAATGCAGGCCACAGAATTTCACCCACCACTCCTAAAAAAGACCTCACACCTATATCTGTGCTATTGAAGTCCTCAAATTGTAGTTTGAAGACCTCAAGGAGCAGAGAATCCTCCAGCAAGTGACCCGTGCCCCATGCTACAGAGGAAGGCGAAAAACCTCCAGGGCCTTCCAATCTGCCCTGGAGGAAAATTCCTTCCTGACCCCAAATATGGCGATCAGCTAAACCCTGAGCATATGGGCAAGATTCATCAGCCAGATACTACAGAAAATTCTTTCCCGGGTAACTTGGATCTTACCCCATCTAAAATCTCATGTTTAAACATTTTTTTTTTTTAAAGGAAAATGCACTCTAACTACCTGGAAATGCCTTGCAGCATTCAGGGTTTATATTGTAATGTTTCAACAGTTTTCTTTTTTCACCAAATACTTTAAGGGACAGACCATTCTCAATTATGTTTCATGCTGTATCTTACTAGTACGTATTCTGTCTCTACTTTTATTAATATACCCATTAAAATATTTGAACACACCATTTTTTCTCCTTCTGAAAATAACAGATAGTTTGGCTGATTTATACCATATTGGAGGAGGGGATGAGACATAATTCTTATCTAGCTGACAATGTTATTCCAAGGTTCAGGCTAATATGTTTCTACATGTAGTTTGTCCCTGCCCGTTCTAAAAATTATTTCTAGTGCTAACACTGAAAATCTTCCCATGTTTGAAGCGCTAGAAAACTAAGAACCGTTATAACTAGATGAATGTTTTGCAACAGATGCTGATTCCTTCGGTAAGCAAATCTATAGTTAGTGAGACACAATCTCTTGTTGTAATTTAAGATTGCTAAAATCAGATTGAGACTTTCCAGACTCAAGAGTGGTCACATTTTTCTTAGCTTAACTGTAAATCATCTTTCACTTAGAAGATTTAGAGACAGACTGAGGAGCTAAATCTTTTAGTTTGCCTTCCTAACTAGCTGAAGCCACTAGATGAGCCTCATTATGGTGTTTCCTAAAGGATTAGACAAAACAGTTTGGTAATGTTCAAAGTAGGACAAATACCATTACAAGTATAACAGCTTTATCCTTCTAATGATTTAAATGCAAAATTAGGTGTGATTACAAAACACTGGGAGGTTGTTTGGTTTGAAGTTTAGAATTGACAAAATGCTTTAGCTATGAAATGCATGAGAATGATTTCTTTGTGCTTGATGCCTATTCTGAAAGAAACCAAGTTTATTTAAGAAAACAGGAATCTTTGTATCGGTCAGGATATAGATTAAGCCTTTCTAATAGAAAATCCTGTTACCAATTTAGAATTCCATATGATCCCATTTTGCAATGCTTCCTTCTGGCGATTTTGCTGATCAAATGTTTTGGACTTTCTGTGAATTGAAATACTTGAGTTGTGACTCCAGTCCATGGCCATTAAGTGCTGCTTTCCAGCCTTAGGATTAGATCTTGCAAACCTTACTCATGTTAGTAGTGCTGCTCATGTCCATGAGACTGCTTGTGTGAGTAAAGTCTACTCACGTGGTTAAGGGTTTGCAGGAAAGGGCCCATATTTTGAACATTAGTTTTATCCCTGTGTTATGTTGTCTGTCTACTTAAGTGGTTTGACATGTGTAATGTACAAGTGAAGACTGGGACTTCACATTGTGAAAAACACATTTGCCAAGTTAAGACTCAACAGCAATAACTAATTTTTGGGAGTTTTGCATGTGTATAAAGTAGAGGGTCCGACTCTAGATTTTCTCTGGATATGATGAAGTGAGCTGTAGCTCACGAAAGCTTATGCTCAAATAAATTGGTTAGTCTCTAAGGTGCCACAAGTACTCCTTTTCTTTTTGCAAATACAGACTAACACGGCTGTTACTCTGAAATGTCTCTGGATATGATGCATTTTGCTTAACTAATTTTTTTTCTCATTCTTTTTGAAGCCCCACTATTAGAGCAGTATCACTCGGGTACTTTTATTACTGTCTTTCAGTGTTTCTTTACAGTGGTGGTACAAGGGGGATTCACCCAACTACATCAAAGTATTAGAATGGCTTTTGAATCTTAAGATTCAGTTATAATCCCAGCCTGTTGTTTTTCAAATGCCAGGGAAAGAAGGTGTTTGTTTTTTTGATTTAAAGAGAGGACCCTCTGAAAATGTTTATTTTCATTATTATGTCAGCTATTGATGCTCAATTTATGTTTACGATGGGATTAAATCAGTTTAACAAACTCTGATCTCAAGAAACACAAATTAAACATCACAGAATATTTAGAAAATAGATAGTATATCATCTACCTTCATGTTACAAACTCCAAAGAAGGATCCAAGAAAAAAAACAGGTTTTCTTGATTTAAACTTGTTTCCCTCTTCCCTCTTTTGGAACTAAAGATAACTTTGTGAAAATAAATAATTCTTACCTTCTTTTGTATTCCGCAATGAATAAAACTGAACGGAATATGGAATGGGACATTGCTCAGAGACTTTGTTTAAAAATAATGCTTCATAAATTAAATTCATAAGGTGGGAAATAAACTTGATCATATTGCATTAGAATCACATTATGCACCCTCTGTACCGAGACAAAGAGAAAGTAACTAACATATACCCTTGGTATTATCTTAATGTAGTTCGGGGGCATTGGTGATGTGGCTTTGACAGGCTTGTATCTTCCCAAAGAGGCATTATATTTGTTTCTATGCTATGTAATAATTTGCACTAAAAGGACTGGCCTTCTATCTATTGACTTTCTATCTGACTACACATTGTTTATAATAAGACTGCCACTTTATGTGCATTATACAGTGAACTCTAGCTGTAATAAACTCCAAATTCAACCACTCCAAGGAAATGAGCCTTTGTGAGTTTGATTTAGTGTTCAGACTGTAATTACTTTTTCAGGAAAATAGCAACCAAAGGATGCATGCTCATAGATTTTTTTCCCCCCCTGTAAAATGGTAGTGTAATTTGTTTGAAAGCTGCTTTTGTTTTATTTTTGATAGGACAGAGAAGCTCTTAGTATTATGAGCTTTGTCTGATTAAGTGAGCAAAATGACAAACAAGGTTGTCCTGTGCTCATCTTCTTCCTTCTTTAGGCAGATAATCACCTTTAGAAGCCTGGATCCTATTCAGCTACTCTGTCAGTCAGCAATACCAAGAGCCTAGTAAGCCGCATTTATCAAATTAAACACTTGATCCATATCGGCACATCAGCTGGTGGCAAGGTCTAAGACGCAAGATGAAAGTTGCAATTAGGATTTAGGAGGACATTTTATTATCTGAGATTTGAATTGGTTTTCTTAGCTAATCCAAACATCTTTCCACTCAGATATGTTGACAGAGCCCTTCTGCAGATGTACTTACTTCAGTTTAAGTGGGAACTGCAATGGATGTTGCCAAGATTTAATACCTCCAAAAGGAGCATACTGGTCAAGGGCAGGATATCTAGGCTGTGGCTAGGACAATGAATTTAATTTGTGATTGAACAGATATTAAAAAAACCTCAAAAGGAAAGTAACACTCCTATGGCAAAATTGTACCATTCACCTCTCACCTGGCAAAATAACGGAACCATTTGGGAGCGAAGAGCAATTACTAGCCTAATGCAGATCATGATATCGCCTGGCAGCAGCTGTACATATTTAACACACACACCAGTGGGTTAGACAAGCACCCTCTGTATACAGTACACAGGTATTACAGTGATGGGGACTTTCAGAAAACCTAAGACAGAGAGTGCTTATACTACTCACGCTTCACCCAACTGCTTCCCTGCTTTTATACCATTACACGTTTATTCCCTGTAACTATGTCTTGATTTGTATCATCCTTATTGTTTCCCACCTATGCGTGGAGGTGAGTGTTCCAGACTATGCACGGATACTGATAAGTATTCTCTGCTGTATCCACTCTTTCTCCTGGACATGCATGTTTGAGTCCCTGAGAGCTGACTAGCACTTTTGTAACTTTCTGGAAAGCTTCACACCAGGCAGGTGTTGCTTGTCTTGGGGGTGTTGTATGTGCTGCTAAAACATGCCTTTTTCCACAAAAGTGGGCACAGAACCTGTATTTGCTGCTCTATGCCTTGAAGACAGCCTTTTCTAAGAGCGGCCTTTTTTCTTTTCTTTGCAGCATTTAGCCTTTGCATTGTATTAAACTACATAAGTAGTTAGCCAAGCTTTTCTTAATGCTTAGTCTGCATATAGTGTTGGATTAATTTAGATTTCCTGCAGGAGTAATAGTCTGGTGGTTAAGGCTCTGGACTTGGACTTAGATGTTTGGGTTCAGTTCTCAGCTCTGCCACAAAGAGTACTCTCTGACCTTTGGCAAATAACTTTGTCTGAGAACTGTGGCGCTGTTTCCCAACCTCACAGGATGTGGAGAGGATAACTTCATGAATGTTTGTGATGCTCAAATATTATTGTATTGGAGGCCAGAAGTACCTAGATAGACAGATTATTAATTCCAGGCTATGACTAGCCTTCACATTTTGACATCTTTACTGTGACAGAGACAGTCCATTTGTAAATGCATTGCTATTCCAGCAGGCAGATGCTTTTAGCAACTGATGCTCATGACCAATGGACTGTCTACTTCAGAGATGATTATTTTAGCTTTTGTAATAAGGAGTGCTCAAGGATGTGGCTGTCAGCTATTGCGCTCCATATACATTTTAATTCCAGGGAAATGGAAATCCTGTAAAGCATCTAAGGGCCTGCTTTGGGTGGCATTTTGTTAATGCATTGGAGGTGGGGGACAGGAAGGTCATTTCTATCTTGGAATTAGTCTTTACTGCAAAATCATACCTATTAAGGTTGGAAATATAAAACCAGCAAATATAGAATTGCATAATAGAAGAAGAAAATGTATTTATATCTATCAGTATGGAATTACTAAACATTTTTTCTCAAAGCTCTAAATGGTACATAAAAGCAGATCAGATGTATATAAATGACTCCATTGTAAAGAGAAAATGTGCACAATAAATTGGTAGCTCAAGATCATGTTAAAAGGTTTGAGGTTCTCAGTATTATTTGCAGTACCAAGGACTCAATGGGGCAGCCTCCAAAGAAAATGATAAGATTTGTCTAACTGATCACCATATTTGGGGTCAGGAAGGAATTTTCCTCTGGGTCAGATTGGCAGAGGCCCTTGCCCTTCCTCTGCAGCATAGGGCACAGGTCAATTGCAGATTTAAACTAGTGTAATTGGTGGATGAATTCTCTGTAACTTGAAGCCTTTAAATCATGATTTGAGGACTTCTGTAACTCAGCCAGAGGTTAGGGCTCTATTATAGGAGTGGGTGGGTGAGGTTCTGTGGCCTGCAATGTGCAGGAGGTCAGACCAGATGATCATGATGGTCCCTTCTGACCTTAAAGTCTATGAACCAATCTTTGTCTTCAAGACACTTTGATTTACTGGGCAATGATCAGTCTGGCTAAATCATGAGTTAACAAATTTCTTAAATTGTTACAAGAGTGAATACGCCCAAACTTTCTTTGAGGGTTTCTACCAGCAGCATTAGCTACACACAATCGTTTTGAAGATGAGAACACTTTTGATTAGTGTTTTTACACTTTTAACAAAATTATTAAATGTGATTATTGAGTCTACTCAGATACTGCAGACATGTAACCAATGATGATTTGCACCATGAAATGTTTAGGAATGTCTTCTGCCCCAGTTTTGAGTTGGTCTCAATGTTTTCAATTAGATATTCCCCAGTTAGGTCTTTTGGGTTACACACAGAGTTAGCAGAGAAGAAAAATAGCGAGAGTGAGCCAGGCAAGAACTAAGTAGTAACTGAAAGTGTCAGCCAGGATTTACATCAGTTAGAGAAATCAGCCAATTCTTCGGCCCAGTCTTCGATTTTAATGACAGCAGGTTCACTTGTTTGCCACAAACGTGAGTAAGAAGGTACCAATTTACCAAGCAGACTTTCTCTTCAGGATGTGTCATTTATGTACGTCTGATTTGTTCCTAAACACCTTTTAGAGTTTTGAGAGAGAATCTTGTCAATTCATAAATTAATCTATTTTCTGTTTGGGTTTACCAATATATAGTGCATCAGACTGCAGAGCACGCCGTATCTGATCTCTCAGAAACTGGGCACCTCGACCCATCCTAGCATGTTCATCTGTTTTTCTTTCTTTTCCCTATCCCATTCCCTGAACAGGTAGAAAGTAAACAATTTGTTGCATTAGATGCAAAGCCAAAAATTTAATTGTAGGGAATAAATAAGTATGTGATCTACTTTAAAGTTGAATTGAAATATTGACCTTCGAATGGAGATTCTTAATTTATGATTCTGAAGTTTGCATGGCATTGTTTCCAAATTCATTGTTTCAAAAAAAAAACCTCTGCTAATAATTACAAATGAAATAACCACCTCCTCCTCTACACACACACACACACACACACACACACACAGGTTATGCTGCTTTTCTCACAGGGGCCAGAATTTCACTCAGTGTTATTTCATTTGTAATTATTAGCAGAGGTTTTTTTTGAAACAATGAATCTGGAAACAATGCCATGCAAACTTCAGATTCATAAATTAAGAATCTCCATATATATATATACACACACACAAAAAGCTGGCATCACTGGCAGAGATGAGGGTATAGGGGGTAGAGGTTAGATATGTAGGTAGGGACAAAGTGACGTAGGGGCTTGAAGGAAAAAGAATTTGGCATGATAGAATAACATCAGGCTCAGAAGACACATTTATTTGAGAAGTTATGGGAGTGTTTTCCTTTGGGTTTAGTCCATTCCCCATGAAAGAGTAAGGGAACAGAGTAACTGATATTACTGACACCAGGCAGCTAAATATTTAACCAGCTTCTATGCAGTGATTTTTATTTGCCTTTTCATTAACTAACAATTTGTGGGTTTGGAAAGTTTAAAATCATTTGGTAAAATAAATGTATTGTTGGAAAAAATCTGTTGGGAAAAGAGAACGTTCTAAACATGTCATCACTACAGTACATTGTGTGAACAGTAGAGGTCCTCAAGCCCTAGCTTTTTAGCAAGGATGCTGAGCATGTCTTTAGTCTCAAACTTAATTTTTTAGAGTGGTTATGTTCACATACATCATTTTATAGAACAATTGCTCAGAGATTTTGCCATGCAATTAAACACGAAATCATCTGATTTTTTCTTTAAATGTTTCACAATAGTTAGAACATACCATATTTTTATTTTCTTTTTTAACAGATGAAATAATGCTATAGAAAAGACATAACCATGGAAGATCCGATAGGATTTAAAAGCTATTCTTTGAAACCTTTTGAAGAAAAATTATAAGCATTTTAGGAGAGCAATGTTCCATTGTTGTCTCTTGATATTAGGTAGAAATGCTGCTGTCTTAGGACAAAATTCTGCCCTCGCTTGCATCCGTGCAGCCTCATATGAGGGCAAAATTTAACTCAACTATCTAGAAACTATCAGTTTGTGTTCTATTCAGTGTGTAACTAATCTTTTACTTTCTCTCTTATGCCTCTCTGTTCCCTGAGGAACATAAGGCCTCTCTGTTCCCTGAGGAACATAAGGCAGACCACTGTCTGCCATCTTTGCTGGTCGCCTGCTGATGTCTTAGCTTCTTCCCATGTCATTTATTTTGATAGCTTTCAATTCTGCTTCTATTGTGCATTTCCATGTAATTCTTGGTCTACCTTGTCACCTCTGATCTTTTATTTTAATGTACACATTGCTTGAATGTGTACAGCAAGTACAGAACTGGTATAATTTATTGAATTCATGGATTTGTCTGAATTTACGGAGCAGTACATGAATTTCATATCTATGCAATAATCTAAGTGTAACTCTTCTAACTATATTGCCAACTGCTCATGCATAGATTCACAGAAATTTGTTAACCAGTACAAAGACATGCACATGATAAAGATTTTTTTTTTTTCCTAGTCTAGGTCATATGAAAGGGTGCTGGGCTTCATAAGTAACTGGACTCTGCACTGGAGAGGTTAATGGGAACAAAGGCGGAAGGAATTTTCCTACTTCATCCATGACCACTTCTGCAGTTGTAAGAGCTTCCACAGCCTTCACACCCCCTCCCCTATCCAGAAGTGGAGAAATGATGGGTGGATTTCTAGTAATCATGGATTCATCGGCCTGGCCCCTGCTCCTTAATTGGTCTGCCCTGACCTAAGCATCCCTGCACCCACAGGGATGATTGTGTTTGTGTATATGATTTGCCCCTAAGCTTGAAACAAGATTGCCTTGCCATTGCTTAAACTTCCAAATAACTCAAACAGTTGGACTTTGACTAGAGAACAAAAATGTTAGCCATAACATTACTCATTAGAGCTGCAATTTATTAAAATTTTCCAAAATTAACCCTGATTTATTTGTATTGCACAGGAAACCCACAAATTCTGGCTTCATTCTTTAAATCTCCGAGCTGTGTTCATATGATAATGGTAGCTAACTTTGCATTTCAACTCAGTAGCATTTTTTAAACTGCTGCACTACCTAACCATGCTACCAATATCATTTTGATTTGTGATTCACAAAGGGCACAAAGTAACACTTCATTTCAAATTAATTAGTTGATGGTTTTAACCTGTAGTGTTTTCTGGACAATCTCATGACAGTCCCTTTTGCAGAAAGCTCTCTGAAGGATGGATTAAGAGCTGTCTTGCATTTTATGTGGATTAGGTTTTAAATTAACATAAAAGAATAACAATGTGAATCAATTTGATCAAAGAAAAAGTGTCACTAATTATTTAAACAGGACACTTACTACAGGGATTTAAAGGCAAAGAAGCGGATTTCCCTTGCATGTGGATCAAATCAGAAGTATCCCATAATTGACTCTTTACAAGACCTTGTTGCAGCGTAATGGACTAGATATTAAAGCCTTAAGTATTTAAAGCTAGTTTCTGTCTTTTTCTAAATGGAGGTCTACCACTAAGAGCTATTTTACAAGTCTGACACATTAGCTGCATCACTGTGAAATACACTGGCTCTGGCTTCTATGATCCGGAATTTCAAGAGCTTTCAATAGTTAAATGATGTGAAATGGGTAACATTGAAACTGTGAGAAGCAGTGAGCATCCTAAAAAAATAAATTCCAGATGGGGGTGTCTGTTGGGAAGTTATAGAGATAGTGCATGTTAGTTTTTATAAGCATTTAATTAATTTTGTTATCTTTGCCATCTATTGTCTTTCTATTTTGTTGGTGTGTTGGGAAAAAATATGTGTTTCAGTTCATAATAATTCCTTCTCATGGCACGTAAGTGACTTTTTTTCTTCATTCTGTGTTTTGTGGATTAGATTGCTTCGATGTTTATTTCTGATTTGTAGGGGAAAATTGGATCAGGCAAGATAAACGCTATTGCAAAAAAAGATTGGTTGAATCAGGAAAAACGTCCCATTTTGTTACCTAGGGACTACACACTTTCTTGTGGAATGTGTACATAAAAGTGTACTCCAAAAACAATGCTCTTGACTTTTGGTGCAAGTGAAATAGAATGGGCAAAGACAACATCATAAGACTGAGGCTGTAGAAGTATTATAGTCACTTTTAGCATTCAACTGAATGTTATTCAGTGTGCCCAATCTTGAACCCCTTAGTCCATGTCAGTAGTCCTTATTCATTGCCTTCAATGAGACTAACCACATGAGTAAGTGCTCGCAGAATCAAACCCACGATTTGTATTATTTCTAAATAACACACCATGGGCTGCTCCAGTTAAGGTTTCCGTCCATATAAACATTTGTTTTCATGGATTTATAGCTTGACTGCTGTAAACCGCAAGAATCAATGGACACCCCGTGTGTACTTAGTATTCAAGCTGTCTATTCAGATGAATTTTTGAAATTGGGCTCATAGAATCATAGAATATCAGGGTTGGAAGGGACCTCAGGAGGTCATCTAATCCAACCCCCTGCTCAAAGCAGGACCAATCCCCAGTTTTTGCCCCAGATCCCTAAATGGCCCCCTCAAGGATTGAACTCACAACCCTGGGTTTAGCAGGCCAATGATCAAACCACTGAGCTATCCCTCATGCTGTGTTCAGATTGAAGCTTCCTTAAAACAAAGCATTTGGGGTGGAGTTTTCTGAACTGCCTAAGAGACTTAGAAGCACAAGTGCCAGTGAGACTTGTGCTCCTTAGTCACTTAAATACTTTTGAAAATCCCACCTTGGGACTTCATAGTGAAGAATTTAATTGTGAGCTTTATTGATCATGGTTAAGATTTTCAAACTTGACTAAGGGATTTCGACCCCGTTAGTTTTAATGAAAATTGTGCATTTAAGTCCCCCAGTTGGCTTTGAAAATCTCAACCTATATCTGCACTTCATTAGTGTCCACCCAGCATCTATTAAGCCCTGCGCCAGGAAATACTCGACTCAGTGCCTTGGAGGCAATCTCCTTGGCTATTCAAATATCCTGATCAGAATCTGGAGGAGATGTCCCCAGAAGTGCTCAGATGCCATGATGATCCGATAAATAGTTAAGGCATTTCAGAGATCTTTTTTTTCCTTTAGGAAGCAGATATCATTTGAAGAGCAGATCAGAAAATTTGGGGGTTTTGTTTGTTTCATAGAACTCTCTTTAGCAGTGTTTTAAACAATTAATATATTGTAATTTTGCAAGCAGGTAGACAATCTTATGGACTGGTACCTTTTGATATTTTGGGTAAAATGAGCTTTAAAAAGTCTGTGATTTGGATTTGAAGAATCACTACTGCAAACATGCAATAGTTCCTTTTCTTAACAATCATACCACAGATCTCTGATGTGAATCTCCAGCATGTTTCAGGATCATATAAGTTTTATTAGAAAACAATGATATAATGCAGTGTTAGCATTGATACAGGACAAAATTTTGTTATATTTGACTAATAGTGAAACTCTCAAGTCATGGTAACATTTTCAGAGAAAGGAGTTTGTCAAAAGTGTAGAAGGTATTTATTTTTTCACGTCCAAATAGACTGCATGGTAATATGAAATTGCATGGTGTGCATTTGTGTGTGTATACAGATCTTTTCATTGGTAGCCATGAGTCTAAATTACCCTAAAATATGAGTAAAATCACACTGACCAAAACCCAACTTTATTCTGATTTTTATTCGGCAGGTGTTGTAAATGTCTGTCTTTTCTGGTTGTATACTTATTTCACCATACTTGTCTTCGGTGAAGAGGAGTTATTCTGTAAAAGGGGAAGAGGTGAAAGTTAGATTAAGGGGATACTGCTAATGCTACCCTTTCAGCAGAAGCAATTTCACTCTTGCCTGTTCAGAATAAAAATACTAATATTGAATGTTTATATTGCAGTGGTGTTTGGAAACGCCAATCAAGAGTGCTGGGTGCCATACAAACACACAAGAAGACTAGGCGAGAGGTTTTGTGCTGTTTCTAAGAGGTGCAGCCCATAACTCTCATCAAAGGGGGACCTGGGAGTGAAGGTGACTTTAAGCCACCTTAGCATCCTTCTGATTCTGCAGAGGACAAAAGGGCCCCTGGCTAAACTTAGGAAGCCCTGTATCATCCAAAATTTCTGTAGAACCATCTAGTATGTCTCTGCTCACTCCAGGGTCCCAGCATGCCCCCTACAGCAGGCCTTGCAAAGGGGACTTTTATTCAGTTCTTGCACCATAGGAATTCTCCCCCAGCTAGATCCAGGCTGCAGCATAAAGGGAGGGAAAATCCCAGATAAGGCCCCTGCATCAATGAGTTTACCATCTGATGTCAAGTGCTATACAGCGGTGGGAGGGGAGAGGGAGAGATGCCATCAAATATCGCAGATTTGGCCTTCATGTTACTTTTGCTGACTTACATTTTTAAGTATAGTTCTACTCTGCAAAGAGACTATGTAAAATTGTTAGCGTCTCGCTTAACATTTCTTCTCCTAGCATGTATTCAGCCATATCAGCTGACTCAGTGACAAAATTAAGGATTTTTTTTATTCACTTCTGCTAGCAGTGTGAGCATAGTGAGCAGAATATTTTTCTGGCTTGTGCCTAACCAACAGAACTGTTAACTAAGATCCAGTTGCATAACTAAATTCTGCCCTCTGCCACACCCGTGCAGCCCCATAGAACTCAATGGACTTGTACAGGGGTAGCTGACAGTAGAATTTGAGCCACAGAATCTTTCAGATGGGAGGATGTACTACTAAGAAGGAACCCAGCTTGACTCTCTGATCCCAGGTGAGATTTGTAGTGCTGGCAGTTTATACTAGTAAATTGGTCTGTAAATCATTTAGACATAATAAAAATGTAACCACATGATGGCATTTTTATAGAGCAGCTTTCCATGGTAGAAACACACTTGAAAGGCTGTATTTTCAGAACTTTAAAGGTGTAAGACATGTTGCCTAGACATTGAGCCAAATTGGGGTTTATGTGTAACAATACTTTATACGTATATAGCATAGGGTGTACGCTCCAAAGAGAAGTAACAATGTTTGATGTTTTACCGGTGGGGAAACTGAGAGAGACTGTGACTTATCCTAAGACATGCAGTAGGTCAGTGGCAAACTTGGGAACAGAAGTCAGTTCTCCTGACTTCCTTCTTGCTGTAACCCACTAACCCAGACTGGCTTCCAAGTATATCTTTTCCTCAGAAAGGTTGTAATATTCCTGCTGTAGGTTTTGATGATACAACTATATGTCCCCACAAATTCTAAATATATGCTACATTAACTTTACATTGACTGTTAGAGGAAATTGGTGTGCAATGTTTAGTTCTGCTCTTGACTTTTAGTCAGATTTCCTTATATGGAAATCATTAGTATGTTAATACTTCCTTATTGTAGTGGTTTGCAATGTGTATTAATTGGATTGAGTTACTTTGCAAGCTGGGGACTTACCCAGATTGGGGAGCCTGTTCCAACCATAATCCAAATGGTCATTAAAATAGAAATGTTAATTTCTGTTTTAAAAAGTTACCCTTAGTAAACAAAAAGAAACATGCAAAACTAATGACCTCCGTTTCTGCTCTCCACTGATATAGCCACCCGGCATAAGGTGCTCCCCCATAGTCACTGATGTATTTCCCTCCAACCCATCATTGACCTTTCCCATCAGAACCTCTTTTTGCATGGACCTGATCATGCATCCCTTGAACACCCAGAACTCCCATCGAAATGACTCGACATAGCAGGGACCCACACTATGGATAAAGGGTCCGCAGTGAGGTTGCGAGAGGAGAATTTTTGCCTTGTGGATCTCTGAAATCTGGAATAATTTAGGTGGCAAAGGGCTACTTAAACTCAGTCTCTTTTTAACAGGGGGAAGGGCAAATTCCAAAATACTAAGAACACAGGATCCTCCACCTCCCATCTCTTTTCTTCAACAGACATTGCAGGGACTTTGGGCATTGGTGCACGTTGCTCCCTGTTATTCTTTGCCTGTGGCACATCATAGGCTAGTCTCCTGTGAGTCACAATACTTTGGTCCAGTTTTGCTTGTTGGGTTTAGTGTGCGGGTGCTGGATGGGGTGGGTGGCCTGTGAGATACAGGAGGTCTGACTAGATGATCTGTCGGTCCCATATGGCCTTAAAATCTATATGAAAATAATGATTAACATGTATGATGTCAGTCTCTCAGCACTGATTGAGAACTGATGATAGCATATCTTGAGGCCACATGTAAACACATTCTGGAGCAATTTTGCCAGTATTCATCATCATTTGCTGTGCACTGACCTATACTGAACTATCTTGTTATCTCAAGGATTGGTAACATAAAAGTTCTTCATTAACAGTCAAGCTTGACCTCATTTCATTCACTTGTTTTTCACAGGCTGGTTTTTTCACACAGGCTCCAAATTCCACTTTTTGCAGCAGATTTCTTGCTGTTCCCTCATTTCCTGAAATGACACGTGAGGCTTCAGTAGGGAACAAATGGCAACTTCATTGCTCCTCTCTATTTAAATTCTGTATTTTCAGTGATTTCTTGACAGCTGCTTTCCGTGAATGGGATGATGTCAGGGAACTGGAAGTATCCTGTTCACCATTTTACAGATTTCTTGTTTCTCTGACAGTCTCAAAAAACTCCCTCCCTCATCTGACGGTATTGCTCTAAAGGTCCTTTTGTCCTAGAGAGTTTGGGTAAACCCAGTACTAGTTTGAGCACCTGAAATGCTTGTAAAACTCTTACGTACCAAGGGTCTGATCCTGAAAATGTGCTGAGCACCTACAATTTGCCCCTCTTATGCAAACCAAGAGGGGGAAATAAACAAATGTATTTACCTCACTAGGGCCATGATTGAAATCACAGCTGGGCACAAGGCAAAGAACCATCTCTAGGACTTTGGAGACCTGTAGAGGAAACATTAGTAAAATAACCAGAAGGAGGAACATTAGTAACAGCAAATTATATGTTGAAGCAATGATCAAGCTACCATTACTATTTATTTATTTCTGTTACAATAGCATCTAGATGCCCCATCCAGAGATCAGGACCCCACAGTGCTAGCTGTTATACAAGAGTAAACCAAAGGTAATCCCTAACCCAGAGAGCTCACAATCTAGGTTTATGACCATATGAAACAGGTGGTTTCAAATGCAGACGGGATAGACTGAGGATGGGTTACAGTAGCAAAGGGTATGTTTGCAGTATTCTCAATGTTCAGAGAAATCACAGGTGGCCTAGCAAGTGACACATTATCATGATTTTTTAGGCATCTTAAATGTGGAATTTACCATCTAATGGCTCATCTTATAAATGAGCCCTGGGTTCCTTAGCAATTATCATACAAAGTATGTAAATTTATCATTAATATCCTCATGATACAAGTAAAATTACATGTATCTTTAAAATGTTCGGTGCTCTTAAAGTGCAGCCAATTAGTGTGCTCCAGGCTCTGCCTTCTCTCCATCATCACAGCCTTCCAAACACTAATTTAATCGTGCTAAATGAGAGGTGTCAATGGAAGAAGGTCTTGGAAGTCAAGGTATGGATCTTAATTAATAGACATGGTTATTTGACTTCCTCTCCAGACATATAGTTTAAAGTCTTCTACAATTTTATTGCCTTTGTTCCTGTCTTTATTCAGTGCACATTTTGCATAAAATAAGCCTGCTGCACTGTAATCTGCTGTTGTAGCTAATCTAATTGTGCCTCTAATTCTTCTGCACATTAAGAAGAGAGAGAGCTTAATTTTGCAACAGAGTAGATTAACATGCCACTTGGAAAGAACAATCTTTTATCTATTTCTCATCTGATCAGATTTTAAACGCTTTGGGACAAGAACCACGTTCTTTCATTTGTCTGCAAAGTGCCTAGCATGTTTTTCAGTGCCATATAAATAATACTTGAAACCCTGGTGGTCATCCTCTACACCCATATTATTCACTCGTGTTACTAATGACCATTTGCCTTCCTGCTCCACTACTTTTCTTCCACAACATTGACTACAAATCAAGGCTGTTATCTTTCACAGGGGCCGTTAGATCAGTGAAAGTCAATGGGAGTTGCGTGCCTAACTCTCCTATTTACCCCTTTGGAGACACCAGTCCTAATGTGTGCAAATGCAGACAGATAAGGCATAGAAGTGATCCCTATGGATTAGCTAGCCTGTCACTGTTGTAAACCCTCCCTCTTTCCCATATCTTTGATATGTTAACAAAAAATTGTCTTCTGCCTTTTTAACTCCAGACATGGACAGCTATGTGGCAGATTCTCTGGTGATGGCACGTTAAATCTGCCCATCAGACTCTTCGCACAATTATAAGTACACAATACTGGATGTGTTTGTAGAAATGTCCATTCTTTGCTCAATTATTTTCACCCACTTGCCTAGGGACAATTAATTTGCTTTCAAAGGTAAGTACACCACCATTTATTTTTTCAGCAAATAAAAACAATAGTGGCAGGCAGGTAACGTTTGTGCCTTTGCTGGTAAATGTTCTTTTCTAGGCTGTTCTGTTTTTCCAGACGGTCTTCCTAATGCATCTTTCTTAAATCTTCTGTAGAACTAAACCACTTTGTGCTGACATCCCATCAGACTTCATAAGCTGATAAAGTTTGGCTTGATAATTTTTTGGAGGGGAAATCTTCAACACTCTGATATGAGATATGGTATTGTTGGTTCAATAGGTGGCATTCTTCGCTCTGAGTCGTCATTGAACCTATGGTCTACCATTGCTGTAGGGGGCAATGTGCTGCCAAAGGTTTTGGGTGAGATGGAAAATGGACATCCTGCCTACTTGTGGTCATTAGAGATCACGTGGCACTTAACATCCCTAATTTTATTTTATTAATTATTTTGTCTTGGCTAATTCATGTAATTCTCATTGTCAACGATCCATATACAGGTACAAGTTGATACAGCGTTCTTCTGCCCTTCTGAAGCTAAACTGTTGTGATGCCCTGGTAAATAGCTGCTGTGTTCCACCCCAGAGATGGTTCCATTTCATTGATGGGTGAAATGAACCGTGTGTGAGAGAGACTTCAAAGTTGTAAAACCCTTTTAGATTAATGCAAGTTGTTCTTGTTTTTATTATTAATAAAATGTCTCTCTATGTAGTGAGTGCGTTCTTGCCTGAAACATGTCATGTCCACTGTGATAGCAGCCTATTGTGTTCAGCTTTATAAGGGTCCTCAGATTGATATGGTTAAGATTAATGAGATATTCACTTAATCATGAACTTATTTAAGGATCTACTTGTAAATCCAGTGAATTATGCAGATGAATAGTTACCACTTACCATTTAACCTCTAAAGGGATTTTGTAGATTTATGCTCTTTTATTCTTGAGTAAGATTTCTATATGGATATAAGAAATGACAGTGATGCTATGCCTCTAAATTAATATTAGTAGATAACAAGAATGGTTCCTTATATGCATTTGTTTCTGATATGTTTCTTTGAGAAAGCCGTATCTGAGCTGGCCCACAGGTTTAGTGTCAAGATGATTTCAAGGAAGGTTTCCAAGTTTGAGTTCAAGGTTGTGAGCACTTTGGACACACTCAGCTACTGAAGAAAGTGCTCTTAACCTCTGGCTCTCCTCAGCCCCACTGCCTGATCACCACATGAGAAGGGCGAGCACTACAAGGATGGAATAGGAAAGAAATGCTGAAGAAACACCCCATCTTCTGACCTGTGAGTGAAGGGAAAAAATTGTCCCATAGGCTGAGCTGCCCATTGGGATGACATGAGTCTGTGCTCTGGGTTGGGAGTATTGCAAAAGACACCGTATGGTGAACCCCGATTGGTACCTTGTGTCGCTTCCAAGCCATTGATGCTGGATAACCAGGAGTTAGTATTAGCAAGCTCCAAAAGAAACTCAAGTGGATGGCTAAAACATCAAACTGCTGCAGGACCAGTGAGCTGGAGCAGTGTGGGATAAGAGGGGGACCCCACCATCAAAAGACATTTGTCCATGTAATCCAGCTGACACAAGTGAGTGCCACAACTGTCAAAAACTCATTTGCCTCTGAGTAGTACTGATGCTTAAAATAGTGTCAAAATTTCCATTATAAACCACTAATTTCATGGGGTTACAGCTGAAGCCATAAAAATAGACCTCAGACTGAATTTTGGCATACAGCCTGTTAGCTGTTTCTAACACAATATTAACTCAGAACATCTTGGTGCTTTTGTAACAGCAATGTCTAAAAAATGTTGCTGCTTTTTCCTCCTCCTTTAAAGACAGGCTTTTTTAAGACCCTTCGTCTATTGGAGGCCAAGGATCCATGTGAAGTGTGGTGTGGAATATTTCAGATGTGCACATTATTTCATTTAGAAAAACAGCCCGTGTGTGCATACGAGAACTTCCGGTAGCGCAAACTGACCAGGATGTTTGGCCCACACAATTGTAGTAGTTGCCTTGGTGAAGAATTAATTCAATACCAAGAAGCTGAAATGTGTAGAGGAAAGAGGCCGTTTGGCGTTACACCCATGAGCTGAGGGCCTGGCTGACTAACCACTTGCTGGAGAGCGCAAGCAACTGAAGCTTAGCAGATATTTTACATTTCTTTTAATTGATTTTGATACTGTACTACAATAGCTAGAGAAAATGCTGTGAAAATCACAGATTTTGCTTGATGCCTATTGCAGACAAGGAGCCGGCTTTTAAAGATATCAAATTTAAAACATAAATCCGTGTTTTCCAAAATGTTTCTTGCATCTTCCTACTTGACCAGCCAGTAGAATCATCATGCTAAATTTCCAATGTCACATTAACATCTACAGCAAAACCATGAGATCATAGATACCAGAGAAAGGACTATCTGGGTTGTAGTGACAAGCACTGTTATTTCCAGAGCCAGTATCTGAAGTATCCAGCAGCATTTATTTGTGTCAGCTTAGACTCAATATTTCATACATAAAATATAAAACAGGTTTTGCAGGATATAAACTGTTGATGTAATTATTGTATTGACCATAACAGTGCTGTAAACAAAGAAACAGTTCTTTTAAAAACAACTGCCACGATGCAATACTGCCTTTGAACCTGAAAGACCATTCCACCACAGGCTTGTGCATTGCCGATAATTCATCGATTCCGGTGAAAAGTAATTGTGCCTGACATTTGGTGTCTTTAATGCCATCATCCCAAGGTGCATTTGCCTGTAAATTAATGGATTCAACATTGTTTTAAACTGAAAAAGGGAAAATTAGTAAAAGACAATGAGATGGGAGAATAAAATATGTAAGGTAGCTAGGAAGGACAGTCATATCATTAAGAGACTGGACTGGGACTCAGGAAATCTGGATTCAGTCCCAATTACTTGCAGAGACTTGCCCTGTGACTTTGGTCAAGTGAATCTCATTCTGCATCAGTTCTCCATCTGTAAACTGAAGATACTTCCCTACCCTCATGAAGGTGTTTAGGATATTATTAGTATTGTCCTCAATAGGAACCATACAGATACCTAGAGAGAATTCAAAATGGTGAGCGGTACAGAATCGGTACCTGTGGATTCTGAGACTTTGGACAAGAAACTGTATCTCCTATTGATTGGTTTGGGTTCCTTTGATAGGTATCAGAGTCACAGGCGTGTTCGTCTGTGTTCGCAAAAAGAAAAGGAGGACTTGTGGCACCTTAGAGACTAACCCATTTATTTGAGCATAAGCTTTCATCATCTCTAAGGTGCCACAAGTCCTCCTTTTCTTTTTGCTAGGCATGAACTCACAATTATTCCGTACCCTCTCTTTCACCTTCAGTGTGCCTGCCCAGATAGTCAGTAGGGCAACTACTCCTGGAGGGCTACACTGGGCTTCTCAAGTGTTAAATTCAATAGGACTTGTGCGAGCATGTGAGTCTGCCAAATACCTTACGGGAATTATTGGTAAAATTCTACGGCCAACATTATGCAGAAGAGCCAAACTTAGGGTATGTCTACACTTAAAACACTGCAGCGGCACAGCTGCAGGGCTGCACTGTAGACTCTCACTACAGCGACGGGGTTGTAGTTAATCCAATTCTCTGAGCGGGGGAATTCTTCCATCGACCTAGTGCTGTCTACACCCGGGGTTAGGTTGGGATAGCTACATCTCTCAGAGGTGTGGATGCCTCAGAGAGATGTAGCTATGCCAGTGTAAGTTCCCAGTGTAGACCAGACCTTAGCTGATCTCTTCTGGACCCCTTAAAATCTAGGAATGTATTAATCTTTGCAGGACTAAGGACTTACTGCCTATGGGTCCAAAATGCTGAGCACCCTGAACTCCTATTTACTTCAATAGGAGTGGAGGGTACACAGCACCTTGCAGGATGAGGTCTATGATTGAGAGTTAGGAGGAGGCGTATGGAGAGCTTTATTGCATGACACATTTAACCCACAGGAAAACCCACCCATTTTACTCATTTTAAGTGTATTTCACACTTTTTTGACTATTCGAAATTACCACACTTGTAAAAACGTCTTTTGATGAATAGAGCCATTTATGTACAAAGGCAAGTTTTTTTCCCCCCTAAGTGCAGTAATTTTACTATACTTTCTTTTGTAGGTCTGGCTCCTTCCATCATCTGTTCGTTATTGCTTACTGCTACAGATCCCTCAAGAACTGAAAACAGGCTATTTGGAGAATAAGCTATCTTGAAAAATGTTGCTGACATATGCCACACAGTTACCAGGACTAATAAGACAGATAAGTAAAGGGTTTTATTCTTTTATGTCAACTCAGAGCTATTTTTCAGTGCAGTTGCAGAAGCAGTACTATCTTTGTACACATGTACAATGATTGGAAAGAATTATCGGGTTAAAAATCATGGGTGAGTCCTGGCCCTATTGAAATCAATGGAAGTTACACCCTGGATATCAACAGAGCCAGGATTCCACCCCATATTTAAAAAGAAATCTTTAACTGGTATTAGCTGGAGGTGTTAGAAAAGCAGGTAAAGAATTTTTAAAAAAATCTGATTTCATTTTCATTTTCTGGCTGAGTATAAAGCAGCCTCCTCAATTTCAGTTTTCTAGTCAGTGTCAAGTTGGCTTCACTTTTTCTGGTTTTCATGAATTTGCAGCCCCTGCACTGCAGTATTTGGACTCCAAAGATTTTAAGGGAATATTTAAATCCCCACAATGCAAAATGTTTGAATTTTTTTTTAAAACAAAAATTATGAAAACATTAACATCTGTTTAAGTAACTTTGATGTTTTTTTAAAAAATCCTATATTTGGCCCAAACTACCTGAGAATGTCCCTTTAATGAAAGCAAACCTCCAGTCCTTTTTGCAAACATACCGTAAATGGATATAGTAGAAATGACAGACACATATCAATTTCATTTTAGAGTATGTTTTTTTTAAAAAAACCCAAGCTATTTGTCTTAGGAAATATCAAACTTTTATTGGGAATTTGGAAAATATTTTTGGCTAGCATGAAAAGTAAAATCTTGCACCACAATGTACAGGCGTGGGTACAGAGACTGAACAGATGGACTGCTGTAAAACAACCATTTAATAAGGCATTAAAATGCCATCGACGTGGACACATTTAAAAAAAAAAGCTAAGAAAATAAATGCCTTTCAAATAATTAGGATCTTATGCCTGAGACTAGCATTGATCTGTGTGCAAAGATTTTCCTGCTGAAATCAGACCAATCTAAGTCTGATTGTGTAAGGAAGGAATTAGTGTGTAAATCGTCTGCTCCTTGAGATTTTTAGTTCTGTTTCCGCTGTACATGACCGTTCATGTAAATGATCATTTTAGACTATCTCCCTCTCCCTGTTTGTTATGGTGTTTTAAAAGACTTTTGGTTTATTATGCCCAAAAAACATTGTTAATTGAATCCCAGATTTTTATCATGACTATGTGAAACAGTTAAATCACTAGCTTTTACTTCCAGTGAATGCGTGAGGATAACAGTCAGTCCAGCAGGCGCAGCCAGGAATAGGAGCAGAGCCTATTTCTGTTCCAGCAAGCGTAGTGTGACTTTACTTTCCCTCAGAGCCATGTACAAACATTGATTTTAAGTTTTAACAATAGTCTGCAAACAAGCTGCTGTGAAAAATAGATCATTCATTTGTACAAATCCACCCATTCAGTATAACAAAGCTTTCTAGGAGCAATTTTCAGCAACTATTAATGCTTGCAAATATGGAAGTATGGCTATAACTTCCCATTCGTGCCACAGTTATTGTTGTAAATATAACCCCAGTTGGCACAGTTCAAAAAGTCTCTGCTATTTAAAAAGAAAAAGATCTGGAAAACAATGAATCCATAATATTTAAATTTTTCAATATATAAAAAATGACCACAATATTTATGTTTAGATAATGACTATGATGCAAGAATATTCTGTAAAGCTGTATTTTGTTTATTGCCTCCAAATAAGTATTTTTATAAATAATAGTAATAAGAAAGTTGAACCCAAAAAAGTGCATTTAAGTATGTTAAGGCTGTGGAAGAAGGTAATGCAAAAGTGCTTTAAGGAAAGAGCCTTGGATTATCAGCTTTCACTTTGAATTTCATAGGTTTTATCAGCTTTTATCACAAATGTAGTGTTGCATAAACATTGTTTTTGTTATGTAGTAACCTTGCAGTTCGTGTGTCCATTTTCCGACTTATTAACTTTAAGACTCTTGAAGAAATTAATTAACATAACTTTCATGTTGTAATTCTTACTTTGTGTTTGTCAGTATTTAATAATCAGCAACAAAATAAATGTTTTAAACTTCCGGTTCAGTGTGCTTCCTACTTTTTTAATAACTAAAAGCCATATTACATTCAGGTTCTCTTATATTTAACATATAGAATTGGGTCAGGTGATCGAAGTCCATGTGTAATTTAGTAACCAGTCAAAATAGAAGATGAAACTTGGTCTTTTAAGTTACAGTGTCTTTTATTAAATGACATGGTATGATATGCTTCTGGCACACTTTTTTTTAAAGGTGTGAACAATTACGCTAAGGAAGAATTTCATAGATGGAAACCTTAATTTCTGGATAAGATTCTAAGTTTATCAATAATTGCTCTGGTTGTAAAGATTTGGGCAGAATTTTTAGGGTCCAATGAATTTGCTGTTAAAGTGTTGCTATTTGGCTAGGAGTACATCCCAATTAGTAACCCTTATATCCAAAGCAGTCGCAGTATGTATAGGGCAGTTTTTTCTGAGTCCGTTGTAAATGATTAGTCCAAAAGACTAGCATAAAACTTAGAACTAGTCCCCTGCAGGAGTCGGCTGGAGGAAATTAAAGGATCAACAACATAAGAGAAGCACTGAGGTAGGATTGTTCCAGGCTACAGCCACAGGCTTTCACGTGCACTCAGGAAATTGACTTAATCCAAAACTGAGGATTCAGGCATAAGGATGAGAACGATAAGGAAGGTGATGATTCTAAATCATGTCTCAACATCACAAAATTGTGTAGGGTTTCCGCCCCCACACATTTCTAAAAAGCATGTTTCCTACAGAAAGGTTGAATCTCATCCTTTATAAATTAGCAAAAGCTCCACATAAATGAGAGTTTAAACTCAATAGAGATTAATGAATAATGATGGTTCATTTTCTCCAAAAAGGCACCACTTAGACAGAACTTTGTGCTAATTTAAAAAAAAATGAAGATTTTTAGATTATGCTGTTCTTTCCAAAATCCTGCTGGCAGCTGTGTGCGTGAACAAGATCTACTGGGGCTTGTATCTTGGAATCAGGCAGGGTATTCACTTGAATGTTTTGAGTAAATTCAGATAGCATGAATCTGGCTGTCTTTGGGCCTTGAGTAAGGCTGAAGCTTTTCCAGGGGAGCTAGAAAGACTCACAAAAAGAGAAATGCACCAATCCAAGTTTGGGTTTCAAAATATCTGTTTGAAAGTTGGCATCTGGCATGCTGGTGAAGCACAAAAAGTTGGGAGAGTGAGAAGCCCATAGTGCGTAGAAGAAACCGCAAACCTTCGTTTCAGAAAAGAAGAGAGCAAGTAAATTAAAAAAGGAATCTATCAGGAATGAAGAGCTTATAACATTCAAAACCATTACTGGAAGGAAAACAAACAAATGCTGTGACCGAAACAAGGAGTTTAAAACAAAAATTAACAATATTCAACTGTTTAGATTACACAAGAAGCAGCACAATTAATGGTATTAGAAGTTACAGCCAGCAGGCAAATACTCAGCATGTCTTGAATAAATCAGCTTCTCTAAAGAGAATGGGTTCCTTCTCCAGGTAAGAAATACATGGCATCACTTACACTTGTAATTAACCACCACTGGTTATTCTGCATATGAAACGTTCAACACTTTAGACCTTTATTTTGGGATTTTACTGACCAGGCATGTGTATTCTGAAGGCAAGATGATTGAATACTATAAAAAAGAAACCCAACCATTTCTTTTTAATTGCTAAACTTGTGTTTTTATGTCTTGAGCCCAATCCATCCCTGGTGTCGGTCAACTGTAGTCAGTCAGAATGGCCCATCCTTGCTGTCACCTTTCTTATATAATTAAATATGCTGCCTACTAAATGAAAGATATGGAAGTGAAATATCTTTGTCTGTAAAATGATATGCCATGATACCATCTTGCTAGTGTCAGGGCTGGTCTAGCAAATAAAACAAGGTTATATTTTGGTATAAAGGCAAGAGGGCTACAACTTTTTATAGCAATTAAACATTACCAAGGCATTTGAACAAGAGAATAAATTAAGGAACATCTCCCCAAATCTTTCTTAGTATTTTACCATAGTTGCCTGCACTTCTAAACATTTATTGAAAATATCTATAATACATGAGTATCAATGATAGTACAACTGGCTGGCATTAGCTGTTAGTTAGGCCAGACACAGGAAAAGGATCAGTCAGAGATGGAGATAGTCATAGGACAACAAAAACCATTTTTCCATAATCCTAATGATTATCCAAGTCTCATGTATAGAACTCTGTCCGCTGACATGCAATTCAGCTAGAGTTTGTTAGTAAAAATCTTGGTTAATTTGAGTTCTGCAATTCCAGCATCTATCAGTAAGGAAACTGAACAAGACACGAACTCCAACTGTTTTACTGTGGAAAAAAACAATACAAGGCAACATTTCAAAACAAAAGGAATCTCAAACTGCAGTAAAAGGCAGCAGTAGGGATGATATAACCCCCAAATGGAACATATGCCCAACATGTAATAGCAAAATGAAACCATTATAATATTAGTCTTGCAGGAAAGAGACATGGAAAATACATTGTGGACCAAGTCCTGTTCCCTTTGAAACCAGTTGGAGTTTTTCATTAACTTCAGTGGGACTAGGGTTTGGCTGTTTATCTTTAAAATAGCAACTGAGAATTGGCTAATCGGGTAACAAAGGAGACCAGGAGGAAAGTTGTGTTTTCAACTAGGATTACAGTTACTTCACATTTTCAGAGGCCTATGCTTTTAAATGATCCAGTAGCAATGATTGGGCCTGTAGTTAACTTCTGTGCTTTGTAAGATATGTCATCCATAGTTCATTACATGTTAAAAGACCACTAAGGGTTAAAAGAAGGAAATTTGGAGGGCAGCCCGGAACTGTCAGTGCTGGACCCACAGTAGGTATTGTCTCATGTAGAATGGGGTTCATAAGACCACCTGGTGCTTGAAGACCCTTGCAATGTGTGAACACAACAGAGCAAACTAGGTCCCTGATCCTGCAAAGACTTAAGCACACGCTTTTCACTTTACTTACTGTGTATAGTTCCATTTGATGCTTGACAAGTTTTTTCTTTTCCATTCTAGCTTGTTCCCTGTCATTTTCCTCCTAATTCATTGCCTATATTTTCCTTGATTTTGTTTTAAACAGATGACTCTCCTGCCAGTGGTCCTGATATCACTTTTCGTCTTCAAACAATCCTCACTCACATCTCTGAAGCAGGCATGACGGTATGATTTCCATTTCACAGATGAGGAACATACGGCAGACCTTAAATGACTTCCTGAAGGCCACAGAAGGGATCCCTGTTAGGTCAGTGCTCAGAAGTTCCTGAATCCCAGTCTTCTGCTTAGACTGCTGGATCATCCCACTCGCTCTCTCTGAAGCCACAGGTCAGATGCACACAAACAGCCGGGTACACATTACTTGTTTCCTTACAGGCCTGGTCTAAACTATGATTTAAAGAGAGCTCCCCATAGGCTTTAACTCAGTCAGTTTAGTACATGTTAAAAAGTCGGTGTGTCTTGTCTCTGCTGGACTAGATGTATTGGTTAACATGGGCCAAGATCACACCTTTAAATCCTAGTCTACACAGGACCACAGAGGGATGGGATACGATATGTAGGATAACTACACTCTTAAGTGAATGCTCATCCCACAGGGAATCTTTGGACTCGAGGATATTCATGTACTGCATAGCACTCATGCTGGCAGCCATCTCTAGGTTCTTTATTTCACACTTCCAGCTTCCTCTCTAGTACATGGAGCTGCAGAAGATTCAAATTTTTCCCACTTAAAGAGACAGTACAGTACACTCTTCCATGATCATTAAACGTTCCTTACCATTTGTTGTGTGCACCAAACATCTCTGTTTTTTCTAAACAGATTTAAGTCAAATCCTAGCCCCACTCTACAACCTACACAACTGACCATGCTTAGGATAGCTCCCCTGGTGCAAGGAGGCGGGGGGAAAAGCTCCCTCTGTTTCCCAGATTGCAGAGCCACTCCAGGGCCACATTGCAGCAGCCTCTGCTGCTTCTGTGTCTCCACTCCACAGCTGGGGAGAACAGCCAGTTATCCTCACCTGCCCCTCCCCTAAATACTCCAGAGCACAGATCCATGGTGTGTGGATCCTCTGTGCAGTGGTTGGGAATTCTCTCCCCTTTCCTGAGCAGTGGAAACACATTGGTTCCACTGCCTTACAGAGACTCTGGCATAATAGGTACAGATACAGGATAACTAGGGTTTGCCCCGTCCCCCCCCCCTTTTTTTTAAACACATACAATTGCGTACTCTGCTTTCACTGACTGCTTCTGACTCTTAAAATGCTTAGGAAATGTCTATGGTTAATCCCCCCCCCCCTTCACATTACAAAGGGAGAAACGTAGAAAAACTACAACTCACTCAAAGGTTTTTTGTAACTATCATGTGCTTTGTTTTAACTGTAAAATGTAAATCTGGTCCTCTTTAGTGATACTGTACAGAAATCTCAGTGGACGTTTTTCCTGCTTCTAACTGGTCTACTTTCTTTCATAATGATAAATGGTTGGGCAGGTGGGGAGGGGGAATCTATCTACTCTTCAAACTGGTTGCTTTTTAAAAGGACAGGAAGGAAGAATGGTGATGCATATAAAACAGAATCTCTGGGCTGCGGCACTGATACTTTTTAACTTCCTGACCTTTGATAGCTCTGGTGAGGAAGCCTTGGACAAAGATGTCTAATCAGCTAAGACAGACACTGTGGTACGTTGGTCTCCTGTTTAAATTGAATTGATTACCAATCCCCACTTCCATTTTCCTCTGTATCTAGTTGCTTAGTAGCTGTCACCTTTACCATTCCATGCTGACTGGTTCACATTACTTTAGATACACAGTGCAAGTTCATCACCTTTCCAGGATGTCTCCTGATTGATTCCTTATGTCTTGTGGAGATCTGCTCTATATTTTCAGGCTGAAATAAGTTGCTTGAGATGTTCTCAGATTTATTCTAGGTGTTCTCCATGAGTTGTAATATTTTTATCAAGGCTTGAGACTACTCTTTTTTGTGCCTTGTGCACTTCTATTATTTTTATTTATATGCAGTAAAATGAGTTAAGTTCAGGGTTTTGCTGTGTGTGTAAACCCCATTAGCAAAAAGACAGATGCAATGAAAATGAGTTACCTGTAATTATACATTACAATGTGTGGTTTTGCCGTTCATCCAAGGCCTTATACCCTGTGCCTTGCATGTCAATGTCCTACTGCGCATCCAAGGGCTACTGCCTCCATGAAAGATATAGGCTTGGACTTGTTGATCAGGCTCTCCAGTATGGCATGAACATAAAAATGAAGTCTATGGGAGCTTTCCCATTGACTTCAATGGAAGAAAGACTGGGCCCTAAGGCTTTTATATCTGCCAAGCGCTTAAAGGCGGGATACTCTCTGGCTGCAAGTTGAAGCTAGACACATTCAGACTGGAAATAAGATGTACATTTTTAAGCGACTAAACCTTGGAACAATTAACTAAGGGACAAGGTAGATTCTGTGTCAATGGCAACTTTTAAATGAACTTTTAAACTTTTTTTTCTTTCAGATACGCTCTCGTTCAAAAGGAACTATGGCCAGTCTTGAACTGGAAGACAGATAGGATGATCACAGTGGTCCCTTCTGGCAATGGACTCCATTAATGTAAGTAGAATTTATTTTTGTTTGGAATATCATATACACCAAAAAACTTGTTGTTCTTTGCCTGTTGTTCTCTATGAAGAGTTTTGTCCAAGGCTTCTTTAACTCCACAAGAGCAGTGTCTAAGGCTTTGTCTACACACAATCTTGGATTGGTTTAATTAAACCAGTTTAGTTAAGACAGTGCATACTCCTATATGGTCACTACAGCTGGTCAAATTCTTTCATTCAAAATGTTTTGACAAAAAATACTTTTTTTTTCAAAATGGAAATTTTTGGGGGAAATGTCTATTTTTTGATTAAATGTTTCAGGCTTTTTGCCAAATCAGTTTTTAGCTAAAAATTGAAATATTGTCATTGCTGAACAGTTTTTTAAAATGCTGTTTTTGTAGATCGATTTTTAGAAAAAAGATTTCATTGTTGTCAACTTTTGTCACTATCAGCTCTAGTGGATACTTGTTTTGATTTGAGTGGGTTATTTGGTTTATCTTAAACGGCTTCCTAATTGACTTAAACTAAACCAAAATAAGCCTGGTTTAAATCACAATAATAGTGTCAGGCTTTTGCATTAATTTAACTAAATAAAACAGTTTAAAAATCACACTTCAAGTTAAATGAGTGCAATTCTCTAGGTATACAATCCCTGAGGCTGAAGATAAATGGCAACCAGATTATGCTGACCCTTTATAGTTCCCACTTCTTAGTCACTTCAGTCCCTTTCCACTTACCTAGTACTCCTCTTATAGCTGGCTATTTGCTTACAATCTTAAAACAAAAAGCAGAACTAGGATGCAAAATCCACCACTAAGCATGAGAGGCGATCCCTAAAGCAGTCAGAAAGGTGGGTTTTAGACTCCCATTTAATTCTTATCTGACTCCACATCTTGATTCTAAAATTGTTCTTTCTAAGAGAGAGACAATGGCTCCTGACTCATTCATGAGAGTGTCTTACTAAGATTAAAGAAAAGGAGTACTTGTGGCACCTTAGAGACTAATAAATTGGTTAGTCTCTAAGGTGCCACAAGTACTCCTTTTCTTTTTGCGAATACAGACTAACATGGCTGTTACTCTGAAACCTGTTACTAAGATTAATATACATTCTTTATTGAATGGGACCCTTTGTCTTAGGGTTCCCAATGTTCCCCCTTTTTAATAAAGTGACACTGTAGCTTGTTGAGGGGAGATAAATTTTAAATCCTTACTTTCTTCACCAGCAAGTTGGCCAGGTTGCGATTTCCCTGAAATCTTCAAGCACTCTTAGAGCTCCATCCAGCAAAGTCTGAGTACTTTCTTCCCACTGGGCATTCAAACTAATTCAGCATGTTATAGGAGGTACTGAGCACTTCCCTGGATCAGGCCCTTATTTTCTAAAATTGTCATCTCAAGCTGTTCAAAGACCAGTGGGGAATCTCGACTGGCTAATGAAGAGATGACTTTTTCTCCTAATGGAATGTTCCACTCTAACCATCCCACCAGGGGAGTTTTCGTCTTCAAAAGAAATATTTTTTCCTATACAAGCTGCAAAAAGAATTATTTAATGACATCATAAATTAAGACAGAGAGGCCCAAATATTCCAAACTGTAGAGAGGCATTTGAGCCTGGAAAAAAACATTGTGTGTATATGCCAAAAACACCCAGTTATTCCAGCTTCAGGCCTCTGTCAAGTATGTGAGCTGCCAGTGATCCCAGACTAGTGGTTTTTTTGGCATGAATTAATTTTAGCTTGTTTAATTTCTGGTGTTTGTATTAATCTGTAGACTAAGTAAGTAAGACTAATGTATTTAGAGTGAGGGCCAAATTCAGAGTTGGCATAAGTACTATTCAAGGCAGCGGAGCTCAGCCCAACTTGCTTCAGTGTCACATTTGGACCCCAACCTTTACAAAAATGTACTTCCACTGATGGTAATGGGAGTTATGCATAGGTTCTTAATGTCTCAATGGAAAACAGACATATCCAGCTTTTTCCCAACCCCTCTCAATGTTTGCTTTAATGGAAGCCCCTACACAAGAAGTCTGAAAGCATTACTTCCACATTGTGCTCATCTTTCAAATATTGCAGGACTTTTCAACCTTAGGTTAATCTTGTACCCCATTCCCCAGCAGAGTAGCACACTGATAGGGCTATGTATGCAAATCCCTTGAAACAAGCCACAGTGCATTGAATGTAACTGGTTTTAAAATGGAAAGGACAACTGTTCAGGGGAAGGGGTACTATTCCTACCAAAAGAAAAGGGGATTATTTATATATTTATATATATATAATATATTTGTAAAACAGGCAAAAGAATCCAGAGTAGCTGGTCACCGGGACTGTAGGCTCCTGGGCCCCATAAATTTTAGGAAGTGGTTGCAGCACCAGTCTCTTCTAGTGTTGACTCAGTGTCACTATGACAAATGAAAATGTACACTTCAGCCTCTGTCCAGTGACACCTCCGTTACCGTTTTCCCCCTTAAGTCTTGGGATGTTGCTTTTAATTATAAATGCCCTTCAGACATGTAAAGATACACCATTTTGGTGCTTTCATTTTGCATGTAGGGTAAGGATTCTTCTCCTCCTCAACATGAGTGCTTTGCAGCATGGTCTATCACTGTCAACTCTTTGTTTCTAGAGCTTGAGTGTCTCAATTTAAAAAAAAATGACAAAAAACCTTGAAATAGGCATTTAAAATATTACTGAGAGGCTGAGAGCTGGTAAAGGTCAAGTATGCAGCCTGGGAAAGAGTAAGATTTATATTACGACAGAGGGAAAGATCAGATGTCCAATGACTTACCACAGCACATTTTATACCAATTATTGAAATGCACCCAGAGACAGTTTATAGTAATAAAATGGCTTTATGTTCTGATATGTAAAATTAAATGTCCATGCTATGTAACAAAACATTTAAAAATTCCACACCACCTGTATCTAATGTGGTTTCATCTGTGTTATATATGTCTTTTGTCTAACGAATTCTTAGTTTTTACAGCAAGTGTGTAATTAAAAAAATCTTAAATAGATGTCTTTCAAAAAAAAAAAAAACCCCTCGCAACATTCATTTTTATTAAGTATTTCATTTGTAAAAAGCAAAGCTGAATTGGACAGGTGGCCTGCATTTGTGATATATATTTTTTATATATATATATATATATATATATAAATAGCTATTCAGCATGCAAAAATTGTAGTGATTTCCCAAATCTGATTACAAAGTCCACACATACTGTCTCTTGAATGGGATATGAATGTCCTGGCTAAAAATAACCTTCACTTCAGTGCCCTTGGGCTTGTCTAGCTTAAACATCATCTTCATCAATCTCTCCTCATTGGAATGGATTCAGCAAAGAGCAGAAATGACTTCAATTTTTTATATATATTTTTTTTTGCCCTCCACCTATTCATTGACTGCTTGGCAAACAGGACAAAATTATTAATGGCTAAAGGCCAAATTCTGTACTGTTTAATTGAACCAAACTCCCACTATTATTTCTATGTATCCTTCTATTTGTTCTACAGTAACAGCTGGTGGTCCTGCATTGGACTGGAGAATTAATGTGCTCTATGTACATAGGTTTCAGAGTAGCAGCCGTGTTAATCCGTATTCGCAAAAAGAAAAGGAGTACTTGTGGCACCTTAGAGACGAACAAATTTAACGAGTTTTTTCATGAAGTTGATAGATTTCTACTCCATACGGCTAAATTCAGTGCCTTGCATAATGACAGGTTTCAGAGTTGGTCTCTAAGGTGCCACAAGTACTCCTTTTCTTTCTATATACATAGAGGAAGATGCAATTCCTTCCCAACAAAACTATTCAATTGCAATTAGTGGGAGTTTTGTTTAATAAAGAATGCAGAATTTCCCCCCTAAGTGTCCATTTCTCATAATGGCTGGGTTTTTGTTCGTTTAGATGAATGGATGGATGAATTCTTGCAGGCCTTTGATCATTGAAGGCGGTATCCTTCTATTTGTCATCTGGAAATAATTCCACAGTAAAAATATTAGCAACAAATATATTGGTCACAGCTTTTCACACCTCCACTGATACTTTTGTCCATTGCAAAATCTGACAACTTTAATTAAAAAAGACACTAAGTGTTGGGAAAAAAAAATTGGTCCACTGTCTCCATCATCCTTGAAACAACTCCCTTCAGTTCAGTGCAAAGAAAATGTGTATTTAGGGCCTATTACACTGTGAAATAGTATCCCCCATTTCTAGAGCCATTTAAAACTAGACAGGACAAATCTCAAGCCATTATACTGCAAGGAATCAGTATGGTGCAGTGTCTGGGAGAAACGGAACCAGGCATCAGATGACATGGGCAAGTCACTTCACTGAGATTCTGCTTGCCTGGCTATAAACTGGCTGATAATGCTTATCCACTGCTGAGGATAGAAAAAGAAACAATCCTAGATGAAAAGAGCTCTGACTTACAGACGTTGGACTATATGCTCTTTTGTCTTAGTTTTTGTGGCTCATGAAGTCATAGAGCCATAACAATTAAAGGGTAATAATTTCCCCCAAAATCTGCTGTTTTAAACAAAGAAAAAGGACCAGCCATCACATTTTAGTCATTCGGATGGTTCTTAGGGGCCAGTAGGACTGAATTAATTTAGAAAAGATTGGTGAATCCAGGCCATTGATCCGAGAGTTACTTTGTACAGAATTGTTATTTCCATTGAATTGTATGTGTGTAAAGATACAAATGCCTCATACACACACACTCACACACACACACACACACACCCCCTTTGGAAATGTACATGTGTGTAGGTTTCACTGAAGTGCAAGTTACCCACAGGAATTAACACTGAAGTAACATTGTTCAGGAGCAGTAAAACTAGCTGTTTTGTTCCTTAGAATCATCCATCAGTCCAGTTTTCCACAGTCCCCATTCCTGAATGGTATGGTAATGAAGATTCCCTCGAGAGTGAAAAGCTTTGTGAGTACAGAAATTCGTTTGCTGTGTTTAAGTGCGGAGATGGGGGCTTCCTCTCGCAAACAGATGGGTGCACTCTTTCCCTCGGGAAGGATGAGGGAGGAACTCGCTCCCGAACCTGAGACTGTGACAGTTGATTGTAGACACTGAAGGGACTATTACCTGGTGGTTGTGAGCTTTGACTTGTGATAGAGGGGAGTCTTGGCATCATGGTGGTGGTAGTAAAATGAGCAGGGAAAGGCTGATAAGGCACAGTTTCCATTGTCTGAACACTGTAGCTGGTGTAAGGTGCAACAGAAGTCCACATATTGCAGCTCAAAGGGGGAGGGGGAGGAGGTGGCAAGTCATCGACTGTTGAGACACCTGCAATTTCAGCCCCAGAACCTGAGTACATACAAGCTTCCCTAGGTGTCACCTCACTGCAATAGGAAGGGCTTAACATTTGCTGGTCATATGGAGGTGGCGAACGAAAATAATGATCTTCTCCTACAGAAGAGGAGGCTTCCAGATAGGAGCGTTTGCAGGGCAGGTCTAAATGCCGAGCACTTTCTGTGAACAAAGAAATAAGCATTTAGGGAAAGGGTGCCTGTGTAACAGCATTTAACATTACATTGTCAAGCCCTCGGAAAGCTTATGGATTCTCCTTAAAAGTATGTGAATCTTACAATCATTTTACTGGGTTACTTGCATTGTTATTCAGGCTAATCCAGTTAAGCTACTTCATTTTGAAAAACAATATTTAATATTAAAAAGGCATTACACTGTTAATGTTAGTCTAATCCAATCAGCCTTAAAGCATTTTTTGGCTACGTTTATCAGCTTAAATAAATGACCTGGGCTACTACTTTTACAGCTAGAGATTACTTTTCATTCATCCAGATAACTGAGGACCACGACTCTTCTGACAAATTCAAGAAGTCTTTTAAAATGTCTTATCGCAACCTTTCTTCCTGTCCTCACAAAAATTACTATACATTTACCAGGTATTCATGACAAGGGCTGCAGAAATATTTCAAGATAAAACCAAGGGAGAGTGCTCTGGTAAGGATTTCTGCTATATGCTGGAGAAGCTGTCTCCTTTCAATGGACTTTGAGTGCTGCGTATGTGGTTTACCAGCATTCTATCATTAGGAACTATTATTTACTGTAGGAGAAGCAGCAACTCTCCCAGCAGATATTAAAGTTTTGCATTGCAGTTCTTATTACCTGTGTCTTTAACTTTTCACCAAGGCTGAGATTAATTAGCAGCAAATGAGACATGGTAGTATAAGGATTTTTCTCTGCAAAGCCCTTCCATTTAGCTTAAAAACAAAAGAATCTGACATGATCCCATCTGATACTGGTCTGAAGGGAGCAGTGTGTACTTAAAGGCTGGTTACATTTAAAAGCTGGCTCAGCAGGCAAAGAAAATGTCTACAGCTAGCTCCTGTAATCAAAAATAGACCACCATTAACAAACTTACTAAAGGCTTGATTCTGAAAAGTGCCGAGCACTTACAACTAACTCCCAGTAATCTCAATGGCAGTTGGAGGAGCTCAGCCCATTTCAGGATCAGGCCTCAGTTGAATAAACTTTCTGATTAAGAATATAAATAGACATATGTAACTGTTGTTTAATTTACCAACATACTCTCAGTCCTTTAGACACATGCCATGATGATCCGCTTTGCTTGCTTGCTCTATTTTAGGGCCTGAGTCTGTCTTTTTTTTTTTTTTTGGACTACAGTAAGTAGAGTAATAAGCACTACTCTCAATAGCGTTTGCAGGATCAGGACTTAGAGCTAATCTCCAGCCCTCTGGAATCAGCAGAAAGACTTGCACTGATTCCAGTGGGCTTTGGATCAGGCCCTTCACCTGCTCTTCAAGGTGGCAAATGTGAGTTTGTAAAGCACCATAACCACTGTGGCACTATAGACATGATACATAATAAATCACTGATGGCAAAATCCTGTCACCTTTCTGATGACCTGAACTTTATTCCATGAGGAGTACTGGGTTTGTTTCAGTGAGACTATTCACACGTACTACTCAGTGTGAGTAAAGGTGGTAGAGTTGAGCCTCTAGTGTGTCATAAGAGTTGTTTCTAGAGTCTCCTTTCTTATAAAATTGGTGCACTTCATTGAACACATTTAAAGTGCATAGACAAATGGCACAGATTTAGAGTATAAATGGATTTGCTTGTAGGCTATATTTTGAGCTCCGATAATTTAGTACTTGAATTTCCTACATTAAAAAATTGCATCATGAATGTAGACTTCCAAAATATCACTTCCCTTAGCATCTTAACATTGTTTTCAGGGCCTGAATATTCTGGCAAACCACTGAGCATTCATAACTTGCAATGAAGGCAGCAGGTGCAGCGCACCTTGAAGGATTGTGCTCAAAATACTATCCAATCAGAAGTGCTTTGCAATAGACCAGCACAGCTCTCCTGGCCCTGGAGAGACAGGAAAAGGTGCCAAGTATATGGAGGAAGATCTGTAAAGGTCTGTTACCTCTTCTTTTCAGGCAGTGATAAAAGAGCCCTGAATCTCTCTGTGCTGTGAAGGTGTTGAGTGGTAGATCTTGAGTATCCGAAGCAGCAAACGGCATGTGAGCACCATTCTCATATTGATAATGCTGAAGGGTCTGGTGATTCCCATGGAGTGGGTTGACATCTGTTTTTGTTGAAAGCTGGCCATGAGTGGAAACCAACCTCTGCCTCATGATGCTTTTGGAAATCACTGGATATTCTTTGCTGCAGGAGAGAAAAGTTATTTACTAGTTAGACAGCAGTCAGCCCTTGCAGGACAAAACGCTACTACTTTAGCATTCCGATAGCACCTTGCAGCCAAGGATTTCAAGGCACTTTACTTAAAAAAAAGAATTAACTGAGTTTCACAACCACTCTGTGGTGGTAGGTGAGTATTATAACAACTGTATCACAGCTTGAGCCACAGAAAAGTTGAGAATTGTGCAAATGGGCGGCTGAGTTAGGCTTAGAACCCTGGAGCCCCTTGCTCCTAATCATAAGCCCACATTTGCTCTCCCAAAGTCCTGTTACCATATATTATTGGATTGGAACACACACACAAATCCCACTGAATGCAAACACATACTGCATTGAATACATACAGACACATTGCATCAAAGCTCTCTGGCTGCAGCTGTTAGAACCATATACTGTATTCTAAACAGCTGCCATCTCATTGCTCTTTTTATCCACACCTTTGTAGCCGGGCCACACGCAAATCACTGTCATCACTTCCCCGGAATCCCTTGGCAAATGGGTTGTTTTCAATTTTCAGCTGGGTTATCTTTAAAAGAATGAAACAAAAAAGGAGTCAGTTAATAGTGTATCAGAACCACATGTATGGTTGTGGGACTAGGTTTGTAGATCTGAAAAGATACGTGTAAAAAAGCAGCATCCAGTGGCGTTCAGTGGCTATTTCCTGCACCGCTTCAGTCACCTAAAGATGCTATGGCAGAAGAGGCTGGATTAGTTGAAAGTTAGAGGGGCCTGAGCTGCAAAGTTTGGTTCTGGAGCTGAACTTTCCCCAAAGGCCTTTCTCCCCACCCCCCTTCCCCGGGTTGAAGGCAGATAGTTTGGGCTTGAGATTAGGGCACAGTTAGCACCTGACCTCAGTTAGGACTGACTGTTTTTATTCAGTGACCATCCCCCCTGCTCCCCACTCCCTGACCACCCCCAGGACTCCCACCCCTATCCAATCTCCCCTGTTCCACACCCCCTGACTATCCAACCCTCCCTGCTCTCCCCACCCCACATTACCTGTGGGGTGGGGGAAAGGAGGGCTCAGTCCTTTCCCTGCTCGTTTGGCTGCTCTCCCTGGCAGTCGGGCAGGGCTCGCTCCCTGTCTGGGTTTGGCTGCTGGGGACAGAGACCAAGCATGCTGGAGGTGGACGGGGGCCCTGGCTTGCTCTGCCCCTGTCCCCGGCAGCAGGGCCCAGGCCTCTTGACCGTCCCCGACCTCCCCCTGACCTTGCTGCCCTGGGCACCCAGTCTGGCCGCGCTATAACCGTGCTGCCCGGCCGGAGCTGCAGCCACGCTGCCCAGGTACTCAGGGAACTGTGACTGCGAGGGGCTAGTCTCCACCATGGTGCCGGGGAGTTGGGCTGGCTCCTCTGCAAGCCTGTCCTGACCCCGCTCCCTGGCAGGAGCTTGGGGGCCAGAGGGAAGGGTCCTGTGGGCTGGATGTGGCCCGCAGGTCGTAGTTTGCCCCCCTCTGTTCTAGCCACTTCCCTTATGGCTGAGAAGAATTACTACTGCTTTATAGTGGCTGTTATCCAGAAATAGGCTAGCCTTCTCCAGAGACTAAGTCCACCACAGTGATCCAAACCCCTCAGCCTGAGATCCATTTCTATAACTTCATGAAAATTTTGCAAAAAATAAAAAACACAAACTAGAGGAAGTTATGGGGCCTGGTGTAAAATTTCATTTAAAAATATTCCACTCCAATAAAAACACAAGTAAACAAGCCACATCTCTCATCCCCCCCACCCTCCGCAAACACACACATGAAATTAAAACCGCACCCAAGCAAAGTCATAGGAAAGAGTGTTGTGCTGCAGGGTCGTCTCTAAACTACAGTCTCTTTTAACACGTTTTTTATGAAGAGATGGCGGGAAGGGCTTCAGACGCTGGGAAATTTCACATTAACACTCAGAGCAAATCCATTAAATCCCCTTAAGCCCTTAGTAATCACTTTATTTAATGTGTCTCCTTTATAAACGGTATGTACACAGAAATCACTTCACCCAACATGTTATGCAAATACGCAGCAACATACCCTGCTATCTAACAAGTGCACAGCACCGCTACCCAACCGCTGAGTGACGAAGAGCTACATCAGGAAGAGTTTATGGAGACAGACTAGAGCTACCAAAGGTGCTCACTCTTTCCCTCTATCTTTGCAAACAGTGCTATGGAATCTTTAAGGCTCAGAAATGATCAGGCACTCAGTTTTACTGCTGAAGAAAGAGGGCATCTCCCCCAGCACAGGGCCGGGCCAAGCCCACCTCTGGGGAAAGGCACACAGACATCCACAGATGAAGGTCAGAAGGGACCATTAGGGTCATCTCCGCTGCCGTCACACAGGCCTTAAACGTTCACTTGGTAATTTCTGCATCAAGCAGAGTGTAGCTGCACTAGAGTCTATCTTTAAGCCAGACAGCTGAGTGAAAGACTTCAAGGGATTGCACTTCCACCAGCTCTGTCTTCCCACGTAATTTGTTCTAATGGTGTTTCAGTAGCTATGGCGTCACCAAACCTAATTCTTACAGCACCTGGCGTTTTCCTTGGTGACCCCTCAGGGCCCCATTCAGGCTTAAACTCACACTTGATGATGATAAACTCCGGGTGATACAGCCAACCTTGTACACCGAAGCAGTTGCACTGTGCAGTCTTGTGTCTGATGGTAGTTGTTTGGCTCAGCGCCTCTATGAGTTACAGTGATTGCATGGACTTTTAGAAAACCACCACAATCCACATCGTTCAGCTTTTTCAGGCAGGAGCACTACAAATTCTACACAAGCTGTTTTTTGCTCCGGTTGCTATAACCATGCGCAAGTAGATGGAGGCTTTTCAGTTCATGAAGGCATGCTTCTGCCCCCCTGTATTTCAACTTAATTAAAAATGATCATAACCTGGATTTGCCGAAGATATTCGTGAAAACAAGGCTTTGATGAAAAAAACTCAGCCAGCCTTGGAGCTGTTAAACCCGGAATGATGCTATTGCCTTCCCTGGGTTTACACCATTGTAATGTGGGGAACACACAAAAAAAAACCCTTAGCCTTATGGTGCAGAGCTAAAAATAGTAGTGTAGATGTTTGGACTGATTTCGGAGACCCAGTGAGCAGGGAAGGGCTCAGAGCCTTGGCTCTAGGTCAAGCCCCAACACCTATACTGCTGTTGCAAGGGTGAATCAGTTGACCTGCCACGGAGGGGGGCGGGGGTTTGAAAATTTTACCCGTAGTCTGAGCAGAGAGGAGTTTGCCCCAAAGTCATCTGGCAGTAACTTTCATGCCAGTACCTTAAATGTTTCCTCAAGGAACAATAAAACTCCTTATACAACACACAGCTAGCAGCCTTGTGTGCGCACGCCCGCATCTAGCGGGTCATGCGAAGAAGGATGCTTTGCATGGGAAAGAGCTTTTAATAACTTTCCTACTGATTTGAAGCAGCCCCTGGAGCAATGACACTCAAACCACTTTGGTTAATACCAACTTTAAGTGGCTCTGAAGACGTGGGGGCAGCAAACATGTCAAAGAAATGTGTGTTTTAAAAACTGAAACCCATCCCTATAAAACAATGGTAAAGGGCCTGGGCCTGCTGCTGCGTCAATGGCGCAACTCCCAGTGACTTCAGCAGGAGTAAGGTAGAGCTCATCTCCAGGTTTACTGCACCATCCCCGGCCTCAGGAGCTCCTCTCTTGTGGATCACATGTAACATGATACCAAGGAAATAAAAATATTTAAGCAATAGAGACTGAATGCTAAACAACTGTGAATTACAAGGCTATAAAGCTTTCGTCAGTGATGTCCTCACTCGCATTAGGGCTTGCAGTTCACACCTGCTAGTTGGTCTTTCTATATTTCCTCCTCTTGCCTGCGCCCACACAGAACACTTGAATCTTATCAGGGTTTTTCCCACCCTCCTTTAATTTTTCTGCTCCCGTCATCTATGTTCTTGGATTCTCTGGCTGTCTCCTAACTTTTCCCTCTTGTAATAAAGTTCAGTCTCCTCATCAAGTTTCCCTACAAATCTCTACATTCATTTACTCTCCCCGCCCCTGCTCTCTCAATTCTCTTGCTTTTGTGCACGCTTTGTTTCTTCCTGCTAGTCACCCTGAAGCTCATAGGGGTGGCCTTCCAAGTCCCTCCTTAAGCCACACTGTTCTTGTGCCTGGTCCTTCAGTTTTTGCCTTCTGCTGGTTAACGTTGTCAGCTCCCTGGGGAAGAGACCCTGTTTACTGCTATTGTCTTTATCAAACCCAATGTACATCTCAAATGTTATGGCAACAATGGGCCACCGTGGTGGAATCTTTGCCACATGCTCAGGTGAAAGGCACCAACCTTTGGAAAATAACTATTCTCACGGGTTGCTTTCTCTGACGCAGCCTGCCTAGCCTCATCTCTTCCAGGCCCTTCCCCTCAGCTCCTCCAAACACATAGTAACAACTGTATTCTCGTCCTCTTCTTCCCACCCACTGAAAACTGATATTTAAAATAACTACCACCAGATTATTTATCAGAATACTGACGCAGGGGCTCTGGAAGTGGGCATAATGCATCTCTTCCCAAAGGGTATGTGCAGGCACCCCCAGCACACACATTACCCCCTCTTTGATGCCAACTTTATACAACTCTAAGAAATACCCTAGACAGACAGATGGGCCTGAGTTAATTTGCTGTTATGGTAACACAAGACCAACACTCAACCTCTTGTCCCCATGCATTTGATTGGAAATGAACATATGAATAATTTCCAGGTGGAGGGAGTGACAATGTGCAAAGGCTATTGCTGGTGTGAAGGGAGCGTACACATATACCGCAGCCCCGAACTCCAGCCAGTCCTACCATGTACTCGCTCTCTCTCTGCCATGAGGCAGAATCCAGGTAGCCAGCTCCCACCCTGCTGTTGGCTGGCTAAGGGTTTTCTGGCAAGACCATCCAGCATTTGGCTCTTTCAAATAATTGCCAAAAACGTTACGCTAATTAGCACCTGTACTTTCAATAACGGTTTAAAAATTATCCCTTACCAAACAGAACGAAGATTATAAAAGAGCTTCTCTCCCCCAGCATAATGGATTGGCTGGTATTTGTAATCAAAGAAGGGATATGTCAGTCCATGAAAGTAGCCAGCATCGGATGCCACTTTCAATAGCTGTCAGGATCTGCTCTATGCAGACTGTAAACTGAGCCTAGCATGATATTATTGGCTCCATTTTGGATGGAGTCAGTGCTCTCTTTTTCCCTGCTTTGATTCACTAGTAGATTCTTTAGTAGCCTAACAGCCATCTGAGGAACCACAAGACGCTTAGGGCCTTGCCTGCCTTCCCCCTCAACAGACCAACATGAAGCCACGTAAGGCTTAATTTAATTTCTTTGCTGCTGTAACATGCAGCCTGACTTGGTTCTGCTTCCGTCACAACACATTTTTAAACAAGCCCCTTTTGGCAGCAGAAATAATATTTTCCATTGTGTTCCTGTTATTCTTTTTCTTCAAAGTCATTTGAGACTACTGTTAGGTAGAGACACATGGGAGCTCACATATTAATGCTTTGGGGTTGAAAGTTCCCCCCACTTCAGTGCAAAACCTTTGGCACGTAGGGTGAAATCCTGGCCCCACTGAAGTGGACGGGAGTATTGCCACTGACTTCAACAGAACCAGGCTTTCACCCCTGCCTGCAGCTGCCTCAAAAGGGAAGTTTGGGGTAAATATACCAAGAAAGCTCTACTGCCTAGACCTGTGTGTGGGCGGCGTGGAGCTGGGGATTTTACTCAGTGTTGTTATGCTCATTTCAACTTCATATTCAACTGTGAAATCAAGTTCTTGATTCTCTTTCAGAGAAGCTGCCGTTATTAATAAGTGCACCTCAGGCTAGCTGAATATTTCTTAAGCCAAGGAGGTTGGCAATTGGCTGAAATCTGGAAAACAGACTTTTAAAAAGAGGATGTGCAATTCCTGTGGTTCCGGGGGTTTCATGATCTATACCAGAAAGGTTGCTTTTCTAATGAAGAATGTATTATTTAGTTAGCACGGTGGGGTTTTGCTCAAGGCCACACACTGAGTCCATGGCAGAGCAGAGATTAGATCCCAGAAGTCGCTGGCTCCTAGTCCTCTCATGCTGCTGTGCAGCAGGTCTGCACTACCTAGGCTCTGGGGGTCGTCAGGTTAAAATCCAGGCAGTGCCAGGTAGCCCTTTATCCTTGTTGGAAGGCACATGGAGTTCTATTTGTTTTACTCTGTCATGACGGTCACTGGCATGGGCGGAGAAGGTCAGATTTTCAAAAGAGCTCAGCTCTCCGCAGCTGTGCTAGTTCTCCATATAACTGCTACAGGCTGAGTTCTTTTGAAAATCTGGCCACAAAGATCCCTTGGCTCCTAACAGTTGGTCCTGGTGAATTTACCTCCAGCCACATCACTATGTTGTGTGCTGTACAGCCGTTAGCTACCAGCCTTCCCCCTCAGAAGTGGCTGCATGTCAGTTATATTGTAAGTATCACATTTATGAAGCACATAGGGCTCCTTCAGGAGGAAAGGCGCTACTGATGTAAAATATTACGAGTAGCTATTAAACAAGCTCTTCAGTGTGTTTCTGGTTAACCGTGTTTGGGCTACTGGTCATTTCACATTTACAGTCACAGGTTGGTAGCTAGGATCCATATTAGCGTTCAGCTAAGGCTCTCTTTTGCCCGTTTTACTTTGACACACACAGCCATGTTTCCATTGTGATTCTTTGCCCTGGCTCAGTAACTGCATAGGAGTCCGGCCTTCAAATGCAAAATAAAACTGACTCCTACTCCTATGAGGAAAAGATTTAAACAGACCAAAGGGGAGGAGGCATGGTTGGGGCAATCTCCTTCTGTAGGAGGAGTCTATATCTTGATGTACAGTGCAGATTTTACATTCACTGACACAGGCAGGCCTTTAACAAAACTCAGTTCAGCCTAATACATCCCTCTGGAGGGAGACAAGTATCCTCATCTCTATTTTACAGATAGGAAAATTATAGCATAAAAGCAGCAAATCGCTAGCAGAGCTCGGAATAGAACCTAGGAGGCCGAATTCCCAGCCCCCGCTCTTGCTCCTGCACGCACTGCTGAGAGCCGTGGGAAGGTGGCAGCTGACTGGCTGCGCCGTTGTCTAGCCGGCCTGGTGATTACAAAGTCTCAAAATCTGTTGCCTCCTCCCCCTTTGTTTTGGTGGCCTTGTCGGGAGAGGAGACCGCCTCAGATAACCAATCACGCGTCTGCCCCAGCGTTCTTTCCCCATTAGCACTGCCTCTGCCCAGGTTACAAACGCAACAAGGCCCCCTGGACGTGCATTCCTGGTGCTGCAGGAAAACCTGTTTGAACGAATGTGCTAGGAATGACAGGGCCGTTTGTGTAAGAATATGATCCCCCTGCTCCATCTCTGGACAGCTTCAGCTTACACTGACATGGTCTCCAAGGGCTAAATAAGGCGGCGGGGGGGGGGGAATAGAGTAAAAGAATGTGTATTAAGTAATTGGTCACATTCCTCTCTCTCTTCTCCAATCAGCTCACTCCTCTTCTCTTCATATGTTGTTGGGCACCTTCCACTTCTCCCCATTTCAGATGGGACCACACCAAATTTAGTCACTCCTCTCCTGCTCCAACCCCTCCACTATATGATAATCCATTACGTGCAGCTGAAGTGAGCCCTTCGAGTTTTATATTCCCCGAAAAACAAAACATGCACACACCAACCCACCTTCCCTCATGTCCTAACCACAAGTCAGGCTCTGAGCTGCATTTTTATGGTCACATTCCTTATATGTCTCACTAAATATATATACTGTAATTACTTTTCACTGGAGATTTATGAGCCAGCTTTACTGGTCACTCTTAGATTTGCTTGCTGTTGTGAATGACATTTGAGCATTTATGAGCTTTCAGATTCATTAGTTACGATACTGGTGGAGATTGCCAAGATATTTTTACCCAATACATTTTTCATGCATCCTGTGCTTCACCAGTCTTGCTAACCAATCGCTGTGCTTGGCCATTTCCTGCTGCACAACTGCATCATTAAACACTGTTCCTCAGTGCCCATAACGGTAACACTGTGCTTGTTCCCATCAGTTCGTTTCAGTCTTCAGTGCAGGTCTGCAAAAATTACTCAAAGCTAAAGCACCTTTTGCTGCAAAGCACCGTACCTTGTGATTCTGATAGGAGGTAACCGATATAAAGGATGTCTCTGGAAACACATGTGTGCAGAACGCTGTGTTCTTAGACCCAAAGGCGTTGTTTTCATCTGCTTTCACAATGTGCAGTCTCGGCTGGTATTTATGCATCGAATTAAGAATAATCTGAAAAACAAATAAAAAAGTTTGTTAAAATAGTCATAACCATTCAGTTGGCATCAATAATGGAATAAGTGAATGCAGTAAAATATTACACAAACAGCTCCAGCTGTGTGCTTTGCTTTCAGAGAGAAATAAATATAACAGATTGGTGTGCAATCCAGAAACAGGCTTTAGAAATACATTACTGTACTTAATAACACCCAGGACTGTGGTGCATCAGTGGATCTGCCTGTGGAGCTAAGGAGCAGGGAAACATGGGGGCTACAGATCAGGACCAAGGTGTATTTACAGAGCTGTATGGGGAATCCCTGGAGTGTCAAGATTTTCTGCAGATTGGGATTGAGCTGTATTGACAAACCTGTCTGGGGAAGCTAACTCAGCAGCTCGCCTTTATGCTTGTCTCAGTCCAGCAGCCCTTCACAAGCACTATATTTACTCATGTTACAAATAAGTGCCTATATTGGGTGCTGCCTTTAGTGCCAAAACATTACCCCCACCCCCCGCCTGTCATCTTGGTGCAAGGCTTATTCTCTATCATTGTCCCAGGGGGCCCATTCATCTCTAATGGGAGAGTGAGTCCCTACCCCCACCCATCTTTTCAAAATCCTTATTCCTTGCCACAAACACTGCTGCCCCAAGCTGCCTGTGAATGGCAAGGAGCTGGCCTGTTCTATATGGAGAAGCAAAAGATGCTGGTTCCACTCCCTTTGGGATCTGCTGGTTTGGTTCGCAAAACTTTCAGACTTTGTGCCCTTCAGTACTGACACGAGCAGCAAAAAAACCAGAAGCAAATTTCAGACAAAGCAGCAGGTACCACATGGGGCTTTAAAGTCTCCTCATCTGGTTGCACATAACTCTGCCCACAGTAGCTGGCTGCATCATATACCATTTAAATGTAATTTTTATTGTTGACATTTTCCAGACAACCTTCCCTCTCCCCCGTCGCAGAAGAATGAGGAATTTTTGGCATTTTATCAGCTTTGCGTCATTTCTCTTAACCGTTTTGCTGCTATGTTGCAGGGCTTAGAAGTGAGAAGCTCAGTTTATTGCTTGGTTTGTCATCTTTGCTGTCCCTTCAGGAATCAACCACTGGAAGCACAAATTCATAGAGAAGCGTGGGCAGAGAGCGGAGACTTTTATGAAGAGAAGGTTTTTATTATTAGTCATCAGAGATGAGCCCAAGCTGCAAAATCCAGTTTAAATCTGAACTTTCCCCAAATCCAGAGTGTTCTAATTCAAAGGGTCAGTTCAGCTCAAGCTTCATTATCCTCATTTTACAGCTCCATAGAGCCCAAGGCCTGAAGGGACCATTATGATCATCTGGTCCAACCTCCTGGCTAACACAGGCCATAGAACGTCTGTGAAACAATTCCTGTTTCTGACGGCACAGAGAGGCGAAGTGACTTGCCCATATCCCACAGTACGTCAGTGGCAGAACCAGGAATAGAACTTTAAACTGGGATTTTTCAAAGGGGAAAAACTAGGGACCCAACTCACATTACATTTGGGGCTCCTTTGAAAAGCCAAGCCTAAAGCTCCTGACTCCCACTCCAGTGCCTTATCCACGCTATCTCCCTTATGAGGCATGTTTCAATGCCATACTTCAACCCAACTAGAACAAAGCCAAGGCAACGTCTAAAGCCAGCATTACTCTGTTGAAGCATTCAGAGTCTCAAATATTTTAGAGAGACTCTGAAGGATACTGTTGTATCCGTAATCCTGTCTAGAGGTTCGCTTCCAAACACAAACTCCATTATTGCTTAAACTGCCCCATCTCACTTACGAGGTTTTGCATTTTTGTCCCTTGCTGCACCAATCTGAAAATCTACCACTGCTCAGGAAAATGCAGAGACCTTATAGTGCGCAGACCAGGAAAGGAAACAGCTTTAGATTTGCCAGCTCAAAGCAGAATGGTGATCCCTTAACATAAAGTGTGCTGAATATACATGAGAAATGCAGAGGGTGGAGGTTAACTTGATTTAGTCAGTCTCCCAGGACATGAATGAGGAGCAGCTTTCAGCAGACAGCACAAAAGCACAAAATCCAACAGCACAGAAGGGAAATTTGCCATTTTCTTGATTAAAAAAAAAAAGTTTACAAATTTTTTTTTTTAAAAGCAGTTTTTCATGGCCAAAGGACAAATTACACCTACAAAAATGGCCATTTGTGTTTGCCAAAAATCTGAGGCTAAAAAGAAATGCCTTTTCATTCTCTTTTTTCCGCTCACACTCTCTTTTTTTATGATTATGGCACCACTGAAAAAATACATTCACTCATAACTCTAGCTGTAAACACATTTATTAAATACCATCTCATATGTTAGGATACCTTGCTGCATAATATGTGATTACAGAGGTGCTTCACATTGAATTATAAAGGTACTGGTAGAGAAGCAGAAGTTTAAGTGAATGATTGTCTCACCAGAATGTGAATTCAGTGAACCCTCCCCCTTGAAAACATATTTTAAACCAGCCTATTACATCTTTACCATTCCTCCGTATCTACATGATGCTAGAATCTAACAAGAATTTACAAGGTGCTGAATGCTCAGCCAGTTGAGAGGTCTGATTTGGCTTTATGCCCCTTATAACACTCATGGTATCCCTGTCAGTCAAATGTTTTAAAGCCTGAGATTTTGTTCCGACATGCCAAATTACCAACTGATGCCTCTTGTGGTTACAGGAAGACAACCACAAACCGGATATGACACAGCGAGGTAGAATAGTCAGCAGTTCAAATTAGAGACCAAAAAAAGGAAAATCATCATTACACTTCTGACACTGCCAACATTTCCAGGGCCTCACCCGCTTCTCTGAAGCTGTGCATGCATGAGGTTTGTATGCATCATTTTTTTTCCTCATCAAAAAGTTTTGCGTGTACAAAAGCATGGAGTTGTGCATGCAGGTCGTATGTGCAAACACACAAATATTCCTTACTTGTATATGCCTCACCCCCAGAAAAAACTTAAGCATGAAAAACTGTACACCTGAGAACTTAGGGCCTGCCTCTATAAGCAGTTAGCACGTGGCAAGCTGGGTATAAACCTACCTCGCACTAGCCTGCTGTGCGCCTACTGTCTGTATGGACTCCGCTACTGTGCACTAAAAATGATGTAACGTGCTTTGATCTGTTCCCATTTCAAAGCTTGGCAGATCAAAGCACACTAAGGCACTTTTAGTGCAGCGTAGCAGAGTCCACACAGACAGTTGGTGCACAGCAGGCTAGTGCGAGATAGTTCATGACAAACTAGGGAGTAAATCTAACTGTTTGTATGGACAGTCCCTTAGGTACCGAAAACTCAGACCATGATATTAGCAGCTGCTGTTGAAAATACAGTCTTGTGTCATTGTCTAAAAATGCTCAAAACAAATGTAAGAAAATGCTACTCCTATGCCCAATATCAGTAGAAATACTAATCTAAAGAGTCCTATCACGAATAAGGAATAATTGAATTGATAAGATAGAGCAGATAACATATTATGGAGGATGCATATCGGAAGCATTGTCTAAGTTTTCAGCATTAGACAGAGTCAGGACTTTTACAGGCGGAATTCCAACTCACTGGATGAGCCTGGGCAATTCTCTTAAGAGCTTTTTGCCTTAGTTTTCCCAACAGGGGATGATAATACTGAAATGATCTCTTACTATTTTGTAAGTAGGTTGTGAGATTAAATGTTTGCAAAATGTAAAACATTATAATGTATATTTTTGAAAATTATCTTTGCAGATCATTACACATTATATCGTTAACTGAAATATTAGTTAGTTCCCAACCAAAAAAAAAAAGTGTGTTTACATTACTGTCTGGAATTGTTAAAAATACACTGGTGAGAGAGAAATATTTATAAGTCTATATGAATAAACCATTAGTCCAACAAGTTGAAAAACAGCACTTCTTAACTAGCATTCCAACATGCTATGCTACTAACTGTAAATGTCTTGCTATACAAATACTGGATTTTACTCTTATATCGATTAGATTGGTTGCTATCAATTAATTTGAATTAAACGTGCCGTTGATCTTGTCTCACCCATTTGTCCACAAGGAAGCACAATCCAGCTTACATGGTACATAGTCACACTTAGAAGGTTCAGAGCTATGCTGTATTTATTGTACTATTATCTTATTTAAAAAAATTCAAACTCAGGTTAGCTAAAGTGAGATCACTAAAGCCATATTTGGATATCTGATATTAGCTTGATTATGTATCCACAGTGAGGTTAACGGGAGCCTCATTTGCTCAGCATCTGTGAAAAATCAAGTCATTTTTATTTGGGTGCCTAAATCTAGAAAATTTTGGGTGGGATTTTCAAAAAGATTTAAGTGAATAGGTGCTTTTTTTGACCTATTAAGAAAGAGTCACATAGGTGATCTTGAAAATCCTACTTACAGTTGCTGAACTTTAGCCACTTAAATTCTAAACATCAAGCTGTCAATTTGTACAATATAATATACTGTACAATACTGTATATATCGTACCAATATAATATACTGTCTATTTATTTAGGGACTTGTGTGGTCCCCATCACTACAACAAACATCCATGGTTGTTTGGAAAATCAGGAAAAGGCAGATTGATGCACAGTCTCAGATACACCAGACTTTCAGAAAACAAAATGGCTGACTCAGAATGCACATGCTAGGGTATTAGTGAGACCAGGGGCAGGCCCTCTTATTCAGAGAGTTTTACAGGTACATATAATCACATTCATATCTTTTAATAAAGCATATAGGGACAATTACCTCCCTGGTATAAGTCCACTGCCATGAGGGGTGAACATGGTGTACAATGACTTGTGTTCTTCAGTATGAGAAATATTACCATTGGCAACAGAAAAACTTTCCTGAATTGTGGACTCATGCGCAAAGTTGGTCACAATCCCAATAACCTTTCTATCATTTCGGCAATATTTTACAGCCATTTTCTTCAAAGACAGTCTTTTTTTTTTCTTTTTACACACATAAGTAATGCTGTTGAGTCATACTCCCTCTGTTCCAGTGCTTAAAGTGGACATTTTACACACACATGTATCAAGAGTCATATCAATTTTATAGTCTCCCAGCCTGGCATTCAGTGAGCCTTTCATGACAAAGACTTATTTCGATTTCTGAAAACAATAGGAGCTTAAGCCAATGTCTTTTTTTTCCCCTCTCCCATGCACTGATCACATGGTTGGCAGCTGGAATTTAAACTTTAATGTGGCTTAATTAAATAATCTTTTTCTTGCATTCTCTAATCAAAAGCAACAAATGGCAAAAACCAAATGGCATCATTTGCTCCATTCAGTTTATTTTGTCTAGAAAAAACACCGCTTTGGGGCCTAACCCTGCAAGATGCTAAGTCGCATCAGCACCAAGACTTGACGGCGTTTGGCACTTTGTAGGGTTGGGCCCGTAGAGTGAGAGCTTGGGTATACATGGGGCCTGCTCGCTGTAACGCAAACTTTCCCTCAACTCATTGTAAAATGTATTTAACTTTCACATGACATTTTGGGAGTTGATTTAACAGAGCCTGCTGTTTCTCCAAGGTATCAGGTATCATGTGATGCAGGGGTCGTCATGGCAATTGCCCTTTTTATATTGAATAGTAAATAGCTACGTAAAAACCACATAATTTTATGGTTGGTCCCTGGGGATCATGCAATTAATGTCGTCTTTCATTTTAATGTAGTTTTTGTTTCTTTCTTCCTTCTATTCTCTTTGAGCATTAGAGCAAAGGAGGGACCATGTTCTTCAATGTTTGTCCAATTAAGTTGGGCCTATAATAGGTATGTAATAAAAATGACCCTTTTCGTTTGTGCATAAAGCAAAACGGTGTCTAAACAAATCAGAGAGGGTCCAGCACAGACCACAAAAAACGGGCCACAGCTCTGCACCAAACTTAGCATATCCCAAGAGAAAGTCAGTATTTATGCCTCTCTCTCTTTTCCTAACCTGAGTGCCTCCCAGGAGTGATCAAAAGTTGGTGGCCCCCAGGTTTGGAAGTAACCGGGGCTGGTCTATGGGAAGCTCTCCAGGTGATAAACTTCAACTTAGGCCATCTTTCGCCTACATATTTGCTGGACAAACAGGGTGTTTGTCATCCTCTGCTGAATTACTTTTGCTGCACAGAGCGTGGCGCACTTGAGAATGGCTTTCCTGCTTTTTTTAATCACTCAATGCAAGTCATTTATGAATATTTATGGTGCAGGAAAGTGAAGTTGGTCACTTTGGGGAGCTGCTCATTTAAGTGAGCTTACCAGCATTTATTGAAAAAACGAACAAAGAAAACTAATCACCGAAATATCAAGCTGTGCTTGGTGTCTCCTGGGGCTGCCTTCTCAAGTCCTAATGTTACCTCTCAGCTACTAGTGCAGCTTTTACAACATCTGATTCCGCAGGGTGTCAAGAGCATCTTGAGAAATGCTGATTTGCTAGCTATTAATGGGCTCATCTCACTCCTCCTAGCATCCAGCCCATTGCGAATCTTGGTTCCCCCAAGATACCCAGGTACGCCACTCAGAATATGAGCCAGATGCAGTTACTGTAAAAGCAATCTACTTCAACCCCCCACATAACCAACTGGAAATTAAATACCATTCACCTTGGGATAGGTGCAGTCTCTACTGATCTTGAGCCTGCAGACCTGAAATATGCCGAAGCAAAGTGTTTACAGAAAACTCTCTGTTCAGATTTTAACATAAATCAATAAAAACATCCCTAAAACAAACTAAACCAGCTCTCAATTCTACTCATTAAAGGAGCTTTTTAATTACATGAAAAATCAAAACCGAATTCTTCAAAGGGGAAACCATGGACAAATTGCTAAGTTTAAAAAAATAGCACAAGCATGTAGGGACAAAATCAGAAAGGCAAAGGCACAAACTGAGGTACACCTAGCAAGGGACATAAAAGGCAATAAAGAAGAGGTTCTTTAAACATATTAGGAGCAAGAAGAAGATGAAGGAAAGTGTAAGTCCTCTACTTAGCTAGGAAGGAGAGCTAATAATTGATTACATCAATAAGGCTGAGGCACTTAATGCTTATTTTGCTTCAGTCTTCGCTAAAAAAGATAATGGAGACGGATACTCAGCACAATTAATATTAACCACAATGGAGAAGGAATGCACGCTAAAGTAGGGGAAGAACAGGTTAAAGAATATTTAGAGATGTTATATGTAGTTAAGTCGGTAGGGCCTGATGAAATTCATCCTGGGGTACCTAAGGAACTAGCTGAAACAATCTTGAAAGTGTTAGCAATTATCTTTGAGAACTCATGAAGGATGGGTGTGGTCCCAGAGGCCTGCAGAAGGGCAAACGTAGCATCCATCTTTAAAAGGGGGAACAAAGAGGACCCTAGGAATTATGCACCACTCAGCCTAATTTTGATACCGGGAAAGATACTGGAACAAATTATTAAACAATCAGTTTGTAAGCACCTAGAGGATTATAGTGCTATAAGGAATAGCCAGCATATATTTGTCAAAAAGAACTCATGCCATACCAAATTTTCTTCTTTGACAAAGTTTCACGTCTAATGCATAGAGTGGAAGCATTTCTTTATATCTTTATAGGTGGATGCTCAAGTGGTTGAAAGAACGTACTCAAATAGATCTCTGCACCTTGAAGTCTTTAAACCATGATTTGAGGACTTCAGTGGCTCAGACATAGGTGAGAGGTTTCTTGCAGGAGTGGGTGGGTGAGATTCTGTGGCCTGCATTGTGCAGGAGGTCAGACAAATGATCATAATGGTCCTTTCTGACCTTACTGTCTATGAGTCAAAGTAGGAGGGTGTATCTAGTGGGATCATATAGGGGTCAGTCCTGAGTCTGGTACTATTCAATATTTTCATTAATGACAGATACTGGAGTGGAGAATACACTTATGAAATGTGCAGATGACACCAAACTGAGAGGGGTTGCAAACACTTAAGAGGACAGGATTAGAATTCAAAAAGACCTTGAGAAAATAGAGAATTGGTCTGAAATCAACAAGATGAAATTCAATAAAAATAAGTGCAAAGTACTTCATTTAGAAAGGGAAAAAAATCAATGCACAAATACTAAATGGGGAATAACTGGCTAGGGGGTAGTACTACTGAAAAGGATCTGGGGATTATAGCAGATCACAAATTGAATACGAGTCAACAACGTGATGCAGTTGCAAAAAAGCCTAATATGATTCTGGGGTGTATTAGCAGGAGTGTTGTACAAGACACAGGAGATCATTGTCCCACTCTTCTTGGCACTGATGAGCCCTCAGCTGAAATATCTGGTCCAATTGCGTGCACCACACTTTAGGAGAGATGTGGACAAATTGGAGAGAGTCCAGAGGAGAGCAACAAAAAATAATAAAAGGTGTAGGAAAGCTGACCTCTGAGGAAAGGTTAAAAAAAATCAGCACATTTAATCTTGGGAAAAGATGACTGAGGAAGAACTTGATAACAGTCTTCAAACATGTTAAAGGCTGTTATAAAAAGGACAGTGATCAGTTGTTTTCCATGTCCACTGAAGGTAGAACAAGAAGTAATGGGCTTAATTTGCAACAAGGGAGATTTAGGTTAATTATCAGGAAAAGCTTTCTAAGTATAAGGGTCGTTAAGCTCTGAAATAGTTTTCCAAGGGAGGTTATGGAATCCCTGTCATTGGAGGTTTTTAAGAACACGTTGGACAAATGCTGGTTTCTAGGGATGAGCTATGTTTGATGAGCTAGGTTTATTTGGTCCTGCCTTCAGCACAAGGCTCTGGACTGAATGACCTCTCGAGGTCCCTTTCAGCTCTACATTTCTATGAGTCTATGATTTTTGTGAAGGTTCTAGTTTCAGTGAATTCACCCTGATCTGAACCCTCATGCCCCAAAATAACAGCACAGGGCGTTGTTGCCATTGCACATAAACTACACGTTTCCACTCAAGGTTTTTATAGTCCATACTTAAGTGCTACAAAAAAACCCATCACCTATTGCCTGCTTTACTTCTTAAACATGTGTGTGCCCCCAACAACTCTTTTTCTTTTGTTCAGCTCTTTCAAAGGCCTCTTTGCTTCCCTGGCCTGCTGTAGACCTCACAGTTATTTTTAAATGTCCCTGAAAGGTGAGCTGGGATAAAATAAACTCCAGAATAAAAAGCAAGTGTCTTATGGGCACCATATGCTCAGAGAGTAGAGCCCTAATGCAAGGGCTAAATCATGAGCATTCTCTCTATTCCACATGGCCCAAGCCCTGAATCCTTCTGGGCTGTTTCCTTGCACACTACCACTGAAGCAAGCAGAAAAGGAGGAGTCAGCCGCAAATGATATACGTGACCTGACAATTTACAGAGAGAGAAACAGAAAGTGGAGAACCTTGAGAAAAGATTCAACAGGAAAGCAAACATATTGTTCCTTCTGGAGGGCCAAAGCCAGAGATCCTCATTCAGTCCTAATTCCATCTAACTTCCATTGCAGTCCCCGGGAATTTTGCATGAGTAAAAACTGAATGAAAACCACAAGTCGTGGCCTTGGTGGTGGCGTCTGTGGGAGGAGACAGGTCTTTAACTTTTACAACAACTCAAGTCTTTTTTTTCGGAACAGTAACAAACAGAGCAAATGCTGCGGACCATATGCAGGCAAAATTCCCATTAAAGTACAGTACATGACTAGAATTTGGCCTTATGTCACCAAAAGGAACAAAGGTACTATGCAAATCTTGACATCTTTCACTGATTGCTTATTTAGGCAAACTTCCCACTGAAGAGTGAATGAAGGCTTCAGGCTTTGATTCTATGTTAAGAAAAAAAATCTGAACTTCCTTAGATTGATTTAAACCAACAGTGTGACCACAAAAACACCTAATACATCACATATAAATTCTCATCCCAGGCTATATAATTTAAACTCAACCAGGAATCACACCAGCCATTTCTAATCCATGTAAATAAATGTCACGTTATCATCTACTCATCCCGATCGGTCCCAGACAGACAATCTAGCAGTACAAGGCCTGGTTCTTTTTCATAGGCACAAAGCCTATAAAAGACCATATAAAAGTTCAACTTGGCCTTTATAATTCAATCTCTATGCATCCCTGGGGTCAGGTCAGTTTTAATACAAAAAAACGAGATTCAAAATAAAATCCATCACATAGGTATTTCTACTGGCAGAACCAACCTAATAAGCAACCCAAAAGACTGAACTGGGCAGCCAAACACAGTGCTAGACAGAAATATATTCACATCAGAAACAACAGATCATGGAAAAGCGAATCTAAGTGAAGAATAAACTACCAGAGAACAAGGACATCGAGCGAGTCTATTGCTAAGGATGTCAGGACACATTCAGCATTGGTGTAAGTGGGTACAACAAATCTATGGAGCTCTGCCCTTTTATGCAAGCAGTGAACTTGGCCCAAAGTTTTCACAGGTTTATCACTGAGCCCAAAATAAATGCTGAATGGTGCACCTGCAAAATTTCTCCATAAAGGGGCATATGAATGTTGTTGGTAAAGCACGCACCTAAATTTCCATACTAGGTCCCAGACAGGAAGCATTTCTTGTCCCACAAGTCAACATAGAACTGCAAAAATTAACTATCTAACTTTATAAGAGTCAGACTTTTATGAAATTAACAGGATGTTGACATGGTTAAATGTGCTGAGTGCACCGGACAACAAAGAGACAGAAAATGCAAAAATCAATTTAATAGAAAAATGAGAGAAGCGCCCCAAAGGTAAGAAAAAGCAATGAAAGAGTCCAATAAAAACAGGTGGTGAGAAATAAGTGTGGGGAGAAATGACAGACCTGACCAGAACCAAACAGCAAAGCAAGTTAAAGAGGTCCAAGAAGATGCAGATCAAGAAAACCAAAAGCAACACTGCAACTGATAACCCATCTAGAATGTCCCATAACATCAAGCTGCAGCAGTCCTCTTCTCACAAAATAAAATGCATTTAAAATAAGACAAAGTCAAGAGAATTGAAGAGCAATAAACCACCAGCAATGAAATGAACAACAGAGGTATGTACAAAGATCCTTGCAGTCAGAAGAGACAGGAGAGAAAAATACAGTAAAGAAACTAAATTCCAAACAGTGTGAAGAATAAATGCACCTCCAAAACGCTGAGCTTCCAGGGGGTTAAGATACATCTCCAATTATTTAATTTCAGGGGCACTTTTTATTTAAAAAACAACAGCCCACTCTGTTGTGATGCATTTGCCCCCTTCCCGTTTTCAGATGTCACTACATCCTATGAAAGAGAGCCCGCCATGATGCTGTTTGTTCAGCACCAGTTTGAGGTTGGTGAAAAACTCTGAGAAAGCCTGAGATATTCTGTGCCTTTGCATCCAAGCTAACCTCAGTGTGTCTCTGTAGCAAAGCCTGTTTAATGTGGCAGTTCCCCCAGAACGGTCTGGTTTCAGTAGAAGTCTTCTTATTAACACAACCACTTCTTAAAGGGCTCATCACTCTAGTTCCTGTGTGCTGAGAGGCACGGGCAGAAAACACTCCACAATAAACCAGGATAATCACCTGAGTTCACTCTGGCTTTTCCTGGAGATAAGTATTCCACTGAGATCAAGGAAAATGAACCCTTGATAGGTCAAAAACCACCAAGAAAAGAAGTAGTTTAAAAGAGTAGGATGTCCCTTTAAGAATGTGAATATCCCTACTGTATGGAAGCGATTCTGCCCACTCCACCCCCCATGTATCAAAAGGCTAATTGCACAGATTAAAATAAAATAATAATAATAGGCACATTGTGGTTGAATGAATACTCTCAGTGTCTTGTATTTAAACTGACCCTCACCCTGAGAAAAATGCTTAGCAAGCCTCTGCAAAGTGCTATCCAAACGTTAACACTTAGTCCTGCCAACACCCTGGAGGAGTACTATGGCATTACCATCCACCCATTTTACAGATGGGTAAACTGAAGCTTGAGGTCAGGTGACTTTCCCAAGTCTTAGAGGAAGCCGGAGCTAGGATTAGAACTCAGGAGATCCAGGCTCCCAGTTCTGTTATTTGTTATTGCCCCTCTCCATAGATTAATAGCTTCAACAGAAGCCACTTTCAGAGGGTAGATCCAAGCCGCACCTCAGCAGGCAGAAATGGACCTGCCTGCAGTAGAGCAGTTCTACTGCCTGGACATGGGGATGATTTGCAGAGCCTAAACGTGGGTTGCACACGTGGTGAGAGCACTGCAGACTAGTTCTGCCAACATAACTGTGCAGGGCAGTTATGGAGACATTATCACCCTGCCATAAAAGGATATGGGTGGAAATGGTGGCTTGATAGCCTAGGGGGAGGATTTGTTTCCCCCTAGGGCCTCATCCAAAGCCTATTAAAGTAAATGAAGAGACTTGCATGGATTTCAGCGGCCTTTGGACTCGGGACCAGACTCAGTTTCACAGCCCGTCTTCTGGGGTTGGGCTTTGTGAGCTGGTATTATGATTATGTATGTGGTAGCAGCTAGGATCCCCAGTCACGGACCAGGACCCCTACTAGGCTAAGTGCTGTATAAACACAGACCAGACAGATGGTCCCGGGCCCAAAGACCTCGCAATCTAAATATCATTGTGGACTGTGACGTGGGGAAACACCCAAGTAGAATGAAAGTCAGTGCCCTGCAAATTTCAGTTCTGGTTGGAGTGAATCCTCAGCTTAGAAATAAACTGGTCTCTCAGGGAAAAAATAATTCACTGTGGGCCTGATCCAAAACCCAGTGAAATCAATGAGAATGAGAACCTGTAGGAGAATTCCTTTGTAACAATCTGTAAGCACTCTCTCACCCAGACCTGGACACAGAGAACTCATATACATACTTTAAACCTTTAAAAGACAATGGAGTTCCATTCATAAGGATCTAAACTAATAGAAATATTTGTCAGGTCTCCTTTAATGCTCTGTACTAACCTTCTTCAAGAAATATTAATATGTAATCCTTTTTAATAAAGACATTTTTGTAGAGTTACCAGGAGACTACAGATAATAGTCACTAAACGAATTAACAGATCCACTAAAGCTTGTGGTTAGTGTTCTGAAGGAGTAATTCTCATTTTTCATCTGGAACCAGTAGCTGGATGGGTATTGTAGCCTGAATAAATCAGTAATTTTAGTGGATACATAACTGTTGTGTCAGCATTCTGACTCTCAAGTTTAGAAAATATTTTCCACTTTCAAAGAAAGTGTACGTTGCTACCAATCATTTACATGGCATTAGGAAGGAAAGCCCCAAATCTGTCAAAATAATGAGCTTGTTATATCACACACCAGCCTCAGGACACATAAATCAGAGGTTCTGTTGGGCTGATTATCTCTGCATGTAAAGTTTTGAAATACATAAATTAAAGGTCTCACTCTACGAGGAGGGCTTTTACCTTTCAACATAAGTGGCTTAAAATGATTTCTTTAGGATCTGATCAACTCTGTAGGGGAATATCACAGGCACTTGCTCACTTCTCATAGACTCACAGACTTTAAGGTCAGAAGGAACCATCATGATCATCTAGTCTGACCTCCTGCACGTTGCAGGCCCCAGAACCTGACCCACCCCCACGCCCATAATAGACCCCTAATCTCTGGCTAAGCTACTGAAGTCCTCTGAATCCATATTCAACAAGAGTATTTTTCAGTTGAAAAGCCTGATGTAAAACACAGGCATTTCCTGATTAAAAATTGCTCAGAGAGAAAAAAGCATAGCATTAAGGGCTTCCCTGCACTGGGGACTTCTGTACCAATGCAGACACCTAGTGTAGACCTGCTGCACTGATGTACAAGGTCACTTGCACCGGTGCAGTTTATCCTGTGCAAGTCACTTTTTATACTTGTGCAGTGTGTATCAATACAAGGGGCTTTACACTGGTGTAGCTGCACCACCACAAAAGTCCCCGATACAGACAAGATCCACAACTTGTGAATTGACTGAAGTCTACGCTGAAGCACGGGGCAGGGAAGCAGTTCACCCAAGGTCACTCAAGAAATCCGTGGCAGAGCTTGCGACAGAACCCAGCTCTCCAGACTCCTAGCCCTATGCCTCAGCCACAAGACCTTCCTACCTACCTACCCTGGTTCTTGACTAAATAAACTAAAAGTATGAATCTTCCTAATTGTTTGCTCTAAACTGGCAAGGCTGAACTCGCACATCCTCAGTCACCTCAGTGAAGAGCTGCAGAGCGGCGTGCTTATCTGCACGCTGGTTCCCATCCAAAATAAACATTTGCAAATGCCCAAGTGCAGCACACTCCTTCCTCACCCATCTGCAAAGCTCCTGAACAAGGGTCTCGGCAGCGCCTTCTGACAAGCACCTCAACCCGAGACCTCCCCTGGTCGTTGAATAAAGATTTCAGTGTCCAGAGAGGCAAAACACAGGTAGGAGGCTAAAGGGGATAGTTAAAACATATTTAATTAACTCACTCTCTCTCCCCCGCCCCTTCCCCACAGATATCTCAGGGCTCATCCACATGAGAGAGGCATGCTGACTTAACTAAAGGTGCAATTTTAAATTGCTTCGAACTGGTGCAAACTCCTGTGCGGATACCTATTTCGACTCAAACCAGGCTTATTTTTGGTTTAGATTAGGAGTCAGTTTAAACTAAACTGAAGTAAACCACTCAAAATTAAATAAGTCTCCCCACACAGGGGTTTTCAGCAGTTTAAGTTATATCAGCGCAACTTTCTCATTCAGACAAGCCCTTAGACTGTGAATTCTTTCAGACAGGCACTGCCCCTTGTTATGCCTGGACAGTATACTGCGGCCGCTGTTCATAATCCAAAGACTTGACAACAGCAGATAATTTACCAGTGAAAAATTTAGGGACTTGATTATGAGTCTTCCCCCCCTAGTGACAGCAGTGAATGTTTTAGGTGATAAGTTGTTCAATCCGTTAATAGCTCATGGTCAGAATCTGAGCATTTTCAGAGCATACTCTAAGGGCCTGATCCCACAAACCCTGACTACCGCAAGCAATCCTCAGTCATACTTCACTGAGTTCAGTGAGCGAGCTCAATTCTGCAAAGGCTCCAAGTCTTTTTATTACAATTAATCAGTTTACCTAATTAGGCCTCAGGCCTGCACACTCTTCGCTTTATGAACTCAGTGGGACTACTCCTGGCATAAGTTATTTGCAAGATCAAAGTCTTAATCAGTTACTGGAGTGCAGAGAATCAGGGCCTGGATTTACTTCCTAAGGAATTCATTGAGGGGACTGTAAAGGATTTGCCTACTCATTCATTTATTTATAAAGATAGCAGATGTGTGGCTGCCAAGGCCTAGCCGTGCTCAAAGTAAATGATCAGATATGCACTGCACGCCAAACTCCCAATGATGGAAGTCTCTGATGGAGGCTGCAGATGGGAGCAGGGAGCCCAACTATTTTGGAAGGCATCCGATGAAGTGAGCTGTAGCTCACGAAAGCTTATGCTCAAACAAATCTGTTAGTCTCTAAGGTGCCACAAGTCCTCCTTTTCTTTCAACAATTTTTTGTGCTTCACAAGTGTCTGTGATAAGCACTCCTAGAACAGTCTTGTAGGGTTGCCAGTTTTGGTTGGACGTAATCCTGGAGGTTTCATCACATGACATAATCTTTCATGAAAGGTTAATCTTTAATTCCTGGAGACTCCAGGACAATCATGGAGGGTTGGCAACACTATGTGCTTGTGAGAGCCATACACTGGTATACGTGATCTAAGCCTGAAAAAAAAAAAAACACCCCCCAAAACTTAGCTGTGACGTGCATAGACAGGGGAGTTGTAAAGACATTTTTTCCAAAGGATGCGTTTGCCAAAAAAAGGTGAATGCAGAAATGGAGTAGTTAAAAGCAGAGCTATTTTGCAGTAACTTCCTGCCTCCCCCTCAGACAGCCGTCGTTGTCTGCAAGGAGTCTAGAAAAGTTCTGCATGTCAAAGCATGTTATAAAGGGATTACTTACACACAAAAAAAAGCTGCAGTTTAGAGCGGGGTACAATAGCCCTGTAACAGAGATTCTGCAGCAAACAGTGCAGGGCCTTTAGGATTGCTCACTTAACAGTTCACTCTCCATGTGCGGAGATTTGGTGGGACGGTAAGAAACCCTATGTTTACACACCTGGTTGGCACTAGCCGTTTCCCTTGAACTAACAGTGCCAAAGTGGGCTGCTGTTGAGGCCTCTTCCTGGGTCACTCTCTGTGCACCAAAAAGGAAAGTAACTGCAGCATGAGGAAAAAGGCCCGCAGTGGTTTTGAGGTTTTCGGAAAATCAAAAGGAAATGGCAGCTAGCCTTATAGAGCAGGAATAGAAGGCAAACAAGCAGTGTGGGTTTTATGACCTGTTTTTAGGGAGCATAAAGAGAGAGTTTGCGAATACTTAGAGACAAACTCCTAGAAATTAAAAGTGATTATTATTAATTTATACATAGCAGTAGTATCCCTTGACCCCAGTCAAAACTGGTGCCTATGTTGTGCTAGGGACTGTACAAACACACACAAAGTCACTGCCTCTGCCCTGAAGAGCTTATACTCTAAAGGTTGGTCTGTAACGGTACCAATTAAGCTGGGATAAAATAGGCTGTGAATTCAAAGCAGATTAACCCGAGTACGTTAATTTGGAATACAGCACTTTTATTCTGGAATAGGAGCGCGCGCACCTGGAGTTAATCAGGAATCACTATTTCAGAATAGCTCCTGGTGTAGACAAGCCCTGTGAAGTGTCAGTGATGGTGTAACAAATGCAATGAAATATCCTGCATTGCTAGGAAAAGTCTGACTAGCCCAGTACATGGTCCTGCCTTCCTTCATATGCATATAAAAAACAATTAAAAATCTCTAAAGCACCTAAATCCTATTTTCAAAAGTGATTTAAAGTTCTTAAGTGCCTAAGTCCCACTGGGATTTAGAGGCTTTTGAAAATGGGACCTAGGCACCTTTGAAAATTTTACTCCTGGCATTTTTCTTGAGCGTACACTGTACTAAAATCATAGATAAAAGGGCAGTCTTAGAGGACAGATTACATGAGGCGAGAGGGCCAAATCCTGAGCTGGTGTTGATCGTGATTGTAGTCAATGGCACTACGACAACATACACTAGCTGAGGATCTGACCCAGAGAATCTAAACAGAGTCCCCTTCCTATTATGAACGTGTGCTCAGAGTGACAAACAAAACGTTTAATAAATGGGTGAAAAAATTTTAAAAAAAATCACCAACTCAGTCTGTTAAATAAATTGCACAGTTAAAAATGACCAAAAAAAAAAAAAAAGGTCAGGAAAAACAGATGCTGAACGTTCCAACAGTAACACTAGATATCCTGGGGTTTTTTTTTATGACCACAGTGAACGTCCTGTAAGTTTGACAGTATGCATTTTACAACATAAACAGTAATACATTAAAATACACAGTTAACCAGGGGGCGGGATAAAAAATGTGATGTGTGCAAAGCTGTCAAGTTACTGCTGCCACTGAGATCTTAATTTTGGCATTTTCCAAAGATGACATTTTTAGCCATGCAATCTTTAGCATAGTTGCTTGCATTTAATTTCCATGGTGTTTTTTTCCCTAAAAAAAAAAAAAGAGTGGGGGGGGAGAAAGCCTGCGCTTAATAATGTAAGCATTTAAATGGTCCTGATTAGTCTTTGAAGTTCACACACATTTCATTGGGGTCAATAGGTTGGAGAAGGGGGTCAAGTTCCCAACTTTGCTTGACTGTTTTCTGTAAAGCTGGGTTATCAAGGCATCACATTGTGATGGCTGGGATCTTTGCAGCATTGAAATTTAGAAATGGGAAGATAGTTCGAATTTGCATAAAGTCATAAAAGGCATCAAAAATTCTGGACAGACCCTAAAATTACTGGATCTGCACTATTTTGGGGACTTACAGCATTCTGCTTTCCCTATGTTAATGCAAAGTGGATTTGCTTATTCAGGGTTTTGTTTTGTTTTAGAATTTTATTGTGTTACTATTTGACTTATACAATCTCCCTATGCAGAGTGTCCCATCAGCAACCCTTATTTCTGCTCCAGCCACTCAGGGAAATGTGCAAAATTTGACTGCACAAAGAGCTTCGTTAGGTTCTGTTGAAATCTTGCATGCCATAGATCTGATCCAAATGCACTGAAGTCATTGGAAAGGCTGCTGTTGACTTCAACGGGCTTTGGGAAAGACCCCCAGATCAGTATGTTTAAAAGTCATTTCTCTCTCCAAGTGAGTTGTAACTTTTGTATATTTCAGGACAACTATATTAATAAGAGAACTTGATTTTGGGGTGGGGGCAGGCTGTTTGGTTTTTTTCCTCACCATAGGATGCTCTGAAATGCAAAGCATTAGCATTAGTCTCTGCACCCATTGAAGTTAATGGCAAAACTCTTATTGACTTAAATGGGAACAGAGTTACGCCTTGGGGCCAGGATTTAACCCTTCGGGGCAGATCCTTGTGTGATGTAGTTTATACAATTAACATTGTGCATAGCTTATGATTGTGACGCTATGACCGTTTACCCCAGCTGAAGCTCTGCCGTTTAGCATATGGCTAAATGCTCAGTTTGATCAAGACAGGTCCACTTCCCCTTCACTTTGCAAGCCTATCGGCATCCCCCACACTGCCCCTCCCAACACCACCAGCATTTCAAGGAGCAGCAGGTAAAAATCATGTGTTATTATGCAAAGCAAATGCTCGGACCTGCATTGCTAAGTGCCTGAGACCACTGAAATTAAAAGAATTCTACAAATCCTAAAAATCTAACCTTACTAGTTCGAGTCAATGTTGTTTATTTGTACGTGTCCTTCAACTTGCAAAGTGAAAACTAGACTAGTCAGTATGTTGTATTTACCTACGCGGGCGCACACATGGCTGGCAGTCTGGAAAGGCCAGTGTTCTAAGCTATTAAATGTATTGTGGTCGATAACAGTATACTTCCCAGTCCGACATCTGCAATACACAGGAATTAAGAGTTTCCAAATAAACCACTCCATCTTTTATAGGAGTGCCGAAGCCAGCTTGGAAAATGACGATCTTATGTAACCTGTTTCTGAGTACTCTGCATACCGTACGCATCAAAGGCTTTGGCTGAAACATCTGAAACCACTGACTTGAAAATTCCATAGCGGAGAGTAGAAGCCCAATAGCGCTACGCAGATGAATAACTGAACAAGTCACACACGGCACTTCAAGAGGCCAGTGCAAGGCACTAAAGCAGTTAGTGGGGAGTGCTTGATCTGGTATCATTACAACATCCTCATTCTCAGTTACCTAATAGAATAAAGGAAATGCTACTAATAATTATAAAAAAATTAATGAATTAGAGGCCACTCCTAAGTGGAGCCCCAGAGCCAAGCCAGCTTGAAATCTGAGGAAGTTCAGACTCTCATGCAAACTAGGGCTTGCGCCCACCTCTGGCAATAACATTTCCAGAACTTACGTGTCCGAACGGATCGAGGTGATTGTTAGTGAGCTTTAGCTTCTGAAATGACACCAGCTGCCGCATCCAGTGAGCTCCCGTGGCAGGCGAGTCCGGATGAACGTATAACCGCCCGGGCATTGCGGGCTCCGCTTTCCCGGCCACCATCCTGTGAACAAGGCACTCATGGGTTACGTCTTCCTGGCCAATTAGCACTTCAGAGCAATTCATTACCTAACTGAACATGGTAACCCTCTTACAAATCCTGAGCTTTGTATTCTAAGATGGATTTGGACCAGACCGGGTGGCCAGCTGGAGAAACGCAAGAAATTTAGGATGCTGTTGCTGTTTCGTGGGTCTGGGAAGGATGAAGCAAAAAGTGGGGCAAGGAACACAGACCTCTTTTCTCATTTTTGCAGTTCTCATTGCCTGGCCAGGGTTTTACCTGGACACATAGTATTGTAGGAGTGATACTACACGGCAGCCGTATGAGAACTGGCTACGGGCAAGTCCTGTCTTTGCCACTCAGAGGTCTCCGCATGGCTCCACTGTGCAGAGAGGCAGGATCCAGCATCACTCTGGGGTGGAAGGCATTTGGGGAAAGAGTGAAGGGGGCAAATCCAAGGCTGGATCCAGGTAGCAGGGCTACAACAAGTGCAGAGGCTACTGTAGCTCCTAAGGCTGGAATGCCAGCTTGGTAGAAGCTCTTGGGAAGTGACTCCTTCCCCTCCAGCCCCTGTGGAAGCCCAGTTCTCAGGCTGCGGCTGGGACGCAGATTTGTCCTCCCATCCCCCCCCCGCCAGCCACCTTTGTTCACACATCAAAAGTTCCATTAGTTTTCATGGATTTAATGCTCTAATACAGCATGTCACAGCAACTCTCCCCTTGCTGTGTATTGTTCTTATGCTATAAAACACCAGTAAGAGGAGTATTACCAAAAACAGCAGAGCCTTTCCAACAGCAATAACAAATGGAAAGGGAAAACAGTTCTAGTGACGGCCAAAGTTAAATTAAGAGAGTTAACATCATCTAGGACTTAATGGCTAAAGCAAAGAATTTGCCCTGGGTTGCGTAAGGTTCCCGGTGAATACCGCTCCCATCCTACAAGGACTCCAGAAACCAGCATTAGCTCAAAGACAATTAAAAAAACTAGAACAATGCCCTAAAATGTGCATGTAGATTACATTTGTATGGGATATCACTATGAAGAGGTCAATTCCGTTCCCTTCAAAGTCAATGGGAGTTTTGCCATTGACTTAGAAGCAATGCTGACACTTAGTGGAACAGATGAAGTTCCACACAGAGAAAGCAGGAGGGTCCTGGGAAGGGCACAGCATATTTTCAGCAAGGAGAGATTTTCAGGTGACAAGATGCACGAGATTCCCATGGGCAGGAAAGTCGATATTAAACCTGCCTTTCCTGCTGAGTAATCTTGCTCTCATTGAGAGAGGGTGAGAGGAGAGAGAGAAAGCAAAAAAGGAGGGAGGAGGGGGGAATAAAAATAGCTCCAGAACTGGGCTACACTGGATGACCAATTCCGCTTGTCCTCTCTCTTTCTGAGACCACAAAGTCGTCCCATATTTTAACTATCCAACCTCTAGGGGCTGTGACTTCCAACCTGGGGTAGGCCTCAATTCCCACGGGACCTTACCACCACAAGAACTGCAAGATCCCTACTGCTCCTGTGTTTCAAAAATGGCAACAGGAAAGGAGAGCGGGCACTTCAAGAACACTCTGGTGGTGGTGGGTTTGTTATCAATTTATTTATTTTAAAACACATATGATATTTCCAACAGACAATGACATCTCGAGAGTGACAAGAAGTATTTTTGCTCAAAAGACATAAATCCAAGATGGCCACCATCAACCGCCAGCATCAACCTATTGGGACTAGTAGGTGAGGTCAAGAAAAGTCGCACCAGTTTGGATAAATGAGAGAGATTCATCTGGTCTGCCCACAGATCTTCACCTGGTGGCTTTGTGGCTCTTTCCCACAGAAGAAATATAATTAGAGAAGAAATGGTCAACACTCAACCCACTGCAAATCTAAGGCCTCATAGATACATAATTTTTTAAGGCCAGAAGGACCACTACATCGTCTAGTCTAAACTGTATATGACAGGCTGTAGACTTTCATGCCGTTACCCCTGGATTGGCCCCATTGTGTCCGACTAAAGCATATCCTCTAGAAAAGCATCCAGGCTTAATATGAAAATATTAAGTGATGGAGACTCCACCATTTCCCTTAGTAGCTTGTTCGCTGGTTAATTGCCCTCGCTATTAAAAAACTTGTACCTTGTTTCTAATTTGAATTTGTCTGGCTTTAAGTTCCAGCCATTGATTCTTGTTCTGCCTTTCCTGGCTAGGTTAAATAGCACTTTGGTATCTGGTATTTTGTCCCCATGAAGGTCCTTATCGACCATCTCCTCAGTGCTTATTGCAAACAGTTGACACAGATATGAATACTTCTCTTTTGGTAACCCAAGGAAAAAAAACCAAATAGTCTCTTACCATTTGTTGTCACAAAATTTGTACCGGTGATCATCAGCTGGGACAATGTCAATCAGCAGGATGTACTTGGTCTTGGGGTTCATCCCGGTTACCTTAATTTTGTAGCTAGGAAACATCCTCCTTATGAAAAGCAAAGGGTTAATACGTTAGTGCGTAACTTAACACATAGTACAAAATAACGGAACAGCAGAGAGGAGCCCCAAAAGGAGGTTCCAGTGAAAGTCTAAAGTGAAATTCACCCTAAAGACTACGTACCACTTAAGTGTCACTTAAGGCATTTGAATGACATTCATCCCTGTGGAGAGCGAACATGAGGTCTGTGCGCCACTTACGTTCCCCTTCCTCATAACAGAGCAAAAGGGGGACTTACATGGGGTGCAGGCCTTGCATTGACCATTTTTCAGAATTTAATCCCTCATGCATGCTCAGGGCAGTGAGTGGGCCTTTATTCATCGGTGCATTGGGCCTTGTACAGACCCTCTGCCTGAAGGTGATTTTCATCCTAAAAAACTGGGGTATTCACTGATTTGATTTTAAAAGCTACTCAGGATCATCTGGGAATGACTCTGGTTGGCCTAGTGCCTTCCAGAGGGAACACAAAGCATGAGTGCTGGTGACTATGGGTCTGAAAGAGGTAAAGGAACTATCTTACACTGCACACTACACTCCCCCAGTGAAGGAATCTCTGCCTCCCACGGTCAGGTTAACAACGTAAAGGAGACAAGTTCTCTTGGGAAAACTCCTACACACCCAGTTCTGAACTTTGATCAGAAATTATGAACATCCAGCCATTAGACAGCGAGAGTATGTTTGTGCAGCACCTAATACAATGGGGTCATGTTCCATGACAGGGCTCCTAGGTGTGATGGTAATACAAATAATAAATACGACGACTATGGTGAAAAACTTACCTGAGATGGCAGGGGGGGAAAAAAGTGTTACTAATCGATATTGACCCAATATAGAGCCCTGCCTCAGAGACCCCAGGTTTCCTCTCTCCAACGGAGAGGAGCAGATTAAGGGTCAAAGTCTATGCTGATGTAAACAGATGCAGCTCCATTGACTTTACTGTGCATTAACTGAATACGGCAAATACTGTTCAAGAATGGAGCGTCTGACTCAAATTCTCTGCTAGGGTCAGTTGGCGCAGCACCGTTGTAGCCAGTGGAGTTGTGCCAGTTTACACAAGCAGAAAACTCTCTCCCGAAGACGTTACATTACTGAGCAGTATTTACAGTGTGAAAACAAACAACAGCTAGATGTGACAGGGAAATTACTTCATACAGTCACAGTGTAAGCGCTTGCAACCCTTGCTGGTGTGGGTAGCTTTGATCCATGCGAGTACTTCCACTGGTTTCCAGGGGACTAAACACCAAGTAAGCAGTACGGGTTTGCAGGACCATGCATCTTCAATCTTATGAGTAGCTTTTCTGTTGGCTCCATATTACCAAGCCTCTCCCCAGCCAATAAAAACAAGTTACTTGCGCAAACTGGCTCATCACGGTCTTTAAGCAAGAAGACGGAACAATCCAATACATCAACATGCCGGGACGGCTCATTTGTACTAGGAAAAAAACGGGCAAAGCAGATGAAAATATCTATATCCTGAGGCAGCATTGTCACAACCATCGTTAGCAACAACGGGGCAAATCCTGACATCATTACTCTGTCAAAATGTCTAGCAATTTAAATGAGAGTTTAATCTGGATTAATAGCTTGGCCTGGCAGAAAGAGCCCTCCCCCACACTCGGATAGACCCGAGATTTTAAACTCTTTTCTCCCCCTTTTCTCTTTTTAATGAACACGTTTCTTCCCGCCACTAAAAGGGATCGCTGTATGTGTGGCCAAGGAAAGTGACGAGTGCTAGGGACCGCTGAACAATCTGGGCCTGTCAGATGAGCGGTAGTTACTGTCTTTGCCACCATTTTGTAACTGCTCCAGGAGAAGGCAACAAAATGGACCCTGTTAGGATTCATTTGAATTGACTCTTTTAACACCCTGCATAAATTCCAGATATTTATGATGTATTTAGCTGGGACTAAACAGGGGTGGTTTACCAATGTCCATATTTGATTTTCATTCATAAACTCTGCACTCCTCTTAACTTTGTCCTCACACAGGTAAGCACCTGTATAAATACAGTAGGACGTTTCAGGTTGTGAACACAGCCCAATTCACACCGTAAAAAAATTACACAAGGAATCCAAGCCGAATGCCAAGATTTTTTTTTTTAAATTAGGTCTTAAAATTGCATTTAAAAAGGAAATGAAAGAAAAAATGGACATTAAGAAAAATTAGAAAATAGGATTTTGGACAGTTATTGAGATGTACCAGTAAAGGATTCTGTAGAAGTCGGGGTGGTTGTTTTTTTTTAAATAACCTGTAGCTTCTGAAGTTCTTTCTTCCCCAATCATTTCACATACTGTACTACAGCCAAGCTGCTAAAGTAGCCAGACTGATCTACTGTAAATGTTAAGTGCTTTTTTAATGGCATTTAAAATTAAGCTTCAGCATATGGAGTTCATATAGCGTAGACATGCCGGAGTTTATAATGTTCTTTAGTATAGCCCTCTAAAATAAATACAAAGAGGCGAAGTACTACTATAATATACACAGCTGAAATTCCTGAAGGATAACAAATGGGAACGCACATCTGATTGAAGGTGTTGCTTAACTTGCAAACCGTTCAGTATCTAGCAGTGGTAGCATTACACTTGGCAAGTCAACAGATTGAGCCACGGTGGCATCTGCCAACTCTCAGCGTTTGTTTCCAGGGAAAGCATTGAGGCTCAGTGCTTAGTTCTGGCCCTGCATGGGCATTTCATCCTCATTATTAGCTGCTGCATTTTGGCATTAAAAAAATATGCAACTAACATGCTGTCCAGGGACGTGTCACTTTAATTTTCTTAATGAAAACTCTCTCAACCCCTTGGCAAAGTCCAGCTAGTAAACGTCTCTGTGCAATAGGATACAAGCATGGGTCATGTGTTTCTGGTGAGGATACCCGACAAATGGGGGAGCTGGGCCCGAAACTGCAATCGTCTTTTGGTTCCGGAGTTAAAGAGAGAGTGTGTCCGTGTTGTGTAGTGTTGCCCAGGCTCTTACCTGGATGGTCAATTTGAGCGAAAACGAAGGGGAAGCACATCGAGAGGCCTGTGTGCAGAGCACACGCTCTCACAGTGAGGCTATGTAGTCCACTAGCAAGTCTTGGTAAGCATCCAAAAGTTTGCATGCATCGCCGAGATTTCTGCCCGGCGAGATTTGGTTGAGGGCTTGATCCTGCAAACAGTTATGGCTGAACACTGAGCTTATGACTGAGAGTAGCTCCGTTGACGTGTAGCAAGTCTGGCGTTGTCGAGAGATTCTTTTCTGGAACTCTTCCATTTTGCCTGGGCGAGGAATCGCTCGCTGTACGTTACTTTCAGCTCCTGTCCCATCTGAAACCAGGAGCTGCTCGACAGCCACACACACACACAGATACACACACAACGTTGATCACACTTTTCCCAACTGCTGAAAAAGGCTCAGGCTGGATTTGGTTTGAGATCTGGATGAAGATACAGACAGATTATTATTTTAACCCATACTGGACCCCTCAATCATACTGTATTTCGCACTTCGGAAGTGCTTCAGAGTTTGAAAACCATTTACAAACAGGAGCCCAATGGGCAATGCATATACAGGATCCTTGTCTTCATTGGGACTCCTTCCTAGCTCAGTCTGCAGATGAGATGCAGTAATTAATCCTCAGGAACACCTTCCTTGAAGAAGGGAGTTCTATTCCTGCTCATTATGTAGTTATTAAGTAGTTACTTATTAAGTAGTTCTATTCCTGCTTATTATGCATATTACTGAAGCCCTGTGGGCCAGGAACGCATTGTACTCTGTGCTGAGCAAACACAGAACAAAAGGTCGGTTTCTGCCCCACACAGCGTACAGATGGGGGACCTGAGAGAGAGAGGTGAAATGCTTTGTGAATTTACAGCACTGTATAAACTGGCTATTTATAATTCGCCTGAGGCCACAGAATGAATCAGCATCAGACTCGGGATTAGTAGTCCCTGTCCTCACCGTCTTGTGCACAGACCAACTCAATCACGCCTATCTGCCCTAAACACAGATGATTTTTGCTCCATACGACAGTCTGTAGCTGGGAAGCGGTGGAGGGAATCACCAAAGGAAGCCGGATGGGCAGAACTGCCTAGCTGCTGCACTTCACAAAGATCTGGGCAGGAGCCTCAGCCCCAGTGCATTGAAGGAAGTGCAGTTCAAATGTCTCTTTCCGCCTGTGAGCCTTCATGTCCTTTTTAAAAGCTATTAACCAAACAGCTTCCAGCCATTGTTGCAGGCTGCCTGTTCAGTACAAGGCTAATTACTTTGGTTTAAGCTAGTGCTTCCTCGAACAGGCGCCCCGTTAAAAGGGAGATCCCAGGGCATTGCATGACCAGGGCCAGGGCAGTTGTCAATATCATTGCTCCAGAAACAGAAGCAACTGCAGGGCTACCTCCCAAGCCCGTCCCAAACGTCAGGCATCTTGCACCGTGTCGCACGTGGGCCCCCCCCCCCCGCGACTTCCAGAGCCCAAGACCCTTCTTCACTGGCGTAGGAAGAGAGCGCATGCCGGTTTGCTGCTGTTACGAAGCAGCTCCTTGAAAAGTTGGCATAGAGAGAATGGTCACATCCGAAGCTTTCCAGCTGCCCCGGCTTTCACCATGCTCCTGGGCCTCAAAAAGCCCCAACTTTCCACTGCTCTTGTCTCCAAATACGAGGGAGAGAAAGAGATACAGAAAAGTTCGGAGTGAGATGGGTAAGGAAGGGAAGCAGACACCAAATACCGTGTATGTTGCAAAACAGGTAAAGTGGAATGGACACTGCAAGGGCTTGAGAGTCTCATTCACCTTGCGTGATTCAAGAGGTTGCTCTTGCTGTGAGAATACCTCATTTACTACCCTCAGAGATGACTGCTGGGACCGCACCGTCACTTAGAAATCTACCGACCCTTTTCCACACAGCCACCAAATGGTCCTCTGCACAGTATCCACATAGGCAACAAGGTGGGGCCAGCAATGTGTCAGGGATTGGCCATGATAAATAGCATGTACCACCGTAGAAACCACAGAGCCCAGGCAAGAAACATAGCAGAAAGTTAGTGCTGCTTTAAGCAGCTTTGCCCTAGCTGTGGACTCCCTGACCGCCCTAGGAGGGGTCACAGTCTAACTGTAGTCTGGGAAGCCAGTGGTGGGGCTACAGGGACGAAGGAGGAGACTCCTTCCACGCATCTAGCTCCCTAGGGATGGCTTCCGGCTTTCTCATGGGTCTGTTACTTTTTCTTAGCTCTGCTCCCTTCCCACACCGCATCCCCTCCTGTCTGCTGGGTAGGAGAAGGAAGAGCAGTAGAGAAAGCCAAGCCCCTACCCCAAGGCTGTGTGTTATAGGAGTCCTGGATTTCTTGACCTGATTTGTTCCCCTTTATACTTTTTAAAGAAAGCAAAACATGCAATGGGTGTAACCCCCTGGTCAGTGTTTACTATGCATCTCCCTTTGTTTAGGATCCCCAGAGGACATGATCTGTTACAGCCCCGAGCTACAAAACATGGCTTTTTAGTTCAAGCTGTAAAGACTCACATGTTTAGCTGTAGACGTCCCCAGTTCAAGTCCTGCTGTGTCAGCCAGAATGACAACCAACACAAAAGCACATTCGGGCCTAAGGGATCTACCCACGGCCCTGAACCGAAACCCCAGAGCCAACACCTCTGAACTTTGGGATCTCAGCTACCTCCCTACTGCCGCCCTCCTTCTCTATATTGGCAGAATAAAGTCCCAGATCCCAACAGCTCCAGGCTTCGGGAATGTTCACACCCTGTTTGTGTCTCAGGTGCATTCTTACCCCATACGCATTGAGAAGGGACAGTCTAGTCTTCCTGGTGCAGTAGTGATTGTTCTTCCTCTCTATCCCTCCAAAACTCTCCCCAGCTCTAGGAATGGATTTTAAAGGCACATTCCTATTTCCCTCCACAAATTTTGCAGTAGTGGCAAGATGTGCAGAAGTGCCTGCTTTGAAAGGACTGTCGCTGTCATTAGAGCTTGGTGATGAAGAATTAAAGTTGTTTTTATGTTCACATAAGATAGGCATCCTCCACGGAAAAGATGAAGAAAGATGAAGAAAGATAATCTTCTGCCTTATCCCTGGGGGAGTCCAGCACCTTATGTTAAAATACTGTCTTTTTTTTATCTTAATTGCCATCAAGTAATCTGCAGATGGATGTTCTTTGGAGAGGCCTGCAGACAGCAAAAATAGAGTGTGCATTGCTTTGGGGAGTTAAATATGGGGTGGGGGGCTGGCGGGGGCGCAAAACCCACATGAAAAGGTTGGCAGGGCAATAGTACGGCCCCAGCTAAATTCTTCCCTGTGCCACTCTACAGATGAAATGTAACAAAAACAGTAAGAGCAAGAAAAATAAGCAAGCAGCACAATTCTGTAGCCCGCGCAAGCTTTAGAGCTGACGTGCTAGTGAATTATGTGCTCTGATAACGAAGCAGCCTTTGCTTAGCTAAGTTTGTGCTATGCACGTTTTATCTCTACATGATACTCACAAATTGTTTTAAAATGAGCTGTTAGAATAAGCGTCCTTTGTTTATTTATTTATTCTTTTACAGTCCAATCCCTTTTACTAGGCAGCAGTTACTGACGTGAAGCCAAAACTTCTGAAGTTCATACAAAACTTTAATTGGTGTTTAATTGTGTGGTTGGTTGGTTGGTTATGCAGCAGAATGATGAGAGAGACAGAGACAAACTCATTCCTCTAAGGCAGGACGTCCCAGCCTTTAAGGCAGCTGTACTAGTTTAAAAGTTCGGTGGGACCAAACAGTGACCCCGGCATCTATTCAGCTGTGCGGGCCCTATCCCAAAAGGATACGTGTTTGGAAGATGGGGCTTTGGGGACTGGAGCGTATGTATGTTAAAATGGGAGGGGCACAGTTGCAGCGGACCAGTATCTTACTGGTGAGGTAGAAAAGAGGAACCTCGCGTGCCAGTCACACAGGCCTAAAGCAGCAGTCCTGCTACAAGAACTAGTCGTCTGGAAACACTGATGCGAGGCCTGGCTGTCCTTTGCACACTCGCTCCCGAGGCTGGACATACCAAGAAGCTGCATGTGTCTCTCAGCCAGGGACTTCAGATGATGGTTTGGGCTGGACCGGCTCATGAAGTGGCTTCTATGCCACCCTCCCTTCTTAATGACCTTTTTACTCACTAAGAGGCTTGATCTAACCTTCCTTTTCAGGGCAGAGTGTCACCTCAGTGACGCTGCTCGCCTGCTCTTGAGCAAAGATGTCCTCCTTTTCTAACCTCCTGCAGGGACCTGGTGAACAGGAAGTTGTAGTACAATTAGGGAGTGCCGTCACCTCTCACCCCCGCTGAGAAGATGGAATGGAAGCAAGAGACCTGAAGCCTGCAGATGAAGTCTAACCCTGACTGCGTGATGTTCTGGTAGCACCAATTTTTATTTTGCAGTTTTGCAAGGAACTAATTTGTTTGCCAAAGGCCTGATCCAAAGCCCACTGACGTTAATGGGAGTCTTACACCATTGACTCCAGTGGGGTTAGGATTAGGCCCTACCACCATTAGAGGCTGGTTCACAAGACAGCCCAGTTGCCATTAAACATTTAAATCAGTCTTTGCATTTGGGTAAAATGTTCAAAAGCACCTAAGTGCCATTTTCAAAAGGATTCTCACTAAGATTTAGGAGTCTAAAGTGCCGGATTTTCAAATGTATTTAGGCCAGATGGGTACTTAGTGGGGTCTTCAAAAGCACCCATGCGGGAAAAGCACCTAACTCCAATTGATGGGAAAATCTGGCCCCACATGCCTTTTGAAAAAATAGGACTTAGACACTTGTGAAAATTTTACACTTAGTCTTTATTGTCCAGAAGACAAACTAATGGTGGGTAGATACTTCAAGAACCAAATTCTTCTTTAAAAGAAGATCTTTTAATAATCTTTCCTTATTCTTCTATTTTCCCCTCCTTTGTGACAAATATTTCCCATATCAACATAAAGCATCTTTAAAAATGTTTTCCAGGGGTAAATTAATACAAATTTGGTCATGTCAACTATTTCTTTAAGGTTTTTTTTTTTATATGGCATTTCCTTTTTGATAGATTCTTGCTTTCAGAAAATACTTTGAAGAGATCAAAGAGTTTTTCAACAGGGTCCCATTTTCCCAGTGAATCCTAACCCTCCAGTCCCTTATTTCTCTTATCACCCACGCCACTCCGCAATGACGCTCTGTATACAAAGTAAGAGCAGTTAGCTTTGAAGTGCTGGATTAGCCCATGCCAGATCCTTGCCTCAGAATAACAAACAATACAGGTTCAACAGGAGTTCTCATCAGTAGTTCATTTTTCAGCCCCAAATTCACTGTCACTAACACAAGCAACATTGAACTCACAGTCTATGGACAGATAGGAGAGATTTATCTGGTGGCAGGACCATGACCCAACGACGAGGGGGTCAGACAGTTAGGGAATTTTTCTAGTTTGGCAAAGGGAGGTTATATTTAAATTTTTCTGGCTAACTCATCTAAGTTTTAAATAAAACATTGTTTCTCACACTCCTGAGAACTTGGTTAACTATGCAGTTGCTTTAATGATCTAGTATCATTTCCTCTTCTTGCCCCATAGCAAATTAAAACGGAGACAAACTTCTTGCAAGAAGATGCTTTACCTCCAGTTTGATTTTCCCCCATGAAAGCTTAAACGCTTCCAGCATTCCTTTATAAAGGTCCAAACCATAATGGAGGATGGATGAGCTAAAATTAGATTAAGTTTTCTGAAGCATAAAGAGCAAAGTACAAAGGTAACTCAAAGAAATTGCACAAGAATGAGGGCAGTTAACAACTCTGTGCTGGTTCCTAATGATTTTAACTGTTCTTCTAAAGAAAGCCAACTTTCTCCTTGGTAGAACTCCATTAGCGTTACACCCTCTGTAGGAGCCATTAGGAGGAGGAAAAATGGATCTGGTCCATAATGTTGACTACTCTGATGGCTTACAGTATTTGATTTAGTTCCTCAACATGGATTGGATCCTAATGGGTCCAGCATGAGAGGATCTGTAGCTTCTGTGCCATTCAAGGCAAAGGCAACCACGCAGTCCAGGTACTAGAGACCGGCCCTGCCAGGGATTATTAACATGAGAATGATCTAAAAGTGAACGGAAAATGCTTTGGAAACATATTTAACTATTAACATCCCAAATCATTAAGAGAAAATAGAAGGGAGACTCAAATATATTAGTCCCTCACTTCCCTGACTTGTTCCAAGTTCAAGAAACTCTATGTTCCCTGTTGGAGTTGTTGACATCTCTAGCAACAGAGCCAAAAGCGATTGGATCCTGCTTTCGTTCCCACTGATTTCACTGGGAGCAAGATCTTACCTACAAAGGGTATTTGCAGAACTCTGAATTTACGGCTCGGTAGGTCAAACATTCTTTGAATTACTAATTTATTTCCAAGTTCTAAATGGATGGTTCCCGTTCCATACCTGATCTGGTTTGCTTTTTTAAACATAAAGCTTTGGGCTGAACTTTTCAAAAGTGCCTGAAGTGATTCTGGACACACAATTCCCTTTCATTTTAATGGGAACTGGGCATCCATATCTCCTAGCTGAAAATCTTAACAAAAATTCACCAGCTTAATCTAAAGTGTGAATTTAAACCAATTTAGTTAAACTGGTGCAAACCTTAAACCAGGGGTATTTCAGTTTACCTTAAATCGATTGTGAACACGTTTAAGCTAAACTGAAATAAGCCACTCAAACCAAAATCTAAAAAAAAAAAAAAAAATCACACAGAGGTTTGCAAGTTTTCCACGTACACTGGGGTGAAAGTTGTTCTGTGCAGTATGTTGTAAGAAGGTTCTTAGAGGACCTTAAAACAAATGTCCCTCAATCCACATGCAGTTTTTAAGAGATGTTACAGTAAAGATTGAGGCTGGCTCTGTATCCATTTATACACGGTGTTGTGGTCTGAACCCCACCCCATGGTTACAAACCCATCATAATCATTTGGATGTTCGTCACTGTAGAGAAATTGACATATTAATTTAGAGTTAGGTCTCCACAGGAAGGGGGTCAGATGCTCTGCGGATTGGCATTCCCTGCTGATTAGTAATAAACCTGTCTTAACACTGCCTATGGAGTGATGGTGTGCCCATTCACTTGGGCCATGGAACGGTACCGGGAAGAACTGTAAAGATCAGTGCCTCAGGGGGATAAAAACCCCTAAAATTAGAGGACAGACAGATCTGGAAAAGGGTGAAAGGGGAGAAGAAATCCTGAAACCAATGGGACTACTCACATGAATAAAGACTACTTGAACGAATGAGGGTTTGGAGGGTCAAACCCATTGGAGAATTGAGACAGAAACCGATTTGAGCCACAAAGATAGCTACAACTACAGGACTAGCCTAATTCAGGACAGAGCCTGGGGACAGAAAAGAAAAGAAAAGCAACTTATAATTAAGTTGTACAATTTGCTTTGGGTATAAATTGCTCCCTCATATTAAATTTGTGACTATTACATGCCTTAAATACAAACAAAGAGAATGTAAGTGCCTTAAGAGATGAGTGTATTAATCTGCAGCACCCTTTAAAAATGTACATACGGTGATACATACTGTAGAGCAAGTGTATATAAGAAAGAGGAACACACACACACTTATTTTCAAGGCAACAATGTTTGGGATTATCTTTCTGTTGGGAAAAGTGCTTTTATCTTTCTGAAAAATTGTATTGTATCAATACATCTGAACATCTAAAGCTATCATTTAGAGTTGAATACCCGGTTTAAATCATTTCACGCACAATAATAGGCCATAATGCTGCAAAAAGAACCACCTTGGCAGATTGCTCCACATCCCCTTTGCGTTCCCTGGGTCTCCGTGCAAGTACAGTGTTCCACTTCAGTGCTCCTCTTTGCAGGATCAGGACTGTGGTGAAAGCCATTGAAGGCAGTGGGCTTGTGTGTATGTAAGGGCAGCATTTGACCCACTGTGCAGTCAAACATACTAATTTTACATTGAATAAAATGCAAATCTTGAATTTTTTACATTAAAAAAAGGACAATGAATTTTACTTTAAATTTCTGTCATTTCTTTAGGCCTAATCATGAATTTGTACACACCCAAAATGCCTGGGAATTGCAAGTGTGCAAGGAATGCAGGGCAGGCTTCTTAATTGTTGTGTTATGTTTAATGTGTTCCTTTAAGACAATACAAATTACGTAGAAGAACAAACCTTTCATGACAAAAGGTATTGATTTGCATACCCCGCAAAACACGAAACATGAAAAGTTGTGCTATTTTATGTACAAAGGAGGCGAATGGTTTTGCACAAAGTTCAGGGAACTTTGCTCACAAACTTTTTATCTTTTGATGATCCTTTTAATATAAAGGAATCTCCTTCCCCCCCCTCACAATAAAAGAGTCAAACATTAAAAAGATAGTGAGTGCATTTTAAAGATGTTTACACTTTATAAATCAAGCTTTCTTGGCAACATCATCATTCCTATTTCAGTACTGAGCTCGCTGTGTCCTCCAAGTGTCTCCTACGTCCTAAGAGGGAGTAATAATCCCCCAAAGTAATTCTTAGTCCTGAATTCCTGGTAATTTATAGTTGACTTGGCCTGTGGAGTTATACAGATTGACAACAAATGAAATAAACACACTCCTCTTGAGTTATCGGGGTCTGGATTATAATTAGAGAATGCCTATTTTACACCATCACCCTAGAACAAGATCTCCCTTTGATCTTATTTTTTACCCGCTTTTGAAATAACTGGTCATTAAAGTTACATTTGCAATTTAGAATTTAAAAAACAGACTCCTTTTTTTCCTTTTGAAATTAAATAGTTAGACATTTAAGAGACCTGATCCTTCAGTTGAGTGCACATGGGTGCATCCCTGGGCCTGCGTAGAACCCCACCTCCCTTCACGCACACACAGTCTGTTGCAGGATCAGGACCATAATTTGTGTCTGCACTCAACTGGCCCTATATTTTTTGCAGACAGACAGAGAGCCTGGTATAAGGCCTCTTTTAAAAGATGATACAGACTCTGATGTTGAAAGTGGGGCATTGGGGGAGAGTGGGTGGGTTTATTATCACTATGTATTTAAATGGTTTGGGTGAAGTACGATTTTCAATAAGAATTGAACTGAAGTCTACTCTTGTGCTGCTGGGCGGTTCTGTTTCTAGAAGGTTTTGGACACTGATCAGTTGTGAACTGTGCAACTAAATCAGACTGATCGTCACATGGCTTAACTTCATGCATGTTTAGTTGTTGTAAGACGAGTTATTCTGTGAACCGTTACAGGTATTTTTATTTTCAGCGCTGGTGAGAGCTGTCGGAGTAACAGGCCTAGAGGATACTGATGGCCACTCTTACTGCAGAAGAGTCACACGCGCTGGTAGAGGAAGCTCACACACACACGCAATCCCTCCCCCCCCACACACACACACTCACCCCTATCTCCCAACTAACATGCCTCGTCCTTGACATGGAGGGATCACCTTTTGAAGTCAGTGCCTCAATGGGTGCATTATTCTTCGGTGTATTCGACAGAAGTCAAGTAATAAGGCCTATTCAGTCCTTGGCCTCACTGCTGAGAATTAAAGTTGCCATTTGGGCTGAAGTTGATTGTAACTGTCCACTCAGAACAGAATTTCATGTGGTTTGTTAATGAATCATCAGTCACTACTGACACAGGTCCTGGTTCAGGCTGAGGGCCAAATTCTCTGCTGGCATAAATTGGCAGTGTTCCATTGACTTTGATGGAGTTGCACTGATTTTCCACCAGCAGAGAATTTGGCCTTGGTCTTCTATAAGTGAAAAGGCTCCACATCCCTGGGACAATTACCAGAGCCACCCTGTCCCCTCTGAGCAGCTGTGAAGCATGAATATCATTTCACTGGGAGTTTTAAGCACCCAAAGAATGCAAGACTTGGTCCTGGACATATGGATTTGTTTAAACAATCTAAGTTAAGACTGACACAGAGATAACCTACACATTTGGGATGTTTAGTTTCTAGAATTTGGTAAAATTTCTCTCTCCATTTACAGGCCCAGTATTTGCAGTCCTGATCCTTCAGCCGTTTCTAATGCGAGTAGCAACCCCATTGAAATTAATAGAAGTATGAATGTGAATAAAGGCTTCAAGATCCAGCCCTAAGACTTTATATAGCAAATTACAATCCCCGGGGGGGGGGGGGGGGGGAAATCTTATCTACATAAGAACTGCAGGACCGAGTCATAGAGCTGACCCACTCTATATGAGTCAGCTTCTTTGAAGTGATTTACAAACCCAATTTCACCTTGTCTTCCTGGTGGGATAGGTTCTGTTACCCCAAGGATAGAGTCTAGTGTATCTTGCAACACTGCCAATAGAGAGAGCGCAGCACTTTTTTTTTTTTTTTTTTTGGGGGGGGGGGGGAGATATGAGGAAGAGTGGGCAACCCTTTAAGTGCTTCGAGAGCAGTAAGGCAGAAAGGCTGCCTATAAGGACGTATTCAGTGCACGTTTCCGGAGGGGCTGAGAGCAGAACACTAGTACCCTGCAGAGCTCTGGAGTCTGGATCTCACAGCCAGATTTAGCCCGAGTGAACCATGGACCTGATCTAGCATCCACTGAAGTCAAGAGAAAGCCTCCCACTGAATTCAGTGGGCTATAGATCAGGCTTCATAGAAGAAACATTACCACTAGAAAGGCATTTTTCCTGGTGATTTCACACTATTTCCGTTGCTCTTCTTTACACCTTTATGATTCTCTAATGTGCGGTCATATGAAATCACCAGTTGCTACAGAAGGGTGGCACTAAAGAAAATTAAAGGGGTTTTAAAAACATCTTGATGGTAATCCTTCACAAGAACCTGATCCAATTCCCCAGAACCTTTCCATTGACTTCACGGGGCATCTCACTTTAGTGGAACAGTTTGTTTGATGGGCTGCAAGGCCCCAGTCTCACATTCACGGCTGTGAGATTCCATTATGACACCACAATGGGAACCACCTTCCTCAAATCCCACTGATTTCACTGAGAGTTGAAAGCACTCCACAGGACTAAGCCCTCTCTCACCATTATGACGATGATGGTAGCAAAAATAAAACAGGAATCAAGCTTACTGACACATGAATAGCATTTCATGCAAAGGAATGGCAGGCAATCTAAAGCAGACCCATACTTACTCACACCTGGCCAATCCCCACACACAGGGCCATCCCTAGGGGGGTGCAGGGCCCAGGGAGGGAAGTGACAGATTCATCTCTTCCAGGACTGACCGTGCTTGCCAATCGCTTCAGCCTACGGGGCCAGGAGCAGTGGCCCCAATTCGCCCTACCCAAGGGACGGCTCTGCCCATACACACAAAATGGCAGCTTCAACCCTCCACTCAACCAAGGTTTGATACCAGTGGTTTATAACAAGGTCTCAGTTTGCAAAGGCTTTATTACTTCCACAAGTGTACCACAGAGCATTACTACTATTCTATACAGAGTAGGTAATCTCTTGCTCAGGAAAGAATTACTGTCACGTCTAGAACTGGCATCACTATGGTCCTGAAGGTCTTAGAAACACGAATAATCAAAAGAAATATTAGCATAGAGAATTAAAACTAACCTAGACTTATCAGAGGACCAGAGTATATAGTCTAAGACAATATACTCGCTTTTCTTAAATTGCGTGCTCACTTCTGACCGTATTCAGCAAAGTACCAACATGGGTGCATAACTTTGAGTATGTGAGTAATTCTACAGAAGTCTTAAATCAAGGCCTACTTTCTGAAAATTCAATCATTTGCAGTAGGTCTCCCCCCTTAGAAAGATTCTGCTGTGGGCAAATTGTGACATTCAATACAGAATAGAGACTTTAAGGGTGTGAAATGCATTTTCACCAACCTGCCTGCTTTGGTTATTATCATTTCGGTGCCAGCTTCATGAAACTTCTTCCATAGTTCCTTCTCGTGGAGATAGACTTTGATGTTTTCTATTGTCTAAAAAGAATCAAAACAACAAAAACAAAACCACCATCATCAAAAGTATTCTCAGTCTAGGATTCCTCCCCTCAGAGCAAAGCTGCGAGCTGATGATCTTTGGAAAGGAAAGGCAAAGGCGCAGGAGTAGGCCCTAAAGATTCCACTGCCTATTTCCAAAAAGTAAGAGGAACAAACTGAATTGCAGAATGCTTCACATCCAGCGAGGATACTGCAGCCAAGTAGATTAAAAAAAACAAAAACCAAAGACTTCTGAGTACCGGGTCTAAGAGTTGTTGATATTATCAAATAGAACTGTATATCAGTAGGTAAAGCTCAACCTTTTCAGATGAGGGACAGGTCAAAACAAAACAAAAAATCCAACCTTTTATCGGTCCGCTCGGTTCAAGGTGAGAAAGATATTTGTCCTCAAAAAATAAAATGAAATGCAGAACCATACTTTGCTATAGGATGTTTCGGCAACGTGGTGGGTGTGTGTGGAAGCAGCACCAAAGGGTAGAATTCTGTCGGAAAATGTTAATCTGTTAAGTGCATATTTTAAATTAGCTGATAAAAAGCCAGCAATTGCCAGGGTGGCAACTCACTTTTAGATGAGCAGAACGCATAACTTTCAGGTCAAAAGGAATCAATTCCTCCTCCCCAGAGTTATTCAGAATAGACAGTTTTAAAATTAGTAGAAACAGTTAAATGGATTGTCCTTTACGCCACTGCTCTACTAGCCTAGTGGCAAGTTATTTAATAGATCACGATTTTTATAACAAGATCAATAATAAATGACATGATGGCTATACATAATATATTATCCTCCTGCAATGTCCTTGGCTTTCTCATTGCATGCTATGGGCCTCAGCCTGATCCTGCAAATACTTACACAATTAACAATACTCAGGGCTTGTCTATACATGAAAATTAATCCATAACAAAGGAAAGTGTGAACGGAAAACAGATGAATTATTCCAGATTAACTCCATGTGCAGAATCCATTTCCAAAGTGGACTGAGAATTTGGAATAAGGGACTAACTCCACCTGTAGACGCTCTTCTTCCCAAATACAATCAGGAATTAGCGATTCTGGAATAACTCCCCATGTAGACAAACTCTCATATGATCAGTCCCATGTAAAAACACTTTGGATAATACAGTTTTATCAGGGGTTAGGTTATTTTACATTACTCCTACATGGCTTCATTCAGTATTTCCTTGAAAGTAGAGATTACAGAATGACCGATAAAAAAGTATTTTACAAATATGAATTATCCGAGTAATGAACTGTAAAAGGAGGTTCTAATACAACTAAAGATAAATGCATCCACCAGAAAAAGAATAATATAAAATGTAAGAATAGAATAATTGTGTTGCTGAAACATATTTCCAGTATCATATTTATATTCATTTTTATTTCAATTTTTTAAAAGTTAATGTTTTTCTCCTAAACACTGACTCAAAAAATTATCCCAATATAGTAAAAACCGTGCACTTCAAACCAGCTGCAAACCAAATATTATAACTTTATTTTGTTTTGCCATTGACTTCAGTGGAAGCAGGATCAGGCCCAGAATGCAAGAAAAAATTAATGACAGGTTTCAGAGTAACAGCCGTGTTAGTCTGTATTCGCAAAAAGAAAAGGAGGACTTGTGGCACCTTAGAGACTAACCAATTTATTAGAGAGTGAGCTGTAGCTCACGAAAGCTTATGCTCTAATAAATTGGTTAGTCTCTAAGGTGCCACAAGTCCTCCTTTTCTTTTTGAGAAAAAATTAAGGTAGGGTATGTGCTATTCAGGTTAGTCAAAGCCTTGTAAACAGCAAGAAAAATTGAAAGTAAAACCGCCTGGACTGGAAAACGTTTTGTGCTGTTCGGTTACAAATAGGGGGACCCAGCCTGCTCCTAATGCAATCAATAGCAAAACCCCCACTGATGTCAGGTGGGGCAGTAGATGAAAACCCTTATTTTTATTATATTATATAGACACACGCACTTTTAGTGGACATAATTTCTCAGCAGGAAACTCCGGTCTCGTGTTTATTCAGCTGCCTATTTAGGAAGTTTGGAAAGCTGTATACCTACATATGTGGACTATATACAAGATAGGGCTGGGTGTTTGTTCCCTGTTTAAGAGAGTTAATGGAAATCTTTTGATAGCCGGTTGAAGTAGCAGGAACTCAACATTAGGTCAGTGGGAGCTTTCACCCCTTGATTTGGACGGGTGCAGGATCAAGCCCTAGATGTTCATATTCTTCCTTGGAATCCCCTGGTTATTTGCTAACCCCGCTAAGCTTCATCCTTGGTGGGTGAAACCTAAAGGCGAGGAACCTAGGATGGAATCAACGGTGCATCTGACACACGCTCACTTTTTCAGCTCTTAGCAAACCCACGTCTGTGCTTGGCTCGTGTTGCGAAGGAGACGCCGAGCATCTTGAGAGGTTCAGATTTTTCCTGTTACAAATGAGAGTATTCTCGAACCTATCACTAATTGCCAACATTCCCTTTCTTTTCACGGGCCTATTTTCCCTTTTGAACACCTGGCTGGAGATCAGAGATTGGAAGGAAAACCAGAGGTAAATTGAGCTAAAAAGCCCCGAGGCATAATTACTATTACTTGATGCATTTATGATTATATAGCAAAGGGGTGGGTTGTTTTTTTTTTAACTAGCTTAAACATGTAGCTAAAACGAAATCGTTTTACATTTCTGCTTCCTCCTCGCCCCCTTGACAGGTTATAATTCTGATATGGGAAAGTTGTCAACACTTTATAAAAAGCACACTAAATACCCCGAGTCAATCAGAAGGCATGATTGAATGCCATCTAATTTACAGTCAGGCCTTTTTGGCAGGAGGAGCTTAATTGTATTTAATTATTGTACAAAAATCTCAAGCCGCATAACGGTTTTGGAGTGGCGTTACAAAAAGGTACCCGGGCACCCAATAATCTGGCATTTGAAATCAGCGTGGTCGTAATTATGGTTCTGTAGCAATGCAGATGGATAAGGGGCACGGGTCAAAAAGGTAGGAGCTAAAGCTAGACAAAAATTAAAGCCTTTCCAAAGGAAACCCTGTTGCTGAGAACTCTGGATAACCGGGGTGGTTCTGATTCGCTCTTGACCTTGATTTTTGATTGCAAATAGCAACTGCAGGCTTGGGTAGATTGTGCAAAGACGGACTCTTCAGAGTGGCCGTCTTTAAACACGTCCTTCCAAGAAAACCAGAGCAGGCGGGGAGAGCTTGCAAGTTAAAAGGGGAGAAAATAATAATATTTAAAAAAAAACGGAGAAAAACATTTTTAAACCCTGGCATCTGTGGCAGAGACCGTAAATTCTGTCTGTTATGGCTTCTTTCACATAAAGCGCGTGTAGAGTACTCGGGTAACAGCCCTAGAAGTTTAGAGCAAAGAATTTCATAAAAACCCTCAATCCCTGGGTGCAAGAAGATTTCGGGCGAACAGGGAATTTATTCCCTTGGGGATGACGAGCTGCTCGGGATGCTGGTGCTATCTGCAGATGTTAAGGGAGTGGGAAGGAAGCCCGGCAAGCAGGGGCGGGATGCAATTCACAGCGCGGACAGACAGGAAGATACCGGCTGTTGTGTAAACGGGGGTGCGTACCTGCTCCGGATCCTGGCCCTGCGGGCTGCTCAGCGGCGTGCTGCTGACTCCTGCCACGCCAAGAACCGGGGAGCCCGCTGCGGATTCTGCATGACCAGCTGTCTGGGCTGCTGGAAACCCTTCTTCCGTTTCAGACAGGCCTTTCTCCTGGAGCATTTCCTTTTCGACAGGGACACACATGGTTAGTGCCAAGCCGGCTTGCGTGGGAGAAAAGCGAACGGGCTCAGTGTAAACAGACGGGGCGGGCAGCGCTGGGTCTCAGCGGACCAGCCCGCATGACCGATGCCTACATTGCTCAAAGACTGTGTTCCCGTCCACTCTGCCTGCGGGATCCGGCCCTTCAAGCACGTGGACACACAGACCGGTCCCACCAGCGTGTATCGGGACCAAGCTCCCGTTGATTTAAACTGGGGGGAAGGGGGGGTTGCCCGAGCACGGAATCGGGCCTACCCCCGACATGCCCTGGCTCAAAGCGCGACTGCAGCGGATTTCCTACCGGCCCTGCAGCCTGTCCCGGCTGGAGCGCTCGGTTCCTCGCAACCCAGCGATCGGCCCCGGCCCCGGCCCCGGCCCCAACCTCGCTGTCTGAACGCGCGGCTTTGCTTCGGCTTAACCTGAGCGGCCCTGCCTAGCACGACTCCCGCCTGCGCCCCCCAGCCCCCTTCCTTGCCCGAAACGCTGGGCCCTGGTGCGCCCAGGTGCCAAATTGAAATCGCCTGAGAAGCCGGGGGCCGAGTCAAGGGCAGCGCTAATTTGCAGCTGGGAAATCACGAGTATCCGCAGCTGGCCCAGGCCAGAGCTTTGGCCCAGTCCCACAAACAACCCCATCGAGCCGCGGGAGCCCAGAGCGGCCGGTCGCTGCTTTCTACCGCTGGCTCAGCTGTGGTTCTGCTCGGTGACTGCGGAGGGGGCATTTTCTAAACCTGCCCTTTGGTTTCCCACCCCGGGAAAACGTTACTGTTCCCTTCAGCCCAGGTACGACTTGAAGAAACAACCCCCCAGCCCGCAACGCTGAACTCCCCTGTGATTTCCATTGCCACTGGAACGGGTCCCTGGGTTTGAGCCCCATTCTGTTAATTCGTTTCCTGATCTGGATTATAAGGGATCAGGGCCCGGGGTTTCCCAGTCTGGTAACACAGCATAACTCAGCAGAAATCTGGAAGGAATTATATGTCTACGCATGGGCGGGTGACAAAACAGCAGCGCTCGGACGGACTCTTCCACTTCGCCACGAACGAACCGTCCTTGGGATTCAAAAATCAGCTGAGCGGTTGCAAAGCGAGGGGCTCTATAGTCCGCCCCTCGCCCACCTTTGAAATATGGCGGAGTTTTGCCCGAGTAAAGACGGCACAATCGGCCCAGGGCCTACAATGGCAGCTGCGCTCCCGTCTGTTTGTTCTGGGTTGTTGTTTACCAGGGAGAACGCTCGTTTTCCCTTCGCTTTTTATTTCTAACTTTAAGCAGGGCAACAGCTTGCTACTAAACTGAGGGATCCCAAAAGCAAACGTTTCCCCGTCCGATCGGTACAAATAGCGATGTTTTAGCTGTTGATCCAAAGCTTTACATACCAAAGAACTTAGTTAGTTCTCACGTGTCCTTTCAACAAAAAAACCCACCACCCCAAACAATTGCATTCGCTTTTCTCCACCACATCAAGAAGTCACTGGTCAGTTGCATTTACTTTGTAGGAAAGTATCGAGGCTAAATCTTGGTCCCAGCTGAGTACATGGGATCAGGACTTGAGCCTAGATATTTTCTCTCTCTCTTAACAAGTCCATTAGAGCTTGACAAACGCTTTCACTTAGCTAGAGTGAACGTATTGCGTTATTGTCTTTCAGTTCTCTTCTAGTTTTATGTACCTTCCAAAAAACATTTTTCAAGCTTTACACTTCATTCTTATCGGATGGATGCAGGGATCTGTTACAGGGAAATTATTCGCCATATCTGCCGGGGAATTCGCCTTCATTTTCAGTTGGTTTGGAGAACACCTCTAAGAGGGTTGGTTTTATTTTATTTTGGTTTTATTTTGCTCCGTGATCCGGGCAGCTGCTGCACCGGGTCCCGTCCTGAGAGCAATATTACCCACTTATCTCCGGGCTCAAGTCAGGTTTTTAACCTTGGTAATAATGCTAAAACAAAAAGTTGCCCTGTGTAAACATTCTCCGTGCAAGCTCGCTAAGATAAAAGGAGACCTCTTTTCAACTCGGACAGAGGCTGGGAAAAGCCAATAAAGATAAGACCTGACAGCTCCACCGAGGCTGCGGCGCATCAAGCCGGACTTTCACTGTGCAAATGTCCTTTTCATTTACAGTACTGCACTAAGCACAGCGAGCAAAGAGCGTGTTTACACCTCGGTCTTGTCCATACGGTGCCGCAGGGACATAAGCACCGATGGTTGCCTGAGCCGGTACCTGATTTGTAAATGAATCCTGCGGGGGAGTAACATTAGCTCTTTGGGATGAGATGTTTTACTAGGGGATGAGAATTTACTCACAGTAGAAAGCTTTAAAGATTTCTGCTGTTTGCCTCTTTCGAGCGGTTGTAGGACTCTCAAACCCCAATAACTCCAGCGGCCTGGTGAGTGAGTGTTTTGAACAGTAGAGTTTTATCCTGTTAGGATTTGCAGTTACAATTGAACGGAGAGCAGGGGTCCATGCAGATCCAGCAGGCATAGAACAGATCGTCAGAAGTTTTTGTGGGTAAGATTTCCGTCGATCCAGCCAAAGGGTGTATTTAAAATTTATCTTGTGTAGCCTATAAGTACAGGTTAATATGATTAATTAAAATAGCCAATACACAATTTATAGATCAGGCAACACTTGGAACAAGCCAGTTCTTTAAACCTAATGTCTGTAATTAAATACGTAAGATGCGAGCTCGCATTTTAAACATAGTTTGGTCTCGACTTCAGAAAGCAAGCAAAGCAAACCCATTCCATAAGCCAATCTAGTCCTTGCATTGATCATTGAAACTTTCCCCCAGCTGAACGCTTTATTTCCCATTGCTGTCTTGGGTCTCGGTTTTGCCCGGTGGGAAATCAATCTGATCCATTCCTTTATTATTGCCAGTCACGGCATCAAGCTAGTCCTCATCTGCTCCGTTTTACGCCTCACCAATCTGCAAACGTTTAACACCGTCCCATCGATTTCAAGTGCTGCTGAGACACAAACTTGTATCAAAAAGTAGAAATTCCCAGCCGAGGGACTCAGAAGCAGGAGGGATCCTAGTAGGCATTTGTGCTACTCTCCGAATTAGAGAATCCAGCGAGTTGGGGGTTATGAACTCCCTTCAAACATCGGGGGAGGGGAGAGGAATCAATGCACCCTTGTAGCTTCATAAGTAAATATATCTCCCCTATACACAAAACCTAGGGATGGAGAGGAGTGGGGTGGGGATTATATTCCTCGTGCCCCGAAGCATTTTAAATGTGGAACTTGTACGAATTACAGCGAAACAGCGGCTATTTTCGTAGGCAAGAAATCCTGCGATTTTTAACGGCGAAAATTAGCGCGTTGTCGACAACCGGTTTATAGCTTTTTGGAGAGCAAGACACGAATGGAAGCAGCGCTCCGTGAAACTGGGGATTCCGCTAAAGGAGAAGAGTTGAGTCGAGACAATTGCGGGGCACCCAGGCCAAGTTAAATCAATGCGCACTCCAGAGCCAAACGCGCCTACCAGACTACCGGCTACCAAGTTACTTCTTGCGCGTCTGTCAATAAGAAGATCCCCAAGGACGTATATTGGGAGGGGGAAAGGACATTTTCTCACCCCAGAACCAGCTTCTAAGCAGCTATTAATTCTAAATGCTGGGATTTGTCTCCATCGAGTTGTGCAACGTTTGTATTAAAATGACACAGGCTCGTTTTTCTATTCCAATAGGGCTGGGGCAGTTTCCCAAATTCCAGTCTGACCCCCCTCCACCCCCGCCCGGTGGGCAAAAGTACCAGTCCCTCTATCTCCCTCCAGCAAATCACCTGGGGATACTTTAAAGCTCTCAACTCAGCAGGAGCGCAGGCTGGCAACAAACCCTACTTGTGCGTCCTGCCAGCCACATGCCTGCCCCGCTTGTCTTGCCGCGGGGGACTTGTACCTGTTTCGGGCACCCCACCCCCGCACTGACTGAGTTTACACCACGCTGGCCCAACGACTGCGCCAGATTGCGGATCCTGCGGGCACACACGCAAATACAGCGCTTTGTACCCGTGCCAGCGAGCCCCGTCCCCTGGCCAGGGGGCCAGGCAAAAGCCCCCACCGCTATGAAAATGCCTCTTCACGAGCAGCTGTAGGGTTGAGTTAGGGGCGCGTTGCAAGCCTCGGGGGGAAGTCGGCGGTCATCAGACGCCTGCTGGTGCCGGGACTGTATTCCCCACCACAACTCTCCTTCTCGGTGTAATTATTTTTTTCTGTGCGGAGATGATTAGAGGTAAATAATCACCCGATTACTACGCATTAGAAAAGCGCACACGCCTCACGGCAGGTCCAAGAAACACCAGCCCTCAGCCCTCCCTGAGGACCAGCATCTGCGCCGACAACAATCCTCGGGGCTGGATCGCCGCTGGGGGCTTTGCTCTTGCCAGCCATCGATGGACACGTACAGCTGGAGAGGGGTTGGGGGGGGGGCAATTCTAGCCCCAAACCCCGCAGCAACGGAGACCCCATGGCCCCAGGCGGCCCTAGAGAAACCCTGCTCGCTCGCTCTTTTATCACGCCGGCCAAACAAACAGCCCCCCCCCCGCGCCCCAATTAACCTGTCCAGCCACTTTTGTTCCCTTCCGCAGAGAAAAATCAACCCAGGGGCCGCCTGGGAAGGGTCCAGCGAGCTCTGCTCCTCTGTAGCCAGGGCCAAGATCTATCGGTACAAGGGCCACGCTCAGGCCAGCGCGCAGCAGGGAAAGCGGCGCAGAAACCGGCCTCCCAGCCCTGGCTGCAAGGGGCCCTCGCCTCGCAGCTCAGGGGAGCCCCTCGGTGGACTGGGGGAGGGGGGCGTATCCAGCCGGACCCGAAGGGGTGCAAAGGGGAGCTCGGTGTTTAAAGGAGACCCAAGAGGACAAGACTAAAGACGCCCCCCCCTTCCCCCCGGGCTGGCCAAGGCGGTGTCGCGCAGTGCGGATCCGTTCGTGGTTTGAGCAGGGTCCCCCTGGCCGGGGTGCCCTAGGGTGGCTTACAAGCAACCTGCGCCTAAGGCCCTTTCTACCACCCCCGCCCCAGGGCTTAGGCGACCGCCTCTCTCCCTGCGGCGCGGAAGGGCCTGGAGCAGCTGCTGGGGGCGGGGGATTTGAACACCTCCCGCGTGTCCCGCTGCTCCCTGGCCCCGGCCCAGCTGGGATCTCTGCAGGGAGAGTCCGGGGCACTTACACTGATCGCCGCGGGGCAGGAGGCTGCGGCTCAGGCTGCGGCTGGGGGCGGGAGGGGGGGAAATCTTCACACTTCGCCTGAATTTGGCTGCTGCTGCCTTAAAAGCATCCAAAGGGGGTGCGCATCCTGCAGCCCCCCCCCGGCCCCGGGGCTCGGTTCGGGCTCCGCTCCGCTTCGGCGGCTCAGGGGCGCTCGGGCTCGCTGGCCGGGGCCGGCGGGACAGTCCCCATTCCGCGGATTCACTTGCCCTTGATCTTCTCGGAAAAAAATGTTCCATCAAGATCCAGTTTGGGGCCTTTCGCCTCCCTCCCCCCCCCCCCGCTTCCCCTTCCCCTGCGGTGCTGACGTTGCTGCTGTCAATCAGCCCTGAAGAGATCAGCTCCAGCCAGTTCCTGCGGGGGGAAAATCCCAAACCGCTGCCCCCCACCCAGCCCCTTCCTCGCCTCCCCCGCCCTGTCCGGGGCCCCTCGGAAGCCAGCTGGGACAGGGCCCCTGCCGCCCCGGCTCGCAGCCTGCTCCCCGGCTCTCGGGGCGCCTCCCGTTTTAGATCAGCGCCTCTGGGAAAGCCCCGGGCCGCGATGCAAAGAGCGGGGGGGGGGGGCCCCACCAGCACACGCTGCAGGCGGCTGAGCAGACCGATGGGCCTTCGGCCCGCACGCACAGGGGCGGGAGGAACAGGGCGAGTTTAAACGGGGGCGAGCTGAGCCTCTCGCCCCCTTCCAGTCACAAGTCCAGCAACCCCTGAAACATCCCGACCTGCTCCCCAACAACCCCTCCCTCCTCCATCCCTCACAGGAGTTGGCCCTGGGGTTTAAATCCAAGTGTATTTCCAGCTCTCTGCTGCAGATCACTCCTAGAACAGGCTACACTTTTCTTTCTTATGAATTTCCCCCTCCCCCCCATTCCAGTCTGACCCCAAAAGGGCCCCATTGCCTTGATCCTGAGCTCTGTGGACTTTTCACTCACATTGTCCAGGTACAGACCGGGGGGGAGAGGGGGGCTGGGAGATTCATGCCGCTCTCCACCGGTCCCTCACTTCCTCGCATTGTCCAGGGCGGAGCGCTCCCCTGCAAAGGGACTCTGGCTTCATGGCCTTTCAACGCCGAGCCAGCGGAAGCGTCAGGAAACCAGGCAGCGCCGAGCCTGCCTCAGTGGGCAACTTTCTAAAGACACCCAGCCCGCCCCCGGGCAGAGGCCAGGCTGACAGGGAGCCCAAACCCAGGGGGGCGCCTAGAGGGCTGGGGATGGGTCGTTGGCGCATGGTGGGGATGGATAACACACAAGGCTAGAGGGGGGATTTTAATTGTTTTTAAAGTACCCTTTTTAACTAGGCCGGGCTGCAAAAAGTAAAATCGACCCTTTGAATCTGATCGTCCCTGTCTCCGAGCTGTTTCTCGAGGACTGGGTTGATTTCCTAGACAATTCAAAATAAAACCAAACCAAAGTCAGGCCGGCCTCCGCTCCCTGGATCAATGCGCTCCCTAGCATTAGTGCAGAGATTTCTTTCCCCTTAGCCCAGTCTGTGTTCCCCTAGTTACTGGGGCTTGCTTGCGGGGGATCTGGGATCCCTTGACTGAGCGCTGGTTTTCAAAATCCCACGCAGGAATGGGACGCAGCTCTGGTGAAGAGCAGGAGAGCCCTCCCCACCTTGCAAAAACGTGAAATATGGGTGGTTAGCGAGCGGTGTGGGTTTAGGTTTATTTTAATATAACGGTCGACTGAGAGGGTTAGGAATCGATTCAATCTGGGATTAAAGGGTCAATCTGAAAATTACAGTGGTTAAGGGAACCCTGTGATTTACTGCACGTGCTGGCAAGCTCACAAAATTAATCTCCTCTCCCCCCCCCCTCCGCCTTTGCAATAAAATGGCGGTTTTCTGCTATTAACAAACACGGTTGCAGGTTGATGCGTAGTATTTAAATATCCAAAATGGGCCTAGACAGGTTGTAAGAAGCAACAGCAGACCTCGTGGGCTGCACTCCAAGTTTACAATCGTTTAACGGCGGCGACCCTTGAAACAAGAGTGACAAACAGGCCCAAGGAGGTATTTTCGATTCCCCCCATCTATAAATTGAGGGGGGACGAGGGTTAATGCCAACATTAAAAAATATTGGAAATACGGTTTGCGATTCAAGTCTGAACAATGGCGGGGTTCTTGAGTGCCAAGAGGCCATATATCAGGACACAAAGAAAACTATTCAGTTCGTGCCAAACGTCATTAAACGGCCCAGCATCGAGCCTGCAATAAATACATATGGGGGAAAGACGGCAGAATGCCCTCCGAGGATGGATTCTGCCCCGGGGCCAATATTGGCAACTTCAAAGGACCCAGGGTGCCAGGAACGGTGGATTCCCCCCCTGGGGACCCAGGCATGCGACTGACAGCTCTGGTGACCCCGCGGAGTTTAGCTCTAACTGCTGCAGGGACAAAAGGGTCTTTCCCTTTAAACCCGACCCGGGGGGGGAGATAGTTGCAGCGAGATTTACACGCCAGGTTCCTTCCTTGCAGCCTAGATTGGGCTTTCCAAAGAGTTCAGTGCTCAGATTGTACGCCCAAGAACTCGGCTACAAACCGCTTCCACCCCAAGGTACAGACAAGCCCAGCTCCCGGGAGCTGCCCTCTGCCTAAAAATTAAAACACGGAGCCCTGAACTCTTCATTGACCCTCAAGCGATCAGACCTTAGGAGCAATATTGAAGCAGAAATCCTGTTTGTGCCTACAAATCGGTGGCACAGTAAGCCCCCCCCCCCCATATTCGCTATAGAGCATGAGAATTTGCTTATTTGAACTCATTGAGTCAAATTTCTGACGTCTATAGAGTGAAAGGAGAGATTAAAACATTTTAAAGCATGGTAATCTGGACAATCCTTGATTTTTCATCCAAATTCGTATTTCCTTCACTCCCTCAATCTCGCCAGACTGTGTTATAATAATTCAGTCTGTTTATTTGAGTGATTACTTTTAACAGGGCATGGTCCACAGTTGTGTATCGGGCCCCGGATATCCCAGAAAGGAAGGGGAAGCACTTAGATGAGAAAAATAAATTCATGTTTAATACATTCTCGTGCAAAAAAATCCTGTTCTAGTTTTATCAGATGAGCAGGATAATGAGCTAAAAAAATCCCGCATGTCTCTCAAGCGAAGGGGAAATTCAACAAGGGTCCTTATAGAGACCATTTACACCCACCCCGCATCCATCTGCCTTTCGACCCTTCCTCTCCCTTCCCAGCAGAGTTTATAAAAGAGAACAGATCATTTAAAAGGTAAAAATGCCGGACTCCAAGCCCCAAACCCTTGCCTTGCAAGCGTGCGTGTGTGGTGGGGAGGCTGGACACTGGGACTTAAGAAAAGGGGCAAATACAGATCTAGTGGCAGTTAGAGGAGCGGTTATTTGTTTTGAAAGAAAAAAAATATATACCACCCCCCCTTTCATGCAATCAGCGGAGTATGTTACAATTTTAGAAGGGGGGGGGAAGAGAAAAATAAGCGTTGGGGCTTTATCCGAACGGCAGTTGGCTTATCATAATAAAACCCACTGTGTTTAAAGAGTTTTCTAACGCCTTGTCTGTGACGGAGAGCCCAGGCTGCGGGTTAAGCGGGGACGTGCTGTGTATTCGAATTAAGACACATGGACCGTCAAATCTCAGACTCCGGCTTGCACGGCGCTGCTGGGTGGTTAAAAAAAAATCACTATGAATTTTCTCTGGCAAAGGGCTTCTTAATTGTTTGTTTTTATTTTCTGACAACTAACACCTCACCTGGCTTGTTTTTTCCTTTCCTTCCCAAAAAACACCCTGGCACAGTTTGCTCTTTATTTTCCATCACAAATTAAATCCAGCGGAGAAGAGAGACTTCAGGAGAATCAACTGCTGTGTAGTTAGAGATAGCCACTTTGATCCTGGCTTGGTTTTTAGATAGCTGGGGTTTGCGGTTTAATTAAAATAAATCCGTCTTCTGAATTTGTAAAACAAAACGACCCCCACCCCCATTTATAAATTGTTCGGTTAACGGAATATATATAAAGTGCAATAGACAGATGCATATTTCCCCCCACACGCGATATACAGGATATATACACACAAAACCATGTGTATATTATAACTCTATGGGCACAGGTAATATATTTATATAAATAGGTCTAGATAGCTCCTTGTGTCTGTCTGTATATAACATACACACAACCCCACCACAGACCCTATTATACACAACTGAGATCAAATTCTAGAGTTGTAGGGACATAGAGAAGTCACACAACGACGGCGTAAATTCGTATTAAATTCGCCACAAAACCGATGCATTTATCATGCGAAGTGAGCTGTAGCTCACCAAAGCTTATGCTCAAATAAATTGGTTAGTCTCTAAGGTGCCACAAGTACTCCTTTTCTTTTTGCGGATACAGACTAACAGGGCTGCTGCTCTGAAAAGTAAAGAGAGCAGATTTCATGCAGTTATTGAATTATTTGGTAAAACACACACACACACCCCTCCTCATCTTCTCAGTGCCTGTTCGTTCATCAATAAAGTCAATTACTGCAGAATAAAGAATAAGAACTCTCTTACCAGCCGCCTTTGCTTGTCCTAGCTGGACTCCAAGTTCTCCCTTTTTTTCCTTCCTCCCCCCCACAAAAAATCTTAATTTGCAAAATGGACTCTATGCCCGAGTACTCAGGGTTTTAAAAAGACAGTGTCATAAAACTACTGATTCTTTATGGGGCAAGATTTTTATCAGGGTTTTCTTGAAAGTGAATTTAAACCCAAACTCACTCCCACCGTCACGTGGTGCAGGAATTGGGAACAGGAGTCAACCTCTTAATGAACCATTTTCCCACTCCTAAAAAAAAAAAAAAAAAAGGCCAGGGCAGGCCAGTGTGATGGTAAACCAGACATAAGAAGAAGCTTTCCCATGTCTGGTAAGAATCCCCGGGAGACAAATGCAGAAAACCAACCGGAATGGAAGCTCGAGAGACCTTCTCTGCTTTATTACCTGTTAATGTCCGAGAGAGGGGGCGAAATGCAGGAGAGGATCAGGCTGACCTAGGAATCTGGGCGCGAACAGGTGATCGTTCTGCAGCTCAAGCGAAGGGGTTGTGGCCTATTTGGTATCACAGAGACGCAAAAATTTAAAAAAAAAAGCAAAAACCACAGAGACCCAGCTCCCTGAAGCCGTGCGAACACGTGGGCTGCTTTCTGTAATTTACACACGAACTTTACGGCAACACAATCGTTCCCCACCACTTAGATCTCTCAATCGGGCAAGTTGCAGATATTTTGGGAAGAAGGAAGACTGTAGATGTCAGTTTAAGGTGCCCCTTCTCCCCCCCAAAGGGTGTCGATTAACGTTTTGCTCCGTTTTTATTAGTTGAATAAAGGATTTTGATTTTTAGATGAGTATTTTGGAAATATTCGGTTCTAAAGTCTAGCTAGAAGAGAGGGGGAACCTGCGTGTTTTGTTGCTGGGGGTCTCCTCGCGATTAAAGAACAAAGGAATAGTGTGCAAAACCCTGCCAGTCTAGAGTTTAATGTTTGCTTTTGGGAGCTGTCCTGGGTATTTTTTTTTTTTTTTGGGGCCAGCGATCAGACTTGTGTCGATAACGTTGGATTTTGGATGGGCCGAGATGGACCCCCCCCCCCCAGCCCCCGAGCTATCTGTTTATATCTGTGCGCGCCTTGATGCCGTGGCTGAAAGTGGGGTCTTCACACCAGAAACCGCTAGGCTAACGCAGACCCCGTTACAATCCCCTCTCCGAAGGGGCCAAGCCCGAGATCTCCGAAAGGAGAACTGACTTCGCTTTGTTAACGCTCCATGCTTTTACTCGCGGCCGGTTATTTACTCCGGGCTGCTGTGGGCGCGCACACACGTGTGTGTACGTGTATTGCTTTGACACACACAATGCACACGTATCCTGGCTTCTCGCCGTGGGTGAGACAGCGGCTGGCTGCTGCGTTTTAGCATTTTGCCTCCTTACACTGTAGGAACGGGCAGGATTCGATTTACCTGCCGGAGAGAGACACGGCACGTCCCTTATGGGCCCAAACCGTTTCTATAACCCTTATTCAAGCCGATTGGGCGGGGGGGGGCGGGGAAATAACCTGGCCCAGACCTGTGGATTGTGTCTGGAAAGTTCTGGGATCAAGGAGGGCAAAACCCACCAGCACCTCTGCGGCTCTGCTCTGCTTTCACCACGAAGGAAGAATTCCCCCAACTTCCACTTGCGCATTTTTGTCCCCTTTCCAGACTTCACACCCTCCAAGGCTGAGGTTACCAGCTTCTCCCGCGGGCCGGGCCGGGCCGGGCCGGGCCAGGGCGAGACCCCGCCGGCGGAACGGGGCTAGGGCTGAGGGCTGGAGCCGCAGGACTCAACGTCAAGGTGACTCGACCATTGCTTTTCTTTTCTTTTTTTAAATAAAAGGCTTCACCGAATTTGGGGCCCCTTTTGTTTGTGGTTGTTGCCAGCGCTAGAGAGACCGCAATGGGGCAGCTCATATTTTCTCTGCTCTCCGGACAGGTCATTAACTGTATTTTGGAAAGGATCCGAATCAAACGGGAGACACTGGGGGGGGGGGGGGAAAGGGGGGAACAAACATCCAACCGACCCACCGCACCCGGTTCTAGGAAAGGGAAAGCAAAGGACTCCGGCTCCAGGCCGCGGGAAGGAAAAGCCCAAAGGACCCAGCCCCGTCCGCTTAACGCGATTTTTATGTGTGTGTCAACGTACATTTGACGGCAAAAGAGTTTGCAGAATTCAGAGCAGATCTGGTGCTCGCGGCCCCGTCCTCACCGCTAGTCAATGTACCCAAGGGGGGGGGTCGGTAAGAAGCAACGTTTTGTCTTCTCTTCGCACACCCCCCTTTCAATAATTAGCCCCATTGCTCATGGAGGGGGGGAAATTACTTGAATACGAACGGGGCTGTTTCCTGCCTGTTGGCTTCGTTCCCTGGGCGCATTTAAGTAACACTTTGCAAAGCTGACCTCGGCCAGAGAAGAACGGTACCCGCTCCTGCCCCGCTCCGGTTCCCACGGCTGCAGCGAGCCGGGGTTTACCGAGGGGGCGTTTTACTTTTCGGTGTTAGAGCCCGTTTTCCTATTGCATCTTCACCTGTAGTCTGCAAACCGAGTGCAAGACTGCTGCTAAAGTTACAAATTAGGGCAACACCAACATTCAAATCAGGGATCCCCCCTGCACACCCGAGGGAACAAAAATCGAGGTGCCGTAAGCCTCTTCTGGAGCCGGGAGACATCAGAAGAGACTAAACTCTGCAATCCACGCGTTTACATTTTGCAATGCAATAGAATTCCTTCTGGATTTCTTTGATGGTCCGCTAAGGGCACCTCTAAGGCAGCAGGAAGATATACAATCATCTTGGAGCAATTAACATCATTTAGCATTAGGAAGGCATTGTCATGACTCTGAACTCTGCTGTACAGTGATTTTGTACGGTATAAATCTTGGCTTTACAATAAATCTGAGCGCGCTCCTTGGAGCACGTGTGAGAGGGTCTCACAACCTGGGGGAAACCTTCCCGCCTGCAACTGACACGGAGGGTGAAAACACTTCGACCCTTCGAATCGCCCTTGATTTAGAAAAATCTAATGACCCCCGAGCAAAGATGCCCCGACATCTCCCTCTAGATCCGCTAACTGCCTCTCCGTCTGATCCTAATAAAATCAAATCATTTAAAAGAAGGGAGACACATTCGTCTCTAATTTCATGCTGGTTGATTTATTGTATTTTCTCTTCTATTTTTAACAGGATATTTAAATTTTGATTTTATTTTTATAGTAATACATGGCTACAAAATATCTTCATATTGATTAATCGGACTGGAATTCCTCCTTTCTCCTTTGTTTTAGGCTCCGGCAGGAGCAGACGGGCTTCAAGCAGTTAAAATACTAGCCTAAGGGCTTTTTTTTTAAAAAAAAAGTATTTTTAAAAAGTGAAACCATGCATGCTATGTAAACACAGAAAGTGAGCGCGTACAAAAACTGTCAGCCGTCACCCCTTTGAACTTTCCGCTTCAGATTTCGAGGGAAGGATTTGGAAAATTAGCTGAAAATAATTCTTTGAGAGGCCTGCCAAAGAACCATTGCCGATATGGGGCTCAGAGTTATCGATACCATGTTGGTCAGTGATTTCTCTCCCTCCACCCCCAGACTCTCTCTTGTAAAGACTGGTGGAAGGGGGGGGGAAAAGATCAGAACGTGATCCTTAATTTTAGCGTCCCGTTTTGATCTTCGCTACACCCAATCCGGAGTGACTCCAGTTAAGGAGATGGGGTTCACAGCAGCGTACACGAGTTCAAGGATTTGGCTGAAAATCTTTGGACTGGTCAATACGGCATCTGGAAAGAAATTGACTTGTGCCTTTGCGTGCTCTCAGCCGCAGGAAAGCAGACCTTCCCATTGTAACTAAACTCTGGCATCTAGTTATTTTAATTGGTAAAGAGAAATGACCCAAAAGAGATGTCGGTTCTTTAAAAAAAACAAAAACAAAAAAAAAACGGTTGCAGTTATAGCCGGGGTATTAATGAACTTCCCTATGGGAATTTTATTTAGGCTTCAAAATACATTTGATTAAGTGATACTTAAGTTATAGATAGAAAACTCGGTATTCCTAGAGGGTGGGGGCCTCTTTAAAAGAGTTTCCAGGACATTTTTGTAATAATTACGAGGGATGGGAAATGGAACAAATCCCTAATTTCACATGATGGGGTTTGTTGACATTTTATATTCCAGACACACAACTCCATTTCGCTGCTGCCTATCGATCCGAAAACACAGACTAGCTCTTTGAAATGACAAAGCTAGTCAAGTACCTAACGTACCCCGCAGCTACACCGTGTACATGATCTGATCTTTGTCAAATTATTCAGTCAAGGGAAAGTTACTCTTCATTATGCTTTTGAATCGCGGGTTAAAACAGCGCAAGGGATTGTGAAACACATTAGGATTTAATTGTTTTCAAACACACACACACACCCCCTATCATGTCTGAAGTGTTAACAGAACCTCGGTAGGTTTTAGAAGGGTCCAGCAATTTATTCTGAGATTCTGAAACACCCGGACTGTCATCGCTCGTTAGATAAAGTGTTAGATACACAAAGCTAGCGTGGATCTTTCATTGCTCATCATCACGGAGTTAAAGGAGCAGAGAAGGTGGAGGGTAAGTCATTCTTCCAGGGACAGACATTCAAAATCACTCATCACTCTGCCTGATCTTATTCATCTTTGGCCCTAAAAACTGGCGATTAATAAAAAGCGTAGTATTCCCTTTCTTTAATAGCTACATTTAGACTTAGTCTTCGGGAATGGAAAAATAAATAGGATCAAGTCTGCCAGTTACCTGCTGTGAGGGTTTTAATATTTTTCAAGATGTGGCATTTGGAATTTGCATTGAGAACTGTGACACACAGCCCCCCTTGCTTGCGTCTTTCCCCCTACAATCCTCTACAAATTCCCTCCAGATTATGGAGCTACAAAGCACTGTATGCAACAGAAATTCCTGCTTAAAGATCTCACTGGTTTCTAAAGTGAGACAGTATCTCTCAATAGCTGCTGCCCACGCTGGATCAAATCCTGCCCTGGCTAAACTCAGTGGCAAAACTCCCATTGTTCACAGACTCTACAGCCACAAGGGACCACTGCTCATTCAGTCGGACCTCTGCAAACCAAACCACATGCCAGCGAACTGCCCTGAAATCACTGGGGCAAATCTACCCTGAAATCACTGAAGGTGCACACAGGTAAACAGAGTTTACTCACGTATCCTTTGGGGAAATATGGAGTTTAGTACAGGTTAGTTTATCCACTTCTTCCCCACCCCCCGAAATAATTCCGGTTTGAACTAGAGCAAAGCTTGTAGAAAACATCCAATCTTAGTTGAAAAATTGTCAGTGAGGGAGAATCCACCACAACCCTGGGGTCACCCTTGTCATCAGAAAAACCAGGATTTGGTCCATTGTCTAAAGTAACGGGAATATTTGGGTAAAATCCTGCCATTTTTACTCAGACAAAACTCTCCAGTCTCCCCTCATCTCACACCAGTTTTACATGAGTGTAACTCCATTGACTTCCAATCTACACCCCTGTCAGTGAGAAGAGGATCAGGGTTTACTGGGGGCTCTATAATCCCAACTGAAATAAAGGGACCAGAGCCTCCAGTGGTGTAAATTAGCATCATTGGCCTTAATGGAACTTCACCAATTTATACCACTGAGATTCTGGCCCAGTGGGAGTTTGGAATGGGTAAGAATTGAACAAAGGCTGCAGATTTTGGTTGGTAGCAGAGAGCCAAAAACAGAGTGGGGGTGCAGGATTATTCATTTATTCAGCGTGAATAACAAGGGATTTAATTTGAGATTCCAATCAGGGACAGTGCCAAATTACTAATAACTTTGTAACATGCTTATTTATACCTACAAGGGCTTCCATACCTCGCTGTGCATTGCAGCTGGGGCATATTTCTTTACTCGTCTGTTCCTCAGCTAGTTTTGCCAGCAGTAGGTACCAGACATTTCCAGGCTGAAATGAAAAAAAAAAAACAAAAAAAAAAACACAAAAACAAATCAGAAAGAAAGAACAACCGGAAGCATAGATAAATCATATCCGATAAGCAACTCTTTTTAATTTCTAGGGAGCATTCATGTGTATATAAAATATACTCCCTACGGCTGTGACCCTGCAAACACTTATATGAGTAACTTTGTGCACAATGGAACTATTTACATGTGTAAAAGTTTCACATGGGAGCATTGAAATCCTGAAATCTTTGCAGGATCGGAGCCTTTTTTGTACACAGCTAAGGGAATATTTAAATAAATGACTTAGACCGATTATATACTGACATGTTATTCCATGCAACAATTGCAGCCTTGTAACAGTGTGCACTATACAAGGATAATCAAATTAACAAGGATGTTTCTAATTGCTATTGTATGATCTTGAGGATATTTTATAATCTGATCCATACATATTAAATGTACCACTTTCTTCAAGTATAATTATTTAGCTCCTTATTTGAGGGTGTTAATTTTTGTAGCTTAGCAAATATTTCTCATAAAAATATGCATGAAAATTAACCGGTCTAGATATTAAAAGATGAATCCAAGGTTTGGCAAATAATAATGATTTACATCAGAATTTATTTTAATTTTTGAAATGAACAATAGTTTCCCCCTGACCACTCTGGAGTTATATTCTGGTCCTCACTGAATTATGATTTTTAAATCACTGGTGAGAAAACATTTACATTAAATATTGTGAGTAAACTGGGTATTTTCAAAATAAAAGAGCTCAGGGAGAATTTTGAAACAATTTATTCAGGAAGGAAAAGCCAAGCAGTCACTACACTGGTGAATATTAGAAATATGTAATCATTATTATTAGCCATAGGCCTGATTCACTAAAATATGCACCAGAAAAATCTTGTAATCTGCCAGATATTTACAATTGCATTTTTACAGTGCAAATAAACTGAAAACTGCAGTTTATTGGGATGCGAGACTGGACCGATGGAAATAGACAAACACTGGGAATGTCTTTTAGTAGCCTTAAAAAACCCTCTAGGCACTTGATAATCTTCATGTGACTTATCCACAAACATTAAATGACCACAGATTCGCAACACTCCTGAAACGAAATCAAAATGATGGTGCTGTCCAGAAACATCACACCCAGACCCTGACATTGATGCAACTCACGGTCAGCATCCTCTGATGCTGCTACAGCTTAAGGCAGGTCAATGGGTCAATGTTACAGCTCCCTCTTCCCTGGGCAGGGGAGGAATCATAGGCTGAGGAACGCTGTAGGCTCAAGCATTGTGGAGTTAGCGGTTCCTGAATGGAGCAGCCCTTAAGGGATCTACAGCTAGTGCAGGGACTTCCGGAGTCATTAAGAAGAAAAAGCTTGACGCTCAACAAGGTTGATTGCTGCACATGGAGGAAAAGGGGAGTGGATATAGCAAATCACTCAACTCCAGGGTAGTGGAGTGGCTTATAGAGGCCATCATATGACAGGAGGAAGACTCAGAAAACCTTTAGGTTAAGCTTCTCCTGGGTGTGGGGGGAAATGGGAAGACACAGGAATTGCGTACACCCAACGAGTGACAACTTGCAAGTCACTCCTCAAACCGCATAATTTTTGCATTGGTTCCAGAAACAGTCCTTTGGAACACCACTTCCACAATGCAGATATCTCACAAACTGGGCCATTCCGGGTCAGCAACTCCACTGGCCTGACAAGACACAGGAGTGTCGCCAGCCTCTATAACAAAACAAAACAAGAAGCTTCCAAACTTTGTGCTGTTCACCCCACTCAAGAAATCTGTTTCAAGCTTTGGAGAAACAGAACCGAGGTTATTCTAAGCTTCGCTGCCTGGAAGAAAATGCACATTTTACAGTATTGTAACCTTACTACTTTTGCACAACAATGAGGCGCCAACAATGCAAGATAACAACCAACAATAGTTGGTCTTTTTGACTATGGGCCAGTTTATAACCTCACTTATTACTTTATGATGTGTTACAATAGCACCTAGAGGCCCCTAACTGAGTAAGAGACCGTCCCTGCCCTGAAGAATTTACAATCTAAATACACAAGACAGGCTATAGGGTGGGAGGGGAAACACAGACACAGTGAGACGAAGTGACGCGCCCAAGGTCACACAGCAGATCAGTAGCAGAAGGAGGAATAGACCCAGAGTCAGAGTCCCAGTCCATGGTCTTATTTTACTGGACGACATTGTCTCAGTTCCACCCCAGTCTCAGGAGAGTTGCATTGTGTAACCCAGCGCAGAATTCAGCCCTGAATTTCAGCCAATGGCCTAAAGGTAATGCTCTGGCCAAACGTGAAAGCCAGACAGGCTTTAGAGTCACTATTTTATGTTAATCAAAAGTACAGTTAAAAAAATCCCTGCTCTTGCTATTGTTTGCTCCCACGCCTTCAGGACAGACACTTCTGGATGTCCCACCATGTGCTCTGGTATCCCACCCTCGCTCAGGCTCTTGCCATTTGAACAAGTGCCCAGCCTTCAGACCTACTCAAAGAGAAACATCTCCCAAAAGTAGCCTCTTGCCAGTGACATGGGTTTGTTAATCTGCAGCTCGTGGGCTCTTTCCAGATTCTTTGCTCTCCAGCTTTGACCACTCTACAGAGAAATGGCCTCCTTCTCCCAACTGGTGAGCCAGACAGAGACCTCAACTTATCCTTTTTGACAGGACCAATCTCCTTGCACACTGCAGGCTGACAGAGCTGGTCTCAGTCTCATCCCAAAGAAAGGCTGGAGGGTCTCACTCCAACTTAGTGATGAGCAGCACATGACAGACAAAAATATTGTCCTTTCTACCAGTTACCCTGGCATGTATTCTCGTCCCCTGTTTGCCAGCATTAGGATAGATTCTTCACTTCATTCTGGAGGTGCAAACAGGAGGGAAGGGGGAAGACTGTAAACAAATAGGAAGCATCATCCAGGCGCACTGGATTTAAAACAATAGATGCTGCCCAGAATGGACACGTAACATCGTTATATGGAACATAAAGAGGAAAGCCCTGTCCGGCCTTCAGTTATTGCTCACAAATCTCCAAGTACAAAATAAACATTTGATGTCAAAAAACTTTCATAGCATGGGTCTTATGGACTCAAGGATAATCTAAAATGAGTTGGATTTTAAAAGGAAGGAGGGAGAGAGAGGAACAGGTGCAGTTGTGTAATGAAAACTGCTCCAGTTGCTGACCTCAGACATGCCTTCCCGCTCTTGAAGATGGAGAGGGAGGTACAAAGCCTCTTCCAGATACCAAGAGCTACAGCGGAGTTGGTCCTCACACCCTCAGTGGCCAAGTTCAGTGAAGGGATAGAGAAGAGGCCAGAGGTTGATTGGTGGGAGGAACAGGCAGAGAAACAGAAATCCCTGGAGAGGTTTAGAAGCAAGGGCAATTTTGAAGGGACCCTGAAATGAATGAAGTCCAAGAGAGTTGTCTGAAGATGGGGCGATGCCATCATGTTTCTTTGTTCATCTGACAAAGCAGGAAGCAGCTTTCGGTACACACAGGAGCCGTACAGAGACGGATGGGGCAGTAAGTAAGATGTGAGACGATAAGGGGCATGGATGACAATACCTGCCTCAGGGGGTCTGAAATGCAGTTCACTCTGCCAAGCCACCCTGCCAGTAATCTCTTCTGAAGTTAAAGGTGGTTGAGCTAAAATCCCATCCGGGTTGCTTGATCAAATCAAGTCACATTCGATATGGTGTTGATTTTCCAGATGTCAGGACGAAAGCAAGCGTCACTGTGTTTTGGGTGGGCTTTCTGAGGACTTCACACTTCCTTCACTTCCCCTTTAGGATCTCTCTCCCTCGCTCTGTTAGCGCCTCGAGTCCCAGTATAATTCGGGACTCCATGTGGACGCTCACGGGCAGGAGTTGACATTTCCAGTTGTATTGCATGCTCTATCAACAAGGCCTTTTCTGGTTCCACATCCACGGGTTCTCAGGATGAAGGTCCCCCTCTCCGCCCCCCCAAAGCCAAGTACAAAGAGAGGCGAGGTGCAAATCCAGCCAGATATAAGCAGTTTTCACCAGGGCTGAAACGCAAGTCCAAAAGGAAACGAGCCCGGATCTCGAGCTATTCCAGAGCTGAACCAAGGCTGGTGCTGTCATGGAGCTGGACCCTTATTTGTACAGGTTCCAGCCCTTTCCCCTTATTTATGGAACACCCACAGCCTCCCATCCTGTCCCAGTGAAGTCAACAGTAATTTAAATCCCTATTGATTTCAGTGGTGCAGGGCTGGATCTTGGAAAGAAGAGCTATTCTCCATCTTGAATGTCTTCCTCCCCAGTCATAGCTGCTGCAGATCAGAGACTAGAGAGCGAATGCTAATTTTTGGGACCAAGTTTCCGACGATTGTCTCTCTTGGGAAAGGCAAGACACAGGTGTTGCCACTCCAAATTCCTGTTTTATGCCAGCGGAAGCCTGGGATGCTTATCAAATGGTAGGATCAGACCCACAGGCTGGGAATTTTCTCCCAGCCATAGAGCACTTTGTTTTGTGTTGGGATCCAAAACTCCCTGTCAGTAACAGGAGGGGAAGGAATGGGAAAAACAGAGGAAGGGGAGTGAGGTAAGTGCTGGAACAGAGGGTTCTTCCTCTCTCACACCTGCACTTGGTTTTAACAAGAGAAGAAAAGGTGGATGAGATAAATGGAAGAGGGGTACCTGGAAAGGGGGCTGGAGATTTCAGTTCAGAATAGAAACAAGCTGACTATTCCTTAGGCCGGAGCTCTGCAGGGAACGGTTCTCTAACCTCCATTGAGATAAAGCATCAGCGGCCACAATGGCTTTTCTGCCTGGGACTGGAAACCAAATAAACTCCACAATGAGAAAAGCAGAAGGAACGGCTAGGCGAGCAGCCTTGCTAGCTGCCACTGACGACACTTGTGTGGGTACAAACCAACAGGGTGACTAGCCCAACTCATGCAGGAAAGCCAAGACAGAGCAGGAATGGAAGCTAGGACTCAAGCCCCAGGACAGCACCCTAACACCAGATCAGGCTTCCTCTCCGTTCACTAAGGACTAGGCCAAGGCACCCAAACCTCAAACAAATAAATGTATTTACTCGATTCGATTGCCTTTTACCACAGTCAGCAACCGCGCAAAGCTGTCTCTCCTCCCAGTCAGCTCTGGGAAGCGAGGACAAGGGCTTGTGAGGAATTCTTGGGTTTGCTGCCCTCATCTTTGCTGACTATTTCACGAAGCGTCTGATCGCATTTCTCTGCGGAGGCTGCAGAAAGAAAGAAATTCTGACCCTGAGTGGGGACACGCCTGGCTGCTGTGAGCATTAGAACAGATCAGCATCAATGGAACCATCCAAACAATGAAGCTAAGTGAGTTAGACCAGGAATGTCTTTGGCCTTTAACATGTTGCCTTATACAACACAATGGAAGTATCTACATAAAATGTGTTGTGTGTATAGGATTTTGTGCATCATAAACACGGGCTTCCCCCAGCCATAGCCCCCGGGTCATCCTTAGACCATGCGGCGGGAACATCACTAGGATGCTCTAGTGCAGAACAAGAGCAGTGTGTTCTTGTCCTGGCCTGATCCTCTAGTGCAAGGGCGCGTGTGTGACACCTTTCCATTCTTCTCCCTGATCTTGGTGCTGTCCAGAGGCTGGCTGGGCCCTCAGGGCGGCTCTGAACTACATCCCAACAGCAATGGTCCCCCAGGGGCCACCTGTCTCTTGGTCACACTCCCCCCGCACTAGAGAAACCACAAGTCCCTGGTTTGCCTCCAGGAGCAACGCAAAGCAGCTGGTAGGGTGCAGGGTGGGGTGATAAGATCTGGCCCATGATATCTTACAATCACATAAAGCCAGTCATCCTCCAAGTTCCCAAATCACAGTATAAGTTACATACCCAGCCATGGCTTCATCCACCCCTGTGGTGCAGCCTCCTCTGGGACGGGATTCAGCCCGTATTTAACACGGCACAGTGACACACGAGGATTGGCTGGGAACTTGAGCCCACCCCAGGCAGGCAGAAGGGAATCCCAACCCAAGTGGGAACTTGCCTAGGACGGTGGAGTTCACTTCCTGAGTCATTCAGAGATTGCCATGGGATCTTTAATGAATGCAAGGGGTCAGGGCCAGAACGCCGTAGGTTGTCCCCCGCCCCCTTGAAACACTGCCCATGGTGTGAACCCTGCACGGTCCTTCCAGAAAACGAAGGATTGAAAGAGCGGACGGCAGCTTGCCCTGCTCCTCGGAGGCAGCGGCGAATGGGTCTTGCTTGTTGATGGGGTTACTATGGTGCAAAGCGACTGCTTGGGTAATGAGCTTTGCAGGGAGATAAAATGGGAAACATGCCTGCCCTGGGCAGGCGCTGCTCTGAAATGCTCTCTCTTTGAGACCAAGAGCCATAAATTGTGTGCGGGAACCAGCAGCGTCTCTCGCTCGGCTCACTGCACGTTTCCCTTCACTTGGAGTGTCCCGCGGATGAGTTATGAGGAGCTCGGCACTAGAATAGGGAGGTTCACTCAACTGCAACAACAAGAAAGAAGGCTGTCTCTCCCCCGCAAACACTGCGCAAAGCTTTCCCCGTCCAGCTGCTTCTCTCTCCTCTTTTTGTCCATTAGTGGTTGCCCAGCCTCGGCGGCTGTGTCTGCAGTTGTCACAGGGCATTGCGTCGTGTACTCCAGAGCTCACCTTGACAAGTGTGGCTTGGGGCCCGTTTGGCCGTGTGGGCTCCTCTCACCTCAGCCAAGGCCCCTTTATGTATTTCTAACGAGTGTCAGTCATTGCATCCTATTACGCGGCTATTTACCTATGGCAAGCAGGCAGATGGCTTGATGACAGCTTCAGGAACACCTTGTAGCAGTTGTGGTGATTCTTTAGATCCATTGCTTCCCATTTCATTTCACACATCATGATTTCTAAACCTCAGCCTGTACCTTCTCAGCACGGCTTCCTACCTCAGCTCTAGCCATGTGCATTACTCAACTGGCCTGAGAGCAATGTATGGTCTATGGGTCTGACCACAGGACTGCAAAGTGGGAACCACTGAGCTCCTAGCCCATCTCTGACACCGACTTCCCTCTGTGGCCTGGGGAAAGTCGTTTGACCTGTCTGGGTCTCAGTTTCTTCATCTGCAAAAGAGAACTACCAGCTATGTCCTCCTCCTTCCTGGATTCAGGAGGTTACCCCTTAGAAAGCATTTTAAAGAGGTCAAGAGCTAGATAAGTACCTTTCAGATGGTGTTATTAGTAATCTTCTTCCACCCTATTTAACTGAATTTTATATGTATACAAAAATTATACGTCCATTAATCAGCTAGTGTTACACACACATACCTGTACGTAGACACACACTATCCTCTACTACATGGGAGCAGAACTGTTCAGCTGTGTGTCATAGGACCTTTCCGCTTACTTGCTAAAATGGATTCTCCTGCTCAGCTGTTTGGACCCTGGGACTTTAGAACAGGAAGATACGAGTTCTTCCCCTGTGGTCACATTGTGGCTGAGGATGTGCAAGACCGTGACAGTTAGGAAGTTCATGATCTAGGCCCGGTCACGTCAGCAGCTGCGAGCCTGACAAAGCCACAAGTGGCAGAGCACTCCGAGGCCTGTGCGATCTATTTAGCTGCAGAGGGTCCTGATGCCCAAGGAACCCCACACCACAGACACACACTTGACCTCCCCAGCCGGAGTGCCATCCCCATTTCCCGTCGGACTTCAGGACCGTCCCTCCCTAGTTCTCTTCCGGAAAGCTGCCCTTTGGCTCCATCCTGGATTTCTGTTCCAGACATGGGCGAAGGGCAGCTGGACCAAAACAGACAAGGGACCAGAGCTGCAGCCGCCAGAAGAGTGAGGGGGAAATTATCTCTCCCCCGCTGCCTTTTGCTGTGTTGTTGACATTTCTCACAAGAAAACTGCATTGTCCCCCTGGGTTCCCCCAGCTTTTCTCACATGGCTACCCCTCTGTTTGGGAAGGGAGGGTTTGAAGGTGGCTGCTTAAAGGGAGCGCTGTGGGCCTGCAGAGGCCGATGTCCCCAGTCTCAGACACTAGCGGGGAGCCAAGTGGCTCCCTGCACATATTACTCGACAAAGCCCCCCCCCCCCCCCCCATGGAACATAGGCCTGGGTGCTCCGTCAGATTCACTCCAAGGGGTAAGCACAGAAAATGCTAACGGAGGGCATGGCACGGCTTCCACCCTTCAACTCTGAACCCACTCACTTGTGTGTTTACATCAAACCCTTACTGGTGTTCGAACCAGAGCATCGAGCACGCTTTACTTCCTGGAATGCACTACATTGTTGTGCTACGGAATCCAGGCCCCAGGGTGATAAAAGCAAGGAGTATGTTTTTCCAATTAAAACACCAAATGTGTTTCCCTGCCAGTATTTAGCCCAGCCTCATGTAGGATGTCTACATTTTAACCCCGAAGCCGCCACAGGAGGCATTGCAAAATAAGTTAATATTCTGCACAGTGGAAAACAGACCCAGATAAAAAAACGGAATAGCCGAGATTATCTGTCTACTGTATGAAGCCTCCACTATTCGCTCACTCTTAAAAGCACAGTCTCTAAAAAGCAAACCCAAACTTTTCAGTTAGTGACACAGCACGAAGTCTCGTGCGCTAGGCAGAATTGATTTCAGAATGCAGGTGTTGACCAGTTCTCCCTTGACCTCAGAGGTGGGATTTGGGAGAGAGTTTACATGCGAGATGTAAACAACCCACCCCAGCAAAACATGCAGTGTCTCCAAGAACACGTAGAGTAGCGGGCAAGGTTTATCAAGCAGAGGAGGTGCGGCCTGCAGCACTTGCATTTACGCTCTGATGCAAGTTCTCCTCTTACAAAGAGCAATCGTATGGCCCCAGATAGACTAAACAAGGATCTCAGGTAAGATGGTCATGGAACCACTGAGTAAAGACTTCAAGATCTGGGTCCCAGAGTCCTTACTCAAATGAAGTCCCCCACACAAATCCTGAGAGTTACTTGGCAGTTCCCTAGAGCAGAGAATGGGGAAGGCGGTTCATGGACAACAATGGGTGATTTGCTCCGTTAAGGACTGCAGAATCTAACTCTATATTAGCAGCCCCCATTTTACTGCCTGAAGTAGATCCCATGTTGTCTGAAGTTGCTGTCTTGCTCCCAGAGCAGGAGTGGCACAGAAAGGAGCTACCATCATGCACTGTCCATCTGCCATTAGACTCCTTGTTCTTTGTATCAGATTGCATTTTTTTCAAGAACCAAAAAAAAAAAAAAAAAAGCTGAGGAAATTACTTTAACTAATTGCACTAGTGGTTTTCTGCAAACACTTGTTCAGAACTGAATATATCACAGTGTATAATGGGAATCACCGATGACCCAAGCCTGAAAAACCCCATGCCCCTGATGGCTTTACATCCTGCAGATAGTCCCAGGTAAATCGGTGAGACTGGTCATTTGAGAGTTAAATTACTCACAAATGGGACTGCATGCAGAATTAGGCCCTGGGAGTGGAACTAGACTGTGATGTGGCTCACCAATGTGGACTCTTCTAAGAATTTTGTCAAGCAATGTATCCTATCACCTGTAAATATTTCATATTTCTTAGGCTTTAACATAAAATATGACTAACTCTCAGCTTTACAGGAGCCGTTTACGTCAAGAGTAAAAAACAAGGGATTTTCTACGTTTTCCCTTACAAAACTCTCACGTGAGTGTTCACATGCTTGGATTAACTTGCATGTCTGTGGGTGTTCGTAACATAGGAACATGTGCATGTGGGTGGCATGAGAATGTAGGCGCATGGCTGCGTGTTCTATACAAGCATGTGTAGGTTTGCCTGGTATACACAGGTACAAGTTTACATGTTTGTGAGGGAGGGCTACAAAAAAAAAAACCCCACAAGGAACCAGCGTTAAAACTAAAAACTAGCACTAGTAACCTGACTAAGTGAGCACATGGATGCACACGGATCAAGTACATTGGCAAAAATCTCTTTCCTATTGCCTAACACTTACACTGTGTTCAGAATAGGAAATGGAACAAGGCTTCCTCCGCTAAGGGCCAGTCTACACACAGAGTTACACCACTTTGACAAAGCCATGTGTGGACACTCTGAATTCAATTTAAACCTGGCTTCCATATATTTTGGTCCAACTCACCCAGGAGTTTGCTCCAACTTAACCAAATAAAGTTTAGTTCAACCAGGGCAACACGGTGTGCTAAGACAAACCCTAAAGTCCAGGGCCTGATCCCACCACATTTAATGGCAAAAAACACTCATTCGATTCAGTAGGATCAGGCTTGGCCCTAAGATGACATTTTCTCAGAGTAGAAATAACCAGCATTGCAGCTATTGGATCTTTGACCCTGCCGAAATCTCTTCACAGCTGTGCAGCCCCTTCTGCTATTTGACCAAGAATTGGTCACTTACATTAGATGGAGTGAAAGAGCCCAAACACTAAGTCCCACACAAAGGCCAAAATGCCAAGAAACTGGCTGCTAATGTTGGGACACACTGGTAAGTCAAAGAAAAGTATCTTTTCTAGTAAAAGCAGCATACAAATAAACACAATTAGAGTAGGAAAGGGCTCTGTATCTTAGGGGCAGCATGTGTCCAAAGCCACCCCCACTGAAGTCAGTGGTAAAACTCATTGACTTCAATGGGAGCTGGATCAGTCTCAGATGAGCACGGAGAGCTTGAAGCTGTCTAAGAAATCTCTCCCCTAAGAGCATAGCAGGGCAGTTTCCCTTCTTCTTGGAACTGGCTACACACTTCTGGGAGTCAGGCCAAAAAATGGTGACCCTTCCCATGTACCACTTTAGCGTCCCAAAGGTAAAGAGGGTATTCAACACAGGAGGAGGGGAGGAAGGAAATACCCATGGATGTTCACGTGAGATGTTGGGAAATGCCTTTTTTGTGAAAGATCAATCCCCAAGAATCTTAATTAAACAATGCACCGCTAGCCTAGATATAGGCTGGAGCAGATCCCAAGTCTGGAATACTCAACGTGGCTGCATGAGGTGGAAAACATGGACTCACCGCACAGCTCAACTCATTATTGCCCAGCAGTCTCCGGGTTTGTGTTAGTCCCCTAGGCCCTTTTAATTTGTTTTCCATTATGTCAGATCTATTTGGTTTTCTCCAAACAGCTGGTGTGTTGCAGACGATGCCAAAGCTGGGGAGCTGGTTCAGGAATACAGAAGGAGGCTGTGTATTTGTTTCCCATGCCATGTGGATCTGGTGCTCGTGAAAGTGAGGGACTAATACAACTGGATAAAGCCAGCTCTGGTTGGGGGCAGATGCTGCTCCATGCAGGTGCTTCCCCACACAGCTCTGGTAATGCACCTCAGTCTGACCTGGAATACCTCCTGTTATTCCCATTAGGGGCCTCTCCCAGCGGAGGCTGCTAATCATGATGAATTGTGCCAGAATGAGTGCTGGTCCTATGACGCGCACAAACATCTACTACCAGGGCTCGCAGAAGACCACTCAGTCATAGAGAGGCAGCCTAGAGAGGCAGATTGGAGACCAGGATTATGCAGCATAAAATATTGTTGTGTGGCTACTAGAGGACAGCAATCAATTTAACTTAAGGGGGACAAGAAAGGATCCAAGGAAGGGAAGGGAGTTTGAACCTGCCTATGTTAATTGTGTCATGGTTCACGTTTCTGACTTGCCTGTCATATTTAGCACCATGAGCTGTTGTGTGCGCCTGTCATTGGCTTATGAAAAATTGCCGGATTGACAAACTTGCACAGGGAGGCCTTCTATTAATCCACAGAACAAGTAGCACATAGGCAGTGCCAGGTTTCCTCACACAGGCCTTCATTCTGACTACGCAAGAGCTCAGTGGATCAGAGATCGCTTCATTCACCACGGCCCATTCAGTCTTTAGCCTCTCTGTGGAGGTTGCAAATCAGGAGGCCAGTTCACACCAACTGCAATGTGAACAGCTGAACCCATTTCACAGAGGCCAAACACCTACCAGATGGTATCAGATTTTGGTCATTGCTGACCTGGGCTAGATTCATGCCAACAAGTTAGATATCACAGAATTTAAAATATCAGGGTTGGAAGGGACCTCAGGAGGTCATCTAGTCCAACCCCCTGCTCAAAGCAGGACCAATCCCCAATTTTTGCCCCTGATCCCTAAATGGCCCCCTCAAGGGCTCTAGATATCCCATTTCCAGTAAGTGCCATCTAGTGCCCCATTAGTGAGTCATGGAACTGTCTTCTCTTCTAATCTAACCAAATTTAAGGTTTTCAATTGCAGGAGCGATAATTTTACACGGTAACCCAGTAACACAAAACAAACAATGACTATGCTAGAATCTTTGTGTATTTTCCAAAAGTTGAGCAAAAACAGGTGGAGTTGTGGGCTTTTGTTTTGGACTTTAAACAATCCCTCTGCAGACTCTGCGGCCCACAAGCACTATTAGAAGGCTTGCGAGGGGCTACTACCCTGTTCAGATATCCTCACTCCTAGTACCAGCTCTTCCAACTCCAAGCTGATGCTGGGCAGGCAGAGGAGAGGCCTAACAAATCATAAAAAAGCCTAGAACTAAGTCTGGGGTACTACATATATCCTGCTGTTCAAAAAAGCAGGCAATTGGTATAAACTGGACAGATTTAGTGATCATGGAGGCTGCTGTTAGGCCTTACATCTCTGGACTGTTCCCTGCCCCCTCCAAATACTTTACATTATTTATGATGTTTCATTTAACCTCAGCCGTGTCCTCCAAATAAAATTTATTTTGCAGCTGTCATTCAGGTTTACTCCAGCCCTAACCTCATAATCCTATTGATTCCCTCATTATTCTAGTAGGGCAGGATTTATTTCATGCCTTCTGCATTATGGAGAAGACTTTGCACATTAATCTAGGGCATGTTTAGAAATAGTCAATCCAGGTAATTCATTATTTTCTCATTTTTCTTCCAGTTGGGCTCTGCAAACTCTCCTAGCTTAGCTGGCCTGGCTTTTTACTGTACAAATTCATATTTTGGACACAGAACATCTCATCAGCATCAGATCCTCCTTTCCCGGCTGTTTACAGGGGGTCTACTATGGGGACTGCTACTACCGCTGCTAATTTCTTCCCTTGGGGCCTGATCCTTGGGTCCTCAAGACTTCTTCAGGGAAGTCAATGAGAGTTTGCAGAAACAGCCTTTTGACTTGTACCCTGCATCTCATTTCAAGGTCTTGAACCGGCCTTCCTTCAGCGAAGGCAGGCTGGAGGGAGCTCCCTCCAGAGGCTAGCTGCGTGGAGCACAGTCGGACACACGTTGCTGCAGTCTGCTGGGAGGGGCAAATGTGAGAATGGATCTGGAAACTGATCCCAGGCCTTGCAGACTGTACCACAGAACATTAAAACCTCGGGTCACCAGACAGGAGGCAAGGACTCTGTTCGGAGTGAAGCAAAGTCAGATCACTGGGCTCAAACACGGTTCTAATGTTCACTGATGACATTTTTTGCCTCATATGAAATATCAAATGTTTACATTTCCCACCCCCCATTTATACGGAGGTTTCCTTTAGAAACACGTTAGAAGCATGATACAGCCACGGGTAGTGGTGCCATTGATGGTTATGAGCCTATAAGCACGCTATTGAGTTATTGGACTCTAATTGATTTACCATTTATTAAAACATCACTTATTAACCCTTTATAAATGGATCCTTAATAGAAAGCGTGAGCCAGTTTCCCATAAAATACCTGTGCAATCAAGTAAAGTGTACAATCAAGCTGCACTTTAAAAGTCTTTCATTCACTCACCCAGGATCCAGGCCACAGCTGACTGGTTTTTAAACCTTTCCAACCTCACTTACTGACCCACTTTCTCCCTAGGCTCTCCTTACTCCCTCTGCTTGGCTCGCAATGGCTCGCTCTCCGTCCCTCCGCATGCGCTCACTGCCCCTTGGCACAAGAGCCTTCCCAGTTGCGGTACCCATCATCTGAAAGAGACTCCTGTGTGTGTCCCTCTCCTGCAGCAACCTGTTGCATTTCCAGCTAGGGTTTGCTGAAAAATGGCCCTCAAGACAGTTTTCAGTGGAAAAGGGAGAGTGGGGGTCGGTTGTGCAAAATTTTCTTTCCCGATTTCCGATTGAAGAACTGAAAGAAAGTTTGGGTTAATTTTGTCAAGACAATTTTTTTTGTTTGTTTGTTTCAATCAAAATTTTTCAGTGGGGAAAAACCAGATTGAATCCAACACCCATTTGCCAGCTAGCTGTGTTCCAGACACCAGCTGAAAAGTTCTTTCCCTCCTAGCCCTCTGGAGTGGGTTTCATTATTGAACTCTGCAATTTGATTTTTTTTTTTTGAAGCAGTAACTCCAAAGCCTTTTGGAATGTGGTGGGTCTGAAGGGCGTTACACGGAATAAGGGCCTAATGCAGCTTACGCTGAAATTGATGGGAGTTTTGCCATTTGTAACAGAGAGGTAGGATCCACAGGCTTGCTGGAGTAGGTGGGATTCATTAGACTGCACCCGCAATCTAAGGGGGGTGAAAGTAGCTTTCTAAAGAGGGAAGCTAAGTCCTGTGACAGATAGGCCCTGAAGGAAGGAATCTTAAATGCAGCTTAGCCTGGAGAGAAGGTGACTTTTTGACTGTGTGAGCATGCGGTGTTTTGATTGGGATCCCACCTACTTACATCATTGGTTTCAATAGAAGCAGGATCGAGCCCTAAGGATGTATGGTTGTACCTGTTTTATAGCTCTCTAATCAAAACGGCAACGCGTACTTATTTATCCATTGCTATCAATCATTTTTAGTATTTAATATAGCCCCATCTGCACGCTCAGCAGTGTACGGTATATAGAAGAGGAAGACATGACCCCTGTCATAGGGGCGTAGAATTTAAAAAAAAAAAAAAAAGTAGACAATATAAGTCAGACACACCATAAATCCAGCAGAAGGCCCAGCCTCAAAACATTTCAGCTCTTCCCCCCCCCCACGTATAGAATTGTCTTTGTTGTCTCAATACAGAGAGGCTTTATGGAGGGAGCAGGTTTTAAGGGAAGATTAATGGAGTGAATTACACATGCAGGGAGGAAGAATTCTAACACTTAACCTGCAGGAGGAGGAGAAATGTTTGTGTTGCTTGAAACTTCTTTTCAGAGCAGAACTTTAATTATTTTATTATTAAACTTTTATTATTAAACACCAGCAGCATCCTCAGTGCTGCCCAAGACATGGAAGGGGCAGGCAGCCCCTGCCCCACGACTTGTCAGGACTTTCTTCCAGCAAAACAGGACAAGAATCTCACACAATTAGCTATTGCCCTGTATCCTAACAGGACTTAATTAACTAAGAATTACAGGTGGGTTCCGACAGCCGTGTATTCCCGACTCCGTTCGTCATGAGACCGAGGAAACAACGGAAAAGCCACCTCTTTATATAGGAAGAAATAGCTTCTCATCACAGAGCCAACAAAGAGCGCATAAGGAGAGAGAATGCAGTACATAGGGTTACCATATTTGAACATTCAAAAAAAGAGGACACTCCATGGGGGGACGGGGGGGGGAATTTGCTTGTGCCCCCCTAGCCCTGCCCCAACTCCACCCCTTCCCTGCCCCCATTCCCCAAAGTCCCCACCCCAACTCTGCCCCATCCCTGCCCCATTGGACTCCTTCCCCAAATCCCCACCCCAGCCCCGCCTCCTCCCCGAGTGTCCCACGTTCCCCCTTCTCCCCCTCCCTCGCAGCCACACAAAACAGCTGTTTCACAGCGCAAGCGCTAGGGGGGAAAGCGGGCACTCTCTCGAGTGATCAACATTTACTTTCTTTCTCAAATGATCAACATTCACTCTCTTTCTTGAATGATCAACTCTTCTTTGGGGAAAAATGATAATGGCAAAATCCCGGACGCTTTTAGATATTTAAAAATTCCTCCCCAACGACGATTTAAAAACCAAAAAGCCGGACATGTCCGGGAAAATACGGACGTATGGTAACCCTAGCAATACATTACTTCAGGATGTACCAAGAGAAGAAACAGGGGAAGGCACAGAACATGCATCCTGAGACAGACCTGGATCAAAGCTCTGCAGCCAACCACCGCCAGACTTTGGGTCTAGACTGGCTCCTTTCTGTGCAGTGGGTCCAACCAAGCACCCCAGTTCTGAACATATTCTCCCCTTCTTCCCACCTCTGAACTTCGGACCCAGAGCCAAACGTATGTCTTAGGCCCACCTCAATGTCAAGAAGGTGCTAGAATACACTCAGGACATCAGACTCTGTTCTTCTCTGACTCTGCAATGCTGCGAGTCCGGTGTAAGACCATGGGAGACTCGAGGAGCTTGCCTAGGGGATGCAGGGACTCCTGGGAGGCACTTGAGCCCAAGATTCAATTAGCACAGACAAGCACACAAGTTGCATAGAGGCCTTTCTGAGGGCAATGGTAATTGAGGCCTGGGTCAGAAGGATTCTGTCGGAACCATCAGGCTTGCGGGAGAAAGTTCAGGCTGAAATTTATATGATCTTGCTATTGTTCGAGCATAAAATCCATATTGCAATGAAGCCAAGAGTCTGGACTATGAGCAAAGGTATGCACTGTGTAAACAGATCCCCAAAAGGATTTACAATTTTAAACCTCTGTCTTACAACTGGACCCACTCAACGAGAGCCCTGGACCTGTTGATTTCAGTGGCAATCTGGGCTGTTCATGGGAAGCTGATTACTGGGTGAAGGGCTCAGGGTGAAATTCTCCCCTGTGCAGACAGCCAAGCAAGAAGCCTCTGCCCCGCTTTAAATCCTACTTAAGCCCTCAAAACAGGACTTCCCGTGGGACTGAAACCGGTGCCTGAGTGCTGTGCTGCTTTTCTGCACAGAGAATTTCACTTTCAATGCAAAACACCAAATAAAATCCATGCAGAGTGGCGGATGGTCTAGATTATGTATTAACCATACATCATCCCTAAACAGTAAATATCCCCTAGGACGTACACACTGTGCTCATAACAGTATATGCAAATTAGCACCACTCATCTGGTTAATGTGTAACACCACAAAATTTGAACCTTCCCCTCTGCTTAAAAGCCAAATATTTACTGAGCCTCCCCACTGGCTTGAACTAGGAATTGATCATGGGAACTGCATGGCTATCATATGGAAGAAATTTAACTGAATCAAGTTTTGATTAAATGCAATAAATATGATTGACTCAGTTACGTACACTCTTTATGACAGTCTGTGCAATTTATTTTTTCATTCTGAAAAGGGATGTTGCCGTGATCCAACACATTAGCTGCGATTACCACAAAAATTCTAATTTTAGAAAAAACTGCAGCAGCCTTATGACTATTTTTACACTCATCTGACAGTTACTTGGGTTAACCCTCGAAGAGTGTTACATCCTGCAGTCCGGGCTCGGGAAGTAAGTTGGCATAGCATATGGAGCCAGCAGAGGAAGGTTAGTGTCTTTTTCTGAAACCACTTGTAAAACCATCAGCTCTGGGAATGCTTGCCAGATTTGGATATCTTTCAGGAGTTCTTGCTGCGTGACTCCTACTTTCACCCAGGGTGACCTTGCTTTCCTTTGTGAGACACCAAGTATATAAAAGGAAGAATAGTGCATTGATTAGGCTGCTAGACTGGACCTGCAACAGACTTTGGGATCCTTTAGACAAGTCACCTTGTCTCTCTTTACCTCAGGTTCCTATTTGTAAAATGGGGATAATAATACTGTCCTATTCCATATAGGTGTTTCAAAGCACTCAAATATGATGGGAATAAGGTACCCAAGTAAGATAGATATGGGGAAGGCTTGACAGTCTGTTCCAATTTTACTTTTAAATTGCTGGATAAATCAGTTTTGTTGAAACCCTTATCTGCTTTTTTTTAAAAAAAAAGTATTGACCTACAGCCATGGTAAAGTAAGAATATGAATAAAGTACAGTATGCAGCACCTGTTCTGAGAGGATCTCAGAGCACTTTATTGTGCTGGATGAGAGAGAAAAAAACGGAGCTAAAGCGTGGTTAAGGAACCTGTCCAATATCACGTGTTGCAGTCAGTGCCAGAGAGTCAGTCTTCCTGACTTCCCCTACTCCGATCTTTGGATTCTGCCACCACCAGGAAAATCATACTTTTGATTTTGGCTTAGTCTTATGAAAGCGTGCAGGGTGATTAAAAAGAGGAGAAAAGAACTGAGTTCAAGACAATTCAAATAATTGGACAAGCCAAGATGTGGGGCAGAAGGAATGCTGGGAAGAAAACAGAGGGAAAGCAGTGGTGTCACGAAAGGAATGGACAATGGCAGAACAGATTTTGAGAAGGGGCATTAGAAACATCCCTCTGTATAGCACAAAGCTTTCAAGCAGGATGCAACATACTAAACTATGAACACTGGTGCTGTCAGTGAGTTAAATCTTAAGGAAGGCTAGGTACTAGTCATGGGGGAACCTCAGAAGGATTGGAGTAAGGAGAACTGCAAATTGGAACCTGTTTACATCTTTAAAAAAAACAGGTTCACTTAGACCTAGCAGTTCCCAGTACACTGGGCAGGTTTACAAACTGCTGGTGAGAACACAAGGACAACAAGAAGATTCCAGATATTGCTCCAAGAAAAAAAAACGATTAAAAAAAAGCTTAATTCTGTCTCTTCAATACCATCGAGATTGAGGAGAATAAAGAGACTAGCTCACGCCAAATTAAACCAAGGCCAAAGCGGAGAGAATTTTTGGTTAGTGTCATACAAGATGTTAGTATCATTGACTTTAACTGGAGTTATACTGGGGTGACCAGATGTCCTAATTTTATAGGGACAGTCCCGATTTTGGGGTCTTTTTCTTATATAGTCTCCTATTACTCCCCCACCCCCGTCCTGATTTTTCACACTTGCTGTCTGGTCACCCTAAATTATACAGATAAAAACCTCTGTTCAGATTATTTCAGTGAAAGCAATCATTAGTGGTTAAGATAGGGGTATTCACTTTTCAAGGGGAGTACATGTAAATCATCCAAACGGACCCAGGATGCTTCTTTTGAACCTAAGTGATACCCTTTGTCACACTTAATTCTAATGACTAAAGCTAATTACAGTGCAACTTGCAGATCCAGCATCCAGAGGACCTGTACAAGACCCAAGCATCACTTAAGATTGAAGCAGGGTTTAAGAGGGTTCACACATAAATCCATCTGCACAGGGAGGAATTTCCCGCAGCATTCTCAAGTTTAGACACGTCTTTGAAGACATAGAACCAAGATAAGACATGCAATATGATCTGGAGTCAATTTCTATGGGGGACACACACATTCTCCACAATTTCATGTTCTTCAGAAGCTTGTTTGCCAATAATTTACAAAATTAATAAAGTAAAACTAGATCTATGCAAGACAAAAGTAAACATGGTTCTCATGGAACAGTCTCTCTTCAGCGTAGATTACGGAGGTTAACAGTGGTTCAGACCCCACTGAAATACCCCCACTGATTCCAGTGGGCTTTGAATGAGGTCCTGTCTGAGCACCATATACCATGGATCAACTTCTTAGCATATTATAACCAGACTCTTTCTGTGGTTTTAAAGTCTATCGAACAGTGAACGCTACTTGATCTCTGAACAGACACTGAAATTTGGATCAACAATACTGTAGATTTTAGCTTCCACATCTTCCTTCTTCATGAGACAAATATCAAAGTTTTATATGATCAATAAATTGAAAAAAATGCTTTCAATATATTTTCAGATCACGGTTTTGATCAGTATCTATGCATGTGTTTATAAGCACATGCATAGATTATAAGATCCCTATAAGCAACTTCAATGACCATCAGATTTGGCTGTGTATTTCTCCATAAATAGTAAGTGTATTATCCACCAAAAGTAATCTTTGGGAACACAGTAACTCATTAAAAATAATGCTGAAAATACCACTGAAATTCCTAAGTGAAAAGAATATATGGCTTCCATGCACACCTTTGAGACATTGAAATTTCAGGCTTTTTACTTTGGAGCGGAGTATAAAATCATTTTCCTTTTTAATATACATTTTAGAGAGATTTTGTAAATGGGAGATCCACATAGTTCTGTACAAATGTATTATGTCATTTTATGGCCCCACTTCTATCAAGAAGGCTTGTTTAAAGTTCTCAATGCAAGTTCTTTAAAGACATTGTATTGAATCTACATGCAGCATTGTGTCCATTGAGAGTTGTGGGATTACAGCTCTGGCTTTGGCAGATCATTGGTAAAAAGCCACGGAGCTCTGAGCTGTTCCATATCTCATGTTTTGTTTAGCCACAGAATTATAGGATTTTCTCTTTTGAGCATAGCACGGTGATGCATTTCCTTGTGGCTATTGTTAATATTCGGAATAAACACAGTTTTGCAGATTGGTCACCCAGATAGACCAGACTGGGATTTTAACAAAAATGGCTCTCAAAGGTTTTCTGTAAAATGTTATGTATATGTGACCAAAAATCTTAGGCTCTGTGGGCAGTCCCAGTGTCGTGGCCTATTCACTCACAACTACCCCAACCTTTGTTGGATAGGACAAGTTCATTTTGTCCACAATTATGTTGCTTTCTATTGGAATTCTAACCTAGACACAAGGGTCCCATCTTCTGCAGCACCATAACAGAGTCAAAAAGCTTAAGAGTTTCTGCTTATCTGGAGTTCATTACAGTGTTAAAGGGCCAGATTTAGTGGTTTAGATCCTAGTGATTGACTTCAATGGAATTTGGATCTGGACCAAAGCGTAAATACGATGTGCGTTGTTTCTCTATATACACAAGGTAACATTTAGAATAGACATTTGCATCTCTTCCATTGTCTAATGTCTGCCTTGCTCAGCACATAACTGTTACAACATAGTGGAGAAATTCTTCACACTATATTATTGTATATACATGTTTAACTGTGAAGTGAAATTTTATTATTTTATTTCATTGTAAGACTCAGGCCTTGATTCTGCAGTACTCACTGTGATAAAACTCTTGTCAGATTCAATGGGAGTTTTGCCGGAGGTAATTAATTATGTCATTCATGGGGCCTTATAAAGTACAAGATCATAGAAGAGTACATTTGGTTGTGAACCACCATTCAATTCAGCATTTCTGGTAATACATGTGTTCAACTGCAGCTCTCTTATTACCAGATAGCAGTACATTTTCTCTGATCCTTTGGTTTTCAAGGTGTTTCCTACCTTACGCAGCCCAAGAATGAGACAGAAGATGACGTTCACATTCCCTGCTTGAACATCTGTTGAAAGCAAGAGCTGGTCATCCCGCTTACAAAAACACTTCTTCCATGTCGCCTATTTCATGCAACGGTATATGCAGGGATTCATCATCAAAATGTGCGTTTACTGTAACCAACCAAGGACCCAATGCTGTAGCCATTATCCTTCCCCAGCCCAGTCCCCACTCTTCCCATTGTTTGCTTCAATTGCTCATTGTCTCATCTCTAAACTTAAGCCCTGATCATGCAGCCATGACATCAGTGAGACATAAGGGTCTGCATACACACGCCTACTGAAGTCAGGGGGGCTCCCAACAGGTGCTGGAACGTGTCTACTTGGATAAAACTGCAAGATTGGGGCCTTAGATAGTAAATTCTTCAAGACAGGGACAGTGTCTTGGTCCTTGTTCTCTAAGGCACCTAGCACACATTTAGGTGCTATATAAAGAAAATATTAATTCCTTTCAAAGAAGAAAGATGACATTCTTTTTGAGCCCCACAGTATAAAGAGGGCCCAACTCAAGATTATTAGTTTGCATAAAAGTCTATGGTTCAACAGTCCTCAACAAAAACTTGAGCCAGGATAATTGCATTAATTCACTAATACACTGAGCTAGAACAAGGCTGCATTGTTTAGACTGGGGGCTTTGCATAAGAGAAACATGATTTGTTTCTCTATCCAAGAGTCCATACCTTACTGGCTTCGAGAGGCAAATGGTACAATTTCATCACCGCATCCAAATGGCACAGGCTTAATGTTCCCTCTTGTGCAGACTTTAGAGTTGTCACAGGCAGAAGATATTTCACTCACCATGGCTATCTTTTATGAGCTGGACAGTTTGTCCTCATTAAAATCATGTACATCTTTTACAGTGGGACTCAATAATCTGGGTGATCAAAGGAAGGCATCCAAATTACTTGGCAAAGAAGCCGGCGCAGCCTGAAATACCATATAGTTTTAAATCACAAACAGTTCTCAACTCTCTGGAAACCAGAGTTAAGAGCAGAATTTGGCAAAGAGTCCTCTGCTTCCTGGCCAGGAAGCGATCCCCAGAGGGAAATGCCTATTACTATTAATTCCAAAAAGAGGACATTGAAAGCTAATAGAATCTCAAACTTCAAAGTAACATGCAAACTTGATACAGAAGAATATAAGACATTGAGATGCTAACCTCCTATCTGGGGGTGGGGGGAAAAGAGAAGGGGGGCGGAAAAATCGCATGTGTTTATTCACTGAGACTGGGGAGCTGTACCTAGCAAACCTTTCAAAACCTCTTGCAAAAAGTCCTCCAAGCAGTTACTTCTACAAACAAAGAAAGTGTAGAGTGAACGCATTACATCACTCACGCAAGCAGCAGCCCAGATTTCAGGGTGTTTGGGGTACTGATAGCATTTGGGAGCTACAAAAACAATCACTTTTTTCTTTTTTTTTTTTACGTTCTTTAGAAAAAGCTTGTGTAGGTTTTTAAAACTCTTCTCTCCTAGCCAAGCCAGAGTCACTGGAGATGGGTTGACACTGCTCTGAGCTCTCCCCCTGCTGGCAGATCCACAAAGCAACACCAGCATGGGACTGACCTGCGGCTTACCCTCTCCTCCAGGAAAAAAAAAAGAGCTCCCGGCCCTCCCCGGAGTCAGGAAATCACCCCCTTTGCATAATCTAGTGTCTGGAGCACAGAGTTGTCATCCCCCTGCTTAATTCAATGATGCGACACCATGCAGCACCGAAAAATGTCCTCCAATCCTGGAGTGCTAGTGGTTAAATCAGGCCCCTTGGATGAAGCAGCATCTGGGTGCTCTAAGAAAGGAAGAGACGGTCCCTGCCCGGACGAGTGGACAACCTAAACCTGCTCAGCAAGGAGGGTAACAAAAGCAGCAAGAGTTATGCCGACAGCTCCCTTCCCAGCACAGTGCTTCTACTGCTGCTGCTCTAGCCAGCAACGATGGTCAACGTTGGAAGAAGGCTGGAAAATTGAATACGCAGAAGGGGGTTGGGTCAGTCCTGGCCCAGGCTTGGTTAGTCGGGTGGGAGAGAGAAATCGTCTAGGGCATAAGAGAAAGTGACTCATGTAAAAGGGCTCTCCTGGATTATCCTTCCTGACTGGAACAGAAAGAGCGTCTACGTTGGGCCCTGGGGAGGCTTTCCATGGTTGTGATTGGGAGGATCCAGCCCATACCACATATTGCGGTGGGGTACACCCCATCAAAGCCATGGTCACCTGGGAATGATGATGAAGAGAAGAGGCGAACTGCAGCCAGGGAGTTTCTTGGGGAGGCAGGTATAAAATACACTGTTGGACTCAGAAGCCTTCCCCCAGGCCAGGCAATTGGGCTGGGTGCTGGGGAACACCGCTGAGAATGGAGCGAGGGGAGAGAAACCTCCCATTCCAGGCTGCACGGCTGATATAGGCCCCCTCCACCCGAGGGTGGCTGTGGTAAGGAGGGGAAAGAGGAATTGCGAGTGAATCCAGGGATGGGCTGTGGATACACTGGATGTAGGTACTGGAACCACCTAGCCTGCCCCTGCCAATCTCTGCTTCAGCACAGGCAGGAAGCCACCCCCCGCCCCCAGAGGAGAGGAACACACACAGTCCCCTGTGCACAGGCTCCTGAAATCCAGTCCTCTCCTCCCCATCCACATGGGGATTGCACCAGTTCTGCTCTGGTCCATCCGCAGAGAGGGGTCCCCAGCATGCCTCCAATACAGGTTTCACTTCACTCATGGAAACGATACAAAGGGGGAAGGAAAAATAGTTTGCAGGTTAAAGCACAGGACTGGGAGCCCAGGGATCTAGGTTCAATTTCCAATTCTGCCACAACTCCCTGTGTGACTCTACTCACTGCAGGCCCCACCTGTGAAACAGGGATAATCCTTCCACAGTACACTCACGAATGTTTGTCCTGAGCTTTTCGATCCTCGGCTGGAAGGCACACTACAAAGGCAGAGTATTTTCCCCGGTCACACAAACGCTCTTCTTTAACAATGTAACAGAGTCCTTCCTCAGCTAAACATTTAATTTGCACGACATTTACATATTTAATTTCTTTCTAACTAAGCTGGCCACATTCATATGAGAGAAGATTGTTTATAGTAATTATACACATGGTGGCACTGGTTTAATTTGCCAGAAAAAGGTTTGTTAAAATACGTTATTTGACAGCAGAGCCCAGTTACATCTGTTAAGGGGAGAGCCTTGTTCCACACACATGGTTTCTTTGCACCTCAATGGACCATGCATACCAAAATCATACTGCCAGCCTACTTTATATATATATATATATATTCCTCTACCCACCCCTTTAAAAAAAAAGTAAACACCATTTTCTGTTAGATGCTTTGCTGGATTAGACAGGAAGGTTGGTTTTTATGATCAAGGTTCTGGACTGGGACTAGATTCAGTTTCCATCTTTGCCACAGCCATCCTGTGTGACCGTGGGCAAGTCAGTTAATCTCTCTGTGCCCCAGTTCTTCATCTGCAGCTGGGATAATAATGCTTTCTTTCTCACACACCATTTTTTCTATTTAGATGCAAAAACTCTTTTACATATGTCCATCCAGCACCTTGCACAATGGGGTTCTGATCTCTGGTGGGGCCTCTGGGTGCTACTGTAATACAAATAATAATGGGATCCCATTGTTCTGGACCAAGAGATGTTTAAGGGACATTGGATATAAAATGCTGGAAATAGATATCAAGCCACAGGCACACAGGGCCACGTTCTACCACTGTTCAAGCTACTCCCAATGCAAGTTCACCGCTGGCTGGAATGGGAGTTACTCCAGCAGGATCTGGCCCATTGCACACTCACCTTAAAGAGGTTAAAAGAGCTCTGCCCATTAACATGCCCCAAGTTTGACCTGAGAGAAGTGAGCTTAACCAATCAGGGGTGTGACTTTCCTCACCTTTACACTGATTGGTGTAACACCTGAAATCCATGGATTTCCTCCCAATTCCTACTGGTGTAAGCGGAAAGAGAATCAAGCCCAAGATCTCAAATCTTTAAGGGACAAAGTTTTACCTAGGTAACAGAGTAGCAGCCGTGTTAGTCTGTATCCACAAAAAGAAAAGGAGGACTTGTGGCACCTTAGAGACTAACAAATTTATTTGAGCATAAGCTTTTGTGAGCTACAGATCACTTCATTGGATGCATGCAGTGGAGAATATAGTGGGGAGATTCTATGTATATAAATGAGCCACACCACAAAGAGTTGGCCCCACTTCGTTCGAAAGCACAGTATTTTAAAGTCATTTCCTCCTTCCCTTACCTGACAGGAGAGAAATGGGGGTTCTGTTTCCCCTGCTGCAGTGGATGTCATCACCAACACCTCAAGCAGTTTAAGGACTGCAGCTCTCCGCTCTGCTGCGGGCGTTAGTGACAGCATCGACTCCCGCAGGAGAGAAACAGAACCCCAAACCCAGGTCATGGCAGGTAAAAGCTTTACAGTTAATCTTTAAGAGGGTTAGAACATGCTCTCCAGCGTCTCTCTCTCTGTCTCATGTGCGTAATCCGTCACCCTGCTGCTGAGGAAATAATAAAATCCAGTAGCCACATTACCCACCCCCTGTTCCCAAAGGAAAGGTATTGTTTAAAACAAAAAGAAAACCAAAAACACACCACCACCTTGTGCTCCCCCTACAGGCTGAGCAGCAGACTTGTCTCCAGCTGGGGATGCTTTAATGTGATTGACATCAGAGTGCCCTGGATGGAAATACTGAAAATGCAGGAGGAAGTGGGAAGAAAACACACCCGTACCTGACAAATGTAAAAACAGATTAAATTAACAGTAGGAAATGATTCTACAAATGATGCATGGACCTACTTTGGGAGCAAAGATAGATATCGCATCAATTGGAAGCGTGTGTATGAAGAGAACTAACAGATGCAAAAAACGAAATGTACATTAATTAATTCAGAACCCATGTATTACGTGCTGGGGTTTGTAAAATTCCTATGATCAAGATGTTTATGGCCCACTGAAGGGGGGAAAAGAAGGGAAGAGGCGCATGCCCTGTACCCGATCTAGGCAAAATCCACCAAGGCAGAATGATATTGTCTAGTTAATTTGAAATTGCAAGAAGGTAGTTAAACCTGCAGGGCAGATGATTCAGCTCGGATTTCCACATCTATGGAAACATTCCAAGCCATACCGTTAAAATTAGAAATGTTACGCAAAGTTCCTTTTCCAGTGAAGTATCATGTTTACCGTGAAGAGAGCTTTTTCCATCTCCAGGTGCTTTCTATCATTGACTAATAAGCACGCTTACCATTAATTTCTGAAGCAATAGCTCTTGAAATAATAGCAGTCACATTTGTCCATTAAACAAAACCAAATCACGAAGAGAGTCTAGGTGCCAAACTTCAGGCTCTGGACAAATATATGTCCAATTTCTAAGTCTTTGATCTTCAATACTAATGCTTTGTATGCTTCACCTGGGGACCAATCCAACGAGGTGACCAGGACTCTCAACCCCCATTGACTTCTGGGGCTTAAATCCCAACAGGTTTGGTCCCATAGATTTCAAGGGCATTTGAAGATTTGGAGGGTATTTGTCTACTATGATCAGGCTCGTGGAGTGGGAAGTTCTTCCCAGCAGGAAGACGATGGCACTTTGGTCATAAGTGGGCCTAGGCATCTGGTACTCCTCACTTGGACCAGATCATTAACATCCTGATCCAAAACCCACTGTCAATGTAACTCACTCTTGCCTCCAGGCTAGAAGACTCAAATCCTTGGGCTCACACTACAAAAGCAATGCGTGGAGAAGGGCTATCCTCTGGAAGGCATGTTAGACTGAAGTCACTCGTGGATATCCCATTATAAGAAAAAGATCCCATGGCATTTTACATAAAGACTACGGGACAACCCTAGTATCTTGGACAATATTCCCCTTCTCAATAGAAATGGTTCTAGACTCCACTGCTGAAGTAGGAGCTACTGGGTTTGTAACAGCTGTTCTGTGTGGCTGCAAAGTCATTGCACTACTGGTATTTTTCATTATTAGTAGCCTTGCATGATGGGTCCTGGTGATCTGTACTTCCATCATGCACAGGCATTGCTGCCTGGTCCTGCCTAATACTTCTGGAACCTGTCTAGAGTTTTTAATCTAGGTTGAATCAATTGGTAGCTAACAGGAGTTAACTGTCATCTTCAGACGTGCTAGCCTGGACAGCCCACAGACATTTGCTCCTGGCAATGTTCTGAAGTTCTACCACGGAGCTGACAAAACCCAAATAACTGTATACTTAAAATCCACTGGCTGGTGGGGGCAAAAAAGGTGGATTTCACGACTACTCCCGTCAATGTCAGAGGTTAGATCGGCGCCAGAGCCACAGAAAGAGTTAGGAAAAAAATACCCATCTAGTAAAGACAACACCCAACATACCATGAGAGTCACACACACCCTACAGGCTGCTTCCAGGAGAGGAGAGCTGGGTTATTCAGAGCTCCTTTAAGCTATGCCACCTCCCATTCCGACACTTTGTCCCCAGTGAGGCTTCCACTCCAACGCTCCATCAGCTTTGCTATTCCCGAGAGCATGTGTGGGACCCTGGGATAATTTCTGGAGGAAAAAGACTGGCCAGGGAGGTGAGCGTCTAGGACCGGATTCAGTTTCACTGGGAACTTCCTGGTTCTGCTTAGACACAAGACGACTCCTCCTGCCTGCTGACTCTCCCTTCGGTAACTGCTTGGGGAAGTTCCTGCTTTGAAGCTGGAATGGCTTTTGTAGCCCAAGCAGGATGAAAAGAAGCTGGAAACACATCGAACAGGTGACTGAGGGCGAAGCCTGCTTGTCTCATGTGTGTTCATGCTGGGCTTCTTCACCAGAGCCAGATTCCCAGGGGACCAGCTTTCTCAATCTCTTCTTCATACACTATTCCTCTGCTGCTCTTGATAAAAGCTGTGACAAGCTTTCAGTGGAGATGTATAACCAAGGACCTGAGCACTTTTTGTCATTAACGATCCAGGATGTTTCCCTCCCATGCCCAAAATGTGAGGATGATAACCCAAGTGGCCTGGCAAAATTCCACCTTGAGTAATTACAGTCTGCCTACCTAAAATCCTCATTGTCATTGGAAATGGATAGGCTGTTCTTCTCCAGGATATTCCTAAACAGTCATGGGCAGTGTTCCACCACAGAAGTGGCTGCATTTCAGTGATGGGGGAAGCCATTCCTATAAGGACTATGGATTGAGAAGTGCTCTGAATGTAAAAGATTAATGTCCATCTGGACAACAACACTATCTGACAGCTGTCACTATGCACGGCACGGTACAGAAGAGGAAAGAACTGAAGTATAGGAACTTCACATAGAAGAAGCTGAGATCCAGGGCCAAGGATTAGACTCAGCAGCATCTTGTGGTCTTAATCTCAGCAACCTTGCAAGGTTTACAGCTGATGTTCCCCAGTTCATCCTAAATCAGCATACAGTTTGCACAACATGGAAATCTCAGAACCAGGTTAAGTGGCCTGACTGCTGCCCGCAAACAAATTGCCTGGTCTATCCTGCCTTTTTTCAAGCAGGAGAAGTATCACCTTCAGCAAGGATGGCAACCGTCATTTCTTTCTTTCCTTCCCGCAACTCAGCCTTGTGCGTTGATCTTCCCAAACCAATTTCCTCCCCAGGAAAACAACAAGAGAAAGAATGAACCGCCTGTGGCAGACAGTAGTCAGGTCACTTAACACACCCTTGAAAACCCTCAGATACTATTGTGAGGAGGGCAGTATAAGAACCTATACAGAATGCCGGTGAAGGGACAACTCCTTTGCTGCTGTAAATGGGTGTAGCCCAACTGACTTCAACAGAGCAAGGATCATTTATACCAGCTCAGGACCTGGCCTCCACAGTGTGAGAGTTGAACCTCTTGCTGTGGATCTATTTTTTAATTATAGTGGATTTCTGTCCTTCCTCCTGTAAGCATAAAGGAGCAACTCAGACAGAATTAGTGGGTTTGTGGAGAAGGCTCGGGTGATAAAGGTTCAATATTTGTTCTCCAATAATACAAATTATGTTTGGAGAGACTTCTTTACCAAAGATGAAGAATGTATGGGTCCCCCTCATCATGTCTCCACCTCCTATTTGGAGGTGCTTACTTTATCAGAAGCAGAGTCCAGAAGAAACCCTCACCTAATGAGATTTGTACTAATTCACGTTATCACTTATAAGAACCACTCTGCACTAAGCCTGGTAAAGCCCCTAAAGCTTGTCAGTGCGATCTGCTGCCTCTGAGCAGGGTGAAGCTGCAGAAGTACAGACCAGCTGAGATGCTCTGAAAGATGCTCAGGGGAGGCCTGCCACATATTTTATCCAGGAGAAAACCATGTACGGTGATAAAATACATGGTCCTTCGATAGATCTTCCATGCCAGGAGCTCAACGCACTCGACTAACAATTGTGTCCCTGTCAGGTTTATACAGGGGTCATTTCGCTCCACACCGACAAGTGCTTTGAGGTCCACAGATGAAGAGAGCTGTCTATGGCACGAACATGTTAATTCTATGTGCTGTATGAACGAGTGTCATGAACCATGCAGACAGATACCCTGGCCAACAGCAAGGATAAAAATAGGGACCCTCAAGCCCTCCCCTCCCCCCAAATCACAAGTTCCTAACAGTGAGCCAAACAGTAACCCTGTGATCTGTTCTTCTCCCCTGGGGTAGCATTAGAGGGAGACAGTCCCGCACACTAAGCTAGGTAGTGTATTTGCATGACATGTGTCTACAGCCCCTAGCATAATGGGGTCTTGATCACTAACTGGGGCCATGAGGTACTATATATAATAATTATATGCTCTATTAGGTAAGCTCATCCTGAATATTTACAGTTCACGATCAATCTAAGATCAATGTCTCATCTGGGGACGAGGGGGCATTTTGTAATGAACCATAGCTGCAAACCTACAGCTTCTATCGTCCTCACTGGGATTTGAACACAGGATCCACAACACCAAAAAGTGACTTCCACAGTTCAAGTAGCAGGGGGGTAGGGCGGCTGAAGACCCAACATCCAAATCCCACTGACAACACGTGGTGTGTGTACATATGCAGTTCATTACACTGGGAGATTACGTTCTTCAGGAATTGGTTGCTATTTACATTTTTTCCACTCCGAAATACAGAGACATTGACAAAATACTACATTGACCTATTATTACTGCACGGCCCCCAGTGTGTCGGGCAGAATCGGTTACTCTTTCATTGTGGCAGCAGTCGGCCTAGAGTTCAGAGTTGCGCCTCAATTTTCCCCCTGCAGCCTTGATGAGGAAAAGCGTGTGTGTGTATTTTTTAAAAGCACACAGAAAGCCTTCCAAAACCTCCTCAACCAGCTACCAGAAAGGGAAAAGGTTACCCAAGTAATCAGCACTTGGTGCCAAGGAGTCTGCATCAAATTCAACTCAGAACTCTCTCTCTCTCCAGGAGAAACAGACATAAATATGGGTCTCTAATCTTGAAAGTGCTTGCTGATAATCTGCACCAGTTTGCAGATAGCGCACTCCTAGGCTCCAGAGGAGCTCCTTGGAGGGATGGGGGTGGGGAGGGCAGCGGTAGGGCAGGGAAGAGAAAAGCTCCTTCCCAGCCCCGCTGAAGAACTCACACCACCTCTGTGTAAAGTCACTGTAAATAATTTACAATGTGGCATTTCTTCTACCTTTTAGGACTATGGTTTAGGGCCCAATCTCGCTCCCATAGAAGCTGATGGAAGCTTTCCATCTACTTCAGTCGGGACAGGATCAGGATCTTAGCTGGCAATTACAAACAGTCCTTTTCATCTTCAAAGAGCTTTACAATCCTCATAACGTCCCTGGAAGGTATGTGAGTAAATATCCTCGTTTCACAGATGGGGAAACTGAGGGAGAGGAGGAATGGGACTCCCCCTAGATCACAAATCAGTGACAGAACTGGGATTAGATCACATGCAGTCTTTGCTCTCAGACCTCTAGACACAGTCTAGATATTTCCTTGACAGTCATTGGATTGTTTGGAGTGATCACTGATAAGCCCACTGAAGAAGTTTGTGCGGTGGCAAGCGCACAGGATCAATGCCTGGAAAACCTGATGCCTGAGCTGCTTCGAGACCCAAGCAGAGTCCCCTACCTCCCTGCTTCATTTGATACATTCTTCCTCACAAGAGATGTTTCAGACCTATCAATCAATAGGCCAGATTCTGCTCTCTCCTGCTCCCCTGGTGAAGTTGATGGAGCTTGGGGGGTACTACAGGACATAACCCTGACCTCGCTCATGTAATAGGCTTCAGATGACGAAGCGCGAAGGTGAAGCTATTTGTGACCCGGAGTAGCTTTCGATTACTACAAGGAGCTGATTTCTATTCAGCAATTGTTATCTGCCCTATTCAGTGTACGTTACATGGGAAGGCGTCCCGTGACCCATGTGAAACGAGCGGATGTGCAGATCTGCCATCAGCAACAACAAGCATCCGCATCGCAAAGTTCACCATCCCCATGGATCCTCATTGAGCCATTGCCGGTATTCTCTGCAATGGAGCCAGGGCCTGAATGAAAGTGGCACACTACTGACCCCAGTCCGTTCAGAGCAAGGGGGCAGCAAGGTGGGAATCCCATGCCAATACAGTCAAAAACCCAACACTGAGAACTAGTGTCTCCAAGGACAGTACAAACCTGACACGGCGCAGGGCAACATAAACACATGGATTTTGACTGGGGGGTTGAACTATTGGTGATTCGCTACCACAGATATCCATTCTCAATACATTTCCCTTGATTTAAGGATTCAAAGCAGGTTGTTTCCATTTCAGCGGTTTGCAGAATACTTCACCGAACGTAGAGCATGCTTTACTTACAGACCGGCCTCTCATGACCTCCCGGCTACAGTCCAAATTCAGATGGAGGAGGATTTGGGTAGGTAAGAGCCTGTGCTCAAGCATTCCTAAAGGTTACAAAACACGCACCTGTCTCTAAACCATCTTTCACTCCCAGGGTTTTATTAGTTCCTGGAGTCCATCCCCCAGGAGCAAGGGCAAGATTGTTCCTAATGCATGTTTATGGAGGTTTTGTCCAGTCTAGTTTTAAAATATCCCAAGTGGTGATGCTCCCACCACTTCCCTTAGGGACAATTTCAGAGACTAAGGCATCTCATGGTCAGGAAGGCTTTCCAGGTATTTGGCCTCTCAGTCTTATTCCATTGCTCCTAGTTGTACAGCCTTTTGTACCAGATTAAATAATTCCTCTCCCTCCTTGGTGTTTGCATCCTGGAGATACCCATTGGCTTATCATGCTCCACGTCCCTTCCCTCTCAATCACCTCCTAGCCAAGCTCCAAGTACAAGCTTCTCTATTCTTTCACTCTCTTCTAGAGAGTCCGGACTCTTCATTCTCCTCATCTCTAAGCTCTCCCATAGTTCTGGGGACATGGATTCCAGAACTAAATGCAACATTTGCAAGTGTGGTTCCCCCCAGGCCATCAGACAAAGTGACAGCGAGCACTGGAGATACGGGGTCTGCAAACTGGTATTTAGGCAGAAGTGCAAATAAATTGATGATTTCAGACGTGTCCCTCCTGAGGGTCATTTAAAAATACAAGCATAGGAGATCTACTTTGCTAGGATTATCAAAATGATTCCCATGTGCCAGAACAAGGAACGCCCATTCCCTTCGTCCTGATCGAGAAGAGCAATGTCTCTGAAAATGGAAGGCAGTTAATAGCCTCACTCAGGGCCTTCTAGGCTATTTCTCAGTCACGCTGAGAGCAGTCCCTCCATTTCCTTCCCATTCTCTCCCCTTCCACATAGAAAGGTCCCCAAAATGCACATGATACCAGCTGCAGTTTGCTATATTCCCCCTGCAACAGCACCTGTAACCTTCAGTTTATTCCAGCCAACCCTTGCATAGCAGCAGAGCTGGGGTCTGGCCTGTCACCTTCGAGACATCTCTGCAGTTTCACACCAGGGCTTGAACTGGGCCACTCTCAATGTCTTGCTGAACTGGACTTTTTTTTTTTTTTTGGAGGGGGGGGAGGCTACAGGCATTTTGATTTCGCTCTTGAGCCACATGGCAGGCCATTTGATGTTGTCAGCTGAGGTCACCCCAAAAAGGGTGTCTGAGGAGAAGGCAGGGGGCACTGCCTCCCTTTGACAGGACCCACCACCAGCCACAGCTTGCAGCCCCTTCGGGGGGGGGGGTCCATTTGCTGCTGCCAGTCATTGCTGGTTGCTTAGCAACACAGCACTAACCATTTTCTTCTGTCTCTGAGGGGAGCCCCAACAGTGCTAATGCCGCCACCGGCACGAGAGAAGCGAACGCACAGGCAGCCAGCCAGAGGCCCACCGAGAAAGAGCCAGGCCCAGCTGGCATCTCTCTCCTATAGGCAGACAGCCGTTTGCAAGCGGAGCTCAGGAGGGTACCACTATTTCCTCCGCCATCCCAAATTCACGCTCCGCTTTAGTTATTATGTGAATACATCCTCAGGAGGGGACGGGTAGCTCTGCAGTTTGCAGTATTGCCAGTCCCAAACATTCAACAATTTCCCCTCTGTTGAAACTCACACCCTCCTGTCAACTGTTGAGAATAGGCCACATCCACCCTGATTGAATTGGCCTCATTGGCACTGACCCCCCCACTTGGCAAGGCAGCTCCCATCTTTTCATGGGCTGTATATTTATACCTGCCTACTGTATTTTCCACTGCATGCATCTGATGAAGTGGATTCTAGCCCACAAAAGCTGATGCCCAAATAAATGTGTTAGTCTCTAAGGTGCCGCAAGGACGACTCCTTGTTTTTCTCGTAGAAATGCATCCATAATACAAAAGTACCATGACAATCGTCATCCCCTTGCTGTAGCTCAGAAGGAATAAGAGGGGTGAGTAGGCCAGAAAGACTAAACTACCTTCTGCTGCTTAGAGATGGGCTGTTCAGGTCATGACAGGAACGCAGCAAGTGTCCCTGTATGGTACCTGACTTGTAGAAAAGGCCAGGGGCAGGTCAGGTGATCTGGCACTATTTTCAAGTGGTAAATCATGGAAAAAATAAGAGGTTATTCCAGTGATCTTTCATGCATGTTGGATTTCTGTACAATTCATCCTCCTTCCCAGGCAAATGGAAAGAGTAACTTATTTTCATACAAACACACCTTCTAAACTCAGGTGGGTCTGTTACTAACTATCTGCTTCATTGCATTGGGATCCTGTGCAAACAGAAAGGTTCTCTTTTCAGATATATTTAGGCCACCGTGTGCTTGCACATTTGGCTACCAACTGGGAGGTATATTTCTCTACCAGAAAATAATGGAGAAAAACACAAATTTGCAAGAAATGTGCCTACATATGCTCCATCTAGTGGTCGCATTTGCTCAATCTAACAGAGGCTTTTGACGGCTTATTGTACTTCTATTCCATGGGATCAAATCCTGCCGCAAGCCTCATCCGAGAAACCTCGTTGAAATCAACGGAATTCCTCAGCTGTAATTCAAGGCACTGAACGCGACTCTGAAACACTTCCTGTCTGTAGAAGTTAAATATATATAAAAAAAGGGGGGGAGGGCATCTGGAAGGTTGAGCGGAGGGAATCCATATTTAACTAAACAGTACTTTAAAAAAAAAAAATCTAGTGGATCTCTCTCTTTGCCCTTTATTTTTAGTTTAAAGTATGACAAGCTAGAGAGAGAGAGAAAGAAATGGACTGCCAGGTAATTCAGAAGCGTCAATACCAGATAACCCAGCCAGGACACTGCAATAGGGTAGAGGACCCTTGCTTAAAATATTGTTTTCCAAATGCTGGGTTGCAAGAAGGTTGTAGACGGGTCATAGACCTGGTGCACAGGGGAAGTCCGAGCCGCAGGGGTAGAGAGTGAGCCCGTCCCTGCATTCATCATGCAGTGGCAATTCCCTGTATCACAGGGCTGGGCCCAGCTCCTCACTGTGGCCATTACAGCCCAGTGCACAGCACTGCTCAGGTTTGGCCTGATTGCCCTTCCAGACAGGCAAAAATAGAAAAACAGTGGCAATGCTAGGTTTCGCTACCCGGTATATAGGAAGACTTACGGAAATTAGATGGGCATTAGACAGTCACATGGTCACAGAGTTTTGGAAAGCAAGGGGATCCTAGAGTTAGTTCCCAATCTCTGAAAGTTTTACAATGGCATACAGTGTGGCCCTCAGTTAGCCCGTACTACCGAGCTACTTTCGCACCATTGTGGTGGGTGAACTCTAGAATCGTGAACATTCCTGAGTGTGGAGTGTAAGCACGAAACAAGGATGATCGGTTTTGCTCTGGTGGATGGATCCTGATGGATCTCATTCTTTGTTTGCAAGTAAATGAGTCGAGGAGCCCACACCTGGGAAGACGTGAGACAGATGAGGAACTGGAGGACGGAGAAAACATCTCCAGAAAGTTCTGTTACAAGTGTAGTTAAACAGAGTTTAGAATAGTTAAAAACCCATGGTCAAAAAGCCACAGACCCTATCTCTGCATCCTGGGCAGAAACAGTAGGGACAATGCGGGGGTCTTTCAGAATGGGATTCCAGCCTTAGCTTTAAACTCTGCTCGTACTTTTGATTTATGAAACAATTACTTATTTCCCATCTTAAGCCATTGCATAGTTTTATCGTCATGCACTGATAATAATCAAGCAGCTCATCACATTCCACCCGAAAGGTGGAAGCTTTTCAATGGTCCACCCAATTCCACATGCACCTCAATAGCGCTTTCAGGGTTATACAGAGTGGGTCGCAAGTGTGATATTCCAACTCATCACGGCATCATAATTAAATGCCTACACCACCAATTTATTCACTTTAATCTTATTCACTGAATAAAACCACTTGGGTTTGGATACATAGGGTTATTACCTTGGCTGAACTGCATTACAGACACGATTTGTCTCTCATTATTCCTGAAGTCATTTCATAGTGACTCTCCTGTTCCTGAACGGTGCTGGATTGATAGCGATGGAAACTAAAGCTCCCTATTCTTCCATAGAAGAGATACAGCAAGGACAACAGCATTTCAAAACCCTCAAATGCTGTCCCCTAGCCACCATGTCCCTCCCTGAACTGGAGGGACAATATCCAAGGTCTGTTTTCCTGAGACATGCAGTTGAACTCTCTGCTGAGCCTGCCAACCAGAGGGCCGAGTTGTGAAGGTGGGCTTTTGATATGTGGAACTGGGCTGAGACCCAACAAACTCAGTTCACAAAGGCCGAGTACTCGGATGACAGGAATACCTTTTGCTTTTATAAAAAAAAGCTCTGAGAGTAACTCTCAAACAAAATAAACATTATATAACATGCCAGTCAGACCAGGAATGAAAGCTAATGTTTTTAACTCAAGGTCTTGATCATTTAATAACGTAATCGTGTTCTAAAATTATCTACAATCCAACATGTAGCAAGCCTATTTAGTTATCGCTCTGTTTCTTCACGCATCCTTAGCAAATATTTGGTCTTGAGACAATATTTCAGTTTTGGGTTGATGTGATCATTGTTAGAAGGTGCAGTTCTTGGCTATAGCAGGAGAAAACACGAAGACAGAGTGAGCTGTGCATTAATCATAGTGAAATTCTACAACCAAACCCATTAGCATTGGGCTGAGTCAGAGACCGGGATAATGCCGCATAGCAGGCACTTGATTCTGCTGCTAACTTGTCCAGGGTGGAGTAAATCGGAGATTAAATCATGTAATTAGATTATTACAATAGAAGTAGGAGAGGTCTGGCTCCTGAGTGTAGCGAGCAGATTGCGTGTCAGCCAGCATGTGCGGCCTTGAGAACACGCGTATCGAGAAAATAAGGGTGTATAGACAGGAGGGGGTTTAGGCCAAGATTCTGAAAGACAGAGCCTCAGATCAGCTCCTAAATAAAAGTGGGCTGATTTTTAAAAATGCCTTTCTCCCAACAGCTCCCCTTACATCAGCAGAGTGCACAGACCTTTGGAAAATTTGCCTGCTGACTTAGGAGCCTAAATCAGGATTTAGGAACGGAGTTGCCGATTATTGTTTTAATCTCATTGTGTGTGTTGGTGTTGGAGGGTGACGGTGTATGTGTACAGACAGGGGGGTGACTATTGTTTGAAGGAAGTCCAGTGTGTTTGCTGCATTTCTCTCTTCCCTACCTGATGAGGTCTCTTTTTAGGAAGTGTTCACATAACCCGGCTCTTCATTGGGATACAGAATAGACCAGTTCTCAAGAATCCCTCTGGCTTCACTGGTTTGGTATCAAGATGCTGAAGAATCTGGCTTAGGGTTTCAGGGCTAGGGCTCTTTAAATGTAATTAAACAAGTCTAAGGCAGTCAAGTGTTAAAACTATTGATTGATAACAGCTGTAAAAAGGCGGGCACACACACAGAGAGAGTATCCTGTTGTACCTTCAGTGAACTAAACAGGTTTCTGTGCAGCCAGTGAACAATAAATTGCAGGTGTTCCAAAAGACAGTCCTGCCATTTCGGACTTTGACGTCGGGTGACATCTGCTGGGGAAATGTGGAATTGTTTTCTGCAGAAAATTTCCTTCTGGGGCTATCTATAGATCATCTGCAGCGGTACAAGGGGCCGAACCCCCCCGCCCCCACCAAGCTAAAAATGCTTAATGACAACGAGGTTCCCTGCGCAGATTTGACTTCCAGTGGTACCTGTTGCTGTCAAGCCAGGATGATGTCTGTTGTTACTATCAGTGGTTAAGACCATATGGGTAAAGGGGCTAAATACTCAAAACCGAGATTGGATGTGTAAAATTCTGCTTCGTACACCAGGGAGGGCTGCAAAACCGGTTTCTTCCCCGTCAACCCAGAGCGGGTTCAGTTTCCACAGGGAGGACTGCTAGGAAGAAAGCGACTCGTTGTGGATTAGGTGTGGGGTCTAAACAGTACCGGTTTAAAAGCAGATGGTTCAAGGCAGAATGGAGAGAGGGATCTAGTTTCTGCAAGTGTCTTTCTTGTGAAAGAAGGGTAGATCCCGGGTTTTAGGATCTAAAGGCTAGATCTTAATGTCAAGACTAAATTATCGCCCCCTTTTCTGAATCGGAATCAGCCTGTCCCGTCTGGAGCTGAAAAGGTCTGTTCCCTGATTCTTGTTTCACGTCTGGGGGGGGGGGTGCACTAAAGACCTTTGCAGTTAGAAGCTTAGGGTTCATCCCGACAGACGTCAGTCGGGGGGTGGGTGGGTGTGTGTGTGAAAAAAACCCCTCTTGGGGCATATTCGCTCATCATGTTGGAACATGAAGTCTTAGTTTTCTAAATAACATGTCCCAGCAGCGTCTCTCCCTGGGAAAGTTCATAGGAATTCCTGTTTAATTTGGAGATATACAGTATATATAAGTTGAGACCTAAAAAGATACAGATCTCATTCACTGCCACCAGCATTTATAAATCATTTAAATAAACTGAGAGACTCCCCTTTCCCCTCAAACATCCTGTTCTTAGAGCAAATGTTGCTTTTTGCTAAGAATAAGCTTTACGTTTAAGTAAACAGTGTCCCCCGTCCCCCCCACCCAAGTCATTAGCACAAGATCAAAGCTTAGATTCATGCTACCTCTACTGTAGCCCAGACCCTACTTACAAACTGGGACTGGAAACTTAGGTTTTGCCACACAGTAGATTCAGCCACTTACACTGGGGCCTCGAGTCCTCTTCGATCTGCAAACAGACGTCGCTGTGTTATTCAAAGACCCGGACACGGGGTAATGGGCTACCAGCCTGCATAGGATTACCGTTGTTTTCCTGCCCCGTGGTTTACATGCTAAAAGCCTATGTCCAGAGGATTAAGCTCCCATCGACTACAGCGGGAGCTTTGGGTGCTGAGCTGGTTGGAAAGCCAGGTGCTTCCAGACCCCAAACAGGGGCTCTTGCCAGCGAAAAGCAAACGGGGGTTAGGGGCTGTGAGCGTCCCACCCGCCTGGAGCCCAGGGAGGCAAGAACAGGTCCGGTTCGAAGCATGGTCTCCGCGGTGCTTCAGGCAGATTTCAGTTCACTGCTGCTCGCCAGCCAAAGCTGGACAGTGTCCTTAGGTTTTCCTTATAAAAGGGCTCGATATTGACCAGTGCAAGACTTCAGTGCTCTGGATCACCTTTGTTATGCGTTGGCCCGTTGAGGCCTAAAACCTCCCACAACAATCGGCCAAGGTAGGGATTACCAGCAGGGTTCTGAAGGCGACTGGGGTCTGAAGTCAACAAAGTTTCCCTAGGGGCAGGGAATAAACCGAATTGGGCAGCAAAAAAAAAAAAAAAAAAAAAAAGCCAAACACCTTCCAAGCCTATGCAGGTTTCCCCAAGGCCCTTCCACAGAGAAATCGAAATAAAGGGACCAGGCCGCACAAAATCTCCCTGGCCCAACAGCAACCTCCTGGGCCAGTCAGTTTCTGAACATGGCAAAAGCCATTTAACCTGGGTTTTCAGCCACCACCAGTACAAACCCGTTCGGGGGGGCATAACTATTCCTGTGGGCACACAGTGGCAAAGGTGGGCGACAGGGGCAGGACTGGGGGAATCACTGTGGCATTTACCAACAGGCAACTGAGGGAATCTGTGCTCATTGCAATTGACTAATCCCATTTCAATGTACCCCCCTGCCCTCCCCCGTCAGTTTTAATCTGTTTTGCAAAAAACTCCTGTCCCCTTTTGCTCTGCTCTGCCACTGGGGAGCAATATCTGCCCCTTTTACTGACTTGGGCCCGGCCAGCTCTCTAACTGCCCTAAATTTGTGTAACCTTTTGGCAATCCCCTTTCTCGGCTGGCGTCTGAGGTAGCAGCTCCGCGGCAGATTCATCTCTAGTCAATTAAAATGGCCATTGTTGTCCTGCTAACGACCATGGTTTTTTAAAAGGAGACCAAAGGAACCTTAAAGCGTCTCGACCTACTGACCTTGTCCCTGGATTAGTAATTGGGGAACAAAAGGGGAGGGAGACTCTGCTTTAGCCAGGGGAGGCCACGGTGAAAACAAGTGCTGGGGTTGGGGGCGCTCTGGATCCCTGGAACAGCGGGTTTATGAGTAAAAGAAACAGCCCGGCAAAGCGTCTCAATCCGGCTAATGTGCCCACTGGTGTAAATAGCTTTCAAGTGAATTCTCTCCTTCAATCCAGTTTATTATTGTAGGGGTTTGAAAGGATTGCTGTCCCCGCAGAACCCCCCCCCCCAGGGAAATAAAAATAAAGGGGAGATCCCTGATACACCAGCAGGCCATGAACTTGCCAGCAGGAGGAAGGAGAATTATGACCGGTGGGTACCTGGAGTGCCTGTCATGAATTGGAGTTAAGGCAGTTTATAACTAGCTGGCCTGCAGAGGTGATTATTGATCAGTTTCGCTCCAGGAGGAAAGAACAGGCTTACTTGTGGCACCGGAAATAGCCACCGAAACACCGGCCTCTTCTGGGCTTCCCTTTTATTCTAGCAGCCTTTACAAAAAAAAAGAATCCCAATCTCTCTCTGTTTCCCTTTACTCCGGATCGCACACGAGTTACTGTTCATGCCGCTCTCTTGAAGCGGTGCCGGAGCGAAGGGAAAGAAAACGGAGCGGTCTCTAAGCCAGGGCACTGTTTAGTGCGTGTGTTATTGGTGATCTTCACTCGACTCCCCTCCCATCCCCCATGAGCTGTGATGTTTATAGGCCGGGTCATGGGGACTCGTGTGAGCAAATGCATGTGCACGCCGCTATGCTGTGTGAAGTGCAAATTTTCACAGACAGGAGGAAGTGGATCCAAAACCCTTTTTGTGTGTGTCCATCTGCAGCCTGACCTTGGCGAGGCACGCGTGTGCAATACATACTGCGTGAGCACTAGAGATTGCACCTAGATGCAGAAAACTTCTGATTCACTCCAGCGCGCGTGTGTGTGAATCGGAAGTTTTCAGGCCATAATTTGCCCTGCATCCCCTGGTGTACACACACCCTGGGGGGCCCTCTCACATGCACCGACTTGGCCTCGCAGCCTTCTGTACACCTCTTTGCATTACACCTCCATACCGCCCCTATCCCACGGATCCCATTTTCATGCATACGCAGGGAGGTGTCTGTCTGTCTAGAGGTGGGGGTCTACCCCTCTGCAAAGCAAGGAGTTATACAGGTAACATCTAACTGTGTCATCAGCCCTACAGCGTCACCCCGTGTGTCACATAGGGCTGTGTTTAGGGGGCTGATGGCCCAGGTACCCTATAATCTAGGGGGGCGCTCATCCCAAAGAAACCCCGTCCGACTGGGCTGTAACCAGGGCTTTGCCTGGCCCAGCAGGCCGGGCTCCCACCCGCCCCTGAAGGGTTAAAGTCAGTTGACTTGCCCTTTTATCCGCGGTCTCCCCGGCCCAGCCCTGGTTGTCTATTGATCAGCGATTGATCGCGGCAGACAAAGGGCTCTTCTCTCCCGGCGTGCGAGCCCCGGCGGCCCGCCTCGCTAATTGGGAGAGAGCCGGGGCTGGGACAATGGCCGGGCGACTCCAGCAGACCGGTGTGAGGAGGGCCCGGGGGAAGAGAGGCTTCCTAATTGGGGGCTGCCGCTGGAGGGATCGCCCCGCGCTGCCTTTGTCCCGGGCCCGGGGAGGCGGTGTGCCCGGCAGGCAGGCGTCAGGCGCCAGCCCCAGGACAAAGAGCTGTCTGCTGCCAGCTCCCACCCGGCCGGCTTCCCAGCAAACCTTAACCCCTTCGGCCCCCGGCGGCGAACAATGGGGAGACTCAGTCCGCTGGGACCCTCTGCAGGGGGGGGGCAGGCACCCCCCCCCCCGCACTCGCCTCTTGATCCGCCCAGAGCCAGCGGTGAGGGGCTTGGTCCCCTTCAGAGCGGGGTGAGGGTGTGGGAAGCAACTGCCCCCCCCCAACAGGTTTGTGATCGGCCCTTCGTGGCAGCCAAACCCCCTTTCCTATCCCGCCCCAGCTTCCCATAGGCTTCACACGGAAGTTTATTCTCCAGGGCTAAAAATACAGCCGAGCCCAGGGTAGCCACAGAATCGCTGCAATGCTAACAATATGCCGGCGACTGTGCCCCGATAACCTGCCCCGCTCATGCATTCAGAGCGGAGGGCGCTGCAGGACGCTGCCTAGTTCACCCACCCAGCACCCCTGGGAGGCAGATGGGTAAGTAGCAGCAGCAGGCTTGCCAGAAAACCTCCCACAAGTCATGGCCACAAAGGCAAAGTAACTTGGCCAAGGCCCTACAGTGAGTCAGTGACAGAGGCAGAATTAGAACTCAGTACCACCTGACGCCCCCCCAAGCTCCTTCTTCCAGACCCCCGCTGCCTTCTGCAGGATTATAATTTTCAAGTGGGTAACTTTACCGGAGAGGTTATTAGAACCAGGTTAATCACTTGTAACTTACTCTCCTGGGTTTGTCCCTTGTGTTCACAATCACAAAGCAGGTATGATTTTCCTTTCATTCTTTATCATTCCAGATTACTTAGTGTATCTGGGGGCATTTCCTTGACTCCATGGGCTTGTGTTCAACATTTGAGCTTTTTGCTTTCTTGCCATGGGTTATAAGTCATGTTCTAGGGTCTGTTGGGATGAGTGTGTCCGTTAGATTTCTGGGATGAATACTCCAGGTGAAAAGCCTTTAAAACTCACTTTCCATAAGCAGGTGCAGTAATAAAACTTGATTACATAAGCGTTTGTGGAAAGGGAATAGAGAAAGGGGTGTAAACCGAGTGCCTTGGATTTGTTCTAACATTTGAATAAATATTCACAAAAATATTTTTGCAGCTTTTACCCAGTTCTTGTGAATAACTAAACAGCTTCAAAAAAATGAAATTAGGTTTTCAAGCAGGTATGGACAGATCTGCGCCATCTTTCAAATTGAGAGAGGATTGTTCATTTTCTGTTAGACTAGGCCCTGAGCGGAAAAGTCTAGCTCTCCCCCCCGGCAAAAATATACATATTATTCAGTTGCAACAAAACTTCTGATTCTACTATTTTATGAAGGGGACCTCTGGCAACACTACCTATTATGGCCTGTCTAAAACCAGTTTACAGTCTCGGTTATGTATGCCTGCACCCTTTGTTCTAATACCACATATAAGTGCAGTCTTACATTAGGTCACTAAAGTTATAATGCTAGTAGATTGCATTTACTAACCACCCCAGTCACATAACATTGTCCTCTCCCCCACACAGCCCATCCCTGGGTTGGCAGCTCCTCCTCCAGGTTTTTGCCAGAATACAGGCCCTGAGTCTACCAACCTGCATGTGTAACTTTAGTCCCATGATGAATAGCTCTATTGAGTTCAATAGGCCTAGGACAGAGTTGCATGTACCGGTGCATAAGCATTTGCAGTGTCAAAGTGCTCTGATGATGGGGCTCTACAGGGATGCAGGAGGATTAGACAGCGAGACCTTCAGGGCAGGATTCTAGTTACATCTCTCTAGTAGAGTCCTGTGCACAGTCGAGTCCACCACTTTCAAGAGAGGTCAGTAATTTTAGGTGCCTCATTTGACACACATTAAATGAGCTTGATTTTCAGCAAGTGGTGAGCAGTCACCCTCTGGAGGGGGTGGGGGAAGGGGAGAAAAATCAGCCCCTTTAACATTTTTCAGGGTTGAGCACCCCAAAAAATTGACACATCCAAAGTAACTTTGGAATTTTTCGACCGTATAGCGTGATGTATAGTAAGCATCAGACACAGTATTAACAACTACCAATGTGTCTTACAAATACCTAAATTGGTTAGTCTCTAAGGTGCCACAAGGACTCCTCGGTTTGGTTTGGTTTTTTGAGGAAGAGGGGATGATCAGTGGAACATACAATGCTTCATTTCCAGGAGCAATGGAACAGCAGAGTTAAGACAAGCAGAGTTTTGCCATGGGCATTGTGATGTGCAGAATTACATGCGTCTCCAATGTCACTTCATCCCAAGATTACACCCACAGGGTGGGTCAGGCCAGAGTAATGTAATGTATCCATTTATAACAAAAAAGGCAGCATGTGGCCAACGGTTACTTATGTTGTTAGTTAAATTGCTTAACTATAGGCTCTATCGATGGCTTCAATGTCTGTCCGGCTGTGAGGGAGGCAGAATTGTTCTTGCTAAAACCCGCACCCCCTTTGGTAAGCAGGGAGTGTCAGGCTGCTCTGGGAGGTCCCGCTTTCAATCCCTGCATGCTCGGCTTCCACGGGAGTTTTGGCCGAGTACTGCGGAACTACTGAGCTCTTACGCACCTGGTGTCCGAGTCTGCCTTCCGCGACACCAGCGTGAAAGGACAGATCCTCCTTTCGTTGTGGTCACTGAGAGCCCGGGCACGGATTTCAGCAGGAGGAAGACGCTAGGCGTTTGGATGCTGACACCACCAGACCCTACACCAGCATAGATCTGGCCCCCATTCTGCAGTGACATGGGCAGACAAACACCTGGGCCTATACGGAGCCCATTGGTTTCAGTGGGGCTTTTCTTGAGGCCTTTAACAGTAATGTCTCTCAGGCAGTGAAAGAGCACGGTTTCCTTTAGCTTGGCTCCAGTGGAATGGTTTCTTACAAGGAAAGTGTAAAAGACACCCTAGTCCTTTCCTAGCTGAAGGATATAGAGGAACTTCCTGATATACACAGGCAGTCTAGAAATAGTCTGTGCCTAGCCCTGGAGCTTCATACCCCAACATCTCAACAACAACTCACTGCAAGAAGGAAGCAAACATTTAAACATTTACCAGCCATAGCCTCAGAATAGGTCTGATGGCTCTATTCTTGAATCTGGGGCTGTGAATAGGAGAGATTTCCCTATAGATATTTATTTTAAACCTAACTTCCTCCTCTCTCCCTCAAGCCAGCCCTCCTCTAATGAAACATCAATGTAAAGATTGCTTTCTTGCTAGGTATTTGTGAAATGTTTTTCCTTATACTTCCTAAAAAACAGACTCAAGATATTCAGAAATAATTCTGAGAGCCTGTTTCAGTAATTTCGTTTCCCTCCCCATATGAAAGTAGTTTCCAAACTGGGGGATCCATTACTCAGTTTTAGATATTATCCACATTAGATTTATGTTAACACCATTGCACCAGTAACTTCACCAAGCTATTATCTTAGACCCCAAATAGTCACAACATCCAGCTTCACCGTTTTAAATATTTTATCAGTTAAGCAACTTATATTTGTTTTAAATGAGAATTTAAGATTATCCCAAATTTAAACAGTTAAACATGACAATACACCAGCGATGGCCAGCACGTTCTGTTTGTGATAGTTAATGAGAGAATATTTTAACCATAATGCACAAGTTAAATTGAAATAAATGGGGAGGGGGAAATGGTGCTTTTTCCTTAAAAGTAGCTAATTATATAAATGAAACAAATTTAACTAACAATTACCTAGAAACACGTCCCGTTTCCAAGCAGAAAGTTCACCCTTGTGCAAGACTGACCTCATGCGTGTTTGTTAACTCATTTCGCCAGCAGAGGGCCCCCGACACCCGACGCCGCTCTGCGAGTGACCCCGTAAACTCCGAAGTTTCCCCGAGCACAAACAATTTGGCTAATAAATCTTCCAAAGAATGAGAAAAGGGTAATTGGTGGAGAAAAGGGTTGTTTATGTCATCCTTGATTGCTTTACCATAAAGCCGGGACGTTCTCCTCAAGCCAGAGAGACATTAGGACCTCCCGACCTCTTTGGAGATGTAAGGACCAGGGTCGATTTAAACAGATTGCATAGGGGAGACCACGCTTCTGGAGGATGAAGCTGGGGGGGGGGGGGGAGGGCGTGTGCCTAATGCCCGAGGGAGACTAGATCCTTGACCGAAAGAGAGAGGGGAATTATTTGAAAGCCAATCGTGAGATCTCCAATGATCCTAGATCATAAAACCTCAGAAATTACCAGAAAAGAGAAAATGCTGGTGGGCCTCTTTACCTGGTAGCAGTTGGAAGCGTCTCTGGTTTTTCCAGCGTCTTGCCAAACAAGGAGACCTCGACTAGCGGCGTCCAAGCTGCACCAACCGCCTCTCTCTAGTCCCCTGGTCCTTCACACCTGTTAGCAAACTAGCTAAAATTAGCCTATTAAGACAAAGTGTAAGAACGAGTCCTATTTACTGCAGGGGACGGGGGGCGCTACCCGTCGCTCTTCCTGCCTAAAATAGAAGTCGCAACCCACGTTAAAACAATTCTAAGGAGGCATCTTTTGACCGAAAAACGCGAATTGGCTGGAGGATTACTAGAACGGAGCTTGTTCGCAGCTGTTGGAAGGGTTCTGGAACGGGGTGGGGGTGAGAAGTCACGTCCGGAACGCTTCAGGGGCCCCACTCTGCCATCCTTCACTGGATGCACCTGAGGAGGTTCGCTGGCCTTCCTTGCTCAGGTGAGCAGACTTTCGCTACTCGTGTGATTAAATGCGCGCAGAGCCTGCTGCTTTATGGGGGTCCTGGCTGCAAGAGTAGCAGAGGGGGCTTTGGTTATCCCCTAGGAACCTTGGTTTGATGCAGACTCGCACAAAACCACCCCCCTTTTTTACCTTGTTCTCAAAACGTGGTAGCCACAGATTTCGCAGCAGGAACGTTTAGATAATAAGATCTGGCCCTTGGGACTTATTCTGGGGGCGGCAGGGGAATTCCAACAAGCCACTGACAGATAAGACAGAAAAATCCAACGTCATAAAGCCAAGTTAAAATAAAAGGCTTTCTTTTCTCAGCCAAGATGATTTTCAAAGAGCAACCGTTTACATGGGCAATAAGGGGGGAATCCGATTTTATGTTATGTGTTTCAGAGTAGCAGCCGTGTTAGTCTGTATTCGCAAAAAGAAAAGGAGGACTTGTGGCACCTTAGAGACTAACCAATTTAAATTGTGTGTGTTTTAAGCTTAAAAAAACAAAAACAAAAAACCATGCAGCAAAATGTTGCAACCCTGTCGCTGGAAACTGTATCGGCTGCTGTCGTTTTAAATCAAACTCTGTTTCTTTTCGTTTATATCCCAATAATACAAAACGGATGTTTATATGCATTGCAGCATTTTAATCTTTCCTGGTCGAAATTAAACACAGGCTCGCAGGATTTAGAACAGACTTTCTACGCATCCTCTAATTGAAAATAATAACGAACATATAAAAAAAATCCGCCGAACCTAATAAAGTCTCCACGTTTAAGAATCCAAGTCTTCAGACGGTAATTGAACTCTCTCACGTCTTCTCCAGGAGCTGTTGGATCCACGAATCTGGGACAAGTACAGTAAGTTAATAGGCATGCCAGGATTTTCATATGTCGGGACTTAAATGCAACTGGTGCTTCATCGTAGACCTGCAGAGAATCGAGGACTACACAAAACACACACGTTTACCCCATTAGTTCATTCCTTCTCCTGAGCTAATCATTTACTTAAAAACGCACACAAACGCATCTGAAGTCAAAGGTGCAGAGAATGAGGGTGATATAGAATCAACTCCCCCGCCCCTCCCCCACCCTTTGGGTTAATTAAAGCAAAATAAAGCCACCTGGCCCTGCAACCAGTTACGCAGGTGCTTAGAGTTTAGCAGGTGACTTGTCAGCACTGTTCACGTGCTAAAGTTAAGCTCGTGCCTACCTGCAAGCTCAGTGCAGGGACCTGCCCTACTGTAGTTAACTGAAGGCTCTCACGCTTACTCTTGGTAAGAATGATGCCATCCCAGTTATATTTAGTCCTGACATAAAACCCCCCCAAAAATTGTTAGTGATTTTAATTTCTTAGGGTGATCAGAAGCTCCCCTCAAAAATCGATATGCATGTAGGGCTATTCAAGTTTCGCTGGAGGGTTGGAATTCCCTACTCCCAGAAGTTAGAATAAAGTAAATAACCCCCATCGAATCATTCTGAAATGCAAGGAGAGATGAAAAACGCCAAACTGGCAAAGCTTCTTAGAATATTTTTTATTGAAAGATGTGAGAGAATTCATCAAAAAATGAACAGATAGATACCCGAATAACCAGCACATTTCAAATCCTGTATATTTTTATTTTAAAACAAATATAGCGCACAGTCCATGTGATATTTAAATTTATTATATTTCTTTTTTTTTTTTTTTTTGTTCTGGAGTGAAAAATAAAAACCTGAGGTTTATTCCTGCATTTCCTATACCCCGCACTGCAAAGATATTTTCATTACCATTTTGGATTTTTTTTTCCTTGAAAGAGTTCCTTAACGAATTGAACTCTGGTTTTAATGACTGAAAAGTATACACTGATGGCACATGATTGTCCTAAAGAACAGGCGGGATAAACAACATTTTAAAACACAGATAAAGAAACCAATATCTCCTTCAATCACAAAGAGCTAAATATTTTTTTCATTTACAATATATATGCTCATGTAAAATGAAAAAAAATTAAATGCGATGAGTTAAACTCTACATATTATGTACACACCAATGTACAACTGAATAAATTAATACCAATTTGCATATTCTGGGATCCTTACAGCTTATTTACACAAATTTTCATTTATTTCATAAATATTTTTTTCTGGTACACAGGTAGATTCCAAACCTGCCATGTCAAACTGCCTGTACCAGCTCTGAGTGTTGGTGGCCTTTGAAATCAGTGGTGGATTCAATAGAGCTGACAACAGTTTATTTCCATTTCCCCCCTGACAAATCCGGTTACACACATGTTCGTAGTCACTTGGCTCGCCCAGAGTTATTATTTTCCTCTTAAAATTGTCTGTTTTAGGTGAGGGGGTGGGGTTGAAAGCATCTTCCACCCTTCAGAAATCAGTCCCTATAGAAAGCACCAGTCACCTTTCCCACAGTCTCTTTAAAGGAATGACTGGTTCGTTCTTTCACCATCCCGGAAATCGTGTGTGTTCTGGGTAATCCATTGATCAAGAAAGTTACACGGCCGATTGGAGTCCTTTTGCTTTTCCAGATGTATTTTGAGTCCAAACCAGCGGGACTGAGGAAGGAGAAGGAGACTCTCTGTATTTTCTGAACTGGGTTTAGGGAGGGGAGATCCTATCCATTATATTCTCCTGGGTCTGAGTGGAGGGGGGGGGAGGAATAGTCTCCCATAATTTCTCCTGGCTATGGGATATTTTGCTTGTGGATCGTTCACTTGGCCTCTGCTTTGTCTGGGTGTCTGACTTGTATCCCTGTCTTTAACTGCCTGACCCCCTCCCCTTTTTTTCCCTTGGTTTTTTTTTATTATTATTATTTAAATAAATATTTATACTGTGCTGTACAAAATCCCAGTGCTTCTCAGCCCTCCAGGCTGGCGTGTTGGCAGCTCAGCCAGTCACTTTGGGGACTCTCTGCCGGGTGACACCTCCCTTTGGCTCTCCAAGCAACTGACCAGTCTCTGAATATTCTGCAGTTCATTAATGGAATCTTTCAGGGAGCTTTTGGGAGAGAGGGAGCCCCTCTGGCTGCTGGATTTGTGCAAAGGAAGCTCTGGGAGGGGGCTGGATTCCCTGCTGCTGCTGGGTTTGGAGCCTTCCGAGCCTGGGTTCAGGCTGGCGGGCAGACCGGTGGTGAGGAGGTTGGTGCTGGGGGGGATGGTGACGGGGATCTGGTATGGGCTGAAGCGCAGGCGAGGGCGGGTGCTGCTCAGGAAGGGATTCCGGGACAGGGAGCTGGCCGCAGCCGCACTGGTCGCTGGCAGGGCTGAGGCGGCGGCCGCAGCTGCAGCCATGTAGGTGTACGGATAAGGGAAGAGTCCGCCAAAGGTGGGCATCGGAATTCCCTGCAAGAGAGAGACAAAGGAGGAGAGGTTGAAGAGCGCCTGGCGGTGGGAACTGGAAACATCGCAAGCTGGGGGGCAGGGGGCAGAATCCCAGGCAGCCAGAAAATCCAGGTGAGCCCCCTGAGACCTTTGAAATCAAGGGATTAGGAGAGAATCTACTGCCAAGGTAAGAGGCCAGGAGAGCAGACTCCAGGTGAAAGGGGTTGGCACCTGCATCCAGTTCATTGGAAGGAAGGGGGGGGAGCAGGGATGGGGAACCAACCAGTGCCCCACAGAAAGGACAGCAGGCCTGGGACCAGGGCATTTCATCCTTGGGACCCAGGAGGAAGTCGACCTCGCCAAGCTCCTGTGCATCTCTTCAAACGCAGAGCCCAGGAGACAGAGGCTTGCTTGTCTGTCAATTGTCTCCCCTCTGTCCTCTGGGAGCACAAATGACCTTCCACCAGCAGCGCGAAATCAAGTCAAACTCATTAACAAATGGAATATTTTCCTCCAACACTCTCACCCAACCAGCTCAGCACTTTCCATCCCTCTGGGGCAGGAAAGATGCCACCAATGTGTGCCTCCTCTCTGCTAATAAATATATGCCACCTATCAGATCCTGCACTGCTTCATTCTGAATTTCCCACTGCAACAATACACCCCGTACGGGGCAAAAGAGATTTAAACATCAGGGAGCAGTGAAAGGAACCAACCTGCTGAAACAGACCTGGACACCGAAACAATGCCCTCTTAACTAGGCTGGGACATGCTCAAGGAACAGGTAGTGATGAGGAGAACCTGTTGAATTCTTAAAGGATCTTGTAATAAATGGGGAGAGGAGGAGGATTAGACCTGATAAATAGAAATAAAATTCACCAGCCCATCTGCTCCGCAGCCTGAACCCTCTACCAGAGAAAGGCCTGTTAAAAAGCTAGAGCTGGACCCCACAATAAGCTTCTGCCTTTACCAGGTCTCCACCGGCAGCATGTTCCCTCTCTGCGTTCGCCTGTCTCCCAGTCTGTGCATCCTCTCACGAGTTTAATCACATTAAGCCACATAGTAAAGTAGGATCAATAAATTAGATGGTTTAAATCACACCTTGGTGTATTTGGGTTGGGCAAAACACACACCCACAAACTCAGGATGCAACAGAAGAAGCCATTTTGAAACCCTAGTTTTGGCCAATAGAAATAGGCTGGATCTTTCTCCCATTGAAGTCAGTGGGCAGAATCGGGCCCTTTCCACTTTTCAGACATGCTCCTTATGCCCCCCTCTAATGGGGGCCTTGAAGGCAGCTACCACCTATACACCCTCAAGCCCTGATCCTTAGTCTTCAGCAGTGCAAGCCTGCTGGGTTTGACTCAGGATCCCCCCTGTTCAAAGCCTGGGAAAGGCACAGAAGTGGATGGGCACGTGCACCATTCCCCTTTATCTCCTGTTTGCATCAGCAACAAGCAAGCAGCTGGAAAGTAATAACTACACCGGGTAGGAAAGCTCAGCCCCCCGTCCTGGCTCCTGCACGTTAGAGGTTTTGACAGGCTCACACTGGAGGAGAAACTGGAGCTAGACTCGTTTAATTCTGTGTCAATTCAATTCCACTGTAACGGGGGGTTTCAAAATGGGGTCCCTGTCCGCTGGCTGATTTGTTACCCTTCAGATCTGGCTCCGTCTAAACGGATTAAAGTGTTCCAGTACCAAAGGGAGGATGATAGGAGCAATTATTGGCCGGAGACAAATGTCCCTGATAGAACTCAAGGGACCCTCGGGGGGACCGCTGACGAGCATTGCTCCTGCAGAAGAAAGCAAGTGATAATGCCGCTCTCAGGCGCTCCGTCTCCCCTGTCTCCCGGCTGGATTGATTTATATTTTGTTTTCAAAAGTCCCATTCTGGCCAGGAACCGCACAGAATCGCTCTCCGGATAGCAGGATCCGAAATATTACCCTACTTCCATGGGACCCCCGGCCGCATTTCTCCGGACAGCGAAACAGCCCGGAGGTATTTGAAGGGGGAGGGGAGCAAGCAAGCAACCTGGTTTCCGATTCAATCAGCAAAGGGGGGTGGGATACTGACGGGTAACAAGCCACCGCTGCCCGGGGAGCCAGGAGGGTGAGGGGATGGCCTGGGGACAGCGCCGACCTTGCAATGAAAGAGCTGCCCCGGCTCCAGGCCTGGTTTTCCATTGCGAGCTGATGCGGCCAGCCCAGAGGTGCTGGGGCTCTGCAAATGAAGCCGTGCCGGCAGAAGGGGCTGCCAAGCTCCAGACCCCTTCCCCCGCCCATTTCTAAGCAGGCGACCCAAAAGATCGCGGGGGGGGGGGAGAGAAGGAAGCGGGGGTTAACTAGTGCAATGAAGAGGGAAATTAAACACGGAGGCACATGCGGGATAAGGGGGGTGAAATGGGGGGGTGAGATACATTCTTGGGAGGGGAGTAAATCGGGGTCCGGGTTGAGTAGTGGGGGGTAAGGAAGGGGGGGTACCGCGGCTTGTCCCAGCCCCTTCCAGGGAGCCCCGCTTACCTGAGAGGCCAGCATGTGCTGGGAGAGGTGGAAGGGGAAGGGGGTGGCGGTCCCGGCTGCCCCCTGGGTCGAAGCCAGGGCCCCGTTCTCCAGGCCCCCGCCGGCCACCGAGGCCAGCAAGTGTCCCATGCCCACGGCGGAGAAGGCCCCGGGGGCCATGGCGAACTGCCCCGGGTGGATGAAGAGGGGCTGGCCGGCGCCCAGCGGGTTGAAGAACTGCTGCCCGTGCAGGCCGGAGAGCGCCAGGCTCTGCAGGTGGCCGGGGCTCAGGTGCGGGGGGCTGTCCGTCTGCACCATCAGCGGGGCGAAGGGCTCTCTGCTCAGCCCGCCGCCCTCCGCCTCCTTCTTGGGCGCGTCCGGCTCTTTCCGCCGCCCCTCGGGCTTGTCCTTCTCCGGCCCCTTGGGCTTCTCCGGGCTGGGTCTCTCCCGGCCGCGCTCCTCCGGCAGCCGCGGGCTGCTCCGCGGGCTGGCCTCCTCCGGGCCGGGGCTGGCCCCGCGAGCCGGCCGCTCCTCGGGCAGCTTCTCCAGCTCCGGGTCGCTCTCCGGGCAGGATTTCTCCTCTGCAAGGAAGGGGGCGGGGAGGGGGGGGGACTGTGAAACTCGGGCCCCTTCCGTGCGCCGGGGGGGCTCGCACAGCTGGGGGCCAACGGGAATCAACACCCCCCGCCCCCGGCCTTCTGCCGCCACAAACACCCCCGGTGCGGTGCTGCCCAAACCCCTGCAACCTCCCTTTATCACACACCCCCTCCCAACCTGCCTTCCCCAGCCCGCCTGTCTGGGTGGGTCTATTTAAACTCAGAAATAAACTGGGGGCAGGGGGGGGGTTCCTATTAAAATCTCCACCGTTTTGGAAGAAAACTCCTCATTCATTGAAGAAATTCAATCTATTTTTATGGGGGGGAGGAGAGAATTAGACCTTTATAAACTGGTAATTGTGGGGCACGGGGGATTAGCACCGCTTTGCCAAACAGGAGGAAGGTATTCGCTAAAGGCACCAAAATATAAGACAGCATCCTATCAATTAGCTTCATCCTCACACTGGTCTGCCTAGCTCATGACGGGCTCCGCGGGTTAAAACAAAGCAAAAGCCATTCAGAAAGTAAGGAGTATGTGCAGAATTAGAAATTAATTGATTCATTTATTGCATAGCTAGATTCGGTGTAATTGCACAGTCGTGTTTATGGACCCATTAAAAGGCGAGGGGGGTTGTTCGGGTTAAATCACTAGTCACCATGATCAAGATATGTTCTGAAAAAGCACTGATAAAAATACACATCATCGTGTAGAGAAAAAATAGTGAATTGAACCGAATTCACAACAGAACAGATCATGCATACAAGCAAGCATCTCTGTAGCCTGAGGTAGTAAAGATCCCGTTTTGGCAGGTAACTTCACATCCAGATTTAAATAATATCGGACTCGTTGTGATTCAGAGAGCAAAAAGTTTGAGGCAGCTTACGTTAAATTCCTTAGTTTAAGGTATATAGTCATTGCCGATTTAATGGATTGAGCTGAAAAGCTCTTAAGAGGGCCAGGTGTGTCATAAGCCCTGGTATTAGGCAAATCATATTTCTGCAATTTCATTAATTTTTGCAAGCCAAAGAGACAGGCCTAAAATAGAGGAACCGGATTTTTTAAAAAGCAGCAAATCCAGGGACAGTGTCAACCACTGTCGCAGAGAGCTGCTGAGTTTTATTTTCATTTACTAGATGTGAGCCTCCAAGTTCAATCCCTATGTTCTCTCCTCTTAAAATTAGGAATTTTGGGGGGAGGCTGGGGGTTAATTTACCCATTGCAACCACAGTAACCCTCCAGGAAGGAGTTCTGAAAGCCAGTAAGGCTATGTAACATAATGATTACATTTAGGCAGCCTGTTGTTTACACAAATTTACAACAGGAAAATGCTAGAAGTTGTAAATAAGCTTTGCATTCCCATTCCCCCCTTTCCAGCTACATTTCTTCAGCTGTAACATTTGGTTCTTTTGTACTGGTCAACCTCTCTGCCTCCTTCTCTTTTTGGTGGTGTACATTCTTCTTCCCACTGGTCTGAACCCCGAATTTGCAATCAGTCCGAAGTGGGACAGAATTCACTCCATGCCTGTTTTTAATCTGTATTTAAAAGTGGCACCTTTGTAATTGCCGAATGAGGAACCAAGACACCCCTGAAATCTGACACCTCAGGAAAGTTACTTAACTTACAATTTTTGAATCTATTCTTTTCTTCCTCCTCTTCCAGTTTGAATTTGACTTACAAATACCTCTAAGTTCTAGTGGGTGGAAAAAAGTAATTTTCCTGTTAACAACCTTGGGGTCTCAGTTACACCTCGGTAAATTCGAAGCCATTCCTAAATCAGATTAGAGTCTGGACCTTCTTGTTCAGAGAAGGCAAGAGAGAAAAATCCCTGCTTTCCTTTTTTAACAGCTGTCCGAAGAGTCCAGGCTGAGTTCTGGAGTGAACTATTTACCTCGGCCGCTGCGGTTGAGTCTCAGGGGACTAGGGGCTGTACCCAATGGGGAGTGAAGTGTATCCCGCACTGGCGCAGGATCACACGAGGAAGCATCCGATTCACCCCCATCTCGGTCAGGTTTGCACTGCTCCTCATACATCCGCAGGGAGGGGAGAGTGAGCTGTTTCCTTCAAAAAGAAAAGGTCATTACTAAACATTATCTCTGTGGTGCATCCCAACAGATACACTCCTGGTTCCACCTTGTCAGTGGGGACAGGGAAAGGTGGGATCGTTTTACAGCTGTGTATAGGCTGAGGTCTTCAATTAATATGACTTTGGGCTAAACTAAATCCCCACTGAAATCTTTTAGGTAACTTTTGCATATCAAAAACAAACGAACGGAAGGAGGAAATATCCACGTTACCACTAGACTAAAACATTCTAGCTTGGAGAACAATTTTACCTCTTCTCTCGCCTTCCATTCCCAGTGTCTCTGAATCCTTTTGCAAATGGGTTATTATCGATTTTAAGCTGGGTGATCTGAAAACAACAACCACAAACTGCGTAAATTATCCTAGAGACAAGGTTTTCTGCAGAAAGGGTTAAAATATTATACACACACACACTTTTGGACTGTGTGGAAAAACATGTACAATTGCCCTTTAAAACGGCAACGATGAGACAAATATTGGTCATTAAAAAGAGATGGGAAATAAAAATCAAGAGCAACCTGGTAGCTGGGTCGGTTGACCTGTGCTCACCTCCACAGTTCAACAGTGCGGAATGTCAGGGTCCCATTGAGGGTCTGTTTCAGACGGTTTGAAACACACCAAGCCCCCGGTTTAACACACCGCATGCGTTATTAAAAATGATGCTGAGGTTTGGCCTGAATTATTAATAGAGTTTTAATGATCGGAAGTTATTTTTCACGGCCCCCTGGAGGGAAGATGGCGACTAAACATTGCTGTGTTGGTTAAAAGCTATTCTTATCTCTTCCAGAGACTAACTTATGGTGCTGGCGACATGAGGGCCCTCAATAATTCATGCTTTTGAAATATGTCCCCGCGATGGTTGCTTTAAAAACGCATGTTTGATCTGCTCCACATCAGTTCTGTAAAAACAAATTGCTTAATCCCCCTTTTACTTCCCAGCTTTCCGGCCAAGCAGGTTTTTATTTTGTGCCAATATGGACAGCAGGCAAGAAGCAGTGCCTAGCTAGCAAGGCAGAGCTAATAGATCTGTCCCTTTCCAGCCCCTAAGTGCCCCTCGCTCTGCTCATCCATCTCCCTTAACCTGCACTGATCAGAAATACCGCCCCAAAGCAGGGTCGAGATGAGCAGCCGGGGACAGCTGGGTATACATCCTCCTAGCTTACCAGGATGCTACACTGGGTGTGTGTGGGTGTGAGTGTGAGTGAGTGTGAGTGGCAGGACGTTGCACTGGTGCAGGGAGCCCATCATAAAGAACCAGGCTGGAACAAGTGCTGAGTGGCCTGGCTGTAGCTTGCGGCTAGGCTGCAGCCTAAGTGTTCTTTAATCGATTGTGACTCTTTGCCATAAACTTTACGATGGAAACAAGCCCACCAGGACCCTCCGACAGACCTGTCAATTAACATCAGCAGCCAGGAGTGGAGGTGCCGGTCAGCTTTTGGGCAGGGGGGGAAAAGAAAACCCTCTTGGGAGAGGGTTAGTGGGGGCGCTAAAAAACGGTCAAGTCTGAAGACCAAAACCCAGATAAAGCACCACTAGACTCAAAGATTTCCCTCCCACCTCCAAAGCTTTGCTTGCTGCTCTCCCGCATCCCCCCAGGGGAAAGGCTAAACCTGGTTAATCTGGAAAGATATTGAATTAGCCTGTCTTCTTGGTCATTTCCCTCCGATCCTCAGCAAAAGCTGCCTTTCGAGGGAATTCCCTCCAAACGCTCTTCACCCTTCATCATTTCTATCTCCTGAGTATCTGAGAGCTACCGAGCAAAAAGGTTCCTTCCCCGTGCCAAAGAACCCAAAAGAAAAACCAGGCTCCTGGAGTGGGGGAAAGTGGGGTACTGCCTCCCCAGGGGGGGCACCTGTCTGTGAAATCTCTCCCTTCGCTCCCACTCCCCCAGGTACTGCCCCCCGGACTTGTCTGAGCCCAGCCAGCGTGCTTCAGTCGTCTGACTCACACGCCCACTCACAATTAACTCCCTGCTTTGATTTTTATCTCCCTGGCGTTAGCAAACCCGATTTCCAAATAGTTGGACTCTTTAAAACTAACAACCGCAAGCTAAACAGGCTAATCTTAGTAGGTGGCAGCCGAACGGGAGACTTATAAGGGCATCGGAGGCCTTGTCCAAATCCCATTGCTCGGATTCCTCCTCGGGGGACCGATCCTGATCCCATCCCGCAGTCAAGGGTTTGAGGGGAAGCAGGATCGGGCCCCTACCTCGGCTCAAAGGTTCATTTGAAGAGCAGCCCCTCCCCCCCCCTTACCTTGTCGTTCTGGTATGCGGTGACTGCGATGAAGTCTGTTTCAGGGAACACATAGGTCCGGAAGGTGCTGTAGGGAAGCTTCAGGATGTCATTGGCTCGCACGATATGAAACCTGGGCTGGTACTTGTGCATGGAGTTCAGTATGGTCTGCGGGCCAGGGAAAGAGCGAATGGCTGAAATCCGGCCCTTACAAACCAAGCTGCCCCGCGGAATTCCTAGCCGCAGGGAGCGGGATCAACTATTAAGCGAGACTCCCCCATTGCTACCAAAAGGAGGGTTCCCCCCCACCACCCCTTCCATAAATCACGTTTTACACTCTGGCCTCTAATGATCAGGTCACTCGGAAGAAGGAGGCTTGTTGCAATCTCTTTGTAAATGCTCTTTAAAAACGCAGGCTGATAAGGAGGCAAAATATCTCTCCCCAGATGATTACAATCCTGAGAATGAAGGGAGAGGCCAGGCGTCATTGCAAATTTCCTAGCAATCTGTATCTATATACAATTATTGCACACCACGCAGAAGCTGGTTATCTGGCTGCAGTTGACTGCCACAGAAAACCATGTTGCCAGCCAGAAAAATATGTTCACGCCATGATCCAGGTGAATTTTCTGTCTAAGATGAAGCTATTACAGATGAACAAGCATTTGGGCCCCAAACCAGGGGTCTGAAACTGTCGCCAGCCGTCAAATTCTGTATTCCTTATTTTTTAATTGTAGAGCATTTGGGAAGAGTTCTGTACCAGAACCGCAATTTGAAAGAAGAGCACAGTTTACGGTCAAATACATATTTCAATTCGCTTAAATTGCTCTGAAAAAGAACAAAATCGTTACAAATGCTACATTCCTCCCCCCCCTTTCAAATCAGGCACCTAAAGTGTTTTCTTGCCTGTTCTTGAACTAATCATTCAGTACCCTGATGTGCTCAGGGTTAAATACAATTATTACTGAAGCAAAATTGCTAATGAATGGTGAATTCTTAATGATTGTAAAATGCTATTGCCCAGGCGGCTAAATAATTGTCACTTCGTCTTGCTGCAGAAGACAGTTTAAAAAATCCCAATTTTAACCCCAAAATAGTCACCTGCTGGTGACCTGTCAGATCAGCATTATATTGATGTAATCTAGACGGGATTTATAAAGGAAATGGTGCAAAAATTCCCAATCAGGCGTGTAAATCTGCATTCCTTTTTTTAAAAAAAAATCATCCCTTCCATGACCAGATGGCACAGACTAAACCCTGATCTTTCCGATTTAATGCACTCGGGCCTTTTGAGAACAACACACGCCAAAAACATTTAATTGATGATGAGGAACCGTTAAAAATGTTATATCACACTAGCTTTCCTTGAATGATAAAAAGCTAGGGATTATACCCTCTTGCTATTGATTTGCACACTGCATTCTACAAACAGAGCGCAATGTATTATTTAACAGTTCAGGGTTTTTTCCTACCTAGATAAAGTAATCTGAATCCTTATTCATCCCTCACCTGAGAGATTTTTCCTGCCTTATATTGCCCATATTGCCGTTGGTTGCAGCCCCCACCCACCCTTGAGTGGGCGCTGGCTGCCTGTAGCATGGATTGACTGACAAACCAACATCTCCAAATCCCAGTTAATTACCATATCAAAAACACAGGACGATGAACTTTCTCTTTATCGCCCCAAATGCTTGTCCAAAGGCTAAAGACAGCTTGTTTGTTAGCTCTGATTCCCTCCCTCCGCGCCCCCCCCCTCCACCGGGCCTTAATGGCAGAATAAACATCTCTCTCCCTATTTCAGATCCGCTCTGTGCTGTGGATATTTGCAAATTGCTAAGACACTTCGATTTTTTTTTCAGTAGGCGAGGAAGTTGATCAATAAGAAAATAAATAGGGACGTTTGATAGACTTTAAAAATCCTTCTCTGCAAGGAGACTCTGCTTCCTGGAACAACAAAATAAGCTTTCCATACTCCCCGTGAAACTAAGTACAGGTGGGTTACTTCAGCCACCTACCCGCTGAAATATACCAAGATCTCTTTTAACCAAGATCCCCGAGATATTGAATTGTGCAGCTGACACCCAGCCTTGCCCATGTGCCGGCTGGCATCTCCTTCAGCTGCACCTGTAAAGCATGGCTTCTTATTTGGCCACCCCCTCTACCCTGTTGCCCTCAGACACCTCTTACCTTTCATTCAAAGGGAGGCGATTCTGCATCCAAAACCAAACCAAACAACAAACCTTAAGGGTTTATGAGATGACCCTCTATTTTCCTTTATTGCTCCGCCAAAAAGTCAAGTGACCAAAAAGGTCATTCAGGACTTGCCCACTCACACTGAAATCCTCTCCGAGATCACAGTCTCCCCCGACCTCATTTCGGCAACTGTATTTAATCCCAAATCATTTTTACAGATGTAAACACACACACACACCCTCACTTTCTCAGACGCGCCGTCCCAGTCTCTCCCAGGTTCTGGTGACTAGCCTGCCAAGGAAATTGCCCTGTCGTCCCGCAGTTACAAAAGTTGGAGCAATTATGCACTTCCCTGAGTTTATACTTATGACACTGCAGGCCATCTCCTAGTTCCCAGTGAGTGAGGACTGGCAGGATCAGGCCCCGAGAAGGAAACTGAGCGGGCATATTTTAAGGGAGGAAAATGAATAGTGAAAGTGCATTCGCAGTCCCCCGCGTGACTCACACAAGAGGCAAACGGCGTAAGGATTTAAACCCACAATGCCATGTTCTTAAGAGTTTTTCCTTGCAAAGCTGATTTACAAAAAAAAAAAAAAAAAGTTTCCCACTTTTTGTTATGGCGCAGAGCCTGTCTCCCCCTGCTCCCCACTGTTTAATGGATTTTACTACACGGTTTTCAATCACTCACCCTGGGATTTAAATAGGGAATATGTCAGGGCCCCCTCCAAATTACAAAACCCATGACATCTATAACATGCAACCACTTACGTTTACCCTCCACCCCACCTCCGACAGCTGCGGCGGCGGAGTCAGCGTGTGCCTAACACGGCGCGACTCCTTTCCCATTTACACCACGTGGCTGAAATTCGCAATTCAGACCGACTCATGGGGGGGGGGGTGCGCGCACACACACACAATCGACACAGCGATTAATCTTAATGAAGAGTGATGGAGCCCATGCATTGTAAGGCACGCTGTGTGTGTTACGAATTAAAATGTCGTGATAAGCGCTGGGTGATTTACTATTTACAGATGATAAGCGCACATTCAAAGGGCGCTGTCTTGCTGGGGAAAATATGGTGCCTATTTCTAAAAGGGGCAGGTAAAAGTCATGCCACAAGCACCCTGGTTTTCCTCCGTTTTTGGTGAACACATGGGTTCTTCTGTGTCTATTTTGAGAGAGTAAATAGGAACCTTGTAAGCGACAATATCTGACGACTAAGTTCCCAGAGTTTTGAGGCTGGTTGGCTTCGTCAAACAACCCCCGGTGATCAATATGTGAAATGTGCCCACCGGAGCGAGGTTTGTTTCCCTTTGCTCCTGGGTGAAGACAGCAGCTGTTTGTTTTAAACAGTCCATGTATGAAGATGCAGTTTGTGTCTCACGCCGGCCTAGTTTTCCATCTGTCCTTCACACCCACAAACACACAACACTTAACAGGCAGCTCGCGAGACTTTCCTGGCAATACAAAAAAAACCCCAAACCTTCCTGCACAATCACAGCCCGCACTAAAAATGACACCCCCCTCCCCAGCCCCCTGTCGACGTGATACTTACAAATCCGTGCTTGTCCGAGATGTTGTTAGTGAGCTTGAGTTTGTGGAAGGCAACAGGCTTTGCCATCCACTGCTCCCCTGTGGCAGGGCTGTCCGGGTGGATGTACATACGCTTGGGCATCTCTGGATCCGCCTTCCCGGCTACCATCCAGCGGGAATTGTGGAATTTATACCGGCAATCATCCGCAGCCACTATATCCATCAATAAAATGTACTTGGCCTTCTTATCCAGGCCGTTCACACGCACTTTAAACGGGGGGAACATTCTCCTAAGGGAATAAAAGACAATAAAAGCAAGAGAATCTTTTCGTGTTAAAAAGAATCCGAAGCACGAGAGAGATTTTGTTACAAAATATGCCAAGGAAAGAAGCAACGTCGGAGACCCATTAATCCGCAGGCTGTGCGGGCCCTTCATACCCCCAGCCCTGGGTCTCTCCCTGGGTCTGCACCATCGTGTGCCCACTGCTAGGGAAACCTGAAACGTGCATTAGAGCCATGTTGTTACACCGTCAAGCCTCGACCCTGGGCCTCCGCTTTCCAAACGGGTCTAAACGGCAGAAGGGAGTTTTTAAAATAAACCCACGCCGAACTATCAACCCGGAACCGATCTGTGGTCTCAGAATTACCACGAAAACCGACCCTTCTTGTTGGAGAGGTTAAATCCTGATTCAGGGGCCTGGCATTTGAATGTACAGGTCCGAAATCTACGTCCTGGGCTCTCTCGTGTGTTGCCGTTTTGGACAAAAGTGAACACCCTGGATTTGTCTTTTTTGCTTTCATCTAACCAGCCGCTTCTGCACCGTCAAAGTTTCGCTTCATTCGCGTGACAGAAAACGAGCCAAGAGGTCGAAATCCCGACTTGGATTTCTCAGAAAAGTGGGGCTAGAGGTAAAAATGTATTTGGGGTACAGATTAAAGCCGTTTCCTTCCCCTAAAAAAAACCCCAAACCCCAAATATTTCCACGGTGCAAGTTGCTACTGATTTTCGAAAGCCAGACCAACGCTGGATTTATAAATATCCTCAATGTTAAATAAAAGAGAGCGAATGCAAAGAAAGAGATGAAAGCCAGAGATACCTGCAAGGGGGGGGGGAGGTGGGCTATTGTAAACCTATTTTAAAAAATGTACGATGGTTATTTTTCAAAAGGGCTGTTAATATTTAAATACAGGTATACGGAAGGGGAAAAGTCAACTCTCACTATTGGTCAGTCATGCAGTGAAGAAAGCTTTGGAGATCTACATATACCGAATTGTTTCCATTTTACGAAATTGAACGAGTAAAAGGCACACCGGTTTAATCTGAGGTCAAGGTGTTCAGTTACCTACACACACATTTGATGTGGAATCTTGCTTCTTTCTTTTTAAAAAATGAAAGTGGGGGGGAAAAATCCAAACCATCCACTAGCCCTCTATTTCTTATTTGTATTTAATTCACCGCATCAGATTTTCTCAGCAGCAGCTTCCTCCCACCCTCGGGGAAAAACATTGGTAAATAAACAAAAAGAAATGAAGAAAGAAAAATCCCCACTCCGGCTTGCGGGCCCCTTAATCAGTGAAATCGACTCGTCCTGAATGTGCGTTCTTTTAAAAATGATCTAAGTCACAGGTGCAAGGAGGGGGTGGAAGAATGGGGGGGGATCACTTTTAGTGGCCCTTGTGTAGCGGTGTGTGTGTGTGGGGGGGGGTCTTGTTCATACCTTCCTGACTTGGTGATCACCATCTCTGTCCCCAACTTGTGAAACTGGTCCCAAAGCTCCTTGGCTTCCAGAGTCACTTTGGGGTCGTCCTCGACCTCCTCCTCCGGTTCCAGGCTCTTGAGAGAGCGCAGATGGGCTGCCTGGTGGTGATGCCCCAGGGCCGAGACGTGCAGACCAGCTTCCGCGGCTCCAGCCAAAGTCGGGTCCGGGATGGGTTTAGCCAGCGCCGCCGGGGGCAGAGCCAGAGCCGGGAAAAAGGACGGCTGAGCCGCCGCCAGGAAAGCTGACATGGGGAAATCGGCCGGTCTGGGAGCGTGGAACGGGTGATAAGCCATGGCAGTCCCTGTGAAGGCTGGATCTCTCATCAGTGCATCCACAAAGCCAGGAGAAAAGAGGGGGGTCCCGTGCCCTGGTTTTGGCCCAGCGAGCTGCTTCCAAGTCTCCGCAGGAGGAAAAGGCAGAGCTGGGTCCGAGCAGCTCCCAGCGGCAGACGCTCCCCGGCCGCAGCTGGAGACAGTGACAGCTCCTTGTATTTTCTGCTGTTGTCGTCGCAGCGAGGCGAGCGGGCGCTGGGCGCAGGGAAGCCCCTCGCCGGACTGAAATAGAAACAAAAGCCGAACCGCGGCGGTGCCCAGGGTCCACGCGGGGCCTTCAAAGGGCTCCCCACCGCAGCGAGTCCGGGGGCCCACGGCCACCGCGGCACCCCCGGAGAGTCAGGCAGGCGGGCGATCCGGCTCCACCTCCGGCCAGGCTGCGCTGGGCGAAAGGACCCGGAGCGGAATGGTTAGATCTTGTCCTGATCTCTGTAAAACTGTGACTCTCTCACATGTCCTTCCTGCGCTGATCCCCTCGCTAATGAGCCAAGCCCCCTTGATTGCTGATTTTACGCGTTTCAGACCAATTGTGGATCTCCATAGGCGTGGTTTTGACAGCTCCGGCCAAGATCTGGGGTAAGGGGGGGGGGGAGGGAAGGGAAGGGAGGGAGGGAGGAAAGGAAGAAAAAAAAGAAGGTGTCGGAAGCACCGGCAGTAAGAAAACATGTCAACAGAATAAAATATTAACCAATGACAGAGAAAAGTGCTCGAAATCCCACCCCCAGCTCCTTTCCGCATACCGGGTCAGCGCTGAATTTGCTGCCGGCGGGGAGCGCTTCGCAGGCGGGGAACTGCTGACAGAAGCACGGGGCAGCCCAGAGAGTCGGGTGGAAACCTCGGGAGAGGAGCGAGCCCACATCAGAAGTGCAAAGCAACACACACTCACACTCACACACACCCGGCTTCGCCTGGGCGGGAGGAGGGAAGGAGTCGCCCAGATTAAAAAGTTCTAGATGTGATGAGAGGGGGGATATTACATGTAAATGTGCCGTAGGCATATACAAGCCGGAGTGTGCCCGTGGGCTTTTTTGTGTGCATACAGAGGGCGGCGTGCGCGTACATCCGTGCATAGTTCGTGTGTGTACGTGACGTGTGTACAACGATAGAGAAATCTCTGCCCCCCCCCCAATACAAGGTTGTGATCAAGTTGTGTTGATTTAACTTGCCTTGCAAAGGGCATGCGGGCTCAGTACTTTAACGTGGCTTTGGGCTGTCTGTTATGTAACAGGCTCACTTCAAAGCCCGGACTCTTCTTTGCAACCCCCTAATTTTATAAGACGTGGAGGGGAGACGGGCGGGCGGGGGGGGGGGAACTCTATGACTCCAGCCCTACGCCAGTTACTGGCCACTGAATCTAGGTGGGGCCCACCACCGCCAGCGGTGCTTGCCAATCCATGCAACTGCGAAGCGCGCCTGGACCTTAGCAGACCGCGAAGGGCGTCAGAGCCGGCAGCTGCGGGGCGCGGGGAGGCTTGAACTATTTGGGGGCGACCCGCGCGGCGCATCGCCGTTTTAAATCCCTCCCCGAGGTCCCTGGCACGCCGGAGCTGGACGGGAATGGAGTTCCAGACCCACACGCCAAAAGCCCCGGGGTGAGTGATGGCCAGCCTGGATCACGGCACCGCGTTCATTGCTTCCCCATTGCGCCGGGGTGGGTGTTTTGCAACTCACTGAGTTCGCTGGGGAAGTGACACGGCGGGGAAAGCGGGCGGCAGAGAGGGAGGCGCCGCTTTGTGCCCGGGGATGGGGCTGATGATGATCCAACTTTGAAGGGGGACCCAGGCAGTCACCTCTCGGTTCTGGGGGAGTCAGCCAGGCGGCGGAGGGGGGGGTCCGTTTTCTCAGTGGGGGGCGATCTCAAAGCACCGCCCGCTGTTTCTCCTAGCGAGGTGGGTGGGGGACATGGCAAAGCCCCCAGCAGGAGAGGTTGGTTTGATAACAGAGGGAATTTAGGGTGTTGCAGAGGGACAATGATACTCTTTTTTTTAAAAATTCCGCACCCTCCTGACTGCTGAGGTTTACATATGATTTTAACTAACCCCCTGACAAGTTATTCATCAGCTTTGCACGTTAAAAAGCCCCCCGGTCTGCATGCTTCAAGGCTGGTTCTCCCCTCCCCGGAAAGACTGATCCGCAGGGTTTGTTTACTAGGAGCCTAGATGCAGATAATCTTGAAGGAAAACCCTGGGTCTGTTTGCAAAGGGATTATAGTCGGGCAACCCCCCCCCCCCCCTCTTCCCCTTGATAGATAGTCTGCTAGAGGGTGTCACCCGGAGGGGTTAAAGGCGCAGGAGCCATTGTTTGGGGGTGGGATGGGGGTGTGCTTGTCCCTTTTAAGAGGTCCATTTGGAGATCTGTTCTGATTAACTGGGGGCTCCGTTTGCTGAAGAGGGGCTTGGCGCCAGGCGGCTGAGACTCCACAATAAAGACCCGTCTCTTGTCACTTCATATTTACCCAAAAATCTTCAAACAGCGCCCTGCAAAATCCTCCCAAGGCTCCTGTCCCAGCCGCCTGGTCGTCGGCCCAGACGCTTCCCTGGGAGATTGGGGACACGGGGGCGCCCTCCTCCCACCCCAAGGAACTGCCCCAAGCCCCCAATAATCCCGAAGGGCGCAGTGCAAACGCTGGTCCCCTCCCTCGCCCTCCAGAGAGATGCCAATGCCCTTCCCCTCCCCTGCACGCATCAGGCTGGTGAATAGAAGCGTGTGACCCCTAGATGGCCGCCAAGGCAGCCTGTGAGTGCCCCTGCGCGGGGAGAGCCCGGAGGGGGAGCGAGATGCCGCCGAGCTCGGGGCGGCTCCAGGCTCCAGCTTTTTACGCCGCTCCTCCGCGGCGCGCAACAACGAGCAGGCCGGCTGGAGGGAGCTGCCTCCCGCCGCGGCAATCTGGGGTCGCGGCAGACTGGAGGGGAAGGATGGGTCCGTCTCACTCGCCTTGTGCGCCGGGAAACAGATCTCGCCCTCCGGGGCAAGGGCTGGCCCCGCTGGCCTTAAGGCGCGGTGCGTGTAATGAACCCCCAGGGTACCGGGCACCAGCCCGTGCACACGGGTCATGCCTCGCTCTGCATCATTCAGAGACCCCCGGCTGCAACCTCTGGCCCGCGGCGAACCTGGGCCCGGCTCGTCGGCAGTTTCGCTGCCCTGTCTGCCCCCGGTGTGGCGCGTTGATCCTGTCACTTCCCCGGACGCTTGTGCGGCTTTTCCCTCCTTCCTTCAGGGGTGGGGGCGAGTTCGTGGCTGGGGTTTTGACCATGGTCTGTTCTCCCTTAGGCCAGCCAGGTGAGGACACAGGCGAGGGGCTGATGGCGAGTTGGAGCAGCAGGACCCTAAAGCCAAACCAGGGTCAGCTCCCCTTTTGTTGGTACATTTCGCTGGGTTGCTGAGGGCAGCCCCTGGCGCCGCTGGCGAAACCGAATCAAAGCCTAACACTTGTTCCCCAGGACACTTCACAACCTGCGGGAAGGTTGATGGGCTAGGATAAGAACCCAGCCTGGCCCACACCGGCGTCTTCCGGCTGGTAGCCCGGGAGCCCCTTACAAAATCCAGACCCACAGTCTGGATCTTGCGACCAGCTGCTGGGGCCCAGAATGCGCTGGAGTAGGGAGAAGGGAGTGCGCAGAGCGGACGGGGATTCGGGAGACCATTTGAACTCCCCAGAGCACAGGAGATTGTTACAAGCTGCAGGGGAAGGTGTCAGCATGGGGGGGAGGGGGTCAGGATGTGTTGAAATTTAGACACAATTTGGACTTTGGATTTTCGCCTCCGCGGCAATGTGCTGACGGCAGCGGCAGTCGAATCCAAACAAAACGGGGCTTTTGCCGCAACGCAAAATCGGTGCTTTTTAATCCGGGGGAATTGCAACCACCCCCTCCCTGGACGGGCAGCGCTGGTGCTGAAAGTCCTGGCGACTTTCAGATCTTGTCTGAAGGAGGAAAAATGCAAACTTAAAATCTGGCTGATAATAAAGGCAGCTGTTGTGAATTAATGCCGACCCCTTTAAAAAGCAGCTACCGTGCAATAAATAAATCATCTAAATCATCCTCTTACTTCATATCTGAAAAATCCTACAGAGGATTGTTTGGGGGAGACATAAATATGTGTACTTCTCTGCTGCCTGAAAGAGTCCAGGGGGGTTGCATGCCGCAGTTAAGAGGACGCTGTGACTGTAAAACTGCTTCGCCTAAAACAGAAACGAAAGGCCAGTCGTCTCCCTGAAATTCGGCGTGACAATCATATTTCGGACTGGGTATACCGAGGACATTCACTCGAGGAAATCCAGGATCCTTTTTCACAGGATACCGAGTGTCCTGGCCTGGTGAAGCCTAGGCTGATACAACCGCACATGCAACCTGCAACAAGTCAGTCTCAGCTCGAGAAAAAAATCGCAGCTCCCCTGATAGCACCCAGAACAATTTACTCCATAGTTTTCATTACCTCTAATGGGGGCAAAAAAGTGCTCCAAAAATCTGTTTGCATCCACACGTCTACTGAGTGTTCCAGAGAGCAGGCTGCTCCGGTTCGCTGCAGTCTCCTAATTCGTTTGAACAGGATCAAGAATAAATAATAAGAATTAATATCTCCTCCTCCGCCCACCCCAAAACCACCACCAGATCCAAGCCGCTATGTTAGATAATAACAGACTAGCAACAAGGCAAAGCAAGAGGTGGATTGTGCCAAAAGAGACTCAGATCTTTTGATCAAAATTTGATCAAAAATACCTTTCTCCTTATTCACCTAGTCAGCCGTAATTAACAATCACCATATTCATTAAATATGTTAACACGCCCTTCCTCCTTAAGACCCAGAGTTACTTACTCTCTTTTTATTGCTACAAAAATTCGATTGCATGACTGACTTTGTTAGCTGCTAAAATCCCACACACAAGAGGGGGGCTTTATATTCCTTCTTTGGTGGATCTCCTACAAAGTGCAGGGCTACCTATGCAGAGGAGAGAGCAGGAGGAATTGCTGATCTTGCTAAAAGTAAACCGCGGGTGAAAAACTCTTCTAAAATAATTTGTAAAAAATCAGCGTAAATAAAAAGGACGGAGGCAATGCAAATGCGTACCCCAAAGACAGTGGAATTACTGAGGTGTGTGTTTCAATGGTAGCCGTGTTAGTGTGTGTGTGTTGCGGGGTGTGTGTGTGAGGCACTTGAGATCCCCTTTACAAAGTAATTACAAAAAAAATCCCTCCCCCTTGTGATTGTGTGAGATTTTTGGCCTACTTGATTTTATATTAATTACAGCCTTCTACAAGTAATGACGGCCTTCTACTAGAGAGGCTGGGTGGTTAAAGTGTAAATGGACGAGTCCTTTATCTTACCTAAGACAACTCAGGGGGACTGGGGCAATGGGGTTAATGGAGCACTGTATGGGGGTTCAATGGGGTCTGTATACAAGTAGGGCTGGGCTTGTATCACGCTGGACGCAGTTCAGTCTCAAGCCAGGGGAAAGATTTGGATTCTCTCTGCTCCACAAATACGCAAGAACACGCTTCATTTTGGCCTCTGCGTTTTGATCTAATAATTTCTCTGCCATTTCCTTCTCCTGTAACCTTCTGGGACTCGCTATCTTTTTTAATGCTGACTTATCTTATATAAATAGAGACGATTTCCTAACAATAACCCCTATCCTCGAGGTGAAACAGTGGTAAGGGGGGGGGGGAAATCAGGAGGGGAACAGGGCCACTTACGGTTGTTTACAAGGCATGGGTTTCTTGCACGTCTTCTGTTTGTAGTCCCCCCTCTCCCTCTTAGCCTTGGGCTTTACCATCAGGATTGCAGATCGGGGAGCTAAAACCTGACACTTGAGGAAACATGAAACAGATTCCCAGCATTAAGGGAGGCGTCCCTTAGATCACCAACCACTGCAGGTTCATTTCAAAGAGGAGAAGCCGGGGAGGAAGAGGAGAAAGAATAGGTCATTACAGTGTATTACGGCTATTCAATATAAAACAATATGTTGAGCTTACATACAGTGCTTGCAAAACCTCTGCCAGTCTTTTAAGGAGATGCCTCGCCGGTGCCCCCAGTTAGCCCGGACAAAGCCCGCCCCCCAGAAGTTTAAGCAAACATCTAAACTTTCAACCGAATTTCCCATTCCATTTTCCCTCTGCCCCTCTTTCATCTTTGCCCATCTCCACTCCTCGCTCCCCTTTCTATTTTTAGCTTGTAGACTTAGGCCTTGGCGCCAGGCCGTTTAAGACCTGTCAAAGTCCTTCATATTTCCCTCATGTCACATGGACCTTTCGCTCTCTCCCCTCGTCATGCAAAGCCGGTCGTTTGGATCTGGGAGTTCGGGAGCGAACGCAATTTGCTCTTCTCCACGGCTGTGTTGTCTCCGTGACCTCAGCCAGCAGGGCTGCTGGTGTCCTGTCCTGTGCACTTAGACAAATTGCGAGTGATTGATGAAAAATAACAATTCTCGCAAGCAGCAAGTCCCCCTCGCCCCTGCCCTCCTCCCAGCCGCAGCCCGGGCTCGCCAGGAAATGAATGGAGAGCTCACATGTAGCAAACCAGGCGCCCTGAGCTCGGGGCACAACACAGAGGAACGCCACAGGTTGAAACAAACAAACAGTGTAGACAGAGGTGGGTCCTGTCATTCACCAGCCTCTGGAAAGGAGAGGGAGGCACGGGCGGCCATTGCATTAGTGTTGGGGGAGAGAGAAATCCGTTTTCAGGAAAGGTTTTCGAAAAGGAAAATTGGCAAAATTCCCCAAATATCCCCGGAGCTCCCCGGAGACAGAAATCACGGGTAGTATCTTGTTCCCCAGGCCAAAGGAACCCAGCGTGTACCGACCTCAGCTGGAGGCATGGGATGTAAGGGGCCAATATTTCGAACAGCCTGAGATGTCAGCAATAATCGATCTGAACTTTCACTGGGGGGGGGTCTCCTATCCCTTACCCCCCCCCCAAAAATCCAGACTAAGTGGTGGTGTCCTCCCTGTATTGGCTCCAGGGAGCGGCCCTTTCTGCCTGGATTTTGCAGGATTTGGGAGAAATTTGATGTGCAGGATCAGGGAGAAAACAGATAAAAGTGGAGACAGCTGCGGGATTGCCATGGCTAATTTTAAGACAAATCTGGGTGCCGTCAGCGCCTGGGCTGAAAACCGAGCTTCTGCGGACACTTCACCCCTAAGGGAAGGGCCGTGTAAATCCTCCAGAAGCAGAAGGGGAGGGGCGGGAAGCGCAAAGAGGGAAACTCAGAGCTCGGGCGTGGGGTGATTTTTAGGGCAGAAGTCACAAGGGAGAGCCGGGCAGAGTCGGGACAAGTTCTTCCCCGCATGGCTTGGGGGGGGTGAGGGGGGCGAGCAAGCGGCAGGTGGGCGTGGGCTTGAATCACACGCCTGCCCCCACCCCGCTCGCCCGCACCCCCGGGAGCACGAAGTGGCGTTAGTAACACGGAGCAGCAGGGCCGCAGGGAATCCAGGTTAATTGCACCCCGGCCTGGGCCGGATTCCGAGGCCCTTTGGCTTCAGTGGGAATATTGCGTGTCTGTCCGTCGGTCCCGCTTTGTAGCGAGGAGAGCCGGGTTGGGCCCCGTCACACGCCTGGAATGGCCCGGGGTCCCGCCACCCCGTGCACACGGGGCTCCTGGCCGGGCGGGGATACTCGGTCACCTGCGCTTCACCTGAGGACGCCGCGTCTTCGGGGTCGCGCCAATCCCAGCGCGGTGAGCGGGGTTTGCTGCGGGGGTGACCGGCACAGAGCCGCGGGTGGCTTTGTGTGTTTGCTTTGCAAGCGGTGGCCAGGCTGTTTGACGGCGAGGGGGCTGGGGAGGGAGGGGAGGGGGAGCCGCAGCTGCTCAGGAGCAAGCAAGGGCGGCTTTCCGGGTCCCGAGCTCCGTCCTGCCGGCGGGACTCCTGCTTTCGGCTCTGCAGCCTGCGGCGGGACCGTGAGAAAAGAGGGGAACGCGGGACTGACCCCAAGGGGAGGCCCCCAAAAGGACCCCGGGAAGAAAATGGGAACGAGTTGGCAACGACCAACAGATGCGCAGAGTTACCGTCCCCCCCCCTCTCCCAGCCCGGCTGGGTCTCCAGCCCCCCTTCCCAGAGAAACCAACGGCCTGGAGCCAGCCTGGGGAAGACATTGTCCGCTCATCAGATACTGTTAGATTGTCCTGTCAAATAAACACAGCAATCACCGTCTCTCCCTTTGTGCGGTTTCTCCACCTCGCGCTTTCTTTTCGGTTGGATTTTAAGGTCACCGGGCCACTTCCTAAAACAATACGAGATATTTCATTCGGCGAACGCTCTGTGAAAAGGTACATTGGAAACACATCTGGAATGAACTGTAAATGGATCCTATTCTCCTAATTTATCTCGATATATAGGAGTATAATCAGTGTGTGTGAACACACACACACACACTAATTAGAGAGATTTATATATATCCACACACATGCAAAGGGAGAGAGATCCACTTCTAGACAGATTAGAATGTAATCTATATTAACGATACATCTCAATTCAAGGGCTGTTTATTACCCAAGATACCCTCCGGGGATATACGAAGGGCCCAAGCCCCAGACATGTATATTTTATGTGGAGGCGATAATTCCACAGAAGTAACCATCAAGGTTTCGCCCTATGGCTTCGCTTCGCAAAAAGCCAAGCCGCGAACCCGCGGCAGGCGAGGACAGATTCACCCGCTGAGCTGCCGTCGAGAAGACACGTGTCCCCCGAGAGAGCGGACCGCTTAGAAGCCTCTTTTCTCTGCAACCTCTGTCAGGGAGAGGGACCCAAAATGGGTCACTCGATGCAATGTTGTCCTCTAGCCCAACAGCTCAGACCCAGAGAGTCTCAGGAATGAATGAAGGCGGATCCAGCCAGCAAAGCCGCCCGACCCCTCCATTCAACACCCGCCGTGCAATTAACCACCCTTGTCCCAGCGCCCCCGCGTACCGGTTGCGCCATTCTCCGCCCCGGGGAAGGACATTCACTTGGTGCAAACCCTTCCTCCCAAGGGAAGTTCTCCAGCGTTTTGCCCGGCTCGGAGGCAGGGCAGCGCTGAGCAGAATTTCCCTCGCCCTCCAACTCGGGCTGGCGAGAACTTTTATTATTCATTAGGAAACCTGTCTAATAGTTTATTCTTTGTCTCTGGCTCGGGCTGAACACTGTGTGGTTGCTTTTCAACAGTCGGATTAATTACCTGAGCGGCCGCAGACTCCCTCTTTTCTGCCACTTGATTGGGCACTGCTTTGCAACATGTGTTATTTCATACTTCACACAGGCGCCGCGAAAAGCACTCACATTATTTGACGGGAATCAGACAATCCGCTCCCTGCAGGAGAAAAGTCTCTTTCCTCAAGGATCACCCCCCAGAATTGCCGGGGTTGGTTGTAAGGTGGATGGCCTCTACCACACGCCTTTTAGCTTGGCCCTGGCCAGGATTTTCCCTCGCACAAGTTGTTACCCCCACCCCACCCCACAAGGGATGGCACCTGGGCCCAGAGTGGTCTGGAAGTCAGTGTCTCGCTCACACAAATAAAAGAAAGGGGTCGGGGGAGCAGAGTTACGCAGCATCGGAAAGAGGGGGAAGGCAAAAGGGGAAGGCAAACCACCACAGAAGATGCTGTCAAGGCAAACTGAATGGGGACCAGAGAAGTTAGGCAGGGTGGCCTATAGATTTTTGTGGTGGTAGGTTTTTTTTCTCCCTCAAGAGGTGACAACAGCGGTTGTAACTCGGATCAGATTTAAATCCAGGGAAGAATGAGTGTGGAACGTGTCCTTGATAAACACCCCTGCAATATATCCATATCCACACACACACACACGCTTTAGCCTCCCCCCTGCGAACAGCCGGGCTGCGAACTCCCAGCCACCGGGGTTTAGACTCACGCTTCTTCTCCTCTCTTTACGTGGTTCAAGAACTGCCCCCTTCCCACCGGGACGCCTCCCTTCTCTGCAGCGCTTGGGCTGGCAAACGCCCTCCCCTCCCATCCCTGCAGAGGCGACGGAGTTGGAAATCCAATGACCACCCTCATTCCAGTTTCAATGAAGTCCTCCGGCCTCCCCAGCGCTCCCCGGCTCCTGCCCCGGCCGCTTCTGCGTCCTGTCGCCTGTCGGGCGGGGGCGCTGGGCCTTGGACCGGCAGGGACACCGCGTAATGTGCCATCCCCCAGCACCAAGGCAAGATCCTGGAAGGGCGATTCCTCATCCCTAAGGGGCGGGTATTTACACAGAAGCACCGGCGATTTGCTCACGACCAGAAGCCTCTCTCCTCCCCGCAGCGTCTGCAGGTGGACTGGAAGAGATTCCTGCTCCCGGCAGCTTCCAGGGGCATTTCTGCAACTCCAGCACTGAACAACCTGGGGTTTAAAGGCAATTTAGGGGCATGCACATAATATAGTGAACTATGTTCTTTGACACGTACGTATATCTCCCCCCCCCCCCGCATTTACAGCTATGAACCTAGATTCTGGATTTTTCCCTTTCCCTTAACTATATATTTTATGTCAGTTACGCCCTGAATTTCGTGCAGAAACACACGCACACCTTAAGAGATGCGAATCCACATGCTTTTGTAATCTATCCACTCCCTGTCAGCAGCTGGAGATTTCACACTGACCTACCTAGAGATCTATTTTAGGGCCACATGTAAAATGGACGGGTGCATCTTTTCTTAGCATTTGGTTTAATCTTTTCAGGAAGAACTGCGAGGAATCCCTTTAAAGTGCCTCGTGTTTTTAATCCGGCGTCTCTAGCCCCTTTGCCGACTTACATGATCATTTCCCACCAAGTTTCTCAGACTGTTTAGATTTCCCTCCGCCTTTAAAGAAAATATTTCCAGTAATCCAGATTTCTGGGAAATAACAACACGCGGGGAGACAGAGACACAAACTCCACTGAACTTTATTTATTCAGAGTTGAACAACGTATAAACACAGTTTCCAGGCTGTTTGTCGGGAAAAGTTGCGTGTAAACCTATTCCTTCGGCGCCTATCCCCCGGGAAAACCAAGCCTCGGAACCTCACATGTAGGGCGCAGTACTGTCGGCATTCTCAGCCCGAATTTCAGGCAATGCGGTGCGCGATTTAGACATCACTTCTGGCTTACCATAGACTTGAAGTCACAATGACTCCTGACGTGCTCATATGTCAGGGCTCTGAATCCTGCCAGGAGAGATGCGAGAGCTTGCAAAAGTGCAGAAGAAGAGAGGGAGGGAGAGACAACAGCACCACACAAGCCTAATGGAGCAATCCGAGATGGGCACCAGTGTTTGACCCCCCTGGAGGGAAGGTCTCCACCATTCCTGGAAGGGAGGAATGTCACCAGGAAACACCGCATATACCCTGTAACAAGGCTACGTTAGAGTGTCATAAGGTGGTGTGGGTACGAGGGTGGGAGTCAAATGAAAGATTCCCCCCCCATTTCCCCCAATCACACGGTGCGTACAAAACTCAGATCAGCCTTTACTGCAGCCAGGCACATCCTCTGGATTCTTTCTGGCCTGGAGCGCGCGTGTGACGCGGTGTGTATCCAGATCTAGCCCTACAGACAGACTGGATGTAACGGTCAGAGAAGAGATTTTTTCCCCCACCCTGTACAAAAGCCCCCTCCCCCCTTTACCTCCACTATTTTCTAACGCTTTGATCGTTGAGCTCTGACCTTCTTCTCAACCGTCCAGCAGGTTGATTGATTTTCAATTACAAAGGTCTTCACTGAGTTGGGACTAAATTGACCCTTTTTAGTGTGTGTACCCCCAGTAGGACTCCAGCTCCGGGACTTCATTAACCCTTGCTGCGCGCACACTTCAGAAACTAGCCTGACGTATAAAAGACAACTCGATCTATATTCCCCACGTTCGGTCAAAAACCCGGTCCTCAGCCATACACCCTGATCTGGCTCATGTTCCGTTTCCTTAAAAGGACAGACACGACTTTGCCCTGGCAGAGCTGTGGCCGCTTTTTCGAAATGCTCTGAAGGCTCGGGGCTGGGGGGGACCAGCTTTGCGCGAAACAGGCGCTGGCATTTAAAAATCGTTTAAACCCCAGTGTTTAAAAATTCCATTTGGAAAAGTATGTCAGAGCCCAATACACGGGGATATGCGGCACAATCGGACGAGGGATCATGGCATTACCCCTCTCTTCATTATTCTAATGGGATCTGGGCACGACTCATGCATGCAGTAACCTCGCCCTAAACCACACATGTGTGTAGCTATCTGCGTCTACCCTACGCACAGCGTCTTTTGTACACACCTATATCGGCGTGTATGGTGTATATTTTATAGAGACACCAGACCCGCACCCAACCAGCGTTCTCAGCCAGTTTTGAAACATAGTTTCACCCTCTTTTCTTCCATGGACACCAGCTCCTCTCAGTGTATTTACACACAGACAGAAACACGATTTTGCGGACGCTCACGATTACCAAGAGTTTGTTGGAGCCAGGGAAAAAAAGGTGGAGTCATTTGGGGAGTCCGATGGTGTGTTGTGGATAAATGTTTCGACATCGGTTCCTTAGCAACGGCACCGGTCTGCGACACAAATCCATCACACTCACACACAAAGCCAAACATGCAACTTACTTGTGCGTGTAAGTTACAATAAACAGCAACCGCCCACTTGCTTCCCACCCTACAGTAGTGACAAAAGAACCATCGGATCCCAAATCTTTTACACATACGCGCAGCCGAACAGTGTACATGTCACCCTTTGTCAGTCTTTTCTGCGTGTGTAAACCGCTACACACACACACAGGGACGGTGCCAGGTGTACCAACATCGCTGTGCAGAGTTATCAGACAGAGAGGTGGATAGATATGTATTCAACAACCGAGCTACATACATAAACCTGGCCACTACAGGATCGGCAGCTCTTGAGAGCTGGGGAGACCTGGATACATAGATCCCGAGGATTTTCTCAGCAGTGTGGCTTGTCTGGGTCTAAAAAACCCTTTGATTTTTAGCGTTCCTTTCTTTTCGGGAAGTAAACTGCAGATTATTGTCTCAAGACTTGTTCCACTGAGTTTTGGGGGGCGGGGGGCTCTCAAGGGAACGGGGACACAGAACAATCTCCCCGGTTGCGTTGGGGAGCTGATCTAGTGCCGGAACGGCGGAAGCCGGAGTTTGTGTTTGTCGGGAGTTCATCGTGTAAATAAAAGAGATTCACAAACGAGGCGATTTGCTCAAATCTCGCTGCTGGGCTCTTCCCCCGCCCCTCCTTTTCGGGATTAAAAGTGAGGATTTGAGGCTGTAAAACAGTCTGACCTGGCTCGTTACAATAGCAGCAGGGGACACCCCCAACTCATACACCATCATGTAAACCAATAGCTCGCTAGAGAACGAATGGGAAGTATCAGGAGAGGAGACTTAACAAGCGGCGAAGTTTCTGAAAGCATCTTTTGGATGCGATCAAATTCATGAATGACCGGGGAAAGGGGTGGGGGGGGGGCGTGTTTTGAGAGAATTGAAACGAGAAGCAAAAACAACCGTTCCCAGCATTGTTTGCAACACACAACCGCGATCGCTGGCCGGGAAGCAGCCGCTGGCTGCCCGGCTGCCCGAGATCGATTTTTTTTTATTATTCACTTTAAAAAAGACCCCTGAAAATGGGTGCCTACAGATACAGACCCTCCCCCTCCCACACACACCCCGTTTAAACACCTGTCTACTGAAGACAAGACCAAACCCCAGCAGAGGTCAGGGTGCGAAGACCCTGGGTCTCACCGTCTGCTCATCTCCCCCCCCAGGACCCAGGCTGCTCCCCCAGGTACCTGGGCGCCGGGTCTCTAATTCCTGATCTCCGAAGCCATCGAGTGCGGCCTCTCTCCCTGCTCCTCTTGATCAGGGAAATATGAACCTGGTGCGTTTGAACTCTCCCCCCCCCCCCTTTCTAATTCGGATGGTGGGTGGAAGCAGTTCCAGATGGGCAGGCTGCTCCCACGGAGAATAAATAAGCCGGTAAACTAGATTCCGGGGTGAGGGTTGACTCCCAGGGTTAGTCTGCAGCCCGGCTGGCTCTCTCTTTAGTCACCGTCTTCCCCTTTTTCTTTTCTCCAGCAGTTTAAACCAAAAAAGCCGCCCCAGCTCTACAAACGGGGGATAAAGTCCACAGGTGACCGAAACTGCTGAAAGGGAAAATATGGAGCCCACAGGAAAGCTGGTAGCGAGCTGTTTGTGTCTGTTTGTTTTAATAGCCGGGGAGGGGGGCTAAAGGAATCGAGCTGATCCCGACACCGCGTTCAGAGCGGGCTAGTCGGCGCAGCAACGGGGCACCGAGAACCCACCTGCATCTGCCGGATTTAGCAGACATCGCAGAGAGGAACCCGGCCAGCTTTGTGCAAGAGACTTGTCAGGAGCCCGAGACAGGGCTGGAGAGGTTGCAAAATAAATAAAGCTCTGGGGGGACAGTGTGGGGGAAATGGGTCCTGTCTGGTTGAAATGTAAGTTTCGGCTGAGAAATCCCAGCGGGTCACTTTTGCCTCCGTCGCTTTCAGAGTTTAAATCCGATTCTAGCGGAGACAGGAGCCAAGCACCGGAGTGAAAGGGGAATGCATCCGAAACTCTGATTTCCGGGGCTGAGCAATGAATTCGGTTCAGCTCTGTAACGATTTCATTAGCCGAGTCTCTCAGTGGATCTCCTAATTCTGTGAATTGATCAGGAACATTTTACGTGCCAGGTGCGTTGCTTTGTTGGCAGAGGTCAGAGAAAGCACCCTGTTCCCTGACCGGATCAGCGCATAAAATTCGTTTTCAATTTGATTTCCACCAATAATTGTGTCAGCATACGAGATCCTGGGAATGCTCGGGAGGGAGATGCGCATACCCTGCCGCGCTGAAATCATTTCCCAGCTGGGCACACATCAGATTTTGTGGCCCAATTTTAATAATGGCTAATATGGGAATTTTAAAAGTGTCAGGAAAATACCGGGCAACTTTCTCTGTGCCCGTTGCCGGGTTTTTAGAATGGGTTTCACTCCAGCCCGTTGTGCCTTCGCTTCCCACAAACTTTTGCACCACACATCCAATCCGGGAACAGAAGTCACGCCCTAAGGCATCTCTGGCCAAGCAAAGCCGCGCGGATCGCACGCTTCGGCATCAAACACCCGCGAAGCGCCCGCGATCAAGCCATAGAACAATCCGAATTTCAAACCACAAGTACACCCGAGGGAATAATGATCCGCTCCTAGAGACTGTGTGAGCAGAACAAGAGGTTTAATTCATGGGACCGATTATGCACCGTGAATGATCTGAGCTCAAGAAAATTAACCCCCCCCCTTTCTACAAAACCAGGCTTCCAGGCTAGCCGCGCTCCCAAGGCAAAGAGAGGGCGCAAGGCAAACGTGGCGGGTCTAAAAGCAAAGGGGAGATAAAGGCTCCGCATCGTGGCGCAGCAGTGTGAACACGGGCACCTCGCTGTCAGCAAGGCGCTGGGCTGGCGCAGTGTTTGTGGGGGGGTGGAGACTGGAGGCCAATCCAAGACCAGTGGGGCGGTCTGAGACCGCAGGAGTGCCCTCCAAGTGCCCATCCCCCTCCCCAAATCCAGTTATCACCCGGCTCCAGAATGCTCCAAGCACAGCTAGACAAGGGGGTGCAAGTGCTCCCTGGCCTCCTTCAGGGGTCTGCTCCCTGCACCCCCATACAAAGGAGTGTGTTTAAAAAGCTACTGGGGCTGCAGGGGAAGCCAGGGTTTGCCAGGGGTCCTGCCCCACCACTCCCAAGCTCAAGGTTTCCTTTCCTTCCTCTTTTTGGATCAGACTCCCTCCTCCCTGCTCAGCTGGGTGAGGGTAACAGAGGGAGCAAGCCAGTGCTTAATTGGCGCCAGGGTTTGCATTTTTATGCCCACTTCTTCCCTGGATTGGCATTTCATTATGGCAATTTCAAATCCAAAATTCTACTAGTCTACAGCTGGGATAAGGCCCCCTTCCATACCCTAGTAGTGGCTGGTTGTGTTTTAAAAATGCCTACAAACTCCCACTGAGATTAGGGACCCATTGTGCCAGGGACTGTCTAAAGGCCTGGTGAGAGACAGGCCCTGCTCTGAACAGCGTACAGTCTAAACAGAGGAAGGATGTGGCCAGGGGAACACAGAGAAGTGAAGTGGCTGGACCAAGATGAGAAACCTGGTCAGCAGCCAAGTCAGCAACTAGAACCCAGGTCCCCTAACTCCCAGTCCAGTGCCCTAGTCATTGGGTGGCTCGCTGCCTCGCTTATCTGTTAACAAACATTGTTTATCTGAAAGAAATGAAACCTGATTTTGAACCATCCCTGATCTGGATTTTGCAAGCAGCCCCCCATGTGTGATATGGCTGGACACACAGAAATAAAGACAGCCCCTGCCGGAAAGAGCTTACATTCTAAACGCCGTTCAGCGAGGTGGGAAGAGGCTTCTCCTTTATAGAATAATTCATTTTATGTCTTTTGTTAGCTAGCGATTTCCATCGGAAAAGCCCCGCACTAGGACAGTTGTGCAGCCAGAGCCCTAGCTGTGGGCTCAAGTTGGACTTAAATGGCCTCTCGGCCTTCTGCTGCCCCTCTGCCTGGGGCAACTTTCACTATCCAACTGCTAGGTAGCATTATTACTGCTTTATTACGGCTGTTTCTACCAGTGGCATTTTCAAAAGCACCTCCATGGCTTAGGTGCACAGCCCGAGTATTAGTCACACGAGAGTATGGAAAGCAGGATATGGCAGATAAGAGTAAGTGAACCAGCTGCATTGTGTTTCACGATGTTTTCTTCCTATCTGTTTTTTCCCCTCAGCTTCCTTGTATGTACATGGATCTGCCAGTTGAAGATCCATGCCTATGGATATTGGCATCAACATTCCCTCCGCACTAAGGAGAACTTTGCTCAAAGTATCTCGCCGCTGAATGTTTTGTCCTCCTGTGTTGAGCGGCATGGCAAGTTGGCTCTTAGGGTTCATTTCCTTTGGACCCCAAAATCCAGGTAATGCCGTACCATGCACTATGCACAAATCAAGGGCTTGCCTTCCCCATCGGTCGCTAATCTCTTGGGCATGGTGCTTTAAACCCCGTATCAAGGAAAGAAAAGCCGAAAGGGAAAAAGAGGCAGTGAGCACCATGGCAAGACGGTCAGTCAGTTCATAACCCTCCTCGCTGCTTTCTCTGCACACACTCAGCGCCAGATAGAGATCAATTCGTCTCGACAGAGAAAATACAGCCACACGCTGTAAAGGGCCCCAGTGTCTGCAGTTGATTCTGACATGGACTTGAGTCTCTCTGGGGTTAAGGGAAACCTCTAAACATTGCACGTAGTAACAACCCCAGTTTTATAACCAACGGTAATTGGCCTCCCTATTATTCTCTTCCTCTGTGTTGAAAACAAACCCTGCCCTTGGTTCAGTTGGCCTCTCTAGTTACCACGATCTGTCTCATATCCTTCAAATCTCACCTTAGGACACTACCTATTCAGGAAATCCCTCCTCCATTTGTCTAAGCTCTGTCTTGTCTTACACAGGGCCTGATACGGCAAGGATCCCGGATGCCTCTTGAGATGAAGGGGATTTCTTCATGAAAGTGCTGAGAAAAGGCCAGAGTAACATGACTTTCCTGTTGAGATTCTCTTAGAAGTTCCTCCGCTTTTCTTGGGGCTCCTCACATGTGAACCATGCAGAGTCAGCAGCCGTGTGACACAGTAAGAAATAATCTGCCCAGCTCTGGGGTCAAAGACATTTCTATCCCACGAGGCGAGAAGGACAACAGGGTTTATTTTCCCCTTTGACGCATCTCGGAAGCAATATGCATCCCATCTTCTCTGGAAGAACTGTTTCATGCTAGCAGGTTCAAACTTCTTCGTTAGCGACTGTGGCCATCTTTCCAAAAGCTATGCTCTTGTTCAGCCACTTGTTCCTGGGTGGAACTTTATGGCCTGAATTACGCAGGTCCGAGTCGATGATACTAATGGTCCCTCCTGGACATACATGGAGGGATAATATAATAAATTCTGGCTCATGTTGGCTAACCTCCCCCAAATTGCCAGGCGCACACACTAAGGTGTAGGCAGTGCAACCTAGTGGTCACAGCAGAATCAGCAGGCAGAGCCAGGCAAGCCAATGGCTGGAGCCAGACGTCAGAACAGAACCAAACGGGATAGCCTGAGTCGTGGTCAGGAGGCAAGCCAGTGGTCAGAGCCAGGAGGCAGGCGGGGCCTAGGCTGGAGCAGAACAGGCAAAGGGGGGAGCATGGGCTAGACAGGAAGCAGGTCTGGTGCAGCTGCAGGCATGGGGCACATTGAGCAGCCACTGTGTAGCTGTTGCTACAGGGTTTATATAGTGATCTGTTGGCTCTTCTGACCAACCAGGAAGCACAGTCACTTAATGCAGGTTTATTGGACCTAGCCCAGTCCGGAGGCAGCTGAGTTCCTGGCACACACGTTGCAAAAGTGACAACATCATGTGCTCATCTGCTCCGATGTCACCAACTCTTATGGTTTTAACATGCGTCTCACAATAGTTGGTCTTTCTCTCAAAGCTCCAGCTCCTGGAGTCATGGGGTTAAATGTTCATTACAAAATCAAAGCAAGTTTCTAGCTCTCAGTTTTGTGCAGAACAGCTTGAAAATATGACCCAAATGCATCTAAAAGGCTCACAATCTAGCAGGCAAATAAAAAGAACCTATTTTAAAAAAAGCATGAATTTTATGCCATTCTCATGATTTTAAAGCGTGTGACTTATGATGTGTGTATATTTGGGGTTGGCACTAATGGCCCAGCCTGACACAAAGCTCTCTTGAACACTGTAATGCCAAGAGTAGGAATAATTTAAGGAGCAGTTGCATGCTCCAAGCAATTGTATATGTGGGGAAATGACTTTCCCCCTTCATTGGTTAAGCTGCTGGACTTTCAGCATAAGGGAGTTCCATGTAACCAAAGTTCAGCGGCGATTTGTTTAAAAAGGTGAGGGACATGAAGGAGCAGAAAAGGCTCAGTTTCATCGTGGTCCAGTTCCTTCCATGATGAAGCCACAGACTACCCACAGAGGAGTTTCCTCCGCAACCTGGGGAGGAAGCAGGATCAAGGCCACTTGTTTTCTGCTATGCATGGCAGGTGCTGCAGTCACCCGTCAGAATCTGGCTCAGAACCTTTAGGCTGCAGCTAAGTCTTGCCAAAGCATTTTCCAGATTGTCTGAAAGTTAATGAGCTCTCTTACTTTTTTTTCCCTTCTTTTTAGCATATTGGCTTAAACCATCAAATATCATGGGAAATGCTGAGAATTAATGTAATGTAATGTAACTATTGGCCTTTATCCATCCAGGGTCTTTTCCTGGGGTTATTAATGCCTTTGCGAGGGGAATTCAGGGACATATGCATTCTCTTTTAAAACATCTACGTGGAATTTTCACAGAAAAGAGAAGCAGGTATTTTAATGATTTTGTACAATGACTGAATCAAAATCGAAAATACCATGGTCTCATTTTAACACTGTATTCTGGTTATCTTATGACACAACGAGGAAGTAGACACAAGCCAGCATTTTTCACACGTTACCCATGAGGAGATGGAGGAGAGAGATTAAGTGACTTGCTCCAGGGCAGAGATCTAGGAGCCAGGATCCAAACTCAGGAGTTCCTGGCATTCAGATCTGTGCTCAGCCCACCTGTCACTCTAGCATTCTACGTCTGTTTTAAAATTGGTTATAGATGCAGGCCAAGCAGTGAATCAGCTACTATAAATGGGATGGTGTGCTGTTGGTAAATTGTTGTCATTATATTTCCAGCAATGGTAACTACCTGAAGGAAAACACTTAGATACTATACAAATTAAAAATATTGTGTGTGAGCCATTACCAGTTCATGGTTTACGAGCCCGAATTAAAAAAAAAATTCTTCTCCTGTTTATAGTTTGGCTTTTAATGTGATAGTGTTTTTTTGTTAAATTGTATTAATTAGAAATTAATTTCAAATTACCCTTACCCTGACCTGCGGCTAGTCTTAGTATTTGTACTTAGGAACATTAAAACCAACTTTGTTATCATGCAGTGCCTCAGACAATTCAAAATCTCCTCGCTGATTTATGTGGGCCTTTATTAGTTATTATTACATGGCACCAGCAGCCAGGGTCCCTAGTCAAGGAGCACCCCTTTGTGTCAGGTGCTGTACAGACATATAGGAAGAAGACTGCCCCCAAGAGCCCACCATTTAGGTTATGAGAAAGTGTAACAGGCGGGTGAGAAAAAACAAATGAGGGAGAGGGACAGGCAGTGCCAGGTACCAGGAAAGTAAATGATGTTGCATCGTCATTGTGATGCCCATCATTTATACCATGGGCAGTAATAATCATGCACACGTGATAGCCAGATTCCCTGATCCGTTGTGCTAAACTTTACTGGAGCTAGGCAACATTTTTCATGCAAATCCTTTTTTTTCCCAAAAAAACAAAAATAAAAATTGCAGAGTTGGGTTCACTGAACCCATTAGTGAACTTTGGTCAATTTTGGCAGTGTGTCAGTTGAGAAAAGAAAAAGAAAAAAAGAAAAGTTTGGTACTGGTTCATTTGGGTATTTTCAAAACGAAATGTTGAAACTTTTCATTTCAGAAAGATGTATTATTTTGAAGTGTTCTCAATTTGATTTAAAAACCGATTAAAAAAATTATAAGACCTTCAAAATAGAAACAAAATGTTTTGTTCAACACAAAACAAAATTTTTTCAAATTTTTCAAATTTTTTATTTCAGCTCGACCTGAAACAATTAAAAAAAACATATTTTTTTATTTTTTGATTTGACCACTGATCCCCAAACCCCCTGGTCATTCGCAGGGCTCTGTTAGTAACAATAACAGCCAAGGTATCCAGGCTGACCGGTGGGTCAGCACCTTTGGAAGATAAATGCAGTGGAGATAGTTACGTTTGTTTCCTTTGATGAGAACAAATGGTTATTTTGCAGACATTGTTCAGTGGCCTTATCCATTTCCCAAGCTTTCTTTCCATGGTTAATATAACTCCACCCTTTACTATTTGAGGCCCATCGCTTGGCTGTGATTGCTGTTACTTCACTGATTACAAGGGCATGGGCTGTCACTTCTAAGCTATTCCGTGCTTGCGGGACTCAGATAACCCAGACTCCAGAAGGCTCTCCATGGAGCAAGGTTTATCACTCAGACAAAATTTTCACAGTATGTATCCCCTGTGATGAAAGCTTTATGTTGGCTGTCTGTTAAACAGCTGATCCATTACAAGACAGCATGGTCTTTTTCGGTATGAAAGACTGTCTTCCTGATGGGCCAAATACTGTCCTGGTCAAAGGGGCACAATTCCCATTAACTTCAATGGGTGTTTTAGCTGATTAGGCCGAGATTGGATTTGTTCCCCGGGTGCCTTGCCATACCCTGATAACATGTGGCTCTATCTCAAGATTATAGGTGGCCTTAGGACTTGTATCTGTTATACTGTCTGACTAGGGAAGCCTTTTTTTCACATCAAGAGCTGGATTCTGCAAGGTACCGAGTGCCTCCTACAAAGTGCTGAGCATTCATAGCGTCCAGTGACTTCAGAGATGCTCTGCACCCTGGGGCCAAGGTTTGCCATAGCACGTTGCAGGGCAGGCCTCATCCTTCACATTGCTTCCAGCAAAGGTGAGGCCTTCAACTGCCAGAAGTGGGATGGAAGAGAGGAATTCAGGTCATGAGTTTCCTTCCCATCCAGCCCCATTGCCAGGAGAGTTACTTTCATCCCACTGCAATAACTTCCACCCTGTCTCCCAGGAGGATGAGGAGACTGGTCTGACAAATGAGTTACAAGTCAGCATGGGCGCCTAAGCAATCATCTGTGTTGCTTGTGCTGGAAAGTCCACTGATGATTAAATACACTGGGCCAGATCCTCAGCTGGTGGACCATGCTCCATTGATTTGGAGGATCTTGTCCTACACTTGCTTGCCTTAGCTCTTGGCTGATTAGAGCAGAAGTTCTTCCTGTGTTGTCCACATCCCTCCTTTCTCTCTCTCCCTCCAATCTGCAGAGAGGTTTTATGGATTTGACTTTGCTTAGGCTGGCCTGTTATCCTCATGTGTTACATGGTTATTAATTAGCAAATGCCCTGGAAAAATTAACCCCAGCCCAAGCCTGGTAGGGGGCTTCAGTGCATTTCTTGGTGGACATGTGTTCACATTACAAAATCAACTATTACAAATGGTATTAGCTGGCACCTTTGTTCGCGTTCTCAGCAGAGGAGCTAGGGATTAAATGGGCCTCAGAGACTAAACTCCCTAGAGGTGGTCTCTCCAGGACAGGGCTGAGACACATTGTTAAGGAAACAGAGACCAAGAGACTTGCATCAGTTCTTGCTGTGTTGCACTTGTTCTGTGGCCGGAGGACTTGAGTCTCTTGAGCTGTGGAGTGTATGACTGAATCCAGATAGATCCGCTTCTAAGCCTTGATCCAAAGCCCGTTTAAGTCAATAGAAGGACTCCCACTGATTTCAATGAGCTTTGGATCCAGAAAGATAAATATTAACTAAATAAGAAACAGTAATAAATAATCTGCTGCTTAGAAACTCTGCCATGTCTGACAATATGTTTTATAACAAAAAGAAAAGAAAACAATTCATTTCCACTTTCTGCTGGTCCTTGTTTAAATCTCTCCCTGTTTCTCACACAGAGAGCAGAACAAACCACAAATTTCAATTTACCAGGGTTACTGGCCCAACTTTTTCTACAGGCAACATCATCCAAGTGAAAATTATCTGCCCAGTAACCTATAGAGAGGCGCACCCAGGAATTAACGTAATATTAAATCTAGGAGATTTTTGGTTGGTTGGTTTTGTCACAAACACAGTCATTGTGATTTATGCAGTTTGATGCCTCTAACGCTCTAAGCAGAAAAATAACCTGGGATTTTTAATGATGCATTAAATGTCAGTGAAAGTAACTGATCAATGATGAACAGAGACTGATATGTAAGTCCCATATCCCATCAGGTCCCAGATGACCATGGCAACATGCTATCAACACAGACAACACCACAAAACAATCCTCCAATGCCTGTACCTCTCTCAGTAACTAGTGATTGAATGGTCTAGTTCTTATAATATAGGACTGGGAGTGAGGACTCCTGGATTCTAACTCTGATCCTGCTGCTGACTTCCAGCGTGACTTTGGGCAAGTCACAACATTACTGTGCCTCGGTTTACTCATCTGTAAAATGGGAATAATACTCATCTACCTCAACAGGGTATGGCTCAAGCTTTATGCATGGATAGTTGTAAAATAACGGGAGATTTTAAGATGACAAGTACTTTAAATGTGTAAAGTTAATAGAGTCATCACTTTCCATGAGAGAGGGACATGAGTTAATATCCCAGATCTGAATTTCCCCAGTCTGAACCTCCATCTCTAGCAGAATTCTGAGGCTGATCCATACATTTGTGGAGTGCCCGAACCAAAACACGCCCACACTCTGACAGTGCCACAATCCAGCTCAGGGGTTTGCAGTTCGGACCCATTTTTAACATGTACACTTAGAGTTTGTTGGGGTAATGTTATTTGCTGATATTATTGTAATCTGCTCCCCTTAAACATCTCCACAAGACCAACCTGGGGGGCAGGAAGAGACAGAATTAGCATCAGTTAAATACAGAAGTTTATCTCTTAGCCTTAGGTTTGGAAAAGTACAGTCTGGGCTACTTGATTCAGAGAAGTGATGCATCATCGATGGACCTCTGGCCACAGCTTTCCCCTTTATTCAATTAATGTTTAAGGAGTAACATTGAATGTATTGACCACGTGCAGTTTTCTAAAAGGGTTAGGATGAATTTACAAACAGCTTTGCATAAAATCCGTCCCCCAAACACAGGCCAGACAGACAGTGCACATTTTACTTCATTTGAACTCGGCAGCAGCTTGGCGACTTTCCAGCTCAATGACCTGATTGACAAGTAAATCTGCAAGATTCAGGCTTAGCATGCACACTGTATAGATTATTCAAAGGGTGATAATGTACACATACTAAACCAGCCCTCAGCCCTGGGAGGTGTCAAACCAAACTTGATCCTTATCTGTCTCATTTGCCCCAGCAATCAGATTCATCAGACATGTGCAACTTTGCTTGGTGAATAGCTTTTTTCTGGCAATGTGATGCAAGCATTTCTTCTACCCTCTTTCCCTAGAGAACTGGCAGTTCCATTGGAATGTAGCACCTTGATTTCCTAATTCCTTATTCTTATGCATTATGGAGAGGATTTAACAACACTTCTGTAGTCTGGTACTGCGGCAAGAGAAAAACCAGCCTAACACAGTACCAGCCCGTAACGGGTGTAACAGTGGCATGAAAAATGCAATCCAACAGTCTCTGCCCCTCAGTATTATTAATCATGGGATCAAAAACACTCTGAGGAAGGGGCAGGTGACAAGTACAACTGAAAACAGGGACTAAGTCGTTTCCTAGGCTTTTAATTACACTTGGTGACAGTGATGTGGATTGAAAGCAACATCGGTCAGAAAGCATAATTTTAGTGCACGGTTAATGAAGGTGAGAATCTGCAGCTAGATACACACAGACTTAACCCAAAGTCTTTTTCTTCTTTTTTTCTTTCATTTGCGTAAATAAACAAACCGTGGATTTTGTTTGGGTATTTTTGTTGGTTTTTTGTTTTGTTTCATACTCCACACAATTTTAGTGGCCTCACAAAGAAAGAAGAATTTCAGCTCCAGAACTTTATTCCAGTTTTGGACAAAATTAAAAGCAACTTCTGTTGTTGTTTTAACACTCAAAACAGCTGTAGTCCCAAACCCCCATTTCGCTTGCTAATTGCAAGTGTTCAGATGGTGCAGTTTAAAGTTACCCTTAGCAGCTGTGAAATATTAAGGTGACATGCTTACAACCTAGAAGAAGATACTGACCACTTTTACAATAGCTCAGGAGCACAAGGGAAAGCCAACAGGAAATAGTGCAAGCCCTGCATGATAACAAGCCACAGTCTCTCTACTTTCCAAAGCAGAGGTATAAGAAATCCAGGAAAACTGTCACATAGATAGTTTTGCTACTCCAAAAAACACCAATCACAACCTAATGAAATGGTTATCAACACACACATTTATCAGGGTGCTGATGGGCATGGGGTTTGTATTCATTTATTTCACAGCTCTCCCCCCTAAAAGCAAAGATCCATCTTCAGGATGGCTTTTGGTGGGCTAGTCACAACTTGTGGTGTACAGCTTTTTGAGATCTTTTGTACGTGGTCAGTTCATTTTGTTGGCTGAGCTGCTTGAAGCTCCAATACCAGCGATCTTCGTGTTTAGCTCAGCTTCATGGATTGCACTTGGAGCCATGTATTTGGAGATCACCATTTCTCAGAGCTGAATATTCAGGACCAGAGTTACTGGTTCTCTTTGGCAGCATTGTGCCATTCCAGCAACGCAAGCAGCCGTACACATGGTTTAACCACCCAGTTAAGCTGGGTTTATGTCTGCTTCGCTGTGCCAGAGCAGAGTAAAACAGCCAAAGCAAATCTGCGAATCTAGCCCAAACTATTGTCTACTCTAAGAAACCACTTTCTGTAACTATTGGCTGTGTTTTGAAATCCTACAGTTTCCAGCACTGGCTCTGCTCATTATGCCCAGGCCTCCGTCTCTCACTGACTCTGAATCATTGTGAATTTGAACTTCAAACTGCCACATTTGGAGGATCTTTTTCTTTCCACTATGGCTGCAGTGAAACAATCCCCCGATATGATTTACGTGCAATACACGATTGCGTTTATTACAGAAACCAGGGTAGAATAAGAAAGCAATATTTCATGTTAATTCATGAAATCCAAGCCCAACTTTAATAGAAGGACTTCACTTTATACTAAGGATGATATACAGTCAGCCCTGCTTTAAATGAGACATTTTGCCTTTTGAACTCAGCAGGAGGGCCACTAGTTACTACTACTGGAAGCAGTTTAAAAACCTGCAAGTCCAGCAGGTCTTTGGGACTCCTTTAGAAACAGCATTTTATATTGTGGCACGGCATTTCTGCATGTTACAGTCTGCAAGCTGCACTGTCTGACAATACAGCCCTTCTGAAACATGCCTTAGATTATTTATACTTGCGCTGTAAGGCTCCGATCCAAAACCCATTGAAGTCAATAGGAGTCTTTCCACGTTACTTTAATGGACTTTGGATCAGGCCCTAAAAGTGAAATTCTGACTCCACTGAAGTTAATGGCAAAGCTCCCATTGACGTTGATGGGGCCAGGATTTCAATTTACAGGCTCAGTCGTCCAATGGATCAAATGTGCCAGCCAATAAGAGTCCCTGTCCTTAAGCGCTTACAGTCTAAGAGCCCCATGCAGAAAACTCTTGAGCCTGATCTACATTTAAATATGTAATCGACCTAGCTAAGGGCTCACAAAGGGCTGTGAGCAATTTCACACTGAGGTTGACCTAAGCCCCTGGTATAGCTGCAGCTAGGTCGATGCGAGAATTCTTCCATCCGCTTAGCAACTGCCTCTCAGAGAGGTGGATTAACTGTATCAATGGAAAAAACACCCTTCTGTCGCTGTAGGAAACATCCACACTGCAGCGGTGTAGTTGCAGCTTTCTGTGTCACGGTAGTGTAGACACAACCATACAGGGTTGTCAGTAGGCCGCTTCACAGAAAGGACCGTCCTTAAGGGCCAAATTCTGTTCTCATTTACACCGGCTCAATACACTCAGAGTCAATGCGGCTACACCAGTGCAAATGAGAATGAAAGAGCAAAGCAGATAGGACGCAATGTGGACGTCTAGCAATATGCTTCCTCCTTGGCTAGACCACGGATATCCCTCCAAGGGTAAATGAGAGGAGGAGAGGGGAGGAAAGGTGTTGTTCCATTAAGACACTTGGCCCCTTGTTCAAAGAGGATATTCTTTGTAACCCTCTTTAAGCAAGGTACTTCAGCATGTGACCTCAATGGGAGCTACTCATGTGCTTAAAATTAAGCATATGTGGAAGTACCTTGTTGAGTCAGGGCCTAAGAAGTTCCCCTTACAAAATACTCCGATTTCTATGGCACGTACCTGGAGAGCTGGATCTTCGCGGCTACTCTGCTAGGTCCTCTATGAATGGATCAAATTAATCCTAAATTACTAGAGGAAACAGGCCACCTCAGCTGCAATGCATGTGGGTAATTTTGGTGATCTAGCCCTTCTTCCCAGCTTGGGGAAGAGGCTAGCGGCAATGGGACGTTCCCGGCAATCTTTTCAATAAACAAAACGGACAATATTTTGACACTGCCCCAATCTGTAACCATCCCCTGCTCCCCCTTTTAAACAAATCATCCTGATTCAAAGGCGCTTCTTACAGCCTGGGAAGGTCCACATGGCTATATTGCAGCATTTATAAAAAGGGATTTAGTGCCTGTCAACAACAAACACTTTCCCAGTGACACCAGTCCGAATTATACACTCGCCTACTTTGTGTGTTCAAACAGAGCTAGCAACCAAGCTGCGTGAGGCTTCGCTAATATGAAGAATAGCAGTTGCCTTCCTTAAAAGAACCTTGTCCCTTATGGCCGTTCCTTGGAAAGACTGAAAGGAAACAAGAATCACGGTGACAACACAATCCCTTCTGTATGTGTTAATCTGGATTTTGTTTGAACGTCTAGAACTGACCTTGCCTTGAACTGTGTTAAAAATCCTAACTGGTATGGACTGACTTGACCTTGTGGTTCCATTTGTTCACAATGCCAGGCCTAGCCTAATTCGCTTAGTTCAATCCATTATTTCACAGACATAAAAGAAATGCAGCATTACAGCAGAGGCTGTTAGCACAGCTCTAGCTATTGGGCCAGATCTGCAAGGACTTCCTCCCCAAAGATGCAGGCAAATGCCTATTGATTTCAAGAGAGAGTTTTTGCTTGAAAAAGGACTGATTACAGACTGAATAAACACCTGAAATTTTCCCGCAAACTCCCATTGCTTAGTGGTTTCTAAGACAGACAGAAAAAAATACTTCTGTGAATCAGAGGTTTGGCAGAGTCGGGGAAAAAAAAAGATTTGAGCTTGAGTGTGTATTTGATTTTTGGCATTTGGGGACTGGGGCGAAGGAAGACGACGGTCAATTTTGCCTCAGTCAATGTGGTTGTTTTTAAGCTATAAGAGTGCAAAAAGATTTGTGGGTTTAGATAGTTTCCTTTCATTTCCATGACTCAAAATGGGTTATATTAAAAAGAAGTCAGAAGGAAATTTCATAAGCTGTTAGTCCCTTCTGGGTTTCTACTTCTTAAAAAAAAAAAATTAAAAAAAAAAAGCAGCTGAAATACTGAGGTTTATGTGGCTACTGGGATGAGCAGTCACTAGAATGGTTTCCTACTAATATCTGTATATTATATGGGTTTGCAGCTTCTTTCATTTTATAGTTAACACTTTATTTAATGCAATAGATGTTAACAAATGGCTGTGCAGTCAATGTTCCAAAACCAGAGGGTCAGGCCCTCGCAGCTAATGTAAATCAGCTTAGCTCCATTGAAGTCAATGGGTCAAATCCTCAACTGGTATAAAAGTCATTGGAGAGAACAGAGGCTCCTTGCAATGATCTCGTGGAAGCTTCTTGTCACTACAGTCTGTAAAGATTGGCCGGATCGTTCACCCTGCGACCTCTTCGAATTCAATGGAGACTCCACAAAGGTCTCGTTATGGAGGTTCCTGGGCTGTGTGTCTCGGATCTTACTGAAGTGTGAAAGAGGTACAAGTAGCCAGCGCTGGATGTTATCTCCATGAATAACAGATTATCAGGTTGTAACATGCGTCCACTGAGATTATTTTTTAAAAATAACTACTTTATAGAAAAAAAAGAACAGAAAAATGAACTTGCAAAGAACTATGGCCAAAATGTTCTTACTTGGGAGCCGAAAGTTAGGCACCTAAACCCATATTGAGGCATTTAAATAGTTGGCCTGGTTTTCGGAAGTGCTGACATCCATTTATTTTGATGCCAGGTGCCTAATTTAAGCCATCCATTTTGAAAAGTTTGGCCTGGCATCAATGGCTGACAGTTAAGGATGCAACAGATCTAGTTTGGTGCTCTTAGGTGGGTTTAATTAAGGCCTGGAAGATCTCAATTCTTGGTAAATAAGCACATACTATTTGATACAGGAATATACATGGAGCATACACACGTCCTACTAAAACGACAGGAACACTGACACTAAAGCAGGTTGGTTTAAACTTAGATTTATTCAATGACACATGCACATTCGGACAGCTAGTAGAGTTCCAGTGAACAATTTTTATAACTGACTATGAGATATTTATGACTTCTGTTAGTCAAGTAAGTACATTTCTAAAATACATGACTAGAATCAAACTGGAGCAGTAAAGATAATTCTTCCCAAGAACAAAAAGAAACTTCTTCATTTGTAATACTCCTGTCATCAATTAATATCAGCAGGGAACCAAAGGAGGACAGCAAAGAGATGCATAAATGAAGTAATAACATATCAGTCCTATTCACCATCTGTCTCGTAGACAGTCCTCAAGTTTTCACTTCCATCAGTTCATTTTTCAATGCTCCTCAATTTGCAAACAGCTAGAATTCACCGGCTGGATGGCTAATTCACCACTCAAGTTATGCAGATGCCCTTTTTTTAAGCACGGAAAAGCAGGTAACGGTTGTAAAATCATGGGCTCAGCCAAAAAATGGTTTCAAAAGTATTTCTCCTCTAAACAGTCTCTTCCTGGACACACCAAAAAGAAGCCAACAAGCTGTAAGGATTGCAGAAAGTGTCTCTTCTTATCAATATTGCACGGGAAAACAAACTCAATAAATTGCCAATATATTTTAAGAAGACTTTAAGCAGAAGAGTCATCAATATTTATTAGTGTAACGAGAACCATCCAACACTGCAGCTAACTGGTGGGTGAAATACACATCAAAATTGTTTAGATGGAGCGACATTGGGCTAGCCTGTCTGAATCTCTCCTCGTATGTTTGGCTAATTTAAGGGAATCCTGTAGGGAAAAGACTTAGAGGCTGGTTTTCGTTTGTCGGGAGAGGTGATCTGTAACCATCAAAATTGCGTGGAATGCTTCCGCTGGTGGAACCAGAACTGTTACTGAGAGTCTCTATGCTTCCTTCTCGCTGAAGCTCTGAAATGGAACGAGAAAACAGGCCCTGGTTAATGTTTCAGATAAAAGAAGGACGTTTGCCATTAGAAGGCCATTTTACTGACAAATCTGTTTATTGTATCACTGTTCTAACATTGCATTCACTCATCATCCACCTTTTACTGGGTGATTTGACGAAACACTCCCGAGGCATCACATCTACTTCTTCGCTAGGCTTATATTTCAGACTGAATAAAAATGGAGTTTAAGACATCTAAACCTTGTATTTCAGTTTCAGATGTGGTGTCTAATCTCGTCCTTGGGGACAAGTATATTGATTTGCAATATATTAAGATCCAAACTCAGAGATTTGCAAGATTGAACTAAGGAGAATTATAGAAGTCCTACTGACAAACAATGGCATAACTTCACTCAACAGGCAGAGCTAGTGATGTGACTGGACTAGAAAAGGAGTTCAGTTGTGATACTCGCTAACTGTGACCTGCAACAACCGCACTCAACCAATGCAATTCAACAGCCTATTTAAAAAAGGATTTTCCACAACTTCTTTATGCTGTACATACAGTGGGAAGCATCTTTGTGTTTTCTGAGGCAAACAGAAACAACAAACTTTCCTGGGTGCTTGTCTGCTAGGGCTAATGTCTCAAAGCAAAAGAAGAAAGCAGAAATGATCATGGTTAGTGTCTATTTAATTTACATCATCAAAAAGGTGATGAAACTGTACTGATTGCAGAGGGCTGGAAGAGTCTGTAAACAGGCCCAGGGACCTAAGGTTACTACCATTTGGACAGGATTTATTTCCCTCTTGCAGTCATGCACATATCATTCCTCCCATGCTGGTCTTAACTCTCGAAACACTCATATTTTTGTGTGGGCAGAACATCATTTCTAACTCTGACTCTGCGTGAGCCACTTGAATCCAAACATTGACTCAGTGGCAGCGTGCAGGCAATGCGACTGGGCAGTATCACACTCTCCAGCACTCAACGATGGCACGCAGCGGTGATATTAGGCAGGACCACACGTACAGCACAAGCATCCTCTCCCAGCCACTCAGTGACAGATTATAACAAATATTCTGGTGAGTTGCAAAGTGAGAGCCAAAGCCCACGCTCCGCACTCTGTTTCTACTCAACCTTTACTCGAGATGGATGGATAAAAAGAGTTAAGACCTATGATGTAAAGCCCCTAATAATTCTGCTATGGGAAAGGGGGGGATTGGAAAAAAAACCCACAGTCTATCTGTAGGCCATTGACCGGATTGGTATAATGTTGACAGGCACTTGTGCTACTATGGTGATGGGCACAGGATAAACACAGGGAGCCCACAGATTGACAGACAAAGAGTTTTTCCTATTGACTTCAATGGGAGTTTTTCTTGAACAAGGACTGGCTAGGAAGTGAGTACAGGACTGCAGGATTTGGGAGAATGATTTTAAACGTTGTCACTGCCAAATATTACTGTATCTCTGCCATTCACGGAGTTCAGTCTTACAGTGGGATTCTACCTCATTTATAAAGACTACGACAGTCCCTTTATTGCACTGAGACTCAGAGACAAGGACAAGCATATAAGTAAAACGCACCGCCCCAGCGACAAGCTTCGTCACGAAAACAAAAAACACCCCACCCAAGTACCTTTCTAACAGTGCACCGTTCCTCTTAGCATTAATATGCGGTACATGTGCATACATGGGATCATAGATCCATTTGAACTGACACCTGGTCTAGTAAGATGTGGCAAATTTAGTACTTGATCATGGAAGTAGTTCGCAATGGAGATAATTGGAATAGGTTACACCAAAAAACAAATCTGCTGTGACAATGCCCTAATCATGGTTTTCTTGCCGGTGTTTTGTTAAGGAATGTACAATGTATAAATGTCTTCATATTCCTTCATTTCTTAACTGTCCCAGGAGTTCAGGAAGTAAAAACAGTCATTTGAATCAGAAATGAGTGGTGAATCCCACAAGAACACTATGCTGCTCCTGGCTGATTTTGTGCTTTTATCTCGCCTTGCACACAGCTGGCTTGGTTAAATGTCTCACGTCAGAGCTTTCACTCACTGTGTAGCCATCACCAATAAGATAGAACATGGGTAGGCTCCAATCAAACATCATTAGGGCTGTTGAACTCCTTACGAGGTTACTTTCCTCTCTCTCTCTTTCTTTCTAAAACCATAATTGATTTTCAGGCAAGTGCTGCATTTTCAGTTCCATTAAAAAAAAGGAGGATGCAGCAGTACTGTAGATTCCCAAAGCCCAAACGCTGAGCAGCAAAATGTCAGCTTACAGGTGGGGGGAAAGAATGCATGAGATTCTGGCTGAGGTGTTACATAACTCCAGCCTTTTTTAGTAACAGTGCCTTTGTATTAACCATTCCTCAGTGATTTACTTAGTACCTTAAAGGGGATTTTTTTTTTCCTGAGAATCAAAGCCTTACGGCTTTTCAGGGGTGCTAAGCAATGATCGATCCTGCTCTTCTCAGTGCAAGGTGACAGTGCTCAGCACCTCTAAAAATTAGGCCACTCATCTGCATGTATTTTACTGTATGTAACTCCAGCCTTTTTTAGTAACAGTGCCTTTGTATTAACCATTCCTCAGTGATTTACTTAGTACCTTAAAGGGGATTTTTTTTTTCCTGAGAATCAAAGCCTTACGGCTTTTCAGGGGTGCTAAGCAATGATCGATCCTGCTCTTCTCAGTGCAAGGTGACAGTGCTCAGCACCTCTAAAAATTAGGCCACTCATCTGCATGTATTTTACTGCATGTATTTAACCTTTCCATTACAAGCCAGGATACAGTCACTGAAGAAGAGCGCTCTCCGTGGGAGGCTGCCTGCATTACTTCTCGCCACCATTAGGGGAGCCGGGGGGGCTAGTGCCAAGGAGTAAAACAGCACTGAGAAAAACCCAAGAAAATTGGAGAGGAGTTGAGATTTAGTGGATGGGGCACTGGACTGGGAGTCAGGAGACACTGAGCTCCTGGTGTGATCCTTGGGCTGCCTCTCTCTGTCTCCGTTCCCCATCCCACCCTTTGTCTTGGCTATTTAGACTGTACCCTCTTTGGGGCAGGGCCAGGCTTGCTAAGTGTTTGTACAACGCCCATCACAATGGAGCCTCACTCTTAGCTCAGGCCTCTACAGGCTACTGTAACGCAACAATGCACAAATCAGGTTAAAAATGAGAATGAACTGTGTGACTAAGTTAAAGGCTAAAGTAGAAACAAAGACCCAAGTTCTGGCCGCATGTAGGCACACATCAAAAAACCAACAGGCCTTGGGTGGAAGTTTTCACCCTAAAGCCTATGTGTGTCTCCTGGCAGAGTTCCTCCGAGCGGCTCCCTGGACTCGTTTGAGGAGCAGTGGGCACTGTCTGGGGTTCTTTGCTCTGTGTCCCCCTTGGAAGCCCTGATTTTAAACCTATGACCTACGCTACCTTCCTGTATTTTCATTTGTTGTCTCCTGGATTTAGCTGATCCCCTTGTATTTCTGGCCCTTCCCCTATGCAGAGGGGGAGGTCTTTTTGGTTTCATCCAGAACACAGGGATCAAAGAGGCCTAAAGCCTACAGACATACTGCTCTGTGCTCCACTGAGAAGCAGTCTGGGGATCAGGGGACATGCTCTGCATCTTTGTGAGTCTATGTCCCCAGTCCCACTGATGCAAATTCCGCCCTACAGATTAATCTGAGTTCACTCAAACGTTTCAGCATTATGTGTACACTTGTTCTGGAGCCAGTTACACAGCAAGACTGAGGTGCAACATACTTTGATATGTAAGGTACCATTGCTGAAATCCCAAGTGCTACATTATAAAGCACCACTAAGAGGAACCCAGGCTCTCTACCCCTGCATGCACCTGGGGAGGCTGCTTCCTATTCTGCCCCTCAGAGCAGCTACACAACGTGGGCTTAGGCATTTCATGGTCACCGGAGACCAACCCCATTGTAAATATGGCAGTGAGGCTCATGGCTATTACATCAATGGACAAAGTCAGCATGGTCATTATGTCCCTGAATGTCAATCAGATAAGGAAGCATTTTAAAGGGGATAGAATCATAGAAGTGTAGGAATGGAAGGGACCTTGGGAGGTCATCTAGTCCAGTCCCTGCACTCAGGGCAGGACTATGTAATAACTAGACCATTCCTGACAGGTATTGGTCTAATCTGTTCTTAAGAACCTCCAGTGGTGGAGATTCCAGAACCTCCCTAGGCAAAAGGATGTGTGGTCCAAAGTCAACGTAAGCTCCATTCTGAAGCTCTGCCAGGGACAAAAGAATGACCCAGTGTCTTGAAGACTGTCCTCCAGCTTTTGGGGTAGAAAACAGGGGACAGGCTCAGGATAGGGTGTAGTGGAGTAAAAAGTGCTAATATCCTGTAAGCAAGCTGTTTCACACCACCCAGCTGTAGGAAGGGGAAGGGGCCAGATGGCCAGTCTATTTTCTGAAAAGACTTGACAGAACTAGTTTCCATGACCTTCTGGGGCTTGTGTATGTCAAGGGATGCAGGCTCATAGAAAGGCTTTGTTATAGTTAAAAGACAAATCATTTATTTGTATTGTATGGGTACAGAAGTAATAACCTTTACAGTAGCAGTACCCTTGATGGCTAAAAGGAAAATGTCCAAGGGTGAAATCCTGGTTACACTGAAGTCAATGGGAGTTTTGCCATTGACCTGAATAGGGCCAAGCTTCCACCCAACATTTGGCCATCTTTCTTTCTCCTATATATCATTGCACAGTCCCTGCAAGCCTTTCAATACGTCTATCGTTCTCAGAGCAGCTTTTTCAATATTGTTTTCCTTAAAGGCAAATCAATTCCAGCAGCACTTCTTAAGAACCCTGCAGTAACAAAGCAACGTGCATGTGTGCTAGAGACGAAATTAAAATTTGGTGAGACAACCACCTAAGCTTCCCAGGAGAATACTATCAACCCTCATGAGAACACAAAAATCCACCTTCAGACGATTGTCAAACAATTCTTAAGAGGTGTCTATTTAAACACATTTCAGCATTTCCAGTTTAAACCACTTCTTTCTTTCACGTATGTACAGTTCAGAGAGAAAAAAAATCTCTGCCAATTGAAACCCTTGAAACTAGGCATTCGCATGGGACTTCATTTATCAAAGGACAGACAGATTTACAGAAAATAAAGGATTCCTAGTCCAATACTGTTTTACACTCTCAAAAATTATAATATGATCATGATCAAAACAGGGGAAAATGTTAAATGGTGAAGATTTTACTTCCTATTTCTTCCCTTTTCCATCTTTTTAAAATCTACTGTTTTAAAAGAATATAAAGGAATTGAAACAAAAAGCTCCTTTAAATAATGTTAAGTTTGTGACATAAACCAAGCAAAGCCAGTGAATTTGGGGGAGATTTCCAAAGGCACAGATGGGAACTGGATATTTTTGGACCTTTGAAAATCTCCCTCTTAAAAGTTCTGTTCTTCACTATTCCATTTATACAGTGGGGGTGGAGGAGGTGCAGCACGCATCTAAAATATGCATGGACCCCAAAAGTGACATCATGCCGGGGGCATGGATGGCTCAAGGGATAATGAGCCTTTTTGCTAGGTTGCGAATTCAAATCTAGCCCAGATTGGCAGTGCCCAAAAGTCTTTAATATCGTATGGCTCATGTGAAGTATATCTGACAATCATACTGCGGATGCTCACATAGAAACACCCACTTTCACATGTGGATCTAGCTGGCAATTTCAGCAGGCAGATGAAGGACTGAATGCTGAAGAAAGAGGACTTATTAGTGCACTGGGAGTCAGGAGACCTCTGTTCTACTCCTTACTCAGCCACTGCCTTCCTCTGTGACCCTGGGCAAGTCTCAGACCTACTCTGTACTAGGAAGTTAGGCTGGTATAACTACATCACTTAGAGGTGTGAAACATCCACACCCCGAAGCCAACCTAACCCTCGGTGCACACAGCTCTAGTCAATGGGTCGACCTAGCTAGCGCCTCACAGGGAGGTGGAGCACATTTGCCAACGGGAGAGCTTCTCCAGTCAGTGTAGGTCATGTCTCCACTGAAGTGCTGCAGTGTTTTAAGTGTAGACAAGCCCTTAATCTTGCCATGTCTGCTTCCTCGTCTATAGAAAGGGGATAATTCTACTAACCCAACTTTGAAAAGCACTCCGAGATCCTTGACTGCCCAGCGCTATGGAAGTGTAACGTATTATTATTCTAGTGCCTTCTCAACTCCAGAGGTGAACCCTCCAGGTCATTGGCACAGCTGTAAGGAAGCTCGCACAGCTGCTGCCCGTGCTGTACCTGTTCTGTGGATAAGCAGAGGGCTAAGTTCACTCAAAACCAAAACCAAAGTCCACCTGCAGAAGGAAGTGAGTGAAAGGCAGAATGGCAGCCTTAGCTTAGAACATCCTTGCTTATGTTGGCTGTGGGAGTTGAGCGTTGCTCAAATACTGGGAGACCGATCTGTCCCTGGTGTAATTCTGTTGGCTTCAATCATGTGTTATGCCAGGAATGGACTTGGCCCTAGGTTGTCTGCAGGTTATTTCATCTACATTTCCACAGGTACACACTGCCAAGATGTATTAACTTCCTTAAACGTAGCAGTAAAACAACTTATGATGCACTTTAACGGGCCTGTACGCTAGCCAACAAATCATGTCTCACATAAAACACATTCCATTTTATAGATTTGCTGGCTATTTGCAATACCTTCAGTTTGCTTCTGCTTTGAGGCAAGAAAACCAGGGTTGAGCCTTCAGGGTATGCAAAATGGAGAGGCGAAGGAAGAAGGGGGCCTCCAGGAGCTATTTATGGGGTCAAAATAACACAAGACCTGCTCTTCTCATAGCATTTCCACCATCAAGGAAATGAAATACTGTGAGAAAACCAGCACTTGCATTACTTTGGCCCCATAAATGGCTCCCTGAGGCATTAAAAAGCCTGTGAAAGATAAACACAAATACAAATAAACACTAATACTGGAAACATAGATACTAAAACCTGCCCGCATCCCTAGAGGAAATGACTCACAAAGTTCTGATTGGCCTTAAAAAAAAAAAGGGGGGGGGCAGAAATGTCTGCTGAAGAGATGAGGAGGAAGCCAGTTCAGGAGAGCTCAGAGAAGCCCTCTTCTCAGTTATGACACTCACTCTAACAGCCACCAGCAGAGGAAATGGGAATCACAGAATAATAGAGGGCTTCAGGGCACATGTGAGTTGACTGTGTTGAGGAGAGAAACAACAAAAAACTTATCTCCAATGCTGCACATCTACCAGATGTCAAAGGAAACAGGCTCCGTGGGGCTCAAAAAACAAGGGAAGAAAGACAAAACTGTCAACAATTATTCTCTACCTGCTAATGTGCAGATTTGTGTCAATGTGGCTCCGTGGCCCTGGGAGGCTGGGGGACTGATTCTCATCTATTGCTGGTGCAAACCAGGATTATGCTCCTCTTAAATCAATGGAGGCATGCTAGTGTAGAACAGATCAGAACAAGGACCATTATCTCCCAGTACAGAAGGAGTGAAAGAATTTGTTTCTCCTGAAAACGTCTCCAGGACCGAAGAGGCAGGAGGGGAAATGCTGCAGGAAGCCGTGTTTTTAGTGGCTAGAGTAGGGAGGTGAATAGCTTGCAATACTTATTTCACTGTACGTTTCAGAGAAGAACCCTATCATATTTCCTCATGCTCAGTTAACATATCAGAAAATACAGACCATTCCTTAGACCGATACTACTGCACCCATTCTAAGCCTGGCAGAGGAGGTTCACCCAAAATGCTGACAGCAAGATTTGGACCCGAAGAACAAGAGACACATTGAAATAGCAGATATTTTACCAGATTTGGCAACGACTCACTCATACAGTGGGGTGATGTGTAAACTCTGGATGCCCACCGCGAAGGTACTCATTTTATCAGTGGTTGTTTGGAACAGATTATAAGTTCCTAGGAAAAGACTCGTGCTCATATACTCATAAAGCACTGCACACAGATGAATACATCCCTCAGCCTCTCACCGTCCTGTGTATCTATTCCTCCATCCCCAGAGTATATGGTACAAAGCCTGGTTATTTGTTTTAATAGAAGAGGCTTCTTTCTGCTTTCACTCTGGCCACGCTTTTCAAAAGTGACAAATAGTTTAGGAAGACACCTTAAGGAGGCCTGATTTCCCAAGGGTGGGGGCCCAGCACTTCCTGGAAATCAGGCCCCTTGAAAGGAGTTTCACATTGGCCACAAGTCACTTTCGAAAATCTTGGCCTCTATCCCACGTGTAAACAAAATGAACTCCCCACCCTCATTTCTATACAGGCCACCTAGATTGAGGCCCCCAGCAGGCACTCACCAAGTAGCTGTCTCTGTGCAGGTACACATATACACAAAGGTAACAGCCCAGTGATGGGTGCCCCAGAGAGGCATGTAACTCTAATAATAATGATTTTCTTGTGGCCTTCTCTAGGTCCCAGATTTTTTCATCAGACCATAATCCTACCACTCCTGTTGTCACTTTGTTGCTCTGCTGAATCACAGAGCTGGGCGAACAGGGGACCTGTAGTAAGAGCTGTGGAATGTGTAGGGAGAGGATGACCACTGAGCCCACTGAGGCTGAATGACAGCTGCAGGGGGTGAGCCAGGTTTAGACGGGAGGCACACCTTCCTCCGTGCTTGGAAAGTGTGGAGCACATTTCAGGTACTACTGCAATCTAAACCCGATTAACAGAGCAATAGGAACTCAAATGCATGGCTCTCTGTGTTCCATAACTCCCTCCCCATGCTGTCCTGTTTTCATCCCTGCCAAAGGCTGAAAACAGCATCAGTGATCTATTTCCTTCAGTGCACACAGCACATGCCGTATTCTGTTGCATTAGTGAGCTAACTGCCAGAAATTGGTAGGAAATACTTATTTCTGCTAATATTTGCCTTCAGTTTTCAAATACCAAGCCTGATCCTACCTTGCAGTCCCAGCGTACTGCAAAAATAATCCTCTGCTTTTATTAACCTTCGTGCCAACGATGGGGGCGGGAGGAATGGCGCTATCTCAAAGCTTGTGATCCTCAGGTATGTGTCGGAGCAGAACAAGCTACACCAGGCACCAGTCCAAGCCAGGTTGCTGTACATTCAATTCAAAAAAGCTTCAGGAACTGTCAAAGGACTACAGCAAATCTAGAAAGGTATAAAGCCCTGCCAAGCCTAAATGTGAAGCCATTTTATATGGCACATTAATTCAATGCCTAAAGAAAATCTATATAGCCCTCTTTTGCCCGGAACACTCATAAATTATGCTGCCTTTCTTATTTGTGCTCTCTCGGTAGTGGTCCACTTGAAGCCATGGTATCTCCTTTATGTCTACTCAAAAATCTCATCTCTAGTGCATTATTTCTTCTAATGGTTTTTCCTTTCTCTCTGTTTGACTTCCCCTACAGCAGGCTGTTAAGCACAGTTTCAAAATATCCTCAAAAATCATTTGCTGGAAGAGCTGACCCTTTACTCTACCTACTGAGAATGGCACAAACTCCTGTACAGCATGGCAGAGATGCAGCCTGGATAAATGATACAATGACAGCCAGCCTGATGTGTCAGGGTAGTGGGGAAGCAGCAGCAACTCTGAATACTAGAATTATTCTTCATCAACTCAAACTGTCACAACACATTACACTCAAGCCCTCAGCTTGCTGAAGGAGTGACCCTGGACTGAATGGAAGAGTGCTTGGGGAAAGAACTAATTGTAGCTTCTTTTCACACGTCAGTCACTTTTCACAGCACCAAACCTTTCAAGCTCAACTAATGTCAAGTTCCCTTTTTCTTTTTCTGGGCTGAACATTTTTGAGTTATACAGACGGTATTTTTAAAGGAACAAGGTCTCCAGCAAGGGTCTGAGTTGTGGGGGAAGGGAAGGAAGTGCAAGAATTAGTGCACATTGGAAAGTCTATCAGACTTCTGAAGATTCATTAGGAATTCCTCCATGAACAGCTAGGAATCAAGGAAGCGGTATGGCATATTAGCAACTAATGTTTGAAGCTCTGAGTTCTATTTCTGTCATTCACTGGGATTATTTCACAGGGTCCTTTACAATCCAAATTTAAATTGGAAGTGCTTAGAAGCACTAGAATCTACTCTCTGCCTTTTTGTGAAACTAGGATGCAAAACTGGTATTTGATCATACCATAGGACAAGAGAAATAAGATGTCTCTCTTTAAAAAGGCCGGGTTAGATGACACTTCACTGGGGACACAAGCAACTTTTGGAAGAACAGTTCAGAAGCAAAAATTAGAACTTCATTTAACAATCAAAGCAACTTCCTTTTGTTTTGAAGAAAAGCAAATAGTCCCCCCTGCAGCTACATTATTCAGAATCAGGGCACTGTATATGTCCTCTTGCTTAGAATATCCAAGTATTAGGCAGTAGGGATGCTCTATATCTTCTTGTTATTAACCTAGATTGTAAAATCTTCGGGGCAGGGACTGTTTTAATGCATGTTTGTACGGCGTCTGCCACAATCGGTCTCCAATATCTGAATTCTAAGCACGGTTTATTACAAATAATAAATAGTAATTATGAAGATTCTGCCATCTGGATTCGTGTCCAAAAGGGTCCCATGTACAATGAAGGGTAAAAGGCAAGCGGCAGTCTTGAGGATCTGCTTTTCCAGATGTTTATGAACTACACGATTCTTCCTAACACAAGGATTAGTAAAGCATTTTTATTGTAATGTTGCTACAGTTACTCAACTGAACAGGATGTGTTCACACACGAGAACTTTCATGAAGCTCCAAAGACCAAAGTCTGCTCTCATTGAAGGGGATGTCTACGCCTCAAGCTGGAGGTGCAATTCCTGTCTCAATGAAACATACTGGCACTAGCTCTGACTGAGCTAGTGCGCTAAAAATAGACGCGTCACTGCCCCACGTAGGATCCTGTCCAAGACACCAGGGACACACTTGGGAAGCAAGCTCCTCCAGCTGCTCACGTCGCCAGCTCTACATTGCTGTTTTTAATGGCATGTATGTCTCCTCTATCTGGAAATTAGAGGGCTGGTCTCATTTTCGTGTTCATACAGCTGCTACACAGCCAGCTGGGGGCACACCATTTTTTCAGACCCATTCATAAAAAGAGCTACTTTGTCTTAAATTTATCAGCAATTAAGCAAATGGAAGGATGTTTCCCATCAGATTACAAAGTTTGATCGTAGTTAAACTTGGTGTCCTTCTCAGGTGTTAAAATTTTTCTTCACCGCAATGAATTGGGTAGCATATAGGTGCACGACTGCCCTCTGTTGGACAGCAGAAGAATTGCTTAGATGTGTGTCAGAGGCCTGATCAAAGCTAACGAAGATTCTCCGTGAGCTCAAGTTCGAGGGGCTGTGCTTTGGGAGCAGCAGAACCATAGTCTGACTGTTAATTTCTGATTTAAAGAAGCTCCAGTGGGTTGTGACAAATTTGAAGTTCCCAGAAGCACTAAGAATTGTAGCAATTTTTTTTATCAGCCGTTTGAGTAAACAGACCTTAGACAACTTTGAAAAGAGGAAATGCAGAGATATGATATTTTAATACTGAAAATCAATCGCTGTATGAATTTATTTCACACCATTCCAACAGGAAAGATGCTGAGACCCAAGAGAAGGGGCTACATTACATTTTCAGAGTAGAAAAGACATGCAAACACTGCCTATGAAATTGGAAATCAGTGGCCTATGCAAAATATTCATGACAGTCAAATTATCTTACAACAACTCTAAGGCTGAATCCACATAGAATTCTCTACAATGTAACGCATTGGAGATGAAAGCTGGCGTGTCAGGAAAAAAGGGTGGTAGGGTCTAACAACTTGGAGGAGGAGATATTGAAGATAACACGTACCCCAAGGGCTGAAGACAGAGTCTTTTGAACATCAAAAATCAACTGAGATTGTGCAATTACTCTGTAGTGCATTATTTCAATGCTAAAATGCCAAATGATTAACACCTACAAAAATTAAGAGGGCATCTGAATTTACATAAATGTCTGGACTGACTTCAAGCAAGATGAGATGGTTGAGACAAGAATAAAACATTTTCATGTGTGCACCTTTAAAGCATTTTGTCTTCAAAAAATATTGAGCTTGTTGTGTTTTCTTTAAAAAGAAAAACCCCAAACACTCCCAACAACTATGTACATAAACAGTAAGATACCCAAATCTTTGGCATACAGCCAGGCTCAACTCTGAACATTTTATGGAAGGTTAAAAGTGCACCAGATAAAGGATCTAAGCATTTAGAGAGACAATATTCTTCATGATAGGCACTTTCACGATGACTGTAATGCTTTAAAAAATAATCTCAAATTTCATACAGCTGTATATTTTTATAAAGAGGTTTAAGACGTTTTGCTACTTAAATGGCACTTTCAAAACACAAGTTGCTCATTTTAGCTAGTATGTGAAGTTTCAAAAGCTAAAAGAACAATCTAAAAGTTATAGAAAACATATTTCTGTAGCCGAACTACACAGTGTGAAATGTACTAACTGTTCATGCAAGATTTCCAAAAGTGTGTGTTCTTCCCCCACCCCCCGTAAATGAAGAAGCAGATGTAATTGTTTTGATTTAAGAGGAGGGAAAAAAACAACCCTGAACTTCAAAGTCACAATATGTTGCTACTAAAAGTTTACTCTTCAGTCTCCCAACTGGTTTCATTTGCTTTCAAATCTTGAGATCTACAATGTACCCTCTCATATTTAATATATGTTTTCCTGCTGCAAGCCAGTGTGCATATATGTTTTTCATGTATTTAAGCAGAATTATCTTTTATCTTCAATTACACAAGCAGCCCATCTGTGTATTTGAGACCAAAAGCATGTACAGAGAAAACACTATATTAAAATCCCTAGTTCTGGTCTCTTGTTCCTAGGGTTGTGGGAGTGCCTCTGATTGCTCATTAGAGACCCCTCTGCCAAAGAAATTCAAATTCAAATGTTATTTTGTATGGTTCACAACCCTTAACAACTCCATGCTGTTAAATTTTGTTCTGCCACTTTGCTGGAAACAGAGCTCCAGGTTGCCTGGTCCTGCCCAAAAGTTTTGGAGGAAATATACAGGCTTGAATCATAGAATATCAGGGTTGGAATGGACCTCAGGAGGTCATCTAGTCCAACCCCCTGCTCAAAGCAGGACCAATCCCCAACTAAATCATCCCAGCCAGGGCTTTGTCAAAGCATTGAGGCCCAAAGCATGTCTATTCAGTACGATCCTGATCCTGAAAAGCGCAGGGCACCCTCAATTCCCACTAACGTCAACACGAGCTGAAAGTACTCAGCCCCTTGTGGGACTGGGACCCTGCGTCCCCCAGCAATACTATGGCACATCTTATTTTCATCTGATCACAGCAGCTCAAGAAGATGAGCACTGCCTGCTTTTCCATCCCCAACTCAACAGTCCTAGGAAACAATCTGATCATGGAAAAGCTTCCTGAATGTCAACATAATAAATATGGTGATTACCTCACAGTCTGGGCATCATTTCACTGATACGCTGAACGAGAGATTTCAGACATGCCTAAACCTCAAAACCATCGCAATTTCTTTTATGTCTAAAACTTGCTTCACCCCTCGTTATGATTGGATCCCCTAACATCCTAATTTAGAAAAAGAAGGTACTGAATAACTCAGGAAATGGACACATTTTGTGCTGTTACAGTTTTGTTTTCTCTGTGTGTGTGTGGGAGGAGGGGTATGTAAAAGTGTGTACCTCTGCCAAAAACAGTACTGTTGAGTCCCTCATCGCTGCAATTCATTTTGGAGTACTGCAGACCAAAATCATCCTGGTATAGATTCTAATATCCTATGACATAGTGACCCTTTTGTAAGGAGAGCTACAGAAGGACTCTGTGCCCTTCTCCTGAGGGAGAAGGATGCCCTGATGGTGAAAGCTCAAATTATTCAGTGTGTGGCTTTGGTTTGGAGAAGCAGATAAAAGTTTGGAGGCCAGATGATAATCTGGCGAGACTCAGAATAGTTCTTGAAGTCAATGGAGTCACAACAATTCATACCAGCTGAGGATCTGGTCCCAGATGCTTATTAAACTATCTGAGCCTCTTGTATCTAAAAAATGAAGACAGAAATCTCAAGAGAGGAGGCTTTTTTTTTTTTTTTTAAATTGTATGTCCACCATCCTAGTTCCAGTCCCACCCAGGAACTGGAGGGTCAGAAAACCCCAAATGTGTATCCAAATATTTCACGAACACCTCAAATGGGACTCTGTTTGAGATTGGTTCTAAAGCGGGGCCCAGAGGCAGAGATGGCTGGAAAGGTGGAGTGTATGAATACTTTGTCCAAACAAGTTTCCCCATTGCTAGAAAGTGAACATAAGTCATTGAGATTGGGAGGGGGGGAATGGCAGAAGAGGGGTGAACACCTGTGATCCACCAGGATCTCACCATTTTTCAAATTAGTCCGTTTTTACAAATTAAAGTTGATGACGTTGCTTTAAGCAGCTGAGTTTTTCAACCTTGGCCTGATTTTCAGAAATGTCCTTTAATTTTTGCTGACCCACGAATAATTGCACCCACAATAAACTATTTAATTAGTTTAACTGTTTGATTGTGCCTGCCAAAACACACACACACCCTCTGGATTCCGTTATTTTTAGGCACTAACTAAAAGAGGGCTCAAGATACTTTAAAAACCAGAATCAGGCCCTATCTTTTTCTTACTTGTTGCAGAATGTCTGACCCGTACAGTACCACACTGACCTTGGAAATACGTGTGCATGGGCGCCCTGATGGAAGCTATAGGTGAAGGCACAATTTGGCCCTCAGTTAACGCAGATGCATCTGTGTAGCATATTCGTATTTGCTCTCCTGAAAGCAGAGAGCAGCTATCAACTGCTTAAAATAAGGATCCATTTTAATTAGAAAACCTTATTTTAAAAATCATTAAATCATTTAAAAATAATAGATTTTAACACATTAGGCTTTTTTTTTTTTAAGTTCCACATTTTAAAACGTTGCCAAATGTGTGAATGTGCTGCAGACAGACAAGCACGTAGCTCTTGCATGAAGTCTAGAAGAGTTAATGTAAGACCAGGGAATTCTTCTCCGTGAACAAGGGACTCTATGGGAAGAGCTCCCTCACCAGGCTAAGGCATGCACAAGGTGTTCTGGCAGTGGAAAGGGGAAGCTGTGGGGTGTGTTTTGTGGTCTGATTTGGGACAGCACTGGGGGAATGAGGAGCATTTAGGGAGAGACTCTCTGGGACTTCCTATTCAGCACATGGGAGAAGGCCACATCTGGATTCTGAGGTAGGCATGAGGGCTCAGCAGCTTTCCATTATCTCACGCTGACTAGCAGACTGCCTTTCTCTCTCTCTCTAAAGAAGTCACCCACATTTTAGTCTCCTCTGGACAAGAGTTCTGTAATGTGCTCAGCTTTTATAGCTCCCACTGAAGTCTTTTCATACCCCTCCCCACACCACGTGCCATGCTGGAGCATGTGGGCTGAGCTGAGGGAGCACACGTCTTTGCAATGGGTGGGAGCAGTTGCTAATTCTGTGTCCTCTCCTTTAGTGGCCCCCCGGGCACATTCTTCCTGCCTGGAGTTTTTCCAGACAAAACACCGACAGGAACGGCTATAGGTGCAGTGTCCGACCCCAGCGGGCCCTTTAAAGACCACAGTATAGTCTTCAACTTAACAGTCAAAGTTCAACTATTGGGCAGATCTTGAAAACACTTATTGAACAATGGAAATGCCAATAAACCATTTACTGTGGGAGTGCTCCGGGGAGAAGGACTCACCTGCCTTTTGAGGCAAAATACTACAAACAACTTCCTTGGTGGAAAGAGACATTTCTACAAGCATGTGTTTCCAAATGCTGCCTATGCCAATGGCATTAATAGAATTTCCTAGATGTTCTAAAATAACCAGTCTAGCCAATTCTAGATGCTGTGTTAGATTCACATGGCTACTATAGTTGCTGGAAATCATATGCCTTTGATTAAGAGGTTTTGGGACATCCCACACACTGAGCTATGAATGCTGAGGGAGCCTTCTCTAAATTTCCCAGAACTGAAACTGCTGTAGTATTACTCTCCTTGCTGGTCAGTCTATAAAGCAGCACTGACAAGAAGGCACCAATTAGGATTAATATTGGTAGAGATGCATGGATACAAACCTAGGCTTCATACAAAGCCCACTGAAGTCAATGGGAGTCTTTTCATTAAATTCAAAGGGCTTTGGATCAGGCCCATAGGATGAAATCTTGTCCTCACTGAGGTAAATGGCAAAACTCCCATTGACTTCAAAGGGGCATGATTTCACCCCTACTCTCCTTATCTAACAGCTGTGAATGATTGTTTTAAAGTGTCCCTCCACTGTTCTACCTAGTTCTATCAGCAGGGGAAAAACAATTCCCTCTCTATTGGGGGACACAATATGAAAAGTGACATGGTAAAGAGGAAGATTTTGCAATTTATGAGGAAAAAGTGCCACTGGTAACTGAATGTTGATGAATCAAAATCCTGCTAATGTATGAGAACCATAAAGTGAAACATTAAGAGTTGGCTAGCCACAAAAGAAAAACAGACTTGTCTATTTTCATTGTTTAAGATGAAGTGTAAAAAGGAAATAAAGAGCAGAAATGGAGGGGGGGGAAGTCATTTAGGTTTTAAATTTTGTTAAAAGGTTTTAATCTCTCTCTAATCTATTCCTTATATCATCATGGAATTTGGTGTAATTTAAGGAGGTGCTAGCAAAAAAGGTCAAGATTATTTTAAAAACAACATCTATTTTATCCTGGTGTCCCTTTAACCCTTGGCAAAAAAGTTGAAGATCTCTGAGCTAACCAACTTTTAAAAAGAACATTTCGTTTGATGATTCCCTCTAAAACACCTGTATGGAATTATGCTATAGACCTAAACAAATTCTATTTTTGGCCAAGTGTCACTTTGGCTTGGCAGATTTTTCCATTTGCAAAGAATAGTGCCTGCAAAATTATATCTGCATTATTTTTGTCTAAGGATAGTAGCATAGAACATTTAGCAACTATAAACAGAGTAGGATGAAAAATGCTAGAACATGAGAAGAGAGATCAGGATATAATCTCTTCTGACCGGATGCCTGCAAGATATCACTGAATTCTCTCTCTCTTACTGCAACCCGTGTGGAGCCAATATGAACTCCCAGCAAAGTGCTTAAAACCCCATTATTTATAATAACTGTTAAATGATGAGACATTGTTTACCTAGATCGCAAGATAAATTCTCACTTACAGAATGCCCGCCTGAGTGTCCTGAAAGTCATCTGTTTTTTATTTAAATGCAAAATGCAATTAGACTTTCAATAACACAGCAGAAGAATTCAATAAGATATGGCTTTTCACTTACAGTTTAATATTAACATTTCCCCATAAATGTTAATGAATAAAAGTCTATTGTTTTATTTATTATACATGGCAGAGGGTAGGAATGGAGAGAAGGATAATATTTCCATACCATGACTGCAACACTCTTTGACTTCCAGGGGAGCTTAGCATCTCCCAGGATTTGACTTAGAGACATCACCTCCTGCTGGTTACAGACAGAAGTGTTGCCGCTAGAAAAGACAATTCCAAGCATTAGGAAGTAGCTGAAGTAATACGCAAGGGCTGAATCAGCTGATCTACAATAAGGCCTTCCATTAAGATGAATCACTTTCTTCTTTCCTCCCTGTTGTCTCTGTCCTCACTTGGCGGTCGATCTTTCCTTACTTCCCTTGCCACTTCCCACTCTCCTCCTGATTAGTTCCCCTCTAACTGCTACAATAACAGTATCACTGCTAGCTATGCCTGCTGAGCCAGTGTGCCAGGGGTGGAGTGAACAAATATGGGTCATCAGAGTGGGGCTGTGGGCCCAAGGCCGTGAGGTTCCTTAGACACTATGGTTAAATGCCAGGCTTGGATAGCAAGTCCAGATTTTCAGAAAGTTCAGATTATTATTCATCGGATAGCCTTTTCGAGAAACATATTAGGGAAATGACCGGTGTCCTAATTAATAGTGAGGCAGCAAACTCTATGAAACCGTAGTAGAAAAGGGTCTGTGCACCTATGAATGGAAAGTGGGGTCTTCTATGGAACGTCCCGCTATTTCACTCCATGCCACAGACTGATGCTGCCCTCCTTTGGCACAGGAGGCTCAGATGGCACTTTACAGTTGCCCATCAATGCTGTTCCTAAATGTGCAGTACTTCCGTTATCTCAGGAACTGAGCTGCTGCCACAAAACAGTCCCGGTAGCTGCAGGTCGGAGGAGCAAGAGACTGGACGCAGCAGCGGAATACGAGCCTCTGTGGCTGTGTGAAAGAAAAACCACAGGGCCAAGAGGTTGGCCCAGACTGGTGCATTTTCACTGTTTTGGTCTTTGACCTTCCATTTATTGACAAGGATTTTGCCATGTTAATGTGTATTTTGTTGTTTAATGTGACTCATACTTTATGGTATCTTTCTAATAAGAAGTGTTCGTTTAAAAGTTCTCCTGCTTAACAATGCGTTGCTTAAATGGTTTCCCTTCTATTTCCTTCGCTCCTGTTTCCCCTAATGAGCACAATGAATACTTTATGAGGGCTTTTCAATAACTTTGGGTCTTTTCCTTTCACGTTACAGAGAACAGCACATTAATGACCAGAGGCTGGCGTAGATGCTACACAGAGGCCAGAATGGGGATTTAGCTACTGCAGCACATTGTTTCAAATTAAGCAAAGGGACCGATTTTCAATGCATGAAGAAAATGTGTGCTGGGAATCTACATTAATGGAAGGTGCTCAGATACTATGGTGATGGGCAACAGTATAAAACACTGAGATGATTAGGTAGATAGATAGATAGATAGATAGATAGATAGATAGATAGATAGATAGATAGATAGATAGATAGATAGATAGATAGATAGATAGATAGATAGATAGATAGATAGATAGATAGATAGATAGATAGATAGATCGATCGATCGGGTGTATACCGATGGATAGAAAGATAGATGCCTGAAGATGGAATCCTTCCCCCTCACTAACCGGGAATCTGGCCAGTCCCTGCCCCCCATTTCTACAATCACTACTTCAGCATCCACCCATCTATCTAAAATACTTATTGGACCTCCCCCCATTCATGCCTCACAATCTTTAACATATTTATCCCCATAACACCCTGTGAAGAAGAGCAGGGCTATTATACCCAATTTACAGATGGGGAGTTGAGGCGCAGAGGGTATGTCTACACTGCAATTAAAAACTGCAGGTGGCCCATGTCAGTGGACTCAGGCTTGCGGGACTCTGGCTAAGGGGCTGTTTAACTGTGGTGGAGACTTTGGGGCTTGGGCTGGAGGTGAGGCTCTGGGACCCCGCAAGTAGGGGGAGGGTTCCAGAGCTCAGGGTCCAGCCCGAGCCCGAAAGTCTACACTGCAATTTAACGGCCCCTCAGCCCAAGACCCGCGAGCCTGAGTCAGCTGACATGGGCCAGCCACAAGTGTTTAATTGCAAGGTAGACATACCCAGAGGGACTAAACGACTTGCCCAAGGTGGAACAGGGAACTGAGGTGCAGGTATCATCCTAACTGCTGGACCATCCTTCCTCTCCTACCAGCCAGACTGTAACAACAATGGTGGCCTGCTACACACTCACTACGCAAGGGCTTTGGCCAGGGGATCGGCGTGATCTGGACTCACTTGCTAATATCACCCTTCCCTTAAGTCTGCAGCAGTGCTCTGCAGCATAGAGGGGATGTCCAGTCTCCTGGTGTGGCCTCTTTGTGATCTGCCGCCTATGCAGCAGAACCACATTCAGTCCTGCTACTCTGGGGACTTTGTGAATCCGTGCAAGGGATTTGTCCTTTTAGGCTCAAAGACCTTGAGCTGGTGTCTAAGGAGGTAGGTGAGAGGGTTCTGGGATCCTCTTTACACTGTTCAAGCAAGAGGGCAGGATCCCTCCATAAAGCACAGGCCTGTGCTAAGATAGGACACTAGCCTGTGCCTCCCGTCCCCAAGTGGGCTATTGTTAATACCAAGGAATACTTTCAGCCTGATTCCTCACTGCTGGACTCCAGTTTTATGCTGATGTAATGAGTTCTGTGTATTTACACTGGCGTAAAACTGGAGTAGTGAATCAGTCCTATAGTACTTATGTACCACATTTCATCCATTGCTCTCAAAGGACTTTACTAAGTGGGTATTATTATCCCCATTCTGCAGATGGGGACACTGAGGCACAGCTGTTTGCCCAAAGTCACAAAGCAAGTCTGTAGCACATCTGAAATTGGAACCCAGGTCTTCTGACACCCGGTGCACTGGACCGTGATGCTAGCAGCAGCAAGTGCTAGCCACCAGATGGTGGATGCACAGGGTGTTGAAACCTGCAAAGTACACATGCACCCATCTTATGGAATGCAGCCCTGGCCTGCCGGATCTGTGCACATGCCTTCATCCTCGCTCTGCTATCATACCACCAGTCAGAGCAGGATTTGGCTCACAAAGAATCTGTAAAACATCAATCTGTCTCAAATGCTGGATAGTGGGAGCCATTTACCCCTACCCAGAAATACTCAGACCCCAAGCTGCAGCCTACATACAAATATCTGCAAGCGCCACTAAAAAGAACCTCAGAATTACAGGCGTTAGAGATGGAGGAGTCCTACTAGGCTACCAAGTCTTCTACCCCCCGGCCAGTGCAGGATTGTTCCCTATCATAGACTCTCTAGAGCTTTGTCTTTATCTTTTAAAAGGAAGATTTAATAAAGGAATAAACATGTAAAAAAGCCAAATGGACAGTGTTCCAAACCATGCAATGCAATTACAAAATGACTTTAGAAACTTGTTAAAATCAATCGATTTTGCGGGTACCAACATTTATTTCATTAAGTAGCAAATGCCATCTTGAGGGATTGACACTGCAAGGTACTGAGCGCCCCCAAGAATAGAAGCCAAAAGGATGCTCAGCTCCTTGAAGGGTCAGGCCCAAACAAATCCCTCCAATGGCCTGCTCCCATTCCCATTGAAATCAATGGCAAAAGCCACAGCGATCCAAAAGGCTACTGCTTTAAAAGGATAAGAGTATATAGGACAGACAAACATGAACGAAGCCACACTAAAAAGAAGGGTTGTTCAGAATTTCATATGGAACACCAATGTACTGCGGTAAGAGAATTAATCTACTTAATCATTTGAACAACAACAACAGATCTCTAAGGAGAAAGTCAATTGTTTTCCTGCTAACTGCTCGGAGACAAAGCAATGGAAGGAAAATGTCCAGTTCCAATAATGTCATAACTTGATTATAGTCTGCACAGAAGACCTAAAACACTTGGAGAACAGTGAGTAAGAAATTAAGTTTCAAATTAAGTGCCTGTAGCGTGCCACTTCTTCATATTATGACAGGAAGGATGCCACTGGGCTTATTTCACATATGCTAGCGGGTGATGCATGGATACAGTAATCATTTAATCACCTCTTACATTTTTTCCATTTCTTTCTCCTAGAGGAATGACAAATCTAGAAATGTGATTCCACTTTGTTTTATTATTATATTGATTTTCCTGCCTAGAGAAAGTGCATTTGTCCTCTAAACCAGCACACTGGCAAGAAAGGGTTAACAAAATGTTTATCACAAGGCTGGCTTCAGAGTTGAAAGTAATGTGATCAGTAATGAATTTTGTGTTACATTAGGTTGTATAAATGGACAGACAAGCGCAGACAACAAGTGGCCAGGAGTCGGGGCTAATCTAATGATGTAAAAATAGAGACAGCACCAATTATACGTGGGGCCAGCTCAGAGCTCCTGCAGGGACTGCAAATGAATAGGTACAAATCAAATTACTGACTAATAGACGCACTACAAGAGAGGGCAGTCAATGCTAAACGCATTAGGGCCTTGTGACCTCTCCGCTCTGAACAGCAGAATCCTAAATTTGACTTAAAAAAAAAATCAAAGAAACTCTTGTTTGGTTAAGAAGAGAGATAAAACAATGTTGCTTGTTAAATGAATGAAAACATTTAATATTTTTTTTTACCCTTTGTTACCATCTTATGTGAGTACTGGACATTTCCGAAAACCTTTTCAAAGCTGACAGAGGTTTTGCTTTAAAAACAAGAAATATTCTCTGTGCAAAAGTTAAGACCTGATAACAATGCAGTTATGTTACATACCAAAACATTTCAAAGCCATGTGCCTCTCTGTGGAGATGTTTTTTACTGCTACTTCAACGGCTGTGTCTGTATTAAAAATAAAATATTTCTTTAATTTGTTTTTAAATAATAATAAAAAATAAAAAGGATTTTCCCAAAACAACATTTGATTATAAATAAATGCAATTGACCAGCTTATCAAATGGTAGAAAGTCAGATTTGTCTATTGGTACGCACACACCCTTTAGAAACATCACGAGACTTGCAGCTTCTTCTGCAAATGGCAATGAACCTAAATTCACACTGAAAATATTTTTAGTATCGGCATCATTGTCTCCATTCAAAACGCCCCTAAATAATGTGTGACCCAAAAGAAACTTCAGTGAAAGATACAGTTGCTCTTTTTCAAGCTAGCTGCAGCTAACAGAAGCTTTAAAGGGGAAATGGCTGATTTGGCAGCATGTGGCTGGAGAGCTTTGCTGTTCCCCACAGTGCACGTTTAAAAATGGTTAACAGTCAACGTTCAAAGGATTTGGTAATAGTTATTAAGTTAAAAATGCATTTGTTGGCCCTATTGCGTGTATGAGTTGTCTGTTAAGGGAAAGTATATGGACAGTCACATAAAATGCACACTTGTGTGCAACCTGAAGTTGTCCAGGACAAGAGAATGGGAACCCAATTTTAGGGTATCTAATGCATTTAGCAGGATGTATAGCAGCTAAGACAGGCATACATATGTGGCACATGACGAGACAAAGCTCTTGAAAGCAGACACAGCGTGTGCTAGAATGGAGATAAGACTACACAGACACTACACAGAAGAAAACTACTTGGAGGACAATGACTACAATTATACTGAAGAAATTTCATAAAGTTAAATCACACCCATTACAGGGTGGAATTTAAAAGCTATCAGACGACACTGAACACCACACGTCTGGATAAGTTTTCAGTGTAGCGCGCAAGAAATTTGGCATGCAGTGCCAAATCCTCATTCGGTGTAATTCAGCGCAGCTCCATTGATTTGTGGGAAGATGCACCAATTTTCACTGGCTGAGGAACTGGTGTGTGATGGCTGTCACGACTGATGAGAGATACACATTTATATCTCTGACCCATGCTCATAATGTACCTGGAAGAACTTACATTGCCGTACAGTGTGTGAGAGATAATTGAATGAGAATCTGTTCATGTAATAACGACTGCAAATGTGTGCTTCTCCTACACTGCACTTTGAAAAATGTACCTCTGAAAGACTCCTATATATTGAAAAAATATTGAGACTTTATTCAGATGAATCGTGTGATGTAGACATTGTTTGGAGCTCTTGGAGTTATCCAAGGGGGAGAATTTGGTCTCAGAGCCTGGGATGAATGCCCCAGACATTCAAAGCCCCCTTTTAGTAGAAAGGTCATTTTATGTGTCTGTTTGCTGCCCAAGCTGCCTTTACATTGAATCTGTGCAGATGTCTGCCTAAAACGCCCTTCAGACGGCAAATCAATTATGTCGAATTTTTGTCCACCACCCAGTTCAAGGTTGGAACTGAGAAAAGAGTTACAGAGAAGAGAAGGAACAAAATTCCCTTAGTTAAAATAAAGGAAGAAGGAAAGGAAAGAAGAGGAAGGAAGGGACGTTGTCTCTTTTAACTAATTCAAGCTCTGACAATCACTGTGTGTGGCTAACACCTTTCCTTGGACTAAACATCCAAAGGTAGGTGTCTACTCATCTTTGAGTCTCCACACACAGAGTTTGTGACCTTACCCATTTGTTCTACACAGACGTTGTTCAGCATTGGCAGAATTCAACAATCAGTGGGAATGAGATTCATTTGCTCCTCAATTTTAGGCAGATGAACATCTTTTTGAAGTCAATACAGGCACGCATTGTTCCCTTTATTTCTTTTCATGAACTTCAGAGATTGGCGCAAACCACAAAAGTCATATAAGGATTTAAAAAAACTTCCCCTCCCAAAGCTCGAAGGTATTCAGGTCTGGGATTTTGGTTCAACCCAGGGTAACATTATGGTAACCAGACGCAACATTTGATTCTAGATGTGCGTTCAGATTCTGAGCTTTCCTAAAATTTTCTCATACCAATCTTCAAGTTTGTGGATTCGAATTTTGCTCAGTTTCACACTGAAAGGCCACCTTCAGTTCACCCAACTGCAAAACGGGTGCCTGATCCATTGGGTTAAAGCAGTCAGAGGCAGGCTGATGTGATGCTGGCCACATCACTCCTGTGTCCCACTGGCTATGAAACTGCTCTGCCTCAACCACGTCAGCCTGCTGAGCCATTGGAACTTTGACTTTTTGACCTTTTCTGTTCCTAAACTTCCAAAGTTGGTAGTTAAACAGACTACCAGCATTTTTGCAGGGGTCTGTTAAGGTAAAAAATTTACCTTGGCCTTTTATGGAAACTTCGCATTAGAACTGGTTTAAAATATTTCCCTTTAAATTCTGTTCTTACTGCTCTATACAAATCTTGTTGGTTTTATTGACCATGATAATGGCAATGACAGAAGTTCGCTGGGGGCAAAATTCATAGTTAGAGGTGGGCCCAAACTTCAAAAATTGGGGATCTTTCTGCAGGGTCTGAATACAGGATTTTAGCTTGAACCCATCTCTGCTCCTGACACATGATCCAAATTAATTTAGAGAAACCGATGATTATTTTGCTTATGATTTAGGATGCAAACTGACCTAACGCAAGGCTTTATATTTTATGATCAGTAAGAAGGCACACATTCTTACAAAGAAAAATCTTACAAATATATAGCAACCAAAGGTATTATTTGCAAAATAAAGTAGATATGAGCCAGCAATATAACCCTGAGGCTGAGATACAAACAGTAATGGGGAAGATTTAGCAGAAGAGCACACTAATATGAACTTAGAATCATCTGAGGAGAGTGAGTCAGATTCTACACTTACGAAGTCCCATTGACTTCAGTGGCATTACGCTCATAGTGCTGCATTTGATGGGGCACTCGTTGTGCCAGCATCGAGTCTACCAATGTAAAGCAGACTGAAGGCAGATTCCCTTACCCTATGCTAAGAAAATATCCCAAACAGTGTGAAATACACTTACGTTGTTTGTGTGGGGGGGGGTTTACAGGTGATCGGTGACTTATTCTTTGCAGACAAGTTTCTCCCTTCTAGACTTCTTAATGAATTAAATCTGCTGAAAGCATCCATCACTGCATTATCTATGCGCTTTATAGAAATAATAGGAAGCCTGCATAATTGCTGAGAATTATTCTTATGCTGCAAAGACATGCTGAAGTCAATAGGGCAGAGGCAACTCAGCCTATGGGTTAAACCTCCCCCCAAGCCCACCCAGGGGGGCTGAGTTGCAATTCCCCGCCGCCCCCTTTGCTGCAAAGCTGCAGCAGAGCCAACCATAGCCACGACCGCTGCCCTGAAATTGCAGTAGTTCCCATTGCTCCATGAGATTGAATGGCCAGTGGCAGATCCACTGGCCTCACTATGCTCCTCATATCCCCTAACTCAGCTGCTCAGGGAAGTGGACGGAGCCCCTATAGAGCTGGGCTCCACTGTATGCATGGGGCATGTTTGTCTTGTGGTGTCGTCCAGATCTTGCCCTCCACAGAATCAAACTGCCCTGGGTCCTTTGCTTCTGAGGCCTACTACAGTCGCAGAGGAGGGGGGCGGAATTTGTCCCCCATGGTACTTAGCACATTTAGCTCCAACAGCACTCAGAAGTGCGATACCGCGCAGCAGAAATACTCTTCCTTGGTTATACTTCAGAACACTTATTTTTAGCCACACTGCAAGTCTCATCCCAGATTGTGGACTAAATTCCTGTTTTAAGTCTAGAGATGATCAAAAAGATCTGGAAGCTTAAGAAATGTACATTTGGGAAGCCTGCATAAATTAATGCACTTACTGATTATAGTACATTTTTGGCTGGGTGGGTGGGAGAGAGGAGAATTACCTAGGGTGGAATTCATATGTCAAACCCGAGACAAAATAATACATTGTTACAGCAGCATTTCCAAGTAATAGAGCAGGTAAGAAACAAAGAATTAGTTAATATCTACAGCAAAAAATGGACCTTTGGATTATGAGCATGTGTTTCATGTGCATTATTATAGGTATCAATCCTGATTACTATACAAATCTACATGCCAACTATGTCCTAACTGTTAAGGCATTAAAAGAATCTATTTATCTCTTGCCATTAAGAGCATGTCAGAGCCAATTGAGCACTTGATAATGTCTCCCTGTCCATTCCATTGTCCATTTATTCTTTTGTCCATCCACAGAGAACTAAGCACAGAGCATGTTTCAATTCAGTGCTAGTAGTTTTTACTCTTTTACGTCACAGTTCACATAAAATTTTGTGGTTTAGTAAATGCCTTTAAAATGTTTTTAAACACTGTGTCTGCAAAGTATTCAAGAAGCATAATAAAGGATTAAACCCAGCCACCACTTTAAGTCAAAATAAGTCACTTTTAGGATAATTAGAGATGGGGATTATAAATTATATAATTTTGGGTCCAACGCAGCACTATAAATACTGTGTTTGGAGTCAGTAGCAATATAGAAACTAATGGGAGAGGGAAGCAAATTTATGGTGTTCCTCAGTGCAGATGTCTTTGCTATCATTTCATCCGACTGACTGGGCAAACAGGAATTCTAAGAAGCAAGGACCATGCTCAACGTTTGTGTGTTTTTATAAAAGAGACAAATGGCTAATTCAGCCAAAGACTGTCAAGATGTGGCTAGCTTTGGGGGGTGGGGGGGTGGGGGGTTAAAATAATCCTGCTTACTAGGAGCCAACAAGGACACTTCTCTGTTTGATCTGGGGTGATATACCATCAATTTATCTTTTTCTATTTCCTAACCAGTATATAGCTGCCAGCACTTTAATGTGCTATGCAGCTGTTTGGCAAATGGCTGGTTGCCAGTCTGTCTGAGAAAAACTACCCCATGTTACTGATGTGGGTTGATTCCCTGGGCAAGCGGATCTTCCACATCTCAACACAGTAGGACAGCACACTTTATAAGACCATCTGATAATGTGGATCTCATGAAAGGGGCAAGCTGAGTTCAAGAGTAGATATGGGGTGGGAATGTGGGGGTGAGGTGCACAGAGGCGTTCAGAGCCTTAGGAATCAGTTTTATCTCCTGTATGAAACCAACACTTGCCAGGTTTTGAGCCTAGAATCCCAGTTCGTGAGAAGAAAATGTGGTACTGACTAGACAGAGCCCTGTGCATAATAACAAACAACAACATGGTTGAGGGCTAATATGCATGTAACTCACAGGTGTTACCCACTACTACACTAGGATACCTACAGTTCATGCTTTTGCGTGGTATATAAGCTTACACTGTACAAAGATTATCCACAGGAAACATGCATGTGCATGGGGTGAAAAGAGGAGAATGATCTTTTTAGAAGACTTTTAATTTAGTGATGGCTTCCCTCTGAAAATTGTTCACCTTTGTTTTCACCCTTATAAACCTCCTATGCGCTAAATACTGTGGCCTAAATTTCATCTTTGTTATATCAGTTTAACCCCCAATGAAACGGATGCTCGTTGCAATTAGTGGGGTTGCACCTGTGAAACTGAAAGGAAAATGTAGCACTAGGTTTCTTTTTTCTTTTTTGATTTATAATCTGCAGCCACCAGAATCTCTGGGTGCACTTACAAATATTTGAAGAACAGACATCAGCTTCTGAAGCGGAAATTCCAACTTCTTTGGGGGAACTACTCATAACAACAAAGCAATCCTGTTTCCAGAATGGAAGTTTCCTAATATTAGAAGTCTTTTTTTTTTTTTAAACTCTTTCCAGGTACTGGATCCAGAGCTCTTGCAGCTCCTGCTAAAGCTAATAGGCCGGATCCTGTAGTGTGCATGAGCTGGAAAGCAAGCAGGACAAGGAGGTGTGTGCAAAAGAGGCTTGAAGCTCACCTCTTGATTCCTTTGGTCTGGCTGCAGCTTGAGTAATATTCTAAATGTCACTAGGCTGCGGCAGCCACAGGGCAGTGAAAACACAGCTGGGGATTAGTATAGTACAAGGGTGCTCCATTTTCTCTGGCCATTCCTCCTTTTCCCTGCTCTGCTGGCAGCAGGAAAATTGAGGGGGGTACGAGCCCCTATGTTAGCTGAACACCACTAGAGGCTTCTTCTTAAATGGTGATGGATCTTCCTTCGGCTACTTAAAGCAACTTTAGGGCCACATTACACTAGTGGTGTGGTGCAAAGAAGCCATGCAGGAGCATCTGGCCCAATATTTGTAAGGGTATTTAAGGCCCGTGTAAGGTCTAACTGAAGGATAAGAGCCAGCTCCCATGAACTGCAGTCACTAGTCACCTTAACCCAGCATCTCCAGATTGCTTTAACTGTCACAGCAAGTATCATCCTACACAATCCACTACCCTTTGAGAAGGCTGTAAAATGCACAGGCTGGGAGTGAAGATGGCCCGTCGCTTTATATGGAGAATGCCCTTCCAAAGTGCATGATAGCTGGTATCAATAGGGACCGAAATAAATAAAGCACTTTTAGAGCGTTTTCCATTTTTACAGCACTTTGAAAATGTTAGAGGATTAATCTCCACTGCAATCCTGTGAGGTATCGTTACCCTTATCTTACAGCGGAGGGAATTAAGTCAAAGGGACCTTACGTAACTTGCCCAAGGCAACAACAGGAATAAGTACAAGAGCTGGAATTGGAACCCAGATCAGGTGCTTAGATCACCACTTTCTGTCAACTGCCAACCCTAAACCGCCACTTAATTCCATCTTCATCCCGCAACAATGTCTAAAGTCCGAGAGGGTCCAAACAGGTCAAAGATCACCACCGTGGGATGTAAAGGCTGCTTCTGGACCGAGCAAGTGGCCAAGTTATATCTATTTGACATGACATGTGCAAGCCCCAGGTTTCCCATTCCCAGACTCTTCCTTGAGACAGCAGGGACTGGCAGCTCAATGATAAAGGTGGAGCATCTTGGGTTGCTCAACAGTGACTCCCCTGCAAATTAAGGGCCAGCACTGATGGGAGGAGTCCTGTTCAGTCCTCTACAGCCAGAACAACAAGAACAGGGGACTAATGGGGGGACAGTGGAATGGGGAACCCTCAGGAATAAAGAGCAAAAAGAGAAAAGGCAGTTTCCAACCTACAAGGCCTTACATAATGCCAATATGTTGGCATGTTCATATGTTACTGTTACAGCTCGGTCTTTTTTTCTTCCCAGGCATCTCGCCAAAATGAGGACATGGTGACAAATGAGTGGGCATCTGATATGAGAAGCTACTACTGATATTAGCTGCTGGTCACAACACAAACAGTGCACAGATCATAGACAGATATGTCCTTTTACTCGAGGGTATTTTAAAAACAATTCAGAATTAACAAGAGAAGTAAAACCCACAATTACTCTGAGCGCTAGCATTTCTGAGCGATTCCTGTCTCTAGGGCTGCTGTGAGCAATGTAATCTCTGAAGTGCCATTCCATTTATGTAAATACATTGTATAATTTATCAATATAATGGACAGTGATGAAGATGGATTAATTTGGATTACAGAACCAGCACTATATAGCGGCTTTACAGAGAACAGATAATTACACAGACAGAATCTAATTTGAATGTTGTTTTGATCATTGTCTGCATGAGCAACAGTTTGAGGAAGCATCTGATGCTCAGAGGTGCTCAACTCTTTGGGCCCACGTCACTAGAGCAATACAGAAAATAAAAAAGCCTAAAATGTGAATATTTCTCTTAAAGTCATTTTGAGGATTGCAAGATTCTGTACTTATGGGATCTGCCAATATTTTCTTCCTATTAAAGATTGCTCCCATGTTGGGGAAGACTCTCGCAAAAGCCATGTAATCTCTGAGGTGTCATGCGTGTGGTTTGCTGAGAAAAAGGGAAGCAAAATTTTAACGAGTTAAAAAAAATCACCATTGGGTGAGCTGTATGTGATCTCTGATCACATTTCTTCTTTGTACCTGTTCCTGATCCCACTATGTCCCTGCTGGGTGACTCAGACATTGCATCAGCCAGCCGTTCCCGAAGGCCCTCTTCGGTGTGCTCGATGGAAGACATGTGACGGAGACCAAAGCTCTCAGGCCAACTTCCACAGACTTCCAGCAGGGTCACGCTCCGATCAAAGGCACCTTTAACAAACAAATGGGAAATGCTCGTTGACTAGTGTAGACACCAGAACTAACCTACATCCATACCCAAAATAGGTTAACATTGAAATAATTCACAGAAAAGGAAGAACTGTTTGGAATCTGAGTTCACAACGTATCTGAAAGACAAATGTTGGCACATTAATTAAAATAGTGATATTAAAATACACAATGCGTAGCAGAAACGGGTAGTTACAGCCTAAACTAGTAGCCTTTTTTGATCATTTGAAAGCAAAACTGTCAGGTTAAAAATCATGGGCCTCATTCTGTTCTCACACTAGTGTGAAACAGGAGTAACTCCAATGAAGTTAACGTAATTACACTAGTGTAAAGCCAGTATAAGTGAGAGCATTTATTTTTTAAAAAATCTGTGTCTATGTCACTAATAACATCTTAGACAATTAAAAATGAATTTTTAAAAAAAATCTGATTTGTCTTTTACTGTGTATTTGTTCAACTTTTTGCATTCCTCTCAACTGGGACAATGAAAATAGACTAGTTGTTTCCTTTTTGCTTACAGTCAAAATTTCTAGCCAATTTCATTTTCATGCTCTCATGCAGCAGCACAATATTGTGGTCTTTGGGCTTTGAACACTGCTGTGGAGGGTGGAGTGTAATGTTAAGTCTATTTTTAAAAAATGTTTCCAGCGGAATAAAAAAGCACTTCTATTGATCTTAGATTCTGTGTGAGCATGTTTCTACAAAAATGACATTTTAGGCCAGATAGAGCTAAACAGCGCCCCTTTCATCAGTGATGCAATAGTGGAGATGCTGGCTGTTGTGACAGAGTGCAACGATACAGTCTCCAGAAAAGATACTTAAACTAATTCCTTAACGTGCAGTTGTTTCCTAATTCAAAATAGTACATGATGTTCTGTTGAATGCAAAGATTAGATTCTGAATCCAAGATCACTTCAAAGTACAAATTAAAATTATTCTACTTTATTATACAGCAAGTCTTCTGTGAAGGCTTACTTTAAATCATTCCCACTTGGAACACGATTACAGTTATGCTTTGTTGCTTCAAGCACATACCATTTACTCAACTATTAGGAAACCGAATATGCAGCATTTATTGTGCCTGGTTTCTGCCAGCCTATGAAGGGGAAAAAATGCAAATGCCAATGTTTCTCAAAGTTAAAAGTACATGAAACACGTCCTTGTTATCAGGCCTTTGGTTCTCCCCTTTGATCAGCCGTCAGAAACTATCTACACTTGTACACTGTGACTGTACAGCTTCACAGCACACTCTCTGCCAATGACAGGTGGTAATAGAAAGGGTGAGAGACCAAGCCCTGCGGCAGGCGTCCCTTCCTCTGATAACGTCCAAAGTACTGGGTGATAACCGTTAGTAAACACTCGGGGAGCCAGTTAATCCATACATCAGCAAAGAGGGGCAGATAATTTTGAACTCTAATAGCATGGACAAAAGCACAGGGGATGGCATTCAGGGATTTATATGGGCTGCAATGGTGACTTCTGGCTCCTGAATTTCATCAGCGCATACAGCTTTGATTTATCTCTTTGCCTGGCTGCAGAGTAGATTCCTGGCATTAGAAAACCATCAACACTGCAACAGACCTCTACGGAATGGGAACATGGCTCTTGTGCCACACATGCTCTTGAACTTTGGATGAATCCCAGGTGGAACCTAGAGGAAGAATGACCAAATAGTTCAGCTTTGTAATGGGCCTTTGGATTAATATGGCTTCTCCAGCCATTTAGTTTGTTTTTTAAGGAAGGCCTAGAAAGGCCCGTTGGAGAAAATGCAGAGAGGCGGGGGAAAGTCCCCTATATTCTGATTTATGCCTCGCTTCCATGTTGCCAGCTTCCCTAACTGTACATGAAATAACAAGATTTGGCTCTTTTTTTTTTATACTTCTCTTTTCAGAATGTTCATGGGGCCAAATCTGGAGGCCCTAACTCAGCTTCTACTCTGACAATCCCCCACTCATTTCAATAACTTTGGTAGGCCATGTAAATACCTAGATAATCATTATGGAACTTTTAAACCGAATGCAAATATAATATGGTACAGGGAGGACTTTTAGAAACTCCCCCAGGTTTTTCCCATTGAGCTAGAGAACGATAATGAGAGATCTATTCTTTATTAGTGTCAGCTCTTATTCTGAAAGCAAGAAGCTAAACAATTCCTGCCCCATGAGCAGACATATGAATAATAAAGCAAATGTTTTTTGAAGCTCTGCCAAGATGACTGCATACGTGCACAAGTAGAAACTTCACAGAGTGCCCCTCTTTAGTTCCAGAGATACTTGAGTGAGAGCAAAGGAGACAAGTGTAGCCTTACCTCTACAATCAGGGCCCCAGAGCTGCCAAAAGTTCTTAGCAGCAACGTGTGAGGTGCAAGTGTTAATGTAAATGCAGGTTACAGGGATTAACTGCATCCAATGCTTTCTTGTAAAATAAACTGAAAGGCTTGTGAAGCTCTAGTGTTATCTTTTTCTCCCTTTTCACTCCTTTTCCACATTATGTGTATATGTCTGGTAATAAATTTCATGTCAGGGCATCTAGCTACGATTCACCCACCACAACTGTAGGCCCCAGCTTGATTATCAGTCTGTCTTTGAATAGCATGGAATGGGGGTGCAAAGGGGCTTTATGCTGGCAGATAATCTCCGACTGGGGTACTGGGCTCCACAAATGTATTCTTACTTTATTATGTAACACTGATTTGTTAAACTGGCTCTACAACAGAGCAACACACAAAAACGCTGCAAAGAGCTAACCGGACTATGGAGTGTTTGAGAGTATCAGCTAATCATAATCTGTAACCAAAAAAATAAAATAAAAATCAATCCATCCATCTTTATCCATCCATTTATCATATTTACACAGCGCCAAACACTGTATAATCTAGGTGCCATAATGGAGGATGGAATAGAGATGGGCCATAACTGCTACCATTTATACAATTCATGCCCTCCCTGATCCTTGGCGATTCAGATAAAATGGAACCTAACCCTAAACCGTCTGGGTTATTTTGTACTGTTAAGCCAAAAATCACCAGTTTTGCTTGTCTTCACAGTAAAAAGTCTATCTTAAATATCCTCAGGAAGACTAAGATTACTTGCCATGTATCTTCAAATATGCCTTGCCACTGGATCAGTAGACTACAGTCTTATCAAACGGAAATAATTCTCCAATTGTAGAATTAAGACCCGAATATTTTTACATTTTGGACGATAGCTTTGTGAAATGAATGAAATCACTCGGCGGGCTGGTAATTTCCAAAGAGTTTTAATGTTCTTTGCCTTGTGTACACCATTATTAGTGGGTCAAGAAAACTCACGATTTCCAATCTAAACTGATAACAGCTAATCATATCCTTGCTATTTATGAAATTGTTTTACTTTTTCATTTTACTGTTTGCTCCAATGTCCCCTTTTCAATACTTGTACCAGAAGTACAATACAATACTTGTACCAGAAGTTCCAGTATTTGAATAGCTAGCTCATCAAATTTCTCATCACTGGGCAGGCTGTGTCTTAAGAATAAGACTTAAAACATTATTCGGCTCTCAAAATCCACGAAATACAGCCAGAAGTTAATGGCAATACCGATAAGGTTAGGGAAAGCATGGTGCCAATTAAATGGATTACAAAACGTTTGACAGAGAGCAGACTCTGAAGGGTGTGTTTACTGACAAACTGCTGAAACCTTACTGACAACCACAAAAATAAGACTATGATGTGTGAATCAATCTATTCTGCTATGTTAATCTAGTAACATATTTTCTCTGTTGGTGAACAAGTTTGCATGTAGATGGAGAAATTAATTTAGGAACATCCCAAGAGAGAAGCAAAACAGGTACCATTTTAGCAACAAAAGTTTATGGGTGAAATCCTGGTCTCAATGAAGTAATGGCAAAACTCCCATTCACTTCAATAGGAGTACTTGTGGCACCTTAGAGACTAACCAATTTATGACATCTTCATCATCTGGACCCATGGAAAAGAAGCCCTTGAGGAATTCCACCATGATTTCAACAATTTCCATCCCACCACCAACCTCAGCCTGGTCCAGTCCACACAAGAGATCCACTTCCTGGACACTACAGTGCTAATAAACAATGGTCACATAAACACCACCCTATACCGGAAACCTACTGACCGCTATTCCTACCTGCATGCCTCCAGCTTTCACCCTGACCACACCACACGATCCATCGTCTACAGCCAAGCTCTGCGATACAACCGCATTTGCTCCAACCCCTCAGACAGAGACAAACACCTACAAGATCTCTGTCAAGCTTTCTTACAACTACAATACCCACCTGCAGAAGTAAAGAAACAGATTGATAGAGCCAGAAGAGTTCCCAGAAGTTACCTACTACAGGACAGGCCTAACAAAGAAAATAACAGAACGCCACTAGCCGTCACCTTCAGCCCCCAACTAAAACCCCTCCAACGCATTATTAAGGATCTACAACCTATCCGAAAGGATGACCCAACACTCTCACAAATCTTGGGAGACAGGCCAGTCCTTGCCTACAGACAGCCCCGCAACCTGAAGCAAATACTCACCAACAACCACATACCACACAACAGAACCACTAACCCAGGAACTTATCCTGGCAACAAAGCCCGTTGCCAATTGTGCCCACATATCTATTCAGGGGACACCATCACAGGGCCTAATAACATCAGCCACACTATCAGAGGCTCGTTCACCTGCACATCCACCAATGTGATATATGCCATCATGTGCCAGCAATGCCCCTCTGCCAGGGACATTGGTCAAACTGGACAGTCTCTACGTAAAAGAATAAATGGACACAAATCAGATGTCAAGAATTATAACATTCATAAACCAGTAGGAGAACACTTCAATCTCTCTGGTCACGCAATCACAGACATGAAGGTCGCTATCTTAAAACAAAAAAACTTCAAATCCAGACTCCAGCGAGAAACTGCTGAATTGGAATTCATTTGCAAATTGGATACTATTAATTTAGGCTTAAATAGAGACTGGGAGTGGCTAAGTCATTATGCAAGGAAGCCTGTTTCCTCTTGTTTTTTCCTACCCCCCCCCCCCCCAGATGTTCTGGTTTAACTTGGATTTAAACTTGGAGAGTGGTCAGTTTGGATGAGCTATTACCAGCAGGAGAGTGAGTTTGTGTGTGTATGGGGGTGAGGGGGATGTGAGAAAACCTGGATTTGTGCAGGAAATAGCCCAACTTGATTATCATGCACATTGTGTAAAGAGTTGTCACTTTGGATGGGCTATCACCAGCAGGAGAGTGAATTTGTGTGGGGGGGTGGAGGGTGAGAAAACCTGGATTTGTGCTGGAAATGGCCCACCTGATGATCACTTTAGATAAGCTATTACCAGCAGGACAGTGGGGTGGGAGGAGGTATTGTTTCATATTCTCTGTGTATATATAAAGTCTGCTGCAGTTTCCACGGTATGCATCCGATGAAGTGAGCTGTAGCTCACGAAAGCTCATGCTCAAATAAATTGGTTAGTCTCTAAGGTGCCACAAGTACTCCTTTTCTTTTGGCGAATACAGACTAACACGGCTGTTACTCTGAAACCATTCACTTCAATGAGTCAGAATTTCACCCTATGGGCAGACAGCTTTGACATGAACAGCAAATTCACCTCTCTCCTTATGTACTAAAGATGGGCCCATACTGAACCCCTTCCATACTTCTGTAGCATCTGACATGCTTTATTAAGCAAACAGTTATAATAATTATAATTTAATTGGAAATTACTATTGTTATTTTAAAAAAATCAAATACATCTTTATAACAAAATCTATGAGCAGGAGTGACTTTCTCTGTAGAATCAAAAAAGAATGCAGATAAATGTTGCAGCTGAATATCTCTACTTGAATATCAAGATTCTCAAACATTTCAGGGTGAGTCCATCTCTGATAAGAATGCTTTGCAATTCTAGTATGTTTATCTTTACAATATCCAAAAGCATTATGGAGCAATTCTGCCCTCAGATAGGCACATGCAACTCCTCCTGATTCTAACACATAGAAGACAATTTTCTTCTGTAAGCCTAATTCTCTTCTTATACTAGTCTTACCGTTGTGTAACTCCATTGATGCTGGTCTTATATTGGAGTTACTCCTTATTTACACTAGTGAAAGTGAAATCAGAACTAGACCCTCTGTCTGTTGCTTAACAATTCTCCAGCTTTAACAACAGCCTAGATTTCTCTTATTATTTATACTAAATCACCTTGCTTATATTGCATGGTTTTTCTTTAATATTACAATTGTTTCAGGCCTTTAAAATAAAAGAAAATTTAAATTAAGTTCCATAGTGGGAAAAAATCCCAAGTCCTTGGAAACCTTCTTTATTTTCACAGTTAGCAACACCAACCAAAGACCAAGAAAACCGGGCCAGATTAGTTTCTTCTCTGGAAAAAAAAAATAAAACCCTGGTGCTTAAAAAAATGTTTAAACATATTTTAATGGTTCTAGTATGTTATTTTTCTAAGTCAAAATTGCTAAGCTATATCTTTCACCATGGCCCTTTAATTCAAAAGCCAGGGGAAATTTTTTTTCATTAAAATTCTAGGATGGCTTTGGTTAAAATATGAAATCAAGTAGCTCCATTTCCTGTCTTCTGAGGAACAGTAAATCAAAAATAATATGTTATCCAAAAATATAGTAATGGTTCTATTAAATGGTTTGACAGTTCTGAGCCTCACCTTGCATATTGCAACACCCACATGAGCAAAAATAACAGAGTAAATAGGAAAGGAAATGACCTGCCAATTTTAATCAAGAAAAGATGCCTCCCTCCCAGGAAAGAGACATGAGCTTGACTCCACTGGAGATGGCAAAGTCTGGAAGTGTTATTGAGACAGTCCCTGAGGGAGAGGAAGTGCTTCGCATCACTGCACTGCTACCTTCTCTGGCTGATTAAGAAGCATGGATGGGCTTTGAAGGCAGTCCCGACCCATCCTGGACCGGAAATATTGGTGACCACAATGTAAGTGTCTGTAAAATTGAGCTATGGGAGAGAACCCCATGGGGGGGAGGGAGGATGGAAATTTCCTGCCCAAAGTAAAGAGGCAAATTATAACATTTGAATAGCACTGGTTGAACTTTCCTACAGCATTTGCCAATTCACTTTCATGCTATAACTCTGTTACTCCAAGGGGATTGCTACAAAGCAGCAGCATTTAGTTCTTACTTGAACAGGGACCTGTCCAAATTCCACTGTTAACTATAGAGGAAACGGAGCCTTCCCTAAACGGCAGTATATTTGAATTTTATATGTGTAGCCATGCTCAGCTGCATGCTATGTGGACTCTGTCTGGAGTACGGTTCACATATTTCTTTCTACTTCATATGTGGTATGTACACTTCTACGTGTCTGACAAACTTCAGAAACGATTCGCCCTCTGTATGTTTTTAATAACTCAAGGCTCAGGTGTTAATGATCAGCTCTGGAAATGGTTGCATATGAAGGCAAGTCCATTTACCCATCCTCCTTCCCTTCCCCTCCCCTCCCCATACTGTCTTTCTCCAAAATCGTTCACAGGAATGCTGTAAACAGGACATTACTCACCATTACTGTATCCTGACAGTACTGTCTATGGACCTAGTGCAACTGGATGCTGAGCACCCTCAAATCCTTTTGAAACCCTGGGAGACTAAGGCTGCTCACCTTGAGTGACCGGGCTTCTAGGTTCTTTCCAGCAGACTTTGTTGTCACAGATGAGAATGCTTTTTATTTCATTATAGACAAGTTAAAAACAGATATGAGAGAGAGTGGATGCGCATGATCAAAAGTAAAATCTGGCCCCACCTTGGTGACACAGAGGGGCCTAAAGCACTGTGGAAGCAGAGTGGTTCTATGGATGGCGGGAGGGAACAGGTTAAGCAGGGGCAGTGCATATGGTTTTGTCCACACTGCGCTTTGGATATCATGTACTTCCATTGCCCAAAACACGCCCTCGAGGGAGAGTCCAAGGGCTATGGATATTAAAGACCTCAGTCCACCGCACAGGCTATGTTGTAAAGTCTGCCGATACTTCGGTTCTGTCTCAGCTTCCTCCGTCAGATAATCCTTACACAAAGCCCACTTACTCAAGCTTTCAGAAAGCGGTGAAGGATCTGGTCTGAGACAAGCATTGCAGATGATTTGGAACATTAGCCTGTGAAATAACCAGCTATCCCGGAGATTGTTCCAGTTTTCAAATGTGAGTGAAACTCCAATTCTCAGAGCTGAAGCAGTCAGATACTTTTATAAATACATAAAACTTTTCAAGGAAAAACAAATACAGAGGAAGGAATGTAAACATGGTTGTAAAATGCATAATAAAATGTCTGCTGTTTGTTAATTTTGCTCCTCATTACCCAGACTATCTGCAGCACTGATGTTGAAATGCTTGCAATTTTTTAAACCCCCCTCCCCCGCTCCCTATTCATTTAAAAATAGTTTCCTGCATGTTATATGAATAAGCAAAACCTAAGGTTCTAAATCCAGAAGAACTTTGAAGTATGAAACCCATGGTCTATGAGAACTATGTTTTCATTAATCAAAGTAGATGTTTCTAAAGCCATCAGATTTATCATGACTGGATTTCATATGTGAAACCCAATATACACACAGACATACACTGCTTGTCCTTTTGGATTAGTTTTGACCTTTTACTCTCCTTTCTAAAGGATCTGCATTTCCTCAGAGCAAGGCTGCCCTGCTTTACCACACTATCAGCCAGAGAAGCCTTGACAAAGTACCTTTTCATCTTGCAGCTTTTTATGTCTGAGTATGAGTCTGGGTTAAGGTCAAAATATAAACGATTAAGTGTATTTATTAAAAGCCGCCTTTGCCTCAAATGCTGTCTGCAGCTCTGCAATATGCCATCAAAACAGCAGTTTCACACCAGATTGGTGGTAATACCACCGAGCTACCAAATGAGGGACCCATGTGTTGTTGCATAGGATACCAGGTCCTCGCCTGGTGAAAGCTGAGCAAAGCCACACAGCTAATACCGCCTAATAAAACATGTCAGCTAAACTGCTCTTACAGCAACCTAGGTGATTCCTCCATGACGTGTCCCAACTCCTTCCTTATCCAGGCTGGAAATTTGGCGCTAGGACAGGGACAAACAGTGAAGGAAACTAGGCGGTTTAACAACTTCAGATAAAACAGGTAAATGCAACAATCCCAACCATGGGTTGTCAGTGGGGATAGAACTTCAGATCTTAAGAACCAAAAGTACAGGCCTCTGCCACCTGGCCTAAAAGTAATTCCATCAGCTAGTAGCAGCAGTAGGCTCTTATGCTTGTGTGTACGTGGAGCAGCAGCATGCATGAACGTGCATGAACTTGGCACCAGCAGGGTCCACACCAGTCAATTAGTGCACAACACGCTGGTGCGCTTTTGAAATCACACACATCTTGTGCGCATTGCTACTCTGTGTACACAAGCCCTTATTCTCTGTATGCCCTAGCCATGGGAGGGGAACAAGACACACTTATTCAGCCCGTTCTACAAAGAAGGCTGTGCTGATACACAAAAGCCTATTTTTTCCTTATCAGGTGGATTTCAATCCTTTATTTATTTCCGATTAAAGGTTAAAGGCAGTGATCTATGTAACTGAAAACAGCTGAAGATCTGAGAGCGTGGAAGAGGGCAGGGGCCAGAGCCTCAGCTAGTGTAAATCACCACAGTGCCATAGAAATAAATGGAACTACACCAATTGACATCAGCCTAGGATCTGGCCCAGAATGTTGTTTGGGCTTTTTTTTTTTTAAACGGATCCTTGACTCCTCCTAACCTGTATATACTTGTAGTTTTTGTCCTATATGATCACAATTCAATGTCAAAGTTAGAAAATAATTACTGTTCATGTAACCTCAAAGCCACTACCATGTACTAAAGTATACACTAACATTAAGAAATAAAACAGTATATAAACCTCTGAAGCATCTGATATGTCTTAATAAGCAAAAAAAAGGCAAAGAGTTCTAATAATTATACTTTACTTGGAGATTACTGTCGTTATTTTAAAAATCTAATATAGCTCTATAATAAAATCTATTACCAGAAATGACTCTTACGCCTTAGAATAAAAAAAGAACGTAGAGAAATGTTGCAGCTAAATACCTCCACTTGAATCATCAAGATTCTCAAACATTTCAGTGGTCTCCGTTCTCATAAGAACAGAACAGGCAGAAAAGGTAACAAATGCGAGCACCTGCACAAGAAATAACATTACAGATCACTGTCCCTTTACATTAAATTCTGATTTATGATTGGATGTTTTAAAGCAATAATTGTGCATGGGTGATTGTCAAATTTCAGACACTTGAGCTGGTGTACAAAAGTTCTCATGCTTCCTCTGAAACTTATCTGATAGTCTCTGAATCTCTTTGGTCTGGAAATTTCACAAGCAGGAGACTTCTTGCAATATTGACAGCACTTTTTAGTTTTTTTCAGGCTTGGAAATACTTCCTTGCTTAGCACTGGTTAAAATTAGAAAATTTAGGGGCAAAGACTATTTTAAAATAAAGTTTCCCAAAATTTTACCACCTCACAAAAGCTAAATTAAGTTAAAGCTAAATTAAGGACAAAGATTGGGATTTTCAAAACTGATTAGGGTATTTAGACACACAATTCACTCCTGTGAAAATCTCAACCAAAAAGTTTAGATCAGTTTTTATTTTGCCTTAATCCTAACATGAATAGAATTCACTCTTATAACTCTGTGAAGGCCGTATCTAAAACACATTTAGCAAGTAGTGCTGTTGACTTCAATGGGACAACTTGCATAAGGTATGTGCATAATTAGGATGCTGCTGTTTAGCGATGAGTAGGGCTCTACCAAATTAGCGGCCACGAAAAATGCATCACGGACCATGAAATCTGGTCTTTTGTGTGCTTTTACCCTATACTCTACAGATGTAATGGAGGAGACCAGCGTTTCTCGTACTGGGAGTCCGGACCCAAAAGGGAGTTGCCAGGTTATTCTAGTGGCGTCACGGTATTTCCACCCTTACTTCTGTGCTGTCTTCAGAGTTGGCGACCGGCGAGCAGCGGCTGTTGGTCAGACGCCCAGCTCTGAAGGCTGCGCCCTGCCAGCAGCAGTGCAGAAGTAAGGGTGGCAACGCCATACCATGCTGCCCTTACCTCTGAGTTGCTGTCTTCAGAGCTGGGCGGCCGAAGCGTGGTGGCTGCCGACGGAGGGCCCAGCTCTGCAGGGAGCAGCACAGAAGTAAGGGAGGCAATACCATACCAGGCCGTCCTTCCTTCTGTGCTGCTCCTGGAGGCGGCTCTGCCTGCAGAGCTGGGCTCCCAGACAGCAGCCGCCGCTCTCCAGCTGCCCAGCTCTGAAGGCAGGGCCGCCGCCAGCAGCAGGGCACAAGTAAGGGTAGCAGTACCGCAACCCCCCCTACAACAACCTTGTGACCCCCACCCCCAACTCCTTTTTGGGTCAGGATCCCTACAATTACAACATCCTGAAATTCCAGATTCAAATAACTGAAATAATGAAATTTACTATTTTTAAAATCCTGTGACCATGAAATTGACCAAAACGGACTGTGAATTTGGTAGGGCCCCAGCGATGAGGATAAATCTGTTCTCACTATGAGACAATATGCTATTTTCTATTGCACTTATATGTCAATTACTTTATTATTAATTTCTTAATTTATTCAAAAAGGGCTGGGAGGCATATATTATCTTACCGACATCCCTGCACAGGATAAAAAATGTCAACTCTATTGCAGGTAACTGAACATAGTCTTACTTCAGTTAAGAAAACAGCAGGATTTATCTGCTCATTATCAACCCTCTAGTGCATGCAAGTCCACATATGTATGTAGAAAGGAAACACAATGGTTTAGAAAGGGATCGTATTTACTCACAGGTAAAGAAAGATCTGACAATTCATCAGGTTTCTTGGCTAACTGAGATCTTATATTACACTCAGAGACACAAGCACAGATTTGTCATATTGCTTGAGAATTAGTGGAAATTGTCTGAGCCAAGGGGTTTATTTTGATTGTGCTTCATTTGAATTTCAGAAATGTTGAAAAAACATTGGAACAGTGCTCCATATTACTATATCATTCAAACTGTAACAGGATACTTATTCTTGTATAATAGAAATATAGCATGTAACATACATATTGAGTTTGCAAATTTGAGTTCAAGAATCTGGAACATGGCTTACAGCCATTAGTATCTAGCTGGGAGACCACAGCCCTATCTTTGCTATTAGACTAGCTCCCCTCCCGCCCCCACATCTTGTATATTTCTCCACCCTGTTCCCCACTATAAGCCATGTAGCAAAATCAGCTTCTCGGCACGTTACAACTTGCTGCTAGAAGAACTTTTCAGAGCCATTTGGTTTGTAAAGGAGAGTGGTGCTGAACCTTCGGCATTTCTGCGCTGAGGAGTGAAATGTTAATGTTAATAAAACATTTATTGAATTTTTAATTCCCTAGCACGGGATCCAAGAATACTTTGCAATTCTGTAACAAAGACTGGGACTGTGCCAGAGCTAGCCAATGGAATAAATCATGGGCTCAAGTGCTTAGTGGAATGAGAGCCAGATGAGGCACCGTCTTTTTGTTCTGTGTTTGTACAGCACCAAGCACAGAGGGGTCCTGGTCCATTACTAGGGCTCCTAAGCACTCCAGTAATACAAATAAGAAAGCTTCCCACATAGAGACTGACCTCAATGGAGTTCCACCAGGGATGAATCTGGCACATGGTGCGGAGATAAAACAGTAGTTAGCATCCGTCTCACGTTTCAATTACATTAGAGAGAGGAATGAATTTATCTATTGGAGTTTTGGAACTTTGTTGGAAAATGTTATCCCTGAAAAACAAGCTAGGTTTTTATAGTGTCCATAGGCAAAAATGTTCACAAACAAGAAGAGAAAAAGAAAGTTTCCTACCAGGTAGGAGAAAGTCTGCATATTAGAATTTACTACAAATACAGCGGAAGAAGGAACTATACAAGCAGGCAAGTACCTAGGAGAACGGTGATGGTTGGTTTATACGAGTAGCAATCAGAATACAATGAAACAAATATAGGAATATAAAAGGGTCTAGTGCAGTGACACTCAGACTGATGCTTGGGAGCCGCAAGTGGTTCTATAATGCGTCTCCTGCAGCACTTTGCAGCACATGATATTAAGACACTGTGTGATTTAATTATTAACCAATCTAAGTTATTAACCAATCAGAATGCTTTTACTATGTTACTAACCAACTGTAGAATACTTGGTCAGTCATTTGTGGTGAGACTATATATATATATTATATAAATAGTAAATAAAACAATGAATTCACATGACTGTGGCTCTTTTGGGTCATGCTGAATGCCAGTATGGCTCCTGAACCCCTGAGGTCTGAGTATCATCTGCTCTAGTGCATGATATTACCTTTTCTAGATGAAACATTTCAAAACCCAGCTGACAGATAAACAGAAACCAAAATATTTTCTTAAGGTGAATCACTAATCCCACTCAGGGTCCCTAACTTGTAATTTACTGGTCTTCACTATGAGATAACGTATGCTTCAGTGCCAAGCTACTGTCTAATAAGTGCTTGTACAAAGGATAAATAAATCTAACTTGCAAATATTATGCGAATATTGTGCATTTGAAAGCGAGGCAAGAGGTGACGTGTAACTAAAGATGAGTTTTATTTCCCCCTGTTGCCTCTGCCAGAGCACATAACAACTTTCTGAGGGCTTGAACCTCAGAAAGCAACTGCTATTTAAGAATGCTAATTACAACAGCATCCTGAAAGAAATCTTTCCTGAACCCCCTCTTCTGGCCTTCAAACAACCCCCCAGTCTCTCCACGCTCATCATCAGAAGCAAGCTCCCCACAAACCAGGACACAGCAACTCAAAGTGGACCAAACCCTGCCAGAACAACAGATGCAAAACCTGCAGATGTATCTCCACCGCTACAATGACAAACACCCCCCACAACACACCTTTCAAGATCCATGGGTCCTACACATGTCTATCACGTGTGGTATACCTCATCCAGTGCACTAAATGCCCCCACTAACAACTACATGGGTGAAATGAGACATTCACAATACTCTTGAATGAACTCGTACAGGAAGATAATAAAAGACAAAAACACACTATCACCTGTGGGTGGATACTTTTCGCAAAGTGATCACTCTGTATCTGACCTATCAGTTCCTCATCCTCAAAGGAAACCTGCACAACGCTTTCAAAAGAGGAACCTGGGAGCTTAAATTCATAACTCTGCTGCACACTAAACATTATGGTCTTAATAAAGCCACTGGATTTATGGCTTATGATAACAATCTGTAACCCAATGCACTTTTTTTTTTTTTTTTTAGTTCTATGACTATAGGGGTGGTAACGGGCCACTTCACCTTGAATGGTCCCTGAGAATATATGCTAACTACTTATGCTAAACTATCTGTCTGATCATATATTTAGCTGTGACACTCTTAGTACCTTTCCCAGACCTGAAAAAGAGCTCCTTGTAGCTTGAAAGCTTGTCTCCCTCACCAACAGGAGTTGGTCCAATAAAACATATTACCTCACTCCCCTTGTCTCTCTCATTATGACAGAAGTCACAAGAGTGGCCTAACGTCATTATAGCCAACCCATGCAGCAATTTCCTTGAGTCAATTGCCATACAATCATCACTAGAGTTTGCAGCACTGTGAGTGTTTTCATTTGCTTAACAGAAACTAGTATATTTTTAGCCTTTTATAGCAAAGATTTTCATGAATTCTACAAATTCTATCAGCATATGCTGTACAATGATTATTCCTCGGGAACCATGGAGAGATAATGGCCTTTTTTTTGACACCTTCTGTAGCAAACCTTATTGAGTTAAAATGTAATTTTGGTAGAAAAGTATCTAATAACCTTTCCCACTCAGCCTCTTATAGCAACAACTTCCAAATAAAGTGCTTCACAAATATTAAGAGACAGATTCTGATGCAAAACTAGAAAAATGGTAAAGTCAAAAAGCAGTTCAACTGGAGTTAAAGGCAGAAGGTACGATTCAACAGCAGTCAGGGTACTGGAAACTGGCTTGTTTATTAAGCTTCAACACATCAGCGAGTTGGGTAGGTATGATTATCCCTGTTTTACAGATAGGAAACAGACACAGGGTCACATCTTCCGTTAGTATAAATAGACAATGGGCACTGAAGTAAATGAAGCTTGACCATTTACACCAGCTGAAGATCTGGCCCATAAAAAAGTTAAAGTGACTTGCCCAAGGTCATGGAGCAAGTCACTAGTGGAGCCAAGATCGGAATCAAGATTTTCTGATTCCCATTCTTGCTCTCCAATCACTAGACAATATTGCCGATAATGAAATCCTTAGCTTCAACATAGACTACCTATGTGCAATACCCTGTTCTCCCTAGAAATTCAATTTACTTGCAATTCTAAGAGCTCACTTGGACAGTGTCTATATAGTTTTCAGAATCATGAAAGATAAATTGTCCAGATCCTGTATCCAGATCCTGAAGGCCCTGGAGATTAAGTGTGGAGTTACACCAGCTGTGAACCTAGCCCCTAATCTAGGGCTTGATCCTGATATATGGTGAGCCTTCTGGCTCCAGTTCAGCAAAGAATTCAAGCACATGCTTTTTTTTAAGCATATGCATAGCCTCACTGACGTCAACGGCAGCACACATATGCTTAAAGTTAAGTGTGTGCTTAAGTGGTTGCTGGATTGGAACCAGAGTGCTCAGCAACCTAAAGGATCAAGCACCTATTTCCTACCAAATCATGTCTAACTGTGTATTTCATTCCAACCATGTATGGTATAGAGAGCATAAGCAAGACCCAGTTGGTCTTGAGCCAACAGACCAGTCCTCACTGTCTGAAGTTTTCCTCTGAATATATTCAAGAGGTTTTGCCCTTGTCACTTATATTATTCATCAGACATCTGGTGGCTGTATAAGGCAGAGTGGCATTGCAAGGTGAGATGATTGAGTGAAAAAATTATTGCAGCTGGCATGTACTGGCCTAAGGCTTTCAGTCATTTAACTCATCTCACTCTCATCTTTAGAAAAGACTCAAAGGGCAGGAGATTTACCCTTTTACATGCCTCATGTTTGCACTGGGTAATTTGGGATAGTAACTCCAAATGGAAACTGGGATTAGAAAAAAAGGGTCCTTTATGGTTAAATATATAGCTTCAGTGAATTAATGTGAATTAAAAAAATATACAGGGATTATGTTGCCCACTTATATAATTATACAATGTTTTACCTAACAAATGCTACTCAGTGACTAAGAGGGAAGGGAAATATATTAATAAAGTGTATGTATAGTTCTTTATTTTTACAGGTACATATTTCAATTGTAATTCATTGTTTTAACATCATCATATGTGTATTTCTGCTGTCTTCTCTCATCAAATTATACTGGGAAAATAAGGACATTGTGCAAAATATTTTTAGAAGAAAAGTTAAATGGTCAGATCTTCAGCTCATGTATATAGTACTCCAATAGAAAAATGCTGATTCACGCTAGCTGTGATCTGACCCTAGATCTTGTTGCCTGATCTATTGATTAGAATTCCCAATTTAACGTTCTATAGTTTGGCAGGGTTCTGCCTCAGTATCAGACCCAGAATTATTAGAGTTATCAGAATGAGAACCCTGATGTGCAGGAGAGACTCACATTTAGGAAAGGCCCCTTGAATTTGTAATATTTTTACTAGCACAATTAGCAAAATCACAAACACTCTGAACTGACAAAGTAGGTAGAGATAATACATAATGGTCAAGACGTTCTGCATGTGAGCATCTGCATAGTCACGCCATCTCATGTGGAGACCAATAGGCAGGGAGACAGGTGATCCCTGTCAACAGCATGGGCTGCAGTTAGCTCTATCATAGGGTTCCATGGCCACCATGAAATATTTATAAGGATTTCCATCATCTTCTGTCCGTATTTAATCTTCCTCACCCTAAGAATGTTGGGATGCTCTCGTCTCATAGGTTATTACATCACTTACCTCAAGCTTTTTAGAATATATATCAACTGGTTACCATGGCATTCTTGTGGCTGAACATCTGCTGATGTTATCATCCTAAAATACCCAAAGCTAGGCTAGGGCATTCTGCAGTTACCTATCAGTAATTTCATACTTGTTTATTACAGCATTCTATCTTGTGATAGGTTATAAACTAAAGTTACTTGTGGTTAACTCCTTATGCTAAGGCTTCTTAGCCCTTACACTCATTTGGCAAAGCTACTGTTTTACAGGCTTTGAGGTCTGTAGACTCCTTTCATTACTGCCTTACCTTATATCTATATCTTACCTGTCTATATCCTTAGACTACAAACCACAGAAAACCCCCACTACTGTATGCCAGATCCTCACCTTATGTAAATTAGCATATGCCAATTTATACCAGTCAAAGATCTGGTCCACTATCTTTAAACATACATGTTATTGGAATGATCTTGTCCATATCATTTAGAAAAATAAATTTCTCAAGAAATCAGACAAGGAGAGAAGATGGATATGTCATTTGTAGTAATGAGTATTTCAACAAAGAGAAATGTCTTACGATCTTTTAAAGTTGTTGTGCACCATTCATGTATAATTTCAAACATCTATTAGTCTTACATAAAATGAAACCACAAGATGTGGGTTGTTATAATTACTGTATGTTTTTCTTTTCCAATTAAATCCATGATTTGTGTGTTGATGCCACAGAGGTGTTTTCCCGTGAGCAGCGAAGCAATGAAACCCAAGATGCAACCATGGATTAACAGTTTACCTAGGAAGATGACTAACTGAATCATTGTAAATGGCGTAATGATTATAGTCATGCTGCTTTCTAGGACAAAATGGATTATCATAGCTGCAGTTCTTCTAGTATTGTTGACAATAGGTTTGCTGCTGAAGTCAGATCTTGCAGACATTTTAAGAGGGTAAAGCTGCTAGTAATTCTCAGGAGTCAAAAGAGGAGATACCAGCTTCCATGCCAAAAAAGTTAAGGAAAATCTTCAGCGCATTATGAGAAAGAACAACATTGATAATGAAAACCTATGTCCAACACGTGAGAATCGGAACATGGAATTTATTATCCTGGATGGGAAGAATTAGTTCATGGTTGAGAGATGCCAAGCATGTTTGAGTGAGTTGGAATTTCGTAAACAGCATGTGTGTATATATACCAAAATCTTTCTTTTCAAAAAATCATTGCTGACAGATTTACAGTAGAATTAAATTGCTTTGAACTTACAACAGTGGGGTAAATCAGAAGTTTCTGGTGGAGTTAGTGCGGAAAAGAAATCTGTCTAGGCAAGAAAATAAATCTCAGGTACAAGCAGAGTACAGACCTTCTCAGTTCTTAAGAACATTCCAAAATTCTGAAGCAGGACATGCATCCCTCTTAGGTGAGACTGGATCCTGCCAGAGCTTTGGATTGTCTTGCTCCTGGTAGAAGAGTGATGATCTGTTGGGCTGGTGAAGAAACCACCGATCAAACAATGGTCTTACCATAAGTAGCATCGTGGTAAAACACAAAGATGTCTACATGCACACTTGGAACAACGTATGGGCGGGAAAAATCTTGTTTCTAATGATACTGAGTCTGTAGCCCTGATCAAGTGAGTGTTGGATACTGGGCAACAAAGGTCAGAGAGCTAAATATTAATTATGATGTCACAGCTATAAGAATTCTGTAAAAATAAGTAAAAATATTTCCTATAGTAGGCAAGCTAAAAAGTGAAAGCTATCCAAGGGGAAGCTCTTCAAAACCTGGATCGCATCAAAGAATGTAACACGACACTTGCCAAATGTTTTAGTGTTCTGCTGAAAGATCAATATGGAAAGAAATTCTGTGCAGAGATACCTGGAACAAATGTATCAGTTTTCTGGAACAGAGAGAAGGCCTGTTTAAACATAAACCAATCATTTCAGTAGTGAACCACAAAAGTATAAAAAAAAGATATTAGAAGTGAAGTAAAGTATTTCCCCATTCCAAGTCACTCCAGCCTCAGCTGGAGACTCACTTAAAGAAAGGAAAGAAGGAGGAAGTGGGACATTTGATGAGGCCCAGAAAGCAGCTGCAAATATATTGACAAGATTGAGAACAGCACCTGAGTGAACCAAGTGTTCTGTACAATGAACAGAGCTTGTGTAGAAGCACAGAGAGTGAATACGGACATATTACTATTCCTTAAATAGACATTTTATACTATCAGATACAGACAGAAGAAGTAAGTCCTCTTAGTCCGACCAGTACAACATTTGATAATAATGACTGACGATAAGTTTATGAATATTTGTAAGGCTTGTCTAGACAGGGGCATCCAGGAAAATTAATCTGAATTAACTAAAGGTGTGAATTTGAGGTGGAATAGTTAAACCACATTAAATCCATGTGTTAATGCTGTTTTTCAGAATTGAAGTGACCATAATTCAGTTTAGTTTAATTCACTTCCAAAGTGAATTAAGCTAAACCGAATTAATGCCACTTTAATTCTGAATGAGGGTGTTCACACAGTGGTTGAATGCGGTTTAGCTAATTCATTTCAATTTCACACCTTTAGTTAATTTGGATTAACTTTCCTGGATGTCCCCATGGAGACAAGCTCTTACATGTGGAGAAAGAGTTCAAAGGGTATGTCAAAGCAATGGGGAAAATGATAGCCTTTTTGCTTACTCAGGTCATGTTCATTGATGACTTGAAGCAGGGTTTGGGAACAGATCACAACACCATTTTTACACTTTATAAAAAAGCCTTCCATTAGGTGCCAGGAAGTGCTAATTGTGGAGCTGTCAGGCAATGGCATCCCAAATAAGGAGCGAGTTATTGTGAGGATTTGATACTACAGATCAGATCTTCTTGCTCTGAAAAGAACTGGGAATACTTACATGCTTATGTTTCAGCAACCTCCAAAAGGTGGGAAAAAAGATACCAAGAGGGAAAATACAGGAAGTGGTATATGTGAAGGATATTTAAGGACAGATCCTGAATCTGTGAAAGATGCATCTATATCAATGGTAAGTGTTTTCTTTAGCACATTTTCAGCCTGTGTAAGGCTGTTACAGAGCTCTGTATCATAACTGATCTTAGGAAAGCATCTGCAAGCACACTGGAAACACACAAATATTACTCTTTGTAAGGAAGCTGCTTATCAGCCCCGTAATTATGCAAGAATTAATTAAATTGCATTCAAAGGGTGAAGTGAAAATGAAAATGTCTAAGACCTATTAAATCTCAGGCTCAGTTGAGCAGAAAAATAACATATTACCCCAGGTTAAAGAATTAACATCTTGGCACCTTAGATGTCCTCACAGAGAATTGGCTATTGTGCTTCTGCAACAAAAACATTGACTAAGTTATTGAGAAATGCTCTAGTTTGGGCACCGTTTTGGCATAAGCTGTTTAAAACATCCATTTTCTGTTTATAAGGAAGCCATAAAAGATGAGTGATGAGAGCTACAAATTTGTTTCTGTGAAATATTTAAAGCAGAGAATTGTCATTGAGCTAGAAACACCTTGTCCCCCAGGGAATCCTGAAGCACAAACCAAGAGGCAGGCAAAAGTCCTGTTTTGTTACACAGCTACAAGTCCACTAGGAATAATAATTCATTCTCAATTCTGAAGGTCGGGTGGGAATCTTAACTCATATCTAAATATTTACATTTGTCAACTGAATCAAGGAAAGTATTATTCAACAAAAATATCTGAAGAAGTTATATCTGGCTACCACTCTTGAGCGCAATCCAAACAACACTGAAATGATTCCATTACCATTCAAGATAAAATTGTTGCCCATAAGCTACCTCTGAATATTATTGAATGTAGTAAAATAACTCACATTCTATTTCTCACTGCGACAGCTCAGGTAAGTCACTCTTCTGGGCATGTCTACACTGCAAAAAAAAAAAAAAAAAACCCAAAAAAACCAACCCCCAAACCAAGGCAGCGACTCTTAGATCTCAGGCCTACAGACTTGAGCTTGCAGGCTTGTGCTACTGCATTAAAAATAGCAGTGCAGACATTCCCACACGGACTTTGAAACCTGGCAAAGGAGGGTGGGTCTCAGAGCCCAAGCAGGGATGTCTACACTGCTATTTTTAGTGCCATAGCATGAGCCCCACAAGTCTGAATCTGTAGACCTGGGCTTTGAGACTCGTTGCCACAGAGTTTTTTTTTTTTTTTTTTTTACAGTGTAGACATACCCTCTTTGCCTCAGTTTCTCCATCCATACAATACCTATTTTGTGCCCATTAACTCACAGGTGCTGGAACTAAGGATGTGGAGGGTGCTACCACACCCCCTGGCTTGAAGTGATTTCCATTATATACAGGGTTTACAGTTTTGCTCAATGGCTCTCAGCACCCCCACTATACAAATTGTTCCAGCACCCCAAATCAACTAAAACACCAGCTGTCTTTCAAACAAGCCCACTATCAAATCATCATACCTGGAAGTCTCTAATTTTTTACATGAGTCAAAGTATCAAAGGCTTGAGCAGATGTAGAAAAATGGTCCCAATACTTATGAGTAACGACAAATAGTGTAGTAATAATGAGGTTTAATTCAGAAGCATGTCAATGGCCCTCATACACCTGTGTAGGTTTTATGGACCATATAGCCAGCTGATGACTGGAAACCAATGCAGGTACAATATATGAATTTTTATTGAAAACATAGACAAGCAAATATAAAAGCTAACTAATTTATTATACTTCCCTAAAACAATGCTATAATGAAATGGAGGTAATAATGGGAATTAGATGAATTGACCAAGTAATTAACAGTAGCATAAACCTAAATCAATAACTTAAGAAAATAGACTGAAATCAACAATTGATCAAAACACTGCCTCAACACAATCAATAACCAAATCATGAAACCAACAGGATACAAAATGAATCCTTCTACACACATTACCCTTGGACTCTTAAAGGGAGAAGTAGCTCCCTTCCTAGCCCTTGCTTTAGAGAACCACTACTTGGATGACTTGCTCAGTTTCTTCCTTGTCAGCTAACCCCTTTACCTTCAATGCAGTGGGATTAGCAGCTCATGTTTTCCCTTTCAGGCAGCATGCTTTATGCTAGCACATTTACAGACCCAGAGTGATACCGTGTGATCTGGGGTCAGATTTACTTATAATTTCAGTTGCTAAGTCCCTTCCCAGCACTTGCCTCCCTTCCTCATGGGTTAGGAAAATTAATTTAGTTAATTGCAAGCATTCCCACAACTACCTTACAAAAGAGTTCACAAGATAAACCTATGTAAGATAACAGGATCTGCTCTTTGGCTTGCTTAGTCCGTGGATCTTAAGAATCATTCGGGCACTGCAGTCTGGGGAACCCAGGTGATGTCTTCTGGCTCAGTACCTCATCCTAGAGGGCATCACCCTCTGGAAAGCTGGCTGGTCTTTGTCACCTCTTTCCTTGAAACTAGCCCATGAAAGGTAGGAGTGTCCGCTGTCTAGGAGTGGTCATCATGGGGACCCAGGGAGGAACACACTTATTCCTCACATACCCCGTCTTTTAAGGTTGCAATTCTAGTTGGGGATGCCTCATAGGACCTCCCTAGAGATCTTCCTAGCAAAATCGGGGGATCACAGATCTTGCACCCCAAATGCACTGTCCAATTCTGGTCAAGTGTGGTCAGTCTCAACATTTGGTCCTCTTTCAGGGTCCTCTCTCCAGAGGACTGTTTCTTCACCATATCCATCTTTAACCACAAGTCCATGTGTTTCTTCCAAGCAGGCAAGAGCAGGGGAATAACAGGAGATGACTCCACTAAAGCTGCGTCAACTCCCCCATCTGAGTGAACGGTCAGGGATTACTGATGGCTTCTCAGATCATTAAGGCATGGCCACTTCCCTGGACATGAATTATGGTCCATTGCCTTTTCACTTACAGAAGTCACACATCTCATTCTCACACTTCCTCAAGGCCTGTTATAGTTTTCTGCCCTCAGTAAGAAACTTCAGAACTGTCACCCTATGTCTTATGGGGGCACTGTGCTAAAGGTCATGGTGCTCTAACAAATCTCCAAAAGAAAGTTACTCAGAGCTGCTTTTAAAAGCATTAACACACATGTATTAGAAATGTGCCTTACAATGGGCAAAACCAAACTGGAAATGCCACTCTTCACAAATGGTGATATTCACCTCTGTGCAGAGCAGAGAGCCAGCACAGAGCCTACATACCACTTAAGTTTCATTTTGATGGCTTAAATAGCACTTTAGTTGTGAACAGGCCTTGGGCTAGACCTCTGGACAGGAGGGAATTTTACCCATAACACTCTAGCAATAGCTGATAGAGCAAATTTCTCAAGGACTTTAGACCAAATGTGGCATACAGAAATATGATAATCCCACAGACTTAAAACAACCAAGTCCACCTACCACTCTCATATAAATAACTGATTCAGGACAAAGGAAGTGGAAACTAGATGTTTGTGGCGAGTTGCTAAGAGCAACAAGGTACCCAGTACTTATATCCACACTTAATTAGGAGTGAAACTGTAGACATGAAACCTCAACATGTGGTATTCACATGTGGGCTCAAAAATACTGTCAAAGACAGTTTTCTTATGGTTAAAATGTGGAGGATATGATCGGGGGAAAGTCTTGGACACGTCTGATAGACAACACCAGCTGTTTGCATAATGACACACACTGTATTCCACCAACCAAAATATATGTGCTGGTTCAGGGCTGTTAATGCAGATGCCAACTTTTGGCCTTGCAACCTAAGCAAGGGTAAACTATTGCAAAGAGGTCCCAAGCTGTCTCTTGAATATACCGATTGAGTAATTAAACCCAAACAAGAAGAAATCTGAAATTCAGATGTTGATGTCAAAACTAATAGGGAACAGGATGTAGCTATAATGTGAATACTGTGTTCCAAATTCTGCTGTCAGTTACAACACTGTAAATCCAAGGTAACTGTAATGAAGATATACACTGGTTTAAATGAATGCAGAATTTGGTTCTTTGGATTTTAAAATAAACACGCATCTCATTAGTCCTTCAAATGTAAATACCGAAAAAAATTTCTCCAGGAAGACAAAGGGCAAAACTGGTCCTTATTCTAATTTCACTGACTTCAGTGAAGCTACACCAGAGATGAGTTTGGCCCAAACCGTAAAAATACAGGCTTCAGTGAAATCAACAGGAGTTTAGCCATTGACTTAAATGGAGCCAGGATTTCATCCCAAGACTTCAAATGTACTTAGTGAAAGGAACTTCTTCTCCTGGCCTGGAAATGAAAAACATTAAACATACGAACAGTGAATGGACCTCTAGTGAACACCCACTTTAACTGTATCAGACACAATTAAAAGTACAAATATGTGGACACACTCTTTGAAACTTTATCTGACCATTTCTTCGTGACTAATATTTCTGGAATACCGTAGTCAGTTGGAGTAGCTCTCTGCAAACAAAACCAGAGACATCTGCAAATCGGATTGAAAATCTTTTTTTTTTTTTTTTTAAAGAAATGATTAAAAAGTTGAAGAAACATTTCCATATGGAAGAATCCTACCCCAACAGGTCACCACAAAGATACTTCAAACACAATAAAACAGGAAGTGCTAAAAGTAGCCTAGCAGCTCACAAAGCCCACACAACCTTTTCAACAGGAAAAAAAAAATGTCACCCTGGGTAGTTTTGAACAGTTCAGAAAAACCATTTGGCAGCGTAATGTATCTTTAATCTGCTCAATTCGCTTATTATAGAACAGGGTTAGAGGAATTTTGGAGCAGTGGCCAAAAATACTACAATGACATCTTCCCCTCAGAAAGTAAACTTACTTAAAGTGAATTAGCTTCTTCAACTTCAATATTTCAAAGCTGAAAGTACCTCTACCCCCCAACCCCCAAAAAGCTGCTCTTGTCCACCAACAAAGGTTTAACTGTTCGAATCCAGCACTAAAGAACCACTTGTCCAAATCACACCATGGAACATATTCAGCACTGCACGGAGGCTTGTTCCATTTTGTTTCTTTTAGAAGCAGTTCCTGTAATGCTTGCAGAGCTAGGTAAATAACAAACAGAAAGCAAAGCTTTTTATGTCTTTCATTGTACATCAAGAGGGAAAACTACACTGAGGCACCAGGGAGATAAAACATACAGGTATTCCTCGCCTTTAATCCTTCTGCATACAAAGCCTGGCGTCTTGTGGGAAGCTAGAACAAAGAAGGGAGCCACTAAGTGGCCCAGGTAGCATTGTCAGTGTACTGCTGGAGAGAAAACCACAGCAATGTTGACACCCCCAGGGGCAGAACATACAGGCTTGTAAAAAGGAGAATTTCCGATAGGAGGGCAGGGAGGTATTTGGAACCATCACAGCCAAAGCTCTTAGCTAGAAACAAACTGAATTCTGGGTCTGTATCTTGTCAATTTACTAAACTGCTTCTAAGGTTTGAAAACTCTTAGTACACAAGTTAATAGTCTAGGGATACTATATATAACACACAAAAAGTTAGCTTTGAAGACACGGTATATCTCTCTCTCTCTATGGTAGTAACAGATAGGAATATTGAATAATGCTGGCCTCACTTAATGATGCTGCTAATTTTCTCAGCACCACGGCTTTAGATATTTGGCCGTTTAAACACGAGAACTTACAAAGACAGTAAGTCAAGTTTCAAGGTTACCTGCTATTAGAAAAGCGAGCCAGTATGTCACTGATTTCAAAGGGCTGGTGCCTTAGGAAGATACAGAATGGAACTTGTTGGAAAGCCTGTATTTCTCCTCCTGGCTGCTAGTACTACGGAGATGCTGGAGGAGGCCGACAAAGATAATATTAGGGAAATATAAAGAAATCAAGGCTGTCTGCTCTCGATAGTCAATATCCATGAGTTAAAGACAGAGAGGTGCAAAAAGCTTAATGGTATTTGTAGTTGAAATTAAAACTTTAAAAGAAACTTATAGTGAACAGTAATGTATGCAATGACATCTGGGACTGTAATCAGCAAACTGCTTTTAAGAGCTGCCAAAGAAAACAGCCAAATAACAAATCCACTTTACAGATCATCAATCTGGTCGGGCATTTGCCAAGGTAAATAGTACAAGGCTGAAGTTTGCTTTGCAAACCAGTGAGCTGGGAGTTTAGCAAGGCCTGTTTCCAGGACAGCAATGCCGGGGCAGGACCCATGTAGGTTTAACACACACAAAGTTCAACAGCGCAACGTTTAAAGGCAGGGACTTAGGGTGTGTGGAAAGAGATGAAAAATAACTCACATTAAAGAAAACGCCTCAGGTTATGTTAACTCATTTTATGATGATAACCATTAAAACTGTTATAATTCAAATACAAATGCTCAGATAATGCAACATTTATTATAATACCGCGGTTAGTTAGCAGCTGCGGCAGCATTTCATGACAATTCTAAACATAGGACTCTGAGAAAAATTAGTAGGAAATGAACCTTCTTTTATTTTCAAATGAGATAAAATCTGGCTCCAACTACCATATTTTACATTTTAGGGAAGAGGATATAAAACATCAAACGGTTGAATTTTTTTTCATTATGAATGCAAGAAAGATAATTTATGGCGGCTGCAAAACATTTATTTGAGAAATAAGGCCTCTGAGTTCTGCATGCAATTTATAGGACTGTAAAAGAAAGAAGTGAAACCAATGAAGCCATAAGATGTGCATTTATGAATAATAATTTTAAATGCATTTTGTTAAAACAATTCCAACATTGGAGATCATTCCTCCGTTGGTTAGGAAGGGCTTAAAATGCAATCCCACATTGTTGAAAATTGTATGAGGGGCTGCATATGATGCTCAGGAGGAAGAGATGGGGGCCCACAGACAGACAAAACTGCCCTGAACTGCACGTCAAGAAAGGTACAGAATAGACGCATGAAGGATAGTATTTTTATTTTTCAACCATGTAAAAGACAACTGTGTATTCACAGAGATAATTAGCCTCAGCACTTCCCGCAGGTATGAAAATTAGTAATTTTACTGCAGTCATACAACTGTGTTGTAACAGTGACACAGAAAAGTCACCAGCTGTGCGGTATTGCACATGGCTTCTTGATCTCACCACCTCACTGTTAGTCAGAAAGGAACCGTCACCCTTCTTGCAAAATAAAATAACAATAATTGTAAATAAATACTTTGATGATAAATATAAGCAACGTATAATGAATTTGTTCCAATATTTACTGCAAGAAGGACAATCACCATAGCTGGGAAGCGTTATTGGTACACAGGAACGGACAGTGGAAGTGAGTGTGAGATAATGCAGTAGTTTAGCCCTTTTGCGCCTTCATGTTGTCACATGCCCAGGAGAACACTATAAAATGGTGCTTACTATCACTCCACTAATCAGGTCTTTTGAGACTGAGCAAGTGATAAGTCTTTCTGTGATCAAAACTCCTTTGCCATTGGATCGCTTCCAACAACACTCAACCACAAGTAATAGTTCAATGCGGCAGTTGACACTGGTATGGACCCTAGTTATTTTACCATTGACACTTGTTTCTTAGCTATGAACTGTACCTCACTTTGATAGCTCCCTACATGTTTTCAGCTAATCGAATCATGATGAAGCATGGGAATAATTAGAACTGTAGTTTTAAATAACTAAGTGAATTCCACAGGCATGCACAATTCTGCTGCTGAGTCTTTCATGCTGATCAAGAGGGGTAGTATTTTTAAATAGCATATTCCCACAGGATGTGTGTACTGTGGGGGTCAAGCACCCACCGGGTGTTTCTGACTTGTCAACCTAAAATGTCTCAATTGTCTCAGCTCGAGAGAGCATTTTTCACTGTCTGTTGTGTATCAGTGTTGCTGTGCACCCTTTGAATCTGCTGCCTCCTGCACTAGAGAAGGCTGCATTTCAGTGATGGTTGAAGCGATCCTGGTATATAACCGTACCTTGCAAGGTTTGTCTTGTGCATAGTCTGTATATTTGAGAGGACTAGCAACTATATTGGAGAGGACTGAAACTTAAGGGAAGTTAGTTCAAAATTAGAAAACAGTGGGCCCAAGCTTCTCCTGGTGAGGCTACAGATTTCATTTGTCTGGACATTTTCTATTTGTGGTATGTATTCTTTTATACCTAGGACTCTCTATTTTACTGAAAAAAAAAGCATCTTGTACCATAATGCAAACAGAACCAGCTACCCTAAACAATGACCTTCCCAATGCTTGGCAAAATCAGTGACCTGCCCTGTGAGGAACTGCCACTGGCTAAGAACACTGATGAAAAGGATGTGTAACTCCTCACCACTATCCATAATGGAAGCATAACTGCAGTTCTCACTGGAGGTCAGGACACACACAAAAACAAGCCTACACGTGTACTAGATTACAACAAACACATGCTTGAGCTGACAGATCAAATATTGGAATCATATGATGGCACATGGAAAAGTAGAGTTCGCTAAGGAAACATGTAACTGAGAGTCCACATGTTCAATTAGCAAGGTACAAAGCTTTTGTTGTATACCAAAAACAGCAAATGAAAGTCTGTTATCATTTTTGGACATCCAAATGTGTTGAATTTCCAGCTTCATATCTGAATGCGCGGACCTGCTTGAAGTTGAAAGAGAGAAAGAGAGAAAAGTGTGGCAATGACTGAAGGGTATAATGACATAAAAATGCTTCCTCCTAAACCAAAGAAGAATATGCTCTCTCTCCTGCCTGAAACAGGAGAGCCTGCATGCTTACTGTCTGTGCTGTATCTTAGCAGGGTTCGCCGCATGGATCAGATCTTAATAGTGAGACTGATTAATGAACAATTCTCCACACTTATATCATCATAGAGACTGCCTTCCTTCCATTCCCAATTGGACTGACCACCTTGCCTCCCACTAGTGACCACATAACACCCCTAAAGCAGTTACTTAACTGGACACCAGGAGTAGATCCACTTCCATAGGACCAGCCAGCTTACTGCAGTTCACGGAGAAATGTCTCTTTCTGGATGGGTGCTTTGAAATAAGCCACTCTTCCACAGAATCCTAAGGAAACATTGTACTGTCCACCTGAAGGCAGCAGCATGGGGAAAGGACAATGCTAACTCATGAAAGTAAACAACAACTACCTGGCTGGCTGGAGAGGATGCAACTGGGAAAGCACCAGTCTAAATCCAATAAATTACTCAGACAGCTCTATAAAGGCAGCAGATAAAACCAGGATGGCTTCATATACTATAGATTTTTTTCATTGTTTGTTTTTAACATATTTCAAGCAAGATAATGTCCACATGGGCTCTCTCTGTCTGACATACTGTGTGAGGCAGAAGCGTGTTCATTTTTACAAATGTTTGGAGAGAGAGGGACAAAACTATACATGTCCAAGACTGCAATTCTGACTCTTTAGAAAACACACCCATTTGGCAGAGTTGCACTTTTGGGCTTATTACGGGGCTCACCAACATAATATCTGAGTATACACCTCACCACCAACAATGGATGTATCCTCAAAGCATGCCTGTGAGGTAGTAGTGTTATCTCTTTACAAATGAAAAAACTGAAACACATGGAGGTTAAGTTACACACCCCAAATCACCCAAGAAGCTTGCGGCTGAGCTAGGATTAAAACCTACATCTCCTGCAGCCTCACCCAGTTCCTTAACCACAAGACTGTTCTTCTAGGGCATCATTTAGCTTTTCTGAAGTTATGTTTGTATCTATGTACTGTCATCTTTGTTCCAATTATGAAATGTACATTTGGCTCACAGGCCTCAAATTGCTGTATAATGGTTGAAGATTCAAATATAATGTTACTCCTGGTACTTTAGGAAAGGTTTCGTCATGTTGATTCCAGCATCTCACAGTTTATTTTTCTGCTGCTGGGAGAGTATGTGTTGTATTATAGGTATTTATAAGACGCCTGTCACCTTGGTATCTGAGCACTGATATGATCTAAATAGTATAACCAAAGGTTTAAAAGGAGTCTAGATGCATTTCACGTGATTACATATTTGGATTTGTTTATGCTCTGAGGTGAATTCTGTCATAATATGAATAGATACCAACAAAACCTTATTAAGTAGGAAAACTCCAGAGTGTGCTTAAGTTAACCATTAGATGCCTATGGTAACCCCAAGGAAATGCATGTTTTGTGTTTTGAAATGCAATATCATAAGTTCTCAAATCATAAAATCCCTGCAGGACAGGAGATTGCTGCAAACAGCTTTAGCACGGAAGAGGTTAACCAAACAAGAAACGACACTAATAATCATCATACATAAACAAACACCTCTTACTGAGACAATCTTATTTACATTGGTGGAATAATTACTACTAAAAGAAATCCAAGTGACAAAGTAACTCACATTGATAGATACCTTAGGGGTCTATTCTAGTCAATGATTTTAAAGAACAGGCTTGGGCATGTGGCTAAACAATTTTTAAAAGAAGTCAGCCAGGAAGCAAAGCGTTTGTTTTTTCACTATTTTTATGGCTCCCAGTAAGGAAAAGGAGCAGGGGGGAATTTATGAAAATGAGGCAACTTCTCCACCTGATTCTTACATCAAAAATTAATTCTATAAGGATGCAGGAGACATCTCTTTATTTCAAATTTAGGGATATGGTCAGATTAAAAATATATTTTTTTAAATCATGAGTCACTTTCAGTTATTAAAAAAATCAAATATACTTTTTACAATTTGCTCTTCATTTTTAGTAGTTCATTCACGGTTTGGACAACTAAAATAGACTAATCAGTTTCACTAGTGTTTCTAGTCTGATTCATTTCCTCAAACTGTAGTATAAAGCTGCAATGTTCAGGCTCCACACATTCCAGGGGAGTGTTTCAATCCAGCAAATAAGCTTGTTTTCACTGAATTCATTTTAAGTGAGAGACAGGAAAAATTTCATGAAGTGTTACAATACTGTTTTCTAGTTCTTTAGACTAAAAAAATCTAAAAACTGGTCATCTCTAACCTAAGAATGTCTCTTTAATTTAATTCTAAGGAACATGAACTGCAGATATTCAGGAAATGAGCCCAATGTAATGACCCTGACTGGAAATATTCCTGTGTTCCAACACTGAAGAACATGATGATAATACCTTTGTCCCATTATCCTGTCTTTGTGACTGCTGGGGAGGAAATAGCACCATATATTAATATATTTCTCTAAATAAAAGTTTTTTAAAATGAAAAATGCAAAACACCCTAAAGTGTTTAATAAGCATATTATTTATGCATTTCATAGACAAGGCTTGGTAAGATCTTCCTGATAACACCATCCTGGCCACTATGGATGTAGAAGCCCTCTACACCAACATTCCACACAAAGATGGACTACAAGCCGTCAAGAACACTATCCCCGATAATGTCACGGCTAACCTGGTGGCTGAACTTTGTGACTTTGTCCTTACCCATAACTACTTCACATTTGGGGACAATGTATACCTTCAGATCAGCGGCACTGCTATGGGTACCCGCATGGCCCCACAGTATGCCAACATTTTTATGGCTGATTTAGAACAACGCTTCCTCAGCTCTCGTCCCCTAAAGCCCCTACTCTACTTGCGCTATATTGATGACATCATCATCTGGACCCATGGAAAAGAAGCCCTTGAGGAATTCCACCATGATTTCAACAATTTCCATCCCACCACCAACCTCAGCCTGGTCCAGTCCACACAAGAGATCCACTTCCTGGACACTACAGTGCTAATAAACAATGGTCACATAAACACCACCCTATACCGGAAACCTACTGACCGCTATTCCTACCTGCATGCCTCCAGCTTTCACCCTGACCACACCACACGATCCATCGTCTACAGCCAAGCTCTGCGATACAACCGCATTTGCTCCAACCCCTCTGACAGAGACAAACACCTACAAGATCTCTGTCAAGCTTTCTTACAACTACAATACCCACCTGCAGAAGTAAAGAAACAGATTGATAGAGCCAGAAGAGTTCCCAGAAGTTACCTACTACAGGACAGGCCTAACAAAGAAAATAACAGAACGCCACTAGCCGTCACCTTCAGCCCCCAACTAAAACCCCTCCAACGCATTATTAAGGATCTACAACCTATCCGAAAGGATGACCCAACACTCTCACAAATCTTGGGAGACAGGCCAGTCCTTGCCTACAGACAGCCCCGCAACCTGAAGCAAATACTCACCAACAACCACATACCACACAACAGAACCACTAACCCAGGAACTTATCCTTGCAACAAAGCCCGTTGCCAACTGTGCCCACATATCTATTCAGGGGACACCATCACAGGGCCTAATAACATCAGCCACACTATCAGAGGCTCGTTCACCTGCACATCCACCAATGTGATATATGCCATCATGTGCCAGCAATGCCCCTCTGCCATGTACATTGGTCAAACTGGACAGTCTCTACGTAAAAGAATAAATGGACACAAATCAGATGTCAAGAATTATAACATTCATAAACCAGTCCGAGAACACTTCAATCTCTCTGGTCACGCGATCACAGACATGAAGGTCGCTATCTTAAAACAAAAAAACTTCAAATCCAGACTCCAGCGAGAAACTGCTGAATTGGAATTCATTTGCAAATTGGATACTATTAATTTAGGCTTAAATAGAGACTTGGAGTGGCTAAGTCATTATGCAAGGTAGCCTGTTTCCTCTTGTTTTTTCCTACCCCCCCCCCAGATGTTCTGGTTTAACTTGGATTTTAACTTGAAGAGTGGTCAGTTTGGATGAGCTATTACCAGCAGGAGAGTGAGTTTGTGTGTGTATGGGGGTGGGGGGGATGTGAGAACCTGGATTTATGCAGGAAATAGCCCAGCTTAATTGTCATGCACATTGTGTAAAGAGTTATCACTTTGGATGGGCTATCACCAGCAGGAGAGTGAATTTGTGTGGGGGGGTGGAGGGTGAGAAAACCTGGATTTGTGCTGGAAATCACTTTAGATAAGCTATTACCAGCAGGACAGTGGGGTGGGAATAGGTATTGTTTCATATTCTCTGTGTATATATAAAGCCTGCTGCAGTTTCCACGATATGCATCTGAAGAAGTGAGCTGTAGCTCACGAAAGCTTATGCTCTAATAAATTGGTTAGTCTCTAAGGTGCCACAAGTCCTCCTTTTCTTTTTGCGAATACAGACTAACACGGCTGTTACTCTGAAACTTGGTAAGATAGAATCACTTGGCTTTGTCTTGCAGACCTTTTGATTTCACGCAAACTGTTTGTGCAGTGACACTCTACAATGAAGAAAGACAACATTGGGTGCATATATTGGAAAGTAAGAAACAAGATATGGAAGGTTCGAATGGATATCTGCACACTTCAAGGGCATTTGGAAGCATGAGACTGCAGGCTTGTGAAATGCAGGTATCTAGCACAACTGCACTTCTAGAAACATGTGGTTGATTTTTTAGTTATGTTTTTGTACTAATTAGTGAACAAGCCCTGCTTTGTGAAGTTATAACAAATACCCCAGCAAAATTATTCTTGAGGGACCCCATGACCTTAATCTTGCCTTCCTCCCCACAGATCCACTCCCGTCTCTTCATCTTCCCTACTCTCTCTCTGCTTAAGACAAGGCACAGCAACATCAAATGGAACACCAATCAATCTATCAAGCAGCAGACCTCACAGTTGCTTCTCCATAGCCTCTCTGTTGAGACTGCCAACTAGAATGCCAATTACTGCGAATTGTAATGTCGCCCCCTGTCCACAAAGGACTGGACTGGGACACCAACTACAGTTTCTACAGGCCAGCAGATGGTAACAACTTCCATCATCACTTTGGCCATCACCAGTCCCTTGGCCTTCTGTGCTTTAACTAGTATCTTCATTAAAGGCATTCTGTAACTGAAAAAATAGAAGACATCTAGGAGTGCTTAATAATAAATTAATACAAGCATCCAACAATGTCCGTTTTCATATCAGAATTCCACTGTCTTCCTGGTTTTGGCGAGACAGAACTGCTTTTCTGTTTCCTTTTGGTCTCATCCAAACACTGTCAAATGGTTGCATCAATACGTAGGATATTTAGTACAAAGACATGCTGTCCAACTAATATGAGACTTTATAGACAATGTCTTCAACATTATGGTTGACATGCTAGCATCTAAACTGCTCCTGTGATACCATGGTGTGTTGTCCTGCTGCTAAAAAAGAAAAGAAAGAAAATGAAAATATCTGTCAAATCTTAACTTCTAGATAAGCAATGATTAATGGACTTTGAATGCACATATGATTTTTTGTTTCTGTTTAAAAAGTTTTTCCTCTTTCAGCTTTTGCTTACCTATGAAGGAACACCACTAATAAAGGCAACATCTTATATTCAACATAGTAGAAAAGTGAACATCTAGTTCAGGAAACTGCTAATGGAATACAACTATTAAAACTATGTTGTATTTATATACTACCGTTAATCCAAAGAATGTGAAGTGAGTACAGGCATCCTCCTTTGCACAGATAGTGAAAGTAAGGCAGAGAGGTTGGTGCCTTGCCTCAGGCGAACCAACAAGTGGAAGAGAAGACTGAGGAGCCCCCATCATGTGCTGTAGCCACTAGAAAAGATCATGCTGCCTCCCCACTGAGCAACAAACACCGATCTATGGGAAGGCTTCCTTACAGGCTTGTTATCAAGCATTTCAATTACAGTAGCTTTCAAAATACATTTTAAAAATGATATTTGCACCCATTTGTTTCTGAGGACAATTCAATCTTAGAGATGGCTCTATCATATGTGGAACAGAGCTCAGTTTTTTCATCTAACATGTACTACATGCAGTTCTAATATTCCATGTTTCTGCAAATGTTCACTTAATTATTTTTAAACTGATCAGCCATAAGATTCATCCAGTCACAACAATAGGGGAAAAGCACAGTCAACAGACTGAATGCAGTCAGATAAAGAGCCTTCCTGGGCTCATTAAATACTAGGTCAGACATTCACCAGGCACCATGCTCTTTAAAGATCAGTCTGTTTACTTCATAGCCATCATTACTAATATTCAAGTGATATTTAAAATAAATAGGTTAGCAATGCATTTGATCTCATTGCTATATAGAGTGAAATCCTGGTAGACTAAATTTCTGGATGCAGTGAACTATTCCTGTTTTCCCTGACATCTTGATGCCTTCCATTATATTGCAGAGATGCTATAAGCCAGTGGTTTTCAAACTTTTTTTCTGGCAACCCAGTTGAAGAAAACTATTGATGCCCATGACCCAACGGAGCTGGGGATGAGGGGTTTGGGGTGGGTGGGTGGCTCAGGGCTTGGGCAAGGGGTTGGGGTGCGGGCTAACCTCGGGCGGCTCCCGGTCCGCGGTACAGTGGGGGTGCTAAGGCAGTCTTCCTGCCTGTCGTGGAACCGTGGATCGCACTGCGCCCCGGAAGCGGCCAGCAGCAGGTCCGGCTCCTAGGCGGAGGTGCGCAAGTGGCTCCATGTGGTTCTCACCTGCAGGCACCCCCTCCCCCCGCTCCTATTGGCCAGGAACCAGCCAATGGGAGTGCAGAGCCAGTGCTCAGGGCAGGGGCAGCGCGCAGAGCCCCATGCCCCCCCCAGGAGCCGGACCTGCTGCTGGCCATTTCCGGGGTGCAGCACGGTGTCAGAACAGATAGGAACTAACGGCCCAGTCGGTGGTGCTGACAGGAGCTGCCGCAACCCAGTGACTTCCATTCTGCAACCCAGTACTGGGGTCGCGACCCGCAGTTTGAAAACCACTGCTATAAGCAGTGAGTGGACCTGAACCCCTGTTGTGAATGGAGAATCACCATCCGTGTAACTATGATTTAGATTCAGCAAAGCACTTAAGCAAGTGGTTAACTTGAAGCACATACTTAAATCCATTCCTATTCAGCAAAGAATGCTAACATGCTTCATACTCCGCTGAATTAGGGCCAGTGGTCCAGATCCTCAGCTGATGTAAACGGACATAGCTCCATTGACTTCACTGGAGCTAAGTTGATCTGTGCCAGCTGAGGATCTGGCCCAATATTTCTAATAACTTGCTTTTCACCATTTTACTTTCTTGCTGCCTAACATGAATGGGAAAAAGTCATAAAAGGATCTGAACATATTATTTGCAAAATGAAACATGGATCCCTAGGGTTTATTTTTTGATACTACAGATACAAATCAGTGGATTCTTTTCAATGGAAGGTTTCACTTAGGGCTAGTTGAAGTATTTTGGAACATTCAACAGTTTGACCAAAAATGGAAATAAAGTCCTGGACCTTTTTATTTTGCAGAATTTTTGTTCTATTTTTCACCCAGTTCTAGTATCATCGCCCAATGCAAGTGGCTTGGCTCTTTCTTTCCAATTTAAAATTAAAGGTAAGAAGTCGTTCTCATCTTGTTACAGTAACAAATGTATCATGTTGTCAGTGAGACGTCGAGGTTCTAATAGGTAAATACCAGTGACCACGTAAAGAGATTACAAGGCATTCTTTAACAGGGCTGACACTAGAGTGTTTTAAGCTGTCATCAAAGCATTTCACTGTTTTAAAAGCATGTGTGTCTGAGGGCTGACTTCAGTGCTGGGGATAGGAACTGGACTGGCAACCCTCAAGTACGAAGGTTTCTACCCATAACACAGGTTCGAGTAGGAAGCAGCAATTCATGGTTCCTCTACACTGCCCTGCCAATGAGCCCCAAACCAGAGATGAGGACTCTCCCTCTATGGCTCCCTGTTGTTTTGTTCCACAGTACAAACACAACTCAGCCAATGGGAATGTGATGTTTGAAGGCATCTTGGCATACATTGCTATTCGTATACTACAGCAGTCCTGCTACCAGGGCCTAATGAGGCATGAATCGGGTCCCTTACATCCCCAGCTGAAAAGAGCCCTTAATTCCACCCTTCAGCCTGTATCCTATACAAATAAAAAAGGTGTAAGATAAAAATATAGAAGAACAAATCAATAATATATTTTAAATAAAAAAAGCATATCTATGTTTCTTCTCCTCCTGAAAGAGATGTAATGGTGTTATGGTTAAGGCACAAGACTGGGAGCCAGGAGATTGGGGTTCTCTTCCTGGCTCTGCTGCAGACTTGCTGCTTGACTTTGGGCAAGAAACTTAACCTCTGTGGGCCTTGATTTTCCTGAAGCCACACAAGGTATGTTTGCAATGGAGCTGAACATGTAATTTCCAGCTCAGGTAGATACGGCTGTGCTTGCTCTGAAAATATAAGTGTAGCCGCAGCGGATGGGCTAGTCACCCCAAGTACAATTCTGTCTGAATTGAAGGTATATACTTGGGCAGCTAGCTCCTTCCCCCTGCGTGCATCACCACAGCTCTTGTTAACGTGCATGTTTACCCGAACTGGAAATGACACCTCCAGCTCTAGTGTAGACATAGACACAGCGAGTTAGTGGCCGAGCCAGGAGTAGAACCCAGGAGTGAATGAATCACTACTCCCAACCGTAAGTCATCAGGTCACACTGACACTGCTGAAGGGCTCTCGTCTTTGTCGCCTTGTGTCTGCCCTTTCTTTGTGCATCAAAGGGAACGCTGAATATTTATTTAATTTGTATTGTTTTTTCTAACTCTTTTAGTTTGTACCACGAAGCCTCTTACACTCTTTATTCTGGATCTACAGTACATGGCCACTAAATGCTTCTCATAATCCAAAATAAAAGCTTTTAGCCTAGCATTTGGTGATGCTAGTCAGGTGTTTCCGTATTTATTGGTGTAACATTATTTTTAAGGGAAGACATAATTCTCATTGAAAGACTCCCATTGACTTCAGTGGGATATGAATACAGCCCTATATGAAAAACAAATATTGAGATACTGAAGGGAGCCTGAACTTGTAGCTAATGCATCTTTGAACAAGGCCAAATTCTGCCTCACTCCCATTGACATCAATGTCTCTGAGACAGAATCTGGTCTGTAAGAGCATTGTTGGCATTTCACTAATTCTCATGTGACATAGCAGGAACCTTTCCTACTTCACAACGTATGTATCTTTGACACACTTTGCATAAAGAATTTAGCATGAAGAGGGATTAAAGTTACGGGGCATTAAATCTTGCACTTTTCTGCTTTCTATAAGCTTTCATTAGTGCTGGGTAAGCCTAGGACTCACGTTGCGTTATCCAGAGGGAAGAAAAAATCCACAGGGCCCACAAGATATAAGTTCTAAGTAAGCTACTCCTTAACATTTTCAAACAAACATGCATCAATTTTTTTAATTCAGAAAGGCTGTTTAGTAAAGGAGAACCTGAGATTTAAATGATGGGTCTAGTTTAAAGAAATAGCTTCTGTGAAAAGGGGGGAAATTCAACCATATACATGTGACTGGCTTGGATTTTGGTGTATAAAATTCTCTTGATTACAATATCTACACAAATGAACATCATAATTAAACAGCTAGATGAAAATATAACTAAATATAAACACAACATCAATTACTGAGAACTAAATAATCCCCCTGAAGCCACCACTTCTAGCAAGCGATCCCCAGTGCCAAGAGCCTTGCAATAAGATAAGCAAACTCCAGTTCTGTTGGACCAAAAAGGCAGGTGAGTCATACAGTTCAGGGGCTTTCACCAAGGATGCTCTGTCCTTAGACATACTAATATAGGCTCTGATCCTGGAAAGACCAGTGAATTGGACTATTTTTGTGCATAATGTTAAGTACATATGAAAATCAGGGTCCTACAGGGACCTACATCAGTGAAAGCTCAGGAGGGAGCATGAAGACAGAGATGGTCTCCTAGATATTCTGGTTCTACAGCACTTTACAGATCAAAAACAATACCATGAATTGCACCAGAAATGAGCTGGAAATCACTGCAGTCTGTGAAGCACAGATGTAATAGGTTCCATGGGAGAACAACATCGGATAACTAATGGGAAGCCCTCATACTGCACTAGCTGAAATAGAGGTCTTAACAGTATTACACTATGGAGGTGACTACATTGTGGATAACATTATAGGTGATTTACTTACTTGTGCACCATTGCTTACCACATTGTGATTTCTAATGCCACAGTAGGTCTTTCCGTTCCTATAATCCACGAAAGTTAAAAACAATCTAGCTACCGCTGCCCCTCCCCCCCAGATCAAAACCCAAGACTTTTAATGGACCTAAATGGAAAAGAAGCACAACAAACTTTTTAATGTACCACACCTGCCTACAGGGAAGGTTATTGAAATTCATCAGTGGGCTAAAATGTTACTGTCTCTGTTCAATCCTTGAGCTTCAATGTATGATAGCATTAGCACAAAACTCTGACAATATCCTTCCAAAGCCACTGAATGACTTTTTTTTTATTAGTTTTCTTTCTGCACCTTACTGTGCTTGAGAAGTCCACTGAAATCTGGGATTCAGACAGAGATTTTAGACTCAGGTGAGCATGGACACAAAAGCCAAAGTGACCTAAAATGTAAATACCTGTCATGAGAGCCATCTGTTGGGAAACTGTATAAACATGGCCTCACTTCTCTTTCTCACTCAACATGAGATATTTTTATGATAACTGTTGTGTATGAAATATACAATCTATAGGTATGTTTCCTGAAAGTGTTATTAAGATCACCAGAGTGAGCAACCAGCATTAGATACCAGTGCCACTTATAGAAGTCGGGTGAGATAATACCTTTTACTGGACTAACTTCTGTTGGTGAAAGAGTCAAGCTTTCGAACTGAAGAAGTGCTCTGTGTAAGCACAAAAGCATGTCTCTTTCACCAACAGAAACTGGTCCAATAAAAGATACTATCTCATCCACTTTCTCTCTCTCCTATCCTGGGACCAACACAGCTACAACACCGCAAACACTAAAACAAGCCCACATACTCTATCTATCACTTATATCACTGCTTTGACATCTTGTAAGTTACATTAAATATCCGCTACCTGATGGGTCCAAAACAACGTACTTAAGGTTTAGATTTTTCATGGGTATATGGAGTTTCTCACATCCAGGTCAGGAGTTTAAATCCAGCCCAGATTGGTAATGATGGAAAGTCATTAACATCTAATAGCCATTCAATGGTTTATGAAGAATGAGCTGGTGACCTCGGTCCAGTTCCTAGTGAAAGTATCAAAAATACCAACCCCCAACATCCCCAAACATAAACCCCACTATCACAACTGGGACTAATTGGCTCTTTTGTTGGTGGTCTCAGTAAAGAGACTAAGAACTGAATATGAACAAGGATTGAAGTCCATCCTCTCATCTCTAAGAGGTGGTTTCTCCTGGTCAAGGCTGAGGTAGAATGGACCACTTTGAGTACCGTGCCTGTTTCCTGGATAAATTGGTTAGTCTCTAAGGTGCCACTAGTACTCCTCTTCTTTTTGTGGATAAGGAGAGAAATTCTGTTTGCAGTACTGTCAATCAGACACCCTTTCATGAGTCCCAAATTCACTTACTTAAAAAAAAAATGCTACTCAAATCATCTGACATTTATTATACTTAAGAAACATAAAATAGAAAAGAGACAACCCCTCACTTTGCTTTCATTGCCAATATTCTGAAGTTTTTAGGCTTTTCGCTAACGATAATGCCTCACTGGCTCCACTCCACTTTTTGAGATATTGCAGGAAACTCACAGAGAAATTATAATGTGGATCACAGCTGTGCAGTTTAAAGCTGCACAAGCCTCTAATTTAAAGGGTTTAAGATAGACTAAACATTACCTTGACATACTGAAAAGTTGCAAACACTTTCCTCTTTCTTAAGAATATGTTCTACATTAGCACAACTAACATGGGGATAGGAATGTGCCTATTTAAAAAGGAACTGAATGTTCACTTCTATATAAAAATCAATATCACCAAAGTAATCCTATTGCTCTGGGTATTAAACTGCTTTCTTATGGCCTGCTCTGTTTCAAATTTTAGGCTGGCACTCACTAAAAGGAAAAACGGAGGTACTGTATCTTTAAGATGTGTCCATATATCAATGCTCCATGCTGTGGTGGCTTTTCTGCCTGCTGCTCAAATTTGTCCAATTAGACACAGCCCCACAGGGTGGAATTTAGTGTGAAATGTGTCTGCTGATGTTCGAGAATTAACTAACACAGACATGCTGCTTAAAGGCCTGTAAGTGACAGGCAAAGAAACGCCTTCCCAGGACAAAAGCAGGAGGCCTCTCTATTTAAAACCCTGGATCAGCCATTTAAGGGATTCCCATTCTCAGCTAGGTAAAGTGTGTTAGCCACTGCTGCACTTCGCACCTCAAGCTGTGCTGTCTCACACCACTGACCCCTCAATGGCGACATAATTCTCAAGAAGAAGCCAGGATTATCTGTCTAAGAGTCTTACATGTGTCATGTAAGGTCAGGTGCCAACTGCAATGTAAATTAGTAGTTAAGAGTATTGGTAGCTAGACAGATGCTGGGAGCCTCAATTAGAAAGAAAAGTCAGATTATAAGTAATTAAGAGACACACACACACACACAAATATGCTTCTGAGGCTGAATACCTAAACTGCCTCCAATGTATATTTTGCTAAACTGCACATTCCACAGCACTTCCAGATCCTGGCTGAAACACCTCGAGACTCCAGAGTAGTTCTCCGTGGAGACAAAAATCTCCAGCGTGCTGGTGTCAAAAATGCCAGCAGGAGAATTATGGGAGCAGGATGCTTTTATTAGGCAGAGCTCACAATGAGTTGTAATTTTTCCTTGCAAATGCAAAAAAATGGGGAATTTTTTTATGTTTAGCCATAAATAGATCTAATTGCTTTTCAAATAATAGTATAACTTAATTGCTTCCCTTTAAATATTACTAAAGAGGAAGAATGCCAGCTGAGCACTTCTTGGAGGAGCTTTCTATTAATTATATAATGTACATCATTACACATTATACTACACACTTACAGAGTGACTTCCACCCAAGGACCTCAAACTGCTTTATAGACATTAATTAATCCTGGCAATCTCTGGTGTGATATGCAAGTATTTTTATTATTAGTCCCATTTTACAGATGGGCAAACAGGTGCAGAGAAGTTAAATGACTTGCTCTAGGATATAGATTGAGACTGTTGAAGATCCAGGAAGAGAAATCAGGAGTCCTGATTCCCTGCTATAATGATTAATTCACACTCTTGCCCTTATAAGAACCTTATTTTATGTAAACATATTTACATTAATTTCTTAGAGCCCTATTCTGCAAGCACTGATCAGGCATAGACAGTGATTCAGGAAAACATTCCTATTCAGAAAAAGAAAAGGAGTACTTGTGGCACCTTAGAGACTAACCAATTTATTTGAGCATAAGCTTTCGTGGCATTTAAGCATTTGCTTAAGTTGAAGTCAGTGGGGACCTAAGCACAGGTGAGGCTGAAGCACGTGCTTAAGTGCTTTCTTGTATATGGATAGACTTAAGCACATGTTTAAGTGCATTCCTGAATTGGGGCCACAACGTCTACTTTTGTGAGAAACCAATGGGTTTATTCATGGCAGTAAATGCTAAGACCCAGGGTAGTGTTAGCAGGGTGTGGTCTGTACATTTTAACCAATATTAAAACACATGGAAAGCTAGACACTTTGATTACTTATTGAAGAGGTCCAGGTTTGAAGAAGCCACTCAATATTTTTAAATTTATTTCTATTTAAACTAAAAGACTGTAATGGAATCACAAGGCTCATGCAAGACGACAGCAGCAACTGCAGAATGGTTAGAAAACACTTAAGTAAACAGGCAATTCAATGCCGTGGGTAAGCACTCTAAAATCCTAGTGAAAATTCTTTTTAAATAGTCCCATGTTTCAATTTTTTTTTTTTTTTGCTTTCAAATTATGAAAGTCAGCAGGGCTTAAATATTTAAGTTCACTTCTTGCAAAATTTCATTCTTAACTGCAAGTCATTCTGTATTTTCACAAGCACAAATAATATAGGAGATTGGCAAACTTCCGATATTTTTAAATGGCAGCTGATCTCTGAAATGTGTTTTTATTTATCACTTGTATTACAATGACACTTCAAGTCCTCACCCAGGAAGAGGTCCCCAGTGTGTCAAGCACTGTACAGACATACATTTATAAAATTATTTCTAGGCTGAGACCGCACACACCAAACTTTCAATCCAGAGCAAATGGTTATGAACAAATAAGGCCTATAAAAGAATAGGAAGCTTGAACAGGAAATACTGATTTCCCCCACTGCCACTGCAGCAGTACAAACACACCGCCTGAAGGGAGAAAAAGGGAATTATGTAAAATGGTTTGTTAGAGTGAAAGGATAACTGGATTCTTCTTAAAAAAAAAAAAAAGAAGAAGAACTCTTATGGTGAAAAGCTGGTACCCTAACAACAGTTATATGACCTTCCCACCAGAAGCAAAGACCCTGAACAGTAACAGTGAGCCAAAGAATGTCTAAAAGACAGAAGCATTAATCATCTAGATGAATGTAAGTATCTCTGGATTTTTACTTTTTTGGTATTCAGTGCTGGAAAGGAAATTTCTCTCCCTGAGCTAACGCTCCAGGATGTTTACACATCGGTGTTACTGCTCATTCCAGGAGTTAACAGGTTTACCAATTGTGGGGGAACAAGACGGCAACAGGAAAAGCTGTTGGGGGGAATGACTATATGACCCAGGGAAGGGCAGCTGTTATTAACTGTAGCTGCACTGTGAAAACAAGGCCCTTTTGGTGATCATCTGTAAAAGGGCTAATTGGAGACTGTGTCTTGTGCTCACAAGTATTACCATAGGACACAGAGCACAACAAACTTCTTTTGAAATGAAGGTCACAAGCTACATGCACTATCATCCGATGACGACTGAACCTGTCTCACTCAACAGCTAAGAGCTGAGAATGGGTGATGGAAACAGTGGAAACTAATTTCAAGAATAAAATTTTACAAGGATTTCTTTATATTTTTGTCACCCTTTTGTCCTTTCAGAAGCTGTGTGGATAGTTATGGCAGGGCTGACTATGTTATCTTATCTACTAAATCCGCCTAGATCTGTAGATGATGTCTTAGGGGGTGAAAAAGATTAATAAGGAATCACTCCAATGGCTTTAGGACAGCTAAGAATCTTAACCCATTTAACCTCCCCTAAAACACACAATCAGATCAGAGGAAGTTGTAGGAAACTCATTTCAAAGACTCTAGGCGACACTTTTTAGGTCAGATTTACAAAGCTCATTAGAATGAAGGTCTGTTACTTTAGATTTTAATACTAAGACATACTGATGGCTAAGAGAAGAAACCCTCTTGCCCCATTTAGGAAACATACAATACAAAGAATGCAAATTTTAAAAAGAAATTTAATCTTAATGCATGTGTTCTGCCACCAAATCTGAGTAAAATCTTCCTAGCTTATGTTCTTACAGAAAACAGAGAAAATACATCAAAAAGGGACTACAAATGATTATTTATATTTATCCTTTTTCATATTTATAGCACTTATAGCTTGAAATAGCATGCTCCACACATAGGCAATATGATTCTTTTCAAATTATAATTGATCTGGAAGAGAAGGTATCATTTAGACATATGTGATATTGATTTTTTTCAGCCCTGTCAGTTTCATAAGATTCTCTGCTTTTCCCAAATGTGAGAGGGTGTTTGGGGACTGGGGCTATAGGAAGGACACTCATGGTATCATTAAAACGGACACCAATTGCCATGCACTATTTTGTGTGTGTGACTATGTGAAGGGGAAGTGAGGTATGGTCACAAAGATGTTTTTTAAAAAAATCCTTTTTATTCTTTGTACAGAGTACCCCCAAAATGGGATCTTCTTTGTGAGAAGATAGGGCCTTTTAAGTTTAGAAATTAGAAAAGGAAAAATCAGAAATACAATAAATTGTGTCATTTTACAGTCTGATATAATTGTATATAGCCAGTATAAGTTTGATCTAAAGTAGATGCTATATTGAACTTGAAAAAAAAAAAACGAAGAAATTACTTCATTTAACGTCAAAATGCCATCAAGCCATCAAAATTTTGTGGTTAATCAGGGAAAAAACTCTCTTGCAGCTAGATGGTTTGACAAACTTTTATTTTAATCTTGTGATATCTTCTAATAACAAAAGGCCTCTATGATATATCAAACAAATTTATAAATGTATGATCAATACATTTGACATGTTATTTAATTATGGTTCTTAGTGACAGAGACAATATGAAAAACTAGTGTCAACATTCTGACAGTGGAATAAGTAAATAGATGCAATTATTCCTTATACTGATCCCAGCTGAATTGTAATGTATAAGGCCAGACTGCAGACCAGAGTTCTAAGGTTTCCTTAATATGATAGAGGTTGATGTAGGGGGTGTCATGTATCCAATATTTTGCTGTTTTATTAGAATAAAAAGCTCTCTGGGGATTTCAAGTTCAAATGGTCAGAAGGCTCCTCTTGTATTCCTATTGTTCTTAATGCAAGGATAAGCACTGAAATATGTTTAGAAAAATATTGTGATGGCTGAAAAAACCCCAACACACTTGCCTCTATGGGTCTGAACCAAAACCATAGATTGAATAAAACCCTGAACTTTGGGGTTTTTCAAAATTTAAACCTGGCTATGATTTTTGCAAGATTTTTGCTCCTATGTTTATTCTGAATCCCTATATTTGAACACTTCTGACTTCTGGGGTGTGTAGAATCTACTCAGAGTTCTGTTCCAATCTGAACGTCTGCAGCTTAAGTCCATTCTTTATTATGGAAGCAGAATTTCCATTTTTTCTTTAGTAAAGAAACTACTCACAGAGGTGGGTTAGACAGAACGTAGCCAGCACATTTGTGGCTATTATCGTACAGAGAAGAAAGAATGCACTATCTGTTTTTGGCCAAAAGAAATCATAGTTAACATTTAACATTATGGAACTAACTTCAAAGGAAAGCCAGCTGGATTCAAATAATGGGAGATGAAACTGCTAACACCAGCGCAAACTTGCAGGTGGTCATATTTGGCTGGAAATAGTACATCCGTAGAAGATGACCCTACTATAAAGCAATGCTTGACATAATGCTGCTGTTACAGTGAAGAAGTGGAATGTTTATGGCAAACTACACAATTTGCTAAACATACATAGAACATACCTCCCCCAGTGTTGCTAAATGTACCAAATGTATCCTTACGCTGCAATTTCAGTAGAATATGCTAACACAGAAAATGGCGTGGGAGATCAAGGGCAAAGTAGATAAAACTATCACCAGCTCCAAGAATATAATTCTTAAAGAACTGCAGTATATGTTTCCTTGTTTTAATAGTGAGTGACCTGCAAAATGCAGTAAGGAAAACTACTACTGAAATACACAGAACTTACAGACGTCATATTTATCATTTCAGTTTGTTCTCAGCTCCTCAGTAAAAAACGCACACAAGCGCGTTTCTGAAGGAAAAAGTCTCAAATAAAAATGTTCTTTCACCCAACTTCATACTAGATTTGACCTAAAAATTCAATAACTTTCCGAGCTAGGGTCTGAAGTAGATAGCAGGCTACTTGGCTGGCCAGAGTGTAACTTACTCAGTTTCTGTTTCTGAAACATTGCACAAATCCTTTTCAAGTGAAAGTCTCTTATGTATCACTTTCAGTTAGATACATTTTATGAAGCAGACCAAATATAGCTTAGTCAATTACTCAGATTCCCATGTCTTTTAATTAGGCACATGTAAAATCATTATACATAGTATTACTAATAGGAGCATTGAAATTGAAAATAACAGTGGGAGACTATAGAAATTCTTTACAAAAGTGGATTTTACTAGTTTCTTTCTTTATTATTTATAAAAGGGTGATATCTCTGGAGCATGTTTTGGGCCTGATTTGGGAACTAATGGAAGTTGTAAGCATTCAACACCTCAGAAAATGAGGTCAACCGTAATTGAGAGTTCCTGATCTGAATGTTCCCAAAGTCTGGACATGTTTTGATCTAAGGATTTGGTGCAGTCCAATATAGATAAAGGATCAGCTGTGAAGCAAATATTGCACTGCTCCCAAATAAGTTCAGGGGCGTTTGTAGCCAGGATTTTTGGAGCTTCACTAATAGATGCATATAAGATAAAAACTTCAAATTAGCTAGTTGACAGGTATCAAACAAATTAACTCCTCATTCACAACTCACTGCATCTCTCCAGGTTCTTATGTGGTGCTTATCATCACAGTATCTAAGTGCCACAGGCAAAAACCTGAATACATAAATTGGGCTGGCAAGGTGACTTTAGGATCAACAGACCCCAGCTTCATCACATCCAAAGGGCAAGTGATTTTGAAGGATACCCCACCAGGAGCACCCAGCCTCTACTGCCCTTGGATTTAAGTAGCAGAACAGGATAGAAGCCAGTCTCAACTTCTGGAATGTTAGAACAATAAGCTTTACAATTTAACATACCGTTTAAATGATTGCATTCTGAAAAGCTAAAAAGGAGTGGGTGCCATATTCTTCCCCACAGGATACAAATAACTTCTAGTGACATAGCGTATGCTGGGAGGAGATAGGAACCAGTTTACAACAACACTTCTGAATACTTTTTGAATTGCATGGTTATTTATTGTTTTGTTATTGGATTCCTTTGTGTCAGCAACCATTATCAGAATCCAATTAGAACCCACCACTTCAGCTGGTAGAAGCAGCTCCTACATTCAGCACACTTGGGACCTGCAAACTCAGTCCTGAAGTGGTTTAAATTCTTGGCTTGAATCACAGCTCCCTGAGAACAGTAAACTGTATGCAAGTAACTCCCAGAACCAGAACAGCTCTCTGTTCCTGGATAATACAGAATTATGAGGCCAGAAAGTACCTACAGTGTTGGGAGATAAAGACAGTGTTTGCCTAGACTGAGGGAATTTAAGAAGGGAATAAAGATATGAACTTTTTGTAAAATTCATGTTTGTACTTAATCCTGTGCGCTGAATGAATAAAAGATTTTGCCAGGTGTCTAATATACACCATGTTTTGGGTTTGCTTTTTTCCCCCCCAGTACAAAATGATATAACCGTAGCGGTTAAGAAGATGATGCTTGTTTTAACAAATTAAGTTGGATTAATTTAGAGTATTGAAAGTGATCAGGGGTCTTTGGGTTAAAGAATTTGCATTTAAGTTTCTGCCTTGATGAAAGTAGCTTGCCATTCTGAATTATTCTGTAACCCAGAATGTGAAAGGGTTACCTGAACCTTCTGCCACCTGCCCTACCACTTAAAACTGGTTGGAAGGACATCTACAACAGCTGTCACAGGATTAAAGAACAGCAACATTCAAACAGGCAGATCCAGGAGGTCAGGAAGATACAAACAACAGTGACACGTGTCATGTATCATTGTCTGTTCTGATTGGGTTTTTTTTCTCCCCTGGCTAAGAAAATGGCAGAGCCGTATCCAGTAGAGTCCACTTAAAGGACTAGCGGTTAAATGCATAAAACTATTAAATGCATGAGAATCCTCTGTGCCAAATGGCAAAATATAATGAAAGTCTAAACTGTTAATTGAATAAACCTCTTAAGTGCAGAGAATTGGTTTGCACCAATGCAGTGTGTTTAACTGTTTACCACTGTATGTGTAACATTTTATTAAAACCAATTTGAGTGATATGGACTATTTTAAAATATGTTTAAAACGTGCCTTTGGCCTGACATATTATGCACTAAAAGCTCAATTAACTTTTGCCCTGAAAACCAGCTCTATGATTATTGCAGCATGGCCCTCTCCTCTGAATACCTTTAAATACATTTTTTAAAAAAACACGACAAAATAGTGTTATGGGCCTGACGTAAAACAAAAGCAACTAAATTCAAAGTTAAGGCCACTGTTCCATCTTTAATTTACTCTGCGGTCCCAATGTCAAAGGTGTCTCAGAACAGGAATTTTCTTTATCCCATAGGCTGATGTTCAGAAACAAAGGAGTGAGTTAAAGATGCACGTGGTTTTGTTATTTTGGTTGTCACTAACTATGTAACGAAAGTCTGATTTTGCTGCCACTGAAGTCAACGGGAATGTTGTCATTTACTTCACGAGCAGGACTGGGTACATATTTAGAAAGGCCCTGGTTCAGCAATGCATTTAAGTGCTGTCCCGGACCAGAGCCTATTTTTTTGCACCTTTCCAAATGCAATGGGCAGGCTGCTTTGTTGAACATTTTGGAGCGTTGAAGATTTTTCACCAGAATGTACTTCACTGGGGTCATGTGACAGGAAAAAGACACAAGACTTTGGATGTCTCCTCTGTATTTAATGGAATTACAATGAGTTAAACAAACATATTTCTAACAACATAATTCCCTCACACTCCCAATTTCCATGTCTCCATTTTACCACATTTTTGCTGCTGCTGTTCAATTCAGTAAGAGATGGCCAAGCCAGACTTCGATTCACTTAATATAGGCTATTTTCCAAATTTCTGAGCATGTGTTAACAAGCGTAACCTCTCAGGTGGTTAGAAGTCAGACCTGCTGCAGGATTACTGTTCTGCAAATTAGACTGTTCTATACGGTTAAAGAACAGATATCATTACTCAGCAATGACATCTAATACAACTCCATGCTTTTTAATTTCTCCCTATATTTAATAATCCAGGAGCCAATCCTGCAAACGCTTATTCTTGAGAATAGTTTAATTCACATAAGTAGCCTCATTGAATTCAATGAGCGCTCACATGTGTAAGTCACTGATGTACATAAACATTTGCAGGTTTGGGCTTTAGATTTTTCAAATAAACATTTATTAAAAGGATATAAACTAATTTCAAAGGAGAGTTGTCCAATTTATTACTTTTGGCTCAACGGCCTACTTGTACAAAAGAACTCGTTTTTCTTCACTGTCTTGCCAATATCTTTGACACTTAACAGTTTAGACCATTATCATTTTAATAACGTGTGTTATAATGATGATAACTGATGTTTTGTAGTGATTTTCTCAGCAATAACTGGCTTCCTTGGAGATAAACTACTCTGCTTTTGGCCTCATGGTTTATCCTCATAGGAACCAGATTACTGCCTCATAAAACAACTGCACATCTACAGTGCTGTTATTCCTTAAACAGTAAAAGAAAAGAAAAATTATTTATGAAAAACACCATGATCCCTCATGAAGAAATGCTGAATTACAGCCATTTCAAAGACAATTGCTAATCTAATGTGTATGTTATAACAGTGCAATGAACTAGAATTGGCCACCAAACCAAAACCATTACAGATTAGGCCAGCTGTTTTTAGCAGTTAGGAAATGTTTTTGCCTGCCTGTTTGACCACAATGCAGAAATGAGAATACAGAGATGAAAGTTGTGTGATGATTTAACGAGTCTCTGCTGTAGACAATACAACATTTTGGATAAATCTAGTTTGACACTTTGACAGAACAGAAAACTGATTAGACTGAAGGTAGTTTTTAAACTTCTCTTAACCAACTCCAAACCAACAGAAACAGCTCCACTCTGTTCAACAGTAAAGCCTTATGATAATATACTGGAGTATTTTGCAATAATAAACCATAATGCTACATTTTACAATTGATGTAACGACAGTATGTAGGATTATTACTATATAATACTATTGTGTTTTTTATATAAAGGACTGTTAGGTCAATGGGCTAATAAGGGTAATATGGAAAACGCTGTCCAAATAGGATATTAATTATAAATCTTATTGTTAAATGCTAAAATAGAGCAGCACATTCTTACTAAGAGAGCCTTACAGTCAGGGTAGAGAGGTTAACTGTTGTCTTTCCTGTGTCTGATCTCAGCATCATTCTTTCATGTTGTCTTTATTGTTGGGGTTGTTACTGGGCTGTGGTCAACTGAAAACAGTTTGATTGGTGTCACCAAATCTTTTGCAGTGCATCCAAGCTTTTCTGTTGCCGTCAAAGAGGTGAAAGGGAGGGGTGTGTTTCATGGTGTCTGAAGGGATTCAAACAGTCAGTCAGCAGATGCCTTGCTGCATTGTCCAGGGGTCACAGTCAAATAAATCAATGTGTGTCCACAAAACAAAAAAGTAAACAGAAGGAATCTGATGCTAACGGGATGCCTAAGCTTTCCTTTCAGAGTTCTGACCATGAAACAAACGTCACTGGAATTTGAATGCAGAGAAGGGAGGTCTTTAAATTATAAAAGAAAATGTCAGAATTATCTCAATGATCTATAGAACCATCAAAATACAGGGAAGAGAGATGGCAAAATCCTCTAGGCAGACACTGTCTAATCGGTATTGTTATGTTTGGGTTCTATTTAATTTATACTACTCTCTACAATGTTATCTTTTCTGTTTTGCTTTTATCCTTTCTGAATCAAACTTTGTTTTTGCATGAAGCCCACGCCCCTACTAGGATTTTTATATTACTCTCACTCACACCTTTATTCAAAGAAAAACCTAATAAGGCCCTAGTCCATCCGGAAAATTCAGTTTACATGGATTCACTTTCCAGCGTGACTCTCTGCACAAGAGCCTGTTTAAGGATCTAAGTTTCTCTTTAACTTGTGTTGAAACTGTAGTGTAAGCATATCATTCTATTCATTTTTGTTCACTGTATTGTTAAACAAAAATCACTCAGCATGGAGGATTATACCTAGCACTTAACCTTACTTGAATCGACATGTGTCCTATGCTCCCACTTGCACTAGAGAGCAACAACCTTGAAGAAACTGTATAAATATTTGCAGGATCAAGGCCATTCTCAAGCCTTAGAGGTCCATTTGCACCTCGAGAATTACATCCAGTTTCATATAACGTGCATGGATGGAGGAGAGCAATGACCCCTTTCTATGGGTAGCCTCCATCACTGTGCACTGTGTAGAAACTGCTTTCATAGTTCAGAGTAGGATAACTACTTAAGCACGAGAAAGTTTCAGACATTGCCAGTTCTGTTGAGTGCACATGCTTTGTCGCTAGTTGTAACATGCACTGTTTCTTCAGTGCTGTGGGTAAAAGGTGTACTCTAGATCTTCACAAAAATCATGAAGAGGGGAGGAGTCAATCTCAAAGCCCCCCCCAAATGAGACTTAGTGGTGTAGGTCACTTAATAATACCAGTTGCTTTATGGAACTTAAGTCTCCAAAAAGGAATCCATGAAAACAGAGCTGGATTTGGAATAAAATCCTATGCTGCTATCAATACACTGGGATATTGTCAGAGGGACACAGGGAACTCAGACATAAATAGTGAGTGGGATTTTCCTTGCACTGGCTACAATACATATGTTTGTTCAAGAAAAAAAGAGTTGGAGCAAGAAGACATGCATGTCTGGTGCTGAAGAAAAGCCCGTTTGTGGCTGACACAGTGGAGAAATTGTTCAAGAATAGTTCATCCTTCAATGAAGATTGCCCTATAATGTTGCGAAGGTCAGTGTCAGCTTGGATTTTTGGCTGTGTAAGTACCAGCAGCACAAATAAAACCAGCCTTCATACAGGGTTTAACATGGGCATCTGACATTTTGGAGACGTTTCAAGAACTTGTTCAGCTTCCTTATTTGTGACTAGTGGTATGATTGATCATCTTACTTTCTATGTTCCTTTTGGACTGGCAGCCTTCTGTATAGCACAGAAGCATCCCATGGCATGGTGCAAACACCGGGGAGAGAAAATACCAATTTTATTTACGTTAAACAAGAGTTACAAAGAAACAAAATTTGCCACAAGATGGAGAAAACACTCAGAGCAGAACCCTAAGAAATGAGCACTGACTGCAGTTAGGAGCAAGAGACTCTATACACATTTTCCTTCTTCACTATATGTTAAGTGTGGACATATGTGCATGTGGGTGTATGTTTTCTTCAGTCTACAAGAAAACAATGTTTTCTTGAAGTGCTGTTTCATTCTGAGTCGGCATTCAATTCAGTTTCCCCTCTCTTTCCTGCCTCTCCCAAGACTTTTTACAATTAAAGGTAAGACTCCCTTTAACAAGCCTAGGTTTATATTTGAAACTCATAAACTCTAGGACACTCTGCCAACATTTTTCAGTCGTGACCTCTTTATTTGGAATTCTTGAATTTCTTAATTACGTGTTTTTAATTTATCATCATCTGAAGTGCTCCAAAAGCATTTCAAATCCTGACACAAATATAGGCAACATATTTCAATGAAACCTCTGAACTGATTCATGTTCTTTCCTCTCCATCACCATATGCTTATACAGCTGATGAAAAATGGTGCTGCTAAAATTAATTGCTGGAAAACAAGCCATTTTCTTTTCCACTTTATATTCAGTGTTTCAGTTACAACAACAAAAAGTAGTCAGATTATTTAGTTTCTTTACTCATATTTAATTACGATTAAAATTAATTTCAAAATGGCATTTACAACATACTTTGGCCCTAACTGCTCGGCATGTCTAACGATGATGAGGGCTGGCTAACCCCATCATCCACTGGAGAAAAGGGGTTTTCTTCTTAACTAAGTGAAACATGCCCATTCAAGAAGCAACACTGTGGTAGGCTGGAACCCAAGATGTAACTGACAGCTGGGAACAAGAACTTCCATTCTAGCAGGTCACATGAAAATTCATTAAACTATTGATGTTTGTATTTAATTTGCAGGGATAAAAGGATACTTATCTCAGCCACATGGCATGCATCCTGCTTCAGAGCACCTTGTTCAGGAAACATTTCTTGGGTGTGCTTTGAATGCCTGTAGTTTTTAAATCAGGTGAACTCAGCAAAAAGTTTCCAGTGGTTTTATGTCTCACTTTTTTACAGTTTGTTTCCTATTCACAGGTTCATTGTTTCCATTTACAAATTGCCATTATTTATATCTGCAGGGCGGGTCTAATCAATTGCTAGGCTTGCTGAGAGACTCCAGAGGGATCTTACTGTTTCCCCCTAGACAATGGGTGCTCTGGATTCAAAACACCTACCAAATATATGTGCCTATTATGCCTGACAGTTTTTGTTCAGGGGAATTATAAGTACTTTATGTTGCAATACAAGAGACCCAGCCTGGTTCTTAGAACAAGGATGTTGTGTTCCTGTGCAGGCCTATTGAAAGAGAATGCCATGGTCTCTTCTAAAGCTCCTGGTTTGGCTTGCCAAGCAGGAGCAATCTCTGGGACAGGGAGAATTTATATTCATTTCATGCCTATACTTGTGCCAGGCCCAGCCCTGCCTACATGCTGCTGTGTAAATGTGTAAGCAGAGAACTGGTGTTTTTGAATCAAGTGAAGAAACGGCCTGATGACTCTCATTAACTTTCTATCTAAAAATGACAAACACTCCATTGTAACCCAGTTGCCTTAAGACAGAAAGAAGGAAGGAAGGAAGAAAGAAAGGAAACTCTTCAGGACAAATTTGTTCTTTGGAGAGTAATTGATGATATTTACAGATTTTAAATGGGTAGTGTCCTAGAAGAGGACATTTTAATTTCCCAGCATGTAAGCATTTCCTGATCTAGGACTAGAGCTTGAAGATTTTTGGAAGCACAAAACACAGTAGAGCCAATGAATAGCTACTACAATAAATGTGATTATTTTGGTTAATAACAAGGGAATATGTAAAAGGGAAGTACATTAAAGAGATCTCTGCACTGAAAAAACTGTAGAATGTTGTTTTTCTTTTCTTTGTCTTAATAAAATTTCGTATAGAGAATTTAGTAACAATAACTGCGGGAGGAAAGAAATACAAAGTAACTCCAATCCCCACCCAACTAATGTTTTTAGTACATAAACTTTATACATTTAATGTGGATAGATTCTGATACATTAAAAGGTAGCTAAAAAAATAAGAGCCATAAATAATGCCAAGTAATAAAGGAGGTGAATGTTTTTGTTATTAGATTCTTTCATTGTATCAATCTGTTTAATAAGCTGGCTAGGAATCATTGATAGAAAACAGACTGCACATAGTGTTATAGATCAAACTGTTCTATTATTCTGTTCTACATATTCTTTTCTAAGGCCCATGAAAGTAATATTTTTTACAAATAGAACTTAAAAACTGAGTGTTGTTTCACCATCCAATGGGGAAAGTAGCCTTAAAGGTCAGAATGCACTTTTGAAGAATGTTTGAGATGTGCCTGTTTCAACATCGGAGATAATCTTTGCTCACTAAATGTTTCTGAGCTGCTTTGCTGTGTTCAGAAAAATTAATACCATACATTCATCAAAAGCAATTAGCATATGTGTAAAACTTTTGTTTAGAAGACCGTGTGTATTTCCCAATGTGTTTATTTTTTGAAAGCCCCCATCATATATTTTCCTTCAGAAGTTCATGTAAAAAATATGCAGTAAAGTTTCCCTATAATGAAAACTAAATGTTGAGAAATATTATTGAGGTCAGTGATGGGTTTGTGACATTAATCGTTGTACACTATTGCTTCTCATTAATGTATGGTATTTTTGGTTTTCATCATTCCTACAAGAAAAGACAGCAAAATGAAACATTGTAATCCAAATAAGGGCAAAGGCATAAACACTTCACAAAAATGAAGATTGTTAAGAAAAAAACTGAAAAGTCATTATTGGTCAATGAGTTGCTAAGAATTTTTTTTTTAAATCATTAAAGGGGTGTAGAGCAGATAGACCTGTTTGGGCTTATTCCCAAGTGGATATTGCCATTCCTATCGCTGTGTTTTAAGAATGTATTACAGTATTAACTAGGTGGTTTAAGTAACAGTTCTCAATATTCTTACGGTTAGTTTTCAATTAAAAAAAAACATTTCAGGTTCTGACTCTAATTCTGATCGTCTGGAGTATTGCTTAAGTAGTTCTGATTTGAGTGTGTAAATGCTGCCTAAGTCCAGCAATGTTACCCAGTATTGCCCCTTGGGATAGCAAGGTGCAGTCTCACTTAGGTCAACAGAAAATCGGTTTTGCTCAGTTCCTTACACAGTCATAAATGCGATCAAATATTAAGTGGGGAAATAACTGTGATTATAGTGTAATATGCCCAGATTCAAACTCAATTGCAAAACCCAGATGAACTGAAAGCGAGAGCACCAATGTAAGTAACTTTCTCACTAAAAACTGCTGGAAATCCCCAGATGTGCTGCTGTGTGTTGGGGGTGCCTGAGCAGGATTGAGTGAAACACTGTCTAACATGGCCCCATCTCCACAGGAAGTGAAGGTGCAAGTACGTGTAGAACAACATGCCTACAGACAGCAACCATTCACCTTGAGTCCAATTCAGGAAGAAATATGTCTAGTTTCCACATCATGCAGGCTCATCAGGGGCTTTTCTGCAGGGAACACAGACTTTCTAAAATTGAAAGACCCTTCTTATTACCAGTTTAATCTCAATTAGATTGACAGTGCAAATCCCATCAAACAGGGTTCTCAGAGAAACTGGATCAAAAAGGACGAACATGGCAAAATTGCAGCATCAAACCTACCTCTAACCCATCAACCTGCTGAGGTGTGCTGAGAGGACTTGAGGGCTCCGGGGAGGGGTACAGGGATGCAGAGACTTTCAGCTCTAAATCACTAGTTTAAATCCAGACTAGGTCGGTAAGGATTGAAAGCGGTTATTTGTCATTGGGGTGGAATATGGGGAATGTGTTGGTGGTCTCACTCTAGTTCTGACTGGACAAATGCACACAGCACAGGTTCTGTCTGTCTCAGCATCTTAGCGGACAGTCTATGCAGAGGTGGCAAGGACGGAAGTGACATGGAGGATGAACTGCCTTCTCGCCCTTACACTTGGAATCTCCGTGTCTAGTCTGAAGCATTTTGGTGGAACGAAGTGAGGAAGCTTCCTGTGCTGTTATCCCCCATGGAGCTATGGAAGACCTCAACCTCCAGGGCCCTCAGTCTGACACTTCACTACATTCTTATAATTTTTAACATACAGGCAGCACTGGCTAGAAGAATTGCTGGGGTGCAAAGATTTCTAAAGTGTTGAGCACACACATAATATGATCCTCGCAGCTTCCAAGCCAATCCCAGCAACTCATGCCACAGATAAACTCAGATAAATCTCTATTCCTCTGCAAAAATAATGAGCAAACGCTAGGAACACAAGTGTATGGGAGGTCTACAATCTTTTGAGGGAAGAGCTTGACTTTTGCACAGACTATACTGTGAGGCTTTCAATCACTGTATATTGGACATCTCTTTAAAATAAGGGAAGTTAAAATAGGTAAAAACTCTCCAGCAACTGAATTTAGATTTGAAACCACGATAGCCTCCTTTTTAGAAATCTGTGTGCAAATACTGTGCTTGCTGCTGGAAAGTTCTATTCCAGTTTGGCTGGCCTAAGGGGCTATCCATGTTATACAGGAAACATATTATAAGTTCTACCTAAAGTATAACATTATCTGGAAACTGTTTTATAACAATGGTTAGGCCCTCTTTATAATAAGATATGAAATAGGATTAGAACTTTATACATGGCTCTGTCTGGAGAGAAACTAACATGGTTTCAAATTTCAGGGTGGAGAGGACCTGAAAAACTATATAATCATAAAGAACTGATCAGATCATGAGATCTAATAAAAATAACTCTGTAAGGGGGGAAAAAAGCTCAGATGGCTAGGCTGTCTCTCCAAATAAATGGAAAACAAGAAAGCAAGCAAGCAAGCAAGTTAGTTAGGTTAGTTAGTTGCTGGATTTAGATAAATATTGAAACTATAATAATGTTGGATGAATGCCCTTGTATGAAACAGGAAGCAACCTACACAATTGTTAGCTTCTCAATAGTTAATGCTGATATTTTGGAAAATTGTCAGAATGTCAGGAAGGAAAGAAGAGGAGTCACAAAAATAGACGCTTTCTCCTCTTTTAAGGCAGTTATATACCTGAATATTTACATAAACTCTTACTTTGTTGAAAATAAACAAAGCTACACTTCTCATTCCTTCACAAATGATTCCAACCCAAGCATACTTAAATTCAGGCTCAAATCATCATTAAGTTTTCTCTCATTCAGTCCCTTAGGACTTCTTGCCTTTAATGGTAGTTTTGCCTAAATAAGGATGTCACAATTAAGCCATTGGATTTGTTTCCAAATTTTCTAAATTATGAAACTAAGGGGCTATTTGCAATGTATCTAGATTAGATGCTGAACAGAATATATTATTGCATAACTATATTGTTATAAGGGTTATTCTTGACTTGCATGATGTTTTTTCAAAGCAGTGCCATTCCATGTCCACAATTCTTCTTTAACTAGTTCCTAAATCTAATTAAGTTGTAAAACGCAGGGTAATAACTATAGAGGTTTTTTGAAGGTGACACTATTGTTCTACCCATTGTGACAGCGGAGTTTTTAGAATAAGTCTGCCATATAATAAGCATGCTTTTCTGTACACTATCCACTGAAAATAAGTATCAGCCAAGAGATTGTGTCATGTGTCCTAAATTAACTTAGGCTTCTGAAAGGCTCCCTTTAAGCAGTCAATACTTTGAGGAACATTCCTTGAAAAAGCAGTCTTCACTGTACTTCACTCAATGTATCATAAACAAAGCTCTGACTAAAAGCAGCTCTTAGGGAGACTCTGGAAATACAGATCCAGTAGCAGTAAGTCTCTTCTTGTAGTGACAAGCACTTTGGGAGAAAGCAAACACTGGGAGCTGATGACGTGTCAGATATACGAGTGTTTTCTTTATCAGTCAGTGTTTGCTGACTGGGACTCCCCTGAGCAGAGTTTTCCTCTTATTTCTCCTTCAGATTTATTGATCCGATCTGATAATGTAAACTTAATTTGTCCCTCTTCCAACTAATAGAATCAAACAGCGAACATCCTGAACAAGCAAGAAAACTTGTCTTGGTGGAACAACATTTGCTTTAAAAATAACTACGAAGAAGAAAGAGTCAGTGCGTTTAGGAATTTACGCATCAAAACGAGTAAAAGTAGGTAGTGAATGAACATTAATCAATGCAAAAAGCACCTTGCAATTCTTATGAAATACACATCCACGTCAATAACAAATCACTTAAACACAGTTCAGTGATAATACAATAAGAAAAATATACTTGTCCCATCCTATAAGCAGTGAAACCTAAAAATGGAATAAATCTGTATTCTGAATTATGCTGTGTTTTCAAACAGCACCATGTTAATGTTCACCAGGGAAATGTTGCTTCTTGACAGCAGGGTCTATATGGGCGAGTTAAATCACACCCCTCTAATCCGCATCATTGCCCAGTGTAGACAAGCCTTACAAAATAATACGGAATTATATTTGTAGGCTTAGCGATTGCAGATAATTTAAAAGATCAAATGGAAGGACTTTTACTTGCAAAGATCCAAGTTAAAGGATCTGTTTTTCCCTGGCAAGAAGTGATAACATTGCAAACACCAAAAGAGATCAAGGAGCTGCACACACTATATTGTGTTAGTTGTCTGATGTCAAAAACAGTGTGATAGAAAGGAAATTCTACTCAAATTCCCCTTTTTAACCCATTTGTATGTTTTAATAAGAACAAAAAACCTTGATATTTCTCATGCCTTACCTCAGCCCAAAGGTGCATTTATTGTGAAAGTTTCAAGAAATTTGGACAAGCCATTTAAAAAAAAAGTTACAGGGCTATACAAAATGTATGGTTTTTTGGGGCAGTGGGGCAACCTTTTATTACTCTCCCATAACTCAAAACTGGGTTGCTTCTAAGATTTCAAACTTGTCTTGCACTTAATTCTCAATTAGGACAGGTGAAAGTGACACATTTGCAAAGATTTGATTTAGAAATAAAAGAGAAAAGTTAATATTAAAATGTGATCATCCTTTGTAAGGTCATAGAGGAAGATCAGACACATCACATGAGAGAGAACATTATATCCTGCAGCAAGGACTGTTACCTCTCAATGTTTATCATTTCATCACTTAGCATTCAGATTTGATATCAACGTTACACTCAGAAGGAAAAAGGTAAGAAGAATGTGGGGGAAAGTGGAGGAGAACAGAAAACAGGAAGGGAGAGGAAACTTGACCAGTGTATCAGACTTATCTAAAGAGCTTTGATTCAGGATGAGCAAGCTCAATATCCCTTTTCCTCAATAGCAGAAGCTAGGGGTAGGATTTTAAACACACTCCGCATTAGCCTAACTCTGCTCTCATTGAAGTCAATGGTAAAACTCCTATTGACTTCAATGGGAGCAGAGTTAGGCCAATATTGAGTGCTTCTGAAAATCCCATCCTAAATACTCAGAAGGGCTGACTGAGCACATGTAACTTCCAGTGAAGTACAGCAGCTGCTCAGTAGGCTCTCAGGACTTGTAGTCAGATATATCCTTAGGAGTCGTAGGAGGTTACAGTTCAAGGGATTGCATCTTCATGGAAAAACAAATGGGTTTACTTATCTGAATAGGCCTGATCTTGCCTAGTTTTGAAAATTATGCAGGTTTGGTCCTGGTTAGTATGTGGATGGGTGACAATCAGAGTACGGGCCAGGTTTCTTCCTTCTCTGAGAGCAACAGCTGACAGCAGGGGTGTGATCCTATCAGCTCTCATGAGATAAACAAGATTCAGCATTGTGATTACTTGGAAGGGAGACCACCATGAAACAGAAGGGTAAAAATTGGAGGAGGGGGCTGGAGGAAGTCCTTGAAACACATTTCTCTTTTGTACAGCAGCTGCCACTTCATCTTAATCACATTTCCCAGAGTTCTGGTTACACTTGTCTGTCTCCACATCATTATGCATTTTTCAGATTTGGGAAAGTATGACACCCAGGAAGTGTGATCAGGTTGGGCCTTTATAACATGGAAGGCAAATCTGTCTATGCAAGTGGCAGGGAAACTGGCTTTCAACTGCATGTCCATCTCTTCTCACCCTGGTTTTAATAAAAATCAAGGAATTCCCTGTGCAAGAAACTGCATTAAAGCAAAATTAAGGTTGAGGAATTAGATGTAGAAATTACCCTTTAAAGTTCCCATCCCTTTTCAGAATGCACATTTTAAAGGTACCGGCTCACTTCTATTTGTGAGGGAGACCAGTTTTGAAGCTGGAGGACAAAAAAAAAAAAAAAATCAAGAATCAAAGGATCTCTCATTTTCTTTCTTTCTTTCTTTTTTTGCATGAAAGAATCATAATTATACCTTTTAACAGATAATCTCACTCTTAGATTGTAAAGCGCTCAGTTCCTAAAGTGCGCTTCATATTGAAGCTGACAAGGACTGCGACAGACAGACATTATACAGCAGTAGAACACAGCAATGTTTAAGTCACAGGTTAGACTTGAGAATGGGGGCACTTTTTTTTTTTTTTTGCCTGATCAAGGTCAAATCTCTATTAAAATACCCTTAGGTTCTCAGTCCAGTGAAATGAAGTGGTAATACATTTGGCAAGTTAATCTGTGGATTGCCTTCTCACATAAGGCCAGCTGTTGTGTTCCTAAGTACAAGCAGTATTTACCTCTAATAATGAAATGACTAAATATAATGTAAAGAAAAGAAATCAGTGCTCTGTACTCTAAAAAGATCTGCATTACATTTACTGTTCTAATAAACTGATTGGTCAAAACTGCCAGAATAAAGGGTGATCACCTAGCTACCAGATAACGTATAATTACATATATTTTTGTTTATCGTTTGCTCTCTTTTATCTCCCACATATCTATAAATGTGCGTCTATGTGCAACTTATGACACATATAAAACTATGGGCCTGATTTCAATCTTTCAACACCAATTTTATACCACTGTAACAGCACTGAGTTCAAGGAAATTACTGTGCAGAGAGAAGAATCAAGACATATACATTTTTATAAATTCAGATATAGATATATACACACACATTACATATAGTATCTAAACAAATGCAGAAAATATTTAGACACATATAAAACATAAAATTAATATACATGTGCGTATGTACCCACACATACACATGACTGGATATAATAATATATCCCAAAACATCTTAAAATAAACTACCTGTAACGTGCCCCACTATGGCTGGGAATTGCAGAATTAAGGTCAGAAAGCCATTTCTATATCTAAGCACAATGAGGGGCCATTATAGATCTTCCTAATATTACCTGCTTTTCAGAAGAAGTGTTGCCTAGTGGACTGAGCACTGGACTGGGATCAGGAGATCTGGGTTCTATTCCTGGCTCTGACATTGACCTTGGATGACCGTGGGGAATATGCTTCACCGCTCTGTGTCTCAGTTTCCCCATGTGTAAAATGGGGATAATGTAAAGTGCTTTGAGATCTACCGTTGAAAAGTATAAGCTAGGTATTAGTATTATTATTTCAAGGTATTACTATTAATTTAATTTATATAGAACTGTATATTTATATGGCACAAGTCAAACAAAGCAGACACATTCCCTGCCCCAAAGAGCTTACAATGTAAGACAGTGAGACTAGGACAATGGAACAACAGATAAGGAGAGACTGTTCGTGACAGGAAGGAAGGAAGAATTTCCTGGATGATGTGGGTTTTAAGAAGGGACCTGAAGGAAAGGTTTCTGCTGGACAAGAAGTGGGAACCCTTTGTGTATCATAGACAGTGAAGAGGGAAGGGAAGGGAAGGGAATAGAAGACAAAGGAAGCAGTAAGGAGAAAGAATTGTGAGGAGCATATGGATTGAAAGGGAGAATATGAAAACATAACAACAGAGGGGAAAGGTGAAGCAAGGTTAAGGGGCTTGAATCTGATGTAGTAAAAGATAGGGATCCAATGAAGGGCCGTCAAGGAGCAGGTATCACAGACAGACACTTCAGCAGTAATATTTTGGATAGAGAGGAATCAAGCAGTGAGGTTAGAGATTACAAGTAATTAAAGAGATGGATGACCTGGACTATTGTTTTAGTGTACACTATATATTATGCTAATCATCCAAAGCAAACTATTCTCCTAAACTTGGGATACATATATCTACCTGAAGCAACACCATTTCCTACTAAATGCTTAACTGCAAATGGGCTATTACCTCTTTGAAAAACTCAAACATCCTAGATGTCAGAATTGTTTCAGACCCTCTCTAAAGTGGTTGGTCTCAGGGAACTATTTGCTAATGTTTATGTTAGACGGCACAGAAGATGCCATCTATAGAGCATCTGTACGAAGCACACTGGAGTACCAAGCTGATTTAAAATATTATGTTTCAGATTAGCTACAAAGATTTCAGTGCCCATTGTGGGACCCTGTTACAGTTTCTTTGAATTATACGCAGTTGCCTACTGCACACAAAGTACATGGTGGTGATATTAATCCCTAGCTCTTACAAGAGCTTTTTTATCCATAGATCTCAAAAACCTTTACATTACCCCCATTTTACAGATAGGGAAACAGAGCCAAAAAGAGGCGAAGTGTCACCCAGCAGGCCAATAGCAGTGCCAGGAATAAAACCCAGATGAGGTCAGTCCAGTGCTCTATCCATTAGGCCACACTGCTTCCCTGGGGAAAACAAGGAATTATTTTTTAAGGATGTCTTTGTATCAGGATGTGATATATTATTTATTAACTATGATTGCTGCCAGTGAAGGGCTGGAGGTAGGGTGACCAGACAGCAAGTCTGAAAAATCGGAACAGAGGGTGGAAGGTAATAGGCACCTATATAAGACAAAGCCCAAATATCGGGACTGTCCCTATAAAATCAGGACATCTGGTCATCCTAGCTGGGGGTAGTACAGATTTCAAACATCTAAACTCAAAGTAACCTACTTCCCAGTAAATGTATTCTTTGTCTACCATTTCACATGTATCTGAAGCATAAACAAAAATAAATGAAAGACAATATATCTTTTGAAAGTGTTTAATACAAACCTGTGAATAAAGAAAACTTGCTAATGACTGAGTGTAGGGAGTGCCTTCTTTATGGAATTTGGAGAGACTATAAAGTTAATGCCTGAACAATGAGGGCCCAATACTGAAGTCAGAAAATTCTCCCTCTTTTTCATTGAGCATTATGATCAAGAGTCCAAAGCCAAAACCCCACAATACTGCTATTGGAGGAAGATAGCATTCTGCACACTATGGAATTATAGAATAATAACGTAAATTGGTATATAGAAGAAATGCTGATTTGCCCCTAATTCACAGTAATAGAGACAAACAGGTAAAAACATGCATCTTTTTTTGTTCTAGGTCAAGATCTGTTAAATAAAACATTTTTTCAACTCAATTAAGGTGCTATTACTGTCACAACCACTGTTAGAAAATGTACTATGGTCCCTAACCAATGAAGCCAGTGGGTGAAATCTCAGCTCCAATGCAGTCAATGGATATTTTTCCATTGATTGATATGGAGCTAGGAGTTTCATCCTTTGAGTTCTAAAGCTACAACATAACAAGGAAGTCGCACACTAGTAACTTAGGGCCAGAGCCTAGAGACCTTATTCAGGAAAAGTTCCCATTGATTTCATTGCCTGAATAAAGTCTTCAGGATTTGGCTCTTAAGTCATTTTGCAAAACTAGAATTTACATTGCTACAAGGCTGTTAACTAGAGAGAGCTAGTTACTATCAGGTTACAAAGACCATGTACCCATTATATCTGATTTCAGCACCCTTGCCTCCATTGCCAAGTAAAACTCTTATTTCCTCTGAATACAGTTCATCAGAGATTTGCGCTTTCAGTTTCTCCATCAGACTGTTGCCAAAGCTCTTCAAACAAAGCACTATGAAAGCCTGTGTATCTGGCTGCCTCATGGCAGATGCTGTACGGAGGAATCTACTAGATAGTGACAAGTCATAAAATAGATAATGACAGTCACAAAATCTATTATATGTAAACTAATTCACCGAGGGTAACAGTGGTGAATTAAGGGAAAATTTTAATCACTGAGGTCAATGGGAGGGAGCTAAAGGCACACAGTACCTTGCAGGATTGGGCTAAAAATCTGCAATGCTGGTAGCATGGGTATGTAAGAGATTGTAAATCAACTTGCAAACTGATTTAATATGGGTTTAACAAGGAGAAGAAAAAGACTCCTTAGTGTGTAACATGTAACCAAATGTAAGGAGCTACATCGTCTTCTTGAGACTTAGAGACGACTGTGGAAAAACCAAGACACTTCAGAAGCACAGCTGACGAGACAGAGATCAGTCACTCCTCATGTTACTCTAATACAACATGAAATTAACAAATTAGACAATTTAGTTTCTCCATTTGTAGACCGTATGGAACCGAAAGAGAGCTGGATTAATTTGAAGAAGACTTCCTAAATTTAGCTGAAGAATAATTAAGCCTTGATAAAGAGGAGAACATTTGTCAAATGTTCAATGACATGTAGTGCAAACTTCTACATTTCCACATTTCAACAGGTGAGAACGAACATTTAGTGCATTCATAAATACACAAGATTTGTTCCAATAATGCATAATACTTTGCACTTAGCGCCTTCCATCTGAGAATCAGAAAGTGCTTTACGATTATTATCCCCATTTTACAGATAAGGAAACTGAGGCAAAGAAGTTTATATTACTTGTTTATAATCCCATGATAAGACCACAACAAGGAACAGAACTCAGGTCTCCTGCCTCCCAATCTTGTCTTCTGATTCTGGTGACCACTAGCCCATGTTTGTCCCTACCATATAGTCGTATTTTGCTATTGCAGATATTCATAAATGAACTGTGCCTCGGGTATTTTTTCAGATATTCAAGAATACTGTTGTGTTTAAATGTAAAGCAAGGATGCAATGGGTACTCTCTGTCTAGGAAAAGTATCCTGCATGAATGGGAACATTTGGAAGACTCAAGTATTGCTACAAAGAAAAAATATGCATCCGCTAGGGAAACTGGAGGGCTCAGGGGAGAGGCATCTCTTAGATAGGTTTCAGAGTAGTAGCCGTGTTAGTCTGTATTCGCAAAAAGAAAAGGAGTACTTGTGGCATCTTAGAGGCTAACAAATTTATTTGCATAAATAAATGAATGCATGCATCCACTGAATGCATCCGATGAAGTGAGCTGTAGCTCACGAAAGCTTATGCTCATATAAATTTGTTAGTCTCTGCATCCGATGAAGTGAGCTGTAGCTCACGAAAGCTTATGCTCAAATAAATTTGTTAGTCTCTAAGGTGCCACAAGTACTCCTTTTCTTTTTATCTCTTAGATGAATTGTCTGGAAACTGATTCACATATGATTGCCAGAGCTTTTCTAGAAAAAGAAACGTCTTTCCCATTCAGGAATCCCCAGCTATCCCATCACCTTTGTACTATATTTTCTTACCTTAAATAGATGCTAAAGAAGAAACTACCAACCTGGGATATGTCAAATCTTCCAGATACAAACTAAGAGTGAGCTGACCCAAAGGCGAGAGCTTTCAGAAACAGGATATCCCTGCAAAACTACTTAATTATGGCCCAGGATTCAAAGTTTGGATCTAAACTTCCCCAAACTTAAAGATTTTCAAGATCTGAGGTTTTGGTTTATCCCATTACAGAAACAGGAGACCAGCTGTGGAGTTCAGATTCTGATCCAAACTCACCCAAAGTGGTATTTGGATCTACGGTTTTGATTCAGGCCTATTTCTATGGGTAACAAGTCCTGACTCTTACTCTCTCCCCTTTTCATGTTCTATCTTTCTCTCATTTGTTCTCTGCTCTCTTCTAGCACATTCTCTCTGGGTTAGACCAATAATTGCTTTCTCATGCTTCATGACAGGGCCTCTTCTTTCTGGGTTACTGTGGATAACACTGTGAATTTAGATACGGATGCCTTTTATAGACTACATATTAAACTCTCTTCAGACAATTCCCTCATAAATCTCATGTTATAATTCAGCTATATGCATCTCTCTGTATTGTATTTCAGGCATTAACAACAATTAAGCAATTAAAAGCCTATTGTATTCAAAGTGGATACATTTGGAAGGCTCATGGGTTTGTGGTTCTGATAAATCTTTGCATACACTTTACTTTTTCCCACGTTTGAGACAGAATCAATTTTTCCTCCTCACTGTTGTTTTTTCCCTATTTCTCCTTATGTATTCTACCATTTCCTGTTTTATCTTGTGGGAGCCTGAACAGAAACAGTTATGTGGTATCAGAAGAAAAATAAAGAAAAAATTGTTACCTAAACAATCACTTGAAGGCATAATGATGTTTAGAATTAGTGCTCACCTAGAACAATGTTGTTTGGATACCCTCCTGTGTGACGGGAAATAACCTATAGATGGCTGAGAACTCAATTGCTATTGCATATACAAAACAATCTATTTAAAATTGGGTCCGATTTAGCCAAATGACAGCAAATTGAATGCTCCTCGATAAGGACTGTATTAACATAAATTCGGCCAATGGAAAAAGGCTAAATTAAACTTACCAAGATGTTAAATAGGAATCAATATATAAGCTCTGATTTTAATATAGATGAGATGTCCAATATAGATTAGAAAATGATAAATAAAATATAAAAATGTAGTGAATAGAATGTTTATTCTGTATGGGAATTATACATTATTTAAAGTCTTTTCAGCCAATTTTATTTTAAAATGCTTTAAATTAGGACAGTCATTTCATTTGGGATAACAGACTACTCCACAAGTTGTCCCACTGAAGAGGCATTTTTGTGGTAAAACAACAATTACAGGCGGAAGTAAGGGAGGAGTGCCAAATTCATTAGGTAGTCGAATCTGGCCAGCAAGAATAGCGGCTGGCAAAGCCACCTCCATCCTGTTCTGTGTCATTTTCTGCCCAGCACCCTCTGAATCAGAGGATTGTGAGCAAGGATGCGGTAGTTTTGCTGGCTGGCTAGAGGCAAACCGATCCACAGATGGTAGACCAGAGGCTAACAAATCTGAAAAATATGGCTGTGTGGGCCTGAATTGCCAAGAATTGTTGCTAACAGGTGGCTCATGCGGAACCAGTCCACTAGGATAATGGTAAGGTGTCCAGAAGGAGGCTCCCAGCACAGGCTTTTGAGTAATCCTGGTTCACATAAGCGACTGCTGCCCAGTTCTCACAACTCACAAGGACATGGTGCAGACGGAGAGGTAGCCAGGACTGAATTCCAGGCATATGGCCTGAAGCTCCTACAGGCTGATACTGAATTGCTGGGGTGTGAATGGACTTGATAATCGGTGCTGACAATGTAGGTCACTAATTGAAAAGGCTGTCTGTCACCGTGCTGCCCCTGTTGCCAGGAAGCAAGGACACCCCTGCAATTTGTCCCAAAGACATGCCCAGGTGAGCAATTTCATGAGAGAGCATGAGAGGCAATTCCTGCCAATAAGGAGAAAGGGAAGACCCAAAAGATAGCAAAGAACCATGTCCTTTGACTTATACACTGGAGGAACTGATTGGGCAAGAAAATCCTATATGTAAATCCAAATTTACCAATATGTGGCTCTTCACCTGAGAAGAATGGGCAATGAGGACTATCAGAAACCTTGCACATACCTGCGGGTCCTACCCAACTGAATGAGAAGGAGAAGAACGGAGGTGACTGTTTTCCGAGGGAAAAACTAGGTAGTGTCAATGCCTGAAGGGGCAGGGATGTAGGTGTTGGTAAAGCAAAGATGCCCTAAATATGCCCGAATTATTCAGAATAACCAAAGTAAAAATATTCTTATTTCCTACCCAGTGATATGCAATGTAACTGCCATGAGACTGCAGTGTCATAACAAATAAATACAAATAATAATTACTTCCCTGTTCTGTTGCAGAGTTTGCACTGTGATTGCATGGGAGGCTTTTGATCGTCAATTTGTTTTTCCTTTAATTTTGCCATTTGGACTGTTGTCTGTATTGCATGTGGAAATGTTATTTTATTCCACACTTGAATACAATGGGTCCAGTCCTGCTCCTACTGAAATCGGTGGGAATTCTCGTAGTGACTTCAGTGAAAGTAAGGAAAGGCCCATCATGTACTTTGACTCACAGCTCTAACTGCTTTGTAGCATAAACTGCCTATCATTTTCTAGACATTCTCTGAACATAAGAATGGCCTTACTGGGTCCATCTAGCCCAGTATCCTGTCCTCCGACAGTGGCCAATGCCAGGTGCCCCAGAGGGAGTGAACAGAACAGGTAACCATCAAGTGATCCATCCTTTGTCATCCACTCCCAGCTTCTGGCAAACAGAGGCTAGGGACACTCAGAGCATGGTGTTGCATCCCTGCCCATCCTGGCTAATAGCCATTGACAGACCTATCCAGAACGTATCTAGTTCTTTTTTTAACCCTGCTATAGTTTTGGCCTTCACAACATGCCCTGGAAAATAATTTACTTGTTCCTCCAGTCTGAAAATTAAGATGGCAAAAGGACTAAGTTTAGGAAGTTGCAGGGTTATTCTATGATAATTAGTCAGAAGACGATGGGTCAAAATTCATCTCTAGTTTAACTCCATTGAAGTCAATGTTGGTAAGCCAGGGATGAATTTGGACCCATATGCCTCCAACATTCAGAGACCACACTGATAGATTTTTTTTCACTTTCCACCCACCGAGGCAAGGAGTTCTAGGCTCTGGCAGGATCCACCAACGCACTCAAAGCCACAGGCCATTTACATGCACTCACTGCAAACCCCGGCTCTGAATGGCACGGTCTACAGGAAACAGTAAATGATACCACAGCATGATCATCTAGTAATCCCAACAAGATAATCACAGATGTTGTGACCCACTTAAAAAAAAATCCCACTCATTTTCCAGATATCCTATTTCAGCCGACTTATAGGGACATTACCCATCTGAAGGTTTATGCACAAATCAGGGGACAGCTTATTCAACAATGTTTTCCCCACCAGAAGTGGTTCTGAATATATTAAGTGTGAAATTGGCATATAATCTTCAAGCCATCTTGTTTTCAGGATGACAGACACTTTCTTTGTAATTTAACCCTAACCTTCTTGCAGGCCTGTGCTCTGGCTGAACCAAACGGGGAAGTAGCACTCTATGCCACCTGGTAAGTCAGACACAGCAAAAATTAACATGTGGACAAATTTGCTTTCAATGCATACAGAAGATGGTGGGGTCTTCTCAACTAGGTGGTGGGACAGGGAAATTGAATGCAAGCTCTGCCGCAAGAGACAGAGCCATCACAGTATAAGAGCCACCAAGCAAGTCCAGAGGGAGAAGAAAGATACTGAAGAAATCAGATGACAGTAGTAGCAGAAAGATACAAGTACCTTTTAAATTCATTCATTTAAAAAAATAAACTTATGTGAATATAGTGCTCATAAAAGGTATCTGATTGACAGCTTTGGTCACAAGCCTTCTGTTTAAAAGCAACAAAATAAGCACACGATGGGCTTGCCCCACACTGTCCCCTGAATTTGCTCACACCCAGAGCTAGAGGGACCATCTCCAGGGGGTAAGGAGGTATTTCAGGCTTCCTGCTCAACCAGTGCTACATGACAGGCTGTCTGTCCAATTGCTATTCTTCTGAGCCATTTAGTCCACGACCACAATAGAACTTTAATACTGTGATAGGGGAGTTCAGTGATGTATTGACACAACACGCATTAATCATTATTCTTAAAGAAACTGTGCACCATTGCAATACAGAAAGTGAACGGACTCCTACCGGTCTGAGCTGTAAGGGCTTGATCCTATAACGGTCAACTTAAAGAGAGTTTTTTCATTGTTTTGATAGGGAGCAGGATCAAGCTTGCAAGAGAAAAAGCATAAATTGCATTCTCTGTTCAAACGTTCAAACCACATAACATTTTCCTCTTGAAATTGCTATTGAAGAGTGGTTCTGAAGTTGCCACAGGTGGAAGAAGGTTTTAAATGGGGAAGAAATATTTCCTTTCACACAGCAGAGCTTGTTCTTTATTCATCTGTGTCATTGTCACCAGGTGGGTACTTTAAAGTAAATTCATTGCAAGAGAGTAGCTGACAGTGGCAGTTTGGATTTTCTAATTTTATTTCTGCTTGTACTTTTTCACAAAATATAATCGGCATGGAATTTTTTAATAACAAAAGGAATTCCATACACTTAGTGCAACTGTTTTGTTTCTGTTCCTGGTACAGATAAATTAAAATGGAAGATTTGCTTGTTTTTGGTGATTTTTGCAGTACTGGATCCCTCTCCCCTGCCACTGGGCAGCAATAAAGCCTGCAGGTTAATTCTGAATCTGTGTCTTTTACAGCATATTTCTATTGTCCCTGCACCGGGGACATGCAGAAGGAGAGATCATATTTCTGCTTTCTACTCAGTAAAGCTAATAATTCATCTCTGGTTAGAGCTGGTTGAACATTCTTCTGTAACATCTTTTTCCTTCAGCGATAACTTTTTAGAGAGAAATATAAATTAAGCATTTTAGCGTATTCGTAAATGAATATTCTCTTCTATCCCGGACCTGGTAACCCTACCTTCCGCAAGTGATGGGTTATTTTCAACCAATATCATCTTCAGTCTTGATCATGATCTAGGGAACTTACAGAAACATTGTTTCTAGACTATCACACACTCTCTCTGGATGAGACAAGATTCCGCTTCCTCTCCCCGCTCTGTCCCGCTGGCCTGTTTTTTTGTTTTGTTTTGTTTTTCTATGCAACATCCTCACATGATCCGCTGCATCACATTTCCAAAAAGATCGACTTGTATTGATCTTATTTCCTTCACAAGTTACTCAGTTTTAGACAGAGATTGGCCAAACCAAAGTCCTTAATATTCCAGAATTTGCTGTTTCTAAAAATCTCACTCTATTAGATTTGCAAACGCTCAATAACTCTCAGGATCTGAACGATAGTTTTAGTGGCAGGGAAAGAGCTGAGAGAACTATCCAATAAATGATACAATATAGTAGATATTCTTCTCTAACATAGTTGACTAATCATTGATTTATGAGAGAAAAATAGGGGATTTTTAAAATCACAATTATTCAATGTGGCATAATTACTCATTTTTAGTAGGAATTTTGGGACAGGAGGACTAGGTTGTTGTCTCCTTTTAGTAGTATTTTAAAATAATTCTGAATCATGGCATTCTGATTTCTTAAAATGGCCTTTCTTGGAAACATTTGCTTACAACAGCAAACACCCTCTATAAATACAGATTACCTCACTTCATAGCTAACATTGTATTCACTTTCTTTCCAACCTGAACCACTGATCTGGTTCTTAGTTCCTACTTTCGCCCAAACCACTTTCAGAAACGAGAACACAAAAACATCTTTCCCAGTTTTGACTCTGTGTGTGGTAACCAACTCCTAACCTGAATTTTCAGTGGAACATTATGGTTCTGCTCCAGAACACAAACCCGCAGGGCTATGGCAGGTTCTGCTTTTTCCAAAATGATTTAACCAGCTGCAGTATATTAGTTGTGGCAACTTTTCTTGGATCTTAAATGGTTTTTGAAGCCATGCTGTCAGCTGCCTTCATGTCACCCCACTATATTATGATTGAATCTCCTGTTCCTTTTATAGAGTTGTTCTCTCCTAATAAAACACTAACTGCTGGGCTGAGTCTGCTTCAGGACCACTGGTTACAATCTTACGATAACCTTCTGCTCCTTTCTTTTTTCAACTAAAAATCACACTTGTGAAATATTAATCACTGAATCTGTACCGTTAAATATTCACATCTACAGTCCCAGATATTTGTCCTGTTTATACAGCTTCTTAACTCCACCGCCATTTCCAGTTCTTTTAAGAGCTCATATTTGCAAACTGGGCAATATTCCTGAACACATGAAAGAACACACAGAGCACACAAAGAGTTATAAATGAATATCTGCAATTCATTGTAGCAGAGGCCTATGAAGGTGATACCTTCAAGCTGTTTGTCAGAATAAACTAGCAGCAAAGCTGTTACTTGTCAACTTTTGGACGAGATACATTGCAAAACAATATTAATTTCCCCTGGCAAATGCAATGCCACATTTTATAGGTGTGAACTATTTTCAAACGTCAAAATGCACATGAAAACTGTACCATAAATGAGCTGTGAAGGGGTACAAAACACACTTAACACGAGTAAAAACAAAGAAACAACTCTACGTGTACAAATTTAAAACAATCAGTTTACTTTTAAATATGTTTAGAGACTGAAAATATTTTCACCTTTTAGTCTCCTATATTTGAATATAATGCGTCAACGCAAGTTTACAAATCTGTTACTCTTAATTGGGTTCATGCCGGTGTCGTATTTAAAGTCATAAGACTAAAAGACAAACTACATTTGCAGGGCATGATATGGAACAATTAAAAAAGAAAAGCGTGGTTAAAACCTAACTTGACAACATTTGTTGTTAGGATTTCTAGGAGTTTCATCAAGGATGTTTATAACAGAATCCTGTCTCTTAGAAATTGGTTTGCTGTAGTAACGGACTTGACTACTAATGAGAAAACAGTAAGAAGCTTTAGGCCCTAATGGATACTAAATGACTTGGAGGATTTGAAACATTTAAGTGCAGAAAAATACATATGTGCAATTCCTTTAAATTCAAAATATTTGTATGGGGCTGGGGATGCACTCAATCAAAGAAGATACACAGAGACATCCAGATAATCAATTTATAAACAATAACTAAAACTACAAATTTTTAAATCCAAATCATCATACTAACCACCTGGATTTTAAAATCAGGTTTGCGGAAGTAACCTTTCTTACTTCATGTTGCCTCAGTAGGTTCTTAATAACGAGAAGAAAATACAGCCATAATGGAAGATAAATACCCAATGAGTAGAGAGACCTCTTTATGTCCTCAAGATGAAACTAAGAGCAAACACTGACATTTGACACAGATACAGCTGTTTAAAATATGTCTTCATTCTAGTCAGATGAAGGAGATAAAGGCGGAATAAAGATCAGGCTGAATACATTCAAAGTTACACCAAACGTTTTTAAAATCTAAAACCAGATGTTGAAAAATATGCAAAATAAAGCGGCAACTTAATTTTGCAACGCTTAAAACCAACACCAGTGAGTGCTCACACTCTTGTCAGTCTCGGCTAGGAACCCTGGGAACACCAGGCAAAGTCAAAAGCGATGAATATTCTGAAGGAAGAAACCTTTACATCTATTCATTTTAGTTTCAGAAATGGTGCAAAAATGTTACCTACTCCCTGTACAGTTATTAGTCTCAGTAATGTAACATAACAGATACATTCTAAATCCTTTTAGGCCTTCTCCCCCTTACTGGAAAGATCATCATTTTTTTTATTTCAAAGTGGATTTAATAAAGAAAAGGAGTGCTGTTAAAGTAATACGTGAGGCTTTGACATTAAGCAGTGCAACCCTGCAGAGTCGGCAAGAACAGGATCTCTAATCTCCAGTGATTTATAGAGGGCTCTTCCTTCATCTCTGCACTTGGGGAGGGCCAAAAAGTTTAGAGACAGGCTGGCGTCCCCCTTACTCCACACTGCCAACTCCTGCTGGCCAGTCTGTGTGCTAAAACTTTTAACCATTTCACTGCTGGGGTACAATGCTCCCATTAAAGTGCTCTTTATTTGTTTGTATTTATAGAACAAAGTGATCTCAGAGTTAAGTAATGCCTATGGAGGTAAATGTTTATGTCTGTCATCAGAAATTTATAAGCAGAGAAAGAGAAGCTAATAGGCACAAAGCAAAGACCCAAACAGTGTAGTGTTTGATGCTCATCTAAATAAGCTCTGAAATGTGCAGAGTAAAAACACATCTTAATTAGAAACTTACAAATATATACAGTTAATTTTAAAGCTAAATAACTGAATTACAGATACCAGACAGCCTATTACCAACTGGAAAAGAATGTTAGCCTTGCACTGGTGGAATGTTACACAAAAGTACAAAGAAAACGTTTCCAAACATGGCTCCAAGAAAGTAATACCTTCATGTCACAGGGCAGAAATATGCTATTTTATTGGGTTTAAAATACACCATGTTTTACGAAAAGGACAAGTTACTTTAGTGTTTCTTTGCAATTAAAATTGTATGATAGTCCTCTAGTAATTTCATACATTTAAAGACATTTCTAACATGAGCTTGGTACAAGGAGATTCATATATCAACTTCAAAGACATTCAAATAGACTAGAATTGGACAGAATAAAGTTTAAGGCCCAATCCTGCAAACACTTATTCATATACCTAGTCTCACTGAGTTCAATGGGGACTACCCAGTGGCTCAAAGTTAAGCATATGTTTAAGTGTTTGCTGGATTGAAGCCTAAATCAGCTTATAAAAGTCCTCTTCCTCAAGGGACAATACGCATAATGTACCCTATAGAAGGTATGGTAAGTAAAGGCTGGCAATGTACTTCGCCCTCCAAGCCCTGTTAATACTGCAGCCTTCAGAACACACTGTATTAGAGTCTTGAAAATGTCAGTGAGCTGTCGTCCCCAGTTCTGCCCTTAGATATGTGATCACAACTCCCATTGATTTCAATCGGAATTGCACGTATGTGGGGGGACCAAATTTGGCCCTATATAATACACCAATGGCTTAATAGTAGGCCTTCCCTGCATACATGAGCAGATGCCTGAACCCTTTCCGCTCTCTAGCATCCTTACCTGGCATTCAGCCATAATATATCTCCCAGGGCTGGTGAGAACAAGGCAGCCGGACTAGCACTAGTTGGCCTTGATTCCTCTGGAGTGGGGAAACATTGAACTGTGGGGAAGTGGGGAAACTGTTGAACAGGTGTAGTACGAAGAGAAGAATGAGGGGGGGATTTGATAACTGCTTTCAACTACCTGAAAGGGGGTTCCAAAAAGGATGGACCTAGACTGTTCTCAGTGATAGCAGATGACAGAACAAGGAGTAATGCTCTCAAGTTGCAGTGGGGGAGGTTTAGGTTGGATATTAGGAAAAACTTTTTCACTAGGAGGGTGGTGAAGCACTAGAATGGGTTACCTAGGGAGGGGTGGAATCTCCTTCCTTAGAGGTTTTTAAGACCCGGCTTGACAAAGCCCTGGCTGGGATGATTTAATTGGGGATTGGTCCTGCTTTGAGCAGGGGGTTGGACTAGATGACCTCCTGAGGTCCCTTCCAACCTTGATATTCTATGATTCTATGAAGAGTCCCTCCCTGTGCTTTCCCTAGAGGTGGTTATTACGCTCTTTGGCCATCACTACTTGGACTGTGTGCCTTCAGCCCAATACTGTCTGAATCTGAAGAGCCATAATTAGCCCTGTATAAATAATTTCTAGCTGTTTGAATTGACACTGAATCACCCTGCAGCATCCACCCTAAACTGTTGGGACTGCAAATACGGATGTGCTAGTTTAAATTCATTAAATATATTGCAACCCATCCAAACTCTTTGTGTGAAGACGCATTGCTACCTAGTATGCTGTATTTCATTTTGAGCAAACTAACTTATCCCTTGCCCCTGTCCTGCCACTATACTCAGTGAGACTGAAATCACTTCACAAAGAGATACAGCGTTCCATGCTCCTGGAAAAGCTGATAAGACAGGCTCATGCCATTCCTACCCCCAAAGACTCTTCCTGTGTACCACCTGCCTACGGACAGACATTTCCCCACTCTTATTTCTTTGTAGTAGCAATATACGCCTGTGCTGACACATGGATAAATACTCTCTGCAAAGACACAGCAGAGGATTTTTGCATTCCATGGTATAGTGGCTCTTGCAAACCAGTAATGATTGTCCATATGGGAAATGATGTTAGGGCAAGGTATAATCCTTTATTTTTACCCGGAATATCTTTTGTTTAATCTGGTGAGTGGCCATAATTTGACATGTGCTGATGCTTTGAGGGAAAAAAAAAAAAAAGATTGGTACTAGACAAGCTAAACACAGGAACTAATTCAAGGGTCACAAATGTTTCCTGTAATTTCAGTTTCATAATGCAACAGCAATTTGGATATTGCTACATTACAAAATTACCCGAGATTGTGCTGAGAAATCTGAGAGAGGCTTTTTAAGTGTCAACTAAGATCCAGTCTTGCACGAGGGACAGTTTAAAAGTATTGGTTTCAGAGTAGCAGCCGTGTTAGTCTGTATTCGCAAAAAGAAAAGGAGGACTTGTGGCGCCTTAGAGACGAACCAATGTATTTGAGCATTTGTTAGTCTCTAAGGTGCCACAAGTCCTCCTTTTCTTTTTTTAGGAGTATTGTTTCCTTTCCTGACAACAGTTGCTGGTGATATTGGAGCTGTCACCTTCTGGTAGGTACTAATAATTTGGATTCTGTTTGAGAATAAATCCATTTGTTGCTGGTGTCAGGATAGCTGCTCAAAACCAGGCAGATCCACGAACCAAGGCAGATCAGCAGTGATGTATAGCTGATTCAATGAGAGAGACAGAGAGAGAGAGACTATTGTCACAGCTGTCAGCTGGTGCCCTGCTGTATCTAGTGGTACGGTGGCATCATGGGAAAAGATTACACTGCCTACATCCAGGAATGAAAGGGACCCTCTCGGTGAAGAAGGGTGGCTCAGCTCCCTCCCCAGTCCCTGCCTCCAGATCTTGTGCAGGCCTGTCTGTCTGCTCTGAAATCTGTGCTAGGGGAGGAAGTGGAGACTGAGTAGGATGGAGGGAAAGGTACTGGCTGGGGTGGGATGACAGACAAATCAGCCTCCCTTTTGACTCTGGGGAAGTTAGTCCAAAAAAGACAGTAGGTGGGCCTGTATTGTCTTTCCTACAGAGTCCCTGTCTGCCAGTGGTTCGGGGCAGCTGAAGCCAGGGCAGAGGCACAAGGCCTTTGTATGGACAGGCCCTTGGGATCTGCTAGGCTTCCCTCAAAGAACCCTTTCTGTGTTTTTCTCCATAGGAGGGGTTGATCTGGGTCATGGTGATTTATTGGGATGCCACATGAGTTCTGCTCACTTTGCAGGGTTACTAAGTTCAGGGGTGGCAGAAAGAAGCAGCCATGATGGGAGGGCAGATTCAAGCCCCCTTTGCACCTCCCTTTTCTCCAGAAAAGTCAGTGTGCCTGTAGAGTTGTTTAATTATTTGATAAAAATGTTCAATATTTTACAGCTGTGTCTAGAATGCTGCTTCATTAATATCTTCTCTGCGAAGAAGAATCTGAAATAGGAATTTTAGATCAGCAGATCTGAAGGAGATGACAGAAGGCATTTTGTGTTTCTTCTTCATTTAACGATGTGTGTTACAAAGTGCACAAAATAGGGAATCAGCTTTGAAATCTTTAAGTTCTCATGCTCTCCAGGTCTACAACAAACCAATCTGATAGTAAACAAGGCTTATCAGTAATCCCACACTTAACTGACACAGCTACGTAAATCAATCTATCTCAGAAGCGTGATCCTAATTTGCACTTCATCCAAGACAAATAGATATACATTATTTACGCAAAGATCATATATTGAAATTGTACCTGTTGTTAGAGTGATGTTTATACTTTATACAATCATAGGAGTAATATACTTTAGTTGGGATTTTTGGGAGGATTTTTTTTCTTAGCTCTAAACACTCAACCCCATATTAAGTTTAAATTTAAATTTCACACCGGTTTAATTTTTGCGTATTAAAAAAAACTAGGAAAACTATGCAATTCTACACAATGTAAATTTGCTTTTTGTAGTTATGTGACACCTTTGAAACAAATTAAAATATTTAAAAAATCTCTCGTTAGCCTATATTTACCATGTCATCAACAATTTACTAAGCCACAAAAAGCTCTGGGGCAGGGACTGTCTTTTTGATCTGTGTCTGTACAGCACCTAGCACTCCTGGGTCCTGGCCAATGACTGGGGCTTGTAGGAGCTATCACAAGACACATCATAAATAATAGTCATATAAAAGCCAGAATGCAAACACGTTTCCATTTCTAATCATTAAAATCTCACAGTTTTTAGAATCATGTTTCCTCATGTGATGAGATGATTTACACAGGACCTAAACTTGAAGAGCACTAACTAGATAGTTATTTTACTGCATTATACAAAACATTTTTATACATGTTATTTATCTCAAACACAATCTCCAAAAAGTGCTCTGCCTCTTGGAGGATTGGCGCCAGGTGCTAGAAATGCTTTTTAAAAAGAAATCAGTCATTCCTTAATCTCCATTGGTTAAAACAGCTGATAAATGAGCTCCAGTTATAGCTGTCCACAAATGACTTAGGCAGTTCCTGAACACACAAAGCCATCTGAAACAGAGACATCTTGTTGTCAGCGATGTCTGAAAAACAAGAAAAATAGGTCCCGTGCCTTCCGGGAGAGCAAAAACCCAACGCACCCCAAGTAAAGTAAGTGTCTGGGGAAGTTCACATAACTCCGACTAATGTACTAGAGGCAGAGAGAGACCCTGTCGAATCTAGAAGGCTGTGGTGAAAAGGAATATTGTACACTGCTGTGAGACTGGAACGTTCACCTTTACCTGGTGGGCCAAACAGAAAATAATCTGCCCAAAAGAACGAGTCACGACAAACCTAGTAACCATCCTGACACTGTGAAGTTGCTGTAATGAGGAAGTGGTAGTTTCAGAGGGGAGGCTGTAGAGAAAGAAGAGCCTAATCTCTCACTAAGATGAAGTGTTTCTGCCAGCATCGACCAGCCAAACCAAGCAAACAGTTAACTTTGAGGGAGACCACTGAGCAGAAAGCAAAGTACTACACACTACCACAATCATTCAGTCTCCCTAAAAGATAGCCAACTCCATGGCTTGTGGTTACCTGCCATATTCTTTGTTGCATAACAGGAGGTTCGAACAACCCCTAGCCATTGTGGCACCATGGTTTAGCATACTCTTAGGAACATATTTTGCAACCCACATAATAAACACTCTATCCAACTTAGTAAAACAAAGCAGAGTGAGTGTAAACATGTACAAAACAACTGATATGTGGACAAATACTTGACAGTGCAAATGTCACAATTTGCCAAGTGTCACTCTGAAAAGCCTGTGACTTCCAGAGACAAACTACACTTTTTATCTTTGGTTTACCAATACGATATCAAAATTCAAACCTCAAGTTTAAACCTCTACCTATAGGATGGGCACATGAAATAGAATATGAAAGCAGAAAAGACCACTGGGAGCAGTCAAAAGCCATACACATCTACTACAGGTATAAGAAGCAGCTATTTTAAAACTCCTTTGCAATAGAGGGTTAGGGTTTTGAAAACCAGCTGGTGATCTGTCAGTGAAACCCCCACTGCTATCTTCTGAGAATCAATTTAAAACCTCAAGGAAAGATTTTCAAAAGGACAGCATTAACTGTTGCTGTCAAGCGGATGGATGTTTTATGTACCAAATTTAACAGCAGTGTAGTGAAGAGTCCCTCCTATTACATCTGCGCTTCTTTACCTGATCCAAGATTTACCAACAGCAGTGAAGCCTTATTGCATAATAGCACCTCGCAGGAAATATCTAAAGATACGCTGAAAGAAGAAAAATAACGAGGAGTACTTGTGGCACCTTAAAGACTAATAAATTTATTTGGGCATAAGCTTTCGTGGGCTAAAACCCACTTCACCAGATGCATGCAGTGGAAAATACAGTAGGAAGATATAGATACACAGAGAACATGAACAAATGGGTGTTGCCATACGAAAGCTTATGCCCAAATAAATTTGTTACTCTCTAAGGTACCACAAGTACTCCTCAGTTTTTTTGCTGATACAGACTAACACAGCTACCACTCAAAGCTGAAAGAAGAAGTTGCTCCAGCCAGCAATGATCAAAAGAGAGCAGGATCAGCCATCCCCACTCTAGAATCAGCTGCTTCTTCATGAACGGTGATCAAGAGCCAAACAGCACTATGTACTGTAATACAAAAATGAAATCCCCAAACAAACCAGAAAAGGTCCCTTACTGTAAACAGTGGAAGGCTATGTGAAAAAGCATTAAAAGTATCAAAAGATCACCTTATGGTTTCTCAACCCTGACCTGATTTACGACCTTAAGCTTTCCTTCCTTTAGAGTTCACTCTGGACCCACTTCCAATGCAGCTGAATGCTGTTATCTAGGCAACGCCACATCCAGAAAAAGCAGAATTCTTGGCATTCTTCAAGGTAAACAAGGCGTTTTTCATCTGGAAGATGCTGCTGCTCCACTGACTGACTGCTAACGATGACTTACATGGCATGCAGCATCAGCTGCTAATGAGAAGATAGATCAGTGGTTCTCAACCTATTTACCATTGTGAGCTGCATCCAATACTACCTATATGGCCCTGAAGAGGTCACATGGGCCACAGCTCTGTGCTGATTGGGCAGCAAGTGGCCTGTGGGCCTCCGGTTGAGAACCACTGAGATAGACTATAGTGAAAAGCAGTCCTCTGAGCAAGAGTCCAGGGGAACCAGAGTAGCCAAGACCAGTCCTCACTGGGAGACAGTTGAGAAGTTACATGTGTTAATGTCACAATGGTGATTAACAAACAACGTTCTCTTCCCCTTCAAACTTACTAGTATTTTTTTCCCCTCATTTCTGTTAGGGATGTTTTTGTGCTAGACAGAACAATAATTGTAGCTGGTAATACAATGGGGAACATTTTTGGCATTCTGCCTCGCCCTAATACATGACTCTCGTACAACACTTTTCATCATAGCACTTTGCAAAGGAATTCAGAATCATTACCCCCATTTTCCAGATGGGGAACCAGAGGCACAGGGAGGGAAAGTGACTTGCCTAAGGTCACCCAGCAACCAAGTCGGAAATAGAACCCAGGTCTCCGAAGTCCCATTCCAGGGCTCTATCCACTAGGCGCCACTGTTGCCTTAATAGTATCAAGCTGTTTCTGTACATCTACATTCTGTAATGGAAGGTCAGGCCTCTGTACTCCCCCAAGTAGTCTGATAGCCATTTTCATAATACAGGACACTCCCTAAAAGAGATGCATCCCAAACTTCCTTGGAACAGAAGGCCAACAGATGATCTTCTGCCTTTCAACTGGATTCAACTCTCAAAGCTCACTCTCAGTGTAACTGGAAGTAACGAGAAAAGCTGCAAAATGAGCTGGGCTATCTCAGACCTTGTTCCAAAGTGAAAGGGTCCCTTCTCCACAGTGGACTGCCAATGAATGATGAGTTCTAACACCTGCCTCTCTTATGGTCCTACTTGTATTTCTTTGATCCACGAAAGTCTTTCTAAAAGGCTTGACCACAGAGTGAATTAGCATGGGAGCCCTAACTTCTTTTCAGGCGTGCTTGAGGTTTATTTTAAACATGCATTCCTTGTCCATTCATATGAATACATTATATGTTATTCAGGACGACACTCCTGGCTACAATATGAATTGTACCTAAGAACCATGGTATTTTCTCCTTTTGCAGTATTTTTGCTGTACACGGTAGATTTAATTCTTTCCTGCAAGTACTTGTGTGTACATTATATACATATGTGTTATGCACATACATATTTGCTATATGAACAAGATCCTGTAAAGGATCTGGCCCTCCATCTCTGTATAAAAGAATGATTTAAACGAGTTTCACGGTGCTTGTGAATTGATAGCCCTTACTTAGACAAAGGGACCAGTAAGTCTGCAGTTTCAAATCCTCCAGATTGGAAGGAGGTAAAGATTGCCTCTGTTTACTGCTGTTGCATCGCATTTTAGCAGAGACTTTTGGGATCCTACAAACAAAATTTTTAATTTTCAGCAAAGCCTTTGCAGGTCACTGTTAAAGTCTCCTGGACTTGGCTGTCAGACCCTTTCATCCCCAGACAAGAGTTATTTGGATAGGCTTGTTTAGCCTAACCAAGAGAAGGCTGAGGGGAGATATGATTGCTCTCTATGAATATATCGGAGGGATAAATACCAGGGAGGGAGAGGAATTATTTAAGCTCAGTACCAATGTGGACACAAGAACAAATGGATATAAACTGGCCATCAGGAAGTTTAGACTTGAAATTAGACGAAGGTTTCTAACCATCAGAGGCGTGAAGTTCTGGAACAGCCTTCCAAGGGGAGCAGTGGGGGCAAAAGACATATCTGGTTTCAAGACTAAGCTTGATAAGTTTATGGAGGGGATGGTATGATGGGATAGCTTAATTTTGGCAACTAATTGATCTTTGAGTATTAGCGGTAAATATGCCCAATGGCCTCTGAAGAGATGTTAGATGGGGTGGGATCTGTCTGAGTTACTACAGAGAATTCTTTCCTGGGTGTCTGGCTGGTGAGTCTTGCCCACATGCTCACAGTTTAGCTGATCGCCATATTTGGGGTCAGGAAGGAATTTTCCTCCAGGGCAGATGCCCTGGAGGCTTTTCGCCTTCCTCTGCAGTGTGGGGCACGGGTCACTTGCTGGAGGATTCTCTGCACCTTGAAGTCTTTAAATCATGATTTGAGGACTTCAATAGCTCAGACATAGGTCAGGGGTTTGTTACAGGAGTGGGTGGGTGAGATTCTGTGGCCTGCGTTGAGCAGGAGGTTGGACTAGATGATCATAATGGTCCCTTCTGACCTTAAAGTCTATGTGTGCTTGCACCTGCATGGCCAGAAACCGTCCAATGGTGTCTATCCTTCTCTAATACTGGCTTAGCACTTCTAATCAGAAAGCTAATTACAAAACTCAAATGTTTTGTTTAGCTAGTAAAGTGTATCTTCTGAATACTAAATCAGGTCACAAACTGGCTTACAACTTATTACACCAAACTTCCAGTGTCACAAACAACACCATGTTTTGGATGAGACAGATGCCACACATAGTAGGCTCTGAAATACCAACAATAATTCTAACCTCTATTTACAATTTGACTGCATGATTTATTCAGGGCAAGAAATGCTTTGAACTTCTAAATAGCTGGGTTGAACAAAATGGAGGAAATTTTCCCTCTGAGTTTTCAACAGTTTACAGGCCACTTGGTTTAGCATTCATGTTTCTTCATTAGCTGCAGAGGAGAGGCTGCCCAAGGACATTGTTTATTAAAGCCTTTTGTTCAATTTACAAATGGAAACAAATAATTGGGAAGACATTTGCAGCAATGGAAAAAACGTGTTTACAAAGCTGAATAAAATACAGACTAAATACACTTGGATGACACTAGATCAAAACACATGTGTTTCTAACATAGCATAAAGGATGGTCAGCACCAGGAGCACCGAAGGAACGTGGCCACTATGAGTCATGTTTCTTATAACAATCAAGTCACTTCAAAGGTTTTGGAATGGTTATATACACAGAGCCATGACATGCAAGAGTTTTGCATTTACATCCACCAGTGCCATCACAGGTGATCAATCTCGGGACTATCCACCTACTCCTTCCTCAAGAGGAATTCACCAAGGGCAAGTCATGCCTGACTAATCTAATTGCCTTCTATGATGAGATAACTGGCTCTATGGATGAGGGGAAAGCAGTGGATGTGTTGTTCCTTGACTTTAGCAAAGCTTTTGACACGGTCTCCCACGGTATTCTTGCCAGTAAGTTAAAGAAGTATGGGCTGGATGAATGGACGAGAAGGTGGATAGAAAGCTTGCTAGACTGTCGACCTCAACGGGTAGTGATCAATGGCTCCATGTCTAGTTGGCAGCCGGTATCAAGTGGAGTGCCCCAAGGGTCGGTCCTCGGGCCAGTTTTGTTCAATATCTTCATTAATGATCTGGAGGATGGTGTGGATTGCACCCTCAGCAAGTTTGCAGATGACACTAAACTGGGAGGAGAGGTAGATTACGCTGGAGGGTAGGGATAGGATACAGAGGGCCCTAGACAAATTAGAGGATTGGGCCAAAAGAAATCTGATGAGGTTCTACAAGGACAAGTGCAGAGTCCCATGCACTGCTACAGACTAGAAACTGAATGGCTAGTTCTGCAGAAAAGGACCTAGGGGTTATACTGGACGAGAAGTTGGAGATGAGTCAACAGTGTGCCCTTGTTGCCAAGAAGGCCAATGGCATTTTGGGCTGTATAAATAGGGGCATTGCCAGCAGATCGACGGACGTGATCATTCCCCTCTATTCGACATTGGTGAGGCCTCATCTGGAGTACTGTGTCCAGTACTGTGTCAATGGAGTTACACGAGTGAAAAAGTTGAGTGAGAGGAAATTCATAGAGCCCTTTGTGAATACAAAAGTTTGGATCCACATCCACGATAATTAACTTGTATCAGACCCGTGATACACCACCATTTATATGCGTCTGCATCCACATCTGCACCTGCAGCAGCACCCTACCTCACTATTAGAGCCCTGCGTGGATACAAAAATTTGGATCCGCATCTGATCTGCGAGCCGCAAAGATGGTAAAAATACAACCGCATCCGCAGATGCAGATATCTGCAAACATAAAGCCGATATCCGTCCATTTGCTCTAAAAATTCGGGACCTAGTTCTGGAAAGCTATGTCAAAGGTTAGTTCCTGTAAATGAACTGTAAATAAAAATATGGCCATGTGATCAACCTCCCCCTATATAACTGTAACAGGTACTTCTAATAAATGATTTCCATCCTGATTTAAAAATGGTGAGAAACAGAATGAATCAGTCAGAAATTCTTTTGCTAGCTAAGAAACTATATATAAACCCACCCAGCTATTACTGCAAAATGAATTCCATGGCCAATCCTAGCTTATGCTGTACAGAAAAGTATTTTCCTCACCTCAGTAAAATATGTTAACTAATATTACACGGAGTCAGTTGAACTCCTCTAAGGATAAAAGCCCCACTGTGCCTTACAAAACTTTGTCTTGCATCAGACCAGCGAATGTTATTTTCATACAGAGCATTTGATAGCTGATCATGCTATAAAGCTATAAAATAAAAGTTGTGTTTATTGGTTGAATTAATCGTGCTGTAGCCCACAGGGCCACATAAGAACATGTGGGAGACTGGAGGGGAAGAAGGGGGATGTTGGCAGTGCTGTGGGGACAGGATCAGAGAAGCTAACTCAGAGAGGGCTCTTATTACTCAGGTCTCCACTACAACCAGTAACACGGTTTCTGTCAGGGTGTCAGAGAAACACAGTTTGACAAGCACAGACAAGGAAAAATACCTCCAGCCATACTCAAACCTGTACCAAAAGGTTTACAAAAACCTAACCAAGAATTGGAGTCTAAAGCATCAGTACCCACGTTAGGGCACAGAAAAAGGAAATGCAAACAGATATATGGCCTATGACACTGCAAAGCGAATTCCTTTCTACCATGTGACAACATATCATTTTGTTAAAGTGCTTTCCTGTTAAGAATAACCTGAATAAAGCATAAGAGAAAAACATTTGCCATGAAAGGATCACGTGCTTGAAACCTAACTATTATTTTAATTCTATTTAATAACTGAGGCATATTAGGAATGTAAATACTGGCAATAGTTAACATCTGTATGCTTTACATTTTAATTTTCATATGTTGGGCATTAAAAGGCCAACATTTGCCTACCATTATCACACATTGGTACTTAAGGTGATCACTGCTTTCTCTGTACTTAGTAAGGGGTCTGTGGTGATTGTGTGATAATGGATAGCAAATGTTTTTGGGCCAGACGCTCTATTGCCTTCCACCTCATGTAGTTAGCTACACCAGTGCAAAGTGTCTGGAAAATGATACAATTCCAATATGACTACATAGAGTGCAGGGCAACAGAAAGTCCAGCCCTATATTTTTAATGGCTTCTGTTGAAAATAGTCCTCAGGGTAGCCTTGTGGGGTAGGTGTCATCCTCATTTTACACACTGGGTAAGTCGGGCACACAGGTGTAAATCTCTATTCTGTGCACAATCATTTCTGGCGTAATGCCATTTGCTCCATTCATTGTCTAGTGAGGACTGTGGCCCAGAGAGACCTGTGTGGCTTTCCTAAGACTACACAGCAAGTCACTGGTAAAGCTGGCATGAGAACACGGGTGTTTCTGGTTTCCTTTCCTAAGACAGACTACACTTCTCTTTTACTTTGAGTCCCCCACAGAACCTCGTGGGACAACATGCAGTACTTCCATACCCTATTTTAGCAAAATCAATGTGAGTTACATTTTTGAGGCATTTCTGAAGATCACTCCTTGTACATATACAATTGTTTTCCTTGTGGATCCAGTTAGCGCACTGAACTGTGATGAGGAAAATAAGAAATTAAGGAGACACAGCATATCATGTGGTTTTGTTGTTCTTACCCTAAACGCAAACCCATCAGAATTCCATTGCCCTAATACTGAGGTAGCTCATGCAGGGGCTTTATAATTACTACTTATTATTACCATTGGGTAGCGTGCAGAGGCCACATTCAGGACAAGGCCCCATTGTGCCAGGCACTGTACAAATGCATAATGAAAAGACCCTTTGCCCCAAAGAGTCTACAATCTAAGCATATGATGAGAGACAACAGGTGGATAGAACAAAAAGACCTGAAAGGAGCGCAAGGTAGCAGTTAGATGATTATGATGAGTTTAATAAGCAATGGTGACATTTATATCAGGGTTGCTAAAGCCCTTAGTTACTTATTAGAGTGATCATGTTTTAATCAACTATGATGGGCCATTATAAATAGCTGTATTGTGGTGAAGCTGCAAAGCTCCAAACAGGATAAGGACCATGTTGTGCTAAGAGCTGTAGAAACAAAGAGTGAGACATGTTCCCTGCCCCAGAGAGTTTACCATCTAATCTAAGATACAATGTAACAAGGGAGAGCAACAAACCCGAGGATGGAAAGAGAGAGTCAGGAGAAGGGTAACAGCAATGTAATGTGCACAGACTGATCACCTTTGACTTTACCTTCATGGAGATCGTTTTTTCTTCACCGGGCTGTTTATGAGCAGTCTTTACAAGACACTGGGATAGCAGACGACTAACAAAGATGGGGTTAGCAACACTTCTGCTGCGGTGTAGTAACCTTTTAACAGCAATATGAAATAATTTGATGTAGTCAATCATTTTGAATGACAAAAATTAACTTGCGGGATGGAAATTAACACAGCTTTTAAAAAAAATGAATGTAAATAACACGAGTTTGGAAAACAGAGGTGGACAAAGGAAAGCAAATGCGACTAGACACCCCAAACAATCTGGTAAGGGATGATAAAAAAAAATTTACAAGCTGTTTTGAGTCCTGAATAAAAAGGTTAATCAAGCCAGGCTGACTTATAAACGGGCAGGTTGCAGCATCCTGCAACAGAGACTAAGCAGAACACCTCTGCCGTCTTTACTGTATATGCAGCTTTCCCCATGTTGTAGCAACTCCAGCCTAATTTTTGATTCAACAGTTAATAATTCACGTCACATACTGTAAAGCCCTGTCGTTCATTATTTTCCTTGTGTTTGTTTGATCTTTTGCTTTCTCTTAAGGCAGCAAACTGCTCATGTGCTTCAGTCTCTGACAAATTTTGGGGCAAGAGGTGAAATATCAGGAGAAAAATCAAATCAAATGGTAATGTAATATCCTAAAGGAAGATACCTCTTTCCAAAACCCAGCACACATATAGATTATTTCCATGCTGCACAGTGGGCTTTCTTGTTAATCATGATTTATGATAACATCTATGTAAGAGACCCATCAGTTAGCAAAACCATGTTACTCTGTACAAAGTGGCTTCTCAAAGTGGTACTGTGAGAAAGCTTTCTTTTCTGCAGTTGTTTTACTTTGCCTCTGAAAGCTTTCAAATTGAACGACCAAAGTTCAGCCAGCGTCTAATTTTAACCGTGAGTTCCAGGGGAGAGTAAAGCTGGTGGGAAGATTACAGAGTTTCTTGAAGCTCTGACCTACAACAGGAAGAGAGTTGTCAGCCTTCATGTCTCTCACTCTAAATCCCTAGGGAAACAACACTGGCAGAATGTTTTATAACACGTTCCCACTGTAAAATTTTGTATTTAAGAAATATGATGCTTGCTCACTTGTTTTTCTAGACCTCTATGTCAGTAAAAACAGATGACCTTAAATGAATAATTTTAGGTTTGCCTTTATATTGAAGTTTGCATATTTAAGGCTTATTGGGTTCCATTTAAAAAATGACAGAGATCTTGCATTAAACAAGAGCAATCCATGCACCCACACCTTGAAATCTTAGTAATGATTTTGCAACTTGTACTTGAATGAATGGAATCTTGGTAACAGTATTATTCTATCTCCAATTGCTAACTAAACAAAACAAGAAATCTAAACACAGAAGACTCTACCCAGGAAACCGCCTGTATGATCCTCATAAGAGGGAGAAAAAGGTGTCTACCACAGAACAAGGGCATGATCTCTCTTCACAAGGTCACAGCAAGAGAGATGTTAAAAATAAAGCTACTGGATTGTGATATCTCAGCTGATTAAATTACATCCCATGCTTTTCCTTCTCCAAATTTTCCTTTGAGATAATGTATGGTGGTGCAGTCCAGTACCTGACTGGGTAATTAACTGTCAAAATTAATCACAGAGCAATGGGCTTCATAAAATTGTGGAGTGAAGTAGGGATGCTAACAGCAGAGAAATCAAACATTTGTATCTTGTCAGTGTAGGACTCCTTCACACTACAAAGGAGTGGAGATTAAAGCTGCAAACAATGAACAGCAGGAGAGAACATGAATGATAAATACTGGATAATTGGAATTGTTTAGTTACAAGTTTTCAAGTACACAGGTCAGTTGTCACCTTAGAAACTACAATAGCTTGAAACATAAGAAAGGGGCATGGCTGAGCAAAGCTACTTCATTTTCTCTAGTGTTTAAACAGATCACTCAGCTCCTTCAATTCCTATAGACAGGCGCTAGCAGCAAGAGATATTGAAATTATAGCTGATGTCTAATAAGGGAAAAGAAAACTCATACCTGAAACAATGTCCATAACTGTGTGCCAAAGGCAGCTGGCTGAGCCTAACAGGACTTGAATACCTATCTCCTCAAGAAGATAACACGGATTAGTTTTCCTGTGAACTTTCTACTCCCCTCCACTACGCTTGGTAATGAAAAACTGAAGTACCATTCTAATGCAGATTTAGAAATATTCAAAATCATCCACCAATTGTAATTTTTTAGATCTCAAGATATCTGCTGCTAGACTTAAAGCGAGATGTTTGTGAGAGAGGGCTGAAGATTTTTGCACTCAATAATTAGTCTTGCTGGGTTAAGAACAAAACATCTTTTAATCAGAAACTAAATGAAAAATGTCTTGAGCTAAAAGCTAGTCCCCAACATCTGCCAGTTTAGCATAGCTTGACAAATAAAAATCAAGAGGTATAGTCTTATCTTAGGGAATTATGTGTTCAAATCCTCATGCACGGAGATGAGAACATAAGTGTTAACATTTAGATAGTCTTCTGCTGCATGTACAAAGCATTAGGATGCCTTAATGAGTTATTGTCTGAAACCAATAACAAGTTAATCACCCTCACACACGTTCAATTTTGTACACAATTATTCAGTTCCGAGTTATGACAAGCAATGTATTCCATCAGAAACAGGTGTTATCAATGCATTACCTTTTAGTAATATATTACACACCTCTTCCAAGAAAGGCAAGAGTTATTAACCATTCATTTTAGCCCTTGTCTTCTCTCTTTAAATGTATTTTTAAAAAGTGGATTTAGTGCCTATGAAAGGCAGGTACAAGTGGATCCTCCTGGTCAGAGGTAAGTATGAAAAAGTAGGTCCATCTCCGTGCCTGTTATCTTTGTAAGAGGGCCAAGCGATTAACAATGAAGGAGATTTTGGTGATGTGGAACTGGATGGAATCTACCAGCTTATTTCTTATAACACAAAACAGCCATCAGATGGCTAACAGTGTAGAATCCAGCCCAGGTCACTATGACAGAAGGAGGATTCAAACTATGAAAGTTTGGAACCAAAGGATTTGCCTTCAATGATCAACATATAACAGTGCATCATGAAAAAACATTTTAGAAAAATAAAAGCCTGCCGTAGTACATAATACTACTTTCACACCATAAATGCATCTAGCCAGAACATGGAGGGGTCAGAGGAATCATGGACAATATACACACTATATAAGAACTATATATGATCTGAAGTACATTAATGCTGACATTTTCAAGATATGATGTAGTAATGAAAAATGAATCAGACTAAAGTGAAAAAAATCCCAACTATGCCAATGTGTTATTAAGTTAAGTAATCTAAACTGGTTAGGGCTTGATTCATCAAAGCATGTGGAAGAGGAAGTAATGTTCTTTTGGGACTCCTCACATCTAACATTATACACATGCTTACGTACCTTGCTAAATCATGGCCTTCATGTGCTTAACGTGCTATATGTGCAATTATTAAATTCTTGACAATATGATATTTGTCTTCGAAAGCAATGCTAACACTCCCATTTTACAGGCATTGGGATACTACAGTCATCAGCTTCAGGGATATCTAGAGTTGGCAGGATTTGTGTCAGTTTCAGAGGAGGATGAGGAATTTTGTGTTATTATTATTATTACAGAAATAAGGAATAAGGACTCTAGGATTCCCCAAGCTATGGTCCAGTGAGGGAAAAGCTTTCTCTGAATGTTTGGTAGGTCAGCCTGGACAAATCCAAAAGTTTAATATTGGGCCATTAACGAAACTTTGCACAGAATATGAACGCAGTACCTTTCCACAACAGAACAGGTTCAAAGGAGATTTGTCATAAGAAACCAAACAGCTATAGCACAGGACTGATTCTCAAATGGACAGAAAACAGGAAACAGATGTTGACAGAACCCATCAACACTGAGTTTTTATTTAAAATCATTTTAATTGTTACTAGAAAATATTACAGCTCAATATTTTCTTCTAAGGGCGAATCCACAAAATTCATTTTTGAACTTTTTCAGTGTTAGGATGAGTCTAGGTAAGATTCCTTGAGCAATGAATGGATTTTAACATGCCAGACCTTTCCAGCAACTAGATGCCATATTGGTCTGCTGGTTAAAACACTGTACTTTTTAAAAAATCTAGTCATACAGATTTGTTTGATCAAAGAGCTCAGAAAGACAAGGAAAATGATTTGGGGGTGGAAAAAGGAGACAAATTCAGTCTAGAAAATAATTATTTGAGGGGTCACTTGAGAATGCACAGTAATTTTCTAAACTGATCTGACTTAAGTTAATGATCTTTTCCCCCAATCTCACAACATTTAAAAAAAGGCAACATAATGTGGATGAAGTACTGCAGGATGAATGCATAAGAATTTACATGTCACTTCACAATGTTGCCAGTGTGGCAACAGCCTACCTATTTTCCTTATTGAGCACCTTTTGCACTTTCGGTGAATTTCTTGGGATATTGTAGCCATTAATGAAGAATATATATATACATACACTTTAAAATATCAGAATAGCAGCTAGAGGCTACAATCGGGATCAAGTCTACATTGTGCTAGGCACTGTACAAATAAATAGTGAAAGATAGTCCCTTCTTCCTTACAATCTAAGTAGGCAAGACGGACAAAGGGCGGCGGGGTGGGGTGGAGTGGAGAAACAGAGGCACAGAAAGATGAAATGACTTACATAAGGTTGCACTGTAGGTCTGGGCAGAGCCAGGAAGAGAACCCAGATCCCATGACTCCCAGTCAAATGCCCTGCCCATTAGACAATACTGCCTTCTTTAAACATTTTGAAGTGGCATATATTCCCAACACCACTCTAGTGCTTGACATGGATTGAATTTTAAAAACAAAAAACAAAACAAAAGAACTTGACTTCCTCTCCTCATGTTTGGTCACCCCTTGCTTGACACCTTTACTCACGGCATTACCTTTCTATAATAGACTGTAAGATTCTTAGGACAAGGACCTTATTTTCCAGGTCTTTACAGAACCAGGCCCTGTGGAGGTGCTATATACACCCATGATAGTAATGTAGTATATTTATTTCTATGTTGCTTAATATACAACTCTTGCATCAAAGAACAACAGAATGAATAGGACAACATTGCTTAAAAGGAGCGTGGTTTCTCTCCCTCAGATTCGGCACCAGTGAGCCCTCCAACTGAAAATGGCCAGTTTTGCTCTGTGGAATGGATACGGCTAAATGTGGCAAACGGACTAAACAAATGTTTGATTCCCATGCTTTTTTTTATTTATTCATTTCTATTTTAAAAAGTAACATGTTCCCTTGGCCCTGGAATGCCTGCCTCCCTCCCCTTTGGAGCCCTGGGTTATGTGAAAATGTTTGTGCCAAGCTGGTCCGTAGGCGTGGCAAAACCTCCCTGGCTCACTTGTGACATGTTCCTGACGTACTGTGTGGTCAAGGAACCGGGACTGGGGGGCCTGAATGAGGGCCAAGCCTTGCACTTCAGCTTCCTGACCTGGCAGCCATTCAGAGAGACCCTGCTAAGTGCTATTTCCTAAATACACTAGCTTTTCATAACAATCTTACCACATTGCTTTCCTTTACAAGCTCTCTTAAAAGAGAACTGGACTCCTTCTGGTTAATCTACACAGACTGCATTTGGAAGCCATCAGAAACTGAACTCTAAACAAAACGTTATTAATGTGTTGTAATCTGCCCTCAACGTTCCAGATGAAAAGAAAATGTTTTATAGTTTTGGAGTATACGTTTTAATTGCCTTTTAAGAGTGCATATACTTTTAGTGCTCTCTGTTATAAAACTGCAGTATCTGTTTCTTGATAACTGTTGAATGATCTCAGCTATTTTTATTAGGTTTTCTCCTCCCCGGCGCGCGCCCCCCCCACTTTCTTAAACTGCCACCATTGTAATGCTCTTTCAGACCATTTCTGATATAAGGCTGGCAAACAGTTTGGGTCTAAGATAAACTCCATTATAAACATCTTCTTTACAGTCTCTACCTCACTGTTAAACACCTGGGTCCAGAAAGTCAGTTCTGTAAATGATGATAGTTTGAGGCTGCTTTACGTAAGAATCCTGTATACATCTGGCTAAAATAACTATGTTTCTTAACTGAGTTCTTAGGCGGTCTGTACTTTACCCGTTGCTGGTACTCCATCCTTCTCACAGCCAAAGCCATTTGGGCCAAGGAAGGATTTCAGATCCCTTAGACTGGAGGGGTTGTCACTGAGAAACAGGAGCGCGCTGTAAGCACAGCACTCCCCATTCCCCACTGAAAGTGGAGAGTGAGGATTTGGGACTATGGATTGAACACAGGGAGAATCCTTAACCCAATCACACACTAGAGTTTCAGGGAGTTGAATCTGTAAGGTGTTCAGAACCCGCATTTCCCAGTGACTGCACTGGGAGTTGAAGGTGCTGAGTACCTTATAGGATCGGGCCCTTAAATAATACGTCACAGGTAGATGAGAGAAGTGACAGAAAGGTAATTGGGGATGCTTTCCCGTGCCCTCTCTATTTACGAAGAGGCTTGCTAACATATGTAGAAATCCTAATTTGTGTAAACACCTGGATTTTTTTAAAAATGTTGCTTTCACTGAATGAACTCTGAAGGACTGGATACTCAAGCATCTGTTTGTTTAAACGAAAGTCAAGCACCTGCACAACACAATTACTAATTTAATATCAATACATATGCCAGAAAAGCACTGAGATCGCTCTACGTCTATGTTGACATATTGTAAATAGCCGCAGTTTGTTTTCCAAATGTTGAGGTTTTATCCTTTTCAATTTTCATTTCTTTTAAACATAATTAGCTCCCCCTCAGCCCTTCAAACATTAACTCCAACCTTCCTGTCTCTGGCACTTCCCTAGTACCTTCTTGACTTGTGGGATATTTTTGCCTGATCGAGTACAGGACAGGATATTTCTCAGTTGGAACTGTGGTCATTTCATGGAGAACAATCCCTTTTCAAAGTTTTCCTCTTGTACCTAAAATATTGCAAATGGCAAAGAAAGCCTCTCTCACCCAGTTGTCTGGGAGTCATGTAATGTAAGTGAACTACAGTTTATCTGACTTTTTAATCTTCAAAATTGTTAGCACTTGTACTTTTTTATGTTGTTTTAAAAATATTTGTCAGTACATACGTACGTTTGAGAAGATTTATGGACTGGGAGCAATGAAGTCTTGTATTAATCGAGTACAGGGCAATCGTTAAGCAAAATTTTCCATTATGCTGTACACATGAACTTAGCTGAGCTCTGTACAGAACACAGAGAGAACTCCCTCCTCATGTGAAATTACTCTTGTGCCTTCCCTAAGCCAGTTTACCACATTTTAAAAAAAAGTTAAGTTGGTCACTATTACCTCTGCTGAGCACTGTTCTGAATACTCTGAACTCAGATCATCTGGAACCTAGTATTGTGTTTAATGTGGACTCTGTGATTATAAATTGCTGATTTAGCTGATGTGCCAGCTGATATTTCAGCACTGCGTGTTTATGGTAAAGAATCACTGCCCATTTTGGGCCCAATACTGCGAAGTGCCCATGACATCCACAGAAGTAACTGCAAGTCAAAGATGTTCAGCATCTCAGAGCTTCAGGTCCTGGATTACCAATAAAGTCATTTTAAAAATAATACTCATTCACCACTGCTTGCTTATCTGCAGGATTCATACCACAGCTTGCTTTAATATTGATTCTATAGGGACAACTTACTGAACAACATACATTCCCTAATGGTAAGACACAAAAAACATTGATTCGTGAACAAAAATGGTCTAAAAATGTGGGTGTGCAAGTTAAGTGATTAACTAGGTCAATCTAACTCACTACAACTGAAACTAATACGTCAGACACAGATTCTGCCACCATTACAAAAGCAATGTTTTCATGAACTGCATTTGAATAATTCCTCCAACATGTGCAAATTGTACATCAGGCACATGTTACATACACCCCCACCCCGCCCCTACCCACTTTTGGTGACCTATCATTTATGAATGTTGATGCTGAGAAAAACCCAACCCAGTTACTTATTCTGGTGTGTTCACAAGTTCCAAAATCAAGTCTGTGGTTTTCTGAAATTCCCCTTTAAGGGACTGTCTACACAAGAGAATTTTACCCATTACACTGGTATAATTATACTGGAATAGTTAAACCAGTATAACTATATTGGTTTAACTATATCAGTAAAACCTCCCATGTCAACACTTGTATTCTAGTCTAAGAGTAGCTGTCGAGGTTTAGCTTAACTCCCAAGCGACATAAGGTAAACCAAAAGAAGAGGACCCACTGATATCAGAATAAAAGTTTCCACCTGGGAGGGATTATACCAGTATAACTATATTGGTTTAAAGTCACACCTTAGCTTATACTGGTATACCTTTCCAATGTAGACAAGCACTAAAAGACTTCACTGACGTGTAGTAACTGGTAGAAGTGTTTTTTTGGTTTTTTTTAATCAGCTGCAATGTCTTTAGGAGAATGAGAGTGATTTTCCTCATTTTAGTTTATGGGGTTCTAAGCTATTAGAAGCCTTTTAAGAGGAAACATCAAGAATCTTAATATCAGTAGATTGTGCCAATTCAGTTCTTTAATTCAGTGTTATAAAACTGAAGTGACTGAGGTCATATCTTCGTTGCTGAAGAAAGAATACAGCATATGGTGACACTGCTATAACTATCAGTAGAATTTCTTCTACTCAGATACCAGTTTGGTGACCATATTATTGGATTTTGTGTCGGTGGACATATTTCAAGCTACACTTTCATCTGTGTACATCTGTATGTTGTAAGCCAAATATGGAGGAATGAGACTTGCAGTAGTTATGGGATAACTGGTTCTGTGAAAAGTTTATGATAAAATAAGACCTGGCTTAAACCTTCATTTGTACCTTCAGTACAAACCTCTGAGGTTTGAAAAGTTTGGTAACAGTTTAAAGAATAAGACCATTGTTTCTGAACTTCTTGGGTAAGGCTGGTACAGGAAGCAGAAATACCTCAAGAAAAGCTATTCTTGAGATATTTTTGACTTTGCCAAAATCAAAAAGTGCTGGACATCTCACAAGAAACCCCGTTCTGATGAGATTTCCTAATCTGATTTATAGACCAAACAGATTCAGAGAGAAGTTTAGACAAGCATTGGTATTAAACTTCTAAAAACTTTCTCACCTAGTTTGGGGGGAGGGGGAACGGTGTGTACACCTGCCAGAATCGAGAAATAAAAACACAAACATGGAAGTCTTAGTTCTCAAACAAGCAGAAGTATTAGTCTTTATAGCAGTTACCCCTCAGAAATTGTTTCTTTTTGCTATGTTATATGGCTAGCAACAGCAGAAATCTGAAGTGGACTTTACATTTCTTTTGGGCGTTGTTGCGGATGGCTACAGTGCTTTATTTGCAATGAAAGAGGTGCCTGGGCTCAAGCAATTTTTTTTTACTTTCATAACTGACATTGCAAGCCCAGAAGTGCTGGGACTATGAACTGCCAAGCCCAGAGGTGCTGGCAAGCCTGGCACAAATTAAGCCCTGGATGTTTAACAAGGACTGGTATACGAAATGGAAAGATTAGGGAGAGGGTGAGGGACGGGAAAAATAGATACTGCAAGGTTTGTTGTTTTTTGACTTTATAGCCCAATATGATCTTGAGCTGCCAGTTAGGTAGAGCATGTTGCCCTTGATGTTGAGCTGTTCAATAAAGTTTTACTGGCCAGCCTGAAAGGAGAAACATCTGCGAAAGTTAAGAGCAGCTGTGGTTAGTAATAAAGCAGCTGGCCTATGATCAGCTCTGCTCTCACCAGTAGGTGGTATTGTGGTCAACAGTAATTACAACAGAGAATTTCATGAGAATAAATGAATAGACAAAGAACATTCTATTTTATTTGCTATTTTTAGCTAGCTGGAAAAAAGTAAACCAGTCATGTTCTGTAGAACTCAAAACTCAGCTACGTTCATGTTTTTGCATGGCAGACATTTTCTATTCAAAGACTGGAAACCTTTAAAGATAAGTATTTCTAACAATATGTCCCTGACAACTGACCTCTCCACACATTAATTCTGACTGAATAGTTCCTATAGACAACATTAGTCCTTGTTCATGGAAGACACTATGGAGCAGCATGTCAAAGCAAATTCAAAAAATTATATGTAGCTGATCTCTAAATAATACAGATTTATGTTTAGGCTCTCTCTGCCACCATATCTACATAGGAGATTTTACATGGAATTTTAGAAATCAAATAATGATTGAGTCCAATAATAAACCAGTATTAAGAGGCAATCATTCCTCCATGTAATTAATGATGAACATTATAAACAAGTGGATGAAATAAAATACATTGCACATGTAAAATAACTGCTTGGGAAATAACCTTTTGAGCCACTGGAAAATTACAAAGTTCAATCAACTTTATTTCTGGTGCAATTAATCATCCCAAGCATGCCTCCTCCCCACTCTACCCTCATCAGAAGCCAGATGAAGAAATAAATAAAATTTGCCATGATGTGAATTCTTAACTGTGGATAGAAATAGAATATTCTTAGTACCATATTAGCACCTTCCCCCAACAGACTTCAAAAAAGCAGTCATGATTTTAAGATATAGTATATGGTTATAGGCGATATCTACTTTTAAATTAGAATGTCCTGTGCATCTTCAAGAAAAGAGAACATTTTCCTTTTTCATCAAATAACTAAAATCAGCCCTTTAAAAAAAAAAAAAAAGACAACATTGGGCTGTTGCCTGAAGATACAATCTTTGGACCCAATCCTGTGACCTCAACTGCTATTGCAAAATCAGACCGTTTTATGGTTGTTACTTAAAATCCAAGGCAGCTGAACGTATCCTTATTTTTGTGTGTGCATAATTTGCTATTACAAATAAAAAAAATCGACAACTTAGGCAATCATATACCAAAAAACAAGCCATTTCACAGGGGTTTATAATATCCACTAAACAGTCAAACTAAAACACCCCAAAAATAATTCTGCTTATTACAATGCAGCTGGACTATGAACAATGAATAATTATGAGTACAGTAGCTTTTATAGTAATCACGTTTGTGCCAAAATTGTTCACAACTTTTTTTTTAATTATTATTATTAAATACCAGGCACATTTGCCAAATGTATCTTTTGTAGGAAAAATTCTAAGGATTGACTTAAAATACTTTTTACAGCAGGCTGCCTTATACTGTGCTGTAGTCAGGAGACTTCAGCCAGCTCTGTGCAGAACAGTTGGAGTACAAGGGTTGTGGACAGAACCTGACCCATGGTAGGCAAGTATGAATCACACGTCCTATAAGAAATCGCCTCTTTTCCTTTCCCAAGCATAACTCTAAGTGGCTGGAGAAACTTCTTCTACTCAAAAAGAAAAGGAGTACTAGTGGCACCTTAGAGACTAACCAATTTATTTGAGCATTTATCTGAGTAATTTATTTGCTCAAATAAATTGGTTAGTCTCTAAGGTGCCACTAGTACTCCTTTTCTTTTTGCGAATACAGACTAACACGGCTGCTACTCTGAAACCATTCTTCTACTCAGGGTCTCCTTTTACTTCTGATGAAGTTTGGGACATGACTTGCACATTCTTTCGTCATCTCCGTGTTACTCAGTCTGAGCTTTTTAAATATTAAAGTGAATATTTCCATGAGGCAAGAAAGAAGGAAATTATAAGGTGGGAACTATGAGCAAAAGGGGCAGAGAGACTCCTACCATGGTGAATAATTCTCATCTCACATCCTATCATTCACTCCCTTGGCGACCTTGGGATAAATCTAGCAAAGGAAGAAGGGAGAGGAGGAAAAGAAGATTAATTGTATGAGACAAGAGATGAGAGAAGGGAAACACAGATTCCTGAATATGCATGTTATTTTGGTTACTGAAGGTCTCATCCAGGAGCTAAATGGTGTTGAGGAACACATTTTAAAAGCATGGTTGTTGGGCTGAAATTTAGTTTTTCGCAGAGATAATAAGTTGCTTTCATTTACACATGTTGACCGCATTTGTCGACTCCCTTTTGGCAGCTGAAAAGATTTTTATAACCTCCTAAGAGAGGCTGTAAAATTTTAGATTCTTTCTGTCAACCATTAGGCCATCATCAACCTATCTTCAATATCTAATTTGATCAGACTAACCTTCTTTCTGTTTTATTACCAATGGTATTTTCCTGATGGGTGTTGCAGGTGCTAGAAGCACGTGTACTTAGATCAGAAACCTCTTAAATCACCAGAGCACTATTTCAATCATCTCACTGTGGCATAAGGTGAGACGATTCAATGGAGAAATAAACGGCAGCGGAGAAAAGAACTCTTTTTGGCCAGACATCCGATACGGTTTCTTGAAATTAAATTCTGAGTTGCTAAGTGATCCTGCTCATGAAAAAGGCTAATCTGGGGAACCCCCACTTCTTCACTAGCCTGTTTGTCCAATGGGAAGAACTAATTGCAAGGGAGCAGGTTACATGGGGAACACAGGCCAGGGATCCGTGACTGCAAGAAGAAAGAAGGGAAACTCTTTATCTTCGTCTAATTCCCTGCACATGAGCTCTAAAAGCATCCAGTTCCTAGCTATTAATCAATCCGAAACCAGCCCGTTTCAAATTTTAGATCCAGGTGTCACCAATGTTCAGAGGTCTCCTCTAATGGTCAAGAGTTCCATGAAACGCAACTGCTGCAGAAGGTCATGGTTTCAGAAATCAAGGTGATGTCTCAGGTAGCTAGAGCCATTACCATGGAAGACTTTGAATATCAGTGTAGAGACCATGAGTTGGACTCTGTATTCAACACAGAGCCAGTGCAGAGAGCAGAGCATCAGAGTGATGAGCTTGTGGCGCCCCATATTGCTTAGCAGATTGGTGGTTGTACTCTGAACCAGTTGGCGCTGACCAGTAGGCGTGCAGCGTGTGTGTTGTTTTTAAAATAGCTACAATTCAAAAGGTCAATTGTAAAGCCATTTGATTAAAATAGTAATAAAAAAGTAAACATTAACTCACAATTTCTCCTTAGGTCTTTCTTATTTCCCAGTTGGGACTATTTCTCCCAGAATCAGTTGCACCTTATGAATCTGCAAGTTTATCTTGATTTAAAATCTTTAACTTCTCAGTTATAAATAGGAGAAAACTAATTCCCTTCCATTCAATAAAACAAAGCTCAGAACTTCTACAGTATCTTGATCCCAGCAATGACATATTATCCCCTACCACTACATGACAGAACTTTCAAAATAAAGTTCACATATTAATGTGAGGTAGTGATTATACACTCTGCATTTATAATGAAAAGTAAAGATTAATTATTAAATTCCTGGTATAACCTGGTATAACAGAGGTTAGCTAGGCCCTAAAATAATTCTAGAAAGTCTTGATTACTGAGGTCTCAGTCATTCGTACTTAAAAAATGTTTTCTTTGAATGATGCAGATGCTAAATGCTTTCATGTTATTTAAAAAAGTGCAGATAAACAGTTCACTTATGAGCAAAAAGCCACCGGAGAGATCCTTAGTGTGTGTAAAATGACGTAGCTCCATATAAGTTAATGAAACTATGACTTATACCAGCAAATGATCTAGTTCCCTGCTCCCATGTTTAGTTTCAGAAAAAGAACATTAATTTTCAGAACCAACAATCATGATGTTTTTTAAATGAATGAACAGCCACATTTACTATTTATGTGAGGCATCTGCATCAGGCTTTAAGTTGACTAACCCAAAACCAACCTACTTCTGCACTCTGCGCAAAATGAAAAACAAGAATGAAATGGCCAAGACCACTTTTGCTAAAATCAAACCCTGACACGTCTGCACTTCCTGCACCACCTATTAATTCCAGAATCAATCCCACAACGATTGCAACGGATAACTGCAGAAACAACCAGAAAGGCTTAAGAAGAGTCCGGCTAAGGAACCTTCCTAAGACCAAAGTTTTCTGCTGGAAAAAAACATTTGAGAGCTTAATAGCTGACTGACCCACTGATCACTCATATACATAGATGTAAATCCTGGTTTCAGTGACAGAAAACATGAAGAGGAGCCATGTAAAGAAAAACAAATAATACTGTCAAAATAAGAGTGAAATAAAGGTGATCAAGCGACATGATGTTCATGTCCCCTCTACTTATCTCAAACTCTGAAGGACAATTAATGCCCCCATTAGTGACATTTGTCACAGCATGAATACCAGTGTTGGCATGCAACTTGTAAGATTTAAAACAGTTTCTTTTTTTTGCCCCATGTATTACAGAACACAAACACAAACCATGTTTACAGTGATAAAGAGGAATGGTTTTCTCAAGCAGTAACTGTAATACTTGGCACTTACATCTCTGTATTCAAAGAGTTAAGCTTGGTCCAGTAAAGATAAAAATCTCCAGTTTTATTATTTTGTAAGGCTGCCTAACAAATGAGGATCCAGCTGTAATTGTAACATTCCAAGCTCCGAAGGCGCCAAGTTTTACTAACTATAATTTAAGCTGGTCCAGTTGATGCAGTCCAAATTCTTGTTTGGATAATCAGCCTTTGTTTAAATATGTACAAAAAAAGCATAGGCCAGCATTAGCCTCTAGGCATGTCATGTGAGCTTATTACCCTGAAGCTTGCAGTAGCAGAAACTCATACACAAGAGGAGGATTATTTTGCTAGTATTACTGTTACGGTAACATATAATCAGTCCTGCTCTCTACCCCTCCCCACCGCCTTACGATTCACAAGTCTTCTTTCCAAGTTCAAATAAAGTTTAAAGGTGAAAAGGTCAAGGAAGTTTCATAGCTGGCTGTTGAAAAAGGTAGAAATAACCAGGGTCTCCAAGTTTGCATCTATTAAGGGCTCAGCAATTTTATATTTTGCTGCAATTCTTAAGTGTGTGATCCCCTATGTATGATCTGTTTGGATAGAAATTAAACACTTGTTAATAATTTATAACATAATATAATTAGAAAATAATAATACATGTCACGCAACTATATTCAATACATAAAGCAACATGAGTGGCTCATTAGCCTATTTGTCAAAGCAACAATATTTTTTTAATCTCATTTCTGCTGAGGGAACAACAGTTCAAGAGCCACCCAGCTTGCTTGGAAATAATTTCTCCATCAGCTGGGAGTGATTTCCAAATTGCTTTGCCTCACCCACATCCAAGTCATGCTGGAGTTGCTTTAAAGGCTGGCTCTGGTTTAAGTTCTGACCAGGAGGTGCCAGAACAGTCACTATAAATAGAAAAAGATGAGGTACGGCCAGGGGGATAAAGTCTTGATGCAAACAGAACGTGGATCCCACACGAACGTGCTGCACATCATTAACTCTAAATCTTAGGTTTGAAAGCACAGTGCCAATCCAAGGTCCACAAAAATGGCAGTCAAAATGAGCCATTTAACAAATAGCAAATTCTACGCTATTTATATATTTGCAGACATACCCTCTCGGCTCATTAGAGATCGTAAGTCAAGAAGGAAGCTCAGTAGGTGGTGCTCTGCTCTCTAAGTAAGTACCAAGGAGCCACAGAAGGTCCCATTTTTCTTCTGAGATGTGAAGTCGAAAAGTATGTATGCCATTGGCCTCTTTAGGGAGAGAAGGTGTTACGCCTAGCAGGGCTAGGCCAAATTCCAAGTTGGGTAATTACATTACTTGGTCTGTAATAAAATTCCCCTGTAGTCCCCTGGATATATACAATGGCTCTGAATCATTGATTAATCTTTCTGTAAGAGGTGGCCGTATTTCTGTTGAGTAAAGCGATTCCAACTGTATATATTAGGCCAGATTCTCAAATGGTGAAAACTGTCCTAGCTCCACTGAAGTCATGAAGCAGTGCCAATTTACATCAGCTGGAGACTCTACTCCATTATCTTTATACAGCACTCATTCATTATTCATAGCTTCGAAGGCCAGAAGGAACCATTGTGATCATTTAGTTGACCTCCAGTATAATACAGGCCACACAACTTCCCCCAAATAATTCCTAAAGCATGTCTTTTAGAAGAAAAAAATCCAATCCTGATTTTAAAACGGTCACTGATGGAGAATCCACCATGACCATTGGTAAATTGTCCCAAGGGTTAATTACCCTTACTGCTAATCAAGTCACCCCTTAACCTTCTCTCTGTTAAGCTAAATAGATTGAACTCTTTGAGTCTATTATGATAAGGCATGTTTTCTAATTGTTTATTCATTCTCATGGCTCTTCTCTGAACCCTTTCCAATTTATCAACATTCTTCTCTAATTATGGGCACAGAATTGGACACAGTATTCCAGCAGCTAGTGACAACTATAGAGGTAAAATAACCTCTTGACTCCTACTTGAGATTCCCTTGTTTCTGCATGCCAGAACTGCAATATCATTTAGAAGCTAACAGCTTGGACACTCCTTGACACCAAGGCAATTCTGTTGTGGGCAGTGGCCTAACTTTTATATCTCCCCTAGATGCTCAATCCCATGTTTAACGTTAGATTTTCACTGAATCATAGAACTGGAAGGGACCTTGAGAGGTCATCTAGTCCAGTCCCCTGCACTCAAGGCAGGACTAAGTATTTATTTTTCACTTGTTTCATATCAATTACTAATTATTTTAAAAGGTCAGATTTAAATAGAAAAAACAAGGAAGGGCAGATTAAGATCAAATTTGGACTTAATTCATCCTTTTCAAATTCCTTGTAGCAGATCATCAGCTGGGGTAAGTTGCCATTGTGATATATACAGTAATGACAGGTTTCAGAGTAGCAGCTGTGTTAGCCTGTATTCGCAAAAAGAAAAGGAGTACTTGTGGCACCTTAGAGACTAACCAATTTATTTGAGCACAAGCTTTCGTGAGCTACAGCTCACTTCATCGGATGCATCCAATGAAGTGAGCTGTAGCTCACAAAAGCTTATGCTCAAATAAATTTGCTAGTCTCTAAGGTGCCACATATACAGTAATAACAGTTTAAACCAGCTGAGGATCTGCTCTCTTATGCTTCTCATAAACTTGTTCTCGCATATATAACTGATCTCTTTTCTTCTCACTTGTTGCCTGTGCGTCTTGTCTACCTGTTCCTTTCATTTCCCTGTCCTCTCTGCCCTTTGTACCTTCTATCATTCCGCCCCTAGCTTGGAACAGTTTCCAACTATTTCCCCTACAGTCCAACTTCGTCCAAAAATCCTTCATCCTTTTACTTCTCACCTATCATCTCCCCTTGTCCTTTCTTCCCTGAATTGTTGCTCCACGTTTTGCTCATGTGCCTGGTCTTTGTAAATCTTTGTAAGACTTTTAAGGCAGGGAATGTGTGACTTGAAATAACAGTACATACATTTAACAACGTACGTGATTACCAAATTTAAACATTTATTACTTTAAAGCTACAGCTTATCGATAGTTCAAGCTAAGAAGCTACCCACTTTGTTAACTTGAGGGCTAAGCTGAACAGATCTTCAGCCCTTGTCTGACAGAGTGATCAAATCTTTAAAAAAAAATTGAAATCATTGTGGGTGGGGGATGAGCTGAAAAAAAGTACTACTTTCCGAAGCTCTACCCAAAACCTAAATCACCAAAAGGAGATTTTATTCTGGGTAGATTGTACAGCTCTTCATAACATAATAATCATCCCTCTTCTTTCTTGCATTGTTGGATCACTAGTAAAATAATTAATTTTTTAAAATAAACACTGACTCGTAAGAAGATTTTTACCTGAGTAAAGACTACAGGATTTGGCCCACACATTATTTACCTCAAATATCTTCTTGTACTACTACCGTCATGGTTCTAAAAAAAATGTAAATTTTGGAAACAAGAACCCCAATCCTCCAGAGCACCATCTGTTTGATGCCGGTCTCCCAGTACAAAACAGATTCAAACCCAGAGGAAATGGTCCGAGGAGGCCCCAGCACAGGGAAATCTTTAAGCAATGTGGGTGCTGCCATTTTTTCCTAGGGCCTTGCTTACATGGGGCAATTTACCAATACAGTTGTAGTGGAATAAATTGTACCACAATAATTATGCTGATATAACTTACCTGAGTGGACACACTAATCCAGAATAAAAGTGACTTTATTCCAGAATAATTATTCTGCTATAGATTTGCCGGTCAATTTCCCTGTGTAGACATGTGCAACACTCAGAATGAGGGGTGAGGTGGCCTTAGGTCCCAGGGCAACTGGCATAACATAGAGCAGCATGGAGGAGTTTCTATATTTTGTTCGGGGCCTGGACTACTATCTGATGACTCCAGGATACACAGAAAGCCAGAATGATTTTAAAGCTACATTTGCAGACATACATCACTGCTGAGCTGCACTGGGGATGTTAATAGGCTGGGCCCCAGGATCTGGCTCTGTATCCTCTTACAATGCAGGAAGTAACAGTCTAGGTATTAGAGTACAGCCATATAGGCAGGGACTCCATATTTATCTCTAAAATGTCATGCTAATTCTTGGAATTACATAGATAAAAATATTATTATTTACATATTGACAAATATTTCTTTTCATTCAGTAGGATGTTTTAAGAGTCAAGATCTGTATCTGTCTAACAAGACAGCATATAACACAGGATTATTTTTGGTAAATATCTGGCTGGTCAACAAAGATTTAAAAATGCCAGCCTTATTAGGCTCCTCATTTCGTGGAAAGATATTTTATCAATCATCCCCACAGCAAAACAAAACAAAACAAAAAACACCCCTGGATTATCAGGATACTTCAAAATCCCACCATCACTGATAAAGTAGGATACATAAGCAAAAGGGCAGCAGTAGACACTTAATACAATGTAACTGATGTTGACTGAAGTTCAACACCACCAAATCTGCACCTAAGAGACTTCAACAGACATATCAGAACTGCATGGAGTTTGCTCTGAAATGACATAGTGTAGATAGAAAAGGAGTACTTGTGGCTCCTTAGAGACTAACCAATTTATTTGAGCATAAGCTTTCGTGAGCTACAGCTCACTTCATCGGATGTTCATCGTTGCATCCGATGAAGTGAGCTGTAGCTCATGAAAGCTTATGCTTAAATAAATTGGTTAGTCTCTAAGATGACACAAGTACTCCTTTTCTTTTTGCGAATACAGACTAACACAGCTGTTACTCTGAAACCTGTCATAGTGTAGACAGAAACTTTAATGATACATGCTTTAAGCCACAGGTAAAATATATTATGCCTAAATATATTGACAATTTTCTGTATCACTTTTCTTTTTACTTTATAAATGGCAGTACTGTACATTATAAACCACAATTACAAATGTCATCTCGTGCAAATATTTAACTCATATAAAAGTGCAAGTAACAGCCATTTAGCTTTCCAGCAAAGAAATAAGCCCAAAACTGCTAATGGACATCTAGGGCAGTAAAATCACTTCTGCAAAATCCATTAGTCATTAAAAGTTCTGTCGGGCTCAGTTTTTACAGCAAAACCTGTAAAAACTCAATATCTGATTTCTCTACTGGGACACTGAGGTGCGAAGATCCAAATAATGCTGGAACTGAATTTGTATATTTGAACCATCTGAACTCAGTCTGCCCTTAAAAAATTATTTTACCACTAACTTTTACAGGGTTCTAGACTACTGTGCTACAAAAATAAAAAAAACATTAAAACAATTAAAAATACAACCAACTTTATAACCCTTCCACTGGAATTGGTCTTATTTGTTCAAAAAGAGGAACAGCTATGAAAGAATGGCAGAAAGGAGGGAAAGCCTCCAGATACTCAAGTAGAATAACATCTCATAGCACACTATTGAAAAAAACACTGAAACTAAATGAAGATTGCCCTGAACAAAGAAGGCAGTTGCTTATTTCCATCTGGAAACACGGTCAAATGGAAGCAAATTCCACAAAATTCCCAACTGATAGAAGAAACATAATTTTGCATTTTGCATTATCAACACACACTAGCTGCAGCAGTCTGCTGCATCTCACGCCACTAGGAAAACATTTCTATTTGTCTTACATCAAGGTTTCAAGCAGTGCCAAAACAGAGGCACAGAAGCAGCATCTAGGATACAGTGTGAGTTGATGAGATTTTCCATTCCTTTGTTAGATTTCTCCTTTATTTTTAAGGACTTCTGTGCTGTGTAGTCAGGGTAAACTCTGGTAACATATGGTAGCAGGGCACACGTTACATTTTACAACGTTACGGCTTTGCAGAATGTAAGTGTGATGTTTAGATCCCTTGGATCTATAATTACAACTGAACAGTTACACTACATTTTGTAAAACCAACTAACAATTCCAGCTATCCTAAGCTTGCTTGGGCCAAATCTTACCCTATGTCAGGCAGTTAAGAGAAAAGGTGGCCGGGTGAGCTTTTGTAGAACCCAGGCAGCAGCAGAGCTATGTGTCTAGTTGACCTATGTGAGTGAGCTTGGAGAGGAGACTGGATGCTGTGCCTGCTGCAATTCCACTTGCCCAAGAAGTCACACGTCCAGCAACTAGTAGGCATGGCTGGCCTTAAGCTGCGGAGGGCGACACGTGGCTGCCGAAGATGATGCTAGCATATTGCTACTCCACCATGCGTTTCCTCTACTGTCTGAACAGCTCTGGTAAGTACCATTTCGTGCCTATAGTTGCACGAAACGAAGAGGTGAAGACAGGATTTAGCCCTTGTTCGGTTTTGCTGGGGTTTCTATGGCATAGACTTGCAATTAATATCTTTTAAAAAAGTTGGTTATTCTAATGCATGTTCTGAATAATTATTTCTGACTCAGGTCCCAATTCTTCACTGTGCTTCCATGTCATGGACTGTGGCAGTTCTCTGAGCCTCAGCCCCCTCGTCCTGGTGGAAGTTAGAGCCTCAAGAGGCTTGCTGTAATTTCTCCCAGAGGTGGAAGCTCTGTACATCAGCAGAGGACCAGCCGTAGCGAAGCTTAGCTCTTCCAGGCCCTCTCTCATCCTGCCTCCAGACCACATCCAGCATGTCTCCTCTGCCCCCTTATGCCAGGAGTAAGGCAGCTGGCGTATGAGGCAGCTATGCTGATGGACTGTCACCTTACTGAAAGGTGAGTTCTCCTGCAGGAATCTCTGGCCAATTTCATAACAGGGTTCAAAATTAACGTGTTAGACCAGAGAAGTCAGCCCCTTTTTAGTTTGTTTGGTTTGTGCGTGCGTGCGTGTACATGCTTGTCTTGCTCTTGTGCTACAGTTACTAGAATATTAAGAAAGTAGGCCGAAGGTTAGTACTGGTGTACTATAATACACAATATTGGAACTGACAAAGTACATAAAGTATATTTAGGGCTATAATATTAAATATTCAGAACATTAGGGAACCCTCCTGCTCCCTGGCTTAAGCCTATCTCTCACTACTGGGGCTAGAAAGTAACTTTCCCCAGGGACATGTTATCCCATAACTGCAGGATTTTTTGCACGTATTCTGAAGCAACTAGTACTGGCTACTGTTGGTAATGGACTACGGGATTAGATGGACGACAGATCTGATCCAGTCCAGCAGTCCCTGTGATCCCTGGGACAGGAGTTCAATGATCATTTTATTTATCCTTTTTCATTCAATATATCTTCTAGATTGTGCTCTCTTTAGGGAAAGGACTGTTTCTTACTATGTATTTGTACAGTGCCTAGCACAACAGGTCTCAGATGGGATATATAGGCAATATCATCTTACAAATAATAACCAACAACAAAAGAAAGGATGAGCAGTTAAGCACATAGCATTAGAAAGCACAGCCTTACTTGCCAATGGATTAAATATTGCAAGCAAACCAATTACTATCAAGCTTATGCTCAATTCACTTTGCTTTGTTGATAGGTAGCCTTATAGAGATAGCACAGAAACAGTGGTGATGCATACAGAATAAAGGCTTATATAATTAAAGAGAGACACAGCTAGATAGGATAGATAGCTACTGTAGATCGTATGCAACCTTTCAAACCCAGCATTCTGATTTAGGATAGAAAGATCATTTTTTAATGCACATGGATAGCAGTTCATAAACCAACCAATTAATCTATAACACCCAGAACTCCCTGGATTCAGCTAAAGCATCTCCATGAGACAACTCACCTGTTCACTGCTGTCTGGTAGCTAATTCTGATTGAGGAGCTAATAGGTACAGCACTTCTTTCTCAGTCATCACAGCTGTGACTCAGGGGTCCAGACAGATAACCTGGCTAGTGCAGATGAAACTGTGCGTTTTCCCCATAACTGTCTATGACCGCAATGTGATTAACTGTATTTATGATTATTATTATTGGTACTGCAGTCGTGTCTAGAGGTCCAATTGACACTGGGGCTCTATTATGTTAGGTGCTCTACATAAACATAATAACAGATAGTATCTGCCTCAAAGAATTTATACTCTAATTATACAAACCTGTCAACAAGTAAGAGAAAAGAAGCATTGTCCTCATATGGGGAACTAAGATACACAGAGATTTGGGAACTAAGATGCAGAGAGATTCAGCCTTTTTCTAGACCCAGAAGTTGCACCAGTTTGACTTAAATAGGGTTTAAAACCAGTTTAGTTAAACCGGAACAAAAAGCTATGGAGATTCCTAATCAATTAATGCTAAACTGGTTTAAACTGAAATAACCGTGTCCATATAGCCTTTTGCACCAGCTGGTTTAAAATCACACCTAAAGTTAAACCAGTGCAAGTTTCTCACATAGATAAACCTCCAGTGATCTGGCCAAGGCCACATAAGGACTCTGCGGCAGAGCCAGCAATGGAAGCCCGATTACCCGAGTCCCAGTCCAGTGGCTTAATCACAACTCCAACTTTATTCTCTCCAATGAACACGCTCACTGTGTGCACTGACATGACAACTGGTAGATGTTTTCTTTCTCAGCCTGTCAATAAACCTGTAGCCACTCAACTGTGAAGATGTAGCGAGAATAGGGTTATAGTTTTAGTGAAAGTACAGAAAAAAGGCAAAAATTAATTTCTGAATGGGACAACATAGTCAATGGAAAGATATGTTTACCAAAAAAGGGTGCCGTCTTCTCTTACCTCCTGCCAGCCTATGAACATAGATCAAGATTCAAAGTCAGACATCCCCATGCAAAAATGTAGAGGCACTCTTCAGTGCTATTCCCAGGTCTGATACAGACTCTCTCTCTGAGGCCTTGTGGAATTCAGTTAATCTTCCTCATCTGTACATGGGGAAATTGATTACCTTCCCCTCTCAACAAAGTTATGTGAACTAAATTATGTTTGTAATGTGCTTTGAACATATAAAATGCTACATAAGTTCTTACTATTACTAAAGTATTAGATTTATTATGCTATCATGAGGTATCCTGGCCTTGTACTTCAGTTTCTTCTAATGATGATCCAGCTAAGCAGCAAAAGGACAGCTTCCATTACAGGTCACCTCAGGTCTCCTGAACCAAATATGCCCCTGGCTTTTAATGAAACATATGAATTCCAAAGGGAAGCCTACTATCCTTAGTACACAGAATACCTCAGATCTGCAGAATGTCAAAAATGTACAAGAAAAAGGATCTCTGATTATTGTTGTAATGGTTACGTCTTTTATGGACAAAATACGTGTCCGCACTTTTAAAATCAACAAATAGCAATGATTTTTAAGAAAGGGCTTGTGTGAAATGTTACTTGTTTATCAACGCAGAGTCCTAGAAAAAGATATTTTAGAAGTCTAACTCTCACTGTTTCTTCACTCCAGAACAGAATAAGATGTTACTGCACAGAAGGCACACACTCAGTCTAATATGTATTTTGAGATGGCAACATGTCAAAATGTAAGCTCCAAATTTATTACGTTTTGAAAATTTATGTTGCAACAGTTATTTTAATGCATCTAGATTAATAGGTTCAGATACAGTAATTCTACATTTAGATATATATTTTAAATCAAGCAGAACAATTGTGAGTTGCTTATTTTGAATTATATGTAAAGCTTTCCAAGTTAAATAATTTTTGCATAAAAGTCCATGTCACAACTTGCCCATTTAGATAAGTGATGATATATGTATAGAGAGAGATGCAAAATAAGATGCATATGGTCTTACACTTTTTTTGCTTCTATCTCAGACTGGTTAAGTTTACTTGCAAAGAATCTGTTTTAAAAGTGGGCTTGTGTCATTTATTTTTTCCTTCATAATGTATAAAGAAGGTCTAAAACATTTGGTGAAGGTCATTTGATGTTGTTGATTTTTGGTTTTTACGTTGTTTTTTGCTTGCTTCCCACATTAGAAATATCAGGAATGTCAACTACAGGCTTCACTAGTTTTGCTAGAGGACTTCTTCGGGATCACATAGGATGTGCATTGTTAGCACATGCACCTAAACTGGAGAGAGACAGGTGTCAAATCTTTAACAAAGGCTTCCTCTGTCCAAAATAGTCATTAGTCACTTACATTAGAGAGGCATTAACAAAATCGAACTCCAGAAAATTTTAACCAGTATGACTAAAAATCCTTCCCTCTCTTAAGTGTTCAACTTTCAATTTCCTGTTTCTTTTGATGTCACCTTCTTATTAGTTCTTCAGCCATTATATCTTCCAGGCTAGACAGCACCCACATTTCTAACCTATAAAACAAGAGGAAAAAAAAGTCCAAACCCTTTAAGCTCCTCTTTGTAGATCAGGAAATAGCAAAAAAAGGGAACAAGTACAATTTTTTCCCCTTTGGAGTTTGCCCTTGAGCTATTATTATTATTACTAGCAGTAGTAAAAGTAGTAAATTATATATTATGATAGCATCCAAAAATCCTATGGCTCCGTTATGCTGGTGCTGTATGACCACCAAAAACATACAATTCCTGTGCTGAAAGTCTACTGTAAGAGCTAATAGCAAAATAATAATCTGACACAAATGAAACCTAATGTTAATTTTTGGGAAGTGCAATAATATTCTAAAGCACATTTCTGACCCAAAGGAAGATGCAATGAGACTAATATGATGCTTTTTAACCTTTCAGCATCCTGAGCTTTTTTTCATCATTTTGTTTCACTCGTTGATGGTCTTAGAAACAAGCACAAATGTACCCTTCCACTTTAGTATTAGATCACACCAAAAGAGCTAAGGTTTTAGATGAAACAAGAAGCTGAAAGTAAACTGATTACACATGCATCAAGTATACCAGTCACTAAGTATTTCTGGATTTTAGGGATAAGATACTCTCTTTGCTTATTACTGCCTTCTTGATCCAAAGAGATTGAAGCAACTGGTTTCAATTAGATGTTTTTAAGCTAGTAAAACTACATCCATAAAGACATATTTATAGAACAACTTAAAACTGGAAGAATTAAAATGACTACAAAACTGATGAATTCCATTCCCCCATCCCCCAGAATCATTTACTGACTATTAACAAGCAAAAAGCACTGCAATTTTAAGAATTAATCCACTTGTAGGAAAATTAAATCAGATACACTAGCAGGGATAATGATAAACTGATGGCTCCAGTGTTGTCAGTTTGCGGGTGATACAAGTTCATGTTGTCTGTGCTAGTGGCCACTCTGTTGGAACAAACATGAACAAAAAAGGTAACATTAAAAGTGCAGCAGCACCAGCTAGAATCAATTCTGTCACTGAATATGCAGACTTGTAATAAGTAGTATAGGGTAAATATTATATTTAATAAATAATCTGACTGATTCCAAGACTGCCAAACTTCAGCATGTGGAAACAAAGGAAGTCATAGTGATGACAGTAAATGAAAGAGAGATGATATTCATTTCCCTCAAAATGCCAGAACACAAAAGTACACCAGTGTGGCTTTGGTACACATGATTGCCTTCATCCTCATTAATGAATGACGAATATTCTGAGATTTATAGAAATGAAAATTAGTTCTGATAGGGTTTTATCCAGCAGTTGCTTAATAAAATGTGTCTAAAAAACTCTGCAGCATGTGACTACAAATATTTGCAGGACGAGTCTTTTCATTTGTACCCTAATGAATACACAGCAATGGCACCGTTTTTTTTCATTTTGGCCTAGTAAAAAAATAGAAGAAAAGGAGTCTGAATGCTAGTCCAGATGGATTAATCGTTCTCTGTTTTATGGGCAAACAAAAGCCCCAATCTGCTAAAGCCGCGAGAACAATTAGTCAAGTACTCATTAACATGTATGTCCTGCTCCTGAATATCCAAATACTGAATAAAATAATTGGCTATTGGTCCCCAACTATCATCCTAAATTTTCACTTCATGAGGCAGGAAACATTTATAACCAATGAAATCAGTGGGGCTAGGAGCAGGCCCAAAGCCATTAATTATGGGAACTGTTGTGAGCAAATCAGGAGTATGGGCACAATCCTGAGAAACCAAAACTGACATTCAGAGTTACATGTCAATGAATTTTTCAGGTACTCAGAATCTCTGGGCATGAGTGTTGTGTGCATGTCATTTTTAATATTATCATTATTATTAATAAATTGCTGTGAATCTTACATTTTCCTTCATCTGTTCAGTAAACATAAAAACTAGATAAGAAAAGAATACTTCAAAATCTTTTTGATTTGATTAAGCCCTTCAGTCTTCTACCCAGAGACTAGCTCTAGGAAAATATTTCCAATGTGGACAGTAGCATTCCATACAGCATGCATCTGTAGGACTAAAAGAGTGCCCTTTATTGGATATTCAGTATCTTGCCTGTCCCAAGGCACTTAGGATAAAGATATATTTATTTTGCCTTAGCATCCTGCAAAGTCCTCTCTATTACCGCTACACACCCTCATTGCACAATGCAAACCAGCAACTGGGCGCTGAAGTCTTTATGCTGAGGCTTCCAGTTTATGACAGCATTACCAATAGTCCCACATGGCTTTCAAGCCAACTTTACCCCCATTTCATTTTGATCTTAGAGAAAAATGACAAACTTGGCTTAACTGATTCAAAGAATTCTAAATACCTTCCTTCCTCGAGCACAATCTAATTTGGATCTTAAAAAATAAAAATAAAAATAAAACCCAAACAAACCTGGATACAATACACCATTTTAGATAAATTACCAACTGCCCTTTTACATAGTCTTTGTTCTGTTGCATTAGAGAAACAGGGAACCAATGGCTGCACTTTCTTTTTGTTAACTCACTGCCGGGATCTCACTACTGAGCCTGCTGAGATATATACAGAAACATATAATCAGTGAAATTACTTAATGCACCTATACAAGATACACAGCACGACGACTTAAGTTCAGTCTCTTAAGCTAATGTGGCTCTGACGACTAGTGAATTTTTGACCTTCCAAAAGAGTCTTTTCTTTTCAACATGTCAAGAATAAAGATTAAAATATTATTTGCAAACGGGAAACTCACTACTTGCGAGTTGAATACCACTGCCTTTATTCACACAGATATTCTCACTAACTTCAACACAACGTCCTGAAGGCTTAAGCCTTACTCATATGAGTAAAGGTTGCAGGATAAAACCCAAAGTGATATTTCATACCATCACACCCAAATTAGCGAAGCAAAACTATAGGATGGCAGTGAACATAAAAGCAAGGGAAATAACATGAACAGTGGAGCAGTCAACAATTTAGCCTGAGGCACAAAACTAATGCAAGAGTAATTTCAAAGCACCAACTGAACCAACTAAGGTGACAAAAAATGTGTGTTATAATAAACCTAAAACAACACTTGCTGCCATTCCTGCCCTTCATCAAGATCAACACAAAATACAAACTAATGCCACAAAATGTCAGCAGCAGCATCATGAAGGGTACAAATATTAAGCAATAAATCATTTGTTCCTACGAGAAAGGAGGACTAAAGCAAGAATCCTGAACCGGAGGCCAGTCCAAAGCCCATTGAAGCCAATGAAAAGACTCTCACTGACTCGGTGGATTAGGCCCTAGTCATTATACTGAAAGTAAAACATCCCAAGCAAAAAAACTTTTACTCATGGAAGGATGTGTAAATATCCACTATCCACAATGCAATAAAAGACCCGGAACAGCTGACTTGGACTTGTGGGGCTTGTGTTGCGTGGCTATAAAACTGCAGTGTAGCTGTTCGAGCTCGGGCTGGAGCCTGGGCTCTGAGACTGATGGGGGACAGTCTCAGAGCCTAGGTTCCAGCCCCAGCCAGAACTGCTAAGCTGCTGTATTTAGCTCTGCAACTCAAGCCCAAGTCAGCTGACGTAAGCGCCGAGACTCGATGCCGTTGTGTTTTTGATCGCAGTGCAGACGTACCTTTAGAGACACAAATCAAAGAATCACCAATGGTTTTTCACTTAACCCACTAAACAAATGGTTTATCTTTAAAAACAGATATGTGCTTCTCCCCTAATCTTTATGATTATTATTTGTATTACAATAGCACCTAAAGGTTCCAGCTGAGTTCAGGGTCCCATTGTGCCCTCGTTTATACCAGAGGTACATACATTCAGTCAGAGACAATCTCTGTCCCAAAGAGCTTACAATCTAAGTAGACAACACAGTCAAAGGGTGGGAGGGGAACCAAAAGCACAGAGAGGTGTCTTAAGTCAAACAGTCTGTGAGTGGCTGACCTAGGAATAGAAGTGAGGTCTGCTGACTCCAAATCCCTATGTTCTGGACCACACTGCCGTTCAGTCAGACGTGCTCTCTTTACATAAAAACAAAACAAAACAGGTGAAGGTATTAGATAAATAAATATATAATTTATGTGATACAGAAAGAAACTTTACACATTAACACATTATAATAAGATCATCCCTCTTAAGATTTATCGTAAAACAAATAAGGTAAGTTCAGTTATTTTAGACATGGGATTGTAACGCAGTAATAGTGTATTTTCGAATGTACTATAAATCTGGGAATTTAACTAGCTAAGCCCCAAAATGTGTATATTACAGTAAGGATTTTCTCAACTTTCTACAACTGTATCCTACTATTGCTCTTAAGATATTTTTAAATCTTATTTTTCATTCAGCTCAGAGATCAGTGTATGTCAGCAAAAGTAGGGCATTTCTGGACACAAATCTCTTTGAATAAGCCAGCCTGTGACCAGAACATACTCAAAGAAAGTCTACCAAGTTCAAAGTCTCATCCTGCTCTTTTTGCTAACTATGATATTACAAAAACCCCTTTAACTAATAAGTTCCCCATGTGAAAAGCTACTACACACACAAACCTACCGAGCGATGAATCATTTTAATGAATTACCCCAGAGAATCAAAAGAGTAGGAAAGGATTTCAATGTCTACAGTTGACAATATGAGACTACAAGCTCAGATGTTCTCCTCTTCTCCCCAACCTATGGATCTGGTGCTTGGGTATAAATAAAACACTGCAAAGACACTGGCTCTGCTCCATTAAAAACTGAAATAATGGGTCTTAAACAGAAGTAGCTTCTATAATACACTGGTATTTAAGTGTTTCAGCTGTTGAATGGATTTGCTGTAAGCAGAGTAGACAGAAGAATACAGCAAAGGAGAACTTTTAATCTTCGCAAGTTAAAATGACCTTTAAATTTCATTTGTAGCTTTTAATACATACGAGATATAACTTTTACTTTACACTCAGGTTTAAAACTTGGGTTTTAGACCCAAGGCTGTTGAGAGAATTTCCAGGCATTTGGGAGAGTTGTGAGCTCCAGGGCACTTTATCCATCCAATAACCATCTGTAACACCTCTCACTTAACACAATTGCATACCACAGGACTGTTCTGTGATGCCACATTCTCATACTAATGGAAATGTGCCAAGAAGGGAGGGGCTTTGTTGTTTTGTTTTTAAAAAACATTCTGTAGATGAAGCATTATGTTTATAAAAAGAAAAGGAGGACTTGTGGCACCTTAGAGACTAACCAATTTATTTGAGCATGAGCTTTCGTGAGCTGTAGCTCATGCTCAAATAAATTGGTTAGTCTCTAAGGTACCACAAGTACTCCTTTTCTTTTTGCGAATACAGACTAACACGGCTGTTACTCTGAAACCTGTCTTTATGTTTATACCAGTTTTCTTTGAATGGTTTGGTGCTTGTCAGTCAAGTGCTTCTTCTATTGACACTCTCTCTCTCTCTCCTTCTGCCTACTCGCTATCCTGTTTAGATACTTACCTAATTACACATTCCTTCTTTGTACACAATTCAAATATCTTAACTTATATGTTTACATGAGGAATAAAAGAAGATAAGACAGACTGAATTGGGACATACAATTCTTTCATATGATGCAGACTACTGAAAAGATTAAATTTCACTAGTAGGTACAAAAAATAAATCCCAAAACAACCCTTCATTGCTTCCTCACAAATAATATTTCAAACTCTTACACAAGGTATATTTTTGGTTGTAAAAATTGAGATGCTACACAATTTATGGGGACTTGAATATAGTACAGTATATTTTCTCTCAAGAATGCACAACAGAATACTAGTTCTGAAGAAGTCACAGAAACTATTAAACTGAGGACACAAACCCTCAGTCAAAACCTATACTTTTTGAATTAAGTTTATATGTCAGTGGATCTTCTAAGTTTGGTCTGTGCTGGTTTTCTAATATGGGTTTCTAGTCTTACTTCCCATGGGTATTGTACACTGATTTTTTTTTCTAGGTTGGAATTACTCAACTGGAAGTTGATTGAGGGCACATTAGTTACAGGAAACATAATGGGAAATAGAGAGTTTATGTATATTCTAGACAAAGCAGTGTTCATAGCATCATTTCTGATCACAAGAAGAACAGGCCAATCAGTCAACAAGAAAGTGGCCCACTGCAATCAGTTCCTGCTTTGAACAGTACTGATTTTTTACAAGTTATGTCTTCTGCTAAGGGGGTAAAGACAGTTGTCATCAACCTGCATATAAAGTGATTCAAAACCAGTTAATGATGGTCCTGAAGTTAATGATGGTCCTGGAATGTCATCAGTAATATACTGATATGATCAACAGATATATTTAGAAAACTGTTGTAGATCGATCGAAATAATACGCACTATTTATCTGCGAATGAGCAGATGGAGAGAATGAAATGTTGAGCTCTCTTTTCAGAATGTCATTTTCCCCCAGTGATTTCATAGCTATAGCTTTATTCTTGAGAGTGGACTCTTAGGATGCAGAGTCTTGTCTAGGTTGCAGTCTCAACAGTGCCCAGCACAAATAAGAAGTGCTTGTCACCAGTGCTGCAGTCACATAAACAAGCAGCAGCTGGATGAGAAAAGGAGGGCATGTCAGCTCAGAGCGGCAGAAAAGGTTTTTCACGGCAGCTATTTGCAACCCTCCAAGGAGCTACAGAGGCTGCCCATTAAAACCCTGTTAAAACACTTCTGATGTTGTCAGCAGTGGAGAGCTGAAATAGCACAGTGATCACTGAGATGCTATCTGCCCCAAGCAGTTCACTGGTACTGTCAATACTATGAGCAAGAAGGTACAAGATGAGCAACAACCTAATTTCTCCATCAAAATTTCATAAACTCCCTGAGCTGGTAGAAACTCGAGATGGGGGTAAACACATGACAGCTGATAAGCTGATCATTCAGGAAAGATGATCATTGATCTGGAATCTTTTCCAAAACCTTTGAAGTTTTAAGCCAATTTACACTCTGAAACCAATGGCGTGTAAATCTGCATCTAAAGGACAGAAAAAGGAATTACAAGGAAGTCCATTAATCAAATGCCCATAATCATCTTCCCACCCTCCTACTTATTGTGAAAAGTTTTCTTAAATATATGTAATATGAGAAGGAAACCTTGCACAATTGTGTGTCTGTGTATATATATACATACACATACACACACTTCAAAACATCTTAAAGTACTACATTTGATGCCCCCCCTCACATTTGTAGATATATAAATGTGGCATTTATACATATAAATTTAGCATATATGTATTTCTTCTCACATTTCTATGCACTGAGTTATAAAAGGCTCGATTCAGTAGCCACTAAAGCATTTACGCATGTAGTCTCATTGGGCTACAGTGTGTGCCTTTTACTCGCTATGAGAGCAACCATACTGAAATGCAAAGGGCTACTCACAAAACAAGGTGTTACTCAGTGTGAATAAAGAGGGAAGAATCTGGTCCATTTACTTCCATGCTATTATTTCCATGAATAAGTGCTTCTTCTGGTAAGTAATGGCTACAGAAACAGAGCCAACGGGAAGAATTATTTAATGATACAGTAAGGAATACGTGCTTAATTGTGAATTTAATGTCTTGGCTATAATTTCATGAGAAAAATAACTGAGTCACCCACCTCTCAGCTTTCCAGCTTTAAATGAAGACACTCATTGTTAAAGAACGTTGAAAAATACTTCTGGTAGGAATGACTTAGTTACTTATATGGGAACCACGACAAATGTACTTAAGTTCTTCAGAATTCAAATTGTGTGAAACTGAATGCAAATTAATCAACAATACCATTGTTTCCTGGACAATCTCTGCAGGACCTCAATGTAAAAGACTGTGAAACTTCTAGACACATCATATGTTCCCTTCTGTTTATGCGGCCCAACACCCATTGTAGAGAGCCAAAAGATGTGGAGTCCTTGTTAGGGACAAAGCAGAGAACTGTATGGTGCCATTTGGAGTAGAGGGACAGATTAGATGCCCGCTGTTCAATATACGGTGACTATTCTGACCCTCTTATAGTCAGAGGTTTTGTGCTCATACCCCAGCATTTGCAAATGGCCTCTACATACAGTCAACATGCTTATATCATTTCATAACAAGTTGAAGATTTCTGCTGAGAACACATTACTATTTCCCACAGCAACAATGATTTATTTGGACCAGACTGGCAGTCCCTATGCAGAAAAAAAAAGGACTACAGAATCAAGCCTACTCACATTATGTGTCTTCCATAGTAAAGTATATTATTCCTCAGTGCATTATACATAATAATTTGGTTTTCCTCTGATTCATCCCCCATATTCACAGGCCACAACTTCATTTGTGCAAATTTGCGTTCTATGAGGAACTTTGCTGGGGAACAATATTTGGTGATGCAAGTTTGGATGGCATGATATCACGGAAGAGATGCTGGCTTGTGGTTGCTTTTGTGGCCGATGTATAAAATATCTGCATGTTACTTCACCCTATAGCTTCCCCCCCAACACAACTGGAACATATGACTCAGCGCTTGGAGAAACGGGAGCAGAAAAAAGATCTGTTCAGGACAGTAATTTCTTTATGAAGTTGCAGACCTAGTAACAATGATTTCTTGTGAAATTTAAAACGCCAAGTGCTGGCCTCAGCAATCCCTTCTAGGTTGAAGAGGCCTGGCGGGTATATTTTCTCCTTGATGTGCAAAGAGTTATACATGAGACTATACTCTTCAATCTTTCTGCAGGGAATTGGTGTTAGCTTCATTAATTCAGTGCCACTGAACTCTATGGAACTGGACTAACATCACATTGGACAGCAATTAGGCCAATCAATGGGAGTTAAGTGCCTAACCTACTTAGGTGCTTTTTTTTGAAAATCCCACTAGGTGCCTAAATGTATCTATAGGAACCTAAATACTTTTGAAAATCTGGCCTTTAGTCTTTCCTTCCTATGTGAGGAAAAAGCTTAAAAGTATTCAAAATTAGGACACAGAAATCAACACATGACTGTCGATTTATTCACCCTGGTCCCACGAGCCCAGAAATTAAATATCTGCCTTTATCCACCCAGCTTTCTCTGCCTGTATTGGATAAAGATGATGACACCATACAACTAGAATATAAACAAGATCACAACAATTTTAAGATGAGCATAACTTTTACGGGATCAAATAACCTTAACAACCCAAGCAGTCAATAACCAGTGCAAATAAACTCTGGTAAATAATAGCTGTTCTAACACTAAAAGCATGTGTGATATTCATGAGGCAATAAAATCTCCAGAATAGTTTGACACTTCTGTAATACAGTGTATTTTGTTCCATGGGCAAGGAAATTGCTAAAAGAAACCTTTAGTTAATTATTCAAAATTATAGAGGCAGATCATCAGCAAACACTAAAAAGGAAACAAACAAGTGGCAACAAGTAATCTGCCTGTTGATATTAAGACTGTAAAACCACAATTTTCTTGGATAAAAAGCAAAGCTTGTTAACAGGAATGGGGGGCCTGTGAAGAGTGCCTCTGTATCTTCCCACTCTTTCTACAGCTCTACAACAACATTTACTTTCTTTCCTCCCTAATTTAACTTTGGGCTTGTCTCCACTTACCAGGGGATCGATGCACAGTGATTGATCCACTGGAGGTTGATTTAGCAGATCTAGTGAAGACCCGCTAAATCGACTGCCAATCGCTCTCCCGTTGACTCCGGTACTCCACCGCAACGAGAAGCATGCGGTAAGTCAATGGGAGAGTTTCTCCTGTCAACCCAGCGCGGTGTAGACACTGCAATAAGTTGACCTAAGGTACGTTTACGTGAATAATGTAGCTGGAGTTCCGTAACTTAGGTTGACTTAGCCCCGTAGTGTAGACCTGCCCTTTGTGTTAAGAAGACTTTGCAGTTAATGCAGGTTTGTCATATTGTGGAGTGATGGCAGTAAAATCTGATCCAACAGTATCTAATTATTTAGCTCCACAACAATAAAAATATGTTTTTCAATATAAAAAACTATCTTCTGTTTTTTCAAAATTTTATTTTCACTCAAGAGATTTACAGCCTTAGCAGAACTCAAGCCCAAGTTATTATTCAAAAGCTTTGCCTTTCCTTTGAGAGTGTCTGTTTTTAATTTTTTTTTTCCCAAAGAAAAACACACAAATTATTTAGAGAAAGTTTGTTCAAAATTCGAAAAGAACACACGAAGAGAAATAATTACATTGAGAACAAATATTTTATGGCTTGAGCCTTCCTGAGCCCTGAAAATCTTGCTAAGATACTTGGAAGCTAGTTTGCCAAGAAGCCATTATATACTGAGAAATGTAATTAATAAAATTGTCAACCTTCCATAGAATTATGCAGGATTTATACTTGCCTCGTATTAAAATTACTTGGCAAATGTCATGCAGTCCAGCAAACACATGGGCACATTACCGGGCAGGAGTCGGGAAGGGTTCAAGACACAAATAGCTTTCATAACCAATGGCCAAAAACAACATTTTTTGCAAGTGTTCATATGATCATAAAAATGTGTAGCACAATATTCTGTTATTGTGCCCTTCTAGAGAAGGAAGGAGAAGGAAGGAGATATAAAATATAAAATCTATACACAAAAGGAAGGTATATGGAAACTAAAACAAAATGTCAATATGTAACACCCTAACAGAACAGACATTTAATTTTTGGAAGCAAATTAAGTCAATTAAAATGCATTCATAATAAACTGCAAATAAAATCTATGTTCTTAGATAGGTTACCTATTTTAAGCAAAAGATGTACTTTCTCTTTAGTTTGTGCTTCAAGCTTTTGTTCTATGAGAAGTCAAGTAATTAACTTGCCAGGGGAAGAAATTTTCCTCTTCAATACCTTTACATTTGTGTAAAGCAAAATTATACAAAATGCTGATGTAAGCCCCACAGGGAAAATACTTCTGTTGTAAAGCAAACACTTGTCTATACCACCTTAAATCCATTCATATGCCTTGTTCTGTGCTCAAAATCTGGACACTCCCATGATGCACTTGGGTAGAGTGTCTGCCTGCTGGGATGAAGTTTATTCACAGGAAATATGAAGGGAAAATTCATGCTCTGCTGCTTAATCAGAACTGACATGGCATCTCCAGAGAGAGAGAAACTTAGGATGTCAGGCAGGTTAGCATAGGGCAAGCAGACGGTCAATAAAATATTCAATAAAGTCCTCTGATATCATACACCTAATACTGTGGAAAGAGACAGAATTCTTCTTTTTGATAAAAAAAAATACAAGTTTAAAATGGGTTGTTAAAACGTCTATACAATGTTAACCTGCTAAAATGTGAAGACAATTGTGACTGGTTTTTAAGCGTGTTATAAAAAGCAAAACCAAATGCAAACTGATAAAACAAGATGTGCTCACATTGACACATAACAGAGACTGATTATTCAGAACAAGCAAAATGTTATTTATCTTCTCTAGAATAATAACATTGTTTTGTTGCCTACTAAACCTCACACGACTGTTCCTTACTTGGCCCTAACTATCAGGAAACAAGCATATGTTTAAACAAAATATCCACTGAGTGCATTAAAATATATGTTGCTTAGTCCAAAAGACACAAAACCCACCCAGTATGTAATGTATTTTCATCTGTATGACTTAAGAGAATACCATAGACATCCTAGTATTAAAAACGTATATTGATTAGCTTTCAGCATAGAAATACCCAGGGTGCTACCCTTACACAACATTAAAAATGCCATCCGTTGCTCACATTTTTAGACAACATTCATACTTGCACAACTGTATTTTTTTACTATCTGATCCAATGTTTCATGACACTTGTTTCAAGTCTTGATGTCAATGAGTTCTTAAATATTTCCCCACCTGAACAGATTTAAGAGAGTTTGGTAAGAAAACCTGGGAGGGATAAAGAAAGCAAGAGTCCATACGCAAAGAGCCCTTGAAATCATTCTGGTGACGCTGGATCTGAGTTTACAGAAAGGGAAAATTAAATCAAGCATTGGAGTGGATTAGGAAGAACTATACCAGGAGATGTATAATGTTAATCATGTTTTGTTAGGGGCAGTGCTTATCTACTCAAGCTTGCCCTGGAGATCCTTCTTACTTACTGCAAGTTTTATCTGTATAAGGCCAATTGGTTTCAATAACATGCTGACACATGTACATATGTGTATATACTGTATACATATACATACACACATAACAATGATGAGATGGTACAGGAAACCCTAGGATAGATAACATTTAGCACTTTCACAATGTTTGACCTTATCAAATAGTAATTCATCCTCATGACACCACTGTGATGTAGGTAAGGGTTACAGATAGGAAAAATGACAGATACCTGGTAAGTCACTTATAAAGACTAGACCGCAAGTCAGGGCCAGAGGCACACGTAGAACTCTAGGATACCGGCCCAACCCTGTGCTAGACCAGACAGACAGACAAGCCACTAACCTCTTAATAAAACAGAGGAGCACAAAACTCCTACAGAGTAGCATAGTCATAAATGCAAAATTTCATTTTCAGAAAAATTAATTCTTATAGCAGGTGTATTCCCTCAAAGGGAACAAATCCAGGCTTTGAGTGAAGAGCTACAAGGGTGCGTGGAACGGTCTTCACCGTGTGACCCACACACAGTCCACAGAGCTGCACCACAGCCATTCAGTGGCATGTGTTCCATCTTACAGGCTGAGAGGGGAGCTGCCACTTCTCTTTTGCAGTGGTTTGGGGCCACTGAAACTATAAACACAAGAGCTCAGGACTCCCTCCCTGACTTATCTCCAATGATCCTTTACCCCACCTCTTGGACTTAAGCCCCACTGCAAGACTTAAATGGTAAGGATGGCCTAGCGTGGATCCTCCACACCTGCATGAATGGCATGGTATCACCCTTACTATTGTACTTAAAGAGTCTCCATTGTTTAGGATCACAGAAAAAGTGTTCATTTAACCCAGCTATTCTCTTAGCAGATACATGCATGTAGAGATGTATCAAAATAAAGTGGGTCTGTGACCAATCTATCACTAGGGAAAGCCAAAAGAGGAACTGTACAAAGGAGAACCCATATGGGGACTCCAATTCCCCAAGACTCTTTCTCTGAGATCCAATAAGGAGACCAGAGGTGGGAAATGAAAAATGGAGGAGAGTTGGCTGGTGAACAAAGAGTACTTGTCTCTTCCATCTTGTTTCTCTTTATACGACGGGCTTGGGAAATTGGGTAACCTATTTCAACTACCCTCTCTGCAGGTTTGCCCAAGGCCTTCCTAGTGATGAACTGCAGCACCTATGCTGGGCTTTTTATGCGTCTATGCTGCATACAGTTCAAAGTCGATTTACCTTCAACAACATGAGAAAATGGGTATTCCTATAATAATCACACTAATTTTACACAAGGCTTTAACTATATCAAATGAAGATGATGTGGATAACCCGAGAGATCATAGTAACTTCCTTCTATCTTGAAAAATTAATGGATCAGATTTCTGTTTTCATCCCACCCTTCTAATGTGTTTGACCTTTTAGAGATTCTTTTTAACAGGATTATTTCTCTAGCAGATATTCACTTTAGAAAGTTTTATTCTATTTTTTAAAACATTTAGCTTCATGCACAGAAAGTACAGATCTGTTCCTTTAATTGGTATTGCTTTAATTGAGCCCTGCTGTCCAAACCACACAGTTCTCTGACGAATGAGCAAAAGGGTTAGGATATGAATCTGTCAAGTTTGGAATATTTTTTCTATGGAGTTCTGTAAAATGACTGAAGACAATAATGCTTCAGTATTTTCTGAGAATAGCTCATTTGTTCTTTATTTCAGTGTTACAGAAAAGATTATTTGCGACTATTCACTGCCTTACAAAATATTCAGATTCTTCAATGAAAAGAGTTTCCCACATTATGTAGACACCCACACAGCTACATCTGAAAGTGAATGAAAAGCTGTGCTATAAGATGATGACTATGGTAACCTCTCGCTGTGTCCAGCTTTGCTTAGCCACTTTCAGTCTGCATCTGTGTTGGGAAAAGTGTGGAGCAGATACAAGATTTGGTTGATTAAACACAAAAATGGAAAATGGAAGCAACCATGTGATGGCTGAAGCAAATTTGCAAGATTCTTGTTTGCATTTGAAAACTGTTCTACTTATGGTTAACTAAAACCCCCATATAATTTTTTGCTTCATAGGAATCCATTATAATGTACAACTGTATAAATCTGGTTATGTGTTGGGGAGTATTTCACCTCTACTCTAGGCCACTGGTTTGAAATCAGACCAGTTCAGATTTAACCAGAAGTTGTTACCATCTGGAGAGTGTTTAATGATTTACATGAAATCACTTGGTGGTCTAAGTCCCGTTCCTAATCATAAATACCACCATCATATTTGGAACCCTTGTTAGTAGTCTCAGCTTAGACACCAAGGATTCAGTGGGCAGTGGACATGAGACTAAGGATGAGTGAACCGAACCATCCAATAAACATGGATTCCAACCTTCATGTCTTTCAATCCAGCACCAGAAAAGAGTTTAAATTACAGAATTTTTAAAATGTACTATCTGCGTTATATTGCTGCTTTCTGCAGTCAGCTGCTAGGGTATCACACTATAATATAAAGCTCACGATACACCAGAGGATCCCTATTTTTTAGGCCCACATAAGCATGAAGAGTCACAAACCCTGTGTTTCATTTTAGAGGGAGATGGCCAAGTTAGAATACCTCCTACAGTACCAGTCACAGCAGCATACCACAGATGAAGCTGTGCAACGGGGCAGGAGAACTGAAAGTTGAATCTGGTTAAAGGCAAGGGAACCAGCCCTGTTCAACACAGCTATTGATAGATGACTGTAAAGGGAGACCTCCACAACTAGAAGGAAAAATTGAATACAAAAGCATACCACTTTTGTTAACCCCAATTTACTAAACTTCTTTCATGAACCCCTCAGATCAAGTCAGTTTCACAATTACAGTCAAATCCATCCCCCCAGGCCAACTGAGTGTATCCCGCCAATCCTTGCAATTTCAGGACTTTCCTGTATTCAGTATAGTTAACAATTAAAAAAACCACTAGCTTGCTATCTTCTTATCTACAGTAGTAATGAATTTCCCATAATACAGTATGGATAGGCTCATATTGCACCATTGTCTGACACTACCTTCCACTTAAGACATGGGACATGATTGCCAGTTCTTCATTGACTCTTTTGTTTGTAATTTTTCTCCCATTTTCACTTGTTTTCCTCACACGTTTCTACAAGGTTAATCCAGATGAGGTGTGTAAGGCTTAGGCCAGCAGATCAGTTTTCTCTTCCTCTCATTCCATGTCTCTGAAATGTAATCCGCCCCCTCTCTTCCACATCTGAGGAAATAGTGAGCTGTTGTAATAATACAATCTAATGGCTACTGACAGCGCTAAGATTTGAACCAAGTTTGTAATGCAGCTTGGCTACTCAACTTCTTTAAGAGATTGTGAAAAGAGATGTTGCTACAATGAAGAAATGCAGAAAACAAAGAGTTGTTCTGCTTTGAAAGCTGGCTGGAATAGAGAGCTATCTTCAAAAATAGACAGGAAGCAGAAAAGACTAATGTTGGGCAGATGACAGATCCCTGAATTCAGTTAACTGGCCTTCAAGATATGAGTGTTCTATTAAACATAGAGGCATTATGCTGGTCGTCCTCTTTAAACCCAAGAGTGATTAAAATGCTGGCAGAAAATAAAAACTGGCTATTGAAGGGCCTGCCCTGAGGTCCTAATTTCAAATCAAATTTTACAGCGCCGCACAGGAACAATGGTAGCCCAGTACTCTAAGTCTTCTTTTTGTCACTTTGTACAAAGAAACCCCCTCAAACTCTCTCAAAGAACAATGGCCCCTCTTGAGTCACAACTACGCCAAGAATGGGCTCAAACCATACAAAAACACATTTTAAAAATACATTTTACACTGCCCTTGACATTTGAGATAAATAGAAGCCAATGCATTGAAATTCCAAGTATTTTTTTTATATCCATTCACAATGTGAATTTTTATTTCCCCCAGTCTACTTGATCTTTGACATTTTGGCCTCTGTAAAAGGAGGACACAGCAGAGCAGTCAAAGAAATTAATTATGCAGATAATTGCATTTTATTAAAATGATTACTGTAACAGAGAACACAATAAATGACAGCTGTGCGAACCTGGCCCACAGAAGAAAGCAAGAGGACACAAGCAGTTCATTTTTAATTGAAAATCATCAAAGCTATTAACATGTAATTATCTGTTATTGATATAGGACACTGGATTAATTAGGATTTTTCTATATCTTCAGGTTTGCTTTCTTTTAAAAACACTTTCCATATTTCTGCTGAGCTGCTTCAGACTCCCTTTTTATATAGGGCGAGTTTATTTGAATTTGGCAGCTTGGTTACAGACAGTTGTTTCCTAGCGAACAGAACACAAGACCATATGTTTCAACGTTTAAGCAATTTAGAATCAGAGGTATAATTCTGAGTGTCCTTAGAAGAAATTGTACGTTAAATACCCAAAGGATCTGAGCACTACACAAGATACAGCCTTTTTTAGCACTTTTCCCATAGCAACAAAACCACTCTACACTACTTATATCATATACTTGAACCACAAGCATGCTGAGAGCGTTGGTGAGCTGACTAGTTTGCATTCAGCCCCTTCAGGGGCTTGCGGTGTTTCCAACAGGAAGACATGGATAAGTATACCCTTTTTTCCCTTGTCTGGAAGTGAATTCATCCAGAGTTGTCTTCAAGAGACATCTACAGTCAAGATTCATAGAATCATAGAATCATAGAATATCAGGGTTGGAAGGGACCTCAGGAGGTCATCTAGTCCAACCCCCTGCTCAAAGCAGGACCAATCACCAATTTTTGCCCCAGATCCCAAATGGCCCCCTCAAGGATTGAACTCACAACCCTGGGTTTAGCAGGCCAATGCTCAAACCACTGAGCTATCCCTCCCCAGATTCATACCTGCCTTCTTGATTTGTGGGCATCTAATCTACTTTGTAAACGGGAATATCACCAATGGCTTCCTTCAAGAACAAAAAACAAGACTAAACACATCACAATTTCTTCATCAATTTTGCTGGGCCACAAAGACAAGTTTTTAGCTGCATGAGGGACATGAATGTAGCAAAGGCAAAGCAAGAAAGTTTTCCATCACTAGAGTGAAAACATTTGCATAAACCTGAAAATAAGTAGTCTGTGCTCCTTTCTCATTTCTTTGGGATGATGAACAACACCAAAAATGGTTTCAGAGTAACAGCCGTGTTAGTCTGTCTTTGCAAAAAGAAAAGGAGTACTTGTGGCACCTTAGAGACTAACCAATTTATTTGAGCATGAGCTTTCGTGAGCTACAGCTCACTTCATCGGATGCAACACCAAAAATGGATTTAAACCAAGAAATAGCCAAGGCAATCCCCCCAGGGTTTTAGCACAGTGCATGCCCTTGCACCAGTATGGCAGTATTATTTTTCCGGACATGAAGTCACACGACCTCCAAATTACTTAAGAACATTTTAAGACTAGTCTTAGAGAAATTTTTTTAAATACATCACTGAATCAGTTAGAAAGTGTTGTCTTCACAGCTTTAATCATAGTAACCAAAAGAAACCAACACAAAACGAAAAGAAGTTAGAATTTAGTGATATCTTTCTTTTTGCAAAACAAATATGAAACAAGAAATCCCATTTTAGGCAATTCCTTCAAAGATTAAATGTTACTCAGATGTATTTCCCAAATTTTTCGTCAGGTTTTGTACAACAGGGAGTTAGGCATATGATCCACTTACAATTATTTGGGGGTTGAAACAGTAAAGCCAAATTTGGTCCTCTGATACAATCATGCGGGTTTTCACTGACCTAAATGGGACCTATGCACAGCAAAATGCCTACACAGAATCATAGAACTGGAAGGGACCTCGAGAGGTCATCTAATCCAGTCCCCTACACTCATGGCAGGACTAAATATTATCTAGACCATCCCTGACAGGTGTTTGTCTAACCTGCTCTTAAAAATCTCCAATGATGGAGATTCCACAAATTCCCTAGGCAATTTATTCTAGTGCTTCACCACCGTGACAGTTAGGAAGTTTTTCCTAATGTCCAACCTAAACCTCCCTTGCTGCAGTTTAAGCCCATTGCTTCTTGTCCTATCCTCAGAGGTTAAGAACAACAATTTTTCTCACTCCTCCTTATAACAACCTTTTATGTATTTGAAAACTGTTATTGTGTCCCCTCTCAGTCCCCTCTTTTCCAGACTAAACAAACCCATTTTTTTCAATCTTCCCTCATAGGTCATGTTTTCTAGACCTATAATCATTTTTGTGGCTCTTCTCTGGACTTTCTCCAATTTGTCCACATCTTTCCTGAAATGTGGTGTCCAGAACTGCACACAATACTCCAGTTCAGGCCTAATCATTGTGGAGTAAAGAAGCAGAATTACTTGTTGTGTCTTGCTTACAACACTCCTGCTAATACATCCCAGAATGAAGTTTGCTTTTTTTTTGCAACAGTGTTACACTGTTGACTCATATTTAGCTTGTGGTCCACTATGACCTCGAGATCTCTTTCCACAGTATGCCTTCCTAGGCAGTCATTTCCCATTTTGTATGTGTGCAATTGATTGTTCCTTCCTACGTGGAGTACTTTGCATTTGTCCTTATTGAATTTCATCCATATATAGGGGACGCAATTGCAAAAGTTGCTAAGGGATTTAGGAGCACAATTTATACTGACATTTAATGGAACTCGTGCACCTCACTCCCTTAGACACTTTTGAAAAATCTCCCTGAAAAGGTTAAACAGCTTAAAGGATCAAAGAAATCAAAATGTGCAAAAAAAAAAAAATAAATTACACATTTACACTGAAACAAAGCATGCCACCTATTATCTCACAGGAGGCACGGCTAACAGTAACCATTGGAGAGCCAAAATCCTTGAATAGGGATGATGCTTACATATCTTGCCAAATGAGTATCTACAACTGAAGAAGAAGACTAGACCTTTGTGTGCTGCCCGGTTTTTCAAATCCTTTGCATTCTGAGATCAAGTCCACCACACTTTCAAATGGACCATACGTTAACGTCAGTCCATTCATATATCCCCGATTTAATTGCAAAACTCATCTCAACCTTAATTATGTGGGCACAACTTACACATCCATAAAAATGCACTCCCAAGGTTCATATGGTTCCTAAATTAGAATTCACTGTTTCTTATTTTATGGTGACTAACCCTTCTTCTCTTGCCCAATTTATGACATACTGACAACAGATCTGGAAAGCACAATGAGACCTGACATAGTCAAAGTCCAATATGTCAAATCCAATAAAAGTCTGCATGAAGACCTTGCCATATGAAAAATGGACCTGATCCTGCTCTCACAGAAGTCCAGGGCAACATTTCCATTAACTTAACTGGAAACCAGAACAAGTCCTAAATGTCTTGTAGCAATTTCTGAACATCTCGTAGGATGAACTCAGAAAGCTGCTTGCCATGTTCCCTAGCTCAGCTCACAGGACAGCAATCTTTCTCAATGTATGTGCTGGAAGTATAATAAATGAAAATATCTCATTCTGTCTGGTTTATGCCAGTCATTTACAAAATACTGTCCCACTTGATAAATGCGTGAGGGAAAGCTGCAAGTCCTAACTGGTTTGTTGAAACGAAAGAAAAAGCTTTTCTGGCCTAGATTCTGCGGAACATTTGACTGGGAAATTTAGTGCCCCACTGCATGCCCCTTGGTATGGTTTTCTACCAGCATCTGTTTGAAAAAAGGTTTCTTGTCTAGGGAATGTAGGTCACTCTTGAAGTAGGAATGAGAAAAGTGAGACTGTGTGTGTGTGTGTGTGTTTTCTGACTGGGGAAAAAGTGAGGATCAATGAGTAATGCCTGTTGCTCTTCCACTCCTGCTGTTGTTATTGCTAAAAGCAATGGATTTTATAAGACAGGAACCTAAATTCACAAGTCTCCGTGGGTTCAAAGGCAAGTGCTATGAAAGCTCTCAAAACAACACCTGATCGCCAAAGTGTGTTCAGGGACTTCAGCAACCTCTTAATATTGTACTTCAATTCAAATATTTTTGTACTACATAGTGGTTACTTACTCTTCAGACCTTAGTACTGTTTATGGAAAACTGAAATAGCTACGAGGTGATATCAGATGGTTCTATCTAGAGTGGGAACATTCTCTGTGGCGTATACAAAATTGCCACATTTCCTCTGCTTTCTAACAACTAGGAAACTGGTGTTGCTCTTGGTACACATACAATGCAGCAACTATGCTCATCAACTTCATTAACATTTATTTACTAAAGAAATTTAGTACTATAAAAACCATACAGTGTATTACTATTGAGCTGGTAGATAAAATGACAATACTAAATGATTCTTGAAAATTATTACATTTTGTATTAAGTGAGTTATCTGAGATAAAATAAATACACAAACATTGTTGAGTGATGTGCAAAATACCCACAGAGATATCAAATCTTAAATTCTGTTAGGCCACCCTGTTTGAGAGTCACACTTTTACCACCTCATGGACTTAATCCGACACTCAATGAAGTCCATCCATCTATTTCAGGCATTTCTAATATACCAATCACGGCAGTACCTAGATGTCAGATACAAAATTGCACAAGCTCTCCGGGAAGCACTGTAGTCAAGTAGTTTAGGCAGTGGCTTTGAGACCTGGCAGCGAATTATCCTGTGACCCGGGGTAGGGAAGGTACAGATTTGAATTTCTTTGAAAAGGACCTTCTCCTTCTCTCATTGTACAGATATGAAGGAACATCTCCAAAGACAATCCCATAGAATGACCTTCCCTTCATAAAAGACCAGTGTTGCAAAAAGCTTTTCTCCTAAAAGATCCAACTAGCTTTTTTAAAGTAGTCCAGGCTGGGCCTGGAGCTGTCCCTAGGGGAGTTACTTCAGACCTACTGTTATGGTTTCTAGGACAAACTGCACACCACCAGGTAGCAAGAAGAAATGCCCCATGAAAGTGTAGAGATGGTCTCTTCTTCCAGGGCTGCTATGCAACTGCCCGATAGGAAACTGGAAGATGGAGGGCTTTCAAGTTTTTCACTATAAACCCAGAAGACTTTATCCTGCCATGGAGTGAGCTTCTGCAGGGCTGTAATGGATTGGAACCAAATGAATCAGGCCTATAGTGTTTCAATTTTTTAATATGCAAGAGAAATAAGGAGCTGTTCATATAGTAGCTCCTTCTAGATTTTTATTAAATCTTGGAACTAAGAAAAATATTAAATGTTACAGAGTATATCTTAAAGTATTAGAAGTGTGCCTTGTTTAGGTCATTTGCTTAATTTTAAAACTACCGGTAGTTATTTATCAATTTATAAAAAATTTTAATATTGCAAAGATTCCGCCATTGCTACTTGATACGTTGATAGAGAAATTCATATCCATGCATGAGCAGTTTTAAGTGATTCTTTTAAAAAGTGAGTAAATCCATTTGTGATATTTTCTTTAGGGAAATAAAAAATGAGATATACATTTTTGACATCACATTAAAAATGTGTAGACCTCAGGCTACATATACCTAACCAAGAAGGCTTAACTCCCTTCAAACTCCCATTGAATCCCATGATTGCAGTTACTCATATGCTTAAGTGTTTGCAGGTTGAGGTCCTTAGTCAATAAACATACCACAGTGTTTAATCCATCTCAAGTTTCAAATCAAACTGGTTGCAAAATCAAAATCCAGGGTGTCCTGAAGGAACTTGAAATGTGGAAGTTTGGTCCTGACGTGAACTAAGCTTTTACTCCGTCAATGCAAATATTTTACTAATGACACAGAATGCTATTTCTTCATCCTTTGCACACTGATTTTTTCATCCACTGAACACTTGAAATTCACAATGAAGTCAGTGGAACTTTAAGGTTCCCCAACCAATCCAGTACTGGACCCAGACTGAAGTTTAGCAAAATCAACATAATTTAAATATTTTACTCTTTGGATACGTTTAATCAGAAGCCTACTAAACAAAGCCTTTATAAGAAAGAACGCACTCTGGGGAAAAGAGATTTAGTTATTTTTAACACTGATAATTCTGTGCAAAAGAAGTTTCTTTCCTGTGTCAACATTTTACATTATGTTCTATTATAGACACTGATGTGGGAAAAAAGTCTACAAAAATCCAGGACTGGAAAAAAGAACTACCAAATGTAAAGGTCTTTTAAAATTCGGTAGCTCGAGATTTTTCTGTACTGGTTCACATGACCCTCATTTTATTTTTAGAAAGGCAGTAATTCCCATTTGGATACAGTGCAATACTTTGTACCCCAATGCTGTTTTGCACAAATAAACTAAAGAAAGTGTTGACTTAAAAATAAAACATTGGAAGAGGAGACATTTTTTTTCTCTGTGAAAATTTCCGGAAAAGCTGTAAACAAAGGCAGGTTTGGCTCAGTGGTTGAGTGACTCTATTGAGCTGTTGAGGATGGAGAACATATCAAACCTCACAGAGTGAGGAAATGTTTGTAAAACAGTTAGTAAATCATGGACAGCAAGGTCACCATGTTTAACAGCAGGAATGACACTTTGCCAAAACCCCAGCTGTGAAAGGGCGTATACATTCATGGTTTTGTGTCTCATTTATTCTTCACATCTTATTTTTTAATTTTTTAAACATCTATTCTTTAAAATCTATTAGGAAAAAAATTGAAGAGATTTCAAATTGATGATACCTGTGCGTACTGCAATGCAAGTCACTGAAGTAAAATTCTGTAACTAACGCCTTGTTCAGTTTTGCCAAAGAGAACACAAGATGTTAAAGCACTGAAAAGTTATCTGTAGCCTGAACGATTTCTCTAAAGATTGATACTGACTGATCTCTGGGTTTGGGTGACAAAGTTTCAAGTTCCAGCTGGGGATTCAAATTCACATTGAGAAAGAAAACAGTTTGTAGATATTGGAAACCAGCAAAAAAAGAGGGTAAAAGGATATAGTTGTAAATAATATACAGTACACACATTCACATACTGTAATTAATTAACAGCATTATGTTTATACTTTAGTGAATGTTTGTACTTACAAAAGCTATTATTTTATTAAAAGATGATGTGTTAGCTATTTGATTTAGAATGCAAATCACATGCTGTTGCTGAAATCAGAGACACTTGCGGAGTCACATAGTAATTTCTGTGTGGCCTTCTATAAAGCATTAAGGCCCTCATACAGCAAAGTAGGCATTTAAGCATGTGCTTAACTTTCAGTGTGTGAATAGTTTTATTAAATTCAACAGAACTACTCACATGCTTAAAGTTAAGTATGTGCTTTGCTGCAATAAGGTTTATATACTGAAATAACACAAAGTAAAGAAAAAGTTCCTTTCAGATTAATCCTTGCTGATTAGACAACCCCCCCACCATACTAAAACATTAATGATTTATGACATTTTAAAGTATCCCCTTTCCCTGGAGCCCTCCAGTGACACAGCTATGACCGTCATTAGTATTTTATTTGCAGCTGAATCATTTTTACCTTTACATTATGATTGGGAGAAGGGGGAACCCTTGGAATTTAATGCTTCCTATTTATAGTTGTGGGCCCTATCGATGTCAGTGGGACTATTCACGTGCACAAATGTAAGCACGTGTGGAAGTGTTAACAGGACTGAAGCCTTGCTTTTGCTTTAAAACAAAAAATGAAAGTTAGCAGCCCACTGGGACATAAATAAGATCCCACTAAATGTGAGGGCCTGATTCTACTCTCACATGGGTGCAAATCAGGAGTAACTTCACTGAAGTTACACCCAAGTGAGAGCACAGAATCAGGTCCTCCTATAACTAACTAAATAATAAAAATAAAATAATAATAATAATAAAAAACCCCCAAACATTTCAGTCTGAGACCTGGCTTCTCCATTCTACTTTCATTGTTGTAGCCATGACTGAGTAATCTTCAGCAGAACCACTACCAAATAGTTGCATTAATGCTTAGACACTAGCTGCCGAGTTTGTAGATGAGGGGTAGCCGTGAGGGAATCTTTCCTGGAGCCGTGCTGACCGGACCTGCCTCTCTATTGCTGGAAACTCTCCCTGATTGCTGAACTGTGCTATGTGACATGTCACTATAGTTCCAAACTGACCATGCTGCTTGGAATCAGCAGAAGAGAGGTAGGTTGGACAGGACCACAAGTGCAGTAAATGGGAGCAGGAAAAGAGCCATAGTAAGGAAGTGGGGCTGAGAACCGGGAAGGAACCACAAGTCAAGTCTACTAAGGGAGAGGGAAGAATCGGTAACTGAGAGAAGGGCTTGCCACATACTGTAGGAGGGCTGAAGACAAATGTACTTGTGGTCTAACTCAGTGAGGATGAGTATACCATATTTGTCAGTAATCCCACCCGAGCTACATTCCACATAATTACAGGCAGTTGGCAAAGGCATCAGAAGTTGTGTCTACAGCGGAATAATGAGTCTGGAGCAAGACAGGATATTCAAGAGAAAGAAACAATATTAATAATAAATTCACGCACATAGTCAATATAAATAAGATAAATGGGATGATAAACCCATTACATTTAAAAGTTAGACCTGACACACTGGTTACGTCATTCTGGTGTAAAATCAAAAACAAGAAGAAACAGGACTGGAAAGAGGGCCAATATGGCAGGGAGATTATTTTTCTTTTTAAATAAAATATTCTCTCTTCATACCCTGGGAGTTCTCTTTTGCCTCAGTTCAGTTACTTCTTTTTCAAAGCAGATGAATTAAAGAAGCTCCTGAATCCAAACTCTGGATACTTGGATAAATCTCTATATTTCAAATGGTCCTCTTTATCATTGCCAAACCAAATCCTCACAACCACCCTTTTCCCCCAAGACATTGGGGTCTTAGTAAGCCAGATAAGGATCTGTATTTTGCAGCTCAGATCACATTGCCTTTAAGTACAAACTTATGCCTTGATTCATGGATTCCAAGGCTAGAAAGGACCACTGTGATAATCCAGTCTGACTTCCTGTATGACTCAAGCCAGAGAAACCTCCCCCCAAATAATTCCTACAGCAGATCTTTTAGAAAAACATCCAAACTTGATTAAAAAATTGTCAGTGATGGAGACCTCCACTACGACCCTTGGCAAATTGTTCCAATGGTTAATTACTCTCATCGCTCTCATCAAATTTACACCCTATTTTCAGTTTGAATTCAACTTTCAGCGATTGGATCATGTTATACCTTTCTCTCCTCAATCCCACACTGAGAATTACATGAGTCACCTGTGGACCATCTTAGAGACCCACTGACTTTAGTGACAGTTTTCAGTGCAGTATCTGGTATTCAAGGACTTGAAATGCTAAAGGATTCCACTTTATACCTAGGTAGTGGAAGAATATCCTTAACATTTCTTCTCTACAAAAAGAGAAACTATATTAATGTTGCTACTGTTTTCATGGGGTTTGCTGTTTCAGAACCAAACATGTCGCATAAGGAAAATCATCCACAATGTTAACTCCAGGAAGAAAAACAGTCAAGAGATTGGAGAGAATGACGTGGGAGTCCAGCGCATAGCGATCTCCTGAGAGACTGTGAATTTAATACAGGTAAATGACAAAACGCTGGACCATTTTCGCTAAACTTTAAAACAACTTTAAGGCAACTTTATCTGCTATCCGATCATTAGCAATAGTAAATCTCATTTGCTGCAAGACGGCATGGTTGAGAGAGTGAAGGAGAAGAAGTGGAAACACTTGCATTATTCTTTCTCCTACCACTCCACCACCAGTCAAGAAGGTTGATATAATAAGCACCATATAAACATGTAATTGATAGCTGTGAAAGAGAACTCTTCATTGTAGAGAAATGGTCTAGTTGGAAAACATAATTAATAATATAAGACTATTGAAAAAAGTCTTCAGAGAAGAAAATGAAAACCTATAGGCTGTCACTACCAGACTTTGGATACGATCTTGAGTGAAGTCGAAGTCCAACTGTGGGTGCTCAGCACGTCTCATCCAGACCGTAGCTTGTTGATAACAGTTTAAACTAAAAAATTATTCTGCATTTTCTAGGTTCCCTAGCTGAGGTTATCAAGTTGTTAAAGAAAAATACATGAAATAAATTAACCAGAAGTAACCAAAACCTGTCCTCATCTTTAAAATGGTGACATACTAATTGTTGAGCCACTTCAACTATTGATAGATAGGATTATAAGCATGGCCATGATGAAGAAGACGTCTACCGATCAGTGTAACAGGATCTACTAGCTTCCAGATTTAAACCTAGCAGCTTGGAAGAACAGAAAATGTGTTTCTCCAGGGGAAAAACTGAACTGCACTTAAATTACAGAGATGTCAATTTTTACCATGCCAAACAGATGGTGACTTACAGATAACAATACATTGGTACAATTTCACATATGACATGTATATTTCTTTTTTAAATATAAAGAAAAAACCTGGACTTGAGTATTGATCAACCTGATGTGCATGCTGGAGAGAAAAGTCCCGTTGTTCAATTTTCTCAAAAAGGGATCATTGTTTCCTTTTGTGAATTCCTATTTTCCCCCCATTACCTAGAGTTTTTTTTATATCTCAGCTAATTAGAAGTTTGGTCTTTACTGTGCAAGTTCCCATGTCATCTGATGAATTGTTTTTGCTGAGCAGTTCAGAATATTAATGAAATTAAGTCAACAATAGCCATTATGTGGATTAAAATTTACTGTTCTCAATTTACCTAATGTACTTTAGAATTCTTCTGAATTACTGAATACCCAAGAAACGAAGATGTTAATTAACAGACAATATGCTTCCCATTTAATTATTACAATTTTATTTTGTATATGAGACGTTAAGGAATTTTTGTTAGCTGATATTTTTATATATCAATCTATGCTTAATGGACAGGCATACCAAGATGGCTCCATCTCTGCACCATACTGCTTTGGAGACTTTTGTGCTCCATTTTATTTTTATTTGCTCCCTTCTCAACTCAGCTGAGATGATTAGAGGATTATTCTGTAGAGACAGAACTTTGCATATTTTTCACCAAGAGAAGTAAAGCAGGATTGAAATTTACTCTAAAGGGAAGTGCTCCACTTCATGAACTCACATATAAAGCCTTGTTACTGGAATTCATAGATAACATAACTTGATGTGAAGCTTACACACTTCGAATAACTACATGTTTTACTTGGCCAGAAAACTGGCCTCCACTACCATTAGTCAACTCTCTTTTCAAGCACCACATTTGTTACAATTAAAGGAAAAAAATGTTTTTCTTAATCTTTGCAAAGAAGATTGTGTACCCTGAAAGATAAATTTATTGGACTTAAACCCTGGATTTGAAGTTAGTTAAACATGTGTCTAAGAGCCCACGTTCTCAGTCTCAGGTGCTTCTTATTGGCTACTTGATGCAACAACAGTTGAAATAATTTTACAACATTACTTCCTTCAACTTACTGTCTCTTACTGGCAAACTCTATAAACAAACAAACAAACAAAAAGTCTGCATCACTTAGTAAGCTGAAACAAATATGATGGAACTGTTTTTGGGAAGGGTAACATTGCCATTTACAGTGGTATTATTCTTCTGCATACCAGGATTCATGGACAATAAATACTGAAGTGGAAAAGTAGTTTATATGTACATTATTATTTTGCATAGTATTTTGCATTAACACAGATGTTTTAATGTCTGCATTAGTTACCAGCTGCTTATGTATCTGCACACAGTAGGCACTCAAGTTTTGAACCAACAGACAATAACAGCTTTTGCGTAAAAAAAATATTCTCTGCCATTATAAAGTTCATTCCTCTTATTTTAATTAGTTTGGTTTTACAGCACCCAGAATCTCGGCACTTAAAAAAATTAAAACTAGCTTTGTCAGGATGGAAGACTAACAGCAGCCTTTGCAATAGATGACACTGCTTGGCCTTGAAATGACTCCTTTTCTTTTCCCCATTGATACTTAATTATTTCCACTGGACTAATGGGGCTGGCATGAAGACCCTGGCTCAAATATCCATCTCCAGAAATAAGCTATTATTTCTGCCTGATAGAAAGTTGTTAAGAATTGTTATAACTAGACAATAATTAAGAGAAATATTAAAAATGTTAAAGTCAGTGAAAATTTACCATTTTATTAATCCATTATCAATTTCTCTAAAGGATTTTGACATTGGAGGTTTGTTTCTTAAATAAGCTGAAAAGTCACACCAAAAATTTTACAAAGAAAATAAACATCAAAAGCATATTTTTCAGCAAAAAGGAGATGCAAAGAAAGTAGGATAAGAGAGTTTTCAAACTGATTCAGTTCTTCAGTTCATACATTACAAACTGGCCAGCACAGGATACTAGATTCTTAAGTATCCTTCATACTTAGTTCTATTTAAAATCAGCAATCCTTCTTACTCGAAAGTAGAGGACAAGTCTTATCTCAGAAAGAGATTGCTGCCCCTAGACAGGCCTATTGGTGTTTCCAATTTCCTTATATAACAAGGCTCTAATGTTGTGGAGGAAGTGGGTAGATACTGAGGAATCAAGGAGGATAAAAAAGCACTAGACCCGTAACCTCTGGGGTCAAGAGGTTATGACTTCAGGGCCCAACAGAAAGGTGGAAGGATGTTTTTCAGGTAGTTTTAAATTACCTCATTTTACTGGTCTTTTCCAAGAGGAAGAGAGATAACATCTAACATAAAAGATGGATATTGCATACATGAATACACTTACACAGCTAGGGTGACCAGATGTCCCGATTTTATAGGGACAGTCCCAATTTTTGGGTCTTTTTCTTATATATGCTGCTATTACCCCCCACCTCCTGTCCCAATTTTTCACATTTGCTGTCTGGTCACCCTGTACACAGCTCACGTATCCACTAAAATCAAGTTACTGCGTCTGTCGTCTGACTATCAAGTAAATAATTTTATTGTATGTTAAAATGTTACAAAAAATATATTTCTCTCTTAACAATGTATTTGTGACTTCAAAAATAAGAGATGAATCTACATGACCCAGGTGTAGTTTTGTTACAACATAAGAACATAAGTATGACCATGTTGGGTCACACCATTGGTTCATCTCGCCCAGTATCCTGTCTTCCGACAGAGGCCAGCACCAGATGCTTCAGAAGGCATGAAGAAAACAGAGCAATTTATTGAATGATCCATCCCGTCTCATCCAGTCCCAGTTTCTAGCAGTCACAAGTTTAGGGACACTGAGAATATGGAGTTGTGTCCTGGACCATTTTGGCTAATAGCCATTGATGGACCTATCCTCCATGAACTTATCTAATTCTTTTTTGTCCCCACTTATACTTTTGGCCTTCACAACATCACCAGGCAATAAGTTCCATTGGTAAACTGTGTATTGCGTGAAGAGGTACTTCCTTTTGTTTGTTTTAAACCTGCTGCCTATTAATTTCATTCGATGACCCCTGGTTCATGTGTTGTGTAAAGGGGTAAATAACATGTCCTTATTCACTTTCTCCCCAACATTCAGGATTGTATAGACCTTTACCATATCCCCCCTCAGTCATCTCCGTCTTTTTAATCTCTCCCCATAGGGAAGCTGTTCCATACCCCTAATCATTTGTTTCTCTTCTCTGTACTTTTTCCAATTCTAACATACCTTTTTTGAGATGGGGCAACCAGAGCTGCCCACAATATTCAAGGTGTGGGGGTGCTATGGATTTATAGAGTGGCATTATGATATTTTCTGTCTTATCTATCCATCCCTTTCCTAATGGTTCCTAACATTCTGTTCGCTTTTTGGACTGCTGCTGAACATCAAGCAGATGTTTTCAGAGAACTCTCTGCAATGCCTCCAAGATCTCTTTCTTTAATGGTAACAGCTAATTTAGACTCAATCATTTTATATGTACACTTAGGAGTATATTTTCCAATGTGTATTATTTTACACACTGAATTTCATCTGCCATTTTCTTGCCCAGTTACCCTGTTTTGTGAGATCCCTTCATAACTTTTTGCAGTCTGCTTTGGACTTAGTTATTTTGAGAAATTTTGGATCATTTTCAAACTTTGTCACCTCACTGTTTACCCCTTTTTCCAGATCATTTATGAATATGTTGAACAGCACTGGTCCCAGTACAGATCCTGAGGGGACCCCACTATTTACCTCTCTCCAGTGTGAAAACTGACTGTTTATTCCTACCTTTTGTTTCCCATCTTTTCACCAGTTACTGATCCAGAGAGAACCTTCACTCTTATCCCATGACTAGCTACTTTATTTAAGTTTATGGAAGGAAGATATTTAACGTTTGTCAGGGAAAATATAGTATATTGCATATGGAAATTAGAGCTGCACTCAAAAGACTGTTGTTTTATACATCATCTATTTTCTGTGCATCCGTAAGGAGTGAGGATAAAAACCACTTGGTGTAAAATCCTGACACTTCCTCCATCTTGAAGTCAATGGCAAAAGTTCTATCTACTTCCACAGGGCAGGATTTCACCTTTATTCCATGAACAATAACGTAATTGTCCAAGAACTGACATCACAGGTGGCATAAAAGGAGTATTTCAGCACTTGAACATCAAATTAATGGAGTACAAAACATCTTCAGTGATTGTGAAAGGAGGATTTTAGAATAACCATCTGAACACCAATCCTTTTAAAGGAAAATATCTTTTAAGGTTCATACTGTGTAGGTTTCTACATGCCATGTCACTGTACTGCTCTGACAGCAGGGACATTCCAACATAAGGATGAGATTTAGGATTCCAGACCATAGGCTAGTAGTGTCTAAGCATATCATGTAGGAGATATGTGCTGTCTGTTGGGGAAGAAACTGAAGTGTGCTGGATTATTTTCTTACAACAAAAGAAGAGGCCAATGTAAAGGAAAATAGATGACAATCATTACTTATAAGTGCAATTGAATGCAGAAAAGTTACCTCTTTTTCAGATTACTAAGAATAGTTATGAGAAAAAAGTGTACACCACAGAAAAAAACTCCAGAGAGTTTTGTAAATTGATTTTTTGTAACCCAAAACTAAAACCTGTCCTCTCAATCCATTATGGAAAAAAATCATCCCCTACTCCAGAATGCAAAATACTAAATGAAAGACTGTTTGGGGTTGTTGTTTTTTTAAAAAAATAAAACATTTAAATAGATTGGGCATTATGAACAAAGGGCTGGTGTATAACCGTTTCCACTGTGTGAACAGCAATACCTGGGAAATGGAGAACTTAAATATCACATAAACTTAACTTTTCCATTAAAGTTAAGGCTGTGATTTTCAAGGGGGAAATAGCCACCCAAGCTGTACACCAAACTCCCTTAGGCTGCTTTGAGAATGCCACCCTTAGTGTTCTCAGATTCCTTATTCTGGTACCTTTAAGTGCTGATTAAGGAGATACAAGTGATGCCATTATTGTGCAGTTAATGATGTAACAAAACAGGGTCTGATTCAGCAAGATGCAGAACATTTCCTGCAAAATGCGGAGAATGGGGAAATCATACCAAAGCCAACGGGAGAAGAGGGTGCCCAGGACATTGCGGGATGGGGCTCTTGCTGAGGGATGAACACAGTATTCAACCCCTTCATCAGAACTCAAAAGTCCACTCAAAGTGACGTGTGTGTGTGTGGTGTGAGAGAGAGAGCACGCATCCATCTAAACAATGCTGAGCATTTTTAAACAGTAAAAATGGTTTGGAATGAAATGAAACTCTCTGTTTTAAATGTTGCCATATCTGCAGCAACTATTTTTAATCACCAAAATGGTATCTCTTATTCTACTGTTATAGCTAAATTAGACCGTTTTGGTGGATTGTGAAAAAAAAGATTCCCCACATTTAATTCCTAAAGCACAAAAAGGTTAAAATAAATACTTTTCTGTGCCATGACATGTAACCTTAAAGTGAACCCAGAAGAATGGGTTTCTCTCTTTGGCAGGATATACATGAGATGTGATATAAGTACATACTATACAGGTAAAACAAATTACATAAATGAATCGTATCCTCTCCACTTAAAATTCAAGGAAAAGGCCAACATCATAATTATCGTCTTCCCCTCCACTGGATCTTCTACATAAACATACAGAAGAAGTAAATGGAACATAAATCTTTGTATGATTCTTCCGTCTGTCTACAAATGACCATGACATTACACCTAAACTATTCTATATTGCATATATGCTTCCCTTTTAAACAGTTAAGGAGTGTATCAGACACCATGATAAACACACAAAACTGAGCGTGAATTCCAATAAATGCAAGCCTTCCGTCTCGGAAACTCCTCACTTATTTGATTAAGTTAGGTGAAAAACAGAGCAGTCATGCTTGTAGCTTTTCTTCCTTTTTCCTTTCCTCCACTCTTTTTATTTCTAATGCGAATCGGAAGTCTACGTGGAGCAGTCTGGCTAGCCCCAGTCTAACCTCCCCATCTGGAAGGGAACTAACCAGCCTTGGGGCTACTTCCAACCCTTCCCAGCTGTTGGGTTTGGGTTTTTTGTTTTTGCGGGCTTGAGAAAGCATATTTATATAAATGATTGCCATATCCTTTGCCAGCTGTTGACCCTGCTCTTGTCCCGGTTGGGGCATGTTTTTCATTTTTAGCGGCCACAGACTGGAACTGACCCTGATAGAGTTAGCACGCTATGCAAACAGCTTTATGCATTATTGCTGTGACAGTTAAGACAATGGATGCACAGTGTAATCTGAGGGACCGGTGTTTCCCTTTGGGCTAATGTCACAGAATCCAGAGCTGGAAGTATCAGTTGAAAAAATAAATTATGAGATTCACAGCACTGTTGGGCGGTTTCCTCTCCGCTTAATAAGCACTCAGGGATTTCAGATATCGTTCGTATTAGCAAAAGGTTAACAGAAATACACAAACACACACACAACATTTTTGTTGGGCCACATCTCCTACCAGTATAAGAAAATTGCCTGAATTGTACTTTTAAAAAATTCAAAGTAATCCCCTTACATGAACGGTCTTCTCTTTGGCTGAGTTACTATAAGGTGATACTTTACATAATGTTTTTAGAAAATATCTGTGGTTGTACTGTGAGCTTAAAAAGAAGAGATCAGTCCCAATCTACTTCTGCAAAAAATTAAAACTTTCAGATCAAATGCACCTTACCAAAAAAATAAAAATAAAAGCATCAGTGCTTTCCCCTTCCTATAAAGCATTGCTCCAGAAATGCATCCATCAGACTTAATGCATGTTTATTTCCTGGACACCTGTAGTTATGCTGAACCAAGAAAGTTTTTAAATATATCTGAGGAAATCCTTAAAAAAAAAAAAAAAAAAGGTAGGGGAACCATTTTAAAAAACACTGCCAAACGAAATGTAAATGATCCATTATGGACATTTTCTCATGAATCAATACTATTTAATTTTAAGTTAAATGGAACAGAGACAATGAACTGTAGCCCTTTGCAACTTTCAAAAGCATTATCAGGTTTTTTGATAGTAAGTGAAGATGACATATGTGTTCTGTTCAGTATGCAGAAGAGCCTCATTTTATTCTCAATGCACAGATTTAATTAAAAATAAATTTACTGTTAACGCTTAAAGTGGTGCCAAGATTATCCAAACAGAAGGTTTCTGATATTTAATAATTGATAAGAGAAGCTGATTATTATTTAGGAGGTCTGTTTGCAAAGGTGAAAGTAGCACTGTAGCTAGCCAAAAAGAAAAAGGTTTCCTTTTTCTTTGATGATTCCTCTATTTTACAGAATTGGACTTTAGCAAACTGTTTCAATTAAAATGCAGAGTGAAACCCGGATGCAAGCTCAAGAAAGGTTCCATGATTACTGTACAGGATTACTAAAAGCTAAAACTGATTGTAACAAAATATTCCTTTCTGTTAGACTTAAAATCATTTTGAAAATGTTCACTTACCCAGATGTTTAATAGGTTTTTAAAATGCAGGCATGTGCAGTATGTACACTGCTACTTTACAATAGTGCTTTGCAGCTTGGATTTGAAACCAGCTTTAGCACCATGTGCCAGAAATGTCCACAAGTACTGAGCGAATTAACTGATGGAATCTTTGAAGCCTCTCTAACCCAGATTAACTAATGATAAATCTGTGAAATCACAATTCAATCTTCTTTTTTCCTGTCTAGATGTGTTTGTAATAGTGGGGATGACAAGATGCTGCCAAACCATCTGGCTCCTCACACAGGATTTGATTCAGAAAATTAATGGCCACACTATTGGTGTGCACACATTAAACCAAGTGATTTTGTAATTCAGTGAACTGTTTCCCCGCTAGGTTTAAGTGCAAAAACAAAGTTGAAATGTGCCTGTGATGTATTAACCTTGTTCATTAAAATAAACAATATGAAATAATCAATCAACTATTTAATATGCATGTAAAAAACTCAGGATGCCTTGGACTACTCCCTAACTTGTACCTTGACCATTTCTCTTAGTTTAATGCAACTATTTATGGCAAGTTTAAACATAAAATGACTACCGCATCACTGTGACTATCTGAACATATAGTATAACAGACATCGTGAAAGAGAGTATCTTCTTCAGGAAATCTGTTCACCAATATATGTCACCTTTACTGAAAAAGGGCGTAAAGTGACTGAAAGTTATGAATTAGAGCTCAATCCTTTGGGTTACAGGCGAAAGAATACTTTTCTATTCTCATATAGTACATGTATCTAACCTTTGCATGCGGCTTTATGCTTACCTAAGGCCTACTTAGTACCTGACTTAGTATGAGTTAGCATAAGAATTCACATTTTCTTTTAGAAACAGAATTACACCACAAACATTGGCTTGTGTGTAAAAGAGCCACTCAAAAGGCAGGTGAATAGTCTTATTTATTAATCAGACAAACAATAACAAGGCAAGGTCACTGATCACTCAGCCAACTTTCTTATTAACTATGCTTAGGAGAATGTGATTCTCTAGGCAAAAGACAACTTTTCAGCGCTCTTTAACTCAAAGAGTGCCTACGAAATTATACTAGACGCGTACCCTATGAGAACAGAATTAACTGTAGAGAAAGGTAACTTGAATAAAAATATCTAAATTTGATCAATTGTGTTTTAAGGAGTTTATAAAGAAGTTTTTCCCCCTTACAACTACGGATGATCAATTTTTCTGTATTTTACATCACTAAAGTTAGCCATTAACATGAATGAGAACTGTGCATCCAAATCCCCTAGGCAGCTTTGAAATTTTCAGCCACACCATTTAACTGCAACTGTAAAAATTCAGCTTTTCTCACATGGCGCTGTACATAGAATAGTCTGACTCTGTAGGAGAGATTGTCAGGCACACTAGTCAAAAACAGTTCCCAGGGAAACGCAGTTGTGTCAAGTGTATGTAAAAGAGATAGGAACACAGGGAATTTTAAAGAGTTACATGAACTTCCAGAGTGCACAATGATGAAGAGATGTTAGGGACCGTATGTGCTTCAGAAACACAATGTAACTTGTAAATACAGGGGATGTTAATGGGAACGATTTGTCTCTTTTCACAGATGTGATGGATTTCAAGGCTGTCTTATGAAAAATTGAAACCAATTGTCAGGTGAAGCCTTTAATTGGTTTCTGAATTTTTCAGCCTCTAAATCGTTTCAGAAATCTTAACACACAAAAATGATCAGATGCTGTAAAGACAAACTGTGCTTTATAAACAGGAGTCGCTGTCCATGAAACATTAAAAAGGAGAACAGAGATAATCTTATGGGAAAGTTCTTACCCTTGTTATCTGCACTGTCATCACATGTGTGGTTTCAAAAAAATGAAGCACTACTGAGTACTTCTTTGCCAACACACACAGGCCAAGATTTTCAAGACTGACGAGTGTTTTGTGTGCCCAACCAGAAACACCTTAAAGGGGTCTAATTTCCAGAGGATAATAGTCTCTGAAAGTCAGGCCCCTTACTTTTAAGGTTTTAAGTTTGGTACCCAAAATCACTGGTCACTTTTGAAAATCATACCCCAGAAACCACCAGTGACCTGGATTTGCAAACATCTATGAAAATTGGGGTAAAACTCAAACTTTGTTTTTTGGAAAATTCTATACAAATATATTTAATTGTTTTTCCATAACTCACATCATATGATGAGGTCATGACTGTATGAACTATTCTTGCAATTTTTGGATTAATCTTTGAATATAGCAATGTGTCTGCATTATTAAACATCATTAGTCAGGTCCAACAGAAGTCAATGAAAAACCCTCTGACTCCAAAAACAGCAGAATCAAGCCCTAAATTAAAAAATTAGACTTTGGTCCACAGATAATGAAGTCAAAAAAATGACACAGTTATAGTGTAAAAATCTAAGAGGTTTAAACAAACAGTTAAATTCCTCAAGATAAAGTAGAAAACCATTAAAAATATCTTAGGGCCAAATCCTGCAAGGTGCAGAAGAACCCTCAACTCCTACTAAGTTCAATGGTAGTTAAGGGTACTCAGCACTAAGCAGGATTGGGCTATTTGCTGCTAAATTTAGGTTAATAGCAGATGACCCTTACCACTCTTAACCTCAAGCAGTAACCTCCTGACCCACCATCAGTGATGACGTTTATAAGCATGTTGCCACTGGTGTAAACAAAAGGAAAAGGAACATAACGTGTTGAAATTGTTACTGATGATGACAACTGACACACATTTTACACTGCCAGTGGGCAAAAACATCAATAAATAACTCAAAACCTGTTTGTTAATGTGTTTGAAACATATTCTACCAATTTTCAGAGTAACAGCCGTGTTAGTCTGTATTCGCAAAAAGAAAAGGAGTACTTGTGGCACCTTAGAGACTAACCAATTTATTTGAGCATGAGCTTTCGTGAGCTACAGCTCACTTCATCGGATGATCAAATAAATTGGTTAGTCTCTAAGGTGCCACAAGTACTCCTTTTCTTTTTGCATATTCTACCAATGATCATTTAGTTTTTGGTAGGATGGTGAGGGGGGGGGGAGTTTGTCTGTCTTTTGTTTGCAACAGGACAATTACAAAGCAATCCACTGGGAAAGCCAGCACAACATAAAGCCACCTACAAATACAGATTTGACACTAGCATTATTCAGTAATTGGCATTTTCACTTTCTGATACACGCCTCCTCTGACTATCTAAACATCAGGCCAATATGCTACAACACACAATGGACAAACCAGTACCTTTTCTATGGACTTTAAAATATAATGATATGTGATCATCGGCTTGAAAGGTTTTATGAAAGATCAACTGTAGTCATCAAGAAATATGAAAACTACAGTTTATGTGCATGAGGTACTATATTACCCAAAGCAAACTTTGTTTTCTTCAAAAACAAAAAACAAGAAAACAAAAAAAAACATTTTTGACATTGGGATGAATAAAAAAAACAGAATGTAATTTTTTAAGAAATATGTATTTATTACTCAGTTACAGGATTATTATTATTAGGTTTTGTGGGGGTGGGTATTGTTTTTTGTTTTATAATAAATTATGATTTCTTATTCAAATGACCAAACGAGTTTCTTAACTGGCTTCCGTACACATCTGAGATTAAAATAATGCACATCAGTTAAACTACAAATATTTGAAGATCATAATAAAAATATCAAAACATATCAAGGCAGAAACCCCTGTACTTGTAATTTATGCTTTTCTTTTGCTCCAGGGCTTAAAATGCATGCCCACATGTATGACTGTATTTACACAAAGCTTTTCTTTCTTTCTTTTTTTTTTTAAATAAAAGAAGCCTGACGATTACAATTGTTAAAAAATTTTCTCTAAGAGGAGTCTCTCAGTGAACATTACAATATCATAGCGATAATATATTATTTACACAAGTGAAACCCTGGTTTAGCTTCTGCACTTTACCTATTGTGACTCCTGGTGTTATCGTCCCAGGGTTTTTCTCTTAGGTGATACAGCCCTTTATTCACCGAGGTTATATTTGCTGTACATTCATACAGCAGACATTTTTAAAAACACCAGACATCTTAAAAATATTTCTGGATTGAAACAGTCCTTTCTGTTCACCCATCCCCACTCCAAAAAAACAAACAAAAAAAACCAAGAGCGGGTTGAATAAAATATTGGAGCAACGACCTGTTCTAATTGGAGCAACGACCTGTTCTAATTGGGAGAAAAAAATACAAACGTCGTAATAAAATAGTGGCTTCTTGATGAGCTATTGAGCACAGAAAGGAATGTAGAAGAGAAGAAAGTCAAGATGTGAATAAGTATTTTGAATTTCTTGCTTTATAAATTAACTTTGGTGTATGTTTTTTAGCTGGATCTTTTAACTAAAGAACAGGAGCCTTCGTTTTAATGTTGGGAAACAAAGACTTTTTTTTTGTAGCTGCCACTATGATTTAATTAAATGAAAAATATGTGGATGTGTTTTGGAAATGTACAAGTTATAAAAAATGATTACAGTAGATGTAACAGCCTATAAAATATGATCAAATAACGCAGTCATCTATCTTTCTCAAAAAGAGAAATTAAATTAGGTATAATTGTAAAATCTAATTTATATTCTCCTAGTTCCAATTTAAATTTCCACTTTTATGAAGTGTTCTCTGCTTCAAAGTTGTGCATGTGTAAAAGACACTTTGACATGCCTCTAATTGATTCGTTTTACACTATCCAAAGAAGGATAACAGTGATTTGCAAAAGAATTTTTTTCTGTCTTGCACAGATCTCTCATTTGCCCATCTTAATTCAATTAAAGGAAGTAAGGACGGTTTGACCGATGAATGAACCATATTTTAGCCGAGGACATTTCTATTCAAACTGGAATATACGAACCACTAATTCTCAGCCAGTTACTTCCGATCTGCAACTTTTATTTCAAAAGGTCATGGTATGGTCATGGAAAAGAAAGAGGATATTAAATGTTGGCAAGTATTTTACAATAGTGCAAAGCCTATAGCCTGATACAGCGAAGTAAAGATTTTATTCCTACGTAATTTATATATTACATCATAAACCTCCCCCTGGTGATTTATATGTTTTAATTTAACACAACCCTACACTACATTCTATGTATTGTATTCCCACCCACCCAAAAAGATAAAATAGTTAAAGATTATTTTATTTTATACAGGTTCTTACACTATGCTCATCACCATACTATCTGATTACCTTCCAGTAGCGCAGTAAGTGATGTGACTAACATCTGTCATGAGTTGTTTGCTCGCTCATCCTCTCCCCAGGGGGAGGAGTGCATTGTTTTGGTCTTTTTTTTAAAACTAATACACACACACACACACAAAATGTGCCTTGCACTTGGAGTGGGAGGTGGTGAAGTTTGTAATGATTCTTAGCTCTTGTGGGAGTTCATTCCACAGTCTTGGGCCAGTCCCCCAAGAAAGTTCTGTCTCCCACACAAGTGAGCTTTACTCCTATTGTGGAAAGTCCCATTGTTCCAGAGGAGCAAAGTTGTCAAACAGGGTCTTGACCCTAGAACTTTAGACAGGTTTTTAGATATCCTGGGCCCAGGCCATTGAGCTCCTTGAAGATAAGGACAAAGACCTTGAATTTGATTTGATATTCTATGGGAAGCTAGTCAAAGGAGCAAAAGATAGATTTGATAGGTTCATGGTCATCAGTGTTGCTGAACAGACATGATGCAGCATTCTGTAGCAGGGTTTCATGTCCAGGTATATTGTTTTACAGTAGTCCAGATAATATTCCTCACCCTCCAATATTTATTGATATACCTCTTATATTCTACAAAATTAAGGACTAAATTCTGCATGTCTTGGGTGTGTCTGATTGGGGGAGGGAAGTGAGTGTAGGAAGATTTTCCCTGGTACAGAAAGAGGGCCTGCGAGATACATAGGTTCTGTGATGGATTAGGGTATGTCTGCATATATCTATCCAGTGTTGTAGCTGTGTCGGTTCCAGGAATTTAGAGAGACAAGGTGGGCGAGGACCAACTTCTATTGGTGAGAGAGACAAGCTTTTGAGCTTACACAGAGCTCTTCTTCATTCAATGGAAGGCCAGTCAGGCCCCCAGGCTCAAGTAGGTCCAGCCCTTAAACAGATTAGTGACATCCCCCCACCCGAGCAGCTCTGTGTAAATTCAAAAGCTTGTCTCCCTTATGAACAGAAGCTGGTCCAATGAAAGATATTACCTCCCCTGTATATATCTATATCAATCTGTAAATGCTATTCTTTTTCATGAAATTCATTTTCAATTGTAAATTGTACTGCACCCTTCACGTGTGCACCCTAGCATCCATCTTCAGCTGGGACACCCAGGAAGTGTTAGGAGAAATTCTTATATTGGTAGAGGTGGGAAAGCCATCAGCAGTCCACCTCCATTCAAATGGGTCGTTCCTAGAACAATAGGCTGGCTGCAGTGCAGGGGAATGACTTTTCTCAGTTTGGGCCCTTGAGTGAGAGGTGCTGGAATTAAGCAACTGATCACCTGACAAGGGTTTTGAAGCTGTTCTGGGTGGTCACCAATCTATTTAAGGGCTGGATCTTCTTGAGCCTGAGGCTCTTACTGGCCTTTCATTAAGACTAAGGAAGACTAAGCCGGAGGAGTGGAGTTCAAGAGGATACTGGGATTTTGTAAAGACACTAACTCAAAGCCAAAATGCTCTCAGAGTGGTCAGGACACTGGAGGGAAGGGTTTTGAATGCAGGTGTTTGTTATTTTTGCGTAGCTCTGTAACTCGTATGGTTTATCTATGAGTAAAGTGTGTCTGATTCAGAAATTCCTTTGCAAAGTCTGTGTGTTCTTTTGTTGTAACCATTACAAGGGCCCACGGGATTAAACAGTAAACCACAGTACCTATGAGGGTGAAGGTCGGAGGAGGGAATGCTTAAGCTGCTGTGGAGAATTGGGATTCAGAACTGGTCTTGGCGCCTAGGGAAGCTGGACCATGTGCTCCCATGTCCCAAGAAGGGGGTATCAGACAGAAGGTGTACACCCTGGGAGTATGCCAGAAAGGCTGGACTGAGACAAATTCTGGACACTACTCAGACCCAGTAGGATTAAAGACACATGGGATTCAAAGATTGGGTCCAGAATAGAAACCTGGTGTCTGACAACAAGGGGGAGCTCAGCCAGGCCTGTAACAGGCTCTCAGATATCACAGTGATGGGTACAGTATAAAAACCTGATAGAATACAATATTTTGCTGTCTCTTGAGCACTAGGCAAAGCATGCACCTAACATGCTCTATGTATTTCCATGACCCTACAGAGAGTGGCCATCTACCTTGTATGTGCAGACAGGTACGCAAGATGCATTGTACCACTGGAATAAGATGTTAAAGAAATGGTGAGGAGAAGGATATTGTCTGTTTTTTCTTAAGCAGCAATAAGGTCTTCTCCAAAGCACATCCTCTCACAATCCCCAAACCTCCTTATCCTATGTTCGAAGACCCTGAACTTGGTTGCTACCACTCTGTTCCCCCTGCAGCAACCCCCAGAATCATTAAAGCATGATTTGGCCCTATGCATACTATTTTTCCACCACTGCAAAGAAGCAGTGGAAAAATGAAAGGGGTTATGTATTTAACATTTTTGCACCATTTATTCAAGTTACAGAATACAATAAGGATTTTGATAGCCTCATGGCAAAGGAGCACATGGATACACAATACAGGATGGATTTCATTGTAAAAGTCAGTGCTGTCCTTTTAGTAAGAATGTCAGATTAGACATTCCAAGAGGCAAAATGCACTAATATAGTATACTAGCTATCAAGAGTAAGAATGCATTCTTAGTACGGTTTGCATAATGCATTTCTCAGCTGCATTGTTTAGAAGGAGAAATGTTAAGGCAGATGAAGGGAGAAACTAGAATGAAGACCACTTGGAAGAAAATGCTTGCCAAGGCCATGTTCAAATGAGGACAGACACATGGGATTTGTTTCAAAATGGCAGAAAAGGCTCCACTTTTATTAAACAAACATGGTCAACATCCTAGTTAAAGCCCACAGGCAAGACGCTTTGGCAAAGGAGAAGGGGTTGCAGTCCATCCCTGACCAGCTGCAGATCCTGTTCTGGACCAAACCGTATCCCAGAGCATCCTATGGTCCTGAGGCTGTAATACCACCAAAGGACCAGCCACGGTCTGGTGTGCTGATGGCTGTCAGGTACCAGTGAGACTGTGAAATTTCATGGTAAGATTGGGGTTTGGTAGGGCTGAATCCTAATCCACAAGAAGGAATATAAAATGGCAGCAGAGATAAGAGATTGCACCCCTAACACTCATTGACACACCTTACAAAGGGGTGTGTCAGGATCCCAACAAGGACAGTGAGGGCCAAGGGTCAGAGTAGGGCCAAACCTGAAGCTGGGAGTAGCAAAGGAGTTCATAGTTGGGTTCCAGGCCAGGGTTGATACCAGGGTTCAGAGTCCGAGTCAGGTTTCGGTGGCCGAGTCAGAAGGAGAAGTCCAAATCAAGCAGAGGTCAAAGAAGGCGCTCAGGAGCAGGAATGGTAGTGGCAGCTACAGGAGATCCACACTCTTGCCTGGACAATTCCTGAAATACCCTGGGCTTTACAAAGGCAGGGAGCCAATCAGGAGCCATGAGGCTGCTGTCTGTCAAACCCTTGAGGCAGAACTTCCCCTGGTCCATGTCCACAAGAGATCTGCCTGGTAGCTCTGCAGGCCTGTGGGGTCTTACAGAATGTGCATATTACATCCTGCTGCCAGGACCACCTGCCACTAGTCTACAATTGCCTAAAAGTTGCCATCTTGCAACAGGAAATGAGCTTATCCCATCCATTTTTATTCCATCCCTTACCACTGATGCTGTGAAGACTTCAACGGGTGTAGAAGAGTAAGAGGAGGATTTCTGAACCAACCACCAGAATGATGTAAAAAGATATGGTATAGAAGATGCCAAGTCATGTTCAGGCTCCTAGTTTTTAAATAGGAGAAGGGAATATAGGACATACCATGCTCCCCAGGAAATTCATCAGGATTTCACTTCCCTGGGGGCTCTCCTTAAAGGTGACCTGTATTTCATGCCACCAAAGGTATGATCTATTTCACCATGAGAGCTGAAAGAAAGAATGTCAGGGGAAATAGCTTTGCTCAGGGGAATGAAGATTTGGGCAGGCTACAGCAGTCAAATTCTTTCTCTTCTCCTAGATCTTTTTGGCTGAGGAAAGAAGACAATCTGGTAGCAGCAGAGATTTTTCCAAGTTGTGCCTGCTCTGTACCCTTCTGAATACAGGCTTTGAGACCTGTGAAGATCAGACATATTTCCCTCTGAGCGACTTACTTTTCTTAGGAAGTAGAGTGGAGTTAAATTAGGATTTTCACTTTAAAAGTTAAAAGCCACATTCACCTTTTCAGTTGTCTTCTACATCCTTCTCCTCTCTGCTTTTCTTCTAACCCCCCTTTCTTCTGATTTCAGCCCGATGTCAGCCCCCCTTTCTGCTCTTCTCTTTCACTGATCCAAGTTGCTCCAAGTTATTTGAACTTGGTAGGACAAGCACTCACTGCAATAACACATGTTCCACGAAATGAAGAAAAGTTCTTTTTCCACATCAGAGCTGAATTCAGAGCTCTGGTTTTCTCCTCCCACAGCTGGTGATATCAATACTGGAAACAGAGCAGAGAACCGCTTGCATTCCTTACTTTGCTTAGAATGATAAATCATCGAGTGCATGGGATTCATAGAACTTTGAAATCAATGCTTGATAGGTAAAGTAAATAAAAGAGGATATGAAACTACCCCAAAATTACTTTATTATATATTTATCATTCTCTTAATGATTAGTGATCTTCACTATATTTAGGAAAAGAAACACTTAATCATTAACTATGGTGCGATCACTCTCTGTATGCATGGTGCAAAATTAAAATCACTTGAGTTCAGTAACAGAATTCCTAACCTGTTCACCACAGCTCAGCATCCTGTCTCCTTTGCTCCATAACAACAAGTGGTCCTTAGAGCTTCTTCTGTCACAGTGCTGAAGCACCTTTGTCTTCAAGCCATGCTGCTTCCTGTAAACTGAAGCCCAGTCCAGGAGACGTTTAGAACTTCCAGAGACCATTTTCGAGCAAGTAAATGCAAAAATTTGAACCACTCTTTATGTCCTGTACAGCTGCTTCATGAGTTCCTTTGGTGCATACACAATCATATTCAAAGTCTGCAAATGGCATCCAAATTAGAATGGCAGCAATTACACAGGAGAAAAGAATCAAAATGCAACATAAGATTGCAGGGGTGGGAGAAGTGGGAGCTGCAGGCAACAAGGAGAGATTCTGTAAAAATAAATCTAAAGACCTACAGTGAGAGGGAAAGAAATAGCTACAAAATGGGAGGACAAACAGGCACTCACACCCATTGCATTAAAGACCGTTTGTTTTCATCTTGTCTCCTTAGCAATCCCTTTAAGTTACTTTTTCCTGTAACCAGGAACTACAGGAGGTGCCCACAGAGGATCGCCAAAGATGTAGTTCACAATATGAAAAAAATCTGACAACCACTAAGATGCTCTAGAAGAGGGGTGGCCAACCTGCGGCTCCGGAGCCCCAGGCGGCTCTTCAGAAGTTAATCTGCGGCTCCTTGTCTAGGCACCGACTCCAGGGCTGGAGCTACAGGCACCAACTTGCCTATGTGCCGGGGGATGCTCACTGCTCCATCCCTGGCTCTGCCACAGACCCTGTCCCCACTCCACCCCCTCCCGCCCCCTTCCCTGAGCCTGCCATACCCTCGCTCCTCCCTGCTTTCCCCCAGAGCCTCCTGCATGCCACGAAACAGCTGATCAGGAGGTGCGTGGAGGGAAGGAGAGGGAGGCACTGATCGGTGGAGCTGCCAGTGGGCGGGAGGCACTGGGAGCCAGGGGGAGCTGTTGGGGGGCTGCTGACATATTACTGTGGCTCTTTGGCAATGTACATTGGTAAATTCTGGCTCCTTCTCAGGCTCAGGCTGGCCACCCCTGCTCTAGAATTCACATGCCAGGGTCCATGGTTTCCCTATGAATAGCCTCTAAAACAGCTAATTCTAGAATAGCCTTACTTGCCACCAGCAGCTTCTCTGAACCTCTTTGTAAACCAAAATCTGTCAGGCTCCCAGTTATTTCCATGGACTATTTTATCGGACCTTTGCAGCCACCACCCCAACCCACTTGTTTCCATGGTCTTCAGGTTGGCAGTGGTTTACGCATGTCAATATGTTTCCTCAGCAGTTGCACAAATCATTATACTTTCTGGCTGTTTAAGCTATTTTAAACCACTTGCATGGCAGCCATCGCTCCCAAATTATTTAGTGACACATATAAGTACCATTTTCTGCTGCTCAGAACAGAAGAATCCATCTTCAGTTCCCATGATAATCCTGATTAAGGGGACAGAGGAGATGGGATTCCCCTACATAGTAAGACAATAATGCACAAAGGCCATTTAGAAGATCTATGTGGTCATTAATCAGTACTTAAAATGTAACATTTATTATACAGGGCCAGATTCTCTTTACTCACATTGAGCATTATCACAGTCCATGAGCAATTCAATGGAACTGGACTATTTAACTCAATGGAACTGCTTGTGGAGTTAGGTACTAAGTGACAGTAAGGTAGGTAGAACAGGGCTGTTAATTTTGGTCAGCTTTACAAATACAGAGCGCTCAATTTGTAAGATAGCTAGGAAATATTCCCATCGGGGAGTATTCCTGGAGTGCAAACACACCGACTAAATATCCCCTCTCTACCCCTGTATGCACAAAGAACAGGGTGCACATAAATCGTAATATTGCTATTAGACTAATACACACATATATTGCACATACAATAAAATTACACTCTCTTCTGAAACAACCACTGTACATCAACCAAGGAAGCCACTGTTTGGTCCACAATAGGATGTTTATGCAACATTTAAAGACACAATGGAACTTAACCTGTAATTTAACCGTAGGGACTGCCATCTTGCACACTCCTCAAGTGCTGTCCAGCCATACTGTTGTGTTAATGACCTCACAGCAGTAGACAGATCCTGTCCTTCTGCTTTTCTTTCTCACTGAATGATTTCCCTAAAGCCAAAGCTGGGCAAAATGCCACTAATGCTGCCGTAAAACTCCCACTGTGTTAGGAGGGAGGCAGGCGACTGCGGGTTCCGAGGTAATCAAGCTTACAGATTAAGGCTCACTAAAGCTACAAGATCAGCACAGCTCAGGGTGTTTATTAACTCTTTAAATGACAAGACTTATGAGTCTGTATCTCAGCACAAGAATAAAAAGGACATTTTCTAACTAGCTTTGATAGCTCAACTACTTTTGCAAGATTAATTCTATTTCATCACAAAATTATAACTTGTGAAGAATAAAAAAAAAAAATCTTTAAACCTGTTTGGATCAATGTCATCCTACAATAGTCTTCAAACTATGCCATCATACAACAGGCAAATGGACACAGTAATATTATTGAAATAAAATAAAAGGTGTTAATTATTCTTCTATTTATAAAAATAATATGTTTTTAAAGCAACAATGTCATCTGAATATCAATTAAACACATCAAACCTAGCTCCTGTGACAAAACTAAAGTACTGAGCTGGAAATATGACATTTTATCAGTGAAGAATGGGTTAATTTTGGAATATAAAATGGGGTTGGTACAATCTGGGTGTGGGTTTTGTTTGTTTGTTTTGTTTTTTAAACGCAAAGCAAAATATACTCTACAGATGCTTGATTAAAATGCAACAGCTGTTTATGGCGGCGCATTTTCCGCTAATTTACTAGGGCAGATTTTTCAAGGAGCCTTGTTTTAGTTGCATCTTCATTTACATAAAGCATGCACATAACAGAGCTGCCGTTCCAGTTGTCCCGGTTTGCTTGGTTAATATTTGAGTCATATGACACAAATTCAAATTAAATTAAGCAATCCACTGCAGCGAAGGGGGGGGGGGAGTCAATAGGTTTTTAGTCATGAAGTAATTACAGGAGAGCTGTAATAGCAAGCTCATACACCTCACTTACATCATCTAACTGAATATATCTGTTATGTCTTTAGCTTCTAAGTTCAAACCATTTCATTTCTAGACATTGTACCCAACTCACATTTAAGCCACTCTTCATATCTGTCCTATGCAGAGGCCCTTAATTTTTATTTTTTTTATTTCTCCTTTGTTTATTTGATCTATTACATTTCTTAAGCTTGATGACTAAGCCAAATTATTAACAAATACTAAAGGGTTTATGTAAATTATTGTGACAAACAAAAAAAACAGATCACAATTATAACATTGTTAAGTGAATGAGACAACAATGACTACAGCTTTCCTATCATAAATTGAAGCAGATGAATTTGGACTTTCTTGATGGTAGCAGCAGCGAGCCTTAATCACTGAACGCCAATACAGTCTGGTTTCCATAGGGTAATGACCCATCTATATATAACAAGGGTCTCATTCATCATAATTCACATAAAAAAAACTTTAGCCAAGCTAATGGAGGGAATGTGTGAAAAGTGATTGGATGGGTAAAACTGTATGGGGCTGGAAAGGCTCTAATTGATTTTATTGTGCTGTGCCTAAGCCTCCTGCACTGTACATCAGATCTTTATCTAACTGCATTTCAATTGATTTTCACTGATAGGCTTCTTTCTTATGTCTAAGGCTTAAGTACTAAACTAATAAAAGGATGAAAGACTTTGTAATACAGATTTTGAAAATAATGTCCACACATGTCATCTGTGGAAGGAAATTGTATGATATGCGTTTGCCCTACCGAAGTGACTAAAACCAAATGCAACAACACAAATGCAACTAATATAAGGAACTGCAATGGGAAAAAGAACCGATAATCCATAGGTCAAAGTCAGGCTTGGTGTTGACTTCAGTGGAGTTGTACCTGATTTTGGTCAATGTCAAACTACGTTGAAAGAATAACATTTCAACATTGATACTTGCTAGCTCCGCAGAGACTTTAATATTAAGCATGCTGTATCCTGATCAAGTGCTTAAAGATAAAGGAAAAACAGAGAAATTTCTTTTATAGTGGTTGTCTTTGCAAAATGATGTTCTTGTGACTTTACAACTCAACAATTCTTAATTCTACAAAAGAAGAACTACTGCAGACAGAATTCTCCGTAATGCAGCAAAGCTACTGTCTGTGCTCAGATCTTTGACAGTGGTCTGCTCCAGCCCCAGAATGTTATTGATGCAGGTTTCCTAACACATGAGGATGAAAGTGGAAAAGAAGGGAGTTGCTGCTGGTAAAGTTCATACAGAGGAAATCTGAGTAGCCAATGGAATAAGAGACAGGTCTACCAATAGGAAAACTGTCAAATGGGAAAAACTGACAGCAAGAAAAGCCATTTAAAGCTAAATAAGTGAAAACTACCAATACAAGCCAGTTTTTCATTTACATTTTACATCTCATGCCATTGTTTGCTATTACTATTGCAGATTCCACTATCTGCTAGTCAGATGGCTTGTAACATCTGTATAACAAATGAAAATGTATAATGGTTGTTCAGGTTTTGTGTTCCTTTACGAGGCTTGGTGTTGATAATCTCCAAAGCACACCCATGATTCTTTAAATTAAACATAAGAATCTTGTCTCACAGTACAGCTAAGTTATCCATGTGTAAGAGCCCAAGCCAAGTAATTACACATCCGCTCAAAGGATTAGACACAAGATTTCTTTAAATTTTTAATAAAACTGCACAGCTGTTGTAGGGAAAAACTCTTTTGTTCTAGATTTTTTAAAACCATTAAGCTCAAAATGATTCACAGTTATGCTTCAAGAAAAGTACTTCAGAAGTATTTCTGTAAGGCACTTTTTTTTAGTAGATTTAACATAATTTAACCTCGTGGCAAGAGATTTGAGTCTGGGAAAACCTAAAAGATAGATATTTGATAAAAAAAAAAATAAGAAAATGTCTGTGCCCTGACTAGAAGATCTGCAATAAGGTATTATTTAATGATATAACCACTCATAATTGCATTAACTGTTCCCCCTAATCTGATACTCTTATTTTCATGCGGTTATTCTCTGGGACAGTGATATCAAATAAGGTGCCAAAGAAAGTTAAGGGAATGTACATAATTCATTTACTAGCTTAAACGTAGCATCCTCACAACACCTAAATTGCTAATCAACAAAGCATAGGCGGATAATTTTTTCTTACCACTAGAATTCAAATAATTTTTAGAAATATGCTTTTTGTTCTGCATTTACCGCAGTAAACTCCTGCAACAACATTAAATGCTGCTGAACAACCCACACACAGGAATTAGGATATAAAATACAGTTTGTAGCTATACTTATAATGAACCTGAATCTCAAAACATTTTAATGAACTGGAGCTGACTTTGATCAGTGTCAAAGCCCAGAGCATAGGGCAGCGTCTACCCTCTCCCACGTTGCCAACTCTTGCTACAACATTTATCAGTTTACCTTCTTGATCTCTCAAGCAGGTCACGTTTCCTAATCAGCCACCAGATCTCAGACCCACATCCAAATTAAATTACTGAATGAAGACAGCTCAGAAAGTAGACTTGCATAAAAGAATGAGCACAAAAATATACTGAAATGCTGATTATATCAATTGCTGACCCTACATGGATTTAGTTTTTAATTCTTCCATATAAACATGAAAAGTTAGTTACAGAAATCTGTGCTCCTCAATGAGAATCCATTAAATTTGCCCTTAAAAATTACTACTTCCCTGAATGCTTTCTATTTCAGACTCCCCTCCAAGCTGTCTATACATTCCTTTACCTAAACATTGCCCTGTGTTTTATATTGTCTATGTTGGACAACTCTTCAGGGTGTGGGTTATGTCAAAGGTCCTAATCCTGCAAACACTTATGCACATGCTTGTGAGTAGCCTCATTGACTTCAATTAAACTACTCAAGTGTTTAAAGTTAGATGTATGTGTGTAAGTGTTTGCAGGATCAGGCCCATATTTAGTGAAGCATCTAAATTCATGGTGCTGTTAAAATGTTAATAACAACAGTTCAAATGTACCATGATATACTGAATATCATACATGTAAATATTTTCATATGGGACTTTTGCTGGAAATTTAGTTAAAGATCAGGAGTAATTGTATGTGTTTATTTCTTTTTATTTTCCATTGTTTTAATATTTAATATTTTGAAAACTAACATTCAATCATGAAGAAAATGAAGACAACGCCCTGGAATGCAACTCAATTCAGATTTACTAGTAACAAGTGCGGAGGTAAAGGAGACACATAAAATATCAGGGGACTTTAAAGAGAAAAATATTTATACTACCAAATTCTTAGGTTGCGTTGTGGTTTTTATTGTGTATTTTTTCTACCTACATAAGGGCAGGGCACTGCTCTCCTTTCCATCCTGTTCAGACTCTTTTTTAATATTTACACCCCTTGTCTCTGCAATAGCAAAACTATGATACTGGTGTAGGGGAAAAAACAGTAGTCCTATATTTTAGGCTAGGATTTTCAAAGGAGCCTAAGTCCCATTGATAGACAATGAGATTTAGGGCTTGTCTACAGAAGGACATTTACCGGCATTATTACATAGGTATAATTATACCACAAGAGTTACACCAGTATAACTCCACTTTTGGAGGCTCTTATTCTGGAATAACAATGCCTTTTTATGGTTCATCTTATATCACTTTGGAAGATATATAAACTAAAGCAGGAAAATATATTTATTCCAAAATAAGAGTGTCCACCCAAGGAGTTATAGGGGCATAACTATCCCATTGTCTATAGCAGTATACTTATGCTGATACATTTCCAGTGAACATAAGCCCAGTGAAAGTGCTGCTATTTAAAACAAAAACAAAAACTAGACTGCTAATCGTGCACACTCTCTTTCAGAGATACACATCATAATGGCTTGGATTTTCAAGAGCACCTAAGTGATTTGGGCTCCTAAATCAACCGGGTGCTTTTGAAAATCCTACCCTAACTCCCTGCTGCTCCATATATTGGCATCTAATTAAGGTGGACTTGATTTTCAAAAGAACTGAGCTCCTAATATGCCGCTGTCTTCAACAAGATCAATGGATGCTTGGCACTTCTATAAGAGCGGCCACACTGGGTCAGACCAAAGGTCCATCTAGCCCAGTATCCTGTCTTCTGACAGTGGCCAATGCCAGGTGCCCCAGAGGGAATGAACAGAACAGGTAATCACTAAGTGAAAACCAGGTCACTTATTTAAGTGCCTAAATATGGAGGCGGCTTACTTTAAGGTTGCTATTTTTATAATGTTGGTCTGAACGAATGCCCAAGTAATCTTCTCTTTGCAATGTTGAAGTCTTCTCTAGTACATTTGTGGGGTTTTTTAATGCATAATAGATTAATACTCATCTAATGGGACAGACTACAAGTGTAGGAATGATCCTGCAAGACAATTAACGCCTTCACCAACCATGAAATCAATGGGAATGAAGGTGCTCAGAACCTTTCAGGAAGCACTCTGCACCTTGAAGGGTCAGGACCATAAAAGCTCATTTAAGGCAAAAATAGGGAATTTTAAGAGTCAATGCAACCATCCACCAATCAAGAATAACTCTGGACCAAGCAAGTGAATTTTGCACCGAGTCCTAACGCTTGGCAAACCTGAGCTCTCACAGTCTATCATTGGGATTAGGTTTAGAGTCAGAAGCCAACTGCTGGTGCTAGATTCAACTCCAGGAGCCAGCAACAAGACTGACACAGTAGATTTTATTGACAAAGAGGGAAAGAAAACATCTGAGACATTTTTGACTTCTTCAAGGTACCATTTTGTGTAATCTAAACCACATGGCTAACTGTAGTAACTCAGTAAAGTAGGGGAATATAGTTTTGCTACATTTAATTTCTTATGGCACTTAATTATTTCATGGTCTCAATAACACTGGATTACCCAAGATATAAAGCATTAAACTAAAACTAGGGAAGGAGTGTCACATGTAGGACCCTCACAAACACAGTGGGTTCAAAATTTAAAATCAGAATTGAACATCTTGGGGCTCAGATTGTGTTTGGCTGATAAAATGTTCCTGTTTGGAGAAGAAAATAATTGTGCTCTCCATCACACCTACGAAGCAGCAGGAGAGAAGAGCCCTCTGGAATCCATTCTCCCTTAACTTCAGCAGAGGGAGATGGAAGATGATCATGGTATTCTTGAAATCCCGCCCCTGAAGGCCTGAGCACTCAAGTAAGCTTTGGTCTAGCCTGAGACCTTGCCTCCCAATGAATCTGAAGATCTCCTACCCACAATTATAGTTCCAAGAAAAATGTGAGACTTTATTTTCCAGTTCCAATTTGAATGCAGCTGAAGTCCAGTAAGAACAAATTTAATTTTGCTGAATTCAAACCCCAGCTCTCATACTAATTCAGTTTAGAACTCACACCCCACACAAAGTCCAACTCAGATCCCAACACCACTTGCTTGCCTTGGTGCTAGCATTATTACTAAAATGTAGGCACTGGTATTTGGTATCACAGCATTAAAATAGGGCCTCCAAAAATAAAACACTAAAAGCAGCTTTAGTACAATCTGCTGAATGCCTGTAGGAAATCTGAGTATGAAAGGAATTGATCCTGAGCTTGTTGAAGTAAATGGCAAATTTCCAATTTACTTCAATAGAGCAGGAGCAGGCCATAGGAATGCAAAGGTCTTTGTTCCCAACAGCCTTTTGCCAGGTCTCCCACAATTGCAGATTACCATCCTCCAAAGTGAATAGTGACCCAGCATACATCATGCTGATGACAGCATCATCATCTATAGAACTCAGTGAAGAAAGGGGCCGGACTACAGGGCTAAGGGAAAGTGCTGCTATTTAAACAAACAAAAAACAAACAAACTGCACGTTTTTGCACTCTTTTTCAGAGAGATACATAAAAACAGCTGGGATTTTCAAAAGATCTAAGCACCTAGCTCCATTAGGTGGCTTTGAAAATCCCTGTGAATTTTTATAACTCTGCAAAACACACCATACAGTATGGCAAGAATCCATTAAATCCAGTTTCTCAACCTGGGACTGGGGCTGTGACACCTGCAGGGGCACAAACATGCGTCAGGGTCACAATCACCCAGTCTGTCCCATATTGTTAAATGGAAGGGGTGTCTTTGCAAGATGGAAGGTGGGTCTTGGCGTGGACCTTGTATGGAAAAAGTTGAGAAGCCCTGAATTAAATAGAACGGTTAGTCAACCAAGTCAAAAGACTGCGGTGTAATTCAGTTCATCATGTAAAAAAATTGGGAAAAATCTCACATGAAATCACTTCACCCACACAATGAAGCAGTGGTAAATGTTTCTCTTCTCTCCCTAAAGGACCTGACAACAGTTTAGATGTGTGTAGAGTTACATTTGTATAGGGAAAGAAAAGGAGTACTTGTGGCACCTTAGAGACTAACCAATTTATTTGAGCATAAGCTTTCGTGAGCTACAGCTCACTTCATCGGATGCATACTGTGGAAAGTGTAGAAGCTCTTTTTATACACACAAAGCATGAAAAAATACCACCCCGCACCCCACTCTCCTGCTGGTAATAGCTTATCTAAAGTGATCACTCTCCTTACAATGTGTATGATAATCAAGTTGGGCCACTTCCAGCACAAATCCAGGTTCTCCCCCCCCCCCCTCCGCCACACACACACAAACCCACTCTCCTATTGGATAAGCTATTACCAGCAGGAGAGTGGGGTGGGGGGAGGTATTTTTTCATGCTTTGTGTGTATAAAAAGAGCTTCTACACTTTCCACAGTATGCATCCGATGAAGTGAGCTGTAGCTCACGAAAGCTCATGCTCAAATAAATTGGTTAGTCTCTAAGGTGCCACAAGTACTCCTTTTCTTTTTGCGAATACAGACTAACACGGCTGTTACTCTGAAATTTGTATAGGGAATATATTTAGCATTATTAAGAAGAGAGACTGCTGTCCTCTACACTTCTAGGATCTCCTCTGTAAAGCCCTCTGGATCCTTAGGATCACTTTCCTTCTGCCCCTAGTCTGGATCCTTATCTGGATCTCTCCATTTTCTATATGATTAGGTATATATCATTAAAGTTGTTTAAAAAGTTTTGCTTTGCTGCAGCAGCTGTGGCAAAGAAGACATTGCAATGCATTAGCTTTCCCGAAGGTAACGTGGTGAAGCAAATTCTTTCAAGTGGTACCCTGTGAAATGTAAATCTTGTACATTTTTGTAGACTATTTTGTACTTGCCTACTTCTATTGTTTGGAAAAATAAACTTTTTACACAAAACCAGCTACACAGTACCTATGAGAAAGTGTTAGTTTGTCCAACTTTAACCTACCTGTTGATACAGAAAGAGACTTCTTGTGCTTACTGTGTCATTCAACAGACCGACATATTTATGCGGATAAACAGAACCGTAACTGCACTATGGCCTTCAAATGTAAAGCAGCTCCACATTTATCTGGCTGCTAAATGCAATTCAAAATTTCTTAGTAAGAAGGAATCCAATCTGGTTATGACATAAAATGTATTCCCGTTCGCCAGAGCAACATAACTGAATTCCACTCAACACCACAAATCAGTGTTGTTCACCTCTGCCCAGCCGGTTTGTTTACAGAGATCACAGACTATTGCGTGCACACTAGTACATCAAAAGCTTAGTCATTAAATATCAATAGTGGGGTGGCTGAGCTGCAGTCAGCCAACTGCACAACGATTTCTTTGCCATGAAACTAGGAAACAAAAAATAGAGCACTAGCCACAAGCATCATTGCCCTAAACAGACATCACCTTCCCAGATGGCTTGCTCAGCCTTTGGTTCACTTGATATTTTTTTAAAATAAAGACATCATCTGTTATTTCAATCCTGAGATGGAGTCTCTCAGGTGCAAAATTAGATAAGGATCTCTTATATTGATAATTTGAGCTAATGCAGAAATCAATAGGCAGTCCCCTACAAACTGCCTTTTAAATAATAATTGTATGTGATAACAAAAATAATTCAAAGCAAACTTTATGGGTGCGGTGGATGAGAAAAGAAAAATCATAACAATGCTTCCATAATCCCTTCAAATGCCCTTTTATGATACTAAATTTTCTCCTCGCAGGAAATGTAGTAAGATAAGTGTAACCCTTTATTTACTATAGACATTTTTCCTAATTACACATTCATGATAGTCTGAGGATTTACATGGCAGCAGCTCTGAAGTGTTTCACATTGCCTTTAGATTCATATTCTTGCTGCTGAAATACAGTATACTAAAAATGAAATAACTTCCCCATTTTAATGTGGTTATAAGCTTCCTGCTAGGCTGTGACCTAATTGAGACTTTTGATCTTAGCTTTTTTAAGACATGTTATTCTTCATAGTCTGTAAAGCATTTTAACTTCAGATCTCCTGCAATCACTACTAAAAGCTACAGGAGAAAAAAGAAAAAGAGGCCTGTTTATCAAAGTCAATGGAAATACAAGGTATTAATTATGCTAAATGAAGAAATATGGGCATTTGGTTACTTTTGTGGGTCAGAAATATTTTAATCTGTTGCTGCCAGCCAGCTGCCTTTCCCTGACCTACGTGCATCTGTATCAGCTGCCGGAACACATCAAAGCTCTAGTAAGTGAGGAAAGCAACAACCAGTGCAGAGGCCCCCCTGTGGTACCAAGGTCACAGTTCTGACTGAAACCACCACGTTGTTATCAATTACAATCACTGATAAGGACATGACCTTTTTTTGAGGTACATAAATGGGGGGAGGGGAGAGGGAGAGGGGACAGATTTGTACAACGGCTTTCCCCAAAATTGCTCTCACTTCATTTCATTTGCTGAGGAGAAAAGCAGAGCTGTGCAGCAAATTTAAATTTCAAGCAGACAGAAGTTTAAAGCATTGCACCGATTCAGTTGCTGGTAAGAAAGTCAGAGCACACAAATGTAGTCCATTTGACTAAGTTAACTGTGCCAAATGCACCACAGAGCACAATTAAACTGGGAGGTTATGGGGGAGACACATGACTGTGTTTCTACCATACAGAGGGCCTTGTGAAGTCTCATCAAAGCTAAACCCCAAAGGTCTTCTATTACAGAAGGACCTACAGCAGGAGCATATGTCTCTGAAAATAAGTAGTATTATATACAATAGTAAGTTACCTACTTAACCCCCACCTCCCATATTTGAAGTAAAGATTACTTTTAAATTTTATTCCTTAAAATTCTATGATCAAATAATTTTGCACTATATAAAAACAGCCAGACCTCCCTAACTTTGCACTTCCTTATAAGGTTCTTTTTGCTGCTTGCAAAATCCTACAGCCTTCATCTTACTGTGCTTTATGTGACATTCCTCTTGTTCATTTCCTATGAATTGTATTTTCCTGCTTGCATTTGAACGTTACAGCCACATTAAACCAAAGATGTTAATTAAAAAAAAAAAAAAGATACCTCCAGTCACAGATGATCCTATTTCTAATCTAAAATGTAAAGCATTTTATATGGCAGGCTAAAAAATGATATTTCATAGAATTAAGGGATCTGACGAGAAAAGTTCAAAAATATATCATTAAATTATTCTGAAAAAAATTGATTCTAATTAGCTGATCACTAATTCTTTAGTGATTTACAAAGTCAAATCTAATTGATTTCTGTTACATTTAGAATGAAAGACCCTCAGATTTTACGTCATCATTATGAATGATTTGTTTTCTACAAATCAAAACTTGTGTATGCCAACGATATCTACAATACCAGCTTCAAATTCCATGGATAAAAAAAATAAGGAGAAATTGCTACAGTGTAAAACATTCTCATTATGTCGTGTACAACGTTCTTCCTGTATATGTAAAAAGAGGTAACAAGGTGAAACCAATAGTTCATAGCTACGTCACTCTAACCCAGTCAAAGACTTGTGTTTTACTACTGTTGTTCCCTAAGGGGAGCAAAAATACAAAATGCCTGTGTAATATACATACAGAGATATATATTACATAGGCATCCATAATTTCATACTCTCGATTATTTAAGCTTTAATACAAAGCTCAGTGGCAAGAACTCAAACACGGAGACTGCTTAAAAGGCTGTGGAATGGTAAGAAAGAGAAAGTATAAGAAGATAGTTTTTAACCGTTTCGCAGTCCTGACCCTTTCGTGTCAACATTTCTAGACGAAAATATAGTTTACAGTTTATAACCAGTCATGAACATAAGCTAAAGCATTTTGCTACTTGTAGGAAATCAATAAGCAAAATCAAACTACTCATTTGCAAATAATTTATGTCTTCTCTTTGCTAAAGCAGTATAACCTCTCCTTGAAAATAAAGAGAGCTAACATATTATTATGCTCATGAATGCAATGCAAACTAAACAAAGACACGTAGTACTTCTATAAGGGAGAGCAATGGATATGTCTCTAGTTAGATATTTACAGTAGAAATCTAGAGGAGCCACAGAAGGTGTTTTAGTGGGGAAAAGGAAACAATGATTACATGAAAAAATATAGAAGATTCATTGCCAAAGAGCTACAAATGCAGGTAATAAATAGAATAAGCTGCTATTTGCAGCTGCTTAAAATTGTGGAATGTAGAATAGGGGCTGTCTTTTCACAGGAGTCTAAGCCCTGGTCTACACTAGGAGTTGTGGTCAAATTTAGCAGCATTAAATCGATTTAACCCTGCACCCGTCCACATAATGAAGCCCTTTTTTTCGACTTAAAGGGCTCTTAAAATTGATTTCCTTACTCCACCCCCGACAAGGGGATTAGCACTGAAATCAGCCTTGCTGGGTCAAATTTGGGGTACTGTGGACACAATTAGATGGTATTGGCCTCCGTGAGCTATCCCAGAGTGCTCCATTGTGACCGCTCTGGACAGCACTCTCAACTCACATGCACTGGCCAGGTAGACAGGAAAAGGCCTGCGAACTTTTGAATTTCAATTTCCTGTTTGGCCAGTGTGGCAAGCTGCAGGTGACCATGCAGGGCTCATCAGCAGAGGTGACCACAATGGAGTCCCAGAATCGCAAGAGAGCTCCAGCATGGACCGAACAGGAGGTACAGGATCTGATTGCTGTATGGGGAGAGGAATCCATGCTATCAGAACTATGTTCCAGTTTTCAAAATGCCAAAAAATTTGTCAAAATCTCCCAGGGCATGAAGGACAGAGGCCATAACAGGGACCCGAAGCAGTGCCGCGTGAAACTTAAGAAGCTGAGGCAAGCCTACCAGAAAACCAGAGAGGCGAACGGCCACTCCAGGTAAAGCCCAAAACATGCTGCTTCTATGATGATTTGCATGCCATTTTAGGGGGTTCAGCCACCACTACCCCAGCCGTGTTGTCTGACTCCTTCAATGGAGATGGAGGCAACACGGAAGCAGGTTTTGGGGACGAGGAAAACGATGATGATGATGAAGTTGTAGATAGCTCACAGCAAGCAAGCGGAGAAACTGGTTTTCCCGACAGCCAGGAACTGTTTCTCACCCTGGACCTGGAGCCAGTACTCCCCGAACCCACCCAAGGCTGCCTGCCGCACCCGCCAGGCGGAGAAGGGACCTCTGGTGAGTACCTTTTAAAATATTATACATAGTTTAAAAGCAAGCATGTTTAATGATTAATTTGCCCGGGCATTCGCGGCTCTCCTGGATGTACCCCCAAAGCCTTTGCAAAAGGTTTCTGGGGAGGGCAGCCTTATTCCATCCACCATGGTAGAACACTTTACCACTCCAGACCAGTAGCACGTACTCGGGAATCACTGTAGAACAAAGCATTGCAGTGTATGTTTGCTGGTGTTCAAACAACACCCGTTCTTTATCCCTCTGTGATATCACTCTCCTGAGGATAACATTCATGGTCACCTGGTTGAAATAGGGTGCTTTTCCTAAGGGAACATTCAGAGGTGCCCGTTCCTGCTGGGCTGTTTGCCTGTGGCTGAACAGAAATGTTCCCCGCTGTTAGCCACGGGGAGGGGGGAGGGGCTAGCCACGTGCTGGGGTGAGGCAAAATGCGACCTTGGAACGAAAGCACATGTGCTATGTATGTAAAGTTAACAGCAAGGTTTACCGTGAACGAGTGTACCCACTATTCTATAAAATGTGTCTTTTTAAATACCACTGTCCCTTTTTTTTTCTCCACCAGCTGCATGTGTTTCAAGGATCACAGGATCTTCTCCTTCCCAGAGGCTAGCGAAGATTAGAAGGCGAAAAAAAACGCACTCGCAATGAAATGTTCTCTGAGCTCATGCTGTCCTCCCACACTGACAGAGCACAGATGAATGAGCGGAGGCAGACAACGTCAGAGTGCAGGAAAGCACAAAATGACCGGAAGGAGAGGTGGCGGGCTGAAGAGAGGGCTGAAGCTGAAAGGTGGCGGCAGTGTGATGAGAGGAGGCAGAATTCAATGCTGAGGCTGCTGGAGGATCAAACCAATATGCTCCAGCGTATGGTTGAGCTGCAGGAAAGGCAGCAGGAGCACAGACCGCCGCTACAGCCCCTGTGTAACCAACCGCCCTCCTCCCCAAGTTCCATAGCCTCCTCACCCAGACATCCAAGAACGCGGTGCGGGGGCCTCCAGCCACCCAGCCACTCCACCCCAGAGGATTGCCCAAGCAACAGAAGGCTGGCATTCAATAAGTTTTAAAGTTTTAAACTTTTAAAGTGCTGTGTGCCCTTGTCCTTCTCTCCTCCACCACCCCTCCTGAGCTACCTTGGTAGTTATCCCCCTATTTGTGTGATGAATGAATAAAGAATGCATGAATGTGAAGCAACAATGACTTTATTGCCTCTGCAAGTGGTGATCGAAGGGAGGAGGGGAGGGTGGCTAGCTTACAGGGAAGTAGAGTGAACCAAGGGGCGGGGGGTTTCATCAAGGAGAAACAAACAGAACTTTCACACCGTAGCCTGGCCAGTCATGAAACTGGTTTTCAAAGTTTCTCTGATGCGCACCATGCCCTCCTGTGATCTTCTAACCGCCCTGGTGTCTGGCTGTGCGTAACCAGCAGCCAGGTGATTTGCCTCAACCTCCCACCCTGCCATAAATGTCTCCCCCTTACTCTCATAGATATTGTGGAGCACACAGAAAGCAGTAATAACAGTGGGAATATTGGTTTCGCTGAGGTCTAACCGAGTCAGTAAACTGCACCAGCGCACTTTTAAACATCCAAATGCACATTCTACCACCATTCTGCACTTGCTCAGCCTGTAGTTGAACAGCTCCTGACTACTGTCCAGGCTGCCTGTGTATGGCTTCATGAGCCATGGCATTAAGGGGTAGGCTGGGTCCCCAAGGATAACTATAGGCATTTCAACATCCCCAACGGTTATTTTCTGGTCTGGGAATAAAGTCCCTTCCTGCAGCTTTTGAAACAGACCAGAATTCCTGAAGATGCGAGCGTCATGTACCTTTCCTGGCCATCCCACGTTGATGTTGGTGAAATGTCCCTTGTAATCCACCA